>NC_139404.1:173804315-178604315 GCF_905368555.1 Meleagris gallopavo
AGCCTGAGCGTAAGACCCAGCCGGTGGGAGGATTTTCATCTTGCTAGTGGCCCAGCAAGCCTCTTCTGAAAGCACAGTGACTACAAAATTTGTGAGTGAAAGGTAACACGAGTTTCAGCAAGCAGGGCACAGTTGTGGATATCATTTTCACTGGAGTTTCATAGAAAACCTCAAGAGTTTCATGAACTGCAGAGGATTTGAGACTTCTTATCTGTCCCTACAGCCTTCTGTAGACATTTGCTTTTGTCCATTGCCAGAGGCAGGATGGATTCTTGGCTTGACAGTGTAGTTGCTGTCTTGCTTCAGTGTTGTGCCTTGCAATACTGTGTGTGAGTTCGAAGAAACATCATAGAGACAGAGATGTCTGCCCAGAGCCATCGCTGTGGTCTGCGCCAAGCTGGCTGAGCAACTCTTGGGCTCTCCTTGAAGCCCAGATCAGCAGTGATGTAAAGTGCAGAAAGGACAAAGCCCTCTGCCAATGCTCTGAGATCAACTGGCACTCATCACTGGGTACATCGGCCTTCAAAAAATGAAAGTTTTTGAGTGCTTGATATAACAAGATCTTCTTAGCTTAAGCTTGTGTTGCCACAGCCACCTAGGAAACTGACATATTTACTCTGTAGAGCATGACAATATTGCCATATTCCTGGTTTAGTTTGTGAAAGAATCCTCTGTTTGCAGAGGGAGAAAATGAAGTTTGGAGCCTGAGGTGGCTCAACATGGCTGAGCACTTTGCAGTGACACTGGTAAATGAGGTGGTTCATCAAAGCCTCAGCTTTGAATCACAAGGTTGGAAAAATAACTCAGTAATGTCTAAGTCATCACTGTGATATTCTTGTGCCAGCTGTGCTGTTATCCAAAGATAAATGGCCAAGACAAACCAGTGAAACAGCCACAGCTCTCCTTCAAAGAAATCGTGCATCAAGTGGACAATACAGTCTGCTGACCAGCCCGAGGCCTTGCTCCTACAGACCAGTTAGACATGCTGCTCACAGTAAAGTCCTGCTGACTTCTCCCACTTGCACACTTTTGTGAGATGGGAGCAGTTCACCATTGGCCCAATTCCTGGTTTACAAACACAAGCTTCACAACCCCAAATATCATCTCCATAGATGGAAACTACAGTGGTGAGAATGCAGAGCTGCCTGGGGCAAATGGCAAATGCCTATGGGCGTTGGCATCATCTCACAGGTCACCCAGCTGAGGTCTGCATGCATTTCAGTATCCTCCAAGTCCTGAAGCTGCTTGTCAGAGCAGACCATTCTTTCCTTCTAAATGGTAGTGCCATACCTGAGGCTTCTTCTTCTACCTCTGGGTCTCCAGAGGACATCTGTGTGATGAGTGTTGGACCACTGGGTTGCCACCTGCAATGTAGCAGTCCAAATAAAAACATAGGTTGGGATCTCATTCATATGAAGTGGATCCAGCTTTAGTTACCATGACACCATGACAATCAACTTGTTTACTGCTTCAAGGTACAGTCTAAACATTCTTGGCATGTCATTTGCATAGCAATATCCAGAATGCTTTGTGTCACCCTGCTATATTCCAGCTCTGCAAACACGTTGAAAGGTTTCTTTACACATATGCCTTACAAATGAAAAAGAAAGGAAGAGGAAAAAGAAGAGAGCTTCATTTTCAGTAATGTGTTTCTTATGAACTGTGCCCTAAACTGGGTGCAAAACTAAACGTAAGAGCTGGATAATGAGACGTTCTGGGGGAATGGGGGAAGCAGCTGCCAAACTGAGGGTGGAAAACAACTTTAAGAAAATCCAGAGCCAGAGCTGGTTCTGGCAGAGTATTTCAGCATGTTTTAACTTCAGAAAGGTGACTGGCTGAAGTACAGGGAAGAAAAACAAAAAAATACATTGTGAAAAGATGGTTTACCAATAGAAGAGAGAGAAATGAGGGCGGAGAGTAAGCAGGCTGTGTGAGCTGGCAGAGCTGCAGAGGAGCTGGGATGGGTCTGTAGAGTGAAGGGGAGTGGCAGTGTTGGCTGGAAGGAGCTGGTGGGGCTGAGAGTGCAGGAAGGACACTGTGTGCATTGTGCTGTGTTGCGCTCTGCAACTACCTGAGCTCTCAGCAACTTCCTGAAGGTAAACTGCAATGATGAGGGTGTCAGTCTCTCTTCTCATGTAACGAGTGGTGGAGGCGAGGACGTGGTTTCAAATTGTGCCAGGGAGGTTTAGGTTGGACATTAGGAAGAATTTATTTATGGAGACAGTGGTGGGGCGTTGGAATGGGCTTCCCAGGGGATTGGTGGAGCCACCATCCCTGGAGGCATTCAGTAGACGTGGTATTAAGGGACATGATTTAGTGATGGGGCTCGGTGAGCCAGGTTGATGGTTGGACTTGATCTTGAAGGGCTTTTCTAACCTGGAAGATTCTGCAATTCTATGGCACATCTCTTGAACCTCTGCCTATGGAAACCACTACTGGAAACCAGTGTTGTCTTCAATAGTTGTGCCAGCAGGGCTGAGAGGCTGAGTCACAGGAGGTCTCTGGAAGGATGGACCCAGGGAAAAGACAGAAAGAGGAACTGTGAATGCTGGGAGAAAATGGCTGACCACACGTGAAGCTGGATCTGGGGTCAGCCAGAGAGGTGGGGATGTAACTGTCAGTGTGAGGATATTCCTCATAGATCCATCCTTCCCGTGGCTACTTGCAGACTCCAGCATTGCTAGACTGACACACATTGAGCAGGGAGGCAGCAGCTCATTAACACAGGCATGATGTGGAATGATACTTACTTCTCAGCTTTAAGTAGTGAGGGGTCTTTCAGGCACAGAATTCCAGCATTTTCCTGCCTCAAGACTCACTGTAGCAGTGCTTTTTTCGGCACCAATGCCTACCATAATAGGCAGCTGAAACACCTCTAATGTATTTGTAGACAAAATGCCCATCCACTGCTTCCATGGGGAATTACTGTCATCCAGGCAGAGAAAACTGCAAACATATAGCTAAGACACAAACAAGGGCAGTGCATAGTGCTGCGATAGCAGAGTACAAACTAAACAAAAAGATCAGGAGTTATTATTAGAGATATGAGACAGAAAAGACGTGACTCACAACTCAAACCCTGTTGTTCCCAGGTCATGTTGTAAGCCCAGATCATAACATGATTATTTTATCAGATAAAGTAAAAAAGCAGAAGCCAGGGTGAACTCCAAGGGTGAAATACCTAACCATGCAAAAACCAAACTCTTCTGACACCGTCTGTTGTTACTTATGGGCTGTTCAAGATCTTCACTGAAAACTCAACTCCTTACTGGCACATGTAGCATTCATCATCAGCCTTTGGGGCTTTGGGAAGACAACAGACACATGTCAAAGCTAGGGACAGGATCCAGGGCACGTTTTGTGTCCATCCTGAAGTCTTTCCAGTGTGGTCTATGAAAACTTGGTAATAACTGTAAGATGAAAGTCCGCTCCTTTCTGTGTGTTCCTTGTTGGGAACGGGCCCAATGGAAAATGCCAACAGAGAAAATGGGAATTGCAGCAGAATGGGAAAGAGATAAAATTCAAGCATGAAAGCATTTTTCCCTTTTATGATCACTGCTGCTACTTCTTTTAGTTTTGTTCTTTTAGCACTTCAGGGCTTCCTAGAGTGTGTACAGATGATATAGTGTATATAGAGCACATAGTGCATGCATAGAGCAGTAGCAGACCAGCACCAGTCACTGCTGGTCTGTCTAAAGCTGCATTAAGCAACAGGCACAGCCATTTGCTGTCATCATCAGTGTCAGTATCCTAGGAGATCAGATCCTGCATAATCGCATCCCGATAAATGAGTACTTCGTGTTCATAGCAAAAACACTTTCAAAATTAATGTAACTGAGAGACTGCTCATGTCGACGTAGTGTTTCAAACCATTTGGAATGCCATACAGAAACATTTTATTTCAGGTCTTAAGTTAACACCCATCTATATTTTTAAGTAATAACTTTCACAGGCATAATCATGCTGTCATTACAGAACCAAATTTCACAGCCTGTGTCAAGGCTTGAGGATGAAAAGCGGAGCCTGGATTTTCCAGGTTGATCCTTTGGTAAGAATAATTCCAGGTAAACTCGAGTAGAAGAAGCACCCAGCTGTACCCAATGGAGCACCATTTCAGAACAGAATCAATCTGTTTACAGTAAATGCTATTCCAGGACCACAGGGTCAGCTCAGTGTGTAAATACACATTTACACACTGTGTAAATGCATTTACAGATGTGAAACTGAATTGTGAACATCCAGTCTTCCTTCCCCTGTCAGCGTAACCCACTTTTGCTGTGGCACCCAATCTTCAAAGTCCCAGTAGCACCCAAAGAGTTTCCTTTCTTCTTGATAGGAATATTACGGTTGGATATTTGAAAAAAATTGCTTCTCAGAAAGAGTGGCAATGCATTGGCTGCCCAGGGAGGTGGTGGAGTGACCGTCCCTGGAGGTATTCAAGAGATGCGGCCCTGCGGGATGTGGTTAGAGGGCACGGTGGGGATGATTTGGGGTTGGACTAGATGGTCTTAGGGGTCTTTTCTAACCTTAATGGTTCTGTGATTCCATGAAATACTTCAAGATAAAAATATGGTGGAAAATGATACGCTGAAAGATGGTCAAACTCTTTTTGTGGATTTGCAAATGCTATTCCTATTACAGTCACAAAGGACCAGGCATTTCAGATGCTAAAATGTTTAAGTAACTTTCAAAAACCTCCTATCAAAATGGCTGGAGATAGAAAGTTGAAAATTGGTGTGTTCTGACATTTGCTCTAGCAGAGGTGCCCACGCTCTTCCCACAGCAAAATGACTTTAATTTGCCCAACACCAGGGTCCTTGAAAATGACACTCTGAGCATTTGCTGTAATGATTTCTCACTAAATTAGAAAAATGCTCAACTAAGGAGGGATTATCTCTGCATGTGGATGTGGCATAATGACTGTCAAGTGCACTGAGAGCCCCCGTGGGCTTTGCAGGGGACATGGGGTCTGCAGCAGAGGCCGGCACGTATCAGAGAATATTAATATTGCCTTGTTGGGGGCATCCATAGTGACCCTTCACTGCTGTTCAGACAAAATTACACCATATGGGGGAATTCTCATTGCTGCTTTACATATACAAGATGTCTTTTAGGCTGAGGATTATCCCCAAACTCGGTTTGTGAAGGATGCAGACGTGTGCACGCTCCCCATGCTGTGTGTGCCTGTGGGGACAATGTTGCAGCCTGCACCCACTGTGCCTGCGGTGCTTGGGGAGAAGTGGAAAGCTGGGGGGGACGTGCTGCCAAATGGGGATTCTGAGTTTCCACATCACAGCCACAATAGCAGTTTAATAGCAATACTGAATGCCCAGTGCTGGTGTTCCTCCCATTACAGTTGGCAGCCAGCTGGCTGCAAACCATGCCAAGGGGGCACAAGGAGCACGCACAAGCCTCCATGCATGGATGTTTATTGACTGCGATGCCAGCCCCCTGTAAGCCTACACTGGACTGCTGCTGTCTCTATTTTGCAATGACTCTTCCAAACAAGGCTGGTTAGTGTGGGCAGGGAGTGGGGCGAGTGCTGGAAGGGCTGCAGGGCCCTGCTGAGCCAATTGGCTGGGGGGGTAGCAGGCTGGAGTTGGGCCATTGTGGAGGGCAAACAGGGGACACCGTGGGGCCAGGACAGCATGAGGCTGACTGCCTCCTGCAATGAGGTCAGGTCCTCACCCCATGGGGATTTTTCATCCCTCACCCACAAGAGATGTACAAACAGCCACAGGGAAAGGAGCCAGAGTGATGCTATGCGTTCTCAGCACAGCAGTGAGCAGACACTGCCTAGGAAGGCCCCCGCAGTACCCCACAGCCATAGTCATCACAGCGGGACAGAGGGTGAAGTTCCCCTTTGGTGACTGAGACGTGAGGCTCTCTTGGCAGTGGCACTGCACTCAGCCCGTGTACATGGTTTGTAGGCTCTTTCTGCGGGGATTTTTAGGGATGTCCAGGCCTGGGTGGCCTGGTAGGGATAGGAGGTACCCAGACATCGGAGCCGCTTCCAGACGGCCCCGGGCTGACTGACACAGAGCTGGCGATCTGAGAGCACGTCCCCATGAGCCCGAGTGGAGCGCATTCCCGCACGCAGCAGAACGGAGCTGCTCCCTCCGCGCACGGCGAGGGGACCCGACGGTACCGAGCCTCGGAGGTACGCCCGATCCCCCCGTCACGTCCAGGGGAGGGGGAGCATTGTCACCGGTGCCCCCGCCGTTGTCACTCTCGTTTGTCACAGGGCAATTCCCGGCTGCTTTTCAGCGGGGAACATTTTTTTTACGACGGCCCTCTCCGCCGGGCTGCGGCTTTACGAGGAGATTCCCGGGATTCCTCCAAACCGGCGGGTTGTCGGACAAGGAGTTCCCCGCACCCCGTACCTTCGACTTTCGGAGAGCAGTCCCCGTGGGCAGCGGAGGGCGGCTCCCGGTGCCCACCTCGGTGCCCGTCCCGGTGCCGAGCTCCGTTCGTCGGAGATGGGGAGAGAAAATGCCCCGGGGGGTACCGGAACCCGGAGCGCGGCAGCGTGCGGCTCTGTGTGAGGAAATAAACCACCAGCGGAGCCTTTATTGACATCATCGTCATTATTAACATCGCCATCATCGTTTCTCAGCACATAAATAAATAAATAAATATCTCCCGGGGAGGGATGGTGATGGGGACGGGGACGGAGCTGCGCGCCCACCAACGCCAATGTCAAAACAGAACAAACAAACAAACAAACAAAATAATACAGTTTGGTAGGGAAAAAAAGAAAAAAAAAAAAAAGAAGCCAATATTATGACAAGAACCCAAATAGCCCAGACCCTCCCCGGCCGCCCGCTCTCGGCCCCGCGCTGCGCTCTCTGCCCTCCGGTCCGGCTCTGCCCGCGGAGGCTGCGGGGACCCCCGGCCTCGGGTGGGACAGCGCGACGTGGGACGCCGGGAGTCCCGTGGAGAGCCTTATTGGCAGCGGGGCGCCCGCACGGCCGCCGCTACTGGTCGGGGGTGTGGAAAGGCGAGAAAGTCTTTCGTAAACAACACGGATTATACAAAACGGTAGAAAATCATCCGGCTGCGCGGACCCCCCTCCGCTCCCGGCACAGTTCCTGCGGAGCCGGGGGTCAGGGGGTGCCGGCGAGGCCTCTGTCGTCCTTCCCCGAAGAGGACGGAGACATGCGCAAGTCCTCGTCGTCCTCCGAGCACTTGGTGGTGGAAAGGGCCGAGCATTTGCAGCTGTGCCCGGGCCCCCCTCCCCGGTGGGATCCGTTTTTGCCTTCTTTCTTGTGCTTAACCCGGCGGTTCTGGAACCATATCTTCACCTGCTTCTCGGAGAGGTTCAGGTAGGTGGCGATCTCGATTCGCCGCAGCCGGGAGAGGTACATGTTGGAGGCGAACTCCCTCTCCAGCTCCAGGAGCTGCGTGCTGGTGAAGGCGGTGCGCATCCTCTTGCTGCTGGGCAGTTGGCTCGACGTGCTGTCTGCGGAGCGGAGCGGAGCTCAGCACCCACCGCACCCTCACGCTCCCCGGGTAAAGCTACGGGGGCCGCCCCCCTCCCGCTTCCCCCCGCCCGCATACTCCGCGCACCCAGCGGGCGCGGTGCCCGTCCGCCCCGTCGAGCCTCCATCCTCACGCCGCCCCCCGCCTCCCTCTGCATGCGACGCCCACGCGTGCCCCTTACCCACGGAGATGCAGTGGAACTGCCGGGGGTCGGGCAGCGGGTAGGCGCCCTGGTAGAGCGCCGGGCCGTGCCCCACGCTGACGGCGGACACGGAGTGCTGCTGGCGGCCGAGGGGCGGGTGGCAGTACTGGGAGCCGAACGGGGGGAAGGAGGCCTTGAGCAGGGGGATGGCGGGCGGCGGCGGGTGCAGCTGCGAGGCGGTGACACACAGCGGACAAACGCACAGCAGCCCGGCTTTGCGTGCGTGGCAGGCGCCGGCCGGCAGCCCGGGCAGCGGGTGCGAGGGGTGCACGGCGTAGGGGAAGAGCGGCGGCGGGGGGCTGCCCTCGCCCTTCTTCTCGCCCGCCTCCCGCAGCACCAGCGAGTCCACCAGGAAGGAGCGCGGCATTGCCCCGCGCAGCCCCCGCGCAGCGCCCGCGCAGCCCCCGCGCAGCGCCGCTGGCCAGCCCGAGTGGTGCTGAACGGCGCCCGCCCGCCTTAAATAGCGGCCTCGCCATGTGATGGCGGCGCCGGGCGCTCAATGGGCTTTCTGTGCCGCTTCTCTTGGCATTCACGCCGCACGCTCCCTCATTATTTCCCTTGTTAACTAAATGAACTGCATAATGTACTCTATTCTTGTCGACCCCACCCACGCCGTAGCAGGCGGCCTCTCCCCTCCTCTCCCTTTGGCGGGGTTATTTTCTCATTCTCTCGCGATTTAATATTCTTTTCTTTCTCTTTATCGCTCTCCTTCTCTTTCAGCCCAGCTCTCGGCCCGCTCCCCCTCGGTTATTTGCCGGCCGCGCCGCTCCCCCGCCGCTCCCCGGCTCCTCTCCCACCTGTGGCACCGCCGAGCTCCCGTATGGCCCCGCACGGCCCCTGTCCGCTCCCGGAGACAGCACCGCGAGCCGCGCCGCGTTCCGGGCACAACCGGCAAAACGGCTTTTTGCGGCCGACGGGTTAGGGGGTGAAGGAGTGACACTAAATAAGGAAAAAGGACTCATCGGAGCCTGTTTTTCTCCCCATCTTCCTGTTTAATACTGTAGGGGGGAAAAAAAAAAAAAAAAAGAAAGGGAAAAAGAGACGCGCTGCCGACGAAGCGCAGAGCGTGGGGATTTGCGCCGCAAGGGAACAGCCGCTCCTTCGGATGAGGAGGAGGACCGCCCGGGAAGCGCAGCGCCGCGTTCTGCTGCTCTCGCTGCGGGGTTCGCTGCCGTGATATCCCCGCACTTCTGCAGAGACGAGATCGGTGCTCGAGTCTGGAAATGTGGGGATGGGAACAAATCGGTGTAGGAAAATCACGGGATGATCCAAAACGAATGCCAGCGAAAGCTCGATTTTTATTCAGATTTAGAAAGAATTTCCAAGTGCCCTTCCCTTCAAAGCGTTAACGGGGTTGGTTAATTCCGTTTTCATTCGTAAAGAACTCGGCATGTAAAGGCTTTCCCCGGGCCGGGGCGCATCGCCTTGCTGAGCCGCGGCCGCCGGGGGGGCCCAGTCGGCCTGAGGCGATCCGCTGCCCGGGGCGGACCGCAGCGCACGGAGTCGCGGGGAGGTAAAGGGTTAACGGCCCCTGAATGCACACCGAGCCCAAAGCCACTGGGAAAGAATATCCCAAAAAATAACCAGTTTTTTTTTTCCAGCCGCTGGACCTTATTGAATGTCATTGAAGAAAGTTTTGAATGCCAGATAAAGAGAGGCGAATTAAAGTGTGTGACAGCAGAGGATAAGCAAACACAAAGAGAACTCTGTCACACTTTGGGCAAAATCCGTGGGCTTTTTACCAAGCCTCTTCGCTATGATTGAATTAAGTAATAGGAAAACATTTTCTTTCAGTTTAGAGCCATTAGACAAAAACTTCAAAGCGAATAACACTTTTTAATGTGCAGCCCGACAATGGAATCTGTTTTGTGCTGAAATGTTTAAACGGTTTGTTGTGCAACTGGGGGCTGAAACAACCCAGACTGCGGCAAAATAGCATCCTTCGGGCCGCTTTCTGAGCGCCTGAAACGAGAGCAGACCTTTCATCCAGGCGCTTCAAACCGCCCTCCCCTGTCCCTGCTGCCCCGCTTCGGGTCGGCTTTATTATTTATTTATTTATTTACTTATTATCATAATTTTTTTAGGGGCGATCCACCTCCCACGTTTGCCATCTCGGAGCGATCTCCTCTCAACGAACGCGGCTACGGGAGAGGGGAAAGGCGGAGAGGCTCCGGCGGAGCGATGCGGGAGGCGGCTCCGGGCTGCGGGGCGCGGGCAGAAACCTCCCCTCCTCCTCCTTTCCCCATCCCAGGGTGCGGTGCTTCCTCCGGTTGAGGAGGGAGATGGGTCCGGTGGGAAGCGGGGCCCGGCCTCGGCCCTGCATCGTCCCGACATGGGGGTGGGGAGGCGTTGAGTGGCCATCGACGGGGGAGAGGGGTATCGAAATGAAGGGAAGGCTGGGTAACACCGCGGGGAGCGAAGGGGAGAGAGGGGATCTGCCTTATATTGGCAGGAGTCAGTACTGCTGAGGGATGCTCTCCCTGCAGGGAGCGTTATTTCCAAGGAGACCGCATCCTCGGTAGCTGAGGATTCGCATCTGCGGGAGACTGCAACCCTCTCCAGCCTCTCACAGAACTGGGTTTTAATGGCAAATGCCGAAACGTAAATCAGTATCTGTGCCGTGTGGTGGATACGCCTTTGTGCCTTGGGCAGACACACCCAGGAGTATGTCAAGCCCACGAAGTACCTGTGCATCCCTTTAATCAAGACGTCACAGTCAGTGGGAGTTTATTTGAGTAAGCAGAAATATATTAAAAGTAAACAATTCACCGTTTTATCAGCAAAACTGTTTTTTGTGTCTACACAGCTGATGGACCACTGGGACTGAGTGATGAGGGCTGGCATCAGCAAGAGGTGGTTCTGTGGGCTGTTTGTGTCACTGTGTAAAACTTATTGTCTGAAAACTGCTGTGTTTATTTTGTGCGCTGACTTCAGTCAAAGCTGGAAGTGTTTGGCAATTCCAGAGTCAGAGCCATTCAGAGACAGTGAGGAGAACTCATCTGCAGCATGACGAGCATGGAGTGATCCTTCCCTGGCTTACTCCTGGCCTCCAGTGATCCCTAATGCATGGGCTTACAGACACAGGAGTAGTTTCTTTGTGTTTAGTTACATTTCCTCCATGCTGAAGATAAAGTGCAGCTATCTGTGTCATGAAGTTGTCTTCTTGTCCTTCAGCTCTTGCCTGACCTTTCAAAATCACCACTGTACAAACATGGTAACCTAACAGCAACAGCCCGTGCAGCTCTTCTACATCTCCATCGTAGTTCCTCTGGTTTCATCTAGCTTTCATTACAAGCTATCAGGGCAATAATTAATCTGTGCCAGTAAAACCTGTGCCACAGGAGGACCAAATCAAAGCTGCCTGTTTCCAGGACCTGCTCCTGTTTTCCTCGTTCACTTTCAACAAACAGATTCCTAGAGTTGAGATTTGCCATTTAGCTTTTCTCCAGGCCTAGTGCTTCCAGGCAATGAGGTCCATAAAGGAACCCTGCAATCATGTTCGAGTGTGCAGAGCTATTTCTTCTCCTTGGTTCAGCCTTTCATGTAGGAGGTGACATCAAGTTGGACAAAACCAGTGAAAATGTAACAGTAAAAGGAGGGACATGTAAACTACTCATACAAAAATAGCCCTACTTCAAATCAGTTGTCCTGGGGATAGAGAAGGATACAAAGGATGGAGAAGTCTGTGAGAGGAATGAAGACAAGGAATTCCAAAAGAGCTGAATGTGAGATCTGCAAGTCTGCCTGAATTATGGAATTATTTGAGATACGGTTCTTCTAACTCAGAATCCACCCTATGTCCAGCCACATTTCTCACCTTTGACTGTGCCAAGTACTTTACAGATTGAAAGTTTTTGTGTTTCTCAGACTGTTCTCAAGGAATATCCAATATCCTTTTCAGGTTTTGCAGCAGCAATTATGAAACCTTATATGCAAGAGATGTATAATATAGGTATATTGTTATTTTTTACAGAGTGGTGAGGTTGCCTGCAGAGGTGTGGATGCCCCATCCCTGGAGACATTCAATGTCAGGCTGGATGAGATTCTGAGCACCTAGTGGAGCTGTAGGTGTTCCTGCTCATTGCAGGGAGTTGGACTCCATGGCCTTTAAGGGTCCCTTCCAGCTTCAACTTCCATCCACCACCTCCTGGGCAACCTGTGCCAGTGCAGTGCTGCTGTACAGCCACCTGCAGAAACTGGTGCAGTGCTGGCAGTGGTGCAGCAAATGGGGCAAGGTGTTTGGGTTTGCTCAGTGGTTGGTACATCACAAATGGAAAGTGGAGCCTGTGAGAAAAGAGAGGCAAGCTGCTCTGTGACAGGGCAGCTGGTAAAGAGGAGCCTGGATGTTGCAGAAGAAGACTGTGCAGCTTGCTCCTTTCATTAATGTTGGGAAAAACACATTCCTCAAGTGATTATTGCACATGAATGTGAAATGACTATCTGATATGTTTATTCAGCTCATGTAAGGCAGACCTCACCAAGAAGTCCTAACTCCTCCAACTTTCCAGTCCTAACAGTACAATGGGATGAGAAACACTGAGATAACAAAATCATATTCATCTTCTCATTGCATTTTGAAGGCTTAAAACCACTTTTGAAGATAGCATTCAGGATGTGTTACGTTACCTGTGTTTGCATCTGACTGTCTTAACACGAACTTATATTATTAAACAGATCAACCAAGTGTACAGGATAGGAATGTATCAATATTTTGTAGAAACCATGTCCTGCAGGTTGAGTAGAGCCATTGGTTGACCTCCTTCTATCTGCATGGAAATTTTCCAATGCACAGCAGGATGTTTTTCGAGACACAAAAAAGCTTTAGCTAAAAACATCAGCATGAAGAGCCAAGTCAGCTTATCACAAGTGTATGTGATTGTACTGCTCCTATTTTTCAGTATTTTAAATGCAAGTAAAGCCCACAAACCACATCCTTCTATTTCCCTGTATCTTAGTATAATTTGTGGTGCAATGTGAATTACTCTAGGCTTGTGTCACTGTAACAGATGAACCACTTTTTAAACTTATTCCAGTACAAGACACATGTGCAGCAGAAGTCAGTGCACAAATTCATCCTTGCTGTGCCCAAAGTCATCACTCTGATGATGTGAGATTTGTGTTGTCTTCTCTGATTCTACCAGGGAAATCAATAGGCAGAGGATAAGGCTGTTAGATAAGGCTGGGATTTTGCCATGGCAAGAAGTCCCACAGCTGTGGCTCAGGGGCTGTAGCACCTCACAAACCTGGCATCTCTTCTTCACTGATGTAACCGTTTACAGAGCCTGGATTCCTAGTTGATGCAGTCTGTCCTGGGCCAGCAGTAGGCCTGCGAGTTCTACTCAGAGCCTGACTCTCACAAATAGGACTTGTGCCTCACACTCTTTTGCTGGTTAGACCTTTGTCTTCCACATCTGGAGAATCTTGAAAAAATACAAACATTTTCATAAAAATATTTTTGTTCACAATGCACGTCCTGTTTTTTTCTTTTTATTTTCTCAGACAAATGTATGGTATTGCTCCACTCTGTTGGTCACCCTTCTGGCAGACAGGCACAGTGGAAGACTCCTGGCATTTGTCCACCTCTAAGCCTCCAATCAGCACCAGAACTCACAGGCTGTGGGTCCTTGCAAGGAGAAAAAAAACACTGCAATTATGCTTCCTTCAGGTTCCTGATCAAATGGGCTTTCAGGACAGAGGAAGAATAGCCTTCACTTCCTACGGGCCTTCAAGTAGCATCACATTGCAATGTTTTTCAGTGTTCTGCTGTTGCTCACTGTCCTGTGAGTTCGGTTTGTGCTATTCTCCATACCAACATAAGAAAGAAGGATCAGAAGCCTCAGAACCTTTTTCTTTCATTGTTTATCTTCACAATGCTGTATTTCCCATCCTGACTTCCTGGGAATCCCTGGAACACAGTCCAGTCATTCTCCCCCATCCCTCACAGCATCCGCTGGGCAGACTGTCCAGCTGTGACATGAGCAGGTTCATGTTATGCTGAAGATGAACTGGCTGCAGCTCAAGGGGCTGCAGTGAATGGGGCTGCATCTGGCTGGAAGCTGTTACTGGAGATGTTCCCCAGGCTCACTTCCATCTTCATCAGTGATCTGCAGTAAAGCATAATAGGAAGCTCTGAACAAGAATTGCATCAAGTGGTCTCCAAACTACTTGACTGACCGATGATTTCACTTTTCTCCAAAAGAATCCCTCCAGCCTTTAGGGATGGAGATAGGGACCTGATCCAATTATTGGCCCCTTGAGCATCATCAAACCACACACACACACTGAGAACATTTCACCCAGGGGAACACTCTGAAGCTCACTCAAAAATAAGCTCATCTGAAAACAAAATAGAAGCAGGGGTTGCTGTACTGGTCGCTTCAGGCTACGCACCCATCTCTACTGCAGTAAATTAATGCTGGTGTAGGCACACTGCTGGAAGGTGAAAGGCACATGTCTTTATGGTCAAGCACATCTTCTACTTAGCCACGCCACCCAAGGTCCCCATGCTGAGCCCGTGTCTTCATTTCCAAGTTATCAAGCAGATGAAAACCTGAGATACAATAGCAAAATAGTCCATCTAAAACAGAAATGCTGTTTATTCTACTCCCATAAGTGTGAATTTCTTGTACATCACTCAGCATTTCTTCAACTACAGGAAGCTAAATCCCAAAGAATTATGAGGTGCATGAGTCCCATCCACCACCTCCTCGTGCATGCCATAGCAGTGTCCAAGAAATAGAATGACATTAAAGAGCAAGGATATTAAATCACAGAATCAACTGAAAACCCATGTCCACGTTTAGTTCTGTACAATCACAGAATTATAGAATGGCTTGGGTTGGAAGAGACCTCAAGGATCATGAAACTCCAACTCCCCCGCCACATGCAGGGCCACCAACCTCCTTATCTAACAGTAGACCAAGCTGCTCAGGGCCCCATCCAATCAGGCCTTGAACACCTCCAGGAATGGGGCATCCACAACCTCTCTGGACAGCCTGTTCCAGCACCTCACCACTCTCTTGGTAGATACAATATATCTACTTTAATATACAATCTTCATAAAACCAATGGAGCTTTCCTCTCTGGTGACACGAGGAGTAGGAGAAATCTCTAGATTTACAGCTTTTACATTGGGTAGCATTTTCAACCATTGTATTGGTTTTATTTAATAGTTTTATCACTTGGGTAGAATGAACAGGTCTGTGACAGACAAATCCATAAGTGCAGTACAATTATTTAATGGAATAAAAAGGACACTTGTCTTTCTGTAGCACAAGAAGAGAAGCAGACACAAATGTATTCCTGAACTTTTTTTGTCCTGCATATGAAATAGTTTCAAAGGTTCCTTTGTCCACTTTCTAGATTGCTCACAGAACTGCTTTTCTCAAACAGTGATTATTCATGGTTTATCAGTGGATGCGGAGGTCATTATAAGAATAAAAAATTAAAATCTTAAAATTTGTGTTTTGCCATTAGCTGCAAATATGAAACAAAAAAGGTCTTTATTTCCACTGATAATAGAATAGGGTCAGGGGCTACAAATTAAAATCCCCTCCATTAGGCACAGTCAATTGAATTTTGAAGTTTGGTTTTCTACTCCGGACTCTTGGTTGGGAACTAAATAGAAGAAGTCACATTTCCAGGAAAAAAAATAGCAGCCTCAGGACAAAGGGACCTGCTGAGGAGTGTTCACATGACTCTGGGCTAGGGCAGCAGCACAGACCAGGTTCTGGCTGTGCTCTAAGGAGGCAGTGATGGATGATGTCCCAGTGTGAAGGCTGAGCAGTGATAAATGAGGCAGCCATGCTGAGCACACGCATGGTAGTCATACAGCACATCATAAAACAACACTGGCTGCTGCTTTGATGAACAAAACTCTTGGAGACAGGAGGGGAAATATCAGCTGTCTGCGATAAGACACTGGGAGTTTAACACAAAACAGCACCTTTTCAGGGGCTCTGCTAGGAGCGTGAGCACAGTCATTTGGTAAACAGTCATGGCTCGTGCCTCTGCTCTGTGGCCATGGAGAGGCTGAGGGTGAAGAACAATGAGCCACAGAAGAGAGAAGGCCTCTGAGATGGTTTGGACTTTGGTCTCAAGCACATAGAAATGGTGGAGCATTTGGAATGTACACCTTGCTCTTGGACATTGGAGAGATACAGATGCCAAAACTGGGTTATGAAAGAGAGAACGTGGGTCCTTGTTTTTATCAGTGCTTTGAGTAGGCATTCCATGTTGAAGATGTGGCCCCTCACACCACAAACACTGTCATAGCTCCTGAGGCTGCAAAGTCTCCTGCATGTGTCTGCCTTTCTGCATGCAAGCGATCTCTTTGAAACAATGAATTTAGGAATATGCATCACAGGTGTTGCATTATCAATGACTACTAATTCATAAATTATTAATATAGAATCTACATTAAAACTATGCAAATTCATGCAATATTGAGGTCATTTGCTGAGCACTTTAAAAATCTTGAGCTGATTCATTTTCATACTGACATAATTTCTTTTGTTAATGCTGATGCTTGCGAGAATTCACATACATTGCAGAGTCCAACAGAGGCATCATATTCAGTCTTTAGATTTGATTATATGTATGGATCAGTGAGAGCAACAAAATGAGCTAATTTTAGATGAGGAGAGAAACATGCTTATTTTTTTACACTTGTTGGTTTGTTCTTGCTGATCTAGAGTTCAGTGCCAGTCTTAGAGTACCCTTAAAAATGACTCTTCTTTACTCAGTTGAATGGTTTGATGTTCATTATTAATTAAATTTATTCCATGTAATGGACTATATAGATGACCTAGAGTATCCCCAGATACTGGCTCCTTTGTTAATCTCTAGCTTCGTTGATTCTTTAAATATATTTAAAGAGTCCAGTCCAACCCAAAAACAGGCCGATCTTCACCAGAACAAAAATGAAGACAAAGAACAACACATCAGTGTACAGTGCACCAGAATGGGAGTAATACAGATGTATTTCAAAATAGAATATTTCTGTTTTGTTATTTAGGCTGAGGTTAAATTGTGATTGATCCTACAGTATTAAATGCAAATGCTGAATTTAGGAAGAAGAAGGACTGTTCTCTAGGATCCATGGACCATACTGAAGTATAGAACCATAGAATCATAGAACTGTTTGGGTTGAAAGGGATCCTAAAGACCATTCAGTTCCAGTATGCCTTCCATGGGCTGGCTGCCACCCATCAGATCAGGCCAGCCAGGACTCCATCCAATTTGGCCTTGAATGCCTCCAGGGATGGGGCATCCACAGCTTTTCTGGACAACCTGTGCCAGTGCCTTACCACCCTCTGAATAAAGAATTTCCTCCTAATATTTAATCCAAATGCCCCCTCTTTTAATTTTAAACCATTCCCCCTTGTCCTATCACTATCAGATCAAGTAAAAAGTCTACTTCCTCCTGCTTGTAAGCTCCCTTCAATAACTGGAAGGCTGCAATGAGGTATCCTCAGAGCCTTCTCTTCTCCAAGCTAAGCAATTCTAGCTCTCTCAAACCTTCTTCACAGGGAGAGGTGCTCCAGTTCTCAGAGCATTTTCAAGGCCCTCCTCTGGTCCCACTCCAACAGCTCTACATCCTTCTTATGCTCAGCACCCTAGGCCTGGACACAGTACTCCAGGTGGGTCTCATGAGGGCAGAGTAGAGAGGGACAATCAGCTTCTTCTCCCAGCTGGCCACCCCTCTTTTAATGCTGCCCAAGATACTGTTGGTCTACTGAAGTGGCAAGTGCACAGTGCTGGCTCATATCTAGACTTTTGTCCATCAGCACTCAATCCCACATGTTATTGGTAAAGCATGATCTGCCCCTGCTGAAGCCTTGCTGATCTGGGGTCTCCTGCTCATCCTTCACGTACCTTAACATAGTTTCCAGGAGGATCTGTTCCATGATCTTCCCAGACATAGAGGTGAGACTCACTGGCCTGTAGTTTCCCAGATCTTCTCTTTTCCCTTTCTTGGAGATTGGAGAGATGTTTTCCTTTTTCCAGTCACTGGGACTTAACCTGATAGCCACAACTTTTCAGATATGATGGAGAGTGGCTTGGCAACCACATCAGCCATTTCCTTCAGGACCCTGGGATGCATGTCATTGGGACCCATAGACTTGTACATGTGCAGCCTCGTCAGCTGGTCTTGAACTTGCTCTTTGCTTGAGTATAAAGGATTTTGCTCCCTCAAGCTCCACCTAGAGGTTCAGGGACATGGGAGACATGGAAAGCCTCACTGTCAGTGAAGACTGAGGCAAAGAACTAATTGAGTGACTCAGCCTTCTCCTTGTCTATTGTTGCCATTTCTCCCTTCACATTTTCAGAGGGGGTTACACTCTTCTTGTCCTTCCTCTTCTGATCAATGTATCTGCAGAACCCCTCCTTGTTATCAGCTATATTGAGGACATCTCCACTCCCAACAGCCGTGAGACGTGGAGCTCATGAATAATGCCTACACTGAAGTACATGACCTTCACACTTGGTCCTACCACAACCACCTACAGCAGCACGGTTCTATTAAACGTATGGAAAGATTCAAAGGTCACATCTCAAAGGTGAAATACCACAGCAGTGGAACATATGGCAAAACTAACGTGCTAAGAGAAGTGTGCTGCCCTGTCTGTGATGGCTACATCCATATAGCTTAGCATTTCTCTTTTGAAGAATCCATGTTCCCACTTCTGGTCAGCCCACTGCTCTGTAGCACTGAGGTTTGGATTGAGCATACAAGGTGTTCGTTCCAAAACACACGATCAAATAATAGTAAGGTGGACATTCTGAGAAAAAAAAGCTTTTTCTGACCATGTCTTTTTTACTCATTGTAAAGGCCTGACATGTGATTTGGAGAAAGGACTGGGAATTTGCCCCAGATGAAGAAAAGGGCGTTATTTTGCTCTTTTGCATGCTTCCTATTGATCAGTGTACAGAAGGGCACACCTCTAGGCTCCTGTAGGCCTTGTGTTCTGGGGAGTTACCTCAGTTTTCTCAACAAGACACTGTCTTTGCTGGTGCCAAACGCAATTTAGGTTCAGCACAAGACCAGACAGCACTGCTGGCCTCTCATCTCCAAGATAAGCAACATAGGCAGCTCCAGACACTGGTGGATAATAAGTTCAGCTTTCAGAAGTGATATCTGTAATAACAAAAGTGAAGATTTTTTTTTTCTTTTTCTTTCTTTCTGCTGTATTTTATCTGATAGTGGCCATCTTTCAAATTCTTCTCAAGTTAGAATGCCATGACTGCATGAAACAACCACCAGCTCCTATTTTCTGATAGATAACAAAGATAACAGAACAACCTGGTTGAAAACTCCTACTGACAACTCACAGTCATAAAGACAACTTTGTCAAAATCAACATCTGTCCAAGGAGGATACCAAGCCTGAAAAATTCTCTGTTAGAAGAACTTGTAGGGATTTGGCCCAACTTTATTATTCCATACTACTAACACTCTAAAACACACACTTCTAATAAATTCCAGAGATTATTATTTGATATTTATATTCCAATACTGGTGTTACCGTAGCACATCATAGAATCATAGAATAATTAGGGTTGGAGAAGATCTCTAAGACCAAATCCTATTCCAACCCACCCCACTGTGCTCACTGACCACGTCCTTTGGTGCCACATCCACACGGCTCCTGAACGCCTCCATGGAGGTGACTGCACCACCTCGCTGGGCAGCTGTGCCACTGCCTCACTGCTCTTTCTGAGAAGAAATTGTTCCTGATATCCAAGCTGAATATATATTTTATTATTACTTAGCTATTTATTGTAATGCTTTCACTGTATTGAATTAAAATTAATTTTGATATTAAAACATTCTGAGTTACTAAAGTAAAATCTTTGAAGGATTCTAAGTCATTTTTCCCCCCAAATCTATATTTGTTAGAAACATAATGTTCTGCCTTTGCATTGAGGTATAGCTTGAGACAAAATGCCATTGCATTACCCTGGAGCACAGCAGTCGTCTGTCATGACTCCTCACACCATTAGCAGTTATCATGGGTGGTAATTTAAAATCACACCTTGTAACACAGTAGTCTGGCTTTAAAGTTGTCATGACTGACAACAAAACACATCAAACACAAACCATATTATAGCTACTGATAAGAAAGGCACCAGTTTTTTTCCTCAGGAGATAACTTCTAAAAATGCTATCAGTTCAAATGAAAACCCAGTAATAAATGAAGTTCACATCAGTGCAGATCAGACAAGAAGGCATTTCTCTGCCTCTTTTTAGATTTTTTTTTTTACCTCTGAGAAGAAGCATTTCATGAAACTTGCTCAATAAAACACCAAAACCAGGGTGCACCCAGAAGATGGTGCACTGAAGACACTCAGACTACGGCTTGAGCTTTTGCAGGGACAATACTTTTGAGCAGTTTTCATCTCCCTTGCAAACTCTATCCTGGAATGATGGGAAGGCAAAGAACTGAGGTGTTTATTCCATCTGTCTGCAACCTCACATGGATCTGTGGAATGTTTGGCTAATCTATACTAACGAAGATATAATGAAAATGTATGGAAATAAACAGAATATCCAAACATTCAGTAAGATTATGGTTACTTATACAGAAAGTAACTGTAATGTTCATGGTGACCTGTCATTCAATGGGAAAGTATTAATGCATAATGAATTTTAAAAACTGAATTTTCCTGCCCAAGCATGGTGCATTGCTCCTCAGGTCAAAAACATGTTTACTCCAGTTCTGTATGTATGAAGAAAAGTGAACACCTTAGCAGATAAGATGGGAAGTCTCAGCAGAAGCAAGGGCAAATTATTGTTGAATTTCTTCATGGAATCACCAAATATTCTCTGATTCATATGACCACTGAATAGAGATGTTGCAATACTCTTCCTTTGGGTTTTGCACAGACTGCAATGTCATCCTGTATCATAGAATCATGGAATCATAGAATGACTTGGGTTAAAAGGGACCTCAGAGATCATCTAGTTGAGCAGAATTGCCAATCACCAGATCAGGCTGCCCAGGAACCCACCAGCCTGGCCTTGAACACCTCAAGGATGGGGCATCCACAGCTTCTCTAAACAGCATGTTCCAGTGCAGCAGTGCCCTCTGAGTGAAGAATTTCTTCCTAACATCAGCTTACTAACATCTTCCTAACATCTTCCAGATGTCAGTTGCCTTTCCTTGGTCCACCAATGCCATCACTCCATCATAAAAGTTGTGACAAGACACGGGTTAGTGGATAGTTGTAAGGTTTATTTCTCTCCATTGCCCAGCTGTGACTCAGAGCACTATAAATTGCAGAAGGTGTTGCCATCTTGAATCCTATATCACTCTCCCTGCTGATGGATGTGAGGATAAGCATAATACCCTGTTGTCTGTGGTCCTACGTGATACAGACACTCTCTTACTACTGTACTTTAGCTGAATTGTCTCCTCACATGTAAGGGTTTAATATTCACACCATCATCATCAGAATGAAGAATACTTATACTCTTAGCATTTTAAACTACTGAGTTAGTTATTAAAACCTTTGGGTCTTATGGTGGTTTTTTTTTTTTTCTTTTCCTTTTTGGAACTTAAACTTGTGAATCTAACATTTTTGGAGAAAGCTCAGATTGTTAAGGAATCAGCAGGACACATCACCAAGCTACAATAGGTTCACTTTCATGTGGATGCTGTAGCAGGCAAGCCTTCATGGAAAAACTCTGAATGTGAATTTAGCTAGTTTTGGATAAAGACGCCTTTCAGCGTCAATAAACACCATGAATGCAGCCACGGTAGAGTTACAACTTAATGAGATGAGGGGAAGTGCACAGGGTCAGGCCTCATCTCCCGGCCTCTGTCATGCTAATCAGCTGGGCAGCCTGCAGCTGAAAAACTGCTGGAATTTTTATTTGCATTTCATTTAGTTGGAAGGAAATTGACCCAGATGGTCCACAAAGGCAATAGAAGGCTGGCAAGCAGTCTAGTGCTGCACACTTTTCGGAGGGGCTGCACTTGTCCGCCCGTCCCTCTCAGAGCCCAAAACATAAAAGATTAAAACAGCGTAAGGGAATTGATTTCATGATTTTTAGATAATTTCCCTAAGATTTCAGAAAAGGCCTAAAAAAGCTAATTTAATCAGCCAGGAGCTCAATAGTAATTAAAGGGAAGAAAGGCTGAGATAATGAAAGAGGTGGTAGAGATTTTTGCTGTTGCTGGTGGGAACCTTTCTTAATTAGATAAAGTCTGAAATCTAAATGATGTTAATGACGACAAGCATGAACATTTATTGCAAAGTCGCTCCATCCTTGGTCAACATGGATGATTGATAGTCAAATCTGATAAACTTCCTTAGAAAAAACTAGAACGATTTTCTATGTATTTGTCCAATCCAGATATTTCCATGCATTTTCTCAAATGAACAATATTGGTGTCACTACTACTCATTTGGCCAAAGCTTAGATATTCGTGCAAGTGATGTGTTGTTCTACACTGTCTCCTCATGGCTTCAACTAGTTTGCTTGGAAAGCCTAGTTAAAGCTCTAACATAAATAAGAACACTTTGGATTATACCTGCTTTTGCACTAATCTTAGAAATGATAATGTTTCAGAACAAGTGCAGCAACCTCACAGAAGAGCAGCTGATGGCATGTCTACCTAAGTGGAAGAGATAAAACATAACTGAAGACAAAATACTGTTCCAGCAAGCTCCCTTATTTCATGTTGTCTTTCTAGATAGTTACGTTGCCTCTAACACCAGTGTGTTAAAGCTTTGGGTTTGTCTGAACTAGTATTTCTGATGCAAGTCCTGGGAATTAAATGCTGCAACTTCAGTAGAATTGCTTCTGATTTATGCTCATACGGGAATGTACATAAATCTATATTAGCCCTCTGGATTATTGGGCACAGGAGCCCATAGTAGCGCACCATACATGGCTTTAGCTTTCATGATAAGAATTCTGTCTCTGGGGAGATGTGAAGAGTTTGAGGTAGCCAAAAAAACCACATGACGATATGGGTGGTGTGACAGGTCATGCAGGAACTGAACAGTCTGGAATATTTCCCCTCCTGGTTCTTTGAGGTTTTTTGTTGGCTCAGCTTGTCTCAGTTCAACTGCCAAGCAGTATGGGCTCCATGAGCACACCACTGAGGTGGCCCAAACACTTCACCTGCTGCCTGCTGCAAGGTCTTGGTCTTCATCCAAAGCTTCTGTGACTCAGCCACAAGTTATTATAAGGATTAATTGCTCGCATGGTTATGACAGTCACACTTGAGCTTTGCTTTTATGAAGTTTACATATAGCACTCATCCATGGTCCTCCATGCAAAGCAGGTGGGAATAATTTATATTTTCAGCACAGTCAGAAGTCCCACACTGCCCTTAATGTTCTTGTTAGCAGTTCAGTAGCTAAGAAAGAAAGGAAGAATGAATGAGGGCAATTAGCTCAATTTCCTGATCTGGTGGTTTAATAAGCTAAGGCAATTTATAGGACAAATATTTATAAGAGAGTCAAGACTTATGTAATTCTGAAGACCCACTGCTCAAGATACAAAACCATAAAATCATACCTGAGAACAACAAGGCAACATGAATAGCCGCTGTCCTTGCTGGAGGTAGCTGAAAGAGGTCATCTGGCACTGCAAGACTTACCTTCTCTGAAAGATGGAAGAGATCAGTGCTTTCTATGTGGCTTCTAATATCACATCACTGCACAAGGGAAGGATCCTTATTATGGGCAATGCTTATCTCATATAGGTTGAGTACCATAAAAAAGATGTGTTTAAAAACTGTTTGGATGTGGTACTCAGGGACATGATTTAGTGGAAGGTTGTCTATCTGGATAGATATTCAATACTGCTGGGATAAACATGCTGATATGGGTGATTCTTTCTCCTCCAGAGTCTTTCCAGTGCAGACGCAACCCAACTTTGCAGCTGAATATAGGCTCAGTACTAGAAATGAGCATAGCAGAACCTAATATCAAGGCCTCATTGAAGCTACATTTTGACTGGTGCCTGAAACCTACATGTAAAACCAAAACAATCTCATCTTCATACTGACAAGACAGAAAAAAAACTCTGGAGGTGAACTTGCAGTTGAAGTGTTCCCTGTACTTCACTGACCCAGTGCTGTCCCACTCACAGAGTGGATGAGATACTTCCCACCAAGTTGCTCATTTCACATTTCAATGTTGCATGAAATTTTCTTGTCATTGCCACTCTCTGGGTATAGCTGCAGTCTGTAGATGGACTGAATTAAGCTTGAAAGTCCCGCAAGATGCCCACAGCTGGGTCAGGACAGAGGATGGACTGGACTGAACTTATTCTCAGATTCATCATGGTCATGAAAGTCACGCTGGGAGAGTTTGGTTGAAAGAAACAGACTCTGAAGATAATATAAAATTAAAAAAAAGAAGACACCTGTGGAAATCAGCACTTTCTTTAAAAATTATTTCATATAGTTAATAAGATGCACTATCTTCTTGGCACACAGATATCACTAATAGGGGTTACCAGAGCACAAGCAGTAGCTGTTTATAGAGGCAGAGGAAGGATTTGGGTCAAAGCATGGACTGCAATCCTTAGAAGAATGGTTAGGATTAAAACTAGAAGCTGTCACATAAACTAAGAGCAATTTTGGGACTGGTGAATCAAGTTGGCTCTCACTGCAGGACTTCTAATGGCACTGTTTTTCTGCTAGCTCATTTCAAAGCATTTACCACATTTTCCTTGAAGACCACAAAAGCCAAAAAAAGTGCTGTTTGTGCTAAAACCCTGAGAAGGTCTCAGGCAAAACAGGAAATGTTTATCCAAACATCTGGTGAGGAGTGCTACAGGCTGTGCTGGGCCCCAGCTGACTCCACACTGCTGGGTGCTCCACAAGGCTTGGTGCCCAGCCTGGGTCCCACATGGTCAGGACTGAGGGGCACAAAAGAGTGAGAGCACATCCAGAAAACATGCTACACAATGCAGAAATTGGGGCTGTTCTATTGTGCGCTAGGGGTTTCCTGATCATATTATTCAAATATGCCAAGAACTGCTGCAAAGACTGAAAAAAATACTCTTCATGACTATATATGACAAGAAATGATACATTTAACTGCAGTGAGAAGGTTTCAATGAGAGACCAAAAACACTTGCTAATGATATAGACAGTGAGGTGGGGGAGTTGTGCTAGAAACGTGTGCACTCTCTGTCACAGGAAATGCTTAAGGACAGCATGGAGAAGCCTCCATTCAAAAGGTGAGAGTGGTCTTGTCTTGTGATGATGGTCTGGACCAAAAGACTGCTTGAAACCCTTCCAACATTACTCCTGTGCTTCACTTTTTTTTGCAGACTTTCAGAGTAAGTTTACTTTGGTGACGTCAACTGCCCAGAAACTTTTGTCTTAATTGTGTAGAGACAACTTACACCATGCATAAGGATATCTGCACTGGTTCTTCTCCAAAACAAAAAGCAACAAAACAAACTACCAAAGAAATACAGTTAAATATAGAGCTACAGCACATGGTTACAACTCAGCTGGATATAATCAATCTGTAAAGTCTTGCAAAGAATTTGGTCTCTATGAACCAAATTCTTTCTCTGTAGAAAAAATTGTCATAGAACTGGTAGAGTGAAGGCAAAATATTAAAAAACAAACAAACAAACAAAGTATTTCAACAGAACTCTGCACATTAGTTTAAAATTCGGCAGAAAGTGAATTCATTAGCAAAGTCACTGAAGCTTGACTAATGAGAGTTTGAGCCAGAAAATCTAGCAATTTAAAGTAAACCTTTAGCTGTGAGCATAACTTGATACTTATGATGCCAGCTGCAGAAATTGCCATTTCAAACCTCACTCCGGTTGTTGGCACAAAGGGAACAAATAGCTCTCAGCTGCAGGTGAAGCCTACCAGACCTTTCTCCTCAATCTTTGTATAGCGTCAGTTCTTCTTAAAAAACAGCCATTAAATTATCGCCATTGTCTTGGGGGAATGGTGATTGATGTCTCTTCTTTTATGCTAACTCAGCTTGTCTCTCTGCTCTAAATGGCCTTGTCTTTGGCGTGGATGTTGGTAGTACATCATTAGGTTGTGGTCACAGCTTGGCAAACGCGGCTGTTGAGCAACGTGGCCATTAAGTGGATTAATGCAACTCTCCTGAACTCCCTAACACAATAAACCATGGGCTCCCACCTGTTCAGGCTGTAGCAGGGTGCTTTGTACAGGGTGTGAAAGAGAAGGTGACAAGGTAAAACAACCCTCTTGGCACTGCTGCAGCATCCTTGGGGCTCCATCCCAGCTGCCACGGATGGACGGGAGCAGCACTATGGGAGATCCTCAGAATGGCAGCAGAGCCCAGTGAGACATTTCAGGTGCTTATGTCCAGAACAGGCACTACTTCTCTGTTGTCCCCTTGCAAATGTACCTCTTATGTTTCAGCACACCATCGTGGATGGCACTTTTTTCATACACTGCTGGTTGCAACCAAATATAACCATATATATAACTCTCCTTTGGACCCGCCCCAACAGCTCTGCATCCTTCCTGTACTATGTCCAGGCCTGGGTCCCCAACACAAGAAGGATTAAGAGCTGTTGGAGCAGATCCAGAGGAGGGTCACGAAAATGCTCGGGAAACTGGACCACCTCTCCTATGAAGAAAGGTTGAGGGAGCTGGGCTTGTTTAGCTTGGAGAAGAAAAGGCTCCTGGAGAAGTAAAACGTCATTGCAACCTTCCGGTAACTGAGGGCAGCTTGCAAGCAGGAGGAGGACTGACTACTTACATGATTTGATAGTGATAGGATGAGGGGGAATGGATTTAAACTTGAAGAAGAAAATTTAGGTTAGATGATAGAAAAAGAATTTTACGCAGTGTGTGGTGAGGCACTGGCACAGGCTGCCCAGAGAAGATGCGGATGCCTCATCTCTGAAGGTGTTCAAGGCCAGGTTGGATGGTGCCCTGAGCAGCGTGAGCTGGTGGGTGGCAACCCTCTTATGGCAGTGGAGTTGGAACTAGATGGTCTTTGAGTTCCCCTCCAACATGAGCCATTCTGTGATTCTATGATTCTATGAGTTTGTGGAGCAGTTATCCTCATGCCACCACAACAACTGGGTGTTTACCAGATGACTTCTGAGAGCAAAGGAACATTCCTAAAAACTGCATGATGTTTGACAAAAAGATTGGGATGGGGGCATGGAGGGAAAAGGTAGGAGTGTTTGCAGATGTTTTTGTTGTGTGAAAAACCTTTCTTCTCCAAACTATGAACTTGGAAAGTGAAAGTAGAGGTTTTACATCACCCTGGTCCTTTTTATAACATCATCCTTCACTCTGCCCCTTTTTCCCTTTTCTTTTATGGCTGCAGGCTTCCTGACATGTTTGAGCTGATATAACATACCTCTAATGCTGACTGTACTTCGTTAAGATAGAATGAGTCTTAAACCGCTTTATCTTTTCTTCTCTGCTCCTTAAACATGGAATTAGATGTGGCACTGAGAGACATGGTTAGCAGGCAATATCGGTAGTAGGTGGATGCTTGGACTTGATTTTAGAGATCTTTTCCAACCTTAATGATTCCATGATTCTGATTAGCTATAATCTTCACAGCTGATAGACTGCAGATTCAAAAGTACAGACACTAAATAGTGAAATAAATACACATTGATATGTTAGGCAGTTAAAGAGTGAAGAGAAACCTAAAGCCTTATTTCTCCCTGACATTGAGTACTGGGAGCAGATGGAGTCTCTGCATCTCAAGAAAGGTGTAGCAAACTCAGAGGACACAGTAAAATCCAATGAAAATAATTGCAGGGAATTGAAATGTCCATCTTGTATGGAGCCTAAAAAGACTCTTTAATTTAGAAGAGGTTATGTACAAATCCCACAAAACCGTGGGGGTGATGGGAAGGGCAAATGTGGAATGACTACTCACAGATCCCTCAGAGCGAGCACTAGAGAACACATGGGAAATCAGTTTAAACACAGTCAGATAGTACATGGTTGATGGTAATTGTTTGGAAATGCCATCTCTGGGAGGCTACATAGGCATATCGTACCAGCAGCTTCTCAAGGAGATTAGACATATTTAAGGAGAGTAGGTCCACGGAATGGCACTCAGAAGCCCATACAGGTACATAGTGTTGAACATCTCTTCAGCTGTGGGGCTGGGAAATCTCAGTAATGCAAAGAATGTGGTGAAAATCCTGTGTTCTGTATTACAGCAGCTCCTACTGCCACTGATAGAGACAGAGCAGAAGGTAGGATACCACCGCTCTGACTCTTGTAGGGTGTTCCTCAATCTCACCTTCTATGGTGCTCCCCCAGCGCCCCAGAAAAAGCTCTCACTGCAAAGAGACCACCATGGGCTGGCAGGAAGGGGGAGCATGCCATGAACTAGATGGTTCCCACACCACTGGATGTGGCCCTGGAGTTACTTTTATTCTGCCTTGGTGGCCGGGAACAATACCCCTTTATTGGAGACACTCTGTTTTAGAGTGACTCTGTTTACAGACAACTCCAAACAGATTTTTGCAAGTGTTTTTTCCAAATACAAAAATTCTGCTTTGGTGGCATTCAACTTCTTCATCTCATTCCTTTCCAGAGATGTGAGAGAACATGGTTTACAAGGATGCTCATGGACACAGAGTCTCTGGCAAACACGATCCTTCATGAAGAGTCACAGTAGGAAGGGATCATCTGGTAAATCTTCAAAGCACCAGGAATTGTCCAAAGTGACTTCAGAAAAAAATAAGTCTCTAAGTTACCAATTATGGCCCACTCACAAAACATAAAAAAAGAATCTTAGGAATTCATAAAACAATAGACAAGGAGTCTGCAGACCATCCAAAGACTGTCTAACTGTTGAACAAATAACTACAGGTGAATAAGAAATAAGAAAAATAAGATCATTTTATAGATATTTTTCCAAAGAAGGAAACGTCACATAAACTCTCCTTGGCCAAGAGTTCTGTTCTACCTTTTAGAATCTAGAATTATGCCTGTAGAATAACAGAAAATAATAGGACAAAGTCTGGTTTAGACTTCAGTAGTTTTCTTTGGTTTAAGTTTTCTTTTGAATAAACATTGTGACCTCAGAAGATACCAGACTAATCTTTCTCTTCTTTTTAAGGACATTTCTTCCCTAAATGAAGCCCTTCCCTAAAGAAGCCCTTTTGCCGATATTTTTCCAGTCAGACTTTCTATAAGATGACAATCTATCAACAGACTACACTGAAGGCTTTCCCTGTGTTGCTTCTGCTGCTTCCTCTCCTCAACACCTTTTAGGTGGTGAGGTTCAAAAAATCATAATTACATTGTACTATAAATGATTTATATACTCTTATACTCTACAAAGTTCCTGAAAACATTGATGCTCCAGTGGGAGCTCCAGAAGGACATAGCAGGAGAGAGAGGAGATAGCTTGGAATGGCCAAACTCACTGAGCAGGAGTCAAGACAGCACTCACTCCCATGTTGCTCCTCTGCCTGCTTTTAGAATCATAGAATCACTGAAGTTGGAAAAGACCTCTAAGATCTAGTCCAAGTGTCCAGGTACCACCAATGTTTATCACTAGATCACATTCCTTGGTACCACATATACACATTTCTTGAACACCTCCAGGGGCAGAGACACCACCGTCTCACTGGACAGCTCATTCCAGCACCTGACCATTGTTTTGGAGACGAAATCTTTCCTAACATCCAACCTGAACCTCCCTTGGCACAAGTTGAGGCCATTATCTCTTGTCCTACCGCTGCTACGTGGGAGAAAGGGCTGACCCCCCACCTCACCACAATGTAGAGAGCATTGTAGAGAGCGATGAGGTCACCCCTGAGCCTCCTCTTCTCCAGACTGAAGAATCCTAGTTCTCTCTGCTGCTCCCTATAAGACTTGTGCTCCAGACCCCGCTCATGGATTCACTGCCCTTCTCTGGACATGTTTCGGGGTCTTCATATCTTTGTGGTAGTGAGGGGCCCAAAACTGAACAAATTACTTACGGTGCAACCTCACCAGAGCTGAGTACAAAGGGACGATCACTTCTCTGCTCCTGCTGACAACACTATTTCTGGTACAAGCCAGGTTTCACCATCCTTGGCCACCTGGGCACACTGCTGTTCAGCCAAGCACTAACCAGTACACCCAGGTTCTGCACATGCCGTCTGATCTCACCGAAAATGATCCTGCCTCCTGGTCTACTGCTACCTGCTTGCCACCACAGCTCTGAATTCTGTACCTCAACTTCTTCTAGCTTCAGAGCTGCTCACTCCCACAAAGAGATATCAAAATAGAAGTGGAGAAGATGTGATAAATGAAGGGTAAGGTTGTAATATAAAAGTTCTGCAAACTCAGCGGAAGTGCACTCTGAGAGACATTCTTTCCAGGCACCAGTTGAGAATGGAGCCCATACCTGGAGCTGATAAGTGCAAAAGGAAACAGTAGAAAGGGAAGAGTAGACCAGATCTCAGAAGGAATATATTATGATGGTATTTCTGCCCTTTAGTATGAAATACAAGAAAGAAAAAGATATTGAAGTCACATGGTAAACTTTTTCTGCATATAGTTCCTTGGAATTATTTTCCATTGGCATTCTCTCCCTCTCTTCTTCTCCCATGGTTTACAAGACTGTATACTATTTGCATCAAATAATAATAATAATAATAATAATAATAATAATAATAATACTATAATGTCTCAAAAAAATCAGATTTTCCTCAGCTGTCTGCAGAACAACCTTCAGTTTGTCTCTCTCTCCAAAACCCATACTCAGCAGCTACTGTGAGACTTGTTGAAAAGCTCCACAAAAGATTTCTTCAGCAGAAAGGATCCCCCACATTTCTTAAATGCACTCATCCTTCATCTTTTCAGAGCCTGCCCACCAGTCACTCTGTGTGCAGGCTGATGTGCAAGCTGGTGAGACCCCAAGGGGACTTGTCTTGAAAGGGGAAGTACAAATTTTGCAATTTTATTTGCTGGATATGAGCCTTTAATCACATAACCTTGCACCTCTATGCAGCTGAATCCCACTCCTTATGTCAGTCATGAAAATAACAGCTTCTGGAAAGCTGTATCAGATATCCCAATCCTTTTTATTTAAACTATTAACTTGCAGACCATCTCGAAGAAAGTTTATGTCTTTGAAGATAGATACTGAAGAACTGCCATCTGACTAACATTTACTTTGATATTTGTAATTTATTTTCCTTTTATCCCACTGTTCCTGAGCGCTGAACCTCAGCCATATGTGAGGCAGGATAAAGTCACCATTCTGCCCCAGCTTTGCACAGGTATATCCCGCAGGCTCTTGGTCTCCCCACTTTTCCACATCCCAGCAGGGCAGGACTTCTCTGGTCAGCCTGGTCTGTCCCTGCTGTCTGACTGCCTGTCCTTTTGAGCGGAAAAGCTGCACTTCATGCAAAGCACATCCTTACCTTTAGGAAGCCTTATTCTTATCCTTCTCATACTCACAACTTGGGATGGGTCAGCCACATGCTGAAATGCATCTTGCATCAAGTGATGAACTCTTTTGTAGTGATGAATGAAACCTCCAGATTTTGAGATTTTGATGTTAAGTCCTAGTTTAAAACTGTCTGAGATGTAAACCTCTGTTTTACCTCGCGTTTTATCTGTACAAACGCTGGTTCTGAAACTTAGTCTCCATATGCAGAAGAAGGTTTATTTCTTCACACATTAAAGTTCTTTTCTCCCAGTATTCAACTGACCACGAACACATCAAGAGTCTGATGTAAAGCAAGAATCACCATCTCTGCCTCTCCACGTGCTAGAGATATAAATATGCTCTGCCCTGTTAAAAAGATGCCTCTGAGCAAGAAAAAATGGTAAGTGGAATCGTCTGCAAGACTCAACTTTTTGTCCTCATTTAAGTGAGAGAAAGCTCTGATGAATCTCTTTAATGCTCTTGAAAAAACTGGACAAAACTGCCACTCCAGCTATAGCCCACACTTCAAATGGCCGTGAGATGGCCTTTTCTGAATGTTACATAGTTCAAGGAGGCAGTGAAGTGCTCGGTGGAAGATTTTGTATGGGAACTTTAACTTCCCATTCCATTTGACTTTTGGTCTTTAAAATACAGGTCAAATCAATGAATTTAATGAAGGCCGTGAAACACAAAGGCTTTGCCTTGCATTTTGACCTAGATAAAGGAGAGTCAGTCCAGGTCAAAAGGCTTTAGCAGCACTTTAAGTGGTTAGTACACAAATGTGACAGAATGTTTAGACTCTCAGAGACTTGCAAGACCCAGTGACAAGCCGTTAAAAGTATTTGAAATAGCTGCTTGAATGAACTTCGATAAGGTAGCGTTATTGTCTTCTATTGTCTCTTTCTTTTCATACCAAAACACCCCCAAAAGAACAAGAGTCAATGAATGTATAATGCAGTCCAACTTTTACTGGATTTGGGGCTTCTTTCGGCCCTTTGGACTTTTTTTTTGTGAACTTTTAATGTCATTTTCATTCATTTTTCCTCATTAAACCGTTCTCAGACACTAGTGATTAATGTGACTTGTCAGTAAGAGCTTTTAAAGTGCAATGATACTTTCAGAAGCTATGACATGTCACTTGAACCCAAGATTAAGATCAAATTAAGATTAAATTTACTCTTACTGAATCTTCTTGCCAGATGGAGCTAGGTTCATGAAGGTGGTAATGGTGCCTCCAAGCTTCCATGCTCCACATCAGGCATCTGAAGCAAAACTAGCACAGAGCAGCAGGCCCATATGTTAAATTCTGGATTCACACCTTTCCTCTCCATGGGATAAAACAGCCTTCTGAGACAGTCAGACACTTAGCACACGTCTGTGTACTTTGCACAGGCATCTAAATCAGAAGGTGGAAGTCAGCTGGCCAATAAAGGTAAGTTCCTGTTATCAACAGTAAACATACTTTAATGGTGGAAAGCATAAAATCAGAAAACCCATGATTGAAATACATGCCAGAAAACAAATTTCCATTTAAATACATAATTATTCTCCATTACTAGAAAGCAGTTGTCTAAGGAAAACTGGTAAAATGTGTAACAATTCATAATACAGGGCTGAATTTTCTAGAAAGACCCAAATCCTGGTTGATTTGTGCAAGAAAGAAAGATTTAGTTTTGTTTTGCTTTTCAATTTTGCTGTAAAAAGTCTGCTTCTTGAAAGCTTTCCAGGCCAGAGATCAGGTTCCTCCTTTATAATGAGAGCTATTAATGCCTGAAATGGGCCGCTCTAAAGAACCACATGGCGGTTTCACATGGTTTGATAGTTCCAAGATTTTGCTCACTGTGCTTTTGGGACTTTTCTCAGTATTCTCTATAGTGAGATTTTTATTGTATTTTACCCTTTTGTCTGGTTTTTGTGTTTGAAAATTTTCCCTTATTCATTGACTACTAACTTTCTGTCACCCATCTTTGACTTTTCTTCTTACATCTGCATTAAAGCTGTCATTTACTTCTGCTTTTTCCCCTCTCTCCATATTTGACAGCAAAAGCCTTCATCAGCTTTTATCCCTTTTTGTTCACATTATGACATAACCTGCGCAAAGTGGCACAGCTCCCCAATTCTTGTATATAAAATTTGCAACATTTTTTGAGACGGGTCAATGCCCATTTTTGGGATCCTTTTCTTTATCTGAGTACCGTGTTAAAACTTTTTGCAGATGTGAGCTATTCAGGAGCAGCCTGCGGCTGCATGCAGAGATGGGGAAAAGAAGAAAAGGCCTTCCTATTTTGTGATTGCCATAGTAACTCAAACATTGCCAGTGTGTTTGTCGGTTTGGTAGGGCACAGCCAGGGAATTTTATTTCCTGTGCAATCAAGCCCTCTACTGGAGATCATGGCTTGTATGACACAGGGTTACAGAGAGGACAGTGTGCTTGTTAGGCCTGGTATTAAGCATTTCACTTTAAAATAATACCCATTTGTATCCATTTTGTTCAACATAACAACAGCTGCTGTCCTGGGGATGACAGGCTTGCCTTTTTAGCCAAAGTCTCATATGACATTTATGAATGAGGCAGGCTCCATTCATTTCCACTCTGAATTCTCAGTGGTTATTTTGGATTGAGTCTTTTTTTTTCTATTTCTTTTTTTTTTTTTTTCCTCCTAGGCGTGTGGAGATATTCAGCATTGTCTCAAGTAATTACATTCACGGTTTATGACAAGAGAAAATACACCTTTTTTCAGTGTCAATTTATCACTTTCATTAACTTTCATGTTAAAAAAGAAAGAAGAATGAAGCAAAAAAGCATCCTAAGTCAGTGGAATGGAAGCTTTCATTTGGTCAAGAAATAGGGATGAAGAAGCCATAAAAACCTCCAGGTCTGCAACAGGACCTGCGGGCTTCAAGTTCAGCAGTTTCCTGGTTCCTTTTGGGGTCAGGAGGACTCGCTGCTCCAAGCACCTGCCCATTTTTCTCTGCTTGGCAAATGCCTCTGCTTCCAGTGCTTTGCTTCCAGCCCCAACCACCCCATCCATGGCTGCTGCCACTCCAAAACTGCACAGCTTTCACCTGCCCGTGGCTTAAGGGAGTGGCAACATCTCTACAGACCTCAATGCCTGGCCACCTTCAGCAGTGGGTCCTATCTGAGGACTGAAGATGGATGCACTGGTGAAGAATCATAGAATCATTTGAGTTGAAAGCAGCCCTTCAAGGTCATTTAGTCCAACTCCCTGTAAGGAACAGGAACATCTTCAGTTAGCTTTTGAGAGTATCTAAAAGACAAAAGGAGGAAAATAATAGCTTAAGGGGAAGCTCTATCAATCTTGGTTTCAAAGGGAATTCAGTTTTCTGCTGCTTGATGGCCGTGCTAAGCAACTCTAGTAGTTACACACCCACCAGAGCAATAGGGAAAGGATGAGAGATATCTTGCCTTTTCTCTTCCATCATTCAAAGAATGGCTTGTTGTATCACTTTGTGCCTTTTCTTGAAGCAAGTAAAAAACCGAGGACCACAATGATCCCGGCAGTGAGTTTTCTACCTGGAGGAAGCAGGAGAGCTCCGCAGCTGTGTCTCTTGTGGCCTTCAGCCATGCTGAGCATTTACACAGCTTTTGGGTAACAGTACACAACTGTTTTATTCAGACAGCAATTGCACTCCTACTTCATATAGTTCAAAGAAGCAAGGGCAGAGTGAATCATGCTGGTGGTTGCATTTTCCAACCTGGGTTCCTCATTCCCACCTCTCATACAACGAGTCCCAAAGCTGGGACTGCCCTGAAGTGCTGAGGTACTCAGTCTCATGTGTTCCACCAGCTCCTCTCCCAACTTCCCTGCTCCTGCAGCAAGGCTGCCAGAGTCTCCCAGACCCTTTTTGATGCATCTTTCCAACCTCAGACTTTGCATTCCCCAGAGACTTCTAGCACTATTTAAATGCAAAAAAAAAAAAAAAAAAAAGTTCTTGAAATCTGGCACGTTGTGAAGGTGTAAGGGAAGCCTCCCTTGTATAAATTCTGAGGTGAATCTTGGTTTTGTTTCCTTCCAAGATATTTCCCAGGGAAGACAGTCACACTGATACTTCATTCACCACCAAAGTTCTAATTTACAAGCTTTCCTGACCTGGGTCAGAGAAATTGGGCAGCTCAGTAGAGCCTTCCCATTGACAGAAGTGGTTTTCTGCAGTGCCTTGCAGCTGCCTGGAGAAGAAGCAAGGAGGGGTGAGGGGAAGGAAAGTGCTACGTCAAGTAATTTGAAAGTTACCCCTCTGCCTTTGCTATCCAGGCTTTTAATTCCTACATCATAAAAGGCCTTGTACAGAGATCTTGACAAATTAGAGGGCTGAGCAATCAGCAAGCACAGGAACTTTAACAAGAGCAATGCCAGATTCTGCATCTGTGGAGGGGCAGCCGTAGATACAAGTACAAACTGGGTGATGAGAGGCTGGAGAGCAGCCCCACAGAAAGGGGTCTAAGGGTTCTGACTGATGGCAAGTGGAACACGAGCCAGCAATGTGCCCTGGGGCACTCCAGGCACAGAACTGTCACCGGGGAAGGGATGGATTGCCTGCCTGCTCTGCGCTGCACAGCCTCACCTCCAGCACTGGGTGCAGTTTGGGTGCCACAACATAAGAAGGACATAAAGCTATTAGAGAGTGTCCAAAGGAAGGCTACAAGGGTGGGGAATGGTCTGCAGGACAAGGTGTGTGAGGAGCAGCTGAGGCCCCTGGTTTGCTCAGCCCAGAGCAGAGCAGGCTGAGGGGAGGCCTCGTGGCAGCTGCAGCTCCTCATTTTGGGTTCAGAGAGGGATTTTGTCTTGCACTGTACATGTCATTCTTGAGTGGATTTACAGCTGTGAGATTTGTAAGAATGTCCCACGCTGCCACGTAACCAGGAAGGAGTGCAACTGCAGCTACTGTCCAAATGAGCTTTTGGTGATGGAAATGTCTGGACTGAGCAGATGTCACCTAATAGCTGACAGTCTCTATGATTATTTACCCAAATAAGCCCCAGGAAATACTCCACTGTGTGTCATGGGATGCTCCGCAACTTACCCTGCAGGTCGGAGTAAAGCTGATGTAGAATGAAGAGAAAAAGAAGTACATTAGGATGATGGACTGGATGATTTTCTTTAGTCTTTCTTTCCGTAAGGCTTCAATTTTCAAAATAAAAAGGTGAAGATTAATAATCATCATAGAGGGCAGCTTTGAAATAATGCCTTCTGTTTTATGATGTTGGCCCACAAATTCAGATGTTGGCGGTACAGCAGTAGAGGTTGAACCTTCCCATCAGCATTCAGTTATATGCTGTTGCCATGTGACAGATGGCAGCAGAGGGGCAGTCTGACAGAATGGTGTCTGACATGGAAGTGTGTATGGAGCAAAGGTGTGGCACTGAATTCCACCATGCAGAAAAGATGGTACCCACTGACATTCATTGGCGCTTGCTGAGTGTTCATGGAGATCAAACCATGGATGTGAGCACAGTGAGGTGATGGATGGTGCATTTTAGCAGTGGTGACTGTGAAGTGAAGAACAAACCACATTCTTGATGGCCATGCACAGCTATCACAAAGTGAAGAGTGTCTCGATCAGCTCATCCACGTGAACCAGAAGATTATGACCAGGATGCTGTGTACAGAGCTGAACATCAGTTTCAATTTGGAAATAGTGGTGGGAACATTGGAATATTGCAAAATTTGCACCAGATAGGTCCCACAAATTCTCATATAGGATCAGGAAGAACACAGTATGCAAGTTTGTCAGCACCTACTGAACCAATAGGACACTGAAGGTGACAGTTTTCTGGACCACACCATAGCCGGTGACCAAATGTGGTGTCATCACTACGAGCCAGAGTCAAAACATCAGTCCATGGAGGGGTGAAATGCGAATTCCTCATCGAAGAAAAAGTTCCAGGTGCAGCCCTCAGCAGGTAAAGTCATCTTCACTCTTATGGGATAGGAAAGGGCTGATCCTTCTGGATTTCCTGAAATCCAGACAAACCATCAATTCTGTCTGCCACACTGCAACGCTAACTAAGCTGAAGGCTAGAACTTCCAGAATCAGGTCAGAGAAGAGGTCAGTCTTTTGCAACATGATAAACCAGGCCCCATACCAGTTTGGATACCATGGAGCACATTGTCATTCTAGGCTGCACTGTCCTACCACACCCACTGATAGTCCAAATTTGGTGCCTTCTGACTTCCATCTGTTTGGCCAATGAAAGATAGACTGCACGGGTAATAGTTTCCTAGCAACTATACATAGCAGGTGTGAAACAGTGCATCATCTCTGCTAGTGAAGATTTTTATGACTGCAGCATGCAGGCTCTTGTTCATCACTGGCAAAAATGCATAGATAAGACTATATTAAAAATTAGAATTTGCACAATGAAGTAGTGTGATTGTGCTCTTTGTAGCTGTTGTAGTTTCCATGGAAATAAATAGGAGGCATTACTTTCAGAGCAACTTATGTATTTACACACAGTGAAATCAGCGCCATTGTTATCAGTACAGGTTTTGCCAATAAAAAAACATCACAATATAATAATGTAGCACTAGGATACCTGGAGGCATTCCCATCTCTGGGATACTAGAAAGCTTCAACTCTATGCTAAAGTCTATGGGTTTGCACAGATGTTAGATGGGAATCCTGATCAAGTCACATGGTTCCAAAATAAGAATATTTTTAAAGGTCAGTCAAATACAGCAACGCATGAAAAAATACTCTTGTAGAAAGTTTCCCATGCATGCCATGTCATGCCATAAATAACATACGTTACTTACAAACAAACTCAAATTCCCTTTTTTTCATGTGCAACTTAATGTTTAAGTTTTACTGGCCCAAGAAATTCAGAACATTTTGTCAGTGTGGCTGCTTCCACCCTGCAAACATGGCTCAGGTTTGGTGGGACCCTCCTCCCTTCTGTGAGTCACAGCTCACTGGCCAGCACTGGGTGCTGGGTCTGTGCCTTGCCCTTCTTCCAGCACATGGATTGGGATGGTAGGCGTGTGCATTTGTCCTCACAAATAGGTTAGAAACAAGATCTAGAGGGTGGGGATCTTTGACAGAATGATGTAATATGTCTTTTATATGAATTCCCAGATCTGCTCTGGAGGAACAGCTCCATGCAGCTTCATTGCTCCTGCTTGGGAAGGATGCTCAGGAGCACAGGAGAGAGGAGGAAGCAGCCTGTGCACTATCCATGGCATTTTTGCAGCCGGATCCGGCCCAGGAAGGGTTAAAGGCTTTGTGATGAGGTGGGACAAACTTCACTTTCCCTCAATACTGTGGTGAGCAGCGATTGTTTTGACACCTGCACGATGTGAGGGATGGCATGGGCTCCTTTGTGGCACATAATGGCATATCTTCATTATTGTTCTAATACTCTTAAGAAAGATCCCTAATCTTTCTGCGGTGCCAATGACTGTAACAATGCTGGGATGTTTTATTTTCTGCTTGCTCTCTCTTTCCCTTAACCCGCTATTGTTGCCATAGCCACGATGGTGTGGTACTGCTGGTTTGGGGAAGTTTCTGTACTGTACCGCTCTGAGCTTATTGTTTAAATCTTTATTATTCAACTGTTCTGAAGATTTACATTTTTAATGGCTCATTTATGTAATCCCATAAATAAAGTAGCAGAAAAGCATCCCACACAAATGAGTGAATTGGGGTTTGAAAAAAGCTGCTGAAGCAGGTCACCCAGGGTCTCAGCTGCGGGGCCTTGATTGGTATCAGTGATATAGCCACTGTGGCAATGGACTTAAGACCACCCAGTCAGCTCCAAAATGGTGCATTACCAAGGAATAGTGGAATGGTGCTATAGTTCAATCTCCCCTATTTATCAGGGAGCAGAGTTCTGCCGCAAAAACCATTTCAGCCCCAGACTCATTTACCTTATTGCTTTGACAGCTGCACCTCTCCCGCAGCAAAGTTTGGATGATTAGCTTTGCCCTGCTAGCAGCTGATGTAGATAGTTTTTTTCTTTTTTTTTTTTTTTTTTCTTAACCAGTATATTCCTGGGGCTGATAAATTCCCTCTAAAGAGGCTGTGAATTCAAGCACCTGCCTGAAGAATTTGTTTTATAAACCAAGTGCTGGGATGGAGAAATGTCCGAACAATTTGCTTCTGCATCTCCCTCCCTGTGCACAAACCCTTAGCAAACTGTGAGTCCTCCATAAGGGCCAACACAGTTCTAGCTGGAGCTGTGGTAATGGAACATGTGGAAAAAAGATAGCTTGCTTCAGTTCTTACCCCAAAATTATGTTTTTAGTTTCTAACTCAAAGAGTGGCCTCATAGCCCCTGCGCATCTATGCCATAAGGCATAGCTTCCTCTTGCTCGGGAGGACAGGAAGGAGCATGGGGCTGATGCCTCACATCCAGCACCCTGACATGAGCTCGTCGAGGTGTCTGGCAGGAGGGACCCATCTTGTTGGTCCAGCACTGTGGTTGGTTGATGCCAGCACTAACGAGGTCAGAATAATTATAATAAAGTACCGGTGGTGTGCATTTATATATCAGCGTAGAATATAAGGAGGTAAAGGCAAACTGGATGATACCATCTTGGGTGAAGAACTGAAGAGATGCTTCCAGATTTGAACTCAGTCTGCACCTCGCCCACACCACACAGACTGACAGACAGACAGACTGGCTGCCTCCCACCAGTCTCCATGTCACTCATCTTAAGCAGGGACATGCCCCTGCGTAGGCAATGTCCCCACAGCGGAGGTCCCCAACCCGGCTGCCCCACCACCGGACCATGTCACAGCCACCGTGCCCACACGCAAGGAATGAACATTTTCAGTGCAAAGACCTCGTTCTGCCCGGCTGCATGGCACAGAGTCAAAGGAAGCTGCTCGGAGAAGGAGAGGGAGAGGAGACAAAGGCGGGAGAGCAGCAGCCGGCCGGAGGAACAGTGGGGATGCCGGTAATTGGTCTGCCTGCGCTCAGCTTTCGCCAGGCCCGCAGGTTTGTTGTTCCCAGGCTGCAGCTCTAGGGCTGAAAGAGAGGTGAAATTGTTAAAGATCTCAACCTAGAGGAGTGTAAAAGGGGGGAGGGGAGAGAAAAAGAAGTTGGCAGCGGCTGGAGGTGAGGGCGTTGTGGGGGATGTCTCCTCTGTGTCAAGGACAGGGCTGGCTGGGAAACGATTTTCATCAGGCAGAGACAAATGGAGTTTGGGTAAAATTCATCCAGCCCTCATTCATTATTGGTTTAACGTGTGTTAAAGCTAGAGGGGATCCTACCAGGTAGAAAACACTAGGTCCTGCTATGGAAAAGTGGAGCTGTGCTTCTCCAGCCCCCTTCTTGTTCAGCACTGGGTGCAGCAATCGCAGTCCAACAGAGCGGCTGAGGAGGCAGAGCTGGGTGCTTTTGGGCACAGGGCTCTGTGTCAGGACTTGCCCCAGGCAGATGCAGGCAGGAGCCACACATCACAGCAGCTACATGCAGGGGTACAGGGTTGTATTGGTCTCCTTCAGCTTAACACTGTGCTGCTGCCACTACACAGACACAGACAGGCTGAGGGAGCCGGGCTTGTTCAGCCTGGAGAAAAGGCGGCTGGCCTCATTGCAGGATTTCAGTACCTAAAGGGAGCCTACAAACAGGAGGGGAATCAACTCTTTGAAAGGGTTGATAACTGCAGGACAAGGGGAAATGGTTTGAAGTTCAGGGAAGGGAGATTTAGGTTGGATGTCAGGGGGAAGTGCTTTACAGAGAGAGTGGTGAGGCGCTGGAACAGGCTGCCCAGAGAGGTTGTGGATGCCCCGTCCCTGAAGGTGTTCAAGGCCAGATTGGATGGGGCCCTGGGCAGCCTGGTCTAGCATTAAATGTGGAGATCAGTGGCACTGATGTGGCAGGGGGAGGTAGAGATTCATGATCCTTGAGGTCCCTTCCAACCCTGGCCATTCTGTGATTCTGTGATACACAGCATCTGGGAAGGCCAGCAGAGATTGATTATGCCAACCACTTTGCTTGCCTTCATTTTGGCTTTTGCTATTACACAGTAGGTGTCTGCTAACAGGAGGTAGGAAGAAAACATTAAATATGAATATAATATCTGGAATCAAGATAAAGCTTTGGTTTTCTTCATATGTTGTGCTCCTTTCCTACATTCTTCCTACCATGAGCAGTGTTGCTGCTGTTCCTTATGAATCAGCTGCTTGCTGGCATTTTCCTCTGTCTGAGACGTTTTGAATGTCTCATCCCTTGTGGGATGATATGAAAGACACAGGCAGTTCCCCTCTGGCAGAAGCTGGAGAATTCAGATGACACTGGATATCAAGCAGAGTGCCAATCCACATTTCCCAAAAGCAGACTTTCCTTGTTTTTACCCTATTAATTTTCAGCTGTACGTATTACTGCTCCTTTAGCAATTCCTGCAGCATTCCCCATTTCCGTCCATGCAAACAGGAAAGCACAGGAGGCCAGACAGACCAAGGACACATATGGCAGGAGGTGAATGTCAGAGTCAGCTTTCAAATGCCCAGATTTGTGCCCTTATCTTAAAGCTGATAAATATGAATGGTTGCCTTTGCACAGATCTGACGTGCAGGAGAACATGAACTGAGTGGGATGTGATAACTCGGGTTCTTCCCACCTGAAGCAGAATGACCAGGTAGATGGGAGAGAGCAGCAGGAGCAGTGCTACCTTTTTTTCTCTTCTAGCAGGAGTCTCTGGGGCTCTCTTGTTGTACTATCAGCTTCAAGTCCAATTAAACCCTGTTAACATTGGTTTTCTGATGTGGTCCAGAAGCCTTTTCTCATTCAGACCATCAAAGGTAGCATTGCCTTTACTTTCTGGGAAAGTTTTGATTAGGATTTACTACAATAGTCCTCGGCAAGTGATACAGAACACCTGAGATTACCATCATCATTACCAACGTGGTGATACAATTTTCTCACAGCATTCCTCAGTATCTACACCTGTGCATTCTTACACATCAAATCCGCATTTACAGCAAAGAAAGTCAGCCCAGAACTCATCCTGATCATTGCCTGAGCTGCAGTGGCCCTGGCTTGCCCACATCCACAGTCAGCTCCTGGGTCTGGAGGAACCCAGATGTGGGACCTTATTGTACACCAACCTGGCAATATCAGCAAGTTGACAGCCACCTGCAAAGCAGCTGAGAGGACCAAAGATGAATGAGAAATACAGTGTAGAATGTTTCAGATCCTGCAAAATCTTTTATCTAAGGTACAAATATACCCACACACGAGAAATCTGTAGACTAGAGACCCTACAGGAGGCTGAACCCCTCTCCAGGGTATCAGACTGCTGCCTGCACTCTTGTTTGTCATCAGCTCCATGCACGGCTTTTGGAGCTATCTCAGTGTACATGCGGGATGCTATCAGAACAATGTGTAACTTACACTGCTCCTTAGCTTTAAATATTTGAATAAATAAATAAATAAATATTGCTTGACATTCTAGTCACACACACACACAAATATACACATGTTCCTTAATTTCTTTATGAAAGTCTATTTTTGTTCCATATAGGTGGAAATTCAATGCTTTCCATTTGGATATAGATACAATCTTCCAGAAGCAGCTTATTAGGTACAGGGTAATGTCCCGACAGTTACTAAAACTGTATTTGATATATAGACTAAGCAATACCAAACCGATCTATAAATTAAAAACGATGACATATCTACAGTGTTGATTTGAGACATTGAAAGGCTGCTAGATATTTGACATAGAAGTGCTTGTGTTTTTTCCCTAACACTACTCTATCTAGAAAACTAAAAATGACTGTGCATATATATATATATAATTTTCAACTTTTAATGATCTTTTTTACTTAATTGGAACCACGTCCCCTTTAACATTCACTGTTGACAATTTCCTACTGACAGTCAATAAAACAAAGACTGTATATTAATGCAGAAAAGTTTCATTCATAGAGCATGAGCTACAACAGGATTATTTGCAAGAGCAAAGATCACTCACATGAATAAAGATTTGGTGGATCAGTTACTCTACTGATAAAATGAATGAAATCCTTCTCCAAACACCATCCAAATATGTTTTCTTGCCACTTATTGAAGCGAGTTTACTTCTGTGTTGTCCCAGCTTAATTAACTGAAAACACATAATTACTAATGAGAACTCTGATAGGGGAGAAGTAGAAACATGCTTCTCGGTGATGAACTTGCAGCCGAAACACAAAAAACAGTTCTGTTTGTGCAGGAAAAGCAACCCCCTCCTGCTACATTATCCCATTGATCTAAAAACATTTACATCTCCTTTGTTAACTAGTTGTCAGCAGAAATTCCATAATCGCTCAGGAACGCCATTACAAGTGCACCTCAAGAGATCTTCTGTGAAGATTCTGTTTTTGCCTCTAAGTTTTGTACATCGTATATCTTGGGCTTTTATTGCACATTCTCGCCTTTCATGATTCATCACAAATAATTCAAACTGGGTTTACAAAAGGGAAGAGGCTGTACAATGAGCAGAGGAAGTGTGCATTATGCTGCCCGTTTAGTCAAAACTAATTAAAGTACTTCGTAAAATCCAATCATAAGGTATTTTCTCCTCCTCTTTTACATTTGTAATTAACGCTTTGTGATTAATATTCAGTGTTGGCGTGGTGAAAATTACATTTTGGAAAACTTCTGTCCAAGATAATAATGAAGTCTGATTAAACAGCTCTTGTGACTATGGCAAGAGCAATACTCTCACCTGAATAAACTTTGTTATCTGTATAATACACACTGAAACTAAACAAATACAACATTAAGAGCTTACAGATAAACAAGAAACACCTTTGAAGTATTTATTGCAGCAACATTAACTTAAAGCACTGGGCCACAATGCACTACTATGGGAAGCTGACTGTAAGAGACAAAGAATAAACTTTATTAAGAACTCAACATTTTTAGAGGAAACAAGTGTTCAGTTAGAGAAGTCTATAACAGGTTTTGAAAAGCCATGTTCAGCTTCAACCTTTAGCCTTTAAGTCCTATCTTCAACATACTTCACAAAAGTGATGGTACTGTCACATATTATGAGCTGACACTTAATACAAACCTGGCTTCATATGCCAATTTTGATTTTCAGAAAGTGATGAAAAGATGAAGGTTTTCCTTAAGAACAGTTAAGAAGCAGCAGATTTTGCTTTCTCTATGTACTTCTGGAAAAGGAAGCACTGATATATGGGCTAAACCTATGAAAGATTAACGCTTCATTGATGTTCTCTAAGTGAGAAGAAAATAGCACTGCATTAGAAATTACCTCCACAAATGAAGACAGGCATTTTTCAGCTATCTGATTTGGGTTATTTTCCATGGAAGCACTGCCTATCAACAATCCAGGTTAATTCTGGATGCATAATTTCCCCTACCTTGAAAGTCCAGTTTACATTGATGCAGAATTAACAGCAGGTCTACACTAAGTGGGTATACAGAGGCTCACACATGGAAAGGCTCTGAGGAAACCATGTTACCACCATAAGCCTGACTGGCAAAAGTTCATGGGAATTTGTCCTGCAGGACATCTTCAGACCTTAATGCTAAGCAGTGGGGAAAGGAACTTGCAGCTGCATAGCCAAACATACCCAGCACTGGCATTGCAGCAGAGGCTGGTTGGAATTGTAGGTGCTGGCCTTTAGAAGAAATCACGAAGGAGACACAAAGCAATGTCCAGAAAATAAGGACTACAAACAATACCTGTTAATTTAAACCAAAGATAATCCTTTATTCTGTAAAGACATTACTTTCTCTTTGGTCCCACTTAAGTCATTAGAAATTTTCTGAGGTGGTGAGATTTCTACTGTAGTGCTGCATTCCTGAGGAGAAATAAAGGAAAATAGCTAAGTTCTTCAGTGGAAATTGAAAAGTACCCCACCTCCTTGGATGCACTGACCCTGGCAGCAGCAGCTGGCCTCAGAACCAGGTTAACTACCTTCCCATTACTCAGAAGAGTAATTCTCAGCTGGTACATCAAAATTCAGACACGGTAGATCTCCACGTTGGTTTCCCCATCTCCTAATTAAACACGATCCTTCCAAGAGGGACAGGTACGCACAGCAAGACGAGGTATAGATGTGCCTATAGGTGGCACTCTTGTCCTGACACAACACTGAAGGACCACCAAGTGTCAGCGCTCAGTTCTCTTAGTCGACAGAGGCCCAATTCAATTAAGAAACTTATTAACACCATAAATATCACGAAGCACTTTTAATGAACAATTTAAATTTTATTGTCAACACACTCGAAAACCAAAACCTATGTTCAAAACAAACATACTTCTGAGAACATCCAAAACACTAAATATTTCACACAGAAGTTTGTTACTGTAAAACAACAACAAAAAAAGACATAGAATATGCTGATGTATATTGTACATGCTCAAAGTCACAAGCTTAAGAACTGTACTACAAAAAAATTGCCACACAGTTTTGGAAAGTGAGCATCTGATTGTTTTTAAACATCTCTGCATTTCTAGTTCTACACTTTACTTGGAAACTTCTTAGCAGTGGACAGAGACATGATAATTTTGTCTTCAAGGTTTGTTTTGAAAGCACCATGACAAGAGACTGTTCAAACTACTTCCTTACACAGGGAAGTCTAAACAGAGACAATTATTGCATTATGGCTTTTTAGGGGTAACATTTATTATTATCTATGAGAGGTTTGTGAATACACAACGCACAAGATCAGTATTTCCTAGAAGTCCTTCCTGGAAAGCAAAACTAGTGTTGCCCACTTTCATACTGTCTAAAGAAACCAAACTCTCATATTCTATACAAAACATACGTGCTTGGCCAGGCATTGACCAATTTTCCTTTCTTCCAGGTACTTAAAACTAAATTAATCCAAACAAGCAAAACTTCTCAATTGGTTAAGCAGCAAAGAAGTTCTGCTAACTTTATACAATAGATAGACTTATGCTTAATTTAAATTTATTTCCAAAAGGGTAATATGACTAAATAAATTGTATCAGACAGTGACGCACATATTATGCTCCATTACCAAGACCCTAAGATTAGTCAGAAAGGGAGAGAGGAAAGGAGCAAAGGGAAGGGAATGTCTGTTCTCAGAGAACTGAAAGATTTACGCTGCACTTCACTTTTCTCTTAAAAGTCCTGAAGAAAAGTTTTATAAAGCTACCTCTAACTACTTCTCACACAAGAAACCAGTTCAAAAATCTATTCTGAACAGAATCTCCTTCTGAAAAGACCAAAACATCCCTGCAGTCTGATGTCTAATGACATTCTTGGATTGTAACAACACATATTCACCTCTCTTCACCGTTTGCTAGATCGCTTTTCATACTTATCCTTTGTGTGCTGGCTCCTGCTTCGGTGCCTAGGAGGAGAGTAGCTGACTCTCCTTCTGGACCGAAAGCTGGGTGTGTATGGGTGAATTCTGTGTTTCTTTGGTTTTTCTTCTTTCCTGCTTTTGTTTGGCTCTGGCTCCTTGCTGACTTCCTTTTGCTCACGTTCTTGGTCTTGTTCTTTCTGAGACGGTAATGTGTTTTTGATGGTATTAATAAGAAATCTTTTGTTTGCACCAGCAAGAGGACATTTCAACCTGTAAAGACACATAAAAGCAATCAAAAGACAAGATAAAAACATCCCGAGACAAAACCGAGAGTTTAACTTCAATAATTTTAAGACATGTTCGTGGTTTTGGCTTTCCTTGCATGCCACCTAGTGTAAACTCTCAGTACAGAAAGATACACTCGAGGTTGTCTCCATTCTTCCTTTACCTTATTTTGTAGAATAAGGCTTATTTTACTTCAATGCAATGAAAATCCACGATTTTCACAAGGCAGCAGGAAGCAGATAGGGCAATGCTCATGTTTACCACACTGTAAGGTGACAATATATTTGTTTGTCAGTGCTTGACTTAGCTATTCAGGAATCAAGTATTTAATAACATTCTAAGTCAAATGAGAATGTTTTATAAGACTATAATGCTGGCTGTAATAGGTTAAATAAACTGAAATATTTAGAAAGTAAAAGAAACATTTGCATGAAGAATCCAAATAACTGTAGAAATCAAACAGATAAAGGAGGCATGCAAATTTTAACCTACATTTAGCAGTCACCAAACAAAATGTTTTATTTCTTTTTCTTGAATACAAAAGATATGTAGTCAATTCTTTCCCATTGTTTCCAACTTTTTTTTTTTTTCTTTCTTGCACGTAATTTATTAGCCTGTTTTAATAAACACATACTCTATACTGCATTTATCCTCTTGGTATCAGTTCTACACTACTTATTCCCAATTTTTCATCTCTTAGAGAATGGAATGAAAACAATACAGCTTTGAATATATGCCTTTGAACTGGACATTGTATTTACTTCAGATCTGCCTATTAAGCACTACTTGTTCTTGTCCTCAAAGACCTTAGAGCTATTTTAGAAGTATGCATTAAACAACCAAATTGTTTCATTTCTGCTATATGTTTCTTGACATTTTGACATCCTAGTTAGTTTAGAGCCTTGTAGATTTTATCCATATAAATCTACATTATTCCCATAGAGTAAAAAAATGCCTTGGATTGGAAAGGACCAGAAAGATCATCTAGTTCCAACCCTCACTGTGGGCAGGGCTGCCACCCACCAGCTCAGGCTGCCCAGGGCCCCATCCAGCTTGGCCTTCAGCACCTCCAGGTACCCACAGCACTCTGGGCAGTCTGTGCCAGTGCCTCACCACCCTCTGAGTAAAACATCTAATCTAAATCTCACCTCATTTAATGTAAAAGCTGTTCACCATTGTCCTATCATTTTCTGCCCACGCTAAAAGTTGGTCTCCTCCTAATTATAAGCTCCTTTCAAGTACTGCAAGTCCATGGTGAGGTCAAATCTAGCTTAAAGAAAAATAATAATAATTAAGATGCTTTGTGCAGATATTTTGTAAACTAGGGAGACAGTCATTATGTATTAGGTGTATTACTGAGTGCAAGTACACAGCTAACATTTGTCAGTAGAAGAGTGTTTCCACTTCAAGCTACATTAGCTAAGAACGTGGCAAACAAAATGTCATGCGACACAAACACCAGCCAACATTCAAGTCCTCTGTATGTCTTATGCCAGCATTGAACTGTTGTATCTCAATGCTTCCTACCAAGAAGCTTTCTCTTGGATGCATTAAGGTACAAATTATTTTACATTTGTCTCTTTCCTCTTCCTTTTCTTAAAAGCCAATGTATTGATTAAGCACTAACATATATAGCACCAGAATGAGATAGTCTGCTCTAAATAAATCCATTTTGCTGAAGTATTTATGTCTTTTTGGCACTAGGAGTGCTGCCTGAGCTATACTAAGAATGAAAACTGATGAGAAACGCAGGAATTCAGGGTCGGTTAAGAGATGCCATTAATTCACTATCACAGTGATAAAGAACGAGCCCCTGGGTTTTCATGGAGCAGCAGTAAGTCATGGCACTGAAGAGAAACATCAGTTTCACTGACCTCTGACTTTAAGAAAATGTATTCTGCCATTAAGTCTTGAAAATAAATGAGATTATGGCATATGAGAAACACTACACATGCACGCTCATAAGTCCAAAACGTTTACATATATACATGGCATATATGTAATAGTGAAAATTCAAAAAGAACTCTATTATTAACTCATTGATGTCCTTCACAGCATTTCTGAAGGTAAGAAAATTGTAGAGTACTTCTGTAGCACACTCCTGAAGACAAGCCTTTGGCTTGCTGCAGCTCCCATCCCGCAGTGCTCAATGCGACAGCTTTGCCCTCCATGTAAATTGTGAAGTATTGGGAAGAAAGCTCAGCCTATGCAAGGTGGATCACAATCTCCTGGCTAGTGAACTGTGCCACAGAACAAACTGCAAAAGCTTTGAATAAGTAAATAAAGGTGTTAAAAGAGCATTAAGTTTTCAAACTCAAGCTTGCCTGAAGCAGAACTGTAGGCATGACCATGAATGCACACTACAATTCTAAAGTAGTCTAGTTGACAAAACATACTCAGTTTTGCAGCAAAGCATTCACTCAGTGTAACAGTTTACCTGCTGTATTTACACCAAGATTCCCATCTCCTACAATGACAAGTCTTACATCCCCCCACATTTCTCTGCCATGCAGTGATGAAATGGCAACTTCACAGTTTAAACAAGAAGAAGAGACACAAACCATCCTTGCATACATACATAAAGTCTTACACTCCCTTTTGATGTTTTCAGTCAACTTTCTTAATAATCATCTTGCTCTTCAGCCAATGCCTGCCATCAAGTTTAGCACAGTAGTTCAGTACACCAGTGTACGTTATGGCTTCTTCTCAGTAAAACTCACTAACGCTGCTTAAGATACTGAAGTACACTGCCAGTCTCCCCTCTGCTGTGTAACTGAACATGCCAAACAGGCTTGGCACAGTCAGCCTCAGTATACAGATCAGATCATCAGATCTTTCAAGGAAATAGAGTTTTTTATGCATGAACTTAGAAAAACATTTCTACCACTTCCAAATTGCCATGGAAAACACAGTACTTAACAGAATAATGACTGAAGGCACAAAAAGCAGCTAGAGGTTGTTTTACCAGAGCAGTTTTCCAAAGCAAGTAATCTAGGCTGCTGTCCTTTCATGAGGGATCTCACAAAAGAGGCTGGTTGGAAGCACACTGCAAGCTCTTACATATGGTCTTGGTAGCCAGATGCACCTGGCAGGACTTTGCATGGGAATCTGTGCTCTGATCATAACAGTTTAAAATACTTATGTCACAATGTCCATCTGTAACTCATTCCTCCACCTCTTCATATCCAATGAAAAAGATGCTGTGGAATCACATTGCAGCGTTTCTGCATATGACACAACACCCATTCAAAGACAAGATGCAACATAGTGTATCTCTGTTCCTATGCCCTCAAATCTTTCTTATCCTTATTATTTCACATTCTGCAGTGTTTCTGGCCAACTGATTTGGTATTGGGCTGAAAACTATATATAGGCATGAAACTAATCTCAGGAGTACTCTGCAAGAAAGAGAGCTAAAAATAATTTAATGCTTCCAACATTTATCTATTTCTTACAATTTCATCTGCTCTGACAATGCAGAGCTGAACAAGCCATCCCAAAATATCCTGTTTTCCATATCTTATTTTAGGAAGCCAGTTTAGCCTTAATTCACTTGAGGATCCTTGAAGAACAGATCCATAAAGCAGAAGAAAAAAAAAAAAAAAAGTCTCCAGAACGTGTCCCCATAGTTACTTTTGCAGTATTTTAACTGACATTCTCAAAGTGGAAAAGCCCTTAAAATGAAACCCAACTCCACTGCTATTAGGAAGCTTATGAATTACATACATAGGATTGACAAAATCTGTAAGAAAATCTGTGCTTATAGCTTGATTCTACCTGAAGACACACAAGGCAAATCCCCATATGTAGCAGTGTGGGATACTCTATCTGTGTCAATCATCCCCTGATGAATCAAGAATATCTGCATGCATCAGCACAGGTTGGGGGCTGACCTGCTGAAAAGGAGCCCTGCAGAGAAGGACCTGGATGTTCTGTTGGGCAGCAGGTTGGCCATGAGCCAGCAGTGTGGCCCTGTGGCCAAGAAGGCAAATGGGATCCTGGGATGCTTTACAAAGAATGTGGCCAGCAGGTGCAGGGAGGTGATTCTCCTCCTCTACACTGCCCAGGCGAGGCCACATCAGGAGTGCTGTGTCCAGTTCTGGGCTCCCCAGTTCAAGACAGAAAACTTCTAGAGAGAATCCAGTGGAGAGTCACAAAGATGACTGGAGCCTTGGAGCATCTCCAATATAAGGAAAGGTTGAGAGACCTGGGGCAGTTCAGCATGGAGAAGATAAGACTGAAAAAGGATCTCATTAATGCTTACAAATATTAAAGGACTGGAGTTAAATGGATGGGGCCAGGCTCTTTTCAGCAGTGTGCAGTGACACAAGGGGAGACGGGCAGAGACTGGAACACAAGAAGCTCCATATGAACGAAAGAAAAAACTACTTCAGAGGCGACAGAGCAGAGGAATAAGCTGCAGAGAGAGGCTGTGGAGCCTCCTACTCTGGAAACATTCAAAATCCAGCTGGATGCTTTCCTGTGCAATCTACTCTAGGGAACCTGCTTTAGCAGGAGGTTGGACTACATGATTTCCAGAGATCCCTTCCAACCTCTACAACTGTGTAATACATTTATCTATTTCAAGCGTTCCAACTCTATTTGTCCCTAACTTCCCATCTTGGATCCAGTTGGTCCTTCAAGTATTAATTTCCAGACAGCTGCTCTAATGTCTTTTCTCATCTCAAAAATCCTGCATGAGATTCCCATAGATTGCAGCTCTTCCAGCTCAGCTCCAACATGGCTCTATATCACAGAGCCTATCATTTCAGGAACACACTGCTCCAGCATGGGGCTCCACAAGTGGCAGATCTCTCGGTACTCCTCCTCTGACATTGGGCAGCTGCTAGGCTCTGCTCACAGAGGCCACTCTCAGAGCCCCCCCTCACCTCACTCACCAAAATCTTGCCATGTAAACCCAATACACATATCTATGAGTGTCAAGTAACTCTTCTGCATAAAGCTTTTGCTCAGTGTCAGTGCTCATCTCCATCTTGGGACAAGCCTTCCCTCTAACAGCACCTGAATCACATAGGTTGCAGCATCTACCCACACTATCCACAGAAAACTTGTGAGTCAATCTAACAGCGATAAAACATTCTCAAACTGGAAGTAACCAGCAACACTGTCCTGTATTTTCAAGACTGAACTGTTGTCTTGGAGGCCCTGGGCTGAAGGACAACCACTTCACACACCTTTCTCCTGACTGTCAGCTACACTGTGTCTGAGCTTGAACTGCAAGCACCAAACAGCAACTGACTACCCACATCATACGAGGAGACTACAAAAAGCTAGGTAGGGATGCCTGGGGATCTTCTTTAAGTACTATACTTGAACTGTGGAGAATTAATCACTGTGAACAGTAGTGGAGCAGTTGCATAGATCTGAAAGCAGTCCCAAAGCAGTGTTCAGAGGCTTGCTGGCTAAGGTTTTGCTTCCAGCAACACCCACCAGGAGACTCTACTCCTTCGTAATGGTATGCACAACAGTTTTCTGTGAACAGCACCTAGACACACACTTCCCTTTATTAACTAATTCCTGTCAAATACCACTGACACATATTTCCTCATATCCAACAGCTGATGGAGAGCAACATAAACTGGAATCTGTGAAGTATGAGCAGCAGCTGCATTTGCCTCTCCTCGTCCAAAGAAAGATGGCAAAACCAATCTTCTTTCCATAGGTCCAGTTACTTCCACTGTCCAGTGCCTATGCAGGACTGATGGTAGAACTTTCCAGGGGTTCTACATTGCCCCTCCAAGACTCCCATGACAAAAGACTGAGGCAATCCCACAGGTCTTCGTGTGTGAACCACACCTATAAGCATTTTGAGTTTGGCAAAGAAGGGAGGATTTGTGTTCTACCCATTAAGACTGTGTTTTAATCAAGTTGGTGATGATCTCATCTGTTTGCTTCTACCAGTTTATGCTTTCCTGGATTTGGTCTTTTAACATATGTTTTCATGTTCACTTCATTCAGCACCCACAAAGCTCAGAACAGCAGCTATATGCTTTTCAGTAGTTTATCAGTTGCAAGAGTATACATCAGTACTGGATGTAATCTCTGAAGCCCTTTGGGATTTACTCTTTAACGTTGTTTACATCTGATGGTATTTTGCTGCACTGCAATACTCAGCTTAGTACAGTCTCCAGAGATTTTTCTCTCTTTGAGAGAACTGTCATATGCAAAAATATCACCTGTCAATGCAGAATATCCTGAGCTGCAGGCTGTTAGAAGCTGGAACTGTAAACTGAGGATGTACTGCTATTTTCTCATATAATTCTTACCCCATTTCCTAGACCCTAACTATTAGTCACTGATGGAGACAGGGCAATGCAGAGATGGATCCCTCGTTTGAGTCAGTAAAGTACAGCTATTCTTACATTTCTTCACAGTTAAAAAGATCCTTACTTCAACAATCTCAGTTCAGGTTATCACTGTGCCAAACCTCATGTCAATAGCTTTCCTCTTTCTGAAGCCTTCTTGGCAATCCTCTTTCCTACGTCTTGAGCACAACTCTGGCCCAATCAACTGCTATTCCAAAGAACAGGTCACCCTCTGCTATGCCTCTGGGCATCGGGTGTTTGTAAACCACATGTTAATCCCCTGTGCCAATAACCATAGCTGTGTGGGACTCTGCTCTCACACAGACAACGAATAAGAAATGGCCAGGAGTAGAGGCCCACACACACTCCAGGAAGACATTCCAGGCTGCACAAACGGTAGCAAAGTCAGGGAGGGATGCCAGAGTATCTTCCAGAAGAAATCCTCCACATCTGGAATTAACTTGCAAATGTTTGGATGCATACAACACTTCATAGTGCTAATTATCTGCACAGGTTTGCCTGGTAAATTGGCAAGGCTCACAGAGGACAAGCACGCTGCATTAGAAAAACTGTAGCCACTCTGGGGGACTAAATCAATTTAATTATTCTCATATAAAGGGTGTAAACTGCCTCCCTAGCAGAAATATTGGGTAAAATACACACATACAAAATTTCCCCTTTTTGAGCAAGACAATTTTCATCTCTTCAGAGCTGCTAAAACAAACATAGCTAAGAAATCAGCCAAGAATTTCATAAACAGCACAGGCTTATCTTGTTATGCTGTTGGTAGAGGAAGCCAGACCTTATCTACAAATGAGTTTAGCACAGTCAATTGGTGTACTGCTTGTGTGAACATCCCCAGATCCAACAGCCTCTTATCAAAGTCATATACATTATTTTAAGATGAATGACTCTTTACCACGTTATTTTTTCTTTAATTGCAATTATATTCATTATATTCCATTATAATCTACCTGTAAAACCTGAAATATTGCATTGAAGATCTACCATCATATTTCACATCGGATTTAAATACTGATACATTTTTCCCCACTTGCTATACAAAAGTCTCAGCATTATAGATTTTTTTACTTGAAAAAAAGGTCTCCTTCCAAAAGCCAGGTTATAGATTCAGTTCATTTTTTAGCTGAAATTTATACACGGATTCTCTGCTAGAGGATAATTTATTATTTTTATTGTTTGAGACTAAGGCTTCTTTTTCTGTGCTATCAATTTTTTAAATTTAAGCAGGATCCAACCAAGTAACATATGGCCAGTATGAAAGCAACATATATATATAGATATATTCATATTTATAAAGACTCATAGAGTTCTGATCTAAACTTCACAACCCAATTCAATCTATGGTAGTAAGGAAATCCACTCCAGATGCGACACCCAGCTCTCCAATTACTTTGCCTTCAACACATTCAGCTAAGCAATTTTATGCTGGCAAAATTTTCTTCAGCTTCTTTATTATCAGGGCTCTAATTTTGCCCAGACAAATTAATACCTGGGTGAAGAAAATAAAATATTTAAACATGATGCAAATTAAAACATAAAGACTTCTGTCACCCATTAAATACAAAATCTATTTTGGTATCAGTCATTCAGTTCCTTTTGGCACAACTTACCAGCCCATCGCTCCCATTGTTTCAGCTCTGGTTCTCCCACGTTTTGCCTCCTTCAGTAACTCTTCCACAGCCTTCCTAAACACGAGGAGAGGAAAAGAGTTACCACTTGAAGAAAACAACAGGAACTTACTACTTCACGCACTTATGTAAATAAAGTGGAAAGCTTTTTGTTTAATTCATTACAGGGAAGAAAAAGGAAATGTTGTAAACACAACAACTGCAATACTGATTTCAATTCAAGAGCAGAAATAAAGCGCACGGAACTGGTACACTACTCTAAAAAGCAGAGTCCCCAAGGTTTTTGGGAACGTTCTCCCCTGCTGTCAACTTTGTTTCTTCCTCAAGTCCTCCAACCATAGCAGATCTGTTTCAAGCACAATTAGACAACACCAGCAAAATACCAAGCAGCCAGCTGTCATATTTCTACCAATTGTTAAAATTGTACCAGTTCTGGTTCAGTGGTGGAAGAAAGGAGTTCGTCTCTGTGCTTATGAACAGCTGCCTTTCAAAAAGGACTTCACATTACCAGGATCTTCTAGTACAAACCAGCCAGATTAACACTAAAGCAATTAAATAACCATGCTCACTTAAAAAGTCATTGGAGAATGCAACTTACTCAAATTGTAGCTAATTCCTGCAGTGTCAATCTTTTCAGTTTTCTTTACACATTAATTTCAATTTCAAATAAAACTTTAATAACTGCTCAACAGTACATGGTTGAAGTTAATGGAAAAGCCAATAAGGAAATAAAATGAGTCATTTATTTCATAAATTGAATGCATAAGCTAACAATTGGGTTAGTTCACTGTAAGAAACTATAGATGCCACCCGGTAAGAACTGTGAGACAGAATAGGAGAGCTATGCACCTGGCTATAACCCACAACATGAAGCTAAGCATTAGCAGCACTGATATGGGTAGGACTGAAGGCTCAAGGAATTAAAAGCAGGAGGTAACTGAGAAAGTATGCACCACTCAGCTCTCCCAGCTGCAGTGTGGCAGAATGACCGTTGGCATCAAGCCGACCAAGAGCATCACCATTTACCTAGGGCAAGAAAAGAAAGGTGTGAGCTCTTGAGCTTTCAACTCAAGGTGCAAAGAATCCATGCCCTATCATGATGTTATGGTACTAGCAGCATCCTAGGATTCTGCTGCTTTGCTGTAACAGATTACAAAAAAGAAAAAACCCTGAATATAATTTCTGATGTCAAGCCAAAACTGAGACTAGACAAGTCAAGGCTCATCATCTAACAGAAGCAGCAGAGCCAAGACAAAAAGCAAGCAGCTCCTATGGCAGGTCCATGTGAGGATATACTGCTGGGCTTTAAACATCTAACACAGTTGTTTGTTACCATTTAGATTACTGAAGTCTGCACAGAAAACACAAAAGGTCTTAGCTTTAATTGCATACACTGTACACGAATGAAATAAAATGCATAGGAATTAAAACTAAATAGTACCACATTTCCTTCAGTATCTAACAAGAAAACTTGATGCAGTCACACAGCAGTCAGTCAAAGTCCACCCCTCTTCAGTTTGCTATGGTCTTAACATAAATTTTCCCAGCTCCATTCATTAGGACTGGTTGGTGACATTTTATATGCACACACATGTTTTCTTCTGTATTGCTTTTGGTCATGTTTTGCTTTTTTCCTTGTAAGAGAAAAACTGGTGCTAAATGGGTACAGTGTAACATGCACCAAGATACAGCCACTCTATGTACAGCTACCCATGCAGAACTGCAAGTAGAGTTGTCAAATTTTATACTTACAGTAATCTGTCATTGAAGTACTTCCTGGCTTCAGAGCAATTTACAGCAAGTACCATTTTAACTGAAGATTTCTAAACAATCTTCTGGAATCTGCCACCGAACCTCAAAGAGCATGGAAATAATCCTTGACCAACCTATCTGTCTGAATAGTCCTTCATTTCAAGGGGAAACAATTCCAACCAGAAAAAAAGATCTATGCCAGGCAGATACGCAGATACTCACAGACTACAGCTTGTATTTGAAGGGTTTGCAAAATAAAGAGCCCACAGAAACAACAGCAGGGAAATACACCAAAAACTGTTGTGTTATTTGTCCATTCACTCATGTATTGCACACTGGCTTAAGGTCTCTCACAGAAGTGCCTCCAAGGTTATCAGTATCATCTGAGCAGCAGCTGTGCTTGGGGTACTTCAAGTCCCTTTTTAAGCACATATTTCCCTGCAATGACATTCAGCACATCTGCTCATTCAAAGAAATGGAGTATCAGCACAGTAAGCTGTTGTGTCAGAGTTCTGTGCACCTAGATGCAGCACAGCCCTCTCAACCTAGCCAGGGACAGCTGCATTCCCAGGCGAGAGCAGAGAGACGTGTGGCACTGCAATGCCCCAGTACTGCAAGAGCTGTAAGAAACACAGGCTCAGCCACCAAGATATAGCAGATGTCACACACTTTGTGAAGTCAAGGCAAAAACGTATTTTTCTCTCCAGACTTAGAATTTACCACCTGAGCAGCATGAACCAGCTCAGAGAGAGCACAGCAGGAGCACACGGCCTCTGAAAGCCTGTCCTGAGCCTTCGAACAGAAGCACCAGACAAAGGGCGGGAAAGAGGAAAAAAACTCCTCACTGTTATTACTGTAGCTGCCAGATTTTGTGATTGTAAGAAATCTGTATAGCAGTCAGATTAAAAGCCTCTATATCTGCCATTATTCTATTTTTAAAAATCATAAACCAAAGCGTTTCAGCTATAAAACACTAATAAAATGCACACAAATATTTTAACCAGCTGCAGTTCAGCTTTAGTGGAAACATCAGGATAAACTAATATGGTGACATCAATTCTATTAACTTGAGTAGGAATTATAAGCCATAAACTATGAGATACTATTTTGCAATGTTTATATCACAGATCAAACTGACTTGGCATCTGCCTCAGCAACCTTAAGGCAACATCTTCAGCTCTAACAGAAGTTATGGCATAATACTGTCTTTTACTATTATTATGCCTAATCACTGCATCTTTACAAAGACCTTCTGACGTGCACAGACCGAGGAAAAAAATGCTCAGATCATCTTTGAAATGATGTGTTTCCACTCACTGAACCCACATTCTCTGCATAAGTAAGTTAAAAGCTATGCAAACAGGGTTTTTACTTTGCTTTTAAAGGCCTCTTGGGACTCAGCATTCCTTGCTGTCTTCATTTTTACAGCTTGGTTACAACTCAAGCATTCCTGCAGCCAGCAGCTTCAGCTCCAAGCACACAGCTTTCACATGAGAAGAAACTAAAGAGATGAAAATCAGGAGTGGAAAATGAAGGGCAGGGGCATATTTAAGAGCACAGTAATCATTCTGGCACCTTTCATAGCAAGGATAGCAAGCACTACTTTGAACTTGTGGCAGTTCTTTTTGAGCAATCACGTTTTGCTAAACAATACAGTAGCGTGAGAGTGCAGGTGTACAGATGCTTGATATCTTCATGAGTATTGTCCAAGATCTATTTACATTTCTGAAGGATGAGACTTTGTCATCTATATTTCAAGGCCACAGGCAAAGCTTCCACCTCATAAACTCTAACAATTTGTAATATAAAATGCACATGCCCTAAGAATGGGAGAATGTTAAGCTTTGAGGTCAGGCAAAATCACATCTGTTTCCTATTCTTCATTCGGGGTCTGGGCTTCATCATTCTTCTGAAAAAGTGAATTTATAAACTGAAATATGAACTACAGCTACAGGCGATGAAAACACCACGTAACTAGAGACCATCAAATGCTTTTAATCATAGACAAAACTGTAACGGAAAAATACATCATGCTGGGTCTGACAGCCTGGGAGAGCCTCACAGCTCTGTGCCCCAAATCCAACTTGCAGCAAAGCTGAAAATCTGTGCCCAGCAGACACACACACACACACACCGCAGGCACGTGGGTCCCTTTCTCACTGCAGTGGCTACCACCCAGTGTCACCCACTCCATCCTGCCCAGGTGCTGGCAGCAATCCGCCAGCTCTTGGCTTCAGCCCAGCTGCTGGCACCACAGACACAAGGTCCCTCCAATCCTGCTCTGATTCCAGGTACTGCACTCACAGCCCCATAGAACAGAGTCCTCACCCAGGAAAGGGCTGGAAAGGAATTTCAGGCAACACAGACCATGCTGGTCAGGCACAGGGCAAACCAAGCACGTGTAACTACCTGCAACCTGTTCACAGGTGACCAATCCTTTTTATTCCCTTACTCATTTATTTTTCCACTCCTCCCTAAATCACCTATATCAACCCCCTTCCCTGCCTTTGGTTTCTTCCCTAAACATCCCATAATAAGCCTTGTGCAACCTTGAAATGCTCACAGCAACATCCTTCAGTCCCAAAGGTGCTGCAGCACCGAGTCACTGCAGTGGGACACCAGGAAGGAGATGTTCATCCTTCCAGTCTTGGCCTTGGGTTCCTGGTGCCCTTCGCTGCCTTGGGCCTCTGGGGGCTGGTGGCACCAGGGGTAGGGGAGCTGGAGCAAAGCTGTGTGTAAGGCCTCCTGCTGCTGTCATGCCTCTGCAAGCACACAAGTTAACTAACCCTGCCACTGCTGCTTGTGCCATCGTCTTATTGGAGATCTCAAAGAACTGCAACGGCAATGTATTTAGTGGAATTGCTTCACACCATGCAATCGACTACTGAAACACACAGACATGCAAGCAGAAAAGGCAATACTGGCATTCAGCAGCTCCTGAAGTAAGAGAAGGGATATCTTACTACATGCAGCTCTACCAAAGACCTTCAGAGCATCACTAACTGCTTGCAGTCTATACCATAACCTGAAAGGGCAGGCTGCTTTTCTGCTGGACCCCACATCACTGAATGCTCACACCCACCTGCTGGACTCCTGGTCCTGACAGAGAGCTGCAACCCAGGGAAAACAACAGGGCTCTTTTTAAAATCAGTATTCTCAAAATAGTGTTATGCTGACAATATAACTTATTTCTGGTCATGTGTAGGGCTGGAAATAGAAACAGATGTTGGGTGTTCTGATTATATCCAAGTAATTGTCACCCAGACCTTCAGTTAATCAAAGGTCTGAAGATACTGCTTTCTACAAGGGAGGAACAGTAACGAAGACCAGTGTTATTCATAATGAACTCTTATGATCTAGTTTGTCCTGTCTGCGCACACTTATTGATGAAAAGGGATGCCAGAAAAGAAGGCTAAGCCAGAACATTCATAGCAAGGATAAAGAAATACACAATACAAATACACATACAAATACACCCCAAAATTCTCAATGTAGAGCATCTCTGCCTTTGAAGATACACGGGGCATGCTGATGCTCTCATCTTTCACAGATCAAGATTGTAGCTTATTTAAACATTCTATTTGTAGGTCTCATAAGTGCTATTTTCAGGACATTTCCACGCTGATATTCTTGACAGCTCAATCTGAAACAATGATATCAGCTTGCAGACCAATTTCTGCCATATGGCAAAAATGGGAAATAATGACCTAATTATGACATTTCTATTTTAACTGTTAAAAATAACAGTAAGAAATGTCAATTAATTTCTCCAAGGTGCAAATCTTACTTGTTAAGGAGTGTAATTAGGACATCTGTGCAGCAAAATAGTAGGCTATCAATTCTCAACTCAACAAGAAGCCTCTTGTTACAAAACCCAGTAATGGTCTTTCTTGGAATTCAGAACAGCATCTCCTTTAGGAAACACTTATTTCCAAGATGATGATCCAAGCAGGCATGGTAGGCAATTCTATTAAGATTCTGAAATATTTATAGTTAATGAGAGAAAGACTTCACTATGGAACAATTTGGATACATGGTAAAAAAAAATCTCTTTACACTGCCAGGGGAACCTCATTTTTTTTTCTGTGCTTCCAATACAGACACCAAGCACAAAGACCTTTTAGGAAGGCGGAAGAAAAAAGAGGTGGGGATATTTAGTAGAAATTAAGTAGGAAAAGCAAGTACACATGCTTGCAGCAGAAACAAACAGTTCCTGGTAGCTGATTTGTAAGGGTTTTCTTTACAGTACTGCCTATTGAGTCATATACCTTAACATCACCATTATACACTAACAGAATTTACCCCTGGATTTCCTTGGGATCGCAAGATACCTTTGTCTTACAGTCTGGATCTGCACTGACATACCAGAAAGTTCAGAGGAAAAAACACCAGCTCAGGCTTACAACAAAGGCTATTGGGTGATCAGGGAAATAACTCATAAAAATGTAGTGAACAGTAATATTTTACTGATTTTAAGACTACATCATTTTTTAAATCCATATTATGCAACAGCTGCACAGTAACCTGCAGGTCAGCATTCCCCTTCTGCAGTGACTCCCACTTCTACTGACGTGAAGAAAGCCTGAGACACAAGATGAAGCATGAGTCAGACACACAAGAACAGGGCAGTAGGGACAGAACAGGACAAGCTGGATGAAGACTCTTCCTAAACAATTACAAACAAGTAGCACAGTCTGCTTCTCTTAGCTGATTCCAGTCTGGAACGCTAGGAAACAAAATTCACTTCAGACCTGAAAAAACACATACAAAAACAGTTACAGTTCAACAACACAGCCTCATGAACCCACCATTCCATGCCCATTTTCTAACACGCTGCCATGGAAAGAACAGTGGGTCCCAAAGCAATCTGAAGCAGAATGGAATTCCAGAAGGGGTTCCTAGAAGAGAGAGCAGCCTGTTTTAACCACTGTATGGGGACACAAGTTTCCACAGCTACAGCAGAAGGCAGGCAGCGCAGAGTCAAAGAATCACGGAATGGCTTGGGTTGGGAGGGACCTCTAATCCCATCTAGTTTAACCTCCCTGCCAAGGGCCAGCTGCTACATCAGCTCATGCTGCCCAGGGTCCCATCCAGCACCTCCAGGGATGGGGCACCAACAGTTCCTCTAGGCAGCCTGTGCCAGTGCCTCACTGCACTCTGAGTAAAGAATTTCCTCCTAACATCTGACCTAAGTCTTTGCTCTTTTAGTTTAAAACTACTCCCCACTGTCCTATCACTACCTGCCTGTGTAAAAAGTTGGTCGCCCTCCTGCATATAAGCTCCTTTTAAGCGCTGGGAGTACAAAATACTGGCTGCAAGAGAAAAGTGTTTGGAGTGGCACAAACAAAAACAGCATTCATGCATGTATAAAAAGAAGCTTTAATATTTAAACTGATGATCTGAGTAAAGAAGTGCCTTACCAAGAATTAAAGGCTTCCTGGAAAGCATTACACTCTCAATCCTTCCCACCACCCCAGCAGCATCACATGTATCTAATTTCAAAAATGTGTCAGATCTAAGCAGAAAGAAGTGACTTAACATAGAATCACTTCCATTGGAAGGGACCATTAAGGCCACCTGCTCCAACCCCCCTGAAATAAACAGGGACACCTATAGCTAGATTAGGTTTAACAGAGCCCTATCGAGCCTGGCCTTGAATACTTCCAGGGACAGAGCATCCTCCACCTCTCAGAGCAACCTGCACCAGTGGCCTTACCACAATGACTGTAAACGAACTTCTTCCTTACATCCAGTCTATATGTCAGCTCTTTTACTCTGAAAGCATGTCCCTGTGTCCTATTGCAACAAACTGCTAAAGTCTGTCCCCTTCTTTCTTACAGTCCCCCTTTATATACCAAAAGGCCACTCTCAGGTCTCCTTAGAGCCTTCTCTTCTCCAGGCTGAACAGCCCCAGCTTTCTCAGCCTGTCCTCATAGGGAACTTCTACCATCCCTTGGATCATTTTTGTGGCCCTTGTCTGGATACACTCCAACAGCTCCATGTCTCTCCTGTACTGAGGACTCCACATCTGGACGCAGTACTCCAGGTGAGGCCTCACCAGCACAGAGCACAGGGGCAGGATCACTCCCTTGACCTGCTGGCCACGCTGCTTTGGACGCAGCCCAGGATACGGTTGGCTTTCTGGGCTGCGAAGGCAGCCATGTTCAGCTCATGCCCAGCTTGTGATCCAGCAGCACTCCCAGATCCTTCTTGTCAGGCACCAGCACTCTCAGATACACGTCTTAGAAGTTATGAAACAGAACCACGGGATCACTTTGCTGTAACAGTTTCACGCAGCTGCTTGCAAAAACCTCAACCTTTTTTCATTAACCAAATAACTTTAACCACCCATTTTTAAGACCTTTCACTCTCGCCTCTAAGTAACACCAGAGGAACGCTTACAGTAACAACAACGCAGAGATGTACGCTATCGCCCAGCGAGAGCTCAGGGCTCAGAGCAGCGCGCAGGCCGCGCAAGCCGAACCCTGCAGGCCAGGAGCCGATAACGGGCCGGGCCGGAGGCCCCGCACCTCCACAGCGCAGCCCAGCGCCAAGGAGAAGCCGCGGTCCGACCCTCTGCACAGTGCGGCCGCCCCTCACCTCTCCAGCTCGGGATCCTCCTCCATAGCGGACTGCTGGACGGCTTGTCACGATGATGCCGGCGCCATTCCTGCTCTCAGCCCAGCTCCTCGGGGCGGAGCGAGCAGGCGCAGACAGCAGCGAGGATCCGGCGGGGAGGGAGCGGGGGCGCGGCGGGGCGGGGCGGGGCGAGCCCCCGGGCAGCCATGCTCTCCGCCCTGCCCCGCCCCGCCCCCCGCGGGTTGCGCTCCGGAGGGTGGCGGTGCCCTCCCGGCCCGGGGCTGTTGTATGTCCCGCCCCGGCCGCGCTGCCATAGGCTGAGCTCGCCCCGCGCCCGGCCCCGCGCCCCGGGGCTGCCGCCGGAGTGGCGGAACGCGGCGTCACTTGCGCTGCCCCGGGGGAGGCGGGGAGCGGGGCCGGGCGGCGGGGAGGCGCCGCGCCGAGTGCCACCCGGAGTTCGACCGCCGCCGGGAGGAGCCGGGTGTGCCGCCGCGGTAAGTCCGTGCCCCGCGCCGCGCTCGGTCCCCTCGGGGCGGCTCGGCCCCGCGCTGCCCTCCGCCGTGGCCGCTCCGCGGAGTGGGTGCCGGGGCAGGGCCCGTCGGTGGGCCGTGCGGGGCCGCAACAAGTGGGGGAGGCGGGGAGCGGCGCGGGGCCGCTGGGTCGCTCCGAGGGAGTTCGCTTAGGGAATCGCGTTACCACTGCGCGGGGAGGGCGGGGGGTTGGGACGGCCGTGGGCAGCGCCGGGCTGTGTGCGCGCCACGCCGCTGCCGGAGCGCACGCCTCGCCGCGGTGCGAGGCTGCTCTTCTTTCCCCCGCCCGGTTACGCCGAAGGTGCGGCTGGAAAACTTGAAATGCAGCGCCTTCTGAACTTTCCCAAGGCGTGCTGTGACGCTGCCGGTGCTCCTCGCTCCGTGCTCGTGCTCAGCCGAGCCAGGAACGAGCGCTGTGGCGCTGACGGGCAGGACGGCACCTGGGGCTTCTGTGACCGCGCTCCCGGTGCGGGGCGTTGGTTGTTTGCTGCTGTGGGAAGCCACCATTAAGTATGTCTGAGCTTCGTTTAGGTGCTTTTTTTAATTACGTGATCTCGTGGGCTTGCATTGGTCTCTGTGTGTGAAGTGAAAATGTCACGGATCGGCTTTGGGGAATGTGTGATGATCTCTGGATGCGCATTCGTGTTTGTAAACGCATCAGAGCTCTCGCTCAGCACAGAACCAGCTCTGAGTTGGGCCTCCGTTAAACAAACAGTGTAAATTACTGATTTCTGTGCATCTGCAAACCACTGTCTTCCTTTTGGCTCCACGAAGCTTTGCTCTAAGCTTCAATCCCGCTGCAGATCAGGGAGCTTAGGGGGAACATCAGATGGCTCCGTCCGCTTGGGAGCAAACCCGGCAGTGCCATATGCTGCCGTGACTTCATTGAAATCCCTCCAAATGGAAACAAGGTTTACAAGCACCTTTAGGAACCACAAAACTGATAGGGACCTTCTTGCATTGACTTCTAGAGTGAGGAGTTCCCTCTTTCCTGAAAACAGACTCCAAATTCAGGAAATTGTAAGGATTGAATCATACAATCACAAGGTCGGAAAGGACCTACAAGATCATCTAGTCTAACCATCCTTCACTACTATTACTACCACAAACTACTAAGCTATAGAAAAAACCATTGCATTGTGCTCAACTAGGGTGTTGGTTTGTTGGCTTTTTAAATTCTTTATTTTAAAGAAAAGTGTCATACTTTTAAGTGCTTGCATTATTGAAATTCTAAAATCTTGGAATAAATGCCAATAAAATGCACAGTTTTTTAATAACTTTTCTATAATGGACTTCTAACTGTCCTGGCTTCTAGCTCTAGTCTGTGACTTCAGCAAGAGATAGTCCAGGGCCTTGGACTCAGGTCTATAATGGGCAAATCAACATCATTGCCTAAGGTAGGCTTACGTCTTTCATTAACCAAAGCATCATTTAACATTAAGTTGCAACTTAAGGATGGACTTTGAAAGAGAAATGCCAGCAGCTTCCTGGGTGAAAAGTTCTGTTCTTTGAGACAGTGAGGTTCATTTAAAAATTAAGCCTAAGAAAACCTATCTCTCACAATTGCATAAATGCTGGCTTTGATACCACAGGCTTTTGTGTATGATAGGCACCTGCTCTCACAGGAGCCTTGGTGACCTCAATTAAATTTGGCATTGTCATGAGCCTTCACCTGTACTGCATGGCCTGTGAGCCTCAAACTGGGGTGTCTGTGAGCTTGTCTCACTGAAAGCAGCAGAGGTTTGTTGGCTTCCATCTACAACTGTCTTCTGTAAAACTCCAGGAAATGTCCCCCCCAGTTTTTAAACCTCACTTTTTCCTGTGCTCTTAAAAAATGGCTCAGTGTAGCTGAAAGCAACTGTTAAGGAGATGTGGTACCGATGATGTAACTTTAAAAGTGAAATGTGTAAGCATATGATATGTATTAGATATTGGATTAATATAAATTGGTGTCATAAATCAGCCCGATGCTGCTTGCTTAAAAAGCTGTGAGATATTATGGTCTGCAATGGGTAAGAAAGCAGCACTCACTCTGTTAAAGTGCTCCCTGGTGTAAGAGGCGCCTGGTGACAGATCAGATGCAGCAGTGACCTGTCTCTGGTATTGGAAAATTCTCAGTTGGTTTGGTCTGCAGAAGCAATTTAACATGGCACCGTCAAGTCTTGTGGTTCTTAATTGTTTTATTAGGTCAGTGGTGGTTGCTGAGGAACTGCGGGCATGTTGCAGATGAAAATTCTATTAAATATCATGAATTATGTACTTGCTACACTGCAGTGTCCACAAAGCAATAAAACCCCATAGAATTGTGGTGTGTGCTTTTTTTGTCCCCAATTCTACAGATCTGTGTACTTACATATGTTTAATTCTAAACATCCAAGTATTTCTTTTGGAATTAGTGGGCCTGTTCTTAGGCTTAGCGCTAAGCCTGCATGTAAACGTTTTCAGGGTCAGGATTTATATTCACAAAGTTCATAGGCTAAACCTGTCATGTGTTTTCATACTGACCGTGCTCTCTTTTGCATGAGACAGTACAAGCGGCTGGTGGCATCTGGCTTGGCACCGAGGGATGCTGCCTGCTCTGTGGGTGAAGGTGGGGCTGTACCAAGATGCTCTGCAGTGCTGCAAGCAGCTGCTGCATCCATCAGGTGGTTGTGGTGGCACAGACTTGCTTGGATGTCTGCCCCTTTTGTTCTCTCAGATCTTCATTTTAATCAGCCCATCCCTGGCAGTGCTTGAGGCCAGGTTGGATGGGGCCCTGGGCAGCCTGAGCTGGTGGGAAGCAACCCCTGCCCATGGCAGCGGGTTGGTACTTAATGAGCTTTGTGGTCCCTTCCAACCTATGCCATTCTATGATTACTGGTAGTTTTTGGAATTCCTTTTTTAGAATTTGGGCTGAAAAGAGAAGGGTCTCAAGTTGAGTCTCTGTTAGCTGTGCATGAAATGCTGAAAACATAAGATTGTGTAAGTGTGAAGTTTAGGCTTGTATGGAAACTGTTAGGGCACTGCCCGAATCAGTGATTGAGAACTTGGAAGAGTGGCGTGGCCAGCCCTGGGATTACAGGTGTGAGCAATTCACTGTGGGTCCACCCCTCCCTATCCTCATTTAAGGGCAGCAGGCAGAGAGCTCTCTCTACTTGGTGATCCCTTCCTTCTGAGAGTTTTCCAGTGAGCTCTTATCTTCAGAATGGGATAAGATATTCCTTTCTCATTACTAGCTTGCAGTTAGTATCTTTCTTGGGTTATCCTAAAACTCTTCAGAGGCAACTACATACCTCTATTTCAATACAAGTCTAAAATCAAAATAATCTGAAAAGGCAAGATTCTGAGTTATATTTTCCCATTCTGTGATTTTTTTTTTCCCACCCAATTCACAGTAAGGCTTTTTTTTTTTATTTTTAATGGATCCTTGTGGTAACTCAGCTTGTATTTTCCATTTCCTTTTTGTGATTTTGTTCTGGATTTCCAGTGTTTTGTTAAGAATATCTAGATGATGCTGTTACAGCAAAGCATTTTTTACAATCAAGGTGGTGAGGTAATGGTACAGATTGCCCAAAGAGTTGGTGATGGCTTGTCCCTAGAGGCATTCAGGGTCAGGCTGAATGGGACTCTTAGCATCTGCCTGAGCTGTAGGTTGTCCTGCTCGTTGCAGAGGGGCTGGACTAGATGATCTTTAAATGTTCCTTCCAACTCAAATAATTCTGCGATCCTTTGAATATTATGTTCTAGGTTAATGTTTGTCTGCTAGTCTGTGGAAAGGTGGAGTTGCTTTGCTTTGTGTTGAGTGGTGGGTGTTGCATTTGTTTGGCAGTTTTCCCTTCATTCCACAGCTGGAAGTGTCTTCACATTTCCTTGCAGGTTCTCCAACGCTTAACTGCTGTTCAGTGGAGTGCACAGAATGGTTAGGAAGAACTGTTGCTTTTAGAGCAAAAACCAGTCTGACTGAGGAATGTATCCAATGCACGTATAGATGCTGTTTTAAAATGTTGTAAATAAGTTGTTCTAGGTAATGAAGAATTGGAAGTAACCTTATTTGTCCTTGCTGCAGTGTTGCTTGGAACATAGCACAGTTGGAGGTGATGTACATTACAGGAGTACACAGTCTCATCTGAGCAGAGAGTGGAGAACTGTGGCTGAAGAATGGGGTTTTTGGATGGCATTGACTGTAGTGGTGTAGTGCTATCACATTGGTCAGTGCACTGGGGAAAATGGGTGGCCAGCTCCTGCTTCTGCAGTGGGACATTCTGTAAGGGGGAATGATTTTGCAGTGTGCTCCCCTCATTGCAGCCCCTGGGAATAACATTACAGTCTTGTGTTTTCATGATTATCTCCCAAGAGCTTGCATGAACCAGCAGAGCCCATTGGGATGCTGTTGTCAGTCACCTATGGGCTGGTGCTCCGGGGTGAGCACAGGTACCTACAGTAGTTGTATGGTATCCAGAGAAGCCAGCTTGTTATGCCACAGGAATTTTGTTCGTTCTGTAAGGACCAGCACATGGTGAGCTATTCTGATACACAGGCAATGCTTCAAAACCCTAATGTGTCATGAGTTTTCTGGCAGACGTTCTAAGGGAGAGGTGTGTGGAGATTGGTTGGTATCAATCCCTTCTTAGTCAGTGCATTTAGTTTGTCACAATGTGAGTGTGCTTCTGTCTGGGTACCTTGTTTTACTACCACAGAAATGAGCTGCATCAGCAGATGTTCTCTGTGTCTGTGTAATAGACCTATACTGAGTTTTTTGCTGGCATAGCGATGTCATCAGGATCGTTCCCCTGACATTGCCACCTGCTACACATGCAAAACCAAAGCAAAACTAAGAATCCCCCCAGCTCTTAGGATGACCACATCCCAATTCCAGCACAGGTAGCTCCTCATATGGTCTGTGTTTATGGATTTGATTTGACCTGCTTCTACACATATGGAGGCTCCAAGTTATAGGGGGAGGAAAAAAAAAAAAAAAGAAACAACTATCAGCTGTACTAACTCATTCAGGGGATGCCTTGTTGCTGCTTCGCTTATCAATGGTCCATCTCTAATGCATTTTTATTCTTATTCCCCTGCTCCACATCAGCATTTTCTCTAGTTGTAGTTCTTTTGTCTTTAAAGTTTAAACTTTTGAGTTTAAAGTTTGTTTGTAACCAGACTGAAGTAACTGTAAGTGAAAGCTGATGCTTTGCCAGACCACATAGATCCTAATTTCTTCCAGAGGCTTTTTGGTCTTTTTAAGGGTTTGCTGCAAACTCCCTTACATTCATATAGCTTTAATCATACACTTCACCCAGTGTGAACATGCTCCTATTTTTAATTGAAAGAAGGTTTGTTTGTTGTTTTTTTTTTTTTTTAAAGCTTTTAAACACTTTTTAAGTCAGACATCTTCGAGAGCAGGTTGTCTGGGACTGCCTGCTGTGCAGCCTCTTTCCTGTGTTTATTACTTGTTTGTTCCAGAGGAAATCTCTCAGCCTTTTGGGTGAGTAAATGAAGCTTACCTAACATGCAGATTCTAATGAATCAGTAAAATAGTTCTGCTTCTGTGCTAGATCCTGCTTTTTTGCTAACTAAAAATGAGAGTAAGTCCATTACTGAGCTGTCATTGCTTCTTCTAATTAAGATGGAAACCTTAAAAATCACAAGGTGTCCTGCCTTATAGCAAAGGAGTATGAAATACTCTTTGTTCAGCACTGCCTTCAGAATTGCCTTTTGCTTCTGAACTATTCTAATGCCTTTAAAATGCTAAAAGTGAAGCTATTCTCCAGGTTACGTGTGGCTAACCATGCAGATATGTTTGTGTACTTAAGGATCTGTTGTGCATTGAATCTGAATGCCTTACGAAGATGTCTGTTGGATCTTCACATGGACATAATAAAGCTTTGTAAGAATTCAGAGACAACCAAACAAATGTTTCCTTTTCAAATCACCTATTAAAATTCCACTTAGTCTGGCAGATAACCGCTGTGCAGTACCTGTTATCTGCTGGATGGCTCAGCATGTCTGCTCTGTGCTGATACATCATATCCTGCAGCTTGTGCTATGTGTCTGTCCAGTTGGAAGTGAGAGGAGCTGAATTAGGCATCATATGAGAGCAGTAAGCTCTTATGGTGTATTCTAACAGCGTGGGCATGGTTCAGTGTAAATAATACTTGCATTTGTATCTGTGGGGAGTTTTTCCCCTCTGAAATCCATTGTGACTGATAGCTGCTGACTTGACTGTGGTTCTTCTGCCTTCTGCAGGGAAAATTAACTTTCCAGTTGTTGTGGTTTAACTCAGCAGGTGGCTTAGCACATTGCAGTTGTTTGCTTACCCCCCCCCACTTCTCAGTGGGATGAGGGAGAAAATTTGAAAGAGCAAAGTAGAACTCGTGGATTGAGATAAAACTATTTACTAAGATAGTCACAACTATTAGCCTTTTTTCTGTGTGTGTGTGTGTGTGTGTGTGTGTGTATAGAACAAGTGATGCTGAAGCTATTGGCACCCTGACCAATGCCCAGTTCACCCCCTGAGCAGAAGAGGGCCAAATGAATGGCTACCCCCTTCAGAACTTCTTCCACATGACATCATATGGCATGGAATGTCTCTTTGGCCAGTGTAAGTCAGCTTTCCTCATTCTGTTCCCTCCCAGCTCCTTGGGCCTTTTGCTGTGGATGACCTTGGCTTTGTCGAACGCTGCTTAGCAGCAGCTATAAGCATCACTGTATTATCAACATTGGTTTTCTCCTAGAATCAGAACATGGCATCACAGCAGATGCTCTGAAGAAAACAATTCTGTCCCAGCTCAAACTAAAACGTCAGTAAACCAAAAGTGAAGATAAATGAGTAGCAGTAAAAAGGAGAATCAGCAGCCCAGAGTGTCTGTGCTCTTGACCTGAACTGTCTTGCCATGTAAGCAGAAAAAGAGAATCTATGGGAAAATTAACACAAAAGTGAGTGGTAAAGCAGAATTCCCGATTACTGGAGTGTGAAATGAAACTGTTACAGTTCTTTCTTCAGCAGTAAGAGATGTGTGCCATGCTAGTACAGAAATGCCACAGAAGTGTAATATTTTCCTAAATAATATTTTGGAAAGTTTGGAAAGCTGTGAAGCCAAGAAATGTTCATCGCTAGATGTCATGACATTATGAAGTGGAGGATGTTTGATGAAGAGCTTTTGGATACAGTTTGACATGTTATTTCCTATAAATTATTACAACAATACAGATCTCACAACAGCTCCCATTTCTTTAAAGAACAATCTCAAGTTTAGTGAAGGCAACTTGCTTTGCAGTGCAGTTAGGGTGCAGTAACGACAAGATGGTGTTGTTTCAAAGAGGGAGGTTCTGTCTGAGCTGTGATATGGACTCAGAGTAGAAGAGGTGTTTCGCTCTAGTAGGTGAAGCAACGCATACTATAAAACCTGCTACATTTTAAGGCTAAATGAGATGGAAAGAGAGAGAGACTTCCCTACAATGTACTAATAGGTGTTAGGAATAGCTGCTCTTTCTTATTATATATGCAGACTTTTAGATGATGCATCACGTGCTGAATAATACTCAGTCATCCCTAGAATTTGATTGTACAATTTAATCCACATCTGGGACTCCATGAGGTCCTTTTGTGGGCACAAGCATTCCTCTGTCTGGTTCTGCTTGCAGGAAAGTCACTGAATTCAGCCTTGTTATGTAATTATAGCAAGGCACCCATTATAGGATCCCTTTGCAAATCTCATTAGCATTCTACTTTTTTAGAATTTTATATATAGTAAGTTTCTACATATTTATATATAGACATTTGTTAATAAAACAAAGATAGTGAATGAAATTAAAATATAATAGGTAAAGGGACTCAACAGAAATCTGATCCAGGCTATTTTTTACCAACTTAAGTGCTGTTTCCATTGCAGTTTTGCTTTTACTTCTACTTGTGGAGTAACTTTATTCCTCTGGTGCTGTCAGCAGTTACAGTGGTGAGGAGCTTCAAAGATGTGTTCTTTAAATAGATGATCTGTATAAATATTAGCAACATTGATTGTAGAAAATGTCATTAACCAGTTTTATTGGGGGAGGAGATTCACATAAATCTCCGTAACAAAAGTTTGGAAAACAGTAAATTAGTGATGGGAAAAGTAATAAACTTTTTATGAGGTAACATAGGAATTATTCTCTTCATTTTCCATCTGATGCATAGGTGCATATAAAAAGACACTGGGTTGCTTTTGTTAGGAAAATGTTATATGATGCTGTAGCCCAGACATTAAGTTCTGTCTTTCAAAAAAAAAAAAAAAAAAAAAAAAAGATAAGCTTTGTAGTCTGACTTAAAATAAACCTGTTTTTCAGATTTGAAATAAAATTGTAGCAACAACAAAAACTGTGAATAACAAATTGTTTCATGAGAAGCAGTGGATACTGGTCACAGTGGCTGGATGACCAGATGGAGACCAGTGACAAGTGGTGTCCCTCAGGGCTCAGTACTGGGACACGGTGCTCTTCAACATCTTCATCAGTGACACTGACAGTGGGATGAAGTTTATCCTCAGTGAGGTTGTGGATGGCACCAAGCTGTGTGTGGTATGGTCAACACACCAGAGGGATGGGGTGCCATTCAGAGAGACCTAGACAGGCTGAGTATTGGGTCCAGGAGAACCTCATGAGGTTCAACAAGTTCAAGTACAGCATCTTGCTATCAGTACTAGCTGGGGGGACAAAAGGATAGAGCACAGCCCTGCTGAAAATTACTTTGGAGTTCTGGTGGATGGCAAGCTGGACATAAGCCAGCAATGTGCACTCACAGCCCAGAAAGCCAGCTGAATCCTGGGCTGCATTCAAAGCAGCACAGCAAGCAGAGCAAGGAAGGAGATCCTGCTCCTCTGTTCTGCACTGGTGAGGCCTCACCTGGAGTACTGCAGCAGATGTGGAATCCTCAGTTCGCTGAGAGACATGGAGCTGTTGGAGTGCATCCAGACAAGGGCCACAAAAATGATCCAAGGGATGGTAGAAGTTCCCTATGAGGACAAGCTGAGAGAGCTGGGGCCGTTCAGCCTGGAGGAGAGAAGGCTCTAAGGAGACCTGAGAGTGGCCTTTTGGTATATATAGAGGGACTGTAAGAAAGAAGGGGACAGACTGCTAAACAGTCTGTTGCGGTAGAATGAGGGGTATGGTTTCAAAGTAAAAGATGGGAGATATGGATTAGGTATAAGGAAGAAATTCTTTTATGATCAGTGTGATGAAGCACTAGCACAGGTTGCCCTGAGAAGTGATGGACGCCCTATTCCTGGAAGCACTCAAGGCCAGGCTGCTCAAGGCTCTGAGCACCTGATCTAATTGTAGAGTGTTCCTGTTCAGTGCAGGGATTGGACAAGCTGACATTTAAAGATCCCTTCCAATTCAGTATGGTTCTGTGACTCTATGACAATGAAATATTAAAATTTAAATGTACTTAAATATTTATTTATGAAATTGTATTTAAGTACATTGATAAAACTCTTTAGTGGAAATGTTCTGCTTTAACATGAATTGGAGAGGATTAGGATTAGTGAATAAAGTGAAATACTGTTTGTGTTTGAGGGGAAAACTATTTTTCCCCAAGGTTTTGATTTTTAAAACTACCATCTTTCTTCCCAGATGTTCTAGAATACATTATTCATTGTTTTGAAACAACTCTAATCTTTAATACGATTATCTGTGAACTTCCTTTGTTTACTGAGGGATTTTTCAGATTATCAAATCATGCTGTGTACAAATCCTACTCTTCTTGGGCGTACTTTTAAGTCTCCATTACATTCACTAGGCAGTGCCCCAAATGAAGTTGACTAATATAAATTATTGATGATTATTGTATTCACACTGGGAGGTGAAATTGAGTCTCCTGTCTTGATTCACAGTTCACTTGCAATACAGAGTAATGAGAGCAGCTACATCAGGGCACCTGAGCATCCGAATTGATTTGCAGTGTAAATATAGACAAGTCATTTATGAGTATAAGGAATTCCAGAGAGAAAACAGTTGGAGCTGAAGTTGTCATTTGTTTTTGAAGAACGTGCTCGGTATGTTTTTCATAATAACCATACACTAAAGCGAGAATAACTGTTGTGGCACTTGTGCAGTGTGGTGCTTCATTATTCTGGGTCTTGTCATAATGCTAAATAAGTGAAGGGAGTCTCTTGCATCCCAGTTCTTCATATAAGTTTTTCAAATCCGTGGGTGGAATTTCTTGGAGGGTGCAAGCTATGCAGGCACAAGGGTTTTCTCTTGCTTGAAACTGTCAGAATCTGCTGTGGGGGAAAAACATCAGACATTCAGATGGCCAGCAATATCTGTCCTCCACATCCTTCCTCCTTGTGTGCAGGAGTTCGCATGCAAGGCGTAGCAGCAGAAGTGAGCACAATAGGATGCACCTTTTGAAGGACAAATCAGTATGGTGATAGCTGCCTTTGCTGGCAAAACCCTGAGTAAGCAGGTGGGCTTGGCGCTGTGCCCATAGGTGAACGTGTTCCAAGCCCTTGGTTCTGCCCGCAGTCTTGAGAAACATTCCTGTGAGGGTTTTAGCTGCCCTCTGTTGCTTCACCTTGAATGCTGAGAGAAAGAAATGCCCTTTGGTAGCTAGGACCAAGGGTATGCATGGCTTTAAAAAAAAAAAAAAAAAAATCAATTTAGGTAGTATCGGTTGCATTTAGAAATGTCTCAGTTTCTTTTGTGTGTGCTGAGTGGCAGGAGAGATGGCATTCTGTGTCTGTATTTGGCACTTAGGGCAGTGGGAAGGCTGGGGCAGGACCTGTCCTCTGTGCAGCTTCATTCTTGTTCCTTGGCCTACCTCCACACTAATTCCATGGCTCTTCTTTGCGGCATTCCCTTATGGTTCTCCCTCAGGCACCAAAGCCAGAGCAAGCGATAAACAGTTGGATACCCAGCTGTTGCTGGAGAGGAGAGCAGAGAAATAGCAGATGGAAGGACAAGCTGCTCTCCCCAGTGCCCACAGCTGTTCCCTGTGCCTTTCAATGTAGTGGCTGGCTCCAGAAGGCCTTCATAGAATTGCTGAGGCGGAAGGGACCTCTAGAGGTGCCCAACCATACTTGAGCAGGGACACCCAGGGCAGGGTATTCAGGTGGCTTTGGGAGATCTCCAGGGACTGGGCACTCAGTGCCAGTGCTTCATCACCTCCATGACAGAGAAGTGCTTTCTGATGTTCAGAGGGAAATTCCTGTGTGTTCCTTGCCCAAAGTAATGGTACTGGGCACACATCTGAGAAGAGCCTGGCTCCTGCCTCTTGGCACCCTCCCTTCAGGTATTTAGACCTGATGAGATCTCTCTGAACCATCTCTTCTCCATTCTAAACTGAATCGACTGATGTGGTTGCTAAGCCACTTCCCATTGTATTCAGAAAGTCATGGCTTGAAAGTCCCTAGTATCTGGAAAAAGGAAAACATCACTCCCTTTTTTTAAGAACAGGCGAAAGGAAGAACTGGGAATCTACAGGATGTTGAGCTTCATGTCTGAGCCTGGGGAAGTCGTGGAATAGATCCTCCTGGAAACTATGTTATGAAGATGCATGCAAGACAAGGATGTGATCTGAGACAGTCAGCACAGCTTTACCAAGGGCAGATAGTGCCTGACAAATACTGTGACCTTCTGTGATGAAGTGAAGGCATCAATGCAGACAAAGGAAGCACAACTGATGTCATCTACCTGGACTTCTGCAAAACCTTTGATGTGGTCCCACACCACATCCTTTTGACTAAATTGGAAAGATACCAAGGGTGGACTGCTCGGAGAGTAAGGAACTGGACGAATGGTTGCAGCCAAAGGGTCAATGGCTCTATGTCCAGGTGGAGGCCAGCAATGAGTGGTGTTCCCCAGAGTACCAGTTTTGGGACTAGTGTGCTTCAGCATCTTTATCAATGACCCAGATAGCAGAACTGAGTGCACCCTCAGCAAGTTTGCTGATGATGCTAGTATGCCTAGCTGTCTCTTGTACTGGAAGGCTCAGGACTGGACCCAGCACTCCAGGTCTGGCCTCATGAGTTCTGGCAAGAGGGAAAGGATCACCTCTAGACCAAGCTTCCACAAGTCTGACAGAAAAAGTGGAAAGACATGTGAGAGCAGTGCTTGCTTGCTGAGGTGAGTTGCCTGATGAAAGAACTCACCAGTTCCGGCTTTGATTATTGCTGCAAATCTACCATGCATACCCAACGAGCTCACCCTGTACCTTTGCTGCTGTTCTGTGCTGCTGAGGTTTATGGTGCCCCTGAGGCTACTCCTGGATGTCAAGAAGAAAATCAGAGAAATACTGCCAGCGTATTTTTTATTGCTAACGCAGGAGAAGTTTAGCTGAGTACAGACAGTGATATTCTTAATTTTCCAGGCTGTTGCTATCTTATTCTCTAGCTGTCTCTAGACATCCTCACCATTTTATGTTTCCCCTCTAATGGCATGAGCCAGGATGTCATAATATCCAAAATCAAATGTACCAGAAAATGTAATAAATTAGAGTTGAGCTAGCAGAGTAATTGAAGAATAAACTGAATTTTAAACAACACAAGATTGCGTTATGAACTGATTGCTATGCACAAAATGCACTGGAGGAGTGTGACTTCATGTAGATTTACTATTGATGGCAGCATTTCCTAGATTGCTACTAGTAATAAAGAAATGAAAATGGTTTGAACTTTTGAGTTAGTACCACAAAATAATGTTGTAGCAAAGGAGGGGTACCATTCTAGTTATGCTGCAAAGTAATTCTGAAATAAAAATTTTCTTGGTGTTTTATTTAAGAGGTTTCTGTGAGTTTAACAGTCGTGATGCGTATAAGGCTACAAAGTGAAGGAAGGTTTTGTGTGGGAAGGACTAAATTTGTCCTCAATGTACTTGGACATGTAGGACCATGTACTTTTTTTTTTCTTTTTTTTTTTTAAATAAGAAATTGCATATAAAATGTACCTGGGGTACCTTGTGAAACTGAGTTTAGGGACACAGAATCACCAAAGTTGGAAAAGACTTCCAAGATCATTGAGTCCAACTATCCATCTACCACCAATATTTCCTTACTAAACCATGTCCCTTGGTACCACATCTAAATGCTTCTCAAACACCTCCAGGGATGGTGACTCCACCACCTCCTTGGGCAGCCCATTCCAGTGCCTGAGCACTCTTTCAGAGAATAAATTTTTCCTAATATCCAACCTCCCCTGGCACAACTTGAGGTGGTTGGTTCCCTCTCATCCTATCACTAGTTACACAGGAGAAGAGACTGATCCCCACAGCACCACAACCTCATTTCAGGTAGTTGTAGGGAGCTGTAAGGTCTCCCCTGAGCCTCCTCTTCTCATGTGGTGTTCTTAAGGAATTCTAAATTTGTGTGCCATACCAGTTTTATGGCAGGCAATCTGCATCTTGTTTGAATAATTTCCTTCTAATTTTTGTTTCATTAAACCATGTACTAAAACACCGCAGAAACAAACAAACAAAAAAATCCCACAACAAAAATCAGCAGATACACATACATAGTGCTTGTTAAAAATACTCTCCTTGCTGTGGTGCTCGTAGAGATATTGGGAGACTGTCACGTTTATCTGAGGTGGCATGAGAAGTTCTGGTTTTGCAAGCTAGCAGGCACCTCAGCTGAGATGTCATAGCTGAGCATGCGTGCTTCTCCTGGTCTCTTGAAATTTGAAATGAGATAATGCTGGTGAAAGCCACCCTGAGGCTGTTCTTACAGCTCCAAGTTACAGGAAAGCCTGGGAAATGCAAATAGCTGCTACCAACTATTTGCTAAAAGATAACAAACGGTTCAGCTAAAGAATGTCAGTGGGTTGTCCAGCAATCAGTTCTATACAGAAGAATTGGTGTCACATTAGGTTGCTTGTGTGCAGAGAAAACCTGAAAAACATTTTGGACCATGCTTTATTTTCTATTCATCCTTGTTTTAAGAATATAAAAGAAACTTTATGTAGAGATGAGATTTTTGGCAGCAGTAGTTCTGCCCTCAAGTCAAGACTCTGTCACTTAATAAATTATGTTCTGCAGCAAAACACCAGCTATTGTGCATTTCAGTGGTAGAAATCAAACGTAAACCTTCTTTGGTGGCAGAGGGCAAGAAGTAAGTGCTGTGATTTGTGCTTAAGTCAAAAGTTTAGAGTTTAAAGGTTAAAGCTGTATTTAAGCATGAAATTCTTAGAATCATGGAATGTTTGGGTTGGAAGGAACCTCAAGGATCATCAAGAAGCCCCCCTAACTAGATCAAGTGCTAGATCAAGTACTAGATCAAGTTGCCCAGGGCCCTATCCAGCCTTGCCTTAAACATCTCCAGGGATGAGGCATCCACAACCTCTCTGAGCAGTCTGTTTTAGCACCTCACCACTCTCTCAGTAAAAGACTTCCCCTGACATCCAATCTAAATCTCCCTTCCTTTAGTTTAAAACCTTGCCCTGTAGCTATTTACCCTTGTAAAAAGTTGATTTCCCTCATGTTTATAAACTACCTTTAGATATTGGAAGGCCTCAGTGAGGTCTCCCTGTAGCCTTCTCTTCTTCAGGCTGAAGAAGCCCAGTTCCTTCAGGAAATTGTTTTGTTTATGCTCATTATTCTTGTAAAATTTAAATAAGGTTGACTACCAGGAATGATAATAAAATACGTTCTACGTGTAAGCTAATTTTTTAAAATAGCAAAAAAATACAGCTCTTCTGAGTCAAATACGTGAATATATATGGTGAGCTTTATTGTTCTGACACTTATTTAAAGAGTTGTAAAACTCTTAAGTTACTTCTCTGTGCCACAACCTAATAGAAGTAGAAACGAATCCAGGAGATACAGTTATTTCCACTGTGTAAGACTTATTTTGCCTGTGTGAGATGTAAAATGAACTTCTTTATGCATTTTGATAACTTAAAAATTTACCGTCTTGCATCCATCCTTCATTTCCATAGAAATATGTTCAGAGATCACCAGGAGGCAAGAGCGAGGACTTTAGTGCTTGACTTCCCCTCTGCACTGCCTGTTGAGATAGTAAGTGAAAGTTCCACAAATGAGCCTCCAAACACCACAGCTCCAGCACTTAAAATCTGTGTGGCAGAAAGCTTGGAGGAAATAGATAGGTATCCTTTAATTTGTTTAAAAATTAAAAAAAAACTTGATCGGTACAGGAATTTCTATAGATGGATTTTGAGGATGTTCAGGATCTGTAGTTATATTTCTACTTTTTCAATTGTAAGTTTTGATAATCTGTAAGAATCAGCTCTCCTATGCTGTTGAGGACTACCTTTTCATTTTTCTCAGTCCCACAGCCCCGTTGATTTTTGATGGCTTACACTAACCACGTGGCTCTTTGAGACTTTTCCAGTGGAATATGACATTTTATGATTAAGCCTTCCACTAGCCCTGTTCTAATATTTATTACCTAGTTTACTTGGCATGGTGAAATCTGTGTGCCATGGCAGCTTACTCCAGGTGAGACCTTTTAAGAAACTGTGAGTGCAGTTATTGGTGAGGAACATAATCAATATAGAACAGTTAAGGTTGGAAAAGATCACATAGTCTGATTGTTGATCCATTACTACCATGCCCACCAATCAAAGTTCTTTCAAGGAGCTCTGAAGCATCATTTTCTTCCAAAATTTCTTAGCAGCATGGAAGAAAGGAGGCAATTCTGATGAAGTTTATTGCAGTAGTAAATGGTGGGAACAAGTCAGCAATATTGTGCAGTCCAGATCATTTTGGAAGCTGCAGGCTGTTGAATCATGTATTACAATTTAAGCGATATATTTTCTTCAGTGTTTAGAAGCAGAAAATCTAAACCATTTTTACAGGCTGAATAAATACATCCTGAAAACATGCAGGAGTCATCAGAATTAACCACTGGAAAACAGCTCCATGTTCAGGTAGAGTAAGATGCCTGCTAGTCCTCAGAGTAAGGAGGAAAGAGTGAGGGAGCGCTGAAGTTAGGCATGGATGGACTGGGGCACAGGCAGCCTGCAGCTTTGGTGGGAGCACTTTTAGAGTTAACACTTTTAAACTGGGAAGACTTAGAAAAGAATCAGAAAAATGAATAGAGGTCTGCCTTACGGTGTTTATTTAAGAATCCTCCTTTCCTCCTCTAATTAGTAAATAAACCATGGTGTGTAATAGTAATGGAGGGTTTCACACTTCAAAGGGCTGTTTAGAGGCACTTGGGACAGGCAGCAAATATGTCTGGATTGGCCTGACCATGGTCTGCTGCAGCTTGAGCAAATATCATAACTCTGAAGAATGAGAAACTCTCAGGAACAATTAACACAAATAGCTAATACCAAATAGTAAAGATCTCTGTTAGTTGAAGAATTGTAGAAATGTATATTTAATGTGTGCAAGCAAATTCATTGCTTCAGTTTGATACATCCCACACCCATACTGCTGGGATCAGCACTTAATGGTATAATTTGTATTATGAGACACTCTTCCTGTGGCACATGGACAGAGAGCCAGTGCCACGTGTGTGTCATCCCAGGGACAGGTGGGACTGGCGATTTCGGGCTGCTTTACAAAGCAGCTGCTTACATATATCCTTGCATACCAAGGCTTCGGGGAGGTCAGGCCCCTGCAGCTTGTTCTGTGGTGTGCTGCAAGTAAAGGCTTTTAATCTGTGGATCCACTGAATCTCTAGTGTCCGTTTTTCTTGTTAAAATTATATGTGCTGCAAAACAGGTATGAATGTCTGCTTTCCCTGCATCCATTGGATAAGGAGATGGACAGCTTATAAATTCAGTTGTTACTATTTCGTATTCAGTCAGGTAGACTTTGATGGTTATAAAGAAACAGCACAAAGTCATCTTGAGTTTTATAAGTGCTAGCAGGAATACAGATTCAGTTTATCTTAAAAAAAAAAAAGAGAGAGAGAGAAAAGAGGAAGGCTTTCATGTATTTTGTTACATTATTTTCCTAGCTCGATACAAGCTGCTTCTCTTACCTTTAATAAAGGATATAGCAGCCAAAGGGAAGCTTTCCCATGTGAAGAAAAAGATTGAGGATTGCAAAATGAGTTTACAAGATCTTCAACAGAAATACTTCTTGGGGCTTATAGAGGAACCCATTGTATGAAAGTGAGAGAACTGCAGGTATAAACCAAATCCCTGCATTAGGCAATATTTTGTTTGAAGTGGCTTGCCAGTATTTTTTTTCTCCTCTCTTTTGTGCTCTTGAAGAGAGCTAGTACTGTTGGTTTCAGACCAGGAACGACTCTATGTTGGTATTTCCTATTCATTCAGGGTGAGATGTGCCACAAACAAATATCTTTGGATGAGCTCATTATTTCCATACATAAACTGAGGAAAAACAGCCCATCAAAAGAGTTCATAAAGGTTAAGACCTTCACAGTTGCTAGTGACTTTGTGCTTCTTAGGTAAAGGCATTAAATAGGTGGAATACGTTGTAGATCTGTCTCACGTGTTGTGTTGTTCCCTCACGCTTACAAAGTTAGAATGTAATGAGTTCAAAACATTTTTCCTCATAATTATGCATAATGTAGAGCAGCACAATTGCTCAGCTAAATAAACAGGAACTTTTTCAATTATAAGGTGCTATTACCTTTGTGTGTTCTTGTCATTTATGAAATCAGCGGGTGGTTAATTAAATTGCTCCTTTGGACTCTTCTAAAGGCTGTGCATTAATTATATTTTGGTGATGGTGTGCAAATTTCTCAACTTTTTAATGAGGGTAAAAGTTGTTTACCTCTTTGTTAGGAAGTAAAGTTGAGATTAGTATAGGATTTTATTTTCTAATGAAATACTGTTAGATATTCATTAGGACATTAAATGCTGTGATCACGTGATGTGCTTGCTTGAAATCAAATCTGAATTTCCCTGATTGCAACACATTGCAAAATGTACAGAGTCTGTGTGATGAGCTCCGTGTTGATGGAGGAAGTTCATGCTCAGAGAAAGGACATGCTGACCTAAACAGGACCACTCCAAATCCAATCCCTATGTCTGAGAGCACTGTCCAAGCGCTCCCTGAGCTCCAGCAACTCGGGGCCATGCCCACAGCCCAGGGCAGGCTGTTCCATGCCCACAACCCTCTGGCGCAGACCCTTTTCCTCACCCCCAGCTGCCCTCCCCTGACGCAGCTCCATGCCGTTCCCTCGGGCCCTGTCGCTGTCACACAGAGCAGAGCTCAGCGCTGCCCCTCCGCTCCCTGTGAGGAGCTGCAGCTGCCATCAGGCCTCCCCTCAGCCTGCTCTGCTCTGGGCTGAGCACACCAGGGGCCTCAGCTGCTCCTCATGTCTTTTCTCCATTTCCCCATCCTGCAATTGTTTTGTTGGAGTTTCTTTTGTCTTTTTCGTATTTTTCTTTAGTTAGTGACACTTGCATGCTAAAGAAAGCCCCACGTAGGTGCAGTGTAGGTGTGCTAACAAATGTTTTTCCCAGATTAGTTTATATTGGTTCCCCTGATGAAACAGTGTATTGCTGTCAAATGCTCAAAACCAGACAAAACCCCCTTAGCCCAGTATAGGTACCAGTGAGGCCATCATTTAAGTGCCATTGTCATTAACAGATACGAAAAGCATCTGTAGCACTCCCCGGGTCTTTGAAACACAGCTGCAGGTTTTACCTCACTGAAGGGAGGGGATGCCCTTCACTTCTGATTTGTCCCACTGGGTGCTGACTTATTTAGCAAAAAACCCATTCTTCCTTTTTGTGCTCTTTATCCAACCTCATTGGTTTAGAACCATATCAAGCCAAAAAGAGCCAAGAAAAACACTTTAGCTACTTTTTCAGATGTGTGATTTAGTCAGCAGTTAGGCTTTCTCAAGCAGAGGAAGGCGTGAATCCATCTGAAGCATCCACTGAGATCTAAACTGGACCCTTCTCATTTGGAGCCCACCTTTCTGCTGTGTATTTTTATCTTGTGTGTAGGTCCAGAGCTTTTTCTCCACATGATAGAGCCATATAAATGCAAGGAGAGGACAGTTTCTCGAGGGATGTGACACATTTTGGTGGCAGCTGACTCTGGCATTTGCAAATGGCATTTGCATTATGTCCAGTGAAAGTGGATAGTAACGTTTAGGTATTCAGTTTGGAAATGGGAATACTGAAGCCCAATATGCTGGGCTTTATAAAAGTAATGGAACACAGTAGTTTGTGTGAGTCTGCATATTTTTCATACCATGTACCCCTCCAGTATTGAGGTACTGAATTTTAAGGCTGCACTAACTTGAGAATTTTTCAGAAATTATGCACAGCTTTGGGAATACTTTCAATTTTTCATCTTTTGTTCTTAATATAATTTTCTTGAGAAGGAGGAGGTAGGAAAATAATGTTGTATAATCTGATGTTGGCTTTTTTTTTTTTTTTGGAAAGGCTGTGACTGTAGTAGGATTTGCGTAAGGTTTGCAGCACATGGCAGCAAGACAGAGAGCTGAGATGTCCTGTGTGTGCTGTAAAGCTGCTCTGCAGTACGCACGGAGTTATTGTAACTATTTCTGTATGACACCCGCTCATGCTCCCCAGGCATGCTTAAAAAATGAAAGCGCCAGATCCAGTAGACCTGCTTCATTATGCATTCAGGAGAAATTGCTGACGACATTTTAGCCCGCAGTTGATTGAAAATGTTAATGTTAGGTTTTGTGTTTGAAAAGGACACAGCGTAAGAGCAGCAGTGTTCTCCGAGCCCCAGCTACCCACGTGAGATTGGAAATCAGATGAATTTACTGCTGTAAGTAAAGCAAACCCTGTGGGATGCTGCAGCGGCTACAGAAGGGGCTGGCCTTAATTGCCTGGTTTTAATTGCCTGCTGGTGAATTAATTTGGTTGTGTACAGCAGCACGCCAACAAGCTTTTTCCTTGAAGTTCTCCACTGTCATGTGATAGACACCTCCTCCTCTGTGAGAACAGTAGCGTGTTCGCCCTGCCCTGCATGCTGGGCTGCCTCCTCTCCTCCTCTCAATCTGGGAATGAAAGGGTAAGAAGCAGCGAGGAGGGAAGGGGCTGCCGCGGGCTTTGGGATGGGCGTTTGGTGCCAGCTGCCCAGGGGCTCACAGGGAATTGGAGCTGGGTGATGAGGGCTCTGCCTCAGAGAGATGCTCTTCTCCAGAGCTGCAGGCTGGACCCTCCGGCAGAACTGCAAACATGAAATTCAGGAAATTCCTTAATTCAGCCTGTTTTGAGTGGGTAGGTGATTCTGACCTGAAGCATGAAGAGGCTTAAATTAGATGGGTTGTGCTTTCTGTTTCTTTTTTTTTTTAAATGTTTCTCTTTCTGAGCCTAGTTCCTTAATTATATGTTTCTCTGATATTTTGAATTAGGTTGATGATTTGCAAGCATGTGCATGAATCATTTTCTGGAAATATTTGAGAATTCCAGCTCTGCTCAGTTGTAAAATCCAAGTTTAAAAATGCATTCCATGAATTACAAGAGATTTCTGACATCTTTTTAGTGAGAAAGACGTAGAAGTGAAATAAAATGAAATGTTTGTGTGGAGGTTAGCAGAGGTCATTGTATGTTCTGGCTGAAATTAAAACAAGTTCCTCTCTCACAGCTATTTGTATGGTTTGTAAATGCATTAGATGGATACTGAGAGCGTGGCTGGGAAATAAGCTTTTAAATGTGAAAGCTCTTTGGTCTCCTAGGATACGTGTGTAGTAAGAGTTGTACTGTTATCCATAAGGCTTTCCCATAGAGATGATAGAGACCCTGTTAAAACTGTACCTGGCCTTTATGACCACCTTGCAAAGAAGGTTCCTGATTTCATTGTGCTCTGTGTAGTGCATGCATGCTTTGAGAAATGGGTCCTCAGGTAAAGACTTTTTTCAAAGCAAAAGGAGAGAGATTCTTTTAAAAATAAAATAAGAAATGAAAGATCACTCATGCTTCTGTTTTCTTTTTGTTAATCCTGTTTGCTTTTCAGAATGCTTTGATAGGAAAAACAAAAGTCAAGGGCTATCGCATGTGTAGGTATTTTGAAGTAATCGTATGTAATGCTTTCTAGTGGAACTGCTTGTCTCTGGCAAATAATTCCTATTTCACTGTTTTTCTGGGAGTTGGGGAGGGTAAGGAGGGAGAAACCAGAGAGCGAGTGAGGTGCCAGCTCTGGCTGTTGGGGGGTTTTCTGGTTTAAGATTTGAAACTGTTGGAGATGTCCAGCAGTTTTGTCAAGTTCTTATATTTTTGTTGCATGCTTTGACCCTGCTGGCATCTCGGCAGGCGTGCCCTTCTCCAAATCCAGTATTAAAAATAAATAAATCCATCTCCCATAGCTTATGGGAAAGTTGCAGTGATTTATTTTCATTTAACTGGTGAAAAATGCAAGACTCTCTGTGAACCCTTTTAGGTTCAGATTTACTTCCACTTATTTCTAATAGTAAGCGTTGGCTGAAGCTTTAAGCAGCAGAATGTAATCCAAAAACAAAATAAGTATCAATTCAGATTTTACACTTAGTGAAAATCTCAGGTTCAGTTAAACTGGTTTGTGAGGATAAATTGTAGATATCAGTTCACTTATTTCTGGTTCCAAAGTTCAAGAAGGGAAACATACACAAATTATTTCCCTTAACCGAAGTATGCTTTATTATTGCAGTAAGTTTCTAGGGTAACTTCTAGGTTCTGTGAAGGATTTTGCCATTTTTGTCTTAAAATTGTTCAGCTGGGATGTCCTCTTCAGTTCTCTTTTCCTCAGATGTTTTTTCTTTACAGCAGCCTCCATTCAATACACGAAGGCAGACTAATTGCCTGGGAACTTGTTTTTCTCTTCTTATTCCATATGATTAATAAGAGACAGTGTTGTTTGTAGCAGTTAACTGCTTTTACATTAAGATGTCTCCTTTGAATAAAAATCCCATTGTATTCTTGACTGTATTTCTGGTTTTCAGGTTGCACACAGAATGAAGGCTTTTAATTATCCTATAGCCAACCTTTTGGTTCTTTAGAGTTTAATTTGAACGATTAACTTTTTAACTCTTCAAACCAGTGAAAATGAAGGCTGTTTTTAATTTTAATATTAATCAGCTGTTTACAGAAATGTAAACTTTTTTTTTCCTGATCCATCAGTGTCTATATGGAAGCTATTAACTGTAGAGCAGACTGGTAGGTTATTTGTCCTGTGGGAGATTTTTGCTTGTTTTGATGGTTTTCTTGCGTGAATTTCCTCGCACTTCTGTTATTACAAGCATAATGCAGAAGGGATCTGTCTTAGGATAGAGTGCTAACTGACTTTCTAGCTATTCTGTTTGGTGACTTCCAGGTGAAGGTGACATGGGTGTAGACTTTCTGACCTCCTGGACTGTTCCTGTAGGATCGTAGGCTGTCCTGAATCTGGTACCAGATTGGAGTAATTTCTCACAAGATCTGGAATCTGAACTAGAATTTTGAGAATCAACTTCTTACCAATGCCCTGCTTTGTATGTTATTCTGCTCATAGAAGCATAGAAATTTGGAAGTTTTCTATTTCCCAGAATCGTGGAATCACACAGGTTGGAAAAGACCTACAAGATCACCAAGTCCAACCATCAGCCTTACCTATTGAGCCCCATTACTATACCATGTCCCTTAGTACCACAATTACACATTTCATAAATACTTCCAGGGATGGCGACCGCACTGCTACCCTGGATAACCTGTTCCAATGCTTGGGAATATTTCTGAATTCGCCATCACATTAAGCCACCCTGGTGCTATTAACACATTTACTACCATTTCTGCAGCCGTTCTGAGAAGCAGGTGTCTGCAGCAGGGCTGGATGGCATGTGGCATTTCTAGGTCTCATTATCTGGATGCACAGGACTGCTCCCTTTTCATGGCAAGAGTTTGATTTCTGCCATGTGGATATTGGTCTTTATCTCTCAAAGACATAGTTCTCATTTGGGTTTGTACATTTCATAGTACAGAATTAGGTTTGTTAAGGCTTCTTGGATGGTGTAGCAATTCAAAAAAAGGATTTGTGAATTTTGAAAAATGTTTTGTTTAAGTATCTGGCATAAAACGTGAAAACATTTAGCATGAGTTGGGAGTAACAAAGAATTATGGAAATACACGAGAGTTTGAATTTTTATTTCCTTGAATCTAACCTAACTTGTTGAGAAGTGCTCGGCTTGAAAAATGAGTGCTGTGGTTATGAAATGCAAAGTGGGTAGGTATTCCCGAGGCTGGATCACTCATCTCTTAAAGCCCTTTTTCCAAAAGCGATGGTAATGAAGTAATATCCCTCAAAGTAAGACTGGTATGCTCACAGCTGGTTCTTAAGGCTTGAATACATAGAATAAATGAAGAAGTGAAAACTTTATCAACCTCCACAGAATCTCAAATGCAAAGTTTTAGCATGCTGGGATTGGGCAGTGGCAGGAGGAGGAGGCTGGCTCCTGCCCAAGGTGACATGCTTCTGTCAGCCTCTTGCTGGAGCCATTTTGACCACGGTCAGAAAACCAGTGCCTGAAGTTAGGCTTCGGAGTGCCTTCTTTCCCCACAGTCTTCCCAAAGTGTGATGAACCACAATTTCCTGTTGAAGTAAGTGTCTTCTGTATGTCCTGCAAGTTAATGATTAAGTATCGGAGAATTTAGGTATATTTTTCTTTCATAATACCAGGCCTTCTTTTTTTAATGACTTAGCCATTGTTTGGTGGACAAGCAATTGGAAACCTCTCCTGCTGGATAACCTTCCCCTCATTGCTTTTAGAATGAGTGCCCTGGTCTGAGCACTTCTTCTAGTTTATTTCTTTGTGTATCTAAATACCTAATTTCTATAAACGGCTTCCAGTTTGCGTAGATGCCACCTATTGTTTGTCTCTAGTGTCACTTTTTCCTTTGATTTTATTATAGTTTGCACTACTCAGAAGACAGTGATTTTGATTTGTCTGCTTTTGTTTAAGAATCTTTTTTTTTCTTTTTTTTTTTTCTGTTTAATGAGCCTAGAAAGAAAGTGAGCAGTTCAGCACTAGCTCCTCCATGTCATTCTTGTAAGGCGGAAATAGAAGATTGTTGTCAAATATTTAGCCCATCACTCATAGCAGAACTGTTGGGTTGCTGTAGGATGCTAACACTGTGCATCTTTGCTAATGCGTTCCCTTGAGTCTTGAAGGACTGTTTTCCAACAGTTCCCCTATAGAGGCAGTTTCTTTCCAAGAACGCTGTAACAGGGAAGGTGCTGCAGAAGCCAAACTGTACCTCAGGCATATGCATGAAAGCACTGTTATAAAAGCCTCCCTATTTGATTGGTACTGAAAACTGTTTTGTACACATATACGTGTGTAATATACATGTGCGTGCATTTGTATGTAGTCAGCCAAGCTAATAGGGAAAGGAACTGAAATAAACAGCTTACAAACAGTTAGGAAATAGAGAAATGCTTTAGGAAAAAATGTGGATTTCTGGTTTGGGGTTGTTTGTTTGATTTTTTTTGGTTGCTTGTTTTCTCATTCTGTAAATGCTATCCCTGTTTATCTTTGTTGCTGTGGAATTACAGGGACTGAAGCAGAGATGCATGCTTTTAGTTTGACTAAAAAACAAGTGTGGTGTTGTCTTTGCTTGCCTGTTCTTTGTCACATTTATTTGTATAACCAGACTCAACTTCACAGGGTCAGCTCAGCATCCAGTCCCCTCTCTGAAACCTGTCTGAAGGCCTCGGATCAAGTTCTAGCCTAACGTGTATGCAAAGAGTTGTTTAAATACAAAATATTTAAATGTTGTTGTTTAAGATCAGAATTGAGACTACAAGTTCTATATCTAACATGCTGTTGTTATGTAAATTCTGATTATGCACAGAGCCAGTTATTTGCAGTGTCTGGGTGCAGAGTGCATGTATATGAGGTATGATACACGCATGTCTAGAGAGCTGAAGCAGAAGGTCCCAGTTGCAGGCTTTTATTTTTTGACGGATGTTCTGTAAAACATTATGGGAATGTTTTGAATAAATACTGGAGAGCATGAGAGTAAGTCTTGCAACAAAGCTGGGTCAGACAACTGGGACTGAAGATATCTTCTTTGCTCAGATCCATAGGTGTAGGTGTCCTCAGCAGAGCTAAACCCGCAGGCAGTCATCACCTTAAGGATCTGAGAGTCCAACAACCAGTCTTACTGGTGACTGATTCAAGTAATATCTGGTCCATGGCATCCTCAACTCCATCGTGGCACACCAAAGCACAGCACTGCTCTCAGGGGTAGGTGATGGCTCTCAGGGACAAGTGAGGATGGTTTTTAGGTGAAGTAGGTTCTCTGTTGGTAGTACCCATGCCAACAAGCAGTAAAGTCTCCTGGCTAATTGTGCCTGTCTGGGAAGCTTGAGTTGAACGCTGCTTTGAATATTTTGGCTGTGACATCAGAAGGTTGTTTTTTTCCTTCTATTTTGAAAAGCTGCTCCATGCTTATGCGGTGATGTTTTGTTAAAAGGGAGCATGCGTGGAGGCTGGAGGCCGGGCAGACTGGTCTGGGTGATGCTGTGGCTCAGGCAATTACGCTGGATGAGCCTTTCTGTCCAGACTACCCTCTGCACTTTTTCATGGACCTGCTGTGGGACCTACCCCATCCCACCATGCTCTTTTAGCCCCTTCCCCTCTTTGCTTGTATGATGACTGCCATGATCTAAGCATTTGTACTTTTACTGGACAACTTTCTTCTAGTTTATTTTTTTGTGTATGTAAATACCTAATACCTGTTCAGTAGGGAGGACCTTCATTTTTTAAATATTTAGCTGAGGTGAAGGCTGACGTAGTAGAACTGTAGTTTAATTTGCAGAATAATTCTCCATTTATCACAGGGGCTGTGGCTGGCAAGGGGCACCAGATGTGGCATGTCACATATGATGAAGAACAGAAGAGATGGGGCTGGTGTCTCTCTGAAAATAGTTCGTCCACCAATGTAATCACTCCAACAGCTTTTATCCCTCTGTCCTCCCATGAACTCCTGGCTTGTCTTTGCCATCAAAGCCGTTCTGAAAGCAATCGAAGAATGTTGCTGTCTCCTTGATTTTTTCCGCATTCACACCTGTTCTGATTAGGGCTTATTATACAGATGAGCAGCAAGAAAGCAGGGAATGAGAATAGCTCACCTCTTCCTTCTTTATTTTCCTTGAATTGCATCAGCTCCTTAAAATTCCTGTTAATCAAATCAAATGGTATCTGTGCACAGCCAGGAACCAGCTATGTTTAATCTAGTTAAGTGTTTTCTGTTCATCCGTGGAAGTCCTTGTTTCAGGGCAAAGAGCACAGGGGAGGGCTCTGCAGAAGGTTTAACATCTTGATCGACAGCTCTCTGCTGCTTTCATCTCTCCATCAGAAAGGGTAGCATGTATGTCAGGGGCTGTAGGACAGATTGCACTGCAGAAAAGAACCATACTGGTGGAACAAATGCTTTACTCTTTCTTGCCTTTCTCCTCTGCCCCATAAGTAAGAAGAAAGTCTTCTTATTAACTACTGAGTTAACTGTTAACTGTTGGGCTACTTCTGTCAGTGCTACTGGATGTAAGAACCCACCGGTTACAGGAGTGGTAACCAAATACTGCTCTTGCTATGTTCTTTGCTTGGAAGGGAAATTTGTCTTGAGCTCTACTGCCAGGTAAGCGTGTATCATTTCCACCTTCATTTCACTTTGCTGCTTCTTGTTTATTTTTCACCGTATCCCAAAAGGGATGCAGGGTCTTGGGAGATCTGGTGCAGAACCAGGCCTGCAGGTTGTGAACCTGTCATACCCATGGATGGTGCAAGACCTAGGATTTGAGAAGGATGAATCCCAGTGCCATGGACAGCAGTGGTCAGCCCTGCATATAGAGGAAAGAATAAACTCGATACTTTTCTCCTTCCAAGGACTTTCAGAGCTGTTTTCTGACCATCAGACTGCACAGGGCTTCCTCTCCTGTAGCTTGGTTTATGCCTTTCACTTCTTTCTTTTTTCAGCACTCCTCTTGTTCGGTATGAATATTCAAAGTTTAATCCTTATTTTTTGTTTTTTTTTTTATTTATTGTGTAGATGTATCTTCATTAAAGATTCATGTTCTTGTCTCTTTTTCATCTATTTTGAGGTGATTTATCTGATGTAGCCCTCTGCTTGCTATAAAGAATAGGTTTCTCATATGGTTACAATCCTCATCCTCCCTGTCTTGTTTGAGACTGATTTGACTAAACTGAAGCTATTTTAATCTCCCTGTCCTGAAATAGAAGCCATTCCATTTGTGCTGTAGAAAATGGCTGCGTGATGTTCTTTGCCTGCTTTGAGGAAAAACCTTCTGGCTCCTTCTTTAATCTCTTAGAGCTGTTTCCTCCCATTTTGTCCAATAATCAGGGATCTCCAATTTTTGGAGCAGTGGTTTTGGGAGATGGGCATTACCAATCCACTGTCCAATGGAGAGATGGCCCCACACTTCGCAGAGCGTATGATTTCACCTCTCTTTACATCTTTGTTTGTTGCTGAAAACGATGCTTGGATCCCCAAAATCTCCTCAGTCAGAAGATGTAGCACAGATGTCCCCGTGCTGGATGCCCTGCCTTGGCCCAAGCATCACAGCCCCACGCAGCAGGTGCCCGGCCAAGAGTCACCCCTGCCGAAGGGAGCTGCTGCAATTAAAGCCCATCATTCCTGTTGCTGTGGAAACGCAGCACTCCACAAACACAGGTTCATTTTCCCAAATGCTCCTTTTTTCGCTGGCTTTAAGCAGGGCTCTGTTGGTAGGGATGCCATGCCAGCACCTGGCGTGGTGCAGGTGCTTGGGCTGCACAGGCATTGCCTTGGTTGAACAGAAAGACACACAAAGGATTGACAGATCTGCCAGCAGAGGATTGTACTGTAAGCCCAGCACTGCCTTTTGGTGGTTCAGTTTTCTTCAGTCACAACTGGATTTAGTTTGATTATAAAAAATTCTGGTCGTTCTGCGGAATGACTTGAAAAATGTAGAAAACATAATCAGGATTCAGTGAAAGTGTTTATGGTGCATTAAGAGAAATCCGTTCAAGTCTAATTCCTGTACTCATCCCATCTCCCTCTGTTTTCCTGACTTTGAGCTACCAGATGTCATCTTTTGACATTGCAACATTCAGTTTTGTTTGTGTGTTCAAAAGAGTAGGAGTCAAACAGGATTACTTTCTCACAGTCTTGCACTGGAGTCGAGTTGGCTTTTTGTATTGGACAGCAGCAGAGCCCTTAGACATCTGGATAATTAACATGGATGTTGTGCAGTCGACACAAGTTGCTGGTTCTGCTCCGCTTGTTTGCTGTATGGCTTTAATCTTAAAACACAGATTGTATCTAACGAGCTGGGTCACGCTTTTTTGAAGATGTGGCATAACACTTTTCCTCTCTAAGGCTGCTTGCCCGCTATTTATTCTCACCGTGTTTTTTATTCCCAAGTTTCTGCTATCTTATGTTAGTCCACTCAAACTGTGGTCTGCTTTGAAAATAGTTCTGAATCATCAGTATGATGCTGTAATTCCTGTGAAGGATGCTGGACTGGGAACAAAGGACTAATTTTTCATGTTATGATGTGGTTTAAAGCCATGAATGTGACCACTGTCTAGTTTCCCTCTCCCATGGCTTGTATTCATCTACTCCTGACTGCTAAGGGATGCTCTTTACAGCTATAGCATTTGAGCAAGGGGAATTTAGAAAACATGAGATCTTTTTCAGCTGGGGTACCTTAGAAGTGGGGATGTAGTGCAAGACCAAGAACAGGCTTCAGAAATCCTGCAAATTTGTAAATTGAGAAAATTTTCCTAAAACTCAGGATGATGACCATGCTACCATCCAAATTTAATAATAGCGATATTGGAACAATTATGTGGCAATTACAAATCTATCTGACCAGAAAAGGATGAACTCAGAGTCGTAGGAAGCCTTTGTAGCAGTGATAATTTCTTTCCATCCAGTTGTTTTGTTTGATTGGTTGTTTATCATGCCCATTCAGACGGAAGGAATAAACATCATGAAATGTAATGTAGGTATAAAGCCTGTCCTTTAATGCTTTTGGAAAAATGTGCCAAACTTCTCCAAAGAATGTTGGATGAGCCAATAAATCAGACCTATAGGAGGCCTATGAATAAGGCTGTCTCTTTCAATCTAAGATTGCTGTCATGCATGTTCTGCATAAAAAATACATTAAAAATGCACAGTTGGATGTCCAGTCTTGCTCAGTTCCCAAATGAACTGTGATTTAAAACTGAAAGCAGGGCACTACCTGCACTGTTATGCTATAGTAATGAAGTCCCAGGTGAATTATTTTCTAGGGAATTGCTTGACTTGAAAACCAGACCTGGCTGGCTCTTTTACCCTCCTCTTATTCTTTTTTTTTTTTAAATTCAGACTATTTTCTCCTGTTTGCAGCTCTCCTGAGCTGAAATCAATCCCGTGGAGCTGGGGACCTGCAGTGATATGAGAGACAGCAAACAAAATTAGGAATGCATAAAGAGGAACGAAGTACTGTAATATAAATGGCAGGGCCCTGGTGCTGTGTATTTCAGGAATACAGAGCTTCTGTGCCAGTGAAATTTAGACCCTGCCTACTATCCTGATCATTGTTTGGACTATGAATACTGTGCTTGTGGGCTTGGTAAATCAGCTGTGAGATTTTGCACTGGGAACTGCCTGTGGAAAGCCTTGGCAGCTGTGGTATATAATCAATACAAATCCAGTGAATAATTCCTGTTATTGAATATGCTTGGCCTAAATGCAAAAGCAGCACACAGCAGTGCTGGAGTGATGAAGTCTCTAGGTTTTCTTTTGTTTGGGGTGGCATGTGCGTTTGCTTTTGAGGTTTGGGGTTTCTTTCGACATTCTGTGTTGTAATAGACCATCTGTTTCTTGCAGAGAACCCTGCTGCAACACTTGTGCTGTTCAGGGGAAGAGAAATCAAGGCACAAGCAAAAGGGGAAGATCAGGGGAAGATCAGCAGGGCAGTTCTTTCTGTCAGAAGGGTTCTGCTGGCAAAATGGAACCAGTCCTACAGGACATCTTTGAGCCACAGTCAGATGTTCTTATTTCAGAAGGCTGTGGCTTTGAGCTGTGGGTCTGTTTGTCATTCCCTTCTCGCTGCAGCCTGCCACACCACAGAAGGGCTGACAGATCAGCTGCAGAAGTGCTCAGGTTTGCTCATATGATCTCTATTGATCCCTGGCAGCAGTGACACTGGGAAGCAGCTAGAAGTCACGTCAGCAGCCAGCAGAAATAGATCTGGTTCAGCATGTCTGCCTGTGGCCCTGGCTGCCATTGGCCCCTTGATCCCACCCCAACTGGCACTTTGCTGTCCCATTCCAGCTTGTCCTGATGATGTAAAAGATCACGGTGAATGCTGGCTCTCTCAGAAACTTTCCTTGCTTTAATTTTCATTCAAAATCCTTAGTAAACTGTTCAAAAAGGATTTAATTGCAACCTTCTAAAAGCCTGGTGCTGGAATCTTTGATTGCAGCAAGTACGCCACAGGTACATTTGCTGTTCGGCACTGCATTGTGCTCTGTAGAAGGTTGTGATGTGAGTAAATCACTTCATGGGGCAGAAGTGCTATAAGCCTGGTCCTTTTAAAAGGGGATGGAGATTTCAATTGGGTATGAGGAGGAGGTTCTTTACTGTGATGGCAGTGAGCCCTTGACATAGGTTGCACAGAGAAGCTGTGGATTTCCCATCCATGAAGGTGTTCAAGGCCTTCCTTTCATTTTCTGCCTACAGCAGGAGATGAAGTGTAAGGTCCCCTCCAACCCAAACTGTTTTGTGCTTCTATGAATTTGAGGTACTTGCTGTTAGGAGTCTGTAACTGGAATACCCCTGGCTGGTGTAGAACCTTTTTTGGCAACTTTGTTACGTGGAGAAGGAGGAGAAGTCCTAATTTTCATGATTTGGAGCGGTTTGAACAAGGTATCATTGTCCACTTGTTTACACAACACACTGTCAGGAGGCTTTCTGAGCCCCTTCTGCATGCCCAGTCCCTACATACTGGTCATGCTGCGTGGCATGCTGTGTGGCAAAAAGATTTGGTAAAGCCGTGAATCAGTGCAGCGTTTTTCTAGAACATGGAGCTGGTTTCTTTTGAATCTGTTAAGGAACAGTCATTAGGTGGGTCTCATTCCTTTTGTGTTTATTTTGGAGCAGGGGTGTGTGGTTAGAGAGCTGTGGTTTGTGCGTGAGGGCCCTATATGCTGGGCTCCTTATCTGCTTGGCCGTCTGCATTTTTACATAATACATTTAAGGCTGGTTTTGAGTAATCTCTTTTGGGGTCTCATTTTGCATTTGTATTCTCCAGTAACTAAGAACTGCTGTGCTATTCCCTCCTGAAATCCTTTCCAGAAGGTGCACATTATCTGCTACAAGGCAGGGCAATGAAGAGCATCAATTTCCACAGCAGAATAGAATCCTGGATTACAAATTACTATTTAATCCTTTTTGCGTCAAAGGATATAATAATCCTCGCAAAATGTGCTCTAAGTCTTATGCTTGGCTGTGTGAGGTCAAGAGGCAAAAACTGAAACAGAAATTCTCTTAAAATGTGAGACATAGTAAAATGCATGTGTTCCATGTAAATTTTGGAATGCATTTATGACTACATTCAACAGCTAAAAATAAAGATTATGGGCTGGTGCCTAAGCTAGTGGTTTTCATTTCACTGCATGCTTGCTACTTGTCTGTTAGGATACAGTCAGTCTCTCTTGAGCGTTGTGAATTTGTAAGAAAGAATTCAGGCACAAAATAAGCATCATTCTAGTTTGATTTTTATTTTTTATTTTTGAATGAGATTATTTACCAAAACTAACTAATCAACAGGGCTCTTAAGAGTGTGAGAAAGTTTATTCTGTTTCCTAAATCATCCAGTTACAAGATTCAAAGAGTGTTATTTCATATGGGAGAGAAAGATAAATAATGTTGGGAAGGTTAAGGATTTATGTTTGAAACTGTAAACTAATGGCTGCAGTTTCCTGACCATGCAGCTATTTTAAAATGGGCAAATTTTAATAACTTCAACTTAGTTTAGGAAATAAATCCTATAGTGGCAGACTTAGAATCCTTTGACTGACATGATTTTTGTCACACTGAGTATGCAGAACAGGTTAGTTGTTTGGAACCAGTGGCTTGATATGGTTATTCTATTGTTTGTTTTTATTTCTGGCTTCTAAATCAAATCAAATGTGTCATACTGGATAGAACTGGCCCCTTTCACTGTGTAGGAATTCACAGACAGAACCTGAAGGTAAAGGGTGGCATATACTCAATATTATTAATGGAAATAACAGGGCAAGCAATCATTTCTGTTATTTTTAATATTAGGTGTTTAGACCTTTAATGTGTAATATTCCACATTAATGTGCAACAAAAAAAAAAAAAAAAAAAAAGGAAAAAAAGAAAGTGGGACCAGATTGCTGAATAAAATCCTAATCGCATATTGAAGACCACCTTTAATTACATGGTCATATAACCAGTGTTCCACTATGGACTGTCTTTGTGCTAGATGCTGACTGCGTGCATCTGGTGTGACACTGCATAATGTGATGTCCTTGCTCTCAGCAAACTGCTTCTCTTGCAGGTGAAAACTGTGCTCTGGAGCAGCTGTTACAAAGCTGTGAAATGTTTCTCTCAAAACGAATTGTGCTGGTGTATTTTTCAGTGCTCTCTTCCATCACAAATTTACAGAAAACAGAAATGTTCTCTTAATGGAACCGTTGTTCCTTAATGGATTTTGGTAAACACAGAACAAGTCAGTAGCTCCAACAAGAGCTTTCGTACTTTGTGTCACATCAATAATTTTTACTTCCTTATTTGTTGCAGAAAGTGATACTAGAGTGAAGAACGGAGGCCACCTTTTCTGAGGCTGCTTCCCTCTAGGATTTGCAGGAGCAGACCGTCCTATGAGGAGGAGGAGGACACCTCGGCGTTCCTAGCTGCACGATGGGGACGACAGGTGATGACATGGCTTTGGCAGAGCAGAACGCCTCCTTGAACCCCTTGTGCTTCGAGTGTGGCCAGCAGCACTGGACGAGAGAGAACCACCTGTACAACTACCAGAATGAAGTGGACGACGACTTGGTCTGCCACATTTGCCTTCAGCCCTTGTTGCAGCCATTGGACACTCCCTGCGGACACACTTTCTGCTACAAGTGCCTAAGGAACTTTCTGCAGGAGAAAGATTTCTGCCCGCTGGATCGAAAAAGACTCCATTTTAAACTCTGCAAAAAATCCAGCATTCTCGTTCATAAACTCTTAGACAAGTTACTTGTTTTGTGCCCCTTCTCATCGGTGTGTCAGGAAGTCATGCAGCGGTGTGACCTGGCGGCACATCTCAAAAACAGGTGAGCCGTGCAGATGATGGGATTGGTAGACTAATACTTACACAGATTCATATCTCAGGATCAAGTGAGGGGCAGAGGGAAGCGAGGGTTGGTGTGGTTATGACATCCACAGTACAGCATTGTAGGAAATGATACTGAGCCCAGCCACAGTGCTGAGTCCATTCTTGGACACTGCACAGCAAGAATATCAGGGAACATGTGGAGAATCATGGGAGGAACAAGGTGAGTCAGCAGGAGTCTTGGAAAAGTGAAAGGAAATGGGGTTATTTAAGGTAGAGGAAAATAAAGACTGAGTAGTGAGGAGCAAGGCAAATGCAGACCATGTCTGCAAAGATGAGAGAAGCAGGGCAATAGGAGCAAAGGAAGTTTAGTTCAGATTTTAGTAAAAAAAAAAACACCTTTATAATGATCCAGCACTGACATAGATTTCTGGGTAGGATGGTTGTGTATTCCGAATTTTAGAAGTGCACAAATACATTAAACAAACTATTGTCAGGAATAGTTACAGCAGCACAATTTTTCCTTGAAATAGGCAAATGGACAGGGTGCCTCTTGAGACTCTTGCAAGACCTATTTTTCTGTTATTCTTTGTTGTTCTGTTTTAAACCCGTTCACAGGTTTAGGAGCTTATTCTGAACCGTTAATCATTTTATGTTTCTTTTCTTTTATGCTCTGCTACCCTAATCATTTAAATAGTGACAGGAGGGCATGACAGAAGAAGAGGAAATATGATTATCAAGTTCAGGTTTGAGTAATATTTAATATTATGTAGACTAGCGCATTTCATTCTTCTGACAAAGAAAAGCATCCTTACTGTTGGAGGTACTTGCTATGTGAACATGTTTCATTCTTCTGTTTAAAGCATGTCACTTATCTTGATGGACCAATATTAAACTTGTTCTGAGGGGTGCATTTAACTGCTTTGGTTTTCTCTGTGGTTTCGGAAGGTACTTTCAGTAAGCAAATATTTATTATTTTATTATATGAGCCATTAACAAAAATTTGAACATAAAACTCATGCTAAAGCTAAAACATGATGTAATTCATGAGTCAGAGCTAAAAGATTTTCTGCGCATCTAGACAAAGTAACATATTTTTAAACTGATTGGAGATCTAAGAAATTACAAGATGAGTATAGTGGGAAATTACATTGAGGAGGAAATAATGCATTCAAAGGAAATGCCTCTGCTTTCAAAGGATCCTGTTCACATGAATTGTTTCTGATATCAGAAAATATGTCCTGTGAATAACTCAGTGTGATAGGTGCATTTTCACTTTCAATTCAGCTCACATACTGTGTTTAACTTGGAAAAGCTATGTTCATTTTGCAGAGAGAGGTTTCAGAAGGGCATATAGCTGTCTCTACAAAAAGCATCAAAACTAGAACAGTAAGCATTGTGCATCTCTGTTGCATGTAGACAAAATGTAAAAGAAACAAAACTCAGTGTGTGAGCAATTGTCAGCAGTGTTTGTAAAAACAAGCACATTGCCTGGTGAGTCATAGCAAAAATGGATGGTACGTGGCCTCTTTTCTTCTCCTCAGTCACTGTACTGAGACAAGAACTTTCTGTTTCCATCCCACATTAATTTAATCACGGGTTTTGCTCTTACATGCTTTGTTTTATTTTAGTATGATAGTTTGGGTTTTTTAAACCAGCCTGAGCTTCAGAAGTTGCCTGTTTCATGTAGAATGTTTCCTTGCTTGGTAGATCCCTGTGTTTGTCCTTGGACACCATGACATCTGCAAAAGCTTCAGAGCAGAGGCTCAGAGGGAGGAAAGCAGTGACACAGTGTGCAGTGAGCACAGGAGAGGTTCCCTCTGTCTCCTGTTGCTCTCTGAAGTGCAGAGTCTCTTAAGCCATGGGCCTCCTTCTTCTGCCCTCAGTTCTGTCCTAGCTTGTTCTACCTCCCTGGCCACAATGAGGCACTGGGTGAGTAGTGATAACACCTGGAACATTCCCCAGCCTCTGTTGCAGGCAGGAGCTGCACCTCAGGCCCTGGTGCTGAGGAGGCTCAGGAGAGGTATGCTTTGGTCAGATACTGTTTCAGCATAGGCTCTTCCATCTTGCTCTAAGCCCAAAGACTTCCAGAAGCTGAGAGGCCAAGAAGACGGTGGCCGTACAGTCTGGGGTGCGAGTGGAGATTGCTGGTGTTTGTACCCACCGCAGGGACATGCACACATGCAGCATCCTTTTCAGAGAAGTACAGGTAATAATGAGCAGCCTTTCTTGTTGTTTTTTTATTCTTCTCTAAATCTCCGTGTTTCCATGGTATTTTAGGCATGTTCATTTCTTCCAGGCAGATGACTTCTGATCTATACGATGACTTAGAGGGAGCTGGAGAGACAACCTGTTAGGTTTATAATCCTAATATTAAACTGATTAGATTTTGATAAGAGCCAGAGTGCTAGTAAGATTCTTGCTGCATATTCGTTTTATCTTCTGGTTTCTCACTGACATTTCCCTCAGCTTTTCAGTCCATTTTCCTTGTCTGCTATCTTTTTGAGTGACATTAGATCAGTTTACTTGTATTTGGAACACTGTGTATGCTCCCTTCAGATATATATGAAATACTTATTTTCCTAATGCATAAGATTATTATGAAATCTGCATGAGCTGAGTCACTGGCTTTTCCTGTTTGTCAGATGAAAAAAAGCTTTCAGTTCAGAAAGCTGCTCATCTTGAATTCCTTCTGTTGTCTCAGGATGCCGATGTGCATTTTGAGTACATGGTGATTTTTGGTTTTCAATTAAGTTTATTTGCAAACATCTGAACACCTGTAAATTATCGCTGCTGACATAAGATGTGTCATTTGAATTTGATTTTGTAAGGATTAGTGAATCCAGTAAAATGTTATTACTGGTTATTAAATGTAGGAAAGAAATACATAATTCAGCATCATTACTATTTTCAGTATAGATTAATATAAATGAGTCTTAGTAAGCACTGAAATAACTAGCTTGTATTTTCAAGAAATGAAATCTGATTGGTCAGTTTTGGAGGTTAAAAAATATTCTCACTCCAGTTCTCCAGGGTTACTGCAGTCTACTCTCTTTGAGCGTGGAAGCTTGAGAACATTGAGAACATAATATCCACCAGGCAACTTGGAATGCAAGGTTATTGCAAGTTGCTCTGGAAATAAGAGGCATGAGACAATAATTTGATTGCTTCATAATCACTAATTGCCCTCATTGTACCTTGATGCCTAAAAAAAATATTCTTGATTTATTAATTTTTCAGTTTTGTCAGGCTCATTTGGGAAATATGACTTTTGAAGTTGAACATGGAGTAATTTGCCTTAAAGGAAACAATGCATAAACAATGTCATGCTGTACTGTTTTGCCCTTTTGTCACTTGATCGGTAAGTGACAGGTAAGAAAAATAGGTAATGTTTAGCCAGGTAGGTGCCAATTCCACTTCTAAATATCACACAGTTTATCAGAACAAAATTCAAGGCAATTCATAGAGCTTTTTCTATTTGTGGTTTTGATTCAATTAATTCTTACAGATGAATCAGTCCTGAACAAAATCCATTCCGTCGTACAAAACAGTATTCCTAAATTTGTACAACTTTTTAATAGGAGGGTTAAGTATCCCATTTATGCATTTGTTTTGAGACAGGCTTCAATTTTCCTCTCCTGTGTTCTGCTGTAGTGGTTTAAGCTATCGTTTTGGATGGAGGCATTTTACCAAATGTTTTCATGTTGAGGCCAACATCCAGGCCAGTTTTGTGGAAGGCTTCATTTGAACTTCAAAAAGGATTATGTTTTCTGAAAATGATGAAATGTTTGAACTATTCACTGTGTCTTGATCAGCATGCTTAATATACAAATTTAGGGTAAGAAGATTACATGAAAATCATTTGTATAAGTAGGAAACCTTATCATTCAAAAGTTTGGAAATATCAGTTATTCTAGTGTTCATTATAGTGCTTCTGAGCTATTTTTTCTCATGCTAGCTGTCCCTACACTTCTGTTTTTAGTACCAAGCAGATTGAAGAGCATATGTAACATTTAGCCTTCTTCTGAGCTGTCTTTCCTTACACCTAAGTGGTAGATAAGCAATGTATTCAGAGCTTCTCCATACATACCCCATGGATTCTCTCCATTGCTGGAAAAGAGAAGGATCTGTCTGTGGTTGGTTTCTGCTCTGAAGCTACCGGTTTCCTATAGGCTCCTCAAATCATTAGATGTGAGAGACAAATACACAACAAAAGCCCTCTTCTCTGTGTGTTTTCCTAGGTCTTAGTCTTTTTTGGTTCACAAGTATAGTGCCGCCTTTTCTTTTTTTTTTTCTTTTTCTCCCCTGGCAAAAGAAAAACAAAACCCAAACACTTAGCTTTCCAAAGAGGCAACGTGTCTTACTCTGAATTGCAGCTGTAAATCCTGCCAAAATCACTGTCTAAGGTCATTTTGTTGGCAAAGTTTTATGAGCAATACCACAGGCATTTCAGCTGCTTCTTTGCAGTCTTTGGAGAGCGATTTAGTGCAACTGTTTTGAGGCCATTTGATGTGTTTGCTTTTATGGAACCTCTATACTGGGCAGAAAGTGATGGCCCAAGTTACAACAAAATCTTTTCAGTAGTCACTGAGCAAATGTGTTTTTCAAGCCCTTGCTGTTATTCCATGGAATTGTAAACTACATCTTAATTTTGTGTGAAAGCTCTTTTCTTTGCAGAGAGAGAATGCTGCTAGCGTTCCAAGAATTCAGCTTTTACATGAGACACAAGCAGACTTGGCTGCTTAAGAAAATATTTTTTTTTCTCTGTCTGATATTGATCAAAAGAAGTTCAAGGTAAAATTTACACTCTGTCAACATCCAGAACTGAGCTAAAGCCATTCCTGCTGCTGAGTGGAGGAGAGGAGGGAGTCAACAAGAAGCTCGTTTTACATCTCAAGAACAACTGCCCTTCAAGTTTCCTGATAAATAGCATCTCTGATGTGCTTTGCTGGTTGCTTCAGCATTTCTACTCTTAGGTATCTAAAGTCATAAAGTAATCACTCACAAGTTTTAAAAAAACAAGCATTGCTTTCTTCTCACTCTTATTCAAATTGTTCTGACTTTGTAGGTAGATATGAAATGCCATTCCTGGAAGAGATATTTCAGTTTCAAGCTCTTGTTTATGCAATTTGTTGTAGGAGAATGAGTTCCTATATCCATAAAAAGAATCTTTGATGCTAGCTTTGAACCTGAGGCATCCATCTGTGTTCACAAAGCTGCTACAGGACTTTGTCCTAACTGCTCTTTATCTCAAACATTTGGCAAAAATAGTGTTAGTAAGGGTGTGCACCTTTAGAGATTTATTGGCGCTTGTTAACTCTTACAGCTGCTTTATCGTCTCACTGTTTGTGAATAATGCATTCCTACTGCTAATAAATATATTTTTGTGTTGCAAGTGGAAATGAAAAAGCATCAACTTATGTGCTTGAATACCAACACTTGTTTTTGTTGCTTGGTGTAGACGGCATGTTATGTTTAAAGACCTAGCAGTTGGCATGGTGTGACTTGATGTGTCCGCTAGACAGCTACCTTTAAGGCTGTGCAGTTCTACAGTACCAGATTGAAAGTCTTAGTCCTCCAAAATCACCAATTCATTTGGGGAAGAAGGGGAAGAATCTAACAGAGTTAATTCTGTATTGTTCTCTTTTTTTACCTAGTTGCATAAAAGTGATTCTGTTGAACTAAGTAGGTATGCTCAGGATGTTCTTTACATTTCTTGCTGTTAGCCTTTGAAATGATAATGAAATATCATCAGCAAAAATAAACCTCAAATCTATTTATATTTCATATGACAGCTTTAATCAGCTGCCAGACAGTGATGGGGGAATGTGCTATGTGAACAAGAGTGGGGAGAACCTGTCTATGGTTTGGAAAGCTTTGACAGAAACAGGACACTTTCAAGGATGGGTTTGTTCTGTCCTGTTTTATTTATTTATTTATATTTATTTTTGAACACCCCCCCCAAAACCCATAGGTTTCCAAGGTGAGTTTTGCCACCTACACCAACTCCTCCATGATCACAGGCCTTGTGAACAGGCTGTATTAGGGCTGGCAGCACGCTACTATTTTGGTAGAAGATGTGGTAGAAGGATGTATCATGTTCATAGAAAGTGGCTCTGATCTTCTGTGGGACTGAAGCATCACTGTGTGACAGTGTCAATTTTGAGCAATTCACTTCTTTGCCTAAAATTAGCCCTCTTGTAGCAGAGCTGTTCAGGGACAGTACAGACATGCAGCATAAGATGGCTTTGTCCTGAACTTGTCAGAGCTTGCAGTGAACAAGATGTTTCTGCAGGAGCCTTAATTCTTCACACATTGCTCAAGAGGTGAATGATATTGGAGTTTGTGCTTCATTCAAGTAATTTTCATCTTTCATGCTTGCACTTTCTGAAGTTTAAAGAGCAAGATGTCCAGCAGGTGTGAAACTCAGAATTGTCTTGAGGAAAACCCCAAGAAATGATTCCTTAAAAGTGTAATTTCATTGTGTTACCTTTTAGGCTCTGTATTTATGCATATTTCACATTTTTATTATTTCATTCTTCTAAACATATATCACAGTATATGTATGTATATATATATATATACACACACACATATATTCACCTGTAAATATCTGTCTCAGTTTATGTATGTATAACTGCTGGAGTGGGATGTCACAAAATCGGCATGAGTGTTTATCAAAATTTCTCAGATCTGAGTAGCTTTGTTAGCGTTTCTTCAAAATCCCTCATGTCAAAACAGTCTAACCCTACAATTATTACATCCTTTTCACAGAACATCAGTACATTTTGATTCTCAGACCACCCCAGTTTAACAGGTTAGAACGTCTAGACTTCTGATGTCTTCAACCCTGTCAACACATTCCTTATCCTTTTGCAGACATGAATAATTTCTCCTTTTGTTATAACAATCAGTCAAATTCCCAAACAAGGAGTTCTTTTAAGAACACAGTTCCATTTTTTTCTGACAGTGCTACGGTATGAACATCTTTATGTGGTCAGCAGCTCCCAAAGCAGAAGCCTTAGGAGGGACATCAAATACTATAAGACATGAAATATCAGAAGCTGACAAAAGTGTGTGACACAGCAAAAATAAGCTTGATGTCCACATCAGTCATTTGCAAATAGATGTAAGACTGTTCAATAAATGAAGGCTTTCTATCAATTTGCAACATTGCAGCCCTTCTTTACAAAAAAACTTTTGTAGGGTTTTAAGCATAAGTGAAGAATCATGGCCTTAAAATGAACTCATGAAAATCAGGTTATCACAGAAAGAACAGAATGCTGATGGGACATTGCTGCTTGGGGGAAAGCAAATACTGGATCTCCTTTGTGAAATCAGTAAGACAAAAAAAAGGATGAGGAGGAGAATGAACCTTTGCTGACTCAAGAGGTCATGAACAGAGAACTGTTACTTGTGTAAAACTTTTCACAGAAACTCATGGACAAGTGTAATGTTTTTCAGTATTTTAATACTTAGATGACAGTCTAGGTAAATTTCGTTTCTCTCTTCCCTTCCTGAGGTGGCCACAAGAAAATGTAATGCTTCTTTCTTGGCTTAGTGGGGCTAAGGGTGATAACTCCAGTGGGTGCTCAGAGATGCCCTGAAACAGGGCTTTTGTACTGAGCCTGTTCAATCTTTTCAGAAATGTTTATCTTGCAGAAGCTGAAATATACATAGCAAAAAAAGTGCTCATTCAGAGTGAATCACAGCACATTTAGTTCCGGGCAGGAACCTACATAAGGGAGACTCTGTGAAGTAAGCTGTATCATCTTAGTCTCTGTCCGCTGACACGCATTTTGGCCTTAAAATCATAGAATCGTAGGTCAAAAGGGAACTTAAAGACCATCAGGCTCCAACTTCCTGCCGTGGGCGGGGTTACTTGACACTAGATCAATCCAGGTTAACATTTATGACTTGTTTAAAGCTGCGGCTTTGAGGAAGTCTGATGTTGCTTGACGGAGAACTGGCACTGTGGTTCTTGCTGCAGATTTGATATCCGTGTTTTCTTTGCAGGTGCCCTGGGGCCTCTCACCGAAGGGTTGCCCTGGAGAGGCGGAAGGCGAGCAAGCTGCAGGCTGAGGCTGAGGGTGAGGCCGGGCCGGGTGGGCCAGAGCAGCCCAACAGCGTGTCCCCAGATGCAGAGCAGAGCAGCGTGCCTGCTGAGCAGAGCTTTACTCCTGCACTGCCTGCTTGGGCAGATGAGCCTGGCATCGACAATCCTCCTTTTGAAGAGAACACAGGAGCAGACAGTATGTCCTCAGTTATCTTTTGAGATTGCTTATCAACTGTAGGAGCGGTTATGGTGTCAGAGCTTGTCTCTTTGGAAGACTGAATGCATGTTTGTTAGCTTTTTCTTTTTCTTTGCTCTTTTGCAATTGAGTGCTGGTAGGTTTCAGTTATGGGCACATGTGCAGCTGAGCTAGAATAGCAGTTCAGAAGGAAAGAAATATGTATGTGTGTGTTTGCTGGATATCACAGTGCTGTGTGCTACACCGACACCCATACATTAGAATCGCAGAATCTTTAAGGGTGGAAAAGACCTCTCACCTGAGTGCAATCGAGTGCAATCATCTGCCCATCCCCACTATCCCCATTAACTACACCAAGGAGGTTGTGGATGCCCCATCCCTGGAGGCATTCAGGGCCAGGCTGGATGTGGCTCTGGGCAGCCTGGTCTGGTGGTTGACGACCCTGCACATAACAGGGGGGTTGAAACTTGACGATCATTGTGGTCCTTTTCAACCCAGGCCATTCTATGATTCTGTGATCCCTAAGTACCACCACATCTATGCAGTTCTTGAACGCTTCTAGGTACAGCGACTCCACCACCTCCCTGGGCAGCCTGTTCCAATGCTTGACCACTCTCTCAGACAAGAAATTTTTCATAATATGCAAACTGAATCTCTCCTAGCAAACAAAGCTTCATTCCAGTGATCTGAGAAATTCTCCCTGTTTTGGATGTTGAAAACAGGAATAACGTGTAAGAAACAGGTATAGTCCAATCCAGAAGCAACAGTTACCACAGTCTATAGCGATGCGGCAGCTTCGCTATGTGGTCAGCCACTAATGGAGGTTCATTATGTCCTGTGAGCAGACAGAGTAGAAGTCTTGTTATAATGAAACTCTCTCTCTAAGATAGTTCATGTCAACCTAGCAGCAGTGAGGCCGAAGCCATGTGTTTTCTGTAAAATTGCAGCAGTTGTTATCTAAGATGAGATTTCTTTTCCCTTCTCCTTTGGGTCCCCACTGGATCAGCAGGCTTCCTGCACACCAAGTGCTGCCCTGCTCAGCCCAGAAAGTAGCTGAGTAACTCCTGCATCCACTCGCTCTGGGTTAGCAGTAACACCTCTAGCGTCTGGGATTTTAGAGAGGAAGCACTCAGCCTTGCCACAGAGGAAGGTGGTCGTTTCCCCTTCTTTCTTCTGTGTATCTACCATCCCTTAGCATCCTCCTTTGTTGTCTCCATGCTTGCTTCAGAAATGGGCTCTTTCTTGGCGCCTGTTAGCTCAGTGGAAGCACATGATTTATATAATAGCAGCTAATGAAGAAACATAGTGAAGATGTGCTGTGGGCTGCAAACTCAAATGAATTTTTGCTGTTGTCATCATCATCAAATGTGAATACATTTGATCAAACTGGAAATGTTTATTATAATAAAGGCCAGGAGCCAAAAGTTTCAGAATATCATTTTCAAAAAAACAGTTAACCTCAATTTCACGAAGCATAGATGCTGCTAATTTACTATTGATTATTTCTAATGATCTAGCTGAACCAATAAATAGCAAAACTAATACTATCACAGTTGTTTAGATTGTGAAACCATTGTGTGCCATGCTCTATACAGTCTTCTGCCAATTTGCTTTATTGAAAGTGGATGAGGTATAAAGGATATTAATCTTTTTTCTTTCTTTCTTTTTTTAAATAATTGGCAGCAAATCAACAGCCACCTACCTTGCCTGAGGGAGAGATCACTACTATTGAAATTCATCGGTCCAATCCTTATATTGAATTAGGAATTAGCATAGTGGGTGGCAATGAAACGCCTTTGATCAACATTGTTATTCAAGAGGTTTATCGAGATGGGATCATTGCCAGAGATGGAAGACTTCTTGCTGGAGACCAAATACTTCAAGTATGGAATCTAATTACATATTCTGTTTGCTTACTTACCATTCAGTCATTGCAGAACTGCCTGCTAAATGAGATGGGAGATTTTCCTTGTCTGACTATGTTGTGTAAATGTTAGCTTTGCAATTATCAGTTAGAAAGCCAATTAATACTCAAAGCAGAGCCCGTTGTTCTAGCACTTTTGGCTATGATGTTTTGTGTGGTTCACAGGATCAGCCCCATAGAATTAATTTTTCTCCTCTTATCAATTTTTAAAACATGAGCTTAGATTTCTGAATTTAATTGTTGTGGGGCTTGTTCTTTATCTCTACTCTATGCGTGCTTTCCAGAAAAACTAAAGGATGCTTCTGGCTAACAAGTTAGCAATGTTTGTTCCGTGTAAAAAGCAATTCATATTTTCTTAGACTGACTTTGTCTAAGTTGTTATTTTAGTGTCATTTCAGTGTTATCTTTGAACAGCCCCAGCAGCTGATCTGCATCTTTCAGTATTTATAAAAATATAAAATCAATAGTATTCTTCACTGACATAATTTGAAGCAAAGTGCTCTGAGTATTTTTTCTAACATTTTCACAATTGGTTAAAATTTACGTTAGTTATGATATAATGTGTATTTTTGTTACAGTTTTAAGTAACAAGCCAAAGGTGGTGTAAAAGGATCTAATTCTATTGATTTTATCATAGGGGAAGGAGCTAAATGCAGTGATCTGTAGACAGAATAATCTTTAGAAGAATGACAGTAATTGAATTCTACATAAACAACACAGTCCTCCTCCTTTTTTCTATTTTGGAATCGTTCCACCTGAAACAAATACATTTCCATCATTTAAAACTGACTTCACTAAAAATGCTTGCTTTTGATGTGATAGCCTGAGATCAGTCCAAAAATAGCATCAACCCTTTTCATTCCCATTTTTTTTTAAATCTGGGAGAGAAAAGTAGCTTAAGCAGTGCAGTTATACTTGGAATAAAATTAGTTTGCACTTCAGAAAATAGAAGTCCCTTTTGAAAAATGTATCTTTTTCCTCTTGTTGATTGTTAGGAGAGTAGCTGTCCAGGAGTAATGCAAGGGTCTTCCAAAATGTTGCCTTCTTAGCAGGCAGTTGCAGGCACTGATTAAACACTCCCCAATTTATTCCCATACTCAAGGGCTCTCATTGGTTGCAGAATAGGGACCTTACCACCAAAGCTTTGGAAATTCTTGCCATTTGGGCAAGTGTCAGTTATAGTTTCCAAAGCCGTAAGTGGCAATAAGTTGACTATAAATAGGATTTATAAGCAGCAGTGTGTTCTCCCTATCACATGCTGACGCTGTGGCTGTCAGATGCTAGGAAGGCGTTCATCAGAGTCCTTTTGTCACGATGAGGATGAAGTGTGGGAGGTAGAAGCCAAAGTTTTTTGGAAGATACAGTGTCTTTATAGCTTCACAGTTGCCTGGGCTGGTGCTGAGTTGTATTAAAATTATCAGGCTTGGTCTGTACAGACTGTAATTAAGTAGAGAGTTAGATGCAGTTCAGTACATGCTTCAGCTAGTTGTTTCTGAAAATGTCTTCAAAGACTTTCATGAGAGGCAAAGTGCTGCAACAACACCAGAACAGACTGCAAAATGAAGCTTAGCATTTTACTTGTCCAGTCAAACAAGAAGTATTACCCTTTTAAGATCTAAGAGAGCAGCATTTAGTAACTGGTACATAAAAGTGCATGTCGTGTACAGCATACAGGTAGGTGCCTAAAAATGCTCTACAAATGGATCTTTTTGTGCAGGACTGTGACAGTAATTCACCTAAGATATGGTCTAATGAGAATCTGTTTTCACAAGGAAAACTAAGTCTGTTTTATTCTGAAATTGTGGACTGCTTTGTAGAAAGAAGAATTAAATTTTGTTGCATACATTCTTCTATGCCCTTTGCGTGCTTCCATGTTTTATACATCTACTTTAGCAAGCGACAGCTAAAAATAAAACTAAATTTAATTTGAGAGCTTTGACAGATGAGCCCTGGTGGATTTTGCTGGTGGCAGCTTTAACTGTTCTTTCTTCAAGCTGTGCTTCCTCTTCCTCTGCTCAAGGTGACAACCTGTCTGCGGCAGCACTGGACAGGATATGGCCAAATTGTTTGAGATTGGCCTCTTGACACCCACCGCTAAGCTCAGATGTGTGATGGAAATGTTATGCTTGTTGTACAGAAATGTCTGAGTCCTTTCTCTGCCTAGCTTTTGGTTGGTGGCTGTTTTTTGTTTGTTGTTATTCAGGTTGGATTTTGGGCAGGGGTTGGGAGCAGGTCAGTATGTGGGTATTTATTTTTTATAGTTTAGTATTTTTTTTTGTATTTTGATGAATACTTGGCATTAATTTTAAAATTTGGTATGCTTTTTTTTTTTTTTTCCCTAAAAAAAAAGTATTTATTTCTACTAAAATTGTGAGGACAGGGGCTCTTCCATCAGGGCACAACAGTATGTGCCAAGGATGACATTTCAGTGTTAACTTTCAACCCCTACATGATACACATACTGCTTTTGTGTTATTTTTGTGGTGGTCCTATTTTCAGTTAAATCTTATTGTACTATACATTTTTGTCTTGGCTGTAGTAGAAGAAATGTCTGAATATAACTGATCTTTGTATAAGCGGGCCACATAACAAACGATTCTTGTGTATAGGGAGGAAGGGCTTAGTCTGTTTTTCATTTACAACTGACTTAAACAACACAGGCTGCAAATCTGAAACCTCACTGAAGTCAGTGGAAAAAGTCCTAAGTTCATGCTGCGACTTCACTGAGGCCACTTTTTCTTTTGCCTTAGTGAACAAATTTAAGTTTTCTGAATTTCAGTTCTTTTGTTAATGTTTCACATTGTGGAAGTGCTGCATACTGTTAGATGTTAGCCTTCCTCAGAGACTTTAATGGCTTGTTTTTAGAGCTGTTGTTTCATGGATTTAAGTAATATTGGGCTTGCTGGTGAAAGCATTCATGAAGTTATTCTGAAGAACAAAACAGGAAAAGATCTGAGAAGTACAGGAGACCAGGAGGTTAAAAATCCTGTAGCATGAGGATGGAGAGTGTTCACCTTTAGAGAGATGTCACCTTTGTGCAAAGTAGGTTTGTAGACTGGGCAGACAAAGCAGGATGCAGGAAAGGATGGAAGGAAGGGAAAGAAAGGCCTGTACAGGCAGATAAGTAACTTGCTCCAGGTGGGTTTTCTTGAGTTTTGCAGCAAATGTAGTTCGGAATGGACTTTATGTTCTTAATTTCATTATGTTCATAATGAGTAGTAATTAAAGCCACGAGACCGCTATTCTGATTGTTGTAATTTATTTTTTGGCAGGTGAATAGCTTTGACATCAGCAACGTGTCTCATAACCACGCGCGAGCAGTGCTGTCACAGCCCTGCACGGTGCTGCACCTCACCGTGCTGCGGGAGCGGCGGTTTGGGAGCCGTACCCATGGCCACACTGACACCACCACCACCACCTCCTCCTCACGGGATGACAGCTTCCAAGTCACGCTGCACAAACGGGACTCCAGTGAGCAGCTTGGCATCAAGCTGGTCCGCAGGACAGATGAGCCGGGAGTCTTCATTCTCGACCTCTTAGAAGGAGGGTTGGCTGCCCAAGATGGCCGGCTGTGCAGCAATGACCGAGTGCTTGCCATCAATGGGCATGACTTGAAGCATGGGACACCCGAGCTTGCTGCTCAAGTTATACAGGTAATTTGCATTCCTGAAGTCTTAGCTTGGCTCTGTGTCTTGGGTGAAGATTGGGTGGAGTCTATCCCAAATAGAACAGCTTGTGAGTGATACCTAAAGTATGCCTCAAGTTGCACCAGGGGAGGTTGGATATCAGGAAACACTTCTTTACAGCAAGGGTTGTTAATCACTGGAATAGGCTGCCCAGGGAGGTGGTTGAGTCACCACCCCTGGCTGTGTTTAAAAACCGTTTGGATGTGGTGCTCAGGGACATGATTTAGCGGAGGGTTGTTAGGGTAGCATGGTTAGGTTGTGGTTGGACTTGATGATGTTTAAGATCTTTTCCAACCTGAGCAATTCTATGATTCTAAAAGCCTGTGGCTGTGCAATTCACTGTGATTCGTGTTCTGGAAATAATACAGCAAACCAGGGTTTGCTTTGGCATTTTGAAGATGAAGTTTGTCTTCGTAGAAGTGAAAAGTGAGTTAGTCTTCCCTAGCATGCAGCCTGAGTGTTAGATGGCTGCTTATTTGGCCTATTGCTTAACAGGAGAAAAAGAAAAAAAAAAAAAAAAGAAGATTGTTATTATATTTCTGTGTGTCCTGTAGGTTTAATTTCTTGTCTGAGTGAGCTCTATAAAAGTGGACATTGATTTGCATTGATTTGCCTGTACATGGCGTTGGTGGGCCAGAATGGGACAGCGAATTGCCAGACTTCATAGAAGCAACAGACAGCAGCTAGAAACAAAAAGTCAATCTCATGAACCTAGTGCAGTAAAACTCATTTCCTGAGCATTAAGGAAGAGCTACTCTAAATGACTGGCTCTGCTCTGGACACAGATATTACTCAAAGCATGAAGCAGTCAGACACGTGACCCCTACCTATTCCTACATGAGAAACTCTACTGCACAGCTTCCTCCTAATCTGTAAGGAAACAGCTGCATTCCTTCTGATGGGATGTTGGCAAAAATGCTCCAGTTTTGGTAAAGTTGGGATAGACCAGTAGCAGGTTCTTGCAGTGCAGTCTAGTGCAGTTAATTCCCTTTGCTTAACCTCAAGTTCCAACACCAAACGAGAACCACAATTTAAATGAATAGAAAATATGTGCTTCAGGTATCATTTTAAGAGCTTCCATTGTATCTAAAGGAAAATAACAATGATTTGGATGTTTAATGCTAGTTTCTAAGTTTCTGGATACGGTGAAATAGTCAGAATTTTACAACAGGTAACTTTTATCTCTTGAGGTGTGTTTTTGCAGTAATGGAAAGAGTTGATATTTTATTTAATAACTCGTATCTGAGTCTCCTGATATTCCCAGATCTCTAGGATTTAATGGTCTGCTCATACATAACATCTTTCTCTGAAGTCTATGAGAAACACAATGTTCAGAACTTTTGACAAAACTCTGCAGATCCTGGATCCATCATGTGCATATTTCTTTTATTGATAGAGGTTGCACAAATTCATAGAGGCTGCAAATGGAATTTGTTTATGTTTGAAGCTTTGTAACACTGAATCAGTCCTTTTTGCAAAGGATTTCCAAGTGAAGCAGATGTAACATCAGAAGTAAAGGAGTGCTACTATGCCCTCTGTTCTAAGGGGAATTGCAGCAGGAATCAAGTAAGGGAATGAGAACTTCGTGGTGCTTCCAGGAGCTGAAAACCAAGTTCTGCTGACTTCATATTTATCATGTATATCCTACAGACTTCTTTATTTTGTTTTATATATTTGACAGGCCAGCGGGGAGAGAGTGAATTTGATCATCTCTAGACCCATGAAGTCACAAACAGTCAGTATTATCCGAGACACGGGAACTCACAACAGCAACCCACACCAACACCAGTCCCAGCAGCTGTTTCACAGCAGACCCAACTCACATAAGGTTGGTGTCATTCGAGAGTATTCTTGTTTCTACCACTGTGCTGGCTGCAACCAGCAATGACAGGACATGCAGCGTTTACTATCCAGCATATAAAGAGCTTGTTGGAGGATGTGTCCTCTCCTCTGTGAGCCAGCAGTGCTGGCAAGACTACGGAATGGGAGAGAAAGGCAGAATGAGTAGACTTTCATTAAGCTAGTATCAGATTATCTGTAAGACTGTAGAAATAAAGCCTGTGCTTGAGTTCTAACAACTTCTTCTTGCTAAAACAACGTGTCTTCTTACTGTTCAGATTTTGTGAAATAATTGTCCTATTGACCATGGCAATCAAGCCACCTTTCCTCCTATCCAGTCTTTTAGCATCACTGTCTAATGTCACCCTTCTACTGGGAGGATTTATATTTTTACATTGGTAGTATTTTCTTTTAAATGTTTAGGTACTATCTTTACTTCTCTCTCATTGAACTATAGTTGGTGTAGAAGTCTTTTGGCTTAATACAAAGTTTATATAACTGCATGGCACCTGCCAGTTAGTCCCAAAGCCTGAAGACTTAAGGAGGAGCTGTCTTTAGAAGCTATGAGTTGCATATTATATGATCAACATGAATGTGCAAGGAGCAGATTCAGTCAGAAGAGGCACGTGGCATGGGAAGTAGAGGAAAGCAGAGCTTCCAATTTCTAAGAGAAAGCAGGGGAATAAAGAAGTGTTTGTATTTGGAGGAATCTTCCAGGTTATTTGGTTATTTTGGATTCCTTCCGAGCATTTTGTTGATTTAAGATGTCATTGCAGGTCTGTGTGCAGTGATTTCAATGTATCACTAAATAAACTGAAGAGGAAAGATTTGGGCAAGTGAAATAAACTGATTCATGTCTAAATCCTTAGCTAGGGGAAAACTAAATATGCACTAAACTTTAGAATTCATGTGTTAGAAAATGAAATATTTTCTTCTTGCTTCAGGTTTGGGTTATCATTATGCTTATTAGGGAGTCTGCTCAATGCATCTATTAACAGCCTATATATAGCATTTACTGACTTCAGTTGCTCTGTGCTCTGAAAGAGGCTACATACCAGATGTAAAAACAAGCATGACATATGAGATTTTAAATGGCCTCTGTGTGTGATTGTGAAAACACACGTTTTCGTTTCTTATAGAGCTTCTTTGTAGTTGTGGGCCACGTTCTACTTACGAGTAAGGTAATGCTGAAGTTCAGTAAGACATCAAAAGATTTGCTTCTGTTTGTTTTCTCGACTTTTGACCATATGGTTTCATAGCACAATCTTAAAATTTAGCCTATTCCAGTGTAAGAGCTAAAGGAAACCTGAGTGAGATTTTCAAGGTTGGCCTTTGTCAACTTCCTGTGTACAGTTAAGCATCTACATGAGTAGCATTTTTATTTTTTTTCTGACCTGGAGGAAATCCAACTAAAGCCAATTTGCAGTACAGACTTAGTCCTTTAAACCATTCTGTTAAAGCACCAAAGTACAGCTTTGAGGTGAACTTAGTTGCATTCTTTCTGGTTTTTTTTTTGTGTGTGTGTGTTGGGTTTTTTTCAAAGGTTTAACTACACTGTTTATTCTTGTCAAACAGGACCTCTCCCAGTGTGTTACATGCCAAGAAAAACACATTACTGTGAAAAAAGAGCCACATGAATCTCTTGGAATGACAGTGGCAGGAGGCAGAGGCAGCAAGAGTGGCGAATTGCCCATTTTCGTGACAAGCGTACAGCCCCATGGGTGTTTGGCAAGAGATGGCAGGATTAAACGAGGTAGGGCTTGGCTTTCCTGGTGTTATGGATGACCTCCAATTGTTTTTTGATGAGTACATTCAGCGAAATCACGGGGTGTCATAAAGCCTTTTAACAAATGTAACAAAGCAAGGATGGATGTTTGCTTTCATGTTTCAATAATGGAAATACAGTATATAGTATCACACTTCCACCTTTTCTAGGAAAGGGATGTTTAGAGAACGATTGCAGGGAAGTGGACGAGATCAGGAAATGTCTGGTTACATTCTTTACAGCTGACTGTAATCTCCTGAGCTGAGTGTCTCATGTGATGCTTTGTACTGTAGTGCACGCGTCCTGTTTTTGTGTTCCATTTGGTGGGATGGGCTCCATTTCTGCTTGAGGAATCCTCACTGTAATATCTGAACAGTTCACATGTTCCTGATGGCAGGTAATCCACCTGGAGATTACCCTCAAAGCTTCATCTGCAGTGACTATGGAACCTAAATGCTATCTTGTCCTTTGTCCAGCACAGCCTGGTTTTGGTGTTTTTCACGTGTGCTACAGTGCCCATCCCTGTTCCTCAGCTTTGCAGAAGGTACAGGGAACCTGGAGACATAGGTTAGACACAGCATAGGAGAGCACAGTCCTTGCTGATCAGTAGCTAAGCATTGGTGATTAGAATATATTGTGTCATGTGAAAGAAAAACTGTGTATGGGACCTTGGCAATTCAGAATTCACGGAATCTCAAATTGTTTTAGGAACTAAATTTAGAAGGAGGGGGGGGAACTTCGGAAATTGAAATTGAAAAAGAACTGCATGGGAACCTCCTTCTATGCTTCTGAGATGGGGAGATTTACACCCACGTACCACAGTATACTCGTGAAAAATACAACTGATGGAAGAATCACAATTATAGTTTCATTATGGAATAATAAGGGAGCCACAGCAACCACAAAAATGGTTTTAAGTTTAGCTTTCCTTGGGAGGCAAAAACTTCTAAGAAATGAGTCTCATTCCAAATGTGGCTCAGGTGTTCACGTGTTTGCTTTGGTTTTCCTGGCTTTCATCAATAAGTGAGACATTGTGTGAAGAGGAGACTCTTACTGCTTGAACAGTAAATTACATTTTTGTTTTCACCCTGAGGCATTTTGATATTACTCTGAAATACAATAAAAATTGTGGCAAGTTTTGGACTCTTTCCAGATTATTACCTTTGCACAGATGCTCATTTTTCCTTCTGATGGATTGGATTTTGCGCCAGCCTTTCCAGTTGTTTTTGTATTCATTTCTGTTCTCCTAAATTGCAAACTCAGAAAAGCCAAAAACCTAAAATGCTCTGTGGAGCCTCACTTATCTGTAAGATATAGTTGTGGTGCCTGAATTGTTGTTTATTGAGCTAATGTTTCTATTTACATTCCCAAGTTGTTCATTCAGACTGTCTTGGCTCCAGAAAATTACAATATTAGGTGAAATCCTGGTCAGAGAGGTACTACAGATCATAACAGGCTGCTGTGTTCTTACTTGTGCCTCTAAACAGGTGATGTGTTGCTGAACATCAATGGCATCGATCTGACTAACCTCAGTCACAGTGAGGCAGTGGCCATGCTGAAAGCCAGCGCTGCCTCCTCGGTAGTCGCCCTGAAAGCACTGGAAGTTCAGATTGTAGAAGAACAACCCCAGGCCAATGAAGAACAACTGAGTACCATCAGTGAAAATGAATATGATGCCAGTTGGTCACCATCATGGGTCATGTGGCTGGGACTCCCAAGGTACTGAATTAATTAATACAGTAATTAGTTATCTGTTTTAAACTAAGTCAGAGAGAAATACAAAAGCAGAGACATTACAAGCTGCAACACATCTGCCCTTATTTCTGCCTGCCTAACCAGTTCAACTGTACTCTGTTTGCATTGTGCTCATGATGAGGATCATGAACAGGAGCAGCATTCTCTTAGGAAACTGGAGGGTCAAGAGACTCGGTTTATCTCTTCAAAAACAATAGTAACTACTCACATAGATTCTTCTCATTTAATAAAACTCATCTTTTTCATTGTTTAACCATATCATAGTTTCCAGTAGAGTATCTAAAATCAGAGAGATAATCAGTAATAACACAAAGTATTTATCCATATGTCTTTGTGCTGGTTTACTACTTAAATTTACAAGGCCAAACGTACAACTTTGGAATATTGGATCAGACTTTCCATTCTCATACTTTTAACACAAGTCTCTTCCACACAAGCCTGGAGTTACAAATCCTCATTTATTTCTTTTCAAGAACCCACAACCACCTCTGCCAAACACGAAACCTTCTCCAGGTTTGCAGCTCCCTCCCTCCCTATTCCTAATCTGCAGTCTGCTTGACATCGTCATGCTTCATTTTTACTGTTCTGTTTTTCAGTCTCTAATGGCTTCATTCTAGCATTCTCACTATCAAGAAGAGCTCCCACTACAGTGGATAGTGTTGGTAACTTCAGGCAGTGTGCCGGCTGATTCCTCTCCCACTGATGGACTTTACCAAGCTCAGGACTGTAGTTAAAGTATAAAAGAACAAAAATATACAAGCATACTGGTTGCAAAATATGTCTGAAGATAACATATATGTCTGAATATAACACAACTATGAGTTATCCAGTGTCAATAAACTGCTTTCAGCTTTGGTAAATGTACTTACTCTCCATGCCTTAGTAGTGATTTATTCCTTATGTGCTGTGGAAGATGATGCGTTGCTCCTATGTCAGTCATTGTGCTGCTGCTCTTTAAAGAGCATTTTGTATCAGTAAAGAACTTTGCATCATTATGGCCTGGAAGTTAATTTCTAGGGCTTTTTGCTTGTTTCTTTGCTTGTTTTAGTTACAGTCACTATTTCACTGCCAAGAATTAATTTTCATGAAGGAGGTTATTACATATCCCAGTACAGTTAGTGGGGCATGATCTCTGGATTGTTTACCTGCCATGTATTAAAATGGTTAATCATTTATGTTTTCATTGCTGATGGTGAATCAGTTCAGAGGTAGAGGAGGTGACACATGAACTTCTAATTTTGTACTTAAAGTGGAAAAAGGCTAAATTGACTAGAGGTGGGAGAAAAATGCACCGCATTTTTCACTTGCAAAGTGAATAGGTTGGATATACATTTTCCACCCACATTCTCGCCACCTGTGAAATCCCTATAATGCCATTTTAGTATTGTCAGTTTACAGAGTTAAGTAATTATTCTAGCTTTGCGTTATTTCTTTTTAAACATATTTATGTCTGAAGAACGTGGAGGCTTTTTTTTTTTTTTTGTAATCAGTTTGAATATTGCAAAATTACTCTGTGGGCAGCATACTAATCACCAGCCTTCCCCTTCTTCTCCCTGCTTATTGCAGTGGTGATGTGAGAGAGCAGGTGTTGTGCCTAGTATGGAAACACCTACACGTGGTATACACAGCTTTTCTCTTGCTTTCCTCTGCTTCCATTCCACAGCTGCCTGCATAGCTGCCATGACGTAGTGCTGCGGCGGAGCAATTTAGGAAGCTGGGGTTTCAGCATTGTCGGCGGCTATGAAGAGAACCACACAAACCAGCCTTTCTTCATTAAAACCATTGTCCTTGGAACTCCTGCGTACTTCGACGGAAGATTAAAGTAAGTTAAAAAAGCAGTAATAGTAATCATCAACACTTGTAAGTAAGCACATGCTAATACAACTAAAAGTTTAATGAGCGATGGGTAGCACCTGGTGCGGCCCACTAACTTTATCCTTTCCTAAAGCCTGCTGAAACCACTGCTGAAAACCCTGATACTAAAGGTGGATGCTGCTGCTTTAATAGAAAGGTGTGAAAGTAGATGAAAAAGTCGGTATCTCTGAGGATCATTAAAGAACAGTGCCCTGAGTTTTTGGCTGGCAGGAAAGGCGTGAGTTCAGCAAAGGCCTCTAAGGTGGTGGACCCTTCTGGCCTTAAAGATTAAATGATTCTACTTACAATCTACATCTGGGTGTAATTTCCAGGTGTACTATTCATTTATGCATTTGCTTTATGTAGGGTTATTTCAGAATTAGGACTTACGATTCCTATTAAAGATTCTTTTGTTCATAAACTGATTTAGTTTTTGTAAAGGTAGGAGTGAAAAAATATGCCCTGGATTTGTAAACATTAGGTGGCTTGAAGTTTTATGGCATGATTTTTACATGTAGATTTACTTACATGATAACTTAAGAAAAACATGTGCTTATGCCTAGAGCCTTGCCAGTAAAAGATTTTTTGACTTAATGCTAAATAAATAAATGAAAAAAATAGTTTGGCTGAACACAAAATTACATTTTTTTGGCCAACTATGAAACAGTTTGGATTAAATGAAAGATTTCAGTTCAATCCAAAGTAAATAATTTCAGATTGGGGATTTAATCACTATAAGTCTTAACACAGATGGAAATTTAAGCATCATTCTTACAAAGGGAAGAGTGCTTGTGGTCGTGCTTACTCCTTGTAAGGAATAGAAAAGATTCCCTTCTGTGATACTGCGATGTAGTAAGTACCCTGTGCTCACATCTGTTCTCTTACTGAGACTGTGGACTTAAAAATAGGCCTCTCCCATCAACAAGTGAGAGCTCCTTAGAACTTGCATAATGTATTATCATGGGACCACTCTTTTCAAGCTGTTCCATTTGGTTTAAATTATCTGAATGTTTTGTTAGGCTGGAGAGAAAATTGGAAAAAAAAATCACGGTCCAGTAGCTAAGACTGTTTTCTGCCTACACTATCAGTCTGGTATGACTTTATAGATGAAACGGTTTCAGCAATAGGGTCAGTGAGACCCAACTCAGTCAATTGTAGCATTGTGGTCTGGATGCTTTCTTGGGTGATGGAATACTTGGTTCAGGTAGAGAGGGGCTCTTGAATGCACATTTGACCAGTGCTGGCCACACCGCCTCCTCTTCCTTCATTCTGCCCTAGTGGAGGGAGCTGGGAAAGCTCAGGAGAGCACCTTTTTGCCATCCACTGTGGTGCACCTGATAGCTGGAGGGATTAGTTACAGGGAAAGTCCTGTTCAGTCTCCAGCATCACATTCCACGGCTCCGAGGGATCCCAAATAGACTCAAGTTGTAGAGAGGAGATATCAGCAGGATGGAATGGAGCCCGTGTAAGAAGAACATAGGTGCTTTTTACTTGAACTTGTAAAAACTGAAGCATAACCTTCAAAAACCCAGCAAACAGCACCTTCCCAAACTTCTATTCCCTGTTTCAAAGCACAGAACTGCTAGAGCTTCTCAGTTTAACCATCTGCTATAGGACATCCATCTTAAGTCACATGGTTACGTTTGACAAAATTGTAAGCCATTGAAAACAAGATTCTTGGTTGGAATGTGGTTGGTAATGGTACATACCTTTACATTAAAGACATGCTTGGTATAAATGTGTTACAATTCACACAAACAAAAATGCTGTGACATATACATGCTATCTTGTTATCTTGTCTTGAATCAAGTAGATCTTTCCTGCTCTCTCTTCTCACATTTCCATTTGGGTCAGCTCTTAATGCAGAACTATTTTGGCATTGGGGTTGAAATCCAGTGATCTGAGAATTTCCCAGATTAATGTCATTAGTAAAACAGACTGAAAATTGAACCCTTATGTTTGTTTGTTTGTTTTGAGCTTCAGTTCAAACCTAGTGGAAACATGTCTCTCCAAAGATGAAGTGCTGTTTGCTGGTGTGTGACAGTTACAGCAGAGCAGCACTCATTGGGTTTTCTTCTTGTGTTTTTTAGGTGTGGTGATATGATTGTTGCTGTAAATGGACTTTCAACGGTTGGAATGAGCCATTCTGCACTTGTTCCCATGCTGAAGGAGCAGAGGAACAAAGTAACTTTAACTGTGATTTGCTGGCCTGGAAGCCTCATCTAGATTTATGAAATCATTTTGGTTCAAACAGCTTCATTTTCTGGATAGTTGGCACAAAAATCTCCTTTATCTCTTTTTCCCATTGATACAGCTGGTTATAAGCAGGGCCAAAACTGCTGTATTCACTTTCTTCTTGCCTCTTTTTTCACGGGCTTTTCAGACTCACTGTATGTATCTTTCCATCCTGAACTAGCCATTTCTGTTTGCTACATCCATTGCTGATGCAAATGCAAATACACACATGCTCACACAGAAACTCCTACTGCGATACAGCTCTCACTGAGCCTTCCCAGTCAAGCAATAGTCTTACAGTCAGCAGAGGAACCCACCTGTTGGTTGGGTTTCTCTGAACAGCCCTACGTTGCTATGTATTGTAAAAATGTAACAGCCACGTACCCATTCTTTGAGAAGAGAATGTGTGTCAGTAAGGCAGCGATGCATCTACCTTCTGCTGTGAGTCAGAACCGTTTCCAAAGGTACCCCCTTACACTTTGTGAGCCTTTCCATGTTTGAGTCAGTATTTCAGACTCCCTCAAGGAATCCATCTTACTCTGAGAAATTGTTGGGTCCCCATACTTTTCCTTTCAGGGCATCGGTGTTCACAGAAAAGTAGGACGAAAGCCTGATATTACTGGAATTTTTATAAAGTGCAATAATTGGACTCTTTGTTAGGAAACTTTAATATATTACAGAGTTTGTATCCTCTAACGAACAGAAATACGGAAGCAATTACTGTTGCAGTGCTGGCAAGAAGACACGTGCCCAGGGTCATCTTTGAGGGAATGGCCTGCAGTGTTAGACTTCCCTTTACAATTGAATGTTTTGCTATGTCAGGGAATTTTGATGAACATTTTTACTAAGATCATTTTTACCGTTTATATTGTAGTTGTCGGCTCTCTTGCTCCACGTGTGGAAGCACTGCTTTGTCTTGCACCTTGTAGATGAGAGAATCACTTACAGAGAAAAGCCCACTGTTAAGAAAACACACGAGGTTTGCAGGTGGGCAGGCAGGAAGGATGCCTCTTTTCACTCAACTCCCAGCTGGAGAGTAAGCTGCAAAGTTCACTCTTCCTCTGTCACCTGACAAATGTGCAATGCCTTGGTATGAATGCTGAAACAATTTGTCTTGCATTGCAGGATTTTTCTTTCCTTTAGAGAGCACCTGCTGTTAAGATGTCAGTAAGATAAATGCTATTTATCTTGGATCGCATTTAGTATTTTTAAAAACAAACCTGTAACTTCTAGACTTCGCCTTTCCATGATATTTGCAGGCTAAGCACCACCCATTTATTTAGAACAAAGAGGAGTGTGGCACATAAAGCAATGTGCTGACTTGGAGCAAAACCTACGGGCTGTCAGTGTTCTGCATAGCTAAAAACAGCTTCATTTATAAACCAGGCTCACACCTGAGCTGATTTTCTGAATGACCTCTGTATTGTATTATTCATTACCAGAGAATGTATTGGGGAATCACAGCATATATCAATTGTGAAGCATGAACTTTACTTTCACACTTAGCCGTTGTAATATTGGGGCATATTATCGCATGTCATTAATCCCAGTAGCTTTGTTTTAAAAAGAAATTAAAGTTCCTCTTTTGCAAAGGAAAAAAAAAGAAATAAAATCTCATATGAATGAAATGGTTTTATTCCTCTCTATGATGTATGATAATGGTTTCAGTTCACAATACTAAAAGAATGTCCTGTACAGTATATTACTGTATGGAGAACTTTGTTTCTGATGCAAACACCAGACTTCTTTGATACGCTGGCTGATTTGAGAAGGAGTTTCTTCCCATTCCAAAATGGTGTTAAATTGTATACTTTGCTCCTAATGCAGTTTTTTCTTTTGTAAAGTATGTCTTAGTGTAGACTTTAGGAAAGACTTTGACATATGTACTAGATCTGACTTTTTTATTGTTATTTTCAGAGTAACACTTTTCATTCAAAACCCTACAAAAATCAGATTTTTAGTATTTTTTTTTTCTTTTCTATATACATATATATATGTACCAAAAGCATGGGTTAGCTTAAGCAGTGCGGTTCTGTTTGTGTGCCGTAGCTTCTGATCAGAATGTTTAGCATTAAAAACTTTTCTCTGACTGAATTCCTTTCCTGGATCTTTTTTCCCCTTTCTCTCGTAGCTGCATAGTTGGGTTTGTTTCTCCGTGCCTTCTGTTTTAAATTATTTCGAGTTTTTTTTTTCTTCTTTTTTTTTTCAGATATTGCTATCTAATTGTATGGTATTAATGAAGGATGAATGGAAATAAAGTTCATTCTACTTATTGTAATAACTCCAAGTATCGTCTCACTCTTTGCAGAAGGAACGGGTGCCCAAATGCAGGTTGAGTTGAAGGATTTTTGGTTTTGATGCGACTTTTCACAAACCACACATTCAGTCAGCCAGGGCTACCTGTCAGCTGTTTAAGTAGTGATTCCAGCATGGAGAAGTGTTCTGAAGGGAAGGTAATCTCTCTGCCCTGTGGTCTTTGACCACAGGCAGCATTTTCTTGGTCCCCCTCCTGCCAGCTGCTACTGATCAGCCCGAGGATGTTCCACAGCACAGATCTGATGCAAGGAGACAGTCTTGCTGGAAACGTCACATTTTTGAGAACGCGGGGCTGTAATTTGAGCCTCCTGGTAATCAGTTCCCATCTCCATCTCCTGCAGGGAACTGTGCTCTATCTTTAGACGTCTGCTAAGCCAGAATGAGTCTTAAAGCAATTTCTGGATGATTTGCCGTAAAGTTTTTACTACTCATATTGCCCAGAGCCTACATTCCTGTCCTCTGCAGTCAGTAGTTAGGGCTAAGAATAAATGAATCCCCTTAAAACAAGAAAAATGTTCATGTGCAAAAGTGCACAACGCTGCAGTGTTTGCCAGTGGCTCTTGTGCTTCTGTAGTGGAAGGGTCGCACTGTGAGGGCTCTGGTTTACAGGCAGATTAATGGTTTTGTTGTTGCAGCTGAACGTGCACAGAGCTGTTCTGTGGGGAGCTGGATTGAAGCATCTGTGTGCTACATCTTCATGGGAGGAGTGCCTTCTCCAAACAACCATATGAATCTTCAGAATACAGAGCAGTTCATTCTACTTCACCGCATGCCAATGAAGCAATGAAAACACAGTCGTTTATTTGCTACTCTAAGCTTTCTTTTTAGGAACAACTGAGAGGAAAATTCAGTATTAGAATTTAGAGTCCTTTCATTTGCAGATTCTCTAGTGTAATTGGGCTGAGTATAATGAAAATGTAAGCCTGTCTCTCTAATACGTTATGCCAGGTAATAGTGGGAGCAGGGCAAGTTCCATTCAGTCAAGAAACTTAACCATTTACTTCTGAGGCAATTTTAATAGATAGTGGAAATTTGTTAGGGATGTGAAGTACAGTATCCCAATGAGGTGAACGATGTCTGTTCTGGGCAGTCAGCAGTGATGGCGAACGTGGAGATAAGGCCACGAGGCACCATCCAACAGCACACAGCCCGGCAAGGTCTTGCATCACAAGGGCGGCTCAGCAAGCATCCTCATCCCAGTTCTCATACAACTTCAAGGCAAACTTTCACCTAGGAAGTGGACCTCCTGACACACATAGAAAAAAAAAAAAAAAGCTCATGGCTGAGAGAGGGGCTGAAGATGATTTGCAGTGACCCATAACACCAGCATGTTTTTGCCCAGAGGATGGTGAAAGCCTTAAACTTCACACTTCTATAACAGTTCCAGTAATTTTGTATGGATAAGAAGCTAAAGGATGATGCCCTTAGAATCACAGAATCACAATATGGCTTGGGTTGGACGGGACCTTACAGCCCGTTCAGCCCCAAGCCCCTGCTATGGGGAGGGTCGCCACCCATCAGCTGAGGCTGCCCAGGGCCCCATCCAGCCTGGCCCTGAGCACCTTCTGGAATGGGGCACCCACAGCTCTCTGAGCAGCCTGTGTCCATGCCTCACTGACGTCTGAGTACAAGTTTTTCTCCTCGTTTGTTCTCAGTTCACATACATGGATTACCTGAATATTAGCACTGCTTTATGGATACAATGCCCATCTTAATGATGCTTTGCAATTGATAGAGCTGTGATAAACTCCCTTTGGTAGAGCAACACTGGAAAATTCTGCCATCTAGAAATGGAAGAGGTCTGAGAGCCTGGCCAAAGGCACACAGCCTGCTCAGTATCAACCGTGGAATCTGCTATGCATGATGTAGAAGGAGAAAGAATGTGTTTGGGTTTGGAGGCTGTTTTTTTTGTTAAGCTCTGCAGGCAAAGGCTGGCTGTAAGAATCTGGAGGCTGCAAGCATGGCCCAGCAGAAGCAGCACACTTCTCAGTGGGGAAAGCACTACTGGTTTTGCCAAAGGAGGAATGAGAGGCAACCACTTCCATCATATGAGAGATGAGAAATTGGACGTGGGATGGGATCATCAATAATAGGAGCAAACACTGCATCCCTGGGCTGCGCTGAGCTGCTGCTCTCCACTTGTGCTCCTGACCCTACCGTGCCACTGCAGCCCTGGCTCCCCATAGGCTGGGAGCAGAGGTGCTGGAGACTTAGCCACACTGCATCCCCTAGCAGCCTTGTGCTTTCTGCTCCACTGAATTTACACACACATACGTGTGTGTGTATTTATATATATATATTTTTCCTTTGAAACTTTCATCTTCCTGACAGCCAGCAGTCGTGGTCTGGTTGGTAATTGATCACTGTGTGTCCTGCAGAGAGGCAGCCTGCAGAGCTACCACCCCCTGGGCTGCAGCTGCAGGGCTTCACCGAGCAGACCAGCAGCACAAGTGTGTGCTCACACTTAAGCTCCAACCTGAGAGGAGCCTGGTGCTACACATCTGCAGCATGCAGCACACAGAGACAGTTCTGCTGTGTGAGGGCTCATCTGGTGGCTCTGCTTTGCCCCAAAGCACAATTTGGTCTTACAGAGCCTTTCAGTCATATGAGTGTTAGAGGTCTTTGAAGGAAGAGAGGAGGTGGGTACAATAAAACCAAGCTCTCTCCTCATGCTTTTGCCTCTACGTGCAATAATCACATTCTCTACAGCCCATTTTCTGTCCTGTACCTTTGCATTTATAACACGCTGTGGCACACGAGCACTAAATGGCCATGGAAATTAGAGCTGGATGTGTGCTCCTGCATTAACTAGTGTTCCACTGGGCTGGACAGGTACTTCACGTCCAGGAGATGGTATCATAAGCAAAGAGAGAATTTAATTACAATGATGAATTTAATTCTGTGATGGGTTTTAGATGCAGTGGTGACATTTGCTGCTGGCAGTTACTCCATTGCTTAGCAACGTCGATGCAAAGCAGCAGCCCCAAAGTGCTTCTCCCCTTAGCACCAGAAGGAGTCCAACCCTTTGGCTTGCCTGAGCTACATCGAGGGAAGAGGAATTGTCCTGGGCTGCAATATGCAGGTTGAACCAAAAGTAATGCCTCCTGTTTATTTCCATGGAAACTGCAATAGATGCAAAGAGCACAACAACACTGTCTGACAGGGCAAGTTCTCAGCCACACAACCTTATTTTTCAGCATAGTCACCACCATTACCTGTGCATTTTTGTCAGAGCTTAACAAAAGCCTGCATGCTGTGCTGCTGAAATGCACCAACATTGCTCACTGTCCTCGCATCCCATGTTGGGTGTTCTTCAACACTCAGCAAGCATTGATGAATGTCAGTGGGTGCTATTTTTTCCACATAGAAGAATTCAGTGACACAGCTTTGCTTCATCCGCTCTTCCATGTCAGACACCACTCTATCAGACTGCCCTTGTGTCACACCACAACAACATGTAATGGAATATTGGTGGGAAGGTTCAGCCTCTCTTGCCATACCACCAACGTGACATCATGGGCCAACGCCATGAAACAGAAGGCATTGCTTATGGAGTAGCCCTCATATATAATACAGCTCATGTATATTAGTAATGAAACTTTATTTTTTAATCATTTTTATTAAAAGATTTAGAAAAAGAGAGCAACAAAACCATAAAACTAGTGGAATATGTGACCTTGTTTTTGGGAAACTCATGCATCAGTCAGGCTCAGAGGCAGTGTCTGCAGTTCTGAGTGAGTTCTCCAGGTGTTCATCAGAGATTTTTGACATGATTTTACTCTCCCTGTGCTTCTTCCTGGACAATAATCGCTCACAAGTGTCTGTACTGCCAAAAAGCAGTGACGTGAATAAGGTGTGTCTGTGAAACGAGGGCTATTTACCTCTGGTAAGAGAGGGCTTATGGAAGTCAGGTGAAGAGACACAATCTTATTTTTGAGTTGAATATTTGATTGCAAACCTACACATTCTGCTCCTAAATAGTTAGGTAATGTATTTTCATTGTTTGAAAATGGAGTCACAAATATACCAAAAAATTGATTTTTTAGCAATCTTGAAACCTGTTCTCAAATTCCTTTACCAAAAGGGAAAGCACAGCTGCATGTTTTTTGCGGTTCACAGGACTGTGTTTGGTCAGTTGCTGTGGTTTAACCCAGCGGGTGGCTCAGTGCCTCACTGAGTTCTCCCTCAGTGAGGCCCTCCCTTCCTAGGTAGGATGGTGAGAGAATCAGAAAAGGCAAAGTAGAACTCATGAGTTCATATACAACTACTTACTAACGCAGAGAAAAGGAAAAGGATAGTAGTAGTGACTATATATATATATGACAAGTCATGCACAAGCAATTGCTCATCATCCCTTGCCCCATGCTCATCTCGGCCCCGAGCAGAAGAGCCAAATGAAGGGCTACCCCCTTCAGAACTCCTTGTACATGATGTCGTATGGCATGGAATATCCCTTTGACTGGTGTAAGTCAGCTTTCCTCTCTCTGTTCCCTCCCAGCTCCTTGGGCCCTTCATTGTAAATGGCCTTGGCTTTGTCCAACACTGCTTAGCACCAACTGTAGGCATTGCTTACAGTTATCGACACTGGTTTTCTCCTAGAACCAGAACATGGCATCACAGCAGACTCTCTGAAGAAAACAATTCGGTTCGAGCTGAAATGAAGGCAGGCACACGCACAGCACCGGTGGCCTGGCTGCCAGGGTTTGCTGTAAAGCGATTGCAGCAAGCTACTGAAGAGAAGCATTTTAATCAGATTAGGATAGATAAAGAGCATAACCCCTCGGTTATACAATTGAGCTTTATAATCATATTAAACTTTAATACTGGCATCAGTGCCATATTGGAACAACAATCACAAAAAGCTACAAGCATAAAATATTACAGATCCTTAAACATATTACAAAATGTCATCCACTAACGTTGAAAATGTTATCATGGTAGGGGAGATGTGCCAGCTCAGAAAGATCCCCAGAGCCCAAAGCCCTCTGTGCGCTCAGATTCAAGGCGGCACAGCAGATGCATGGCCTGGCCTTTTCCTTTCTTACTTTTTTTCAACTAAATCGCTTCCCAAGTACTACTATCCACCTCAGTGCTCATCCACCAAGGTGCTGAGTATACTTAGCTCTTTGTGAACTCAATTAAAGGCTCCCAATTAGAGGCACTGCGACAGTGCCTTTGTTTGGGGATATGGCCACAGGGTCCCCTGCATGTGGGCAGAGCAGCCCCAAAGGCAACACCAAAGCACCTCTGTGCCTGGGCCCACGCATTGTCCTCCCATGCTGCCTGGTCAATGGGGGTTATGAGCACAGCCAAGGGAAGAGGCTGCTGGATGTGTCAAACATTAACTGGGTGGTCTTCTGCCATCCATACTTTTCCACTGGTCTAAGTGTTCTCTGTAGCTGTGACTTGGCCTTACAGGTTCACTACAAAGGACCCCACTTGGCAGCTGTGGCTCTGATCCAACCTGATCTTATTCTTCTTGAGCTGAGCAGTCCCAGCTCTCATGTTCTCCACAGTAGAGGTGCTCCAGGCCGTTCAGCATCTCATTGGTCCTCCCTTAGGTTCTCTCCTGTATGCTCATGTCTCTCTGGTACTGGGGGGCCCAGAGCTGGACCCAGCACTCCAGCTGCAGCACCAACACTGGGTAGAGGGGAAGAATCGCTACCTTTACGTTGACTAATGCAGCCAAGAACACCATCAACCAGGGCACACTGTGTCTCATATTCAACTCCATGTCCACTGGAACCTCCAGGCCCTCAGTTGGGTCAGCATTTCCCTCAGTTCCAAGTTATTCACAAATTTAGTGAGGGTGCACTCCATCCCATTCTCCAGATTATCAATAATTTGCAGATTACTCCTTCTTTTCCAATAGAAAATGAAATGCTGCACGTTTTCCTGTTTTGCTCCAGGTGCCCACTCAAGCAAACCAGCACGGGGAAGGCAGCCACCAAGGCATGACATTGGGCTGGGGGCTGGATGCAGATGGATGGGATGGGAAGGGAGTGGTGCCCCTTACATGAGCATCCCAGTGTCCACTGCTCCTCACCCTACTCGGGCTGGGTGGGGACTGTCTGCTGGCAGCCCTAAAGTTATGCTCTTTGTGTTTCTTTTTGGTTGACGCCACACTAATTAGGCACTTGTGAAGACATGTGGTGTAATCATACCCTTCTAAAAACACCTCAGATTAAAAGCTTTTCCCAGGTCTTTAGGTGACAGGCCCGCAATTACAGAAAATGAACTGCATTTTAGCTTTCCATTGAAATTAATAACAGTGTTTCTCCAGTTGACTCTCTGAGTAGTTAATGGAACAAACTGGATGCTTCACTGTGAGATGGGTTTTAAAGCTATTTGAGAGAGATTCTGTGTTTCAAATAGGAAAATAATTCACATGATGTAAAACCATTTTGCTGGTGTCCTTGTGGTGCGATAGCTGTGTGTTGCCCAGAGATGTGATCACTCATTGGGGTGACTGGCTGTGTTGGGTAATAACCTGCCCATATTGCCCTGAGGGAGCCTTGGAAAAAGGAAAGTAAGTCAGAGAATTCATGTTGCAGAAAAAAATGTATGGCTTATCCCAAGCTGCCCCAATGACTTCCACCATAAAGCCTGAAAAATGTATTTGTGCGACTTCACACAGGGGCAAATTAGCAAATATGCCCAGACCATCAGCAAACTTTGGATGCTGCTGGAGGGCTACACCCACCTCAGAGATGCATGGTGCCAAAGAAAGAGCTGCCATCAGCTCAGACACGGTTATTCTCAGTGTGTATATCTCAGCTTGAGCAGCCTGAGCTGCAATCCAAAAAAACCGAGTTTTACAAAGAGCCTCTTAAAAAAAAAACATGCTCCTTTTTTTGTGTCTAAAGACATCTGCCAGAAATGCAGTGATGCATCATGCATGGACAATTATTTTACATCTCCTGATCCCGTGTGCTCAAAGCATGGTGGTGATGGGTTGACTGGAGGATCTTAGAGGTCTTCTCCAGCCTTAATGATTTTATGATTCTATAAAAAAGAGCCCTCCCCAGCCAATGGTCATATATATGCTGCATGTCAGCAGCCTTCCTGGTGCTGCTTGGCCAGCATTTCCAACAGAGTGCTCTAAAGCGCCAGCCCTGCACCAAGGCTTCTTGCAGCACTGAGACTGAGGCTGGGAGCATCCTGGTTGGAAGGAAGTGCATGGTCAAACAAAACCATGAGCTGGAGAACTGGGCGCTGGTTTTCTAGTATATTTTATAGTAATACACTCTCTTTTATGATCTATATATTACATATTACTCATATATTAAAATCACCCATATAATTAATTATAATTACCTAATTATTATAGGTAACAAATTATAGAAAATCACCTGAAAGATTGCAGCCTGTTGAGTGACCTAGCATGGGAAGACTGAATTTGATGCATTGGCTCTCCCATTGTACAGGAGCTCCTCACGGCACATCTCTGCCTCCTCAGAGCAGTGAATTGCTCAGTGGGCAGGAAAACACACACGCATTTTGTTGCGATTCCTTCTCTCCCAGCATTCCTTCCCCTCACCTGCTACCAGATCTAAGAGGAAATCCTCTTGGTTACTTCTGTTAATTGGGTAATTCTGTTAATTGGGCAGTCTGTTGGGTCAGCGGGGTCATTGCATGTGTTCAGCCACTGCCTTCACACTGCCATCACTGTCCCATGATTACAGTGGGGAATAAGGAGTGTACATCCTGGCTTGCACAGGGGCTCACTCCTTGCATCCAATGTGTCACTGCCAGGAGTTGGCTTTATCACAAGGAAGGTAGGCTGAGCACAAGCACACATCTTTCAGTGCAGATGTTCCCCTTGTTTGGTGGGATTTTTCCATGTCACAAAGAGAAAAGGTAACCAGGAGTTTTGGGAGTTAGGAGGAGTTAGGATGAATGTTGACAACATCAATGTGTTCATTGTTGCTGAGCAGTGCTTCACAGTGCCAAGGACATTTCATCTCCTCACTCACACTGCCTGGCCAGTGAGGGGCTGGGGTGCACAGGGAGCTAGGAAGGGACAGAACCAGGACAGCTGACCCCAACTGGCCAGTGGAATGTCCCATAGCATGTCGTGTCACACTGAGCACTGGGATGGAGGAAAGGGGGGACAATCAGAGTGATGGTGCTTATCTTCCTAATGACCCATTATTTGTGATGGGCCCTGCTTTGCTGGGAGTGGCTGCATATCCACCTGCCCATGGGAAGCAGCAAATGAATTCCGGTTGGCGGATGGGGACAGGGTCTGCACCAGAAGGCATGTCATGGTTTTATGATTTTTGGTTATCGGTATTCCACATCATAACATCACATAGTGCACTGGGAGTTAAAGTGTTAATGCTCCAGTTCTGGGTACCTGTCCCCAAAGAGAAGAAGAGCTACATTCCCCAAAATACTGTTTGCTGCGCTGTTATCATTTCTGCTCAGGGGGAACAGATATAAGGCCTTGGTAGGTCATCTGACATTCTCTCTTCTTCCTTTGGCTCTCCTCCCTGCTGCTCAGCCCAACTGTGTGCCTCAATGTTATGGTGAGGCCTTTCCACTTTTTGGACACTCTCTCTCATTATATTTGATTTATTAGCTTCAATTCTAATGATACTGTATTATAGTGTGTTATCTTGCATTCCGATACCATAGGTAGTGAATTAGTTTGTTTCTCCTCAGATCATTGCCACCGTTTTAATTATTTTGGGGTCCCCTGTTTCCCTTTTCCAGAGGCGTGGATTTGCAAAATCCCTCCATCCCGCTAGTCATGGAACCGGGCCGAACCAGCCCATAAACCGTTGAAAGGGCAGGGGGTATGGAACAGGCTGCCCAGGACATGGAACAGGCTGCCCAGGACATGGAACAGGCAGCCGGAGCTCAGGGAGCGTTTGGACAGCACTCTCAGACAAAGGATTGGATTCTGAGTGGTGCTGTGTGGAGCCAGGGGTTGGTCTTGGTGATCCTTGTGGATCCCTTCCAACTCCTACATTCTATGATTCTACGGTTCCACAAATGCCTTGATTTGTTTTGCTTGTGAGTGTGGCTTTTGCTTTACCTTGTGAGCTGTCCTTATCTCCACCCATGAGATTCACTTTTATCCAACTATCTCCACATCTCACCTAGGCAGAGCAAGCAGGGTTATGGTGCTGAGCTGCCATCCAGTTAAACGATGACAATTTCTTAGTGCAGGGGTATGAAAAACATATAGGATTTCCTGAGAATTTAGAATGCACAGCTTCATCCCCAGAATTTTAAAAACAAGACTGGTACATCTGGAAAAAAAAAAACTAAAGAAGAAGAAAATAAAAGATTTTAAATTAATGGGGGCAGCCTGGTGAGTGGCAGCTCCATCCAAAGCAGTGGGGTTGGGACTGTAAGGTCCCTTCCAACCCAAACCATTCTATGATTCTATGAAAACAGGAGCAGCAAAGTATATATTTGGGGAAATCACAGCTAACTTTCGGCATAAATTTTGAGAGAAACATGAGCTTTGGACGTCGAGAAAGGCTCTGCAGTACATCACTACACTGAGCCTTCATACCCTGAGGTGCAATCTCACATGTAACTTCGCAATCTTGAGCTGTCCAAGAGCTCCAGGACAAAGGAGAATTTCCCCCACCCCATAGTGGCTCACCTACCTATGAGTCGAGTGTGGGCATCCCTTCCACGGCAGCTCTGATTCTGGCACTGATGCTTTGCCCGGGTGCGGTTGTTCATCATGCTGATGCCTCATGTTTACACTGGGGAGCTTGGGCACTCTTTCATTAATGGAGAGAAATTGGCACTTCTAGGTGCTGTTCATCTCCTCCTAATGCAGTTGTCAGGAATAAATCAGATAACTTGAGCTGCAGATGTAGCTATGTCTTTTGCTGTCTTGAGAAGGAGCAAGATGACAAGCTGAGATAGGGCTTGGGCACTGCGCTCCTCTGCCACATGTGCCCATGAGGAGTTGCTCCTGTCCAATGCCAATGGTCAGCAATGTATTCAGCACTTTGTATTCAATCTTCTGAAGCTAGGGAAAAAGTCTGCGGAAAAGGAAAGGTCTGGGTTTTTTTTGTTTTTTTTTTTTCCCCAGAAGTGCTGATTTTTGACTTCTCAGCAGAAGGGAACATTGGCAAATCTGCTTCCAAAAGCTAAAAGCAATCCACATTTCATGTGAGTGGCTTGATGTTGCATGAATAATAGAATCATAGAATCATCTGAGATGGAAGGGACCTTTAAAGGTCATCTGTGGCAACCCCCTGCAATGAATAGGGACACCTACAGTTCCATCAGGTACTACTCAGAGCCCTGTCCAACCTGCCCTTGAGTGTCTCCAGGGACAGGGGATCCACCATCTCTCTGAGCAACCTGTGCCAGTACCTCAATATCCTTAATGTAAGTAACTTTTTCCTTATACCCAATCTAAATCTCTTCACTTTCAGTCTGAAACCTTTTCCCCTTGTCCTATCACAATGCATCCTGATAGAGAGTCTGTCCCCTTCTTTCTTACAGCCCCCCTTTAGACACCGAAAGGCCACTCTCAATCCCCCTGGAGCCTTCTCCAGGCTGAACAGCCCCAGCTCTCTCAGCCTATCCTCGTAGGGAAGTGTTCCATCCCTCATGTCATTTTTGTGGCCTTCCTCTGGACGCGCTCCAACAGATCCATGTCTCTCAAGAGAAGCATTAGTGCAGTAGCACAGTTCCAGACAGCACCACCCAACACCAAATAAAGGGGTTCCTGCAGCTCCGTGCCAAGGACCCACTGGTCCCATCACTGCCCCAGGTGGTCCTCCCTGTTTAGGAGATGGAAGAAGATGCCTAGGAGAGCCCCAAGTGGAGGAGCACTCAGAGGGATCTAAGCAGCTCCTGCCAGGTGGCCCTGAGCTGGGGAGAAGAGGATGCAGATGTTGGTCAGATGCAAAAGTAAAGAAACAAAAGGAGAAGAACCCAAAGTAATTTCCAACCGATGGGAAGCTCTGTTTGCTCAGATCATTGCCATATCAGCAAACCCACACTAAGGTAGCATTAATGTTCATACTTTCCCAAGACTAATTAGGCTTAAATTGGGTAGAAAATATGGTGTGACTAAATAGCCCCGCACACAGCCCTCTGTGAAGTTTAAGCAGAAGTGGCAGAAAAAGAGGAAAATAATTTTTATTAATGCATTTACACCTTCTTAGAGTCTCCCTGAATTGTGTTTTACCTTTGCTATAAAAACAAAAACATTTAAATTTCTTTAAAATTACATTTGACTTAATTACGGCCAATCCCTAATACCAGCAAACAACCCATTTTGCCTACTTTCCAGCACAAATAGCCACCAGCCTCATCATTTCATAAAGAGTTGTTTTTCTACATTATGTTCTCTATGTGCAGAATGTTAATAGCTACTATAGCTGAATATGAATAGGCTTTGTAGCTCCACTTGAAATATAGAAAAAATGGCCCAGACATTAAAAAAGATAAAAGGGAAAAGGGCAGTAATGAATTTAGAGGAAAATGAACATTAATGGTACTAGCATTACCTCATGTTCCACATAACAAATTATTGGAAATCTGTCAAGCACACCAAATTATCTACTCATCTGCTGTTGTGGGGCCCTTCGGAGCCATCCAAAACCAGCAAAAGCAAGACAATTTAAGCTAATTTTACTATTTATAACAATAGAACAGACCATTAAGATAAATTAATGTCATTATCAAGTTTCTATGAAAATGACAAATACCGCTATTTCAAGCAGCTTTAGAAGCTGTTGACTATAATGAAATCTGCTGTACAGGTACTAAAAAGAAACACTCCAAGTAATTATTTTCTAGTAGCTTGTTTGTTTCCTTCACATTCATTTACTTTCACCACAATTAGTTCTGTACACAATATATGGTAACTAAACAGTCAACACTACGCAGCATTAGGACTAATTGGGCAATTAGGATGCAGTTTTCAGCCTTTTAGGTCCTAAAGAGAGCCAGGAGTAAACATTTTAGAGGCAACAATAGCGGTGCTGCCTCGAGTTTTGTTGTTGGAGTTTAAAGGAATACCACGCCAGCAACAAATGAGGGCAAGGAGAAGGCTCTACCTGCAGCCCAGGGAGGGAGGGCACATCCAGTGGTCTGACAGAGGTAACAGAGCAGTGGAGGAGCCCTGGGGACTCACATCTGGAGGGATGCGGAGCTCTTGGAGTGGGTCCAGAGGAGGGCACTAAGATGATCAGAGGACTGGAGCACCCCTCCTATGAGGAAAGATTGAGGGAACTGGGCTTGTTCAGCTTGGAGAAGAGAAGGCTCCAGGGAGACTTCATTGTGGCCTTCCAGTACTTGAAGGGAGCATGTAAACAGAAGGGGAACGGCTGTTTACAAGGGTGGATTGTGATAGGACAAGGGGGAATGGTTTTAAACTGAGATAGAGGAGGTTTAGGTTAGATATTAGGAGGAATTTTTTCAGTCAGAGGGTGGTGACGCATTGGAACAGGTTGCCCAAGGAGGCTGTGGATGCCCCATCCCTGGAGGCATTCAAGGCCAGGCTGGATGTGGCTCTGGGCAGCCTGGTCTGGTGATTGGTGACCCTGCACATAGCAGGGGGATTGGAACTAGATGATCTTTGATGTCCTTTTCAACCCAAGCCATTTTATGATTCTATGAAACATCTACCCCGAGGACAGTGGCATCCTGCCCAGCCCTCCTCCATGCTATGTGACTCAGTATCAGCAAAGGCACACTGCAGTGCTGAGAGGACACCATGTCAGAAGCTGTCCCTTGGCCATTTCCCAAGGAGGGCAGGAGGAGAAATGGGTGCTTACTTCCATCCCCGGGTTCCCATTCACTTTCTCCAGATGGCACTGAGTGCATCTTCGGCTGCCAAGCTTTCATCCAGTGCCAGCCACAAAATGGCGTAATTTGTGTGCTCATACATCATTTCCACACCTCTTCAGACCCCCATACTGGGGCATCAACTGGAGAGGCTGTTATGGGGTCCTGATGGGGATCAATGCCAGAACCTGGAGATGGTGTCTAACCCTACCTGCCTACTCTGGTACTGGGCATAGCTCATCCTTTTGGGCTCCCATCTCCCCAGGACAAGCAATAATAAGCATCAAATATGAGCATCCCACATTCCTCATCCTACATCCTGCATCCCTCATTCCACATCTCACATCCCACATCCCACCTCCTCCCCTGGCCAGCCCCATCCCAGCCACCACAGCACAGTGCTAGCACAAGTGGCTGCCGATCAGTTCTGTGTTAATGATGATGAAAGGCAATTAGTCTCCAAAAGCATTATCACAACATTCGTTGCATTTATGACATTTTATTAGTACTATCAGAGATTTTATGAAGCAGAGGTTTGCTTTTTAATTAGACATTCATGACAGAATATCAAATCCGCTTAGTAATTTATTACAGGATAAAGAGACTCCAGGTGAAATCCAGCTTTTGCTTACACATTTTGATTTTGCACTGAATGTAGCAGGAGCTGCATCTGTTTCCAGCAGTGTCCTTGGCTCAAGGGCCTGAGCATACTCATCAGCCCAGGAAGACTGGAGGGACAAAGACCTCTAAGATCATCCAGTCCAACTGCCAGCCCATCCCCACCATGCCCACTAATCACATCCCTCAGTGCCACATCTCCACATTCCTTAAACACCTCCAGGGACGGTGATTCCACCTCCTCCCTGGGCAGCCCATTTTAAATGGATGGAATGATATCTCGAGAGGACAGTCTGCCTAGAACACTGCAGATTTGTTACAGGGATCTGCGGCTGTTTTCACTTCTTCCTGCTGTGGGCTGTGTGGGCATCAGTCCTGTCCCCCTTTCCCATGAGATCTATCTGTCCCCTCTGCTCCCAAGCCATGTCCAGTGAGCCAGGTCCCAAACCCCCACACCAATGGAGACTGCCAGGTGCTCCTGGCTTGAGAGGTATGGGCAGAATGCTTACAAACACTGTGATTTACACCCTGCTCCCAACAAACCACATTGAAATGGGCAATTATTTGATCCAGAAATCTCTGGGACAAGATAAAAGAGGATGATCACCTCACCAAGGCTCGGAGGCAGGCGTGGGGCACCAGCATCAGGCACATGACCAGCATGGTGATGTGCCATGCATGCCTTGGCTCACAGGGAAAACAGAAGCATCGCCTTCATTTGGTCCAGAGTGAGGAGAGGAAAGGTACAAATGCACAGATACACACAGACCGCTGACACAGAGAGCTGCTAAGCAACGCTGGCTCTGTCCTGTGCATCACAGAAATGGCTCTTAGCTGAAGAGCCAAGGGAAAAGTGTTAATGCAAACGCATTAGGATGCCTCTGTGATGTCTGAGCCTGAGCATTCAGTGCTCATGGCCGCCCACCTGCATGTGGGGCATTACCCAGTGAGTGCAGGGCAGGATGTGCTCTTTTTTTTTTTTTTTTTTTTTTTTTTTTTGTACAATAAGGGTGGTAAGGTGCTGGCACAGGTTGCCCAGAAAGAGGTGGGTGCCCCATTCCTAGAGGCACTCAAAGTCATGGACACGGCTCTGAGCACCTGATGGAGCAGGGGTTTGGACTAGATGGCCTTTAAGGGTTCCTTCCAATTCAAATGCTTCTATGGCCCTGCTGTTTGGAGGAGGAGTCTGGTAGGGCACAGTGAACAGGGACAACACAGATCCCAGCTCTCACACTATAAACATTCCAGATATATTTATACTGTGTGCATTTCTCCATTGCCAATAATCAGACTGTCAGTCTGCATTTCCTCCCAGTCCCACCACCAGCGTTTGCTTCTGCTCCCTTCTGCCAGCCCTCATTTGTGCAACATATGGTGACCAGGACTGCTGAGCTCAGGGGAAAGATCACCCACCTCTGTGCAAAGTCATTTTTCAGCTGTTGCAGCTCTCTGGCTCCTCGTAGCACAAAGCTGTGATGCCAGCACAGCACAGGTGGCAGCATGGTGGGTGGGAAAGGAAGGGCAAGACAAGGAGAGAGAGAAGTGACTGATGGAGAGCTGCCTCCAAATGCAGCTGGGTGTGCAGCAGAACGCATCCCCTCACTCCTGCAGCATGCTCCTTCACCTGCCCAGTGCTGTAACATGTTCTGACTTCGGAGCAGCCACACTACAACTGGGACATGGCACTTGGTTTCACCTCTAAAGCACCTGCAAAGTATCTATTTTTAGACCAGATCAGATTTTCAGTAGCAATTTGCTGCACAGATACGGTTCCTATGTATTTCAGTGAGCACCATAACATTGCACGAGCTGGAAGAGGGGGAACACAGCTCCTGAGGCTGTGTGGGATGGGGACCCACTGATCCAGGTGTCTGTGTGAACCAGGGAACAGCACAACAAAACCACAACACTGTCCTACTCCCACTTCTAAGCTTCATTAGTGCCACTTCTGTTGAGCTTTTTCAAGGACTTGGGTTTTTTTTGGTACCAGTGTGCAGTAAGCAGTGCACTGCTTTCCTCTGCAATGAAGGCCAAGGAGATAACAATGGCATTCAAACCCTTTTGTGACGTGGTGGTCCTTTGCCTTCAAGTAAATTAAGCTCTACAAACTAAAAAAAAAAGAAAAAAGAAAAGCTGCAAATGAGATTCTAAACGAGATAGCTTTGGTTATTTGAGGAAGAACATAACTCTATTTCCATCTCCCAGGACCTTGGACAGACAGCAGGATGGGGTGAGCACAGCATGGTTTGGGGCTTTGCACCAAGGGAGCATGGACAGCCAGAGATCTGTGCCCTGTCTGCTCACATTGCTGTGCCCTTCAGATGAGAAATCAATCACCCGCCAGATGAGAAATCCTCCTGCCAGGTGCACCAGGATGAGCAGTGTCCCCCCCAGCCCTGCTCCTCCTGGGAGAACACTGAGTTCTCCAGGCAGCGCAGCTCCAGGCTCACACTTTCCACTGGCCAGAAGGACACATGCAGGTCATGACTAAATCATGAAATGGCAGCTTGAATTAAACAGAGATTCACCTCTTTTACAGCCCATTAATAGTGAACCTTCTCTAATTGCAATAATTTGTGATCATAAATGACTATTAATACCAGGCTTGTCTGGGACAAAGATAATTTGCTACCCAAAATGAGGGACATGAAATGATTTTGTACTCAGGTGCTGCTTAAAATCATGGTTTTGGATTGCAGACAGGGACCATTACAGAAGGTTACACCAACTGGAGTGGAGCTTGGTAGGGACATTTACAGCAGAACTCAAGAAGTGAAATATCCAAGGCTGCAGCAGCTGTGGGTGGAGGTCTGGAACTTTGCACCAAGCATGATTTACAGTGTAAAAGATTTTATTGGAATGAGAACTGCTGGAATAGATACAAAAGCGGTACTATGACCAAACATGTTTGCCACCCATCCAATTGTTCCCACTGAACGCAGGCACAACTTTCCATTTCTTGTTTGCTGAAAACCAAAACCAGACCCCGTTCAAAAGTCAAAAGTTATGTTTAGACTCTGGCAAGTCTCTAACACCCTGTACTAATGTATACATCCCTCGTATATGCTTGTAAACATAGGAATGTAGAAAAACTGGTATCATAAGCGACCTCTGAAGCATGAGTTCATTTAATCCAAAGCTCTGCTCAAACCACAAGCAGTTGGATTGGGTTTCTCCAACAGGGGCTGAAGCACTCCAAGGACTGGGGTTCCCCAGCCCTTGCCAGACAACACCCCTGCTCCATGAGTGCTTTTAACCCAAAGGGTTGCCTCACATATTTCATCTTGCTCGCCTTTGCTTGCATCTCTGCAGGTTTTGGTATGCTTACAATGAGGTGAATAGGATCTCGAAAGCACCTTTCCTTCCATAGACAAGGATCTTTGTGCCACCGCTTCTTCAGTTTTCCAAAAATCCCTTGCTCAGGGCCCTCGAAACGGAAGAAATGGAGCAGTCATAAAAAATCCTCCTTTGAGGATTAATAACTAATCCAGAGTAGTTAAAAGACACAAAAGGAAGGATGGGAAAGTTGAGGCATTTTTTCACAGTGATGGAGATAACCACCAGGGAACTGTGCTGGCCAACATTTTTGTAAGTGATTTGGACAAGGGGTGAATGGTGAAGGGAAAAAAGTTCGCTGAAGTTGCAAAATTGTCAGGGAGTAACAATGACAACTGGCTCTGAAGGGCTGCAGAAGGATTTTAGACTGCAGAGTGTCTTTGAGAATGAAATGGAAGATGAAATTCAGCATTGGTAAATGCTAAGTAATGTGCATGGGGAAAGCAATCTTAACTGTGCATGCTCAGCGATGGGCTCTAAATTAGCTATTATCACTAGGGAAGAGATCTTTGAATAGCTCTCTGAAACGCCAGCTCATTATTCCGTGGTGGTCAAGAAGGTAAATAGAATGTCAGGAGTTATTAGGAAAAAAACAGAGAGCGAAACAGAAAACATCATTATGCCATGGTGTAGATGTACTCAAACCCTGAATCCTCTACACAGCTCTGGTCTCTGGTCTTAAAAGCATGGGCTAGAACTCACAAACAATGAGAAAAGTAATGACTGGGAAGGACAGTAATGGAATGACACGTTGGGTGAAGTGACTGCCAAAATGAGGACAATGAAGTTTGCAGAAAGAATGACTGAGGGGGGATAAGACAGCGATCAGTTAAATTATGAATAGCATTTAGAAAATAACAAAAAAGAATGCTTATCTTCTGTTTCTCAGAGAATAATTCAGTGGGCATGAGTTTTAAAAGAAATAAAAAGAGAACTTGTTTACTTAAACCGTAGAAAACATGATCAGAAAATATGAGATGTAAAGGCACAGATGAGTTGTAACAGAGATTAAATACCGATTGCATAAAAAGTCAGGATAAAAATAAAAATGTCAATGCAACATCCAGTTTCAGGTTGCACTGGAAATACAGAAATGTTTCCAATGGAAACAGTGGAAATTTGCATTTAAGCAGAAGTATACAAACAGGAATGGATGTACAAATGCAAACATGTACATAAACACAGCAATTCCTACAGCACAAGGACCAAGAAAGAATGGCCCTACCTGCTCTGTTCATAGCAGGTGTTTCTCTAAGCACCAATCACTGCCAGGTGCCAGTGTCTCCCAGGGCTGTCCCAAGCCCCACTCATGGGCCATCACCTGTTACAGCTGTCAAGCCCTGTTCTCTGCCTTCAGGTCCTGGCTGGAGCTGACGGTTCCCACACAATCAGTACCTGGTGCTGGCAGCTGGCTTGAGCTTCCGGGAGGGACATGCGTAACCCAACATTGTAGTGTGTGTCAGGAGAGGGTCAGGTGAGATATCATAGAATAATAGAATGGCTTAGGCTGGAAGAGACCTTACAGCCCTCCGCGTTCCAACCCCCTGCCACGGGCAGGGACATCACCCACCAAATCAGACTGCCCAGGGCCCCATCCAGCCTTGAGCACCTTCAGGGATGGGGCACCCACAACTTCTCTGGCAGCCAGTGCCTAATTTTTCCCTTTTAGTTTAAAACCATTCTCCACTGTATTACCATTATCAGACTGTGTTAAATATTGGTATCCCTCCTGCTCATAAGGTCTTGCAAGTACTGGAAGGCTTTGATGTGGTTTCCCCAGAGCCTTCTATTCTCCAAGCTAAACAAGTCCAGCTCCCTCAGCCTTTCTTCATAGGAGAGGTGCTCCAGCCCTCTGATCATCTTAGTGGCCCTCCTCTGGACCTTCCAGGCTTGGACACAGTGCTCCAGATGGGGCCTCACAATCCCCTCCTTCTCTCTGCAGACCACCCCTTTTTTGATGCAGCCCAGGATAAAGTTGGCCTTCTGAGCTGCAAGAACATACTGCTGGCTGATATTCAACTTTTAAGCCATCAGGACTCCCAAGACCTTCTCCACAGGGCTACTCTCATTGAGTTCTTTCTTCTTCCAGACCCATACTCATATCTGGGATTGCCTCGACCCAAGTGGAAGAACACCTTACCCTTGTACATGTTAAACTTCATTAATGTTCTCGTGTGCCAACTTTTTGAGTATGTTCAGGTACCTCTGCTTGGCATCCCTTCCTTCTACTGTCTCAGCTGCACCATTCAGCTTAGTGTCATCAGCAAGCTTCTGAGGGTACACTCAGTCACACTTCTATGTTATTGATGAAGATGTTGAAAAGCACCAGTCCTAAAGACAGACTTCTGAAGGACACTGCTCGTGACCAGCCTCCACCTGAACACAGAGTTGTTGACAACAACTCTGTGGCTATGATCATCCAACCAATTCTTTATCCACCAAATAGTCCAGCCTTCAAATCCATATTTCTCCAATTTAGAGATCAGGATGTGGTGGGGAACCATTTCAAAGGCCTCGCATAAGACCAGGCAGATGACATCAGTTGCCTTTCCTTTGTCCACTGATGCCGTCATTTCATCACAGAACGCCACCAGACTGCTCCAGGACTATATTCCCTTGGTGAAGCCATGCTGGCTGTCTCGGATCACCTCTTCATTCCTCATGTGCCTTAACACCTCTTCCAGGAGGATCTGTTCCATGATCTTCCCAGGCACAGATACGAGGCTCACTGGTTTGTAGTTCCCTTGTCCATCCTTTCAAAAAAGCTCATAGCTCTCAATCACAGATATCAGGAAAAGGTTCTTCCTCAGAGGGTGGTGGGCATAGAACAGGCTGCCCAGGACAGTGGGCACAGCCCTGAGCTGCTGGAGTTTAGGGAATGTCTGGACAATGCTCTCAGACACAGGTTTGATTTTTGGGTGATGCTGTGTGGAACCAGGGTTGGACTTGGTGACCCTTGTGGGTCCCTTCCAGTGTGGGATATTCTATGATTCTATGCTCGTTAGCCTTTGTCACCAACAAAGCGAGGGTCCTATTGTTGTCATTCTCTGTTACAACACACAACAAACCTGTGGCCTGAAACACTTCACAGGACAAGAATGGCTGAAGCCACTCTAATGACACCTCATGTTTGTTCCTGCCTCATGACTCAATGGACAGAACTGGGAGCAGCAAACAGAAAAGAACACCGCATTGTCAAGTTGTTGAGAAATGAATAATGTATCGGGAAGCAAACATAAGCATTATTCCTCTTCTAATCTGTATCATGAAGCATATTACAAATTAACCACTTTCCCCAGACACTTACTGTATTAAGTAGCTCTAGACTGAGCCCCTCTCAGGATGGACTGTGCCATCTGCATTTAGAAAATTGCCTATACATTTATTAAAGTGAAATTCACCCATTAATTAATCCTGCCAGCATTTTCCCTGGAAACTCTCATTAGCACACTGAGCTAATTACTACAACTAGCAGCCCTAGTGGTGTGCGTATGTGCAGGCTAGGGAGGAAGGAAGGTTATTTTAGCATAATAAAAGATATTCCATTCTTCCTTTTGCACTGAGATAAAATTGAAACAGTCAGGATAACTTTGGACCAAGATAGACTTGTCATGTTATTTTCCTTCTATATTTGATCCTTGATTGCTGTAGGAGAAATATATTCAAAAGAGGATGGATATCTTCTGAAGCTGATGAAAGTTAGAAACACAGAACCACAGAATATTCTGAGTTGGAAGGGCCTCACAAGGACCATTGAATCCAATCCCTGGCTCCAAATAGGACCACGCAAATCCAATCCCTATATCTGAGAGCGCTGTCCAAACGCTCCTTGAGCTCCAGCAGCTCGGGGCCGTGCCCACAGCCCAGGGCAGGCTGTTCCATGCCCACCGCCCTCTGGTGCAGACGCTTTCCCTCACCCCCAGCTGCCCTCCCCTGACGCAGCTCCATGCCGTTCTCCTCACTGAGTCACCTTGCTAACACACGTAGACACTGGGAATGCATTAAAGACTTAGTTGTCAGAATTGTCACGTGGTGATCTTTCCAAAATTTTTCAATTCAAAACTAGTTTGTTTTTTCCATAGGCTTGAATCCTCAAGAGAGGAGAATCAACTTCTGGTCATTCTACTCATGCACATATTACGTCAGTCTCAAAATGAGGGGTCTTCTTTCTCTGGATATTACACAGCACAGGGCATGTTTTGTGAGAGAGAGTCTATGTTAGGTCATTGTGAAAACCATCCCACTCCAATTAGACATGATTTGCTCTTACTAATTTTACTGTAGTACATGTTTTGTAACTATAATTATCTAAAGCTCCAAGCAATACTACAAGAGATACTCAACAATGAGCACATCTGCAGTCCCAATTCTTCAGCACTCTGCTGCATACATAACTTTTCCCCGGCCTTTTATCCCTTCAGATTCAGCAGGAGGATGGTCCCCGTGCATAGAGCAGCTCTACACACACGCCTTCAGAACCAGACCTTAAGTAATGCTGCGTAACCCCAAAGGCATTCTCTATTTAATGAAGAATAGTAAAAATTGTTCCTTACTCAATAAGGCAAAAATACTTTTAATAAAATTAGGACCCTGACCTCAAATAATGAATGAGATTTTTTCAGCTTGCTAAGGTTTTCTCCCCGCTTTTTGATCATATCCTTCCTTGCCCCTTAATCCCAATAGAGTTCAGCTGTATTCCTCTAGTAACAAATGGATTCCGCTGTGGCTAAAATGATTGTATAAATAGGAATGCTAATGCACTCCCTTTAGCTGATTAGTACCAACTATTAGAGACATTGAGTTCAGCTTGTATTTGTATTATAATTTCTATTAACTTCTGTCCCCAATTCCTTTACAAAGGTACTCCGGCACAGACATAACATGAAATAGTCTGAGGATGTAAAGTAGTTCTGGTTTTAAGACGGAAAGGAAGAAATATTTAAAGAAAAGGTTCAGTTGTGCCATTCGCAGCAGATGGTTGCTTATTTAAATGATCAAGTTAAGTAAGATGCATTTAGGACTATCGTGTTTAATTTGGTTATTTAAATGAATAAACTGCCTGTAAGGCAGTGGTTTCTACAAATATAATCATGTCACATTCAGCTCTGATTCATGTTTGCTGATTTTGATATGGTTAGATCCAGAATGAATTAGCTCATCATTTCTCTATGTGGCTAAACGGTTTTGCTTACACGAGGGATGTTTTAGATCAGATGAGAATTACCATGATGCATCGATTGATATTATGTTAATGCATAGCAGATTAATGCTCCCGCAAATTTGCATATAATGAAGATGGCCCATAGCCCTTTGTCCAAGTGCACATCCCTATGCGCCTGCCCCAGATAACAAGACCTTTCCATATCAACAGGAGCCAAGAGAGGAGGAAAAGCAGCTCCTGTAATTCCTTTTTTACGCATTCAACAGAACTACCTTTGCCCGTGGAGTTATCAAGTAGTCACTGGGATGGCAGTGATTATGCAAATGACATGCAATTTTAGTGACTGAACTAACACTGCTGAGGACTTGCTCAGTGGAAAGGAGGCATCTCCAACTCACATAAGTTGCAAGAAAGGTAAGGGCGTATATGGTAAATAAATTGTATTGTTCTGCCCTTTTTCTTGGCAAACTTGGGGAGTGCTTATTACTTAGAGCTTGTCCATTTTTTCTCCACTTAAACAGCTCTGCAGAAAAACTCCGTTTAAAACTGAACAGCTTTTCACTGTTGCTGAAAGGATGTCTTCCGCCTGTGGGGATACTCTGCCTGTCTTGCCTCAGTGAGTTGCATACAAAGCCTGCTTCAAGCAGGACGTGCAGCCTGAACACTCATTGGGATCCTCTTCTGGGCTCAGCTCACCTGCTGAGGCACAGCTTATCAAAATCAGTCATTTGTGCACTTTGTGAAATGCAGTGTGACCAGAAAACCCAGCCTGGAGAGGGTAATGAAGATACAAAGCACCTTGGGGCACTTCCATATAGGCACATAGGTAATTTGACAAACTCATTTTAAAAAGCCAAGGAAAACATCAGTAGCTTTGTTCACTGTGCAAAAATGTCTCAACTGCCAATGAAAAGCTGGTAACTGAATTTCATTGAAAATATCCAAATTTGGAATATTTGGACGTTTTTCCCTCTATCCTGTAGTAAGTTGATAAATAGTGGGGGAGGACTGAATGGGAATGTGGAAGATCAAGTTCCAGAGTGATGTGAAATGGATGCAGTGAAAACTTGGGCCCACTACAAAGTCTTTGGCTTCAATGTAATGCAACAGTTTTCAGAAAACTCCATTACCAGAGAATCATAGAATGGTTTGGGTTGGAAGGGACCTTTAAGATCACCTAATTCCAACCCCCCTGCTATAGGCAGGGACACCTCTCTCTAGACCAGGCTGCTCAAAGCCCCATCCAGCCTGGCCTTGAATGCTCTCAGAGAGGGGGCATCCACAACTTCACGGGTTTCAGTGTCTCACCATTCTCACCGTAAAGAATTTCTTCTAATATCTGGGCTAAATCTACCTTTTTCCAGTTTAAGGCTATTTTTCCTCATCCTGTTGCTACATGCCCTTAAAAAAAGTCCCTCCCTGGCTTTCTGTAGGCCCCCTTCAGGTACTGGAAGGCCGCTGTAAGGTCCCTCTGGAGCCTTCTCTTCTCCAGATTGCAGAGCCCCAGCTCTCTCAGCCTGTCCCCATAGGTGTTCCAGCCCTCTGATCACCTTAGTGGCCCTCCTCTGGGCCCACTCCAACAGCTCCACATCCTTCTTGTGCTGGGGGCTCCAGAACTGGACACAGTACTCAGATGGGGTCTCATGAGAGCAGAATAGAGGTGCAGAATCACCTCCTTGACCTGCTGGTCATGTTTCTCTTGATGCGACTCAGGATACAGTTGGCCTTCTGGGCTGCATGTGCACACTGCTGGGTCATGTTGAGTCTTCCATCAACCAACATCCCCAAATCCCTCTCCTCAGGGCTGTTCTCAAGGCATTCTCTACTCAACCTGTATCTGTACTTGAGATTGCCCTGACCCAGGAGCAGAACCTTGCACTTGGTCTTGTTGAACTTCATGATGTTGGCATGGGGTCCACCTCTCAAGCCTGTCCAGATCCCTCTGAATAGCATCCCTTCCCTCTGGCATGTCAACTGTGCCACTCAACTTGGTGTCATCATTAAAATGAAAATGTTCTAAAGAGTCTATGGCTAATAGCAGTATAAAAATAATGGAAGGAAATATATATACTTATTAGACATTTGTATTTACTCTATAAAAATCACTTTGCTTGACTTATGGCTGTTTTTAGACATAAGTAGAAGAAGACACTTACCTTTTAGAGTGTCACTTAATTATACTGCATGCTAACAAAGTATAGTTGCTTCTCGTTACCCACACAAGTAACTGTAAAAGTAAATGATACTGTTACAACACAACATTCCTTCTCAAAGTTTACAAAAGCAAGATGAGCTACTAGAAAAAAATAACCAATAAACAAAGCACCAGCTGGCCTAAGTTTGGACCTACTTTTATTTTTCTCCCATTTTTTGGCCTTTTAATAAAAAATACTGCAATTTTTCCATTTTGTTTTTGCACAGACACAAAACAGCTGGCAGTGACTTATCTTTTTCAATAGCATGCTGAAACATACTGGTTCAGATGAATAAGTATGAGATTGGGATGTTACAAACAGTATTCCACTTCTGTTGCTCCATTTCTTTGTAAATAAATAGACAAATGAGAAGCTTCCCTTCCTTGGTAGGATCAGGCTCAAAAGCAGCAGGTTAGTAAATTAGGATTTTTTAAGTTCATGTTATGTTCAGTAATATTTAGAGAAATTCTCATTAGAACATTTCACAGAACACTTTTTTGTTTGACAGAATTATATAGAATGAATGCATCTGAGACGTTACAGTATGAATAAACTCTCTTTGGTCTCTCCAATACTATATATGCTTGTGAGTTACCAGATCATAGTGAATACAGGAATAATTCAATTCATTTCTGAGTAGAATTCTATGTGTTCATGCAGAGCTGGTTTCTGAATTTTCCCTCAAAATCATTACCTCCTGCTGCTCTTTATAGAAACAACTATGATTCATTTCTTCTAGCTCTAGCATCTGTGTTTAATTTATGTAAATAATTCATGGTCTGATGCCATGTAAATACCAGTGATATGAATCCAAATACATATAAAAACTACTCAGAATGTAAAGATGTCTCAACACAATTAAGCTGTTTAAAAATTACTAACAAATAATCCTCAAACTGACACTCAAAAATAGAATGGTTGTTTGAATTTCAAATGCACTGAGCTTGTAGAACTGTAATTGCTTCTAAGAAAAGATATATGCAAAGGCCCCATCCTGCATTAGAATGTGAAAGAGCAGAATCTGAAAATATTTCAAGTCCTGCTGATTCCTGAGGTTATTCACATAGATAGATAAATAAAGAAATAAATATTAGTATTTTCCCATCAAGTTGAGGTCCTAATGCAAAATTCTGGATATGGCACTGGAATAGATGACCCCCTGAGGTCCCAGCGTGCATTAAGCTGTGATTCTACACTTTTATCACAAGGTAGTAAATTCTCTCAGACAGTAGTTCCTCCTGGAGTTAAAAACTTGTTTCTATAACCATACAAAAGAAGGACAGGTGGGAATTAAACAACAAAATGTTAATAGCACACTGTGGGGTCTGGAAGTCAACAAAGAACAAACTCTGGGAACAGACATTTTACACGGGATGCTGAAATTTATCCTAGCTGTGAGAGGTTTCTTGTCTATGCTCTTTGAGAATAAATCTGATATAAAGACAAAAGAGAGAATTGTAGGAATAGGTGAAATGAAAAAAACTCTGGATGATGAGTTTTTCATATGTATATCTCCTGAAAGAGTCCAGTCCGAATTCCAGTTGGAAGGGAAGGACCTTCAAGGAAAGGTATGCAATGGTATGAATGCTTTGTTGATGAACCATGTCAAGCTATTTTTTGCTAGGGAATAGTAATTTTTTATTATTTTTTAAAATACATCTTAGTAAAGAGTTGACTCCTCTCCTGTTTGTAGGCTCCCTTTAGGTACTGGAAAGCTGCAATGAGGTCACCCCACAGCCTTCTCTTCTCCAGGCTGAACAAGCCCAGCTCCTTCAGCCTGTCTTCGTAGGGGAGGTGCTCCAATCCCCTGATCATCTTTGTGGCTCTCCTCTGTACCCTCTCCAACAGCTCCCTGTTTTTCTTGTACTGGGGGCCCCAGACCCCCAGTGATGGAAGATTTAGGTTGGATATCAGAGGAAAGTTCTTTACAATGAGAGTGATGAGGTGCTGGAACAGGCTGCCCAGAGAGGTTGTGGATGCCCCAGCCCTGAAGATGTTAAAGGCCAGGTTGGATGGGACGCTGGGCAGCCTGGTTTAGTATTAACTACAAAGATTGGCTGCCCTGCTTGCGGCAGGGGTTTGGAGCTTGGTGATCCTTGAGGTCACTTCCAACCCAAGCCATTCTATGGTTCTGTGACTCTGTGATTCTATGATTCTATGATTGTTTGTCCTGGTAGAGGAACATCTACACTGGCGGCTGACCTTAGAGAACATACACAATTTTGCAGAGACAATGAACAGAGCCAGTAATCCTCAACATTATGGAGATACGACGGAGTAGATTTCATGCATACTGAAAATTATTTCAGGAGGAAGTTTCATTCCTAATTCTGGACACATGAACTGCATCTACACAAAAGGGCAGAGTTAAGGAAAAAATACCAAAATTTTTGAGATATAAAGAGGTATGTTGTCTTATAAATCAGTTCAACAAAAAATCACACACAGTGAAGAACTGAAGCTACCACCAAGATTTCAAGAAGAAAAAAAAGTTATCAATAATTGAAAAAAGCATAAATAATTATTTCCTATCATAATTGGTACTTTCCCATGTTAAAGATGCTACACAAAAAGCAAGTAATAGATCAGTAGGCAAGATCTCTCAATCTTTTGAAGTATTTTATTTTATTAAGTCTGCCAGCTCTGAGATAACAGGAGAGCCCTGGCGGAGTATTTCTTTACTGTTCATTAAGACTATAGCAGCACCCAAGAGCACAGCTCCCCGGCAGTAGGCATGGCCCAAACATAGAATTAGGGAAAGATGCTGCAACAAAATGGGTAAAGTGTCTAAGTGGGTAAAAAGATGAGAGCAGCACAGAGGTGAAATGATTTATCTGAGCTCACAGGGCACAGTAGCAGAACTGCAACCGTAACTCATATCTCCTCCCTCCCAAGCCAAAAATCACCCAGCCTACTCAAACATGAGGCAAAGGATGTCGGTGAAAATTAGGCTGTATGGATCAGGGCTCTTTGGGTCATGCTAACTCTTCTTCCCTGCTGTTCCTCCATTTGAAAAAAGCCACGCTCGGTGAATTGTAATGAACAAATAACCTTGCTCTGGGGGGTCTGCAGTTTCCATTCACATAACTTACTTTGTGGTTCTTCTCCCCAAGCTTCCCCTCAGCCCGTGCCATTTGATGCCTGCTGCCTTTGTGCAACTTTTGAAATTATTTTTGAAATTATAGCTTTAAAGCGCATAAGAGCAGCCCAGAAGAAAACAAATGGCAATTTTACATTTTTCAAAAAGATGTTCTTACTCTACTCACAGCTGAGTTTTGGCTGCAGCTTGTGGGCAGAACAGTAAGTGAGAGTTCTAGTCATGTATTTCCAGGGCACTTTGTCTGGGTTCTGAGAGCCATAATTTTCTTCTTTAGTTGCTTGGTTTTTTCCCTATTCCTTGACCAGAAAGTAAAGGAAAGTAAATGAAAGTAATAGGGAAAAGGATACTTTCTGGTCAAGTATCTATTCACAGGTCAATACCATGTGTCTCTAAACTCCTGCTGAGGGACCAAAAGCCACCAAGAGGTGTCATGCCAGAGTGAATAGACTTAGTGAGCCAAATATACTTTCTCCAGAATTTAGTCTACACTGACAAAGTTCACACTGATTTCAGAAAGAATAACCCCAGAACTGTCAAAGTGATTACATGCATTTCAGAGGACAAACCTACCCTGCTGGAGAGCAGTCAGCCTTCAGCATACAGCCAAGAACCCAGAGCAAATCTGAATTTGTGCCCTCCAACCACAACCATTCAATGAAGTTTTGTGGGATAACAGAGCAACCCATACACATACTGCCTGGTCAGCATGATGAAATCTCTTGCCAGGACAAGACATTAATTTGAGGCTCTTTGTTTAAATACCAATTATCACAATTTCTTTCTTTAGAGATGTGTATTTGCAGTATTATGAGCATACTGGAGCTTTGGGGGGCCACCATCTCTTCACCAAACTGGGCAGAAGTGTCTAAGAAGTGAAAGCTGTACTGAGCAAACCTGTAGTCAGACTGATAGATAGGCAGGCACAATGATCCCATAAGCTTATTTTTTTCCTTTAGAAAAACATATTAAAAAAGAAAGAAAGAAAGAAAGAAAGAAAGAAAGAAAAAGAAAGAAAGAAAGAAAGAAGAAGAAAGAAAGAAAAGAAAGAAAGAAAGAAAGAAAGAAAGAAAGAAAGAAAGAAAGAAAGAAAGAAAGAAGAAGAAGGAAGGAAGGAAGGAAGGAAGGAAGGAAGGAAGGAAGGAAGGAAGGAAGGAAGGAAGGAAGGAAGGAAGGAAGGAAGGAAGGAAGGAAGGAAAGGAAGGAAGGAAGGAAAGGAAGGAAAGGAAGGAAGGAAGGAAGGAAGGAAGGAAGGAAGGAAGAAAAGTGCATAGTTTGTACTTATGAATTCTTGTCAGAGTTAATTAAACTGTTTTCAGATCTCAGTTCTTTACTTTGTACCAGGATAAAACAATAGTAAACCATAGTTACCTTACGAATTAATTTTGAAGATTGATTGGCAGAAGATAAGCTACTGTGCAGAAACACGAGGAAAATCCTCCTGAATGTATTCTTTGTTTTTATTATTCCTAAGTAGTTTTCAGAAAGATTCAAACTTTCCTCCCCTTTGCATTCCAAGAAGCTGAATTAAAGCTTTCCAACAGAGCTACCCACCAAGTGCATCCTGTAGCTTACTGTCCTTTACTGAATTGGGAAAAAAAAACAACCAACCAAAGAACTAGCATGATGTGCTCTTCACTAAAAAATCTTGATTATCAAGGCTGTTGTAAGGGGCATTTCACTTTGATCATCATTAGAGTGAGATTGAAAAAAAAAAAAAGATTACCTTGGGAAAAAATACATACAAAATCAGTCTGATTGTAATGTGTTCCATAAAGCATTCCTATTGGCAAGAAACTCTGAAGGTAAAAAAAAAACCAAACCAAACCAAAACAAAGCAAACAGCTCCTCTGTCCATAACATGCATTTTTTCAACATTTACAAATTATTTTTGACTTAGCCACGCAGGGAGCCTACTTTCAACCCTCAATTTGAAAATCATGGAGGCTTAATAAAGTCTTCCACCTGCATCTCTTTTTCGCATCACGGTTCTTTATCCTCTAAAGGATGAAAACCCTGGCATATAAAAACTTTGTTAAGCTGTCACTATCAATAGAGTAAAAAAAAATAATGGTTGACAAAGAAGAAACAAATTGCATCTTCGAATAAGTTTCCTTCATGCTCTTGTTAAAAGCTATAACCTCTGATGTTAACTAAATTTAACCCATTCTGACCCTAGCGCTGGCCCTTAACCTCTTCTTTATTCTGCTTCCTGTGGTTGCTGAAGAAAACTGGCCCAGCGCTTGGAAAAGCGCTCTCTGTTGCACACAAAGAGGCAGCCTCGCTGCTAGGCTGTCAGGAGGGATAGAATAGACGGGGAGGTCAGCACCTGTGCTGAGAAGCAGGTGACAGGGAACTGCTTGGACCATTCTAGGGCAAGTTGTAATAGTTTCTACCCTTTAAATATCGCACTGTAGTTTCGGGTATTCAAGGCAGCGAAGTTCACGTTTTCTTTGTGAATGCAGACTTTAAACAAATTAATCTATTGCTGTTCAACTGACTGTAAAATTAGTAGATTTACTGTTGCAAAAAAAAAAAAAAAAAAAGGGAGAGCTTTCACTTCCACTTTAATAAGGTCACGGATGTGTCCTAGGCTGCCAACAAAAGCAGCTTTTAAAATCTTCACAGCTGAACCCAGCAACTTGCAAAGGCTGTTGAACAATGTCTTAGATGTACAGTGGAAACTCCTCTCCCTACAGTCAAGATGTAAAACCAGGCATTTAAAAAACTTACCGCACTGGGAAGTTTTAACTTTAATTGTGCCTCACCACAGGGACCTACAGGCTGGCTTTATGATTACCATTTTAATAAATTCAGCCAGCCTCGCTTTTCAGAGAGCAAAATCAGTTCCTTGCCTGGATTCTTTAAATCAGACCAAGCAATTTAATGACGGCATGCATCTTCAAAAGAATTGTTTTAATTCACAGAACAGAGGCAGACTCTTGGAATCAAACAAAACTGTGGCTCTTTGGCTATTACATTCTGTGCAGGGCTCTGCTAGCAGTGGCCATTCTTATCACCCAACAGAATTTCTGGGGTTGCTTTTATTTTTTGCTGCCTTGTTAGAGTGAAAATAGAGAAGTGTGTGTTTATTAAGCAGCTTTCAAAAGCTGGGGATGTAAAGAGAGTAAGCGAGCTACTGCAGAACCAGGAACATGTACCTGCAGCCCACCCAGAATATCTGTATCCTTTAAGCATGCATTAACTCCAGTGTGTTCTGCAGCATGTGGCAATGCTCAGCTCAGCACAAGGGAGTTTTTATCTGAGTTATATGATAAAGTCTTCATAGAATCATAGAAGGCCTGGGTTGAAAAGGACCACAATGATCATCGAGTTTCAATCCCCCAGCCATGGGCAGGGTCACCAACCACCAGACCAGGCTGCCCAGAGCCACATCCAGCCTGGCCTTGAATGCCTCCAGGGATGAGGCATCCACAACCTCCTTGGGCAACCTGTTCCAGTGTGTCATCATTCTCTGACTGAAAAACTTCCTCCTAATATCTGACCTAAACCTCCCCTGTCTCAGTTTAAAACCGTTCCCCTTTGTCCTGTCACTATCCACCCTTATAAACAGCCGTTCCTTTTCTGTTTACATGCTCCCTTCAAGTACTGGAAGGCCACAATGAGGTCTTCTCAGAGCCTTCTCTTCTCCAAGCTAAACGAGCCCAGCTCCTTCAACCTTTCCTCATAGGAGAGATGCTTCAGCCCTCTGATCACCATAGTGACGCTCCTCTGGACCCATTCCAACAACTCTGCATCTTTCTTGTGCTGGAGCTCCAGGCCTGGATGCAGTACTGCAGATGGGGCCTTACAAAAGCTGAGTAGAGGGAGACAATCATCTCCCTTCCTGCTGGCTATCCCTTTTTTATTGCAGCCCAGGATATAGTTGGCCTTCTGGGCTGCAAGCACACGCTGGCTCATGACAAGCTTCTTGTCCACCAGGAGAGGTCTTTGGCCAAGGTCTTAGGTCTTTGGCCAAGAATTCCAGGTGTTGCATTAGCCCAATAGTATCAATAACAAATTCCCGAAGACCTTGTTTGGCACTTTAAAAGTTTTGCACTAGATGTTGGGAATCAGAGCTCCAATTCAGGAGTAGGGGAGAACCGTGTCACCCATACGGCAGCATCCTTGCTCTCTGCCAACTATAGGCACAGATCCACCCCAACACAGTCACCAGAACAAGCACCCACCTCCTCAGGGACAACTGAACATGTAGACTCCCAGAGTTGGGCTAAGAACATGGAGGAAACTTCCCAGTAGCATCCTGAGCATGTAGGTAATGCCCACTCCCTCAGGTCACTGCTGCTCAGGGAATTGCTGCAGAAAGCAACAGTGCCTCAGAGCATCTCCTGTGAGGAAAGGCTGAGGGACCTGGGGCTGTTCAGCCTGGAGAAGACTGAGAGGGATTTTATCAATGCTTATAAATATCACAGAATCACGGAATGGCCTGGGTTGGAAGGGACCACAAGGATCATGAATCTCCAACCCCCCTGCCACATGCAGGGCCACCAACCTCCCCATTTAATACTAGACCAGGCTGCCCAGGGTCCCATCCAACGTGGCCTTGAACAACTCCAGGATTGGGGAATCCACAACCTCCCTGGGCAACCTGTTCCAGCACCTCACCACTCTTTGTAAAGAACTTCCTCCTGACATCCAACCTAAATCTTCCCTCTTTCAACTTAAAACTGTATCGAAAAGATGGGAGTTAAGTGGCAGTGGATATCTCTTCTGGAGATACTCAAAACCCATGCAGTCGCTTTTCTGTGCAACCTACAGCAAGGAACCTGCTTTAGCAGGGGGTCAGAGTAGGTGATCTCCAGAGCTCCTTTCCAACCCGTATGGCTCTGTGATTCTGAGGACAAGCAACCTCCTGCCACCATCCCTGTTCCTTTTAAATGCTCTGGATTATCTACGTGTTGGTGCACGGACTGGCAGAACAGGCCTTGATTTGGCACGAAAGAAAACAAAGCGGCTTTGCTAACCAGCCTGAAACAGAGAGCGGGAATGTGAGCACCCTGTTTGATAACACCGCATAGCACGGCGCAGCACCGAGGACACCGACACCGACACACCTACCCAGCCGGCCGGGTGCGTGCGCAGTCCTCGTGGGGCCGGGAAGGGGAGGAGGAGGAAGAGGAAGGGGAGGGGGAGGAAGAGGAAGGGGAAGGGAGGCCGCGCTCCACCCTCCCGGCCGGCCAGGGCAGGTAAGGGCGGCCCGCGGGGCGCTACAGGCGCGGGGCGGGTTGGAGGATGTGTTCCTCCGGAGCCGGGTTCCGCTGAGGTAAATGTGGTTTTGGTGCTTTGTGCCTGAAGGGGCGTGCGGTGACGGCACGAGGGGGAGTGGCTTTAGGCTGAAGGAGGAGATGTTTAGGTCACATTTCAGGGGAAATCTTTTCACTCAGAGGGCAGTGAGGCTGTGGGTGTCCCATCCCTGGAGGTGCTCAAAGCGAGGTTGGATGGGGCCCTGGGCAGCCCGAGCTTGAGTGTTTCCAGGGACAGGGCATCCATCATCTCTCAGGGCAACCTGTGCCAGTGCCTCACCACCCTTATTGTAAATAACTTTTTCCTTATAACCAATCTAAGTCTTCCCTCTTTTCATTTGAAACCATTCCCTCTTGTCTTGTCACAACGCACTCTTCGAAAGAGTCTGTCCCCTTCTTTCTTACAGCCCCCCTTATATACTAAAAGACCACTCTCAGGTCCTCCTGGAGCCTTCTCTTCTCCAGGCTGAACAGCCCCAGCTCTCTCAGCCTGTCCTCACAGGGATGTGTTCCATCCAACAACCCTTGGGTTGTTTCTGTGGCCCTTGTCTGGATGTACTCCAACAGCTCCATGTCTCTCCTGTACTGAGGACTCCACATCTGGTCGCAGTACTCCAGGTGAGGCCTCACCAGCACAGAGCAGAGGAGCAGAGGATCACTCCCTTGCCCTGCTGGCCATGCTGCTTTGGATGCAGCCCAGGATACGATTGGCTTTCTGGACTACAAGGGCATATTGCTGCTCCTGTCCCGCTTCCTATCCACCAGTACCCTCAAGTCCTTTTTGTCAGGGCTGTGCTCCACTCTTACATCCGCCAGCTTGTACTGATAGCAGGAATTGCCACAGCCCAGGTGCAAAAGATGTTGTACTTGGATTTATTGAACCTCAGGAGATTTTCCTGAGCCCAGTGCTTAGGAGGTGTCTCTGGATGACATCCTGTCCCTCAGTGTGTTGACCACACCATACAGCTTGGTATCATCTGCAAACTTACTGAGGGTGCACTCTTTATACTGAAGTTTTTGCATCTGTTAAAAAAAACAACAGATGATTTCTGAAGTCTGTAACAAAATGAGAGGAATAGTCAGGTGCTGCTTGTTTTCCATTCCTTGTATTGCAGAAAAGCCTTACCACTGCCTTTATTTTTTGCCTTTTTTTTCTGCAAACTTTTGTCAGTACCTGAGAAAAAAGTCTCATGATCGTGATTTTTACCAGATGGTCTGGTGGAATGTCTACCATAAACTGCACTTTCCAAACAATTCATGCTGCATAGGTGTATAGCTGTATGTAAGAAATCTTGCTAGTTTTGACAACTGCAAAAAAAGCTCAGCTCATTATAATTATGCCATCCTAAATTTAATGTTTGTGTAAAACTGAAAAAGGCAATAAATACTTAAAATGCCTGATAAAATAGGTTTGTAATTAAGGTACTGTTTCAACTTTGGGGCATGGCTGAACGTGGAATTCAGGTTTAGAGACAGCAAGCCCTTTTTGCTTTTAGGTTATAGAAATAACGCTGGTGCTTTGTCCATATAAAATCAACTAACCATCTGGATTACTTGCATGAAATGATCATTGGAAAACTTGCCTGAGAAACACACACAATTTGGGGTTAGCTTAATGAGAAGCAAGTTGCATGTATCCTAGGAAGAGTTTTCAATGCTGGCATAAAACATACTGTCAAGTATGGTAATGTTTGCTTTGTCCCATACCATGGTGAATATTGTGCATGGTAATCTTGTACTGTATGGTTAAAGTTTATGAAACTTGGCAGATGTTGGGGTGGCTGTTGATGGGCATTGCCTGGATCACCACTTCATTCACTGGGTAACTGAGACAGATCTGAAGCAACATGGCTTAAATAAAATGCTTCCCAAAGGTGCTGAAAGAAGTCCCAGTGTTGTGTATTTCATGAAAAACAAAACAAAACCCTGCACTGAAAGTACACAGGTTTAAAAGTGAGACATGTCTTTTTATTTGACAACGCTTTCTCCCTTTTAACCACTGGCTCATCTCTGCACAGCTGTGTCACAGTAGATACTCACGAGGAGAAATGAGCTGGAAGTTTTGGAGTCTCTAAAAGGATTCAGGCTCAAATATTAAGATACTGAAGATAATGTCAACTCTATACATTTTCTTTCGTTGTAAGATTTTCTCTCTGGATTAAAGCCCTCTTTGTTACTGGAAAGCTCCTGTTGGTTGCTTGTTTTGTAGAGTAACACTGCATCTTTTCCAAAGAGTGGTTTTAAGGCTTGGGGTTTACTGAACCAGAATTGGTCTTTCTGATAACGCTAACTCGAAGAATCTGACAGTTGGAGGTAACTTGTTTTCTTATTCTTCCTGTTCCTCAGAATGACTTCCTTTTGTGTGATGAAACTTTTATGTCAAACAACCAGAAGTGAGACTAGATATGCAAAAAGATTCTGTGGTACTCTCCTGTCACAGACAACACAAAAGGGAGTTTTCCCTCCATTCTGGATGGCGGTGCCCCATCCTAGAAAGACAAATGTGCTTGTATTTGCTCAGCCATTTTGTACAGCTGAAAAATCTCGCAAAGATCCAAAAAAGAAAGCAGCGTTTGGAAGCGTTGGGCGAAGAATTCCGTATCGGATTTTGCACGTAATCAACCAGGATGGAGAGAGCTTAGGAGATATGCACCGAGCAGAGGCACTCAGACTGATGGATGAACATAACCTGAAACTGGTTCTGCTTCGTGAGAACGCAGAACCTCCTGTGTACAGACTGATGACTGGGCAACAGATTCATGAGGAGAAGCTGAAGCGTGCAGAGAAAGAAAAAGCAAGTCTAAAAACAGGTACATGCATTGTTAATGTTACAACACTGAGCACTTTGAAAAATGCTGTATTAAAAGTGGTTTCAGCGGATTAAATCCTCTTACTTGCATTTGTGTAAATCCTGCAACGTCACTGCAGTCCATGCTATTAGGGATTTGCACTGGTGAAAATAAAATTTTGGATTAGTTTAGTCTTCTCCACGGAAGCCTACTATTGCCTTCTCAGGATTTACTACTTTGGCATCTGCTGGCTTTTTTTTTTTTTTTTTTTTTAAAGCTATTTTTATTTAAGTTAATACAGCTAGACTCTGGTCGTGTAAGGCTCACTGAATTTCTCTTCTTCTACTAAGGCATAAATGACAGACACTTTTTACAACTCTGTGTACAACGTACACAAACTTGCCTCCAGTGATCATGAACTGTGGTTGTGAAACTTTCTCTTCATAGCCTGCTGCTAGAAGGAAAAAGTCTGGAGCTCTTTCTTTTAGAGAGGAAGCAGGCTTTCTTTTTTTTTTTTTTTTAAAGCCAATCTGCTCGAACAGTTGAACAAATTGAGTTTGGCAAGGATGTTTTAGAAGACATCTGACCTTGTTTGTTGGCCTCGGGCTAAGGAAGGTATCTGTGCTCTGGACAGAGTTCTCATTTTAGGGAGCATACTGTGGTAGGGAGTTTTTCTGTTTCAGAGACTACAAAAAGATTATGCACGTGCTAACTAATTTAGAGAATTCTTATGGAGGAAGAGAGCATAATTGTACTGTACTTCCAGCTGGATATTTTACTGTGCAAGAAAACAAGCTTGAGATGAATAGATATTTATTTTTAAAGCTTTCAAATTCAGCTACATTATGTGCAAGATGTAGGAGTTTCCACACTAATTCTCAAGTCCAGATCCAATGTTTGCCTATTTATCTTTGTTAGACCTGCATTGTGGGTGGTATGAACAAAACTGCAGTGAAAACAAAAATACTTTAAGCATTCTGAACCTGAAGAGACTTCCATGTGTGCTCTAAACATGCAGTTTATCTTCCCTTTAGAGCAGTGACTGAAATACCAATTACCCCTTCTAAGGTGAGATGGTAAGTGCTGACACAGTGAGGCTGGGATACTCTGTGTGTGAGAAAGCAGCATGGGGGAAAGGGGGTTAAGCAAAGCACTGGAGGCTGCTGAAAGAGAGCAGATAGTTTCTCACGTGCTATGTTAACACAATCTTAGTTCTGTTTTAAACAGTGCTGGTTCAGAAGGAGTTATCCTTTTCTTCAGCTATTGCCAAGAATGACTTGGAGACTAAGACTAAACAGATAACACACTGGATTGAAAAGAAATACCATGTTAAAGTGACTATCCGACAGGGAAGAGATAGCAATACAGACATGGTAAGTGGACAGTCCATTTCATGAAATAGCTGTATTTGTATTTACTTCTCCCATACCGTTCTGTCTTCTGAGTTTAATGCATCATTTGGTTTTGATGTGAATGTCTGTGTCCCATCAAGTTAGCTGTCGCTTCTCGTGTTCAAACACTGCAGTCCCATAGAGACAATTCAAGTACTATGCTTTGTTAAGAATGCAGGCAGAATAGTGAGCTTCTTTGTAGCATCAGCTTATTAAGTGGGCTGTAAAATTGTCCCATCTGTACCTTACGCCAGCTGAGATATTTTGTAGTAATGTTTATTAAATATTTTTATGTTTTAGTTGGATAACTTAAATAACTTACTTGTTCTTCTGAAGACAGTACTGTGTAGAAAGCTACTGAAATTGTGCTTCAAAAGTGGCAAAGTAATTATCTATAAAGATTTCAGGGCTTCACCTCTTCTCATGTGCACAAATGTGGGGTTTTTTTGTTGTTTGTTTTTTTAAAACCAAAACAGGATGAATTAATAATTTAGCCTAAACATTAGGAAATGGCATAATCCTGGTGACTTTCCTAATACTACTTTAATGAATAAAGAATGAATGGTTGGGAAAAGACAAGCTGAAGTGTTCAAACCAAAACTAGCAAAACAGCCTGAAATATTTCTAAGCATTGCTGTGGATTTTATCCTATTTTTTTCCTCTTTTCAGTTCATGCTTTTTGATCAGATTTTGGAGGCTATGTCTGACAAAGCCACTTACCTTTCCAAGCCTAAAGCCATTAAGGAAGGAACAAGTATGTGCATTCTGAGACACATGTCTGACAAAGAGTTGAAAGCATACCAGAAGATGGAAAAACAGAAAAACAGTATGGTAAAGAAAGATGAAAATCAAGAGCCAAAGTCAAGTGAGTTGCATTAATGACTTTATGAGGAGGTACAAAGAATCCTATTACAAAAAGGACTGTAAAATAAAGGTTTTTTGCTGGGCTTTGCACTGGTCATTCGATGAAGAAAATCTGCAGTTAACTTTTACTGCAGAGTCAGAATTTCAACAGTTGGTATTCCGTTTTCCATGGGCGGATCTGTTGTCTTGCATTCTGTCACAGCATCTTTTCCTGGCTGTGTTTTAGGGGGAATGTACCCACTCAGACGAGAGGCTAAGCTCCTCTTAGGGCGAGAACGCTTTGCCTGGCAGAAATAAGTACAGCATTAGCAACTTCACGTGTGTACAGAATAGCAATGGAGGTGCAGAAAAAACATAGGGAAAAGGCCAGCATGTTATTTACAAGACCTTCAGATAACAAAAATCTCCCAAATTAAGTAGATAGCTGGCTTGCTTTCCTGCTTTTCCACATTCTAAAACACTTAATACTAACTCTCTCAACTGTATTTTGTCACCTCACAGAGGAGGACTTTAAGAGTATAACTTACTTTTAGCTTTTTCTTTTCAGGATCGTGGTGAACTGCATGCCTTGCTAGGCTCTGCTACAGTTACAAAGAAAAAAAGAATGTCGTTATTTCAGATTATGCAGTTCAGAGTAAGACTGTGTGAAAATACATACCTTCATTGCAAATACTTTTCCACAGCCAGGATGATCACAAGAGAACGGTTTCAGCTCCTCGTGAAAAGAGAGGATATGGCTTTGAAGGTTAAACAGAGTTGTATAAGTTCTGTCACATCCTTCTCTTGGGCAGCGGCAGACTTCCCTCTCCGCAGCATGTGTTTTTTTATGCTGCTTGAGGTAATCTTTGCGTTTAAAAGTTTTAGAACACTCTGTACAAACAATTGGCTCTGAGTCAGGGAAGGAAAGAGGGAAAGAGAGGCAGAGTATAAGTTAACAGCTTCTTGCAGGAACTCAGAATTAAACCCCAGCAGTCCTCTAGAAAATAGCAAAAACTCACATGAAGGGTAGGGAACTCAGAGACTAGAAAAGAATGTGAATTATCCAGATCCCAAATCCTACATTATGCAGTTATTCATTAACTGAATCATAAATCAAAGTTAGTATACTAACGTTTTCATCAATCAAAGATCTAGCCAGAGTGACAACTGTTTTACCATTAAGTGCTAGTCAACAGTTGGTTTAGGCACAATGACCTAGTAGTAGTGAGTTCAGCAAGGCCTACTCTTCACACATGCATTTTGTTTCTTGTTGCTTGCTAATGCATATAAAGCTTACCTGCATGGCTTTCTTTATTATGTTTCAGAAGCTCAGTCCAAGTTTTTCCAATATATGAGCAGTTTTCTTTCTTGCACGGATAGCCTTTTAGAGACAACAGATGATTACATCACAAACACTGTGGCAAACAGTCTAATTTTACAAGGGTGAACTCCATTTTCAGTGTTTGAAAATTAGAGTTAAGTATTCCTCATCTTCCTCCCCATTCTACATGGTAGGACAAAAGGCAATAGACACAAGTTAGAAGATGAGAAACTCCTAATACGTTTTATGAAGAAACCTTTTTATCACCGACACGAGTTGTCCTGAGAGGCTGTGAAACCCTTGCCTCTGGAGACATTCAGTACGTGACTGCATGCAGCCCTGAGCAGCTTGGTCTAATGAAGTAGATTTGAACCAGATGACCTCCTTTCCAACCTAAATGGCTTTATGGTACTCCACCTCCCTGAGCCTTAAGTAAAACTTATATCCCACCAACCATGCACTTTCAGTCAAATATATAACCATAATACTATATTTCTATCTAAATATTTATATTCCAGGAACTTGACTATACAGTAATATTCCCCAGCCTAAAGAGACTACCATTTTATCAAGCAGACAAGATGACTTTTAAATGAACCACAGAAAGTTAATGCTATTTAAATACCAAGACTGCAAAGATCAAAGAACTATAAGCAAGTCTTAAGAAAGTACCACAATATGAGTCACAGGTTTGGGGATACTCTTCCTAGTCGCAGATCTCCTTGCTTTCCAGTGTTAGTTCAAAACAAAAACAACAAAGTTAGCTGTCAAAGAATACTAAAAGAAGGATAGCAGTGTAGCGGAATAAGCTCAAACATCTACATGACCACCTCCTGACAATTCTACTTAAATACCTTTCACGTGAGAACAGTAAAAATGCAAGCTTGTGTGGTTTTTGCCAATGTTACATAAGAAACGTGCAGCAGAACTGGCAGTTAATCTTAACTTGTGGACATCTAAGCTAGAGCCTTAACCATTAGCTGATCTTCTCTCCAGAAGATAGATTATTGACAAGGAAGCACTTTAGAAGTCAAAAATGACTTCTAAGGGGAACTGAGCTGGGTTTAGCGGGCCAGAAATAAATATATTGTAACCTGAATGATGCAATGTCCTGACACTGTAACCCAAATGGCAACTCAGAATGGTATTCTGGCTTTGTCTGTCTGAATCACTAGGCACAGAACACTTCCATGTCTGTCACGAACCAGGAAGTACCATCCACATTGGAAAGAGTCATTTTTCCTTTGCCAAAACACAACTGAAGCAAAAAGAAAAAGTGTGTTACCTTCATGTATCTTCTTGTGCCGCTTTAGACTATTTGGAGTAGAAAAATTCTTCCCACATCCTTCGTGATTACATCTAGGTAAAATTGCACTGGTTTAACTTCTCTCATTGTACCTGCATAGTTTTTCTTCAAGTCACAAACAAGTTAAGAGGGCAACCCACACTTCCCCCTGCCCAGAGATTTGTTCTGCTTCATCCCTTGTATAAGTCAATTCCATAATGCTTCCCATTACAGCAAGTTACATTTTAGCTGAAGAATCAAACTTCATCTCCCTCCCTACATAGGGAGCTGTCCAAATGCACAGAAGGTGGAAGCTTCAGGTGACTTGTACAATTCTAGCAGCCAGAGCAGCCATGCAAGCATTTTGCTCATGTTTCAGACTCCGTAAACTCAACGTTTGTTTGTTTGATTTTCCCACGAACCTGTAATAAATACTAGGAAAAGTGCCTGGAGAGCTGAAATTATAGAGCATCGTGACTGCTGATCAACAGTTTGCTTGGAAAGCAGAAAATTAGCTAAAGAAGTGTGCTGGCAACTATGAGAGTATTCCTGCAAGTTTATTTTCAGGTTTTAAATGCCCCATCAATGAAAAGGTTGAGAGAAGGCACATGTTTTCAACTGTAGTGTTTAAATTGTTGAAGTTCATTAGCAAAATGATCTACCTACTTGAAGGGCGGTTCATTGGTGTGCTGACACAGGTGAACTTTCAGTTGCTGATGTTTTCTGAAGGACTTGCCACAACCTTCAAAGTTGCACTGTTTAGGAAATAAGTTATCATCAAGCCAAACAACGACAGCCCAATCCACCCATGCTGGCTGATATCCCAGTCACACAAACTCATGCAAATTCTGCACAGCGAGCCCAGGTACGCCCTCAGGTACCACAAGAGGAGCTTGTTTAGCCCCATTCTGTAGTGCCAAAGGTCATCACTCACCGAATAGAGTTTCTGCTGATTTTCATGCTTGCGTTGAACGTGTTTCTTTAAGTTTGATTTTGTTCCAAACTTCTGATTGCATCCCTCAGCTGTGCACCTGCAAACAAAGCAAGTTTTCTCACCGCACACAAAGCACGTAACCCCATCACCGGGCAAGAAGACGACGAAGATAGCCGCACTCACAATACAAATAGTCTTTTTAAAGACATGAAAAGCCAGTGGGAAAGTCACTATCGAAAGCCGCCGGAAGCCACGTAAGGGGGAGCTTCAGCAAAACACAAGGCTTTCTAGCTGCCGCCCCACTACGGCGGCCGACGTCCCCTCGTCACAAATCGCACCCCGCAGGGGCGGCCCTGCCCGCTCCCACCAGCGCAACGCCACAGACGGCCGAGGCCGGGCCTTACTCGAAGGGCCTCTCCCCGGAGTGCGTGAGGAAGTGCCGGGCGCGGTGGAAGTCCCTGGTGAAGCTCTTGCCGCAGCCCTCGTACAGGCAGACGTACGGCCTCTGAAAGAGACGCGGCGGCTCAGAGGCGGCGGCCGCAGCTCCCGATCCGCCCCCGGCCGGCACGCGGCCCTGCCCCGCTCACCGCGCCCGTGTGGCGGCAGAGGTGCGCGTCCAGCCGCCAGCCCTTGTTGAAGGCGGCATCGCAGCCGGGGAAAGAGCAGATGAAAGAGCGGGCGGGGGCCGCGCTCCTGACGCCGCTGCCGGCGGGCGCGCTCCCGACGCTGCCGCTGGCCGCGGGCGCGCTCCCGACGCTGCCGCTGCCGACAGGCGCGGGCGCGCTCCCGACGCTGCTGCCGCCCCCGGGCGCGGGCTCGCTCCCCGCCGCGCCCTCCACGGCCATGCGGGAGATCACGTGGCCGCGATCCCAACCCCGGGCACCGCGATGGCCGAGGCGGCGGCGGCGCGCATGCGAGGTCTGTGGAGGGCTGGGCCTCGTGGAGGAGAGGGCGGTACGGCGTCCTTACCTATCGGCTCGCGGCTCGGAGGTCGGTGATCTCTCGGTCTGTGATTAAAACAGTTCCTCTAAGCCGCCAGAATCTAGGCAGAATTAAGCAGCAATCTCAGGCATGCTGGTGCTGGAGATACTCGTTTTCCTCTGTAGAGCTTCCCACGAATGGGCTGTGCGTCCCTGCCAGGAGCTGAACGGATGTCGCCTACCTAGGCTCATGCAAAGCCTTTGGCGTGGTCCCTCACCACGTCCTGATCTCTGCACTGGGGAGATACAGGTTTGAGAAGTGGGTAAGGAATTGGTTGGATGGCCACAAACTTTGAATTTTTTATTAGCAGAAATGTGAAAATACCGCTGTGGTATATATGGTTATATGTGCTGATATGATCCATCACTGCTCCTATGGCCTAGTAGGTAGTGAAAGCAATGGTGTCATTGTCCAGATCTAACCAATAAGACAGTTTGTCTTTCTACGATGAAAGCTTACCGTACACTGTATTCAAACCTTTCTCACAGAATCATAGAATCATAGAATGGGTTGAAAAGGACCACAATGATCATCAAGTTTCAGCCCCCTGCTATGTACAGGGTCACCAACCACCAGACCAGGCTGCCCAGAGCCACATCCAGCCTGGCCTTGAATACCTCCAGGGATGGGGCATCCACAACCTCCTTGGGCAACCTGTTCCAGTGCGTCACCACCCTCTGTGTGAAAAACTTCCATCTAATATCTAACCTAAACCTCCCCTGTCTCAATTTAAAACCATTCTCCCTTGTCCTATCAACCATTCCCCCTTCTCCTACTGAAAAAAAACCCACACATTTGGTTGAAAAGGGCTTTTTTGATCACTGGGACATGGACATTTGAAAGCATGGAAGCGACAAACTTGTTTTTTTCTTTATGTTCATTTTTTTTCACCACTGAGAAGAAAACTCTCAATTTCCTGATCATTGCCAACGTAGTAAGTAAGCTGGGCTAGCAATATTTGGAAAGGTGAAAATAATGGATTGCAATCGAATGTTTTGACTTTGGCAGGGTATGGATATTTGCAGCTAACAAACATAGAGATCTGTGAGAAATCAGAACAAGTATTTCCTCCTAGATATTCCTTCATCTCACCTACAGCGTATTGCAGGAGGTGTTGCAGATAATTCACTGCTGGTCTATGAAAGTTTCATTTTGGTAATATGTGAACACAAGGAATGTTGAGACTTACCCTCACAGGATGGATATTTCCATAGTTTTCAGCTGAGTGGATGTCAAAACGTCATCCAGATGCTGAATGTGAATGCCCTGTTGGAACCACTGCGTTCTTCAAAGGGAGATGATGAAGAAAAGCTTGCAGTGAAGCAGTTCCCCTTACATTTTCCTTTTGGGGCACTGACACAGTCTGAAAACCAGAGCAATCCAATTCCACATCTCAATGTTATGGCCGTGCATTAGTTGGAAGGCAGTTTATGGGAAATATGACCACTTTTGAAGGCTACAGACTTGATGAGAGGCAGAGCTTGCATAATGCAAACAGAGCAGTGTGTGCTGAGTGCTCAGTCAAACTCACACTTCAGGAGCCTGACATTAGGAAATTAGCTACATCACAAAGTAAATTCTGATCCTTGAAATGCCTTAAAAGTGATGGGATTAACTACTTTGACAGTCCAAAATGCAGCAGTGAAGATAACGGTTCTTTCAGTAAACAGGTATGGGAAAGCTGAAGAAATTATTAAATGTCGCACTAAGCTGAGCTCTAAGTTGAAGTCATTTTCAATTGTACAAATAAAAAATATGTATTATTTGATTTAAATGCACTAAACAGTATCCAGGTTGCTTAGTACCTTTTAAAATAATACGTTTTTGATTGTTCTCACTTAGCTATGGATTTATGTACTGTAGAAAAGCAAACCAACCCTCTTTTCCTCCTCACAACAATATCATCTTTATTCTGTTCTTGATCACAGCATGGGCTCTTCCTCTTTTCCTAAATTAAAGCCTGTCCCATGGCTAAGGGAGAGCAGATGAAGTAGGTGTGAATTACGAAACTGGATGCCAGAGGTGAACTGCATTTAGGATAATGTGTCCTTGATCTTTCTGTTTACAGAATTATGGCTGACTCCTAATGATGCCCGTGTCCTCAGGAGCCCTTTCTGGGGATTTCTGATCAGCACAAAAACATGCTAGGAGGAGGATGGAGTTAATCAGTTGGGCTTTCCTGCTGCTATATTCAGCCTAGCAAACTGACTCCGACAGATGTTTCTGCTTTTAGGCCATGAGGAACTTTACTGACTGGCTTTCCCTGTGCTCAAGAAGCACATCAAGCTATCAAAGACTTGGTTTCTGTCAGAGCGTTGTCTCTTCAGGTGATGTTTTTTTCTATCTCTGGCCTAGCAGATTTTAATACATTTATCAAGGGACTGATTCCCCTGACAGAAGAAATAGAGGAAATTCTCATTACCCGATTTTCTCTCCTGTCTGCAGGGGCCATGGACTGCAGGTGACTGAAGTTGCAGAGCAGAGCCATGCAGAGCAGAGCTCAGAGCCCCCTGCTTCCAGCCAGCCTGCCATCAGTTGTCCCAACTTGCTGACTTTTTGGGATAAGGGCCAGACCTTGAACAAAATGTCTTGCACAGCCGTTAGACAAGACCAGATTAAAGCAAAATGGACCAGATTTTCTTCTCAGTTGCACCACTGTATTTGAAATTATGCCAGGACAACTCCAGGAAGCAGTTTCATGCTGAAAGGAAGGACATCTCAGGGGGTATCAGGTTTTCCTGACTCATGGCATTGCTGATTTTCAAAGGGACACAATGTCTAGAATTGTGTCTGCCTGTCCTGCAAATGGTGCCTTTTTAAATCAGACACAGTTATTTGTGCTCACTACACAGGTATCTCAAGGCATTGAGTTCCATGGGTCAATAAGGAAGGCAGTTATCCGTCCAACCAAAATTACAGGTGCAAAATTGTGCCTGCAGCTACCCGTGGCCATAAAAAACAGGCATCCTCTGAAGGCCGGTTGTAACAGAAGTGTTGCCACACAGCAGATGTGGGAGTCCTTCCTGCCCCAGTTGAGCCCTCGGGGCGTTTCTGCAGCACGTAGTCTGTTTGCTTGGAGGAAGGAGAAAAACAATTTTCCCCATCCTTATGGGGATGACTGTTTTTGTGGACTCTGATGTTACTAAAACAATTTCTACTTCATGAATCATTAGTCTGCCAGTGACATGTTATGCAGCTGCACTTGTATCAAATCCCTGTTAATTATCTAAGTAAGCAAGTTTGCTTCCTTTCCCACTATGGTCGCTAGTCGTGTGTCTTGTTGGAGGCTCCTGTCCTGCCCTGCCAGCAGTTGTCCTTGCAAGGCTTTTCTCCTCGAAGCTGCCGATGTGAGGAAAGACTTGTTCCCCAAGGCCTGATTCAAATCCTTTTGAAATCAGGAGAGAGGTGCTCACAGTTCTTAATGGGTTTGTATTACATCCTCAGATAGTAACTTTTTCCGGGCAGGAATTTTGCTTCAAATGCTTCTTGAAGACATTTGAGAGATCTGTCAACTGATAAAATACCCAGCTTTAAACCAATACAAACAGTGGATCCCCTGAGTATGCTGTTATATTGTAGAATAAAGTTGCTTTTTGTTTGTTTTTCTTGAAAAAGCAATAGTCTCATCTTCTTTCTTGTCCAGAATCAGACCCGTGCTAGCTTTTCAGTTAGAGACATCCAAACCTGTATGCATAAGCCCAACTTTGTCTCCCACCTAACAAAGAATGAAGAAAAGGCAGTTCCTCACTCTCTACTAATCTGCACCTGTAGATCATCCAGTAGATGTCCAAATTCCTCTTTTTTTGGCTCAAATCTACTGGAGTGTAAGGGCTGGTTGAGGAGTCTGAGGCAAGGAAAATCCAGATTTGTCCTCAATGGGGTTGTTTCATGCAAATCTCAAAACATGAGATTTTTTACAACAATCATTTTATTCAAAGGTGTTAACAAAAACACAATGAAAACCATGATATAAGCCCATTTTTCCACCCACCAGAGATTTACCTTCACTTTGTGTGGCTGCTGACCATACAAGCATGCAGCTGCTGATTTGGGATTGTGAAAAGAAAACTGTGAGTTTAGTGAAAGCAGATAGAGCCATCTAGTGACATGAGAAATGCATTCTTCATTTCACACAGTGAAAGACCTACAGAGGCCCCCAAAGGTCAGCATTCATCACCCGCACACAGGAGAGCCCCTCTACCACAGGTGCATCTCCTGATGTTCATGCAGCCAGAGCTTTGCTTGGTTTCCAGCAGCCCAAAGCCAGCAAAGGTTTGGAGAGCTGGAGCAGGGAGGGCAGTGCCATGCAATAAGGGTGCGTCATTAGCAAGGTATGACTTTGGGCCACAGAACAGTGGGAAGAGTATGGGGTGCCAGGATTGGGCAGAGCTTGGCTTCAGCTGCAAAGCGTCCTGGCTGGATTGGGCTCACGTATTTCTTGGGAGAATGATCTTCCACACAAATTGATTTTGAGCTGCTTGAACCAAACGAGGGGAAATTCAGGGCACTGGAAATAATACTTAGAAATGAAAAAGAGTGAAAATATCTGTTTTAAAACAAGGAAATGTTTGAGTTTGGACTTAACATTTCCTCTGATCAAAGTGAAGCTCTAATAATTATCACTCTCATCTTAGAAGATCTAGGTTTCTTGGCAGGGGAAACTTTACTTTTTTCCTCTTCCCTTTTCCTTCTATCTTTGTCCAGCATAGTCCTCCCTCTCCTCTGGAAAATTCACACCACTCAGTTTGTTATCAGTCTAGCTAATTGCATTACTGCACTTCCCAGCAAATTAAGACCCAGAGCCCGCTGTTTTACAGTAAACTCCTTGGATGAAGGGATAATGAGGTTTCTTAGAAGGTTCTTCTTGCCAGCAATACACACTTTTGGTTTACACAGGGAAGATAAGGCAGTCAGGAGAGCTTTTGTGTGAGCCTTCCCAAGCACAGTCCAGGTCTTGTAAATCTTCTGAGAAGGAAGGCATTCTCCTGGTGGAGGCACAGAGGTGTGATGCTGTTTGCCCCAGGGCAGAGAGAGACCAAATGCAGCTCTGTTCTGTGAATAAAGGCAATAAAATTGCAGTAAAAGACAATAAAAAATTATTTTATAAATGTATCAATGGCAAAAGAAGAACCAAGGATAATTCTCATCCTATACTTGATGCAGCAGGGAACGTGGCCACTGAGGACAAGGAGAACGCTGAGGTCCTCAATGCCTTCTTTACATCTGCCTTTAATAGCCAGACCAGTTATCCTCTGGGCATTTTATGCCCTGATCTGGAAGTCTGGGACGCTACTCAGAATATGCCCCCAGTGATTCAGGTGGAGACAGTCAGAGAGCTTCTCCTCCATCTGGACTGTCACAAGTCTATGGGACCGGATGGGCTACACCCTCAGGTGCTGAGGGAGCTGGCAGGGGTGATTGCCGAGCCCCTCTCAGCCATCTATCAGCGCTCCTGGTTAACTGGACAGGTCCCAGAGGATTGGAGGCTTGCTGTGTGACTCCTATCTTCAAGAAGGGCCATAAGGAGGATCCGGGGAACTATAGGCCTGTTAGCCTGACCTCGATACCAGGGAAAGTAATGGAGCAAATCATCTCTGGTGAGATCACATGGCATGTGCATGGCGTCCAGGGGATCAGGTCCAGCCAGCATGGGTTCATGAAAGGCGGGTCGTGCTTGATCAACCTCATCTCCTTCTATGACTGGGTGACCAGACTGGTAGATGAGGGAAGGGCTGTTGATGTAGTCTACCTAGACTTCAGCAAAGCCTTTGACACGGTCTCTCACAGGCTTCTGCTGGGGAAAGTGGCTGCCCATGGTCTGGGCAGATATACACTTCTTTGGATAAGGAACTGGCTAGAGGGCCGTGCCCAACGGGTAGTGGTTAATGGAGTTAAGTCAGCTGGTGACCCGTTATGAGTGGTGTCCCCCACGGGTTGGTACTGGGGCCAATCTTGTTTAATATATTTATTGATGACCTAGATGAGGGGATTGAGTGCACCCTCAGTAAGTTTGCAGATGACACCAAATTGGGAGGTGGTGTTGATGTGCCTGAGGGTAGGGAGGCCCTTCAGAGGGATCTGGATAAGCTGGATCGCTGGGCTGAGGTGAATGGGATGAGGTTCAACAGGGCCAAGTGTCGGGTCCTGCACTTTGGCCACAACAACCCCATGCAGCGTTATAGGGTTGGGGACGAGTGGCTGGATGATTGTGAAGAGAAAAGGGACCTGGGGGTGTTGGTTGATGCCCGGCTGAACATGAGCCGACAGTGTGCCCAGGTGGCCAAGAGGGCCAACGGCATCCTGGCCTGCACTAGAAATAGTGTGGCCAGCAGGAGCAGGGGGGTCATCATCCCCACTGTACTCAGCACTGGTGAGGCCGCACCTCGAGTACTGAGTTCAGTTTTGGGCCCCTCACTACAGGAAAGACGTTGAGGCCCTGGAGCGTGTCCAGAGAAGGGCAACAAAACTGCTGAGGGGTCTGGAGCACAAATCTTATGAGGAGCGGCTGAGGGAGCTGGGATTGTTTAGTCTGGAGAAGAGGAGGCTCAGGGGAGACCTCACTGCACTCTACAACTTCCTGAAGGGAGGTTGTGGCGACGAGGGTTTGGCCTCTTCTCCCTGGCAATGAACAGGACCAGGGAAATGGCCACAAGTTGTACCAGAGGAGTTTTTGGTTAGACACGAGGAAAAACTTTTTCTCTCAGAGCCTGGTCAGGCACTGGAATGGCTGCCCAGGGAGGTGGTGGAATCGCCGTCCCTGGAAGTGTTCAAGAGGCGTCTGGATGAGGAGCTGTGAGATACGGTTTAGTGCTTGTGGTGGCAGTGGTAATGAGAAGACGGTTGGACTAGATGATCTTATAGGTCATTTCCAACCTTGTGATTCTATGATTCTATGATTCTAAAGCTGAAATAAAGACTGTCTGGGGGCCAGAATCCACAGTGCTGCAGACAAACTGCTGGTATCCCCACCACAGAGCCCTCAAGCCAAGGTCTCCTCCTTACCTCATGAGGGTCTCCATACAGGACTTCACTTTGTGCATAGGTGAGAAGTGGAAATCATTTTCAAAGCATTGAAATGGGTGCACCACAATAGTGTTTTCACAGCAAGAGGGTGGGAGTATGGCATGGGGATGGCTGAAGACCCCAGGCTGGTATCAAGCAGTGAAGGGAGAAGAGCTGCCGTTCTGGGAGCTCTAGCTTCAAAGTTTGGTTTGACTTAGAGTGGAAACAAACACAACACTGTCTACATCACAGAACACCCCAAAGCAAAACCTTTTGTTTGGGATCAAACTACTTGTTTGGCTTTACCTCTGGTTTCTGATTTTTTTTTTTTTTAAAAAAAAAAAAAAAAAAAAAAAGAAGCCAAAATGTTTCTTTCCTTGTTACTGCAGATAGGTTTTGTTTCTATCAGGTAATGCAGCTCTTTGGATGTTTCTGACCAGTTTACTTACCAATTTGTTCAGACCCGCAGTCTCAGCCAGGAACTAGGCATCCCAGTTATTTTATACATCTCTAATTAAGCCAAAGTGTAATGAGTGGATATAACTTGCTACTAGAGTGAAGGGTGTGAAAGGAAAATACATCAATGGAACAAAAATGTTTTCATCTAGGTTTATAGTTTAAGAGAAAAATTCTCTTCTGATGAAAGTGACTCCCTGCTACACTTATCTGATTATGGTCGAGACTCTACCATTTAACTTTATTCATTTTGGTATTAATTCCACTTTCCAGATGATCTTTCAGGTCCCTTCCAACCAAAGCCATTCTGTGATTCTGTGATTCTATGGATCTCACACACCTGGCTCTCTTACCATCCCACATGGCCAAGTCCTACCGAGATCTGCTAGTTTCAGCACCAGAGCCCCTCCAGGCTTTAACAACTACCTCCCCACACGCTCCCTTCCCCCATGCAACTTCTGAAGCTCATAGGTGGTTTCCCTGAAATTTTATGACAACAACTAGGGAAAAACAACTTTGGAAACTAAAACTGCTCAGCAAGACACAGCCTGCAGAGTGCTTTTTATGGCCCAGTACTCGCAGCGTTCCTGCCTTCATTTCCTAAATGCTCGCAGCACTCCCCCTTTATTACAGGGCTGCTCCCCTAGTGCTTGTGGCAGTGGGAACTGGCTCAGGTGTGATGAAGCAAATGGCTGGGGAAATGCAGAACTTGAAGAGGGATTTTTTAAAAATGACAAGAATTATTGCAGATGGGCTAGGCAGCAACTGGTATCTTCCACTTAGAGCCAGAGTCACTGGGGTTAATCCCCGTTGCTTTGACAGGGCATCAGTAGCTTTCTGATGCTCCTTCCCCGTGTGCAAGTTGAGAGCAGGATCTAGCAGAGTTATGCCCCAAATATGTGGCTCTACTAGACCCTAAAAGATAAAGCATGGCCCTTCCTGATATGTCCATTGATACAAAGTCACCAAAAATCACTTTATTTATCCCTGGGAGGAGCCCTTCTGTGTCCTTCCAGTGCAGGACCATGCACTGCAGCCTGCAAGCTGTAGCCATCCCAATGGCACTGACTGAATCATAGCAGCTCAGCTCCCAGCTAAACAATCTTGTTCCAGTCTGGCCATTTGCAAATTACCCATCTGCTCCAGACATGAGTCTGCCCTGCTTGAGTTCACAGATAACTTGGTAAGAGCATGCACCAGTCATGGAATCACAGAATTGTCCAGACTGGAAAAGCCCTTTGAGGTCGTCCATCAGCCTGACCCACCAAGTCCCATCTCCGCACCATGTCTCTTAGTGCAACATCCATGTGTCTCTTCAGCAGGGATGAGGATTCCACCACTGCCCTTAGCAGCCCATTCCAATGCTTAACCACACTCTCCACGAAGAAATTCTTCCTTATGTCCAATCTTAACCCTCTGTGTCACAACTTAGGGCCTTTTCCTTGCATCCTATCACTTGTCATATGAGAAAACAGACACGCATCCTTGACAAAGCCTTCCCAAACTCTGCATGCTGCACAACCAGAGGCCAGTCAGAAATCTTTGCCTTTGAGCACAAAGGGAGGTGCAGAACCTCCTTGACTACCTCATGCTGGCAACAGAATACTAGAGTCACAGGATCACAAAATCACAGAATGGCCCGGATTGGAAGAGACCTCAAGGATCATGAATCTCCAACCCCCCGGCCACATGCGGGGACACCAACCTCCCCATTTAATACTAGACCAGGCTGCCCAGGACCTCATCCAATCTGGCCTTCAACACCTTCAGGGATGGGGCATGCAGAATATCACAGAATATCCTGAGTTGGAAATGACCCATAAGAATCATCGAGTCTAACCCCAGCTCACACAGCACCACCCACAATCAAACCCAATGTCTGAGACTGCTGCCCAAGCACACCCTGAACTCCAGCAGATCAGGGCTGCCCTGTCCACTGCCCTGGGCATCCTGTTCCACGCCCACCACCTTCTGGGGAAGAACCTTGTCCTGATATCCAACTTGTAACCGTCTTTCCCCTTTCCTCTATGTGTTAGCAACAGGAGTACTTTGTCCTCAGTCAGCAGTAATCCCTTGGATCGCAGAGCTGTGTGCATCTGAGATGAGTTGCAGGATGACAGCACTTCCCTGCAGGCATCCCGTCAAACAATGCTTTTTTTCTGAACATTTTTGGTGCAAGATCTCTGGGAAATGGCTTTCCTGATGTTACAGGAGCACGGAGGGTCTGTGGTCTCTGGCTCTAAATAGCCCCAAGCCTGTTCACAGCTGAGGTACATTTCTTCCTGTTTCCCTTGTCACAGCACGGGAGCTAACAAGGGAATGAAAACTGCCAGCCCTGGGCAGAAGCATCATGTAGCAGTGTCCCCTGGCTGCTGGGGCACAACAAGGCAATTTGCCTTCTTCCTCCTCTCCCCTTACCTGTAATTATGCTGGCTTTGTTCACCACTCATCTGTTCTCCCCGGCCCTGTGATCTAGCAGCCGCTCCAGCTCTGCTGCCCACAAGCACTTATTTGTTTGCACAGTTAGGAGCACTTGTTTTCTGCTCTTTTGGAACAAGGTAAACTGCAGGCAATTGAGCTGGCGACTTGACACTGATAATGTGCCTCGCTTGGAAAAAAACATGCTCTGAAAGGCTCAGGGAACACTGAGGGACACCAGAGCTGCATGTGGGGACAGAGGTGAGAGATTCTTCTCTAAGCTATACTCTGGGAGATGCCCATCTCCAACAGATTTAACTAGATATAAAGTTGTAGGGTGCGATATGGTCACTAAATTGTCTTCGGTAAGTGACTGCGTATTTGACTTTGGCACCTTTCTAGCGGTCTAAAAAGCATTTGTAAGGAACCATAAAAAGTCATTACATATGCAGAACAATTGAACCTCCTCAGCATCTGTGGTAGGAAACACATCTGTCTTCTGTCCGCTCCTTTCCCCAGTGTCTCCCTGAATCAAGTTTTATAGGAGGGCTGTAAATATCCCTTTCTATTTGGATCCAGGAGTTAACAATACCCCCTGTGACCATAAACACAAGACAGTTCATTCAGGAAAGAGGTGCACTCAAGTAAGCAGAGATCTTTGTGACAGTTGCTGCCAGTATGGTCCACATGCGCCGCTAATCACATTAGCGTGAGAGCACAGAGGTGGCCAGCAGACAGTGAAATAAAGAGGGAGAGAAAAGCAAGACTAATCTTGTTAAAAGGGAAGCAAAGATAGACGCTACTCTTACACAGAGGCTTATAACGTCCCCGCTTTCCCAGGGCTGGCATCACCTGGATGCTCCGGGCGCACTCAGAAAGGCCTCTCATGGTGCTGGTGGGGGCTGCTTTGCCTACGGCTCTTGGCTCTTGGTTTCTGCACAGGCAACCTGAAGTCCTACCTGGAGGGGGGTTTTCTTGTCTCCAGATGACCTTAAAAGCAGTGGGAATATTTTTAAACCTTGAACACGATCATTTCCCAAACATAATTTTTAGTAGATGAAAAAAGCACCTAAGGTAGCACATCCCTGTGTGTTATCATTTCACCCTAGAGAGGCAATGTTTGGAGTTGTCCTCTACTTGAATTAAGTCTTTCACTCTGGCCTCTGGCTATGTGAGGAGGATGTTCAGATTTCTCTGTGGCACATTTATTAACTTGAGGGGTCCCAAAGCACCTGCCAATTACCACAACAAGGTGTCAGTGCTTTGCATCCCCTAGGAGAGCCCAAGAATCCTTCAAGAAGGATCCTTCAGGAAGGGGAAGTTCAATTGGGTACCAGGAAAAGGTTCCCAGTGGGTGGTCAGGCATGGAACAGGATCCCCAGGGCAGTGATCATGGCACCAAGCTCATCAGAGTTCAAAGGAGCATTTGCACAACACTCTCAATGTATGATCTGATTTTTGGATTGTCCAGTGTGGAACCAGGAGTTTGACTCAGTAATCCTTGTGAATCTGTTCCAACTCTGGATGTTCTATGATTCTATAATTTGGGCAATGCCCAAACCTGTGAGCTTCTCGTTCTCTAGGCCAGATGTGATTTTTTGGGAAAAACTATTGTCCCTTTTTGAGAAAAACAGCACAGGGCTGTTTGAATGGCCCCCCTCCCACAGAGTGTAATATTGAAGGGAAAATCATGCCTTGTTATCAGAAAGGTGCCTTAGCTTGGCTTTATACCCATAGTTGTTTGATTAGTATCATCCTTCAGTGATGAGGGTGGAAAAACAAAGTGCTTGCGTCAGCGGATTAGGTGTGTGCTGCTGTGTGTGCCCACGGCTCAGTAATTAATCAAACAGGGTAGGGAGGGAAGATTCAATGGGCAGGAGAAATCCCGAATGAAACACGTCCCTCAGGGCTGCATTAGGTAGCAGGGAGAGACGAAGATGATTTTATTGTGCATTGGTCTCTGGAAAGTCCCAGTGAGCGACCTGGACAGAACAAGTGTTTCTGAGCTGCTGGGAGCAACCTATGGGCAGTGAACCGAAGCATGGGAAATGCAGCAAAAGGGATGGAGATGGCTGCAGACACTGGGTAGAGGGACAAAGGGAGAGAACACCGTGTTTTTCTCTCTCGCGGCCGTCTCTCCAGCCCTCAAATGCAATTCGCTCATCTCCTTGGCAGAGCCAACATATCGATCTTTCTTTGGGGCTCTGACCCTTTCATGCCTTCTCTGTTTGCAGAGTTATCTGCAGCATTCCGGCCTTCTCACTGCTGCTCGAGGGCAGCAAACAGTTCAGATAAAATTGATCTGGCGGATACAAGGCAAGATGTGATGGAGAAACCCGGGGCACGAGGCCATTCCCTGCCCTCACGTAAGCTGACTCATGTGTAGGGCCCTGGATGGCTCCAGGCAACACTCACAAAATGCAAACTGGGTTGTTATTATAAACATCTCTCTTCCTCACTCCCCAGGTCCAGCAGACCACGCTCAGAGGACTGCAGATCCTGTCTCCATGGTGTGTGGGAGCACAGCCCCAGCGGTGCTGTGCTCAGAGAAGGCAGTGAGGACTGTGAGAGGGAAGAACCACAGTGCACCCAACGGCTCATAGGCAATGAGCCTATCCGTCTTTCCTCCATTCCTTTGCAAACAGCCGAACCTGTGAGAATAGGATAAATCTGCAAACACCAACATAAAATACAAAAACAAAGAGCCCCAAACTTGTGCTTTGATCATTCTAGGTGACAGTAGCTTCAAGAATCGTTAAGAGAGAGCTCCATTTGCAGCAGCTGTGACCAGCTATTAACTCTCAGAGTCTGAATCAGCAAAGCCACTGGAGCAGCACAGCTGCTGGCAGTGCTGGTCATGGATCTGCTGACTGGGATGAGTCTGACTCCCCCCTTCTGAAAGGAATAAAAGGCCTCTAAAGAAGTTGGTTGTAGAGGAATCTTTCCCTCACACTTGTTCTTCGTGATTTAGATGTGTCTTTTTTATGTACAATAATGACTGTATTTTCTATAGCAGTCTTCACCAGAGGAAATTTGTTTCCTGAGGTGTCAGCAAGCAGTGGTTTTGTCCTCTCCCAGAGTGAGAGGGAGAGCAGTTTTAAAAGGCTCTTTGTGGAGCCAACTGGTCTTTGCATACTTCTCAGCAACCTCCAGCTATCTTTGGAGCCCCGCTACTGGAAAAACAGGAGCATCATTATGAGAGGAAGGGGGAGAGGTAAGGATAATGCTTCCAGCTGGAGTGGGATCTGATCCAGATCACTGTAAATGGAGATGCAAGTGACCGAGTATCATTTAATTCACATACCAAATCAGAGTGCACTTTATCACATCATTAGGGGAGATGTAGATTGAATATAAGGAAAAAGTCTTTTATGATAAGAGTGGTGAGGCACTGGCAAAAGTTGCTCAGAGAGGTAGCGGATGCCCCATCCCTGGAGGCACTGAAGATCAGGCTAGATGGGGCTCTGTAGATGTCCCTGTTCATTGCAGGGAGTTGGACCTGATGACCTTTGAAGGTTCTTTCCAATTCAAACAGTTCTGTGATTCTACATCAGCTCAAAAGCTTCATGTTCCTTAATAATGCAATGCTCCTGAGTGTGCAGTTAGAGGATTTTAATCATCCATGACCTCTCAGATGTCTGAAACAGGCTGCCACTCCTTTCCAGAGGAGCTGATGCTTGTGTGGTTATGAGGACAGTGAAGGACAGTCAGGCAATTCTGCAAGGCACCTCTCTTGACTGATTAAGAAGAGTAAGAAGAAGAAAGAAGAAGAGGAGGAAAAAGAAAGAAGAAGAAATAAAGAAAGAAGAAAAGGAAGAAGAAGAAAGGAGAAGAAAAAGAAAGAAGAAAGTAGAAGATGAAGAAAATGAAGAAAAACAATAGCCTGGAGGAACAAGGCCTGTGTTGGAGGTCTCCTTCCTTGAAGCAAGCACTTTCCCTAGCTAGAAATACATGCTTTTCTCTCCAGTTCATGCTTTTCTAGTGCTTCAGATAATTCTCTCTGCTTTTTCTGGTCTTTCTGGTTGTATATGTACACATACCTGCATCAAAATAACAATTTCTTCTTTGTTTTTGCAATCAGATCCAGTAAAAGTCCTCCACTTACATGGCTTGGTCCCTGAACAGCTTCTCAATACATATCTGTGCTTTGAGGCAGCTCCCATTGTTTCAGCTATCTTACTCTTGAAGAGCAGCTTGATTACATCTACCATGTGTTGTGAGAAGGCAGCAGCTGCACTGACTATCTTCAACAAGTCTCCATTTTATCCTACCTTACTAGACTGCTCAACTTACTGCAGGCATCCCTCAATATACCCCAGGTGTCCCATTCCAGCACAAATGAAGGCTTGATGCTGCAGTAAAAGCTTTTTGCTACCAAAATACACTTGGGAAAAAGAAAATGAAGGATCAGTGCTGTTTCACACTGAATCACGTGGCATTTCCCAAGTGGTCTGTGGCACATTAGCTGGTGAGTAATTGAGACTGTGATCTTCCTGCAGTATTACTGAAATAGTAGTAAAAAATTTATTAATTCACTGCACTTAGTTTACTGTCCTTTGAGTGTATGTTAACCAGTGTTTATTGTCTGAAAGCAAATTAATTGCATGGTAGACATGTTGCTTTTGAGATGCTAGTGTGCCTTGGGCAAGTGGCTTGTGTCTGTAATGGTTCCACTGAAGGATCATGCACTTCACACAGCAAGCAGAGAACAAGGTCACCACATTTCCTGGGTGCAACTCCTGGGGCTGCCAAGTGCCTTCACTCTCTACATCCTTCACTTGGATGCTGTCATGGCTGCTCTGACTATTTCAGGAGGCCCCGCTTCTGCAGTGTTCACTTCCCCTGCTATGCGTGAGAGCTCCCTTCCCCATGTTGGGGTTAGCTTCACACACTTTTACACAGTTTTACATGCATGCCAATGGCCAGGACCAGAGGGTGGGCTCTGTAATCTCCTCCAGAAAAAGACCTGGGCACACAGGGCAGAAAGGGAGCCACGCTGCACCTCGTTGGCTGATCAAATGGACACAACCCCACACAGCACTGGTGCTGCTGTATACCCAGCACACGATCTGAGCTGTGTTTTCACATGGCACAGAAAGGACTGTATTTGATTCCCAAGCACGTGATGGATCTCCATGGAGGGAAATCAATACCATTAGTAGGGGAACGCCACTTGGTTCTCAATGCCTCTCAGCACAAATCAATCTCAGCACGTAGTGTTATCCCATCCACCGACCAGATGGCAACATTTAGTGCCCACATTTTATAAACTTATGTATGGAAGAGAGGAAAGTGGGCTCTTAGATAATAGTCCTAAAAACTCAAACTCCCCATGTGTGTCATTGTCTCCTTTTGGTACCAGTCATCAGATTTCGCTATGCAAGCTTGAAATCTCAGACAGAAACACTGAGATTGGGCAGATCTGGGCATAGCAACTACAATTTGCCACATACTGAAAACTCAGGAAAGCTTTTCCTCCCTTGTAGAAAGCTACAAAATACAAAGACAGCCACCCTCTTTCACTATCACAGATCAACAGATGGCTTTACCTGCTGCCCTCGTGATGAATCTGAAATTTCTTTAATGTCTTTGAATGACATTATTCATACCAATAAAGGAAAATAATAAAAAATAGTAATGCGTCTGATACTTTCTCTCTTTACCCTAGCATGATGAAAAGTAGCAGCCATTTCCATAGCAATCAAAGGGCTTTATAGAACTTAAATTAATCTGTGTTAACATTCAGAATCTGAATCTACTAAACTTCTTTTATTATAAAAGAGGAAATCTAATCTTTCTTTTTAAAAAATCAGTTTAAAAGATTTCTTTCCAGTATAGAGGTAGATTCTGTTCTTTTTAAACTGAAAGCTTGTGGTGCATTTTTAAGCTTTTTGCACCTGTGCTGTAATTTAACACCGATGTTGCAGTTCCCCTATATTCTTTTAAATGCTGTCTGCATCCTTCTGGCCACCTAGCTTTAAACTTTGCCATCCGCTCTTGTGAAGGGCTTTTTCTGCATGCAGACATCACCTTCCATTGCTTTTGTAGTCGTTAACACAAAATTTTCATCACTGATATTTATGTGCCATTTTGCCAGATGCTGTTTGGACAGATAATGAGAGCCATGCCCTGCCCATGTGCATAGATAACCAAGATTACTCAGTAAATACAACTCTTCTAAAGACTACGCAAACAGTTTGTGTTCCATGTTGTACTTCCCTCATTCTTCATTCCCCTTTTCTGGATTCATTGGTTCATTTTAAAGCCTTTCCATGCTGCTGTGACTGTCACCACGTTCCCCTCCTTTCTTCACCGTTGACTATCATGTTAAACTGAATTGTTGAGCACAAAGCAAATCCCAGCCTGATAAGAAGCGATAACACAGTAAGCAGGTTTTGTGCCTCTTTCATAGGTTTCTTGATGTAGCTGATACAGCCTTCAGTTAGGTTTGGCTCAGTTTCCCTTGATTGGTCATTTGGTTATAATGCATTTCCAGTGCTCTGTCAGCTTAACAGGTCTGAATAGTGAGAAGACAGTGGTAATAAAGCCAGACAGCTATCTCCTTTAATAGCTGTCTTCCTTGAAAAGAACCAACACATGATGAAAATAAGACAATATCTAGTAGAATGTTTTATCTATAGGAATATATTCCTTGGAGAGGCACCAAGCCAGAGTTTTCCTACTGTGATAACATTTTCAGTAGAGCAAGAAATGACACATGACTTTTATGCAATCTCACCACACTGCTCCTACAACATCCCTTGTTGACAGAGTCAGATATGTGAACCAGAATAAGTCCTTGCTAACACGCTCCAGGTCCGAAGGGTCTCATGTAGGTTTGAGCTGCAGGCTGTAAGCCTCTACAACCAATGGGCCTATGCTGAGAGCTGGCTGGGGCACCTACAAATGCCAGCTCTGATGGCAGACATTTATATCAGTGCAATTGGATTGAAGTCACTCTGCCTTCATCAGACAGCAAATATTACCCCTCTCTGTTCAACCAAGTTTCTCTAAATTCTTAGTGAGAAGTTACTCTGGATTCCAGCTCCAGCTTCATTTGCCCTATCTAGCTCATCCACACCATCTAATAGGAAGTAAAATCACCATGGTTTCTTCCTATCACTGAATGATCAATGTAAAAAATATCCTTTATCATTTTGCGTAGCTCCACAGACCACAACCCTTACCTGAGATCAGCCTGCAGCCATGGCTTCTTCTGCCCATGGTCCATCTCTCAACGGATTGTAGTCAGGGGAGCTTCCAGGATAACTTTGCCTGTTTCAGAACAGTTAGGATTAGTACTGTTGAACCTGAAAGTAACTGTGAAGTTAGCTGAGGGCATGAATCACTGTTGTAATAGCTTTGCACCTGACTGCTATCAAGAGATGGGGACGTGTCCCCAGCCCAAGATAGACCAGATATAATAGCTAAGGCCATTGAAGACAAAGTCAAGGACCATTACTGAGCTGTCTTTTCATGTGTGGTTGATGTGTAACATTCTTTACTCATGCAATGTCAGCTTAAATGACTTCAGATAGCATTGAGCCAACTCACAGGGTGGGGTTGCCGCAGGCACTTTCCAGGAAGAGAACCGTGTCTTGCCTTCGTGTCCCTGAAGTCAAAAAGCACCCATGGCCAACTCTCTCTTGCTAAAGGGCAGCGGAGATCTCCCATGGCAGGAAGCTCAGAGCAAGGAAAATAACGTGTTCTAAGAACACTGCCTGTATGAGCACTGCCTGTATGAGATGATCATCTCCCACATCTCCCTGAATGCTGGACCTGATCTGAGTGTCATCCTCAAGCACTTCTCTGCCAGGGGGTCTGCTTTTGTTCTACAGGGAATCTGGGAGCAGATAAACCAGTGGAAACAGGCTTGAAACTGCTGTACAACAGACACAGAAATAACCTGCATTCGTACTTTAGGCAACAAATTGACTTTGATTGAGACTCCAACATTTTTTACACATTTATAAGAAACATTGTGAGCTGCCAACTATGGTTTGGATCAGAAGATACAGATTTGCATGGATGCCTCTATCTGGAGAACAGAGAAGGACTAAATGTGAACTTAGGAGTAGGAAGGCAAGAACCAAAACCCCTGCTGAAGCCAGCTGGGGCAGGCTGGCCAAAGTCAGGAGCTTCCCTTGGTGTAGGGATATAAGGAAAAGGTTTTGTACAACAAGAGTGGTGACCCAGGGAGGTGGATGCCCCATCCCTGGAGACACTCAAGGTCAGGCTGGACAGGGCTCTGAGTACCTGATGGAGCTGTAAGTGTGCATACTTGTTGCAGGGAGTTGGACTAGATGGCTTTTAAGGGTCTTTCCAACTCAAACAATTCTATGCTTCTGTGATTCTGTGTCACTCCACTCCTCAGCATTGTCACACCAGGTCCCTCGTGAACAGCGTACTCTAATGGGGACTTCATTTAAAACATGCTAAGCCCCCCTATTGCATAGCTGAGGCCATCTGTTCCAGAACACAGATCTCAGACATCTGGATCTCTCAGTCCCAAGCTTTAGAGAAACTGTGCAAAGGGCTGCATTAATCATGTTTTCCAGCACCTCACCTCCTCTCTCACTGAGTTTCATTCACACAGCCCAGCCATCAGACACAACTATTTGTGAGAGTGATGATCTTCAAGCTATGAAGTGGGGACTTAAGAGATGAAAGTGAAGTCACTGGCTCTGCTACAGGTTCTCTCTAACGCTTTGGGCAGGTCCTTTACATCTGCATTTATATCTTGCTCTCATGTGTAATGCATGAGAAAGAGGAGAGAGCAGAGCACTTATTTGACACAGCTGAAAGACTGCAATGCATATAGGGAGAAAAGTGTAATGGCATCTTCGGTAAGGCATCTGAAGAATCTAATGAGATTCTAGATTAATTAGATGCATCTTATTTAGGCACCTTCAAGAAGAAGCCTGAAGAAGACTTAACTTTTGATATAGTGGTGATTAACATTCTAATTAACCCCCATTAGAGCCACCTCCTCCCTAAGCTTTGCAAGAAGAAGGTTCCAAGAGATGTTCTGAACTACAATTTAGCGTGATTTCCACAGGTGATGGAGTGAAGCCTTATTGGTGTTCCCTCTTTTCCTACTCCAAAGCCAAAATATTCAGTGGGACATCCATTGGAGGGAGCCATTGTGGGGATATTTTCCGTTGGGTACCAACTGGGAGCTGGCAACCTTCACATTTGTGGTGGGAATAGGTAGCAGGTGTCAGCAGGGTGTGATCGAAGAGCTTTCACCCAAGAAGGAATTAATAACATCTGCTGCTTTCTTTCACACTTCTGGAAGGCTCACAATTGAACACTGATTGATGGCCATGGCTGATGACATGAGCAAACCCTTGTTGGCGCCGTCTCGGAGGCTAGTGCCTATTAATGAAAGAAAAAGGCAAGGAGGAAGGTGTCTTGCAGGGCTCACAACTCCCCTATCAGTGCTGGAAAGTCTAGGTGAGTGGCTTGTTTAGGGGGGTATATTTGCTGACAAAAGTCTGTGCAAACAAGGACCTTGGGAGAGCGTACAGGGAACAGCTGCTCTGTATCTGGGAAAGGTAAATGCAGTTTGCAGAACAAACTCACTCTAATTCAGGCAAATAGTGTTACAAGCACTGTAGCTGAAAAGAAAACATGTTTACTGGGATGTTAACATGGCTCATATCAAGTGCAAGGAAATGGGGAAAATGCCTGTGTCTGTGGGACTGCTGCCTGAAGCAAATAATTCCTGCCAAGAACACGCTTCTGCATGAAACTTCTTGCCTTGGCTGAACACCCTTGGTACCTGGGGGGGAAAGGTGCCCAGCACCTCCCAGAATCTGACCCTGCAGACCCAGTCTGAGTGCCAGCTTTGTGGTACTTATATTTACAAAAACGCACTTTTTGCTTTGGCTACTCCTGGAAGTAGCCTCAGGCCACGCTCATCAGATGCACACTTACCTGCTGCTTTCTGCCTCATCAGCTGTTCTAATTAAGAGTTTTATTTCAATGCTGGTTATTCTGAGACCCCCAAGGTGGGTATAAGTGTGGCAGCAGAAACAAGGCTGCTCATGGCCCCAAGGGTGCACAGCATGACCAGCTTGTCATGGGAGATGCCCATGTCTTCCTCTCCCATTACTCAGTGCCATAGAATTGTTGAAGCTGGAAAAGACCTCTCAGATCATCTAGTCTAACTGTCAACCCACCCCCACCATATCCACTAACCACATCCCTAAGTATCACATCTACACAGTTTTTGAACACCTCCGGGGACAGGTACTCTACCAAATCCCCGGGCAACCTGTTCCAATGCATTACTACTCTTTTGGAGAAGAAAATTTCCCAATATCCAACCTGAACTTCCCTTGGCACAACTTGAGGCTGTTACCTCTTGTCTTGAGTGCCATTGTGTTGCTATTTAAAAGTAGTAGTACTTTTAAAAAACCTTTTTTTAAAAAGGTTTTATTAATTGCAGTGTGTGTATCAAGCTCATGAATTTCCGTAGATGCAGTGAAACTCACTTCTGCTCTCAGCACCATGCAGGGCAACCCAGGGCTAGGTGATTCCCATGTAGCAGCAGCTGCCGTACTTTCCCAGGCCGGTCACCATGATGGGACATGGCTGTGAAGCAGGTTGTTGGTTTCCTTACTGCTTGAAGTCCAAGCCATGTGCCTCTTCTTGGAGTGAAGAGTAATTAAATGGTCATTTATGTGATGAGTGGGCTGGGCAGCAGTAGGAAGGCATCGCCAGGGTAGACACGAATCCTGTGAACTACAGATTGCCCTGTGGCTGGTTCAGCTGTCACAGGAGCTAAACCTTGGGGTTATTACTAAAAGCAAACCTTTTCTCTAACTACCTGCATCCGGCATGAGCTGAATTAGACAAATGTAACAGTGGCTGTGACTGGAGGGGGCTTTGGCTGCGTGGGTGACATCTGCTGTCCCAATGGGAGCCCTGCGCAGAGTCACAGCCCGTAAGGAGCTGGAAAACGGCTCGAATTGCCACATTCGAGGCTTTTCGTGGACAACATCACCCTCAACCGACGGCTTCACGACATAGCGCTCTTTTCTGCCGCTCGGTCCGTCAGCAGCGATCTTCAGCCTCTCGGAGCGCTTTTATGGCTGTAGGTAATGCCGTGCCCATAAAACGATACTCGAGCTTGCACGTTGGTTAACTGCTTGTTTACCTGTCCCAAGGTGAAAGCTGATAAATCCTTTTATAACTGTATGAAGAATGTGCGTGCCATGTCAGAAGCCCCAGTGTTTCTGACAGGAGGCCAAGAATGGGCTTCAAATGGAGCGGTGCAGGAAATCTTCAGACGTGGGCAGAGATTTGTTCCTCCCTAGTTGTGATTAAACCTCAGAGCTGTTCCTTCCATCGAAAATTAGTACCGGATTGGAGCGAGTGAGCATGTGAAACAAACAGCGATGTTTTGTGCACATGGGAAGTGCCATTGCTCCCAGGATTTGTTTCAAAATGGCAAAATAATGGTCATTTCTCCAATGTTTTTGATCTTTTGAAGAGTAGAAACTAATATTAACAAACAACACGTGCTTAACTTCTAAAACAAATAAACAACAAGAAATAAAAACACCTCAGCAACACATTAAACTGAGCAGTGTTTAAACATCAAACAAAGAGCAAAAATCACTTGTTCTTTAAAACACTGTGATTTTTAAGCCTGTTCTGATTTAGGCATCTGGCATGTAACATGTGCATGTTTGGGCAAGGTGAGGCTGCTGCACGAGGAGTGCTTTGGCATCCACGCAGAGTAACATCACTCACAGCTGCTGCAATATTTGCAGTGCCATACATGTAGATGAACTCTGCGATACCACGTCTTTTTCAGTGTTGGCCGTTACCAAAAGATGAGCACTCATCAGTTTCTCAGCCTCTCTTCCCACTATTGTGACTCTCCATCACCTTGCTGCTGCTGTTCCTGTCCCCAGACCAACAGTCCTTGCCTTGCAATGCTCCAACCCTCTTGACTCAGAGCATCTGCAGCTGATGCAGCATCTCGAAGTAGCACCGCCTGTGAATGGGACCTGTTGTCTGCCTTGGGCACCAGGAGAATTTTGTCAAATCCAGTCCTTGAGGAATACTGCATTTTTACATCTCCACATTCTTTTTTATTCCTGCTTCACACTCAATTCCCTGGCTGTCATTATTCAGCCCTTCATAATTTCATCTGAGGTTTGGCATTCTGGCTGGCAGGTGCAACCTAATAGGTCCAAGGTTTCCCCAATCCTCCCACGCCCTCTGAGCACCTTTGACTCAGCCTTCCTTCATTACACCTTCTTCAGATTTATTGGTCTCCATTGCTGCTGCTAAACCCATTTGTTTTGCCTTTGCAAGCTCTGTTATACCTTTTCCTAAGCTAAATATCTCCAGATTGCCTCCATCTGATCTCCAGGAAAGCTTCCCTGTGCTCCAAAGCAGGCTGTTAGTTCATTTATTACTCACTACTCCCCTGCAGTTAGCAGTCAGCACTCTAAACTGGAACACCGTAAGCCAGCATGGTGTGTTTTACATGTGATACAAATGAGTAATGGTATGCCTCATCTTGTGAAATAGAAAAAAGTCCTTCAGGAGATATAAGAATGGCAATCGTGCAGAAAACAATTTTTTCACACTGTTGATCATGCGGAAGAAGAGCGTTTAGTAATTTTAATATCTGATCTCGAATGCTAGACTTGCTGAAGTTTAACGCAGATTATTTTGCAGTGCTCTTTTGTGTTATGTCCTACAAGGAAAGCTCGTGCATTTTAACATCCCATACATACTTTTTTTTTTTTTTTTTTTTTTTTTTTTTTTTTTTTTTACAGTAAGGTTTAGCTTATATGTCCCTTGGCAATGCTCTCACTTCTATCAGATGTTCTGCTCACCTATCCCTAGTGACAGCTTCTTGCCCAGAGACAATTTAGAAGTGCTTTAAAATTATTGCTTTTCAAGTCCTTTGGAATTTAAAGCTGTATAAATGCCAAAGATATGCAGCATATGTGAAAATCTTGGACATCTGCCAAGCCTTGATAAAACTGAATTGTGACTGGTTGGGATAGGAAAGAGATTATCATAGAATCATAGAGTTATTTGAGTTGGAAGGGACCTGTAAAGGTCATCTTGTCCAACTCTACAGTTCAATCAAGTTGCTCAGCACTCCATGACTTTGAATGCCTTCAAGGACAAGGCATTCACCATCTCACTGGGCAACTTGCTCCAGTGTCTCACCACCCTCACAGTAAAGAATTTCTTCCTAATATCTAGTCTAAATCTACCCTCTTCCAATTAAAAACCATTTCGGCAAGTCATTTTTGACAGGAAATTCCTAATAATGGTGCTCTGAGTGATGGAATATTGTTTGCTCCAGTTTTGCTCTGTCTGGTCCTTTGAAGCATTTTCCATTCCTACAGAGGAAGAGACTCCCCGGATGTGGGAATGCTTCATCACCTGCCTTCAGGTCTGCTCTGGGATGAGCGGTGGTCCGGATGCCACCAGATGGAGCCCGCGGTCAGGAGAAAAGAGGGCAGGCCGTGGCGAGGGGATGGCGGTTATCCGAACAGCCAGCTGTGCGCGTCCTGGGGGCTGCCTCAAGCCACGAGTGCCTCTGGTTGGCACCCCCGCACCGTCCTCCCGACCGAACCCCTTTGCTCTGCTTATAGAAAGGGACTCTCATTACAAACTCCTCTTACTGCTCTTAAGATATTCTGCATCTTTCCGCACCGCTCCTCAAGGTGCTGGTTAGGATCCAGACCAAGATGCTGGAGGGCAGTTGGCATTCTCTCAAAAACTTTGTTTTTCTAAGAAGACAGGCACTTCTGCTGTCTTCTCTAGTCCTGAACAACTGTTTAATATTAAGCGATGTGGAAAAAATGTAATGATCTCCGTGTCTTCATTCCTCATGTCTCATTTATTTTGGATTAACACTCGGCTGTGACAATTTTTATTAGTCCTTATAAAATCAAACCAAAATCCAATGTTTCTGTTAAGAAACCAGTTGTTCTGAGTTCTGTATTTTCATAATGGGTATCATGATGGGAAAAAAAGGACAGGGTTCACCAACTGCCCACAGGCTTTGCTCCTACCAGCAGAAATAACACGAGCATTACAGTAGATTGAGGGAAGAATTAGACCACATCTAGATTTGGTGTCCAGGTTTGGGTTCCCCAATACCAGAAAGATATCAACCAACCCATGACAGCACACCACTAACATCGTCGACCACAGTGACACCGGCTTTGCTGGCACACACATATCTGCAAGGAAAACCTCCTAGAGACCAGGAGGATGATTGAGTTCTGAAGTGCCCTCCTCTCTCCAGTGATGACTAAATATCTGAAGTTAGGTGATACAATCTCGGTGCAAGGTCAGTTGCTAAAGGTCTTGGAGGAATTGCGCAACACAGACTGAAAGACCCAAGTTTCTTGAGTATTTACCTGCTACTTGAACAACTCACTTGTTGACAATCAACTGGATTTTGGTTTTAAGCTTGCCCCAGTAAATGACAAGTTTGACAGGCCTTTGTCATTGGTTCCCTTTAAAGTTAACCTACAAATAAGCTTTCATCATGGGTTACTCAATGCATACAACTCGCCTATGTCTACACCATCTTCTTGTAGGTGAACCAATCATCATTTCAACAGTAATGGTTGTATTGATTTGAACAAAATAATCATAGAATCATAGAATTGCTCAGGTTGGAAAAGACCTTAAGGATCATCAACAACAACCTAGCCATACTACCCTAACTCTTAACAACCCTCTGCTAAATCATGTCCCTGAGCACCACATCCAAATGGTTTTTAAACACAGCCAGGGATGGTGACTCAACCACCTCCCTGGGCAGCCTATTCCAGTGCTTAACAACCCTTTCTGTAAAGAAGTTTTTCCTGATATCCAACCTAAACTTACCCTGGCACAACTTGAGGCCATTTCCCCTCTTCCTGCCACCTGTCACCAGTGAGAAGAGACCAGCCCCACTCTCGCTGTAAGCACCTTTCAGGTATTGGAAGAGAGCAATAAGGTCTCTCCTCAGCCTCCTTTTCCCCAGACTGAACAGCCCCAGTTCCTTCAGTCTCTCCTCATAGGCCATGTTCTCCAAGCCCTTCACAAGCCTTGTTGCCCTTCTTCGGACCTGCTCCAGCACCTCCATGTCCTTTCTGTACAGAGGTGCCCAAAACTGAACACAGCAATCAAGATGAGGCCTCACCAGTGCCGAGTACAGGAGCAGGATGAATTCCCTAGTCCTGCTCACCACACCATTCCTGATCCAAGTCAGGATGCCATTGACCTTCTTGGCCACCTGGGCACACTGCTGCCTCATATTCAGCCGACTGTCCATCAGTGCACCAAGGTACCTTTCCATGAGGCAGCTTTCCAGCCACCCCTCCTAAGTCTGTTAATGTCTCACTTGGGTCAGATCTTAATGAAAATAGACTCTGCAGACCAATAGCATCCTGTAATGCTCCTGCACAGCACTGAAAAAGAAAAGAGCATAATCAGCAGTTCCTGCCCTGTGGTTTGCATCTAGGAGTATTGCTGGCTGGTGCTATGATGCTGAGACAGCCATGGAAGCTGATATTTCCTGCTCCCTGGGCTCAGTCCTGTTACTCAGCTAGGCAGTGTATATAATCACTTGTTTTCAAAGGTGGAAGCTGAGGAGGTTTGGCAGTGCAGGAAATGTAAGCTTATAAATACAGCTACAGCTGCCAAGCTGAAGCAAAGGAAACATATACAGCTGCCTCCTCTAACACAGCTGCTGTCTTATAGACTCTTACAGCCCATAACAGCTCTTGTTGGCTGCAATGGTAACAACTGTAGAAGAAAATAAACACCCTAACATCTTCCTCACTATATCTGCAAGCCACAGAAAAGGAGACTAAAGATCATAGAGTCATAGAATCATAGAATTATAGAATTATAGAATAGCTTAGGTTAGAGGGGACCTTTTTAAGATCACCCTGCCCCCACCCCCTGCCATGGACAGGATTGCAACCCACCAGATCGGGCTGTCCAGGGCTTCATTCAACCTGGCCTGGAATACCTACAGGGTTGGAGTATCCACAAACTCTCTGGGCATCCTGTGCCAGTGCCTCGTTGCTCTCTGAGCACAAAATTTCCTCCTAACATCTGACCTAAATGTCCTTTCTTTTTATTTAAAGCTATTCCTTGTCCTATCCAAAAAGCCAGCCCTCTCTTGCTTGTAAGTTCATAAGATTTTAAACACCATTTTGATCTCAGAGACATAAAATATGCAGTGTCACTTTTGTTACTATCAAAGAATCCAGCGTTCTCCTAAGTTCAAACAGTTCAAAAGCTATTTGCGTGATGTGATTACCTCAAGAAGATTTCAAAAATGTAAAATAATATAATATATAAAATAAAAAGAAAAAAAGTGACATTTGGGCAGAGGCATTTAAGAGATCATTTTGTAAGAGTCTCTACCATGGGTTATATTTGATAAGAGAAGAGGAAGTCAGTGGAAGTCAGTGACCTTTAGCGTAATAAAGGAGCAAGATAACAAGGATCAAATTCTAAACCCTGAGAACCCACAGGGAGCGTGGCTGGTGATGAGCATTGGCAGAGGACCCTCCTGCATCTGTGTGTTAACACTGAATTTGCCACATGAGCATCTTTTCCGTGCTGCCTTATTTCTTTCAGTCAAAGCATCACCAGTGTTGGTGGCACAGGGCTGCACTGGCTCTGTATGATGTCCCATATGCTGGCCAAAAGACAGAAAATAAATACAGGTGCTCTCTTCTTCCTGAGAGACACCTGTAGCATACTTGCCTGTGTCAGCATTTATCTGAAAACTGGTTTCCCAACATGCCTCAAGCCAGGGTAAGAGAAGACATGCTTCAGTTGCATGGCTGATCATGCTATTTACTTGGAAGGAAGGAAAGGAAGAAAGAGGAAGGAAGGAAGGAAGGAAGGAAGGAAGGAAGGAAGGAAGGAAGGAAGGAAGGAAGGAAAAGATTCTTTAGAAGCGGTTAAGATACCAATAAGGCAATAGCCACACTACCACTGTAAGCCTTGGTCTACAGTTTTCAAGACAGTGCAGTAAAACCTTCTAAAAACAGGATCTCAGTGTCCTTTAGCAAAAAAAACAAAACAAAACAAAACAAACAAACAAACAAAAAAAAAAAACACCTCCCTGAGTTATTTTAGAAACCTGAATAGCACCACATAAATATATTTGCCTCCTCTCAAAGGCAGGTCACAGCAGCCTTCATTATCAGAGGCCAGAATGGAAACAACGTGAAAATAAATCCTTTCAAAGTTTGCTCTCATTAGCACATTTGGCATATTTAAACACAAACACCATCTGTGTTTATCATGAAACGTAGCAGTGCTGTCCGATCTCATGGAGACATCAGTGTTTCTAGAGTGTTACAGTAAGGGGTGCATGCAATGCTTCCTCGGAAACTGAGCTTATTTTAAATTATTTGCTCAGCCAGCAAATGCTTGTGGAGACAGAAGGTGCTTTTGCCAAGGAAAGGATTCTCATGGAAGATAAACAAAGCCTGCAGCCTTGCTCTGATGGCAGCTCCTTCTAGCAACCACAAGGAGGAAAATAGCAGGGAAAAGCTGCAGCAATGAATCAAGTAGCAGTAAATACGTGAAGATACAACAAGATCTTTGAAGATTAAAAAAAATTACATAAGCATCCAAAATACGTTACATCACCTAAACCTGAACAGCCTGGAACAATATCTGATCAGGAGTTGGACTCAATAATCCTTGTGGGTCTCTTCCAGCCCAAGATATTCTATGATCACTGTTGCTCTAACAGCACTCGCTCAAAACCAGTGAGGGTAATGAAGATGAGCACTGGTATTCACAGCAGAATTTGGCTCATTATCTCTCTTCTTACAGATGTGACACGAGTGGTCTCATGTGTAACAGAAATACACTGGACCATGCAAGGACATTTCAATTAAAACTAAAATGAAAGCAAGAGCCACACATTAGTGTTAATTTGTTCAATTCCAGACTGATGAGTTCATGAGAATTGGAAGCACAAAAGTTAGCAAAACTGCAGGCAGCAGTTTCACTGTATCAACTCTCTCATCTATAATACATTTCCACTGTTTATTTTCAATTTTCCTTTTCTTAATTTCCTCTCATTTACCATTATTATGCTGCCAGCAGGGTTGCCTAAGCAATTTTTCTTTATCAATGATGTTTACTCTCCTCAGATAGCTACAGACTATTTTCACTTCTGCCCACACTGTGCTGTTTTTTTTGACAAACTCTATTTGTGTTCAGGACTCACCAGTCAGTATCCTTGGTCTTCTCCCAGTTGTTGTTGCTTTATCCTGGACTCTGTCTGGGTGGTGGTGGCAGACCCCAAGACAGCAGAGCAGAACTGCTAAGGCACCAAAGACAACCAGCATGGTAAGCACTCTGGCCCACAGCCAAAGAAGCAATTTTCAGCCTGTGCTTAACTTTAAGCACATGAATAATCCTATTTGTTTTACAGAGATTACACATGCCCTTAAAATGAAGCCTTGCTCTGATGCTGCATGCTGGAGTGGGACCAGAGTGCTCTGCCTATTCTGCATCAAGCCTATTAGAAAGGCAATTTTCACCTGTTCTTCTATAACAAAATGCATGTGTGTGAATGGCATTTTAAGCGTGTTTTCTTGCAGGCATTTCTCTGATTTGCTGCTCACCATCACTCTTGTATCTCCAGGCGCACTCTGGTATCTGTACTTCTCCTCCGACAGAAGTTTGGTGTCTATCTGTATTCCAAGCACTGGCTCAGAGTCTTTGAAGCTAAGCAACATTTTTTGTTATCTCCTATCCATATTAAAAAGAGCAGTTGGAAAACTGGGGGAAAAGAAGATACCTTTGGCAGCGGGACTGCTCTGAGAAGTATGAGTAGTGCTAGCAGTGTGGGTGAAGAGCTCCAGGTAGCTGGCAGGAAGCTGGGAAGTGTGGGTCTGCTTTTCTCGGGGGGTTCTGCTGTGGTGTTGGATTATATTGTGCAAACTTCAAAAGCTTTTCCAGCGGTTGAGGAAGCCCTCATTTCCCTCTCCCAAAGGGCTTCCCTGGTATCCACGAAGATGTTAGTCACCTCTTGTCTGCACAGAGCTATTGCACAGGATCTCTTATTTCGCCTTTACTTAACCATTTATTTTTGTGAAGCTTGTGAAAGGTGAGCTCTGGGACACACTGGCTCACATTAACCACTATCTGATAGTGTAGAAATAAGGAGGAATGCCTCATACATACTCTCCTGCATAAGCCGTGGTACTGCAAGCATCCCATCTCTGTAGCAAAGTAGGCTGAAAACATATTTGTTTGAGAAAACAAAGATTTACACCAAGATTATTAATGAGTTATGAAGAGCTGTACTATGCTAATCTCACTCTGGTTCCTTTCAGCTAAACACCTCTGACAAAACCAGAGAGATCTAAGGTGTTAAGTGTCCATAAAGACTGATCCATTCTATTTAGATGTCCAAGTGTGCACTGAAGGGGTGTGACATTGGTTCTATAGATTTACTCTTTGGGCCATGTTTCCTGATGAAAACATGCAACAAAGATCTGAGCCTCTTTGCATGCAGTGTGCCACACAGTGTACACAGTCCTGGTGAGGCAGATGTTGGCAGTTGTTCTAAGTAGCACAGGTTGAAGACGTGACATCTGTGATATGAGGGAGAGACAGCATCAGTGTATTTGAATTCTAGGAGATCACATGAGCAATTGCAGTGCTCACTACAGGCTTCATATGCTCTAGTTAGACAATGCTTCTGTCAGGCATATTTTATTGTGAATTGAAACCTCATAAGTCTCATGTATTTGAGAAAGAAAGCCAAAAAAGTTTCTAGTGGGCTCCTACTGTTTCTTCGGTACCAGAACGGGTTTTCTCTGTCTTCAGAGAAACTTAGTGTGAGGAGAGCACAGAGAAGAATGGACCCCAGTGACTGCAACCTAATGTGTTAACACATTCAGGGCATCTCCTCTAGCCTTTGAGTGCAAGTGGCACAGCACAGCTTGCATCTACTTGGCTAACGTGAACTCACCTACAACTAAAGTGTAGATCCTATTGTTTGTTGGCTCTATGCATCCTTTGGGTCTACTGGGAATATGCCTTTGGTCTCCACTGTTCCTTATCTGTGCCTAGAAATTCACTGCATAGAAAAGTAGCTGCCAAAATCCAAAACCATGCAGGGAATGTGCTGATAAGCATCTAATAAGTACAGCTACATGCTGTGGTCAAAGCTCACGTCTTGTCCCTGGCTAGTTAACTTGCACAGATGCAGCCAGAGACCAAAAGGCTGCCCATAAGGAAATGTGCTGGAAACTGTCTATGATGATAGTAAGAGAGTTGGTGTGAAGCCATAGCTGGAGTGACAGGCCAAGCCACCAACCCCTACATTTCATGTGATCTGCTGAGAGGTGAGGAGTTGTCAGGTGGGGTGGAGTGTGAAGAGTGGAGGAGAAACAGCCATGCATACAAGGGCTAGGTGGATCGGCCATGCACAGGGGCTGGATGGATAACTTCTTTAAGAAAAAAAACCATCCTCTGGCTCAGATCCCAAGCCCTCAAATCTCCTCTGAAGCAAGACGCCCTCACAGCACTGCACATGCCTTACATATTTTTTTCCCTCAAGGAAGACGTTTGTGATGATTAATGAATTATGAGGGTCAACTTTTGGGTCTTCAGCTAGCTGCACTCCAAAGAAAACAAACTCCAGAAGAGTTCCAGCTAAAAGTGTCATAGCAAATTCATCCAGTTTATTTATGATTATGCTCACAATGGACGTATCAAGTCCATTCTTTAAATAAACAGAATTGAGACTGTGAAATGCTGGGATTTTCTATCTTAAAACATTTGCTGCCTATTTCTTAAGGATCATTTAGGAAAATGGAGCATGTCCTGACCAGTATCTATTTTCTGGAAATTGCTTAAACATTCTTTAAAAATGCAGAAAACTGTGCCTTCACCACCCAAGAAAAACCTCAAGCTAAAACAAATGAAGCTGGGTAGTCTTTAACTGAGAAAAATTCAATAAATCTATCCAGCATGTGAACTGTGTTGGTATGTGAGACTGCAAAGCTTGCTGACAGAAGACAGAAAAGTTAACAGTAAGTCTGCATAAGTCCAAATGACACAGCTATTTCACCAGTGTGATTTTTCTAATAATGTGCTCATTGAATAAAAAACTGGCCTGCGTCTTCCCCAACAACTGAAGATGCCCTAGACAGGAATTTCCCTCTAACTGTCTGTCCCACTAGATGGATAAGAATTGATATCCTGGGAGAAACTTCTTTTTCATGCCAAGTTTCAAGAAGCACTAGTAATATCCACACGACAATTTACCCATGAGATGTGATCCTTGTCAAGCATTTACATGAAGTCTGACATATCACCTTCTCTCTGGCGGTAAGAAGCCAACTGCACTTAAATGTCCAGTGTTTTCCTACAGACAGCATTAGACCTCTTATAGTCTGGCTTCTTTGGGGCTTTTATTTTTGTGGCTATTTTCTCCTGTCTTGTGAGGAAGTCAGAGAATAAAGACAAACTCAGTCTTAAAAGTTCAGCTGCTGAAGTGCTCATGGAAAGTTCTCTATGGCATTTACTGCTGCTTCCTTGCTTCCCTGTTCCTCAGCCCACTGCCACCTTAGTATCCCTCTGGACAATCATATACCCAGCCACAGTTTGTTTAAGCTACACTTGTCTAACATGAAGGACACAGCTGAGGTCATAAGAACCTCCAATGAATTTTTACTAAGCTGCTGCCATGCAAGACGTATCCCATCCCATTCATTAATAGTAACTATTAGTTTTCTAGAAGAAAAGAAAGGTCCAGTGGCTCCAAATGCATACTGGAAACATGGCTGGACTTCATGAGTACCTGTCATTAACTCCTGTTATGGATATCATGATATAACCCATCACCTGTGCCTCTTTTGTTGGTTTTTGGTCCTTCCACTCCATGAGTAGAGCCTGTAAAAGACTGTGAGTTTTGAATTAAAGTTGCCATAGACTACAGTTTGCCTCTTACAAAACTAGCATATCTCACTGGAGACTAATCTCCTCGCAGACCTGAGGAAAAAAGAAGAAATAAGTGCCAGAGCTATAACAAAATTGTTGGCTTGCAAGAGAGGCTTAGGAAAGACATATAAGGAATTTGATAAGGCCACAAATGGGAAAAGCCTTCCCAGCCACCCTTTCTCCTCTTAAATGATAACCACACAATCCCAAAAATGAACCACCCAGGTGTTAAATCTCTAGGATATGTGTCTTTGAGCAACCTTCAAAGCCACGGGTCTTCTTTATGGCTGCTCACATTTGAGCCCACTATGCAGCTCGTGAGTCAGTCAAGAGGATGTACTTCCTGGAGCCTTCATATAGGACGCTTCTGGCTTTGTGCTCAAAGGTTTTGCGTAGCATAGTATGTGTGCAAAGAATAAACTTACAGCCAGATTGTTTTATATTTATCTAGGAAATGAAATGCACAGTTTTGAAGCACCTAGAATCTATAGCTTCTCTTTGCACTTAGTGGTTTTGATCTCAGTTCTGTGGATTCCTTGGCCTTATCCTGCACTTAACCATTTAATTGAGACACATCAGGCTTCTTCCTTGCTATACTGGAAGAGACAGCTATATGCCAAACCCTCTTATTCCAGCAGATGAATAGAATTTGTTGCTTGGTCAGCCAATCAGCCACATGTGCAAGCTAGAAACATCTGGTTTCACACTGGTGATTGACAAAACATACACCCTTCTTCCTAGATAGCATTGTCTCCATAGTCACCACACCGTATGCCCTCACTGCTGCTGAGCTGTGTCAGAACATGGGCACGCTGACGTCTGTGCACCACTCCAAACACTTCATATCTTGGAAACAGCTGCACTGAGACCTGTGTCTTGAAAAGCATCATCCTGGATCTTCTGTTGTCTAGATTTGGTACCAGTGAAAATGTACTGGTCCTACTGAAGTTTCTTTTGTTCTGGTTTTGTACTGGTCCTTTCTGAAGTTCTGACTGGATGTTGTGTTGAGGGATGTGGTTTAGTGGGAGCTATTGGTAATAGGTGAACGGTTGGACTGGATGATCTTTTAGGTCTTTTCCAACCTTGGTGATTCTATGATTCTATGATTCTTTTCTCTAGCTCTTTTATGGCTGACAGGAGGTAAAATCCAGACTACAATGTACAATGACATGCTTGATTATATTAGTTATTATGCTTTCAGGCCCTGATACGTTACTCCTTCTGTTATTCAGGGAGATTTTAAATTATCATCCAAAACATCTGAATATTCTTAATTCTAGGAAAAGAAGGGCTTCTGCCTCATGCAGGCACAAATTAGCATTCCTGTAAGGCAGAAGGAAGGGAAATCTTGGCAGGATTGTTGTCTTCTTTGGTTTGCAGAGAGCAACAAGTCGGAGTGATTCAGAAGGCCTTATGGTAATTCTCGTGTGAACTTCAGACTATCAGGGAAGAGAGGTTGCTGTGTCCTCCAGGAGTCATTGGAAGAGAGAAAATTCCCTTGTCAGAGGGTCTTCAGCAGCCTCCCATCTGGCAGACTCAGGCCTTCCTGGCAGCAACAGCAGCAGTCCGTTCGTGTGACTTCTGTCTCACCTGTGAGGAGAAATTACTGGCCCTCCCTCAGTGTTTGTTTGTTTGTTTGTTTGTTTGTTTTGTGATGGAAGTTGTGTTAAAGAATAGATCAAAGTCAGGAAGCCTGAGCCCTTGCATTCCTCAGATGCAAAGCAGTGTCACTACTGGGATCAATGCTGCCTTTCCTGTGGTCTCACTCCCTGGGCTGACATCATCAAACCATGCCCACAGCAAAGTGAACATTCCTGTTAGGGTTAGCCAAAAAGGTGAGAGAGTAGGCTGGGCACAACAGCTGGCCTTGTCAAAAAGAACCTTCCAAAAAATCCTCAAATGAAATGGAAATATAACATCTTGATAACAAAATCAAGATAGATTTTTTTTCAGGCTCATCTGGATTTATAGATAGGAAGTATTTGCTGTGCTCTGATTCAGTTAAATAATGATCTGTACCAGCTGCCACAAACTGGCTGAGTTCACCTCTTTGATTCAGTTATGCCTACGCACGCTGCAGTCAGCATCCTTCTGCGCACAGCCATCTACAGAAATTTTCTTTCTCCCGTGGGGGAGCTCACTTGGGCACTGCTGCTCTGCCCATAGGGTATGGAGAAAGCACAGATACCCACAGGCAACATGGCTTGCAGTTAAGTCTCACTTAAAAACGCATCTTTGCTCTGACAGTTTTCTAGCTCAGTCACTGCCTGTACTGCCGGGGGTTGCTTGCTTTTAGCCTATTACTACAAAAATACCTCTTTTCAAGATTTTCATCCCGTTCTGTTCTTTGCGTCCCTTAGCTGATGGATAGCCGCTTCTTTCAAGAGTGACATAAACTTCCCTAGGGCATCTTTCACCCACAGAGGTGTTCATCACATGCAGACAGCCCTCCTCTTTGCCCCTGGAATGAGGATCTCTTAAATGAAGGTCTGTACCAGCAGATATTGCTGGCCCTGGACACAAAGTAGGCAGAGCAGCTGCAGGCAGGGGTCATTTCAATTTGCTAGGTAGGCTCAGCCATCTAGGCAGGGCAATGACATTACTACTGTCAAGACCTATCTATTTTGGGTCTTCTTGCCCAGGTCCCTGTGACATGGTACCATGAGTAACTGTTGCACTTTGGAGACATTCTGGCCAAATTTACCAACATCGAAGTGGCTTGGATGGGTCACTGATGATTTAAATTGCGTTTTCCAGTTATGAGTTAGGATGTCTTTTACAAACCGTCAAGGAGAAGAAACATCGCAGCAAATAACTCCAGGTTCTGGCCTCCTTTTGTTCTTGATTTTAACAGCCCTTGTCCTAATTATAATCATTTGCCATGTGGTTTTAAAGCAATTATGAATTGACTGTAATGCATGCAGATTACTGATCTCTTTGTGATGCACAAAATTCATTCACTCTGCCAGCAATTTCAGACACTGAACTTCGGCTTGTGACTCACAGCTTTGCGTAAATGATTCTACAGCAAAACCTGTGAAATAGTAAAGCTTTGGTAAACAGTTTTCTCTAACAGATTCTTCAGTGTTATTACTCCTTATAAGGACACTTTGCCAGAGGAAAAGAAAACACTCCCACACAAACATGGATAATTAAACTGGAAACTGTTTATGAGGTAGGTTATTGTTTTATACCCAAGCAGATATTCACTGAAAATTACACTTAGTTACAGAACAAAATGAAAAGAAATGAAATCACATGGACAGAGGTGCCCTAGAGAAGCTGAGATCCAAACCTCGCCAAGAGTCGCTGGGACACCTCCTTAGGTGATGTGTGAGGAGTGATGCAGCTCAGCAGCAGTGGATGGAGGATGAAGCCCTGGAAAAGAGTCTGTCAAACTCAGAACATTATCTAAAGATTAGAGGCCTCTCCAAATTCACAGGCTGGGCTGTCAACAAACCAGGCCAAGTCAGCCAAAGCAATTACTGGCTTTACTTTGCTATCAGTGAAATAGAGTAATTGTGCGACTGCCTCCCAAACACTGGAGTTGTTAGCAAACAGTGAAGTAGTTCCATTTTAGCTCCCCACAATCAAGATCTTGCCACAGCACAGTAACAGAGAGGAAACACAGAAGACACTTGGAAAAGAAAAACACTACAGCGTGAGTGAAGCCTTCAAAGCACAGAGGTCTATCTGAAACAGGGCTCTATGACTAAGGTAGAGAGGAGCAGCCCAACAGCTCTATCTCCTCAAAGTCCAGGGTGCCCCAGAGATGTTTGCCACAGCTCTTCACTCAGACAGATCCTTTAGCAGCAGGACTGTGCACACTGCATGCCTGCACCATGACTCAGCTTGACCTGAGCACAGGCAGACCTGGGCAGGAGGCAGCAGCACTTGGGCCCTTGCCACATGTCCCATGACATCCCCAGAGCAAAGCAGAAAGGTGCTTCACAGGAGCTCCTGTTTTGTTAAACCCGAGAGAGTTCCAGGAAAGAGAAGGGGCTACAGAGATGGACAAGGCTCTGGAGAGCAAGTTGTGTGAGGAGCAGCTGAGGCCTCTGGTGTGCTCAGCCCAGAGCAGAGCAGGCTGAGGGGAGGCCTGATGGCAGCTGCAGCTCCTCACAGGGAGCGGAGGGGCAGCGCTGAGCTCTGCTCTGTGTGACAGCGACAGGGCCCGAGGGAACGGCATGGAGCTGCGTCAGGGGAGGGGCAGCTGGGGGTTAGGTTTTATCAAGCCAAAGTCAATGGTGTTCATCCCTTCTCCACTGGGAAGCAGGAGTAAGTTGAGAAACAGGCGATGGCAACTCTCTAAAACCATTGGATGGATCTTAAGTAATCCTCACATAACATTTTCTTCTGTTCATGAGAGATTTTTCAGCAGTGAGTTGATTTTGTCATGCTCCGCTGCCCAAAATGCAGAGCTGGAAGTGGCAAACCCTGTTCAAACCCTAATCCCTTCTTCAGAGCCTCAGGCACTATCTTCAGTGTGTTCCTCAGGAACTGGGACTTTGTGGATTTTTGGAAGGTTCAGCTCCCAGCAGCTAGCATAACCAGGATGAGCAACTCTTCGGTGTGGAAAAAGCCCTTTGCCTTCTTCTTCTTCTTCTTTTTTTTTTTAATCATCTACTTAGGTTTTCTTTTTTTCCCCACTCTATCCTTTTAGTACTTCCACTATAAAAAGGAGAACTGTGATGCTTTGCCCACCTCTGTGGCATATTTTGGATGACTAAGAAGCAGCGTGTGATTTTATGGCTTAAAAGGTGAAGAGAGAAGGGCAGAGATATTGTACTTAAAGCTGTAATTGTGTGTAAATACTTGTAAATATCAAAGCCACCTTTGGGAACAACTGTGTAATGGCTTTTCTTGCTATATTCCATTTGTCCAGTACAACATAATGGCTAAATCAATGTAAAGTGTCATGTCTTTCTTTTTTCTGCTCTCCCAGGGCTATTCTTTTCAGTTATGTATGTTCAGCTTCGATCCCCAGAAAAATCAATGAAGATTCAGTTGTTCTCAAAAAAAAAAAAAAAATCACACACAAAACCCACCAAGCTATACATTTAAAGCATTTTCTGTCATCTTGGTGTGGATTAAGTAATCCTTCTGTCCTTCAGGGAGCCTCAGAGAGTGCCCTGCTCAGCAGGCTCTTCTGAAATGAGCAATAGCATGAAAATAGGTATATACTTCATGGTTTTAAAGATTTTTCTTGGATCTAGTTCTTAACTGTAAGCAGTTAATTTTTACTGGTAGTCTCATAAAAGAGTCATAATAACTTTGTTCTTTACTGTTTCCAAAAAATTAAGGCTATTAAAAAAAAAAAAAAAAAAGTTGACCTGTGTATCCATGCTCTGACATTCTCTTTGTGACAAACTCTGACTTTCTTGTTCACTTTTACGTATGGCTGTGAACACAACAGAGGTGTTCACGATGCAATCAGTGACTGCAAGAAGACACAGCCCAGCTATCAGGCTGCACGTGGGAGTAATCTGAAAATAATAAAAAATGAGAAAGCACATTAAGCGTAAGCTTAAATTTATCTTTGTCTATACAAATATAAATCTTTGTAGAAGACACAAAAATGTATTTGTAATAAAACTTTAATTTTGGAACTTAGGTCTTCTCAAGCAGGCTTGAGAAGTGTAAGATTTTCTGCTTTTTCAGAGAACAAATTTTAGAAATGATGTAATGCCATCAGAGCAGATCTCTGCAGAGTGTGTCGTGGTCTCTAGGGTGAAGGCATTGCTCTGCATTGCAGCTCAGGGTCCAGCTTCTCAGCCAAGCAGGCAGGGAAGTTGAGCCCTGCTGGGTGACCACAGCAATTCCTTACAGGTTTGGAAGGTACCTGCTCTGATTTTGCCAGCTCCAGAGTTCGCTGGATGTTGGAAAGGCGAAACATCCATTTAGGAATGTCAGAAGCTCAACAAACATAAGATAAATGCTATGAACAGCACCTTCCCCAGAGCCCCTTGATCTACTCCTTTAATTACTCTTCCTATGGGTTGTTTGGAGGTTTGGGAGATTTTGCTAGGAAACAGCAGCAGACAGGGGCGGGTTGGACAATTCTGTTCTTCCAGTTACTCGACTGCTTAGGAGAAGGGAGGAAAGAAGCCAAATCCTCCAGCAGGGTGTGGGTATATGGGCATATCAACTACATTATTACCCACATTAACACATGGTAAGTTTGTGACAGTTCTGAGCACACAACCCTGCGCCAGCACCCTCAGTCCCACAGCACTGAATGCAGCGCCCTTATGGGGTGTGCTGGGGTGTGATGAGAGGAAAACAATGTGTAGCACTGTTTTTTGAAAACAGCAACAAAAAGCTCCATTTATCTGCAGTTGCTTGACAAGTGATGTCGTCAAGAGTCTGTTTCACTGCTTTAAGTGGAAAATGTTTGTGCCAAGCAGCCTCCCCCAATGCATGTGTAAGGATGCAATGCCGAGGATGGAAAGTGCCAGGAACTGAGCACACCCCCATGGCTGTGGTCACTGATGCCATCATCAGCACTTGCCCTTGGCAGCAAGTGATTCAGCAGAGGACAGCACAGAGGAGCTCCGGAACTGAAGATTTTCCTCAAACCACTCATCCTATGTGATGTCCTGGAAGGGCTCCTGCGGTGAGCAGATGAATAAAGAAATTAGGCTAAAGGACAAGTGATGTTTGCATCTGCTGGGAAGCAGTAATGAAATGGCCTACAGCAGCATTTCCCAGCTTATACCACTCTCTCTCCCAGCTTCACTGGCTCAGCTGTGCAACCAAGCATTTGCAGCCACACTTCTGAAACCCTGTAGCACCAAAAACCCTCTATCCAGCTGCATCTTGATTGGTGCGCACAAAGCAATTCGGGAGAAGATGAAAGTTAACCCAACAAGTTACTCATATTCTCTTCTCACCTGACCTGTGGAAATTTCTGGAGGGCAAAGTGAAGCAGCTGGGATGTGAGGGCTGCCAGGTGCTCCAGATAGAAAAGGGAAAGTTGGGGCTCCACAGGCATGTAACCCTGCCCTGACAAAAATAAGTAGCAGCCATGTGTCAGAGGTGCCTCCGGAGGAAGAGTCAAGCATTCACAAGGTTTACGAACCTTACTGAAGGCTGTCTCATGCTTCTGAAGGAAAAAATAAACATCAGCCAGCACTTCCAGACTGTATCGAGAGGTGTGCAGGCCAGAACAGGAAGGTCCAAGAGAAGCTGGCACTCACAAACCCAAATATTCCAGCTGAGCAGCTGTGGCCTCGTGGAGGATGCCCCTATGACTCTGCACAGTCCTGGAGGCTCCTAGATACTGCCTTCTCCAAAGCCTTTCCCTCAGGAAGAGTAAGGGAGGGGTGACGAGAAGACAGGCGCTTTGCTTTCCACTGTGGCCAGGCACCAATGGGCTACCACAGCAGGGTCAAACCCGATTACCTGCTGATCTCATTCATCTCCTTCCCCAGGAAGAAAAGCCATTAGCCTCACACTGGGAAGGACACAAGGACAAGGTGCTGTCCTGCACCCCACTGTGGGCACCACAGTTTTATTTTCAGCAGGCCTGGAGCCAGTGCCTCTGCTTGGTGGGAAAGCTCAAGAGAAAGTGTTGTGCATACATTTTAAACAACAATATCACACAAAGAAATGTATTATTAAGACTGCCCCTCTGCTGCCATATTTTGCACAGCAACAAAATTTAATGGAATGTTGGCAGGAAGGTTCAAACTCTATGTCCATACCAGAAACATCCATCTCTGACATTGTGTTCCAATATCATTAAATAGGAGGCAATACTTTCAGAGCAGCCTTCATAAGACTTACTGAGCATTACCAATTTATGGTGAGGCTAGATCCTGCTAGCTCTGGTGTAAGAGCCTCCCCTGGCTGCTCCCACATCACAGATCCCTGTGGTGCTCATTGAGGTGATTTCAGGAACAGGACTACTGCTCACATTTCACCAAGACAAGGCTCATGATCATAAGGTTTCTTCTTCCTGCAGGTTTCCTTCTTCAGCTGCTTCTGGCTCTCCCAGTAGAGTGCAGCCCTCTGCCATGTTTTGATGGATAGTGTCAAGAGCCCAATTCAGATCACAGATGCTGCTAGTAACAGCTTGCTCAAGCATTCAAGCACAACCCCAGGAAGACTGAACAAATCTGTCGAAGTCCTCAGTGAGCAATTCTTTGAAAACTCTTTGAAAGGGTTGATAACTGCGGAACAAGGGGAAATGGTCTTAAGTTGAGGGAGGGGAGATTTAGGTTGGATGTCAGGAGGAAATTCTTTACAGAGAGAGTGGTGAGGCACTGGAACAGGCTGCCCAGAGAGGTTGTGGATACCCTGTTCCTAAAGGTGTTCAAGGCCAGATTGGATGGGGCCCTGGGCAGCCTGGTCTAGTATTAAATGGGGAGGTTGGTGGCCCTGCATGTGGCAGGGGGGTTGGAGATTCATGATCCTTGAGGTCCCTTCCAACCTGGGCCATTCTGTGGTTCTGTGATTCTGTGATTCTGTGAACATTTGCTCTGAGCATAAGGGATGAATCTCAGTAATCCTGGAGGAAGAGAAGTGCAACAGGAAAACAAGCAGGGTGATGTAACTAGCCACTCCTTTCCCAAAGCACAGCAGAAATTATTGCATGTCTCTGCTGAGATTTCTCAATGGGGAGGATGCCAGGACCAAACTTGGCCTGTCCCATTGCCCTTCCAGCCTCCACATCCACCTCCTCCTCGGGTCATCACTAGCAAAGTGAGCAGCATGCAGTACTGCTCACCCTTCTTGATCATGATCAGGTCAGGAAAAGCTTCCTGAATTCCTTGCCTGCCCTTTTTTAACCTGAAGCTGCTGCACCACAAAGCTGCTGATTGGAGAGGCCTTACAGAGAGATGCTATCAGGGTGCTGGGTGATCACCAAAGATGTGCAATTTAATGGGAGAAAATGCTGGTTTCTGTATCTGGGGAGGTGTATCTGAGTGTATGTAGCTTGGGGAGGGGCAGCTGGGGGTGAGGGAAAGGGTCTGCACCAGAGGGTGGTGGGCATGGAACAGCCTGCCCAGGGCAATGGGCACAGCCCCAAGTGCTGGAACTCAAGGAGTGTTTGGACAGCACTCCCAGACACAGGGACTGGATTTGGGGTGGTCCTATTTGGAGCCAGGGGTTGGACTCAGTGATCCATGGGCCTTTCCTTTATGTACAGAAATGCTGCAAAAGGAGAAAATCGCCACGAGCCTTCCTCTCTCCTTCAGACCTCTGTCTTCTCATCAGTGGAATGATTTAAAAATCGTACGATTTGAAAAATAAGCTGTGGTGCTGAAGGATGCCTTCTCATTCTCTGAGCCTTGGGGTCACATTAGATCACAGCTCATCACTTATCTTTTCAAGCATGAAGGCTAGAAATGTTCCTTGAATGACAGCAGAGATTCATCTCTAGTGGGCAATGTTCTTAAGTAAAAGTCACACCACGAGACTTACACTGTGAACACAAAAATATATAATGTTAGAAATAATTTAGAGTGATGAATAAGGAAGGAAATCTGGCTCGCCTTTATGAAAGCTTTTTATTGAGGAAAACTGCATTTTCCTGAGAGCAGGCAGCAGTTGGCTGCACATTTTCACTATTCAGGCAGGAGAGACACTGCAAGTGTCTGTCAGTAATAAATCTCTCAGTCAGCTGGCTGGCAGATATATTATGCAGAGCTTATGGCCAGGAACAGAAAGGAAAAAACACAAGGCTTCTGAGTTTCCTTTTATTTTGGGCGAGCTTTCTGCCAAGAGTTTGCTGCCCCAGAGTTTCTTTGGGACAAAAACAGGTGTTGACAAACTGCAGGAGGCCTCTCCACATTTACCAGTTTTAAATGCTGCTTAAGTGCTATACGCTATTATACAACAAGTTATGTCATAAGGTCTGTAACTTTCTTGATTGACTGCATCCCTATATACGTACAACATTCACTCAATGATAGAGACATCATCTTTCTCTCACACTTTGTAGTGTGCAAAATACCTGCCAAAAATGAGACCCCACCTTACCCGTGGTTTTATAGCAAATTCAGAGTTTTCACTGGGAACTAAATCAAAGCATAGGACCCCCACATTTTAATACTTCCAGAAACCACTTTAGAAGAGCAGTAAAGCTGCAGGTTGCACAAGGTCACCAAGGAATGTTAGAAGATATGGAGCTTTTGGGGTTTGTTTTGCACTTATCACATCTGGCCTGAGTTAATCGGGGCAGATACAATCCCACATGCGTGACTTGAGGTAGAAGTGAGCATCCAGATTCTTGGCTGCCAGACCTGAACTGCAGGTGGGCTTGGGAAGAGGGGTAGTGAGGTGTTCATGCCAGCTTGTTTATACTTATGCTTATAGTGCCACATCAGTCTTTCAGACCTGGGATTCTCTCTCAAATCTGATTAGATGTCGCTGTTTTTCCTGGTGAAGAGCCACTAAATGCTGTTGCTTTCCAGGAAGAGAATGGTGGTATTGAAGGTGGAGGTAGCTCCTCCCCTTGTGTGATGGTGACACTTGAAGATGCAATGGGGACCTGAGGCAGCTCTGTATATCAGGCTGGTTCAGCCCAGAGCAGCTGCCCCATTGGGCAGAGAAAAGATACTGAAAAATGGGAGATCTGGGGAAGGCTCCTGGGGACCTGGCCTTGGAGAAAGGAGCTGAAAGGGGCAGAGACACACAGATGAACAAAATAGGCAGTACACAGAAAAGATCAGAAAATTAGGCCTGAGTAGCACTCAGGAATTCATCCAGCTTTGTCAGCTTCAGAACAGCTATCTGTGATACCTTTTATTTTTTCTTGCTTGTTTGTTTGTTTGTTTATTAGTATGCATTTCTAGATTAGTCTTAAAATTCTGGAGGGTGAGATCTTATGGGCATGTTGGAATCCTCTTCCATAGCTAACTGTCCAGACTCTTCGAGAATATTTCCAAATCCTCAGCCTAAACCCCTGTGCTGCATCTTAAATGTAAAGAAGGGAAGACAAGTCCCAGAGGGAGAAGCTGAGCTGCAAAAATGCCTGAAGGCAGGAGCATCAAGCTTGTGGCTCTCACAAATGAGGTGGGATCTGAGCTGACAGATGAGCCCATCTGAAGGCTTGGGGAGGCCAGAGAATAGTAACCATGGCTGAAAGCAGATTGTGTGTGTGTGAAAATGAGCATTCATGAGAAGACAGTGCCCTTGTTTGCTTGTTGTGAATAGAAACACAGAACAAGTTTACAGCAAGCAGAATTATGGGAAAGCAATGAAAAGGGGCATGCAAACACTGTTTATTCATTCTGGGATGAAATCAGGAAGGCCACAGCCCAGTTGGAGCTAAGATTGGCAGGGACAAAGAGAAATATGAAGGGATATTACACATGCCAGCAGCAAGAGGAATTTTGGAGAAACTGTAGGTCTACTGATGTGTAGGAGAGACAACCCAATGGCAGATGACAAGCGAAAGACTAGAGTATTCAATGCCCTTCTTGCATAAGTTTTCATTGGCAAAGCCTCTTCATGTATCCAAAAGGATTTGTGAAGGAGAGGGATGACAAACAGCAGGAGCAACAAGTGAGGGTCTACCAAGAGAAACCACAAGTTATTCACATCCATGTGACCAGATGGAATTCACCAAAGGATGATGATGTGACTACATGGCTGCTGCCCATCTTCAGAAGCTCACAAGGACAGCTTGGACAACTGGATGCTTTGTAAAAACTCAGTAAGTATAGACTGGATGAATGAACTGTTAGATAAATGGAACATTAGATGGACCGTTAGGTCAAAGAATAATAATCAATGTTGTGATGGGCCATCTGGCTGCCAGTAATGAACAGAGGACCCCAGGGAATGACACAAGAGCTGATATTGTTCAGTATTTCCATCGGTCACCAAGCTGATGACACAGAGGACACTTTCAGCACATTTATAGATAATAACAGATTAGAAGCGATGAGTTCCATCTCCATTTGGCAGAGCTGGCAGAGCTTCACTCCAGAAGGGCTTTGAGAAACTTGGGATCTGGTGACTGAATTAATAGGATGGTAAAGACAAGGGAGGGCACAAAAAGCAAAAGGTGGAATGCAGTGTTATGTGCATGGAAGTGCCAATTTCCTCCAGTGTTTCCCCCCTCACCATGCAAGAGGATGATGCAGGCAGCAAGATAGCTCATTACCCAGGTTAAAATGACTCAGTTCTGCTTCAGATCTTGCTTCTATTTCACCAGCTTTTGTATCTGAGCCTCCCATTAACAAAAGTAAATGGACTCTAACATCTTCTAAGCAAGCTTGCTCAGAGATCTCTGAAACAATCAAAAGATGGGGAAAACAATTCGTTGCATATTATGCATGGATTATTGGAATTTTAGATATATTAGGCAATATCTCTATTTATTTATTGAAATTAGCCTAATTGCATGCATATTTATTGTCTGCTGTTCCTTAGTATCTGGGCAAATCAAAGCAGACTGTTTCACTACAGAGATAGCAATTTTGCATATAAAATATGGGCAGTTTTACATCAGACTATTCCATTATTCAGAACCAGAGTTAAAATTAGCAAGCATCTCAACAACCAGATGCATATTTTATCTTCAAGGTACAAGCCCAAATTAGCACCAGCCCCTGCCTCCTACCAAAAGCCCATAATTCTCAGTGGGCTCTTCTACGCCAAGATCACTGAATGAGACAGGCACATCCTATTTTAGTATTAGAGGTACTCCAGGAGTTATCCTCCATCTGCATCCATTTGCTCTGTGTTGGAAAAGTATGCAAGCCTCCAAAGCTGACCTTTTATATTGCCTTTTAAGAAGAAATAAGTTCTGCACTTGCTGGTTCCTATTTCAATGAAAATGCAGCCAAACCTTCGTGCAGAGTTGTATACTTGCCTGGGTTTGCCCCAGAAGCACCAGTTGTATCTCAAAGCTGTCCTTAACAACACAGCCTCTTTCTCCTCAGGCTGGCCAAGAGCTGGGAAGCCCCCAGCACAGAGCAGGCACTGTATCTCACCCACACTAAATAAAAGCCAGAGCCTTTATTTTTGTTGCATGAAAACCACAGAACAGTCCTTTAGCAGATGTTTTCCTCCCAGCAGCTGAAAGCAACCCATCCACTTTCACTCAAACCGGCCTGATCACATCCATTCTGATGTGCCTGCAACACATTCCTAGCTGCTGTAAATCCTAGGGATTGTCGATGCAGTGCTGCTGTGATTTCTCCATCATTTCTGCATTCCTTGGGCTCTTGCCAGTTCTGCCTCCCAGGAGTAAGGAGCCATTGGGTCGTCTTCATTTTAGAAAAGATGTGAGAGGCAAATCTGCCTGCTGAGTGTGGTTCAGCTGAAACCTTTTCCTAAAGGCTTCTGGAAGGCTTTGTAATAGGTAGAACCTTTTGCCTGATCTGGGGTTTGTTTGTGGTGGACCAGGGGATACCAGCTGCAGGAAGGGTGCTGTGATCCACCTAGCAAGCAGGGCTCAGCTTCCTCTTCCCATAGCTGAGCTGAGCTGAGCAACAATATTTGCTGATACTGGCTTGGAGATGTAATGTTTACCAGGACCATTTGCAACCCGAGCAAAGGATGTTTTCAGTAATGGGAAAAGAGCCAAATATCTTACAAGAGAAATATTCCAGCTTTAAGAATTTATTACCACTTCCCAGTAACGTGGGCTGAACTATTAAGTAACCTTGCGCAATTTCCTGGACAGATACATATTAATGGGAGTGCTGTGCACAGATCAAGGGTGAAACACTGTTCACCAAGCCCAGGCCCGTGGGCAAAGCCCTTTGGCCCAGTGCTTATCCAGCAAAGGACAGGGGATGCTGGGGGCTGCAGCAGTTCACAGCATCGCACACCATGAGGCCTCTGGGTGAGGATTTCTCTTATGGATTGTTATCATCGGTCCAGAGAGTGCTGCAATTATTGTGCCAACTTTTCTACATTGCTTTTCAGCTGTAAATGAAATATTGTTGGTCAGTGTGGCAGGTACTCAATTTCTATACCTTCTTTTTTCTCTATACCTTCTTTTTAGTGTGGTAAAATGGAATACAGCTGGTTGTGCTCCACAATATGCACTAGCATAGCAAGCCATGATATGTACTTAGATATCTGATCCTGCTTCTTTCAGTCAGGAGCAATAAGCAATGAACCTGGTGAGAAAAATTCATAGACCGATTATCTAAAAACCTTTTTCAATAAAAATAAATCAATTTCTCCTTTTTTTTTTTTTTTTTTTTTTTTTTTTTTTTTTTTTTTTAGATACCTGGAGAGAGGAAAGCGGATCAAGAGCAAGGCTGAGAATCTGTGGGGCTTTTTGGAAGCCTGAATTGTCACCTATTATCCAAAACTAAAGCTGATCTGCTATTTTGTGAGCTGTGCTCTAACTCGTAACCAACCTTTTGAGGCTGTCATTCTGGAGATATCTCTGCTGAATGGTCCATACAAGCCTTGGCCATTTCTGCTCCTCTGCCAAAGCTGCATTCAGCTCTTGCTGATAGGGTCAGAGTGGTCCTTCTTGCCCGTGGTCATTCTCATTCATGGTCCCTCATCAAAACACACCACAGAAATACAGTGTGAATGTGCAGCACTGAAAACCAAATGTGCCAAAAGGCAGTGAGGAACAGCCTGAGTCCAGATTGCTGAACCAGGACAGAAGGAAAGGGGAACCTCCATGAAGCTACGTGTATGTAGCATCACCTTGGGATTTGTGGCTCCTGAATGGAATCACACAGAGCAGGTTAGTGTCATCAGCTATTCTAAAATTTGTGAAGTCTTAAAGCATTGCTGGATGATTTCATTTCTGGGAGATAACTAGACAAAATAGCCCAACAGGTGGAGATGCTGATGTAGTAGCAGCCATAATAGTGCATGATTCCACCTCTGAAAACCCACTCATCCTTCCTACTGGGGGAAATTGCTGTGATTCTGCTCCATTGCGGAGGCAGTGGGAGGAAGGAGAGAGAGATTCATCCTTCCCTCTGATCACAAAGAAAGGCCAGACCATGCCCTGCCATGCTCCTGAAGCCATAAGGGCTGGGAAAGCGGCCGCCTCCTGACCAAGCTGCCCTCAGTACCATGACCACATCCCCAGTTCCAGCTTCTCAGGAGCAACAGACACCAAGGTCAGTGCCCATTGCTCTTCCTCACTCTTGGACAACTGCAGTGAGAGGCAAGTCCGCAGACAACACCAAGACTTAGCATATTGTATTGGACACATAGATGTTCCTCCAGTTTCAGGACAGTGAAGTTCCCCTTCAGATTTCCCTATGAATGTGTGTCCTGTGCACTGACATCAGACCCACTAGGGCAGTGTCTTTCCCATTAAGCACATACCCTGCTATTTCCAAGCCCCCAGATCAGAGTCCTGGACCTGGCAGAGCACGTTATGCTGAATAAATCTTTCCAGTGTATTCCAAGAAGTACTTTCACTTGTCCAGGCTGTCACCATGCTTTTCACTTGCCATTCCCAATTTAGGTCTGACCCTGCATGTCTTGAGCTGCCTCCCTTCAGCCCTCCTGTTTCCTTTGTAGGGCCCATATTGCACACATGTCCTGGGAAGGGTGTGGTGTGATCAACCCCTTCACAGACTTCTCTGTGTATGCCCAGCAAGCCTTCCCATGCAGGGATTGCTCCACTTCCACATTTTCCACTCAGCATGGAGCAGTTTTATTTTTACCAACACATCACACATACTTCAGAGGCACATTTGAAGTGCAAAGCCCACGTTCTGTGCTTAGACAGCCAGCAAACTGTTACTGAAAAACACTCTGATCGGTGTAGGGCTTACGTAAAATCAGAGTATATAGTCTGACCTGTTTCCAAATGGCTAGAAAATGGCCCTGGAGAGGATAGAGATGTGATTCCCTCTAAATGAGCTATTTTCTCTAATGGAGCCCACACACCAGTCCCCCCAATTGCATTTCTCCAGAGAAAGCAGCAGCAGTCCCACACACACCTCCACTGCAGATTGCTCATCTTTATCCCATGGTGATGTGTGACAGAGCCCCGTCCTGCTCAGCACTGGGGCCTGGGACACTTTGGGATGGGTCTACAATGCAGTAGATCAGAAACCAGCATGCTACTAAGTGCATGTCATTGCTCAGCTGATTGTAGGTGCAAGAAGGAGGAAAGATGATAATCGGAATTATTACAGACAGTTTTATGTTTTCATGTTTAATATGGCTTTTTTTTTCTTTTCCTTTTTCCTCCAAAGGCTGGCTGAGCATTTTACATGAGTGCTGCATCAGCACCATTCCCATTTTACAAGCAGGAAACCGATGCCCAAATAATCACTTGAGCAGAGTACAGCAGCAAACCCCAGCCCACAAGAGAGCAGAACCAAACCTCCTGGCAAATGCAAATCCCCTTCTCCAACCATCTCCATTCAGTTGCTATGCAGCATTTTCTCTCTTTCTCTTCTTCTTCTTTTTTTTTTTTTTTTTTGTAAAAATAACCCATCACAAAGAAAAGAGAACGAGAAGGAAACCGCACACTCCAACATACTTACTTCCATACCGTTGGCATTATTACAAAAATAAAGATTGTTTTTATTATTTATTCACTAGCTTACAAAAATATAAAGTCTGTGGCATTCCCCTAGACCCCGGCAGCAGCTCTATTTGACCCTGGGCGACAGCGCCTGCTTGAAGCGTCTCTTCAGGTCCTGCATGTTGGGGGAGCGCGGCCGCGGGATGACGGTCGGGCGGCGGCGCTCGGCGTGCTGCAGCTTGCTGACCTCCCGGCACAGGTACTGGAACACCTCGCAGACGCCCTGCAAGCTCTCGCTGGTGGAGATCTCGAGGAAGAGGCTGCCCAGTTCGTTGGCCAACTGCAGCCCCTCTTTGGCCTGCACCTGCCTGGCGTGGAGGAGATCCGCTTTGTTCCCCACTACGACGATGGGGATTCGGGCGTCGGGGTGGAGCTGACGGATGTGCTGGTGGAGGGGACGCACCGCCTGGTAGCTGCCGGGGTCCGTGATGGAGTAGACCACAAGGAAGCCCTCTGCCCACTTCATGCACCTCGACAGCGCGTCCGGTGCCTGCACGCAGTCCTCCTGCACCTGTAGCGGGACACAGCAGGGGCTTGGCACGGGACTTGACATGGGGCTGGGAGCACCCGGCCCAGCACAGAGCCCTGCTAAGGGGGTTGAGCTGTGTCCTAGGAGACTCGGACCAGCTGTTTCCTTTTTAGGAAACAGAGGTTCATAAGCTGAGCTCTTGAGTGGCAGAGAATGGATCGTAGCTGAGCAAAGCACAGTGCAGGGCATCCCTTGAGCGGAGTGCGGCTCAGTGGGTAGCAAGAAAAAGGGCTGAGAGCTAAATCTGCCCAAAACACGGCTTCGTGACCCTGTACAATTCAAAGATTCTCAGCCGTACATTCCGGCCAGTGGGGATGACCACTGGGAACCTCTGTGACCCCCCCCCCAAAGATTTTCGACCCCCCGCTCCCCGATCCTCGCGGGTCTGGATCGGAGTCGCCCATACCTGGAGGCAGCCCGGCGTGTCCTGGATGTGCACGGCCACCTGCTCCCCGTCCAGCCGCACCAGGCGAGAGTACAGGCTGCCCGTGTTGGGCTCGTAGTCCCCGATGAAGCGCTTGGTCAGGAACCGCACGATCAGCGCTGAAACAGAGCGGCCGCGTTAGGACGGAGGGATAGGGAGCACAGGGGCGGACGGAGGGACGGACAGCCCGCACTCACCGCTCTTGCCGACGCCGCGGGCCCCCAGCACTGCCAGCCGCAGCTCGGCGCCGGGCGGCCCCGGGGAACACTCGGCGATGGGAGCCAGCAGGAAGGGTTGGGACATGCCCGGCAGGCGCATGGGGCCCGGCTCGTCCCCGCTCGACTCGGCAGCGCCCGACTCGGCCCCCGCCGCCAGCTTTTAAAGGCTCCGCCGGCACCGCCTCGCAGCCGCCCCCGGCAGCACCGCACCGCCCACCGCCTCCCCGCGGCACCCCGCTGCGAGCGCTCCCGGATCGCGGCAGATCCCGGTTGCGTCCACCCGTCCCCGTAGCGCCCGGTGGATGCGGACCCCAAGGATGCTGGGGAAGCCTGGGCAGCGATGCGGCCCGCAGCGGAGAGGCGGCTATGGGGTCTCGGTGGGTTTGTAGGGTGTGGCTCCAGCCCAAGTGGTGACGGAATCACAGAATCATAGAGTATATTGAGTTGCAAGGATCATCGAGTTCAGGTCCTGGTTCCCACAGGTCCTGCATTACGTGTCAGCTCTGCAGCTGGGCTCTCGAGTCATTAGAAAGAAAATGATTTAGTCTTTTATCTCAGTTGTGCATCTGGATGCATCCCTCTGGTGTCAAAATCCCAAAGCCTGAAGTCCCAGCTTGCAGATCAGGAACTAATAAGCTTCAAACACTCCACTTGACCCTGGAGTTTGAAATAAGCTCTTTGCTTTTCTGAACGGAAATAAAGTTTCTGAGGAAAGTTGATCCATGCCGGGCCTGAGGTCACAGCCCAACAGGTAAAGGAGCCTCAAATCCACCAACAGCCCAAATCCCTGTGTGAACCATCCCCAACACCACCCCTACAACAGGACGCTTTGCAAGCACAGAAGTCTTGACAAGTTGAATAGTTCGTTCAAGGGATGCTTCATTTTTATTGTTATCAGAGAGAGAACACAAGTCAGCAGGAAAAAGCACAGAGGACAGCACTTCTTCACATGCCAAGCACTGCTTTCACCTTCCTCCCTCCAAGAGCACAACATACACAACTACAAATCACACTGTTCTTGACTTTCTCTCATCCTCCCTAAGCCCAAGCAAGAGCCCAGGTGCTATGTCTGCTCAGCACTTCTTTGGGAATTCCCAGCGACTCAAGAGCTCAGGGGAAGACTGCCAGAGCAATGCCACCTACTCTGTTCTGCCACCACAGAGGCACTCTCAAAATAAGCCAACCCCTGGCACCATTGGGATGAGGATGGGGAGGGCTCCCTGCACCCCACAGCATCAACAGGCCCCCCAAAAGCTACATTCTACACCGCTTAAATTCTCCCTTTGTGGCTTCCACCTGGTAACACCACTGCTCTGTACTGAAGGGCTACTGTGATTCCCAGCAGTTAACATCATCACTTAAAGCAGAGTCTGTCGAAGTTTGTTATTGTTTGTATTACCCCAATGTCCAAGAACCCTTACAGGAGCATCAAGGCCATTTTTAGCCACAGATTGCTTCTGAAATCTCTCCATCAACACTCCCCATCATGCAGTTTCCCTTTCATAAACAAGATTTCTCCTCTATCACTAAAAGCTTTTGGTTTCCAGAGGTTCATGCTATTGTCATCTGCTCCCATTGTCATGCACCACCACTTGTCTTTGGCCTTGTGCACACTGCAAACACAGCCTATTTTTAAACATTTCTTTATAAAAGAGCTATCAGGGTACATCCAGCACGCCCTTGAAAGAACAGCATTAAAACGAGTCCATTTCAAGCAGATTTCAAACCAGGTGCTGCGCTGTAAGAGCAGCAGCACTAAACATCATCCCCAAAACTTGATCTCCTCTTGTTCCTGGCCAGTTGCAGAGCTCAGGGTGTCCTGCCCAATGCCGGCACCCCAAAGGACAAGGGGTGACAGTCACACACTGATGTGACTGCACAAACCAAGGCAGAACACACCGTGAAGCAACTCATTGCCATGGCCGAAGCCGTTTGGGCTCAGGTTGTTCACATGGCAGCTCAGACCAGCAATGTCCGCAGACCAAGCACTCCTTGCGCATGGGCTTCAAAGCCATTCCAAGGAATCTCATTTCTGAGCTGCAAACCCTACTTGGCAGCACCAGTCTATACTGCTCCATCCAAGACATCCCATACCACCAACCCTACAGTCCCTGTAAGGTCTTTCATACAAAGACTATTCAGCCCAAGTTGTATTCCCACCTCAAGGACTTCTGGCCTTGAGCACCTCCAGGAATGGCAGTTACAAGCTCCGGGCTTGGCTGGCAGGGCTACGTCGTCTTGAGGATGTGGGGTAATGAGCAGCAGCCACAAAGCTTCCCCACGTGCAGAAACACTGGTGAAAACCTCTGTTGTGAGTTAGCACGCCTACACTGTGCCCCCATGAATTTTCAGTAGCACGAGTCCACATTTGAGCATGGCTTTGCCTCCCACTTCTCAATCCCCATTGGTCAGTGGCTGGCCAGTTTGGAGTAGGCATGCACAAAATGGTGACTGACAGCTCGAGGGCTACCACCCAAAGCCACACAGCAGAAAATGGAATCAGGAGCTTCACCCAGAGTTCGGCAGTTTCCAGGTTCCTGAGCTGTACAGGTGCTGAGGATGGGAGCCACATCCCTAGACAGTGCTTGAGCCAAGACAGTTATGAGCACATGAAACCCACTAGCTGCAACTTCATTCTTAAATAGCCATAGGTACCTTTTTCCCCACATAAGGGCAAATTTGCAGCCTGAGTGCCACTGCACAGTGGGAAACACCAGCAGCACTCCTGAATCATAAGGTATTTCCCATACAAATGGCAAGCCCAGATGAACTGTGTCCTTCCTCGACACACCATGAATTATGGGAACCCTCTGCACCTCAAAGTCTCTGCAAAAGCACATGGGAGCACCTGTGTCGGGACAGCCAGGATCACATCCTCTGACAGGTGTGGTCACACAGCTCTTCGCACCCTCTGGACCAGCTGGGGTCATCCCAACACACTACCCATGCAGGATACCATCCTTCAGATTATGATGCTGAGGCACAGACTGGATCAAGGACAAGACAACGTATGTCAGCATTTCCTTCTATCAGATTCAGTGGGAAGATTACAGAAGCATTCATTTGTACGCCCTTGTGGCAGCTGCCTACCTGCCTACCCCCAGGAATGGGAGGTGCCTGCATTTTCCTCACTCCTCAGGCACAGATTCTCTTCCCCAGTCCTTTCTGCCCTTTCACTGACCGTTCCCACTCACACAAAGCATTACCATGCACTCACACTGCCTACACAGTCCGCAAAAAAGCTCAGATCTTGGCATGAGTGATGCACTACAAGATGAAGGTGACAGCTCAGGTTTTCCTGTGTCTCTTCTGAGTATTCAGCAGAGGAGGAAGGGAACCAGCTGCAGTAGTTCAAGGCAGTAAGGACTGACACACTTCAGCCCTCACCTCTGAATTAGGCTGCCTGGAATACACAGCACTACACAGAAGCGTAACAGCTTGTGCTGATCCATGAGCACTCCACTCTCCGTGTGTCATACAAAGGTAATGTGACCAGCAGCTCCAGAATGGTAAGTCTGAATTGGCTGCAAAACTGAAATCGCACTAGCTCAATTATCACAGAAATCTATAGCTTTGCAATCTTCTCCAGGAAGTTTTCCAAAATCATTGTGGAAGAGAACAAAATTCACTGAAGTCTGTTACGATAAGCAGCTGTAGCTGCCACACAAAGCTGCATGGCTTTGCTGGGTAGCCAACAGGACAGCTAACTGCTGATCACAGCACGTGGTTCTAATCCATAGCACCCCAGCAGTAACCAAAAGGCAGCTCCTACAAACCCATGACAAAGTTAAGCCTTTGCCAGTCTGTCCTCCTGAACATGGCAGCAAACCCAAAAAGGCTCTCTTCCCTCACAAACCCAGTTTTATTTTCCATCACTTCTGGGAATGCAGACTAAGGAAAGCATGCCCTCCCGTTCCTCCCAGCTCACACAGATTTCAGACACTCATGATCAGCTACTGCCTGCACAGCAACCTTCAAAATCACCAAGTGGAAAACTCCAGAAACAACAGCTCTCATACGTAGCCTCTGCATACTGTCTATGCCTTTTATTCCAAGCCGCTGAAAGAAATTCAGAAGTTGAAAACTACCCAACGCTTATTCACGGTTGATAATGTTCCCATCAGGATGCTACAGCAAATCCACTCCAGTCTTCACAGTAAAGTATAAAATAACTCACACAAGCATGCATCAGGGGGAAAACAGATGGGAATACCATCCCCAAAGAGCAATCCCATTAATGCATCCCATTTAAGTCTTACAGATACAACGCCTAATGAAAAATGCCCATCTTACAAGTCAAACATTTATTTTAGATTGCTGTGGAAGCTCCCAAGCCAAATAAGCTGATAACAGTCTACAGTTTAATATATACACCCAGCTCCAAGACAAATGCGTTTGCTAACAAAAGCTGAGTGCATAAAGCAGCAGCAAAAGCAAAAGGAGTAGTAAGCCTGCTTCCTTCAGGTGAAGGCAGCACACTCCACATCTAACATGCAATGTCAAAGTACCACACTGCCATCTTCCATCAGCACATGAACAGGTAAGACTTGTTCCATCTTCATCAAGGCACTTTAAGCAGATTCTTCTAAACTATTTAAGAATGCATATTGACTCTGAGATGTTCTAAAAAATCCTTTTACTGGCTACAGTGGTGAAATGACTGTCTTTCCAAAGCCATTTCTCAAAAAGTGCTTTGAAAAAACCATTTCCCCAATTATTCCTTGGTATTAATCTGAGGCCGTTTAGCCAAAAGCTTCTACTGATGGTATCTGAAACCAGCTGTTTTTCCCACTAAAAAAACCTTAACCTTAAGAGACACCGTACTGTTCTTGCTATTTGCTCTCAGTTCGCCGGTGAAATTATTCCATGTCCTCTCATATTACCTCACTAGGTAATCAAAGGAGGATGATCATCATTGAGCAATAGCAAATGTCAGCATCCCCAAGGTTTATGGTCTACATAAATGACTGAACTGATGAGCAAAAGGGGCCGATGTTTTAAACAACCAAGTACTATGTAATGTAAGCTAAAGAAACAAGCTTAGAAAAAGTTTTTGAATAATCTATTTTAAAAAAAAGAATTTCAAAGGAATCAGCCACAATCACATACACTCGTCCAAAACCAGATCTTTAATTTATTTTTCAAACATGCATTACGCCATGAATTCATAGGGAATTGGTTCCAGCAGCTCTGGGTCCTTCCCATTAGTCCTCACAAAGTGTGCTTCTCTTGGTGGAGCAGGCTGTAAACAGAAAAAGAAAGAACTCAGGGCACAAAAGCTCAAAAGAAACCTTACACAAAATTCCTGTTGACAAATTTAATTTATTATTATACAAACACCACAGGAATTCTATCATTCCTAGCATCTCTAAAATCTGCTTCAAAGACTAGCTGTAAGAAAAGGAATCTGCTGTAAGATTTGACTTTTGCTGCTGAGTGAAGATAACTACAATTCATCCTCTGCGAGTTACTAATCCAATTCAATAAAAAGTACCCTGTAATTCCAGAAGCAATAGCTATTACCTTCCCTCTGAAGTCTAGTTGTTCAGTTTTAACAGTTTGTTGCAGCTAAATTCAACTAAACCAGAGACAACATCACTTCTAGAAATTGGCCACAGCTTCTGCCACTGATTAGCAACCCTCTAGTAGTGATGCCTGAACAGGAAGCCTTTGCTCATAGGCAAGGGCATCATTTTCATCGAGGAACAGCACAGTTCTGTTCAGCCAACAAGCATATCAGACAGCTCAGATGGAGACATACTGCATGCTGTCACTATACTCTAAAAGAAGAAGGAACCTCCTACAAAAGGAATAGAAACAAGTGAGGGCGGTTACAGACACCTCCAACACCATCTGCCATAGACCTGCATTTCAGCTCCATTAACATGTTTTGTTGGTGGTGTTTTTTTTTAAACAGACAAAAAGTTCTGTTTACAGCATAATGCTTTGCTGTTTTGGAAAAAAACATTTTAGTGAATTGATTTGACTTTAGTTTCATGCTTTACTTTGCTTTTCTTTTTAGCCAATTGCATGAAAAATGTTATCAACTACAATAAAAACATTACCTGACGTTTCAGTTGAACCCAGATGCCTTTTTCTTTTGCTTCCTTTTTCTTCTTTTCATTCTCCTTCACACGCTGCAAAAAGCTGTCTCTGCTCTTGGAATGCTTAATATGCTCAATACGCACATTAATTCTCTTGGCAAGAATCTTACCCCTAAGAAAAAAGTATCAGTTTTTAATGCACTGCACTTGAAAACAGTCATTTCAAAGCTAGTTTTATGGCATTTACGTAAGTAATCCTATAAGCTCAACTACAGATCATTCTTCTTCAAATGGCAATCACTCAGAATACATTCCTGCAGATGTAAATTGGATAGTATTTATGTAAGTGAAAGCTTATTAACGTACAATAACATGCTGACAATTTAGGATTAAGTTGCTGGAGAACAAGTAACCTTAACTTGTTTGTATAGTATAAGGTTAACTATTACCGCTGTACTTCAGTCTCACTCTTGAAAAAAAAAAAAAACTATCTTTTTCTGACAAAACTGTGTGAAAAATCAGATGAATACAGCTGGATACGGCCACAAAATAGTATTTACAAGTCCTCAGTATAAATGCGAGTCAGGTGAAAATCCACATTATGAGATTATGTCATTAAGTGCTACTCAGAAGAATAAAGAAGTGTTTCCTCTGACAGGATCCAAGACAAATGACCACCATTTGCTTGGGTTTTAAAAGGACACATACTTTACCCACCTTGAATGACCAATCAAGACAAAAAAGTGTCTAACTGGCAAAGTGAAAGGAGGGTATCACTACACATCAACTCCCCCCAGAACAAAACTTTTTACACTAAGAATTTTTGTTACTTACTTAACTTTCTTGTTAACAATAACACCCACAGCGTGTTGAGTAACATTATACACCCTTCCAGTCTTGCCATGGTAACACTTGTGAGGCATACCTTTTTGAACTGTACCCATACCCTGTTAAAACAAGAATGAAGGCAGAGTTTTACAAGCTTTGGCTTAAAAACATTAAAGCAATGCCAGGGGCTTTTATTTCAGAAGTTGTTTAAAACAGAAATATCAAATTATTCAAGGCTTATTTAAAAGTGCTCCTTTTTTGTTCATCCCTTTGAATTTATAGCTACACATGTTACACCTAGAAACTATTAAATTCTTCTGTGATCATTCCAGTTGCTTTCAGAGCCGGTGAAATGATTTGATCACTTTGCTTTCAGCAAGCAATCATAGGAGACAATCATCATCAAGCTCCAGAATGTCAAGAAGCAGTAATTTTGAATGGCATAGTTCTGCAAAAGTCAACCCCATAAATTACCTGCCAACTTCTCTGTGGCTGTTGTAACTTGGTGTTTCAAACTGAAACTAAAGGATTCAACAGAGCAGGAATTCTCAGCAAAACACTTTCAGAGCTAACACAACATACTTCTAAAAGTACAGGGCATATCATTTAAAATCAACTAGAAAATAATTAATGGGAAATGATATTGCATAAATTACGCAGCATAAACTATGGCTCTTCTCAACAGTGCGTGCAGATCAGGCAAAAGTGAGTAACTACTAGAATAACAGCTGTGCAAGCAGTGCCAGTAGGCAAAATGCAACAACCCAAGTATTAGACATGGCATATTTCACTCACCTTTTTTCAGCTGAACTGACAGTTCACAGTCTAATATATATTATACATATAAAAAAGGTGATGCTGAAGCATTAATACTGGCTCAATAGCATTGTTGTTCCTGCACTACTTCGAAAGTAAGAAGCAGGTACTTGTATTGACACACATGACACAAATAACAGAAAAAAACTCAAAAAATCCCAAAAACTAGAAATGAAAAGTGATGACACTGCTTCAGTATTTTTAATCACCCTGCATCACAAGAAGTACCTTGATATCAACTATGTCGCCTTTCTTGTAGATGCGCATATAAGTAGCCAGAGGGACAACTCCTGTTGAGAGATACAGATGTGGACACTATGAAGCTCACATTTCACACTCAAAAAAGTGAGAGGAAAAGAGAAAACAGATCACACATTTTAAAATATTTAATTAAAAAAAAACCCTCAAATTCAGAATTAAATCTCAAGAAGGTAAAACAGAAATCAAACTTCTTTTAAGCAGTAATTATCTCTTCATTTGCGTCAAATTAAAAATCAAACCAATAAAAACAATAGCTTTACATTTATTTACTATTATCAGTCAAAATAGCTGCTATCACTGCTCACTGCTAAGAGGCAAACCGTACGTTTTACGTAAAAATGAAGTTTTAGGCATTTTCTTTATCTTCAAATTCATTTTCAAGTGATGACTGCTTGACCTCAGAATACTAATACATAAGTTGTAAGAGCTGCAAGTTTACTTGCATATCTTTCTGTGGGTTTCTGGTCTGAAGTGTCAGATATCCTTTGATTTAACCTGTCAGTTCTATTACTACCTGGGGATTGCTGACACCCAACAGGTCAGTAACTTAAAACAGTGCTCTCACTACAAACAAATACTCACCATGCTTGCGAAAGGGCCTCGAGAACATATAACGAGTTCCCCTCCTCTTTCCTTTTGTGTTCGTCATTTTGGCTGATTACTGTAAAAATGAATGCAAATTAATCAGGACAACTGGTTCATTCACTAAACACGTGACAAATGATATGTCTAGGAATTTCAGAAAAATTAAACTCTTAAGCTTGATCAGAACGATACCACTTCCAAATTACAGAGTCAAAACAAATAATATTACCAGACACTGAAAGAAAAAATATCCAGCATCTATATAAGATTGTAACAGAGGTTACATGGGATGTTAGCTAGTCACCTAGCCCTGCCTTCTTCTCAAAACTGACAGCAGACATTGCTCAGGCCTTTGCCTGGTCCTTCTGAAACCCTTTAGAGATGAAGGTAAACTACATCACAACTTCCCTGCACAGCTTGTTTGGAGGCCTGATCTGATGACAAAAACGTGTCTCCCTGCATCCAGCTGGAACTGCTCTCATTTTGACTTGTGCCACTCATCACAATATCACCTGTGTTGGAAGGGAGCCTTAAAGGTGCTCTAGTCCAACTCCCTGCAGTGAGCAGGGACACCTACAGCTCCATCAGGTGCTCAGAGCCCCGTCCAGCCTGACAGGGCACCCATCGCAGTTCTGGGCAACCCCAGTGCCTCACCATTCTTACTGTAAAAAGCTTTTTCCTTATATCCAACCCATAGCTCCCATATTGTAGTTTGAAACCATTTCCCCTCATCCTATCGCAAAATGCCCCGTTGAAGAGGTCTATCCCCTTCCTTTCCATAGCCCTTCTAACCCTCCTTCCCCTCCGCAGCCTCCCGGCCCGCCGCCTCACACCGCGCCCCACAGGCCGCGGCCTCCCCGCTCCCCCAGCGATCCCCCGTCGCGGGGCTCTGCTATCCCCAAGCCGAGCAAGGCACCCCACCACCACTACGGCCCCTCCCGCTGCCTCCCCGGAGCCGCGGAGCCACCTGAAAGCGGCCACCACGCTTCAGCTCAGCTCCCCCTGCACTCACAAGATGGCGGCGCGGGCCGAAAGGAGAGAGGCGGCGCCGCGGCCGCCCTTAACAGCGGGGCCTCGGCGGGGCTGCCCGCCCTGCGCCTGACAGAAAGCGTGTGGCGGGCTGCCTGCCTGCCTGCCTGCGCAGGGCGGAGTGGTTGTTACTTAAAGCAGTAAATAAAAATATATTTGATCCGCTTACTAAGTTCACAGCTATTTTGATTTTGTCCTGCAAAACGTGGGCCTAAGCCCTTTCTGTCAACATTTACAGTGAATTTAATATTCATGGCCGCAATGGCTGTGGAGGGTGAGGTGCGCCGTCAGGTTCTGCCTGCAGAACTAGTTGGCGGAGCGTGTTCTGACACAGAGGGGCCCTGTCTGTGCACAAAATCCATTGAACTGTTGTAGTTGGAAACACACGGACTGTATTCCAGCTCTGCACTATGAAAAAAACCCAACCTGATATCTCTGATACCTATGCAAGGGAAATGTGTGCCATTCAATAAGCATTCAGCCCAGGTGCCAGGAAACGGTCCCAGGCTTGGAGGAAGCCTGACGAGCTCTCCGGTGAAGAAATGCATTGGCAACTGAGAGAGATGTCAGGAAAGACATCAAGCGGAACGAAGATAGGAGGCCAAATCCAATCCGAAGGCGTTATTGAATAAAGAAGGATCGCTATTTTCAGTGAGCTGAACTCCTTGCTCTTGCCAGTGATTTTCATAAAGGATACATTTCCACATCAAGCAGGAAAGAATGGGAAAGAAACTCCACATGTTGAAACGGATTTCAGCACACAGAGTGTGTAAGTGTAATTCATAAGGGAGCAGCAACTGTGAACTGGATTGATCGCTGCTTTACTTGGGATCTAGTCAGACATTCAGGATTTGCTTCTTTTTTTTTTTTTTCTTTTTTTTTTTTTTCCCTGAATAAATGGCATTGTGGGTTTATTTGAAATTTCAATAATGTTCTCATTTCTAGCATTTATTTTGATGCTCAACATTTCAAAGAAACAGTTATATTTCAGAATTTGTTACCACAGATCACTTACTGGCCAGCAGGCAAGCAGATATAGGGGAGATCTAGAGCTCTGTATCTTAACTGCACGTGCTCTCCACACTGCCCTGATTCATGACCTCAGAAACCTAGCCTGAACTGCAAGTTCAAACTGCAGTTGTAGGATGTTAATTCCAGTTTCTCCTACACTGTACATTAAGAAGCTGGTTCTGCTTGAGAAACATAGCATCCTCAAGATGAGGATGAACATGAGTGGCAATGCCCAGCTTAGCATGAAGATGTAAAATCCCGTGAAGATCACAGGCTGGTGCTCTACCCATTGCTGTATCTTGGAAATCTCTCTACATGCTGATAAGACTGAATTTCTGTCCTTGTCTCGCTGACTTGGAGGTGGAGCAAATTTGAAAATAGCTGGGGAAAGGAACTTGAAAGGCAGGACCCATTCAAAATGAGGGGTGTGGAGACTAGGTAACATGACTTTATTTTTCAAAGTGGAAAATATGCCGGAAAAACATTTTCAGTCACCAAGTTCCCATAATCAGGATTCTGATATCTTCTTTGGGAGAGTCCCATTTTCCTTTTTTTTTCTTTTTTTTTTTCTTTTTCCTGACACTTCCTTGCAGCATCTGCCTGGACAACAGCTCTCTCTAAAGAATAAATCAGCTATGATGATTCTTCTTGTGGGGTTGCCAGAAAATCTTCACTGAATTTCTAAATGCACAGTGGGATCTAGCTTGTTCTTAATCTCAGAGGACCAAATGGTATAAAGATCTGGAGTGTGACATCCATTTCTGTGAGGTTATTCATCAGGGATGTGTAAGGAATTTAAATAAATGAGAGCTTGTGAAGTGCTTTGATGTGAAAAATTATTCCCCTTCAGTAGAGTGTAGATTTCCCATGTGTCTACATAACATATTCTTTATATGAAAAACAAACAAAACAGAAAACAAACAAAAAACAGCTGATTGTAGCTGGAGCAAAAATTTTAAAAATAACTGAGATCTGGTGTCAAATAAAGAATATCAAAATCTGCAGTTCTAATGTGATGGAAAGGCAAATCCAAGAGTTTAAATGTGAAATCAAGATTATGAAATTGATTTTTTACCATGTAGCAAGCTCCCATCCACAGAAGTGCTGCATTTACCTTGCACTATTGATCAAAAAGATACTGTTCAAAGTTATGTGTAAGTGCTGAAGTTGATCATTCTAGTGTTCTCTCCTTTCAAAAAGATCCTCTTAAATGGCATCTCAAGGTCATACTTTTGTTCCCTGTCATAGGTCTCTAGCACCTCAATGATTCTGGTTCTAACAGCCTTCCTATTTCTAGTAATCTGTCCAGTTCCTCCACGAAACCCATTCAGTAAATATTAAAAGCCAGAGCCTAGTTTCCTGGAAGTTTAAGTCAATAACATTTGTATTGAAGCAACCTCCAAAGAACATGACTGTATAGACAAACTCCTTGAATGGCTCACTGCGGAGTTGCCTAAGTGCTAACGTGAGTGCAATAACTGAGCTGCATCACCAGTGAAGCATTTCATAGAGAGAGGGACACAAAACAGTGACAGTGTGCCCCTGAAAGAAAAGGAAAGGCAAGATATACAGACCAAAAATTGTGATGAGGCCAGCACATCACATATCGGAGAAGGTTTTCTGTACATTGCCGCTTCTTGTACATTACTTGCTAATTCAAAATGTTACTAGACAGAGGTAGACGTACTGAAGGCAAACAAAGTATTTTACCATTATCTCATAAAATCTGCACAAAATCTGAAATATTGAACAAATTCTGTCATTCGGGGGCTTATTTGAATAACATGGCATTCTGTGTATACCTATACATCAGCAAAAACTGCATTGTTGACCATTAAGAATCATTTGGAACGTAATCATTAGGAACATGCAAGGAGCTTGTTGTGTAACTGAGACCAGCTTTTCATGGGTACCAAAGAGTATAGTCCATTTATCAAACTTCATTTGAAAAGCAATTAGTGACCCCTTCCTCATTTACTAGTGGAGTGGCTTCTCAGAAAACCAGTTTCATTAATGTAATTTTTTTTCTCAAACTTCTCCTAAGTGCTGCTGTGTTTTTGAGGTCACCTATTTCCGTGTAACCTCCTCTGAGCCCAACCCATCTAATCAGGAACAAACAACACCTCATGTTGTTAGCATCAGCTTCACTGTGTACGTAGTTCTGAGTAAAGGTGACTAGCCACTCATGGTAATTACCAGCTCTGCCAGCCAGATACTTTCTACTGTTCTGTTGTAGAGGAAACTGACCTGCTGCCAGCAGTAAATCTGCATAATGTGGGGATTTTTGTTGGCATGCTGTTTTGATAATGTACTGAAGTATATAAGGTATTGAAGCATATAATTAATTCTAAATTATTATTATTTTTTTAATCTAATTTTTCACAGTTGCCCTTAAGCCCTTCCCGACCCTCCGGAGCAGCCACTGACTACAATTTGGGAAGTAAGGGGCTTAATGGTTGGAATCACACTGCTATTTTCTGTTTGTTTGTTCATGTCTGAACTGTTATGAACTTATCCTGAAGAATAATGATGTTTGCCCTGATTTTTTTTCTGTAATTATTTATACACAAGAATGATGGCTCCCCTTACACCTCTGTTCCTCTAGGCTACATAATCCAGGCTCTTGGAGCCTCCAAATGCACAGCGAGCTCCACAGATTTGCTGCCATTCCCACTCATTGCTCTTGAGTATCAGTGATCCGAACTGTATAAAACAGTCCAGCTATCTTACAGTACACTAATTATTTCTGAGACATTTCCTGTTATTACTGAATCCATTAAATATGAAGCCCCAGGGGCTGATTATTTATTTATTTATTTGGCCCTAAATGTTTCAGTGATTGTCCTTAACTTGATAACTGAGAACTAAGAGACAGTTTTTTAATCTAACTCTCATGCAGTGGCAGACTTCCTGGTAACTGCAGTGGCACCAGGTCAGTTCTTAAACAGTAATGATTTTGCTTAGAAAAAAAACTCTCAGTGTATTTAAAGATATTTTTTTCTGTAAGGAATAAACAGGCATGGACAGAATTGACTATTAGTCGGTATAACATGGACTGGCCAAAGCAAAACAAGTACGCTCCAGGAAAAAATTCAGGCTAGCTGGTAGGGGCCAGTCTTAGTTGCCCTTTTTCTTATCTGATTTCTAGCATGTGACTATTTTATTCACTATAAAGTATAATTTTAACAGAGCACAACCTACGACAATTATTTTTTTCAAGACAGGCTTAACTTTGGAGGGCAAGGCGGATCATGTCTGACCAATCTGGTGGCCTTCTGTGATGGAGTGGCAGCGCTGGTGGACAAAGGGAAGGCAAATGGTCTTGTGCAAGGCCTTCAACATGCTCCCACACCACATCCTTATCTCTAAATTGGAGAGCTATGGGTTTGAAGGCTGGACTGTCAGGTGAACAAAGAATTGGTTTGATAGTTGTGGCCAGAGGTGTTGTCAATAGCTCTATGTTGAGATGGAGACCGGTCACAAGTGGTGTCCCCCAGGGGTCCATCTTGGGAACAGTGCTCTTCAACATCTTGATCAATGACAAAGGCAGTGGGATTGAGCGTACCCTCAGCAAGTTTGCTGATGACTCTAAGCTGAGTGTTGCAGTTGACACAATAGAAGGAAGGGATGCCATCTAAAGGGAGCTGAACAATCTCAAAATGGGCACATAAAGATCTAATAAGGTTTAACACATCCAAGTGCAAGGTGTTGGGTCAAAGCAATCCCAGATACAAATACAGACTGGAAGAAGTACACGCTGAGAGCAACCCTGTGGAGAAGGATTTGGAGATCCTAATGGATGAAAAGATGGCCATGAGCCATCAGTGAGTTTTTGCAGCCTAGAAGGCCAGCAATATCATGGGCTGCATCAAAAGAGGAGTGACCAGCAGGGAGAGAGATGAGAGAGAGAGAGAATTGTCCCCCTCTAGTCTGCCCTTCTCTGGATTACTGTGTTCAGGCTTGGAGCCTCAAGTACAGAAGGGACATAGAGCAGTTGGAGCAGATCCAGAGGAGGGCCACAAAGATGATCAAAAGGCTGAGGCACTGCTGTGAAGACAGATTGAGAGAGTTGGGCTTGTTTAGCTCGGAGAAGAAAAGGCTGCAGGGAGAACCCGTTGCAGCATTTGAGTAAATGAAAGGAGCTTACAAGCAGGAGATGACCAACTATTTACACGGTCCGATAGTGACAGGACAAGAGGGAATGGCTTTAAAGTAAAATGGGAAATTTAGCTTACATGTTAAGAAGACATTTTTTACTAAGGTGTTGAGGCACTGCAACAGGCTGCCCAGAGAGGATGTGGATGCTCCACCTCTGAAGGCATTCAGAGCCAGGTTGGACGGGATCCTGGGCAGCCTGATATAGTGGTTGGCAACCCTGCCCATGGCAGGGGGGCTGGAACTAGATGAGCTTTAAGGTCCACTCCAAGCTAAGCCGTTCTATGATTATATGATTCATTCCATGAAAAACATCTGAGGATCCTGTCAGACAACAGCAGTGTGCCCTTGCTGCAAACTCAGCTACACCCGGGACTATTGACCAGCACAAAAAGGATCTATTTATCTCTGTTTTGGCACTTGTGAGACCACATCTTGAGTACTGTGTCCAGTTCTGGCCTCCCCAGGATGCAAAGATAAAGATATACAGGAGCAAGCCCAGCAGAAAGTCAATAAGGCATTAATGGACTGAAGCACAGGGACATAGGAGAAGTTGAGAGGGCTAGCTTTGTTCAGCTAGCAAAGAAGGCAAAGGAGATCTTCTGTATCTGTTTTCCACTGTGTGATGGGAGAATACAGGGAAGATGGAGCCAGAGACCTCCTGAGGTGCACAGTAGAAGGATGAAAGGCAATGGACACAAGTTAGAATATGAAAAATTTCTGACTCAAAATAATGAAAACATTTCTATAATGTAAAAGTGGAACAAAACTGAGCTAGATTGCTAAGAGAGTTGGTGAAATTTACACCCTTGGAGCTGTTTAAAACTTGACTGGACATGCCCCGGAGCAACTTGATCTAGCTGCATTTGCTTTTGCAGAGTATTGGAATTACAACTTCCATAGGTAGCAGAGATTGCATTAGTCTATGATTTAACTTTTTAACACTGATAAAGTAAAAATGTTTGTGGGGTAATCTTCTATTTTATAAGCACTCTGTGAATTTGTATTGGTTTATTGGCATCCAAGGTAGTCATTTGTATTTCTCTCTAATTGTTTTAAGCAGAGTCCCTAACATCATTGTCTTTAATTGCTTATGAAATGGTAAATAATCTTGCTGGAGGAAAGGGCCTTATAACATATTTCTAGTTTTATTTCAAGTAAAGAAATGTTTTCTATTTAGTCTTAGCTGAATTCCAGTAAACATAAATTCTTTCTTCAAAATGCACCAAATAAAATTCACTTTTCTGTATGAGTACATAAAGACAGAGTTGAATGATTTTCATTTTAAGTGCTACCAAATGCTCTTTTTAATAATGTATGAAGTAACCAGAGTCATTGCAAAGTCAACTGCTGAGCAGATTGTTGTAAGTCTCTCAGTAAATGTCTTCTTGTAGTTGTACGTATCTTCGAATGAATAAAGAAAATCCTCTTCTGCCTTCATAGATTCTTCTTGAAAGAAAAGAAGAATCAAATACAGAAATAACAGGAGTAAAAAATGCTGTTCTCTGCATTAAGGCATTTCACATATGATTATAATTCCACTTATACTTTTTCCTAGGTGCTTTTGCAGAGTTGAAATTTGTGCCAAGTATGCATTAGCCTTCATTGAGCGATTTCCTTTTTGCAGCCAGCCTCCTTTCCACAATGGGAAATGATCCTTAACATTTGCAGTCCCACATGTGTCAGTTTCTTAAATCATTAATCCAAAACAGAATCAATGATATCATAAAATACAGCAGAATAGTTGCATTAAAAAAAAAAAAAAAAGGTGTCCTTTATTTTCATAGTGTTTTGAACATTTTCAGTATTCTGTTATCACATCTTTCAGTTTTCTAGCTTATTGAGCTAGAAACTCAAGTAATCTTCATCACCTTACCCCAGGGACTGGGATCTATGAAGGGAACTACCAGATATCACAAGGCTTGTGATAACAGTGAGAGTTGGCTACGCTCTGACAACCCCTGTCATTGAGACAACATCTGCTCTCAACAAATATGTACAGCCAGAAAAGAACAAAGTAATGATGAGTCAAGGAGAAGTGAAACTGAGAATTAACAAAGGATAAGCTTGACCAATTTGTGACCAACCAAAAAAAACCTTGACCAACTTTCCCATATGCATAATGGGAATAATAGCATATATTTAAGGAGCACATATTTATGTTAAAGATCATTCCATTCATATTTGTGAAATGCTATGGAGATCTTAATGGAATATGCAAAATAGTAACATGAGCTAAACAGCATCTGTGCTGTTCTAAGGCAGCCACAGTTAATCTGTGGGGAAGAAGCAATGCAGGAAAAGGGGCAAAATTGGGTAAAGGAAAAGAAGGACAAATGGCAAGAAGTACTGCAGGGAGGCAGAGAGAAATGAAATTGCAGAGAGAAATGAAATTGCAGGAGAAATGGAATGAGGCAGCGAGGTTAAGGACAAAGAGGTGATGCCTGGGTTACTGCACTGTAAAGACACAGGGTGCTAATACACACAAAATTAAGCACTGTCAGTTTTGATATACATGCAACAATCTATGTTATTTTTTTCTTAGTAGAAAAACCTAAATTATAAGTATAACCAGATGGCAGCATTTAACTGACTGTGTGCAGGTACAGAGGGGAACTGTGGGTCTTCCAGGGTGTAAATCTATCAAGAGAAAAAAATTAAAATCACTTTACTTTTGTACTGCTGACAAAGAGAGCATTGTTTAAGAACTGACTGCAACACGCACTTGAACAATTGCTTTAGATCAGTGGAAACACAAAATATTGCTAACTGCGACATATGTTTCAATTAAAACAAAAATAATGAACCACCCATTAGTTTAATGAAAAACACAGGCTATTAACAGTAAATGCTCTTTAACAACTTGATTATCTCCAGAAAGCTGTTTTGAGTAATTTTCCCACCCCCTATTAATCATTTTTTCCACTACGTACGTATCTGCTATGTGCATGCTGTTTTACATGTTCCTCCTCAGTTCATTTAACATCTTGGTGCTGTAGAGAACTGATTAGTGGAGGAGGCTGAGGGCTGAAATTGTACAAAGACTCTTTACCTGGGGGCTGCCTGTTGTCATGTTGTGCGTCAGTGTCGTTATAACATGACAGCTAATCTTGCTTTTGGAAAAATGCTGCAGAGATCACAAAAATACCGTCTTGCTGACTGTAGTGGGAAGCTTTGCTAGGTGTTCTGGTAGAGAACACACGCACTGAAGAAGCATCCTATGCCTCTCTCCTAGTAATGGATTTCTCAAGATAGGTTTAGAACACAAATGAACTGACTTCCAAGGTTTTTGTTCCATAGAGAGTGAGTTGATAACAATGATTCCTCTAGTGCATGTGCCAAGGATCCAGTTACTTTTTCTAAAAACCAATAATAGTATTTCATTACTATATTAAACTACCTCACTTTTAAATAGTGGCCCTGTTTCTCCAAAGAAACCTGCAGAGGCCTCTGCAGCTGTTCAGAACAGTATCAAAAAGTGTACAGTTATTGTTTTAATGCCCAGTTTGTGTCCTTGCATCCCATCAAGATCACTGGGGACCCAAAATATACAGATTTCTCTTGCAGTATATGACAGTGTTTTTCAAAAGAATTTACTGCTATATAAATGGACACTTTTTCTAAGCAGAACTCCAACTTTTTTGAGTCTAGAGACTCAAAGAGTGAGAACATTTTAGAAATCTACTGTTGTTTTCAGTACAACTGAATTCTTCTATTTTAGTCTTATAGGACAACTGTCTTAACTGATGTGTGTTTTAAGTGCTGTTGACAGAAATTTTTATTCAGTTCAGTAGCATTTTTAATTTATTTTATTTACTTTCCCTTCTAAACTTCAAACTTTTCGGATGCTGATAATCCTCTGTGTAATAAAAGGTGAATTATTCACCAGCTGTATATGTAGCAAGGTGATCCGTATAAGTTCAGCTGCAAAAAAGGCAAGTATTAAAGTAACTTCATCTGTGAACTCTGCAAGAAACAAATATTACTCTCTGCTTAAAAACAAAGCCATACTGCTTGAGGAAAGCTTTGGTCTTCTGAAATGAGTATAAGGTATAAATCAACATGAGCCAAACTTACTCTGCATGAGAACTCCCCTTCACCTATCTTTTCCTGTTTACAAAATTTGTCTAATAATGATTATTTCTCATATTTATTTGTAAAATATTCCAATATTTATTGATGGAAAGTGGTAAGGAATAAAATAATATTTATCTTAAGTACGAGCTTAGTTTTCATAAATTTTGTAGCTTTCCATCATTGTCCAGTTTTCTGTGATAACAATTTCTTAATGCCTTGTTTATAAGTGAGATTGAATTTCTTATTTTGAAACAATGAATAAAAAGTGTCACCTCACCTGTTGAACTGCTTGCCTGGGTCCTCCCATTGTCAGTCTGCCAACCATCACTCCCTGTCATGGCTCCCAGACAGCTCGTACAGCTGTCCTGAACAAAGCCTGAGTTCCTGGAAATGTACTAGAACCATAATTTACAAATATTAATTTACTAATATAGAAATTTAAGTATTTTAAGTCAGTCCAAGATGATTTGATATAACAGCACTTTTGAAATATATTTCTCATTAGTGTCTCTTGTTCTCAAGAAGGATCCAATTTCACTTACATAATGTGTTAAATTTCCAATTCTGTGTAATTTGCATTCTGCTTCAGGTTTTCTTGGAATTATGGAATACAAATTGTGGAAAAAATCTTTTATGTCTCACTCAATTACCTTGTAGCATAAATCCTGTAATACTTGTTGCCTGTAGGTTAAACTGTATATTTAGAGCGGGGCTGGTTACTTGACCATGAGGATGGTGGATGACCTTCACTGGGCTATGTGTCAATCAAAATCCAGCTGGTGAATTCACGTGGTCTTTTTGCAAGAGCTATCTGGATCAAAAATTACAAGTTTCCAAAGCAAATAAAGAAGTATATATACAAAGCAGCCTTCTGACTTGAGAGCCAACTCTGCTGTGAGCAAGAGGCTGGGCCAGAGACCTCCAGAGGTCCCTTCCAACCAGAATTATCCTATTATTTTATGGTCCTATTATGCTATGATCTTTTGGTCATACTATATACTAGTCCAACAACAGATGCAATCTGTCTGCATTCAGATACTTGTAGCAACAGCCTTACTGGCTGGTGGTTTGACTTGTTAGCAGAGTGGAGAAAGAGATTCATGGGACCAATCCTGTTGACAAGCAACACTAATAAAAACCTGACGTTCCTCAGACTCAGCAAAGCCTCCTATTGTTGCAGAGATGAAACAGGCACAAACATACCTGTACTGCTCTGCTCTTCAGTTTTAAAATCCAGCCTACCCACACACCTTTGAGTAAGCTGGGCTGCCGCCAAACCATGGGATTATGAAACAAGGAGAGGCACAGGGTGAGTGGCAGCAGTTCACACTTGTTATGTTTTCTCTTGCTTCTCTGTATCGATTGGTGCCTACACACATTTGGATTATAAAATCTTCAGAAGACAGAATGGATTTTCTCTCAATGTCTTACATAGAATCTAATTAGGCAAAGGACTTTGGCCTCTGACTTTTGTTTCTAGGTATCATGGTCATTCAAATATTTTTTAACAACAGCTACACAGTGTGAGAGACTTTAGAGGCAGATAAATGGCTTGGCCATTGTGAACTCTTAATTTCTTTTCATTTACCACTCCATAACACAGCTCACATCTGCAGGTGTGACCTGTTCACCATATCTTTAAGAAACTCTGCTTGTGCCTATACTAAAACATTTGACTGGAATGAATTTACCATGCAATATAGATCTTAAGATAACCCTGACCTTAATTTCCCATTTAGCCACTGTTTTTCTCTTCTTTAGATCATATCAATTTTGCTTTCCTGTTGCTGAAAACGAATACTATTGTTTTCCTCATTAGGATGGACAATTCTCATGCTCTCTTGCCAGCTCTCCAATCAGAGCTCCTGAATAAGCTGAAGTCTTCTCTCTAAAGCATAGGATGTGTAGTCTGCTGCTATCCTCCCGTGGTCTTCTCAGGATCACAGACACCTTTCCTCAATCACTGCAGCAAAGGCTTTGATGACCAAGCCACCGATTGCCACGTTCCATGGTTCTATGGTTCTGCCTTGCTGGCATGGCAGATCCAGCTGCAATCACCTGTGGCTGGCCCATCCAGTATCACTAAATCATCTGGCACCTTTCAGAAATCTTGACTGCTTGCATTGTGATGTGTTGTGCTTATAGCAGATGTCAGGTAGGCCAAAATCCTCATCAGTCTGGGATCTAAGACTCCCTTAAATTCCTTATAGAAGACTTAATTTGCCTGATGAGGTGATCTGTAACAAACTCCCACCACATCATGCTTGCAGAGCGCTAGTTTCTCCTGCTTGCTTCCCAGTCTGTAGGCGTTTGTGTGCATACCCTTGAGGTGGGTGGCCTCTCACACACCCTATTTCATCATTCCTGAGGTCTCTTATTCCCTACATGCATGCTGCACCATTTTCTTACTGCCCTTGACTACTGTTTCTTCTCTTCCCTTTGTGTTGCCATCTCCCTTCTCTGTTCCTAGCTGAAAGTTCTCCTAAGGCTGGCAAAGATGCTTGTCTCGCTTTGTCAGGTGGACTTGTCTCTCCTTGGGGATACAAGATACAACTGATGTCTTCTCTCAGACAGGGTTTGTTACTGTAATGATCTATATGCACTACCAGAACTCTGTAACTGCTTTCAAAGCTCAATCTCCACAAACATGTGTATACGCACTCACACACAATCCTGGTCTACCCTTACCTATATTGGTTAAAAAAAAAAAAAAAAAGGAATAGTAACTTAAAATTCCTTTTGCCCTAAGGGCTTAGTCATGACAATTAAGCGATGGTGTCCAATCTTTGCATGATTTCAATTTGATCACAATACAGCATCTCAGTTTACACACTGTTGCTGTTCTGAATATGCCTTTATTAATTCAACATCTTTCCAGCACTTCTGCTTAGACTCCAGCCACAATTAGCCTCACACCTGTCAGATACAGGCCAGCATAGCCATGTATCCTCCCCACTTTTTTAAAATGTAGATAAATATTGCACAATATTTAAATTTTCCCTTGGTGTGAATTGCTCTGCCTGTGTTTCCAACTATATTCTGCCCTCTAATTTATGGACAGATAGAAACTTCAAGACAATCTCTGGCTTTCCATGACTGCCTTTCAAGATTCCTTCAATTCTCTACAGCCTGCACAGTTTCACTTAAAGTCACATAATTGGTTGCAAACTGAATTATATCTCAACTAATTGTACAAACTTCTGCAGTAGTGAAATAACATTTTGCAGTTTTGTACCATATTGTCCTTCTGCCATCTTTTAGCACTTTGTTCACCTGGGGTTATACAGGAGCATGTCCTGCAGCGTGGCTGACTAATACTTAAAGGAGTCCTCCTACAAATTTGTCTTGCAGCTTTGAATTTCAGTAGATGAACTGCTGGATATCTGATGGCTTGATGTGTCTAGCTGGTCAAATATCCTTTCTTGCTTTTTTTTTTTTTTTTTTTTTTTTGCTCATAGATGGCCAATCCACTTCTTTTGTTTCTATTTCTCTTGATGCTGTCCTCCCCCATTGTTTCTGTGGCAACAGTTTCTGAATGTAGTCATCCAAGAAGCATTCATTTTCTCAAATACTATACTTTTGAAATATACACTTCTAGACCACAGCTGTTATATAAAAGCTCAAGAATATTTCAGGTTGCAATAAAGAGTTCAGACATAAAAACTCTTTAAAGTCACATTCTTTATGCTTTAGCTGAAAGGAAAACTTATTCTTTATTCCCATTAATTTAGTTGCTAAGGAATGTTTACTTCTGAGGATCATGGAACCATAGAATCGCAGAATATCCGAGTTGGAAGGGACCCACAAGAATCATGGAGTCCAACCCCTGGCTCCACACAGGACCACCCAAAATCAATCCCTGTGTCTGAGAGCGCTGTCCAAACACTCCCTGAGCTCTGGCACTCAGGGCCGTGCCCACTGCCCTGGGCAGGCTGTTCCATGCCCATCACACTGTGGTGCAGACACTTTCCCTAATATCCAACCTGAAAAATGTATCATAATTTGATTTTATAGATATTAATGTATGTTTTTTTTATGGTGAAAGTATGTCTTTATGACCTAGGTCATCTTATGTATTATTAATTGTAATGCATCTCAATCTGCTGTGCTCCCATACATGAAAAGACAGGGTGGTACATGGCTAATGTAGACATAAACATCTTGAACGACTCATCCAGATTGCCACTGCAGTGCACAGAAGAAACACGTCGAGGAGATGATTCATCTCATCCCTAAGCAGACACCTTGAGCGGCTGATGTAAGCATCGACTCTACGGGTCAACTTTATTTTGGAAATGAGCGAGGCCGGGAGAGTCGGTCCTAGACTCGGTGAAACCTCGGAGTCATTAATCTAGAGACAGTACAAGGGAAGCAGAGAGAGACAGAAACACCCGGAAAAGCAAAACTTAAAGCGCCCAGACAGAGCCCCGACATCCCACCACTCCCCGCACACCGAGGCGCGACGCCCACGCCTCAGGCGGCCGAGGCCCCGCCCCGCGCATGCGTGCCCGGCGGCGCCCGGCGCGGCGGGAGCCGGCTCGGGGGCGGGGCCGGGCGGCGGGCCGGGAGGCGGCCGGCGACCCGGCGGCGCGAGGGCCCGGCGTGAGGCGGGGCGGGCTCGCGTGGGCGAGGCTGCGAGGCGCCGAGTCGTGAGTCGTTCGTACGGCCGTTGGGGGCCCGCCGGGCTGCGGGAGTCCCGCGGTGGGCGCCGGCGGGGGCGGTACGCTCTGCCCTCCCCATCCCCTCCTACTCCCGCTCGGCCCGGCCCGGCCCGGCCCCGCTCGGCGCTGTGATTGGGCGGAAGATGGCGCTGGGCGGATGGAAATCCTAATGACGGTCTCCAAAATCGCCTCCATCTGTACCATGGTGAGTGAGCGAGTGAGCGCTAAGGGACCGCACCGCTCGGAGGGGTCCGCGGGGCGGGCGGTGGGGCAGAGCCGCGCTCCGTGGGTGGGGATCGGGGGCGAGCGCAGTTAATCGGCTTTGGGAGGCTGCACCCAGGAGCAGGGCAGAGCTCGGGGGCTTTCCGACGGAGGCACTCAGGACAGGGTCTCCTCGGGAGCTGCCCGTGCCTGCCCATCCCGGCCAGCGGAGCCGCGTCCCGGTGCTGCGCGGGGCCGTCCCGTTGTGCGCCGTCCAGCAGCGCGCGCTGGGACGCGTGGGCACCGCGCCGCGTCCTGAGGGGCTCCGGGCTGCGGCGGCCCTTGCACTGCTGCCAAGGGGGAGGGAGGAGAGAGCGGAGGGGAAAAATAGCCTCTGCCGTCCTGGTTGTTCAGTTGCTGGATTGGCGTTATAACGTGCCATGATTTTGAGCAGTGGAAAATGCTGATGGGTGCGTTCTGGACGGTGATTTATGATTTTCATAAAGCTTACCGCAGAGAGGCTTCAGCGTCTCCAGCGGGCATTTCAGAGGTGGCCTGAGAGAATGTGGAGTGGATGCCTGTGGAGGTGGCTCAGGTGGCCGCCCACCGGCTGGAGCAGTGCTCTTTGCGACATGGGAGCTGACAGCTTCTCATCTGAACTCCAAGAGTCCGATTCCCTGAATGCAGGAGCTGTACGCCGAGGTCTTTGTATGGCCAAATGAAGGAACAGCAGTTTTCATTCTCTGGAGCGGTTAGATTTCAGACTAGGCTGTGATTGATCCTTGAGCCAGGACGCATTGATCCTTGAGCCTTTATCCACAGCTGCCTGCTGGACGTTCTGTCATCATAGACTCAGTGCCAGTCCCTTAATTTAGGCCCAGTATGGGACCTCATTTCTCTACTTGTAACATATGAAAGCTGTAGGTGTGGATCACCCAGGCATATGGTTGAAGATTTCCTGTGTGTGTGGTTGTTGGAAATGGTGTTTTGTCACTGGCGTACAAATCAGTACCTAAACCATTCTTTTCAACTAAAAACCTTACCATTAATTAAGTGTCTGTACCCATGAAACCAAAATTCTGATGTCAATGAGGTATTCTTTGTCCAATTGTAATTGTGTATGCTGAGGGGATAGATTCCAAGCATGAGATTTTTTCCTGTGCCTTTTCTGGTGCTTAAGCTTTAATGGTACTGTGTGAGAAAGGACAGCTGGCTCAGGATACCCCCTGTGAAAGTTTAGCAGTTCTTAATATAGGAATTGGCTGTTTCAGTGAAGGTAAAATGGAGAGGTACTTGATATTTACATTGAGAACAATGTGGTTATGGCCAGGAAGATCTTTTAAATGTTAAGAAAGTTATAATAATCATGTGTAAGCATTAATTTTGCAGAAACAAGATTATAAATGCTGAGTAAGGCTTTCTTTTTTTTTTTTTTTTCTTTTTCTTTTTCTGGCAATTTTTCTTAGTGACAAGCTACCATTTGATTAACTCTCAGACAATTTTATGAAGATTCTGAGAACATTTCCTTGCCTTTTCCCCATGCCTATTGGAAGAATTCTCAGGTTGATTCTCACCTTATGTCTGGCTAGTACAAAACCAGCAGCAGGCAGTTTTTGCCACAAGACAGTTTGTGCATTCACAAACCTAGCACATGTTGTGTGCTGGTGGCCTGTAACAGAGCTATCTGGAGCCATGCTGAATAATCTCTTCAATCGCAGTCCTTCATTTCATGACTTTCTTTTTTGTATCCAAATTCAAGTTTTCACTGCTGCTTACTCACTTAAATTTAATGCACCCTTTCCTCTGAAGCTCTGAATATTGGAAAGTAATAAACTGGATTTTCCAGCACTGGCCAATGGGGTATGGTGAAGAGTGATGTCAGAAAGGCCAATAGCGCCTTTTGAGGTGATGTTGCAGGAGCAGTAGACATTCTGTCTACAAAACGATTTTTTTTTTCTTAGTTCATGCTGCATCTATACTCCAGTGTTTATATCAGTAGTACTGCAGGTCGTCCTATTCTATCCCTTCAGGGTTCTTTGGATTTCTTTTCCCTGTATCATCGCTCCTGTGTTGTAGTAAGCCTTAATTACAAAGCTCGAGATTGCAGAAAAGGACTGGAAAACAACTTTGCTCTTGTGTGGCTTATGTACTGCACTGTTCTTTTTGCAAAATGGGTAAGGGCATGGGTGACTGAGTGGGTTGGTTTGTTTGTTTAAATGTCTTTGCAGTAGAAGTAGAACCTGGCATTTTACCCTCATCCATGCATTAAGCTGCAAAACAAGTCTTAGTTGTCTGAATGATAGGAGGTTTTATGCGTGGTTGGGAAGTGGTAAAATAATCTGTGCAACCTGCAACAAACATGTGCCCCAAGCTATACTCACATAAAATTAAGGCTGAATATAGTCCTTCTGACTTTGCTTCTGCTGTCTAGAGTCCAGCAAATGCTTCGCAGTCATAGAAAGGTATCAGGCCTTCTAGTGGCTGGAGTAGAGGGGATAGAAACTGCCTCTGTAGATTAAAAGCTATGGAGGTGTCCATCTCAGACGTACAGAAGGAAGTTATGATAGTAGAGCTGGTACTTGTTTTTCAGTGTTTCTTCTAGAAAGTGGTTGATTATGCTAGCACAACCTGAAAAACCATAATGAAATTTAAATGTGATGCTAATCCGCCAGCTGTAGTATTAGACATGAAAATCTTTTGCTTAATGTTTCAGGCATTTGTTTAACTGTTCCCTACTAGTTTAGCATCTCATATGCAGGGTCAGTGTACTTGGCTAGTATTACTGTAGAAAGTCTTCAGTGACTAATTGAGATTTCCAAAAATGCCATCAAACTCATAGTCTGCAGCTAAATGTAGATTTAATGATGCAGTAGTGTGTTCTGCCTGAGGAGTTTCTGTGTTTCTTACAGTAAAAAATTTTGGTTTTAGGTTTATTTTTGAATGCACCATGTGCGAGCACCAGTCATGCTGAATGGTTGCCTCCCATCCTTTTCCTGCTTCTCTCCTTACCCCCCAGTACTCTTCTGCCTGTTTCAGTCACATTTGACAAGAGCGAAGAGGTGTTGTAGATGCTAACATTAATACAAGCACATGGGGCTGGAGGCTGCTGAGGGGAAACAGGCAGAGTGCCCAGCTTAGGGAAGGCAGCAGTGCAACCTGCCACAGATGTCACAGTGGAGAGGTTTTATTAAACACTTAATTGCAGGCAGAGTTTATAGTAAACTTTGAGATAGGTGTGCGTGCATGGGCTTCGTTACTGCTCAGGGAACTATCTGTTTATAGTAGGTTTTTCAAACCTAATTGTGAAATCTGCACTTAATGTAAATTGATGCTTGCCAGGGTTTGAATTCAGACGGAATGGCTGTTATGTACTCACTCCTGTTCCTTTTGTTTGCACTCTACTCTCAACCACAAATTGTAATACTTAGACAGTAATCAATTAGCAGTTTTTACAGATTCTGCAGGAAAGCATAAGGAAGACTCGAGCTCAAAGGAGTGTTAATTGAGAGTTGCAGCAAGGAAAAACATTGCTTCAAAGTGAGGAGGTGGCAGAAAAGAAAGCAAGAAGGTGAGAGAGCTGACACAGGGAAAATAACAGCATTGTGGTGTTCCTTTATCCAGCTGACTGACTTGCTTATGTAGCAGGGCTGGCAAGGAGGAGCATGTGCTGTGGCTCAGCCACACCATTTCACTTTGGCATGGTGACCTGAATCTGCCATCATCAGTGGACTGGAGTGTTCTGGCGTGTGTTCTGTTTTCATGATTCTGTTGCAAGCGCACTTGGTTTTGGAGAAGTGTGTGTTAGACAGTTAGTTCAAGAGCCTATACCACTGCAGGGAGCTTCACTCATTGGTTGGAGTTGCAGTAAGGAGAATTTTTCATAATGATTGTGACACGATTGTGGCATTTGTCATCGTCATTTTTGTAGGTGCAAAATAGGTTGCTATTTTGCAACATGTTGCAATATAGTAATAAAAAAATAAAGCTACACATTTGCTGTTTAAAATGCTGGGTTTGGGGCAGTGCTTAAAATGCACCAATTACTTTGTACATGTTTGACTCTAAATGTAACTAAAAATTTACATAAAACAAATGTGAAATACAAGACATGAAGAAGAAAGCACTGAAACTGTGTAGCTGTAAAGCAATATTTGTCACAGCACAGAATTTCTTAGTTGGCTTACTTCTTAAATAATTTCAATCATATAATTGTGCCTGTGTCATTTGACTTACATGTGGACATTCATTTATCGGGTTCTAAGCACAGAGAAACAATGCAGTACCTGCTTGGACTCTAGTCTTGCCAACAGTGAATTTTTAGCTGTGTCAGTGGGACCAGCTGATCCCATTACTACACAGAGGTTGATTATTCAGATGATCACATATGTGGGCTTTGTTACTTTTTAAATTGGCAAAGCAAGTGATTTGCATCAAGACTTGTAGGAATGATTTTGTAAGAATGTGGAAGAAGGATGTCTGTCCCTTAATTAAGATTGTTTACATTTCTCTTGTGTATCTGTTGAAGGAAGGAAGAGTATACAAGGCCCATGTAGGGGTCAATTTTTGTTTTCCTGGTTTAGGAAGTTTCTAAAAGTAAAATGCTTTTAACAAACGTTGTATTTCAAATCAGATCTGTTTGATCTTTCAGTCTTAAAAAACATGAAGAAAACCCACTTACCCCTAGGTAAGTTTTGTAGCATGTAACCATAATGGTTTAGTGTATTAGCATAAATACATCAAAATCATGTATCAGTATAAATGTACCAGAGCAGAAGATTACTCTTACCATTTTTCATAACTTCAAGAAGTTTTAGTGAGCCTGTGAAAATAGGGAAAAAAGCATTTGTTTTCATGAAATGGCAATTTTTGTGGACTAAACGTGTATTTTAAACATTACATAGTGTGCTGTTTATTAATAAATGTGTTACTGTACTTTTTCTCCCTCTGTGTTGTGGGTGATTCGGTAAGTGTCTTTTTTGTTTGTTTTTTGAAGGTGAGTATAATGCTTCTAACTGCTTGTACTTTCTAGGCAGGGAAAGATTTCTCACGTCACCATCAAATCCTCTTTTTAAATTCATTTCACAGGCTTCCTGTCTGGTCCATGAGTATAATTCAATCTTCCACTGTAAGTCTGTGAAGGTAGTGCTTCTAAGGTCCTGCTTAGCAAGTGCCATGATGAGATGTGTTGTACTGCTGCTGGTAAAAGCCTTCTGATTAGAGGAAGTGGAAGCAAAATCACCAGCTATTGTAAACAGTGTTCTCTCAGGAATGTTCTGGAATTATAGAAGATAAATAAAACTGATACTGCTGACAGTATTTCTTTTGTTTTGTGGTATGATTTCCTTCAGTATTTCCTTCCGAGGGTAATTGACAAAATCTGTTTTGCATGGGGCAGCAGCTTGAGAAGAATTGCATCTTTCTGTGTTTTTTAGATCTATTCAGTGAAAGACCAACTAGAGAGCCCCGATTCATTGAGTCTCAGGTTCATATTTGTGAGTAATTTATCTTTGCCTTGAGTGCTCAAAACAGAAGGAAGTATGACTGTCTGTCCAGCTGCTGTGAATGAAAATACAACGTCTGTGCTCAGGCTCAAAAAGGTTGGTGTAGTAGCAAATGTAGTAGCAAAAAGCAAATGTGAAGGTAATTTTGTGCTGTACTGTTGTCATCTTTGCCCGTGCAGGGATGCTTCATTTTGTGCTCACTAAGAAAACATTCCCTTTGAGCTGCATGCAATTGGAGTACACAGGACTGCATCTTAAGCCAATTAGTGAAGAAAAATAAGACTACGAGTATTTCAAAAGTATGAAACTATCCAAACTAGATCATGAAGTTGTGCCTTACTAAAGCATGCTCTTTTGCAGATAAATGAACACTGAGTATCACTGAAGCACACTCAGCATATTTCACTTCTTCTTGGGCCAGAAACAATATCCTAAGAAATGTTTTTTCATTTTGGTTGCATTTGAAATAACAGATATAGTTTATATTTGATTTAATATAGCTATGCTGTTTGTTTTAAGGCTTGTTTCTATAATTACACAGAAAAAATACAACTTTACATATTCTAATAAAAGGTGATTTGAAGAGTGGAGTTTTGTATTTCGTCTTTCATGTAAGATTCCATCAGTCACAGTGCACTAATTGATATAGGCTATGGAATTGTGAATTGAATGCCTTCAGTTGTGGCACAGATAAGGAAATGTCTTCAAATACTTCTGAGGGGAAAGTGAAAGCTCTATTATAAATGAATACTTATGCTCTGATTTTTATTTTTACAATTTGTAAGTAAATTAATTTTATAGCTGTAATGTTTTCTTCTTGTTGAGGAAAACATTATTTCTGGATACTGAATTTCTCACTTTTAATGCCCTTCAGTCACTATGATGCATTTTTCTTCAAGCTCACTAACGTGTAGCTAAGTATTTGAAATATTTGAGAAATTTGGCTTACATTTGTGTATGTAACATTAGTTATGTCAGACACCTTCAGTCTGTGTTGTTTCTTGGGAAGGTGAAGGGCATTGCAGGGAAGTGTATTGTGTTAAGGGAAAAAGACATCTACAGAACTTAGGCAAATACCAATTTTATTGTAAGAAATTTCTTTTTGAAATTATTATTATTTTTTACTAAGGAAATTTGCGACTCAGTAAGATAAAGATTAAAACTGCTGAAAAGATGGCCTTCTGTGTTATCAACTGATTTTTCATCTAGGAAGGGATAGATCAGTAGAACTAACACCAGTTTAATCTTCAAAGCATGTTAGGCTGGTTGAGTCAAGTCAGTGTAAGAGAAATGCTGTCTGCTAGATTGGATGATAACAACAAGGCAGGACACTTCAAAAGCACTATTGTTTGCCTGCTTGCTGATTTGTTTTTAGACAGTATTGTCATGTAGGATAGCTATTTTTTTCATTTGTATTTCTACCTTTAAAAGTGTTAGGTACCTTTACATTATTTCTAGCTTAGGTGAGGTGTGTGTGCTTCTAAATTGATTCTTCCAGCCATTCAAATTTTACCATATGTTAGTTTGCATCTTTGAGTCGTTAGCTGTTAGTTGGTCACAGGAGTATTAATTGTATGTATGGTGCCCCAGCAGTGAGACCACTGGGGCAGCAAGAAAAGGCAATAATAAACGTGAAAATAATAGTTAGCAAAACTATTGCTTCAGCAAGGTGGGTGACTTTTCACAGTGCCTTCATAGTGACGTAGTGCAGTTTATCTTTGCAATTGTCAGCCAGTACACACAGAACTTAAAATTTGTTTCACTATGTAATTGGCTTCTTCCCTATCTGTTGTAGTTCTTTGTTCTACATGGAAATAATCACAGAGTTTAAGAGGTCAATATTTTGGTATTTTCAAACATCCGTTATATCATGGTGTTATTTTGCATACGATCTCTTAACAAGGGCTTCAAATGGTCTGATTCAGATGAAGCTAGTTAAGTTATGGTGTTACTTCCTCTTCCAGTGGTCAACTGTAGGACACCAAGATAGGTGCATGTTAAGATTTCGTGTTCTTACATGCCTTACTTGCTGAAGATTTCACTGTAAAGCTGTGTTGTGTGTAGTGTTCTGTATGCCTGTATAAGTGTCACTGTCTTGGAAGGCGGGTGATGTGAAGCAGTGTTTGGTGATGTGTAGGTGTTTATAGGTGCTGACATGATGATATATAGGTGGTGATACAAAGATACGAATACAATGCAAAAAATGGGTAAATACCAGTAGTACTGCATTATTCGCTTTTACTGCTTACTTGTTTTTGACATCTTTTGTGCCTCTGAAACAGACTGCCTGGGCAGTAGCAGTTTGAGCACTGGCACAGGCTGCCCAGAGGCTGTGGAATCACCTACCTGGAGATCTTGCAAAGGCACCTGGATGTGGCCCTGGGCACCCTGCTCTGGGTGTCCCTGCTGGAGCAGGGCTTGGGCCAGGCGGACCCAGAGGCCGCTCCACTCCCAACCATGCTGTGATTCTGTTTGCTCCTACTTCTGGGTTCACATAGGGAAACCAGCCCTGGGGTGTACTAACTGAAGTTGGTGTTCCCATCTCTCATCGGCACAATGTCAAAGCTAAGCTGCTCTGTGGGAGACTGAGTGTCTGTTGTATCGATTGCTCAGTGCACCGCAAAAAGTAGAGGATCATTTTTGGGATTTTCCTGCGTCCCAGTTAGATGGCAGAGGAAGAGCTTTTATAACTCTGCCACAGACATCTTTGAGTGAAATCTCCTGATCCCAACTCTAGTCTTTCATGGCAGACGTAACGAGGTATGACTCTTCTTGTGCTTTATTCCTCTGCTGACCTCTTGTCCAAAAGATCTTATGATACTGCAGTAGTTGGTACCGCAGCGCTTCCCCTCTGCATCTGTATTTGCAAAATGGGAGGATCAGCTGGGGCTGATAGTGCTTACCACAATAGTTCCCTAGAAACCTTTCAGAGGGAGGGATACTTAGATATTACAATAGTTGTTATGTGTCAGATGTGAGCGTGTGGTTTAACATATTTTCAAGCTCCTGCTGCATACTGTATCCTGCCTCTGCAACTAACACACTGTGCCCAGTATAAATTATTTATTTGTGGGAAGGAGTAACATCCTTTATGACAGACAAAAGGAAAGCTGTAGAGGGAAGTCTAAGTAGCTTTGAGGGTTTTGTATTGGTTTAAAACATCCGTGCTGCTTTGTACTGATAAAACATTCATAAACAACTGCATTGAAATTAGTAATGTCATCCTCTGAAATTCATGTGAAAGTCTGAACATTGAATGAAATAGCCTTGAATAATGAGAGAACTGTATTGTTAATATACGCATATCTTAGCATATTTTACTTACTAGGGGGATATTTACTGTGCTAGAAATCTAAATATAATGTTCTGGTCTGTACAAACAGAAACATCTTGTGTCTTGGTCACAATATTCTCCCTTCCAAAGCTAGAATAAAGTAGCCACTCCACCCTTTGAAAACAGATAATTTCCTAAAAACCTGTTCTAGAATTCATTTATTTTTTTATGAAGTAGAGATTTGAGCAATAGGATAAATGGCCTCCTCAATTCCTTTTTTTCTGATTTGTTTGTAAATAATGTCCACCTTGCCAGAACTCAAGGGTGGATTTCAGTAAGGCTGCAAAACCAGGCATTCAGTAGCCACAGAGTGCTGTAATCTCAAATGAGATCTTATATCCCTTTTCCTTACCACTAACATTGCCATTTGAGAGCAGCTGTGAAATCTTAAGAGCTATTTTTAATGCTGTTTATGATTTTGGTTCAGTTTTATTGCTACAAAGTCCGTGGCCATTTGCTACATCTTTAATGTAAGGAAAGATATAGTTGGGAAGGAGTCACACCTGTTTTTAAGATTCTTTGCTGTGTAGTATGTGCTATTTTTTTAATTATTAGGCCTGAGTTGTTGCTGAGGAAGCTGTGCTTTGAAACTAATAAACACAGTACATCAAAACAGTTTAATTCCATTAAAAAATACGTAAAAATGATGCAACTTGAGATGTTTTTGAACAGAGAACGTCTCTGGAACCCTGTATCTCTAGGGCATTTTGGATTATATTTAAGTAACTTTCTGGTGGTGAAAGAGTGCTAGATGCTCTTACTGTAAGCATGTAAGTATTATGTTATGGCACAGAAGACTTGCTGGGTGACCTGTCTGCTTTTGGATCTGTATGAAATGGCTTTGTGGCCAATCTAAACATCCTGAGAGAACAGAACTCAAAGGACTGGTTTTCCTGCATTCATGGCTAATACTATCTTGCCTGTGTGCTTGCCTTTGGATTAAGAAACAGGCTAATTAAACATGTTTAGTTAATTTGCCATGTATGATTGATGGATTGGATCACAAACTCCTGCTGCCTCCACCCTTCAGGCTACCGGCAGGAGAGTGTTTCATCCATTCTCTCCAGTTTCTTTTTGTTTTCCTATGTCCTGACTAGAGGGATTGCTTCAGCATGCCTAAATTCAGCAAAACCTGAGTCTCACAACCTGAGATCTAAATTTACAGGTCTGGTGTTAACAAGGTCTACAGCTGTGACCAGTAATTGTGTGTGTGTGTGTGTGTGTGTGTGTGTTTAGTCAAAGTAAATCAACAATTGCTTGGGGATAAATGCCTTTGACAGAACTAACTGTACAGTATATGTATGTGAGAATCAAGATTGAAATGTCATGTGAAATGCGTAATTATACCTCAGTACACTGTTCTGACAAAACATTTGGTTCTTGAAGAGTGGCTTGTTTCCTCAGATGTGTGCTGTGGTCAGACTCATACTTGTGACTGTGTTATAGATGCCTGCAATGTGTATGAGTTGCCACTTCTAGCTGTACATGCTTGTCTTATAATCTTTGGAGGAAAGGCATTTACCTTTACAAAAAAAACCTCACTTATTTTTTTTTTTTTTTTCTCAACTAGTTAACCTCACTGTGTGCATAGTTGCAACATTAATATTTTACTGCTTTTGATTTCCTAGGGCGCCAATGCCTCAGCTTTGGAGAAAGAGATTGGTCCAGAACAATTTCCAGTCAATGAACACTATTTTGGTTTAGTTAATGTAAGTTTCAGTTCATAATTCTATTGCTTTGAAATGTTGTAGCTGGATTGGTTAGATCACAAGATTGCCCCTGAGTGAGTAGTTAAAAAGCTGAATGATGCAGTCGTTGAATATACATTTTGAAATGTATTTAAATATTCAGCATATTTGTTAAAATATCTCAATGAAATAATAGTTGAAATTGAGCTAATCATTTATTTCATTTCACTTTTTACAGGGTAATTAGGAAACCACTTCCTTGCAATTAAACTGTGACTGTTAAAAAAAATAAAAAGCTATTTAGAATATACGGTTTGTAGTTGGTAATATGCCAGCTTAAGTAGATAAATACAGTACAGGAAAAAACCTGTGAAACTGTTGGTGATATTAAGTCTTCACATCTGCCATTTTTATTGAGATGTTAAAAAATACTGAGCCTGAAGGGGGCAGCAAGTGTGGAATATCATATGAAATGGTTCAATTTGATGATTAGTGTTCAGGAATAATTTAAAATTTAATTTCTGGTGTTACCCATGGAAAATGTATCTTGTTAGAAATTGTATGATTCTGTCTGAAATTAATTATTAAATATTTTATTCGGGGATACTTTGGAAAGTACATACAAAAACAAGGTTGATTTAACATGATCTGTCATCTTGCTTTTTATAGTGAAACTAATTACTTGTAATGCTGTCCTGCTACTACAACACATATCTCTGCCTCTACGTTCTTAGTACTGACATGGTTTAGGAGTCTAAAATCCTGGTATATGCTGTACAGTCATTAAACAGTCTTACTGATAAGCTGACTTAGATGCAGCTCAGCTGTCATGACTTAAATTAGTCATTTTTTCCATTCTCGTGGAAGTTGAAATAGTGCATCGTTTCTCTTAAAAGAGAAGTATGACCGAAGGATGAGCAGATGGTGAGGTGGATTTTGAACTGGCTGAGCGACTGGGTTTAGAGGGCATTGGTCAGTGGCACAGAGTCTGGTTGAAGGCCAGTAAAGAACAGAATACCCTAGGGATAGATACTGGATGTATCATGTTTAATGTCTTCGTTAACAATCTGGATGATGGGATAGAGCTCACCATTATTAATGCACAGATGACGTGAAACTGAGGGAAATGCTGACTCGCTAGAGAGCCGTGCAGCCATCCACAGGAACTTCAACAGATCTGGAGAGGGCCTGACAGGAACCTCATGGAGGCTTTGGGCAGGGTCCTTTTCCAGGCATGTGCTGGGGGCACCCAGATGGAAAGTGACACTCTTGAAAAAGGCCTGGAGTTCTTGGTGGACACCGAGTTGAACTTGAACCAGCAAAGGCAAAGAAGGCCATTGGTATTCTTGGCTTTATTAGGCAGAGCACAGCCAGCAAACCAAGACCCTCCTCATCTACTTCGGTGAGGTGGGAGCTGGAGCACTCCGTCCACTTCGGGAGCCTCTATGGTGCCAAGAGGACAGATTGACTTAGCACTGGGCAATTTTGATAGGACAAAAGGCAGCAGGGACGCACTGTCTGGCACACAGGAGTGTGAGAGAGAAGTGTCTGGGAGTGTCCAGAGAGGCCTAGGCAGGCTGAAGCAGTGGACCTGCTTTGTTCTTGACTCTGAACAAAGCCATGTGCACATGGGTTGTGTCAGCCCTCACTGTCAATACAAGCTGGGGATGAAAGGATTGAGCGCAGGACTTCAGAGTGCTGGTGGATGGCAAGCTGGACATGAGACAGCAGTGTGCCCTCGCAGCCCAGAAGGACAACCACATCCTGGGCTGCATCCAAAGCAGCATGGCCAGCAGGGAGAGGGAGTGATCCTGACCAGCTACACTGTGTTGGTGAGGCCTCACCTCGAGTACTGCGTCCAGATGTGGAGTTCTCAGTGCAGGAGAGACATGGAGCTGTTGGAGTGCATCCAGAGGGGGCCCACAAAAGTAATCTGAGAAATGAAGACCTGATAACAGCCTTTCAGTATATGAGAAATGAAGACCTGATAACAGCCTTTAGTATATGAAGGGGAGCTATAAGAAAGAAGGAGACAGACTCATTAAAAGGGTCATGTCTGTCTTTTTATTAATTATTCTTGCTGTCCTTTTATTAATTTATTTCAGTGCATTTTGAGTGTTTTGTAAGCTGTATATCATATTTCTTTTTTTTTCTTTTCAATTTTTTAATATAAACAGTTTCCTTGCTAGCTTTCTGATTAAATTGCATAGTACTCATGTTTGTCACTGAACTGGGAGAGAGCTGAAAAGAGGAGCTTTCCTTTTACTCCAAAGATATAAAGTCTTTTGTCCTTTTTCTCTCTTGATAGAACCTGTTCTTAATGAATTGTGAATGGGAGAGTTTTCTTATAATTTCATGCCTCTATTTGCTAATATTTCATATAAAACATAAATAAGAACATTATTTTCATATGTTAGAGGAGGTGTGTAGTAGGTATGTGCTTCAATTTGCTGTCTGAGTGACTGCTGCTGAAAGGTTAGATTACTTGCTGACAGCCTTATAAAGAATTTTGTCACTTTGTGTTAGATAATGGGTTTTACTGCAGGAGGGCTGTATAAAATGTGTGAGTCGCCACTGACAATTCACGTTGCCTTCACAGAAGTGATTGGGGAAGTTTGTCACATTGGGATGGGTTAGAGACAGCATCAGTGATAGCAGGACTTGAGGGAAGCTGTGCCTAGGCCCTGGAAAGAGTCTGGGGAAGAGGAATGCGCAGTGTTCTGACAAAAGGAATTGTGGATGCTCTTAGAACTGTCTCTGTTTGTACCATTTCAATTCAGTGACCTACCTCATTAATAATACCCCTGGTCAGTTCTTTTCCTTCCCATCTCTGTTTGAGACGGACCTCTGACATAGCTTCATATTCTCAATAAGCCACGATTCACTGTTTTAAGAAAACTCCAGAAAGACAGGCCTGTCACCTAAAATGAGAACTGAAAACTGAAAAGAGCAGGTTAAAGGAGTTACTTCTGACGTTGATCACAGCTAATAAGATGTGGAGAAACCAATTTCTGAAGTGTCTGAGAAGGTCTCTTCTCACAGTACAAAGTCATGCTGTACCTATTCTGTACTCTTGTGGCTAGATGAATAGATGTGATATATGGATAGCTATTTTTACCTGGGCAGCTGTGAAATTGGTGGAATTTGTTTTGAGCCAAGTTAATGCATAATTCTGTTAATAAATTTACAGGAAGATAAAATTATCGTGTTGATCAAATTCACTGTTTTTTTTTGTTGTTGTTGTATTTGCACACAACATACTTCTTAATCTATGGTAAGGCGTATTTCTGTTTTGTGATCTTAAAAGTAAAGAAGAAATGACTTACAGAAAATTTGCCCATGTGGATTTTTTTGTGCTTTGGATTAAATGTTGTTCCCCCACAGTAATACAGTGCAAACTAATAAATCTCTATCTTATTTTTATAGTTTGGGAATACATGCTACTGCAATTCAGTTCTTCAGGCACTTTATTTTTGTCGTCCATTTCGAGACAAAGTCTTAGCATACAAGAGTCAACCAAGAAAAAAAGAGAATCTCCTTACATGCTTAGCTGACCTCTTCCACAGTATAGCCACCCAGAAGAAAAAAGTTGGAGTTATACCTCCCAAGAAATTTATAACAAGATTACGAAAAGAAAATGGTAACTTCTTTTTTTTTTTCTCCTGTGTAATATAGCAAGTATGACTTGGTTCTGAAGTTGAAATAGTGGCATATGTACATATTACGGATGGAAAGTGTTCTTTGCACTGTAGTGTAAAGTAGAGGTAACCTTAGAATAAGAGTGTAACCTTGGAGCTGTCCAGAAAGAATCATCATGTCTCTTTGTGTATAACTGAGTCTTCTGTCAGTGTCTACTTCTGAAATTGCATGCTAGTTTTGTCTAAGAACTGTATTTTTATAATCAGAATTCACTCTAAAGCTTTTATTTTGTTCTTAAAAGATTGTTACGCTTTGAATGCGGTGAGCAGTCTGCCAAATTGACTGTATGGAACGCACATCGAGGCATCCTTGCCATAATCTAGCTTAAAATCCTATAAATCTTAAGTTGTTAATTTTTTTTTTTTTTTGCATTACTTATCTTGGTCTACTTTTTAAGTAATTAATGCATTTTAAAATCAGTAAGTAGTTTTATCTAACTTCTTAATGTAATAAATACCCCACATTTTAAGAGTTTTCCAGAGATTTTAAACATTTTATGTTTCTTATCCAAAAAAAAGAGATTCTTATCTCTAACCTGTGCAGAATAGGAAACTCATTCAGTTCTGCAGTGAGTTTACTTGAATGTCTTTGCATTTCAATGCATTTGTAGAAATAATCCATTATTCTTTCACTATTTAATCAATGAATGTTAACTATGTAGAGAATGGTTCAAATGGAAACTAGAAAGTAGATCACAGGAACTGTTACTTTTTTTTTTAATAAAGTTGCTTGTAATGCTCAGTTATTTAATGACATTCAAATTCTAAGCAAGAGAAGGCAATTGGAAAGTATTCTGTAGAGAGATCAGATGTGAAAGTTCACCTCTTGTTTCCTTTTTTTGTCTCTTGATGATACTCTTACCTCTTCTATAGAATTAAATGGGTAATTTTTTCTGAGCAGTGATAACATGGATATCATATATGCTTTTACTTGCTTATTGTAAAGGTAAACAATTTGGAGCTTTAGAGAAGAGTTAGTTGACGAAAGTATCAGATAGGTTGGCACTGCATACCTAAATTCTGTTCCAGTAAGCATCCAGCTGTACCAGGGCAATAACTGAAAACATAATCTCCACGTATTCCACATTACAATGCTGCTATTCAGTCTTTGTTTTCTAAGCCTGAATCCAACATACATCTATTAATTACCTTGAAGCTTGACTGGCTGGGAAGCAGCTTGAGGTCAGCTGAAGGTATACTGTTATGTTTGCTTAAATTTCTTCTACTCATAAAATGAACCAACTGAGCAGATAGCCCTAAGAGATCTGTTATGTGGCATGGTGAAGAATCTCTGGAGTGTTTAACCTCAGGAGACTTGCAGCCTTGATGTACTTGATTAAATAAAGATTTTGTAGGTGGTTAGATTCAGAGTTGAACTTTTCCTTTTCAAAAATAGTGTTGTAGGTGTTCATTAAATAAGATATTTGATTCATATGCTTGGCTGCTTCATTGCAGCTCTCCAGATGATACAGATTAGCATTACCTTCTCCTTAACTTGCTAGTAATTCAGGTTTTTATTTATTTCAGTTTGAAGTTTATTTCTGGATGCAATCAAATGAATGATGGCAAAGCTATGAAGTAGTCCCTGTATGCACTTCTAAACTTAAACTTCACTGAGGATTTTTTTTTATGTTCATCTTTCCAATCCTGGAAACTATCCCTCCAGTGAAGGCCTGCCTATTTTAGTCTCTTAATGTTCTTGCACTAAAAGGAAATTGGAAGTTATAGTTTTTTGCAATTGGAGCAATTGCTAAGATGATATTAGCTCATTATATAGAATGGTTTTCAAATTGGCAGATAAATTTCCGTGCTAAGAACCCCTGGTCAGAAAGGGAAAAGTAACTGTTAATAAATTAAGTTCAGTACCGTTAGTTTTTCTTAGTCCCATAAATAAGGATTTGTCGAACCAGATGATGTCTCAAGTTATTGAAGTCCACTGAAATATGTGCCAGTGATACTATTTGCTGTCAGCTGAGTGAATCCTGTGACAATTTAGAAATGTCAACAAACCACTGTTTGTGCATACTTTTATTATACATTATATATTATCCAGAAACAGTTGTTCAGGTCTTTTAAAGATGAATCTGTTTATTACTTGAAGACCTAATTTGAAGTCTGTTCTTGCCTTGCCTAGATATTTAGGCAGGTTTGACATGACTCCTACAAGTACTGCCTTACCTAACGAGATCTGAGAAAAGTAATAGTTGCTTATATCAGTATCTTTAAGTTCATCTTGCTTTTATTTCTGGTTCTGATGGCAGTGCACTCTTGATAGAGTAATGATGAACTTAAAGCCCTAAAAGTGAAAATAAATGTTCAAAGCATTCCCTTGCTTGTTTGTGTTAATCATGTCATAGAACATAGAAACCACTGAAATATTTCCAGTTCTGAGTTCATTTGTGAAAATATCAACGTCTGCCATTTGAAATGTCCTTTATTATCCAAGACATTGGTCTAAGCTTGTCAGAAGTACAATACCCCTGTTGGAGATCCAAATCCTTATGGACTGGCTTCTGGAGTGTGGTCCAAGGCAAGCTATAAAATTTCAGGCGGCACTGTATGTGCACCAGTGTTTCAGTAGCAGAGTAATGGCCAAGTTTTCTTGCAGAATAGCTTACTTTTCTGGTAATTCTCATCAGCTATTTACAAGAATGTAAGCTATGTCTTTCTCCACCCCTGAGAATTGTTGGCTTAATAAATGAAGTCCTGATTTTGGTGGTGCTTTGTCACAAATGATTCAAACCTGAAACAAAGACTAATTTTGAAATTTTCCTCTTTTAAAAAAACTTGTTTATAGTATAACACTAATCAATTCATTTTAAAAAATATCCTGTTTTTTTTTTTTAATCTTATAGAACTTTTTGATAACTACATGCAGCAGGATGCACATGAGTTCTTAAACTACCTATTAAATACAATTGCGGATATCTTGCAAGAGGAAAGAAAACAAGAGAAGCAAAATGGTCGCTTACCCAATGGCAATATTGATAACGAAAATAACAGCCCACCAGACCCAACGTGGGTTCATGAAATCTTTCAGGGAACGTTAACAAATGAAACCAGATGTCTTACGTGTGAAACTGTAAGTCCGTATCTCCTTCATAAAGCAAATTCTTCACATTACAGAACTTCGTTTCATGATTCATTTGTCTCAACAGACTAGCAGATTAGATTCATTTCTTTCCTCAGAAATCTTATATTTGTATGAACGATTTTGTTTTTAATTTGCAAATGAGAAATTTCCAGCAGCAGATGCATGATTTGTATAAAAAAGATATTGATCAATATTAGGAAGATGCCCAGTTGAATTTTGTTTGTGTAGTCATAATCAACTTCAAAATTTAGATTAGAGAAGTCTAAGTTGATATATTTGTAGGAGCAATGAAGCCTGCTGCACAGGGATGGGGAGTTTTTCTCCAAAGTGATGTCTTAAAGACTTAATGTCATATTTAGTCATGCATTCCAGAAATAAACATTCTGAATCAGTTTCCATAGACTTCTGGTTTTGAAATTTAAATCCATTGAAATCATGACACTGTTGTTTCCTCTTAAGAATTTCTGTGGACAGACATTTCTCTTACTGGACCCTGAGAAATAAGCTTCATTTTTGAGTGAGCTGTGCTAAAATTTTCTTGGAGAATAGTTCTACTGTAAAAGAAATGAGCTATTTTGGAGAAAAACTTATAATTGAATTTTACCTGCTTCAGAAAAAGCAGCACAATATGAAAATTACAGTAATTCTCTCATGGTCTGTGCCTTAGATATTGTAAAAAGCAAAATGACTATATTTTTTGTGTGACTCTCTATACCTATTTGCCTTAATTACATAATGCACATATTTCAGCATTGGAAAGGAGGAATTAGACGAAAACTATATACTTCATATGTATTTTTTCTGTCTTCTAGAAATATCATCTCTTTGATGTGAAAAAGAAAATCAACAAAAAAGTTTCCTAATGTGATGTGTAATGCAACTGCAGACTTCAATAGATCCTGATATTTTGAGTAATTTAAGTGGTGATTTCTGCCTACCACCTTTTATTTCTGATTTCTCCTCCCTAGTTATTACTTCACGGCAACTGCAAATTACTTTTCTTTAGTTCTTATACTGATTTTTTTTCTATTTATTTATCATAAAATATGTCTTTAGTTTAGTCTCTTAATAGGACTGATGTCATTACCATTCCTCACTGTGGCATCATGAATTATTCCTGTCAGGATTTTGATCTACGTGCAGTTTTAACACAATCTAAAAATGCTGAAGCATTCTTTGCCAGCATTATTTTGTTAGTTACTGTACCTATCACAATTCTGAGCTTTCCTAATACTGCTTAGTTCTGTGTTTCTGTTAGCTGTTGCTAACATAATGGGATATGCCACATCTGTTCAAAGCTGGCTAGTTGAATTTTAAAGAATATCACAGGCAGAAATTTTCTAATAATTATTTACTGATATGTTAGGACTTCTATATTCCTGCCCCTAATAATCTGGAATAATAATCTACTAATCATATCAGCTTCTGTCTGATTAAAACATTAGTGACCTGAAAATAGGCACTTAAAAAGAAACACATTTAGACATAGCATGTATGTAATACTACGTGACTATACACGGTGAACACATATGACTACTTTAATGCTTATTGAAGATGTTGGCGTTTAGATGTTGAAGTGTAACTTAAAATGCTATGTAGCAGGTTGTGCAGCAAGAAGTGAATTAGTGCTTTGTAATGATAATAACCTTAGTAGTTTGTTTTTTTACTTAAATGTGGAATTTAATGCATACTGAAATATATTTTGTTTTTCTATTTTACTTCCAAATAGGAATGATCATCTTCTAACTGTTCAAAACAGTGCAGTCTTTCTAAAAACCAACACAGCAAGATTTCATTGTAATTTTGGTTGTCCTGATTATAGAAAAGAGTTTCTTTCCAGGATGCACGGACTCATTAGCCCTTTTATTTAACTGCCTATTCTAGAAATTTATCCTCAATTTAAACATGGAATATAGTGGAATATAAAAAACATTGATTTGTCTTGGATCAAGTTACACTATAAACAAGTTAGAAATCTGATTGTAAATTATCTTTATGTTCTCTAGATGTGATATCCTGTCATGATTCCTTCCCCTTCTCTGGTAAAAATATATAAAGTATGACTGTGTGAATATTACCTTTTTATTGTGGATAGTCGATGGAAAAAAATATGTAAAAGTTCATAGATTTTACAGCATTGTCCTCAAAATTTCAGGAAGTTGTATCAGAGAACCAGAAAATAATGTTATTGACAGAGGGGAAACAGTCTTGGGCGAAAAACATTGGATCAAAATGATAATGGTTTTCTTTTTCAGCAGTTGGTTTCCTTCTCATTTTCATGTAACTCTCCGTAATAGAAAGTTCTTCTACTTCAAGCTGAGGGGTGACATTCAGGAAAATCTCAGTGGTCTCTCTTACAGGAGCAGTACGGGGACTTATCTATGTCCTGCTCTCTCTCTTCTCTCTCAATAAATCACGCCCTTTCTTTCAGCTTCATTGAAAAATAGTTTCTATCTTAGCATATATGGGAGTCTACAACTGCAAGAGTCTTTTTTTTGTGTGAGGTAACGCATATTGCTAGTGAAATTCCAAACCAAAAGTAATACTTTTTTTTTTGTGGTAGCGTTCTGAGTTTTGTTTGTGTCACTGGCCATCAGGCTACAGGTGAGCAATCTGTATGCAAAATTATGTCCAGGATGTGAGAACAAGTTGTGGTCCCTTTAGCTAGAATTGTAGAATCGTAGAGTGGCCTGGGTTGAAAAGGACCGCAAAGATCATCCAGTTTCAACCCACTGCTATGTGCAGGGTTGCCATCGGACCAGGCTGCCCAGAGCCGCATTCAGCCTGGCCTTGAATGCCTCCAGGGATGGGGCATCCACAACCTCCTTGGGCAGTCTGTTCCAGTGCGTCACCAGCCTCTGTGTGAAAAACTTCCTCCTAATATCTAACCTAAACCTCCCCTGTCTCAGTTTAAAACCATTCCCCCTTGTCCTATCAGTATCACCCTCGTAAACAGCTGTTCCCCCTCCTGTTTACATGCTCCTTTCAAGTACTGGAAGGCCACAATGAGGTCTCCCCAGAGCCTTCTCTTCTCCATGCTAAACAATCCCAGTTCCCTCAACCTTTCCTCATAGAAGAGGTGCTCCAGCCCTCTGATCATCTTAGTGGCCCTCCTCTGGACCCACTTCAAGAGCTCTGCATCTTGTGCTTGGAGCCCCAGGCCTGGACACAGTATTGCAGATATGTTGGAACTCCAGATATAGAATGTTTCATTCTGAATTCTACATCACTTTTCAGCTGCATATATTGTGTTAAGAGCACTCACAAAGGTTTTTTAACAGACTGGGACTTGATTCTGCAAATGATGAGGTTTTCTGACCATGTCCGTCTTCATTTTACGTCCTGTACGTAGTTCGAATACATAGCATAGAAGATAAGATTACTTTAGTCTGAGGATTTGATATTTATTGGAAATAAATACATGATTTACAAGAAAATAGTGATGTTTATTGGAAATAGAACCTCTAGAGAGAAAGGGGGCATGGTTAGAGTGGAAGGTTAATTTTAAATTATTATTATTTTTTTTTTTTTGGTAAAACTGTGAGTAAATTGGCAGTTCAGATACTGATGGCTGAAAATCTTAAAAACAAAGAATAGCATTTCTGAACTATGAATATAGATGGAAAAAATGCACTTGGTAAACCATATAATGGCTTTTCATGATCTGAAATGTACAACAACCACTTGTTGTGCAGACTTTCATTTTCTCCTGCCTTTGCCAGTGGGATAAGGAAGAGAACTGGGGGAAGGAGAAGTGGAATTTGTGGGTTGAAATAAAAACTACTTATTGAAACAGAGAAGGGGGGGAGAAATAATGTTACATATATACGTGTATATTTGTGTACATACACACACACACAATTGCTCACCTGCTGACTGATAGCCAGCCAGTCCTCAAGCAGAAACTGCAACCCTCTGGCTAAACCCCTGTCCTCAGTTTTGTAGCTTTTTTTTCACATGATGTCTTATGGTACAGAATATTCTTCCGGCCAGTTGAGGTCAGCTGCCCTGGTTGTGTCCCCTACCCCTAGGATTTCCACTAGACTCCTTTGCGAACCACTCTCAAGTTTGGTGGTTCTGAAAGTGATGTTTGCAGTGGGTTACTTTGAAACATTGCTCATCTCCATGCTCCTAAACTGTAGTATTTCCCTGGAGATAGGAAACACGCAACTTGCTGAAGATGCAGGAGGCTTTCTTTGCTATTCGAAAAGCATCTTGAAAAATTTCTGGAAGTCTAAACTTAAGCATTTAAATTATATTATAGATATGATGCATACTGGTGTAGCAGTCCATTTTCTGTGTGTACACTTATTCTTGGAAATTTATGTATAGAAGAGTGGGAGGAACCTTTCCCCAGTCCTCTCACAGATATTAACAGAAGCTTCTAACTTAATTCCATAAGCCTTTCTGTTTCACCAGTTATGTTAGTTCTCAGAAGTAGTTGTCTTGACCAGCTGTGTTTTTGTTCTTCGTGTATGCTGCCCTTAGCAACTGTGCCCTTCTCGTCTCTTGAGTCAGAGAACAACTTTTCAATACTGCAACCAGGCATGTTTTCTGAAAACATTCACCTTTGTACGTAGGAGTCATAAAAGGCAGTAGACATTCTCACCAGCAACACTGAATATCTCAAGGTACAAAGGGGAAAGACTACCAGATGCTAAAAGGGAGACGCTAGCTATTTCATAAATGTTTTAATAACATTGCTGATTATCAGGACCACTATGGATTTCATCCATCACCTTTTTTCAGGATTTGTGATGAAATTTCTTCTTTGATTACATTTACTTTTAGTCTGGGGTAGAGGAGGCTGAGGGGAGACCTTATTGCTCTCTTCCAATACCTGAAAGGTGCTTACCTTTCCAGGAAAGCGGGGTTGGTCTCTTCTCACTGGTGACAGGTGACAGGATGAGGGGAAATGGCCTCTTCTGGCCTCCCTAGACCAAGGGAGTTTTAGGTTGGATATCAGGAAAAACTTCTTTACAGAAAGGGTTGTTAAGCACTGCAATAGGCTGCCGGGGGAGGTGGTTGAGTCACCATCCCTGGCTGCGTTTAAAAACCGTTTGGATGTGGTGCTCAGGGACATGATTTAGCAGAGGTTGTTAGAATTAGGGTAGGATGGTTAGGTTGTGGTTGGACTTGGTGGTCTTTAAGGTTTTTTCCAACATGAACAATTAAATGATTCTACCTCCTTGGGCACATGTACGTTTCCCTCTTCCTCTTTGTGAACAAAATCAGAAACAGAGATCTTGCAAATGTCTGACATGCTAAGACATCTCACTTGTAACAATTTTTGGGAAGCTATTATAAGGTAGAAGATATATTCTGTGCTGAAAAAGAGTTGAATGAGTTTAACAGGTTTAAACCTTTTAATCTGCTCTTTTTTTTTTTCCTGCAGATAAGCAGCAAAGATGAAGACTTCTTAGATCTTTCTGTTGATGTAGAACAAAATACTTCAATTACTCATTGCTTAAGGTAGACGCAAAAATCTGAACTATATTTTGCCTGTCTTTTTTTGACCTTGAAAGAAGGAAGTAAAATTAAAACCTCATAGACATTTGACTTAGCAAGTTTTAGTTTATGTAAACTTAATAAAATGATGGGGGTTTTTTGCATACCTTTATACATATATTTTAGGTAAGAAGCTAGTATCTCTGTAATGGTTTTTTTTTTTTTTCTTTCAGGGGTTTCAGCAATACAGAAACTCTGTGCAGTGAATACAAGTATTACTGTGAAGAATGCCGCAGTAAACAAGAAGCACATAAAAGGTAGGTTAGACTCAGAAGGAAGAACACAGTGCAAGTATTTTCATGAAAACACTCGTGTGTTTCTGCGTGTGTCTTCATGTGTATGAGGCAGGAGGAGAAAGTGCTTTCTCTCCTAAGTGTTCTCACTCTTCTTCCTCTAAAGAGTCGCTTGGTTATAAACATAAGTAACCTCTTACTTGAGTTCAGTGAGCCTCCTTTTGTAAGTAATGAGAATCCATTGAGAGTGTTCTGGGAGGCCTTTGATCATTATTTATTTTTCTCATTCTAAAAATAATGTTCTTAAGGCCAAAAATAAGATAAAAAGAGAAGTTGGGCTATGAGTGATTAAGGAAGAATTGCTGATAGTCATGAAATTTCACTGATTTTATGGGACTCTTTGCATTTCTGTTCCTCTGAATAACTAAATAACTTTTACCGTTGCTGCAAGAAACAGTTTGGCAATTCTGACTGAATTGGTAAAAGGTCTTATGCTTGTAACATTACTTTTTAACTGAGTTTTTAATTAGCTGTGGTAAACATCTGTATGGCAGAGCTCATAGAAAGCGTTAGAAGCTCCATGGAAATCTGGAGTTTATTTGTGTAAAATATTTCTTGTCTGTCTAATATTTAATTCAGTCTTGCTTACATCTTTGAAGAAAACCTCTTGATTTTATGTACTGTGCTGTATTTTTTTTATTTTAAATCTGAGAAAGAATTTGACTGTGTATAGATGAGTTGAAGGGGTGGGAACACGGGAGTTGGGGACATGCTGTACTGGTTATGCCACTGGTTCTTGTTAGTGAGTTTACCATAGGTTTAACATGTGGCTTTTGGCATGTTTCATCTGCAGAGTATGCATTCATATGTTGCCTAAGCTTACTAATTGATGGTTGTGAACTAAGGTCTGTCCTGTTGTTTTCTGTTGCCTTAGCTCTTTTTCTTTGTGGGAGGTAATATGATCCCTAACCATTAATAAGTTGTGTTGACATAAGCCTGTTCTGTAGGTATGGACATACTGGCAAAACACAGCCTTTTCTGGTTTTCAATGTGACTGGTTTCACTGAAGTCATAATTTTCTTCCATCTCTATAGCATAATGTTTATCTATCATAGTGTCTTCTCAACTAGCAAAGGTGACTTTCTTTTCTGTTGAAAAAGCTCTTATTATCAGAGTTCTTTTATTAAAAGAGGACTTTAATTTTGCAAAAAGAATCAGAGCAGAAATTATATCCGTATCTCAGTAATAAAAAGTAACTGCTTCTGCCATCTGTCAGCCCTTCTCCAGCATTTTTCATTTCCTAGTTTCCTTGCAGACAAAGGAGAAAAACTGAGTCTAGCAGGGTTTCCACAGCTACTATCGAGTCTATTTTTAATGAGAAAAAGGGAAGGAAGGATTTTGTCCACAGTCCCTTATCTTTTGAAAAGGGATTATGCCGTACAAACGTATTTACTGACATTGCAAAAATACAGTCTTAGTAGACACATCTGAAACCTTCATTGGGCTGTACTGTTGACACTTTGGAGCTACTTTGATGGCTTAGGGCAGTTTGATAAAATTACGTGCCTTAGATCAGTACAGCACAGAAGGAGAGAACTCTAGCTTAGTTGCTATTAATAAGGGCAAATTTATCTCCCAGGGAATTTAAGTCTCTGTTGCCAGGTCAGCTATGGTTGGCTGATGTGAATTTATAGGCACTGATGCAAAATTTCACTCCCTCAAACTAGGGAAAGGGGCCAGCGAGCCATCAATAAAACTAAGTTATCGCTTTCAGGCTTTGACTTCAATAAAATAACGCTGCAACATTTGTACAAAATTACTGTGCTAGAGCTTAGCATTATCTTGCTTTGGCAGCATGAGGTGTGGGGAATGACAGTGTGCTGTCTGTATCTCTTGGCGGTGTTAAATGAAGGGCTTGATGTGAAAACTTGAAGTAATATAAATGTGACAAAGTAGTATTGCCTTTTCTAAAACGCTTGTTTGACTTGACTGGTTTAATGGGAAATTAAACTGTAACAGAATCTTTGGAATAACTTTGTTGCAGTATCTCCACTGTATACTAGGTGGTGTGTAGGTTTGCTTTTGGAATCTCAGGAAAGCTATAGGGAGGTATGTCTAAAAGCTGAATTCTCTGTGTTAGTTTAACGCTGATAGGTAGCTAAACACCACACGTGCTCCCGTTCCTCCTCCTCAGGACACGAGGGGGGGAGAGGGGAAATACGTTGAATAATTTCATGGTAGAGGTAAGGGAGATCAGGCAAAAGGCAATCAGCACAAGAGATTGATGTAATTTATTGCTTATTGCTAACAGATGAGAGCAGTGAGAAACTAAAACCAAACCACAAACACTTTCCCCTATCCACCCTCTTCTGCCTCCTTCCCCCAGGGCAGCATGGGGCTGAGGTCAGTCCTTAATGCCTGTCTGTGCTGCTCCTCTGTGGTCACTCTCTGCCCTGCTCCATGCAGACTCCCTCCCATGGATGTCATCCTTTCCAAACTGATCCCACATGGGCTTCCCACAGGCTCTAGCTCTCCAAGCACTGCCCCCCAAATACAACTCTGTACCACGGGGGCCCATTCTTCTGGGACTGCTCCAGCACAGGTCCCCATGGACCGCAGCTCCCCCAGCTCTGCTGCCCCACTATCAGGCTGTTTTCCGTGGGCTGCAGCTCTGGCTCAAGGGTGCTCTGGAGGGGCTCTCTGTGGGCTGTACCTCCATCAGATCACGTCCTCTGCTGCATCATGGGCTCCTCCATGGCTTCATGTGGAGGTCTGCTCTGCGTGGTGCAGGAAAACGGTCTGCTCCTCCATGGGCCTCTCCCGAGCTGCAGGGAGCTGCTGCTCTGCCCTCCTGCTGCACTGACCTTCGTGGCCGCAGGGCTGCGTCTCTCCCATTTCTCATTCCTCTCCCTCAATTGCTGTTGTGCAGCAGTTTTTCCCTTCCATAAATCTGCTCTCCCAGTTGTGCGCCCAGCATCACTCATGGCTCGGCTTGGGCCATCAGCAGCTCCTTTTGGAGCAGTTGGAGCTGGCTCTGATCTGACACAGAGCAATGCTGTGCTCTGCTCACAGAGGCCATCCCTGCAGCCCACCCATTTCCAAAACTTTGCTGTGTAAACCTAAACCTAACACAAGCCTTTGTGTCTAAGTCGCTATGTGGGTTGTTTGTAGGCATTCATTTAGCTTCAATTTTAATTGTTTTTAATTGTCTCAGTTGTTAAAATCCAGTTTTAGTTTAGCAGTGCAGGACAAATTCAGTATTTGTTACATGGATGATGATGATTTGAGCACCTTATTAATACTTGCAACATTTTTTTAAAGACTTAACTGTGTAAGTTACTTGTTTGTTAATATCAGCAGAATTGTTTGCCTCAATACTGGAAATATTGGTTTTTGTTTGCTTGTTTTTTCAGGATGAAAGTAAAAAAACTGCCTATGATTCTAGCTCTCCATTTGAAGAGATTTAAATATATGGATCAGCTGCATAGATACACAAAACTCTCTTATAGAGTAGTTTTTCCTTTAGAGCTTCGTTTATTTAACACCTCAGGAGATGCCACCAATCCTGACAGAATGTATGACCTCGTTGCTGTGGTAGTTCATTGTGGAAGGTAATAACAGTACATTATGTAGGAGATTTTTGTATAAAAGCTAAAGTGTTTTTTTTTTTTTTTTTTTTAATGAAGAAAAGAAAAAAAGGAAAGAAACTCACAAAATCACATAGCTCTAATAGCATTTAAAGATCTCTTAAAAATTTCTTAGAAAAGAAAGCATTGTGAGGAGGTGCTACTAATAGGGACAGAATACATGGCCTTGTTGCCACCACAGTTCACTTTGGAAAGTAGTAACAATGTATACATATGAGTATTTATGTGAGCTTAACTATGTCAAAAGAAAAATGAAAGGTATCCCATATCATATAACTCTAATAACAGATTCTCTCTACTCTAGACCTACAAATTGTTTGAGTGTTGTTAAAAGGTTAAGGCAGTTCCAGAGCTGCATTAAATACTTGTTCACTTTCAATTGTGTGGTTCAGGTAAGTGCATCATTTCCTTACCTGAAATCTGCTTAACAATCAGGGTGCTCTTAGAGTTCTTTGTTCATGTTGCAGTTATGGAGAATTTTTCTTGTCTGCCATAAACTGAAGAGCAGTGCATTATCACAGATTTGTAGAGGCTGGAAGGGACCTCCAGAGATCATCGAGTCCAAACCCCCTGCCAAAGCAGGTTCCCTACACCAGGTTGCACAAGTAGGTGTCCAGGTGGGTCTTGAATATCTCCAGAGAAGGAGACTCCACAACCTACCTGGGCAGCCTGTTCCAGTGCTCCGTCACCCTCACCACAAAGAAGTTCTTACGCACATTTGTGCAGAACTTCCTATGCTGCAGTTTCTGGCCGTTTCCCCTTGTCCTGTCTTCACATACTGCTGAAAACAGTCTGGCCTCGCCACTCTGCCCCCCACACCTTAGATATTTATAGACCTGGATCAGGTCTCCTCTCGGTCTTTTCTCAAACAGACCCAGTTCACTCAGCCTTTCTTCACAGGGGAGATGCTCCAGGCCCTTCACCATCTTTGTGGCCCTCCGCTGGACTCTTTCCAAGAGATCCTTGTCTTTTTTGTACTGGGGAGCCCAGAACTGGACACAGTACTCCAGATGAGGCCTTACCAGGGCAGAGTAGAGGGGGAGGATCACCTCCCTCGACCTGCTGGACACGCTCTTTTTAATGCACCCCAGAATGCCATTAGCCTTTTGGCCACGAGGGCACACTGCTGGCTCATGGCCAACCTGTCGTCCACCCCAGGATGCCCAGGTCCCTCTCTGCAGAGCTCCTCTCCCAACCTGTACAAGTGCACGCAATTCTTCCTCCCCAGATGCAAGACTCTACACTTGCTTTTGTTGAACCTCATCCGGTTTCTTACTGCCCAGCTCTCCAGCCTGTCCAGGTCTCGCTGAATGGCAGCACAGCCTTCAGGCGTGTCAGCCAATCCTCCCAACTTCGGATCATCAGCAAACTTGCTGAGGGTGGCCACTGTCCCCTCATCAAGGTCATTGATGAAGATGCTGAACAAGACCGGACCCAGCACAGACCCCTGAGGGACACCACTGGTTACAAGTCTCCAGCCAGACTCTGCACCACCAACGACGACCCTCTGCGCTCTGCCAGTCAGCCAGTTCTCAACCCACCTCACTGTCCACTCATCCATCCCACACTTCCTCAGCTTTGTTATAAGGATGTCGTGGGAGACAGTATCAAAGGCCTTGCTGAAGTCAAGGTATACTACATCCACTGCTCTCCCCCCATCCACCTAGCCAGTGACAACATCATAGAAGGCTACCAGGTTGGTCAAGCATGACCTCCCCCTGGTGAACCCATGCTGATAACCTCCTTTTCTCCCAGTTGTCTGGAGATGGTATCCAGCACAAGCTGTTCCATCACCTTTCCAGGGTCAGAGGTGAGGCTGACAGGCCTGTAATTACCCAGATCTTCCTTCTTGCCCTTCTTGAAGACCGGAGTGACACTGGCTATCCTCCAGTCTTCAGGGACCTCCCCCATTCTCCAAGACCTCTCAAAGATGACAGAGAGCGGTTCAGCAATCACCTCTACCAACTCCCCCAGCATCCGTGAATGCGTCCCATCAGATCCCATGGATTTATGAACATTGGTGTTGCCTAGGCACTCTCGGACCACCTCTTCCCTGACTAAAGGGAAGTCTTCCATTCCCCAGACCCTCTCACTAACCTCCAGGGTCTGGGATTCCTGAGGGAGGGCCTTTTCACTGAAGACAGAAGCAAAGAAGGCATTCAGTATCTCTGCCTTCTCAGCATCCCCCATTACCAGAACACCCCCTCACTTAGTAGGGAAGCCACATTCTCCCTAGCCTTCCTTTTACTGTTAAGATACTTAAAGAAGCCTTTTTTATTATCCTTTATCACCTTTGCTAGATTCAGTTCCAGGTGGGCTTTAGCCTTCCTCGTCACATCCCTGCAGGCCCTGACGACATTTCTATATTCTTTCCAAGTGGTCAGACTCTTTTTCCATATTTCACGGAGTTTGTGCATGCTCATCCTTGCTCATCCACACAGGTCTCCTGCCATCCTTTCCTGATTTCTTGCTCACAGTGACACACTGATCCTGAAGAAGAGCTGTTTAAATGGTGACCAGCTCTCACAGGCCCCCTTACCTTCTAATATATAATATAGTTATATAATTAACATAATATGTAATTATAATATAATTATAGCTGTTTTAGTTTAAATGGGAAACCCTTTCATTGCTGTAAGGATTTTTCAATCTCCCAAATTATTAGTTTAACTTAATTCTTTTTTTCTTTATTTTTTCCTTAACATTCAAACAGATAAAAAGATATCATATTGAGACTGTAGTTGAACGATGTGTTTTTCTTTATGAAGATTGTAAAATCCTTTGGGATCTATTCAATCATTATGAAGCATTAGAATAATTTATTTATTTCACGTCTCTATTTCTCTTTTATTTCCCTTCATTTATGTCTTCATGCCTGTGCTGCTTAGTCTTTAATTTTATGTATAAAACATAGATACCTAAGGTGTTGCTAAGAAAACTATTTGAGTTGGTGGAAAAAAGGAAAAGAAACATCCAAACAGAAATTATATGGTAGCCCATTTAATTAGTGTTAAACACTACTTACTACAAGGAAAAAAAAACCACACACTTTAGTTAAATATATTTGTACATTTGTGTGTGTTGTGATCTGAATTCTTCTTTAATTGTATTTTACAGTGGCCCTAACAGAGGACATTATATTGCAATAGTGAAGAGTCATGATTTTTGGTTGCTTTTTGATGATGATATTGTTGAGGTAAGCTTTGTGTAACCCTGGATTTTTTTCACATACTTGTCAGAGCATTTGCACCCCTATTTGCTGCTCGACCACATAGAAGACTGTCATGCTAATGCCCATTCCAGATGAGAAAGAACTGTGAGTGCAGAGCTACACTTTACAGTTTGACTATCCAGTAATTTGAATTGTTTCACTTTTTATAACTTCTTAAAATAAACTTCTTTATTGCCAGTGTCTTTCACCTTCGTTTGGTAAGCTGTTCCTTTGGCCAGAGCATGTGGCAAATAGAGTACAGGTGAACTGATTTTACCATTATGAGAGTATACAATTTCTTGGCGCAAGATGTTTATTCATATTATGAGTATATATATTTAATGTCTGATCTGTTGGGCTGGATCAGTCTGGTAGTCTGTTAGATGGAGTGTCCTAGATGGTTTCAGAAAAAAATGCAACAAGAGTCAAAGTAGACTGAAACCTGTTAGATTGCAATGTAAAATCTAAAAGTTAATCCTTAAAAATCTTTTGCTTATGATATTGTTGCTAATGTTAGCCATGCTTCTAGGAATTCAAGAATTCCTAACAAGTTAATAAATAGATAAATAGCTTTTAACTAATCATAGAATCATAGAATGGCCTGGGTTGAAAAGGACCACAAAGATCATCTAGTTCCAACCCCCTGCTATGTGCCACCAGACCAGGCTGCCCAGAGCCACATCCAGCCTGGCCTTGAATGCCTCCAGGGATGGGGCATCCACAACCTCCTTGGGCAACCTGTTCCAGTGCGTCACCAGCCTCTGTGTGAAAAACTTCCTCCTAATATCTAACCTAAACCTCCCCTGTGTCAGGTTAAAACCATTCCCCCTTGTCCTATCACTGTCCATTTTCTTCAACAGTCTTGACATTGTCAACTTTATTTTCTCAGTTACCTTTTATTCTTTATTGAGGGAAAGAACAGTCCGTGTTTTAGATTGTTTCTGTTTTTTTGCTTGTTCTGTCATCTTTTTTTCCACCTTGTCTTTGCTTACGCAGCAACAGAAGTATGATTATGCTGTCCAAGTCCTTTATTAAATTTAATTAAGCCTGTACAATGAATAATTTATGTTCTTCCTCACAATATACAAAACTGCATAATTAAAAACAAGAAAAGTGGGTGAGACAGGTATTAGACTTACGGTGTTAATTGGCAGAACAAGTCAAGGGTAGTAAGAATTTCTTATCATCAAGCCACATTATGGATTGTTTTTCACATAGTAAATGCCAAACATGGAAATATGTAGGGTTGCTGGGGAAAGTTAAAAAGGATTGCTTGTATGTCTTATCAAAATGCACTGTAAATTGAAGTACCTTGATAAAGTCAAAAGTTCACTTTCCTCCAGGGAAAAAAGAAGCTGCTGTGGAGATCTCATATAATTTCACAAACATAAAGTGCAGACTTTCCAGTTCCAGAGCAGTAACACCTGGAATTTCTTGTGTTTTTTTTTTTCCTTTGTTTTTTCCCTCTGAGCCCTTCTAAGGAGGAAGGAAAGAATCTTTTCCCAGATCTTAAACATTTTGCTGTTTGTTATTCCCATGACAAGTTGGAATGACTTGCTCCTTCCTGAGAAAGATTCCCATTCTTATAATGGAAATGAGGTTAAATAAAGTCTAAGTGAAGGAAGATTTATTTTTCAGTCTTTTTGTTGTTTGTAGCCTAATTGCCCTTGGCATAGAACGTGGCAAGATAGCTTGCTTTTAGTTTGTTTCTTTTGTATGCAAAGATGATGAAAATCAGCATATACTCTTTTCACTTTCCAGATATTTAAAATCTTTCCACAAAAACTGAATTAAGAACTGATGAAAAAGTTAACCTTCATTCTCTGAGCTCTGATTTTTCTCATCTGCAGTTGATCGGCTTCCAGTGTTTAGGGTTAAAAATGATAAATTGTACATACATTCTAGATAGTGAATTAAACGTCTCAGCGCAATATTATTATCTTTATAATTATTCCATGTGAAACTTGTGCAAGCAATGCACCTCTTGTTGCATTCATGGTTCACCTAATCCTTAAAAGTGAACACGCATATGTGCATAAATCTATATATCTGCTGCCATCTGTGCAGCTGATGACAGATAGGAAACTAAAATTTAATGAATTTTAAGAGTTAGTTGGATTTCATCATTGTATATAATATGTGGAAGTTCTTTGAAAATAGTTTCTAGAGTGGAACTTAATGTGATATGTGTTATGCAAGATATTCTAACATTAAATGTTTGGTATTTTACGTACAGAAAATTGATGCACAAGCTATTGAAGAATTCTACGGGTTGACGTCAGACATCTCAAAGAACTCTGAGTCTGGTTACATCCTCTTCTATCAGTCTCGGGATTGAGGGGGAGTTATAGTGAAGAGAGATTGTTACGCCTCACGTCTTCTCTATCTTGGATTGGAGCAAGCACTGAAAGAAAGGAAGCTGGAAGCTCCAGGGGCAGTAGCACAGTTTGCACACGACTAAGCAAAGAACTTGGGATTTTTAAGACCTTTGTATCATTTTCATTTTATTTGCTCAGGTATCATGCTGACTGCACATCTCCACTGCATCTCATAAGCAAAAAGAGATACCAGCCACTCTTGCAGGAGCTTTCTGTTAGGAAATACTGTCTCCAAATACTGGTCCTAGTTCAAAGCCTATTAAGGTCACTGGAGAACCTTTCATGGAATTCAGTGGAATTTGAATCAGATTCTAGCAGCACTGCCAGATTGGTGCAATAGGAGATTAGGAATAGATCTCTATTTTATACAGACTTCACATGTAAGAGGTAAAGGACTCTTTGTAAACTTAATTTCCTGTGCTTAATTTTGAAAGAATGAGGCTGGAACGTTACTGTGTAAGCAAAAAGATATATCTGGGCCCAATTGCCTTCTTGATGGTAGTAGTTTAACTGAAGATACAAACTAGTGTCAGGGAGGCAAGTATGTTTTGCTTCTCTGAAGAAGCTTACGTTATTTATAATGTATGATCGGGAACAATCAGTCAAGATTATGGCTTTTAGTCTCCGTATGGGGAAAGATTTGGTTTGTAATAGTATATGTTTATTTATAAATTATTGTTACTTAGGATCTCGTTACTTAGAATCTCCTTTATTCTAGCCAATACTGGGGATTTTATGTATTAATTTGAATTAAAACTAATTATGTTTAAATGTTAAAAAAAAAAGAAAGAGAGCTGATATAAAGTCTAAAAGCAATGCCTGCAATGTCTTTAAAAATGAGTAATATAGAGAGATTTCCTTCTGGAGGAACTGGTATCTAAGAGAGGTATTTTTATTAAATTAGAATATTATCTTAACATTAATGTGTGAAAAAAGTGATCAAAATAATACATAGAAGACTTTAATGAACGCATATCACAAGAAAAAGGTGGTGCGGTGGTGGTATACCAGTCTTGATAGTTCTTTAATTGTTTGTTAATGTCTTGTGCTCTAAGCAAATTGGAACCATTGTCTGAATATAATTCCCTCTCCTAAAAATGGATCCACTTATGTTACTTATGTCAGTCACGTGGGTGACTATCTCAAAAACCACTCAAGGTCTCAAGTACAAATTGTGTCTAAGCGATAAAAAGAAATAGGCTTAGAATTTCATGAGACTGAAGATATACTACATTCCTTTAAAAGTAGTATGAAGAGGATTTTTCACCTCTAGGGTGAAAAATTCTGAAACCAACTGCTTATACTTCACTTTAGGTTTATGAAATAGCATTAAAGATTAAATCTTGACAAAACACCTGATCTGTTGTAAATGTGAACTACTGTGATTCGACATTCTTCCACTTAACAGTACTTTGTCTGTCAGTAGCTGAATGTAACTTCTGGAAGGTCAGGGGATATTCATTCCTGTTGATGGCAATCAAGTTTCGGATGTCCTTGTCTCCCCTTTTCAGCTAGTGATTTGTACCTTATTGTAGTTTTCTAAGGTTATTTTATTAATACTGTTGCAAACTTTAAAAAGAATGTCTCCTGTCTGCTGCTATAACTATTTACTTACCTGTATCTTTTAGCTCAGGAAATGACTTCACCTATTCACTCAGTTGAACTAATCTTTAACAGGGTCACTGAATAAATTGGGCTATTTAGCAACTGTCATACTGTAACAAACCGCTTTTGTAAAACACAAAGTTTCTAAAGCCCTGGTTAGGCTAGAACACTTTTATATAAAATCATTTATAGCGATCAAACTGTCCAAGTACCAGCATTGCAAAGTAAAGCTTCAGTATTGTGGGGGATGCAGAAAATACGATTGGATTTTTCTTAAGGAATTAAAATAATTTTAAAACCTTTTTTCAGCTTTCTGTGGGAAAAGGGCTAACGGGTGAGGCAGTTGATTAATGCTGCACATTAAAGGATGAAGTCCTTTGCATACTAAAGGTACAGTATTGTAAAAGAACTAAAGAACTGTCGTGTTTCTTTTTTACTAATTGATAAATGTTTGGTCCTTCTTTTCTTTTTTTTGTGGCGTAGCTCAAAGCTGAGGCTAGTTGCTAAATACTTTATACCCTAACAAAATGTAAAACACTTGTGTTTTATTCACTGGTTTTAATTCTGCAACTTATTTTTGTAAAATACTGGCTTTTATTTTGTGTAGGGTTTTTGAGATAGTATTCCGAATTATATATTTCACTTGGCTTTTTTTTTTTTTTTCAGCTGAAATAATTGTAATTTCTCAATTAAACTGTTATCAGAAACTGCAAATTCATTAGAAAAAGTAAAGAAGCAGGGGAAGTGCAAAATATAACTGTTTGGTATGTAAAGCAGTATGGAATTATTTCTTGACTATAATACAGGGGGGAGTTTGGGAAAGTTATCCGTTGTTGTAAATGGTGGAAATGATTTGCTGTGTCACAATGTAAAATGTTAATTGGGACTACGGTCCTCTATTTTGTATATTGGAACAAAAACTTCTATTAAATAAAATATGTTCTCTAAAGGTAAGTACTGCACCCTTTGCAGAGCCCTCGTGGTCAGTCTGCTGTCTTCTGTGCTTTTCAGTGTTTTCAAACCCTAAGTATCTAAGTGTCCTGTGTTAGGCTGACAGCCCTGAGCTGTGGAAGGAATGTGTTTAAATACAGTGCCTTTTATATCTCAGTTTGTTGTTACAAAAGTAGTTCTGTGGCAGTTACATTTTTCGTGGTGTAGTTCTCTACTATTGGTTTTTAAGCCAATTGTTGGTTTCTGAGTTAGAGAAGAGAGGGAGTGTTTTAAAATACTGTTCTTCCTGATTTCCATTTCCTCTAAAAATCAGAACTTTATGTAAAGTGTGCATCCAAGTTACATAACGGATTGCCACTTTGTGGGAGTGGAAGCTGAAGGAATGAAAAGTCAGAGTATTTACAGAGCTAGCATAAGAGAGAAGCGACTGACCAAAAAACTGGAACTCAACATCAGAAGTAAAAATGCACCTGATGACAATATCCAGTGTGATTTGGTTTCAAGTCATTTCCCACTTGGAGTATACTTGTAATGAATAGACATACTATTTACAAACAGATCGTACCCTGCTGTGTTTGAAGTTGTGATGACTACATCCATGTCCTTTCACTGTATGGAGCAGGGACTTAATCATTTGCACACGTACCTTAAAATTGAATTGTGTTGTCAGAAGTTTGTCACGTATCTGGTTGCGTATCTTCAGGTGAAATTCAGATGTTAGCACATAGAGATTTTATACCATTTCAGATCTGCTGTCGTACCCTTAGTCATCTGCGTGGACTGGCAGCTAGACCACAAGACCTACAGAAGGTCTGCATCATTCTAGAGCAGCAGTTTAAAGCTGGCCAGGACATCCTGGCTTGCTCCCCATGTCTCTGTCTCAGCGTTTCCACATGCAGTATCGCATGTGCACTTCTTGGTGCATATACATATATAACTTTATATTACTTTGTTACTTTTTTTTGTGGTGGGATGTTTGTAAACCTGAAGTATGCGAGGCCACTAGTTACTTTCACTATTAAAATGAAAAGAAATTTATCTTGTGTTATTTAGCCCAGTCTCTCAGCTGTAGGTCCAAGATGACCAGTAAAGGCATCTTTTTGAAAGAAATTTTGATATGTGAAATCTTCAGTTTTCATTTAACAAAAAATAATTAGCTTTATTTCAAGATAAGTAGTATGCAACTTTTCTTCTGGAAGTTTAAATAATCCAGATGCAGATAATCCAGATGCAGTTTGTTTGCTCTCCTAGAGTGGTTTTACAGTCTAAGTTGTTCAGTTTTTCCCCTTGTGTTTGTCAGGGTTGATTTGAAGATTATACATCTAAAATCAGTCGTTGCTTTCCCTCTTGATAATACAGTGTGAACATTTTATGAGCTCTAACTTGTGTGGCTTCAAAGCCCTCTAACTCTCACAGAATGATGTGAGTTGTATAATACATTAGTCTCTTTCCATGCAAGCCTCCAGATACTTGGTTATTACTGAAATTAATATCCTCCATCATCTGTGTTCAAGGGCTGTCCATTTTGCTGACTCTTTGCTTCTGATTGATTGTTACAAGTGAGCTATGCAGGTCAACTGCCGTGCAAACAAACAGTGGCTTCATCTTTTAAATACAGAGATCTCTGAAATCCGTTTCCAGTTTTATTAATAGAGTCTGACGGGGCAGAAATAACTTTGTTTGGTCTGTATTCAAAACATTCGCAAAGTGGTCTGCCTCTTCCTTTGTAAAGTAAGCTAAACCTCACAATCTGCTATAATGGTTGATGAGTTCTTTTTTGGGGGAGCTTAAGTATGTGTTGGATATATAAGGAAGATTGCAGATAACATCAGCATTAAAAGGAACTGAATAATATTTTTCTTCCCAGAAGCTCAAATGAATTATATTCTTCCTTTCCCACTAATGGCTTGTGATTGGCTCTACATAAGAGATTTTAAGGAATCAGATAAATGCAGAGATGCTGTCTGCCAGCTCTTTGTATGGAATTCCTGCTGGCAACATCAGGGAGCTTTAATTACAGAAGGGTCATATCTTTGATTTGCATTTCACAGGTTATGTGAACCAGGAGAGGTTGCCTAGCACAGATCTTGCAGAGAATGTGGAGAGGAGCTGTAGAATTACTTATAAAAATACTAGATTAAAAAAAAAAAAAAAACCACCAAAAAACCCTAAAAGGTGAAATACTACATTTGATACGAATTTCTAGTGGGGGGAGTTAGGGTATATTCAAAACACTCTGCCATACTCTAGGCTTTTCTTCCTTATTAAAGAATTGTGCTTTTTTTGAGTATGTTTTATTTGTTCTTCAGGTCCGCTAAATTAGTGAACTCTATTTCAAAGTGGGGTCCAATGCTTAACATTTCTTGCATTGAAAAGAGCTGGAGCTGTTTTGTCTATGCCTTTCTGGTGAAAGTTCTCTTCAAAAGCAAATGTATTTGGAGTCGTGGGATTGAATAAAAGCCACAATTTTTATGTACCCCTTTAATCGTATTTTTAAAGAAATTCTGGAAGCCATTCTGTTTTTCTCCCTAGCATTGTTACGGAACCTGAAACGTATTTGGAAAATGAAATGTTTATTTTATAGAAAATACCTTCAGATTATTTTAGAGATTGCTTGAGCTCAGCATGGCAATATTACAATTGAGCGAAAGAACCATTAGAAGCTAGATACCGAGGAGAGAGAATACAGTGGCATTACCAAACACAGTACTAACAGGACCCAAATTTTACTAAGATACATTTCTACAGAATCATAGAATAGAATCACTCAGGTTGGAAAGGACCTTAGTTGGACACTGAGTCTAACTATGACCTAACCATACCACCCTAACTAACAACCTTCCGCTAAGACATGTTCCTGACCAGAACAGCGTAGAAAAGTTAGAGTTGGAAAGGACCTTTAAGATCATCTAATTCCAACCACCTGCTGTAGGCAGGGACATCTTCTCCTAGACCAGGTTGCTCAAAGCCCAAACCAGCCTGACCTTCAACGCTTCCAGGAAGAGGGCACTTGCAACCTCTTCCCACACTCACACTGAAGAATTTCTTCCCTCATGTCTAGTCTAAATCTACCCTCTTCCAGATAAAAGCCATTACGCTTTGTCCTGTTGCTACCTGCCCTTACAAAAAGTCCTTCATGAGCTTTCATTAAGGCCCCATACAGAACTGGAACGCCACTATAAGGTCCCCTCAGAGTGAAAAAGGGAGCTGAAATAAGCTCTAGTGAAAAAGGAGGCTGAAGGAAGCTCTAGCAAAAAAAGGGAGCTGAAGGGAACTCTAGCGAAATTGATGAAAGACGCTCTAGCGAAAATGGGAGCTGAAAGAAGCTCTAGTAAAAGAGAGCAGAAGGAAGCTCTAGCGAGAAAGGGAGCTGTAAAGCTAGTGAGAACACTAAAAGAAACTTTTGTGAAAGCTGAAAGAAGCTCTAGCAAGAAAGCTGAAAGAAGCTCTAAGGAAAGAGAGCTGAAAGAAGCTTTAATGGAAAAGGGAGCTGAAGGAAGCTCTAGCGAAAATGAGAGCTGAACGAAGCTCTGGTAAAAGAGAGCTGAAAGAAGCTCTAGCGAAAAAGGGTGCTGTAAAGATAGCAAGACAGAACTGAAAGAAACTTTTATGAAAGCTGAAACAAGTTCTAACAAGAAAGGGAGGTGAAAGAAGCTCCAGTGAAAGAGAGCTGAAGGAAACTAACAAAAAAGGAAGATTAAAGAAGCTCCAGCAAAAAAAGCCTGAAAGAAGATCTAGGAAAAAAGGGAGCTGATAGAAGCTCTTGCAACGAGGAAGGCTAAAGCCCATCTGGAATTGAATCTGGCTAAAGTGATAAAGGATAATAAAAAAGGCTTCTTCAAGTATGTTAACAGCAAAAGGAAAACTAGAGAGAATGTGGGCCCCTTACTAGGTGAGGGGGGGGGTTCTGGTAACGGGGGATGCTGAGAAGGCAGAGATACTGAATGCCTTCTTTACTTCTGTCTTCAGTGAAAAGGCTTTTCCGCAGGAATCCCACACCCTGGAGGTTAGTGAGAGGGTCTGGGGAATGGGAGACTTCCCTTTAGTCAGGAAAGAGGACGTGCATGAGCGCCTAGGCAGTACTAAGGTCCACAAGTCCATGGGACCTGATGGGGTGCATCCACGTGTGCTGAGGGAGCTGGCGGAGGTCATTGCCGAACCGCTCTCCATCATTTTTGAGAGGTCTTGGATAACAGGGGAGGTCCCTGAAGACTGGAGGATAGCCAATGTCACTCTGGTCTTCAAAAAGGGCAAGAAGGAAGATCCGGGTAATTATAGGCCTGTCAGCCTCACCTCTGTCCCTGGAAAGGTGATGGAACAGCTTGTGCTGGATACCATCTCCAGACAACTGGGAGAAAAGGAGGTTATCAGCATGGGTTCACCAGGGGGAGGTCATGCTTGACCAACCTGGTAGCCTTCTATGATGTTGTCACATGCTGGGTGGATGGGAGAAGAGCAGCAGATGTAGTCTACCTTGATTTTAGAAAGGCGTTTGATACTGTCTCCCACGACATCCTTATAACAAAGCTGAGGAAGTGTGGGATAGACGAGTGGACAGTGAGGTGGGTTGAGAACTGGCTGACTGGCAGAGCGCAGAGGGTCATTGTTGGTGGTGCAGAGTCTGGCTGGAGACCTGTAACCAGTGGTGTCCCCCAGGGGTCTGTGCTGGGTCCGGTCTTGTTCAACATCTTCATCAATGACCTTGATGAGGGGATAGTGGCCACCCTCAGCAAGTTTGCTGATGATACGAAGTTGGGAGGATTGGCTGACACGCCTGAAGGCTGTGCTGCCATTCAGCGAGACCTGGACAGGCTGGAGAGCTGGGCAGTAAGAAACCGGATGAGGTTCAACAAAAGCAAGTGTAGGGTCTTACACCTAGGGAGGAATAATTGCATGCACCAATACAGGCTGGGGGATGAGCTGCTGGAGAGGAGCTCTGCAGAGAGGGACCTGGGCGTCGTGGTGGACGACAGCTTGGCCATGAGCCAGCAGTGTGCCGTCGTGGCCAAAAAGGCCAATGGCATTCTGGGGTGCATTAAGAAGAGCGTGTCCAGCAGGTCGAGGGAGGTGATCCTCCCCCTCTACTCTGCCCTGGTAAGGCCTCATCTGGAGTACTATGTCCAGTTCTGGGCTCCCCAGGACAAAAAAGACAGGGATCTCTTGGAAAGAGTCCAGCGGAGGGCCACAAAGATGGTGAAGGGCCTGGAGCATCTCCCCTATGAAGAAAGGCTAAGTGAACTGGGTCTGTTTAGCCTTGAGAAGAGACGACTGAGAGGGGACCTGATCCAGGTTTATAAATATCTGAGGTGTGGTGGCCATAGCGGTGAGGCCAGTCTCTTTTCAGTGGTACATGGAGACAGGACGAGGGGAAATGGACATAAGCTGCAGCATAGGAAGTTTCACACGAATGTGCGTAAGAACTTCTTTGTGGTGAGGGTGACGGAGCACTGGAACAGGTTGCCCAGGGGGGTTGTGGAGTCTCCTTCTCTGGAGATATTCAAGTCTCGCCTGGACGCCTACCTGTGCGACCTGGTGTAGGGAACCTGCTTTGGCAGGGGGGTTGGTCTCGATGATCTCTGGAGATCCCTTCCAACCCCTACAATTCTGTGATTCTGTGTGAAAAGGGACCCAAAAGAAGCTCTAGCGAAAGAGAGCTGAAAGAAGCTTTAGTGGAAAAAGGGAGCTGAAAGGAGCTCCAGTGATAGAGTGCAGAAAGAAGCTGTAGCATAATAGTTAGGAAGATCTAACAAAAAAGAGAGCTGAAAGAAACTCTAGCAAAATAGAGATGGAAGGATCTCTAGTGAAAGAGCAGAAAGAAGCTTTAGCGAGGCAGCTGGAAGAAGCACTAGCAAAGAAGGGAGGTGAAGGATGCTCTAGCGAATGAGAGTTGAAAGAAGTTCTGGCAAAAAGGGGAGTTGTAAAGCTAGTGAGACGGAACTGAAAAACTTTTGTGAAAGCTGAAGGAAGCTCTAGCGAAAGAGAGCTGAAAGAAGCTCTAGCAAAGGAGAGATAAAGGGAGATCTAGCAAAAGAGCTGAAAGAAGCTCTAGCGAGAGTTGAAGGAAACGCTAGCGAAAAAGGGAGCTGAAAGAAGCTCCAGCAAGAGAGAGTGGAAAGAAGCTCTAGCGAAAAAGGAAGCTGAAAGATGCTCTAGTGAAAATGGGTGCTGTAAAGCTCGTGAGACAGATCTGAAAGGATCTCTTGTGAAAGCTGAATGAAGCTCTATTGATGGAGAGCTGAAGGATATTCTAACAAAAAAGGAAGCAGAAGGAAGCTCTAGCAAAAAAAAAAGGGAGCTGAACAAAGCTCTAGTGAAAAAAGAGAGCTGAAGGAAACTGTAGCACAAAAGGGAGCTGATGGAAGCTCTAGCGAAAGAGCTGAAAGAAGCTCTAGGGAAAAAGGAAGGTGAAAGAAGCTCTAGTGATAGACAGCTGAGGGATGCTCTAATGAAAAATGGAGCCGAAAGAAGTTCTAGCAAGAGAGCTGAAAGAAGCATTAGCAGAAATGGGAGCTGAGAGAAGCTCTAGTGAAATACCTGAAAGTAGCTCTAGCAATAAAGGGAGGTGAAAGATGCTCTAGAGAAAGAGAGCTGAAAGAAGCCTAGCAAGGGAGCTGAAAGAAGCGCTAGCGAAAAAGGGAGCTGAAAAATGCTGTAATGAAAGAGAGCTGAAAGAAGCCCTACGGAGAGACTGGCTGGAAGAGGCTCGATCCTTCTGAAAGAAACGCAAGACTGAGTGAAGTCTTACCATCCCCATCCGATTTCCCTTCGCTGGACAAAGCTAGGGATTGATAATGCGAACGCTGACTGGGAAGAGGTGCTGCTTGCTCTAAGGAATCCCACTACAAAGGAATTTGCGCAACAAAAGGCGCTGGAGTGAAAGCTATTGGAACTCAGCAACTCGAAGCAAAGCTTGCAGACCTTGAGCCTATGGCTCATTCACCACTCCGAGAGAAGGAGGATCAAACCTCCAGGTGTGGTGGTCATCAGCGTGTGGGAGCAGGAGCTGTGAAAGCTGCTGCTGCTGGGATGTATGCTGGTGTTTGGACTCGCACTCATTCCAGCTGTTGGCATTGGTGCAGTCTATTTTTCTGAACCTTTTAGCTGTTGTAGTAGTTGTTCAGTGCTCCAGAAAATTCTAAGATAAGCCTAACAACGTTGAAAATATGCTTGAAAGTTGTGCTATGTCTGAATTCTAAATTAGAAAACAGTATTTGCTATTAAATGACGTCTTCACGTGCAGCAGATTGGCAATGTAGGAAGCTTTCTAACATTTGGTTGTATAATCCAACTTGACTGGCTGAATATCTTCCGGTGTTTAAGAATGTGATGTGTATATTTACAGCTGTATATCTTACCTGCATCTGCTTGGTTTTCATAATTCTGGTTTTGAATATGTAATTTCAGTGATTTAAAAAATAATAATAACAGATTTTTACTATTAAAAAAAATATCAAAACAAACAAATAAACAAAAAATAGGGGGAGCGCAGGTATGACCCCTCAGGAAAGAACAGCTAAAGCACGCTTTGTTCTTAATATTCGAAGTCGTTGGACAGTGATAATGTGGGACCAAGGCTATGCTTGTGTCTTAACAGGAACACGTTGGAGATGGATATCAGCACGATGGGTCTGGCCATCCGTCTCATCATCTGCTGGAACATGATCGCAGCACCTTCATCAGTGGTTTGGATTCTCACCAACAAGACGGAACAAGACACACTTCACTTTTCTGCATCACCAAGGAATCATAAGAATTTGAATCATTGGGATTGGTTAATATGGACTATTGTTTGTACTCTAAAGAATCCATCATTTGTTCAGTGTGTTAATTTTAGTTTAGCCTCTTTTAGGAATGTTGCTGAACTACGCTTCTTTTTCTATTAATAGAGAAGGGGGAGACGTGGGATAAAGAAAGTCGTTATCTTGCTAATGAGTAAAAAAGCTCGGCAGTAACTTGAGGCAGACATAAACACACACAAGGCGCCTGGCTCGTACATGTGACCAGTTGTTGTTGCACGGGTATAAAAGGTTGTAAGTAAGTACAATAAACGTTCTTCTTCGTTCTGCACCAGCAAGAGAGTCTGCGCCTCTCGCACCACACCAGCAAGGGAGCACACAGCTCTCTTCCCACACTCTGTGTTCATCTTGTGCTGGGGGCTCCTGAACTGGATGCAGTACTCCAGGTGGGGTCTCATGAGAGCAGAATAGAGGAGCAGAATCACCTCTCCCAACCTGATGTTCATGCTTCTCTTGATGCAAGCCAGGACACAGTTGGTCTTCTGGGCTGCAGGCACACATTGCTGGCTCATCTTGAATCTTTCATCAACCAACATCCCCAACTCCCTCTCCTCAGAGCTCCTCTCAAGCCATTTTCCACGCAATCTGTATCTGTGCTTGGGATTGTCCTGACCCAGGTGCAGGATGTTGTACTTGGCCCTGTTGAACTTCATGAGGTTGGCATAGGTTGGCCCACCTCTCAGACCTGTCCAGGTCCCCTCTGGATGGCATCCCTTCCCCCTGGTGTGTCAACTGCACCACTCAGCTTGGTATCATCTGCAAAGTTGCTGACTGTGCACTCAATCCCACTACAAAGATGCTGAATATCACTGGTTCCATGGTACTCATAGAGCAGCCACCAAGAGCCTTTAGTGAGTATCTGCAGGAAACATGCATTCAACAAGAGTGTACTTGCTATGTATATGCAAAGCTTTGAGACTAACCACTGCGTCTTTCCATTTCCTTTTTGAGAAAACAGGAAGGCTACGTTGAACACTCAACTGTGATAGTTACTCACTTTTTTTGTTGTAACTTTCTGGTAAATTTTTCTGAATTGCAAATTAGGAGGAGGGATGCCAGTAGAAGACCATGAGCTATTTTCCACACATACATATCAAAACACTAATTAGCCTTTTTTTCTTCTATTACATTACATGCAGAAAATTCATAATTCACCAGTGAAGAAGTGAGACAAAAGCAACTATGTTTCTAAGCTGTTTTTTTCTTTCAGCATTATGGGGTTGTGTGAAAGTATATTTAGAGAAAAAAGGTTAAAAAAGAGCTTTGGCATTTTTAAAAAGTATGCGTGATAATTGTTGTGCTTCAGTGAGTAATAGTAATTGTTAAGGAACATAAAGCAGCAGAACATTGCTCTTGGCTAAATTTGGTAACTATTAAAAGTAAAGCTAACAAGAATATTGTAAGCTTTTTGATAAGCATTACAGACTCAGACAATCTGGGGGGATGAGAGGGAGAAGAAAGCTGACTGTGCAGGCTGATAGGAGGATGTTTGTAGTATACAGACTATCAGTCTGCACTACAGGACTGCAGGTCTAAACACTGGCATCTTCTATTGTTTGTGATGTTTATGATACATCCAAATACACCAGTAGCCACAGCTGTTCATTCAATGGATAACTTTCCTAAAAAACATATCTATGAAAGTAGTTAGAAATATTTTTTAACTACACAAATGTCAGTTTCAATATAGGAAATATGAAAACACAGCTGCCATGTGTCACCAAGAATGAGAAATTGGGCTTTCTGGGGTTGCTTAATTTCACAGAATCATAGAATGATCTGGGCAGGAAGAGACCTTAAAGCACATCCAGTCCCAAGCCCCTGCCATGAGCTGGCTTCCACCTCCCACCTCCCAGCTCAGGCTGTGCAGGGCCCTATCCAACCTGCCCCTGGGATGGGACATGTGCAGGGCAGTCTGTGCCATGGCCTTGCCATCTTCAGAGTAAATAATTTCTTCCTTACATCTAATTCAATTCTACCCTTTTTTAGTTTAAAGCCTTTATTCTTTCCATCCCTGTAACCTCCTCTGGACTTAGTCTGACTGGTCTTGTCCTTGTACTGGGAGCCCAAGAGCTGAAGGCAGTACTCCAGGTGAGGCCTCACCAGCACAGAGCAGAGGGCAGGATCACTTCCTCACCCTGCTGGCCACTGCTCTGAATACCAGCCCTGAGGAACACCACACAGCATCAGTCTCCACCTAGGCACTGAGCCTTTGACCACTACTTTTGAGTGCAAACATTCAGAGGGAATGGCTTCAAGCTGCGCCAGGGGAGATTTGGATGTTAGGAAATACTACTTCTCTGAAAGAGTAGTAAGGCACTGGAATGGGCTGCCCAGGGAGGTGGTGGAGTCACCGACCCTGGAGGTGTTCAAGGAACATTTGGATTTTGTGCTGAGGGACATGGTTTAGTGAGTACTATTGGTGATAGGTGGATGGTTGGACTGGATGATCTTGAAGGTCTTTTCCAACCGTGGTGATTCTGTGATTCTGTGATCCAATTCTTCTGCTGATGACTCTTGCCTGTGGTCTAACATTGCTGTGACTATTGAATTTGACACTGTGCCCGTACATGAAGTGCACATGAAAATTCTATCTTTCAAAGCAGTGCTTACAAAGTTAGCAGTGACACTGGGCACAGTGCTGCATAAGCAGACTGCTTCCTCTTCTGCTTGTGTGCAACGGATACAGCAGCATTTAGGACTTACGTACATCCTTGCTGGTTTTTTCATTCAAGTCATCATTGCTGTAACATGCTCAATTTAATAGTTTTCTCACTGAGGGGTATTTAGCATCTGCTCACAGGGATAGTTTCATTACATCATGTTCTGACTCCTGTGTCCATTGCTGGCAGTGGATGAATAGGAAGGACTGTCAGTATCTAAAGAAAGGGACAGACTCTTGAGCAGGGTCTGTGGTGATAGAACAAGGGGAAATGATTTCAAGCTCAGAGAGGGCAGATTTAGGTTGGATATAAGGAGGAAGTATTTTACACAGACGGTGATGAGAACTGGCACAGGTTGCCCAGAGATGTGGTTGATGTCCCATCCCTGCCAGCTTTCAAGGCAAGGATGGATAAAGCCCTGATCAAGCTGTGCATGTCCCTGTTCATTACAGGGGAGTTGGACAAAAATGACCTTTAAAAATCCCTTCCATCTCCAAGGATTCTAGGATTCTGTTTTATGATTCTATGACTTTCTGATGTTTCATGGCTAGTTATGCACATGCTAAGAGAAATGGTGCATTTTCTTGTCAGCTCCCTTAAGAGCTGGCAAAGACTGTAGGGGTTAACATGCAGAGAGATTGGGAAAATCTAATTAATCATTACATTCAGTAGGAGTTACGTATTTTGCATACCTTTGTTGATACAGAACAGATAGCATAGTGCAGAAGCTAGGAGTACTAAAGTTCCCAAATATTTGAGAGGACATTTTGAGTCCATAGGAGCAGATGGACCCTCACAGAACCACAGCTCTCCCCGTCTCATCTTTGAGATGTGGATTTGATGCAAAAGTCTTCAACTTTCTTTGCAGAACAAAAAGTACGGAGAAAGTAAGAGCTTATAAAGTCTTATAAGGAACGGCTGAGAGATCTGGGATTGTTTAGTCTGGAGAAGAGGAGGCTCAGGGGAGACCTCACTGCACTCTACAACTTCCTGAAGGGAGGTTGTGGCGACGAGGGTTTTGGCCTCTTCTCCCAGGCAACGAACAGGACCCAGGGGAAACAGCCACAAGTGGTACCAGAGGAGGTTTAGGTTAGACACGAGGAAAAACTTTTTCTCTCAGAGAGTGGTCAGGCACTGGAATGGCTGCCCAGGGAGGTGGTGGAGTCGCCGTCCCTGGAAGTGTTCAGGAGGCATCTGGATGAGGAGCTACAAGATGTGGTTTAGTGCTTGTGGTAGCAAGGGTAGTGGGAGAATGGTTGGACTAGATGATCTTGTAGGTCCTTTCCAACCTTGTGATTCTATGATTCTATGATTTTTCTCATTCTGTATTTTTAAGGCTGAAGCTATTTTCTCATTTAAAGCTACGTGATCAATAACTTTCTGAAGAACTTCTCATAGGCTACTAATTTTGGTGAATAAAGTTCTAGATCTGCTCGTATCAGTGCTAGTTTCCCCCTGTTGCTGTTACTTTTTTAATTATAGGAAGGGAGATGTTTGATTGGAAGTCAGTGTTCACATTAACATTCTGTGTGTTTGGTGGATCAGTCTGTTGTGGAGGTTTAGATAATTATATGGAAAGCACTGATTCTTGTTAATGGCCAACTTGAGGGTTATATTCCACAGGTCTGTCAGTTCCTGAACGTTTCTCCTAATGCACGAGGGGGAATTAAAAAACGTTCTGATGTATTAGTGCAAATGTAAGTTGAATGTAGATGTGCAAATGCTTCAACTCTGCAGTGTTTAGACACGGACATTCTCAAATTGTGCCTTTTATACTGGCACATAGGCTGTGCATTTAGAAACAAAACCTTTTGAAACCCAAGTGTCTGAAGCTAATTGTCTCACTATGAATTAACATTCTGAATACTTTCTCAGTGTTTACAATAAAAATCCTCCGACATGAAAAGTGGCCATATAGGTCACTCCAAAAGTAATGCCTCCTATTTGTTTCCATGGAAACTACAACATGGAAGAGCACAATAACACTGTTTGATAGAACAAATTCTCAGCTACAAAACGCTATTTTTCAACGTAGTCACTGCCATAAGCTCTGCATTTTCATCAGTGATAAACAAAAGCCTGCTCATAACAGTCTGCACCAGTGGAGGTGCCCCACTGTCACTGTCACCACTGCTGAAATGCACCCCCCCACCGCCTCACTGTGCTCTCATCCACTGTTTAGTCTCCAACGATGAATGTCAATGGGTGATATTTTTTCCTGCATGGAGGAACTCAGTGACACACCTTTGCTCCACATGCACTCTATGTCAGACACCATTCTGTCTGCTGCCATCTGTCACACGGCAACATGCATCAGAATATTGGTGGGAAGGTTCAGCCTCCACTGCCGAAATGCCAACATCCACATCTACACTGTGGGCCAACATCATAAAAAAAGAGGCATTACTTCATTACTTCATCTGCCAGGGGGGAGAAAGGCACTACTGATGGACCTGGACAGACTGGATTGATGGGCCAAGGTAAACTGTATGACTTTCAATGGGGCCAAGTGTCAGGTCCTGCATTTTGGTCACAACAACCCCAGGGAACCCTACAGGCTTGGGGAGGAGTGGCTGGAAAGCTGCCTGATGGAAAGGGACCTTGGTGTATTGATAGACAGTCAGCTGAATATGAGCCAGCAGTGTGCTCAGGTGGCCAAGAAGGCCAATGGCATCCTGGCTTGGATCAGGAATGGTGTGGTGGGCAGGACTAGAGAAGTCATCCTGCCCTTGTACTCAGCACTGGTGAGGCCTCACCACAAGTACTGTGTTCAGTTTTGGGCACCTCAGTACATGGAGGTGCTGGGGCAGGTCCAAAGAAAGACAACAAGGCTTGCGAAGGGCTTGGAGAATATGGCCTATGAGGAGAGACTGAAGGAACTGGGGCTGTTCAGTCTGGAGAAAAGGAGGCTGAGGGGAGACCTTATTGCTCTCTTCCAATATCTGAAAGGTGCTTACAGCGAGAGCGGGGCTGGTCTCTTCTCACTGGTGACAGGTGACAGGACGAGGGAAAATGGCCTCAAGTTGTGCCAGGGGAGGTTTAGGTTGGATATCAGGAAAAACTTCTTTACAGAAGGGGTTGTTAAGCACTGGAATAGGCTGCCCAGGGAGGTGGTTGAGTCACCATCCCTGGCTGTGTTTAAAAACTGTTTGGATGTGGTGCTCAGGGACATGATTTAGCAGAGGGTTGTTAGAGTTAGGGTAGTATGGTTAGGTTGTGGTTGGACTTGGTGATCTTTAAGGTCTTTTCCAATCTGAGCAATTCTACGATTCAATACTTTTGGAGAAGCCTTCATATACTTTCAGTGTCTTTGAAAGAGGTCAGAGATTGTTCTAATGTTGGTTCTTAATAAAGTTTGGAAGCTTAACTCTTTACATGGACTTGACAGTTCTGTCTTGATTTATTAACAGAATTTTTCAGCAGCTTCCTGTAAGATAAAAGATTAATCTCATGGATTGCAATGCAAATGCACAGCTAGATACGACTGAAAAGGATTTTTTGTGTAATTAAAAACTTGTTTTCTTAAAATCATCAGGGCTAACACTAGCAGTGGTAAAAGCTTTAGAAATGTTCTGTGTGCCATAATTGCACAGCACATTCAAACCTATGTGAGCACAGATCTGTGTTTATGGATGATTAATGCTATTCATGCAGAAATACCAACATCAACAGCAAGAGCTTTCACATACTAAGTGTGGGAGACAAGTTCGGTCTTCTTTAAATAGTCTCTTTGAAAACATTTTTTGTTCCTTTATAAATGCAAATCAACGATTTTTTAAACTAAAACTGAGTTGAAGAATAAAGCCAAACATGGTTATGATTAATTCATTCACAGTTCACTAAAAGTTTTCTTCTTGCAAACAGAAATGTAAAGCTTCAGAACTGATTTAACAGTGCTTCTAGAACAGTGCTGCTCCTGTTTACTGTTGCCCTTAGGTTTTTGGCTTTGATAAGCACATATGGTGTTTGAGGAGAAAAGCTCCCCTTCTGCAACATGTAATCAAGTAAATTAAAAATGATAATTTTACAAATCTATACACATAATTGGGAAACCATGTATGTCTTTGATAAAATATTGAAATAAAAATGATTTAATGAAGTGTGATTCTGAACTGTAGAATGGCTGACAGGAGGGTTTGCTGTTTGGTTTGGTCGTGCACAGTGTTTTGGTTGCCAGATGTAAATATTGGCCTTTCCCAAATGCCTCTCTTGCGCTACTTTCAGATCAAAACCAAAATGTAGTGTTTTTCTTGTTGCCCAAGGAGGTTGTGGATGCCCCATCCCCATGTGGCATTCAAGGCCAGGCTGGATGTGGCTCTGGGCAGCCTGGTCTGGTGGTTGGCGACCCTGCACATAGTAGGGGGATTGAAACTAGATGACCTTTGAGGTTCTTTTCAACCCCAGGCCATTCTATGATTCTGTGATTCTCTTGCTGTATTAGAACTAGTAAACAAGGAGGTGTGCTGGCCACTGTGGGCAATGTGTGCACTCTATCTGACACAAAGTTTAGTGCTGCCCCACAGTATTTAAGAACAAGACCAACCGAAGCGCTGTGGTTGTGGAGCAGATTTACCAAGTTCCTAATTGAAGGCTCATCCTGGGACCAGCCTTTGGCTGCTTTCATGCCATGCAGAGCCAACAGGGGTAGTGGAAACTGTGGCTCAGGAAGTGCCTGTGGGCATGAGGACATTGCACTCTGCTGCGAGATGTGAACATTGCAGCTAATCCCATCCCTCCAAGGCACACTGCACGGTGCAGGCCAGGTGGTTGGATGTCATCTGCAGTTTCTCTGATGGCAAAATCTGTGTTAGGAATTTTTGTTTGCTTGTTTTAGAGTACTACTGTGAGAAAAAAAGAAAAAAAAAAAAAGCAGTTTGGTTCATGCCATGTACATGCTACCCAAGAAGCTTGGAGAGAAGAGGGGGTCTCATTTTGTAGAAACATTTTCTTCTCTTTCAGTGTCAAAAAAAATGGAATCCTGCCATCTGCTTGGGCAAACAGCAGAACTGCAGGAGGGAGCTTTGAAGAAGCTCTGGCTTGTTGGGCCACCTACCAAGCACCCGCCACAGTATTTTGCAGCAAGGTGCTGGCTCAGACCCAGTACACTGCTTGTGATCTTCCAAGCTCCCATGGAATTTGCCTCCGCTTCTCAAATCTGATCTTCCTCTGGTTAGAGCCCTCAGCAACAGAGATAACCAACCTGCCAGTGGCCAGGGAAATCACCAAAGTGGGGACAGCACTTCTGCAGAGGGTCAGCTCTTCTCTTCTCTGCTGTGCGCTTTTCTCTTCAGAGCTACAGCTGGGCAGGAAACTGACAGCAGAGAGAATTCTGTCAGAAATCAGTCATTTGTGAAAACTGAAATGCTTTGTGTGAATGTCACTCACCAGTTTCTGGTGCAACAGCTGCAGAGCTCAGAGTGCAATCTGTTACTTGCCTGCCAGCTCATCTGATAGGTTATGAGGAGTACAGATTTTAGGGGTCTGGTATAGCTCTGTCAGGAACACTTCAGCATCAGGAGATCCCACCTGGTGGAGCCCTTGGTCCACCAGGCTGTCAGGTAGTCACAAGGCTTTCAGCCCATGTAAATATCTGGAGGCCACTGCTCACAAGTTACAGTGGTTTCAGTCTGAATATTTGAATGTTACTGCATATGCATTGGAAGCTGGATGATGAGAGGCTTCCTCCCATTCCTGCCGTCAGCATGCTTGACTTTGCAAACTTGATAATATTAATTGACGTAGCTTTCTGGACTTTAATAAAAGCCAACAGGGAGGAGCAGAGGTGTTCATCATTTATCACTCTCTAGGACTGGAAACTCTGGATCTGTGTGAAAGTGCCAGGCATTAGAGCTAACAGAGCAAGAGACAGCATGATCTTGAATATGCCTGAGGTGGAGACCCTACAGGATAACCTGTGCCTGTGCCACTGCCTGAATGTCCTTGCTGTGGAGTTTTCACAAGTCTGGACTTTTCTCTCCTTAGTTCAGGACAATTACCTCTTCTCCCACCATACTTCAAAGAGAATAGCTTCTTCCAAAGCTGCTTCTGTTTTCTATTTTAAAGCCAAAGAATGACTATTACTTAATGTAACCTCTTTTGTACCACAGACCTATAATTTGAATCCAGCTGGCACTGTGGGGCACATGGCTCTTCCCTTAATGCGCCTCTTGCTAGTGTTTCTAACTAGGCTATCTACCTGAACTCAGTACCCTCCTCTTATTGCCTTTCCAGCCTCCACACTTTTCCTGTTATCTCACATAGATCAGTCTCAGTCAGCCATTTCCTCCTCTCCCATCTGTCTCACTTCTCCCACTCCACTCACAGCTTCACCTTACTCTCCCCACAGGCTCCAGTTTCTCAGGAGTGCAAGCCCAGGTTCCATCTGAGCCTCTCCCCACTTCCTAACTCATACCTGCTTCTCAGGGCAGATCCTTCTCCCTCATGATCCCACTCTCTGTTCCCTTCCCCTTCCAACAAGCTTGACAGTTCCCATTCTCCTCTTGCTCTTTCTCCCTTCTCCTCTGGTGCTGCTCTGAGATTTGTTACCTGCGTGCAAACTAGGAGACGCTTGGGCAGAATGTCAGCTTCATTTCCCTAACAAAGACACCATACCTTCTCCTTCCTCTCTATTTATACATAATACGAGCTTTCTGCTTAAAAATTAGTCATTCATAAACCAAGGGCATCAGTAAGACCACTTTGTTATCTTCCTAAGCAAAATTACCCTGGAAACTCGCCCTGGAAAATTACCCTACACTCGCCTGTGTAGGGCCAAGAATTCAGAGGCATCAGATGTATGGTGTCTGCTGCTAATGATACCACAATTTTCTCAGTATCTACTTGTAAATTTGCATCTCTCACATTCATTTATACATCCTGGTGGGTTATTGTTTTATCCTCAAACAGTAGGGGGAACCAGGTAACTGCCATCTGTTTATATAGCATGTGCCCAGGGGGCCGGGGCCCTGCACACTGGAACAACCCCAGCAACCCTTATATATGGAGGATATCAAACATGCATACAGGAGGCATTAGTGTCTCTTGAGATCATAAATGTTGTCACATTCCCCACCGTGACGGAAACTGCATATTTTTATTTCATGATGATATCAATACTATTTCTGATTCCTTTATTTCCACCTCTAATGGTGGTGGTGGTTGTTTCCATCTGCTATGGCATTCCCAACCATATGCAGTGCATTGCTATTTCAGCGTTGGTGTGAGCCAGTACAGCCCAAACACGGCTCCAATTGGACATAGTGCTTTTCAATGGAGGAAGGGCTTCGTAAACATTGCACTAATTCCCTGCAAAATGAAATGAATCTGTGATAACGAGTAATGAGAGGAGCACACTGCTAATTGGGTACTAAAAATCTGAGGACAGTTGTCAGCACCTCTCACTGCAGTCACAACTCAAAACATGGTATTATTCCCCTGACAAATCCACCCTGAAAGATAAATAAAGTGACATTTGATTATAATCACCTAAAGTTATAGTAAAACCCATTTGTTTGAAGCCATTATACAGTCTGGCAAAGTCGAGAGGACTCATTCCAATTACACTGAAACACAAAAATGCATTGGTCTCTCCCTTATAAACAGTTACTGAAAATTGCACTCGTTATTTCCCCACATCCCCTAGCAGCAGCACTGCTTCCCCACCTGGCCAACCTCCAGCCTGTGCTGCTTGCATGCCACAGCTTGCTGGGGAAATCAATTCCAGAGCCATAATTTATTGCGCCAGCTGGTGCCTGTGCAGCATTACTGCAGGGCCGTGCTAATTGCCCGGCTTTAATTCAAACAGAAATGAGCACACCGCACTTTGGATTGAAGACATCGGGTGTTGGTCCTCGCCATAACAGTTTATGTTGTTGTTGTGTTAGTCAAAATGGATGTCAGCATCTTGTAGGAGGGTCTGATATTTGGGTTTTATTTCCTTTCTATTCCAGATGAGAAAAAATATACAAGTTTTGGAAAGGTCCCCTGAGCCAGAAGATCTCAACATGCCAAGCTTTAGATTTTAAACTGTAAAGTTTTGGGGTTGGCAGGGACCTCTGTGCCCACCAGGCCAAGCCCCGCACCAGCAGGGACACCTGGAGCAGGGTGCCCAGGCCCACGTCTCCTGTACATCTCTTCCCTTCTAGGCTCTCCATCTAGTTCAGGTTTTTATTACAGCACTTTCTCCAGTCGAGAGGGACCTGTGCTTTTGCAGGCTGAATCTCGTGTTCTTTTCATCCTAGAGTATATTTTCCATTAAAAAGAAATTCTTTCTCCAATAGCTCTATCAAAACACACATCACTGCTCATTTTTGCTGATTATTTACAGCCTTTCATTATGACTACGCTGGGTCTTTTCTGAGAAGCTTCCATTAGATTGGCCACAGGTGGGGCAGGGCTTGTTAACCGCAGGATGTTTTGGTTCCTGTGTTGATATGAAAATATTGATGCTGGTACCAGCACAGGGGCCAGAGCTGCGGCCAACCTGCCCTGCAGTGCTCTACTGATGTTCAACTTCTATAAACATCCTGAACCAGCTACGTGAGCAAATATCCCTGCGGATGTGAGGTGGCATTACCTCCAAGCCCTGTGCAGAGGACAGTGTCACTCAAATCACAGCATCCAAGTGCAGCCAAGTGCAGCACCCTGGCCACAGCCTACACATCTTCAGGTGCTCCTCTCACCCACTGCATCACATCTCTTACACCTGAGCTAAAAGAGAGTATTCATGTCCCAGAACATCATAGCTGTAATCAAAGGAAAAAGAACCAAGAAGGCTGCCTGGAGTCAACGATAAACCCATGGAAGGATTTAGTAGCTGCAGCCACAGATACCTTTCTTTAATATGAATTACTCACACATTCTATAGTTGGCCTGTTTGGAGCAGGCAGTGACTTGGCCTTCCAGTCCCAAACCCTCGCTGACCACATTTGAGGATCTCTCTGACATGGCATGTATCAGCGGGGTTATATCAGCCCCACAGCACATCTGAGGAACACACAGGAGGGAAAGACAGAAGGACACCATCAGTTCTGCGCAGCAGAGATGGAGCTGGGGCTCCTCATTAGCATAAATTCTTCTATTTTCATAGGTTAACCTGCTTTAGGTGAGGGAGTCGAATAGGGTTCTAGATTTTTATTGGTGGAGCTTTGACGCACTCTTTTGTTGATGGCTCTCCAGGCACAGAGGACTGTGTGCTGTTGCTTTTCCCCTCTCTAACTGACTAACATGACTCATTCTTCTGGCAAACACTTCCAGAGGGTCAGCAAGAGCAGGGAAGCACCAAGGCAAAGAGGAGAAGCCCCGGAGGCAGTGATAGAACAGGCTGGCACATTCTAGGTCCTTACGATCAGCTAATATTTTAGTTAACTGAGCAATGTCTTACAAATTATCAGGATATAAAGATAGATGATTCTGTTATTCAAGATAGAAATACAACAATGTCAAAAAAGGTGTATGGGCTGATCTGAGCAAACATCTCTCAGCACAGCTGCTGGATGTGTTCTCCCCTGGCGGAGCCTCTCTGAGCAGCAGTCTGTACTGGAAATGCTGAGAGCTGCTCCCCGCAGCCTTCTCTGCTTGCCGTGTGTTGCTGGGCAGGCAGGACCTGCAGCCCTATATTTGAACTTTTTCCTGCCCTGCTCATTTTGCTCTGCTGGGAACAGAGAGAAAAGTGGGGACAGATGCTGGGAATCTGAATTTCAAGTGCCTTGGGCACTCAAGGGAGCTTTCTGTGTATTATTTCCACTTCACATGAGATGTCCTTGTATCAGGTATATGATGTGAGAGAATTAATTAAAGAACAAGTGGTCTGATGCTGCAGTAGTGAGTGCCTACAGGGGCCATCTGGATGGGCACGTATCAGGCACATTTCTATGCCCCCAAGATCCCTAATGCTGCCTGGTGCCCCCACCTTGGCAGCCAAACTCCCATCCAAAGGATGAGCATCTCCCCTGATGGGAGGGCACTGGTGGTTTTCCCTTCCTGAGCATCAGTAAGAATTTCCACAAAAAAATTGGCTGCTCAGATCCAGCCCAGCTTTGCTAAAGCAGTATGTTTATTTTAAGGGACAGACTCATAAAAGATTCAGGAAGACTTACAGGAGGGGCTTCAAACTTTTTTTTTTTTTTTTTTTTTTTGAAATGAGAGTCTGTAGGAGGGAAGATTAAGGCAATCATATTACAATGTAGTGCCTGCAGTAGGCTGTTTGGTTGAGTAGGTCAGGTTCAGCACAAATGTAACTTCATTCCTCCCTCTTCGAATGCAGCTAAAGAGTGCAAGATCTGCTTTTCATAGAATCACCAAAGCTGGAAAAGATATCTCTTATTTATCTAGTCTGTCAGCCCAACCCTACATGACCACTAAACCATGTCCCTCAGTGCCACATCTACCACTGTTTTTAAAGGTCTGACCTACCTGCACCTTCTGCTGACTCCAGCAAGGCCATGAGCTCCCGAGCAGCATGAAATCAGAGCCCTGGTTCATACCACAGCAAGCCTTCTCTTCACAGCTCTGCCAGAGGCCAACATCAGTTGCTCTATCAGATCCATATGAAGCAAAGTGTTCATCCAATTCAGCAATGAGTCCGTCTTGCACACTTCTTCAAGAAGTTTCAGGTTTTGAAGTGGTCCAAAAAACATTTATGCCCTGACCCCCTTGGGAGCTAGGGACACTGGCAAAGCAGAGCAGTTGCCAGATCCATCCCAGCATGAAGCCTCTGGCTAAGAACAGCCCCTGCTCCTCACCACTTGGAAAGCAGCATGCTTCCATCTGCCTCCCTTTCCTCCCATTGGCTCACATGGGATCCCGTCCTGCCTGCTGGGATGGCAGTAGTGAAGCTCTAAGTACTATAGCAGTAGCGCTTATTACTATGAATCTAATTTCTGATGAGAATGATCAAGCCAGCATTAGCACTGGGGCCCTTTTTGGTGATATCAATATTTCCTTCTGCAATCTGTAATGTTTAAGACGCCATGTGCTCAGCTTCCAGGCTGAAAATACAAGCAGGAGTTACATTCCCCACCCGCACCCACTGCATGCAGTATTCTGATACAGATATGTACAGGGGTGCACAGTGACTCCAGTGCAGGCAGGGGAGGACCACGAGGCAGTGGCAGCTCCTCACTCACTGCCTGTGGGCAGCCACCTAGGCCTTTCTGCTGGAGAGCTGTGAGGCTGTCGGGAACACGCCTGGTGCCTGCAGTCCTGGTGAGAATCTGCATCTTGTTGCTTTCCTCCCCAACAAATTACATGTAGGTGGAACCAATTATATGTAATGCGCTTCAGCATCCTAAATGCAAAGCAATGGAGGCTAAAATATGCCCCGTATTGACGTCAACAGTATTTGAAGTGTATAGCTGAAGGCAGCACCCCTTTGATATCTGTCTATTAGTATGTTTTGCTGATGTCATGGCTTTTTTTCTTCCCATTCATTTGCTTAGAATTTTTAAAACTGTGTTTTAACTAATAATTTTCACCAGCAGAAAGAGAATTAGCAAGTAGTGGGGGAGCATAGTGGCTGTGTCAAGAATATGATGCTGCAGAAAATATTACTTGGAGCTTTCTGGGTTCAGAAATAAGCCCCAGTTGCATTCTTTGGAGGTGTGAAGCACATTGCTCATAACTGGCAGACTTTAAACTGTGTCTGTGTCTTCCTGCTTTCATGGACCTAGGTGATGGTTTTGCTTTCATAAGCACATCTACTCAAAAGGAAATGGTGTCTGAGCTGTGCAGACAAATTCATCACTGCGGCAGGCAGCAGATGGGTGCAGGGAGCCTCACTTTCCTCCCACATCACCTCCTCCTTCCCTCCCTTGGGAAGGGAAAGCCCCACATGGTCTCTGATGGGGGCTCCAGAGCCCTTCTTGTACCACGCTCCTGTTAGCCCTCAGATGCTGCCCACAGGGACATGGGCAGGGCAGGAATGCAACTCCCCACCAGAGGCACGTGCAAATGGCAGAGGCATGGCTTGTGCGATGCAAGTGAGATACAGGCTGACAGCAGCTCTGCTGCACTAAACAAGTAAACAGGCGCATCTGTGATTTCACAACAAGCATGAACACTTCTCCTTTAGATGGAAAATGCTATTAATTCTGGTAAGGACAGATAGTTATATATGAGATGCTGGGCAAATTGAGCACACTCAGTAATCAGCCAGCAATCTCTTTAGCACTGGACAAGATTTACTTGTGCAGAGACAGAGAGAGAAATGCTAGGGTGAATCCAGGGCTGAGCAACACCTGCTCACAATCATGGCCAATTCTGCTCTTGAAAATACCTCCTTCCAGAGAAGTCTCAGCACAGAACTCAATGATCTGTTTATAGTACGGTCTGATGACAAAGAAAACTCAGTAACAAACGACACAAGCAACTTAAAGTCCTTCCTTAGTTTAAATTTTTATTTCTTTGGGTGAAATGACAGGTAACCTTTGAATTTCCCAGATCTCCTGTCTAACTTGTCTCAGATGTTCCAAATATTATTGTTTTTGCTGTTTTTGTTGTTTGTAACTGGTATAGGATTAAAGATGTGTATCAGGTAGACTGGCTGATATTTCACAGGTATATCTTCTCCCACAAACTGGGAGAAGAACACCTTGAGAGCAGCCCTGCGGAGAAGGTCTTGGGGGTCCTGGTGGACGAGAAGCCGGACACGAGCCAGCAGTGTGTGCTTGCAGTCCTGGAAGCCAACTGTGTTCTGGGCTGCATTATAACAGGAATGGCCAGCAGGGAGAGGGAGGTGATTGTCCTCTTCTAATTCAGCTCTCATGAGGCCCCATCTGGAGTACTGTGTCCAGCCATGAGGCCCTTGCCACAAGAAGGATGTGGGGCTCTTGGAATGGGTCCAGAGGAGGGCCACTAAGATGATCGGGGGGGGGGGAGGGAGCACCTCTATGAGGAAAGGTTGAGGGAAATGGGATTGTTTAACCTGGAGAAGAGAAGGCTCTGGGGAGACCTTACTGTGGCCTTCCAGTTCTCGAAGAGAGCATATAAACAGGAGGGTGAATGGCTGTTTATGACAGTGAATAGTGACAGGACGAGGGGGAATGGATTTAAACTGAGAGAGGGGAGGCATAGGTTAGATATTAGGAGGAAGTTTTTCACACAGAGAGTGGTGACACACTGGAACAGTGCACATACATACATGTTAATGGAAGTGTGGGACTCCTACTGATGTTTTCACTGCACGGGGAAAAACTGAGAAGAAGAATGAAGAGATTTGCCTGTCTCAGGAAGATCATACTTTCATCAGCTGCTGATAACCTTCAGTTATACATCACATAGAATGGCTTGGGTTAAAAAGGACCACAATGATCATCTAGTTCCAACCCGCCTGCTATGTGCAGGGTAACACGTACCATCACATGTACAAAAAGAGTATTCATAGCAGCACTTATTGCTGTGGACTTGGCATAAGTGTTAGTTCTACCTGTGCTGCCTCTTCAGAAAATTTGTACCACCACCAAATATGGTGTAATTAATTACTGGAGCCCTTAATGATGTTACCTGAAATAGACTTTTCTGTACGGGTGGCAATAACATCAGTCTACTCCTTGTACCATTTCCTTGAAACCTCTAACAAGTACTTTTGCCCTTCTGATAAGGGCACTACTTAAGGAGCTTGGAAACGAGGACAGAACTTGAGCACACAGGCAATTAGTTGAAAGTACATCTTATCCCTTCAAAAGCTGGTCCTATTACACAGCGCTCAGACCACTAGACTCAACCCTTGCGGGAAATACTCTAAGAGATCATTTGAGAAAATTTATTATGCAAAAACAGCATGTACTGAAGCCACTCAGGTAAAAGAATGTTCAGGTTCCTAAGAAGTTAGCAAACATCAACTTGAAGGCTGTCTGTGCCAATAACTCTTGGAAGCCTTTGTTCCTCCCGGTATACCCACGCTCCTCCTCAGCATTCCACACTTCACCATCCGCAGTGTTTCTGCCACTTTATCCACTGGCACCATTTTCCCCAGCTCACTGGCATGGCCAGTCCTTCTCATCTGAATCCAGGCACTTCAACCAGCCTCCTCTGCAGTTCCCAATGCTGTTCTCTGATCCCTGCTTGCAGCCCTGCTGGGGCAATTTACTCCTAGAGAATTCCAAGCAGCAGCCTGAGTCAGCTGGAAGAGTCGTGGGGTGACTGGGGAGAACGTACTGGCTCAGAGCTCAAGCCCAGCCTCTTGGGATGGTGACTCTGGTTGTAAGGGAGGAGTTATCAGTGGATATGGGGATGTAAAGCTGTACATAGGGATGTTTCTGACCATACCAGGCTCAGGGAGGAAGGAAATGGGGGCTACTAGCTTCTGAGACCTCCAGGCTGAACAAGTGTGAGCTGAGGCTCAGAAGCTGGCCCAAGCTGTGCAGCATTCAAAAGCAACATGAGTACTCTTTATACACAAGTCATGTCATCCAGCAGCATGAGCGATGGAATCCAGAAGCAAGTTCTCTGAAGTTGTTAATGCTGAAAACTGTGGTAGTTTGCCCTATTTCATGCTTGGGAATGGAGCGGAACAGTTTTAGCTCAGTTTGTTCCAAGAAGTACACCTGAATCTAATGCTGACCATGAAATAAGTTGGTCTGGAGTTAAAACTGATAAACTGTGACACAAATAAAAGCTTAATGACAGGAGGTGTCGACAGAGTGACGAAAGGCCCAACCTTGCCTGCAAGGACTGTCCCAGTCAGCAGCGACCCTCCTCAAACAAGTAGGAGGACAAAACAGACTGCACTGATGGAGATCCAGCAGTGACTATTTGCCTTGTTTCCTTTGGGAAGCCTGCAAGGGATAAGCCAGCCATGAGCAAGGCAGCAGAAAGATCTGCGGAGCAGGGATCTGCAGCAGGGACTGTGGCATAAGAATCTAATTACTCAGAACGACAGTCATTCAGGGGTGACTCAGCTGGGGAACTTTCTGATGACTTAATGAAAGGCTGTTTAGTTGTTTTTTTGCTTTTTTTTCTGAAAATTTAAATAATTGCTGTTACTGACTCAGTGCTAGTGGATGTCAAGGACAAAGTGAGCATTGTGGCACCATCTTATCCAGCAGATGTATAGCTATAACTTTTGAGCATATTCCAAGCACTGCCACCTGTAGCTTAGGCTCTCATTTACACTATCACCAGGATTTTGGTGGCTTTACTATTTTGTAATGCAGAGACCATTTGAACTGAATTTTCCAATGCTGGTGGTCTGCCACGAGCTCGTTGTTTGTAGAAGGACTGTGGTGTTTCAGCTGTTTCCAGGAACCAAATTAGAAGAAAATGTTTTGTAGATGATTGTTGTGCATATTGCAGGATGTAATAGCAGAGGTCTTGGGCTCATAACAACACCACAAATCATCAATGTTTCTGAAATTTATGAGCTTCTGATTTCTCTTTCCTCATGTTCCCCAGAGAATTCTTAGAAATGAGAGTATCTGGGGATGTTTTATGCCTTCACTGATCCTGCTGTGCCCCACCACGTCTCTGGTGCATTGACTATCTTGTGCATGGGGCACCTCAAACAGACAATAACCCATGCTTGCTCCACAGGTCAACGTCTGAGCAGGACTTCCTCTGCAGCACCATATTCCAGTGCTCCTTGGGTGCCATGGAGCAGAGGCTGAAAGCCTCTCAATCTTCTGCTTTTGACATCTCTCCTGTTGGCACAGAGAAGCAAGGAGGGAAAGGAAATATCTTCATTAGCATGCCTGACTGCATTAAGTTCATCCAAGGATAAAAGGTGTGGGGGGGAGGAAGGCTCAAGGAGGCAGACGGATTGGAGACAGCAGGGGCAGAAGGGGTCAAGCTTGCTTGGAGGGGATAAGCAGAAGAAGAACAGCCTGTAACTAGCACAGCACACTCCTTTCTTGAAACCTGGAACAGGACTCAGTACTGGCAAGTCTTTACATTCCTCTGCAACCAGCAACATTTCTGCCACCAGTTAGTGGAGACGGCATCAGGGTGGTGGTCAGGCAGCACGAGCACTGGCATGGGGACATCTCCTGCAGGCACTGCAGCAGTTTCTTGGTCACACATTCATCCAGTTGTCAGCAGCACATCCCTGCTGAAAGCTCATGGGAGGCCCCTGGGGTTCAGTAAAGTGCAACTGCTGCTGACATGTGCTTGGAGAAGGAAGGAGAGGAGAGGATGGGGAGAGGGTATTGTACAGACTGCTTTCATACAACCCTTGTGAAATAAAGGAGAAGAAACTGCAGAGAACAGTAATAGCATCTGGGAAATACCAGCACCCACACAACCTCCGTTCCACTCCTAAGAGAATAGGAACAATTCTTTTTCATTTTATTCCTTATTCAAGTTAACCAGTACATCTGAGTGAGTACAGAAGTGGAGGCCTACAGTAAGTCCCCTGATGTTGCAGCTGGCCATTTCTTAATCCTTTCCATAAGTCATTCTGGCTGTATTGGAGAACAACCAGAGTTTTAATCTTCCTGCTCGTACGGGAAGGCTCTGTCCCAGACTGCCACTTCTCAGAGCACTCTTCAAATTCTGATTGCCAGCCTAAACTTAGACCTAAGTTCAAGCTCACTTACTCTTGGGCTTTCCAAAGGCAAGTATCCATCACGTACTAAGCAGAGGGCAACCTCTATGCTAATAGGGGACTCCCCAAAGAAGCAACAGCTTGACAGCCAGAGTTAATTGATTTTATCCTTGTATTCCAACTGCTTGTGTTTGCAACACTGAATATTTTCCACACATATTACTGTATGTTAGTTATAGCAGCAGACTGCACTTAAACAACAGCAGTATTTTGCCAGTATTTAAAATCCAAACTGAGAATCCAGTTATCTGTCTACTTATTTTTAGGATTTGCTCAATCCTAAATCCAACTTATCTCAAAGAGAACAAGAAATACTTGTGGGAGCTGCAAAATTCAAACTTAAGCTGCATATCAGCAGAGCTTTCAGGAAGATGGATTAGAGAGTAAATTTGTTTTATTGACCGTTTAAAATGTAACTAAATAAAGCTGCAGGAATGTGCTCTAAGAATAATCCAGCATTGGCAGAAAGACAGATTATAAGATCTACAGGCCTTTTCTGCAAGCTTTTATGATTCTTCAGAAAAGACTCCCAGTTGCTGAAAATGAAAATGGGTCTCTCAAGTGCTTGCTGATGCACTTATTGTGCCGGTGCAGTCTCAAAAGGAGTATGAAGACCTATGCTCAGGTATCAGAACAATATTTCCATTTCAGACCTCACATACTCGTCTCCTATCACTTCCAGATAAATCTGTGCTTGCTTTCGCCAAAGAAACAATGCAGAGCCAAAAAAAAAAAAAAAAAAAAAAAAAGTAATTTTGGGGAGACAGATCTGCCAGCTGCAGCCAATTGTCCCTCCACAAGCTGTAGGAAGCCCCACCTCAAATTCCATCTCTTGTCCTCCCTACAGCTTTCTTGTCCCCACTTGGTTTTGGCCCTCCACCTTTGCTTTTAGGAAACATTTTCTGCCTTCCAAATGTGTTGACATTTTTCTCCTTCCCCTTCATTTTCTTCCTCTGTCTGCTAACATCCACCTTTACCTCCATCAAATCAGTCAGTGTGCACACGTGTGCGCATGTGTGCAGAAATAACATCATGTAGTTGTGTCTGAGTCCTTTCATAGACTTATAGATCAGAGAATGGGTTAGGTTGAAAGGGACCTTTCAACAGGACAAGGAGAAATGGTTTTAAGTTGAAGGAGGGAAGATTTAGGTTGGATGTCAGGGGGAAATTCTTTACAGAGAGTGGTGAGGTGCTGGAACAGGCTGCCCAGAGAGGTTGTAGATGCCCTGCCCCTAGAGGTGTTCAAGGCCAGATTGAATGGGGCCCTGGGCAGCCTGGTCTAGTATTAAATGGGGAGGTTGGTGGCCCTGCATGTGGCAGGGGGGTTGGAGATTCATGATCCTTGAGGTCCTTTCCAACCCTGGGCATTCCATGATTCTGTGACCTTCAAGCTCACCCAATTGCAACCCCCTACCATGGACAGGGATGCCTTTCACTGGATCAGGCTGCCCAAAGCTTGGCCTGGCTGTGATTGAACGCCTCCAAGGAAGGGCCAACCAAAGCCTCTTTGGACAGTCTGTGCCAGTGCTTCACCACCTTCCAATTTCTTCCTTTCATGGCAGCTCTACCTGGTCTCTGTATCCTTTGCAGGGAAAGGCCATAGCCACTCATGCCACTCCTCTTGGCATCCCAAAAGCAGATCCCTGCTGCCATAGGGAGGCCAACAGAGATGTCAGAGAGAGAGGACGTGTCTAGCAGACAGCTTGAAGTCACAGGTGAAATTCTTGCTTTTTCTGATGGGGCCAGACTGGGTGACTGTGACTCTGAGGGGTCCAAGGAGTGAAAATTCTTGAAGCTTCATTTGAACCAGGGGCATTGGTAATTCATGGAATCACAGAATCGTAGGGGCTGGAAGGGATCCCATAAGTTCTGACTCCCTGCTGAAGCAGGTTCCTACAGCAGGTTACACCAGAAAACATGCAGGTGGGTTTTGAATGCCACCAGAGGAGGAGACTCCACCACCTCTCTGGGCAGCTCTGTCACCCTCACAGCAAAGCAGGTCTTCCTTGTGTTAGCATGGAACTCCCCGTGTTCCTGTTTGTGCTCACTGCCCCACATTCTGTCGCTGGGCACTGCTGAAAAGAGCCTGGCCCCATCCAACTGCCACCCAACTCTTCAGATATTTGAAAGCACTGATGAGATCCTTTCTCAGTCTTCTCCAGGCTGAACAGCCCCAAGTCTCTCAGCCTTTCCTTGCAAGGGAGATGCCCCAGCCCCCAGTCATCTTCATGGCTCCCCGCTGGGCTCTTCCCGGTCGTTCCCTGTCTTTGCGGAACTGGGCAGCCAGAAGTGGCCACGGTGCTCCCGATGTGGCCTCACCGGGGCAAAGCACAAACTCCCAGCACTGGGAGTGCCCTGCACTGCGATCGCCTTAGCAAAAGAGTGTAAGAAAAGCCGTGCCCCTGCTTTAACTGCGGGATAAAGCTTAGGAAAGCAATTTAATTGTGTGCACGCTGACTGCCAGCCACCCTCGTTGCTCTGCCAGGCGAAAGCCGAGGAGCAGCCGGCTCGGTACCAGCGGGCGCTGCCTCCGCCCGGCCGCGGCCCAACGGCGCCCCCTGCCGGCATCCTGCACCCCACAGGCGGCGCTGCTGCGGCCCAGCCAGGCCTCGAAAGAGGAGCTGCCGCCGGACCGCGCTCCCGCCGCGACTCGCAAGCCCCGAGGGCGCGGGCCTTGCTCCGGCGAACGTGCTTGGCGCCGGTGGCAGCCCGCGGGCCTCCGGTGCCGATCAGGCCGGGTGGTTCGCCTCCACAGCCTTTGTGTGCGCCGTCCCCCCGACTCAGCGGTCGCACCCCGATCCAAAGGGCACGGGCGCTCCCCGGGAGCACGTGGCTGCCGGGCATCTTCAGGCCGCCACAGCCGGTGACCCGCAGCGACAAATCCGAGCAGGCGGGTGCCGCCTGACCTGCCCCGTCCTCGTCGGGTCGGGGCTGTGCCCATTGTATCTTGTGCTGCCTCAGTACTTTCTGCAGATCAATAGGGGACTTGAGACCTTGGAAACGTACCGGCTGGAGAGCACGTTGCATTTCTTCACTGGTGTGATGAATGTGTCCGGAGAAGGGCACGAAGCTGTGAGGGGTCTGGAGCACAAGTCTGATGGGGGGCGGCAGAGGGAGCCGGGATTGTTCAGTGTGGAGAAGGTTCAGGGGTGACCTTATCGCTCTGTACAACTGCCTGAAGGGAGGGTGTGGTGAGGTGGGGTTGGGCTCTTCTCCTGGGTGAGAGCAATAGGATGAGAGGGAATGGCCTTAAATTTTTCCATGGGAGGTTCAGGTTGGATAGCAGAAAAAAATTTCTTCTCAGAAAGAGCGGTGAGGCAGTGGCACAGCTGCCCAGGGAGCTGATGCAGTCACCTCCATGGAGGCGTTCAAGATCCGTGTGGGTGTGGCACTGAGGGACGTGGTCAGTGGGCACGGTGGGGTGGGTTGGGGTTTGGCTGGATGATCTTAGAGGTCTTTTCCAACCTTAATGATTCTGCGGTTCTAATCCCCACATGCTGTATTGTAGCAATAGACAGTGTGACACGTGCACTTGTATAACATGGTCTTGTCTTAACCCACTGCCATTCCCCAGCTCTGCACATCAGTTTGGAGAGAAACTTGACTTGGCCTTGGAGTCACGCTAACACCATTGTTTGACAAGAGGAGAGCTGGACATGAAAAAAAATTGTTCCCGTTTACCATTCAAGAAGTTACCAACTTCTCCCACATGTTAAACCTGCAAAGGTTGCATTGAAAATCAGCATCTTTGCTTATAAAATGTTTTCTTCCATACAGCTGGAGGTGCTGAGGAAAGTCAGCAATGACTTAGCAATAATGCAGACAAAAGATTCTTCTGCTATGGATCCGTTGAAGCCAGTGGAATTACCCCAACAAAATGTCTCACCCAGGATACTTCCTGCACAAGCACAAGCAGCACTTCTAGGAGCATGGTGAGACTGTCATCTCCTCTGCTTCAAGTATTGCTGACTATAAACAGCATTTCTGCACAGAGAGGGAAATTAAGCTCATGAGTGCCAGAGCCGTTGCAATCTCCTGCTCTGTGGCTTGCATCACGGATGATTGTAACCTGTTACAATTCACACCATTCCACTTTTCTTTGAAACACCTTTACCTATTTCCTTGAGATTTTATAAAACTCCCATTGTAGGTCTCATGAGAAGTCAGGCTAATCAGATGGAGGGGCAAACTTGGGACACAGGGAGGGACAGCACCGGGGTTCACAAGTTCAGGATTCTGATCTTGTCCTGTCACGCCCACAAGTCACCTTCATTATTTCCACCAGAAAAATAGTAAGAACAAGGGAGTCCTTTTTCCCTACAGCTTCATGATACCTGCAGGTAAAAACATTGGCTGCTGCATGGTCTGAAGTTCTACCAGTGGGACTTAACCATTTAGTGGAGAACGGTATTTGTGGGCTCTCCATTTAGCTGCAGCAGTGTAAGCTGTGTGTGTGAGCAGTGTGTGCCACTTCCTTGGGCTCAGCGCAGCACACTGCCACTCTGCTTCCTCAGGGCAAGTCCCCTTCCTCTGCATGCAGCACTTATAAATGTGCCATTTGAAAAGTTATGAGCTTTTTATTGTCATTTGTGGGGTGAGATATTGAACCATCGAAGTGCTTATTCATTTCTGTTTATCTGATTGTCATAATGTTTCTAAACTGCCAGTTGAAGGTAAGAGATAAACTCCAGCCAGCTTCAGACTGAAAGGCGCCTTTGACGTAGCTAGGTTTTTTCATTAGAGGATGATATATTATTTATTGACCCACACGGGGTCACCTGAAAATACTTCATGCAGGGAATCAAAAGGGAAAAGTAAATACTGAACTGAAGGCCTATGGGACTAGGAGGACAGTTTTTTCTCTGCTTGTGTGGAAATGGTGGACCTGGCTTAGTGGCTGATTGCTCTGGTTCTCACAGGAAAATAAACTCTTTCTTTCAAAAAGGAACAAAAGTAGCACTGAATGAAGCAAACACCTATATTATTTGTATCTCGTAGAATTCCCTGTTCCTGTTGACATGATCTCTTTTTTTTTTTTTCTTTCCACATCAGCTTGGCGGTGTGGAAAAAAAAAAGCAGAAATTTAGAGACCAAAACACTGTTCACAGTTACTCAAAAGAGTGAGCTGCAGGGATCTCCTTGGGGAGGAAGGGAAGACCAGGCCTCATTGCTGCAGGATTGAACAAGATGGAGCCTTGCTTCCCGCAGATTTCCCAAGGCTGCTATCTGAAAACTAATACAAATGCATCCCCATAAAATAGCACTCACATTGTGAAAAGAAGAAGCTTTCCTGAGGCCTAGAGGAAATGTGTGTGCGCAGGGAGTTCAGAGATAACAATTTTCTGAACAAATCTTTGATGTTAGCCTTTCAGCAGACAATTTCAATGGAAGACAGGAGAGCTATCCATCTGCTATAGAGAGTATTTACCTCTTCCATTCTGCAGCTCTGTTTGGTGTTGCTATGGTCACATGTTGTTATAATTGTCTTTTATTAAAGACAATCTCTTTTTTAAAGACTTTTCTACCAAATACATCCTGCCAGCTTTCTGGTTCATGATGTCTGTTTACCTATTTGGGCTGTCTGATGATGGCATTTTTAAGGCCCCAAGGTACTTGGTTTCCAAGCACTGATAGAATTAACAGAGAAGTTCCCAGCATTATCATGATTTCCCAAAGTCAAAGACAAGTTCAAAGTAGTGGGATATGTTGTTTTGTTTTTTTTTTTTACTCTAGCCTGTTTTTCAGAGTCCTCAAATTGACCTACTGTGGTGCTTACACAGATACTACAATTTCCCTCAAGTCATTAGTACCCAAGGGAAAAAGTCCTGATTTCAAAAGCAAATTGCTTTTTATACAAGGCTGGTTGTGAGCAGTGAAGCTAGGAGCTGCTGGGATAAAGGACGTCTTCCCGTCCCTTGCACCTGGCCATCCTTCCAAAACCAAGACATTGTCAAAAAAAGGGAATGTACACCCAAATCCCATGACAGCCTGTAGGTGATCCACAGGCCTCGGAAGTGTTCCTGTGTCCCACAGTATTCATAGAAGCCTGATAATTTTGTCCTGTTTTTGGTAGAGACAGAGAATATACTCACTGTACCTTGTGTAAGGACCTGCTACTTGCCTGAAGACTCTTGCCATGTGACCCTCAGATGTCTTCTTCAAAAGTGCCAAACTGTACATTATTTTGCATGAAATTAATTGTTCTGATTTCAGACCATTTCTGCAGTCAGTCCAGATCATATGACATCCTAATCCCATCTTCCCAAGCACTCCTCCTGGTTTGCTGACAAGGGCCAGTTTTGTATGGATGCCTTTTACCCATGACCACACTGATGATACGTACTCAGAGCAGATCCACGTTAGGCATTACTTAGTGCATACAAGTTGGGAAGCCACTTGTTGCAACTAACAATTATCCTTGCTCTGTCTGAGTGTGCAGAATAGTTGAGCTCTCAGTGTCCCCTTTGTGTTGAATGGTCTGAGTTCAGCCTGACCTAGCAGTGAGACAGAGCTTTCAAAGAAAATCGTGTCTCTATAGGTGCCATTGAAATAGCTAGCCAGATAGAGACAGTGACATTTTTAGGTAACCTTTTAGAGCAAATAGTTGTAGCTGAGCTCTCAGCCTGCTGGACTGCAAAGTTCCTGCACAAGGGAGAGCTCTTATGGACCCTCCGGCTGGAAGAAGAACTTGAGTCAGGCATTACCTTACTCAGTACTGAAGCCATGGGATCACAGAATCATTGAGGTTGGAAAAGACCACTAAGATCATCTAGTCCAACCATCAGCCCACAGCCACCATCCCCACTAACCATGTCTCTCAGTGCCACAAGTCAGTCACAGGCAGGTAGGCATGGCTCCTGGAGCAGCTCCAAAAGCAGCCTTGCCACTAGTGTGCCTTCTTTGCATGGGAGAACCCCAGCCTGGACAGGCTCGAAAGCAGCATTTTTGTCAAAAGGCACAGAAAATGACAAGCCTCGCTCTGCAGTGAGATGATAATGCTGATCGTGTGGGGCTGCTCAGTTGCTAGTATTGCAGTAGAAACAGCTGCACCCTAAATGAAGCAAACCCATATCTGTTTGTGCCTGCTCCCAAGGTGTCACATAGTTGTGGGCTCTCACAGCTGTTGCCCTCAACCAAATCTCCATTTTACAGCTACTTTTGCTTTTTTGAGCTTCTGTGCTGTGAGCACAGAGCTTCCTGGCAGCTGCAGTGAGAGCAGTGATGGGAGCAGCTCAGGCAGGATGATGATTACATCTCATCATTCGTATTAACTAGTGGAATTGAGAAGCCAGCACTGTAGGCCAAACTCAAGTGGATTTAATGATTACAAGTGTTGTGATCTTAGGTTGCTGCAAGGGTAAAATATGATGTATGTTTTGCTGATGTTGCAGAGTATTTGCTTTCAGGGGAAATGGGAAAGAAAGAAAACGTTGCTCAGCTCCAAGCTGCTGTGTTTCTGTGCAGAAACAGAATAGTTTTATCTTGCCCAACATCCCTGGCCATCTGCTCCTAAAAATCTGCCAGCCTAGTGGATGCTGCTGTGCCATGATGGCCATTATGCATGAATGTTGTGAAGCATGTGAATGGGAAAAAGAGATGATGCAGAGGCAAAGGAGAAATAATATATTAAGGAGCTTGTGCTGCCTTTTGCTGGGGCTGAGGAGACAGGAGGAGAAGATGAGGGGGCTGTGTTCCCCTTCCTGGTCCTTAGCATCTTGAGGTGCAAGGAACATGGCCAGTCACTAGATGGTAAGAGCACAGCTCCATTCAGTGGAGCTCATTCCTATTTTCAACTTTGGGACTATTTACAATTAGCAGTTGTAAAGTGGTATCATGGGAGTTCCCTGACCCAGTTCCTGAAGTCACTGGGCCATTCTCAATGTGCTTAGAAGAGGCCTGCTTGCCGTCAAAGCAGGGTGAGAAGGTAGGAATGGCTGAACTGAGCCAGCCCCAGCCAGCTCAGTATCCTGTTCCCAGCAGTGGCTGAAGAGAGAAGGACATTTCGTTTTGTTAAAGCTGTGTTGATGCTCAGTTGCAATGGAGAAAACCAACAGAGGTGGCTCAAGGAAAATTAGGACCAAGTCATAATATTCAGATGTTTCAAAATAAATCTGTTCTAGCATGCAGCTATTTATGACTTGGGAGCTTTGGGGGCCTTAGTACATGGGGTAGACTTCTTCTCCATGAGGATGTCCAAAATGGGTTGGAACCAGTGTACATTTACCATACATTCTGTCTCAGGGAACTCCATGGATTTAAACATGGTGCATCTGTGTAAATTCCAGTCTGTATAAAATAAATCTCTTTTTGTTTTCTTTGGAAATTGCATCTTGCTGATTCTGTTTGAGTCTCCTTAGTTCTTGCATTAAGAAAAGGTGACAGGTAGTTCCTTCTTCGTCTTCTTTGTGTTAATTGTAATTTACAACTCTTTAGTTTTTCCTCCTGACCTTTTTTTTTGGGGGGGGGGGGGAGGAGAGAGAGGGGAATGGGGTCTCAGAAACTCTCTCAACCTGTTTTTTCCACGCACAGAAGCCTTTCTGTACCTTTGATCACCTTTGTCAGTCTTCCCTGTATCTTTCTAGCCATAAAGCAATATCCTCTGTCTCCTGTCTGTTAATGCTGTGTAAATGCTAAGCGAGGCCAGTGTGTACCATTCATTAAGCCCAAAGGAAATCTTTCAGAGATGTGTGAACCCTGCAACACAAAGGTGCACACAAAATGTGTCCCCATGCATGACAGTATGGGTTCAGAGCAGACAGTGGAGATCAGAATGGAAGGAAAGAAGCAGTATCTGTAGGACTGGACATCAAGCTGCCTTCTGAGGGCTAAACCACTCCAGATGTGTGCAAGGAAATACAAAGAGCCTGTGCTGGCATTTGCAGGTAAATGCAACGTTTAAGAACCTACCTTAAATTCCCAGTCCATGGGTAGACATACAATTCTCAGGTTAGAAGATGGGCTGTGGGGTCTGTGAAGCAGATGGGAATGGATCCATTTCCACATCCATATCCACTCTTCCATACTGCTGCTGCTTCTTTTTCCTGCCATCTCCATGCTCCCCCAACTCTTGGCCTGCAGGAAGAAATCAAGAATGAGGAGCCCTTTAAACTACAGAGTTACCATGACACTGCCTGCTGGTACACGAGGTTGATGTCAGGTCTATATGCAGGGTCTGGGTTACGCAAGGAAAAATTTCCAAGTGTATCAAGTCTGGTGTCACTGTTCATATGATGTGGCAGCCTCATTTAGAACATCTTGCCATGTAACTACAGAAAAATGACACTTTTATACTCAAATCATACCTCTGTTTTACCTTCTAGAGCTAGAAAAATATCTGCTGCTCAGAGAGTCTTTGTGGACACCAACCAATAGTGGCACCACAAACAAAGCCAGAACACTTTCCTTGAATGCTTTCCCCAGTTTTGCCTGCCCTGCTCTGTGGTCAGTGCACACCTCAAGGGTGGAGGAGGTGCAAGTCCAGTCCCTGCCTCAGTGAACATCAGCCCACATCTCTGTCTTCCCAGTAGGCCCAGATGGCATCTCTGCGTTGGAAAGAAGATTGGAATGAAGCACTTCTAGGCTCACTATTTATGACTCCTTCTGTATTTCTTACTGAGCAGCTTCTGAGTAAAATACCAAAGGGGAAACTGGACCATCTGGCTCCTTCCTTCTCTATTTAGTGTCCAGCCTATTTCTTCCCTTTTTCAATCTGCCCAGGCCCAAGGTCTTTGGCTGAAACCTCTGCACAGCAGAGCGAAGTCAGACTAAAGGGAAGAATGTGTGACGGAACAGTTTAAATACTAGTGGAAGTGGGAACAAAATGGGAAACGGAACAAAATGGGGAACGGGAACTCACCAGTGATGTAAGCATGTCTCCAAGAGCTTCAGTGAATGTGTTATTGGAAAAGGGCAAAGAATTTGAGCTTTTTAAATTAAATTGGTGCTTGAGCATTTTGGAGAGGAAGAAGTCTTTCCTGGGAACAATTATTCTGACTCACTGTAGGTGGCTTTGCTACAAGTGGAGCTGGATGGGACTGTTCTGTCTCTGCTCTTGCAGGAGGAACCTCAAGGCTCAAATGTTACTCCTTATCTGATTGAGTGAGCCCTTCCCAGTGCCCCAGGAGCCTGGCTGGTCCTTATGAAGACTTCTGACAACGTGGCATCTGAAGGAGACAGGGGGAAAGGTCACTGTCTTAAAGTAATGGTAGGAATTAGAGTCACAGAATCATAGAGTATCCCCAGTTGGAAGAGTCCCACAAGGATCATTGAGTCCAACTCCTGGCTCCATACAGAACCTCCCAAAATCCAAACTCTACATCTGAGAGCATTGTCCAAATGCTCCTTAAGCTCCAGCAACCATAGAATCATAGAATTAGGACAGGGACGCTGTTTCTGGTCCTAGGTGATCAGCATTGCTTCTTTCTTGCACCTGGATGTGCTGTTATTTCCTTTCTACTTGCTTCTCTTAACATGGCATAAAAATCAACTAAACTGAAAACTGTATTCTTTTGTCTTTACACACTGAATATTGAGGCGTAATGGCAAAAGTGTGGGTGCTGTTGCCTTGAAAATGTGTTGCTAAGAAGCAAAAATGAAGAGGCTGAAAATGCAAAATACAGGCAGCCAGAGAAAACACAAGCACAGCTTATGAAGGAAGGAAGAAGATATGCTCATAGTTCCCTAAAATCAGATACTACGGTGTTCAAAGTTTTGCTTTCAGGAAGGTCCCAAAGCCATTTTTCTTTGAGGATCTGACACACAGGTGCGGTCATCAATAAATATTTTCATTCCAAAGCAGAAATGAGCAAGTAACTGAAAAACAATTAAATAGTGACTTCAGATTCTTCTCAGAGATTTTCCTGGAAGGCTGGGGGAGGGTGTGGGGTGTGTGAACATGGAATATTGTCTGTCTGCAACATTATTATTTTTTCCTATTACATTTATGATTGGGCAATATTTCAGTGATTGGTGAGGTGTCTGAAACATCCATTTGGTCCTCAGCAAAGAAAAGAATGGAGTCCAGAATATTTTAACCTTTTATGTAAAATACCCTGTAAGTACTCCAAGCTGCATGAAATGACTTCTAGGAAGTGTTTGGACAGTGCTCTTAGACATAAGGTTTGAATGTTGGGTGGTGCTGCGTGGAGCGAGGGGTTGGACTCAGTGATCCTTGTGGGTCCCTTCCAACTCAGGGTATTCCATGATATGAACGTTTACAGTGGTCTACATATTTAGTGTGCCATGCAAGCACCAGCTAATTAATCTAAATAATACCATGAAGCAAATTAAATTATTTATCTATGTAGAGATAAACTAGTAAGCAGAGTTAAATCACTAATGATCAGTTCTCTCTTAGACTGTTTATTTAAAATGGGAAATTGTTTCTGTATTCAATTTATTTTGCCATACTAAAGAAATTTCCTGGTATTTTTGCTAAGGACAAGTGCAGAACAAATGGAATGGCTGCATCCCATTAATTTGGATGGCTTGTTTTTTCCCTTCAGTGCTTCACCAACGTTGGCCCATTGTTTCCAAAGAGCTGTTTTTTCAAACTGGCATAAGCATTCGGAGAGCTGGAGTCACAATTCCAGTGATTGCTTTTTCAGCTATTGTCTTCCTCTTTTTTATGCATACAAAAGAAGGTTTAACAATATACACAAAAGTAGTCTGATGCTGAGATTGGGTTCAGCTGCATTTCTGTTCCCTCCACTTGCTTTCCTGAGCTAAACAAAGCAGTCTTTCATGGGTTTGAATTCCCCCAGCTCAGCAATCACTGTCTTTTCCTCCATAGCAGCCTTCAGTTTCAGGTGAGCACATGAGCAAGGTTGAACGCCAGGGTAAGAGGTGTTAACGGGAGGCCACAACTCCTACCGCCTTTCAAACCTGCACCTGGGCTTTGGCAGAGGCTTAGCTGAATAAAGGATTGGAGGATGTAGCCATATAAACGAATGTAAACACTATATAACATCTAATCTTCATTGTAGAGGAGGAAGTAAAGCAGCTTTATGAGTGGGAAGGTCAAGGAATGTTATCCACTTCAACTCGGGAGTTCGGTGGTGTGTATTTACATTTTATCCATTTGCTTTACTATTGACACTGGCTTGGGGTAGAGGAAACTCATACAAAGATCAGATTGCCAATCCTGACAAAGGAAGGAAACGTTGATTGCAGTGGGCTTGACTTGGCATTCTTCACGCTTCTCAATGCCCCACTGCCTGCTTTAGGTTCCCTAGGAGCACAGAGCAGAGCCATGCTTGAGCAATTTCAACTGAAAGAACAAGCAGAAATTGGAGATATCACAGAATCTCAAAACTGCAAGGGTTGAAAGGGACCTCAAGAGATCAGCAAGTACAACCCTCCATCTAAAGCAGGTTCCCTATAGTAGATAGCACAACAGGCTTTTGGATGAGTCTTGAAGATCTCCATAGAATGAGACTCCACAACTTCTCTGGGCAAACATGTTTTAGTGTTCTGTCACCGTTACCAAAAAGAAATTCTTCTACATTTTTGTATGGAACTTGCTATGTTCAGGTTTTAGGCCATTGCTCTTTGTCCTATCAGTACAGACCACTGAGAAGAGCCTAGCCTCATCCATTTCTCTCCCACCTGCCTTCAGATATTTAAAAACATCAATTAGATCCCCCCCTCGGTCTTTTTTTGCCCAGTCTAAACAAACCCAGGTCACTCAGCCTTACCTCATAAGGTAGATGCTCCAGGCCCTTTATCATATTTGTGGCTCTCTCCTGTACTCCTTCTAGGAGATCCTTGTCTTTTTTAAACTGGGGAGCCCAGAACTGGACACAGTACTCCAGATGAGGCCTCACCAGGGCAGAATATAAGGAGAGAATCACCTCCCTTGAGCTGCTGGCCACACTCTTTGTAATGCACCCCAGGATACCATTCACTTTCTTGGCCACAAGGGCACACTGCTGGCTCATGGCCAACCTGCTGCCCAACGGAACATTCAGGTCCTTCTCTACAGAGCTCGTCTCCAGCAGGTCAGCCCCCAACCTGTACCGATGCATGTGGTTATTCCTCCTCAGGTATAAGTCTCTGTACTTGCTCTTGATGTCTCTAATGATTGCAAAGAGAACTGGGCTTGAATCACAGATGTTCTTCATGTGTCTACGGCTGATCCCTAGATCCCAAAGGGAAGCTGACAAGGGTCAGGAGGGAATCTGTCTCCACCATACTTCATTCCCCAGAGTTTCACATTTTGGAAGATTTTTTAATATAGTGGAAGAGTGACAATAGGTATGTTTAATGATTCAGATCTCTTTATGAATGTTATTCTTTCTGATAGTCCATTTAACAACAGAACACATTTACATGCCTCTATAAACCTATTATATGAGTGTGTATAAACAGACACATCCACAGACATATGTAAAAAATAACCTGTTTGTGCAGTACAGCTGTATTCTTTTAAAAACATATTTTCCTAAAAGATAGTAAGATGCACTTTGTAAAACATGGGACAGTTTTCTAGACTTATTTTACAACATTCAGATGCAATGAGTAGAAGTTATGAACAAGGCAAACATTTGTATGGGATCCGCCATCAACTGGGAAGTTATTTCCCTTTGTAAATAAGGAATTTCACAGGTAACCACTTATTTTTTGGATATGCACTGATGTGTAGCACAGCTCTCAAGTTTATGTTGTATCAGTTCAAGTCAGATTCGCAGATACTACTTGCAGTCAGGGGTTATGGATTTAGGAAAGTTCCAGACTTATGTCTGTGAATTGGAAGCTGGAATCTGGTCCAGCATATTGGTCCACTCTACAAGTGAGGGAAATAGCAACCCTGCCTGACCTCCCATCCTTGCTTCTCAACTTTGGCTTACATGCAGCAGTGGGGCATTCTCTGCTATCCCAGAAGAAACAAGGGGCACTCAGCCATGGCGTCTGTTGAGGATAGCCCACCATGAGGAAGGCTTTTCTCCTAGAAAGAGACTCTCTGGGGTAATTTTTCCCACTGGTGTATTCATTTGTGCGTACAGAGCCAGTCAAAGCCTTAGGGACTTTTGCCACCGTCCTGTTAATCATTACTGTGGCAAAGCTGTATTCTTTGAGATCTCTGACCTGTTTTGCAGCCCTGAAGGTTTTATTGAAGCCAGCACAGCCTTGGCCAGTGTTTGGATTGCGTGCTGACAGCCAGCCAGCTGGCTGCAGTTCAGAGCTCAGCGATACGCAGCACTGTGGGACGGCCCATGGGCACCGCTTGGCCTCTCGGGGACGTGGAGCCATTCCTGCTTCTGCCAGCCCAGCAGCAGCGGGCCCAGAGGACACGGGGTGAGGAGGAAGGAGCCAGCTCAGGAGATCACGAGGTCAGATGTTTTACATCAGCCATCAGTGCGCTGGTGTAAAATTGTGGGGTGAGCTGAACACAGCACTCGATAGCACGCCCTGAACGCACACCAGCTGCAGCTTGCAGCCACTGTTAGTTCTTCTGCCCCAGCTTTGAAACTGCTGGGGAGCTGTAACTGATTCCAAAAACAAATACCATTCTGACTGTTGTAAGCACATCCCAGGTTTCGTCTTTACAAGATTCATGCTTATGGAGAAGATGAGTCTAGGTCTTCATTTACATCCATTTACTCTCTTTCTTTGCTCAGGACTCTGGAATCTCTTCTTAAAACCATTGGTGATTTGGTGAAATTCTGAACTCTGAATTTAAGTACTCTCCTAAATTGTAAATAATTTTGAACAAGTGGAATCAGAACTATTATGGCAATCATTTTAACGTAGACATCTGCCTCAAATCCCATGACAATGACACAGTGAAAAATCCCCAAAGAAGTGAGGTTAGGAGTCTAAGCAAGAGGCTATAACCAGTGTGTGACGATGCTGATCCCAAGAAGACGTGTGTTAAGAAAAAGGTTCATCTTACTACTGAAAAACTCATGGAAGTTACTTTTTGCCTCAATTCTAACAAAGTTCACCACCCCTGCTACAGAGAAGATAATTTCATGAGATCTAAAGGAGTGAGCAGAATTAGCTCTTTCTGAAACAGAAGCCCACGAAGCCTGACTGCCCTCTGAAACTCTACTGTGACTAGTGACTGGCCGTTCAGGCCAGACTTACTCTTTTACATTTATGAAGAAGGTGTTAGAAAAATGAAGGAGATTTATTTACCACCATCACCCAGTTTCAGTGGTTTTGTTGTATCTCCATCTTCGCAGATTTTATGGTCCACCAGCTTGTGTGCTGCCTACACAAGGCATAAGGGCTCTGATAGGCACGAGCATGAAGCAGCAAACAGCAGTCCCAGAGTGAAACCAAAGCCAGACCTGTTGGTTAGACCAGGCAGACTCACTTCTGCTTGGGTTAATCAAAGTACTGCAGAGCTTATGGAACATAAGGTGTTGCACTGTGTGTGGTTGCAGCTGGCCAGAGCCCGTTAAAGGGATTGGTTTCCATGGGGCTGGGGATGTGCGAAGTGTGTGCTGAAATCAGGATGCTACCTGCTATAATCCTGCTCTTTTCAAAACACAGAAAGGCATGACGTTTTCATGAGACCAGTAAAAATTTTCAGCATTTTCTGCTGGTTCAAATCCGAGCATTTTACCAAAATGACAATTCTGTGCCGTATGAAATCGCTAGGAAATAACTGGTACAAAGAATGCTATGTGCTACTGACAAAAGCCTTTTCATCATTTACAGCCAGCAGACTGAGTACGTATTCTGAAAACCTTTGCAGTTTTGGGAGCTGAATCACTTGGGTTGCATTTATCCATTATCTTTGGTGTTACTCAGAAGTTGGCGGTAAGCAAATTTTACTCATTAGAGATAATGAATGTAATTCATTTGTACTTCCACTTCATTTTACCAGCTACATCACAGGCAGTCATCTTTAGGTATAAAATATACATTTTCAGTGAAGTCTTCTTTTACTGCAGTCAATTATATATGAATGCACCATGTGCCCAGGAAGCAGCAATTTGGGCAAATTAAGAGCTGTTTCATGAATGCAAGAACAAAGCTCACTGCCAGCATTTCTCTGCTCTGTGGGTTCTCTGGTGCCTAAGAAAAGGTAGCATGTGTCCATATCCACACAGGGTATACAGCCTTTCCTGAATCCACCTTTAGATCTTGAAGATGGAGCTGTTTCACCCTGTACAACAGCAGAATACAGCCAATGTATCTTTGTCAAGCTGGTCCTTTGGGAGCTGTGAGTCCTTTGCAAATGTCTCCAAATTCTGCTTTTAAATGAGCAGACCCTGGCAGCTCTGTGAATCTTGACTCATCTGGGCTGCTGCCTGGCGGGACAACACACCACACTGATTGCAGATACCTTAACTACCCACTACCACTTGGATTTGGCTCAGAGACCCTCTTGGCATGTTAGCAAAGCAGAAAATGATCAACACTGCCCTAAACTTCTGAAAGTATGGGGAAACTCAGTGGTGCCTCTGAGAGTTATATGGGAAGAGGAGATAGCCCATGTGCAGCACATTGCTTATCTCTGCCCCTGAGGAAGGAGTATTGTAGGTGTATGCTGCAGTGCACAACATGCAGAGACGCTCTGCATTTCTACCATAGGTGCCCAGCTTAGTTACTGTGGCCAGCACTGTGTGTGAGGCTGAGGTTGACAAGGAATCCAGACTGCTCTCTAGGGCTGCCAGACATTACTTTCTTCAGCCATTGACACACTTAAATAAGGCCCTTTGAGCAAGCAGCCTCAATGCAGCCTGTAGTGTTGCCTGCTTCATGAAGAGAGATAGAGGCAAGAAAGCCTATGAGTTTAAGGGGAGAAAGTGGGAGAAATGGTATCAGAAACTAGATAATGCTGAGGTAATGCAGGATATGAAAAGAAGGAGACGAATCAGGCACTGAGATGTGGAAGTCTGGACATGAGTAAGAGACTGAGGAAAGCAAAGGGCAATTTTGGTAGCTGATTTCTTGAAATAGAGAGGAGAGACGAGCTGAAGAGAGGAAAAAAAAAAATAAAAAGAGGAATAGATAGCAGTCGCCCATCCTTTAATTTATGGGACTCATATAACTTCTTAGTCATACAGCACTCTGATTTTTCAGAACTGCCTGGTCATAGTGCAGGAAATGTTTGTGCCACCATCGCATGGGAGCCCTCCTGTTCCTATTACAGACCTCCCTCAGATGTACCTGCCATCCCCACAGCACAGCACAGCACCACCCACTGCTGCTGCATTCAGAAGACATGCTGTAGCTGTGTGTTGTCTAGAATCTGTACCAATTTTAAAATTATTGTCTGTAGACATCTTGCTCGTTGTGCATGTATCACCCTTCGCGGTACGTGGGATTTTTCATGCAGGTGATTTAAAATGATGTTTTGATTCCACATCACAGTGGAATTGGAAAGCCCAGCTTGCCATGGACTGGCTGTCGTCACACTGTTCAGAGAAGGACATTCCCATCTCTTTGTCAGCTTAGTTATCTCAGACCCTTCTTTCAAACCCAACGACAAACCCTTGGATCACAGAGTCACAGAATCGTTAAGGTCGGAAAGGACTTCTAAGATTATCTATTCCAATCACCATGTCATCACCATGCCCACTGCCACATCCCTCAGTGCCACATCTCCATGGTTCTTGAACACCTCTCGGGACAGTGACTGCACCACCTCCCTGGGCAGCCTGTTCCAATGCATTGTCACTCCTCAGAAAATTTTTTCCTAATATCCAACCTGAATTTGGTGCAACTGGAGGACATTTCCTCTCATCCTATCGCTGTTACCTAGGAAAAATGCAGTTTAATGACCTATGATCACTTTCAGACCACTGAGCATCACTTGGGAGGCCACCTACACAGGGCAATGGGCACACAGTTTGCACAAAAGGCCATATTGACCTATTTTCTGTAAACAGCCATGGGACAGAGTAAATGCATTGCCTGCATCCCTCTGGGAGGTGTTAGATAATGTGTGAACATTTAAAAGACTTTTTTGGTAAAATGGATGTGCTACAGAGTGACAGTGTTTGATTAATCAACTAATTACATCAGGCTGTGGCAAGGGGAGATTCTTCTGTCCTGAGGTCACTTGCAATGAAGCAGGGAGAACAGGTTGACCTAAATGCTTTGTGGCACTGGTGTCACAATCAGTCAAGTACTGCAATGTGGAAAATACAGACTGCTCTGTGGTATCCCTGCAATTTTCATTCAAAATCTCACAGGTAAATAAATATTTTGGCTGAGAAACATGTTGTATTTTTGATATATTTCTAAGCTGTCACTGTTGTTTTATCTGTTTTATCACTTAATTAAGGTATATAGTAGTGGGTTATTACCAAATCTGAAATTTATTACAGTTACTTTGTGGTTATACACTTGGATTGAATTAGTACTTTATTACTATAAGCAGCTGATAACACATATTTAATTAACGTATCTTTGCATCTATCTCTGTTGTTTGGAATTGCCCTGACATAAATTTCTTACTAGCACTGAACAATTGTTCTTATTATTTAATTCAATGGCCTGAGAAAAGAGTGAGTTAGCAGGTAGAGATGATTCTACCACCAAACTCTAAGTAGTTTACTTGGTAAATAATACAATAATACAGAACTTGACAGCTGCTTATCTCATGGAGATTACTCAATAAAATAAAAATGTAGGCTATAAATACATCTTGTTATGAGAGGGAATAGCCTGTATGTTTTAAATTACTCGTTAAGAAACAAGCTGAAATGAGCTATTGGAACCAAAAGTGGTCTGTACCCCAACTTCATGAGTAAGTCATCATGGAAAACACAAACAAATCACAATAAGCCTATGGTCCAGTTGATATACCAGGTAATGTTTGATGTTTCTGAGTCCCAAGTAACATTTCCTATGTTGTTTCATGTCTCTGGAGGAGGGAAAAAAGTAGAGATGGCTGGAATTAGCAGCAAAACCGTGTCCTTATGACACCAAAGGGAAAACAGTTTGACCTAGGTGCTAACCAGAATTGGGGATTTGAGTTGTGGCATGTGAAACATGCCAATATTTTCAACATGATCACCAAAGTGGTAAAGCTACTTAACTTCTAGCTCAGGAAGATCTTTGTGCTGAGGTGGACACTGTGCTCCACGCTGTCCCAGGGTGGGCACCTGGGACACCTACTTTTCCATTAGAGATTTCTTTTCTTGGAAATAAATATGGAAAAACAGAGAACACATAAAGAAGCCCAACTTTGTTTCCTTATAAAGTGAATAAGGGAGAGAGAAGGACTGTGTGTCCAGTGCAGTATCATTTACTGCAGAGAGTGGGAGCAGGAGATAAGATTCATTAATTGCCATCCCATGCTTTGAACTGAATTCTCACTGAATTCATCAAGACTAAAAACTAAAGCAGCAAAAATATTTCAGCTCAAACTTCCATTTCTTCCTCATACTAGAAACAGTCCCGCTGTCTGTAGATAGCTTTCTCTTTCCTTCATCAATCAGAATGTTATTCAATTTATCTCTTTTTCCCCACTTCTCCTATCTATCCTACAGTTGGTGAGTAGGAAAGGCACATGCTAAATCCCAGTACTTGCCATGCAAATTCATCAAGCATGAGGGCTGGTGAAAATTCTCTGCTCCCAGCTTTTATGGCAGGGTGCAATTGGTGGCGTGTGTTTGCTATTTAAATAAAGGAGCCTCAGAGTTAGAGGAAGATCTTCCCCGAGAAGCTGCTGACTCCCGAAACCCAGTGTCCTGCTGCTTATCAGCCTTGTTTATTGCAGGTTTCATAAATGTTTTATGAGCCCCTGATGACTGCATCGCTGAGCAGGGTGGTGGCAGCTGCCTCCAACTTTGTGCCTTGTTGACAAAAGATCAAAGACCAGATTTACTACCCTGATAAGAATGAATGGATAAGAATCTTGGGCTGACTTTTCCCCTGTTTCCTGCAGTGACAAGCACATTGCAGAACTTATTGACAGACCAATTCTGCCACAGGGGGCTCAATCTTGAAACCTTGTTTGGACAACACTCCTACCAATTTCACATCACAGGATGGCTGAAGTGGGAAGGGACCTCTGGAGGTCATCTTGTCCACCCCCTGCTCCAGTAGGGACACCCAGAGCAGGGAGCCCAGGCCCACATCCAGGCACATGGGCTTTGAGATATGTCCAAGGAGGAGACTCCACAGCAACAACCCTTCTCCTGGGCTTTGAGGAGTTCCTTAGAAATGAGCAATGAAGTCTGAAAACACTGTTGATTTAGGGCAAACCTCCACTTTGAAATTCCCTGCAAAAAGGAGCTCCAAAGTGATGTTGGTGTTGGTGGGGTCAGATTAGTTTTCCCTTTTTTCCCCCCAGTTTTTCTGAGCTTTTTTGCACAAGACCTGCCTCCAGGCATAGCAGAGCTCTGTCTTGCTCCTATCTGTGGTACTGTGGAACAGGCTCTGAAGTCTCATGGTGTCCACGAGTCGCCTGGGCCCAATGTAGACAGCAGCTGGGAGCGCAGACTGTGTGATGGAGGCTGGCTGAGTCCATCACATACAATATACTTGACTTTATCAGGTCTGATTTTCTAACAGCCCATTCCCAGGAAGTAGCCGGGGTTGGACTGAGCTGAGGTCTGAAGTGGTATTTGGACTACAGAAGGAAACATCTCCACCACAGCCTCTGTTTCCAACGTCAGAGGGGACATTCAGTGCTGTCAGAAGCAGGTTATGCGTGCCAGGACTTAGGGTATTAGATCCACTAGATCCATTAGCTAAAGAAAGGAGATGATAGGGCAGAGCTGCAGAGAGTCTCAAATACAACTAAAATCAGAGGATTTCTGTTAGTCTCTTTTGCTGTAAACTTTTTAAGTGAACTGTTAAAAAAAATTATGCCTCTTTTGCTTGCCTGGCAAAGCAACCATATTCAGCTTCTTCTCATTATTTATTGACAGACATTTTGAGAAAGCTAAAAATAAGATACTGTAGAAACAGTAGGCTCAGTGATTCTGTGTTGACCTTATTAAGAAATCTGTGACCAGAACAACTGTAATGCAGTGGCATAGGACATGCCTGAGCCCAGAATTTTGTTTCACAGGAAGTCTGACTCTAGACTCAAAATATGGGCCATAAAATGCATTAGCAAGGCTGTAGAAATAGCCTTCAGAGCCACTTTAGAAGCAGAAAAGATGGCTCAGAGCAGTAAGTTAGCCCACAGCACTTAAAGCCAGGCAGCAGTATGAAGTAAAGGAAGGTGGCCATAGAGAGACAATCTATCTGGAGAGCAGGAGAAAAGATAGCCTTGTCTGGTTAGGAAAGATTGAGATTTTCTCCAGCTGCTAATGTCAAACAGTCCTTTTCTGGGAGTCAATGTCTGTTTTGTGAGTTACATTTTCTTCAGTTTTATTGAAAATTGGAGTGTTTATTTTAAGTGCAAATTTAAGCATTTTTCCTTTTTCCTTGATGCTGGAAGCTTGCTTCCCTACAGCTCAGAGATATTTCTGTAGGAAGATGGGGCTTGATGGTCATAAGGGAGATGGAAAAATTTGGGTTCTGTACCCGCATAAGCAGCTCCAGTAAGTGATGGAGAGTACAAAATCGAGTGTAGTGACCAAGGAACTTGCGTTTTCAAAATCAGCACATGGAAATCTAACCTACATAATCCATTGTGGTTTCACATGAACTAGTAAGGACAGACACCAAGAGCAGGGTGCCCAGGGCCACGTCCAGGCAGCCTTTGTGATCTCCAAGGAGGATACCCTGCAGCCTCTGGGCACCCTGTGCCAGTGCTTCCTCAAGAACTCGTGCTCCCCACAAAGCAGCTGCAGGAGGAGCTGCAGCCCCGATTAGGGTGGTTTTGGATGGCTGGAGGGCAGGCAGCAGCACCCAAGTGGAGAAAGTGAGAGCAGCTTTTATAGCAAGTGCAGCAGATGGACGCGGATCTTTATCTTCTCTGCACTTGTTTCCTAAACATTATCGAGTCAGATTACTGTCCACAAATTTCACTCCAAAACTTGAGAGTAATAGGCTTTTACAATGCAGTAAAAAAGATATTAACTGGTTCTGGGATTGACTAGACAACCATTTACACCACTCTTTTATCAATATTGCCATAATTTGACACTTGTGAATGGAGGAGGATTGTAAAGCGCCTGCAGACCCTGTAAAACATGTTAAATGGAGATTAGTCTTACTGCTTAGTTTAAGCCTAGTAAAAGATAATTAAATTGACTGATGCAGCAGTAAATCTCACTTTTATCAAATCCTGGCTCTCTTTGTCCTTATGATTTTACAGCATCATTAATGTTGTTGAGACAATATCATTAATCTCCCGCTGCTCAGAAAATGAAAGGCAACCAGCAGACACTGTATAAATCTGCTCTCTCTGTTCTGGCACTATCTTTCCTCACTTCTTGATTCTCCTGCTGCTCACACACACATTTCGTTTAGGAAGTGCTTTCATAAGCTGAAAATTAATTGTAAATACTGTACTGTTCCTCTTACTGCTGCTTTTGTGAAAAGATTTTATTGGATTTTTTTTTCCAAATCAGAAGAGGATTAGCAATAATACTTCAATATTTATTTATTTGTTTATTTGTTTATTTATTTATTTATTTATTTATTTATTTATTTATTTATTACATGAATTCAGTGCTTTGTATCAGCTGTGCCATGGGAAGAAACCATCAGGCCCACAAGCTCTGCAGGTACACCACCATTTTCTATTGAGATGCTGCAAACTACAGCTTAAGCCATCAGTGACACATTTTCCTAGATGCTTGAGCCACATGTTTGGTGACTCTGAGTCACAGTGCAGCTCTGAGTGGGTCAATTAATGCATCTCTGGTGCGTGGAGGCAGCTAGGCATCTCCATGCAACAATGGGGCTGATTCCGTGTTAATCTGTTGTAGTTTCCCACTGCTAAAACGAAACCTCCCACCATGGATGGGGCCCTGGGCAGCCTCATCTGGTGGGTGGCAACCAGCCCATGGCAGGGGGTTGGGGCTGGATGGGCTTTAAGGTCCCCTCCAACCCATGTCATTCCATGATTCTATACCTGTCCCCTGCTGCCTGGCCACCTGCAGTCCAAGTTCCCACCTGAGGCTTGGTATGGCCTCAGACTGTTATGATGAGCGTATTATTGATTAGATCTTGTCTTCTGTTGTCTCTTATCTCACCTGCTTTCATATCTGCTAAGCTGCAAATCTCTGGTCACATAACGTTTCCAGGAAACACCTGCTGAGATGCTCCAGGAGATGAGAAGTGCCTAGGTACAGCAGCACTCATTCTTGGAGGTCCGTTTTAGAGCAGTAACAAGCTGAAATGGTCTCTCCATCAAGCTTGGCCTTGAGTGGATAGTGGGCCTGCATGGAGATAATGAGGCAGAGATGGTTGACTTTTTCCAGTTCCGTCTTCCCAGTGAGGAATGAACTCAGTTAGGCATGGGAGAGTAGTGGGTAGTCTGTGGGGAACCTACAGCCCAACAACATCACGTAACACATCCCTACATAGCACTTGGTTGCATAGTCTCTGAGCATGCAGAAATATAACTTCCATTACTGGGACCAAAATTCTGACCCTGAGTGCTGCTCACTGACTTCCCTGTGTGGAAGAGCTCTAAGACACCTCTGGTTTATGCAGTGCCTTTTCTGCACCACATCAATTGAGTGGTTGTGACAGAAATCCACACTCTCAAAACCAGACTCCAATAACTGTATGGTTTCAAATGTTAAAAAACAGATTTCAAATTTCTGTATAGGCCTCTTGGGTCACATTTTCATGGTTTTCCTAGGACTAAAAATATCATTAAAAAACAAACAAAACAAAACAAAAAAACAACCACCAAAATAAAAGCTTCCAAACAGTGTCCAAACAAAGCAGAGGGCACAGCACATCCCAGGGATGGTTCACAGTGGGCAGTACAGATGGAACAGTGATGGTTCAAGGGCAGGGCTTAGTGATGTAGACTCTGGCTAGCCATGGCACTGACTCTCCAAGTCTGAGGACTTACCGTGTCCCAGTTCCTAGTTCAGCTGGAATAAGTGCACCTCCCAGGTTCAGGTTCTCCATGGGAGGAGTTGTTCTACTGAGCATAGCCATAGAAAGCTGGGATGGAGATAGGGATGGGGAGCTTCTGTGATAGAGTGAAGGACCAGCAGGCTCTCAAGAACTGACTGATAAAATGTGATCATAGAATGCCCAAAATACCTGTCTAGGTGTTACAAAGTACTCGAGAGCCCTTGGGAAAGCCCAGGAGACACAAAAGTCCCTGTGAGTGCCTGGAGGCCATCACACCATCTCAAAAAATTCAAGATGACTCCACCCTTCTTTCCTCTGTGTGGTCTTTCCCTTCATAACTGCATTTGTGTATCCAGATTCATGTATTTCTGGAAAACTTTGTTTCTTTACATTTCTAAAACACTTTGTTCTCCCCAAGAAAGTTACTTACCTTCCTGAGATGTTACTGCGGACACTGGGTCATGCACCTTCTGTTGGTCAGGGAGCACAGAATCCCATCTCCCATTTTGAGGTGGACAATGTAATCCCATGTCAAATAACAGGAGGTTCAGATAAGTGAAGTTCAGATAACCGTGCTGTCTGCCTTTCTCAAGGTCAGCTGGCTCAGCAGAGCTTTATCCACATTGTTTTACCTAAAATATTTACCTGAGGCCCAGGATTAAATCCCTTCAAGCTGAATTTACACTGAGGCACTTCACTTTGGTCGCTTTGGACTGATTTGGTTTTCAGTCTCACATGACTGAAATTTTGTTGATTTTTTCTTTCTGAAAAATGAAAATAAATTTAAAAAATTCCCAAACCAACAGCGATGAGTCTGACTGAAGCCAAATGTCTCCTTCTGGCCGAGGATATCAGCAGGCCAACCAAGAGATTTACAGCTAGGATGTTTTCACTGGACATTTTCTTTGACTGTCTGTATTCCCATGGTTAGTTCTAGGTTTGAGACCATCCTGTACAACCTGCCAACACAGAACCAGCATTTCACTGTGCTTGGCTGAAGTCAATGGAATAAATTGGGTATTTCATCTCATAGTTTGGAGGGGGGAAAACTTATGTGAAAAATATTTTTGAGTTCACCATCCAGTAACAGAGAAGCCTAAAGATAGTACCTCAGTCAGCAGAAGCTATAATTTCTCTTCAGTATTTCTTTAAACTCAGTGGTCTGAAAGTCCAAAAGATAAGAAGTACTTCTCAGCAACGCAAATAGACGAGGAGCACTGGGTTCATGCAGGGGACACTCCTTCATTCAAGTCACAGATAACAAGGAGGCAGAAACCATAGGACAGCCTCTAAGCTCAACTCTTTCAGAGGGCCAGGTTTGCATCTTGCAAAGATCCAGGCAGTTCCAGCATCTTTTCTGTGCCAGTTTTAAATAATCCCTGTTTGTTGCTGGGGAGTTGGGCTTGATACCCTTTAAGGATCCCTTCCAACTCAAAAAGTTTTACGATTCTATAAGGAAGGCATTTTTAACAATCAGGGTGGTGAGGCACTGGCACAGGTTATGCAGAGAGATGGTAGACACCCCATCCCTGGACACATCCAAGATCAGGCTGGTTGGGGCTCTGAGTACCTGATCAAGGTGTAAGTGTCCCAGTTCATTGTAATGGGGCTGGACTAGATGGCCTTTAAGGGTCCCATCCAACTAAAATGATTGTATGATTGTATAAGCAGTAAAGGATATTTTCCCTGCTCTGTAATGGGAGGAATTTGTGGCAAGAGCACAGTAAGTGGAATGGTATAGGATAAAGAGGTGATGGGAAGAAATAGATAGTGTTTTGATTGAGTATGCTGAGTGCTACGCTTAGATATATTCTCATAGAGAGGTATGTATATAGGGGGCTAAACCAGATGATTAATTTGCAGGACCTATGCAGTTTGTGCTTGTGAGATAGTGCCTTCCACAGAGCATTCATCTAACCAGATAATTAACTTCAGTCTAATAAAGTGCAGGTGCTCATCCTTAGGCTGAGCTCTCTGAGCAAGTGATGGAGAAAGAAGGATATCTCCTGAAGGTGATTCATGAGACCAGGTTTAGAACCCCCTGGAGACATCTAACCCTATCTGGTGGCTGTGCAGGGAGGTAGACACCTGTCTTGGACCAAATGCTTTGAGTAGTTTGGGTTCTGTCATATGAAGAACTGACCAGAAAGGATAAACCCACATCCTCAAGGGAAATCTCCTTTCTTTCTGCTGCCAGATGCGGTTTCATTTGTATGGACAGCCCTTGGGTCCTGGTGCCTTCCTGGAGCAGCAGGGCAGAAGCTGTGTTCCCCTAAGTCTGGCTGTCCCCACAGGACTCAGCATTGTTCCCTGAAGCCTAGGGAGATGCCCACCCCTCTTCTTTCTTAAATACCACAAACTGGAAATTACTGTGAGCTGGGTCAGCAGGTTCAGATGCAGGAAAGTCCAAGGACGAAGTTTTACCAAAGTCCAGCCCTTTATGGAGCACAAAGTTCTGCTGGGTGGCTCCATGTGGGCGGGAGGCGTTTACATCCAACAAAGAAGTGCATTTTCCAAAACCTGCTGTAAAATAAATGCCTGGACACATCACTGCATCCTGATGACTCCAGCACCTTCTGTCTGGGCACAGTGACTGTATAGGAGTGCTCACGTGGCAGCCATGGGGACTCCCATACAGCATCTGGTCCGCAAGTAATGACAAGGATTATCTGGAAGAGTAAATACCATCGAGTTTTGCTGCCTCTCTGAATGTTGCTACTCCTCAATAAAGTGTATGTGTTATTTGATTCTCATTATATTTAGTTCAAGTTCTTTCCTAACGAGTGGCATTTGAAAGAGATGTCAACAATTTTCACTTTAAATTAACAGAGATAGGCTTTTATAGCAGAGTATAAAGATATCAGCTAGGAAATCTATGGCTATCAATGGCTTTAGTTTTTGCCTTTATCTATTGATATAGCCCTAATTTGACACTTGTCTGTTGAGGAAGCTTGTAAAGAGGCTACTGACCCTGTAATGCAAGTTACATTTAGATTAGTCTTACAGCTCACTTAAAGCCCAGTAAAGTGATAATTAAATCCACTGTTGTGGTTGTAAATGCTCAAGTACCTGGAGTTAGTTCTATCCATGCCTCCAGCTTCACTGAGGAGACACTGAACTCCTCTATTCCATCCAGCCCCATGAAATCACACAATCACAGAATCATAGGGGTTGGAAGGGACCTCCAGAGATCATCGAGTCCAACCCCCCTGCCAAAGCAGGTTCCCTACACCAGGTCACACAAGTAAGTGTCCAGGTGGGTCTTGAATATCTCCAGAGAAGGAGACCCCACAACCTCCCTGGGCAGCCCTCTGGCTGCCCAGAGCTGGTTCTGAGCCTCAGCACAAAGCCCTGTGACCATGCTTTATCTCAAACCAGGGATGTCAATCTGGATCAAAATCATTCAGCTTATCAGAGAGAAAACATTTTCAGTGGGGAAGGCACCATTCTGCCTCATTAGTAGCGTGGTTTGCAAAGCAATCAGCATGGGCGGGGTGACAAATCTTGCCTCTTTGGTAGGTAAAAGACTCTAATAGAATCATAGAATCATTAAGGTTGGAAATGACCACTAAGACTGTCTAGTTCTACCACCAGCACCTCCCCACTGCCCACTGACCACATCTCTCAGTGGTACATCCACATGCTTCTTGAACATCCCCAGGGATGGTGACTGCGCCGCCTCTCTGGGCGCCTGCTCCAATGTACTGCCACTCTTTCAGAGAAGAAATTTCCCCTCCCTTGACGCAGGGGATGCACCTTTGTAGGCATCTAATGGAAAGTGTTGCACAGAGAAAATCATGCTAAGAACAGGTTTCAGTGTTGGTCACTGTGACTCGAAAGGCAGCTTTTGACAAAAAGAGCTTGAAATACATCAGTGCCCTTTGCTGGGTCATTTCAAGCTTGGCTGTTTGAATTTCAATCATTACAATAATTAAATTTTCAAGGAAGGAGCAGGCCACATTTTCTAAGAACGATTGATTGCTGGTTATTTCCATTCGTTTATTTATTTATTTATTTATTTATTCATTCATTCCAGATTGCAGGCATACATCTATACGTGGGTTCTTTCCTCTGGCTGATTGCTTTTGTTGTAGAAAGGTGATAACCTACCTAAGAGCTAGTCAGCACAATAGCTTCTAGAGCTGGATCCTTCCACCAAGTGTTTTGCAATCCAGAGGTGAGGCGGTAGGAATGATTTAAAGTGTTTAGGCCACGACAGGGATATATATTTAAGAAGTTGTTTAATGCTTCTGGACTTTGTGGTGGCACATAATAAATGGAAGTGTGGCAAAACGAACTGCTCGGCAAGGAGCATCGGTGCCAGCCAAAGCCTGCTGTCGGCTCTCAGCTACTTAAAAAAGAGCTCGTCTGATGCCTGCCTGGGGTTTGAGCTGTACCGTGACAACAGAAAACTGTTCCAGCTCTTCTCAACCTCGGCCGAGCGACGGGCCATCAGCGGGCCGCTGCTGCCACCCAGCGGGGACACCACCAGCACCCTAAGGAGACACATCATTGACCTCAGGGACGCCGCCACAACCCGTAAGGACACTGCCACCACCTAACATCCAGCAGGGACACTGCCAACACCCCGTGCGGACACTAACACCACCAAATGGGGACGCTACCACCACCCAACAGGGACATTGCCACCCTCCTGTGGGAACCAAAGGGATTTTTAGCAGCCCTGCTGTTCTCAGTTCCTGCCTTCCACTCCATGCTCACCAGCGATCACAAGGGAGAAAAGTCAAGGAAACACCCCAAAGACCCTATTAAAATGCCCCAGATTGAGGCATCTTAATGAGAGGAAGGAGCAGAGCAAGATGTGAGTGCTCTCAAAGCAGCCCTGAGCCAGACACGGACCAGTGCTCTCCGCAGCCACAATAAGATTTAATGCCTTTCAGCAGCTAGCAGTGCCTCTCCCCTTGGCTACCTTCAGAAACACTTCTGAAATATTAAAAATCCCACAAAGCCCTCCTTATGAAACCTTAATGGAGACCGTTTCCCTGAGCCTGCTGGAAGGAGTGCTCTGCGGCACACACTGCTGCATTTTGGTTAATTTACTGGGCTGCTTCCTCCCCAGCATCTCCCTTCTCTCTCCCTCCCAAGCTCTGGTGTTGCTCCTTGTTTCATTTTTTATTTCTTCTCATCTTTCCAGCCAGCACTAATTAAGCTTTCCAGCCACCTTTTTTTCCCCTTTGATTTTTGTCTAGGTTGTTTCACTTTCCCCTTTGGCTTCTCCTTTGTATCTTCTCTTTTCTGTGCCTTTACAGGAGTGTTTTTTCTCCTCTGTCTTTTCCTGAGATTTGATATTATCTCTGAATATCAAGCCTGCAATGCACTGAGTGGGTTAAAATGACCAGGTCAAGCTGTCCTTTGCCAGATCACTGAAGCCTAGGAGAACATTGAGCTCCTTGATAAAACACAGCCAAATCCAGGGTGAAAGTAGAACTGGATGAAGGAACTGGACATAGACCTTTGAGGTCCCTTCCAACCCAAGCCATCTATGAAACACAAGTTATGGAAAAACTCTCCCAGGGCACCTTGAGCGCTGACAACCTGCCTGTTGCTTTGAGCAACACTGCATCTTACTACTCAGACATGAAGCATCTGTCTCTGAGGGACTTTTCTGACCCTTTTAATAACCAGGGACAGGAAATAGGCACTCTGAGGTGTGATTGGACTAATTTTAGAAGTCTGTTTAAATGTTAGATGGCTCTCTGGGAACATCTATCTTTTTCTTCCTTGAGGGATGGCCTTAGGATGACCGGCCGAACCTTTGAATGTAGTTGATCTGCCCCAGTCATATAAATCCCTTCCACTGCATAAGAATCATAGAACCATTCTCTTAAGGGAATTAAGACCATCTAGTCCAACTTCCCTGCACTGAACAGTTCTACCTGCTGCTAGATCAGGTTGCTCAGAGCCCCGTGCAGCCTGACATTGAGTATATCCAAGATGGGGTGTTCACCACCTCTCTGGGCAGCCTGTGCCGGTGCCTCACTCCCCTCAGAGCTTGTAACATTACGCTCTGTGGCTTGGGTGTGTTTGATCTCCACCATTTTTGGTGTTATTCCTTTGACAGATCTCTGCAGCATAGATGCCTTCAGGCTGTGACAGCTGCAGAAATATCTGCTTTCTCTCAGGCAGGCCATCCTCTTTAGCTTTCTACCTAACCTGTTCCACAGAACCTTAGATGGGAACTGCCTAGGTTTTCTTCCTGTGAATAATTTTTGCACATTATGGCATTTTCTCTAAATGCTCTAAGATCATGCAGTATCTTTTTGAGCTGTGGACTAGTTCAGAAGCAGCTAGGGGAACCTGGATTGTTCAGTCTGGAGAAGAGGAGGCTCAGGGAAGACCTTATCGCTCTGTACAACTGTTGGAAAGGAGATGTGGTGAGGTGGGGTCAGCTCTTCTCCCTGGTGTCAGCAATAAGACGACTGGGAATTGCCTTAAGTTGTGCCACAGGAGGTTCAGGTTGGATATTAGGAAAAATTTCTTCCCAGAAAGAGTGGTGAGTCACCAGAACAAGCTGCCCAGGGAGGTGTGGAGTCACTGTCCAAGGAGGTGTTCAAGAATTGTGGAGATGTGGCACTGAGGGACATGGTTAGTGGGCATGGTGTGGTTGGGTTGATGGTTGGACTGGATTATCTTAGTGTTCTTTTTCACCTTAACAATTCTATGATTTTGTATTTACACATAAATATCCAGATAGCACTTGGACCATGTACATTCATGCATGGTTGGTCCCATGACCAGGCAATGGCATATCATGCTATGGTGGAAAGAAATCTTGTCAGGGGATTAATATACAGGCTGCAGCATGTGGACCTCAGGTGCCTTCATCAAGTGTCCTGTGTCCTGCAGATGTGAAGCAGCTGGGAATAACCAGTTCTGATGAGAATGTCTCTGGTTATCAAAAACAATTTTTTTTATCCTGTAAGGAAAAGAACAAAATCATATCAAAGTTCTTTTTCCATGTCTTCAGTTGTGTCTTCCTTGCTTGGTGCCAAGAAGTTGTTGGCTTACGTGAAATGAAGCAGCACATCTGATCTCTGATTCACACAGGTGTCACCAGGCTTCTAATTGCCATTGCTGCAGGGTCTCCATGAGCCCCATGTCTGCCAAACAAGCTTCTTGGAAACCCATGGATAAGATAAAGGAGTGGCACTAAGGTCCCTGCATTTCCTCTCACACTGATTCTCATGTAGGGGCATCTACAAACAGCAGAGGGCTGTTTAGATCAGTTCAAAATACATCTCTCAGATATAAATTTTCCATGACAGTATTTCTGCAAGGCCAAGAAATGTATATATAGGGTCACACTCTGGAAACCATGCTGATGGATAAGGTGCTGCAGAGGTGAGGTTGAGCTGTGTTGACTCTGCAAAGTAGAAAACTGAACGTTCCCGCGTCTCTGTGGATGCATAACATAATTCCTCCTTTTCATTGGCTGCTGCAGTTCCTGATCTGAAGCAGCTGCTGCTATTTATTTGATACAAGGAAAATTTTTACAGTGGGGATGGCAAGGCACTGGCACAGGTTGTCCAGAGACATGGTGGATGCCTCATCCCTGGAAGCACTCAAGGTCAGGCTGGACAGGGCACAAGCTCCAGATCAAGTTGTAGGCATCCCTGTTCACTGTAGGGAAGGTTAGACAGGATGACCTTTAAGGGTCCCTTACAACTCAAGCGATTCCATGATTATGATTTCAGCCTTGAAACCACTTCACAGTCCCTTCGGGGACTGTGCTTCAGGACTGCTGTGCACTTCTCATTGACTCACTGGAACCAGCTGGACCCACAAAGGCTTAGTAAAGAGAAGGCAAAAAAACTGAAGGAACTGAAAAAATGAAAGGAAGTGGGTGGAGAGTGTTTGGCTCTTTTTCAATGGTCTGGTGATTGAAGACAAAACATCAGCATTCCTTCTGGTATTTGTTTCCTTGTCAGAAAGGCATCTTGGAAGGGAGAGGCCCCACAACAGAAGGAAGAAAATCTGTCATTGCAGAATAAACAGTGACTCAAACCACAGACGAGATTCTTGGAGCATGGGAACAGATGGATTTAAAGATATGAAACGTCATCTGAATACTTCTGATGTTGGTTCAGACTGATACTGATTAGTAACAAACCGGTATGGCAGACCTGTGTTCCCTCCCCTCCCCTCCCCTCCCCTCCCCCTCCCCTCCCCTCCCTCCCCTCCCCTCCCTTCCCTTCCCTTCCCTTCCCTTCCCTTCCCTTCCCTTCCCTTCCCTTCCCTTCCCTTCCCTTCCCTCCCTCCCTTCCCTCCCTCCCTCCCCTCCCCTCCCCTCCCCTCCCCTCCCCTCCCCTCCCCTCCCCTCCCCTCCCCTCCCCTCCCCCTCCCTCCCCTCCCTCCCCTCCCCTCCCCCCTTCCCCTCCCCTCCCCTCCCCTCCCCTCCCCTCCCCTCCCCTCCCCTCCCCTCCCCTCCCCTCCCCTCCCCTCCCTCCTCCCTCCCTTCCCTTCCCTTCCCTTCCCTTCCCTTCCCTTCCCTTCCCTTCCCTTCCCTTCCTTCCCTTCCCTTCCCTTCCCTTCCCTTCCCTTCCCTTCCCTTCCCTTCCCTTCCCTTCCCTTCCCTTCCCTTCCCTTCCCTCCCTCCTCCCTCCCTCCCCTCCCCTCCCCTCCTCCTTCCCTCCCTCCCCTCCTCCCTTCTCCTTCCCTTCCCTTCCCTTCCCTTCCCTTCCCTTCCCTTCCCTTCCCTTCCTCCTTCCCTTCCCTCCTTCCCTTCCCTTCCCTTCCCTTCCCTTTCCCTTCCCTTCCCTTCCCTTCCCCTTCCCTTCCCTTCCCTTCCTCCTTAGATTTTTACCTTGTTTTCTCGCATATAGGAAGACACTAAAAATGTTCCTCAGTGGACTTGCTCTTCTACCTACAAATATCCCAGAACTGCAATATCTTAAATGTCAGTGGGGAGTACTGATCCCTGAGTGAGAAACACCAGTGAATGTCATCTGACCAAATCTTATATCTAGAAAGTGCACCTGACAAATTATGCCCTGCAAATGCTTGCATTTCTCCATCACTATAAAGTGATCTGAGCTGGGATAATCCTGTCCTGCCGGATTTATTTATAGATTTCATAAGATTTCTACCTTGATTTTCAAAGGAAGTTTCTTCTTTGTGTTCAACCAGTGCCCAAGAGCATTTGATACCTTCAGCCTGTTTGAACAAAACTCAGCAGTTTCTGCACATTTAGTGGTGTCATGGAGTTGGACCTGGAAAGACAGGTTACCAGGAGGCAGGTGGTAGTGCAATTTAGCCCTGTTCCTTTTCCCACTTTCTTCTGGGTGATTTGCAGAGGTGTTGCTCCAAACCTAGAATGTGCCTCCACTGCCACTTGGTGGATGTAGAGGGCTTTGATGTGGGCTGTGGTGAGGGCAGTTGGGGAGGACCTATGTGAAGGGGCTTCCTTCAGAGACACCAGCCTTCATTAGTGCTCATGGAAAACTCTGTTTAGCTTTTAAGGCTTTACATATGAATGCCTGAGTTATTTCTCTGTTTCTTAATCACAGTAAGAAAACTTTGAGCAGGTCTGGATTGTCTATAAGAATGGCAATATGGCATGGAAATAGGACTGTAAGGCTCCATTTAGAAATATACAGCTACAAAATAGCAATTAAAATGTAAATGTGTGATACAGAGTCTCTCTCAAGGGATATGGAGGAAAGCCAGATGTCTTTCCTTGCATCTCAGATCATCTTGAAGGGTTCTGAAACAAAAAATGCTGATAATAATGGTCAAGAAAGCTAACAACTGCAGAGCATGAAACTGCTAATAATGTCCTGAGCCGTGAGACAAATGGCATTGCTAATAAGGCAAAAACATTGCCATACTTGATTCCCCCAAAAATCCCTTCCCCCAAAATCCCTTCGTATTAAAGAGGGCAGATCAGCCATATAAGCTATGCGTGTTAAACAGGAGTAGAGACAGATTTATGTGAACAGACATCAGTTTGTCTCTAGTGTGGCAGAACTGGACCTGAAGTGCTTTTCTGGATTTGGGGGACTGTGCCTGGAAGGGCCCTTTTAGATAGTAGAGGGGCTGAAGGCAAGAGAAGGGCTACAGGGAATTAAAAATTACTCAAGTATGTATTTTAAAATATAATGTGATAGGACAAGAGGAAATGGTTTTAAACTAAAGGAGAGAGATTTAGATTAGCTGTCAGGGGGAAATTTTTCAGAGAGAGGGCAGTAAGGCACTGGCACAGGCTGCCCAGAGAGTCTGTGGATGCCCCATTCCTGAAGGCGTTCAAGGCCAGGCTGGATGGGGCCCAGGGCAGCCTGGCCTAGTGGTGGCAGCCAGCCCATGGCAGTGGGGTTGGAATTGGATGGTCTTTAAGGTAGATGGTCTTCCAACTGAGCCATTCTATAATCTTCTGTAATTCTATCTTTTCACATTCAGTATTATGTCACACAATACACAAGCTCACATCTAACAAGAAGCATTGAAGATAGGGACACAAGGAATGCATGGCATCCTTGTTCTGCATCCTAAAACAATATTTTATTTTCCACAGGACTTCATGTAACAGAAAAGTGCATCACCTCTGCATACTTTAGTTCTCTACTTGAACTTTCATAACTTTAAGAAAGGAAAACTGATTAATTCTCTTCCCCAGATGCCATTATTCCCTCTTTTCTTGTGCCAATGCCATGTCTGAATGAGACGGAGTGCTGCTCAAGGCACTCTGACAGTGCATTGTCATGGGGTGATGCTTCTGCACAGGAGTAACCTCCTGCAGCCAGAGGAGTGGCCCTGCACAGGGCTGATCAGCAGCCTTGGGAGCAGAGTAATTCCCACAGGGAATTTGTTACAGGAATAGATCAGTCTTGTTATGTACAAATAATTCCTGATGCTAGAAACATTATCTTCTCAAATTATAGCTTGTGGCTCAAGAAAGTCCTTTCCTTCTCCAGTGGTTTCACACCAGGGGTAAATAACAGGGATGGATGGTCCTTCCATCATGGATTTTTTAAGCTGAAGCTGTAGTTCCAATATGAACTGCTGAAATTGAGATTGTTCCTTATCTTCCTTCTGCTTCACAAGATCATGCATGAGATCATACTTCCACTTGAGATGGAAGTAACTCCTTACCCAAATCATCTCCTAGCTAACGCTCAGATCGTCCTCCTCAAACATTTCTAGTCTTCTTGTACACACTGCTCACACTGCTTTAACAGTCCAAAGGTGTGAATGGTGTATGCCAGGTGGCTTACAGACAGAGAGAAGAAAAGCCATATAGGCCATAATAATAGAGCTTTGTTTATTTGTGAACAACACAAATAAACACGTTGCAATATGGAAGCACATCAGGTTTCATTGTAACAGGAGATTTATATGCGATTGGCATTTTTTTCAGACACTTCAAAGGCTTTGCCACTAGGTGTAGCAAAAGCTCTCTTAAAAGTTGTTCACTGCATTTCTCTTTCCAAAGGTGAAAGAAACTAAATCTCAGCTAGTAAGATAAAGATTATCTTAAATAGAGAGCAGCAGTATCCAGAAGAACTAGCACTGAGATCTGGCAGTGTTGTGCAGGGCATTAAAGGATTTTCCCTAAATAAATAGAGATGCAGTTGGGGTTGGGTCACCAGACTTCAGTGCTCCTTGCTTGGAAAACTCTGTGCACCAAATTCTCCAAAATAATTTGGTGAGGGCACTGGCACAGGCTGCCAGTGATGGAGTTACCATACCTGGACATGTTCAAGAAAAGGGGAAATGTCACACTGAGGGACATGGTCTAGCATGATCACAATAATGGGTTCACGGTTGGACTAGATGACCCTATTGGTCTTTTCAACCTTAATCATTCTGTGATTCTGTGATTCTAATTCAAAGTGCTTTATGGAGCCTGCATGTTGGAGTTAGCAAAGGGCGGTCAATCACCACTTGAGTCTACAGAGGAAAATCTGTGCAATCAGGAAGCTCAGGGTGTGTTACTGGCATTTTTCAGTTCTTCTATAAAGTGGGGTTTATTTCATAAGTATATGCTTTAGAAAAACAAACAAACGAAAGGTGAAGAATTAAATATGATAAATAATGACTAAGGTAGTGAGATTTGTTGTATTTACTTATAGCCAGGCTGGATGGGGCTTTGAGCAGCCTGGTCTAGAGGGATGTGTCCCTGCCTATAGCAGGGAGGTTGGAACTAGATGATCTTAAAGATCCCTTCCAACCCAAACCATTCTATGATTCTATGATTCTCCACAGAAATGGACACCATTTGAAATAATGAAACGGAAGTGTTGAAAAAAGCCTGTAAGATGCTTTTTTAATTATTTTTGTCCTGCTGTGAAGAGAAGGTTCCTTAGGCATTCTCAGTATAATAAATAAAAATCTGGAATAAATAAGCATTGAAAATTAACAGTAGAATTAAAGAGGCAGCCATGTGAGGCATTTTGACATCGGATTCCAATATGTCATCAAGGAGTTATGATGGAGCGGAGATGCTTTTCATGAGTCATAGAAAGAGCCTGGGCTGAACAGCTAAGCCACAACAATTTCCATGGCAGATAAATGTTCTCACTGTGCCTTCCCCATCGAGCTGTCCCCTATGCAGGCAGGTTGACCTGTGGTAGAGGTGACAGTGAGGAGACAGATGGCTGGGGTGTGGATGGCAGCTCCGTGCTGATGCACATCCGGCTCCGGGAGCACCTTGATGGGAACAGGAGCTTCAGGGTCTGCGAGGGAGGCTGGAACAGCCTGTGCTTAGAACATCCGAGGGATGTGTCAGTGACATTGCAAAGGGATCAGACACGCAGATGTACATCAGAATTTGTGTCAATTCTACCATTACTCTGATTACAGCTGCTTTGGCACCTGCACCCTGGGGTGGTGGTCAAGGTGGGCTCTCCCCATCAGCTGCCACATCTCTCCTTCGGCTCATGTGTTCCTGAGATGCAGCACCACGACCTTTCCCTGCAGGGGTCTGGGTCTCCTCACTGCTTACCAGGGAGCCTGGAGCTATGAATTCCTCATGCAGCAGGAGTGGGGTTGGGGTTTGCAACAGACACTCAACACTGGCATTCAGAGGAGTGGTGCTGACGTCTAGCCCTGGTACTGCTTATTCTTCCCATGCCAAGTGCCTAATGAGAATTTGGGGAGGTTCACATTTTCCTCCTTCCTATAGGACAAATTAGATCATGTTTTCAATAAGATATAAAACTCAGGAGTTGGATGGAATTCAATAATTATGTTAATACAAATGCAAAATCTGCCTTCATTTGTGCCTAAAAAAAAAATCCAGCCATGCTCATACAAGCACACAGGGAATAAAATGCTTGGTTTTTCAGGGTTTTATTTTGATCCTAATAACACATTGCAGTTCTTGCCTCAAACACTGTAAGAGACCTTAAAAACCTGTTAACCCCTGCAATCAAATAGAAAAAAAACAAAAAGCCTCTGTGCATTACTAAAATGTTACTGACAACTACAGCTGTTCAACCCTCACTAAGCAGAGTTTACTAATTCCTTGCAATAATGTGTGAATGCTGCTAATAACATGCCACAGAGCCAGCTCTTTGTATGAGCTTGGCATTTTAAGCAAAGGGTTTTAAATCACCTGGGGTGGTTTATCCTTATGTAACTGTAGACATCTCCCATTCACCTTTCCTCCTGCATCCAGCCCTGCATGTGCAGGTCAGCCGGGCTGTGCTGGATGAGTTCAGATCTATCCCTGCCCCAGTTGTGCTGGAGCTGTCACATTCTTATGCTGCTCACCAGTCTATCCCTGCTACATAAGAAATATTTAGCAGCTTTCAGACTCTTGTTGCTGCAGGAGAACATGCTGGAACTCATTGGTTTGTTACTGCCCTTATTAACAGTCCATAAAAGTTCACAACTTTCCATGATCCCATATAAATGATATCTGGGAGGGAGAAGGAAGGAAGTCAAAACACAAAATAGACTCTCGGACAATAAGACAGCACTGGTGCCATCCCCAGAGCTGAGCTGTGATGCACAAAACCTAACAGTGGTAAAGGCATTGAAGACTCAGATTAACTACATAATGCTTGGTTAATTGCCTTGCACTTGTCTAGAATGTGTCTCTGCCTCTTCTCTGTGGATGCCCTCAAGATTTTCTCTCCTCTTCCCCCTACAATTCCTCCCAGAATATTTTCAAAATGCTGGAAATCATTCAAGTTTGATAAGGAGTATTTTTGCAAACCTACAAAAAGTCTTCAGGGCTTCTGCAAATATTTGCGCTTGGACTGGCAGGGGCTGGTGAGCTCATGCTGGAGGTTCAGAAGAACATCGCATCATAGCTGAGGATGCTTCCCTTCCCCTTCAGTACTAGTTTTAAAGCAGATTTTCATTATCTTCTCATATTCACTCTTAAAAGTCAACTTGTGATTTCTTTATGTGCCTTATCGCTCCAGTGTGTTTTCTCTAGGTAAGCTCATTTGTTACAATGATCTTAGCTCTCCCGGCAGTGCAGTTTGACCACTGCTATCTCCTGGGGAAGATGGCAGCCTGTGGCTTGGACAAGTATACTCTTTGCTGGGCTTACAACTGGCTGGAGGGCTGGACCCAGAGAGTGGTAGTGAATGGAGTTAAATCCAGTTGGCAACTGGTCACGAGTGGTGCTCCCCAGGCATTGGTATTGGGGCCTGTACTGTTCAACATCTTTAATGATTATTTGGATGAAGGAATTGAGTGTGCCTTCAGTAAGTTTGCACATGACACCTAGTTGAGGGGAAGTGTTCATCTACCTGAGGATAGGAAGGCCTTGCAGAAGAACCTGGGTTGGCTGGATTGATGGGCTGAAGCCGATGGGATGAAGTTCAACAAGATCAAGTGCCGGGTTCTGTATTTTGGTCACAACAACCCCAGGCAATGCCTAGGGCAGAGTGGCTGGAAGACTGTGTGAAGGAAAGGACCTGGGAGGGTTGGTGGACACATGGCTGAACCTGAGCCAGCAATGTGCCCAAGTGGCCAAAAAGGCCAGTCTCATCCTGGCTTGTATCATAAATACAAGTGCTGCCAGCAGGAGCAGGGAAGTAATCAACACCCTGTACTGAGCTCTGGTGAGGCCGCACCTCAGTTTCAGGTCCCTCACTACAAGAAAGACATCGAGGCCCTGGAATGTGTCCAGAAAAAGGCAGTGAAGCTGTGAGGGATTTGAAGTACAAGTCTGATGGGGAGCAGCTGAGGAAACTGGGATTGTTCAGTCTGGAGAAGAGGAGGTTCAAGGGAGGCCTTATTGCTCTGTACAGCTGCTTGAAAGGAGGCTGTGGGAAGATGAGTGTTGGCTTCTTTTCCCAGGTAGCAGTGATAGAACAAGGGGGAATAGCCTTACGTTGTGCAAGGGAAGGTTCAGGTTGCATATTAGGAAAGAGTGGCCAAGCACTGGAACAGGCTGCCCAGGGAAGTGGTTGAGATTCCTAGAGGTGTTCAAAAAATATGGAGATGTGGCACTGAGGGACGTGGTTTAGTGGACAATATTGGTGGGAGGTAGACAGTTGGACTAGATGATCTTAGAAAACTTTTCCAATCTTAACAATCCTATGATTCTATTATTCTACAACATCTGTTGTCAGCACTGAAATCTTCACAATAGCAAATGTATGTATACTTATATGTAAAATCCCTACTTGTTTCCTAAGCTTACTAACCACTGACACTTGATTTCCACAGAGAACTTACAAGGGCTGGTGTCATGTGTGACCTCTTTGAGGTGTGAGTGGCCACAGGCACTCCTGACAAGTGACCATGGGCGGTGGGGACCCAACCACTTCTCCAGCAGGCACTGGGACCTTCAGGCAGAGGTCGTCTCCTCAAAACCACGGATCTGGGTCATGAGGAGATACTGCCAGAGCCCATCCCACCCGCAGTTGCACAAAGACCAGAAATGTCTAAAAACATAGGTCTGTAGTTATATGATGCTGTGCAATGGGATGAGGTGGTAAGACATTGGTTGGAATTGGTCCTACTCAAACAAGTTGAGGGACCAGAAGCAGAGGAGTTGCATTACACGGTGCTAAATCATTTTCTGATATTTCCTGTCTGAAAGAAAACATGGCCAGAAGTGAGATATTTACTTGGTCCCATTCCTCCAAGCTATTTCCTCAGACCCGCAGGAATGTTATTCTTCAGGATAACCATTTTGTCCTGGTTGTTACCAGTGTTTTGAATCCTGAAAGCTTGTAAGCAAATAAGAGATACTATTCACTGATATAGCCCTGCTCCAGCAGTCCCTCTGTGTTCAAGACATTGCCATTAATCTGGGGAATGACTATTGGAAAATATCAGCACAATCATCCCAAGAAGAAAACGTCCACTCAGCTGGTGCACAGAGGATAATGAAGTTTCTCTCCAAGGTCTGCCATGATGATAATGTCAGACAAGGCTGCTTTATGTTCAGGTGAATGTCACATTAGCAACTTGATAGAAGCCCACAGACCATATATAACTTCTTTCAACTAGAGATTACTAATCCCTAAAAAGTACAGAGAAGTTATACATCTGCTATGAATGCTGCTTCATTCTTTCCTATACCTACCCATTTCTCCTTTAAACCAGAGCTGAATGCAAATATATGCAGTTCATTTTATAATGTTAAGTAATGATGGCAAGCCAGTGTCTAGAGACACACTGTACAATCTGTCTGAAAAGTTAGTTGTGAAAAACCCATTGAGACCATCTAGCCTTTCCCCTCCAGTTGGAGAGTTTAGTCCCCTGCAACGATGATCTAATATTACATTTATCATTATTGACTTTCTGTGTCAAGTCAGTTCTGCAGGGACCTGTGCTATTAAGCTTAGGGATGAAATTTTATCAGTCAGGAAACTATGTAGTCACTTGATTCACAACATCTTTATTTTCTTGAGAATAAAAGGAAATGTGGTAATTATCCTGCAGAAAAAGATACACAACATCAGTGCCTTTTTCTGCTACCAGTGTGGATATACACATAAAACATGAGGGCTCACAATACGATTACAAAGAAGGAGGATGGGAAAGTGAAGGGAAATTATAATCAGACCATACAGTTATTTGCTGCAGTGCATTTTGTCTATTCTGTTTGACAGATAAATCCCAGGGGATTTGTCACCTCCATCTGACTGTTATGAAGCTACATCATCTGTTTAGAACTGTGGAATCATATAGATTGGAAAAGACCTTCATGATCACCAAGTCCAACCATCAACTTCAGTTACTGAGTCCCATCACTAAACCACATCCCTTAGTGCCATCTCTTAAAATACGGACTTTACCACTTCCCTGGGCAGCTCGTTTCATTGCTATGGTGAATGGAGTTGGACCCAAGAGGAAGGATTATTTTAGGATACTACTTTCAAAACTGTACCCTCAAAATTCCTGGTAGTTGCCAGTAACTTGCAAAAATTCAAATTCTTTCACTTAAACTCTTGCACCTGTGCACTGGCCCCAGGCTGCCTTGTTGCACACACTGGAGCCAAACAGGCACTACCAAAGAAAAGCTTTCCCACTTGCCTAAGGATAAAACCAGTCCCTTCTGGCAGTGCAAACTTCTCTTTAACACTTCAGAAATCTGTTGGAGTGAGTAGCTCTGGCTTTGAACACAAGATTTTACACTGGCACAGCTGCCCAGAGAAGCTGTGGATATCCCATCCCTGGAAGAGTTCAAGGTGAAGCTGGATGGGCCCTGGGCAGCCTGAGCTGGTTGGGCAGCAGCACCCAGCCTACAGTAGGGGGTTGGAACTGGATGGGTTCTAAGGTTCCTTACAACACAAACAATTCTGTGATTCTACAACTGACTTGCTGAAGATTCGTCAGGTGGCATGAATCAGGATTTTGATTTCCGCACCAATCCTAACAGTGACAGTCGTGCACTTTGACAGATTCATCTCACTCACCTTCAGCCATGTGTGACATACATGTCCACATATGAGATAGTCGCACCTGCCTCCTGTGCACAGTGAAATGAGAAATTGTGGATTTTTTTGGTGTGTATTTTAATTATTTTTCTCCTAAAACAGAGATCTGAAGGTTATTAGGCAAGTCATTCTACTTCACCCCTCTGTGAAGGAAGCCTCAAGCTACACTGTGGATATCTGCATTTAGGAGTGTGTAAATTGTGTACCGTATGCATAAATATGTGTGTATGTGTGCTATTCTGGAAAAATTCACAACGATTTTTCTTCTGTTAGTAATTTTTGAGTAAATACATGAAAGTCATAGTGTTTTTTTCCAATCTAACCTTAAATTCTAGGAATCTTTGTTTGATATTACTTTAAAGTGCATTTCATAGTACATTCACGGAAAAATAATGGCACAGCAAGTGATCAGTATCATCTGTGACTAATTGCAAACAATCACAACATGAAATTATATTTTCAAGTCTTTAATTAGCTGGAGAATGAGTCCCTTGATTATTTCTGGTAAGCTCTGTACTGCCTGACCTAGCAGACTGAAGCCACTGCTTTCTTTCAAGGTCATCAAGACAAGTATTCCTTTCCTGATCAAAGCAAGTTATATGTTTTTCATCTTGACTACTAGAAGTCAAAAGACAGGAATAAGAAAGTTCTCTCCCCTGTCCAAGGAAAGTAGAAAATGAGTAGTAGATAATACTACACTTCTACATGCATTGCAGATTTGGCCTCAGAGCTTTTATTTGACTGTTACCTGTTGTTTCTTGCTGTAAATGTTGAATTTATCTTCTTTGAACAAGCCATTAGTCACAATTACTGAAAATTATAGGCTGCACAGTAGTAGTATACCATAGCTGGGAAACATTTTATTGCATGCTGGGAAAAACAGATCAAGTCACGTTCTGCAGGTGGGTATTTACCAACACTGATAAGGAGCTTTCAGTGCTACACCAAAGGAAGATGTAAAATCAGAAAGTCAACTCACAAAGATGAAGTGGAGTAGAAAATTACAGCAGAAATGGACACAATCAAAACCTAGATCAAGATACAAAGAGTATTTTGCTCCTTTTTCTTCACTGAATGGAAATCACAACTGATGTCTAATGTGGTGAACAGTACTTCTCAGACTGGAGGTGTCCCAAGTCCAACCTGAGCTGTGTCACTTTTCATGCCTAGCCTACAAAAAATTATCAATGATAATGCTCCCAATGACAGCACATTCCCACTCACAAGTTTCCCTGAGTCAAGTTAAGTGCTGTGTCTGGCTTTCTCCAGAAAGATGGACTGCCTTTTTGTTCACCTTCTGTAGGGTTGCAGTTCCTCTATCTTAGCTTCAACTTGTGAACTTCTTTGCCTCTTGCAAAAGCAGTGCCAGAAAATGGTGATCAATAAATATGCTTTGTTCTGCATCTGAGTACATTAGAACCTGAGCAAAGGACAAGCACAGAGATCCCAAATTCAAATAGAAAAGCCTGATAAGTCATTTCAGGATACATCGCTCCTCACCAGACAAAAACGTGACGTATTTGATTGGAATTTTTCCACTATTTTTTCATTTAAATTGTTCTACTTCACAGCACACATGGCTTTGGTCCATCATACCATACGGCTGCTAAATGTATTAGGAGGCTCATTGTGTTCTATCATGACTCCAGCAAGGATAAACAGCCAAAAAGACATATATTCCACTCAGCCTCTGGCACGGGGGGACAGTAGATGTTCCACAGCAAAAATTCATGAGCTATTTTAAAATCATAAATCAGATGCCCATAGTCTACTGTTAAAATCCAAAATGTTATTAATTTATTATTATTAGATGCTATTAGTACACACACTAAGAATTTTTCATTAAAAGCTCTATTAGTAGGAAAAATCTTCTGTGAGTTATTTATATTAACGTTGAAATCTGTGTTGTCATTTCTGATGTTTAGAGTTTTCTGCTGTTTTGGACTTTTCATTTCTTCCCTGCAAAACCTAAAAAATCCAGTTTCTTTTGGACCTGTGTTCTGCATCACCTACAGCTTCCCAGTACAACAATCCCATCTCTCCCTCAGGTCAGCTATTGGTGATACCACCACAGCACCTCACTTCCCCCACTACATGTCCCCATGCAAAAATTAATAGCCCAAAGCATATGCAGAAGGGCTGTGAGGCCTGGGATCTGCTTGCATCTAACCTCAACCTGAACTTGCATGACAAGTGTAATGTGATTCACTGGTCAGAGCTAAGCCCCTAAATGGGAGGTAAGGAAAAGAGGATCCTAGGGACATCTGCGGAACACAAAGCCCACATCATACTTTAGCTTCCAAGACTTGAAGGCTTAACAGCACTATGAAAGAGCATCAGATGTGCTCCTGCTGGATCAGCTCAATCTTAACTAACAGAATAATTATCTATTGGTATTTCAAAGCTGAGGGAAAACAGCTTAAAAGAAACTTTGTGCAACTGTCAGTGATACAGACTTGTATTAAGAGATGCAAAATGATATGGAGGTAGCACTGCAAAGAGAAGGAAACAAGGCTGCAGCTTCACCACATCCGAGCAGTGGTAGTTAGGTCTGGAGCAGTGCACAAACTCTCTACAAAACTCAGAAATAATTAGTCGTATTTGCTGGGGGGCAGACTTAAAACTCAAAGATTTCAGAAGGTGGACGCAGGTGGTTTATTTTGTTTTGATTGGCTGGTTGGTTTTGCTTGTTCATTTTCTTTTGTTTGTTTTTATATCACTCATTTCTTAAGAGATTCTCAGGAGAAGATTGCAGCCTGCCTTAGGCAGAACACAGTATCTCATATTGCAGAGCCTCATAGTTCTACAATTCCTACCACTGGTGACCCCAGGGACAAATGTACATGCAATACTGCTGGCTCAGAGCTGCCTTTGGTATTCCAGCCAGGGGCTACCCATCTTGTGGCAGCCCATTTTGTGACCACTTTCTCTGAGGAGCCTCATTCAGCATATGGCAATTACTCCCCCTTTTCATATAACTCTGGTTCTTCTGGGGAATCCTGAAGGCATCCCTGAGGGAAACCAGGAGCCTTCTAATGAGCTTGATGCATAATTTTGTATCACATTTTCTCTGGACGTCAAAGGATTGGATCAGTCAATATTTTGAACTCTGAGAGATGGTGGCTCTCATCTGGAGATACACATGCAAACCTGGAGAGTGCAAAAGGCACTGTGAGTTAGAAGGCTTGAATGGCATCCACTCCAGAGAGCAAACATTTGCATCACAAAATCAGTTAATTATGTTTTTTTTTAATCTACTGATGCTCTTTGATTTCCCAGGTGAGCTTGGGCAAGATGGTGCATTAGCAATATTGCAAAAATGGAAATGATAATGTTCCCCTTTTGCTGTCTGCTTTATCCATTTTACTCTGCAAATCCCCAGGGCATGGTGAGATACTGCAGCACCTGCCCAAGGATGATCCCACACTAAGACTGCTCCTACAAGCATTCTTGTAGCATAGTTATCACAAAATCTGTATTTACTGTTTAAACCCACAAGTAGTGCATTTTCGGTGCATTAGTGTCACTGTGAGGCAGTGATTTATTGCCTGAGCAAGGAGATGCTCTCTCCAGGGGAGGAGCTCATCCGACTCTCATCCAAGCCCTCCCACATGGCTCTGGATCGCAGAGTGGAAGTCTAAAGCATCCTGATGTCTGAGTTAAGTTGGAAATGGCAACTCTTGCTTTGTGTCTCTTCAGGACGGATTGAACCAAGGTGCTCCATGGTTCCATGCACAGTGCTCTGCTCATGGTAGCAGCTCCATCAGTACCCTGCACCTCCACCAGGTTGGGTGCACCCTAAACTGGAACTCCTCTCCAAGCTGCGTGCATATTTACTGTACAAAATGAGGTGAATCATTCCTCCTCACTGTGGTTTCCTACATAGATGCCATGTTTTCTGTAGAGCACAAAGACCAAGACAAGAGCTGGAGCAGTGTCCTCATTTTCCCAGTAGAATCCCCAAGATCTTGCTGATGACATGGCTACATGTTGGCTTTTCTTCTGAGAGGGAGTGGGAGAACCAGCCTGGGTCTGGATACAACATGGACATATGAATTGTGGATGTTTCCTCAGGTGCCAGACTCTAATTTTCCTCCCGGCACATCCAGAGACAGAATAATACTTTTTAGGGGTGGGGGTACACCAGCGTCTCTTTTATTTTCCTGGTAAATCCAGGAAGGAGCCCTGTTCTCCAATGCTAGAAGCATGAAAATTTTCTCAGTGTTGTCTTGAAAGGAGGTGGGGTGAGGAGTGGATCAGAGACCCACTGCAACACACTCCCTGTATTCTATCAAAAGTAATGATTCATTCATACAAACCAATAGTGGAATACCAACCCTTTTTTCAGCAGGCAGATACTAGAGGTACCAAAAGAAGAGCTTGAAAATATCTGCAACCCAGAATATGAAATAGGGAAAATTGGCAGCCCTGAATATAGATAGCTAGCTACCCATCCAAGATGTTTGCTTTCTAATAATAGATAGCTGAGAGAGACATATGGAGAAATTGAGCTCAAAGACTTTTATTTCCTATGTATAAATACACTGAAGTCACAGATGTCTATACAGCCTCAATCTGCCAAGACCAAATGCAAGGAACAGACCCAAAATGAATGGAACAAAAAATGTAGAGCAGTAAACTCTCCATATTGAAGGATTTGTTCCCTTTCCAATAGGGTGTTTAAAAAGGTGGACCAACCAGTTCAGAATTAATGGATTGACCAATAAAAAAGTCAAGCTTTCCTTATATTGTCCTTTTTCTATTAAACTGTTGCGTTGATGCCCAAATTGGAAAGAGGTGTTGCCAGATGCCTGCATTTGATCACCCCTCAGCATCCCCTCAGCACTACCAGAAACCTTGCTTAGGGGCCTGAAGCATTGTGAAAACAACTGCTGGGTGGGGAAAATCTGTTTTATATGTACAACGTGAAACTCATATCAATTGCTTGCCCCATTAATAGGACATTTGAGTTCTAAAGGATGAAAATGTCATTTTCTTGCATAACCCATAAACAGAAATAGTTAACATACTTGGCATTTACAGTCTCCAGCACTTTTACACACCCATCCAGCTGGTAACCTGTACGTCTTATGAGATAATGCCCGTGAATTATACTCATCAAGTCTGCAAGGGGAGTCTGTAAGTCCCAGGAGAGCAATAGACTGACTACAGCTTTTACAAGTTCTGCCATAGCAGGAGTCTGAGATTGCAATTGCCAGGAGAGAAATATTTATGGGTCATGAACCTTCAGGCTGCACCAGGAGAGCCTTCAGCTCTTGTCAGCAGCATATATAAACTCTGTTTTTATGTTACTCAGTTGTCCAACCATGGGCAAATTGAATTCCTGCCAGCACTGCCAATATCTGCTGAACAGGTTGTAATTTCTTTTTTTTTTTTTGTCATTTCTATGTGATGCATCAGGCAGAGTACGACAGATTTATTATTAAAGTCATATGGGAGGCAAAAAAGACTTTCTCACTTCTCCTAGGGAAATCAAAGCCTTGTATACTCTGGAAAGCCCCTATGTACAAGAGGGAAACTTAGGGACCAAAAAAGGGAAAGGTGGTGAAGGACATATATATTACTGGACTAATTTCTTTTGCAACTTCTTTTGAAATTGTAGCTGCAGTGCAAGGGAGGGACTCTCTGTCTTCAGGTATTTAGCATCCCACCTCCATTGCTGAGAAGCAAAGAAGGCACCTAATGTCTACTATTCCATTATCCCTGCAGTAAACAAGAAAAGATTTAGTTTTTCCAATAAATTCAAGGAGATAAATGAAATTAGGAAAAAATACTTTCTCAAAGACAGAAAACCAGACTTCATATAAAAGATTTTAACAATACTTTGTTCCCTTCTGTAAATCTTGCAATCATTTATGAAGCATTTTCAGATCATTTGTATTACACTGCAATAAAAATGGAAGCTATTATGACAGTAAGTGTCATTTGGTGCATAGGAACATATATTATCAGCCATGAAACACCCTTCTGCTGAGGTAAGTCAGTCCTCAATGAAAGAGCAAATCTAATGTCATCTCTCAGTACATTTATAAAAGAGCAACTGCCATTATAAGCAATGGCACAATTCACATCAATTTGCTTTGAACAGCCCCCTTTCAAACCATAAGAATATATTTATTAATTAATGAGTCTTGGTACAGCTGTAATGGAGCTGTGAGAAGAGCATGGATGTTATTTTCCAGCTTTATCTGTTTATCGAATAAAAGATAAAACTCCTTGCTCCAAACTTTGCCTTTCTGAAACAGTTCCTAGGAGCTACACCTACTATTTTTAGCTAAGGATCATGCAAACCTCCCCCCAAGACTTCCGCTGTTTTTCTAAGACACTGGAATTTGGCATCAGCTCCGTCTGCAACAATGCCAGGATAAAAATCAGGTTGATGCTGTCCAGAGCCACAGTCTGACATGTAGGAAATATTGCTTTCATTCCAGCACAACCCCTGCAGGACTCTCCTTACCCCTGTGCCCAGGTCTTATGCAAAGCCATATGTCATCACTGCAGAAAGAAGGAAATCCAGAAGCTGATGCAGGAGGAACTGGAGCCTGAGTGCAACTAAGTGCCCATGCCATGATGTCCCCGTGTCACCAGCAGCAGTCTCCTCTCTACCAAACCAGGGAGCAAATGTGCTGATGGGGAGTCAAGTTGTGCTGTCTTGGGATGTGTTTTAAGACAGATCTCTTCTTACTATTACTCAAAAGGAAGTCCCATAGGCTCCCTATCCTTGTCACTGCAGCTCCGGGTGCAGAAAATGTCCCCGCTGCTCCCCTCCCTTCCTACAACCTGCATTTTGGGGACATCTATCACACCTTTTTCAGACCAGCACCCTGTACCCCACACTGAGAGTGATCATCTCCTTGCAAGTATCAGCCCCTGGTCCTCCTACCACTACATCCACCTGCAAAAACTCTGATGCTTCTTCAAATGAAACCAGGGTTGCTTTAAGCATGTTAGAAAATCTTCTCTCCATAGCTGTAGTTTCATAAGAAAGTGCGAGAGCAGGGATGGGTCTCTGTTCCCCATCTGAATGTGAAATCCACACTTGCCAGGTCTTTGTCTACCCTCTGTGCTACAGCAGAGCACGGTATAGCCCTGCCTAGGAGACCCAACTCAGTCTGCAGTGCTCCCCCAGACATGCCCAGTATTATGAATGCAAGAAGCATCTCTGCAGGCAGCAATCACCAGCTGCAGAGCACTGTACTGATGCTGACTGGGCCTGGGAGCAGTCTGTGCTGCACACATCCATCACTCAGCGGTATGGGAAGGCAGTGAGGAGGATGGTAAAACAGGAATTAAAATAAAACCATTTGGATGGAGCCTAGACTGAATTTTATATATAATGGCAACATATAAAAGCTAGCAATCTTGGAAAACACAGGCTTGAACAAAAATCTCCAGCCAAGGTTCATTTAAATATATATGCATTTGTAGTATTGTAGATGTGTACATACACATATATATAATTTATGTGACAAGAAAATAAAGTGTTTTCAATTTCTACACCTCCACAGTGGCAATAATTTCTCAGGAACTGGAAACAAGGAAGTAAAGCCCACCTCCTGCGCGAGCTCCAAGCAAGCCAGATCTCTGATTCAGAGCTGCCACTCACATATAACCGAAGCTGCAAGTCCCAATCAGGGACACAGAAATGCCGCTTCCACCCACCACTCTGACCCACTGCACAGAAAATCACATGCAAAAATTCCCTTCAGGTCTGTGGCCAACCCCTGAGCTGCAGAAATAATTTGATTTTCCCTCATTCAAGGCTCCTCCACCAGAAAAAAAATAACAAGAGTCTATCAGTAATCAAGAAGAAAACCAGGAGACTATCAGTAATCATGAGAATCTGTGGAGAGAGCATGCAGCAGCACAGGATTGGCAGGCAGGAGCCAAGGAAATCCCCAACGGGGCACTGGGAGATGTAATTCTGCAGCAGAGCCAGTTTGACATTATAAACTCATCTGCACTGGGAAATGCATCAGAAACAATCAGTAAAGATGTGAAAGAGCCTCAGGAGTGAGGATGTGCCATGGAGTCCTTCACAGAGAGGCCCATCCTGGGATGGAAGTGGTGGGAGTGGTAGAAGTGTTTGCTGCCCAGGGAGAAGGTGGATGTGGCCTCATGTCGCATCAGTACATCCTCAAATGTTAATCAAATGGATGTCTTTCAGTAGTGACTGGGCAGCCTCAGAGGACTTATTACTAGAGCAGATGACAGATCAGTCTTAGGGCGAGAGGCTGAAAAGCTGAGCCAGCTCTTCTGCAGTGCACACTGAGGATGTGAAATTCATAGCACGTGTGAAATCACCAAGGGACCAAATGGAAAACCAATTGTTGTTACAAGGAATTGTAGAATCATGGAATATCCCAAGTTGGAAGGGACCTATGAGGATCATGGAGTCCAACCCGTCTCCACACACCACCCCCCCAAATCTAATCCCTATGTCAGAGAGCACTGTCCAAATGCTCCCTGAGCTCCAGCACTGGGGCCGTGCCCACAGCCCTGGGCAGGCTGTTCCATGCCCACCACCCTCTGGTGCAGACCCTTTCCCTCACCCCCAGCTGCCCTCCCCAGACGCAGCTCCATGCCGTTCCCTCGGGCCCTGTTGCTGTCACACAGAGCAGAGCTCAGCGCTGCCCCTCCGCTCCCTGTGAGGAGCTGCAACTGCCATCAGGCCTCCCCTCAGCCTGCTCTGCTCTGGACTAAGCAGACCAGGGGTTTCAGCTGCTCCTCATCGGTGTTACTCTCTAGACTCTTCCCCATCTTTGTAGCCCTCCTCTGGACGCTCTCTGATAGTCTTATGTCCTTCTGATATTGCATTGCCCAGATCTGCACACAATTGTTGAGGTGAAGCCACCCCACTCCTTAGCATGAAGTCGAAGGGCAGGTGCTTCTCAGATTGCACTGGTTAACAGCTTCTCTGCTTTAGGTGATATCAGTTAGTGCTGGGCAATTCTACGCTTCAGATTTCTCTCAGGCATGCAGGGTAGCTACTGATTGAATATGGCCACTTGCCTCTTCAGTGACTGATACAATAAAGATTTTTCTAGGGTCACGTCTCACAAGCGAAGAAAACAATATGCAGGTAAAAGGGTTGTGCTAGAACGACATTTATGTAAAAAGCCAATATTTACCAGCAATTTTAGTTGCAACATCCATTTAGGTACTTTTCGGTGCTTGCTATTAAGTGTATTTTCTTCAAGCAGTGTGACAAATAACATCAAAAAAGCACAGGTGCTGTTGATTTATTCTGATCCTTTTCAATCAGCTACACTTAGGGATATTGTTCAACAGTATAGTAAGTAATGTAATAAATCTCTTTAACTTGGCATCTAATGCATAAACTAAGGAGCGCCACCCATTCCAAACAAATGCCCAACTTTTTTCCCAACTGTGGAACTATTTGAGTTGGATTGGACTTGTGAAGGTCATCTGGTTCAATCAAATGCTTCAGTTTGAGGACTTTTCATCACAGAATCGCAGAATCACTGGGGTTGGAAGGGACCTCTGGAGATCATCTAGACTAATTGCTCTGCCGAAGCAGGTTCCCTATAGTAGTTTCCTCATGAGAGGGAGTCCTCTCATTCTTACACACCCAAGCCCTACATGGGAATTATAAATACTTCCTTTGAAAACTGAGTGATGCACTCTGAACTAGCTGATGAGGAAAGAGATCTTGGAGTGATGAGAGGGTATTTTGTGAGAACATCAACTTGGTGCTCTGGAAACGACAAATGGGAGATTTAGAAATGCAATGCAGAAAGGCACAACAGAGGACATCTTGCCAACCGCCAGTATATCAAACATAGCTCATTTCTTTCAAGGGGCAATCCAAAAAAAAAGCTCCACCTCTGGGTCAAGAAATCAGTGCAGGTCTGTCCTGAGCTGGTGGGTGCAAATTAATCCCTTGCAGTCTCTCCAAAGATTGCTGAAGATGCACAGTGCTCAGAAGAGCACCTGACACCATCTCGCTGTCTTTTTTCACTCTGCGCTGCAGCACTTGAGCAAGATTTGCTGATTTTGCAGGATAAAGCATGGAGACACAAAAGAAGCAAACTAGTTCAGTCTGGAGGGAGAAAGCCTATGGGAAAAGATGAAATTCCTCAATGTGCACTAACCTCTTTAACTGTCCTGCTCCTAAAGGACATGTGATGGAGAATGATGCCTGCTGTTACAATCTCTTCCTCTGCACTTCCTTTGCACTGATGTATTTTCCACATTGCTTACTAGTCCTCCATGCCCAAAGGAACTCTGCCTACTTTTTTACTCAAAGTCTGCAAAACTTCACAACTTGAGTCAGAGAAAAAGTAAAAACCTCTTCTATTAAACTGCCTGCTATCGCTTAAATGGAGAAATATAACACCCCACAATGAGTTATTGGCCCAATTTTCACCCATGAAATGTGCATTATTGGTGATAGAATGTATTTGAACGTGCATGATACGTCTGTGTAGCTTTTGCAATGTGGAGCCTGGAATCCTTCACCTTTCTGCTTGCATATGGCAAAAACTAAGCTCCCTGCATCCCACAGAAAAAAACCATTTGATACAGTTTTAATCTGCATTAAATCTACATTTTTAATCTAGACTAGAGCATTAGTACTATAAATATGAAGCAAACCTTCAGAGGGAATCTTCTCTGCATCAGTGCCAGTTCACTGGCACTGGGCATCACTGAGCAGAGCCTGGCTCCAGCCTTTTTGCACTCTCCTTTCAGGGATTTATGGACATTGATGAGATCCCCTTCAGCCTCCTCTTCTCCAGGCAGAACAGTCTCAGCTCTCTTGGCCTCTCCTCATAGCAGAGATGCTCCAGTCTCTTCATCATCTGGCAGTCCTCCGCTGGACTTGTTCCAGCATGCTTAAATCTCTCAAAATGGTTTGAAAATGGTCCATACCTTTAAAACTGTCCCCTCTGGAAGTCCAAGTATTTCAGTCTCATGAGGCTGGGAGGGAAGGGTGTGCCACCTGCTTGTCAGTCCTCACTTTCAATTTTATTTCCAAAGGATGAAATGCAATTAAAAATACCTCCATGTGAGGGCAAGCCCAGGGCTGTGAACATTCCTGCCTCAGGCTGCGTATCACAGGTATAGTGAGAAACAATTTTCTTTCATTTTCTGCCCACCAAAAGAAATGTTGGGCACAGATAACAAGATTCTGGGGCTGGTGCCCTCCCTGCACACCACTCTCTTGGCAGCATACCAGCAGACAGGTTGGAGAGCATCACTGTAACAGCACTGGGTAGGACTCACAAGTTGTAGTTTAGTTTCTTTAATCCCTGGGCACTTAGCTCTGAATGAAATCTTCATCACTGCTGTCTAACAAGGGAAGATAGTTCTACCTCCTTATTATTATGCCACTGACACATAGCCGAGGAATGCCAAGATCCACTCATCATCTTCCCACAAATCATCTTCCCTGGAAATACCGGGCTGTGACATCTGCTATGGCATGAGCTGAGCTGCAGCTTAGATGCTCTGCTTCTCTTGAGAATGGGAAGGAACAGCTTACATGTCAGCTTTTACTCTGTGGACATCTACCCCATGCAAACCTATCCCTTCTTCCCACTAGCTGGGGCCTCTCCTGGCTGCACCCTTGCTTTAAAGTCAGAAACCTGATACAACATTACCAATAGGCAGGGATAGAGAGGAGAAAGAAGGTGAAAGACCTCCCCACTCCAGCAGTAGGAGTGAGGTCCAGCACAAACAGACCATCTTGCCCTGCTCCAGCAAGATCTGTAAAAGTTTTCTCCTGAGCTGAGCCAGTGCTTTATCTGGGAAGGCTGCACATCCTCACCAAGAACCTCATTCCTGGCATAGCATTATGAGTTTGAGACTTCTCTGAAAGGCTTTGGTTTGCTATATATGCTGCATTTGTAATGATCTGCCATAAGAATTGCGCCTGATATCTGACAGATCTCAAATATCTGGGTATGTAATATATTTTGCAATGATGTAATTAATTGTACCTTCTGTGGCAGGGAACTTAAGCAGCTATTTTAAAATCTAATTTATATTTAAGCAAGTAAAGTTAATTGCTTGTCCATAACAATGAAAAAGAAATACACTTTGGAAGATTGCCACAGGTCTCCAATCAATATAAATTTAACGTGCTTTTGTGCATCTTGGGGTAAAGTTGCATTTTAGTAGCTTAATCAAGTGTTCTAGGAATTCCTGTACAACACACTGCTAGGAAACCAGCTTGCCCATAAATGCCCGCTGAAGGTGTCAGAAGGCTAAGCTCAGTGAAATCAATACAGATCATAATCCCAAAGGGTCAAGTTCTTTCTCGGGTTCTAAAAGAAATGATCTTACTGAAAACAAACATAATGTGTTACATATATCTTTATTAAGTAATAATTAATACTACGAAATGTATAACCCAGCAATGTATAGAAAAAAAAAAAAACATGCTGTTTTTTAATTCTCTATCATTCCCTACAGCACTAAAGTTTTTTGCAGGAATGGGAAAAAAACACTGAATGGGTGGGGTGAGGCCAAATTTAAGTGCTCTACAAATGTTTTAGGAGATGTGGTAGTGACTCTTCTGTCATTTTCACTTTCAATCACAGAACAGCATTACCTCTGATTTTGAGTGGTTTCAGGAGAACAGCCAAGTGCTCAAGAGCTGAACTTGTCAAAACCTTTCTTGGTTTGGAAATCTCATGAGTTTTGGCTTCTGATAAGACTTTTACTACGCACTGGCTCTAGTGAACTGAAAATATTCCTAGAAAAGGAGATCTTCCAACATCTCTGTGCTTGTGAGTTCAGCTGAAGCCAGAGCATTCAGAGGAAGGCTGAACAGAATTAAGAGAGCAGAAGCTTTTGACTTGGATCAAAATGTTTTTAATTCTAATACCTGTCACTTTTGAGAAAAAAAAATGCAATGGTATTTTAATACAACTATTTGGGAAGCTGTATGTGCTCTGGCTGTATAAGACTACATCATAAAAGCTTTTGTGACAGGGGCACAGAATATATAGCAGCATGTGGGAAAGTGACCTGCACCTGCCCCAGTGCTTTCGAAGGAACTAGGCTTCTCTGAGACATCTGAACATTCAAGTTGTGAAAGTCTGCTTGGTCCTGCTTATCAAATTCTGCCCTTAAATGAGCACACACGAAACAGTGCAGCTTAAGGTCAGGAGATATTGTAGGACTTGAAGCCTGCTTTCCATTCCTGGAGAAGCATTTTACCTACGCTCTGTTTCAGTGCCTCTTCGTAAAATACAAACCTTGCTTCTTTAACTCACAATAAGTGAGCCCCAGATAAATGCATCCCACCCAATAGGACATGTCACATGCATGCAGGTTTTCCATCTCCTCTCCCTGGGGTGAGATGTGTGCACAGCCTGGCACAGATTCTGTAAGCATTAATTGTACTGAAGACCATGATAATATCTAGTTGAGTCGTGGAGATAGGTGAATGTGCTCAACATCACGAAAGCTGGTTGCACAAAATGACCACTATTCGAAAGATGATGTCATAAAGCTGAGTTTGATCATAAGAGGGAAGAAATTATTCCTGATTGTGAATTAGGTTTCTCAAGTTCAGCCTTTTGAAATTGTATGGGTGAAACCATGAAGGGAAAGATTATCTTCAGTGAAACCAAATATCTCCATTACTCAAGGAACAATCTCTCATTATAGCACTGGTGTCCATAATTAATTAGAATCCATGGAGCTAGTCCATTTCAATAATTCTAATTTCATCATTTGGTAATTAATCTGTTTTTGGTAACAAGGTGCTTACTGTAGAAAGAAAATAGCATGTGCTCTTAAACCTTGTGAGAGAATGATCTGAAAAATAGATGAGAGGTGTGTTGTACATTTGTTTTTCAGTAGTTGGAAACACTGAAAGGGAAAAAACAGGTATGTAACACACATAAATCTTTCCCATCTCCTGAAATGTCTGTTTTTATATTCTGTTATTTAAATATGTCTGTAAACCAGTAACTATTAATCTCAGGAATGTTTTTGCTTATTATGTTTTTTAGGTTTGGTACTACACAGTACCAATCACAGAGACATTATTCAATTTATTGTTTTTTTTTTTTTTTTCAAGTGGAAAAGTTAGAAACAGCAATGGTAGTAGTTATTATTGGTTGTATGAAGGAATAGAACTGAAAGAATGAAAAGCAGAGTAACAAAACCCCATCTATCTGCCACAGTATATAGCTAGAGACACAACTGTCCCCAGAAAATTGTTTCATCAACCCTTCAGAAACAGTGGGTATAGATCAGTTGATTTATTTGTCACTGTCCTCACTGCTGTAGGGTCAGCCTGATTGTTTGTCCTGTAGAGATCTCAGGATTTCATCTGAACAGATTTTGAGAGGGGAAGAGTATGCCTCCACACGTACGAGTGATGGTGCTATCAATCTTCTTGACTCACCCATCATCATTCTCTGATGAGTTGTGATGTGTGGCACTCCTGACAGGCTCCTTCACCTCTCTTTGAGCTGTAGGAGCAGCTGCAGGACTGTAGTACTCTAAAGTTGCCACAGCAGATCTCAAACCTTTCGCTTTCTTTGCCTCTCCCTGTGTCTCTGCCAGCAATATCTGCTATCTTAAAGCATAAAAGTTCTGGTTAAAATCACTGTTTATTCCAGTGGCTCTTCTATGGATAGCATACCGCCTAATCAATCAAGTCTCTAAAAGCTCATAAGAAATTCAGCAACACTTTGGCTAACATAAACTTCTTCTGACCAAGGTTTTCTCACTGCTAAAAGTACCAGCAGAACAGATTTTCTTACCAGCTTTTAAGCTTTTTTGTGTGTGTGTTTGTTCTTCACAAGACCAATTTTCTTTCAAGTTTTCATAAATTTCTCACAGACTGGCTGCAAACCAGTGTGGTAGTTGCCAAAGGCAGAAATACTATCAGTTCATGATAAACAGGGCTAGCTGACCACCTGTTTAACATAGAGCAGATGGGAGAGATGTGGTACAGCCAAGACTGGGCAGTACCTACTCCACCCCACTCCACAGTTCCAATTCAGCTGTGCTGGACTCACACATCCCTGACAGACATATTGAACTCCATCAGCACAGGGACACATGCCCAGAAAGCAAACCTCCTCAGTGACAGCAACAGGAGTTCAGGCACAGAAGGGTTTTGAGCTCACTATTGCCCAAAGGTAAACCTGGGGTCTTGACCCATCTGTACTGGTAAAGGGCAGATTTTAAAAGACCGACTTTCTTCCAGGAGCAATCCCCTCCAGGCAGTTTTCATTCAGCCATCCTGTTTTGGAGATGGAAAGAATTTATCAGGATGGTTTCCAAGCTGATCTAAGTTCCAAAAGTCTTTCTTCAACCTGTTTAATTTACAAGTGTAGGTGAAGCCAAGATGTCCTGCTCTATTCCCTTTTCTGTGAACCATGACTGTATTAAACCTTGAGAAGCAAAGATTTCAGTTTGACAGTTCTTTTGTTACCATATATTCTAAATATACCTTTGAACTGATGGGTTTACTGAGATTGTTGTCTTCTTTAACTTTTAGGTCTCAGATTCCTTTTCTATAGAAGGTTTGCGTTGAGAAATACAATGAGGAATTCTTCAATGACAGCAAGATGCAGCACTAGGTGCAATGCTATATTCTGGGTAAATGATACCATTCAAAGGACAGGGCAGAGCATGAATAGCATTGATTTCCAGAACAGCTATTTCAGGACTTAGCAAAGTTTGGGCAGGTTGTTCTCTGATCTTGTTGATCTGATATGAGGCTGTGTCCCACCCTGGCAGACAGCAATATGGCCTGAGTTACATGCAGCTTCTCACCTCCTGCTTGGGTCATAGCATTACTTTATGCTTGGGCTCACTATTGCCTTATGGAAAACATGACAGCACCCTGCACTAACACTAAGCTAAAGAAGGTGTTTCCAAACCATGCTTGACACTCTACAGTGGCTTACAAAGAGGACTTCTATCATTATAGCACTTTGTGACCTTCTCCAAGGACAGCTGAAATCACCTGGGGTTCAAGGATGAAGGCCTGAATGCAGGCTTAGACCCTCCAAGGATGAAGCTGTGCGGAAGGAGACTTGATGAAGCCAGTCCAAGCAATGGGATGCACTGTCAGGACCTCACAAACCAAAGCAGCAATATCTACTACAGAGAGCAAGTTCTCTGACAGCTTTCATCCGTCTAGGTGAACTATACCTTAGAAGTGCTGCCTTTTTGCATTAGCTCTAAATGGAGTCTAGAGAAGCAGATCTGATGTAAAAAACTACATTCTCCAAGTTTTAATGGGTGAATCCATCTCCAAGCAACTAGCTGTGTTATGGCTGCCCATACAAAGACCTGTAATTAAACAGAAAGGTTTGCAATCATAAAGCATGGATGTATACCAAATTTCAGATTAAATTGTATAAAATTGAATTAACTATGTTTTGTGGATGATTTGGAAAGAGAAAAGGCACAGATTGTTTGTCCAATTTTACTACTGTATAAAATGTATTCTTTCATGGATTTTCTATTTTAACATCTCTAACCTTCAATTAAACAGGGTGTTTTAAAAATTTTATGGTTTTAAACATTTTATGAAGATAACTTTCAGCCACTTTACCAGCACAAGTATGTGAACAAACTGTTGTCTCATTAGAATGTCCTTTCTCCACCTGAATAGCTCAACATTGGCAGCATTTCAGAGCACAAAACTTGGCAGAGAAATAGCCTGACTATATATCCAAAACCAGCCCTGAGTACTTTTTGTGGCCTGCTAATCTTGCCTACTTTGAAAGTGCACAGGTATTTTAAGAAAGTTAGAATGCTGTTGTCAGCTTGTAAATTATTTCATTTCACCAATTACCACAGTATCAATGCGACCGCAGATGTCACAGGTCTTGTGAAGTTCCTGCCAAATTAGAAAAAGGGGAGGGATGAATTCTTGGAGCTTCCTCCACCACTGCTGGAGGCTAGGGACTTGCTTACCGAAGTTTTAGCATTTTTGCTGAACACAGAACTGGGAATTCTAACTGCTGTCAATGAAAGTTTTAAAGTTCCAACTTCTTCCTGCAGCACTGTGGAAATGTAGCATGGCAGGCAGGAGCAGGGTCGGCAGAGAAGACTGTGATGAGATCGAATCTTTGCAAAGTCCCATTACTTCACAGGTCCATTTACTCCTCTTCATCCTTCCCAGGTTTGCCACCACAGTTTTCTGTTGCCGATGGCTTCCCTGCGCCATTCTAGACCAAAAACCTGAGTATCCATGTTCAACAGCATATGAACTCTCTGGTGCCTTCCTCCAGCAGTTTCAGACTGGGAAACAAAGATAAACTGGGCATAAAGCCATGCTTTCCTGATCCTTTCCTGGCTCCTGAGCAGTCCTGTGGCCATCACTCCAGCGCAGATCTCTGTCTTGCACATCACCCTTATGCAAATGCTCCACATACAGCTTGAGCAGCCCCATAAATCCTCAATGCATTCCTCGCATCACCCTGTCTGTTCACCACAATTACTGCTGCTTTCCCCTTGTCTCTCTAATAACTCAGTGAGAGCAGCAGAAGGCCAGGAGAGTTAATGTTGTCTTGTCAAATCTTGAAAGATCTACTTGTAATCCCAACCGGTTCTTTTAAGAGGAAGAAAAAAAAAAAAAAAAGAAAGAAAGAAAATAAAAAAAAAGAGCAAGAGCATGAAAATGTGTTTGCAAAGGCTGAATACTGATGTTCAGTTTCCTGACATGATGAATCCACTCAGAAAAGCTGCATCTCAAGAATAAAAGAACCTGTTAAGAAAAAGACACTGCAGGTAGCTGTGCAGACAGAAACATTATGGCTGTGACCATTATTTTCCTGAGGTAATATCCTTGTCAGAGGCACCGGGACTTCTCTGCACATGTAGGAATCAGAGCCAGCCATTGAGCAGGTGAATTCCAATTCAACTCTTCAGCCATAAAATAAATTCTGAGTCCATCAGTGCTTGTAGAGATGTGAAATCTGTTTTATGGTCAGTGCAGAAGAAAGCCCTTCAAAAGCCTTCTTTAGTATCTGCATACCTTCCTTACACTTCTGTCTCTTTCAATTCCTTTGACTTTCAACAACAGGAACAAGGGAAAAACAGCAACAAGTTGCCTTGGTGTTATGTACAAAAATTGCCTTGGTGTTATGTACAAATTCCTATATACAAGCTACAGACAGCAGCATCTCAGCGATAGCTGCAACAGACCAGAGTGAGATGAGTCCCACCACCATGCTATTACAAGCTGGGTGCAGGCCCAACTCCAGCTCCCCCAAGTCAGTGCTGCTCCTCACCCCTTCAGGCACTGCTATCAATGTGCCACTGTGTCAGCGGAGGGTCAGGAACTCACTAAACATTACAACATCCTGCTGCCTATTGGTCTCTCCAGGCATCTCCTTGTCTGATTCCTGACCATCCCATTTTTCCCTTCCCTCCAAGAAGAGCTATTTTCCCACTGCTGTTCCCATCACGTTTCCTGTTCCAGAGGGCAGGGAAACATTCAGTGTCTGAAAGGAGAGCTAACAAAGACTGAGCACAAGTCTGTGCTCAGAGTCAAGGCACCCAAGTAGAAAGGAGTCAGAGCCTGGTTCTCTTTCCTCAGCCCATCCAAGCATACCGATGTGACAGGAACAGGGATAGCAACAGAAGCTCTGCACTTGTCTTTGCCCTGTCTTGCTCATCTTGCCCACATGTCCCCAATTCTTATGTGTCTCTCTATCATATTAATACATAGCTGGTTATGAGTATCATTGCAGAAAGTTTCATGTTTTGGTTTGGGGTGGGGTTTTTATGTTTGTTTTCTCTCTGGTTGAATTTGCTCCTGTTTTCCCAGAGCTCCTATGCAAAAGAGGATGGAAGAGATCCCACAAAGCCCACCGTTCTTTTCCATAGATTTTCAGCAATGTATCCAGTGAGGCAGTGCGTCCAGTCACATTTCAAATCTGTGCATTTTGGCAATTTTTTTCACTGAATTACTTTGAAATACATGAGGAGATTATGATATCTTTATGATTTCTTTTTTTCAGGATATTAGAGGAATAACACCAAGCCCTCTACAAAATGATGGGCAGCGTATTTATTACTTCTTCTTTAGACTCCATCACTTGTCCTTGCTGGGGTACCAAGACACTCAAAGTTGTTGTAATATCAATTCCCAATGTACTAAAACCCAATTTGCCTGTTGCCGTGGCAAGATGCTAAGGACCAGATGAAATGAATTATGCTTCTGCTTGAATCTGGGAAGGAAGGTCCCAGGAGCATAACAACAAAGTATAAATAACATCCATTCTGGCACATCTGACAAATGCAAGCTATTAAAAAAAGTTTATAACATGTTCCAACAAACTTAAGATCTTCCATATAAAAGACCAAAAGCTTCAAAACTGATGCTGTGCATGCACAAAACAAACAAACAAGCAAAAAAAGAAAAAAAGAAAGAAAGAAGTGTATCTGTCTTAGTTTATTGCAGGAACAGTCTGTTACAGGAGGGCCACTTACAAAGGCTGGGGTCAGTGAAATATTTGAGGCTGAATCTATCCAGATTTCAACCCTGCCACACGACAGGATGTTTTGGGATAAGAATTTTGTTTGTAATGTAAATCAGTCCAGTACCTCTATCTAACCCTAGGAAGGTTTTTCATTACTCACTCAAACTAGGCAAACCTGGCAGGGTGACTAAGACTTCAATTAGCAGGAAGGTTATTATTAGCATAAATCATAGAATTGCTCAGGTTGGAAAAGGCTTTAAAGATCATCGAGTCCAACCACAACCTAACCATACTACCCTAACTCTAACAACCCTCTGCTAAATCATGTCCCTGAGCACCACATCCATACAGAAGTCCTAGGGCTAGTCAGTTAAAAATGGTACAGACCTATGACAGAAAGACAGCCCCTGCACTGTGGTGTACATATGAGGCACGAGAGATGGAGAGCAGAGGAAACAGCAGGGAGTAACAAAGCAGCCCCAGAAGCAGCCCCAGCACACTCTATATAACCAGTGCCAGATTTTTTTAAATGTCACAGGAGGAATGGCTTTAGAGGTGAACCTGAATACTAACGGGGAGGTAGCTTTGCTACTATCCATCTGGAGCTCCTCCACGCACAGATAAAGTCATTCAGCAAGTAATCTTCCATAGGTGACATCAAACTTCTCTTACACTCTCACTTAAAGCGGGGGAGAAAATGAGAAGTTACATGCTGGAAGAAATTACAAGTGCTTTATCCAAGCTGCCAGATATTTGTGGAACAGAATCAGGAGCTGACAGAGAAAACTCCAGTTTGGCAAAACCAATGGGTTTTGCAGAAATGTATTTATCTCAAGGAACCTGCAAGAAGTCCAAGTGGGGGTAGATGTTTTAATAAAAGCCAGAGAGAGGGAAAGACCTCATCTGACCTGCAAAATCTGGATGCTGCTTGTTCATTCTAAGTAGTAAGGCTGAAACGTGCTGTAAATGCCATATCAGAGAGGACTCTCACATGCAGCCCAGAATAACCAGTAATGAGCATGGCTAATGTGAAGTCTAAGTTCCAGCCATCCCTGTGTGTAAATTGAGCAGCAATGACACCTCTACATTTTGCATCCCAAGAGGGTTCTCTTATCATTGTGCATCTCATCATACATCATACATTCTTAGTAAATGTATTTTGAAAAGTTTGCAGTTTCCTTTTGAAGAAAAAATGCTTTTATTTCATAAGATGGAGTTCTTGTTTTCCAGCCCAACTCACCTTTAAGCCATGGTTTTCAATTCCTCATGCAAATAATTTGGAATAGGAATACAGGAAGGTCTAAGTACATACTGAGTGTGAACAGTTGTGAACAGTACAAATCAGCAAGCATAAAACAGATTTTTAACTCACTCCCTTCCCATAAATCCAAATTTCATAGAAAATGAAGTACAAATCTTCTTACAAGACTGAAAATGTTTCCAAATTTCCTCTCACCCATTTAAATTACACTGAGTGCCATAGCAAAGATACCATTTAGAAATAACAGGTGATTAAACAGCCTATCTCATCTGTAAATAAGCATGGAATTCAGTGTTTGATAAGTTATTTGATTTGCACCTCTTAATCAAGCGCAAGTTTTGTGACTGCTTACCACATTCTTTTGCAACAAATCCCAAATTGCTGTTGATGCCAGGGATAGGGAAATGGAACTGCTGTCCAGGCATGTAAGCCTTTTGCTGGGCAGTCATCTGCAATCCAAACACAGAACTCTAACATTATTATTCCAGCCCAGTATGAAAGACTGCAAAACATAAACTCAATCCCCAGTTTCACTCCTACTAATACACATACAGCATAAGACTCAAATGATAATGTTCAGCTCTGAATATTTATGTTTCATATGTAGCTTTGTGGTGGTTAGAGGTTTAGTACACCTTTGACTGCTTCTCCTTGCCTAAACAGACAATACAGGACCATATTTTCTTTGTGGCAGTTACTTTCTGAAATCTCCAAGACAGAAGGAACATTACACAGATACACAAAACACATCACAAGATTTTCTAGTGTTTGCCCCATTTCAATGGGATGGTTAAAAAATGGGAAGAGCCTTACTGATTGCTGAATTTACTTTCAAGAACCAGCAGCTTTCTGATGTATGGTAATATAACCAGCTCTCTTGTGCCTGCAGCCAAAATTGTAGCAAGGTGCTAATGGACTCCAGAAATGTCTATAATGTCTCTGTTGAGATTCTCCACCTAATAGACACCTGGTAAATCATTCAGTACTGTCATATGTTTTTCTCTAATTTATTCTCTGAAGACATAGGAAACAGCTTTCTGAGCTTCCCCATTAGAAAAATGCCTTTCAGACATTAAAAGTAAACATTCATTATTGTATCTACAAACATAATGGTTGGAAAATCACATAAACCCAGCTGGAAAAGGTGCACGGTAATGAAATAAACTAATGAAAATATGACCTGAGCAGTAAAAATGGGTTTAAAAATGGGTTATAAAAGCAATAGTGATTGTGTTTGTTATATGATTACCGTACTGTCAAAACTAAAGGCTGCAACAGCTCTGCAGTCACTGATAACTAATTCATAAGGCACAGTCATAAAAGACTATGCATTAAAGAAGACGTTGTAAAATAACAATTAGATAACTGAATGTACTCTGAAATGCAAACACTGAACACAGAGATGAATCAAGAGAGAGAAGCTGCATTTTAACAGCTATGTTCTCTCTCTCCAATTCTGATTTAAATGCTGCCGGGTAGGATTCAAGTGTCTAGGCTGTGCCAGTTAATGTGCATCCAATACAATTAAAGGAAGCAGTAGTGACACAGACCATTTCCCCAGTGTGTCTGACCATGAATTTTTGGTGACAGTGACTTAGGTACAGTAATTACAGTTTCAGGGAAACAAATAGTAGGAGACTCCAAGAATATCCACTCTTCCACTAGAATCATTACATCCAGCCTTCATCATCATCAAGCACTTCTGCGAACCTTTCTGTTGTTTTGTGACCCAACTGTACTCATGAAATCTATAAGGTTTTCTAAAGGAAAAATCGAAGCTACCAGCATGATCATAGGATATTTATTGCCATCTGCATTTGGCCGTATTTCTTTGCTTGACTCTTTCTCCAGACTGGCTGACAGCTGTATATTGAGCCAAAAGTTTTGTTTAAAGGAAATAGTAGGCCTTGGACAAACTGTCAGGGACATGAGAACAGCCGCAGACAGAGCAAGGTTCTATCTAGTTCAGTGTCCTGTTTCCATTGGGACAGGGCAGAGTATGACAACAGGATAAGCACTCATTAAAACCTGTCCTGATTATGCTTCCTGTCTCCTGTCATTTGTAGATCTTGCATCTCCTGGACCAAGGGCGTTAACACAAGGTGTTAATGTATAGAGATAAAGTGACAGAGATGAACATCGGTAACCATCCAGAATTAAAGTTGCCCTTTATATTTCTCACTATAAAGCATACTCTTCAGAAAAAAGTATGCAACTTTTTTGCAGCCTCTGAGTATGTTTACTTCTTTTTCTTTTAAAAGCATGAATATATATATTGGGTGCTAAGTAGAGTTGCACAAAATTCCCTTTTGACTCAGCAGTCAGTTTTCTGTGCACCATCTCATGGTCATTTTAGCTGTAGCTAAATATGTAGGATTTCATATTCAACCAAGTTCTCACTATGATACTTAAAATTTTATCAGCATCACTGTTTTCCTGCTGCATAGCATCCATTTGATTACACTTGTATACATTTTGTGCAGCAAGCCCAACTCATCCAGCAATCCAGACTGCTCTATAGGTCTGCTTCCTAGTCTCTATGGGTTTTCTACAGTCACTGTGAGATCTGCAAGTTTTATCCTGGCTTCCAGTTGAATACTAAACATATTGAGTAGCAACTGAGTCTTGCACAGAGCCTTGAAGACTCTCGTGAGACACATCTCAATCAGATGATGATTCCCTATGAAAAGCTTCTAGATTTATTCAAACTCAAGTCGATTTAATGTGTTTTTAGGAAAACAGCTCTAAAAGTACATCTTATCCTCTACTTACATCTTGCTTTCAACGAGCAATTGAGAGAAGTCTGTTGGTAAGTCTAGGCTCAAGTATGGCTGTGGTAAACTAAAATGGGCCACAGCATAATATGTACAGAAATACAGCAAGCAGAAGTGTGATTGAAATGGAGAAACACCTTTTACATAGGTGGAGAATGCCAGGATTAAGGGTGTGCCACAGCATGAGTGGGATGCCCTTATAGTAAAGCAAAAAGAGTTTTCTCCCCCATAGATGCAAATATTTCTCTTCCTCCACCTCATTTTTGGGTAAACATGATTCTTTCTCACCTCCACCAAATAACTGGCTACCAACCTATTTCACATACAAATTCTTCATATTGTGCAGGTCTAACCTGTCAGTCAAAATAACAAGTGGAATCATCAGCTTCAGTCTCTTTATTTATAATATGGATAATCTCAGAAAAAAAAACAAAAAACAAAAAACAAACAAAAAAAAACAGATTTGCTTAATTATATATATCTTGAAATATTAAAATACAAAATACCCCTTTGCCCTGTCTTGCCAACCAAATAAATCACAGGCCACTTCATGGCATCTGAATACAAAGACGTTACAGGGCAGCTTTGGGAACATTACCAAATCTCATTAAACACTTCCACTGATAACATAATAACATGCTATATGTTCTTCATCTGCCACATCACACTCAGAATCAGAGTGCTCCTTTCTTGCCTTTTGTAATGCTGCATTTTGCTTCCATAAAAAGGGAAATCCTATAACAGTTTTGTTTTGAAATACTGGCTCACCCAGCAGGTTGCATATTTTCAAAACTCAGCTTTTCTCACTCTGGTTTCTGGGACACATCATTCTTTAACCTTGGGCTGCTCTCCTGACAAGGTGAAAACTCATTAACCGCCTCCGTATAATTTAAACACACAGCTTTGTTACTTTGCTGGCAGCAGCCCACAGGGATAGCAGGGATCCTGTAGCAGGAGCTTATTCTAGTGGCTGGCTATGTCCTCAATAGCTTTCTCTGGGACAGAGGATAATTACCTTCCCAATAACAGAACTGCAGCACCAAAAAACGCAGAAGTTTTATGAACTCGTATAAAGTAAGCACACCTTCAACAGGACTGTCACATAGAGGGTAATACAAACAGTCCCTAGGGGATAAACTCCTCTCCCCATCTCTCCAGGTACTCCTGGCACAAATGACAATAGCACATACAAATCTTCCTGCTCTTGTGTCAATCGCGTTTCCTCAGACTTCCCCACGTGTTTTTATTTCTAGGCTGAATGCTAAGTAGAAATTGTCAACTTTCCAGATTCAGTTTGGGTGATGCCAAAATCTTTTGAGCACAACTCAAGGAAATCAGAGTGGAAGATATTTCATTCACTAAAGAAAAGGGATACTCCAAAAAGCTCTCTAGAGTGCAATAAGGGCCTGCATACAGATTGCTCTGAGCTGTGGTTTGGCATTGGCGTTCACAGCAACAGAAAGCCTCCAGCATTTGGCTAGTCCCAAAGTCAGCCACCTTCTGCAGTGTTTCAGGTGCCTCCTAAAGCTACTTGTCATTGACTCTGATGAAGATACAATGACAGTCCAAGAGCAGCAGCAAGGGAGCAAGGAGAGACTAAAGAATTAACAGTCTAGCATGATGCTGAGTAACCAGCGTGTCCTGTGTTAAATGTAGTTAAAATGACGGCATGAGATGGTTTTGAAAAGATCTAATGATCTACTCATTGCTCCTCTTTTTCCTCATTTTCTCTTCTCATCACTTTCCTTCACTGAACTACAGAGGCTATGCCTGTTCTTCCCCTTGCACCAGAGTTCTTTCCTCCTCTTCTCTTTTAACTGAATCTTTTGGATCAAGGGCTGACTGACCATCAGCTTATGGGCTGCCCAGAGCTAAGCAAGGACTGCAGCACCTCCAAAGAACATCATTTCTCACCGTGCTTTACTATGTGTAAGGCTCTGGTTGGGGATAAAGGCCTCATCCAGGAACAGTAAGAAGTAAAATAGAATAAACCAGATTCCTACAGGATGATGTATGGGCATTCTCTTACAGTACCCTTTCTGCAACCTCATTCTTGCAAATCTTACTCTTTTATTCACGCATTGTTTACATTGGCACCTACGGCGCTTCCAATTTTGGCATAATACACTTTGGCTTCATACAGCAAGCATGTTTCATAACGCAGACAGCACTAACAGAGATTGCTTCCCATTCCCATCCCCTCTTATTTCACATTTTCCAGATCCTTCTACCTCCTAACAATAGCTATCTCTGCAGTCCTATTTCAGTTTTTCACCGTGAAAAACTGGAAAGTTTTTCATAGGTAAGTATTTAATGCTATTTATTTATTAGAAATAGCTGTTGTTTAGGAAGGTGACCAAAACTCTGGGCAGGAAGTGCCAGAATGGCCTTTGATATTTATAGCAAATAAGTGCGTGGAAAATACTGCTAGACCTACTAGGAAACTAACACTGCGCAGGCTAAATTGTAGGTACTTCAAGGAGGAGGACAGCAACTTACAGTCCATGGAAAAAAAAAAAAAAGAGTAGAGATTTAGGTTAGATGTCAGTAAGAAATTATTTATTCAGAGGGTGAGGGTGGTGAGGCACTGGCACAGCTGCCCAGCAAGCTGTGGGTGCCCCATCCCTGAAGGTGCTCAAGGCCAGGCTGGATGGGGCCCTGGGCAGCCTCAGCTGGTGGGTGTAACCCTGCCTACAGCAGGGCACTGGGGCTGGGTGTGCTGCAAGGTCCCCTCCAACCCAAACCGTTCTGTGATTCTATGAGAAGGAAAGAAACCCTTATGTCTTAGGCTTACCTCTCTGAAGGTACCTGTCTCAAGACTTACTCTGTGGAAGTCTAATTTTGCCTAACACAGATCTGTTCAGAGCAGACCTAAAAACAGGCTTGGAGATGGGCTGACCACCAAGGTAACACAAGACTGAGCAGATTAAATCACTGGGATCATTTTTCCTTTTTATCATCTTGTTTGATCGTAGTGGAAATAAATCATTTTGGGACTAGCTCATGCTGGGAAGCAGAGCAGACCTGGAGACAGCAGGTGTGTGATGATGAGAGAGATCCAAAGTGAAGCCAAGAAATCAATCCTCAGGTCAGGGTCAGACTCAGCGGAGGTACCCTGGGTCAGACAAAGTCCCAGGATGTCCTGGAAGGGCTGTGGGGATGGGGATGGACTAAGGACAGGCTGGGACAGCAGCCCTCAGGGCCCATGACTGGCAGAGCAGCACTGTGGGAGCTGGAGCCCAGCCCAGATGCAGCATTGCTGAGGTGGAGGCTGATGGTCCTGGGGTTGACATGAGGTTCTGGGCACTAGGCAGGTGGGGAAGCCTGGCAGGGCCAATAGGGGCTATAAGTGCTCTCAGGGCCAGGAGACAGTAGCTTACTTGTAAATATTCAGGCACTCCAGCTTATCAGATTTCATTAAAACTAATAGGGTAGGCTCATACATATTTATAATGTATATTGCCCTCCTTTTCTAAAAATTTAAAAGTTCATTGCTGTAAGCAGATTCTTGAAAGCAGCTACAAGAATGGCTTGCTTTGAAGAATCCAGCCTGCAGTGCTGTAGGCTACTGCAGTTGCCTAAACCTTTCCCACTGTTGCAAATTACTTACATTTGTCAATGTCCCCATCCTGCCCACCTATGATATTTCATTATCATCGCCTTTTGTTTCTGAATATTCCACATTGCTGCATTTGTTGCAGAACACATTTGTTATACAGCAAGACAAAATTTAAAGAAGACTGTTGCTTCTGGATAGCCTATGTAATGTTCAGCATTCAGAATCAGCATTCAACACTCTTTACTAATTTATGCTTGCTCCTTTGCAACAAGCACACACTCACTGTGTAAACAGGGTCTCCATCAGAATGAGAGAGGCAGAGTATAGTTTATCATTCCTCATGACAATACATAGACAGTCACTCCATAAATGGTTCCATTTGCAAATTATCCAGTAGGTTAATAGATTTTAGAGCCTGAAGGGACTTCTGGCATCATCTGGCCTGTATTACCTCTTGCATAACTATGGCATATAGAAGCAGTATAATTTTATCCAGCAGTTTCTAATGAAGAAAAAATGACTCTGCCTAACTTGTTGCAGTGAGAGATCTTTGGGGTGATCACTAAGAATGAAATGAAGAGTCTTTTGCCCTTAAAAATGACATTTAAAGGGAGATTTTATAAGTTTATAAGTCACCAGTAGCTGAAGAGAGGTGCCCTTTATACTAAATGATAGATTTTATCAAGGTGACTTTGTGCTTCACTCCACAAAGGCATTTAAGAGTGATTATCTCTAAACTTGCAAACTGTCTGGTTTCCATGGGACTGCTCCTCACTTCTAACAGAGCCTGCATCTAACTTCTCTGCTCACTTAACCATCGCAAAAGCAAACTGAAGACATTTATAAAACAGCCTTAGATGAGCTCTGGAGTGAGCCAAGACTCCAATAATAACTAGATTGCAGCAAAATGGTTTCAAGACAAGTCTGGAAACATTGCAGTGTCTATTTGTAACACCAAGTTGATTTCAGCTTGACTCTGAGTATGACAATCATCCAGCTAGAAACAGCTTTGGTACTTAACACACCTACTCGAACAGCTTCATTTTTGCTACCAGTAATCAGACACTGATGCTCATTTCTTCAACATAGAACAAGAAATAGTTGATGCTGGTAGTGTGTGCTGAGCAAAGACTGACTTTTAAGTGGTGGTTACAGCAGCTGGAGATGTTTATTCAGCTCATGCCACGTTCATACGTCCCCTCTTTAAGATGTCAGCATTGTCACAATAGCTGTTTCTTGACATAAACTCTACCTCAAAATATTAATTGGGATTTATGGAGACCACCTGATTTTTCTTAAGGAAAATACATAATTATATCAAAGTATATCAAAGAAAAGTAAGTTACATGTCAAGAAAATGAGAAAATAGCATCAGTATAGACAAATAAGATGAAAGATTAAATGTGATAAACATTATTGCCAGCTTTTGAAAACAGCCACAGTGTCCACTGTCCCAAAATTATTTGGGAACACATGAGCTCATCAGCAAGTTAGGTATGAGGTAGGAAATAAAAAATCTAAACAAATGAGGAAGGCTGAATAAAACAGCTTCAAGATGAATCTGTAAACTTTATCGAGTAAAGTGATTTAAGGATAGCTTCAGGTCAGGTTATCCCCTATTTACTTTAAAAGCATCTTCCATAGGATGATCTTCATTCCTCACACTAAAGATTCATTTGTCACATGAAGTCTGCATCTATTAATTAAGCCTCTGAAGAGCACCACTAAGATTCTCATTAATCTTCCTCTTATTGTAGACTTTAGCCTGAACAAACCATAGTACTTCAGCAATACTAATGACAAAACTACTAAAAAAGATTGTTTTTTTTTTTAACCCATTTTTCTAAGATGACAGTGAATGAAATACCTGTACTAAACATTGTGAACGGCACTTCTCAATTCTCCACTAAGGTGACTCCTGAAACCTCTGATTTTGCAGTTGTAATTTCAATCATAGATTCGTCTGAGTCGGAAGGAGCCTTTAAAGGCCATCTGACCCACCTCCCCTGCAGTGAGCAGGGACACCTACAGCTCCATCAGGTGCTCAGAGCCCCGTCCAGTCTGACCTTGAATGTCCCCAGGGACGGGACATCCAACATATTTCTGGGCAACCTATTCCAGTGCCTCACCATCTTTATCATGAAAAAAATTTTCCTTACATCCAGTCTAAATCTCCCCTATTGTTCAACAACAGCAGCAACAACAAAAACTCTACACTATGGAAAAACTGTAGGAAGATCTATTAATGGCTATGCTGAGGCTAAAGCGATATCTACCTGTGATATAGTGAAGAGAAAGACAGATTTGTAGAAGGAAATAGGACTGAAGACCTGGTTCCATAGCAGGAGCAGTTCAGAGCCTTTGCTTAAAACAATCCCTAGTCAGGATCCAAGGACCAAATGCTCCCTAGCAGTGGCAATGCACTGATCTGCTCCTGGAGTGCATCTTTAGTTCCTCCAAAAAGAATTCAACTTGTGTATTCCAAGATCGCTTCCAGATACAAATTAAATGCTAAGGGGGCAATTGCTCCAAAAACACACTTCTTAAGTAAAATACCAATGCAGTTGCAGTTCCTATTGGAAGCAGGCACAAGTCTGCTCTGCTGGTTTCAGAAACAAGGCAGTGAGTTAATCCCTCTGGCAGGACATGGAAACTGGTTGACTGGAGCTCTTTGGGAGCTCTCACGTAAGTTTAATACCCTGTTACTAGAAGGTAAGATCAGCCCTTTAAGAGGTTGATCTTTCTCCAAAACAGTGAGCTGCTTTTGTGTTCTAAATGCCAAAGTAGTCACAGAAGGAAAACTTCAGCACCATGAAATGTAACTGGAAAGAGAAATCAGTTCCCTTCAAGTCTCAGATAGAGGCTGAAAGTTTCATAAATGATCTGTGGTGAAAAACTCCCTTGAAAACTGGGATGAAGGCTAGAGTTTGAGATGGAAAGATGTGGGTACACCAAAAATTAGGAAAATTGAGAAAGCCATTGCAAGTGCTCACTTGTTCACCGATTTCCTCATAACCTTCAGCAGAACTTGAAGGACTGAAATATTTGGCCGAAGGATGGAAAAACAGTGAGAATTAGAGCTGTGAACAACCTCCACTGATACGTGAATCCCCCCAAAACTGATCACTAATACAGAAGAGATTCTCCCCTAGTGATAGTAGGTCCTGCTCACAGAAGACCTCATTCACCCCTTCCCACTACTATTTCATATTCTCATGCAATAAATTGCTATTTCAGCACCAAAGCTCCCCAAGTCTAAGCAATTGTTTTATGCATCCATGATGTGGATGCAAGAAGAGTTATAAATTTTAGGCTTGAACGTGAGGAATGAAAAAAAAATTTAGAAGTACCATTTATGATGTGTTTTCTTTTTTATCCTCTAGATAAGTTGCTAGCTGGTCCTAAAAAAAAAAAAAAAAAAAAAAAAAAAAAAAATTGAAATGAATTTCAGAGAGAATTTACTATCTCAGAAATGTGATGAAGACTTAGGGTTTTTGCCATTCATTTGCTCTTAAGGGAGTTTTTGTCTGGCATAGGAAAAACTCATCCACAGCCAAAGTGATGGTGCGCAGAGAGTGAAAAAAGACAGATACAGCAAATTACATATGTTCTGTGTGCAGACTGGGGACTCCAGACACACAGCTATCACTCCTGACATAACATTTCACCAAAAATATACTGCCAGGAACATTCCATTCCTCTCAGCTAGTGGTGGTGCTGCTCCTGCAGTCCTATTACACCGAGCTACAAAGGAGTTGAAGAGCAGGGATTCCGCTGGAGTATGCAGTGCTCTATTGATCCCTCAACCCCAGTTGGGCATGCCCAGCTCCCTGCAGAGCCATGATGAGCACACCTGCTGCTGCAGCACAGAAATGGCTTTACATCTCTGCTAAAGTACCTGGTCCCCAGTTTCTGTACCAGGACAGATTCCCCCTGCATGTCCTCCCCTTCCAACACATTAGTGGAGGGTACAAAACAGTAAATTTATGCAGGTTTCTAGCTGCCATTCTCTGAGAGATTGTATTTTAAGGATGCTTTTTGATTCGGACATCATTCTTCTACCCTGCCCATCAGCAGCCTTGGATGTAGCTTAGCAACGCAGTCAAAAATGAAAAGCCTAAGGCACCCAGACAAATCACTGTAGGATGACAAGTTTGTGTTGACCAACCTGCCATGGCTGCCTGCACCCACATTGTTAAACATGGGCCACCGCAGATTCGTGACTCTGTAATTTACTCTTGCCACTGAGAAGATGTATCTGCTTACAGTACTTCAGCTGAGAGGAGGTCATTTCCACTTTCATCCTGCCAGGGCGCATCATTTTGTTGTTAGTTGATTTGACAGCCACTGTGTAGAACGAGCCTGTGGATGACTGGAAGCATGTTTCTATAATTTTCCACTTCCCTCCCATCTGTAGGACAGCCTGGCACTCTTTCTGCAGACACAAGGCTGGCAGGAGCTGGAAGCACCCATGGAATGAGAAGGAAATGCTGGCTGTAATGTAGTGGATGGGGGAGGTGGTATGGAGGGGTTGTAGAGAGAAAAGAATTACCCAGGTACTTCTCAGTGCAGTGGGGAACCTGAGGATTCACAGAGGCTAGAAGGTAACAGTAGATTGTGCGATGGCATTTCTGAGGGCATTCACTCAATGTAAAAGAAAAAAATGCTTCAGCCAGAACATAGATACTGCAGGCATTTTCGTACACTATGAAAATCCTCGAGTTAGGGACGAGCTCTCCTATGAGGAAAAATAGATTCAAACAAAACCAAACAAATATGCATTGCATCTGTATTTATCTTAGTAATCAGCACAAGAGTTCAGCAGCTCTGCTCTGAATGACATCCAGCTCAGAGTTCAGTAGTTTGCATTTATTATTTAGCTCTTTGGATGAAAGAGTTGGATTTTTTTTTTCATTCTAATGTTTTAAATGATTCAGACACGTCTTTCACAGAATAAATAGTGCTGTTTTCTTAAAAATGCTGTTCCTGGACCTCGCTGGCTGGCAGATTATATGCATTTCAACAGAAATTCAAGTTGGCTGCATACAACAGCAGAAATTAAACCAAGCAAAGCCCCATGAGAACAATAGATGAGAAAGCATATACACACCAGAATTTGGTCAATTATTTATAAAATGTGATCACTGTAAATAGGTTGTTTCTATGGCTGCTCACAAATCTTCTGTATTTCTGAGATTTAAGTTGGTGGTGTTTTATGTTTTGTTTCCTGTCTCCTGGGCTTCTCTAAAGGTAAGTTAGAGTTTTCTGTTTGTTTACTTTCTTTCCCCTAACACCAACAAAATCTCTGGAATTGGCACTGGCACTCTGGATGCCTGAAGAAGCAATTTTTCAAATTGAGGCATAGACACTTGAATTTCCTCTCGGGATCTTAATAATCACAATATCTTTCAGGCATCAGGTACAAAACTTGCTTTTGAAAAGACAGCTTCAATTCTTACACATCTGACCTATCCCCTTGCTCAAGAGAAGACTCATTCTCAAAGCAACAAAGGCAGAGACAGCTCCTTAGTTATCTGAATTTGTGTATCATCAGTATTTACTATTTATATCCCAGTGGCATTGTCTTATGCACAGTGCAATATAGATGAAGAGAATCCTCTCTGCAATGTACAGCTCACAATCATAACTACAGCCTCCAGGAAAAAGTAAGAGGAAGATGCTCTTGGTCTCTCCACCTTGGTTTGTCACCTTTGAAATGTTGATTTTGGGGGCTCAAAATACTTAGCTTACCACGGAAAACAGTGAGAACTACATACTTAAACAGATGGAGATTTTTTGGAGACTTCTTCAGAGACAGATTCAGCACTATCTTATAAATGTGGGCTGTGTGCTCCTGTGAATCCAAATGGCTCAAAGACACAAAAGGCAAGTAAGGAATCTCCAATTTATTAGTAAGTGAAGTGAACAAATAGACACAAACACAGACAAAAAAAAAAAAAAAACAAAAAACAAAACAAAACAAAAAAACCCACAACCCTTGTAGCACACAAGCCATTCTCATCAGTTTTAGATTTGTAAGCCAGGATTTTGAATGTGTGAAACTACAGACTTTGCCCTTGTATTTTGTTACTGCTGCCTTTGAGTGGGGCAGCAGTTACATTACTGACAGCCTTCTTTGTGATTTTGCAGCGCATAAAGAGCTGCTATCCTTAAAATCTATACATTTAAAAATACAAATCAGCAGAACTCTTACCTGTTTCTTTTTCTTCTTTATTTTTGTTAGAGAATAACTAAACCACTTACCAATTTAAACAGAAACAGCAAGCAGCATTCAATGAACGCTAAACTGGTTGGTTTCTGGTTTATCAGTTCTTACATTGGGGTCGTACCAGCTGGAGGCTCAGATGTGCTAAGCATAATTACAAATGTTATTTGCAAATATAATTCACAATTCATTAATGATGGGAATTGTTTTCTTCTTACCTCAGGAATTTCTGCTTACTTGGCTGAACAGAAAAGGAACATTTCTTCACTTTAAGACTTGGATGTAGAAAAAGAATTCTAGCGTATTTCCTTCATATTCCTCTCCTCACCTTCTCTTTTTCTCTTTAGTATGTAACACTATGTCTCAAACACTATGACTGCTGTTTAGACAATAGCACATAGGTGTACTTTGCTTCTGAGACTGCACTACCAGAAGAAGACACAAAAGCACCACTGTATGGGAAAACTAAAAAAAAAATAAAAAATAAAAAAAATTCTGATCTCAGAGTCAGTTATACAGTGACTTGTCACAATGTATACCTCTACAAATTAAGTACTGAAACTAAAAGCCACCACCTATGTCCTAATATAATAAAAAATCCATGAGACCTCTAGCAAGTGAGGGTGACCTTTCTGATCACCCAAACCATAGGTTCCTTCTCTACCTCCTCACTGTCCAAATACAACCACACAGGGTAAAAGCTGCCTGAAAGCCAGATTCTTCTTCTTGTCAGCACTTTCTCTGATTCTGCCCTTTGTATGCAGCCTAAGAGCTCCCTCATCAAGTCACTACAGCCTTGAACTCCTTGAGTTTGAGCTGTTATGAGATTTAGCTGAGCTTATCTAGTATAGAGCAACATGTGCCCAACTAATCAGCAGGTACAGAAAAACCTGCTGCAGTGTCATCTCACCCCTCCTTGCACTCACCACCTGTTTGCTGGCTCATCTGTTTCTGTTTTTTTCCCCATCCATCTGTTGTGCTTTCCACTGCCTTCACTGTAAGACGTGCTACATATTTTTATAGCAACTAGCACAAAATGACATGTGTCAGCACTGAGGCATGAACAAAGTTAGCAGTAGAATGATAACAACAAGACCCTGAAACAGTACAATTTTCACCAGAATCAGCTGAATTCAGTCACTTGAAGGAAACATACTTGATGCTCCAGCCTTCTATTTGTTCAGGATTTTCACTCTTGGCTCAGTTAACCATTTCAACCACCTCAGACTGCGCTGAACTTTTTTATGTGCACAGCAGCACATCTTTCCAGCACTAATCAGTAAAGCACTGACCTCTTGGTAGGTGACAACAGACAAGCCTGCTTGTGCTCTGTAGTGGTGACAACTTCCTGCAATGCTGTAAGGAACATGCCGTGACAGCCAGTAATGAGACCAGACAGATGACAATCCGAAAAACATGAGAGTAATACTGAAGTGAGCAAAGCATTTAACCCTGTAATCTCTCTATGGAGAACACAACAGCAATCCCACATCCAGCCGCTTTCTGCAAGCAAGATAAGCCAGGAGGGGAACTATTGAAATCTGGAGATTTTGGTTCCTTCCGTACAGAGCAGAGGAATGTCCCTTGTACCCTTGTACACCTCAGAAGATAGTGCATTCAAACAGGTAGTGACCTCAGTATAAAGCAACTGGGTAACCATCTGCAATTGCTCCATCTGTTCCAGTCAAGTCTGCATCATACAGCCATGGTGCCAAGTAAGCAAGCTAAATATTTCCTCTCCTTTAGAAAAAAGGAGCTAAAGCTATTAGAATTTTCTTTCTTTTGAACTTCTATGTAACATTTGCAGGAAAGAATTTCTCTTCTCCTCTGTCTGGGAAAGTTCTCTTCACTTTGATCTCAGTTCTAAAGAGACCCTACTGTTCAGACAAAGACTGAAAGCTCTTGAGGATAACATAGCAGCTCCCTAGAACCTGTGCCCATCTGAGTGTTTCACTCAGTACTGGCTGTTGGCACAGCCAGACAAATCCCAATTACTTATTCCCTTACCAGCTCAGTAAAGCATCCAACAAAAGCTGCATAATCAGGAAAATAACAATGACTGCAATGCTTAATCTCCTCATTTTGTACAAGCCCAGCCAAGATACTGAATGTCAACAACCTTAAAAATAAAAAACTCACTGATTGCTGGGATGGGTTTCTAGGGCAGCATTTCACAGGGGAGCATCCTGCTTAAAAGAGAATAAAGAAAGGGGATGAAACACAGCACATCCACACTCCAAGGACCAGGTGAATTTCCCTTTACAGCAATGTTGTGATATACATCCACATTCTTCATACAAATCTCTTGGAGCTTTCTGAAGTTCAGTTTACATCTTGACAGCCTCAGGTCAATGCTGTACAACAAAAGAAGCTAGGTGAGTCAGGGCCTTTTCCCAAAGTCCTGCCTGTTTCAAGGAGTATTTGGAAATAATGATAAAGAAATGAGATGCCCCCTTCATGAAATGTTGCAGTGCAGACTATTTCCTTTTGATTAGTGACAGCATACTGTCTTTCAGTACTTTTTCATTTAATACATTCTGTTTGTACTGCAGATTTCTATTAGTTTTCATATGAACTATGGCTCTAACTTAAAGTTTTTCAGAACTTCTTTTATTCTTGCTGTGAAGACAAAAGAGTAGGTTGCTTCTTAAAATACGCATATTAAATAAAATGTGTTTTCCCTGAGTAATACAGCTTGTTTCATAGAAAAAGAAACCAAACATTTCCAGTAGATAGATACAAAAGTAGATAAACGAAAGAGAAGTAACCTGGATTACAAACTGATGGCACAGGGACGAGTATTGCTTGACGCAGGTGTCCAAAATCCAATGGTAGGGTCAAATCCATATTTGACTATGGCTTTGCTAAAGTTTCAACAGGAGTGCTTTTGTCTCCTCTGCTCTCCTTAATTAGTGTCAAATCCACTACTGAGCTGCAGCAATACTGACATTCCAGGAAACAATGCCTGGCTAATGGGGAAAAAGATCTGTACGTGTTGCAAGGAGAAATTGTTTTTAATTTGTGCCTATGGGATTCTGATATTTAAGCACTGGCCTTAAACATCTGCTCCGTAGGGATCTACTGCTGCACATTTATGCTAAAAGTACCAGTTGTGTTGCAATAAAACTAAATAAGCAAGGACTGATATAATGCTAAGTGACATAGCACTGTGAATGCCATTCCATATGCAGGAGTGCACACATCCATTAAGCACTCTACACCAATAACCACCTCCTGTATATAAACGTATTCCCAGCCTGTACTACTCACTTTGAGCAAGAATCAGTTTTAGACAGCCCACATTAACTCAGATCCACTCCCACACACATGGAGATAAAGTTATACGGAACACCAACAAAACTCAGCAGTGATTTTGAGGTTACCATCAGTTTTGCCACTACATGCATTATTTTCCTTGGCTATGATGATTTGCACTGAGACATTTGATTGCCTTCCAAACAGTCTCTCACATAAAAATAGATAAACAGATAGGTAGACAGACAGTTAGATAGATAAAGGAGAAGAAGAGATCAAGCAAATGTATGAAAGTCTTCTGAGATATTTTTCTCCAGCTTAACACGCAGTTGGATTATGCAGTGTCCTATCTTTACTGCAAGGTGACATGAGGACATTATGAACCATCCACTGCATTTTAGTACGTTCACTCACTGTTGTAAATGGCACAATAGAACACCAGTGCCAAACAACAATGGATGTTCATGGTCAAGAAGAAAACTTACATGCTGATTTAGCAAATCTCAATATCCTTCTTGTGGTTACCCATCATGTAGGCATTTTTTCACAGAAATGGTGATGAGATGGATTGCTGACTTTTTTCAATGTGCAGTAAGATAATTTAAGGGCCAGAGTTTTCTTTAAAAGGCTTGGTAAAATAACACCATCAAATTTAGTTTTCTTTAGGTAAATATCTTTCCTATATCAATATGTAAAAATGAATATTTTGCATATTCTATACGTAAAAACCTTTATTACATCGTACTGTAGCAAACATTACTTTAATAAAGTGCAAAAGTACAAGGAAGACTTCAATGGACAGAGATAGAAGCTCTCCTTTTTTTTCCCATGAGATAAATCTTTATATTCAAGTAACTTCTGTTGTAATTCATTGACAATTATTAGCGTCCTTGTGACAGCTTTCCAAGGCATGATAATACTACTGTGTTCGCTTTACAGACGAGGAGCTGAAACAAGAAGACTGTGGTTCATCTCGTTGGACTTTAGACATCTAAAACATTAACCTAAGTTCCCTTTGTTATAAACAGAAAGAGAAGCAAGCTCTTTCAAAAGCTTCTTAGTCCTTCCTAAGATTGAAATTACTCCTGCAGCTCATCTACACTTAAGCTGGCTACAGACCGAAATTTGTTTGCTTGAGAAGATGAGGCAAATCTGTTTGCATAATTCTCACACATGCAGACTTGCTTAGAAAACACGCAGCTGAACATTTTCAAAAATGCATGCAGTAAGTAATGAAACACACAGATGGATCACACTACTGGTTGATTGCTTTGAATCTATTGTAATACAAATGAAAATGTAAGGTCAAAAAATATCCTAGATTTTTGGACTAAAATGTACCAGTTGAGTAATTTTGCACATTTAAAGTTTTGAAAAAAATAATTTCACTTGTTTTTACTTTACATTCCTCCTATTCCCTTAAAATAATCCTCTATCACAAATCTTTCCTGGAGTTTCAGCATGAAATGTAGCAATTTCCAAGTAGCACAAGGGCAGGAGAAAGTGAGCTAGCGTCTAAAGAGAATGGAGAGAATGAATCCACAAAACCACAGTTAGTTTTTAAGTGTTATGGTCATATTGTAAAATTCCCATCAGTTTGGCTTGTTACAATGTATTTTTTCTATGATCATTTTTTTCCAGAAGAAATGAAGTGTGATACTATGGGCTGCATTCAAAATCAAATGGTATCGCTGATTTCAGTGGAGTTGTCTGAGTGTAAAGTTAGAGCAGAATTTTAGTTCATCTCATACAGTTAAGTGAAAACAGGTGTTCAGAACAGACAAAAACAGGGTGGCCAAATTCTAAGCCTGTTTAAACTAGTATTATAATGTATTCCACATTTTGGAAACCAGGTTGCAGCCAAAGTGTTCTGGATTTAACGTAGCGATTTTACTTATTTCACTTTTGTAAGTTTGACAGCATACAAATAAATCAATCATGAAATTCAGATAAAAATCTAGTTTCAGCCGGGCTTGTCTTTGTATGCTGTGAAAGCACACAGCTGAGAAATCTAGAAGGAGGATTCTTTTCTTTACTTTTACAAACCTAGATGTTTCTCAAAGTTTCTTTTCATTCTCAAATCCTTCTAACTAGCCAGTTCAGATATCTACTAATGTAAAGGGGAACAGAAATGCTTAAAAATATTTATATGCCAAACATTGTTTAACTCTGGCGATCAGAATTTAAGTACTGCCCAGGCAATGAAGTGTCAAAGAGTAAACAGAACAAAGAAACTATCCTATGGAATGGATACACAATAGCATGACAGCTGCTATTGAGGAAAAAAAAAAAAAGAAAAAAAAAAAAGTATTGGTTTGGCTGAGTCCTTCTATGGCTTAGATGAGTGGTTTCAGGCAATTTGTCAATACACTGGGCACGGCATCTCCTGTGCTTGTTTTTACAAGTCAGGAAGCCATACAAGAATATTTAGGTCAAATAAATAATATATATCTCATAAAGAGTACAAGTCCGTGGGAGTGGGCTAGTCCTAGGTGGTTGCTCTATGGTGGGCAACATTTGTTTTCTGAAAATAGATGCGAGTTTTAACCATTTATATCAAGACTACTGAATATTTACATTGCATTGCTGTTTTTTTCATACAAATATATAAAAAGAAGATGTTCTTAGAGAAAAAGAGTCAGAGAAGCATGTTCAGGTATAAATGAATATATATTAGGTCAGCTTCTGATTGTTTAGTAAAGCTCTTACCAAGTTCTACTGAGTGGTCCAGAATTTTCCTCTTCCACTAACCACAGATCTGAATTCACCTGGGAACAAAGATTGAACTGATCTTGAGATAAAGCATGGCAAGTTAGGAATCAAAATGTACACAGCAGGGTTGAACAGTCCAGCAGCCTGAGTTTATTGACTGTGCATTCCAGTTCCTATTGTATATATGTTTACTGTTCCTTTACACGTCAAACCACGTATTTTTGATATCAGCCACCCACAATCAGAGATCACCATGTGCTCTCTAACACATCATTTTGCTTAACGGTGCACTTTATGTATCTTCCTGTCTCAATTACAACACCTGTCATATTTCAAACACTCAATTCAAGTGGCTACTTTCAGTCATAAATGGGGTGCATTTCAGACCACCACATGACCACCAGTTGGTGCACCCAGAACTCCCTGTCCTGTTGTGCACTCAGCAAGCAGAGAAGGACAGTGCTACAAACAGCAGCAATAACAATACCAAGGTCCTTCCACTGGCTTCACCACTCAGGATGGATACGAACCTAAGCTGTATCTGTCACTTAGAGCTTTCCTAGCTTCTCTCATCACAGTCTGTCTTGCTTAGCACAAAAGGTTGGGAAACAAGGCTGGTCTCAAACTGACAAGAAATATCCATAGAATGACCCAAAACATCTAAGAGTAAGAAATACTTTTGCTAGAATTGCTGCAGTTCATGGCTTGGGGCATTTCTATTACAAGAACTTTAGAGTTGTGTGGACATAAACAAAGGTATATTTACTTTTTTCATATAATAATCACCATGTGGGAATTCTCTTGTTGCAAATAGTCAGCCCTGCACTTCTTCATCTGACCACTTTGCTATCTTCTGTCGTGTTTCATGTGCTATAAATCATTGCTGTGCCACTGAGGTTTAGAAAGAAGAAGATGGAAAGAAGAAATGTATCAGTCACTGAATCCATAAATGAGGACGGAGGATTATTATGGCTTCTTTTCAGGCCATTGCTGGGGTGGTTATCGGCACGTACAGCAGTTCTCCTGGGAACAGCTGAAGCCTAATGGGTTATAGCAGCCTATATAGCAAGATTGTTAAAAAAAGAGCCCAGGACTTGCCAGGAGAGAGAGATACAAAGCCCACATCAAAGGAAACAACAAGATATAAAAATGAGGCTGGATTCCTCAGTGCTATGAATGAGTCTGTTACAGAGTGTTAAGCTATCAGTATGGACTAATTTTACACAAAGGCACTGGAACAACATTACTGCAGATTCAGAAGTGGTGCTCTCCCCTGGGAAGGCTCCCAGGAGAACCACTTCCAATTGCTTTTGTCCCACTCATCCCCCCCGCATTCAACTTTGGGAAGAAGTGCTATATTTCAGCTCTTGCCAGAGAGAGACAAATGAGAGAAAAATCCTTCTATCCAGCCTTGAAATCCCCAAATGCTTTTAGTGGTTGTGATTTCCCCAGCGAGCAATTTTTAACAGAATGAGCAGATAAAATTACACCGCAAACTATCAGGTTGAAGGATAGAGCCATCATCATAATCAAGCATCACTCTCACAACTGTTTCATCTCAGGAATTTCCTGAATATTCATTCTTCTAAATAGCAAGGGACAGAGATCACTAACATATTTTAAATACACACGGAAGAACTCTGCCTGTGCTTCACCACAATAAAAACACTGGCTGTATTTACTGGGCATATATTTACTGCTCCATTAGGGCAAGCCAGTGCAGCCCAATGTTCTCAGCTACACAATATACAGCTGTACACGTGTACAGCAGCTGTACAGTTGCACTGTTTACACTGTCACTGCATCAGCCCCAAATACCCTACCAGATCTGTGGAGTAATTAAAAATCAGACACTGATCCCAAATATATAGAAGGGGCACCGTGAGGCGATAGATTTATAGCCCTGTAAATGAAATCACGATGAGCTACCAGTTCTGCTCATCGCCCTTTTCCCACTGATCTTAAAATCTCCTTTACAGTATTATTCTTTATTCATATGACTGCTGTGAATAATGATTGCTCTTATAAATCTTCACAGGTTCAGATACTTAATCACACACCTAATGCATCTATGAGCAGCTGAGCAGCCCTATAGACCTGACTTATTAAGGCCAGCTTTCAATTACCAGCTGTGAGGTCACATATTTCACCATTCCTCTTTCCACCATCTGAATGTCAGATATAAAGCATTTGACATTTCGGGAAACACCAGCATTTTAACAACTCCCCAGAGTTATGACCATGCACTAATTTTTAGACAACAGCTGCTAATAAGCATGTAATTTTCCAGCTTTAATTTCAACTCTAATATACATAATTTAAAATCTCCAATTCAAAGCTTTTTAAAATTTAAATGAGATCTCTTGCTAGTATAAAAAAAATGATATATCAGCATGATCACTAAACCAAAAATATGAGTAAATGCACAATTAGCATGTGTGCATATAAATTCCACTGTATGAATGGGCACTGGTTACAAATAATTGATTTTTTAGTAGATTCTCTGTGAACTCCAGAAATCGTTTACTTAAAATCACTTTCATTACAGAGACTGGTCATCTTAGCTGAAAATATTTCCATGGATGAACAAGCTGTGAAAATTAATCACTTTTATGGCCACAGAAAGAGGTTGTTCTGGGTCACTGTCCAGATAGTAAAATACTAGAAGCCTATGATCTAGTTTATAATTCATCATAGGCTATAGTTAGCCCTAGAGTTATTAAAGTCATTTTCTTGCTCTTTTTGAAACAGTAATTACTCTAGAGATTTCTGCAGCTTATAGTTTAAATGCCAAGTTCAATCATTTGATTACTATATGCCTGTAAGTTAAAAAATACTTCAGTAAAGTGCTTATTATTTGAGGTGGAGGTTCCAAAAGAAAATGCATCAACAAACCTAGCCCTTGTAAGTTTCAGTAGTTCTGCAATCACATGGAAATTTGGCATAAGTTTTTCATTATCAATATAACAGTACAATTACAGTAAAATACTTGAGCCCAGCAGTGTATTTCAGGTATTTGCAGTTCTTCAGCAAACACCAGTGGGTGTTTGGATAGCGTGGGGAGGCCAAGAGTTAATGTATAAAAAAGGATGGCAGAAATGAGTGGATTTAGAGCATTGTAGGGCAGGTGGAATTCAGTGTACTTTAAAGGGGAAAATAAGTGCATTTAGCTAGGGATTCAAACAGAAGGGCATCATGGTCAGAACATCAATGGAAAGTACATTAGAATCTTTATTCTATTATTTTCTGTTTCACATCAGATTGGAAATGAACCAATAGGAAACACAGCTCTTGACATCACACCTTTAGCTTTGAGAGAGATTCTGGAAGTAATTAAAAATTAAAAGTTCATGTGATGATGCTTGGTCACTGAGATCAAGCTCTGTCTAATGTACTGTGCCATCAGTAACAGTTTTGTTTGAGTATTAATTTGGTCTGTACTAGCCAAATACAGTAAGAGCAGTCAGAGAAGCAGGGAGGTCTCTGAAGATGGTATTTTATTATGTGAATGTACCTCTTTTCTGTAGAAAATAAGAACACTTCCGGAAGTATGGTATACTGAAATAAAGCCTACAAAGCATATTCAGCTATTTACCAAGTGGATGCAGATAAAAGTAGCACTCAGAACAAACATCAAATGAAACTCAGAAATCTTTGAGACTCTTAGTACTTAAGGCCAAGAGAAATCTTTGGACCAACAAGTCTGACCTCTGTAAGACTTAGTTGAATACTCCTTATTTTTTAATAAATCTGTCAACATGCTTACTTCAAACAGGATACAAAATAGCCAATGATGAATACTTCTCAATATCAAATATTTCCTGAGGAGCTTTGGAAGAGAAAAAGAGCACATCATATTTGAAGCTTGAGAGGCACCAATTCGGAAAGGTGTTTCCATTCAGAGATTATCTCAGAGCAGAGCTGCAAATGTTTCTTTTCCAGTGGATTCCTCCTGAACTACATTTTAACTTCATTTGATAACATGGATTAAAGTGGAGCATCATTTTCATGAAGGTAATAATTCTTGAAAAATACGGTGGATGTCAAGAATTGCTGAGATATAGTTCCTCTGACACAAAAGAGGAAGTCAAACCCTTCTATTCAGTTTATTTGGCCACCAAGCAAGCTCACAGTTAGAACTCTTTCACTGAAGGACGTCAGTTCACGTCACAGAAAGCAGTCAATAAACAATAACTCCAATGTTTCTGCATAAAGAGAGCATCTTGTTGGACAACCCATCCATACAACCTCCTAACAGCTAATTTTGCTGCTATGTACTGCAGTACATTCCACTTGGACAATTTTGAAAAGACATTTGTGAGTTTTATAACAGCTTCAGCTGTATAGTGCTCAGATTGTGAATGTGCGTAGCCCACATTTCTTTCTTTCGCCTATCGTATAGGTTATATAGTTGGTTAAGAAAATCATGAAAGTATTGCCTTCAGCAGTTGCCAGCTCCAGCATTCAAGTGTGATAACATACCTTTAAGCATCGTTATCACAATTTCCACCAAGGTACAAGCTTCAACATTTAAATCATCGTATACATACAATGTAGGAGTATAGACAGGTTTCTGTCAGAGAAGTTGGTCATCTCAACTATTATAACTGAACACATCTTTCAGAAACTTTCTCAGAAATATTACCTATGCTTTTAAGACTCAGGATGCCCATTATCTCATTTTAAATACCTAGACTTATCAACGTGCCTTGAATCACTTTCAGCTTTGAGAGATTACTCTGCCAGCAAACAGAGCAACCAAGTATAGCTAGAAGCCAGTCCTTCCACCTAAGCATGTTCAATATAACGATTCATAGTACAAACTTCTGCCATGATAACATACACCTTTTAGTACTTTTATTATGTATGTCTTGTTTTCTGGTTTAAAAAGTCTGAGAAGTGAGCACAGAACCAATGCCCTCTGTGGTCCTTTGAATAACTTAATGTATTTTGTGGTGGCCTGAAGAAGCACACTGCATATCACGTTCATCTCAAGCTTTATTCATAATTAGTAATCGGAGACTGGCATGAAAGCACTTGTGGATGTAACAAAAAATAGATGAAAGATACACAGAACCATAAGCAATGTGCACTGTATCAGTTCCAGAATAATCCAGCCATGACAAATCAAAAAAAGAGGAGCAAAATATTTATGTAATGTACATGCAGAAGAAGTAAATCACTATGTTTTGTTAAAGGAAGTAGGAAAGAGAAATAGTGATTTAAAAAAAAAATAATAAGTAGGCATACATGCAGGGAAACATGTTCCCAAGTCAGATACTTTTGAAGATTCCAAACATTAAACCAATTATTAGATAAAATAGAGTCCTCTGACAGAGGATCCTCATGCTGACCACGGCTATTAAGAGCAGTTGGCACCCAAGCGAGAAGGAATGGCTTCCAAACATCTAAGACCCTCATGGTCTTTTACCTGAAGAGAATAAACTGTGAGTTATGAGAAAATTTTCCCTGCTATCATAACATATAAAGAAATAAAAATTAGGTGTTACTAATTTGGGGTACATTTTTATTCTGGCTTTTGCACATGTAAAACTTTTATTTCATAAAGACATCTTCCTAAAAGATATTCAGAGGAAATCATTTGTGCTGATTGCATTGTTCCAGTGATTAATTACCTTGCTATTAAATGTGCTTGATTTTGAATCTGAAATTCTCTAACTTCGGCTTCCAGGCATTATACCCTTTTCTGTTAGAGGCATATAAAACCCTGGTGAAAGAATGCTCTAATCCAGTCACCTCTCAATTTTCTCCTAGAGAAACTGAAAAGAGTAACTTCTATAAATCCCTCACTATGAGGCAATTTCTCAGGTCTTCAATGTCGTATCTGTGACTTTTCTCTGAATTCTCTCTTCTTTCTCAGTACATTAAAAAAAAAAAAAAAAGTGTATCCAGCTTTCAAATACTAATCTCATCAGTGCTCTGTCCATAGGTAACATAGAATCATAGGGCTTGGAAGGAACCACTGAAGATCATCCAGTACAACTTCTGCTAAAGCAGGTTCCCTGCTAACACAGGCTGAGCAGGAAAGCATTCAGACAGGTCTTGAATATTACCAGAGAAGGCGGCTCCACCACCTCTTTTGGGCAACCTGTTTCAGTGCTCTGTCACCCTCAGAATAGAGAAGTTCTTTTGCATGTTTGTATGTAACTTCTTGCGTCCCAGTTTTTGTCCATTTACTCTTGCTCTGTCACTGTATACCACTGAAAGGAGCCTGGCTTCAACCATTTGACTCTCACTCCTCAGATATTTCTGAACAGCAGAGATCCCCTCTATCTTCTCTTCTCCAGACTGAACAGCCCCAGCTCTCTCAGCCTTTTCCCATAGGGGAGATGCTCCAGGCCCCTGTCATCTTTGTGGTCCTCAGTTCGACGCTCTCCAGTAGTTCCCTGCCTTTCTTGAACTGGGGAGCCCAGAACTGGATACAGCACTCCTGATGTGGCCTCACCAGGGCAGTGTAGAGGAGAATCACCTCCCTGCACCTGCTGGCCACATTCTTTGTAATGCACCCCAAGATCCCATTTGCTTTCTTGGCCACAAGGGCACACTGCTGGCTCATGGCCAACCTGCTGCCCAACAGAACATCCAGGTCCTTCTCTGCAGGGCTTCTTTTCAGCAGGTCAGCCATCAAACTGTACTGGTGCGTGTGGCTTTTCCTCCTCATTCGCTCGTGTTGCCCTTTTCCTCTTTACCCAACTCTCCACTCTGTCCAAGTCTTGCTGAATGGCAGCACAGCCTTCTAGCTTTGTATCACCAGCAAACCTGCTGTGGGTGAACTCTATCCCTTCGTGCATGTCGCTGATGAATATGTTGAACAAGACCAGAGCCAACACTGACCTCAGGGAAACACCACAGCTACAGGTCTCCAACTAAATGTGCTCCTGACCACAACTCTCTGAATTCTGCCAGTCAGCCAGCCAGTTCTCAGCCCACCTCACTGCCTACCCTCCACCAAGATCACATCCTCGTTCCTTTTCACGGCTCTCCCTGTATCACAGAGCCCTCTTTGTTAGAGCCCAGCACGAGGACCTCTCGTATATAGCCGACCAAGCTCTGAACCCCACCCGCTCCCTCAGCGGCGCCCTCCCGCCTCGCAGCAGGAGGCATCTGCGCAAGCGCGCGAGCACGAGGCGAACCCCCGTTCCCGCGCAGAGCCCACGTGGCCGCGCGCGCGCCGCCTTCCCCTCTCCTCTTCTCACCCAAACCGCTGCGCGCGCAGGAGAAGGGGAGGGGGGGGGGGCGAGCGAGCGAGCGCGCGCACCTGCGCTGCGCCCTCGGCCCCTCGCGCCGAGCGGTGGAGGGCGGCCGCCTCGGAGGGACCCTGCGAGCCTCGTCCTCCGTCCTCCGGGAGAGCCCAGGTGTGTGCGTGCCGGGGGGGCTGCCTGGGTGTCGCGGTGCCTGCGCGGAGTTTGTGAGTCCTCGGAGGACTTCGCCCCCCCACCCCAGGCGGAGCTTTCCTCGCAGGGGGTCGGGGAAGGACCGCCGCCCCCTCACCCGTAACGCTCACCGCGGCTGCGGCGCAGCGGCGCTGCGGCGCTGCGAGGCGGGGGGTCGCGTTGTGGCACCTTTCCCTCAGCGGGGGTCGGTGCTCCGGGTGCCCCCCTCTGTCTGTGGTGCCGTTTATGTAACGAGTGCCCTCCCGGCAGGCGGTGCCTCCCGGGGCGCTGCGCTCTCGGGGCGCTGCCTGCAGTGCTGCGTGCGGGCGGTAAAACCCTGTCTTTCCGTTGAAGAACCGGGGTTAAAATGAGCGAAGAGCCGACGGTCAATGCGAGCTGGCTGCCTCAGGACCGCGTAGAAGCCGGCTCTACCGAGAATGCCTCGGGCTCCTCCCTGGTTCCCGCGGTAGAGCCGGAGCCAGAGCTGTGGGTGAACCCCTGGGACATTGTCCTGTGCACCTCGGGGACCCTTATCTCCTGCGAGAATGCCGTGGTGGTGCTTATCATTTTCCATAACCCCAGCCTCCGCGCGCCCATGTTCCTGCTGATAGGCAGCCTGGCGCTGGCGGACCTCCTGGCGGGGATCGGACTGATCGTCAATTTCGTGTTCGCGTACCTGCTGCGCTCGGAAGCCACCAAACTGGTGACGGTTGGACTGATTGTGGCCTCTTTCTCCGCGTCCGTTGGCAGCTTGCTGGCTATCACTGTCGATCGGTACCTCTCCCTGTATTACGCTTTGACTTACAATTCGGAGAGGACTGTCACTTTTACCTATGTCATGCTTGTACTGCTGTGGGGAGCAGCGATCTGTATTGGACTGCTGCCTGTGATGGGCTGGAACTGCCTCAGAGATGAATCCACCTGCAGTGTTATCAGACCGCTCACTAAAAATAACGCGGCGGTCCTCTCGGTCTCCTTCTTGCTTATGTTTGCCCTCATGCTGCAGCTCTACATTCAGATCTGTAAAATCGTGATGCGCCATGCCCATCAGATTGCCTTGCAGCACCATTTCCTGGCCACTTCCCACTATGTGACCACCCGAAAAGGAGTGTCTACTTTGGCCATTATTTTGGGGACTTTTGCGGCTTGCTGGATGCCTTTTACGCTCTATTCTTTAATAGCAGATTACACCTATCCTTCTATATACACCTATGCCACCCTCCTGCCTGCTACCTACAATTCCATCATCAATCCTGTAATATACGCTTTTAGAAACCAAGAGATACAGAAAGCGCTGTGGCTTGTCTGCTGTGGCTGCATTCCTTCTAACCTGTCTCAGAGAGCGAGATCACCCAGCGATGTCTGACTGGCGGCCAGCAGGACACTCCTTAACACCTTCTTTCCCAGCCATCCCTGTGACCGTGTCTTTGGTTTAGATGCATTCATTAAGCGGCGTGTAGTGGGTTCTGATCAGAGCCACAGGACGTGCTGACCTTTTGTGAACAGCAAACCCCAGTGACCAAAATGAAGCAAATGGTTTAAAAGGGAGATTTCCAAAATCAAAATAATCGGTGTTCTTACAGATTTATGATGTTGCTCAGGGTCTTTTTGTTATAAATATATAACCTAGACTTTGCCATGCTTGCCACGATTTTACATTAAGTTTGTTAATTAAAAATGGATTTAAACAGCATACCTCATTTGAAATTGTTTATGTGATTGAGTTCAGCCATACTGCATGTTACAGTCTGTTGTCAGGATATGTTTCCCCTCTTAATTTTTATTAAAACAGCAGGAAAAAAAATAAAAGAAGGAAAAAACCACTGCCCTGTTCCCACAACCCCATTTTTATATCATGAGAATGCTCTTCAAAATAATGGCCAATTGTACTGATTTATCTAGTATTTATTGTGATAATCTCAGTGCAGTGAATTTGCTGTGAGTGAGGAAGTACTTGCATAGCTTTTATTTTACATCTCTGCATGAATTAGGTTGATCGTTATTTTTATGGAGTTCCATTTCTCTACCGAGTTCTGGCTGGATATTGAAACAGAAGATAGGCTTTGCCTTCCTACTCAGAAGGCAGGCTGATGTTTTCTCTTAGATGTGGGACATCAGGTCTCATTACATTATTAACTTTAAAAGAACTCACTGGGGAGTTTCGAAGTTGATGAATCAACATGGTCTCTTCTGGCTGCATTTGTAACAGTTGCAACACTTTGAAGTGTCTCAGACAAGTTTTGTTTTTCTGTAGTGAAATATCAAATGGAATAACCTAATATTTCGGATCTACATGAAATGCTTCCACTTAAGTTTGTTACTAAGTCAAAACGATTGCCACACGGTTTCACTATTCTGCTGTAATTTAAAATGTAGAAATTTATAAATTCTCAGAGCGTATCTGGTTCATAATTATATGCAACCAGAACTGCAACATGAATCAAAATTTTCTCCCTTTCTGGCAGTTTTGTCCGTTACAGATTGGGGTTCTTCTCACTGTATGCATGTCAGTTCTCTTCATTATAAGGTAATAGCTCTGGTCTAAAAAGCAGAGCTTCCTCTCATGAATGGTTAAGTTTAAAAGCTATTTCTTACCTTTTACTGGAGCCACATTAGAATGCAATAGAAATAAAACATTGCTTTCTAATTTCAAGACTTGATTGTCAGAGAGGAAACCTTTCTGGGAGATTTATGAAGTTCGTTGTCTATTCCAATGTCAGTGCATAGGAGTTCACAGTACCCCTTGCACTGGCATTAATGGGAGCTCCATGTGTTAATGCCCTGACATCAGTAGGAGGTTATGTTCCCTTGAATGTCGCAGTCGGCATACTGTATTGTTGCTTCAGTGTCTTCAATTGCAGTTAAAACGAAAAATCTCGAGTGTAAAATCAGCAATATTTACAGTTCAATGAAATAATATACCTGTGTAGTATAAATAGTAGAGACAACTGTGTTGCTGGTCTGGATTTTTCCAAACAGAACCTGTCCTTTTCATGTGGATGTTTGGATGACTGTAGCTTTTTGTGGCAGAGTTTCTGTGACGTTAAGAATCATATGCTGTACGCAGTGCTGAATCTCAAATGTGAATGAATTGTCTACAAACAAGGCTCTGTAGAGGTTTTATGAGCAATAATTAAGTTGCAACGCTGGGTTCAAATTCCATTATCTACCTGCTTCAACCTTCACGATATTTGGCTCTTTCTTTGTAAGCTGATTAGTTTGCTAATTGTGTGGCATGGTCTGGTAGAGCTGTGAACTTGCAGCTCCCATGGCTTCACTGCCATTTACAGATTCTCAGCACAGTCAGAATGTGGTCCCTACTCTGTGTAGGGTGTTGGGGTTCTTTATCTGCTTAGAAATGCTCATCATTGTCAGGTTCCTATTTTATTACAGACTTTTGTAGAAGAAATAATCAGGTTATAAATATCCACACTATGTATGTGTGTGGTTTTGCAAGCATGCAAAGTACTGAGGTTATACAGTGGTAGAAGGCATGAACTGAAGAATGTAGAGAGGCTGAATAATGTAGAGTGGCACTTCTTAAGACGACAGCTGAGATACGTTAAAGCGATACAAAGTCTAGCCCCCTCCTTTTGCTGTTTTCTTTTTCTTTTTGTTCCTCTGAATCAAACTGCTGAGGAAGTGTCGTGAGGATGAGCAGCTACAACTGTGACCGTAATTCAGTCCCTAGGGCAGCTGTTCTGCTGTTTAAGCAGACCTGTTCTCATCTCCTCACATTGCCTTGCAGGCACGAGTGTTTTTCTCCCTGCAACACCTGGGTGGCAGGGAAGCTAGGAAAAAAAGAAAAACAGCACAGAGGGAAATAATATCATTTCCTTTTTAACACTGCTCCTTGTCATCTTCCTCACTCCACAGGCTGCTTAAGTCCTCCATGGCTTTTAATGCAGTCAGGGGAGCCGACCTTTTCCCTGGGCCAGAGCAGAGAGATCTGTGATTGGAAGCTCCTCTCCTCAGGAATGGTTCGAGTCAAAAAAAAGGAGAGAAGGATTAATTATAGAAGTTACCAAAAAGGAAATGGCTCACAGGGGCATGATTTGCCCTCATTTGATGAGTAACTCATTTACCTTTCACCACAGACAGGTGAGGAACATGATTTTGCCTCCTGAGCTACTGCTGTGATGCCAGTGAGGGTGCTGGCTCTTTGAGAAGTGGTCTTAAGTTGAGACTGTGCAGCATAGGCCAGAAAATCCTTCTGAAAGTCAGTGACCTTGGTTTGTCCATAGCTGTCAGATTGAACTCTAGCATGGTTTACAGTAGTAGTGAGATGCTATTAAATGCACCTCTGAATGAGTTCTTGAGCTGTGGGTACGAAGCCTCCTACCTCACTTCCAGAAGAAGAAATGCATGAAAGACAGCTGCTTTTCAGACTGTGAAGTTAAGTATTTTATTGCTTTTACTTTAGAGTATGTAGGTAATAACAGTGTAGGCCCCAGATAATTAGGGTCTGGCGCCAATATTCCATGCAAAGATACCTCTGAAACTGACAGAAATCTGGACAGCTTGCAGGAATGTTATTGTTTTTGTCCCATTGAAGCACACCTGTGCATCAAAATTCACCCTGCTGGGTACAGTGAAGTATTTTGATCATAATGTCAACAGTTTCTTTTAATAATGAGTCATTCATTTTTAAGTTTTGAAGTTTGTTTTTATTTATTAATGTATCTGACCTGAAGTTAATTTTGCTGTAGCAGTTTTAGTCATCCGTTCAACCTCAAAGCCTTTGTTTTAATTGTATTATTTTAACCATTTCTCCTAACAGTGAGAATTCCAGCAATAAGGTTTTAGTATAACAGCAATAAAATCCTCCATGTTGCAGGTACTATAAACTGCTGAGTAACCTCAGAGCAATAGGGAGGAAGCAATATATTCTTCAGACAAAAAATAATCTGTGTAGGGAGAAGTCTTCCTTCATTAAACAGGTGCTGTAGGACTGATGTGGGACATTATTTCTGGTTTGTCTTACGGTCCTCAAGTTACTGAATAGGATTACTCAGCAATAGCTGCCTACCTTAGTTTTTGGATGCTGAATTCATGCTGTTTGCAAGAGAAAGCTCATACTGCAGAGGGCATTTTTGCTCTTTTCTGTGTTGGACATTTAGTCGTATGTTGGTCTCTGGATAAATGACTTGTGTTCAGCATTTCTGATTGTTACTCAGTTCTGTAAATTCCCAAATTTGTGGTGCCCATCAAGGTGGGTGTATCAAGATGGACATGATAACTGGTGCTAGCCTATTCTGAAGGCAGCTTGGTTTTTAAAAGAACAAGATTAAGGCGCCATTGAAGAAACCCCCTGCCAGTACCTGGGATGTTTGGGAGCTGGCTGAAAGGCCTGCTGTGGCTGCTGTATCTTCCTGCCACGGACAGCCAGTGACAGAAGTAGTTGTGTCCATCCTTCACCTTCAGGGGACAGCCTTGAAATGTCTTGGAGTGGCTGAAATCCCTCCACAGGCAGTAGTGAGTTTTGGCTTGGGCCAACCGCTGTTCTGTCCCCAAAGAGTTAATCTGCTGTTACCTCATTTTCTTAGGGCACACTTCTGAAAATAAGATACCTTTATTCGTTTCTCCAAAGCACTGAGCAGCCTGCACTGTGATTGAATGTTGGGATGAAATTGCATCACTAAAATTCAGACCCCTTAAATATTAACCTATTACTTTTAAGAATTGCTGTTCTGTAGCATTCAGAACCCTATTTTCAAAATGCTAGCCCTGACTTTCATGCAGAGAAAGTAAGTGTTGATCTGCCTTTTATATGTATGATTAAGAAAGAAAAACAGCTGGGCAGAGTGATCACTGTTTAAAAAAACACCAACTCCTGTTACTTCTGAGATACTGAGTGGTTCTCTGTCCTTCAAACAGAAGCTAACTGCTACCTGGCAACTGTCCTGATAACCCTGAGTGCCCACAAGTCAGTTTCAAAGCTTCGCAGCGTGAGGAGAGGGACCAGAGTGGTTGCCAGTACAAAGCATCTGACAGAACAGCTCTGTTCTATCTGCACATCAGCTGTAGACAGATCAAGTCCTGTGTGAGTGAGAACAGTGCCAGGAGCTGTGGCCAGCATTTCGTTGGGTCATTCTACTGCCAGAAGGCAACATCAGCCAGCCTGTCCCACAGAGTTCCCACGTTAAGAGTTAAAGAATATTGAGAACACTAAAGTGCTGCTGGCCAGCTATTCTGGAAGTGATATCAGTGTTACGCTTCTTGGGGAAGATGAAGGATGCAGCAGGACCTGTGGAAGAAATAAAGGATAACATTAAATATCTACATGCATTTTCATTACATATAGATTTTTCAAATAATTTATGGTGTGCAATAAACTGAGTCCTAATAGAGCAAATCATTGCAAGTTAGGAAGAATCCCTCTGTAACTTGTTGAGGTTAGGCAGCAGAGTTACTCAAGAGCACTTGGTGCTTATAAAATAAAGGAGATCTCAGTATCTCTGCTTATAAAGAAAAAAGCTAAAAGGAAGGGTTGTGCTTTATATGTAATAGGTAAAAAATAATGCGGGGAAGATAAATTGGGTGTGCTTACCTCCCTGTCTCTCAGTAAAATGATAGGGTTCCCAGTAAACTTGAAAGACTTCTTGGGACCAAGAACTTGCAGATCCCATTAATTGATCAAAAATCTCAATGTGGCTGCTTTCACATTAAGGAGGTGATGACAAATGAGGAGGTACGAGTCCTTATGCCTGGGGAATCAGCCAAGTACTTGGTGTTTGAGCTTGGATAGGAAGGATGATTGAATGAAAGCATCCTCTGGGAAGAAAAAGTCATTTTGAATTGTGCATCTTGAGCCTTCTATGACGCACACAGCACCTGAAGGATGCCATAGAGCTGCTGGCGTGGGGCATAGTGCTGCAGTCCCTGTGCTCTTGAGGCCAGCGTTGCTGTTGTTATTGCTGAATGGTGTCCCAAGAACAGAAAGGAGGAAACATGATCAGAAGTGAAGTGCTCTTCTCTTGAGCGCACAAACTCATGAGTTTTATTCAGATGATTACAGTCTGAAATGGCTCCACTGTGAATGAAAAGATTTTTGTGGAGAAATATTGAAAATACTAAAAAGAGCCAAGAGCAGGTTATTCTACAGTAAATACTTGTTTTTTCCTTTTTTTCTGAGGAGTGTCGGGGCCAATGACTTTACAGGAGCTGTATCTTCAAGAACAACTTGCCTTTGTGCTAAAAATCCCTCTGAAGTTTGTTCACAGAACTGTTCTGAGTCTTGTAAGGCAGGCTACAAGAAGAAACTGTTGCGTATCTCACTGTTACACAGACTTCTTCTGGAAGAGAAGAAAATAACAGTGAATGTAGGTGATGTGGAGCTGTGTTACAGTCAGGTAGTGCCTGAATCCCCGGATGGAAACTAATTCAGTGCCACTGAAAGGATATGGGAAAATTTTCCAGCGGAGGTTTTGCGAATGGATTGAGAATAACATTCTCATTCAAACATTCCATCCCAAATTCCTTGAATTAACTTTTGAGGAAATTTTTCTGACTTCCCCACATCTTTTGTTTTGCACTCCACATACATGAAGGCAAATTCTTGCTGATGTAATGAGTATTGAACAAGATACAGTACTATGGGTTCCTCCCCCAGGTTGGGAGCAGACTTTTCTGTCCCAGAACTACAGAAGTGATTTATATATACATGGACTTGTTGGAGGGTGTCCAGGAGAGGGTCACAAAAATAATCCAAGGGATGGAACACCTCTGCTATGGAGACAGGTTGAGAGAGCTGGGGCCGTTCAGTCTGGAGAAGAAAAGGCTGTGGGGAGACCTGAGAGCGGCCTTTTGGTATCTAAAGGGGGGCTGTAAGAAAGCAGGGGACAGACTCCTCAGCAGGGTCTGTGGTGATAGAACAAGGGGAAATGGCTTCAAGCTCAAAGAGAGGAAATTTAGGTTGGATATGAGGAAAAAGTCTTTTATGATGAGACACTGGCACAGGTTGCCCAGAGATGTGGTGGATGTCCCATCCCTGGAGATTTTTAAGATGCATCTGGATCAGGCTCTGGGCAACCTGATCCCTCTTCATTGCAGGGGAGCTGGACTACATGACGTTTAAAGGTTCCCTTCAACTCTAAGGATTCTATGATTATCTCTAAATAAAACAGACCTTTTTAAAATCTTAGAGTACTTAGAAACGTTTGTTGCGCATTCAAGGCCTTCATGAAACTAGTAGCGAAGAATAATTCAGCTGGTGACAGTAGGGTTTCTCTCTTATAAAACCAGCAGTCCTTTTTATTTCAAAAACTTGCCTCATTCTTTTGCATAAGCACAGTGCTGCATTTTTACATACAAGCTTATATACGAAGGTTTTTGTAGATTTCTACTCAGTAGACCCTTTTGAAAGACAATGCACTGATAAATTCATAGCTATGTACAAGCTTCATAAATAGATTTCTTAACTGAGAAGAGGTAAAGAATCAATGTTAACCCCACAATTTTATAGTTTAACTCTTTCAAATATATCAGCAGCACTTTTAAATTAAGCAACTTTGAGCATTTGCTTCCCACTGAAAGTTTACCTGATTTACTTTCAGAGGAAAAAATGAGTGAACTGCTCATGTTTTCTTTATACTGGTGGTAATCCTTTAAATTGTTTGATCCCAAATGTATGGTATACCATGATGTCTGTGCTCAGACCTGCTCCTGGTTTCTCATGGACAAAGCAAATCTAACTGCATGTGGTGAAGACTGTCCTTCAAAGATCTACCTTAGAAAATGAAATGACCTCATACTTCTAAGAAATAGACTCCCACAAAATAGTTGCGTTGTGAAAATATAACATCAGGAAGCAGCTGTTTATTGCACAGGTGACGGAGCACTGGCACATGCTGCCCAGAGGCTGTGGAACATCCTCTTTGGAGATCTTCACATGGACCTGGGCATGGGTGCCTTGCTCTGGTATCCCTGCTTGAGCAGGGGTTGGGCAAGGTGACCTCCAGAGGGCCCTGCCCACCTCTGTCCTTCTGTGTGATTGTCTGTGAATTCTCATGTCTCTGATTTGGATACCCATCTTTGGAATTTACAGGCGTATTGTACGTGGCCACATCTAGGACAGAATGCAGAGGGTTATTTACCACTGACATGAGCCTATATAGCAGCTTGTATGTTCCTGCAAACCATCTTTCCCTTTTCTCTCTCCCTTTGTCTTTCGTAAATGCTTTGGAAAAAGGACTGCACAGATCACAAGTCTAAACAGCAGTCTGCTGAGTCATCTGAGACAGGTGCACATTTTGCACTGACTGATGCTAACCTGCAGGGTATTGCAGTATCTAAAAATTCTTCTATATTTTTAAAGAGCACACCAAATACATGTGTGCTTTAGAAACATTCTGGAAAAAGACACTGCAGAACCACAGGGAAGAATGAGGTTGAAAGGAGCCTCTGGAATCCACTTGCTCACATCCCTCTTCCAGCAAGGACACCCAGGGCCGTGCCCATGTGATTTTGAAAGGTCCCCAAGGAGGAGACCCCACAGCCTCTGGGCAGCCTGTGCCAATGCTCTGTCATCCACAGTGCTCCTGGTGTTCAGAGGGAACCGCCTGTGTGTCAGCGTGTGCTCGTGGCCTCTGCTTCTGGAACTGGGCACCACTGACAGAGCCTTGCTCTGACCTCTTGGCACCCTCCTTTCAGGTACTGACAGACACTGATGAGATCCCCCTTGCCTCCTCTTCTCCAGGTTGAGACCTTCTCCCTCTCGGCTTTTCCTTGTAGGATCTGTAAAATTTGGGACCAAGGTGTGGAGCTCATTATGCTTAATTGATTTTGGTACCCACTGAAGTTCCCTCTTACTGCAGCATGCACTAAGATGAAACACATCAAAATAATAGGGAATTCAGCTGTTGAGCTGTTATTTTACAGAACACAAATGAAAGCAGTGTGAGCTGTTTCTCTGGAAACGGAGATAGCCACATCCCTTTTATGTCCCTGTGGAGCTCAGGGAGTTGTGCTCCATCCATGGGTTTTTGCTTTGCTGCTCTTTGGTCCCATTCTGACAGCTTACTCCCTCAATACGTGAGCCACACTCAGCCCTTCTTGTGGTGCCCCTGTCCCACAGAGCTCACTGCAAAATGATACACAGGTAGGGCTTTGCTTTCAGTGTTAATCCCAGGGTCAAAGCACGCTGGTTTTGGAAGCAAGCTCTGCTCGCAACAGAGATCTTTCTGATCTCTGATGATATGAAATAGCCTTCTGCAATGACATTTAAACCTAACTTCATCTCTTTTCTTTTGCATTTCCCATTCATTATAAGCAGAGTCTGCTTTTAGTTTGGGAGGAGGGGAATAACTCACTATTTAGGAAGCTAGCATGCCCCAGCATGCAGCTTTCTACACAGCTGACCACAGAACCACAGAACACGCCAAAGGCATAGTAGTCTGCTCCTGGACTCAGGCTGGTCCCACAGGTTATTCTGTACAGAAGCAAGATTTAGTTTTCCAAAGTTTGGAAACGGTGCTTGTAATTTGTGCCAATAGCGTGGAATGGTATTGCAGCTGAAAAGACAGGTAAATGGATTATGTACACAGCAAAATATTAAGGCAGTCTCTAGGGCTACCTGCCTGTGCTTAAATTCATTTTCCGCTGCAGCCAATAGCAGTCCCACGTGTGTAGAGGAGGACAGATGGACTCTTCTGGGAAATGGGCTTCCTACTTTTTGTCTAGAAGTGTCACGTTAGACTTCTATCCATTTTTCATGCCTGCATCTTTTTAGTCTAAAATCGACCATTACATTGTCCTTTTTTGGTCTCAGCTTTACTGTCACAGCTAAAACCTACAAAAGTTGATTGTAAATGTGTTTACAAAGAAATTTCATAGAATGTTATAAGTGTGCCTCTGAATTAAAGCTATAAAACTGTATTTCACTCCAGGTCATAGAATTTATTTTAGCCTGGGCCGATAGAACCGCTCATAGTTTTCTAGGCCTACTAACAAGACCCTACTTTCTTTCTATTGCCAAATACAATTAAAAATAACCTCTGGTTTACCATGCCCATCTGTGGATTTTTCAGAGAGAGCTTTTCCTGGAGACACTGCACAATTCACCCAAACTGCCGGTACTTCTGATTGCAGTGTGGTTCCATTTGGAATTCTAAAAGCATTCACAAAAGCAGCTGCACAGGGATTGTTTTCAGTCTACACATCCCATTAGGAGACAAATGGCTTTAAAACAATAATTTGAATTCTGTGTGTTGTGCTTTTATACAAGAACCAGTTTCTGGTTTAGTACGTAGCAACGTGTGGTGGTTATTTCTTATACTAGTTAGGTTTCTTGATTTAACTGTGGTTGAAGTTTGAACCATAGCTTGCCAGTATATAAAATCATTTTAAAGGGAAGCAAAACACCTTTGCCTCAGTTTCCCTTAAGATTAAAGCTTTGGATTGCAACCTACAGAGCTTCTTGTTGTATACAAGATAGTCATTTAATGCACTTTATTTAAAAAAAAAGGCACAAATTATTTTGTTAATAAACAGTTACAATTGCACTATGCTGTAAGCATCAGTTACAAAATATGAACTGTACAGTTTTGTAGTCAACCTTGTAAGTGTTGTCATAAATGATTGAAACGATGACATGTTTCAGTTCAATGTTAATTTTATATGTGGTGTATGTAACTATAAATAAATTTTCCTTTCTAAAAAAAAAAAAATTGTCCATTTCATTGAATTTCACATTTCAAGCAGCACTGTATTCTTCCAAAAGTATAAAATTGTGTTCTAATGCAAAGTGGTGGCAGAAGATACTTTCTGAAATGAGAGCTGAAGGGAATTCTAGAATGTAGGGTTGTGCCAAAGCCTCCTTTCAAGTTTACCTTTTTGATCCAAATTAATTAATTTCTACTTCACTTCTTTTCTGTCCCTCTGCCATTTATTTTCACTGTATGAGCTCAAATCTTGGTGAAGAAAATTCAGCTGTCCTGTAGAAAAGGCTCTGTAGGGGATCTGCTACACAGATGTAGACACTTAATGTTTCAGTTGCAGTTAGTGATCATTAACTGGAGTAGATAAGAGTTGAAAGAAACTATGTTAACTTGAATTCTTCTTTTATTTACATTTGGTCTGGTCTTCCAGCTACATAGCTCCAAATCAGGAGTACAATCCATTCTGTGTTTCCAATGTGACTGACAGGCAAAAAGAAAACGGTGAACTGTCTCATTTTCAGAGAAGGAGGGAGAGAATTCACTTTGTGTGTGTGTGTTTTGAATTATTTTCTTGAATACCCATCTTATTTTTCAGGCACGTACATTGCTGGAAAGAGCTACATCTCTAACTTTAAAGCTGACCATTCCATATCGTAGTCAATGAAAACTTGACTTCTGAACTTATCTAGTGACTGACAGATGGTCAGGTAGGTAATGGAGAGCGAGGCTGTACTGCATAGGTCTGCAGTCCTGCAGCTCAGCTGTATCTTCTGCCTTCCCAGCTGGAGAAAATCTCAGTGATGTTTGCCATACAGCAGAGGCACAGCTCCTCTCCTGCTCTCACATCAGACGTGTGGGCACAAGCTGCTTACTCTAGAGAAGAAGAATTGATGTAATGGAGAGGAGCAGGGGACAAACTGTGGCACACCAGTTTCTCTTTCTGCAGTTAAACTATAGCCAGTTCTACAGCACAGTAGTGATAAGGATGCATTGGATACACAGTTTTTATTTAACTAAACGTCAGCTGCAGCTACACCCGTTTAGACCCCTGGGCTCTACCAATCAACCAATCTACTAAACAGTAAATTGAATAAAAATTAATGGGAAGAAACAATAGAGAGGGAGGGAAATAAATATTTCATCTAACAGAGAAGCCACAACATGTAATAAACCACATTACAATAAATATGAAAAAAATATATAATACATTGATATCAAATGCATTCTGTAAAGGTAGAGGCTTGGTTCTTGCATGTCTTGTTCCCCTTTGCACATTTTTCTCTGTCTTTGCTGATAGAGACAATGAGAAGAAGAAAAAGGCTGAGTTTCAACATATAATTATCAAATAAATGCTCTGTAACAACAGCTATTTATTAAAATTCAGCACCCTTAGAAGAGAAGCCATAATATCCATTTCAATGAGGTAATGCTGTAAGGATGAATTCTGCTTCTAATAAAAGGAGCAGCTAAAATGGTGAATGGCTGGCAGGCAGCTCTCAGATTTTTCTAAGACCCCCAATAAGGCATCTAAAATAATTGTATTCTTCTCAAAAAAGGCGGAGAGGATATCAAAAAGTGTGAGATTAAGCACTGGGTTAAGAAAGCTGTTAGAAACAAAATTCCCAAAATGAAAAGATCCCTGAGTAGTTAAATGTATAGTTGTAATAAGGCAAATCATAGAAGACTCTGAAGAGCACAACACGTCAAGGCATAAAGAAACCTCTAATAAAAACTGTGACAGGCAAGAAGCTTGCTCAGTCTGAAGTCTGTGGATACTGTAAGTACAAAAAATAGGCAGTGAGAAAAACACTGTGGAGGAAAGTAAAATGAATTATTTGCACTGATGTTTATTAAGAGACTTAGAAATCTTCTCATGTTGGATACTTTGTTTGCAGAGAGAAGAGTGAAGAGTTGACTGCTGGGGCAGCAGGAAGATGGCTCAAAGTTAAGCTTACTGAGCAGGGTGGCAGAAACACCGGCTGAAATGGGAACAGTTGTTCTACATGACAGATAATGATGTAAGAAAGTTAGGTAACACCACAAAGGGTGGCTGGAATTTACAGGTGGGTAAGGGGAGCTTTGTGGGAAACAACCAAATTTTGCAGGTAATTGAAGAGCGATGCTAGGAATCTTTTGGTACTGGAATCCAGCAGGCCCAACACTGCTTCAGCGAGCACCTCAATAGTACAGTAGAAGGCTAAAATTACCTAGGTAACGGTACTGAAGCAGTAATTGGTGTATACATATATCAAAATGGGAACCAGTAGTGAAAAGGTAATTAGGGTCAAGTTGTTTGGGAGGAGGTTGGGGTAAGAGTTAAAAAAGATGGTGAAGAGGCATGAAAATGGGCAAAACCATTCACATCACATTGCTGTCTGAAGGTCTCTTTGGGCAACCCTGTGCATGACCACAAGTCTAAAGTAGCAGTCTCAAATGAAAGTCTCATCAGGAGGGCAAAGTGGCTGGCAAGATCAATAAATCAAATAATAGTAAAAACCTGCCAAATCTTAATGGTACTCAGCCAGAATTATAAAGGGATTCCTTTCAAAAAAATGGAAGCATTAATGGTGTTAAGGAACTGGAAGAAATCCTGGCTGCATCTTTGTGTAGTGCACATAACATCCTTCTTGCAAAGTGGTGCAGCAGCGTCACAAGCTCAGGAAACAGCACTGTTAATAAGGGTGGTTGGAATTAACAGAGAACTGAAGGTATTGGCAACGCCTGGTTCACTCAGTAATCCCAAACTGCCTCCTTTCCTACTGCATAGCATTCTGTGCACTGTGGTTGGATATCAGATATTTTTTCAACTGTGTCTGGAGCTAAACAGAGAGAAACGGCTGAATTTTTTTATTATGGATATACAATAGGAAACTTTCATGGCCAATAATAGTAAGTGTATTTATAAGGATAAAGCAATTGAAAGCTATTTATCTGTCAAGCACATTGAATAATTGCCGTGCTGTAGTAAACAAAAGAAAATGTTGTTGCATTAGGCTCACTAGCTGAAATTAAAGCTATAGTTCAGTGTTGCCCTTTTTTTCAAGGAGACTCAGCTGCAGTGCTGCAGATACATGTGCCTGTTCTTACGTTCTTATGTGTCTGTAGGTCACACCGGAGACAGGCTGCTGGCTAGGTGGACATTTGGACTAAGTAGAGCATATCTTCTCTTTTTACTAAATGATTATGAACGGCTCTATTTATAGCAGGAAACCAGAGAGCACCTACAACCTCACCAGTGTCCCACAGCCAAAATTTCAGTATCTGTTCAAGGTGTGAGGCCTGTGCAGTTAACAGATATTTTACCCTCATCACTTGAAAACAATATAAGAAATACCATTGATCTGTTGTTACCGATGTCATAGACAATTCCGTTTGCAGATACTCAGGCTTTTTAAAAGCTTCCAAGTCAGAGCCACCTTTTAAAGTTATTTTTAAATGGCCCTAAGTAAATCTGGGTAGAATTGCTTTTAAAGCCAGCAGCTCAACACCTTCACCCCACAGCCAAAATATATGTATCTGCCAAAATGTTATATCCCTTTCTTTTGCATTAAGTTATGCAAATTATGAAGACTGCCTTTCAACTCAGGGGGTTCTTTATCTGACAACAAAAGGTATTTTGCTGTACCAGCACACTTTCTTCCCACTTGTGGCCTACCAGAACCCATTTCATCTTTATTTTTTATCATGACGTATGAAGTCTAAATCACGCTTGACAGAGAGCCTAAATAAACATGTTTTTAAGATGCAGTGAGTTTGCCATCATCATAATTTTGATCTGTCAAGCTCAAGTGCATCCTTTTAGGATTTTCAAGACAAGAACCATTGTACTCCAGATCATTCCACTTACAGGGCAAGGGATGCAGAAAGACGCAGAGAATGTGGCAAGTTAGGGAAGGAGAGCCTGTCCTCACAACCCCCAAAGTCTCAGGCACTAGATTGGCCAGTTCAGCTTGGTAGAAATATATTTCCTTTCTGACATCAAAGCGAGTGGTCATGAAAATGCCCTGCTCTTGAGAGGGAAGCAAGGGCAGGCAAGCTTCCACTCTGCTCCCACTGACCTCTCTGAGGTCCTGCACTCCCCTTGGGCTCAGCCCTGGCTCTGTTCCTCTGCAGATATGGCTGAGTTCACTGCTTGGCAAGGTAGCGTGTGGGCCGTGCAGCCAGAGCCAGGCAGCAGCAGCAGCAGCTCACCTCTCCCTTTATGTTTTGGCTGCCTCTGCAGTCTGCTGTTGAAATAGACTCTAGGATTTATTGTCAGTGCTGGATTCCCAATCCCTTCAGACAGCTTTCTGGGAGAACTAATAAAGCAGATGGTTTTGTTGTTGTGGTTGATGATTGCTTTTTTATTTTTAATTAAGCAGCATATTTTCAGTCCCTGTAGTTCTCTGTGCTGAGGCTGGTTTTGTGTTTGTTTTTTTTTTCTTCCTTCTAGGAAGAAGTCACAGAAAAATGTCACGACCCCTTAATGCTCAGTCCATTTCAGTCAGCAGGCTCATACTGGTCATGGTTAGTCTTCTTTGGCTGGCCACAGCTTTGCCAAAACAGTCACCAATGGCAGCGCTTAGCCTTAGTTTACTGCAACTCCCTGCATCTGCCATCACAGTTTTCACAAGGTAGCTCAGACTGGCCCAATTTGCACCAAGAGCAGCAGCAGCCTTCCTCACATGGCAGCAGTGAGACCTACCTCTGCACCCCACCATGCATTTGCTAACCTTGGTCTTCTCTGCTAGCAGAAGGGGAGCCTGGAGAGGGGGCTCCAGGGTGTTGGTTGCTGCTGGTATGGAGAGGCTGATCTCTCACTTGTGACACCAGCTAGTGAGCAGGTGCAGAGACAGACACTTATCGGTCCAGGATATGTTTGCTGCTCAAACTCCTGTGATGGATCACCTGTAGGAAAAAGTCACCAGGCTCAGTGGACGTGTCATAAGCCAGACTTGTCCCGTAGATGTGCAGGTTGGCAGTGCTGGTGGAAGCACGTACACAGCAGAGCCGCAGCAGCTGTTTGATTTCCAGCTCACGTCAACTCGGTGTTTTCTTCACATTTACACTTAATTTGTCTTACCAGAGAATGTATTCTTCTCCAGAGATGAGATAAAGCATTTGTCAGAGCCCAGTAGTTCTCACTATCCTGTTCAGCATCTTTCTGCTTCTACTTGATTCTATTAAAGGCTCTTTTAATGAGCACACATTAAACATACACGTCTCTCTCCAGAGATCTAAGCAGTGGAATCTCCATCTTTTCCCCTGCTTCACAAAGTGATGCGACACTTTGTTTTAGTCAAGTTAAAAACAGAACAAAATGCTGCTGTTTCCCTTTCAGTCATCTCACCTTCAGCAGTGATTTGCAAGAAGACTGTTGCTTTTTCCTCCACGTAGAAGTTATTTTTTACACCATTTAAATGACAGCTCAATCATATGATAAAGGACTTCCCCAAGCACAAGTCTTTTCCATGTGTCAAAATATCTGTGTATTCAATATTTAACATCAGACAGAATTGTGCTGCAGCAGTAGGCAAACCTTCCCTGATTATTATATCACTGTGGAAAGCGCTTCCTTTTGGAAAGCTGTTCTGAGGTAAAAGTCAGCAGGGCACTGATCCTTGCAGCAGAAACCAGCAGGAAAAACCCATAGCAGCAGCCACCTACGTTGAAGGATGTCAGTGCAGGTGAAAAGGTAAGACCATATACAGAACAGTTCTGGCCATGTGTGACAAAGTAGCAATATTTTTTTCAGAGAGGAGGAATCCTTGGCAAGCACATGTAAAGCACTTCACAGCAGGTGGCAACGTGAGCAGAAAAAGGTCCATCAAACACATGGGAAACACAGGTATCTGCTGCTTGTGCTTCCTGCTTCCCTGCCCCAGTGCTCGCTGTGAGGAAGTGGCAGGTAAGAGTAACTTACTCTGTGCGTTTGTGGGATGAATTATAAATTAATACAGTGAGTTTAACATCTTTCTTTTTTAAAGTTTTGAACAATTTCCACTCCTGCAAAAGATAGGTTCCACCACATTGCTTTTATGTCTCCCTGTCAGTACCTTATATCATCTAGAAGAACACACCATCACATGCTAGTTTTAAAGGTTAGCAACTTAAAACCACCTTAAAAGGGTGGACTGTAACATGAAAGGCTTTCATTAACAGGCTTTCATTAACAGGCTGTGGGAAAGAAACTGATCCTCTGTGGGGCTTGGGGTCTGGGCACTCTCTTCCACTGCATGCTGCAGATATGCCTTCAGTCCCAGCTAGCAGAAATCCAACTGGAGATGCAGCAGCTGGGAGCTTCTGAATCAGGTTAAAGGCTGTAAGAAGTGTATGGTTTGCTTGACCTCTTAATTAATATGAAAGTTGTAGAAAAGCTCATGCTCTGTAGGGCTCTGCTAACACAGATGAAGAATGGCTTTATTTTGTTTCTGGTAGAGACAGAGCCCAAGAGGTTTCTTTGCAACCAGCATCACTGGTTCAACTGCAGCAAAGAGAATATTTCCTGCAGAAAGGTCAAGGGCCATTTGCAGCTTTCCAAGTCAAAAACAATTCTTAAAACTCCATCTAAAACCACCTAGCAGCTGTGTAAAGCCCTGTGACTACCCTGGACTGCAGCAGCTATGAGAAACAGAACTAGAAACAAAATCCTGCTCAGGAGTGCATGTGGCTTTGTTGCTGCTGGAGAAACTAGAATCTGAGTGCTTGACCTCAGGTACGTTTTGGCTCAGAGAAATTCCACTGCCATTAAGAGAGCAAGTGTGCAAGTAGAAGAGCACGACTGCACCCAGGAATGCACATCATCACAGACTTCTAGGACATGGATTTCAGAAATATACAGTAATGAGCCAGAGCGTGTATTTTGTGAGAGCCTGTCCTCTCGACAGTGAACATTATAAAAGACTTTAGGAAACAACCTCTGGCTCTGCTTTCCCTCTTGTTCTCCATCAGGAGCAGACTGTGAGGTGTAGAGATGACACAGAAGATGCCTTTGAGGGGAGACAATGGGAACGCAGAGGAGTGGTTATGATGGAACCAGCTTGGACCAGCCTAGAGGGAGAATTTTATCTTGATGCATGTGCTTTGAGCAGTAGAGAGGGCAGACAGATGGTGAGAAGGGAAATACAGTCCCCTAGGTGCTGGTAGCCTGAGATAACATCCCCAGCATATAACACAAATTTAGTAACAGAGAGGAACTGAGGAGAAGCTTTTAGAATTCCACAAAATGAAGTGGAGAGGGCAGGAACAGGCTGCCCAGGGCAGTGGCGGATTCCCCATGCTTGGAAATATTTAAGAGATATGTAGATGTGGCACTAAGGGACATGGAGCTGTGGTGGGACTCAGCAGGTCAGACTGAAGGTTGGACTTGGTGATCTTGAAAGTCTTTTCCAACATAAATTCAAATAACAGTAATATCTGTGAATGGCAGCTCTGCCCTCAAGCATACCTGCCCCTCCCAGTTTTCTGTCATCTGTGAGCTTACATGGATCCTGTCCCACCATTCAAGTCACTGATGAAAATGTCAGGTAGCACTGGCCCATGTATCAGCCTGTGAAGAACATCTCTTGTCATTAGCTACCATTAGCTACCAACTGGACTTCAAATCAAACGACCCTTCATGCCTGACAGCCTTCCAGACTGCAAATCCTCTCATCCTCTCATACCTTCCTTGAGTACCCAGTGGGGAAGCCACACTGGAAGTCTTGCTAAAGACAAGGATACGAGCCCCATTTCTCTCCCTTATTCCACCACAGAGGGAGCTGTGGCCTTGCCAAAGCTGTGCTAGCTGTTCCAGTTGCCTTCTGTAGTTCTCTTTATTGTTGCCCTTTTTGAAGATGGGCATAAAACTTTTACTTTCCCCAACAAGCAGTAGCCACAGAGGACACCTCCATTTGGGTCTGTGCATCGGTGCTCAATGACAGACACAATTTGGGAACCCAAGGCTGGTTATCTTGAACCAATTTTTCTTAAGTCCTTGAATGGGATGATTTTGCCTTTTTTTTCTCCACACTGAGATGAGAATAGTGCTCAACATTGCCACACAATCTGTTCTCATGCTTGAAAAGTGTTTTTCTCATCAGAAAGAGTCTGATAAAAAACATTGATGGGCAGGGGGAGGATTAAGAACACAAGCTATTTCACTTATTCAATAAAAGCTAAAAAGTGACACGAGTATAGCGTGTTAGGAAAACCATCTGGAATGAACTGGAGATCTAAGGAGCCCATGAATAGAAAAAGATGATGTAAGATGAGCTAATGGATGGAAGCTGAAGCAAGTTCAGTCTCCTTCAGCACCCAGATATGTAAGCTTTGGTGACAGTCCCCAGGAAACATGGGTTCCCATTGCTGATGATGGGATGGCTAGGGCCATTGGACTGTGTAGAGGAATAAATGAGTGTAAAATAAAAGAGCCTTTAAAATACTGGTGGTCTGACTTCATGGTTTAATGGCTTCTTACTATGAACCAGTGACCCACAATAACATCAGTGCCTCCACAGGCTCAGTACAGTGGGCCCCCAGCCTTTTATTTTTTCCACTTACATGTGATGATTTGTAATTTTAAGTATTACAAAAAGATTTACCAAGGGGCACAAGCTTTGGAAATAATGTTATTTTAAATTAGACCAAGGTCTTCCTTGTCTCACAATGTGTTTATGTCCAGAGGCAGAAATAGCCTTTCAAGTACAAAAATAACACTTGAGTATCTGTCTCTGTCAGATAGACCAGAACAGGTAGAAAGACAGCATTACAGGTGTATCCTTTAAGAAACCACATGGCTCACGGTCCAAGCTGTAGGTGTACTTGATGTCCTCCAGATCAGATCATCTAAAGCAGCCAAGGCAGGATACTGTCTCTGCAGGTAATTTGGCATGATATACCCCGGTCCTCACCTTTGATTCTAATGTAGATAACCTATATGTAATGCAAATTTTAAAACTAACAATTAGCCATGATTTCCCAGTCCACTGAGAATCACTTAGTGGTCTCAGTCTCTTGATAGGGACTGACCCACAATTGCTCTAACATTTGGCTCTTCTATTCACAGTGCCAGACTGGAAGAGAGCTGAGTGCGCGTAAGTGACGTAGCTGAGGCACAGGCAGGAGGCACAATTCCTAGATGGAGCATGGCTTTCCATCTCCAGGACTACCAAAATGGCAATTTCATAAGACTAAATACACAGGGAAGAAAAAGAAAAGAAAAACAAAAACAAACAAGTCCCGTACACTGCTAGCATTGATGAACAAGTATTGATGTTCATGAAATGAAATTTCCATAGCATCCAGTGTTTTGCTGAACTATTATATATTCCCTACTACTATTTTCTACATCATCTCCAGCATCTCTGGCATCACATCTTTAAAAATAATTTTGCTGCAATAATAGGATGAAATACTGGAAGCCCACATTTTACTCCTTATTCATTTGACAGTGCATCCAAATGCCCATGTAACTGAAGCAGCAGTGTGCTTTAGCGTCCCGGATAACTGCACAAGCCACTTGCTAGGAAACCTGTTCACAAACTGCTTTTTAATCTGGTTTTACGCTTTTGTCCTATTGCCTTTTTTGAAAAGCGGTGTTGAAGGAAATTATGTGACTTGTATCAGGTTGCTTACATCAGCTCCGGAGAATAAGAGCCTGAGCCCTGGGCTCTCTGACCTCAGCTGCACTACTGGCTGTCAGAACACCATCAGTTTGGTACAGGGCACACAGTGGGAGGAGACAGAAAGCCACACCTGGAGCAGTATGCTTACATCACTCTCTGAATGCACATGGAAATGAAGGTGGGTGGAAATTCCTACTAGTGAGAAGTGCATTGCACAACCCCTGACAGTCTTGTTAATGGAGTTCTTTTTCAGGTTCATTCTTAAATTGATCCTGAATTACTGAAATTACTGGTGAGCTGGGAACAGCCAGTATATTGCTAGGGATTTGTCAGGTACACATTTAATGGTAAGCATGTGTATGTGTGCTCACACAGCACCCAGAACTGCACAGCTGCTCATCAGAAAAATCAGATCCTCACTGGAAGCTAATGAAAATGCAGCAAAGCATGTACACTCCTGACAACACCACGTCCTGAGAAAGATTAATTTTTGGAAAAATAATGTAGGACAGAATGATGAACAGTCTGCTGCATTTCTTGTCATTCATGAGCTTTTTAGGTTTAGATCACTTCAAGAATCATAGAATCACAGAATCACCAAGATTGAAAAAGACCTTCAAGATCATCAAGTCCAACCATCCACCTACCACCAATAGTTCTCACTAAACCATGTCTCTGAACACAGCGTCCAAACGTGGGTCGGTGACTCCACCACCTCCCTGAGCAGCCCATTCCAGCACCTGACCACTGTTGAAGAAGTAATTTTTCTTGACATATCCAACCTGAATCTCCCCTCACACAACTTGAGGCCAGACCCTCCCGTTCTATAGCTGTTACCTAGGAAAAGAGGCTGACTCTCACCTCACCACACCCTCCTTTCAAGCGGTTGTACAGAGCAATGTGGTTTCCCCTGTGCCTCCTCTAGACTGAGCAATCCCCAGCTCCACAAGCCTCGTGCTCCCATCACAGCTTCATTGCCTTTCTCTGGACACACTCCAGGGCCTTGATGTCTTTCTTGTAGTGAACACGGTACTCAAGGTGCGGCCTCACCAGATCTTACTACTGATCACTCCCCTGGTGCTGCTGGCTGCACTACTGCTGACTGTAGAATCCAGAGTCTGGGCGCTTCAACAGACTTATAGTAGGTAAACTGAAGTAAATTACCTTGAAAGTAATCATTTGTTGAAATAATTAATTAAATTGGATGCATTGTCAGAAAAAAAAAAAAAGTCCAAATAAACAGTCAATCCACTCCCTTTCACATAAATAATTGATCTGTATGACACTATTTGTAGTATCTAAAGTTATTTTCCACATTCTATTTGCCTAGATAGGGCATCTCCAAAGAAATCAAAGGACTTCCCCATGAGAGCATGAGAAATTAAGAAATAAGGAGTGTAAGATGGGATTTGAGGGAACTGGGCTTGTTTAGCTTGGAGAAAAGAAGACTCTGGGGAGACCTCATTGTGGCCTTCCTGTACTTGAAGGGAGCACATAAACAGGAGAGGGAACGGCTGTTTATGAGGGTAGATAGTGATAGGACAAGGGGGAATGGTTTTAAACTGAGACAGGGGAGGTTTAGGTTAGATATTAGAGGAAGTTTTTCACACAGAGGGTGGTGAGGCACTGGAACAGGTTGCCCAAGGAGGTTGTGGATGCCCCATCCCTGGAGGCATTCAAGGCCAGGCTGGATGTGGCTCTGGGCAGCCTGGTCTGGTGGTTGGTGATCCTGCACATGGCAGGGGGTTGGAACTAGATGATCTTTGTTGTCCTTTTCAACCCAGGCCATTCTATGAAGATATAAGCCTTTAAATGCTGCACTGGAGAGTAACTTTGCTGAAGAAACACTGCCTGTACATGCAGAAGCTGCACTACAGATGATAGCCAAGCTGGCTCAATATTCATTTCTGTACTCCAAGATACTCTGTAGAGAAAACCTTGGCCCACAAAAGTCATAATTTTAAATAATTCTCTTGAAAATCAATGTGTGTACTCTGAAAAAGGTAATTTTTCCAGCTGTTAAAACAGCCTGCCTGAAGAACTTTTCAAAATTTCATCATGCATACAGTACTGCCATCAGAATGAGAAGCCTAGCTTGACGTTCCTTACAAGGTGAGTAGTGGACAAAGCACAGCAATCTGTGGCTCAGACTAACACGTGAAGAAACGGGCTCCATCCCTGGTTCCCAGGACCTTTCCCAAGCACAGCTCAGACTTGCAGAACAGCATGGAGGGACCCAGCCAGGAGTGCAGACATCCTGGCACGCTGTGCTCATTGCGCTCTGCTCCTGTGACTCACCATGAACTGCACAGCATACAATTTTATGTACCAACTGTGGGTGTTCAGTCAATCTTAATTGTATTTCATGTTGTGACAAGCTCTTGGAAAGAGACATTGTTCTGATGGAAATGTTTTCTTTCATTGTCACCTTTCTCTTCTGTTCAAGATCAAAGCAAATTGTAGAAAAATAGAGCCTGGAGAACAGAGAGTTGGAAGCAGATTGTTACCCAGCTCCTGCCAGCTCAGGGGGAAGAACAACAGAATGAAGAAGGAGCAATTCCCTTCTCAGATATAGCACAGGCCAATGCTGGGGTTGCACCATGGACAGATCCAGGCCAAGGGAAGCTGTGCCAGGAATGGCACCATGCGCTTTGTATATGCCCTGACAACACAGTCTTTGCTGAAATGACTTCTTTTAATCTAAACCCATTCCTGTTTCATATGATTGCAGCGTAACACTTAGCGCAGTTTGGTCTACGGCAGAACTCTCTGCTCGTGGGAAGGCTTTTAAGTAAAAAATGGCCAAGGCTCCTGTTCAGGTAGCATTTCTGCTGCCAATTATCTCTCCAATTTGGGATAGACTGCAGGGATTATCTTTTTTTTTTATTTTTTTTTTTTTTATGTGTTTATACGGCATCTGGAATTGCAAGCTTCTTGCTATAACCACAAACACTAATAAAATAGCAACGTCTGCAGTACATTTATTGTTCTGAAAGAACACAAAAACCATCTGGAAACTGCAAATATATCAAGTTTATTAAGAAAGGCAAAATGGATCTTTTTTATGCTATTAGTACTATTGGCTTGTAATCTCTTGATGCAGAGAAACTCACAGAGTTTCCGATTTAATATTCTGCCCAGAGGATGATATTAAAGCCATTATTGATTTCTATTCCCTGTAAGCAGGCCTCATCTCTATGTAAATTAAAGATTCTACAACATATTTCACATTAAAGATTAGTTGTCATTCCAGCGTCGATCAATTCTTACACCAGCAGGGTGACATACTGGCAAGTTCCAGATGATGAAAGGAGTGCTGCACTTAAATGATGCTTCAAAAACCATCAACTGCCTTCATCATTTCAGCGGAAGAATTATCCCTGTTTTTTTTCTACTGGAAAGGGACAACAGAAGTTGCCAACATCTTCCATCTACCAACTATTCAAATCCTTCATGTACCCAGAGAAGTTCCAGAAGTGAAAGAGGAAAAAAAGAAGCCATATAAACATGCTAGGACCTTTCACACAGTACAAATCCGACACCTCAGCTGGCTTCTCCCTTCACTGCATTCTTTGGGAGTAGGGAACATGGGCATTGCAAGAGAGCTCTGACTGCACCTCAGTGAGACTACTAGGGGCTCTTCCTTTGGAGATCAGGAACCATTTGCGTTCTCATAGTGATGGTGAAGACAGTGACAGCTGATCAGTCACTGTACTTAAGGAGGGGGACCTTAGGCCCATCTCAGAGGCCCTTGTCACATGCTGGAGAACAACCTTAGCAGTGACAACAAATACTGGATGCAATCCTGAGCAGTTCTGGTGTGACCTGCACAACCAGGGATCCTATCCTATCCTACCCTGGGATCCTATGAAAGAGGAGCACTTTGCCTCTCCAGTCCTTTTCTAACAGTCAGACGCAGCTCTCCCCTCCCCCTTGATTACTAGCCTTTTCAATCCAAACAGTGCCCTCAGGTTATTGCTCGTTAGGCTGCTGAGGTAGGAAATTCCATGGGACATCCTTCAGCAGGGGGATGGACTAGATGGTCTCCAGAGGTCCTTTCCAACCCCCGCAATTCTGTGAAATCTCTGAGCATACCAAATTCATTGCACTTCTCCCAGGCAAGGCTAGAGACACACCACCAAGGTTTTCACGTTTGGATATATTTCCCTCAGCTACAGCCATTGAAAGTCTATTGTGCAAATTCAGTATGCACAGTTAATTATTTTAGTGATTGTTATTGCTGTGTAACAGAAGAGCAGCACGCACGCTGCCAGCCACGCACAATCCCCCCAGAAAGAGGAAATTCCACCATTTTTAACTCAGTCATTACATTTACAGCAACACATACTAAGCAAAAATGCTCATCTTCCCTAGAGCTCAAGCATGTATCAGGATGAAATGCCCACAACTCATCAACACAAATCTTCTGTAATCAATGCCCAGCTTCCATGGAGGCCTTCTCTACATGTGTGTGCATAGAATCACAGAACACTCTGAGTTGGAAGGGCCCCGTAATTGACTCCTGGCTCCCCAGAGGAACACTGTGCATAGTATCACCCAGTTACTGGCAGAGCAACAGTTAAAACTATCGGCCATTCCCAGTGTCTTTATCCCCTTACAGCTATCAAATCAGTGCAGCAGAGCTCACCTTGTGCTATTAGACCTTGTGCTAGTAGCTGAGTTTCTCTTTGCTTCAGAACTTCCCCAGCAAAGGAAGGTTTCTTCATGGGGATGAGGTTAGAGGTACGTGGGTTTTGCGAGAGAATCAACAGTTCTAAAGACACTGAAATCTCACCAGGTGATGTAGAAATGCTTACTCTGTGGTTGCATAGTAGAACTAAATGATGGCATTAAGAGTTTAGGGAACAGTGAAATGTATGAATCTCTGTATCTTCATCTCTCTTGTGGGTTATCATACACATTAATCTTAATTAGAATAAACTCTTATGATTGCCTCTTTTGTCCGCTGGAGGTCAGTATCCTACAGAAATACAGTCCTCTTACCTGGAGTGAGGGTTTGCAGAGGATAATAGTCTCGCAGCAGCATCCGATTTTTCTGTCATAGGATCTTAAGGCTTCTGATACAACGAAATGAAGACAGAAGCCTGGTCCGGGTCCTGCATTGTCAAGGGAAGATCTCCCTACTCAACCAACCTGGCATTTTCCTAATGTCACATGAAGAATTCAACAAATTGCAGACTTACTCTTTTCCGAGGTGCACACCTGGCCTTGTATTTTAAACAAACACTGAAGTGTAACTGCCTGACGATAGATTTTTTTGCTGCCTAGTTAATCCTACTTGGCTCATTTTGTAGGATTAGCTTCAGAGCCGCCGGCTGTTTGGGCTGCTGCACAAGCTGTGTAGGAGAGCAATGCTGCACTACGCTGCTTTCAGAAACCCATCTGCAATGCTCCTTCATCAATCAGCAGCACCTTGCTAGGTGCATCAAAGAGGTGCTTTTTGTCTCTCCACAGCTTAGCAACATATAATGCAGAAGAATCACAACAGTAGATGAAAGTGAGTGCGTCCTGGAAACATAAATGGATGTGCAAATAGCTGTTTGGCAGTGCAGTATCACAGCCACCTTTCAGGCACTGTCCATATCAGCATTTTAGCTTGGATCACCAACACTTCTGAGGAGAATCTCCTGCTCATTCTCACTTGCCATGCTTTAATTCACATGATGGAGCAGTGCATGAATTCAGTTCATTCCCGCTGAAGCTAGATGTAAGTCATGCTCTCACTGTAGTGGGCATTTTGTCCACAGGACAAGACTAGAGACAGAATGAGAACTCCTGAAACAGGGACAGGACTGACCAGCACTGCCTGCTCCAATTGATGGACTCATTCTCTTTGAAGTTCACTTAACACAGAGACAGCTGACGTGCTAGTTGGCCTCATGGCCGACTAAGCAACAGTTACACCTGTCTGCAGTAGTGTGCTTGTCATCTGTAGATCTGCAGATAGTTTGAGTAGAGAGAAAGTAATGTTTTGAAGGACCCTACCAGCTGTCTAGCTAGGCATCAAGTGAAAAACACGAGGCATTAAGTCTGAGCAGATGCGACAGACCCAATGCACAGTGTATCTGAAGAGCTGTAACTTTCAAACTTTACATTAACTGTTCTAATACACTGATGGTGCCCCGATATCTTCAGTTCTGTTCTGCCAAGAAGACATGTTCTAAGGGGTCAGTCTTACCCCTACCTTACCACTACTTCTCCACTGCCATTCCACGTATGCTTCTTGATCTAACAAACTTTGCTTCATCCCATCTCCTGGACACCATTGGGATCTCTGTTAGTGTTCAGCATACAGGTGGGTGAGAATAAACAATCAACCCCCTCCCCCCCCAAAATAAAGAAAAAAAAACCCAAACAGAAGCAATTCCTGCAGCAGACTGATAATTACTGCAACTGTGCAAATCTCACAACCAGAAACGTTAAATTAAGAGTTGTGCTTTCTATATGCTTCAAATATACTTCATGGGACGTTCAGGCTGGATATTAGGAAAATATTAGGAAACATTTCTTCTCAGAATGAGCGGTGAGGCAGTGGCACAGGCTGCCCAGGAGAGTGATGCAGTCACCGTCCTGGGAGGTGTTTAAGAAACATGGAGATGTGGCACTGGGGGATGTGGTTAGTGGGCATTGGAGGGATGGGTTGGGGTTGGAGTGGATGATCTTAGAGGTCTTTTCCAATGTTCATGGTTTTATCATTCTATGTTTTACCCACAAACTTCTTAAATATCCTGCCACCTTGAACCTATGTTTTACTTTCTGCACAGAAGACATTCCTGGTTCATTGGGTTCCTTTTAATAGCTCTTGCATTCATGAATTTTAAAAGACATCTATTTATCATTTAAATGTCATGTTAACTCTATTCATCCTAATCCAGTAGCAAGGCACTGCCGTTTGTACTCTCACGTCTCATCTGATCAATGAAGGAAATAAAAGCTGAAGGAGGCAAATCGATGGATTGAAAATAAAGGTCATTACATACTGGAATTGATAAGGTGAAGAAAATAAAATATGTAAGGTAATTTCCAGGGACAAGGTTAAAACTTAGCTTCACCATCCACAGGAGGGTTCTGTATGGAGATGGAATAAAACAAAGAAGTGTCATCAATTATTCACTGAAACATCTCTTATTCTTCAGCGTAGTAAGAATCTTTCTCCCCCATCTCTGTCCTAAAATTTCTGTTCTCCTACCTCCCTTTTAAGAGAGAAAAGAATCCCACAAATCTGCAGAGTTATTCTCCCCATTTAAGAGAGGCACCTTGTAGTTAATGCTTTTTCTTAGGTACCACCGTAAGAAAAAAGCAACATTACAGTTAGACTACCCCCATGTCTCTTGTTTGAAATAAGTCTAGCTGTTCGCAGCTGCCTTGCACTTTGGTATATTTTAACAAGATTTGGAAATCCCTAAAGTGAGGATTTATTATCTCTTTCAGCCAAGAATGAAGTAAATCTATCATGCCATATAAATAATTCATACGAATTCTAGAAACATAGCAGGAATATAGGTCAGGAGGAGCATCACAGGAGAGGGACAGAATGTCCTTCACTTGGAGTATGAGGCAGATCTAAATTCTGTTTCCTGAGACAGACTATGTCAACTGAAAGAATGAAGATGGCTCTTAAATCATTTACAAAGCAAAGGGTGACTTGACAGTCACTGAGGGATTTTGAAGATAATACAGAGGATGAAAGAAACTATAACTTCTTTTTCAGACAAGAATTTGTCTGAGGTAAGTCAGCTGGATATGAAGAAGGTGATCTTGTGTATCTTCAGAAAAAAGCTTGAAAAGTGGCAGGGGGGTTGGAACTGGATGATCTTTGGGATCTCTTCCAGCCCAAGTCATTCTATGATTCTATGCTGGTGACTTCCAGCCATTAAGGCAAATCAGTGACCCATCACTGGGAGAACTGATGAGCCAGCCAGGAGGATCCACACATGTTAAGTGAAACTCCAAATGCTTCCAGGAACAACTCTCTTATAAGTAATTGAGAGCTAGGAGTATATATTTCATTTTAAACATGGAAGTATAGCACCTTACACATCACATGCCTTAGCATATAGAAGTTCTCTAGTCACAACCAAATATTTTGATGAACCTCTCAGGGAGACCTTCACAGCAGTCCAAAAATCCCCTAGCTGCTGTAAGGAAAGCCTCCAAATATTTGCTAGTCAGGATGTGTCATAAAAAAGAGACAGCACAGAAATACATTTATGAGGAAGCTTCTACAGAAAGTCTGGACAATGTTACTTTAGTAGTCATTCTGAGAATATAAAACATACAAGGAAATTCTTGCTTAAATACGGAAATAACATTCACAACATATTGATAATCAGTTTAGCCAGCTGCTTGAAAACAACACACAGAAAGTATGTAAAGTTTGGAAGAAAAAACCACAAAACCAGAGCAGAAGAATGAACCAATACAGGTAGCTGAAAAAAGCACAAGAGCAGACCAGGTATAAACAAACTTGAAAGAATGCCCCAAGTGAAGCCAAGGCAAGGCCTTCCCTGATGGAATGAGCAGTAGTTTCAGAAAGATTTGTGCTGCACCACTAAGTTAAAGCTAGGACAAAGAATCGTGCTGCTGTCAGCATCATCCTCAGTGGAGGAGCCTCTATACCTGGACATGGCATCCCTTGGAATACCCGTTTTCGGTCACTGTGCTGATATCACAAATCTATCTGAGGGAAAGAAAGCACAGCCAGCCAACCAACCAACCAACCATCCTGCTGCAGCAGCAAACAGGAATAGCCTTGGCTGATAACACAATCTATCTATTAAAAAAAGTTGAAAGAAAATAGAGAAGGATGCACTGGTACGCAGTGCTTCATTGCCTCCCGCTGTTAAATATGTAACAGACATGGCCATAGTGCCAAGGGGTTACTTACACAGAGGTGCTGGAGTTTTTGCATTACCCCATCTCTTTCAGTATACTCTCTAGGATTCCTGCCTCAAAGACAGGTGGGACAAACTGCCCACTATTAACTGGTTTGGGGGTAATTGCCAGACATCTGGCAGTTGTCCTTCACCTACTCTTCATTACATTGGCATGAGGATTGCAGAGCAGGGCAGACAGATGTGTCACCTCTCCAAGTCGCTCAGCCTTTTCCACCAGTAACACTCTGTTGTACCACCTAAGAAGACAAGCTGTTAAGATGCCTAAGATACAGTTGCCCTCAGCTCAAATCTCCCAAGTGCTTTGCATGTGGCCTCTCACCGTGAGCAAAGTACAGCTAATCAGATAAGAACTTCCTTATTTATCTGCAATGTTAAGAATTAATCTCCAAAGAGACTACTATATTTAGCTAAGAATCTCTGAAGGGCTACTTGTTTACTTATGCAGCTGAAAAAATGCCTGATCCAGCACAAACATATGAAGTTGTCTTCCATATGTATGAGCACACACTTGTCACCCACAGACAAGAACACACTGCTCCAGAGAAAACTGAAGTTATTTGACAGCACGTGAAAAACCACTCCTTGCCTCCAGCTATTACTAGCGAAGGCAAATACAAAATTCCTTCTCCCTATTTCATACCAAATATTTTTTCCAGTGGTCCAATTCTTTCTGTTCCCCCATACAAAGAAATGGGATGGTTGATTGGAAACCTACAGTGAGTCCTTCCAAAGTACCCACACTTCCTTTTGAGTCCCAGAGAACCGAGCTCATCACTGAACAACCTTCACAATCAATCCTGACTACTCTGCAGCCAATCCAGGGCCTGACGGGTTCCAGCAGGGATCATCCTTTATTTCCATTCCCCATACATCACTGAGCACATTGACAACGTTTCAGGACATGAATACAAAGCCACCCCAAGATCCTGCTGAAAATCCACAGATGAGTGACCATGCATGCATGTATGTGTACCTCTGTATGCGTTGGAATCAGAAAGGACTCCAATTCTGACTTAATACAAACAAGGTAAAAAAGAACTGTGAGCCAGAGGGAATGGAATTTTCAATTGAAAAGAGTAAAGAGGAGCTCATTTTCCTACAAAACACGCATCTCTAAGATGCATAAATATATTTGTTTAATGTGCAATAGGCTACTCTACATTACAGAATCGGCTTATGCGAGCTCTTCCCAAAATGATGGGAAACCTCTACTGTTACCATATGAAGTTTTAACTCTGTTATAAGATTAACTTAAAAATATTTTTGTAGTGGGTAGGAATGAGCTTGCATTTGTGTAATAGTATGTTTGGCATCATTAATCCCAAAGATCCTTACAAAAGGGTGGAAGGGGAAGAGGCTGCTGAGTACCATTTCCTGCCCTATGCTTTCTGAAAGCCAAGGTGTTGTTTACTATCTTTCACTGAAAGTAAATAAAGTTACCTGTAGGAAAAATAACACGTGCTTAAACTGGTCAAGAACTTTTAAGTTAGATTTTGAATCGAGGTTGCAAAATAAGGAAAAACAACACAGGTTAGGAGGAGCAGCAGTGCCCAAAGGAAGTCTGGTTTGGGCAGGAAAACTATGTCACAGGAAAACTGTGGCTCCTGAGATCACAGGCAGCATTTGGAAATGTTACGTTTTCATTTCACTCATTTAACAGTAAGGAACAAAGATCAAGAGCAAAATCTTAATAATCTAAGGAAAGAAAGACAGGCTCAAAAGTGAGATTTTATTCATATTTGTTTCTTATTCACAACCCAAAGTATGATAAAACTGATAAAAACAGCCTAGAATGTTAGTTCACATCACTAAGTTCAATTCACATTTGTATTAATAAAATACTGAAAGGAAAATGACAACACGGCAGGTTCAGGAAAACAGGGTGGCTACTATGAAATCTATACCATCTTAACCGGTCACAAGTGATCACTTGTTTCACATGTATTATTTAAAAACAACACAAATTACAAAATTCCTGATACACCCAAGTCCTCTGTGCTCATAAAATATATCTTCTGTCTTATCAAATTTCAGTAGAACGGAAAGAAAGAACTGCTGAGACATTTCATTTCAATATGTAGTACAAGAATACTGAGTACCCCCCCAGCTGTACAGCAATGCAGCACTGCAGTCTGAGTGGCACTCCTGTCCAACTCACATGAAGAATCATTTGCAAGCTGCTCTGCAACTGCATCACTATGACCAGAACAAACCTCCACTCATGCATTAGTCAGTGCCATCATCAAGCTGTGGCCTAAATTCCGCCCTGTGTGCACACTGACCTCAGACTCCAGAGCACAAAATAAAGCAAAATCGAGCTCTGTATTTAAGGCAAAGACAATCAGATCCAACAAACTGAGATGAGTACCCTCAGCTGCCACCATGAAATAGGAGCTGCTCACTGTTATGCGGAGATTGGTTGTATTTGGTATGATAAATCTTCAGAGGCAGCACATTGCCACCCTACCATAAAAACAACCGTCCCAGATTGAAAAGTCATGCGCAGATTGAACAGCAGTGAAACAGCCAGTAGCTTGCATGCAAACATCACGTTAAACTGTTACATTCTTGAGAATACAACTGTTAATTGCGTAAATACAGGTGAGATATCTTTTATTTCTTCTTTTTTTATTTTTTTCCATTTCACATACCTTTTTCCCCCCTCTTTGTTATTTTTGAGAACAGGTGGGGTCTCACAGAACAAAGAAGCTTTAACAAATGTTTAGACCTAGAATTACAGACTTCTGTTACAAGGATTAAAATTGTAATCTGTTAAAGAAAGAATTCTTCTTCCTCTTCCTAATACGCTTTTAAAATCCTCACTGGGTGAAGTAGCAGCCCAACTCTCAGTCCAGAAGAAAAAAAACCATTTCCATACTGTACTGAAAAAAAACCACAAATCATTTTAAGAGAGAACAGAAACAGCCAAAGCAGACTGTATGTCAGCAGCTCTACCGTGGGGAAGAGAAAAAGAATGAATATAGATGCCATAGTACCTAAACAGCCATTGAAACTGCTTTAACTGCCAAACGTTACAGAAATGCAATGTATGAGGCAGGAAATACATTCAGAATAAGGGCAGCTCTGGGTAAGTGCGCTACGGGAAACAGAAAGCAATCGCTATGATGTACATAGAGAAAGCAACAAACAAAAAACTTATTTACATTTGTACCTACAGGCATAAGGACAAATTTAATACTTGTGAAATGCATCTGACTGCTAGATCTAGACTGACAAAGTTCCATTCTTTAGTCCTAATACAGTTGCCTTTTCTACACTGCAATAAACCTATTGTTTCAATCAGGTTTATCCTGAAACTTTTGTGTCTAGTTGGCCCAGATCCTGGAAATGAAAAGCTGTACAGGCGTTTTAATTTTATTTCATAACATGGGCACACATCACTACCTACCTAAGACTTCCCAGCACCCTACCCAACAAGCTGCCAGCATCCTACTGCTATCACTGTTACAAACTTATCCAGTCTGCTCACCAACATGTTAATTTTGGATCAAGAGGATTCATTCTTTAAAGTATGCATTTCATTATCTGCTACATTTTTAAGATTAAAAAAAACAAGTTAGGTTGTATAAAATCAAGTCTGTATGCAAAAATCTAAGCCCAGTAGTGCTTAAAAATAGACTAAGTAGGTATTTAGTTACTGTCTACTGCATTTTAACATGGGCATAATTAGCATCTAATAAAAATCTAAAAGTTGTATATTTATGGAACAACGTTTCATCCAGTTAACCAACCCCAAAGACTAACAAGCAGACCAACTCACAAGTACCTATGTTGTTTACATAATTAAAGGAATAAGATGCAAAGTCAAAAAAATATATTTTATCCTTCAAAAGATAAGGAAAGTAAAACAAAATGCTGGTTCTGTAACAGTGCAACAACTGCAGCATGTTTTGCACGCAGCACATGATTTGCTACATTTAGTGGCACTTAAGTATTATGCGGTAAATATTGAAAGTAAGACAAGTTTCTGATCTGCATAAGCATACTCACATTATTACCAGAGTTGCTAAGCTACAGCATTCTGAATAATATCAATTCAATTTTAGCATTTCAATCACTAGCCTTAATACACGTCAACATCCTGTTTTACATCTTGCTACCAAAGCAATCACAGAAGCCAAGTATTTTGTGAACTTGCCACCGTGCTCAGACCAGGTTCAATCTGACCAATCATTCTCATCAAATTCTGAATCATCATCAGAATCACTGTACTCCACAGCAATGCGTCTTGAGAGGATGGTTGCCACATCATTCCCAACAGGTTCTCGCTTTGCTTCTTGCTCACGTTGCTCTTGCACCTTTTTCAGCTGTATTCCTGTAGAGATTAAGTTTTCCAGGTTAAGTTTGCAAATTTCTTTCATTTCCTACTTCACATACTCAAAAAGAAAATCGAAGAAACCGTTGAATTGGAGCATCTTCCTGAGCAAAGAAGAGACAAAGTCCAAACAAGATAGGCAGACTGAAATTCATTCTCAAGACTTGAGTTCTTCTAGACTTACTATAGAATAGCTTAGGTTAGAAGAGATCTTAAAGATCATCTAATTCCAACCTCCCTGCCAAGGGCAGGGTTATCAACCACTAAATCAGGCTGCCCAGGGCTCCACCCAACTTGCCTCTGAACACCTGGAGGGAGAGACATCTACACCTTCTCTGAGCAGCTGTGCCAGTGCCTCACCATCCTCTGAGTAAAGAATTTCTTCCCAAAATCTAACCTAAAGCTCCCCTCTTCTAGTTTAAAACCATTCCCCCCTGTCCTATCAATATCTGCCCATACAGGAAGCCTGTCTCCCTCCTGTTTATAAGTTCCCTTCAAGTACTGGATTGAGGTCTCTTTGGAGCCTTCTCTTCTCCAGGCTGAACAACATGGCGATAATATATTAAACCTAACTATTCAAGACTGTACACATCCTTTTGATACGAAAAGTGAAGTTTTCACAAGTGCATTTGGAAACAGCAGGACTACTCTACAGTGTAAACAAAGTCGGGAGTAGCTATTAATCACTGGTTAAAAATCACTGGGCTGAAATTTGGTGTTGGATACCTCAGTTCTGATTAGAACCAAAAAATCAATTACTTTTAATGGAACATTCTACATAATACACATAAATATAGTTTTCATTTTATTATGTACACACAGATACTAGCATGCGTTTAGCAAAGCTTCAAGATCTCGAATCTGTTTCTAAAAAGTAATGCTCCAAAATCATGATGGCTGAGGTTAGAGTATGCATCTGGTACCTGTGGTAAACCAATTTGTCAAAGAAATTCTGCCTAGCGGGGAACAGAATCCATGAACATGGATCGCTGGAAAATAGAGTGCTTTCACTGAAGAAAAAAAAAAGAAAGAAATGGTTAAAATGGGCAAGTGCCCACTTACCCATCCGGATGGCAGCCAGGAGGTCACTTCGCGCATCACTTACTGGCGGCTGGGCAAGTTCGTGGCGCTTTGCCTCAGCAGCTGGAGGAGCATGCATGGGGGAGGAAGAGAGGGAGGAAGCTGCAGCAGGAGGGCCTGGCGGGGGCGGAGGGGGGCCAGGAGGAGGAGGAGCAGTGACAACAAGACCGCTAGGAGGAGGAGGATGAGCGGATACGTATACAGAGCCCGTCACCAGTCCAGAGTGGGAAGGTGGCCCAGGAAGCTGAAGGGGACTAACAAATGCTGTTTGTGCTGATGGAATCATAGGGGGAGGGGGAGGAGGGGGAGGGCCTGCAGGATTGTAATATTCCACCATCTGAGCTGGAAGCATCCTATATAAAGCAAAATAAAAACATTAAATACATCAGAAGTTAGGACTTACAGAACAATCACCCCTCAAACTGTTCTCATCTAACCTCAGCTAAAACAAAAAACTGAAAGAAATTTAAAATTGGGAGTTAAATATGCAAACGATTATAAAACATGTAAATTGTCACATATTGATAATACTTTGTTAAAGCAGAAGGGCACCTCCTTTCAGAAGTTCACAAAAAAAAAAAAAAAGGGAGTTTATATTATTACTCCTGCCTGGTTAACTATGCCCCCACATGTGTTCCTAAACATCTATGAGAACATTATGTACAGTATTGTTGCAAATCAAAATGGATCAAGAAAACTGCAGACTACGAATATCACTTCCACAGAAAGTAGCGTTAGAACAAATACTAGGAGATGAGAGAGAAGGCATGGAGGATAATGGAAAGTAGGACTGGGCAGCTTCACCCAATGGTTTATCATGCATCTCATGTGCTTCTTTAGTCAAGTTTATCAACTTAAACATCATTCAATTAGATTGATACACTTGATGCATACTTTAGAGAAGCACAGAGAAAAGCTACTTTGTTGAAACATAATTAATGGAAATGGTGTAACAGAAAAAATGGGAAATTCATATATGTGTTATGGTAAAGATCTAGATACAGAAGACAGGAGTAAATGACATTCAGTCATACATGTCAATGAATGACAATTCTAATACACTGCTAACAGTCATGTATCTGGGAACTAACCACAGGTATTTCTGCCATGAACTGGAAACAACAGAAAAAGAAGGTTGGAGCAATCAATCAGAGCAAAAATGAATAATCTACAGCATGACAACACCATTAATCGGACAAATGCTATCCCAGGATGCACCAACCGAAACTGAAAAAGCTTGGCTGGCTTAGTTTAAAATGACCCAGAGAAGAGCAAATACAAATTAAGTGAGGTTGTAATTGGAAGTTTTGGGCTACTAAAGCAAAAAGACATTGGCAAAAGAAAAAAATAGGTACAGACTCATCAGAAAGTAGGTGATTTCTTTCTATCACAGAGCCAATACATGAGAACAAACTTCTCTTCACAATGTGTTCAGATAAAATATTTACACGGGAATTTGATAAATTCATAAACTGAATAATGGAGATGTCTGCAGGGATCTCGATTCTGAGTCGGATGAGATCCCTTCTAGTTCAGTCACCAGTTCCTTTATAAATCATTTCAGTGATGCAATACAAAGACTCATGTATATCACATTCAGGAATACCTTTTCTGCACCTTTCCTGGAATTTAAAACATCATACAAATTATGTTCTACCTGCCCTAAGTGCCTTCTGCTGTAAAGGAAACTGTCCACTTCTTAACATTATATTAGGGACCTTTAGTATTACAAACATATTGATTTCATCACATTCTATACAGAATTAAATATTTCTACTTTCATTATTTATTTCCTCACTCAAATTCAGTTCGTATGTAAGAATAACATCAAACTTGTTCTCTCTCTGCAGTGAGATAACTAAGGTACTTGGGACTCTTTGTACCCGCGTTATGCTGATGGTTATGACAAACACGTGACCCTCTAGCTTTGCCAAGAATTCACTGGAGTAAGTCAAGAGTTTTACCCATATTCTGCTGGTACCACAGGTACTGAGCTATGCTGGCCATCTGCAGGCTGGGGAGGAGGTGGAGGTGGCTGCTGAGGTCTGTTTAAAGTAGCGTGTCGTGCTGTAGTAGAAGGTGGTCTGTATTCGTGTTCGTGGCTTTGGGATACACCAAAGGACTGTGAACCATCTCCTGTTCCATAGGAAGGCATTGCTATCTGCTGATGGAGGGAATGATTCGGAGTGGCTGGATAAGAATAATCTGTAACGTCAGATGCATGGGACCTAAAATTAAAGTAAATGGATGCAGAAGAACAGAATGATTCACGTTCGACAGTATTATCTAAACAGTTCACAAGAAAACCTAAAAAGAATGCAATCGGGATTATTTTTTCTGCAGTGGGACTCCCTAACCAACAAGCACCATTCTCATCTAGCATCATTAAGTAACAGAGACTTCAAAAAAGATAGGAATTTTCTCCAGGTTTTACTGTTCTTTAGCAGCAGCAAGGAAGCACGCTGTTTATGTCAATGATTCTGAGAGTCCACTCAGTTTGAAGTAATATTATCTATCAATTTGGCCTTACGTTAACAACAGCAGCAGAAAAATGAAAGCAATATTGCAAGCACTCAAATATGCAGAAGATTATGCTTTACCAAAGCAGAGAAAACAAATTTCAAAAGTTAGGAAATGCTTTTTGTTTGCACAAATAATTTTGTTGCAAAGGCTTAGAGAAGCTGGGAAATATAAATATTAGTTGAGCAGAGAGTTCATAAAGATACAAAGTCCAGGGTGCTCTCTCAAACAAGCCCAAGAGAGGGAGCAAAAGAATCCCTTCATCCCATTACTGCACAGAGCTGTATCGTATTAGTAATGAACAATGATGCAGCCTGGCTTTTAGTAAACGCAGTAAACTGATGCACTTATCCATAAGACTGGAAGCAAGGTAAGCAACAAAAAGCCAGGGCTTTGAGTAAAGCAAAATGACAAACCCTTTGGGCATTTTGTCCTCTTTCATGCTTCCTGCCTGCTCCATTTTCTTTGCGTCACTCATGAACTCAATGCCCATTTTCCTTCTCTCCCACTCTTCTTTTCTTGTTCTTACTTTTCTCACATTAACTTGCTGGTTTCTGTTTGGATTCAGCTTGTGTTTCTCTCTCTGAAGTATAATAAGTATAACAAGTTAATTGCAAATTGCCACAGTTTGGACACTTGGATGTCAACCTTTAATGTGCAAGTTTTACAATTAGCAAGCTAAGTCAAATATGAACTTTTTTTTTAATCTCAGAATTAAAAAAAAATAATACAGAGATGAATACAAATAAGGTTCTAAAGAAGTGAAACACACCACTCACGCAGTAGCTGTCAGCATAAGAACCTCTCTGAAGCCAACACCTATTTCTGAATGCATCGTGCCTTTATAATTCAATTCCCACAAGTGAGACTACCCCCAGGAGAAGGCGATCTTCCCTCCACCTCACTACTGGTCACAAAATGAATTTTTCATGCGTGTACAATAGATTTCAGGATTTAACCACTAATATTTGCTTCACTGAAATTGCAAGTTCTTCACTTCATAAGTCCTTGAAGTTTTATAATAAGCACAAGATAAGTTGTCCCAAAAAATCTATACCCAACATAATGATGCTTCTTTACAATTTCTGCAGTTTCTACAGTGTCTTGCAGATTGCGACCATTACTGATATCTGCAAATAGCTGAAAATATTTCAACACTGCTGGGAGATTACAGACAATGTCTATGCCAGTAATTAAATTTGAGAAATCTGGAAGCAAGGTGTTAAGGGCAGAAAAAGGACTTGAAATGCATGAAAGGCAGAGCTCAAAGACAATAAAAATCCACATCTTGCACTTGGCAGATAAAAATCAATGTCATCTTATCAGAGAATGGTCGTTGTGACACATAGCAGACTGGCAACAAGGAGATAACGTTTTGCAGTAGGAACCACAAAAAAACAACTGCGACTGAAAGATTCTAGAGAGTCTCTGAACGTGCTACTGAAGTAGCAAGTAGAATTTTCTTTATGTCTTACTTAATTTTATTATTTTTGTTATTATTTTGTTATTATTGATCCTCACTAAGGTTGAAACATTAGGTATATAAAGTTCTGAGCAGCTTGGATGTGTAACTGTTTATTTCGGCTGTACAGTGAACTGAAGGTATCAGTGCACACTTCTGCAGTGATGGCTGTTTCCCCATCCTGGCCACAATGGAACAAATTAGTTCCATTCATTCTTAGCACTACTGCTACCAATTAACTGTGACTGAAACAAAATGAGAGAAAATCTTTTTGTGAAACCAGCTTAGTGAACAAACTCAGACTTCTGTGCACAACAGGAGAAGGTAACTCCCACTGAGCTCAAAGGGAATCTCACACAACAAAAATGAGCTCTGCTGTGTATCCTAAAGCAGAGATTTTTCTTCAAAGAGATCTATTTCAAGCAATAATGTTACATTTGGCATTGCAGTTTGTTTTATAGACAAACTAGACACAAAGAAAGAAGTTCTGCCATTACCTGGTAGAATGCAATTAAACTGCTTTTGCAACTACAACTACTTAAGATCGAACCCAAAGCATAAAGCAAACACTTATTTCATTCCAGTGCACAATAAATCATGATGACAAAACGATCATCTGACACCAAGGAAGAAAAGTATCATTAATTACAGAACGTATGTTGTTATCTGTAAGAAGAACTTTAAAACACACACGGTATGTCTTGTCTATTCTAACTACCCCCAGCCTGTACAAACATCTAATTCTACTCAGTGTTTGGGAACATACAGCTATGGCATAAGAAACAGCTTGGTTGTAAACAGACCTAGTATCTGGGGACAGTGATCCCTCGGAAGATGCTCCATGGTACACACTCTGAGACAACCTGTTGTCAGGTCTAAGCTCTTTGTCATACGCCATCATATTCCACTCCTGGCGTCTGTTCCTGGCTTTTCTAACCTTTTTCACCTCACGGGTGGTGCCATCTATACGCTTTTGCTCCTGATGTTCAAACAAAAGAAATAAAGCACGCAAAGAGAGAAAAAAAGGGAAAGGAAAAAAGCAGGTTAAAATGCAGTTAGAGTGCATGAAATTAAGACCAGATTTACAGATGAAGCCAAGTCTTCATAAAATTTCTCTGCACTGAAAATTTCTCTGCACAAGAACTCCTTAAGCTATGAACCCCATAAGCAGAAAAATGCCACTTTGCCCTTCTTCTGTAGGATGCACGTCCCAGTGTGATACAGACCTATAGTTTTTATTATTTAACATGCCCTTCCTTCATACATCTGGTAAGTTACCACATTCCTCCTAGTTGTGCTTCATCCTCGCTTCTGATTATTCTATATACAAATGACTAAATGACACTAATTCTCTCTGCAATGTGTCAGTAATACTCAGGCCAGCAATATGTTACAGCTTGATTACTTCAGCTGGTTTAGCTTTTGAAATCTTTCATTACAATTTCAGGCCCAGACAACATCAGTGTTAGTTATCTATCAGATCTCCCAGCAGTGAGACTCCATGCTTTCCCAAATCTGGAACTTCTCCATCTGCCACTTTTGACTTCTCAGCATGAATACAAAATCATATTGGTGCTTTGGTATGAAAGTAAGGAAGATTGAACAGTCCAAACTGAAAGAGGTACATATGTGCTACTCTTTTCCTCAATATTTACAAGGACATTTGATTATTACAATTATTTTTTTTAATAATCTCAAGAATCCACATTTTACTCAAAGATGGAACATCTTTAACCTATTTATTTATAATTTGGTATTAATCTTTTGGCTGTTAGAAAAATTCTTACTAATGCAAGCATAATCAACAGTATTTAGACAGGGGCTGATAGGCAAGCATTTTATTCTTGAGTCTCCACCTCCAAAGTACAGGGGATAGCTGGAAAGTCCCACCAAAAAGGAAAAGAAGAAGATGAACAGAAATTCCCAAAGCTGTCAAATAGCACCAATTATATAAGTCTGAAACAATTTATTTGGCATTATACAGCTAAAAAATTAACAAATATTGCCTTTTTTTGGATCTCTGGCTTGCTCATGCATGTCTGTATCACAGACCTGCTGAGCTACATTTGCTAGCATTATCAACAGAAAAATCTTTATCAAATGTTCTTGACAACTCTTTCCGGCCCCTGCAGTGAGGAATTTCTTTTTACTTTGGTTAATGTGAAGTAAAGATTACCACTTTGGTTCCTTTTTCTTTTTTTTTCCTGCCTATTAATTTTTTAAATTTTTTCCTCCCAAAACTTTTTAGCATCACTCCCTTATTTATTCAGGTTATGCAACACTTCATCTTCCCCTTTAGTGCCACTTCTTTATATCAACATTTTCTGATATGGGAATTGGAGAATGGAGACAGGTTCAATCGTGCTTTATTATAAACACACAAAGTTCTTCTATTCCCCATGCTTGCTAAATACTTTACATCTGTCTTTTTCATTCGATCACTGCAATATTTAATTTAATTTTGATCTTTTATCCTGATTCATTTCCTTAACTTTTGTTACCAACTCATAATGTATTTAAGAAGCACAAGCAGGTCTCCAAGTTAACTGAAAACCTGCTTTCGTGTTTTCTCCTCACAGAAAAGTAATTCCATCCTCTGAGGGTCAATACTATCCATTTCTTTTAAGTTTCTAAAGTAAATGTCAGCCCTTCTAACCATGTACAACACTCCTTGGAAGAGAATCACTTCAATACAGTTCCTGCACAAACAAGAGTGCTTATGTGACTGCTTACACATCATCACCCATTGAATAGCTTTTTTTTTTTTTTAATTTTAAGAGATCACCACATTTTTATGAAAAAAAGTAAACAGGTGTGGGTGTTAATAAACAACAACATACAACCAAGTCTTAGTTTGATTTTATTGGATCAGACTTGGACAGGTTGTTCCAGACCACCATCTATAAGTATGCTAAAGCAATAAATATGCTGGAACCCCTTTTACTCAAGCGGTACTAAGCCCTACTTGTATTGATTTTTTATCATCTAAAGGCATCTCTAAAACATTTAATTTTTTCTATAACAGCAAGACAGACAAATAGCAGCAGCAGACAAAACCATATACAACTCTGGTAGAGCAGCTTTATGCTGTTCTAGGAACAGAAGATGATCTTATTAGCTCCTACACACCATGGAAACACTTTCACATCCTGAAAAATGAGCGATAGTTTTAGGTTTAATGCATGAAACAGTTTTAGGGGGCCTGAAGACTTCAAAAATAACTACAGTTAAAAACATTTTTATAATGAAAATTAAGCATTATTAAGAAGAGTTACTTCCTCTTAGTTAAGTGTAATAGAAGCTGTGGTAGACAAAGAAATGCTGTAGGTTAAGCCAGCAAGCATCCTGCCAACATCATTCATCTGTTGGCAGGAAGTGATTTCAGTCATACAGCAAAGCATATTACAGCCTTCAGAGTTAAGTTAAATTCAAGTTTGATATTTGCATCAAGAGTTAGCAAATGACATTTCAAGCATCTTTATAAGGAATAACAGCCTGCAACTGAAAGCAGCGTCAGCAAGTATTTTCAGTGCTTTCAAAGAAAAAAAAAAACAAAGATCAGTGAGCCTAGCATATTTTCCTGAGTTCATAAAATTTACAGGATCACATCCATCACAAGTCATCAGTGATTTCTGAAATGCAAGCATACAAACTCTCCAAATTTAGAGTTTTCTAGTTATCTGGATAACTAATTATTCCTAATGAAAAGCTGGGGAACAATAAGAAGCAAAGTAGAAAAATCTTCCTTTGGTGAATCAAATGACTAACAACTGGTCTAAGTCACACCATTCGGATTACTGCCATTTGAAAGCCAAACTCATTGTACTCTTATGCACCAATCTACTGAAAGCTCGAAAGTAAAAAAAAAAACAACCAGAACACAAGCAAACGAAAAACCCAGGGAGTATAGCGCAGATTTTAAACTTGTAAGGGAGATTACAGCTTCATCTGGAGTGGGAAGAGCCAAATCAGAGGAATTCTGTGTTAAAATTCTCCACATTTAAGCTGAAAGAAGAACTGTGATATTTGAAGGCGTGAAAATGAAACACCTCACCAATTTTCTGCTGTGATTTACTCACATATTTAAGGCAAATTACCAACATAGTATTGGAAAACACACCCTTTGGTGCTGAGTGTTCTTAATATTCACTGACCACCAGAAACGTTGAGGCTAAAAACCACCTACATTTGGTCACTTTAGTAGGACTGCATAGTTAATAATATGCTAAACAATACAGTCTCTCAACAGGTTTTACACTTCATGTTTCTGTAAATAAATTGTTGGCAAAATTCTCAGTTAGTTGATCCAAAGTATAACTTCAACCATAACATTGTTAGAAGATGCCCTGGATTCATCCTCAGTCATTGCTACTTTAGGGACAAAAGAACAAAAGAAAATGGTAGTCTCAGGCAACCTGAGGAATGAACATCTCAACCCAACCATGCAGCTCTCCAGAGATTCCAGAAGATATTATGCTGATTTGCACATCAACTTCTGGAATGCTAGAAAACCCTGACTTCTACTTGTCAAAGTCACATCTTTCTATGCAAATTTCCATCTGTGTTGCTTTCTTTGTAGCTGATCTTGTTGTACGTGCAATCAAATCAAATAGCACTCCAGGTAGAATTTATGTTTCTGAGATGCATGCTATAATTCTACATGATTGGAACAGAGTGTATTTTGCATCTTGTTTGTACACTGTAATACGGCAATTAAAATCCACAAAAAATACACCATGGGTGGAAATGAGTGAGACACGTTGCCTAAAATAGTCTGACAGCAAATCTTGATACAAAAGGTTCTGTAAAAATCTCTAAAGGTATCAAAACATTTTCAAGTGATATTATGTTATAAACTTTAAAAAGGCCTTTGTATTTTCCCTCTTTTAGTATCAAATCAGAATGAAAAATGTAACACTTGATAGCTTCTTTTTACGCCTTTCTCTAATGAAAAGCCCTAAATTTGAAGGGGAAAAGAGGGCTGGAAGGCAAAAACCTCAAAGGTACTAATTAGCCCCATACGTTTTTCTTCCACAAAAAATACTGGAGAACAAAAGCTGCTATAACTGTTTCCTATCTCTCAGTCCACTCCATGGTTTATCATACTGAGGACAGTAGGATTATAACCCTGCATATCAATTTTTATGCGATTAGACACATAACCAAATGAGTATTTTCAAGTACATTGCACTGGACAATATCCTGTACTATAAACATTTACTTAGCTTTTTTTCAGTGCTATTTCATACTGAGATACCTTTCAAAACAGAGAACAGTTCTGACTGGTATTCCTAACAGGAAGATCTGATTATTTGTTTCCAAAATTAGAATCATTAATTAAAACAGCTGCTGAATTCAAGTTGTTAACTAAGTCTTCATGTTTTGTTAAAAAATGTTGTAGTCAGAAAGCTTTGTCTAGCCACTGGAACAATTTTATAAATTTTATAAATGTTATAAAATGTAATTTTATAGAATAATAGTGAAACTCCCCTATAGCTGTGTCCTATACAACAGTATGTCCTATGCAAGTAGTATACATCCAGGTGTATATATGTGCTATGATATACAATACCTACTTATACTTACATTCCTACACAGATGCCATATCTATGATGCTTGTATATACCTGTGCACTGAAAAATAAGTAATTTCCTTCTATTTCCTCTGAAGTCTGTGCACCTGTCACATCTTAATTCAAATCCTTTATCTCTCACTGAACTTATCTAGAAGAGCACCTGCTGTCAGATAAGATATCAGTCAATGCTTAACACTTAAAAAAAAAAAAGAAGAAATTGCCCTCAGTAATGGTATAGTAATGTTATGGCCCTCACATTTGATCAAAAATTCACAGCAAAGAAGTTCCAAATGTAGCAATGTAATTCTTCATTCAAAGCTAAAAATCTTTAAAAGAAGAAATTTTTTGCTTCATCTCAATCAAACTGCTGAAACCAATCCAGGACTGAAGACACTTCTCTAAGAAAAAGCCATTTTGTTGTTGCTTTTGAACTTCGAGGAAGTAAGGAATATCGTGCCTAAAACGAGCCTACTCTTGGTTCTAAAGCACACAATTAGGCCATGTATTGTCATTTTACTACCTTGCTACGCATAGAAAAATGAAGAGTTACTACCAAGGATCTAAAAAATGGAGTATATACTTCTGAATAAGCCCATGTTTTGCTACAGGAGATGATGCAGCTGGATAAAGAACTAAGAAAACGGCACCACAATTTCTAATTCATTTTTCCCCCCTAAATCACAGGGTCTTTTTTTCCCTAAAGCACAACAGGGCTATTTCACTGAGTATTAATATGCAGTTACTGGCAAACGATTAAAGAAAGTATGTTGGAAGACAACTATAGTTCTCCTAACATTCAATTTGCCAACTTAAAACAGACACTGAGAGCTATAAAAACTCAAATGACTCAGAGTCTACAACCACTCATGAAGTGGAAAAATCCTTCCATGCACACAAACCAAGTATGGCCTAGCAATTCTTATGTCCAGATGAGTGTACGCACAATTTTAATATATTTATTCCTTATTATGGTTCTGCTTTTACCTTTTGTCTCCTCTTTTCTTTTCGCTTATCTTCAGTATCTTGTAACATTTTTTCTTTCCAAAGATCAAAAAAATAGGAAGGATCAGTATAGAACTTCAATCCATCTTTCTTATCATCCCTGTAAATACAGTAGAAGAGAAGCTAAGAAAATATGAAGCAGCATTGTTGAACTAACAGACCTTACCTTCAAAGGTCATCCAAATTTATTTTCTTTGCATCGTGAAATGACGGGATGTCAAGTGCACGAAGTGCCACTCCTGGCAATTACATCTTGCAGTTGGCTTGACTCGTGCCAGAAATTTCAGGGAAATGGGGTGAAATCCACAACCCCTCTGGAGGCGTGCTCCCAGCTGACTGCTAGTGTGAAACTCCTTGCTTCTACAAGATGACCAGTGCCAAAATAGGATGGGTAGGGGACAGAGGAGCCTAAGTTATGCGTGGAACACAGCTGACCCAAAAGAACTGGAAAAGGAGTATCTGGTTCAATCCAGACAAGGAAGCACAAAATGATTACTACTCTGAATGGCAGAAGAGTTAGGAAGGTGGTAGGAACTGAAGGTTGAGTTCTGCCAAACTCTTCTAGGAGGATTTGAGTCAGAGCTTGGTAGTTTGAATTGGCAGCAGCACTCAGGATCACCGAGACTGCAGGATCAGGGTACAGAGAACAGATCTTACATACACTGGTCCTACAGTGGCTAAATCCTTATTTTCTGTGTGCTAGAGCTTCTCATTACTAAGATCTAATTCATTAAAGGGAGTTGTGGGGCCATTCTACCATCCCTTCAGCTTTGATCAGAGAAAAAATTGGAATTAGTACAAGCAAATAAAAATAATCTGAAACCGCTGGCTGTAAAAGACTTAAAAAATAAAGTTTAAGTAAATTTCACTAATGCATTCCTAATACAAAAGGAAGAATGCAATAAAGCTCACTGACAGTACTTTCCCAATACAAACTAGACCACAGCTTTACAGGACACTTGACTGATAAAACACTCACTGGATGCCCATAAATATAGAACACAATTGTCTGCAGCAGAGAGTAAAACAGTGCACTTCGGCTATAAATTGAATAATTTTATCCTCCAAGTAAAAGCTACAAAAAAAGAAAAAAACAACAACGCTATAAATGTTCTGTGTCATTCCTAAATAAAAAAAAAATCAAATAAGCTACCATAGAGCCTGAGTTCCTGCTTTATATAGATCTCACAGATCTCGTAATCCAGTACCTATCAAAAGTTAAAGGACGCAGTAAAAATGTTTGTCTGCAACCCTCCAGGTGAAGCTGATTTCATTAACCTCTGAAATCAGGAGCAAAGAAGACTGTGTGTGAGCGTGCACATACATACACACTGGGAGAGGGCAGGGAAGGTAAAAGCAACAAAACCAAATTTCTAGATAAATAAACAAAAGAAAGCATTGTTCACTGTATTATTTTCTTTTCACTTTTTACATGATGAATGGCACTTGCCCTCTGATGCCATTCTGTCATGTAATGCTAAAATACAACGATTTTTTGTCAGGTACAACCTATGATTTTCAGTGTGATAACAGCAATTTTTGTTTTCTTGAACAGAAAAGTCTTCAACAAAAACAAATCTCAATAACCAACAAAGGTTTTCCCATCCACTGTAACCACTCTTTACATACAAACAGAAGAATGCAAGCATTTGATGTTTCCATACCTGTAAGGTGAAAGAATATTCAGAGGAGGTGGTTTGTCACTCTGATTATAAATATCAGCCACTGGGTTAGGAATGCTGTTCTTTGAAACTACCTGCTGATCTTGAATTGTTGAACTCTTGAATGCTTTTTTCATATTGATATCCTGTAGTGATACTGTCAAAAACAGAAATACATTTAACATTTATCTGAAATTAACATATACCTGAAAATACATTTTATATGAATTCTTTGAAAATATCTATAGAAAAAACATAGAAGGAAAACTGAAAGATTTGTTTGTTTCAGGGGCAATCATGATATATAGGTATACAGGCATGTAAGAACTGATGTAATAAACCAAATTTACATCCCACTTGATCCAGAAGTTCACTTGAAATAACAGGAACACAAACTGTATGTATTGGAAGTTGATGAAGTAATCCTATCATATGCAGATGTGCAATGATTCCCCCTTTTTTTTTTTTACAAGGCTCAGCTTGGATTTCTAACAGCAGAAAGCCTGGCTTCAGCCATGGAACACAAAGTTTGATATTCCTCTGTCACAGCATGGTTTATAATTACATCTGGTATCCATCAGCATTCAATCCCACTCTAATGATTAAATTACAGCCTCTGGAATCCCTATGAGAGCATTCCACGACTTTTACTATCTTTCAATTCCCAGTGTTCCCATACAACTGATAATGTCTTTCAATCTAAAGTTTCTCTCGTCTCTCTACAGAGGGAAATAGGTTTGTACATTCCAATAACATGCTTTTATTGCATCTTTGCTGGTACACAGCCCTGTCAGTCTAGCTAGGCTTTCTTTTGTGCTTAAAATATATTTCCCTGAGATGGAGTGTCCTTTGCTAAAAAGCTCCAGATAATGCCAATCACAATTTAACGTGACTATGTTATCTTCTATTCTTAGGCAACCTGACGTTTGGTGGGGAGGGGAGAGTGTTGTGTTTGACTGTCGAACAGAGAACTGAAGTCTTCACTGGCTTATTTACAATGATATTATTTCTGGAATTTATTGTATATAACAAAATACATATTCATATGCATATAGCTTATTATCGTGAAGGTGATAGCAAAGGTGTAAACTGAAGGCAATTTATAATAAGATCTGATTATAATCTCAGTCCATTCACTAGTTTTCCCCTTTCAACACTCTTTTTAATAACTCTCAGAACTCTGGAAACTAACAAGAAGGTATCCTGCAATACAAATGAGACCTTAGAAAAAGGAAACAAAAGCATATACAAACACAAAAAAAACACCCCTAATGAGGACAGCATTTCCAAAAATAATGTACTTGAAAGTCATGAAGTCTGACACCACCCATCTCAACGTGGAATGAGTTCACTCTACAAATATCATCTGGTTTGCTCATATTACCACCACAACATGCCTTAAAATCTAAGCTGACTAGTGGCTCAATAAGAGCTTAGCTTATGTTCCCACGTAGCTTGTAACCTCACTTCCAGTTAACATTTTTCAAAACAGAAAAAATATGGATCATACAATAATTTCCAATTACCAACTAGCTAGAAATGGAAAGCTAAATATTATACTATTAAATACCAAAGGCACCATTTAATTTTGGCATGAATAGCAATATTAAATACAACATACAAGCTTATAATTAATACTATTAAATTTATTTCAAGTAGTATCCATTAATAAGTGGATACTACTTACACTGTTGTCCTGATTTAAAAAGATTTCATGTTTTACTATATGTCAAAAATTTTAATTCTCTGGAAAACAGAGGAAATGATTTAAACAAGACATACATGCAGTGGCTGGCTCAAACGGGTAACTGAACGTGAAAGCAAACACACATATCAGAGCTTTCAGGCCTAGATAGAAGCACGTTCTGCTCACTTCACTGAAGGAAGTGCTTTCAAACAATGTAATGACATTACTCAAAGTCTTTGTCTTTACTGTTTGTTTATGATGTTACTGTATATACATGTATATATATTTTAATATTTTGTATTTTTTGGAACAGAGAGGTGGCAGATGCCCATTCTTTGCAGACATTTAAGACAAGGTTGAACCAGCCTCTGAACAATCTGATCAAGCTGTAATGTCCCTGTTCCCTGGCAGGGAGCTGGACTAGCTGACCTTTAAAGGTCCCTTCCAACTCTAAAGATCCCATGATTCAATGATTTATGATGTTAATAACCAAATGTTTCAGTAAGTGAGGACAGAGCAGCAGAAACTGCTGTTTTTACTGACTAGGACCTCCTAGAGAATTTCAGCTATTCAAAGTAGGCATGCAGTGATTCCTTAAGAAGTGCTTTAAGATCTTTGGTAACTGCAGCCAGCGATCCTGAACAGACTCCAGTAAAATAGTTTGTTATCACCCTATCCTGAAATGAATAGATCTACTGCTTCAAACTTTTTCAAATGCACTCGTTTATTTCCAGTAATGTTCAGGCTTATTCACTTACAATTTATTTTATTCACAGACTAAAGTTCTCCCCATGACAAACGCAATTTAATAGTTCCATTACTTCAGGAGTTTCATCAAGTAATACTAAGTCAAAATTGAAGACAGTTATATGACTTGAGATTTTTTTTTTCCCCTCACTCTTCTAACAAGTTTTCTTAGTAATGCAAGCTGGGAAAAATCAAGATGAAATATTGGTTCAAGATTACTTTGAAAAGAGTGAGACTGTTGTGTAATTAAATACAGTGGCCTTGTCAACATCACTCCTGGCTCAACGCCTTCATGCAATTACTTACCTTCTTCTACTGTTGAATCCAGCTGGGTAACTTTGACAGCAAGGCGATCGATTCTGTCTTGAAGGGAATTTGCTCTGATGTAGAAGCTGTTAGCCTCATTAAACAATTCACCAAATATGTCTTCAGCATGTTTACCTGTGTAAGAAAACAAGCAAGGAAATCTCTTTGCTAGAGAGGTACAAAATACAAGACAAATGGCTTCAATATCATGCAGTTATAATAGAACACTATCTGCAGGATTGTAACAGCATAGTTCTTCATTTAGCAAAGTTTTGGGCAAAAGATTTGAACACAGTCTCAAAACATACTCTAAATGCTGCCTGAAATCTATTCTGGACATCCAGGTTGGCCATCTGCTTAAAATAACAGAAAAAGAAAACTAACAAATCCCACATACGCACACAAAAATATGCACACAGACTGCCAAGTGTCATAAGGCTGCTCATTAAAACCTGCCTCCACAATGAAAAGGAAGTCTTAAAATTATTGCTATTACTGCTGAAGTAAATCAGAAAACTAAGATCTAGTAACCTATAGTCATTAACATTTATTTGCCATATGCCAATGTTAAAATGAAGGCAAGGTGAAGCAAACTGAAAGAGGTTCCTCAAACAATTTGGCTTGCTCAGCTTTATGCTTACTGTACATGTTGCTCTGTCACTGAAGCCTTCTGTGAGATTGAGATGACAATGCCCAGTTGACCACGATCTGCCTGAACTTGACAGAGTACAAAAGAGGAATCTACAGTCTTTTCAGTCTCCTTTTCAGCTGTCATGTTTTCTTAATCACTATAACAGCACAGATCATATAACAGTCTAGATCTGTAGCCATAAATCCTATCTTAATTAAATGTGCTACAGTGGATAAAAGTGCCACATGACAAAACCAACCCCTTCTTGGTACACAGGACCTTATGTTTGCCCATCCCCTCCCTAGACCTTTCTTCTCCTGAAGTACCAGACACCATCACACATTTCATTCACCTCCTGTCCCAGCCATTCTCTCAGCTCCATTTTTAACATTCCCCCTGCACCAGACATTCCCCTAGAAATTTCAGGTTCCACCTGCCCACTAACCTGACAGTACTGTACCTACTTACGTCTCAGTTCCCCCTTCTACTCTACAAACACACTGTTGCCATTAAATTATAATTCCATCTACTATTTCTGTATCCAATATCTCAAGACTTCCATGCTCTGTCAGTCCCTCACATAGCAGAGGTGCTCCAGTCACTTCTGTGTCTTCATGACTTATGTTGGGCTCTCTCCAGTATGTCCATGCCTCTCTTGTACTTGGGGTATTCACAACTGGACCCAACACACCAGGTGCAGCCTCACCAGGACTGAGAAGAGGAGAAGGATCACCTCTTGAGCTGCTGGCCATGCTTTGCCTAATGCAGCTAAGAATGCCATCTGCCCTCTTAGCAGTTTGTAGGTTCATGGCTCCTCCTTCTTGCCTAATTGAAAACAGGCCAGACACTTGCTTTCCTCCAGTCTGCACACACCTCCTAGTTGCCATGATTCCAAACATTACAGAGAATGGCCTTGCAATCACGTCAGCCAGCTTCCTCAGAACCTATGAATGCACTGCATCAGAACCCATGGACTGCTGAATGTCCAGTTTGCTCAAGAATTCCGTGGCCCAATGCTCCTTCACCAAAAGTTACACCCTCCTTATCCAGCCTTTCCTCCTGGTCTCTGAGACCCAGGATTCCCGAAGGCCAGACTTGCAGCTAAAGACAGAAGCAAATAAGGAATTCAGTACCTCAGCCTCTCCACTGCCCTATGTAACCAGGCCTCCCATTTCATTCAGGAGACGGCCTACATTTTCCCTACTTGTTGTTACCCTTTCTATCCTGGCCAGATTCAGTTCCATTTGGACTTTTTTCAACTCTGACTAAATAAAACAGGTCTTACATTCTTCATGCATCAGCGTTCTGAGCTCAAAACATCAATACATTTCAGTGTATGCTAGTTTACGTTAATATGTTGAGATCAAAGACATCAACACTAGAAAGGCCACACCGATGTGTGCTTGTCTGTTATCTGTCAGTAGACAAAGTAAGTCAAAATTTGATTGTGAATATATTTTTAATGGTGATTAATTTAAAAAACACTTGCTGCTCTAAAGCAAGTGAAAATTTGATCAGTACCCAAACATGCAGACAAGCTATTTAAATTCCAAGGGTAAATCTTTCAACTTAAGAGTTGATTTTGGCACTGTAAGCTTTCATTTAAGAGCCATCAAGTACATCCCAACATTCAGACAATCTAAATTATTGTTGAAAAATAATAATTATGCAGTTTGTTCTTCTAAAGCTTCCCCTTCCCACAGAAACAGTTGAGGGGAAATGTAGTCACGATACTGCCTCACCAAATCCCTCTTCTCAAAGTCATTTAATGTCAATTAAAGGAGCGGCCCTTTCTAGCACTTGCACGGGTGGTCTTCACACAGCTATATATTTGATCATAGGTTCATAGAATACCCCAAGTTGGAAGAGGCCCATAAGGATAATTATGTCCAACTCCCCACTCCCACACAGGACTACCCTAAACTCGAACCTTGTGTGTGAGAGCATAGCACCAATGCTTCTTGAACTCTGGCAGGTTGGTGCCCCGGGCAGCCTGTTGCATGTCCACCATCCTCTGGTGAAGGGCATCAACCTAACACCCACCTGACTCTCCCCTGAGACAGCTTGATACTGTTCCCTCAGGTCCTGTCACTGTCACCGGAGAGAATAAATCACAAAATAAATTTCCAAGCACCATTAAACATTTCTGGAGGTCGGGATTTCCCAAATAATTGAAATCATAACACCTCTATTCAAGTTCTGCAGCGATTACATGGAATGCCATCATGACGTATCAGCTTACAACACCCCTAGATGTGCTGTACAGTAAAACTTGCATATGGGTCAATGAGAGGAGCTCTGTACTAGCTACAACTTATATATTCGTCTAGAAATAAAATTTCAGCTTCACAGGCAGTATATGAATCAATGGAGGAGTCAAAGATAAAGAAACATGAAATATTTAAGGACTCAAAGAAAGGAAAGTCAGGTAGTCATAATGCCAACTTGAAATAACAACTGTTAATGTACAAGATAAGACCTAAATAAGATCTAATTAGGAAGTGTTCAATACAGAAGTATATCTACGGCTTTAATACTTAGCCTTCAAAGGTAATCAAATGTAATTATTTCTTAGACATAACCTTAAGTCAGTAACAAAACCATAGTGCAACAGATCCTGTTGCAGAGACCAGTTTTTTTAATTGGCAAGAGCCCTGCTGTCATCAGTCCAAAGTCCAGTGCCAAAAGTTACAGAGTATTTGTGGATGGTGTTTCTTCAAGGTCTTCCCTCTGTGTTTTAGCCTATGAAGCAAGCATCATACGCACAAATACAGGCTGCAAATCCTTACAAGTCCTCCAACATGGTAGATTCTCTTCCTCCAAGTGGAGGTGAATCCTCTAGTCAAGCTTTTGCCTTATGTAAGGAGGACAGTTTCACATAGAACTCTGCTTACTCTGCCTGTGCTCCAAGCCAGCTGGCTGCAAACAAACCCAAATCTGAAGTCATAATAGAAAAAAAAGCTCCACTGAGATCACATTCCCTTTGGATAAGTGCTTGTTCATGTCTCCTGAAAGGAGCAGAAACAAGCCAAATTTGTGAGCAACAGCACAGATCTGACAGTTTTTGGAGTCTACAATGGGCTTGAGCTTACAGTGAAATATTAAAACAAAGTATAACTGCAAGAAGGACTTGCACTTGCTCTCTCTATGCTTCATGCTGTGGGAACATCCATAAGTTCTGATACTGTCAGCAAGACATACTACATTAGCTCCAGCACAATATTTTTCTACGATCATTTCCTCCCAGTTGGCTTGAAACAGGCAAAAAAAAAAAAAGTGCTGTCTGAAAAAAATGCTCTGCAAACATGACAAATTTTCCTGCTAGACTGCAGATAAGTGTGGTTGTAAGACCTCACTCATTAAAAATCACATTCATCTGTTAAAACAAATGACGCATTATTTATCCACATAGATCTTTAACCGGATCCCAATAAAGTACATCAGGGCTGTCTGAGGGGACTTCTGATAACCTGAGAAACCTGCTAAGCAGCAGGTGTGAATTGTTTCTCAGCTAGTTCCTCATCAGCAGACATAAGAGGATGCGAATACACAAGGCAACAGATGAATTAGCTCCAATGCTGTATCTGCAGAAGTGAAAGCTAGATATTCCTAGCAAGATTTAACAAGCCAGAGATGTAAAGGAACTATTACCCACATTCTGGCAATCATTGTACAGCACCAAAATGAGGTCAGATACTCTTGAATGCCATCAGGAAATACCAACTGTTCGTCTCCACTTTCTGAAACTTAATACAGAACAACTGCCAAATGAAATAGCAATTGAAGGTAACGATAGTAAATGCAAATATACATTAACTATAAATAACTTTAAGCTTTAAATTAGCAGCTACTGCTCAAAAATAACCAAACATTTGACAACCAACTCAAAAGTTTAGCAGCAGTCCAAAAACAACATTCCTTAAACTTTCAGGGAATTAATGACAAAAAGTCATTGTGACACTGTTGGACTACAATGCTACTCCACATTCAAAAAAAACCCTGTAACTTCAATCTTCCAGACAGAAATAAACATCTACGGAATTACAAAATGATTTCACTCCTAAAAAAAAATGTTAACAGTACAGGACACTCCAACTTACAACATATCACCAGGAGGATAATAATGATTTTAAAATAACAGCTAATAACAGAAAAACATGGAGGGTAACCACTTTCCATTATGTTTCCAAGGTATCAAAAGGAAGAAAGGGAACAATTTCTATTGTGGGACATTTTGCCACAGGTCATTGTGCTTGAAAAATTCACAATTCTATTTGAGCACATCTAAACAATTCCAGAGATGATAGGTTTACAAAAGCTTGCTACATAGGATGATTCAGATAAACCTCCAGCTCAGAAAATCCCTAAATCGCTGACCACTGGAAAGCAGAGCACAATGTGTATCTGGTACTCTCTCCCTAAGCACAGGCTGTTTAGTACCACCACAAACTGAACATCAATCTAGTGGGATGCATAGTCAAACCACGCAGATTTTAACAAACCATTTACATTTGCAAAGTGAAAAAAAAGATGAATTGATTGTTTCTTTTCTAGGACCAGAATTATTAGCACAAACAACAGCTGCTGGCTGTTAGATGCTTTCTGAAGAAGTCAGATTTCTCATTATTAAGAAGCATTATTCTCCTTGCAAGCACTCCACACATGCTGTTAGAATTGCTAGCTGCAGCATCAGCTGAGAGGTGCACTGTGCAGGCTGTTCTGTGTGGAGATAATGCTAGCAGTAGCCTGTGGATTTGTTTATGGCAAATTCCATTATTTCAGAATGTTTAATTTTGTTCATAATATTTAATCAAACACACACCAAAAAAAAAAAAAAAAAGGCCTGAGAAATAATAATACCTTAAATAAACTGAAATTTCAGTCAAATCTGTTATTTAATGACAGGAGGCAGAAGTTTGCTGTCTTCATCTTGGACAACTGCAAGCCAAGAACAACTGAAGTGCTAGTTCCATACCTAGCACCAATTTCTCATATCGCAGAAAAACCTCCTAACGACTATGTCATAGTTGTTTTTTCCTTACACTTAAAAATCTCAGAGAGGCTCTGCCTGCATAAAAATTTAAAATACAGAAGAGAATAAAAGCAGTGAAGTAGCATAATACTATTGTATTACATAGGTGGCAATGCCCTGAATCAGTTTTGCTATTACAACAAGCTATTTTAGAGCCTTCCATTTGTTCAGGTTTTCAACAGGAAGCTGGAACTTACAAGAAGTTGCAGATACTTACTCAAGCTGCTTAGCTGGCGTATGATAGCAGCAAGGGTACTATTCGTTACACATTCCAGCTCACTAGTAATTCCCTCTGGTAGAGCTCCTCGGCAGAGATGCCTCGGTTCAATGTTCCTTTTTACCAAAGGCATGGCTTACAACCTGGAATTTATAGAAAAAGAGAGACTTCTTTTACAACAGTGGAAATAAGAGCCATGAATTTGTTCAGCACACACTCAACTTTCACTGCAAATCATACTTCACCTTTCTTCTTTTAAAGCACTTGCTTCAATCTTCCCCTTGTAAGATGCTGTGCCAGTTCTACAAAGGCAAGGAGTCACGTGCTCAAGTCAGAATGTGACAAGAACACAGAGCATGCAGTCAACACAGACAACACACACCAATTCCAAGGCAAGAAGTATGCTATTTACTGCTATGCAGACCAGCGCTACAGTGTGCCAGCGCTTCGCAGAATCATTGGACTTCAGCACACATTTGCATTTTAAAAACTGGCAGTTCCCCCTGGACTCACAGGAATGAATGCTGTCTGTGGAGAGCAGGTCACTGCCTTGGCACAGAGCATTTGCCCAGCGGGCCACAGACTGGCCATCCATGCACAACAGCCCCATAACTGCGACAGAAGCTGACCAATCCTCATCCCAACAGGTTCTCTCTCAAAATGATGCACTCATCTGACAGATAAGGGCATGACACCTGAACAGAAAGAGGCTGGGTGAGAATGAGAGAGAAGTTCTATGTGATGGGAAAGACTGTTTTCCATTAGTATTGTTGGATGACAATCTGAATGAGGCAATAAAATATGCTTACCACAGTCTAGACATGTGCCAAATAAGAGAAGACATTTTTCTGAGAGAACAAAGGCTATTAGAACTGGTCATCTAGGGGATCAAAAAAAAAACAACAAACATATATGCAAATTAGGAAAAACTAGTGGAACTGAATACTTCATTAGGCTTAACTAGAATAGAGGGAAGTATGATGCTAGAAACAGAAAAACAGGTATCAAGCATTTCAGGAATCAGGTGACCTATTAGTGAATGCAGAATGCTAAATTCTTTAATGAACACTTTTTTAGCCTAAGTTCTACAGAGCCATTCCCAGATGAAAAACGTGCAGAGATGGACTTCCAGACATAGGGCATTTTCTTTAGTTGTATTTTCTATTGATGTTTCCAGCCTTCCAGAACAAGGCCTGCATGTACTTTCTGTTACAAGAAATTGAGCTAGTCTCTGTATACAAAAGAAACAGCAGCAAGTTTATTCCATTCTGATTAATTTACACATTAAGTGTAATTATGTAGGCTAAGATGCTGTATTTTCCAAAGAAATGGAAACCACTCATTATAAAAAAACCTCAAGGAATTAAATAAAGGTTCCTTGAGAGTTGCCTCTGAGAAACAGCAACAATGAAGTTGAGAGCTTGCGGGTTAAAATTAGGGATCAGGCCAACACAGGACATCTGATGGTTGTGGTTTACTACAGGTTTCCTGATCAATGACAGACTGTTGACAAGGTCTTCCTACTTCAACTAATAGGAGCACCATGCTTGCAGGCTCTCATCCTGATGGGGGATTACAAACACCTGGATTTCTGCCAGGAAAACAACATGGCACCCTAGCAACTCAGGAGATTCCTGGAGTCCATTAAGGATAACTTCCAGATCTAATTATTTGACAGACCAACCAGAGGTGAAGCGTTACTGGACCTGGTGCTCACCAATGAGGTCATGAAAGATTAAGATTGGAGGCAGACAACATGCATCCCAAGGTCCTGAAGGAAAAGGCTAGTATGGTTGCCAAATCATTCTCCAACATATTTGAGAAGTTATGAATGTCAAGTGAGATCCCTGACAACTGGAAAAAGGGAAACATCATTCCCATTTACAAGGAAGAAAGGAAGACCAGGGAAACTACAGGTTGGTAAGCCTCATCTCTGTGCTTGGTAAGATCATAATGAAGATCCTCTCAGAAGATATGTTCAGACACATGCAAGACAATCAGCATGGCTTCACCAAGGGCAGATTGTGCCTGACCAGTCTGGTGGCATGCTATGATGGATGATGGCATCAGTGAACAAAGGAAGGACAACTGAAGCCATCTACTTGGATTTGTGCAAGGCCTTTGACATGGTCCCACACCGCACCCTCATCTCTGAATTGGAGAAATATAGATTTGAAGGCCTGACTGTCCTACAGACAAATAATTGTTAGGATGGTCAAAGTCATGGGGTTGTAGTCAACGGCTCTATCTCCAAGTAAAGACCAGTCAAGAATAGTATCACCAGGGAATCATCTCAGGACTGGTGCTCTTCAACATTTTTATTAATGACCAGAACAGTGGGATTGAGTGCACCCTCAGCAAGTTTTTTGAGGACACTGAGCCGACTGGTGCAGTTGGCACAATAAAAGGAAGGGATGCCATCCGAAGGGACTTGAACAGGCTTGAAAAGTGGGCCCATGTGAATCTAAAGAGGTTTCACAAGGCCAAGGGCAAGATGATGCATTTGGCTCATGGCAACCCATAATATGTGTAAAGAAAAGGAGAACTTATTGAGTGCAGCCCTACAAAAAAGGATCTGGGGCTCCTGATGGATGAAAACTAGACATGAGCCAGCAGCGTGCTCTTACAGCCCAGGAAGGCCAACAGCATCCTGGACTACATCAAAAGAGGGGTGGCCAGCAGGGTAAGGAATAATCCCACTCAGCTCTGCCCTCATGAGGCAGAAGTTATCTGGAGTTCTGTGTCCAGGCCTGGGGCTCTCAGCACAAGAAAGATGCATAACCGTGGGAGATGGTCCAGAGGAGGGCCACAAAGATGATCAGAAGGCTGGGAGTACCTCTCTTATAGAGAAAGGTTGATTGAGTTGGGCTTGTTTAGCTTAGAGAAGAGAAGGCTCTGAGGAGGCCACACTTTGACTGCCCAATACTTGAGAGGAGCTCATAAACAGGAGGGAGAGTGACTTCTTACACAGTCTGATAGCAACAGAACAGGGGGAAAAGGTTAGATGTTAGGAAAAAATTCCTTATTCTCAGTGGTGAGGCTGCCCAGAGAAGCTGTGGATGCCCCATCCTTGGAGGTGTTCAAGGGGTGGATGGGACCTTGGACAGCCTGATCTAGTGGCTGACAACTTGGTCCATGGGAGAGGGGTTGGAACTACATGGGTTTAAGGTCCCTTTCAGCCTAAGCTATTCTATGATTCTGTGGTATCAGTCTATGATTCCCAGGTTCGTGTTCTGCAGTGAATGCAGTTACTGCAGTGGTGCTCCACTGAGTTACATGTTCCTCTGCCATCTCAGATTATTCTTGAGCCCCAGCTTATTACTAGCAGAGAAACTCATTCTGATTATCTGCCACTACATTAAACATGTTGAATCAGGTATGTGATAGACCACATCGACCACATTTGGGTTTTATAACAGTTTTAATACAGGTTCTCTTCCCATCCACCCCAAATAAACAGAAAACAAAACAAAAACTTGTTATTAATTTCAAGACTTATATCAGTTCAGAAGGTTGGGACCAATCACAAAAGACTATGTTTTACTTTAGCTGAGTAGATACCACAATCAGAGACTTGCACCTAAAATGAATGGGACCAAGCCTCAGCTGGGCATCACACAACTCCTGATCCAGAAGCCTGTCTGCGCAGTGCGTACACCATTAGTCACTCTGAACACACATTCACACCTCTGCTTCAAGCAAACCAGGGATCAGCTTCCATATGGTGCCAGAGCATCAGCCCACCCTCTGCATCTGGCACCAGAGATGAAGGGCCCAGAAAGCAGTTCTGAGGCTGCACCAGAAGTATATGAGACACAAGCATCAGACCTAAGAACAAGAACAGAAGTCAAGAGGTGAGAAAGGAAACATAAGGTTGGATGTCCTGAAATCCATCTGTTTGATGCTGATCAGAAACAACACCTCACAGGGCCAAACTGACCTGAGCTCAGATACCGCTCAAACCCTACAGACAACAGCAAGTTAACTTAATTTCCATGCAGATTTGAAAAGAACAGCACATCAGAAACTTGAATTAGCTTAGATCAGTCCATTAAAAATTTGCATTAGATAGTTTCCCTCAGTATTCTCCCTTTTTCTTTTTCTTTTCTTTTTTTTTTTTTCCCTTGCTCATAATAACTTAGGCTTAACTGCCTTACGTTTTAAAATTAGAAGGTGCTTAGCAACAGTTACTGCCTTAGAGGTAAGCAGGTAAAGATCTATCTACAGACAGAGATAACTAAGGAATTGCTGCTTCTCTTCCTAGGCTTTTCCTGCTCCTGCAAAGCAACCCCTCCCCCAGGTCACTTCTGACCACCTTCCTGCAGCCGGCAGCTGTTGAACTGCATGCAGGGAGCTTGACATTGCCTTGGCAGTCAGATTTAAAAATCAAGTAGAAAGCAGATGTACAGTAACAAAGATGAAAGAAGACAAACAAATGTACAATCTTTCTAAACAATAGCAGAGCATGGCTATTATAAAAGGCAAGCTGAGTTTTCAAGTGTTTGACCAACTGGCAAAAACTCAAACCAACAGCTGCTCCTAGAATGTGCCTTTGCCTTTCCATATCCCCCAAAAGGCACTGTCATTTGCACTAAAAACACACCAACAGAGTAATAAAAAAAAAAGGAGCTAGATTTTGTGATTCTTATAGTATTCAAGTTCTTTATATGTTCACTAATAATACAAAGTGAATGCCAGTTCATTATATAATCCCTTTCCTTGTGAATGTCTGCTTATTTCATTTTCTCAAAGACACTGTTCAATTTTTTTTATTATTATTCTCAAAAGGAGGCTTTTTTCTTATGCCCTCTAGTAGAATATAAAAAGCTGAACATATTTGCCCAAAAAAGAGCTTTCCATCCATTCATCCTAATTCTCTCTGAATATATAACTTTTAGGTACTTTCACTGACGACTCTCACAGCACCCTGAAAAAAAAGAGGAATTACCATAATTCTCTTTCCGTAGAGAAGAAAGAGATGGATTGAATAAGTCGCCTGTTGAAAGCAATGGAGTTTGATATTACATAAATGGATTCAGCAACTACATTCCTCACGAGAGGTCCACAGAAGCCAAGAGAACTTCTTTGTCGCATCTATCAATAGAAAGATACACGTACAATAAGGTGAGATGAAATACCTCACGCATAAGCTCTGCTTAAATGTAGGTAGGTGCATAGCACTTAAACCTAGAGCTGAATATCACCTCACCAAACACATAGAAGTGCTGTACACTTCTATGCCTCTAGCTTCACAGTCTGGTTACACGCCTCATACAAACCACACTGCCTCTGTGCCCAGGGTACTTCAGCTTTTCACAGAATCACAGAATTGTAGGGGTTGGAAGGGACCTCCAGAGATCATCGAGACCAACCCCCCTGCCAAAGCAGGTTCCCTACACCAGGTCGCACAGGTAGGCGTCCAGGCGAGACTTGAATATCTCCAGAGAAGGAGACTCCACAACCCCCCTGGGCAGCCTGTTCCAGTGCTCCGTCACCCTCACCACAAAGAAGTTCTTACGCACATTCGTGCAAAACTTCCTGTGCTGCAGCTTATGTCCGTTTCCCCTCGTCCTGTCTCCACGTACCACTGAAAAGAGACTGGCCTCACCGCTATGGCCGCCACACCTCAGATATTTATAAACCTGGATCAGGTCCCCTCTCAGTCGTCTCTTCTCAAGGCTAAACAGACCCAGTTCACTTAGCCTTTCTTCATAGGGGAGATGCTCCAGGCCCTTCACCATCTTTGTGGCCCTCCGCTGGACTCTTTCCAAGAGATCCCTGTCTTTTTTGTACTGGGGAGCCCAGAACTGGACACAGTACTCCAGATGAGGCCTTACCAGGGCAGAGTAGAGGGGGAGGATCACCTCCCTCGACCTGCTGGACACGCTCTTCTTAATGCACCCCAGAATGCCATTGGCCTTTTTGGCCACGAGGGCACACTGCTGGCTCATGGCCAACCTGTCATCCACCAGGACGCCCAGGTCCCTCTCTGCAGAGCTCCTCTCCAGCAGCTCATCCCCCAGCCTGTATTGATGCGTGCAATTATTCCTCCCTAGGTGTAAGACCCTACACTTGCTTTTGTTGAACCTCATCCGGTTTCTTACTGCCCAGCTCTCCAGCCTGTCCAGGTCTCGCTGAATGGCAGCACAGCCTTCAGGCGTGTCAGCCAATCAAATGCCTGCAAACAGTTATATGTTGCCATACCTACTGTCCTACCACTCAACTCAACACCCCAAATTTCCATCCGAGTTGCACTCAGTGGAAGTAACATTGACCATTTTCCTATTCAAGTTTGTAATTCAAGCTACGTGGTGCGTGGTTCCTAAACAGGAAGAGAAGGAAAGAAGCAGGAAGATGAACAGACCCAAAGGTCTAGATCTGCAGATGCTACCCCTTCTCTGGATTTCCCCCAGCCACTACCAGCACAGATCTCCTTGTACTCCAAAGGCCTTCATCCTTTACTGAAGATGCAAAGAAGGGGCTACATGGATAACATGCTCCAGTTCTCGTATCTCAAGGGAAGGAAAGGAATACACATTCCTTTACACACATTCAATTGTGTTTTCCCTCATTCAAAAAAAAAAAAAAAAAAAAAAAGATGACAATAACTAGGAACCCAAGCTTTGGGAAGTTTTCCTACTCACTTGTGAATTTCATTTACTTCTCTGTCTGTAATGACAAGAAAATGAGAACTAGCAGATAATGTGAAAATCACTATTTTAAGTCCACAATCTGGATGTCATTAATCTATCCATTCTAACAAAAAAACAAAACAATGTGTTTTTTTTTTTTTTTTTTTTAAACTAAGTTAATTCCAACCAAGCTTTTAATCAGCATTTTGTATGCTGCAAAAGTACATAAAATGCATGGCCATCCATTACTGTATACCATTGTTTAAATGCCCCAGAATAAAATTACCTGCAATTGCCAAGTTTTTAAAAGAACTGTGAATAACTAGAAGATCCATCAAGCATGCAATTATTGTCTCAAAGTATCAAAATGAAGTATTTTGACTAAACACCATGATTGTAAGTTGTAAGTGCTTTAAGTGCTTTATTTCTATACTTTTATTTAAGAGACCAAGTATATTATTTTCTTATTAATAAATGCACGGTTCTTTCATGTTTTCTTTATTTTTTTCTTAATGCAATTCTTGGTTTTGATACTGTTTGTTCAGACAAGGACAGGCATTTGTCACAAGTACACAGAACATCTAATAGAATTTTCCTCCTCAAGGTAACTAAAGAGCAAGAAAAAATTCTCTTATCCTTAGTAAACTAGATCTTTTAGCAAGACATTACACATAAAGCAAAATGCCTAGAAAATACCTACCTCAAAAAGAATAGGTGAAATTTATTATACAAGCAACTGTCTACCATCATCATTTCCAGAAATCTTTCTTCTGACTACCAAATCTACGTGAAAAAGGCATTGGCATCCGAGGCTGGAGCAAAAAATTCTTGTCTTCACAGCATCAGACCACCACTTCTGATCTTCTAGACACACCAACCTAGTAGTGCTGGTGAAATTAGCACCCAAACGATTATGTTTCTTTAACACAGCTCTACAGTACACTATTTAGGAAGCGTGGCACAAAGAACAAGACTGAGAGATGTTACTACTTTAAATTCTTCCTTCTGAATGGAAAGAAAACATTCCAAAACTACAATCCCAACACCAACTTCTCTCCATCACAGTGCTCTCCCCCAGCAGTTTCCAGAGAGATAAAAACTGTGTCATTTTGATAGAGATTGTGATAAAGTTTCATCTTCTACTCCATAGTAAGTACGAGCTGCGTACGATCCTTTAAGTAGCCTAACAATTGTTAAAGAAAGAAAGATATTTCGTGCTCTCTATAAATTAAAAAGCATACAATCATTAGCATAACTGAGGTTACTGCATTTTTATCTTCCTTTCTGTAGAATTCCACTACAGCTCTTTTCTGATTCGATTAGGATATTAGAGTACCTTTTTTTTTTTCCTGTACTAAGTTCTTATCAGCCAAATTAATCAATTATAAAAAATTTCTGAGCTAGTTTTAATCTTTCCTCCTTTCTCTATGCTCATATTTCCCCAAAAGCCACCTGAAATAATTTTTGTCTGTCTCCTCCTTACGATTCACATTCTCGCTTATAACAGCTTACTACGCTAGGGCAGGAGGAGTTCCAGGCTTTAAACACCCCAAGACAAGTTGCTTTCTTGAACATAATATTGGGTTCCTATTCTTCAAAATTCTTTTCACAAAACAGAACACAAAGTGATGAAAGAAAAACAAGGCAGTCCACTGCAACTATTTTTTAAGTTTTGAAATATGATTCTCATTCATTAATCTTAACACGGAAGATTAAATTGTGTCAATCCTAGTAGGATAACTATTTAGGAAAAAAAAACTGCATATCTGAAATTCAATAGACATTCACAGATTGCACAATACAATAGCTTGCTGTCGTGAATTCACTCACCCTGCCAGCATCAGTTCCATCCACTCCTTTGTACTCATCCTGTATCGGAAAACAGATGAACAAGGACACCTTCACACTTGACTAGAGCCTCTCATCAGCTGTTCTTTTCCTAACCAAAACCTTGTTTGTTACATCAAAACACTGATCTCTCTCTCCCAGAAGAAGTAATGGTACTCAAGAAATCAAGTTAATTAAACTGGGAGGCATCTTCCAGCTATACTTGTTGCTAGGAAAAACAAAACAAAAACACACCACCAACAACACTGGGCTAAAAAAAATAAAAGCATGGACTGGAACACTCTAAGAAAACACAGAAGCTTTTGCTGAACCCAAACAGGTAAATTTAAATCTGATGCAAGAGGATGGTGTTACCTCACACTGTGCTTAAGGGCAAAAAGTGGTCAGTCGCATCACTGTCATGGAAAAAAAGTTGAACTGCATCTGTATGGGTCCAAGTCTGGAATGGCCACCATAAATTTATTTTATTGTTCAGTAAAAGCACAATTACTCATCTTCTCTCCATATGCACGTGGATAATTAACCACACACACAATGACGACAACTCACATTCTTGCTTTCCCCTTGAACAAACAGTGCCCAGTTTAAAGTATCAACAAAAGATGCTGAGACATTAATCTTGCTATTAGCACGACGGCTGCTCGTTCTGCACAAGCCCCTCCAGATGGCTCTATTTGAGAGGAATGGTGGGATGGGGAAGAAGGAATATTCCATACCATTCTGAACATCTGTTCAGCTGCCTTCATACGTTAAAAAACAACAGAAAAACTTACTGCCACCATTAATTTTCCTGTTCCAAACTAATAGCACGTTAGCACCAAATGCATTCTAAATGTTACAAGTGTACACAGGAGAAAAAATGGCTTTTCAAGTCATGCAAGAGCATTTGATTGTTTTTTGCTATCTTAAGAATAGACTTGTTCCAATAAGTACTTATGCTGCACTGAAAACATTTTTCTTTCATATGACCTTTCCTGAAATCTGTATCATGCTCCAAGAATTTATTATCGTCTCTTTTCCTATTCAAACAAACAGAACTGAATTGAGTCACCATTTGTTTTCCTTTATTTCTAGTTTTATTTCTGTTTGACTTAACTGAAAAGATACACAGTATGCATTTGTCGGAGTTTAAGTTCTATCTCAATAGTTCTGCACAGCAACTCGAAAATATTTTCCTTGGGCATATACAAAAAGCGTGGCAGCTCTTTTTTTTCAAGCAGAGGTGAAAGAAATAAATACAAAGCTACTTTATTGTACCTCAGTCTACCTCTCAAGTAACATTTATGCTTTAAAAATACCACTGCTTGAAAAGAAGCACTCAGCCAGAAGAAGGAACTCAGCACTGCGTTAAGAAAGCGGAAGCAGTGCTTTGTCCTACAGCACAGGAAGACGACTTAAGATTGATAATCCCCTGTCCTGCCTCTGCACCATCTCTGCACCTGCAAACCATAGGGCTGCTAAATTAATTCAGCTCTTTCTACTTTGAATAACCAATGGTTACACAAATGAAAACGTGCAAGAACTGACAACAACACTGATCAGAAAAACAGCATCTTGTCAAATCTCATTTTGTTTCCACCTTTGTGACCTAAATGATAACATTTAATGAGGAGTATAAGCTGTATGAGGTCAAAAGGAGTAAAATCACAGAGCAGCAGAGAGCTAGTTATAAAATCAAGCTAATTCAGTACGGCACAGTCCTCCAATACCAGGTCAAAATTCTTTCCAGATGTCATCTCCATGGATCTCATCAAGTTTGACTATGGAGTTAATTACAGAGAGAGAGCCACACAGTTCACACTCTCTTTAACCAAAGTCAGTAGCCCAGCTAGCTAGAAAAATGCCTGTGTGTCATTCTCGGGTCATTCTTACACCACTCAGCAGAAGCATTCCTAGCCCTAAAGCAAGTCACAGTTCAAATACTTCACAGTACACTTAAAATATGAATGATACCCACCTATCCAGTACCACTACATTTTTCTAGCACATTCTGTTTCTCTTAGGACAATGGGGCAATAAAATCAAAGACTGACAAGAAAACTGCTAGTCAACAAATACTGTTATTTAGCTAAGTCAAGCATACTAAGATGTTTCCTACTCATCTAGAGGAAGTTTGCCTTGTTCAGCATCTGCCCACTGCAGGATCCGATAGGACTGCAGTTCAAAAAGCATTATAAACACCAACTCCCTTTTGCGAAACTGAGGGTGCAGAGCAGCTGTTACTTTCAACTATCAAGAGACAACAGTAACTGGGATTCTTCCAGTAAGGCCTCCTGGATGAATGAGTATTAGGCACCCAAACCAGTCAAAGCAAGCACCCTAATACATATTCTCACTGCAGTTTGAATTATGGAAAGTTACCTTTCATCTAGTGGTTGGCAACCCTGCACATAGCAGGGGGGTTGAAACTAGATGATCATTGTGGTCCATTTTCAACCCAGGCCATTCTATGATTGTATGATGTAGATTACAGAAATGCAATCATTTGATCATATATGAACACCAGCAGCACTATGATTGTATGGTATGTTATGCTACTTCAGACAATTTGACACTGGAACAAATTCTGTAAAAAATATTAAAAATTTGCACTAAAAATGTGTTTTTCCTCATGCATTTAAACTACAATAATGCACAAACAGTTCTTGGAGTCCATTTAGAACACACTTGCACCAGCCTTCCTCCTTCACAAACAGCAAGTGTTATCAGAAGCTAATTCCTTGATTATCTGAAGAAAACGTAGAAGGCAGCTAGGCCTTGTTGGATTAGCCTGATGCCATTTAACAGAGCCTTGCTGGATTTAAAGTGCTCGAAATACCTGTCTGGGTCACAGCCCACGTGATGAAGGCTGAATGTTAAGACCTCCAGGATCCAGCATGTGGTGAAGAACATACAGTTCAAATCCTCAAATCACCTTAAGCTAAACCAGAAGCAAATTCAGTAATTTGCTTCTCAGGATTCCAATTAACCTTAAATTGCAGGGGAAAGTACAGAAATGGATGAAGGATCCACTTCATGCCCAGTAATGCCCATTCATATGGCAATACATTGTGTTCCTTACCTCCCTTACAGGTCTAATAATTATTACCAAGAGAATACTTTCAGAACAGCATTTTTCAGAAAAAAATATGCTGTTCTTCAACTTTTTCCCCTCAGCAGTTAATCTAAAAGGTCAGGGGGATGTGTTAAGTTCTCATAGTTGTTTTTCATTTAAAAAATCATGCATGCATACATATATACAGTGCACGTACATATGTTTGATATATATACACACATATACACAGCTGTTATGCACATGGAACTCTTGGATGATAGATGAGAGCAATTACACAGGTCAAACTGCAAGAGAAAAAACACTTTCTATCCTGACAGTTCAGCATCAGTCTTTGTCTGCCTTAGCTCCTGATGTGCCTCCTGGAATCCCAGTTCTCACTAGGCAGGACAGATTTTTCTGCTGGAAAGCAGCTGTAGCAATGTTTGACCAGACCACCATAGCATATATCACAATGCCTGAAATGTCATGCAGGTAACTTCAATGTCCACCTGAACAACCAAGGTCTTTGAGCATAAGTTTCCCAGTATATGTCTCCAGTACACAAAGAGATCATGAAATTTAAGCTACAATTCCCCAAGGCAGAGCTTCCCATCCACTCCTACCAAGGAAAACATTCTTTACTCAGTTGGCAGTGAGGCACAGGCACAACTTGCCCAGAGAAGCAGTGGATGTCCCATCCCTGCAGGTACTCAAGGTCAGGCTGGATGGGGTGTTGGGCAGACAGGTCTAGTGCTTGGCTACTCTGCCCACGGCAGGGGGTTGAAGCTCAACGACCTTTAAGGTCCTTTCCAACCCAAGTCATCCCATGGTTGTATGATTTCAGCTCTAAACTCCAGATTTTCCCAATCCTTCTGCTTGTGAAGCAATCAGTATTTTACTTTCCCTATGTATCAGAAATAAAGAAAGAACAGCTAAGGCTATGCGGGGAAAACACATTTGTTTGGGCTCATTCTAAGGAAAAATGCAACAAAATATTGTATTTAGATTCTATTATTAACAGCTGAGTCTAAGGAAAGCAACATAAGAATTCCCAACTATTTTAATCCTGAGCCAGGCGTGCCATCTGTTCTCACGAAGCATGCCAGTCACCACAAGATGGACCAGAGCATACCACAGAGTGTAGTGCAATCGAGGACTGGTACATAACCCAAGATGCTACAAGTGATAGAAGGGCATCACAACAGTGGAAAAAAACAACCATACAAAAACAACCACACTCAGCACAACCTACATACAGTCTTACTAAATGCCAGAACTAATGCAGCCAGGTATAAACTGGAAGAGGATAGATTTAGACTAGATATCATGAAGAAATTCTTTACTGGAACAGGCTGCCCAGTGAGGCTGTGGATGTTCTCTCTCTGGAAGCATTCAAGGCCAGGATGGATGGGGCTGTGAGCAGCCTGGTCTAGAGGGAGGTATCCCTGCCTATAGCAGAGGGGTCAGAACTAGATGATCTTAAAGGTCCCTTCCAACCCAGCCATTCTATGATTCTGTAGCTCTATGTGGCTGTTTTGCCTAAAGAGGGCTGAGTTCTGATTAGAGGTTTCCCAGAGCAGGAATACTTTTCATAGCTTTCCTACAAGTTATCTACCAGTGTTCATAAACTTGAGCACTAATTATGCAATTCCTCCCTATCAAGTAACCTTCCTCCTCTCTGCCTTCCACATTGCTACCTTCAAATTACCACAAAAATCAGTCATCGTTGAAACAAGACGTTAATAATTCATAATTTTCCAGATCATAACATAAAATAGTAATAGTTACAGATAGCACAGCAGAACATTCAGCTATTAAAGGCACAGAAGCTCCATATACACCTACAGTTGTATTATAATCAAATAACAGGGTCGATAGAAAAAAATAAAAATGGACCATATTCCTTTCCTACCTCATCACTGCTGAAGACATTTTTCAAAAACTTAAGTTACCTGGACAGATACCAACTAATATCTTTCACCAAGAACAGAATAATATGGAAAAAAAAAACCAACAAAACTGCAGTATAGTACAAAACAAAACAAAAACGTAAATACATGTGATAATCTGTTATCTCATTAATGCATGAAGCACATAATATACAAAGATCTCCCCAAACACAAAACATTTTCCCATGCTGGCTCTTTTGTAACATATTCTCCCTTCTACCAGCATCCCAAACTCATACGTCAAAGTTCTTCCCTGTATTAGCTTCCTAATAATTCAAACCATAATCCTTGTTTGGTTTTGTTTTGTTTTTAAATGAAGCCTAAAATGAACATCAAGCATTACTAAATGTAACATGCAATAATACAAAGCCTTATTTCCAGCACTTAAGAGATTTCCTCACTACGCTTACAGTAACTCCCATTGTGAGATAAATAAGCTACTATTAAACCGTCATGAGTCTCAGACTAAATACAGCAGTCAGCCCTCTCTAAAAATCCTCTTTCTGGAAGGCTGAAAAGCTGCGTTCCATGAAATCTGGCATTGCATCAACAGATCTCCATGGAGCTGGCAGGGCAGGAGTGCTCCAGAAACCAGCTTCAAGGAAAAAGAACATTCTCACTATATATAATCAATCACTTAGAAGAGGCTTCAGCAACTTTTTCCAGTTACAGTAATCAAATCTTAGCTAAGATTACTGGGGATACAGATTTTTCCATTGATAATCCTAAATTGTTTTTAAAGTCTGCTTTCTTCCAGTATTTCAAATTAGTGCACGTAAACATGTTTCATGGAACCTATTTTAACTACACAGGTAGAATCTACTTTCTTTCCTTTTTATATAGATATGCTGTATGTATTTATACATATTATTATACGGATATATAAATTTACATACGTATCAGTTTTGAAAATGTTAGTACTGTTTTTTAAGAGTACTAAATTTCAGAACCTAATATTGAGCATTTGGGAGCACCGTGCTGACTCCATCTATCTCCAGTCCTGCTTTTAGTCAATATCAAGTGTTGAAGAGTTGGAAGGAAAATAGAGTAGTATAATACTGCACTATTATAGTGTGTAATATTATAGAATAGCACAATAGCAGAGTAAAAGCAGACCTGAACTAAATAAATGCAGTTTGTAAGGAAGAACGGCACCACCCACTAGTGGTTTTCTGCTTGTAGACCTCCAGGGATGTTCAAAGACTTCAAAAGGAATTAGGAAATATGCCATAGGAAACTATGGCTAGAGATGACATTAGCAAGTTGTGTGGTACAACAGGAGTTGACTAGGGGGTGCTGATGATCCTGTGTCTGCATTATCCCCATTTTTTGGGAAGAGAAGTGGGATATTTGTTCCAAACAAGCTCTCCAAGTATCACAACCCATTAGATTCTGATCACTACTACATATGCTCCTAGAGAGCATCTTACAGTTTTATATTACTCAAAAAAGAAAATTATTCATACATCCCACAGCTGGGGGGATCTGCATTGTCAAAATATGCCTGATTGTGGTGCTAGAATTACTAATACTTAAGATTTTAGAGGCCAGGCTTTTTTCCCCCCAGGACTCTACAATCACTTAGGAGACAGCAGGAGAGTAGAGAAGGAGATGCTGTCCCAATGTTCTCTCATTATGATCAAAGACCTGAACTGAATTCTACTTGTGTTATTGTACACAGGGAGTCCTCAGATCTTCAAGAGGATCCAAACCAAAATGACAGCATGTTGCTATAGGCTAAAAGCCTATTCATAATGTAAAGGTCAAAAAAGAACTAAATTTATTTTGCCTTTTTGGGGACAAGGTGAATAGGGAAGGGAAAACACTTGGGGAAAAAAAAAAAACACTGTCATTCCAAGGCTGAAAACCTGCCACATAGTAGCTCTGAATTATGTCTCACCCCGGTTTTAGTGAATGAAGGTTTCACAGGAAAGAAGGGAATAAAGATACTTTATGCAAAAATTCATGGCTTTATCTACCTCTTTCCCTCCAACACACTCAGCCACCAAATAACTGGGGAAGGACCTCATCTACCCACCAGCTGGCAGCCGTCCTGCTGGCAGCAAACCAAAGGCCAATGAAAAAACACTAAAGAAAAGGACTGCCTAAGTTTGGCAAGGTTATCACCCCAAAAGAGCACTAGAAAGCCTGATACAGCAAGGTTCCATAGTACCTGTGTTATTACAGTATCTGTACACTTAGACATTGTATTTACTCTCCAAAGTTGAGAAAAGCAAGCAGCATCTCAGCTATATAGTTGAGGAAGACAAAGCTATTTGATTATGCTTACAGGCTCTCAGGGACTGTAGAAGGACTGGAAATTGGACGTAGATCACACCAATACTGAGCAATAAATGCTTCAACCACAAGGTGAGTTATGTTTCCTCAGAAGCAAAACCCAGCTATTGCCTTAGGACCCACTCCACTTAAAGTTGTGCTTTTTATGGCAGCTGCGAACCAACTACTCCTTGATTTAATTAAACGGATTATTTTCCCCATTCCCTCTTTCAACCCCTCTGCTATTGTAACTGCTGCTCCTGGCTGAGCTGCTTGCAGGCTGGAATCAGACGTAAGCAAACAGAAACATAATCCAAAGGAAAGAAGCCAAAGCAGTTTATGGAATTACTGCCCTTATAGCAGAGACTACGTAAGTGATAGTGAGAGCACTCAATCTGCTTCGGTACTAAGAAAAAAAAGACAGACAGACAGACAGAAAGACAGCTAGTGATACAAGTTAACCTCTCATATAGAAACAGAACAGAGACCTTGCAAAGACCAGCTACATCTAGTTGTACAGGTGAATAGCGAGCTAAACAGAAGTGATTACTTAATGTCAAAACTAGACCAGAAAGATACATTGGCCTGGGTGATTAATAACAGCTTTCGCAAGAACCAGCATCAATACTGTCATTGGAGGAAGATTTAAATCTTGTCATTCTTGTCGCTAGGAATATAAAATTATTATAAACGGCTCAGAGTTGTTGCAATTTTCTGTCACCCTCTGTTGTCCCATCTCCCAAAATCACTTCGGAGGCCCAGTAAGAGATTTCTGTTCCCAGACCAACAAAATCTTACTGAACAGAAGAAAACAGGCATTTCTCATGTATTTATTCCCGAGACTCACAGAAGCATCTGACACGTTGTAAGGTCTGTGTTACATGACGTTTCTCCTGCATACACTATGAATGATATTTCCCTTGTTAGCCATGTAACTAATTCACATCTGCATCATTTGCATAAAAGATGCTTTTGTTGAATGTTAGTGTGGTATATGTTGGTTTAAATTGTTTATCTGCAAGAAAAAGAAAAAAAACAACAACAAAACGGCATATACCTATAAATGCTTAAGACCAAATTAATTTAAAAGGCATGAAGATTTTTATGCTTGTTTCAATAAATGTACTCTGAAAGGTGAAAGGAGACTCCACAACCTCTCAGGGTACTTGGTTCAAGTGCTTTGTTGCCCTCAAAGTAAAGAAGCTTTTCATCGCGTTCAGTGGGAACTTCCTGTGTTCTGGTCTGCGCCTGCTGCCTCTCATCCCCCCCTTTTCTCAGCTGACCTAGACAGAAAGATCCAGGGGATGCAAAGAATACTCAAAGGCTCTCCTTATGCCTTTGGTCTCTACATATAGCCTGTCACAGAAGATTTGTAATGAAGGTGCTGAGAGTTTTCCCTTAAGTGAAATGCACGCCTTTCAAAAACAAAAAGTTTTGCAGAGATGACGTAACACAGTAATCATCATCTTTTGTTTTGCATGCCGAGTCAGAGACAATTATCATCAGCTCCCAACTGCATCATGCATCAGTGCTCACTTCCCCCAAAGTGTTCTCTCATCTAAAACCATCATGTCTGTGTTGCAAACCTCTAAACAGAATTTCCATTTTTCAGGGCTATTTCTGCACTTCCATCTGAACATATCACTGTTTTAAAAAGGAAACGTGAACAGTTCTATGAGGAAAGTCAGAAGCCAGGGCCCCCTTTCAGACAGTAGGCTCAGGTCCTCCTCCTTCCCTTCAAACACCACGTTCTCAGCTTCACAGCCTCAACAAGCTAAGAAGCATGCCTCCATCCCAGCACTGGCGTTGCTGTTATCCTTGTAAGTAAAACACTATCTTGGGAAACGCGATTATTAGTTTAAATCCCACTGAGCTGATGAGACCTCACAATCCAAAAGGACAGGGCTTTTTGACCATGGCTGCAAGCAGCTGGCCATTGCGCATGAGAGCTGCTCTCACCAGCTCTGTTTTGAGGCTCCAGAAGGCAGGCAGCATCACGGTTGTCAGCACCTGGCCTAAAGCTGTTTGAGAATCACAACAAACTAAGCAAAATTTGTACAACGGCATTAGAGACTAGAAGTTCTGTAGATTAACAAGTTAGCATTAGGCACAAAGGCACTGGATGCCAATTCTCAAGAAGTATCATTCGAGTCACCTAAGAATCATAAAGGTTGAAAAAAAACCTAAGATCATCTAGCCCAACCATTCACCTATCACCAATATTGCTCACCTAAACCATGTCCTCAGGTACTACATCCACCCTTTCCTTAAACACCTCCAGGGATGATGAGTCTGCTGCTTCTCTGGGCAGCCCACTCCAGTGCCTCACCGCTCCTCCTGAGAAGAAATTCTTCCTAATACCCAACCTGAATCTCCCCTGGCATGACTTGAGACTATTCCCGCTTGTCCTACCACAGTTACCTGAGAGGAGAAGCCAAACCCCATCTCATCAGAACCTCCTTTCAGGCTGTAGAGAGCAATACAGTCTCCTGAAGATTACACTGTCCTTTCACACACCAAATTACGTAACTAATCAATTCTTACATTGCTTTCAACTACGCTTTAAATAGTCAGTGTAATCTACAGAGACAAGCTGCATGTATGGAAAAATCAAGCCATCAGAGACTAATCGACACACAGTTCAAGAAGCAATTTAACCACATCAGTTTAAATTTAGAAACTGATTCAGTTAAATCTGTGCACAGACAACTGAGATTTAAACCTCATCTTTGAGCAGATTCCCACATACTAGCTGTATAATTCTGAAGGGGAGTTACTGTAATGCCTATCGCAAAAAGAGTTCAAAGAAGAATCCAGAAACTGCAACCATTTGTAGTATAGACATGGTATTGAACTGCTCATATAGACTGTCATTAAGAAGAATCTGTTCAAACCAGTACTCTGAACAGGATGGGCATACTAGGTCTCTCACTGCACAGATGCCACTTTTATCAAATTCACCTTGCATATGACCATCAAATCCATCAAAAAAAATTTTGCCATGCTACAATTCAAAAATAAAGTACTTCAACTCCAAACATCAGAAAGTATCCAAAGGAAAGCTACAGAAAAGGAGACAGACTCTTTAGCAGAGCCCGTGGTGACAGAACAAGAAACAGTTTCAAGCTCAGATGTAAGGAAAAAAATGTTCTACAGTGTCGGTGGTGAGGCACTGGAACAGGTTGCCCAGAGATGTGGTTGATGCTCCATCCCTGGAGACTTTCCAGGTAAGGCTGGATACGGCCTGGGCAACCTGATCTAGCTGTGATGTCCCTGTTCACTGCAGGAGAGTTGGACTAGATGGCCTTCAGAGGTCTCTTCCAACTCTAAGGATTCTGCGATTCTGTGAAGTCCCAATGAGAAAAATGCACGCTGCATAGAATCCAAAGCCAACACATGCAAGAGTTAAGCCCAAATACTAAGTCTCCTTTAAAATCAAGATCAGAAAACATCAGAAGCTCATGAACAATGCATGCATCTCTCAATTAAGATCAGAATCTGTGATCACATTTCTTTGATTTTTAAGTCAGCTCTACTAAAAAAATAGATCCACATCAACTTGACTTTACTCACTTGTAATGCAAAGATTTCAGGACACTCTCTCCTCTTTCCTAGAACATTTCCCCCACCTCCACAGGCACTCAATTGAGAAACACCGTCCTGCTTCTCTCTCCTAACACTGCTATATAATTAACAAACTTCAGCTTTTTGCTGACTGAGTCAGTGTTTTTCATTAGTTTACTGGGCAGAAAGAAATAGGCTTCTGGAGAACAGCAGGAGAATTTTGAACAACTCAGCCAGCAAAAAGCTGGCACTTTAAGGAATCTGTACCTTTCACAAATATTTAACAGTTGTATTTTATTTTGAGCAACTTCACAACTATTGGGCTGTTTGTATTAGCAAAACACACTAGGAAACCTAGAGAAGCAAGAAGAGACAAGGCACATTGATCATCCAAGAGAGGATAAGAATGACTCAACTTAAAAACACCTTACCGTACATGCAAAACAGGCTTATTTCACAGACTTTGGAAACAAGGGGTCTCTCCCACAAACAGCTAAACACTACTTTCAACCACATCATCTTCTCAAAAGGAAGAACACTAAACATGCCCTCCAGGTTTTAGGTTTCTCTGCTTCCCATTACAGATGTAGAAAAGCTGCAGTCTTTTAAAATCAGCACATCTTGACTTACACTAACAAAACTTCCTAAAGCTTGGGAGAAGTCCTTTCTAGCTTCAACCTGCACAGCCCATATCTTCCATCACGGTCAAGCAGATGCTACACAGCTTTTTCTTGCTTTCCCACAAACAGAAAACATGTTCTGCATCCAGAAGTGTGGGGTGTATGTGAGCATCCCAACCAAGACAGACTGAGGAAAAGAGGGCTTTTCCATGGGATGTTAGTTTAATATCAATAAATATAAACCTTTTATTATCCATTGCACTTTTTGAGGCAAGCAGTCAAACATATAACTTCAGCAGATTTGGTTTAAATCTCTAAGACAGCACATCAGCAAAGTACAGATTATAGAGGGTAAAAATAATTAATGGATGCAAATTTAAAATCCAGTATTGCCTGAGCATCCACAAATACAATAAATTTATTTCTGCTTCCTACACAACAAGATTACTATCTAAATAACAGCCTCCTGGCCTATCAGTGTGTTTTGCCATTTGTTTCAGTGCCTAATGCAGCCCATCTTCAACATCTTCATGAAAGAAAACAAGCCTGATTCCCAATCAAAATTCAAAACCTTCTGGACAGTTTCCAAACTTCAGCATTGGTCTTCAGTTTAAGAAGTTTACCACAGTTTTAAATAATAAAGTCATACATGGCAAAGTGTGTTCAATAAGAGCTCCATTGACCAACTCACCATTTAAAAAAGGGAGTAGAGAATATCCTTTCTGTTTACTTGTTTGAGAAAATGGTTGTTCTATAACTTGCTAGCACTCTCAGGTGGCTTTATCTGCAATCAGAAAGACAAAATCATCAGTAATTTTGACTTCTCAATATCAGAATGGCAAATTAAATATATATATTAAAAACCAGGCTCATTGATCAATTAAAATACTAAAAACATGTATGAGTTTCTAGAGACAGTATTGAGCTAAACACTAATATCATGGTAGAGCTTAATTATATTTTTAAAGATCAGAAAAATGCTTGGCTATTTCATAATTAAGGCCCCTGTTTTTAACAAGAAGTACCTAGAGAGAAAGTAAGATTGACCCACTTAAAGATGGGGGTGGGAAAATGGAAGATAATGGATTATAGTAAAGCATAATGAAACACAAGTTTGAGTCCCATTGAGATACTTCACAGTAGATTAAATATTACTTAGATACATATTTGCTAAAACAAACCAACTAAAAGTGTAATGAGCAGCTCATGCAATAATAAAGTATTGTCTCCACAAAAGCATTACAGATTTTAGCTCCAAGAGAATAGTTCACCACTCCCCCCAAATTTCCTTTATCCTCCCTCAAAGTATCATAGCTTTAACAGCATGCTGCCCTCCCTCTCAATTCCAATAAGCAGTGCTGCAGTGGACACCTATTGCAAACAATGTTCCTCCTGCTAGTTGACCAAGACCTTGATCCTCACTGAAGTGTTCATATGCATTCAGAAGGAACTGTTCTGAAGATACATATAATAAAATGCACATATGTATAAGTTCATTCACATTCAGAGGTCTTCCCATCTTACCACAAGGATTTGTGCACTACGTGAGGAAGAGGTGCCTTCCAAATGCGAGTTGCATGTGTGACTAAAATTATATCACAAAGTACCCTGTTAACATCAGTGATTTGATCTGAATAACAGAATCATAAATGTTGGAAAAGACCACTAAGATCACCTAGTCCAACCATCAGCTCATCAGCACCATGCCCGTTACTCTACACCCATATTGAGAAGTTTTTGCAGTCATTCACAGGGAGCTTACCTTCCTTTCTAGCAACTCCTGCACTTGATTGAGTGACAGAAAACAAAGAAACCTGGCAACCTCTCCCGCAAATGGAAACTGAAAAATCACCCCAGTGATTTCATGAGCACACAAGTTACAATTATTTATTCAGTTATACTCATGGCTTGAGAAATAGCAGATCTGCTTTAGATCTAGACTGAGAAAATCCTACAAAACATATGTCTTCAGAGCATTAGCTTAGTACAAGGTGACTGGAACTTTACAAAGAACTTAAACCCTCTAGTACCATGCTGTTAGCATGGCTGAGGATATATTTACATCACATTAATCTTTGCAGGAAAAGTACCTTAGGAATCTCTAGTAGCCTCCTCACACTAGCTACTTACTGCAGACCATTGTTTCCATCAGTTTCCTTGATGCAACAGTCTGTAGGGCTGCACTATATAAATAGAATCACTGAATCCACCCCCTGATGAATGAACTCTCTGCTCAGGTCAGCAACGTGTACAGCCTACAGTGAAGGGAAGAATGCCAAGAATTACCGTATGGATGGTGAGGATGAGAATCTTGCACATTTTTCATGATCAAATGATATCAAGTACTTGGCATTTATTCCAGCAGACAGTATAAATCCTTATACCTTATATTAAACAAAAACACCAAGACGTGGCCAACACCAAGACGTGGCCAACACCAAGACGTGGCCAACACCAGACGTGGCCAACACCAGGACGTGGCCAACACCAGGACGTGGCCAACACCAGGACGTGGCCAACACCAAGACGTTTTGTGTCTTCTCTTCAACTGACATTTTTCTGATTTATTTTTAACAAAAATATTCAACAAAAACCAACAGAGAACACAGGAATGGAACACAATGAGAAAGTCCATAATTTCTCCTTATGTGTTTTATATTTAAGACAGGTAACTATGATGAAAAATATATTGCAGATGCACGCAGTATGAGATAAAGGAAAATACATTTCAATACATCCTTAACAGCCCAAATCTCCATCTCCTTGCACAACCAAATATACACACTTCCTTTTGAATGGATTCTCTTTTCCATAAGATCTCCAAGAGGAAAGAAATCCCAACAGAAGTCATTTAAAGAAAAAAAATTATCTAGCACATCAGTGACTCCTCTGCCAAGCACATTTGACTTACAGTGACTGATGAAATTACAGAAGTACTCAACAGTTTCAATAGGATACAACTTTAGAGACAGAAAACATATAAAACCGAGTTCTTGATATAAATATATACACAGCTGAATTGTGTTTAAAATCAGTGTTTTAAAACTTTCTAAACAGAACTCTTAGTATGCAAGCAATTTAAAGAACAAGCTATATGGCATGCAGAGGATTACCTCAGAAATCCATAGAGGAAAAGGATTTAATGCAAAACATAACTTTTATACAGATTGAGGATTAAAAGTATTCGAGCAGTAGGTCATCATCAAAATGGTGAAAAAAGGATTTTACGGTGAAGTCTGCTTTGTAGGATAGGGGGAAGGGTTTTTAAAACGTGGTTTCATACGTGGACATCCAAAGCTTACTACTGTAGTTCACGTTAAAACAGCAGCTGTTATTACATACATAGTAAAGGAAGTGTTTAAAATTTTCAGTACTGATTTGCCTTTATAATTTCCTGTACTCAAAAGCATGCAACTAAAATCTTGCACTGAAGCTCTAGAGAAGTAATCTGGAAACTTCGAAGAGCTACTGGGGTATTGGAAGAGCAGAATCACGCATCAAAAAGAGGTTGGAATGAAATACTTCTACATGGCATGGGATGCTATTCTACAACAGAGCAATGAAAACAATTACTCAGAACCAAGCAGCGGGCTTATAGTGGCCCATCCTCAGCAGCTTTGATGAGATTGATAAAGATAACTACAAAGTCCCTTCTCTTTAGACTGGGTCTGAGCCAGATCTCAGTCTTCAACTCAGACACAACAGCTGCAGCACAAAGGAAGACACAGCAGCTCATGTTTTCCAGGTGGTTTTAACTTAAGATTCAGTTGCTGCTGTCCAAACTCCAAGCCTCCAAAAACATCTAGAGATGCAGACTTAGGATATGTGCTGTCCTTGGAGTGCGTAGGGCGATTTGTCCTCTCCTGAGCTCTTTAAGGATAGCTCCCTACCTTCCTGAGAATAGCTTTGACGGTCAGACTTTGTTGCAGCATCTAGTGCATCCACTGCCATCAATTCCTTCCAAGTGAGTTTATGATCTGTAGTTTTGCTTTGAAGCATACAACAAAGCAAAAATATTCAACCTGTATCCAGTACTTCTCTTGTTCATTGTCACTCATTGGATTATGGTAAAAATATTTACTGCTTGATGATATTAGACGGAAGATGTGTGTCAACCAGAAGCTGGAATTTATCTCTTATTAAATACTTGTCTTTCTGAGATTTCACCATCTAGAAAAGACAGTCAGCTAAGACCATGAGCCAGACAGTAACAGCACTGGTCTGCCAGGCATTCTGGCAGGTAAGAAGCATGTTAGCATTGACCAGCCCTCAAATCTCACCTCTTTGGCACCTCAGTAGTTAAAGGCTTGCCCAGGCCAGCACTGATTCTTCACTGCAAACGATGCCAAATCCAAAGATAATGTCATGCTAGACTGCCTTTCTAAGTCTCTTAATATACCAATATCAAACACAATGCAGGTATAATTCTTTCACTTTGTCATCTTAGATCTAAACAGTAAAGATTCTCCAATCACTGAGAAATACAGAACAGGTGCTACACATGTTTAAGTACCCCAGCCAGAAAGAAAACCCATTGGATCACTGAAGATGCTCACCCACAGCTCGAGGCAAGACAGATACAAGCCTTCAAGTTAAATGTTTCAGCAGTGGATATGGTGACATGAGCAATACAAACAACATTCACATAACCAACAAGCAGCACTGGAAACAAATAAAGGAGCTGCCCATTGCCCCAACAAGAATTAAGAAATTGTTCAGTTCAGATTACTCTATAAGTAGTAGAAGGTTATGTGGTTTATAGCTGACTACTTTATAACATTAGAGGAAAGTATAAGAATAAGAGAAGCATGACCTGCACGCAAGAACACGGCACTACTGAAAAAATATAAAGTCAAAAAAACAACACATACACATATGTATCCCTAAAAAGAAACACTTAACAACTAAGATTGATAAATGAAGTTTAGAAGGCTTCAGAAAGCCTAAAGAAAAAAAGTAAAACAAATCTGATATTTCCCTTCATAGCATCACAGCTACGAAGAACAGCAAAAAGGAAGGAGACAGCAGTAAGATTATGTACTTAAAACTTTATATCTTTCAGCACAGTAATCCACTGTCTTGATCTAAAACTTAACCGTCAAAATATACCACAGTAGTAATCACTATGCTTTACTTGACTTCTGATATAGTTCTCATAACTCCTTTTAAAATGTTAGGATGTAAATGCAGAAAAAAAAAAAAAAAACAGTTAGTGGTTGAAATAGGTATCTACACAAACTTTATACACACATTTATCACTGAAGTCCATACTAAATAAAGATTGGCATACTTTCTATAAAAAGCCAACAAACAACCACCATGGTCAGTGTTTTCTATTAGGACACATTTCTATTTTGGAGTAGCAACCAGCTGCCCTCAAAAGCAGTATCTTACAAAAGCAATTTCCACAAAGAAATTTTGATACAGTGAAAAAAAATCAAGATACGATAATCAAGTCTAATATACCAAAAACACAGCTGTATTTCTTAGTAGTATAATATTTTATATGTATATTCCAGATCTCCCTTACCGATTCATATTAATGTGACTACAGGTTTCTCAGTCTGTCTCTTGTCTAAGATCCCTCTTCAATCTTCCAACAACCATAAAAATATCCATTCCAACTACATTTTCAATGACCCCACTGCACTCCTCTACTGAAGAGTCTGAAAGTGACAAATAATGTATGTTGTTCCCACAAGTTAAAGAGAATTACAGAATTGTAAGGGTTGAAAGGGACCTCTGGAAATCACCTACTCCAACTCCTCAGCTAAAGCAAGTTTCCTACAGTAGGTTATACAGAAAAGGGTTACACAGGAGAACATCCAGACAGATTTTGATTATCTCAGGTCAACCAGTTCACAATCCACCTCGCTGATCATTCATCTGTCCCACATACTCTAAGCTTACCCATGCAGATATTATGGGGGACAGCCTCAAAAGCCCTACTGAAGACAGGCTACTCAGCACGTGCTGCTCTCTCCTCATCTACCCAGCCAACCACAACACCACAGAAGGCTACCACATTGGTCAAGCATAAGTTCTTCCTGGTGAATCCAAGTTGGCTACTCCAACTAGATTCTCCTTGACCAAAGGGAAGTTTTCCTTTCCCCAGATTCTTTCTTATCTCCAAGGCCTGGCATTCACAGAATCACAGAATTGTAGGGGTTGGAAGGGACCTCCAGAGATCATCGAGACCAATCCCCCCACCAAAGCAGGTTCCCTACACCAAGTCACACAAGAAGGTGTCCAGGCAGGACTTGAATATCTCCAGAGAAGGAGACACCACTACCCCCCTGGGCAGCCTGTTCCAGTGCTCCGTCACCTTCCCTGTAAAGAAGTTCTTGCGCACATTTGTGCAGAACTTCCTATGCTCCAGCTTCTGGCTGTTTTCCCTTGTCCTGTCTTACACACTGCTGAAAAGAGTCTTTCTTGCCCTTGACTTCCCTTGTTAGGTTTAATTGCAAGTGAAATTTAAGTAAGATGCAAAATAAGATGATCTTAACTCTGGGGAAAAAAAAAAAAAAAATCTTAGAAGTCTTGAAGAAGTGATAACTGTTTGCTGAAAGGCAGAAGCCATCAATAAATCTATATCAATTTCTTCATTCAAAGAGCAAACTTTAAATAGTACTCTCTACTACTAAGCAGAAAGGAAAGAAAGCAGGCCACGTGCCTAACATAACGCCATGCCTGCTGAGGAAGGTCCAAAATAATGGTGTGGCTTATGCTTGAGAGTGGAATTTGTTATTACTGACCATTCTATTGAAGAACAGGAAGGAGAAGGGAAAGGACAGTAAGGAATCTGGCACAGGTTCAGATCCAAGTCTTCCCATCACCACACAGGAACATACAGTGCTTTGGGCTCTAGCTCCACATCCCAAAGGACAGAGACTGAGCAGTACAGCTGTGACACAGAGCTTCCCCTTCTTGCCTCACAGCTGCTTGGGGTTGGCAGAGGAGCAGCACAGAAACAAGCTGTTACAGAAAAGGGAGGTTCTGTTAAAAGTTTGAGAACTGCTGGTGTTAAGTGCATGACGTGTTTGCTCAAAAACACAAGCGTGTGTGTGATGGCTATAGGAAAGCCAGCAAACAAAGACTGAGAATTCAGTACTTGATCAAATCTTTGTTCTCCCACTGTAAGTGACTGAAATACTCATGTAGCTCTACATAGGTCAAGTTTGTGACTAAAATTTGCTGTGATGGTACAAGCACCACAATGACCTGAGCTGACCACACACATTATCATAAATTACAAAATTCCTGGAAATTCTGCATCAAGCACAGTGAATTGAAGCAGGCTGAGAAGGTACAGAATCTTCTTCTTAAAAGCTCTTCTATGAAGAACCACTTTAAAGTATCACCCAATCCCATAGGCTACAGTTTATCAAGAACAACAGAGCAGCGATGCCTTGCCCTCCAGAAAGGCTTCTTTTTTAAGAGTGGTGTATTATCAGATTAACATGTAAATACTTAGGAGATCTGGACCAAAACTACTACTTTAAAAGGTTATCTTGCAACTTCAAAGTAGACAAGTTATTGTTAGACAGCCAACAGCTTCATGTTCAAGTTCTTTAAAACAAAAACAACTAGAACCAAATAAACAGTCATGGAGGGAGGGAATCTTCCCAGTAAAGAGTCAGAATAACAATAACCAGCATGCATACAACGATCCTTGCCCTGATGTGGTTCACTAAAGATTGAGGTTTAAGACTTTACAACTTGGATCAGTACAACCTTCCAGATATAACGTTGCTGCTACAGAAATATACATCCTTCCCTAAGCAGAAAAACAAGTAGAATAAAGAGCCCACCACCCACTAGCAGTGATCTACCACTGGGAATCTCACACAAGATGCACTCCTGAAAAAAACAGAAAGCAAAATAAAAGGGATTAGCTAGACTTCAAACAAAAGTATGCAAGACTACACAAAAGACATTTTCAGATTTCACGCCCCTTCATAACTTTGCCACCTCCTTCTGAGATGAGAACATTGATTTAACGGCTGGAAGCAATAATATCAACCTTAAGCACAAACAGCTCTGGAGCTGTTTATTCATGTATTAGCAACAAAAGCTAAAAGTAAAGAGTGGGTGAAAACTATTACTAGACCAGATGATTGATACATGAAGTCTCCCTTTGACTACAAATAATTTCTTTGGCAGACACTATCCATTAATAAGGAAGCAGTCTTCACTTTCTTCTAAACCTTTACAGTATCAGTAACCATTCTTGGATAAAATTGTTATACATCTCAATCTTATACAATATGGTTAACTAACACTCTCTGTTGGTTTGGGGTGTTTGGTTGTGTTTTTTTTTTTTTGGTCAGAGGTGAATACAGTTGCAGGGCCTCTGCTTTCCCCTCCCCTTCATCCTTAAGGACCAGCTGTTCAACACGTCACACTTTCTTCTATTCAAAAACTCACCAAAACTTGTTTCATGCCTCCAGAAAAACCATAACAAGCAATTTTCCCCACTTTGATCAAGCGAATTCTTTTCTTCTTTCAACACTCTTTAAGAACTGCATTTAAATCAGCAAGTCCTGCATGCTTAGAACACAGAAAATCAAAACTATATTGTACACCTGAAGACACAAGCAAAAAAGCAGGATTTTTTTATGAAATACTAGTAATATCATGCAAATTAATCCATAATAGATTATAATACTTCTACAAATCTTGTCTTTCCTGCAGTAATATTCATGTTTTGTTTTAAGTTGATTTAGACGACTCAAAAACACGCTTGTAACAAAGGAATACTGGTCCTTCAGGGTCTGTATTTCAATCAAGTTTTAGTTTCAAGGCTTTCCACATATATTTTAGTTTTAAAATAAGGGAGTTTGAACATCTCAAAGCTTAAAATAAGCATCAATTACGCTGCCTGGTTTTCCTCCTCCATGTTCAACACCCATATTTCCAGCCTTCACAGTTAAATCTTCCTAATGTCCCCAACTCAGTGCCAAACAAATCATTTTTCTCCATTCTTACCTTCTCCCTCTAACTTAATGAGCCTAAACTAACCTCTTTGGGTATCTGGAACTGCTATACATTGCATTTATTCACCTGTAGCACAGCATAAAGTTATCTTTTACCAAAAATCAAAGCTTTTCACCCTGTAGGCTGTAGTCCTTTAGGTACACAAAGCTTACTTCAGTGTATTTTCTATTGCAGCAATAGCTCTAACTAAAGACAAGTAAGAAGAGAGATGCTCAAATTGCACATTTGTAGCTATAGGTTAACTTTATAGTCACTTACAAATAAATAAGCTGTCAATTTATATCTGAGCCTCAACATTTAATTTCAGCTTTGAAAAGTTCCAAAAAGATGCCTTGTTTTTGGCTGTGTGCTCCTCTGGAGCCCAGTAACTGGGCTGAGCAAAAACCTTGCCAGGGTATGATTAACACTTAGCAGTTCAAGGGCTAGCTGCCCTTGTAGTTTCAACCTCAACAATCAACTGTAATGACACACCATTACATTTAAGCTTCCAAAAACCATTTAACATTTGATTTCACTGAAAACACTGTTTTACTACGTTTTGGAAATAAAATCACTTTTTCCTCATTTAAAGATCCATGATGATGCCAGACATATGCTTGTTTTCCAAACAACAACTGTTTAGAAGAGAGAATACTCTTTCTGATGTCCCTGCCAAAAACAACATTCTGTGGTTTAAAGATATCTGATAGTAGGCAGTTGGCTCAGAAGAAGAAAGAAGGGTTTACATTTGGCAATGCATTTGAAGTCTTACATCTACTTTCTCCCATTTTCTTTTGGGATGACTGTAGCAGGGAAGGGAAGGGTTTGTTGTGTTGCTGTTTCATTGTTGGTTTTGTTGTCGTTGTTGTTGTTTTTAATTTCATAGCATTTCACTCCTTAAAAATATGAAAAGCATCTGTGGGTTGTGGGGTTTTTTTTTTAAACCAGAAATGGCACGAAGCAGAAGTTTACCACAAAGCAGTTCTTTCTTAAGGGGAATACTAGGTTATAAAAGAATGACTGAGAGGGAAGTAAAAGAAGAAATCAGAAGAAATCAGAAGAAATGCTTAGGAGAGAATCTGCAGCATGAGGAAGGGGAACAGAAAATCCAAATGAGGAAGTGGCACACAACAAAAAGCGTTTGCAGATTCATCTTAAAATATAGGACAGAGAAGAAAAGATTAAACTGGGGGTTTTCAGCTGCTGCTGCCATGGGCAGGACAAACCAAACCACCAGAACTTGCCCTTCAAAGACTGTTATTTCACTGCAGCTGAAGTCATTTCAGATTAAGAGACAGAGAAAGCAGTAGAGACACTAAATACTTCTTAAAGACTTACTTCTGTGCATTTCAGAAAGCCACAATATTAAGGCAATGTTTCAAGTCTCCAACTCTTTACTTGCTATAAATGCAAAGCAATTGCTTCAGTGGAGATAAGCAAGACAGCTAAGGTCTGCAGAATGGAGTGCCTTTTGGCTGAGCCAAAGGAGACATCTCCTGCATGGAGAAAATAAAGGAAGGTGCTGAATGCTGAAAGAAACTCTTCTGCCTGCTTCTTCCTGTAGAAAGAACAGTGCACAAAGCATGATGCTTTCTGTATACCTGCAGGTCTGTGTGTCCAGCTTAGCCTGGTAAATGCCCTTCTACTACACAGATAACCCAGAACGAACAGTAAGCCACCTGTACTACCGTACCAAGACAACCTGCTTAAAATCTATTTTAGGGTTAACTGCATTCCCATTCCAGCTTTAAGTTGGCGCATGGAGGCTAGAAGGAATTCCAATATTCAAGCCATGTGCAAAAAAACAGTAATACATGCAAGCATCTTGAAATCCAGAAATACAGAAGTTGAATAATCAAATGCAGGCTTTATGTGAAGTGATGTGTTATCTCCTCCATGTTTACATCTGTTTAAGTATTCAGAGCAGCAGTCAGCCTTTAGAAGAAAAACAGTACTTTCCCAGGAAATAATTCTGCAATAAACCTATTCTGATAGAAGTTCCGGAGGATTTCAGCATTTGCTAGGAAGCTCAGCAGCAAGCTGTAACTGCTACAAAAAAAAAAAAACAAGACAGACAAATTTTCACTAGAGCTCCCATTCTGTAGCTCAGAAGTTCAGATTCAGAAGTTCAAACTCTTCATTTCTTCATTCACATGTAATGATATGCAGAAAAGCTTCTCAAAGTGTTTCCAAAGGCCGTTTAAAAGCTCTAAATAAAACAAGCTCCCAGACCTTGTCTTGTGGCACAAGAGTCTCTAGAGCTGCTTGCTGCCCTGATAGGAAAACATCAGCTTTGCTCAACACTATGGAATAATGACCTTTTCCACCGCAGGATGCCAAAGCAAAGATTAAAAAAATAAATAAATAAATAATCCAATATTTGCTGGAATATAGTTTAACATACGTGAATATTTTATATCTGTCACCCATCGCAAATACAAGTTCTCCAACTACTGCTTATTACTAAGAAAATGATTGTCACTATGGAGATGTACAAGAACCCTGGGATACTAACGAACTGAAGGCTCAGGTATGAGCAAACTACATATCATAATGCTAATTAAATTTCCAAGTCATGAGAATACAGATGAGAATCTGCACCTTTACCAGCCTTTATTTTTTTTTATGTTTTTTGTTTCTTTGTTTGCTTGTTTTTCCTTTTTAAATGAAGGGAGTTCTAGACAGAAGGGCTATACACTGTTCACTTGCTTTTCGAGGACTCCCAGTTCAGCTGCACAACAGTAACACAAAGGCAAGGTCCTTACCTTACAGGCCGTTACAAACACAAGACAAAAGAGGGTTTAGCCTTTTTCAACCTTCAAATGAAGGCATTGCAACTCAGTTCCAGGCTGCAAGAAAAAAAGCTACTGGAGAAGAATGAGTGAGCAACAGCTGCAGTCAACAACTATAACCATATGTGTTAACAGCAAGCACTGAAATAAAGGAATAGTCGAACTCCAGCAGGCCATTACAATAACCAGGATCAGAATAAACTTCACCCCCAGAGTCCACTTGCTACAAAGAGCCTCTCTGCAGCAAGTGACGAGCAGGCGAAGGGTTAACGAGTCCTGGGAAGACAGTCCCGATGGTTACAGTTTATCTCCTGTTCTCTACTATAAATATGGCAGAGTTCCAGTAATTCCCAACTTATGCTCATTGTCCTTCACACGCAGTCTTAATTAACATTAGGTCCTTTTTGCATTAGCAGCCAGACTTGCATAAAACATTTCTGATGAGATTATACAAGCTTCTCAGTCTTCAGTGATGTGGTGCTTTGTTCAGCTTCAGTTTCTATGAATTCCCAACAATAAAAGGAAATATTTTTATCCTTTTAGAATACAGACAGATTAAGTTTTGTTACATTAGCACGCAGTTCTGCTTTGATGCTCTAATCTGTCCAAGGATACGGACCCACAAGTATCTACCAGCCATAGCATACAGCAAATAATTTGACTATCTATACTCAGGCTTTAAATAAACGAGACTCCTCGTGCACAGCACATAAAAGACAGCTGGAACTACATTGTTTAAGAAAACTATATCGTCTTCTGTCCAGTACATCCCGTACAGCTCGTGCCCCGAGAATCACTTTTTGGTGAGGTGCTATCATATCTGAACGCTGAGCTTCACCTCTGAGGTCAGGCAACAAGCAAGCAGGGCCTCCTGCCGAAGAGAAAAACTCCTTTGAAAAACTGACACTGTTAATGTGAAGGAGACGTTTTTAACTTGTCGTAGCTTAGATATGTCCGACTTTCAGGCTCTCATATCAATGCACATGCTGCATGTAAGCAGTCTGTGGGACTACAACCTCCAATACACCATCACACTGTCACTGACACGTTGCATTTCCACTGCTGGTATGCCATCAATGACCTCTGCCTACATAATCTACCAGAACAATAAGATTTATGTTAGATAGGCTTCATAAACCAGGAAGTAAGCACGCTCATTTAATCCATAATATTACTGCACACTATCATCTATTTACTCAGCAACCTAAAGGACAAGCTACTGAAGAGAAACATTGAAAAATATGAGAAGTAACAAAGCTGAGTGTGCTAAGAAAATCCAACATCACTCAATTCCCAACAAGCAGACAAAAGTGTTCCCAGAACCAAGAATCTCTGACACATTAACAGCAGGGCAGCACTGCGTTAGATAGAAAGAAACACGTCCCCAAAAGATGAGGGTTTCCACTTGGGCAAATCCAACACGCTTAGAAGCACACCCATCCAAACTGAATACTGCAAGTGAAGATGGAGAAGCCTCTACACTGTACTACCATAGCTCCACTCCAACCGGCAGCTTGTTTCTGTAGTCAACTGCTCAGCAACAGCTACAATACAGGTAAGAAATGGCTTCATATGCTCACAGTCAAACGCCTGAAACTCTGACACCACCTCAGAAAGGCCAGATGAATGATCTTCAAGAAAAAAATCAGTAGGAAAAAATACAAAAAAAAGGCCGAATGACAGCAAAGATATTTCACCACTCCTTGCCTGCCTGAGAATATCAATGTAAAATTTCAAATGCCTGATCAATTATAACCATTAGTAGCAGCTGCCGCAAAGTTGGATAAATTTATCTATCAATTGCATTTAGATCATGCATGAAATAGCATTTTCACTATTTACAATACGAAATTTCCTTCCCAGTTTCAAAGTTCTGTCAAGCAATCTAAAACTGAGAGGACACAAAAAACGTAACACATATATCATTCTAAACAAAGTGTATATTCAGAGACCAAAAAAGCACCCCCAGAAGATAGTCACACTATTTACAACTGCCAAACTATGCTTTTACAGCTGCACAGGAGGAGATGACTACTGCATGAGCCTCCAAGAAAACCTGCAACATTTGAACTTAATGGTGATAAATATATTTCATTAATGTGAATTTATCTGTGCATACCGCTGTGCAAATAAATGATGCTTGATAGAGTTCTACCACAAGAAATTATTTCATAGTTTCTGTGTAGGGCCAACTTCAACAGGGATGTGCAATAAAATGTCATGCCAAAGAACAGGGAAACAGTTCTGATTTATGGAACTAGAGAGAAAACAAGTCAGGCCATAACTCTGTGCACCAGAATATTTTTATTCCAGGACAAGAAACAAAAATGAATTTAAGTCAACCTAAAATACTGTTTCTGACAGATTCATTGGAAGTTAGGACTGCATCAGATAGATTACTCCAATTTATGTCCATTATAATGACCAGAAAACATGAACCCAGGGCAGATTCAAATTACTGTCAATGTCTGTATGCACTCTGTGTCACTTACCAGGACTTTAAAGGTTGCATCACATTGTGAAGACTATTACAAAAATCTAACTATTTACAGAACACAAGATTAATTCAATAGCTAAAGCCAAAATACTTGCATGCTGACCGCATCCAAGATGTTTACTTTAGTTACGTTACTATGTTCACTAATTCTTAGTCAATTCTGTAACTCAGCACTCAAGTTTTCCGGCCAGTTCTTTCCAGTACTTCAAATAAACAATTAAAAAAAGCAACAAAACAGCCACCTCTTGCCAGACAACTTGAAATTATGAATGATTAGGAGAGAACCAACATATTTTAAATATAATCTGTTTGATACTATGCAAATGCTGGGGTAACGTTTTTTGTTTTTGACTGACTTCTGTGTTTAAAACAAATACAAGCATTAATCAAATTCTACCTGAGCAACTCAACTTTTCTGCTTTTAAAACAAAAGATAATTAACTCAGAGTAACATCAGTAGTGGCAACTCAAAAATAAAACCAACATGGCATAAAGACAATCCACACTTACAAGAATCACACACTTTCCCCCAGTCTTGATCCCTACAAACACATTTGGCTATCAAACCTGTAAGAGAACAAACAAGACACATCACACCTGCACTCAAAAGGTAGGAAGCTGCTCCAAAATCTTGAAAATTAGTAACCAGAATTCTGCTAAATATAGAACTCTATTATGAATAAGTAAATAAATAAAAATACAATGTTTGACCACAAACCCAGAGAACACCATTAGTTTAATGGTCGAACATTTCAGTGGAAAACTGATCTGCCAAGTGTTTAAGAATCCCTGTAAATCCCCACCACAAATGAAATTGGATTTGTCTTCCAAAGCACAAACAAGTCTATACATGTACTAATAAACCTTCACAAAAATTCTCCAGTAGCTTCACCTGACAAAAAATAAAGAAGTTAAACAAGATAAGCTCTGATTTCACTGCTTTAAGTGACCACAAAGACTTCCCTTTTGATCTTTAGCTGCTCCTAGGCATGCATTTCTTTATTTCTTCCCAGACATTTTGTTTCTTCTTTTACAGAAGGAAAAAGAAGTGAGCAGATAAAAACATTTCAGTTACTTGAGATTTTATAGGGGTGAAAAATAACACCACTTCTCCAGATACAACCACCCCAGTGCAACATTTCAGAGACTTTTACAACAGGTTGGCTTCTGAACAGTTGGATCTAAATGCCAGTAAGCGTGAAGGAAAGCATTCACACATTAGTGCTGAACAAATAAACATGGTCTTATTTCATATTAATTCACCGTTACCTCTAAACACAGGTAAGGTTCTCAGGAGAAAACGTGTGGTGTAGCAGTCCTTCTGCAGATCCAAGGTTCAAGATGCCTTTATGTAATTCTTAGACACCGATTTTTGTAACTTACAAAAATTCTGTACAAGTCTGACATAGGGAGAGAAATACCCTCTACCTCTTCCTATTTCTGCTCTTAAGAGAATAAGCAGTCACCACCTGTAGCATCCCTTGGAAAAGGAACCTTCATAACACAATGTGCAGCTGCATTTAACTCTGGAAGACATCTATTTCCAGCCTGGTCCTTCCTTACACTGAATAACTTTAGAATTAGAGAACAGAGGGACCAGATGGATTGCACCCTAGAGTGCTGAGGGAGTTGGCAGATATGGTTGCCAAGCCACTCTGCATCATTCTTTGGCAGTCCTGGCTAACTGGGGATGTCCCAGTGAACTGGAGACTGGCAAATGTGATGCCCACCTTCAAAAAGGCAGCTACAGACCTATCAGTCTCACCTCAGTGCTGGGGAAGGTTACGGAATGAATAATCTCAGAAACAATCATGGACCAGTTAAAGGTCAACCAGGGAATAAGGCCCAGTCAGCGTGGGTTTACAAATGGTAGATTCTGTCTGACCAACCTAATTTCATTCTATGACAAGGTGACCCGCTTAGTGGATGAAGGTAAGGCTGTCAATGTGGTCTACCTGGACTTACGTGAAACCTTTGACACTGTCCCCCAGAACATTTTTGTGGAGAAGCTGGCTGCCCACAGTTTGGATGGGCGTATGCTCCACTGGGTGAAACACTGGCTAGATGGCTGGGCCCAAAGAGTTGTGGTCAATGGAGTTACATCCAGTTAGCAGCTGGTCATGAGCGATGTCCCCCAGGGTTCAGTACTGAGGCTGCTTCTATTTAACATCTTTATTAACGATCTTAATGAGGGGATCGAGAGCACCCTCAGTAAGTTTGCAGACAACACCAAGTTGGGAGGGAGTGCTGATCTGCCTGAGGGGAGACAGGCACTACAGAGGGACCTGGACAGACTGGATCGATGGGCCAAGGTAAACTGTATGACTTTCAATGGGGCCAAGTGTCAGGTCCTGCATTTTGGCCACAACAACCCCGGGCAACCCTACAGGCTTGGGGAGGAGTGGCTGGAAAGCTGCCTGATGGAAAGGGACCTTGGAATTCTGATGGGCAGTCAGCTGAATATGAGCCAGCAATGTGCCCAGGGGGCCATCAGGAATGGCGTGGTAAGCAGGATTAGGGAAGTCATCCTGGCCCTGCACTTGGCACAGGTGAGGCCTCACTTCGAGTACTGTGTTCACCTCAGTACAGAAAGGACATGGAGGTGCTGGTGCAGGTCCAAAGAAGGACAACAAGGCTTGTGAAGGGCTTGGAGAATATGGCCTACGAGGAAAGACTGAAGGAACTGGGGCTGTTCAGTCTGGGGAAAAGGAGGCTGAGGAGAGACCTTATTGCTCTCTTCCAATATCTGAAAGGTGCTTACAGCGAGAGCGGGGCTGGTCTCTTCTCACTGGTGACAGGTGACAGGACGAGAGGAAATGGCCTCAAGTTGTGCCAGGGTAAGTTTAGGTTGGACATCAGGAAAAACTTCTTTAAGAAAGGGTTGTTAAGCACTGGAATAGGGTGCTCAGGGAGGTAATTGCGTCACCATCCCTGAATTATTTAAAAACTGTTTGGATGTGGTGCTCAGGGACATGATTTAGCAGAGGGTTGTTAGAGTTAGTGTAGTATGGTTGGGTTGTGGTTGGACTCGATCTTTAAGATCTTTACCAACTTGAGCAATTCTATGATTCTAAGACATTAGCCAGGTGAAAACATTGTCTCCTCATCCACACTGTCAACAATTTCTTAGTAACAACCACAAAAAGTCCAAAACTTAACTGATGCCACCCATGAATTAGGTGAGATATCAATACAACTTTGAATGAAAGAGATGATGAAGTGCTGTGTTACAAAATCTATTTCAAATTTAGTTACAAGACTGTACTGCAATTGCACAGCAACTAAGAACAAACTTCACTGGTACAATTTCTTTTTCACTCATTTCTTGCTATAAGCAGGCAAGAGCTTTGGAAGATGGTGCTCTGGGGGGGGTTCAAAAGAACGAAGATTTACTGCATATGTTTATTTCAGAATCACAGAACATTTAAGACCGGAAAAGACATTTAAGATCATCTAATCCAACTGCCAACCCATCACCACATCAACCAAACCACATCCCTAAGAGCCACATCTACTTAGTATAAGATAAGCAGTTCTCTCCAGCAGTCTTCACTACTCCATTCACTCTTCTTTCTACTAAGACTGAACTGTGTACACAGGAAGTTCAGACAAAATGGAATACTTGCACAAGGATGAGAGCTAATCCACTGTCCAGGTGACACCGACACAGCAATTTAAATGCTCATCTGCTATTAGCTCTTCTGTAATTCTCTGCAGTATCTGCTGGAGTTTGTTTTTTTACAAACACTGCCCTACTAATCACTGCATACAAGAAGCTTTGAGCTAACATTACTATCATCTGTCACATCTGTGGCTTTTCTTTCGCTTCCCTCTGCAGAAGAATACTGCCTGCAGACACACATTGTTTCATATAAATACATGGTATGTTTCCTCTCACTGAAGAACAAACCATATACATCTGAGCTAATCTAGTCAACAAAGAACAACCAGTGTGTAAGAAGTTGGTATTCGCACTCCTAAAATCATCATCGTTTATTTAAGATATGTTGTACAGACAGGGCATATTCTAAAAAGCAGAGCAGGGCTATGCTCCTATTAACTATAGAGAATAGTATGCCCTGAACCATATAAATCAAACTTGAAGCCTTGTTAACTTACTCCTGCTATGAAAGTCTCTTTTTATAACACAAGCAATTCTAATTCTGAAATAAAGTCATTTTTTATTACTTCCACAAACAGAAAGATTAGCAAAGACCACACAACTTCCGTAACTATTTTGTATAATCAAGACTATTGTTTCAGTATCTGATTAAGAAGTGTTTTCTAATCTTCTTTATGTGAAGAAAATAGCTGTGGAAAAGGAGAAGAAAAAGGACCGACTCGATTATTTCACGTACAACAAAACCTCTGCATTCACTGCCCAGTAACTACATTCCCACTTCCACAAGCCATGCAAACACCAAAAAATCCCACCGAAGCCACCCTTCAGCCAGCAGTAACAAGAGTTTACTTTACACAACAGAACCCCAGAACGCTTCTGGAAATAAACCTTGCTTCCACGTTGCTCAGTGGGAATACAGCCCGGTCCTGGTGACAGGCTGAACAGCTACAGATAAGCCTCCTTCTGGCAGGACCTACTTGGAAGCTACATTCACAGAGCAAGAACGACCTGGGGCCTTCATTTCAGTGCAGACAAGTGATGGTCCTTCCACGTTAGTCTGTTTTCTCCTTAAATGCCAAACTAAGCTAGCGCTGAGCGCAACACCTAACAAAGTGTATTTCCACCGCTCAAATATAGGGTTCAATCCTTCGGATCCTCAAGTTTGCCAGCTGTAACTTGTAACTTCACCCTTACGACCTAATAGTCCCACATCGCACCGATCCACGTAGCAGCAGCCGGATGGCTGAGCTCCGAGATGCGGGCTGTGGAGCAGGGCAGCGTGCTGGAGAAGCGCAGCCGTACCGTTACTCCATTACTTCACTCCCTCCAAGCAGCACCGCACTACCAGGGAAAGCACCGTCTCAGGCCAAGTCAGAACAACACCGCTATCTCACGCAAACACAACGCTTTTCGATTCCCCGCGTAAAGACAAAATAAAGAGCCCAGCCCGGCACACGGCGAAGCACAACCACCCCTCGGATGTTAAGTCCCCCCGAGTTCCCGGCTGCGTCCCAATCCGCCCCATCCTTCCCTCCGGGAGGACTCGCTCCCCGCTCCCCGCCGCTGACAAAGCGGCACAAAGACGCGGTCAGACGCCGCGTTCCCACTCCTGCACGGAGCGTAAATCCGAACCGCCCTGCGCGCGAAGCATGTTCTGCCCGGGAACCTCACAACCGCATCCCACGGCCGGCGTTGGCCCCACCGCACGAACCTCGGCTTACAGACTACCGCCGGAGAAGGTGGCGGCGGCGCGGCCCCTCACCCACCTGACGCCGCGCTTCGTCCCATCCCGCGCCGCCGTCCCCTACGGCCACCGCCGCCACCGCGCGGAGCCCTCCCCGGCTGAGCCTCCGCGCCCCCGCCGCCCCACCTCTCTGCCGAAAGCCCCGCCCCCTCGCTTCCCCCTTTGGCCCGTGCCAAGAAGGGCGGGACAACGAGGACGAGTGACAGCCAATCTCTCGCCGCGCACCTCGTTGATTGGCGTGAAAAGCACCCAATGGAAACGCCGGGAGGGAGGGTCGAGCCGTCAATCAGTGGCCCCTACCTGGGGCTCGCAAGAAGGCTGTCCGCGGGTTGCTGGCTCTCCGGTTCCCGGAGCGAGCCCGGCCTCGGGATGCTGGCGGGCGGTTCCTCTCGGGTGCGGAGGCGATCTCGGCTCTACCTCAGCCCGCCGCCCGTCTCTCGCCCTTCGCCTCCCTCCCTCCTGTTGGTGGCGGGCACCCCGCGGCCGTGCCCTCGCCCTCCGCCCGCCCCGCTGACCCACTTCCCAGCGAATCCCAAGTGCGCGCCCCGGCCGTGCCCGCGCCCACCCGCGCTGAGGCCTGGGGCCTGCGGCGGGGGCCGGGGCTGCGCGAGCCGCAGCTGCGGCGCGGCCCAGACGAAGTCCGCTCTGCGTCCTTTGTGGCGGTCCCGGGGGCGGGGGGCTATTGTCGGTCGCCGCGAAACCCTCAGAAAAGAAAAAAAGAAAAAAGCCCCGACGTTTCCATGTGAACGAAGTTCCGGGGGGCGCCGAACAATCGCCTCCGGACTTCAAAGGGCTCGGGGCCGCCGATGAGTGACCCCGGCTGGACGCGGGCTGCCCGGAGCCGCCCCGAGCCGAGCGTGTGGAGCGTCGCAAAGTTTGCTCGACTCCGACGCGGCGGTCGGGCTCACGGGCGGCTCCTCGGGGCTGCTGCACGGTGGGGAAAAATGATCCCAAATCGCCGCGATCGGCCGTGGTGAGAGGCGGCAGCTTGAGAACCGCCGATGTAATCACAGAAGGTTATATGGCAAAAGCGTTAAGCCGTGCGGCTTTACTTGTGCTTTGTAGTGCAGATGGTGACGGCGTTAAGATCGCTGGCAAAGCAAACGGAGAGGAGTCACCGAGTAACAAAACGCTAAAGAAGGGAGCCACGGTCTTTTTCTTCAGCTAAGGGCACGCTTGCACGCGGTCGTTGGAGATAAAAGTCACTTCGTTAAAAACGAGGCTGTTTTCCCTAAGACCTGCGGAGGGAAAGAGGAAACTCTTCAGAGACAGCAAAATAAAACTGATGTTAAATGACCTTGCGTTGTTAAAGCACTGCTGCATTAATGCTCGTTCAGTGGCAGCTTTTTTCCATACTGAAAATGAGCTCTTGAAGTTGGAAAAATATATTAATTTCAAACAGACCTGTCGCTACCAGTTATTTTTTTCTGCTCTGTCAACACAAGCAAGTGTCCTTTGTGATGGAAGATATCAAAGAGCGTTTATTTTGGTCCACCTGTGCTCCAGTCCCTTGGATTTCTTCTCAGCTTTTATTTTTCTTCTCTCTATTCGTGACATTTCAGCACCCATAGCTATTTTTAATAATATCTAAATCTTGTAAAAATGGGACTCAGGCAGAGCTTTATTAATGCAATTTTGCCCTTGCCTTGGAATTTGCAAATAAGGCAAATCCATTTGCATTTAATCTGTACTAAGTTTTCATCCTGAGACAAAAAAAGGAAAAAGTGCTAAAATTATCTGAAGGGAATAATTCTATCAGCTTTTGTCTAACTGTTACAATTTTCAGGTAAAATGATGCTGCAGAAAAGCCCTCTGAAGCCAATAGATTCAGGTTTGGACTGGTGCACCAAAAGATGTCCAGGATTGATCTTTCTGCTATTAATTTCATTTGAAGGCAGAATGAGGCTTCAGGGACTAATAAAAAGGCAGAGTTACTGGAGACCAAAGTCAAGATGGGTTAACGGAAGTGAGCATGAAATTTTCCTAGCAGTGCTCACACTGACTTAGATCAGATTTGTAAGGACTTCCTTTTCTTGTGTAGTTGATTTCACTCAAAAAATGTGCAGCATAAGAAGAAACGACCTTTTGAAATTTTTGTACTTCTTGTTGCTTCCTGCCGAAGAGCGTATTTTGTGATTGAGAAACCTTTCTGTCTTTCAGGAAACACCAAGTTGCTGAGTAATGTTAAAATAAATAATGTTATGCAAATGATTTACAGTGCCACCAATAATCATTACAGCGTCTCTGATTATTAATGGAACATTGATAGGCCCCTGAAATGTTTCTTGCTGAATCAGCTCTTGCAGTAAATTGCTTTGCCTCCAGCCACAGTCCCACCCTATAGAAAGGGCCTCCAAGTTGTGAATGAGGTAGTTGATTTAGGACAGCCAGAGGATATATGCGATGCACAACAGAAGATGCTTCATGAGTTACTATGTGTCTGTTAATGGAATTTCTTTTCCATTCACGAAAAACTATTTAGCCTTGATAAGTCTGTGTAAATATTTCTTATGCTATTCATATACCCAATATTCATTATTGATATTTTCATTCTATTCATATTTTTCAGGAATATTTTCCTGAGACTATTAACTATTTTGCTTTTTTTTTTTTTCTTCTCCTTTTAGTATACCTAGATTTCTGGAATACTGAAAAAGTGACAAAGTCTGTGAAAGCAAGGTGCAAGTGGATCCTCAAAGGAAACATTCAATCTAAGTTCAAAGAGGCACTGTGTATAATCAATTTTGTTGAAAAAAAAAATGTAGGAAAACAAGAACAAAAGAAAGGCCAGTAACTTTTCAAGACAGCTACATTCATCAACCAAACAAAAGTTGTAATTCTACCAGTTAATAGTGAGGTCCACTCACTATTTATGAGTAAGTCACAAGAGCTATTTGCTATGCAAAACACTTACTTTTTCTTTGCTGGCTCTGACACTTTGGTATGGCAGTGGATTAGGATATCCTGTGAAGCAGGAATGGACACAGTCTCTTAATGGTTTTATGGCAGTGTCAGTTCAGTAAGCTCCCTTTTAAAAAATAAGCCTGCAAAAGACTCAGTTCCAAGTTCTTTGGAGATTAAAAACTGAAATACAAAAAGATGTAACTAGTAACAGGCTGTTGATTTAGCTGTGCTGTACTATGCAAGATGCAGTTGGGACTAATGAGATGAAACTAAGAAACAAAAAGTGTTAATATCCAATCTGAAATAAGAGAAGGGAAGGTAAGCTCACAAATCTCTATGTAGGTGTTTCAAAGTGTGCTGAACAGAACACTTTTTCAACAAGCTAAGGATGAGCTAAATTCTGTTTTTCCTGTCTGGATTCACTATTGATGTATGATGCTTTTTACAGACCCAGCCGTCTTTCCCTAAAGTTGTTGTATTATCATCACCAATCATAATGGAAGTATAGCATCAAAGGCACACAAAAAAAATCTCTTACTGGGTAAAAATCAGCTCTTCCAGATAAAAAAATGAAAGTGTAAGGAATAGCAGCATGTTGCCTGGTGTCAGAGGATTTATGCAGCTGGGTTTTAGGAAGTTCCTAGCTGCTTTCTCAGTCTATCGATCCCATAAAAAGACATGGATATTGAAAGATTTATGAGAGCTATGTTTGATTGCTCCTGGCCTGATGTCCAATAGATATTAGTAGCCTCACTCCATCTGATTTGTTTTTCTTGTAGTATCGTGGGTAAAATTTACCAACAGAGTCTGCAATCATCCATTTTCCACTTACTTTCAGTGAGAGTTTCTCATTTAACTCCCCTATGTGCCTTTATAAATCTCTCTTCTAGTTCACAGAAGCACACACATGAGTCAGGACATCAGTCAGTGTTTTACTCTGCTAACATCTTTCTCTTTGACAAAATCAGAGGGACAGTTAGACACAGCCAGAGCATAAACAGAAGCTATCTGACCATCGAGTGCCTTTGTCCTATATTTGAACCTTTGTGAATTGTTTCTGATACAGAGGTGTGACACGTGAAAACTGACTCCTTCAAAATAGTCAAGTTTCAAAGTACTCTTTTGTTCCTTATTTTCCATGCAACATCTGTAGCAACTCTTGATGCATACAGAGAGCTATCTCATCACAAGGTTTACACTTATCTTAATTTCTTTTTTTTTCCTCTTCCATGCTTAAGACTTTGGAATTGATAGTGCTAATGAAATTATTTGTCAAGGAAGTCAGAAACTACAGTATTGCCTTGTTCTGTGGGTCAGAACAAGAGCCATGGAAAGGTGCAGTTGGGAACTACACTGTTAGGGATACCTTGGTTTATCCAACAGAACTTCAGATCCTGAGTCACACTTGTTCAAGAACTTGAAATGTCATAGCAGTGAATATAAATGCAAAAAAAAAAAAAGAAAAAGAAAGAAAGAAAGAAAGAAAGAAAGAAAGAAAGAAAGAAAGAAAGAAAGAAAGAAAGAAAGAAAGAAAGAAAGAAAGAAAGAAAGAAAGAAAGAAAGAAAGAAAGAAAGAAAGAAAGAAAGAAAGAAAGAAAGAAAGAAAGAAAGAAAGAAAGAAGAAGAAGGAAGAAAGAAAGAAGGAAAGAAAGAAGAAGAAAGAAAGAAAGAAAGAAAAGAAGAAGAAAGAGAAAGAAAGAAAGAAAGAAAGAAAGAAAGAAAGAAAAGAAAGAAAGAAAGAAGAAAGAAAGAAAGAAAGAAGAAAAAAGAAAATTACATACAATACCCAATACCAGTCTTTCAACCATGCAAGTATGTTTAACTCTCCAGAAAAAAAAAAAAAAATCATGGTAACACCTTCATTACTGACCTCATAGGAATCAAATTCAAAACAAGCACAGCGATTTATAAACTCACTCTTAAATTACCTTCTTTTCATGACAAGGACTAAATGCATGTATAAGTTTGCACAGCAGCTAGCACAAAACTACTAACATTTCCCCAGACAAACAGGGTCCTATAACATGTGCATTATGATATATATTGTTATTTTCTGTTATATTGCAGAGGACTGAAACAAGGTCGCAGTTAGCCCCGCTCCTTTCCTCCCAGTGCCTTCCCAAAGGGCTCTTCCAGTTGGCATGTGTTCTTCAGCTCACTTTTCCCAGTTAACTTAATATCTGGGGTTCCAGAGTGAAAGAAGATGAGATAAAAATAATTGAGTTATGGAGGTAACAATAGGGGAACACCAGAAGAAAATCAGTTGCATAGATCTGAACAAGGTGAGATGGATTTTTATTGAGACAACCTTTCAAAAATATGTATAAATTAACTACAAATATTAATGTTGACGATGAAATTAAACAGGGAGTTTGGTGACACAGACACAGAAAGTGGAGCAAAATGACATCTTGATCCACCCTCCTGTGACAAGACTTGAAATATTTAACCTAAAGAGCAGATTTCACAATTTCCTCCTGCCTTCTTGCCCAGTGTTTATAGCCAGAAAGTTTTTAGTAACTTGATTTTTCCTTATTACAATTTTAGCACATTCTTTTCTTGTTCTGTTCACAGTGGGCTTTGACAACAAATGATAACCCTTGATTATTTGAAGGCTTCTCATGTCTCTCCAGTCATTCATTCAATAAATTAAATCCCTAGCTCCTCTCAGCTCTGCCGCACAGGACATGTTTTCTAGTTCTCTGGTCACTTTCTTTCTTTTGGATTGCCCCCACATTTGCTGAAGTTCATTGCACAGAACTAGACATGCATCACTCAATACCAATGCCGCATGTTTGCTTTTGTTGAAATAGTATGACATTGTTGATACATGTTTAACTTATGAGTCACTGTAACCTCAACGTATTTTTCAGCAAAACTTTTACCTAGTCAGCTGTTTCTCATCTTGTGTTAATGCACTCAACTTTTCCAGATAAAATGCAGACCTTGCATTTTCTTTTTTGAAGTTCATCCTATTTTTTGGACCAGCTATTCCATTTATTGAAATCATTTAGATTGCCACTAGATTTGAGACATTTATAAATATGGTAAGCATTCTTTCTATTCCATCATTCAGGACACTGACAAAAATATAAAACATTACCAAACTCAGGACATATTCTTTAAGAAATTCAGCCAACAGTTTTCTAAAAGTTTTGTGACCTTTGATAATTGCTCTATGATTATTTCTTTCCAATCAGTCTTCTCCAGCATCTTAAAAGGATCATTCAACAAGGTTTTCTCCACCTTGCTTATGTCACATAGCAAAAAAAATACCAGCATCTTCTAAACAAATAAAGTAAGACATTTCCTTAATATAATATAATTTCCTTATGTTAATGTTTATGAAATATCTCTTGTACCTAGTATACAACACTTTTTGTATAAGAAACACAAAAGGATGTTTCAGAATTGTCAGTGAAAGCTGGCCATCTTGGACACCAGCAGGCAAAAGCTGCACACATAAGATTGTAAGATTCTTAGATTTTGAGCACGCAGTAAGTAATTTGACTTTGAGTGTTTGCTTGCATGACTGAGGGCAAGTATCACTTATACTCAAACTGGAATGCCTCCTTTCATCTCTAATACTGCAAACTGTGGATGCCCCATTCCTGGAGGCATTCTAGGCCAGGCTGGATGTGACTCTGGGCAGCCTGGTCTGGTGGTTGGTGACTCTGCACATAGTAGAGGGGTTGAAACTAGATGATCATTAAGGTCCTTTTCAACCCAGGCCATCCTACGATTCTATGATTCTATGATTAATTATCACTTTCCTAGTCTTTCTTAGCATCACTCAGTAACATATCTGGCAATGTTGCATTCCTTGAAGTGTTAGCCTGAAGGTGAGCAATGAGTTCATTGACATCAGGAGTATGATATTAACACTGCAAAGACTGGCCAGTTATATTTGTTGTGATAGACTGGAACATTAGCAGTCTTCAGGAGGTTTTAATATTCACCTTACTCCCCTCAAAGAGCTGTATTGCTCTAAGAATATTTTTCTACCGTAAGCCCTCCAAAGGTTTTGTTCTTTGGCAGAGCTCCAGATAGATAGAGAGTTATAGACTGAGCTCATCTTCTGAGCAGTCCTCTGGGAAAAGAAGGTGACTTGAATAGGGCAAGGCTGAATGAAGACCAAGATTAAAAGTGAAGCTTTTTGCTGCTTCAGAAGTAACAAGTAGTTGTATTTTGATTAAAAAGGAAAGAAAAGCCACCTGGTGTTAATATTGAAAAAATAATCAGAGGGAAATTTAGATCTCTGTCGAAGTATATTAAAATAGTTGAAATGCTGTCAGTTTGAAAGAGGAGCTTTCTAAAAATAAATAGAGATGAGATGGGTATTTCAAAACCAACCAACTTTTTTACAAGGCAAAGCTTTATGCATAATTAATATGTTGCTGGAGATTTTTATTTTTTTTTGTAAATAAATATAAAACTAAACTGTTTAATTATCATGATAGTTTAAACAACTTATTAGTGCTTCTTCTCTTACAATAAGCTTACCTAATGGTGTGGAATGTTGCTGAAATTAGCTAAGTTGAAATGCAGCAGATAGTCTAAAATGTAGAGCTTGAAAACAGGAAAGAAAGGCTTATTTTCACAAGTAGACATGTTTTTAATCTTGAAAACAGCAATATTTCTTTGTAATGAAATTCAAAAGTGTCACATTTATTGAATTTGTTTTATTACACTTACTCTGTAATTGTCCTTACGCACATAGTTTCAGCATTTAAATTCTGTAGATTTTGTTCTTTGGTTGACACTCGTGTACTTCAAGTATGTTTTACATTAGGAAGTGAGGAAAATAATTATCTTCCTCAAAACACAATGGCACATTTCATTATGCAGAGCTGAAAATAAGACACTATGTTAAGTCTCCATCTTGCATGTTATATCTAAGCCTCTCATTGTCAGTCACACTCGTGTATCCACAGAGCAGGAGGTATGAGTCTCCTCAAATATCAGTCATACATTTGGTACTGCCAATAGAAAAAATCTCTTGTCCTAGTGTTATGTTAGGGCCTTTTGGCTGAGCAATGTGTAAATTTAGATGTTCTGCCTGTACCTCCTGGTTCAGTAAGCTCAATTACTTGCAGGACTAAACCTATATTAAAGGAGCGTGAAAGTGAGCATTTTCTGTGGTTCTTCACTTCACCTAGAATGTGCATGTATGCTTACAGTCTTCAGAGGAGAAATCTACAGTCTCCGTTCTCATACACAATTAATGATGTACAGTTGCCATAATACACGAGCAGATCTTACCTGTGTGCACATAAACTGTAATAGGCAAAAGCATTGCACAGTACAGTGCTCAGTTTGTCAAAGGGAACAGGAGTGCAAACTTCCAATTGTAATTAAGCCTTGCTGGGAAATTGAGCATATGTCTTATAGAATAGTCTGTCTCTTCTAGTACCTTTCACTCCCTCACCCCCCAGCCCCATTCTGGGGAGAAGATTTTTTTTTTTAAGGGAATGAAGGGGAAATTTTGAGTAAATCTTAACATCAGCTTTTCATCTGTAGGAAAATCTATTGTTTGGATAACAGCATTAGAGGAGGATTTCTTTACTGACACAGAACAGAAAGAAAAGCAATCACAGCAAGTTAGAACAAAAACCTGTCAGAATAAAGAAATCTCAGTGAATCCACAGTAAGGGTTACTGGAAGGCTCTGTGACAGAGAGTGACAGAGCCCTTATGAAATGTAGATGCTTGAGAAGGCAAGGCGGAAGGGAGAAATAGAGGCTGTTTGCTCATTGGGTTTTAGCTGGAATCGGAGGCAGCTGTCTTTCCTACCATACATCAAACCAAAGTGCGGAACTCTGTAATAAAAACAGTTCAATACAGACTGTCTGCAGCTATGTCTTTTTGATTCTGCTTTTTCAACCAATGCCTCATTGGAAACCTTATCCGTCCCTCCTTCTCCCCTCCAACCCCCCGTTTCCTCACCCCCCCAAAAAAGATAGTTTAGAAACAACTGTGATTACATAGCATATTTTCCCTATTATAAGGCACTTAAAGTACAATAAAAAGACATCTGCTGTAACTTGGCTGCCCTTTCCATTTTAGGTTAATCTACTCCTGGATTTTTCATCATCATTCCCAATTAAATCCTCCTCCAAAACAAATGTAGATGGTTTTACAATTCTTATTTAAACCTTCTTATTGAATTCCAATCCTTTTGGCAAAGTATCTGACAAAATCATTGCATCCTGTATGATATACTTCTTCCTAAAGTTTCTATGAGCATCTGATTTTCCATTTTTAGACTGATCTCTGGGGGAAAGGAATGCAAATTCCCATGTGACTAATAGCCCTGGCTTTCTGCTGGTTGTTGAAATACAATAGCATTGTAGTATACCTTGAATTTAAATACTTCCTTGTTTCAGTGTGGCAGTCTTGGTTCACTTCCACTTTTCATTGCTAGGAAGCTAGTAGAAGAAGCTGCTGTATTCTGCTTTCTACAGTAGAGATCTGCACTGTGTCTTATCTCTTGGGGGGATATTTGATTTTTGTACTGTCTATTTCTATCTACCGTGCTTTAATCTAATACAAAAGTATCTGTGTGAAGAGTAGAATGATAGGAAACACTTGCCCTGGAGTTCTAATGCTGTCTTTCCAGTTTCAGTCTTGTTAATGAACAGCAAAACAAAACAACAAGCTGACAAGTCTGAGCTTCTTTTAGATATCACAGCAGGCACATGGAATAGCTTCTCCCAGACATACTGATCGCTTTTGCCACATTTATAGTACTCTAATAAAGGCTTCTTGGAGCAGCTCCAGGCAATTGTAATTAATTCTCAGTGGGATGCTCATAGTGGTCACCCTGGATCAGAAAGGTCAGGACTTTGTCTGTGCCTTTACAACATCAGTAAAAATTAAATACCCACTTTCCCCAAAGGTCATCACAAGCTGACTGCACAAAACGATCAATCTCAATCGGTTTCCTGTTCCCTGCTGTTACTCATTATTTCTGCCGTTATCCTAAAAATTAAAAGTAAATGTAAACAAATGAAAGCAGAAGCCATTTTCAGAGTGTTGATTTAATCATCCATCCTGTGTAAACAACTGATGAAGATATAAACAGGAGCAATGAGATAGCCCCTGTAAACACGTGAAGAGCAATTCACCTACGGCAACTCTGGCTTTAATTAATCTCCCTGGCTTCTTAGAGTGGCTAAAAGAGGAAAATCCAGGCTGGCAAACATCTGTTGCACAGTGCGCACAGTAGAGATTCAGGGTTTGTGCGTATGCAACCTGAAGGAAAACACTCCTCTCAGTATCCTCTGCTGACGACGAAGCCCAGCGTGGGACGGGCGCGAAGGGCGCAGCCCGCTCTATCCCACCCGCTCAGCTCTACGGCGGCCGCCGCTCAGCACCATGGACAGGGCACGCCACCCAGGATGGGTGGGAGGGCGCGCGGCCCAGGCACGCCGGAGGCCCTGCAGTCCCCGCGGGCGGCGATCCCACGGGGCCCCGGGGCTGAATTGGGGGCATTTTTGTAGTGAAGGCTTTCCCAAATCTACCGTCGAGACCTGGGCCAGGTAGGCTCCGCTGCCTCACTCCCCCCCGCTGCCAATCGGGGCACTCAGGCTGCGTCGGAGCTGGACGTGAAGGGCAGCGGGCTTTATGACACTTCATTTACTGCGTTTGTTTTATGGCTAGGCCTCTGTATCTCGTCATGCCTTTTGAAAAGGTCAATGTGAAAATGGTTGTGGGTTGTTTTTTTTTTTTGTTGATTTTTTTTTTTCTTTAATGCTGCACATCTTACAGCCTGGCAGTTTTGCAAGGGGGGAAGACAGAGGAGACCTCAACATGAATGAAAGTAAAATAAAAAAGAGAGACAAATAAAGGAGCGTGCACCCTGGCAAGATTTGAAGCCTCAGCCAATGTCATGCACAAAATAAAACCAGATCTGGACCATTCAAAGCAACCAGTTTCTAAAAACTACTGTCTTTCCAAGAGGAAGAACATCAGTCAATTTTTTTTTCTTTGTTAAACTTCTTTATATTCAGACATCTCTCTCACTATTACAGGTTTCTTTTTCCAGATCTACACCAGAGCCAAAGAAGTTAAGCTTGAGCCTGATGATTTTAAACCAATTTTTAAGTTTTACATTTTTTCCTACCTTATTTTTCACTGCATTTTTTTTCCTTTAATTGACAAATAATAGTTTATTTTACTGTTCTGAATACGGTATCACTCCTTTGAGAAACAATGTAATTTTACATGTAAATGTCAAATCTTGTTTTGTGGCATGGGAATTGCCATCCTCAGGCTCAAGACAGTGACAAAAACAGTGGCTTAAACAAATGCAAGAAACAGTCTCCAGAGACTGTCAGACATTAGGTGTCATTGCACTGCTAATTTCCCTTGGGACACCCTCCATCTTTGCTCATAAACCTTTCGAAAGTCCCTTAAAAGTCTTCATCTTGGCCTTACTTTGCTTATATCAATCTCTGCCTCATTGTCCCCTATTCTATCCTCACTTGTATATATATCATCTTTCTCATGTCATTGTTCTTTTTAGTTGTTGTGCACAAACATTAAATCAGGAATGAAAAATGTTAAAGCACACCTATGTTTTCCTCACTGCCTCACTTCTTTCAAAAAATCGGGGAGCCAAACTAGAGTGAAAGCCATCACATCCTACGTGATATTTTCAGAGTCACTTATGTTTTATTTATCTTGACTGTAACTCATTGGGCATCCAGGCTCTGAGTGGTAGAATCTCAGCAGATCTTTAGCTGTTGCTGATATACAAAAGCAAAGAATTTGTCTGTCTTCAATATATAAATAAGATATTTTTATTTCCACAAGTTGTGGTCTTGTAAAAGGTGTAGGCATAGGATGGACTCTGACTGGTGTTTATTATATGAAATGTCACAATTCTTATAATATAGCCCTCCATTTCTGCTCTACTTTTTATTCCTATGATATAATTAAATTACGAACTCTGAAAGGGAAAGCTGTCCTCCATTTTAAGAATTGTTCAGTATCTAGCTCACCAGGGCTCTGATCCCTCATTAGATCTCTGGTAATACCATGATGTCAATAGTAACAGGGTTGCATCTGCCTGCTCACTAAGCACAAGTCTCCAAGCAAGCCTAATGCAGCAGATCTTATGGGCAATAACACGACAACTGGAGTGACAGATCATTATAGTGCTTTGTGCTCTGCCAGAAGTGTTACTATGAGTATAAACAATTAAGCTGGTTATTAATAATCCAAAAACATTTTACACAGGCATAAATATAAATCATAGAACTCCATTCAGTTGGGTGATCTCATTTTGCTACAATGAACTCCTTCTAAAATTTCTAGCAATAATGTTTTCACTTCCACTTCTAAACTTTGTGTCTTGTTGCTTTGCACCACTAAATAGCTGATGTATTTCTCTTCTGAGATGATCAGTTTTCTCCTATGGAAATGAAGACTTACACAGATCTGCATTATATTTTTTATGTAGATGACAGAGAACTTTATAAAACCCTTTCTTCATATTGAATTATGTATAAATGTACAATTTTCCTACTCTTAACATAAAATGCATTAATGACATTTAGCAACTGAGCTCTTTAGGAAACCTTTTTGAAAGCCAAAATAGTAGACACTGGCTCCTAAATCATATTTATTCCATGGTGTCATAAAATCCAAAAGCAGCCAGGAAAGAGAGAAAATACCCTAATCTCCTCTTAATGCACCTTTCAAAATCTCCACACAATTTGGATCTTTCTGAATATAAAATAGCAATGTCATTTGCAGCTGGCTATTTATTATTTATTGCACAAGGCTATATAGCCACACATTTCTTTATAATACATGAAGGGAGGTTTCAATTAGTAAAGCAGAGGAGATGTGGCCCTTTAGACAGCCATGCATGAAAACATTTGAAGAACATAGCTGAACTGTGGTTTCTGAAGATTTGCAGCCCTTTTAATAGCTATAGTTCAGGATTTATTCCTCAGAAAGAGCAATTCTCCTTGACTGAAGCAAAGTTTTTGTATCCAAATGAAAATGACATATTGAAGCATGGCAGCCTGATGACAATTTAGGTAATTTGCTTTGTTTAAAATAACAGTAATCATTTGCTTGTGACTTTATATAAGCCCCAATGCATTCTTTTAGGTCAGTTCCTAAAGGAAGAATAAATGCAACTTTTTTTTCTAAACAATGCTTAGTCCTGAAATTATGTATAACATCTGATAGCATCAGTTTGGGGGCTATCTTTGGAAGCTTCTCTGCTACAGCAGCAAACCAAAAAGATAAGCAAACACAAACTAGGATCTGCATCGTTGCTTGGAAACAATCAGTTCAGGAATGGCATAATCCTATTAGTCTAAAGAAGGCCAAAATTTTAATAGACTTCATGCAATTCAGATGCAAACTCTTCCTCTCAAATCAAATTTTATTATATATATATAACAGTTTTCCTCTTTTTTTTTCTTCCTCCCTATAAAAGGGTATACATAAATGCCTCTTGGCATCATGTGTGCAAAGACTTAGATGTGCTAAGTCTTCATTGATTTGCTTGGCATTTTCATAGATTCCCCACTACCAAAACATATGCATTGAATTATGCACTCACGTTAGTAGTATAAAAAAGACATTACATTCAAAAGAAGATACTGAAAAGCTTAAAAGACTGCTGGTGGAATACAGAAGCATTGATTACTCAAGCTGGGCTTGGCACAGGAGCACATATAGGAACACAGGAGGAATGCTCATGTCAAATGATTTTAGGCAGCTCAGTTAATTAGCATGTCTGGTTATACTTCCATTAGGAATGGAGAAAACACCAGCAGCTCTCAAAACTGAGCCAGAGTAGAAGTCAAACTTCATGTCCTACTCTTTATCCATTGGCAGAAGAGGAGCCTAGCTAGCCACTAGGAGCACTAAAGTTGAGTAAAGAAGCCTCAGGCCTGCTCTGATTTATTTTCAGCTGTCTCAGAAATCAGCTTAGCACTCTGGGACTGCTGCAGCAGAGGGAAAGCCTGTGCACATCTTGTGGCAGCAGCCTGGACAGTGCTGAGCATGACTTAGTCTGATAGTAGATAGTTCTAGTGATGGTTCATGAACATGACTTTCCAGTTTCAAAGCTGTACAAAGCATAAAGGAAGACATAGAGGAAGCTTTTAGTCTTCCATGGCTAGAACTGCATTTTTTGAAGTACTTATATATATGCTTAAATCTATTACATGCTGAGCTCCTGTTCGCTTCAGTGGAGCAGAAACTTGTGTGAAATGTAACATACACTGAAGTGCTTTCCTAGTGAGAAAGTGCCCTGCATCATGGTCATGGTTGCTGGCTTAAATCCAGCCAGAAATGATAGTCGTCTAGCTTTATTGCATCAGCGTTAAATTAGCTTATTGACCCTGTGCAGCTCCTTCTGAACAAATACCACAATCAGAGCCACTACAACAGCCGTAATTCATTTCATACGTGGTCAGCAGAAAGGCAAAGGAACAGCCTTACAAACAGCCCTGTTTTTTCTCTCTACGAGACTTCTCTTCAAGGCAGGATTGTGATACACGTGGGGCAGGAATAACACAGAGACACTACTGACGTTGGGCAGGAATAACACAGAGACACTACTGACGTTGCTTGGTCTGAGCTCTGTTCTCTCAGGCCAACAAGCAAGCCTGCATTTTTAATGGGTACAATATTCCTATTAAAAGGATGAATTCTGAAAATGAAAATGGGAGATGATTCTCAAAAGGGATTTTTATATCCACAAGAACTCTTCATGCCAACTGCTTAAAAAGGCTTTGAAAATTTTCCAAGAAGGCACAACAGAGACCAGATTACTCCTGCTGCTTTAGTTTTATAATTACCTTCCCTTTCAGTACTTATTTTTGTCTTCAGAAGAGCGCCCTGCTCTCCACCAGCCAAAGTTCCTTCTCCTTGCCAGTATTCTTTAGAAAGAGCTGAATAGAGCTTCCCTTTCCACCCCCACAGGCGTGGCTTGGCTGTGCCACAGGATACTAAAGGCAGAAGCACAAGGTGCTCTTGCCCAGCTGTGTCTGAAAACTTGTCCAACTTTTCTAGCATAAAGTATTGACAATAAGGTCCAACTCTTGGGTGCAGCCAAGAACTGCCATCTCCTGAAGCCTGTAGTGGTCCCGCAGCAATTGCCAATGTCTACTTTGCCAGCACAGCTCTCTTGAAGTATAACCTATTCTGTCACTCACGTACCTGCATTACATGGCTGATGAGAAAATACTCGTGTTCCAGCCAGCCCTCAAAGTGTGGTGTTTAATGAGACAGGGTAACCTGAATTAAAGATCAGGTACACAGTTCCAGTGCAAATTGCCAGAGCTTCCCACAGGCCTTTTTCTTTTTCAGTGCTGAAGTTCCAATGAAATTTAAAATGCTGTATTTGGATCAGAATTTTTCTAAGCCCCTTTGCTGCCATTTCTGTGGAGAATAAATATTTTTTTTGCAGAAGGCTCACTTGACCCAGGTTCTTTGAGTCTGTCCTGGAAACCTTTCCTTCTTTATTAACTATTCTGTTGGTGCACTAGACCCCGAGGGTGCTTGTATTTCCACTTTGAGAGCAATAATGGCCTTTGATGCCTTTGCTGTACAACTCCTACATCCTAGCATGGAGAAATTTTTGAGCTAGCTGCTCCAGAAATGCAAATCAATGGATGAATTTCTCATTTGTGTTTCTTAGCTACTTTGTCTATTAGAAAACCTTTTTTCCTTGCCTTTTATACCCCTTCAGCTTTCCCATTTCTTCTTCTTTAGATCTTTTATAAATGACTAACACATTTTCATCTTAGAAATATTGTCTGTTTTCTTTAATACCTGACCATGAGATTCTTTCTTGTTAACTGTTAGTTTGTTGTTATTACAAGCATGTATGTGGTATGCAACTATATGTACACCTAAATGGTCTCACTGGTGAGCTTTTACTGTGGGGAGGCCAACACAGCAAAAGAGTGATGATGTCCAAGTAGCTCAGCTTTATACCCTTTCTACACTAGCCAAAATCTGCACGTGCTAAGCTTTCCTGAGAAGCTCTGAGATATTAAGAATGCCAACTTGTAGCCCCATAGCCCTGTAAATATAGCATTGCTGCTGCTCACAGTGGGCTGTAGGCTTTCTGCTGAGTTTTTAAAATCTAGGACTGAGGTTCATCAGGCTTGTATTGTCTGAACTTGCCTTCACTTGCCTAGAGCTTTGTTGTTTAGCCTGTTTGGCTGTATCACAGTTTTTCAAATGGCCAGATGGGTGTTCTTGATTCATTTTACTTTTGCTTATTTTTGCATAGTGTAACCATCATGTTTACATTGACAGTAGCAACAAATAGCTATTCTATGAAGAACAAAATATTTATGACTCCCTTAATGAAGTTCTGTAGTGGAATGCAAGCTGGGCGTGATAGCAGAGGCCCTGAAAATTGGGACAAAGGACATAATGTGCAGGCATAGGGTTATAAGAAAAAGGACAAGGGCTAAAATAGCAGAGCCCAGGGCTGTAAACAACACAAAGTGATCAGGCAAAGAAATGAAATCATGGAAGCTGAACAAAGCATGTTTCAGGGGTGGAAAACAGAGCAAAGAACAAGTATTTAACACAAATGAGAGGTACTATATATAAAAACTGATTATAAGGTAGCCTGGCAAAGCAAGGTGTGAAATAAGTTCACACAGAGAAGTGACCCTAGGGAGTCATTGAGGAGGAAGGAACCATCAGCAAAGCAAGGAACTCACAACTGAAGATGTCTTAGATCTATAAGGATAGTGAGAGGGGCTGCAAAACCTGGGCTGTGTACTAGGACTAGATATAACAATTTTAGCTGTTATATTATTATTATTGAAATATTTTCTATATTTTCTACAGTAGCATTCTGCATATTATTTTTTTCTTTTTTTTTTTTGCAATACTTAGATCAAGAATAATAATAGTTCTTTGATTAGATCATTTGGATTTGAATTATGCAAACAACAGAGTTTTAGTTCTGCATATGAAGTGCATTTCCTTTTTGCCCATAACAAGATTTTGAGCTTAACACATGCAATAAATCCATGATGCTTTGGAGACTTGGGCAGTTTTTGATTTCTCTCTCTGCCAACAGCTTTGCACAGCAGACCTGAAGGCACTGACATTATCATCATTCTCCCACAGCAATGTGAGTAAGAGAGGGAAAAAATGCTCAGCAGTCACAGAGCACACATTACAGCCACTCAGCTGGAGCAGCACCTTCACTGAGGCCCTAAATACCCACTCTGGTATAAATTGCTAATTCCTGCAAGAAACATTACTCTTTCACGCGACTCTGCAGTGTGTATGGAGGATTCCCATTGGCACACTAGTGTGTTTTAATGTTCTCTTCCTGCTTTCCCAAGATTTGAGAATGATAGGATGACTGAAAAACAACCAGCATCTTTGTTTCTGCATGATAGCAAAGCTTCTGTATGCTTTATCAAAATGGTCTTCAGCCAAGAATCACAGAGCAGAAGAAATCCCCTGACAATATTGGACATGCAGGATCCATTACAGCAGTTTCATGCCCACAAAGGCAGAGTCAGTTCCTAACTGTGCTAGTTTTATTGCTTGGAGAAAACTGTCCAAAACAGGTGCAGTAACAGCAAGAAAAGAAGCCAATGACCTGGAGTTCAAAGGGCTTTGAGCATCTAGCTGGAAGTGTAGGCTGACTGAAAGTAACCCAAACTGCTCAGGCTGCTCCTCCCTGTAATGCTAACCAGATTTCATGGAGTTCTTTTTCCCCTGATTATTTCAGCACTTCCAACATTTCCTTAGAAATTTCCAAATCTTTGCTGAAATAGATTAATTCAGTAAAGAAAATTCCAGCAGCTCCTTCTGAAATCATCGAAATAATCCACTGGATTTCCAAAGCTGCTATGTGCAAGTCTCACTCAACAGCAAGAGCTTCAGTGGGAATTCAGTGCCTCTGAAAGTCCAGCAGTATGAAAATGTCAGGCCACAGGCAAACTGGAAAGGATAATGGCAGATGAAATGAGAGAATGTCTTCAGGAGAAACAGTACCCTCTGGTGAAGAAGATACCAAATCTGTCTGCTGCAAAGATTTTCAGGTTACTTTTGGAAAAATGCAGCTGTTAGTAAATTAAAAAGTTTTCATTGGCAGATTAGCTCCTAAATCATTTGCAGAAGAAGAGAATTAAAGGGGAATTTTAATGAGGAAAGGATAGTCAGTGGGAACAGGGAGCCATCCGCTGCGTGCATTGTGTATGCCTTTACAATGTGCATGCATTTTACTTGTGTTTCCCATCTTTCTCTCTGCCCTGTAATTTAAGGCTGTGTGTTCAAACAGTGAACTCAGAGCTGCAGAAAGGAAGTTGCAGACAACCTACAATTAACTGCCAAACATGATTCTGAAGAGGTTTGCAATTGGTGATAATGGTATTGTTACTTCAATTCTTCTCTTGTAGATCATCCCTCATTACACACAATGCTTTACAAAGCCCTCTGTGTTTAGCAGCATTAGCCCCTCAAGCAAGAGATTACAGTAAGAATATTTAAAATTTTATTACTGCAGCAATTTTTAAGTCCTTAGAGGCAGTGAGTACAAGGTAGGAGTGGGTAGTGCCAGGAAAAATCATTTTGTTTGTGTCAGGCAACAAATAAACCACACACATCTAATAAAACTTGACATAACAAACCCTCAGTGCAATTAGCCTTTAGATTAGTAATTTTATAATTCAGCTGTTCAGCAATGACTCAAACCTGTTGTATGCGATTTTCAAGTAACTATATAAATAGCTTTAGCAAACAAAACAGAGACCTGCAATTTATCGTTCCAAAATGTTCTTTTCCATTACGGATCTCAGAGGTATTTTGAGATCAAACTGTCTGAAGACGATTTGGATTAAATAGATGGGCTTTACCCAAAGTGGTCTAAGGCTCCTTTGAGAGTGTATAATCTGTGCCAGCGCTGAATGAGCTTGGAAAGCGTACCCTCACACAACAAGAGGCCATTTTTCTGCTGAACGTTTTACTTCACTGCTTTCTCAAATAAAATATGCATCGCCTCTTGCCTCTAAGGAGGAGGCATGTATGCAAAGAGCGTCACTGCACACAGCCTTGCAGGTAGGATCAAAATGAGAAATGTTTGCTGATTCTTGAGCCTAGAGGCTGAGGTCTGTTTCTAATTAAGATACTGCTTACATCCATGTAGGAACCTCATCTGCCAAATCCAAGGGTGTTAGTTTTTTTAAAATTTATTTTGATTTGTGATATTGGTTTTGCTCAGTTTTCCCATCAGTGACTTCTTCCAGAAACATTATTTTGTGTCATCAAAGACCTCCGAGGAAGGGGAGCACTCAGCTCTGCTGCAATGCTGTTATTCAAGGCCCACATGCAATTGCATGGATCTGTGACTCTGTACTTGGCTCCCAGATTATTCCTGTACCTCTGCACTGTAGTGTGTCACCTGGACTGTTGCATTCAAATAGTTACACTTTTCTTCTTCTGTGCTCCATTATCTCTCTTTTCCTTAGCTCAAATGTATCTTTTCACTGGGGAAAAAATATTCAATGACTCAACAATTTTCTTGTGCTGTGAAAATAGTTTCCTTTTTGAAGAGTCTGTGCTTTACCCTAAAATATTATTTTATCCATTGGGCTTATAAATAGACCTATGCAGCAACACGAAATCTGCCTTACATCCCATGTCTGTCTTCTCATTATAGCATCATGAGGTAGAGAGGCATGCAGGCTATAGCTCTCATCTAACTTCATGGAGAACTCTAATCCAATCTGGTAGAGACTGGGCCGTTCTCTTCAGCATCACCACTGTTCATCTGATAAGTTTTTTCTAAATCTGATAATGTGTGTAAGAAGGGCTCCTGACAGGCCACCATGGTGGAATCCACTTCACTTGGTAAAACAGAAATAGGAATGTAAATTATTTATTTCTTTTAAAACCAATTAATAGCAACATTTAATTGAACAGCGGGTCAATAAAGACTTGGGATCTGCTAAAGGATATCAGATTAGACTGGCAGTCAGGCTGCCTGATATGACATTTATGAATTTTTATTTATTTTTCAAGAGTAAGGTTGGTAAGGTGTTATAAAGCTAATGCGACTGACAGTGTTAAATACTGAGATGATATAATTAAAAGATAGCTGATGGTTAATTGATATTAGAAAATCACATGCTTTGATGAATAGATCATTGTGTATCATTTTAAATAAAAATACAAATTAATTTTCTTTAATGAAAGTTGTGTTTTCAGAGCAATTCTTTGGTTGAAACTGTTTTTCAAAATGTTCTGTCTTGTTCTGTCAGGCTAAGAAATTAAACAGCACAGACTGACTGACAAAAAGAGAGAAAACAGTACAGACTGACTTGAGAGATTGCTTTAAAAAATCTAGTAGCAGAAAATGCTTATTTTGCTTTATTATTTTCTTAAAGAAAGCTGTAGCATCTGTCAGTAATCTTTGTGTGATTGGTCAGGAATAAATCTAGCAAAGTGTTACCCGTATCCTAACTCATTGCACTATAACAGAACTAAAAATCTTTCCCTTTTTATTACTAATATTTACACCCTGAAGTCATTTCATACATACAATATGCCTACTTCTAGCATATCCTAAAATGGAACTTTTGCTGTGGTTTCTTCGGGGTAAGGTGTGGCCCATGCTGCTCCATAGTTATCAGATACCTGTGGGCACCAAGGCCTGTTTTGGCAGGCTGTATGTTCTGGCTATGGTCAGTACTTCCTTGGATAGGAAGCTCCCAGCTCTGTAGCAGCGGGGAAATGCAGAAGTCACTGTGAAATCCACGCGAACCAAACCCGAAACCAAACAGCTGAAACAATAGCTCTCAGTGAAACACAGCCTAACCCTCAGAACATGCAAATTTCTGATGCTGGGCTGCAGTTTGGATGGGCTTTGGAAGGCTTTGTTTCACAAGGCTCCTGTCCAGTGGGGGCATGATGGGATTAGACAGAGTGATAGTTCAGGTTTGCTAATAATGGGTGACATTTCAGCTAATAATTCCTAGAGGAGAAAGGAGGGTGGGAAAAAGAGACTTCTGCCTGCTAAGGGCAGGTTTCCATCAGCATTCAGCGTTAAGAGGTGCCAGATATATGAGCCGCTTTTGCAGGTATTTAGCAGTTCTCAGGGAACCAACTGCACCTCAGGGTGAGTGTTCTGTAACATCTGTAAGGTACGTTATCAAATATTTGCGATAATACAGACTAGTACCTCTTCCTCCCTTTGTCTGCCTCCTCTGATCCCAGCTCAAGAATCAACAGAGGCACTGCTGATAGGACAAAGCCGCGTTTGCCCAGCAAGAGATAAGGTCAGTTTTCTGTTAGAAGACTGCAAATAGTTTTACCAACGAAGCCCAAATATGGTTTTTAATCTCAGCCTCATAGGACATAGTGCCCCTCCCAGAGGAAAGAGATGAAGCACTGTCCCACCATCCCGGTGTCATGCTGTCCTGTCCAGGTGCAGAGAGCTCTTCCCCTGAGCAGGTCTGGTCTGTAGAAATCGAGCTGCAGATACAGAGGAAAATGCCGAGGAGAGTATTTGGGAGTCAGATTAGAAATGAAAGCCAGATAAATACCTATATTTGGTTTTGAGGCCCTCACTACAAGAAAGACATTGAGGCCCTGGAATGTGTCCAGAGAAGGGCAATGAAGCTGTGAGGGATCTGGAGCACAAATCTGATGGGGAGCGCTGAGGGAACTGGTATTGCTTGGTCTGGAGAAGAGGAAGCTCAGGGGAGACCTTATCACTCTCCACAATTGCCTGAAGGGAGGGTGGGATGAGGTGGGTTCAGTCTCTTCTCCCAGGATATTACCAGGCCCAAAGAGTATTCAAACTAATGACCACTTAATAGTACAGAATTGTTTAGCAGCCCAATGAAACTGCCCTCGATGACAAAACATGATAACCTATTTTCAAAGGATATACAACATATATATAGCATGTACAAATACTAACAACTCTGGAACCAGAACTGTATTGATCACTCTGACACTCTGTACAGTTGCACTACATATCTACTGCTTTTGTGTTATCACTCAAGGGAGTTGTGTTTTATTATTTGATCTAAGGTTCTGCAGAAGGTCTTTCATGGCCTGGCTACCTGCCATCTGAGGAATGACTACCAAATATGGAAGTAACAAAACAGCCAGGACCTCCATTCTGAGCACACAAGATGGGAGATAGTGGTCTCGTTGTGCCAAGAGGGGCTCATTTCGGATGTTAGGAAAAATCTGTTCTCAGAAAGAGTGATAAGGCAGTGTCACAAGCTACCCAGGGAGATGGTGGGGTCACCAACCCTGGAGGTGTTCAAGAACTGTGCAGATGTGTCATGGAGGGACATGGTTAGTGGGTTTGGAGGGGATGGGTTGGTAGTTGGATTGGATGATCTTAGAGAACCTTTTCCAACCTTAATGACTCTGTGATTCTGTGATCTACGGACTATCTTTCCTCTAAACTCTATACAAGGTAACATTGCTGTTCTATACTTCACCTATAATTGATCACAAAAAAAAGTTGTTCATGTGAATTGCTGCATACTTTCAGTTCAGATACCCATTTAAATAATGTCTTATTTTGTTTCTCCTCCCCTCCAGCAAATGTCATAGTCAGCAGAGCAGAGGTTCTGAAGGCTCTGTGTTTCTCTGATAGCACAAAGCAATCCAAACAGTACCAATGGGCTGCAGCTTGGAAGCACTGCTAGGGAGGAAAATTAATGCAGCTGAATAAACATGGGTCAGCTTTGGCTGACACCTTGGGGTGAAATCTCGAGGTCAGTTAGACTGAAAATGACAGTAGGAAATGTGTCAGGCATGCAAGACCCAGCACTCCATGTTTCCCAGTCTCCCAAGAGATTTTTTGCAGTCCAAGCAAGCAGGGAATGCTTCTCTGCTGAGCCACTGGAGTAACTGACACTGGCAGGGGATGGATGAGTGCTGAAATCTATAGAGGAGGGTGAGACAGCCACCCTTGCTGGGGATAGGACAGTGGAGAAGAGTCAGAAATGGAGCGGAGCTGTTGCAGCAGCGATGAGTTATTGCAGCACTCATTTGTACCAAACAACCATGCACAGTCAATAAAAAGAAACAGTCATATTTTGAAAAGGCTGGTTTTAAAAGACACAATACATTTCCTGACTGACACCTCCTCAGTAAATGCGTATGAATTCCTTCTGACAGCATGCAGTTCAGAGAATTATGGGTTCTGTGTGCCCATGTAAGTTCTACTACTTTGATTTCCATAGGTCGGCTAATGGCTGTGAAATTCCTTCCCAGCTGTTAGCTGGAACATTGCATCCAGAATTTAAAAGCACTCTCGTGTTGACTGCTGTGTTAGAAAAAGAAAGAAGCTACATGGGCTATACAGTGTATTATACTCCTGGATGCAGCCAAAGGGAAAGACTATTCAATCTGCAAGGCTATGGCCCTAAGTGAATAAATACACAAAACGGCGTCTGCAGCATAACCTAGCTTCAAGCACCAGCAAGAATCAGGTCCTAACTGCAGAGATATGATCAGCTGCCTATGCAACACCTATTGTTTCTATTCATAAGCTCCCTCCTCTATCTTTGCTTTTTTTTACTACACCATTTTCAGGCCAATGAGAAATTCCTCAGTTCCCAAATCACATTCAAGCTACTGTAACCCCTGGCTGCACTTGAAAGCAGCGAATTCTGATTTGGTTTTGCTCTATTATTTCAAGTTTCCTCCCTTGACCTCTTGAAAAGATACCATTCAAACCCTCTGAAAAGAAACTCTGACTTGCTGCTTGTATAAATTTTCAAACAAAAGGCATGAATAATTAGCTCACCCAATTTTGTGCACTAGCAGAACCCTTGTTAACAGACAGCAACCTTAGAAAGACGCTTTTTTCTTACCCAAAACAAAACCACAGTGCTCTGAGGCTGTAATGGTGAGAGAAAACTTGCACAGTGTTGATCTACTGCAGTTTTATAGATGACCTAATGCTGTTAATTAACAGCTACCAGAGAGCTTGCTTGGTTTGTCTCTATGTCAGCAAGCACAATTAAATACAAACTTTTCTATCATGAATCTAAACTATCTTTTAGGGACTGATTCTGCATTTCATTTGCTATTGAGACAAACACCCCTGCACATACCTAGGGTAAAATAGCTGTGCAGCAAAACAGCATCCTCTGGGGTCACTGGGAGTTCACTCAGCACAGAAGAATGACTTGGTATTCTGTCTGTTAGTGATGGAAATATCTCACACTTAGGAATTTAAACCCACTGCACAAGGCGAAGCTAAAGCTCCGACAAAGATGATAATGGCCGCTTCGTTGTTAGACAACTGCTTTTACAGTTCAACAAGTGAACATGAGCTCCAGACAGAGCCTGGCATAGACATTGTTCAGTTATCATGAAAGCCTGTATCCTGCTTCTCAAAATGGCAGTACCCTATTTTTTAGGCTATGGGAACAAGAAGGATAGAAAACAGCATCTCTTGATGTTTCTCTGGGGATATCATATCAATTTGCATCCTTATGACTCTCCCCAACCAGATAACATAAAGAGAAACTGACAACATCCACAGGAGACATGGACTGGCTATTATCAAATCACAGCCACAGTTTTGGGCTGTGAAAGGCTTGAACAGCTTCATTTATAAGAATGTCCTCTCCCAAGGGAAATGAGAACAGAAGAAAGGAAAACCATCTCAGAGATCTTAGCTCATCTGGAAGGACACAGGCTCAGCACGGTGTCCTCAGAGCGTTGGAAGAATCACAGAATCACCAAGGTTGAAAAAGACCTTCAAGATCATCCAGTCCAACCATCCGCCTATCACAAATAGTACTCACTAAACCATGTCCCTCAACACAAAATCCAAATGTTCCTTGAATACCTCCAGGGTCAGTGACTCCACCACCTCCCTGGGCAGCCCATTCCAGTGCTTGACCACTCTTTCAGAAAAGTATTATTTCCTAACCATCCAGCCTAAATCTCCCCCGATGCAGCTTGAAGCCATTCCCTCTAGTTCTATCACCAGTTACACAAGAAGAGGCCGACCGCCAGCTCACTCCTTCAGGTAGTTATAGAGAGCAATGAGGTCTCCCCTGAGCCTCCTCTTCTCCAGACTGAACAATCCCAGCTCCTTCAGCCACTCCTCATAAGGCCTGTGCTCCAGACCCCTCACCAGCTTTGTCTCCCTTCTTTGAACACGTTCCAGGGCCTCAATGTCTTTCTTGCAGCGAGGGGCCCAAAACTGGGCAGAGTACTTGAGGTGCGTCCTCACCAGAGCTGAGTACAGGGGGACAATCACTTCCCTGTTCCTGCTGGCAACACCATTCCTGATGCAGGCCAGGATGCCATTGGCTTTCTTGGCCACCCGGCCACCTGGGCTCATGTTCAGCAGAGCATCAATCAATACCCCCAGGTCCATTTTGTCTACGCAGTCTTCCAGCCACTCCGTCCCAAGCCTGCAGTGTTGCCTGGGGTTGTTGTGGCCGAAGTGCAGGACCCGGCATTTGGTCTTGTTGAACCTCATCCCATTTGCTTCAGCCCAGTTATCCAGCCTGTCCAGATCCCTCTACAGGGCCCCAGGCAGATTGACGCTTCCAGCCAGCTTATGTCATCTGCAAACTTACTGAGGGTGCACTCAATGCCCTCATCCAGGTCACCAATAAAGATATTGAAGAGGACAGGCTCCAGCACTGACCCCTAGGGAACACCACTCGTGACCGGTCGCCAGCTGGATTTAGCTCCATTCACTACCGCTCTCTGAGCCCAGCCTTCCAGCCAGTTCCTTATCCAGCCAAGAGCGTACCCGTCCAAGCCACAGGCTGCCAGTTTCTGCAGGAGAATGCTGTGGGAGACAGTGTCAAAGGCTTTGCTGAAGTCTAGGTAGACTACATCAGCAGCCTTTCCCTCTTTCCCTCGTCTACCAGATGGATCACTAGATGATAGAAGGAGATCAGGTTGGTCAAGCAGGACCTGCCCTTCGTGAACCCATGCTGGCCAGGCCTGATCCCCAGGTTGTCCCGCACGTACCACATGATCTTCCTCAAGACAATCTGCTCCATAACCTTCCCTGGCACCGAGGTCGGACTAACAGGCCTGTAGCTCCCCGGATCCTCCTTACAGTCCTTCTTGTAGATGGCAGTTTTGCTATTCCCCCTCCTCTCCCTCCAAGAATCGAGAACAAGAGCATCCTTGGTTCTGACCTTGCATCAATGCATATTTCTTAACTGTATTCTGTATGAAAGGTGCACAAATGGATGAATTGAAAAAACAACTTGACCCAGGGGTATGCTATGACAGAGTGAGTTTGTGTGTGGAGGATCATCTAGGAGGATTTGAGAGTTCTCATGTGAGGATTTGCCTGTTCTGCCTTTATGGTCAAGGCAGTCTCTGGCTCCTGTGGACAATGTAGTCATCTTAAAGTAGACATTTGTAGAGTCATAGAATCATAGAATTGCTCAGGTTGGAAAAGACCTTAAAGATCATCGAGTCCAACCACAAGGCCTCTAGATGAGGCCTCACCAGTGCTGAGTACAGGGGCAGGATGACTTCCCTAGTTCTGCTCACCACAGCATTACTAATCCAAGCCAGGATCCCATTGGCCTTCTTGGCCACTGGGCACTCTGCTGGCTCATATTCAGCCAACTATCCATCAGTACACCAAGGTCTCTTTCCATCAGGCAGCTTTTCAGCCACTCGTCTCCAAGCCTGTAGGGTTGCCTGGGGTTGTTGTGACCAAAATGGAGGACTCGGCACTTGGCCCTATTGAAATTCATACAGTGTACTCTTTCTTGGCCCATCGATCCAGTCTATCCAGGTCCCTCTGTAGTGCCTTTCACTCCTCAGACAGATCAACATTTGTTCCCAACTTGGTATTGTCTGCAAACTTACTGAGGGTGCACTCAATCCCCTCATCAAGATTGTTAATAAAGATGTTAAATAGAAGCGGCCCCAGTACTGAGTCTACACCATTGTTTTATCTCATATCCCAAGTGAGCTTTTGAAGTGATTCTTCTGGCCATCTTTGTTAGGCTTTCCATGGATATGAGAGCAGCCTAAATATTCTTCCCAATATTTTCGTCTGTATTTTAGGATGACAGCTTCAAACAATCAAACAAATGTCAAATTTAGAAATTCAATGAAACAGTCTCTCCACTTCCAGCAGAAGGCACACTTCGTTCTTCTTGAACTGAAGTCCAATCAGTGAAGCCTGACCTCAGCAGTAAAGGAGAACCTTGACCAGCATTTGCAGTGACAGATTGAGGTGTGAAATCCACCGCAATCAAACTAATGTCATGCTGCCTGTTTCCTCACAACCATGAGATGAAGTCCAGGGTGAGTGAAGCCCCAGTCCAGCTGGCGACTATTGAGCAACTCCCATGATTCTATAACTGGGCCAAGGGCACAGCTGTAAAGGAGAATTCAATCAGAACACTACAGCTTGGTGAAAAAATATCGACTTCACATTCCCTTTTGTTTCTGGGTAGAAATTTGTCAACACACTCATTTTTTTTTGGAAGAAAAGAGATGGTTTTAATGGATATTCACCCAGAAATTAAAATAAAAATATACTTGTGAAAACAGATGTAGTATTTTGGGGGGGCTAAAGAACTTCTTTCCCTTTTGTCAGAGGCAGTTGATGAGGGAGCATTACAAGTGTGCTTTGCCTGCACCAATGGGTACAATCACCCTTATTTCTTCCATCAAGATGTTTCAGCTTTGTGCATAAAATTATGGCAATGCTAGCAGTGTGCTCTTGCAGCTTGGAAGGCTAACTGTATCCTGCACTGCATCAAAAGACAGGTGGCCAGCAGGGAGAGGGAGGGGATTGTCCCTCTCTGTTCTGCCCTTAGTAGGCCCCATCTGGAGAACTGCATCCCCCTCCACTACTGCATCCTCCATCTGGGGCCCCAGCAGAGGAGGGATACGGAATTGTTGGAGGGGTTCAGAGGAGGGCCATGAAGATGATCAGAGGGCTGGAGCACCTCTCCTGTGAAGAAAGGTTGAGGGAGTTGGTCTTGCTAAGCTTGGAGAAGGCTCTGGGGAGACCTTGTTGCAGCCTTCCAGTTCTTAAAGAGAGCTTAATAAGTAGGAGGGAGACCAACTTCCTTATACAATCTAATAGTGATAGGACAAAGGGACACGGCTTTAAACTAGAAGAGGGGAATTTAGGTTACATATTAGAAAGGAATTCTTTACACAACTGGTGGTGAGGCACTGGCACAGCCTGCCCAGAGAAGATGTGGATACCCCATCTCTGGAAGTGCTCAAGGCCAGGTTGGATGGGGCCATGGGCAGCCTGAGCTGGTGGGTGGTAACTCTGTCCATGGCAGGGGGTTGGAACTCGATGATCTTTAAGGTCCTTTCCAGCAACAGCAGTTCTACAGTTCTATGATTCTATGACCTAAGCAGATGCTTACTAGAGGAACAGGATGGTCCTATCATTTTTTCTTAGGCTGCTCACTCAGCCAGTTTCTCTAATGATATACTAGAAAAGGAGCTGTCTTAGTGATGCCAATTTGTAGCATGGAGAACAAGCATTCACAATTGTATGGCATCCTGGTCATAATGGGAAGGCAAGTCCAAGTGAATCATGTCTTCATTTCTCCCAAAATAAAGAAATAGAAACTACTCATGAACTAGAGAGTCCTGTAGAAACATGGCAACCATTTGGAGAGTAACCTCATGCATGAAAGAGATCAACAGCACCTTTTGCAAAGGATATGAGTGTCCTGCCAAGCTGCTTCTCTTTGAGGGTCACTGGAGAATCCTGTCTAGAATCCCATTTTTTTGGCAAAATAGTGGTACAGCTCCCATCGCCTAGTCTTGCTTTGAGAGAAAGCCGTGGGAAGCTGCCAGTCACTCTCCTGTTGTTCAGTTGTCCCATCTGATGGTTGCTTCTGGAGCTGCTCTGATGAGTTAATGAGTACTGAACTACTTACCTTTCCCAAGGTGTCAAAGTAGTGACAGCCGAAGAGCTTGAGGAATACTCAGAGCTGATAGCTTTTACAGAAAAGACTAGATTTGTGTCGCTCTTACCTCAGGGAAAGAAAGATATGAAGCAATGCAGTCATTGCTGGTTATTTCCATGTGCTCTGCTGCCTCAGTCTGCCTACTTTATGGTTTTCATTCCTTTTCAAGGTACAACAGATGAAATGTGAAGTTCTGTTGGTGATATCATGATATCTCAGCCCTGCTGTCACTTTCATCATGTCATGTAGGAGCTCCAAGGTTGTGTGAAGCGCATGGGAGAAACCTCTGAGTTAGTCTTCATTACCCTGAGCAAATTTGCTAGCAGCTATAGTACAGTGGACATCTCTTTTTGCTTTGGTGTGACATTCCTTGAGAACTGGGAGGAGAGATGCTTCCCTCTCCTGGAAGTGCTCAGTGGAGGGCTGTACTACTGCTGCCACAGCTCTTACTGCCCGAGACTGTTACTTACCTCCCTGACACAAGCTCCTGTGGAATGGGAACACGGGGATACCAAGCCCAACAGATATGTTCTCCACCCTTTCTTCCCAGTCCTACCCTCCAAGGCGCTCTTGATCCCATTCACCCAGGAAATATCATGCTTGGTACCCACCCACCAACTTTCTCTGGCAGCTCTTAATTCCCCATTGTCCTTTTCCCACCCTCCCAGGACTTGGCAGCCCTGAATACCCACAGAGGTGTGAAGAGGTCTCCTCTGTACCCTCCAGCAGCAGAATGCTGTTCTGCCCTCTGTCCCATCCCTCTTCCACAGCACTGAGATGGGCAAAATTGGGGAGTCCATGAGAAGACATGGCCTGGGAAGTCACACACATTATCTCTGGGAGCAGAGGGAGGAGATGTCCCTGCACCATGTTGAATGCCTCAGAGTGACTTCAGGCTTTTGCAGAAACTTCAGAGCTTTGCCAAGTTCAGGCTCTTTCCAGTTTCCAACAGTCTTGGCAAAAACAGTGTCTGAAGCTCAGGAGACTGACGTGGACAGGAAGAAAAGGGAGTTGATGTAATTCTGCTCCTTGACCTCCTGCAGCAAGACTTGGAGAGAAGAAAGAAAAAGGTGTAAAGGAGAAGAGGAGGAGGTAGGGAATTGTTCAGCACACTAATGAAGACTTTTAAAAATGTCTCACACCTTGTTGCTGAATTCAAACCTGCTCCAGAAATGAACAGTACAGGGGAGTACAGGGTTGTTGTTCGAGACAGCCGTGGGTGATAATGCCAGATTCCCTCACTGGTACATATTTTTCAGATGACCTTTTTTTCCCCTTTTTTTGATGAAGTTTAAGGTATATGATTCATAAGGCATAAATATATACTTCAGATATTGGGAGAAATGCTCCTTCTTGGAGAAATGCAACTTCTTGGCTAAAGTTTTATGATAAATTTTGCTTTTTCTACTGTGGAGCTATAAGAAACTTATTTATAAAGAATCGTATTTAAAACACCCTGGAATTTTCCTTCAGGTACAACAGCTTTTCCCAGACCCACAGAACAAACCCTGTTCCAGCTCCTGTGCTTCAGACAGCCAAAGTTTTCATTCCACAGGAGCCAAGTGGGTACAGACAGACACACAGACGTGCAGCCACACTGCATGCCTTTGATTCGGTGGCTGCTTGGCAGACACTGTCCCCAGCTCCCTGGAGAGCCCTTTTCTCTGCCCCAGTCTGCCCATGCCCAGGCAGCATCCTTAATAAGTAAGAGCGAGCAGAGAGAGGCTGAAGGCAGAATCTTACACTCCATGTTTCTCTCCTGTAGCATCAGCCCCTTATAGTTCCTTTGAGCTTGGGGCAGCACTACCCACAGAGGCTGTCCCAGGGCTTCCTCTGGCCTGAGAATAAATGAAGCAGCACGAAGGGGAATACAATGATCTGAAAAAATATAGCCAGGCTTCTCAGAATAAATCTTTATGAATGTCAGGAGGTAGACTGGAAAATATTCGAGTGTGCTTCCAGTGGAGGCTTCACCCACTGGAAGGACATCAGGGCACTCATCTCCTGACATGAGCACGTGTCTCCCACCTGTGTTCCCTTCTGGATTTCTCTGCCAGATCTCTTTAGCTTCCATCAGCTACTTTTCCACCCAAATGCTGGCACCCACTGGTCATGGCAGGGCTGCGGGTCCCCCAGAAAATCCACAGGGAATCATCTCCCTCTTATGGTGTGATCCCGTACTACACAAACATGCTCATTTCAAAGCTCTCCAACCTTGCTGTTCCAACTGGGCTCAGAAGTGACAGAGGTGGAAGCCCACCTGAGCTGTGGAGCAGACAAGGGGATAGATGGAAAACACGTGAACTGAACTGTCACAAGCATGAAGAGACCCAGAATAAGCATGGGCAGGAAATTAGAAAGTGGCATAACTACTAGCAGAGAAGATTGAGGGCAGGAAGAGGATGACAAAGCTGTTCAGTTTTTGAGTGAAGAGTAGGCAACTGTCCATGGCTGTTGAAGACTGGTATCAGTGAGGCAGAGCTCCCAGTCAGTCCTTTTCAGCTCACATCCAACAACATTCTTTTCCCTAACGCTGTGCTCAGAGTGACTGTGGTTCCTCCTCAGGGCATCTCCTCATCCTGCAGAAGGATGTGGGTGTGAGCAGAACAGGGCTGTTTGCCCATAGGCCAAATGAGCTATCCCTTTTTGAGAATTATAGAGCAGCCCAGGTTGAAAGGGATCTTGAAAGATCATCAAGTCAAAGTCTTTGGGAAAAACAATCCTCAGTGAGATTATGGAGCATCCTGTGCAACTGCACACTGCACATTCCAGTGCTGGAGATCCTGCCACAACCCTGGGGAGGTTGTTCCAGTGATTGATTGTTCTCAGTGTAGAAAATTTCTTCTGCTCTTCACAGTTTACGATTTTCATAAACTTCACAAATGCTTGAGCAGTCACCCTGAAGCTAGGCTCTGTGGAGTTAACATCAGCAGCATACAAAATGGAGGGGAGCACAGTGCTCTGACGCAGCCCTGGGGCAGAGCTGTGCACATCGGAGCACATCCCCTGTGCAGCTCATGCAGATGCACTCCCAGCTGCCCTCTCCAACAGCACCACCAGCAGCTCTGCTAACAGGACACCTAATTAGATGTGTTAACAGAATGCCCTTGTCCTGTGAATGGGGGCTGGGAGTTAATGCTTCGTCCCCATGCACAGTCCTCATCAGAGAAATGTTGTGCCTGGATTAAATCACCTCGAGCCACACTTCCTATCAGGATATCCCAGTTAAGGCCTTTTATTTACAAATTTTCCCTGAATATTTCCCTTCTTAAAAAAATTAAATAAATAAATTAAAATTAAAATTGCATTTCTTATGTAATTACATGACTTTATGGGCGAAATCTTTAGGAAAAACAGTGTTACTTCCCATTAACACAGGGGATGGTGGGTTAGAAGCAAATCACTTTGGAACTGCTCACCTGTCTTCCCTCTAGTGCTTCCAGGAGAAATTGCATATGATTAGTGGTGTTTGTGATGGCTGATGTGCAAGCCCCGTGCCAGCCATACAGCTTTTTGTGTCAAATCCCTGATCTCTCAGGCACATTAATCACGACAAAAACAAGACAGAAACTGGCAGATAGCTATTTGTAAGCCCTGGACCCTCATTTGCAAGGAGTTCCCAAGGCTCCCAGCTCCACTCAAGAAAACAACCGTGCTCATCACAGCGTGTTTTCCCCAGGACAAAGGCTCCTTTCCACCCGCTGATTGCTGCCTGCCCTGTGGGTGATGTTTAAACTGGGGCTCTTGGCCTCTCACCTATGTGGCTGAACAAGGTAAAGCTCTGATCACATTCAGGTTATAAGAAAAATGGGTGGAAAAAAAGACTGAGAAATTATTTGCTATTCTGGAATAATGATCCCTGAGTAATGCTGTAAAGAGATATGATGGTTGGAAATAAACCACAGAGATGTTACGGAATTGAATTGATTGTCATGGTACAGCTCACTGGGGGCACTTTGCAAGCAGAAGTGGCCATGTCTTACTGAAAGTATCATTTAACATGGAAAATATAGAAAGCAAAGCTGAAGAGAAGAGTAAGAAGAATGTTTACTTCTAGGAAAGGCAGTGATGGAAAGGGAGGGAGAGGAGGAATATTTGTAAAGAGATCCGTGAAGATCACCACACACTTTGCTCAAGCGCAGTATTCTGCCCATGCTCCTGTTCCACTCGAGGTCCCACTGAGAAGGAACATTTGGGCCTTGGCAGTTTCTCTGTGGGGAAAACTCCTCTAAAATGGGCTGTGGTGGCTGAAGAGCAGCTCACAGCAAATTGTGGTTTGTGTACTGGCAGCTGCCTCGCCCCAACCAGGGCTGCCCTAGTCAGCTGGCTTTGTTCTGTTTCACCTACCGGATGACATTTAATTTGAGATAAATTACAAACGTTACAACTGAATGAACAGTTTGAAATTCATAGAGTCATAAATTGCAAGGCCATAGGGGGCTATTACCATCATCTCATCTGACCTCCTGTATAGCACAGCCATAAACTCACAGCCAGTGATCCCTGCATCCATCCCTGCAATTTGCGGCTGAGTAGGAAAGACATTCCATCTTGATAAAAGCCCCATTGTGACAGAGAACTCATGGAGGAGATCTCCTAAAAGCTAATTACCCTCTCAAAATTCATACCTTGCTCTCACTTGTGGTTTGCTCCTTTCCCCGCTGTCCTTTAGTTACACTACTCACAGAGCTCCCCTGCAAAAAGCAGGCCGAGTGTTGCATTGTTGGTGCCTGAGTGGCACAGGGATCTTTTGCAGTTTGTTGAACAGAATCATGGATAGTCCTGAGCAAACATCTCAGATGGGATTGTAGAATCATCTACGAGTTTTGGAAATACTGAAATATTCATTGTATTCTTCATGTACAGTTGGATACAAATGATTTGCTGAGCCCTCATCTGAAAGGAGATGCTGCAGTAGTGGGAAAAGAAAGAGAGGGAAGTAAGAAAAAGAATTGATCTGGGTATAATTGAGGAGAAAACTGCAGGCAGTCTATGAAGACACATCAGGAAATGTGGCCTGAGAAAGAAAAAAAGTCACATTTTTTTAAATGTGAGTGCTCTGGGATCAGTGACACTGGGAAAGACAAAAGAAATGGAAGCACCAGGCAGAGGCAAGCATCTGTGGGCTGCAGGACTGAGGAAGAGAGCAAGGAAGCAGCTTCCAGCTGCAGCGCTCCAAGCAACATGGCAAAGGAGGCTGAGAACTGGCACAGGCTGCCCAGAGGCTGTGGGCTCTCCTCCTTGGGGATCTCCCAAAGCTGTCCAGATGTGGCCCTGTGCACCCTGCTCTGGTGCCCTTGCTGAAGCAGGGCCGGGCCAGGTGGCCTCCACAGCTCCCTTCCACCTCAGCCATCCTGAGACTGATTCAGTGCATATCCAGCCAGGCACCATGGAGCAGCAGCACTAACACAGGTCACTGCGGCATTAAAACAGGCCATTAGAGGACCGGTGAGTTTCTTTACATCCACACCAGCACAAAATCCGACATCTCATTCCCATGGCAACCCCAGCCCAGCTGCACGGTGCACCGAGATGGAGGCATTAATGTAACGGCAGAGCGGTAATCTCTGAGCCTTGGCGTGCATGAGGCAGTGAGTTCAGGTTGCTGGGGGAACCACAACTTTTTAATCATCCTGCATTAATGGTTTTATTGCACTGAATATTTATAGTGATTGGTGTATTCAGATGTGTTAGGAGAGAGATTTGCCACCTCCCTGAGCACCTCCGTGCAGTGCTGGGAGGCAGCAGAAGGTGCAGAATAGCTGCAGTGTGGAAGGGCAAAACAGCAAACAGAAATGCTCTGTGAACAGGAGCATGTGAAGTGTCCAAAGAAGAATGTTCACAGCAGTGGCAGATCAGTGCTTGACACAACATTGAGTATTCTGGTGGATTTTGATTCAAGAGGCAGCTGCGAAAAGCATTAGGAGAGTGTTTTATGTAAATGGAAACTACAAACATTTCAACAACTAAAAAGAATGACAACCAAAGGGGAAAAGATTACTCAACGAGCTGTTTTCTCTAGGGCTGTGGAATAAATGCAACACAGACCAGAAGCCTTCTGCCTCCCAGGGCCTTTGTGGAAGCTTGTCATTCCCCTCCTGCCTGTACAACTCTGCTCAAAAACCTATTTGGAAAGCTTTGGGAAAACACATTGATCCTATTCTGTGTTTGAATCAGCTGAGAAGAATGTACTTACCAAAACATTCGGGACATCATAAAAAATGACCCAGAGAAGCACTTGGAGGTTGTCCTGGGCTCAGAGTTCACACTTGTTCCTTTGGGTTTAACTGCTGACTTTCATCATCGTTCTCCCCAACAAACACAGTTCAAATTGCATACATTTTACCCCTTCTCTGGGATACATCTGGGCTTCTTCCTGAGCCTCTGGGCTCCTGCAGTCGCTGGGCTGGAGACGGCGGGACCACTGGGGACAGGTTTCTCCTCCCTGGGTCCTGCAGAGGTTCAAGCACTGTGCTGCTGGTGACCAGTGTCCCACAGGGGGTGAGGGATGGGGACAGCCTCACTGAGTCCTACAGATGACGTTGCACAGGAAAGTCCCTTCTGGAAGCAGCAGGAAAAACAGAGTGGTCAGCTCTGCTACATGCTCTGGAAAATCTTCCAGTGCTCCAGCCATAGTGACCACAGCCAAATGGAATGTCCAGCTGAGCCTTGGCTGAAGCTTTAATGTCACTGTTTCCTCAATACAATTCCTGCCACTGGCTGTTGGGTCTTTGAGAGGGCTGTGGACACCCAGGATCCTTGTGAGGGTCTGAGAAGAGGCAGGTCATTCACTCCATTAAAATATCACTTGAGTGTAAAGTAAGAAGCAGCCAATGCTGGAAAATCCCAAGCAGTCAGAGCTAAGGAGAATGTCACAGAGAGAGTTCTGCTGGGCTGTGGCCTGGGAGAGGGACATGGCTGAGGGCCAAGAGACATCTGGGCTAGAGGGGCTTTTTCTGAGTCATAGAATCGTAGAATCACCAAGGTTGGAAAAGACCTCCAAAATCATCCAGTCCAACCATTCACTTACCACCACGATTTCCCCTATCCCCTATCCCCCTAAACTATGTCCCTTAGTAGAACATTTAAACGCTTCTTGAACACCTCCAGGGATGGTGACAGCAACACCTCCCTGGGCAACCCTATATCCCACATGTCTCCTCACATTCTGGAGAATCTCCTCCTTGCAGCACATGTCTGTGGGTCTTGGCACCACCTCACCATTCCATGCCTACTTGTCCAGGCTTTTGGCCAAGAAGCAGAGTTTTGGCGCCTGCAATGAGGTACAGCTCATGATGGAAACTCAAATAAGGTGCAGTTCAACCCATAGGTACAACAGGGCTCCTTCCTTACAGAATCATAGTATCACTGAGGTTGGAGAGACAAGAAGATCATCTAGTCCAACCATCACCCACACCTGTGACTGTTCTAGAACCATATCCCTTAGTGCAACATCTCTGCATTTCTTAAACACCTCTAAGGATGGTGACTCCACCACCTCCCTGGACAGCCTGCTCCAATGCCCAACTACATTTACTGTGTATGAAGTCCAGAAATGCTCTTGTCTCCCAGCACCTCCCATTTGTGGAGGCCACACTGAACACTGGGTTTTCAGACAGCACATTCCAGCACTGGTAGCAGTGATGCTGGGCTGAGCTTTCCCTTTGCTGGCGATGGTGAGGGAAGAGCAGCAACAGCCGAGTGACCGCAGGCTGTGCAGGGTGTCCCTGATGCCAGGAGGAACCATGACCCACACGTGACAATGCACCCACTTAGGGCAGTAGGGATCTGTGCCCACCTGCTCTTCTCCCCAGACAGCCCTGAACACCAGCGGTAGCCACACCTTATTTGAAAGTCCTTTGCACAGCCACTGTCAGTGCTGCGGTACTGCGCTTTCAGAGCCCATTTCCTCTGCATGCAGCCAGTGATTTCTAAAGCACACAAAGTATTTTTAGAGCTCACTTTGAAGAGCTTCAGGTCTGCAATTGTGTGACTCAGCTGCCAATGCTATGTATTTTGGGTTTACATTCAAACTGAGCAATTACAGCCCTGAGCAGCTGTTTAGGTACCGTATTTCCTTGTCATGCTGCTGTACCGTTTGCATGCGGCATTGTCTGCTTTGTGCACCCAGTTATTTGTCTAAAGGTTTCCAAAGCACATCCAGAATAAAGCTGTGGGCTATCACCTCTCTTTCTTCTGGCTGCGTGCAACCAGGCTTCCTATGCCCTTTGCAGCACATCCTCATTCCGTGATGATACAGCACGCTCTCCCACGAGTGCTCTGCATGATGACAGCTTGCAAAGTGCTGCTGCAGGATTTGGGTCACGGCTGGAGCATAACGTGGTATTTTCTCTTTAATGAAAGTCTCTCACACAGCTTTTTCCTTTCAGAGGAAGAAATTTCTGCCTCTCGCTGAGCCATTTATACCGGTTTAATGATGCTCAAGACATTCATCATGGGGAAGGGTTCTGCCTGAGCTCCTTGTTTACTTCAAGTCCATTTATTTCTAACATCCTTTTCTCCAGTTCTTGAATCCTTCACCTGCATGAACAGCACCTTTAGATCATCTTTATTGAATACAGTTAAGTGTAGCTCATGGGGTTATTGAATTACAGGCATGAACTTACCAAAATGAGATAAATCACTACCATGTTAGCCTCTCTCTATTAAATGCATTTCACCCTGAGGCACTTTTCCGTAGAACAGATACCATATATCAAGCATTTGAATACCCAAAGTAGCTAATGTGGCTTCCTCCAGGGAGACAGCATGCAACAGGGGCACAGCAGCTGCCTCTGAAGGAAGCCTAAAATATTCATTATAAGTAACAACCCCTGTGCAAGGCTCGTGTGTAAGGACTTGGGGTTTTGAGGCACATTTGTTCACTTTAGACTCTCTTTCAGGTGGAGCAGTATTGAATGAAGAGGGCTTGCAATGGAGCTGGGCTCTTGTGTTAAACGAGTGAACTGGGTCCATCTGCTTCCCAGGAACAAGCTTGGGGTCTGCCTTGATCTCAGGCCCGAAGTCCCTGCTGAGGTTAAGCAGTACCTCCCCAGGATGGCCACCGTTTTACAACCACAGTTCTGGAGGACCATGGCTGTACCCACAGGGAATCTCCTCCAGTGTTCCATGCTCGTGCCCTCAAGGGCGGTGAGGAGAGGAGACGGCAGAGTGACAAAAGAAGACTCCAAACAGAGCACTCTGTCATGAGGAAAACCCACCCTCACTTCCCCACCCCACCTCTGTAGTGCATCTCAAGGTCCTACACATCACACGGCCCGAAGATGAGCACCCAGAATCACAGAATCACAGAATGGCCAGGGTTGGAAGGGACCTCAAGGATCACGAATTTCCAACCCCCCTGCCACATGCAGGGCCACCAACCTCCACATTTAATACTAGCTGGAACAGGCTGCCCATGGCCCCATCCAATCTGGCCTTGAACACTTTAGGGATATGGCATCCACAACATCTCTGTTCCAGCACCTCACCACTCTCTCTGTAAAGAACTTCCCCTCAACCTAAATCTTCCCTCCCTCAACCTAAAACCATTTTCCTTCGTCCTGCTGTTATCTACCCTTTCAAAGAGTTGATTCCTCTCCTGTTTGTAGGCTCCCTTTAGGTACTGAAAGGCTGCAATGAGGTCACCCTGCAGCTTCTTTTCTCCCTTTTTCACCCCATGCCCTGCAGCCTGGGCCAGCCCAGATGATGGACAGGGACAGCCTCTGCCAGCACCACACTTACAACAGGGATGGGTTTGGCTCCAGAGCACCTGCAGACTAGCAGTTTGCCTTTTCCTCTGTTTATTTCTTGTTCTTGCATCCCTATTAACTTTTCTTATCACGGTTTCACCTTTGGTATTTTCACAGTTGACATCATTTCAACATATTTCCTTTCCTGCCCTGTAGTTTGATAACTCTCATTTTTTTTGTGGATTTTTTTTTCCTATCGTATCATCCTGTTTGAATTCAAACCCCGAGGGGTTCTGGTGACTGTTTAGTTGGGGGATCCTGATTCCACACCTGTAAGTTGTCGATGCTGTAAATCCAGCACACTCGCCCAGCTGAGCTTCAGCCTGAGGTCTGTGAGGTAAAAGCACAAAGTCCATCTGTGCAGAACCTCTCTTGTAGGTGCTGATCCTCTGCAGACAGCTACAAAACCCCACACCTTTTTGTGCACTTCTGTTCATTCACAGAATTATGAAAACTATCAGCTGCCTTTCACATTGTTCCTGCAATTATACAAAAGGAATGGTGCTTTCGGATTGTTCTTCAGCCTGCTGAAAAACGGGCAAAATCTCTGTAGAAACCCTGTTTTGCTAACTGCTCCTATTTCTTATCATTATTAGCAGACATGAAGTTTGACTTATTTTCAGCTGAAAAGATTCACTCAGGTACAAAGATGGAAAGAAAAAGCAACTTCCCACATCACTGAGTCCACCTCCCTGCCAAAACAGGTTCCCTATAGTAAACTGCACAGGTAGGTATCCAGAATGGTCTTGAATATCTCTGTAGAATGAGACTCCACAACCTCTCTGGGCAGCCTGTTCCAGTGCTCCGCTACCCATACCATAAAGAAGTTCTTCCGCATGTTAGTATGGAACTTCCTATGTTCAAGTTATAGGCCACTGCTCCTTGTCCTATCGCTATGCATCACTGAGAAGAGCCTGGCCTCATCCATTTGCCTCCAATCTCCCTTTAGATATTAATAAACATTAATCAGATCTCCCCTCAGTCTTCTTTTCTCCAGGCTGAACAAGCCCAATTTACTCAGCCTTTCCTCATAGGGAAGATGCTCCAGGACTTTTTATCATCTTTGTGGCCCTTCGTTGGACTCCTTCTAGGAGACTGTCTTTTTTGAACTGGGGATCCCAGAACTGGACTCAGTATTCTGAATGTGGCCTCACCAGGGTAGAGTAGAGAGAAGTCCCTCGACCTCCTGGCTACTCTCTTTTTCATGCACCCTCGGTTACCAGTGGCCACAGGGGCACAGTGCTGGCTCATGGCCAACCTCTTGTCCACCAGCACACCCAGGTCCTTCTCTGCAGAGCTCCTCTCCAGCAGATCATCCCCTAACCTGTACTAGTTCATGCAGTTACTCCTCCCTAGATGCAAGACTCTACACCGGGCTCTTGTTAAACTTCAGGTTCCTCCCTGCCCAACTCTCCAGACTGCCCAGGTCTTGTTCAGTAGCAGCACAGCCTTCTGGTGTGTCAGCCACTCCTCCCAGCTTCGTATAATCAGCAAACTTCCTGAATGTGGACTCTCTCCCTTCATCCAGGTTACTGATGAAGATGTTGAACAAGACCAGACCCAGCACTGATAGGGAACAAAGCAAGTTATAGGCCTCCAACCAGACTTCCACTGCAGATTACAACCCTTTGCTTTGCTTGTGCCCATGTCCCACTCAGGACTCTCAGCACTGCACTGAGCCCCACCACTGGCGTTTCATTACCAAGAGGGACACAGCACTGGGATGGGGGGGCTGTCCACAGACACACACACTGGGGAGCTGGTGTTAGTGATACCAAATGCTGCGACTCCAGGAGCAGGCTTCCCATCATGTCTCCTTGAGACCCTGCTTGGGCAACTTTGCTGTCTAACTTCAGGCACCCACTCTTAGAAGTGAGCACAGCACTTGCTGTCCCTGCTCTGTTCAGATTTCCTGTCAGGGACTTCCTCTCTGTTCCCAGCAGATTGGACCTGTGGCAGCAGGTCGTGTGGCACTTTGAATTGCTCCCACACAGCTCCTGCACCTGTGGGCTGAGCTGCACACAGCAGTGCAGCCTGCACAGCCCAACAGCCCTGCTCCACCTGCAGCCTTTCTGTGACCCAGTGCGAGGTGCCACTGTCCACCGAGCATGGTGGCCACTGACAGCCTCTCCTCTGTGCCCACAGAGCTGGGGTTTGACGAGATCACAGAATCATCTGAATTGGAAGGGACCCCAAAAGATCATCTGCTCCAACCCCCTGCAGTGAACATCGGACACCTACAGCTGGATCAGGTGCTCAGAGCCCCGTCCAGCCTGATCTTGAGTGCCTACAGGGACGGGGCATCCACCACCTCTTTGGGCAATCTGTGTCAGTGCCTCACCACCCTCACTGAAAAACTTCTTCCTTATATCCAGTCTAAATCTCCTCTCTTTTAGTTTGAAACCATTTCCCCTTTTTCTGTCATCGCAGACTCTGCTAAAGTCTGTCCCCTTCTCTCTTACAGCCCCCCTTCACATACTGAAAGGCCGCTCTCAGGTCCCCCCGCAGCCTTCTCTTCTCCAGGCTGAACAGCCCCAGCTCTCAGCCTGTCCTCATAAGTGTTCCATCCCTTGGGTCATTTTTACAACCCTCCTCTCAACATACTCCAACAGCTCCATGTCTCTCCTGAGGACTCCACATCTGGATGCAGTACTGCAGGTGAGACCTCACCAGCACAGAGCAGAGGGGCAGTCACTCCCTTGCCCTGCTGGTCATGCTGCTTTGGATGCAGCCCAGGATACAGTTGGTTGAGGGCACATTGCTGGCTCATGTCCAACTTGCCATCCACCAGTACCACCAGGTCCTTTCGGCAGGGCTGTGCTCCATCCTTCCATCCTCCAGCTTGTACTGATAGCAGGGATTGCCACAACACTGGTGGCACTTGGACTTGCTGAACCTCATGAGACCTGATCCAGCAGCTGCTCATCATTCCCAGGCTGTGGACACATCACCAGCGTGGTGACACAGGACATTCAGGTTGCTCTTCAAATATTGCCAGCTCTCCCAGCTGAGCAATGATGGGGATATTTAACAACAGCTGGTTTTGTCCAGTATGCAAATGTAATGCATGGATATCCCACATACCCGCACTGGTAAAGGACACAAGGGGAGCTTCTAAGGGAATTTCTAAGCTTCCAGGCTGCATTATCACCCCCCTCACCTTTTCCTGATCTTCTGGAGAAGACACAGGACAGAACACCAGGAGAAAGCCCAGTCCCTGAGCACAGGACATGAGGAGTGCCTGAGCCACACATGAACTGCCTTTATGGTGGTGAGCGTGCCTCAGCTCACACACTGCTGAGGTGACTGCTGCTGGCACCCAGACATAGAAGTTACCTGTAAGGAGGCTTTTCCCAGAATATGCTGGATGTGTGAGCAGTGTGACAGATCTGCAGGAGCATGTGGCCAAAACACAGGTGTTGTGGCTTCACCACATCCCTAGGTGTTTAAGCAAACTTTTCAAGAAAGCATATGCATGTTCCACTGTTGTGGAGGCAAGGAATGATGCACCAATGCGTTCTGTGCTGCTTAAATAACAGGCTCTCCTGCATTCACCCCTCCTCCACCTCATGCAGCCCAGAGTGTGTGCAGCCCTAAGCAGAGTCTGAAATGTAAAGGCTAATTAGGCTTCACGTGGGAGCCAAGGAAAGACTTTGACCATGACAAGCTGAAAAGTAATGCTTGGTACTTTGCGATCTGAGAGCTTTCGGAGCAGTGGTGGAGCCTATCCATGTTCACATCCTGGGTGAGAGCTGGTGTGCTGCCCCAGGGCAACAGCCTCACTGACACCAGTGCCAAGTTCCACAGCATAGAACCCTCCTAATTGCTTGGGGGCAGCTTGTTGAAGGCAGCCAAAATACAGATTGCTTTAAGTCCTTGTGAAGAACTTACCAAGTGAGGCTTGGTGGAAGAAGCAGCTGCATTTTTTTTTGCTTTCAGAGGATAAGCACCTGCTGTCTGCCTCCATGCTGCTCAAGCAGTTTCCTGTCATTCAGATGCCTGCCATGTTCACAAAGCGTTCTTTATCTGTAACTGCGACAAGAAATTATGCTGAACCAAGCTCATCCACCTTGGTCTCAGGGGATATTGGCTATTAAACTGTCTCCAAAGCAGCTTCCTGAAGCTCTTGCTATTCAGCCTCAAGGAAGATGAAGAGATAGTTATGCTACCTGACAAAAGGACAACTCCATTCAGAGGTGTAACTAAAATAGCATGCAGGGAGCACCACATTAGTTAATCCTTCCACAAAAAATATGCCCAACTTACAATAGCAACATTTTGTCCAAATGGCAGGTCTGCAACTTCACAGTTGGCTCCAAGAAACAATCTGTGACCTTCCCTTTTGAAAGGCAATAACCAATTGAAGCTCCTCCTCCCCAATTATTCCAGTTGGTGGCAGTCAAACTGCCTAACAGTGCCCATAAAATCACCAGCAGCCACCACACATGAAAGGTCAAGCCTTTCAGCAGACCCAGGATGGCCTGGGGAGAGGCAGAAGTGGCTCATTGTTTAGGAAACGATTTCAGAAAGGAATCAATGGACTCCAGGGAACAGCACAGGTAATTTCTTCCCATAAAACCTTCACGTGCAACTGACCCCGAGCCCTCGCTCTCATTACCACTTACACTCAGGTCTGAGCGAGCAAGAGACAAACAGCAAAGTGAAAAAAATAGGAAGTTTCCAAGGTCTCTTCTGATAGATCTTTAGATGGTTTGACATGCTCCACTCATGCTCTGTTGTTGTCTTCTCACTTCAGATGGCAACGGAGTTCAGTTTGCACTGCTTCATATCAAACACCACGCTAAGGGGCAGTGAAGTTCCACAGAATCACCATGCTCTGTGTTTTGGAGAAGGCTCTGTGCAAAGCTACAAGGTTGCTGATGAGACACTTGGGCTGCTCATGGCCCTCAGCACAAGGATATGAAGGCACTTGCTCTTTCTTGTTCTTTCAGAGTATTAAGTCAAGTGCTATAAAGAGAAAGGGAAGCAGTGTTTGCACCTACTGCTCTGGCCACTTCCACATGAATCTTCCCAGCTCATAGCAGGCTCAACTCAACCACGTATCTCAGAAAGAAAGAAAAAGCAAACTGAAGGAAAACCCAATCTGAGCTCTGCCTGCCACCCAGCAGCACACTGCCTTGGCAGCTCTGTGAGGTCATCAAGTATTTTTCAATTCCTACACAACAACACAGAAAAGCAAAGGGCAGAAAGGGTCTCATTTCCTTCTTCTGCTGCTCCTCCCACCTCCATTAACACTGAAACCTTCTTCAAAAAGGTTCTTTGCAAAAAAACGTTTTCTATTTTTTCTTAGAGAGATGTATCCTTAGCAAGTATAATAAATTCTGACCACCATAAGCTCTGTTTTACAAAGGCGTGGCTTGCTGTGAGTGCCAAGGTGAATCAAAATGCAAAAGTGTACTTAGCCTAATGATGGAGTTAAGCCTGTAGCCCACTTTCAGCATAAGCCTACCCTAGGAAAATAATTTATTCTTTAATCAGAGCAACAAAGACTGGCTCCCAGGCTCCAGGTGTTTGAAATATGCTCAAATTGGCCCAGAGAAATGAAAAATGAAAAGCTCTGAACTTCTTGAGTCTCACAACAAATGCTCAGCTGTGCAAGAAGAGCTGCAACTCACACGCCAGCTGCCACTGCCTCGCTGCTCTCACCAGTCTGCAACTGCTCTATTAAAATGTTCTCAAAGCTGCTTTCTTCTTTCTTACCTTCCCTTGGCCTCACATTAAAAGCTCCCCAAAGCCACACCGGGACAGAATGAATTTATGCTCTTGTTTTTGAATAGTTCAGGATAGTAATTTAGTGCCTTTCCTACAGTCTTCCTTAAGACAGCGCTAAGAATTAAGAAATTTATTTGGTGCAGAAGATTACTTTATAACCGTCACCAACACCAGATTAGCCTTAGCAACAGTAGAAATATACCCTCCCTTGAAGGCAGAGGTCACACCAAGTACTGACAACCTTCTATTTCCACCGTTCTGGAAAAAGAAATCTCAAATTCACCCTCAGAAGAGGTGACACTCAGATATCAGAACAAGATACAGAAATGTGACTGCCCTGTAGGACTGCAGTTTGTTGAAGGAATCTGTGATGCGTTTACGAGAATGGAGTAGAATGAATGACTGAGTGCAAATGGAGGAGCAGACAATTTATAACTACATGTAGGGCATAATTTAGTTTTACTATTATCAGTTGATAAGCTGTGCCTGTATCTCAAATAACCTTTTCAATGGGAAAATTAAATTCAAGTGCAAACTAATGGCAAGGGTTCTTTTTGTCAGCTGGCAGCACATCCCTATAGAAAAATAAATTAAAGTTGGCCTGCTATTTTTAAACAAAGCATTGGAGACATCAAAATATACCGGTATCAAGTCAGATTTGCATTAATATGAATAATACTAATTCTCATGCATTAATAAGTACAAATAAGCAAAAAATCTAGGCTGATAGGAATTTAATAGAAATAAAAATTGCATAAAAATTACTCTCATCACCCATTCAGCAGCTGTAAGAGCCACTGAACACACAAGTTCAAAGTCTACATAAATATTTAGGAAAGGAGGGAAAAATTTTTATGTGAAAAGAAACCAGAATTTTACAGCACTTCTAATTCCATATTTAAGTTTATTCCAGACTTGAGAAAGTCATATTTTGACTCTACTAAGTCCACTATGAATCTCATGCTATCACTGAACTTCCTCTTTCTCAAGCAGCATAAACTTTGGACTCCGCCTTTTTTCTTTAGTCTTAAATCTCAAAAACATTTAAACCTCTTCTCTATTCCGCTACTTTTATTACACCTCAAACTTACCCTTGGTTTGCATTTTGGGTCGGCTACAGATTTGTTTCTCCTTTGGCCCCACCCAGCCCCACCTCGACACATTTCTTTATGCCAAATTCCTCTGCAACAAATCAATCATACAACTTGATGTTCCCTCTCCATAAAACGCTCGCAGACAAAATCCTGCATATCCTGCAAAAGATATTAATGTCATAAAATCGTGGTATGGTATCAGATCACACGAAAGTGAAAGAAACCGTAGAGAAACTACTTAAGCAAGAAGGTCTCTAGATTTTGTAGATGAAAACGAGCTGTCTGGTCTATAAAACACAGCTGGCAATAGAACACATTCAGTGCACCTCCAGCTGACCAACCAGATGTCCCCAACAGGAGGTAATGATGTTTTTTGAAAGCATCTATCTTTTTTCTGCTATTTAAAAAGCAGTAGAAATGCAGGTTAAATGCAGTTTCTGAAAATAAAACCCAATATATATGTACAGCAGGAGACTGAGGCGCTGCGCACTGAAGGAATACAGGCAAAGATCATGTGCAGATTTATGAAAAATAAATTTATTACATAACACCTTGTTTTAACAATGTTCGATTTTTCTTTTTATTCAGAATACTTGCGTCATTCATGTAAAATAGTTTGATACAGTACATTGTATGTAAGGTCTTCCTCATAAATTCTAAGGCTCTCCTAACACCTTGATCCTCTGCTGTAAGAATGGCACCCCTAAACAACGTGCGGACATTTAAAAAAAGAAGAAAAGAAGTAACTGAACGAAATTTAAAGTCCACTACACCAACCCGGCTCTCAAAAATCATGACGAAATATCTGAACGGATGCCACACCTCTTTAGGGAATATCACTCATGCTTTTTTTAATCCCAAAGCATGCTCACAAATCATTAACACCAACAGGAAAAAAAAAAATAAAACACTGTCTATGACAATCATTTTCACTTGTTTGCTGAACCAAACATGTTTATATCAATGACAATATACTTATTTTACTATCAAATAGCAGCTTTAATACCAGTCAAGTCATAGATTTAAAAACAAAACCAAAAACTTACGCTGGAAATTAATCTTTGGGACGTTTGTAATCGCTGGAAAAAATGCAAACGTTTTCATGTCCATAAAAAAACCTCCTCGTAGCAATTGTGTTGGTCATCAAACACTGACCTACGTGGAAAATGAACGAACCCACAAAAGTCACTAAAAATAAATGTATACCAAAATAATTTCAGTTGGAATCACGGTTATTTTGCTTTTTTTGCCATGTTAACACATACTGTATGCTTCAAGTACCAGTTCAAAGATGTCGTGTACTATTGGTCAGATAAGGTTGTTACATCGAGAGAATTCACCACTTACGACAACAAAAATGCTTGCCCCTAGCACATTTCACAGCTTCAACTGCTACAGACTGTCACTGAACAAAAATGCATCGGTCAGTCTGAACCATGTCAAGTAAACTATGGAAGTAGCATATCCACAACACAAACTGTGCTAGCACTTTCTTTTCAAGTCTAACCCAAAAACAGGTACAATTTGGGAGCCACTGCTCCATTCTGTGAAAGGTGGTGGAACTTGGCGATCAGACGTGTTGAAGGTGTGGTTGTACAGTACATTCTTGTGGCCCAGGCCAGGTTCCAGGCAGGCAGCTGCGCAGTCCTGCAGCATTAGCAACAGTGCACTGACATTATTCGGATGCAGCTCAGTACCGATGTGTCTGATGTGAGTACTGTGGAGGCTGCTGGGAGGTAGTTGAATATCCCATGCTGCTCTGTGGCTGCGATGTGCTTGGTCCGGGGTTGGGGTAGGCAGCATGGGGATTGGAACGCTAGAAAGGGGTAGAAGCAGAGGAATGGTAATCCTTAGCAGAGGTGGCTTGGTCTACAGGGTTACTTCTTCAAGTGGTACTGAGCACATGCAGTCCTAAAGTCCCTATACTCTTCTCACTTCGATTACCACAGGGCAGATGTGAACATCAGGAACAGCAAGTTAGAAAGGCACTACTACCACCAGTCAGTTGTCCACCCTGAATTACCTTTTGGGAATCTACACCCATCAGAGCCAAACCCCAACTCAGCCCTCCAGGTAAATATGGCACAGCTGCACATTATAGAAAGCTGCTATCAGCCACATCAGAGGCTTCTCCACTTGCTCTCTTACCCTACCAAGAAAGCATTTTCGTCCTGGAGCTCAGATCTGTGCATCTCACTGCTGATGAGTCAGTTGGAATCATTCAGACCTTCTGATTCAAAGGATGCACTTACCAACCTTCTGCCTGGCCTGGAAGCACAGGCTAGAAAATGATGAGTATTTAGGCTAAGGGGCCATCTAGCAGCCTTATAGCTCCTTGGAGGAGAGTTAAAGATAATACCCAAGATCTTCTCAGTAGAACCAGATATTTCAAGGGAAATGGCTGAAGCTTGGGAGGTTCAGGTTGAACATTAGGGAAAAAATATACACAAGGAGGCCAACATAACACTAGGAGAACTTGTCCAGGAAGGTGGTGAAGTCTCTGTGGCTGTCTATGGAATTTTCCAAGACTCAGCTACATAAAGCCACGGCTGACCTGATTTAGCATTAGCAACAGTCCTGCTTCAAGTGGGAGATTGGACTGGATGGTCTCCAGAGGCCCCTTTCACCTGGCATTTCTATGGTTATTTACCAAGTGGAGCATTGCAAGGAGACCTGAGCAAGTCAGCAGCTGTCTAATACAATTCCAGCCTAGAAGTCAGTTATTTACACAACTGGAACTATAAAGGGGAAGGACTGCATGCAGGACTTTGAATGTAAGTATATGATTACTGGGTAGCATTTAACACATTATATAATCTCAATAAATTACTGTGCTGTTTCACGTAAATGTTAAGGTTTACACACACACAAATCACAGGTTTTGGAAACTGCTTTGCAACTTCTGAACTCTTGACACCACAAGACCTGTGTTAGCATAAGCAGCTCCTACTAAAGGTTGGGAAACTTCTCCATACTGAGTACTGCAGGGCCAAGGTGGAGCTACTGAGATCTGAATACACTAATCTAAGGTTAAACAATGTCCCGAAAAAGTAAAATATTAAAGTAGCTCTAATGATGTCATCAGCTGGAAAACAAAGTAACAGGACTGAGTTTTGGCTTTTTGTTTGTTTCTTTTCTGCCATTTGGCATACAGAGAGGAAACTATAATTGGGAGCAAGGAAAAATCAAAAGCCAAACTCTGCTTGTTAGCATATGCTCACTGGATGGAGCTAGCTCTCTAGAGGTGCACAGTGTAAAGGAGAAGAAATGGCAAGAGCAGCACTTAGTGACAGCGGGAACAGATCAGCACTGCTGAGCCTGAGCTTCACCCCTAACACAGTGACAGAACTTCTGTGACACATGCCTTCTCTTTTAGAGACGGACTCAGTGAAAATGTCAAAGCTCTGGGTCACCCTTCTCCACAGAGCAGACACAGGATGCATTCCACAGAGCAAAAAAAAAAAAACCCCTCAGTAGTCTTTTTGCTCAAATGTGGCTCTTGTACATAGGAAACGGGAAAATATCACAAGCATAGCCATTTAAAATTCACCATTCACTGAAGCTGTAAACAACTTCTGCATCTCTAGTTCTATAACTAATTTTATAAAGTGGGGTTCATTAAAGAAGTCATGTTTTTCATGAAACTTAGTGCAACTAACAGCTTTTGTTTTAAGACAAGATGTAAATAGCCAGTACTCTTTACATACCATTAAGCACCCTGAGGGTTATAGCTGGCAAAAGTGCAGAGTACTGGAACTGCTTCAGTTCATTTAATCGCATCAGCTTCAGAAGTGTCATGTTGTAAATATAAGGAGAAGGCAAGGATGTCTGTATGCTATGTGCCTACTATTTTTATGCACGGGAGAAAGAATTCAGAAGGTCAACTTGCTCTGCAGAGCGTAATTCAGCTTCTAAGTGGAAAGGAAAACTGTGGTAGTGTATCCTGCCCAGAAGATGGCAATCCTTCTTCGCAAGGGGAACTTCAACAAATTAAATGAAGAACAAAGGACTAGGTGTTTGATTAAAACAGAGGGCTGTATTGTAACATTTGTTTGCTGTCCCTTTGAGTTGCAGAATCAAAATTAAGAAATTTGAGGAATGTTTTCAGGGACACCTGAAACCACCAATGGGCAACATTTAACTGCTTTTGTTCCAGTGCCAGCAAGTGCCCATCTCCTCTCTTCGCTTACCGTATTTTCCAGATCACCTAATCAGAGCAAAATCCATTTCCTTCATGTAAGTCTGAAAGAAAGGGGTGAGGGGAGGAAGAACAGAGGTTTTTTGGTTTCTTTTTGTAGTAGTTGCTGTTTGTTCAGTGATTTTTTTTTTTTAAAGAAGAAAGCAAAACAATTAATTAGGAGCAATCAAGTTACTAAAACGAGCTCCTGAGCTGTTATCACTACTTCAAGGCAGAAGTTCTGTGAAATTAAGTTTGTTGACAAGGGTTGCCCCCATCTACAGTCCTGGGATGGCTATCAGAGAGCACAAAATTGTTTTGATGAACATGAGGGATCTGGACAGGCTGGAGAGCTGGGCTGAAGCCAACGGGATGAGGTTCAACAAGGCCAAATACCGGGTCCTGCACTTCGGCCACAACAACCCCAGGCGACGCTACAGGCTTGGGACGGAGTGGCTGGAGGACTGCGTAGACAAAATGGACCTGGGGTATTGATTGATGCTCTGCTGAACATGAGCCAACAGTGTGCCCAGGTGGCCAAGAAAGCCAATGGCATCCTGGCCTGCATCAGGAACGGTGTTGCCAGCAGGAACAGGGAAGTGATTGTCCCCTGTACTCAGCTCTGGTGAGGCTGCATCTCGAGTACTCTGTCCAGTTTTGGGCCCCTCACTGCAAGAAAGACATTGAGGCCCTGGAATGTGTTCAAAGGAGGGCAACAAAGCTGGTGAGGGTCTGGAACACAGGCCTTATGAGGAGAGGCTGAAAGAGCTGGGAATGTTCAGCCTGGAGAAGAGGAGGCTCAGGGGAGACCTTATTGCTCTCTATAACTTCCTGAAGGGAGGTTGTAGTGAGCTGGGGTCGGCCTCTTCTCTCGTGTCATTAGTGATAGGACCAGAGGGAATGGTTTCAAGCTACGGCAGGGGAGATTCAAGCTGGACATTAGGAAGTATTACTTTTCAGAAAGGGTGGTCAGGCACTGGAATGGACTGCCCAGGGAGGTGGTGAAGTCGTCGACCCTGGAGGTGTTCAAGGAAAGACTGGATGTTGTGCTGAGGGACATGGTTTAGTGGGAGCTATTGGTAATAGGTGGATGGTTGGACTGGATGATCTTGACTTGAGTCTAACTTCTCAAGTAGCAATCTCAGCTCTTGCTCACAAAAGTGGAAACAGAAGTTTGTTCCAAATGCCAAGCTACAGCAGCAAAATTAGGTGAAGGATGCTTAAATAGGGCAAATAAGTGGGGCTCCTTGACACAATACATGCAACCCTCATATCAAACTTCCCAGATATGTAACTCAAGATGACATGAAGATTAAGATGGTTACAATTGCATATGCTGCCTTAAAAATAGATGCATAGAAATAGTAGAAAGAGCCAGCTAAGAGCACTATCATCAACTTTGTAGCTTGACAAACTGAAAGAGATGAATCTCCAGTAAGAGTGTTGTGATGCATAATCCAACTAAAAGACAGTTCATCTTTATATTCAGAAGCTCAACACTCAACACTCTAGTTAACACTGTAGTTAAGACTGACCACACCGTTTCAAACGGGTCTAAAAATCTATGTAATTCATGGAGAACAACTTGAAAACTGATAAATTACTGATGTCCTGAGATGAACTGAACAATGGCACACTAGGATTTATACAAACGGTCTCAATAAAGCTCCTGAAAATGGCCCTATTTTACATTTCCAGGTGTTTTCAAGTTTTGCACACTACCCCAAGTTTACCCATTTTTCTAAGCCAGGGTCATGCGCCTGGACAGCCTTCTGGGACACTTGATACTCTCATGAGCAAATTCTGAAATACAAGATTTCAACACCCATTGGTGTTTATGGAGAAACAGCCTATCAAACCATGAAAAGCAAGTCAACAACAACAGTTTTATTAGTGAACAAATACAATCTTCTTTGACTCTTCCTAAGTTTTGTTGTGGAATATAAGAATAGCTAAGTGAGTTCCAGACCATTATTTTTCATCTCCTGAAAAATGCCTTCCTTGCTCCTCTTTTGTAATTTCTAGCTAGCTTTAGCTAAATGTTCTATCTTTAATTCTTCAAGAGCAATCTCTTTTAACCCTATAAATTTGGCTAACATTCCCTGTGCAGACTCTGAAATATTTTTTGACCTCAAACTTTTCCAATTTCCTAATGTTTGACCCTTCTTCACTTACTGATTGCCACCATCACACCTGTCTCCTCCTATTGGTAACACTGGGCTTACTCAACCTGGAACCTCACTTGGTTTTCAGTCATGTCAACTTTGCCAACTAAAATTCTGCTTTTCAATCCGTTTGCCCAACTAAAACCCTTGTTCAAACTCAGCTTGTTTACTTCAATATCCTTTGCCTCCTAGCACTGCAGGCTTGTCAAAATAAGCAATGTTATTTTTAGGTCATACAGAGAGAAGCACAACAGGCCCCTGATTCCACAATCAGCACTGCCTAATACAAATACAATAATTAGTAGCTATAATAATTTCTGATCCTAATTTCCTTAAAATGGGCTGCAAACTTAAGAAGCAACAGCATATTAATTGGCAGGCAAACCATCAACTAAATGCAGTTGATCTGATGGATGCAAAAAAGTACCATTTACAGGATTACTTTATTAGCTTGAAGAAATTCTGTTGTGAACATGAGAATCAAACAAGATAAGAAAAAAAAGAATACCTGATAGTCTGAGGTCATAATAAGTCCACCTGAGGTAGTGGTAGGAGGAACAACTCTCACTTTTTTCAGTGGGGGTCCCTGCGTGTGACTGCTGTCTTGGTTCCCTGGATGACCAGTTCCATTAGTATGGTTATTGCCCTGCTGCTGCTGCTGGTTCTTCTCAATTGTTTAAACACAAAGAAAAATTTCAACTCAAAAGCAGTACATGAAAAAACATGAAAACAGGAAATAGTGTGAAAGCCAGTGAAGCACGATGATACCGTTCTTCCAGTACTTACTTTGTCTCCTTTATCATCTGGTTCTTCTTCTGTTAAAAATTCTCGTTTTGGGTAAGGGATTTGACAACCTGCAAAAACACTGCCCCCCAGAAAAGTCTATTTATCACTGTATTAGAACAGAAAAGTTAGACCTGTAAGATCCATACTCCACCCACACTAGTTTCAAGTAGCCTCACTGGGAGCCTTTATCTACAACAAATGGAGTTCTCCTTTTTTTACTTCCATCACATACTAGACTTAGTAAACCTGCTCACATTAATTTTAAATTTTACACTGTCTCTGATAAAGTCATCCAAATTCCTAACAGTTTTCAGTGTTTCCAGTAACTGGTGATGAAACTGATGGCTGGAAAGGTATCTGCGGAGGACCACAGAGCTGTACAGCATAATTCACTGTCTCAAATCTAATTAAAAACTGTCCTTTAAAGTCCATGCCTATTAACAAAACCACCTGTAACAACACTTAAAAATAACTGGAAGTTTCATCTGTCAATTCATATCTCACGGATCACACACTAATTTGCTATTGCTAGCACAAGTTAAGGTTTATCTGCCCTTAAGCAATAGAAAACATTTGTCATAATGTTTCTGTGCACCTGTTAGCATTATTAATGGTGTATTTGCTTTGAAATGACAACTTAACACAAGAAAGAAGTCAAATACTGACCTAAAACCAGTTTATGCACAATCAAATCATTCACATGACAACATTAAGTAACAGAGGCAGGTCCAGGTTATAAACAACTTAATAGATTTTAGTGATATAAAGTCATTTTAATTAACTGCTTTTAAATATACATACCACACTTTACAAATTCTACCCTAAATAACTGTAGAGAATGATACATGATATGCACTAATCACTTTTCTAAAAATGTGCACATTCATGTTCTGCACTGTTGTTGTTTTGAGGAAGGGAGAAGTTCATTAAAAATGAATTATTCATCGACTCTAAATTTTGTTCCTTTTGTAATCTCACTGCTTAAACAAAAGGAAGCATCTACAGAAAATAGGTTTAAGTTGTTAAGGATGACAACACAGAGACATAGAGCTGAGTCTCTTCACCACTGAATTTACAACAAAGGCAAGGACAGAAAAATGTAAACTTATTAGTGAGTGTCATTTGGCATTCTGGAGCAGAGGAGTGGACCTGGGGGCACTTAGCAGTTGTCTACAAAGATCTGTATCATGTCTAATCAACCTGTCAGTGAATAACAAGATTAGTGCTGCAACTAACAGGATCAAAGTTCCATAAAGCAAGAGATTAATAAGAATGCTACTTAATTTTTAAAAACCTCAAACAACCTTTTAGCTGTTAGAGCTTTCTTTGGATTTACATAGTAAGTACTCAGCTTAATATTCACCAACATTTATAGCAGAGAAAGCATGCACTTCTAAGGCACCTCTGGACGTACTGATAGGTTAATAAACTGACCACTTACTCGGATGTGGGAAGCGGATCTTCTAAGAAATAGGGATCCTGCATAGCCTGTTCTGAGGTAATTCTCTTTATTGGATCCATAGTAAGCAATTTCTGAAGCTACATAAAATGAAAAATAAAAAGCTCTGCATTATCAGAACTGATATAACAGAATTTACAAAATATTCATTACATTATTTCTGAAAGATCAACTGATACAAATGTCTCTGAAGTCAAAACCTTAACCATAAATGGCAGGAACCACATTTCTTTTCTTTTGTTAAAAACATAGCTCCACACAGAGCATCCATAACTTACCAGTAAGTTTTAGCGGCCTGTCACTTCCTGCTGCATGCAACGTGTGCATAATTGGTTTCATAACTACACTTAACAGGCAGTAACATCACACCATTTAATTAACACTTAGCAATTGATAAGCAAAATATTCATTATTCCTCATTACTTCATATTGCCACATTAATACATTTCCATTGTCATCCACAGTATTCAGAAGATCTCTAGAAAGTCACAATTCAGAAAACATGATAAAGCAGCCATCAGCACATTCAAGAACTCCACCTGGCTAGACAACTTTTTATTACGCGCTCCTGCATGTATTTATCTCTTCTGATAAACACAGATTCTCCAACACAACTGCTTGCTACACGCTGTTGGTACGCTGAAATGGATCCAGCACCATTTCTCTATCAGGATAGAAAGATCTGGGCCTTTATCTTCATAAAAGTGATAAATCAGATCAGATGCCAGCTACTTGAAAATTTATTTCAAAACATCTGTGCTGGTTAAAGACAGTGAAGATGATCAATGCCCAAGTATGAATATGCAAAAGTCAAAGTAAAGTATATTTTAGAACATAGTTGAACTCAGTTCAACTAAAAAACCAGCAAAACCTTACCCTTTGACATGGCACATCTTGCTCTCACTGGAATGTATTAAAAGAGGGCTAAGAAGAACACATGATATTTGCCCTATGCCTAACTTTTTAAAATGGCACACAAGATGTTTCAGTGAAGGGAGCACAACCAAAACCCTAAGATAACACACAAAATGAAAATTTAATAAAACAAACCTGCTAATCAAAGCAAAGTGAGAAAATGATATGGAAAGAGTTTCAAACATAGGTACTTAGATGCACGGCCCTTGAGAAATGCTCAGGATACATAGCCAGAATCTCATCCTTACCAACTTAAAATACCAGTAACAAACATGAAGTCTAAATTCAGCATAACGTTAAAGACTGAAGGGTGGTTTTAAAAAAAACTCTTGTATGCTGTTCTAGTCTCATTTTGCAACCACCTGACATTTTCAGAAGCTGTCTGGACTTCACACATCTGCCACTGTGACATCTCAACAGCAATTTTCAATAAAAAACACATTAGAAATACCATGCTCTTTCCACACGTTTAAGATCTTTCTCTGGTTTAAGAACTGCAGACCATAGAGTTTTTGTCTAACTCCAGTGCTGAAGCAGCAGTACTGCATTTTAGAAGTGTCTCTTTCTCAAAAGGGTGGTGCAGGTGCATCTTCTTCTCCCCATCCATTCAGCAGTTATTTTGTGGAATACAGTTGTGCTAGATGCACAGCTTTTATGAGCAGAATGAGCTGAACTTCAGATATTAACAAGGAAAGAAAAATAAAAATCCTTCATGTTTTATTATGGAATACAGCACTTAAGTCCAAACTATACCTTGACCATAGAATTACAGAATGGTTTTGATTGGAAGGGTCTTTAAATATGATCCAGTTCCAAACCCCCTGCCATGGGCAGGTATGCCACCAATTAGACGTATTGTCACGGACAATGATCTTTAAAAGAAATGCTGCACTTTTGACTTACAGCACTTTGTTTTAAAAAATAAGCCATCTAACAAGATATGGAGAAATTACATATGTAAATAGCATTAATTTCACAGTTGCTCTTCGTAATTTTCATGAGATTAGCCTTTTTATAAAGATCTAGTGTCACAATCTATGTATGAGTTGATCATCTCCTTTCACTAGCTAAAGTGGGCATATACAACCACAGTGCAGACCTCCATATGGCAGACAGCTAAAGTTAGAAAGTGCATTTCCTCTCCTCAGCCTTCAGTTCTAATGGCATGGTTAAGAACATAATAAATCATAGAATCATCAGATGCTTTGGGCTGGAAGGAACCTTTAACATCATCTAGTTCCAACCCCTTTAAACCAGGCTGCTCAAAGTCCCATCCAGCCTGCCTTGAATGCTTCCACAACCTCACTGGGCAACCTGCTCCAATGTCTCACCACCCTCACAGCAAAGAATTTCTTCATAATACCTAGTCTAAATCTTTAAAGCCACTTCCCCTCTTTCTGTTGCTACATGCCCTTATATAAGTCCCTCCCCAGCTTTCCTGTAGGCCCCCATTAGGTACTGGAAAGCTACTATCAGGTCTTCCCATAACCTTCTCTAGGCTGAAGCCTCCCGCTCTCTCAGCCTGTCCTTATAGGGCAGGTATTCCAGCCCTCTGATCATCTTTGCGTCCCTCCTCTGGACCCACTCCAACAGCTCCATGTCCTTCTTGTGCTGGGGCTCCAGAACTGGACGCAGTACTCCAGGTGGGGTCTCACAAGAGCAGAGCAGAGGGGCAGAATCTTCTCCCTCAACCTGCTCATCATGTTTCTCTTGATGCAACCCAGGATTTGGCCTTCTGGGCTGCAAGCACACAATGCTGGCTTATGCTGAATCTTTCATCAACCAACATCCCCCAAACTCTTCTCCTCAGAGCTACTCTCAAAACCATTCATTCTCTACTCAACCTGTATCTGTGCTTTGGATTGCCCTGATCCAGCTGCAGGACCTTGCACTTCCAAGTTCCTCTGGAGAGCAATCCTTCCCTCTAGCATGTAAACTGCACCGCTCATTTTGGTGTCATCTGCAAACTTGCTGAAAGTGCACTCAATCCCACTGTCCATGTCACCTACAAAGATGTTAAATAGCACTGGTCCCGGCACTTATCCCTGAGGAACGCCACTTGTCACCAGCCTCCACTTGGACACTGAGCCACTGACCACAACTCTCCGAGTGCGACCACCCAACCAATTCCTTATCCAGCAACTGATCCATCCATCAAATCCATTTTTCTCCAATTTGGTGACCAGGATATAATGTGGGACAGTGTCAAACGCTTCGCACAAGTCCAGGTAGATGACATTAGTTGCTCTTCCTTTACCCACTGACACTGTAACTCCATCATAAAAGGGTAAGTCAGGCATGACTTACCCTTGGTGAAATTATGTTTGTTACCACCGATTACCTCATCTTTATTTTCCATGCACCTTAGTAGGGCCTTCAGGAGGATCTGCTCCATGATCTTGCCAGGCATAGAGGTGAACTGACTGGTCTGCAGTTTCCTGAATCTTCCTTTTTCCCTTCTTGCAAATGGGAGTTATGTTTCCCCTTTTCCAATCAGTGGGAACTTCACCAGACTGCCATGATTTTTCTAAAAAGATGGATAGCGGCTTGGCAACTTCACAGAATCAAAGAATCATAGAATTGCTCAGGTTGGAAAAGATCTTAAAGATCATCGAGACCAACCATGACCTAACCTTATAATCTGCCAGTTCCCTTAGAACCTGTGGATGGATCTCATTGGGTCCCAAGGACTTGCGAGCTTTCAGGTTCTTTAGACGGCCTTAAACTTGATCTTCACTTAAAGCAGGCTGATCTTCCTTCTCCAAGTTCTTATCTTTGCTTTCTGTAGCTAGGGTGAACCCTTGTGGTGAAGACTGAGGCAAAGAAATAATTGAGCACTGAGCAGCTTTCCTTGTATCCCATTGTGACCAGATCTCCAGTTTCCTTCCAGAGAGGGCCCACATCTTCCCTGCCCTTCCTTTTATCACTGACATACCTCTAGAATTTCTTCTTGTTCCCCTTGATGTCCCTAGCTAGATTTAATCCTATCTGGCTTTTAGTTTCCTAACCTGATTCCTTCAGACAACTTCTTTGTAGTCCTCCCAGGTAACGCGTTCCTGCCTCCACTCCCCACAGACTTTCTTTTTGTGCTTAGGTAATTCCAGGAGCTCTTTGCTAACCCATAGAGGCCTCCTGGCATAGGCCTCCCAGCACTGCCATCAATCCGGCTTTGTTCTTCACATCATTGACAAAGAATCACAATAGGCATTTTCAACTCCCCAAGTCTGCACAAAGTTTTTGCGGAACTATTATCTCAATTCAAAAGCAATCACAGGAGTGAAAAGAAGGGAAAAAAGAAAAGAAAATTGCCAACACACTTAAAATACACCACAAGCATAAAAAACATTGCAAAATTCTTGCACTTTATTAGGAAATTGGCTTCCATCATGTGCAGATAAGATGTGAACAAACTTTGTAATCATCAGTAACAAAAAACAAAAGCCACAAGACAAGTTTAATGACTGCGTAGTCATTATCATGTGGGAGACATCAAAACTATTCTGTCCCCTTGCTCAGGCAACAGCACAGACATGAATTTTTCACTTAGCATTACAAATATTGTCTATAAAGAACTGTTGAACCAGAAGATAACCTGCCTGAGCAACATAAGAAAAATACAGTATACTTCATATGACTTTGTGACAACACACCACGGGATATAAGGAAAAATGAATCAACCAGGAGCAGCAGCTGGGTCTTCATGTTCCAGAGCACAAACATTTAAGCAGGAAAACAGAAACCAAAGAAGGAGTGGGAAAAAAATAAGCTGAAAAAACAGAAATGAGTCAAAGTTGTCTCATGTAACATCACTTCTGCATGCGACAAGGAACCTTGTACATCAGTGTCAGGAAAGGAAAAATTCTACTTAGTTCAAGCTGATAAATGAAAGCATTTCATCCTTGGCAACCACACTTATCCATGCATTCACCAGTTCTGAATTAGCTGGGGTGTTTTACAATTGCAAGTGTATCACTTTAATGGGAGTCTCAACAAAAAGAAGTGTTATGTCCTAGAGATAACTAACTATTGTAAGAATACTGAAGAATACTAAAAAGCTTCTGTAAAAAAAGCAATTACAGATTAATGCTCCAGGAACACACACATGATGTAATTTTCTAAACATACAAGTCTCTTTTTATTTGGTAGCCATTTTCTTAATTCATGTTGTTTTGTTTTCAAACAGGCAAGAGTGATAAGTTTAAAATGAATATGTAGAAAACAATGTGATTAAGGATATTTTAAAAACAAAAAATAGGCTATCAGAAGTATGTAAAGCAGCGAAATAGCTAAAATAATAGTAATATTGCAAATATAGCTACACATTCAATACTGTTTCAAGACTGAAAACTTCTAATACACCTGATAAATGAATTAATCTGATGAATAGCTCAGAGAATTATACTACTGTGATAAGATAATGTGTTTTTGCAACTTTCAAATCATATATCACTTTTGACTTTATTTAAAAAAATGAAGTAAAATATTTATAAAATAAAGTTAGTCACAGACTCTCAATCTAAACAATTCTAACTTACATAAAGATATTTATTTTATTTTGTGAATGCAGGAACTTACCAAGTGAAATGCCTTACTGTCTGGTTTAACTTTATGCTTTTCCATATATTTGATAAGGCTGCAGTTGGTGTATCTAGAGAAGAAAAAAAAATAAAATTTCTAATATGCAAAGCAGTGATGTCACAAAGCTTTCTTAGCACTCTAGAAACATATTAAGAATAGCTGTCTTTGCTAATCTATTAAGCACAGAAAGAAGAGCAACTACCAAGACCAGAAGACTGCTTAAAAACCATTCAAACACTACAGAAATTCATCTATTCCCCCTTACACGTTTGTGTAATACACATCACATCAATATAAGAAGCATACTCTTGAACCATATACAGTCAGCAAACTATCACTTGGACTTTTAGCCACTTCACTGTAACAGTTTGAACAGTTTCATTCTACCCAGAGAATTCTGCGTATTTCTAATGCTAGGATACATCGAGATAAACGTCATGTCCACGTCAACACTGTCCTACAATCTACAGGTTGTTACAAGGACATCCACAAACTCCACTTTTTTTTGAGCAGAAGCTCAGAAATAAGGTCTCCAAATAGTTTGTTGTGATAGCATTGCAGATGCAAGAAACATATATAATAGTAGTGCTCCAAATCCCTCAATTTGATCAGGGAACCAAAAAGACAACAGTGGTAGGGTCTTAAGGGCAATGTGACAGCAACATGTTTAAGATATTCTTTCCTTCATAAGCTGCCCTTAGTTATCATGACTGACAATTATACTCAGCTTGTAAGAAACACTAAGTTTGCTACACTACTTATACGCAGCTATCATAGAAGAATCATTTTCAGTACCACAGATTTGGAAACAGCTCTGAGAAACTTATGCTTAGTAATCTTCAGACTGTCTGAGGTCTTACTGGCATCAGCAGTTTCACACCTGCCACTCTCTCATTTGCAGTCCACGTCTGGCCACTTTCCTATGATTCACATCAACTCAATAGATCAAGTTTACCATTAAAAAACAACTTTCTACTTCTTCAGAATCTAAGTCACAGTAACGTAGCCACTGTTTAGGACGAAAACAACCTAAAATATAGGGTAGGAGAGAAAAGTAAAATAGGCATTCATAAGAAAGCTCATCTCAACACAGACTTACGTGTTTCTTCGGAAATCCTTCATTAAAGTTGAATGTTCAGGCATCTTTTTTATGTCTTCCCAATCTTTATCTGCAAAAATCAGTATTTATTACTTTTTTTTTTCTTTCTCCTAACTACAACAAAGCGTTGTAGACCTTACCTTTTTCATTCAGCTACTCTAAGCTTATAGCTACTTATTTCTTTACATTCCCTCACCATCTCTTCACAATTCATCTTTTCAACTGATAAGAGATTCTATTTATATGTAACTCAAGAACTCCAAAAAAAAAAACCTATCAGCTACAATGAAGATCTCCATATGACCAAAGGACAACACAGAAGAAAAACATGTCAGCCCAGTGCACTTGCACCCTGAAGGTTGGTTACCTAATTTATTTAGGAATAACAGTAGTGATCTCTGGGCAGGATTACACCCGAGTCTAGTAAACATTCATTTTCATTCTGATAGCATTGTGTTTTGTCACAGGAAAATGCATGGAGGTACTGTGTAAATCTGTGCCAGCCTCAACCTAAAAGAAATTCTATTTATTGAGAAAAGGTCAAGGCAGAGTAACATTAGCACATTTCAATTAAAGAGTATTTAATCTTAACTCTCTGTATGCACAAAGCCTGAAATGCCTTTAAAAATAAAACAACAGCAACATCACCTGTTAGCCTCAATTGGATTACACTCTGTAACTACTAAAAAAAAATTCTATCAACAAGTAGTTTGACTCAAGTCAAATCTTTACCAAGACTCATCATATTTACACATGCTTGGAGCTCAAAAGTATCAAATTAATAAATAAATCCATAGACATTCTCTTCTTTCCCTGTTGTTCTGTTCCTCTCCCTACCCCTTCTCAAGACAGCTGAAACTTTCAATTACAGCAAATGTCAGTTAAAAAAATGTTGCTACTAAATGAAAAAAATAGTAATTCTTGTGAGAAAAGCAGATCTAAAGAATTGAGAGTAAATCATAAAGCAGCACTATTTAAACCCAACACAAAACAATGAGATTGTTATTTATGTAAGCTATACAAAGACAAAATCAACTCCAAATAAGGAAGGAAAAGCAGAAGAAAATGATAAAATTCCAGGCTAGATGCTGAGAAGTTAAGTATTGCTTAAAGAAGATAGATTGAGGGGGACTTTCATGAAAAATAAACCACTTCATGTGCAAAGGCAACACTTACAGCAATCTCAGACAGCAGTATGGAAGCAAGGAACTAAATAAGGGAAAAAAGAAAGTCAAAGGGAAAGATAAGAGCAATTTTAAGAATGAAACTCTATAACCACACAGAAATAGAGACAACAAACTTTGTGTGGTGAGGAGAAAGTCCATCAGAACAGCAAAGGAAGAGGTTACTAATACTAAATGGGAACAGAGAAAACAGAGAACATAAGCAGTGAAGAGAAAGATGACTGAAAGTTAAAAATAAGCCCCCTGTTATTCAGACACCTGCAATCATGTAAACACTAGAAGACAAATGTTGAAATGAAAGTATTCAAGATAGCCTGTAGAATAAAAGATATGACCAGCACTGAGGGGAAAATGCAACAGGAGACATCCACATTGTGATTTGTTTTGGTTCATGTGACCGGTTCTTTGTTGTGGTTTGGACAAAATACTATTTCTCCAGAGGATAACCTTCTTCCAGAGGGAGAAACAAAAAAAGAAACACCCTCCTATAATTCCAGACTAATCTTTCTTTAATTTAGCATATGCATAATACTCAGAAAATGTAGGTATTGTTCTTGGTTTCATACAATCACCGATCACTTTTCAAACATAAAATCAGTCCTGGAGAAATCCAGAAATATTCTATATTGTTTTTAATCATCCATTATTAAAAGAGATCTTTTAAAAACAGAATATTGATACATTTATAGGCATAGATAAACATATCATTAATAACAGGAAAAATACTTGATATAACTATTAGATTCTAGGTGACTCATGACAAAGTTTGTGTTTAAACAGCTTTGTTGCTTTTGTCAGCTGCCACCTTCATATGCAAAAAATACAATACAGATATCTTTCTTTGAACAGCAGTGATAAAAAATACAACATGTACCTGCAGGAAATCCCATTACATTGAATATTCTGTCCAGCTGGTCATGGTGATAAGGATTACTAGTTTTGATATCCTCTTGTCGACAATGGAATATTGGCTCTGATGTTAGCAGCTCTGCAAATATACACCCTATGGCCCAAATATCTTTAGAAAAGGAAAACAGAAATAAACGTCAAATGAATCTTTCCAAAAACATCTTGGTGAAGTAAAATGTTAGTTTTTCACTTACCAGAGATAAGGTTCCTGCATGGAAAAATGTAAGTTTCTATTGTACAACACTTCTTAAGACTTTCCCTTTTAGCTACAGGTCCATAATTTAGTAACTCAAGTATCATACAAGTTTAGTGGGGCTTTTTGTTTGGCTTTTTTTTTGTTCATTTGTTCATTGCTGTTGCTCATTTATTTTTGTTTGCTCGTTTTTAAGCACAGTTACCACACTGGTAAAAGTGAGTTTGATTTAAAAAGAAGAAAGAAAAAAAACCAACAAAAGCTATTTGATTAGCTGTCCACACAAAACACAATTGAAGAACCAACCAACACGTCACCCGCTCAAGGTCACACTGCTCCCATCAAAACATCTGCTCTCTCTGATCAGCCCCTCATTTTAACAAATATTAAAAGGTCCCTATAAAACATGAGTTGGATATTAAAAGGTCCCTAAAAAATATGAGCAGTGATAAAGAAATAACCAAATGCTAACTACAAAACTCTGCAGTAAAATAATAAAACTGCTCTATGTGCAAGTATCTCACCCTCTTTTTTTAAAAAAAATAACATTCTTTGAAAAAAAAAAAAAAGCTTTTCTTTCTGGAGAATGTTCTCCCCACCCCCTGCTTTTTGTTGTTGTTGCTGTTATTATTATTTTTTAAAACAAAAATACTTTCATTTTTAACTGTTTTGTCCCAATCTGCAAAATCAGAGTCTAAATCTGAGTTGTTTCCCCCATTATATATACATATAGTATATACAAGAGCAGTTTCTAAGTAACACATACTAAAGCCACATCAAACCTTGAATGAACAAGGAAATGTCAGGAACAAAGACAAAAGTCAATGATGCAGAGAACGCAACCTCACTGCTCAGTGCTTGCATCAGTCAGTTTTTATCAGTGCTGAAAAAAAATTATGTACTAAAGGCCATGGCTATCCATGCAGTTTCACATGCCGCAAGCAGAAGGAAACGCTAATAAAGCAAAAGAACACGCAAACACTACAAAAAAGCAATTGAAAAGAACGTACTTAATAAAAGAAATATAATATTAACAGAGTTGCTGAAAATACATTTGACTCAAAGATTAAAATCTCTGAGAAAAACACTGACATGATATTAAGAAAAGAATGGTGATGTCTGACGGGAGAACTTCAGGTTATGGAAATAATAACATATATGCCAACGCGCAGCCTCCACGTTTGTCCAAAATAAGTGGAGCCCTGCAGGGGAAATTGTTTCCCCGGAAACGTTTGTCAAGCTTTAACACAGATTTTGAAAATGAGCAGCTTGGAGAGGAAAAACTTCCCAGATCTCTTCTTTAGAGTCTCTCACTCCCCCCACTGAGGTGAACACTATCCCCAGGTGCCCAGGCCTCTCCCCAGCCTTCAGCCACAGCCTACCATGGCTCTGGACTTTGGGACACTCGTACCGCCCAGTGGCAAGGCAAAAGGCCAGCACAGTGATGGCCACTCAGACTGGTGAGTAGGAGCAATGAACTAAGGAGCTGGCAGCATGTGGCTGATGGAACGAATACCATCCTCACAATGCCTGCATACTGAGAGGCTGCAGGTCTGTGTGCCCACAGCCCCTTCCGGTGCCGGGCACTGACCACATCCCACCACCTCGAGGAATTCTGAGGCACTCACGTGCTTTGAAAAAGACAGAAAGAGAATCATAGAATGACATGGGTTGGAAGAGACCTTAAAGATCACTGAGCTTCAACCCCTTGCCATGGGCAGGGCTGACACCTCTTGGGCTGCCCAGGGTCAATCCAACCTGGCCTTGAACGCCTCAAGGGATGGACTAAAACACAGGCCTGACAGAGTAGAACCTATTATTGGCAACTTCCGTCTACTGAAGAGAAACACATACCAAATAGCAAACTTAAAATTATTAATTTCTCGCAAACAAATTCAATACTTTCTTGACAGATGCAGAAGTGAGGAGTAGCAAGTAAAATGCCACATTGCATTAAATCTCACTGATACAGATTAGTGCAGCAAACACATTCTCCATCCTATGCTTCCCCAAGTGTATTTCCCAAGCATTTATAAAACTAGATGAACACTTCTGCAATGAAATTAACACACTATGTCTCACCACCACGAACAGTTTAAACCAACAGTTTCAAGATGCATCCCTATCACTTCAATTCTAACAGCTTCTAGGAAATCCTTGAGGAGCAGCCATTACACTGCATTGCAGGGCACTTTGAACCAAGCCCAGAAATGTTTCATTCCTACAACTGGCCAGAAACCACAAACAACTTGTCAAAGTTAAGTGTTTCCTTAAGAACTCAGTATCACAGCTGCTGACCTTTGTACTATTTAACAGTACTCAATATCTGGGTGCAATTTGCATGAACAATAGCACGGCAGGTTATCCTCCATGTTACTTACCGATAGCTTTGGTATAATGCCTTGCTCCAAGAAGCAACTCTGGAGCTCGATACCAGAACGTTACAACTACTGGATCCAAGTCTGCTAAAGGCTTCAGAGGTGAATTAAATAATCGGGCAAAGCCCATATCAGCTGCAAAATTCAAAGAGAGGTGTTTTAGTCTTTTAGGAAAACTACCATATATTTTTTATAATGAACTGATTGAGTTTACTTTTTTAGAGCTACCATCACTGTGCTAAATAAACACAAAGGCAGATTGTAGCAGATAGAAATTCTGTGAGCAGATTTCATGTTCTTAAAGCTTTTGTAGAAGTTACTGGATGCCATCACCTATAAAGTACATCATTATAAATCATTACTAACACGAGCCATTTAGAACGAAGAATTAACCATTGTTCTGAAAAAGCGTATCATTCACTTCTCTCAGGACACTGGTAAATCCTGACTCATTTTACCTGATGTTCTCCGGTAAAATAATCCATTATACTGCATAGTCTTTCAAGAAGCATTTTACATGTGAGCAAAACACAAGTTCTGCACAGGTTAGAATGATTTATAATACATACGTGCATGCCACAAAAGCTACCTACTCATGAAGTTAGCTGTAGCAAGTTTTCCTCCACAGAAAAAGCAACTAAGCCTACAGTACCTGCCTCCCTAGCAATATTCAGTCAAGAAGTTATTTCCAGCATCAACATAACAGTACTAGACACCATTAAGGTTATAATTTTAAGCGGTGCTTGGGGGATTAAAAACTGCTTTTTAGAATTGGTAATATATATATATCTTCCTAGAAAGCTGTCTGAGCTAGCTAGCAATAGAAATGATACAGGAAAAAAATGGGCAGAGACTAAAATTTGCAATTTCACCCACTGGATCTGCTTGTCTACCCAGTGCTCCCCAAATCCCAAGAACAGGGACTCTGGTGCAAGGATATATATTTGCTGAGAAAGATTGAAAGGAGATGAACAGCTGTTCTGAGGGCAAAGGAACTATCTGCTATAGCTCACTGGTTGGGGGAATCTGTGGTGTAATATGGGTCTCTAACTTGACTAGAGAACTTGAAATACTTTTTCATATGCATTCCTATTTATGATTATTTTAATGCTTTTAAAAAGAGAAACATTTTACCATTTTCTAAATTATAGGTTACTGAAGATACAATCAAGTCACTAGCATCTATAAAAAATTAAGAAAATAGTTTGCAGAATTTTTTTTTTTTAACTCAAAATGACACAAAAAGGTTATAGAAGTTATCTTAAGTTAAATGCCAGTTATGTATTTTTTAGAGAAATTAGTTTGCACTGAAAAAGTGGATGCCCTTGTTATGGGTTTAACTTCTGCATTCTTTTCCTGCTGTGGTAATATCTTAAGAATATAAGAAAAAAAAAATCTACATTTTGATAGCACACTTAGAAATGCAGGGTCTCCCACCCTCTTCCCCCCGGGAATGGATGGCTCAGAGGACTGGTGGTATACAATCCAGAATCTTTCACCCGTCCATGATCAGTCTGACTAAATTTGGTTGTGTTCAAACTTATTCTCAAATTAATTCAAAACTATCCATTAAGAGATAAATGGGTGGTCTATGTGCAATTACTAGCAAATAGTTGTGTACAGCAAACACCACCACCACAGTTCAAACTGCACGTGCCCAGAGAATGACCTACGTTCTCCATTTTGGAAGCAACTGCTCCATGAAGAATATGGCAGTAGGAAGAAATAGTCACTTCTGCTGTCTGTGCTGTCCCTGTTTTGTACACAGAAGACCCCAAGTTCTGCTGTCAACCCTAAAGCTTAGATGGGCCTTAAAATCTTTCAGGGTAGATGTGCAGAAGTGTTCAGCCCTGGCCTATCTATTCCCTGGGTTACAAGAAGGGAGGGCAGAGCTAGAGTAGCACCGAATGCTCCCTGGAAATCTTATAGCCCTGTCCTTTACACTAGTGATTAACATTATAGTTCAGGTAAACAAAACAGTAAGTGTACAGAACAACAGTGCAGAAGAATCACCTCATAAAAGAGAGCCAGAGGGAAGTGAAAAAGATGAACTAGCTTTAAAATAAAATAAATAAATAAATAAAAATAAAAGCCTATCAGATAGGGCTGTATTACCATAACAGACATAAGGAGGCTGTGCATTAGCAGCCTGCTCCCACAGCTCTGCCACACTAATGCACAGCCTGGTATCGCTTAGTACTGTTAGGCTACCGTTAGTTTTTATGTATTTATTTACTTTAATTTAAAACAATTGAAGTTCTGTGAATTATCCCCTCTCTCTGAGCAGGAATTCCCACAAAAAATTCTACAGCAGTGGGGAAGCATTGGGTCACTCCTACCCACTTACAGCCCATCTGGAGCATTTAGCAGTTCTCAGTCAATGTTTTATCTGAATTCCTGTGTTTTCTGGACTTTAGGATCCCTCGTGCTTATCTCCAAGAGACCTGTCTGCCCTTTCAAAAACATGTTGTAGGCTTGATGCCATCTCTGATTTTGTTATAAAGTTTTAAGGTTTTTAGGAGTAGCAGTAGATAGTTCCTATTTAGATTTTGGAAGCAGCAGCAAGATAATGTAATGACATTACGAGGGCAAATGGAAGAAGTTTTAAAACCCCATTTCTTTCTCCTCTCCTCCCTTGCTGTCTCCCTTACCCCCACATCAACACCCACCACCCCACACAAACACCCATTTAAACAAAACATATCGACATTTTCCAGTTTTGATGGTAAGGCTACCACATTTCATCGGCAGGGATCTAACATCAAGGAGCCAGTCACTCAAACACAGCATTTAGACAATGTCTCCAGCAAATACTAGTATGACAGTAACTACTTTAAGGGGTACAACCGCACCTCCAGAACATTCTAACTTAAATGCTACACTGGGACTTATCAAAGATATCAACATACCAATTTTTACTCTTCCTCGCTCAGGACCTTCACCCATAACTAAAATATTAGCAGGTTTCTGTGGAAAAAAAAATAAATATACAATACATATACCACGATAAACCTAAACACAGTCTCTGAAAAGTTAGTTAAGCTTTGTTTTGCCAGTTTTAAACCAGTTTTGTTTTGATTAAAATGACAATTTTCTCTACCATAGCAAAGCTGTGCAAGGACCCAGCCACGGGCTCTCCCTGACTGCATCTCCCTCATGTTTCCTCCCAGCATGGCTGTGCTCCACACTGTGCTCCCTACGCTGCTGCCCTACTGTCAGCCACCCCAGCAGGCACTCTCCAGCCTCCCACATTGCTACAGAACCCTGGTATTCAACCCGGTGCGCTGGGCAGGGGGCAGACCCTGGCTGCTCAGCATCCCTTGGCCCATGGCACTGGTGCAGGAGTCATCAGGCACCTTTGCAGACACTTTTTCCATGAAGAAAGTACATTGCCATACAGTTTTATATGGGAGACAAAAATCACCTGAATTATTCCTATTTACAAGTGTATACCAATTCAGACAGCTGTGAAACCAGAAAGTGTTCCCATTGTGCTATCTTTCTCTCCATTATTTTGACAGCAAAATACCGATTCTTCCCCTTCTTTCTTTTACTAGAGGTGAGTTACAGAACTGAGCTGGAGCTCAACTGATTAGTAAGACAATCCATTCTCCCATCCTCTAGTTTCTGTTCTAAAAGTTCTTAAAACCCAGTCTCTGTATCTCCAGTCAGAAGATTCCTCACATGCTAACATGCTGCACATAAATCAGGCCTTCACTGCTAATTTTGAGGGAGAAAGCAATGAAGTTCACAATGAAATTTTAAAATTTATAGTGTGGTTTCTGTTGTTGTTGTCGTTTGTTTGTTTTTGTTTTTTAAATTTTATCTTAAATTGAGTGATTTAGATATCTACTCATACTGTGATTCTTGGACAAAACAGGGGTCCTAATCAGTTGTCCATTAGAAGAACTGCAGTAAGATCAAGTTACAGCCTAGCTTTGTTTTCCCACTTTACTTGGACCTGAAGTAAGAAAGCAGTCCAGCAAGAAAGTTTAGGCTACTTAAAAATTAATAGAATAAATCCTAGTATCTCTTGTAGAGAGCAAAGTGTAATCTACCAAACATTCACTATTACTGAACGTATTAGGTTTTGGCATAAAGCAACATTCAAAGAGTTAGAAGACCACAGTTAAATAACAATGTAGTAATAATTCATATTGTACAAAACTAGGTGAAAGGTAATAACTGGAAAAAAAAAGCCTTAAGAAACTTTATTACTACAGCCAATGAAAAGCTCCAATGTGGGTTTCTGAAGCTGCACAATCCGCATACAGAATACATAAATGGAGCACAGGGTAAATACGAAAGCTGGTGTTACAGCTTGGCTGAACAAAGACTTTCCAACAGCAATTACAGCTTGGCAGAGCACACTTGAGCTGTACCAGCTCAGTGATGTGCAGAAGAACTTGTGTCCCACACCACCAATCCCATCCCCATCTTTTTTTTTTTTTTTTTTAAACTTTATTCTTTCTTTCTTTACATACAGGTATACGTTCCATGCGGGCAGTGCTTCAGCACAAAATAAAAAAGCGATATGTGTGCACATGGCCCACACGGCATCAAATTCGGTTGTTTCTAGAGAAGTCTCAGAAATAAAGAAGCCACATAAGTCTTCAAATCCAAAAGTAATGCTGAAGTTTAAAGCAATTCAAACTGCTACTCAAAAAAGACAATTCCACCACATTCTCTTGCTACACATTGATTCAAGGAGAAAATATGCATTTATTTTATGAAAGCTGCTTCAGTGTATCTAGAATGTTAATGAGCTATTTACCTAATTAATATATTTTTAGCGGAAAGGATACACAAGCACCAAAGTTTTTCAGGTAAATCGTATGCTATTCTGAAACATCATATTTTACATGTTGGTAACACTCTTTACAAAAATGCTTATAACATTCTCCTTATTCTTTTACCTTAAAAAAAAAAAGTTACTACATGGACTGTGATGGGGGCAAGAAGCCATTCTCACACCTGGGCTCCAATACAACAGGTGATTAATCAGCACAGCACAGGGTAACAACACCTGCCCGAAACGCTTCTACCCTTAGTTCAGGTAGGTACACAGGAGAGAACACAAAGATGAGACAGAACAGGCAAAACAGGTAACAACAGCAACAAGTAACTTGATTCGGAATCAGGGTTTGTATTTTTCCCCTCAGGATTTACAGAAAAAATTTAAAACCACAGACAATTTAGAATTCCATGTAGGAGTCTTTGGAAGCCACAAATTACCAAAAAATCTCAGCCATCAATCTTGAGTAACCATTCACAGCAGTTCACCTCTTTCTATCAAAGGCCCTTCTCTGAAAAAGCACTGTTTGAAAAAGATTTTTATTGCAGACAATATTTATCACTGTAAAGAGAGACAACATCACATTTAAAACAAGGATTAAAACCTGGAATTTTCCAATCAAGCCTGTTCATCAATATCAAAATTTCATGGAGGAGGTTCCACCACAAAGCAGTAAAGGGACAGCGCGGGCTAAACACATTTTGGGGATTCTCAAAAAAAAAAAAAAACACAAAACCACCAATTGAGTCCACTAACAAAATTCAGAACATGGGTCAGGAACTCTTATATAGATCTGTCTCAAGTCTTAGAATGGATTAGGTTGAAGGGGATCTTAAAGATCGTCTAGTTCCAACCCAAGTCCACCATTTGGAGAAAAAAGCACTGCCAAAAGAGACAGACTGGGAGAAACCGAGTATATATTAGACAACTCTATTTGCAAAGAAAAATAAGCAATCATTAGGAACAGAAGGGAGAAATCCAGACAAATATCAGTTTAATTTAGTTTTCATTTAATTTTCATTATTCAGAGAAAATGAAGGTTTAAGTGCTTATTCAAATCCCTTGGGCTAGGCGAGCAAAGAAAAAAAATCTTACAGCAATTTTTACATTGAGTTCTGAAAACAAACTGTGTTAAAACAGTAATCTTTTATTACAATTACTAATAAACAACTTTTTAAAGTCACTTATTTTTGTTGCAGTTGAGACACAGTTATTTTTGCCTTCAAATAAAACAATTTGCTTATGCCAGCCAAACATAAATGAGAAAACTGCTGAGATCCTAAACCAAACGTGAAGAGCCATGCAGTAATGCATAGCTGAGTACTTGGCAAAGACTAATAAAACAACATTCAGATACCTTTGTAAGATGAAAACTAACCCCTCTCCACCCAACCCCCTTAGTCTCATCAGTAGTGGACTAACTCATTCTCATGGACAGATTTGTGACCATGGCACAGCACTAAATCTTATCCAAAATCTCACTTTGAAGGACTTGTGAGATTCCAAGACAAGACCTGTCTAGTGCAATTAATCACTGTCTTTAAAGAGAGAATAAAGATGCTCACTGAAATATTTTATATACTCTTGTTTTAGTCAGTATTTCCCAACTGCACACGATTCCTAAAAAGCAAGCTAATATCAAATAGAGAAGCTATAAGAAATGGAGGATACACTGATAGAATTAAAGATCTTCAGGCAGTCCTCCTCTTCCACCTGGCTCATCTAACATATGAAATACAGCACTGCCTCCTTACTCCAACTCTCAAGAGTCTGGGACAGAAGGCTGCACAATCCTTCCAGGCAGACCACCTTCCTTCACTTTTCATCACTGCAAAATCTTTCCTTAACTTTTAAGGCAAGCAACAATGTTATATCCATTGCTTCTTTTCTTAAACTTCAGCAGGACAACAACCCTTTCATTTCAACAACTTCAGACATCTTTGAATACCTACATTTCTTTTCAGTCCCTTTATCTAGATTGAAAGAAGTTCTTCTACTCAGTGTTTCCTAATAGGATGTTTTTTTTTTTTTTTACCGATTCCTCTCCCTCTAGTACTTCCTCAGGGCCACCTTTTCATTTGAACTGGAGTGCCCCAAATTGCACGCTGCTTCTGTTGAGGCTTCACTAACGCTAACTACAAGTGATTATTTTACATACCTGGCATGTAGTCCTCCCTTACATACAATCCCAGCAGGGTATACGGTTTTGCCAGCCATGTGAGGTGATTGATTCATGCTAAGGTTATGAGCCATGCATTTTCTTCACATCTTTTCTGCAGGACAACTACTTTTTTAAAACATTCCTCCATTTGAACAAACATTACACTCTGACACTGCTTCTAAACATACCCTAAAAATGTTTAGGTTCATTCAGAGAGGAATTCCAGGCTTTAAAACGTATTCCATTTTCTATTTTGAAGATAAAAATGGAAACTACATGAAAATTATACCAATCCTTCTCAATGACAAGTAATCATAGATCAAAAAAGACATTTGTGTTGCTTGCAGTGAGTTACAAATAAGAGCAGGAAATGACCACTTGTTCAACGTCCTCATGCTAAGTGACTGGAAACCATGGGGCATTTTTTGTGCTCCAGTGAAAGCATGGAACTTTCAGTAAGTTTCAATCAAAGCACTGAAAGAAAATAGAGGAAAGGAAAGAAAAGAAATAGAGTTTTTGGAAAGCGTAGCAATTGTTTTGCTACTACCTTTAACACTGAACCAGACTGTAGAAATTACTACTCTATATATTTTTCACTACTAGATTGCATACAAACCAGTTTGTTTTAAAGGCTAAACACATATCAATGAATAAGCAGAATTCCTTTGATTTATCTATGGTATTATAATGTAGATGTGACCTTTTTTTGCTTGCCACTTATTAAATGTTTGCAGTAGTCTGACACAGAAAGAAAGAGCAGCCTGACCTTCTTTGTTACTTCCATTTTAATGGAATGCACCTTCTAATCAGGTTTAAGTATTATCCTAATTCTCATTTGGACTAATCCCATAGTTTGGCTGCTAAAACAGTAGAGGGGTGACTTACAGCACTGACTTTTCCAGACCACTAATTGTGCATCTGATGGTCACACAGTTTACAGAACTGACCATGCCATGTATTTCTATGTATGATGAGCCAAGACAGCTGAATTAGTTAACACTCATTTTCATTTGAAACAGCAGCATTAAGAACAATATTAAACACAGTGGTTTTATCCCAAAATTATTTTGCCTTTGCAATCAGTTTCAGCAACGATTCTATTAAGATTTAGAATTAATAACTTCTTAGTATTTCACTCTTAAGAATTAAGCCATATAGGAAGAGATTCAAATGTACAACTCCACAATTGCAAGGGCTTTCCAGCATCAAATTGTTACCTTCTGAGAAAAACAATTTTTGTGACTGAGGCAGAAATCTAAAAGCCTGACGTTATTTCTCACTTCACAGTGAAGTCCTGTGAGAAGAAAAGCTGTACACACACACACACGCGCATGAAAAAGATGACTTCAGTTGACCTGGTAAAATTCACACCCAGTTTCATGGTCTGTGAGCTGCAAAGCTTCACACTTCTTAAGCTACATTGGTTTGCTGAGCAACCTTGTTGGTCTTCAAATAATTGGAACATACACCAAAAATATTCACCTCAATGTGCTTGTACTGCACTGTTAGCAATTCTACTCCATTTTCAAGCATTTTATGGTGCACAGAAAATAATTGACATTTCCATTTTGAACAAAACTCAATACTACAATGATAAACAGCACAGTGAAAATATCAGTATTATTGTATACAGCTGATAGCATCAGCAATTTCCTGAAGTAAATTTTTTCCTTGTATTAAAAGATGGGCATTTACAACTGCAATATTTTTAGTGATACATTAACTGAGTTGTCTTTAACATAAATAATCAAAAGACCACCATGAACAATGTAACATTTAATGGAAAACAATATTCTACAGAATTGAACGTGTATTAAACCTAATCATTGAAGTCTTTTCAATTAAAAGTATATTAATTCTGTTAACAACATATTAATTTCCTTACAAAAAAGACAGTTCAGAGGGTTTTGTTTTGGTTTTTGGTTTCTTGGGTGTTGTGGGTTTTTTCGTTTTGTTTTGGAGATAAGAAAATATTCAAACATTTAAAAATTAGTATTTAAACCAGGAACTGTTAAATTTTCAAGGTACAAAAGGTATTTGTACAGGACAGAAGTTACATGGATGCCATATCTATGCCAGGGAATCCTTCTGCTAGGTACTATCAGCATATTACATCTCTGTTTCATCCTGATGAAAGCTACTGGTTTCCTATTGCTTTTTTTTTTTTATGCTTTCAACACGCTTCAAGAATTTATTTCAGTTACTGTTATTCAGTTACTGAAAACATGGGGCAATGTAATTTATTAAGATTTGTGCATAACACGCAGGCTTTTCTATCACTTTGATTAGAACTGAATTATACTGGAAGATGTAATTACACTTTCAAGCCAACTGTCCCATCCAGTAAAAGTGTACATCAGACTAAGCTAGAAGGTGCAACTTTCTGTACAAAGTCTCCGAGGACAAAAAGGTGGATATCATAGGCAAACATCTTCTGTAAGAAAAGCTACTAACACGTAAAACATGGTTATCATATCACCCAAACATGCAATAACAAACTTGAACTAAGACAGATAGACTGGCACAAATATACTTCCTGTGTATTTCACTACAAGCGATTATCATCTCCATGGGTCTGGACAGCTGCTTCCTGTGAACGCACTAGAAGCAGGGTCTGTGCCTAGCATCATAATCATATCTGGGCAGTCTGCAAAGCCATTGCATGAAAAACCAGGCTAGTAACAAAAGAACACATTTAAAACTATAGAAAGAAAAATCTGGTATAGCATGCCCATCAGTTTATGTATTTGCATCCCAAGAGTTCAACCTAACTTCTGCAATTAAAAGAACAAAACCACTCAAGTTACCTTTAAGAAGTTTCATGCACAAATGCACACACACACAAATGATACCGATGTGATTATACATACATGAATGATATCCTTCAGTATATTACCTATGTAACACTTAAGATGATTCTTCAATCATCAATATACTTCAGTCCTTCGGAAGTAAATAATAATAATAATAATAATAACAACAGAAGTATTTTAAAAAAATGCACATTTGACAAAACATAATATAAAAAATGCTAGTTCTGCACATGGTCTTCCTAGCATTTTGAAAAAGCTGAAAGTCCAAGACAGAATAATATAGTAACTACATCTGTTTGGAAAGCATCTTCATTGCAGCTATTGAAATCTTCAGTTATAGATCAAGGATTAGAATAAATCAGAAATCCTCAGTTATTGAAACTTGCAGGAAGTAGAACAGTTTCTAACACTTCAATTAAAAATAGCTACGAAACACAGAAAACATCCAAAATGACAGCTGAGAAATACTCAGGAAATGAAATACAAGTGAGAAAAGAACATTACAGTCATCTGACCATCTTTCTTTCCATTCAAACAGATGCATCTTTCTGTTGCTTCATCCCCTCGCTTCCATGTTTTATATTGCATGGCAGAATGAAGCAAGCATGGTTTATAATGCATGTTCCTTTCACAAACAACCTATTTTTTCTCTTCCGAAGCATTTGTGAAAGCAGTAAAAACAGACTGTGAGACTGCTGCAATAACTACTACTGCGTTTATGACTGACTGAAAATATCAAGTTCTGCCTGTACGAAGAGATGGGATCCTTCATCTGTCAAACAGTTTTGAGAAGCTGACTAAAGAAGTTTGGAACACTATATTTTTAAACACTTAATTGTGAAAGCTGCTTAGCAGAGAGCCATTAATAGAAACTCAAGCCTTCTGGACAGTTAAACATTGAAGGTAACTTTCATGAGAAGCTTGTATATCTTCCCAAGGAAAATACTTGCATAAAGCTTTCTGATAGTCCAGTTCTCCTCTCATGATCAAAATAATAAAAAACAATATACAATTACATGGAACATAAAATGTATTGCTTTTGTAATCAATATGGGGATCATAAAAATTCCCCCAAACATTCTTCTGTATTCTTAAAAAGTTTCTCTATTCTATATATTCTTACCTGAACATTCATCACAAAAAATCCTTAACATCTTCAACTGAAATGTAGTAATACTTGGAAAACATCTTCCAAACACTTTTTGCACTAGCTGTTTATTTTTGCTACAAAGAGTTGTCAACGTATTCCATTTTCTACTTTGCTACTTATTTACCCTTCTCTTGCGATTAAATCAGGCTCCTAAAGGCTAGTCCATCCTGTCAGAGATCCAACAAAACAGATATGTTATGCATTATTTTAAGTAGGCGGGAGCCCTTTTGAGCATTCACAATTGACAGGAGCTGGTATTAACTCTGGCAAATTTAACGTCTGAGGCACCAATCAAGATACTGCAGTCCTTAATCTGTAAGGGAAAAGGTAAAGGACGCTTGTGAGCTTTCAATAACTCCAGGAAAGAACAAAGATATAGAATCTTAAAAGCCTTCACTGAAAATAAGATAAAAAAAAATCTTTCATGTATTTAATATATTAATCTGTTCACATTTGCTCTATTGCATCATTACGTATTTCAGTCTAAAGCATTTTAACAAGCGGAACTGTTTTCCTGAAGGCAATGCTACATTCTCAGCATCCAAGTCCTAGATTCTCCTGCATTTCTCATTGCATTCCAGCACCATCTTGTTTTCCTTGTCCACCTCCACAATCCGCTAGCACCCCTCCCATCTCCCATCTCCTTTGAAGACCAAGTAAAGTGAGCCAGGAGAGGCGTGTGGTGTAAATGACCGGTGAATCACTGTCATAGGAACGAAGGCAAGCCCAACTGAACTGGCCTTGGTACAGCTCCCAGTACATTTCTCCCAAAACATGTCCTCCTTTATTTGATTACCTCTTTTTCTGAAGTTTCTAAGAATGTGATGGCTTTGATACTTTATCTTTTCATCAAGGTATTTGAATACTTCATATTTGAAATTTGATAAATACAAAGGTTACATGATGGAACACTCATTTAAGCTTTGTTCCCATTTATGTTGTTCCAGCCATCTCTCTAGAAACTATAGTTATAATTCTATCATTTCTTCTAAAAAGCTCTAAAGTACCACCACGTTTTCATTTTAGAAATCAGTAAATAAGCAGACAAGGACATTGTGGTACTGTTATTGAATATGTTCCACTGAAGGACAAACTTCTCTAAAACTAATACAGCAACATTATTTAATTCTTTGGGACATTGAAAACGCCTTGCCTGATTTCACAGCCAGGTGAGGATGTAAACAGTTTTAAACATCAGCCCTGAAACACTCCATCCCACGCTGAGGAGAGAAAACAAAAAGCAGCATCCTCAGACCTGCAATTCCTCTATGGGTAATAAGATTCTTCACTACCTGATAGCTGGTCTGAGGTCAAAGTTTAAAAAGAATGTGATTCACAATGACATTGAAACATCAGGAAAAAAGTATGTTGTGTGCACTGCTTTGTGTTTGACAGTTCCAAGCAGATAAGTGAAAAATCTCACTAAGGAAATATCAACAAATTGTAAATGACAGCAGGTTTGCAAATATTATCCGCACTGTTAGATGGGTGCAGTGTAACTTCATGTCTCCAAATAATCATTCATCTCTGAGCCATCTGGTGGTTAATAAGCAGCCTTATGTTCTCCACTCTTCTTTTTTTTATTACACCTTATATGTTGCCGATGTGAAAGTTTTCACTAACTATGGAACTCCAAATTGAGAATCTTTAAATGCATTTACTCAAGTAATAACAGTTTAAAAGTAAGTCTTCCTAATTTTGCTCACATTATTGCCTTGCTTAATCAGCAGACTTCTAATAATTTTGTTCCACCTTGATCTGCAGCTTTGGGCAAAGACTGTGTTTACTGCAGCTTCAAAGCAAGATATTCTCACATAAAAGCCAAAGTACTGAGTACAAAGTCATCTGAAAATTACAACTTCACTATAGTGATGTTGGACTTCACTATTATCTCCAATTATTTTTAGAATTATTTATAGAAGAAAAATATTGAACTAAAAACCAGGAAAGGTATTGATGACCTAAATTTAGGTTTCAGTAAAAAAAAAAAAAAAACACCACCAACCACAAGTCAATACTGATACATAAGACAAACTATCAGAGTTGGAATCCATCAGTATAAGATAATGAAAGGCTTAATAAATTTAGTCATCTTTATGATACTCAGATAAAGCTGGACTTTATCAAGAAGTCAATATAATTTGGAATAAAAGCAGTAGTCTAAAAGAGGTGAACTTGGAAAGTGTTTTTGAAGTTGTGAGATTTCTGACCTTCCCTACACTCGTAAATGAACTTTATAGACAAGCTTTTAAATTGCAATCAGAAAAATCACTACCAAAAGTCCACCTGTTCAGCACTTGCCTTAATAAGAATCTAACACCACTGTAAGATAAAAGAACAAAAATGCTTAGCAGTCATTTCCCATTTTTCATGAGCATTGGTTGCATGGATAAAAGTTTATTTTCATGTATATCTGTTGATCTCACACATTATAATCTATTTTGTAGTTTCATTCTATCCTTTTCATGGTTCTTACCCAAAAATTCAGTGACCTTGCCCATGGTTGTAAGATCTGAGGTTAAACATTAAGAACCTTCAAATTCTATAAATTGATCTATGAATTTTAAAAGACCTACTCTATCTGTAAAAAAAAAAAAAAAAACCAAAAAAATCACTAATAAATGATGTATTAGAAGCCCACACACCAATGGAGAGGCACTTGAATACAGTGTTTTCATTCATCTTTTCAAATTTGATTTCAGCATTAACTAGCTTTAGCACAATAGGAATAATATTCCAGCCAAGAATAAGAGAGAGCGCTAATCCAAGAGAGCTCTAAAAATGAAATTCAGTAACGCTTCCATCAGAACTCAAATATCTTTTCCTAGAGCTACTGTGGTTATAGAAGTTTTTCATAGCCAAAGTTGGCTCAAATATATAAACGTTAAAAAACCACATAAAGACAAGTTTGTTTTGTTTTTGTTTTTCCCCAGCAAGCAGCTGGAAAAGTAATTTACCAAGTCACCCTGATGTTCAGCATATTTAGTTAGCGCCCTATAAGACAATTAATTCCTGGCTAAAAAAACCCTAAAGATTAAAATAAAAAGTGGACCTTCACCCACTTACTAATTCCTACTTTTTCATGCAATTTGACAATCCAGTAGTAAGAAATCTTTTATTTTATGGCCACATAGCTTCCAAAAACATTACTTGGGATACAGCATCTTTTTTCCTCTAAGAAAAAAAAAAATCAAAAACTATAAGTTTCCTCTCTTCCTCTGCCATAGTCAGGAGAAATAGCAGAAGTTTTCTCTTTTCATGTAAAGGTTCTGACACATTCTGTATAAGCTATTCAATCTTTCATTTTCTTACATCTATCCCAATACTCCTTTGCCCACCCCATCCTCTTTAATTGATCTGTTGTGAGCTAAATTTCAGATTCGGAGAAAGCAATAAGTGAATTTCTCAAAACATATCTGTGAACGTATATCTGAGCACAATCTGAGGTTGGAAAGCACCTCTGGTAATCTTCTGCAAACTGGGCAATGGTGCACTCTGTCCCATTATCCAGATCATTAATGAAGATGTTAAGCAGTATTGACTCAGTATCACCCCTGGGGATTCCCTGCTACTGACTGGCATCCAGCCTGACCTTGTGATGCAGATCATGACTCCCTAAGCCCATCAGCTCAACCAGTTTTTGATTCACTTCCCTGTCCACTTACCTAGTCTGTACTTCACTAAGTTTGTCCATAAGGATGCTACAAGATGAAGTGTTGAAAACATTCCTAAAGTCAAGATAAACAACATCCAGAGCTCTTCCCTCATTCATCAGGCTAGCCATTTTGTCCCAAAAGGTTTTCAGGTTGGTTAAGTGTGATTTTACCTTCATAAATTCACACTGACTACTCTCAGCGTGGATTTCCACCATGTCTTTCATTATGTTTTAAAATGGCTTCCAAGAAGATTTGATCCATCAAGGTGAGAGCAGCTGGCATGTAGTTTCCTCCTTTTTGTCCTTTTTTAGACTGGAGTGACATTTCTTTCCCCCCCCTCCCCACCCCTCTGGAACCTCCCCTGATTGCTATGACCTTTCAAAGAGTGGCCTTACAACAACTTGATTTTACAAAGCCAGTGATTTAAGGTATGTCTACAGGCTTTCCTATGGTGAATTCAAAGATCTGAGAAGAATGCTTTCCACTTTTCTGGCCGCAAGGCTGGTAGCACGGTAGCAACATATTGTATTTCTAGCTTCAAATCTGCATTTTACATATTTGTACATTGACAGACTTTACTGAATGAAGCATTTATTGTTTGTTTGTTTTTACCTTGGAGACCGTTGTCAATAAGGTCCAAGAAGCAAACAAAGTAAAATGGATTCTAGTTAGCAGAGCCGGTCTTAAAAATGGTAAAGATCATCAACATGCTTATTTCTTCTTTTTTTGAAAAGTCACTGATATGAGCATGGGATATTTGTTTTTGCAGTCTATTCTGATCATTTCCACTATATTTAGTTACTGTTTTGAACTTTGAGTGTAATATTAAAAAAGGGGGAAAAAAACAGTCAAAAAAGCAGGCAAGAAACTGTAAAGATCTGGATTAAGAAACACTAGATAACAGTATTTGAACTATAGAATATTCAAAATTATAGTAAATTACAATTCATAGGAAAACCTAAGTTGTTATAACCTAAGCAAGAACAAAATATTCTGCCAGAAACATTCTTTCACATGCACAAAATGCTTGTGCATACCTTGGAATCAAAAACCTTGGAAAATGCAGCAGACGACAACTGAAGTTGTGATTTTTTTTTTTTTTTTACTCCTTTCAAAATAAATCACCATTAAGTCAGTAAAATGCCATTTGGGAAGCAATGCCTAATACCTGGTTATAGGTATAAAGAGAGTGAAAGACCACACTGTTTTTAAAAGCATTAACTACTTTCTAATAACAGATATAGCTTCTATCAGCTCTTTGTGCAAATGGTCTTAGTTTTGTAAGCACTAGAGCAGGACTGAAGGGCATTTCTGCATTTCTGAAGTAGTGCTTGAATACTGATTGAGGTTAACATCCTTTGATTCAAGAGCTCTAATGTGGAAAATGGTAAATTGGCACAATAAAAGTTCCATATATTTCACTTTGCCTAAGGCACTTACTTAAATGCTGATTCACAACTAGAGCCTGGAAAGTGACTAAGATGGCCTACAAAAAAAACATGCTGGCAGAGGCTTCTGCTCACTTACTGAAAGCATATCTTCAGTATTCCTGCTGATCACAAATCTGGCAGTAGGCATTCTTGGGAAGAGCCCAATCTGAGGAAGCGAGCTTCCAACCAGCACTGTATTTTACCCACCTGAAAGCTCATTACCAAGAAGTGCTCATCCCAAAACAGCAGTTGAGCTAAGCTGCAAGCTAGGAATACATTAAAAATGTTGCAGTATCATGTGCTATCTCTAGTATGCATATGGTCACGTAGATCATAATGCAATTCCAGACTAATCGGGACATTAATGTATTGATGGTTTGGCAAGAGACAGGAGGACAGCAATGGGAAGCAGAAATCCAACACTGTGCTACCGACACATCTGGCTTGCCAAGTGGCAATACATCCACTCACACCATCCACAAACTAACAGCCCAGACAACATAGTCCAAAGGTTTGCCAACAAAAAGTGCCTTGTAACAGCACCTCAGCTGCAGAATTTTAAGGAAGAGACATAAGATTCTCTTTTTTTTGCTTTCAGCATTGCAGTACCAGGTGAGCGCATTAAATATTTTTGGTGAAGATCAAGTTAAATCACAACTTAATCTTACTGTCATCACACAAAACCAGTGGAGAATTGCTCACCTCTTAGCCAAGACTGGACCCAACCCTTTGGGAAGGCTTACCATGCAATAATGTTAAATACTAATGCATTTTCCAACATTAGCATGAAAGTTGCTGTAACATGCAAAGGGACCTCTATTTTGAGCCCAGTACTTGAAATCTTCCAAGCACGCTGCAGAGACCATCCTCTCTTTCCTTATGTTACTGAGTATGCAGATTGATGAAAACAGATTTATGGCCAGTTTTCTATTTATGCTTATTTTTAGCGTAGAGTAAGCTCCTGAAGTACAGGAAGAAGTCTGATAGTTGGATAAAATGAAGTAGAACAAAGACAAGGAAAAGTAGTCAGCAAAATGCTGTATGTTTCAAGCACGCTTGATAACTAAATTCAAAATATTAAAACTATAATTGATCCACTTTGTGATAATTATACTTGAAGTGTTCTTATTTCCTTCCTGCTACAGAGTACGAATAAACAATCTGTTTTCAATTGCTTGCAGTCATAAAATTAAAAAAAGCTAAAGAATATGCAAGTCAAATATGAAATTTTGAAAGGAATGACACTTGTTGAGAAATTTTATAGTACGTTTCAAAGACATGAAAAAGCTAACTACTTTGGCACAGCACTACTCAAAGATAATCAGCATCTTGCTTGCTGATAAAAATGGTGAACTGGCTTTCATATAATAGTAAAAAAGAAGAAACTGAAGACAGTCAAGTTATTGCTAACGTCTGCATTCATTCACTTTGTAAAAAACAAATAAGGACTAAAAAGAGCAGATTAAATGTCTTCCTGCAGTTACTATTTCATACAGAATATAGTCACTTTATACAAATCTTATATAAATTAAGCCTCTCCAGTTCCTCTGCTATGAAGACATTTCACAATCTAAGCTCATGTGGTTTCAATAATCATTGAATTTCACTGTCTGTTTTGTGGATGCAAGCACATTGCTCTATGCTATGTTTTCTTTCTGGTTACAAAAATCAGATCTCAAAAAACCTTCAAAACTTGATCCTCCTAACGCTAACTTCAATAACGCATCTTAAAAAACACTACAAAATTGCACTTCAGAGAACAATTTCTCAAGAAACTAACCTTAATCTTCAAAAAAATCCTTACTCTGTAAGATAGATGTAGCAAAGAACAGATTTTTCTGCTAAAGTATTAAATTCCCTAGCTCCCTACCACAGCCAAACAACATCACTCAGAGCTAACACGTGAAATGAACATAAGCATGTTACTTGGTCAACTCTGTGTCAGTATGCATATACGTTCAGATATAAATATACCACTTAAAAGACAATCTTCCAGTCATCCTGTCAAGAGGTGAAACTGCTGACTAATATTCCTGAAGCTAACATTACAGGTACCCTGGAACAGAAACATCTCAGAATAAGCATTAACTTAGATGATTTTGCTTTGCATCGGAATGTGCATGCTATTAAAGTCTCAACTTTACAAGCATTAACCATGCACAAATATGCCCCTGTCTTGCTAAGACAGAATATTAGGAAGAACCCCTTCCCTTACTCAAGTTATTTCCAGGAAACTGAAAATATGAAGAAAGCATCTGACATACAATTCTGTTTTTTGCTACTGCATGGAATACATGCCATCTATATTCCACAAATTTTCTACTAGTCACATACCTCAAACTGAACATTTTGTAAACAACAACCCAGAACCCAACAGTCTCCCTATGAAGGACACTGCATGCAGCCCATGCACAGCTTTTGTATGCTTCCTCACCAACATGGCTTGACAAGATTCCAGTTAAATGACCTCTCAGACTCTGCCTCAAGCTTTTGCCTTCTCCTTAGGCTACTAGAAGATACTCAGTTGTGATGGTGGTTTTTTGCTGGAAAAGAAACTGCTTGCTGGACTGAGACCACCAACTCATTTCACATAGGTCAGAAAATGAGATGGTACTTGTTTTGGCTGTTGCCAACAAGCTGTATTTGAGCTACAGACATAGATGTGAAAGGCTCTGTAATAAATTGCCAATCTCCTGAGCCATCCAGTTAACAACATGCATTATTTTTTTCCATTCAATTACATTAATACTTTCATACTTAAGTTCATAAATTTTCTGAAGCCTTATAAAGTAAAACACCAGAAAATTCAGATTCTTGATGACAGGTCATTTGTTTTCCATATGCCTCAAAAATTGAAGAGTACTGTTGCAGGCATGTAGTAAGAGCAAGACATTACACTCTGGTTTAAAACCAGATGTCTGTGCAGTAACATACTATATATTCTTATATTACTTTTTGCTCCACTGTTTCACGGAGTGATGACTAAACCATCACAAGATTCTTTTTTTTTCCCCTCAGTGCTGAACCTTTTGTTTGGTTTCTAAAACCAGGATCAAATTAGAAACAATATTCATGCAACACTGTTGTAAGAAAACAAAGCTTCTTTGTTCTTCAGTTCTGAAAACATTATTATTTTTTCAAATATAGACGTTTTACCATTAAAGAGACTAGCACACTACAGAAGCATTTATTAGGCACAAAAACAGAAGACAAATAACTAGTCATTGACCAGATTTCAAGGAGCACTATTAAAGCTATTTCAAAGACAAAATTTGATTCTAGCAATTCCTGAGGAGCAATATGGAAGGCAGCAAGCATAGAATAGCACTGGTAATACGTACTCATGGGAATGACAGGTGAAACTCATTATGCTCTCATGTATTAATGAAATTTCAGTAATTAGAAGTCTCACACATCATATTATATGAAGAAGGCTATAATACGTAAGAGATATGGACAACTGGGTCAGGAAAACAGACTTCAAAATCATAGAACACTGTCATATGCCAAAACAAAACTATGGGCGTATTTTAGAAGCAGATATTTAAGAATTGGCAGGATTTACTCATTTAAAACATTGAATGGAATCTGTTGGTTAAGAAATACTAGTTCAAGTTCAAATGCTTCCTTACATTGCAGTTAGGATAAACATTAAGTCTTCAGAAGTTAGTATGGCTATATTTCTGATATAAATACTCTAAAAAGCTAACTCTTGAATGCCATTAACTTAAGTGAAACTGACAGTGTTAGGAAGGTAGCTTTTTTGTTTAATCTTCATTTCAGCAGCTCTTGTAGTCAACCATCTTCTCTCACACCTACCCGCATGCACTATAAACTATTTCTGAGGCCTGCAGTCATACTACCAAAGGCACATTCTGTATTTTAACATGCCTGTTATTTAAATTAACAGTCAAAAATAGTTTATTTAGAAAAAAGTAAACCAGCCGTCTGATACGCTTCACTTCCATAAGCCTATTACAACATAGCAGGCTTTGAAGATTTGCACACAGGGCTGGCTGACTGCTGTGTAAAAATATTCATTTTATTTTATTTTTCATTAAGGGCCACTTGCCCTTAGCACAGAGGTTTGTTTCCCCAAAAAACAAAAATAAAAAATCCTTGCCCTTAGTCATCCCAGTACTAAACCCACTGCAGATGAACTTACCAAATCCCTGTGCAACACCCAGTTAGCATGCAGGTAGTGAATACCATCTAGGATCTGATATAACAGTGACTTCACCATTCCCCGAGGTAACTGAACTGGTTTCTTGTTTGCTTTAGAAGCCCTGTGAAACTTGATTATATGCTGTAAAGAGGAAAGAAATCAGAATTTGAAAAAGTAAATTTTTTTCTATTAAACTGCAGCATTACAGAACAATATTGCCAGCAACTCCTTACACAGATGACAGTTCTTTGCAAGCTTTCATCATTCATTTTCCAAATTAAAAACATGTACCCTTATGCACTAGGAAATGAGTACTATATGAAATAAGATTAACACCATCTCTCAAAAATGAAATCATCAATGCAAATTGCCTTCCACTGATCTTTTGTAGGTCTGAAGTTTCTGGAGAATATTTTTATTTGAGGCTGATATCTCTATATATCACAGCACAGGATTAAAATTAAATTACTCAACTCCCATATCATTTTATTTTATGTTTTCTCTTATGGTCGTGACACTAACATTCAAGATTTAAAGCCAGGTTCTTTGAAACTACATGAGGAGTTTCTAACTTTTAATTTAAACAAGGAATTAATTTGAGCTTAGTCCATACACTTAAAAAACATCATACAAAAAGAATTGTTGCTGACTGAACAAAGCTACAAGTTTATCTATCTTAACATCAGTCACCAGGCTACACACAGAGAAACCTTCAACAATTGGCTGCATACACAGGCAACGATGTCTAACAACATGAAAGAGTCCAAAAACCTACATTGTCCTAACACTCAAATCCCAGGTGCCACTAACATTAGTGGCTTTATGCCATAGCATAAGGTGTGTCAGTCTTGGTAACCATTATCTTGTTTCTGTCCTTTTGAGAGAGGGGTAATTTCTAGAACAAACACTTTCTGTGATGGCTTACACTCACGTGATAATCAGAACCAAACTCCACCCTCACCCAACCAAAACTTGGCTTCAAACTGCTGCCACATGTTCTTCCTATTGTGATGAGGAAGGTCCTCTCTTCTCACTGTGTTCCTCAAATTCCAGATGCCCCTTGGGTACCTGACTACTCAACCCCCCAGGGTAGTTCTTCCTCTAACAAAGTGTCCTTTCCCCAGTCTCATTATAGTTGTGCTCAGCACATACGTCAAATTTCAGAAGATGATTAAGTAAAAAGCTCTTTCTACTGTAACATATGGATGATGTCTCCATTCTGTGCACTGCTGTCACTTTGATGTCTTTTAATCACAGATGACACGCAGGGTAGGTGAAACTCCACGCTACCCTATTTCTCAATGTTTATTATTTTTCCAAAGCAATCCACCTGTATAATCAATTACACTTTCCCACACACCATTTTAGCTGTAGCAAAGGATTATATCTGCATTTAACTAGATTTTTAGCTACTGAGTACTGAATGCAGATTTTTGTCTTCTTAAAGAGCTCACAAGCTAGCTGTATCATCTGGTTGCCCAACATTTTCCATTGCTTTTCCTTTGGTACTGAGAAAGTTTCCAACAAACATTGAGAGTAAGAGGCTATACTGTTTTTAAACCAATGCCTCTTCCCTGACCTTGCCCCTTTTCTGCAAATAAAACCAACTTATCTACAAGTAATTCACCTTACCCAGAGGTCATGCTCAGCATAGTCAAAGAGAAGCCACACTTTCCTGTCAGCATGAGAAAGAAACACCTTTTGCAGAGAAATGACATTTGGATGCTTGAGCTCCCGCAGCAACTGCAAAATAAACAAAGACCATAACGGTTATATCCACACATCCAGAGCTGTGGAAGGGCTAGAAAAATGAAGAGTAATAATAGAATTTGCTATGTATTCTACAATACAAACAACAAAGATAAAAACTGAAAGAAAATAGCATTTTTCCCCTTTTTTTCTTTTTTTTAAATGACAGAATCAGTCACTAGTTTGAAACCAAAGCCAAACACACAGTTTGTAACCCCCTTAGAGCAAACACTTCCTATTCATTTCCTTTAAATCTCAGTAAATCTCACTATTATCCAGGATCACAATGCTCCCTGAACAGCCAGCTGTGGCAGCTGCCTTTTCCTGTAGGCTCTAATCTTTGATACAGCCATTTGGGGCATCCAATTTTCTCCGGATTCCAAATTATCTTGGAAACCCTGCATTTTGGTTGCAGTCATTCCAGGCAGAAGCTCATGACTCATGGAGTTCCTGTCAATGCAGTCAGCTAAATGAAGCCGTGGTTCACAGGATGGAGCCAGACGATATAAAAGGTCAGCTCTACCAAAAGAAGGCAGCCTAGCTCCCTCCCACAACATACACCAGCTATGGCACTCACAGAAGCCATCCACCAAAACAGTTCACCAGTTCAGAAGAAAACTAACCCAGACACACAAAGGTGGCAATTTTCTGCTTAGTTATGGAGCTGCAATGACTCGTGGCACTAACAGCAGACCTAGCAGCAGCAAAAGGATAGAACACAGCTTGGAGCAAGGACTTTCAGCAGCAGCGGGCCATCAAATCAGCTCAGCTGCCTTTAGAAATTGCAAGCTTAATCATCTCCAAAAGGAAAACATGATAGCACAAGAACTGAATGCAGAGAGAATGAGTCTGAGCCTTACCACTCATGTTACACTTTACTGTACTCACACAATTGCTGAAACAAAAAAACTTCTCAAAAGTCCCTAAGCAAACTATTCTCAAGCATGGATGCACAAGGTTGGAGGAACTCTTTGTCAGCTTACAGATGGTGAATGGAACAGTTAAGTCTGCTGGAAATTATGACATTTTAAATAAAAGAGTGGCTAGCTTTTTTTTTTTTTCCCTTAAAGCCAAGGACAATTCAAACTAGTCCTTGAATACAAAAGAGAAAATTAGTATTTTATGTCTGAGATTGAACCTAACAGGAGAATTTTGATTTATTAGACAATAGAGGAAACAAGATAATTAGTTCCTTTCCATTGATAATTCAGTTTCATGCTAACATTTCAGCTGCTATTTAGAAAGTAGAAGGGCTGTCCCAAAAGTAATGCCTCCTATTGTATGATGTTGGCTCATGACATCAAAGGTGGATGCTGGTATTGTGGCAATAGAGCTGAACCTGCCTGCCAATGTTTTGTACATAGGATAACTGTAAGTTACAGTACAATAAACTTCTTAACACATTTAAAAGCATTCCATAGAGGAATTTTAAGGCACGATCTGAAAAATCAAGTGTGGAATTCTGTAAATGTCTGTGATCCCTACATAGCACAAGGATTGAGGTGGGGGGAGAACACCACAAAAACGCTTGTTTGTTTTTGTCTGTTATAGGTAGGGGTCATCGGTGTTGGGTTGAGCCTAACCAGCAGCTAAGTCCCCAAGAAGGAAGAGGAAGAGCACAGGTGAGAATACTTTTGGGTCAAGATAAAACCGTTTAATAAATGAGGAATGGGGAAAAGAAAGTAATCTGAAAGCACTAACTCATCACCATCCGTAAGCAGACTGATGCAGTCTGCCTCCCAGCAACGGTGACTTACCCCAAATCCATTTCCCCTCAGTTTTCAGTGCAGAGAATGACGGTATAAGGCATAAACTATCCCTATGGCCAATCTGGCTCAGCTGTCCCTGCTGTGACCCCTCCCAGCCAGCCCTCAGCCTTCTCACTGTGGCGGCAAAGTAAGAAAAAGTCAATGCACTGGTATGTTATCAACACTATTTTAGTCACAAATCTAAAATATTACATGTGCTGCTATGAGGAAAATGAACTCCATCTCATCCAGACCCACTAGAGCATCAAAGACCAAAGGTAGGAGTCAGCTTCTTAAAAGGGAATGAGATTATAAGGTTCAAGAATGCATTATTCCAGTCCTTGTAGCCAGAAGAACTTTTTGTTCATTCAGTATAAATTCATGGTGCTAGCTCCAATTTATGCCAAACATTTTGATGAACTGACTGTAACCAGAATATTTCAGACATAATTATATGTCCCAGGCCAAAATCTAACCATATCTCCTATGGTCTGATGACATTTGTACCAGCAGTCCAACTTTTCACAGCCATACAACTCCTGGATAAAAGAGGATGACAATAGTCAGGGCTCCAGAAAGTAATCAATACCCTTCACTTCACCTTCTTCTGTTCCATTTTAAGTCCACCTGACTCCTTGTTCTCCATGTAACAAAAATCATCAGCTTTAAAAGCCCATCCTTTTCACATCAAATGTGATCCATCTTAAAGAACACAAAGAGAATCTACCATCAAAGCTGGACCAGAAAACAATGCAGAGATGAGAAACCTCCAGTAACTGAGCAGAACGTGCCCTGTCTGCACAGCCAAGCAATATAAACATAATCCTCCTTTGTTCATGCCAGGAATAGCCAATACTGTGGATTATTAAATTCATAGCATTCCTCCTGATCTGCTATGTGCCAAGCTGCTGCTTTCCCACTTCCAAATTCAGCCAGAGGCAAGGTGTAAGTAGCAGAGGGTGTGTTTGCAAAATGGGCACACATACAGACCCGCATGTAAACACACTAAGTACAGACACGACCAGTCACTGATAACAAAGGCAACAGAACAGCACCTCCTTTGCAGGCACACACTTAGACACAAAACTTTACCACCTTACTGAGCAACACAGCCAGAGAAGCAAGGAGCCAATGCCCGGCCTGCTCATATGGAATCAGATACTTATCTCCCCTCCCTACTTCCACATGCTTATTTCTCCCAAACTCACCTTGATCTCAACCTTTCCTGCCTTTTACTCTTTCCCTGATCATCCCATAGTAAGTTCCACACAGCTTCAGCATCCCTCCCAAACACTCAGTAACATCTCTGCATTCTCCTGTAATACTTGCAGCTATCTTACTTTCCCTCTCATCAGTTACAAAGCCCTGAGTCTAGTCAAGGATAAGCCTGAGAGACTCCTTCTGTGGCTCATCATCATCAGTGCTTTAAGAATTATGGCTTTTGTTACTGCCATTGATACAGGCTGTTTATGATTCATGCATCTGTGTTCTCAGTATTATCATTCCTGCTGGCTTTTTATCCTTGTCTTTTATGCTGAATAGCTGTTAACCACATATTCTTACAGCCTGCTTTAAAAGCTGATGCATTTGGTCAAAGCAAGACAGCCACGAGCATCTCAGTGAACAGGATGGCTAATGCACATCAGCAAAACCATCAGAATGAGGAAATGATTGCTGCAGTGATGACAGATGATCCCTGAATTACTGTCTTGGAAAGGCTGAAATGCTCCAGGACAGAGATAACAGAGCAATAAATGCAGACGCTGTCTGCAGGACAGAAAAGCTCCTGCATCACATGGGCTGTGTTTCCAGCAACCTCACTCTCCATGAACCAGGCCTCTCCAACACAAATGGCATGTGCCTTTCCCATTTGCCTCATGTCTAGCAGCTGACAGAGATCAATGAAGAAAAAACAGATTGCAAGAAACAGAGTATGCAACCAGCACCATATTGCTTCTTGGCCTAAGGACTCTCATACCCTGGTTTAGTTCTACAGAAAACAGAGAAAGTAGACAAAAATTGTTCACCCTAGCTTTCAGCAAGTGACTGTCTTTTTCATCTGCAAAAAATATGATGATTCAAGATTGTTTCCACAGGCAGAAAGATTTCCCTTAGATCAGAAAGGAAAAACCTGGCTCACATTCAAAGAAACACAAATCTACAGCTGATGAAGATGATGATGCATCCTGTTTGACTTCAGTGACATAACCTTATGTCTGTCCCATCTGGGCTTGCCCTTGTTTTCATAAACATTGTTCAAGAAACAGAAAGAGAACCAACATTCCTAATAGCAAATTTTGAGCTCACACTGAGGTTCCTATATCTCCCTCTTCAGATGCAGAAATACTGTCCCTCAGCTGCCATGAGTGTGGGGTAAGTGAGCATCCTGATAACACAAAATGCCAAGAGAAAAAAAAGAGGCACATCGCTGATTTAACTTTTGTGGTTTCCAAAATAATTGAGTCTTCCACAATCACACATACAAGGAGAGATGCTGGCAAATAATTGCATGTCCAAGCACATTCAAACTATTAGAGGTTTCTGAGATGTTCAGGGTCTGCTAGAACTAAGGAAGTAGATGAAGAATCCCAATGACTTGGGCACCTGTCACCAAGCTCAGCAGATTTTGCTTTTCACAGAAAATGTTTACTCCTTAGGAGTCCACTTTTAACATTTAGTTGATATTTTATTCCATTTTCACAGAACTAAAGCTATTACTACCTTCCCTTTATATAAAATCTCTCAAACATATTGCTTGTATACATACCATACTATTAAATTACAGCACATGAGAGTCATTAGACTGGTTGAAGGGAGTCAAATCAAAGATGTTTTCCAGCCTCTTATCACACAGAAGAGTTGCCAAGAAAACCACTACCTGTCTTCTAAAACAAGGACTGCGCTCACCAAAATGAGCACTGTATTCATTTTTCTGTATTTGCTTTTGTGGGAGACTGCTTTCACTGCTAATGTGGAAGGAACACAACAGCCACCCCATGAACTGAGGAACCTGCCTCCTCCACTGAAGTCAATTCAGTCAAGATCACAACTCAAAAGGCAGATGGGCTCCCTCCTCATCCACCCAAGCACAGGCCTGCTGCGTCATTTGTCCCTACTGCCCCACCACCTTCTGGCACAGGAGCCAGGATGATGGCAGCTGGAGAGCTAGACAGGACAGCTGCAGAGGCATTCTGTTCAGGTAAGGGCAGCAGGAGGGCTGTACTGGGCTCAGAGCCTCCTCCCTAGGGACAGAAATCAGTCTCTCTTTTGTCTATACTCAGTCGTGAACCACCAGATTGCAAGCTTGCATTACACTCAAGCCACCCTGTAGGTTCCTATCACTTCCTCTGAGTTGAACTGAGCAATGCTATGATTGAAGGAGGGTTCAATGCAGCTTCTTCAGACAATGCAAAGCCAACAAAACTTTCCATTGGGTGAAAATGAACTTAATGTATCACACTACAAAATCCTAAGAATGCCCCAATATCTCCAACTGCAACTATCTTGATACTATACTCAGTCACAATTAGCATCCTTAACAAAGCCCCTTAATTCTACCTGCTAATTAGATTAAGTAAAAGCAACAACAACAAAATCTCTTATTTCAACAGGACAAGAGATTAGCTAGAACAATGTGTAGAAATTCTCAAGCTTCAGGAAGTACTGAACCATACAATCATAGAATGGCCTGGGTTGAAAAGGACCACAATGTTCATCTAGTTCCAACCCCCTGCTATGTGCAGGGCCACCAACCAGCAGACCAGGCTGCCCAGAGCCACATTCAGCCTGGTCTTGAATGCCTCCACGGATGGGGCATCCACAACTCCTTGGGCAACCTGTTCCAGTGCGTCACTGCTCTCTGAAGAGCAAGAGTCTTTCAGACACACACGCAAGGTTAAGCTCATCCTGTAACCACCAAGGCAGCCATTTCAGCTCTGGTCCCTGTCCTAGTCACAGCTCTTACTTTTAACTGATGTAGTTCAATAACTATTTTACTTTCAGATGATTTATTGTCAGACATCAGCTTGGATGTTTGCCTCAAATAGATGACTTAGAAAAGTAGGCTATGGGCATTTTTATATTTAAAGGTCACTTGAGTTGTAAACTAGACAGTCATTACCAGAAAGACAATATTCACTGTATAGTTCTAAAAAATGAGTTTGTAGTTTGATATACATCACAGTGATTGCTTAAGTGATTCTGATAATGTGACTAACATACAAAAGCTTCAGCCTCCAAAGAAAGTGAAACAGACATATTTCACACACAAAACAAGCTGTGTCTAACTTCCTCTTAATACCACTGTGCTTATAAAAAGCATTCACTGGAATAGTCTAGAACACACTGCTAGTCTGCCAGAGTTGAATTTTAAGTATGACAAATAATAAGTTTATTAATTAGATTCCATCTTAGGACACAACACTTCTGATTAACTAAGTATTCATATATAGAGTGTTTATATTATGTAGTTGTATTATATAATACATATTACATAATTATATATGTAATATATATGTAATAAATATATGTATTCTATAATACATACAATAATACATATTATATAAAAGGTATTATCTTTGATTTGATCCTTCTCCATATGAAGCTCCCTTTTTTGGTGCTTTTTTGGTTTTTTTTTTTTGTTTGTTTGTTTGTTTGTTTTTTTACAATATTATTTCACAGAAATAGGAAAAAGCTGTTTAATGGAATTAAAAAAAAAAAGAATAATTTGAAGGGGATGGGGAAGTAATTTTCTTCTTAACTTCTTCTCCAAAACAACGTCACAAGAATAGTAAGGAAAAAAGATAAATAAACCAAATGCTAACAGTTCCATGATGAACTATTAAATCAACTGCAGGAAAATTTGATCACATCAGCACGCCAAAACCTAGATGGAAAATAAAGCAGACCCAACAGTGCTCAAAAAATACTGCTTCAGGTTACTCCAACTTTCTATCACCATAATCACTTCTGAGCTTTACTCCACCCTTTGGTCTTGATGTCCACTTCCACTATGATTTTGGGGCCTTCAGAGCATGCTCTGATTGTTCTGAGCCAAAAAGAATTAGTATCTCTTTAAGAAATAATTGAAGTAGTAATGCAAAAGTCAGATCAAATAAGTCATTTAAACCACTGACTCCAATCACATCTTTAAATTCTGCTTTTAATCTGCCCAAGGCAAGCAGTAAATTTTAACTGAAAAACAGCCATTCACCGACAGCAAGTAAAACAGGTGCATGCATTTCCATGACATTTCTATTTGTTTTATACCTCCATGATAAAAATATAGGACCCAGAGTAGAATAACATGATTCAGCAAATAAAAACATGCACTCAATCAGTATTTTAATAAGTCTGTTAGCTAATAGAAAGAATGTTACTTACTGCTATTTCTCTGCATGCAGACATAGAAATTCCAGTACCTTCTATTTGCTTTAAAGCGTAATCTTTATCATCTTTCCTGTGAAAGAAGAAAAGAAATTTGTTTTAAAAATAGCACTATGAATTCAATGAGAGCTTTTTACCACCACGTCCATCCAAGAGATTTTTCACAAGGCTCAAAGACAACCCACTGTTCGCATCAACCTTTCTAAACAGAAAAGAGGAAAAAAATAGGAAATTAATGGACAAAATACGAACGTGGTTAATGGGGAGAAAGAATGGAATGAAACTGTGAGTGGGCGAGAACAGATTTCAGTAAGAGGGCAATTACACTGAATCAGAAAGATAAAAGAGAGGGGACATACAAGAGCTAACACAGGAAGAAAGGAGCAAGAGGACAAAGACAGAAGGCATTAAACTGCTTCTATACAATAAAAAATTTAAAACTTAGTGTCCTGGAAAATAGACCGAACCAATACTGAACAGAAACTCATTCACAGATCCAAAACAATCAAAAACATCCAAATATGGAACAATTCTTTATTTTTCTCCTTATAAGAATATTAGTAGCTTGAAGCCTGAAAACAAGAAACTTTCATTATGAAGGACATAATCAAATTGTGTGCTTAATGACGACACTGTTCTAAGAATGAAAAGCATAAGCGGACTTTAAATCAAGTGAGACATTTATGGTGGACAGGGGATTCACGGAGCACTCCAGGCAGCTGGCACAGGGCTTTCCTATGCTGCTGATGAAAGGTGAAATGATTTTGAGCTAATAAAACTTCCCTCTGTCTTTTCTATCTCCCTTAGCTGGCAATGGCTTGCAGCCACTATTGGATATAAATATGAAAGGAAATGGATTGGACAGAACGTTATTCTCATTGTCCTATTCACTTATACATCCAATTTTCAAGGTATTTGGAGGGATCATTATTGCATGAGAAGTGCTACTACACAACTGCTGCTCATACAAGCACTACCAGGGACAGGACATGGCGCAGGACTGCTCAGACTGAAGGTGTCTGCCATTGACTTGCTTGCTTTGATTTCATGGCAACAGGAGAACTTAGAATAGAAGGAAGTGCTGCCCTACAAATGGTGTTACAAGCACTTCTGGTAGCACTGACTGCTGCCTCATACTTAAGATTGCGGACCTCTATTTTTAACTGATTAATTTTTTGCCAAATTAAAAGTCTAGATTAAAACTTTCCGTAACAGATGGTACTTTCTCTGGGAATTCTCAGAAAAAAATAACTTCAGCTGTTTCCTAGAACAAAACTGGAAAAAAAACACTTTCATTTGTTCTTGCTGAGTGTTCTACAATTATCACTTTAATGGGGGGGGTGCAATTAACATTGCGTCCTCTTTCTCCTCGCAAGAACATATTCACATTGGATGAAATAAGAAGTTGGGAAAAATAAGATTTTTCAAATTGAAGGACAGTTTCAGACCTGAGCTCTGAGATGCTGTGCCCAGCCATGCAGCAGCACTCTGTGGCTGTGTGCCCTTTACCACTTGCTCCTCTGCTCCTCCCAGCTGCTAAAATGCTGCACTCTGCTACTGGGAGCAAGGAGGCTCTGCCCTGGCCTCCACTACACAAATGTTTCAGAGGAAACACAAACATATGTTGATACACTGGAGGGAAGGGAGGCCATCCAGAGGGACCTGGACAGACTGGAGAAGTGGGCCCATGAAAACCTAATGAGGTTCAACAAGGCCAAGTGCAGAGTGCCGCATTTGGGTTGGGGCAATCCCAGGTATTTATACAAACCGGGGGAAGACCATCTTGAGAGCAGCCCTGTGGAGAAGGACTTGGGGATCCTGATAGATGAGAAGCTGGACATGAGCCAGCAGTGTGTGCTTGCAGCCCGGAAGGCCAACTGTGTTCTGGGCTGCATTAAAAAAGGGGTGGCCAGCAGGGAGAGGGAGGTGATTGTCCCTCTCTACTCAGCTCTTGTGAGGCCCCATCTGGAGTACTGCGTCCAGGCCTTGGGCTCCCAGAGCAGGAAGGACTCTTGGAGCGGGTCCAGAGGAGGGCACTAAGATGATCAGAGGGCTGGAGCACCTCTCCTGTAAAGGGAACTGGACTTGTTTAGCTTGGAGAAGTGAAGGCTCCAGGGAGACCTCATTGTGGCTTTCCAGTACTCGAAGGGAGCATATAAACAGGAGTGGGAACGGCTGTTTACAAGGGCGGATAGTGATAGGACAAAGGGGAATGGTTTTAAACTGAGACAAGAGAGGCTTAGGTTAGACATTAGGAGGAAGTTTTTCACACAGAGGGTGGTGACACACTGGAACAGGCTGCCCAAGGAGGTTATGGATGGATGCCCCATCCCTGGAGACATTCAAGGCCAGGCTGGATGTGGCTCTGGGCCTGGTCTAGTGGTTGGTGACCCTTCACATAGCAGGGAGTTGGAACTAGGTATCTTTGTGGTCCTTTTCAATCCAGGTATATTGGAACTGTTGAATCACAGCCTGAACCTCTAACTGATCACCTGAGGCAAGCACTGAGGCAGCCGCGGGAGCACATGTGAAGGCGATTCACCTGTGTGACTGGAAGGGGTGGAGCCTGGCTCCACATCTCCTAGACCCCGTTTAAAGGCTGACTGCCACTGAGGAAGGATCTCTCTCTGGAGATTGCTCCCTGTGGAGTTTCTTGCAAGCCTACAACACCGGTGAGCACTTTTCATTTTGCTCTATCTTTTCCAACATGATAATCTTACTTGCTTAACTTCTCATGTGCACATTGATCATCCAATATTTTACAACATCTGTATACTTACTGATCTTACACCAGGCCATTCTATAATTGTATATAGTTAAAAAATAAATAAGTAAAATTTAGGGATAAAGCACATTGTAAGCACTGCACTATGGTCTCCTCCAGAACCTGAGAGAAAATAACAGATGACTTAAGGCTTAAATTCACTAGATGATGCACATGTATTATGAAGCAATACTCAAACATCTGTTCTACACTGAGACTGGAAAACTGCGATGGTTACCCTCTACACCATTACTATTAGCTATTCCATTAACAAAAGCAGGAAAAACTAAGTTTGATTGAGCCAAGCTAGACTGGCTTTCCATAATTCCTTTGTAATCATGAGAATTAGGAGAATACTCTTTTTTTTTTTTAGAGGGAGGGATAAGAACTTTTTAAAGTGTTATGAAATCAAAGGAAAGGTCAAAGTGACTGAGCTTATTTTACACAACTTCTAGAAACACTTTATCCATACTCTGGTTTTACCATAATACATCCTAAAGAGACTGTGTTTGCATGGACAATCACCTTCTTTGAAGATATTCAGTGTGTGACAAGGCAGGAAAAAAATTAAAAAAATGAACTGTAAATGTATTCTTCAGCAAACTAAGCAACAGCACCAGCTATTTATCAGCTTCCATTTTAAGGGCACAGAAAGACTCAAACCATATTTTACCTACAGTTCTAACAGGAGGATCACATTGGGAAAAATCTGACCATTTTCTCAATTGCCTGAGTAAGACTTCAAGCGAGTCCAAGCAGATCCTCCACAGCACAGCATGCTTAGAGAGGATGGTGAATCTGCACAATTATATCCCAACTATTACAATCATATATTCTTGTGTTTAAGTAGGCTGTCATCTTCAGCACAGGAATACTCCTTATTAGTAACAGTTGTCAAGTGACAAGAATAAGGGAACTTCCTTTGTACACCACTGCTGGGAAGCTCTTACTCGGGGGGCAATGAGGCACTGGCACAGCTGTTCCAGAGAGCTGTGGGTGCCCCATCCCTGCCTCTGAAGTACTAGAATACTTTCCACAACTACAAAAAAAAAAATCTAACTGAACTGATAAATACAATGGAACCTAAAGAAATAATCAATGTGAAAAGAACACAACAAAAAGCAGCAAAGAGTAGGAACAGATGCCTGCCAAATGCAAGCACTCTGCAAATTTCTAGTGTTGCAATGCCTGGTATTTTTACCATTTGTTAGAAAGAATAATTAAAGCATATATAAGCATATATCCTACACCTGGAAGAAAAGGGGGCTTGTTACCTACAAAATACCTTAAATAAACATCAATTTTACTGTTATTTCATTTCATATCAGCATGTTGTACAAATGTACTGATACTGCACTAAAGGATATCCCAAATGCTGATCATGAGATCAGTTAAAAAGTGAGTAATAAAAATAGAAGTACTAAAGCCTTAAAAATCAATGGTTGTTATTCCAAATTTACGCTGTTAAAAATAGGTCAGAAATTTGAAATTAACTAGTCATAACTTAAGAACAGTTCTTTAAAAATGAGGAAATGTAACATTTGTCAGCGGCTAAACATCTGAGGGAAACAGCTTCTACTGTCTTAAAACTACCAAAGGGAACTTTACATGCAGCATCCATTCAGTAGAAAATTAATGAACCCCGTAATTGTTTATGGTTCTTATTCCCTAAAGAATATGAAAATCCTCATAATTAAAGATAAGGACACTAACAAAACATAGAATTAAAAATCTGTTTCATTCTACTTTTGAGAATTCCATTAATATCAATAGTAATAAAAATAAAAAATCATAAGTACAGCTATCATACTATTGTTAAAGTGACTCAGTCTCAGCAGTATTAATTCAAAATCCACTGAATATATTATCATAGAATCTTTTGAGCGAGAAGGGATCCTTAAAGGCCATCCAGCCCAACTTCCTGCAATGAACAGGGAAACCTACAGCTCCGTCAGCTGCTCAGAACCCTGTCCAGCCTGACCTTGAATGTTTCCAGGAATAGGGCATCCAAAACCTCTGCCGGCAACCTGTGCCAGTGTCTCACCACCCTTATTGTAAAAAACTCCTTCATTATATCCTCTCTAAATCTCCCTACTTTTAGTTTGAAATCTTTTTCCCTTATCCTAACACAACAAGCTCTGCTAAAGTCTGTCTTCTTCCTTCTTACAGCCCTCCTTCGTATACTGAAAAGCTGCTGTCAGGTCTCCCCCACAGCCTTCTCTTCTCCAGGCTGAACAGCCCCAGCTCTCTCAGCCTGTCCTTGTAGGGAGGATGTTTTTGTGCTTCTCCCCTGGACATGCTCCAACAGGCATGTGCCACTTCTGTACTGAAGATTCCGCCCATGGATGTATTACTTGAAGTGAAGTCTCACAGTGCAGAGCAGAGGGGCAGGATCACTCCCTTGCCCTGCTGGCCATGCTGCTTTGGATGCAGCCCAGGATACAGTTGGTTTTCTGGGCTGTTGTATAATCAATGGATATACAGATGATATATATATCCAGGAGCTTGGCAAATATAATTTATATTGGAGTAATGAGAGAAAGTCACTCACCCCATCCTGGGCTCGTGAGATGAACTCCAATGGAGCGGATCTCCAGAGAGATCCTTCCCCACTGGCAGTCAGCTCTTAAATGGGTCTAGGAGAGGTGGAGCCAGGCTCCACCCCTTCCTGCAGCACAGGTGAATTGCCTTCACCTGTGCTCCCATGGCTGACTCATTGCTCACCTCAGGTGATTAATCAGAGGTTCAGGCCATGATTCAGCAGCCCTATACAGCTGTGAAGGTACATTGTTGGCTCACATCCTGCCTGCCATCCAGCAGTACCCCCCCCAGGTCCATTTTAGCAGGTCTGCACTCCATTCTTACATGCCCCAGGCTTCTACTGACAATGCCCTTGGTTTTTGCAGTTGAAAGTGAATTTGTGCTATAGGCATCTTAGCTTTGAACAGCTTATCAGATGAACATCAAGTAACACTGAACCCATAGCTGTGCAACTGCAGAATGTCCACATTATTAACAGTAAAACATGGACAGGAACTTTCATACATGCTAGAAAACCATGCAAAAAATATTAAGTGCTCCCCTACCTATTAGAACTTCAAAGAAGGACATGGATGAATGAGAGGTTTTATTATACTGATAAACATCAAAATGGAATTTGATAGCAAAGATTTAATTTACTACCAAGGAAGAAAGAGATAACATGAAATTAAAAACAATTTTATTATTCTATGAATTAACTGTAGCAATCAAGTTAGGAGAGGAAAAGAAGAAAACTTCTACTGAAGCTGGACATAGCAGCTATGTGGCCCAACCGCACATGTGAGATGGAAGGAGCAGCTGAAGGAGCTGGGATTGTTCAGCCTGGATAAGAGGAGGCTCAGGGGAGGCCTTATCGCTCTCTACAACTGCCTGAAGAGAGGGTGTGGTGAGGAGGAGGTCAGCCTCATCTCCCATGTAACAGGGAGAGATAGGAATAGAACAAGTAGAAAAGGCTACAAATTGTGCCAGAAGAGGTTCAGGTTGAATATTAGGAAAAAAATAATTCTCAGAAGAGTGGTGAGGCATTGGAATGGGCTGACTGGGGAGGTAGAAGAATCATCATCACTGGAGGTGTACAAAGAAAGGGGAGATGTCACACTGAGGGACATGGTGTAGAGCAGTCAGAAGTGTGGGCTGATGGTGGGACTCCATGATCTTAGCAGTCTTTCCAACCTTAATGAAATCACCTGAGTTGCAATTCAATAGCTTTAACTTAGATTCCATAAATTTACCAGCGTACTTAGAGCTTACACAAAGATCACATAAAATCCTTTCAACCTCTACAGGAGGCTGACTTACACAGCCTGCCTTCCCCCACCTCCCAAAGACCACTGCACACTGACAAGGTGCTTGTTACAACACAAGTGGTACAAAGTTTGAGAAACTGCATAATAGGCACCTGACTTGCCAGAAAGCACTTCGAATCCAAACACTTGTCAAAACTAATTAGCACACACAGCAAGTCTGATCAATGGCTCTGTACCTTCAGATAAAAATTGAGAAAAATCTCACCAAAAGGACAAAAGGGGCTGCTGTATGCTCAGCTAAGTGCTGAAGTGGTCTGAAAGAAGAGATCAATCAGAACTAACACAGGCACGGCTGCTTCATTCAAGATTAAGTTAGCACATCTTCTAACTAGTATCATCCTTCCAAGTCACCTTGAGATACTACACTCACCTTTGCAGAAAGCCACAGTTGAGTTCTATACCCACTGAAGTGTTGAGGAAAAACTAAAGTAGACTTTTTTTCCAACATATAGAAACAACGTGAAGTAAAACTACATTGTGTACTTGTAGCTGTCTGAAGGTTCCTTTAAAGCTGTTTTATTTTCACTGATGCTCTATGCATTACATATATCACTACAAAGAAATAATTCTGAAAAATCTCTAAATTTTCTATGGTACACTTTTTTTTTTCCTGACTTTAAAAAAAAACAAACTATTACCTAAAACAAGTTGGATGAAGCAATACTCAAATACATTAGGTCAAACAACTGGTTCGTCACTTGACTGAATTTTAAAACGCTATGAAAAAGGGAATGGTTATTTAGCATACATTAAACACAGAAGAGAAAGTTGTCTTCTTTATACAACAAAAACATGGCTGTATATGAAAGCTCAGATTTATTCAAGTCAGAGTATTTAAAAGTATTTACAACCAGCTTAAGGTTCATCCCAGCACAGATTGTTGCTTGTTTCCTGCACAGAAGATATCAGTCAAAAATCAGATAAAAAACAGATTCTGTCATGAAAGCCTCTTATGTATTAATAAATGAGAAAGGATAATGTCTGCCAGTCAGAAAAGCTACTTTGTAAAGGATGTCAGCTTGGAAGCATACTTCACAGCTATCCTCCTCTCCTCTACAAAGACTTTCCAGGTACAAGTGAATAAAGAGCAGTTTGTACTTGTTCAGCTGTAGAGAACAATAAATTCAATGCCCAAAACATTATGGCTTTAGACTTGTTTGTGCTTACCACTACAAGCAGTGCTCCGTACTGCTCCTGATGTGGCTGCTGGCATCAGCACCTGCTCTGCAGCATCAGCCCAGGTCCCACCACAGCTAATGACCTTGGGACTGGGTTCCGGTCTATAACAAAACCACAGTGCAACACCCGCAGAGCCATGCTATTACAATGTGTGCACTCCCAGGGCATCTGTTTTTTTTGTTTGTTTGTTTTTTTTCCAGGTGTCGCTGATGTGCGAGGGCTCTCAATGAAACTGGTACACAACTAATATTGGGAAGACCAGCTATGTCTTTTCTCAACAGAATACTATTAGCTCAAGGCAAAAAAATAATGTATGCACCACATTCTAAAGAGAGCAAGAGCAACAGTAAATGAACACTACAGCAGAAATCCAGGATCTCAATTTTCTTTTCACTCTAAGACAGTGGCTGCGAATAACTGATGAAGCAGGAACACGTCACAAGGAAATCAACACTACATGCCCTCATATTACTTTACTTTCTAGAGATTGCTAGAGCTGTCGAAGACAAGTCAGTAGACCTTACCTATGACTGAGGAGAACTGCTCAGTAATTAATACATCATTTTATGAAGGCATGTCATGTCACAAGTTGCACGGATGTTACTCACTCCAAGTTTCTATGTGATGCATGACTACAGTAACTCCTGAAGAGTCAGAAAGTGTACAGATAGTCATATATTTGAATAAATTTGAGAATTCAGAGAAATTGACAAAAATGTTTAATTGCCTTGTCCTCTCCTTTTCATCTAGAAAATTAATGTATCAAGCATCATGAAAGTAATATACTGATTACCTGTCTGCCAATAATTTCTAACATTAACATTTAAATACTAAAGAACCTAGCACACACAAAAAAAACTAAAGATGCATTTCAACACACTGCATGTTTTTCCTTTTAAGGTATGACTATTAACCACAAAAACGAGAACAGGTAAAAAAAAGCATATTTTAAGTTACACACTCTTTTTACTATTGTAACTCCTACTTCGGAAACGTACGTTTTATCCTGAAATTTTCCAGTGTGACTCAATCTTGCTAACTCTTCAGTATTTGATTTTTAGATATAGCATTCTTTAAGATGACAAAGAAACCTTTAGAAAAGAATAAAAGATTACAAGGAACACAATTTGTGATTGAAGCTCATGTTGTGGACTTGGAACTAAATTTGCAACATGCCACGTAAAAATAAAAGGCCGTAGTACTCAAGGAAACGCTAACAGAAAGAAAACACGGCAGGGAAAGATGTGCTAGCAGAATTTCTTAACTGGAGGCTTAACTCAAGGCTTTCTTTATCACCAAGATGCTTGCAGAACACAGCATAGCTGATACGCCAGAAGAGCATCATTATTCTTACTAGAGAGCAAGGCTTATGCAGAGAGCATTTTCTACTTCAAAAAAAATCCTCCAGCAATCAGACCTATTTGTGAGTAAAGCAAGCATCATATTCCACAGCTGGAGGAAAAACCAGCAACAGCAAGCCAATAAACCACACTTGAGACAGCTAATACTATGTGGCGAATGGCAATTTATCACTTTATTCCTTTTGTTCTTTGATTTGTTTTTTTTTAATTAACATATTTTGCCACAACACATAGTTTGGCAAGGAGTTCAAAGTAAAGGAATAAATTTAATAATACACTGTACATGCTGTTCTTCTGACCCAAGAATTTGTTGCTATCAAAAGAAAAGTATTTCCTTGCCATCTCCTCCTTCCTGCTCCCAGCCAAAAATTCTTCCCTTCTGACAGCTCTAATCTGTGCCACTCTCCTCCACCAGCTGATTCACCCCTCCAACAAGATATCCCCAAGAAACAGAAAAGCAAGCAGGATAACAAAGTACGTTAGGCTACAGAACAGTATGATGAGTATCCAAACCAGCAACAAAGCGTGTGGTATGAGCAAAAGATGAGGGGATGGATGGTAGAGGAGATGCAGAGATAGAAGAAAAGAGATGCTTCCCCCCTTCTGGAAGCAGTGACACACAGTGAGTGTACTTGGCCGCAGGTCAAAAAGAAATGAAAACTAAACAAAAGAGACAGAACAACCCATCCACCTATCCTAGTGATTAACTCCAGCACAGAATGCCCACAGAAGCAAGAATGCCTGGGATTCCCTTTCTTTTTCCCCCACAAAACTATAATTTCACTGCCAGCCTAAAATGAAAGTTTTCATGGAGTACAATTACAAGGACTGTTTCTATAAGAAGACAAGCTAGCAATTGCAGCTGTGAAGAAATTCTACAGTGACAGCCAAACGACATTACTCCTGAGAAAAGTTTTGTGCCACTTTATTGAAACACACTAAAGTTTTAACATTCCTTTATCTAAAGCACTACACGAGGTACCTACACGAACTCTTTTTAAAAGAAAATATTGCTGGACTTCATTTACACTTTCTTCTCTCAGACTGCTCTTCAGTTACCTCGGTATTGTGAGTAAAGAATCATCATCTCACAGAAATGATTAATTTATTATTATCTCTACAACTTCCTGAAGGGAGGTTGGGGTGAAGAGGGGTTTGGCCTCTTCTCCCAGGCAACAAACAGGAGCTGGGGAAACAGCCATAAGTTGTACCAGAGGAGGTTTAGGTTAGACACGAGGAAAAACTTTTTCTCTCAGAGAGTGGTCAGGCACTGGAATGGCTGCCCAGGGAGGTGGTGGAGTCGCCGTCCCTGGAAGTGTTCAGGAGGCATCTGGATGAGGAGCTGCGAGATACGGTTTAGTGCTTGTGGTAGCAGTGGTAATGAGAAGACTGTTGGACTAGATGATCTTATAGGTCGTTTCCAACCTTGTGATTCTATGATTCTGTCCCCTCAGTCTTCAAGGTCCTTCCCTGAGCCTTCACAATCAGCCCTCACCTTTACTACCCCAAATAACTACCTCCAAGCAAAGCTGTTTCCCAACTATTTATGATAAGTAATTTCCAGATAACATAAAACTTAAATTGTCTCTTCTCCTCAGAACCTTTTATGGGTCCACCATCTCTGCTGTCTGCCCACCTTACCAGTTGGTGGTTCCCACTCTTCCAATAACTCCTTTGAAAAAGTCACTGTTGTCCCTTTCCAGTCATCTATGGCTCAATTTGAAGCATCAGGTTACGATCTGTAGTTAGCAATCCATTATACTTTTGAACTCCTTCACATTTGTGAATGTTTCATCTTTACAAGTGGCCGCCCTTCAGTTTGTTCAGTTGTTCCAAGCACTGCAATTTGAGATCTCCTGTCACACTCTAACTTCCAATGCTTTAAGTTCTTCTGTAACACACAAAAGCAAAGCTCATTTCCTGCTGTCATTTCACCTTCTCTAAATACTTCTCCTATAGGTCAGTGGTCTTCTGGTTCTACAGGTAATGTGGTGTTACAGATGCTTCAGAACAGGGTAGAAAATGGAAGATTAATTTCATGCCCACTTCAGGATTGAGAGGGGAGATTGAGACTCTGTATTTTGAAGGCTTAGATGGAGAGGGTGCCAGAGGGCTATGACACTGCATTTTCATCCTGAGCCTATCATTACTTTCATTCTTTTCCATATTCATAACACACAGAAAATGTAATTTTTTCAGAGTGTTCTTATTCACAACAGCTTCCTTTACTGTACTATTTAGCTGTGCCAGATGCTTTTGAGCGATGGTTTACAGTATCTTGGTGAGTGATACATACCCACCAAGATTTAAATCTGTTCCCAAGTAGCTTGCAACATCCCACCTTTTCAGCTCACTTTAAGAAGCTGTATCCTCCTCCCATTGCCACCTCCTTTCTCAAAAAGGAATCACTGAATGAATGAAGTTAGGTGGTACTTTAGTGGATTGCTTAACCTTATTTAGATCCAGCACCCCTCCAAATGCAAAGTACAAATCATGTCTGTCACAGTCCTCAGCAGTAATACTCAGAATCGGCTCTGACATCCTACTGCAGACTAAGCCATGAGTTGTTTCTCTCTGCGTGGGTCCCATGACCAGCTGATTCATAAGGAGCTACTCCTTGTCCCCAGGATTGTCTTGGTATCTCCCTCTGACAGAGCATCTACCTAAACTAAATCAGGCAACAATCTTTTCATTACTGTTTGCTCTGCAGCCACTCTAATCTTACACAGATAAACTAGAGTCAGGCAGCGGTAATGCTGTTTGGTTTTTTTGGCATGTCATTTATTTATGCCTGGAATTCTACCCGTATAGATTCTAGTGCTGCAACAGGTACTTTTTGGGAGGTTGAACCGAGTACTTTGGTATCTGACACTCATCTGGAAGTCAGATAAGCTTCCAGTTGAGCTGAATTAACCCAAGAGTGAATGGCACTGTTGGAACACTCATTTGTGAGCAGCTGTTTTGTTCAACCCTGTTTAAATAGGATTGCAGTCCACTCTAAAAGCAAAGAGTTTGAACTCCAAACAGTTCAAGTACAAAAAGTTAGATAAGATTCAAATTACATTCAGAGACAAACTTGCTGCCTTAACATCCACACAGGCAGCACTCTCCCCAGTTGCTTCTATTAAGCTCCATACCTCGTACAGTAGCTCTGTGAGAACAACTGCGTTAATGAAACCTGATTTTCTGAGGCTTCACTGGGGGATTATCCAGTGTCTGAATGCAAAGTCTAATTGAAAGTACACCTGCAGCAAGGGCTATCATTCATAGGACAAGGTTTCTCTCCCAGAAAACACATCTCAGGCAGAAACACAAGGCAGAATCTGGGGATTTAATGCAATTCAGATCCCACTGTATTTGAGTTCAACGCACGTATTAGTCAAACACACAGTAATGAACTGAGTCTTCTTTTTTACAGCAACTCTCAAGTGTCCTTTACTCAAATGTCAACATCTTGTACGCAAGGTGTTACAAGCACACAGAATGGAGCATTCCCAGAAAAACAGGCAGATTGTCTCAGTGACCTTTCATTGTGTTCTTCCATATTGACAGAACATGTGCATTTTTCCAAGACTCATTTTAATTTTGGATGTCTAGGCTATCATCCACAGTAGATTAAAAAAAAAAAAAAAACATGTTCTCTTGAACATTTTGGTCTTTAAAGAACATATCTACAGCTCAAATCCCACTTTACCATTCTTTTCCCACAAATACTGAATTAACCACTCAACAGACCTTACTATACCTCTTACCACTCGATGTAGTTTAAAGCAGTTGAATGGAAACTGTTGCCTGAACAGAAGCTTCTTTCTATTCAAGAATTACAAAACAGTCCTTTCACATCCTGATCTTCATAAGCTTGGGACAGTCTTTTGCTGGGATGTCCGCTGCTCTAGGGGACATCAGTAGAATTCTCCACAGGTTAAACTGTCTAACCAGTATCTCTCCTGTATCAGCTAAGAAGGAATTCACATTTCTACACAAATTTCAATAAATTCATTCAAACATATTTATTACATGCAAAGTCTACAAGACACAAAAGTTAGTATCTAGTTCATAAGAGGCCTTGTACCTAGCAAAAGCACATCACTATGGATAATCTATTTTGTAATCGCAAATGTGCTATTAGAGGGGCTTGATAAGGTCTCAGAAACCATTTGTTGAGCCCCTGAGGAGAGGAAGTGAAAACAGCAGGCCAGCCAGCACACAAAACCCTCTGGACAGCCACCAGCCTGCACACAGCTGCAACACAGCATCATTGCCAGGCTCTTGCAGAAAAAGGGAGTGGGAAGGGAAGGGGGGCACAAGAGTCAGATGGGGGGAGAAGCCTCATCCTTACTCCCATCCACCCACACCAGATGGGCTTCTCTACTCTAAACCTTTATCCTCACAATTCTTCCATTTCTCACTCATTTGCAATTTAAATTCGAAGAGAAGCTGGAGCTGCACCTACCAGCATTAATCATGCACAGGTAGGAAAAGCAGCCTCCCCAGCAGCCCAGGTGCCTTGCTGACTCCAATCTGCATTCCACATCATTGCAATTCCACAGCTGTAAGGTCCACTGGACAACAGCAGACAACTACCAGGCTTCAACGACAAAACAGACACATCAGTGCTGTAATTTGGGAGTCCTGGGGAAGTGCCTGCCATCATTAAACACTGCTGGGCTACAACCTCACATACGCAAACACCAGTTTCTGTGCCCTACACGTGTTTCTATTGTAGTTTTCAAATTTCTTAAAAAAAAAAAAAAAAAACAAACTATTCTTAAGAAAAAAAATTCACAGGTTCTACTTCAACCGTCTGCAAATTGCAGCCTTTCCAATTCCTCTGCTAAAGGACATTAAAGTTTACAGCTGTTTTGTATCTTTTTTTAATGTTTAAACACGAGAATCCAAGAATACCAAAAGCTAGAGCAAGCATACAACCTCAGTGCCATTTGACCAAGGGCAGCACTCTCTAACACACACTTTCTCTACAATCAGCACCCTCAAAACCTGTTAATGAGAAACCAGGCACAGTAGTGCATCACTCTGTTATTTACATGTTCTATTATTCCAATTTGTAACCTAGAATAAAGCAGATACCGATCTCTGCTCTCACACCCTCCTCTGTGTGCTAATGGCCTCAAATAGCAGTGAAACGCTCAAGGCTACACAGTTCCACCTTTGCTGCTGGCTACCAACACTAATTGAGGCATGTGGCAAGATTACAAAAAGACTGTACCAAAGAAAGCCCGAGGCTCACTAAAGAGCTCATGGTGAAGATGGGCAAACTGATCTTAAAAGATACAAAGCCTGGAGACACCTAAGAGGATGAGAAGGGAAAGAAGCAGATGGGAAGATAGCTAACTATATGAGTTTTACAAGAAAAATTAAAGAGCACAAGACTCAATGCAACACAGCACACATACTTCATTATGCAGATAGAATTTAATTAGATTTCCAACAACTATGGTAATGGATCCAAAAGAGACTCAGGGCATATATTTTAACAAGATAATACAGACATATTACATAGGCACTAAATAAAGTCTGTGGCATTTAGAAATTCCACGCCATTGTTCACAGTAGTGGCAAGCCAAGTGCTAGCATTCTGACTTCACACTCTCATTCCGTGCACATCACCTGCACTCACTGCTTCTGTTCAGAGGAGTTCAACTTGACATGTGAATACAGGTAAGAAAAAAATATGTTGCATTTCTTAAACAGCGAGAAGACAAGAGCTGTTTGTCAGTTCAGTTTGAAAGCTAACAGGATGAACTCCATGATACAGCTCCAGCAAAGACTCAATGCAGAATTAATCCAGAAGCTGGAAGCCTAGGTCTGTTACTTGCCTTCTTGCCAAAATGTCCCTGCTGGACTCATTGCCTCTATTTGTGGCACTCCCAAACTCCACATTCCTCTCACTAAAGTCAGTTTTATATTAACATTGCCCAAATAAGTGAACGATCTACGATCTCAAATAGGTCAATCAACACATACCCGTAAATAGCCACAACATGCACTGTTTCCTACAACTTAAACAGAGATGGTTTCCATCTCTTTAGTTCAAACCACAAATTTCTGAAACAGAATCATCATAATTCTTGCAATACCCTTTTCCAGGTAAGTAGAAACTACCACATCATACTAAAGATGAAGCAAACCAGTAGTTCATTGGATACCACTACTTTCTCCACCAGTGCTTTTTTTTTTAATACAACTCATGCAGACCCTCAAGGAAAAGAAAAGCCACATATGGATTTGATTGTTTGAAAGGTACAAGTTCAATACATAAATGTATTTTCATGCTTTCAGGTAAGTGTTAGTACATCCAAAAGAAAAAATGTGCCCCTCCATCTACAGAAATACTTCCAACACAGAACTAATGGCTGAAATGAGATTTAATTTAAAAAAAAAAACAAACAGCTGTACTTGGGCACTTAGATCACTTCTTCTATTTCCTGAGAATAAGCTGGGAAGCATGAGCTTACTGACCACGTGTTCCCAACCATGAGCATAGTCTCCCAAAGTCCCCTTCTCCTGAAGAGTGAGAAGATCTTCCCTTCCAATAACATGTGGGAGATGTTAGTACAGACTGGGATTTTCAATTATGTCATTTTCTGCTGCTGTAATTAAAGAGTTAGATATGGCCTAACATTGACATTCAATATTCTCATCCAAACCACAACCAATAAACAGGAAGAGCAAGTATTTGGAAACAGTCCAAACTGCCACTGAAGCAGACATCCTTGCTCAACAGCATATGCGTCTCTCAGAGACCTCAGACATCAGCTGTATGCTAAGAATCGAAGACATAGGACAGCAAATAAAACAGTGCAAGATCAACTCCATTAAAGTCAGACACCACTGAGGAGTTAGCACACTAGCACCGTGCTCTGCCAGCACAGAAACCGCAGCCTGAGAGAGGTAATAAAGCATCTGCTGCACACTCTGGGGCAAGCCCTCCAGTTTCCCAGCACCTCAGTATGCTGAAGCCAATAGCTGGGAGTCAGTTCCTACGGAACTCAGCAGGAGTTTGATCTCGTCAATTAAACAAACCGACCACCTCAAGTCTGTTTCTAGCCCAAAAAGCTAAAAAACGCTGGCCTATTTTCCAGTTCTGTTGCAAGTCAAACAGGTAGTTTTAAAACCTGGGTTGAGCAACATTCCTGAATGAGCACCCAAACAGCATGCAGAGCAGCTTCAATGCAGGAAATAACTGAAATTCCCTAGACAATAAAAAGTAAATTGTCCTACTGCCACTAGAGACAAGAGCAAGTTTCCTTACGTACAGAGTGACATTGAGCACGGTACGCCGTTCCCTTCCAGCCTGCCAGTAGAAGGAACTGCCAGCTCATGCGCTCTGCTGCTACAGCAGTCACCAATTCAGACAGCCTGCTCAGAGGAGGTGCAGGGCCACCAGCACCACTTGAAAAGCCGGGAAGATTCTTTTCAACCACAGGGCTACAAAGTTGATGACAAAAGGAATGGAAATGAGAGCTTGGGAACTGAATGCAGTTTTGCTGCAGGCCATGTGCCACACATAGCTCAGCTTTAGCACCACACACGAGTACTCAGCTGATGCGATGTTCAAGTTTAGCCAGGGACTATATTAGAAACACCCATGCAAGTGTACCTGGTGACTCCCTGTGCAAAATTCTCAACACAACCAGTCCAGTCTCAAAGCCTCACCTTGTGGCAAAGGACAAGGCATGGCTGGATTGGCTTTCTTGCTGGTGCAGGGCATGAAAACCATGTTACGTCTTCATCAGTATGTCAAGAATATGCAGCCTCCTTCACTCCTTTTAAGGCTCCTTGCTGTACCAAAATGGCCATGTAACTGTCCCCCAAAGCACCCCCTTGTAGTTTAACAACATACTATTACATTCCTACTGTTTGGACCCATTAATGTTAATCTAGTTTCACGAAGGCAATCAGCAAGAACGGGTGAAGACCCCTGCTATACAAAAGGCACTAGCTCCTTTTGCTTGTAAGATAGATTTTCATCACTGAGTTTTTAAACATGTTTGCACAGGATGAATTATTAAAATATAGTTCTTTTCTATGTTTATCCTATTCATTAGACATCTGTGTGTAGAATGTCATTTAAGAAAGAGCAGCCTCAATATTTTTAATAAAACATTTGCAGTCCTGTAGCACAAGCATTTAAAAAATTGTGATGCATAATAAACATGGGACTTCAGTTGTTTAAAATAGGATTTAGAATCATATAGTGAAATTTAAAGTAAATGTACACCTTTAATGGAAAAATCCATGCAAATGCAGCAGAAAGAAAGAATTTCATGCACAAAGAAAGTTTGAGCTGTGCAAGAACTGCAAATGAAAAGGTTTCTCCTCTAGCATTATACAACATTTGGGGAAATATTTCAGCAGTGATGTTTAGTATATAACAGTACTGAGCTCTTCCTTTCGTACGCTCACACTGCAAGATGTACAGTGTCCACCCATACGTTATCATAGTGTCAGGAAACTGAACTGCTATTAGAGATCTGCTTCTGTAATTCGTTTCTTTGTGATAAAGGAATCAAAATGGAATCTTCCCCTTCAATCCTGATTCCACCCACATCACGTAAGGCCACCTATGTACCACTATGCCATATGCTACTGAAGCATCCACAGATAGTTATATCTTAAGTGTTTGAGATATTGTCCAAATGCAATTACCCAGCATATTTGAGAGTTCCCAGCAATCTTGCAGAGAAATTAGAAGCGCAAGGGGAAGAGACTAGAAAAGAGGCGCTGAAGAACACCTGCAGATAAGGAGATCTGCTGCAACAGCTTACCTAACTCACCGCAGTTTATGCCCTTGCACCTCCCCTCCAAAAAAAAAAAGAAAAGAAAAGAAAAAAATCAGACCAGGTAAGAATTTCTCCTGCCAATGGTCTGAAGGATTCACATGTAAGGTGTGGAAGTAGTTAGGTGAATCCCAGCAGCAGACAAAACCCATGGTGAAATAACAGCACTCTGATGAATAGCGGTGCGTGCAGAGCCGGGCAGCAGCCCCACCGCAAGCGCTCTGCAGGCAGCGCTGAGAGCTTACATAAAGGGAACCCGATCGCATTTCTGCCGTAGCTGACCACAGCCTGCTCTAAGCTGATTTACCACAGGTAGAAACAACGCCCAGCCTTTCAAACGCACATCCTTTCAATGAGAAAACACGGAGTTCGAGGAGATGGACAGAAAAGCCGGGTGCGAGGGAGCAGCGGGACCTGTTAGAGTACAGCGCTGTCGCTCCCGCTGCCCTCGCCCCCCACCGCCCATTGTTCTGGCACCGACGCCGTGTCACCGAGAGCCAGGTGACACACCTGCATCTTCCTAGACAGGACTTCTGCGGGGAAATTCACTCACCGCGGTCTGTACTCAAATACAGACCTTTGAAAGCATCCTAAAGGAGACTTGGGCTACAGGAGCAGCCGGCAACAACACCCAAAATGGTGACTACAAGAAATAAACCAGACAAAAAGCGTTCAAAAGGAAAGAGGAATCGAGCTAGGCTTTACGAAACCGGTGGCCGGGCTGACGCCTGGGGACCCCGGCTTCTTCCAAAGGAAAGCCCGCCGGGTGCAGCCTCTTATCCCAGCCGTGGCATTTTTCCTCTACGGGGCGGTGGCGGGGGAGGAGGCGAGGGGGGCGGCGGTGCCGAAAGCCGCTCCGGCAGGCAGGAGCCGCAGGGACCGAGCGGCAGCCGCCGCCGCAGGGACGGGGCCGGGACTGGGGCGGTCAGAAGGGAGCCCCGCTCCTCACTCACCCGTCTTTGCGCTTGGCTTTGTAGACGTGCCCGTAGGTGCCCCTGCCCACCTTGCAGCCCTCGTACTCGAACAGGTCCTCCACCCGCTCCCGCTCGCCAGTCAGCTTCACCTTGAAGTCATAGTCCATCTTCGCCGCCCCGCAACACCTCTCGGCAGCCGCGCACCCCGCCCCGCCGCCCCCCGGCAGCGGCGGCAGCAGCAGCAGGAGGAGGAGGAGGAGGAAGAGGAGGCCCCCGGGCCGCCCCGCGGAGCATGCAGAGCCGGGAGGCGGCGGCGGAGCTGCTCGCTCCTTCCCTCCGCGCTCCGTCTCCAGCCGCTCCCCTCCTGCCCGCCGGCTCGCGGCACAACAGCCGGGCTGCGCGCGGAATACGGCGGCCGCGCCTGGCCGCACTGTTGCAAAGAAGCGTCGCAAACCGCGGGCACCTCCCCGGCCCCGGGCACGGCGGACAGCGCACCGCGTGGAAGGCGGCGGGCTCCGACCACAGCCCCGCCCTCTCTCGGACCGGCGTGCCTTGCGGCGAAGTGTGCTGGGAGCTGTAGTGCCGGGGGAGGGGCTATGGCGCGGGGCATGCTTGGAGCTGTAGTGCTGGGGGAGGGGCTTTGGCGCGGGGCATGCTGGGAGCTGTAGTGCTGCCAGCCCAGCTCCCGGGTTTTGGAAGAAGAAACAACGTTCTCTGGACCGTCCTGAGAGCGTTTCTGTTTACTTTACACCTTCAGGTGGATTCCTGAAACTGCACCACAGGCCCAGTACCGCCTGTGGCATTGCTGTGTTGCTGTGAGGGACCCGATGCCCGCTGGAAGGGCACTGGGCAGGCGTTATGAGCAGAGCGAGCTGGCACGGTCTCACCCAGCACCCCGCTCCTCCTGGCCAGCCCCAGCGCTCAGTCCTGCTAGCTGGGCTGTGCGCAATGCAGCGCTCTCACAGAAGCGATAGATCTGCAGTCTCCTTCACACAGCTGCCGTTACCGGGAGGCAGCAGTGGGTGAGGTCAGGCTGTCCCAGCTGTGGCACCACGGGGTGTGGAGGAACAATGAGTGCATGAATAAACACAAGGATGCAGCAGCCAGACGGCCTTCTGAGAACTCGTGCTCCTTGACTTCTTTGCATAAACCATTTGGAAAGAATTCCTTGCTTTGACAAAGAAAACCTCACAAGTCAAAACCACAACAGAAAAAAACTTTTTCCTCTCTTTTAGGTTTTAGTCCTTTTCTAGGAATGTTCAGACTGTCTTTCTGCAGATCTTTCTTTCATTAGCTTTTCCCACCATTGGGATTGCATGCCATCCAGAACTGGTGGATTTTTTTCTCTGCTTCTTCACTCTGTTTGTGCTTCCAGTACTTCAATTGTTGGCAACATTCAGTTTAATCGATTCAGATGTGTGGTTCTGAAGTCATAAGAAATTTCAAACGAAGCACAAGTTGAACTTCTTAACGACAAGAAACCAACATGGACATTTCAAGACCAACTTTTAATTCTGCTTCATGAAAAAATACACTCTTGTGTGATTTATTTTAAAAATCTGTCAACATACTACATAATTTTAAGGAAAAAAAGGTTAGTTTAGGAATCCATTCTTAAAAAGAAAAAGATGGCCAGGCCACAATCTGCTCTTCCTAAAGTACCACAATGCAGAGGGTTGGAGATAGTTACCATGACACATCCCCATGTCACTGTCATGTCCACTTACTCCATTTACCAATTCGCCTAATTTGAACAAATTTCAGCTCTTTGGAGATTTTTTCATTTCAGAATAGCCATTCTGTATAGTGTGAGCATTTTCTAGGAACCTTGCAGTTGATAACATGCAGCTGTGTTAGCTGAATACTGACAGCATTTAAGAAGCTGAAGTGCTACTCCCACAAATATTTTGGTATATAAAGTTAAGTACTCTTTATTGTGTGCTCAGCTGCCCTTTGCTATAAAATCAGACCAGTGATGCGTCTTAGATTCTGGCATGAGTGCAAGTCATCAACAAACATACACCCATAGTTTGGATCCAGATCCAGAGAGCTGTGTTAACATGCAGCGGAACATCTGTTTGCCAGACACATGACCATCATCACTATCTGTCTGTTTTATGCCCCTGAAGAAGCCAGAGTGTTGATTCTCAAGAGTCTTCACTTCAAAATTCTGCCTAGGAACAAACATCTGGCTACTTTTTTAGAGCCCTTCCTTAGGGAAATAAACTCTAATACTGACAAACTATGTTAGAATTATTTCAACAGCAAGAATCATAGCAAGAGACCTCTGGAGGTTTGCTTGTTTAATATCCTGCTTAAAGCAGGATTGCTATTAAATTCACGTTGCTTGAGAAAAAAACGCTGAGGATGGAGATTCCACAGCCTCTAGAGACCCGACAGTCCTCAGGATAAAAACACTTGTCCTTATTTTGATGCCGAACATCTATCAAATTCATGCTTACCGTCTGTCCTCCCACTGTGCACTTGGCTAAAAAGTCTGGCTATGTCTTCTCAGCAACTTCCTTGCGAGTGCTAGAAGGCTGCCCCTTCTCCCAGCTAAACAAGCCCAGGTGCCCACAGCCTCACATAGAAGTGTGCAGCCCGTGATCATCTTGGTGCTCTCTGCTGAATTCCTTCCATTTTGTTAATAATTTTCTGTGTGAATATTGTTCTGCTGAAGACCCCCCAGACATGGCATTGTATTCCACATGATGGCACTCAAGCACCAAGAAAGAGGAAATAACCACTTCCCAACATATGTGTGCCGTTAGCTTTCCTTGCTGCAGGGGTGCACTCTTGACTCCTGTCTGTCCTGCTGTGCGCCAGGAGCCCCAGTCCTTCTGTGCAGCAACATGACCCAGTTGGTAAGCCCCATTCAGTACTGTCCTAAAGGGTTGGTCAGTCCAAGATGGCAGACAGCATTTGTCTTTGTTGAGCTCCAGGAAGCTCCTGGTGGCCCAGCATACCTGCAGCCTGCCCAGGTGCCCCTGAATGGCAGCACTGCACCCGGGCGTATCAACTCTATCTCACTACTTTGGTGTCATCTGCACAAAGGTACTGTTTTAAAAAATTGATTTAAAGGTTCTGCCTTGCTTGTATATAAAACATGATTATATATAAAAAACCCAACACATAATGGCATAAAGTTACTTTCTAAAGAAATTAAATGACTGAACAATTGAATGAAACCAGGTTTATAGAGCTTACTTTAAGAAACTTAAAACCGGTTTCCTGAGATTTGCTGCTCTCTACAGGCTACTTCTATTATCGTCCTAAAAGAGGTGTTTTATGATTGGGAAAGTTGCTGCTGCCACAGTAATACTGTTAGAGGAAAGACTTACTATTGTTATTTCGGTATTAACGACACCAATAAGAGCATAAAATAAACATAAGAAGCATAAAATAATCAAATACTTACACTACACTTCTGTGAAATATAAATATGAATAGGAAATGAACGGAGAATTGTGCACCATAGAAAAAGGACTGTTTCAGTCTAAGCTTTGAGTAAAGAAACATGGCTTTATTTATGTTCCTAAAACATACCATAAACTTATTCTGGATGAGCAGCTCATGTCTGCCTTGATACCAGAGAAGATGCTGAGTTTGACTGTGATTACTAAACATCAGAGTGTGAGAGAAAAGGACTGCCAGAAGAGAACAACAGGAAATTGTGTGAAGAAATTGTCAAGGGAGCAGGGCATTACTTTGTATGCAAGGCGGATATTCAAACTTCTATTACAAGAGTGAAATTTGTCTTCAGGAAAAACATATTTTAGTTATATCAGGCAAAGGAAGCCAAAGCACACTTCAGCAATCACTAACTTTCATGGTGTGATGAGAAACATGAATAACAAGGGTTGAACTTAGTGAATAAAGTAGAAAAGAATAGCATTTAGCATCGGTGCTAAAATGTGTCCTTCCTGTTGTGTCCCTGTAGAAAGCATGTACTGGCAATAAATAAATAAATAAATAAATAAAGTATAAACTAGTAAGAAACCTAAATGTAACTCTTCCTTTCTTCCTTACACTTCTTTCTCAAAAAGTATAAACAAATTGTGCAGTATGTAAAGAAGGGAGTAGAAGTGTCTTCCTGGACACTGCCCTCGGCCCTTCCTATCACCTCCCTTATTTGTGAGGGCTTGTTTTTGCATCAAGACCAACTGCAGAATATCCATATTTTATTTCTCTAAGGAAATTTGAGCAAAAGTATCAGCAATTTGGATATCCTAGGAATGAGGTGATTTTACTGAGGTCTCCTGTTCTGCCGATTCAAATAGTTTATACAAGGTGTGGAATGCTCCCTCTGTCACAGCCCATCAGCTTCTGCCCTGTGTAGAATCACAGAATCCTTTGAGTTGAAAGGAACCCTTAAAGGCCATCTAGTCCAACTGTCCTGCAATGAGTAGGGATACCTACAGATCCATCGGGTTGCTCAGAGCCCCATCCAGCCTGACCGTGATCCTGCACAGTGATGGGGCACCCACTCCCTCTTTGGGCAACCTGTGCCAGTGCATCGTCCTCCTTATTGCAAAAATCTCTTCCTTACATCCAGTCTAAATCTCTCCTCCTGTAGTTTGAAACTGTTTCCCCTTGTCCTATCACAACACGCCCTGCTAGAGAGTCTCGCCTCTTCTTTCTTACAGTCCCCCTTAAGACACTGAAAGGCCGCTCTCAGGTCTCCCCATAGCCTCCTCTTCTCCAGGCTGAACAGCCCCAGCTCTCAGCCTGTCCTCGTATGGAGGTGTTCCATCCCTTGGATTAGCATAGAAGCAACCAATGGGAGCAACACAGGAAAGAAAGCCTGTGCATGCTGTTAGCATAGCAGCAGCATGCACCTCAACTTTGTAATAGCATTTGGAGCTTGTGTGCAAAGTTCCATGCTACAAAGTGACTGACGTCACAGCTTCTGCAACGGCACTGAGCTCTTGGTGGCTCTCTTTGGAAAATGGAAAAGGAGACAATGGCAGAAAAATAAGGGAAATAGAAAGGCAGAAGGGAAAGGCACAGAGTCGCATGGAAAATACAATCCTCCTATCCAAAAAAGAAACCCGGGAAGGGAAGAGCAGGAAAAAAAGTCAGCTCTTGTAAAGAATAAGGTATGGAGCACCAGGAGCAGCTGAAGCTGCAGTCCTACGCTAGTTTGCTAACATGCAGTAGTGGTCACCGGAACGGCGAGGATATTCCGGTGTTGTGAAGGAATGCATGGTGAAATCCTGCCTGTGAAAGTCTATCTGCCCTCAGTCAGGGCTCACACCCGTCTGGAGACAGCGATGCGAGCTGTGACAACAACAGGCTGGCTAACGAAAGCCAACACCCGAACAGACTTCCTTCTGTGTTCAAAGGAGAGAGAACGTGCCGAGAACGGCAAAGTTGGGAGCGAGGAGATCAGCGTTAGCACGGACACGTACAGAAAGGCTCGCACGGGGCCGTGCAGGGACCTCAAGGGCTGCCCGCGGACAGCCGGGCGAAAGCGAGACGTTTTTTCCCCGAGTTCTTCGCCCCCGATCAGCCGGCGGCCGCCCCGCAGGCCGGTAACGGCTCCGAGCCGACAATGACAGCGCGTCGCCGCACTTCTCAGCGCGCAGCCGCCGCCAGGCGCGCGCCCCGGCCGTCGGCCTTTGTCCGGCGCGCGACCCAACGGTCGCTCGCGCCGCGGCTGCGCATGTGCGGGAGGGGGCGGCGCTCGGCGGAGGGCCGCGCTCGGAACTCGCGCTCGCAGCTCCCGGCGGCTGCCCGGACCGCAATCGGGGCCGGGACGCCCGCTCGCACGGCTCGGGGGTCGGTGTCTTTCCGCTCCCGCCGTCGGGAGGGAAGGGGAGAGCGGAGAGCGGAGCGGGGCCGGGAGCCGGACCGTCCCGCGGGCGGCAGGCGGGGCCGAGCTCCCGGGTCTCCCTGGCCCCTCTCCGGGCTGCCCGCCCCGCGGCGGTTGGCGGCACGGACGCCTCCCCGGCTCCGCGCTGCGGGTGATGCCGCTCCCCGGCGGGCGGCGCTGGAGGCGGCGATCCGGCCGGTGGCGGTTAGTGCGGGGCCCGGCCGGGGAGCGTGAGGAGAGCCGAGCGGGGGGGGGGAGCGCGGACGCGGCCTACTTCGCCGTGTCGCGGTCGGCCGGCGGCCGGGCGGGTGGTTGGCCGGGAGAGGTGTCAATCGCTGCCCCCGGCCCGGCGGCGGGCTGCGGGCGCGGGACGAGGCCGGCCGGCCGGGGGGTGCGCGGCTCCGCGCCTCCCGCAGCGTTCGGGCGGCGCGGGGCCGCGCTGCCGTGAGAGCGGGGGAAGCCGCGGGGCTCTCGTCGCCGTGCCGCTCTTCCTTTGTCTGCCTCTGCTTCCCCTTCCCTTCCTCACGCATAGTCTGGTGGTTTCTCTTTTTTTTTTTTTTTTTTCTTTCAAGTTCGGTGAGATCATCTCGCCCGGAGGCTGAGATGTGACGGAAATCCTAAGTGGTCTCGTGGTCCGCGAGGTTTCCTCATCTAAACTCAGTTGTCGTCTTGCAGTCAGGTGGTAGGCGTTCGAAAAACGCATACCTCATGGCGTGGGGGGCAGGGAGCCGTGGAGAGGGGCCATAGCCTAAAAGCACGCGGTATGTGCAGCTTAAGTAGAAACCATCGTAAATCTCGGAGAAAGGGCCGGAATAGGTGTGAACTAAGAAGAAAAGGAGTTAGTCTTGGGCAGACAAGCTGCTGGCGTGTGGCACTTGTTTCTTTGCAGTGGAAGAGTAACCCGGAGCCGTAAATGGATTTTACATTTTTGTTTCTTAGTACTTAAAATCCTTCAGCTTTCAACACCTTGAACTATTTTAAGGGCCAAAATATTTCGTTTTGGTGGTGTTTGATAACAAATATGGCTAGTCGCTTGCTGTTGTGTTAAACAGATGGGACAGCCAAAGGCTTCGCACTTCTTATGGTTTCTAAGTGAGTCACTTAAGGAATGTAATTGCCTTACCGTCCTATTGTCAACAAAACAGTATTCTCTTCAGTTTTTGTGAGTGGTAGAATTCCAGATTTTGCATGAATGCAAGAGGAAAAGCAATCCCTCTTTCACACAACAGTTTAAATTTAGGTTGAAGGAGACTACATGCAACAGGCTTCTCATCTCAAGAATGTGTGTGTGAGTTTCTCTGCAGCAGTATGGTGATATAGCCAGGAAGTCAGTTAATGTAGCGTAGTTACAGGGTGGGCGCTAACATTTACTGTTAGATTTTCATCTCAATAGCAGCCTCACGTGAAACTAAATAAGCTTTATCTGTTGTCTTCTGTGTGCTACTTATCTCAAGTATTAAGTCAGTTGGGGGTGGAGACACTTTAATACTTATTGCAGTATGGATTAAGTATTTTCATGACAGCAGTCAACTGCTGGTGCTGTCAGGATAGCGGTAGTGCTATAACCGTGTGTTGAGTGGAGGGGGGGCAGTTGCATTTGTTTGGAGGAAGGCAGGGTAGTGATACAAAGAGCTGGCTGAGAAATTTATGTTTAGAAATGTGTTAGGAGAAGTGACCTGATTTGGGCGTAGCCGCTGTGGTAAACAGAAGTCGGTATTTAACTGCAGATTGTGAGGCTGAGCACAGAAGGTGACAGTAAATTAACAGACTCTGCAAACATTATGGGAACAGAAAATGGCTTGTGAGGGAGGTATTCAGATTTCATATAGTTTAAGTTAAATGAGTTAAACAGCTAGAAGCGAAGCATTACATACATCCAAATGCAGCATTGGATGCAGGAGACAGATGAATGACAAGACTGATTGGCGTGTTTGGAAGTGTAGTCACCTATGGTGAAGGGGGAAAAGTAGCAAATGGGGTGGAAAATGAGGAGACCGAGGATGCATCAGAATGGATCCCACAGAGAACATAAGCAAGGTATATTAAATGTATGCCAGCGTCTGCTGTTGGCAAATACATTTCCTGATTCTTCATATCTGTTGGCAGCAGTGATTAAGATCTACTCTTTATTGAATGTATGTTGATTTGGTCTGCTTGTTAGCTTGTGAGCTTTTCTGTGAAGACTAATTACCGAATGGGAGAGTGCTGAGAATGCTGTTCTGTGTTTCCCCATTTCACACTTGAAGAGACTGATGTGTTGGTGAATTGACCCCTCAAAAAGAAGTATTTACCCAATAACTTCTTCTTCACAATTAAACAGAGTAGTGCTGCATGGCGATTCCTGGTAATCTCATTAGAGAAGTGATCTATTCTGTCAGTTGTCTACCACAGCAAGTATTACAGATGGCTTTTGTTAAATGAGAAGCCCTATTGAAAGGATGACACCCTGCTTTCTCTTCTTTAAAATTGAGTATTGAAGAACAGGTATGGCCAAGAACAGGGAGATTAATTCTTTTGTTAGCTAATGCTTGGACTAGAGATTGCAAGGAAAATGTAAAACTTGTGTCAGAATGTCTAAAGGATAACTTTCACCAAAAATGTATCTGTAGGCTTCGTACTGTGGGAGTGGCGGTATGGACAGAGATAACGCTGTAATGTGCCTATCAGTAAACATTTCAAGAGTTCTCCAAAGCAGTAACTGTTTTTTTGGAAGTCTACACTGGGTAATTACAGAACAATGTTTTCAGTGATATTTAACTTCTGAAGTACTACACACTGCTGTTTTATTTCACTTCGGAAAGGTGAAACAAATTTGCGTTATTCCTTTAATTTTCAATGCTATCCTTATATAGCAAAAAAAATTAACCTGTCAGTGCTATTGTATTTTAAAGTTGGTGTACCAACTGCAACGTCTTTTCAAAGAGAAAAAGGGACGTGGAGTACCTGTACTTTTTGTATGGGTTAGAAGCAAAATACTTGCATAATGAACTACACTGGTGAACTGACCTGGCAAATAACATAGAGTTTGGTTCATCTTAATCACCTTTAGTATTTATTAATAAACTAATTTAAATGAAAATGCTGGGAACTTCTTCCATAAACTAGGTAAAATCTTACCATAATTATTGTGCAGTCTAACTTTCCAATTTTGCATAAGGCAGCCTGGCATCATGGATCGGCACCGTGCAGGGAATGGCAATGAACAGGCATCTTCACGAGAGCGCGGTCGTGGTGAAGATGAGAGACAGCGACAGCTGGAGCGCCTCAGTAGGGAGGAAGCCTATTACCAATTCATCAATGAACTCAATGAAGAAGACTACAGGTTGATGAGAGACCACAACCTGCTTGGCACTCCTGGTAAGATGTGGATACTTTCAGCAGAAAGGTTGTACTGTGAGGTAATGCTGCTATTGTCAGGCTCCACATTTAGTAGAAATGTGAATTTCTATTTAAAATTATTGATAGTCAATAAAAGTTAACTTAAATAGATGGTGAAGCTTGAAAAAAAATATAACTCATCTGAATACTGGTAATATTCAAACCCAGATAATTAATGCTGGTAATATTCAAACCCAGATAATTAATGCTAAAGTATATCTGGCAACTGATGTCACCTACCTGGACTTCTGCAAGGTCTTCGTTATGGTCCCCCACCACATCCTTATCTCTAAATTGGATTTGAAGGGTGGACTGTTTGGTGGATAAGGAATTGCTTGGATGGTTGTAGCCAGCCAGCTGTGGTCAGTGGTTCTGTGTCCAGGTGGAGGTCGGTAATGAGGGGTGTTCCCCAGGCATCTGTCTTGGGACCAGTTCTCTTTAACATCTTTATCAGTGACATAGGTGATGGGATTGAGTGTACCCTCAGCAGGTTTGTGATGACACCAAGCTGAGTGGTGCAGCTGATAACATTAGAAGGAAGGGATGCCATCCAGAGGTACCTTGGTAAACTTGAAAGGAGGACCCTTGTGAGCCTAGTGAGATTCAACAGAGCCAAGTGCAAGGTTTTGCACTTGGGTCAAGGTAATCCCAGGTATGTATAGAGACTGGGAGGAGGACTCCTTGAGAGTAGTTCTGCAGAGAAGGGCTTAGGGGTCCTGGTTGATGAAAAACTTAACATGAGCCAGCAGTGTGCATTTACAGTCTGGAAGACCAATGGTATCCTGGGTTCCATTAGAAGAAGAATGGCCAGCAGGGAGAGGTGATTGTTCCCCTCTGTTTGGCCCTTGTGAGGTCCCATCTGGAGTACTGTGTCCAAGTCTGGGGCCTCCAACATAGGAAGGATGTGGAGCTTTTGGAGAGGGTCCAGATAAGGCCATGGAGCATCTGTCCTGTGGAGACAGGTGAAGGAGCTGGGCTCGTTCAACCTGGAAAAGAGAAGGCGGTGGGGAGACCTCATTACTGTCTTCCAGTATTTAAAAGGAGTTTATAAACATGAGGGAAATCAACTTTTTACACAGGAAGATAGTGATAGGATAAGAAAGAATGGTTTGAAAGTAAAGGTGGGGAGATCTAGATTGGATATCAGGGAAGTTTTTCTCTGAGTGAGCGGTGAGGGGGAATGGATGTGGAAGTTGTGGATGTTCCATTCCTGGAGGTGTTTAATTCCAGGTTGGGTGGGCCCTGGGCAACCTGTAGTGGTTGGAACTTGATCCTTGGGGTCTGTCTCAATATATTTATTGGTGGAGATGGTTTGACATTAAGGCAACAAATGAGGCCAAATGTTGTCCAGTGAATTATTACAAATTTTGTGCTACTAAGGAATGCGGATGAGATGGGGAAGTTAGCAGTAGTAAAGAGAGAAATCCTAGCAAATGGTTAACAAAGCAGGGATAGTCACCATCAGGGATCCAGCAATGTCTTGTTGGCCATAGGGAAGCAGCAAGTCAGTCAGCGACATCTGGGTGAGTGAGATGCACCGCTGCAGTTCGGCCAAGGTGGTACCCGTTCTTCCTTGGAACTCTTTGGGTTTTTATCCTCTCCATAGTGTCCTTTTGGTTGCCAGGGGCAGCAGCTGATTGTCAGAAGCACTTCTGTTTGGTTCGTCAGGGCAACGGTAGTTGCCGTGGGTACTTTTGTGTTGTTCCTGAGGGGAGACAGTAGTTGAAACAGCATGTCCACTGTACATGCCCTTCCTACTGGGTAATGGGCAGTAGATCACGCAATTGCCACATGGTAGGCTGCTAGGTATGCACATTGACTGCATGGTGGTCCTCTCCTCTAACACGATCCCCATAAGTCAGCTTGAACGCCCAAAAGAAGCAACAGCTGAAAAGGTTTCTCCTGGTTGCCCAGCCACATATGTTTCTCTTGCTGCTGTGCTTATGGTATCTATTAACCCCAAAAGCTTGTCCAGCAGGTTATGTCCTGGATGTGTGCCGCTGAACAAGCTTTGAGCCAGAAATTGTTCCAGCTTCTTACAGGGTCCCTTCCAAGCCAAGCCAATCTATGATTCTATGATATCTATCTGTAGCAGTACTTTTGGCTTCTGGTTGCTTGTTTAAAGTAAGCGTGCACTTGATGCTCTTTCAGTATCCACACACCTGCCCTCCCTAGTAACTACTTATTATCTGTTTACTTGTCTTCCAATTTCTCACTAATGCTCTTTGCTTTTAAATTTAAATTTACTTCTTTTCTTAAGATTTTTTCTTCAAGATAGAAAATATTTCTGCATGTCTGTGTTGAGCCGATAACAGCATGATCGATATGTAAACTATTTCAGGGGAAATAACAGCAGAAGAGTTGCAACAACGTTTGGAAGGGGCTAAGGAGCGTCTGGCATCACAGACTGATCTGGAAAACAGAGAAGGTGAAGGTAGAACTGCTGGAGGTAAATATTCTTTCTTCATATGCATGTATAGTACATACAGATATTTAAGAGAAATGCTGACCAAAAGTCTTTTTTTCACTCTGCCTTTGAAATGTTCTCAAGTAAGAAATTTCCTAATGATATAAAATTAACTTAAAATAAATTCTTATGGAAGATTTTAATAGGAGACACTAATTAGTTTATTCTCTTCTGTTTTCCTTTTGCTAATGAGTCTAGGAGCGCAAAAAAAATTATTTTAATTCTTAAGAAGTTTTAGTATACGTTAGAGAAGAATAGAAGTCAACTGGTAAACAGTTAACCTTTCTTCTGTTTTGTTTTTGTTATCATATTTCTGTTTGTTGTAACAGTGAGGTTGATACTATTTATGCTCATCACTTCCTCACCAATATTGGCTCATTTGGCCAGTTCCTTTTCTAAAAGGATAACATCTGTCTTGGTTTTTCTCACTTTATCAAAATAGTTGACAAAGTTACTCTGAAATCAATAGCTTAAGCGAGAGACGGATATTGGACAAATTGAACTACCTTTGGTCTGTCTCTGAGTGCTTTCTCGGAAGAGGCTGTGTAGATATATTAATTTATTTGTACCTCCTGATAAGATCAAAATTCCATCTTAAGCTTAACAATTTTGTTGATGTTTCTATATACAGCATATTTTCAGCAAAATTACGTTATCATAGAGAGGTAGCTGTCCTGCTACTTTAACACTTAGGAAGTCAGAGCTAAGCAAGAATAGAGGATTTGAAATGCATCATAGTGTGCTAAGAATGCAGTTGTATGGATGCTTGCAATTCTTTATTTCTCTCAGATTCTGATGTTCTTGCAGAAAACTCAAATGGCGATTCTTTGCTTGAATGGCTGAACGCATTTCGTCGCACAGGAAATGCCACTCGCAGTGGACAGAGTGGGAACCAAACCTGGAGAGCTGTGAGTCGGGCAAATCCAAACAGTGGGGAATTTCGATTTAGTCTTGAAATCAACATAAATCACGGGCATAACAATTTTGAAACCACTGGTGAAGAGTATGTGGGTATAGATCGTAGCAGAATGTATTCAGAAAGAAGACATCAAGGAGCTGTCAGTCCAGTAACCACACAAACAAGAAGCAGGACAACAAGCGAAGCAAACAGCCAGGCTGCAAGCACGGCAAGGGCCAGGTCTTTGAGAAGCTCTGTGGTGCAAAGCTCTGAGGCAGCCTCTCATCCAATCTCAGGGAGGCTCAGGAGTAGAACGAGGGAGTTGATTGGCCTTCACCAAACAAATACTACACATCATAGTTCTACAACTGCTGGTGAACAAAGAGAAATGCCAGAAAGAGGTACTTCTACAAGAGTTACAAGACGCAGTAGATCCAGAACTAACGTTCGGGTGAATACAAACCAAAGACTGGAAATTCTGCGGTTGAGGTCTACTTTGAGTAGTCGAAGCCGCTCTCCACTGCAAAGGCAAGGTGAGACTGCTTATTCTGGGGAACATGGGCAGAGGCAGAATAGAAGTACACAGCAAGCTAGTAGAGGTAGAAGACAAACAGTACAGCATCCTCAGCAGCCTGCTGAAGAACAAGCAAGAAATAACTCTCAAACACCTCAGCCTTCCTCTGCAGCCCCACCCTCGGGATTAACTTCAGAAGAGGAGGAATCTAGTAGGCCAGTAGCTGCTGTTAGAAGACATCCAACAATTACACTAGATCTTCAAGTGAGAAGAATTCGTCCTGGAGAAAACAGAGATCGGGACAGTATTGCTAGTAGAACTCGTTCTAGAGTAGGAATGGCAGAAAACACAGTTACTTTTGAAAGCGATAGTGGGGGATTTCGGAGGACGATATCACGATCAGAACGTGCGGGTATTCGAACCTACGTTAGCACCATACGGATACCTCTTCGTCGGATTTCAGAAACTGGGCTTGGTGAGCCTTCATCAGTGGCTCTTCGGTCAATCCTTAGACAAATTATGACAGGTTTTGGAGAACTGAGTTCTTTAATGGAAACTGAATCTAACTCAGAAATGCAAAGAGGTGCTCATCACTTACCAGATGTACAGGCAGAGCAGAATAACTCAAGCTCAGTAAACAATAGCAGTGATCCAAGTGAGGTTTCTTCTCAGAATGGGCATGTAGTAGAAGACGACAGTGAAAGAAATGGACAGAGTGATGATACGCGACGACGCTATGGTCGCAGTAATGAAAACCAGGATAACAGACAGTCTCAAGACGCTAACAACCTAGTGGAAAATAGAACTCTGCCCATCCTTCGGCTTGCCAACTTCTTCCTGCTGAACGAAGACGGCGAATACAGGCGTTTAAGAGGTTTAACCAAAGAGCAGATTGACAATCTTTCTACTCGGAATTATGGGGATATCCACACTGAGGGGGAAATAAGTAAAACATGTAGTGTTTGCATTAATGAATATGTAGCGGGAAATAAGCTAAGGCAGTTACCTTGTATGCACGAATTTCATATTCACTGTATAGATCGCTGGCTTTCTGAAAATTCCACTTGCCCAATTTGTCGGCAGCCTGTATTGGGGTCTAATGCCACAGACAACGGCTAAAATCATTTGTACTATTCAGTATTTAAGGATCTACTTCTGCTCTGTTAATGATGAGCCAGAGCAAATGAATTGACTTGCATAGGGGTCCATTTGTGTGGGGAATTTTGTTAGATTTCTTTAAAAAATAATAGAAAACTTGTCTAAATCTAGCAATGTAAATAACTATTTTTCTCCAAGTGCAGATCTAGGAGTACACATAGAACCAAATGATATCGGTAAAGTTTATATTTTTTTAGGTAATTTTGCTATGCTAAGCACTTTTGTAAATAGAGAAACGCAATAGTTAATCGGTCCTGCTTATTGTATGTTTTTTTTAACTGTGTAATGGACTCACTTTATTTAGATTACAAATTGTTTCACACAGACCTACCACTGTGTTGAAAAATTAGTGTCTAAATAGCCATTCATTAGCTTTTTGTTCTAAGAACAATTTCTTTTACGGAGTCTCTTGCTGGATATGTTTGCTAAAGGTATTTAAGTTACTTGAAGTGCTTATTTTAATATACAACATTTTTTTTTAACATTCAAATATCCTTTCCAAAAACTTGCCAATTTGGTTCTATTTGAAATTTTTATGGCAGTTTTTGCATGTGGTTTTACGCAATGGTTAGCGCTGACAAGTTCATGTTCAAAAGCGGATGGGTTAGTGATAAAAAATGTGCATAATTAAAAGCTGTCTTTGACAATCGCTGTCTTTTCAGTACAGACAGCCGTCACGTTGCTGACAATTCCAAGAGTGTGTGTCTTAATGAACATGTTTGCTCAAAGAGTAAATGAGCATTGAGAAAGCCTTTTTACTTTTCCAAATTACTCAATATTCATGTTTTTTTTTTTTTAAACTGCCTTAGTTTAAAGAGGGAAATAATTCCTTAATCATTATATTGTCTACAATATGCATGTTTTGTGCATCCTACTCAGAAAAACAAAGGCTTGAAGTGTTTTTGTACAGAATTTTAAGGTACATATGTTATTAGTCCTCTTGAAACATATCTGAGGAGCATATGGCAAAAGACACTAAAAAAGACAAAATAAGCTTCCTTTGAAGTCCCCAAATTACTGTACTATTAGATATTAAACTTTATACCAGTAACTTATAAAGAAATAAAGTTGCAAAATAAACAACTGAAGCTTTGTGTGGATTGCTTTTGAATTGTATCCTGTACATCGGTAAGAAGACTTACTGTTGACTCTCAGGTTTTTTTCCCTTTCATTTCCCCCAGATGCGTACTTCTGTTTCCACAGTATGTGTTAGCTGCTGTGGTAGATTAAAAGAAAAATCGAGACAAAACACTCCTAAGGCTTTTGGAAGTATGCTGAATGTTAGAAAAGCTCATCTTTCTTTGAAGAATGTACATCTCAATCTGCAGAGAAAGGCAGACTCATGAAACACGTGTGTATCTTGAGTAGTTGAAAGAATACTTACTGAATAAATTTGCACTTTTTCTGACTATGGACTGCCTTGACAGGATATGTTTCAATTAAAATACTTGGTTAGGCAAACTTGGAAGGGAAATGATACAATTCTGTTTATGTAAAGCTTTTTGTCCACCAGAACCCCCAGGTCCTTTCCCATTGGGCTGCTAGAACAGAAAATTGCTGGCCTAGAGAGTACTTGGTGGTGCTGAGGTGTGCCACGTGGCCTGGCCCTCACCCTGTTCATGCAGGGGTGATGGTAGAGCTAAAAGACTTCCCTGAGGAGCGGGAATTTTTGGGCTCTAGTTTCTGTGCATCTGTTACAGCACCAGATGCAAGGCCACCTGAATCCTGTGGAATGGCATTATTGGGTGGGATTCAAGGTGCCTTAATGTTGGAAGTCACAAGTATCCCCTTTTTAAATGCACTGAGAGCATTAATTTATCAGGTTGTACACTAACAACACAGCAAGCCTGTACATTTTGTGTCTGTCGTAGCAATTGAAGGGAGGTCGTATCCAGTTCTGTGAAATGAGTGGCCGGACATTTTTGCATCCTGCTGAGACATCTTACAGCAAAGGTTAGCATGCAGGGAAGATCTTATATAAGGCTACATAAGATGAGCAATGACTTGACATTTACAGGATTTAAAAGACTCAAAGCCTCGTAGTTAACTACAGTCAAGGGAACAGGGTGCTCAAATGCAACTACAGTTAGAAGTTAAGTAGAAGCAAGCTAGGAAACAAGAGGAGGAATGTTGTCTATGCCAAGGTGGTGTGGCTTTCTAGTGCCTCCTATGCTGATGTTATCCCTGTCCAAATGGGGCTTCTTTCAGAGCACTGACTGGGTCAAGTTCTCTCGTGGAGCTCCTGTCAAATCTTTCCTTATATTTTGCCATAGAGCTATAAGTCTTTTTTATTGCATGCATTTTGATTCCTACCTTTAAGAGAAGAATTTAATTCTTCGTGAATTAATTCATGATTCTTATTGCTCATGATGATTCTTCAGTATGTTTGTGAGAGAAGGATATGTTAAAAGTGAATGGCTTTTTATTCTGATGCTATAGAAAATGTCTTCTAAGCCATCTTTGGATTGTATCTAACAGACATTTCTTATTGGAAATCTGCTTCATGTACACAGCTATTGGCATTGGGCTAGCTTTAACTCTGGAAGGAGTAAGATGGTAAGCTTTTATTGGTGACACTAATAAAACTAATTTTATTTTTATGGAAATTAGTTGGAAAACGGGCAGAAGTTTTAGTAACAAAAAAAAATTCAATTGAAATACTAAATTGAGGTCAAGTGGCAGCACTAATCTAGAACATGTCTAGAGAGTCTTGATGCTGAAAATGACCCAGAAAACTGGATTGGACCCTGGAAAAGGTATAGAGAACTCCAAGGCTAAATTAATAGGGTTTTTTTTTTCATTTCTTACATATATGATATTATCAGTGACTTCCTAGCTGCTATTATGGCCATGTAGGCCTCTGTAATAGTTTCTCCTTTAATAATATATAAACTGGAAACGGATTCCTGTGTTGCAAAATAACTGCAAACAGTTGAAATGCAGAATTGTTTTAGTTTCTTCCTGTTCCTCAGACTCTTTCCATCTTTTTTATTTCTATCATCTTAGAAGCAGACTATTTCCACAAAGCAGTATCCAGGATATTTCTCGATTATCATTTTGCAACTGATAAAGAGTATTCTTGCCACTTTCTTCAGTATCCTGGCACATCCCAGCAAAACGTAAGGATTATTTCTTTCAATACAGATCACTAAGAAAAGACACTGACATTAAGTTGATTGAATCTGTAGGATTTACCCATTCCTGAAGAGGCTTTGAGACCTGACTCTCCTGATCATACACCACTGCAGTCTAGGTTTTTGGGCTGAAAGCCAAATACAGGATATTAAGGGAGCAAATGGCAGGAAGCTCTGTGTTATGTTGTCCAGTCATATAATGTGGTTATAACTATGCAGCTGCGCATATCTAGCTTTGATCAGAACAGCATACACAACAAAAGAAATGGATGCTTTAACAGTGCAGCACTCAAATACATGTCTTTAAAATGAAATGTGTCCTTTGCTCTCCTTGGATGCTGTGCAGCTAATCTGGCTTTGGCCTGTGTGCAGGAACCATCCGCTAAAGATGAGTACTGCAAACATTCTGCAGATTTCCGTCGGCCTGCTCCAGTATGCAGTGGGAATGAGTTGAGCCCACTATTTGGGGGCACATGCTGCCTCAAAACAAAATTTCTCACGTTTTCTTCCTTCTCCTGGGCTTTCACAGGAATTTGACCAGTTAAAATAAGACCCAGCACAGGTTCACCAACACACTGGCTCAGTGCAAGCTGCTGGTTTTCATTCGAGCATATTCCAGCAGGTGTTTATACCACCACTAAATTTATCTTCCGTGTAATGTAAATTGCCTGAGGTGCAAAACAAACATACACCTAACAAAGCAATACAAACACAGCTTTGAATTTCTTCTGTGGGTTGAACAACTAAAATATGGGATCATTTGTTATTTTAAGCAGTCTTTTAAAAAGACCTAACTTCAGGCATTTGTAATACATGAAAAGTGAGACGGGCCCCATAAATGAAAGTAAAAAGGCAAAAAGGCTTCACGGTGACTGAGAATAAGGGAGGTGAAGGGGAATAGTTAGAGATAGTTTACAGAAGCAAGAATGTAAAGTTTGTTAGAAAATAAGGGATGGCAGACTCCGTGTCTGGGATAGTGAGGGGAATGAAGGCCATAAAGATAAGGGTTTGAGAACAGCCCGAGGACATTTGGCAGGGAGGTGATTAGATGTCCACAGGGCAAGAAGAAACCGGTCTGGGGGGACGCCCCCCCGAAAGGCCAGGAGTTTACAGTGAGAAAGGTCAGAAGCTTTCACGAGGAAAACAACAAATCTTCATCCCACAACCCATTACACACATGCTAGAGGGGAGGGTCTGCATGCTCACAAACTCTCGGGGTGTAATGAATATATATCCAAATTCCAGGAAAACTATTGATTATGTAGTAGTGTAGGGGGACTGCTGAATCACGGCCTGAACCTCTGATTAATCACCTGATGCGAGCAGTGAGTCAGCCGCAGGAGCACAGGTGAAGGTAAATCACCTGTGCTGCCGGAATAGGTGGAGCCTGGCTCCACCTCTCCTTGACCTATTTTAGAGCTGACCAACAGTGGAGAAGGATCTCTTCTGGAGATCCACTCAACTGGAGTTTCCCATGCGAGCCCAGGTTACGAGTGAGTGTATCTATCATTTCTGTTTCCTACTTTGCTGTAATAACATCATAGCAAGAGTTAGCCCAGTCAGGGTTAAACAGTGCCCTTTGAGGATACGTGACTGTTGACGGATAAAAGAAATAATAGGTAATTTTTGGACTTTGGATTACTAATTAAATATGAATCCCAATACTCCAAACCTGCCAACCAAAAAAAAAAAAAAAAAAATTGGAAAGCAAGTGCTATAGTTTGGTACAGGATTTGAGGGCAAGTAACAGAATAGTTGAATGCATACACTGAGTGGTGAAAAATCCATACACTTTATTAACCAAGTTAAGGAGTGAGTAAGTGGAGTTTACCTTCTGGGTTTGAAGGATGCCTTTTCTGCCCGGTTTGACCAAAGGAAGCCTAAGGTTATTTGCCTTTGAATAGGAAAACCCCAAGATGGGGTGAAAAGACTCAGTTAATCTGAACAGTGTTACCCAGGGTTTTGAGAATAGCCCAATGATTTTTGAGAGCTGGTCAACTTGTTAACCTGAGACTTGGGTTCCTCCATCCCAGGGTGGAACCTTGTTGCAGTACATGGATGTCAAATAAAACAAAAGAGGACTGTGTGCAATGGATGTGAATTTGCTGAATTTCTTGGTTTAAATGATTATCAAGTTTCTGAACAGAAAGCACAAATAACTCAGCAGCAAGTGACGTATTTGGGATATGAGATTACAGCTGGACTTCAAACCTTAAGGACTGTCAGGAAAGAAGCCATCTGCCAAACCCCTGAGCCACAAATTGCCAAGGAATTCCGTACGTTCCCAGGGTGACAGGATGATGCCGACCGCGGATACACAGCTATGGACTGTAAATATTTTGGTAAAGCCAAAATATTATATGAATTGCGAGGCAAGGTGGGCATTACCTCAGCTTTGGGGCTACCAGCTCGCATAAAAACAAGGAATAGCCCTGGGAGTCCTTGCCCAGAACCTTGGGCCCTATTGAAGGGCAGGGGTATACTTCTGCAAACAACTTGATGAAGTGAGTAAGGAATGGCTGGGGTGCTTGAAGGCGGTGGCTGCACTAGTACTCAGTATTCAAGAAACCACTCAAGTTATGCTAGGCCAAAGAATAACAGTTGTAATATCTCATACAGTGTCTACTGTATTGGAGGTAAAAGGAGGGGCATTGGTTCTCACCCCAAAGGTTCCTGAAATTCCAGGACAACCTGGTAGAGCAGGATGACGTAGAAATAATTGTAACTAATATTGTCAACCCAGTATCTTTCCTTAGCAGAACTCCTGGGGAACCAGTGTTTTATGACTGCTTTGAAACAACTGAAGCTGCATATTCCAGCCGGTCGGATCGGAAGGACAAACCCTTTGAAGACGCAGAAGGCACCTGGTTTACCAATGGTAACAGTTTTGTGAGACAAGGAAACAGTAAGGCAGGATATGCAGTAGCTGCTACTGACGAGGTAATCAAAGCACAACCATTACCTGAGGGGACTTTCCCTCAGAAGGCTGAAATAACTGCCTGGACAAGAGCCCTAATTATATGGACAGGCGCTAATTATGTATTTGGGATGCTACACACTCGTAGTACCATCTGAAAAGAGCAAGGATTGCACACACAAGGAAAACAGCACGATGTAAATCTACCAAAGAGCGTGCTATTATATGTTGTAAAGCACATCAGAAAGGTAACACTGCACAGGAAACTGGAAATAAGATGATGGGTCAGGTGGCTGGACAGGTAGTTGAAGAAGGCTTTCATTCCAGATGGTAAACTTAAAATGTCTAAACCTGAGTCAGAACCTGTCAAATATTCTAGAGAAGATAACAATCTAATTAATGATTTAGAAGGGAGGGCAACAATGGCAAATTGATTTCTTGGAGCTCCCAGGAAAAGGGGGGTATCACCGTATGTTGGTACAAACTGATACCTTTTTACAGTAGCCAGAGGCATTCCCTTGTAGAACTAATAAGGCACGTGGAGTAACTACAATATTGGTATAGGAGGTTATTCCAAGATGCTGAGGAACTACTTGGCCTGTCAAGAGAAGTGTATCATCAAAAGTTAAACTCATAAGGAAAAGATGAGTTGGTTACTAATTTTCTTTATTTCAGTGTACACAGGGTGGTGTCTGTGGCAAGCTGATGTGTGCTGTTACCTTTTGTGTTTTGATTGCAAGAGTACTTTGTTTTGTGTTATATTTATTTATTTGTTATTGTTAAATGTGTGCTCTTCTCCCTTCTATTTGAATCAACCTTACGTTTCTATACTTAACCATGGCTGCTAATAAGGAAAGTAATAGTACTCTCATTAGCGGGCATGAATATCGTAATGGAAGTAATATAATGAGCAGGTGTCAACTGGGTAAAGGTTTCTGGTGGCTGGGCAGAGATGGGAGAACTCAAGCTCCCACCAGGCATAGTGAGAACTACTTGGAGCCGGTATCAAAATCCAAGGAGGGTTAAAAGGGTAAATAACACATTGGTAAGGCATACTACAGGATACCATAGCTTCGTGAGAGCCCTTATCCCGGTATTAGGAGTAGCTCAGCGGGAAAAGGCTATAATGAATATCTCTGCAACTCTAGAAATAGAAGAAAATGCCACAACAAACGCATTACGAGCAATCCAAGAGGAGGTATCCTCTTTGTCCAAAGTAGTACTCCAAAACAGAATGGCATTAGATCTATTCCTAGCTAAAGAAGGAGGGCTGTACACAACAATAAATCAGAGTTGCTGTGCTTACATAAATAAGGATCTGAGAACAGACCTAAAGAAAATGTGGGAGGAAACAAAAGTCCTGCACAGGACAAGTATCAATAACACGACTGCAAAACAGATCTATGGGGCTCACTTACTAGCTGATTACTGAATCTAGGATGGTTAAGGTGGCTTTTCTTGGTATGCCTCGTACTGGTACTATCGGTGAGGCTTAGCTGTGTGTAATGAGGTGTTCTACGTGCCTATGCTGGAATGCTAGAAGGGAATACGAAGTATGGAAGAGACATGAGTTAAGGCAAAAAGGTGGAAAACGTATTTCACACACTAAGAAGGAATAATCTAGCAGGTGGAAATCCTGCTAAAAAGTGAAAGTAAAAAGGCAAAAAGGCTTCACGGTGACGGAGAATAAGGGGGGTGAAGGGGAATAGTTAGAGATAGTTTACAGAAGCAAGAATGTAAAGTTTGTTAGAAAATAAGGGATGGCAGACTCCGTGTCTGGGATAGTGAGGGGAATGAAGGCCATAAAGATAAGGGTTTGAGAACAGCCCGAGGACATTTGGCAGGGAGGTGATTAGATGTCCACAGGGCAAGAAGAAACCGGTCTGGGGGGACGCCCCCCCGAAAGGCCAGGAGTTTACAGTGAGAAAGGTCAGGAGCTTTCACGAGGAAAACAACAAATCTTCATCCCACAACCCACTACGCACGTGCAAGAGGAAAGGGTCTGCATGCTAGCAAACTTTCGGAGTGTAATGAATATGTATCCGAATTCTGGGAAAACTATTGATTATGTATTAGTTTCACCTAGCACGATTTCTCTGGACGGTGTGCAAGTCAGGTGGATCTGTCCCCATTGCACCTGGTGTCTGCGCAGCACTGAATAAACCATACTTGCTTTATAACTCCTTTGAGGTTATAGAGTTTGATTCCGCACATCAATACAGTTGGGCTTTTCATCCTGAGTTAAGTGTGTCAGGTATATCAGTTAGTCTTATTTCACAGAATCACAGAATTGTAGGGGTTGGAAGGGACCTCTAGAGATCATCGAGACCAACCCCCCTGCCAAAGCAGGTTCCCTACACCAGGTCGCACAGGTAGGCGTCCAGGCGAGACTTGAATATCTCCAGAGAAGAAGACTCCACAACCCCCCTGGCTGCCTGTTCCAGTGCTCCGTCATCCTCACCACAAAGAAGTTCTTACGCACATTTGTGCGCAACTTCCTATGCTGCAGCTTATGTCCGTTTCCCCTCGTCCTGTCTCCACGTACCACTGAAAAGAGACTGGCCTCACCGCTATGGCCGCTACACCTCAGGTATTTATAAACCTGGATCAGGTCCCCTCTCAGTCGTCTCTTCTCCAGGCTAAACAGACCCAGTTCACTTAGTCTTTCTTCATAGGGGAGATGCTCCAGGCCCTTCACCGTCTTTGTGGCCCTCCGCTGGACTCTTCCCAAGAGATCCCTGTCTTTTTTGTACTGGGGAGCCCAGAACTGGACACAGTACTCCAGATGAGGCCTTACCAGGGCAGAGTAGAGGGGGAGGATCACCTCCCTCGACCTGCTGGACACGCTCTTCTTAATGCACCCCAGAATGTCATTGGCCTTTTTGGCCACGAGGGCACACTGCTGGCTCATGGCCAACCTGTCGTCCACCAGGACGCCCAGGTCCCTCTCTGCAGAGCTCCTCTCCAGCAGCTCATCCCCCAGCCTGTATTGGTGCATGCAATTACTCCTTCCTAGGTGTAAGACCCTATGCTTGCTTTTGTTGAACCTCATCCAGTTTCTTACTGCCCAGCTCTCCAGCCTGTCCAGGTCTCGCTGAATGGCAGCACAGCCTTCAGGCGTGTCAGCCAATCCTCCCAACTTCGTATCATCAGCAAACTTGCTGAGGGTGGCCACTATCCCCTCATCAAGGTCACTGATGAAGATGTTGAACAAGACCGGACCCAGCACAGACCCCTGGGGGACACCACTGGTGACAGGTCTCCAGCCAGACTCTGCATCACCAACGACGACCCTCTGCGCTCTGCCAGTCAGCCAGTTCTCATCCCGCCTCACTGACCATCATCTATCCCACACTTCCTCAGCTTTGTTATAAGGATGTCGTGGGAGACAGTATCAAATGCCTTTCTAAAATCAAGGTAGACTACATCTACCGCTCTTCCCCCATCCACCCAGCATGTGACAGCATTATAGAAGGCCACCAGGTTGGTCGAGCACGACCTCCCCTTGGTGAACCCATGCTGACTACTCCTGATAACCTCCTTTTCTCCCAGTTGTCTGGAGATGGTATCCAGCACAAGCTGTTCCATCACCTTTCCAGGGACAGAGGTGAGGCTGAAAGGCCTGTAATTACCCGGATCTTCCTTCTTGCCCTTTTTGAAGACCAGAGTGACATTGGCTATCCTCCAGTCTTCAGAGACCTCCCCTGTTATCCAAGACCTCTCAAAAATGATGGAGAGCGGTTCGGCAATGACTTCCGCCAGCTCCCTCAGCACACGTGGATGCACCCCATCAGGTCCCATGGACTTGTGGACCTTAGTACTGCCTAGGCACTCACACACGTCCTCTTTCCTGACTAAAGGGAAGTCTCCCATTCCCCAGACCCTCTCACTAACCTCCAGAGTGTGGGATTCCTGCGGGAGAGCTTTTCACTGAAGACGGAAGTAAAGAAGGCATTCAGTATCTCTGCCTTCTCAGCATCCCCCGTTACCAGAACCCCCCCCTCACTTAGTAAGGGGCCCACATTCTCTCTAGTTTTCCTTTTGCTGTTAACATACTTGAAGAAGCCTTTTTTATTATCCTTTATCACTTTAGCTAGATTCAATTCCAGACGGGCTTTAGCCTTCCTCGTCGCATCCCTGCAGGCCCTGCAGGTCCTTATTTCCAATAAAAGCTCTTGTATATTATGCTGGACCTTTCTGTCTCATCTTTAGTGTTAAGTCTTCATCTAGGACTGTTCTATTAAAATGTATTTCCTTATGCAGCATTAGTTTTACTGTGCTGAACATTTGCACATACCCTACTCAGCCTGCAAGCTATTTTCGTAGTTCACACAGCTTTGAGCTTCATTGAGCTCAACTTTTTGCATGCAGATTATTCCATTCATTGTGTTAAAAGTGTACATATAAAGAAATTATTTCTCTTCTGAAAGAACAGAAAGGCCAGTATATGTATGAACACAGTGTATAATTAATGTTCTTATATGTAGCAGTTAACTTTGTATGCATATGATAAGAATAAAGAAGCACGCTACAACTTGCCAAACACTGTAGGATTTGCCCGTCTGTATATATATACACAAACACGTGTATGTGTGCCCACACATACACAATGTTGGGGGTGTTGGAGGCTCAGTTTTTGGGGCTTTGGTCAACCTGATCTGATGGGCAGTGACACCTCCCATGGCAGAAGGACTGGAATTGAAGGGGCTTCAAGTTCTCTTCCAACCCATTCTGTGATCCTACGATATATGTGCATTAATTGAATTCTACAGGAAAAACACCTGTAAGACATAAGGAGAAAGAAATATAAACATAGCAATGTAACAATAAAAGAATTGCTTTCATCTGTGCTGCTGGAAGGGGTGGAGCCTGGCTCCACCTCTCCTTGACCTATTTTAGAGCTGACCACCAGTGGAGAAGGATCTCTTCTGGAGATCCACTCCACTGGAGTTTCCCACGCGAGCCCAGGTTATGAGTGAATGTATCTATTATTTCTGTTTCCTGCTTTGCTGTAATAACATCATAGTCAAGCTCTCTGTTACACCTTAACACCTGTATATTCATTAATTGTACACTGCTATACCATAACTTCGGTATGTTCATTTACTGTACAACTAGTTTTACCTATATCTGTAGCACAATTTTTCCAGATGGCGTGCAAGTCAGGTGGATCTGTCCCCCTTGCACCTGGTGTCTGCGCAGCACTGAATAAACCATACTTGCTTTATGACTACTTTGTGGTTATAGAGTTTGATTCCGCACGTCAATTTGGCAACCCAGGTGGGACAGCCTCTGCTCGGCTGCAGGACCGGTTGGGAAGAGGGACGCCTTAGGCGCACCCCGAGATTTCTCGGTAGGATTCCCCTTCCTCATCTGATCACTGCAGGAACAGACAAGGACCATCTATCAGCGGGCCAGGTATGTGTATGGAATGAGGGGACCCGTAAGCCATATGGAGATGTTCTATGTGGGGTATAGCCTTGCTGCTGCCCCTGGGAAGTGAGCTCACACGTTTGGTAGGTTGCCAGCTGGGGTGGGCAGGCTCTGGCAAGCAGCTCCTTGGGGGACCACCCACAAGTGGACCTTGTAAGTCATATGCGGGGTAAGGAGACAGGATATAGCGAGTATCCTGTTAAATGGCTATCTGGGTTCTCCTGGTTGTGATAACAGGAGTATAGGTTATATAATTGCTATTACCATCTGTTGTAAATGTTCGGTACTGTGTACCTGAATTAATACCGTCAGGATATTTGGGATATCCTCTGAGGGAATTGGAACTCTGAACTAAGAATTTTCGAACTTATATTTTGACTAAGCCGGTATTGTGTGAGTGTGGTGAGAGTGAGACGTAGCTAAGCGATGGGGCGAAAGCAGAGTCCCGATCCACTGTTTTGTTCTCCTGTGAGGGAAATGGCCTGTGAGAGATGGATGAAGCAAAAGTTGTTTTGTTCTCTGTGTTATTTGTTCGTACATATGTATTTTGTCCATTTAAATGAAATGAGATTGGGATGATGATGATGGAAATACATATGTTATAGATCACAGTAAAGGAATACAGACAGAAGGTTGGGCCCTGGAGGGAGGCAGAGATAGGAAGGATCCTGAGGATAAATTGTACTGATTATTGTCTCTGTCTTTGTGGTTGTTAAATGTTTATGTCATGAAAGTATTACCTATGAGGCCGTAATGGAAAAGGGGTGTCTAAAGTGATACTGAGAAGACCCCCTGCGTTGTATTTTGGCTCACTGGAGAAACATTGCTGGTTAGCCAGAGGGGGAATATTAAATAAGAAACCAGAACATAAATGGCATAATGGGACCAGTTTTATAATTGAGTACCCTAATCATGAGAGACCAAGGGCTGGGTGCCTGTGGAATTTGAAGAACTGTACGGTTTGATTTGTGGATTCTGAAAGGAATGGGACAAACTGTTTTGATGGTATAAGAAAGGTAATTGTTAATGGTATGCAGAAATAGAATTGAGGGTATGTGGAAGTGTAACTTAGGGTACAAATAGTGGAATAATGTAAAAGGAAAAAGGGTTAAAGAGAAAGTGAGTTTATCTGTGCTGGCATGAGAGCAACCCCCCCGCACCGTTCCCCCGTGAGCAGAACTTGGTGTGAGAGAGTGAGCTGCAGATGGAGACTGCTGCTGTAAACAACATCACTTGCAAAGGGGCAGGTGGAGAGGATAGGGCACTGGAAGTGAGAATAGCCTCTGCAGAGATCTACGAAACCCAAAATCACAGTGTTAGCACCGGAAGCCTCCGGAAAGGAGCAGGTAAAACTGAAATATGATGTTAGTAGTTTATGTAATGATGAGAGTTTGGAAAGACACAGGCCGAGGAAGGCAAAGATGAGCAGGGTGTGATAGGGATGTCAGAACTGAAGAGAGGGGAGCAGGATAAAGAGGTCTACCTTTTGGTGAATACGGGTGCCTCTTAACACCCGTAGGTGATTTTGTAACAGCAGTAGGAGCTAATGCCCAATAAGAAAAGGCTTACTTTGTGGGATCTATTAAACATAGGCTGAGAAAATAAGAAGGAATACATAAATTCTTGTACATGTCAGGTTACTCTGGCAAGAAATTAAATAAAACTGGAGCTGAGGATCAAACAATATTAACTGATTGAGAATTGTAAGTATGCCTTTTCCACAAACTGGGAAAAACAAGATTGTAGCCCCAGAAGTTACAGAAATCTTGAATAAGATACGCTTAGAAGTGTGGGTATCAGAGGTACCTGGCAGAGCCGAAAATGCAGACCTAAATAGAAGTTAAGTTAAAAACAAGAGTTAGCCCAGTCAGGGTAAAGCAGTGCCCTTTGAGGATACGTGACTGTTGACAGATAAAAGAAATAATAGGTAATTTTTGGACTTTGGATTACTAATTAAATATGAATCCCAATAGTCCAAACCTGCCAACCAAAGAAAAAAAATAAAAAAAATTGGAAAGCAAGTGTTATAGTTTGGTACAAGATTTGAGGGCAAGTAACAAAATAGTTGAATGCATACACTGAGTGGTGAAAAATCCATACACTTTATTAACCAAGTTAAGGAGTGAGTAAGTGGAGTTTACCTTCTGGATTTGAAGGATGCCTTTTCTGCCCGGTTTGACCAAAGGAAGCCTAAGGTTATTTGCCTTTGAATAGGAAAACCCCAAGATGGGGTGAAAAGACTCAGTTAATCTGAACAGTGTTACCCAGGGTTTTGAGAATAGCCCAATGATTTTTGAGAGCTGGTCAACTTGTTAACCTGAGACTTGGGTTCCTCCATCCCAGAGTGGAACCTTGTTGCAGTACGTGGATGTCAAATAAAACAAAAGAGGACTGTGTGCAATGGACGTGAATTTGCTGAATTTCTTGGTTTAAATGATTATCAAGTTTCTGAACAGAAAGCACAAATAACTCAGAGCAAGTGACGTATTTGGGATATGAGATTACAGCTGGACTTCTGACCGTAAGGACTGTCAGGAAAGAAGCCATCTGCCAAACCCCTGAGCCACAAATTGCCAAGGAATACTGTACGTTCCCAGGATGACAGGATGATGCCGACCGCGGATACACAGCTATGGACTGTAAATATTTTGGTAAAGCCAAAATATTATATGAATTGCGAGGCAAGGTGGGCATTACCTCAGCTTTGGGGCTACCAGCTCGCATAAAAACAAGGAATAGCCCTGGGAGTCCTTGCCCAGAACCTTGGGCCCTATTGAAGGGCAGGGGTATACAATACAACACAATATACAATATTGTATACAATATACAATATTGTATACAATACAATAATATACAAACAACTTGATGAAGTGAGTAAGGAATGGCTGGGGTGCTTGAAGGCGGTGGCTGCACTAGTACTCAGTATTCAAGAAACCACTCAAGTTATGCTAGGCCAAAGAATAACAGTTGTAATATCTCATACAGTGTCTACTGTATTGGAGGTAAAAGGAGGGGCATTGGTTCTCACCCCAAAGGTTCCTGAAATTCCAGGACAACCTGGTAGAGCAGGATGATGTAGAAATAATTGTAACTAATATTGTCAACCCAGTATCTTTCCTTAGCAGAACTCCTGGGGAACCAGTGTTTTATGACTGCTTTGAAACAACTGAAGCTGCATATTCCAGCCGGTCGGATCGGAAGGACAAACCCTTTGGAGACGCAGAAGGCACCTGGTTTACCAATGGTAACAGTTTTGTGAGACAAGGAAACAGTAAGGCAGGATATGCAGTAACTGCTACTGATGAGGTAATCAAAGCACAACCATTACCTGAGGGGACTTTCCCTCAGAAGGCTGAAATAACTGCCTGGACAAGAGCCCTAATTATATGGACAGGCGCTAATTATGTATTTGGGATGCTACACACTCGTAGTACCATCTGAAAAGAGCAAGGATTGCACACACAAGGAAAACAGCACGATGTAAATCTACCAAAGAGCGTGCTATTATATGTTGTAAAGCACATCAGAAAGGTAACACTGTACAGGAAACTGGAAATAAGATGATGGGTCAGGTGGCTGGACAGGTAGTTGAAGAAGGCTTTCATTCCAGATGGTAAACTTAAAATGTCTAAACCTGAGTCAGAACCTGTCAAATATTCTAGAGAAGATAACAATCTAATTAATGATTTAGAAGGGAGGGCAACAATGGCAAATTGATTTCTTGGAGCTCCCAGGAAAAGGGGGGTATCACCGTATGTTGGTACAAACTGATACCTTTTTACAGTAGCCAGAGGCATTCCCTTGTAGAACTAATAAGGCACATGGAGTAACTACAATATTGGTATAGGCGGTTATTCCAAGATGCTGAGGAACTACTTGGCCTGTCAAGGGAAGTGTACCATCAAAAGTTAAACTCATAAGGAAAAGATGAGTTGGTTGCTAATTTTCTTTATTTCAGTGTACACAGGGTGGTGTCTGTAGCAAGCTGATGTTGTTGTATACTACAGGATAACATAGCTTCGTGAGAGCCCTTATCCCAGTATTAGGAGTAGCTCAGCGGGAAAAGGCTATAATGAATATCTCTGCAACTCTAGAAATAGTAGAAAATGCCACAACAAACGCATTACGAGCAATCCAAGAGGAGGTATCCTCTTTGTCCAAAGTAGTACTCCAAAACAGGATGGCATTAGATCTATTCCTAGCTAAAGAAGGAGGGCTGTACACAACAATAAATCAGAGTTGCTGTGCTTACATAAATAAGGATCTGAGAACAGACCTAAAGAAAATGTGGGAGGAAACAAAAGTCCTGCATAGGACAAGTATCAATAACACGACTGCAAAACAGATCTATGGGGCTCACTTACTAGCTGATTACTGAATCTAGGATGGTTAAGGTGGCTTTTCTTGGTATGCCTCGTACTGGTACTATCGGTGAGGCTTAGCTGTGTGTAATGAGGTGTTCTACGTGCCTATGCTGGAATGCTAGAAGAGAATACGAAGTATGGAAGAGACATGAGTTAAGGCAAAAAGGTGGAAAACGTATTTCACACACTAAGAAGGAATAATCTAGCAGGTGGAAATCCTGCTAAAAAGTGAAAGTAAAAAGGCAAAAAGGCTTCACGGTGACGGACAATAAGGGGGGTGAAGGGGAATAGTTAGAGATAGTTTACAGAAGCAAGAATGTAAAGTTTGTTAGAAAATAAGGGATGGCAGACTCCGTGTCTGGGATAGTGAGGGGGATGAAGGCCATAAAGATAAGGGTTTGAGAACAGCCCGAGGACATTTGGCAGGGAGGTGATTAGATGTCCACAGGGCAAGAAGAAACCAGTCTGGGGGGACGCCCCCCCGAAAGGCCAGGAGTTTACAGTGAGAAAGGTCAGGAGCTTTCACGTGGAAAACAACATATCTTCATCCCACAACCCACTACGCACGTGCAAGAGGAAAGGGTCTGCATGCTAGCAAACTTTCGGAGTGTAATGAATATGTATCCGAATTCCAGGAAAACTATTGATTATGTATTAGTTTCACCTAGCATGATTTCTCTGGACGGTGTGCAAGTCAGGTGGATCTGTCCCCATTGCACCTGGTGTCTGCACAGCACTGAATAAACCATACTTGCTTTATAACTCCTTTGAGGTTATAGAGTTTGATTCCGCACATCAATACACAGTTGGGATTTTCATCCTGAGATAAGTGTGTCAGGTATATCAGTTAATCTTATTTCCAAGAAAAGCTCTTGTATATTATGCTGGACCTTTCTGTCTCATCTTTAGTGTTAAGTCTTCATCTAGGACTGTTCTATTAAAATGTATTTCCTTATGCAGCATTAGTTTTACTGTGTTGAACATTTGCACATACCCTACTCAGCCTGCAAGCTATTTTCTTAGTTCACACACCTTTCTCTGCTCTCTTTTTCTCTCCTCTCCACCTTAGACAACGTTACTGGCCTTCCAGCTGTTCCCAGTTATTTGGCTCACAACATTCCCTTATGTCCATACTTTGTTCTGACCTTTGACATTAACTTACGGTTCCTTTCCTGCCTTTGTGTATGGTAGTCATGAGATTTATGTCCTTGAGAGTAGTGAAATTAGAGAGACATGAAAACCCAGCAAATATACTGACTTAAGCACGCTAAGTAAAAACCTGGCTGCAGAATCTTCTCTGCGGATCTGAGGCCGTACTGTCCAGCAGAAGAGGGCGCCCGACAATAAACATTGTTTTCCAGAGGGGAGGAAGAAAAGCAGCGAGCTGGGTGGGACCAAAAGCTTTCTCTCTTGCGCTGACCCAGGCCGGGAACGGAGACCGGAGCGGCTGCGCCGGCCGCGGGAGCTGTCCATAGTGCTGGAAAGCAGCGCCCAGCACAGGGAGCCACGGGGGATCGCGGTGTCCCGGCTTTAGATCACGTTTCCAAAGTTTTAAAACTACTTTTTACTTATTACATGTAGTAGATAATTTTTTTTCCCCCTTGAATGCAAATATTTACATAAGTCATGCAGATATAGTCTATGCCAGACTATTTCCTATCAAATGATTGCCCTGTCTACAATAGGTAGTCCAAAATGTATTTTGGAATATTTGCACGCTTGCTGCAGTGTGTCTTCATCTTAACAAGCGTGTTTCTCATGCATGTTTCAGTTATTCTGAGTACGTCTGATCAAGGCCAACTTTTGCTTCTCTGCATTTTTTTTTACCTTACTACAAAGTGGCTGCCACCAAATCAGTATGGCGCTCTTACCTGCAGGTCTTGGGTTCTCCTGGCACCAGACTCATTGATCACATAGCAGGAGAATGTTGAATTCAAGTTAGCTTTCAACCTATCTGTGGGACAAAGAGGAGAATAAACATAATAAAAATACACCTGCTATCCACATTCTGAAATTTATCTTAAACTTGTATTCTTTAAGTCTTTCATTTCTCCAGTGTTATTCTTTGCTTAACATAGCTATCTTTTTATTTTTTACTTTATTATATTATATATATATCATATATATAATTATATATATTATTTATTTTATTATTTTATATTTTTATTTATTATTTTATTATGTAACCTAGCACAAGGATTTGGTTTCAGATCAAGGCAGTATGTTTTTATTTTTAAATCCAGAATAATTAAACAGGCAGAATTTTCATGAATATTCTCTAGTCCTGTAACTGAACAATGCTATTACTGGTAAAAACCACAATCTGTGTACTGAGCTTGTAAGGCCTCAGGGCTGAAGCTTGCTTTGTTTGAGCTGTTCTTGACCAGTGTGAGGCTTTGTTTTCACATTCTTTGGTTGTAACAGCAGTATCTCTATGAGGATACTTTATCATTTGCTTAACTTTATTGTTGATACAATCAGTTACATGGATAATGACAAAGAGTTATTCTATGCAGAATGGGAGATTTATGACTTACCATAATGATGCAGCATATAGGAATACAAGCCTGGGAAGACTGCAGATTTCATTGAGAGAGGGGATGCAGGACCATGCAGGGGAGGCATAGGATCACACACACACACACACACACAAAAAGAAGAACCTTGGCAATGCAGAACTGAGGTCTATGAACAGCTCTCCAGAAGTCTGCTAGCGAAGTGCAGACTTGGGACCTGGGTAAAATTGGGTTTAAGGATAACAAAAAGAAGAAAGAACAAATATATAACATGCATAAATAGCATTGCATATAGGAAAATAGGATGTAATGCAGAACTGTAGACAAATGAAGAAAGAACAAGATGTAGAAGCCTGTTAGAAAACATAAAAATAGCTGCAGGATCAGCCTCAACCCAAACAGAAGCAAGAAAAGGAGCAAGAAAAAACTTCACCACATCACACTTTTCTCAACAAAGCACTTGTTGAGAAGACACCAGTGACATCTGCTGTTCTAGGGAGACTAACACTGTCAGCCTCACATTGCAGTGGGATGGCTGATGGGTGACCACAACACCAAAAGAGGAATAGATAGAAAGAGTGTGTCTACATAAAAAATGAACTGTTACATTTTTTGTAATAGCATTCCCTTTTTTTTTTCTTTATTTTCTATACTAAACTCTCACCTAACAATTTCTTGATTAGACAGTTAAGTTTTCTGTTACATACTTAAGAAATTCTATATAAGGTGTGGTTCAGTTTTTCTTCTTCTTCTTCTTTTTTTTTTTTTCATAACAAAACTCTGTAGTTTGTTTGTCTGTTAGTAATTGGAGCAAAGGATACATCTTTTGGAAATTTAGGCTTAGCAGTCTCTCCAAGGTCCCAGACAGTATCTGGCACTGTAGAAATAGAATCAAGATATCCTGTTTTCCAATCTGGCACATTAACCACAAAACCATTCTTCCTGCCTTTGCTTTATTTATTACATTGAAATAATTATGCAAACCAAGATCTTTGAAAGTACATTGCTATAAATACTAGAAGAGTAAGCACATTGTAATTTGAAGATTATCAGCTCCTTTCTAGTTTTCATCACATCATTCAAACCATGGAGCCATTATGACAGACCTCAGGGAATCATACTGTCATGACTCATGGGCCCACAATATACAATATAGTGTGCATCAGCGGCATGACAAAGCCAGGCATTGCAGAACAAAATGACAACAGTGACGTCTGTACAGAACATATTTCTTTTCTCACAACTCAGGGCTAACCTGGTACATGTTACTAATGATTATGAGCTTGTGGAAGCAAAACCATCTCAAGTTCATCTCAGGACTGCAAATTACCATTCCTGTGGGCCCTACCTTTTGGCTCTCTGAAGAGGACTCAGTTTCAGTCTCAGTTACCGAGAGAATCTGGCACACCTTGCTTTCTTACAAGACACCTTCACAGTATACTTTCTCCCTTTTACTCCCCAGTGACTGCAATGCATGATTACACCAAGCACCTGCAGAGAGAGATACTGTAGACAGATTCTGCAATACTCACATGCAATGCAGAGGCAAATATTTTTTCCTTCTGTGCCATTCAATTCCTGGTAACTAATGCTTGGGGATCTGCCTTCCACAGAGTGGGATGAGAAATTAAAGCTCTTTGAGGAAGTTATATGAGGAGTCAATTTTGCACGTTAGCTGGAACAATAAGAACACTGAAAAGGACACAGGTGAAAGCAAGCACTGTGCATGAAAAGGAAGAATGCACCTTAGCTGCTAATTAGCTATCAGAGAATACCTCGCAGTGATGATAGCTTACAATTGGTAGTATTTTTAGTGTACTGCAAACATAACTTACCTGACAGTTAATTTCTGAAGAAAAAGTAAACACAAAACCAGGAGGCTGCCATTCTTTGTTGGTCATTTTTTTAGCACTCTCTTTTAGCACTCTCTTTGACTTTAATCTGCAGCTCTAACCCAAAGTGGCCTTCACTTTTGTCTGCTAGCTAACACCATCTGAACTGGTTAGGCAACAGACAATTCCTCCTGGTGCAAAAACACCAACCGTAACAGAAAATAACCTGTGGGAAGGCAATAGTGTAATCTATTGAGCTAAGAGAAAGCCATATTCTTGAATGAAACCTTCAGGCCACACATTGAAAGCAGTACAGTCATGCAGGAAAGCCAGCATTCAGCACTGCTTCTACCATATGATTTCATTTTCAAAAGCTGTCTGTCCCCAGAGCAATAACATTCACAAAAGCAAAAGTTTTTCCCTATGCAGAAGTTCTATAGCAGCCTTAGCTCAAAGCAAGCATCTCCAGAGGATTCCATCCAGTGCAGTTACCATAAAGCACTGCAGTTCCACATTTCTGTGCAGCTATGAAGCCCAACATCATTTGTAAACTACATTTATATTTGCAGCTTCCTGTGAAGTCCTAGCTGGAAACTATCAGTTTCTATTGTTATATGTGAGGATGCTGAAGCACAGCGAAGGTTGGAGGCTTGGCATTATTTATGATCTTTGAAACAGTACCAAAATTTCCCATCTTGTACTCTTGCCATCTCCATATGGTACAGTGGTTTGGATAATGTTTTAAGGCCAGTTTTTTTCACTGACTTTCACAGTACTGGACATTGTTTCTTATGCAGCTAATATTTCCAAAACCTCATCTCCTCATCTCTGATGAGCTTCTGCCTCTCTTCAAACAGCCTACCAGAAGCTACTCATAGGGAAGGCAACCTAGCAGAGAAGGCAATCCCTTCAGGTGTGGCAACCATTGCTGGCTGTGCTTGATTGAGATCAGTGTCTATAAAGATTGAGATACACTTTTTAGTTGATAGAGTTTATTAATGTTAGGGTAGGGAGGAATGGCTTTAAAGTAAAAGAGGGGAAAGTCATGTTAGACGTTAGGAGGAAATTCTTCGCTCAGAGGGCGGTGAGGCACTGGCACAGGCTGCCCAAAGATGTTGATGCCCCATCCCCGGAGGTGCTGGATGAGTGCTGGGCAGTCTGGTCTGGTAAGTGGTGCCCCTGTCCATGGCAGGGGGTTGGAACTTGGTGATCTTTAAGGTCCCTTCCAATCTGAGCCATTCTATGGCTCTATCATTCTATTTTTGTTCTATAATTTCTTTCCCTTTGTTTGACCTTGGGCAAAATCTTTATTGCAAGTGCTGCACAGAAAGAAAAGAGTGATGCACTGATAAAGTTAAGTGGTATATTGATTAATCTTTCCTTTATTTCTTTTTTTACCTTTCATTTACCAGATGTTTTAAGTTGTAAAGGAATGACATGTTTTGTGAAGAGGCTGTGATGAAGGATGTCCTTGTAACTAGAACAAAGGAGTTTTCTTGGGGTTTTAGATCCAAGCTGGGCCTTGTTAGGATGCAACAATGCGATGTCACTCAATCACACAATGGCAGGGGTTGCAAGGGACCTCTGCAGATTGAGTTCAACCCCCTGCTAAAGCAGGTTCCCTACAGCAGATTGCACAGGAAAGCGTCCAGAGCGGTCTTGAGTATCTACAGAGAAGTAGACTCCACAACCTCCCTGGGCAGCCTGTTCCAGAGCTGTCATACTCGTTTCAGATAGACAACTTTAGGAAAACAACAGGCCTACTCGCTCATTCTGGGTGAGTCGGGCTGCGAGGCGCTCAGTGCCGGAGGAGTAGCACTCCGCCCGCAGGCAGATGGCTGGCTGCGATGTAAGGCAGTAGGGAACCGGGCTGCCTCCTCACGACCTACAAAGCGGGCACGCCGCACAGCCCCGCGCCAGGGGAGCGCCGTTATTTCCGTAGGCAGCGCCGAGGAGGCGGTCGGACCCGCGGCCGCTAGCGGAGGAGTCCGGTAGGCGCCCGGGGCTGCGGGGCCGCCGTGCCCGCCGAGGAGGGCCGGGGCCTCCTCCGCTGCCCGGGGCCGGTCGGGAAGGGGCGGGCACCCCGCTCGCGGAGCGCTCTCCCCCGGCCCCGGCCCCGGCCCCGGCCCCGAGGCAAGGAGGCAGCGGGCCGCCCGCGTTGCCCCCCGGCGGGAGCCGCGCCCGGCAGGGCTTAGCGCCTCGCCCGCCCCCGCAGCGGGCCGCGGCGGTGCCGGCGCCGCGCGGCGTCTGCGCGAGGGGTGGCCCATGCCCGCCCGCCGCCGCCGCCGCCGCCGCCGCAGCCCCGAGCCGGCCGCCCCGGCCTCAGCATGCCGACCAGGGCTGGCCTCGATACGGCGCTGAGGATGTCGCTGCGGCGGAAATCCTCCAAGATCCACTCCTCGGCCGGTGAGGAGAGGGCGAGGCGAGCGGGCGGCGGGGCGGGCGGGCGCGGCGAGGGCGGAGGCGGCGCGGCGGAGGAAGGAGCGTGAGCGGCCGGGAGAACGCAGCTCCGCGGCCGCGCCGCCCGGCCCTGCCCCTCCGGGCCCGCTCCCGCCTACCCCCGCCTCGGCGGCGCCCGCCGGTTTCGCTCGGGAGGCGCGGAGTCTCCCCGCAGTGCCCCCGCCGCTCCCCGCCGCCCTTGGGGCCCCGCCGCCTGTCCCGGAGCGTCGGGCCGGGCGAACGGTAGCATCGGTGACGTTACTCGTGCCCTGTAGGCAGGTCTCGTAAAGGCCGAGTTCCTGCGCCCGGAGCAAGGTCTGCGGGGAGCTGGGGTGCAGTGCGATGCACCTTCTGCACTGTTTATTGAATAAGGAATGTGCTTTTGAGGAACATTTCCCCATCAGCTCTGCTTTGCGGAGAGCACCTTGGAGAACGTGTATGTGGTTGTTTTTGGGTGGTGCTGAGCTGGAAGAAGTCCTCCAGCATGGCGTGGTTGTTAGCCCGCAGAACCAGACTAGAGATGATGTGAAGGAGAAGCTGTTCTGCTCTGCACAGCCTGGTCACTGTGGTCACATCCTCCTGCTTGGCCTCACTGCGTGCTAATAAGGACAGAACCCCCGGGAGCTCTGCAGAGCTGCTGAAGTAAGCAGGATGCTGAGCAGCGAGCCATGCAATGCTGTCTCATGGGGAATGGGAAGGTTTCAGCCTACGGTTAGCACGTTACCAAGCTGTGGGTATCCTCAGTGTAAGCCATGCAGATGAAACAGCCCCATTTAAGCAGATTGCTCTGTCCGGTGGCTGGGGTCTTGTCTGTCTGACTGCAGTCCATGGCAGGGAGCTGTTGTTCAAAAGCACTATTTGTAACATTTCATTCAAAGTCTAAACTACTGTGCTTAGCCAAAACCAGCCCTTTAGAAGGTATCCAGGTGCAGAACATTGGCACTTGGAGAGTGTTTGGCTGGAGCATGGCATATGCATTGAGTTTAAGCTTCAGCTTCTGTACATCTTACTCATGGATCTGGGTGGCTGTGTTGGATGTCAGTCATTCTGGGGCACCTGAGTCATACAGGGGCTTCTAGCTGGGATTTGTTTGTACCTAGATTTGGACTTTCTCACGTACCCTGCTTTTCCCATAACAGAAATCCAAATTAGGTAAGTATTTGAAGAAGGGTAAGAGTTGCTGGGTAACATTGCTACCACTGCTTCTCAGCTGTTGACAGTATATTTCGTATTTAGAATATTTTTCTGGAGGATAACAGAACCACATCATGTTATATCTATACAAATTTACATAGTACAGGTTTGTCTAATTTAAAACATAGACTTATTAACAAGGATGGCTGTGGTTGACACAGGTCAGGGCCTATGGGCTGCCAGAAGGGAGCTCCTGCCTTCATCTTTCTGGAAAAACACACATTTGGAAGCTGAACCATACAGCTGAAAATGAGGTCAGATATGGCAATGTGGTGGCAGTGCAAGACCTGAAGGCCTTTTCTGAGCTGAGTGGTGGGAAGGAGGGTCAGTCATCCTTTCATCACCCTTAGTAAGGGCCGTGTAACCTCATTATCCTCTGTGGCTCTCTTCATGCAATATCTGAGAGTATTCTGCCTGCTTTCTTTTTCTAAAAAGATGCTTCCTGCTTTAAATACTTACAGTGTATTTGCTAGTCCTGTTTACTTTTGAGGGAGCTTTAGTATCTTAAGTATTAGCTTTGAGACTGAACCACAGAGATTTCTTTTCATGCTGCGTGAAGGATTTCAGCAGCTTATGGATGTACTTCTTTACAAAACAACGCTCTGTGACGATCTGATGATGTCTTTTCACATCAGATCCAGTTGTGATTTCTACCTTTGCATTTTGTAGCATCACTTCTGCATTTACTAATACAGGATAAAATTCAGTAGTATATTTAGTAGAACTTTAAACCTGCTCAGCGCTGGTACAAAGGACCACAGAAAAGCAGATGAGGTGAAAAGGAGAAATCAGAGATGGCGAGTCACCTCCTGCCACTCAAAGGATTGGTCCTTTTTTACTTTGTGCATTTGCTCATTAATTGATTTCTTTTTTTGCTTTGTACGATGAAATCTTTTTATTGCTGTAGTGTTGTACCAACTAGGCTAAATTGATTAGATTAAAATTATTCTCAAAGAAGTCTCCAGTTCTTTACTGTTGGAACCGCAGACATCAAAAGCCAACCTGTACTTCTCCTTCCTGTCTCCTTAAGCCACTGAAAATAAGCAACTGTCAATAACATATTGGATGATTACACAACAGCATTTTTATTTTTAGGGCAAAAAATGTTGAATTCCTACTTTAGATTGGATTAAAGGTACAAATGATCGTGATGTCATTTACTGAGATCTTCTTCAGCCACTCAGTGGTGTGCATCAGCAAGAAGAGATCATTTTAGCATAGAGTTAGTCACTGAGTCTTCTCCCTGGGCATAAGGAACTGAAATATAAGCATCATTTTGTGGTGCAAAACCACACTCCTTGTATGTCTTTTTCATCTACATTTATGCTTAAGTATTTGCTGACATTCTTTGCTGTGTCTTTAGTCTTAAGACCAGTGACTGCCTCCCAGAATCTTACTCCCTTCTGACTGTGAAGGGTCTTGTTCCCTTCTGACCACCTCTTTCTTTGGTCAGAAAAATGCTTCAGAGGAGGTGTCTTCTGATGCTGCTGAGGTCAGGTTCAGGCAGTTCAAGAAGTGCAGTGAAGATTGAAGCTTTCACTGTGCAGCTCACTGAAGTCACCTGCTTTGGGCTGTCCACATCATACCTTGGAGGCAGATAAGCAATCATCCTGAAGGCATTTTTCAAACAAACCCTAGGAAAGAGGTCAGCCCAGTGCTGAACTTATAAGAATCCTCAGATACTAACATTTAAATGTTTAAGAGCAAAATCCCTGTTCTGCTGTGAGAAAGACACTTGGCAGTCACAGAGACAGTGGTCACAGAGCAGAGAGGTACGTCTTCAGCAAATGCTGCTGTAGCCACAGTGTTGTCAGACATGAATTCTAGCCTCTGATGAGATGCTTTTCCAGATGAAGACTAAAGCATGTGTGTGTGCTTATGTAAATGGTGTGGTAATTACTTGTGTTACTGAGTTCCTGTTTCTTTTCATTAGTGTATAACCTAGGATAATGTGCAATTTATTCAACCACTTCAATGCCCAATCCTATTTTCACAAACATCAGTGACAATTACGTCTTTTGAGCAAAATCTCATCGCAACAAATGCCATATTTTATGTTACTGTGCTTTTATAGTTGCACAGAGTGGAATCGTGTCAAGCAGAGCGAGCTCTTTTTGAGGTGTAAACTGACAGTATGACAATGATGGCTAAATAAATGCCAACCCAAACTATCTTTTGTCTTGGGTAACTCACTCAGAGCTTGTCTGGCTATGAAAGTTAGTTTAGAGTAAGATAGGAGGGAATTCAGAATGTATCTGCTTAGGACACTGAATCAGAAACAGATGTTTTATGCACAGTTCCTGTGAAATAACTTCATATATAAATAAAGCCTTAAATATTGTGCCAGTAGAAGCACTTTGCCTTATTAGAAAGAGACAGGTGAGATGATGAAGAAATACACTAAAGATCAAGCCACTCAGATGATAGAGGACATGGTTATTTAGGAGTTAAACAAATTTAATCAACTTTCAGGTTTTAAGATTAAATATGAATTTGATAAAAATAGAACAATTCTAGCTGAATATGTAGGCAATACTTTCGTTCTTTTACCTATGTTATCTTTTATTTGAATACGTGCAACTCCATTGAAAATGGACAAGTGTTCTGTCTACTTTAGGAACTGTTTTTTCCTTCCCTGCTTCACTCTCTCCTTGGGAAGAGAGAGGTTTGTTCCCGAGCAGTGTCTGTTTTCACTATACTTCCCTATGCTATTGTGCGTTAGCAGTAATGCTGTTGTAATTCTATGCAGGATTAGAACATCCGACCAGAACATAACATGATTGCAAAGAAACCTGTCTGCCTGTTCAGGTTCCTAGAACATAGAATCATAGGGTATTCCAAGCTGGAAAGTTCCCACAAGAGTCTGACTCCTGACCCCACAAAGAGCTATTCAAAATCCTAAAGGCATTGAAACTGCATTTACTGAAAGTAAAAAGAATAGTTGTTCAACAATGCACTATCTTTGCCTCGAGGTTATCTTGATCTCTTACTATTCTGTAGGAGTTTGTGTACGGAAACTTATGGCTTCAGAAATGGTGCTGTTTTAAAGCATTCCCTTTTTCTGAATAGTTGTAGCTGATCACAAACTCTTTCTTGTATATATAGGTAGTAGAGCAGAGCAATATATTATATGTTGGTAAGGCAGCTGAATATCTCTGCAGCTACAATTTTCTGCTCCTGGGAAGACATTAATTAAGTTTGGCTTGGCCTTTTTATCAACACAAATGTTATCCTTTCAGTATTTTCTAGCTGAGCCTTTTGAAGCAATTGCAGATGCCCTAGATGTAAGATCTGAAAGCTTTAGATAACTCATTCTTTGCTGGTACACTAAAGGGACTCTGACTCACTTTCTGTGCTGAATAGAAGGAGGGCTCGGGTTTGATTTGTTGCTACTTGAGCACTGTTCTGCCCCTTCACCTGAAGCACCATGGAGGGAGGGAATTGAGCTTCCTGTCCTGTAAGATCTTGGAGCATTCAGCCCAGTGTTTATGAAAAGGATGTGTGAATCAAATACCTCAGGCTTTTGTGGACCTGAGAGTACTTTAAGCAAATGTCACCTTATGATACAATAGGTTATTTCTAAACAGTTTATTTCTAAGCAGGAGACAAATGATGTGAAAGAATTTATACAAAGCAGCCATCATGACTCTGAAGTGAGTGTGATCTATGTCTCTTCTTACTGGTTATGTGGATGGAAATCAAGACTTGAGCTAGAAGCCTTAAACTGAAAGCCAGTTATCATTTACTTACATTTCTGCATCATGGGGGAGGCTTAGCATAATTCCTGTTCAGTGATTTTGAGTGTTCAGTAGTCCAGTTGCTGGATAGGAAATTAAATGCGTTAACCTCAGTTCTGGCACCTTCTTTTGATGAGAGACAGAAAGACAGAGGAATTAAAAATATGCAGTTGGATGTTGTCTGAACCAAGACTGAGGTGAGGTCCTATTTTGATCAACTGATGAAGAGTCAAATCTTTTCCCCAGAGCTTCACTAATACAAACCTCTGCTTGGAAGCTATCCTTGTGCCTTTTATCTGCCTGGTAGTAGGGGGGAAAAAGAGCTCATATAAGAGCTTAGCTGGCAGACAGAAAGAGAGAGTGCTTTCCTTCTCCCTCCTTGTTTCCAGTCAAACTTGTCCTAATCCGTTCCTACCTGAAGAGAATTGTTGATTCACTATGAACTCTATCCCTAAAATCCTGACCCTTGATAAAGTTATTTTCCACAATCTTCAGTAAGTGAGAAAATTCTTACCCTCTGATTTTGATGGAAGTCATTTTATTTACAAGTATGAAATTTGCTTATGCGTTCTTTCAGAAGGCTTTAGACCGTAGGAATCTTCAATAGGATAGCAAATGGGAGTGATCAGTCTGCAGAAAGAGAAAGTTCTAAGAAGATCTGAAAGAGATGAATGAGTTGATTCCTTCAAGAAAAAGCAAAGATTTGGGAGTTGGGGTCCAAATTAACACACTTCAGAAAAGTATAATTATTGGTAAATTTATCAAAATGCAGATCTGCACGTTAACTCAGTGGAATTATTTTAAATTTGTTTCAATTTGAGAAATTAGAGTTGGACACTATTTCAGGTCTATAGCGTTTAGCCTTAGCATTAGGAAGTATTAAAACTACACTCTCTAAAGTGAGTAAGGACAGTTTTCTTCTAAAACACTGCAGAAACTCATGTTTGTAAATGTGCCACTGGAGTTGCTGTTTTGGTTATGACAAAGCTCTTCAGGGCAGAATATACACAATATGCACAAGAACAAGCTTTCATAGATGTTAAGTCTGAAAATACATAGTAAGCATATTCAAAGTATCAGGCAAATGTTTGGAGTAGCTTTCCAGTAGGAGAGTTAGGAAGGAAACTTAGTTCAATTTCACAGGTAGATTTGATTGATATGTGTACAAGTCTATGAAGCAATCATTTGGAGTGGGAGGAGCTGAACTTTTAAACAGGCTTTTGCTGTTAGGTCTGTGTTTTTAAACACAAGTAAAGCCAGGAACTTCAAGGGCAGAAAATAGACACTACACATTGATCTCTCTAGGAGGAGATTGTAAAATAGCATCTGCATTTAATATCTTGCACTGAATACTAACAACCATAAAACGCAGTATGTTCCAGAACTTCATTTTTACCATGCTAGGATTGAGATTATCTGTGACGTCTGCTGTTGCTTGAATTTCAGATTCATTTCTTGCTCAAAAATGACCAGTAATTGTTTGGAAAATAGCAAAAAGTGCACAAAGGCAATGCCATGAGAACTGTAAAATAGTGGAAGAGCATGGTAGCAGAGGCGGAAGGAGGAAGTTGGTAACCTTAAGTGTCCTGGTAATCAACAGGAACAAAAGAAATCAGATTACCTGGAAGAGCAAGTCTAAAGAGGGCAACACGAGGTCGCAACAAGCAGCATGGCCATGGTTGTCCACAGGAGGTCTGAACTGTTGAAGAAAAAATGTGTATGCTTCTATAAACTGTACTGGTCTTATGTTGGAGAAAATGGAGAGAGCCTGTTCTTTTCCATTTCTTAGTATGACTGTGCAGGAGGAGAAAACTGATTGTTCCTGTTTCCAGGGCTCTATTTTGCCACAAGGTGAGCTGCAGTCGTGTATTTTTTTTTTAACCCTGTATATGAACACAGCTTGGATGCAGCTGATAATCAAACCACAAGGGAGTTTTTATTTTACTTTCCCAGGAGGCATTTTCCTAGTGATGTGTTTGATGTCCCACCCCTGGAGACTTTCAAGGTGAGGCTGGATAAGGCCCTGGGCAACCTGATCTAGCTGTGATGTCCCTGTTCACTGGAGGGAAGCTGGACTGGATGGCCTTCAGAGATCCCTTCCAACTCTAAGGATTCTGTGATTCCCCAAGCCTTCCTAATGTTGGTTTGTCCAGAACTTCCTCCTGCGAGATGTAGTGTCTGGTGTCAACCGAAAATTGTCTGTAGGAAACAGCGCACAGGATTTAGAGGAGCGGGTAGAAGGATTCCCACTGTATTGCTGGAAGACTGCGCGTGCCCACAGAGTCTGTTGGCTACTTCCATTTGCTCTGATGGTTGAGCACTAAGTTTGGCACCACGTACTCATAAAAATCTGATGTGTGAGCACTACCATCTCTCTTTGCAGGCTTCTGAAGATAGAATCATAGAGTCACAGAATAGCCTGGGTTGAAAAGGACCTCAAAAATCACCGAGTTTCATTCCCCCTGCTATGTGCAGAGTCGCCAACCACCAGACCAGGCTGCCCAGAGCCACATCCAGCCTGGCCTTGAATGCCTCCAGAGAAAGTCTGATATTGAGTTTCCAAACAAGAAACTTTTATAATTACTTTTTTGAAGTGTCTTGCCAGGCAGCAGACATATTGCACATAACCATCCTGCTGAACCTCTGTCTTGTTCTGTTACTAGTTACAAATCAAATCAGAACTTCAGTTGTGCCCCCTGAAGAGATGATGGGGTTTATGTCTCTGTGGCCCCGTTCAGACAGGGTAGATAGTACACATAGAGCATATGCTGACATTAATTAGGGAGTAGACAACTGTAAACAACCCAGTCAAAAGTAGAACATGAACTAGCATTCAGTAATGAAATATTAGTGCTTTAAAGAGAAGGCACAACATTTACTGATTGGAGAAGGGCAACAGTGGCTTTGGTCTTCACAGGGATCTAAAGCTATTTCCCTTCAGTTCCAAGTGTTCTGTCATTTGTGTCCATGGAGCAAGGGAATAATTTTACCTGCTTCATAGAGTCATTATAAACACAGCATTTGTGTGGTGCTAGAGGAGTAGAAAATGGTGTAATAAAAGGTTTCTTTAGACAGATACGCATGCTGAAGAGTTTCTTCGTAGTTGCTCTCTGGCACTGGTGATTCAGACCTTATGAAACCATATCCACGTGAGTGTTCTGGAGAAGAAAAACAGATTGTGACTTTTCATTGTAAAGGTTTATTTCTATATTTATTTTATACATTTAAAATATTTTTATGTAGTTATTCTATAAAACAAGGGTGTTTTGTAAATGTATTTCTGTAGGCTATTTTTGCTCAATTTCTTATTACTAAAATCACAGAGTAACAACAATTCTGTAAGAAAGTTGCTACGTCAGTGCCTATAGACTAAAATTTGAGAAGAGCGATTAACAACTGAAAGAAGGGGGAAGGGAAGTCCTACATTAAGAAGATTGGCAGTGCTTCAGCTACAGGGCTATGCTGTGACTGAGGCTAGAGCCAGAAATAGAATTGGATTAACGAAAGAAAAGTGAGTAGCTGAATCTAAGGTCAAAGCCAAAAAATATAGAAATGCTTTAAAATAATCTCATACACCAAAAAGTTAGGAAGAGATATTTTAGGAGCTTTCCTATTATGTACACCTGTGAAAAGGAAAATCAGTTCATACTATAAGAACAGTGAAAGAAGACTTAATAGAAAGCCAATTAAGAGATCAAGGCTTAAGCATTAAAATATGAGAGAAAATGACAATAACCTTTCCTGGTTGCATGTGCAGGTGTTAATATATGTGTTATGAAAAGTAAGCTAAAAAAATAGGGAAGGCATAGAAAAATAATGCTAGCACTATAAAATTAAAGGAACAGTATAAGCAAGTTAGGTGAAGATTCTCATTCAGACAGGACAACACAGTAAACTATAAAACTGAATAGGTTCTTCCTGAATGCCTGAGCAAAAAGTAGGCTTAAGCTGATAACCCGATCCTAATTATTACAGCTCTGTTTATACTGATGAGCCCCAACATCCTAATTTGTAGTTTGTGAGAAGCATGCAGATTAAGAGTCTTCAGAAGAGGAAAAATGAAGTAGAAATGAATGTCTGTAGAGGTTTTGGGAGGATAGGCTATAGCATTTAGGAGCCTTGTTCTTTTTCAGCTTTAGCATTTGGTCAGCTGAGTTCTTTTTAAAATTAGGAAGGAGACTGGAGTTGAAATTATTAGATATACATGTGTATTCAGTTATGTTCATAGCTTTTGTCTTTAGTTAGAGTAGATATTGACTGTCTTTATTTCTTCTTTCTTTTTCTATGTAGACAAGATGAAATTTTTACCAAGCAGGAAGGTGGCAGGACCTAAAATCATAGGAGGGGTCTGGAAGTAGGGAAAACAAGGGCAACGTCTGCATTTTGGTATAAGAACTGCATTCTTTGTCTGCAGTAGGATACTGATCAGCAAAAGTATAGCTAAAATTTAAATCTGGAAACATGTTTTTATATTAAAACAACTCTTTCCTGTAGTTAATTTGGTATTTTTATTACTATTGTCATACACGCATAAACTGCGACACAAGTGCTGCAGAAGGGCTTCTCAGCAGCTGTGCAGTAGAAAACATTTTAAAGATTAGAATATATGCTCAGTGTGAGAGATCCCTTCCTCCTTGTCAGGGTGTAGGGCTGCCCCGTGGTAAGCAATTAGTATTTTAACAAACAGTGAGCTCAATATAAAGATAATAGCTGAATGGAAGGTATTGCTCCCTGATGAGTAGCTGTGCTCTTGGCAGCGAGATAGAACAGCCATGTGGAAATGAGGTGGTAATGCCAGTGAATGTCTCTAAGTGTGACATAGTGAGAGAACGGCGTGGAGCTGCGTCAGGGGAGGGCAGCTGGGGGTGAGGGAAAGGGTCTGCGCCAGAGGGCGGTGGGCATGGAACAGCCTGCCCTGGGCTGTGGGCACGGCCCCGAGCTGCTGGAGCTCAAGGAGCGTTTGGACAGTGCTCTCAGACACAGGGATTGGATTTGGAGTGGTGCTGTGTGGAGCCAGAGGTTGAACTCCATGATCCTCGCGTGTCCCTTTCAACTCAAAACATTCTGTGGTTGTATGACATTTAGCAGCTGAGGGACTCTGCTCATTCATAAGCAAGTTGCTTCTGTGATGCTCTGCAGAGAGAAAAGAAAGAAGGCTTTTGCGCTTCCAAAAAAAAAAAAAAAAGCATGTATGAAACTTGACCCTAATAGTTATTCAAGAGAACTACTCGCTTATTTTATCTTTCAATCTTTAAAAATAAATAAATAAATAAATAAATAAAGGGCAAGTAGTTGACTTTCAAAGGTGTCTTTTCCTTCATGAGAGATGGAGAAACTTCAGAAACCTGTATGTAATCCAAGTATGGATGTAGCTCAGCACTGACTGAAGGCTGCTTGAAGTTCTGTCTGAAGCAGTTTAGGACGACTTTTGGATTCTGTCTTGAACCCACGTACTGTATTTAAGGAAAGCTCTAGTCAATCAGATCTGTCTTAAGAGCAACACTGCAGTACTCTCTGCACCTTAATGAATATGCTGCCAGTGGAGATGGAGTCAGATAGGTGGTGATGCACAGTGGGGGTTTGTTTGTCTGGGCTGTTTTCCCTTTCCTCCCTAGGGCTACTTTGCCATGAAAAGCTCCTCCAGTACTAGCATATGAGTCATAAGCATAATTTCCTCTAAATCCACAGTAGGCTGTGCAATACTAGATAATTAAATATTGAGAAGGTCTGTGATTGTTGTCTGCTCACTGTGGTAGCAGTTCTAATAAAACAGTGTGTGCCTCTTGCAGGCAGGTACCGGGATGTCTCAAAGCTGTTGTGTGGATGTGTTACAAGTGTGCTTAATCCTCAGCAGGGATGTAATAGGTCAAGCTGAAGCCTGATAGAAAACAAACAACTGTTTGGGAGGATACGCTGTGTATTCTAGCAGATCTGTGTGGTCACAGCCCCAGCTGATCCAGTAAGCAAAACTTTACCGAAATCACATTCACCTCTTCCAGTCTGCAGCAGGTCATGCTTCCTATTAAAAAGTGTAGGAGCACCATAAAGTATTTTTTAGAGATCAAGCCACTGAGGCTGTTCAGAATCACAGAATTACATAAACATAGGGTTTGGAAGGGACCTCTGAAGATCATTTAGTCCAACCTCCTGCTAAAGCAGGCTTCCTACAGTAGGTTGCACAGGAAAGCATCTGGGTGGGTTTTGAACATCTCCAGAGAAGCAGACTCCACGATCACTCTGGACTGCTCGTTTCAGTGGTCTGTAATTCTCAGAGTAAATAACTTTTTCCTCATGCTCATATGGAACATCCTATGTTCCAGTTTGCTCCCATTGTCCCTTATTCTGCCACTAGGCACTGTTGTCTTGATTTAGAAGAAGAAGAAGAAAAAATGTTAGGGGAAAACGAAGAAATAATACTTCTAAAATTCATCCAGTACAGATGCTGCAGGCAGGACAGCTGTTCCAGGAAGTAAAAGCTAGAGTAAGAAAACTCGCTAGGCTGGGCTTTTTGTAATAACAGTGCTTTATTGGGGAAGACTTTTCCAGCTATATTTAAATACAGGAGTTCAGCATAATGGTAGCAGGTGGATGGTGTCACTTTTATAATGCAGTACTAAAGTAACTGATACCTATATTTTTCACATAACTTGCATCAAAGGAAAGAATCCATATGAGTACCTAGCTTAATAAGCTTGCTTTCATCCCTGATCTGATCTTCTGGCTGGGGCTGTAGAACAGAGATGAAACTGGCTGATATCTGTAAGCCTCTCTTATCTGACAGGAGGGCCCTCTCCTGTAGGGGGCAGGGAAAGGCATGTGATGGCAGCTTTTCTCCTGTCTTTGTTTAAACATAGAACCACTGCTAAATTTTCTGTTCTGGATGTGTGTTTTATATATCCATTAAGCTTAAAAATAAACTTGCCCTACTGAAGGGTTTTATTAAGATGATGTTCACAAGTCTGTCTTGAGCTCTGCACAGTTCTCTTCCTTAAACTATCTTTAACATCATTACTGTGTTCTGTTTTTGTTAGCCCTTAATGTTACAAATCAGCTGTGAGTAACAAAAAGATGTTCTGTACAGGATTCTTCATCTGGTTCTTAAGACTGAGAGCGTTCTCCTAAGTCCCCAGAGCCCTGCACCCCAGCTGTAGCATTCCTCTTGGCGTGGAGTTGGTTTCCCTCAAGCGTCCAAGTCTTTTGGAAGCTACTAAGCTGGTGAAGAGAGCTCTGAGTTCTCATATTAACATAGGCACTCTTATTTCAAGGTTTCTCAGAAGGAGAAAAATGTGTGTTAGTGTTTGAAAAGGAATCTCAGAAATGTGCTACCTCTCTACATGCCCTGTCCGTATTGCGATGGTGTTACAGGACAGCAGTCACTTGGAAATGTTCAGTACTACTTGTAGAGTTCTGAAACAGCCTGAAGTTTCTTTCTGCTTCTTGCTGTTCAGATTCATGTCCATATAGTCCACTCCTCACTGAGGATAGAATTTCTTTTTCTCTGTATTAGAGTGGTGGGTTGCATGGATTATGCTCATAACTCTGAGGTTCAGTGCAGAACTCTGCAGACACCAGACGATACCTCCACTGAGTCCTTGGTCTGAAGTTGAGTGGCTAAAATATTACCTAGTTAACAGGACAGTATTAAACCTATTCCTGCATCATGCCAGACTTCACAGCTGGTAGGTATTGCATTAGAAATATGTGTATATTAGTTAGGTATTTTTTAAGAACACAATAACCTAATTTTATTAGCACTGCGCTAGACAATTGCAAATACACTCTTCTCTGCAAGACATTTGACTTCTGCATGAGGTAGCTGAGTGCAATTAGTGACAATGAATTAGTTTCCAATTTGCTCTCCTTAATGTTTCCATTAGCAGACCCACTAACAGTTGTAGTGAACCTTTAATGAATACAGTAAGCCACATAACCCACACAACCCTCCATGGCTGTGTACGTGGTGTATTCTGTAATGGCACTGTGCAGTCAGGTTTTCCATGTGATTAACTAAGTATTTCATCAAGACCTTTTTATGCTTGTTCTTCTAAAAGTATTCCCTCAGTCAGGGGAATACAGTATCTCATTGTTGCCCCTTTTTTGTATTGACTTTGTTCTGTGTTAAGCACACTTGAAGAAAGGCATAAGTAGCAGATGAGTAAGGGTGTAGTGGATTAATAATGCGTTGTTAAACTAAGAACAGTACACTTATTAATCCTTAGTACGTAGCACAATGCTGGAGTACCCTCTTAGGCAACATCAGTCTTACAAAGGCATTTTAGTGGCTTTTTGCAAGCAGTGAAACACTTCAGCATTGCAGACAGGATATGCTCTGTGCTCATCCAAAGGCGTAGAAAAGCATCTAAGATGATTACTCAGCTGCATAAGGCTATGCTGGTTGGCAGGTCCTTCATCTAACAGAGGCAGGATCAGGTAAAATTAGATCTCATTTCTGCAATAGCTGAGCCAAAATTAACTTAAAAGAGCCCCTTTCCAAAGGAAGGGATTCTAGCCAAAGGGACCTGGAAAGGCTTGAAAAGTGCGTTCATGTGAAACTAATGAAGTTCAACAAGGTCAAGTGCAAGATGGCATTTTGGGTAGGAGCAGTCCCAGGTATATGTACAGTCTGGGAGAACTCACTGAAAGCAGCCCTGCACAGAAGGACTTGAGGGTCCTGGTGGATGAAAAGCTGGACATGAGCCAGCAATGTGCGCTCACAGTCCAGAAGGTGAACTGTATCCCGGGCTGCATCAGAAGAGGGGTGGGCAGCAGGCAGAGGGAGGGCATTGTCCCCCTCTGCTCTGCCCTTGTGAGGCCCCATCTGGAGAACTGCACCCAGGCCTGGGGCCCCAGCACAGGAAGGATGCAGAACTGTTGGAGCAGATCAGAGAAGAGCCACTAAAATGGTCACAGGGCTGGAGCAGCTCTCCAATGGGATAAAATTGAGGGAACCAGGGTTCTTCAACCTGGAGAAGAGCGGCGTTGCAGTATTTGAGGGGAGCTTATAAGCAGGAGGGAGTCCTCTCACTGTCTGACAGTGAGAGGGCACAACAAGGGGAATGGCTTTACAGTAAAAGAGGAGAGATTTAGATTAAGTGTTATTAGTAATTTTTTCGCTTGAAAGGTGGTGAAGCACTGGCACAGGCTGATCAGAGAGGCAGTGGATGCCTCATCCCTGGAGGCATTTAAGGCCAGGTTGGATGAGGCCCTCTCTGGCCTGCCTGGACTGGTGGTTGACAGCCCTGCCCTTGGAAGGGAGCTGAAACTGGGTGGGCTTTAAGATTCTTCCAACCCAAGCCATCCTGTGATTCTGTGATTGCACATGGCAAAGCTGCTGGGCAGAGGCTGCCTGAGGTAATGCTGGGAGGGAGGGTTGTGGCTGTTGGCTTCATGAGAGCCTGTCAGTCAGTCTTTGCTGACAGAAGTTTTTCCTAGTTGCTTCTTGCTGGTCCTTCTTCCCTCTCCTTCCAGCAGAAGGGATATATGAATTTAAAACACTGAGGTTCAGTGGAGGTTATTTTAAACATTGGTTCCCTACTTCATAGTCAAATGTCCCTTTCAGAAGGCAGTCTCAGCTGCCTCATGTGCATGTTGGCTTGCTCGGGGTTGTGCTATTTAAATATCTTTTCCTCAACATCTGGTGTTCTGCTAATGTTCTTGCATATGTTCTTGGGGTCTAGGATGTCACTTACTCCTGTGTTTGTCACCTGGCATTTCTTAGTGTTGATCAGCCTGTGAAGTGCATACACCTATAGCATTAGACAGCAGCAAAGCCTATAAGGAGATGTGGAGGAGTTAATGTGAATCTTAGATGTGCCTGTGTTCTAAACCAAGTCTTTTGGATCCAAGAGGACAGGAGCAAGCAATATAGCTCGGTGAGAGTGTTGATGTAGCTTCAGAGTTCTTATCAAAGCTGTTTCCACTCTGCGCAGGGCCATCCACTTGCCCTGGCTTAGAGCAGGTCAGTATTAAAGGTGTAGTTCTGCTGCTGTTGGGTGCAGCCTTGAGGGAGTGATGCAGCTTCAGGGGATCATGGCTATCTGGTAGGTGGGATCTTGTCAGTGACAGCAGTTGGCCGCAGTGAGATGGATGGTGTTGGATTTGTAGCCCTTACAGAGATCAACTGTAAAATGTGGAGGATCTGCCCATACTTGGTTTGGTTCGCGTTAGGGCCACACTCTTCTGTACTTTTTCTTAGTGTTAAAATTCACCCCTAAAAGGTTATTACCCATGTCTGATCAGGGCAGGTGTGCACATTTCCATACAGCAGGTTGTACATTGGAAGAAGCAGTGTTTTTCTAATGTGTTGTCATTCTGCTGAGCCTAGAACCTGCAGTGTACACATGTGTGCTGTCTTGCATCTCCTCCTCCACTCTTCCTGCTTGCACCCCCTCCAGGCAGGTCGTGATGTCCCGACAGTACCTGCCCTGACAGGGGAAGGGTGCATGGAGCAAACTCTCTTTTGGGCTGGTGGAAGACTGTGAGGCAGTGGTCTTGGGTGTAGAACAAGCGCTGCTGCCACAGGGGGTGAGGAATGCATTTCTTCCTTCTAGCTGGTTGACTTTCAAGCTTTCCCCTTGTATGACAATCTAGAGTTCTTGCCTTAAATATAGAATGTGAAAATAAATCAATCCAATCAAGTAAATCAACTACACTGCTGGGTTAATATAATATATGAATAAATGCAAGAAGCTGTGATAGCTTCAGGCTACTTAAAACAAGCAAACTAGAAATATTTTAACGTGGTAACACGTTTCATTGGTGTTTACTCAGTAGGTTATTAAGAACAAAGGGATAGAATAAAAATGTGTTCATTTTGTTGATAATGTTTCGTTGTTTGCAGGTACTTCATCTTCTTTATCTACATCAATGTTTTAGCTTTCTAAAGTGGAAAGCCTATTTAGTATAGGCTTTTGAGACAAAAGCACTGACAGCTGAATTGCAAGGAATATGTATTGAATCATACTCCTTTGGCTTATATCTTAGTTGGCTCCCCAGTTAGCAGCAGAGCACAAGCTGGATGTCAGGATGATAGTCACTGTAATTCACTGTTCACTAATGGCTTTAAATAATAGATGTACCAAGACCTTACTCCTGTTTACTTAAAAGCTGAGTTTCTGTGATAGGTTTTATCACGACGTGTTTAAGTAGGTGGGGAGGAGCAGTCTCTGTACCTGGAGGGCAGTTCCAATTGGTGAAAGGGAGTCAAGACTTGGTTGGCTAATGACATCTTAGAGCTAATTTGTTCATGCTGCAAGCTTTTTTTTTTTTCTTGGAGTGATTATAAATCAGTACTTGAACTGCACTCTGATAGTCCTGGGCTATCTTGATGGAAGCAATCACCATAGATTACTAGCATAGTCTAGTCCTATCATGTAACAAGCAGTATCACTAGAGGGAATGGCTCAGCTTGCACTAGGGGAGGTTCAGCTTGGATAATAGGAAAAATTTCTTCTCTGAAAGAGTGGTCAGGTACTGGGGTGGGCTGCCCATGGAGGTGGTTGAGTCACCATCCCTGGAGGTGTTCAAGAAGCATTTAGATGTTGCACTGAGGGACGTGGTTTAGTGGGGAGATATTGGTGGTAGGTGGATGGTTGGGCCGGATGATCTTGGAGGTCTTTTCCAGCCTTGGTGATTCTGTGATTCTATGATTCTACAAAATCAGCTGACCGAGGTGTACTTCTATTAGCTTGCACTATAAGTGCAGCTTTGGAGGTGCAGCCAGCTTGTATTTTGCATCATGTTATGTGCTGGCAAGCAGATATGGATGTTAGCAGTGAGCGTAGATGTGAACCCGCATCTCCTCAGTTTCAAGACTGTAAGATTGCCAGAGTACTGGGAGAACAGAGGGTCACTGTGTACGAACAGCTGATGTCTGTCTCTGACTTTCTTTGACCATTAATATAGGAGTATGAGTGAGTGCTATCCTATCTCAGATTAAAAAAAAAATGGTGGTTTGTACATTAACTTTACTGTTGCTTGAGGAACTGATCTTTATGGAATTGTTGTTCAGGTCTCCTGTGCTTGGGGTGCTTTGGGAAAGCTCAGGCATTGGCCTTCACCAAGTCCCAGTGCATTCCCACTTTTTGTTGATATGGGGCTGTTACTGAGATGGGAAAGGTGGATTTGTGAAGTCTTTTTGCAAAGTTCTTCTCCATTACCATGGTGGTGATTAATCTTTGCAGAAGGCACGTGGGCTTTTTGATTTTTTTAATGGACAAGACTTAGAACAGCATCAGGCTTCTGTTCCTGTGCATGCACGTGCCTGAATGGATGAACTGAGCAGTGGTCTGGGGAACAAGAAGAGATTAAAGAAGACAGTTTGCCCTGAAGTCACAGCTACTAAATAAAACTATGAAAATCATCTTACCTTTAGCACATCTATGGCTTCTGGTTATGAGATTTGACAGCTTTGTTTAGAGAGCAAAGAACCTGAGATAGCACTTCCTTCATGCAGAAGGAAGTGGAAGTGAAATGAGAAAAGACAATGAAAGCATGAAGTGTGAGAAATACAGCAATTCTGATCTACTTTCAGCTGAATCTTGGTGATTTTGGGTACAGTCAGAATCATTTCCACTGGGACAAGGAGGGATGTAAAAATAGGGCAGTGTAAAAAGAAGGAGGTTTAAATGGACTGAACGTATAGCTGGTTTTGCCCAGTGAAGCAAGGCTTGTAACAAAGGAACAGGTTTCCATTGTGCGTATTTTTCTGAAAATCTATTCTCAGAAGTTGTGATACAATGTTTTATGACATCTTAAAATATGAGATCCATTTGTAAATATCTTTCTCCTGTCAAATGCAGCTGAAACAGCTACAGAAGAACAGAAAAGCTGAGCAGAGGCCAGGTTTGCTGTAAAGCTGATTTGCAAAACAGTGAGCAGGTGGGAACAGGTACCTTTGTCACTAGTAGATGGAGTGCTCATGAAATCAGGGGTAGCTCAAGCTGGCTGTTTTTTAAGGCTTCCATTTTGCACAGGGAAACCACCAGCCATTGGATTTCCTCACTTCACACCTTCTGAAAAGAGAGCAGTATTTCAAATAACTTTTACAGATCGAAGGTTTTGTGGACAAGCGGAATATAAGCCCATCATTTATAGATTTTATTTATATATTTTTAATTGTATAGTAATCTGAGTCCTCTGTAGATGATATGGCAATATGGGCTTTGGTGCACAGTTTTGAAATTAAAATCAAGTGTATGTATTCCTTCAATTTACAAAAAATCTATCTGTAGACAGATGAATTGACTGATGAATCACCAGAGACATTAATCTTACTCAAACATTAGAAAGCAGAACAAGAGACTGGAAATTGTTGAGTTTTAATTTTTTCATGTTTATACTACATGTATTTGCATGCATGTTTCTTGACCCAAGGCATGCTATCACTAACTTGGAAATTGATGAACAGTGAATTGGACTGAAAATTCTCTTATTAAATGTCTCAGTGTTACACCACGATCTCCCAGGCTGCTGAGCTGCTCTGAGAATTAATTCCCTTTTCAGGATATGGTACAGAATATGAATCTTTGCACAAGCTAGGGAAGTATGTTTAAGAGAGAACCTACATGTACTGCTTTATTATTAAGTCTTGTCTTCCTGGCAGTCCTGTGTGCATCTGTCAGTGTTCAGCATGATAATATAAAACAAGTGTTACGTTGTGACTCTTCTGAAAAGGTACTTCACAGAAATCTTGAAGGAATGGATACTGGAGGAGGACAAACAAGAGCAGGTTTCTGAATTTGAACAGCATCCAGCTAGGAGCAAATGAGCAGAAGTTGGTTATACCTCAACTTCTGGTGTAAGTTTAGGTTCTTGAATGCAAGTGACTGAAACAGTTACTGCACTGCTGTCCTGGTTTTGGCTGGGATAGAGTTAATTTTCTTCCTAGCAGCTGGGATGGATCTATGATTCAAGGTGAGAACAATGTTGATAACACACCAATGTGTTAGTTGCTGCAGACCAGTGCTTACACTAAGCCAAGGACGTTTCAGCTTCTCATGCTTCCTGACCAGTGAGGAGCTGGGAATGCATAGGGAGCTGGGAGGGGACAGAACCAGGACAGCTGGTCCCAACTGGCCAAAGAGATGTCCCAAACCATGCGGTGTCATACTGGGTAGTGGCACTGCGGAAGTTGGCTGGGGGGGATGCTGTTGCTCAAGGATGGAGTGGGTGTTGGTCAGCCAGTGGTGAGCAAATGTGCATCTCTTTTTGTATTTTTTTACATCTTTCTTTATCAAAATATTCTTATCTCAATCCTCAATCTCTTGTACTTTTACCTTTTTTGATTCTCTGCTCCATCCCACTGAGGGTGAGAGAGAGCAAAAGGCTGTAAGGTGCTGAGCTGCTGGCTGGGCTAAACTGCATTAAACCTGTTCATTTGGGAGGCTGCTATAATGACTGGGAAAGCCCAACTTGCTCTCAGTGGTTTTAATCCACCAGCAAACTGTTCTTAAATCTCTTTAATGGTGTGACAAACACAGTCTGTACAAGAGCTGGATTTGGAATGTTCAAAGTGTTTTGTTCAGCTTGGAGGAGAGAAGACTCCAAGGGGATCTCACTGTAGTCTTTCAGTATTTAGAGGGAGCTTATAAAAAAGATGAAAAGCGATGTTTTAAATGGTCTGATAGTGATAGGACAAAAGGGAATGGCTTTAAACTAGAAGATGGGAGGTATGTTAGGAGGAAGTTGTTTACTCAGAGGGTGGTGAGGCATTGCCACAGACTGTCCAGAGAGGCTATGGGCTATCCTTAAAAGTGCTCAAGGCCAGGTTGGAACCCTGGGCATCCTGATGTGTTGGCTGGCAGCCCTGCCCACAGCAGGAGGTTGGGACAGGATTGACTTCAAGGTCCCTTCCAACCCTTGCGGTTCTGTGATGATTCTGTCATTCACAGCCTTTAGGAAAAAAGATTAAATATCTTAATTGTGTGCTGCCCTCACCTATTCAATCTGTTTTGAGACAGCACACTAGAGCTTAATAACCCACTTGAATTAACTATCTGGTAAGCTAATATTGGCTTGGGCTGCAACATGTTACCTGTGGAGGATTGGTCCATTCATCTATGCAAAACTCCTATGGGTTTCGGTGACACTGAGGCTGTCCTGGCAGTAGTTAAACACAGGTTCTCTAGTAGTGGTTAAACAAAATGACACTTATATTTCTGTTGTAAAATACTTGGAATCCAAACTGTTACATAACAAACACAGTTTGTCTAAATATAGCTGTAAAGAATAACATGCAAGACTTAAATCTTGTATCAGATAAAGATTTTTACCACAATTGCTAATTGGAATGGTTTGTGGCCAGCAGTCATGAAGTCACCAGAGCAGGAATAAATGCCATTTGAATCAGAATATATTTTCAAATTCACCAGAGCAGGAATAAATGCCATTTGTGGCATTTTGTTTCTGTCTTGTTTTCCTGCTCATTGCCAGAAACTTGGCTTGTGTGTTTACTCCTTTTCCCCAGTGTGGTACCAGAGATGGAGGGGCATTTCCTTCATTCCTCAGTGTTCCTTTGGTGGGAGCAGCTGCGGGCCCTCTGTGGTTTCCTTGTGCTGTACTGTGCTTCTCTCTGCTGATTCAGCTGATGGGGCAGAGTATGCACAGATCATCTGCAACTTGTGGGATACATTTACGTCATCTTTTTGTGTGGAATGAAGGTGCTGAGGCTCAGCAGGTGTTTGAGGTGCAGGCACCGGAGTAGTTTGATCTGAATTTGAATAGAATTAAGCAGTTGAAGTCCTGTAAAGTCCTTCCCCTTGAGGAGCACTAATATCTTCCTGTAGGAAGAGAAGCTCCATTTATTAGGACACCTAGTGTGATGTGGAATTGCTACAACAATATAGTCCTGGCTTCCAGAAGTAATTGGCTTTGACAAATTCAGGAACAAAGGTGCAGAAGAACACCTTGTTGCTTAAAAAACTCTAAAAGTAAGAGAGTAGTTGACATACTGATGAACATTAGCTTGTTCATCCAGTAATTAACTTGAAATTGTTTTAAATAAGGACAGCAGTGAAGCTTTGAAGATCACTCCTTGTACTACATTTGGAAGATTGATCTAATGGTAGTTTGTCAGCTCTGAGCAGCATGAGGCTATGCTGAAAATGTTATAAATGCAGAGAAACTGGAGGATGGAAACCGCTTGTTCTGTCCCACAGCTTTTTGGGGACTCAGCAGCCAGGAGAGGTGGATGAGTGCTGCAGGATCTAGCCCCTGCCATTTTGCTGTTTAGGAGACAGTGGCAGCAGCCACTGCAGACACTGGGTGCAGCCACGTGTGCTCCAGCGCATTTGTCCCACAAGAGAAAGTTGTAGGGTCTTCTGGGTTGTTTAGGGTTCCTTAGTGAGTAAAACATGGGAAATGGTGAATGGGAGTAGAAGAGGTGGGTGTTCTGCCTGTAAGGACTACCTTTTAAAAGCTTGCATGTTCTGATTCCTAAAGGGATAGAAAGATGTGTACCAAAATAGAAAAGCCTCTGTCCTGCAGCTGTATTTCAGTAAGGACCCAGTAAACTCTCACAGATATCAATGGCATGCCTGTTTTTTACTGCAGCCTCCCACATGAAATGAACCAGCTGATATCTGCTAGGCTCCTAGGAGCCCTTGGCCTGAAGCAGGGGGGGTTAAACAAACAAGCTGTGACAGCAGAGAACCCTGAAAATACAACGCCTCCTTTAATATAAAGTGCCAAGGGTGAGAAGATAGGTAATGTGTTTTTTTTTTCCTTTTTAAAGAACCAATGAGCAAACCTCCAAACCTCAAAATCCAAGACTCAAAATATAATTATGTTTTTAAAACAAAACATTGCAAAATCTTCTTTTTTTTCTTTTTTTCTGACTCAGCTTTTCCATTTCTGGAACTGAAAATACTGAGTTGCTGAGACTCAGCATTATGCATGGAAGGATTTCCAGTAATAAAGCAATATTGATACTAGACGGTGCAGTGTTAGTGGTAAACATGCCAACAGAACAGATCCGAAAGGCTTCCTGCATGTTCTTGAGTATACTGTGCAAATGGCTATTTGTCTTCTGCTTGGCTTGGGAAATACAAAGGAAGATGTGCACAAGCCATCAAAGGATAGGGACAGATAGGTTCAGAGAGAATTGGAGCTGGACCATTTTGCTTAATGAGAAATACTGTGCAGTTTGGGTGAAGGAATGTGATTTTTATACTATACTTCTATTCTAGAATGATTTGGAGCAGTGACAAGAATTCTGGAAGCTAATGCCACGTATGTATTGAGGTAGCCTTGTTTTACTGATTTTTTTAAAAACAAATTCCATAGTTTTTGAAATAATGTAATATTCAAACCTGACAGTATAGAAAATGTCATAATGGCATGGTGAAATTGATCTCCCTGCAGCAGCCATGTATCTGTCAAGGACAAGTCTTGCAAAACTTCAAGTTACAGTACAAGAGCTTAGATAAAGCTTTTTGCCTCTGAGAAGAAATAATGTGACAAAGTTAAGCAGTCTGATTATATTCTCGTATAATCCTTTATTATCTTCTGTCCAAAAAACATAGCTCAGGCATACAAATCCAAAGATGGACTTCATGTGTTGTCCATCAGCAGCCAAGTTCAAAAAGATCTGACAGCCTTTTTTAGAGAGCATGAAGTACAATTTTTTGCCACTTTCCATTTTAAAAAACAAAATATTGTAACTTCATCCAGAACAGTTTTAGGCAGGTGTTACCATCATAATGCATTTCAGCTGCAGCTGAGCCTTTGAAATAAGGTGCTGGAATTGGGAATGGCCGTGGTAGCTCTGAGGTTGTATAGAGCAAGTGGAACTCAGGGCAAACAGCAGCCAGCATCCCTTCTGGGCTAGGCAGTCTAGTGCTTTGAGCTTTCCTACCTGTGGGTGTGCTAACACAGCAGTCTGCTTTCAGATCTTGCCAGCCTGGATCAGGTTTGGGTAGAGATAAGTCAGTCATGTGTTCTATAGTAGGGCACCAAGGATGCAGGCTGCCCTGGTCACCCGGCAAGCTCTTAGCATTTTTAGTAGAAAAAACTGGCTACAACAGAGTACTCAGCAAAGTACAAACAGATACAATATGTTTTGCTCACAGATTCATCTGTGTAGGGAGAAGATAATGTTCTCAAACGTTGTTCTCAGATGTTTTCCTCATGTATTATGCAACACTTCCCTAATGAAAGCTAGATAAGAGCAACTAAAATTGTGTCTTCCTCTCCTGAGGAAAAAACACTTATTGTAGCTAGCAGTGTCCTCCGTGATTTCCTGTCATTGTCTTGCTCATGAATATTTGACGCCCTCTACTTGATGATCCCTTACCAGCCATAGCTGTGCTCTTTGCCAGCTGATGTTCTGACTTTCTGCTCCACCAGCCTGCAGCCCAGCAGACCCCTCGTGTTTGAATCTGGTTTTGCACTGGTGTAAACAAAACTCTGCTCTGCAGTGGGTAGTGTTATGTTGGTGTGCTGGGTGGCTTCTGAGAGGCAAAACTAACTGAGCAGGGAACTGGAGTGGCCTCTGAGCAGAGCCCAGCAGTGCCCTGTGGCACACCAGAGTCAGCTTCAGCTGCCCCAAAAGGGACCTGCTGCTGGGCAGAGCTGAGGCGTGAACGATTCTGGTTGTACCTCTGGGAGAGCAGATTGAAGAGAAGGAAAAACTGCACAACAGCAGCTGGGAGAGGAGGGTGAGAAATAGAAGAGAAGCAGCCCAGCAGCCCCAAAGGTCAGTGCAGAAGGAAGACAAGACGTGCTCCAGGTGCAGAGTAGCAGCTCCCTGCAGTCCAGGAGAGGCCCACCGTGGGGCAGGTTGTCCCATTGCAGACCACAGGCACCACGTTGAGCAGATCTCCACATGCATCAACGTGAGGTCCTCCACAGAGAAATGTCCCAGAAGGCATATGCAATATTGGAAAGGTAACTTAAGATATGATGTAGTAAGCCAAATCCTAGCCATCTCACAGATCTGCCCTGTGAGGCTTTAAGTATGATGCTGATGCTTTGTTTTCTTGTCCCCATCCAAAATGAAAGTGAATGGTGTGGAGGGGGGCAGGGAAGGACCCTGGAAAGCTGCTATAGGGACTACATAAGTATATGTGACTCAAAAGAAAGGCACAGACTTACGGATTACTGTGAGTGAAAGAAGGGAAAACTACTTTCCTTCTTTAAAGACAAGGGACTTTTATTACCTGAAGTAGCAGCTGAATGGACTTTTATTAACCTTTTCATTTGAGATCCAGAAAACATTGGCATCCTGTTCAGAGGCAAGGAAAAGTAACTTTAACAAAAACTAATTCCTTTTTTGTAACTGCAAAGATGAATCAATCTCATAACCTCTAACACTGCAGCTAGTAGCTCCAAAGGGAATATAAGTTGAGTTCTATTGTGTCTTTTTACTAGGATTTCACTTGAAAAAATCCGTGCTTTGAAATGTGGTATGGAAGGGTCAGAGCCCAGGAGCAGGTGGATGGTTATTTCGAGTGCAGGAATTTAGGGCAATGTCAAATTCCCTTTTTTGCTGAAATATATTAGAATGGTCCAGGGAAAGCCACATTAGTCTTCTTGTGCTGGTATACACAGACACAGACTGCACACTCTCCTCCTGAGAATCCACTGCAGAGCAATTTGAAAGTGCAAAATGTATATTTCACAGATTACCAGGAGGATCGCTTTAATCAGCTTTGAGACCAGCTAATGCTGTAGAGATCTTTGAAGGACTACTGCTGTTTTTGTCTTCATGCAGCTGATGCAAGACAGAATGAACATCATGCCCTTGTGTCGTCGCTGGAGGAGATGCATCTCCATAGGTAACTGTACAATGGGCAGCTGCTTTTGTGCATTATATGGAACTGTGGGTGGACAGAATGAACAACAGCAGCTTTGGGAATGCTTTAGAGCAAAAGGTCAGTATGTATTCAGTAAATCTTTCTAATCTTTCATTGGCTGGAAGCCAATGTCACAGGCCTTGCAGCTTCTAGCAGAAGCATCAGAATACAGATAGCTTTAAATCAGCAGCGTATAAAGGGGAAAATATTTCGCTGTCTTCTTTAAATTGTTCTCTTAGAAATCAAGATCAGCTGTGCTTGCAGCTGATATGCTTAAAGCCGTTAGTAAATTGTTTTAGGAACAGATGAGTTACAGAAATGAAAAAAAGCACTTTTGTGCTAGAATACTAATAGAATTACAATGTGCCAAAGGTATTTTTAGCTTCAACCAGTATCAGTACAGAGAAAAATGCCTCAAAGGTGGGAGGAGAGGAGACTGCAACTGTTCTCTTATAAGATTAGTTGTGACTGCCAGTTGTGCTAAGAAGATTTCTGGTGTCCATTTCTGCAGTATTTTTTGTAATCACTTAATAGATGCACTGCACTTGGTAGCATGGCCCACAAATAGGATTACTGGTTATGGCAATCTAACATGGCATTGTAGCACTTTTGTTGGGTACAGAATATTCCTTGGTTTCTGAGATTATTCAGAGGACAGATGCTTATTCTTTTTCGATCTCTCAGAATCCATTTTTGATTTAAGCTCTGCTACCTCATGTTCACTCTTTAATTTGCCTTAGCAATCAAATTTCTGAAAAAAAAAAAAACAAAACACTCCAGGAACTGCAAAGGATGGTATTGAAAGAAGGGTGTAGAATTATTCTGAGCATTTTAAAATGCAGTGGCTTCAGTGTTATGACTTTTCCTTTGGATAGTAAGATTTTGAGCTGAAAATTCGAAAGAAACTTGGTAAGGTTCATCTAAGAGGCTGAAAGTCCATGCAGAATGGATGCAGGACGTGTTTTCTTGTGTATGCACAGTGGAATCTGCATTTGGATTGGTACCTTGCATGTAAAATGCTTCCAAGTTACGTTAAAGGAGCTCTAAATCCAGTGTTCTCCTAACTGTCTCAAATGCAGGCAATTTGCATTCAGTGTATTCTAATGTTTGCAAATGACTTTTGAGCTTGACTGACAGCATGCCATGCCAATTCAGAGGTATTTTAAAGAAGAAAAAGAATGAGCTGAGCAGTGTTGGATGAGGTGTGATGTCATCAATAGACGAGCAGTAACAGAGTTCCCCAAAGTCTCAAAACTCTGTAACCGCCAAACAAGAAGCATCAGTGTTTGGTACTTCAGCTCCTGACAGATTCTTGGATAAGTTGAAAATAGGAAATAACATAAAAAATGTTTCTTTGTTACTATTAGGATACATACACTTTATAAGCAATCCTCCTTCAAAGTCACCTTTTTGGTGCTTTTTATGAGGTTCGTTTAAGTTGTCATCAAGTTCTTCAAACTATCAGCACAATCTTCTTGTAGAATATTTAACTCAGTGCCTTTCCATTACTTACTAAGTTGTTGGAAACCCGGAGCGTCTATGGGTCTTGGATTCAACTCTTAAAATTACCTACAGGTTTGACAGAAGCCAATTTTTAGAACCAGCTCTTCGAAGACCAATTGCACATGAAGATGTTTTGGTCTTGGGGCTGAGGAGTTTCAGCACTGGCTTGGGAGGTTCCTGTGTCTTACTGGAGTTGCAGAGCTTATTATGTATTTAAATTTCTGGTGATGAAGGGTAGCTGCTGATGCAAGTATTCGCTCTTTGTCATGGTATTAAATCTCACTTATCTGTTGCGAGACCCATAGACCATTAACAGACACAGTATTGTCTACTAGAAAAAATTATTGAAGCTCAGGTTATGATGACAAGCTGCTAGCAACTACCTGAGTGAGCTTGGAGAACTGCTGAAGGACGAGTGGAATAGAGCTAGTGTCTGGAAAAGCCACTGTTGTCCAATGCAGTACGGGATCTTAAACAACACTGATTTTAACTGGTATCAATTATTAGTGCTCCACTGATCTCCTCCTGGACTGTGTTTATTCTGAAATTGTGGTCATAACAATAAGTGACTGCACAGAGTTAAGTTTTAGTATCTTTAATCTTTCCTGTCTTCCACTGAAAGATGTGAGCTTATGTGGTGTCTGTAGTTTGTTTTTCTTCTAACTTTTCTTAACTTATCTGTGATACAGGTGCAGCTGTGGAATTTAGCTGACAGTTGTGGCTATGAAGCAAGAGGCAAAATAAGAATAGATTGCATTCGTCCCTTCTGCAGCTTTATTAGCTCAGCATTATCAGCAGGAGCTGCCTGGTTTTGACATTAAGTGAGCAGGTACAAAATGACTTGGGAGATGGAGAACAGCTATTTTAGGCAAAGTGTTATTCCTCTTGTGGCCTCATCAAGGTTGCATACAAGGATTGTTGCAGGGAACAAACATCAGGCCTTTATTTTGCCATCCAAAGCAGCAAAAGAAAAAGACTGCAGGCAATCCTTTCCTTTCCCTTGCCTAATTATTCTACCTTTTTTTTTTTTTCTTTCTTTTGATTAATGTCTTATTCACGTAGAGGAATTTTATTGGGTAGACTTTCTTCTAATCCTTTACCTCAGTGAGAGCTCTGTCTGTTGACATATCTGTTACCTGTAGGTGATCATGCATCTGAGTTTTCTCCATATAGTTGTTGCTAAACTGTATTGCTGCAGTAGTTTGATTCTAGTTGCTGCTGCTTAATTCTTAATTCTAGTTTTCTGCTAGGAATTTGTTCTGTCATCAGTGACAACACTTGGCTTCATCATTCAACAGGATTTGGTCACATGCATCAAAATCCAGGCTCCAGCTGTCTCTGCTTGCAGCATGTAATTCCATTCACTATCTGACTGAGCCTGCTGTTCAAGACAAGCTGTGTTTCTTGCCTTTAACTCTTCAGGAGTTAAGAACTGGCAAATTTGTCATACTTGGATTGACTGGTATATGCAAGCTTTTCTTTCAGCTTCACTGAGCTCTGTTTATAGCAGGAATCTTTGCACTGTTTCCTGAATGGCAGAGTTAAGCATTGGTACTGTATTATTTATGTTCTTGATGACTGGATTAATGTGTGTTTAAGACTGACACATGCTGTAGCTCTCTAGTTTCAACGTAAGCAAGCCCAAACTATTGACCACTCACCTGACTTCTGCTTTGAGTAATTACATGAAATTGTTCAAAAAATTGGTCTTACAGAAGGTTGACAGGTGACTTCTTTCCAACATGACAACTTCTCTTGCAGAGCAGTACACTGTCTACTGTTTTAGACAGCCCTTTAGTTTTAAGTAACTTCTGAAATACTGAACACTGTCAAATTGGTTAACTTCCCTGCCCAACAGTACCCTTCTTTGTCTTCGTTAATTTTGTTAGTCTACCTGCACTGTATGGCTATGCAGAGGACAGAGATGTTACAGAGCTGCTGGCTATTTAATTTCCTTTGCAATGCCTGGGTCAACTTGATTGATGACAACTCTTTTCCTGCATCTTGGATTACAGAAAATAAGCTTCCTTTGCTCAATCATGTTCTGTCATGCCTCTAAAGCTTTATTTACTCTTAATATCCTTCTGGGGACCACTGTGTTCATCTGATTCTCAATTTCCTTGTTGGTCTGCATCTAGCACAGAAGAAAATTCCTGTCTTAAAATCTGATTTTTCTGTTGTGCATAAAATATTTTTCATCCTTTCTGTGCATCTTTAAAACATCTTCAAAGTTATAGATGTGTTTTTGTCTTCTGACTGGAACAGATAGGTTATATGAAATGTTTAAACCCCAGCATTCCATAGCAATCACAACTTTTTTGACTCGAATGCAAAATTTTAACCACTATAACTCCTGCTGTTGGTAAATAGGAATTTGGGTTAACTAAAGAATAAATGTCTAACCTGATGTTTTGCTCAATCCAGCATGCTCAATGAGAATCTGTTGGAACGAGAAAGTATTGAAAACAAAACAGCTTAAGAGAAATTTGGAGAATATACCTACCAGTTTTAGTGTCAGAACTGAGTTCACTTCCAACTTGTCTATTTCATACTGTCACCAGCCAGTAGGTTAAATAAATACCTTCCCCAGAACTGTTTCACTGTATGTAGTGCTGCTTCTGTTTTACTGCATGAACTGCTAATCTGACTGGGAGTAATCACCCAATCTCTGCCATTTAATGCAGACAATACAAATAGACCATTTTGTTAGGGTTGCATGATGGGAGCCTCTTATCCTATTAGTGTAACAGTTGTGTGGTTTCTAATGCTTGGAATGATGGAGATGAAGCGAAAACTTTCTGTTCCCTTACATGCTTAAACAAGCATTTCCTGATTATACTCTGAAGCTTGCGTACTTATGTTCTCATTTACTGAGCATGTTGTAGCTAGCTAACAGCAGTTTGCAGAACTTGTCATGGCCTTCTTGTTGCTCTAGGCTGATGTTAGTCCTCCAGTCTAAAAGACTTAACTGCTTCTGCGTAGCTCTTACACTAGCAGGACTGACGTCGTTGCCTCTTCAGATGACTCTTTGCCCTTTAGCCTGATCAGACAGTGCTGGAGCAGAAGTATAGTGTTAGTGAAGTTCTAGGCTAAAATACTCAAGGATTTTCTGCTTTTTCCTACTCACTGTTTGTATTCTTGCAGGAATTTTGTTATATTACATATAAAGGATTGCTTTTCACTAAACAGCCTCAACAAAAGTTCTGTAGGACCCTGAGGAGAACTGTGGAAATGTATCCTATGCTACTCTGCTTTATAACTGCCTATTGAAACTTAGGCAAGTCCAAGTCATTACGCCTACAGTAACTTCAGGTAGAGCAACTCTTGCATAATTCCTGGGAGAAGTGAGTGGTGGTTTGCAATTGTATTAACTTCAAGGCTGTTTTTATGAACCCTGATACCTGCAAATGTTTAACCCCACCTTATTTTACAGAACACTTCTCTAATAACGAAGAAGGGAAGCATGTTTAAAATGACTTCTGATGAGATGAGAACTAGGAAATAAAGGGCTCCACTGTAAGTTACTTCAGAACTTCCTTTCTCAGACTCTTGTATATAGTATTACATTACTGAATGCTGTAGAAGCTTTCTCATTTTCAGAAAATAAGGCCTTAGTGCTTAACATCAAGTTGTCACATGAACTGCTTATAACTCGTGGTTAAGAGATTGCAGTCCTGGTAGGAACCGAGCTTTCATGGAAGACTGGGCAGCTGAAGTGCCCTACAACTCCTCTTAGGGCGTGCTGTGCTCAGCCTGTTTGAACTCTTACCTTTAAGCATTTTCAGATTCCCTGTTAAGTGCATTGCAGTGGAACAGTGAATGGCATTTATGAAACAGTGCAAGAAGGGAGTGTGTTTTGGATAAAAGCAACTTGCTTCAACAAGGAGTTTGAAGCTTGGCTATATAAGAGGTTGTGGACAGTTCTCAGCTACAGAACTTCTCATTTGGTGTCATCTTTGGCACTCAGTGAATAGTTTGTGAAACTAACCATGTGAAAGAGAAGTTCGTCAAGAAAGTGATGGTAACTCAAAGCCTGGAATGGCTTGTGAAGAACCAATTTCATTTCACTGCAAGCAGCAAAATCCCAACTTGTCTGACACCTCTTGGAATATGTCTTACAGTTTCAAATATTCAATTTGCATCTCCTTTCTCTGAGGCTTAGCCTGTAACAGTACCACTTCATGTTCTGTTGGAGGCTCTTGGTAAGATTGTTTGCTTTTATTTATTTTATTTATTTTTCTTGGACACAAAGTGTGTTTCAACTGTCTCTAAATTGAAAACCACTACATAATACATTTGAGGTGACACAAGCAGCTGTGTCTGGTTGTTTGATGTTGGGCCTGTGACTGCCAAAGCTAAGAATCATAGAGCAGCGGAGGCTAGAAAGGACCTCTGGAGCCTGTAGTCCAACTCTGCTCAAGCAGGATCAGTTTCTTTAGTTCAGTGTTTTCATTTACTAGATCCTAGTCCTGCGGTGTGTGTGAAAGCCATAAGATTATTCTTGGATGTCACACTTAGCATTACTTTAAGGTCCAACCCTGACTCAGTGAAGACTTTCTGATAAGTGCCATTGCAAACCTGCTCTTTCTCATAGTTTGTGATTCTGTTATAAGCACTTGATGGAGTGCTTCATTACTCTGTTAACACTTTTTCTTAAAAATGGAACGTATTAGTAAAGCAGTCGGGCACCTCTCCAAGACACAAGACAGAGGTAGTAACAATGATCTACTTTAAGAGAAAACAAGTGCATTGTAGTGAGTTCTCTTGTGGCCTCTGATGGTTGGCAAGCTTCATAAGTGACTGATCTATGCATTAAAAAAAAAATAATAATAAATAAAAATCAAAGAAACAAACTGCCAAATTTAAACACTTTATTTACTCAGAGAAGTTGTAATTAATAATGAGCAGACATTAAGGAGATAGATATATGTGGAAAAACCACATTTGCAGGTCCAGTGAAGCAAGATTATTATGTTTTACTGAATTGTTTTTCAAGTGATAACAACTGCAGTGTGAAGTTGTCTGGAGAAATCAGGCATGATGTCCTAATGATGAGAGAAAACTATAAAGTAAGGTTTTTTTGGTATTTTTTCAGGCTTTAACCCTTACTTTTTTTAGAAAATTTATGACAAGGTGTGAAATAAGAGCTTTAAACAACCATGCTTTATGAAAGGGTGTTTAAAACTCTACTCTTCCTCGTGGAACTCTGAAAGCACAGTGGGAAATAATATTAGACTCTTGCTGTAGGTGCCTCAGGTCTCAAAATTGAGGCCAGATGTATTAGACACTGTTCAAATTCCACTGAGATCTCAGCTCTGTTAAAAATGACAAGTAATGAGTATTTTCCTGGATAATCATAGTGCTTTAGTAGCTCTTTGGTACCTTCACATGTAACTATGGGAGTCTGGCTCACTAGTATCTCATAAGGTTTTTTTGTTTGGTTGATTCTTTAATTTACCTTTTATGATTTCTGCGTTACGTAAATAGATCAAGACTCCATCGAGGTTTATTTCCTGAATAGAAGTGGGAATAATCACTTAACGGCATATTATGATTTTGGTCAATGACAACTTTTGGCCAACTATTTAAATTCTTCTTTCCCTTTTCCCTGAATTGCACACTCACAGGGTGAGAGCAATGTGGTGACACTGGGAATGGATTTCCATGATTTCTGGATGGGGAAGAACTGGCAGGATGAGTGGGAGGACTGACAGAGGAACTCAAGAGTAACTAGTTGAGCTGAACTGCTTAAGCAGTGAAAAGAGTAGCAGTGTTTAAATGCTGAAGTAATACTGGATTATTTTTGCAGAATCTGCTTCTCTCTATCAAGTTTCTTGACTTGACAGATTACTCACAGACAAATGTAAACTGTTTTGTAGACAGAATGCAAATGCAAAATGATACATGTTTAAGATCAATGTAATGAGAATATCCAAAACCCTGTAGTTAACCATACCAACTAAACAGGCTGTGATGGCCAATGTTCTACCATTAATGTGTTCTGCTTTAGTTTTTCCCCCAAATAAATTGGGTTGCAGAGTTGCAAGATCCTGAAGAAATAAAAGAAAATGTACATCCTATGGGACAAAAATCTTCCTTGAGTGCTAAGTTGGTCAGCCCTGAAGCAAAATTAATGAACCCGATGACTTTGGACACAAAGAAGTAAGCATTGCTGAAAAAGAGCTGCACAAACTTCAGTCTTAAGTTCCACCCCTGTAGAAGGTGATCAAATCTGCATGGTCTGTATCCACACCTTTTCTTAACCAGTGAACAGAAATGAACTTGTTTTCACTTTTTTGAAGTAGGTTTGTGCATGGTCTGGTTCCCTTGAGGAAGATGCCCTGTGAAGGTGGTGTTGCTTCTGGCACTGCTGTTCATCAGGAACCCTTCAGAAGCTTAGGGCTTCTTAATCTTTCTGAATGTGAGGAATGAGAGCTTGTACAGCCAGTGCATAGGTCACTATCTGCAGGCTTCTGGCTATGATCTGCTTAGAAACAGGGGAGGGAGGTGGAAGGCATTCCTGCTGGGCAGGATTAGTGAGTAATCTTCCAAAATGAGACTTATTCCACTAAGAAATGAAGCAGCTGATTTGAACCACTTTCAGAAATGCAAACCCTCTTAGTACAGCTGCTTATACAATCTCACAAGCTGGCTTTGAAGTCTTTTGCTGTATGAATTTGTCTTTGGAGCATCTCTCTTGACAGTAGAATGGTCAGGAAAATAGTATGTGAAGTAAACCTAAGTGCCTTTGAATTTGGTAATCTGTCAGGTATTCCTAAAAGTTACAGCACAGCTTGGTGATAGTTGATAATGAAGAAAACTGGTGAAAAGGAGGATTTCAAGAGTCAGAGGGAGTGAGATGGAAAAAAATGTAACAAGTAACGTCATCAGGGGGAGGGAAGATGTTTTTAATTGTATGCTTGCACAATTATAGTTGTGCTTCTGTTCAGGAGCTTGACAAGGAAAACAGATAAAAGCTGCTTCCTTGCACTTAATGCTCTTAAGGGTACTGCCCTTTGATCTCCACTCAGTTACACAACATGGAATCAATGGGAATGAACAGCAAGTCTCCAGTACTGCTCTTAGCTCTGTTTTTCTGGACAGTAAAATGTTCAGGAAGATTGAGTGATCCTTTGCATTGTGGCAAGTTTCATCAGACTGAGTAACCTAATATAGTATTATAATGGCATAATCTTGCATGATGTATAGTCTTACATATTTTATTTCAGGTGTTTGTTAATGAAGTACATACTAACAGCTTGGCTTATTTTTGCTGAGTTATTATCAGATGTAAGCAAAGGAAAACAATTTATTAGCCTCACACAGGTTCAGTTTAATGTATCCAAAATATGAATTTACAATGTGCAACACTTGTGTTGGGCAAGAGATGGTATTGTTGAAAGCATATTAGTTTAATTACAGTGGCTTCATTGGCCAGGTATGAGCTCTGTGAATTTTTTTTTGTACTGAACTGAGTTGTAAAAACAAGTGGGTAATGTTGCCCTCTAGTGCTTAAAGTTTAGAGGTTGTAGAGTCAGTTTGCCGTGACAATAAAATTATCAATAATTTGGAAAGGCTGGGGTGGAGGAATAGAATATCAGCCTAGGCTGGTTTATTTCTTACATACACACACACGAAGACAAGGCATATACCAGTAATATGTGAGAACTTAAGTGCTGAATGTATTAGGGCTGTAGTAGGGCTGCTGTTTTTCCCTCAAGCTGTAGTTAAGGAGGACATAATTAAATTTCAGGGGCACTCTCAGTACTGAGTCCTTTTTAGGCACTGTTGGATCCAATCAGTTTGTTGCAGGTTGATATTAGCATAAATCAGAAATAGCTGCTGGATTTGGCTTTAACACTGATTAAGACTGAGAAAGAACTATTGTATCTTTGAAAAATAATTAAAAAAAAAACCACATTTTTAGAGGATTATTGTGATCTTATTCTTGTGCATAGAGCCACCTTTGCTAGCTTGTAAATTTGTGGCTTGCTTCTTATGCTACTTATCCAGTGTTTGCAGCCCAAGTAACACAGAGCATCTCCATGTCTCAGAATGGAAGGGGAAAGCTGTAATACATCCCTGTCTCAGTAATATTTTGAGGCTTGGCAGAGAAATAGCTAGTTATTTTCCCTGTACCTGTGTTGGCTTTCTCTTAGCACAAAGTGAAACAGCGCTTCACATAAGCAAGTTGGAGTTAAATTATTTTCAAGTCTAAGAACTCATCTTTGAAACCGTGAGTGTAAAGCTTTCAGTCTCTTCAGTCCAAGTCGAAGTGTGGTGTTGGGGAAGGAGCTCTCTGGCCAGTGGTCTGTCTGTGGTGTCACTTGGGAAGAAGCTGTGGGTGAATTTCTCCCATCCCCGTGGGCCTCAGTGAGGTCCGTGTGCGTGGTTCTTTGCCTCGGGCTGTACCGGGCAGGGGCGTGCGGCACGAGGGGCGCAGAGGGCAGCACCGAGGCCCGCAGCGGGCTCCGAGCCCCGCAGCGGCGGTGTGTCCGTGCCTCCCGCCCACGAGTTGGCCCTGCGCCGGTGGTCGGGGGTCTCCGGCAGCCGTGGGGTTGCGGGGCCCGGATCCCGGGGCGAAAGGTGGCCGCGGGGCGGAGCCCCTCCCGCTGTCTGAGGCTGGCGGGCCGCACCGCTGCCAGCTGGCTCCTGCGGGCCCGTGCCCCCTCCCCGGCCCTGCATTATTTATCAGCCGCCGCCGTGGTAACCGGCGGGGAGGTGCTCCCGCGGGCGAAGCCGCGGATCGGCCCGGCCTTTCTCCTCCCTCAGGCGCGGCCCCGGCGGGAGCTGCCGGCCCGGGGTACCGAGGCTGCGGCGGAGCGGGCGGGCGGGAGGGAGGGATGGTGGCCCCGCGCTGACCGCCCCGCTCTCCCGCAGGACCGGTGTGTTCCCCCACGGGATACAAGAAGGCGGATGATGAGATGTCCGGAGCCACGTCCTCGGCGGATCTGGACGAGGCGCCAGCCCGCACCATTTACGTGAACCAGCCCCAGCAGAGCAAGTTCCGAGACAACTGGGTCAGGTACGGAGCTCCCCTCTTCTCCCAGCGCGCGCGGCGGCTGCCGTGGGCACGGAAGGATCCGCCGCCCCTCCCTGCCCGCACCGCGCGGTCCGGTGGGGCGCAGCTCTGCGTGTGCGGTCAGAGCGCGGAGCCCGCATTGCTGTTCGGGTGGGTTTTGGAATGGCAGGATCTAGTTCTTAGGTACGGCAGGTGACCTGTAAAAATGTAGCGTGAGGTTTGGGTGAAGCTGGCTGTACAAACTCCATGCAGCATACTCTTCAAAATGAGTGATGCTCAGATGTAAGGATAACTTAGACTATGTGTAACAAATTGGAAGGAAGGAAAAAGCAAGTCTTAATGGGGCAGGAATAGCTGAAAAGTTTACAAATCACATCTCTGTGCATTTGAGGCTGTGGTCCAGTTGTGTTTGTAACAAAGACCAGTGGGAATTGTCACTGGGAGTCGGTGCCCTTCCAATGTAGGTGTGTTTAAGTGTTGGTGTGATGAACGCCATGCTGTTGTGGTTCAGAAAGGCAAGTAAGGACCACTGCCACAGGGGTGTGAGGATGTGTAAGATGCACAAAAGCAGTGCTGTTTGGTTAGCGAGGTGAGCAGATGGCTGCTGTCATGACCAAGGAGTGTTATTTAGCAGGCGTCCGTTAGTGCAGATGTTTGGGTCATTGTTCAGGGAACGGTTTACACAATGAGTGCCTTTATGAAAATACAAAAGAATTTTATATCCTGTTGAAATGACGGTTTTCATTGGCTGTTTTATTGCATGTATATCATCAAAGGCAATTTGAAGAATATTATCTCAAAGATTGCTGGTCACTGTATGCAGTGACTTGCACATGATTTTCTAAACAACTTTTACTTATAATATGCTAGCCTATGAAAGCCTATGGCTTAGGAGGAGTTAAAGTTATAGATTTTCACTGTGTCTTGTTTTTTGTACATGGACAACACCATCAAATGTTTTTTCACTTTTTTTCTTTCTTAAATATTGTATGAGTTTGATGCTTTTTAGGGATAGAGTATTTGTATTTTTCCTACTTCACAATAAAAATTGAGGGGATGAAGATTGGCTTAATGGCTGTTTATGAGGGTGGGTAGTGATAGGACAAGGGGGAATGGTCTTAAATTGAGATATGGGAGGTTTAGGTTAGATATTAGGAGGAAGTTTTTCACACAGAGGGTGGTGACACACTGGAACAGGTTGCCCAAGGAGGTTGTGGATGCCCCATCCCTGGAGGCATTCAAGGCCAGGCTGGATGTGGCTCTGGGCAGCCTGGTTGGAGGGTTGAAACTCAATGATCATTGTGGTCCTTTTCAACCCAGGCCATTCTATGATTCTATGGTTAATGCATAGCTTAGGTTTTTCTGAAGGCATTCAGTTTTGATCTGGTGAAATCGTATGAAATATAGGGTGTAACTATGTTACTAAGAGTTAGTTCTTGCTGGCCTTGTTGCCAATGCTTGAGCAAGCTGTGTCCATTTTGCAGTCCAGATGCTGTCCTCTGGTACCTGAGGGGCATTTCAATAGCTGTTGGAACTGACTTCACACTGGTTTGCCTCCAAACTTGGGTGGCTTGATTGAGGAGGAGTACTGGTGTAACTACGGGTGGGACAAGAAGAGGTAGCATGATGGGGAAGGCAGAGATGTTTGCGTTGCCTAATTGGCAATCTTAGCTCCTCTGCATCACTTAGAAACTGAGTCCACTTTCTAATAGCTTGCTCCTGGTTACGAAGGAAGCTTTGACCTCTTCCCAGCAATTTTTAAAAGGATGACAGCCTTTCACTGTGGAGTGAGATTTCTCCCCTCAGCTCAGTGGAAACAAAGGAAAGGTGATGTATCCTTGTACCTCTTATGGTTCAAAGGGTGTCTTTTGTGCAGTGTGAGTGGTTACTTGCTCGTGTAGATTGCTTCTTCAGTACAAATCCTGTATTTATTGCCTGTGGACTCTTTTGCTTACTGTGTCCAGCTTCTGGATTTCTCAGTGCCACTGGAATTGAGGATGTGTATGAAATGTCAGTGTGCCACAATGAGGAGTGCTGTGTAAGCAGATAAACATCTGTATATGAGGGCTTACAGCATTAAACCCAAGGAGATGAAGAAACTTTATTTTAGCATTGTGTGACTTCTGACTGTCAGTTTTTGGTAGTTGTCAAGAATTCACAGTGTGAACTTGTGAATGCTCATAGGAAGCTTTCCAAACCTTGAAGCATTATATGGAGTAGTTCGCTCAAAGCTGAGCAAAACAGAGCAGGAAACAGAGCTGCAGAGGGTGGATTTTCTTTGAGATGAAGATGTTGAAAATGTTCTAATTAATCATAAGTATGCTTTTCTTCTTGCTCTTTCTTCCTGGAGAGAGACAGTATTAAAAGTGAACTCCTATGTTTTTTGTTTGTTTGTTGTTGTTGCTTTTTTTTGTGTGTGAGAAAAAGGAAAGTGATGTATATATCTATGTATCTATGTCTATCCCTATTTCTTATTTTGGGCAAGTTATGCAAAATGGGAAATTCCTGAGTACAGCTTAGAAATTCTATACAGTACTAATGCAGAGATGAAGTGGATGGCAAAACAGGAGGACACTGTAATATATTAAAGTGTGAGGATGCGGAAGGAGGAATTTTTTTTCAATCCTTTTTTCTCTCTCTCAACTTAATGGTGTGAGTAAATGAGCTTGTGAAAATTTGAGGAGTGATGGTTGGATATTTCATTGTGCATTTCAGATTTTATCAGAAGGTATTTTAAAACTCAGTGGCACAACTTTTTATGTGTTGTGTGCCTGACTTAGTTTGGTTCCTTACGTATATCACCATTCTTCTTTACACAGTAGCAGCAGTAATTCCTTCCATAGGAACACCCTGTGTGTTTTCCCTGTTAACAGTGTTCCATTTGAAAATCTGTGTCTATGTGTAACTTTGTTAACCTTCTAATAAAAGGTAAATAGTGTTCCATTTTTCAGCAGAAAGATTTTAGAAGCTCTGAAGTATGCAAAAGTGGAACTAAACTAATTACTGTCCAACATACCCTTAGTATCACTATTGCATTCTTGCTTTTATGAAAGCTAGCTAGTAACTGTTTGAACTTGTTCAATAAACACAACTTAGGTATGTATCTGTTTATTTAATATGGCTATTTCTGTGTATGAATTTGAAGTTTAGTATGAAGTGAAACAAGTCCACATTCTGAAAATCTGCAGCCTTTCTGTATGGAGCTCTATGCTCCTAAAGGCAGCAGTTGTAATCTGTAATCTCAGGCACTGAACACTGATGGATGGAAGTCTACCAGCAGCTGTCACAAGCCTAAGACATCCTTGGCTGCAGAAGCCTGCTGACCTATCTCACACTGAGACACCAGCCTTCTTTTTTTTCTCCATTCTCCATTCCATTCAACAGGCTATGGGAAAATGCTTTCTTTGTACTTATTTAACATACTTTCTCTTCTCTGTAATTCAGGTGTGAAGAACAAAATAATAGTGAATCATTATTTCCAACATGTACCTGGAGTGACTGAGCAGTGACTGATTAGGCTGGTTTCTACTCAATTACAGCAGATCACTGTGGTGTGAAAAGAGCTATAACAAGAGTGGCAGCTGGGCTGGCAGTTCTGACTTGAAACATTTTTTGCTGAGTTTAATGGTCTGCCTGTTTCAATGATAGTACCTTATTTTTTGGTTTATAATGTGATTGATTTTCTTAACAGTGAGGGAGATGACTCAGAAGTCTTTATTTCATAGTTTGAAAGCAAACTTGAGTAGTGCCTTGTAAAAACAGAGGGTGAAGATGGGGCGTGATGATAGCAGCTGAATTGTGTCAATATTTCTGAGATGTATGAGGTAATGGCATGGTTTATTTTGCTTAACAAAGTGAGAATATTCTACAGGACCACTTTTCACTGAAGTAGAATTCCTTGGTATTCCTTACTAATATGAGAATTGGCTCTGAGTTCATTAGCTTACACTGAGTATGTGAGACTGTACTGAAACATCCTTCCAGTGCATGTGGTAAGTATCACCAGTGGAGTGGTCTAAGTCACTCACTCATTTGTTGCAAATATGTTGATGCTGGTATTAAAAACAGCTATTTTTTATTTTTTATAAACAGAATTTCTCCTGCCTTTTTTATCCAAGAAACAAAGCAGTGCTGAAATTAATTCAAAGACACTTAAAACTCTAAATTTAAAAAAAGAAATCCCAAACACAGAATCACAGAATTGTAGGGGTTGGAAGGGACCTCTAGAGATCATCGAGACCAACCCCCCTGCCAAAGCAGGTTCCCTACACCAGGTCGCACAGGTAGGCGTCCAGGCGAGACTTGAATATCTCCAGAGAAGGAGACTCCACAACCCCCCTGGGCAGCCTGTTCCAGTGCTCCGTCACCCTCACCACAAAGAAGTTCTTACGCACATTCGTGCGAAACTTCCTATGCTGCAGCTTATGTCCGTTTCCCCTCGTCCTGTCTCCACGTACCACTGAAAAGAGACTGGCCTCACCGCTATGGCCGCCACACCTCAGATATTTATAAACACCCAAACATTACAAGTGTTGTGATAACTGCTTTCTGCAATGTTCCTGTATTTCACACTTGGTAGTGCCTTTTGGTGCAATTCTGAGGACATCTGAGGCAGGATTCGAGGTTCAGTCTTGGTATGTGACTTGTAGGAGAGCAGGCACAGACACCACTAACAGCAAAATTCTATTCCATGCTTTTAGTGGATCCAGAAGTCTTGTTGAAAAACTTTTCATCAGAAGAGGATTAGATGGCTTAATCTATTAAGAAGACCCATCAAAATGCACCAATATCCAGAAAATCCGTTGTTTGGAGGGCTGTGTTACCACAGTTTGAATCTTGCAAGAAAAGTGAGCAAGAGGTAATTGGTTTCCACTTCTGAGCTGAGCAACATCTTAAAACTTGAGCAAATCTTTGAGAAGGGATTTCATAATTCCTAAGGCAGAAGCATTGCTGCACAGAACTTAGTGCTGGAAGCTGCAACAAGGCTGCTAGTAGTAACACAGTGAGATTAGTGTTTAACAGGCCACTTAGCTGGAGTCCCAGGCTGTCCCATCAGTTTATTTACAAGGTGCTTGCTGTGATGAAGTTGTGACCACAGTCTTCGTTCCTTTTTCATTTCAGTTGTATGGAACCTAGTGTTAGGTTATATGCAGGCACTATAGAAGCCAATTGCATTACTGATACAGAGCAGCTTCTTTTGGAATGTGTAGGAAGGTTTCCACTGGTGCTACTGAAATACAAGTTGCTGGTAGCAGAAGCCAATTAGTATTGACTAACTAATGCAGATATCCCAGTTAGTGTTACTTATCTGCACTTAGGCTCTAGATTGGCTTTCCTTTTGCTCTAAAAAGTGCTTTATGTAAGTGCTCTCTGCATGAAACTACCTGTATTCAGCTCATAAGTTTCAGACAAGATAACCATTTGTAGTGGTGTTTGTATTACATTTGGAATCTTTTCTGCTGTCGTATGAGTAGATCGTTTAATAGACTTGGAAAAGCATTTTGGAGTCCTTCAAAGAATGAATATATTGTCAAATTCCAAATGATGCAAGTGGTAAAATGCTATTGTTCGTTAAACTAATTCTCTTCTAGCTTATTTAGTTCTAGGTAGATATTGTGTTTAACTGGTAAGAAATGCTGATTTATGATAAAATCTAACAAATAATTAATTCTCTTGCAGTGCAGCAGTAGCTGATACTGAAATCTATCACAGTGCAGAAAGATTTCTCCGGTCTTGTTCAGTATCTTCATCAATGACCTTGATGAGGGGATAGTGGCCACCCTCAGCAAGTTTGCTGATGATACGAAGTTGGGAGGATTGGCTGACACGCCTGAAGGCTGTGCTGCCATTCAGCGAGACCTGGACAGGCTGGAGAGCTGGGCAGTAAGAAACCGGATGAGGTTCAACAAAAGCAAGTGTAGGGTCTTACACCTAGGGAGGAATAATTGCATGCACCAATACAGGCTGGGGGATGAGCTGCTGGAGAGGAGCTCTGCAGAGAGGGACCTGGGCGTCCTGGTGGACGACAGGTTGGCCATGAGCCAGCAGTGTGCCGTCGTGGCCAAAAAGGCCAATGGCATTCTGGGGTGCATTAAGAAGAGCGTGTCCAGCAGGTCGAGGGAGGTGATCCTCCCCCTCTACTCTGCCCTGGTAAGGCCTCATCTAGAGTACTGTGTTCAGTTCTGGGCTCCCCAGTACAAAAAAGACAGGGATCTCTTGGGAAGAGTCCAGCGGAGGGCCACAAAGATGGTGAAGGGCCTGGAGCATCTCCCCTATGAAGAAAGGCTGAGTGAACTGGGTCTGTTTAGCCTTGAGAAAAGACGACTGAGAGGGGACCTGATCCAGGTTTATAAATATCTGAGGTGTGGCGGCCATAGTGGTGAGGCCAGTCTCTTTTCAGTGGTACGTGGAGACAGGACGAGGGGAAACGGACATAAGCTGCAGCATAGGAAGTTTTGCACGAATGTGCGTAAGAACTTCTTTGTGGTGAGGGTGACGGAGCACTGGAACAGGCTGCTCAGGGGGGTTGTGGAGTCTCCTTCTCTGGAGATATTCAAGTCTCGCCTGGACGCCTATCTGTGCGACGTGGTGTAGGGAACCTGCTTTGGCAGGGGGGTTGGTCTCGATGATCTCTGAGGTCCCTTCCAACCCCTACAATTCTGTGATTCTGTGATCTGGATACCATTATGGAAGGAGTGCTTTAGCCATTGGAACGCTCCATACTTGCCTGGTGTTGGTGATGTTGTGTTGCTAATTTGTGCCAATGTATTTGAAATGTCAACGTCTTTAATCTCTAGTGGGGTTCTCCTTGCTCCAGGTCCCTGGGACAGTTAAATTGGTGAATATAGCCTGGACACGATGTCCAGATGGGAAGAACAGCTGTGAGATAGCTGTGGTACCCCTTCACCTGCTGCATGCTCAGCTCTTTGGCATCCTGAAGGAGTTTTTTTTTAGTTCATTTGTTTTCTCCCAGCGTCGTGATGAATTTCATGTATTAGCAGTAGCAACACAGCATGGGAATGAAACTGGGTCTCTTTCTCCCTTTGCATAAATTCACAATTTAAGCAACTTCCATACACCGGAGCTTAAAGTTAAAAAGCAGTCCGACTTGATGCAAACAAAGCTGCTTTCCCACATTTGTTGAATAAATATTGGCCCATCTTTAGCAAGATGTATTCACTTTTGACTCTGCTTTCCTACTTTTTCTACTTTTTTTTTTTTTTTCCTACTTTTTTCTTCCACTGCTTTTCTTTGCTCTGTCCAGTGAAATGTGAACAGGAAGAAGCTAAGTTTTTTTGTAGTTATTCTTTATGGAGTTTGAGTGAGAATGGAGTTGATTCAGATGCACTTTTGAAGGAACAGTTAGTATCTGCTTCTACCACCTCCCGTACTTGTCAATGAAGAAGTAACAGTTCTGATAGTTTCAATGACACTTAGAAATAATGGCTTTAGAACTGGGGATAGCACTGTGAATTTCAGATCACCATCACTTGTAGCAGGTGGCTTGTGTCTTGATTTCAGTTTTCTTCATATCAGTGCAGTGTGTTTAGTGAAATCTATTCTGGGTTTGCACAGTAACTGGATATGTTGTTAAACTCCCTTTATTGGACAGTAGTATTTCTAGGTTAATTGTTTGTCAGCTCTATTTTATTGAGCTGTACTTGCCAGCAGGGCTGCATGTTTCTTTAGTGACGACCTGACATTGTTGGAGCTTGCTAAAACAATGTCATGCCTACAGAGCTTTTAGAGCTGTTTTCTAAAGATGCTTTGTTCAGTGCATTTGTTACTGACAAATAGTCGGGAGTCTTTTCTCTTCTCTATAGGGATTGCATGAATAGAGAACAAATGGAAAGGCCGTGTCTATTTGTGTGCTTTAGGAGAATCCTCCAGCATACAGGATTTGGAAGTAAAAATGCTACCACTTCTATTAAATGTGACCACAGGGCTTGAGTTTTTCAGTTAAACTGAGCATAAGCAGTCATGCTAGTGCTTGCTGTGTATGAAGGCTGCCATGAACGTTGCTGTATGAGACCTTTCTACTGGAAAAATGCTAATTTTGGCAATGTTAATTAGCTTCTGGGGTTTCCCGCTTCCTACATGTGGCAGAAGTCTTGCCACAAGGAACTGTAGGTTATGGAAAGCTGCCAGACTGTTACCTGGTTGTCAATTGTTCTTACTGAACTAGAGAGGAGCAGGATTGTCAGGCTCCAGTGGGCAGCAGTTCACAATGCATGTTCCAGCACTTCTAGCTTAACACTGCTCTGTACAAGGTTAACTACCAACATGAAGTGATTGAGGATACGCTTCTTGCTGATGCAGCTTCTGAGGATGTGCAGATAGCTCAGCCAAGCAGGGCTTGTCAAACTCAACATCAGTTCTGAGATGTCACTTATGCACTAGGATAAGTAGGTCTGTTGGCGAGAAGTAACAAAGATAATCAATTAATACTGTTAATATCCATCTAAATAGTTGTTCACAAATGTAAGTACTGCGAGAAAGCAATGCTATGAATAAGGCATGACTGTGGAGCGAGTGGGTGTTTTTCTCTAGTAGGAGAGGGCTTTTCTAAGTATGGAAAAGAGGCGTGATTGGATTTTTGAATATCACAGTTGTGGAACAATTTGCCATTGCTTCAGTCAGTGCTGCTCTGTGCCCTCCCCATGCCCTGCTTGCAGCCCAGACAGTGCCCATGGCACACCATGTTCAGCTGGTGCTGGGCAGTGGATGTGTGTTCAGAGCCAGGCCAGGCTGCCAGCAGGAAGAGCTGGCACAGACATAAAGCATATTAGCCCACAGAAAGTGGTGGTGAAAGTTGGCGGGCAGAGGAGGTTGTGGGCTGATGTGATACCCTGAGACATTTAAACTCGTATGAAATGGCCTTTCTCCCCACATTATATGATATGAGAAGACCTGTGTACACTTAAGATGTGGTCACTTCTTTCTTCTGCAAAGGCAGAACAAACCTTCCAGAAGACACAGTGATGCATTTTGTTACTTCTGGTGGGAGCCCATTCCCTATATAAAGGAATCTTTGCTCTAAGGGAGATCTGAGCAGGTGATGACGTCCATGGGATGAGAACTGTCTCCTTGGTTTAAAGTGTTCTTAAGTTACTGTGCACTATGGTTTGAAATTGCAAGACATCTTTTTTTGTGTACTTCCAAAGTTCAAATGCTTTAATTTTAAGAGATGTGAATATTCCTAATCATTTCTTATAATGTATGGGTAATTCAAGACAGCAGATTCATCCCTCTTAAATGGCCTTGCAGCGGTTTTGTTGGAAGATGTTTCAGAGCTTGATGTTTAGAGGGCTGGATAAAACAGCATTATAATGAAGTTATGACCTGTTTTATTTTGGGGCAGTATATAATATAAGCTGTTTATGTGCAAGATGTCAGTGTAACCGGAACAGGGAAACAGGAGGGGTGAGCAGAAAGCTAAAAACAAAACAGCCATGTGAAGTATGGGCAGCGATGTCTCCACATCTGAGTGACGAATGTGGTAGCTTCTGGTTCTTTGCCTTGCTCTGGTCAGGCATCTCAGCCTGGAGCAATCACAGCCCATAGGATCCAAGCCTTGCACTTCAGGGTTGCTATTATTTTCCCTCTTTTGTTCCTGAGACTGTCTCAGACTTCCTTCAGAGTCTGTCCCAAACTATCTCGAGTACTGAAGAGCTGCATACCCTTTTCTCAGCTGATGGAAGCATACAGGCTTACTGATGGAAGTTCTATTCTCAAGGATTCACTTGACAGAGTGTAGGGAGCTCCGTGAGGCTGGAGACTTCATTTGTTCAAACTGAAGCTGCTGTCTGCCAAAAAAGCCAGCATGGTTTGCTGAGGACCTCATTTCCTTTTAAGCAATAATCACTGCAGAGACTTGTAGGTAATTGCTCTTTATAAACCTTTCATCTCCCTTTTCGGGAATTTGTAAACGTCTGACTCTTATGTTTCCTGAGTCAGTTTCATCATTAAAATAACCTTCCACACGTACAAGGAACCAACCTAGCTAATAGTCTTCATGGCAGCACTGTTTGTTGGTGGGGTTCTGTGTGAATGAGCTTTCTCTGCACCTGCTGTAATAATTGTGTGTTGTTCATCTAGTTAAATGTCATCTGAATTACATAGTGCTTGCTGCTGTGCTTCCTGCAGCAATAACAACTCTGGAGTTAGCTTGTTTTAGTGCTGGCTGCTTCTGTACTTAAGAGCTGATGCAGAAATTTACAGCCAATATCAATCTTGCTGTTAAGAGATATCATGTGCCTCCAGGACCTTAACATGCACGCGCAGTTTCACTGAAGGCAGTGTCTGAACCCTTAATTCAAGTAGATTTTCTTGATTGATTTTTCCTTCCGCTGTTCCAGAGAACCTGACCTTTTGAACGTGTTAGTGGAAACCAAACCTGCTTGGTGAGAGGAGTTCAAGTCCTTAACGCTCAATTACCCAGCCCCTCGGTGGTTCGGATGTCTGTGACTGGCTCTCTTTCTGCTTGCTCTTGCAAACTTACAAAAGCACTGACATGAAGCAGTGCTCATGCTTCGGCTCTTGCATGTGAGAATATTTCAAGGTTTTTCTTTTTAAACTGTGGAAGGGACAGTTGTAGGTGAGTGCTGGCGAGGAAAGTACTGTTACCTTGTCACTCTGGAAACAGGACCACCTGTGCCTCAAGGAGATCTTGTTCTCTATGACATGAGGAGTTGGAAGGTGAAGTTAATCTCTGTGCTGTCCATCTTGTAACAAACAAAACAAAACCCCACCTCAGTGAAGGAATAGAAATGGATGATTTAGAAATGGTAAAGCTGTACTCAAATGCCTCTTGCCAGTGTGCACTTGCTTCTCGCCGAGGTAACTTTTTTGCCTTTATTACTGGTAATCTTTTTATCTTCAAGGATGATTCAATAGAGGAAAACATGGCTTTATAAAATGTATTGGGGATGGATATAGGGATAATGGTAGCTTACGGTGTTGTTACAGAAAAATTACCCATTAATAAGTGAAGTAAATATATCAGAACACAGTTAATGAGTTTCTCAGCTTGCTGCTTGCTACTTTTCATGCAGATGTTATAAGAAAAAAACTCATCTCTGGCACTTTTTTAGTAGCACAAGAATGAGATAAGGTATGCGAGGGACATAAATTTTTCCAAATTGTACAATGGTTGCCTTTAAAAGAAATCTCTGCGTTTCTGCCAGGGAGCAGGGCTGGTCTTTAAGCTCTACTGATGTGTATCCAAACTCGTTCAACAGTGTCAGTCCCAGTTTGCTCTGCAATGTAACTTGAAACATAACTTACGTGAATTAAGTTGCAGATATCAAGGAGACAGATCTTTGTAATGTTTGTACACCTGTTTAAACATGAAACCCTGTAGGTAGGCAAGGTGTGCATAGTTCACAGCTGTTGCTTTAGGAAATACTGGTTTATTATTTAGTTTTCTGCATATGCTCCACTCCTTTCCCTGCCACAGCCTGCCTGAGCTGCAGACCTGGAGTGCCTGGCACCCAGCTCCCAGAGCTGCTTTGAAGATGAGATGGCAGTGTTGGGGCTGGTCAAAGGGCTAACATCTGTATACTTGTCCTTAGTAACCAAAAATGTGCTCCAAATGAGCTGGTAACAGCTGAAAGTGTACCTCTAATTAGTCATACCTATTTTATTTTAAGCATCTGCCATGTTACTTAAGTAACAAAGTCCATGGATATAAGGATTTAATACATATTAAGTTCACTCAAAAACGCCTCATTGTGTTGATGTTAGCATAATCATTAGAATAAGAGCATGGTTTGGAGCAGTCAGATGCAGAAGTTGATAAATGGTAGAATGTTATAAATGTTTTGATTTGATTACAATTGCATGAGTTTTGGCTCTTAATTCAATTATAAATTCTGTGAGCATATAATTTAGAAATAAAAATGTGTTCCAGCATTACATTATTCTGTTCCACTAGCTTGGTGGCCCGTAGAGCATTATATGTAGTTGTAATGTATCTTTGAAATCTGCAAACTCTTATTATTGTTATTTTTTTCTTTAGTCCTGCTTGGGGGATTCACTTCTGGGGTAGATCTGAACTGTTCACTTGATTAAAAAATGAGTTAAAGATGCAAGGCACTACTGAAATTTGTTTAATTATGTTCTGTATTACAGGAAAGGTATTACACTTGAGATTATGTGCATGTAACTTCAAATGAAGAAAAAAACAACTTGGAAGTAATGAATAGCATTCAAAGAAATAAATTCTCTTCATTTATATAACAGATGTTCTACTTAATCTTTTAAATGCGGATGTGTGTTTTTATTCAGTTGATTTTGTTGGTGTAAGCTATGTGGAAGCCTGATCCCCTGAGATTTCTGTAAAATATCACTTTGGGTATTGAGTACTGAGTAGTAGCAAAAGGAATCTATATCCTGTAGTGTTATAAATGTTCTTACAGTCTTTTTTTTTTTTTCTTTTCCTTTTAGAGATCCAGTTCAAGTAATAACTGCTTTGCATCAGATCTAGCAGACATCTCTAATTGCTTAACAAGGGATCTGTATGAAATGGAAATACAACTCCCACAGTCTAATAAGATGGGGCCTTGATTGGTTGTATTTCATCACACCTGCACTAATTCTACTCTGGTTTCCAAAATGGGGCTTCATGTAACAAATTGTGCTATCTTATCTCTTATAACTGTTTTGTTCTGGAAGGTGCAGCAGTCATTAAATGGCTTAGAAGTGCAGACAAGGAAAGACAAGAGGGAGAGGAAAATGATTAAAGTATGGAGAGTGCAGTTATCTAACCTTATATGTATGAAGATAACGAAGACAACTCTACTAAACTTAATTGTCTGATCAAGGTTGTAGTAAGAGTTTTGTTCATAGCAATCAGTTGTGAAAGACAGAACAGGTAGACAGCGTATTTCATTTTATTATTTCATGATTTGTGATAGATAGTGTTGTGGCTTGCAATTAGTTTGAAAGGCTGAAAGGTGGAAGATAACTGGAAAAACTTTTCTCAGAGAGGAGCGGGCTTAATAGAAAGGTGCTCTTGACTTGGGAAACTTCAATAATCATAAAGTCACCAAGGTTGGAAAATACCTCTAGAGTCATCCAGTCCAACCATCCACCTGTCACCAATATTTCCCACTAAGCCATCTCCCTCAGTACAATATCTAAACATTTCTTGAACACCTCCAGGGTTAGTGACTCCACCACTTCCCTAGGCAGCCCATTCCAGCAGGTAAACAAGTTTCCTTTCCTTGAAAGGAGGAGTACTGATGAGCTGTCTATTCCCTGGGAACATAAGCTGCCTTTATTAAAATAGTAAAATAAAAACCCAAGAACATTTAGTACAGTTTGTCTGATTCTTGCAGCGCTTATGTTCAGTGTCTTGGAGGAAGACAGCTTTAGCATAACTGCAAGCACTTGGTTCTTAAGGTTCTGGCTCATTTTAATGCCCGGTGCATAAATGAGGGGAGTAATACAGTGCAAAATATGTCAGAGCTGCTTTTTTAACTGTAAAAATTATTCTTTTCATTTATGGGAATGTTGTGTGCTACTTGGATAAACTGTGCCTCTCATACTGCTCAGATAGCACAAGAGAACTCGTGCATCTGAACCTGTATGAAGAAAGCATAGATCCCTTATGTCAATATTATGTTCAGAGGAAAGGCTTGCATGTAGTAGTCTTACTCTCTGCAGCTAGTTTTGGTTACTTGACAACTTGGAGGTGGCTTATATAACTCATTGACAATTGTGTGATTGAATCTTCTTGTCAGCGTGGACACTTTTCCTGAAAATGTATTCACATTTTTCATAATAGCCATTGCTGGATTTGATATGAAGACAAGAAATTATGTATCTTAGAGACTGGTTAGTGTTTGTAGAAAACAGGAAGTAGTATTGTGAAACTGTGGATGGTTATTATGGAGAATTGTTCATAACTGAACCTAGGTTCTGAGCTAGGAGAGGAGGCAGCTCAAAAATGTCACTGTCCAATTCTGATTCTGGCTATGTTTAACTCAGCCTACCCCAGTATTTAAGATTCATGCACTGAATGAGGGGTAAACACTTACATGATTTAACCTGAGCTCATGGTGCTGCTGCTCATAGTACTGGAGTTTGGACACACATCAAGTTATAGGGTGGTTCTCCTAGTCGTTGAGGTTGTAGTGATGTATTGCTCTTCGCCTTCTGGATCTGTGTATTACCTCTTGTTCTGTACGGCCCTTCATTGTAATACAGATAGCTGAATTCCTTCATTTTGTACATGTCTTTACTGTATGATCTTCAAATCATTTTCTAACAGTGGCTTTAGAAGCCTTCTTCAAATTTGCCTTAATGTTCAGATGAAGGATTAAAATAAAAATCTTCTAACCTGCAGCACAGCCAAGTACAGTGTGGTGACTTTTCTACCTCGATTCCTGTATGAGCAGATAAGAAAAGCTGCAAATGCATTCTTCCTCTTCATTGCCTTACTGCAGGTATATTTCATTGTTTTACGTTCATTTATTAAATAGCTGAATGTAGCTACAGTTATTTGAATGTTCGTGGTCAACTGCAAAGAAGTTCTCAAATGTACGTTAAGTAGTAACATTGATGAGATATGTACTTAATAACTGAAATTAGAGGGTATTTGAGCTGTTTTTTCCAATAGCTCAAATACCCAACATTCCAAAAATCAAGCTAGTTATGTTATTAATATAATAATATCACAAAATATGGAACTACTGACCATATTGTGAAAAACATGCATAGATTCTTGTGAATGTGCCGATATTTTAAATAGTACAGATATTCACCCTGAATCAGTGGTATTCATCAGCTGAATGCTTTTCTTATTAAGAAGAAGTAAAACAAAAGGCCTGTACAGCAGCATAATCATATACATTCATAGCAGTAGCTTCTTCAGGTTGGTTGGGAGCTTAGGCTGATGTGTCCGCTGAACTTAAATGGCAATCATGTACAAATCAGAATTTAAGCTCTAACTCTTTTTCTGCTGGTAACTTTGCATTGAACGCTAAATTTGCTAGAAACTTATTTTTAAAATAAAATGAGCATCTCTTTTCCTTTCTGTTCACAGCAAATTCCAGATGTCTCTCCGACAGGAAGATATACCACCTTGGTGCCATTGCTATTTATTTTGACAGTTGCTGGCATCAAAGAAATCATAGAAGACTATGTGAGTATGGATTATTATGTGGGAAATCTACGCTAGAAACAAATGGTGCTTCAAAAAGCCATGTGGTACCATAAAGCTTTGCATCTCTGAAGTCTATTTAGCCATTACTGAGCAGTGGCTATGTACTTTCAAAGATGCTGACTCTACAGGAATTTCTGTAGCGCACAGAGATAAGTAAATAATTTTCTGGTACAGCTTAAATGGTGAACAAAGAAGTTGTATGGAAACAAGTTGGTGTAAAACAGAACACTTATTTGTACTTATTCAAGTTTATCTACTGGTGCTTTCATTAGGAAAGCCTGGCTTGAGCAGGAACTGTAGAAGTCCTTACAGATATGTGGCCTTTTTAGTAGGTCTTGAAAACTGGAGATCAAAATCATTAAAAATGTAAAATTATCTTCAAGGCAGACCAAAAGAAAATCTGGATACTGTTTATAATGACAACATGTTTATACTTTGCAAGATTCTGATTAATAATTTAACTTAGAAAACATTTTAAACACACAGTACATATACCATGTATACTCCAACTGTCATCTAAATATGCTGTAGCTTTCCATTCCCTTATTTTCCTTTCAAAAAACAATTTTGAAGACTTGAGCTTTCTGCTGTTGGTCCATGTTTGTGTCTGATTGCCAGCATGGAGATTGGTGCTTTAAAGTTGTATTATTTTGTTTGTAAACCATTTGGACTTAGGTGATCGGTGTGACTTTTTTCAAAACATACAGACAAGAAAGACCCAGTGTATCTTCTTGTGGCATGTCATGTTTCTAGCTTTAACTTTTTTGGAATCCTTCATGAAATGAGCTGTAATGAAACATTTTTCTTGCAGAAAAGACATAAGGCAGACAGTGCAGTGAACAAAAAGAAAACAGTAGGTAAGAATAACGAATCTTAAATATTTGAAGTGCAAATAGTGAATACCAGACTACTTTTTTTTTATATATAGACTTGTGTTACTGAAAGTGGTGGCAAGTACATGTCTTTTTGGAGTCAGTAGTCACTGGTGTGTCAGGACTGCACCTTACAGAATGTTTGATGCTGACTGTGTGACACCTGGGGGTGAGAGGTTAGGGGTAAGCTTTTGGAATTTAAAAGCTGATTTAATTGCAGGGTTGTTTGAAGTCATGCAGTTCTCAGCTCCTGCATGAAAGCAGAGCAGTTTTCTCCTCCAGAATACTTCCTTGACTGTTCAAAATCCATATATATATATATATATGTGTGTATATGCTATCCTTAAAATATAGGAAGAACTTTGGGTATTCTGTGGATGTGCTTTCTTTGAGGTGTCAGCAAAAGAAAAGAATAACAGACTTCCCATAAATGCCTATGTTTACCCCTAACATATTGAAACTGCTTGACACTGATTACCTCAAGACATCATTTTGATTTTCTTTTCCCTTAACTGAAAAGTTGTGCAGAAAATAGTAAGGATTTATTGATTGCTACCCCACAGCCACTCTGCAATCACGGGATCTTGGTGTTCTCAGATGTTCCATGGTGGAGCTCTATAGGTGAAACTGAAAACAAAGCGACTTGAATTTTCAGTAGAGCATCTTTCTTCCAAAGTGATTGGACTTGGTGATCTTAAGAAGCTTTTCCAGTCTAAATGATTCTGTTGCTATGATTCTATATGTAGTTTAAGTGTCAAAAAGCTAAAGAAACACTTAGTGGAACATGAGGATCAAAACAGCATGCTAAATCCATGCTTCAGTTAACAGGCAAAATATATGCAGGAATATTTTCAGTGTGTTTTTCCTTAGTGCTTGAGAGGTTATATTGGTCATTGAGATTGCATATTAATGAACATCAAAGAAAGCTTTGCTTTATCAGTTCCTTAAGGTATTTTTTTTCCTGCAAATTTGAGAAGATGTTGCAGGTGCAATTATTAATCCTGAGAAAAACCTGCAGTTATCTAGCTGTAGTACAACAGAACTTGCTATGGATAACATCAGAGGCTGCACTTTCCAAGGCCATATAGGCAGTTCAGTCTAATCCATTTATCGTTAGAGAACATGTGCTAACGAACACTTAAGAGGAACCTTTTCATAGTAATTGTGGAGAGAGAGCCTCAAGAACACAAGATACTATTATGGATCTAACTGGAACATAGCAATTGAAAAGCAATTGTTTTGTGTAGTTCAACTTGCATTTTTTGCTTTTATATTCTAAATACAGTTTTCAGAATAACTGCCTGAAACTGTCATCATTTTTTTTAAGAGGAAGGTTAGAAAGGCACATTTATGAGAGTGTCGTAAGAGTGAAAAAATGCATTATAAGTACGAAAAGCTTCTTTACGTTCAGAGTGGAATTAAGGCATTTTAAATTTAGGTTAGTGCTTTTAGATACTTAGACTACTCATACAGCTGAGTGAGGTCTAGGCTGTGCCATCAGTATAGAGAGCAGTTGTGCTTACCCTCAAGCAGACGTCCACTGTCTGCTTAGCTATGTTCTGAACTCCACCTGTAGTGACCAGATACTTGCTTCATTAACGTGCATATAGACTTTGCATTTATCTCTGTTTAGCTTTTGATCTTTTGATCTTCATTTTGTAGCTTCAAAACATGTTTCCTGTTTTCAGTTTCCCATAGACTATGTTAACTTGGTTTACAGACTGAGTTTGGTATGTATGAATTAAATTGCCTTTGGAAGAAACCCTACTGAAAATTGTTCAAGTGAGCATCTGCAACTACGCTAGGAGCTGAAGTGTGTTGGGCTTGGAGCCAGTGTATGGAAATTACATTCGATCTAGGGAACAGACCATGTTCTGTGCTGATAATTGTTTCAAAATTTGTCTGATTCTTGGGTATTCATTCTGATCTAAGTTTACATTTTCTTTTCAGTTCTAAGAAATGGGATGTGGCAGGACATTGTGTGGAAAGAGGTAAATATAATTAGAGATGGGGTAGAGAGTGGAGAAATTGTTCAAGAATTTTTCTTGCTTGAACAAAGAGGGAGGCCTAGAGTCAATATGTCCTATGGGTGCCCTGTGACGTAAGGTGGGAGGGGTCCTTTCTGCTGTAATGGTGAAAATTGCCTTGAGCAAAGCCTCTAGATGCTGATCTTTATATCTTAGTATTATGTGTCAACCAAATGTTGCAAAACTGTTGTATTCTTGCTAGACAGTTAATATGTTCTGGTGTATAAATAGTGTTTTCTTTTCAGACCATGTCTAGAAGAGTCACTTTCACTGCAACGCTCTACTTCTCTTAGGATTCTAACAGGCTTATTTTTGTTCCTGTGCTAAAATGTTCTTATGTTTTGAGGCTAATTGTTTACTTAAGTAAGGAACACAAGACCTACTGCCACGTTCAGCACACTTGAATGCAGGTTATATTGAAACTTACTTCTGGGACAAACTGAGATTTATTTATAGAACTTTCTAAAGTCCCTCAGCAGGCACTGACGTAATTTCGGCTGTTAACTCCTCTTAAAGACAAAATGAGTTCTGTTAACTAACAGATGAAGGTGAATTACAGTCTTCCATAACCTCAGAGAAATGAGACTTACCTCAGGAGACCTAAATGCAATCCTGCTGAAGTGTTAGAATGTAGCAGAAACTAAAGATCTCTGGGGATTCTGAGGCTTCTTGGTTATGGTTATTTATGCTGTTCCACATCCTGTTTGAAGTGAAGACAATGAACTCAAAGATAATATTTGAAGCTGAGCCTGGAATATATATATATATTTTTTTTGAGAAGACTCTTTGTCTTCTCAAATATTTCTTCAATTGGTCTGTATCTTGCATATTGTCTATGCTGCATATGTTGTTAAGGAATAACTGTGCTAGCAATGTATTTACTTTAAGACAGATTTCTGATACTTCTTGAGCTTACCAAGCAAGGGAATTTGTTTTCAGTGGGATCCAAATAAGACTAATGAATCTGCCTGTTCAATCATGCCATCTGTTTCATTTTTAATAAATTTGTATGTTCAATTATTTGAAGCACGTTTTGGGCTGTAAGCAGTACGTGGGATGCTCAAAACATTAGGCAGTTCTGGCTTACTGTCTTGAGAGAGTTGCATGGGGTTTTGTAGAAGAACAGAGTATATGTAATTCCTGTAACAGGTGCTGGAAACTCTTAATTCTTCAGTACTCCAGAAGTTATAGCTTTGCAAATCTCAAGTTACTGTAGGTCAGAAAAAAACTAGTTGATTGCTATCTATCTGTAGAGACAAAGCTTCTTGTTAGTGACTGTTAGAAGCAGTGCATCTATTTAGTGTTAAGGGAAGGTAGTGATGCCTGAGTGGGTAAGTAATGTGGAGAAAAAATTTAAGAAACTCACTCTTATTGAATTTGATCTTCTTCAAGTATCAAAGGTACTTTTTAACCAGGGAAAATCTTTCTGTAAGTTAGATTAGACTGTATTTAAATGAAAAAAAATAACTCAGATATGGATAACAGCTGAATTATAGAAGAAAATCATTTCTACTAAAAGTTGCTGCACAAGTTCATACTGTCCTATTGTGTATTCTGCACAGACAAATATATATGTATATATGTGTGTATATATATAGCTTATTTTGCCTTCAAGAAACAGGAAGCTTTGATACTAGATCTATAATCTTGCAGTGAAAAGTACTCTGACTTCAGTAGAACTGTCTGTAGTTGTTTTGTGCATGATTATGTTCTGTTGGGTGAAGGACAATAACAAACTAACATTGCAGACAAGCAAACTGTTTGTTTTTCTCTTCCATGCTACTGCACCCTGCCCCTGATTCAACAGGTAGCAGTAGGCGATATTGTGAAGGTCACCAATGGGCAACATCTTCCAGCAGACATGATCATTATATCTTCCAGGTATCCTGTTTGGGTGTGGAAGTATCTGATGAACTGAGGTGCAGAGGACTCTAAACTCTGTATTTACTATTAATAAAAACAGACATCAGATGACACTACGTCTTCTCCACATCTTAAATTAAGATTTCAGCAATGTTAAAGCATGCTTTACCAGGCAGTGATTTTTTTAGCATTGCTGATACGTTTGTAAGAAAGAAGGCTTCTTTAAGACTTTGGTAGTATTGTGAGCTTGTATACAAAGTCTGTCACTGGGTTTCGAAGATGGAAGATGTGTTGCACAAGCTTGATGCAGTCGTTTGTTTCTTGGCTTTTTGAGGATCCCCTTCATTTAATCAAGGAAGCTTAAGTTTTCTTCCAAATCATTCCGCTGAACTTCCAGCATATTTTCCTGCCACTCAAAGATTTCTTCTAAAGCTTTTCAAACAGTAATTTCAGAAGGCTAGCCCAGATGGCTTTTAAGTAGCTAGCCTGCAGCATAGGTTTTGGGCTTCGTTTGTGTGCTTGTTGCCTTCAGGTTGTTAAACACAAAGCTGTGTTGAATTATCTCTAGTATGGCAGCAGCAGTAAACTGAGTACCATTCTTTTTCCCTTGTGGGAGATAGCACAACTTTTATGATACAGTGGAAGGCTGGTTGTTAGTTCATAGAAGCATTTCGCTGGTACTCAGAAATGGGAAGCTCAATCTCTTCAAATTATGTTATGTGATCAAGGATAGAGGTACCTTCATTCCATGGTTTACAATGTTGTATTTTTGAAACAAAACTATTTTTTATAATAAGCAGTTTTCAACCTTCACATGCAATTAATTAGGCTACTCTCAGTAACTTTCTGTTTTGGTGTTGAGAAGTACTTGTTCTGCTTGAACTTCTTATCATACTATACTAAAAAACAACCAAAAATCTTTCTGATTTATGCCTTAACTTGCATGGGACAGCTTTTTGATCTATTATTCTACTAACCTGCTGTCATTGCTAATCATGTAACTGAAGAATTAGAGCCAAAGTATTTGAATTTTAAGAGAAGCTTTGCTTGAAATAAATAGCAGAACTGCCATAGTGAATGCTGTACAATTGGTATTATTTTCATAATTTTCTGAATGACAATGCTAAGTGTCCTCAGTTCACCAGAAGGCTTTGCATGCTCTGAATGGGTGGGATTTTTTGCTTTGTGTTAATGTGTTAATTTTTTTGTCTGAACTGATTGTCAGAGTTGAAATAAGCAATTGTTTACCTCCTTGTTTCTTTGCCTCAAAGGAGAAAGGTGACGTAAAATGAAGTTTGCATACAGAATAAGTTTTCATGGAGGAAAAATAAAAAGTAATTTGAATCCAAACACAGCTTTGTATGGAAACATTTTTACATTTCTGTGAAAATGTACATTTACAAGAAACTGCATTTTAAGAGTTTTAAGAGTTCTCCCTGAGTTAACAACCTCAGCTGTAGTGGGTGAAGTGTTTCTAACAAGTAAAATTGGAGTTGCATTGAGAATACACTGTGACTTTATTGAGTTTGGACTCAGTTTGCCCACATAGGAGGAGAGAAAGAACAAATGCTGCACCTTTCTTCTTGAAGAAATAATTAATGGAGTGAAAAATCTATCTTCTTACTGTTATATATATGTGCCTTTTTTGTAACAAAGCTTTTCCTAAACAGCGTTTGTTACTGACTCCTGTTGATTAAGTACGTTTAGATAAGTAATTGTTTATTTTGGAAAGCAAATAACAACATCTCAAAAGTAGGAAAAGTGATAGACTAGAGGCATATGTGATTATGTGATATATGTGATCTGACACGCCTGAAGGCTGTGCTGCCATTCAGCGAGACCTGGACAGGCTGGAGAGCTGGGCAGTAAGAAACCGGATGAGGTTCAACAAAAGCAAGTGTAGGGTCTTACACCTAGGGAGGAATAATTGCATGCACCAATACAGGCTGGGGGATGAGCTGCTGGAGAGGAGCTCTGCAGAGAGGGACCTGGGCGTCCTGGTGGACAACAGGTTGGCCATGAGCCAGCAGTGTGCCCTCGTGGCCAAAAAGGCCAATGGCATTCTGGGGTGCATTAAGAAGAGCGTGTCCAGCAGGTTGAGGGAGGTGATCCTCCCCCTCTACTCTGCCCTGGTAAGGCCTCATCTGGAGTACTGTGTCCAGTTCTGGGCTCCCCAGTACAAAAAAGACAGGGATCTCTTGGAAAGAGTCCAGCGGAGGGCCACAAAGATGGTGAAGGGCCTGGAGCATCTCCCCTATGAAGAAAGGCTGAGTGAACTGGGTCTGTTTAGCCTTGAGAAAAGACGACTGAGAGGGGACCTGATCCAGGTTTATAAATATCTGAGGTGTGGTGACCATAGCGATGAGGCCAGTCTCTTTTCAGTGGTACGTGGAGACAGGACGAGGGGAAACGGACATAAGCTGCAGCATAGGAAGTTTTGCACGAATGTGCGTAAGAACTTCTTTGTGGTGAGGGTGACGGAGCACTGGAACAGGCTGCCCACGGGGGTTGTGGAGTCTCCTTCTCTGGAGATATTCAAGTCTCGCCTGGACGCCTACCTGTGCGACCTGGTGTAGGGAACCTGCTTTGGCAGGGGGGTTGGTCTCGATGATCTCTAGAGGTCCCTTCCAACCCCTACCATTCTGTGATTCTGTGATTTAGGTCCAGAGAGGAAACTGAGGTTCCCTAACAGCCTGAGAAGCCAGTGATGACAACAGTCTTGGTGGTGCCATATAGAGCTTTTCAATCTTAAGCAGCATGTCAGGAAGTAATCTCTGATAGAACTATGTTTCCTTATTACAGGTGTTTATGCACAGCTGTTCCATTTAGATATAGGAAAGGCCATGACTAATTGAAAATGCTTGAATCTACGAGGAAGAATTTTTGCCCTTTTAGGTAAAGGCAAAAGCAACTCTAGAAGATGCAAATCACAGCCCTCAATTTCAATCTCATCAAATCCTGATTCCTTACAAAGTGGGGAGGAGCTGTTTAGCAGTGTCTTTCTTCAGATACAGTTGAGCAACTTCTGGGCATACAAGTTGGTCCTGTGAATCACAACAGTAGTATGCATGGTTCACAAAGTCAGTAGCAGAGAGAGCTGCTCTCCTAAGTGCATCTGCTTCTTACACTGTTTGCTACTTCATCTGTGCACAGCTCTTGCAACATCAGGTGTTTTTGTGGACTGCAATGTAAAATATCAAATTCAGGAATGTAAATTAATCACGGTTTATTAAATTCTTATTAACCTGACTTAGTCCTGTCTTTTTGCATAGTTTTGCGTGAGAACATTCAGATTCAAAGGCATATGTTCTTTCAACTGGTTCTTTCATTGTTGTGGACCACCTATGGGATATTTCTCTTCAGTTTATTGAAGACATATATTGTGGACAACTTAATGCAAATGTAGTGTATCAAAAGAAACTGGTTTTCAGTACCTAAAATCTTGTTATCTTCCTTACAGTGAACCTCAAGCCATGTGCTATATCGAAACAGCTAATCTTGATGGGGAGACGAATCTTAAAATACGACAGGTAAAACAAACTGAATTTTGCCATATTTTTCCTCCACATGTGTAGTGCTATCTACTAAGCAGACTGTAGGCTGTATGACAACAGTACTAGTGTTGTTTAAAAACAAGACAAATAAACAAAATATGCATCTCTTTCCAGGTTACAGTAAGCCTTTTTATTCAACAGATAGGAACCAAGCAATAATGATTCGTGTACAAGTCTAAGGAGCTAATCTGGAGGAAACAGGGAGTTATAAGTTTGCAAAGGTAAATCAAGCAGATCTTGATAGTATTTTGCTTGAGGTCCAGGGAGAGCTTCGACCAATTTAATCTGACTCATGTGAAACACTTCAGATAGATTTTGACTCTGCCTCGCTGAATTGAGCATAGTACTAATACTGAGAAGGTGTTGAGGTATCACTCTTAAATGTATATGACGATGTGGTTGAGACAAGTCTAGCATGGATTTTCTGGCATATAGTTTGTACTGAGAAATAATTGTAAGTCTTGCATTTATATTTGGAAGATACAGAACTATAATTAAAAACTAAAAAATATAAGTGGCATCTGTTGGGATAGCTTTTGGAATAATACTTTCCATCAGTGGTGAATTTTCATCTGTTTTAATCTTTTTCATCTATTTGTGCCTCTTGTTTTCCCTAAGCTATGATAAATTTTTGCCTAAAGGTGGAGTTTTTCAGTAAAAACACTTCTTTTACACAACAACTTTTTTTTTTTTTTTTTTGAGTGAAATTTTTTTCTTTTAACTTTTCTTTAATTTTGGGGAGGTAGCTAAAATCCTCTGTACGAAAAGTGAAGTAACACCACTAGTCCTCAAACTGTGGAGGTGAAATTCTAAGCAATTTGTGCCTATTGATGGATGAATTTTTATCAAACGACTTTTTGCTAATACTGATTTTACTGGGAAACCCAAGCACTTCTTAGTAATTTAGTAAAAGGAACTTTATCAAGATGCTGTGTTGGTACACCATGCTTCCAAAGATTAAGCAGGATTCAAGTGCTCAAGTGCTGGTTTTATTATTAAAAACATGAAAATTCCTCTACTTGTGGTCACAGCTACAATCTCTGCTGTCACATACACCACTCTGTTACTTCTCCCTCTGGAGTGCTCAGAGGAGCTTTTCATTACACTTCAGTTAATTTGTTCCATGTTTGTGGTATGTAATGGAGTTTGGTCAGATATTTCCAGTTTTGCTGGCAAAATCCTATTCATCATGGTGTTTAGAAACAGTTGAGAATCCTTGCTCTCCTTCTGAGAGAGTTACAAAAAATGAATTTGATCGTATCAGTATTTCAAAATCATGTGTATATGTATAAAATATTTAAAAATATATATATCTATATGCATTTTAAAAGCTATACACTTGCTATTTGCTTGTTACACTAATGAAAGCATGGCTTCCTGTTCTGAGAGCCCAGTAGATCAGATCATGCTTTCCTGTCAGATTTTATTTGCATCTGGACACATGCTTAAACGACAGTATTAAAAATAAACAAACAAAAAACAACTGATCGTGGAGGGGAACTTCTCTTAAAAACTTGTTCTGGCTTGCAGTACTGTGGTCAGTATGGCAAAAGAAACTAAAAGGGTATCACTCTTAACCAAGCAGAGGCATTCAGAGTTGAAAAGCAATGGAATATCGTGTGTGCAGTCCCTGAGATGGAGTGGCAATATGTTAGATTACAGCTTCATGTTGGATTGAAAATTAACCTTGAGTTCAGTCAGAGCATAATGCATGTGCTGACCTGTAAGAGTCTACACTTAAGGGTGACTACATTTAACAGCTGTAACACATCAGCACAGCTGTACTTTGAGAGAAATGCCAGACATCTTTAGGCTGTTTGTCTCCTACTTTGTCCTGCACATGTGCAACTTAATGGTTTATGGATATGAATTTTCTGTGATTCTCTTGGTCACAGAGATTGTTTAGGCTTTCTGGATAGGAGGGATGTAAGGCAATCTCTGTAAGCAGGCTCACATATGCCTGTAATAATTAAATATTGCAGGAAAGTTAGCGAATGCTCATCTGAAAATAAAAACACAAAATGAGGAAAAAAACCAACAAAACATTCAAGCAAATTTTTAATTGTAATATATTAGAAGAAAGTAACTTTTCTTATCTTCTTATCTTCTAACAGCAGTTTTTGACAAGAATCTTCTTTGGTTTGGTCTCTGCAGGGATTGTCTCAAACTGCTAGTCTCCAGTCAAAAGAAGAATTGATGAAAGTATCTGGAAGGATAGAATGCGAAGGACCAAACCGTCATCTCTATGACTTCACTGGAACCTTACGCTTAGATGGTCAAAGGTATCAGCTTGATAACAGTCACAGACGCCTTTGGTTATGACAAATGCTTTCTGCAGGCTTTTCCTCTGTGACACTGATCATACATCTGTTTTTAGTAGCTTTTACTTTTCTGTGGAGTCTTCTGTTTGCTAGGGGAGACATGGCTTCTTTGAAATCACAGTTGTTCTTTACCTAAAGTGACACTTTGGAAGGAGCAAAGGAAATGGTTTTATTTTTAGGATTGTCTTGCAACAGGAGATGTGCAGAGGATACTGGAAAACTTTATCATCCGACAGGAGCTAAAGCTGAAGCAAGCTCAGTTCCACATTGGAAAATGATTCCAGAATCTGAAGTTTCTGTCAGTATGACTTGGATCTATTGCAACTCTTGTAAGGAAAGAAATTCTGAGAAAATAGATTTTAGGACTATAAATAATAGAACCTGAAGCATCAGCAGGAGTGTACAGGTTTCATCTTACTGTACTTGTTTCCTTGCACCAAAACTGTACTACTTGAGTGACTAAGCAAAATAGTGACAGATGCAAGAAGAGTAAAAGATCACTTGTATATTACTCAAAAAATCACATGGGTAATGCATCTCTTTCAAAATGCTTCTTTAATGACATGTATACAGTTATAGCATGCTTTGAGTGGACAGTCTGTTTGCAAGTGTGATGCTTCTCTGTCTTGGATATGAAAGAGAATTTATTAGCCAAAGTGAAGCAGAGAGCTGCCACAACTTCTAAAGTGCTGGAAAACTAGAGGAACTCCCTCGAATCAACTTCTTCCTGCTCTGCTTAGCATAGATTAAGCTTTCAACAAAGGAATGAAACCTGTATATTGTTTGTATAATTATTTGATGGTGGACAGTATATGTTGGTTAAAATACTTCTCCTTTTTTCTTGAGCTGGGAGGAAGCTAAAGCTGAAAGGAGAACTATTTTCCTAAATTGTTATTGAGAATTGAGAGATGCTTACTTGCTTCTTGCTTTGCAGCCCAGTTCCAGTTGGTCCAGACCAGATCTTGCTAAGAGGTGCACAATTGAGAAACACTCAATGGGTCTTGGGTATTGTTGTGTATACAGGATTTGATACGAAACTCATGCAAGTAAGTCTTTAAAGATTTGGAGTGTGTTCCTTTCTGTATTCTACTTGTCTTTCATACTTGAGTTCGTGGAATGGTTTGACTCATTGTAGCTGTTTAAGTAGAAGCATGAGGAGTACAAGGATACTACTGTACTTAAAGTTTTATATGTACAAAAACTAATGGAGGTGTATGTGTAAAATACTTGATATGCAACCAAAATTAATTATATTCCATTTTTTAGATTGTCTATTGGCTGTTCAGCATTTAAAGCTGAGCTTTAGCAGCTGAAGAAATGATAATGGCTGCCTACTATTTTAATACTTGAAGATAGACAGGTTAAGACTACAGTTTTCTCTTTGTCTTAGTGGCAGGGAGTGCTTGGAGTGCTTTTTCTGCTCACCTTTGCTAATGGTCATTGGGAGCAATGGGCAGCTAGGAGAATCTATGAGATCTTTAGTACTGCATGTTTCTCTTCCTCCAATCTTTTGTCAGTTTAGCTATTGTATGGAGCCCTGGCTACTATTCTGACGTTTCTGGTCTTTGCATACAAAATTGATCTACATAGAGCTGAAGCATTAAGTTCTATAACTGACATTAAAAATAAAGAATGAATTTGCTTCTGCAACCAGTGGTATAAGCCATTACCTGATTGCTTCTGTTGCTGTTCAGAATTCAACCAAAGCACCTCTGAAGAGATCAAATGTGGAGAAAGTAACCAATATGCAGATCCTGGTTTTGTTCTGTATTCTCCTGGTGATGGCCCTTGTGAGTTCTGTAGGTGCCTTATTATGGAACAGAACACATGGCGAAGTCGTGTGGTACCTTGGCTCTAACAGTGAGTATACTGGCTGTGTGTTGGGATGTGTCAGGCTGTATGGCCATCCAGGATCTTAACTCTGGCAAATGAATTGATAAAATAAGAAACAGAGAAAGAAAGAAACATAAGAAACAATGCCTGTTACTAACTTTTGATGGTTTTGTTTTGTTTTGTTTTTGGGGTTTTTTTGGTGTATAGGCTGGCTTGAGTTAACTGGCCAATGAGGCTGCTGTTAATAAAATGTTTTAAAGGCTAGGTAAATACCACTGGGCTCCCATTTAGGGAGCAGGCAAGAAACAAAAAAGAGGCAAGAGCTGTGTTTGTTCACACTTGATGTTCTCCTCTGTGGAGATTGAATGCATCTGGATTTCTACAGAATTTTTTTTGGAGTAGAACATGTATTGTTGCCATATGTATCATGAATTGATTGTACATGACTGTAAGATGGAAGGTATCTATCTTGATGGGGCTGACTTCAGCCTTTTGTTTCTATTTGGAAGAAAAGGATTTGTCTTGATGCATTTTTTTCCCCTGTTTTTCTACATGCTAATCTTTTGTGGAGAACTTGAGTGCATGCTAACTCTTGTGATTTTTGTGCTTGTGGTTTTGGTGATGTTTTGAGTTGCTTTGGCCTCTGATGTCTGTCATTTGTAATGAGAAAACTGATTAGTTAGTATGCTTAAAGGGGTTTTTTGGTTTCATCTGTACTCTTTGAATTTATTAGTTCAGGTATAAAAAAAGGACCTCATGCAAACACTTAGGAATGAAATGCATCCCTGCCCGTTAGACTTCTGTTTGGTGGTTATGTTGTCTGGTTATTAAGTGTATTGTTAAAAACATTTTGAGATGCAGATCTGAAAATGATTGTCACTGCAAATTGTCTTTCTGCTCGTGATGGTACAAACAGATGGCAAAAGGTATCTTCAGCCCTTCTACAATAAAACACAATTATGATTAAAAAAAAAGGAAAAAAGCTTTTGTAGGAAGAGCAGGAAGTGCCTCAGGCTTGACTTTAATTTGTGGTAGTTGCAGTGTCTTCTAGTAGCAATACTGGCATTTCTCAAATTATATTTTGCACCCTCCATCTTGCTTTTTAATGAGGAAGTTTAAATTCCTTCAGATGGCAGGAAGGAAAGATGAGTGGAAACAAACTTGTGAGCTTGAATTAACATGGAACAGGTGCAACCTCTAATAAACAAGGACGATAAAGTAGTTTCTATAGGTGCTTTCCCGGAAATGAGCACACAATTTCCATCACCTTTGCAATTATTATACATGGGAATTTTCATTAAGTGTCTAATTTCTGTAAAGATTGTATTAGAAAAAGCTTTTTTTTTCCCCAGTAAAGTGTGCTTTTATTCTTCATGTTTACTGATAAGAAGTATGAAACTTGCATGTTCACACTTGGAGGTAACTGAGTCCAAACTGCAGCTTTTTGGCTTCTATCTCCTCCTACTTTGCTCCTCTGACTTCATCTCAGGTTAATTAAGTTATGACCCCATTGTACTGGGCTCTGCTGTTCAAAATGCCTCCTCAAATTCAATAACAGTGCAAAATGCAAATGTGGAGACTATGTCTACTGTAGAGAGGATGTGGTCAGCACCATGGAGAAGAGAGGAGCTGTTATTCTATGTCTTTCCTGAACCATTTCTTTTCTGTCTGCTGTTCATAAATGCTTTTCCTTCCCTTTAAGAGCAGTTGTGCTATTTGGGCAACTTGCCCAACATTGGCTCTGTTACTAACAGCCCTTCTGCCTAAGCAGGATTCAATTAGTTTGTTCTCTGGATGACTGTGTCATCTTACTTGCTCATATTTCTTTAGAATGAAGGACTTCTCAAGTCTGCCAATACTGGCAGCTTTTAGAACAAATTTTATTCTTTGTTTTTAATTCCACTGAGACATACAGGATAGTTTCTGAAGGGTAAAGCTATGTTATGAGTGATATTAGTGGCTCTTAATTGGAGTATTTGACACATTGGATAAATCTCTAATTTTGGGTTACAGTGTGGAACATCATACATCTCACCATCTGTTCAGCAAAATATTCTCAGAAAGTATTCTTATCTCTAATACATAGCCTCAACAATTTTATTCTTCTATGCTCTATCTCCAGGCATGTGTTCTGTGTGTTTTTATATATGTAATATTCAAATCAATATTAAAAAGACCCTTATACTAAGCTAACACACTTACTATTTATTTTAGTGCTACTAAATATGATCAGGTCAGCTACAGAAAGATGGCTATCCCTATTCTGTGCCACTCATATTTCTGCTTTCTGTATGATTGTCTTATATTTTTCCATCCACAGAAATGCTGTCTGTCAACTTTGGGTACAATCTGCTGACATTTATTATCTTGTACAACAACCTTATTCCAATCAGTCTTTTAGTGACGTTAGAAGTTGTCAAATTCACTCAAGCTCTCTTTATAAATTGGGTAAGTAACAAGAGTTATTGTATTGCTGTCGCTTTTGCAAGATGACATAAAAAACCTGATATCTTTACCAGGATTTCTGGTTTTGAAGGCAGGACAAAATTGAGACGTTTTATTTTGTGTTAGTGCTGTGATCCACAAAAAAAAAGAAAAAATTTTGTTGTAGGGATCTTTTCTGTATAAGTAATTGCTTTCATGTATTTTAGGTTTTGAGGATGAGGGAACTCTAAGCTGAATTACTCATGATAACCTATAGCTTCTCTCAGCCACAGCAGGCAGAAAGACTAGACTTGTTTGGATGAGGTGTTAGTTTTTTTTGGGAGGGGTTGTTTTTGGTGTCTTTTAAATCTTGAAGTTGACATTCAGATCCACTTTGGTATGAGTCACGATATTTATGATATTTCTCTAAGGACATGAGTTGGTGGTGCCTTATGCTACAAAATGGTTATACCTTTATTCAGGAAAGTTTTGACTTCAAACTATGTATTTCTTCAGTTATGTACTGGGAAAAACTCACACCTCTTGAGCTGAACATCAACAAGTAGAGGAGATATATTCCTTGTCTTGGTATGTGTTAACTCTTGAACTTCCAGTAAAGATAGAGCAACTCTTATAAAATAAAAAAAGATTGGAGACTTTAGTGTTCAATTTGCCTAGTATACAACTAATTTTGCTCTCATTTCAGGACATGGATATGTATTATCCTGAAACTGACACACCTGCAATGGCCAGAACCTCAAATCTTAATGAGGAACTTGGGCAGGTAAGCAAAAATCTTCTGAAGTGTAATGTTTGTTGTGTAGTCTAGGGAGATGGAAGGTGGGAAAGAATGCTGTACAAATGAGCTTTATTCTTTTGCATTGTGGCTTGCTTAATGCAACTTCTTCGCTTTCATTACTCCAAGTCTTGGCAGTATGAGGCACGATAGGATTAGATTTAAGGTCATACAAGCAGTTTTAAGCCTGAGAATAGTGTCTGCATTTCGTGTCTTCTCTTGGAACTGACTTTGTCCTTGAGGTATCTGTGCTTGTGACTGTCTGTACCAGAGCAGGATATACAGCATGTAGCTTGGCTAAGGAGCAGCCCCAAACAGCCTTGGCCTTCCTTCCTTAGTCGTTCGTGTTTCTGACTGCCGCACAAGAAATGGAAGTAAAAAAAGATGCAGTGTTATTCCTAGCTTAGATTGTGTTCCTTGACATGCTTTTCCCTTTTCCTTGAATAATAATTATATATTAACTTGTGGTTATAAGATATTTGTTACAAACACCATGCAGTTCTGGAAGTGAGAAGAAAATGGAATGGGAGGGCTTCCTACAACAAGGCTACTGGAGATCACAACTTTGCCACTGAAATTGTGCAGTACCATTGAGAATTCCTACTTTTTGTCTTTGGCCAGTAAAATCATAAGTATGTAACTAAACTACATGAACTTCATAGTTCGTGTGAACTTAATCTTGGAGATGATGTGTGTCTATGTAAAATACATAATCATTGTGTGCTGCTCAGCAGAATGACTGTCAATATCTTTTCAGCTTTTCCTTAGAACTGCTAAATTATAACTTGTATTTGTGTTACTTTGTTGAGAAGTTACTACAATAATCTGGCTTCCTACAAATGTTATGTAGCATAATGTATCTTGTTGGCCCTTATGATGCATTTCTAAAAGTAGCTTAGTATTGCTTCCATGCAACTAGGCTGAATTTTTATATTTTTCAGTGAAATTACATGATCACGGGTGTTTTTAACTTTGTTGTATGTCAGAATAATTAGTAACTTGAAGTTTCTCAGATTTTTAGGTATGTACTTTGACTTGCTCAGGCTCTACTTCCAATGCTGCAGTCGGAGATTATTTAATGCATTGCTAAAATGAATTGAATTGAGTTGCAGATCTTGATGAAAAACCTTCTGAAAATGTAGAAGAATTCTGGTCTTTAAGTGGACAGACTCCTGTGGTAGTACCATCCCTTCTGAATGGTTGCTGGTTTATAATCTTATCCGATTCAGAGATAAAACACCGTGGAATTTATCTCTCACCTACTTTTTTTATCTGTTGTGGCTTATGGAAGGTGGGAACCTTGAGTCTGTTCATGCTTCTGATTCTTCAGGAACCTTTACTTTAGTTTCCTGTCTTGCTATATGATGTTAATACAACTGAAAGATTCAGTGAACATTGAACATTGAACTCTCATAAGCCAGTATAAGTGGAGCTGTGGCAATTAATACCTACTACTTGATCCTTGCTGCATTTGCAGATAAATAAGAGATAATACCATTAAAGAGCTTTCCTGATTGTTTTCCTTTAGCTTAGATAAGACAAACCTGCATTGTGATATTTCTGGGTCTTAGGTCTCTTCCTGAATTTTCCTTAAGCTTAACTGTTTTCCATTTATTTCAGTCTTGTTACTTTGCAAGTTAAAATTAATCTTCTTTCTTCCAGGTAAAATACCTGTTTTCAGATAAAACAGGTACTCTAACATGTAATATCATGAACTTCAAGAAATGTAGTATTGCTGGAGTGACATATGGGTAGGCATGACTTTTTAGAAACTCTGTAGCTAAACGTGTGCATGATAATATAGATACTTTTAGATCAGAATACCGTTAGAATGCGTTGTTCAGTGTATATTGTGATGTATTTTATGATTACAGTTATTAGCTTTCATTTTCATGTCCTGTGACGCAAAGTATGAAACACAAACCTGGAGAACACTTTATATGAAAAGAGAAATAATCTTATTGCTTCCTAACTGTCTGCTTGTGACTTAAATTAAAACAGAAGAGCTAAATACTCTCTGGCCCTTTGCAGAGGGAGGATGACGTGGCTTAAAGACAGAAATCTATTTTGCTTCCATGACTCCCTCTAATAGTGAGAATTTCACTACATTCAGATAGTTGTAATTGTTGTCAGAAGACAAGAGTTAAATCTTACTTGTACAGGAGAGATGCCCGCTTAACTGTTTTTGTTCTGTTTTTATCAAAAGGATCTCTTGGAATCACTCTAGTATTTCATAGCACCTGGCTTTTTTACTCTCAGATGCTGTATCTTTGGTCTTTGCTAATTTTTTAAGACTACTCTTAAGGTCTCCATGCAAAATAGCCTTTGATTTCACAGTAGCTAATTTAGATACTTCAAAAGACAGAGAACATTATTTAAACCTTAGAAAAGCTGAATCTGTGATTCCATTATGCGTGATGGAACATTGATCTCTGCCTTCTGCCTATTTTCTAGTTTGCAAAGTGGAATAAATGCTTCATGGGTTTGTTATTTTTCTTCCCCATCTTTTTCCTCAGTCATTTTCCGGAGTTGGAAAGAGAACGTTCATCAGAAGACTTCAGGTAAATACATTCCAACGTGTTTGTATTCTGTATAGCAGATGGGAACAAACTGTATAAACAGACTGCTTTCACATTTGAAACTGTAAGAAGCCCAATGGAACTATGTATTTGAATGTAGGCTCCTGTTCGAAAAGCATTTAGGGCTGGTGGGTGGTGCTGCAGCTTTTTCACAGGGGGAAGATGATAGAGACAGGAGGGTGAAGGATAGACAGCGGCTGCCCTGGCATGGATGCCTCCTAACACAGTGCTAGTTTGTAACTGCCAACAACAAAGTAATAAGCTAAGAGTAACTCTTATTTCAGTCTCCAGACATAAGTGTACTGCTTTTCCTCCACTTCACTAAGCTCAAAGTTGAGAAGAAGCAAAGGAATTTCTTAATTGAAATATTATGTTTTACTTGGTAAGCTGGGAAAGTGCTAGATGTGTTAGTGTCATAGGTGGAGTGAAAACCTAGAAGGAAGTCATTCACAGGAGGTGTCAATGTAGCATATTCAGGTTAACAGGAAGTGGGAAAGAGCAGAGAGTGCTGATGTGGCTTTGAATGTCTGATATGGGTAAGAAGTGAGTTCCCACTAAAGAAGCAGATAGACAACGAGAGCTATTAGGAAACTACTTCCTTATGAGCTAAGTTAAGATTTTTGCTGATCCAGTTGTTTCTGTGACAATACTTTGGGACAATATAATCGAAAAACTTTTCTAGTGCTTCTAATTTTTGTGATTACTTCCAGGAAGAAGTTGATATGAGAGGCTGCTACTTCTGCTGAGATAGAATTTCTGTAGATGCTTCTCTCCCTTTGTGTTGTTGCTTCCTTCATTAACATTTTTGTTATTATTTTTTTGTCCTCATATGCTTTCTTTAGTCAGCTCTGTAGAAGAATTTCTTCCAGATACTAATTTAGACTACGTAGGCTCAGAGTCCTTCAGGAGTCAACTTAGAGCAGAATTCACTGACTTAAGAGAGGAAACTTGAAATAAATGTATTTTAAGAACTTAAAAGCTGTTTCTGCTACACCTGTCTTGGGAAGTGTACTGACACTTGAATGTTGAAATACACTTCCAGGCATACCTCTTTAGGCTTCTTACTGGTGTGGTGAAGAGAGTGTTAATTATTTTCAGCATTTTGTGTATTAGTCATCTGATCTTTTCACAATACTTGCTAGGGCAGTAGGATTTTATGTTAGTTCTTTCTCTCCAACAAAATGGATGAAGTAATAAAAAGAGATGAACTGATAAGAATGGCAGTATTGTTAGTGTTATATTTGTCTTGTCTTGCTCTACAGCCAGCTACCTCCTCCTACCAGTGAATCATGTGAATTTGATGACCCAAGACTACTGCAAAACATTGAAAATGACCATGTAAGTCTACTTCGTGAATGTCACATGTCTCTTAAATGCCCTATTTTCTAGACCAGTGTGAAACTGAATGCTAAACAAATCTTCTGTGATCAAGTTTGCTCTACAGGTTTGTTATAAAACAGGTGAAAGCACAGAGAGATATAGGAAACAAATTGGCTTCCTCCTACCTCTTCCTGTTAAAATACCTTTTATTTTTTTATTTTTAGCAATAATTCAGGGCATTATAAGGTGGTTGTGTTGAGACCTGCTTAAAATGCTGCAAATGATGGAGATTCTGTAAGGGACGTAGCAGATTAGGACTTAATTGCAAGCCTAATCTTACAGTGACTGAGACCTAAACCTATGGGTAGTTTTTGTGTCATTGGTTTTGTACCAAGGGGATGTACTCCTTAGGACTGTCAGTTCTCTTCTATTTAGAAACTCAGTAGTTATAAAAAGAAGAAGAAATCACTTGCAAAAAAGTAGGGAGAAAATTAAAAAGCATGATCCTTCTATTCTGCAGAAACTGTGCCACAGTATGGGATGTGGATATTGATAAGCACAAACTGAAACAACAACTTGGTTAGCAGACTGTTCTTCTTACTGTATGATTTCTGTAACTTGGCTGGTTAAGTTTAGTATGAACATCTAAAATAAACTTACAACATGCTGTTTTTCTGCTGTAAAGCTTTGCTTGCTTTGCTTTACAGTATTAACAACTTGAAATGCATCGTAGTGCAAATATCTGAAGGATTATTTAATTACTGTGCATTGCATTAAATTCCTCAAGGTGAAGGAGCCTGAAGACAGCTCCTGTTATCCCTCTCTGGATAATGTACTGGCTTCCTGTGTGGCTTTGGCAGTCTGCTGCACTAGAAAGACCTACAGCCTGGATGAGGGTTACCTCCTATTCCTGTGTTCTATTTATCACAGAATCATAAAATCATAGAATGGTTTAGGTTGGAAGGGACCTTAAAGATCATCTAGTTCCCTCCCCAGCTTTCCTATAGGCTTCCTTTGAGTACTGGAAGACTGCTGTAAGGTCCCCCTGGAGCCTTCTCTTCTCCAGTCTGAAAAGCCCCAGCTCTCTCAGCCTGTCCCCATATGAGAGGTGTTCCAACCCTCTGATCATCTTGGTGTCCCTCCTCTGGACCCGCTCCAACAACTCCATGTCCTTCTTGTGTTTGGGGACCCAGAACTGGACACAGTACTCCAGATGGGGTCTCATGAGAGCAGAGTAGAGGGGCAGAATCAGCTCCCTGCTGGTCATGATTCTCTTGATGCTACCCAGGATACAGTTGGCCTTCTGGGCTGTGAACACACATTGCCAGCTCATGTTGAGTCTTTGATTGACACCCCCCAAATCCTTCTCCTCAGAACTGCTCTCAAGCCATTTTCCACTCAACCTGTATCTGTGTTTGGGATTGCCCCGACTCAGGAGCAGGACCTTGCACTTGGTCTTGTTGAACTTCATGAGTTGGCATGGGCCCGCCTCTCAAGCCTGTCCAGGTCCTTCTGGAGAGCATCCCACATTATTAATGTGCAATTACAGTAATGATTTATAGTAGTGGGTGGCTCCAAAGTGGTAGTTGCTGCACTAAAGGCTACTGGTTTAGGTGCAGACTATAGGTAATATCTGTTTAGGCTCTTATTCACTATCTATTGCTCTTAGGGATCTCTAGATGTGATGTTATGTTTCAGTATGCTAAGCAGAAGAGATGTACATTAGATGGATTGAGAGTTTGTCATCTACCCTTGAGGTGGCTCCTGAACCTTAGGATATCTCTTTTTTTCTAATCTCCTCAGGATAGAGCTGCTTCTTTGTGGGATAGATGGAATATTCACTGCTGACAATTAGGTTTAGATAGTATTCTTAGGTGTCACTGTAAAGCTGCTCAGATGGAGACTTTGATCATCACGTTCAGCTCTTATGTACTCAAGCTGCCTTTTTAGCATGCAACTTGAGTGCGGGTAAGTACTGTTATGGCACTGTTAGAGTAAACTCACTATGTTAAATCAGCTATCAGGCGAGCAGTGGGGAAATTTCTGCCTGATGTTACTTCAGATGCGCCTTATGTAGACCACAGATGCCTATTGAAGGCATCTTGATCTGAATCTGACTGTACTGCAGGAACAGATGCTACTCATGGAGAAGTGATGATTTAGCATAAGACTTAAAGAATGGGTGCAACAGTTTGCTTGCATTCTTTTAAAATCTAGGTCTCTCTCTCAAACTGCATCCATGAGATAAGGACTGGATTACAGAATGGAGGGTGAAAAGTTGCCTGTTCTTAACTCTTAGCTTTAGGCCTGTTCAGGTGTATAAATTGTCTCTGTTTATGTGGATCACTTCTTATCTTAATTTTCATAGCTTGTTGATGCATGCAGATGTTGTTCACGTATGTATGACAGTCTCTACTCATTTAGAGAACTGAGGTGATGAAATGGGACTTACAGCACTAGCAGCATTGTGGGGTCAGATGCTGCTGTGCTCAGCAAGGCAGTGAATTCCCTTTAAGCATTTGCCTTTTTGCAGCTGGAGCTATCAGGGTGTTATCTTCTACCAACACTCAATAATGGCACACTGCTTTGGTTGTGAAGATTGCATTGCTTTTTTTTTTTTTTTTTTTTTCAATCCACTCACATGCATTACTTTTAGAGCTATCTCAACACCAAGTCATTTTCTTTCCAAGATGAAAATTTTAAGAAATATAATATGCACGTGGCTTCAAAAGTAATGTCTCCTGTTTATTTCCATGGAAACTACAATAGATAGAGCACAGTAACACTATTTGACAGAACAAATTCTCAGCTATAAAGCACTGTTTTTCAACATAATCACACCATTTGCTAATTTGTGCAGATCATCTGATTAAGACACTTCATTTTCTGATGTGACAGCTGTGCATGGCTTGTCTGGAACATGGCTTGTCCTTCAGGTTGCTGTCACCACTGCTGAAATGCACCACCCACTGCCTCACTGTGCTCACACACACAGTTTGGTCTCTATAAATGTTCAGCAAGCTTCGATGAATGTCAGTGTGTGCAACTTTTTCCACATGGAGAAATTCATTGTTTCATAAGCACTTCTGTGTCACAATTAGTCAATTGACAATAAATACTTGTTACTCTTTTGCTTTCTTGCGTGCTGCATATGGGACTTGGACGTTTTTCTTTTACTCAAGTACAATCATTCAATCATTGGTTATTTTTCAGTGGTTTTGACAAAGAAAACTTGTATTTAATTCGCTTGTATTCCAGTGCCCCTTAGTGTGTTCCTGAGTGAGTTCCTGAAACACCTATTCCAGCCTTACCAGCTTCCCTGTCCTAGAGGTGACCAGCATGACTGGATCCTCGGCTATGCTCCACATAGTTTAATGAACAAAACAATAGGAATTTTTATATTTTTTTGAGATAGTGAGTTACAATCCTCTCTGGTAATGAAATAGGTAAGTATTTTACTAGCTGTCATTGACAGGATGGGCAGCATTTTTTTCAAAGTAGTAAGGTCAAGTTGTTAAATTGTGTTTTAGTGTTCTGTTGATCACTTTTAGACAAGTTGCTCAGAAATCTATCAATTTAGCTTATCTGGAAACATAATAGAGGCACTGATCTGATACTGCTGGAAGTGAATGAAGAAATTACATTTAACTTTATATGTGATCTCCTTGTAACTTCAGGCTATGAGTATCTAGCTCAAATAATGCAGTTTCTTCTCTCCTAACTGCAAGTGTGACAAGCAGATATGTAGCTTGTTCCAAAAGACCAAGTTTCAGCTCAGTGTTTATTCCCTCTGAGTAACAGAGAACATGTATGCAAAGGGATGAGAAGTTCTAATAATGGTTTTCTGACCAGTGCTCTGTGTTCTGCTTGATAATGGTTAATGTTATGCCTTCTAGATAAGGCAAAAAAAGGCGTATCTGTTTTTATTGTAGATAACGCTTTGTGGATAACAATTCAGAGACTGCTTCCAGAAATGAGACTGTCTCCATATGTCTGTAGCTCTTACTTTAGAGACAGAGTGTGAATTACGTTCAGCCAGTGGTATATATTGCTGATGGAGTGGTTACACATCCATATTCCACACTGACCTTATTGTGAGAGTTAAATTGTATTTTTGCAGTAGAAACTTCCAGTGCCAAGGTATAGACCCTTACAGAACGGCTGCTGGAAGAAAGATGCTGAGCAACAGAATAGAGCAGAAGCTAGGACACCCTGACCAGGGTAAGAAATTAATCGAGAGGGTTTGCGCAACACCCACTGGGATCAAACGTGAACAATGTGAGCTTTTGAAAAGGAATATGCAAGGGAAAGGCTGCTAAATACATGTAAATACATAATTGAATTTATGTTTGCTAGCACAGCATAATAGGTGTCATAAATCAGGAATTGGGGCTTAGTAACCTTTAGATATTTTTTGATATGGGTTTGTTCTTAAGTATGGCTTTCATAAGTAGTAAGGGAAGGAAAAATACAGAGCCTGGCACAGGATGAAACAGCTATAACAGCTTCAAGAAATATTGCCCTTCTGTATCCATAGAAACCTACAAAATGATCCTAAAAACAATAGGTTGATGATAGACCTCATATGGAAAAATGGATTAACAAATGCATTGCGTAGATTGTAAGCTTGGAGTACCTAATCAATAGGAAACAGGCAAGTAAAAACCTGTGATGGGAGAAAAAGGTATAATGAGAAGTGTTTCACTGATCAAGTGTGTGATTTCTCCCTTGCCATAAAGGGGTGTGCACCCTCCATTGCAGTAACTGATAAAAACTTTGCTGCTTCTTTGAGATCTTTGCCTGATTGGAAATTACTGAAGCTAAGCATTTCTCATATCATCCAGAGAGATGCCATAGCTTTGACCCGGAGCTGTTGGCACCCAGAGAGAGGAGTGGGGGAAGGAGGAACCTGAAATGAGAGCTTTGTTTCTGCTGCAGACTTAGGAGGAAGGAAAAAATGGAATTGAGAGAACATAGAGCTGAGTGTAAAATAAAACTTAAGAGAAATGCCTCACAGAGACCAACAGTAAGAATCTGAGTACCAAAATGTCTGAGATTTGCTTTAAATAGAGGAAAACAAGTAATTAAATAGGAACATTTAACCTGTGGTACTTCCTTCTGCTGGGATTAAATGTTATGTGATGCAGAGGATATATTATCACAAAGCCATTAGTGAGACTAAGCTGTTCACAGCTCTGAAGTAGACATTCAAACATTCTGTCCTGATTCATGCTAGTGCAATAAATATAATATTATTGTTGGAACAATATGGAAAGAAAACAAATGACAGCTGTGCGGAAGAGCTGACCTGATAAACTAAGCTGGGCTTCTGTCTGTTGATTAGCTGCTGTAGGTTTGCAGAATTGCCATGGAGTCCATTGTGAGATGTGAAAATACCAAGGCAGCAGCAAATTACCCTGCTAGATTGTAAGCAGAAATATACATGTAGGAATGATTAAAATCAGTGATGTTACCCGAGACAGGTTTTTTCTAGCTGATAGAACAGATAATATTGAAGCATGCAAAGAGGCTAGGTGGTACAGTTGTGAGGACATCAAAGGACTGCAGCAGTGGGTGCTGAAGTGAGTCTGGCAGGCTGTGCATTTTTGAGAGGTAGAGGTGTCTTTCATGGTTTTCACTGGAAATAATGGACCAGCAGTAACCTCTGGAACAGTACTTTCCTGTGAACTTATAATTTCTCACACTACTCTTCGGTTATGTATAATCTGCTCATTTTCTTGAACTGCGGCCTCTGTTCTCTACATGTTGAGTGTGACAGTGGTTATTTTAGTGGCACGTGCCCTTGCAGCTCAGAAATCTCTATAAAGGTGGGAACAGAAATCTCTATAAAAGTGTGAAACACTGATGTAGCACGTGGTAGATGGAGAAGTATGAAGATGTCTGAGAGCCAGCTGTGAATGCTGCTGCTCTAACTAAGAGAAGGTGCATTTTAAATTTCCCTTTCTGATGGAGGCATCTTTAATGTCTCTGATTAGTGATTAAAGGATGTTGTTCAATAAGTGTGGTGTATTTCACATTTTAGTACTGCATTTCTGAGAAAAATACATAGAATACAAGTTTCACACATCAGAGAATATTTAGTGGCATGTGGCTTTCACTTGAAAAATGCACATTTGAACGTAGCCTTTGAGTTCTGTTGTGAAACATTCTACTATATGGTGGGAAAATAGACAGTGTAGAAGCATCTTCTAATTGACTGTTTAAAAAAAAAAAACAACTTTGGATCCTGTCTTACTGGATGATTTTACAAGATTTCAGTAGACAAAAATCAGGCTTTGTTTTATAAGGTTGGTATTTTTCTCCTTCTGATTTTCCTTGTAATATTACAGGAGTATGTCTTTTGACCTGATGTGCTGATAGCTCATGTAATACTTTTCGTTTCGTAGTTGCTTTGATAGAAAGTATAAAATAAGCTATCATAGTGAGAATTTTGGAAACAAAATGGTTTTTTCCATATTTCAAAGCTCATGAAAGTTTGCAAGCTGAACCACAAAGGATGACTTCAGTGATTTTCTGCTAGAATGATTCCGTCACTGTACAAATGGCTGCTGTGATGTAAGGTTTCAATGCAACAACTGTGGGCAGTATGGTCAGAGCATGATGAAGTGAGATAGTTTCAGCCAAGTGTCCTAGTAAAGGTGTGAACTGCATATGATGTTAATATGTCTGGTTCTGATCGGGGCATTTGAGTACTGTCCCTGACTGCTATGAGACTGAAAACATGGGGCAAGAGGAGAGGGGTAAAAAAGAAGTAAGAACAGGACAGGGGGCTCTGCTTCCAATCACTATAGCAATAATTGCCAGATTTTGCTGATGAGTGGTATGTGTTATGTCGTGGATTGTTCAGTGTTGTGGATGTATCTGGTGACTATGCAGTCTGAATGATGTCATGATGCTGAAGTTGTAGAGACTGTTGGTGAAATTTCTGCTTGGCTGGATGAGCGTTCCCGTGTAACAGCACATGATGGCTACTTTTGTTTGTTAATCAGCAGCTATCCACTCTGTATGTTCTTCACTCAGAGTGCAGTTGCAATGAGTCGAATTCTGGTGTGGTTACTTTCAATCTATTGAAAGCTCTCATGGAAGCTATCAAAGCAGTAGATCTTGTTTCTTAATTATCAATATATAGTTAAAACCTTTGGCCTGTGTGAAGCTTGGGGTGCTACATATCATATCATAGAATGACCTCGGTTGAAAAGGACAACAATGATCGTTGAGTTTCAACCCCCCCTGCCACAGGCAGGGTCACCAGCCACCAGACCAGGCTGCACAGAGCCAAATCCAGCCTGGCTTTGAATGCTTCCAGGGATGGGGCATCCACAACCTCCTTGGGCAACCTGTTCCAGTGCATCACCACCCTCTGTGTGGAAAAACTTCCTCCTAATGTCTAATCTAAGCCTCCCCTATCTTAGTTTAAAACCATTCCCCCTTGACCTATGCTGTCTACCCTCATAACCAGTTGTATCTTCTCTGTTTATATGCTTTATATTAAGTACTGGAAGGCCAAAATGAGGTCTCCCCGGAGCCATCTCTTCTCCAAGCTAAACAAGCCCAGTTCCCTCAACCTTTCCTCATAGGAGAGCTGCTCCAGCCCTCTGATCATCTTAGTGCCCTCCTCTGGACCCGCTCCAAGAGCTCCACGTCCTTTCTGTATTGGGGCCCCAGGCCTGGATGCAGTACTGCAGATGGGGCCTCACAAGAGCTGAGTAGAGGGGGACAATCACCTCCCTCTCCTTGCTGGCCACCCCTTTTTTAATGCAGCCCAGAACACAGTTGGCCTTCCGGGCTGCAAGCACACACTGCTGGCTCACATCCAGCTTGTCCACCAGGATCTTCGAGTACCTTCTCTGCAGGGCTGCTCTCAATGAGTTCATCCCCCAATCTCTATCAGTATACATGGGATTGCCCTGACCTGAATGCAGCACCCTGCACTTGGCTTGTTGAACCTCATTAGGTTCACATGGGCCCATTTCTCCAGCCTCTCTAGGTCCCTCTGGATGGCTTCTCTTCCCTCCAATGTATCGACTGCACAGCTCAGCTTGGTGTCGTCTGCAAACTTACTGAGGGTGAATTAGTTTTTAATTACAGAATTAGTGCTTCTGTATTAGGGGGTTTGGAGGGCTTTCCGGCTCTGTGTAACTTAAGTGAAACATTTCTCTTCAGCAATATAGTTGATTAACGCTGGCCTTTGACTCCGTTGTATTGATGTTCTGGAGCCAAGTAAGACAACTACTGTAATCAGGGAATTGATTTATTTTATTTTATTTCATTTTTCAAGGGTTTTTTTTTTGCATCTGTGATCTAAGAGATCATCCTCTCTAGCTGGGGGACAGCTGCTTCTGTGTGTAATACTAAAACTGCCTCTCCTGGTGTCTTGTCTAGCCGACAGCTGTACACATACGGGAGTTCCTCACTCTGCTGGCTGTGTGTCACACTGTAGTTCCTGAGAGACAAGGAAATAAAATTATCTACCAGGCCTCTTCTCCAGGTTGGTTGCTGCTTTCTTTTTTTTTGGCGGGGGAGGGAGAGGGGAAAGGATGGGATGTAAGGAGTAGATGCATGGGGATGAAAGGAAGGTCCAGAAACTTCTGAAAAGATCATTAATTTTAAAAGCAAGATGGTCCTATACGATACTAGCAGTGGATCTGGAATCCTCTGTCATTAGTGCACACTGCTTTTAATGCCTTCTATAAAACTGCTGTTAAGTCCCATTATGTTTTTGACAGGCTGAGCTTATCATCCCTTCTGCTCTTAAGAGGCCTCTCATTCTTGTCTCTTTGCAGGGTTGAAAGGCAAAGCTAAAATTTCCAGTGATTTCACTGTGTAGAGGGAAGTGGAAGTACTGATTTGTTTCTGCATGTAAAGTTATTTGGTATATTTGGCACAAGTGCAATTTATTTTTCTTTATCTAGTAGATGCTGAATCAGGACCCAGTGTGATACAGAGCAGAGTCTTGGCCGTATTTGGATATGCTTTTCACCCATTTTGTCCTTTCAGGAAGCACAGTAGTTCTGGAAGAGCTATGTAGGGCCAGTATTCAGAATAGCAGGACCCTGTTCCCCATCACAGAATCACAGAGTGGCTTGATTTGGGAGGAACTTTAAAGCCCATCCAATTCAAACCCCTTAGATGAATGTTGTAAGAATATAGGGTAACTCAGATTTGATCTTGTTTTCTGAACAGGTATTTCCCCTTTTTCATGTAGAAGAAAACTATAACTCCTCCACAATAGGGCTTAATGCTTCAGTAATTGCAGAGTGTTTTATACAGATAGAGTATGAAGTTTGTCTAGCTGATCTCACATGGCCTTTCAAGGAGTAAAATGTGAATGTGCAGAGCTACTCTAGCAGTTGTACAGACACAGAAGCTTGAATAAATGGGAAGGGGGGCGTTTTGGCACCATGTCTTGCTGAGGTGTGAGCTTTGTACTTTCCTTTTTCTGCATATCACATCAAATTTAATCTTTTATTTTGTTGGCAGATGAAGGGGCTTTAGTGAAAGGAGCAAAAAAGCTTGGTTATGTCTTCACAGGAAGGACTCCACATTCAGTTATCATTGATGCGGTAGGTACACCATGTGCCAAGCTCATGTAGAACATGTATGTTTCCTGTTTGGTTCTTCTTACTTATAAGGCCTTTAGTAATGTAGGTACAAAAGGCTTTTGATGGTTGTGAAGAGTTGTCTTAGTCTATTTTATATGCAAAGTCCTCCGTTCTTCTCTGTGGAATGGGCAGTACGGAGTTGGAAGCTTGTGTGAAATTATGGCAGTTGTGTCTGAAGAGCATTTCACTTAATCTGGGACACACAAAGTAGCACACATGCATAAGGAAGTCATAAAATCAAGGTTGAGAAAGACCATTAAAATCACCACCATGCCCACTAAACCATGTCCTTCACTGCTACATCTCCTCTTTTCTTGAAAGGCTTGTCTAGCACATTTTGTTCTGTTGTATTTGGTAGTTACTCTATTTCTGATTGTTGGATTGCTTGTATTAAAACATTTCTTTTTCTTCCAAGTTAGATAATCTTCTGAAGAAATTCTATGTAGCTTGCAATCTCTGCGTGTATGCTTGGGTGTGTAACTAGCAGATAATATTTGACATGGCAGTCTCAAACTCATGGAGCCACATTCTGACTCTAAGTTGCAGTTTGTGCTGCAGTGGCTCCAGACACGTATAGGTGCAGCTGAGATAAGAACTTCCTGTGGAATACCTAGTAGGTGCTTACTAAGAATAATGGATATACTTTTTCTTCTCTGTGGATTCACTTTCAAGTTTTTGGTACAACTCCAAGCCAGGCACCTAAAACGTCTGGAACTTGTTTCAAACTTTTTATTTTGCAGGAAACTAAAGCTTAGATTAAGGAGAAGACCTTAGGATGAGGCATGTATGCTGGAGCTGTCTATGCTTTTATCCTCTCTGCAGAAAGCAGAGGATGCTTTTATCTCTAACAGTAATTTTTTTTCTTTTTTTTTTTTTTGAAGATGTATAAAAATAGTAAATGGAAGTGCAATGTCAAATGATCTTCGTTAAACAAGACTCTACACACTTATACCAGGAGAGGGAGCTATTATCTCAGCTTATTTACACCAGGATGTATAAGCAAAAATGTTTCAACTAACTTGTATGTTAACGCATAGGTATATCATGTGATTTGTACTTAAAATAGTAAATTTCTTTGTTTTTGTAGCTGGGAAAAGAAAAAACCTTTGAAATTCTTAATGTTCTGGAATTTTCCAGGTAAGTTTTTTATAATATATTTTACTCAGGGTAGTGAAAAACATTTTAAATAAATATATATCTTGGGTAGGTAGATATATAGCTAATGCAGTAAAAAAACCTGAACCTCCCTAGTTTTTTTTTCCTGCTCCTCCATCCCCATTTTTCCAATAATGATCTAAAAGAGTTACTTAAAAATGGTGCCTAGTGGCAGCTGTTAGAATGTGAGGTTGGAGATTTCTCTGCTACCCAAGCTCTCTTTTTACTGTGAAGTTGCTGCTCTGAGAGTATTGCTCCATGCCTCACTTATATCCTGGTGTATCCTTTGTCTACTTCAAGAACATGATTTCAGATTGAGTGTTTACAGAAGTTTTGCGAATCGCTTGTGTTTTACTTTCATAGATAAAGTTGCTTACCGGAGGACTTTTCAGTGCTCATTGTAAGAAACATCTCAGCTATGAACAACTAGCTACGATTGCTTTTGATTTCTTTTCACCTTTTCCCATTCTGAATGTAGCTACTTAGGCTACATATGGAAGTATCTAAAGATGCTAGAAGAGTCCTTCAGGGTTTCTGACAAGTTGATGCTCTCCACAGACAGGAGTATCTTACAGATACTCATGCAGTGCTTTTAGAAAACGCTGTCCTAGCCCTTCCCTGTGTGTATCAACTTTCCCACGTGACCAAGTGAGGGAATCCCTATAATTACATTTCAAAAGCACATGGAAGTTCCCCAGGGCCATTAGTTTGCTGCATAAATTCTTAGCATAGTTAACTTACTTGCAGACTTGCTTTGGAAAGCACAAAAAGACGGTTTTGTCTGATGAGACATAGTAAGAGCTTGCTATTGTGTAAATGTTTCCCAAGCTTACAAAAAGGGGTTAGATTTTCCAGAGTAACTTTTAAAGAGAAGGATTTGAGACTTCATATTCAGCTCTGTTTCTACATACTTGTAAGAAAGGAAGGAAGACACCTCTGCTCCTTGTTTCTATCTGCTTCTGAGTCCTCTTTTGGCTAAGGACAAGAATTACATGAAGTCACAAACAGCTTTGGGTTTGAAAGACCATTAAAGATCATTTAGTCCAAGCTCCTTGCCAAGGGCAGAGACATCTTTAACTAGGTCAGGTTGCTTAAAGATCCATCCAACCTGGCTTCCAATGATGCATTCAAGTATGCTTACAGATAACTTTTGAATATGAAATTACAGTTTCTTCAGAGTTCTCTTGAGAGTAGTTTATTTGTTTGCCTCTCACCCTTACAAACTGCATTTTTATTTCCAGTTTGTATTAGAAAGGAGAGGTGGATAAGTGAAATGTCGAAATGTATATATTTAAAATAATTAAGTTAAAAAAAAAATCCCTTACCTTAACTCTTAAACCTTAGACTCTTAGACTGTTTACTTTAAAAATATACATATACAAGTCTTGATGTGCAGCTCTCAGAGAGTAAGGAGGCTAAAACCTAATCTGGAGTGTGACTACTTTCTGTGATATTTTTGTGTGTTCTTCATTCTTTTGAGTTAAAAATTTAAATAAAGGCCCCTGTGTCAGTAGGTATTTGTTTCAGTATGTTAGGAGTAATACACTTTCAGCCTTAATATTTCCATTTCTAGCCAGAATCCCCAAAACATTGCCTTTAAGATATAATAAAAAAGATGAGAGTAAATGACTCCTCAAGTATAGGTGTTTTGATCAAGTGCTTGCCCATGGGAACCATGGGTCTGAAGCTGGAAATGTGCAATTTAATATTTCTTCTTGCTTTCTAGGACTGTGAGGTCTTAAGTTACTACTCTTCCATCTCACATGATCCTTGATGCACTAAGCACAACTGAGAATTCACTGGCTAGAACAGGGCTTCTGCTTCATCAATATAAATAATGAAAACAAATGTTTTTCTTTCAATAGTAACAGGAAGAGGATGTCTGTGATTGTTCGAACTCCAGCAGGAAAACTACGTCTGTACTGCAAAGGAGCTGTGAGTAATTATACCACTTCAGTGGAGAGCTAATGCTACCAGTTATTGTTTCAACAGCTGTGACTAATGCTGGCACTTCATGTCTCATACATAATACCAGTTGGCTTTTTGTTTAGGACCAAGTGATTTAGGAGGTCTGTAATTCCTTCTTTGACTTCTTTTGCAGGCAAGTTGTTAGGCTATTTACTATCCAAGTGGAATCCTGAAACTTACAGGAACAGTACCCTCAACTTAAGCAAAAGCTGGATTTCATCCAGCATACAGCAGGAATTCAGGAGCTAGGCAAAATGCTGCTGTCTAAAGCTGCAATACTAACTTTTGCTTTCAAGTGATTGGCTCTTGATCTGGCTCTCTCACATCTCTGCACCTGCTGTTATTTGTCATCATGACTTGCACAAGTTATGTTTCTGTCTTCACTGATGGTCAATAACTTAACAAAATACAAAGGCTGTAAAAACAGCATTGTCTGCAGCCATAGTGTTCTGATTTCAATAGAAAATCATGGAGGTGACTTTTTGCAACAGGGAAAACTATTTCTAATTTCTGGTAAGGATCTGGTTTGCTTGACATATAGTCTTGGATGCACGGCTCTGCTTCAGTTTAACTCCTGTGATATGGTAAAGATGATGCTAGCTTCAAGCTAAAGTGGTGGGAATGAATTAAGCCTGCTTTTGCTACGTGATACTTTAAAGTTGTGTGCTTAGTAACTCCTCATTGATTTGCACCTGTTTGTGTTCAATCTCTGCTATTACTGTGCCTCTGTTAACAGTTTCTTGTAGATTGGCAGTGAAAAGGATGGAAAACAGGAGTAAGAAACTTCTTGCTGTCTTTGATTTGAGCAGAATCAGATGTCTGATGTGCTAATTACTACAACCCTTTTGCTCCAATATGGTGTTTCATTTTGTTTGTTCTGCTGCATCCACTGCTCATCTACTGTTTCTGTTCTGCACGAAACGTGCCAGGTTCTGATGGAAACATCCTATCCTGACGCTTAGATCATAAATTTCCTGTTTTATATGACTATTTAGTGATGGATGTAGGCCTACGTGCCTAGCTTGCTTTAGAGTATGTATTTAAGGACATTTAGGGTTTGCATATTTTACTTAACATAGCAACTCAATCTGGTAATCACATGATAAAACCCAGAGACAAGACAGATGATGATGCTGCATTTTGATTACTTCTGTTATTCATATACATCAGTATTTCAATTGCCATTTGAGTTAGTGTTAAAGAAGGAGCTGTGGAAGGAAGGTTTTTATACCTTTTGTTTTTAAACATCAATGGAAATCTTTTCGAGAAAGGATTGCAAGAAGACTACAATGAGTACTAAATAAGACAACATACTTACATACTCTGAAAACTTGCTTAGTTTTCAGAAAGTGCATTTGCTTAATTCAGACAGGAGTGTTCTGTAATGGTTGAGAGGGGATTACATGATGGAAAAGTTCTATTATTTAAGTGGGTAGAGGCAGTGTGTACTTCTGTGCACACTGTTATGTGTAGTGGGTGCGCTATGATCTCTGCTACTGGGCACAGCTCGGATGATTATTCAAACCAGTGTCTCTGAGATCTGAATGCATTACATTAAATTTATTAGTCTTGGGTTCTGTTGTAAGCAAGTCCAGTCAGGTAATTTCACTTGATTTGGTACATACACACATACAAACTTTGTGTGTAGACTTACTACACTGTAATGAATTTACTTTTAATAGGACAATGTAATTTTTGAGAGGCTTTCAAAAGATTCCCAGTATATGGAGCAAACACTGTGCCATCTTGAGTACTTCGCCACAGAAGGTAAGAGAAGCAGCGTATCAAAAGAATTCAATTTATTAGATTATTTCTTGCATTACCTGAGCTTTCTTGTGCCAAATAAGATAGCTGTATATTCAAAATTGGTATGTAGCAGCAGATTAGCAACTTTTAAGATAACTGTACCTAAGGAAATTTGTGCCCTACTCTGCTTCTGTGCAATTTCAGTACAGAAATGGAATGTGGAAGGAGTTGGAGCTCTGTATTTGTGATTAAATGAAGGGACATTTATTATATTTTCCAATTTAATTGGAGTAACTGGTATTTTTACCACTGTAAAAAGTCGGATGACAGTCTCTGGCTTTATGAAGGAAACTTAATAACATGAATATAGTGAGATGCCTGGAGGACACCAGATGATCTGAGATGGTCTCAAGACTTTTGACTGATGTAACACCTCTGTTCACAGGGAAGTGCTTGGCTTTGTACCCTTTTCTGCGGTAGGATAAAATGTTGGCATTAACTCTAGATTACAGTACTGAAAATTAGAGAGAAGCTTGTACCCATTAGGCCCTCTTGATTTGCACCAGCAGTAGTAACCTGTATGAGCCAGACTCTTGTTTAGTATTTGTGGAAACAAATGCATTAAGAAATGTACAGGAAATCAGAGTTTACCAATTTGCAGTAAGAACTGTTGACTCTAGTACGAGGGTTAGAATTTAGTGTTCATTAGATCATTTTGCAGATACTCAGTCACTGAGTACACTAAAATTGTACTGTATTCTGTTTTGTAGGTCTGAGGACTTTGTGCATCGCTTATGCTGATCTGTCAGAAAACTCTTACAGAGAGTGGCTGAATGTCTATAATGAAGCCAGTATACTTTTGAAAGACAGAACTCAGAAGTTGGAAGAATGCTATGAGATCATTGAGAAGGTAAGACATTTTTTTGAGGGTCGAATGCAAATTGCTTTTGCATGCAGTTTGGGCTTTATACAGTATAACAAATAGTTCTTTTCAGTTTCAGAAGATTGGAATTGTATTCTTAATTGAAAACCTGTGTAAAGTTAATCTAACTTGATAGCGAAATTGATACAGTCAGCTTGTAGCATCAAGTTCCTACTTGCTAATATGTGAAGAGAAGCTGCTTCTTTTTTGTAGTCAGTCAGAGCTGAGGTTTTCTGAAGGATGTTTCAGACACTACAGGCATTACCATGTGCTCAGTGTGGCCTGTAGCTCAAAAACTGCTCCTTTTATGTGAATTGTTGAACTAATAATTATGGAAGTTTAAAGCAGATATGATAGAAAGTTTTAACTAATGGCACGTCTGCTGAAATGTTAAGATGTCAACACTAGGGGCCAGTGTTTGATATTTACTGGTCTTTTATCTGCTGTCTGAAATGCAGGTAGTCAGTTCACCTACACTTGTTCGTGCTCTTTCCCTCTTGTCTTGGGACTTTTACTGATTTTTGTTTAGTGGTTTATTTTAAACAATTGTTATTAACTTTATTAATATTGCTATATTAACAGTGCAATTCAAATTCCAGAGGCCTCTTCATTGGTTATTCAAGTTATTTGGGCAGAATAAGGGAGAAGACTGAGACTAGGATGGGAGCCAGCTTTAACTCAGTAAGAGAAATGCTCCAGCATCTCATGAAGTGGTAGCTGAAGATTAGGTCTTGCTTTTCAAAATGTCTGAAGTGTCATTTTTTTGTTGGCTGGTCAGTAACAGTGTTGTTATCTAAGCATTGATTTTGAAGGTTTATGTAGCTTTTTGCCTTCCTGCACTTTGCTTTCATATTTTACTGATTTCACAAGTGAAAAATTGTCGTGGGTGATCAACCCGTTAACATGGGGTTGATTCTTTAACTTGATGATGTTTTCGTAATCCTTAAAACATTTTTTGCCATCTACCTTCTGCCTCCTTTCATAATTTAACATCTTGAAAAATGGGCAGCCACGAGTAGGTTTTTTGATTTGGAGTTTTGAACTTTGTAGCGCCATGTTGGAAGGAAAACAGTGACTATATTCCTTTCATGTTAGTTTACTTTCTGGTTGGGGAGTGAGCAAGGAATTGCAATGGAAACTTTTTCTCAGAGTTTGTGTTTCCCTGGTTAATTCTCTAGTATAAGGAATTTTATTTTTTTTCTAGATAATAAGCTGAGATTTAGTATAAAATAACTGTTTTAACATGCCAACTTTGCATTTAAAGGGTTTAAATAAGAGTGGAACTTTAAGTCTGACTGAGGTCATTGGATTGTAATACAGGTGTGTGTGTGGGGACAAACTTCAGCTGTCTTTTTGGATATCTATAAATTGGCTGAGAGGGCTTCAACAGATGCAATAGTAATTCCTTGCTCAGGCAGTTTGACCATTCCCAGCACTGTGGTTGAATGTGTAATCATTTAACAGATAAATTTGGGAACATAAGACTAGTTGCATTTACATACTTGCTCTGTATTTGTTATGTTCAAATGTTGCTTGTATTAATAGGGCGAATGTTTTACCAAAAGTCAAAAGGGTTTCAAAGAAAATGGCTTTTGGAAGTTCATACTACTGCCTTTACGTACTGAACATCTCTTAACAAAACTTTTTTGTTGTCAAGGCTTACATTAATTAATGTCTGGTTACATGCCTGGATAGCAGCTTCCCCTTCAGTTATTTATACATGCATAGATAAATACAAGCAAGAACTGCTGTAATGTTCTCTTCATCTATTTTTGCTAATTTTAAAAAAATAGTCCTTGTGAACATGAGAAGTTGTTACACTCTCTGCTCAGTTCCTGAAATGGGGCATATAACTAAACTCAATTTATACCCATTTATTTTAAATTGAACATTTTTGCATGTCTAAGCAATCATTAAAAATACTTCTAACATTAAAATTGGGTAACTGGATTATGCCTTTTGACAAGGTATATTTCTTTGGTATTTCTGTCAGTCTGACTTTTTTTCCTGTAATGTTGCCAAATCTCTTCAAGCAATCACTCTACAATTGCTTATGAATATGGCTTATTCTGTAGTATTAAGTGGTTGTGTGAGACATTCTTTTCTGGCACACATCTGTATTAGACTGCAGATACTTGGACTGATTAATGTCCATACCACTTCTATTACATCCATGTAGTGATTATATCCATAAATAGTTGGAATAATTTTTGCTTTGATTGTATCCATTCTGTGTGCACATTTTACAGGAGGGAAGTTAGTTTCAATGATGTGATGGCAGGTGACTTTTGTTTTGTGAGCTTAAGAAACATAATCTGTGGCCACTCATCATGTTGCTACAGTGATTACTGAATATTCTAGTGTACATATTCATCCACAGGATAGCTTTGGAGTTGTGTAACTTCAATTAACTGCTCTTGAAACTCTGCCAACTTTCTGATCATAAACACTGGGTTCCATTCTGTACATCCTGAAATGTGATTTGTGTGCTGGGGAAGTAGAAGAGGCACACCAAAAACCTACTGCAGTAGGTATTGCTTGTCAAAAAGCTGTATTAGCAATGAGGCACAACATGTTTTTAATTCCCTGTTTTTAGAGTATTCCAAACAGAGATTTATCCTAAGAAACCAATCCCTCAAATTCTTCCTTTCAGGATTTACTTCTTCTTGGAGCCACAGCCATTGAAGACCGCCTGCAAGCAGGTGTTCCTGAAACAATAGCCACACTAATGAAGGCAGAAATTAAGATATGGATTCTGACAGGAGACAAGCAGGAAACAGCTCTCAACATAGGTATTCTTTTTGGTTACATAACATTTGTGTGAGGTGTAGCAGATTACATAGTAGATGTGATGTGTGGGTTTTTAAAACAAAAACAGGCCTGATTTGTACTCATAGACTGGCTTCTTGGTAGCTGATAGGCTTGTGGAAGCCTTTAATTTGGAGAATTTGAAATTTTGGAATGAAAGTTTTGCACTGAATGTCAGGCTATGTGGAGCTGCTGGAGAGGGTCCAGAGGAGGGCTGGAAGATGATCAGAGGGCTGGAGCACCTCCCCTATGAAGACAGGCTGAGGAAACTGGGCTTGTTCAGCCTGGAGAAGAGAAGGCTGTGAGAAGACCTCTTTGCAGCCTTCCAGTATTTAAAAGGGGATTATAAAGAGGAGGGGAATCAATTTTCTACTTGGGTAGATAGTGATAGGACAAAGGGGAATGGTTTTAAGCACAAGGGGGAGGGTTTAGATTGCATGTCAAGGGAAACTATTTACAGAGAGAGTGATGAGGTGCTGGAACAGGCTGCCCAGAGAGGTTGCAGATGCCCTGTCCATGGAGGTGTTCAAGACCAGGTTGGATGGGGCCCTGGACAACCTGGTCTAGTACCAGATCTGGAGGTTGGTGGCTCTGCCTGTAGCAGAGGGGTTGGGACTTGATAATCCTCGGGATCCCTTCCAGCCCAAGGCATCCTATGATTCTATGATATGCAGCTTCTTTTAATGCACAAAAGACTTAGCTTTTGGCTAGCTGCAGTTTTTGTAAGAATGAAGAAGATATTTTTTTTTACTGATGGAAAGTAGAGGGCTCAGTCAGTCTATAATGTTTTAGTTTTACTGTGCACTATATCTCAATTTATTTCAATTAGTCATTCTTATGGACTGCCTTTGCTTGATTTCAGTACAGTTAGGGATATGATGGGGAAAAAAATGGATATAACTTACAACTTACTGCAAGTTTTGTTTGTGAAAGTAGGTGGATACTTGAATAACTAACTACTCATGCTGTCACTTTGGTGCATCTTCTAGTTAAGTATATCATAACTGTAGTTTTGATAGAAAACTGTTGCTATTGAATGTATGGATAGTTTAATATGGATTGTTTGTCAAGGCACAAGGTGGGTATTCTTATGTCTCAAACTTAGTAATGTATTCCAACTTTGCTGATTCTATGATCTTAGCTTACAGAATGCTGTTTGTAATTTAAGACCCAATCCATGTGCACAGTTACATTTCAGGTATTGCATGCAATCTTGGGAGTAGAACTATTTTCAGTTCCTCACAGTGCGTGACAGTGATGCTTACAGCCTCTTGCTTACTTTATGGGTATGCTTATGTACTTAGGTCGTCTTCAACTCTTGGCAGCCACCGTAAGGAGATGAAATACTTTGTTTCAGTTTGCTCTTGATTCTTTTGTCCTGAGTTTGTTTGTTCGACTGTTGTCTTTTAATTGCATTATTGTCTTCTTTATTAGAATAATACTTCACCTTGCTGTGGGGTGGTTGCATGCCTTCCACTCAGTTGTGTGCCAGTTTTGCAGAATGAGTGTGTTTATGATGGGTTTTAATACTGATCAGACATTACAACTTAGTATAGGAAATAGGAGTTCTGGTTTCAGAAATGTCTTCAAGCATGACATACAGTCTGCTTTCTGTTTTTAGCTGCTGAAGCTGTCGTTAGCCAGTCTCTGCAAAGAGCTGTAGAAAGCTTGGCAGTGTTCTTCTGGCATCATAATTTTCTTAAAACAATCTGCAGAATCTGAATCTCCTTTGCCTTTCAGTGACTCTGTTACTCTGCAATCTGTGACAGACTTGTGCTTAGCATCATCCTGGTAGGCTCCCAGGAAATCTGAACTAATGCATTCTAGCCAATAACTTGTGCATTTATGAAATTGCACATATGAAAGGCCCTAAAATCTTTTTTAGAAGCCATAAGCTGGGAGTCACCCGCAGTGTCTCTGCATGCCTGCATTTCTCTTAACTTGTCTCTGTATCTTCACATTATAGTGAGCGTGTAACCTGAAAGTCATGAAGCCACATCTATGTGTACAGCTGCTTTCTGTTTTGCTTACCTTCCTCAGGCCTCTCCTGGAATACTTCTGTCATTTTTTCAGTAGGAGAAATTGAAGCAATGCCAGTGAGCTTGTCTGTGTCCCACAGCGAAGCTGGAGCAGGGCATACGTGCCCTCTGTAAACACGGAGGATAAGTGTTCTTGCCTCAGATGTATTCTGTATGCCTGCAGTGTGAGTGTGCCTGTGGGCTATGATCTTGAACTCTGGTTCAAGCAGTCTTTCTCCCAGGATACTTGAAGGGAAACGAGTCCCAGAAGCACTTGATTCATCTGCTCTATAGGCTTTTAGTTAGACTTTCAAGTTTAAGACCCAGACAGCAATTCACAAGTGTCGATTGACATTTTATATCTGGCTTTGAGCCAGCAGTTGATCAAGTCAAAAGCATTGACAAAAATATGCCCTGATCTCAGAGAGCCTGTTTTTGTTTGTCTTGCTATTTCTGCCAGAAATAACTATTATAAAACTTCCTATATAAAATAGGACTACAAAATTCCCATGTAACTTTATGATTTCCAGATTTTGTTTTATATTAATGCTAGACTTTAACATCTTCATAGTCCTAAACTTGTGCATTATGCATAGATCTCCTATAAAACACTAGGCATAACTTACACTCTCCTATTCTAAGCTTGATCTTACTCCTGTTTGATGTGATGACAATGCACAAAATGGTCTCTTCTGACTCTGTGACTTCCAAGTCAGACCAAGTTAGCATTTTCCAGAGTTTTTTCTCTAGCTCCAGTTGTCAAGTGGCATCTTGCTAGATTTGAAAAACTTAAAATGAAGCAATGAGCAGCAGTTTAGAAACTACAGTTTGCTGTTGCAGCTGCTATTCCAATCAAATGCTCCCAGCAAATGCATTTGAATTAGTTATACTGAATTTGTAACAGCCTGCTGCGTGAGGTTATTGCTGTTCTCTGGGGAAAGAATAACCCTGGCATGGAGGGAAATGATTAAGTTTGTAATATCCTCCTTTTCTCCCCAGTAAAAATAAGGAAGTAGTTCTTCAGCCTGGGACTAACTCTCAAAAGTGGCAAACTGAACTGACTTCTCACATCAGTGCTTTGTCTGTACTTGTTGTGGCTTCCTTTCTCAATTCTGTGCTACTCCCTAAAAGACATTTTTCACTGCCGTAGGCTGTCTGCAAAGCTTTTGTGTTGCAGGTTGCATTTCACTGGCATATATTTCATCTCTTTCCCAATGGTTTCCATGCTGTTCTCTATCTTTCTGTAAAGCAGAAAGTAAACCTTAGCTTATTAATACAGTTAAGATGATAACGTTTCTGTAAGGCTGCATCTGATACTCATATTCTACACAGCTGTGAAAATGGAATAGAAACAGAACTTCTGCAGGTAATCATATGTAGTGTCTGAAGGTGACTGTATGATGCAATTATGCCTTTTACAAAGAAAGATGAGGGACTTTCTTGACAGAAGTCATTGATGCAGGCATGTCAGCTCTGGATTATACCTAGAAAACAAGCCCAATTATAAAAAATACTGTAGCCTGAAGAAATGATTAGCACTGCAGTTCACAAGCCTGTATGGCCTTCCTTTGGAACGAAAAATCTCATAGAAAACAAATCCATGCCTCAATTTTCTCTTGCTGATGGAAGATACAAAGAGAGTCTTAATCTTTTTATACTGACTGTGGTTCTACTTACAGTGGTTCCCCTTAGGAACGTTATTGTTATGTTGTAGTAGTATACTACTTCATATAAGAAATGTAAATGGACAAGAAAAAAAATCCCACAACCCTTTTGTAGGCCTCATTTCACTACCATTATTTCTTGAACTTTCTGTGATTCATTTTGTTGCAAAAGTATGGTAGAACTGCAAAACAGTTTGATTATATTTTCTTTTCTTGCGTGACTTAGCTCAGCAATGAGGCATATGGTTAATGTTTCAGTAGACAAATAGACCTGTGCTTTATGAAGCCACATGACAGTGCCATTTGGAAGAGAACTCGCATGTGCTTTGAGAATGCAGTAGAATCAGTCTGCAACTTTTGATTTGCTTCTTCTCATTAACAGTGTTGGAAATACACTGTTTATTCTGTTAGTTCCATGTGTGTATACCCTGGATGGCTCGTCATCTCAGGTCAGTGACAATCACATGATGGAAGAACTGCTGGGTCAATGTTATTAAGCAGTCCTGCAATCTTTAGCTCTTACTATTACAAAAGTAAGGGATTTTTCTACTTTCAGTATTTTATTTTTTTTTTGAATCGTTGTGTCCTGTTGAATGTGTTGAACTGCTTTCTGAGCGCTGCTCTGCACTATGATGATGTGCTGTTTGTTGGCTTCCCACTCCCATGTGAAGTACAGTCTAATACAATTTCTTGATGCCTGCAGGAGCTGGTAGGGGCTCTCTGAGCCCCTGAACACCTGGACTCTGTTTTTTGATGAAACTCAGGACCACCTTCCACACTAAAATCCTACAGCACGTGTGAGGCTAAGTGGAGTGTGATGCAGTGATGTGTGCTGATGCAGTGTGTGCTTCCAGCTGTGCTTCCAGCTGTATGACGTAGCTGCAGCTAATTTCAGATCCATTCCTGTAATGTGCTGAAAGTCATTCAGCTTTCATAAGGATAAATGAAGTTTATGTATAGGAATGATTACTTTTACTGTAGAGATATAGCATATCTCTAATGAATATTGTATTTTCTTTGGTTAAGTGGTGTATTTGGAATTGCAGATAAAATGGAGTCTCTATTGCCAATAAGCTTGTCAAGTTGGAGTGTGGCCTTAACCTTCCAGTAGCCTGCCTGGTGGGAGTCACTGCTCAGATGTAAATCCCAATCTGACATATAGAACTTCCTTTTAAGATTGAGTTCAACTGTAATACTTCTCTAAAAATCTAATTCTTGTTTCATTTCTCTTTCAGGGTACTCTTGCAGACTCATTTCACAGAGCATGTCTCTCATCCTGGTCAATGAAGATTCCCTAGATGTAAGTAACTAAGTAAATTCCAGTTTAATTCTTGACCGAATGAGGTATTACTCAGAAAACGGAAAGCTGATGGGCTTTCTCATTTTGATTCCTTTCACTTGGCTTTAGGGGTAACAAGATTAAACAACTCATTTTAGGAGTCCACTAATGATCACATATCAAGCATGCTAAAAAGGATATGTTGTACAAAATGAGCTTCTGCAGTCTCTGATCACAAGCTGTACAAATCAAACTAAAGTCTCAGAACAAGAAACTAATTAAATCCATGGGTTTGATTTTACTGTAAACTGGTGAAACCTGCAGTATGCCTTCAGGAATGTGGTTAGCCTCTGCTGCACGTATAGGAGTAAGATGTTTGAAGAAGGGAACAAAGTTGAAAAAAAAAACAAAACAATTTCAGTGCAGGAAGCGGTCTTCAGTATTGCTTGGAATGGCTGCAGCCAAACCTATGTCTTAGTAAACTATCTTGTGAGCTCACCTGAGTGCAGCTTCTGAGACCTGAAAATTAGATTAACAAGTGATAGCTGTGTTCCTCAGGTATGTTTAATAAAGAAATAAAAAGAGTTCAGAAAGTAAAGATGATACACTTCAGCTTCTGGAGCAGATTCATATACATTTTTCTAGTTTGCTTGTTTCAGTGTCATTGTCAACACTTGATATCACTCAAATATCTGCTTGCTATTCAAGGTATTTGTAGGACACGACAAAAGATCTATGTTAAACAGAATCTGATACTTGCATTTAGCATTTGTAGTTCATCCTGCCTGACACAGCAGGTGATGCAGAGCTTGTATCTCCACATACCAAAGGAGTTAATGGATATCTGGAACTCTGGTGGCAGAAAAAAACAGCTGAGAAGCAGCATTTTTCTAGGTGCATCTGTGTGATTTAGTTAACAGTAGCCTTGATAGTGCTTTCAGCTCAGACTCAAGTTTTCTGAATGCATTTGTGGCCTCTCATGCTGTAGTGTTTTAACTCACCAGATCTCAAGAGTTCAAGGAGTCTTCCAAGAGGAGAAACTGCTTCCAGGGGAAGAAAGGCTGCATTACTAGTTTCCGTGCAGCATAATGCACCCTGGTGGAAGATGTCTCTTGCTGAGTTTGAGCAATGAAGACTGTTACTTCTGCAGCAGAAATTGACGTTCTTCTGTGTTTCTGCATAGTTAAAGTTTTTAAATAATTCTACTTGGACGAGGAAATGCTTTTCTTTTCTAAATTATTATTGCATTAGATGTGCCTAGATGAGAGCTATGTACATTTGGTTTCAATCAAATATCTTGCTGAAGACTCCCATCTGCTCAGACAAACTTATCCCACTTTTCCACTTCTGTATGGCCCCTCTTTAAGGTAACTGTTCCCTTCCTATGGGATCAAAATACTCTGCTTCTGATGAGCATTCTGCTGTACGTAGCTGACTGGACCTTTTAACCCAAAGAATGATGCAGAACCTCAATAGAAAATGAACATCTGGTGGTATTTTTTTTTTGTTAGACAGCCAGATTAGCGGACTACGATCATAAGAAGAAGAAAACTTGGATTCTTTTTTCTAAATGTACTGGGAACTTACCACCAGAAGAAGGAAAATGGTTGTGCTTGGTTTTTGAGTTTCTTATACTTTCTAAAATTGAGTTAAAGCATGGTTTTAGTTTTCTGACCCTAGAAGTAAGACCTGTATATCAATCTAAATTCAAACTAGTCCCTTGAAAATTTCCAAAAGGAATCAATGTGACTCCTGTGGTGCCTATTTAGAAATCATCAGAGTTGCATAAAGGTTTGTGATTCCTAAAGAAAGGCGTACAGTATGAAGACAGAGGTTCTTACTGGGTAAGAGAAGAAAAATGGAGCAACGTTGCTAAGTTTTTAGAAATATCTAGAAGTTGGACAAGATGATCTTCAAGCCACATTAACTTTTTTCACTTCTTATTTTGTATATAGTGATAGAACTGCAGACAGATTTCTGTTTGTGAATATATTGCAGAAGGTGCTGAGTAGTACCTAATAGCTTCAGCACTTGCTTCTAAGTGGTGACTTCAGGTAACTGGCTAAAGGGACTACAAAAGTGCAGTCTGAATAACAAAAGTGGCTTATTGTGTATGCTGTAATGGAGAAGGCTTCCATCATGGGAGGTTCCTTTAAATAGCAGTTCAGGTAAATGGATCCAAGGATGTTCAACATTGGCAAAAGTGAATTTGCATTTTTCAAGAGGAAAGCCTGGAATTAGGCAGTGAGAAACAAGAAATCCGTGCTTCAGTCTCCTTTTTTTCCCAATCTTTCCCATCTGTAACATCAGGAGCAGCTTAGCCCTGACCTATGTGGAAGAAGCCCTGGTTAATTGGTGTGATTGCACTCTTGTCTTGTTCACATCAGAGGTGTAGACTCATTAATGTGCATATCATGTAGCTGTACGAATGAATACACTGACAACTATTTTTTGTAAGATTATTTTAGACCCAAAAAGTCTTCTATGTATTATTTCTAAAATTTGGTATGTTTTCTGTAGCTTTAGGAAAGTAGGAGTTGTAGCTAATTTTATCCATATACTTGACATCCTATTAGATCTTTCTGCTGTTTAGGCAAGCCTTTCATTCTTGTCTACGAACATGAGAAAATGGAGGCCTGTAACAGCTGTTTGATTCAGTAGATCCAGCGATGTGTTCAGAGTGCTGTTTTAGTGAGAGCTCACTGTGTGACCATAGCTCTTGACCGTGGTCTGCTCACCCATGTGTTGGCTTAGGGACAAGGCATGCTGACAGTCTCCACGCTCTCCTTTTGAGTTTCCTCCAGATGACCAGCTGCCTACCTGACAGCTTCAGTTGATAATCTCTTCCTCAATATATTCACTAAATGCCAAACTAATTGTAACAAGAAAGTGAAATCTGTCTTTACTGTTCCTTTCTTAGCAAAGATCTGCATAAGCAGACCCGGCTACAAGTCAGGAAAGCAAACTGGAAAAAGAAGCAAGAGCTACAGAATGTAGCAGTTCCTTTCATAAACATTAAACTTTCTTATTAATAAATGTAGCAGCCCTGTTTTGGGAAATTCTGGTAACTTCTTGAGAATTGAGAATGCAGAAGTCTGGATAACTGAATAATGAACTGCATGTTTTTTGTAGTGATACAGAAAAAGTTAATATGTAGGTTTTAATATTGCTCTAGTTTTTAAGAGGAAACAACTTCCTACAGTTGTACTACAAAAGAGGAAAGAGGTACAGTTTTAGAGGAAAAAAGTAGACGTAGGGTAATAAACTGAGAAGCTTAAAGTGTTGAACAGTCTGGGAAGTTTTGAGGCCATATTAGGCTCTGTGGTTGGGATTAGGTGAATGAGAAAGTATTTTAAAAAATTGTTAATTTTCATTGATAATCTGTCCTCTTACTGAAGTTGTTACAAATGCCTATGTTGAAATGTTGGCAAATGCTAAACGACTCAGATATGAATCCACACAAAGCAAAGTTATATTGACAGACAGACTCAAGAATTGTAGGGGAGTTCTTGGTCACATGTGAAAAATTGTATGAAAATATTATTGAGGTTTCCTACTCTCTCAATATAGGAAAGCAGTTTGTATAGGTGGAGATGTGCAGCCTGTGTAAAGACTTCTGAGAGCTCCACTTTTGTATTTCAGGTGTGCTGGGATGGCACTGTATGGAATTCTGGCTGTTAAGACTAAGTAGCTCCTCAAATAAATTTTATGAACTGTTTGCTTACTCAAAGTGTGAGAGGTCAAAGATGACAGCGTCAGTAACATGGGCCCCTTTCTATTCATCTTACCAGCTGGCTCACCCTAAGGATATGCTAGAGTGAGAAGCCCTAATCGAGCATGGATTGAGACAAAATGAAAACCCTCCTTCCTTCCTTTTTGCCTGACCTCTGCCAACACAGAAAAAAATGCAATCAGCTTCTAACATGTTTTAAAATACCCAAGTAAAACAGGAAAACCACTCTGATCCTCTTTTCCCACCTGCTACTTCCAATTGTGAGAACTTCTCTAAATGAGGAGTTCTCTGGATTACCAGAGCACAGCAGTGGCTCCCGCTTTTTTTTAAGTTGAATTGCAATATTGCTGACGGCTCTTGTTGAACTGAGTGCCTTATTCTCTGATTTTGGCCTCTGGTATTACTGCACACTTGCTTAAAGGCTCTCATTTGCAGTGCACTGCATATACTTTGCAGAAATGAGTGCTAAAAGCTTGGCAAACTAATGTTCTGTGGGGCCTCTCATGCACATCGTGTGGTGGTGGGAGAATGGGAAGAAACAATAGAAGGGTTCCATCTGTGCATAGCACACTGTTTTTCACAACTTTTAATCTTAGCTGGTATCTTCTGGCTTCCCCTACGTGAGCCAAAAAAGAGATCTAAAATTTAGATCAGTTCTAAAAAGAAAAACTGGGTATCTTTTTTTTTTTTTTTTTATGCTTTTCATTTGTGTTGTCATACTTCTTTGTAGTCATCACCTCAAGGTTGTGATTATAAAAATGAAAATCTCTCTTCTGGTCCTGTAACTTTAGATAAGTTGGAACTGGAGATGACAAACTTAATCTCAGCTGAGCATGTTGTTGGCAGAGGTTCTAAGGAAGGGGTCATGACTGCTCTTTGAGTGATTTGAGGTTGGAAAGTGATAGCTGTTAAACAGCATCTCCTGTGCAAAGTCAAATTTACTTCAGATGTACCATGCATCAGTATTCTTGGACCATGTCAGCATTAAGTACAGATTTCATACTTGAAATAGCCTGTAAAAAATAACCACAGTTGATACACTGGTGAATAATGCAGAATCCTTTACAAGCCACTAATAAGTGGATAGGTTTGAGCAAAAGCAGCAGGTAGAATGTTATCTACTGTTACTTTATTCAAGTTCTTGCTAGACGCATTGAAAATGAGTTGTGGAAAATGAGCATTGCTTGTTCTGTCTTCTCTTGGCCTCTCATCTGATACGTACTTAAGACAACAGTATTAGAAATTTTTCAGTAAACACCAAAACTAATGGAAGTTACTTTATCAGAACTAATGGAATTTTTTATGCTCGGAGCATAAAAGAAAAATGAGAAACAGAAATACATGATGTGTCAGATGAGCAAAAAGTTCATTGATAGATATCTGCTGTTCTTTTAAGTGAAGAAAATTGGTGATTACGCGGTGTATCATGAGCACATATCTAATATTGAAGGTATTTCAGCTAAGATAACTTTCTTCTTTCAGAAACAGGAGTACGAACTTGTGAACAATCTGAATTGGTGCTTCTAAAATGCCTTTTGTGGCATCAGCCTTAATTTTAAACCAGAGTGGCTCTGTATTTTTCTCATGGTCAAGCACTTTTATGGCTATTTTTAATGTAGAACTGAACATTGCGAAAGCAAGCCATATGTAAAACCCTTATGTGCTTTGTTAATAATTATCACTGGTTCTTTTAATTCTACAGTAGTTTTATTCAGTTAATTACTGCTTATTTTTCAAGGTTGGATCTCTGCATTTAATAATGGCATGTTGCACCTGTAGCAAATTATTACTACTGTTCAACTTAGCCTAAAATGTATCAATAGAAGTTTTTCTCATACTGAAATCCTACAACATTATATTTAATATATTCTGCCTCTGAAATCCATTAAGGCTAAAAATGAATTTTTACAGGATCCAAGTTGAGCTTAGAGCCTTTAAATATTGATGCCCTTTCCCCTTGTGTGACTTCAGCCCCCTCCTTCTGCTCCTTGGCATGCAGCAGCAGGTGAGATGTGATCGAACAACTGTCTTGAGTTGTTTTTGAGAGCTAAAATTTTTTCTAAATCTTGCAGTTGAGGGAAAAATCAATCATTTCTGTTCTCTTTAGAGAACTACTGGGAATAGAAAAGACTAATCCCTAGCTTGATTGAACTGAATTCGAGAAACTTAGCATAATGATCTGCAAATGTTTATTCCTTGTAGACCTAACTATATGCATACGTATGTTCACTTGATTTTTCTTTTCTTTTCATAATAAAGCTTCTTCAAGTGAAAATATTTGGAGCACTGGATTTACATTGAGTGCGATTCTTGGATTCAGTTTCTGCTTAATTAAATTGGAAATGCCATTAAGTCATCTTTTGCAGCTCTTAACCTGGACGGAAGTTTTTTGTTGGCATGTCACTGATGTTGAATTGTGAGAGCTGTGGGAGGGAAAGCCAAGAAGGGGAAATCAGATGACCCAGCAGGCCCTGGAAAGCTTGAGATGAATCCTGAATATTACAGATGGTAAATCGTGGTGGTGTTTTTTTTCTTTCGATGCAGTAGAAAAGAGATCTGCAAACTATCTCACTGAGTTGTATATAATAGTAGTGGAAGGACAAAACTAGAAGGAACGATTCTGAATCTATGTGTAGTATTTTGCTGTACAGTAATTTTGTTAATAGAAATGGAGCTGCGTGGTAGTATGCGTCCTGCAGAATTTGTATGCCTGGTCTCAGAATTAATGTCAGTTACTATATAGATGTGTATGTAACCACAAACTGATGCTCCTGTGCACAAAGGTACTCAGTGCCAGTGTCTGTGATAGTAATCTGCCTAAAGAAGGAATAAGAATAGAAGCAGATGCTGGCTTCCTTCATTCTGTGCTTGCTCAGCTGAATCTTTTGCATACTTCATCATTAGGATGAGCTATTAAACATGAATAGAAAAAAATCTGTTCCTGCTACCATGTTATTTTATAGCATTGTTTAAAACTACGCCACAAAAAAAAAAAAACCCCAAACCAATAACAAAAACAACACACAACCAAGTAACTTTACAGTATAATTTGGTGTTCCCTGTTAGTGTAGATACATTGAGGATTACCTTCTGTGTTTCATATGAGAGGAAATTAAGATACATTTTTTCCATCTTCTGCTATCATCTGCCTAAATGCTTTCAGATAAGTCAGTATTCCAGAAAACTGATCAATGTCGGCAAGATTGTTTTTAGCCAACCATCAGCTCTCCTTCAAGTAGACACTTGGGGTGCCCCTGTGCAGTCTTTAAGCTCTCCAGTTACCAGTCAGCTTGGAACTGTAATCAACCATATAGCATAATGCTGGGAATTTGCAAAGGAGGCTAGTTAGGAAAGCTAGGGAAAGAATGATTTTCTCAGTTGTACCAAGTTATTTTTTATAGCTCATTTATTAACGTACAAACTACAGCTCATGCTAATAAGTAGTTATGCAAGTGCCCCGTAACCAGATAAATTTTCAGAGATATTGGATAAAAAAGATTGTTTTCCTGGTTTGCTTTTGCAAAATAAATAACTCCAGATATTTGATAATCTGTGCCAAAAGTGGATATGGAAAATATATAGCTTCTCATTTTAAAACCTGCTTTAATTTGAATTTACTGTGTAGAACTACAAATTATGGCATACAAATGTTACTTGGACTTGTAGGTCTAAGTACACACAGGGCTGTGTAACCTAAGTGTTAGATTACTATTTTCTCAGGAAATAATACTAATAGCTTGAGCTGTGAGCGCTGAATGAGTTGGGCTATTATTTTTATTTTATCATGCTTTCCTGTTTTAGCATTCACTAATGACTGTTTTCTCTTATCAGTAGTGGTGGTTTTTGGGTTTTTTTTCCTGTTGGTATTTTCTTGCACTGTAATAGTTGGTTTGCATGCAGTGGGAGTGCTCATATCATAAAGATTGCAAGGATGTACCTTTAGTAATCCAGAATCCAGGCTTCTAAATAACTGTTCCACAGCTGAAATTTTGGGGGAATGAGGAGGAGGATAGTGTGTCTGATATTGCTTATTGTTTTCTCTCTCTCTTTCTGTCTTTGAAAAAAGCTTTTCTAAATTACTTTTCCCTTCTTGTCTTCATCTCTAACTGTGATCATATTTAACAAGACCCAGAAAAGACCTTCCAGCTTTAGCTTTAGGCTGCAGGTATTTTAGCAGCTGGGGATTCATCTTGTCCGTGCTGTAGGACACAGTAGCTCATATTACAGAAAAGCAGAAAGGAAAAGCGTTGCCGGAATTCCATTTAAAATGTGATGTCTTTTTGTAAGATTTCTCATATGTTTGAGGAAAATGACTTGGAATGCTTTTCCTCTTAAAACTATTAATGATGTTCACATGTGTGAAGGGTTATCTCTCAATCCTTGAGTGTTACCCGTATCTGTTCTCAGTTGTGTAACAAATACAATAATGGCTTCAGTTGGACAGTGAAGCAAGTGCCCATTGGCTTGAAAGATAGGATTTTCTGCACCATACTAACATCTTCCTAACAAGTACAGAGAAATCATGGAAACTTAAGAATGCATAATGAGGTGAAAACAGGGTTTTGTTAAATGAGAAACTACCCATGAAATGCCTTTTCTGCTTACAATACAGCGTGATGATGGTTTTAGGTGAACAAGGCGAAGTGAATGCCTGATTTGTAGGTAAATGAGTTATGAATACTGATCCTCTTGATTGACATGGTTAATATTACACATCTGTATAAACAATTCAGGTTGGCCTTTTGTATTGAAGGGTAAGAACTAAATAGTCCTTTCTTTTCTCAGGATACTTATTTTCATATCTGATCTTTTGCTTTCATTGAACAGGAGAGAGGCCTTATTTATGTAAATTTATGGTGTGTGGTGTTTTGTGGGGTCTGATATTTTGCTTTCTGGTGTTTGTCTTTTCTTTTTCTTTTTCTTTTTTTTTCTTCTATTTTTTACATAAGCAGTTTTCCCTTTTGGGGCTAGTTTAAAGCAATGAGATTGATTCACCTGCACTGTTAATTTAATGAGGGTAGCAGACAACTTGCTTTGGGATAAGAATTAGAGTATGACTAGATTGCATTTTCAGGAAGCAAATTTAGTTATATAGGCATCTGTGGTCTTATTTTTATGGTTCACATAATACTGATTTACTACTTTGTTAAACTGTTTCCCAAAGATTAGTTTCACTTTTTAAAGAATTAGAGCATCATTCTTGTAGCCGAGACTCAATTACTTCTTATGGCTTGTTCATCCATCATAGGAAGGAATAAATTTTCCTCACATGATAATTAAGGAAAGACTTTTAACATTTGGGTCATACCAGAGAAATGTCTCACTGAATTTTGCTAGCGTATTGGTCTGTGTCAGAAACTAAAGTTAAAGAATTCTCTATCTGTATGAAGTTAATAGTTGTGTGCCTTCTGCCTTTTAAACTTATACACTGAGTAGAACTGAAAAATCTTTTTGAAACGTGTAGATTTTTCACCTGCTTTTGCCATAAGGAAGTACATTTGATGCTTAACCAAAGTAGTGATGTACAGAGTCATTTTTTCTCCATTTTATATTTAGAAAGCGATTTGTTAGAGAAGCTAATTGGCTAGAAGTTAGGAGGTGAGATAGTTTTGAGACAAAACTGGATTTGGATATCTTGCATCTGTTTTTCTTGAGTAGTTTTATGTTTTCATTCTATGTCACTTGAGTCATGTTCATTATTTATCTAAACATAATACAATGCTGTCATAGCAGGTTATCTGGAAATCACTAGCTTTTTTACCCTGTCTGAAACCTCCACTTTACTGTTAGCAGTATTACATTGCTCTATGAGACAATGTTTTGTAAGGAGAATGCCTCTGTCAATCCTGATGGAATAGCTGCCACTGACTTGAAGTGTTTCAGCAGTGACGTTATCCAGTGGCATGTGATTTTACAAATAATGCCAGAAATGACAAAGTGCCAGATTTTACAGGTTCTTGCCAAATCTTATAATTATCTTAACCAGCATCCTAAACAGGCCTAAAATTTCCATTCTGAACTTAATGCTGGGAAATTTTTGTTGTTTTTGTTGTTGCCTATTTTAGAAAGTTCTGGGACCAGAACTTTCAAAGCTGGGGTGATTCAGATGTCCTCTGAAGCTTCCATTGTGCTGGGTTGCAGCAGTGTGCATGCCTATCATGTGCTCTGGTCCTTCATGCTAGCAGGATAAGATGGACACGAGAGCATGGGTAGGGAGCGAGGGCTGAGAAAGTTTACTTCACAAGCTTGGAGTTGCTCTTACTTCTTTCATCCTTGCAAACTTGGGTTTTTTGCTCCCGTTAGGTAGTCCTTTTTTCTTCCACTTTGAAATAGGCTAATTTAGGAAGAGGATCAGAATCCATGAAAAGCATCTACTCAATTCTACCATGCTTTCCCTTGTACCCCACCATGATAAAAGTAGATGGTGAATTTCTAAATTTAGTGATGGTGATGTGTTCTGCTTGTTGGTAGAGTGGCTGTATTTCATGCCAGGCCTCACCTGAGTAAAACATAGGGTTGTAAAATAATTTCTTCAGCTTTGTCACTTAAGTTCCCTTTTCAAGCTCCACAAAGCCTCCTCTTCAGCTGTGTATTGTTCTGCTGTGAGATGTGCTTATCCCATGAATACTTTTTTCCTTCATTTCTCCTCCCCCCCTCAATTGTTTCCCTCTTCTACACCATGAACTTCTTGTTTTCCTTCATGTAGCATTACAGACATCTTGTGACAGATTATTTGTGGGGCAAAGCTAGCTGTTAAGAACATGATTTCTGAATTTGTAGTTTTTCAACCTTTTAACTTTTCTCACTCTTCCATAAATCTCAAATTTGTGCATATACATGAACTGTCATAAAGTTTAAACTTTGCAGTTTACTTTTGATTTGGTTGACTGAACAGTATGGTCTTGAAAAAGCAGAGTGTTTCCGTATGTCAAGACGGTTCTCCTCCATCCTTGCTATTAGCTCAGATAAACAATGTAAGATACTCTGTGTAACTGACCCAGTTAGCCTTATGCAGTTAGATAATAAGGAACAGGGTTAAATCTTAGAGCTTTTACATCAGTTGGTAATGTTCAGGAAAAGAAAAAGAAAAAAGAAAAGGAAAAAAAAAAAGTATAGTGTGTTGTGATTGTCTTTTTATGGACAAACAGATTGCCTGCATGTTCTCTGTCGAGGAATGTAGTACTAGCCTGCCATGAACATACTGTCTAACTGGGAGAAATCTATTTTTAATTTTGAGTAAACTCTCCTGAAAGAATACAAAGCATTCCTCCAATTTATTTATTTATAAATATGACATATTGCAGAGGTTTTCTTTTAAAATTATCAGCAGACAAGAAAAAGTTAACAGCTTGCAGATTTGCTCCAAGAGAATTCTGTAAATGTATAATAGGATCCATAAACTAGATGACAAATGAGCTTTTGGCAAGTAGGACTGCTGTAAGCTGTGTCTGCACTTAGGAATGGTTGGGTGCCTGCTGTGATGTTGAGCCACTGGGAATTCTGATGAAATATGTGGAGTTTAATGAGTCTGTTGTCTTCCAGCATTATATGCCGAAGTTGTGATGACTCACAAGAAACTTGTTTGGTGGTGAGTTTGGTCAGTTTGTTAGTGCCTCCCCGTTTAGAACAAAATTGCCTATTTTAAGCTCAATTCGCATAGTGATCCTCATGGACAGCAACTCTCCGCATTACAACCTGTACCGTCTCTTACTGCTTTACTCCAGGATAGTGCTGTTGATGGGGGAATTCTTCAGAAAGCCTGGAATTATTTGGAACAAATAAAACAGACCTTTGCTCAAAGGATTTCTTGAGACAGTACTATACTAAATACTTGTGCAGCTTTTGTGGAAGTGCTAAAATGTGTGCTACAAGCATAGGACAAGCTCTGACACTCTTTTTGATGACTGCAAATGTTGATCACTGATGGTTTCTGTTAGCTGCGATGGAGAACGTAGGATGCTTCCAGTGTGTGCAGTCATTTAACCCTATGCACTACCATTACATTGGGGCTTCATGTAATGCGGCTCTCTTTCCATTCTGAAACTGGTTTTGGAAAGCAACTTTGTGAAATGATTGTGAAGCTTTTAGTTTTGCCTGCCTTATAAACCTGATTTATTCTTTTTCTGGTCTCCTGGTTATGTTCCCAATTTATAGTGATGCCCCAGATCCAAACGCTGTTTTGTAAATGAGATTTTGCAAATGGAATGAGCTGAGTAGTTTTGAGTCTCACTGTGTACACTCATGGGTTGAGTTTTATGTTAAAGAGATAATGTTAAAGCTGAAAGAGGATGAATGCATATGTGCTTCAGAATATTCACCTGAGTGCCTGCCTGGCTGTACCCAGAGGTTCTGAAATAACTAATCTGAATTCCTTACTGGGTGCTGCAGACTTCATGTCTTTATCAAGAAGACTGCCTGTCTGGTGTTGCACTGCTTTTTAGTAAGCACTCTTGCTGTTTTTTCTTACCTTGAGTTTTGCAACCTGTAGTTTTCATATAATTAATGATAACTTAATAGTGATATTCTTGATGTTCTCTGATACAGGGAAGTAGTTGGTGATGTGGTATGAAGTGACATTCTGATGAAAGGCTCCATGGGAAATACTTCAGGTGATACAACATGGCATTTAATGTGACAGACTTCTGAAAAATTTCAGGTGGAAGCCTGGCTGTGTAGTCCATCCAATCTGCATGTTTGTGCAGTGCATATGCCTTTGGATCCTTTACAGTCATGTAAAGAGAACTGCTCGGTACAGAGTTGCTTTACCTTTTGTTTCAGTTAACAGAAAAGAAATTATCAACTCCAACTTAGGAAGCAACCTGGTATTAGCTCAGTTTTCTTTCATATTCCTCTCATTTGAAGTAAAGCCACATGGCATTGAAAGACCTCAGCTAAGACTGCTTCCCTGAGGATTCATCTCTGAGGGAAGAGTTGGAGCATTCCTCTGTGTGACTGGCTCAGGTAACAGTGGTGTTAGGTAGGAAGTTCATGCTCATGTAGGTCTACATCCAAGCACTTGCATGCTTATTAGAATAATATGTGTAGCTTATATGCAGTATTCAACTGTGATCTGTTCTGATACTCCAGAAAAGAGAAGGTAACCCCTAGGACAGCTAGCTCTTCAAATGCTATTTACTATAGGATCAAAGCAGTAATTGAATTGCATTATTATCAGATATCTTAATTAGACCAAAAGACTGAAAAATGATGGCGGGCATTTAGTAGAAAGCTGGTTTTAAAATCTTTGTCTATTTTCTGAATCAAGGAAAGCTCATCACTAGGAAGTTTTCTTTCAAAAGATGGAGGGATTTGGTGCCTGTTGTTAATTCCAGCTATTGTAGTTAAAGTATAGAATTCACTGAAATAACAAGATATGGCCATTTGTAGAAAGACAAGGTATCAAATTCTGCAGTAAAACTGGGGACCATTTATGCAGCTAATTGTGACCGAAGATGTCTGGCTTGAAGAATTCTGTGCTCTCAGTGAGGGAAAAAAGGGTCAGCAGAGCATGTCCTTTCTGATGTGAAATTTAGTAATCTGTAGAAGTCTGGGAAAATGTGGATGAATAAAACCAATTAATAGTTTAAGGGATTTGTAAGATCTCGTTTGGTAATGTCTATGATGTTGTAGCAGTAATGTATCCCAACTTATCTATAAATAATGTAAGAAAGGAGGGACGAGTTCAAAAATTAAGAAAAATAACTGCTAGTTAAATTTTTGAACTTACACTTTCTTTTCAAGTTATTAAAACTTAATTGCTATGTCTCTATTAGGTTTAATATTACCGAGTACCCAAGGGATTTATACTTCTATCCAGAGCTTGACAGACAAACTCTACAGTTCAGTAGACAGAGTTAATAGGTTTAGTAAATATTAATAAAATAAATATATTGTACAATATATCTTTAGGGAAATTACTCTGGTGGTTTAATTTTAAAAAGGAACACGATCTTGATGTTTTTATGGAGTTTTCTTATTAAAATTATTTTTAGTAATTGAAGAGAGTATCATGTTTATTAGATAAACTTTAATAAAACGTAAGATCCATACGTGGGGTAAACTGATAGGGAACTAAATGGTGTATTTTTAAAACTAGAGGAGAAAAAAAGCTTTCTGAAAGTTAGTGATCACCTCAGGGAATGGTATTTATTTGACTAGAAAAGAGAAGTTTGCCTGGGGCTTTCTTAAAAGTACCTTTATATACTTGGCTAGAAAATAAAAAATACAGGAATCCATCAGCATGAAAGCAATTGGGTGTTGTGTCCAGCTTCACTTGAGTATCTGCTGGTCAACAGTTAGACAAAGTTCAGTTTTATTTACAGTTGTTTCTACGGCTGGACAGAAGCAGCCAGATGATGAGCGTGCAGTGTCCCAGAGCAGCAGCAGAGCTAGAGATCTGCTTCCTGAGCTGCCTGTGTGCCAGGTAAGTGGCATTTTACACGTGCTGTTTGTGAAGCCAGAGCAGGTGTTTGTGGTAAAATCAGCAACATTCCAACTTCGCAAGTTTTGGAAGCAAAGACGCTTCCAAGCCTGTTTGAAATGTCAGCGTAAAGCACCATTTTGTAATTGATTGGAAAGTGGTTGAATAATACCAGAGCCTACCTTATAGGCTGCCCTGAGACTCCCATATTAATTCTGCATTGTAGTCACAGAGACAGTTGCCAACAAATATGTTATTTTTTCATGGGTTTTTGTGCTTTTGGAAATGTAAGGAATGGATAAACGAGTCTGCAATAGAGGAAGATGTTAGAATGAGTTACTTGTGAGAGTCTGGTGGGGCCGAGAGTCTCTGGAAGATGCTCCTCCGTATGTGATTCAGTACCTGCCACCAGCATATAACATTTTCCTAAGACATGTACTGTTGGCCACCAGAATATTCTGTGGAAGCCAGCTTAGGGTAGTGGAGAAATCAGGGTGGTGGTTTTGGACAGAGAAAAGTCTTTGGGTGGTGGTGGTAGTGGTTTTCTTTTTTTGGGGAGGGGATGGAAGTATGTGAAGGTAAGAAATGGAAGCAGTTTAGCTGCTTGAGGTTGAAAGCAAAGAAACCCTTGTGAGAGATTATTTGGCAAGTGGTTTGTCCAGCGTTTAGGAGTCATGTGAGCCTTCAATAAAGAAATCTGCAAATCGGAGAGATTATTCTGGCAACAGAGTTAGGAAGTATCTTTGCCAAGAATGAGTCATTCCTATTTGTCAATATTGTCAGAGAGTGCTGTATTCAATGAAATAAAAAGTTATTGCTATAACCATTGTACAGAAGTGTAGTAGAGTTACCTGTTATTAATCTCCCAAGAGCAATATAGATCTTCAGTATAACTTTTGTGGTAGTCATTTACAGAAAATGCTTAAACTAAGTATTACTCAAAATGCACCTTAATAGTAAAGAGTCATATAGGACCAAGCATGCTTCTATCATATTTCATACCCTTATATGAGAGCTGAAGCACTTGTACTGATGCTGCTTTAACTTCTGCACTGGGAACTTAAACCACTGGACAGACAAGGTAACTGATGTTTATTGGGTAGGCTGTTGAACAACGAGTCTGGGAGTGCCTCAACTTCAGTCAGTGCAGCATCTGTTAAAATATGGCTGGATTTCTTACTAGCTATTTGGATTTTTGGCTATTAGTATCTATACAGTCTAATCATTATTGCTGTCACTGCTATTCTAGTATTTTTTTTTTTAAATCAGAGAGAAGCTTATTACATATGTGTGCTTAACAGATGCCTGGTATTCATGGGGGCTAAAATAGACTGAATATTTCAAAGACTAAATATCACAAACTAAAATAGGAAAACAATAAATCATCTTTTATATCCCAATAAGACATTGAATTGAAATACATTCTGCTACAAAAATTGGCAGTGTGTTGTTTAAGACCATGTCTGCTGCCTTATAAATGCAGTTTCAATAATCCTCAGCTTAGGTTCAGATGTACAAAGGACTGGCTACAAAATCCTTTCCCATTAAGCATTTCAGAAACACATGATGCTTTATGAGCAAAGGTTAACTAGGGCCTGAAGGAAGCTCAGAGCAGGAAAGTACAGATGAATTTGTAGCGATGAAGACCACTAGCCAAGCAAAGTGTAACTACTGCCGTGTTATTATTTAAAGGTAGAATCTGTTGCTCACATCTGCCAGTGTCTTATAAAATATGGAGTTCTGCCCTAACTCATTTCAATGTCCAATGATGACTAAATCCCTAATTCCCACATGACAGGATTTCAATGCATGTAGTCAGATTGGTAGTTTGTGTGATTTAAGGATGACTATTTGCCTCTTGAAACTACAAATATTACCTTGACTGTGTGTGACTTTACGCTCTTAAGTAGTAGAGCATTGAAAGTCTTCATGGTGCTACCTACTGAAATAAAGCATTCCTACTGAATTGCTATTAGCTGCTGAACATATCTTGTGAGGATAGTGGAAAAAGTTGCAAGAAGAATATGCAATACCTGGAACCTTGAAGGACTGGGAAAAATGAGGTCTCATCATCCCGGTGAGTTTCAGGAGTATTGTATACAGTCACAAAAACTGCATGATAAACTTGTGGATTTGGGGCCCTTCTGATTCTTCTGGAGGATCGTTTCTTCAGGTAAAGCATTTATTCAATTCAGCTGGGAGAAAGTATTTTGTAGATTTTGTTCTATATTAAAAATAGCACATTGCTGAATTTTGGTTGATACTTGTGACATCTCGTAGTATTAAATTGGACTGTGCTTAGCAAAGATCATTTATCTAGTGCTGTGTAGCCTGCAGGTGCTTGGAATGGAGAAGACTTCACAGTTTACTTTTTGTCCCTTCAAACAAATCTAGTTAGCAAACTAACCAGCAATATTGTCCAGGGAGCAGCTGCATGAAGGGCCCTCAGCATTTCATCTTCAAGGAGGCCAGTGGCCAAGCAACACTCATTCCTGCTTGCATTCTTTTTCATGGCTGTGTGGGGAAGTTGCAAGGCCTGACCATCCTCAGGCAGTGCCTCTGAAGCTGCTGGCAGGAGGACGCTGAGAGCGCAGCGCATCAGCCTTCCCCAGCCATACAGCCTCTGCCTGTGAGGGAACGCTGTCGGAGGGAGTCAAAATCTCAAGCTACTGATTGATTCTGGAAAAATCTTAGTCTTGTCATTGTCTTTTATATCTGTTAATGCAATTTTTATTTATTTTTCTTGTTTTAAATCTCTCTAATCAAGGCTTCAGGCTCTTGAGGAGCCTCCAGCAGATCAATTCCATAACTAAGACTAGCCTCCTCTGAGCAGTTGAGGCTGCACTGTAGTTGCAGCATATACTGAAGCATATAGGTTGTTTTTTTGGTTTTTTTTTTAGTTTTTTTTTTTTCTTCTTTAAAACACACACAGAAAAGAATTGCATTTGACTTAAAACTGAAGAAACAATCGGCAGAAATGATGGCCTCTCTGTAGTGCTCCATAGAGCCACATCCTGCTTCTCCTGAGATGGCAGCCTTCAGCAAGAGGCAGTGGCTGCAGCCCACTTTGTGCCATGCAGCCATGGATAGGCTGGATGCCTCGTCTCCAGTCTCAGCAGTGTGAATCTGGGAGCAGAACCCATGCTGCATCATGCTTACATGCACACATGTGCTGTCAGCTGAAGTGAAATCAACCGGTCCAAGTAAAACTTGCTTGTATGTGTTTTTTCAGCCCTCTTCTGATGTCCCCTCATTTCTCATTCACTTGCTGTTCTTGAATTGCAAGACAAACGATTTGCATTTCTTTGGTTTTATGAATGATAGTTGATTGTGAATTGATCTCTGGATCAAAACTCTCTGGAGAGTGGCATCTTCACATGTCACTGATGGTCACTTCATTGAGCAAAATGGGTAATTAGGTTCATCAGACTGGATTGCATGAAACCAGCTATATAATTTTGCTGTGCTTTTTTCATTGTATGATGTAATGCTATAAAGATTGTTCAGCTAGTTGATGGGATCCCCAGCTAAACTAGTACATAGTTATATGGGTTTTGGAATATTTAAATGAAATATTTAAATTTTCTCAGGTGTTTCAGTTTTTATATTTTCTACAAATGTTAGTGTTCTGGGTAGCTTTGCTGACAAATTTCTAAAATTGAATGAGTTATTTTATCCTATAAATCTAGCAAGTATTCTGGTTTTAGTCCTGATATTGTCATTGTTTTGAATGCTGAGCTACAGAGCTTGTACTTCTAGCTTTGGGACACAGGGAAAAATCTAGCTTCACACATCTTTGTTCCAGCCTTCCCATCTTCACATCATCTTCGGCCATGGTTTAGTCTCAGGAGTGTCCAGATACAAAGTATGGCTTGAAGAACAAGTATTTTCTTTGCTTAGGATGCTCCTCAGCCTCCACCCACTCTCTTGGCAGCGTTTGTTTTAAAGAACTTGAGCATTGTTCTGACTCAAACACAGGACATACCACTTATGTCATTTTCCCATTTGCTTGGCCAAGGCTTAGGCAGGGGAGTGCTGCCTTGTGGGCTGTCTGTTCCCAGTATTATTACAAGTCCTGAAGGGCACAGATGGGACTGAGGCCAGGTATGAAGAGACCAGTCTGTTGCATCCTGCATGTTCCCTTGGGTAGTTACTGAGGGGCAGAGGATGCCTGAATTAATTCATTAATGAGTCAGTGATGTTCAGGGACTTTAAATGAGTTTAGGAACCCTTTCAGAAGTCCCAATTGGATGGGAACAGTTAGTAAATGTGCGTGTTCCTTCTTTCCAAAAGACGAGGTCTTGGAAGTACGGCTTGTGTCAAATCCTTCTGAAAACACCTCTGTGTTGTTGTTTTATTGCCTAGTCAGCCATGGGTAAAAAGAAAAAAATACATAGTCCAAGGAGCACAAGTAACCTCTGATGTTTGTCATGCTTTAAAGGTAGAAGTGAAATCTCTAAGGATATTTCAAGAACTGTAATTTCTCTCATATTTCTCTTCAATACCTGTATTGTGTCTAAATCAAAACCAGGGCTTTAAGAAAACAAGCTGTGTTAAAAGCAATCTGCTGCTTGAAAGCCAGTTTTATTACAGAGCTTGCCTGTGCTGATCGGCTGCTCTGGAACTTTCTCTGCTCCACTTGGAGAAACAGATTCAATAGTATGCGAGCACTTGAAAGGAAGACTAATACAACAGGCTGGCCTGTTGCATGCATGGGACTGTCTTGAGTAGCTTTGAGTTTATAGTTTGCTGTTTGGCTTAATACTCAAAGTAGTTTCCTTTTACTTAAGCACTAGAATAGCTTTGGCTATGAACTCTGACAGTGGCATGGCCTCTGTTACTTAACACTAGCATGCAACTGAGCCATTAACTGCACAGATGCTAATGGTTGCTTTTTTAAGGGAGATTCTGAAGAGAGAAGAGGGAGTGAAAGACTAAAAATTATTGAAACTGGCTTTTCCCTAGCCCTTTTTATTAGTATGTAGAGAGGAAAATTCTGTCTTACCAACCTTGTTTTCATGTCTTACAGATTGATTTTACCATATACGAAAAGGTACAAACAACAGTTTTTCTTTTAAACACAAGAGATGTAATATAACTTGGAAATGGTAATTTTTGGAATTTGCTTGTCTGCTCTGCCAAAATGCTCGAGTATGAGGAAATTAGGTTGAGGCAGTCTGGTCGTGTACAAGCCAATGAACTCTATACTCTTTCCTACATATGGCACTCTTTTGGAGAAAAGATGGGTTCTTTATATTTCATAATGTTCGGGTTTTTATGTGTTAATAAACATGGATTTTGTACTTGCTAGCAATAATAAAACTCCTTGAGTATAGTTGCCTTTTTGACACTGATTCAGAGTGATAATATTTTATATCAACCGGGGTATTGTAATGGGGGTACTAAAGCAATGTAATATTTTATGTCTAATTTTATACACGCACATATAGAGATTAACATTACTCTTTTTTTCATGGTAGTAAATTATAGGATAAATTGGATGTCCTCACTCCAGTGTCACTTTCTTCGCTGATTTCTCCCTAGCATTTTGTGGGCATCTGAATGTACTAAATTTATTTACAGAAGCATGAGGTTAATACACTGGAGGGCAGAATCCCACGTCTTCAAGATTTAAGGCAGAAGGTTGTAGTATCTTCTTGTTCTGAAGATAACTTGTGAGCTGAAAAGTCAGCTGTTCTTTGGGAAACGGTTTAGCAGAAGCATAATTTTCTTGAAGAGCTTTTCCTTCTATGATAAAGCTGGACTAGTCTACGGAAAAAGAAAAGCAGTTGAGACTTGTTTGTCTCAAAAAGTAGAAGGAATTGGAAGAGCTTATTCTGTTGAATGCATTTAATAAAGCTAAAATACTAAAACACAAAGACACCAAGGCATTCTAGCTTGTTAGCAAAACTAAGAGGCTGCTTCCTCTTGGCAGATTACAGTTGCTTTTAATAATTACACAGATGTGTAATTATGCAGAACAAGCATTTCTTTCTTGTGCTTTCTGTCGTACAAATCATAAACTATCTTGTTGCAATATAAATTGTTCTCTGTGGTCAAATGACTAATATGTATTGAAAGCAATGGATAGTCCCATGTAGAGCATTTCTGGAGTAAATGAAAATTGTATAATCATCTTAATCTTGTTCTTAGTTTAAGAGAACAAGATTTTAGTACACTCTTTGAAATCCTCAGTCTTTCTGAGATGCACATGTGTTCCTTACACGACTGTCAAAGGCACCGTTCCGAAAGCCAGGAGCCTTTTGCAACTCTTCTCTGCCACTACACTGCCAGGACACTTCATCTGTGAGACAGCGAGATAGCTGGTTGGTGAAATGGTAAATTGTTCTATTCTGCATTAAGAGGTGAAAGCTTCTTATCCTTCCTACTTCTCTGCACTGAGCCTTCAGCTCATGGACTAGGGAGATTTCATATAAGTTCCTTAAAGACACCACATGGCTGCATGCTAAGCTTAATGCTCTGAGTGAAGCTATCTGGCATTCTGCATCAGATTGGACTTCAGCACTTAACCATGCAGTTCTCAAGTGTTGAGCTGTTGTCGGTGCTTACAGCCACCTTGAAATACCTGACTTTAAGGTTGTTTGACAATGGGATTTGTGTTTGAAATGGTGTACCCAGCTGGCATATTTGGAAATGATTTTTCTGTCATCAAGCACAACTTGTAAAATACTGTTTTCATTTTTCCTTTTAAACTACATGTTGCATGTTTGGAGATGAATGCATTGCTGACAGGACAGAGGTGCCTTCAGGGTCTGTTTTCTTCCTTATTTACAGAGTTCCTTGACTCCTGCATAATCAGTTTGTTACAGAACTGAAAACATCCTTGAATAATTATCTACACCTCTTGATGGTCCAGTTCATCTGGAATTTCAGCTGCCACTGGAGACGTCAGAGTTCTGATATGATCTGTTTATCTAATTTTTAAAAGCAAAATTTGGTCTGTATGTGATAACCTGAGACTTACTATGAAGATTAAGCACTCTATATAGGCGTTTTAGATTACTTGGCTTACTGTGAAGGAATTCCAGGTTGAAGTTGAATTAAAAGCTATGAAAATAATCTCAGTGCAGGCATCTAATATTTCCGGGTCCTTCATATAGATGTTTTTCTTGGCATGGAAGGAGATCGTATTCATCAAGCAGAATCACAGTGCAGTTAAATAGGCAAGTAGATACAGTGATGTAATTTGATGTGCTTGAAGAATGGGTTCTTGTTGCCTTGCGTCACGTTCTTAGTGACATTTGCAAGTTGCTGTATAATTGTGTAGTATTTTTATGCTGCAGTTCTTGAAGTAGGATATAGTGAGATTTCTCTCAAATGGATTTGTATAAACAGATCCCAGTATTGCTGGGATTGCATATGTAATATTGTGCTATTTGAGCTTATCAAATGTATGCATCAAATATATATGGGTGGTGAACTGTCTGTACAACAGTGCTCAAAGGATCACAGTGAACGGGGTTACATCTGGCTGACATCTGGTCACCAATGTTCCCCAGGGCTCCATTCCAGGGCCAGTACTGTTCAACATCTTTGCCAGCAATCTGGATGCAGGAATGGGATGCATCCTCAGCAAGTTCACTGATGATACTGAACTATGAGGTGCTGATGACTATCTGGAGGAATGAGAGGCCTCGCAGAGGGATCTGGATACACTGCAGCGTTGAATAGTCATGAACAGCATAATCAACACAGGAAAATGCTGGGTGCTACACCTGGGATGGATAATGCCAGACACAGGCACAGACTGAAGCCGAGTGGCTGAGAGCAGCTCAGCGGAAGGGACCTGTGGGTGCTGTGACAGCAGCTTAGCATGAGCCAGCAGCGTACCCTGGCAGCCAAGAGGCAAACCATAGTCTGGAGGATGTTAAGCACAGCCAGCTGGTCAGAGATGATTCTCCTCTTATGTACAGTGCTGGAGCATCCTCATATTGAGTATTGTGTGTGGTTCTGGGCTTCACAACAGAAAAAGGATGTTAAGGTGTTTGAATGCATCCAGAGGAGGGTTTGGTCAACATCTATAGACTTTTGTGGAAAGGCAGGTACTCATCATAAATAATCTTTCCAAAAGATACTGCTACTTATGCTACTTAATTAAGTGGAAGCTTCTTTGAACTTGGTGGAGAACGTTGCTGAGACTAATTCTGAAGGAGCCGGTTTTTTTATGTGGTACTTGAAGAAATGGTTTAAGAAAGAGTACTACCCAGCCATTATACATTGCTACTCCTGTTCTTACCAGGCTCAGAGAATGTTAAATTTTGGCACTGCTGTCAGAGAATCCTGGAATCAAATGTCTTAAAATGTTCAGGCAGAAATTCACTCAAATTCATGCTGGTTTTGCACTAGAGAAGGGATATTGAACAACTGTATATATCAGACTTTTTTTTGTTCATTTTAATTTTTTTTTTAGAATTCTTTCAAAGGGTCAAAGTCAAACAATATTGGGACTTGTAAGATCAGATTGATGTTTATCAGTGTGAAGTGTTATTGGAGTGCTCATCCAGATGAGTTTGCATATGCTACCATGCTGTGTGGCTACTTGTCTGTTGGGATTTTTAAATTTGTTTGATTTCTTCAGTGAGTGACAAAAAATTCAATTAAAGTGAGTCTTGAGATCTTGTTGTTGGGCAGGAGCACTCAGTTGCATGAATACAAGACAGGAGCAGAAAAGGAATCAGCAGCTTAGAAGTGCATGTGAGTGAAGTGTTACACTGTGATGAAAAAGCCAGAAGGCCAGCTGGAAATATAGCACAGGAGCATAGCCTACTCTCTTCAACCCAATCTCTGCCTCATCTGTGGTACTGTTTAGCCGGATAGTCAAAGCCTATTGTCCATATCAATGTGAAGTTTGTATCTTTGGGTTTGTGACTTTAATCACAGAATTACACAGAATGGTAGGGGTTGGAAGGGACCTCTAGAGATCATCGAGACCAACCCCCCTGCCAAAGCAGGTTCCCTACACCAGGTCGCACAGGTAGGCGTCCAGGTGAGACTTGAATATCTCCAGAGAAGGAGACTCCACAACCTCCCTGGGCAGCCTGTTCCAGTGCTCCGTCACCCTCACCGTGAAGAAGTTCTTACGCACATTCGTGCGAAACTTCCTATGCTGCAGCTTATGTCCGTTTCCCCTCGTCCTGTCTCCACGTACCACTGAAAAGAGACTGGCCTCACCACTATGGCCGCCACACCTCAGATATTTATAAGCCTGGATCAGGTCCTCTCTCAATCGTCTTTTCTCAAGGCTAAACAGACCCAGTTCACTCGGCCTTTCTTCATAGGGGAGATGCTCCAGGCCCTTCACCATCTTTGTGGCCCTCCGCTGGACTCTTTCCAAGAGATCCCTGTCTTTTTTGTACTGGGGAGCCCAGAACTGGACACAGCAGTCCAGATGAGGCCTTACCAGGGCAGAGTAGAGGGGGAGGATCACCTCCCTCGACCTGCTGGACACGCTCTTCTTAATGCACCCCAAAATGCCATTGGCCTTTTTGGCCACGAGGGCACACTGCTGGCTCATGGCTAACCTTCGTCCACCAGGACGCCCAGGTCCCTCTATTGTGGGACTCCCCCTCTATTCTACTTGCAGAAGATCAAAGTAGTTTTGTGGGAGCTTTTAGAGAAATCATTGTCTTTGAGAAAGTATGAAAATGCTTGTCTGAATGTTGGTGAGTAGAACTTGGAAGTTTATGTTGTTGTAGAGTAGATTTTATTAGGACATGCATATTCTCATATTAGTTACCAGATAATTCCCATTCTGCTCTTCTTTTGAGTTTCCATTTAGATGGCCATAAAACACAGCATTTGGATCAGCTTTTATCTAAGCTTTTATCTAAGCAGGTGACATTGCATCTGACAAACACTGTTGTATTTGAATTTTTTTACCCTTGCAATTTTACTCTAAAATAAAAGCATTTAGAAGTATGTAACAGTACACGGAATCAGCTGTACAGAGGAAGATCTCTTGTAGGAACTTGCAAAGAAGGGAAGCAGAGGAACTTGGCCAACAAATCCTGGAAACGGGTACTTCTACTCGAGAAATCTTCTTTCCTAGGCTTTCCAGAGATGTACTTTGCTCTCCCATTTATAGCTAAGTCTTTGGAAGTTGCCTGTTGGCTTTTAGAGACTTGTTTGCTCACCTGTTGGAGTTCAGTGTAAAACTGAAAGCTGGCAAAGTGAGTATCTGTTTTAGAACTGAAGTAGTATTTCTTCCTCGGTTTGAAGAGACGTTTCAAGGTTAGCACTTGCACATGTGCTATTTATTGTGCAAAGTACTTCCAGAGACTCCTCTGCCCAACAGGTGTTGCTCTAAATACTTGCATCACGTTTCACCAACTTTGATTTAGACATTAGTTTGTCTTGCTTTACGATCGTTATCCCAATTCTCCTGTAAACTTGCGTCTGCCAGATGTCCTTACAGATCCCTCAGGCATGGCAAAGAGTTTGAAGTGAAAGACTCCTCACCACTCAAGTATGTCCTGAAGCATCTAAGTTGCAATTAGGATACAGTGGACAGCTTCACATGAATTTGAGCTGGCAAGTGTTACCTTGAGTGGAATTACGCTGCAAAGTCAGCCATGGAAAACTTCTCATTTAAAACTGGGGCGGTGGACATGTCAGGCATTTCCTCTTAAAATATTCTTTCCAGTACAGCAAAAGAATTGTTACATGTGATTATTCACAGTGTCTACTCATAGGAAGGAAGTGGAAGTCATAAAAAATGAAATTCTAGCACAAGAAGTTGATCTGGCACTTCAGTGTTTTCCAGAGCAATGAATGGGTTGGTAGGATGGTGGAAGAAGACAAATACTTAAATGGCATAGCTAGCAATGCTTTCTAGATTTCTGATAAATATAGCATGTAAACTAGTAGTTGACTGTTAGCCTAACTCAGCGGTTAGCTTAACATCTTAGTGTGGCAGCTTGTTCTGTGAGGATCACCTGAATTCCTTTGAGATGGAGGAGGAAATTCAGAAGGTGTATGTAAATTGTAGAGACCAGAGAAGGCCAGAATGTACAACTGATTTAGTGATATTTGACTGAACAAGGTCTCAGATCTAGGAGATCTAGGATCCTCTGCTTCAGATGAAGAGGGTTTCTCATCTGTCTAAATCATGCTACTTGCTATTTAGTTTTCTTTTCAGGTCCATGCACCACTCTGTGCTTAGAATGAATTATAGATGTAGATGCAGCACAAATAAGGCTTCATTTCTATCCCAGACTGTCATCTCAGTGACACTCTGACCCTTTCCAGAAAAGACTCAGGAAGTAAGGAAGAAGGGATTTGCAGCTCATCTTACAGCAATTTTCCATTTTCTCTCTGGATATCAGCTTGTTTTGTAAGATAAGTTTAGAAAAGAGTTGTTATACCACAAGATTATTTTGCTAGTCTTACTGATTTTTTTTTTTTTTGCTTGGTAAATATTTGATGCTGTTTTTTGCATTGGATAACAAATTGCTAACCACTAACATGTCTTGCTGTAGCACGTAAGCTTCCCATGCTCCAGAGGGAGCAAATGGACTATATAGTGTGCTGCCGAAAAAGAAAACAAAAACCTCGAAATAAAAATCTTTTAAGATTGCTATATAGCCTGTGCATTTCTTCTAAGGACCTGTTGTTTTCTGTCTTGTTTTCAGTGATGTCAGCTGAGCTTCATTAAGTTAACTCAATTTTCATTGGCTTACAAATTCACTCTAAGTATCATGTTAAAATCCTTGGTATTTATTACACAAAATTAAAAAATAATAGCATGGGAAATTATAGGACTTGGTTATGTTACTTTAGTTACTTAAATACAAAGCTTGGCCTAGCAGATGTTTTTTTTTTTTTTTTTTTTTTTTTTTTTGAGGCCTTAGAAAGTGATAATATACAAACATGCCATTAAAATGTTGGTTACAGATCCTGAGAGTGCAGTCTAGAGAAAAGACCACACAAACTCTCATTCAGGATGTTTTCATTTTCTGCCTGTCAACAAATTACACTCTGCTGTGGAGATTTATAGTATGTGCTAATCATGTTACTCTGTCCTCTGGATTGAAGCTGTGCACACGCAAAACAATAAAATCTGAAAGTTTGTTTTTAAGACAGTAATGCAAGTAAATGGTCTACTCAAGGATGTGGTTGTGGTTGTGACTTGTTAAAATGGAAATGGGAAAATAAACAGGAAAAGCATACGGAGTCGGTTTGTTATGGAATATACCACCATGTCTTGAATTTAACTCAAGCATGAAGACTACAGTATTAACCCTTACACACACTTCTGTGAGTCAGAATTCTTGACGCATTATTAATCAAAATCCCCACTACCCATCCCTCTGGTAGTAAGTGCTCAAAAGGAGAGAAAAAATAAGAGACCCTGATTTCTTTTGCTTGTTCAGGTTGCAATCTTCATTTAATGTATTACAAAGCTCTCGTTTACTTTGTAATTAGGTATGAATGGATTTTTAAGGCCTTGTGAAGTTCTAAGACTGATAATGTTGCTCTGGTTAAGCAGAATACTTAGGCGTGTGCCTATGTCTTCTGTTGGCTAATGAAATATCTGTATTTGAATAGCTCACTGAATCAAGGCTACTAAACAGGTGGTTGTTCTGACTTCTATTGCCTTCTATAGACCCTTAAGTCAAATGGTATCTCTATTTTTAATTTTGGGGAGAAAAATCCATCTGTCAGTATAGCAAGGTCTGGTGGGCAGGCACCTCTCCAGGGTTCACGAGAGCAGCTGCGTGCTGTGTGTAGAAAGGAAGTCTTGAGGGAAGAAAAAAAAAAGTTTATTGTGGATATGTGAGGTGCTTTGCAATATTCTGGGTTTTGTTTGTTGTTGTGTTGTTTTGTTTTTCCAGAACTCCTGACAAACTTTCCATTTACTTTTGATGGGTACTTACAAGAAAGGGTAGTGATATTCCACTGGTCTGAGTTTATTCAGACTCTTATTAGGACAAGTATTGATTTCTTCTCCATCATGCTTCTTCCAGTAAAGGATTGATTTATTCTTGCCTGATGTGACTCAAAGAAGAAACTTTATCCCTTGATATCAAAAAGAGTAAAAGCTAGCTATCAAAGTAGAGATTTCTGTTCTAGTTATCAGTAATGAGTTGCCCATGGAGGGATATAGTTTCCCTTGGTTTCCTAATGTTTGTTATCTGCTTACTGAGGAAGTCTTTGTTATATACCCAGTGAGATCTGAGGTGGGTCTCTTTTGCTTAATTGTTCTGGTCTACAGGAGCAACGAAATAGGCTCAGTTGTTGTGTTTGTTTGCTTTAAAAACAAACAGACAAAAAAAAACCCACAAAATTTTAAGTAGTTGGAAGAAGCAAATGTAGGAATTAGTACTTGACTGTATAAGCTATTAGGTTGTAAGTTAGGAGGAGTATATTGAGAGCTTTACAAAATGCATTTTAAATGGGATTCCTGACATGTAATTGTTGGTTTGTAAATTATTGTGGTATGTTAAACGTACTACTAATTCTGCAACACCTTATATGTAAGATACATAAGTTCAGTGGCCAGAGCATGAATTAGAGAAGGCATGTGTGTAGTCACAACCGTAAGCTATGGAGAGGCTATCGTCTTCTCACCTGATGAGAAACATAACCTTAGGAAGTCTATTTGTTGCTGTGCGGCTTTATTTGGTTCCTGCTTTTTCTGGACAACAGATGCTGGATGTTGAACATTCCTGCTCTCTTGCCCTCAGATTCTTCTCCAATCTGTGGTAGGGGGTGGTTGGGCTGTGGCCGTTCACTGCCCTTCCCCAAGATACAGCCTTGTTTTTGTTTTCTGGACCAATTTCTTGTGGTTTCAGCTGTCATTTGCTTTGTGTTTAGTTTTCAGGGAACTGTATATAAAGCACACCATGAAGTCATAAATCTAATTCCTCACAGTTTAATGAGGCAGAAGGGAGTGACACATCTATTATTGTAATGAAGAAGGTGCAAAATGTAATCTGTCTGAAATAGCTGCTGTGTGCTGACAGTGCCCCATGCAGGCTGTTGTCATACTAGTTAACTTAATCTATAAACTTGTCTCTTTGAGGGACTAGTTTCTTAGTTTGGTCGGAGTTTGTTTGGAATACCACACCCACGAGTGGGACTAGAGAAAATAAATAAAAAGCAGTTTCTGCTCCCTTTTTCTTCCTTTCTTGTGTGCAAGTGGTCCAGTTCTCTTCCCACTTAGGCTTATTCTGAAGAGTTCAATCATATAATGGTCACTTTATTTGACAGATCCTTCCTTCTCTTTCTCTTTTTTCTTGATTTAGAAATACTGCTTTGACTGCTGTTATATTCAAAACTTCTTCACCACTCAAAGTTCATAGTTCATTTCATCTCCAGTATTTGTTTTTTCCCTTGGCTACATTTTGCTTTACATCCTGCTTACTCTTGAGATGAGATGGCCTTTTTTTTTTTTTTTTTTTTTAAATTTCCTAATGATTCTGAATGGTAATTCAGGATTAAGGGCTGCTTTGGAACAGGCATTGCTTGTGGCTCAGGAGATGCCTGAGCTGCCAGCTGCTGGGGACCGACCAGGAAGATGTTTTGGAGAGTGCTGGGATTTGCTTTCCGTACTTTTGTTTTTTTTTCCACTTTGGCCACCACCATGATGTTGAGCCTCAGGTTTGATTGACTGTAGCTATTTTTGTTTGTATTGTTTCACTGTCTTTATTTGTTTGTAGCTGAGGTAGACAAACTTTAGCTTTATATGACACTTGAATTTAACATTGGCTTGGAAGTACAAAATTGTCATCAAGTTTGTAATGTAGTTCAGAATTTTTCTTTATATATTTACATAGTTTTTCATGGAAAGGATTATTCAAGACAAGTAAAAAAATATGTAGCCTCTAAGCACCACAGTGCACTCAATCTTTCTGCTCAGTGCACTGCTGTTGTTGTGCCTTGGAAGAAGTCAGACCAAGTTCACTCAGTGTTATGCATGAAAAACACTTTTAAAATTAAGTGATTAAATAATTTCGCTTGGATCTCTGGTGTATTTTCCTGTCTAAAAGAAAGCCGTTCTTATTTGAGCAGGGAGTAGAAAGACAAAGGAAAAAAATCCTTTACCATGACCTTACAAATACAGACATTTCAAGATCATTGACATAATCCTGTAGCATAAATCCTTTTAAAATACTGTAATCAACAGAATGGGAACACTTTTATTGCTGATTGTTTCTGAAGAACATTAGTGGGGGTGATTAGAGCCCCAGGTAGCTTGGGCTGATCCTGCTGCTAGTGTGGTAAAGCTGCAGTTGGAAAGCTTGTGGTCACTGATGTCTGCGATCACAGTACTCCTAGATAGCATGAATATTGCTATTAGAACCTTGTAAAACTGTGTCACCAGAATGGGAGTAGGAGGAAGTGAGAAGAAACCAAAACAATGAGGCCTGCTCAGGTAACTCTAGCTGTTGAAAGGCTTGGAAGCACCGATACGCTGGGTGACATCTGAGCAGCCGTCATTTTATTGGCTCTTGGCCTCTAGCAAACATGAGAAAGTTTGGGTTAGTCAAGTCTGGTCTGCTGGCTTTTGGGGGTATGTGGCAAGGAGTTGGGTGGCCTCTGTGGGGAGGGAGTAGGGGCTGTGATGGATGTGCTGGGCACAGCTGCTTCTAGCCCACTCCATAACAGCCACCACAGGACACAGCTGCGCTCAGCAGTGAGATGATGACACCTCAGGGAAAACATATTTAGGAGGATACAGAGCTCTGCACAAGTGCGAGGAGCGAGGTAAAGTGTGGGAAACAGCCCTGTAACATTTACTTAGTGGGTTTTCTTGAAAAACATGTATCCCATCCTAAAATATCAGATCTGAATGTAACAGATGATCTTCGTGTGAGCTTAAAACACTGTGGCTATTTCAATTAGTCAAATATGCAGCTTTTCTCAGTACTTCAGTATTTGAGTTGGAAAATGTCGCTGTGCTATATGCTATGTATGGGATAGTACTTCTCAGTTGGAAGATGAACACCAAGTATGAAGAGTTTCTGTGAGATGTTTTGGACAACTCAAGATATATACCTGTTAGTTGTCTTTTTTGGCTAGCGACTCTAGAATGTGCAGATCCTACAGAAAATCTTGGTAGAAGCCAGACATGCATCTGTTACGTTGACATTCTTATACTTAGCACCCCTCATAAAATAGCCATCTAGCTTTCTATAGTGGGAGGAACAGGATGATCCACATAGTTTCCCATCGCTACTTCCACAGAAACTGAATGATGTTTTGGTGATGTAGTGCACAGACACAGCACGCAAAGGCTTAAATCAAGAAATAAGAACTTACGGTGCTGGGAAGATTTTCTTTTTGTGCTGTTTATTCTCCACTGTTCCCTTCATGTGCAGATACTGAAGAAATCACTGAGTACAGACCTTAGTTGAGGTAATCGGTGCTCCTCAGGACCAGTAGATGTATAATCCAGAGGAACTAGTTTAAATACATCAGGGTTTTTTTTTGTTTGTTTGTTTTTGTTTTTTTTTATATCTGTCTATTAAAAGATAATACAACACATGGCAACTGTTTGTAGCTTCACCATCCTTGCAGAAATCTGGATTTATAAAATGATGAGTGGATTGCAATTATCCATAAATATTTTATTTTCATGTCTGAGAGTTATAACTCTATTCTGGTGGCTTTTCTTCTTACGGAAAGAAAAACAAAAGGTACTGTCTTTAGGCTAACACTGAAAGACCACAAATAGGGTACTTTTGAATATCAAAAGCAAAGAATGTGTAAAACTTGGTTTAGCATAGTCATTCAAAGCTGCATAATTTTAAGATGAGCAGGAGTGCATTTTCTTTCTGGTTGGTTTGAGTGGAGAAAACATAAGAAATGAAGTGAGGACTTGTTCAAACAAAACTATTATTTTTGCATATGCTAATGATGATTATTATTTTTCTTTTTTCCAACAAGAGGAAAAACTGAAAAATTATAGTCCAGCAATTAGTGATCACTTATCGTCTAGAAAGCAGTGTTGAGTTTGCTGGCTATTCAAGCCTTTGCATTTCATGTTCTGCTATCCCATGTGCCAGGAGTCAAGGCCTTCTCTTTCAAAAAGTGTATGCACACTTCAGATGATGAGAAACTTCTTGAACTACTTAGCAGTAGTTGTTAACTCTGCTAGACCAGGTAGTTAAGCTAACCTGCATAGGAAGAGAACTGACTGCTTTCAGCATGAATTTCATTGCAGTAGGACTGGCTGAGGTATTTGGGGTGATAGTGAACACATGATTTTTCTCAGCAGCATCTGTTTGGGGTAGAGAAGAGTGAACAAGTATTAATACTTGGGATGGTGTTGAAAGACATGAGAGGCACTGGGTTTTATCTGCCCTGAAGTTTAAGAGGATGTACCACAACTGCTGCGGGCTCATACATCACTCAGGCATGTGTAATGAAGATGACAGAGTCTGCACATTTCAGTATAGGGGCGTGTATTCCTCATCAGCCTGATTGTTGTGTGACCCAACCTAATGTCTCTATGTGAGGTCCTGTTAAAATGCTGTTTTCTTCAGTGCTAGCTTGGATACAAACATACTGCCCACTATTGCATAGTCCAGATATGCCTTGTTACAGTTTGGATGCATTTGCATATAAACATAAAGCATTTATTTCTGTTTTATACTTCAGGCAACAAGAGCTTCTTTGACTCACCATTGTAACAGTCTGGGGGACTCCTTGGGCAAGGAAAATGATATTGCTCTGATTATTGATGGCCATACACTGAAGTATGCCCTTTCATTTGAAGTCAGGCAGAGCTTTCTGGACTTGGCACTCTCCTGTAAAGCAGTCATTTGTTGCAGGTAAGAAACTCTGGAATTTATTTTAACAGTAACAGAATGGGCACGAAGCTTTATGAAATTTCACCTTGTACGTTAGCTTTCCTTTCATACTTAGAGTATACTATTCAAGAAGTAAGCTGTGGTCATGAGCCACTTGATAAAGTAATTGATTTCTCTGCTGTGGAACTGTTGAGAAGCTGGGGCCGTGGTGGGAGAAGCAAAGGAGAGCTATGGAGAAGTATTACTCGTATATTGCAGCCAGCTCTGTGAAAGCATTCGTAAGACTGACCAACAGGCCAACAGGGTTGAAGATTTGAATTCTTCCTGGCCTTCTACAGGATCCTCTGTGGTGCAGCAGCCCTGTACACCTTTGTGATGAGGATTCAATCAGCTGCACCACTTATTCCAACAGATCACAAAAATTTGACTGTTTGTAGTTGAAGCCATACTGCCAATCCCATGTCATCACTGCTGCAGAAAAAGTGAAATAGGAGCCTGAAGCAAGAAGACTTTATACTTGTGTAGCAGGAAGGTTGTGTTATTTTGAACTTTGAAAGGAGATCATGCTCCAATAAGTGTAGGTGACTGTCAGCCTAGACAGCAGTTCTGTCAAAGATGTTGGGATCCTGATGGGGACAAACTGACCACGAGCAAACAATGTACCCCAGCAGCAGAAAAAGGCTAGCAGGATCCTGAGTGGTAGCAGAAAGCATTGTCAGCAGGTTGAGGAGGTGGTGCTTCTGTTCTACTCAGCACTAATGAGGATACATCTGGAGTGCTGCTTCCAGTTCTGGAACCCCAGTACAAGAACAAAATGGATTTACCAGAGACAGGCTGATATAAGACCTCAAAGATGACTGAGTGGATTGAATGACTGGAACATCTTTTATATGAGGAGAGGCTGTGAGGACTGGAACTGTTCAGGCTAGAGATGAGAAGTCTTAGGGGTTATCTTGTCAATTGGTATAAACATCTCTTGGGAGGGAATGAAGATGAGGTGGACAGGCTCTTTTGTAACAGTGCCTAGTGACAAGACAGGAGGCAAGAAAAAAAAGTATAACATCTGAAATTTTAGCTGAATACAGGAATACAGTATTTTACTGTATGAGTGTCAAACAAAGGAATGAGTTTCCTGGAGAGGTTATGGAGTCTCTGATGTTAGACATGGAAAACTCACCAAGATGCATTCCTGAACAACCTATTATACCAGATCGTGCTTAAGAAGGGCAAGTGAATAAGATGATTTCAAGCTGTGCTTATCCTATGATTCTGTGACTGCATGAAAATGTTGTTGTATGGGATCTTTTTTGTTTTCTCCAGTCAATGTTCTTAGCCCTTCTCCAAAGCTCTCTTCTGAATGGTTGCCAACTATAATGACTTTTAATTCCAGCTCAGTCCCTTTTAACAGTTTTTTAGCTGTTGCTGTTTGATTACTTTTTCAAGGGAGCATAGCATGAGGTATTGATGAGTCTCATTTTTGCAACTGTTTCACAGGACTGAATAAATGTGTGGTTTACAAGGTGGAGCTTATATAATTGCAGTAATTGTCTCTTGAATATAACAGGTCCAGTTCTTTTTGGAATCCAAGATAACAGTGGAATTATTGAATCCACCATACAGTTCTTATGCCACTCTTACCCGCCATGGAAGTATGTGCTTGTACACAGAACTAGTCTGTGTAGGTCTGTGTTACTGCCTTTGTGATCAGTTCCCTTGGGCTTACAAAGCATCAACTGCTCAGGAAGTAAATGGAAGCCATGCTGTCCACTAATGCTGTTTTCTAGGGAAGGAGATTGACAACCAAAGTCGTTATTCTCATCATCTATCTGTATGCTTTGGTACAGATCATTCTGAAGCAGATTGTTAGTTTATTCCTTAGGGATTCAGTGAGCTCTGTCAAGGATCTATGTAGATGAAAAAAATAATAGACTGCAATTTTACTGCAATTTTTAAAATTTGTAGTTCATTTTATATATATAAATATATATAATCTGTTTGTAAAACAGAAATGTAATGTTAGGCATAACATTTTTTTTTCTTTTACTTTTTCATAACCAAGCCAACAGCAGTTTTAATTACTAATGAATTAGAAAATTGAGGAACAATGCAGGAAAACCATACTGTAAAGTGTAAATCAAAGGGAAAAGATGATGTAATTTCTTAGGCTTAAAAAGAGGAATAAAAATAACAGGGTTTTGAATCCCCAGGGAAAAAAAGGAATGCCTTTAATAGCCTTTAAGTCTTTACAGGAAACTTTTTCATTTACTTGCCAGGTGCTTGATACTGAAAGAGGAAAACATTTTTTTCTACTCTGGGCTGCTTTAATAGTACTTTGTGTGTAAAATAAGACAGTGCATTTAAACTTCAACAGGAAAAAGTTTTAAAATGTAATTGGCACAGCAAGAGGAAATTTCAAATTAAACAGAGTTAGTCTTCAAACAAAAATGTTAATTGAGAGGGGGATCTGGGTCTTTAAACTTGGTGGTATGATGTTTTGGGCACTTTAGGAGGAGTGGTGTTGCTATTCTCAACATAGCATAAATTTGTGGGACTTAATATTTCATAAACTTACTATAAGATTTTTCATTCCCTCTGGGTGTTTCAGCTGCATTTGCCATTCAAGGATTTTTTTTTTTTTAATATACTTAATATATACTGTATGTTCATTTGCTGGGCTTTAGGCATAAACTGTAGTTGAACTTGATTCTCAGGAGTAATCTCTGAAAATGAAACTGTAGTAAGCCTGGCCCCATTTTGCATTTAGAGGGAGAGATGGTATCTTCTGCAGGGGTTAAGTCTTCCACTGTTGCATAGTCTCTTAACAGACCACTGGCACAGGAGGAAAATATACCCCTTGGGAGAGTGGTGAAGCTTGAAAAATCAAACCAAACAGTTCTTTAAGAAAAAGCCTTGTTTGTTGAAAGTTCTTCCAGAGACTGACAGATCTTATCTTCCTTTATACTGACTGGGATATTGGTATGCAACTGGTCCAAAGCGAGCAAAAGTTACTGCTCAGTAAAAATAAATGTTTTTAATTTTTTTATGCGAGTAGCAAAATGTGTTAAATGGTTAAATGAGGGTGTTTCTTTTTGGTAACAAAAGGATATTTTATCACTTATCTAGTGTTTGTGCCTCTTAGAGAAGGTTAGTTTGTACAGCAGATCACTCTTTGTGTTTGAATATGAACGCAAAAAAAAGAAAGATGCAGCTTTCATGTGACTACAGCATAATTAACTCCTTACTGAAGAGCCTGCCATGATTTAAAATCATCAGTGTTTCTTGAATGAAACAAAGATCTCCAGAAAGATGGGTGGCACAAGGCTGGGACAACATCTCTCATTGGGCTCCCTTAGGGTGTTTCTTGTGTTGGTTGTATTGCTGGCCACCTCTGCAATACATCTTGAAGTAGTGGCACTGGGCTGCTGTTTAAGCAGTGTATTAATTTTATTGTAGAATCATTTAAGTTGGGGAGGACCTTTAAAGGTTATCTGCTCCAACTCCTCTGCACTGAACAGGGACACCTACAGCTCCATCAGGTGCTCAGAGCCCTGTCCAGCCTGACCTTGAGTGTCTCCAAGGAAGGGGCATCCATCATCTCTCTGGGCAGCCTGTGCCACTGCTTTTCAACATATATTTCTACAGACCAAAAATGTTGAACTGAGCTTTTGCACCTAGACCCTGCAGCCTTTTTCAGCACTGAGCAATGGCCTCATTTGAAGAGGGCTTGGGTAGGTGTGGCAAATGAAACCAAGAGCTCCACCTCATGTCTGATTTAAAATCTACTGTTCTGAACTTCTTTATTCACAAATGAGGAACATCAGCTGGCATGCTGTGGAATTGTAGGGATTGTAATCACTCACCTCACAAATCCGTTCGAAATGATACAACAGCAGAAGCCAGTCAAAAATTTATTAAGCTGTTTCATTGCAGGTTTTGAGAACTTGCCTATACAGGACAGTTCTGTTGTGCTGTCATATCTCTTCACTGAAATATAGTGAGGTATTTTCTTCTTAAAGAGAATATAGTTTGACTACCCTTTTCTTTTCCTGCATTTGTTGCATAAGAGCCATTTGTACTAGAATGCCACCAGCCCTTAAATCCCGTACTTACCTGTTTCTGCTTTTCTTGTTGGGCTGATGGAAATTAGTGTAGCTGTGAGGAATTGTGAAGCTATCGTGACTTCATCACACTGATATATATAAGTCGCAATATCTTGATTTTGGGTTTTGGCTCTTGACAAACAGTTAACCTCAAGAGGAACAGAAATAAATGTTTCAGTAGCTGTATAATCTGTCAACTCTTCAGCCTTGCAATTAACTGGTGTCCTGTTCTGCAGAAACCTATGAAATGGCATTACAGTATAAAGAGGAATTGAGGAAATAGAACAACAGTGATTTCTGTGCATTATCTGCTGTTTCCACAGTGCCATTTGCCCTTTTGTGATTACTACAGCATGATTTTGCTGGCTTTTAGCTTAGATAGTTGTTGGTCACCTAGCCTCACCGACCAACCTTGTCAGGATATGTAGCATAAACTCTTGTTTTCTGTACCTTGAGAAATAGTGAAGCTGTAGTGATGGTAATTAAAAGCCAAGGGATAAAGTAAACAAAGTGAGAAAATGCATGTTCTTTAAAGAAAATAACCCTCTCTGACCACCTGATTGTTTTCACTTTTTTTGCTGTTTCAAGCAGAAGTACGCACATGAGTGTTCAGGGTGGGGAGAGGACATGAGCCCAGTAACACTGCTCTGAGAAAAGATGGTAAATATTCCAAAATGAGTATGCCCTTTGGTTAAAGCACGTCTATTAGAGTGCTGAAAGGGAGGAGGTTTTAATGAACAGAAAGCAGATGACAGGGGAAGAAAAAAAGCAGCCTGTGAAGAGTACCTGTTGCTAATTGTTAATGTCACTTTGTCAGCTAGGTAATGAGAAGACAGATGAGGAGACAAGAGAAGTTGTCTCAGCATGTGAGTTGTAAGGCCAGAGGTTGCATGCTTCTAGTCTTCCATCCTCGTTCTGAGGAGACATCAATAATATAGCTCACAAAATGAACATCTGGAATACCTCTTAAATATTTATGCCCATAAGTCTCATTGTTGCTGGGGTTAGTACCTGACAAAGTGATTATTCTGTGCTGTAATTCAGAATGTATGTATTTATTAAATCAAAAAACTGTCTTGTTGACTTGCATTAGAAAAGAGCCCTATTCTTGTGGCAGAAAATTATAACGCAGTTTTGATTAGAAATATGCAAACTGTTTCTAACATTAATTGGTCCCAAAGAAAATTATGGATGTATTGCATTTTCCTGTATATACATCTGATGTTTTCCCTCATCTCTCACCTACTGAATTATCAATGCTTGTTCTCTTGTTCTATTTCTGACAACTCATGACAGCATGGCATTCATCTCATAGCTTTGAAAACCATGAGGGAAAAACCATTCTGGCAGCTTTAATTTTTACAGGTAATGGAAGTGGGAAGAAGGTTTGAGGTTGCACCATGATGTTGTGCTCTCTGCACTCCAGAATAAACACCCCTCACAGATAATTAGAAATGATTGTCTAAAATGTCCAGTATATATCTAGGCATGTGTAAAGAAATCTCAGGACTTAATTATGACTTTTCTTGAAAACTTATTGGCTGCTTTGCAAGAGCTTTGCAAACTTGCAAAATGCCACCATATCTGTGTTGGAAAGCCAGTATGGCCAAGCTTCAGGAGGAGGCTGGTCTTGCTCATGAGTTTGGGGAATTATCTTGCCCTCTGAGAGGCACGGTGAGCTTCTGCTGAATGTCCTGGCTTCTGTTCATTCTTGTTCATCAAATTCCTGCTATATGGCCAAGCATTTCCTTTGCTTAATTCTACACCATTGTTACAACCGTGTCTATGTTAAGAATACTTCCCCTCGCCCCCCTTTATTTTTGGTGTTTGAGATGAGGAATTAATTCAGACAAAGTAATCTGTAAGTTGAGCTGCTCTTTATTTTCCAGCAGTAGTCACAATTTGGCAAAATGCTTGCCTTTTTGTGTTATTCATGAAAAATAGTGATAGAGTATATTTGTATTAGTTTTGGAACTTCTGTGTTTTGATTCATATCAAGTACTTGACTAAGAGTTTGATTTGTTTTCGTATGGGATGACCAGTTGAATGATTTCTCTGGTCGTAAGTATGGTTATGAATGAATCATTTGTTCCTGAAACACTCTGCTACATTCACCCAAACTTCCTATGCCTGTAACCTTGCTAGCATCCTTGCAAGCAGGTTCACTATCAGCATGATTTTGAAAAACTTGGAGGAAAGGCATGAATACAGCTAAAAGCCACTGACTTTCTTGTTTGGAAACAGTTTTTTTGGTGTTTTTTCTTGGGGGTGGGGGGGGGGGAGGAGGTGCTTTTTTTTTTTTTTTGGTTTTGTTTTGTTTTGCTTTTTCAGGAAAAAGGTATGCTTGATAAAAACTAACATGTTAAAAGGAGAATATGTCCTACAAAGAGAGACTGAAGGAAGTGGGGCTGTTCAGTCTGGGGAAAAGGAGGCTGAGGGGAGACCTTATTGCTCTCTTCCAATATCTGAAAGGTGCTTACAGCCAGAGCGGGGCTGGTCTCTTCTCACTGGTGACAGGTGGCAGGACGAGGGGAAATGGCCTCAAGTTGTGCCAGGGGAGGTTTAGGTTGGATGTCAGGAACACTTCTTTACAGGAAGGGTTGTTAAGTACTGGAATAGGCTCCCAGGGAGGTGGTTGAGTCACCATCCCTGGCTGTGTTTAAAAACCATTTGGATGTGGTGCTCAGGGACATGATTTAGTGGAGGGTTGTTAGAGTTAGGGTAATATGGTTAGGTTGTGGTTGGACTTGGTGATCTTTAAGGCCTTTTCCAACATGAGCGATTCTAAGATTCTATTCTATGATTCTATGGTTTTTTTTTTCCTCTGAGTGCTGTTTACCCTACCTTTTTTCTTTAAATTTAATTGGTTGCCTTTTTACATTGTGTGTCTGGCATGTAGGTGAACAAAATCTTAATATTTTACTTGGTGTATTTCATAAAATGCAAGTGAAATGTCTGTCCTGACCTATGCTTTGATAACTCTCAGAAACAAATCCAAATGGTATCAGTTTCCTTATGCTATGGTACTGTGACCAAATTTCTACTGGTCTTGTCACATTCTGTGTAGGAGAAACTAGCAATGCTCTGTTTAGTGCTACATTTCCCAAACTGAAAAATAAACATTCCTTAGATACTGCACATGAGAAAACACTATACTGCTGGAACGCATGCTATTTTAGAGGAAAGATAAATCTGTGGTTTGGAACACCTTCTGTTTCATGAGAAGTTCATAGTACTGGTATATTTTTGTTTCCACAAGTGTTACTGTGTTAACCCCTATATTCTGGCTGAATTCCAACTTGAACAATTACTTTCTTCTCAGTTTCCTACTGTCGAATGTGATATTCTTCTTTGCTTCCTATTCAGAACTGTTTTAAGGTTGCCAGATTGTATGCTAAAGATTGCTAAAGATGTGTTATTTTTTTACAGTTGCGAGGTTGAGCGATGGTTCATAGCAACCCCGGTTTATTCAAGTCCTTCCACCTTGCCAGTGCAGTTGTAGATTAACTTTGATATTAACTTCCATCATTAAAATATCCAAGTTGTTTCAAGATGGCTTTATATTACATATATATGTTCTCTGACTGGATGTACAGAAACAGTCTTTGGTGCATATATTTTCTTTACCTGCTAAGAACAGTTTATTAACTAGATGATGTAGTTTAATAGCAGCTAGTTGTGCTGTCTTAACTGAAGTTTTACTCCAAACCTAAGTTTTCATCAGACATTGTTTTATTAGACAATAGTAAAGCAGAAATTTTCTTGTTCTCTCGTTCTGCTATCATTAGACTTTTTACATAGTCTTGTTTCTGCCCTCCTTCTTGCTTGTTGCACAAAATACCCCATCTTCAACTACTCCTGTTCCTGGAACAGTAACATCCTGCCACAGAGTGACTGAATGTTTCCTCTTATGGAATTCCCTGCTGGCCCAGCAGGCTGGAAGGAGGCCAAGGTGCTGGTGATTTTCTGCAACCTCGCAACTGCTTTGTAAAGGCATCTGGCCTTTTCAACTGCATATAGATAAAAGACCACAGAAAGTAAAATCTAATGCTTGGAGAACCTCATGAGGCAATAGGTAACTCTTCCCATCCTAATCACTGCTTACCATTCTGAATTTTCTTGTCTGAATACTTATTATACAAGCTGTCAAAACTTACACTAGGAGGAGACAATATAAGGATACTCACTGCTTTTATTTAAATAATTTTTTGATTTCCCAATTTTATATTTGAATTTTACTAATACCCAGATACATGAACATGCAGAAGACACGAGTCTCTAAAGAACTGATGGTGCTGCACTGCATTAAAAAACAAGACACTGAAAACAAGTGATATCACTCCTGTCATAGGATCCAGTGAAGTCTTGTGCCCTGTCCTTTAGGACCAGTTTAAATATTCTATTTTTCCATATTTAAAAGTACCAGATATAAAACTGCTGTGAGAGGACAAGCAGTCTGTTTTGCAAGTTTCTCAGTAGGCAGGCAATTAACTTGATGAGAACTCTGGATTTTAGTGCACTACAGTAATGTGGAACAATGGACTGGAGAAAGTGGCTCTGGTTGAAGTTTCTGAAATATTTGGTATTGGTGGGCATTGAATATTCATAAGGAGTATAGTTGAATCCATCCTAGATAACTTGGAAAAATCTGACCTTGAACTTGGCAGAGTTGGCAGGCTTAAACTTGTTTCCTTGCTCTTCATATCTTTGAAGTCATGGTAATAAGAACAAAAGAGTATTTGAGGCAAATGTACAAAATCTGATTGGATTCAATGGGCTAAACCAGAAAATAGACTCTTAGGATTTGCACATGTGAGCAGGAAGGTGGAGAAGAACTGGCCACAGTGGATTATGATGCTTTTGGCAGGCTTGTTATGTGCCTGAGATGTAGTAAGATCGGAAGACTTAGCTTTTCTTTAGCTATGTGAATAAATCCCACCATTCTGACAGGCAGTAGAGGCTGCCCAGATGGTTACCTTGCTAAATCTCTATCACCCCTCGCTGATGGTGTGATAGCTTTTTGGGGATTTAGGCAGCTTCCTTTGCACGGTTGCCCAAAGACAGTAGAAATAATCCTTTGCAGGCAAGAGTTTTCTTGGTATTGTCTGATAACTTCTAACAGCCCTCTGGAAGTGATGTTCCGCTGCTCATGCACAGCAAAACTCAAGTCATCCTTCCACAAGGAAAAAATCTTTTTTCTTGTCAGTAATTCTCCAGAGTACTTCCAAGAAAAGAGAAGCTAAAAAATGTGAGGACTTTCTGGACTTTGAAAGATACACTGCAAAATTTAAGAAGTACTTTTCTGCTATACTGAAGCTACCATGCAGCTTAAGAGAAGTCATTCTCTGAGCAACACCAGCAGCATTAAACTGTTAGAAATCTGGTGGTGGTCTGCTGGAGTCTGTGTTCACCTGCAGGTGTTGCTTGTGCTTTCACTGAAAGCTCAGGTTTAGCCAGCTCCATTAGATCTCAGGAGGCTGCTTCTGTTTCTGCTGATATCTGTGCTATTAGTTTTCTCCTGCTCTTCTAAGTGTCAGCCATAATGTCTACAGTGGATGACAGTGTTAGGCACTGGAAATGGTTGTATTGTTTCGTCTTCCTCCTTTGTATCTCCCTTCTCTTTAAATTGCTCTCTCTTGCAGGTCTTCTGTGAAGTATCTCATTTAACAGAATAAGCTCTGTGCATTTTTATTGTAGTTTTCTTTATGTTCCGCATATATCTTCATGTATACAATGCACAGGATCTCAAGTTCCTACTGGTGGATCTTTCATCAGATCTTCTAAACCTCTGTAGGGTGTCACTTCTGGTTATTTGCCTGCCTGTGGTCTTGGAAAAGCTGTTCCTTGTAGGCTCTAGTAAGGAGGAATGAAAAAGCATTAAACAAAAAAAATATCTGTGACAAGTAAGTGTTTGTCTTCATTTTGAGACCCTAATATTACTGAATGGATGCAGCTGGGATCAAGGCAATTGTTTGAAATCTCAAATGTCTATCCCTATGCTAAAGAGCATCTTGCTCTTCAAGAAACATGTACTGAGCATCTGGGGTCCAAATAGTTGGCCATCCTGAGGCTGTAAGGTTAAAAGACCTTATCTGCAGTTGAGGGTAAGATTGCTATAGTTTACTTCTTCCATGTAGTTTCCCACTTAGCTTTGGCCTCTTAATGAGTGAAATGTGAAGCTCAAACTGGCTGTACTGGAAGGTAGAGACTCATTTTTGCATGCAGTATGCTTGGTGTAAGAGTCATTGCCATGTTTCTCCAAAACTTCCTACTGCGACACATCTCATCTTGCAAGTAAGTTACTTGTATGAGTTTTGGTGATTGGTTATATGAATGGATCATGCAAATCTGGTGTAGTTGTGTGATGGGTTTTACAGGGTCATTTATTTCATTGAGGAGATGGAATGATTCCGCCTGAATGTTATGAAGGTGTCCAAGGCTGATGTGTGTTCATGTTGAGATCACTGCCCATCAGATGAGTGCATGTCGTGGGCTGAGGAATATTTGTGATGCTTTTGTACATTGTCCTCTTCCATGCCATCCCTTAACCAATATCCTAAATAATGACAAAAGTACTGACTTGTGCAGCTCAGTTCGTGAAATCATTAAAGTGTGACTAATTTAAGCTGATGAGAATAGAGAAAACTTCCAAGGCAAAAAACAAGTGTGCTTCTCCTTCTGCCTGATTATTATTATTTTTAATTCTCTTCAAGGTGTTCTGTTTGTTTGCAGTTGCATTTACTGTTGGTTAAAAAGTTATGTCTCAGAGGGCAAAAGATCAGGCAATGCTTGTAAGCAGGTTCTATGCAAGCTATCCACTCCACTGCTGTTAACCCTGGTGATTGTGCTCATGGATGGATCCTGGGTGGCTAATTTTGCTTTGTTTTATCCATACAGCTGGTTTTAGAAGTCTAAGGAAGAAATGCATGCAGGCTCTCTCCCTCTGTTTCTCATGTTCCTGTTTCTTCTGATAACCAACATGTGTGGGCTGGAAATATAATCTGTTCAGGGATATTTTTGTTAGGGTAGTCTTTTAAAGGCAAAATAGAGCTTAGTTTTATTCTGCCCGAGTGTAAGAATCTAATGAATGTTTTTACTTTAATTGCTGTGCTGAGGAGTTCATAGCACATTCATGAAATCTGTTGGTTTTGCCTGGGTAGTTGAATAGGTGAAGGAAATAGCGATTTAAGAAGAAAAAGTGGCTCTGTGGCCTACATCTTGTGTGTTTGCAACAGCTGTTCTTGGAGACTGCCCTACTGCCTTGTCCTCCATCGGCTGTTACGCCATTCAGCTGTGTCTGCTTCTAAAGGCAGACCTGGAGTGCTACCCGGTTACTTGCTGTCCTCTGTCTCCTACTAAGATTTCTTTTGCATTGTGGCAGGTCAAAAGTATGGCACTGAACTACTGAGTAGCTGTTCTGAAAACCATTGGCTGTTTTTGTGAAAAGCTCGGTTTGTCACTTTAAGGCAGTTCTCGGAAGTTTGGAATTTTTCTTCTTCCTTTAAAAGGTTGACTTATATTTTGAACTTAGTTGTAGCTTGAAAATCTCAAGTACCTTCACGTTTAGAGAGGAAATACTGCATGGCTTTTTTTGAAGCAGCTGACTAAATGTGATTATCTGGTTTATATGAACATGACAGATATATATATATATATATGAGTATCTGCAAGTTGTGGTTGAGAAGCTACAGATCTGTTTTTCTCCTTATGTCTACTTAATTTAATTATTTTTTTTAATGCTGTGATTAATGTGTAGATCAGCAAGACATGGAGAGGTCCTGTTTGGGCTGGGACACTGGATCCCACTGGGCCTGTGAATCCAGAAGCTGCTGCTGAGCATCCTGGGCTTGCTGTGGGGCACCTCTGTGGAGGGAAGCTCCATGCATTGAAAAGCTGAATAATCTCTCTACCTTGTTCTATGCAGTTGCTAATATTGAACTAGTTGTTGCTTGTGAATCTTTGGTGTTGGGGATTCTTTTAGCTGTTCCAGAGACTGCTCAATTCCTTTCTCATGCAGGGGACAAAATGGCCATGTACGCAGTGGCACAGGTTGCCCAGAGAGGTAGTGGTGGTCACCTCATCCCTGGAAACATTCAAGCTTAGTCTGGATCAGGCTCTGAGCACCTGATGGAGCTGTAGGTGTCCCTGTTCAGTGCAGGGAGTTAGACAAGATAACCTTTAAATTTCCAACTCCAATGATTCTGTGATTCTGTGCTCTGCGGGCCTCAGTGCCTGTTGTCACTTACCAGGTATTTCCCTGGACTTTTAAGAGACTTACTTAGCATGATTTCGTAAATGGACTGGGGAGTGTGAAGTACTCATGTCAGAGACTAAGTGTAACTGAAGTGGAGGGCAAGGGTGGATGGTATTTTGTAAACAAGTCAATGGTTGGCGGGCCCTTAAGCATAACACAGTAGTTGTAGCCCTCTTCAAATCAGCACAGCACCTCTTTTCAATTTAAAACAGAAAAGGAGAGCAGCTTAAACGACGACTCACTTTTTAATAAATAAATATGCATTATTAATGTTTTATATATGTTAGTATTTTTCATTTATTTTGCTCAATCAAAAGACAATTCTTTTATACGATGTAGACAGAATGTGTTTGGTACATTGATCTGTGGTGTGGTTGCTGGGGTCTCTGCCCGTATTACATCAACTGAAAAACTGAGGAGCAGTATAGACAGAAAGTAAGCACTCTACCATTCTTTTTTTCCTCTCACCGCCATCTCTGAATCTTCAGTTTAAAACAGAGATATGGTGTATGCTTCAAATTACAAGTGACAAACAAATGCACATGATGTTATAAAGTAACCATGTGTAAAAGAGATGTAGTCTGACTTGATAAAAGTAAGAAGATTCAAGGTGAAGTTAAAACTGTGCCCACAATGTAACGTTGTACTGTACCATGTGCTGCAAAGAGGGTTATGGAGGGTTGGGATCATACAGAAATGTCAGAGTCCAGAAAACAGATGGCAGCAGCCTTTTTTTTTTTTTTTTTTTTTTTTTTTTGTGGTTTATTATATGAGTAAGCGTTTAGTGAACTTTTAAAAACATGTATCCTGGACCCAATATCATATTCTTTGTCCTGAGAGCTCATTATTATTGTTTTGATACAGTTGGGATCTATTACAGAACATAAAATGCTCTGCTGACTTCGAGTTCTGTTTTAGCGTCTGTTTGCGCACTAACTGATGCATATTATCAAAAACTGGCTCCTGATACATGGCTTCTGAATGTGCAGGAAGGAGAAGCAGTGTTCCAGGAGCTCTGGCTCAACAAGGCATTTCTTGGAGTGAAGCCAGTGCTTTGTCTTCATATGACACATCCTTTAAAGAGAGCTGTAAGGAGTCTCAAATACTACAAGGAATGGGACTTGTTGCTCTTTCAGTGCTTATACTCTTTGAACTATGCCTCTTCCAAGGTGCCAAAGCACAGCAGCATTTTCTGTACCTTGCCACACAAATGAAGCTGGTGTGCGAAGACATGGCATTGTTTCAGCATGGAGGCAAATCTGTCACTTCAGTGTGTGCTACAGAGCTGTACAGATTTTCATGGGCTTGCTTAATGTAGATGGAGTTTCAGAGAGCCTGGAGAGCTTTGCTGAAAAGCATAATTTATTCTAGAGTCACAGCAGGGAGCTTTGAGAGTGGAGAATCCATGGAGGAAAAGATATTCCTCCAGTCTGGTTGGTTTATTTGTTTTGCTAAGTTTTTATACCATTTCAAATTGATTAGGTTAATTTATGACACCATTCTTTTCCTCATCAAGCTTTGTGTGTGGTTTTGAATTTAAGGAACAAGAACACTTTTGTGGTGGGGTGGGATGCATCTTATAGCCTTGTGCCTGGTGCTTATACTGTGCAGCCTCTTTATACAAACACTTGACTACTTTCTCATCTCATTTGTGGCTGATTATGCGTTGCCTCATATGTATTTGTAACTATTAAACTGTTCCAGTGTGTACTCCAAAATTTGTCTGGGCAGGTAAGTGTGATGGAATCATACAGACTATTGCTGGCTGTTCTGTAGAAATGCTGCTATGGAATATAGCTCTCTTTCTCAAGTGAGACAGAGGAGGTTTAAATTGGACATGAGGAAGAATTTCTTCATGAAGAGTGGTGAAGATTTGGAATGGGCTACCCAGGGCAGTGGAGGAGTCCTCATCCATGGAGGTATTAAGAAACGTTTGGATGTAGTGCTGAGTGTCAATTAGGTTGAACTTAGCATTGAAAGTCTTTTCCAACTTAGATGATTCTCTTTTACAATTTTAATGAGAATTTTAAAGATGTAAGAAACTGCATCTTTCACAATCACTGCCTTATCTTGTCTGACTCCTCTGACACACCACAGTTTGTATTCCCTTCTTCTTCAGACAAACTCCCACCTTATTCACTTTGTCTCTTCGTTTTTTGGATGCTGGTCGTGCACACCAGGCTTATGGGCTTATCTCTTGCATTGTTGCCAATCTGCTGTGTCTAAGGAAAAATAGATTATTTTTTTCCTTTCCAACTATGTACTGCAGATATCAATATTTTATGAGATGGTAGACAGCAGGAGCAGTGGCAGCAGCAGCAACATAGTTGTAGCTGCAGCCAACAAGGCCAGTGTACGTGCTCAGTATTTAACCTGAGTCCAGAATGGGAGAATTGGAAAGAATTTTGTTTTTGGCTTGAGAACAAGAAAAGGATTAAAATACCAGTAAACCTGCTTTAAGTTTTCCTTCGGAGAGAAAGGAGGAACTGAGTGCAGAAAGCTGTACAGTATGGTGTTTTATGTAGTGATGACTGAAGATCATAAAAAGACTTTTTTCTATTGTCAGTTCTAATTGGCGGCTGGCACTGATTAGCAAGAGGAAGAAATCGAGGGGAAAAAAAAAAGACGAATGGGGAATTTTATTGAATGGAAAGCTGCTGAACAAAAGAGGACTTCTGTTCCTGCACATTTTAGTGGTTTTAGAGAAATAAGCCTTCTGACCTTCAATCTCTTTGAATTATAGCTTGGATAGCATCATATAGGGATCAATTTCTTAGCTGTGTTTAACTTGTTCAGTTAAGCTCTTACATGCCTTGATCCATTTTGATTCCCAAGTGTGAACTGGGGTTTTGCCTACAAACTGTTTATAATTCTTTGTCTCTTCTGTTTAAAAGAGAAGGGGGACAGTGGGAAAGAGATGAGGGCAAGTAGTTCTTGGAAATGTGTGCCGTATGGTTTGCTAGGAGTTCCTATGCTGTGAGCTTTTTTTTTTTTTTAAACCACCCAAGCAGTAGTGCCAGTGATGTGCATAAATTTTGTGTGGCAAACTCTAGTAGTGAAATCAGAAATCTCAGCCCATATCTGCTGGTGCTTATAAGGTCATGTTAGATTGAATTACTTGCAGCATGGAGGCTCTATTTCTCTAAGTGTAGCTCCCTATGTAGGCCTCTGAATCATATGTATTTGGCTCTTAGATAATGCAAGGTGACACATACCTTCCATTTCTAACATGAATTTATAAATGTGGAGTCTGTCCATGGCTTAGAGTCACTTCCACTGTAAGAGAAAAAATAATGTCTCAGGTATGATGTGGAAGTAAAATTGCAGTGCTGAAGTTGAGGGTCTGATGTAGGAGCACAAAGAGGCATAAATGCCTTATCTAGAAGGAAGCTGGCCATGAATTTTTCATGTTCTTGCCTTGCACATTCATTTTCATGCAACAGTCCAAGTAATTGAATAGCTTTGCATCTGTCATGCTTGTTTTGGAAGCCAGCACCTGACGTGTGCTCTCAATTTACTGTCGACTTTTGGCTTTCCAACTTTTCTGTAGTTCACCTCTGTATGTAAAATCAGGATAGTAGGTGATAATGGCAGTTCCTGCCAGCTTTGCACCATGAGGGGCCCTATAAACATCTTGTTTTTTCCAAGATGGCTTCAAACAATGGAGTGGTTCTGCAAGTGTAGGTAAGAATTCAGTGTTTTACAGTAATACTGAAAAGAAAGTAAATGCAGAGTGTTTTATTTTTAAACATAGATGGATTAGCTATTGAAATTGCAAAATCAACAAGTGAATTTTGCAAGGCTGATGATAATAACAAATAGAAAAGAGAAATGACTCAAAAAACAAGAACAAACTGCTGTTTGGCTGTGGAATTAGTTAAATACCTGACTAGTTTATGTGCTGAAAGTAAGTTAGCTGCAAGAGCCATCTTCTCTTCAACAGGATAAACTGCATAGCATGAAACCTGACTACAGAAGCCCAGCCTGCTTGTATCTGCTCGCCAGAGTATCTGCTATGAGAAAATTGGCTCTGCACATGTATATTAACAATAAGAATTCTTTATGTTAACTCCACATTCATTCATATATAAAATCTTGCTGCTAAAACTGGAAAGTATCTCTCTAATAATCTTGAAGACAGTAGAGCTGTGACCGATACCGTGCTCGTATGTGTAAATCAAAATGCATATTCTTCCCTTTTAAAAATTAAGTTATAGTATTTTGCACACAGAGCAATACTGTGTGCAGTGATTACTTCAGCAAGCCATTTGGAAGAATTGCCACATAGAACTTGGAAAAAATCTTTTTTGGCTTAAATATTGCATGGACTGGAAACTTGCTGAAGGACCTAAGCAAAAATAGTAGATGTGGCAGTAATATGAGCTGCAAGGCAGGGAACAGTGCTTTCAGGATAAGTATCAGACACAGATTTATTAATGATTTAGAGAAGGAGGCTAAACAGCTCATCAGTTAAATTCACAATTTAATACCAAGTAGGGAATTTTTGCAAGCTTGGAAAGAAAACATGTACAAAGCGTGGAGTGGTTAGATTTTAGGAGACAGTAAGAAAACAAAATGAAAAGATGTATGTTTTAGCAGAGAGAAAGAGAACTGGCATATTTCTTACATGGTGGAAGTTTGTTCAGCATGTTTTACCTGGCTGTATGCATGCTTCTGCTGTGCTAGTTCAGGGACGTGCTTTGGCAACTGTAATTAGTGTTGAATTCTTATTCATGTTGAAGACTCTGCATAAGAATTAAAATTGGGTCATAAATAGTATAGTATAGCATGAAGGCTATTGTTTGTAAGACCATACTTCTCTAAAAGGCAGACTGATTCTGCAGGGATGCTGAGGGTCTGTATCTCTGAGGACTCATAAGAAATGAGAGCATTTAAAACTTCATGGATCAAACTCTTTTAAAAGGTTTTCCAACGAAGAGCTAGTTTATGCCCTGAGCTAAGCTGCGATTCAGACTATTGTTACTTGGTGTTTATGTAAACTGTTCTCTTTCAAAATATGTAATAGTGGCTCAATAAAACAACTTTTCTCCTATTCTGTCCGTAGGGCACTCACTGGAGGATGGAGGGGGGGGGGGTTCAGTTGTGTTTTCCAGCAGTCAGTGTAGTGGGTGTCTATGTATAATGCCTGTGGGGCTTCCAGAGAAGCATGTGAGCAATCAATCTCTGGTGTTTTTTTTTTTTATCTTCCAGCCCACTTAGCCGTGTAGGCAAGAAGCACATAACATTCTGCTCTGTGCTGTGTGGAGACGCAAGCACTGATCCCCTTCCAATAGATACACTGTGCAGAACTTCATTAGCTCACAGGGGGCAGAGCAGTTCTGTCTCTAATAGTGCTATACTTGTCTGTCTTGCCAAAAACATTTTACTAGATGCTGTTGTACCTGATGCTTGATATTATTGAAGCTTGGGGAACATGTATGGTTGGACTTGAAGATCCCAGCGGTCTTTTCCAACCTTAATGATTCTATGATTCTATGTTGTTTTATAAATGACATTGGATTTCCTCAGCATTACATGTATTATTAATGTTAGCAATTTTTAAATTGGTCGTGTTCATTATAAGGGAAAGTTTAAGCTCCCTAATGTAAAACACAGAACAGTTTTCTCCAAATACTCCACCGTTGTATTTTGCTTGATTTCATATTGATAACCAAGACAGACAAACATGAAACAAAAGTCTTAAGATGTCATTCCTTTTTTTTTTTTTCTGAAAAATTACACTAAAGATGTTTTTTTCAAAGTTTTCCACTCTTAATATCAAATAATTCAAGTATGCTGAGGACTTGTTCCTGTTCAACCTTTCAAATTCATTGGCTAAGCCCTAATATAATTAGCTTGCCTTGCTATTGACCTCTGAAGTATTTATTCATATCTCCTTTGAAAACCTGCCTAAGTGGACTGCAGCAGGAAACTTAGAATCCTAAAATCTTTCCTGGTTTGTTTTCAGTCCTGATAGTGTGGCTCCTACCTGCCAAACCAGAGTAGACATACTGAAAAACATCATGCTACTCTTAAATAATTGCTCCATGATGAACAGACAAGCATTTTCTGAATACACAGTTCTGTATGTAGCTTGCAGTGTGAAGGCTTTAAGCAAACAGGTGAGAGAAACTCATTCAGGGGTGTGGAAGATATAAGGCCTGCAGTGGTGGTGCAGTTTGTGCAGGCGGGGGCATGGGGTAGAGTTGGCCATCAATCACAGGAAGCAATAGGGGCAGTGTGGAAATGTAAGTTGTATGGTAGATCTCTGTATTATTTCTGACAACATGTATGGGGAAGAGAAAATACAATTTTATTGATTTGTACAAAGAGATTTTTTGCCCTGTGGAAGCGTTCATGGTAGTTTAGAAGAAAAAATTTGGGGGGGTGGAGGTGGTTAACTGTGGATTTGTAGCCAAATGTTGTCTCTTGTTGCATAAAGAGATTGGTCAAATGAGTACAGAATCAGGTCTGTACCTGTAACTGATTTGGAAAACCTCTTAAAGAAAATTTAGTTTGATTTAAAATAAGACAAGACAGAAAAAAATCCAGAACTGTTTAAGGTTGTAGTAGAATCATAGAATCATAGAATGGCCTGGGTTGAAAAGGACCACAATGATCATCTAGTTCCGATCCCCTGCTGTGTGCAGGGTCACCAACCACCAGACCAGGCTGCCCAGAGCCACATCCAGCCTGGCCTTGAATGCCTCCAGGGATGGGGCATCCACAACCTCCTTGGGCAACCTGTTCCAGTGCATCACCACCGTCTGTGTGGAAAAATAGATCCCCTTCTAGTAGTTTATGTTCGTTGTTCCTGGAAAGAAGAAATGTTACCTACTTTTACCAGTTAGCCAGTGTCTCTGTTGTAACCTCTGTCTGCCTCACTAGACAGAAAAAAAAAAAAAAAAAAATTAAAAAAAAAGGGGGGGAAAGGGGCGGGGGGAAACAAAGGCAGGGGGGAGGCAGTCATTGAGTAGTAACAAAAATGTCTCCTATGTTATAGAGACTAATTGAATGAACTTTGATGGATGTAAATGACTGAGCTCTCCTCCACTTTGATTTCTGCATTTTCTCCTATATTATTGATTACTCCTTGTAGCTCAGCAGTATGTCTTTGGAAACCTTGATGGTAAATTAATACTTTGTCCCTAGTAAACAATTATCAGTTCAGCATTTAATTTCATATCTGTTAGCTGGATTTCATGGTCTAGTGTGTCACAGGTTTAATTCGGGGTCTGATTTTGTTTTGGTAGTGATTGGGTTTTGGTATTTTAGGCGACTATGAACATCAGTGTTTTCAAAACTTATCACAACAGTGTGAAAACCACTGATTTATATTAACCTTTCTCTTAGACTTGCAGTCTCAACAAAGTTTCAAAATTATTTGACCCAGGACTATCTTCAGCTGCTGATGGAATTTGGCAGCAGTCTGGTGGTTAGATGTCACTTTTTTTGCCTGATCTCACTATCTCATTTCTCTACAAATGCTATAATCCTCCAGATTCCAAAATTTCTACTTCTGAACCACCAGATCTACTGCTATATGTATGAACACATCTTTTTTTTTTTTTTTTTTTTCTTACAATCAATCAATTTCTTTAAGAGTTTTCCTTTACTTCCACGTTAATTTTCACCAACTTCAATGCTACCAGAGTGGCAATAACAGAATTTTTAAATCAAGTTTGTGGTGCCTGGTTTTCCTCCCCTACACCAGCGGGAACATGGAAGCTGTACATAGTCTGTGCACTGAAATAGAAAAGCTGCTAAAAGTTGATTTAAAACAAATAATCCAGAACCCTGCTAATAGTGTTTGTACTTCTGTGGAGTGTCCAGCATGGAAAATAAACTAATGACTTGTGCGATGGTGAATGCAGGAATTGGGCATGAAGTTGTCTGCTGCTTAAAGATTAGGACTGTTCACACTGGTACACAGTGCATTTGGGGTAAAGAGTTTAGCAGAGAGCTGATTAGAACTGTGACAAGACAGTAAGAATGACCAGAACAGTCTGGTTTTTTTGTGTCCTATATAGTAGTTAAACTCTAATAAAATAAAATTTTGCTATAACTATTTGTGGTTGAAAGAGAAATAATTCCTAAGTATCTCTGAAAAAAATTAGAAAGTTCCCATTTCTTCTTCCTTAACAGCAAAAGGAAAACTAGAGAGAATGTGGGCCCCTTACTAAGTGAGGTGGGGGGGGGGTCTGGTAACGGGGGATGCTGAGAAGGCAGAGATACTGAATGCCTTCTTTACTTCCGTCTTCAGTGAAAAGCTCTCCCGCAGGAATCCCACACCCTGGAGGTTAGTGAGAGGGTCTGGGGAATGGGAGACTTCACTTTAGTCAGGAAAGAGGACGTGCATGAGCGCCTAGGCAGTACTAAGGTCCAGAAGTCCATGGGACCTGATGGGGTGCATCCACGTGTGCTGAGGGAGCTGGCGGAGGTCATTGCCAAACCGCTCTCCATCATTTTTGAGAGGTCTTGGATAAAAGGGGAGGTGCCTGAAGACTGGAGGATAGCCAATGTCACTCCGGTCTTCAAAAAGGGCAAGAAGGAAGATCCGGGTAATTATAGGCCTTTCAGCCTCACCTCCGTCCCTGGAAAGGTGATGGAACAGCTTGTGCTGGATACCATCTCCAGACAACTGGGAGAAAAGGAGGTTATCAGGAGTAGTCAGCATGGGTTCACCAAGGGGAGGTCGTGCTCGACCAACTTGGTGGCCTTCTATGATGCTGTCACATGCTGGGTGGATGGGGGAAGAGCGGTAGACGTAGTCTACCTTAATTTTAGAAAGGCATTTGATACTATCTCCCACGACATCCTTATAACAAAGCTGAGGAAGTGTGGGATAGACGAGTGGACAGTGAGGTGGGTTGAGAACTGGCTGACTGGCAGAGCACAGAGGGTCGTCGTTGGTGGTGCAGAGTCTGGCTGGAGACCTGTAACCAGTGGTGTCCCTCAGGGGTCTGTGCTGGGTCCGGTCTTGTTCAGCATCTTCATCAATGACCTTGATGAGGGGATAGTGGCCACCCTCAGCAAGTTTGCTGATGATACGGAGTTGGGAGGATTGGCTGACACGCCTGAAAGCTGTGCTGCCATTCAGCGAGACCTGGACAGGCTGGAGAGCTGGGCAGTAAGAAACCGGATGAGGTTCAACAAAAGCAAGTGTAGGGTCTTACACCTAGGGAGGAAGAATTGCATGCACCAATACAGGCTGGGGGATGAGCTGCTGGAGAGGAGCTCTGCAGAGAGGGACCTGGGCGTCCTGGTGGACAACAGGTTGGCCATGAGCCAGCAGTGTGCCCTCGTGGCCGAAAAGGCCAATGGCATTCTGGGGTGCATTAAGAAGAGCGTGTCCAGCAGGTCGAGGGAGGTGATCCTCCCCCTCTACTCTGCCCTGGTAAGGCCTCATCTGGAGTACTGTGTTCAGTTCTGGGCTCCCCAGTACAAAAAAGACAGGGATCTCTTGGAAAGAGTCCAGCGGAGGGCCACAAAGATGGTGAAGGGCCTGGAGCATCTCCCCAATGAAGAAAGGCTGAGTGAACTGGGTCTGTTTAGCCTTGAGAAAAGACGACTGAGAGGGGACCTGATCCAGGTTTATAAATATCTGAGGTGTGGCGGCCATAGTGGTGAGGCCAGTCTCTTTTCAGTGGTACGTGGAGACAGGACGAGGGGAAACGGACATAAGCTGCAGCATAGGAAGTTTTGCACGAATGTGCGTAAGAACTTCTTTGTGGTGAGGGTGACGGAGCACTGGAACAGGCTGCCCAGGGGGGTTGTGGAGTCTCTTTCTCTGGAGATATTCAAGTCTCGCCTGGACGCCTACCTGTGCGACCTGGTGTAGGGAAGCTGCTTTGGCAGGGGGGTTGGTCTCGATGATCTCTGGAGGTCCCTTCCAACCCCTACAATTCTATGATTCTGTGATTCTGTGTTTGGGATTTCTTTTTTTAAATTTAGAGTTTTAAGTGTCTTTGAATTAATTTCAGCACTACTTTGTTTCTGTGATTCTGTGATTCCTGATGCTAGTAGTTTCACGCAATGTTATCGGACAACATGCTAAAGAAACATGCTGGAGAACTTTGTTCTATACATCAGTGTGACTGGGAGGATTGTGTTCTTGCAAATCTAATTCTGGTCTAGTGTTTAAAAACAATTATGATTAAGGAAGATAGCATGGAAAGCAGTTTATGGCATCCTAATATTTGGTTTCTTAGCCAGTTCTTGAGGAATGGTGCAGAGTCCAGTTGGAGGCCTGTATTTAGTGGTGTTTCTCAGGGGCCAGTGCTGGGGCCCACCTTGTTCAACATCTTCATCAATGATCTTGATGAGGGGATAGTGTCCATCAGCAAGTTCGTGGATGATATGAACCTGGGAGGAATGGCTGACACACCAGAAGGCTGTGCTGCCATTCAGTGAGACCTGGCCAGGCTGGAGAGTTGGGCAGGGAGGAACCAGATGAGGTTTAACAAGAGAAAGTGTGGAATCCTGCACCTAGGGAGGAATAACGGCATGCATCAGTATAGGTTGAGGAATGACCTGCTGGAGAGGAGCTCTGTGGAGAGGCACCTGGGGGTCCCGGTGGACAACAGATTGGCCATGAGCCAGCAGTGTGCCCTGTGTCCAAGAAGGCCAATGGGACCCTGGGGTGCATTAAAAGGAATGAGGCCAAGGGAGGCTATCCTCCCCCTCTGCTCTGCTCTGGTGAGGCCTCACCTGGAGTATTGTGTCCAGTTCTGGGCTCCCTGGTGCATAGGCGATAGGACAAGGGGAAATAGCCACAATCTGAAGCATAGGAAGTTCTGCACAAATGTGCATAAGAACTTCAAGGTAAGAGTGACAGAGCACTGGAACAGACTGCCCAGAGAGGTTGTGGAGTCTCCTTCTGTGGAGACATTCAAGGCCGGCTTGGATGCCAATCTGTATGACCTGGTTTAGGGAGCCTGCTTTTGGGGAGGTTGGACTATAGATGATCTCTAGAGGTCCCTTCCAGCCCCTACAGCTCCGTGATTCTGTGTGAATTCGTTTTTCCATGGAGCTCTGGTCATAAAGCATCTCTTTGGAAGCCAGCTGCAGTAGCTCTGTGATCCCCTGAGGATGGCAGCCTCAGCATGTATACTGAATCGCTTCACATAGCACTCATCTAAGTGGTTCTACAGGTGAGAATTGATCCTTTTCCCACCCGCTGGCCCTGTGCTGGCATTTGATTCTTTACTTTGTGAGGATCTCTGAGCTAACCAATCAGATTTTTTCCAAAGACTTTGAGAATATTTATGTACAAAATATTTTGATTTTAGGAGAAAGAAATTTGTCTTGAATTTGATTCTAATGAACGATCACTTTAAACACCAAATTGCGCATCAAATCTTCTTGCCTAAACCTGACAATCTGAGTCTTCCAACATAAATGAGAGGTAGTGCTCTTCAGTTCTTGTAGTTTCATGAGGCTATTACACAAGAGGCTTGATGTGAGACTTACCCAAGTCATTTGAAAGGCTGTAACAAAACTTTGCCTCATGAAGGTGTCTTTGTCATGAGTAGCTTTAAAATACCAGCAAAACAGGGCAGTTTTTCCGTAGATTCAAGAGAACTAAGCTGTGCTTCAGTGTCAGTGCATAACCTCAGATACGGCTTTATAGAAGCCACCTGTAGCACAACTGCCAGGCTTCACAGCAGCTTGAGCTCGGTGGTTCCCTGAAGGTGACTGGTACACATGTGGATAAGAGAAGCAGGTAAGCAACTGCTTTCTGCTTTGTTTCTCTGGTGCTTCGAGTAGAAATGGCTGCGTGGGAAAGGGTGCCTGTGTCCTATTTGAAAATGTTTCAAATTTCTGCGATCTTTGGAACATAATGAAGATGTTAGAAACATCTGAGGCTCTGCCCCTCGCTTGCTTTGATCGGCTGACTTGGGGGTAGCACTGAGTGATAATAGATTGGGGAAAAGGCTCTTTGAGTTGTGTTCTAGCAAGAGACGTGGGCTATTACAGAGCAGTGTAGCACTTTCCTACTATAAAACAGGCCAACAGAACAGGGGAAGAAGAAGTAGAAATGGTTTGGTGGCTACGTGCGGTGCCTATGCCTTCCTTAGTTCTCCACAGTAATTTTGAGTATTTTCCACTTCATTCTCTCTTCTCTGCCTGGTGCCTAATTGACTTCTGGAGCATAAATTTGGCCATTGATGGGGGGGTAAACACTAATAAAATCCTCCATACAGCCTAGTTCTGTGAGGTGCTAAATGCCTCCTATTAGTGCTTGACACATTGTGGGATTAGGATTTTAAATCAAGTTTATGTAGTGATGGCCCTGTGATGCTGCTGTTAATAACAAATCATGGTAGAAAACTCTGTAAAGTGTTTTAAATGGTTAAAAGGAAAACAGAAGTACTTAAAGAACAGAGTACTAAAATTTGTGAGTCATTTCAAGGGAGTTTACAGATGTAGAAATGAAATTTGACACTGACTTCAAATCTACGAAGATCATTTAAGGAGTGTTTGGTTTAAAAAACAAGCAAACAAAAAAATCAGAACGAGGCTAAGTATTAAACTGTCAAAGCGATTCTTGTAAATTCTCATACTGGTTTGTTTTTTTCTGTTGTTGCTGTTGTTTTGTTTGTTTTTGGAATCTATCAAACTCTGTGATCAGCATTTGTTGTAATTGTCACTAAACTCAGATGGATGTGCAGTGGAGGGCTTGGTGCAGTGGGGGGCTTGGTGCAGATTTTGTGATGGCTGGCACACGTGTGTGGTGAGGTTTATGATAATAAGACTCCATAGCTTGAAGTACCAAAACAGTGAAATAATGGATCTCTTGATAAGTGCTTAAGAGTAATTGAAATGGAAGAAAATTTCAGACGTTAGCTTAAAAATAAACATACAAGGCAGGAGTGCTTTCAGATGATGATAGAACTTTGAGGTCTAATTCAGCATTGTACTGACTATCTTCAGGATTAACCCAAAACCACTGAATAAAACCACTGGAAGCAAGAGAACTGATTTTGGGATGCTTGTTATTTGCAGGCTTGAAGCAATTTCTTTGTTAGAGATTGAGCATAGTGCAATATTTGTGATGGGCACTTGGTAACGTTAGTCATCTTAAATAACTTTCCAGATGCTTTAATGCTTATCTATTTGAAAGCTATTAGATAATTTGAAAATTGATTATAACTAATTTATACTGCTTTCTTGACAGTATTAGCATGAGTTATTTAACAGAGAGAGTATGGCTAACGCAGAGATGTAAGCCGTTCAACAGTAACAGCCATCTTCAAGTGTTGCTTAACAGTTTTTTCCAAACATGTAAATGTTTTCCGTAGATACACTTTGGTTTGTTTTCTGTTAATATAGAAACTCTCAGGAAATTCCAGAGGGCACCTTTTCTTGTAAATTTCTTTTGTATCTCTAATTGCTTCTTGTTGTAGAAAACTACAGTGATGTATATTGTATTACAGTGATTACTGCAATGCAATGTAAAGGTTAGTTTCATATTATCTATTCTCCATAGCAAATATTTTGCTGTTATGAAATATCCAGTATTTGTCTTGCTTTAATGGTGAGGTCTCTTAAGCACCTTGTTGTAGCCAGTGTTGTATAAGCCCCAAGAAATTGAGAATTTTTGAGAATTGAGAACTTTGAGAATACTTACTCTTTAGGATACATTTAATTGCAAAATCACTTGCACTGTGTGTGTTCTGGGTCTCCCCAAACTACCACTGAGTTATGTCTAGGAATTAATAAATAAATGAATCTATTATTTCTTTCTTTATAAACGAACCTTCAGGACTTCATATTTTTCTCTTCCCATGAGTGACTGTAAGTTGAAACATGTTCTGTTTTGGGACTGGCCGAGTTCCTGAAATTGTTTAAGCGATTTGAGAACCTTCAACATGATTTTGCATCGTGGACTCCAGTAATGGAATCATTCTGTGGCTGCAGCCTCATTCATAGCAAATTAATAACAATGTTATGAAAACCTGTGTAAACCAATAAGGTAGAATGTGACATGAAATTCCTACCTTCCTACTATTGCTAGTTGTTAGAATTGGCTGTCATATTGTGTTGTGTTTCTAAGACAAAATAGAAAATTTTACTTAGTTATTCATATAGTTCACTGTAAGCAATCATGCTTTTGCCTGTCCCTGAGGACGGTGAAAATATCTTTTTCTTTTAATATAATGAAAAAGCTTACAGCTCTTCCACGTACCCATGAGGAGATACTGTCATTCACAGTCTGTCCAGCTTCCCTGGGAAGGCAGATACTGAATCTGTTTATATGCAGCAGGGGCTGCTGAATGCTGCAGAATGAGCTGCAGAGCATGTGCTGGAAATTAATTGCAGCAGTGAGGTGGATTAGCAGAGTTTTAGTTTTGTGTTCTTTGATCTGGAAGTTGCAGTTCACAGTGCAAAGCACTGGATTGGAAACGTGAGGTACGATCCTGCAGTCTCCCTTCCACTGCCTTACCCCCAAATCCAAACCCCACAGAACCAAAAGAAATCCCCCAAGCATTGCAATTTGAGTCGTGTAGTAGAACTGAAACAGCATCTGAGTTTAAGCAATGGCCAAGATGGAATTAAATTATTACTAGAAAGTTAATGTTCTGTTACCTTGAGGGAAATAACCCTCAGCAGAAATATTTTGCTTACTAATTTGACCAATTTACGCAAAGCAATTTAAAGTCTCTTTTGCCCTTGCTCTGACACTTGCATTCTCAGACACCAGTGAGGGAAGAGAGCTGAGCCGGCGAGGGGAGGGATCCTTGGTGCCAGCTTCAGGTTTTGAGTAAAGTGAGAACTGACATCTGCCTGAGATGATTCTTTTCAAACACTGCGACTCACAGAGCAATGCTCCGTGGGATTTAGCGTGGGGAATGTGCTATGGTATAGCAACAGCTGGCTACAAATATGGATAGCAGTCCTGAAAACACAAACAAAAGACATCCCAAACTGAGGTCAAAACAGGGAAGGGAAAAAGCATGTAAAATGGATTTTCTCTTTTAATGTAAATTTGTGAAGATAGCTACTGTTCCCTTCCTAATATTGTCCTAATAAACTATGGGTAAAGGTAAGCCCTGTGGTTAGTTCACTGATTCTTCTGGTGCTTGCGCTGCCAAATTTGTACTGCTGTAGGCCATGCTTTAGGTTGATTAAAGTGTCTGTTACGCTCCCAGACCAAGTGTTCAATAACTTTTGGAATAGTTCTATCTTATTTTTCTTTAGATTAAGGAAAAAAAATGCTATCTTGCTTTATGCTATGATAATTGGATTGCATCAGTGAGGATCAAGACAGGGCCATCACCACGTAAAAATCATGTTTCCGAGCTGAGGAGACATTGGAAGTAAGTCTACATGTCTGGTCAGGTAACACATTGGCTTGTTCCAGCCTTTTTGTGCTGGTGATTTCTACCCATTTCCTACTGTAATGTTGAAAAAATTATTTCAGATGTAGTGTATAATAGTCTGTTGAGTTGTCTTACTTGAGCATAGGTAAACTTTGAATAGTGTGGGATGCTAAAAGGAAAGACAGTACTTTTCCATTTAAGAAACTGATTCATTTTGTGTGATAACACTGATTCTGTGCTCACAGAAACAGGGATGTGTTCATGGGTTTTGCTTATTCTCCCGATTCTTGGCGTTACAAGTATTTTTTCCTTCAGGTTGCAGAGGTAACTTGGACAATACATGATGCAACGTGGTTATTTTGTGGAGGTTCCAGGTGGCAACACAAGCTTTGTCAGAGCTGAACTGTCAGGGCTGACAATGGAATACAAACTCTGCAGCCTTGCTTTTTAGGAAACAGCGATCTGTTGTTCTCTGAGAGAACTTCCACATCTATTGTCACTGCCCTTTGGAAATTGCATCTTCCTTATGCTATAATCTTCCAGTTTGTGCCACCCTTCTTGCCTTGCTTTTTTTTTTTTTTTTTGAACTGTTTTGAAGAATTGTAGCCTAGAGGTGTATCCCAGCATCTTGGCTGCTCTGATTCACTTTGCTTCAGCGCCTAGAAAACAACTTGCAGCTTGTTCCAAAAACGCGTATGCAAACTGTCTCCTGTGGTACAGTAGGAAGATAGGGATGCCAGAGTGAAGTGACATCTGGGCTCGATGGCAGCAGAAGAGTAAGTTCTGTGAAAGAGGATTTGATTGCAGTAGCTCTTGCCCTGACTCTTGTCAGCCAACTGCAGACAGAACTTCCATTCCTAACACAACACTCCTGTGGTCTGCATTTCGGGCTGATAAGGCTTCACCTCTGCTGTATGTCAGTGAAGTTTCTGATGAGGACTCTTAAATAGGATTGAGCCCTGCCTGTATGTGATAACACTGCCCATTAATGTGTTTGTACAGTTGAGAACTCGAGCTTTTTAGATTTCCAATATTTGTATTTTTACTGTTCTGAGAAAACTGTTATTAGGCAAGGTAGGCTCAAGTCTCACAGAACTTCTGCCACTCCCCCAGTCCATCCAAATCTGCAAGTCCTTGGGAAAAAAGGGATTTCTCAAGGGTGCTACGCAGTTTGTGATGTGAATCCATTGTGACCCTAAGTTAGGAGTGTTCACATGTGCCCTGATTCATATCTGCCATAACTTGCCAAGCTCAAGCTTTTATACCAAGTAGTCTTAGAGGCAGGTTAGAGGGAAAACAGACCATAGGGTAAGGAGTTGATGAGCAAATCAGGATCCCAAGAACTTGCTTCTGGGACTAAATTTCCCCAGCATACCTCACTTCTGCTGCAAAGCTAGGACATAGTGTTTATACATGCAGTAGATGAAGAGAAAGCAATGCAAATGGATGGATGTGTGGCAGGGATTAAAGGTGAGAGCCCTGGAACTGTGTGTTTCCTGTCAAATACTTTCATAAATGTCACTTTACTTATCAGTGAAGGAGTGCCAGGAAAAAGCAGAGCTCCTTTAGGAAGTTGTCTCCGTTTGTGAGACTTCAGGAGTTCGTAGAGGCTGAGTTAAAACCCCATTAACTGCAGCACAATCTGACAGCTCATATTGGCTGGTAGCAGGTACCAGCTTATTACAGCACGTGGTGACGATGCATTGAGAGACAAAAGGACTGAGCCAGTCCCAGTTGTGCTGCTGGCAGTGTTGTGCTGTGTCAGACTGTGAGCAGCAATGACCAGAAGGTGCTGCTGTCAGATGCAAGGGGTCTGCGAGCAGCAGAGGTTGTTTGGAGTGTAGATCACTGTCCTTGGGGCAAATAATTTATTTATTTTTCCCCTCTTGCAGCACTAGCTATTTTTAGTTGCATGTTTCTTTGGCTTTATGCCACCAGGTCACGTAGCGAGACCTTGAGTTTCTTTGGAGTTGTGATTATCAAAATCAAGAGTTAACATGATCACATCCTTCCTAAACCGAAGGGGAGGAATTACGGTAATGAGTAGAAGTAAATCAGCTTTTCCATGTGTTCCTGGGTGAGATGCCCTCAAATGCGTGGGGCTGAAAGGATGATGCTGTCAGTGCGTGGTGGTGACTCATAGCGATGGGGCAACCTTTCTATGTAGTCCCACTGTGCACTTACCTGAGAGGAAATGGTTTGTGCTGGAATAAATGGGGTCAGGTGTTGTTTTACGACACTGTTTTAAAAGCTCTGAGACTTGGGACAAAGCAATTAGCCTTATGAACTCAATGTTACAAACAAGTGTTCAGAAACTTCCAGGGCAAAGCTATTTGATTGTTTAATTATATATAGATAGATAGATATGTATATACAAAAGGATCTAAATTAAAAAACATAAAAGTGATGAAATAAGGCAGAACATAAAAAGAGTTTTGCTTGCCAGGAGGAGGTGTGGGGATTGGTTTTCTCATTTTTGTTTGCTGGGTTTTTTGATGGCCTTTTTTTGGGGTGAGGTGAGGTGGCTTTGGAGCTGGGGGGAGTTGGTGGGGGATCAGTTTAGTAGAAACTCTTTTGTGTCAGTGGGATCCAAAAGTTTCTCTTCATTGTTTTTGCTACCAACATCCCTTCTTGGCTTTAAAGGGAGATGGAAAAGAAAAGAGAAAAAAAAAAAAGCACCACTTTATAGTTTTACATTAAATTAAATGTGCAAACAAAGCTATTGCAGGGAAAAAACACAACCAACCAAACTTCACTCTTCTCTAAAAGCTGGAACATTCCTGCCATTTCAGCTTCTGAAAAGCTTGATTTACATTATCCTAAATCACTCTCCGTGATATTAATCAATACTTTCTCTCAGTTTTAAAACAGGAAATAGCTTCAGTCTGTGTTTAAACCCTACAACGTCTCATGTCATGACCTTTTAGTATTTGGTTCCATTTCTCCCCCTTCCCATTTTTCTCTTTTCACATAGGCCTCTGTGTCTCCTGATTTTTGGAGCTGTAGGCACTGTAGATGTTTTGGTTCCAGCTTCAAGTGCCCGCGCTTTACAGGCCTCGACTTCCTCACTTCCTGTCTCCTTGGCTTTTCCCTTTGCTTTCCTTTCCCTTCCATATTGCACTGTTTTCCCAGCTATGCAGTGTCTGCCTGCAGCCATTCTCTGCTGGGCTGTGGGCTTCTTTTAGCCTGAAAATTCTGTTACATCTGCTGAGATAATGAACTTCTTGACACCAGCTGTATAAATCATTACTGTGGACGGTAGCATGGAAGTAGGTAGGAGCATCTGGGAGGCTAATCCTGCTGTCCAGGCAGGCAGTGTAGGCATCCCGATCCTGCACCTTAAAAATGTGGAACGTGTATTTCTTTGTGGCATTCTGTTCAGTAATTCAATCTCATGAAATCCCTTCCTGAAGGGGTATAGGGACACTTAGTATCTCTCCACTGGTTTCCGTTTGTTGTATTTGGAGACCTGACAAACCAAAAGTATTGGAGGGCTTTCAGTCTTAGCTGAGCAGACATGTATTGAAAGAACACTGCATAATTTTAACAGACCTTGGCTTAATTAACAGGATCTTCCAGGAGGGGCCCCAGGTCTCCATGGCCAGGATACCGGGCTTCACTCACACAGGCGTTGGAGCGGGGCTCCTGCCAGGGCAGCTGTCTGCTGTGTGGTGAGGAATGCTGGTGCTCATTGATCCATTCATGCACCAGGATAAACAGCGGGCAGCATTAAACTTCTGCATGTTTTCTTTCCTTTTGGTGCAGATATTTACTATGTCTGCAAACAGAAAACTGTTGTATTTTTTCTTTTTTCTTTTTTCTTTTTTTTTAAAAAGTGCAGAAGTGTAGGCTAGCTTGCTGGCTGCTTTATTTCTTTTTCCTTGTCTACAAGATATGGTTTTTTTTGTTGTTTTTTTTTTTTTTTTTTTTAAGAGCCAAGTCTCTAGAGTGCTGTCCTCAAGTTCAGTTTCCTGGTTGAAAATCTGCATACGGTAATGCAATATTCTTCTCCGGGAAAGATTTTTATGGCATATGTAAATGAAATAAGACCAGCCCCTGGTGGTATTGACAGGATGCTGAGGAGGAAGCTGACCGTGTATTAACGTGCTCGCAGCGTAGGTCATTCTCACCGAACCCTGCAGCTCTGTGAGACTCAGTGCTTGGTGGAGATGACTTCGCATTCTTTCAGTGACCCTTTGTGAAATACTGTTTCTTTAATGAGAAATATTTTTTTACAGGCATCTCTCCCTAAGCATAGAAGATGAGATGTGTAATAGTTATGTTTTTAGAGGCATAATTAAAGAAATACGAGTGTGTCTCTGCCAGAAAACTGGTGTGAACATATTACAGTGGGAATAATCACTTTCGTTTGTGATTATTCCATTCTGTGAATCAAACTGGCCTCTCCAGATTTTAATCTGCTTGGAGCTGATCTTGTTTCCTTACTTAAACTGTTAAGAGAAATTTGAATTTCCATTAATTTTTGTTTTCTAAAGCAGAGAAGGCTTTTTGTGGGAGAGGACTAAGATTTCAGCAGACAGAGCAAAAACATGGATGTACCAGATCAGTTTACAAGTTTGCTGTGAAATTAGGTATATTGCTCTTTTAAGAAGTCTTCATTTGGGACAACAAATAGTATTTAAGAAATTTTTTAGGTGTCTTTCAGGAACAGTTGAAAAATAATCTGGACAAAACTGATCCTAAACGTCTTACTGTGTGCATTCTAAAATCTGGTGTTGGTGCATTTTTTTGCAGAAATTTTCCAGTTGCCCTATTTCACAGCTGGAAGTGTCCTTGCGGTTCTGGAGCATTAAGAGAGGTATTAATTTCCCATGTTCAGGAAGCAGTAAGCTTTTTGTCTGCTTTCTGTAGCGCTGTGTTGAAAGCAAACCTTCAGGCAGGTTCTTTTCCCTTTTAGCAAATTTGTACAGCTGAAAGAAAAATATCTTTTAATGGAGTAATTGGCTGTTTCCACCAAGAATTCTGTGTTTAGGAGGTGCTGTTGATAGCAAAGCTGAGGAGTATCTGTCAAGCAAAACACTACCAAAGGAGACAAATAGTGGGAAATTTTCTGTAGCAGGAAAATGGAGTCTGCTTGATGCAAGTCTTGGAGCACTACATGTGGTTTGAAGAGCACCTTGACATTTCTTTAAATAGAGTAATGAGTGGATCCTATTCTTCAAACCAAAGTAGTGAGGCTAAACTCCAGAAGCCTCTCAGTCTGATAGTGGTGCCCAACATTCTGGTCAGAATAGGCAATACAGTTTATATGGAGACACTTGTAGTCACTGTTCTGAGCATTCTCTTGTCACAGGAAAGAAATGCTGCCCTACTTTTCTCCTCTAACTGGTGATTCTTCCCCATCTGGCTGGGTAAGCACCTGGATGCGAGTCTTGCAGTGCTTTTGTTTTTCATTTTCACTTAAGTGAGAATAAAAGCATCATCTGAGGTAAATGTACTTCGACAAAATGTTGATTTAAAATCTGTCTGTTTTTAAATTTGCCTTCTGTGTTAAATAATGACTCGAGAATGGTTAAGGGGAAATATTAGATGTGTCCTTGCATGTACACTGTCGCTGAGTCCTGGAGGTGGGAATCTCAATGCAATAAGACCTTCTGCTTGGTCATCCTGTCCAGGCAAGAGCTCCTTGGCATTTTGCTCTGTATCCTTGAGCTTTTCATGTTTGATTTGCCTTCTGGAAGTGTTTTAGCTGAATTAGGTACGTGAGAAAACTGCCATGAAGGAAATTAAGGAACAAAAATATCAGTAAGTGCCAAATTATGTGAGTGAAGAATTTGATTCTCTTTGCTAGTTCTCTTACTTACTTTAGGAACAGTAGTAGTTGTGCTTTTTTATTTTTTTCCTGTCCTTCTCATTCTTCATAAAATTTCCTTAGTCCTAATGGATAAAGTCTGTTAAAGCCTGAATATTCTCCCAAAAACTTTCCACTGCTTTTCCATATTCTTTTTTTGTCAGTTAGTACAGAATTTAAGGAACTACGGTCCATTTGCCATGAAAAGTAGCTAAATCCTTCAATTTACTCTTCTTTTCAATTGGTTTTCTGTCGGAAATCATTAGCTTGGGTATTTTTCTAAAGATCTAGATTACCATCTCATAAACTAGGATTTGTAATATTCAGTGTGACCTTTCATATATTTAAGTAAATAAATAAAAATTTGAAGAGTTACTTAATCTTTGAGAAGAATAAAAGCGAAAGGGACCTTTCATAAGAACTGCCCTGTGTTCAGCCAGATATAAGAGTGAGCAAATCAGTGGCAAAGAGATGACAGCTGACCAAGCAGTCTGAGATGTCCATTAAGAGATTTGCTTTTCTTTCTGAACTCTTCCTATCTGCATACGGAAGTAGGCAGTAAAGCTACAAAAAGAAACTTGAATTCTTGGTATTCGTAAATGCTGTAATTTTTCGAAGTCTTTTATGTATTTCATCAGTCTCATCAAGTTGGGAAAAAAAAAAAAGGTAACATACATTATTGATTAGTGGTAACTGATCTCTTTTTTTGCCTAGAAGAAAAAAAAATGTAGAAAAGCAGGTGTACTGCTGTCAGGTTTTCAGTTCAAAGCAATAAAAGATCAGTTCCCTGGCACAACATCACATTATGTTTTACTACACAAATTGCTATCAAATATGTTGAAATTCTAGGATTAGAACATGAGCTGAATTCCAGCTTTTCTTTTCCAAGAGCTTTTCAGTAGGATGTGTTCCAAGTGAGTTGATAGTACTGCAGCCTAGCTGTTGCTTAACTAGTGACTGGTTGGTGTAGAATATCTTGTTTGCTGTAGTTGTCATCTTATGATCAGTTTGACATATGAATGTTTGAACCAGACAAGACCCAGTGAACTCCACTTGTCTTTCAAAGAGTGACCATTAGTAGCTGCCTTGGAAAAATGTGCAGTGAATGTGGGGCCTCATCTGCCAGCAGCTGTATCTGCACCTTGTTTTCATAATCCTTGATTTATTATTTTCATAAATGTTGGTGGTTTTTTTTTTTCAGATTGTGTTAAACTCTAATCTTGATTACAGAGCGGTCTTAATCACAGCCTGGACAGAGGATGTTATGTACTGTGCAGAGCGAGTACTTTTGCTTTTAAATCTGTCTGATTAATTTCACTGGATGCCATCAAGCTCCTGTGTTTTAAGAAATGATGATAGTCTGACTGCTTTCTTTCCCCCTACCACCTCATCAAATTAACCTCTGGTATATTGACTTTTTATTGCCTTTTTCAGATAAAGGGTCTTTGCCCAAAAGCACTTGCATGTATTTGGTCTTCCATATCTCCCTTTTTTTAAGCTCTTTTACTTCTTTTTATCAGCTTGAGAGATAAGAGAGACCCTTTAAGAATGTGGGTACACCATGAATTTATGCAGTAGCGCATTGGATTTTTTTTTTTTTTTGTCATTTATATTTTCCTGATTTATAAACTTATTTTCTCTTTGGACATAGCTGAGCAATTTCCTTAGGGGGAGCTGATATTGCTGAATCCAGAAATAACATTGACTCCAAAGCTTTGCTTAAGAACTGATGTGCTGATATGATAGCTTCTAGAAACATCTGGCTTCTAAAAATGAGTCAAAAGACTGATGGTAGAACTGATAAGTAGCTATAGTGCCCAAATTTGTCTGATATGCATGAAATAGGCCTCCATATGTACAAAATGCTTTAAGGAACTGGCTCTCGTGGATGACCTTCCCTCCCTTGGCCTTTCCCATTGGACTACAGGAGCAGCACTTGAAGGGGGCTTGCGGAGTAAGGGGGACAGGATCAGTCCTGATGGCCAAACCCTATTCCTGCTTTTGTTTCTGCTGCTTGTTCCGAAGGCAAAATACAGCCATCTTATCTGGATTTACTCATGTCTCATGAAGAAAACTTCACTGTCTGTCTCTAAAGGAACAATTTAGTTTTCCTTATTTCCTTATGTGTTTTGTTCATCTTGGATGCGGTAGTAAAATCTAAACACAGACATTTATTTTCATAGCAGTTAAATAACTTCCAATTATGGATTAACCATCAGAAAAACAAGAGACATTTTGCTGAACCCTGAAAGGGTAAAGTGCAGTACAGTACAGCCAGAGTTTCTATTACTCATGACACATTTGAAAGAGTCATAGACCATTTGTTCAGATATTTTTTTTGTCTTACTCTTCTTCTGTAAACACTACAGTAGCCCTGTAGAAAAACAGGGTATTGGGAAGAGCTGAAAATTTGAATGTCTTTACTAGAGTGAAGTCAGAGGAGTTTGTTACTGGATTCTCTCCAGTGCAAGGACGTTGAAAGAAAGGTGGGCCAGTGAAATGGAAGACAGTTGAAGGAATTTTAAGCAGTATGGAAAAGAAGGAGGGAAGTCATGTTTGTTTTTTCTAATTGTGATTTCAGGAGAGTAACAGGCTGCAAAATTACTTAATTATCTTATGTTTATTGTAAACTCCTATGCTTTTTCTGAAGACACCAGAAGTGCTTTTTTTTCATAAATCACGTTATATCAAAGCACTTTCATAATATTACAGAGCGCTATAAATTGATGTCAAAACTAAAGAAAACCACTTTTATCTGCAAGCACTTAGGAACACTACCACTTTCAAAACCATGTAAGACGTTAGTAGCTGGCTTGTTCAACTCCTTTCAGCTTTCATGCTGACATGTACCATATCGAAGACATTGGTTGTTTGTATAATACTTGGTTTGATCTTTTTTCCTTTTTTGCTTTCAGTACTGTTGAATCAATCAAAGGAAGTTATTGCTCTGTTGGGCATTAGCATACATTTAGATGTTTCTGCATTAAGAACTGTTCACAGAAGAAAAGGCTTTTATGTCAAGAAGGAGAGTAAACAGTACGACTGCAGCTGCTTTGAGGTGTGCTGTTATTTCTGACCCACGTATATTTGAAAATGAGCCTGCTTGTACTTGCAATTATTCCAGTTCAGATTACATGGTTGTGAAAGGTTTCCCCCTCCCTCTTCTTTTTTTCTTTCCTTTTAATTTTAATTCCTTTATTCTCTGTAGTAACCAGACAAATGCTACAGATGGAGAGAGAACACTCAGTGGCTCTTGAAATGGCTTGCTCTGTTCACTGATTAGCATGCACGACTGAGTTGATTTCTTTATCTACTGCTACATGATGTGCTGGGAATTGTAATGCAGTTACAGTAGTTAATGCTAAATATTCAGAATTGCTGTATGTCACGTAGATACGACTTCCCTTGGAAACTTTCCTTAAGGTGGACTTATTTGGAGAACTCAACTCTACAGAGATTTGTTTGATCATCCGGACCTTATTCAAGCCTCATTGAAGTCAATGGAAACATTTCTATTGATTTCAGTAATCCTTAGATTGGGATCCTTAGATCCTTAGATTCCCAATCCTTAGATTGGGAAATGGTTTTAAGTTGAGGGAGGGAAGATTTAGGTTGGATGTCAGGGGGAAATTCTTTAGTATGAGAGTGGTGAGGTGCTGGAACAGGCTGCCCAGAGAGGTTGTGGATGCCCCATGCCTGGAGGTGTTCAAGGCCAGGTTGGATGGGGCCCTGGGCAGCCTGGTCTAGTAGGAAATGGGGAGGTTGGTGTCCCTGCCTGTGGTAGGGGAGTCAGAGATTCATGATCCTTGAGGTCCCTTCCAACCCTGGCCATTCTGTGATTCTGTGATCAGAATGGTTACTGTCAGCTTTTAAATGGAGTAAAAAGACCCTTAAAATGCATCTGTAACTTACCTAATAGTAGACTTACTTGTTATGTTTTTGTAGATGCCATAAATACGCTGTTAAACATAGGAAGAAATAGACAGGAATCAAGATGTGGCTCAGGTGTAAAAGGCTGGGAAGTCTTAACGCAGAAGTTAGCATTGTCCACGATGTTCAGTGCACCAGTAAAGAGGTTTTGCTTTTCAACTTCTCTTTCATTTCTTTGGTCAAATCTCTTCTTTTTCGCTTTGAGTTACAAATAGGTATGACATAGAACTGGAACCATCCTAAATGCTAATATGTATGTCCAAGTTTCACAGCAGCTGTTATAGAAATGAGTTTATTAAAATTGTTCTACTCTTTATTGCTAGCATGTCCTCTTTAATTAGGAGAATTAGATCTAGTTCTCAGTTTTAACATCTCTAATGAAGGTGAGGGGAATAAATAGAAATACCTGTCACTGCAGGGTCCAGCTCTCCCTAAAAACAGCGTTTTAATCAGACATTAGGTACTAGTGAGAAAAATGTTAAATTTTGCTTGATTTGGAAACAGCCATGTGGAGAGTGACTAAAAATATATATATATAAGGTTTTGTGAACTGACCCATTTGGAAATGATCTTTCCCATGTGGAACTCTTACTTGCTGGATCAGAGCAATTTCTGTTAAGTCTACACTGTCTATCTGTCGAGCTTCCTAAAGAGATCTGTTTATTTCCTTTTATGGATTGGCCTTTATGGCAGATTTTTTTTTTTCTGAAGAGTTTATAAAAATCAAGAAATTTTCTAGCATCAGTCCCAAAACAGTGTTAACTTCAAGTTGCCAAATCTAATGCATGTTACTGTCTGATGTATCCACTGTTAAATTTGTGCATTGTTTTTTATTTAACGTTAGACTTCTATATTTTATATAAATAATTTTAACACCAAGTGGATTTATTCGGAGAGAAGACAGGTGATGTTGTGACAGTGAGAAGTCTGAAGTGCTGATGGAGAAGGAAAGGCAAGGCTGGAGGGTGAAGACTGTTTATATGGAAAACTTGCTTCATCAGCATAGGATGATGACTGCATGCAGGGGAAGAAGATGAGGTTCTGTGCTGTCGTATTTCTGCTGCAGCTCTTTGTTATATTGTGTTTCACTTGATAGCAAGGCAGCATTTTTACTGAACTTGTGGAAATTCAGGCCTCGTCTCCATGTGACAGATCCACATGGAAATGTTTTTTGGGGACAGCAGCACTCCTTCAATAGGCAAGTCCCAGAATTGTCATTAAATTGAGATTAGAGTCATAAAACAGTCCAAATGGATGAGACCTCTGGACGCCTAGGCCAACTTCTTGTTCAGGACAGATCCTGTCAACCATGACTTTCTTTAGTTAAACCATGAGAAATTCTAATGGGTAGAGATAGCACAGCCTCTTTGGAACATCTGTTCCATTGCTCAGTATCTTCATGACAATGAATATCCAATTCACAGTTTTCAGTCTATGACTATTGCCCCTTGTTATGTTGTTTGACATAACGAGGGAGTTTATGTTATGTCCTGGTTTCAACTGAGAGAGTGTTCATAGCATGTTTTCATTGTTGCTGAGTGATGGGAGAATGCCCAGGCCTGGCTGGACTTCTTGGAAGGGAGGGCCCTTGCCTTTATGGGATGACTGCAAAGCCTTGGGACGGGTGGCCTGAGTTAGGCACAGGCTTATTCCATACATCGTGCAGATGGCTATAAAGCTGTGGAGAGTTGCCTGGGGACAGCCAGTGCTTTGGGGTTGGCTGGTGTCTGTCGATGGGCAGTGAGACGTTGTTGATTATTGGAGGCCAGTTGGATTGTTAGCTGGGCATTGATTGGTGAGGGTGAGTAACTGCATTATGGGTATGTATATTGTCATTGAAGTTACCATTGCATTTTTTATTTCTGTTTTCCATTTCTGTCTTAGTAAATAATTTTTATTTCAATCCAGGAGTTCTGCTTTGTTTCCAGTTTTCTCCCTCGTCCCACTGAGGGGTAGGAGGAGTGAGTGAATGGCTATGTGATGCTGAGCTGCTGCTGGATTAAATCACAACTCCACTCCGAGAAAGTTGTACTCTACTGTAGTTAAGTACCTGTTGTCTGCTCCTTCACCAGACTGCACGCATCCAGGTGACACAGCCTCTTCTTATGGGCTGTGTGTTTTGGACCCCTTAGTCATTCACTACTGGACTGTTTCCAGTTTCTCTGCATCCCTTTCCAACTTGAGACCCAAACCTAAGCCAATTACTCATGTTACTTCACAGATGTTGAGAGGGGTGATGGTAACTAATGCATCGAATGCACAACTTACCTTATTCACAGTAAAAGTACAGTTTTGGCTCATTGAAACTGCTGCTGCTTGCCATAGCCCCAAGGTTCTTTACAGCATGCCTGCTACTGAATCATTTTGCAGCCTGCACCAGTGTTTGGGGTTGTTTTGTTCCATATGTGGAGTTTTGCTTTTCTCCTGCTTTGTGAGGTTTGTTGGCTCCAAATTTCTCAAGGTTCCTTTAAATCAAAGCCCTGCAATTCTTTGTCATATAGTCCCCATATTTCAGTGTCATGTGCAGACTTCTGGAGGGTATCGTTTTTGTCAGCATCTGGGCCACTGGTGATGCTGAACAGAATAGATCCTCAGGCTGCTCTGACTATTACCAGCTGGACACTGAATGTTTGACCTTATTCTCGTGAACTATATTTTATGCAAAAAATAATAATAAAAAAAGAATTATCAAATACACTTAAGCGGTTGGATTTTCACTTGGGCTGTTTGCTCTGTCCTGTTCCCACATGTTGGCTTGTGTATGAGATGTTTATGCTGGGGATGAGCAGTGTAAAATGAGAATAAAAAGCTCTATTTCTAAAAATTAACAAGGAAACTACAGTATAATTAGGGCCAAATGCACTTAGAGACTAAGCAGATTCTTTTCCATGTATTTTTTTTTTTAACATCTTTAAAGTTTAGTAATATACTTTTTTTGGCATTCAATTTGTTTTTAGAGTTTTTTAATCCAAAGTGTTAGCTTTGATTTTAAGTCATGATCAAGAGTGACTGTAAGACTATTTGTAGACTAATCTTGATGTTTTTCCATTATACTCATGGGAGAGCTGCTCATGTAATATCTTTCCACCTTCATGTACTGAGTGTTTTGACACTTTCATGTTAGAGTTGCTGAGTCCTGGAATTTGCAGTAGTAACCCTTGACTATGCCTTGCACATCAGTGCCAGCAAACTTGTAGCAATGCTACTCTGATCCTATTAGAAGAAAGAGAAATGCTGTGGCAGGGGTAGAGGATCTTACACATGTATAGAAGGGGAAGTTGCTTTTCAAAACTTACTTTGAAGGAAAATGTAATACCCTGAAGATGCGTACTGGCAGCCCAGCAAGACAGCCATCTTTGCAATTAGTATACAAGCCGTACTGTGGAGAAATTCTAACTGAAATTCTGTACTCAGTTGTCTTCAAAATAATTAGCACATCTGATTTTTGGAGGCTTGTGATCAGTTTCTTACCTGTTTTTTCTTCCACTCTTTCTTTCTGCCTTCTATCCTGTATTGTGGGCTAATCTAGAAGGAGATTGTAGAAAGTGCTATGTATCAGCTGAATCCTTCAAACAGAGCTTTTCATGTTATCAGTTCTACGTTCAGTTTCTGCAATTTATCTCAAGAGCTTTCCAGTTGCCAGGAGTGCAGAAATGGTCATATTTAAAGGGCTCACCTTTTACCTGTGGTGGTGAGATTTTTCCCAGTGCTTTCTATTTCATAGAATCATAGAATCACAAGGTTGGAAAGGACCTACAAGATCATCTAGTCCAACCATTCTCCCACTACCCTTGCTACCACAAACACTAAACCATATCTTGTAGCCCCTCATCCAGACGCCTCTTGAACACTGCCAGGGACGGCGACTCCACCACCTCCCTGGGCAGCCATTCCAGTGCCTGACCACTCTCTGAGAGAAAAAGTTTTTCCTCATGTCTAATATAAACCTCCTCTGGCGCAACTTGTGGCCGCTTTCCTGGGTCCTGTTGCCTGGGAGAAGAGGCCAAACCCCTCGTCGCCACAACCTCCCTTCAGGAAGTTGTAGAGTGCAGTGAGGTCTCCCCTGAGCCTCCTCTTCTCCAGACTAAACAATCCCAGCTCCTTCAGCCGCTCCTCATAAGATTTGTGCTTCAGACCCCTCAGCAGTTTTGTTGCCCTTCTCTGGACACGCTCCAGGGCCTCAACGTCTTTCCTGTAGTGAGGGGCCCAAAACTGAACTCAGTACTCAAGGTGCGGCCTCACCAGTGCTGAGTACAGGGGGGATGATGACCTCCCTGCTCCTGCTGGCCACACTATTTCTAGTGCAGGCCAGGATGCCGTTGGCCCTCTTGGCCACCTGGGCACACTGTCGGCTCACGTTCAGCCGCGCATCAACCGACACATTCAGGTCCCTTTTCTCTTCACAGTCATATTTAGAAAATGAGTTAGTTTTGAATTTTTTTCAGGTGAAATATACGAATATAACTCTGACATTTAGTAGAAAGATTTACGTGCACTTGTGTTTCCAAGTCTTATCTTGTAACAAAAAATAAATAGTAAAACAGTGCTGTGCAAATTGAGAGAAGGCTAAATGCTGTGATGAAAGCCATCTTATAGTTGTCAAATGGGCATGGGCTTAACCACAGCCTTTCTCTAGATAGAAAGCACTATGAACTAGTTGACTTGCTTTTCATGACTGCAATGAAAACAAACCATCTATTTAACCATACCAATATACTCTGGTGTATGTGGAAAATATCCTGTATAATTCACAAAACACCTTTCTTAAGAGTCCATGAATATTTCAGCATGGGCAAGTCATCTTTTTCTTCTCACAGATGTTCTAACTTTAATCTTGCTTGAATCATGAAAAGTATCCCTTCAAGTTCTAGCTATTTTCCCCTCTCTTCCCTATTTTCCACTGTATCATTTTAAGGAGCTTTTCTGTATGGTCTGTCTCATGTACCAATTTCAGTGGCAGCCCAGGCTATGAGTATTTTACTTTAGCAATAATAAGGTAGCTCTGTCTGATACTTCACTTTCGGCACTAAGAAGTTGGACTTCCTCCAATGAAACATCACTGTGGCACTAATAATCTGAAGCAGTCCAATGCTTAAAATTGCTGTAGCAGGGATGCTTTACTTCTTCTGGTCCCATCTGGTATAAAAATGAATGGGCAGGAAGTGTTCTGTTCCTGGTAATGGGCTGGTACTTTGTGCTGCCTCTCAGTTTTCCAGAAGTTCACCTGAGAAGAACAGAAGTTATTAGGAAAGGATTCGTTACAATGCCCACTGAAAGTTTGCAAAGCTGCCTGCTTTCGTAACTCTGGGAAAGAAGTTCCTTCAGGCGATATCATTCTGCCTGCTTGAAGAGATTAACTTATTAAATGCACCTATCTGCTCTCTCCTGTTCTTCTCCCCTTGTGATCTCTGTTCAGGTGTCTTGGTTTACTGTCCTTAAGTAAAAGATGTGGAGGGAGGAACAGTGTGACTTGGCATCTATTACTTAGTGCTAATGGCAGCATTTTGTGGCTTTTTAATAAAGATGGAAAGGTTTGGCTTTGTGAAAATCTGGCTCCTGGTTCCGTACTCCACTAGAGACTAAGTCAAGAAGCAAAACTGTTGGCCTTGTTTGGGTTTTTAATCAAAATACTTGTGCTTGTGCTTTTTTGAGTGTCTGCGCTCCTGGTGTACTCAGTCTGCACTGGTAGGACTGCTTCTGTGGTGAGAAACATGGATGAAACTAAAACTAAAAATCATATGTGCGAAAGAATATCAGCTCTGAGAGTTGAGACACATGCAGGAAATGAGAATGGCAGTTTCTTTGATGCATTTTTCTCAAAGCCCCTGAAGATTTCTTTTAATAATAGTGAGGTGGACAGCTTGAATCTTTAAAACTAAGTGTAATTTTGCAAGCATAATGCAGAAGTCAGTGCAACTGCTAAAAAACGGAGGTGAGTTTGCTGGGTTTTTATGCTTGTGTTAAAACATTTAGACTGTGCCCATGCTGTGAAATGGGAGTGTGAAGGAGTCAGCATGAACAGTGGGCTGTGGCAGCTTGTCCTGCAGAAGTGATGCACTCACACTCTGCTTGTGATGTGGGGCATCAGCTTCATGTCATCTTCTGCAGAAGAGTCCTGAAACTCTTTAAAGAAGCTTCAAACTCACATGCAGGGCCCCAGTGTGTGCTCCGTTTACCGTGCAGTCTCTTTTGTTTGGCTGTTTTGCTTTGCAGCTGCTATGCATCGCTGTTCGGTTCACAAACTGCAAGGCATTTCTTGAAGCTTAAACCTGAATACTGAAACACTCCCTGAGATGTGAATATATTGAAAACGTAGAAGGATGCTCAGTTCTTTGGCAAAGCAGATAGGACTGCAGGGAACTTTTCACGGTATAGAAGGAGAGAACCATGGCACGCTGGGAGCTGGGGGTGATGGTTCCAGAGCCACTGGAGGAGCAAACAACGGTATGGTGGGACAAATCCCATACAGCTGTGTCCAGCCCCCCAGCATAGGGATTTATCTGCACTGGGCAGCTTGTCTGTGCCAGGACAGGTATGCACTGAAACTATGTTAGAGAGGTCTGTGTGCCCAATTAATGCCTGACTGACAGAGACACTACTATGAATTTTTTTCTGTTGTAATTTGGTCATATTAATTTATATAGATTATGACTGAACACAGAAAGATCACCTTTCTACTCTATATAATATACTGCAGTGCTTTGAGTTAATCTGACTGTTCTCTAGAATATTAAATTTATTTCCCCCCTCTTTCCCTACTTCTTTCCTTAGCTGTGTCGCTTGGAGTGAGCCTGAGGTGTAGAGGCTGTTGTTAAATATACTTTCTTGCAGCTTGCATTCTAGCAGAGAACAGAAGAGTTCAGAACTGGACCTACAAATATCATGGATTCAACTGCCCAGTGACTGCAGAGCTAACCAGAAGATAAAGCGTGTTGCTGAGGGCCTTGCACAAATGTCCCCTGAGCACTGACAGGCTTGGGAGCATCAGCCACCCTTCTGGGAGCCCCTTCATGTTTGACCACCCTCATGCATAGCGAGCATGCTTTGAATGTTTTTTCTAAGTTAATATTTAACCTACCTTTGAACAGAGCGCAGACTTAGTAGTTCACCAAGACTGAGAAATAAAAGGGAGTTCATCCCCGTCAGACTTTAGGTGCCAATATTTTTTCTACCTAAATGTGGCCTGTTTGCTTTTGTTTTTAATAATCTCATTGTGAACACCCTCATGCTCAACTTCCCCAACTGTTAAGAGCTTTAATCCTAGAAATTCCTTTTTTTTTTTTTTTTTTTCCCCCCAAATGTCTAGGGTTTAAGGACTCAACCCTTTTTTTCTTCTTAGAGACCAGGCTCCGGGGAAGGATGGGAAACACCTTGGCCTCAAACGCTGTCATGAAAAAAATGTGGAAGGGGCTCATCTTTCTTCACTGGTACAACAGCATTCTGACTTCTGGGCTGTGCCAATAATTCTGAAATGGAAAATGTCCCTTTTTTACAGATAGGCAGCACTTTCGTGGTGGTTTATGACCCCTCAGCATGACATACTGATAGTTGCTGGGTAAGATAACTTCTCTGGGACTGCCTGACTGTTTTGGGAGCCTGCCATTCAGATCGCCTGTGCCTTTGGGAAGTAATTCCCAGTTGCAAGTCAGTCTCTTATGTGTGTTTTCATTTTAAATTCCAGGAGTTATTTCTTCAGAGGGGGGAGGAAAATGAGTCATACAGAGTTACTAGTGCTCCAAATGAAGAAATACACCTGTTAGTGCTTGGAACACTGAAATAGCTAACTGTCTCCAATCTGTTAGCTATGTCTCATTCCATCTTCCTTCCCTGCAAGTGCTTCTTGGGCGTGAGGTTGGTCCTGCAGTGGTAGCACTGTCTGGAGCTGCTGCACTTGGCATCTTGGAGCTGCAACGCTGCCCACGCTGTGCTCAGTGCTGCCACAGGGCTCTCTGATGCCAGAGATAGCACTCAGAGGGAAACTTGTGGTTCCATGTTGGCCTCTCTCCATGGCTGAAGGGCCAATTAGTGGCCACGGGTGGCCCTTGTCACCTAATTTCACCAAGTGTTACAAAATTCAGTAAGCAGCTGTGCTGTGAGACGTGTGTGCTCTCTCTTTGTGCGTGTGCTGAAGGTTATGAAGGCAGAACTCGATGTGCTTCAGATTGACAGGTTTTTGCTCTGTCATTAGGAAAAGAGAGGTTTCTCTGCTGCATGTGAACTGCTCAGCCTGATTAGCATGGAAATGAAAGTGCCTTAATCAGCTTGGGGTGAGGAAAGCTCAAAATTAATTTGATACATTAGTTTCACTTTAAAAATGCATTATAACTGTTGCCACTAGCGACCGTTATAGTTAAAAATGCAAAGCAGTCTCCCATTCAACTCCATGTTTGTGCTAACTCATCACTTTCCAAATGATTCATTTCCCAAAGTAGGTTTTTCTTGTTTTATCTTCACCCTGTATGTAAAGCAGGCTGGGAGAATGGCAATCGAGAGAAACAGGCAGAGGGATATCAAAGGGGACAAAGATGCTGACTTGAAACTTAACCCTGCATTCGCTCTGGCGCTGTGCATCGTGTCATGCTGCTAAATAAGTGAATCCAGCTTATGGAGATTATTTCGTAGTCCTTGCCCTGTGGAGATCACTTCTGTGGCAACTGAGTGATGAATGAATTGTGGAGATAATGGAATGCAGGTGGGGAATTCTCTAATGATAGTAAAAAAGAAAACACAAAGAAACAAACACAATGCCATATACGTATTAAAAAAGAATATCCTTAATTTTGTGATAAAAAGGTAATAAATGAACACTGAGGAGTTTGTGCTCCTCAGTCACACACACAAGACTGTAATTCAGTGGCTTTGTAACTACAAAGATAGCCTTGTATTTCAGATAGATAGATAGACAGGATGAGAGATAATGGCCTCAAGTTGTGCCAGGGGAAGTTCAGGTTAGATATTAAGAAAATTTTCATCTCAGACGGTGGTGAGGCAGTGGCACAGACTGCCCAGGGAGATGGTGGAGTTGCTGTCTCTGGTGGTGTTCAAGAACCATGTGGATTGTAGCACTGAGGAGTGGGGTCAGTGGGCATGACGGGGATGAGCTGACGGTTGGACTGGATGATCTAAAAGGTCTTTTCTAACTTTAATGATTCTGATTCTATGATATTGAGAAGAAATTTATATTATACCTAAAGAAAAGCAGAAAGAACTGCCTATTATTTTGAAAAGAACAGCAAAGTGTTCTATGAGGATGTACATGGTGAGGGGGAAGGGGGTGATACAGAGCCTCTCTCAGCATTGGAAATCCTGTCCTGGATAACCTGAAATTTCTGAGTTAATACATTGTTCAAAAAGTCAGTATGTGATTCAGTGTATCAGGTTATAAAACTGAAGTAAGACTTCTTTGTGATTACAATAAGATGCAAAGAGACTTATGGTGAGGAAAACAGGATCTAAACCTTTTTTTTTAATGTTTGAAAATAATCTTGAAGTCAGTCTGATTGAGTTGTGCCAGTGAGGCAGTTTGGAGGATGACCTGCTCAGTAGCAATGACTACAGTGTGCAGAAGCGTGCTCGCAGCTGGCAAGTGTGATGAAGCTGTGGTTGTTTCTACTGAAGCTGGTAGAGCTTTGATAAGACTTTGGGTCGTCTGTGCTCAGAAGGGATGGGATCAGGAGAATAGTGTGGCAAGAGCTGGGGCGCAGTCAAAAAGTGGGAGTTGTAAGAGAAGGGAAGGAGGACATTGTAGATCAGTTTGTTCAGCAGCAGTGGAGAGGGAGGGAGGAGGTGTTTCAACCCCCATAAAAGCTTGTGCACTTGGGTAGTATTTAACACTGTTGTAAGATGGCCTTCATCTTGTCTGATGCAGGCATCTTTGTGTGAGCTTTTCTCTTTCAGACCCTTCACCGTGCTGTAGGGAGGAAGGGGAATTTTTAAGAGGAGGGGAACTCTACCATTACATATCTAAAACAGGACAGGTGGATTGCACTCCAGAAGTGCCAGTGTCTCTCCATTGACTATAAGAGCACAGTACTGTGAGTAGCAGATAGAGATGTCTCCTTCAGAAACACTAACAGCTTTAGAGACAGCACTAAGTGAGCTGATGGATAGTTCATAAAAAAGCACCAAAGGAATCTATCTGACTAGAGATGTAAGTGCTGTTCCAGAGCCAGTCCCTGCAAAATCTAGATGCCAGCAGGCAGAGCACATTTGGATCACTCTGTAAATGAAAAGCATTTGGTGTAATGCTTTTTAGTCAATGTATGTGAGTGCTTTTGTTCATTATCCTTCTGCACAGATTACTCTATCGGGATAGGTTAGAGCAAGTTGCCTCACAGCATCACAGATGTAATTCAAAACCATCCCTCCTTTGCTAACACGTGGTTGAAATCTGCACACCGGCGTGTGTCAGAAGAAATCGATATCTAATTAAAGGCTGCTAAACATGATGTCATGGCAACATTCCTTACTTGCAGTGGTGCATTAATATACCACGCTTCTCTTTCAGAGGATCAGTGCATATGCTTAAATGTCAATATTATTGATAGCTCTCAGCCTTTTCTGGGCTGTCTCCCTTCTCTGCCTGTACTGAAGATGAGGTCACTGAGCATTTTGAGGTAATTTTACGATAGAACAGGGTAAAATCATGTTCAGTGTCATGAAGGTAGGCTCTTGAGAGCCTCTTGTGTTGCATTAACGAGGCATTTCAAGGAAGCAGAATATCAAATTAATGTTTCATGTTGAAGACATTGATGTCTGTGTTAAACACTGTTACAGCGTGGAAGCAGGAAGACGTAATACTTGAAACAGCTTCCTTCTGTCTTCCTTATTCTTTCACAAATTAAGTTTAAGCGATAGTAAGAATATTTTAAAAGGATATATTTCATTGAATCAGAGGTGGGAGACGTATGCAGTTTGCAACAGAACTGCTCCAGTATCCTTGGTCTAAAAAAAAACCAATGCATAAAGGGAGAATAGAATGAAGATAACCGGTATCAAGCTGTGCCTTGCTTGGGTGTGGAGGGGTTTGTGGGGCTGCTGGCCCTGCAAGTACAGGAGGGAGATGACCTTGTAATACAGTTTGATTATAAGATGATCTCTTATAAATTACCTGATCTTGTTCTATATTGATCATGTCTTTCTTATATACTGTTGACTTCAGCAGGACCTCATCTTCAATTGGTCCTTCAGACTTGAATGTGATAAACAAAAGCCTATTGGTACTAAAATATTGCACTTATATTTCCCATCTGTGGTTTCTCTGTACACTTTGAAGCATCTGCTAAGATGCAGCTGTAGCTTAAGGGCTTTTGTAAATAGCACTTCTCACAGTTGCCATCAATTGCTCTGATATATCTATAACTATCCAGTAAGTGCAGATGTGCAGAGACGGAGTTAAGAAGCTCCTTCTCACTTCCTATCAGCAGTAGTATCGTGTGGAGCATGGAGCTGAACTGTGTGACAGAGGGCTGGTTGTGCTGACTGTGTCCTTCCCATTGCATTTTTAGCTGTGATGTTCTGTATGGACTTCGGGAGTAAGAGAAATACATCACTTGACAGATTGCAAAAAGTAGAGTAATGGAATTGACTGATTTAAAGCAGGTGCAGTACATTAAAAAATTTAGCTAAAACTCTCTTTGTATTACTTTGCTTGTTAAAATAGATATTTAATGCTTTCTTTTTATTTGTCAGTTTTTAGAAATATTGTTTCTAAACAAAATATTTTATATTTATTTTTGAAAATATTATTACTTTACTTTTTTTGATTTATCTTTCATGAATAGGAATTGATGAGCTTCTTTGATTGTCCCTGAAGTACTCCTGGTTTAAAAAAAATATAGATCTTGAAAATTCTTAACCCTTGCTAGAATTCTCTTTTTAAAGAATTAAAGCAAAGCTGAGCAAACTTTCTGGCAAAATGCTGAGTAGATCTTTTTTTTCTGAATAAGAAAATAAATCGGGTAAGACGTTTGCTCACAGAGGCAGAGTGGAGGTTTTAAAGCTGCTGAGAGCTCCTCTGCAGGAGTCAGGAAAGCCACCTACGGTGTGCTCTGTGGGCACCAGTGTTATCACTGCTCTCTGTGGTACAGGAGCGCTTAACTTGAAAACTTTTGAATGTTACATTCTTCCACAGTTCCCTTATGGATTTCAGTGACACGAGGTTAACTAGTTTCATATCTTTCTGAGGGCCCCTGGCTCTGGGCTGTGCTTCTCCCCCAGCTCCTTCTCAAGGCACAATGCTTTGTGTCCTCATTGCCTTCACCCGTCCCACAGCGGGGGAAGTAACGTGACATCAAGGTGTCTGTCATCTCACTCAGGATGCAAACTGCTTTCTGTAGTAATCTGTTAAAGATAAGACCAAGCAGGTTTGAGACAGAGGAGAACGTTCCATTTTCCATACCAGCTGTTACCCTTTCAAGAGCGCACTCACAAGTGTGCTTTCCTGCTCCTGTAAGCGTGGTATCTGAACTGTGACTTCTTTTCCCAGGAATATGCTTAGAAGAGAGAACTGGTCTAGGCTAAGTTGATTATCTCCGTTTTGAAAGCAGAGACAGTAAAAATAATTTATGCATAAATACTTGCAGTGAATGCCTTTGAGTTTCACTTTAAATACCACTGTGAGACATTGCTGGGTGGCTGGGTAATGCATGAGTAAGCAGAAGATTGTGATGCAGCTGATGTTTTGCTCACATCTTAATTCTTATTTGGGTATATATCAAGGCAAGGCTTACATCCCGATATTGCTGCCGTAAGCTCTGCAGTGAAAGACAGGGATGTTCCATCAAAAGGATAATTACCAATAGTTGCATGTTGCTGCAAATTTTTTCTCCAAAGTAGTTGGCTCTTTCCTTGCGCTTTTTACTTTGAACTTACTCATTTGTCCAAGAATCTTTGTGAACTTGGCTTTTCCTCCTCCTCTTCCATGATACCACCTGAGGGAAGCTTCAGGTTAATCGTGTCCTGCGCTATAATCTTCCTCTTATTCATGTAGGCTGTCTATCAAATGTGGGAAATGAACTGCAGCTCTGATCATCTGGCTAAAGGGGATTAATGTCATCCAGGGCAGCACTGGTACCAAACAGATTACCAGGAGCGGAAGGGGCCTGGGAGCAGAGAGTGAGTTGGGAGGGGTGTAAACCCCCCAGGAAATGAGCAGCCATCTCGCTTCACAACTTTTGTAGTTATACTTTGTGCAGCAAAGCACGTTCCCAGGAGAGTGACGGTGTACTTGAGAGAGGGGGGAGAACCAAGAAGGTGCTTGTTAGCATGAGTTCAATTAAAATAAGTGACTGCAATCAGGTAACTCTTTGTGCTAAAGTCTTATTTTAGATTTCAACTTAAACTGAATGCAGAAAGACTTTTGGTGTTTAAAGCATATTTCTAGTTTTTGCTATGGCTCATTTAGTTGTCTTTTTTACTCGGTATATTGAAGTCATTAGTCTTTAACTGGGTGTTACCTAGCTCTAGTGACTCTGTAGGGCTTCATTTGATGTAGAGGGTAAAAAGCATGCTCTGTATGCATTAGGTAACAGTTCACAAATTTATTTATATATGGGCATTCAGTTTATTTGACAATTAATGAGTATTTCTGTTGCCTTACAACTGAAAACTAAATGAATGCAAACTGGCCTTGTTCTTGTCCAGAGAAGAGAAGGCTCAGGGGAGACCTTATTGTTCTCTACAACTGCCTGAAAGGAGGCTGTGGTGAGGTGGGGGTTGGCCTCTCGTCCTGGGTAACAGTGATAGGATGAGAGGGAATGGGCTCAGGTTGCACCAGGGGAGGTTCAGGTTGGATATTAGGAAAAATCTCTTCTCAGAAAGAGTGGTGAGGCATTGGAATGGACTGCCCAGGGAGGTGGTGGAGTCGCAGTCCTTGGAGGTGTTTAAGGAAAGGGGAGATGTTGTACTTAGGGACGTGGTTTGGTGACAGTATTGGTGGTAGGTGGACAGTTGGACTTGGTGATCTTAGAGGTCTTTTCCAACCTTAATGATTCTGTGAAAGCTGTGCAAGTTGCTCTCAAGGGATCTGGACTCTGAAAAAATGCTGTATAAAAAGCTTCCATTTTTCCAATTCCCCAGGCTCTCCATTCTCCCCCATTTTCACAGTAAAGCTTTCAGGTATCAGTTACATTCATTTTGTTGAATGCTGTGTGGGTGACTTGAGATGTGGAAAGTTATGTCTAAGGCATTATTTGAGGGAATAAAAAATAATTTGGAATTTTAACTGAAACTGATGGAGAAAGGGATTAAAGTTGTTTGTACAGATGGGCTTAGAATGGAAATATTTAATCTACATGTAGGTATTTCCAGAATACCTCATATGATTTGGTAACCTGATCCACCTTTTTCATAGAAAAAAACATATTTTGGATGTCTCATCTAATTTAGTGACCTAGTCCTGCTTATTTTTCCACTTCCCTGGTTTAGACACCATTGAATTCCATGAATTTTTATCAAACTGAAACTGATATAAAAATGAGAGAAGGGTCATGTTAGTGTGACTGCTGAAAATCCCGATGAGAGTAATACCTGGTAGTAGTCAGGTGTTGGATGGTTTGTTTTTGTATTCAGTTGGTTTTTGAATTGGAATTAACATCATCACTGAAGCCAGTACGGTACCAGCATGGAGGACATATGGGAAATCAGGGAGAAAGCTTTTTTTTTTTTTTTTTTTTTTTTTTTGATACAAAGTGAATAATCGGAGAAGAAAAGTGGGCTTGCAAGGGGGAAAATAAGCTGAAAAAAGGAATAAGGTAAGCCTACAGCATCTCAGTGGCTGAAAACACTTCACATGGATTTATTTATGGTCTGCCTTCTTCTGAATGGAGGTGCACTATTGATCTGTAAGCTGTGGTTGCTGGAGAGGAAAATCCCTTCTCCACTGTTCCCACTATGATGCCCTTGGTTTACACCAAAGTGCCTCAGATGGCACTGGGGGATGGAAGGAAAGCTTGAAAATGCTTCATGTCTGCTTGGTCTTATATTAATCATTACCTTCTCGTATTTTATGCAAATGCAAAATTATTTTTAAAGCTGCTTTCTCTTTCTGAAATGGTTTGGCACAGGTTCTGAAGCTTAGTTGTTGAATAAAGAAACTTTCCAGAACTGCCCTTTGATTATTTCTAAATGTAGGTGACAGCTGTCCTTTTGGAAAAGGCACGTAACTCAGCATGTGAGAAACTGACACATTTTTCTTTCCTTTTCAGAGTATCTCCTCTACAGAAGTCTGAAATAGTAGACATGGTAAAGAAACATGTGAATGCCATAACACTTGCCATTGGGGATGGTGCCAACGACGTGGGAATGATCCAGACCGCTCATGTTGGAGTAGGGATCAGTGGCAATGAGGGCATGCAGGCAACCAATTGCTCGGATTATGCCATTGCACAGGTCAGTGGCAAAAAAATCCAGTTGCCATATCCTATGTCAGAGACCCCACTATGTGGCCATGTAGTGCTCAATGTCTTCTCTTAGCCTTAGAGCTAAGAGAATCTCAGATCATTTCCTTTTTCAAGGCAGCATCTAAAACAAATACCTGTGATATAGTTTTGGAATCCATTGTTTTGATTTCTGCGCACTTCGCAGCAAAACTCTGTCTTCCCTGGAAGCTTCAGTTTCCTTCTGCTGGCCGTGTAATGGCTTGGCTCTTCAATAATCAGGGAAGGGCACTTTGTGATGCTTAAGCTGACATGCTTTAAGTGCAACTTATCTCTCTCGTGAAAGTCCTTTTCCCTTACTATGAATAGGCATTACAAACAGGTGTGTAAGAGTGTGACTGTTTGGAAATTCTTATTTTGAGACATGTTTTCCTTTTATATTCCTTCCACCCCCATGACATATCCAAGAATTGTTCACAGTCCTGAAGAGTTGAGCAGTATTTTCATTTTAGGTATGTTATTTTGAACACGATTTGGGTGAGTGCTCCCAACACAGTCCTATGAAATTCAACCCTGATTACTTCAGCTAAAGAGGGAAGTAGAAGAACCTTTCTTGTTTAATTGAAGGAACTGAGCTGTAGGATTATATAAAGCTAAGTAAGGAAGGAGGTACTTCAGTAGACGGACATCTTCTGAATACTGTTTACAGTTCAGGTTCCCTGTGTTGTTTTTGAGACTGATCACAGGGCAAGATTGAATGAGAGCTGGCAAGAAGCAGAGATGATCCATTGACACTTCAGTTATCTCTGTGCATCAGCTGCTGTTCCCATCTGCTAGAGTATAGCCACATTTGTTCTACCAGTTGATACGAAATGTTACTTTTTTCTGGTAGTTTCAGTAGAACGTGAGGTTTTAAAAAGGTGTAATAATAATGATATTATTTGGACAAATAACTCTTTAATGTGCTAACTGTGCTGTGAAGCCAAGTGGCATCCTTGTATTGCTGCTGTATAGCCTTTCGTGGTCAGATGAAGCACCATGCATTTCAGGTTTGAATAACTAAGACCTTCTAAATTTATTAAGAAAATTTCAAGCTGTTTCACCAATGGCTTATTCCATAATAAACAGTGTATAAAATTATAGGAACTGCCATAGGAATAGTCTTTGGTATCTTGCAATGATTCCTATTCTAGCTTCTGTAGGTTATACATTGCTTCTACTACATAACTTAATTGAATGCTCTTTATCTACATTTCCTCAGAACACTGATTGCTTCCATTTTACGAAGTAAGCAAAGCAGTGAGAGTTTTGTCCACAAAGGGGCAAATAGCATGTCCTACACGCTTGATTTCTTTTGCATTGGTGGCAGCAACATTAAATCTTAAATCTTCACGTTCACATGTTGCTTCTAAATTACCAAAAAGAAAACCCATGTCTTTAGACTTAATGTTAAAATTAGGGAAATTAGTTTTTCTTGGTTTAAACTCCAGCCAGGGAGTTAATGACAATAGCAATGAATCTTCTTAATTCCATGTGAAATACAAGCTGGTCACATGAGCACAGAGTTTAAACTTTCAAAAATTGGTGAAATACTATGGAACTGTATTTTTTTGATTATTTAAGAAAGGTTTATGTTAGAAAAGATGTCAAAGAATCCCTCTTACAGAGAGGACTAGTAGTGTGCGGTTATGTTTCAAAAAAATGTTCAAAAGAAAAACTTGATCTCCGTGGGGTATATTTCTTTCAGTGAAGACATATAACTCCCACTGAAGTGTTACTGTGTGTGCATGCCTTGAAGGCAGAGTATGTTCTTATTGAGTAATTTAAAACGACCACTCTAATGTAGCATCTCATGTTCAAATGAGATTTCAAATACAGTGGTGCCAGAAGTAGGCACTTATGGAAGTGAAAGTCTCAATATAAACTCGTTCAGGATTCCAGGGGGAATCAAAGCATAAACCAAACAAAAATAAAAAGGCACCTTACATCTGACTCTGCTCCAAATAACTTCCACAGGTACAAGGAGCATCTGCTGGAATCATCCTTTCCCCTTTAAATGATCTTGCACCAGTGATCCATGTTTAGAGAATTCCCAAACCAAACGACCTAACTGCTTAGAGAGACTTAGAGAGCAGTAGAATTTAAAAACTTTCCCCAGTAAAAAGCTTTATCATCTTAATCCCGAGAGCTTCTGGTGTCTGGAGAACTTTACCTTTTCTGAACTAGAGCAACTTCTTCCTTAGACAAACATTCATGTCTCCTTTAAAAACCCATGAATGTAGCAGTGCCCAAACAAATGCAATGTCTTAGAAGGGCTCTATCACCCATGGTGATACTTGAGTGTGCCACTAGTTGTGCATTTACACCGTTACAGCGATCAGCATCAAAAATTTAATTTCTTGCTACATCTTAATAGTACTTCTTATCACTGCAAATAGGCTTGGAATTGTTTTATTTAGGTTACTAATGTCTCTCACTGTGCAATGGAGTGGATTCATCTTTGTGACAACAGAGATTAAAGAGCAGTTAATGGTGGGATTTGTCCAACCTGGAGCTGCAGAAGGAGCCTCATGTGAGACAGTCGCTCTTCAGATTCAGCAGAGAGGGAATATTTTAGGGTGCATCCAACTCTCTGTTCTCTGCAGGAGGTGTTGGGGGCCACTTGTCAGGATGTGATGGGGATCTTCCCATCATTACTGATGTTTTGTCATGTAGTTTTGAGGAATAAAGCTACAAAAATGCCACAGATTAACTGAGGCAGTAGGTGACTCGTATATTAGCTGCTCCCTTCTAAGTGTCCTACTTTCAGTTCTGATTCAGGCTGGGCAGGGGCTGAACCACGAAGCTGCTTTCACTTTTATTTTCTTTCCTCCTTTCTTGCTGGCATATCCTAAGAAATCCACGTTGCTAATGCATGTCAGAAAGATTGTTCTTAGAGGATTTGTGGTTCAGTGATTTCTGTGCTGGAAATCATGGGAGCAGAGCTCTCTCATGACAGTTCTAATTCATTACTGTAGCTTTCAAAGTCTCAAGTAAGTTTTTAAAATGACTGAGCTAGAATCTACTTTTAAGAAGTCAGTCTTTACTATCAAGTTTTTCCATTGAAAAGGAAGCAAAGCAAGTAGTGTTCTTGCCTTTATGTCCAAGAACCCCTCAGGTTCACATGTGCTGAACAGTAAATGAAGTCCCCAGTTTGATCCCTCTATAGCTGGACAAAAGAGGAGAGCTGAAGGCCATAGAAAAAGTTCACTGACAAAGCCAAGATGAGATATTACCCATTTCTTAGGCTGCACTGGGAGACTACTTCTATGTTTAAAAAAAAAAAAAAAAGTTCTATTTTTACAATCCCTAGATTCATTTACTTGTCTTTTTGGGCTCCTTCTTGATATAGAGAATCTAAAATGGCCTTATAGCATGATTGCATACATTTTAGTGGGCTGATAATGTAAGTGTTCATGCTCTATAAGAGATTGCATGCATCTGCTTTGTGCTTGTTTACATTTTATTTCAGCTCACGACAGTTCTAGTGATGAGATTATTGATTTTACACAGAAAAAGGAGATGTTCCTGAGCATTGTAAGCCCTGAAACAGAGAAATCTTTGACATGAAATTAAGAGTTCACATTTATTCGTAATCCACAGGACAAATATTAACCTCGTCTAACTTCACTACCGGGTAGTGGTACTAATTGAAGGCTTTTTGCTGTTTAAAGACAACACACTTTGTGTGTTTGTTGGATTTTGTTGCCAGGAAAGACTTTCAGTAAATATTGTGTCAGGACATACTTTTTTTGTATATGTGTGCTGCTGAAATATTCAAATATTGTGCTTCAGTAGTTTTCATAGCTGATCTGAGGCCTTTTTGGTGTGGGAGAATTCACTCTAACTTTTTTTTATTAAACAGTTCTTCATATGTGTATAAACTTGTTTTCTCTGTTTCAGTTTTCCTACTTGGAGAAACTGTTGTTGGTCCATGGAGCCTGGAGTTACAATCGAGTTACCAAGTGCATACTCTACTGCTTCTACAAGAATGTGGTTTTATATATTATTGAGGTAGGAGTAACAAAAGGGATGGGCTTTGAAGGTGCTTACTCCTCAGTTATTTTTTTTCTAAAAGAAAAAACTGAAATTAGTTGGCTTTGGTTACTTAAAAGAGCAGGCATGTTTTCCTGTTGCCATTTACAAACTGTTGCATTGCCTTGTAATACCAGTGAAATTATAAAATTAATCAGGTCATTTGATTTAGTAATACTTAAAATATAACTGCTTGTGTTTTGTAAAATTCACTGCCTGAAGAAGTCAAGTAATCAAACTGGGTTTTGAAGGAGGTTGAATAATACTATGAAGTCAACGTCATGTGTCTTAGATAGGAGCGTGATCTCATGCTTCAGGTTACAATCTACATTTAAGAAGGTCCAGGAAGGGATCTTTCTTATTGTTCCTCATTGTCCATTCAGATACAAGAGGAACTTGAACTCCGTGGGTTGGTCGCTTGGTCTGAAAAAGCAAATTCTACATTTTTTGTGGAATTTTTGTTTCATATTTCCATATGTGTATATGTTCGTTTCTCTATTTCTACAATTAAGCAGTCATGAATGAGGTTAATAGTTAGAACACTTATAACCAGGCAACCAGCATAATATTTTAGCAGAATCAGTGATCAGTGTGTGAATATCCAGCTCCCTCAGGGTCCAGTCATCTTTTATGCACAGTGTTAGGCTCTTAGAGTGCAGATATTCTCCATTAACTCATGTAATTTTTACTCTGTTAACTATTTCTGAATTAGCTTTAACCTTGTTTTTTTTTAATTTCAGTACAGAGTTAAGCACGCTGTCAAAATAATGACAATGTGTTGCTGTGGTGGGTGAGCACAGGACGGTTGTCTGGTATACAGTAGCTTTAGATTTGTAAAAGAGTGCAAGAAGTCCATTTTTCTATATTGTAAGAATCCAGTCCTTGTTTGTATTTCACTTCTTTAGCCTGTTTTTCTGCCAGACTTAAATCTTCATTCCTCCTGAAATCTTACAAGTGTGTTCTTGTCCTACTGAGGAGGCCACTTTCACAGTCTGAGGCAATTTCATCATGCTTATACTTATAATTAAGATTTTATTTATGCATAGCTTTCTGAAATGGTCCTTGATTTTGGCTGATCACAAGTTATGCTTTTTAGTAGTGGCTTTTAAGTGTTATTGGAGATGAGAGAGATATTCATTATTGTGAAAGAGAAATATAAAGTACTTGTCTAGTGGGGTTTTTACTGAGTGTGGGAAATAGTATTTTCCTGAATTGTTCAGGGAATGCTTAGTAGCTTCATGATTGTCATTTTCCTTCTAAAATTCTTTTCTCATTTGGAAAAGTGTTTTCAAAAATCCTGCTTCTCAAATATTACATTTGCTGCTGAACTTTCAGTGGAGAGCTAAATTACATTCTACCCTGTGAGAAGCTGGGCAAGAGGTTGAAGAGAGGTGAAAGCCTCTGGGACCTCCAACCTGAGGTAGCTTAATCATCTCTCTGTGGGGAGGCATTTTATTAGATGTTGCTATATGATGCATAAAATGCAAGTCTGCTCTGAGGATGTAAGGTCAGATGTTCCCTTCTCTTTTCTGTCTTAGCTTGTGTTCAGTTCTGCTGTGTGCTGTGCTGAGGGACATGAGCTTTTGGCTCTTTTGACTTCCCTGAGTAAGAGTGGGAATCAGTTCCTTCCAATACTGCAAAAGTGCAGCTGGCCTCAGCCCCATGCCTTGCTAACTCCTCTGTGTGTACAAGTTGGGAGCAAGCTTAAGGCTTATGGGAGATGGAGCAAAAGATGAAATCTCTACACCCACAGTGGTGGGAAGAGCTCAGTTTGTAGTTTCTATGGTGAGTTTCTTTCATTAGTATCTTTGAGAAACTTTGCCTCCAAAACCAAATAAAACTAGCCAAATTGACTATAAACTGAAGAGACCCCAGTTTGGGAATACTGCAGGTCTGAGGGGGATGAAAGAAGAGGCCTCTAATTCTCTTTTTAGCTTTACATAAAGAAAGCTGAGTTATTTTGTATTTCTGCCATGAGGCTCTGAAGCACTGATCAATTTGTGGTATGAAAGAAGCTTCTCAAGGGAACCCATTCTTCAGCTTGAGATAATAGTGGTTCAGTGCCCGGTGCTACTGCCCTGCTGCTAGTGCATGTTTTATGTTCCTGATTGCTCCCCAGTACTCTGGACAAGCTCAGTATTTACCCGAACTTCCTGCTTGGATGTGTGATGCACAGGGAATATTCTTTTAGCATTATAATGAGATGGGGATTTGGACTTGAACTACATTCTAACTTGATCTTCTAAAGGATTGCAGAGTAAATATTTATAAAGTTGAATCAAAAAGCACATCGGTCAATATGACAGACTGTCAGTTATACCTTTGTTACTGTGTCTGCTTTATTTCAGTGAAGCTTTAACACCTGAGGAATAACAGTAATAAGACTTATGTAAATGAACTTTGCAGCAATGATGCACTGGGGCTTCATCATGACTTTTTTATCCTGAGACTTTATAAGTATCATAGAGAGAAATGGTACTCAAACTTCAGCACACAGAATATCTGGACACAAAAGTTGGAGAGGCATGTGTAAAAGAGTAAATTAAACTTGAGTTAATTAAACAGTGATGAGCACCTGAGAATACCTCCTTTCCTGACATCTCAAGTTTGGTGTACTAACAGTTAGAAGTGCTACACTTAGAAGTGCATCTTGATACCAAACACTCTTATACCAGGAGAACCTAAACTGTGGCAACTGATTTCATGATTTTTCCTTTAGTTTCTGGGAAAAGTGGTAGTTAAAATAAAGAATTTGGGATTTGGTGGAAAGTGTATTCAGGTAGCTGTGATCATGGGCTTCACTATTCAGTGATGCTCCCGAGTTGAAGCTGATGTTTACCTTCCTGTAGTGGCTGATCCTTGTAGAAGGTGCTTGGGCCCTGTAAACTGTTTAGTTTCAGTTGCCTTGCCAATGACTAAAATGTATCTGCATAGGTATTTCACACAGCTAGAGAGCTAATAACAGAAGACAGGCCTCGTAGCCTGATTATTACAGAGAAAATGAAAGAAAGATTGCATTTTCTCTTGTTTGGTTTAAAATAAGATCTTCCTACTTTTGACTTTAAAAAAGAATTAAAGGTAAATTTTGAATCTTTTGAAGTAGTTAACAGCCAGATTGGAGATTTTGGTCTAGCATAACATCTGGAAACTTGGTATTGCCCTACTTTTTGTGATCTAATTTCTCTTCCCCTTTGCTTTTCTTTATTGGTGTACTTCAACTGACACTCTTTGACTTTGCTTTTAAGTATAAAACTCAATGAAATAATACAAATCTAAACAAGAAAAACAGGTCCTGGAAACCAAAATTCTTTAGTTGTGGTTTCTTGCTCATGCTGGAGCCCTTGGATATGATGGTTACAGAGGTGCTGTCCTCACCCTTGGAAATAAAGCTATTTAGAAAGTTACTAAGATGCCTACTGGGGAAAAATGTCAATACAAAGCCCTCTTTTTGGTTCCCTTATATTGCTAGGGCAGTGTGCACTAAAAACTGTTGGATTACCTTAAACAGAAGATCAACTGCAAGGTTATGGCTTTTTAGGACTTGACAGACAAATACCTGCGCATCATTACATAGCACCATCTCATAGAATTACTTTTGTAGCTGGCTTTAAACTGAGTAGTAAAACAAAAGATCTGTTTCACATCTGCTGAGCAGATATATTTCACTGGAGATGATATAAAGTTGTCCTGATGACATCAAAACTTTGAAATATAGCTGATTTTGAATGTAAAAGAATACTGGAATGTTGCTTTCATGTCATGCTTGGAGGAATAGAAATACAGCAAGATCAAAGGTGATATCAGTAATAGCAGGTAAGAGTTCAAGGCGTTTGGGAATGGTTCTGGGGAAACAGTAGCATGGAAGATATCTTGTGTGATGCTCAACTAAGAAACAGAAATGAATGCAAAGAGAGGGGGAGTGTACAGCACGCCTAACTTGCAGCTGCGTTATTTTCTCCTCTGCCTTAAGTATCCAGAGATAAATTGTAAGCCTGGATCTGAACGCCATTTCTTTATGCAGGTTGAGACTGAAAGTCTTAACCTCCACCAGAGCAGTGTTAAACAAGATAAACCATAGAATCATCATATCATAGAATCATAGAATGACCTGGGTTGAAAAGGACCACAATGATCATCGAGTTTCAACCCCCCTGCTGCATGCAGGGTCACCAAGCACCAGACCAGGCTGCCCAGAGCCACATCCAGCCTGGAACATCTAAACATACTAAAGGACAAAATGATAGGATTATTGTTTCTAATTTAGAGCTGAATTTTCAAATCTTATTAAGTTCCAAGTAAACACAATGCTTTGATAGGCAAACTTTAAAGAAAAGCAGGAATGTCACAAGCACAACACCATCTGACTGTGATGGTGTGAAGGGCTCCCTGTGTTTTTGGTGGTCTCCACTCAGACTTGCTGATAGCACAAGCCGTGAAAGTGCACATGAAATGTTTCTACATGAGATCTTTTCTTCTTGCTACGTGAGACTTGTTTCTCTTTTTTTATGCTTTCCTGTCAAACAGATTTGTTTAAAAATGCAGAAAGTAGGCATGGGAGTTCTTTCTAGTCCTGTTACCGAAACAGCATGCAGAAATTGGTCTATCTGACATGATACTAAAAAGCATACAGCTCTGAATTTGTGTGCTTATTCCCTGATTTATACAATCAGACTTGTACTTAAATCACCGTGCCTTCTGTTTCCAATCGGCTTTGCATCTCTGAGGTATAGCCAGACAACAGAAAACCTGAAGCCTGGGGATTGTTGGAGTAAGTTGAGGACTGGAGTGCAATAACTGTTGTCATAAAAAGCAACTTTGTAAAAAGATAACAGAACAACGTTTTCCCCCCAGTGTTAGGCTAAGATTGAGAACATCTGGCTGTAAAATTCCTGAGCGGGGGTAACAGTAATACAGGCAACTAGTTGTCTTGTCATGCTTACAGATTCAAATTATTCAGTTGCATGTTGAAATACTATGGCAGGTATTTGATACTCCTTACTTCTATGTGCTTACGCTAGGTTAGTCCAGTAGGCTTACAGCAATTCTGTATCATGAAACAAAGCAGGAATATGTGCCATTTCTGATTGTGTAGCGACCTGAAAATTCAGCTTTTTGACTTCTCATCATATCCCAGGTCAGTAACTTACTATGGACAGGTGCTTTCAAATGCACAAAAGGTGGGATTCAGTGTCCTGAAGGTAGGTTGCAGATGCTTAGGAGAAAACCTCTGTAATGTCCATTTAGGTGGCATTTATGGATTGCTCAGTGGTTGCAGGGAGCAGTGTAGGACTGTCAGATGTGCTACAGGATCTGCACCTATCTGGAACGGAAGCATTACTGTGTTAGCATGTATAGATAGCTAGGCAACTAAACCCTAGCAGAAAGACAGGTCTCTTTTTGTTCTTCTTGTTCATTTGATTTTTGAAACCTTCAATAAATAAATAAATAACAGGAATCCAAATTCTCCAACTTGAGCAGTGTCAGTCAGTTTAAAAGATGCAGAAAGCTTGTGGAAGTTGTAATACAAACCTTGCAGGCCTGGGAAGTGCAGTGATAGGCACAATGCGAGAAGCAATATATGTGTATGATACTCAGCAATGTCCCTCTTCATAATTTTAAGAAAAACTAGCCTTATGTGCTCATATTTTCTTGCACTTAACATACTTTTTTTTTTAACTTTTTTTTTAACATTTTTTTCTTTCAGATTTAACATACAGCTTTAATGCACAGAAGCAGAAAACCTAGGGCAACACAGGACATTACCCCTTTCCACCCCCAAAAGGGCTCATCATAGGCCCCAGTTCAATAAAGCATTCTTTAGTAACAATAGTTCCAGAAAACAGATCTTGGAAATAGCCTGCCAAACTTGTAGAAATATCATAAAATACAGTTGCAACCTAATCCAGAATTATGCAAATAGTGGCTACAGATGTGTTTATTTTTTGTTTTAAGAATACATCCTAATTCCTTCTTGGTTGTTCTACAGCTCATAGTTTACACTGCTCCGTTGACAGTTTATTTCCTATTTCAACCCCCCGTTGTGTGAAGAAGTTGTCAGAATTGCTTATAGGCTGGTCTCATCAACTTTAATCCATGATTGCCTTCTTGGATTTTGGATTCCTAATTGAGTATGTTAATCCCAAGAGTTTCCAAGGAATCAGTCACAAAGATAAATCGATGCTAATTTTCCTTTCTTTTTTAGTAATATATACTGCACAGAGAATCATTAGAGAGCAGTCCATCTTTATTGAAAACAAAATTGACTCGACTAATAAATGGCTGGTTTAGAATTTTCTTTCAAACATACCCCAAAGTGATCAAATCAGTATTCTAGCATTAACTTTTTTTTTTTTTTTTTTTTTTTTAGAGCACTGCCTTGGCTGTACCTCATAAGCAACAGATCTTGTATTTTTTTAAGATTTAAAATATTATAAGTAATAAGTGTGGCTCCTTAGCTTGGTCTCAGAATCTCTTAGGTGGAAGGTTCAATACATGACGCCATAGAGTACTACAAGAAGGGATCTTCTGGGATGTTATTTGTTGTGCAGGCAATATGTTCAGAGCTACCAAATCCATTCGTTGTGGATCATGAGAGAGAACATGCATAGCAATTTTTTTTCCTCAAAAGGTTTTGCCTAATTTGATTTGAAAGAACTGGACATTTGAAAGAACTGGACATAAATATTTGGAAAATGCAAACCTATCCAGCCAGGACAATTCAATGCATATGTCATGACTTGTGGGTAAAAACATGACTGAACTGTAAATTGATAGCAAAATTTTAGAGGGCAAATAAGCCCTGTGAGGAAATAACTTGTGCTCAGTGTGTTCAAGTTGATATTAGCAATGTATTATATATAGTAGAGGTTAATTCTGAGAAAGCTATTTTAAAATCCAATACCATATCACTATATATGTGTATATTTAAAAAAAAATTATATCTGAGTATTATTTTTATATCTAAGTATACATAAATGTAAAATACAGCTTATTATAAATATATCTTGGGCTTGTGCTGGTTTTCTTTATATCTGGCCTTTATCCCTATAAATAGGCTTCCTTTAGGGGAGACATTCTTGATTTATGTGGGAATAACTAATAGCAAAGTAAAGTTCTGTACTTTTTTATTATTATTATTTGTGAAGTTTTATTTTACTTTCCACTGGTCTAAAGCCATGGGCTGGAATGGAGAAAGTGCAAGATTTTCTTCTCTTCACCTGTACCTCAGTGCTATAAATAGCTATACATTCCAAATGTATTTCACAGCAATTGACTTCATTCTGTAAATGATAATACAAATGATGCTCCATTTTACCAATGACAGGTTGGTGATAGACCTGTCTGAAACGAACTGCCTGACAATTAGCTTAATTCTCTGGTTTAGAAGCTCTGAGCTGCTGGTACTACAAACAAGCCCCATCAGCATGAGTGCTCCATGACTTAATGCAGCTTGGTCAGGGGAGAGAAAAGCACCATTACTTCTGCTTAGTTACCTGTGTCAGCTGCAGTTCAACCCAGGTGCTATGTTTAAAATGTTAGAAAGGGCAAATAAGCCCTATGAAGGAATAACTTGTTTCTCAACATCTTCGAGCTGATAGGAGTGGACATAAGTTGCTCCAAAAGTAATACCTCCTATTTACTCCCATGAAAACAATGAAGAGCACAATAACAGTCTGATAGAGCAAATTCTCAGCTACAAAACACTGTTTTTTAACATTGTCACTACCATTAGCTGTGCACTTTTGCCACCAGTAAGAACCTGCATGCCATACTCATAACAATCTGCACCAGTAGAGGTGACCCACTGCTGCTGTCACCATTGCTGGGAAGCACCACCCCGCCTCACTGTGCTCACATCTACTGTTTGGTCTCCATAAGCATAAATGCTCAAGCACTGATGAACATCACCGGGTGCCATTTCTTCCACATGGAGGAACTCGGTGATGCATCTTTGCTGCTTCTGCACTTGCATCTCAGACACCATTGTGTCAGGCTGCCTCTCTGCTGCCATCTGTCACACCACAACGACATGTAACAGAATGTTGGAGGGAAGGTTCCACCTCTACTGCCATACCATCAATATCGTGGGCCAACGTCACAAAACAGGAGGCATTAACTTCGGAGCAGCCCTCGTACTGTGTTACAGTGCAGTTATTCTGTGTTAAAGTGCTATTTAAAGCAGTGATTGGCCTGGGCAAGAGGAGAGGTTTGGAGTTCTTGTATAAAGCATAGTTGCATAGTTGAAGTAGGGCCAGAGAGCTTGGAACATGGCAAAAAATCTAATAACAAGTCATGCTTTTGTGAAATTTCACAAATTCTTTATTTCTTTTTATTTACTCCTGTCAGTGATTTAAATAGTGAATTTTATTTACTTCTTGAATTTTTGTTCTAAAATTAACTTTGAGCCTGATGTTGGAAATTTGGGGTTCGTTGCTATGAGCATTTCCACTGAAGGCAGTTGAGGACAATTTCTGCTTTCCTGCCGATTCTTTGGAATAAAATGAGTGTGTTTTTCCAAGCCATGTGGTAGGATCATGTTTATTGTTATGTGCTCTTGGAAAAAAAGTGTGCTTGTCTGCATAGGATATGTTTCAACGCTCCATTTCAACAGCCACATTTTCTAGTGCATCCATAATACAGATGTATGCTATTGATGCATTCATGGCTTTCCTGCTTTAATATTGCTTCACAGATTATTACAACTACCTCCTAAACACTAGCTCAGAAATGTGTTTTCAACATATTTTGGGGAAAAATATCCTTCTTGAGTTTGCTACCCATGCATATAAAATTTTTTATAGTGTTTACATAATGATCTGAGTTTTATCCTGACTGTTTTGGGGTTTCTTGTTTTCTTTAGGATCATAACCTGAGGAAGGTATTGAAGGGAACAAATTTATGTGAATAGAAGCTCTGTTTTTAAATGCTGCTAGAAAACAGCTTTACCATTTTACTAGGATGAGCGCTAAAGATTAGAACACACACAAAAAAGCCTAAAACAAAACAACAAAATACCATCTAACAACCACCTCTACCCAGTTTCACTAATTAACCACTAGAGAGAGTATTGTATTTTGGCATTCATAAAAGCATCTGTAACCTCGTTTAAGTATGTGTATAATACTTAGAGTAAAACATGTAGCTTATGTTTGTGAAAGCAGAACAAAATGGTTTATAATATGGGCTTAAAGGTTTTATTTCCTTGAGTTTCAGGGTCTTGAACCAAATTTTTTGGCACATCAAGGTCAGGCTTTTAAAATAAATGACAATAGTCCATATCTCTCATGATCCCATGAATTTACTCAAGTCTTTGAAAGGGTAGATAAAAGCAGGACAAGGGGAAATGGTTTTAAATTGAAGTAGGGAAGATGCAGGTTGGATATCAGAGGGAATTTCTTTACTGTGAGAGTGGTGAGGTGCTGGAACAGGCTGCCCAGAGAGGCTGTGGATGCCCCGTCCCTGGAAGTGTTCAAGGCCAGATTCGATGCGGCCCTGGGCAGCCTGGTCTAGTATTAAATGCGGAGGTTGGTGGCCCTGCCTGTGGCAGGGGGGCTGGGGATTCATGATCCTTGAGGTCTCTTCCAACCTGGCCATTCCGCATGATTCTGTATATGTGATCAATTCAATCCACAGCGCAACCTGCAGCAGCATTGGTGTCGCTACCAAATGTACTTCTACAGCCTCTTCTGCTCAAGAACCACTTTGCTCACTGTGTCACCTCTGGGATTTTTTTCTCCTATAGGAAGCTGGGATTGTTGGGCTGTGGGAGGAGTATAGGAGTATAGTTTCTCAGTGGCCCTGAGGGGCTTTGTTTCTGTAGGGGAGGCTGCGTTGGTTCCTGGGGCTGCGTTAGGATGCAGTTAAAAATGAATCAGTTGCAGCTTTTTTTCCCCAGTATGTCCTGTTGTCATTCTCATAATGCTTTTCCCTTCTTTTCCACTTCTCTGCTACTTTGAACGAGATTATTTTCTTGCACCTGTGCAATCTGAACACATCTTGGAACACTGTATTTTTTGCACTTCTGAACAGAGACTTACAGGTCACTGTAACCTGTGTCAGTCAAGCAAGGAAAAGAACTGGGTGTGATGCAAAAGAGTTGAGACCTCTGTAATTTTAACGTGCATTTATGCATGTACTTTCATGGTGAATGTAAGCATCAATATAAGCAATAATGATGAGCTAAATCTAAACCCCAGAACTATACACAACATGCGCAGGAGCCCGTTCTGTGGAAAAGCAAGGCATAAGCTGTGTCAGTTCCTGTGTGCTCTCTGTTTAAAAAAAAACTGAAAGTCCTGTTCTGCCCCATCAAGTGAAGAACTCTGACTTGATGCTGTCAGAAGAGGAGGAAGGCCAAAGCTCCATCTGCCAATTTTTAAATGTGCTGTTATTTTACTTTCTGTCTTCTTGCTGGATTTCTCAGCATTTATGCAAAAGCAATTAAGGATTTGGAAAGCGAAAATGGAATATATTAGCCTTAGCTGTATCAAAGTTCTGCAGGGATCCAGTAGAGGTCTATTTATGTAATTTATACAAAAAAAAAAAAATACATAGTAAGCATAACAAGAAAAAAAAAAATCTAATACTGTATGATCTCATCCAAAAAAACAAACGGTACAATCTTTATTAGTAAATGGCAATCTAGGTTGATTTTATCAATATTAACTGACTAAAATATGCCTAAAATTTATGTGTAAAACACATCTCAGTAGCAGCAGAAGCCATCAGTAACTAGCAACACCTGAGCCCCTCAGCATTATTTGTGGTGATGGTTCCTGTCAAGTTCAATTTGGGTAGAAAAGCGAATCTCCCCTTTGGGTTTGCTAACGGTGTTCTGACCTTTACTCCCTTCCACTGCTGAGGAGTGACAGGTATCTGGAGGGGCTGAGCAACGTGACTGTCAGCCTCTGCTCTGTGTCAGCTGGCATTCATTAGCATTAAAACTGCATTGGTTTTGTACTTCCTGAAATGTGCTTGTGCCTGTTAACACATCCTGGCTTGTGAGGAGATAGGAATAGGCAACCAAGGTGCTGTACTCTTCTGTTTTTTCAAAGCAGTCCACTTCAGGATGAGATTTCCACAGTGCCATCATTCATCCATGTTGGGGTGGGTCCTGCAGCTCTGCACCGGGTGCTCACCATCATGATCCCCCTCCCTCAAGAGGTGCCCATCCCATGTGTTGTGTGTGCATGGCGTGGCTGGGCTTCCACCATCACCTGAACCTACCGGGGCTGTGCCTTAACACAGTGTGCATGCATGCTGCCATTAAGTCTTCCTTTTTCTGTGGGAGCATGTTCTTTTCTCCCTCCCTTGCCCAGGCACCAGTATTTGCACAGCTGTAGGATGCTCTCTCAGGTTAGGGTTCAGGCAGATCAGGTTCCTGATGTAAACTGGAGTTCTTGGATGAGAGTTAGGGCCACTCTTTTGGCAGCAGTGTGGGTTTTTCAGACAGAAATGTACCTGTTATTTCAGTAAGCTAATGTAGGGCTGTGTCCTTGTGTATCTGCAGAAGCATCTCAAAACTTCAGAGGTAGAGCAGGTGAAAAGGTGAGTTGGTATTCACTGTCCTCCTTCTAACATTTTGCCAGAACTGCTTGGGGGGGCTATATTTTATCAGATTTTTCCTTTTGGGCAGTCTGTGTGTTGAACTGAGAGGCATCCCAAACATAGAGCTGGGGAAGAGGAAAGGAGACTGAGAAGTGAAGGCTGATCCCAAAGGTCTAAGGGGTGTGGAGCCTTTTCCACAGGTCTGTCACGTGGTGCTCATTTGTTCAGAGAAGCTGCGATCTCTCAAAAACTTGGAAATCAGTGGAGGCCATAATTTTAAGAGAATGTATGGAGAAACTCTGGATTTTATGGTGTGTGATTTGTGGAATATGGAGGGGAGAAAAACCCTTAAGAATGTGCATTAGGCCATCTGGACAGAGAGGAGGAGCTGATGTGTGCTAAAATACAAGGTGTTCCTGCAAGGGAGGAGTGATAAAATGATAGCAGTGAAACTCCTGGCAGACTTGACTTGTCTGGAAAAAGGTATTAGTATTTTTCAAGCAGTTCCTGATTTATGCTGAGCTGACATAAGAAGGTGGGAGTAGTATGTACATGTAAAGGAAGAAGCAGGCATACGCTACCTGCTTTGAGGGTCTCAAGACAGACTTACCAGTCTCTTCAAGTTGCCTGTTATGCTAAAATGCATTCAAGAGAAGGCATGAGAGAAATGGCAGAACACTATAATACGGGCTAGGGCTAGAAATCTGTGCCTGACTTGATTACCAGGGAAGCCTTGGCAATGCCTCCATTCCTGGGCACTGTGAGAAGGGGAGAGCACTGGTTATGTGCAGAGAGTTGCTGTGGAGTATACATGATGTATGTTGTTATTGACACTTAAACATTTTACCGCCACCTACGTGGTTTCTAATGAGTGATGCGTATTTCTGTGGGTTCTGCTTACTCTCAGGATAGCTACGGTCAGTGGGAAGTATTCATGAGCATGAAGGTATTTCTGCTGCTTTTTATATCTGACTTTATTTCCTACAGAGCAGCTTGCTGGATCAGTAAACGAGAGTAAACGAGAAGTTTGCTCTTCAGAAACACAGCACAATTCATCTGGTCATTGCCTGTCACTCCTCATGCAGAGGGGCTGCATTGCAATCTGAGTGTTGGTGTCTGTCTGGGCTATTTTGTTTCTACCTCTTTTGCTGATAGGTGGGTGGGAAATAGTGATCATGAGAAGTTTCCAGCCCTTGCTTTTATCACACTGATATTTGAGATCGATCAATACATTTACTCTTCCTGTTTGATGAAGAAGCCAATTCATATGTTTTGTTGCAACCTCAGAGGAGAAGTGAATGATAAAAATATGGGGTACAATAAAATCCATTTGGGGCTGAGCTCAGGCGTTTGATAAAATTCTCATTTGCAAGAAAAGTTTCTGCATGGAAAGCTGCCACTTTCTACTACTTCTATGGTACGAAATCTAGCAACGCTCCCACATCTACTGTCATATAAAAAGTAATGAGGCTCGATTAATTTTATGGTATTTCTCTATTTGGAATTATGGCTGGAAACTCCTATAGTGGGGAGGAAATGTCAGCTCTCTTTGGTTTGAACAGAAGTAATCACCATATAATTCTAGCAAATAGGCAGAAATAGACCTTCACCTCCCTGGCTGAAGTTATTTTTTGTGTTGTTTTTTGCTTTTTTTCTCCCATCTCCTACTGGCATTAGTCACAGCAAATGCCTGCAGTGAGTCTGTATTCTGCTCCAAGAAGTTATTTCGGACCTGGTGTATATGCCATTAGAAGAATGGTTTTTGTATTGCATTTAAATAGCTGTGGCTTCCGTTGCAATTACAAAATTCTCCCAGCTAGGTCCCGTGGACTTTGTTAATGAGAGCAGATCTTTCAAGGTGTTGGGATGTTAAAAACTACTGTTAGCTCCTGTCAGCACTTCTGCAGCTGATGGAAACTGAGACAGTTGGCCATTTCCTCCACTGGGTGCCTGGCCCTGGAGCAGTGTCATCTTCTGGAAGACTTCAGCTCAGTCCAAGGCAGCATTGTTATTTCTGGCTTCTGTGCTGGGAGCAGCAACACCCTAAAGCAGATGATGCTTGTTGAATCTCCTTTTTTCACTGAAACACTGCATAGGCAGTAAAATACAGAATCCATTTTTATTCCACATCTCTGCCTTGGCAGTGTGTCTTTCAGCTTTGAAAAACAATAGCAGAAAAAAAAAGCTATTTTTACATGCTTGAAACTATTAAATGATGTGTTTGTTTTTAAAAAAGCTCAGTGGTGCTTTGATGTCTCTAAGGGGAGTGGTACAAGATCTTACAGGACTTAGTGTTCAGCACGTTGGCTTTGCAGCAATACACAATAAGTATTCTAACTGATGACTTAATAAGCAGAAATCCATTTATTGTAGAAAGCAAAAGAATCCTTTTACATTCTAAGCTTTTGTTATAACATGTTCTCCAAATCATTAATCATCTGTTTTGCCAAACTGTTGTAGGAAGTTGCATTTCTGAAGATCATTTGTGTTTGTGTCAGTGCAGTTGAAGTGCTCACTGTTGCGCGATCTGAGGTGAACTCTTCTCTGGTGTAGCTGCAATTAGAGCTTTTCAGGGATTGTCTTAGGAATGTGTGTGTTGTTCTGTAGTGCTCGTGGGTTGCTCTTCACAGTGCAGAAGAGGATTCAGCCTAGCTTGAATGTTCTTGTTTGAGTATGTGCCATCCTAAGGTATCTTGGTTTGCCATCCACAAAGATGCTTTCTGTCTGTTGTTAACAGAAAAGGTGTATTTATGGAAATTGAAGACACAGTTGTTCCACTTTACTGGGGAAGAGGAGTAGGAAAAAAAAAAATAGTTCTGAAAAAGGAAAGCAGGTTTTCTATAGTATTTCAAGCTGCTGGAACTCCAGCACAGTTCATTTTCAGAATTAACAGCTTAAGGTATTTTTCTAATGATCCTTCGGTTTCAGCTATTTCATGACAAGCATTTTTTAAACCGACTCACTTGAATGTGCACATCCCTTTGTGTCCTTGATGTGTTTCTCAAAGAGGAGCTGTTTCTGTGTTTGCATTAATCTTGCCTAATCTGTTTCCCAAATTGTTTTGAAATCCCTGTTGTATGTACAGCAGGAGGCTGTATAGTTGCAATGTGTCAGACTTGGTAATTCCCAATATCCCTTGTCTTTAAAACAAATTAGTTACTAATGAAAGTTTAAAAGGAGTCGAGTGAAACGTGGATATTGCAGTTAATATTTCCAGTATTTGAATTAGTCATGGCTGTTTCTCAAAATCTGAAGCAAAAAATTTGGTTCTTCATTGAAGTTTTTTGTGGTGCAAATAAAATGTTCAGAAAGAATATTTATGGACTCAGAGAAACAGATCTGATGGAGCCAGATCAGTTGCACTTTGTGCTACTGAAAGTAAGGGATAAACAGTGAAATCATCTCATTGTTTCTGTCATTCCTAGAATTAGACAAGTTCTTCTGCAGCAACAAGTTGTTTGCAGTCTCTTCAATTTTATTGTTTTCTGCTTTACGTAGTAATGATGTTAAAGGTAAATTGTTGCTATTAAAAGAAGACTGTTGACAACTTGAATATGCTGCACTTGTTTTTCCTAGGAAGGAAAAATGCATGTGAGAGGGATATATGGGATGCTGACAATTTCATGTTGAAAGGCCACCTTCTAGTTATACATGAGAAATCCTGCCCTCAGTGCCAGGTGTGTTTCTCTGTAATTACAGGAGCTGAGGAAGTCAACAGTGTATGCTGCTCATGCTTAGCAGACAAAATATGCAGTGATGTTGCTCGCATAATCTTTTCTGCCTCAATTTCATCCTCTATCATTTAGATTTCCTCAGCTGATTCATCACTGAGCATTGCTGAGAAGATAGAAACATCCCATGAGTCAGAAAAAGTGGAAATAACAAAGGGTCTGCTGGACTCAGATAATCTTTTTCCTCTAGGTATTTCCTTGGTACAGATCTGCATGAAGTGTGGAATCCCCCTGTCCTTTAGAAAAAAAGGTTAACTTCCACTTGGAACATATTTTTTGGACACCTCAGTAGAGAAAGGACATGGAGGTGCCCAAAGAAGGGCAACAAGGCTTGCGAAGGGCTTGGAGAATATGGCCTGTGAGGAGAGAGTGAAGGAACTGGGGCTGTTTAGTCTGGGAAAAAGGAGGCTGAGGGGAGACCTTATTGCTCTCTTCCAATACCTGAAAGGTGATTTTTTTTCACTGGAATTGATGCACTGGAACAGGTTGCTCAGAAAGGTTGTGGATGCCCCGTTCCTGGAGGCATTAAAGGCCAGGCTGGATGCGGCTCTGGACAGCCAGGTTGGTGACCCTGCACATACCAGGAGGGTGGAAACTACATGATGTTTGAGGTCCTTTTCAACCCAGACCATTCTATGATTTCATGATTGCAGCGAGAGCGGGGCTGGTCTCTTCTCACTGGTGACAGTTGACAGGATGAGGGGAAATGGCCTCAAGTTGCACCAGGGTAAGTTCAGGTTGGATATCAGAAAAAACTTCTTTACAGAAAGAGTTATTAAGCACTGGAATAGGCTCCCCAAGGAGTGGATGAGTCACCATCCCTGGCTGTGTTTAAAAACCATTTGGATGTGGTACTCAGGGACATGATTTAGCGGAGGGTTGTTAGAGTTAGGGTAGCATGGTTAGGTTGCGGTTAGACTTGATGATCTTGAGCATCTTTTCCAACCTGAGCAATTCTATGATTCTATGATTACAAAATGAATTTTTAAATAATTTGTAAATTAATAATCTGATACATACCATATATGATTATTTTTCTTAAAACTATGTTTTACTGCAGGGGTTTCTGATGGAGATTTGTGTGGTGTTTAATATGCTGTATATACTGATGTTTTGATTTGAACCTGGAAAACCTATATTAAGTTTGATTATGTGTGGGTATTAAAAATGGCTTCCAGTCAGCGGTAATCAATCATAATTAATGACACATGTTGATACTTAGTGTAACTCCACTAAGTGCCCGCAGTAGTGTTCTGATTTGAAGCAACTTTCTGCACAGATTGTTAAGTTGAGCACATATGCACAACTGGCTGAATTTAGTTGACTGGCTGTGTACTGTTTGGCTTCATGGTTCCACGCAAGCTCTGCCTTTGAATGTATAATGAATGAGACTGAAAAATGAGGTGTCCGGAGTTTTCAGCTATTATCTGCCAGGCACAGTGGTTGGAAGTGTGGAAGACCTTTGGAGGTAAGACCGAGAGGGCAAACTAGCTTTAAATCACTCCAGGGAGAGCTTCAGAACACCAGAACCCAAAACAGTACCTCTCTATTTTCAAAGCGGTGTATGCAGGCAGAGCTGCATGACTCTCATTAAGTTCATTTGAGTCGTGCAGCTAAAGCCCCATGTGATGTTTTGAAAATGTAGGGAATAAAAACGATCTTAAACCAGACATCTGGGCTTCTATCCAGTTTTCCGGTGATAACTTCTGATGCATGCCGTTAATAAAGCATCATCCATGGGCTAAATTATTAAACTATGAAACTCTTTGTGAAAAACTTGTAAGTCAATTTTATCAGAAAATCTGTGTGCACTCTGTGAAAATCTGTGTGCACCACTGCTGACCAGAAGGCCATTTTGCTCTTGCAGTGTGTTCACCAATTTCTTCCCCTGTCCTACTTTTCACTTGTCTTTTGACTTCTTCCTAAATTTCTCACAAGCCTCTAACTCTGATTATTCCTTCTTCTCTTCTGTTAATTTCAGGGGGAAACTAATACAACACTTTTGAGAACATTTCATTTTTTAAAAGGGTTTAGCCTGCAGATTTTACAAGTTGTCTTTATAGTACCCATGTATATGTGATACTGTGAGCTTGCCGTAGAAAATGAATGCTTTTTATTTGTCGTGCCAGGTGCTTTGCTCTTTGTTTTTTTAATCATAGGAACCTTGGAATTTCAGAGTATGTGCTCAAACCGTATACATATAAACTGATTTCTTCAGAGAAGTACCCTATTTTGTGAGAAATTATCCAGCAGTAGCCCTGGTGACTCCTCACTTTCTTAAATCTCTGGTCTTTGACATGGGGCAGAAGGTAAAAGCTTCTTTGGAATATAATGACCTGTCTTCACACGTGATCTGTTTCTTACTATGTAAGCCTGAAGCTCGGAAAGAAGTGCAATGGTCACAGAAATATTTCAAGCCCAAGGAAGGCAAGCTGATTGTGGGGTAGTTGAGATGACTAAAATCCAGCTGCTTTAGTTTTCATTTTAGAAAGTATTTCCTAACTTGTCAAATCCTGTTTGCTTCAAGATTAATATGTTCAGTAGTCTTTTAATAGTAATATCTCAGCAAAAGGAACACGTGTTTGTGACAGAACCTGATACTGACCACAGAAAGAGGGTAGAGGACAGCCCTCTGGGAATGCCAGAAGTTGCCAAAGATCAAACCTTTAAATGTCAGCCCCTTGCTATGGACTTGCAGGCAAGTGCAGCCCAGGAATTAGTTGTATCACACAAGGGTATTTCTGAGACTGGGGCTTTTCTTCTGTGTTATTTCCAGCATTGACAGTGGAAAAAAAACAAACACAAAACTCTGAAGGGCAAGATGGTTGATGCAAGTAACTATTTGTTATCTTAAAATTATCCGTGGAACTAACTCTATGGCAGTGAAAAATGTTCCTAGGGAATTGGATATATCGAGAAAGACTAAAAGAAAAGCTTGGGAGTTAAAAGCATTAATTGTATTTAATAATTTACCTGAAAAAAATAATTGCTGGATTACTAAGGATAGAAGAGCCTACATATAGCTTCTGGACACTTTTTCCATAGAAGTGGTTGGCCATGTCTGTATGTGGTGATAAATTCTCTGCTGTTAGAGCTGAGCAGCTGAGACAGATCCCAATGTAAAGTGGTTTAAGGTTTCTTCTAATATTTGAGTAGTACAAGTATAATAATAAGCTTTTTCCCCCACCTCTCAACCTTCAGTGCTGAAATCCCCAAGCAGTGAAGCAAAGGCTATTTCTGACATCCTCTCTCTCCTTGAGTAGTCATCCAAACTATAAACAAACGTTCACTTGCCTGCCATATGAGCTTGACTACACAGGGAAGTTACAGTGGTTTAACTGTGATGTGATTGTAAATCCATTTAAATTGGTTCCAAATGTTCTGTGAGCACTCTAAGCCTGATTTATACTGAAATGATAGTCTGGATAACTTGTTCTGTGGGCTTGCAACCTGCATTTTAAATTAATCTAGTTGATTGTTGTGCTTCAGTATGGAAGACATACCCTTAAATGCAACATTAAATCAGTGTCTGTTTTGATATCCTATTTGGAGTTGAAATGATCAAGAAAGCACTCCTGAGCAAGTGGAGGCTGGGAGAGCCACATGCAGTAAAAGAGTGGTTTCCTTTGTTTAATTCCAGATGGGTCTCTGGTGAGTTTTGAAGAACTGATAGATACTCTGTGTTTGTCAGTTCTTCATGTCTGTATTGCTCAGTGTTAGCACCCTGAGGAACACCCTTTGTACTTGGTGTGGGTAGACCAAGTATGATTTGTCTTTTAAAAACAAACCTTTGAAATGCCATAAAAATTGAGATCAGTGTTTGTAGCACGAGTGAAGGCCTGTGTTGTGAATATAGGTGCAAGATAAGAGGATGTTTGAGGGCACAAAGCCTGCCACGATAGCTTGAAGGATTGGACTACATGGGATCAAGGTACCTGGTTTCAAACTAGCTGTGAGCCATCCGTATGGAGAGAGATTTTCATAGCTTAAATGCCACTGGAGAAATCTTTATGACACCTAGATTAAAAGACTCTCTTACCTCTTGGCATCCTTGAGAATAAGTATCTTTTCCCATTCTTGCCTGAAAAGTGATCTGGCCTGCCACTGCTTCAAGTCACCAGCCCTGTCTTCTAAAAAGAGCCAGTAAAAATATATTGTGAGAAAAGTATTCAATCTTGCTTATTGACCAGCTGGTAGAGTTGTAATTTAAAGAAAGTCATTCCTTCATCCTTACTGACTCTTTGGGATCCTGTTCATAATGTTCTTTCTCCTCACTAGTCAGGTAGGTCCTGATAAATAAACCACAATGTTTATGAGGGCTGAAGAAATAGAGCTATTGCACATTGCTGCACAGGCAAGGCACAGGAGATCTACGACATTTACAAAGCTGGATATATGCAACTGCCTGCTCTGTACTCTTCCCATCCAGAAGGACCATGATAAACTTGAAAGATAGGTTCATGTGAACCTGACGAGGTTCAACAAAGCCCAAGTGCAAGCTTTTGAGCTTGGGTTGGGGTAATCCCAGACATATATACAGACTGGAAGAAGAGCTTGTTGAGAGCAGCCCTGCTGAAAAGGACTTAATGGTCTTGGTTGATGAAAAACTTAACATGAGCCAGCTGTGTGCACTTGTAGCCTGGAAGGCCAATGGTATCCTAGGCTGCATGAAAAGAGGAGCTGCCAGCAGGGACAGGGAGGTGATTGTTCTACCCTCATCTGGCCCCATCTGGAGTACTGTGTCCAGGTGTGAGGCCCCCAGCACAGAAATGATGTGGAGCTTTTGGAGAGAGTCCAGACGAGGGCCATGAAGATGATCAAAGAGCTGGAGCACCTGTCTTGTGAAGACAGGCTGAAGGAGCTGGGCTTGTTCAGTCTGGAGAAGAGAAGGCAGTGGGGAGACCTCATTGCCACCTTTCAATATTTAAAGGGAGATTATAAGCAGGAGTTTCCCTCCTGCTCAACTTTTTGCATAGGTAGATAATGATGGGACAAGGGGGAATGGTTTTGGACTAATGGAGGGAAGATTTAGATTGGATGTCAGAGGGAAGTTTTACACAGAGTGGGTGGTGAGGTGCTGGAACAGGCTGCCCAGAGAGGTTATGGATGCCCTATCCCTGGAGGTGTTCAGGGCCAGGCTGGATGGGGCCCTGGGTAGCCTGATTCAGTATTTCATCTGGTGGTTGGGAACACTCCCTGTGGTAGGGTGGTTGGAATCTCATGATCACTGAGGACTATTCCAACCCAAGACATTCTGATTCTATGAAATATTGCAAGGATAGAGTGTGGCAGTCCCACTCAGGATACAAATATCCCATTGTTTTTGACCAAGCTTTGAGGTCACATACAAACAGTATTTCAACAGTTAATGTGTTTTCCAAATTTTCAAGTAAGTTTGTTTGTGGCTTGTTTTACTTCATAAATTTTTTTGCAAGTTGCTTAAAAGATAGCAAATAGAATCATAAAATCGTTTAGTTAGGAAAAGATTGCTAAGATTTTGAAGTCCCACCAATAAACTAGCACTGCCAAGTCTACCACTAAACCACGTACCGAAGCACTATATTTACTTGGGCTTTAAAAACATCTTCATTCTCGCAGTCAAATACAAAAAGTTACTACTTTGACTTATTGTAGGCAATGCTATCATTTGTAGACCCTGTTCCTGTGTCCTCTCAAGTGCCATCTCAGATTTTCATTGTGCATAACCACCCAGACTCAGTATGTTCTTATGGGGCATGGTCAATAGCTGCAGTTAACAGAGGATATATCCCTGATTCATGTTCAGATACAGTTTGCTACTCATTTGGTTGTATATCTTTTCCCAAATGGCAGGTGACAAGGTGTATAAGTTAATTTTGGTTAAAAACTCATTTGCAAAACATTGTGTAGGTAAGAACTAGCTGGTGGCAAATACTGCCAGTCTGCCATAAAGTCTGTCCTCTTCTTTTTGGAGAGTCTTTCAGAAAGAGAAACTCTCTCTGCTGCTTGCTTGCTGTGTTGGGTCAGGGTTTACAATTCTGTCCCAAAGCCAACTGTTCAGTTCAAGAGTCACAGAATTGCAGAATAGTAGAGGTTGGAAGGGACCTCAAGAGATCATTGAATCCATCCCCCCTGCTAAAGCAACTTCCCTACAGTAGATCACACAGGTGACCTTTCAGACAGATCTTGAATATCTCCACAGAAGGAGATGGAGAGCTGTTTTGGTGCTCCATCACCCTTATTGTAAAGTTCTTCCGCTTGTTAGTATGAAACTTACTGTGTACAAATTTCAGGGCATTACTCCTATCACTACATACTCCTATCACTACATACCACCACAAAGAGCCTGGCCACATCCATTTCCCTCCTACCTCCCTTTAGATATAAACTTTAATCAGACCTTCCCTCAGTCTTCTTTTCCCCAGGCTGAACAGACCCAGGTTACTTGGCCTTTTTTTATACTGGGGATGCTCCAGACCCTTTACCATCTTTGTGGCCCTCCGCTGGACTCCTTCTAGGAGATCCCTGTCTTTTTTTGACCTGGGAAGCCTAGAACTGGATACAGTATTCTAAATGTGGCCTCACCAGGTAAGAGAAATGTGAATGCATTTCTCCTGTACATGAACTCTTAGGATTTAATAATCTAAGATTTTTTTTTTAGTGTTTCATTTTCTTTGTACACAGCTTTATCAGTAGATATAGAGCGTGATTTAAAAGCATACTAAGAATTTCTTTGTATGTGTTGCAGTGAAAGAAATCTAATCACTTTTGAAAAGAAGTTCAAACATTATTTCTTTATAGTGAGAAGTACATCAGTAAGTAATTTGTCAGTGAAATGATTGCATGTGCTTAGTCTGCTGCATATTTTGGCAAAATATGTATTTTGGATCTAAGTCTTTTAGCTTTAGCCAGCGTGTAAAGAAATAATTTTAGACTTAATTTACTAATGTTGCATTTAATTTTGACATGAGAGGAGTGGCAAGGAGAACAGGAGAGTTGCCTTTTCTCAGTAAACCTTGAGGTCTTTAGGTAAGTGATACCGTGCTTAAAAAGAAAATGGTAAATCTTATCTATTTTAGTTTGCCCCAATGACCAATAAAATGATTATATTAGAAAATAAAAATAGAATAAATGTAAGAGGATAGGTGCTAGCAGGGAGCTTTTCAGATTACAGCATGTCCTGATAGTTTGGGCTAGAAGCTCATCTCTGTGCTGCAGTGCTAGTAGTACTGTGAGTAATGAAAAACATGGGCTGCTTGTGGGATTACCACAGCAAAGGTTGACGGCTGTCACTGTGACAGGAGGTGAGCTGTGGTTTCTGTAGTGCTCTGGTTTTCTGTCACCAATTTTGCTGTTTTCCTTGAGTTCCAAGCTGTCAGAAAACTTTATATAAACATCTTGGAAAAAGTAGCTTAATTCAAGGGCTTACAGACACTGAATTTTATTTCACAGGGAGAAAGGGGGGAAGCTTAGACTTGCAAGGGGAAATTGGCAGTTGATGTAGCTGTAATAGGGAATCCTGAGGGGCCTACAGTTGCAGACCTAAAATGACCTTGCTACTGAACTGCTCCTATACATTTAATTCAGCTCTGCAGAAGGCTTCCTTTGTGATGACAAGGAAGGTAAGATCTCTGAACCTGCATTTGTACGTGTAACATAAGGGACTACTACAAATGAAAGTAAGAAGGAAAGGGATTGAAGTGAAGTGTCCTGTAAAATGGGAGTTGGAGAGTGACAGTCAAGGTCTCAGTCACCATCAGCTTTATTCAGTCAGTTAATTAAAGGAGTACTGGAAATGCAATTGGTCCTTGAAATCATAAAATCATTTTGATTACTTATAAGACATTGCCTAGGTTCGTATCGATGGCAGAAGAATACACTGTCGTATTCTAATTGCATTAAATGAATATTGATCTCCCTATCGCTTTTTAGCTTAGTGCCCTTTGCACTATCTGCAGATGTGAATGTAACTGTAAGTACACTGGGAAATTCTGTTCTTCATTAAACTGTATGTGGGCTAAAAAGAAACTGCTAACAGCCCAGTCCTATGGGGAGAGGCAAGCTTACCCACTAACAATGAACTGAGTCTACTATCTCTTCCAGAATCCTGCTAGACAGAATACAAGATTATAAAATAATAATGTAAAACAGACTTTTGCAAGGCAGAATGTAAGAATCTATGGTCTTACAGAACCCAGCAAGAGAAGAAAGTGTAACAGCAGAGATTAAAGTCATCAGTCTAAGTTGTTTTGCTCAGGTTTCTGATTGTTGTTGTTACTGGATTTGGTCCAGTATTGGTGTGGTGTCTTCACTGTCAAGAAGCCCTCAAGACTGTGTTGTTGCACAAACACTCTGCTGTATTAAAAACATCACTAATTAATAAATTATCCATTATATATGGTTTCTCATCCAAATTAAGGGCAAAAGCAGAACCATTTTCTTAATAAATTACAGCATTCTATGGCATCCTTTCTCTAATTCAACTCTGCCTTCCTCCATCACTGTTCCATCCCTGAACAGTGCTCTCAGATTCAAAGTTGGCTTTACTGCCTGTTCCTGTGTTCTTGCAATGCTACTGCAGGTACTATATGAGTCACCAGTTGGTTTGAGTTGTTCTTTTCAGCTAATTTAGGTGTGAAAAAGAGATACTGTGTCCTCAGGAAAAACAGAGAGCTTGTTTGTAACTTCAGGGCTTGTATGTGTATGTACATGCTGAAGCTTGACCGAGGCAAGGAACACTCCACCAGTGTCTGAGATACAGCTCTGCCAGGATACTGGCTCCTAGTGTGCATACTTAAATGTTGGTTGTTTTGTGTTTGTTTTGTGGTGTTTTTTGTTTTTGTTTTTGTTTTTGTTTTTTACATTTCCCCTTTTCTCAAATAAATAATTTTTTAAAAAATGAATTAAAAATAATTTTTTTAAAATGTTTCCTTCTGATTTTTGGAGCCACAGTTGTGTCAAAGCTTTTGGTCTTTGTATGTACTTATTTCTGTACAGGATGTGCTGCAGTGCTTTATTATGTATGGTTCTGAGCTGATCTGCTTTTCTTGGGCTGCAGTGAGTCTTTTGTGTGTGGCCTGGTGTCAAGAACTTCGGTGTTTTTAGGCTTACTTTTGACATGCAGTATTATCAGGCTCGACTCATGAAGCCTCGTGTTTTGTTGGCATTCTGCACTAGAGCTGCTGGCTTGCCAATCTCTGCTATAGCAGTCTCTGCTTTCCTTCCCTCTCATTGACTTTACTACCAGCATCCACAGTCTCTTAATCTTCTGTTTGAAATACTGCTTCCCTTTCTCTCTGACATGATTTTTGTTACTGTATTCAAAGTGCTTAGCAAAAATTTAGGTACTTAAGTTGCATGAAGCTGTTGACATTTCCTCAGATATTAACACAAATTGTTAAACTTGCAATTTTTATCCATTTATTTGAGCACGGTTCATTTGAGAACAAATTAAGAGCAGAAAACACAAAGTACTTAGCTTCGGAAAAGCCATGGGGTCATTTAAAACCATGTAATAGCATGTCCTTATCTTTTTATGTGAGATGTGGGTCAATTACGCAGTTCTGAAAGTTGTATCAGGACTACTCCGGAGTGATTACATGCTGAGGAGATACAGTAATTTCTCATTAGTATGTACCAAGCTATTAATACTCAGACTACACTATTCAGTCCCACAGTGAAGTGCAAGCAGTGATGGGTTAGAGAAGTTGATCAAGCAGATCCAGGAGGTAGCAGGGGGAAAAAAAGAATTTTACGTTAGTAAATAGGCTGTGACTGCAGTTGCCGACACATGTTCACATTAACAAATCTTTTCTTACAACTGCTCTTGGTATGCTAAAGAAGGGAGTGTTAGGAGCAACGTTTACTTGGTGGAAGGCTGATGGCTCTGGGAACCCATGGTGGGAACTCCCATGGCTCTGCGGCTCCCAGCAGCCTGCTGTGATGTCTGCAGCCTGCGGCGCAGCCACTGAGCCACTTTAGGTCTAGAGTCAGTCTGTGAGTCCCATCACCTCTATGGTGTCTCATATATACATGATGAAACTACCCTTGTGTAGCCGCAGCAGCTTTCTTGATAGCCCAGGAAACATAAAGGAAGCTGAAAAATTCAGACTAGAGCTGACTCTGTTTGTAAAGAAGAAACATTCTGAGGAGCTGTAATGTATAACCATATCTTTTATCAAGTACAGTTGCCCTTCGGTAACACAAGCAGTTTCTAATTGTGCTATCTGAGGCTTGCTTCTGCAGCAATTAGTGCTGGAAGAATATGAAGTTCCTACAACACTTAACACTAAGGGGTGGAAAAATATCCTGCCCTTCCTCTATACTCAGTTTCATCAGGCTAAATGAAATAAACCTCGGAACAAAATCTGAGAGCTGTAATGGGCTGCCTGGTCATTTTGCCAACAATGGAAATACTGAATGCGTAAATGTTGCTGGAAGAGCCAGCCTTTATGTGTCCCAATGGCTAGTTCCTCTGGAGTGCACTGCATGGTCATCTTTTGATGTGTGTCATTTGAGACAAGAAACAAAACTGCTAACCAGTTGGGTGGCGGTTGGGAACCCTGCCTGTGGTAAGGTGGTTGGAATCTGATGATCATTGAGGACCATTCCAACCCAAGACACTCTGACCACTGAGTAGAAACTATCTAGAGAGATTCGCTAATTCCTATTTAATTTTCAAGTCTTCAGAATTACTGTATTTCAGCTGCAAAATACTTCTTGTGCACCTCTGCTCCTGCCCTGCTCTGCACTTGCCTCTCCTGCTAAGTGTGAGGTGTTCTTCTGAGGAATGATGCTGACACTAGGTGTGTGGGTAAAGCAAAGCATGGCAGTAACACATATGGGGAAGAAAAGCCAATTTTCTGCATGTGCTTCTTGAGTATGCAGGGAAAGATGAGGCTGATAAAGCTGTGCTTTTTACAATGATGAAATATAAAATGTATTAGTAGTCAGCGATAGAAGAAATAACAGCTGTTCAGGCTTATTTAATAAATTAGTGTTTAAAACCAGGAATTGTATTGTTGCTTTGATATCAGTTTATCTGACTAAGCTTTGCAGTAAAAATGCATAGGTTTTTTTTGTTTTGTTTTTGTTTTTAATGAGAGCATTTTAATGAGCAGCATGCAGTTTTTAAAATAACTGTTAATATTTGGCAGAGAAGGTGGGAGATGATTCTAAGCTTAAAAGTACACTCGTTTGGGTGCGCAGGCCTAGGGGGAATGGTTTCAGTTGAAAATATAGATCTGTTTTCCACACACAGCTAATGGGGGAAATATTTCCTGGCAGACCGTGCAGGTCTCAGGCAGACATGCCTACTCTGTCAAATCTTATTATCAAGGCTCTCTACCTATATTACAGAATTGGTGCTGTATCCTCTCTAATGAAGGGATTATTTTAAGGCCATGTGCATTTCAGCAGGAGTAAGAGCCTTGCATTGAGAGAGGCATCTGTAACGAGGGGTTTTTAATCAGGATACATTATTAATGAAGTGCACAGGAGACGCACAAACCTGCTTTATTAGGCTAACTGTAAATGAGCGCATGCGGTAAGAACGTGCAAAATGTGTGTGTGCTGAGAGAGGCTATTTTGAGAATTTAACTCATTTCTGAGTAGTAAAGGCATCCAGGCTGACTGTAATTGGTGCCTGTGGCAATTGTTGATACCCTGACTGCATTAGCTTTCCGTGCCCTTTAGCGGAATTGGGAAAACATTTCTAGTACTCGTTAAGCTGTCTATTATCAAGACATCATAAATATACACGTTTAGAATGGATCGTTTTCTATCCCAGTGCCTTAGAGCACTTAAATAAATTAGTTCCTACTATTTCAAGTATTAATGTTGCGGTAATTATGCATGAAGCAATAATGCAATTAAAACTGCCTTCCAAGTTGCTCAAGTGGGAATATTTTTAGAAAATAATACTTGATCTTTTCTCAAAATACACTCCAGAGCAGGTGGATGGGCTGTGTGGCTCACAGTAATGGCAGTGTGAGACTGTTTTACCTCAGGATCCTCCATTGCCTGCAGCTCAAGTCAATATTAACCAAGTATTACCATCTGTTGGCTTTTGTTGACCTCTGGAAGGAGGCAGCAGTCTGATTCTATTTTTTTTTCTCCTCCTCTCTTTCTTTTTTTTTTTTTTTTTCCTTCTCTAGTGGCAAAATGCCCACATCACAGCTGGCACAGAGTGCTCCAGCAGCAGGGGGTTCATATTTAAACAATGCAGCCACACTTCAAGGTGGGAAATATGGGCTGTTGTTCAGTTTGCTACATGTTCCGCTTCCTTTATGTACAATGCTTACTGCTTTCAGATCTTTGCAATATCAGCTATAATAAGTTGCAGTAAAATATCAGCTCGGCTTTCAGCCTTAGGTCTAAATTTCTTTACATTTAAATTGGACCTCTTGTTCCTTGGGAGAAAAATACATATCTTGTCGCTGAGTTACAAGTAAGCTTTTCCAGCTTTTTGGCAGTCAGGTAATAGTTAAAGGGAAAAGATTTATTTTTTTCCAGCCAGAAAAGCAGTTTAATGACTTTGGGTCCGTGTGTTCATAGCAGCACTGTAGCTGCCCTGCAAACCCCTGGAGCTTGGCAAGCCCAGCAGACTTGGCAGGTTTTCCTGCCAGCTTACCAAGTCTGAGTCAAGCATCGGTTGTTACAATTTCGAATCTATTTAGAATATTTTGTTAACGGGAATATTGAGGTGGAGGGTTTTTTCCTTTGCTGACCTTAAAGAATACCATCCTCTTTGCAAACAGCTACTGCTTAAACTACATGTACCAATTTATGACTTGTGCTAAATGCAAAATAAGAGTGTATTTTGTGCAGAGTATATGATTTGTTGCTCTTGACATGAAGGTACTAAGGAAATGCACAACATTCTTTCCGTTGTTTGGCATTGGATAATGTGAAGGTCTGGTGGAGACGAGCATAGCTGTTACTTTTTCAGTTTTCTCTCTTTTTGAGAGCACAGTGCAGGCTGGTGTGGGGAGAATGGGGAATGAACTTGCTTCTAATTTTCACCTGTGTGGATCCTGCCAAAAGGAAAACAAGTTCAGATTTTGAAATTGGTGAAAGTTTATGTTGCTGACAGTTAGTTCTTGCCCAGCAAAATCACAGCAGTCCTGAAATAAGGACAGTGCTTTTCTGCAGAAAATTCATACAAGGTTAAAGCAAAGTTCAGAAGACTAAAGATTGTGGCACTTAAATACTTAATTACCACAGTCAGAAACATCCACTTCGTTATTCTTCTACTGTGACTGATGAATCTCTGGGGCTTTTTAGCATGGTCTTTAATGAATTCTGTGTCACCCAGTTGTGGTAGGATAGCTACTTTCTTAGTTAGAAGAAATGGGCTTGTAAAGAGGATATCTTTCACTCATGCTTCCAACAGTCCATCTACTGCTTTGTAAGACACTTTAATAGCTTGGCTTTCTCCAAGTTTTACATAATTGTATATTCACTTCATTACTGCTTATATTTTTATGGGAAATGTGAATGAAATATAATAGCTTTGCCTGGTTTGGGGCTCATTTCCTATCTATGAGCCAGCTACAGCAAGTCTGACTGCTTTATTTCACCCACCCAATGGAAAATCAAGGATGTCTGTTGCTAGAGGACTACCTGTAAGAGGCTATGGCTTCATACAACAGTGATATCCAAAGTACCATGAGCCAGTGTCATGAAAGGCATCAGTGTTAGTCACTAATCCTCAGAAGTTCTGTTTTGCCTGGTGAGATCTAGAAGACTGAGCAGAACAAGGGCTGAGGTTGCCAGATAGGCAGACAGGGGCTTTTGGTTTACGAGCTACTGAAGTTTCTCATATTGGTACATTTATTCATCATAGAATCATAGAATGGCCTCAGTTGAAAAGGACCACAACGATAATCTAATTTCAGCCTCCTGCTATGTGCAGGATTGCCAACCACCAGACCAGGCTACCCAGAGCCACATCCAGCCTGGCCTTGAATGCCTCCAGGGATGGGGCATCCACAACTTCCTTGGGCAACCTGTTCCAGTGCCTCACCACCCTCTGTGTGAAAAACTTCCTCCTGATACCTAACCTAAACCTCCCCAGTCTCAGTTTAAAACCATTCCGCCTTGTCCTATTACTATCCACCCTCGTAAACCGTCATTCTCTCTCCTTTTTACATGCTCCTTTCAAATATTGGAGGGCCACAATGAGGTCTCCCAAACTCATTCATGATTGCAGTAAACTGCAAGAGGCCTGGGTGATCACTGCTAAATATCGAGGAGGAAGCTTGTCTGAAGCTCGGATTCTTGCCAAGAGAAGCTGCCCTCAAGTTCCTTACCTGCAAGCCCCGAAAGACTTGTTGTTTCCCAAGACCTTTCATAGCTTTCATTTAAAGAACTGAGGTATGCAGTTAGTTAAAACTCCCCACATCTGAGTGAGAATGGTCAGCATGCTGCTTTGGGCCATTAGTTGGGTCCCGAGAGTGGAGACCACTCCATGTATTGGTGGTAGAAGTAAAAATGATGAAAAAAGGTTGGAGTGTAAAATATGTTTGTCTTGTCTTTTTCTCTGGACAGACCTGGAGGGATGAAGACTTAACCTTATTTAATTTAAATTAATGTATGATTGACAACGTGAATGTTAGAGGAAATTCAATTTTAGGAATTAGGTATACATTTTTGTAGTTTATACAAGACTGATGTATTTCAACTAACTGGAAATAGAATGCAACTGGTGGGTCTTTTCGATCTTGTCAGTATTTAAATCTTCCCTTAAGTTGCCTCTGTCTCAAGCTGAAGAGTTCCAGTCTACTTAGATATCAGATTCATGAAAATATTTGCAGGTCTTGATGCAGTCTTCTTACCTTCTATTTCTTGATTATTCTATACCCCTTTGGAGATAGAGCATAGAAGAGAACAAATGTTATACAGTTATATAAATCCTGTCTGAGTTATTTTGCACGGGCACTTCTATTGTGCAAATTACAAATGAACCAGAGAATAAATGATGCTGGCAGGAGAGTGCTGCGACATCACTGATAGAACAGTGCCATGGACTGTTGGGCAATGAAATGTAAAATAGCAAAGTAAACATAAGATAAAATATGTTAAAAATGGTGGTGTTTGAACTGCAATTTTCAACTAAATGTTGTGCTGCACAGGTTGAGCTCAAATGGACTTTACAAATGAACTTTGAAAGGGACAGTAATCACAAATTCAGAGTGCTCCTTTGACAGATAAATGCAACAATTCACATCCCTTGGGAAAGGGCAGTTCTTTCCCTTCTTCTTTCCTTAGCCTTTCAGTGCCCAACTCAGTGTTCCAACTTAGTAAAGTATTTCTTATTTTAAAAAGCTGCTTCAAAAGTAGAATTAAGCAAGTTGTCCACTTAAATTTTGGAAAGAATTGACTTACACAGTGCTGCATATAGCATTCTTCTGGCATTATGGTGTTAGAGTCATCTCAGAAGGGAGCTCAGAGGCCACCCAGTCCAGCCCTTGACTTACAGCAGGGTCAGTGCTGAGTTTGAACCATGTTGCTCAGGGCTCTTCAGCTGTATTTCATAGACTTGTGAAAGGATGGAATCTTAACAGAATCTTTGGGCAACTTCTTTCATTGTTTAATTCTTAATTTATGTTTATTGAATAACAATTACTATCATGCAAACAATAAAATTATAATAATGTAACTGAATCAGTATCTCTAATTCTGGGTCTGTAACTGAAACAGAACACAAGTCAAATAGAGCATCCATCACAAGACAGCTAACATGAAAATTCTGATATTTGACTCTGATGGAAAGTAGGTGGAAAGATGGCTCGAAGCCACGTTATTTTGCCAGTAGTAAGACTTCAGAAATATTTTGAGGCCATTTCTTCTTTTTAGAGTAACGATTCATATACAGTAAATTGTTCCATCACCTGAGTATTTTATTTTAAACAAGCAGTACTCTGGCAATATTTAAAATCTTAAGATTTTGAAAGAGAATAACTTCCTGGCACTGCTGATAATTATTTTTAAAGCATGACAAGCAGCTGTCTCCAGATGGTGGTCTGTGTTCCATATCCTCCTCCTCTACTGTAGATGGAAACGTTTACTGCAGTAGTAATCTGAAGCTTCTTGTAACCTGTCTTTCTTTGTTTCAGCTTTGGTTTGCTTTCGTTAATGGATTCTCTGGGCAGATTTTATTTGAGCGATGGTGCATTGGTCTGTATAATGTGGTAAGTGCTACATGTTTTGAATTGGTATTGCTTGGGATATGTGTTAGTGTGCTCTGTCTCATCTCTCCTAGGAGACAATCTAAGTGTATGTCAGGAAAGGTGAATTCATTTGTAAAAGCCATTTTGATCTACCCTAAGCTATGGAAAGTGAAACATATTGAATGCTGTTTTAAATCACGAAAATAAATTTTGAAAAATAAATTTTGAAAAATGCCCTTAATGCATAAGTGCTTAGCTTAGTATAACTTCAATAAAACTGGAGCTTTTAGATGTAGTTTAATTTTCTCTTTGAAAGCATCTTTGGTCTCTTGTACTGAGATATTTTACTGACTGCTAATGTTCAAAATAGATCTCAAGTCTTAGCCTTTGTGTTTTTATTTTCTTACCTTTTCATAATATGTTATTGTCCCAGTGATTTTGGTCCATGCAAAAACATATTGAAGCATTTACTGATATATAGTTAGTAAATACAGAAGATTTCCTCTCAGATCTTGTAAGAATTAGATGCTCAGTGAAGCATCATGCACTCTGTACTGAGTCAGTACAGAACTGGAAGCAGCATGCTGTGTAACCAGTATTCCTCACCTTAACCAAGTGCAGGATGTGTTGGTCTGGGAGTGCTTTCAGCTTTTAGCTGTGCTTTTCAGGGTCCCACACTGTATCATGTGATTTTATCACTCTAATCAATAACTTTAATCTGATTAAAACCTGGAAGGTCTCTGAGGCCATGTTTTGCTGCATGCCATTGGCCTGTGCTGGTCTTTTTAAAAGAGTGTTGTATTTGTAACGTTACTGATGGCTGGATTCATAAGCTACTAGGACACTTTGTCAGTGTTGAAAAATCCTTTGCATTTCTCTTTAGAGAGAAGGAATTAATTATTTTTTTTTTTAATAGACTTTTTCTAAATATATGGAAATACAGAAAAAGACAGCAAATTATCTCTATCACTGAGTAGTATTAATGGAAACACTTCTGTCACATTTCTCTAATCTTAAAAATGATGGCACAAACCCTCATATGCTGTAAGATTTCATACTCTCCATGGAAGGCATTAATTTAGGGATTTTCCACTTCCTCTTCACCCTTATTTCCTGACTGTTGCACAGTCTGTCATTCATGGTTAGATATTTGCATCTATTATCTTTAAACCTGGTTTGATGGATCTACCTACCCTACATTTAAAGCTCATGGATGAGGCTCATCTTAGAGAATCAGTGGAGTATAAATTAATCCTTGTTTCATAAGACCACTATTTTCTAAAAGTAGAACTGGTCCCAGAGAATCACAAAGAATCAAATGCTGGTGGGGTTTTAAGGGCTTTCACAATTTAAAGGTTTTTAAACAGAGTTTAACTCTTCTGTTCTTTTCTATGTTAATTAACCCTCTGTTTCATGCAGTCTCATTAAAATGCTAAGAGTAGGAAATCTTACTAGTATTGTGGTTCCAGCACTTATAGAATCATAGATTCATTTGAATCGGAAGGGACCCTTAAAGACCATCTAGTCCAGCTCCCCCACAATGAGCAGGAACATCTACAGCTAGATCAGGTTTATACTGGTTTATGCTGATTCATATGATAGGATTAGTGTCAGGGTTGCAGAGAATGGCCTCAAATTGTGCTGGGGAAGTTCTGTTGGATATTAAGAAAAATTTCATCTCTGAAAGAGTGGTGAGGTGCTGGAATGGGCTGCCCAGGGAGGTGATGGAGTCACCATGGTTTAGTGGGGAAATCGTGGTGGACGATTGGACTAGATGATCTTAGAGGTCCAACCTTGGTGATTCTATGATTCTACATTGGAGGCTTCCTTTCAAATTAAAACAAAACAAAAGAAAAAACAACAACAAAAAAACAACCCAAACCACCTCTCCAATAGTGTCTTGATTGAATTGGGAAGTGTCCCAAGGAACATAAAAAAACCTAGGGAATTATCTTAAAGGTATATGAGAACGTGTCATGTTCTGGACTATATTGGACCAGTGGTCTTAGTTCTAGCTCTGCCCACCAATAGTTTAACAATCTGATTTATCACTCTCTGAGCAAAAGAAGTTAGGTCCTGGAATGGAAAAACTGCTTCTTGCTGGTGTCTGGTCCTCCTTGTTACCTTTTGTCTGCTCTCCAACTGCCAGCTCCTTGCTGGTAGGAAACAGAGCCCAGTTTTCACAAAATTGAAACACATGCTAGAGACAGTTCTTAACCTGAAGCTGCTAACTGAACTCTTCTCAAACTGTTAAACGTGCATATATATATAGGGGTTAGAAATTAATTTTCAGATACAAACAGTGTAAAATTATGTGGCTAAAGTTTAGCCTTCAGGCATGCATACTGGTGACATTTTCACTGTGTGACAACAGACAGTAAGAAACATGCATCTCTGAGGTGGCTTTAAATGCACTGCCTCGGAGCCTGGAAACACTTGAAGAAGAATGATGTGGGACCAGTAGAGGCTGAATTGCTGTGATTCTGGTAGGGTTCTGCTGCCTTTCCTGGAAGATTTCTGAGTGTTGGTTATCTCTAAGCAGTTAGAAATAGGGACACACAGAACGTTTGATTTGTTCCTATCAGGACATAACTGGCTGGAGAATTCCTGAAGTACTACAACAGAGAATGGCCATTGTTTTTCAGTGTATTTTTAATGTGACATCTACATTTGCTTTGTCCATAAACTTAGCTTTGGTTAAGCATATTGCATATTTAATTATGCCTACAAGTGTGGCTGTATTTGAACCCATTCCTTCAAGACTTTTTTGAAAAAGTACATTCTGTCTTTGCTTTGCACTCTGGGGAGGCCTACCCTCCCTAGATGAGCTGCTGCATCAGAAACTACTGATGGCTAACTTCTTGAATGTAAGCTGCTTGGTTAGTAGCACCAATTTTCATTTATGCTTCTTTTCTTTGTAAGTCAATATTTGAGAGTTACAGATTTCTGAAATTCATGCATGGATTTGTTTGGACATTTGAAAATTATGTCAACACACCAGTTGGTAATGCATCTTCAGTGAAGTGTCTAGGAATTTTTCTGTTGACTACGTACTGAAATATTATCAGGGATCCACTTAAAACTCATAGCTGTTTTTAATGAGCATTTGCTTGCTTTGCAGATTTTCACAGCATTGCCACCCTTCACTCTGGGAATTTTTGAACGATCGTGTACTCAAGATAGCATGCTTAGATTTCCACAGCTATACAAAATTACTCAGAATGCAGATGGGTTCAACACAAGGGTAAGGGAAAAATCATCTGTTTCTTCAAGAACAACATGAAACTTCATCACAAAATAACTTATTCCCCACTGTTACTTCTGTTTTATACTACAGTAATGCAACAAGATTGTTGTTTTCAAAGGAATTATGTTTCATTTTAAAAAAGAACAACAACAAAACAAAGTTTGTTTTCAAGTGAAAATTTTCAGAAGTGACTTCAACTGAAACTTGTCCTTAAATATCTGTGAACTGTGATTTCAAGAAATCATTTGTATCTGAATATGATCTTCTAATTCACACCTACTAAAAAATGGTTATCTTACCATTTTTGTAGAAACTGGGTGACTTCATCCACATTTAATGAATATAGAGGTTGTCATAACAGTTCCTTCTAGAGAGCTTTTTCACCGTTAATCTGTTCTTCTCTATTATTAGAGAAAATAAAAATCGGAAAGTAAAAATTGATTTATTTTGACTTTAACTTTTGAAAAATGCATTTTATTTCATTTTGCTATTTTACATGCCAGAAAGTGCCAGCACTGGAACTCTGTGTTTATTTCATAACAGGCACATTTAAAGGTACTTCTGAGTCAAGGTGACTGTAAGACTGCTTTGATTAGAGAAGAGGAAGAATTTTGTTGAGCGCATAAAGCTCTACTTTGTGCAAAACTGCTCTATCTGTAAGTTTAAGAATTGCAGAGCATAGAAAGTATTTGCCCATTAAAAGAAAATAGAACACTTCATGGTATAGAATCAGTCTTTTAAAATCTTTCTTTGAGATAATTAAAGAAAGGTGACTCCATCTGTCTGCTGTATTTTGATAAAGATCTTAAGTTGCTAGTCTGCTTGCCTGTTACATTTTAACTGGTTAGAATAAAACTGTCCAACTGGACCAGTGTTTTCTTGTGACAGAGAAGAAATTGTAGGAGGAAATGGATCTTAGGAAAGTTTAGGTATTTCACTTCAGGAAAAATATCGTCTGACTCTAAACTACACAATGAAGCATTTGTTGGGAGTTAGAGAGAGGTCAAGAGTTTTGGACTTTACTGATGACTTGGTTTGTTTTCCCTCAGGTTTTCTGGGGTCACTGCATCAATGCCCTGATCCATTCCATCATTCTCTTCTGGTTTCCACTGAAAGTACTGGAGCACGGTAACAGCTTCATTATTTCTTACGCCAGTAACTGATGTTCAGTCTTATAGAGCCAATGTGTTTGCAGAGTTGGAGGTTGTAACAAGTTCTAAGGAAATAATGCTGACTCTAGCTGCTGTTCTTGGCCAGTTATCTGGCGGCTTCCTGAGTTTATTCCTATTTAACTTAATTATTGTTCGTGTAATGACTTTAATACTTAAGAAATTAGACTACTGTTTTGCCAAAGTCTTACTCAAACACTAAAAAGTTCTGTACAGCACCTGATTTTTTTCCGTGATGTGTTTAGACTTTAACTTTTTACTGTATGTTTTGCAATGGTTGTTAAAGCAGCTGGTAGCTGTATTACAAGCATTTGTTTTATCTTTCTGAATCTTACCCATTCCATAATGCAGTACTGTAAAATATAAAGTGAAAGAATGAGATTTCACTATCACTGCAGTCTGTGGTAGAAGTGAATTGCCTGGATTGGAAAAGATCGGATCGTGAGTCAGATATTAGGAAAACAAGACTTTTTTGTATGAACCAAGTTTACTAAGACTTGCTTTCTCTGAAATGTAGTGCAACTGCACAGTATTTCATGGAACAGTAAATCCCATGCAGTTCCTACTTAGATTTGTTATATAATTGTGTGGGCAGAGAAAACATGGGAAGTTCGTTTTACTGTATTAAGAAATGGGACAAGATCAAATGTGGAATTTGGAGGAACTATTTATCAAAACATGAGTTTTTCAAAACAAACACTTATCTAGAAACACTGATTTCAAAATCCTTCAGCTTGAGGATGGATTAATTGGAGAGAAGGTAAAAGAAAAGAAACGGAAGATGAATGCTCACATCAAAGGGGCATGATGGTGGAGATATGGAGGAGGCAGGTTCGTGTTTCTCTTTACCTGGTTCAGTAAAACTTCAGTGTCATATCCTCAGTGACAACTTCACACAGTGTGTGACAGACCATACAAGAAGGACACCTCCCTTTCCTCTGTGGGCTGAGAGCTCTGTTTCAGTGTAGGGGGAGAGAGGTTGTTTTTGTTTCATTGGTCTTTGTTTTGCTTTGGGGGGCCTGGGGTTGTTCTGTTTCACTATTTTTATGGGAAATGTTAATCTTGTATAGCTCCTCTTTAAATCCAACTTAAGCTGCTCTGGGCTGATATCTGTAATAGTTGCAGGCTATGTTTTCTGTTTCAGTCTTCCATAAACAGTTTTCTGACTATTCAGGTTCTAAGTAGATAATACACTTTTGCTTTAAACAGCTGGAATGGTAAGACTGAAATAGTCACCTGCTCACATGGTAATTTTCTTTCTCAGATAATTTCAATAGGTTGCTTAGCTTGCTTTCCAAAGAGGAATGAATATTGAATTTTCAAGTTTCTCTGTATTTCTAAGTAAAAAAAAAGAAATGCCAGTGCAATACACAGAAGTGCACCATTTTAACTGGGATGTTTTTCAACCTCTCGAGTTGCTTAGAATCTGAAGTGCACATGTTTAGTGAACATATATTTCTAAAGCCATACCCTTTCACATACACCATTCACTGAACATCTGTCTGTTCTCGTTAACAGAAATATCATTCCTTTCAGGACTGCTTAGCCTTCTGAAGTGGAAGGTTATGGAAAACTCTGGAAACAAAAATTCAGTACATTGACACATTGCAATTAACTTAAAAAAAAAAAAAATAAGACTTGCAGCAAATTTTTCTCCATTACTTAAATGTGCACTGTGGTGTGCTAGGGCAATATACTGTCAGAGTCATTAGATGAGTTTATTATAGAGCTATCAAAACAGGTAAGTTTTTAGGCATCCCCTTTGTCAATAAACTGAGACGTTAGGCATCACCAGGATTTATGGGATGTGGAAGGCTCCATTCTCTCATGCTCTTTGCCTTTTTTGTTGACACTAGAGCAAAGAGGCTGCTAAAACTTTGTGTATTTGTGAATGATACGATAAATTTCTGAGGCCACAGAGTACCAGGAGAAAAAATGGGCTGATAGAGATGCCTGTGAAAATCAAACCTATTGCTGAGCAAACTGGATCCAGTTTTTGATCTTGTTCTGCTGTTTGTGATTAGTATATCTGGTGCTGTTTCATAGTATTTGGGTTCAAAATAGAAAGAAAAGCCACAATATAGAATCGGTGCCTTCTGGAAGATATTCAGAATCTGTCAGTTGTTCAGAGAAAAACACATGCAGCGATTATAGAAGCAAACCCTCACGAGTAGCTTGGACAGCTGCACTGTCTGAACCTTTTACCCATGCGCTGGACAGAGTCTTTACCAGAGGTCATGCTGTCGGGGGCTCTTCTCTGTAGACTTCAAGATCCTGGAGACATGCTTTACAGGAACATAGTTAACTAAGTAGGTGACCCTGGTTTTACAATGTCAGATCCAGTTTTGCAAATAAACCTAGCTAAGTGGTACCCTCATAGTAGAAGCACTGTACTAGGCAGTATGTGTTTAGGAACAAGTCCAAGGGTTTTATCTTAAGCCTTTTTCATCCCTGCTGTTTGTGTATTTCTTTAGCAGTTGTCTTAAAACCTGTGAAAATACCAGTACTTACCATGCTTGTGTAATGCTTGAAAGTTCCTGTGAGTATGAGTTCATTTGGCATTAGTGTAGCTGTTGAGTGTGCTTTCGTGGTGTTCCGGTTTTATTCAGCATGGGCTAAGAAAGACTAAACAGACATTTGAAGCATTGCCAAGGTTGGCACTTGCAAGTGATAGATTAACATGTACTTACCCTTCTGTGCACTTGTCTAAGAGAAAGCGTGTGGAGGGACTGAATGCTGCTCAGTTACTGAATTAACCTCCAGTGAGGTATTTTAGATATTAAATGTACTTTTAAGAGAAAGCTGCAAAAGATCAATCTACATACTCAACTTTACTTCAGCACAGATCAAGTCAGTATAGGCTTTATTCACAGCAGAATTTGTTAGAGCTGTCAATAAGCAGCACAGAACAGATAGTCACAGAAGTGATGCCGACCTACCTCAGCTCTTAGAGACAAATTACACATTAGTGCCTGGCAAAAGTTTCCCTTCTGCTAACAGCTTCTGACAAATAGGGCTGTATATATACACTCTATATGAGCATTCTGTCTTGTTTAGCACAACTGGTGCCTTACCAGTAGCTCACAGCTTCTACAAGTGCTCTTTGACATTCCAAAAGACAAGTTTGGAACCAGTTACTGTCCAGCCTCCTCAAAATCTCCTCGATGCTGCTTCTGTTCTGTTGATAAACTGGTTAACAAATGTGACAATTCTTCTTTTTCAGATGCAGTATTCACAAACGGGCAGGGAATCGACTATTTATTTGTTGGGAACATAGTTTACACTGTAAGTTTATGTATCAAGATATTTTTGAGTGGTAATTTTTTTACCATCAGAAAATTATTTTTTTACTGTCAGAAAATTATGTAAATCAGAAGGAAATTTACATGAAGTCAGACCTATGTTACGAGCCTGATTTTTTTTGCCTACTTTCATTTTTTTTTTAACACATGGACAAACAGTATCTTCTGCTGTGTCCATCCGTGACTCCATTCTGCCAAGGCTCCAGGAGGTGGGTTGGTACTTAGATGGTACTTCCATTTTTTGGTGTTAAAAGGAGATTGGGCTGTGAACACCTCCAAATTTGAGAGTGCTGATACTGAAGCTGTCTTACGTCTTTTTACTTTACAGTATGTTGTAGTCACTGTTTGCCTAAAAGCTGGCTTGGAAACAACTGCATGGACTAGAGTAAGTATCCTTCATTAGATTTTATTTTATTAGCATACGTTTTTCCCTGATGAGGATTAATACAGAAAAGTAGTACTAAAAATCATTTGAGGCTACAATATTTTAATTGCATCTTTTATTTAAGGATAAAGTAAGTTCCATAACTACAGGAGAGGAGAATGAATGCATTCTAAAGATGTAATAAAAAAAGAGCATCCTGTCAGAAGTAGGAATTCTAATTCTAATTCTAAAATAATTTTGCCAACATTTTTAAATATTGAAAATTTAGAAAAAGATAATAGAAATTTGCATAAGAACATCTTTTTACTCTGTAGCTCCTTCAAAAATTAATGCAGTATTGAATGATGTCTGCCCACAGATAAACAAATGGGTTTTGCAGAGTTCTTTGAAGCTAGTAAAAAGCACTGGTGACTTCACATTGGTTGAGAATGTTTGTATGGAAACTTTCAGCAATAAATAAGGGATGTTAGTCAAACAGTTGTGTTGATTCCTAGATTTGAGTCATTTACATGCAGTGAGTGAATGCTCTGTTATTGGTAGGTGTCAGAATCTGCCAGGGCAGTGACCTCCAAAGAATATGGGGGGTAGGAGGGTTCCTGTGTTGATGGAGTTCCAGCACTTTTCTTCCTTTGTCTAAACCTCATGAAAACACAAATACTGTGAGTTTGGTGGAGTCCCTGTTTCTCCACACCCGTATGAGATGCCTTACAGAAATATAGTTTTCATCATATTCTAAGACGTAGTGCCCTTGAGACTAAGCTGTGTTGAGGAGCCCCATATTCTTATTCTATCCGTTTTCTGGAGGGACTTGGCTAAATCTCATAACCTCTTTCCTCCTATTAGTTGTAAAATGTTTCCTTTCGTTTCTCACAGAGGAATTGTTAAGATTAATGAGCTGACGTCTGCTCTGAATTTTAAAGATGAAATACTATCTGTATAGGCTATTTAGTTATTAGGGAAATGCTAGTGCTTTCTACCTTATTCACTCATCAGAAAATAAAATGGGGTCTTTTTTGTTGTTGCTTATGCACAGATTCTGTGTTGTGTACCAATGTTTTAAAATGCAAAAGCAGTTAGAAACAAATTAATCCCCTGTGCACTGAAAGATGACTTATTCAAATCTGCAGTGGAAGCACATGAGCCCGTTTAGATCCTGTTATGTTTGAATTATTTGATGCTTCCTCCTCTCTCCCCTTCCCTGTAAGTGGTGACTTTTCAGTCACCTGGGAATAATAATGATTTCCCCTTTCCTAACTTCATTTTAAAAGATATCATAATTTTTAGTAGATCTCAATGTTCTTGAACAGTGGCATTTTATACAGGAAGTTATTGTTCTACAACAGAAAAATGTTTGTATTTATAATCTTTTTTTTTTTTCTATATATACTATAATCCCTGTCCCATTGCTTGGACCAAGTGATTCTCATCCTCATGGAATCTGATATTACTATTATTATTTCAGCTGTGAGTGAATCAACAAACAAAGAATCTTTAGGTTACCTGAAGAGTATTAAATGTACAACATTGAGTTAAGCCTCTTCTCCATCATCGGCTGGATTGGTTACATGCAATTTGTTCTTCAGAGTGAGAGGGACACTGCAGTCCACTTGGGAGACATGTTGGGTTCAGCTGAAAGCTTTAAAATATGAAACACAGATTCAGTGTTGCTGAGAGGCTCGTATACCCAGTAGGCAGCGTGGAAAGAAAGGCTTTGGTAAAAGCAGTAACATGACAAAGAGAGAAATCTGCCCATTAGAGCTCTGTGGGGCAACTTTCTCTTCATGTTGCCTGTATATAACATTGCAGCAGGCTTTTCCAAAACACAGCTTTCTTCACTGCTTTACCACACTGCTTAAACCACTTCAGATAAATTGGATGCATAAGACATGCAGTGTTGTTTTTTTAATTTTTTAGTATGAGCACTATATTTCATTTTCTGTCATTTAACACATCTGACAAATTTGCTGCTTCTGCTTTGCACGTGAGTTCTTCAGCAGTAAATGATAGATCAGTAGAAAATTATCAGTGCAGAGCTTGGTAGGGTTAGCGTTTAAGAAATGGTCTCCAGCAGGACAAGGAGGGCTCATTCAAAAAGCAGAGAAAGGTAGAGAACTAATGCGAATAAATACAAACTTGATATTTGTGAAGGGAGGTATGTGCTGAGAGATGATTGGGACAACCATGAGAATATGATGAAAACAAAATGAGCAAAGACTTTACAAAGCTTTGCAAGGGCAAGATTAAGAACTGCAGAACTCAAGAACTGCCCTGCCAGCAGAACGGAAAGAACCAAGACAGAAGATTCACTACCATAAATAGTGAATAGGAATAGGAATGTGTCTTTGAGTGGTTTCTCTGCTTACTTTTATCTTTACAGCTTTTAATTCTAAAGCCTGTAGGAGTCTGCAGTTTGGAAGTACCAGTCCAAGCCATCCTGGCTCTTCTGTCCACTTGTTTGGGATGGCAGGCTGTGGCTCAGAGGAAGCTGTCATCTACTTTTGGGAGAGCAGGGCTGGTGCTGTTCTCCTGCCACCGCTTGGGAATGGCTTCTCCTTAAATGAATTCCTGCAGCAGCCTCACAGCACTCTTCAGTGGAGCTGAACACACAGTTGCTTGCTGTGGCAGGGCTCTATTCTGGTCAGAATATTGGCATGAAATGTCCCTTGTTTTCAGAACAGCAAGCAAATCAAATGAACTAAATAGCCCCAACTTCCCCCAAATTCAAAATAATAAAATCTCCTAGTCTCTTATTTATTTATTTCATAATCATAGAATCCTTAGAGTTGGAAGGGACTTTAAAGGTCATCTAGTCCAACTCCCCTGCAATGAACAGGGATCAGGTTTTATTCACCTTAAAACTGGATCAGAATAACTTTTACAGCTGCTTCCAGTCAGGTACCCTTGGGTGAAACAAGTAAATAGGGTTAGGTTTAGGGTCTGAAAACAAACCTTCCTGCCCACAGTGTCTCTCCTGGAAGGAGCCCACCCCATGTCCTGCTCGCTTGCCCAGCCTCCTTAGGGGTTGAACAAAACTCTGACTTTCTGAGGGTGCCTGGAAGAGCATTCTTTCCATCACCTCTAAAGTTCTGCTGTATGAATGCTCCTACTGTTTGCCGTCTCCAGTTGCTTCCAGCTATCTGCCAGTCTGCACTGGTGCTGCAGGCTCCCTGCTTGTTTCCTCTACTTCTGCTCAAGAAAGCTCTCCTTTCTGAAGATGCTCAGTACTTCCAGGGAAGGAGCAGTCTTCTCCCTCTAGAAGTTTCGTTCTCACAGCAGACAGAATGCAGTACCTACCGTTAAGCACTTTGATTCTCAGACACCCTGTTTGAAAAAGAAAAAACAAGTCAACAAATATAGTAATCAAATACAAAGTATAAATCTGAGAACTAAACAAACACTGTATGTATCCACTACAGCCCCCAGTGAATGAATTCATTGCCATGTTTCTAAGGCCGTATGTACGTAGTAATTAAGATTTATGCAGGTACTTCTCTGAGTTGGAGCCAAAGTCATCAGCCGCAGGGGTTGCTGGCATCCAAAAAAGCTGGAGCCAATAGTGAGCTCAGTTGCGTGTGACAACCAAAATTACTGATTCCATCCACTGCACTGCAAAAGTAAAACAACTTAAATCATCTTGAACAGCAAAATAGTTTGGGTGTGTAGGAGAAATGACTTTCCTTAATGCAACTGAAATGAACTGTGTGCTGGACATATTCTTGGTCACTTTGATACTGCCTTCATTTACTCTTAGTCTGCAGATTAAAGAATCACTAAAGATGTAAACCATATTGCAGATCCATAAATCACTTAAAACACTTTTAGAGTAGTAAAGGAAAGCTAATCAGTAGATGTTGATGGTTTAAGCGGTGGTATCACAACACTGAACCTTCTTCAGTGAAAGGTGTGTGGTGCACATGGATGTGTGCATGTACTCTGACATGAAGGATTTGTCAGTACGAACTTTAACCTGTGCCTTTGAAAAATTCTACCTTGATGTATGTGTTGAACCTGGCATGTCTACAGTGGGAACCAGGAGCTAGATGAGAGAAATCAGAGCTCTAAGGAAAATCTGATGAGTTTTTAGAGCTCCAAGTAAGACAGATTGGCTGGGAAGACTGACTGCCTGCTCTGTTGTGAGGCAGAGATTAAAGAGGAGGCTGTTTTATGCTGTTTAAACAACCTCTGCTACTGGCCTGAGACCAAGGGCAGTAGACAGGCCCGAGTGAGGCTGATAGAAACCTGACCAGAAAAATAACTGCTGAGGTGGCCGGGAGGTGCGCTGTACTGACTCTCCTCTCCCTGCTCCTTGACAGTTCAGTCATCTGGCCGTCTGGGGAAGCATGCTGCTCTGGCTCGTCTTCTTCGGTGTCTACTCAGCCATCTGGCCCACAATCCCCATCGCACCCGACATGCTGGGGCAGGTCAGTATGAAGGCTTGGTAGCACAGCCTGCCTCGGCTGCTTCTCTGCCTCAGCCAGCACATGCACAAGAGGCTTGTAAAGGATTGTATGCTACTAAGAGCACTTGTACTTAACATTTTTTAAAGCTCTGTGCATTCATTTAGCTTAATCTCCTCGTTAGAAGAACTCTTTCTCCCTGAAGATGACATCATACACAATCACAGGCACTGTCAAATCTACATGGCAAGTCTCACTTCACTTGAATAGCAGTGAAAATAGCTCTTTGATTAATGCTTTCCTAATTAGACTTCTTTTTTTTTTTTTTAAACTCTAGGTACAAATCTAGTCTTCCATATATTTTGGTGTAATATTTTTCCCTTTCCCCTGCATTTGTTCAGAATGAATCAGAATTGACTTGAGAACAGCATGAGATGGTCAGAGGCAGAAGGGAAACTGACCTGTTAATGGTCCCTCTATAACACCACTGGAATGTTGGATTTGTTCCTTCAGTGTCAGCTGAGTTCCAGGTGGTGAAATTTTTCCCTTTGGTGTCATTATTTCAACCTGTGGTGAGCACAGTGAGTCACAAGCCTGTAAAAATCACTCAAAAGCCTTGTGAATATTTAAAATAGAGGGCTTCAAGGAACAATGAAGAATTTAAAAATATACGGTAAAAAAAATATTCTGTAGAATGGAACTGTGTCAAACTGACCCACAAAGTGAGTTTTACATAAGTGTTACCTTTAAAGAAAGGATGCTGTTTATGATGGATTATGTTTATGATACAGAAAGAAAAAAAAAAAAAAACTGGAGTTTTAGCAAAGAGTTGGAGTATATTTAAGGATGGATGACTCAGGTCATCCTTGTGTAGTAGAAAGTAGTAGTTAAAATAATCAAAGTTTGAAGAAACCAAATAGAGATTTTTGAATTTACTCTCTCATTCATACTCAACAAGAGCAGTCTGGCATCATCATATGACTAACAAAGTGCATGTTGTATAATTGCTGACAAAGCACTGGGGATAACGGGGGCTGTTGTAGGCATTCACAAACAGCTTTTTGCAACAGATGATTGTGACAGGCTGGGGTCAGCAGGTAAGTGGCTGACAGAAAAAACCTAACTTTTTGGATAGCATTTTTTGGTGTCATCTCTGTGTTTCATAGCACATACCATAACAGCAGCTGTAGTTCATATATTTGTGTATCAGGCAGAAATTTGACTGAATATCACATGGTGCCATTAAATGTTTGTCCTCCACAGCAGATTATAGTGCTGCCCCAAACAAAAAGATTTACATTAATAAAGTTCTGGTTTTGCTTGGATATATTTTAAAAATATATTTTTGAATTTAAAGTTTGAATTGATTTTCTGACATCATGGCTTGGGAAATGGTACTAATGTCTTGCAAAGTGTGTATACATATATGTGTATATGTTTTGCATGTTATGTTTTTGACACTATATTCTGATGCATTGTTGGATTTTCCTTGATTTTGTAAAATCAAGGAGGGTTTCTAAGGTAAAAGGAACTTGCTTACCACTTGCATTAACTTCTGCAAAAGCTTGTGAGTAATCAGGTGCTGTCAGAATACCAGCTTAAGGTGAAATGTGCTGTTATCGTGCTAGGTTGCCTTGCTTCTTCCCAAACTTAAGGAATTCTTTGCTCCTGCTTTCTGTCTTTCTGCATTTGCGAGTAATCAAGATATCATAAAAGTAAAATGAGATGATGAAAAAAAATTGGTTTTTAAAATATCTTTTTGTGTGCGTGTGTATGTGTTTATTAAATGAACCAAATTCCAGAAGCTGTTAGGTATTTATTTTATGCAAATGCAATAGCACTTTTGATGGGAGCTATTCTAACTACTGTACTTATCTGGCATCTGTGCAGGCCAGGACTTTGTGCCGTGAGTAAAAGACCTGGATGTGCGAAACAGTTTATTTTGCCCATTCATCAGATGTCAGCATGAACCTTTCAGATATTTAATTATGTGAAAAGATGTTTAGTTTCTGTTGGGATTTACTGAACCATTTTTACAAAGTCTTTCTTTCTTTTGCCTATATCTTGAACATTGTCATGGAGAAAATACTACCTTTTTTTTTCCCCTCCTGAAGGGCAAACAACTTAGTTTTTATCTTCTGTCAGAGTCAACGTATTTCTTCTTTCTCCACCATACAACTTCCTAATAGAATGCATGTAATGCAATAAAACAAATACATGATAAAAATCTCGAAAGTACATGATAAAAATGTCGATAGTCCTTAAGAGAAGTTTCCAAGAGCAAGACATCTGGTACTTTGGAAATAAACTCTGGTTGTTTTGGGGATACCTTTTCAGATACACAAATATAGTTGCCTTTAGTAGGATCTGTAGAAATAAATCAAGACAAAGTCATTCCTCTCATAGGTGACTTTCCTGAATCCTTTTGTTTTTTGGTGGTTTTGTTTGTTTGTTTGTTTGGAGGAGTTATCCTGGTGTTTTCAGAGGATAGTGACCTGAGAACAGCCAGTGCCTATTTTTTTATTGCCTTTGAAGCCAAGATGCTTCCATGGGAGCCATGCCCCAAAGAGAACAGTGAGCAGTAACATCTGTGCTCACTTCTTGCATATGTCATACAGGTGTGTGCGTAAAATGCTGCTCATCTTTTTTTCAGTGTGTTTCTTCATAGGAATTGCAGCTTACTTTGGGTTTATGAGAATAATGTTACACTGCATGGGATCAAAGTCTGTATGTGAATACATCCGTCCATGCATGTACAAAGGTACTTAGATCTGAAGGCATTTGTAATGTACATGTATGTAAGAAAACATGTATGGAAGTGATCAAGCTTTGATTCTTGATCCAGGCATTATCTAAAACAAAGAGGAACAAATCTCTTCCTTCCCCACCCCAGAGTCAAATGCGGTATTTTGAGTGTTTTAGAGGAAGGGTGTTCCTGTCAACCTCCTGGAAACCTCTGGTATTGGGTCTGGATGGAGCAAGGCTTAAGATGTCAGTTTTGCTATCTGTTTCCATACTGTAATGTAATAGTGTTTTGTCTTTGTCTCAGTAGTTGTTACCATTAATGAAATGCTTTCAGGAAAATTAGGACTACTTTTTTGACCTTGAGGAGAGAGGGTAAAAAGAATGTTTTTTAAATCTGTTTTTGAGAGAGTCACAGATCGTTAATCCACGGTGCAAGTTAGAAATGTCTAGGTTTTTATATTTTTGCTTTGTGTTATATGTGGTCTTAGCTCAGAACTGGGATTTTGAGTTTGGAACACATCTTGATGTCAGAGCAGCATTCAAAAGACCTCCCTCACGTGAACCTTCCAGCCCCACCACAGCAAGAGAATGTTGCAGTTGGAGCTGCTGCATTTTCCATTTTCTTTTGTATGGCTGCTCTTGAGAATAAATGGTTGTTCCATCAGCTCTGCTTCTGTGGAGTGTAAGCAGCTGAATGTAGGAGCCACTCTAATGCTTTCCTAGTTCTAATCCTTTATGGAAGACTTTTTTTCTTCTTTTCTTGTTTTGTTTTGTTTCCAGCTGAGTTGTCAAATTCTTGCTAGGTTATCTGATTATTTACTTAGAGTTTAAGAAAGCTGTGCATCGTTTTTGCCAGGCTGCTTTTTAAAGGATCCCAGCAGTGGAGATGTCTGTTTGATCCTATTTAATGTGTCAGTACCAGTACTTACTCAAAGTAGTGGTTCATCAAAGAAAACATCTTCCTCTCTTAGCAAAGCTTCCTCCTCTTTTCTGTTTGTATGCCATTAGCACGACAGATCCACCTTAGCTCTTGCAGCAGATATTTGACTTTGGAAGGCAGTGTAGCGGATTTCATTTACACTGCGTGCACGGCTGGTTTTGTGCTGACCTTTAGTCTGAAACTCTTTTAAATCTTGCTGATTGAGTTGTTGCCAGAGCCTTTGAGAAACATGCATGGGAAGACTTGAACAACACAAGACCAAGAAAAAACAACAACAAAAAGCTGGAGATTAGATACTAATCATTTTTTCAACATAATAAACAGGTTTCACATTACAGCCTTCTCAAATCTGTACTGAAATACAGCTCAGCATACATTTCCATGCCTTTCAGAATATTTCTGCCTTTTTTTCTCTACACTTGTTTTTTTTTTTTTTTTTTTCCAGAGGTTTCAGTTGTTTTCTCTTTGGCTTCTCATATTTCCTCAGTGTTTGGAGCTAGTTAGAAAATTGGCTGCTTTGATTGTGGTTTGTCTGCAATCAGTTGCACATTACATTGTGGTGTCAGTGTTTTGTTCTGTGGAAATTCTTCATTCAGCTGTTAGTCAGAAATCAGACTTCGTCTGCAAATTGAGGTTCTTAATGCCTGCTGATCATGTTTGTTTTTATTATTATGCACAGTGGTCTCCATGGCACTTGATGTGGTTTTGGAACTTTTCTGCCGTTTTGGACTAGGCTCCAAGTAGACAAATTAGACTAATGAAGCATGCATATATTTTCAAGCATCTGTTGAAGGAGTGAATATGTTCTTTTTATGATCCACACATAGCTTTCAGAAATGAATCTGTCATTTTTAGGTCCTGGTGTGTTCTGTATCATACACCAAAAAGAGACCAAAAAAAAAAAAAAAAAAAGATGGACGAAATAAATATTTTTACTTACTAACTTCTGAATGTGAAATCTAGGGATTAAACATGCTTACTTTCTGGAGGTTAACTCCCCCAAACGTGCCACTTTACCTAGTTGGCAACTCTGTGACAAGTCTGTCCCAGATATTTGTTAAAGGTATCCCAGAGTTCTTTCTCCTTTGAAAGTAATGCAGCTGTGCCCAGTGCTGTGTTGGCCTTTCCTTATAGAGCTGTATGAAAATAGGGTTAAGCCATGAACTCATTCTGGTTCTGGAAGTGGCAGTGCATGTCAGGACAGTCAGCTGGCCTTGAAGTTTCTCTTGGTTGATCACGTGTGCATCTTTCCTATGCGGTTTGTTCCTGCTCAGTAGTGGGTAGTGAACTGGTACATCAAATGGAAGAAGAACAGGGAAGTGACTGTAGGTAAACTGCTACTCACAGATTGCACAGACAGTGTACACGGGCTGTCAGCTGCTTTTCCTTCAGTGTTGCGATGAAAGCTGGACACTAGCCATGCTGTCTGACTAGTGTCTGTTTTGAGACCGGTAGCTTTAACAAGTTTAAACACAGTTCAGTAGCTTAAGTTGAAACATAGTGTATACAAAGGCCATTTACACTTCTGTGTAATTGGCAGACTAACCAGATTATTTTGTTTTGTAGTGCAGTATCCAGGAACACAGGAACAAGTTCCTTCGTTCAGGATAAAATTATAGCTCTGTGGTAATTGTCTGTGCTTCAAAAACTGCATCTTTTTTCAGTTTGGAGTACAAGGTTGCTCAACGTCCTTCAAAATTTGCCCTAAATTGCTTTTTCGTGCATTTAAAAGTAAAAAAATCTTGCTGCGTGCTCATAGGAAGATGTTTGTAAGACATCCTATTCAATATTTTCTTAATTAGAAACATCTGGCTTTTAAATTTAAAAAGCAGCTACTGTATTTTACCAGAGGCAGCATACACTAGTATTCATTTCTACAAAAAGAAGTCTGTATTTTGAGCCATGCTGACAAGGAAAGACCGAGAATGCATGACTTGCCATAGTGGATCAGAGCATTTCTGATGTAGTCTGCATTCAGCATTAGAACAGAGGAAAAACAAACTGTTCTGCAGTGTGGGTTTGACATTTAAGACTGGGGTTTTTGCGCATCCCTGTTTAAACAACAGAACTAACCCAACTTTACTTTTCGTACAATTATGGAACTCTAGAATATAATGATGAGGAAGGGGCCCACAAAGATTGTAGAGCCATATAATATCCTGAGTTGGAAGGGACCTATAAAGATCATTGGGTCTAACTGATGGCTCCATGCAGGACCACCCAAAATCCAAACCCTTTGTTATGTCTGGGAGTATTGTCCAAACTATTCTTGAACTCTAGCAGCTTGGGACTGTAACCATGGCCCTAGGAAGCCTGTTCCAGTGCCTGACCACCCTCTGGTGAATCGTTCTTTTATCATCATAGTGGTGAAGCACTGGAACAGGTTACCCAGAGAAGTGGTGGATGTCCCATCTTTGGAGATGTTTAAGGACAGGATGAATGGGGTCTGAGCACCTGATGGAGCTGTAGGTGTCTCTGTTCATTGTATGGGAGTTAGACTAAATGACGGTTAAGGGTCCCTTCTAACTCCCAGGAAGGATGTTTTGGGGGACCATGTCAAAGGCTCTACTGAAGTCCAGATAGATGGCATTGGTGGCCCTTCCCTGTCTGTTGATGCAGTTACACTGTCATGGAAGGCCACTAGGTTGATCAGACAGTGGTATAACTACATCCTGGACGTGTTGTTCACAAGGATACTTTGAGAAACGATATCAAAAACTTTGCTAAAAATTCCAAGTAATCACATTTACTGGATTTCCTTGGTCAACTGCATAGGTAGCCTTTTTGTAAAAAGAATTTAAGTTATTTAAGCATGGTTTTCTCCTTGTGAACACGTGATGACTATGGCCATTGACTGTGTTGTCTTTCAAGTGTTTTTCAATAACTCCCAGAGTAATCTTTAATCCTATAATAGTCTTTAATCTTTAATTACATTATTTAAAATTATTGTTATAACGGGGGAGTAGCCAACAAGTTTTTGTGTCCCAGTTTTTGGCCTCTTTTGATACCTTTTGCCAGTCAATTTTGTGGGCTTAACAGTGGGCTACATAAAGGATGTGGGGTGGGCTGAAGGGCATGCTATAGGCTTCATAGCCAAAAAATCTGTCTCTGCCTTTGCACAGATTTACTCCTGTCTGTGGCTGTCATATGTAGGAAGTAGTCACGCTGCAGGCATGATGAAGGCATTGTGCTGGCATCAAGCAGTGTTACTACATTTAGTTTGTTGTCTTGATGATCTGGAATTGATGAAGGTGAGTAGGAGAGAGAATATGAAATTAGAGAGAGCAACATCCTTTGATTCCTATAATCTCAAGGAAAACGTAAGAACAATGGTGGGGCAGTTGCTCATGTAAGATGATTTTTAAAAATGCATTTAAAATTCCCAGCAATGAAGTTGTTGATACTTTAGAAAATAATATGAACATCAGATGGGATCTATTCCAGAGTGTGAGCGTATGTTGGAATTAGTGGTTTTATAGCTTGCTCTGGTCACACTTAAGTCGTTTCGTTTTCAGATGGATGGATGCAGTAGAGTCCAAATATCAGATATTTGGGGTTTTCTTGGGATGTTATTTTCTCCTTTGTTCCTTGGAGACTGGAGGACTGTGTTATGTTTTTATTTGAATTTACTTTGATGTATTAAGTTTTGTTGTTTTTTTTTTTTTTTTGGTAGGGGGACTTAGTTTTGCTGAATTTGTGCTCCACATCCTGTGCTAGTTGGGTTGCATTTTTGTAAGAGCCAGGCATAACTATTTTCTATGGGAAAAATATTTCCAGATCAATTTGAAACATACCTTTATTCCCTTTCCTCCCTACAGTATATGTTTCATGAGATCATTTTTTCCCAATTGTATCATGTCAAAATTTGATCCAAAAAGCCCTGAGGAGTGGAAATGATCTTGCTTTTATTGTGCTAAGACTGACATGGGTGCACAGGCTTTGGGAGCAGCAAACCTGAAGCAGCACAACCCTCCTGAGTGCCCCATGCATGGCTGTGGGTCAGACAAGGCAGTCTGTCCCCTTCTGATTTCCTGTCCACTTGGCAGCCAGCAGCAACTCCAGTATCTTGTGCTACTTCTCTGCTAGGGGATGTGGTGAAGATAAAAAGCAGTTCTAAGCTGAATGCTGTGAGTTCTGGGAGTGCTTTTGGATGTCTGTGAAGCAGGTCAAAGTGCACCTATTTGTCTTGTAGAGTGTAATTTACCAAATCTGTGTATTATTTGAGCTGGTATTTCTATGACAGTACTCTAATCAGAAGGCTTAGGTAGGGGTCTCTGGAAAATATATGTTATAACAGTGGTGCTAAGCAGACATCCACATGCGCTTCCAGTGGGTTGTGTTTTCTGGAGAATAACATGTAACTGGATGGGATCGAGAGGAAACAAGGACTTGGAATATTACAGATGTTGTCCCTGAAATCATACATGAAATGTGAAGGGCTTGCTCATGATTCCATCTGCTACCATTCTTCTCTGTAGCATAAAACCCAACAATGGCAGCCCTCAGTTACTTGATGTTGGGAATGGAGTGTTTTCTATCACTGAGAGCTGCAATTTCCTGCCAAACATGCTGCAGGGAGCAGAGATCTGGATTTACAGCCCTTCTGCATTATGAAGGCACTCATGTTTTCAGAAGCTTCCTAAGGAAGGAAGAGGATGAACACCTTCCAGTCATCAGCTCTACCTGTATCAGTGCAGGAGGTGCACCCAACTCTGAGCCAGGGAACGAGGTTCCTCTCTAGAGGGAAGGCAAGGAACATAAGGAATGGAAGAATGGAGAAATGTAGGTCTTTAAAGTTTCCATTCTGTATTAAGTTCATTGCTTGCCATTGTACGGATGGATTGCAAAATGTGTGAGTGACTAGAAGAGGGAAATGTGGTTAGCAGAGTGTAATTTTAGACTCTTCAGAAAGTGACTGTCACTACTGCAAAAACTTCTTTTGAGTAGTATTTTGAATAGGCATCTGTTTTGGTAAACATCTAAAGGGTTGCATTTTGGTGTTTCTTTCATTAGTTCCCATGGTTTCCATATCTTTCCAAATTGTTGTTTTCTGTGTTTTGACCATTACTATATATACATACAGCAGAAGAGCTAATGTTTGACATTTCATTTCCACATGTGGAAGAAATATTCTTGTTATGAGGTTCTGAGAGTATTTGAGAGAGATGTACCAAAAAGGAGTATTTTTCACTTTTTTTTCTGTGTCCATAATTTCAGTGAAGCGTGAAGAGTAACCACTTGAAGCTTTGCTCCAACAAAAGTTGCATTTAGGGAAGGCCTTTCCAAATTCTAGTGAAGTTTCTCCTCTGTAATGGTTATAAAAGTGAGAGGCAGTCATGGTGAATTTCTTTGATAGTATTGTGCAGTTATTTTTCCACTGTGCTTTGGTTAAACGGCAAATGAATATAAAAACAAAAGAAAATCAAAAATACAGAAGGGAGAAGTGAGTATACGGAGTAACAAGTTGCACATCTGGGGAGGACAGGGGAGACTACAAAAAGTAGGGCTCTGTCAAGCTGTTTTCCTTAGATGCTTATAAAAGTGCTGTTTTCATTTGGGATGAGACAAATCTTATTGAAGCTGATGGGTTTAACCACTGCCGTTCATTCAGAATATGTGTGAAGAGCAAATGAACTCCTAAAATACTGGTCTCTCCACACAAACTGAAAGGTGTATGAAAGGCAGCCCCAAAATCGAAAATGATTTCTAAAGTTCCAGTGACCACATCTAGGGACAAGTGTATTTGATGTCAACTGTGCATGTAAAGGGATGTGGAAATGTAATGAAGTGGAAATGGGAGAGGGAGGACTGAGGGATAACTTAAGTGAAATTACTGGCTGGATTTAGAGTTGGGACTGCGAGGAATAGGCGTGTTCTGATCCTTGATCTTAGTAGTCAGAAAAACATGATGAACTCATGTTCAAACAAGCTTAATTGTTTTACAGCCATATGTAGTCTCATCAGCTTCTTCTAATGAAAATGATCTGTAAGGATTTGAATTTAGCCAACTGCTGGCTGACACGGGCGCAACAAAGTAAGTGGTAACCATTAGTGGGTGTGGATACAGGTTTTAGTGCAAATGTGATCAAAATTTGCAACCAGTCTGTGGCAGTTCCAGCTAGAGCAGACTTCTGCTTGAGAGTTCCAGAGTTCAATTCTAGACATGTATGCGCACACATGTATGCACCCCTGATTATTTACTGCCTGTTAGGATTCATGCTTGAAGCTGTTTTCTGCAATGAGATGTTAAGCAGTACTGTATGTACGACCTTCTGATGTATGTGAAGGAGACACTGTGCCTCAAAATCATTCCTACTTTCTCCACTGAGAACAACTTTTTCAGGTGCAGCTCCTTGGATGCTATTGTGAACTTCATTCCCAGCTTGCCAGCCTGCCTGTTCTGGGGCTGTGGTGAGTAGCTGCTCCTCACACATCCAGTCTATGATTTTAATGGGACTGCATGAATAGTTTCGATTTGTGGCAGCTGCAAACTCAGATCCGTAGAATCCCAAGTCCTGAAATACATTGGTTTCTCATTGAAATATTCTTAAGGATGTTAGGAAATGAAAATGCTCTCCAGAAATCAGTCTAATTGGACAGATGCAGCTTTGTGGGAACTCCACAAGAGAATGGTTTTCCTAGAAGGCAGAATATCATGTGCTAACCTATTAGTTTTTCTGGAGTTCAGATTGTTGCTGAAATGTTCTTGTCCACAGTGTTTTTGGACTGTAAGGTATTGATATAGCAGATGTATTTCTCATTAAAAGTGTAGTTCCCTTTCTCCAATGCGCTTCCAGTAGACTTACGTGACTCTTGTTTTAAGGCTTTCAAGTCTTGTCTAGTATGCACAATATGTGAGATACCATGCTTGTACAGGGTAATAACAGAAGAGAGTGAGTGGCTTCACTAGTCACAGGTGTCTGACTGTTAGGAGAAATTTTTGTGTGTTTTATCTTCGATGTAGTGTGTACGAAATACTGCTCTGATCTATTTTGTGGAATATGTGATGTGTCCGTACAACACAGAGGACTTGTTGATATTGTGCCATAGACAATGGATTTCATATCGGTGGGCAGAAATGGACTGGAGCCCAGAAGGCTTGCTATATACAGTCTGTGAGCATTAGCAACCGTAGATAGGTTGTAGTATCATCTGTAAGAACAGTTCTTCCCTGTCTTTTGTAACTGATTAATCTGACAGTTCATTGCTAAACTGACAAAATTGGATTGAACAGTGCAGAAAGTTCAAGTTCTTCCTTCTAGATATTCATTACAGAGATCCTGAGCTTCCCATGAAGTAGGCTGTATGGAGATCTGTGTAAATTTGTCAGCTCAAATGGTATCTACAATGCATTTGCAGTTACATTTTACACCAGAATCACTTCGGATGCTACTTTAAGAAAGTCTTACAAAAGTGGTTGTGAGAGAGAAAGAAATGTCAAGAGGGGCAAAGGGAAACAAGAGCTGTGGAGGACATTGCCTGAGTTAAATTATGCTCATTAATTCAATTTGAGGCAGGAATGTGTGTAAATAAACCCTGGCAGCTGCAGCAGCTCTCATTTCTGCAGGGCTTTGGCAGGAATGCAGGGGCCAATGGACATGAAATCCTGGCGCTCTTTTGAGAAATTGCAGGCAGACAGCTCTGCGGCCGGGAGAAAGAACAATCAAAGATTTACTGAAAAGATGTAATCGCTTTAAGCAGACTTGAAGAGTGTGGAGTTTCAGACATGCAGATTTGAAGGTAAAAACCAAGTTATTGAAAAACCACGGGGCTTACCTAATTCTCCTGAACTAATGGCATTATTCATGTTCCTGATGTCCAGCCTCAAAATGGAGTATTGTAGCTGCACTATTCATTATCTTCTTAGTAAATAGAGTCTTGTCTTTTTACAGGTAATTGTCTTTGGGTATTGTAACTGTGCTTTATACATAAAGTGAAATATATTGGCCACATGAAGTGACCTGTCTTGTGTCCCAGGAAGTTCAGTCTTTGGTCCTCTTCCTGCTACGGTGTTCATATGAATGCATTTTGTGATTTCCATCATTTGATATGGTCCTAGGATTTGCCCTGTCAGAAACATTCAGAGGACAGATATCTCATTGGATACTGAGCTGAGGAAGGGAAGTGGGGGCTGGTTCTGCAACAATTAATGAGTGATGGATGGATGGTCAGATCAGCTGATTTTTTCAGTTGCACTTTTTTGTTATTAGCAGTCACTGTTTGTCAGACAGTGGGTCTGAGCTTGGTATATCAGCTCTGTGCAAAGAATAAATGGAAACTATGTCAGCAGTCCCTGAAAAAAAGAAGAATCCTTGCTTTTGTTGGTTTTCAGCTAGGATTTTAAATAACGCTATCACCTAGAGTTAAAACAATTTGAACTTTAATTCTAGTGTTTGATGTATCCATTGATCAAAACTTACCAAACATTTGAAAACTCATAGCTTCTTTATTGCTATATGCAAGAGCAGGACATTTTTTCCTGAAATGAAAGCCAATTTCAGTGTAGTTCCTCTATTCTACGGGTTATTTTATCCCAGTTCCGTTGTCTTCATATATTTTCATACCTGAAACTTTCTTAACAGTGTGCTTGCAAGGTACCCTATGTAAAAACAAAACCAAGCAAGGTCAAAGCTATAGAGCAAAAGATGTGAACAACTTGACAGTAGCAGTAATAATGGTTAGTATTTGGATTTCATTGCATTTTGGATTGGCTTCATTTGTGGTACATACACAGGTGCAGTGTATTTAATTTTATTTTTTTAAGTGTAACAGAGTATGTCAGTAGTGCTTGAAATTTCAAAGTAGGTTTCCCAAATCACACTTTGAAATATGAAGTTGTTCTGACCTTCCCACTGTCATCTTCTGTTCTTGTTGGGTATTGTACAGGTACCCAAGTATGGCCAGTGATTAAACCAGAAGGTGCTCAGTGATGTTTACAAGCAAGAAGATAAATAGCTTTTGAACTGACTTGTGTTTTTGTAAATAGCTGTCTCACAGAAAAAGAAGCAGAGCTGCATTAAATATGTTGACTGACTTAGGTCATGTTTTTCTTACTGCTCTGTGGGAGAAGAATACTTGAGCAGACGGGAGATTTTAAACCACTGAGGTAGGAGCACTGATGGACACTTGGCAGTGTGGATCATAAAAACAGGGAACTATGAAAGGCAGCCCTCTGGTCAAGCAAAGAGACAGATTCACATGCAACCCTTGCATTAATTATGTTTAAAATGGCGTAAAACCAACAGCATGCTGAAGTTTATTGGTCCTTCAGACAGATTAATTACAAGCTTGTCATAAATCTGTTTCTTTTAGTATGGCAACTATCTGCCTGAGCAGTGGTCAGAGCTCAGAGCAAACTGAGTTTTTTTGTGCTCCCCTTCCTCTAAGCTATTGTTTACATCCAGTAAACACTTTGCCCCTTTCAGCCTAGCTCACCCCTGACGTTCCTGGCTTCAAACCCCATCTAACGTGAGGTTCAGCAATGGGAGAGCACAGGAGCTGCTCACACCTGCTGCCTTTCAATAGCCGCCTCTGGGTCAGTAGCCTCTGGCTGGCTTTGCCATTCCTGGAAAAATTGAATTTTAATCACTTTGCTCTTGTCAAGAGCAGCGCATGGAATGCTCTCTCCTCAGACTCAGAGCAGTGTCTGAAGACATATGTGTGACTCCCCTGGAAGCCTATACTTGCTCTTCACCTCGGCTGGAACAAAACTGGCTGTGATTTGTATTCTGCCTGCCGTGGGCTCCCCAGCTGATGTGCAGAGCAGCATCTAATGCTGGAGTCTGTGCACAGCACAGCCTCATCCTTGTGGCTGCTTCCCTCTGGGCACCTGCACCCAGCATCCTGGCGTATCTCCCAGCAGGTGTCCTTGGTGCAGCGGCATTGATGCCAGCTCACACCCACAGCACGTCATTGCTGTTAATGTACATGTATCTGCTTGTCAATAAGATTTTTCTTTCTGGGACTTGCACTGGTTCCTCACTGGCTGCTCAGAGACAGCTGAGAAGCAACCTTTGCAGCCTGAAGTGGGACTCCTTACCTCTTCAGCTCGCTCCTCGCAGGGCCCCTGGGCCGAGTGGGGCTGGCAGCCACAGCCCTGCTTTCCCAGCCCCGCACCTGCTGTGTTAACAGCCAGGGGAAGCTGCTCCCTTGCCGCAGACTGTGCATGTTCCAGCCGGGCTTCAAAAGAGCGGAGAGGACTCGGGGGAGGAATTCTGTGAGCGGAGCAGCCTTCACAGCAGGGGACTGAAGGGCATTTTCCAGAGTGCCCCCAATTAATTAGCGTTACAGTGGCTACGGCCTCTCGCAGCAGCCCAGGTACGACTGAGTGCCAGCGCTGCAGGGAAGGCCCTAAAGAGTCATTTCTGCCAGTTCTTTGCTTTTTGTTTGATTCCTTCCATTTTTCCTTTTTCTTCCAAAGGGATTCAACCAGGACAGGAGTCATGGCCTCACTGAAAGGGAATTTTATCACAGTAGAATACATTACTGAGTTACAGCCCCTCCTCGCTGCTTAGCTACTGCTGGCCATTTGTGTAATCTGTTAAACAGTCTGGAAAGTTAGAAATGTCTTTGCCAGAGCTCAGCTATAAAGCACAAAAACCAGCTTATGCCGTCTTAAGTTGAAAAATCAATTGGGTCTAAAGTCTGCCTGCATTGATATGCTGTGGCTATCTCAATGACTGGCAGAGCTGTTCACATGCCATGCCTGTGCTCTGCTATCAGGATTTAGCTTCCCAAAGCCCAGCTGGCCTCACGTAGTCTTTGTGCTTTGGGGGCTTTGCCGTTTGTTAAATCAGATATCTGAAGAGCTTTCCTCTGTGTGCCTCCAAATGTAGGACTTTCTCCTTCCAGTCTGCACTGACCAGCGTCTCAAACTAAGTAATTTTTAGCCAGGGGCCAACAATAGGTTTCAAATCTGTTTTAAAGTCATAAAGCAAAACAATAAAGTTTATAGCAATGAAGAATGAAGAGATTCACACTTCTTATCTTAGTCATTTACCAATAGATGCTTTTTACCACATAACATTATCAGATATGCTGTCTAAAACACCAGATAGAAGTGTTTTTAATCAGACTAATTCCATTAATGAAATGATTTTTGTTTCTGCCAGTGGAGGTGGATGCTTTTGTTGTTAGGAGCCTCGGGCTGGAAGGCTTGGAGGATGGGGAAAGTTAGTGTGTTAAAGTAATTATTGCTGCGATTTTACAGACTAATGGCTTGTGACCTTTCTCTGCCTCTCATTGGAAAGCTGGAGATTTCCCCTCTGTGGTAATCTAAATCTGCTATTGTAGAATTCTTATGGTGAAAAAATCCCAAGTAGCCATCTGCTTTCCCCTAGAATCTTGCTGTGGTCTAGCAGTGTCCTTCTAAAACTCAGGGTGATTTTACTGTGAAACTTTAACTCTGCTTTTGTATGTGTAGTTTACATTATGATTGCTATTATGATTGCATATTTGACTTCAAACACTCCCTTGCAGCGTTGTGTAATTTCTTTCATGACTTGCTTACATGTGTCATACTTGATATTGCTGCTTTCTCTGCTCTGTGTAGGATGATGTGTTCCTTCTTTTTTATGGGGGAAGAAAATGCAGTAAATACTCGTTCACAGAAAATATGACTGAGTGAATAGTAGAACGCAGAACAGTAGTGAAAGCGCGATAATTTTAAGCCCTGCTTAATTAGCTCTCTAGCCCTCTGCACTATCCTCCACAATCTAAGAAATAATGTACTACAGAGCTGCCATCTAAATTATTAAAATCTGTTCCTTGGAGAAGAGAGATGTTCATAAGTCTAACTCAAAAAAGATTTATTGGATTTTCTGATAGAGGGAACTGAGTAGATACACAATGGAGAAAAAATCACAGGGGGCCATCCACCAGTGATTGGGTGGTTAAAAGGAAACCTTTGTGAAGGATAACATTTCTTAAATTGTATGCAACATTTTTATGATGGTATCGAAATGCAATTCATCAGCTGTGTAATGCTCTTCCTGTAGAGGAACTTTACCAATGCTAGTTCAAAATAATTGTTCTTCCCTGACTAGTCTATTTCCTAGGTAACTTGAACTATTGCTTCAGTTTCCCGTTATTTTCGCATCCATCTGTTGTCTACCTTTTTTTCAGTGTCCACTGCTATGTATTCCTTTCAATCTTATTCATGGTCTTTAAGTGAAAGAGGAATCCTAATTCCTAATTTCTAAGAGGAATCCTTGGTTCTTAAGTTAATATGGAATACCCACAAATCCTTGAGACTAAGGGGAATGGTTTTAAACTGAGACAGGGAAGATATTAGGTGGAAGTTTTCCCCTCGGAGAGTGGTGACACACGGGAACAGGTTGCCCAAGGAGGTTGTGGATGCCCCATCCCTGAAGCATTCAAGGCCAGGCTGGATGTGGCTCTGGGCAACCTGGTCTGGTGGCTGATGATCCTGCACATAGCAGGGGGTTGAAACTAGATGATTATTGTGATCCTTTTCAATCCAGGCCATTCTATGAATCAAACTACTGCATTCTCTGCTCACAGCAGCACTCAGCATTGTACTCTTCTGCTTCTTCCAGTGGCCTCACTGCCTGGAAAATGCAACCTTCATTGCCTTTCAAACTCCCTTACATCCATGCACCTTCTGTTCAATAACCTATTGATTTCCTCTGATGTCATAAATCACACCTGTTTTCCTACCTGCCTCTCACAGTGCTCCCCCATGTCTTTTTTCTGGTGTTCCCTCGATCACTGTAATGTCAATAACCCTTTGTGCTATTTCCACTCCTTCCCATCACCCAGGATGGTCTTTGGTCCAGGTCTGTCCTCTCCATATTGGACTGTCATCATAACTGATTTCCAAGCCAGTGGCTTTTCTTTTCTTTTTTTTTTTTTTTTTTTTTACAGTTCTAATGTCATCTTTCTAGTACTAGCCACGTCTTGTCCCAAGCCGTCACATTTGCTTTTCCATCTCTGTTTCTGTGGGAGAGAAATCTGGTTGTACACAGCAAGTTATAGTTATCTTTTAATTAAATGAGATGCTAGTGAGAAAAAGCAAAATAGGTTTCGACCAGAGCATCCTAGCAGAATAGTGGCAGGGCTGGACAGATGTCTCCTAACATCTGCTGGCTTTGAACCTTTTAAAGCAATAATGATGTTTCATTCTGTGTAGCAGATGCCACTGTGATACAGGTAACTAGTTGTGTTGGTAAGCCATGGTCACAGGTAGCCTGCAACACCATGTTAACCTCCAGTTTCACAGCCTGACTCAGCAAAATTTTGATTAGAATATTGCTTCTCAATACTGAATTTTGTAAAGAATGTGCTAGACAATTCTTCATGCAATGCATGGTTGGCAAGTACTTGTAAATAATGTTCAAAATAGACATGCAACTGTAATATCTTATTAATAGTCTTCGCCCAGCATGTGTAAAAATTTGTCGAGAAGTACATCAAAAGGGTTAAGAATTCAAAGAAGTGGTTAAGGATCAAATGCCTCCACAGAGGAAGAGGGAACTCAAGACTGAATAATGCTGTGAGCTTTCCTGGAACTGAGCACTGCCAGCTGCTGTTATAATCCCATCACTTTCAACAGGCACACAGCGAGTCTGGGACCATCATGTCTCCCAGTTCAGTATTAAAAGAAGTTTTGAGGATGGCACGTAGGGTTATGTCATCTTCTTGATGAAGTGGCCTGTATTGTGCATCCTCACACATCTGTAACCACTTAGGAATGCCCCTAAAGTTTTCCAAACTGTGACAAACCACAGGATGAACGAGAGTAGCTAAGGGATAGTGGAGGAGGAACACTGGATTTTTTAATGAATAAGCCTCCAGTCCAGAAGACAGTAAATAACTTCACAGGAGAGACTTCTGCTCTGACTAAGCACTTTGCTTTTTCAAGGAGCAAATCTTATTAATGCTTTTTCACTGGAACTCCCTTAGCGTGGCTTGTTCTAACCAAATGTTTGGACTTGTGCCTCTTGCAGACAGCTTGCAAAACCCAGCACAACAGCAGTAAAGCAGGATGTGGGGTTTGTACAGCTGCTAGTCTTGTCGTAGTTGTACTGGGCTGAGAGATACACAAAGCAGTGCAAGTAGGTGTTTTTGAACACCTGAAGGGGCTAACACTTTTTCTGAAAATCAGTTTTCCCCCGTTTGATTTTCCCTTCTCTATCCTCTCATCTTTCCTTCTGCCTGTTCAGGTGACTCTGCATCCTTCATTGCCAGCATTCCTTGGTCCTGGAGAGATCAGGAAATGGGTGCCATTTCCCATTGTATTTGAATTACAATAGTTGGTTGAAGAAGTATAAAACACAGGTCAGCCCATTACTCAAGCTTGCAGGCCCCACTTGAACTTCTGTGGTGATGAAGGTCTGCCTCTTATTTCAGCCAAGTGTAATTTGGGAAGCACTAGTGCAGAGCAAGGAATTGAAGATCACCTTTCTACTTATAGATAGACCTCAGTAGTTTTACAGATGCTGCCCTAGTGATTGTTTTGCATCAGACTGTAGTACTGATCAGATGAGTATCATTTTACTAAGAAGAGTCAATAACAGATAGCTTGCTTGATGCTGAGTCCTTTAATTCCAGTGTGAATTTTTTTTTTTTGTCAGAAACTTCTGGCAACCCATGGGGCATTCAGCAGAGTTGTGATAGGGCACTTGATGTTCACACTGTCTTCCAGTCCTGTGAAACCAGGATCCCTGCTTTCACCTGAGGTACCAGCCTTCCCATTAAATGTTTCTTGCTCTTCAAAAAAAAACCCTTCCCTTCCCATTACAGGTTCAAAAGCAGCTGAGCTCTGCTGGCATCCTGTGCACCAACAGCTCTCTTGTACCAACTCACAGTTGGTAAAGAGCAAGGATGTAGGCTCACAGCCAGCTGCCCCTTTCCACTCTAACTTCCCAACTTGGTCACAGCTATTCTTTTTAGAACAGTAGAATGGAAAGGATTAATTTTAGAGGGGGATTCAGGGCATTCTTCCCTGGGGAAATATAGGGTATTAACTCGGATATGCAATTGCATCTTAGAGTTAAAAAGCATTTTTGCATGCTATTGCTAAAAGCTGTCCTCTCTGTGCTAATTATTTCTGTCCCTGAACTCTCCAAATTCCTCTGTTTTGGTATCCCAAATTCCCTAATCATATACTTTCAATCTTCCCAAGTTTCAGCAGCTAAAATTTTATTTCTTATGCATTAATCAGACTCTGATCTTTTCAAATTCCCTTCAAGCTTCTCCTCCTGAACTGTTTCTAGTTTAGCGTTGCCAACTCCTGCCATTTATTACAAGCAGTGTGAGCTTGGCCTTTGCTCAGGAGGCCATAGGAGCAGGAGAGCATTTGCAACATACTCCTCCTACCTCAATATGCTTTGGAACTCAAGTAAATCTGGCTGTCTAATGTACTATAGCATGAAGGAAATTGCTGTGCTCTTCACGCAAAAATTCCATATTCTCTGTATTCATCACATTAAATGTGAATGCATGTACCTCTTACAACACTTTCTGTTATTTGGTGTTACTTTGGGCAAGCAACCCATTTAACATATAAGTCAACTGAGTTTCTATGCGTTACTTAGGTAGGAAGAGAACCAGCTAGTGTAAATAGAGAAAAAATAAGTTCTTAGATGTACTGCCTAATGAACAAGCAGCCTGTACTGTAGGCTTTGTGATCCCACGCTAATGCCTTTATGTTTTGCATTTGTTCAAGCATTAGAGCTGATCTCTGCTAGAATAGAAACCCGCTTTCACCTTTGTAGTAACACAGATCAAGTGCTGTTGTGTTGGGGTTTCCTACCTGTCTGTGTTGATATAGAATACCCTGCTTGTACACCCTGAGCTAATAAGTGTCAGTGCAGCTGACAAACTGGACTAGCGATGCTCTGTTACTGATCTTCTCTGGGGAAATGAAACTCTGTAAAAGAGTCCAGAAAGGCCTAATTGCACTACTGATTTTTCTTTAATGCAACTCCAGATCTTTCCAACTTTCCAATTGAAACACAGTCTAATAAAATAAAATCAAGAATGTGGTTTTCTACTTTAGCCTCTACTCCTACAGTGTGTTACAGTTTCTGTGTATATAGGCATTGGGTGAGCTCTCTCAGTCAGTGCAGTTCTAGCTTGACCCTAAACAATGCTGCTTGTTCTTTGGCCTCTTCTGACAGGTTGATTTTTTTTCTATGATCATCTTCATGGTCAGATGCTGAATGGAAGTTGCATAGCGCAGTTGAAAGTCTGTCTTACTGTGACTGAAATGATGTTGGGTCAACAACCATTTAAATTCAGAAAGAAGAAACTTTGAGTGTTAGTAATCAGGGGATACCTCCTGTAAAGTCAAAGCAAGGAGAGATCTGATGTTTTATTTGCAGATGGAAGTGCATGTACTTAACATGTTGCTAATAGTTAAATGTTGTAAAGACCAAGAATCTGCACTTCAAGCAGTGTGTGAAATTTCGTTTTGAAGCAGGGGTGTTTGGGGAGTCAGAGAGGAAACTCTGGTAGCCAAAGTTTGTACTTTGGTATAGTTTTTCACATATCAGTGAACCTGTAATGTCCTGAAACTCTTTTTCTAATGAAATGAGATTCCTTTTTCTGGTTTGTAAATGAGATTGTTAAACTTTTTTTTTTTTTAATGTATTTACCAAACATACCTCATCTTGAGTGAGTAAATAACAGTGCTGATAGAACGCAAGAAGTCTTTCTCTCCTTTGCCTAAAACCATCATTTTGCAAACATCAGCAGAAGTTCCCAGCAGCTGTGGTCTTACAGAGGCACTGAGTCTGAGCAGGAGGAGAAAATCCCCAACACAGGCCAGCTGTTGACCAGAGGCAGAAAGGCAGTAGACTGTTCTCATATATTGGTTACTGGAGCTCTTCACTTGAATAGCAGCTGTAGCCGAGACCAGATGAGAGCCCCAGCTACCCACTGCAATATACTTTCCACTGGTTGAGCCCTGGGTTGCTTTCTCCTGTGGGTTTTGTCCAACACTTTAATCTACTGTGTAGCACTTGAGGGCACTTGGAGCCTCTCTTCTCTATCTGCCTCCACAGTTCAGTGACATTTGAGTGAACTTTAATACTGAGACTGGCTCTTCTGCCAAAGTTGTTTGAATTTAGCCAGTATATTTCACAGTTTAGAAAGAGACAGGCAGAACAAAGAATGATAAACCTAATCCTTATTCTTAACACAGAGGCTAAATAGACACTGCTGTTACTTGTTTGGCACAAAATTCTGCTGTTATGATTTGGAGTTAAGATGATAAAGTAGTTTGAGTCATTTTGTTATACCAGGACCAGTATGATGTATGGTGAGGAGTCTGCCAGAGAACAGCACTGCATCCCTGGGAATGAATCATCCTTCTTCCCATGCTAGGATCTGCTGCTGACCTCAGCAAGCCTTATGACAGTTTTCATCATCTTTTTACAAAGTACATAAATACCCATCTACAGCACATTACAGATCTTTTTGCTGATATGTTTAATGGGTTCAGAAGCACGATTGTATGGAGTGTACATACCTCAAGGGTTTCTTGGGCTCTTGTGTCTTGATCCTCCAGTCAATCTTCATGTTGCTCACAGATAACTACACCAATGGGAAGTTAGGCTAACCTCCAAACAGGGACCTGAGAATGAGTTCTCATTACTGAATGGACTCTGAATTAGGCTGAATGTGTTACAGCCCAGACTCCAGGGAGATGCACAAAGTTTATGAGTTCCATCTCCAGCCTGAGCGGAAGCTTAAAGCAAGGCCAATGGCCTGTAGTGCAAGAGGAGAGCATGCAGGTCACCAAATTTAACAAACCAACGTGAATTGGTCAGCCCGATCTTCCTGTTCAGCTTAGACGCCACTGTTAACTAGGTGGAGGATTCTCTCAAAACTCTCAGAATGTCTTGAAGAGTGACACAGTGTTTTCACAGTTTGGCAGAGTAATCATACCTGTTTTCTCCAGTTGCGGTGTTCCTCTAGTAGCTGTGTTCACTCCTCTGTATTGTAGACTAAGTGGTGTAACAGAACATAGTCTCTGAATTTGTGAATAGTGCCGCATGTGGGTAAAGCACTTCTTTCTCCCATGGTTCTACAGCAGTGCAGTGCAAAGAGGAGCATGTGCTTGCAAACCAGAACCATCTTGGGAGTGTTTCCTCATTCATGGTAGGTAAGATTTTACTCCATTAGCTATGTGATTGATTTTCCTGAATGGAATGCATTCTCTGCCACGCTGTACAGGGCAGTATCTCTTTTTGTTAATTACTGGTGTTTATCTTCATGCTGAATCCCATCTTGCCATTTCATTTTTCATGTAAGGTTTTTATTGGCAGTTGTTAGATGTAGTGATTTAACAGCAGTGTTTCTTCAAGAGGCTTTGCTATAGCTGCAGCTGTTTCTTTTGAGCTATATTTAGCTCTGCAATGTCTATGTTAATTCGGAAGTTCTCTTTTGGAAAAGATATCTTATGCTTAGTTTTATCAGTCTTTGAAAAGCTGGGGAGTACTTTCAAATGTACTTAAAAAATGATAATGTTTCCGCTTGAAAAACTAAAGCTCTCAGGGCCTTATTTCTGCCTGATGCTTCTGCAGGCAAGATATAATTAGTCATCTGAAAACTCTTGTTTAAAAAAAAAATCCTCTGTATAAATGCAAAGAACTGAGAATGAAAGGATTTAACTGACTTATTGTAAAAGGACACAGGCCTATTGAATGTCAAGTAGGTAACCCCTACAGCTCCAAACCCTGTGCTTTATGTACCTTCTAGAATCCATATAGCCTGCATTTTGCCTTAAAACAAGGGGAGGGGAACAAAATAAGACCAGATGTGTATGAGGAGCAAAGCAGGTAATACCTGAGTGTCTCTGATACCAGATTTCTGCACTGAAGACTTCCTGAGCACTCCCTCCTGGGTGCTTTTAAATATAAGGTATATTTTCCAGCTAGGAGATTCCCCCCATGGTGGAGAGTGGTTCCATGCTACCATGGCCACAGGGTTTGTGTGGTTAAGTGTGAAACACCCTCAGTTTATCAACATTGTCATTCTCAGTTTGCTGCTCCAGGGACAGAGCAGAGGTGGTGACATCCAGCTAGTTGACACATTGACAGTGCATGAGTTGGTGTAGGCTTACGGAGCAGAGCTAATGATATTCATAAATGCACTTACACTGAGTCGGAGAAGTGTCTGTATTGTAAGAGAACTCATCCAAAATTTTGACAGGTTTATTCAAAAAGTGTAGTGTATTTAGTTCCCAAATACATTTTTGTCATTCTTTTAGCAGTGAAGACAAAAACATCTGCTTTACCATAGACTTGTTCCAGGAGTGTCTGTCATGGTTTCTGGCAAGGAAAAAGTTAACAGGTAAACCCTCAGGAAGTAACTACTTCAATATTTCCCAAATCAAAAGAAATAATTATTGGGATGCCAAAGAAAATAGCTTCTTGTTCCCATGAAAAATAAGTGTTTCTAATGGAAATAATTGAGTCCCATGGCAAATCTGAACTATTCAATCAGGTTTGCTTAATTTGATCTTTAAAACCATTTCCTTTCCCACTTGCCAACTGTCTGATACAGAAATACTGATGATTTTAAAAGAAAAATGAATAAGACCCTAACTTAGAAGAAATGGAGCAAAAAGAGTTCAAGAATTAAATTTTATGCCTGATTGTGAGTTTTGAAATTCCCTTGAATGGCTCATTTGTATTTCTGCTATTGTTTGTCAGAGAGAAGAAAAATGCTTAAGAACAGAGGATCAGGAATCTTTAGAAAAAAACATAGATTCCTTATTCTGAATTCTGGATTTCCAAACGTATCATGATAGTTTTTCTATCTATTTTTCCATGTAGGGAAGAAAATAATACTCTTTGGCACAGATGACAAAGGAATTGAAATGTGTGAATTAATGACACTTAAAATTCATAAGGTTTCATAAAGGAGCTTACTGGTTAAACCATGGAATTGTTCGGTTGAAAGATGTCTTGAAACAGGTTAAATAGAGTGTGTGCAAATGGTAATTTCTCTAGTTGGAAACAGGTTACTAATGGTGTACTCCAGAGCATTGCTCATTTTAATAATACATATATAAATAATTTGGATGAGAATATCAGATGTATGATCACATTAAACGTTCACTCATGCTACCAACGTTAGGGGAAGGGAACAGCAAACACTTCAGAATTTACACAACCCTGTTCAGAGGGATTTGGGATCTTTTAAGTGTCTGAGTCATTCAGTGGAAAACACACTTTTAATTCAAACAGATGTAAAACAATGAGTCCAGTGGCAACCATGAAAAAAAAAAAAAACCAATAGAGCATTCACAGAGTTCACTGACCAGACACAGAGGTTTACTGTTCAGCTGTGTAGCTGAAAAATTTAAGCTCAGTATGGCTGTGCAGGAGAAAGTAAGAAAGAGAAGTTAATACTGAGAGAAGGAAGAAGGAAAATAAAGCACAAATTGAAGAAGAATACAATGATTGAATAGTGCACTGCTAGATCACAGAAAGGAATGAGATGGTCTGTGAGGCTTCAAGGAACAGATTTCAGTCGGATTACACAATTAAAACTAAAAATCTCCAGATACTGAATAGGGAGGAACTAACTGGAGTAGGATCTGTCTCCAAGGCTTTGTTTCAGTAGGGCTGTCAGTGGGGTAGGGCTGGAGGATCAGCTGGAGGTGAGTCATCTGTTTTTGTTAACAAGGGGACCAGAGAGACTGAGGTAGTTGTTTGAGGTTACTTCTCTTTTTTTGAACCTATAGCATGGCAATTCTGATCCATCTGTAGGAGACCTCTTAAAAACAAGAGATTAATGGATGTTTCTTTGAGTTGGTAGGATATTGAAATACAGCAAATCTAAAAGAGCACTTAGAATAGCAATGGCAGTGGCAGGTATACCCAGGACAGTCAAAGTCAGCAGGGAATAAATAAGGCGATTCATTCGGAAGTGTTTTGTGGGACAGACAGGAAGGTAAAAGAGCTGCTCTTTGCCCACCACTTTTGTCACAGTTTCCAATTGCAACATTGTGCCCTATGAAGTTAGAAGCCCAGGTAACATCAGGGTCATCAAAGGAACAAGAGCTGAAAAATTTGAAGCTAATACAGAATTTTACAAAACTGTAATGACAAACTTGCTCCAAGGTAGTTTTAGTATGATGTATTCAATATGGAAATCTGCTTTTTTGGGCGTCTAAAGCATATTATAAAATACTGAGTGTTTAATATACTATGTTAGTGGTCCCTGACAGAGAAGAAAGACGTGGTTGTCTTGGTCGTCTTAGAAACAAAGCTGTCTGTTACCAGATGTACCCAAAGGAGGTAGTATCTGGGTGGTAGATGATCAGTATGTATGCTGGCAGTTGGCAAAAAAAGGCTATACATTCTCCCTTCACACTGAAAAGACCTACGTGCCTCTGAAATGAGGCAAGTGTAATGGTTGCTGAGAGGACCTTCGGTGAGAGAGGGTGCATTTTTGTATTGTGATTCTTTTTTTGCTGCATCTCTAAGTAAATCATCTTGAGATGGACAGTTGAGCCAAGCTCAACTAAATACTGTCTGCAGTCTGTATAGGTATAGGTTTTGATGCATGCAAACTGGGATCACTGTATCTTCAACCTTGTAGCAAATCATGCTGTTTTGTCTGCTTGGCCATGTTTTACACAGTATTAGTCTGTTTGACTCGTCCTTTCTTGCTTCCTCATTTTCCACTTCTTTTCCTCAGATATGCTTATTGTGTTGGGCTCTAGAAGGCAGATTATTAACAAGTTTGGAAAATTAGGGCTGCTAAGCTGTAGTGTTATGGAACATGTCTCAGAATGTCAACCCAAGACCAGAGCATTGGCAGCAGATGGGTTAATATGCTGCTGAGAATTGCACTCCATAGGTAAAACAGTGGAAGGAAAACTCAGTCAACAAAACCCCAAAGGTAGATGTTGAGAGGTAGGGAGTAGGATTTCATCCACACAGTGAAAAAAAAAAAAAAAAAGTTGTGATGTGGCTGAAAGAAGTTTCCAAAAGCCAGCATGGCTCTTTGACTGAAGTGAGGCTGATGGTTTGTTGCAATTTAACAATGTTTATATAGGCATAAAAGTGTTTAGAGGTAAGTGTTTCCTGTCTGGTTACAAACTTGTTTAATCTCTGCAATATAAAGAGTTTAGAGAGAAGCTTTGATGTGTCAAAGAAACTTAGCAAGAAATAGTACCTGCCTTTGGTGGAAGGAGTAGGTTCGTTGCAGAGCTATAGCAGGTCTCTGGGTCACCTGAGCCTCTACAGGAGAGAGCAGAGGCTGGCAGAAGGTCAGTGGAAAAGTGCAACTTCTGACAATGTGTTTTTTTTTTTCCCCAATATTGTGCATCTGTAAAAAAAATGTACCTTTTTCTTTCTTTTCCTTTTTCTTTTCCTTTTCCTTTTTTTAATAAAAGTAGTTCTTATGCTTTTCCCACCAGAATGTGAACAACTTGTCACAGTTGTGTTTGGTGGGTAGACACTAGTCTGATTTATGAACACAGTTCAATTACAGGTACAAATTTTGCAGATGCAGAATGCATTTGTGAATAAGAGTCTTTCCTCTGATATTTCCTCTTTGTATTCCACATTTGGTCTTGATTGCGTAGCCAGTGAAATCAGTGGGAAATCTGCCATCAACTCTGATGGGAGCTCAGACCCTTGGGTCTTTATGCTTCTGGTTATTTCCACTCTTTTATTTAGCTAATAAGAATTACACAAATTCTCCTCTTACAAAAATATTCTTTCTGGCAGTAATAAGATATATTTCCCCTGAGAGCTGTTTTTGCTATATTGCTATTGCTTTCTGATCCTTAATGGCTGAATCCTGGTTGAGCCTCTCGTGAAACTAGTCTGCAGGCTTATAGGCTGCACAGTCGATCAGAGAACAGGGGAAGCAGGGCATGGCCCAAAGAGAGGACTGTCTCACTGCTTTTACTACAGTGTGAGGGCTGGGGGTAGAAATGGAGATTGCTGAAATGAGAGTTTCTAAAATGGGCGTTCTGATTTGTCACACTGAGAAAATTTTATAGCTAATTTAATCCTATGCACAATTAATGGCATGAAAAGGGACCAAGGAGGCCATACAGATCTTCTCTGCGCTAAGTGCAGTAGTTTAGGTCCTTGTATCGTGTAACTTTACACTTAGAGATGGGAGCAGGGTAGCAGCAAATGCTGTTCATATCAAGTTGTAGATAAGGGTGTCACTGGAGGCTTTTGCCCCTTTAGGTGTCTTGTAACAGCCTTTCACAACAGCTGTTCCATTTTAAGGATGAGTGCACACAACAAATTCCAGACATCCCATGGCCAGTGCAGTTGCTGAATGGTGAGTTTCGGCTTCATTTGGTACAGGCCTCAAGAGGGCTGAGACGGAGCTGTCAGCGCTTATTGTTCAGCCTCCGAGATCTAAATAAAGAAAACATTTCAAATTCCAGTTGACTGTTGTTTAACCGGAGAGAAATAAACATTGAGAGCATGGGTTTTTAAACCAGTCGTACCCCTCTTGCGTTTGTTTTATGTTTCAATTGTGTACCTAAAAATATGAAGATCTTGGTTTAATATCTTCATAATCTCAGACAGTTAAAGAAAGGGATACGAAAAAGCAGATTTACCCAGTGACCAGAAATAAATGAATATTTATTGTTGAAGATAAATTGACCTGTATGCTTTTCTTCCTAAATTGTCTTCAATCTCTCAATTCTATTCAAGAGCTCTGAGCGTAACTAATGCTGCTTTTCTGAAGTATGCTTTTAATAAGTCAGATTTTGCTCATATTAGTAGTTTATATTTTTATTAATACAAATAACTGCTAGTGGAATGTTGGCTGTTCATCGTTATTTAAAACAGCTTTTGAATAAAACAGAAATATATTTCATCTTGATAAAACTCCAAACATTTAAAGCACAACCTTATGAATTACTAGAGAGTTGGACTGGCTTCTTCTGTTAGACAGCCGTACTTATTTTTTTAGAAGCCCTTTCATAGATGATTCTTCCAGAATTGTGGGGGCATTTTTTAAATAAGATTTTTTTTTTAATGACTAAAGCAAAAGCCTTCTAAATGTTGCTCAAGAAAACAAAAAGCTGCAGAAGGAATGTCTGGAATGACTATCACACATGCTGGTGAAGAAGCAGAGGTAAACACTACCACTGGGATTATATATTGCTTCAAAATCACATGTTCATTTGTGACATGAAGATTAATTTTAAGAAGAAATGTAGTGCTTGCATGACTTTTCATATCTCCCTGCACAGCAGAACTGGTCAGAAAATTGCATGTGTGACTTTGTCCGTGGTGGCTCATCTACAGACAGATTTCAGTATTTTCCAGGGAGCTGCACCCTTCTCTGTCCCTTCACAACCATAAATCTTCACGATGCATGCAGCTACTTTAGAAGTGAGTCCAAAATGTGTTGCTGTCTGACCAAATGGTAGTGTAGCTCTCCCAGGAGAAAGAACACATTGTTTTTGCAGTTTTAAATAGAGCTAAAAGTTTAGTTGTAGTTTAGCCCAGCTATTAAATTACTTTCTCAAGTGTGTTAGGAAATATACTTGATGGTTGGGAATACAGAGGGAGTGTGTAGTTTAGTTACTGGAGCTAGACAGAGCTATTGCCAAATGTCAGTACCATTGTATACTTTAATGCAAAGAGCTGTAATCATTTTATATAGGAATTATTCTCTTTACAATACTAAGAGAAGCTGGTCACATTTTGTCAGCACAGGATACTTTCGAGTATGCATAAGGCTGCAAATATACAAAGAAATAGTGTATGTTAAGGTTAACTGCACATACATATAATGGTGTCAACTATTATATCTCAGCCCCTCCCAAGAGGTAATAAGCAAACATTCTGTAGACGAATGGTCTCTATTTTTTTTCTTCTGTGCTCCCATGTGAGGCAGTCTAGGGTTATAAATGTTTTGATGATTTATTTCCTTCTGCATCTTTCTTCTCCTGCTGTTCCTTATGTTCTCTCATCCTTTTCACATTTTCTTCATCCTCCTCACCCATCTCTTCCCCATATTAATTTTCTTTAAAAATCAAATCAAAACAAAAAACATCTTGTGGCTAAAGAAGTGCTGTTTATTTCGCTATGAAAACTAATGCTTCTTGATTTACTTCCAGACCCCCCATCTTACACCCATTTAAGCTTTTGTTTCATGACAGCAAAGCTTCAGAAGAGCTTTCTTCTTGGTACTGCTGTTTTATTTTAGGAGGAACCGGAGGCAAGTATGTAGCATTCTCTGTTCATCTGATATCAACAGATCTTGGTTGAATGTGCCTAAAATTAACACCTATAGTATCATTGTTCCTTGATCTAATGAACTTGGGCATATTCCTGTGGAATGTCTTCTTTTTTTTTTTTTTTCCCGGGAGGTAATGGACCTCAGTAGTTTCCTAGTAAAGATGTTAGAGTTTTCTTTTGAAAGGTTACAGTCTTTCCCACTACACTGCAGCAAGTACTCCAAAATATTGCTCTTTAAGAATTTATAACATGTATTGCTCCATACCATATGCTGTCTCTTGGAGGTAGGAGAAGCATGTCTGCTTGTGACATTCATATTTCTGTACCGAGTAAAAGTTCTCAAAGTAGGATGTTACTTCCCTCATTACCTGGACATGTTTTTGGGTCATAGCTCAATTCAAAGAATCATAGAATCATAAAATTGCTCAGGTTTGAAAAGACTTTAAAGATCACCAAGTCCAACCACAACCTAACCATACTACCCTAACTCTAACAATCCTCCACTAAATCATGTCCCTGAGCACCACATCCAAACTGTTCTTAAACACAGCCAGAGATGGTGACTCAGTTACCTCCCTGGGCAGCCTATTCCAGTGCTTAACAATCCATGCAGTAAAGAAGTTTTTCCTGATGTCCAACCTAAACTTACCCTGGCACAACTTGAGGCCATTTCCTCTCGTCCTGTCACCTGTCACCAGTGAGAAGAGACCAGCCCTGCTCTCGCTGTAAGCACCTTTCAGATATTGGAAGAGAGCAATAAGGTCTCCCCTCAGCCTCCTTTTCCCCAGACTGAACAGCCCCAGTTCCTTCAGTCTCTCCTCATAGGCCATATTCTCCAAGCCCTTCACAAGCCTTGTTGCCCTTCTTCGGACCTGCTCCAGCACCTCCATGTCCTTTCTTTACTGAGGTGCCCAAAACCGAACACAGCACTCGAGGTGAAGCCTCACCAGTGCTGAGTACAGGGGCAGGATGACTTCCCTAGTCCTGCTCACCACTCCATTCCTGATCCAAGCCAGGATGCCATTGGCCTTCTTGGCCCCCTGGGCACATTGCTACCTCATATTCAGCCGATTGCCCATCAGAACTCCAAGGTCCCTTTCCATCAGGCAGCTTTCCAGCCACTCCTCCCCAAGCCTGTAGGGTTTCCTGGGGTTGTTGTGACCAAAATGCAGGACCTGACACTTGGCCCCATTGAAAGTCATACAGTTTACCTTGGCCCATCGATCCAGGTCCCTCTGTAGTGCCTGTCTCCCCTCAGGCAGCTCAGCGCTCCCTCCCAACTTGGTGTCATCTGCAAACTTACTGAGGGTGCACTCAATCCCCTCATCAAGATCATTAATAAAGATGTTAAATAGAAGCAGTCCCAGTACCGAGCCCTGGGGGACACTGCTTGTGACTGGCTGCCAATTGGATTTTACTGCACTGACCACAACTCATTGAACACAGCTCAGTTGATTTGCTGTAGAGAGATTCTCACACATTTGATGATGCATTTTTATCCCCTTTGCTTTGTCATGTTCTGGGGCTAAGAAATGGGGAAGGGAAAACCATCGAAGTGGTGCTAGGTGAGTAATAATGGCCAGACAGCTAACTGTAGTGTTTCAGTGATCCTGTAGATTGGGAGCAAGTCATACTTGTGTTTGTCCTGTTGGAGTTGGTCAGCCCCTATGAGAAGTAACAGTGGTGGTGGGGTTTCCGTGTTCGTCAGTCTGTTATCTGTTGTCACTGTGAAGGAAGTCCCTGGTTATTTCCTGTTACTATAGCGAGGATCTTGTTTGTGGTGTGCTAAGCAAGAGCTGAAAGGAATTACGCGCATTTTTCTCATAGGTCACTAGTCAGAAGACCATAAGATGTGAAACACTGATCTGGCACATGACCTGCTTGTAAGAATTCAAACTGACTTTACCTTTCCTTTCCGAATGAAGTGAATGTGCCAAGTAGGTTCTTCTCTTTTATGTGGAATTGAGAACATCATATTCAGCTCAGCTCTCTACCTTGTGAAAGATGTGTGTGCCTAAATTGCAGATGGGTGTATAAAGCTTCTTGGCACCCTTTCTAGAATCTCTAATAAGTAGCTTTCAATGAAACATCAGCTTTTAAGTGATGAGCTCAGGTCCACTGCTGAGCTCCTAGAGTCTGGGGAAGGGTTTGGTAGCTGGGTTGAGCGTTTGTGTGTTGGCAAGTTGGCCTCCATGAGGTTTAGCTCTCTCATTAGTAGAAAGTTGAAGAGAACTGAGCTTGTATTTGAATGCAGTATAGTCAAGTGTGAAATATCCAGGGAACAACATAATTGCTTATCTTGTGATAAGCAATAGTGATCTTGAGTTACCAGCTGTATCCTCTCCCCAGAATTTCTACTGAGATAAGTTTTCTCTGTACGGAATTAAAACTGAAAAAATCAACTGTAATTACATTGTTTCCCTATAATGCTCCTCATGTTTCCATGTTGAAGAGGCTGCTACTCCATTATATATTGAACAAAGGCAGGGTAGTTTCCCAGAAATAAATATCTTCCTATCTACACAGAGATCAATAGCTTGACCATGATTTCACATTAGGTCGTTGTCCAAGCCAAAGTCTGTTCTTCCTTACTCTTTACCCTATGCCCTACAACCTCTGTAACTTCACTTTTGGTTTCCACACTAAAAGAGGAAGAATATTCTTTTATTATTATTATTCGTTTCTTTCTGAAGCACTGAGAGGCGATTCGTTTAGTAAAGGCGCTAATTCATACCAAGGTTGGTGAATGGAGAGAAGGATGCATGTGAGGTAGAGAATATTGCTTATGTGTATAGTGATGGAGCCTGCAGTTGTGTGCAGGAGAGCACAGTGCTAGCTGTACTGCAGAATTTGGTATGAGTTGAACGCAGGGCTATTTACACAAAGTCTGTAGAACTGGAGTTTCTACCGGTCTTAAAGCTGATGTCAGTACCCCATGTTACCTTTGAGAAGTGGCTATTCATATTTTTTTCTTGTAAAAGCAGCATTAAAAGGATAGTCTTAAACACTGATATCCCCAAATATTATATATTAGCATTAAATGAGCTTATAATAATAATGGGAAAACCTTTAGGAATTGTGACCTTTAGAATCATTTGAACCGTCTGCTTTATGTCAATTTTTTGCCTTTTAGAAAGTGCTAATTCTTGTTAAGTCCGCATGAGAGACTAGTTTAATGAGCAGATTAAATGGGTGATTATACGTCTTTTAAAAATGGGTTTTGTGGCCGGGCTTCACGATGCCACTCTCCGATTTGGCACAGCAACATAGAGAAGTCCTTTTAATTACCCCTGCAGGGTCACTGGGACCCAAGCTGTTTGCTTTATTAAACCCTGATGGCGCCTTTGGAGCAGCTCCTTCTAAACTCTGCTGTCACAATTGTATCTAAATTAGCATCTGAGTGACCCTCTGTTCAGGCTTCCCAAACCCCAGCTGACGGGGATTGGCAGAAGATGCTAATTGGTGGGGCCGGGCTAGGGCCAAGGGCTTGCCAAGATGACAAAAGGACTAATGTTTCTTTCAATATGCATCCAGATTCACATAAGTACCTCTTTTAATTACCAAGAATTATTGTAATGCCCAGTCAATGGAATAATTGACCCTCAACAGGGAGAGCTTATTATGTAATAAATAATGGCGCAGGCCTTGTCAGAGTAGCAGGTAGCGGGGTGATTTGCTGGGCTGAAAAGAGCTTTTCTCAGCAAGGGCTCTGGGCTAGACCAAGGTATCCCAGTAGGAGTCCAGCGAAGAGGACTAATTTGAGTTTAACTGAGAGGAAATGCGCTGAAAGCTTTTAGATTTATCCTTAGGGTGACAAAGGAAGGGAAAAAAAAAAAAAAAAAAAGGATTGGGTTAGTAGTTTGGCAGCTTACAAATAGCGAATCTCTCACTGATGAGGCGGACAGTCAAGCATCGTGCAGTTACTTTTATGGTATGGATTTTTTAAAAGTATATCTTGATCTGGAGTAAAATGAAACATCGTTAGACATAAGCTGTTGATATATGTAAATTGCCTTATGGCTCTTTTCTAAAGAAACAAATCTGAAGTGGTTTTCCGTGGTCTTCATTCCTTCCTTTTCGACTCTTAACTCCCAAAAGATGCTGCAGACAGGAGGGATTAGATCTGTTCACAATGACACTGAAATTAATACAAGATTCATTTATTTTGTTGGTGTGCCCAGAAAAACTCAAGATTCAAGATCCGGCCTTCTATTCTGAAGTCTGCATGTTTTGCTCCATGTTCATAAAGAAAATACAGTCTACAGTAGAGCAGTTATGCTGGTGTTCAAAGTGGACTCTGGGGATAATCTTAGAAAGTATTGGCAAATGTACGTGGAAAACACACAGAGACATGGAAAATCCCTTCCCCTCCCCCTTGCAAACATGGAAATAGGCTGTACACACACTGTGCTCTGGGGGGAAATGTTGGTAGTCTCACTTATGACAGAGCTCTTGTCCTTTTAGGTCAGCCTATTGCAAGTTTGGCTTGACATATTTTGGCAGAGCTACTTGGGGAAATCTGCGTAGTGTCTGCCAAAATGAGTTTTGGACCAAACCACACTTCTTAGTAACTTGCTTCTGTTATTAAGGTCACTCCTGCAAAGCATGCATTAAGCAAGAAAATAAATATTGACTCGGCTAGGTGATATATGAATAGCACTTTTTGTTGTGTTTGTAAGGTCACCAGAAAGATGTGATGGAATTGCCTCCTTGTGCTGAATTTCATTTCAGTTTATCCACAGTTCTGTCTTGAGGGAATATTTGTGATGTACAGTACATCAGTATTCTAAAAAAAATATATTCTAGTTCAGAGATGTTACCAATGTGATGCTCCTTTAAGTAGATACTTTTTGCTTTATATGCTCTTTAATAGCATAGACATCCAGCAGAGGTTTAGCATAACAGAAGGAATACTTCAATCAAATGCTGATAAGCTGAGTTTGAATGTAAAATGAATGTTGTAGATTAATTACCCACAAGTCATCTTAAGCTCTTTCCATTTAAATGTGCTCTTTTCTGCTCCTTGTAATCTGCCCTTACCTGTCACTCAGACTCAGTGCTCTCAGGTTGCCAGCGCAGGAGAGGAGCAGGCCTGAGGATAAATTTTGTCCAGTAAACCCAAATATATCCTTCCTAACCCTTCCATCTTCTCTGAAGAGGTATTCAGATTAAGATGGGCTGGTACCCCAGCAGCAGGAGTGATACTTCACATCGAGTGATCACTCAGAATCAGTGTTTTCTGAAAAGTGAACCAATCTTAAGCTCTACTTTTAAGATGTTAGTGAGCGCCTATGGAGACTGTGCACATTCTCTCAAAGAGTTTAAACTCATGCAGCACACCTGAGAAATCATGAGACCATTCTGGTCCTTCCTGTCCTTCATCTCTCTGAACTATGCACTTAACTTGTACTGCTGTTGCTGTCATGAGCCCTTATTAAGGTCCTGCAGTTAGGATTGTTTTAGGAAAGTCTGTTCCTAAAGCGTGTTGTGTCTATTCAGTGCTGCAAACAGGAGGGTCAAAGCTAACAGGCAGTGCAGCACTGCATGAGAAGGATCTATACATTACTGAGGTGATCTGGAAGGGGAAAAGAACTTTGAGGTGGGAGAATTAAAGGGGGGTGGTGAAATAACTTTGATAAAGTTCTCCAAGAAGCGGCTTCAAAGAAGTTGAGGATGTTTGGCTAACATTGGTAAGTTTACAAGAAGCAGATGAGCCTTAATTTTCACCCTTTTCTACAAAGATTTATTTGCTTATTTGATATGTCTCCTTCTTCCCTTCCTCTCTCAAGCTCCATTTTTTTCTTTATTCAGTGAGGCTTGTAGCAGCAAGGAAGTTAGGTCCCAGAGTTGTGCCCACTCTGATATTTGAATGAGGTGGCACTCGTGATGAATTAAGGAGATGAGAATTATAATACTTATCTTCTTTTCTGTGTGCTCTGTAGGTAAAAATATCAGCTGATCATTGTCCTCTTTTTATCAGTGACTGTAGGGCTACAGTCTCCAAAGCACCAAGACTTGAGTGATAGTTAGAATAGATGATGAAGTAGCAGGGTAGTTAGGAATTATTTTACATCTATTTTTATTATAGAAGATGAAGGGGAAATTATTATTCCAAGGGCATTTTTTATGGAAATCAATCTGTGACCTTAGCAAATCTTATTGTTTTAGAAGAAAGTTAGGAGGCCTATTGAAAATTCAAGTGCAATAACTCAATCGAATGCGATAGTGGAGATAATGACAAGATAGAAAAATAAATCTGTACCCAGTAAATTCCTTGATAGAACAGTTATTGTCTAAATGGAACACAGTAAGCACTTTAAAATCCCTTCTTTTTTAACGAGTGCTCCTGAAAAACCTTAAAGGTATGCAAATGAACTCAGTCTTCAAGGGAGAGACTAAGAATTAGATGTAACTTAATTTGACTTTAGCTCTTGGAAATGAAAGTGAGGAATAAATTTTCTTATTAGGACAGCAATAGGCATGGATAACTGAATCAATTATCTTTCAAATTTTTCCTGATATGGTTTTCTGTAAGTGGATATGGAGTTTGGCCCGCAGAAAATTCAGCTGAAAAGAGCATAAGGGGAAATTACGTTAATGTATCTTAAGTCAAAATGACATGGCTTTGGTGAGGAAATTGTCGTTCTTTAAATTATCAGCATTATTGAAAAAGTTGATGGAAGATAAAGGCGACCTGGATGAGACAAATTACTTGGATTTCCTAAAAGCTTTCCAAAATGCTCCTCCTAAAATTCCACTGAGGAAAATAAATAGCCATGTAATCCAGGGTAAAGTGCTGGTGTAGATTAAAAATCGTTCAGGCAGGTGTGTACATAGGAAGCAGGACTGAGGAAGGTCAGTGAAGTGACCTAAACACAGCAATGCTTTAAGGAAGAAAAGATGGGAGGATGTTGAAAAAGGGGGAGGAAATTTCTCTCAAGTTTATCTGGAGGGGAGGGAGGTGATTCTGAATAGAAACTACCTTTTCTTGAGGATGGTGTATCTAAGCAGTACTGCACTGTAAATAATGAAAGTACATGTACTTCACACTTCTAATATTTAAGTTCTCTTCAGACTTCTGCAGGAGTTTTAAGTATCTTTTCTCTTGCAATTCCTGTATTGTGCAAATTGCCTTTCCACTGTACCTGGGTCACTGGCCTCCTGCCACAACCAGGCTGTGAACTTTGAACTTTGCTGCTGCTGAACTTTGCTGAGGATGTGCCAGGACATGGGCACAAATATATCAGGGCTTCATTAGATGCTAAAAGCAGTACTGTCAAAAGACACAGTCCGTGCCTTTCTTGAAGATTTTAATTTACATGAGTGCTAGGCAGTAGCTCTACAATTATGGCAACTTCTCAGCTGGGAAAGCATAATTTTGTTTTTCAGTTGTTTTTATTTTATTTTTCTAAGACTGGTTCACTAGAGTTTAATCCTACCATGTTGAAATTTCCAATGAATTGGGATTAGCTCAGTAAAATGGCATGTTTTACTACCCTGGCTCAGAAACACTGTCAGTCAATAAATTCTTGAGGATGGACGCTTGTCTATAAAAGAAGACTTTGAATGCATTCCACAATCTGGCAAAAGATTTTTAAAGTAAAACAGTGAAAAGAAGGGACCAATTGCTTAGTGAGTCACCTTTGATACTAATATTCCATCTTGTTATTTCTGTGTGGGGCATTCTGTTGATACTTAGGAAACATACGAGTGTAAGGAAACTGCTCTTCTTGAATAGGTGCTCCTTTAGAATAAAGGAGAGCACTCTTATTACTCTGTTAAGCTATTGATACCAATTACTTAAAAAAAATGAAACAAATTTTATATACAATCAAAAGATTATATTTTGTTTAAATGTTAAATAAACGTCTGCAAAATTTGTTTAACATGTTTACTTGCCTGCTGAGCTGTACCATGAATAGCTTAGTTGCAAAAGCTGGCTTACGCCATTTATTGATTATGTGATGTATCACCGTGCATTAGAAATATGTGCTATATTTACAGTATGGAAAATATTTATTTCATAGCTTATTTGGGCAGATGTGAGCAAGTGTAGGAAGTATGTTAATATATGGAAACACGTAACTGTTTAAGTCAAATGTTTCTGCTGCTGGTAATATTCTCATTACAGATTAAATTTCCACCTAAAGCACAGCTATGCTCTTTTCTGCCCTTCTCAACCTTGCCAAGAGAAGGCATGTCTCTTCAGCAGTCATCAAATGTGTTTAATCAGAAGAGGGACAGCTCTGGTCCCTTCCATAACAGGCCAAGGGGACAGAGGGTCACTGAATGTCCAGTTATGAGCGAGAGGATACAGTTTAAGCAGGATTTATTACAAGCCAAGCTATATGAAATGTTGCTGTATCAGGTCACTAATCCAGTTAGTCCTCTGTCTTCTCTCATGTTACAAGTAATAACATTAGTTGTATTTTTCAAGATCTTCAAAAAAAAAAAAAAAAAAAAAGAAAAGAAAACAAAAAGAAAAAGAAAACAAAAGAATTTGGACCATCAGGGACTGACTGAAGCATAAAAACCTGCTGATTGACTGTAATAATTTGGATAGCAGTGGAGAATGCTTTATGCCATGATCCATGAGCATTTATACCCTAAAAATCATATTTCCTGATGCAGCCCTTTTTGCAGTCTTAAGAAGACTTGTACGTGGTTGGTAGAGCTGTATTACTGATACAGAAAGGTCAGCTTGATCACATGGTGTTGGCTTTCTTTGAATCCAGCTGCTAAGCTACAATAAAAGAAAGCTAAAAATATATCGGATATTTTCCTAATACTACAGTACCATGAAAGCAACTGAGTAGTTGTAGAAGGTCATCATGGAGCTACAGGTGGGAGGAGCTGCCCTCTTTAAGCAGTCACTCCAGTTACATAGTGCATTCCAGTAAGATATCTGGTGTTTCCCTCTTTGAATGCTGTCTCATACCAGTAGAACTGGTGGGGGGAGTAGGATTCCTCCATGATTTGATAGGTTATTGGCTTCTGAGATTTGCTGTTGGAATGTGTTTCTCAGGCTCTGCAGCAAGGTTTATCACTTTCAAACTTGCTCCTTCCTTTTGTCCTGCCAAAGGTATTTAGCAATGAGAAGCACAAGGCAGGCTGGTGATCACACCAGCTAATGATGAGCTAGTTCTGGTCTTGGATACCATTGAAGTATTTACAAAGTACCAGAATCGCAGTTGTGTTTTCAGATGTGATGAATTCACATCCCTTTACTTGAGCCTCATCTCCTATTACTTCGTCATGCAGTTCACAACTATATTGCTGTCAAGATGGAAAGTTCCAGGGTCTCTGTCAATCAGAAATATTTCTGATTAGTAGATGAAAGAACTCTACTGACTACTTTACCCAACAGCTGAATGGGCTGGAGTTTCATACAGTGTCTTTAGTGGTTTTCACTGGAGTTGGATTTTATTTCTCAGTTCGAGCACTAGTTCCACCCTTAGCTTATCTGTATTGCATCCACGGAGAGGATGTAGAAGTGATGTTCCTGGTGGTTTCCAATGAAGGTGATGGAAAAGTGCAGGGACTGTAGTTTCTTTTGGAGCTGTTGGTTTCCACTGAAGGGCGTGATAGCTGTACATCTGTTCCTTTATTTCTTTTATGATAAACCATCCGGTATTCCTCTTGCCTTTAAATGAAAATGTCATAGAATCATAGAATGGTTTGGGTTGGAAGGGACATTTAAGTTCATCTAGTTCCAACCCCCCTGCTATAGGAAGGGACACCTCCTCTAGACCAGGTTTCTCCAAGTCCTGTCCAGCCTGGCCTTGATCGCTTCTATGGAGCGAGCATTCACAGCCTCTCCAGCCAACCTATTCCAGTGTCTCACCACCCTCACAGTAAAGAATGTCTTCCTAATAGCTAGTCTAAATCTACCTTCTTCCAGTTTAAAACCGTTTGTCCTTGCCCTGTCATTACCTGCCCTTATAAAAAATGTCCCTTCGAAACTTTTCTGTAAGCTCCATTCAGGCACTGGAAGGCTGCTATGAAGTCTCCTTGAAGCTTTCTCTTCTTCAGGCTGATGAGCCCCAGCTCTCAGCCTGTCCTCTCAGGGGAGGTGCTCCTGCCTTCTGGTCATCTTCACCTGCTCTGACAAATCCACGTCCTTTTTTTGTGAGAGGCCCCAGAACTGGACACAGTGTTCCAGGTGGGGTCTCAAGAGAGCAGAATCACCTCCCTTGACCTGCTGGTCACACTTCTCTTGATGTGACTCAGGATATGGTAGGCATATCAATCTATGTCTTCACCCAGTGAAATCTGTAAGTTCAGAAAATCAGAGTAAAAAGGTTTCCAGAAGAAAGCATCAGCTTTTTCTGTTCTAATGCTGTTAATGGTGCTGAGCAGGCTCATGGAAGTTAATTCAAAGTCTGAAAGGCTGCTACTTACATGCTTGCAGAAAACAGAATAAAAAAAGAATTTGCCTTGTACTTTGCAAGAGAGCAAAGTCAGAGGGAAATGAAGTTCTTTTTTTTTAAAAAAAAAAAAAAAGTATGAAGAAGCAGCATGAAATATGAAAATGTATTATTACTGCTAAAGAACAGTGTTGATGCAAATGTATATAAACAAGTATAAAAACTTGTGAGGAGCTTCTTTCTAGGAATAGGAGATTCCAGGACAACTTTCCAGTGGTGCTAGTAGAGGAAGAGAGAAAACAAACTGCTTTGTAAAGAGGAACTTAAGTTCACGAGGTGACAAGATGACAGAAATACCTTATTGAAAAAATAGACAATTTCTGCACTTGAAGTGGTACAGCAGGAGCCACAGAAGTCAGAGCAGTGCACTTGGCTGCTCTTAGAGCAAGCTTTGTAAATGTGTACTTGAAATGTCGCCTTGTGCTGCTGCCAACATGAGAGACTGATGCAAGTTCAGTGACCTGCAAGGCAGCTTCCTGTTGGAAATTCCTATTAATCTAATGTAAGCTTTCACTTGTAGATAAGCCTAAATTAGCATTTTAATATTCTGATATCGTTGGTATTCTTTTTTTTTTTTTTTTTAATATTTGATCACTTCAAAATTGTTGACATAGGATTACATGGTCCTCCTCCTGTGCATAATGTGCTGGAGTTGTCTGATGACAAGAGTGAGGTCTCCTGGATTTGGACACTCTCTTTTCTATAAACAATCCTGCATGTGAAAGACACATACTTCTCTGGTCATTCCCTTTTGCATTAACTCAGATACTTGGGAATAGAGTAAACATATGTTGTTTGGCCTCTGCTTCAAAGTTATCATGTTCAACAAGACTTGCAAGTGATGTGATGACAGTCAGAACTGTGCCACCCAATAGCCTCTTGGTCAAATACATTGTTATCCTTTCTTTCCAAAAGGAGCTTCCAGGAGCCCTTAGTTTTCATTGAAGTTTGTCTATTGTTAGGATTTGATAATTCCATTTTGAGCAATGTCTAGAATGCTTTTAGTTATCTGTGTTACGTACCAAATCAGAAGAGTAATTTCTAGTAATCCTCAATGATTAACATGGACATTTTTTCTATCCAATAAATTGGTTAATAAGTGGGAAACTAGTTTTATGAAGTCGGTGGAGGTTAAGGGCAGTGGATACTTGATTAGTTCAGGCCACAGAAATGCTGTTTTGGCGCTGTTTAATTTTGGATTCCTTTAGCTTTGTACTAGAAATTATAGCAGAATTGGAAACCTTACAACTTGTAATATATCACAGAATTCATCCACATTTTCCATAGTGTGAGTCATGGAAATGATAACTTATAGAAGTCATTAACTGATAACCTCGAGTATCAGATTATATGAATAGAGCAATTGTATGGAGTCATTAGAATCTCCCAAAGGGACCCACAAGGATCATGGAGTCCAACCCCTGGCTCCACATGGGACCACCCCAGATCCAATCCCTGTGTCTGAGAGCATTGTCCAGACTCTCCCTGAGCTCCAGCAGCTCGGGACCGTGCCCACAGCCCTGGGCAGGCTGTTCCATGCCCACCGCCCTCTGGTGCAGACCCTTTCCCTCACCCCCAGCTGCCCTCCCCTGACGCAGCTCCATGCCGTTCCCTCGGGCCCTGTCGCTGTCACACAGAGCAGAGCTCAGCGCTGCCCCTCCGCTCCCTGTGAGGAGCTGCAGCCGCCATCAGGCCTCCCCTCAGCCTGCTCTGCTCTGGGCTGAACAAACTAAAGGGCATCTGCTGTTCCTAATATGTCTTGTCCTCCAGACCCTTCATCATCTTTGTAGCCCTCCTTTGGACCCTCTCTAATAGCTTTATTTCCCTTTTACATTGTTGCACCCAAACCCACCCCCAGTGCTGGAGGTGAGGCCGCACAGTGCAGAGCAGAGGAGACACCCTGTCTCCTTCCCCAGCTGGGCCTGGGACACCCCAGGGCACACTGCTTGCTCTTGTCCAACTTGCCATCAGCCAGAAGCCCCAGGTCACCTTCTGTGGGGCTAGCTTGTGCATCCCAATCTGTATATACATTCAGGGTTACCTCATCCCAGGTGCAGAATCTCACATTTGCTCTCGTTAAACCTCATGCAGTCATTCTATTTTACTAGCATACATTTTGTTAGACTGGATTGGGATGGAGGTTGGAGGATGTTCTTGTTTTGGATCTGAGTTTTTTGTGTTTTTTTAACAGGAATTCATTAAAAGTGAATAGCAAGAGGAAATCAGAGACACTTGTGTCTTCAGAGTAGCTGAGCTACAGCAGAGAATTTGCTATATGGGGAGACAGAGGATGGCTATCCAAGACTTGTTTCTAATCCCCATCTTCCAAGAACCAGCTTTCAGAGCAGGTCATTCTGTAAGCATCAGGAAGCTTTGTTGGAGCGCAAACTGATGTAATTACTGAGCTTTTTGTGCAATCTCCTCGCTTCTTTTTTTGTACATAGGGTTAGCTAGAGCTGTTGTGGGTCTGACATCTAAGTATAGGGTTAGAAGCCAGCGTCAGTCTAGAAGGTGATTAACCTAAATATACTAGTATTTTGGGGCACTTCAATACAGAAGGGACATTGAGGTGCTGGAGCAGGTCCAAAGAAGGGCAACAAGGCTTGTGAAGGGCTTGGGGAATATTGTCCTGTGAGTAGAGACTGAAGGAACTGGGGCTGTTTAATCTGGGGAAGAGGGGGCTGAGAGGAGACCTAATTGCTCACTTCCAATATCTGAAAGGTGCTTACAGACCTTACAGACTATATCTTACAGCAAGAGCAGGGTTGGTCTCTTCTCACTGGTGACAGGTGACAGGACAAGGGGAAATGGCCTCAAGTTGTGCCAGGGTAAGTTTAGGTTGGATATCAGGAAAAACTTCTTTACAGCAGGAGTTGTTAAGCACTGGAATAGGTTCCCCAGGGAGGTAATTGAGTCACCATCCCTGGCTGTGTTTAAAAACCATTTGGATGTGGTGCTCAGGAACATGATTTAGCGGAGGGTTGTTAGAGTTAGAGTAGTATAGCTAGGTTGTGGTTGGCCTTGATGATCTCTAAAGTCTTTTCCAACCTGATCAATTCTATGATTCTATGATTCTGTTTGTGCTGTGGTGCTAGTTCATTCTGTGCTTTCCAAGCTCCTGGTTGCCAATAGCTGTGCTTCAGTGGTTTGTCCATAGAAGCCTGATTACTAAACTGTATAAGCTGAAGAAAGACAATTATTGTTCTTATAAGTAGAGTGTTTATTTTTGTGCCGCTATACTGGCTTCACTTTTGGCTTTGGGAACGTCTGTAGTTTCTAGATATGTCAGATAGAACAAGTAGAGATTTTGTGCCTTGTATACAGAGTCCCCTACAATAAAGCTCTACTGAAACCTGTGTGGTCTGAGGGCTTTTTGTGTTTGCATTAGTTTAATTGCTTCTCTGACCCCTCTTCCTCAACTGGCCTTTCAAGCTCCGTGGGCTTTTAGCCTCACTGATATCTCTCCACAGGATCTTTGTACCAGGAAGCATCCGGGCTTGCCTGGAACTCCCCCAGCTCTGCCGTCTGATTATCCAATAGCTTCTCTGGCTCTTACACTCAGCTTCTAGTTTAACATTTTTAATAGATGTAATTCACTTCCTTCTGCTTCAATAAGATGTGGAAGAGGAGTTTATTAGTTTTATGTCTCTTCATAATACATCTGTTTCAGCATCTGGCAGCTTTTTCATTTCTTTCAGAAGCACAGTATTTCTTTGCCCTCTGAGAAAGAAGAGTCCTTTACAAATATACTTGCAGACTGTTTCTTTCATGTAGCACTTCCAGTTATTTGATCACCTGTGTTAATTTCTTTTGTTGTTTCCTTTTATTCTTTTCCCCTCTGGGTTAACAAGATTAATTAGTCCTCCTAACTGTAATTCTGTGTATCCAAGCAGTGTTTTTTAAATTTTAGTCTTTATCATGCCAGTCAAATAGAACATATTTTGCAGTTAAAAGCATCCGAATTGACTTTAATCCTACATTAGGAAAATTTTCTCACTGTATCTGTTACATAATATCAAAGAAGGAAATACAGGAATTAGGATAGCAAGTTATAACCCAATCTGAACAGAATGCAAGTCTGTGACTTTCAGTTATTCGCTCACTTCACAAACTGTGTCTAAACACTTTTGTGAATGCTCTGCAGGGAACCTGAATCAAAGTTCCAAACCTAATTTTCCATTAGGTATACCCATTTTTTACCCCATAGGTTTAAAGGATTATCCATGAAAATCCTCACTGACGTCTGAATCACCTTTTTTCTAAGAACTGAGATAAGTACTTATTGTTCTGTGAACTCTTTGGTGGCTTGAGGTTGCCAGGTTCAGTAATATCTCTAAGGATTTTAAAATCTACAGTGATTCAGATCTCCCCCTTATTTCAAATGTACTTACTTGACAATAATATTGCTGGACTGTCTTATCTCCTGATTTGAATTCTTTGTGATTTTGCTGAAGAAGATCTAAAAGTACTTCTGGTTTCTTGAGTCAGAAGAGGATAATGCTCCTGGGCAGGAATAGGACTGTGGTTTGGGGTTTTGTTTTGCTGTTTATAACTTGTTTCCACCACTGTTTCTGTTTTATTTTTATCCGGTGTTTTCTTGCTACTTTCTTTCTCATCCTCTGAGATACCTTGAATATGTCTGCTCAGGAAACCCCAGCAGCCATGTTAGGATATGTCTCTGCATTCTCTGCCCTCTGTTCTGCATGGTGATACATATCTCTCTTTTTGTAGATACCACACATTAAAAGTTTAAATGAAATGTCTTTTTTAGTCACTGTGTGATGTGGTTACCTGTGTATAGTAGGTATGATAACATTCATGTCAACTCACTGGAAGAGAGAATGTCACCTATTTTAGCGTCAGCATAAAATGCCATTCCCAGGGAATTTCTTCTTCACATCTTCCAGGCTGTCATCTGAATTATGCAAAACCTATGTTGTCTACTGCCATCTTTCCTTGTCCTTTTTAAGTTGCATACACCTTTGTTAGCAGTCCTCTGTTATTTCAAGTATCATTTTGTTTAAGCAGTCCTGAGCTGACAGTGTATCCAGAACCATTCTAGAATAAGTCTGGGAACAGTCGGAAATTACAAAACTCAATGATTGGTCTCTGGACAAAACAATGGATTTAGTGAAGATACGACATTGAAATCCACCTCAAATACTGGTGAGTGTAAAGAGGAGAGATGAGAACTTAAAGTATGAGAAGTAGAAGAGAAGAAGGAGAATGCAGATTTGAAAGGAGTTGAGAATACTGAGGAGTACTTTAATGACAGGAATCCTTCTGAGTTTCTGGCACTTAATAGGAAGAAGTGGAAATTGCTGATGAGCAAAGAGGTTTTGCAGAAGCTCTGAGTATGGAAAGGATACCAGTGTGCTGCAAGAATCTGACCAGATTTGAGACTGTCGAGATAAGAAGAGTCTTCAGCATTCCACCTAACTATGTTATCGTTAGTGCAGAACTCTGGGAGCTGTCAAGTACCTTAATGCCCTCCCCAAATATTTTGTTTCTTTTTTCTCTGCTTAATTGATCAGCTTCTACAGCCAGAATGCAGTAGGCTTTTGAGCAGCTATATGGTCATGGTTCTGTAGAGCTAGTTATCAAGTGTCTAGAGTTAACAGTTAGTCCTGGACTATCATACCAAAGTTCTGAAGTTGGTACATCAGTTACAGCCTTTTTTTTGCTTTTTGGTAAAGAGTCTTGGATATGGTCTCCTCAGGCTGATAGGAAGCACTTTGTTGCTATGAGCATGTCCTGGAACTTGAAAGCAAGATGACACATGGGATCAGGTTATATTGTTTAGCTTGCCAATTTTCATGTGTCCTAAATTTCTTGTCTTTTAAAAGGTGTTAGGTGAAAACTAGTGTGTCTGAACAGAAAAGTTAACAGAAGGCAGTAAATGCCTAAAAATGCATAGTCAATATATGGAGCTAAGGTCATTTTCAAAAACTTTATTAGCATGATAATATCTGTCTTAGACTGTACATAACTGTGTCAGAGCAATTGGATATAGAAGCATCCTGAGTCTGTCAAGACAGACATAACAGCTGACAGTGTGTGGAAATGAATCACTTTATCTCTTTGCTGAAGTGATGCGTGAATTGTGTGCTTTAATGGAGGTATGTCTGAGCTCCTGAACTCTGATGTGTCCACATTCAAATTAAAATAAATGCAACAGTCTGTCCTGTCCTAATTAGTTAAACAAATGCTTCTGCTAATGAAATGACAGAGATGACTTTAATCTTCTAAATTGAAGTATTTCTGGCTTTGAGCCAGAGGAGAACGTAGTAGTAGCAGAATTACTGAAGCATTTCTGTAGTATGCTTTATTGTTGGATCTGCAATCATTTAGACAGGCAAGTGAATATCTTTGCAATCATTGCGAATATCATAATTTCCAGTCTATGGATAAGAGAAAAATATTACCCTGGGAGGTTTGGTCAGGGTGAAGTTCAAACTAGTAGTGTGGCTGTTAGCAAAAGTTGTAGGGGAGCTGACATCCTGCAAGTAATGGTGTGTTACAGCTTCTTTTGGAACAGCATGAAAATCTAAAAAGTTTACACTAAATTCTTCCCCCTAACAATTCCAGCTAGCAAGCTGTCTTTGTCATGGAGGCTCATGTAGCATTTACATGTGTCATTTGAAATGTATAGAAAATCACCACAAAATGCATGCTTATAAGAATGGGGGCAGGGAGCATGTAATGAGAATTACAACCTTTGTTTTTCTCTTAGGGCTGTGACTGTGCTGCAGCACAGGAATTGCACACTGAACCTGACTGAAGCATAAGTGGAGTAGTGAGTTTCCCGTGCCAAAAATAAGCGTGAGGTAGAAAGGCTACATGCAGATTAGGAAAATGAAAATGGTGTAAATATACACACAGTCTACTGTCAGTAATGTAGAATAGGTTATTAAAAAAAAAAAGGTAAAGATTGTATGAGGAAGCATCGCTGTCATGTTAAACCGGGGAAGAATTTGGCTCGTATTTAATGTCACATCACTCATTTAAAGCTCTAAAAATAGTGTTTATAATAAAACCCCTGACACAGCCGTGGCTAGGATAATTCAGATGGCCCCTTTCCCTTTTTAATTTGTGAAAAAAGCTCCCCCTTTGAAGAAAAGTATTTGTTTACAGTTGTTTATCAGAGCAGGAAATGGATCAATTAGACGTAACTTTTAAAGTTAATTGACTGCCACTACTAAAACCACCTGACATCATGCTTTTGCCAGCAGTGCCAGATGAGAAATCTCACCATTGTTGCTGTGGGAAAGGCAGGGACATGATGGGAAATGTTATTCTTGGCACTCGGAAGATTAAAAATTTTAAATATTTATAGAGTCTTATCTAAACTACTGATTGGTTATTAGTGCCTTGAATTGAGGCAGGGATGTGTGAATCCCTAGAGCTTCATGGCCCTATCCCATCTGGATGAATCTGAACTGTTAATATAGAATTGGTGCTCTAAGTCTTCCTCTAGCTATATCCTTCTTTCCATCCTGCACTGCCTTTGTATTTATGTCTTTCTCTTGGGTTGTTTTTTTAATGATCTAGAATGTAATAATAGCACAAAAGAAAGTTTAGGACTCCTTCCTCTTAGAAATATTTGGCTTCAAAGCTATATTTGTATCTTTTTTCAGCTGCACAGGCTTATAATCTTTTTTGCCTGTTCAATAGCGGAATGACTTCATTAGCATGGTGCTACCTTGTTGCTGTACTGAGTTTAGCAATCTTTTCTACTTCCGCAGTACTTCCCTGCTGGCTCACAGGGTTTGGAGGGGAGAGGTTAACAGATATTCTGGGTTATTTCTTCCTAACAAATTCCTGGCCCATTTGGAGACTCAAGAAAGCTATTGGATACGTTTATTGGTGTTGCCAATCCACATTTTTTCCTGTCAGTTGTGAATAGCTACAGCTTTTGACAAGTGTAATGAGGCCTTTGGTAATGCTTATGCTGTTTGTAGCAAATAGACTTACTGTGGGAATCAGAAGCCTCTCAGAAAGCCCCGATTTCAGATCTGAGGGAACCAGGGTAACGCAACCTATAGCTATAAAAAACTCTCCTATCTTGCCTAATATGGAGCCTCACAAGAGGACCCCTTGAGTCTGTAAATGAGGTTGAAACTATTTGGTGTGGCTAACATGTTTCAGCTACTTTTTAAAAAATTAATGATCTTTTTCCTCTGATATTATTTCCATGTTGCTGTCAAGCCTATGGTAAAATGGTAAGAGAGAGTGAATGAGCTTGGGGCATACTTTAGAGGCAGAACAAGTAAGAAAACTCTCTAGGTCAAGTAGTTATCTTATTTAAAAATAAGTCTTAAATTCGATAGACTTGTGAGCCTAAGGCAAGCTTAATTAAACTTAAAGGAGAGCAAAAATAAGCATCTAAAATGCTGTTTTGGTTCTCGTAAATCTGAGTAAGCCAAAAACTGGATTATTCAATTATGTATGGTTGTGGGATTTGTTTTGTGAGCGTTTTCCTACTTAGCCCAGATTTTCAGCAACCTTCTCTTGTGTGCTCTTGGCTGTTTCCAAAGGAGGTGAAGAAGGAGCTTCAGGTTTTGATTTGGGGGCTCAGTGCTCCAAGTCTCTCCCGTTTTGATATTAGGCTGGCTGTGGGCATACTGGAAAGTGTGTCTGCAGGGAGGAGGTGATGCATTGATACTATTCAGGATATTCACCACAGACTGCCTATCTGCAGCTGTCCTTGCTTCTGCACTTGAGGAGGTGGAGTCGCTCCCTGGAGAGGATTGTGAAGCCGCAGTTTGCAGTGCAAGTTTAATAGAAAGGTGCAGGCTGGCCGCACGATGGGTTTTGTGGGCTGAAAGCTTGTCACTTCTGAATGAGTTCAACATAAGAGCCTGTCAGTCTCATGTTCACTTTCTTCTGGTAAAATATTCTTTAGACTGCTCTGCATAACTAACATCTGCATTGAGTTACCTTTCTCCCTTTTATTTTTTGACTGAAATGCACAGTGCTTTAACATCAGTTTAATTTACTTTGTCTGTTATGCAAAACTAAAAACTTTGAAGAACTCACGTAATGGGTTTAAGTATCATTGAGACAGACAGCTACCTGGCTGGTTGTGTGAGAAGTTAGTCACATCCTAGCTCTTACACACCTGTTCCTTGGTTTTCCCATCATTTGAGAGGGAAGAAGAAATGAATAGATCATCACTATTTTGATATAACAGGTCTCTTCACTGTAATGTCTGTCAAGTATCCATGCGGAAGACTTTATGTACGCTCAGTGGGTTAGAAGAAGGAGATGAGATTTATCAGCATCTGCCTCGGAAACCAGCATCCCTGATAATAGGATTCTCTGAGCCCAGAGAGCCCTCAGCTCTGTTCACCTCCTTGAGTCAGCTTTTCCAGCAGACTGGGCCTCGCTGAGTGTCTTGAGGACCAACACACAATCACTTGACCACCAAATTTAATGAACACAAGAGAACAGTGTGTTTTAGAAGAAAATGTAAGAAGCAAGGGAATGAGTAGGTGTAACTTGGAAATGTGAGAGTAAGATGATGTTTAGGGATCAATGTAGCTTTAAGGTGTGCCACTCACAGTTATGCATCCTCTCAGTCATGCCCACTTGATTGCATCAATGTTTTATTTTTGGCACTCCCTGGATCACTTAACTGCAGCCTCCAGCCAGTGCAATCCAAATAACGTGTATCTAACCTACTACCCAGCTGTGACAATGCCCAGTAGCAGATGGTTAGGAAGAGTGTAAGAATAGAAAAGGGTATAGTGATACTTTTGTGGTGCAGTCTCCAAGCTGCCAACCACTCAGGAACTTCAACACCCAGAAATAGAACCATTTTATATATTAAGTATCAATTTTATTGTTTTATTTATATTTGAGAAAACTGTATGATGTTAAGTGGTAAATGTGGTAGTGGTGGTAATGAGAAGACGGTTGGACTAGATGATCTTACAGGTCGTTTCCAACCTTGTGATTCTATGATTCTAAGTTCAAATGGAGCTTTTAGCATTGCCTGTCTCTGGTCTACAACATTCTGAAGTGAAATATGAATGAAAGCGTATTACTAGTAACCCATTTTGAACCTACCTGGTGTCTGATCTGATGTCCCTGTCATTGTAATAAGAGAAAACGAGGCAATTGTTCTGTTTACCTGTTTATCTGCCATTCTCTTCTTTGCTGATTTTTTTGTCCCCCTTTGTCCCTCCCAATAGAAATGGAAAGTCATTCCATTAGCCGTTACTCAGTGAAACTGTGGCATACTCTGTTTACTTGTTCCTTTTACATTCAACCTTTTGTAGTGCTCCTGTGTCTGTTTTTGAATGGAGGAGGAAGCATATAGGTGAAGTACAGATTTTTATAGCAGGAGAATGCTGTTTTTCTTTATCCTATTACTCTTAAATCTTAATGCTCATTTGCTTTTTCAAAGCACAAATTAAAAGATCACATTCCTTAGGCCTTAAGCCTTCCCTTATGTCTATCACTCGTCATTTACTGACATTGAATTTTATTTTATTTGCCCAAAAGGTCCTTTTGCCATTCTTTATGGTATTATACATGCTTCTCAGTGGAGATGTTATCCCACAAACTGTTGCCTTGCTAGTCAACTGTTTTCTGGAGTATGAATATGTCAGTTGGCACAAGTTGTATCACAGATGTCTGTCAGTCTGTGCTGGTGATCTTACTCCATTAAGAGCACTGTCTTTTAGGCCTGCTGTTGGTTTTTTATTGCCTGATTACTCAAATGTGCAAAGACCTTCATTCTTATTCTGTGTTATCTTAGTTTCTGAATCTCTGATAAAGCTGAACCAGCAGAATTTGGAAATCTGAATAAAGAGAGGTTATCTGGTGGAGAAAGTCTGTTTTACTTGGGCAAAGAGACTCTCTGGGCTGCTTGTTGTGCCGTGCCCAGACACACCAGTCAGGTCATGGATGCCTCTGTGGAGGCAGTTGCAGTCCCTGGCATTCTGCCTTCCAGGGAAATTGCCTGCAGCTGACTTCACCTGCTCTTGGCCCAGAAGTACTGTGTGATGTCAGGATGGTTGCTTAATTGCTATGAATGTTCATTTTCCATAACTATGCTATGGGAAATAAAACTTCCTATCTCACAAGCACACTGTAGAGTCCTAATTAGCCAACAGCATAGTTCTTGCTGGGAAACCTTGGACTGAAAGAAGCTGAGAAATGCAAAGTATTGCAAGTATTTCATCTTGTTGTACTTGAGCATCAGTGTGACCCATACTCCAAAGTCAGTTAAGTGTTTTTGAAATATCCCAAAGTAGTCATGCCGGTAATAGGTGACTCATTAGTAAGCAGCCCGTGGTGTGCTCACTGCTCAGATGTGTGTACCCATGGGGGCCTGGGTAGGCCTCCAGAATTCCCAAAGGCCAAAAACATTGGTTTTAGTGGAAAAGCAAGTTGGTAAGCTTTTTAAAGTGCCTGTTGTTTCTGGTATTCAAAACCTGAAAGACCTTTGGGTTTCCTTTCTAATGTCACTTAAATGGAAAATTTCAATACCTTTAATATTTTAATGTTAATTCCAAAATTACTGGTTTTCATATACTGTGCCTGGCTGGCTTTAAGCAGTATGTCACCCTCCACCTTTTTCTCTAGCTACGCAGAAGCTATTTTAAAACTGGTCCTGATGATACGCTGCTGACGTGATGTTAAAATGTAACATTAGAGGAGTGTTTCTTGTAGAGCTACACACAACCTGCCATTGTAGGGTTTTTGCAACCAGGGGAAAATAAAACGGGTCAAAATAGGTCAAACCTCAGTGTGAGAAGTATCTGTGTTAAGTGGAAGATGAGAAATGAAATATTAACCGAAATGAGAAATAGTGATGTTTGTGTTTTCAATTGGTCTGAGTTCGCAATGGGGCTTTGAATTGTGCTGCTGCCAGATCTTGTACTGCTGCTGTCAATCACATTTTTTTTTTCTTTCTTGAAAGGCCCATGGCAAATTTATTTTGGATAGTTTCTTAACAGGTGTTTCCTTGACATTACGAATGCCTTATATGAGAACTGGCTTTATGTCCGGAGCTCTCAGCTGAAATCACACGGCGGGCCGACACAGGCGCTCGCGTGTTTACTCATCTGCGCCCGCGCTGACAGCAGATCCCCGCCGATTCCCACAGTTGGCCGGGACTGGACACAGAGCAGATGTCGGGGATTACGGGGAAGGCTTCGGAGAGGCTTTAGGCCTCGTGGTTGCGGAAGTAATTCATTGTGGAGATGCAGACAGGGCCCGCCGGACCCACGCTCAGGGGTCTGCTGGAATAGGTCTCAGTGGATTTCAATATCCAAATCAAAAACAAATGTTTTCCTGGTACCTTTTAATTAAAGGGAAAGCATAAATCAATATAATAAAGTTAATGCGCCGAGAGGTATCGCATTTCTACAGAGTTCTCCCTAACAGAGTAGCTGGCAGTGTGGGTCTCTGAGAAGAGCCGTGGCTGGCTGAGTTGAAGGGTCTCCATGAGGATGGCTGGATGGAGGTGGGGCAGCTGCAGGCCTGGCCTGGCACCGCCTCTCAGGAGAGTCTGGTCACCTTGCAGTGGGGCTGGTGGTTATTGTGGTTGTTTTGCAGATGTCTTGTGAATCCAGGGTTGCTTCCTGTGGGACTTGTCTTCATTTGACTCTTGTCTTTTCAACACTGCATGCTCAGAAATCAGCCATCTGTGGGAAAACAGAGGTGGCACAAGACGACCAAGACTAGTGGTGGAGATGATTTATTGTGATGTCTCCCACAGACATCACGTATTGCACAATATGCCTTTGAGGCTTTGAAGGCATCTCTGTGGGCCAGGAAGGTAACTTTCGGCTGTGATTCATCTATTTATGGGTTCAGAGGAGACATCTGTAAAAAAGAGAATTTATGTACATCACTACTATCTTCTATTGTGCTGTTGCTATTAAGATTTTGGTTAATGGTGAAAGGAATAAGAGAGAAACAGGATACATCTCCAAGGCTTGGCAACTGTGTGGTGGAGATGATTGCAAATGTACTTTGTATGCGATAACGCAGAAAACAAAGACGTGTGTGGGAAAAAGTCATATGTATACTTGAGCAATGAGGTAAATTGCTTTGTGAATGAAAATGAAGGGTAGTAGTACCCTTTTGTGATAAGACTCCATTGATCCAAGTTGAACTGCAGTCATGCTGAAATAACCCACATCTTTAGGGCCTTCAAGAGAGTGTGACAGTAACAAAGACTTGGAGCTAACCTTGTTTTAAGAACAGCCATTGAGTATAGTAGCTGAGCAAAGATAAAATCCCAGGTGAACACGTAGTCACTGAGCTAATAAACTGCTCTGTCTACAGAAATGTGATGTGGAGAAATTACTTATCTGTTGCAATTCCACATTGCTATAACAGATAAAAACCAAAAGTCTGTAAAATTAAATTTACAGGATGTAGTTTTTCAAAGCTGTGCATGGAAGTGAAGTGCTTTCAGCTGCTATTGGGTGCAGTAAGAATTCAGCCTGATTTATAAACATACACCCCAGTTTGAAAAACTAGAAGAGGTCTGTTCTGGGCTTTGCAGTTATTGGACTGATTCTTGCTATATTGTTGGCAGCCCTTTTCTGGAAATCCTGAGCTATTGAGGAATCTCCAAGATGTGAGACAGAACAGGGTAAACTTATACCTTATCAGGAAAACAGTTAAAAGCAAAATATCAAAAAACACAGCACTTTCCATTCATTGAAACTCTTTGCATCAGCAAACCCTGTGCAAAGCCACAGTACATTTCAACAGGCTGCCTGCAAGCTCAGGTGCCTATGTGCTCCATCTAAGTTGCTGGATCAGGGCTCTGGAGAGTAGTAGTCTGGTTAAAATCAGCTTACCTGCTATATGTGTGGGCAAGGTGCAGGATCTAATTTGAACTGATTTTGATGGAAGTTTTGGCACTGATTGTTGCAGGTCTTTGCTATATATATGCTGTAGAACATGAGTTTTAGTCAACAGCTTCACTCAGAAGATGAAATCTTTTAGCTGATCCAGACAAATGGATAGTTGCCTTATTATACTTAGCTGAAATATTCAGTATTGTAGCATAGTTCATGTGTGTTGTTCTCTTTCTCTATTTGCCTTTTTGAGGTGTTCTACAAAAACACAAAAATATTTCGCAGTAAGTGGGAAAACAACAGAAGTGGAATAAATGCAGACTTCAAAGTACACATATATTAAAATATATGCATAATAATTACATGAGATAGCATCAAATACCATTTTCTCTATTATAAAATGGTTTTTTACAGTATACTACTTAAACATTTAAAAAAATAAAAATTTTAAAAACAGTGAGGACCGTATTTTTGCATTTTCTCTGAGGTTAAGACACATGCTCAAATTCATACAATAAAATAATATGTGAAATAACACTAAGTTTCCTGAACATAATTTTTTTGCTGCTTTTGATTGTCTTTTTACTCAGGGATACTGCTTTGCTAATAGTGGAGGGGAGGGCGTATCTTGGAACAAACGCATTTTGTGCGAGGGAACCAGTGTTGGTGCAGTAGCACAGTTGGAAAATTTCAACACACAAAGCCAGGAAATTTGGAGGTTCTGACTCTTTTTTTTTGTACGTGTAACTTGGCAGGTAGTACAAATATCTTATATCTTCACTGGCAAGCAACAGCTTCTGCTAAACATAATTATTCCCTTGGAGCTTTAAATTCAAAGGTGGGTTCTGTAAAATTTAATTTTTTTCCCCTGCAGCTTTCATGATAAAGGAACAGTTATTAAATAAGGGCAGCTACCATACAAGAGTGGTTACTATTAAAACCTGCACAGGAAAAGTTACAGGCACCAAACAAGAGTGGTTATATGCTGAGCATGACTTCAAAAAGAAGAAACATAATGTAAGATATAAATTCATTTTTATATGCAGAGTAAAAGTTTGTGCTGAAGTGCATGAAACAGTGAACAAGACAAGCTGTTTCAGGTCTATCAAAGTTACTGCTTCGATTTACATTAAGTTTTTTGTATTTGTGCCTGTGTTTAATTTGAAGGGGGAAGGAAAGAAAAACTGCAAATATTCTGAAAAAGTTCTGGCTTTCCCACTGGCAAGCACACTTGGATATTGATTTTATTTGGGCTCAGTGAATGTGGAGTAGCAGGACAGGCTACCACACGTAGAATAGTAGAATGGATTGGGTTGGAAGGGACCTTAAAGGTCTTATAGTTCCAACCATGGGCCTGCTCTTCTAGGTCCTCATGTGGAAGCTGAGCTTAAGCTGCTACAAAAGAAGGTTATATTGTGCTGCACAGCTGTCTAATTTGCATCATCTAAGAAAACCCTGAGGTTTTATGACTTAGGATACTATCAAACTTGACTCAAGTGAGAGAAGGTAAATCATGGATGCCATCCACAGCATCATTTGAAGCAGATTTATTTTTCTTCAAGGTATTCATGGTGCACAAGAACTCCTTACTCAGAAACATTTAATTTGTGCTTGGGGAGCTCAGACCAATACTGAATTAATTTTTGATTTTTTTTTTTTTTTTTTTTAAACCAGGAAGCAAAATTAGTCCCCAGTACCATTTACCTAAAGATTTACTGAGGTATTTCATCCATTTTAAGGAGGAAGTTCTTTTGTTAATGAGCTCTGTGCTTCCTAACAAAATTTCAGGAAGCCACTGATGTTCATATGGAACATAATTTTACTATGTTTTTAACCAGTAGTCTTCTCCAGATGACTCTGAAGAAGCATTTGTTTGCATTATTGTTGAGCTTAACATAACCAATAATGAAAAAAGAAATGACAGGCTGCATAAAACTACATCAGAGTTTACACTGCCAGTGAACCATAAAGTCAAATTAAAACACTATCTGATTAATTTCCTTAATTTTCTACTATCAGAGTAATAATGGAAAGTAACATGGGCTGGTTCCTTATTTAATTGGTAGTGTTGTATACTAATTAAGTAATGAGATATAGTAATATTTTCGTAGGCAAAGCTGTATATGTATAGTTGACACAAACCAGAGCTTATTAACACCCTTTGAGACACAGTTGCCTAATGATACATTAATGTGTATTTCATATATTTTTCAAATAGTAATTTCTGTTAATTATATTAAAAAGTGGAACAAAAAGATGTTGGTAACTTGTTGTATTCTTCCATTATGGAAAATTAGTTCCTAACAGAAAATGAAAGGGAGTACAAGTTCTGAGGATTTCACTGTGCTCCTACAGTGTTGTAACTCCAACTGGTTTCTCCAAGATAATGTGAATGTGTGTGAAAGCTTTGGTATTGTAGCATTGTATTGCCAGTTCCTGGAATTTTCTAATCATGATTGTTCGAAAGACACACTTCCTTTTAACCATCGCACCAAGCAACTTCTTTAATGAAAAACTTCTTTCCTGAGGCCTAAATCCCAAAATATCTTGGGCTTTACTAGGAATACCAAGTATATGTCTTTGTGATAGCACTGGCATTTTTCTTTATGTTCACAATACTACTCTTATCTTCCCTCTCTACGTTTACATCCAGGCTTTAAATTAAAATTACCAAGAGCCTTGATTGGTATGGCATGAAAGCTAGCAAGTGGATAAGTTTCTTATTCTAGTCTTCCATATGGTTTTAAGTATGAGATTTAACAAGTCCAAGGGCAAGATGTTTTACTTGAGTTGATACAATCCCAGATAGGAGTATAGACTGGGAGAAGTACTCATTGAGAGCAGCCCTGTGGAGAAGGATATGGGGGTCCTAGTGGATGAAAAGCTGGACATGAGCCAGCAGTGTGCTTGCTGCCTGGAAGGCCAGCAGTATCCTGGACTGCATCAAAAGAGGGTTAGCCAACAGGGAGAGGGTTGTGTATCCCTCTACTCTGCACTTGTGAGGCCCCATCTGGAGTACTGTATCCAGATCTGGGGCCCCCAGTCTGGGGGGGATGCAGAGCTGTTGGAGAGAGACCAGAGGAGGGCTGCGAAGGTGATCAAAAGACCGGACGCTTCTCCTATGATGAAAGGTTGAAGGAGCTTGGCTTCTTTAGCCTGAAGAAGAGAAGGTTCTGGGGAGAGACCTCATTGTTGCCTTCCAGTACTTCCTGCTTACAAGCAGGAGGGAAACCATCTTTTTAAGCAGACATATAGGACAAGGGGGAATAGCTTTAAACTAAAAAAAGGGGAAGTTTAGGTTAGATGTTAGAACTTTTTTTACTCAGAGTGTGGTGAGGCGCTGGCACAGTCTGCCCAGAGAAGCTGTGGATGCTCCATCCCAGGAGGTGCTCAAGGCCAGGTTGGATCAGGCTCTGGGCAGCCTGACCTGGTGGGTGGCAACCAGCCTCATGGCGTGGGGGTTGAAAATGGGTGATCTTTAAGGTCCTTTCCAGCCCAAGCCATTCTATGATTCTATGACTGGCAAAATTAAAAAAAAGAGAGTAAAATATCTGAAAGAAGTATCTGATTTTTCTGTGCTTCTTTTACCACTCTCAAGGGGAAATGGCTGTATGAGTAGAGACTGGAAGAGGGAGGAAATAGGTTTGAGACTGGACCAATGTGTCACTGTGTTAAACCCAGCCAGCCAGTGAGGTCATTGTTTTCATCTGAGTCATTTTAGAATGAAAACTCTTACATTATGGAAAACATTGCACATCTTTATTTCAGACATGGAAATATCCAGCCAGCCTTTCAGGAGTAGAGCTCTGCTGATTTTATTCGAGGTATCCCTGCCCCAGTGGTGTAAACAGGAGGGGAAATCAAATTGTTATTCCTTCTTTTTTTTTACACTTTGCCACTAACTCAAAGTAAGGTATTCTCTAGGCACATTTCAAGATGCTTGTTGAGGAGGGAGCCAGTAAATCTGTTCATCACACCTGTCAGCCCTGAATCTAGTAAACCTGTCCAGCCTGGAGCAGGCTACAGTTATAGAGGGGGAAAGGTTCTTAAGCACCGACTCATGGTGAGGCTATATTATGTTCCAACATGCAGAGGGAAAATCCTTGAGACTGCATTCTTGGCTGTTGATTGTATTTCATACACAGGCTCCGGTAGGCTCAGTCTCTGTGTAGGACAATTTAATTGAGGGACTTGGGCAATCTGCCCAGCTCTGCAATTGATTTGTGTGGCCATGAGCAAACCATGTCATCTCTCTGCACTTGGGTTTTAATGTATATGGTCTTTAAGGTGGGTCTTAGATTAGTAACACTTTATCTTGCTGTATAATACGGTAATTATAACAATTTGTGTGTTTTGTGTGATTTAATAGCATAGTGATTGTCACATAAGCTAAGAGGAATAGTAGGAGGTTTTGGCTAAATCTAACAATTGCTCTTTTATCATTTAATTGGGTGAAACCATTGCTACTTTATGTCTTGAGAATAATTTATGAAACTGACACCAGCTTCGAGCTGTTTGTATAGCACGTGCTTGTGGTGTTAACCTATGGCGAGTGTGATGTCTCCTTAAGATTAATTCTACTATTTGCTTGATAAGCATTTAACATTTTTGCTCTTTCATGATTAAACTTAGAGGTCTTTTTGAAAAAAATAGAAAACTGGCCTGTGCTGGCACTGAAACGTTCAGTCTTAACAGGATCCAGAACATGCAGAAACTGCATGTTCTGTAAAGGAAAGCATATTTGGGTAATGGTCTACCAAGTATGTAAATTCATCCGTTGTTTATAGGAGAGTTTCATTATCATTTTCATGATATGGACACCCCTCACAATCATCACGTGGCCCTCTTCTCCCCATCTCCTCCTCTACTAACAGCTGCCAAAAACGGTGGTACACTGTCTTCCATGTTTGACTAGTGAGGACCAAAAGTAATCTGCCTATGATTGTGCAGGTGCCCAGTTGACAGCAGACTGGATTTGGATCCCAAATGGGATGCTGGCATTTCCATGAACATGAAATTGAAATTGAGCAGCTTATTGGATCCTTATCCATGTCTCGTGGAGACAGTTATGAATAGGATCTAGGCACAATTCCAGTAATAATTCTTGTTGCACTATAAATACAAAACCAGCTGTTTTCATGGTGAAGCTATGCTTCTGCTATCCATTTTTAATCAGAAATAGGATGCATGGGCATCTGAGGAAATGAAGCAATAAAAGATTTTATTATTTAGAATGTGAATTTATATTTTATCTCACTTTTCTTGAATGATCTGAGATGCTTGTGATCCTTGTTTGGGTTGTCTGAATCGTTTACTGGTCCCCAATTGTTTCCTAACCATGCAGTGATAAGAATACAAAAACAATCAGAATGTCTTCCCACACCTGAGCACTTCCTGGCATTATTATTCTCACTGGAAGGAATTGTTGAAATTGGTGGCACCACCTATTGGCAGGAGAGTAAATCTGTGAATACAGATGCATACTAAGAAAGAATAATAAAAGAGATTTTTTTGAAACAACCGAATTGATATGCTTCAGTAAAGCTAGTCCTTGATTTAAAAACAAACAAAAAACAAAACACCACTTAGTCTAAAATATATTTCTAAAATAGTAGTGATGCAGAGCAGGTCTTTCTAGTCATTCATACTGGCCAATACTGTCACTTTTTTTTGTTGTTGTTATGTTTAAAAGATTTTTGAAAAGGTACCCACTTAAGAAAGCAGCTTTGCAACTGGCTAAAGGTATTAAGACCTAGATTTTTTGCTGATTTTGTGAAATAACTGGGGGTAATTTTTTCCTTATTTTATCGTTCTTATTCTTCCATTTTAACAGCTGTTACCCATAGTCTGAAATGAGCTATTTCTCTGCAACAGCTTCCCCAGTGTTTGGAAGGCAGTCTACTGATGGCAGCAGTTTAAGCCGCAGTGCCTTCAGCAGGAGGATCTGCATTAGCTTTGAGGGTTTCATTGATGCTATGTGATAAATGGCTTCTGGTAGTTGGCTTTGGGTGTGCTAGTCACTAGTGGTTATGCCGGAAGAGTCTAAAAATGACTTAGTTGCTCATCATGGGCCTGTGTGATGACAGAACTGGTCAAATTTTCAGTTTGTTTAAGAAAACAACTTCACTGTGGCCTTCTTGAAATACATACGCATAAATAAATATATACGTACATTTTTTCAAAGGTGGTGGTTCCTATTTAGCATCTCTGCTTTTCTTATCTGGAGGAGATGCCTGATAGTTGAAGGCTGTCACTTCTTGGGGCTGGGCATGGAGGTGCAGTGTTTCCTTGAAGACACATTGCAGATCAGGCTACACTGCCATCGTGAATAGCTGAACAACTGCAGTGAGGCGTGGGAACAGCTGCAAAGTCTGGAGAAGGCTTTGATGCGATATATATGTCTTCTCAGTATAGCTTCAGTTCATAACCCAGTTGGAAAACATCCTAAAAATGCTGTCTATGGATGTGCCCACGTTAGGTGGTTTCCAGGGATTCCTCTGCTGAGGAGCTCTGGTTGTGTGAGCAGATGGTATAACCCTGCTGTGGCCAGGACAACATTCAGGTCCGTGTGCACAGCAAACCAGTTGCTGTCCTGCAATGGAATGGGCACACAACTGCTCACAGAAACTAAAAACAAATGGGCAGAAACAGTGCAGGTGAGCTCAGGAATGGAGAAAAACTTAGAGCATGCTGTATGGAAAAAGGCTTGCCAGCAGTAATGTCAGTGTCTAAAGGGGTGAGATGAGATGGATGGTTTTACTGTTGTGGTGCAGTTTGCCATCAGGCCAATGCTGATGTAAAATGTATAGTTGCAGGTAAAAGGTATATGACTTGAGCTTCTTTAGTGCAGAGGATTTAAGATGCGAAATTTCCAAGTTCATAGCCATTGATAGTTCATAGCCATTGATTGAGCTGGCAACATGATAAAAGGTAGCATTTCAGTTCCTGGTGAACAGAAAGTTGGATTGTTCTGTGCGTTAAAAGCACATCAAGTTTCTTTCAGCTAGGAAAGCGAGAAGTAGAATGTAAAGTACTTGGAGCAAAAATGCCAGAAAATGCATGTATGATTAATACTCCTGTCCTTTTCTCTTCTTTATTAGCAGAAGCATGAAAGGATGGTCAGTGCAAATGCTGATGTGATTAAACTGCTGACACTTGCAGGGTCACAGCTGAAGAAAAGCAAAGCACGAGTGTGAATCTCATCATATTTTGCCACTACGTTACTGTAGTTCAGCTTCTTGGTTAACAATTAAGTTGAGATTTTCCCTCTTACTCCTGCCCATCCTTTTCTTAAGTAAGCATAGATCAAAACTGACGGTATGCTTCTGGCATTCTCGTGTGAAAGTAGGCATGAGGGATCACAAATAACTACGAGCTGATTCTCAGACTGGAATTTGTTTGCTGACTGTCCGTGTGGGTGGCAGAGTCCATAAATGTTTTAGCACAGTCTGGTTCGTTCTTGGTCTCAGTACAAGATTTACCACTGACCTGTCAGTCCAGCTGCAGCATGGAAGACTGTACATTCAGAAGTGAAAAATGCTTTTGGAAGTCTTCAGTACTTAGCAATTCAAGGGCAAGCTGCTGCTGGCTAAATATGGCTGAGCAGAGAGGTGGATGACTCTAAATAGAGAGTGACACTGGGAGAAGATTCTGGGTGCAACAAGTGCTGTCCTGGCTCTGCAGTGTGGTGGTTGTTCTGGGTTTTAAGCCCCCCTGTACTAAGTGGTGGAAGTTCCTTCTGTTGAGATCAGATGCCTTTGTCTTACTGAAGTATGTAGCTACAAATCATCTTCTCACAGTGTATTTCAAGGGCTAGAAGTCATGTGTTCAATTTCATGTTCTGTAGTTCAGCTTTGTGCTTGTCTATAAAATTTCCTGACACTTCAGTGCCATGGGCTGCTGTTCCCTTGTGTGCTGCAAATGAGGCACAACCAAACCATCTCAGCCTGCATGTCAGCAGGAGCCAGCTGCGTCACTTCAGAGTCCATGAGTATATGCCTCCCTGCCCTTGGCTACAGTGCATACAGACATCTGTAGGTACACCTGTGGAGATTGTGTGTAGCATAAAGATACTGAGAAGCCAAGGTTTTGGGTAAGGTACATGGCTCATTCACAAGCAGCAAGAGAGCAAGGTGTGGCTAGCTGCTGGAAATGCTGTTGACACCTTTCAGCCCATGTTTTACTTGTGCTCTGCACACAATTCATTACAATAGAAAAATACTCTTTACTGGTATAGCAGAGAAATTAAACGATTCTCATGGGATGTGTGCATGTATGTTCACACACGCATGCAGGAGGTGGTGAGGTTGTTTCCAGTCTCCTGTGTGTCAAACCAGGTTTTACTGTTAATTTATCTGTAAAAGGTTCTAGAGAGACCCCTAAATAAATGACCTGAAATAGCAAGTCCAATAAATAGTGCTATGTTTCAACTTTGTTCCACAGCTCTATCTGTATGCTGGAACCTACAGAGTTTGTGCATATCTTCTTTCGCAAGTCCTACCAAGTTTTCTCTTCAAGCATTACAACAGTGGAAGAAATGCAAATATAAACTTGGAGCTCTTCATTTGTAAAAAGCCATTTACGGAGACAGGAGTGAATCCCTCCCTTCCCTTCCCCCCCCCCCGGGTTTCAGACAGCAGTAGTTTGAACAGGAAGTATTGTATTTAAGTGCAATATGACTGAAACATTTTAGTGAGATATCTTGGTTTGTTTGTTTGTTTCTGTGACAGTTTGATGCTGCTCAGAGATCTGAAGCAGTAGGGTAGAAGGAGTAAACAAAAAGCAGAAAAGACTTACTAAAATTAAAAACTTAATGTGTATGGTGCACTTCTCCGTGAGTCAAAATGTCTGCTTGGATCAAAAAAATAATAGCAGCAGAGGATTTGATCTAAACGCAACATTTCTGAAAAAATCAAGGAAATGTGAGATCATAAAGAATGATCCTAGGGAGAAACACTGCTGTTGTTTCTCAATTACAGGCCTAATTTCAGTTAAGAGTTGTTGAGACTTCCACCTTTCTTCTTACCCCCACAAATTTCAACGTCATCCCAATCAGAGTTGCTGTTTGTTGCCATCCCTCTACTTTTTCCCTGAAATCAACCACTTAACATGTGATGTCTTGAAAATGCTCATAATTTGTTTGTTTTCTTTGTAGGCTGGAATGGTGCTGAGATGTGGCTACTTCTGGTTTGGGTTATTTCTCGTGCCCACTGTGTGCCTTGTGAAAGATGTGGCGTGGACAGCGTAAGTCCTGAGCCTGTCTTCTCTGAGTTCTGGGAATTATTCTGCATGCACATGTTGTCCAGTTCATCCTGTACCAATCTGAGGGAGGCAGCCTTCACTGAGTAACAAAGATATCTCTCTTGATTATTTACATTGTTTACGCTGTACATAAACAAATCGAATTCAGACCTCCGAGATGCCCTATTCTAAAAGGGAGCCAATATTTTGTTTGGTTTGACTGAGGTTACGTAGAACATAAAAATGCAGTACTCCTGTCCTTACCCTGTTCCAGTCTCCAGTTGCTGCTTTTTAGGTTCACTCGGCAGTGGGTCTTTGAAGATTTAGCTGAGAGGAGAGCAGTACTCACAGAACTCTGTATTTAGTTTTAGTAACGTCTTCCCTGCCCGGATAGGAGGAACAAGATCTGTGAAATACAGCTGTGTGTAATCTCCAGATCCACTCTAAACTCTCTAGTTTCAAAAATCTGCAGAACTTGAATAATTTCAGTAATTTTGATTTAAAGAGATGCAGTTTCTCTATCACGGCAATCTGAAATGCAGAAGCATACTTTTCAGGTAGCATTTCTGGTGTTCCACTTGCTTTTTAAGCGTCTTACTACCCACAGCTTTCATTCTTTCCTTTGGAAGTCTGTTTAACAACCAAGATGTTTTTGATGATTTGTTGGTGTGTTGTTTTTTGTAAGCATTTTTCTTTAGCCTAATTAATGAGATTTTTTTTGAATTCTGAACAGCTAGAGGTAACTTAGTAGTTACATTCTCATTGTGTTAGAAGAGCAACAAAGAAAGCATTGCCCTTTCTCTCATCTGAAGGCAGTGCTGGGCTTTATAACCTGATACAAGGACCCAACCCTTTTTAACTCAGGCAAAAATTGAGGTCCCAGCTGCCATGAAGAGCCAGAAGAAGAGAATACAGATTAGCATGTCACTTTGTCATGAAGGCCCAAAGTGAAAGCTTCATGATATGTAACAGTTAGCAATGAGCTTTTGATCAGTCAAGGAAGGCTCTGTTTTAGGGAGAAATGAAAAAAAAAAAAACAATCCCCCTCTTACCCCCCCCCCCAAAAAAAAAAAAAAAAAAAAAATGTTTGCCAAACATGGGTACATTTCAAGCTCCAGCATATGGGGTAAGTCAGGTAATATGCATGCATCTGAAAAATCTGATTTTTTTTTCTTCCCTTGGGGCTGATGGCATGATTAAATTAAACTAATTTTGCTTGGCAAATCTGCCAATCAGTAGATACATATTGTATGCTTTCCCATTTTCTTCATCAGCTTAATTTTCATGAGCTACATAGCTAAAATTAAACCTAAGTACCGTAATATAAAATTTATGTTAAGGTCAAACTATGATTTAATGGTTTTGCACACTAGAGGGTTTTTTGTTACATTCATTAAATTTCTTCAATTGAAAATAATTTAAGAACTCTGAAGCTGAGGCCAAAATGAGGCTAAATTTGGATACTTAAGTTAGCTATGTCAATGAGCTGGTTTTTAAAACTGAAAAAATCTTAGAACTCATTTAGTGTAACAGGTCCTACTCCTGTGTCAGGCATTATTTAAAATTACATGCTCAGAAGTCAATGGGAGTACTCCTGTGATTCAAGCCAAATAGGAGCTGAACTCTTTGCGTCATCAGGAATCAAATATATATGTAGGTGTCCAAGACTGTGCTTCAGTTTTTCAAATGTTTTTGTGATAGTTCAGTGTCCTGCACTTGTCCTCTGTTCTTATCAGTTCTTGGCAAAAATGGCTAAAGAATTGTAAAACAGACCAGGCTGAAGCAGGCTCATCCTCAGCTATTACTCATGGAAAACTGTTACTGACTCAGGCTGTTCTTTAATATTTCTTAGAGAATCTCAGCAATGTAATCCTTTCATTGGTTCAGAGCAGGAATGTACAGAGATTGTGAAGCTCTGAAGACAAACGTGTGTGATTGATACGCTGGATATTTTCCCAGCAGATTTTAAACAGGAGGCTCCTATCAAGATTAAGCAAAAAATCTGTTCTCTAAGCAGGACTTCTCTTTTTAACCTATTACTGAAAAATTAACGCCATTAACATTTTAACTAGGATAAATGAAATGACACAGCTATCAGCACTGCCATATGGAAGGAGTAAAGGTCTGTTTCCTTTCCAAGAGGCTTGCCATTCAAAACTTGAGCCCAAGGCCTCTGGAAGTCAGACAGCACATTTCCACAGCAGCGGTTACAGCACACTGCTGTCCATAATTCAGCAGAATCTGGTTTGGGCCATAAAATTCCAGCAGATTTGATTTCTCATGGTCATGGAATTTGTCCCTTTCTGATCCTTTTGGATGTGAAGTATATGTCCACAGAAAGAGCATCCGTGTGACCAAAAAGATACAAGCCGAATTTCAGTACAAAATACTGTCAGAAAAACAGATATGATACAGAGTTTTTTTGCCTGGAAGAAGGCTAAAAGGGATAACCCAGTGTGTTTAAGAGCCATGCAAAAATTTGTTTCTAAACTGCTGTGCTGTATCCAGTGTCAAAATGTTTAATGCTGGCAAGCATGAGCTAGTTTTATATGTTCCCTTAGTCGTACATGCTGCACTTGTCAACTCCTCTTATCTCCCATGTTCTCTGCAGCTCCAGGTTTTTTGTTTAAATATTCTTGTGTATGTATGTATATATGTATATGAAGTGAATCAAGGAAAGGTGGAATACTTCTCACTTTAGGAAAAGAAGGAAGCTTATTATTAATTCTTGGCTGCAATACCACATTGTTAACTTTGGTCCACTACCTTGAGTTCAGTAGCTTTGCTTGGATTAAGGTTCTGCCTTGTAAAAGTCCCAGTTGCGCTACCATTGAAAAGAACAGAGTTTTATAAGGTGAGTCCTTCCTTACAGTTGGCACATGTCACTTGAATGCATGTCACTGTTGCTAGGAAGTCTTGAAATGTCAAACCCACAAAGCTATATGAGGATCATAAAAATGTAGAATTTATTCTAGCAAAATTAGGGAAGAGAGCAAGAATTTATTTTTAAAGATGGTGTCTCAGCACTTAGTGTTATAGTGAGACATTTCTTGAGCCTTCCAATCCTTACCAAAGTCCTGATGTGCTTTTTTTTTTTCATGAGGGGAGGACTAGGGGAAGAAGCACATTGTACTTGCCAGCCCTTGCAGGGTAAATAAGTGAGAAGGCACATCCTGGTGTGCACTTGCAGTCTCTGGAGCATGGGACAGCTACTGTGGTGTTGATAACGAAGAGCCACAGTAGAGGTGTCCTTGCACTTGAGAAAAACTTGTGAATGTAACCGTGCTCCTGTCTGGCAAGTCCTGGCCTCCACAACCCCTAAATATCCTCCCAGGGCTGTGATGTGGAGGTATGCACTTCCCTGACTTGGAAGGGAGAAGAGCCAACTGAGACGATGGAGGTGACTCTTCAGCTGTTCCTGTAGTCCCTGATCTTAATATCCCTATGTGTGAGGGAAGTTGAGTTTGCCTTTATATAACTCAACAATTGCAGATGAACGGGAACAGCAAATACAAGAGCTCATAATTTATTGAGGGCTGATCACGCATCTAGGGCTGCTTGTAAAGTACAAGGTAAAAGCTAAGACTTCTACCTGTGTTTTTATATATCAAAAGTTAACAATGTGCTATTGTGAAAAAATCATGAAGTATCCAGTCCTGTTGCCAGCAGTCCGTGGAATATTTGCAATTGGCTTTGATGGGAGCAAGCCCAGACTCTGAGGCATTTGTAATACCATATTTTAGTATTTGTTCTTGGAGAAATGTGTGGATAGGTCAGCCCAGGCCCTTTTATAAATACTTCATTACTCATTCTTCCATGGATGTTCTTTCTCCAAGTGAAGAAGTGACTCAGTGCATAACAATTACCTGGGGGGGTTACTGTTGCTTAATGGATACTCAGCCATGGCAGAACATATGTATTCTGTTATTTCATTTTACTTCTAAAAAACTTCAGAACACCTGAATTTGGAGCAACCATGTTTTTTCCATATTGTGCAATACCTGCTCTTGCTGTCCTCCACTAATTAGATTTTGTTGCTCAGTTTGCATTTTGAATTCGCTGTTCACTCCAAGGAAAAAGAACATCCCTCATCTCCTATGCTGTGTGGCATGAAACCTTGGGAGAGAGACCAAATAACTTGCAGATTTCTGTGTTCTCGTCTATGGGAGAGCAGGTTTTAAAGGGGCTTTGTAAGTTCCAAACATGCTCAATGCTGAAGTTTACATTAGTAGGTAAAAGATGAGTTCAAGGTCAGTGTTTTAATGTATTTACTCAAAGAGTGCGGTAGTTATGTCAACTGTAAAAATTATGACAATTAATAATTCAAAGCTTTCTCATCTAAGAAAATGACTAGTTTCCCATCCTCAAAGAGTTTAACCATTAGCCTAACAAGTTATAGTAACTCAAATGCAATTAATATCTGTGCAGCTGTAGGTTATCTCACGTTTTTGAAATGCTGAATTTTAAAATAAGCTTGCTATCCTTTATTCTCCCGTCACAATATGCTGGTGTTCCCTTCATATCATACTCCTTTGGTGCTTTAAATCAGGTGCTCTCCTAAGTACATCCTTGGTATCTCCAGATTTTACTGTTTTATATTTTCTTGTTCTCTTTGCTTTGCTTTGCTCTTAAATTCAGATATGTTCTGAAAAGTTTTCATTTCAGTTTCTCATTCTGAGACGTATAGGACCTAATTCAGCACCACGAAGAAATAAGTACTTGGATATAACTTAGTATCAAGCCACTCACATCTACAGTAGACTCAGCAAAGGCTTTGTGGTTTTTTGTTTCTTATTCCCCATGGAAGGAGGGATAAAAATCATGCTTTTTAAAAATAAATGCATCTTCATTATAGTCTAATTATATATACAGCAGTTACTTTTCAGCTAGAGGAAGGAAGACATGTTTTGTATTATTGGTTAAGGATGATAGAATCTGTGTGTAGGATTTTTATAAAACCTGAAAAGAAATTTTTGCCACCTCTAGAACTGAAGAATATAATTTTAATGCCATGAAGTGAAGCAAGTGCTGTATTAACATACTTGTTTCCATCTTGTTTTCGGGCTTATCATGCAGTCACATGCAAATCAGTGTTGTCTCATGGGACACTTGTCCTCCTCTAAGTGACACAAAAGAGGAAGCTGATCAAAAAATGTCCATTGCAGAAAGATCCCACATTTCGTATTATTACTTTGTAAATGTCAGGAAAGGGGACTGGGTTCTCCTTATGCCAGTTTAATTTTTAGTAGTACTAGAGTGGTAGGTGAAACCGAAAAAGAGCCTTAGTATTTACAGGGGGGAACTACTTTCCAAATTCTGGTTACGTTTGTGGTGCATGCATGGCTCATTGAATCCCCAAGCTGAGAAAATAGGACAGAACCAGTCTTGTTACTGTCATCTTGAAAGCACTGAGAAAGAAGTGCTTTTCCAAGTCATGTGAGACTGATAAATGAAAATAAAGGGGCTTGAATGGCAATTATTATCTGAGACTCTCCTCAGGTTTTCAGAGCAGTGTGACGCATAGCTCAAAAGACCGAGTTTTACTGCCATGAATATTCAATGAATTTTTGTTCTTTTGTCTGAGAGCTCTGGTCCTGAGCAGTCCCACAGCAGCAGTGTCAGGTCTCCACAGTCCGATAGCTGTGCTTGTTGGTTGCATCTTGAGTGTTGTGTTGAAGCAGACAAGCTCTGCCAAATTTCTCATGTCTTATGTAATATTTCGCAGATATTGTGAATCTGGGCTGACTGTCCATGTGCATTCACTGCCCTATTTCCCAAATCATGTGAAGGAGTTGCCCTGGCTTCTCATATAAGAAGTAAAATTGGGCTTTTTTAACAACACAATGTTCATGTGGCTTTCCTTGTGTCTTTCTTGTTATTGTGGTACAGGGCCAAGCACACCTACCATAAATCTTTGCTGGAACAAGTTCAAGAGTTGGAGATGAAGACAAGAGAGCTGGGAAAAGCCATGCTTCGTGACAGTAATGGAAAGAGGTGGGACAATAATATGCTGATGTTTAAAAAAAAATAAATTACTGTTCTTGTCCTCTCCTCATTTTATTTCTCATTGCTCAGATCTGATTGCAGACAGGTAAGAAGTCTTCTGTCCTATATTATTAATTTGTTGCTGTTGTTCCTTTCCATATATTCTTGTTGCCCCCACCAAAACCCTTCTGTTTCTTCTGTGTTGTTGCTAGCGAGGCTGTATTTGTAAACTACAGCTCAGTCTCCTGGTAACAAGTAGTGCTATTACCTGACCCTTTAGTCAGACTGTTTTGAAAGGACTTTGTTGCACATGCTTTCTTTGTCATCAAAAAACGTCAGCCTGATAAGCTTGTCCAAGGAGGAAATTGTGTCTCAAGATGTAAGGAGAGTTAGACTGTAGCTAAAGGCAGAACTGGCTAATCCAGTGTTTCCCTACAGCTGATTTCATTCTCACCTGAAAGTGTTGGGTTTTTTTTAATGTTTTTGCTGTTTTCCACTGCAGTTTTGAAGGCCCCTGTGTTCAGGGTTCTCAGTTTCTCGTCATACCTCTCCCTTGTATCCACACCGTATGGACTTGAACATATTGCTATTATTGAATCCTTCTTTGTAAGGGGAGAGTATGTGTTGGTATGTGTTGTGTGGGAACCTTTGTCTCTTCTGAAAGAAGCTAAAGAAAATCACACTGAGGCTTTTGCATCCAACAGTTTCATTTGCCATCGCAGAATGTGGTTCTGCATCAGCTAGTCGGAAAAGCTCCCTGGGTTCAAAAAGGTTTTAGAACTAACTCTTCTGTTCCCTAAACAATATGGCACCACATGACTTGCTAAGAAACGACGCGATCATTAAACTGGATTTTAGCAAACCTTATAAACTAGCAAACTGAGTGGAATGGAGCTGTTAAAAGATTTTGTTCTTATGGGGCAGGGTCATCCTTTGAGCCTTTGATGTGTCTTCTGAGGTAAACTAATTGCCATATTGTAGCTGCTGCTAAGATGAGTGGGTAGTAGATTTTTCAACTGAATTTGTGAGTTAATAAGCACTATTTTTAGGGAAAATTATCAGGGAGTGAGTTTACCAAGATTATAGTAAACCAAAAAGCTTAAAAAAATGCTTTGTGAACTACAGTGTGTTTGTAAGATGGCTTTAGTGAGCAGTTTGCTTCTCAGAGGCCAAGACAGAGTAAACATAGTGTTGTTGATTAAAATCACTTCAAAATGCTTGGTATGCTCAGTTTTTATTGAGCCATTTTTCTGCCATGACTGTTGGATTCTACAAAACACTGCACATAGATTGTTCTCACTTGCAAAAGTCACAAACTGCGCATCAAATTGTTTAAAAAGAAAAAGCAAACCTTGCAACACTGGTCAACAGTGTTTCATGCCACAATTAAAATCAACAAAAGTGCCTGAAGTCAAGCATCAAATTAAAAGTAGATGTTGTTTTTAGTTGGCTGAGTAGTCACCTTAAAGTCAGTTGGAGTCAAAGTGCTTGGTACCAAAATCAGGTTAACCTCCCAGCCAAAACACGTGAAAGGTGTGACTTTGGGTTGTGAATTGCTGCTCACAGACCAATTAGATGCCAAGCAAGTGGGATCCAGTTGTGCTGAGGACTGGCTGTTCCCAGGCATGCTGTTCTGATAGTAGGAGCCCCACGGCTGCTGCTGTGGGGTTCCTATCAGTGTCTGGGACAAAGCTGCATTTGTGTCAGTGAGATGTTTGTGTTTTCCTGCCAGCATTAAGTGCCAGTTATTGACAGCCACGGAGGATAGTAAATCCACTTTTTGCAGACAGAATCTGTGGGTTGTGAGGCAGGTTGACATCGTATTAATAGTGAGAAAGGTTGTTAGGGTTTAATCTGTTTATATGCATGTGTATGTGTCTCCTAGAACTTGATGGGTTTCTTCTCTGTTTACAGACAGTCCTGACTTGCCGTAAATTTAAAGACCATGTTGTAATTCACTCATATGCTCTATGTTTTCATAGCCTTTTATTTTACTGCATTCTCTTGCAAACTCTCTCATCTGCATTCCTCCTCCTCTGTATAGCTTCACTTCATTCTCGAAACGCTTGCATGGAGATGATGTAAGGAATCCCTACTGGCCTTCTCTCCCCTTCTCCCTCCCCCACTTCTTTCCATGCATTTGTTTGTTCTTCTTCCTAATTGCTCCCAGATTTTCTGGGTGGTCCATCTGTGAACTAGATAATGGTAGAGTGCCTCTGCCTGCTAGGAGCTGGTGTGCTGTGCTTGTGATGTGGCCTCCAGAGTGCTCTTCAGAGTTGTTCTGCCTTTTATCTCTTTTGTTTGTCTCCTGGCTCTTTCACACCTGCTTGAAATAGTGAGCTTGTCCAAAGGGAAGGATGAGGGTGGGAAAGAGGCCGAGGGACCTTACTGCAGTTATAGCCTCTCTGGTTCATATTCTTTATTTTCTCTTAAATGTCCTTGAAGCCAATGGAAATAAGGAGATGCATGCACTGCTCTCCCCTGCTGCCCACAGCCCCATTGCTCTTAAGGTATTACTGGCAATGTGACACTGTGCAGAAAGGGAACGTAACCAGAGTCTCTTCATTTCCAATACAAAATGCAGAGCTGTGTTAGAACTGCACAGGTCTACCAGTCACCTCTGAGTGCTGGTGTCAGCTCTTGGTTGGAAGTGTTCTTGAAAACACAGCCATTAGGTGTTGGTTTGTTCAGGCAGCTGTGAAAGATAAGCTTGCTGTCATCGGGTCTGGTTTCCTGTCTCACACAGTAGATGCTATTTTTATTCAGTGTTTTTTCACAAACAAAAAAAATATATATATAAAAATCACACCCAATAACAGATAAGGGGGATTTAGGGAGCTAATTGCTTTTATCGTTGCCTAGACTAGAGGGGAAAAATGAAGTGCAAGATGTGGATCTTTAGGATTGTTCTGTTAAACAAAAAGCAATTCACAAATCCCAGAAGGCAGTGAGACCATCTAGACGTGCACAACAGGGTGCCAGCAGTTTGCAGCAGCTCACTTGAATTTCTGTAAAGCATGAGCAGGGTCTTCGCTGCAGTTTGGGTAGGAGCACTGGGAGATCTCATGTGCCTCTTGATACCTAAATAAGCACATCCTGCTTTAGGTCTTCACTCTGGCAACTGTTCTTGCTAGAGACATTTTTCCTGGTTAAAAAGTGTCTTCTAGTGCCAGTTAGATTTTCTTTGTTAGTTTCTTTGAGCAGTTTCTGAAATTGAATTTGCTTTTATTGAGTTAAAAAAAAAAAACAAAACATATATTTTGGCTTTATCAATGATAAGTGAGAAAGGAAAATGGTAGATGGGGGCTGGTTGATGATGGCTGGTGTGTGTCATCATGTGAAAGAGCACTAGCATACAGAGTGCTACAGCCTGGTCCCAAATTCCTTAGAAAAAGCACTAGTGTGATTCTTGAAGGTGATACTGAGTATACTGTTGTGAGCTGTAAAGGGTTTTGTCTTCATTTTTTCTCTATATCTCATCTGGACATCTGAAACTTTTATTTTTCATGGAAGCTGGAATGATTACAAAATCAGATGATTCCAAGAGTTAGGGGATTTAATCAGTTGAAAATGCTGCATCCGTGGAGGTGTGTGATGCCAGATTGGATGGGGCCCTGGGCAACCTGATCTGATGGTTGGCAGGTTTGTCCATGGCAGGGGGATGGAACTGGATGATCTTTAAGGTCCTCTCTGACCTAAGCCATTCTGTGAATGTGTGGAAATACTTGAAAACTGATGACCAGAAATAGCTTGAGGAGCAGAAGTGGCAGCGTGCAGCGAGGAGTTAGCAAGGGATCCCATGCTGTGTTCACATTCCTGCTTGTGGAAGATGAGTGCCTGTTCTGGTGCTCCCCAGCCTGACACACAGTGGCACTGGGCTGGCATCCAGCCCGGCTGCAAGGTGAGCGAGCCTGGGTGCAGGAGGGGAAAGGGCTCCCTGGCACTCTCATGTAACAAAGGGCAGGATTTAACACTAAATTTATGTGGATTCAGAGAGGTGAGAGGGGGCAGTTTCTGTGCCAAAGTAAACAGGGACATGTGGAGACACCTGCCCAGCAGAGCTAATCATGTTAACATGTGAGATTTACACACACAAAAAAAGTTTTTCTACAACTTTTGTATTCAAAAGTGGCATTGAGTTCAGCTGCAGCGATTTTTTGTATCTTGAGGTAAGTTTGCAAGTAAACCTTGCCTCGTAAAGGGCCAAATCTTTAAGTCTTCGTTCACTTTTCACTCCATCTAACCTCTCATTGAAGTCAGCAGGAGTTCAGGTGGAGTAAAGCCTGATTAGTGACCAAAGCAAACTTTATTTTGGAAACCTATGTCATTTCAGTGCTCAATGGCCAACAAAGAGAGCTGTGCAGCACGCTCCTTGTGACAATAGATTTTCTATTGCAGAGTTCCCCTACCTGAAGCTCCCTTTGAAGGTGGCTTTTTGGTTGTTTTTCTGTTCTGTTTTGTAATTTTTTAGTGGCTGGGATGAGAACAGTATTTGATACTGAAGAGTGATGCAGCTTTCACTGTTGAATTGCTTTACAGGGAGTTGAAGGGCCTGAGCAGTGTTGTAGAACAGTGGCTGCACCACTGAAATATTGGGAAGAATTCTTTCAAATTATTTGGAAAACTGGAAGGCAGTGTCTTTTATTTAGCAAAGAGAAATTGAAGTAACTGCTGAAGAAGGAGACCCCACTTCATGATGCGCGTTTTAGCTCTGTCTGCTTCCAAATGTGTGCTGATGAAAGTTGGCCACCTCTTCCTTTCATCCCTGTTTTCTAGAACAAGCACTGGTTTTCCATGCTCTGAAAACTGCAGTGCTCCCCAGTCTCTTGCTGTCTGTCTTCAACAAGGAGACTCTGTGATGGAAATTCTCTTTCACTCCAGTGCTTTTCACCAAAGCTGCCTGTTGCTTCAGTGAAACATGCACGACTGGTTCTCACCTCAAGAGCAAGCTGTCTAGTGACCTCAGCCTGGGTTTTATGGGGTGGGTGAGCACAGAGGCCTATCTTGTTTCCATCGCTGTGTGAGGAGGTGGGCAGTCAGGCGACACAGGTGCTTGTGGGAGGGCTCCCTTTGTCCCTGTGAAGGAGACCAAGATGTGGGAAGCCTGGCAGGTCCTGTGGCTGTACACATCCTGAGGGCAGCGAGCCTCCTGCCAAGCAGGGCAGGAGCAGGAATGCTAGAACAGAGTTAATTTTCCACTTATAACAAACCCTGAATGAGCTTGAGCATCTGATCTCCTCATTCCTGAGGAAGAGGTGAGCATTTTCATTGATGTCACCAGAAGCAAGGCTTGGGCTCATTATATGTCAAAGCGCTTTGTCTCTTTATTGATGCATTCCAAATTACAGCCACTTGAATAGAGAAGCTATGCCAGTAGGCCCCTGCCCATCAGCAGGTACAACAAATCTTATTTAAAACAAACTCAGTCTTGTGTTTTCAACTGGTTAAACAGCAGTTTGGAGCCAAATTCTGGTTCCATGAGTGCCTTGAGTTGGGTGCAGTGACTCAGAGTACTCAGGACTACAATCTGAGCCCATCAGTCAAGCATAAAATAAGGTTAAAGAGAAGAGAGCTGTATTTTGGTTTTGAGGTCTGAGGCTTTTTATCAATTTTTCCAGATGTTTTTCACACCATTTCTGGGAAGGAAAGGCGAGATTTCCCCACCAGCATACACAACAAAGTGACTGGCATATTTACGATTTTTTCCTTGCAGCTTTACTAGTAAAAAGATATTAGACTCCTTTTACTAGCAAAACGCACATAAAATGATATCAGTGCTTTTTCTGTTAAATTCTTTGATTCCATATGGTAGACGTTCACGTATGGTAGGTGGAAAATGCTTGATTTTATTTTATGCTTGTCCCTTCGTCTCTCTCTCCTGTCCCATGTCAGTAAAGAATCAGCACATCATTTCCTCATGTTAATACATACTGTTAATTTCTGGCATTTCTAACTCCTACGTGTGAGGCATTTGCAGATTACCAGGGTTGGTTCTGGTTTGAACTGGGCAGTGTAGAGGCAGTGAGGCAGAGGAGGGAGGGAGCAGGAGAAAGAGAGATGGTCAAGCTGGTGGAGGGATGAAGGGGGAGCTGCCATGTTCTTGCTGATACAGGCAACCCATGTGCCCAGCTGCCCGCGCACACCAGTTGGAACTGATGTGAGCCTTCTCCAGTGCAGTTAATTATTTCACATATTGATTGTGTCTGTCACTGAACTTTGAGGGAGATGCTGTGCCACAAGTAAAATTAAAACCTGGTGACCTGGAGAAGGATTTAGATCTGTGATCACATCTGTTAGCGAAGTCAGAGTTGATGGAGGTACAGTATCAGTACAAAGGCCAAAATGAAGCTGTAAATTGAAAGGGAAGATTAGGAAAAAAGGGAACATAACAAGATGAGGGTTAAAACTGATTAAGGGGCCAATCTCTCTGATGCCTAATCCGTAGTTACTGGGTTGGGCACCGGGGATCTCCACGGGAGATGGAAGAAGAAATCTTCCCTCCAGGCTGCACAGCAGGAGAACCGCTCCGTAACAACTATTCCAGTGTAATGGCTTCAGCAGTCTCGCCCAGATCCTCCTGGCTGTCCCATCTACGAGGAAGGGCAAGACAGTGTGCCTTCCCAACAAGAAACAAAAAACTGTACTAGATACTAAATCCTTAGTGGACAGTTACAAAATACATAAAAGCTTGAAGAAAAGCAGTTTGTTTTTTTGCAACTCAACCAATTGACCTGTGCTTTGCTCTAAAAAAAAAAAAATTAAAAAAGTAATGAGAGGAGAGCTTAGAGTTTTTGAACAGGAGTTATTTTAAGTTTATTCAAAATGTGGAGGTATACTTTATTGTAGCCTTCTGTTGGGGATTTTTTTGTTCGCTTGCTTAAAAAATACCACACCTTTCTGTAGAGACCAAGCATGGAAAACTTCAACCCCACCACGGTGACTGCTTCTAACAAAATGAGTTACTAGGAAAAGAATGTAATAGTTGCAGCTGTATTGTCACCTTATCTGTAGAGGATATGACTGAGCACCCACTAGAGTAAGTGCAAAGTGAGGTACTTAAGAACAAGAAGAAAGCAGCCCTGATACTGAGAGAGGTAGCTAAAAAGCAGCAAGTCATGCTTAGCCTTTTCTGTTTCTTGGAGGCTTAAACTGAGTCAATTCGTCAATTCCCGTATTTTGGAAAGAGTGAAGGCAAAATTGAGCAGCTTCAACTTTAGGTTAGTTGGCTTTGGGGCAGTTGACAGTGACACCCCCCATGTTATGATGTGCATGAACACATGTAACGTTTGCAGTGCTTGTAAATGGAAGGCACTCTAGGCAGAGAGATCTCATTTATTAGACTTGCTGATTTTCTGAGAGCCATATGATGTTTATAGTGTCTGCTGTTAATGCTGCTTTTAAATGTGCTTGGTAATACCACCTTCCGTACCAAGTAGTTCTCTTAGAAAAGTTTAGGAATAACAGCCTCAAAAACTAAGGCCAGAAACCACTGTCCAAGTGATTTCTGAAATCAGAGAAGGACTTCTGTGCATTAAGACATCAGTAAAGACATCAGTAATGACAGAAGAAAATGTAAGTCATTCTTGCTCATCACCCAAAGGAAAAGCTTTGTCCTGCTTTTAACTATACAGATTTCAGACCAATTTGAAGGAATTTTGTGGACTTGCAGTGAAGAATTTGGTCTCAGAACTCAACATACTGCCCTGGTGTCACCCACAGTGCCAGCTGAAACCCGTAACACACCTTGGCCTCTGCTGCTGCAGGGTGGTTCTGCACTGGCACAAGGGGATTTGGCAATGTGGATGGACCCCTGTGCATGGAGTTTGCAGCTGGCTGGGTTCTGTGCTGGGCATCCTGCATGCAAACTTCACACCGATGGGAGAGTTTCCAGGCCAGATCACAAGCTGTAACAATGGCATTTCTCCAATGGAAGAGAAATGAATTTGGGAAGCAGCTAGAGGAGAGCTGCTGCAGTAACAACACTTGGGGATGTCAGCCCATGGCAGGACATAACGCCTCCAGCTTTCTTGGGCAATCAGCTGCTTCTGAGCCCTTTGTTACTTCCTAGGGCCTGGTTGTATTGATGCAGGAGTCATCTGTGATAAGGAACCTCTTGCACATATCAGCCTGCAAATGGCACAGGCCACACTTCCCTCTGCACTGTGCTCAGCAACCCCTTGGTCTTCTAGAATTCATCTGTTTCTTGTTGATGGCTCATGGAGTATTTACAGAAGAATGCAGAAGGGACTGGGATGTGGATGTCTTATTTCAGTTGTTGCATCTTGAGTGATTAAACAGTGTGTAGAGGCTGACTCTACTAAGAAAATCCTGATTTTTGCTTTACTGTTTATAAGCCTCAGATGCTTCCTTGTGAAATGCTCTAGAGATTTCCTTTGATTACACTGCAGCTTCATTATCAGTAATGCCTGTTTGCCTTTTAAATTAAGGCCTCCTATCCTGATTGACCTCATAGTAAAACATTCCTGCAACCCAATGATAGATAACCAAAAATAACATCTCCCCTTAGTGGACCGAAATAGAAAGTAGCAGAGGCCTATTGTTGCTACTCTGACTATTCTGTAGGAGGGTGATTTCATTTTGTGATACCTCCATCCCATTCTCTGGTCTTTGGAGAGATACTTGCTCAGACAACTGGTCAGGGTGAACCTTTCCCATGTGCAGCCCTTTCTCCCAAAGCCCTGATTGTTCTGGGTACTTGAGTATACAGAGTTTTGTGAATCCTCAGCCATCAGTGGGATGCATTTGAGATTTTTTGCATGCTTGTTCAATTTTGGGCTCATGGTCTGTAAGAATATTGGGTTTTTCCATTAGCCTTATGTCAAGTCGGCATCCATTGTCACAGAGTCATTAATGCTGGAGAAGACCACTAAGATCATCTAGTTCAGCCATCAGCCCATTGCTCACTAGACATGTCTCTCAGTGCCACATCTCCATGTTTTTTGAACACTGCTTATCTCCAGTGTAACAACTCCTTTACATGAATTTGACTAATGCATTTGAGTTTGAAAACAAATTAAATCAAGGCCTGTGGCTGTGCTGGAGGAGCGTGCTCAGGCAGCAGGGAGAATGGAGCACAAAAGGAAGACAAACAGGTCTCCTCTGGCCAATTACAAAGGTGTGCTCGGAGCCTCTGCCTAGAATTTGTTACTCACCCTTGGTCCACCAGAGCAGTGACGGACACTGAAAGCAGGGTTACAGTGTGCAAGAGGTGGGGAATGGAACTTGAGAGAAGCAAATGCATCCTCAGGAACAATTGGTGTTTCTGGCAGGGAGGGATCTGTGTCAGGTTATGCTGACATAAAATTAATCACATCTGAACCTCTGATTAACGTTTAGAAGAAACTATAAGGAATCTGAGAACCAAGAGACTGAAATGAAAATCAACAATCTGCTTGTAAGTGGTTTGGTGATTATGACTGATCAAAGCTGAGCACGTCTGATTGTTTCAGACCTTTTTTCCTTCTCTTAATATTTTATGCTGATGCAACTTTCAGAGATGGAAGAATGTCAACAAAGAAACTGCAAGTTTTTGTGTAAGTCACTCTTTGGAACATCAATTTTAAAAATTAAGAGAAGAGTATTCTTCTCTCTCCTCAAAATCTAGGATGACAGGGACAGAAACTTTTAATCTTTTAACTCGCTCAGCCACAGTCAGATGTTATGCAGAAATTTTCTTTTCCCCTTCCTCCCTGCTGTTGTAGCACAATTACAGTGAGTTGCAAGAATTACTTGCAACAGGAAATGAATGTAAGCAGCCAGGACTGCTTGGACAGCGAGATATTTAACAGAATGTGTGAGTGGGAAAAAAAAAAGTGCTAAATGTCAGTTTATCACTGTGTCATTCGAGAGTGCATGTGGGTAGGAGGAGCACTGTGGAGTGAAGAGTGGAATTTCAACCTGAACTTTGCAGTGTTTTCTGGTTTAAACCAAGCCATACAATGATTTAGCTATTGCTAATGCCACAGCAATAGCATAGAACTGAAGAAATGATGATAGAGCACCTCCAGAGAGTAGGGCAAAGGGCCAGTACCTGTAGGGAGCCCACAGGAAAGCTGAGGAGTGACTTTTCATAAGGGCATATAGCGAGATAGATTTGGACTAGATATCAGGAAGAAATTCTTTATTGTGAGGATGGTGAAGCACTGGAACAGGTTACCCAGTGAGGTTGTGGATGCTCCCTCCCTGGAGACATTCGAGGCCAGGCTGGATGGGGCTGTCAGCAACCTGGTCTAGAGGGAGGTGTCCCTGCCTATAGCAGGAGGCTTGGAACTAGATGATCTTAAAGGCCCCTTCCAACCCAGACTATTCTATGGATCTATAGTCTCTAGCTATTTACATGACAGAAAGAGCATCCTGCTTGTCCTCTGGCCCTACCCATGAAGATGACACTGGGTGTCTTGCACTGAATGGCTGTGCCTCTGCCACGGGTTCACCGGGTGCTATCAAGGCAGAGGGGCAGCAGCTGGGATATGCATTTCTCTGTTATTTACATAGTTTTTAGCAGCCCTAGGAATGCTGCACTAATAACCCAATTCTGCCTTTAAGAAAGGCAGGAAACACAACCAGATCATTTCATATGTGTCTGTCTGACTTCTGAATAATCCATAAGGGCAGCAAGTAAAAACAAGAGCAACCAAGTATCTTTGCCCATTTCTCATGCCTGTGCTCTCCATCTCCATTAGCAAATCATAACAAAACACAAGCTCATTTCATAGCAGTTCAACTCATGGGAGAGAAGAGGAGCCCTGAATTTTTTAAGCTCAGCTGTGCCTATGTTTTCTCAGGGAAGATCCAATTTTAAGAGACACCTGCATCCACTTTAACCTTCCCTTTTTTGTGAGCCCTGCTTTGCCACCAGCCAATTAGTGAACTGGGGAGGACATTCTGGGTCAAGCTATACCAAGTACCGCAAATCCTCATTAACGCTAATTAGTCCTCAGTAGGTTAATTGGTGGTGAAGCTCATCTTTTTTTAATTACTTGAGCAAATGAGCCAGCAGGACGTTGTGGTCAGCTTTGAATTATTCTGTTTGTTTTGGTGTTCCTTATTTGAATGTGTAAAGCCAGATGTTTGCTGCCTGGATTTAGGAGCTGTTTGCTTTTGTGAAGAGCAAGAAGGGAACACACAAAAATAAAATGAAGATCTCTTTTGACATCTTTGAGCAGTTCAGATGCAAAAATGGAAGAGTTATTTTATTCATGGAATGGAAAAATAAGATGATGTTTTTAGTTTATCGTTTATTTTGTCATATGCTTAATGAATTTGTGTAATGTTGTTAGCATAGACTTTCAGGCAGACTGAAGTAATCTCATCCCATTTAGGAAGCCATTGCAAAGGTATTTCTTGTGCATGGTATTTTTTATTGTTGATAGCAACTGAGTCTAGTTTTCTATGACATGAATAATTACTTTTTTGAGTTGTTTTTTCAAAGTAACCCTCTCAATTGGGGCTTTTTTTTTTTTTTTTTTTGCTTGTTTTTGTTCTGAGCAACTATTGATTTGTTTAGTTCAAAGCATTCTGTCTGCGTGCTGTCCTTCATGTAATTACAGATAGATGAAGCTTCTCCCTTACTCCTCCTGAGGTCACTAACCAACCAAGTAAAGCATATTTCACTGTCACTTTCCGGGTCATTGACTCCCATCAGGATATCTGGGTTTGTGATTTCTTTCACTCTGACACCTTTTTTAGGTCCTGAGTATAAACACAAGCATATCCAGTATTCACCGTATGATCTCACGTTCTCTTTTTTACCCTTTTACTGTGATGCATCTGAAGATGCCATCCTTAGACTCTGGTGGGAAGGTTTCTTTGCTGGCTCTCCATGTCTGGAAAGTAGATTTAACACTTAGAATCATCAGAGCTAATACTCAGGATTGATTTACAAGCAGTACATTTGTGGGCAAGGACTAATATGTCTGGGAATCTGAGGCCATCACTAGTTTTGCACTGTTGTGAAGGGAGACCAATGAGAAGTCTTTATTTTTTGTTATCTGCTAGTAGCAGAAGAAAGCAAGGACTGAGTTGGTATCAGTGCAGACTTTGGTCTAGTTAAGTAGTCCTTTCAGCTTCACTTTCCTTTCACGCTTTCTACTGGAAGATCTAATCCTTTTAATAAATCATACTCATCAATTTCAGAAGAGTTGTATTGCATTTACTTCTGATGTTAGGAATTCATTTTATACTGCTTGATAGGTCTCAACATGCAGTATATTTAGTTATGGCTTGCACTTAGAGCATGGTCGTTCAACCTTTTGGCTTGTCTGAGCCACAGTGAGTGAAGAGGGCCAGGACTGTCTTGGGCCATATATATGTAGGTCACTCCAAAAATAGTGCTTCCTATTTATTCCCATGGAATGGATAAAAGAACACAATAAGACCATTTGATTGTGCAAATTGTCAACTAGGAAACATTATTTTTCCACATAGTCACCACCACGAACTATTCATTTTTGCCAGGAATGATCAAGAGCCTACGTGCCATGCTCTTAAAAGTCTGCAGCAGAGCTGACCCACTGTCACTGTTGTCACCACTGAAATGCACTACCCACTGCCTCGCTGTGCTCGCATCCACTGTTCAGTCTCCATCAAAGTTCAGCAAGTGTTAATGAATGTCATTGGGTGCCATATTTTCTGCAAAGAGGAACTCAGTGCCTCATATGCACTTCCGTATCAGATGCCATTCTGTCAGACTGCCTCTCTGCTGCCATCTGTCACATAGCAACAACATGTAATGGGATATTGGTGGGAAGGTTCAGCCTCTTCTGCCATACCACCAACATCCGCCTCTGACATTGTGGGCCAACAGAATAACATAGGAGGCATTACTTTCAGCACAGCCCTCTTTAAATATATACTACAGTTAATGTATATAAAGTAACAAAACTTATTTTAATTGTTAATGTTTTTTTTATTAAAACATGTAAAAAAGAGAGCAATAAAACCATAAAACTGCTGGGATATGTGACCTTATTTTTGTGAAACTAGTGCAGTTAGAACTAATCAGTTGGATTCAATGGCAGTGGTTGCAATTTGTAGTGAGTTCTCGAGGTGTTCATCAGAGATTTTTGATGAAATTCTACTCTTCCTGTACTTCATCCTTCAACGTAGTTGTTCACAAATGTATGTAATGCCAAAAAGTGATGACACAAGTAAGGCCTGACTGTGATGTGAGGAAAATATCTCTCTGATAAGAAGACTTATAAAAGTTTGTTAAAGAGATGATCAGGTTTTGGATTGCAACTCTCTTTGCATTCCAGTTGAAAATTCACAAGTAGTGTATTTATGTTAACTGAAAATAGAGTTGCAAATAAACCAAAAAATGGATGATTTTTTTCTGCAGTCTCGAAACATATTCTCAAATTCCTTTATCAAAGCAGAAAACACAATGGCTGCATGTTTTTTGTTGTTCCCAGGACTGTGTTTAGCTAATGTATAAAAATCCATAAACTTATTTGCCATCACTTTTAAGCAGTCCATCCAGGCCTCTGGTCTCTTGCTTAGATGGGTATGGAGAAGATGGGCAGGTGTCCCCTTTCTCTCAGTCACAGACCACCTCTAGATTCCGATTGTTTGCTGCACATACGGTCTGTGCACTCCCAGCTGAGCTGGCAGTCCTCTGCTGAGCATCGCATTGCTGGGTAGCGAACACACCACCAATGGTGGTTTCTGGAGGCTGTCAACTTCTTAAGCTTAAGTTAGGAAAATCTCATGTCTCACTTCGTAGCTGCCATCCTCTTCTGTGATGACCCTTTGTAGTATGCTTTCTATTCTGCTGCAGGCCTACTGCAGTTGGGTTTTCCTTTGTATTCTTGGTTTTCTTTCAGGCAGCCAGTCTTTTTTCTAAGTTGGATCTTCCAAGATCTTCAGAAGCTTCCATACTGCATCTCTGTTTTTAGTGGAAAACTGTAATTCTCTCTTTGAATGCATGCAGGTCTCATGATCCAAGTGAGCTCTTCCAGGTTTTTTGATACTCTCAGTTAGTGTCTTTAGTTTTGCTTCCAACTACTATTGAAGGAAAATGCTACCAAGGAAATAAAACTGGCTGCAGACAGGAAAAGCTACCTACTGTATCTGTTGCAGGCATGATTCTGCTCTGACCAGTGAAGGAGGGAAAGAAACCAATCATCTGAAAATGTTGACAGTTAATAAAGATTTTATAGGAAAGGTCCAAAGGATTTCTTAACCTGGCTGGCTGGACTTACAGATCACAGGGGAAAAAAAGTGAAAAGAAAAGAAAAAGAAAAAAAGGAGGATTCCTCCCTTTCTTTCATGGGCATCTTGTTACTCACTAAATGAGTTGTGCGTCTGGATATTAACCTAATGGAATACTAAGTGGAATATAAGCCTGCATGACTGGGTTACACATTATAGACGTATCGGAGATTCTTTGCTTACTTTCTTGTTTGAAGTTAGCAAATTGCTTCAGTGAAAGGGAGTTGTTTGTTTAAAGCTGTTGTGAGCTTGTTGGCAGCGGCAGCTGTGCTTGCTGGGATTTCCATTTCATATACCAAATATATGTGAACTTGTAATCTAACCCAAAAAAGATACCAGTGTTCGCCTTTCAAATGTGTGCCCACATTTATGGCATAACCAGTGGAATTACTTGTGAATGAGGACATGAAAGAACAAGCAGACTGGAAATGGAAGCAGGCAGCATAAATGTGGTGTAAATGGAACAAAGGCGCTGCAAGCGGCTGCAGAATAGACATCTGCAGTGTTGCCATCTCAGTGTTAGGAACAAGTATGAGACAGGGAAAAAAACAACCCCATCTTACAGGAACTTTACAGAATCATCATAGAATCATAGAATGGCCTAGGTTGAAACGGACCATAACGATCATCTAGTTTCAACCCCCCTGCTGTGAGCAGGGTTACCAGCCACTAGACCAGTGGCCCAGAGCCACAGCTTTCAACAACAGTAGGTTGTAATACGTGTTTCTTAATCATCTGATATACAACAGTTCCTGGACGCCTCAGTCCAGCAAGATTTGTACACCTACGCTGTCTTCTGTTGCACTTTCGCCACTTGCTTATGTAGAGAAGTGCTCTGAAATGTCTGGATGTTAGCCATTGTCTATTCTGGACATACAGTTCTTGATGAAATGAGTAGTGGCTGTAAAACTTAAGAGTGGATAGTGGCTCTAATGATATGCATGTATATGTTAAATCCAGTTAGTTTTTTCTTTCAACTGCTTGAAATACATATTTTTTGCCTTCAGCTTGTGTTTTTACTGTTGGTAAGTTCAGGTTTCTAATATGAGGTGTGTAAAGCAAAGGGGACTTTTGAATTGAAAGTTTTTTCTCCAAGAATGGAGATGAAAATCTTTAGAAGTCAACAATGGTGCTGCCTTCAGTTATTTCAGGTACTTTTGCAGGTGTGATAGAGGCCTCTTGCCATGTGCTAAGCTACAACCTATTGCTCCTTCTCTCTACGGCAGTTGGTGCGTGCCATCCTTTGTATACGTAATACTAGAAAGAGATCTCCTTTGAGGTGCTCCATACCACTTGATGTTGGACATTTGATATGGCTTGTAACAATTTATACATGTCTTACATTCAGAAATCACAATGACTGTGATATTAGGGATGGATGAATTAAATGTAATCCTTAAAAAGTGGCCTTAGAAAGGGTTTCCCATTATTAGAAAGTATTATGAGTATTGTGCAGTTTAAGGGAAAGGTTTATTTTTTCATGCTGCCACCATCTCAAATACTGACAAAGCCAAAGCTGACAAGTACTTTAAGTACAGCTGACATTTATCTTAAAATTATCTGGTTACTCACTGATTTTTTTTTTTCTTTCCCTCAGCGTGAACGAACGTGATCATCTGTTAAAAAGGCTCGGCAGGAAAACTCCTCCGAGCCTTTTCCGTGCTCATTCTGTCCAGCAAAGTGTATCACGTAAGTAATGGTTTGTGTACACTTGTGTGTTGCACTGCAGTCAGTCCCAGATGAGTGAAGCGAAAGGTGATTACATTTTAATTAAATTGTAGGAAAAGATAATCTAGTGCAGAAGCTGAGCTGCCAACCAGGAGACATAGATTTGGAAGTGGAATTAGTGTATTTGGCCCTAGGCAAGCAGAGCTCAAATGTGCATAATTCCCTAGGATTCAATCAACGGGCCCAGATGACAAAATCCCAACATGCAGATTCTATAAATGTAAAATCCTGATAGTCTCAAGAATGCTGTGAAATCAAAAACTCTGCAGGATAAAATAAATGTTGTGATAGAGCCTAGCTTAAATAGAAACGGCTTCTTTATTCATAAAGTCTTATTAGTTGTGGTTAGCTGAGAATACAGTGATATTGCCGGATGCCGAATGGGAGTTATGTATGTGTCTGATGAGGAAAGCTGTGGCATGCAGAGCTGCATTGCTCCTCTCCCTCTTTGTCCTCTGTAGGGAGGAGAGGTGACCTCACACCTCCTCAGTGATGCTATTTGGAATAAATTGCATTTCTTGCCGGTGTTGAAGTCATCCATTTATTCATCTTCCTGGAGGAACACATGACAGGCCTCTATCTGCCAGACCTGGGTTTTTTTGCTCGTCTTATTAAGGAAGTAACCCCATGCATGCAGCACTGCTGCTCTGAGGGCAAGGGGCAGGCACTGGGGATTTGGGTTTTGTATCACTGTTGCAATGAGAAGTTAGACCACTGACTGCTCAAGACTCCCAGACAGCTAACTGGAAACTCACTTGTTGACTGTACTGTTTTCTGTGGCAGAAATGTGGTTCATGTCATGGCGGCAAGGCTGGGATTTGAGAACTCAGATGCTTGAGGTATCCTTGTTTTCCACAGGGAATTTGGTCAGAATGGGTGGGACACTGATGAATCTGCTTGTCTTTGTCCTTTACAAAACAGCTGTAAGGATGTTGCTATCAGTAGGATATAGGGTCTTTAGTTATCAATCTCATTGCTCCTGGCAAAGGAGATCGATGTGCCAAGAGCACAAGACCACGTGCTCTTTCCAGCATCTAATCCTCTGAGTCAGGGAGACAGGGACACTGACTGCAGCTCTGCTGTGGGCACACAAACATGTTCTGTGAGGGAATTCCAAGGAGGATGATTGGCAGAAGGAATTGGTGAAATACATTAAAAAATTACTGTCAAGGAAGTCTGCTGTAGACACCACAGTGCAGAAAGGAGATACACTGGTAGTGAATGGTCAGACTTGATAAATGCTTTTAGTTTGGTGGTGCACATATCAGTATAAGCGAATTGCTATTGGGAAAGAAAAATGAGACATTGAAATAAACTCTAAGTTCAGTAACTAGCTGAAGTGCTAAATCAGTCAGTGCAGTCAGGACAAGTTACAGTCAGCAATCTGTTTCATGTGAACATAAATTTGATTGTGAAGCTGTTAGGTTTCTACAGCATATCCACGATTCTTTAAAATTTCCATCATCTCTTGTCAAATGTATTTTCAAATGTTTCATAGCTGCTGCATGTACAAGGCCATGTGAAATTCAGAGGACATATGTGCTGTTTTCACAACCCTAAATTGTATAACTGTTTAGTAAATGCTGGAAATCTTCAAAGCAAAGAATTGATGAATAGGGCAGTTGCCTTGACTTGCTGGGCCAATATCTTAAATCACACTACGTGTACTGTGTTTGAAGTCTTGAACTGTTTGTGTGTTATTGCCAGGCTCCAAGTTCTCAGCCTGTGAAGGCCACTTCTTCCAAAAATCGCTTGTGTGACTTCAGGTCGGAATCTGACACTTGCATATAAAACATGAAAATGGTTTGTTTAGTTAGAGCTGACAAAGGCTTAAGCAAATCAACTGCTTTGGTCCCAGCGAGGAAGAAAAATGAGGTTAGACTTCCTAGAACAGATGGTAAAGATGCAGTACTGGTTTGAGATGAACTTTTGACAAAAAATGTTTCCAACTTTTTGGTGAGGAAGCGATGCCTGTATAAATTCGTTTCAGTCATATGGAGATAAGTGCTAGAAAAATAGTGCAAGCAGTTTCAAGGCTACTTCTGGTGGTCTACAGTGGCAGGGAAAGACGACAGAGGGTAAGCCTGCACAGCCCTATGGTGGGTGGGAAAGAGGAGCTTGCTCAATGTGTCTCATAGCTTTTTGTTGGTGAGCCACCCCTTTCCTAAAGCATAAGCGAAGCAAGCCAAGTCTCCATTGCAGTTACTGTCTTTTCTTTTTTAGCTCTGACTTTGTGGAATTAGCAGCTCCTTTAGATAAGCTCTCTGGATACCAAAGACAGTTCTTGAGTCCCCTGTCTTCCTTGGATGACTGGCCTCTGCCACCTGTCCCCAGAGCCTCACCAGCAGGACAGGAGGGTGGTGCCGTCCCATTTGCTCAGGTGCCTTCATCCTTGGCTGTCTCTAAGGAATGCCCAATACAATCTCTCCAGTGCAGATTCACTCTCATAATTCAGAGTACCCTGTCAGTGTTCAGTTGTCACTTGTCTCTGCATGCTCTTACAAACAGAGCGGAATCCTCCTATTAAGCACTGCTCTGGCAGAACTCCTCTTTAAATGCAGAGTGCCGTGCTTGAATGAGGATTAACGTGCTTGGCCCAGATTTCCTCCGTTTGCAAAGAAAATCCCTCTTCCTTCAACGGTATATGCTCATTGCATAGAGTAAATGTGAACACAGGGCGCATGGTTTGCACCTTATTAATCAGTGGGAAAAAAACACCTGTCAGCTGAGGTTTGTTTCACAGCATGGGGGCTGACGAATAATAAATAATAATAATGTGTTCATGCTGAGGACTCTAATCTTACCATTTATTTTCCACTAGCAGACACCTTCTTCCTTTCACTTTACTCCTGGTGCATTTTGATTTGAAACACAACAGGGTAGCTACTTCAGAAGCTTTTAAAACTTCGTTTCCTACTATCTTACATGTGTTGGAAATATAGTATCTCTATTTTTTTTACAAGGCAGCTACGTATTTGTTGACTGTTGAGTAATATGACTATATTTTAAAATCATCTTAAGGAAAAGAAGTGGGAAAAATTAGTTTAGAATCGATGCCGAGGCATCTGGCCCTGTATTTTACATGCACATACCCATAAGTTAGTATCTGGGAAAACAGAGATGGGGCCATTTGTCAGGAATTCCTCTTGGGTCCTTTAGAAAACACAGGCATGGTTTATCAGCAGGGAAATGAATGATTTCTGTAAGCATCAGTCAGAATATAGAAGATTTAAAGCAGCTCTTGCTTTCCCAAGATCAGTGGAAGAGGGTTCCCTGAGAAGTCAAAGCTGAGTTTGTATTTACAGTTTAATTGGGAGGCGTGAATTGTAACATCTCATTAAGTCTCCTTAAAAAACCGTGCACAACGGTGTTTGGCCTGAGAAGGAATTTGACTGGCCAAGCAATACTCCAACATTGATTTTTGTTTTGTTGTACAGATTTTGGTAGACACAGCACTTTTTAAAGGGTTTTTTTTTTTACAGTTCATTTCCATTTTAGCGGATTTAAATCTGGGTGTTTTTCTCCCAAGACAAACAATATGATGGCACAAGGCATCTTACGTTGCGGGCTATGCTGAACTGCACACTGCTGTGTGTATGAAATAGTGAAATGCTCAGGAAGGAAAGATTTCTGGGAGGCTCCCAGCCAGAACCTGTGTTTGTTCAACAAACCCAGCAGTTCAGGTGTATCAGATGAGCACAAGGAGCAGTGAGCCTCTAAAATAAATCTCTGAAGAACGTAAAACTGTGCATAGTCTTTCAATGAGCAGATTTTCAAGCTATCACAGAATAGCAGGGTCAGAAGGGACCTCTGGAGATCACGTAGTCCAGCACCCTGCTCTCTGATTCCCATCTCAGAAGCTATTGCACGAGTGAGCTGCTGAGATGGAGCAGTGCGCTCTGCACATTTGGGATGTGTGCAGAGAGGGTTTCTCTAATCTAGCATTGCACAGACCGGAATGGTCATTGCAGGGAACAGAAAATGATTCTGTTAAATTAGAAACCTGATTGGAGCCTAGATTCTGATCTACTAATAGAATATCAAAGCTTTAAAAGAAAAAAAGCAAAACACCAGAATTCTTTTAAAATTCATTAGGTTGCCTGATAGTATCGGGTACCAACGAAACCTTAGATTTGATGAGAATGTATGTGAATCTCTGCTTAACAAATGAGCCAGGCTGACGGAGATTTAGAACTGCTCCTTCCCTCTGTTAACAGAAGGTCTCTGAGGACAAAGGTTCTTCCTTCTGCAGCAGCCCTGAGTGGCTGTGGCCACAGAGCCCCTAAGAAGCGCACTCCGTCCTGGGGCTGGAACAATGGGAGCCTTGTTCTGCGGGCAGGCTCCAAGGTGTGGTTTTAAAGCCAGGGTTCGGGGAAAAGTTCAAACTTCCGAAGTGTTCCCTAGTAACTGGCTGGTGGAAACTGTCATTCTTTTTGGATGGGGTCTGAAAGCAGTGGAAATGGAGAATGTGAATGGGACGTGAGTGTTCACAGCATTCTTGTTGTGCAGCGCACAGACAGCTGCCTGAGCAGCTTGAAGCTCAAGCTTAATCATTATACGAATTAAAAGTATAGTGTGAAATGATCTTGCTGTGTAGAGATCAATGGTAAAAGCTTTAAATATACTGCCAGATGTTTTCACTGACTAGGGGCTAGGTGCAAGTACTTTCCCCTGACAAAGAAACATTGAGAAAAACATTGTTGCTGATGTTTTGGAGTGGATTAAGAACATGAGGACGTAGGAATGCCACTGGTATTCTTAACCAGTGCTCATCTTAATCCAGCAAAAATTCGTAGGCTAAGGTATTTTCTGCTGATGTGTGTTAAATGTCTTTATCTGACTGCATTTTGCTTTGGCTTTGCAGAGTAGTTGTTCTGCCTAGCTGTTTTGTAGCACTGGAAATAAGCAGGTAATGGAAAAATACCTAAGTCTGACAGGCTGCACACAGTTGTGCAGCAGGCAGTGTTTTCTGCAGTAGTTACAGCAGTTGAATCTACTGAATCTACTGGTCCTACTGGTAAGCCAGTATGGCAAAGCCATCTCAATGCACACCAAGTTATGGAGCACAGCTGCCAGGCTGTTAGGGCTTAACCTTGAAGTCTTTGACCAAACTGACTTTCCATCAAGAATTTTGCCAAAAAACTAACAGGAGGCTATTCCTTCAAATGGAACAATCCCACCAGAGCTATTTGTGTGGGTGTGAATCCGCCTTTTTTTAAATGAAGGCCTGTTTTGTAAATATTTCCTTTGCAGTTATACAGGATGCACATAGTTTTTCCAAAAGAGTTGTATTTCATGAATATACTTTGTGAACCTTCAGCTAGAGACAGGAAAGCCCAAGCTGTACCTCTGTAGCTGTATGTATATTGGCATGGAATGGCTCAGGAAAAATGAATAGTGATGCCAGGATCAGTCATGTAATGAAATTGAAGTTCCTACAGTGTTACAATCACTCCAAGTGGGAAATGTGATTGCTCTTAGTTCTGGATGATGTATTTCTACTTGAACCTCCTCCGTCTGCTAACAAAAGTTTCCTGCTGTGCTTGTGGTTCAGGTCAGTTAATCTTCTGCTAGTGTGCTCTTCTGCTAAGGTAGGGTACATTCTGCCTTCTGAACTCAGACCTTCAGCAAAGTCCCTGTGGCTCCAGAGGCGATGTTGACCCCCATTCTGTGAGAGAAGACCCTCCCGAGTAACTAAACAAGACTCTCTTCCCAGCAAGGTCTCCTTCGTATCCTTCTTCAGCCTTTTTTTCTCTGGGTACATGATCCAGAGGGAATATGGCTTGAGCCTGTTAAGGGAGGACTCCTGAACTACATCTCTGGGTAGGACTTGGCACATCTGTCCTCCCTTACCTGGTGCTGCATCTCTCATCCAGGGGTGGCTTTGAGGTAGGATTTCAGAGTTCATGAGCTCCCACTTCCAGGGCCGTGGTATCATTCCTAGGTTCTCCTAGGCAGAATTCACCTGCTAACTCTTGCCTACTTTGTTACTACAAAGCCTTATCAGGCTCTGTGTAACCTGTGACATTTTCTCTGTATTTTGAAACAATGCAAATCTTTTCCATTCTGACTACTCATTCTCTCACAGCGAAAGGATCCTTTCTCTGTGTCACAGAGAATACTGTGCTTTGCTCTGTTCAGAATTTTCTGTAAATTCATGTCTGATTTTAATATTGTTTTGAGTTTCACTCTTGGTCCATTAGTTGTTGTGATGGTTTTACCAGTAGTGGTGTTTTGCAGATGATGTCAGAGAAGTCACTTGTGTTGTCCACGGTGCTTTAAAAGAAATCAAACACGTAGTTCTTCTCATCTGAGTAATTTCTAGGGAGATTATGTTAGCTCACAGAATTAACTTGTGCAAAATAGAGACCTCCATAATATGTTGAAGTTTCTTTTCTTCAAGATTTGGGTGACTAGCCAAGAGTTTCTCAATGCAATTTGTCAGGTGATACCTGGGAACTTGTTAAAAAAGTAAAAGAAATTCCTGAATGGACTTAGGAAGATGTGACTCAGATCCAGCTGTGGTGTAGACATTTCTGTGTTCCTCCAGGAAGACCACAGATACCAAGCAGACGATAGCGTCAACCAAAAATGCAAATCTCCACCTGCCTGTTCAGTCTTTAAAGAAGCTCTGCTACTGTGGGAGTCAAGCTGGTGTCCAAAATTTATGCAAAGTTTGTTAGCTAGGTCAGCTCAGAAGGAAATGTTGACCATGTACACTAATGTGGCCTTTGAGGGAGCAGGAAGACAGAGCTGGCAGGCAACCACGTGGGCACAGCCGTAGATGACAGAAGTGCAGCATAGAAATGAGGATCATTCCTGTCTGTATTGTAATTTCAGTGATGCCTAAAACTGTTGGTAAAAACAGGCTGTGCCCTTGAGCTGAACTCCAGTGATTTTTCTTCTTCCTTTGCTTTTTCAGATGGATATGCGTTTTCTCAAGAAGAACACGGTGTTGTCTCCCAGTCACAAGTTGTTCGATCCTACGACACAACCAAAAGGAGAACAGAAATAGAATAAATGATGATTCTTTGCTTGATGGGTGGTAGGAATAATGGGATTTGGATCAATGCATCCACTCTTAACACATTCTTGACTAGGGTTGGCAGCAGCAACCAAAACACCAGAGAACTCATTTCTGTGGCCTTAGCCAACACGTTTCTGTATTCTCCCTGCAAACCTCGAGTAGTACGTATTGTGGGGGGAAATCATTGTTTGACTTCAGTCGCTAAGCTCTGCCTAAAGTTTTGTTTATGTTGTTATGAAGCATTTGACTGTGCTACGTGAGGTGTGAAATTAAAAACAATGTTTTACCACTGTTTAAAGCATCAGCATAAGGTTGTTCTGGGAGAAAAGCTGAAAATTTATGTTCCATGAGAAATCAGCCTTTGCTTAATTGGAACAGGGTGCTGAGATTTCCTGTTTTGTTACATACAGACCAGGAGCACACGGCTGCATGTAGACTTTATTCCCTCCAGCATTCACTGATTACTAGATTTGACTGAAATATTTAACAGACAATTTGGCATAAAAATTTTGATTGCAGTGGAAACACAATCTGTAGCTAAAAATGCTTACTTGCCTTCTTATGACAGGATAACACAATAGCAATGAATTATATAGAATACTTCTTGCCCTCTTACAGGATTTATTAGGGCTCTATCTTAGCTTTCTGAAAACAGATTAATAGCTTACTCGCACAGTCAGGCTGTGGGAGTTGGAGAGCTTGCCAGGCAGCTGTGTGGAGCGCATGGCATTCTCACAAAAAGGAACTCACATAGATAATTCTGCAGGTTATATTTCGATATGCACTTCAGATTTAGCCTGGGATTTCCCTCCATTATCCCATTCCCATTTTAACAATAGAATGAACCAGTAGGAACAGAGAGGTAGAAGCTTTTCACATCTGTAGACAGAAGAGCGTGTGCACCTTGTGCTGTGATCCTACAGAGGCGTTCCTCCGGCCAGGTGGGATGGGCGGGCTGGGGGAAGTTAGGAAAGGTTAACATGCATGTGTGTGCATGTGCACACAGAGCTGCTCATTGTGGAGAGAAGAGCTGCTGTTTGTTTGTGCGGCCAGAGCGGGCCCTTCTCTAGAGCAGATCCGTCCGCAGGCTGCCCGCCCTCTGCATGGCAAGCCCTGGGAGGAACGCTGCCTTCACTGACTCACTCTGTGAGAGGGGCAAGCGTGCTGCTGCATACATTGGCACCATGGAAAAAGAGGGAAAACTGGGGCATAATTTAAAGCTGAAAGAGCTCTTAGAAAGCTTATGCTGTCCTCCAGACAAGTTCTATTAATTTTAGTCGCCAAGCCACGTTTCTGAATAGCATAAAGTAAATACTGCTGTGTTCTAGCCAGGTTTTGTGGTTAATGTATATACTACATCTGTGCGTTTAAAAAGTTGGCGCTGTTTCTTGCCCTATTGACCGTCATCCAGAACTTTTGTTGATTTAAATATATCCGAAAGCAATTTGAATATGAATATTTATGCTTAGCAAAGGAAAAAAAGGAAAAAAAAAAAACAAAAAAAAAACAGCCTGGCGCACTGGCTTCACCTCGCTGACAGGCTGTGAGTGAATGCCGGCACTCCAGTGGCAGGCTGGTTCCCAATGCCACCTCAGGGGCCCGAGTCCCCTCCCATGTTAAGAAGAAGGTTTGGCTCCTGTGTCACCAGGCGGGATTGCTCCTGGATTAAGTTGATGGCACAGAAGGAAAAGTCATCACCTTCTTTCTGCAGTGCTAATGAGACAATTATGCAGTAAGGGGAAATTGCAAATAATTTTGCCATAGGCGCGAATGTCGAGGGGCCAAGTGTGTGCGTGTGCGTGTTTTTCTGGGAGATTACTTTTGTTTAAAGGCAGGAATTCTAGGGGAGAAAATAAATAAGGGGAGGCTAAACCTGATCCCAGGAGCTTGCAAATCTTAATCCTGATCTTACCTGTTAAACAGTTTCTTTCATTTAGAAGCGAAATCTTTTTAGGAAATGTGAGGTGTCCCCAAAACTGCTAACTGCTTCTTCCTTGTGTAGCACCCTAAGGAAAATTAACTTCCTGCTGAGACAAAGTGAGATCAGCTCACTCTTTGTATTCTAAGCCACACACTAAACATTGGTATGTAAACAATTTGGAGGTTTTTCTTGAGGATACCGGAAAAAACTTTTAAAAACCTCTGAATAATGGAGAAGGGCAAATAAATGTGTTGAGCAGAAAATAGAAGGGATCCCGGAGTCTTTTCTGTTCTTGACTTGGTCCAACAAACGTTTTACAGAGCCAATGAGAGGTGCTGGGGAGGAGCAGCTGCCATCCGATGTGATTTATTTTATTGGCGCATCACTGTGACCTCTCTGTAAATTGAGGTCAGAAGGGGGCATGAAGACAAACCCTCCCTCGAGTGAGTGGGGGCTTGGATCGAGGTACGTGTGTTGGATATCAGCTCAATGGGAATTACACATGGGGTTTGTCACACGGCTATACAGTATGTGACACCGGGGTTGGCGGGTCAGGCTTTATCATCACTGTAAGGCCTTAATCTCTATCTGAGTTAATCCTGTGGAGCCCACCCAGGTCAAGGCCTGGCATTCTTCTTGTTCTTTGGAGTCATTACAGGAATTAATCTGTTGTAATACATTGTAGGGTGGATATTGGAGTTGCTTGCTGTTGTGAACAATGATTAGGTGTATTCAAGTGTCACGTTAACAACAGGAGAAAGGCAGCTGTTCTGTATCAACAGGATTCCTCGTTCATTAACACAAATGCACATAGCAATAACAGCAGCCTTTGAAAGCACTCTATGGAGATGTCATCAGCTAGATAGGGTAGTGGAGCAGAAGGAATGGGACGTTTCTGCTTGACTGTCCAGATTTAACTACCTGGGGTTGAGTAGAGAAGCGTTTCTTCGGCAGCTCTCTGCACTGACCACAGTGGTGGGGCTTGATTCAGTTCGGGTTTTTTTCAGTATTCAGGAAGAAGTCACGATTTTCCTGAGTTAAGTCTGGATCTGATTGCTCCTTTTTGTAACACCACAGTCATGGTTTGCACACAAGCTGCCCTTCCTCTGGCTGCCACCCCGTAACAAATGAGCAGCAGAGAGCTGGGCAGTGCTGAGCAGCCCACTGACATTTCCTTTTCCCTGCCAGGGCTGCAGGCCTTGCAGTGGGGGACTAGCTCGGGAAGTCAGGAATTACTTGTCAAGCAGAAATGGCAAATAACCAATAGAAGTATCCGAGTCCAACTAAGCTGCTAATGTATCTGAAATTGTGTCTGGAGTTAACACGAACTGTAGGGATGTAAATTAAGATAGCAGTCAAACCTCACTAGTCGGCACGTCACCAGCCCACACGCTTGTCCATGTGTGCCAGAAGTGTGCAGGCTCAGCCTGCCCCACCAGCAGCACACAGCAGATGCTGCAGGGAACACCTCTGTTCCTAAGCCTGTGTGATTTTTGCAGTGTGTACTCGAGAGTGTTAGCTGGAAGACAATTGATGCTCATAAATAAAGAAAGGAATGCTTGGGTGGACCGGAGTAAGTGAAATCTGGGGACTGAGGTGGCCAGGGGCACGCTGAGTGCAGCTGGGCTGTCTGTGGGCACCCCCAAGGCCCTGGGGGAGGCACACGGTTCCCGTGCTGCTCCTGTCCCACAGCTTTTGTCCTCTGGGGCTAAAGCACCTCATCTATAGTTTTGCATCGCCTCCAGTCATCAGTGCAGTAATGCCCAATTGACGTTCTCCCATAACGTCATAATTTCATAAATAATGACTTAATTTCATAAATAATGACTTAATTTTGTTTGTAACTACTCTGGGGATAGTACTGCTATTATGCCTCACAGCTCAGGTTTGAAGTGGAGCAGCCCTTCAGCAGGTGCTCATCCTCAGCAGCACACTGGACTTGTCAGTTAAATTCCTGGTTTAATGGCATGGAGTGTATTTTACCTTAGTTTTGGCTCATCTCATTCAATGCCTTAAACTTCCATCAGTTTGCAGGGCACACTCCTGGCCTCTCACTGAGCCTACTGCTGAGCAGGACACGACAACAAGAGGAAACACAACAGGTCTTTCCAGCCATAATGGATTGGAGGAGAAATTGGCCGTGTCTGTGCTGTATCTGCTCCATTTGGTCAGCAGTCTGCTTCTGAAATGTGGCACTGCCCACATGCTCAGTCTCCGTACCCCTGGGCTCAGGCTGCCTAAGAATCTTCCAGCCCTTCCAGGACAGACCATTGCACTCAGCTCTGCCAGGGTCTGTACTGCAGCTCAGCTCCTCGCAGTGCTCAGCCTCCTGGCCTGGCTGCACCAGTCCCTGCTCACACTCACAACTAAACAGCTGTTACATGTAAGCACTAGTGCTGTGTCTGGAGGAGGCAGCAGGATCCGTCAGTGCAATATATGACAAAGGCAAGCCACGTATGGGTGCAAAGAATAATTTACCATACTTTCACCTGGCAATAAGATGAATGGAGGCTTTGCACCTGGTTTGCAAATGAAAACTAGAGAGCGCCCTGTGCTGCTTGGCCACAAAGGTGCATCCCAAAGGTGATCGCTTCTCAGTGACCTGCAAGCAGCCCAGATGATCTGAGCGTTATCTGGCCTGCCATCTGCTCTGGGATGGGTGGTCAGGAAGGATGAGGGAGCTGGGGGGGAAATGGCTGGGCAGGAACCGCTGTGTCTGCTCACAGGGGAGCGGCCATCCCTGAAGAGCCATGATAAAGTTTCTTCCTTGGGTTCCTTGCTGGGAGTAGGCACACTGCAGTGCTCTTATCTCCTGAAGCGTCTCTCTGGCGCCAAGCTAGGTCCTGAGCTTGGAGAAAGGGAACACGTCGCTGCCAGCAGCCTCTGCTGTCCAGTGTAGGCGCCAGTGGTTGGTTGGTGGGACAGCTCACAGGATTGCTTGCTGGCTGTTGTTTACCCCAGGGACACGCAGGGAGTGAACACTGGTTGGCTTCGGTTGTCAAGGGAGCAGATTTCTCAGGTAGAACTTGTCAGTGGTGCTCCTGGGCCGGTTCCTGCCCCGTGGGCAGGTGGAGGGGGCCTGTTGGTCAGGAAGGCCAGCCTTTTTACTTGAAGGCTGAGAGCTGTTTCATGCCAAATTAGGGCCTACTCATTTGTGGTGTGGACAGAAGGTAAACGTCTTCTGCAATCTTCTTTTATGCATGATGGTGAGGCATGCTGCTTGAAATCTGCAGTTTCTCTCACAGCACCTCTACGGATGCTGAAGTGAAACTTAAAGTGGGTAAAGGACAAATTTGGTGTAGGCAAGCCCCCAGCTCGAGGCAGTTATGCCAAGCCTAACAGTGAAGGAAAGCCAGAATATTGCCAAAGTGTCACTGTGCATAACCGTGACGTCAGCACCCCTGTAATTAAAGAGTGATGAAGCTGAGGGAGAGAAAGCCAGCATCAAGAGAAAGACATGATTGTTTTAGGTTCTGGCCACCTTACTGGGTGGCTTCCCCAAGAAGATGTTCCAGATGTCTTGGCATAAATTAATCCCCTTCAAAACATCTGGTGGGTTTCTTAGAAAACATGGAGTTGAACAGCTGCTGTGTGTGCACTGCTTTGCCCTTCTGGTTGATATTCTGGTTTAGGAGGTGAGTGCAGACACACTGCTCTTACCACCAGCAGCACGCAGACTGAAAGCAGCCCCAAGCAGGTCCCAGCTCTCCTCGAGCAGGGCCTGGGCTGATCCCCAGCAGTGAGGTGGCCGAGCCCTGTGGGTCTGTGTGGGAAAACCTGCCCCAGAGTGCAGCCATCGGTCCGGGAGGTCACACGTTCAGCAGTCTGAGTGACAGGATCCTTACCGACATCTTTTTCATCACTGAGCTGAGTCATGTGCCCACTTGTCTGTCATATCTGTGCTCAAATTGCTTAAATATTGTTACAGATGGAGAGGTTTTAATCTGGGTATGCAGCACAGAGTGGTGCTGTGGGGGAACGCTTAATTGGCTCCCAGCAGAGCAGCGGGAGCTGGGTGCTGTGTGGGTTTTCCTCCAGAAGCCTTCCCATTTTCACCTTCTATTAATGTCCTCTGGTTGTTTCAGTGCAGCATCGCAGTGGGGTTTGTTTCCCTCCCAGACTGAATACAAATGAAGGTCATTTACTCATATTTTTAGAAGGTTCTGAAAACTTAGCGAATTTGTAGCTTTGAACAGCATTGTTGACTATTGTATGTCTGCACAAAAATATTTCAAATAAACCTTTTATTAAAGCAACTCAACGGACTGAGGCTTGCTTGTTTTATCCACCCCACAAGTTTTGCAGCAAGAGCTCAGAATTGAATGCATTGGACATTTTGCCTGCAAAGCTGCTGTCAGGGTCGGTTTGGGTTTTTATTACCTTCTGGGTATGGGGACACCTCTGTTAGTGCCACGGACAAGAGAGTGTCTGATAAGAGCAATGCTGGTGGGCTCGCGGCGTGTGCCTGGTGTTTGAATGCTGTCTGAAGGTGGAGAGCCATCTATTCCTGTAAAGTAGGTGGGCAGGCTTCTCTCCTACAACTGCTGTGTGATCTCACCATGGCTTCACTATAATGAGCCTGGGAGATTTTTTTTGACACCTAAGTCACACAGACACAGCTGATTTAAAATGAAGCCTTGGACTCTCCGTTGCTCTTTTTCCCTTTTATAGCTCAGTTTGCAGGAGGATATTTACCATGGGACCTGCGCGCTCCAGGGTGATGGGAGAGGACAGCCTGGTGGTGCACCAAGCCAGTGACACGGGAACATCGGTACTGTTGTTCTCCAAAGCGTCCTGAGCAGTCCTTCCCCAGAGCACCCCGAGGGCCGGGGCAGGCAGAGGAACACAGCACCCAGCCCTGCCAGTGGTCCTCCACTCCTTGCTCAGAGAAGTACCTCTCGTGCTCTCTTTCCTGGAGCCAGACTCGCAGCCCAGTCCTCACACAAGGGCTCTCCTGACCCGGTCAGCTCCATACCCGCAGGCCCTCGGGGACACATGCTGTGATCCTCACCAGCACCCAGTGTGGGCAGAGCTTGCCCAGCCAGCAGTACCAGCTGACTGCTGTGTGATAACCATCGGCCCAGTAGAGTTCTGGTGACCTCAGAAAGTGAGAATTGCACGATCCCCATAGAAAGTAAAAGTGCATGGGCCTTAGCAAAGAGATCTCTTTGTCCAGACACTATTAGATATTGGTGTTAAATAGATTTCCGCAGGAATAAAATGCATATTTATATGTAGTCTGGCTAAAACTGTTCCTCTTTAGGGTGCTATAACTTGATGTTTTTTTTCCTTACAGATTGTCGCACTGCTGACTGAGCCATTTTTAAGAGCCTAGAGAGACTCGTTTCAGCCAACAAATTACTTCTGGATTTTTTAAATTTAGGAAACAAAGAAGGGTTGTAAGCCAAGTTTCCCCATTTTGCTTTACAAGTCACTGCTCAAGCACATTTCCAAGGGCTTTTATCCCAGAAATCCTGGTACCTGCCTCTCCTTTCCTGATGTATCACAGCCTGGCACCGAGTGCAGGGAGCCCTCACTCTGCCAGGTGAGCCAACGACAGACTGGTGATAGACCTGAATAAAGCTTTATTCACCTGGCTGTGGGAGAAGATTCCCTGCGCTGTCCTCTGCAGTGTGCTAGAAACGAGATAACACTTGGAATTGCTAAACGTAATGAATTGCTTCTTACACCCCTTATTAGAGATGTGAGTGAATTACCCCTCTGCACCCCCAGCAGCGTGACAGACGAGCGCCCGCTGCTCGCATCCCCCAGCACACATTTGCAGGAGCAGCTGCTGAGGCTGTCGCCGGCGTCCTCGGTGCCTCATACCAGACCAAAACAGAATCAAAGGCCCTAAACCCTGAGATTAATGCTCAAGTCTGAAATGGGAGCATTGAAAAATAAAAGCGTAACTGAGAAAGGTCCGGTTGAGGAATGTTAAGCGGGAAGATTTCAGAAACATAATCCTTTTGTGTGAGCTTGCTGCGGCAGCACCCAGCCACCAAGCACTGCCCTAGCCCAGAGGCAGCCCTGAGCCCCTCAGCTCCACCTGTGTCGATGGAGCAGTGAGTCCTGAGAAACGTGGCAGGAGCAGAGGGTTTCCTGCCGCTTCCTGCTCCACAGGGAAGCAAGGCGTGGGAGCATCACTGAATGCCAGCCTCAGGCATCCAGGGTGAGGAAGGGGCTGCTGGGCAGGGTGAGGTAGGAAGGTGCTGGCAGTGCTGGGTAGGTGTATGCTGTGTTTTCATGCTGTGTCAGATCCGATTCATGGTGGATTGACAGTGGAAGAGGCAGTCCTGACCCCTTGCTGTATTGCCATGGTATCGGGTGCTGCCCCACCAAGGTCATATCCGTGGGGCAGTGAGGACGGGGCTTGCTGAGGTACACAGACACACAAGTGAGTGCTGCTGACACCCTCTGTCTGATGTTGCCTGATGGCGAAGCCTCAGAACAGCTGTCACAGCCAACAGCACTCATTTGCTGGCCCTGACAGATGCCGTGGGTTGGTGGTTTGTGCTGGAAACCTGCACCCAGCGCCTGGGGGGAGAGGAGACTGGGAGAAGGGGGATGCTGGGTAGGGCTGGCTTGTCTGATGCACTGGATTTATCACCACACTGGCTGGGCTCCTTCCTTCCCTGCCCCATGTTTCCCGCTGAGGAAGAACTGTGTCCAAAGTACAACAATGCAGGATTTCTCCCTGGCAAATATATATATATATATAGTGATCCTACAGTGGGTACATATCAATGTGAAGCCTGGCATCAGAGCTTGAGCATACATACCTACACTGTAAACATGAATTCAATTAAGCCCCAGTTCATAATGACTCTTCGTATCTCCCTGCACACAGCAGGAAGCAGGTCTGCCTTTAAACCAAGCCCCTGGGTCTGCTTTTAAACCAAACCTCTGGGTGTGATGGTGCACCAAGCACAGCCGTGGCATTCAATTTGCACTGCAGAACTGGGAATCACATTTTCCCCACAACGGGACATTCGCAGCAATGCACAGACTGTTGGGTGTGTGCGAAGGCACTGGGATTCTTTTTCTCAAGAGCAAACACTGAGAGAGGCAGCAGCTGCATAAGCCAATATTTACCTTTGGGGTAATAAATCATAGCACAGGCTGTGCGACACGAGGGATGCTCACCTCAGAGGGACATCCTCTGCCCAACCTGTCCCTGGTGCACAGGAGCACAGCCCATCCATCTCTGCAGGCCTCCTGGATGTGGCTCATGGCTGACATGGCTCAATGCCTGGGGAAGAAGGCTCTTGGTTTGGTTGTTCTGTTAGTACAGCGCACTGATGGGATGCCGCCTTGCCCGGACTTAAGAGGACCGAGTCCTGTTCCTTTTGTTTCTCCTACTCCTTCATACTCTTTATAAGTTAACCTACAAACCAGATGGGGTCGTGCCCTGATGTGCCGCAGCACTAACCATGAGGCCAGCCTGACGGAAAGCAGCTCATCCATCTTTTTTGAATTAATCAACATTTTCCAGCTTGACGTATCATCGTTCTCAGTTTTACTGGAAGTTTTCTGAAGGACTAAAAAGGCAAATAAGGGTTGGCTTCTCTGAAAGCAAAGGGTTATCGTGTTCAGGAGAAGGGATGCCATAACCACTCTTTCTTGGACACCTGAATTATGCTTTTGCTATCAGAAGTCTACTGAGTGCATGAAAGGACCCCGCAGTAGCAGACAGGGGGTTGTCTTCAGTGTTTGGGATAACTTTCAGATTTCCTCATGCATTACTGACAAGTCAAACATGAAAAGGAAAGGGCATCTCCATACTGAGCAGCAGATACCATTGGGTACAGAATGGCATCATCGCTCCTCCACCGGGAACAAAATAATCACCCAGACTGAGCACTATTAAAAAAATGGAATAGTTTACCAAAGCTTTCCATCTGGGAGCAGAAATAAGCACTCTGAACGCTGTGGTCCACATCACACCCTTGAAAGCCCTCCATTAGTTGCCTAATGAAGATGATGGAGAGCCGAGATCCCCAGCTGTGTGCTCTGAGCAAGCTGTGTGCCACGCATTTGCCTGCCAGGAGCATGAATCCCTGCAAACACTACTTGGAAAACGGGGGAGGCATCATCTTTGGTGGGAAATGGGCTCATCTCCCAATGAAGCTGTGTTGCTGCTACCTAACTGCCCCACCTCTCTGCACACTGCTGCCTGCGTGTGGGATGCAGAGAAATGCTGCAAACCCCGCTGAGGACAGAAAAATAATACAAAGGGACCTACAGAGAGGCAAGAAATAAATGCAAGCAGGAAACAATAAAATGAGCTTCAGCTTGGAAAAATACAAGGGAATACATGCAGGGAATAATATTTAATAACAGCTTCAGTGGGAGGAAAAGAATTGGGAGAGCAGAAAATGTGGAGGGGAAAGGAGAGCTCCAGCAAGACCAGGAGTGAGCAGCAAATGAGATGTTGTGGAAGGAAGGTGCTGAAGTTCACATGCTGATCTGGGACCTGAAATCTCGCTTCCTGCCATGTGGGATCACATTCCAAATTCAAGCACCGGACACTGATTGCATGAGCTCCACATCAGCACACGTGGAAGTGCCTGGCAGAGGCTGTATGGGGGCTCTCAGATGCCAGCAGGGTTGGGTTGGGGTGGATGGCAGGGCACAGAACCCCCAAGCGCTGCCCGCGTCCCGCTGGCTGTTGGTGGTGCTGGGCTGCCCTGGTGCAGCACAGTGGTTCTGGATGCCATGAGCCTGCTGTCAGCCTGCAGGCCCAAAGGGGTGCAGCTCAACAAGGGATTCAGGAACATATTCAGCAGTTGTTCTCACAGCGACTAGTTCCTTCTGCCCATGGCACTGGGCTTGGGCACACAGCACTCGGGCCAGCCCTGCCCAGCATGGAGGATGTGTGCCACAGGATGAGGCAGTGACAGCGCAGCAGCATGTGCTCTGCTCCACACCACCAACACCCCCAGCTGGCACGGCCATTTCCTGACCACTGCTGAGAAAAGAGCAAGGTATTCAAAGAGAAGCACTGAAAAAGCATTCCGTACTCTTCCAACTGCAAGGAAGTGAGAACAGATTTAAGAGGTGTAAACAGCGGGACAAACAGGAGAAATTGTTCAGGGCAGTCTGGGAAGACGAAGCTGAGTAACAGGAGCTAGCAAAGTTAGCAAGGCCTACAGGCACACAGCAGTCAGGAGGGCTGAGCATGGAGCTGCAGAGGAAAGAATAAGAAAGGGAGAAAAGACAGAGGCTCCTGCACAGCAAACACCCATTCGTCTACAGCACCCAACAGCCTGTTGAGCCTGTCTTCTCTTGCTTTCCTGCTTGGGGTACACATGTACCACCACAAGGCTCCGTTTCCTATTCCTGCCTCCACCACTCGGCCTTGCAACACCTCGAAGGCAGTGCTGCTGCTGCTTCCAAAAACTGTCCGACAGCACAGCCTTGGCTTTGATGGGGTGGGACAGGCCGTTACAGAAAGGGGCAACTGAGGCACTGACTGAACAGAAAAATGACTGTGACAAAGCAAACAAAAGGAAAAGTCACACCATAAAGTATTTATTAAGAAACAAAGGGGGCTTTTTTCTTCATTTGTAAGAAACACTTTAAATCAAGTGCCCTTTCAGAAATTTAAAAGCTATATCAAACGTTAACATTGGTTTTACATTATTATACATGACATTAAAAAAAAAACAGCACATCTCACAAACTTCCTCTTATTACAACTCAGGTCGCTTTTCCTTCCGCTGTAAATTATTTTCTACAGATTTAAATTTAACTTATTCTTTTCTTTTTAAACAAGTAAACAATATACAAAGAGTCACCTGAATGCCACCGGTCACAGGAGGCACCCTGGCAGGGGATGCCAACCACCCCACGAGGCCACCGGTCCCAGCACAGTGGGGGTCAGTGCCATGCTTCTGGGAGCTCACAGCCTGGGGAGAGCACAGCCAGGGCCAGCAGAGCTGCTACAAGTTCACTTTCGTCCTCCATGGTCACAAATGTTTCTCCCTTCTGCAGACAATTGAGTGTGTATGCAGTATGTTTACAGGCAAGCTGTTTGGCAACGCTTCCACGCATCCACGTGGCTTGAAGAGAGACATACAAGAATAGCAGCGTCCAATTATTGCTACGTACTGATGTGATATCAGCCAAGGAACCCTCTGCTGGCTCTGCTCGTCACGACTGCTCGCTTCGGGTTTTGCCCTTCCCACACAGTTGCAGCACTCGGTGCCGCTGCTGGGGATGCTGAACTGGCAGCTGCCGGGAGGGCCTGCAGCCACAGGGAGGGTTCTGTCACCAGCCTGATGGGTCGGTGTTTGGGGGGGGGGTGAGGCTGAAAGAGGTGAATGGAAGCTGCAGCATGAGGTCAGCTCTGAGGGCAGCCGCTGTCCTGAAAGCGGTGCTGGTGGCAACTCACACCCTGCTCATAGTAGAAGTTCATGGAGAGAAACCAAGCTTGTGCAAACCGCTACTGGTTCTCAGCCTGGAGGCAACATCAAACCAAGAAGGGTTTCAAGTGCACCGCAAGTAGGAGCTGAGCAATTGGTGCGTTCCTACATAAAGTAATTCCTACATAAATACCAGGGAAGCTGCTCTCACAGGACCAAGCACTGCATGGCAGCGCACCCCACAAGGCCACAGCAGTTGGAACCAGGAACCAAGCACACGATGGCTGCTCTGCCCGGCTCTATCACTGTCTGTGAAGCAGTGGGAAATGTCACTAGGAGACAGGATGAGGAGAGGAGAAAGGCTTTGTGAGCATTGCGCTCTGTTCTGTGTAACAAAGCTCTTCTGCAAACTAATTAGGCAAATACTTCTGACCATGTCACACCTGAAGGGCACTTAATGGCTGCGGCATTATCTCACAAGCACAGTGATCTGAAATGCATATGCATTTCCAGCATAATCCTTTGCCATTGTAAATCATGCACAGGAATGAAAGTGTATCTGGAAACGTTAATTCAGCGGTATCATCCTACAGTTCTGGCAACGGACCTCGACGAGAATAAATGGTTTATAAACACTGTCTGACATGCATGAGCCTTCCCAAATTATTTACAAGCGCTGTTCAGGGAGCCGCGTTCCAAGGAAGTATTCCTCCTCTGCTCAGTTTGGAAGTTAAAAACGCACCGTGGCAGGCAGCTACACGGTGACCGCCGGGTACATCTTCTGCTCTCCGCCGGCATGTGGGTACGGAGACTGGATCTGCCGGTAGCCGCCCTGCAGCCCGTCCAGGAACTGGGGCACAGGGGCGAGCGGCACCGCATCGTGCGGGACAGCATAGCCCACGTAAGGCGGGTGCAGGAACTGGCCCTGGTGTGGCACGATTTGGGTGGCCTGCTGGCAGTTGAGCACCGAGAAATTGGTGGGCATGTTGACGTAGACGTTGTTCATGGTGCCCTCGGGCAGGCAGCAGTTGGTCTGCGAGCGGGTCGGGGGGGCGCGGGCTCCCGAATTGGCGCTGGAGCTGGAGCTGGCGGCAGTGCTGGACTGGCGCGAGGAGGAGCCGCGTGATGTGCCTGTGCTGGCAATCATGGGGATGGTCTCCATCAGGCGGGAGCCGGCGGGAGCGTGGCTCTGCTGGGGTTCCTGCTTGGGCCGCAGGCAGCGGCAGCAGCAGGCGGCCACCAGCGAGCCCAGGATGATGAAGGCGACGAAGACGGAGCCGACAATGAGGAACGGCACGTAGATGGGCACTGCAACGGCAAGGAGAAGGTGGGCGATGGGGATGCGAGCAAGACGGCCCCTCCATCCCACTGCCAAACCGCCCGTGGGCCACAGCCCAACATTCAGGAGGTGTCTCCAACCAGGAACACCCAGCAGGAGAGCAGAGCGATGCCCCACACATCAGCCCTGGCTCTGCGCAGGGATTGGTGCTCTGCCACCACATGGGGTGCGGTGGGAACACAGGACAGCAGTGGCGACACACAGCCCTGTATGCCCTGTATCCCTGCGAGAGAGTAGGAGTAACGTGGGGACACAGCCTCGCTCCAGCACTCCCCAACGCTCTCAATGAGCCTGGGTTTCACATCACCATCAAAACCCTCCCAGTTCCTCCCGAGCAGCCCTAACAGCGCCCCGTGCACGGGCTCAGGGCCGGACCCGGAGGGCGAATGAAGCTCTGTGCATCGAGCGGGGCTGCAAGGGTTGTGCTGAGCTCGGCTGGTGGCGACTCAAAGGCCGCTCCTTCCCCATTTTTCCTGTAACTCCAACACCGCCGAAGACGCCAGGCTCGCACGGCACGACGCCCGCAACGACACGCGGCACTCGGCTCCCGGCAGGTGCCCGCACTTGCTGTGCCGCGCCGCTCACAACTTCTCCGACAGCGAAGCCGCCCGACCCTGCCCCGCTCACAACACCGCTGCGGTGAGGCGCGAAGGCAGCGGGCGCGCTGCAGAGCCACCGGGGCGGCTTGAGAGTAGCGACAAAAGACTCGAGCTGATCCCTGACATTCCGTCGTACCAGAAGCCGCCCGCAGCGGGGCTAAACGGGCCCGAAACCCCCGGAGGCGTCACGTCGCCTTCCCCCCACCGCGATGTCCGCTCGGTTTTCCCTTCCGTTTACAGCCGGGCTGCAGCAACGGAGAGCAACGGCAGCGCCGCACGCGCTCGGGACGCGGGAAGCGCCGTCCCTCCGCGCTCTCCGAATACCGGCGGACCGCCGACCGCGGGCGAACGGAGCGCCCGCCCGAGGAAAGCGCGGCCCCGCCCCGCCCCCGCGAGCCGCCCCGGCCCTCACCTGCCGCCCCGTCGGGCCCGTCGCGGGGCCGGCCCTGCTCGCCGCCGCCCTGCCGCCGGTCGTTGTCGCAGCCGCCCTGGTCGAGGCGCGCCTCGGCGCTGGAGCAGCAGTAGCGCAGAGCGCAGCTGCCGCAGCAGATGGTGGCGTCGCCGCCGTCGAAGCGCTCGGGGCACTGGAAGCCGTCCCTCCAGCCGCCCTGCCCGTCCAGCCAGCCGTGGCAGTATTCGCCGCTGCCCGCCGCTCCCGCCGGCAACAGCCAGCCCAGCGCGGCCAGCAGCAGCGAGCAGCGCCCGCCCCACATGGCGCCGGGTCAGAGCCCGCCCGCGCCGGGGCAGTGCCGCCCGCCCCCCGGAGGCTCCCGCCGCCGCATGCCCGGGCCTCGCCCGCCGGGGTGCGGAGCCGGGCGGCAGCGCTGCTCCGCGCTATACCGCGCTACGGCCCGCCCGCCGCCACGGCCCGGCCCGCGGCCGCCATGGGCGCGGGGACGCCGCGAGCCGCCCGCCTCCGTGCGCCCCGTCCGGGCTCGTCGCTGGGCGGGGGGCGCCGCGCCCCGCCCTTATAGCGGCGGCCGCCGCCCCCGCGCATGCGCTCGCCACGGTCCGGCCCCCGGCCCCCGCCCCGACGGCGCGGCCCCGGCCCGGCCCCTCGGCCCCGGCGGGAGCGGGGCGGCACCTGCGCGGCGCGGTGCGGTGCGGGCGGCGGAGCTCGGAGGGACGGCGGCGGGAGGGGGTGGGCGCAGCCGCGGCGGGCGCGCGTTGGTGCTTCCCGACTACCTGAAGCGAGCGGGGGAGGCGAGCTGGGCGTTCCTTGCGGTGCTGAAGTATCGGCAAAGTTTGCCTGCCCCTCCGCAGAGGCCGGCACCCCCCGGGGCGCAGGCAGCTCCTCGGCAACAGCCCGCGGCGCTGCCCGATCCGCGGAGCGCTTCTGCCAGCACCGCCCGGTTTGAGTTCGGGCTGCACTTGCATTTGCCCGATGAGAATACCCGCACTGGTATCGGACAGGCGCCCGTGTGCCCACCCCAGCGCAGCGCAGCGTTCGGCCGTCCCGGCGGTCCCTCCCGGCTCCCCCAGCGAAGGAGCCCCGCTGTGCGTCGACCCGTCACTGTGAGCCCTTCGTGCCGCGTGGCACTGCGATCTCTGGCCTTTAAGGCGGATTTCTTTCATTCATAGCTGCCTCCTGCACGCGTCCTCGCGCCCTGCCGAGCTGCACGGGCAGAGGATGAGTTCGCGGCTGAGCTCCGACCTGCCAAGCCAGCGGCACACAGGCACAGCTCGCCGCAGCGTGGCCGTGCTGCCCCCGTGTGACAGCGGTGGGAACGGAGCCCCGGGAGCCGCTGCCGTAGAGCCGCACAGCTACACGCACCCTGAGCACTGCCAGAGCCCCAGCTGCTGCTCTGACTGGAGTACTGCTTGCATGGGGTGGACGCTTTTATTTTTTATTCCTGCTCAGGGAACATATTTAATATCTGTGTTTTAAAATACACGTGTATTCGTGAGAGAAGGGCTTTCTTTTACTGGCTCTCATTTCCTGAGAAATAATTAGAACAAGTTGAGCCAAGGAAAACCTCACTAGAGAGTCATGACAGTAGGAGCAGCCCGGGCTGTGCTGACGTGAAGTTCCATCACCAGGCCCTGGGCAACAACAGCCACCCACACCGGCACCAGTAACACCTCACAGCCAGCTCCAAAGGCACAGTTGCAGGAGCCGAGGGCGGGAGGCAGCTGCAGCCCCACCATGACACCAAGGCCAGCACCCACACAGCTGAGGCCTTCGGGGCAGGTGAGCAGCTTGACAGCAGTCAGTCTGCGTCACGCTGTTATGGTCACGGCCCCCGTTCATCCACCCTGGAGCCCCACACACCATAGGCCCAGCAAACCCTGGTACCTGCAAGCAGAAAATACACGTAGTTACCCAGTCCTAGATAAAAAGAAGGAAATAATTGCTTCTTAGGCCCTTGGTTGCTCAGAGAAGCTGGGGATACCCCAACCCCAGAGGTATTCAAGGCCAAGCTGGGTAGGATCTTGGACAACCTGAGCTGGTGGGTGGCAGCCCTGCCCAGGGTTGAAGTTGGGTGGGCTGTAAGGTCCTTTCCAACCCAAGCTATTCTATGACTCTACGACTACACCAGCCTTTCCCAGCCTGCCCCCTCCCAGCAACACAAAGCAAACAGGCAGGGCAGCATTGTCATCAACTTACTTCAATTGAAAGAAAAACCCAGAAGCTTCCCCTGCTCACACTGCTTTGTGCCAAGCAGAGCACGAAACGTGAGCATTTTCAATCAAGTGAAGGCAGAGAAAACAGCGTCAAAACAGTTAAGCAGTGCACTGTTAGTGGCAGTAAGTTGCTTAAGACAGCCATCAATTTCCATAGTGACCAGATGAAATAACAGTGGCCCCAACAGCCAGAAAATGCTATCAATGTTAACAGCATTAGAGATTTTTATGTTCAGTTTGGAGGAGCTGCTATTTAGTTACCTAACAAAGGAGCTAATAGACTACGGCACTCTAGCTACGCACATGTTTACAGTTTATACTCTTTCTCCACCCAAGTTTTCATCCAACTGAAAGTCTAAAAAGCTTTTTGCCACTTTTTCCACCCCCCCCAAGAGCTTACACCAGATGAACCACTACTGAATTTTGAGTATTTATCAAGGTTTTTCCTTTTACTATGAGCACACCCTAGTGCCCAATCAAAACCTCATCATCTTGGCTCACTGTTGTGATTGTGATGGTCAACCCTAAAGCACACAGTGGTTCTGCAACACAGCACATTAAGGACACAGAGCCAGCAAGGTATGTCTTGCCCAGAAGGCAGATAGCCTCTGATCAGAACAGGATTTTGGAGACAATTGCATGACATTTTATAATGGTTCTGTCCTTGGGCTGCCCAAGTACGTGCTGTACATTGACACCTGCATTGAAAAGAAGAGAGAAAATTGATCAGTTTGAGAGCTCAGTTGAGCAAACCAGAAAAAACACTTTATGTCTGCTCAGCTATTGACCTGGTTGGGACAGACATACACTTTCCAAGTTCTCCATGCAAGAGTTCAGCAGAACTGACCTGCTATCAGTTCTATACCTAGTTCTGCAGAAGCTTCTAAACTTAAGCAGCTCACAGTAAGCTAGAATTGCCTTACTTCTACAAAGTTAGGGAAGGAAGGAGCTTGCTGTTCTCTGGAAAAAGTTGTGAAGGCTAAAGCAACACCTGGCATACTCACCTCCTCACTGGAGCACACCACAACTGCAGCACAGGGTCACGAAGATTAGATTCCTGAGGCTGAGTAAGAAAGCATTGAGTAACAAACCTCACAGCAACACAGTCAAGTCAGTCACAGGCATTGCTCAAATGCTGGTGACGAGGAACAAAACCTTACTGCCTTAGAGAAAGGTGCAAGAAAATGTGAGTGACTTGGAAACAAAAGGTGAGGCTGCATAACTGCCTTTAAGAGCCTTGTAGGGGCTGTATGAAAGTGGTTCTCCTGCCACCTGGTGAAAGCAGCATTCTAACAGAGCTTTTGGAATCCCAACAGGAAACCCTTTGGGTTGTTTTTTTCCTACCTAGAAAATTGAAGTGCTACAGTCATCCATTTCTACCTATTGTAAGCAATACAAGAATGTCTTTGCAGGCTCAGTTGATTTAGGAGCATAAAATATCAACACGCAAGCACTCAGCACTGAGCTCAGAAGTGATGCTGACGTGAACTGAAATCTGCCATCCCACTGACAGCAGGAAATCTCACACTCTGCACCCCGCCATCTCCCACTCCTTCCCAGCAACATACCCACCCAGGTAGGTGGGAGGGCATGGCAGCACCACCTTCCCAAGCCCAGCCTGGGCTGTACACAGGTTGTACAGCCCTACTGCCTGGTACACAGAGCTAGCAGTGCCTGCAGGCAGTCACCATGCACTCACAAGGTACTGGGCAAGGAAGATAGGAACAGCCAGCCAGCACAAATTATGCATTTTAACTGTTGTGATTGATGCTAGAAATCCATTTATTGCCCCTTCCCTCCCCCTCTCTATTATATACCTGAATAAGTACCTGAATAAGAGTTTTCAGAAGACAAACTTTTATAGTGCATAACGTATTGGCATGCTACAGCATGGATGCATTTTCCTATATGGTTACTCCTAATGTCTCATGAAACCCTGCACATTACTGCTTGTTTACCCTCTGCTGAGGCACTCCAGGTGCCAGCACCATCAACAAGTAACAGATGACATAACAGACCCTGGATTACTTATTAATAAAGGTAAGGATTGGGAGTGGAAAAAAAAAAAAAACCCACAAAATTATCACTGATGTCAAAGAGGAAAAGGCCATTAAGTCTAGAGCTCAACATATAGTCCTGTTAAGAACATGTAGGTGGAAGAGGTGTGCCAGGATCTGGATTTCGGAGGTCTGTGGTGAGAAGATGCATGAATCCTTCCCAGCTCCTCCATTTCAACCTCCTCCATCCAAGCAAAAAGAAAACAGCAAATACACATGGTAGGCAGCACAGTCAGCTTGTCAGGAACAAGCAGATATGGGCGTACAGGTTTTGAGATGATGGACCAGGAAGAGGTTCACAACGCAAGCAAACTGAGGCTTAACTCTGTCATACCTCCTCTTATGGATATTGCAATGAGAATAATGGAAAACCCAAGGTCCTTCTGGTAGAAGAGGCCACATAAATCCTTCACAACTGTACAAGGTCTCAACAAATAAAGAGAATCACATCCCACATGCATCCCACTTTAATCTTCCCTTCTTGAAAGAGCCAACTGCAGACTTAATTTCATTCCATTGTGCGTAAGCACAGATCAGCTTCTTAACATGCCTTGTAGGAAACTGTCCTCCCTCCAGTGCACTTCTGTTCTATACAATAATTCTATTGCATAGCTTTACTTTGAAAAAATATTTGAAAAAGCATATGCAGTGCTGAACCATGAAAGTCATGGCTAAATTCAACAAAGTAATATGCTGGGAAGGTAATTATTTCAAATCCAATTTCAACCAGTTTAGTTTGTACTACAGCATGCAATTATTGCATTATGTAATCACTTCTCCACCTGGGCTAGAATTAAGGAGATACAGGCTGCCTTAACATGAAGAGAAACAGAACAAAATACAGATACACAGGAGGCTCGGACAGCTTTAGAACTGATAAAAAAACCTGCCTAGTGCTATGTTACGGCATGGCCCAGCTTCATATAACTCAGTGTGAAGAGACTCCAGACAAAAACCACAACCGTTCCCCCCAGCCCAGCCCTCCCTTTCATTCCAGGGATTGAGGCCCTAACTTCAGCAAGAAAAAAAAACCACCACAGAATTCTACATATTCGCTGATTATAGTTTTGTTTGTCCTACATAACATAGGAAGGCAACAGGAAATGACCTTTCAAATAGGCAAATATGTATTACAAGGATCACAGCATTTGTTTTATTGTTTGCACAATGGTAAGTTGCACATATGGACAAAGAGTACATACTTTGAATTAGTTTCACAAATTAATACATTACAAATCCAGTGGTTTAACATTATTAAAAAGCAATAACAAAAGAATAAAAACATTGTGGTTTTGACTGCAGCCCAATGTATGTTTTAAAAAAAGGTAAAGTCAGAACAAATTTTAAGCTTTCAGTTTTCCCAAACGTGAAAAACACACACTGGATTCCTAAGGGAGCGCTCGCAGAGATGCAATAACATACAAGTGTACAAAAGCCAGGAGTTCTGTGCTCAGTTTCTCTGAATTCTGCCAGATCAAGTGATAAACATCTGTCCAAAAGCAACCACTGCAGACATCACTTCCAAGACATACAACATGCTCATAATACTTCAATAACTGAAATAATTCAATGCTTGAAAAAAAAAAACAAAAAAAAAAAACAAAAAACCCTTATGCACTTTAACTGTTTTAGAAAAAAGGTGCTTTTGTAAAAACAACAGTGAATATTCATTTGATGCATCTTGTACACAGAAAGCCACACTCAAATCCAAAGTCCCATATTCACACTTCAACTCACATTAGGCAGTACGTACCTCCTTAGGATGCTTTCCAGATGTTTCTAGCACACACTCAATTGGAAATGCAGCACAAGCAGCTATGATGTAATACACAAGATTTATACTCTACTGTTGCAGTAGTTTAACCTTCAAATTACATCATTTTTCTCAATTCTTCAGCAGCGACTCACTGTACTGTAGCTCATATTGAAAGCAGATATACACCTGCTCTCATGTTTGTGCTAATAGCACCGACTAGAAGCAGCTAGTGAATCACCTCTGATTTGTAACAGTTAATTCCAATCATGGCTACAATGGTACGACCTACCCCCCACCCCCTCCAGCTGCAAGAAAGAGCTCATGCAGGTTGACAGCTCTGCTTGCAAGCAGACCTTGTGGAACCCTGAAACCCTGCAACATCCTGCTGTGCAGCTGAAGAAAAAACAGTTTGGGAACATTACCTAGGAAATGTCTGAGTCAAGATCTCGGCTTCTTCTTTAAGAACTGGTTGAGAAATGGCTAAAATAAAGAACTTCACACACTGCATCCACTTAAACACTGCATACAAAACTTCATGAGATAGTAAACATTTTACTTCGGCTGGTCTTAAGCAACAAAACACAAGAAGCGATGACGACACAGCCCAGGACCCACCGTTTGAAATCCATAGAACATCAAGATGTGGAACCACAGAGCAACGTGGACAAACAGAACACAAAGTAAAGGAGACCTGTCTGTGGGGAAAGGTTTGCACATCTGGTTTTATTTTATACATATACATACACACTGATGTGTGCACTGTACTGTATATATTTACATCCATATACACAGAAACACCCTGAAGTAGATTTAAAGGCCATATCCAGGAACAGAAGATATGAACTCTAGTATTTGTACTAGAATATACTTTCTGTACAAAAAACAAATATGCATATATTCATATGGTATAAAGCTTATTAACAAAAAATATTCTGCTACTAACATTAGTTTAAATAGATGGTTTTACAAGAATCTTTAATAATGCAGTATAGAACATTTCTAAAACTAGGGCCAAAAATAAAAATACATAAACAGGTTTATATTCACAAGAAAATAGCTGTTCAGTACGATTCATTTTGTGTTTCAGATTAGGGAAAAGTAGCAACTTTTTTTTTATTTTTATTTTTTATAAATCTCACGGGATGCAATTTAATCAATGCATCAATCTAGAAAAATAGACTTCTCAGATGAACAAAGTTGATTCACTTCCACTTCCCTAAGGGGTGCCTATCTCTTCCCTCGCTTGTTTCCAGCTGGAGGTTTCTTCAGCTGAAGAAGTTGCCCTCCTGTCCCAAAGCCTGCAGATGCAGGATTAGACACCCCGAACGTCAAGCCAGCTGATGCTGTGATGCCAGGATTGCTGAAGTTAAACCCAGATGTAGTCGAGCTGCCAAAGCCTTACGAAGGAGGGAAAAAATATTTTAAAACATAGGTTATATCAGGATTGCAAATTTGTTTCTCCTTGGAGCTGTGAGCATCAGCTACTTTATTACTATACTTATAGCATTGTATACAAATGTGGAGCTACAACAGTAGGTCATGTTGCTAATACACGTGGACTTGTCAGCTATCCAGTTGGGATATTACAGTTCTTAACACAGCCTACTTCAGTGATTATAAGCAACTCTAATCTTAGATCACAGCCTATTTACAATAGCACTATTCCCATCAAAGCGGCAGCCACGAGCCCCACCGAAACTGCACAGTAGCTGCAGTACCATAACCCCCACCCCAGGCTCCCAGCACTGCATACTTAGACGCACAACACATACAAAGCAGGGTGGGAAGGGAAGGCAGAGATAAGCAGACCATGAGCCTCACTTCACCTCCCAGCAAGTTAACGGCAAAGCTGCATACACAGCCCCCTGCCCTACTGAGTGGGCTACGTTTCCCTGCCCTTACAACATAAGTGGCACAGACCCTACATTAAGTAAGAGGTAGGAAAGGCTCAAAATCTCTGCCAAATTTCTAGTATCTAAAAAACACCCTTTATGACTTGAGTCAAACAGCAGCCTTGAAAAACAAAGCTCTGGAACACCAAATGAATAGGTGAGCAAGTTTTGCTGTTGCTTACATTTATATAAAAAGGGAGTAACAAAAAAAATAATTCCATTTGGTTCAGCTACAAAGGAAGATCAGCTGAAGAAAATCCATTCACCATTTTCAGCAACAGTAACACCTCATCATTTTACTTTCTTTTTGGAAGTACAACCAACTTGGTAATACTTGAAAGAGAGAACTGGAAGGTAAGTTTCCAACTACTGGTTAATAAGTACAAGTCCATAACTCTTCCATTCTCTCAAGAAACCGGATAAGTAATCACACACCAAGTACAACATGTGCAAGTTAAGATTTTAAGTAGCTTTATACAAGTTGCACAATGTAAATAAATATTAGAAAAAACAAGACTGATTCACAAACAAGTTTGTTCTTAATAAGCATTACTTAATTTCACCAGTTCTCTGGCAGACAGTAAAAGCAATCCTCTATTGTATCAGTATCATCAACTGAGTATCTTATCTTTAAAGCCGAGAAATTAAAACCCAAATGGTTTTCTCATCAGAATTTCAAGTTGCCCACATGAGCCCGATATCTTCCGTTCTCTCACTTAGCTCTTGCTCTAATGCTTCAATAACATTTCAAAATCTAAGGTGGAATTCTCCCTCCTGTAATGTCTGGATCTGGATCAGACAATGACACAAGACTATCAAGCTCAACCATCCACCTGGCCTACTAAGCCCCATCGCACACACTCAAGCAACTCAAACTTCAGGTGAACCCTTCAGAGGGTAAGCCAAATAAAAGATATAAGCTTTCTCATAACACGTTGTGGTAGTTTGTTGTTCTTGTTTCAATGCTACAGGGATAACCAGCAGGTCAGCAGATGTCAAAAGCAATCTCTTCCTCCCTCCATATTACAGTAGGATACTAATTCAAAATGGATTTCCAGCACAGCTCTGGCTGATTTACTAAGGCCTCTGTTACTTGCTCTTTGCTCGTACGTATCAATTACACATAGGTCCACTTTCCAACAGTAGAAGCACATCCCTCCATGATCCCATTCAGTTGTCTCTTGTATCATTGACACTGCCATTCTTCAATAAAAACAGTTCTCTATTACAAATTCCCAACTCAGATTTCAAAGCATGCTTAGCATCTCAGCTTTCACACACTCTCCCCCCCTCACAATATTATCTCTGAAAATTCAGTGGTGATTTTTCTCCTTCTCTCATCATTTTGGGAGTCAATGCCCTTAATATTCCACTTAAATCAGTCTTTTCAGTTGCCATTAAATAAATAAGGAGTTAGGAATTAAGATGGACTGTTCACTAGGAGTAGGCTCTTCACAATGGAAGGAAGCTCTGCCTGCATTTCAGAGAGAAATATGAAACATTTGTTTTATCGCACAGTTGTGTGCGCTAAAGGAATCTGTAGAATGTCTTGGGTTGAAAGGGACCTTAGAGATCATCCAGTTCCAACCCTGCCATGGACGGGGTTGCACCCACCAGCTCAGGCTGCCCAGGGCCCCATCCAACCTGGTCTTGAGTGCCTCCAGGAATGGGGAATCCACAGCTCCTCTGGGCAGCCTGTGCCTCTCCACCCTCCGAGTAAAAAAAATTTCCCCAACATCTAATCCAAATCTACCTCTTTTTGTTTAAAACCATTCTTCCTTGTCCCATCACTATCTGCCTGTGTAAAAAAAAAAAAAAAAAAAAGTCAGACTCCTTCCCTGTCATAAGCTCCCTTCAAGTATTGGAAAGCTGTAATGAGGTCTCTCTGGAGCCTTGTCTTTTCCAGGCTGAACAAGCCCCACTCCCTCAATCTTTCTTCATAGGAGAAGTGCTCAAGCCCTCTGATTGTCTTTGTGGCCCTCTTCTGGACCCACTCCAGCAGCTCCGCATCTTTCTTGTGCTGGGGGCCCCAGGCCTGGACACAGTACTGAAGGTGATGCCTCATAAGGAGTGAGTAGAAAGGGACAGCCCCCTCCTTCTCCCTGCTGGCCACCCCTCTTTTGATACAGCCCAGGATACCATTGGCCTTTTGGGCCAGAAGCACACACTGCTGGCTCACGTCCAGCCTTTGTCGTGCACCAGAATCCCCAAGACTTTCTCTGCAGGGCTGCTCTGAGTTTTTCCTCCCAGTCTGTACACATGCCTGAGATTGCCTCGACCCCACCGCAACACCCTGCTCTTGGCCTTGTTGAATCTCACTGGGATCTCACGGGACCATTTTTCAGATTTGTCCTGGTCCCTCTGGATGGCATCTCTTCCTTCTCTTGTATCAACTGCACCACTCGGCTTGGTATCATCAGCAAACTTGCTGAGAGCACAGTCCCACTCCTGAGAGATTGACATCAAATTGAAAGAAGACTAGTTGCACTGCCTTTCACTTACTGACACATTGGATACAGAGACTGCTCCTGGACTGAGCTCAAGCTGCTATGAAAAGTTGCTTAAGTACTTTCATAGCACAAAATTCTATTCAGAAGCACAAATTGAAACTGAGAAAAACAGTAATACTACTAGAAAAAAAAGAAATCAAAGTTTTATAACAAATGTATGCAACTCAAACACTCAACAGGAACACTTCAAGGACCTCTAATCTTCATTCTAAACTAAGAACAAACTGGTGGAAAGAGGAGAGTTGAGGCATTACCTAAGCAACCCAAGACAGGATAGCAGAACACTTCCTTATGAATGGGCAAAACACCAACCAAAATGCTCACATCTAAACAAAAGCAGTAACATCAGTATATCCACACATGCCACTTCCCCCCATCTCTCAACCGTTGAAAAGAGAAATTCAGAAACGACATAAAACTACCTTATGGTGGGTAATAAAATACTCCTGTTTCAGGATTCTGGAAGTGTTACTTATGAAATAGGACATACAAGCTAAAAAAAAAAATTACTAGCCTTATACATCATTTATACACACACAAAGTAAAAAGCTTATGCAATCCAAAAGCTATAGATCAGAGTTTTGGACATAAAAAGTTAACATGCTTCAGGATAACCAAACTGTCATGGAATTTTCTACTCCATGATTTCAGTCTAGATGAGGATTTTCATGAAAACATTTTAGAAAGTATGAAATAAGAATTACTGGTTACTACCTTCTGTATCTATGACTTTTCAGATAGCTGAAAACAATTATAATCTTATTGTGTCCAACTCATTCATGCTGCTAAAAAGAGGCTGCAGTATAATTTGAAAATGTTATTATGAACAGAAGTGTAATCAGTGCAAGTTTTGACTTACTTGATATTAAAAAGATTTAAAAGAGAAGGCTGATGCTTTGTGTGCTGCAGAGTCAGATGTTCTACCAGAAGTACACTGGGCAGTTACACCTTCATTCTGCTATACAGTCAGATTAGTGAACTATCTCCACCTTATAACACAAAGCTTAAGGTATTTCAGAGGCCTATTTTATAGAATGATCCAATGTTAACCAAGTAAAAATTCATGGGAACTGAAGATGCTGGTCCACGCTGATCTACTGGACACTTACTAATAAATAGCAGTCATTTATTGTGGTTATAACAATAGCAGTTAAAATTTTTTTTAAAAAGCAATCATCATGTTACTAAAATCTGATTCCTGGAGACATGATGCTCCTTCAGTCTGTCACTGAAGAAAGGCTGATAAGCTACATAATTCAAAAACAAGCTCTGATTTATGTAGTAAATAGAGATGGAAGTTATAAGAGTGGTTGTAAGATTTCAGCTATCTGAATTAAGAAGAAACTACATCCATATTTTCATCTTATCATCAAAGTAAAACAAAGTAGTGAGATTACGCTGACAGGATTAGCTCAATTGTCACAGAAACGATTTCATTTCAAAATAATGAATACATAAATCATAGGCATACAGAAAGATACCTATAATTTGCTCTTCAGAATATACAGGATAAGAAAAAAACATCTGTAAACACAGATGTTTTACAGACGGCTGTAAAATGTTTATTTTTAAATACAGGAAGTAGAATTACTGGTATATTGTCACTAATTTATGCATTAATTTCAGTAGCTCAGCAACAGTATGGCTTACGTATTCAGGCAGTAACTGCACTTCTATGCCTCAGATTGCATCTGATTCAATGTGATGCATCTGTTCTCTTCCTTCAGTTTTGACAGACACCATTAAAAAAAAATAAACACTCAATGCTTGAATTAAATAAACAAACCAACCAACCTGCACTTAGACTTCCTGATGGTTTACTTGTTGTTCCAAACCCAAATGACGATGCTCCTGTGGCACTGCTCCCAAAGGCAGAGCTACTTCCAAATCCTAGCAGAACAGTAAAGACACACAACAAAGAAATTATAGGCACAGCAATTGAGGACACACAGGTTTTGGGCAAGTATTCTAACAATAAACAGTTCTAAGCATTATTTGGTAAAGAAATATTCCCGAGGCTACCACCATAGGTGGTATTCACAACATAGCATTGCTTTCTGTAAGAAATCAGTGCCAACAGGAAAGCCAAGGAGAAAATTATTTCTTTCAAAATACAAAACTGAATAAAACAAGCTATAAATGTTTACAAGTGAAGTATCTGAAGTATCCAAATTGCTAATGAATTGCTGTTAAATCAGCAAGAAAACAACGTAACAAATGAGGCAAAACTAGGAAAATTCAGACAAGACTTCTATTACAAAAAGCTGTAATCTTCATCCACTACTCCAAAAGAAAAATTCCGTGGGCTTAGAAGAGAGCAGACCTCCTTGAGTTACTTGGCTCACTTCAGGGCTTATTTCATCCATCCCTACTCTAAGCTGAATGGTGATAAGCTTTATATAACAAAGTAAGTTAGAATCCAGAATGGAAACAATTTCATAATTTTTAATGGAAAAATCATCAAAAAAGGGCAGCCATTTAACTGTATATTCATTTTGCAATTCCTATTTATGATCACAATGAATAAATTTCAGAATTTCAAACTCTGTTATTAGCATGAAGTACCTTCAAGATAAAGGAAAAGCAAGCTGATACGTGCAGTTTGATATTAAGGACAGATCAACAGAAGAGAAATATATTCTGTATTTTTTGCTGTCTCAGGAGACTGTGAGAATGAGAACAGTATATTCAAGGAAACGAGGCCCCTGTGTCAAGTGCAACGTGTTAGGTAACGTGCTTCATTGAAAATGGAGTCTTTACCATTCCTTTAGCAAAACAATCTCTACCTTTTAAAACCAGTCATGATTGGATACTATCTGAGGCTGTGTTCCACAGTCTTCTGTCATTTTTAAACCAAGTACAGTTTTAATTTAATATAACAGGAAATATCATTTGAACGCAGGATATTTTGTTTTGAATGATGCACCTTTTTCCTCCTTTCTAGCCAGCAATGAATTATCAACAGTCAGGTCTCTATGAGCAAATATTTCATGAAGCATTGGGTCAATATGCTGCTTACCTAACATACTGAAGAGCAAAAGTCTGGATGCTTATAATCGACCAATTCATAAATATTTATGTTTCCCAGCTAAAATGCAGTTTCAAGTATGTTAAAAATTCTACTAATTAAGAAAATTCCAAAGGTCTGAAATATTCATTCTGCTCATTGGCTTCCAAGAGCATTACTGCAAGACAGTTTGCAAGTATTCCTTTATTCTTCTACAGTTGTTTCCGTGAAACAGCTTTCTTGATTTGCCAAAAAAAAGCAATCTTTACAAATTAATATAGAATAGATGAAACAAGCAATTGCATACTTAGTTTATGAGGAAGGCATGGTAGGCCTCTAATACTAAATTAAAAGCAGATGTCCACCAATTTAAGATAGAATGCTCTTTATATTGATAAGATTGATAAACAGAAACAATCTTTAGACTATAATCTCTTTGGTTAAAAAGCTATGTGGTTTTAAAGCATCTAAAACATTGCAGGAATAACAATAATCCAGAATTATTCTCCATTCAGCCCACCGTTGTTATTTGTCCTATTTGTTGTTTTATAGACTTATCTGAGACAGTTTAGAATCCGATGAGAAAACATACTGGTAGACTTAAAGATAATTTCAAGATCATCATCTAAGGTAAAGTTGACATAATCTTCAAGTATTATCTATCGTAGCAGTTAAGTGTTGCCAATAGCCAGTGATGTTTATTATTTTTAAATGTTACAGTAGCAGTTCTCATACTTTGAGAAGATTCAAATGCAGGGATACAGAACGCAACTGCAGAAAGAATCTAACAAGAAAAACCACAATGCACCATTTGTGATCATATATAATTGTCTTTGTAGATCTTACACAAAAGCTTCACTAAACACTGCTGCCTTTTTGATTTGTACTGTAGGAACCCCTGGCTGATATAGATAGGAACATTTGTATGCAAATATCATATTTCTAGTTGTAGCTCTGCTGAAAATGCATTATATTCAGATGAAAAGGTCTATATATATATAAAGTTTTCTTTCATGTGTCTCTTACTAGCACTATTAATCAACATTTTGAAAGCATTTTATCCCCTCACTTTCAAATGTTGCTTCGCCTTACAGGTTGAGAAAGACTTTCTTTTCCCTACCTTACCACTGATGAACAGTGACAGCTAGAGCAAACATTTCACCCAGCAGGACCCCAGGACTGCATTGTTCTCTAGCAATCAGTCATATCTTACTCCAATAAGAAACTGGCACCCACAGCTAAGAGCTGTACACAGCAGGTGAAACATCTCTATATATTAGTTATAGTATTCCCATGTGCTAACTTTCAAATACTCAAATTAGTGCGAAGTGTAGTTACAGAAGAATGTTCTTGATTCACTTTTCTACAGCTCATGAAATGGCTTGGGTTGGAAAGGACCTCAAAGATCGAGTTCCAACCCCCCTGCCATGGGCAACTGCCAACCAAGTTCTGTGGAGAACTTCAACCTGGGTTTTTACTACAGTATTGCATTAGCCATAGCTAACTCTTTCTGTAAGGCACAAAGAAGTTTGTGAAGTGCAGACTGCTAACTGTAAAGGTCTTGCCCCAAAACAGATCATCCTCTTGGTGAAGTTTAAGGTTTACAAGAGATTCAGATGTGCGATATAATAGTTCAATGAAATATTAGAAAAATTAAAGTGTACCTCCAAGGCTTGAAGAACCTAAGCCACTTGATTGCAAGCCAGTGCCAATACCTGAGCCGAATGGCGTTCCAAAACTAACTCCCAGAGATGGTTGTGGCCCTGGTATAAAAAAAATGAGAACAAACTTGCCTTACTCTTTCATAATAAAGAGGTCCTTCATTTATAAGTACTTGACCATGTGAACATCATCATTGCTTTCATCAAATCCCATTAAGACTCTAAACTTTACCTTACCTCACTTAATTGTCTGCCCTTATGTCCTCCTGATAAAGATCTAGGAAAACACTGACTGTAATGAGGTAAAACTTGCCCCAAACTAATAACATGACAATAACACCATTTACTATTTCAGAAAGTTTCACCTTGAACTTTCATAATTGAATCACTAATCAAGATCCTGATAGAACTATAGGTAACATATTGCCACTTGTATTAATTGAACTGGAAAAGTGGTAACCTTTAAACCAAGAACAAAAGAACTGACACTACTCTATTAATTTAATAAATAGGAATCTTCAAAATTACTCAAGTATTCCATCCAAATTTAAAGAGAACACTAAGATAAAAAACAAGACAATGACTTTATTTTATTAAATTTATTGTTCATTTTTTAAGCAAGTCAATTACACAGTAACATGACAATTCGATTTTTTTTCCACACAAGTGATAACTGAGTTCTGTTAAGCTCTGCTACATTACACCATTCAGTAAGGTAAACTAGTCAAACCACCTGTTTTGATAAACATTTACAAAAGGCACGATTTTGTGTACCTTAAGGAATTAGATACATTCAAGATTTCAGAGTCAGAGTTTGTCCCATAACTAAAAAAAAAAGTTGACAGTGGTTTCACTGCACATTTGTACTAAGGTGCAGGACTGTCAAAAACCATTTTCAGTCTGCCAACATAAAATTTACAGCCTCAGTTCATTTTATTTTTCTTACTTTTTTTGTTTTAAAAACCATTGGGAATAAAGGATCAACTTGCTAGCCCATTACTAACACATTTTAAAATAATTAATTCTGATAAATTAATATATTCTAACAGTTTTCACAGTACAATTTTATATTCCTGTCTTTTTCAAGCAGTTTTCAGTGCACTAGTCAGTTTCATCACAAGAAATACAGTGCCAAACTCTTAATCCATAGGCATTTGCACCTTTCCTCGAGACAACTTTGTCTATGAACGTGCTTTAATCACACTGTGAGAGTCATGATTTATTCAAATACTACTGTAAGGATCCAACAATTAAGTCTTTTTCTTAACAGCTACTACAGTTTGGGTTTAACTCCAAACGTTCTCCTTAATACCACAATACTTTATGTACCTAATATTTATCTAAAGTTTTAAATCGTAAGTAGTTCAAGCTTTTTAAATCACTTAAGTTTTTGAAGCTTTCAATGGAAAAATCACTTTGAATCAAGTGAAAGGCACTGTATATTAAAAAGAAACATTTCTGCAAGGAACACAATTCTTACGTGATCCAAGCTGAATGACAGCTGCATACTCACAAGTAGTGTTAAAGAAAATTTTAAGAGCAACTCAAAGTCATTAGCTTTCAGTCCCCGCTTGGCGGGGAACAGTTGGAAAACTCAAGCTAATCTTTCAGCTGAAGTACACCAGATGCTTTAACTACAATGTTTCACAAATTGCAAACTAGACTTGTTTACATCCAGTTTAAGTACTGATACATCTATCTAGCAGCTCTTAAAAAAAGTAATAATTTTCATCAATAAAAAGAGACCCTAAACAAGCCAGTCATCTAATAAACTAAAAGAATCCCAAAACACATATCCAGTTCTTTCAGAGTGCACAGGTTTTCTATCTCAGTAGGAGGCACTGTTAGTGGAAGACCTTAAAACAAAACACTACAGTCTTCCAGGCAAGGTTTTTAATTCCCCCTCCAAATGCAATATGCTTTTAAGAGCCAGTAAAAAACATATAAAACAGGATCACATCTCTTAGGCTAACAAGCTTTTCACTGAGCAACAGTATATGATATTCGCTGATTTGTACCATAATGTGCTGAAGGCATCATCACTATTTAAAGTTATTGTAAGTAAACAATTTTCAATAGCAAAAAAAAAAAAAGCCAGTAATAAAAGATTCCTCAATGCCAAAAGTACTAGCAAAAATTAGTACTTCTGGTTACTATAGGTACGAGACAAATTCTTTAAAACATGTAATTTAACACTTCTCTAACTTGCTATATTTGCCCTGTAGAGCATTTCAGTTTAATTAATTGGACCCGCAACAAAGAGTCCAGACAGGTCAGCAAAATTTACTAAAGTGACATTCTTCAACTTTTAAATCACAGCTGGTCCTAACAATGAACAAATTCAGTGTCACAACTTGGATCTGATTCTGACAAAGTAATACATTGACTAGTTTTAACCAAGGTTAGTACCAAATTACACAATAAAAAAAATTAAGTGCTATGAAGATTCGAGTATAATTTTCTATCAACTTTTTCAAGTCAAAACACAAGTAAGTATGCTACGAGCTTGATTACACATTGACCAACTCTGCACTTCACCAGTCAAGGAGAGAGTAACTAAGTTCTTGGGGAGAGGGGTCTTTTTTTTTTTTTTCTTGAAAGCAGAGGGAAGGTGAACTCAAAAAGCATTAAGACAACTTAGTCTTGCCAGAAAAACATCAGTTTCAGTCTCATGGATTTACAGCTGTTAACTCACTAGGCAGCTGCTTCCATTAATATCTTTCATTTTAGACTCATCAATAGTTACAGGTAACCTAGCCACCATCATTTTAGCTTCCATGCTGTTAAAAGCTGTTCAGGGAAGATGCAAATGGGGCTATGATTAGAACTTAGCTACTACTGCACAAAAGCATAACCAGCCCCACTGCTATCAGTAAAGATGTGCTCTGAGTAAAAGTGCTACATCAGGGAGAAACGCTGCATGCAGACAAGATAAACATAATTTCATTAACTCTAGCTTCAATAGAACAGCACGAAAGTTGTGCTTTACTGTGCACATCACAATCCTGGGATTGTGATTACCTATCCCGGGAGATCAGTGCAGAGCATCTTTGCAAGCTTACTTCCATATGGCCAGGATCTACTGGCTTTGTTTCAATAGAAGTCAGACATGCCTTGGCATACAGAGAAAACAGATGTGGTGCATATCAACATCCAGGAACTGGGGAAACAGCCCCTGATCCCACATATCCGAGTTTAGATGTAGCTACTAAACCTCTGACTTCTGAACACAAATTTCAAATAAATTACCTTTTTCAGAGAAAGAACAGTAACTCTAACTTAACCTTGCAAAACAGACTTAACCATGTAAACATCAAATACTTTTCAAGAAGAGTCTAACCTTCCTGATCCCCCAATATTACAGTACCACACATTACATTTTAAGTAAAAAAAACAAAACTTTCAAGTCCAGATTAATTGTCTTGTTTTATTTTTACCTTAAAAACAGCAACAGCAGGTCAGGTATTACACAGACCATCCCTCTTCTCCATTCCTACACCTTACTTCTCTCATAACCTTCTATTGTCTTTCCTATATCTGACTCTAAAAGATCTAAATCCTCCAAAGGAATATGCATGATTAACTTCCAGTGGATAGATTATAAAATTTATAACACCACAAAGTTAAATCAAGCAAGCATTTGCAGTTTTACTGCAGGAAATGGCACTGAAAGCTTTTTCTCAAGGAAGGAAAAGGAAACAAAGAAGAAGCAATCTTCAAATATTTAAAGATTCTTACAAAACTGAAATAATAGATTCTTCTCCACTCAGAAGAACAAAAGTGGTGGTCTTAAGTTGAAGCTTAGAAGTTTCAGGTAAGGTGTTGAGAACAAATCAAGAACCGTCATCAGTAGTTTAGGAAGATTATGAAATGTTCCTTCGCAGCAAGTTTCTAAGACTTGAAGATCATTCTGGAACAGTTCAGATTTGCTGTCAAGCCAGAGGGTAGGTAAGATGACCTCACATGCCATCTAACTATTTTTTTAAATGATATTTTAAGTACTCCACTTGAAGTGCCACTCAAAACATCATTCTACCTCAAGTTCTCCAGTTTATCAAACAAATTTCAAGGAGGGCAACAGTATTTCAGTTTAAAAAGCAATAGACTTAAGTTCTTGTCTACTTTTGTTGGCATGTGCAAGATAAGTTTTGATGGCTTTGTTCTATCAGCACCACTTTTGCAGCTGGTGCATTTTTGGCTTTTGAGACACTGTCAAAATAAAAAGCCAAACAAAAAAAAACCCATAGAAATAAACCACCACCAAACCAACCTAATAAAAAAAACAAAACAAGAACAACCAAAAACCCACACAAATGTTGTGCCCTTTGGCTCCTCCCACTACAAAGGAGTGTTACAAAAAAGCTCTGAGGTTTGAAGTCACCTTACCTCACACCTGTTGATAAATATCAAGTCCGCATTTTGTTCACTCCTATTCCTAAGGGAATATTCATGTCTTGCCATCAGTGGCATCAAATTATTGAAGTTATTATCAGTTATCTCAAAACAGGACCAAGAAAAGGAAATTTGAATCCCTTGCCACAATTCATGAAAATGTAAGTAAAAATTTAAATTCAACATCTCAATAGTGTGACTTGCACACACAAACCTATAGTGACCACAGATGGTATAAAAAAAATAGACAAGGAGAAGGATGAAAGGAAAAGGAACTATTTTGGTAACGTTAATATGGATGGTAGTGTAGAAGCCTAAAAAAACTACCAGTGCAACTACAATTCATCATGTTTCTGTATAAAAGCAGAATCTTCTGTTGGCATCACTTCAACAGGACTTCCATGAATTAAGATAGCAGCAAAACAAGGAAGAACAAAGACTACAATAGAAATTTAGAATATAAACATTTCATAACTTCCTTTTCTGTTACACTCAAATTATTTTGGCATAATTGTCTTTTAAGCTTATCTCCTTGCCAGGACTGGAAGCACGTTCTAGTTCCCTTCTATGGAGAGGACAAGGACTGCCTACTAGCAAATCAAACTCCTAGAGTGATTGTTAAGCAAGTCTTTTATCAAAATCTTTCAAAGTTTGATCACTGCTATAAGACAAGGGAGGGAGAAAAGTTGCTAATTTGGCTTCCAATACAAAGAGGCAAACATCTTAGAAAAGTGTTAGAATGCAGCTAACTGAACTTCTCATAATTTACCGATGCATGTTCAAGTAAAATTAAATGAAAGGCTATTATTTCTGCCAAATAATTATACACCAATTAGCTTCTCTGTATTCAAAATCCCTCTCTGAGAAGCATTGGTTAGGATACCGATATCAATTAAGGTGCCAAAAGTTACTTCTTTTGCTATACATATTAATTTTTTTTATTGGCAGTGGATCAGGTATTTCTTCTGCTTTAGTTTCCCCTTACATATACATGCATTACACAGAATCACCAATCCACTTTACTTTCTCTAATATTCACAACAGAAGAACAGCCAGCAAAAACTACCCCAGCATCACTCTGATAAAGGGGTTGGCTATAAAATAATAAGTCAGACACCCACACTCCTATCCCTACAGATTTTTGTTCAACTATCCTTCCTCTTCTACAGCATTTTTCATTTTACAGTTCCAAAGTGCTATATAAAAATGCATTATTCATTTTACACACAAAAAGGCTGATGTGTCTTTAGATATTCTCTCCTTACTGATTCTTAAATAATTTACTATAACCACACAATTCTGGAAAGAGGCTATGCTAAATGCATTCAGAGATGTTACCAAAGAGTAAAGACTCACATTCCAAGGGGGTAAATTAGAACAATACAGTAAATATCACTAATACAAATAAATCCACAAGTTTAAGTATCTGTTGTATAATTATTGCTAAGTCTACCCTGCTTTTTCTATTGGCTATGCATCAGTAACTTTACTCATCACAACGTTTAGAGTTTTAGTCTAACACAAAGGAAGACTGCATAGAAAATGTTACACAAATTGACTACTGTTGTAACACTAATAATCTATAACTTGAATGCACTCAGACCTGTAGCAGGCTGTTGCTGCTGAGTAAGTGTTGCAGCCATGGCAACGGCTGCTGCATTTGGTATGTTGCTGAAAGGGGTCGGTCCAGTGGTAACGCGTGGCGCGCTCTGCCACTTCTTGGCTTCTGTTCGTCTTGCCTCAAACACATCCATGGCATCTCCCAGAAAGGTTTTCCTGTAGCCAAGGTATTGGTCTTTGAGCATCTGAAGGGGTGGGGGAAGCCATTTTAGTTCAGTATATTTGACATAAATGCGTAACTTACTAAGAAAAAAAGAAAGAAACCAAGTTACAAATATCATTTCCTTAAATGCCTTAAAAAGACCTGAAAGGATCTAGTCAAGTTAGAAACTCCACAGCCACAAGTTTTTCTTTGCTTATATGCTGCAAAGCAGTTAAATGTAGTAGAGGATGTTATCAAAGTCTTTTAAAGTAGGTGTAAATCAATACAGTTTGATTTTTGTCAGTATATTAGCTGACCAAAGAGACAAAATACAGCAGCATTATTCATCATAACGTTTCCTTCTGTGCTACCCTTATCACATAAAAATATCTTTTGCTCTATTTTACCTCTATTTTGTCTTTCCTTGCTTGCACTTCTCAGTACAAGCTCAAAGAATGTATCATTTTAAGAGTCAGTCTTGGATTTGATACATTCTGTTAGCTAGGTAACATACTGCATTTGCACTAACTCTTTCTTTTGCTTTAGACTACCAAATTTGTTCCCCTTTTCCCTCGCTCTCAAGACCCCACCTTCTGTCTCAATACCTCACTTCGTCTTCTGGTCTTATGAAGCACTTCTACCTCAGTCACAGATGAGGGAGATATGGATATCTTAGGTAACATAATAGGACTCAATTACTTCATTTAACAAACTTTCAGGATATTCTGTAAATTTCATTTATCCTGAAAGTAGGTTTCCTAAAAACAAAATAAAACCCAGTAGACTGAACTGAATTTTATGGAAGACATACTATTTCCCAAGTTTCTGGCTAAGCATATGCTTGTTTTATAAAGGTTAAATGTGCTCCTTTTCTCAGAAACACTTCTTACTCTGGGTTTTAAGCCTGAATCTATCAGAATAGCACCTATCAGAAATAAAGATTTCTCTCATCAGAACAGGAGTATTATCTCTGGTGAGAAAAGATGCTTGTGGAACTCTGATGAGATGTAATACAATGCCAGAGCTCAGAAATGCCATTAGATAATCCAGAGCAGGCCCTAAGGCAAAATGATTAAAATAAGCTCTCCACCTTATTGTGCTCAAGCTAATTTTACTTTTCACTGAATCTGGCTATAAAAATGCATCCATTATGTAAATACATTTATCAGCTAACCCTGCACAAAAGAAGTTTCAGGCCATATTTTACTACAACTTCAGACCTTTGAGGTAAAGTATATATGCAAGCCAAAAAGCCTTCTTCAGACAAAGGAATGAGCTGTGGTGATAGCTCTGCCTTCATGAGTCATATCAGAACCATCAAATGATGGAGACAGCACTTTCAAAACTGCTCTACTCTCCTAATGTCTCCTATCAATTGATAAACCAAATCAGACCGCTTGAATGTCCCTCTGCAGAATGTTCATTTCCTTCATTTTTGAAGCTTTAGTTGTAATTTTGTTTTCCAAAATATCAGCCACCACACTCATGAGACTGAGACTCCCAACAAGAAAAATTCTTCAAACAATACATTATTTTCAGGCAATAATAAAAAAAATAACCTCTTTCATACTGAATCAGGCCAACCAATTACTTGAAGCTATCACTGCTAACATCTGGATACTAATGCAGCTCTTCATATCAAAGAAGAGATGCATCACCACACAGATCACATTGCAACTTTGGGCACACTCAGATCTTAGGAGCAATAAACACAAAATATTTTTGGAATCCTTTTTGTTTAATTATGCTGAAATTATAAGAGAAGCTGATCTATTCTGTACCTGGTAAGAAAATGAGTTGACTAGAGCACAAATAGCTGATGGAAAGTAGCTGTAATCCAGTAAATATCCATGCTGACCAAAGCAACAAGATACAAAGAATATAATTCCTACAAGAGCTTCAGCATTCTTTAACTTTTCCTTGAAGTCAATGTCTGGAAGTGTTTACAGAACTAGCAATACTGTGCAGAATAAACTTTGGGGAAAGAGTTTTTTTTTTTTTTTAACCTATTTTGCAAAACCAAACACTTTACTTTGCTATTTTAATGCATTGGAGCTTGCTTTTTTTGTTACCATGAAGAATTCTGATACTTAGAGATTGTAAGACAATGACATTTTGTTAGTTTGTCCAGAACTGTAATGAGAAACCCAAACTGGAGCCTATGGTGGAAAACTCAAGCCTAACTAGGCTCCTCTAGTGGCCTACTGCATTAGCATTCTTTCAGCAGTAGTCATTTTTTAAATATATATAAAAATGTCACTTTCCATGAAAACCAGGTTATAAAAAAACAAAGCCAGAACACACTTATCACCAACATCCTTCATGTAAAAAAAAAAAAATAATAATCACAAGTATCTTCTTTTTCCTGCTACTTATTTGAGTAAGAGCATATGTAGATTGTCCTGCTTGACATCAAGATGTCACTAGTGAGCACAACGTATCCACATGAGCAAAAAAAAAATAAATCAAGAACTGATTAACAAAAGAAACATTAAAAACATTTTGTATCTTAAGTGACAGCTCAGTTGCCACCATCACTATAGACAGATGTTTCAAATTAAACTTTACCTGAATGAAAGTTACCATTTTAATCCAAGCATATCAGACAACTGTTGTTTCTTTTCTTTTTTTTTTAAAACAATTTAACAGAAAAAAGCATACTTGAAGATATAGTATCAGTCATTAACAGTGACTCTTCATTTCTTTCACTAAACAGATAAGAATGTAACATACCTTTACGTTTTCATGTATGGACTGAAGTTGTGCTGCTAAAGCTACAAATGTTTGATAGATTTTCTGCATAGCCATAGACAAATCTGTAAAAGGCACACAGAATATTGGTAAATGACAACCTTATTTCCAAGAGGAAAGGTTTAGTGTTTATACTATAGAAAGAAGCCCACTCTGAATCCACACTGAACAAAGCACAGAGATTGTATGAAAATAAATTCATGTCTATGAGAAACCCAGAATTTGTGATGTAAGACCTGCCTTCCCACATATAGAACTAGTTTCTGAAGCATCATTTCTCAGGCTCCAAACTTAATTTTGTGGAAAGAGTATAAATAAAAACATCCCACAAAAAACAAAACCAAGAAAACCAGAGAGTTAAATCAGACTTCTTTGCAATTGCATATTTTCTACTCTGAGTACATCCAGTAGAGTGCTCTGTTGATTTTGCAAAGAGATGAGAGAATAGAGGCCTTACATACATTTAAAAAACACAACAATCACGGAAACTCTCCTTCTACTCACAAATATCATAAACTGAGTGAATTACACCAGTAGGGCTTTGTTGCCTACATAAATTCCTAGATTTACAATGCCCTACTTTCCACACAGATATGAAATTGTTTTATATTAGTTTAGATACACTGAAAACTTTAGAATTAAAGATGAAATCTCAAAAGGTTTGTGTAAAATAGGTGCTGACAAAAAAAGCTTAGTTTTTCTAAAAGAAGAACTGCATGTACCAAAATGACAAAGGGAAAGGTGATGTAAGGATCTTCCATTGAAATTAAATTGCTTCATATTTCTAGAAGGAGGCCATAAGCCACTGAAATCCAAAGAATAGCCATAAAGTTCCAGAAGATGAGATTATTTGAGTACCAAAAGTGTCTGCAACTCCACAGGGGAACTTCTCAATTATAACTTACAAATCTTTTTGAAGAATAGAAACTGGGGAGCTTTTGTATGTCATTCTGTAGATATGTGGAGCCAGTGGAATCTAGGAATACTGCTTTCAGACCCTTTGGAAAGATGTAGCCAATTTACTGATACTGAACTCAAGAACACTTCAAAATTCAAGACATTCTGGGTCATAATTTCTGAGTTTTCTTGTATGCTGATAGGTCAACTGTCTACCCATAGAATACACAGCTGACTAGATTTGCTGACAGCAGACTGGTACAGCAGATCAGTCCTCGCCCATGCAAGCAAAGAAGTTTACACTGCAGCAGTACATTGCTGAAAAACCTGTGGAACACTGTCTTGGGATATCAGAGATCTGGATAAAGGGACACAGCAGCAAAAAGACTAAGTCTTCTTCAACATCTGTAGCAAGCTGGCTCTGACTAAGAAAAGTTCTCATTTTGATTGCAACTGGTCAGAGCAGACAGTACTGTTTGTCTATTCAGACAGAGCACTACAAGACATGAGGTGCCAGACCATGAGGTGCTAGGACCCAGCCTAGCTAGATGGGTCAGAGATGGGTATCACAGATGTTAATGCTCCCACTTCTATGCTTACTGAATGGAACTATAACATTAACCTCTAAGAACACTACACAACAAATGAAATGAGTGGTCTGGAAGCAGAACAAACAGACAAAAAAAAAAAAACCAAACCAAACAACCAGGCAAACTTGGGCCAAGTTAGAAAAGACTGAAGAGCAGGGTGATTCCTCTGATGCTTATGAGTTCATTAGGAATGTAAACAAGGAAAACAAGATGGCAAATGCATAGACACTGCCAGAAAGGGACCATAGAACTGCTCTTAAGTATTCTCAAAATGTCTCAGATGTGCCCTAATCCCATGAAGAGCCCTGAACTTCCATTCACAGCTCCCATGCAAGAGCCCTAGCTAAACATAGGAAAGATTCAGAAACCACTCTCATGAAAGAGCAAAAGTCAGACAGAACATGAGTGTAAGAATATAACATTTCTTTACTTCCTAATTTTCAGATGGACAGATGTGATTTGTTTGGCACATTCCAAAGTTTCCAAATGACACAAACTGCACCTCCGGAAACAAATTCATTTTACAAAGCTTAAGACTTTACAAATTTAAGGTTACATTCCAAACCACAGAATTTACCTGCACATTTGTTTCTGTTAGTTAAAGGAGGAGATTAATTACTGTTAATTTTAGTTTTTCATTATTAATCCTACTATAAGTATAATATTATTTTTTGTGTATGAAACATTTAAATAGAAACATTTACCTTGTGGTGTTATATGTGAATTATTTGCTTGAGTAGCAAGATGATTTTCCAGTTCTTCTATTTGTTGCCTATACTGCCGCAGTTGTACTTCAAACTGCTCTACCAAGATTCTGAAGTAGCTAGGTGAGTAAAACAGTGAAGTTTAATCATATGATTTCATTGATTTGCCACCATTTGAAAACAAAGAACACACCACCACATTAGCTGCCTATATTCATTTCATTACTTGCAGCAGGTATGTTTTAATGACATTCTTGATGTTCTTCTACTAGTAGAAAAAGAGCAAGGACTGCATTTCTCACGTCTGAGATCAAATAAGCACTGATACTGTGAAGTATTCAGTACAGACATTACAAGAAAAAAAAATACACATGTCAACTTAGGAAGTTATATTATTGCTTTTTTTTTTTTTTTTTTTTTCCTTTTTTATAAGCAACAGTAACTCACTCTGCCGGGGCTGTGTTTTCATGCTGGAGACCAGGAGGAGTTTTCTGTGTTCTTAATGCTATTTCTGCATTCTTTAGCTCCTAAATAAATGAGGAAAATTAATAAAATGCAAGGTTCTGAGTTAAGTGTTCAAAAAGAAAATAGCTACAATTCTGCAGCAAATCCACAAGTATGGGAAGAAAACATTTTTTAAGTTAAAACTACAATAGAATCTGACCAGAAATTCTTCAGAGAACAGATTGACGAGGTTGAAGAACTGCAAATATCAAAATATGTTTAGACAAGAAACAGGCAGCAGTGCACCTGCAAGCTTGCTGATCATCTAGTTCTTTAAATATCATCTAGTCCAACCCTCCTGCTATGGGCAGAGACTGTCACAGGTAAGGTTTGCATTCTGTTGTAATAAATTAACAGGCTACCTGAAGTAAAGACTAAGGGGGAAAAAAAAAAAACAACAGTCAAATGCAAGAAAGTAACATGCTTAAAAGAAATAACAAAAAGGGTTATTTTGCCTTTAAAAAAGGCTTAGTAGTGTGATAATGCTTCTTTTCCTATGGAAAAGATCTTTTTAAGCACGATGATTTGACTAGACATTCTCTTTAATACTTTCTAATAATACTATCATTAATCATTTCTCAGTGCCTGGTTCTATTATTAATCATAAGGAAATAAAGAGAGTATTACTAACAAGTTTTTTGCTTTCACAGCAAATAATTACCAAACCACAACTACAGAGTATTTCCTTTCAAAATTTAAGAGCATATTTTCATTTTAGAATAAAATACACTTATAAACAAAGCAAGCAGTCAGGACAAGCCAGATGAAAGAAAGAACGACACAGAGTTTAACTTCAGAAGCACGTGAATCAAAACTTGAGCTCATGCTAGTTAGACAGTTAATTTAAAGACTGGTGGATAGAATTGACCTCTTCATTAAATAAATACTGGACATAACTAGAAACTTTAGTCCCTAATATTTTTAATTTATTTTTTTAAGTGATGAGAAAACATACTTGCATTTCCACTGCTCCCAGAGTTCAGCATGTGACTGCAAAAACAACCCTTCACTAGCAGCTGCATATGCAACTGAAATCAAACTAGAGTGGGTGCATATTCCCTTCTGTTGCCTACAGAAGTGGAGTGCTTTCCTGAATAAAGCTCTCCTTGCTGCTACACTTAGCTGAAAATACTGGCATCACAGATTTCAGCTTCAGTTTGGAGTTCTGACACCTTAACTTGACTGATAAAGAAGGGTATATATCCTACAGCAAACATTTAAGCTCTACTTAAAAAGAATGTGATACCTGTGCAGTTTCCATTTTCAGCTTGTCAATATTAAGAGTGTTTCTTTGTAATCCACTGGCAACTACAGACAGAAGCTGTTTCAGAGCTTTAATATCTTCCTGTACTTTAAGCATTGCTTTAGATGACATTCTACTGATTTCTTCCTGAACTTGCTTTTGTTCTTTCACAAATTTCCTAGAGAAAGGGGAAAAAAAAAAAAAAAAGGGGGTGGTAGGAAAGAAAATAATGTATTCAACCTAAAGTACCCAAGCATTTACTTTATTTGCATTATTCAAATATAATGAAATTCAGTTTCCCAAAAACCAAGTACTGAATAGTAAAATGCAAAGTAGCATTAACTCTTAATATGCTAATACTGTAAATCAGCAAAAAACAAGACTTTAATAATATTTGTAGTAATTTTACACAGCACCCTGACAGCTAAGCTACAGGTTTATATATACATAAAACCTACATAAAGTAATTACTACGTTGAACTCACAAATACTCTAAAACACAGTCTAGTCAGAGGCTGTATAACTTGCCTCTTTCCTGCCTGAATAAAGGCTAGCTTGTAGTTCTCTTCACTCTATGCAAGATCCATAGTGTACACACAAACAGAATTTGATAACTTACTACACATACACAAGAAGCTTAATGCTCCCAGGGAGCTGGCTCAGCTTCTAGAAGTGTATTTCTTGGACGTGCCTGTTTGTGGAAACAGGACTGAAAACTGAAGTGGCAAAAGATAGCCTGGGACATCAGCTACTAGAATTATTCACCTACTCTGCTCCCATCATTCATCTCCTGTCAGCCTCAGGCTAATAAGTCATCCTGCACAGTCCCTGGTTTTTTTCTCTACTGCTTTCTACGCTGTTGTTACAGAGTGTTAACAGAACACAGTACTTAGCAACACCACTGCCATAAATAAAAAAACACACTACTTACTGTAGATTTTCTACATCTTGACAGATCACTGGAGGTAGATTTTCATCCTTTAGCGCTTTGCTGTCTCTACAAGAAACAGTGCATGTTTAGATGGTGCTTCAATACTGCCAAGCATTTTTACATGATTATTAAGTACCATGAAAACTTTCAAGTGACTAGTCACTCAACTTTGCACCTTTGCCTGCGTGCTGCATCCATCTAGGAAGGATTTGAATTAATTCATGGCCAGAGACTATGTGAGTAGCACAGAATCACAGAATGGCCAGGGTTGGAAGGGACCTCAAGGATCATGAACCTCCAACCCTCCTGACACATGCAGGGCCACCAACCTCCACATTTAATACTAGCTGGAACAGGCTGCCCAGGGCCCCATCCAATCTGGCCTTGAACACCTCCAGAGATGGGGCACCCACAACCTCTCTGGGCAGCCTGTTCTAGTACCTCACCACTCTTTCTGGAAAGAACTTCCCCCTGACATCCAACCTCAATCTTCCCTCCCTCAACTTAAAACCATCTCCCCTTGTCTTGCTGTTATCTACCCTTTCAAAGAGTTGATTCCCCTCCTGTCTGTAGGCTCCCTTTAGGTACTGAAAGGCTGCAATGAGGTCACCCCACAGCCTTCTTTTCTCCAGGCTGAACAAGCCCAGCTCCCTCAGCCTGTCTTCATAGGGGAGGTGCTCCAGTCCCTGATCATCTTCATGGCTCTCCTCTGGACCCTCTCCAGCAGCTCCCTGTCTTTTTTGTACTGGGGGCTCCACACTTGGACACAGTATTCCAGATTTACAGAAACCATTTTTCAGGCTACGTGACCAGTTTATAATAGAAAGCAGACAAGCCGTAGGTATTGCAATTTGCTCAAATGCAATGTTTTAGAAGGATGAACCACCATTATTAAGTGACCCATGCTGCAAGAACTGGTTATTTACATTTAAGCCTTTTCAAAGATTAAAGTAGTAGAAGAGGCAGCATATCAGAAAACAGCTAAGCTTAAGATACCAAATGCAAAGAATCTGAACACTTACTCTGGTCTTGTTCCCGCTTTGTCACCTAGAAAATAAAAATGGCAGATAATAAAAAACTTAAAAGAATTGACAAAAATTTTAATAAGATTTTCCATTAAGAAATGATTAGTCCAATCTGATTGATTTCCCTTGATAAGATACAGTATATAAGGAAGAAGGTTTTAATTTATTCTCCTTCAGACATAAGTCTCTTTTCAAGAACAATGATTCACTCATTCAGGTGTTAATCTCTCAGCACAAAAATTAACGTAAAACATCTTGTGTCACTATACAAGTCCCTCCAAATGCATGAGCTATTGCAATTACATAAGAAATCCATCCATGCTTAAGCTTGCTGGATTTTCTTAAGAGTTCTACTATTGCACACTGCTCAGGAATAAATGAGATTTTACAGAACCAAAGGTGTTACTGCTTATCTACCATTTACAGACTCCAAACTACACATCTGCGCATGTAGACGAGAAAATTAACCAAGATGCCAAATACTTCTCTTGAGCTACAAAGAAAGGAGCTGAAAGCAGTATCACATGAACAGGCAAGCCATGAGTACTTCTAGTCACAACCCCGGGCAGAAGTTGCATCTCATATCAGAGCAGTTTGCTAGTAAGGTTGCTCGGACTAAGAACCAGGGCACTTCTTCAACTGGTTGCCATTCAAATCCTCACAGCATCATCAAGCTAGAAGGTAGCCATGAAGGTCACGTGAATACCAAAACTTAGGCTGCACAAGCCAGTGCTCCTGCCAGGAGAAGCCGCTTGTTTGAAAAGAAGTAATTGCTTAGATCTGCACTCTGTCATCCAGTACCAGAACCCAGAGTCTCATACCTCTTCCCTACACCTTCTGCAAAATGAACAAACAAGGATCAACCAATGCCCCATTCCTCCTCCACTACTCAACCGAAACAAAACCAACAATCAAAGAGAAGCTGCACGAAACGGGGAAGAAAAAAAAGACCCAAGCAAATACCAGAATTCAGACTCCATTCTCAGCTGATAGCCTAAGTAGTAAAGCAAGTTTAATCTGCGTTTTCAGTCACTAATTTTTCTAGCTGAACTTTGAGCAGTACCTACAAAGTGAAGGACAGATTTGAAATCATACCTAACTACTTATCTGACCATATGCTCTTTTTTTGATCACATACAAGGAAAACTGATGTACAAGAACAGCTGCCAGTAGCCATCTGTAAAGAAATACTAGGCAGCCACTCCTCAGTCTCGAGGAGAAAAACATACTGTAGCAAATTCCAAAAGAAAGCATAAAGGTACCCATGTGCCCTCGAACTCCATGGGCAGTAATCTCACAAGCACTTCTTTTTAGTAGCCACATCTCTTCCTTCCTTTTCTTCAGGAAAGAAAAAAGGTTAAATCCATAAAACCAACACTCTCAAACCCTACTTATGCAGTTTCTTATGTAGCCCTACAAGCCATTGTACCATCAAGAAGTAAGCAGTACTGCAGAAATAGGAACATTTGTCAAGGCTGCTTAGGTCAATACTACCTGTTACAAGAACTTCTGAATTAAATTCTGAATTTTTATAAGTGCAAACTCAATCAGTCCCCTTCAGCATTTTCTACTGCTTAGCTTAGAAATCTCTTCGCTCATCATCCTGACAGCAACAGCCACACACACCCACACCCACCAACCAAGATTCAGTACACAAAAGGAAGTTGGGTAATCAGCTCCTTGGGGATTACACCCAAAGAACTGAGCAAAACAATGCTGAAGAAGTCTGTGGTTCTCTAGGTCATATTTTAAGATACTTGTACGTTATGGAAGAGTTGTGCAATCTAATATCACAGTAATGGAAACCCCATGAGAACCTAAGAATTGGAGCTTTTTCATCACTTTCAGTACTAAAGTAAAAAAAGATAAAATCAGCATCCTGCTGAGCACTCCAGTTCAGACAGCTAATAAGCAAGCACAAGGATCTGCGTTTCCACAACTCACAGTCCTTCATAAAGATGGTTTCATGAAGCTTCTATTAGTTTTCAAAATACCTGATTTCAGAAGTTTTACATTTGGCTCTTTAATGAAATAAAGATATTAAATTAATAGTTTTGATTAGATGTATAAAATCAAGGCAAGTAAGTCAACAAGCACCTGTCAATACTCAATATTCCCTTATTTAAGTACTTTGGAGCTACCACAGACTTAGGTTTAATAACTAGTGTCAACAACCTAATGGAAGGTAACAGATCCCCAGCACTAGAAATACAGTGTTGAAGAATAACAGGTGAAGAACAGGACATTTTTATTCTGTAGGTTTTGAAGAGGAGGAGAGGGAGAAAAAAAAATAAGCCATCTCCACTCTACAGGTTTAAGAACTGCTACTGCTGGAGAAAACTGTCTTCCAGTGAGCACTTTTTGTATTTACAATGCATTTCTTAAACATTGCACCGTTCCCCCATCTGGTGGCCAGCTGATGCAACTGTTAGGAAATCTGCCATGACTTTTCAATGAATGGCTCTACGAGTCTTTTATTCCAGGAAGGCCGCATTCCTAACAGTGAAATCGTGTCTCTGCTGTACTCAGAGACTGGTGCACTCAGATAATTTGTCAACAAACTACTGCATACATTATCAGTTTTAAACATTTTAAAAACAAACTTACTCTTTTTATCTGAAGAACTACTAAAATCAATGCCACCAAGACCTTCATTAGCAGTACTTGAAGGAGCTGCAGTTGTCCCCAGAGTCAAGCTCAAAGCATTCTGCCCAAGTCCTGTTAAGAAACGCAAACATTTAAAATGCTATTAGTTTACTTTAAACTAAAACTCAGGCTACCTTGCTTGCCATTTCAGAGTCCATTTACTGCATTTGGATTAAAAAGCATAAAGAAAAACAGGTTTTATCAAGTTTCATACAACTACACATAGTTAAAAACTATTAAAAATGTAACTTCCTCACAATATCTGTGAAATAGATAGGTAACATCATCAGGATTGTCAACACCTCCCTGTTTCATTCTGTTTAAGACCAGCACGTTCCCAATACTACAAGATACTAATTTTTCTTCTAGAACTCAAAGGCAGGAAGTCAGTAAATAACTGAAGGGACAATACTAAGTTAAAGGTTTTATTCAGACTGAAAGTCACCAATGTAAGGAGCAACCAACTTCTCCATAGTTGAATGAGATATTAAGACAACACTGTCCTTTTATTTACAGCCAGCTTCCTTGAGTCAATTATTACAAAATTTTTTCTTGTATTAAAAAAAGAATAAACAAACTTAAACATTAGGAAGAAGCTAATGACTTCCAATTATTTTCTATGAATAGCAACAGTTTCAAACAGTGATGCTTAAAAATGACTCTTGTGGCATTAAGATTTATATAAAGTGAATCTTTGATCATAATTTAATACAATTACACAATCTCAAAATTTTGAGGCAGGAAAAGGAAAAAAATAAAATCAACTTTCACCTGTTGCTGCTGTGCTTGTATTCTGGAAGAGTGAACCTCCTAAACCTGCTAAGGTCCCTCCCAAGGACAGGCCTGTGGAGGCAGTTGTAGTTGGTGCAGTTGTTCCACCTAAATTTAAGGTAAAGCCAGTAGTACCTGCAGAGGAAAAATAACAACAACAAAAAATAAGCTTCATGTAGACACTGCATTCAAATTCATCTACAGAAAGTCTGAAATAAAGAAATAATCCTTGTAACTCAACAACAAACTCATCTATTGCTTTTTTCTCTGAGACTTCCTGAACAAACCTATTAGAGACTTTCAAATTGTATGTGACTTTGTTTCACAATATTGTATGCTTCATTAGTTTATCTGAACTGTAACAAAATTCTGAGAGCTACCCAGAATGCTAGATAATCTAGAACTTTACGCTGATTTTACAGCATAATGGATCTAACAACTACTACTGACCGTTTGCCAAAATGTTTGTGCTAAACATTAAAAACACTTCACTTCAAGTGCAAGGTGCTGAATCTGGGTCAGGGCAATCCCAAGCACAGATACAGGTTGAGTGGAAAATGGCTTGAGAGCAGCCCTCAGGAGGATTTGGGGGTGTCGACTGATGAGAGATTCAACATGAGTCAGCAGTGTGTGCTCACAGCCCAGAAGGCCAACTGTATCCTGGGTTGCAGCAAGAGAAGTGTGACCAGCAGGTTGAAAAAGGCAATTCTGCCCCTCTACTCTGCTCTCCTGAGACTCCATCAGGAGTACTGTGTCCTGCACTGGAGCCTCCAACACAATGACATGAAGCTGTTGGAGCAGATCCAGGGGAAGGCCATGAAGGTGATCAGAGGGCTGTAGCATCTCCATTATGAGGACAGGCTGAGAGAGCTAGGGCTGATCAGCCTGGAGAAGAGAAGGCTCTGAAGAGACCTTAGTGACCTTCCAGTACTTGAAGGGGCCTACAGGAAAGCTGGAAGGGACTTTTTAATAAAGGCATGTAAGAGACAGGATGAGGGGAAGTGCTTTTAAACTGGAAGAAGGCAGATTTAGACTAGATATTAGGAAGAAATTCTTCACTGTGAGGATGGTGAGACACTGGAACAGGTTGCCCAGAGAGCTGCCAGAAAGAATGCTCTCTCTATGGAGGCATTCAAGGCTGGGCTGAATGGGGCTTTGAGCAACCTGGTCTAGTGGGGGGTGTCCCTTCCTAAGGCAGGGGAGTTGGAACTAAATGACCTTAAAGGTCCCTTCCAACTCAGACCATTCTATGAGTCACGAGTCAGATTTAAAAAAAAAAAAAAAAAAATGACAAACATCTCATTGTTAGAGTCTTCTGGAATTAAGTGTCTCAGCTTTGGCAGAAAAGAGCAGAATGAGAGAAGGACCATTGGCATACTGTGTTTAAATGTATGCTCCTGGGATAAAAAAAAACAAAAAACTTTGGTCTTAATTATGATCATGTATGATGCAGTTTAGGTGAGTTGTAGCATGATGGAAAGTGTTGGACAGTAAGAGAACTACACAGGAAAAAAAATCTTGTTTACACTTTTAGCTAACTATTTCATGCTGCCTACAACAGGTAGACATTTTTCAGCCATATAACATGGCAAATCAGCTGTTGCTACCCTCCTAATGACCTGGATTACAGGCTGCCTAAATTACAGGCTATATTGTGCTCTAAATAAATATAAAGATTGCTTGCATTAGGCTCCTCAAATTTAGAGCTAGTAAAATCCAATGAGCTTTCTTACTGAAATACCACAAAAACATGTAAATACTAGAATAAAATAGACCATAGCACTGTTTTAGAATAAAGTTGCATTGTAAAAACTAAAAACATTTTCCTACCTGCTGCAGGAGTTGATGTAAGAGCAGAAGATAGCGACAGGCCACTTGCTGAGGTAGAAGTAATAGATAAAGCAAACGGTGTGGCTGAACCTGCAGGTTTGTTGAAGCCTAAACTAAAGCCTGTGGTAGCTGCTGATGTGGTGGCAGGTGTGCCTAAAAGAAATCCCAAAAATTATCATTTGTGGATATTTTGTTTGAGAATGAGTACTTAATCTTATCTTTTAAGTTATGTCTGTTTAACTGTCACTAGCATCACTGCATATGATCACTTGCAGCCAATAAGATATTTTCATAGCATCTTCAGATACATTTCAAAAGTATGCTTCCTCCAGAATTTCAAACAATCTATGAGTATAGATTATATCAAGAGGTAATTTAAAAGTGTAAAATAACTTCCACCAAACAGATGTGGCTGAAAAAAATTATCAATACGGTAGATGGAACTATAGTGTCCAAAATACAGACTAAGTTCTCCATTGGACGTGCATATCAGCATGAGAACAGGCACCCTTTTAATTTGTAAACAAAAAAATGTGTTGAGATGTTATTCCCTCCAACTTTGCTTTTGAACACTTGCAAAGTTAAACAAAGCTTCTACTTTCTGCCAATTTCACAGTAAGAATATGCCTTCTGTTCTAGAACATCACAATAACAAGCATAAGAAAAACACTATTCTCAGTAAGTGCTGTGTATCTGTTTTCAATGACATTTCATTCAATCACAGAAAAGAATTACTATTCACATGCACAGTACTGCCATATATGATTACACACATTCTGGGTTAGCTACTCCTCTCTTCTCCCATCCACTTCATTTACTTCATCAATACCACTTTCTCCCAATTAGCACAGCTTCCAAAGCTCTAGGACACCAGTCTGTCCTGTAGCACTACCACCACCCTGACCCAAACACTTCTAATTACATCAAGCTCAGTTGCTGGTGTTTCAACAACAATAAAAACACCTACATATTCCTGTGATTCTAATGATGGCTGAAAAAGTTATTACATATACATCAGAGAAACAAGAGAAATATATTCCTAATATTCCTTCCCAGTTCAAACCTCTTTACTCTTCTACTAGAGGGAATTAGCAAACAATCTGTTCTCTCAAAGTTCATGACAGAAAGAAATTCTGTCTTAAGAATTCTTTGCTAACAGGCTCCATTTCTCTGCTGAAGGATGGAACTCATCAGGAGATTTAAATGCAGGTTTAACTTCTCACTGTGACTACTTTTACCGTTGTACAGGAACGGAATAACCCTTTAGCTCCACTCTGGCTCACTGCCTTCACACTGCAGACTGCAATTAACAGTGAACGAAAAGCTTGCACAAATGTTAGCCTTCTACATCATAAGAACTAAACAACTTTTTCTCTGCCTGTACATCATTAATATCCAAATGAGTTCCTTACCTAGAGTCAGTGCTGGAGCAATGGTTGTTGCTGTTCCTGCTTCAAGAAGAAAAATAGAGTAAGAACTGTGAGGACCACAAAGCAGTTATATTACTAACAATCATAAATATTTATTCTGGCGTTTTGTTTCACTACATGTGTTACATTATGTAACATCTTGAAAGCCAAGTAACTGCCACACCAAAACCACTATCTGTAATTCCCACCTACGCAAATCAAAGTATAAAGCCTTTAAAACGAACAATTTCTTTTTACAAGAATCCATTAACAGTGAAGCTGATGTAACATATCAATACTAAATTTCAAATAATTGAAGGCACACTAAAATATGAAGACTGATAATTCTATCGAGTATTTTTTTTTCAGCCATCTGACAGTACATAAAATGGATTTATTATTTATTTATAATACTATGAAAAGGATTACAAGGTTTTTGTGAAATGCTGTGTCTTAGCTTAGGATGACTGCCCCAATGGATATTTGGGGTGGAGAACACAGAGCCATGCAATTTCAGACTTTAAACAATTAGAAGATCAAAGAAATGATGCAAAGAGCCAAGACAGAAATGGTCCCAACAGAGCAAGACAGGCTTTTGGCCTACTGATGAATTTATTTCTAACAGTGGAATCTCTAAGAACCAATCTATTTATTCATATAGATGAAGAAAAAGCTGTTATCCAAATATAGCGAGGCCAAAATAAAATTCCTCTTTGTGCATAATTACTGAAAAACAACTCAAGACTGAAAAGGTTCATTACTTTTTGTAAAGGCACTGGTGTAATTGTAAAACACCAATTTTTAGAGGACTATAGACTTAACAATGGACCTAAAAAGAAGTCAATTTATTATTTTCATTAATGTTGGCAATACAAACTCACTATTGCAAGACGGTCAACACTAACAATTTCACACTGATTTAAATATTTTTCAGATCAAAACACATCTCAATCTCAAATCATAGTTTTGATCTCTTGGAATAGGAGGTAAACTGCAAAATATATACACAATAATAATCAGGATTCAAATGGTGGCACAATTTATACATACACCTACTTACAGCTTTCCAGTAGCTGCATTTATGTTTCTGCATCATTGCTACTGCACGCTTCTCACTAACTTATTCCACAGTTCAATTAAATTGTTACTCCATTTTATTTATTAACAACGTGACACAACATTCTGAGCTACAGATCTGAGTTACTATGAAAAAACATTATGATAACCCTGTTTTATGTGCACACGGTACATTCCTTCACCATTGTTTCACACACCTGCTGTACAAGTGTTTTCCTACCTGTACTGGTGCCTCCCAGTGTAAAGCCAGTGGCTGGTTTTGATCCAAAAAGCCCGCTCCCAAATCCCACTGAAGGAGCTGATGTAGTTGCCGTAGCAGTGGAAGAGCCCAGAGTTCCAAAATTAAGTCCTCCTGTAGAGCTATTACAAAATAAGACTGTTAACATTTAGTATTTCTTAAAAGGAAAAAATCTAACCCCCCTTATTTCTGTTTCCCACACTTCACCTCTGTGAGTTGACAGAACACAGCTGACCAGGGCAGTCAGAGCTCACTCCAACCAAAGAGGAATCCATCTTCCTCACTAGTAGGGCTACCTGGAAGCCACAGCTGCTGTGACTCAGAGTCCAGCACCTGCTGAATACTTTGCTGAACTGATACATCTGGCTAGAACAGTCAAAAACTTGCACTTCTCTGTCAGTTGCCTAATGATTTCCCCTCAACTACAGGAACAGAGGAACAAGTGCTATTGCCAGAACAAAGATGACAAACCTACAAGAACATCTTTCTAAAGCACACTGAAAGTACTCCTAGATGTGTCTAACCAGAAACCTCAACCCACACTACTTCATTTGGAAGCAGTAAGCATAAAGACACATAACACCAACAGCACAACTTTGCCCTTCTTAGCAAGAAACAGGAACAAAACTGCTATTGTAGTCCATAAATGCAAATCACAGATGACCCATACCTACATTTCAAATATTTTCTTTTCTAAAAATACACTGTGCAATCCAATTAAAGAAATTAACTCCCAGAGCTATTTTCACTGGGAAGATACAGGAAAGAAAGGAGAGACTCAGAATCTAGCAATCAAAAGGAAAACATGTATTTATTTTGGGTAGCTACACACTGTAGAAATCTTATGGCAAACAGAAGACAAGCCTTACACTTTGCACAGAATGCATTAAGTTACTGCACAGAACATATGGGGAATACAATAATGATGGTTATCTCTAGCCTGTGAAATGACAGGTACTAGCAGCCACACAAATCTGAGATTACAAAATTCTGGTTCTTAACTGATGAAAAGCGATGAAAATGATTTCTTTATAGTAACTTCCAGCTCCCACAGGCAGAACTCTTGATAAACTACACAAATTTCCTTCAACTGAGACATCTGGCATAGAGTACAACGTAGCAATGAAATAAAGCACAGTTTAGACTTCAACGTAACAGTCTTTACAGATGGTTTGACGTTTCAGATGTTTAATATCCTCTCTTTATTTCCTCACTTCCTCTCTTTTGGTATGAGCACAGCTCCTGTGCCCAACAAATTCATCACAAGAGTTAATCCCTAAGAATGCCGACACAGGTTTCTACACTTTAAGTCTTGGAAATGCCTACAATACTGATCCTGTTAAGTGGTGCAAGCTCAAAATCTAGGTGCGAGTCATCCTTAAAGGTAAGTAACTCAGGAAACAGAGGCCAAGAAGTTAAGATAAAAGCCACATAATTGTCCAGCTCCAAAGCTTTCAGCTTTTTTTACTCTCAGAATTTCAAGACGCCAACTGTAGCAGCACAGTTTATTGTTTATCAACCTGAATATATAGCATGGTGCTTCTCTCGCTTGCTGAGAGCTTGTTTCTCATCTTTTCCTACTACAGAAAAGGATGATTTTTCTATGATTTTTTCCCTAGTTCCGGCATTCAAGCAGAAGAAAGCTAAGGTGAAACTGATGCGGCTCAGCATTATGGGGAAAACAAAAACCAAATGTGACAGTAAGTACAGAGAAATTTAAAAATAAACAAAGTTTAACTAAACCAAAACATAGAGGCAAACCAATGGCAGCATGGAAAAGCATGGACCACAGGGATTATTTACTACCTGCCCACAGATGGAAGGCATCACTTTGGTATGGTGGCTCCAAAGAAAAACTCTGACTTTGGAGCTAGAACAAGTCATAGAATGGCTTAGACTGGAAGGGACTTTACAGTCCATCCAGCTCCAACCCCTGGCATGGACACGATTGTCACCCACTACATCTGGCTGCCCAGGGCAACAAGTGCCTCACAAAACACCGTACCTGGCTAAAGCTGGATGTGGAATACACTGGCAAACAAAGTACTGGAACTACTAGAGATTTAATACAGGAATTACATAGGCTGCCATACCATAATCCTTAAGACACAAGAATATAAACTGTGACTGATCACTGTGATCAGTAATAAAAAGTATGGACTATTTCATTTTACTCATAGGAACTCAGTATTAAACAAGTATGGGACAAAAGGAACTTGGAAAAACTATTTACAAAGCCAACAGAAGCTTTACTGCAGGGGAAAGAATATGCACAAATACATCATGAATCTGTGAGAACGGGACAACTAAGGTATCAGAAGAGACTCCAAAGCCTTGCCCCTCCCATAAGTGGTTCCAAACAGCAATAATGCCCTTTAAACCCAGAATCACAGCATGCCTTGGTTGGACAGGACCCCAGGGATCATGAAGGTCCAACCCCCTTCCCACAGGCAGCGCCACCAACCTCAAGATGCTCTCAGATAATGAAAGAGAGCCTTAAAGGTGATCGAACTCAAAGGATTCTATGAAGATCCCCCATCCCCTTCCTGCTGCTCATTCCTGCCAATGCTTCGAGGCAGGCATTCTGAAACACACCCATTCCAGATTAACGTCCTGAGTAGCTCACTTATGGTACAGCAACTATTTTGGCACGATCAGATTTGGGAAGAGCTCCAAAATACTGAGAAAGCTCCACCGTAACAGTCCTAAACTTCAGCAGAAGCATAGCAACAAGGAGATGAGAAGAAAGGTATGCGTTTCTTCTTCTCACGTCTGTAGGCACATACACGGAAAAGAACAAACCAGTCCTTGCACTCAGCTATTACTCACAGAGCCCGGTCAGCAGAGCCCCGCGCGGCTCAGCGCACAGCAGCAGCGCTGCGTTTCCCCGCACGCAGCGGGCACAGGGCCGGACGGAGCCCCGCGCCCAAGGGGCGCAGCACGCGGTGCCGTGCGGCCACCAGGGCCGTCCTGCCGGCGAGGCCGGGGCTGCGGCCGGAAAAACGCCGAGACCCAAGCGCGGGGCTGCCTGCCTGCCTGCCTGCCCACCTCCCGCCCACCCCGAGGCCCACGCGGGCCGGGCCGGTACGGGAGGCCGGCGGCAGGGTCCAGCCGATGGGGGTCGGGGGAAAAGGCCGCGTTACCTCGGCGCGGTGGTGCCGAAGGAGAACCCGCCGCCCCCGCCTCCTCCTCCAGCCCCGGCGGCGGCGGCCGCCGCGGAGCCCAGGGTGCCCGCGCCGAAGGAGAAGCCCGCAGACATGGCGGCGGCGGGAACGGCGGCGGAGCGGGGCCGAGAGACGGCGTCAGGCGGCGGCGGGGTCCCGGCAGGGCGGTGGGGGCCTCCTGAGGGGCGGCGGGGGCCCTCAGCGCCACATGGCGCCCCGTAACGCCTCCGAACGCGAGGGCGGCGGTGAGAGAACAGGCGAGCGCGGTGCGCGGGCACGGAGCACGCTCCCTCCGCGCGCCCGCCGCAATGCACCACGGGATGGCGGCACAGCCACCGTTCGCTCTTAAAGCGGCAGCGCCTCGAGCTGCCGGCTCTGCGCCTCGAGGATCGCTGGAGCGCCACCGGCCTGCTGCTCTCGTGTGGGTGTAACAGGAAACGGGGCTCGTTAAGGACGTGATTTTAATAACATGTGATGGCCTGTGGGCATCGTCACTCAATCATCTGAAAGCTCGGTGTTTGAGAAGCAGATAAAATAAGTTCATTCTTATAAAACCTGTACGCTGCGCTATTTTTAACAGAGCTGGCAATACAGTCCATTGTTTAAGCTACTTTATCATTTAATTATGGTACCAAGGCTCTGTGTGCTGGCACCCACACAGCTGTGAGGTGCATGACTGCTATTTCAGTACAGCCTACAACTAAAAATTCCTCGTTTGCCAGCACGCGTTGTGTCAAAAAGGGCCCCTGTGGGGTAGAAGGTTGGAAGACAGGTTCGGGTTGATTATTAGGAAAAATTTCTTCTCAGAAAGAGCAGAGAAGTGGCAGAGCTGCACAGGGAGGTGGTGCAGTCACCTCCATGGGGGGTGAGGCTGCAGTACTAAGGGATGTGGGAAGTGGCCTAAGGAACCAGGGAATGATCCTTTTTCCTACTCTCCCTAATAGCAGGTGCCAGGAGAAACTCTGCAGCCAGCACTGAGCTCCACAGCTCCTAGAACTGCACGCCCATTCCCTTCTTCCCCGACTGCTGCTCCCACGAGGACACCCCGAAGCACGGCGAAGCTCTCCCAGACACGTTAGGAAACAACGCTCCCCACTTCTACGCAAGCTGCCTTCACGCCCCCAATATGGCACCACCTCCTGAAGGCGCACGCGCAGCAAGTGGTGAAGGCGCACCTCGCACCCTCCCGCCGCTAGGGGGCGCTGCAAGCAGTTAGTGCAGGCTCCCCGCCCCGGAAGCGGCAGTAGGTGACGGCCGGCCCGGCCCGGCGGCAGCACGCACTGTTTTCAGCCGCGCGTTCAGGGCCGTCATGGAGCACATCCGCACCACCAAGGTACTGCCCGGTACCGCGGGAGGGGTGACGGTGCTGCTGATGTTGGCGTGGTCGCCTGTGGGGGGTACCGGGGCGCGTTCCGGCCCATCGTGTCCCTACCTCGCGTGTGAGGGCGTTGGTGCCTCCTGCGCATCCCTTATCTCCCTCCTCCCCAGTCTCCCGCCCGCCTACGGGGCGCTTAGTGCTGCTGGGCCTTTCGGTCTGGCCGCTGCGAGGGTCGTAGCTTCCCGCTTGGGGCTCCTGGGCTGAGCTGTCCTTTTTATGAAGCTCTTTTTGTTTCTATTTTTATCCTATTGCTCTGCTTTATAGTAAAAAGTACATAGTTTGTATCCGTATGTATACATCTCAGCTCTTTCCGAGACATAGCTTAGCAGAGTTTTGTTTTCTTTTTTACTGCCAAGTCTGCTGTGAGGGCTGCCTTTTTCTCTGTGGTGCCTCGGGGCTCCCTAAGCAGGCGTTTTGTAGCCTGGCAGCCTGACTGCAGCCTGGGCTCACAGGGTGTTTCATCACGTTCTCCATATATTCATGTCCAATAAATTTATAATCAGTGTAAGGGAAATGGCTTTTAATTTTGAGAGAGTAATACCTGAGTTAAAACTTGATACAAAATGTGTCTTATTTCTTTTTTTGTATACATACGTGCACATATATAAAACTGTAGGATGACCTCTAGCAAGGCTACTCTAATGCTTCAGTTAACTGGATTGGGATTTTTTTGCCAAATGGGCAGGTTGGGAATAAGGTTTGTTTATCAGCCTACTTATAAACCTGTCACTCCTTTTCTGGAAACTTCACAATGTATTATTACAGTCAGTAATGAATTTCAAAATAAAAACTAGGCTAGAAGTAACATATCTCAATGATCTGAGTCGATGTTTAAGTTTCAAACCTGAATTTGAGACTACAAAGGCTGCAGATCAGGTCGCTGACTTCTTTGCATCCAGTCCTTGTGCTAGTGTATATTTTGGGGCCCTGCTGGGAAAATCCTTTGTGGAGCAATGTAACTGGTTGAAGAGAAAAATAGGCACTGTATCCAAGTTGTAGGATACAGGACCTGCAATTGTTTCAGTTGATATAGTTCATGTGTTGTCCTTTTCTCTCCTCCCTCCAATCTGCTTTAAAATGATGGGTTTCATGGCTAAATAACTTGTCTTTTTATTATAATTGTCATGCTTGCTTAGCTTTGTGTAAGCTAATAGTTTCTTGGAGGTCGGGGTGGTTTAAGATATACGTATGCTAACTTGTAATAATTGTGATTGTTGCAGTTATAGGAGGCACAGTTACTAAAGTCTGGCCTCTGCACCAGGTGCCATACAAGGTCTTGCATATGTAGGCATGAGTTGGACCCCATTTCGGCTGCTGGGAGATTATCTAAATGCTAATAAGTCTTTGAATAGTATGGTGTATTTTTTATCTCATTAATTGATATCATGTGACTCTTCAGTATCTTTAGTGCAGGACACCAGAGAGAATCATAGAATCATAGACTCAGGTTGGAAAAGACCTTAAGGATCATTGAGTCCAACCACAACCTAGCCATACTACCCTAACTCTAACAACCCTCCGCTAAATCATGTCCCTGAGCACCACATCCAAACTGTTTTTAAACACACCCAGGGATGGTGACTCAACCACCTCCCTGGGCAGCCTATTCCAGTGCTTAACAACCCTTTCTGTGAAGAAGTTTTTCCTGATATCCAACCTAAACTTACCCTGGCACAACTTGAGGCCATTTCCCCTCGTCCTGTCACCAATGAGAAGAGACCAGCCCCACTCTCGCTGTAAGCACCTTTCAGATATTGGAAGAGAGCAATAAGGTCTCCCCTCAGCCTCCTTTTCCCCAGACTGAACAGCCCCAGTTCCTTCAGTCTCTCCTCACAGGCCATATTCTCCAAGCCCTTCGCAAGCCTTGTTGCCCTTCTTCGGACCTGCTCCAGCACCTCCATGTCCTTTCTGTACTGAGGTGCCCAAAACCGAACACAGCACTCGAGGTGAGGCCTCACCAGTGCTGAGTACAGGGGCAGGATGACTTCCCTAGTCCTGCTCACCACTCCATTCCTGATCCAAGCCAGGATGCCATTGGCCTTCTTGGCCCCCTGGGCACACTGCTGGCTCATATTCAGCTGACTGCCCATCAGAACTCCAAGGTCCCTTTCCATCAGGCAGCTTTCCAGCCACTCCTTCCCAAGTCTGTAGGGTTCCTTGGGGTTGTTGTGACCAAAATGCAGGACCTGACACTTGGCCGCATTGATCCAGGTCTATCCAGGTCCCTCTGTAGTGCCTGTCTCCCCTCAGGCAGCTCAGCGCTCCCTCCCAACTTGGTGTCATCTGCAAACTTACTGAGGGTGCACTCAATCCCCTCATCAGGATCATTAATAAAGATGTTAAATAGAAGCGGCCCCAGTAGCGAGCCCTGGGGGACACCGCTGGTGACTGGGAGAATTTTAGCTTTCCTTTCTGTACTAATTCATCTGTTATGTTGAAACATTTCTGTATTTTTGTCTTCAGTCTGTAACTCCCAGTCCTAACAAACTGTGTGGTTATTCTCTTTCACAGGAATTGGGTTATGTTAGCAAAGTATCTGATTGTGTGGTATCTGTATCGCTGACTTGTTAGTGCTGGTTACTGCCAGAGTATTTCTTCTGCTTCCTTAAGTGAACCTTGTTTGCAGATGTGCTAAAACTCTATAGCTGTCTTCAGTATGTTATGAATCCATTCTCTTCAAAACTGAACAAAGGATTTGTGGAGTTTTACAGTTTAAAAAAAAAGCAAGCATGTTCCTGAAGTAGGTGTGTGCTATTTAGCTGAGTGCCCATTAAATCTGGCTGTGTCAGGTTTAGCTGAGCATCCCATCTATGGAGGCTGTATCTAAAATACTCTTCATCTGTCTTTAAGCAAAGTACATCTAGAAATTGGCCTTCAGAGTTGGAAGGCTTTAAGGACTTGGAGCACTAATGCTGCCTGGATGTAACTAGGGAATAACTGTTTTGTTACACGGAGAGGAAGAGAACTTTGCACGTTTGGATTCTGTGGGCTTTATCACTGTAACACATCTGGAGCAGTTTCTGTGCACTTGTCAGTTTGCTGGGGAGCGCAGTGCAGATCTGCGGATAATAATTTCCACGTTTGCACTCTACTGTATTGATTATGGTGCTCTGTATCTGAGCGTTAGTACATTGCTGATTGCAGCACAACGTATTTTGAGTTACAGATATATGCAACTTCCTTTTTTTTTTTTTTTTTTGCCTTCCAAATCTAGAATATTGTAGTAGCAGGGGCTGTGAGCTGATGCTTGTGTTTCTTGCATCCCCTTGGATGCATTACATGGATTTTTTTTTATTACTTTAATTTTCAAAAAGAAATTTAGACTTGGCTAGATTGCAATAAATAACTCAACTGGCAGTTTTTTTTTTAGTGATTTGCATGTGTTTTTAGTAGATAATTAAGTTTGTACATGTAAGTTATGTAAATTGAGACCTGCCTAACGTCAATGCTGTAGATGTGAACTTGGATCACGGTGCTGATCTTGCTGGTTGAAAGCCTTTGGAGCTCAGTCCCAAGTGTAATGCAGTAGCAGCCAACTTTGGGCTTCAAATTGGTGCTAATGAGCCAGTGCTGCCAAGAAATACAGGGATGCATAGAGATAAGCCATTCACCCAACTCCTTTCTGGAATCATGTAATGGTTGTCTTAAACAAAGCAAACGAGCCACTAAAGTTACCAGCACCAGATAAGATGAAGGATGTTTGAAAATTGCTTTGCTTTGAAACAATGCTGATGAAATACCAGGAGAAGAAGTGTGTCCTTGGAAGATTCAAACTTGAAGTCTCTTCACTTCAAATGGGAGCATGGTTCCTGCCTTTCTGGGAGATATTTTTCTATTTCTAATACAATGTTTGCATTTCTACTTACTTTATCTATGCGGAAAAGTTGTTGTAATTTAGACTTTTAAAGTTGGGAATGATATAAACAGTGGTAGGGAAATCAGGAGAGCATTATTTTTGTAGCTGTGATGAGAGTGCAGCCAGCTGTTTGGAGGAGAAGTGTGTGTCTGAGATGAGCTGCTAATGCAGTATTGAGATGTGACCAACAGAAGATGGTTAATGTGTGAGATTGCTCCCATAAAATACAGCAATCTACGTGTTTAGAAATTCAACTTTTTAAAAAAAAACCTAGCACCTTGATCTCTTTAATAGTAAATAACCATAGCAGCTAAGTATTAAATTCTGCTTTCTGCCACATTTCTCTTACAGGTAGAGCACGTGAAATTACTGGATAGGTTCAGCACCAGCAATAAGTCTCTGGCAGGAACTCTGTACCTTACAGCAACTCATCTGTTGTTCATAGATGCAAACCAGAGAGAGACTTGGGTAAGGATAACAAGTGCCCTTGGCTCAGAGCTGTGGGCCTTTCAGGTGCATTTGTTCTTCCTGAACATTGACTCTGTTTACTAAAATGTTTCTCTAAGTTCAGTTATTCCCTATGCTCTCCTTGTTCATGGTACCACAGTAACTTAATAACTTAGATTGTTCTCTTGCATGATGCTTTTGCAGTTGAAATCATATGATGTTGAAAACAGTTTTTGTGTTTTGAAATTGCTGTTGTTTCTTCTCTATAGCCTTCACTTGTATTCCTGACCAAATGTGTAGTGTGGTGTTGTTTGTTTTTTTAACATCTGACTTGCACTGAAGCTCACAGGTGGTGTGGGAGATTGTTAGATAACTTGAGCTTTAGGTTTAAAGCTTCTGTATTACCTTTATCATATCAGATCCTGCCTGGGTTAAATGAGACAGCACAATCCAATGAGTTAGGTTTGGTGATCCTGTGTACTTTTTCAGAGGGTTGTTCATCTTTAGAATAAAAGAATTCCAAGGGACTGCAGCTCCTAGATGACTGTGACCAACACTGTACAGGCAAAGTACAATAATTCCCACTAGTTTTTCTTCCCAGTTCCCTGGTGGCACGTGTGTGCATCGAGTTCTGGCTTCCACTGTAGCACAGCTACCTGAAGTCATTGCCCTCCAGTCTGTGCTTCTCCAGGATAAAATCTCATTTCCCTGGGCATGCTTTGCAGTTTTTTCTGCGAGTGGAATTTCTAGCACCTAGGCAGACAGCCTGGTTATCTGGTGTTTTCAAGAAAAAAAGAATAGCTTTTTCAGTGATATTTTCTTAGATACAGCATACAATTTTGTATGGTGTTACGATTAATTGTTATCCTTTGATAAGAAAGGAGATATTGGGGAGAACTTCAGAAGCCTTGTTTGTGTCTGCTTGTGCACAGCTTTAAAGCTCTTACTTCAGTGATATTAAACCTGTACTTTGAATATTGCATTTATGCAATGATAATGCAACTATCAAGTATAATCATAATAATGTCTTTCTTCAGAGTATATTCTCTTTATAAATGCATAATTGCCAGCATAGTTTTCAGATAACTAATTCTGATCAATATTTATGAGGAGAAGATGATTGCTTTGGTGAAGTAATTGAAAAGCTGTTGAGAAGATCTTGTTCAGATGAGGTAATTATCTGTGGCTTTCTTCCCAGGATTGTGCAGTCATTACTTTCTCATGCATTTCCCAAACTTTCTGTGGATTTAGCACAGATTCCCATCCCTGTGACAGTCTTTTGCAAAAGTAATTGAAAAATCATTTAGCTAAGACTGTCATGTCTACAAAAACACAATGGATAATCATAGAGTCATAGAATGGCCTGGGTTGAAAAGGACCACAATGATCATCTGGTTTCAACCCTCTGCTGTGTGCAGAGTTGCCAACCACCAGACCAGGCTGCCCAGAGCCACATCCAGTCTGGCCTTGAATGCCTCCAGGGATGGGGCATCCACAACCTCCTTGGGCAGTAGTACAATAATAGTGCAATAATAGTACAGGAGAGGTTTCTGTTATCCCTGTCAGTGATTTGAAGTTGTATTCCCGGGTTGAATGTTACAAAGCTGATGTAAGTAGATGACTGATGCACAAAATATTAAATGTTAACTGCACCAACAGGCAAATAATTCTAAATGTTGTAATTCTAAAATTTTCATTATCTTCCATATGACTACTTCCTCTGACTTATTTCACAGAGCACAAGGAGGCATGTTCCTCTAGATCTATTAAAATATACAAAAGAAGTCAAACAACTTGTATCCAATTAGGTGAGGTCCAAATAAGCTGTTCAGTTAGCAGAATTATAGGAATTACTCCCGTGGAGTTCTACTTCTTGATTTCTATGCTTAGAAGGATATGTATTATGTCTTCATTTTGTTTGTTTTTGTACTTTAATATAAGGTGACGCTTCAAAATATGAGGAAAGAATGTGAGAATTGGGTTTATTCTTCTAAATATATGTTTTATAACTGTAACATTGACAAATATAATTAAAATCCATATTCAACCAAGTTTAATCTCTCTTATCTCTGATCTTGAATACACTATGCTGTTCTCATTTTTCACCATCAAGCTTAACACTGTGAGTTCTTGAATGCCCTAGATATTACATCATCACATTGCTGCAGTGGAAAAGCTTCCCTTGACTACTTCTGGCTGTCCCCTTGTCATCCAATGTAAGAACTTCAGAATAGTCCACTTTGTTGTTCCCAGAGAGAGAGATTGTCATGACATCTATAACTCCTTATTGCAGCTGTCAAAAGCAGGTGAGACAAGACTTTGTGAAATATGCCTGGGTAATAAGTTGATGAGAAAAATTTCATGTGTGGGTTTTGTTTTTGAGAAATGTGCATTAAAAAAGTTTGATATGTAAAAAAATGTTATTAATGAAATATTAATCTGTACACAAATTCAGAAGCTGTTGTTTGGCGTTTGTAGCTCACTGATGTTGTCCAGGAGAATGCAACGTTCCTATAGATCCTGCATTTCAAGTGTTATCATTAATTATGAATATAAATACATGTAGTCTCTTTAAGTTGTTGTGTTCCATAGGTTAAATGCTACTGAAGAAGTGCTAATGTTACTGGTTTAATAGCAACTTTAATAACTGAAGTTTTGATGCTAAAATAACGCTATCAATTTAGTTTTAATAGAGACTTCTGTCACTTAGTGTGGCCTTCTGCACTTCTAAGTATTTAGAACAATGTAAGTTCTGTCATGCATGAGTGGTGTGTTAGAAAAATGTTAGAAAATATTTTTGAAAGCTTTTTCAGTTTAAAGAAAACTTTAACATTGCTTTTAATGTTCAGTAGATTTGTTTGTTTTTTCACCTCTAAAGATGATGTCTGCTCTTCCAGCTTTTGTGAAGCTTTTTCTAATAATAAGCTATTTTATTAATCTTCATTCTGTGACTTTTGCTTTGCCCATTTGTGTGACTTCACAAGTGTCCCTACTGAAATAAAGCCTGTTCTTTCAGGAGGGTTTGTATAACCTATCTTTAACTGGCATTGTCTGTTAACTGTACAGACATTGCAGCAAAAATATTTTAGAAGTGCCACATATCTATTAACTCTAATGTCTGAGAATCATGAAGCCCGAAACTTAATGGTTTTAAACTAAAAGAGGGGAAGTACAAGCTAGGTATTAGGGTGAAATTCTTCGTTATGACGATGGTGAGGCACTGGCACGGGCTGCCCAGAGAGGCTCAGGAAGTGTTGGGTGGTGACTCTGGGCAGTGTGATTGAGTGGGAGGTGTTCCTGCCTGCATCAGGGAGGTTGGAACTGGACGGGCGTTAAGGTTCCTTCCAATCCAGATCATTCCTTGGTTCTTCTTCAATTCAAGCTTTGTCAATTGTGCTGCCTTTTTTACCCTCCCATTTTTGGGGACAGCTCATTACACGATCTTATTTTTCATCATCTTTTAGCAAAATATGAAGATCTATATGCCTTCTCCTATAATCCAAAGCAAAATGAATCTGAGCAAGTCAAAGGCTGGCAGCTTATTGATCTAGCAGAAGAATATAAGAGAATGGGAGTGCCAAATGATTACTGGCAGTTGTCCGATGCAAATCGTGATTATAAGGTAAGGGTTGTAGTGGAAAAAATATTCTGCTCCACATCTGTTTTTTGCTTTATTCTCTGGCTGTGGTCCAATAGAAGGCCTAATTCTTATGAATTCACTTGGCTTGCAGTACAAGCAAAGAACATCCAGATGGAAAGAGTTTACACCTGAATCAGTATTCAGTCTCACAACTCACTAACTCAAGTTTATTTTAAAAGGTCTCACTCAGAGTATGTGTGTATGGATGCATATGTTCTTTGGAATTGTTTGAGTAGACTTAATTGTTTGAAGTCCAGCCCCAGTGATTCAGGTGCTCTGCAGTTTTGCTCTCTCTCTTAACAGAGAGGGACTCTACTTTAGGATCTGCAGTGCTGGATGTGGTAGGTGATGGCTCTGGTAGTACAGCTGCTTCCTAGAATAGATTTTGTCTTTCTTCGTCTGCAATTTCAAAAAATGATGTGAATGGCTTCAATATCTTATTTGAAACACATTCTCAACAGTTCTACCAAAAAATTGGATTCTTAAGGTGAATGCTGATATAGCAATGCTTTCCAGCAGTGATTGGTTGTCAATTTGACCTTACTTATAACTTTTTGGCTAGATTTTCTCTTCAGAGAGGCTTGCATGTATGCAGAGAAACTATGTTAGAGTTATCCTTTAACTGCTCACAAAACTGGGTGCAACTAAACTAGTGTAGGATTTTGTACCTAGTTACAGATCTGCGCACAGAGCTTATATATATATAGTGTGTGTGTTTCAAATGTACCTGTGTCTTTCAGATCTGTGAAACCTATCCTAGAGAACTTTATGTTCCCAGAACTGCAAGCAAACCCATAATTGTTGGTAGCTCCAAATTCAGAAGCAAAGGAAGATTCCCAGTGTTGTCCTACTATCATAAAGATAAAAAGGTGTGGTCTGTTTTCTTCTTAATGCAAATGGTCTGAAAAGTATTTCTCAACACTTGTTGAAAGTTCAGAGTAAGTAAGCAAGTACACTGACTTGAATTAGAACAGTATAACTCATGATAACCTTAAGTAGGGCTGACATTAGTGGTGTCTAACAAGATGCTGAGTTAAGCTAAGCCAGTTTAACAGAAATCCTTCAGTAATCAGTTGAATCTATTAAAGCTTTCAGAAACTGAACATAAGACCAACTGAAGATAGATTTTTGTCAAGTTCTTGATAAATTGAGAGTAAAGTCTATTATGTCAAAAGGGGGAAGATAACCTTCCAAAGAATATAATTTATCCTGTAAGGAGTAATTTGCAAAGAGAAAAGTGAGCTAGGGAGTGAAAAGTAAGGTTTTTTGCAAGATTGAGTAGACAGAGGTACGAAGCAACTTCTGCCTGTCTCTAGATAGGTGTATCTTTGAAGGGAGAGCAGGATTGTCACCTTGGTGAGCTGAAGATTTTTGAATGATAAATATTGAATTAGTAGATACATTGGAAGATAATTACTAGTTGGAAAATGTGCCTGATGCCCTCACAGGAGTAATAGATAGTCAAAAATAATGTGGTGAAAACTACATCAGACTGTAACATATACTTGCAACAGTAAAACCATACGTAAAGTAGTAAAACTAACTGTAATTTTTCGTATCAAGAGAAATTTGCTTTATTAAGATACTGATGTGCTTCTTTCTAATTTTTTAGCCTATACTTATTGAATTTTTGCAGTTGAAGTTTGTTATGTAAATCAGTACCTTGCCCCCGTGGATAGATCTGGAAAAAATGTTTTGATAAAACTTTAGGTTTAAATTGTAGGCTTTATCTGTTTGAAAATCTGCAAGTTGAAATACCTGTCAGTATGGTTATCTGCCAAATAAAATTGTTTAGACATCTTCTTGAACTTACAGGAAGTGTTTTCAACTACTGATGTCAAACTGATGTTAACTTATTATTTGTTTCCTGTTGTAGGCTGCAATCTGCAGATGCAGCCAACCTCTCTCAGGCTTCAGCGCCAGGTGCCTGGAAGATGAACACATGTTGCAAGCAATCAGTAAAGCAAATCCTTCAAATCGCTACATGTATGTTATGGACACCAGACCAAAGGTTTGTAGGGCTACAGAACAGCCTCTCTTCCTGCTTGTTAGAGAGTACTGAGATAACTCTTAATCTTTCCAAGTTACACATTAAATATGACTATATTGGCTCTTCCATCCTTAAGAGTAAGAATGAACATCAGTATTCAAGTGATGAAGCACTTGCTTTCTTAAACAAGTCAAAACACGTATACATGATCAAGGTGATGGTTGGACTTGAACTTGAAGGTCTTCTGCAGGTGAAATGATTCTATGTGGGTCACTTGGAAAATAATGCTTCCTATTCATTTCCATGGGAACTACAACAGATAGAAAGAGAATAATAACACTCAGCTACAATGCACTATTTTTCAGTTAGGCACCACCATTTGCTGTGCGTTTTTGCCAATGATAAACAAGAGCCTGCATGCTGCACTTATTTAAAAATAAAAAATCTGCATGGCTATCCAGAATGTGTCTTGCTTCTTACACTGTTACCACTGCTGAAATGTGCCACACACCACCTCACTGTACTCACATCCAATATTTGGTCTCCAGAAATGCTCAGCAAAGGTCAACCAATGTCAGTGAATGCATTTTTTTCCATGTGGAGAAATTCAGTAACACACCTTTGCTTCATACCCACTTCCATGTCAGGCACCATTTTGTCAACCTGCCCCTCTGCTGCCATCTGTGACACAGCAGTAACATATAACAGAATGTTGGTGGGAATGTTCAGCCTCTACTGCCATACCACCAGCATCTGCCTCTGATGTCATGGGCCAACATAATAAAATAGAAGGCAGAATAAAATAGGAGGAGAGAATAGGAAAATCTCAAAAGCGTTGTTCAGATGTGTCAGCTTTGAGTGTAGACTTGAACTTTCTGTGTATTATACCTTTCTTATACTTAAATGTTTAACAAACTGTTAGTTTTCTAGACATGATTCATAGTATGTGCTCTAGTGTGTTTTTTGCCCAGTGTATTCCACTGAAATTGCATAATCTTAGTTCCTAATTTGACATTTTGAATGCTGATTTTCAATACTTCAATTTTGTTCTTCTTAGCTTAATGCGATGGCAAACAGAGCTGCTGGGAAGGGCTATGAAAATGAAGACAACTATTCTAACATTAGGTTCCAGTTTGTTGGAATTGAAAATATTCACGTGATGAGATCCAGCTTACAGAAACTTCTGGAAGGTATGTTCCAACTGTACTATAACAGTGTTTATGAAAATAAAATAAGTTTTCTTCTGACATATTTAGTAATAGCTTAAAGTGTATTGAGATTTCAGCATTTTTATCCAAGCTTCACGTTTAGCACCAGCTGACTGTGTTCTGTTCTGGTAGCGTGCTACCTTAAACTGTTAAACTGTAAACCCAGTGCATGGTTTTACTTGAAGAAAGAACTGAGTGCACCTTTGTTGAGTGAACTTAATTACTATGTCAGTGGCTTATGGGAAAGACTTCTCTTTTCCAAGTATACATGTGTATATACATACAGGTATGTGACTGTATCTGTAATAAAATAGTTTGTGTATATACGTGCATCTTTCTTTATAGAACACTAATTGTTCAGAACTCAGAACTTGTGCAGAACTCAGAATAACTGTATGGTTTGTACAAAACTCTTTGTCTTGGCAAACCACTCCTATGCTTGTAGATGCATCTTACAGAATGTTTGGTAGAAAGGGGAGTGGGAGTGGAAAACAAGTGACCCAGTTCACAGTATGGTGAAAGCAGTGAGGCAGAAATCTATGTTAATGGTATTTTTCTAATTAGTTTCTTTAATGTTTTACTAAGGTAATCAGCTGAAAACAAATCTAAGACACTTGGTGGAATATTAATGCTGTAATTAGAGTATAGTGACAGAAGTCAGACTTACAAGTGTGACTAATAGTGTATGTATATATAAGCACTTCCCTTCTAGAGTTATCCTAATATTTCCAGACATGGGGAAGGCTTACATTTGTCTCTCTTAGTGACGATATTCTGGCTATTTTGGTCCAGAAATTTTACAGGCCAGTGGTGTGGTCTTCCTTCATTTTCATCGAGCTTGTATCTACTGCTAACCTATTTCTCAGGCATTCTATATGAAATAATACTTGAGCTTTGCTTATGTATTTTTGTGGTTATTCCTGCATATATTTTATTGAAGGGAAAGATGAGCAGTGTGAGCCTGAACTTCAATTTTTTTGGAAGTATGGGGTAATCCTTATTTCTCTTGCAAATCTCTTCAGTTCCAGAGAACTAGCTCATAAATGTTGGTTTATTTTAAGGTACTGCTCCTGCATAATGAAGTGATACGAGCGTATGCCTTGCAGTAAATCTTTAGACTTTGTTTCCACTTGATGTAGCATCCTACCAATAGATCCTTACAATATATTTTTCTTTAATTATACATTTCCATAAGGATGGAATATCTTTTGCATTTGAACTTGTGTGGAGAATTGGTTTCTGTCAATTGAACAACAACAACAAAACGTCTCAACAGTTCTGCAGTTGTTCTCTAATTCAGGTTTTGGGGTAAATAGGCACAGTTGTTCCAGCTCTGTTCAGCTGGTCTGTAAGTAGATGGTTTTTTAGTTTGTCATTGTGGTTTCCTCCATTTGTATTTGTTGCCAAACAGACTTTGCAGTAAGAGCTTGCTTGCCAATCACTTTGCTTTTGAACGTTGCCATCTTTGTCCCTTCAGGCTTTCTTTGAGATACACTAGATCTGAAGGTGAGGGATTGTTGAAGTGAGGTGTTCCAGATTTTAGAAAGCCCTACATAACAGCAGTAAGACAAATGATTGGAAATCTATGATCTCTTGGATTGTTTAATCTAATTGCTGTTGTTGCTCTGAATACATTAAACTCTACTTTTTATGTAGGAGTAGTAGAGGCAAAAAACACTTCCTGGCAGTTTTTTGTTACTGGTGTTTGTACCAAGTTCCTATCAAGGGAGTTTTAATCTGAATTGCACTATGAATCTTCTCAACTAAGTATTATTGACTTTCAAGGCTGTCTTTTAGTAGCTTACTTCTTTTAACAGGGAAATTTAAAACCTGAAGCTGTTTAAGATGATGGAGTGGCTGTCCTGGATTTCCTCTACACATTCAAATGCTGTTCCTAATGCGAAGATGCTGTTACTGGTTACCTCTTGGGATACTGGAAAGGGAAGAGAAGAGGGGAATGGAATTATGTCTTTCAGGGAAAATATGAAATATGCATCTTTAGTGGCAGGAAGGACTTTGAAAAATTGAAAACTGCAGTAAGAAACCTTATAGACCTCTGTAGAAATAGTGTTTAATAAGGTGATTGGGAAGGAAATGCTGTGAGAAAGATTCATAACTTTGAATGAGGAAAGTACCATTTAACTTTTGTGTTTGGGCTTTCTTCTAGATATGCTGAAGTGAATGTTCTCTAATCAACAGTGTGATACCAATGACCCCATTCTTTCAGGTCTTTCTAACTGGGACTGTACCTGGCTTTATTTATAACAAACAACTGTTCTGCTTTCAGCGTGTTTCTGATCCTGAGCTCTTTGTCTGCCTGACTTCCTTCATAATCTAATGAAAGAGTTGAGAACACGTTTACTTGCACATGGAACGTAAGACAGGATCTTTTGGCAACATCATTCTCTAATGAAGCATGTTAGGGGGCTTTTCAGTCTGTTTTTCTGATTCAGCTGCTGCTTTAAAGGTCCTGTATACAGTGGAACAAGCTCCGGTAAAATAGCCGTCTTAAGTGTGGACTTAAGACTGTGATGACTGCTCTCCCAATGGGCAGACTGTCCATCTCTATAACACTGATTGAAGATTCTTTGCATAGACAATATTTGTGTCTATGCCGTTCTATTAAACAAAAAGTTGACCTTTGTATATTCATTTGGTTTGTATATTCACCAGATTCTGACTGCAGGATCCAGTCACCTTGTGATGCCACTGCAGCCTGAGTGTAAGGACAAACATGTAATGGAACAAAGTAGTCCTTTGGGCCCGTGTGCATGCAGGGAATGTCTTTATGATGGGATCCCTATAGCCAAAATTATCTTGAAGAATAGTTATTGTGAAGTAGCTAAACTACTTAATGGTGTCAAAAACAATCTTTTGCTCTTTTGGGAAGCTTAAGGAAGTTGAAATGATTGTTTAGCACAAAGTTGTTTATGCAGTTTCATTGTTTCACCCCTTAGTAATATAAAATGTCCATGTTAATTCACAAAAATAGGAAATTAATTATTAGTTCTTTGCATATGTTTTTTTGTATTTTTGCCTTGAGTTATGAAATGACAGGAGTTTGGAAACAGAAGATACCAGACAAAGTATTTCTTCCAAGCTGAAAATGCTGATCAAAAGCTTGTTTTGACAGAAATATCTGGGTGAAAGCAAATTGAAAGCTGGAAACCTCTTATTTTGTTGCTAACAGCTTAGGCTTTAAGCCTTAAGCTGCAGAATGTAGGGGTATGAAGTCATGAATAATGCCTGCAGGTATTGCCTTCTCTGTCCAGTCTGTTCCCTACAGATGTTTGGCTTTCTAGATTTTTGGGGGGACATTTTTACTTTATCCTGGAGTGGTGGACCTACTTATGTGCTGTTGTGGTTTAACAGATATATAGAAACACAGGGAGAGAGAGTTTTTCACAAACTGTTAGTGTCAGCAACTTGAAAGTACCTGGCAATTCTCAGATTGCTCTGCTGTTACATGAGTGATTTTTCTGAAGCAAAACTTTTGCCTAATTATATTACTTCATTTTTTCAATGACCGCAGAAAACTGACATGGTTTTTGCTGATTTTACTGATGTTTATAGGCTGCCCCTTAAAATTAGGTCTTGTATCCAGGAGTATGTCAGTGTTTTGTTATTTCATTGTACTGTGCTTTGCTATTCTTGTAGTGAAGGAAGACCTATGGGCTTTTGAAAAGATGCTGCATTACTTGGAAATTTATTATTACTTGGAAACTTGTCTTTGTTGTAACATTCAGCAGCAGCTAGCATTGAGTCCTCCTGAGCAATAGAGAGTACATCAAAACTTGTGGAACTGAAAGCTAAAAAACACATAATGTGGGTGCACAAAAGCTCCAGAAGGCAGTTTTATTGTTATTGGGTTGTTTTTGCTTTTGAGATCTTAGTCTTTGTTACATCAGATTGCTTGTGTGAATATGGAACTGCGTCACAGAATGACTTGGTGAATTTTGTCCTTGACTTTTCCTGCTGACTCATTTCCTCCCAATTCAGAGATAAAGGTTATTTTATAACTGCTGCATAAGTGCCTCCACTACTAACTTTCAGCTACGGTATTGTCTTGTTTTTAATTTGGGATAATAAATAGCTTGGCATAAAATAGCTTTCCTCTGTCAGATATTTTTGTAGATTTCAATTTTGGGTGTTATCTCTAAGAATCACACACAGATGAAGGTGTATCAGTTGGTAAATTCCACCACCCCCAATTTCCTTGTTTAATTGTGCTTAGATAATAATGCAACTGTGAAGTGGTGTTTGAAATCATGTGTTAAAGGGCTAGTAAAAAAAATCAGTTTCTACATTTGGTAGGTGCTTGATGTCCTGTAAGGACTAGGTCATATATCTCATTTCTGAACTGGTAACATCCTATGAGAAAATGTCTGGTCTATCTCTATGCCTCTTGCTGCTATACTGTAGCAGCTTGCCTTTAATTTGAGCTCTTCTCCCTCAGTTGGTCTTACTGTTGTGGGATCAAAGTGTGCTGTGGGAGAATGGTGAAATCAGTCAGTATTGTAGTGTGTAAGTTCTGGAGGCAGACAAAATCTGCATGGTTTTTAGGTCATCACCTTCTCCTTGTGTTGCGCTCACTTCGTTCTTGGCAGAGCAGTGAGGGTGATGAAACACATCCTGACTGCTTGAAACTGTATCTGTTCTTTGGCTGCAGTTACTTTGTTAGTGCTAGTAATAATTTGTAAGTATTTCTGGGAAGCTCTTTGGCATTTCTGTCCCTTTTGTTGGTAGGATAATGGTTGCAGCTCCCTGTTGGGGTAACCAGTGTATTTACTTTGAATACTTCATCAGATACAGGTGAAGATCTTATTCTCACCACTTGTCATTGCTCAATTCTGTGGAGTAGAGTTTTGGATGAAAAAAAATACTTTGTATTGCCTTTCTCTTAATCATTTGAGTGGTTGTTTCCTAAAAGATGTCAAATCAACTTAGAACACAGAAAAATAATTTTATACTGCTGAACGCACTCTTTCCATTGCAGGATGTTGGAGCTGCAACTGCTTACAGCTTTGTCATCTCATTTTCTTTTAGTCAGTGGCACAAAGGGTTTGTCTGTCAATGACTTCTTGTCTGGTTTGGAGAATTCTGGATGGCTGCGTCATATCAAAGCTGTTTTGGATGCTGCTGTCTTCCTAGTCAAGGTACTCTGTATGCTGCTTTTGTTTGAGGGCAGGTTAACATGCTATGATGTTGTCTAAAATAGAAAGCTCTGCAAATACGGTTTCTTTTCTTCACACAGAGGGAATGGTTTGAAATAGCTTTCTTTCTTTGAATGGCCTGGGTTGAAAAGGACCACAAAGATATCTAGTTCCAACCACCCTGCTGTGTGCAGGGTCACCAACCACCAGACCAGGCTGCCCAGAGCCACATCCAGCCTGGCCTTGAATGCCTCCAGGGATGGGGCATCCACAACCTCCTTGGGCAACCTGTTCCAGTACGTCACCACCCTCTGTGTGAAAAACTTCCTCCTAATATCTAACCTAATAACTTCTTCCATAATATTTTTCATGCAGAGTGAAATAAAATAGACAATGCTGTGAGTTTTGGATAAATATAGCTTTTATATGTATTTGCTAAGTTATGTCTGAACAATGCAAACAACAGAGCATTCACTAAGAAAACAAATGTCTTGCAGGCAGTAGCGGTTGAGAGCGCGAGTGTGTTAGTGCACTGCTCAGATGGCTGGGATAGGACGTCCCAAGTTTGTTCTCTTGGAGCTCTCTTGTTAGATTCCTATTACAGACAATCAAGGGGTTCATGGTAAGGAAGCTGTTGTATTGTTGAATTGTTCCTTGGTAAATCAAAGAATGTAGAATGTTTGTGTGGAGGTGAAGAGCGTAACTGAAGTGATGTTTGGTTTTTTTCTAATTACAAATACAGAATCATGTTTGCAGAATTTGTGTTAGAAATAGTTTACAGTGGGGAAGCACTATGCATTTCAAATAACTTAAGAGGCTGAAATACAAATAGCAGATTGTTTTAGGCACCCTGCAGAAATGTAATAACTGCTTCTTTGATCTAAAATAACAACAAGCTGACCTATAAATACAGGGATTCTGAAGTGCTTATGAAATAGTAGACTAAATTCTAGCAGCTATGCACTTTCATTATTTGTCCCAAATCAATATCACTAAAATCTGAATGACATCCCCTCCAAACAGCAGCATAGAGACCTGAACATATTTTAGCAACCTAAAGTACTTCATCTTCCTCATGAGAGGAATGAAGGATTTTAGTGTGGCTATTTAAAACTTCCCAGTAGGAAGATCAGCTGTGTGTTTGACATGGCTTGGTGTTATGGAAACACTTCAGTTAACACACAAATTGCATTTCATGTATTCATTACTGGCTAACTGCCACAAATAATACAAGCCACAAAAGTTAGAGTGAGAAGGAATTTGGTGGGTAAACTACTCATGGATAGTGGGAATCTTCGTAATCTTTAAGAACCTAATCTAATCATTTATTTTATTTGTCTTTAGTCCTCAGTTTTGATTAGAAGTTTCAGGAAACCTTCTGCAATGAGCAGTCAGTCCTCTGCACTTTTTAGTGCCTGATATTACAACTGGAGTGATAAAACAAGCTAGTGTTGATATTAGCAATTTTACTGCTATAAAATGTTAAGATGATATTATGTGATTTTATGAAAATTGTAATAGCAGGAGTGCAATACTAAGCTTTTTCCCATACGCAGCAGTTAATTTTTTGTAAATTGATAATTCGTTTGTAACTCCATTTAGGTGTGAAACTGTGCAGTATTCATGTGCTTAAAGTGTGCATGCTTTAACAGTAGGTTTCTGATTGTCAGCCTCTTCAGCTCTTTTTACTAATTTTAGAAATATGACTTGCACATCTCATGTAGGAATGAAAAAGTCTTCCAGGAAACGAAGGAGCTATGAAGCGATACACAATTGCTCCTCCTGTGGTTGAGTCAGATTTAAAATACAGTTCACTGATAACCTGTTGAGATTAATTCTGTGGATGCAAGACTTAGTAAAATTTTGCATAGTTGTTTTGTGTTTTTTACCCTCTAGGTCTTGATAGAGAAAGACTGGATTTCTTTCGGGCACAAGTTCTCTGACAGGTAGTTTGCTCTTCTGATGTTCAGGAATGTATATAGTGAAATGAGTGACAAATATTACAAAAAAGCGACGGCATTTTGCTCTAATACTTTAGCATGTGTATTAAAGAAGAAAAGGAGGAAAGTGCTTGTGCATTTTAAACTACTGTGTTGTTGCTAGAAAACTTGCAGTGAGTAAGCAGCAAGTAGACATTGCACTCTGTATTGTTATTTAATTAAATACCTATTGAGTAGTTGTTTTATTGCAGGCATAAGTCACTGTTGCCTTGTTCTTAGATGCTTGGATTTGCATTTATCCTTACTTGTGATGATGAAATAACTCACTTTTTTAGAAGTTGTGTGTGATCAGGGCAAGTTAAAAACAGAGCTCTGTGTATCATCAGGTGTTGAATTGTCCCAGTTCTCAAAGTTAGGTCTTCAATCTCCAAATCAAGAGTTGTGTCAAATTAACATGCTGTAGTTAAAAAAAAAACAAACAACATAGTTGTGCTTGTTCTCAATGGCCAACTTAAACCAGTGCATCTGTTCACATTCCAGGTGCTGTCAGTTGGATGGTGATCCAAAAGAGATCTCGCCAGTGTTCACTCAGTTTTTAGAGTGTGTGTGGAATCTGACTGAGCAGTTCCCACAAGCCTTTGAGTACAATGAAGCTTTCCTCCTTCAGATCCATGAACACGTCCACTCGTGCCAGTTTGGGAACTTCCTTGGAAATTGCCAAAAGGAACGAGAAGAACTGAAGTAAGCAGATGCATTGTGTCTGTTTGTTTGTTCTGGCAGACTAAGAACTTCTGTGAATCTTCTCAATTGAGCTCTAAATTAAACTGGCAGGATAGACAGCGATGTTGAAGTGTGCTGAAGAACAGCAGTGCTTTTCGTGCTTTTGCATGCTGAGTGCTTTTTTTAATACAACTGTGGGAGAAAATCGCTTGCTCATCTTTTGTAGGGAAAGTCAAAGCATCTTTCTTTCTCCTTTTTTCTAAAAATGGGTACGCTTAAGTTGGAAGCATCACCTCACTGCTTCCCCTAGTCTGTTTTCAGGCAACTTTAGAATTGTTTGCCTTTCTGACTTGACAGTAATTAGTCTTGGAAGTATTGCTATGATGTCTCAATGCTTTCAGTTGTTGAAAACTTTCCAGAAGTTTTCCATCTCATTTTTGTCTTTAAGTATTTAAAAGGCATTTGTTGCAATGAGGGACAACTTGCACAGCACTGTTTCTTCTATAACTGATACTTTTGTCCAACATTAGCATATGACAGGAGTAAGTTCGACTTATAAATATTGAATTAAAGTACTTTTAATTCTTTCTTTTAACTTATTTAAAGAATAATCAAAGATGGATTTACTGTGTTGAATAGCTTCTGTTTTTTACTTATAGTCAGTGTCTTGATTTGATCTCTTGTTGCCTTAAGGTTAAAAGAGAAGACATATTCCCTGTGGCCTTTCCTTCTAGATGAACAAAAGAAATACCAGAATCCTCTGTATAAACCAAGTTTTTCTCCGAATCTGACTCTTTTGGAGCCTAACACTGTGTCATTCAATTTCAAGTAAGTTAGAACTACATATTGTATTTTTCTTCAATTTTGTTTCTATTGCACATAGTTAAAACTGTCTGCTATATGCAGGTTTTGGAGAAATATGTACCATCAGTTTGATCGAAGCATGCATCCCAGGCAGTCTGTGTATGATCTCATCATGGACATGAGTGAACAAAATAAACAACTGGAGGAAGACATTAAACAACTGGAAGCTGTAAGTATTACAAAATAAGTGTATTTACCTGTGATTTGTTCTTCAAATTCGTGTATAAAGCCTGTGGTAATGCAGCTAGCTTTTATATGAATGTTATTGTTCTGTCTCCCAGTACTTGTTCTTCATAGTGTTGAATTCACCTTTCACTGTATGCTTCTATGCTCAATACATGATCTAGTTCTTTAGTAAGGCAAAATAAATTGTAAAACTGCTTTTACTACCAAAGCAAAACTGGAGGTAGTGTAGTATAGGTTAAATCTGTGGAACTTACCATAGATGACAGGCACTCATCATAGCTGCAAACTGTGGTGCTAAATTAAATAGGCTAAAAATGTTTCATTTCAGCTGTAGCTACTAAAACAGGAGGCCCTAATCATTGTCCTTCTTTCCTTAACTTGATATGCAGATGCATAGAACTTTAAGTCACCTTAACTGTGTGATATATACATTGGATTTACTCTTGTCTGCAAGTAAGCATTACACAGGGACCAGGTTTCTGTGATTGCTGGTCTGCTACAGTAAACAGTCAGAGAGGACTGAACAGAACATCTCACGTGATTCTGCTGTGGATTAATGAGTGGTGTATAACTGATGCTGTTTTGTGCCAGTTAAGGTGCTAAACTCCAAAACAATTTCTCTTCAACTCAAAAACGTTTCTAATGTACATGCAGTAGAGTTGTCAGGTCATGGCCTGAACCAGTGGTTGAGCACCAGGTGAGAAGGTATGGCTAACCCTGGGTGCTCAAGTGCAAGCAATGCATCTGAGTGACTGGAAGGAGTGGACCCTGGGTCTGCCCTTCCTCACCCTCATTGAAGTGTTGGCAGCCAAGGGAGCAGTACCTCTCTGGATAGAGATAGCATTCCTCTCAAACCATCACCAGTTGTCAGAAGGGGTGAGCTCATTTTTGGTTTTTATCACCTTTTTCTCCATAGTGCTTGTGTGCCAGAAGGAGCTGTTTGTTATTGCTGCCTTCTGCTGTGCAGCACGAAATTAGGGTTGTATTTATTTTGGTTGCCAGAAATGATAACACTTCTATATATTGTGTTGTGTTTGTGGGGAGGTGGGGGGATATTTTTATGAAACTAATTCTACCCTAATATAATGAATTCAAGTCTTTTAAAATTAACTCTATTTCAAGTCTTAATTATCTATTTAATTGTGTTACATAATTGTAACATAATTGATAAACGAAAGTGAAAATTTAAGATGAAGCAGAATGCAGAATAAGCAAGATGAAACTTCAGAATGGAAACTTCATTTTTCTAGAGTCTCGTTGAAAGGTGTGAACTTCACACAGGCATTTCTCACCTGAATGGATTTAAAATATTTTCATAGACATTCTGCTGCTGTCTCCATCTTCAAAAAAGTTTGTGTTAAAGACAGTGAAGTCTTCTGGATTTAGTGTAGGTTGTAATGGAGCATGAAGACATCAATAAGAAGAAAAAAGAAAAACTATTTAAAACTCTCAGTTACGAGTGAGACAGTTTGCATTTAAAACAAAACAAAACAAAAAAAAAAACACCCTAGCCAGATCTTCCCTCTTCTCTTGCTCTGTGCTTTCAGAGTAGGTCTTTTTCTATCTACTTTCTAAGTCTTGTAGGAAGTTTTTAGGAAGGATATAAGGAAGGATATAAGAGCTTATGACATTGTTTTCTCTCTGTAAGAGACTCCTTTTCTGCTGCAAGCTCCCTGCTTGCTTTTAGTCTTGAGGCCTCTGTTTGCACTCCAAAATGTATTCCTGTCCTAATAGCAATCAGACAAGGGACAAGCCTGAAAGTATTTCTCCTTCACTATGAACTAACAAGCAACTTTCTCTCTTCTGTTCAACTGCTGTTTGTAAGCGTACGGTGCTTGTTGCATCTGTTGTAAACTGTAAAAAAATGCTGGCTTACCCAGTGCTGTCACACTTACCTTGATACATATCTAGTCCAGGGTGTATAATAAAGGGTTCTGCAGAAGTTGAGTTGGTGAGCAAAAGTGCATTCATCTGCGTTCAAGCCAGAATGTCATCAGTGGATCAGTGGTGCTTACTGTAAGTAACTATTCTCTATTTCAGAAAATAAAGCAGAAGAGAGGGCGGTCAGATGCAGTCCTTGTGAAAGAACATCAGCAGTCTGCTCATCCTGCACCCGTGATGCTGAAAACCCCTCCATTCTTCAAGAAGGACCAGCCTCTGATCCCTTTGAATGATGCTGTAAGAACTATAGAGGGCAGCAACACAGCAGACAATCGCTACAGTGAATTCATGGAAGAGCTTTCAAAAGCTGAGCCTGCTATTGTCAGCTTGGAGTACGGAGTGGCCAGGATGACCTGTTGAAATCTGGCACAGCGCTCCTCTGTCCTAGACTGGCTGAGTTAAAAGACAGATTGTTTTTGAGGATGGGTCTGTGCTGCATGACCAAAACATGATTTGTATATCAGCAAGTTTTGTTGATGTAGATTAGAACAGCATGCTAGCTGTCGGGTGTTTGCTGTTCTTTATATGCATATAAAAAAAGTGTAGTTGCCTCTATTTCTTTTAAAATACACTTGGTAAGTAGTGACTAAAAATTGAGGAGTGGTATGGTTGGTATGTCTTTGGACTTAAGTCAGTTTGCACTAAATTAAAATGGTAATCTTACTTTATTCAGTACAGGAAAACACAGGTGGTCTTTCACAAATTGATTTTATGTGGGCAAGAAAACTTGAACTTTCTATTTGGGGAACTGAAGTTATGTGTATGTATACATCACATATAGTAAAATTATGTATATTCTTGCTAAATGTCACCCCTTACTATTATTCAGTATATTAAGTGCCAGGGAAAAGCATAGTACATTTCACATCATAAATTGTTGGCCTTAAACCTGTCAGATCAGTGATACTGGTGTCTGTGACTGCTGCAGTCCGTAACCTGACTCTGTTTACGCTGTATTTGCTCTAAGTGTTCTTTCCTTAAAACAGGATTGAACGCAGGGAATGAAGCATGCCTAAGCTGGCGTAGCCTTTCAGCAAATAGCTATATGAATGTTAATTTATTACTGAAGATTGTTCTTTCTTACAGCTCCTCTATTGTTTAAAATATAGATTGGCCTGATATTGTTCTCTTTCAGCTCAGTAGGTTGAGCATAATTGAAGCTACAGGTCATGTATTTGATCTTGAATGTTTTGATTTGTAGCAAGTACTTAAATGTAGAAGAAAGAGAGTGAAACACGTCAGGAGAAAACTTGGCCAGTGTCTGAATGAAACTGGACTATTCAGATTGTTTAACTGTGTGCTGTGCAGTTGTCCAAGTTCTGAGAATGGAAGTGGAAATCTTGGAATTGTCGGCAATTAGCATTGCTCCCAAGTACAAAAAAGCTTCTATTAGTGCGTCTGAAGCTCATGAGAAACTGAGTGCCTCGTATTAAACCTTTAAGAGAAAACTTTAGTTATTAGGCTCCCTCTTTCCTTGTGAAAACCTGTCCAACCAGTGCATCTTTAAGCAATTCCAGTAGAGTCTGGAGATACGTAGTTAGGCAAACTTCATCTTGCAGAATATAGTAGACTTCCTGACACGTAAGAGGGAGGGGAAAAGAAAATAAAGGAAAATCTACGGTATGTAAACTTAACTCTGTATGTAGCCTTTTAGTAAGGGAGAAGGTTTCTGTCAGTTTCTATCTCATGATTGATTTTCTGAGCTGGTAACAGAACAGAGAAGTGCAAGTCAGTGCCCAGATCTTTAGTGGATGTACGAGAGAATACTTCGGGTATTAAGATCCTTAGATTAATCCTGCTGATTGTCTTTTAGATATAAATCCCTTTTAGTGATATGGGAGAACGAGTTTATTCTCATCATAATCCCTGAAGTCTCTTTTATTAAAATTACTTGACATAATTGGCAGTTGTCCCCTTGGCACTAGATTAGATGCAGGACTTTATTAGTAGGGCTGATATAGCGGTGGTGATTGAATTGCACTTGTGAAATATGGGTGAAATTTAACTCTGACCCTTGTATTTGGTGAGTATAAGTCACTGTTTCTCTTTTATTTTCTAAAAGTCTATAAATGTAAATAAAGGTTCATAAGTCTTTTTATTCTCAGAGAGATGGTCATATTTAAACTACATTATCCATGTTTTGATTTTTTTTCACTACAGGTTTTGATTTTCGCATTTGCACAGTGGTGCCTTACAAGGTTACAACGAGAGGTTTCTGTGCCTTGTCAGTTGTTGTCTGCCCTTCACCTTCTGTATCAACTTGATTCTGATTTTCCTTTGAAAAACATCTTGTATAAGCTTGTGTTGTATCACACTAGTGAAACAAACATCACTGACAATATAGGCAAGCGATATCAATTTGTAATTGTTTAATATTTAGCTGCTCTGATGTGCCATGTACATTTTTCATATTTATTGTTTAGAGTTTATGAACTCAAAAGATTACATTAAGCTTTTTTGCAAATACTGTTGTATGTGGTTTTTACTTTTAAGAACCATCCGACTATACCCCTGCAAGGAAGGCTTTTAAAAAGACCTACTTTCAGTACTGTTACAGGGATCTTCTTTCAGTCCTCAGGCCTTTTTCATTAGAAGAGGTCACTTACAGCAAGCAGTTGGGATGGCTTTTTATTTTACATCAAAAATCAAGATGGTTGACATCGTCAGCCTTAATATGCACAAAACCTGTTTCTTCATTTAAAAACAAACAAACAACAACAACGAGCAGTACTTCCTGGTTCAAAGAATCTTGCTGCATAGTATGCGACAGTTATGTAAGGTGGTTGTGTAGAGCAGCCTTCAGCAGCTTTGCCAGTCCAGCCCCCAGGGTCAGCAGCGAGAGAAGGTCCTGCAGAGAGGCAGCTGTCTGTTCTCCTTTGCTGTCTGCGCTCAAGCCAAAACTACCTTAAAGCACACGGGACCTGTGGTGAAGTAAATAGATGGCAGCAAAGCGAGCTCCAACACAGAGCTTGGCAGGATGGCTGGGACTCAGCAGGGTTGCGCTGTGTCCTTCAAGAAGTCAGCTGAACGGCTGTGGCGGGAACCTTCCGAGAGGAGGAGTTTCGATTCATAGTGAAGTGGATGAGTTTGTCTTCATCACAGATGCTTTGTTTCAGGAGCAATTGCAGTATCAGAAAGGTGTCCAGCACAGCTCAGAACTGTTTCCAATGGTATCTCTAACTTCATAGTGCTGCACTGACCAAGTGGGAATGTGGTGGCCCAGACAGAAATTTGCTATGGCTGATTCTACTTCATTGGCTGCAAGCATTTGGTACCTATTCATTCTGTGCTGCATTATGAGAAGGTCATGGTAAAGTCTGCTTGATTTTTGTTTTTTTTAAACTTTTTCTCTCTCGAATCAGAACACTATTGAGGAGAAATTGCACCTTTTAACTGACAAGCTGGTAGTCTCACCTGAGCAACTAAAACTGCTTTTATATTATACCCGAGGCAATTTAAAATATTTATGTCACTAGTACAGAAAGAGATAAGGTTATTTTTGGGTGACTACGTATTGTCATGATGTATTCTTTCAATACAAGTTTAAATATCCAACTGTTCTGTTTTGTAGGACAACTGCCAAATCAACGGACTAAGAAATTAATTAAGCAACACTGCACTGAGCCTGTGCATTTTCCACACGCCCAATTACTAGTGACCTAAATCGAGGGCAAAAGCCTGAGGTCTAGAGCTCGTTTAGAGAAGCGATCCTTCCATAAAACTGCATATCTCTATCTTATATGGAGCATATGTCCTAAAATAACGTCAGATAGGGTGAAAGCTATTACGAATCAAGCTGCAATGGTTTGGTGTGTTTCTTACTGTAAGCACGCTAGAGAAGGCCTTTCAGGAAAAGGGGATGTGTTTCTCTGTAGCTGCTGTTTTCTGAAGGCCTTTTATTAAACATTAGTACTCAGCCAAGCTCTGGGAACTTGCTGCTCCTAGTCTGGTAAACTAACACAATGAATATGCGCTGTTGTTGCAGTCCCTGAGCTCCCTTACAAAAGAGGGGAAGTGGGGCTGGCGTAGCTTGATTTTTAACTACTAACCTCTTGAGGAAAATTACTTAAGTGACTTAAATTCTGGGTTAAAATAGCACAGGACCCATGCTATCAGCATCTCTCTGAAGTCCTGCCCTGCTGTTGAACAAGCATAGCTACTGTGAGGGCCTCACATACGAATCATTATTGCTTTCTATTTGGTTTAAAGGTGACCCACTTTCAGGCTTGATCACTCCTCCTTGCTGGTATTTGATTCAACCTTTGGCCAGAACCCAAAGCTTGCTCTTAAAACTCAGTATTTAGTAGCTGATGGTTCTAAGCCTGTAGCTGGTTGTAGATGGCAGTCATGAAACCTGTTTTACCCTTTAGATTAGATCTTTATACTTGGCTGGTCTGCTTTGATTGCTTCCACCATTTATGTTGCACCATTTAAGCATTGCTTGGCATGCTGCTTGATAAGTCTTTCAGTTAGAACAGACTTCTTAACATTTCAAAAGCCTGAAAGTACTGCAGTTTTCTGCCAGGTTTGGTTCAGCCTCAGTGAACAGCATGGGTGTGCTGATGTTTGGTCCAGTTGGCTTGACCTGCCTACATGTTAAACAGCATTGAAAATCAATTCAACAATGCAACTTCAATATGCACAATAGGCTTAAAGGAAAGGATGCAGTCAACCCTCCCATGAGAGCCTGTAGCAGGGAACAGCACCCTGCTGGGACATGGCTCACAAAAGCAGAAGCAGCAGAGCTGTTCTGATGGCCAGCAGCATCAGGGGCATGAAGTGGAAGGTCGGGGCCATGCTTCTTGGTCAGTTTCAGGTTCAGAGGAATTAAAAAAGCTATTCTGGTAAACATAACTGAGTAATTTTGTGCTGCCATCTAACAATAGGATAGATATACATCTGTTGGTTTTCTTTTTTTAAAACTTCTAGCTTCTAGTAGTTAATGGCCTGATAGTGACTTCGAAATGGGAGTGTAGTGTTTCATTTAATCTTGTTTATGGTTTAACTCTTGAGGTCAGCTATGTACTGTTTATAATCAAGTGGACTTACAGATTTTGGCATATACTGTAATATCTTTCCTATCTTACTGACAACATTGGTGCATACATTTCTCATGCTTTGTGTCTCTGCATATCTCTGGCAAGTAGGCAGCCCTTGTGAAATGCTTCCCAGGCTGCCCCACAGCATTGTTCCTCAATACTGACATTAAGTTTACACCCGCCCATGCTGGCTTCCTCGCTTTGTCTTCCTCTTGCTCTTCAATCTTACCATTTATCCTCTCAAGCTGTTGGCGAAGCCCCTTGACAAACATCTTTCTGTCAAAGAAAAGGGGTTTGTATTTCTGGCTCTCAGGGGTTTGTACCCCTGAACCAGCAAACTTGAAGAATACTGCTTGTTATCCCTTCTGGGGCTTCTGAGTGCCTCCTGACTCCCAAGTCAGTTCACTTACGGCATTTTAACTTCAGACCTGGCTATTAAAAAAAAATCATTTAAATGCTGGATGTGGCAAGGGGAAGGAAAACTCTCTTCATTGTCATGTGTCTGGAAGGACCGGCTGCACTAAAGACTGTTTATTGCTCTGTAAAAGTCATTTATCTGTGCCGGGATGATGCTTGATATTCATGGAGAAACTTCAGTAAATGGAATTTGTGAAGGGTGTATTATTTGTACATGTTTTGAAAATCCATAAATCTTAAAATAAAATGATCTCAGTATTGCCAATCTAATTGAGCATTAAACAGTCCCTTTATAATAGCAGTGTGTAGACTTTATTGAATAAAAGTTAATTTTTATGGGTGAAAAAATCTGGTACAGGTTGTGGAGTAGAGAAATGGCTTGGCCTATTGATTAGTTTCTTGAATGAAGGTTTTGGAGACTGACTTAGCTTCCTTCTTTGTTATTGGCTCTATGCTGCTGCCCTTTAATTTACAAACACTACTCTGTGCTCAAACTTGGTGCTGGGAGAACAGAGCTCTGCATTTTTACCTAGCATTACCCTTACTCCATACTTGGTAATCTAAATTAAAACTTTCAAAAACATCCAGCAAATCAGGGTACCAAACTGGGATGATTGTCTGGAAACACCATCACAGCTTTTTTCAATTAAATATTTAGAATTATTTTCTTTAATTCTTAGCTCTGAGGCTTACTGGGACTACAGTAAAGATAGCAGCTGGTTTTTGATAAAGCTCTTCCTAACTACTTGCTCTTACACAGTGCTCACGCTTCTTGCAGGAGAATTTTGCTCGTATTTCCTATGATAAGTATATGGATTATAAGAATTGTTTGAGTTGAGAGAGACTCTTAAATGCTATCGATCCAATTCCCTGCAGTGAACATGGACACCTACAACTCCATCAGTTGCTCAGAGCCCTGTCCAGCTTGACCTTGAGTTTCTCCAGAGAATGGGGCACTCACCACCTCTCCAGGCAACCTGTGCCACAGTCCCACTTAGTCTGCACTGATAATGTGGTTTCTGTTCATACTACAGTTGGAAATGAATGGACCGGAGCATTGGACTCTGCAATCTATAGACAATGTTGTCATCTTTGTTACAGACTGGAACCCTCCTTCTGTGGCTGCACATAACCTAAAGGGCTGGAGGTTGTTGGTTTGTTTTTTGTTTTTTTTTTTTGTTTTTTTTAGGAGCTTCATTTAGAGTACTGGAACAACACTGTGAGAGAATCTGCATAGTTCCATTAAGGGGAAATGTCAAACCTGCTGCAAGTCACAGCAGTGCATTTAAACCATGTGTCACAACAATCCCAACATCTGTCAGCGGGGTTCAGTCTCCAGCAGCAATACTGCTACATGAAGTGCATCGATGTGCTCATCTGTGTGCATGCTCCATAAAGCTGAGATGGAGATAGACTTGGCCCTGCTGACCTTCATGATGGCCATGAAGGGGTGTGGGGAGGAGGGGGAGATGCTGCAGTGGCGTTAGAGCCTTGATGTTGGCCATACTGCTTTTGAAATTTGGTGCAAGACAGAGTGATCCTAAAAATGTTACTGTTCACTTTGGGTTTTCATTCCATCCCCTGAAGCTCCTGAGGATAAAGCGTTAAAGATGGTTGTCCTCTTGCAAGAATGTGGTTCAGCTGCCAGCAGGTTGTTCTCAGAATGCCCAGGAGTGCTGATGCTCTTCAGAAATACTGCTCAGCTCCAACGCTGGCAGCTTGGCTGAGTCCCTCTCCATGAAAGCACAGTCCTGCTGCAGCTTCAGCTTTTATCTGAGATTTGTGTGAGAGCGCTTCAATGGGGGAAACTCTCCCAGAGGTTTTTGGAGCCTTTTTTCTTTGTCTCCTGATCCCACTTGAAGCTTTCAGTGATTTTGGTAATGCACTGGTGGAAGAATTGATTTTTAATACCTTCTTGTTTTCTTGCTGGATTTTGCATGGGGTGGTCTGGCATTCGTAGGTTATTTGATGACATACAAGTGGTCACGAGAGAGAAGCGTGGGCAATCCTGGAGTCTGGTATGGGGCTTCATCTGGGTGAAGCTCTGTAGATATTAATTTGGTGGTGCTTTTTAACAAGTCGTAATGAATTGACTTTGGATGAGAAGTGTATGTTGTGGCGGGAGAACGTGAAAGAGAAGCATGGACTGTGGATGTTGTGAAATAAGACGCAGAGGGAAGAGCGCTGAGGTTTTGGTGGCTTTAAAAAGGACAAAATAAAAACCAGGAGGCTGAGCTGAGCTCTGTAATTCGTTCCTCGTATCCCCCAGCACACACAGCTATCCACAGTGCCAAAGGACAGCCTGGGAAAGGAGAGATAACTGCTATCAGAGTATTTGCTGATATGAACCAAGAAAATGAAGGGAGAGCAGCTTCTCCAGCAGAAATTGTGTGGAGGATATTGAATTCCAAATGCAGATCACAAGGTTGAAAGGATTGAATTTCTGCTTACAGATAGTAGCAGGAGAAAGGCTGGTGAACTGGACTTCAGCAGTGGTAGTACAAAGGGTCAGAGTCAGCTGTAGGAAGTAATTTCATTTATTAATGTTTGCAGTGTTATAATGTGTGGAGAACTTTATTTATCTAACCCTACCACTGAGTTTTTATACAGCCCTAAAAATTCAAATTTCTGGGTTTCAATTTGGCTTGTTCTACTTAAAAATGGAAATCCACGTGTAAAACTTTGTTTTGCTTTCCTATCCTGAATTCCTGCCAAAAATTATTTATAGACTACAAATGAGTGTGAAGCTTTGCACTGAGGCCTACATGCTCTCTTGGGGTTCATGTCCTTGTGGCTATTCAATTTCTGGTCTGCTCTGCTACTTGCTTCTCTCTCTCCTATCTGCCCAGTTCAGTCAGACCATGTGGCCTCTGAGGCACAGAAGAACTCCTATGTAGCTCTGGAGGTTGGCCAAGGAACAAATGTTTGCTACTGAGCTGCTCATCTCAGTCACAGCCAGTCAAGCCAGCAAGGTAGAAAAACACCATTTGGGATTCCCAGCAATGGCACACCACGCTTGTCCTGAGCTGCAGAACAGTGCAGTAAATACAGCAGCTTTGTAGTAAAATTCACAGGCTGACCCCTTTCTGAAGAAGACCATTAGCCAGGCTTTGCCAAGGGCTGGGAGGGCAGTGCTTGAGGATGTGGAGCCATTGTTAGGAGCATCAGGAAGAGCTGCTCTGATTTACTGCTTGTGTCTAGCCCTGCTGCTTTGTAGGCTTTGTAGTGTAACAGGTAACTGCTTCTAGTGTTAGCTGCACAGGCAGTAAGGGTGTTGCAGGCCTGCTCCTTTCCTGGCATGGTTTTAGAAATTGATGATCACAGCCAAGGAAGAGCTAGGGCATCTCATTGTTAGAAGGTCATGGGAACTTAGCTTCTAGCAGAGTTTGGGTTGTTAAACAGAACTGCAGCTGTGCCACTGAGTGAAGCTCTTCCAGCTTCAGGGAGACTTTTGTGCTCACTTTAAATCTATGGTTACCTTCTCTGTAGCTTTTCAGATGGTGGCTTCACACCACTGAAGGGGGTTGGTAGGGCTTCTCCAAAGATACTGAGACCTCAATGTTTGCCATTTTCCATACATGCAAGGATTTTTTTCCCAAATAATCGATTATCTTGAAGATGTTCCTACCTGGATGCTTTGCAGAGGCAGCGAGAAAGAAAGCTCTCAAGCCTTTATACCCTGATTAATATACCCTGAGTATTAACAAACTCAGTTAAGCCTCATTTCTCTTCTCAGCCTTCACTAGGGTGAAGGGCTCAGCACAGAAATGCATTGCCACTGCCTGTACAGCTGCTTCCTCCTCCTCAGGGACCTGGTTCTGTGAGCATGAAGTGAAGCGGAACAGAAGTGGGGCAGCGGGGGGATGGATTGTGCTGTGGGTGAAATTACAACATTTATAACAGTGAAAAATTGAAAGCAGTGCATTTGGCTTTGTGCATTTATTTGCAAAAGGGGATAAAAGCGATCAAATTTAAGTACAGCTTGTTACTAGAACGTACAGTACTCATCAGTGTCTTTATGGTGAGTTGGAATTAGCTGCCGTTAATGAGAGCCAGTGAGGCAGCTCTAAGCACTGTGTGTGGTTCTTTGGGTTTAGTGCCATTCAAACACCGTTGTCATTGCCAGATGAGCTTTCGTGTGCCATCCAAACCAGGTTAAACTGATGGGAAGAGCCCGAGGCTCCTTACATAATGCAGTCATGCTGCTGTTATGTTATCATTTTCAGCTGTAATGCTTACAGTACCAATAAATCAAATTACTTTTTTCCTTACTGTGGAACAAAGATTATAGGAACTGCCCTCTTTTCTCTGCTACTGCCTATTTTAGTAGACCTTAATAGCTGCTTTGCTTTATCAGGCATTAGTTTGACAAGTTAAATAAAATCTATTTTTCAGACATTAAAATGGGAAGCCAAATAACAGCAGGGAAAATATCTGTGCCATGTCTTAGGGAAGATTCTCGCAGACTTTCCAGCAAGCCTTGGGAAACTGCAGCGGGGACCCCAAACCTGCAAACTAATGGTGAGGCTACCAAATAGTCTGGCAGTCCTGAAGGCATTCTCAGTCATTTCCCCAGTAGTGGATTTGTACTGCTTAAAGGAGATGTATGAAACACAAGTGAACTTTACATGAGAATTTGTGCAAGAAAGTCATGTTCACTTAATTGTGCAAACTCTGTTAAAGTTGCCCCAAGAGATCTAACATTGAAACAGTACACAAGTATGTAGAATTATTGGATGGCCCGGGTTGAAAAGGACCACAAAGATCATCTAGTTCCAACCCCCTGCTATGTGCAGGGTTGCCAACCACCAGACCAGGCTGCCCAGAGCCACATCCAGCCTGGCCTTGAATGCCTCCAGGGATGGGGCATCCACAACCTCCTTGGGCAACCTGTTCCTGTGGAATGGAATGTCAAAGCCTTACACTGCAGAAAAGCAAGGGGAAAGAGATGAAATGACTTTGGTAGCTTAAGCCAGCATTCAAATAAATTACCCTTGAATGCTCCTTCCATCAAACCTTGGGGAGGAATCACAAGCTGCTGGTAGGTGGCCGGGACCCAGTGCCACCTGCTGGGGTCCATCTCCCAGCTGTGTGCCTGCTTCCATGTGGACATCGCTTCAGGGCTGGCCACTCTTGGCTCTGCATGCTAATGAACAGCTGCTCCTGATGCAAGGCTGACCTCAGGCCGAGGTGCACTGCTGAACTGGCTTGTAGCAAACACATGGGAAAACACTCCTTTCTCTTGCTTGAATGTGCAGGAAGCTGTGGGTGAGCCACTCAGCCACGTGACAAGTCAGGCACCAAGTCATGTCCCTCTGCTTTTACAGGTCAGCAACCTCGAGTCCGGAGTAGATTAAAAACATGGCCCAGAAAGTATGGGCTGGTGTGGGAGCACAGTGGCCAGATGTAAAATGCTGCCAGGGTTTGTTGGTGGAGTGCTTCATGCCAGTGGCCACTGGAGCAGCTCTGGGGAGCACTGCAAGCTACCTGCACACCCTCTGCTGTTCATGGGGATGGTGTAGTTGGCCATGACAGAAGGATCAGATGAAATTGATACTACAATTCTTATTAGCATTCTTTTATAACTTTCTCTACTATTTTTTCAATTGCTCTGAAATAATATATTACTGCTGTTCTGACCACAGGCTTAGCTCAAAACCCAGGGCCATAGAATCATTAAGGTTGGAAAAGCCCCCTAAGATCATCCAGTCCAACTCCAGCCTGCCCCACCGTGCCCACTAACCACATCTCTCAGTGCCACACCCACACGGTTCTTGAACACCTCCAGGGATGGTGACACCACTACCTCCCTGGGCAGCTGTGCCACTGCCTCACCACTCTTTCTGAAAAGAATTTTTTCCTAATATTCAACCTGAACCTCCCCTAGCACAACTTGAGGTGGTTACCTCTCATCCTCTCAAAGGCCATGTACCTAAAGAGGCAGGAATAAACAGTACTTAATGAGGTGACAGAACAGTAGCAAAGCAACTAATGGGATTTGTTAACAGTTCACATGGTGACAATGTGGGAGTGCGTTTCAGAGAACTGCTGCAGTTCAAAATCCTGCCTTCTACGTAGCAAAATCATGGACTGCCAAATTGGAGATGCTTTCTAGAGTGGTTACCCAGAGGGAAACAGGCTACAGCAGAGAACTGCAACTAACCTTTTTGGTCCCTAAATGTGATTTATGAATACCAACATGCTGGATGAAAGGCTGTTGTCAGTCTTGGATTCAGCTATATAGCTGGATGTGCAAGCAGAGGGGGTACTGGTGGCATGCAATGCTCCCTGCACTACTCTGGAAGTCCCTGCCATGAAGGTACAATTAGAACTAATATTTCCCTCCTTGCTGGAGGGCATTCAGCCAATTAAGATCAGTTTCCATCCCTCTGAGGGAGCAAAGCTGGTTTCCTGATACTTAGCCAAGGTACCTGATATAAAGGGGATGAGAGGGGCATAAGAAGGAGTGCAATTTTGTGAGTGCACCTTGGCTAAAAAGTGATAAAAGCCTGGTCTTCAGCCTCCTAGGGATCAGGGTCTGTAGTGCAACTAGTTTAGTTAAGGGAAAACCTTCAAACTATAGTCTCAACCCCAAGTAGGGAGATTTGAGCCAGAGGAGACTATTCTAAACAGAGGTATGGTTTTGATCTGAAAAGGGAGTGTTTCTATCCTGTGAGAATGTTGTTGGGAAAGCCACACTAGAACTGAGGAACTGATTTGTGCAGTTTTGCCATGCTAAATGGAGATGCACTTAGTGTGGTTAACCCATCCCCAAGGCAATACTGCTCAACATACACCTGTGTTTCCCAAAGGGCTTGGTGACAGTGGTGTTGGATCCTCATTATTTTCAGGGCCTATTCCAGATATGTCATGATACCATGATACACCAAGGTCTGAGGGAAGGAAGCAGTGCCTGTGATTGAATACACGAAACTAGGAAGTAAAAGGAAAAGATCTGTTGTGCTGAATGGATGTATTGAGGGGTTCCTGCAGTGCACCATTAGAGACAATACTCTGTATGCTCTATACAAGCAAGACTTGCACTTCACTGGGCACTCAGAAAATCCTCTTCTCCTGTGTCTCTCAAACCAAAGAGTTGAAATGGACAGAGGTAAGTTGACATCTGTGTAATGCACAGAAATTGTGTTACACTCCAAAGATGGTTATTTGTTGCCTATTAGTATCATCCTCTGTGAAGCTGATTCATACCACAGTAAGTCTGGAATAATGGAACAATCAGTACACAAAGCAACATTTCTTTTTAATGTGGCACAATATGAGGCCACTCTAACAAAACTGATGGTGTGAATTATGTGACTTGCTTACAACAAAGCATCTTAAGTAGTTCATAAATATTCCTGTATGGCAGATTCTACAGGCAATGCAAGCAAAAAATCTTTATTGTACCCCATTTCCCTTGAAAACCTTTTAAGCTGCTTACAAATACATGATGCAGAGGAAGATATTTGATTTCTCTTAAGAAATATTGGTGGTAATTTCCAGATTGTAATAAGGGTTAATTCTTCCTTTTTAGCTTTATTCATCCCCAGTGATTGTATGAAAATAGGAAGATGGCTTCATAGTTAGATCTGGAACTTTGGAAGATGTGATTTTGATGGCTGAGTCTGCTGCAGGCTCCTTCTGACCTCAGATAAGTCATTTAATCTCTATGCTACTCCCGTTTGCCTGTAGAAAACTGAGATAATATCCTTTTTTCATCAATTCTCCTTTTTGTTTGCTTAGATTGCAATCTATTCAGGCCAAAGATTGTTCCTCTTATTTTATATGGTGCTCAGGCCAATTTCACTGAAGGCCCTGAAGCTGTTACTATCTGTAGATAATTCTGTTTTCTAATAGTGTTATCTGGAAAATATCTGTAATTGGTCCACAAAGAGGTACTAAAATCACAATGAATAACTACTCTTCCCAAACTGCTTGCAACTTCAGTCAAATTGCAGAACGACAATATGATATCTATTGATTAGAGCAACAGCGTACAGCTGGCACATGAAGGTCCCCAGTGTTACAGTCTGACGTTTTTAATGCTGAAGACCTGTTTTTACTCCAAGATGGCTGAGGCTTACACTGAGGCTTTACACTGAGGCTTATAAAGCTTGTAAAAGAGGAAAGATAAGTCCCTGAATTCTGGCAGCTTGTGCCCACAGCCCTGGGCAGGCTGTTCCATGCCCACCGCCCTCTGGCTCAGACCCTTTCCCTCACCCCCAGCTGCCCTCCCTGACGCAGCTCCATGCCGTTCCCTCGGGCCCTGTCGCTGTCACACAGAGCAGAGCTCAGCGCTGCCCCTCCGCTCCCTGTGAGGAGCTGCAGCCGCCATCAGGCCTCCCCTCAGCCTGCTCTGCTCGGGGCTGAGCACAGCAGGGGCCTCAGTCGTTCCTCACACACCTTGCCCTGCAGTCCGTTCCCCATCTTTGTAGTCCTCCTTGGATGCTCTCCAATAGCATCCATCAATCCCTGTTTCTCACTGATTGGGATGTGCCTGAACTGGGAGCACATAGCACACATCTCTGTGTGTGAAGACTTGAAGGCAAAACACCTAAGACCTTCATATGTGATTGTGCTTGCCATTCCTAATGGCCATGACTTACAGTGGTGGTCCTACTGATAACATCTTGCTCCTCCCTGCATGCTTAGCCATCTCTAATGCTGTTGGTTACCCATAGCTCCCACCAATTTGGAGAGATTTTCTGGGTAGGCAGCGCTCTAGAAGTGCAAGGGAAGTAGGATTTGATTACACTCTTCATTTGATGACAACTATTTTTTTTTACCTCGTCTCTTGGTTTTTGAGAGCCAGAAACCATAAACTTTGTTTTAATATCCTCTAATTAATGCATACTATCTATCCACTATCAACACACCTGACATCTCTTCTTCATGTAGTATCTAAACACGATGCCTGTTTTTCATGTCAGCAACTGAACTTCTCATTCATGTCATGTACAAACCCATGCAGGTTGGATCCTCCGTGCTTTCCTGAGCAGCTTAGTCTATTCTGTGTCCTTTCTTAATATCCTTAATCTCTGCTTCTGGCAAATAAGATACTGACCTACTTTATTTTTCTGCCTTTGGAAAGAAAAACAAAGTGCACGTGGTAGAGCAGCAGCTGCTGCTGTTTCCTGATGGCAATAAAGAGGCAGATTGCCCTGGTTCAGGGTTTTGTTAAAGCCACTCCTGCTTTTGCACCCCCCTCTTCCCACCGTGTGTCCAAATGCTCACTGCATGTGTGCTGTTACATAGGTCTGGATAAAACAGAGGAGGAACACCATGAAATGGGATGGCCGGTGGATGAGGATGGATTAACTATGGGACAGAGGGGCTGCAGTTCCCTGTGTCGATGCTCCCTCGTGCAGAAATAACTCCGTCACACAAAACTGGAAAGACCAATAGCTCCAGAGGCCACTGCTGTACACCACAAAGTTCCTCTCTGACCTTCACCTTAGTTGCCACTTATCTGGAATATCAGTGAGGAGCGGGGAGCATGGCATTGTGTTATCTTTGCATGAGAATGGCAATGCTTGGTGGGGTGAGGAGGAAATGGTGGGGTGAGGGGCATCTTTCTCATGATTCATCTTCCCCCTCTTTCTGTAGTGGGTGATGGATGGTTCCAACATTGACTGTTCACTGCTGCTTGCTCCATGGGCATCTTCCAGGAGCTCACAAGAGGACTGCCGTACAGAAATGAGAGCTAGGCACCAAAATAGAAAATCAATAGTATGCAAGCAGTCTCCTCCCACATACGCTTTTGAAAATCTCCCCCGCAACCTTTTACATCAACACTAACCAGATTTCACCTATAAATCTGCTGCAGTTAATCTCCCTGAGTACCTCTGCAGCTCTCGCCTCTCATCTCCAACTTAAGCTCCCTTATTGACAGATGTACATAAACAACTTTTCCCCCCCACTGCCTCAATCCTCCATTGTTCCAAACCAACACATGTGACAGCTCTGGCAGGGCTGCCTCCACCCTGCTTTGTGCTCACTTGTGAATTGTTTGAAGTGGGACAGCAGAGGCTTGCCCCTACCTGGCTTTCACAGAGCTCTTTGTGAGCAGCAGCCAGGCAGAACTTGGATCCCAATTCACGAGCTGCTGTGGGCACTGCTACCTTCCCTGCACAGTGCTGGCACATGTCTGCACGGCTGCACAGCAGGGCTGGATGTTCCACCCTTGGCTGTCTTTAGCAATGTCTTCAAGTGATTGTTTGAGAGCTGCCTGCCGCCACATCAAAGCAGCAGCCCAGACAAAGCACATTCAGGCTGGGAGCTGGGGTGGAAAGAGAGAAATCTGCAGCAGAGCGCTCATGCAGGGCGGTTTTTCTTGTGCTTCAGTGGGAGTAAAGGGCATGTGGGTGACCTGCTGGCAGAAGGGAAATTTTATAGGTGTCATCCTGACCAGACAGAAAACCAATCCCATCTTAGCTGTTAGCTGCTGTTTCTGTTTTACTGTTTTAGCAAATGGAAGTTGGAAGTGTTGGAAGGAATACTGAGACTAGGACAATAGCAAGAAGAGTTAACAGAATAGCTGAAGCTAACTGTATTAGGTCTTGTAGTAAAAACAGATGATCAGCTGAGAATCATAAAAAGAACTAATCTCCATTTTAGATCTTGTTTAAGAGATTAATTATGGAATATTGTAGACATAATTAAACACATAATCAAGGGCAAGTACGCACAGCCTTACACCAAATAACAGAAATGTCTAAAACATGGTGCTGGAACAGGCTATATTTCTGTACTTAGAAAACAAGAAACAGATACAGTCTCCTACATCTTTCATGTAGAATAAAACAATAGTGGAAAGAAAAAAGCTCTTGTTAGGTTATCTTATAAAATCTACAGTAAATAACAACTAGTGACCTTCTATAGCCACAACTGCCACGAGTTTAGTGGCTACAAAGAGTTTGCACACTAATTATTCATAGAATCATAGAATGGCTTGGGTTGAAAGGGACCTCAGGGATCATCAATTCCCCAGCCACATGCATGGCCACCAACCTCCACATTTAATACTAGAGCAGGCTGCCCAGGGCCCCATGCAGCCTTGAACACCTCCAGGGACGGGGCACTTGCACAGCACTACCTACAGAGCCTGAGTGACCACAAAAAAAGCATAAATTCAGCTTATTACTAATTTGTTGGATAGTTAGAGAAACAGAAACCTGAGTACAGGTGCTCCTGTGTTCTCCCAGAAAATTATATAAAAATAATAATAATTAAAATAGATATATATATAAATCAAGAGTCTTGACATTCAGTTGTTCTGTCAAGATTTAAGGATTTAAGGAAGTCATCTGGTAAACACGTAAAAAAAAAAAACAAACCCACCATCAACAACCCAACACTGCAAGGGATATGAAATCATAGATTGAATTGAGAAAACTGTTTCCAGGCTGCTCTTGTCAGCAGGCAGCATTTGGGTTTGAGGTTGTGCTCCTCTTATGAGCTCCTTGCTAACCCTCCGAGTGTTCATCAGTTAGCAAAACTGGCAGATTTCTATTTTTTAATTCTTTAATGATTTTGTCTGCCACAAACACATCAGTTTGGCCCTCTGCACTCTGCAGTTACTCAAATCACACATGAATGTTGAATCAATCATAGCCTCAGGTGAAGGATACATACATATCCATGCCTGTCTGTGCATATTACACACTGGCTATTTAATTTGAAGTTTTTTTTATGCCCTTTTCTGCTCCAGAGAGAAATGGAGCTGGTCCTTTGCAGTGTGGGCATGGGTGGTGACCAGTTGTTCATCAATGCACATGCTGGAGCAGCTGCTGCCTTGCTTAAAGGTCTCCTTGCTCCCACTATTTGAGTTGCTCTGGACACTGGTGGGATCTTCTCAGAACACAGTATTACACTGTCACCATTTCAGCCTTTTCCTTGTCTTTCCAACACATCTGTTTAATGTCTACACCTTTCTTCAGGCTCAGCCATTAGTCAGACTGTTGATGCACACCAGTTTGTTCCCTGCTCTTCATCTGTTACTCTGTCTCTTCTTCTCATTCATTTTCTTGCCTTGTTCTTTTTTTATAACTGATGTCTATGGGGCACCACGTTTTATCCTGTGCTCCTGGAGGTGGCTCCCAAAAAACTTGTCCTTTTCATTTTCTTTTTTTCTGCTCCAAAAAAAGAGCAAAAACGGTCCAGGCTACTTCTGAGGACAAGAATATGAAGTGTCTGTTTGAAAGTAATGAAGGTGATGCCTCATCCACAGGTATGGGAAGAAAAGGAGTGTACAAAATCAACAGTGTTGCATTCAACCTTTGAAGAGCATCAAGGATAACCTTAATCTTACAGACTGTGCCTTTCCCCCTGGGGATTTTTAAAGGAAATAGCTAAGAAAGGCCACAAGTAAGGGAGTGACCAGAAACAGAAATCTGATGAAGGGGTTTACCAGAGGCTTCCTGTGGAGCTCAGCCACTTCCCACACTGCTCAATTCCTCTCTTGACTGTGATGCCTTTTAACAGCAAGAGGAAACAGTGAGATAATAATCTGGAAGAACCAGAAGATCAGTGAAGAGTGAGTTGAAGTAATTTACACTGGTGATAATGTGGTGGAAGCTCTGTCCCTGGAGACACTCAAGGTCAGGATGGACAGGCTCTGAGCAATCTGATCTAGCTGTAGATGTCCCTATTCACTGCAGGGGAATTGGACTAGGTGACCTTGAAAGGCCCCTTTCAATTCAAATGAATCTATGATACTATGGTGTTTCTTCAATCAGATATGAGAATACTGAACCACTGCTGGAATATGACTTGTGGCAAGCCAGATCTGGAGACCTTTGGGGCTCAAATAGTCTCATTTTATTTGAAGGTATTTTTTTCCAAGATTAATTCATTTATAAAGCAACTATCCTGTCCAGATGGGTTTGCCCTTCTCTGGAAAGGACAGGAGTCCATTTTTCCTTCCTCTTATCCTCATGCAGCACTAGCTTCAGGTTCAGTGATATATTTCCTTGCTTTTCAGCAACATGTCAAAACCAGGCTGGCCTCAGAATCTTAGGCACTTCTCACCTGCCAAAGGAGCTCCCTACCAGCAGCCTCCCCCAGCCCAACTGGTGAGTGACACTGCAGCCCCAGACAGCAAAAGTGACCTTCCCATGGGAGACTGAAGTCTGGGATCCCCTGAGTCCCCTCAGAGATCTCTGAGCTTCAGCCTTTTTTCTAGTTTGTTCCTGTGCCACCAGATCTCCTCAGGAAGATTTGCTCACTTGCTGGAGGAACAAAGTAACCCAAAGGGTGCTTTCGTCAGCTCCAGCCAAGGCTGCCTTTTGTTTAAATCTTCACTTCTTGTTCCTCATTTTCTCTGCTTTTCTTCTTCCACGTGTACAGATTTCAAGGGGTGCTGAGCATCCAGAACCCACAGAGGTCTCAGGAGTGATATAGGCTGAGGGGTGTCTCCCCAGGACCCTCTTTTACTTCTCCCACAGCTTTTCCAGTTTATCTCCCGAAGACAGCAAAGCCGACGCTATTCTGGATCCCATTTCCCATGCCTCCAATAGTCAAGTACCTTCCATATTTGCTTTCAATATCAAAGTTCTGCTGAATGAGGCACCAGTGTTCCTAGTGAGACTGGCATAAGTGAATGCCCTGAATCTCCATTTAATCATTTCCAGGTGACCACTGACTGCTCTACTGTTGAAATGGGGAAGATGGTTACTGCAGTGATTTGCAGTATCTTAGGGCAAAAACTCAAGAAACATGCTCAGAAATATGACTTTCACAAACATGGGAGCCACCACGTGTCCATCTGAATGGCTGGGGACTGGGCCAGAGCTAATGAGTTTTACAAATGTTTCTTTTAAATCCTGTTAAAAATTTATTGCCTTAATAGGACAGTAATCCACACGTGCTGTAATGATGGTTACTAATTAAATCAGGTTGAATCTTAGAAACACAGATAAAGCAGGCAGGGATTAAACCAGTCTGGTAGTACTCATTTCTGTAGGAAATTCATAGTTGAATTTTTACAAAAAAACTGTTCAGATGACTTGAGAGACAAGGAAATATCTATTCAAAAATCCCTGTTTACTATGGGGAGCTTGAATATTTCTAACAGTGATCTGATTGTGTACATTGAGGGAAATAAAAGGTTAGTACTTGCTGTAATTCAGTAATAAATCCTTTCTTCCACTTTGTTACTAACATAAAGTATCATCCCAGGGCAAAAACCTGAAGCTTGAAGTGTATCAAACATGACCCAAAAGAATCCCAGAGATGCCGTGTGTAACTTAGACACAATGTGCCTCGCCAGGAAGGATGCATTTTGTGTTTCCCTCTATGCCATCCACAGCTTTTCCCTTTGGAAATGCTTTGTCCCCTGGAAGTTCTTGATTCCCCTTGGACGGGGCTGAAGCTCTGAGGTTAGAGGCATCCACTTCTCCTACAGTTCTCATGAGATCTCCAGGAAAGGGAAATTTTATTCCAGATCCATGAGGAGCTTCCAGCCTCACACTTCCCATGGGAATGGGAGCAGCAGGGAACCAGGATTTTGAGAAACCACACCATGAATGGATTAGACTGGCCCAGGTGCACCCAGCTGCCCTAGCCAGCATTGCCACACCTAATTGTGCTGCGTCTGCTCAACCCCATCCTTGTTAAGCTTTGTGGGGCCTGCCTGAGCTCCCGCTTACATCAGCTGGCATTTTTGTATGATGACTTTGATTTTTGATGTTTTCATTTAGCAGCTTGTTAAGATGCTTCAATGCAAATGTAGGCACTCAAGTTATGTTTTATACATTGCCCGGATCTGTACTTCTCGTTTGATAATGTGTTGATGCAAATCTCCACAAAGGGCAGCTTTCTGCATCTCTGGTACTGTCTTACATAATCAGGTCCCCAGGGTGTTACAGATGTCATATAAAAATAGCTACATTTTAAAGTCATGCCTTTGTAATGTAGCCCAGTGGTGTGATTGCCCAGCTACAGCCGGTAGCAGGAAACCCTAAGATAACAGGAAACCCTCTCAGCAGAGATTCATAGTGGCATTCTTTGAAGCTTTCTCTCCTCCAAACACATAGAGTGAAAAACATGTTACCAGTTCGAAATGGGGAAGGGAAGTGTTTGGTTATTGCTTCCTGCCATTCTGTGAGGAAAAACATGACAAACTATGCACAGATACCTTATGAAAATGTACAGAAACCTCTCACAAATACTACATTCACATAACTAGTAACAGGTTCATGTATTTCCTTAGGGTAAATGGCGTTTCACCTTTGATGTTAAGAAAAACTGTTCCAATTTCTTTTTCCTTCCTACCTAGGAGCAAATACTTTGTAATGGTTTACTACAGTGGGATATCTTTAATGCTCATAAAACAAAAGAGACTCCTCCAGTAAATCCCCCATCAATACTATACACGATTAACAGGAAAGCATCATTCCCTTAAAATGCTTCACCATATTTGCAATCCAAAAGTAGAGTCAGGTACTGGAGTCACACCTAATTTACACTCGTGCATGCTGCTGTGTTCTGCTCTACCTATGCACCCCTGTCACTGCCTAAGTGACATCTAAGTGCTTTCTGAGTGTTCAGTATAGGAGCTAATTGATGTGATTTTCTTTTTCTTTTCTTACCTTTTCCCTTTTACTTTTGCAATGAAGTGTTTTGGTAGGGTTGGGTTTTTTCAGGTTACACAGAACTATATATTTACATAGGAGAAACCTCAGGGCAGAGAGTCATGATGCTGCCTCCAGACACTGTGGGAACTACCCAAGGATCTCAGTCTGCCCCAGAACAAGTGTTGTCTCCCTCTCCTGCAAACTTCACCCTATGTGCAAGAAATTGTGGTCTGCCAGAGGCGAGTTTCTGATCACTGCTCCCAGCCTGGAGACCATGACCTTGACTTGTCATCACTTCCCCCAACACCTCACCACCAACCAGCAGTGCTGGATGCCCACTGGCAGCCTCACAGGCTTGCCATCAGATCTGGGCTCTCTGGTTTCTGAGGACACTGCTCTAAGAGCTGAATTTGGGTCACCATATTTAGGTCTCCACATGCACCTAGCTGTAAGCTCGAGCCCTCCTGCCTCCTGAGATAGCATCACACCTCTGTGTTCAAAATCTTCCTAGAGAACGGAAGGAGCAAAGATTTAAGCCGATTCACAACAGCTTTAATTAAAACTCAATTAAACTCATTCAGATTTAAACATCCAGGAAACAGACACATGATCCTCACTTAATTACTGCACTGCAGCCCAGTGCTCTCTTCCACACGCCCACGAGTGCTGGTTTTGTGTGGGGTGGGCCACGGGGTGCGTGGCTCTGCTAGGCTTCTGGATACCCTCATTTCCCTGCCTCCTACTCCACAACCATCCTGCCCCATCCCTGCACAGCACGCCAGCAGCTGCTGAGCAGCAGGGCCACTGCTTCTGGAGCCGTGCTGCTGGGAAGGGGCTGCTTTCACAGTCACAATGGTGAGTGGGGCCTAGCAGTGGCTGCAGCCATATGGCTGCTCCAGGGGTTTCCTCGCACAGCAGCCAGCAAATCCTCTTAGTTCAGCTTCATCCTCTTCCATTGGTGTCAGCCTTGCCTGGCTTCCTGCTCCACTCCCAGTGCTCACTATAAGCCCTGAGACTTTGCAGCCAGGAGGTGGATGTGGCCCCAAGTGCTCACAGCTTAAGGACAGGACATTGTGGTTGTGTCTGCTCTCTGCACAAGGTCTGGTGCAGACAACTGGCATACACCTGCCCGCACTGGTGCCATTAAGCCTCTCATCTTCCAAATCCAATTGATGCATCCAAGTTAACTTGCCTGCTGCTCTGATATCTCTCATGGCCACATAATGGAGGTGAAGCAGCCAAAGGGGATCCAAAGAGTAACCGTCTGGATGCAGAAACAGTGAATTGCTCTAAGCAGTGATTCTCCTCTTAGATACTTCAGTAAGTTCTCCACTGGCAGCCAGTAAGTTCAAATCTACTTTCCTAGGGCTGTTCTGAGGACATTTGCTACACTTCAGAGAATCAGAAAAGCAGGAAATAAAGTGTTCTTGTGTGGAGTGGAGGTAGGTGCATGGTCTTGTGTACCAGGAAGGATGTATTTATATGAACAAGAGCTTGGTGCAATGTATTCCATTCCTCAAAACACAGGTAAAAAGAATAAAAAATCCCTGCTGATGTCTTGTCAATTTTGAAGCAGCACGATAAAAAAACATCTGCTGAAGCTAATGACTGCATTTGCATAGATTACATGTGACAGTCCGACACACAACAGGGTGCCCTGCCATGTAGATAAGAAGGCACAAGGGCGGTTCACTTCTCTGGCAATTGCTGCCAGAAGTCAGATGCATTTCTGCAACAACAACATCAGCTCACTTCCAGGAGGGCTTTGGCTAGCTAGAGAAAATTCCTCATGAAAAGTGGAGGGATCTCTCCTGCCAAGTGCGGAGGAGAGATGGAGGGGTGAAATTGGCTTTCCTGGTGGCATCCATATAAAACCCTTCTACAGTGGCAGGGGAAGGATCCCAATCTGATCGGCTGTCCCTGGTCCCCTGGGGCTCTGAGCTGGCTACAGCCCTGCAATGAGCCAGAGCCCAGAGAGGGAGGGCCATTATTGTCTGTGGGGCATTGTGGCTGTAAGCCATGCTGGTTCCATGCAAAAAAAAAAATCATTCCTTTGTGTTTCCAGCACAGTGTCCGCATTTATGGTCTTGCTTTGTTATTTCTGCAGTGGCTATGGACAAACACAAGAGGACAATTTACATCCCAAGGGAAACTGGCTCTGATATGGTTCTACTGCTTTTCTCTTTGCTTAATTGGGCTAACAGAAAAGGACAACAGCTGCAATGGTGGGAAGGAAAAATGCCTTTGCCTGTCCTCCTTGTGACAGCAGTCAGTCTAGCAAGGGTTTAGCAATTGATTTGAGATGAATGTTAATGCTGAATACAGTTTGGTGTCTGTTAATCCCCTTTACTGTTTCACAGCTACGACGGTACTTCAGAAAATAAAACGGACAGTTATTATTGAGGGAGAGTCTATTCGGAAGCCTGCTTAAATAACAGCAGAATGACAAAAGGAGAAGAAACTCAAAAAAAGTGTTTTAGAAATTCTGTGTGTTTACATATGTATACCTGAGTGTGTATGAGTGTCATGGAGAAAGCAACTAAAAAGAGACACAGGCCATGGGCACTTATTTTTGACAAAAATCAGGTCATTTCCTCCAGCTTGTGTCTTCCAAGGCTGCAGATCTGACACAGTTCTTCCTTCTGGCCTCGTAATCCATGATCGCAGACAAAAGTGCGACCACCTGTCAGTCTATTTTTGTGAAGAGCCATGAAAAAACTCCTTGAAAAGGACTGGATGATCTTGACCATCCTATCTGATACACATGACATCTTTTACAATAATGCATGGGTTTCGCATTCAGTTTTGTTGGACACAGAGAATTATATAACTTGGCCAAAAGTCAAGAGAGGTGGGCCTGGGTGATAGCTGCTGTTTCCAGTTTGCCTGTTCCATACCCTGGGTACTCCACCAGCCAACTCGTAGAGCCTAAACCTATGGTTCCTACATGCACTGTGTGCAAATGATACCTCTCCAGGAATTTGCTTCATCCAAGCAAGAAGAGCAGGAGTGCAAACCCCAGTGATTATCCCCTCTTGGTGCGAATCTATTCTTAAAGTGAACTGTGCTCCTTTGGTATTTTAGTAAAGCTGTCATAAATCAACACCCACTGCTCCATTTATCTTCGTGACAAAAAAAAAAAAAAAAAAAAGGAAAAAAAAAAAAAACAGAGAAGCCATCCTTTAGCTGACATTCAGTTAGAATTGATCGAGTGATCTGCTTTCAGAGCAACAGCTCCTGGCAAAAATAGCCCTTTGGAAAAACTCTGGTATTATTTGAATGGCGTGTGCCACACAATGCTCTTTAGTGAGAGCAGGGTGTCAGAGACCTGTATTAAAAAGAGATCAGCGGCAGTGCTGCGTGGAAAATGAATCATGTGCCTCTGCAAGCTACCAGTCCCTATGACTGTCTCAAGCTAACAAGTTTGCTGATGTGTTTCAAGGCATCATTTTTAGAAAGAGCACAGGATGCTGGATTTCTTTAGAATCCCTCACTGTTCTAAAGGACCAATAAAACCAAAATCCAGGCTGCACCAAGCCTTCCCAATGGTGCAGCTCTGTCCTGCCAGCTCCCAGTCACAGCAGTAGCTTCAGTAGGGCAAGAAATGGGCATCAGCAGCTGCACATGAAGCAGTGCACATTTGCACTGGAGTTGGTGGGAAGTGTTTTATTTCTATGTAACATTTTCTTCAAATGGAAAAAAATGTTGGCTGAAAAGTGTAGGCTGATATGCTTGGAAAAGGGAGGAAACAGCTCTAAGTCCACAAATGCTGAAACATTTGGAGAGAGGCGGATCTGGGCAAACACAGGTGCTGCTGTTTGGATGTCAAACTTGGACTCCCTTTGCGATCAGTAGAGACAGAGCTTTAGGATATGATTTATCTCACTCAGCTGATGTATAAAACAGGCCAAATAAATTACGCTCTAAGATTACCTATTTTTTTCCATATTTGAGAAAGGTGATTTCAGCTAGCAAGCTGCAGTGTAGCTGTTTATCCTATAGCCAATTAAAGCACGGGGAGATGAAACCCACTCTTTAGTCTGAAACAGATTGAAACCCATGGTTATGACGGGTTTGCAAGGCATAGCCAAGTTTTTAATAGCATCTTACATTCAGCTCTTTCAGATGCTACTGAGACGTACCCTATTACAAATATAGAATGTGTAATGTCTTGTGTGGCTTTTATAGCTGCTGTTCTGAGAGCTGTTAGAGATAGTGTACCCAGATAGTGAATTCTGCCATTAGTTTTGAAAGCCTATCATGATATCATAGTAAGCATGATTATTTCTCTCCTCCTCCATGATGATCCAAGACACAGTTTTACTTTCAAAGCTTTCTAGCAATTTTCTAGTTTCCCATGTGCTCAGGTTTCTCTTCCTGTTTCACTTTTGACCTCTTGTCTTTTCACCCCATAGTGATGTGGGGGAAAGAAAATAAATGAGTCAAAGCACTCCAGAAATCAAACTAATAATGTATCTATCAGTAATTCTAAGAAATATAAGCAGCTGAATCTAGCAATAGTGTTGATGCTGCATTTGAGAAGTATTTCTTCTTTTTTTACGAAAAAAAACCAACAGAACAAATATGATCACATCTACGTAAGTATCATATTTAGTGAGGTTGAATCTTGACTTAAGGGCCCCATTCTGACTTGTACATCCACTTACACTAATCAGAAGGATTTCTGTTGAAGTCAGTGGAAGGGCCTGTGACAAGACAAGTGTGAGAATAAAGCCCAGGCACCCCCCATTGAGTTTTTGAATGCTTACTTCTCAGTAAGAAATGTCCTTGCTCTCCTCCCGAGATAGTTCCCATCTGTTTGAAAAATACATTCATACCCAGCACACCCATCCTTCCCCTAATCTGTTTAGACTTTTGAGCTTTTAATTAATGGTAGTGGGCAGGGCCTTGTCTCCTGTGGTACTATTGTCTGCCAGGTCTGCTGGGATTGCACAGCCAAGAGCCTATTTCCATTAATTTTTTAAATAGAAGAGCTTAAGCAGCATGATTAGGAATAGAAAAAAGTTACTTATGTATCTGGGATATTGTGAACACTTTAAGAAGAAAATGAATGGCTGCATATTTATGTAAAAAAAAGAAAACAAACAAAAACAAAAATGGAGGATTTGGGGATTTTGTTTTTAAACATTTCTTTTTTCAGTCCATTAGGTCAAGGAAAATAAACTCTCCACAGTTGCAGTAATCACAGTGCAAGTAAATCTGGGATTGGGCTGGGTTAATTCTTAGAGGTTCTTGCTGCAGTGTTACAGTGGGATTAATCTAGCGTGGGCTTTTTTGGTTTGTTCTTGTTTCTCATGCACTGGGCAAGGGCACTGACATAATATTAATTAGAAATAAATCTGTCCCTTGGGGGGCTACATGCACTGCCTGCATTATTAATGTGTTTGTAGCTTTAAGACAATGGAAGCGTATTTTTCCCCTCTCATTTTCTCATTTCCTTCCTTATTTTTGTGTAATCCTTTTGTTTCGCATTAGAAGAACAGTTGAATAACACAAAGAATGTGTGCATATAAGCCATTTCTTTCAGTATTAGCTGAACCAGAAAACACAGAATTCTTTTAAGGGTTAAACTTATGTTTTGTTGCATTTGGGGTGAGTTACTGATTTCCTATTTTTCTCTTGAAAATAGCATAACATAAGCATTTACACAGAGATGTTGTTTCAATTGAAAAGAAACAACAAAAACAAAGTACAGTAATTTCTTTCTTTCTCATTTCAGACATTTAGCTGATCTCAGAAAACTCATCGCTGTTTTGCTCAACCTGAACATCCACTTAACATTCAGTTTACTTATTTTTCTGGTAAAATTGCACTGAGTGACAGCAGTAAATGAAAACTGCTATGGCCATAGGATTTCTTTCACATGTAAAGGTGCTGATGGCCTTTGCCTTGATTCCATTACTGGTGAGAACAAGAGGTATTTCTCCTAGTGAAGTCCCCACCAGCATTCTCTGGGCTCACACACTGTCTTCCAGGCTCATGAAATGGGAATATGATGGTTGCTTTTCCTTATCTCCACTTTTATATTAAAGAAGCAAACAATCACTTATATTGATTTAGTAATCCAGCAAACAGTAACTCTTCCGTTTTCTGATCCTGGAATGCACTGAAGTGCTCTTCTGTGCTGTAGCACACCTGACCAAGACAAAAGAAGGAATGGCAGTGTTTGCAACAACTTTTCAAGTAGTGAGCCTTCTTTCCCTATCAGCCTGCAACTGCTCTGCACCTCCCTTCACTCAAATTCAGGAACTGGCACAAGAATTGTTTATGGTTTTTCAAAAGCCTGCTGACTTCCTCCCATCTCCAGTCTGGGTCTAGAAGCAGGCACCGTGCTGGCTGGAGCCTTGCAATTCACTTTTTGCAATTTAGATTCCCTACTCATCATCAGGAAAACCTACCGGTTTTAAATCGTTGTAACTTTAAGTGCCATTAATTATACATGCACTGTAGTATATATATGAGGGTAGACACAGCTCTAGAGAGTGCTAAACAAAATAAAAAAATGTAAGCTAAAGAACTTCAGAAAGAAATGGGTAAACTTCGGCATAAAACTTGAGCATATTATGAGTAATATGTTGGGAAGGTTGCTCTGTGGAGTCACTGAAATTGCTTAGAACTGAAGATGGAAGATAAAAATTCCTGCACCTGCAGGCTTGCAGACACCTCAGTCTTGTAACACAACTTTCAGCACGTGAGACAACCTCAACACACCACAAAGCTTGGGGGCTTCTGTCAAAACAAGGGAAAGGATGGCTTGAAGCTGTCACTTCCATCACTAATTCATACTGGGAGAATCTTAGGATTTTTATTCAGTATTCAGTATTCTGTGCAGTATTCTGTGCTGTATGCTGCAGGCTCCAGGGGAAATGAAGGAGCCTGTCTGGTGTAAACTCTGGAGAAAAACAGGGTGATGGTTCTGCTGCACTGACTGGTGGGAGCAGTTAGTAGTGGTGTCCCGGTGGCTCCTACATGCTGCAGGGAGCAAGGATAGGATAGGGTCTTAGTATCTTGGTTATAGCAGATGGCAGTCTCAGATGCAATGGAGCAAAGCAGTGGCTTCATGAGGGTCTCAGCATAGGCCAGTGATGGAGCCAAGGCTGGGAGCTGAACCAGAAGTTTAGTAATCCTAAGCAAGAAACCCAGAAAAACTCTACGGTATGTTCAGAGAATAAGGAAGAGGATAGCTCTCATCTTGGAGTCCACAACTTCTATCAAAGTTTATATACCTGTAAATGCTGTGTGTTTTTTAAACGATCTTTTCTGAACGATTTTGCTACATAGTGTTACATGCCTGGTATATTCTTCTACAAGTCAAAACCAATCCACTTTCTGAAAAATTTTTTCCAGATTCTCTTCTGGAATATTATCTGCTGGTGTTGGCTGTGACATGCAGCCCAATGTGGGATCTCCCAGCTGTGCTAGATACCCCTTGGGATGAGATGAGTCTTATATACGTTTTGTGCAAGGTTCCTAGAATATAAAATCAGGTAGAATAGAAGAGGCCAAAGGGGTGAAAATGTCCCTGGTTCCCTTTCATTCAGGTCCCTGCTGTCCTGTTCCAGAAACCAACACAGCTTACCTTGAAAATGCATTGGTCCTGTACCCCTTTGCAAAACTTTCAGTTTTGCAAAAATGACACCAGATGATTTGTTTCCAGGGAACTTCCTAGCCAAAAGCAGGGGGAACAAAAAGAGCAAAGAGACTCCACTCAAACTCTGTGAAGCTGCCATTCTATATGAGGACTGGGATACAATTCATCATACAATCACAGAATCATAGAATCATAGAATCATAGAATCATAGAATCATAGAATCATAGAATCATAGAATCATAGAATGGCTTGGGTTGGAAGGGACCTCAAGGATTATTAAGTTCCAATTTGCCTAGATCAAATACTAGATCAGACTGCCCAGGGCCCTATCCAGCCTGGCGTTGGAAACCTCCAGAGATGAGGCATCTACAACGTCCTTGGGCAACCTGGCACTTTACCACTATCTCAATAAAAAACTCCCCCCGACATCTAATGCAAATCTCCCTTCCTTTAATTTAAAACCATTTGCCCTTGTTTAGAAGAGAACATTTTACCCCTACTCCCTTGATCTCACAGCTGCCCCATGCCCAAACATATCTAAGGGTAAGACTGGATTTGCATGAATATAACCACCTCTCAGCATTACTTGTCTTTAGTTAGAAGACAGTGAATGCTTTGTTTTGAAAGGGCATGTTAACCAAAGCATGTTATGAGTTCATGCTGAATTCACAGATGTCTTCGTGTTAAAACAAAATACTATTAAAAAAAAAAAGGAACATTTAATTTGTCACTTTCAAAATCCAGTGCTTTGATTTTTCATTTTAAAATGAGCATCCACTTCCAAAGGTACTTCAAGATTATTTAAATCACATATTAAAAAGTGGAAAAGGATTGAGAAGAAAAGTGTAGAAAAATTCAATTTGTCAAAACACTTCTTAAATAGTAATTTCAGACTGACCCCAAGTCACTTTCTTCCATTAACACTTGGATTTTAAGTTAACTGAAGAAAAAAGCGAAAAGTCCACTCTTTCCCTCATGGCTGCAAATATTCACACACAAAAGAAGAAGAGGGCACAATAACTTGTCTGTTCCTGTACAGCTGTGAAGCATTAAGTCATCTGGCCTCATCCTTTTGTATCTCTCTATCCCACTCCTTTGGACTCACTGTTTGAAGAAGAATTATGTAATGTAAGGAACTGGTGAAATGTAGCAAAGCACCAGAAAATAAAATTGCAAAAAATCACTAAGTTCAGCAATTTGGCCAACTTTTATTTTTTAAATATTCTGTCCACTTTTATACAAGGTATGCGACCAGGTTTTGTTCTACCAATTTTTCAAAGGACATATGTGTATTTGCATTTGCAGAAGAATATTTGATATTTTCTCTTTTTTATCAAGTTTCATCCATTTGACTAGAGAGCAGTAACATCCCAGGTGATGGGGTTTGATGGAGGCTCAAAGTGACCTCATGCCTCCATGGCTTCTGGATGCTATGCAGATGTATGCAGTGCACGCTGTGCAATGTAACCCAACCCTCTTCCAGCCAGTCTTGGCTTCTGTCTCATTTGTCCTTTCCTCTATCTCTAGCAGAAGGCAGGGGATGCTTGTATGTTGAATTATGTGCTCATATTGCTCTTAATGAACAAGCAGTGACTGTGAATGAAAATGGAACTTTTAATAAATGAACAGAAGAAGGGCTAAAATCACTGGGTAAATCATTCACAACCTGCCCTAGTGGGGAAGTGCAATGAATGTCCTATGTTACAAAAAGAAAATACAGCTCATTCTTCCAAGCAGTGAAGTCAATGAATGGCAAAACCTTTTACTAACTTCAGAGGCCAGAACCTAGCCCCAAACCAGAGGGTTGGCATACAGCTCTTCTCTAGTAGGTCTTAATTGTGCTTAGAACTGCTTAAAAGCCAAGAGAATTGTTTCTGTTTGAGGGCTCCAGACAAACTCTGTATACTGGTCACTGGACAACTAGGTTACGTAGGTTATACCAGCTCCAGCTGAAAGCAGCTCTCCCACAGCTAGGTGTGGTGCACTGCTCCCAACTCAAATTTGCCCTGCCTTGATAGTGTCTTGGTAGTAGTGTCACCAAACCAGTTTGGAACTCTGAATCACAAAATCACAGGATGGTCAGGGACCTCTGGAGATTAACTGGCCCAACCCCTGCCCAAGACAAGGACACAGAGCAGGGTGCCCAGGGCCACTTCCAGAAGAACATGTCAGGCCAGGTTAATTTCATAGAATCACAAAATGTCTTCCATTGGAAGTGACATTAAAGATCATCAAGATCCAGCTCTGTTGTGGGCAGGGTTGCCATCCACCAGCTCAGGCTGCCCAGGGCCCCATCCAACCTGGTTTTGAGCACCTCCAGGGATGGGCACCCACAGCTCTCTGAGCAGCTTGTGCCGGTGCCTAACTGCCCTCTGAGTAAAGAACTTTTTCCTAACATGAAACCTAAATGCCTCCACTTTTAGTTTAAAGTCAATCCCCCACGTTCTATCACTATCAGACCACACAAAAAGTCAGTCCTCCTCCTGCTTGTAAGCTCCCTTCAAGTACTGGAAGGCTGTGATTAGATCTCCCCAGAGCCTTCTCCAAGCTAAATAAGCCCAACTCCCTCAACCTTTCTTCATAGGAGAGATGCTCCAGCCCTCTTATCATCTTTGCGGCTCTCCTCTGGACCCGCTCCAACAGCTCTGCACCCTCCTGTGCTGGGGGCCCCAAGCCTGAACCACAGTACTGCAGATGTGATCTTCTGAGGGCAGAGCAGAGGGGAACAGTCCTCACTCTGCTGACCATCCCTCTTTTGATGCAGTCCAGGGTACGGTTGGCATTCTAGGCTGCAAGCACAATTTGCAGGTGGATGAGAAGCTCTGTGGCCAGCACGCTGCCCTGATGTGGGCATGCCACCACAGTGCTGGCGGCAGCAAACCGTGGCCACGAGTGGGGACTGTGGCCACACGGGGTGGATGTGGGGATGTGGGTAAAGCCTTGCACGGGGGCTGCCAGCCCACAGAACCTCCCTCAGCAAGTGAGCGAGCGGCCACCGCTCCCCTCCAGCCACCGGCGATGGGGACACGCGGCTCCGGGCACCGCAGAGAGAAAAGGGACGCGGGGCTGTGAGGCACCAGGGCTTCCCTCAGCGCCCGGCGGGACGCGTGAGGCGAGAGCCGCGCAGGACCACACGGGTTAAGTTATGTAAGCCATTTGGGGAGGGGTGGAGGAAAGGGGCGCTGCCGGCGTGGCTGCGGCGGCTCAGGTTGATTGAGGGCGGATGACAGCGGCCTGGCGCAGGCCCACGGCGGAGGAAAGCGGCTTAGCCCCCTCCGGGTTGCCATGGAGATAGGCGGGCGGCGGCGGGAGCGGCGGCGGCGGCGGCGGGGCTGTCAGTGAGGCTGCACCGGGCACCGGGCGGCGGCGGAGAGCAGGAGGAGGAGGAGGTGGAGGAGGAGGAGGAGGTGGAGGAGAAGGCCGCGGCGGGGAGCGGCGGCGGCAGACATGGACTCGCACTGCGACTGTGCCGAGCCTCCGGCCGCCGAGCAGCCGTCGGGGAAGATTAACAAAACCGCCTTCAAATTGTTCAAGAGGAGGAAATCCGGAGGCACCATGCCGAGCATCTTCGGGGTGAGGAGCAAAGGTGGGGAGGGGAAGGGCGCGAGCAAGACGGGGATGGTGCGGAGCAGGACGCACGATGGCTTGGCCGACGCCGTGCTGGAGAGCGGCAAGAAGGAGGACGGGGGCGGCGGGGAAGCGCAGGGGAAGGATGCTCCGAGCAGGGCGGCCGACGGCCTCGGCGGCTCCGCCGGCAGCTCGGTGGCCAAATCGCACAGCTTCTTCTCCCTGCTGAGGAAGAACGGGAGGCCGGAGAACGGCAAGGCGGCGGAGAACGCGGAGCAGCGGGCTGGCGGCAGACAAAAGAAGGGGCTGAAAGGCATCTTCAGCAGCATGCGGTGGCACAGAAAGGACAAAAACGGCAAAGAGGAGAGGGGAGAAGCCTCAGAAATCCCGTCCGGTCTTATTATGCCGGGGTCTCTGACTGCCAGCTTGGAGTGCATCAAAGAGGAGACGCCGAAACCTTTGTCTGAAACTCCGAACGGCGCGGGAGACGCCGGTCCCGAGTCGCAGCGGGAGAAGCGCGGCGAGGATGCGTGTGGCTCGGCCGGGGAGCCCGAGGCGGGAGGTGGGGAGTCGTGGGACGGCAGAACTCCCCCCGGAGAGGACCCTGCTGCCGCTGCTGCTGCTGGAAGGAGACTCGAGGAGCTCTGCGGTGAGCGACCGGAGCCGGGCGCCGGAGAGGTTGGGACTGCGAAGGATGCGGCCATAACAGGTGACATTCCAATAACGACTATTCCCCCTGTTGAACCTCACTGTGATAGCGGTCAAGAGACGGCAGCCGCCCCTGACCCTTCCTCTGTTGATCCACCCTCAGAGCAATCGATTGATCGTATTTGTTTGATGTTTGCTGACGTGACTTCACTGAAAAGCTTTGACTCTCTTACAGGCTGCGGAGATATTATTGCGGACCAGGAGGAGGATGTGGGCAGCGGGAGTGGCGGCTGCGAGAAGAGCACCCCTGGGGCCAGCAAGCTGGGCGCATCCAAGAAGCACCCCACCATGGTTGCCTATCAAGGAGGAGGGGAGGAGATGGCCAGCCCGGACCAGGTGGATGATACCTACCTGCAAGAGTTCTGGGATATGCTGTCACAGACAGAGGAGACCGAGACAGGAGGAGGAGGAGGAGGTGGAGGAGGGACGAAGACAGCCGAGGGGCTGAAGGAGAACCAAGGTACTGAGGGGGCCCAGAACAGGGTGGCGGTGAAACGTGGTGGCCTCAACCAGATCCCCATTCACCTCAACAACAAAGAAGAGCAGAAGGGCAGGGAGAAGGAACAGCACGAAGGTGTCCCAAATAGTGATGAGGGCTACTGGGATTCCACCACCCCTGGTCCTGAAGAAGACAGCACCACAAGCATCCAGAAGGAGACCCTGCCCAGGGACAGCTACAGTGGGGATGCACTCTATGACCTCTACGCTGAGCCTGATGAAAACCCACCAGGAGGACCTCCAGGGGAAGAGGTCACCTGTACGCCACGCTCCAAGCCTGTATCTCCAATAACGACCACATGCTCACTGAAAACGCCCTCAAGCACAGTGAAGGACTCCAAAATACCCATCAGCATTAAACACCTTGCATCACATCCTGCTAGCCATGGAACAGATACCAGTAACAGCCATCATGTTGCACACCATCACCTGGCCAAAAGTGAAATGCACAGAACAAAAATCCCTGTCTCTAAAGTACTAGTACGCCGAGTCAGTAACAGGGGCTTAGCAGGGACAACAGTGAAAGCTGCCACATACCAGGACAGTGCCAAAAAGTAATTGAAGAGCAGGTGGACAAAGAGATAGACAGCAAGATCAGTATGTGAAAATTTGCATAGGAGACCACAAACAATGTGTTAATTTTGCATTGCCTGAAGGAAGGAACCTAAAAGGCTTATTTCACTATACTATGTAGGCCTGCACTTCTGAATCTGTATGGCTGAATACAAGAAGACAACTTTTCAAGCACTTTTTTTTTTTTTTTTTACATTTGTATCTTTTTTCTGCAGCACTAAGTACTGGGGAGGTTCATTTTAACATGCCTTCGTGGAAGCAGAACTTGGATTATGAACCTAAATGAATATCTTCCCTCATGCAAAGCAGTGCCACATGTTCTTCAAGGGAGCAAGAGTTACAAAAGGAGCGACATAAGAGGTTCCCCACTACACTTATCTCTTAATTGTTCCTGGGGAGGAGTGGGGGGAGGGTGCCTGGCGCCAAAAGTAGTGTTTGGTCTACAAGATATTGGAGAAAAATACCAAGCAAAAAACAAACAGCCTAACAGGTATTTTACCCGATGTAGGAATGAGAGCACTGCTCAGCCTCAGACTTGATTGACTTATGTGCAGTAGCTAATTAAGGAGTTAGGTGGATTTGTCCAACAGGAAAACCTATTTTTGTTTGTCTGTCTGTTTGGTTCGTTTTGATCTGCTCTAATGTAATTGGGTAACAGAGACACCTGACGTAGGTTCAGATGTTTACATCAATACTTGTCCAATAATGCATATAATCAGGTTCAGGGAAACAATTTACTAAATGCCAATATATACACACTGCTCACATTTATACAATAACTTGCTTGCCATTTGTAAATATATACATATTTTAGCAGATTTACTCAATGATACAAATTTTTTTATAGAAAGAAATCACCTGTCTGTATTATCTAGAGTTTAAACAGAAGTTAGTTTTTATAGGTAGATAATTTTACAGTTCTAAAATGATAGAACTTTGTGTAAGTACCTTAAATTAGAGCAAAACTCTGTTTTGTATGGGCTCATGCATCCCCAGTTAAGTAAGTCTGAAGTGCTGATTTAATTCGAGTGGCACATTCCATGTCAGAGCAGAATTTCTGACAGCATTGCCATTGCAAACCTCTATTTTCAGGGGTTTAGACAAAGTTGCTCTGGGCTTAAACCTTACAGAGAAGGAACCCAGGAAAGAAACAAGTTTTTTAATTATTATTTTTTAAAATATATAAAATTAGTTTTTGACTATTTAAAGAAAGTCTGGGTTCTTGTTGCTTTTTATTTTCATTCTTAATAATAATTTTACTTAAAGAGATGAAATATGGTAGGCTAATGGTCCATAAAATGGTCTGATGAGCTTGGATTTTATGAGAAATGTATTAATGGTCAGGATGTTTTTGAATAGTGGCTACTGTACATGGACGCTGACAACATTTCCAAGAAATTTAATAGGGTTTTAATGTGCCTGAGGACATATTTTTATGATACACTGAAAAAGCTCCAAAAATCACTGAAGATTAAAAGCGAATATTATGTATTTACAAAATATTTTGATACGAGTATTTAATCATCAGACCACAGTTAATATAAAATATATGTTCCGGTGTATCTTACAAATAATATACATTTTAAGAATATAAGTCTATATTATGCAGAGAATCCTAAATTCAAGTAACTGAAGCTAGTGGGTCTGATCTTATATAGCAGTTGGTTTTATTGTCTCTTAAACTGAAAGAAAGAAAAAAAGGAAAGTAAATATACAGGATATACATTTGAAGGATATTAAGGTTATAGATAAACCATAAAAAGCCAGGAATAACATATAAGTATGTCTTATATGTGTGGTTCACTGAGGCAATGACCTTATGGTCACAAGAGGAGAATCGGCATCTGGCTGTGCAGTCACTGCAGGACAGAACACCAAGCTGCACCACCCCGGTGACTAGGGAGAAATTGTTCTTTTCTGCTCAGTCCCTGTTTTCATGGTTTGAATAAGAACCTTAATACACTTCACAGAAGATAATTTTACATGTCTCCTTTGTAACATATAGACGTGTGGTTTCCTACATGCCTACTCGCACAGACACGTTGTACATATGCATGCGTAGTCAGAGCGCACCTCCTCCCTGCGTGCATGCACACGGGCAGACACGCAGCCTGCACACTCACACCTGTGCAAACGTGGCCACGCATGCACACTCCTACATGCAGACTGAGGGGATGCACCACCAATCTGTTTCACAACACGCTGGTGATGATAGCCTGAGAAAGAGGTTTGCATTTGGCCTAACTCTGCTTATGCATTTTAGAAAGTTAAAGCTTAAATACCCGCAAAAGGTTGGATGTACAGAACGTTGAATGTTATCCTACTGTTCAGCCCTAAGCCTAACATCCTCTTTTCTGTTCTGTTTCCATGTGACTATAAGAAGCATATCTTTCCTTGCATGCCGCTCTGCTAAAAAATCATAATTCTCCATTATGTTTGATGGACAAATTGTACAGGGAGATTCTATAGGGTACTGGAAGTCGAGAGGGAGGGAGGATGCGGTGGGCTTGGGTAATACACAGAACTGGAAGCACTGATTGCAGGAGTATCAGTGGTGCTTCTTTGAATCACTAGAAGGTATCAGCTACCATTTCTGCAGGACTTGTCTGTGGCAAATTATTCATTGTATGCATTTCGTTTGCGCTGTGGCGTGTATGTATCAAGAAACCGATTGACTAACAATAGACTAGCTCCCTCTCACCTACTGACTAACAAGATCATTAAAATGCTTTGGCTGCCCTTCATCTTCTCTCTCCGTTTTCTGCCCTGTTTTCCCTCCTTCCCCTGCATGCTGGCTGCTCAGTGCTGACTGCGGTGCGGAGCGGGCAGCCCTGAGCTGGAGCCCAGCATGAAGTGGGAGCACATCTGTGCTCACCTGCCAGGCCAGGTGCTCTCCAGTCATTTCTGTCATGTCCCTGTGTAAGTATGTCCTGTAGATCCCTTGGTTTGGCTGCTTGCTATGTACATATTTTAAGGACAATCATATCCTTAAAAGGAAAATGGGAAAGTAACTGTGGTAGGGCGTCAGTGTTTTGAATCATTGCGACACGCTGACATTGATTCAGGGTAATGGTCGTGTGAGAGTAAAAATACAATTTAATGCTCGGATTAACTTTATATTTATAAAACTCACTTTGGTCTTTAAGCCATCTATGTTAATATTCCAAAAGGTAATTGAAAATGTAATATTTACTAGGGCTTTCAATTTTCATGGAAATATTTGTATAACTCTGCACAATGCCTGAAACAATCACTGAAAGGAAGTTCAAAGGCTTTCTTTACACCTATATTTAATTCCTGAAAGATCCCTGTAAAATACTGTGAGATGCCTAATAACAAACAGTTAATGGCCTGCTGGATTTAAAGGCTGAGACACACGAAGGTAGAAGTCCTGAGGCATTCTGTGGTGCTTTGCATCCTTATTTATATTACTGTGCTCAGGCATATATTTTCCTTGGCTTCAGTAGGTATCGAGGTAGAAGTGGTGTTCTGAGTCCCAAAGATAACGTTCCCCATTCTGTAACTGTTTCGATTTTCTTAAGGAATACTTTTGTTTATTTGTTTTCTTTGTTGTTTTGTGGTCGAAGTGATGCTTTGTAATTACCAGCTTGTATGTCATTCATAAAGGATTTTATAGATCAGAACTTGGCATTAGTTCTATATACTCTTTGCACTTCCAGGTCACTGCTGATTTTGTATGTTCTTAGGCTGTTTCTATATACTGTGTAGCGTTTTTAGCTATCTACTGTGATTTCAGTGGTATACATTCCTGTCCTATATATATCAGCACAAGAGATTTCCCCTTTTTTAGCATGAAACGATGTTTTTGTGGACTTCTTTTGTCACAATAGGAGTTATCTGTACTATACGTGTGGCCTGCACCAGACATAAAGGCTCTTACGTTACCTGTAGTGCATTTTACTCTTGCCAATAATAGGACTCAAATCCATGTAATAGATTTCAGAAGAAATTACATGACTAGAATAAGAAGCATCTATGTTCGTTATTACTCCATCAATCACCAGCACTTCCTTCATCCACTGTGAACATCCTTACCATCATTCAGGGTACCAGAAAACTGAATTTTAAAAATTACGTGCACAGATGTACACTATGAAAATTAATTCACTGATTATTTTTTAATGAATCTCTTACTAAATTATTTATCTAAGCTAAGCGAATGTTGCACCAAAGTCTTCAAAACGTCTGATACAGATGGCATTTTCAGTAAGATGCTATCAGTGCAGATGAGCCAAATTAACAGGCTTTGCTTAGCAAAGCAAACCCTAGTTGTTTTTTAGATCTGTAGTGCTGAACGAGCTTGCAGATCAAAGGGAGCCATTGATTCTGCTACGTGGCCATGCTCTGAGGTTTTTTTTTGCCTGCTCTAATGGACTACTTTCAGAAAAGGCTTTTCAGCAAGATAATGGTACAGACAGTTCACGGTAACAATAGCCACTTATAAGGCACATGGTTATCTAACAGTGATAATAGGGGACTTCAGGCAAGGTGGCCTGGAAATGTATTTTCATAGTTATCGATATGAAAGGCTAAGGCTTCTGTCTCAGAAAAGCAATTTGACAACAATTAAAGATGTTGCAGAATTGACTCTTGGCAGAGCTTACACGTGACAGTTTCCGCAGTATTTTTTTTCTAATTTTGGCTTTTCCCTTTTTTATTTTGATTTTGGTTTATGCCTTGTTTTTGTTTGCTTTGCTTTGTTTACATTTTCATTATGATGACATAACCCTATTTGTCCTGGCAGAACTGCACAACAACTGACTCATCTGAGAGCTGCTGCCATTCGTCCTTTGGTAGCCTGGGACTGCTCCCTGTGCAGCATCCCTCCCTTCCACTGTGGGTTTCCCTTCTGATGGGTCACATGCTGTTTGCTGTGAGCAGAAAGCATCCAAATCTGTCACACTGGTTGCTTTCAGAGGTAGCTGATTTTTAGTCTGACTCCTGGAAATTTTTTAGATCGTTCTTAACTCACATCTTGTCTTCTGTGTGTGAGCATCTTGGTTAAAATGGTCAGTGTTGATCTGGTGTTTTCTAGGTCCATTACTTGTAAAGGGAAACAGAAGAACCTGCCTTATGCAAAGGGGTATGCCATATGCAAAGAGCTATAACCACTCAAGGCACAACCTAGAGGCCTTTACTCCTGCAAAAGCAAGTTGTTAAATCTCTTCCTACCTTGGGGAGCTTCTCCATCCAAGCCTACTGCCTAGGAACACCTTCTCCAACTCCACCCCTCCCTCCCCTCCCTCTTCCCCCCACGTCTCTTGTTCTCACTCAACTATACTGCACTTGGTTGGGAAACAGAGATTTTTGCCCTACCCCTCCATCACTCAAAAGGAGGAGTGCTGTCAGTGTGATCTTCAAAAGGGCTTTACTCCTTGTATGGAAAAAATGAATTTGCCTTCAGAACAAGCAGCACAGATACTTAAAATGTGCTGTGTGATCTCATACATGTGGGTGAGGATGCTGAGTGATATTTTGCAGAGTGGCACATATCCTTCCACTTTTCTGTTGTGCACAATTTATCAAATCTAGCAGGGAAGCATGTCACACATGTGGAAAAGCCTGGAGGCTGTTTGTTATGGTGGCAGTTCTCAGATTTTTGTTATCTTTGGTAAGAACTGCTTTTCTTTTTCCTTTCTGTGTATATTTAAATAAATAGACCCAAAGGTGTACTGGAGAGGGGAAAAGGTTCTATACTTCACAGAGCAAGGAAAGTAAACTGTTCTGTTAAGAATTCTTACAGCAGTGGCTAAAGGAAAATTGCTTTGCCTGTAATATCACATCCAAGTGATGCTCTGAGGTAGAAGCTAATGCAGGTATGGCCACAAAGCTAAAAAAGCGGCATCTGCCAACACAGTCTGACGATCCATTTCTAAGGCCCTGTTCTGCTGTGGCAAAGCTTCCACTGAATCCAGTAAGAGCTGGAGAAGGTTCTTAATCTCTTACTCTTGAAGGAAATAGGAAGTGTTTCTTAAATAAGTCTTCCCTTTTTTAGAAGATAAACATTATTCAGGTGATTGTGCAGTCTTTAATGTTAGTGTAGTTATACTTCCACTGATTTGAATGCAAAACGTGTCTTTCTATTGTTTTTCCATTTTAACAAGCAGCCACTTCTGTACGGAACTCCAGTGCTCAGCATGTTTAAATTGCAGTTAACACAATCATTGTCTTCCTTAATTTAACTTCTGATGGCAAAAACAGGACCAGATCCTTTCCAGAGCACTAAAATCCCTGTTTAGGATGTCTTTGCTCTTGTTTTATTTTTTTTTAATATGGTAACTGATTATGCCTCTTTAATTGTTTCATAGCAACATCTTAAATTTGTTTTAAGGGAAAGCAATGCCTACAGATTGAACGGTAAGAACTTCAACAGATTTTTATTGTTTTGACTGATATTGCATCAAAACAGTTGCTATTTCAGTATCAGGTTGTTTCCACGGGCTTTTTATGCAGAGGCTCTGGAGTCTTTGAACATAATATGCTCATAAAAGAGCATTGTCTACCTCTGCTTTGAATTAAGCCTGACTTATAGAGTAAAAGCTATGCATCTGGTGATGTTTCTCAGTTCACGGCAGCAAACCCAATGGTCTGGCCCAGCCCACCTGTACCCCATGGGCTGGGGGAGCAAGGCACTTAGCTTAGGCACTTCCACACCCTCTGTAGCCCATGACCACTGCATGGTATGTTTGGCTCTTATTTCATCAGGGATGTGCAAAGATCTGTGTCCTGGCAGGGTGGTGGGGGCTGCTGTCACCCTCATGGCCAAGGACAAGCTGTGGAGGGAGTATAGTGGGATGAGGCAGCCCCAAATTCTAGGTAGGGGGCACGCACCTTTCTGCAGCACCTGATAAAAGTAATGTTACCCTGCTTTCCAAAAGAGAAAGCATGATTAAAGCTGTTGCCTTCATGTAAAGTTGAAGTAAATGCTCTGCTGTGGGATGGCAAGCAACAGCTTTGCCCACCAGTGTTCCCACTGAAATAAGTGGCCCTGTTAGCAATGTTGGTTGGTATTAAGGCTGAGCAGAGATCCCATAGTTTGGCCCCATCCGAATTTTCCTTGCTATGTTTGTCAGCAGTCTGTCTCAGAAAAGCCCTGGTGTTGTGGCTTGTGGCTCTGTTGAAAGGGAGAATGAGATATGGAGGTGGTTGGTGGAAAACATAGGTTCAGCAAGTCCAGGAAATAGAGAAGTTCCTCAGTCTGTTATCACAGCTCAGCTCTGCTTAAATATCACGGTGTGCCTGAGGAAAACGTAGCAGGGACTGCTCCACACTGCATCTGACAAACTGATGCTCCTGGGGCTTCCTACGTGCTGAAAGGGACAGACGTGTCCTGTTAGAAGTCACTTCATCTGTTTTTACTTGATGTGTTATAGCTGACAAATCATTGCTTATTACAATTTCCCCTGTATTTTTTGTCGACCACCCCCAGCAAGGCAGCATGTGACTGATTCAAGATAATGAGCGAGGAAAGCCAGACCTCCCTGCTTTATCTAAACGGTTTGCCAATGATCTGACTAGGCTGTGCACCAGCTTTTTCAGAGTGAAAGATCAGAACTCTCCAGGGGGTGGTTCTGTACCAGATTGTTAGGCGTATCTTCTCTTTTCCACATCTGCAAACTTTGATGAATACGTGTCTCCTTAAATCACTGTATTCTTAACGTATGGAAAACTTAACTGATAGCAATAGATGACTTTCTTCCCTGGCAATTCATGAGGATATATTAATCAATGTTTGTTTTATTTTTAATTCTGTAAATATTTATTTTGTTACTCTGCGTATTTATTGGCACTGGTTCTGGTGTTTGCTTATGTGTCATTGTAAATGTTGATGGTTTCAGTAGTCTTGCTTCTAATGAATGTAAGGAACTCAGACTAACTGCACTTTTCTTCCATTCAAAAATCTTACAGTGAAAAACATTCCCACTGTCATATTACGTGTTATAATGAATACAGTTAATAAAATCGGTTGTCACTTTTCATTGATGAATGTGGAGGTTACTTTTTGATGTTTGAATTAAAGGTAGAGTCAATCTGCTCAGTGCACTGGAAAATACTAGGCTTTTGAAAGCAAGACTTCAGGGAATGATGTCCCCAGAATAGCACAAAGTACTTGCACATGTATGCAGTTTCATTTTAATGTAGAAATGCCTGTAGCAGTTTTACTAATAGCATCACAAAATAACTAGATTGAATTTGCTACTAAGGGGAGGGCTTTCACAAATCTGAATGAGGTTTGGTCTTCGAGTACTTCTGTTTCATCAGCATGTTTTTATTTTGTTAGGTTTTGTTTGCTTTGCTTTTAAATCACTAAGACAAAGGAAATGGACTGGGTTTTGTTCTATTTTTCAAATCACCTTTGCTTCCTGGTTCTCCTGGTTGGGAAGCCAGCAGGGAAGCTGGTTCTCTTGGCACGCATCAACTCTGGAGCCACAGTTCTGGCATAACAACTAGAAAAGGCTACTGCCACTGAAAGCTTTATTTTTTGCCTTTAAACCTGGGGCTTGATTACTACGAATGTGAAGTGATATTTGTTAGAATTCTGTTTTGCAACTTCCTCTACATTTCATGCATTTCCAAGATACATTTTGCACTTGCATCAGCTTGGTTGTAACCTTCGCATTCATTTTCTTCACTGAGCTGAGTTTCAAAAGGCTTCCCCCATGCTACTACTTGTCTGTTTAAATACTGAACCTGACAGAATAAGAACTGAAATAAAATCTGCTCAAACATTTTTGAGCAGCAACAAAACAAAAGGTATGAGAAAGCTCATTATGAAAATAAGGAGCAGGACATGGTGACACGGTATACATTGACCCTATGTTTATACAAGCATAATACTTCTTTCCAGTAGCTGGAATGAGGCTGAAAAAAGATTTTCCCTGTGATTTAATGCATTCAGGCCTTCTTGGCCTATGTTCCCTGTTGCACTTTCGTGTTTTATCCTACACATCTGGAAGTAAAAGAGTTGTTGATTAAATTATTCCCTGCTGCAGAAGATTGCCTGATGATTGCAAGCACAGCTACTGGGTTCTTGAGGGGCAAAGGTGTTGCAATGAAGTGTAGAGCAAATGTACAGCAACCATATGAATCTTGGAAACTGCAAGTGTGTGATTTGGCTGTTCCATGAAACCATGCTACAGTAGGTGGCAGATCTGTTGTGATAGAAAAAAAATGAGAAGAGTGACAAAAACTCCTTTCTGAAATCAAGATGCTGAGTTTCTGTTATTCAGCTAATGGACCCTGCCCACATAAAACCCAGGCCAATCCCAATAGCACAACTCTGTGATATTCATGGCCATTTACTAAAAAAGTGGAATCCCCAAAATGTTTGCAACAGAAATAACGGTTTGGAAATCTTCCTCTGGCCCATTAAAACTGAATGCTCCATTTTGCTGTTATCAAGTCAGAGAACATTCTTGACTCCTAATAACTGGCAAGGAATATTGACCAGACAACTGACTGTGAGTGCCTATTAGTCTCATTTTAAATAATTTCCCATGAATCATGGTATTTTTCCCTTCTGAAGTGTTCACACAGAAATTATTTACTAGGAGCTCACACTGAGCGTAGACCTGCTCCTACCTACCACATTGCACATCTGCTTCCAATTAAAATCATTCCACAGTGCCCCAAGGGGGATGTGGAAGAGAGGCTCAAAGGTTTCTGCGAGACGTTATTTCAGCAGCCGTGGCTGCTGCTGTGGCAGATGAGGAGTAAGAAGTTCTGCTTCATCTTTAATGACATATCACCTTTTACTCTGTGAAGACCTGGAGCACTTGGCTCAGATGCTCAGATGCTGGGAACAGGAGGTCTCTTGTTCTGACTAATGAGGAGGACTCGTCCTTGAATGCTACGTGTATTCTTCCAGCTTAAGAAAAATGATTGTTTTAAAAGATAAGACAGAAATGGAACCCCTAGATACCATTTTAAACAGAACAAGACAAGTGCAAGGAGGAAAAGACTGGAGCCTGCTGAAGTATATCTCCCGCTCCTATTCCAAAGACTAACAGATAGTCTGTGCTGATAACAACCTGTGCATTGTGGTGAGAGTTCAGGGATGGGCCCTTCTTCCAGCTGTTGGTGTCACTTGGAATTCATGGGCCCCTTGGATAGAGGAGTGAACTTAGATCTGAGTGAAGATCTAAATCGAAGCCCCAAATAAGCAGAATTTTACTGGTTACAGGTGCAGCAAGCATCATAGATGTATGCAGTGATGGGAGATGTTAAGGCAGCTAAACTCAGGGCAGCCAGGAGTCATGTTGTCAGAGATGTTCTTGCCTTCTTCATGGGATGGCGGTTCCTCTGAGGCTTCTTTGTGTATCAGAGTGCTTCAAGAAATAAATGAAGACATATACTTCACTTTCACATCTATAATATGGGATAAAAGCACTTTTCTATCTCACAGGAATACTAAGGGCAAAGTTTATGCTGTTCAGGCTGTAATGCAGATGCTGGAGTAGTGAAGGCATTACAGATACTGTGCTAGATCAGATAGTGGAACTGGTGGGATATTTACATGTTGTTCTCCAGCCACAAGCTACAGGAGCATGGGAACGAGCTGTGCTGAGCTCCTTGCTCAGAGCTGAGAGCAGGCAGGGCAATCTGTAAAAACCTAGACAACCAAACAGTATATTAAAGACAGAAATTACACCAAATCTATGTGTCATGGAAAGCATATTTGTTCCATTCCTGCCCTGCTACATTTTACCTGTAAAGATGAAAACATAACCAAATTTTGCAATAAAGTAGTTTTGAATAAACACAGTCAGTGTGTCTCAGTAAAAAATCTGACCTTGATTACGTCTGTGAAGATACAGATTAAAACCTAAAATAAGCACAGAAAACATGTATTCTGTTAAAAAAATCAAAGCATCAAAAATATAATAATGATGAAAATCAGATGGCTTGTTTGAATATTACTTTAAAACAATGACATTCAGGAATCCAGTCAATCTTGGTGTATTGTTATAGTAGGAATATATTGGACCTACCTCTGTATTTCTCTCAGTTTCTACCCTTCACATTCTGTGCTAATGGTGTTTTTTTTTACTGACAGATAACAAATCACACAGAAGTGTATCACTTACAGTGAAGCGCTATATGGTCCTGCTATTCTTCTGTTTATAGATATCATTTTTTTCCCTGTGATAACAAATTAAACTTTTCATCTTTCTAATTAAACCAAATCCAGTCATTATCATGCCACATTTAGGATCTGATTTTGCAGTCACTGCATCTGAACAGGTTCATTCAAATCAGTAAGAAATGCTCCTATGCAACAACTGCATGATGGATGCAGCACTGCCTATTGCTTTCTCAGAAGCTTAGAATATTTATGTCTGTGATCACTGCATAATGTTGAATGAATGTTGAAAAGCCTGTTGTTGCTTTTTTTTTCTTCTCCCCATAGGTTCTGACAGAAAATCCCATAAATGTGCAAGTTATATATAAAAACACTTGGACCAGATTACATGGTTAAGTTGACTTGTCTATGCTGAATCCTAATTCTCTCTCAAGATGTAACATGTATTCAGACCGATTTAAAATAAATGACTGTATCAGAAAACAAAACAGACATCAGAGCACAAGCACAAAGGCAAATGTCAGCTCCTGGCTCTGAAACAACCGGGATTCTCAGTCTGAGCCATGAAACCTTACATTTCTGCCTGAGCTCAGGCAAACACTCAACACTATTTATAGCACAGCCTTTTACTACCCTTCTGTTAGAATGGGCTTCATCGGAGGATTTACATGACTAACCAAAAGCAAAAGCCTTTTGTACTTTGTTTCCATAAGAGAAGGCCAGTGTGAAGCTGGTGTTCACTGGGCTGAACTGCAGAAACTATCAGTTACTAGAAAACCAATTACTAATTCAAAGGCATCTGTTACCATGGCATAGGTCTCCTCTTCCTTCTCCATGCCCCAGATTTAAGATCAGTGATGGGAGCTTAGGGAAAACTCAAAGAGAACAGTTCTTACCATTCTGTAAGATAAAATGCATAGTCAAGGAAGACCACATGGTTTCGCAGTAACTAAGGCGTAAAGGGTAAAGACCTAGGAGATGGCTCGGAACCAATAAACAGCACAAAAGACTCCTATTAGTAAATCAAGAGCCCAATGTGCTCTTGTTTTTCCCTTTGTATCTCCAAGCCCTTTGGGCTACAAATTTACTGTTCATGCCAAGGACAACAACTGGCACAAGGTGATCATTTTAGATTCTGCTACATACCCCGAAGTCTCATGAAAATGAAAACCAACCCTCCCTTCACCCTCTGTTCCAGTTTCCATGGGCTGGGCAGGCCTACCAGCTAGTCCCTATCCTTTCATCTTGCAGTGCCAGCTGCAAGCAGACAGACTTTCCCTAGAGAAGCCACACTTTCACAGACCCATGCCTCTTCCTGCCTTCCAGATGGCAGCAAGCTTTTTAACAAGTTCCCCAATTTCTCTTTCCCCATTGGGACTTCATTTCAGTGTTATCTTGTCACCTCTGTTTCTCCCCAGTTGGATGATGTGCAGGAGCATGTCATGTAATGTTTCCTTCAGGGGTTACTGATCTGTAGTTCCCATGGCAGTTTCAGACTTCCCTGTGGAGAAGTGCAGCAAGCAGTGGGGATCGCTGATGCCCTGATGGACCAGGAGCAGACCTGGCTGCCAAGCAGAGGTTAGGATCACTTTGTTGAGGTTTGCAGGCTGCTTGTTGCCTTGTCTTGATCTACATCACTGAACTGACTCTTCTCATCCCTAGAGCTTTTCCACAGGGTTTTATGAGGCTTCCCAGCACTGTTACAGGGCTCTTTGATATGGCCGGGAAGAAGGAGAAAAGCTGGAGAATGGCAGAGGACTACAGTCAGGTTGTGATAGCCTTTCACAGATGTCCTCTGTGACCGTTCTCACAAAAGCTCCATCTCTTTGCTTTTTCCACCTCTAAAATGGAGGTGATGGTGATCCTGTTGCAGGAGAAGCTTTGCAAAACTAAATACTTCACATTTTACCCCACTGTCTGTAAAGTGATGTGAGATGTGGTAGGGGCATAGTGCAATACAATAACAGCATTTTCTCATCTCCCAGCCTTCCCAGATTCACCAAGGGTGAATCAAGCTATAACCTGATTAAGAAAAGGGATGAAAAGCCCTCATTTCCTTTTTTGGTCACAGGATGTGCAATACTGTTGCTCTCAGGGCTCCCAAAGTACCCTTGCAGCTTCCTCCTTGCTTGGCAAAGGAGGGATTAAAGAGCTGAAGGGGAATGGGAGAAGAAGTGTTGAGGGAAATTGGCAACATCACGGAGAAGAGTTAGAGGGTGTTCCAGTTCTTCCTCAGTTGAAGTGAGAAGATGCTGCTAGCATGCCTTAAACCCTTTGATACATCTGTCAAACCTGGCTACAGATGCTCTTGACACCAGATGGCATTTCTGCTGGGTCCTGCATGGCTTTGACCTGCCTATTGCTGCAGGCTCTCTACTTTTATGAAACCAGATGAAGAAACACCAGACTAGAAAGTAATGCTAGTCACAAAAGGATATTTTACTTCCTCCCTCACTTCCACTTTTTGACTTAGGACAGCAGCAAGTTATTAATTTCTCCCACTATGCAGTCAGAAAGCAGTCATTGTTGACATCTGTCTGATAAGCCAGGTATTAAGCCTCACAAAGTGACTCAATGATCTCCGAGAAGACTCCACAACTTGTCTGGGCAATCTGTGCTAGTGCCCCATCACCCACCAGAAGTGCTTGCTGGTGTTCAGATGGAACCTCCTGTATGCCATTTTGTGCCCATTGCCTCTTCTCCTGGTAGTGAGCACCACTGAAAACAGCCATGCTATAATCTCTTTGCAACTCCTCCTTTTGATATTTATAAACACTGCTGGGGTCTCCCCAAATCTTCTTTCCTTTAGCCAGAACAAAAGAGATATTTTTCAGAAGGAAACAGGTCACAGCACTGCCAGAACCACATTGGAGAGAGGTGCTGGGGTTGAGGACTGTCTGGACTCAGCGCTGTCCCCACAGTGAGGGGACTAACAAGCCCTCAGACTGTGCAGTATGGATTGGTGCTTGGAGATGTTGGAGGGGTGTCAGGAGGGATGGACAAATTTCTCCCTAAGCAGCATCAGTGCCAGCTTAATTTGCCTCAAACTGGTGCATAATGGCCTGAAGGGGCTCATAGCAGGTGTATAGAAGTTGATGCTGCTGATAGCACATGGGAATATTTATCTCCAAGCCTCAGCTCACCCTTCTTTCTCATGTTAGACAGGCTGCCCACCTTATCACTGGGTATTCACCCACAGCAGCTGCAGGAGAGGAACCCAGTTCTTGGCTCCATACAGAACCATTCCAAATCCATACCCTGCTGTCTGAGAGCGCTGTCCAAGCACTCCCTGAACTCCGGCAGCCCAGGGCAGGCTGATCCATGCCCACCGCCCTCTGGTGCAGACCCTTTCCCTCACCCCCAGCTGCCCTCCCCTGACGCAGCTCCATGCCGTTCCCTCGGGCCCTGTCGCTGTCACACAGAGCAGAGCTCAGCGCTGCCCCTCCGCTCCCTGTGAGGAGCTGCAGCCGCCATCAGGCCTCCCCTCAGCCTGCTCTGCTCTGGGCTGAGCACACCAGGGTCTGCTCCTCATGCACCTTGCCCTTCAGATCCTTCTCCATCTCTGTAGCCCTCGTATGGACGCTCTCTAATAGCTTTATGTCCCTCTAACACTGAGGCACCCAAACTGCACCCAGTGCTGGAGGTGAGGTGGCACAGCACAGAGCAGAGGGGACACCCACACCCCTCGCCTAGTGGCCATGCTGGGCATGAGGCACCCCAGGGCACAGTTGGCTGATACACATTAGATCCACATGTTATTCACTGTCAGAGCTTTGTCACCACCAAGTGAGATATCTGTCTACCCTTTATCTGTAGCAATAACCATCCCTCCGGTGTGGTGTGAGAAGCACAGTGCATAGTGCTGCCCACCAGGCTCTGCCCTCAGCTCCTGATGCCCACCCAGAGCTTTACGTGTGTCACTGCAGCCAGGAGAGACAGCTTCTCGCAGAAGGCTTTCAACTCCCCCCCCCTCCTTCCCCCCAGGTGTTAGAAAAGCTACTGTGCTTGCAAGGCATAACTTCAACTTCTGTACAATTTTATCATTTCCTTTAATTGCTTCGAGCGCTGTAATTTTTATACCATTGTGAAAGGATCTTTGTTTACACTGATTGTGAAGGGCAATATTTCTAGCACGGGTAACCATGGCAATGAATAATTCTATTCTCAGGAACTGTGCCAGCTGCACTAATGCCTTATAGTAGAACTCCAGCAGTTTGCTAATGAGAGACTTCTAGTCTGTTGCAGGAGGACATTTTCCCTTGTCTATGCATTAGCCTGCAGTTTCTTGAAAGCACATTCTTTATCAGTAATGTTTGGAGAGAAAAATAAACAAAACAAAACAAGCAAATCTCAGCTACACAGCTGTCCCTGCAAGTAAGGTTTTCCCATCTTCTCTTTGAGACTGCATTATGAGATACATTATTTAAGAAACTGTGCTATACAATAGTCTGTTTTAATTGCCACATTTGAAAAGAAGGATGAAGTTAGGATGCTCCAGAGCAGCTGCCTGTTGCACAAAAAGATTTCAGCCTGTAAACTCCTTTGGTAAGAAGTATGGCTTTTATTGCTAAGGAAAGCATTTAACAATTTTAGTAGATTCTTTTTATAAACAATCTGCTTTGAGTAAGGATCTTTTAAAATCTTTTTAATCCTTCCTATTACCTTACAGAAATAGATACTACACCTTGGAGTTGAATTACTGTGAGACGAGAGAACTGAAATTGACTGAAATATTGTCTCCTGTCTATGTATAAATGTAGTTGTTCTAGATGTAAAAAAAAAAAAACCCTGTAAAATAAGTAAAAACCCATATACTTTATACTATTCATTATTTAAGTGTTATTTAAATTATCTGAACAATAGTAGTTCTGACATTAAGTATTTTTAGCCTAGGTGTCTCGGGGAAACCCTCAGTTAACAGCTAAACTAAAGTTCCTGTTGCTGCATGACCTGGGGTCTCAGTGTACAAAACCAATCAGCTGGAGAAAAGCATCCTCTCTTGTTTGCAGAAGAACATGAACAATCCTGAGTCTGTTATCCCAAATAGGTATCCTTAAGGAAGATTTATGCAACAAGTGTTGAATTAGTCAAAGCACTCTAGGATGGTTGTTGCTCAAGGTTTCTAGAAAACCATTTCTTAGCCTTGTGCCTTGGATCAGACAGAAGGCTGAACATGTCCAAGCAAACACCAACAAGCCTTAAGATTTTTTTTTCCCCCACATGTTGCAAAATGAATTGATCTCTCCTTTGTGGTTAGTGACCCAGTGCCCTAATTTGAGGCTCTGCTGTCACCAGTTTCTGTGACAGACATCTGCCCAGAGCCAGCTGTCATGCCTGGCCCCCTCCTGGGGCTCCTCTCATCACCCTCCTGTGCTCTGCTCTCAGAACAGGTGCCTGCCCATGTCCCTAAAGACAAAGCAGGATCCAGCAAATACACCTTCCCAGAAAATTCAACTTGGGTTGTTTTAAATGGGAAAAATGACCCCCAAATGGCAGTTTGGCTCAGATGGGGACAGCGTGGTTTTTCTGCGGCTCAGTAATACCCCCACCTTTCCAGTGCATAAAAATCTAGGTCAGTCTTGAAATGAAAACAGCAATGAAAAGCTGTAATGTTTTTCCACAGAGCTGTTGGAACTCAGTGATTGGCTTTTTTCTTCCCAATTTTCTTTTCCCAGGTGAGAGCACTGCTTCTGTTTAAGTCAGAGCAACAGTTCCTCTGCCTCCTGAAGAAAGAATGATAGAATCATAGAATTGTTTTAATTGGAAGGGACCCTTAATGGCCATCTGGTCCAACTCTCTGCAATGAAGAGAACACTTACAATTAGATCAGGTTGCTCAGAGCCCCATCCAGCCTGACTTTGGGCAACCTGTGCCAGTGCCTCACCACCCTTACTGAAAAAACTTCTTCCTTATATCCTGTCTAAATCTGCCTTCTTTCACTTTGAAACTATTTTCCTTTGCAGATTTTCTTAAAATATGCCCTTTGGGATCCCTTCTCACCTGAACTACTCTGTGACCCTGTGATATGTGAAGGGCTAGCTCAGATAGCTGTCCTGACTTGGTGACCTTCTCTTTTTAGTTGTTGGTTTGTTTTTTTTTTCCTTCTTTTTTAATGAAAAACGTACATAGAGAGAGGAAAAGTGGAAGAGACAGAGGAAAAAGAAGAGAGAAAAGGAGAGAAAGAGTCACTTCATGCAGTGCTTAGGGGTGGCAGTAGCCCAAACCCAGGCTCTTCACTGAAGTGCAAATCCAGGCCAGTGCTCTTCAGAAACTCTCCTTTCCAGGCATGGGGATGGAATGCCCAAAAAGCTTCCAGTGAAGGGACCGACCCACAGAGGGTTAAAGCTTTGCCATTTCTCAGGCAGTCTCCAGTTTATCCTTTTCTGAGGGCTGTGGTTCTGCTCATTAGAAGCAATTAATCTCCAGGGCCGCTCTCTGCTGTCAGCTCGTGCCGCCGTCACGCGCCAGCTGAGCCGTGAGGAAGCAGCTGGCTGTCCCGTGCTGCCTGGTGCCTCCTCCAACTCGTTTTGCTCTTGTTCCCTGCAGGTGGTTTGGGTAAGTATGTGTGTAGACATAACTTGTGGTCAGGTCTAAGTGTGAGCCCCACAAGTGAGATAGAACCTGGACAGTTTCAGCTGCTGCTGAAAATTAGGTTTGGGGTTGAATTAGATACAGACATATGAGCAACGTGAGACATTCCCCAGTGCTTGGGAGCTCTGCACCAGCTCTGCTGTGGGAGGGCTAAAGAGAAATCAGCATGCTGTCTGGAAAGATTTCTCATACAGCTCTTTTCAGTTATACCAAAGTCAACTGTACGTTGTGTTCTACACTGCCATACTTTTCCATGCAATCCTCTTTCTGGATGAGTGCTGCTGTCACCAACATTTGGTGTCACTAAGACTGCAGGACAAGGCATTACTCAGACAGCTGAGGGGATGGTTTTCAACACTCTTCAGCCGTGTACATCATTGTTGGCCCTTTCTATAACCTGTTTTCCCTTTTCAACTGATGGAAAGATCTGGAGTCAAGGATTTCATTTTACCAGCTAGCATCTGAAGCACTCTATTTGAGCAGTTCCCAGTGGGCATGAATGAAAGCAACTGCCAGCAGCCAGCCAAGGCAGCGGAACCTGGTCTGGTTCTTTCTCTCCTGTTTATTGATCCATCACCTGTAATACAAACCCCAGTTTTGAGACATTATAGTTATTTCCACCACAGATCTCAGTTCTCCTCAACATCATGGAAGACCCTAAAACAACCACCTGGGAAAAAACCAACTGCACACACCTTGGATCAGAAAGACTGTTGATAAAATCATGTAAAAACGCATATTTCTTTGAACTTCACACCACTTGCCTCACCAGAGCACACTGACATAGCTCTGGTTTGACCTACACCCATGTGCCTAAATGTGCACCCATTTTTTAGGTTATTGCTGGCAGCACCTGCTGATGCTTAGAGCTGTTCTACTCCTGCTGCTACCTCTGTTTGGAGGAAGAAAAAGATGAAAGCCTCCTTGTCTCTCACAGGCCAAGAAGAGAGGAAAATCCCAACCCAACAAGGTAACACTGGTTAGACTTGTGGTTGGTGTGCCCCGCCACTTAAAGCTCTGGAAAGGTCACTGACTAAACACACCCGCAGAGCACAGTGCCTGCAGCCCCAGGGGAGGAGCGATGGGAATGGTTTTGGCAGTGTTTCCTTCCTCCTCAAAGCCAGGCAAGTCGGGAGCTGAACACCAGGAGCCGGCCCTTGGCAGCTGGCACAGCAGGAGGGACAGACAGCAGATGCAGAGGGACAGACTTCTATCTGCAAGCTGCTGCCTCCCAGCCTCGCAAAGCTGATCAGCTCACTGGTGCATGCTCTGATGTGCTGCTGCTGCTTCTTTCTCCTGCTGCTGTTCTCATCCTGCACCCTGACACAATGCCTTCATGCTGCAGCTCCAAGGGATGGAAAGTTGGGAAGTTTATAACGGAATTTTCAATAAGGAAAATGAACTTCTGAATATGAAAATAAAATCTTCCAAGTTGAATCTTTCCTCTTTTTGTTGTTGTTGTTGCCATTATCTCCCAGCTGTTGTTGAGACAGGACCTAGAATGACACGGTGCTCTCAGATGTCCTTGCAGACCAGTGGGACCCACTGCTGGGAGTGGATGGAACAGCTTGCCCTCACCCTGCTGCAGCTGTCTGCTGTGCAGTGACGGAGGTGGAGCATGGAAGGGGAAGATGCTAGGGTTGCAGAAATACAAGTATTTTACCCCTCCTTTGCCAGTAAGTCACCCACCAGGGAGAGCCTCCTCAAATCGGTAGTTATCAAATAGAATGTCATGCAGAGCAACAGCACACCCTCAACACCACCCCTCCTTGGCACAGGCTTTACCCAGTGTTCATACTGTAACAGGTCCTTCTCTCAACTCATTCTCTTCCATCTATTTCCCGGACCACCTTGTTGGTTGTTTTTTGCTGTTATCTATGTAGGCGTCTGAGCAGCACTGCACTTATCTGAGATTTCTCCTCTGCACATGAGACTGGGGCCTCTTGGCTTTGAGGCACTAAGGAACCCAGTATGGACAGGCTGCCCTGTCTGAACTTGGGGGCTGCAGAAATGACTGAAAAACAAACAAACAAACAAAACAACAGTGAGGAAATAACAGTAGCTTGGCCATTAGTTGTCAGTTTCCATTACAGAGGAGCACCAGAGATTATCCCAGTATTTCAGTGATGTAACCCAGCCCTTTGCCATGGGGAGGATCTGGCACAGGAGGTGAAAGGAAGTCATAAAGAGGGATCCATCAGGATGCATGCATTGACTTGATGTTTTCAGGCGTAATTCTCAGAGTTAAGCTGCATGAATAGAGATTTTACACTGAAATGTATGATTTCCTCCAAATTTTCTTTTGTGCCTCCTGCATGTGAGCTTTTGTTAGTCAATTGCTACACAGCATTTTACAGCATGTCTTTTGTTCAGTGGTCCTTTCAGCTGTCGCACTCTGATCACATTCCTGCTAGATGTATAGAGCACTTTTTGTTTGCTTTGGGAGTTTTTTTTTTAACAAATATTTCATTTAATATTCAGTCTTCCTTACTGTTGTCAACAAGATCAACATCCTGTTGAATTTCACTTGGAGCAACCTCAGTGCTGCATTGGTGGGGCCATGTCTTGCTTCATCCATAGCTGCAACCAGCCACACGACTGTCTGTGCCATCCTTGGGTAGAAGGGAAGACAATAAAGACCTGAATACAGACCATAATGGGAGTTATCCTCTTTTTCCTCCTCTTCTCAACCACTGACCCATTTTTCCCCTCTATCTCTTTCCTGGTACATGTCTAGAGCTCCATCTAAGGGTGTCCTGTTGAGGGAAAAAGAGAATTACCTGTGTTTTCTTTCCTTGTTTATGTTACATGATGCATGACTGAAAGGCTTTTCTCTCTTTATCCAATAATCTCTGGCTTTCATTTAATAATAACCTCAAGGGGCTGTCATGATGGACTTGCTGGATAACTGAAGTAATACAGATATATATGAAAACTGCATTTCTGAAAGGAGTAACGATTTTTCATTAAGGCTATTAATATCCTTCTGGGATTTATTTTTTTTCCCTGTTTTATTGAAATGTTTAAAATATGTAGAAGAGAATATAGTCTTGGTAAATGCTTGGATAAATCTGCCAGTTTAGCTAAGAGTTGGAAAAATCCTATCTGCAAGTTGTTTGGCAAAAATAGGGAAAGCCAAAGTTGACATTTTATACGGGTATTTTTTTAGATCTATAAGAAAAATCTCTCCCAATCCTCTGATGTCTTTTCATACAGAAATATAAGTACAAGCAAGAGAACAAGCCAATTTCATTTGTGTTCCTTGCCAGGTCACAGCTAACAGAAGTTTTTGAAACCGCAGCAACTGCTGCTAATCCTGACCTGATTTGGAGTCTCTTCAAAGCATACAAATAAAGACAGGCTGACTAAGCCCAGCTCAGAGGCTGTTTTTCCTTCATTTATCTCAGCTGGGACTGCCGTGGGGCAGGAGGAATGTCACTGGACAAATCAGGTGGTGGTGTTACTTTCCAAATAGTTTATTACTCTGGAGAAGCAGACCCAAATCCTGTACATTTCCTGGGATTGTGGAGCATTGGCCGTGGTAGCAGAAGTTGCTGTTCATGAACACTCACCTCCAGAAACACTTATTCTCCTTTTCTTTCCCTCTTAGTTTTTCTCTTAAGTGCACATGGAGGTGCACTCATGTGCACCTTTAGTGCCTGCAGTACTGGCTTTCCCTGGTATTCGTTCCCTCCTCTGCACATTCATGTCCATTATTTCAATTGGATTTGAAGATCTTTAAAAAGCCATAGGAAAAGGCTTCCCTTTTTCTACAGGTGCTGCAGATTTGCTGTATTTCTCCCACACTACAGTAGGCTTCCAGACTCACTACTTGTCAGTCATTCTGACAGGATTGGTGATATCAGGAGAGGAGATCTGGGTGAGCACTGAGTTAACATCCTGGCTATAAACACATACATATCTCATTTTCTGCAGTGACTCTCATTAAACAGGAGGCAAGCTCTGTTCACAAGGGAGGATGGGCATGATGATCAAGGCTCAAATCAGGACAGCTTAATTTAACATGAGGTGTTTGTGTTGGGTGTGTTGCAGCATCGTCCATATTTGCAGTAGCTCTGTGACACTGATGTTTTATTATCCTTCCCAACTCTCATCTTTAACCCACAGAGTCTTGCTAAATATTGATATCCTACAACCTGCTGCTCCTCCCATAGTTCACCCAAGGTCCTCCTCAGAAGGGAGTGCTGCCAGATGTGACACCACCCGCCTTCTGTACATCAGCCCTTTGCCAGAGCATTCCCCTTGAAATAGAGAAAAGAGATTTCCACCCTAAAGATGAGGTTTATCCTCATCAGAGAGCTTTTAATATTCTGTAATACATCTAGTATCTTTCATCTTTATCCATAAAATAAAAGCACTAATGTCCCCATCTGTCAAAGATTATGTATAAACATTCATTCGTCCCAGGATGTGATGGACATCCCCATTTCCTTATGCATAAGCATTGATGATCTGCCCTAGCTTCTGATCCAAGGGAACAGTCTCAAAGAGCATTTCAGAAGATAGTCACGCTCTACTCGTTCATTCTCACTTAAAGCATTTACCCAAACATGGGTTTCCACAAGTCATCAAGTACTCGGTGTCCAAGCAATATTTTAGTGCCATAAACAGGTTGATTTGAAGCAGTCAACAATAATTTCAAGCTCTGGGGCTGTTCTCCAGCAGATGGATTAAAAGCCTGCAGCCTTCTGCCTTTTTCCCGATACATTTTGCATTCTCTCAGCACAAAACCTTGCTTGGTGCACTTTCCATGACAGTTGTCATTGCTCTATTAATTCCAGCAGCTCCGGGGTAAATTCTGCCTGCATCTTCCTGCAGTTATATAGCATATGATTTGTTCTCATCTGCATAATCCATCTGTCCATTGGCCTGAGAATTGTGCAGGCCTAAGTGCCAGGGATCACGGGCTCTGAGTGCTGCTAGGAAATACAAAGACAATTGCACAATTTCTGACTTCTTTTTTCTTAACATCTGATTAAACTAATATGATTCTGTTCATGAGTCATGCAATGCACATTTATTTCTCTTCCATGGTACCTATTTCTGTGAGGAAATGGATGTCTGTAAATGGGGCTACCGGAGCTTATCTCACCTCAGGACTTCATCTGAAGCAGAACCATGGTCCTGGGAGCATCCAAAATCATGTGTTGTGCCCCTGTGCCCTGAGCATGTGATAGGTCTGGAGCATGGGTGCCAACCCACCTGGTTTCTGCACCCTAAGGACTTTAAGAGGGGCAGAACCTGCTCAGCCTGCAGGAATCCTGGGTGTTTGCAGAAAACAAACTGAACAGCTTAAACTGTGTGTTGGTGGTTTGGGTTGAGAGATGCTTACATCTGGCATAGAGTCATAGAATCACAGAATGGTTCGGGTTGGAAGGGACCTCTAAGATCATCTAGCTCCCACCACCCTGCTTTAGGCAGGGACATCTCCCAGCAGACCAGGTTGCTCAAAGCCTCATCCAGCCTGGAAGACCCATCCATCAGGAGTCTCTTCAGGGAGGCCAGTACAGGAGCTGCTGAGGGATCCCAACCCTCCTGCACTGGTGCAGCTGTGCTGGATCCATCCCTCTACTACCAGTCATGGTGGTACCATCAGTCTCCAGCAGAATTCTGTTCATAGGTGTGACTCTCCACTCAGCTTGTGGCTATGTTTTATTATGTTTTTCTCTTTAATTTTAATTTACTTACAATCTGCAGAGATCTATGGTGGCTGGTCCAGATGGACTGGGAAGCTGACATACCCCATCACTGTCAGAGCAACATCTGGCTCTGGTCTACTTGTGGCAGGCATTTAATGAAATGTTCGCAGTATATGCACAGTGGTAACTCTCTTCCTGTTCCTCAGAACCTGGTGTTGCTGCTTTGTTTTTATTTTTATTGGACTTTTTCACTCAGGTAGGGATGGCTGTGTGAGGACATAAGGCCAAGGGCAGACAGGAAAAGATGAGAGCATCCAACTTGTTGGATCTTAGGGGTGGATATGCAGAGATGCCTAGTAGTTATACATGCCGACTGAGCTTAATGCAGCTATTATGGAGCCCATAGAGATATTCTGTAAAATGCAATTTGGACGAAGAAAAAAGTATGTATTCACTCATAAGTTGAGTAAAACTGTTTTTGCTTCTCATTATCTTTTTATAGCAGTTGTTGCAGCGTTAAGACTCTTCCAGCAAGGAACAAAACATGTTTTCTTTTTCCAGATAAGTGTCTGTCTGCCTGTGCTTGGGCCAGGACGCATATTCCAGAGTTGTGCAGTCTCATATTTCAAGGAGCAGAAGAGGACTCACAGACTGAGCTGGGTACCAAATATGTGCCAGCAGCTCGCTGCTTTCCTGCAGGCTTTGTCTCTCCACAAGTGAGCATGATGCTGTCTTGCTAAAAGATCTTTGACATCTTTGCTTTAGAGTCACTCTGGAATTGTTATTGAAATGAAAGTTTTGTCCTGAAAATTCCCTGGCAACTCACTCTCCTGCCAGAGCAGGCGTTACTGGTTGGTTCTCAGGTTTGTGCAGAGTTGAGGTCTGTGCTAACCTTGCCTCTTTTTCACTGACTGCTTCAGTGATACAGGAAAATGGATGTGAGAAGGAACTGGATGAAAGGAGCTGGGATGTGAAACAAACATCAGGAAATAACAGCTTGTAAATGAAGATGGCCTCTGAGGAGTCCTGGAAACAAGAGTGTGGATCTGCGCAAATTAACTAACAACAGCAAAATACACCTAGCAATTAGGGAAAATGAAAAACAGGTAAAATTTCACACAGGGGGGTTCTTCTGATGGCCAACCCTCCTGGGAGCCTCAGCCCTTGAAACCATCTTCCCTGGCGGATCCCCATTGCAGTGCAGCTCACAGTTTCCTAGATACAAGATCCAGCAAGGGATTTGGCTTCTAATCTAGCCTGCAGTTCACCAGACTTTTTTATCTATAAATCTTTGAGTTTTTTCTTGGTGTCAGGGAAACACAGCTCTGGCTCCCCCAGAATCTCTCTCCTGATGCTTGAGCCATGCACATGAGGCCCTCTTGGGTCATGTCCTTAGGATATCTAGGGTGTCAAGACGTTAGTCTTCTAATGACTGCTTGCCTCACAAGAAGCACATCTATAGGTTCATGGCCCTATCTCTTCCCCCACATGGCCCCAGGGACCAGCTTACAGCACACTGGCATATCAGCCACCTAGACTGATTGGGGTAACAGGCCTATCCAGTTCAGGAGGAGGTGCACATGAGAGGAGAGCTTGAGGAAGAATGGGCCAATTTTGTGTGTTATAGAACCACAACAAGAGAGAAGACTGGTCTGGTTCCAGAGGTAAACACGAAAAGAGACTTTGAAAGGATAGGTTGGAATCAAAAAGAGAAGCATTTTTAATCCTGTGCTCTCTTCACTGGCTTGAGTAGGTTCAGGGTATATCTTCACAGCCCCATGAGACTCCCCATTTTGCAGAGCATATGTATAACTTCACTCCCAGAAAAGTCAACTGATTCCCCTCAAGATGGAACATACTGCCAAGAGTTGGGATCCTCTTGCTCCAGTACCTTGGCAGAAGACCTGTCTCCTGGCAACATCTAGTGCCTCATTTAGTGGTTGGCAACCCTCCCTGAAGCAGGAAGGTTGGAACTAGATGTTCTTTGTGGTCTCTTCCAAGCCAAAGCATTCTATGATCTCTGTGATCAACCCATGAAGGCCATCCTAGCACAGGGCAGTATCTTGCATCATGACCCTTTTCTTCCTCTGCACACCTTCTTGAGGTACGGGACACCCCTCCCCACTTCTCCCTTGGCCCTTGGGACCAAGGCACCTCTACTCTTCTCCAGCCTTTCCTAAAAGGAGTGCCAGACAATCCTGTAAGGCACAGTGGTGGCAGGAAGAGGTGAGTGGAACCTGGCTGCGTCCCCTCCCATCCTTATCATTGTGCAGAGAAGCTGAGTGCATTTTCACATTTTGGCACTTAGGGAGTGGATCCTGGGAAACAGCAGGGCCAGAGGAAGCAGAAGGGAGAGCAGTGCTGCTGGGGATACAGCAGCAATAGCTGTCAGCTCATAATACTGCTGATTTTAGATATTTTTTGCATTTAGAATTGTGACATTTACCACAGTGTTGACACATTCCCAGACATAAGGATAAAAACATTGCTATATCTTGTGACCGCTCTGGTTTGAGGTATGATGCTCTGGGGCTTTTTCTCATTTTCTTGTGCTAATGTGTTTGGGTCAGTCTGCCCAAATTTAAGTTCCACTTCTGAAGACTCACTCACTGTTTTTCAGCATGTGATGTGCGACATGGCCAGTGACTGTCTTTGTGCTTTGATTTTAAGAATGCTTATTACCAGGAGGAAAACAGATGCTTCCCATCCAGATTAATCAGAGAAGAAGTTTTACCTAGGGGATGCATCTGTCTAAATGTAGTTTAAATGTAATCAAACTGGTCAAGTTTGAGAACCAGCCGAGCTCTGCTATGAGGGAGAAAAAAAAGGGGTGAATAAAAATATTAAAATCTGTGCTCACGTGATTTTGGAGACCATGCTGTGCACTTTACTAGGAACTGAAATACCCTGAGGATAAAACAACAGCTGGGATTATAACAAAGCTGGCATCACTCCAACGAACCAGTAAATCACATGGGATTATTATTACTTTGCAAGAGATTTTACTGGTATGGAAATAAATGAAAGTAGAAACTGATTTCTGATAAACAAAGGAATTAATCAAGAGGAATCTCCAATAAAACTAAGTCATCATTCTGCAAAATGTCAGCCCAGTTCCTAACACTAAAATTAACAATATTTAAACTCTAAATCCATTATATCCAAATGGGATTGGGGTCTGAAAATGGCTGTACCAATCCATAAGGGATTATTTCCTTCATGCAGTCTACAATGTGACATATGAAAGGTGGGAATAATGTGTAAGAATTTCTCATCTACAAAATCCCCTTTTCTTTTTATACAGATTTTGAATCTGAACAAAAGGGAGAGCAAGTGTTTGGTACATCAGAGAAGAAAGGCAGAAGAAAAGGGTGGATAGTGATAGGACAAGGGGGAATGGTTTTAAAATGAGACAAGGGAGGTTTAGGTTAGATATTAGGAGGAAGTTTTTCACACAGAGTGGTGACACACTGGAACAGGTTGCCCAAGGAGGTTGTGGATGCCCCATCCCTGGAGGCATTCAAGGCCAGGCTGGATGTGGCTCTGGGCAGCCTGGTCTGGTGGTTGGTGACCTTGCACACAGCAGGGGGGTTGAAACTCGATGATCATTGTGGTCCTTTTCAACCCAGGCCATTCTATGATTCTATGATTCTATGAAAAGAATGGAACACGTGATAAAAAGAATAGAAAATAAAAAAAATCCATAAAATACACTGGAGCAGATGTGTCAGAATAGAAACAAAAATAGACTGGCTGATGGATGTGACAAGTGGCACAGCTGTAATCAGGTGTGCAGATGAAGCATCCCACACCAACCATCTTTCCTGGGTGGCTGTGCACTTGCTAGAAACCAGACACTGCTCACAGCTGTCTCATTGCTAAGGTTGAAATAAGCGTGTTTGAAAGTTGGAATTCTTATAAATGTGAAAATTAAACCATCCTCACTTACCTCCACCCATTTTTACAAAGGCAAACATTATTAGATCAAATACTCTACAGGTTTTTATTACAACTAAGGCTGAACACGCCTTGGGCTCAGCTTTTCTGAGAAGCATAGATAAATTCCATGCTACTCTTTCTTCCAAGTTTCCAACACAATTAATTCAAAGGAAAAGTGTTAGTACAACCTGCGTTGAACCTTGCATTAATTGAGCTTGCTGCAAGGCAGATGAATATGAAATGGCTGCAAGTCGAGCATCACTGCAAGAGAGGAATGTGAATATTCTGGAATAAGAGCTGGTCAAGACCCAAATCTGGCAGATCGCAGCACATCCCATAGCCTCTGGCCCAGATATTTTGCTAAATTCATCACCTTACAGTTTATTATAGACAAGCTACCAGGAATCCAAATGTCTGAGTAGCATCCAGGAAACTGATACTGTGAATGCTGTCATCTAATATCACTTCAGTGCCTAATTGTGAAGGATATATCCATGTAACACCCATTCATATGAAGTTCACACCAATTGTACTTAAGTTTTTTATCATCCCTTATCTTGGTGTCTGAGTCATACATAGTTGACAGCAATAGAAGAATAAATGAGGACATTAAGCCCTCTGTTTCTTTGTACTTTCGTGTTCCTTTGTGGGATATGTAACCAACCAGGTTCGGAATGAAGTTCAGGTACCCTTCATCCCATCTTGTAGTCTCTGGAGCATTTATGTACACTTTGTGCAGCCACAGTTCCCTTCACTAAGTGTCTGTGCAAGTCAAAGGCACATCTATATAATCCTGCTCTGTTTTATCACTGATGTAATGACATTTACTGAAAAGCATATTAGGAAAAAAGTAGTCTGGGGTAATTTCATTCTTTTAAAAACCTGCAATATAACCTCAATGTCAGAAGATGGCAGCAGTAAAGCACAGTTAGGGTCCCTTTGTCCATAGGTTCTTTGGTTAAAAACGTGTTTTTGTTCCAGAAAGAGGCAGATTTATTAAAAGGTGTCACTTTTAACAGTCACATCAAACATGACAGGCATCCTTCCAGTAAACATGAATGCATCACTGCCTTTCATCTAAATGGCAGGCATCTATCAAAAGCAGAATATATCTTACATGCAAGCACACTGCTAGAAAAATCACCACTCTTTTATCCTCCGGGAAAAGTGCTCCATTTCATCCATAAGAAATGATAACATGGTTCTGAAAATGTCCATATATGTATATAATTATCCAATATGTCAAACATTTTCTGAATTTCAAGGACCATTTATTTTAAATCAAGAAACCTATTCTTACTGCAAGCAGTTCAAGATCACATTTTAAACTCAGAAAAAGCAGTGAGAATCTGCAGGGGGAATATTCATCAGCTGAGTGAATGTTCAACATTTTCACTGCACCTTGAAGGCCTGTGAGTCTGTCACATTCACCCATAGCTTAGCAGGCTGTCAGGATACAAAGTGTGTTTGATTGAAGCTTTATCTCAGAAAGAAAGGCGAAAAGCAGACATTATCACTGAGTTTGTGACCCCTTCTGCAAGAATAACTTAAAGTGCTTAATAGACCATATTCTCAAGGTTTACTATCTCACACGACCGCCAATACGCCTTCTGAATGTTGGCATGCCATCTCTGACCTTCTTCAAGGTCTGACCTAACCTGTGGTGTCATTTAACTGCATCCTTACAAATGTCAGCCTCACTTCAGGGAAATTCAAAGCAATTCTATCATCAACTCTTTTCCAGCACTCTAAGGGGACAGTCCTGGAAATGCTCCTGTGCAATACAAACGAGATGCTGGTTTGACAGTCTGTGTCTGAGATATAACATCAGTGCTGTATGTCTACAGATGACATTGCTATCCCCTCAGCCATGTACTTCACCCTTTTCACTTCACCGGAGATGACTTACACCACGATGTCTCTTTTTGCAGCTACTGTAGAAGAACAAGAAGCTTTTTTGTAGCCAGTTTCTCAAGATTCTGCTCTTGCAGAATGTCACTGCAGTGTACCCATGGAGTGTGAACCTCTGTGATGAGCTCTGAACAGCCTATTGACAATGCAAGAGAGAGAAAAGGTAGCTTACATCTCGTGCCATCCTAAGTCTCAAGAATCATCTGAACTTCCAGTTGCTTTTCCAGATGCTCAGAATGAGTATTTTTTAGGAAAAAAAATTGTAATCAAAAAGATTTAGGTCAGAGGTATGGAGACTTTTATCCTGGATTCTGATATATAAAGCTTGTGTGTTGTAATCTTTTAATACAAACTTTCATAAAATAAAAACATTTAAATGTAATGAATGCATATATATATATATATATACCTGGGAGAGGTAAATTTATGAAATCAGAGTAGACAGCACTACATTCAATCACTCATCCTCCTCAGATAAAAGATGATGTTACATTAGCTCTGCACATGACCACAAGGAGGATTTAATGATCTTCCCTGTTTTGCTGTATTTAAAAGCAAGCTTCAAATCAGATTTTGTCAGGAGAGAGAGGTTTTATATGATATTTGACTGTTATCGGTAATAACAAATGGACTAAAGCCTGCTTTATTCCACTCAGCCAGGGGGGCCAGACAATAAACTAATCTCTCTTCTTTTTAATCTAATTTTGACATGGGAATCATTGGTGCTGCTTGGCAAAACCCCTACACAGAAGGAATACGTACTGTTGAAGAAATGAAACAAAATCCTTGTACATCGATGCTATCTTGATAATGCCTAAAAATTCATCCATATGCCAACTTTCATTTCCTGATCAAATCAGAATACATGAAAATTACTTGTAAGAATGTCTGTAAAATCTTCGATTTAGAATTTTGTCTGGAAAACCACTCAGACATTCATGACACTAATGAAATATATTCGTGGACCTTTCTTATGCGTCCTCACATAATGCGATTTTCTTCACTATCTGTGGTCATACTTTCATTGTGCTTCAAAGTAAAAAATGATGTAGCTGCTCCATTTGAGGCATGGCAGATGTTCCCATATAATAAATGAAGCCCAATGCCTTCCAGATATCTTTAATCAGTACAAGCTGGCATGTATAACAAAACTTAAACCACCCTTATTCATAGTGATATCACATGGCACAATCAAATGATCAAGTTCATGAACTTGATCATGAACTTGATCATGGCTTTTCAACGTTTGTGTGTTCCATCTATAAGCTCTTGATAATCCAACTCCCTTGTGAGCTGGGACCCTGTATCAGCAAGTGCTAATCAAACCTCTCAAGGCTGCACAGGTACTGAACTAGAATAGCTCTCTGTGAGTTGGATAGGAAGTCTGGTAAAAAATAGTTGAGGTTCAGGCATACAAACTACTGAGCATGAAAAAGAGAAGAATCTGAGGTTCTTGTCAGTTTTCACGCTATGGCAGTACGTTAGTAATCATAGATTGCTAGAATGATTTGGGCTGGAACGTATCTTAAAATTCCCCAAGTTCCAGCCCCCTGCCATAGGCAGGGGCAGCTCCCAGTAGATTGGGTTTGTCAAAGCCCCATCCAGCCTGGCCTTTAGAGATGGGGCATCCACAGCTTCTCTGGGTAATATATTCTATTGCCTCACCCCTGTTTGAGTAAAGAATATCCTTGTAATGTCTAATCTAAACCTACCTTCTTTTAGTTTAAAGGCCTTGTTCTATTAGTACACTGCCTGATAAAGTGTCCCTCCCCATCTTTCCTCTGGGCCCCCCATAGCTACTAGAAGGCTGCTATAGGGTCTCCCTAGAGCCTCCTCTTTTCCAGGCTGAAGAACACCAGCTCCCTCAGCGTGCCTTCATAGCAGAGGACCTCCAGGCTTCCAGACATTTTAGTGGCGCTCCAGTTCTTTATTTCTACAGATTTTGAGGAAAATATCTTTAGTAATGAGAGATGCTATTAAAGCAACTTTGTTTATTGGCATTGTACACATGAGAAGTTTAAAAACTTAAGTTCAAGCTAGAGAGCTGCAGGTAACATATAATCAAAGACTTAAGGGAGTATCTTCAACTGGTACATGACTCTAGATTACTGTCATCACAAGTTGAGATATCCTACATCAGAAATTGGAACGGGTACATTTTTAGCTCTAAAAATAAAAATAAAAGGCTATTAATATCAGTTCACTTCTACATTCAATACTTGGAAATGAAACCCATTTTTCCATGTCTGGCTAAAATGGGAAAGTGTTAAGAATTTGAAAATGCAACCCTTGCCCTGGTGCTCAGTGGGACATTAGCTACGTGCTTGTTACTGATAATGGCTTCTCCATAGCATGGGGAGAATATTGTAATTGGTGGTAATGCAGCCTCAACATGCAAGGCCTGGAATACCAATTTTTCCATGTTTGTCTTGGTTTGTTGGTTGTGATAATAGGATGTGACACCTGCCTGGGCTCGTATGTGCAAAATAGCAGCTGCTTGAGATATGATAGGCAATAATTGGCTGCCTGCAGAGCAAGAAAACACCCACATAAATGACGTATCTCTCTTCTAAAATTAGGCATGGAAGCCTTTCAGTGAGGGTCAGGCCCCCTATCAGGAATGAGCAGTCAAATCTGTGTACATCACTGGGACTCATTAAAACAGGAAATGCAGCTCTTCTAATCATTAGTTCAGACAGAGCAATGTCCCATCATCCATCAAGATGGTATAATTGTAATGTATTATTTGTGGCAGTGTTCATCATAGCAAAGTTATTGGAGACTCCCAAAACCCAGTTTTTCTTCTTTTATAGAAAAGCAAAGAAACTATTTAAACTTAGCTATAAAATTAGAGAGTCTTAGGAAAGAAATAGAAAACAACACAAAAGGCACTGTTGCATTTCCATAGTGCAACTATACCTCAAACACTGTAGGCTCTTCAAAATAATGTCACAGGAAGAATATGGGAGAATCAAAGTAGGGAAGCAGATAAGATCAAAGAAATGGCACCTGTGTTAGGAATGAGTAAACGATCCAAGTGCCTTCAACTAGAAAACAGACTACTAAGGGAGGGAGGGTAATATCATCTTGCTTATCAGAGTCTGTATGACATGAAGCAGGGAGTGATATTCACCATTTCTCCTAACGATGCAATTATACCTACACAATGAACTTGTTATACTCAAAACTGTTCAATTCCTAACAGGCAAAGGGATGAATTTTTTCATTTAGTATACAGCCAAATGGTAGAACCTACACCATAGAGTATTTCGGATGTCAACTGATGAGCTCACTTCATGAGTTTGTAGAACTCTGAGAATTATTACACAGAAATAACTACTCCGCAACTTCTTGATGAGGAGCTCTTCTGGATTGCAGGAATTTGGAAGGTACACCACATGTCCTACTTTTACATTCTTATTTAAGCATTAGTTTCTGTAAGCTAGATCTCAATGTAAGCCAGTGTAAGGCAATTTTCCAATAATATAAATAGATCTTATTATTGTTGATAGTGTTAGTCACTATTATTATTATTATAGCAATAGCTTACATTAATAAAATTATGTGTTTTCAAAAACATGATGTTTTCACTAATGTCAGAAAACTCAAAGGCCTCTTTGCCTGGGACCGAAAAATAATTTGATATTACAAACAAATATATAAACCTTGAATCAATAACAAAGGCTAACAAGAAGCCAGTTTTCACATGGCCTAAAATGGTAAGTTACGGAGGTGACCTAAATGTCAATTTATTAGTGAGACTGCTTCAGTAGCTCCTGCCTTAATTGCAATTGCTTAAAATGAATTTTTTTTTTCCATCTTTTCAGAGCATTCCTTCATTTTTATATTTTTAAAATTTGAACAGCAATGTTTTCTTTCATCTGTAGCCCTCACCTGATTTCAATTTTTGTATTAGAAACCAAAACCAAAACCAGAATTTAGAAGTATCTAAAAGATATATTTAAGAAAATATCTCATCCTACCTGTGTTCTGAACACCTATGAACAATACTACAGGAAAGTCCTAGGAAAGATGGCATTAAGAAGTTGTCTTAAGCTTGCAAAAACTCTGCTCCTCCTCAGTCATGTGTCACCTCCTCTAAAATTCCAGGTCATAACTGAAAATGAGTATGGAAGTGACATTGTCAGCAGTGCAACTCTCACAGCTGTGAATCCATTCTGATCCAGAAGAAATTCCAGTATAAGAAATGCAGCACAGACATGAGACACAGTAGTAGCTGGCTGGCCAAATTTGAATTCTGGCAGCATGCAGGTATTAGCCAGGAAACTGATAAGCAAAGGCATTACCTTTGCACTATAATTTGGCCCTGTTCATTCCAGCACAGTGTACCACTGGTTGTGGACATCAGGAAAACAAGGAGCTCTTCAAAGCAGCAGTATCAAAAAAGGTAGGTGTTTTCATACTGCTGTATCTTTGCTTGCATTTGTAATAATCTTTGTTAAATATGTGCTTCGATTAGCATTAAGCTTTCTATTTTAAATAATTGGCATATCTATTTAAAATAATCACCATTTCTATCTTAAATAATCAGCATTTCTATTTTAAATAAAAATACTCCACACTAGGAATAACATGCTTGATGTCCATGTCTTTGACATCCTTCAGGAGAACAGAAGCAGCAAAATACATCATGCCATCCTTCCAACCTTCTACTGCTGTCTCTCTTTTCCAGCCTCCCACTTCATTCTGTCAGAGACAAGAACAAGATCTGGCCTTTGCTTCAGCTTCTTTGTGTCCTCTTCCTCACTTGTGTGACAGCAATGCTGGTGGGAAAATGGGGACTGGTGAGGAATGTAAAGAGGCTGCCTGGACACGGTCCTTGGTCCTTGTTTAGGTGATCCTTATGCAGCAGGAATTTTCCCAGATGATCTCGGAAGGTCCGTCCCAGCCTAAACAATTCTACAAAACAGAACCAAGGGGTTATGGATTGCCAGCAGGAAGCAACATGAGACATGGCAAAGTCTGCTGAATTGAATGCAGGGTACCTGGATGCCTCTGAGGTGGCCACTGAATAACTGAATGTGGGTGGGAAAGTCACTTTCTCTTCAAGTGCTTCTTTTTCCCTAGTCTTGTAAAGAGCATAAAAGTGCTCACTTCCTTTGGACAACTTTTTGAGGCTTCTGATCATAGAATAATAGACTCACAGAATAATTTGAGTTGGAAGGGACCCTTAAAGGTCACCAAGTCCAACTCCCTGCAATGAACCTATCTCTAGTTCAGGTTCTCAGAGCCCATCCTGACTGACCTTCAGTGTCTCCAGGGATGGGGCATCCATCACCTCTCTGGGCAACCTGTTCCTGCTCCTCGCCACCCTTAATGTAAAAAGTTTCTTCCTTATGTCCAATCTAAATCTCTCCTTTTAGTTTGCTATCACTTCCCCTTGTCCAATCACAATAGATTACCATACATAAGCAAGTAATTTCAATGTATTTTTTCATTTTTTTCTCTCAAAATGTTTTTTATATTGGTTCAGTCACAGACAATCACAAAGTTACTATATTAAGAATACAATCTGGAAGCTTAACTGCTAAAGTCACTGTGGGGCACTGGGCACAGATCTCTTGCATCTCCTTCCTGTTAGAAATCTGTAGTGATAATATCTCAGTGGGCTGCTTCAGGTTTGATGTTAATGATTATACACTGTTCTGAAAGTTCAGTTGCTGGAAGACTATTGATATTAATGATGTGGACCCATGTGAAATTAAACTCATCTGATTGCTGCACTGGCAGTTTCAGAGGGAAAGGCATAGGCTGCCCTAAACCTGCTCTATTCCTTCAGTTTAGTTCAGGTCACGGCAGCCTGCTTGTGCCACCTGGGAATACTTGTGTTAAATAGGGCTGCACAACCCACATTCAGCAAACACAGCTTTTTCCACTCCTTTCATCCCAGCACGAAGTTCACTTGTAAAACAATAAGAATCAGTCAAAAGGAAGTCACTTCTTGCCAAACGAATGCCCATGCTGAGTTTGTATCCCAACATACAGGCCATGGGCTCTCACAGGCAATATAGGTTGGTCTAATGCAGGGATACCACCAAATAGCCCTTACCTGTGCTCCCAGTTGGACATGTTATTTTTTCCCTACTGAAAATGCTGAATTACAAAGACAAAGCAATAATACAGTGGTTGATAATGATTATATCACCAGATATCCTGTAGCTTTGAGTTATTAACATCACAGCAAAATTCATTAGCATGTCAAAACACCACAGCAAAGTATGCATACAGACCAGCATGAAGAATTAGGGCATGAAGGACAGTTTATGTGGGGAGTCACTGACAAGGAAAAAAAAGAGAATATTGTGCTTAGGGCAATTCTCATTCATCAGTCTTGTCAGTACAGTTAGAGACTACAGAATAAATGTGTAACCACATCTTGTTTGGTCACACAGAAAAAAAGAGAAGTGATGAGGGTATCTTCCAGTTTTCCCTATGCAGCAGCCAGAGATGCAGACCAGCCCTCATCTCTCTATCTCATCAACTTTCCTTCTGCTGTATAGTACATGATGCACAACATATATTAGAAGATATGTAAGTCAATCCATCTTCTGACCCTCTAAATTGATGGGTTTATATTTTCAAGTGGTGTAAATAGCTGCAACCTCCATGAAGACGTCAGAGTAGTGTTTAGAATAAGGTACCAGACCTTGATGTGCTGCAATCTTCAAAGCTCTTGGAAACTGGCTTAACATTTCCAAGGATATTCATCCACCATAGATAGGTGATGGTAATTAACTACAGTCTCTGTGAGGTGCTGGGCTGTCAAGGGTCATTTCAGTGGGAAGGCATGCACAGCTGCTGCATATGATGTTTTCCAAGCCGTAAAACTGATACTTTGCATTTACAATAACTGTTTCATGAGGAAGGGTAATGCTGATAAAGTCTATTGTCCTACTTACATTCCAAACCAGAAACTTGCCCCACTGCCTGTTTGAAGGCTTATTTGCTTACCATGCACAGTTCTTTTGAGCCCTGCACTGTTACATGTTTTTGCTGTGTGCAGTTAAATCTCTGGTTTCATTTTCCCCTAATTTCATTTTAACACAGTCTCTCAACAGGGGTTGAAACCTGGGTACCTTCTGCTTTACAACTCAGTGGGTACTCTGAATTGAGGTTGCACAGATTTGGCTGCCTTACCATTTCTATCTGTACAACGCAACATGAAATGAGAGATTATCTTACTGACGTTAATGTACAGTGGAACTGGAGCGGGCCTGTATGAAAAATGGATGGTAGTTAACTAGCAGGTGTCAGGTATGAGCAATGAAAGAAATGTGGGAGGCAAACTTTGCCCACTCACTTTGTGTAATACTTGTCTCTCTCTGCAAAGAATGATCTCTTTGTGCAAGCATAAGCCTTGTATTCATTTCCTTCTCTGATCTTATCTAGAGAATTTGAGTGACCCTGATATGCCATTAAATTTGGTCCCTATACTGAACTACTCCTTCCGTTTTTATTCATGTCTTGGCATTACTGGGCATCCCATTTTTCTCCTCCACAGATAGATCAACACCCTGTAATATTGAAGGGCTAATTTTGTGCGTAAGTCATAATACAAAGCAAATGTGATCTAGTAATAACAACCACAGCATTTGAAATGTAGTATATGGTAACGTGATCACACGTTTATCAGACACACCACACTAAGCCTTCTTTCCAAGCCTCAGAGGTTCAGTATTTTCCTTAAAGACACAAAGTCTGTCTATAGTCTATTTACAGCCTAGACCATTTGTAGCCTAAAGACCTACATCTATCTATGATCTTCCATACCATAATTCTAATTTACTTTTGTAATACAGGATTTCACAATGGAGGCAGGACATGATTTTAAAAAATTGAGTAGATGGGCCAAGAAAGAAACAGTCCAGATCTTTCCAGTGTCAGTATGTGTAGTGTATGTTGTCAGATGCAGCATATTTTAAACGCAGACAGTGTCATTCAAAGTTATGTTCGAAATCATAATTCAGTATGGAGACACATCAGCCTCTCAAGGCAACCAGTTCCAGCATTTGAACATCCTACTATAAAAAATTGTTTTCATATGTTTAAATGTTATTTCCTATATTCTCATTCCCTCATCTCTTGCATGAACTACTTGTTCTTGGATGAATGACTTTCTTTTTGACTTAGCAAAAATGCATATCAGTGATCTTCAAAATATCATTAAAAGCTGAGCTGAACATCTTCTGTGTTCCTGTCCTTAAGCAACCCATGCTGTCACTGAATATATAGCAGTAATCTGATGTACCACAGTTACACATGGAGGTTGAATGGAGCGATCTGACACCCATCTCTTGAAGTTCAGCAGTGTGCAACGTTTGAATCACAACAACTTTTTAGAACTTTTCTTTCTTACATATATAAGTATGTATATATATTTGTTTTTCTCATTTAATCTCAAATGCCATTGCGATTTACGGCTAGATATGAACATAAATCATAGAATCATAGAATCATAGAATCAGAATCATAGAAACATGGAATCATAGAAGTGTTTGTGTCGGAAGTGACCCTTCAAAGTCATTTAGTCCAAATAACAGGGACACCTACAGCTCCATCAGGTGCTCAGAGCCCCATCCAGCCTGACCTTGAGTGTCTCCAGGGTTGGGGCATCCACCACCTCTCTGGGCAACCCATGCCAGTGCCTCACCACCCTTAGAGAATTACAGAATTGATGCGACTGTCTGCTTTGTCTAATTTAGGTCAATGCACTGGTACAACTCGTTTTTCTCAGTTTTTTGTAACATATATTGGAACACATGAATTCAGTGTCCTATTTAGTTATAACTGTAGTACTTATTATTGTTAATACACTGTTAAGTAGACTTAAATTGATGTTTCCATTCCACGAGGTAAGAGCTGCTTCACCTGTCAGGATGCATCTTTCTTTCAGACCTTGCTTCACAAATAAAAGGGCCATAAATTTGAAATGCGGAGAGAAAATAAAACACCCACACTGAATGTTTTTATAGATAATGTGGGAAGGTTTAAAAAATGTGTCTTTCATAATATGTGGATTAATTACATAAGGAAAAGAAAACTTCAAAGTGCATCATGGTTTCCTCTGGCAGAACTGATCAACTGCTGGCATCACTGACAGAAAAGACAAACTTCAAAGTGTATAGTCACCTCAGAATGCTCAGAACAAAGGAGATGCTCTTGATACACCTGGGCGGTGAACGAATAGGTATGTTTCCATGGCTATCAATCTCTCTCTTTTTAGTTCTCTTAGAAGCAGAAGTACTAAAAGGAAAAGCAAATAGCATAAAGTTCATTTTTTGTTCGGTAACTTTGAAAACATTTTAAACAAATTTCTTCACTCATCAGGTACAAAATATTGACCTGCTAATCTGAGCAGTAGCAGGTACAGAAAGCAATACTTTCTGTATTAGCTTAAATAACAAACCAATTCATGAATATAACTGATTACAGGATGCATTTTTTTTTCAAGCAAAATAGCTGAGTTGTATGCTGACCGTTTTGAGTTACACAGTTCTGATGCTTCTCATAGCTTATGGCTGCTCACACTGCTGCAGCCCCACATGTCCATATATCAACTTGGCTGCAGTCAGGTCCTCAGCAGAGCCTTCTCTTTTCCGTTCAAAGGGATCTCTGGCTGCAATTCCAAGCAAGCAGTAAACATCCCTAAGTGACATTGCTCAGCATTCATTGCTCAGCATTCACAGAAATGCAGTGAGAGCAGAACTGGATGTATTGGAGGAAATGTACCCCCCTGTAATTATATTAAAACCTCACTCCTCAAATTTTGTGTCTCTAGGGTGCATCTGCTGATGGAAAGGGAGGATTAGGAGAGGGAGGAGAGGAGAGAAGCAGCTTTCTTCTGAAAGGCAGCAAGAGATGATTGCTTCCTATGAAGCTGTCAGGATTGGGGAAGACCTATTTGAGCTGAAGGATCATGTTGGCAAAAGAGCAAGAGAGTACTAATTGCAGGGAATTAGAAGATAATTTTTAACTGCCAGAGCAGTCTGATTTTAGAGAGCCTTCTTCTAAGAATAATGAGGGCAAAACAATGGATAGGTTCTAAATCTTATCTTCATATACTATAACAAAGTCTCATGGTGTCCTCTTTTCCTGTGACTACTGAGGACTTGACTCAGTGTCTCAGGAGCAACTTTTTAAGCCTGTGTTCTGCAAATATAGAAAGAGTCTGTATCACCATTGCATGGTCCCTAGGAGACTCTTAACCAGGTCTCCTGGTATTTATGACCTCCACCTTTATGTTCTCACCAGGCTGCAGGAGGCTGTTGCTGTGTGCTTGCAGAGACACACTGTGCTTCCTTTAAGGAGAAATTTATCGGTGTTCTTTCTTTTTATTTGCTAAGATCACAGCAAGCGATTTCATTTATAACTTAAACTTGTGAAATTTGTTCAGAGAACTTTGATAGAAGGTTTTTTTTTGGAGCAAGGCTCCCAGACCAAAGTGCTATACCTTGCTTCTTTAATGAGAGGATAAAGTGAGGAGATGTCATTGAAAGAGTAAGGCCACTTTGAGAGTGGCAGTTTTAACATGGCATCAGTTATGGTAACTCTCTGATATTCTCTTAATATTAGCCTCCAATAAAGAAAATAAAATAGTTGTTGATAGCCAGGTTGCCAACATCTCAATTCCGTGCAGACTGTTGTTGACATCAGCAGGACACAAACTCTGCAGGTACCTGCTGTTAGCTCTAATCAGTAAGCTCATATACATGGGAGAATATGAACTGGAACAAATTCTCATAGAATTTTTCAGGGCAGACATCACATTTACTTGTAATATCGAACTCCTACGAGCACTCTTTGGTAATAATACCGATAACAATTGTTTATTTTAGGGTCCATTAGTTTTACTTGATTCACTTTGTGCAGGCAGATTTCTAATATGAGCTGTGAACCTGCAAGTTGCTTTGCACAGATCCCTAGATGCACACAGAATACATTTGCAAGTCTGAGCCCATGTATAGTTAGAAATGAAGAAATGTTTTTTTGAAAGTTAGAATAAATAATTCTTGTTGCATTTTGGCAGGTACTTGAATAGTAAATGCTACAGATGAGCGCTGCTTGTATGAAAAAGCAATATGCAAAACAAATGTGATTTGGTATTCTTTATTTTGCCATGTAACTCTTTCAGAAAACTGTATTCTGCTGAAGACTATAATTTTGCAAATGGACCACAGTTAGAATGAAAGATCCTTGAAAATAGGGCCTTGACAGAACAGATTTTTTTTCCCTTCCTATGTATTTGCTCAGGTTAGATTTATATCTGAAAAAGCTTGAATTGATTTCCAATTCAAAAGTAACCTCTGATTTCCTGTCCCTATGGGATTAATAGGGATGAAGCCTGGCTCTGCCTTTTGATGCTTTTATATCAGCCCTGGAAGTACAGAGGGGAGTACAAATCCTTGTCCTCTCATTGTGCCAATGATGAGGACTGAGTGCCTGGTTATCTTTGGAACAGGCAGCTCATCTGTAAAAGGTTGCTTCATGCACAAAATGCTAAAAATAGCATTATATAATAGCATATGTTGTTTATTCATTTGTTTTTAACTGTTTGTGAAGGCTTAGCTGTTCAGCTACCAGACTTAAAGCCCGCATTGGGTTGTAAGGAAAACGTACTCACTCCCTCCTACTGAGAGGAAGGCCCAAAGCAGCCTCTTGTTTTTCTCAGCTTCCCTGAGATTTGGTTGAAGACAGACTTTCCAGAATGCTAATTAGGAAACACTGAAGGACTTGATGGGGGAGAGGAGCAGGGAGAGATCTCCTGAATCATACTGCTCCAGTGCGTGTTGGATGTCCCAAGGCAGGAGATGTTAACAGTTAATGGGCTTTAACACTGAGGGACTGAGGGAAATGCTGCTGCACTCCCCTTCAAAACTGGGATATTTCTTCTCCTTAAAGAACCTTTGTTAAACTGCCAGTGAGTAACTCAGGCTTGACGAAGCAGAGCTATTGGCCTCCGTCATCCCAATCACATGCAAAACAACTTCAAAATCAGAAGAATTCTTGAAGCAATGATGTTCAGTATAAAGAGTAACGCACATATCAGGCTTATAAAAAGCTGAGTGTAATATAAAACTCCAGTGATAACTTGGCACTCTGGGAAATGTCCAAATCTCTGCTAGCAAAGGAAAGGACGGAATCACCCCCTCTAGAGAAGACAGAAGTCACCTCTCTTCTCAAATGCTCAGCATGACACTTAAAGATGTTGCCCTGACTGTCTGGGACTCAGCTGCTATGTGGCAATGTCACAATAACGTCACTCATGCTGCAAAGAAAAGCTCAGGAACTGGTCCAACACCCCTTGAAGTGGGGCACTGAGCCATGGTGAGCTTTTATTCTCACCATGAATGATTAATGGCTCTTCACCGTTGGATCTGAAGTATAGAAAGCACTCAGGTGTGAAAAGGAGTTAAGAAAGTTGAGGAGGTACTCTGGTTTGTTTTGTTTTGTCTTGTTTGTTGCATATTTTTAGGCCTAGCACAATGAATGACAGAAAACAACTTTCTTTCCTTTCACCGGCTGGAGAAAACCTCTGGCTTTAGAAGCTGTTGGGCCCTCCCGTGATTTACTTGCTTTACTTATATTTTTGCAAATTTCTGAGTTGACTTTGGTAGCAGTATGTAGTCTGTTCCAAGCAATTTATAGCAAATTTTTAAAAGAAGACGAGTAAACAACCAATGGTTGCTTAAATAGTGCAATATGAATATTAAGCCCAAATAGAAGCTGCTGCAGAAAACTGCAAGCAACATGCTGATATATGAGAATCTACAACATCCAAGAAACACACAATAAATCAACTACTGATTAGTTATTAACTCTTGGGGAAAGAACTATAATCTCAAAGATGGTCAGTATGTTGTTTTCCAGAAGAAAGACAGAAGTATCTTTTTTTTTCTGATTACAGAAAAAATGCATGTCTGAGGCTGTCTGAGGAGGAATTAAATCTGGCAGGAAGGTTCAGAAGGAAAAGACTCCCTGTGATTCAAAGAGTGACAGTTTTCAAGAGTAACAAATCCTTAATTAATGGGGGATGGATGCCAGAGGCAGTTAGTTTAAAAATAAACTTGAAAGCAAGTGCAGGAATTCCTTGAAAGAAAGGCTTTCCGTAGCCATTTTCTGAGAACATGTTGTTTTATTGGCCTATTTGGTAGAGTATTGGGCCTGGCATTATAGAGGCATCATTCTAATTGTCATTTAATACAATTTTTATTTTATTTTATATTAAGCCATTTCCATGCATCTCCCATCACCTAAGCATGGCATTAAAGAGAATTGAAAATCAAGCAAGCTACTGAAGAAAGAATTGTCTTTTGACAGAACTGGGGCTTCCAGTGCATTTTAATTTTTCTACAGACTCCAAGAGGTAGAGGCAGGGCCTTCTGTGTGACAAGTGGGTTGTTACCAAATAATAAGCACAATACTTGATGTAAAGGTTTGGGGTAAATGTGTGCATTTAGCATATGTAGAGATAGATGAATTTGCATATGGAATTACTGCAGAATTTGAAAAAAGCCAGAGAGATGATGACAGACTATTGCCTTGGTAAAAATTCAACTTTCTAATGCACTTGTATTAAATGTGAACAGACAGGCAAGCAGTTCTGGCTTTTCATAGCTCTCATGCTAAAGAAGCAGTACTTTCACCTACTTTTTGCTCATAAAAGGATTGTGCATAGTTCATTAAGTATTGCAAGTAAATTAGCTACTTTATTTTCCTTGCTTAACTACAATAAGCATTAACCCCAAAAACAGTGGGTAGAAATCTAATGATGTAAGTAGGTAGTGATATTTAACATCCTCTCTTTTTTTTATATTAAAAATATATATATAAATAGAAAGGTCGATTGGTTCACTTTACCTGAGTTTCTGGTTGAGCAGCTCTTTGAAGGAAAAGATTGTTTCTTTTTTACGCATTTCATTAGGTCTCACTCCCTGTCATATTACAACGGAGAGGGCCTTGGTGATGCTAAGTGCATTTGACAGGTACGGCAGTAAGGAGCACATAAAAGCATCACTAGAGCCAGCCTGTACTCATTAATTCATAGGCTTTTCTGGAGTTCTTATTCCTATAATATGTGGGGCTTTGTAAACTGGAAATGGGTTTTTCTTCACAGCACACTCATGAGAAGCACTGAAGCAGTTGCTCAGTTTTATAGATGAGTGAGAGATTTGCAGAGATCTTAGGTGATTACAGCGTAACATCATTTGAAAAGCTGAGCAGATACCCCAGGTCTCTTTGGTCCAGCCTTACTCTAAGGGTGTCTGTGCCTTGACTGTGTTTTCACAGTGCTGAGTGCCATAGAACCCACGAACTCTGTGTCACGCTATCAGTTAAACATGTTAGTTTAAAATAAAGTGATAGCACTTATAGTACTTTAATATAACATGCATTGCATTTTTTGTGATATACTTTCATGTTGTATGCTCATCTTTTCATCTTCAACATACATTTGAAACAAACATTAACTGAGTTGGAACTTGGGCCTTTATTTTCATTGATCTCTGCACTGATGTTAGATGAGATATTCAGTGAGCTCAGGATCTGACCCATGACAACTAGGTCAGTCATTGGAAGCTTAAGAATTTCTTTTTCTTTATTTATTTAATCAGTTTTGTGATATTCACATAAGGCCGTGCTATGGCTTGGAAAGCAGCATTACGTGTAATTTTAATTAAGCCAGCAAATGCTCTCATGGGTTTTTCTTGTGAAATTTAATTTCTGTAAACCACGGGTAAACAGCATTGACTTGATTGAATGACAGAGCTCTTTAATGAGATGTTTGTAATCCTATAAATTTGGAATATGTTAATCTGGTTTGATTACAATGAATGAATGGATATTTTTCGAAGACTGTTCTTATACACACACACCCACTCCAACTAGTGAGCATAATTATTTGGATTTCTGTGCTAGTTGTTAATTCTCAGGAAAATTATCAAAATTTAAATTCCTGAGTAATAGTTTGTAGTGGTTGCTGCTGGTAACCAGCAACCAACATTCAGTATTACCAGTATGATTTACAAATCCCAGAAATGCACTACTGTTAGTTATTACACCAATGACACTGCAGCTCATTACGTTTTTTTCACGCTCACCTAAGAACAAAGGGTTAATTAAGCATATTATATTAGAAATGTAGTTACAGGGTGTTCAAGTATTGCATGTCTAGAATTGGAAAACAGAAATCTGGCAGTCTTTCTTAGCTATAGATACATTACTTTTTCAAAAGGAAAGAAATTCTAAGTGAGGAAAGTGAAAGTGTTGTTTCCGCATTGAACGTTAGAAAACAATTAGAAACAACACTAGAAAATTATTTGGATATTTCCAACATAAGTATCTGCAAAAAGATGTTAATTCATTCATATCAACTCAACAAAACACAGCTAGGAATACAAATGAGGATTTGCAATTATCTAGATGACAAAAAACAGTTTTATAAAACCGGGTCTTTTTACAATGAGCATTTCAGGAACTGGCAAAAGGAAATTGTAGATATGACTTCTAATCTTAACTGCCAGTTACTCATTATTGATTATGGCATATCTATTCCTATTTAAATTATGTATACTGGGTAAACAAATTATTTAAGAGACAAATATTTCCTTCATTTCCTCTTTCCATGGATAAACTATGTTTTCAGATGGTACTTCAGATCTGTCCATTGCCTACAGAAAAGCAATGGGGAATTGCCTGTAGGAATACAGTGGGAGTCTCTGTTGAGTCTCTGTTGAGTATCTCAACTATATGCCTAAAGTGAGACAATATTAATGTTGGCCTAAATCCCTATTTCTTACTCAGTCAAGATTCCATCCAAGGCAGGACTTTGTATCAAGGAGAGAGTTGCCATAAGAAGGGCTCTCATATCAGTACATCATCACAGAATCATAGAATCACTGAATGGCTTGGGTTGGAAGGGACCATAATGATCATCTGGGGTGCCCATGTAGTGCATCAATTTTAAACAGCATTAGAATACAGTAGGCAAGAGAAGGAAAAAAAAAAATCCACTTCCATAGCTCCAATAACATTAGATGAAAGCTGTTATATATATTTAATAAAGCAAGTGTTTATTATGCAAGCATTCAGTGGTGTAAAGGACTGACTTCACCCTTCTTTCAGAATAAAACTCTGGCACTGCTGATATCCACGCTGTGGATGTACACAAAGTAAGATGGGCTGTATGGGGCTTTCCCGTGGGTGAGTGGGTGTGAATACCAGCAAATGCAGTCATGTTCATCAGATTTACACTCAATTTCTATAAGCAGGCTGCTCCTATGTTCATTTTTGAGAGGCATTTGAGCCACTGAATTTTATTTGCACAAGCACTCACAGAAAGTTGATTTTAATCATACAAATAAGTAGGGTTTCACAAACCCCAATTCTGAATTTGCGCTTGGAGAAATGACTTAAATTGTTATCCAATGAAGGGACAGGAACAACAAACAGATTCTGTGATTAACTGTCCCTAAAAATATTATTCAAATTGTAAATATTCAAGATCAGAAAATTATACACACAAGGCAAGTTAGAATAATTACTGTACTTGAGGAAGTTGATGTTATCTGGATATATTTCATAACACGAGAGGACTGCTTAATTTTATCCTCTGCTTTTAAAAAATGGAGTGCCATTACATATCCTATAAAAAATCTTTTTTTTTTTTTTTTTTTAGCCACTAAGGAAAAGAAAAAATCATTTTATTTATGATGCATAGTAGAAAACAGTATGTCCTTTACTTAAGAAATCCATTTCAGAAACCCAGGGTATTGCAGGAATTATTTGACCGTAAGGTAACGGCAAGAATGTATGTTCATTAGATACCCCCAAATGATACAGATTCATTTTCACAAGTTTTATTGAAAAATATATCCCTGAATGATTAAGTAAAGAGCTGGCTTCATCCACGTAGAAATGTAATTACTGTAATTTGCATGCTTACTAGCACTCAATTACTTATGAAGTTGCAATCAGGAATCTGACAGATGAGGGATTAATTCCCCAGAAGCAGGGTTTCTTCCCTCATTGTGAACATATGTGTACAGAGGAAACAGATCTGAATATGCCAGATGAATAAATTAAGAAGTCTAGGGTAAAACAGAACAGCTGGAAATGTAACTGGTGATAATTGAAAGCTAATTAACATCAATGAACAATTTTCTACCAGGTGTTCATTTAGCCATATAGAAACTAGAGAAATTGCATGGACTGCATTTTCATTCAGAAATGTGATATGAACTGCTGCTCTACCTACATGATAATTGGAAAATGCCTGTTATGGCTATAAATATTCATGTGACTTTGACTGATTTGCCAAACATTTCTTTTTAAGCACTGACTTGGTTTTATGTGTCTTTCCTCAGAGATGTAAGTATTTCTTACTTTAAATAATAGATAATTAAAACGAAAATCTACTTTTAAGAATACTTTTGAACGTGAAAGCTCTTTCTCTGACATTCTTTGTCAGTTTTGGCTATATTTTATGTACTTTAAATGCTTCTAAAGATACCTATTGATAAGGATTGATAGCTGTGGTTATCTACCTAACCAAGAACGTTAAGCAAAAGAAATCAGAAAACTGAAAGATGTGATAATTCACCTGTTGATATCTGTTTTTCTGCATTGACAGAGGAACATATGTGACTAGCTTAGATTAAGGCAGTTAACCTTTAGACATCTGAAAGTAGGTCAGCTGAATCCCACCATAACTGTGTATAAGAAATGGGGGATCTTTCCATTTTGAGAGGAGCTGTTAGCACAAACGTGACGTTGTTAATGTCTTCTATCTTGGATGCATACTTTTGGCTATCGTGAAACCTGAAGTTTTTATTTTACTGGGGTATTGCCTGATTTCTTTACAAAATGAGTATAAGAGTTGCCTATGGAAAAACAGAAAGCCCATTGGTTGAAGAGTTTAGTTTTTCTATTCAGATTACCTTTCTATTCACGTCAGAGAGTATTGCACTATTCTACTACACTATTACCACAGTATTCTATTGAGATTATCTTTGTCAGAGAGGTTTTTAATATTTTTTTTTTACTATTTTATAAACTGCAGCTACTCTTTAGGGCAAATATTTAATGGTCTTAATCTAAAATATCACTCTTATTGCTCTATAGCAGCTTTGTTTTGAGATCAGGGAGAGGAAAGGAATTTGAAGGACTGTCATGGGAATTCGTATTTTTATGATCAAAGACGCCTTCATAAACAACAGTAGTAACAGAATCAATATAGTTCTCATTATTTGCCATAACAAAGAATCCTAAAACTAATTAAGTAGAGATGACGTTTTAAATGACATTAACAAAATTTTTTCCCCTGTAATTGTCAGAAGTTTGGTATTTTGTTATAGATTAATGAGACTTCTGGAAAACAAGTTCTTGCCTGAGTTGTTTTAAATCTTGGAGTTCTGATTAAATTTTAATTTTATTACGGTAAAGGATGAAAAAAATGGCAATAGCAGTCAGAAGGTCACTTCTGCAACACCACCAGTACAGGAAATAACATTTACACTAATGTCTGCAAGAGTTGTTCTTACAAGCTTCAGAAAATTTCAAGTTAACTATTAATAAACGTTGCCACAGTAGGAAGAGACATGCCAGGAACAGCAATAGCAATAATTACCTCTAACTGCATTCCTGGCAAACCTGGGTATTTAAAGGCTGTTTGAAGGAAAGTATGTGGGTCAAGAGCTGTCACTGTTCAACAGAAAATATATCATTCATTTTATAACTCATTTCTTTATTAAAAAAAAATCATAGAAATCTTGATATCCCAAATGGCTCAAAATCAAAAAACTTAGTATTTTTTTTGAGAATGTTTTAATTCTGAAAACTGAGAAGGAACTATTTGATTATGGTAGAAGAATTTTACCTGAAGGGGCCTACAGGAAAGCTGGGGAGGGACTTCTTACAAGGGCATGTAGAGACAGGATGGGGGGAAATGGTTTAAAACTGGAGGTGAGTAGATTTAGGCCAGATATTAGGAAGAAATTCTTTACTGTGAGGGTGGTGAGACACTGGAACAGGTTGCCCAGATAGGTTGTGGATGCTCCCTCCCTGGAAGCATTCAAGGCCAGGCTGCATGCAGCTGTGAGCAACCTGGTCTAGAGGGAGGTGTCCCTGCCTATAGCAGGGAGTTGGAACTAGATAAAGATCCCATCCAACACAAACCATTCTATGAATTTTGAAAACAATTAAGCATTCTGAAGTTTAGACATTAAAATACCTCACCAAAATTTTTTTCTTCCTTTTATCTTTGACTCCTTGCTGATGAAGAATTAGTGTGATCTAAGTGATAAAAGAGAAATGCAAAGTAACACTAAAATTAGCTACTGTCTTCCAAATATGGGTAAAAAAAGGCAAGAAATATTTATTCGGTGTTCTTTGGTGTCTCCAACTGAGAAAGAAGTATGTGTTCTTGACAGAGATGTCCTAAATGAATAATGCTTACTTCCCATTTTTGCTATAGGTAAGATTTATATGGATTTGTACGTGCAAGTGAGGTGCTGCTTTAAGTCAGGCTAGTTAGGTGAAGGTGTTGACCTACGTTCTGTTCAAACAGGTGACTCAGATACCAGTGTTCCCAGCCATAGGTATTGCTGGATGTCATACTTTGCCTCCAGTCTTAGGAAAGTTCTCTCAGCATGTTTTCATTTTCAGGACTTTGTGACAGTCATCATTGGGCATATTGAGAAATTAATGATTTCTGGAAATAAAAGCACTGAAAAGTTAAAAGCTACAAGTGTTACTGGCAGAGAGGGCCTATCGCACTGCCACAGCCAGGAGCAGGATAGCCATGGACATGGGGCCAGGACGTGGGCCTGGCTCGGTGGGACCCGTGGCAGGGCTGTGGGGAGCTGGATCCTGGCCCCACTGCCACTTGTCTGCGGCGGGGACTGAACTGGGGCCCTGGGCAGGTGCAGAGAGCTCTGGGAGTCTCTGGGTGCCCTCAGGTCCGCTCACATACTCATAAGATGCTAGCACAAAGCAAACAGTCATATTTTGGGCGGTGCTGGTGCTTGGTGTGCTTTTATTTTAATCCTTTTTTTTTTTTTTTTAGTGCAAACGCTGTTTATGGAGCACTCAATCAATTAAGTCTCAGTAGTAAAAAAAAAAAAGAAAAAAAATACTCTGCAGTGTGCTGGGAGGGAGAAGGAGGGCAACCACACCTCCACATTGCTGGCATAGCTGATATATAGGGGTGGAGAGCTGAGTGCTTGCAGTTGGTGGTGCTTGCAGGCTGACTTGCAAGACCAGAGTAAAAACAGAGCTCTTAGCTGGTTTACTACTTTGTGTCATGCTCTCTTTTTTTCATAACTTTGAATGACAGAAAGTCTAGTGAACTGGGATTCAGTAAGATCTCACTGTCTTCATTCTGATTTCCGTTCTTCAGGTAGAATAGCAGATACATCCCACTGCCTGTGAATGTATCTGTGATGGGATGATCAAGATGCAAAGCCCACTTTTGATTCAAAAGAAGATCAGTACCACATTGGATGCTGAACCTTGCATTTTGCTGCTCTTATAAAGTTGTCTGGTGTGCAATAGTATGCAGTGAGATGCACATAAGAATACATGCCATTGTTTTATTCAGAAGTAGTAAACCTCTGCTTTATCCCTATGGCTGAGCCTCTGGAAGGAGGAGCACTCCCAGAGAAGATGTAATTGCCATTGGTTTGTTAAGCTGGATGCTGTTGTACTTGACTGTAGGTTTTACCATCTATTGACTTTATTTATATAAACCATAGAAACAGCAGAGCAAGGAGCTGTTTAAAATACATAGATTTGTATTCCATTTTATTTGGTGTATTTGTGCTTCTGCCTGGATAGGTTACTTAGTGTGAGAGACAGGTGGAGAGTAAATGGGATTGAAGAGATTTAGAAGAGTTTAGTATATATCTACAGCTATTTGCTTCACAAAGATGATGACGTTTCATTGCATGCTAGTTCTTTTTGCAAAGCCAATAAAAGAGCAGTTTTTTCTAACTGAAATTCACTTAGAAAACAAAAAGTGTAGACTTTTTTTTTTTTTTTAACTGATGGCACATAAAATGTAGGTTGCTGTGACCTTGTTCTTCTCCGCATTTAAGTGCAGGGGTAGTGAGCTTTAAGGGCGGGAGGTGAAGGATTACTCGGGAGGGTGCCTGTACAGACACTTCCTTTTGCGAGTATGATTTGATGAAGAACAGAGCAAAGGAGACGAAGATGTACAATGGTGAGTAATATTCTCTGTATTGACAGAAGGGAGAATTTACTTGGTGAAGTAAAAGTGTCCTGAGAGAGGACATCAGCTTTTGAAATATGTGCTCTCTTTAGCTAAGCTTGGTTGAAACGCTGTCTTCTGCCCTGAAGTACTTAAGGAAAAAGGAACAATGGCAAACTGATCTTTAATTAGAGTCTCACAAGGAAATTCTGACTTCTGTGAAGCTGAATGTAGTACTCCTCTTGACTATAATGACGAGAAAGATCTGCTTTCAATTTATGGTGGATAAAACAATGACATTTTGTACAAAATCTGGTAGAGGTAACAAAGGAAATCAGAAGTTAAGGGTTCAAATTTGTGTCTTGTGCCATCCTATCACGGTTTTCAGATAGCTGCTGCACAAATACATTTCTGACTGGAGTTAAAAAACGTGATTAAACATAATGTTGTTGAAATACTGCTGCTTTGCCTAGGACAGGTTTTAGACAGCCCAAGAGACAGTAATAAAAATTACAATTTGTGGCTACTGCCGTCAGGGATTGATGCTGCCCTTGCACAGATATGGTGTTCAGAAACGACAAACCATCATGTCTCAGAGATGACAGCAGGCAGAGATTTTAATTTACTTGTTTCAATTCACTTCTATTCTGACATTCTACTTAATCATACTGAGTTTTATTTAACTCTTTTCTGCCAACTGACCTGCTTATTTTTCCTCTCTTTCCCTACAAAAGCAGATGGCTTAATGCACAAATGCTCATGGGCAGTAAAGTTGAATTAGTTTTGTCTGACTAAATATTTTCAGGGAATACCTGATTTGTCAGCTATTGCGTAGTGTATCAAAGCCAAAGGCATCATGTGGATGTGCCTTCTACCTGAAGAATTCAGCACTAACTTTGCAGCCCTCTCATACTAACTGTGCATGTGGACTCATGTAAGCTCATATTCTGTGTCCAGTGGTTGCAGTGTCAAGAACTTGGTTCCATTAAGAAAGAGGAGAAATGATCAGGTTTGAAACAAATGAGGTAATTATGATCTAAAATGTATTGTTTGGCAAATAACTAAGTGTTCATAGGTTTTTGGAGATGGGGATTATGTCTTTGTTTTGTGTATAGAATCTAGCAAAAACAGAATCTGTGCCATGACTAAACCTTAAAACGCTACTGCAGCAGACATAATAACAAATCATAAAAGGGAGCATTACTTATGTTTTGAAAAGAGCCATCATTTCATTGTTCATCTAAATATATTTAAAATTCCGTACTCTGTTCTCTCTCTCTCTCTCTCTCTCTCTCTGTTTAAAAATAATGTCGATTTAACTTTGCAAAAACTGTTTGATTGATACCAACCACTGAGAAAATGAATATTTATTTAAATATGCCCCATATGGAAATAATTGTGATGTGGGAAGGCTGGACATTTTGTTTAATTTAATACAGTGATTTGTTTCACTTCCTCAGCAAGTCTGGTCTCTGCACTATCCAAAACAATTCCAACATTTAAATTGTTTGCTGTATTTGTATTGGGATTTTACTGTGGGTTCATTTGATGTTCAGCTAAAGTTAAATAATTAGAAAATGTGGTGGCTGCAAAATTAGCTTTTGCAGCTTTTAGGTCACGAGACGAATGTATTTCACAGCTTGTCTGGTTAAAATCACTTTCAGCTAATTGAAGATTTTCTCACTCCATTTAGCTGTTAAATCCTGGCATATGGGCTTCTGATCAGTTTTTGTATTCAAACAGATCCTTGGAGGGAACTAGTAATGAATATGCTATTAAAACAAACAAACAAAAATCTAGACCAAATAAACTTAGGACAGTTTATTGTCCACGTTGACAGTGCTGGAACTGTCCTCAACACATCAGGTGTAGAGGGTTCAGTGGTAATGAACCTCCCACACCAGCAATCTGCTGGGAAGGGGCAATTCTCAGAGGCAAAGAGCCCAGCAAAGTACCCTTGGATAACTGTCTCTATAATTACCAAATACAGTTTGGAAGTATGCTACTGCTCAGTAGTTGCTGAAATACTCCTAGGGTAGCAGTTTGACGTATGACGCTCATAGTTTATCTGGACAGTGTTTTTTAAATGATTTATTTATTGTTTAGGTAGGTTAGGGAAATTAAAATAGCACGGGCATCATTAGGAAAAAAGTCATTAATTAGGAATAATGGATGAATTGTACTAAAAAATATTCCATGATAGAAAGATAGAAAGAAAATCTTAGTGATTATTTTACACAGTAAAAATATCAAGACTTTTTAACATTCATATTCAGATTGTATTTTAAAGAAGGAATCTTGTTGCAATCCAACAAGTCGGTCCCTTTGAAGTTTATCTGTGCCAGAAATGTTTCATAAATATATGGCCAGAAAGGTTTGACAAGAAATTAGACTATATATGAGGGCTGCTCCAAAAGTAATGCCTCCTATGTTATGATGTGGGCCTACAATGTCAGAGGCAGATGTTTGTGGGATGGCAGTAGTGGCTGAATCTTCCCATAGATATTCCATTCCATTTTTTGCCATGTGACAGATGGCAGCAGAAGGACAGTCTGACACAATGGTGTCTGACATAGTGTGTGTAGAGCAAAGGTATGTGATTGAATTCCTTGAGGTGGAAAGAAATGGCATCCATTGACATTCATTGACAATTGGTGAATTTTTATGAAAGACCTAACAGTGGATGTGAGCAGAGTGAGGTGGTGCATTTCAGCAGTGGCAACAGCAACATGAAAGACAAGCCATGTTCTGAATGGCCATGCACAACTATTACACCACAAAATGAAGAGTGTCTTGATCAGCTTATCTGCGCAAATTAATGGATAATAACCAGGGAACTGTGTACAAAGCTGAATATCAGCTTCAGTGTTGGAAACAGTGGTGGCAGTGTTCGAATACTGTAGACTTTGTACCAGGTGAATCCCACAACCCCTCACACAAGAACAGAAAGAACACCCTATGCAAGTTTGAACAAATACGAGGTTGAAGGTGACCATTTCCTGGGTTGCATCATTATTGTGACAAAACATGGTGTCACCACTACAAGCAAGAGTCATGGCAGTAGTCCATGGAGTGGCTATTCCTATGAAGCCTATGGTGGTAGGCTGAAGGAATTGGGCTTGTTCAGCCTGAAAAAGAGAAGGCTTGGGGAGACATAATTGCAGCCTTCCAATATTTAAAGAAAGTTAATTAACATGAGGAAAATCAACTTTTTACAAGAGTAGATAGTGATAGGATGAAGGGGAGTGGTTTTATGCTAAAGGAGAGGAGATTTAGGTTAGATGTTGGGGGAAGTTTTTTACTGAGAGTGCTGGAAGAAGTGCTGGTAAAGTGTTGGAACAGGCTGTCCAGAGAGGTTGTGGATGCCCCATCCCCAAAGATGTTTAAGGCCTGGTTGAGTGGGGCTCTGTGCAATCAAACTAGTATTTGATCTAGTGGTTGGCAAACCTGCTTGTGGCAGGGGGGTTGGAACTTGATGATCCTTGATGTCCGTTCCAACCCAAACCATTTTATGATGAGGATTCTATGATGATGAATTCTCCATCAGAGAAAAATTTCAAGACGCAGCCCAAGACACAGTGAATAAAGTTATGTGCACTGTCTTTTTGATAGGAAGGGGCAGATCCTTCTGGATTTCCTGGAACCCAGACAAACTATAAGCTCTGATTGCTGCATTGTGATGCTCGCTAAGCTGAAGGCTTAAACTTCCAGAGTCAGGCCAAAGAAGACAACAAACCTTTCTCTTGCAGCATAACATCAGGCCCCATACCAGTTTTAAGACTGTGGAGCACATTACCAGTCTTGGCTGCACTGTCCTACCACACTCCCTATATAGTTCGGATTTGGCACCTTCTGACTTCTACCTGTTCAGGCCAATGAAAGATGGACTGTGGGGGCAACATTTTCCTAGCAACAATGCCATCATAGCAGCTGTGAAACAAGGGGTCACCTCTGCTGGTGCAGATCTTTATGGGCACTGTAAGCACTCTCTTGTTCATTGCTGGCAAAAATACATAGTTAATGGCAGTGACTGTTGAAAAATAGTATTTTGTAGCTGATAATTTCCTCTATCAAATAGTGTTATTGTATTCTTTGTGTCTGTCGTTTCCATGAAAGCAAATAGGAGATATTACTTTTGGAGCAATCTATATGCATTTGTACTGGCCTCATGTAGGCCAGGTGGCCTACTGGCCCATGTGGCCTTCAGTAGGATTGCAAGATCTGCAGCTAAATTGTGCTCTGGCTGCCTTTCAGTTTTGTGCTGCAAAGAGTTTGTGACTTTTTTTGAAAGTTATTACCATTCTGGGATGATGTGTTCACTTCATCAGTTAGATTGGGGAATATATCACTCTTCAGATGGAGAATTGCAGGGGAACTTGAATGATGTCTTTGTATGCCTGTGTTGGTGCTGCAGTTTAAAAAGCAATTGCAAAAATGAATTGCAGCAGTAGAGCGAAATGAAACCTCACTTGACCAGTCTCATTCTCACATTTTCATTATTCTTTGTGGCTAAAGCCAGAGATGACAAAACTGTGCTCTAAGTAGATGTGAAGGTTGCAGGAAAAGAGGTTGCCTGACATTAGCAACCTCATTAAGGGACTGAATTTTATCAGCCTCTGTTGTGAATACTGAACAGACAGAGTACATGTTTATGTATTTACTGTCCTAGAGAGAAGACACATGTCTTGGGGGAAAGACTTGCTTTCAGTTTATTTCAAAGATTTTAAAACAAATGGCTGTGAAGATATTGAAATACTATTGGTGATATAAATGTGTTCCATTCATCAAATTCACGTTCCAGTTGTTTTTGATTGAAATCACACCTTTTTGAGAAAAAGTGCTTAAGATCCATCTACAAAAATGACAGTCAGTGACTTCACTGTGTCAGTGGAGTGGAAGCGGTAATCAGTAGTGAATTAGATTTCATGAATTTGGCAAATGGTAAGCAAAGAGCAGCTTCCATGTAAGAAATTCTGTATCAGGTGCAAGCCGGTCACAGGCTGTGTCCCTGAGGGGTCGGTCTTGGGGCTGGTGCTCTTCAACATCTTCATCAAGGACATAGATGATGGCATTGAGTGCACACTCAGCAAGTTTGCGGATGCCACCAAGCTGAGTTGTTCAGTCGATACATTGGAAGGAAGGGAAGCCATCCAGAGGGACCTGGACAGGCGGAGTAGTGGGCTCATGAAAACCTAATGAGGTTCAACGAGGCCAAGTGCAAAGTGTTGCACTTGGGCTGGGGCAATCCCAGCTACTGATACAGACTGGGGGAAGAACTCATTGAGAGCAGCCCTGTGGAGAAGGACTTGGGGATCCTGGTGGACAAGAAGCTGGACATGAGCCAGTGGTGTGCGCCTGCAGCCCGGAAGGCCAACTGTGTTCTGGGCTGCATTAAAAAAAGGGGTGACCAGCAGGAGAGGGAGGTGATTGTCCCCCTCTACTCAGCTCTTGTGAGGCCCCATCCGCAGTACTGCGTCCAGGCCTGGGGCCCCAATACAGGAAGGATGTGGAGCTCTTGGAACGGGTCCAGAGGAGGGCACTAAGATGATCAGAGGGCTGGTGCACCTCTCCTATGAGGAAAGGTTGAGGGAACTGGCCTTGTTTAGCTTGGAGAAGAGAGGGCTCCAGGGAGACCTCATTGTGGCCGTCCAGTACTTGGAGGGAGTACATAAACAGGGGAAGGGGATCGGCTGTTTATGAGGGTGGATAGTGATAGGACAAGGGAGAATGGATTTAAACTGCGAGAAGGGAGGTTCAGGTTAGATATTAGGAGGAAGTTTTTCCTCCAGAGGGTGGTGACGCACTGGAACAGGTTGCCCAAGGAGGTTGTGGATGCCCCATCCCTGGAGGCATTCAAGGCCAGGCTGGATGTGGCTCTGGGCAGCCTGATCTGGTGGTTGGTGACTCTGCACATAGCAGGGGAGTTGAAACTTGATGATTATTGTGGTCCTTTTCAACCCAGGCCATTTTATGATTCAATTCTATGATTCTATGAAATTGCAAAGTAGTATGGTAATTTTTATTTTTTTTAATGAAAAAAATTAGATACTAATTATTTTCCCACTACAAGGCTGCTTTTTGAATATAGTCCAAAAGGGATGTTTTCAGACAGCTTCATAATACAAGTCCCTGCAGAAGACTGATAGTGTGGGATGTCTCCTGAGCTCGGTAGAGGTTTGTGACAAATCCTTTAGGAGCGAATGTTAATAGTGTTTTTGTCACCTTCTGGCGTATTTTGATATACTGTCCGCATATCCCCAGTTTGGATCATGAATGATCTGAAAGGAGCTTAATAATCTGAAGTTTATTAAAATCTCTCTAGTCAGCCATATGTTTTCACTGAACCAAAAGTACTTAATGGACAATTTTTGGATACTGTAATATAGAATAATGATATATGGCTTCTCTCTGTATCCTGCATGTAAAAGTTATAAGCAACATTTTTATGCAGTAAAAGACTTAGAAAATTATCCGGTGCTGGATAACATCACAGCATGACCTCAAGTATCTGTTTTTCTTGGAGAGAAGTGTATGGTGCCTAGCCAGCAGCACATGTATCAATATCTCAGAGATTTTAGCAGTAATAATGTAGGCAAGTAGGAAATTAGGTACCTTAAGGGGCAGTAGGACTGAATAAAATCCAGTAGGAAATCCTCAGTGGCTTTGAGGATTTGTATGATGCCTAAAATTTGAGTTAATAACCTTAAATCCACACTAGGAAGGGAGAGGGGAAAAAAGAAAAAGAATTCCCTGATTTCGTGTCAGGCTATACATGAAAAACATTGCCAGCACTGGAAGATCTGAAAAAAGAGAACTTTTTCCAGTTGCTGGAATTCTCCTTTCTTATCATTCTGTGCTCAACTCCAGGTTTTTCCATCTCACCAATAAAGGGGAACATCCTCACTTTTGGTACTATAACAAAAGTATTAGCCCTGAAGACAATTCGCTAAAACCAATTTTCAAGTCTGTGTCCTCGAAAAAATAATGGTAGAGATTCTCAACAGGAGCTCTTACAAAGACTCTGTTTCTAATCTCAGGAACTGTTCCTAATAACTGAACTGTTTTGATTCAAACTTCCCCCTAAGTTCAGCCAGCAGAAGGCCCAGGCGGGAGCTTTCTGACTCGGTGTCTGACATCTGGCAAGCACTGAAGAACTGGAGACAGGCTCCCAGGGCAGGAAGTATCGCATGATATCAGTTCTAGTTGTCAGCTTCACTTCTCATCTTTACGGTAAAAGTTATCATTTCAGCCACTTCAAGGGGTGCAGTCAGGTGGAGAAAACTTCTGTAGGGTAAAGGATAGCAATGGGAGAACTCCAGTGGCCATTGATATTCACGTTGAAGTGTTTCACAGCTGTGCTAATCAGATAGTCCTTAAGTCTATACAGTTTGCAATCCAGTATGAGCAGAAATCACTTTGTGGATTACCATTTTATTCTACAAAAAAAAAAAAAAAAGTGATATTGTAGACAGTGATTTTAGATAACTTTGAAATAAAATCTGTCTTAACCTGAGCTATTAATTCAAACCAAACTGTGCCATATAATTACATTCATTATTCCCTATGCTACCACATTGTCTGCTGAAGACAACGATCATATGATACAGCACTTTCAAGCAATTATGGCCTGTATTGAAAGTTACTGAAGCTCAACTAATTGTCTAGCTAAAATTAAAAGGGTAAAGCTTCTCCACCTCTAAATTCCCTTTGCTCCTGGTGAAATTACAGACCCTTGAATTGATTCAAGTTTTGCCATCGATTTCTGCAAATCTGAAGAACAACCATGAGTATTTTTTTCCTTCTTTCATTTTTCATTTGGCTGACAGAATATATTTTGTAATAATTCCCAGGTGAGGCAGTGAAATCTTTAATTTCCATTTCTGGTCTGAATGACATGGTAGGTATTTCTGTGTAAATACTGCATATTGTAGAGTTTGTGGCCTTGATGTTGATGCCTTTTATTTCATTTTCAAAACAGGTAGCAAATTTCTACTCAGTATATTGCATATTAGTAGTTTTGCTACTACACACCTATGTCAATGAAATAAATTTCATTTAGAAATAAATAGGTGTAAAATTGACTACTGAAAAAAAAGCAGATGCAAAAATTGCAAAAAATATACAAAAATGGCACATTTGTGTTTGGGTAATTTTCTTCAAATTCTCTTTATCATGGCAGTGAGTACACAGTATGCTACTTACATGTTGAATATTCCTACTTTCGTTTCATCAGAATTTGGCTTTGTGTCGCCCATGAACACTTGATATCAGTGTCAGAGAGTTTAATAGATAATTCTTTTCCATAAAGCCTTGAAAATTAAATGATAATTTTGATTTGCCTGTTCAAAACTCCTTTGTGCTTGGCTGTCTGTCCAGGTACAAAGATCTAAATGTTTGAGCAGATGACTGACCACACATGATTTTCAATTTGTGTGTTTATTAATTTATTAAATTTGTTTGTAATTTTTTTTATTTTTATTTATTTATTTATTATTTGATAATGGAAAAAAAATAAAAAGAAGGAAAAATCAGATAAGTAAAATATGTGTTTACCCAACTGAAATATGATTTTTCTCTTCCTCAAAGGTTTTAAACATCTGACACCAGGGAACTGTGCACTGATAAAAGCTGTTACTCTCTTATGAATTAAAACCAAGCTATGTCGCCTAAAGATACACATGAACACTAATAATTTCCAAAGCAAGTCATTCCTTGGCTGGTCTGAAACACATTTCATTTGCTCATGTGCTAGCCCCAGAGGAATTTTCAATGTTGTGAGCCCCTCTGAGTAATACAGCTTCATCACACAGCTCCATTGCATTAATATTTTCTTCTTCCATTTTGTTTTTGTATCACTCACTGGTGCTCTTCTGGATGGAGCCCTTAAATTTGTTTTATCTGCAAAACCTGATGTATAGTTTATCACAGTGGTATGCTTCAGCATGAGAGATTTCTAATTTAGTCCCTAGCATCTTGGCTAAATGGAAACAGAAAATTGGCATGCAATAATAAACCTTAGCTTCAGTAGAATTAACAGTTAAACCAAATTAATTAGATTCAGAGATACTAATTCAGAGCTTTCTGCAATTAAAAGAAAATCTTAACACAAACTTACGAGTTTATAAACAGGGTGGAGACCAATATTTTCCTTGGGCTGATTAATGAAGAAACAAATGGTTTTAAACTGAAATAGGGGAGATTAGATTAGATAACATGAGGAAATTCTTCACTCAGAGATGGCATGGCACTGGAATAAGCTGCCCAGAGGGTCAGGTTGAATGGGCCTGAGCAACCTGGTCTAGTGCATCAACTATGCTCGCAGCAGGCACATTAGAATTGTATGGGCTTTAAGGTCCCTTCCAACCAAAGCCATTCTGTGGCACTCCATCGCAGTGGGCTCTGCTTGGTGCCAGGTCTTCCAATGGCCTGGTGATGTGGTTGAGGACAGTATAGCACCAGTCAGACCTTGTGACTGACCGAGGCCAGCCCAGGCCCTGGTGGTTTGGGTCCCTGGGCAGCTTCAAGGTGCTGGGAACACCTCTGGGAATCAGCAGTGGGTGGAATGCTGGAGTGGGGGTGGAGGTGGTGTGGGCATCCTGGAAAACACCTGGCCTTTTGAAAGATGGATCTGCCTGCATGTTACCTTGGGAAACACGCCCACTGTTGCCAAGTACGTGCATAATTACTTGCACCAGAAATGTCTTGGTGTACTTATTTAACACATTTATCAGTTGTGGTCAGCCTACTTGGCTTGTTACATAAATGTTCTCCTTGGCAGAGAGCGCCAGGTCAACCAAGACCGTATAAATAGAGTGATGTGAGTAGATGTGACCAGAGCTCATATGACATTTGCTTCCTGCACCTCTGCCCCTTCCCTCCCTACTCCTACACCTGGCAAAACAGATTACAACTTCAAGAAAAAAATCCACTGAAACAGTGGGAGCGGGCAGTGCTCTGCCGTATTGTCTAAAAATACTGCACCATGTTTCAAAAAAGAAACCTGCAGGATATTGTGCAGTTAGGCAGAACTTCCTGCCTTTAGGTATTTTACTCTTGAAAGAAGAACTTACAAAGTGTGATGATGGTGTTTCCTCTGCAGCATGTGTGCCTTGTACCAAGGGCTAATGTACTTTGCTAAATGCTAAAGTGAGAGACGTGGAAATTCACAGGCCTAAACTTCGCAGCATTTTAATTAACCTGCTTATTCTGTATAGAGAGTGCACTTTTAAAATAGCATCCCTTAAACCCATTTGCTTTTTTCTATTATCTCCCCTCCTGCCATGAAAGTTTTTTGTATTAGAAGAGCACACAAGAGTGTTAAGCTGAACTCCTTTAAAGGCTAATAATACAATTGTATGCTTGGTTGGGTCCAATGCCTGTCAGGTCAGCTTCTGCACTACTGGGGGATAGATCACTGTTGCTACAGTGAGCGTCATTCTCCCAGCACGTCAGTGGCTGACTGTGTATCGTGTGCATAAAAAGCTACCTGAATCTGGGACCATTAGATAATACTACAGACAGGCTTTCTGTAAATCAGAAAGAGTTTTCTTCCCACCGACAGTATCTACTCCAGGGCCTCACTGTATGCTAACATGATGGTGGAAGAGGATCACACCCTTCAATAGAGCTTTGCAACACCTCTCTGCCCAGCCTTGGAAGGATGGATCTTATGTCCTAGGATGTGGTGATGTACTTTATCCAGGCTGCAAAATGAGAAGTGTAGGAATGAAATGAAACAAGAACTAGGCAGTAGAAGTAGTTCACACAGATAGCTACTTAAAGACAAACAAAAGCAAATAAACAAAAAAAGGAAACATCTGTTCTGTTCTGCAAGAAAGCCACAGTTTAATATCTTAATCCCGATCCTTCAGTGAGAGGTAAAAATGCCTCCAGATAATAGCCTAGGAACTGGGAGTCATGGACCCAATAGAGAAACTAATTGGCAGTGTTTCCTCTACACCATATCCTCTATTAAAACCTCACTGTTCTGTAGGCAGTAATTACTAATTTCTGGTCCCACAGCATCTAAAATATTATCACCTCTTTCTGCTAACATTTTCTTCTGCTCCCTTGGTACCCACTGTCCTTTTCCTTGAAAGACAGATGCAATTAAATTAAAATCAGAGCAGTGATTCATGCTCTCAGTTTACCTTGGAGATTTAGAGCTGAAAAAGGGTTTATGTGCTTGAAAGTCTGTAATTGTTTTGCAGCTCTATCAATCAAAGTTACCCCTGTAAACATTGCCTTGTTCAAATCCCTGGATCATCGTAAGCCACAACATCGCATTACAAAAATGCAGCGTCGTTGGAGATTGAAAAGAAGAAAAAAGTGCATACAATCCAGTATGACCGAGAATCTGCATCTGCTCTGTGTCTCATTTCATTAGCTGTTTTTTTACTTAAAAAAAAACCAAAAATTTGTATGTAGATCTGATATGGCATCAGGGAGGTTGCAGAGGGGATAGCAGCACGTCTGACTTGTGTTGAGTTAGCCTTAATTATTCAAACTCATGAGAGCCTTGAGAAACACCAGTCATTGCTCTCTCTCTTCTTCCTGTCCTCCCTTTGGCCATACTATTTCCATTGTTGGTTGGCATCTGTTCATGTCAACCCCTGCCTGTGACTGGTACAGATCAGCTGGGTTGTCGCATCCCAGGCAGGGAGGAGAACAGCTCTGCAATTGTTCATTTACCAGAAATTAATTTTTGTAATATAAAAGAAAAACTGCTCAGCAGCTTTATTGGTCAGTGATCTATATGAAAGCTTTGATCTAAAGATGTAGAAAATACAGTGAAATAATTTCTGATTATCTGCATCCATAATTCTAAACCTTACATGAGTTTAGCCAAGCCCTAAGTATTAGAGAAACGTGGTATTAAAGTGAAGAGTGTTGAAACTGCGAATGCAAAGTGGTAGAGTAGCAAGGATCTTACACTGTAGTTGTTCAGCCTTTCCTGAACTGGAGAAAGGAGGGCCGCATTTGGATATTATCAGATGACTTTTGTGCTTTCTCCAATAAAACTTCAGGAGTTGGCCCTGTTTCCAGTTATTTTTCTAATTTTTACACTGAGGGAAATATGAACATAAATTTGTTTAGTGCTCACTTAAAGCCTGGAGATGAAAATCCTACTGTGGTTTGCTAAGAGATTATTTAAGGTTGTGTGTGTGACAATACAGCTGAGAAGTGAAGTTCAAAAGCAGGACTTTGTTGATCTGATGCTAACATCTGTACTAAGGAATGAAATAGGCCAAGTCCCATAGTTGGAGGGCAAACAGCACATCCTGGATTCTGTTTCTACCCCTAAATTCTAAATTCGCCTTTCTCTTCTCTCGTCCTTTTGTTCTATGCTATGTCTCCAATCTATAGCTATTACATACTTCTGCTACAGGAGCATACTGCACAGCCTCCACTTCTTCCAGCTTTTACTGGGGAGCCTAAAACTGGGCACAGGAGCAGAGAGAGTGATCGTGTCCCTTAACTTGCTGACAATGCCATGCCAATGCAGTCCTCTATGTAATTATCATGGGAATATACTACAGACTTTCAAAGGTCCTATTGATCAGAGAGATAAAATGTGAGCTTTATGTGTAGAAGAGGTGGAAGAAGGAAGTGATAAATGTTTTAGTTGATTTTCTGCATGGGGAAAACATGGTTATATGAATGCATTTATACATTATAATAATAAACACCAGCATTTTAATGTATTATCAGATACATACTGCAAATTGGATGTTGGTATAATGAATTGTTACGCAATACTAAATGTTATTCATTCAGATGTTCTTTAATACTTAATACCTCTTTGATGCTTAAATAGCAAACTGGAAGTTAAACAGAACCAGAAATGTTACTGCTTTGACAAATCCACTTAAATTGTCTTTTTTTCTTTTCCTTTTCCCTTTATTTTTCTACCACACGTGGGCACAAAAAAATCAAAGCAAAGGTAAACGGCAAAGGTAAAATTGTTGAAAGAATAACTTGCCTAAGTTTGCACAATGAAAATATCAATATTAAAGGTGCCCTGGGAATCTTTGTTGGATAGGAACCTGACCTATCACAACTTGTACCTCAGGTCCAGGGGAACTCAGGTGCAGTAGGTGGGACTTCAAGTGTGTGAGATGTAGTGAATTGAAGACCAGAATGTCAGAAATTGATCTCACCAATATTATTGTACCCATTATGTGCTGACTCCAGCATTACAGTATGGGACCTAATTAGGCATCAACGCTTACAGATTTTATATCATTTATTTTCAAGCCTCCTATTCTTCAGCAAAATGTTCTTAAATTTGAAATGTTATTCCCGGGTAAGTAATACATATCTAATCTCTTGGGTCTTCTAAAGCAAACCTTGACAAAGAGAAAAATCACTGGCAGCAGATGGGAAGATATGACTAATATATCTTTGCTTTCTCTCTTTTATCTGTGATTAAGTTTTATGCAGACATCTTGAATATACAGTTTTCCATATAAAAAGCTGCTATTAAGGACATGAAGAGATTTTCGGGGATTAACAAGTGCAGTATGGGACTTTCTGCATTTCTTAATACACTGTATTTCAGTGCATTGAGTAGTTTCTTTTGTCTCTTTCCAGAGTTTCACCATGAAAGCCGCCAGTGCTCCTGACTTGGTAAGAAGAGTCAGTCTTTTCCCACGTGATACTTATCCTATTGATTTTAAGAGAAACACACTTTTCTTGCGCTTGAGGATACGCAGAATGTTTCTAAAGAGCAGTTAATTTTCTCAGTCTTGGCATCTTCATTCTTAAGAGCCTTTTCAAAATGTAAATTAGAGACCAAGTCTACAGAAACAGAAATTTTAGAGCACATGCTAATTGCAGAAATCTGAGATGCTTGCTCTGAATGGTGGGTTGTCAGTCAGGCTTGCATTAACGTGAGCGCTGTGGATTTGTACTGCTAGTTTAAAGCAGCTCAAGAGGACATACGAACCTTTTCTCTTACAGAGAGTGCAGAGCTAACTCCCAGCTCTATTCTCTTGCCCCTGAAGCTCTTTTAATTATTGAGATCTTGTTAGCATAATTCAACAACTTTAAAAATGAATCATATGCAGATCAGTTAGGGAGGAAGTGAAATGGTATTTTGTACTCTGCAAAATTGTAACACTACACAGTGATCTCTATCAGAAAGCATTGGGGCCATCCAAGGCATTTCAGACTTCTTCTGATGACTTTTTCTGAATAAATTCATTTGCATAATAACAAACAAACCAACCAAATCAAAGCAAGAACATCTCAAAATCCCATAGTCAACATTTGACTTTTTAAGCTTTAGGTTTATAAATACATCTATTAATAAGAATCATAGAACCATTGAACAGCTTGGGTTGAAAGGGATCTCAAATATCATTTAGTTCCATCCCACCCTGGTGTGGGCAGAGTTGCCAGCCACTAGATCAGCCTGCCCAGGAACCCACCAAGCCTGGCCTTGAATGGCTTCAGGGATGGGGCATCCACAGCTTCTCTGGGCAGCTGTTCCAGTCCTTCACCACCTTCTGAATGAATATAAAGAAGTGTTTATTTTTTTTTCTACTGAATAAGTAGTAACTTTTCATTTAAAGAAAGCTTATTGTTTAGATAGCTTAAATATGTTCAAATGGTCGCATTTGTGAAGGTAATTTTTAGAGTTCACTAGAAACTGGACTGTGATGAGATAGATGGCCAAGCAAATGTGTGGCGAAACATGGTGTTGTAGTTATCACTTGCAGTGGTCACAGAAGGGACTGGTCAGAGCTCATAGCTCCTAATATATTTCTGTCTTACAACATCATAAAAGTGACCCAGGCTGACATGTGTTTGAGGTGTTGGGGCTATTTAGGCAGTTGTTTGTCCATCCTGTATATGGAGGTGCCTGGAGCAGAGTCACTCCAGGACTGTCTCTCTCTGAGGCAGTTCTTCATCCTCTGTTGCTCACAGCCTTGCTTACAAGTGTTCAAGGCTAATCCACGGTCTTGATTATGTTGCTTTGTTCTGGTGACAAGGAGGTTTCAGGAATTTCCTATAGGCATAAAAACAAACAAGCCATTCTCGCAAGTCAAAGTATGGCTGTTTTGGCTTTGCAAAGGTGTGAAAATTTCTGGAAAAATGACAATGACAGAGGATACTTTGGGTTGACTGCCAAGCTGCTGTCAGCATCCTTACAGCAGACTTTTAGGAATTACACAATCAGGAAGAAGATAAATCGGTCCAATTTAAATCACAAGGGAGAGGTTCAAGCTGAGAAGCAAGTATGGAAGTTCTGGTCTCCGTCCCTATATGATTATAATAAATCTTTCCACAAAATTTCCTTCTTATGACTGCCTCCTGTAAAGAAGACAAAGGGCGCAGTGGTTGGTAGCACAACAGGCATCATGTGATCAGAATGATGACAAGTATAAGCTCTGGGAAACGCTAGGACAAAACGTTACTGATGGAGGAGAGAAGGGGATGTCTCTTGTGCTTTGCGGATATACAAAATAGTTTCACTGTCTCGTGCAAGAAGCAAATGTACCAGGAATGTCCTTGCAGAGTTAGGTCCTGCAACAGGAATTCTTCCCTTCACCAGCTCAGTAGTTATCTTTGTGTAAGAAGGCAGAGGGAGGTCCTCCAAAACTAATTTGGCTAAACAGTAAGCCATGAGAACTGTGTATTCTGCCTGAGACTTCTAAGTACCAGCATGTGATTTTCCTTCACGTAGCAGTGGTATGTGTGAGATTTGTGCCCTTGAGTGAGAGCTGGAGAAGGTACCAATGTATATGGAATTACAGAGTAGAGGAGTGAGATGTATAGAGGAGACACCTGCCATGTGGAGTTGGTGAGAGTAAACATTAACAGCAGCAGAGAGTATTGGAGGATCTTAAATGCTGTGAGTGGATTTATGCTCCTGACTTGTGAGTCTGTCGCTGCCAGCAGAGCTTCACAGTGGGGATGAAAATAGCTCGTGTGCACGTGTATGGTGCAGCTGAATTTGGGACATCCTCTTTAAGTTAAATTCATCTTTCATGCACCTAGTGGAAACACTTATGTAATTGCTGTAGAGACAGCAAAGGATGCAAGACAGAAAATGCGTTCGGATGAGAATTAAATGTGAATTGAAGACATGAACACTTCTGGCTTAAAAGAACAGTGGAGGGATCTCTTCAGAAACAGCAAGAAGAATGTATGCAAGTGCAGGGAAAGGGGAAACTGGAAGAAGTAGACAGCAGAACAAGAAGGATTATCTTGGTGTATAAATTAAACCTGAGGAGGTGGCCCAGTTTGCACTAACCAAAAACAAACAAACAAAAAAAAACAAAGAACAACTAAATAGCACAGGAAAAAGGAAGCAGAATGGAAGAAATCTCTTTTGGGCTGGATTGGGAAATGACTAGGAAATTAGAAATAAGATTTAAAATTATTTCCATGCTACTCTCTGTATGTGATTATCTGAGCAGTGAACTTTTTGCCAACAGTCAGGATTTTAAACATCACAAGAAATGCTATCACAGCTCAAGCATCCTGTCTGTTGCTGATGTATGTGAGTTCCTTGTTTGAACGAAAGCAACAGCAGCTCTTGCAGATGGTTAACACAGTTCTTCCCTTCCAGGCGTCAATCCTCTAGTGAGGGCAATTAAGATGAAACTGTAATAATTTGTCTTTGTAGTTTTGGAAGCCATTTTATTGCGGAAGTTTTGTGTGTAATGTGCATTCCTACATCTTCTGAGCGGTTTGTGTTATCAGGGTGCCAGGCAGTGTGACTAGCAGTTACAGAATGACTCCTAGGGTCCTCTCTCTGGGGAGATAATGGGCAGTGAAGAGTTTCTTTTGTATGTTTGTGATGACATATTACTGCCTTGTATAGAGCAGAGCAAAGCTAAAGAAATTCATTGTCCTATGAGGGCTTGTGATGCTCTAAATGTTCTAGGGGTGTTTATCCTTTCATTTGAGGACTAAGACATGAGAGTTGTGTTTGCTACAAGAATGAGGTTTTCCCTTTTTGTATAAAATTCACATTTTATACAAAATATACAGGTCTTGCCGTTACTTCTAACATTATTTTCCCATAATCACTAATCACAACTGGTGTTCTTGGTACTCCAGGGGCTATCAGCGTCTCTGTGATTCCAGCAAATTCATGCCACACTCAAGATGGGCACAAAGGTACCACCAGAATCAGCAGATCATGGATCTTTATCTGGAAACCTCTTGTAGTCCACAGGCAGATGTTCTGTTATTCAGCCTGCAACTATGAAACACAATTCTCTTTTGGTGATCACCAGGCACCCAGAGATGTCTGGCAGCCATCAGCCAGATTTCTTCTCTCAGTGTGGAGTTATTCCTCTGGAAATATTTAAGCAGTTTTTATTCACTCGATCATGTATGTTGTACATTTTTAGTTGGCATTTTATTTTATCCATGTACTAACCATACACTCAAACTCTAATCACTGTCAGCACCATGAGTTCACATTTGGGTGTGTTCTGATTTTTTCATCCTTATCATTCATAGAATCATAGAATTTGGGTTGGAAAGGACCTTAAAGATCATCTAGTTCCAGCCTCCCTTTCGTGGGCAGGGCTGCCAACCACTAGACCAGACTGTCAAAGAACCCATCCAGCCTGGCCTTGAATGCATCCAGGGATAGGGCATGCACAGCTTCTCTGGCAGCCTGTTCATGCTTACCTTTGGTGTGGTTTATCTTGCCCACTGAAGTGTATTTTCTGTAAACATCATTTCTTTGGTGGACCACAGAAATCTTGATCATTAGCCTGTTATCCAGCTGCTTATCAGGTAACAATCTCAAGCCATTCAGTTGCACAGTTTTGATATTTATCTTTGCAAGCTTCCTGTGCTTTGGACCTATTACTATAACAGTTGCAAATCATAGTCTTCATCCCTGATCTGGGACCAAGCCACAGAGTGTCTAAAGATGAGGACAGACACCTAGTCAGTGTTTGGGGAGTGAGATAATGAGAGTGAAGGACAGATTCTGTCTTTCATGTTCAAAACTTGGTCAAGGAGATAAGCTGAATGTACCAACTGGATTTCCAAAACACATATATTAATTCTGTAGTGCAGATGAAAAGTTGCAAAGTCAGTTTCATCACTCGGTGGGCTGGAACACCATTTACAGCAAGTGTAACCTCTGTAATGTATGAAGTTATACATTAGCTATATGAGTAGCTCTGGAGGCAGGAGTGCTCTGAGACAACACATTGAAATGGCCAGTTGTGTGTTCAAGTGTGCAACCAAAGAAACTGGACTATTTTACTCATCTTTTCAAAACACTTTTCTCTGCTCGCATCACCTCTCCTTGCTGACATTCAGCTTTAATACAGTGATCAACACCAGGCATTGTGTCATTTGAGAGTCAGTGGGTCCTATGCCAGGCACCGGTGTAAGTGAAAAAGTAGTGTGCTAGGGTATGCTTTCCTTTTCAGACTTACTGGTTAAGTGATGTATGTGAGGTGGCTTACTTTAGATTGTTTTGTGCCTGCAGGAGCAAGACAATATTTCTTTTTTGATCTTCTTGAATCATAGAGAATACCATTTCCTCTCTTCAACTGGTCAGAAAAAATATAGATCATAATCCTAAGTTCAGCAGAGGAAAAGTACTTTAGTGATCTAGAACTTGTTTCTAAATTATTTCAGGAAATGTAGATAGTTGATTGTCTGCCCATTTGGGTTGTTTTGGAAGTTTAATTGGTTTTCTTTAAAATGTTATAAAATTAGATAAAAAATGTTTGAATTTATTCCTTTGTTAAAGGAATCTAGAACACATAATGTTTTTCAAAGACCCTTTTCTATCAATGAAGATCAAAAAAGAAATGTTAGAGCTAGAAGGATAAAAACTTTTTCCAAAGGTGTTACTGAAATTATTTGCTCAAATTGAAGATAAAATTTCTGGTGATGATAGCTCATCTGCTCTGATATAAATGTACTCTGACATTCTAATTCCCCATAGGGTCACAGACATCTTTCTGACTCAAACGTTGTCATTTATTTAGTTTGGCTTCTAGTGGCATTACTAACCTTCCAAGAACATTACGACAGATGTCTCCTTTCAGACTTGGGATGTTGTGACACAGAGTTTGCTCTCATACACACTTTGGAGGGAAGTCTTGGAGGTGAGGAGCTGAGCTGAGCTATGGAAGGTGTCATGATTCATATCCTGAAGCTGCTACAGGCTTCCTCCATGACAGCAAGCGATCTGTTGTACTGAAAGGCTACATCTTACAATCCTTTTTTTCACCACTAGGTCTCACTGCCTTCAGTAATGTGTCTAGACTGATCTTTTTTTGGATGTGCACAATAGGGGTCTTCCCACACAGCCTCTACAAACTCATGGCTGTGGATTAATCCTCATAGAACCTCAACAGTAAAGCACTGTACAAGAAACAATCCTAACACTTAAAGGAGTTTTGTAAAGTAGCAGAATGATATTTCCAAAAATATTTTGATATATTCTCCCTTATCGGAGGCTCTTTAAGGACAGTTAAGTAACTGACTAAAAGCTAGGAGTTCTGAACAGATGGACAATTTTCATGATAGAGAGGTAAATTTATTCTGGCATTGTTATGTGGCAACTCAGACAATACTTATGTCAATCACATCAATTTCAAGTCTCTAGAAGACAAAAGGGAAAGGGCATCCCACTGGACACAGTGAACCCATCGATCTCAGGGCTGGTCGCTGCTCCTGGGACAGTTTGGACTGAGAAATGGATTTCTTGCCTTATCAAAGAAATGGCCTTTAAGAGCTGGGCCTCTGAGGGCAACAGACACAACCATATGAGGAAAATGAGTTCAACTCATTTTTGTGGTAACAAAAATCTATGGAGTTCTGAATGTCGTGTGGAGGTAGAAAAGAAGTAAAACCAAATACTTTATTATCTATCTATTAACGTCTTTATTAATGATCTTGACGAGGGGGTTGAGTGCATCCCCAGTAAGTTTGCACGTGACACCAAGCTGGGAGGGACTGTTGACCTGCCGGTGAGGAGAAAGGCACTACAGAGGGACCTGGATCAATGAACCAAGGTAAACTGTGAGTTTCAGTAGGGCCAAGTGTCAGGTCCTGCATTTTGGCCACAACAACTCCAGAGAGAGAATTACTCTTCATGCTTTTGGAAAAGGGACAGAGACTGCAAAGCTGTAGGACAGGGAGCCCTGCAGCAGTCAGTGCCACAGGTAGGGCAGGAGCTGCAGTGGCCCATGGGAGGGGAACAGGAAGATCCTCCGTGACGGGACATGAGCAGATGCACAAGCAAGGCCTTGGCAGTGGGGCTGCACCCAGCCAATTCCCACCGGGCACGGCCTTGTCACCAGCATGGCACTGTGCAAACCTGGGAACCACAGGAAGGGCTTGGAGGAACTCCTGGCAACGGGAGGCATGTTTCCAGGGCCTCCTGAGCAGGATGACATCAGAAGTGCTCCTTTCAACCATGGAAACCAAAGGCAATCAACAAGTGCTCAGCCACATATTCACAGACTCTGGAAGGAAAAAGCACTCCTCCCACTGCTGTGCTATAGGGCCCTTCTCCCCCTCCTTCTCATCATCTCCTGCCTGGCTTCCCTTGGAGATGGGAGAAAGGCAATGGCTGTGATCTTCATGCTCACATGGCCTAATAAGTACCATCAAGCACCAACTCAAGAACAACTCATTGCTTTCTTTATTACACGGATGGTGGAAGGCAGCACCCCCACTCTAGGCAGCACCAACCCTTCTACGTCACAGCCACATCACCATGGGCAGCCAGCAGCTCCAGGAACCACCCTTCAGCTGTCACAGCTATGTCACAAGAGCACAACAGTGGTGATGGCTGTGTTCCTCCAGAGTGAGTGTGGTGTCACAGCAGCCTGGAATGCTGACCAGAAGGGCAGTGCCAGCCAGAGATGGCCACAGAGCACCCTATGAGTTGCCCATGGGGATGGATGGCAGCTGATCCTTCTCTCCATCACAGCCACACATGGGGACAGCGATACAGAATTGGAGTGGTTCTTTCCACAAATGTCTGCGGAAATGGCTGGCAGAGCAGCAACCCGGTGAGCAGGGCAATGCTGGGGAGGGCAGCACAGGCAACCAGGGCACGTGGCTGCTTCTTCCTTCCTTCCCATCTGCCTTGCAGATGGGCACCCAAATGAAGATGGAGCCAGGGCAGGATACACGTCTATCCTCATCTCACTAAATGGTCTCCATGCTGCCATAAGGAAAAGGTAAGTCAGCCACAAACAGTACCCCTTCTAGTTTCTGAGGGTCCCTGGGAGCTCCCCAAGGTCCTCCTGCCCGCACCACAACATTTGATACCTCTCTGCAGAGACCTGGCCCCACGGCAGGTGCTGGCACCAGACCTATTGATTGCAATGGCACTTTCAAAACACGGCCATGGAAATGGCTGGCAGAGCAGCAACCCGGTGAGCAGGGCAATGCTGGGGAGGGCAGCATAGGCAACCAGGGCACGTGGCTGCTTCTTCCTTGCTTCCCATCTGCCTTGCAGATGGGCACCCAAATGAAGATGGAGCCAGGGCAGGATACACATCTATCCTTATCTCACTAAATGGTCTCCATGCTGCCATAAGGAAAAGGTAAGTCAGCCACAAACAGTATCCCTTCTAGTTTCTGGGGGTCCCTGGAAGCTCCCCAAGGTCCTCCTGCCCGCACCACAATATTTGATACCTCTCTGCAGAGACCTGGCCCCACGGCAGGTGCTGGCACCAGACCTATTGATTGCAATGGCGCTTTCAAAACACGGCCATGGAAATGGCTGGCAGAGCAGCAACCCGGTGAGCAGGGCAATGCTGGGGAGGGCAGCACAGGCAACCAGGGCACGTGGCTGCTTCTTCCTTCCTTCCCATCTGCCTTGCAGATGGGCACCCACATGAAGATGAAGCCAGAGCAGGATACACGTCTATCCTCATCTCACTAAATGGTCTCCATGCTGCCATAAGGAAAAGGTAAGTCAGCCACAAACAGTACCCCTTCTAGTTTCTGAGGGTCCCTGGGAGCTCCCCAAGGTCCTCCTGCCCACACCACAACATTTGATACCTCTCTGCAGAGACCTGGCCCCACGGCAGGTGTTGGCACCAGACCTATTGATTGCAATGGCGCTTTCAAAACACAGCCATGGAAATGGCTGGCAGAGCAGCAACCCGGTGAGCAGGGCAATGCTGGGGAGGGCAGCATAGGCAACCAGGGCACGTGGCTGCTTCTTCCTTGCTTCCCATCTGCCTTGCAGATGGGCACCCAAATGAAGACGGAGCCAGGGCAGGATACACATCTATCCTCATCTCACTAAATGATCTCCATGCTGCCATAAAGAAAAGGTAAGTCAGCCACAAACAGTACTCCTTCTAGTTTCTGAGGGTCCCTGGGAGCTCCCCAAGGTCCTCCTGCCCGCACCACAACATTTGATACCTCTCTGCAGAGACCTGGCCCCACGGCAGGTGCTGGCACCAGACCTATTGATTGCAATGGCACTTTCAAAACACGGCCATGGAAATGGCTGGCAGAGCAGCAACCCGGTGAGCAGGGCAATGCTGGGGAGGGCAGCACAGGCAACTAGGGCACGTGGCTGCTTCTTCCTTGCTTCCCATCTGCCTTGCAGATGGGCACCCACATGAAGATGGAGCCAGGGCAGGATGAGGAAACCTGGGCCTGCAGGGAAGGGCAACACAGGTGGCTATTTTCCAGCCTGTGTCTTCATCTGGACAAGGCACCAACTGAAGCTTGAGGAAAGCCCATGCCACACTCTGCACTGCACTGTGGTCCTACAAGATCTCGGGATCTGCACTGCATGGACAGAGGAAGCTCCACAACACCTCTCAGCTACGGTCCCCACCATGGACTTGCACACATGTACGTTTTCCACAGAGATAAGCAGGTGCTTATGTCTGCTCACCTTGGGATGGTGTCAGGAACTTGAATATCGCACACATCAGCATCTCAAGGAACCATATGGACATGTCTACAATTGACCCTTGAAGATAAGGAACAAACAAGAAGATAAAAAAGGATGAATGGGCCCACTTGAAAAATACCAGAGACACCACATGCAGAAGAGTAGGCAAGCACCATAAGTGAGCATGCTCCTGTGATCGGGGATGAAAGACTGTCAGCCTTCCTTCCTTGACCTCCAGACAACCACTGAGAAGCTATCACAAAATTAAAGACAAATTAAAAACCTTCAAAATAAACTTTCTGTTTCATTAAACCCATGGTGCTTCTTTCACCTTCTGACATCTATACCACAAACATTTTTGGAGGTGGTTTCCTTATTGTCATCATCTCTTGGTATTAATGCATCTGTATATGACAGGATCACAGAATGGTTTGGGTTGGAAGAGACCTTGGAGATCACCTAGTTCCTTTAGGAAGTGAAACCTCCCACTAGATATCAGGTTGCTCACAGCCCCATCAAGCATGGCCTGGAATGCTTCCATGGAGGGGCATCCATAACCTTGTCGGGCAATCTGTGCCAGTGTGTCACCTCCCACACAGTAAATAATTTCTTTGTAATGTCTAGTCTAAATCTACCCTCTTACAGTTTAAAATAATTTCCCCTCATCCCGTAGCTACATGCCTACATAAAAAGTCCCTCCCCAGCTTTCCTGCATTTTGGTCACAACCCAGGCAAACCTACAGGCATGGGGAGGAGTGGCTGGAAAGCTGCCTGATGGAAAGGGACCTTGGTGTACTGATGGACAATCGGCTGAATATGAGCCAGCAGTGTGCCCAGGTGGCCAAGAAGGCCAATGGCATCCTGGCTTGGATCAGGAAAGGTGTGGTGAGCAGCAGTGGTGAGGCCTCACCTCGAGTGCTGTGTTCAGTTTTGGGCACCTCAATCCAGAAGGGACATAGAGGTGCTGGAGCAGGTCCGAAGAAGGGCAACAAGGCTTGCGAAGGGCTTGGAGAATAGGGCCTATGAGGAGAGACTGAAGGAACTGGGGCTGTTCAGTCTGGAGAAAAGGAGGCTGAGGGGAGACCTTATTGCTCTCTTCCAATATCTGAAAGGTGCTTACAGCGAGAGCGGGGCTGGTCTCTTCTCACTGGTGACAGATGACAGGATGAAGGGAAATGACCTCAAGTTGCACCAGGGGAGATTTAGGTTGGATATCAGGAAAAACTTCATTACAGAAAAGGTTGTTAAGTACTGGAATAGGCTCCCCAGGGAGGTGGCTGAATCACCATCCCTGGCTGCTTTTAAAAACCATTTGGATGTGGTGCTCAGGGACATGATTTAGCGGAGTGCTGTTAGAGTTAGGGTAGTATGGTTAGGTTGTGATTGGACTTGATGATCTTTAAGGTCTTTTCCAACCTAAGCAATTCTATGATTCTATCTATGATTCTGCAGTCTCATAATTAAGTTATAGAACTGGTTATCACTTGGACTCCATAGCAGCAAAAAAATGTTAATGGCTTTAGAGAGAAAACAGGGGAAGAAAGTTGATCGAATATTACTTAACATAAAATGACTTTGGAAGTCCCTAAACAAAGATTGCTGAAAGCTAGAGTGATCTGTCAGATAGCCATGGTATACTCACTCTGATCCTTGCTTCTTCCTTAGTCCCCAGCAGTGACTACTCTAGGAGGCCCAGAGCTGGTTGGACCTTCAGTTCGAACTTCTGTGGTTGTTTCTTATTATCACTGAGAGCTAAGGACACTGCTCTTCTGGTTCTCTTTGGTTTTATGCTGGTATTCATCAATGGCTGCTAGAGACAGAGGTTTTGCTTTCTCTGCAGATGTATGGTCTCTAGTGGAATGGAATGGGCTTCATATGCAGTTCTCATGCACATTGTAATTAATAGCTGGATAACAGCCATTTGAAAACGTACACAGTACACACAGAATGTAGACTGACATACTCATCCCACAACTAAGCCTGCTGGTATTGCATGGGAACCTGGCATGTTTTTTCCTTTCTCTAAGTCTCCTGCTTTTAAGCCCACAGACAAGGCACCCTGACTGCAAGCCTCTTTCTTCAAAACTTCCTTCTGAATGTGTTCTTCCAGGGCTCCAGGGTGACAAGGCCCACACGTGCTGTTCAGGAAGGGAACATGTCCGCCCCAGCACAGAATCACTCACTACTTTCCCAAGGTGTGTTCTCTATTTCTTGCAAGCTCCTCCCGTTCCATATCATGTCCATTTATTTCTTGTGTAATATGGAGCACCCTTTGGACACACAGTTAATAATTGCTAACACTGAATTTACATCTAGAAAGTACTGGAACCAGTTGGCAGAAAACATCAGCAGTCAACTTCAAACTGATTTTTCTGCAGTATTCTGAGTAAACATTCGGATCAAAGATTAACATCAAGTGTAAAAAAAAAATTTTCTTTACCAGTAGGATTAAGTTCTCTTTGGTAACTCAGCTAGGCCAGACCCTAAAATTCATGCCGACATCTGTCAGAGCCATTGACAGGAAATATGCGTATATTAGGAAAATTAAATTGTTATTTAGATTCTGATTTGGTGTTTTGCCCTTTTTTGTTTTGTTTTGTTTTTTGTTTCTGTCCTTAGTGCTTTTTTTTTGTTGTGTTTTTTTTCCAAGTATTTGTTCTTTGCGTAAAAACATTGACTGTTTTCATTTTAATTTATTCTGTATTGACTTTCAACAAAATCTAGATTGCGAATATTTTAGGAGAAGCTGTATTTAGAAAGATATGTGTTGTTGCTTTCACAGTTCATTTAAACATCCGTGTTATTCATTAGCTTTATAAAATATTGGTTTTCTCCAAGCATGATGCTTGGAGAAAGTGTGAGCAGACCATGATTCATATCTGTTTTAAAATAATGTTTCTCTTGATTTAACTTGAAGGTCTCTTCAGTGCTTCACTGAAGCAAAATCTCAGGTATCAGGGATCTGACTGAGCAGAATTATCCTACTTCCTGGCTGGTGGTGTGATAGGAAAGGTACTATGATGTCTCACAAATGAGTCTTGAAAGGAACATCAGGTAGGAAGTACATTTGTAGAACCTTGGCAGCAAATTCTGTTCATTAAAAACAATGTGTCATTTGGAAACAAGTTGAGGGACTATTACTTATAATTCCCCAAATGTTTTGTTTGAGTAGTTGAGGACTGACATCATGGTAGTGAGAATGCATTGGACAGAATGCATACCTTTTAAGTGCGGTGTGCTTGTCAGTTTTAAGAGATTAGCCCAAAATGACCATAGTATCTGTCCTAACACTGGGCAATCTAAGGGTAAAAACCAGAAAACAAAAGCTTTTTAGCATCTCTTGCTCAGAGATTATATAACACGTTCTTCCTCCTTAGAGGTGGTGTCATTGAGCCTGACCAAGACCACATTCACATTAATAGAGGAAGTCTCTCTTTCTTCATCAAGGTTTGGATTAAATTCTTCTCTTGGATCTTGATCAGTTCCTCAAAATCAAAACCAGTTGATCTGAGATGGACCATGCCAAGTACTTCACTGAGGACTTCTCTTCAATGTGCTGGACCAGCAGCTCAGAATTCCTGACTCTTACCACTTTTCATCCCATCACCTCTCTTCATACTTTTTTGTTCACACTAGGAAAGAAAATGCACAGAAATACTGTGGTGAAATGAGATGAAAGGAGGACTTCCTGGAAGCCATGTCTCCTTTATGAGAGGAATGTAAAATATAGGTGGTGTGGCATTTTATTGAATCTTAACTTTTATGGTTTTTATTTATTTATTTATTTATTTTTTAACTGATGCCATAACTTCTAGCTGTTGCTGTTATGTGTGATTACTGAACGCATTGTGCATTAATGCTGCATTGCCTCGGGCCGACTGCAATCAAGCCTTTTCTTTCAGACCACCAGAAGGAGCTATTGAATTCAGAAAGCCTTTCTTTTGAAGCAGGAATTCTTTGTACAGCAGTGCAAGCAGTAGGATAATGGGGACGGCATGCAGTCTTCCCTGCAAAGTCTTACTCTGAGCCACAGAGGAAGTTCTTATTTAGAGTCTGCATCATTTTCTGATTTTCAGTCTTGTAGTAATCAAAACTGACTTTACAGGATTTCAGATGCTTTGGGGAGACATTTCAGGCATCACTCCTTAAACATACACTAATGAATGCTAACTGAATCGGAAGAGATTCGCTCAGGCAGGCTTAACCACATATTTTCAAAGCACAGGAAGTGTGGAAGCTGCCATTTTCCATTTGGTCAGCTGAAAGATGTTAGGCTAAGAGACCAGCAAAACACATGAGAAAGTTAATGGCAGTAACTACAAGAGCAAACGAAACCAGAAATTCTATTTATCAAAACTGATAGCTTAGCACCAACTATCACATGTTTTCTGAGGTGATAGGAAAACATGCAATTATTTGCAGTTAGCCCCTAACAGCATCTCATGATAGATTCATAAATTGAGGTATTGGCATTCATAAATATCCTTTGTTCTATGAGTTTTGCTCTCTAATTTTGACCAGAAAATGTTATGCCAGTGGAAGGCAGATTTTGGTGCTTCTGCCTGTCTTCCATTTATACTTTTCATCTGGCAGTAGCCTGAAAAACTGTGGTGGTGGTTTGCAGCTACATTCTGTACATTCTGTGCAAGTATATGTATTGAATCAGACTTAGGGTTAACTTCTGTGCTATTGTCATAAAATCATAGAGTCATTAAGGTTGGAACAGAATAAGAACATCTAGTCCAATCATCAGCCATCTCCTCCATGCCCACTAACCACATCCGTCAGTGCCAAATCTCCATGTTTCTTGGACACCTTCTGGGACAGTGATTCCACCACCTCCCTGGGCAGCCTGTGCCACTGCCTCACCATTATTTCAGAGAAGAAATTTTTCCTAATATCCAACATGAACCTCCCCTGGCACAACTCGAGGCCATTCCCTCTTGTCCTATTGCTGTTATCTGGGAGAACAGGCTGACCCCCACCTCACCGCACCCTCCCTTCAGGCAGTTGTAGAGAGCAATGAGATCCTCCTTGAGCCTCCTCTTCTCCAGACTGAACAATCCCAGCTTACAGCCGCTCCTCATCAGACTTGTGCTCCAGACCCCTCACAGCTTCGTTGCCCTTCTCCGAACATGCTCCAGGGCTTCAGTGTCTTTACTGTAATGAGGAGCCCAAAACTGAACACAGTACTGAGTACAGAGGGAATTGTATCCAGAGGAGATTGGCACTGCTGACCTGTAGGACACTATCAAGATGCAATACCACATATATTTCACAGCATGAAAGCCACATCTGTCTATGGGAGGACCACAGAATATTGCTGTCTCAGTTAATCTGTCTTGTTTGCTAGAGCTGACAGGTAATCTGCCTTTTTGGATGGATCTCAGAATCTGTGTCTACAGTTGTTGAGTACACTCTGAGATATGCTTCTGCATCTCATTACTTCTTTGAGAAGGAATAAAAGTGTGGGGTGTCATGGAAAAACAGGATGCATGCCGGCATGTAGGTATTGGAGGGAAAGGAAAGTGAAGCAATGATCTGCAGTGGGTATTTCAAAGTATGCCATAAAGTAGTACTCATCACTAAGCTCCCAGCTGTGATGTCCTATGTAATTTGTTAAGTCAGTGTAGTCAGCATATTAAAAGTATTATGTTTTAAATAAAAGTATTATGCACGTCTTTGGATTAACAAGAGAAGAAAATATATCTGAGGAGTAACTTCTCTAAATATTTTAAGGCAGTAGATAAGGATGGCTGATCTCACCATAGGCTTGTTTTAATATGCTGAGCATGATTGACAGTGCAGCAGTACTCCAGAGGCCCTGCTAGTGCTCAGGCATAAGTTTGGGGCTATATGTAGAATAAATAAAATGTTGCCCTGAGGAGTTAACAGTACAAATGATAACAAGACATGAAATTTGGATATCAATCATAAAGTAGGAAGAAACAAAGGAGCAGGGTATGATAGTGAAGGATAATGGGGAGAGGAGGGAAATGTGTACTGTGCTGGCTGAGCATCTAGTTTGGTGGTTTTCATCCTTTTATATTTCTTCTCTCTATCAGTGTGGCACAAATTACCAAGGGATCGAGACCTGAGCCTGACTGCCTGTGTCAATAGTTTCTTATAGGAACAGCAGCATTGCTGGCAACTGGAAGACAGTTTACAGGGAGACTGTCTTGGAAATGAATCTTTTCTCACAAAGGAAACTTTCTCCTTCAGATTCTCAATAAACCTGCACTTAAATCATATTGGTTATTAAACTAAAGCAAGAAAATACTTCAATTTATTTTGTCTCCACTTCATCACCTGGTGATTGAATAGTGCTAAAACAATCTAATTAGATGAGTAAATAAAAGCAGACCAGAGGAAAAGCAAGTCAGTTGCAGAGGGGGAAGAAGCACATTTCACTGTGCAGGAGTCTCTTCAGAAATGTACAAATATATTACAATCAGTACATTATTTGCCAAGACCTGAATCTTATTTTCTCTTTATGGAAACAAAAAGTGCACCTAATGCCTAATCCCAGCAAACAGATGATTCGATCTGTCTAGTCAATCATGGCTTATGTGACAGGACATATCATTCTGCCATTATAGACTGACAGAATGGTTTGGGCTGGAAGGGGCGTTAAAGCCCATCCACTTCAAACCCTCATGCTGTGGGCAAGGTTGCCACCCTCTACATCAGGCTGCCCAGGGCCCCATCCTACCTGGCCTCCAGGGATGGGGTTATTTAAAGGTGGGCATCAGGTCTGCGTGGCAGTGTTCAGAATGGGCTTCCTATAAAATTCTCCTGTCACATCTTATTCATATTGAAGGTAATTGGCACTTGGCTGCTTGGTTGGCCTTCTTGGAAGGTTTTCAGGTACTGGGAGTTGAGCTATGAGGAGATATATATATATATATATATATATATAGAATTTTGAATAATGGTTTTGTGTCATGGCTTGTGTCGCCTTTACAGACCACAGGCTTCAATTCTGCAGGCATTGAAGTACAGCAAGCTGTCCATATGATGTCATCAAAAGGTCCGGTGCAATTCCTTAGCTTTAGCTTGTTCCATGGCTTCTTCGAGGCTACAAGAATTAGATTATTAGGATAAGTGAATACTTATGGGGTTGGATTGTCAATGTACTACTTGTGGCAAGTCTAATCTGTCCAGTGTCAGTATGACTGTTGTATGAATGTGGGAATTCATTGGTAAGAAGAAGAGGTTCTCAGAATGGCCTCTTTCCAGCATCATGAATTGTCACTTGTAGAATCATTACTAGTTAGCAGAACTCAGGACATTTGATAGCCTCCTCATTCAGCAACTAACAACTGTCTGGAGTCACAGAGCAGTCCCACTGAGCAAGCTGGGGAAAGAAACCACATCTTTGAACATTAATGGAAATTTTGAAGGAGTGTATTAATCTCATGTCATGTCATTTTTCTGAAATGCCAACATGTGGGCTGCTTTTTTTTAGTAGGTGGTGAGAAAGAGGTAATTATTGAGGGCAGTTGATCCTACCCATCTTCTTCCACTGGCAGAGGAGGAAATTAGCTTGAACTATAGATCTATTTTTTGGAAGGTTAAATACAGATGAGAGGTGTTTTCCAAACTAACTCTGTCTTTGCATGCTAGTAGTGTTGTGTGATGATAGCAGGCAGTGCTGACTGCACGTCCTGTGATCATTGGGGAGGCATATTCCTTGCTCAGTGTCTTTCACATCAGGTAATGCAGAGCTCGTGCATTCAGTCAGCCACTAGTAATGGTAGGAAAGGGGCTCCTACAGTACTTGATTTGCTTTCCTTCTTTCATCTTCTTTATTTTCCCTGCCCAAGGATAAATCTGCCTCTGAGGTTGAAGTGGGTTCATGACTCGCTTGTTGTCCTGTCCTGTCCCTAGTTTCCAAATGTGGCTGACCCCCATTACCCAGCCCTGTGCAAAGAAGCCCATGTGACCAATCCCTTGGCACAGCCAGTGCATTGCCTTGGTGGTAGTGTGGGATGAAAAAAGCACAATGCTCATCTTTTCTGTGTGGGGCTTGTTTATCTGTACAACACCCAGGCCACTTGGGGAGAGCTCTCCTGTTGGTGATCGCTGGCAATCAAAAACAAATCACATCAAAGCAAAATTAGAGAAATTCCCCTAGACAAAGAGCTGCTCTAAAACAAAGCTCCATTTTTGTAGTGCATTGTTCTGGCTCTGTGTGAGTCTTGTAAAGAGACAAAGGCGAGCAGGAAGGAAATCTCAGCTGCTTAGTAAATGCCCTAATTTGATTTATTTGCTGCTCCCTTCCCCCACCCAAACTGTTGTGCTAACCTGCTAGTCCCAACTCAGACAAGTAAAACCAGCTAATCTGATTAGTCCTGACACACAGGAGTGAGGCTGCTGGGAAAAGCTGGACCCTTACAGCTGTTTCAGGCTTCAGCTTCGATCATAACGTTATGGGTTTGCCGCATGTATAGCGCAGCGTGACAGGAGCCCGGCAGCATGTACACAAGTGAGCAGTGTGACCGTCACCGAGGATTTCTGCCCTGGATCTGAGGCCGCTGGAATACAAACCATGTTTCGTGTCACCTTCAATGTAGTGACAGAGAAAGTTACCTTCACCTTGGCAGCCTGCCCCTCCGTCACATGGAAGGTAAGCTCAGATATGCATCGCACAGCCATGCTGGCAGCACAGGGAATGACAATTTAAGTTGTGAGCCATGTTGACAAAATTTTAAGGGGAGCGATAACATTTTAAAGGAACTGCACTGCAAAATGGCGTATACGTGACTGGTTGGAACTAGCCAGACTAAATGGATCTGAGCCTAGAGAACAGATTATTAGTTGCCTTTTAAAGCTTCTGTCACCTGACTTTTAAAATATCCAAACACATAAACACTTTCCTACTTTCAGCCTGGAAATGCTACTGCATTTATAGTGACAGCAAATGCAGAGAGGTGTATAAACACATAAACTTACTCATTTCTTAAGGAAAGAACAGTGTTTGCAGAAAACTTTTAAGCTTCCTAGATAACGAGGGTTAAATGGATACGTGAGCTGTACCAAGATATGATAAATTCAAAAAATTTGCATCCCGACAATAAAGGATTTGAAGCAAAAAAGCCCAACAACTCTAGAGACACAAATTACCTGACATCTGGTTGTGATAAAATTTGGCAGAAGCCAGAGCTGCTTTGCATGTCAGCTGTTACTTCCATTCAGAGATTCGGGTCAGATCTTCATTTCTTTGTGACAAGTATTCCTATCTCATCTTGAGAAGCCCAGCATTGTCAGGGTGAGCTGGGACAGACTGCATTGCCTTTCCTTTCTCTGTCAGTGAGTGTGTGCTTTCATGATAGTGCAGGTGGAGAATGAATCCACTTGCTATCTTGTGAAGTGCTACTTTAAAAACTTCATTTTAGACTCAAATATTTACAGAGCAGTGACTGTAGGAAGGTTACCTCTATCTGTTATTAGGCATTTAAGTTGTGAGCCAATTAGGAGAAACCAGATACTGTGACAGAGCAGGGTAACTGCTCTTGCTTCAGCTCTGCATGATTCATTACACTGCATAGGTAGTTGTCATATACCTCTGCTGTATCCTCTTCTCAGACTTTGACCTGTCTTTTCTCTCGGCCTGTGAAGGATACACAGCTCAGAAGCTGTTACTGGAAGCTCTTTAAGGTGCCTGGCACAGTGTAGTCCCAGACCAGGTCTGTACTATTTTAGCATAATACCCTAAATAATAATCATCTGCTGGGGCAAAGTGACTTTGGAATAAAATTCACATGAGAGGAATGTTACAGGAAGCTTTCTTTCTGTGTGGGAAATCTGATCTTTCCAAACTGAGTACTCACTAAATGGTAAAAGGAGGGTCATTTCAACAAAAAATACAGTGGCCTTACACACGCTTGCTTATGGTGTATTGGAGATTTCTCTGTTTTCATATCGGAGCTGTGAGGACTTACAACTCCATGCCTTTAGACTGCAAGGCATGTATAAGAGGGGACTACAATGGGAAATAGGCTGGGATCATTCTGTGTTGTGGTGCTCCTTCCTACTCCTGGCTTGTGGGCTTTTGGTACTCTGCAGACATGGATGTGGCTTTAACCCAACTCAGTGCTGCATTCTGTTGCTCATTTTCCTCATCATTCTGCTGATGAGGGCCACTAGATGTAAGTGCATTGTAGTAAACCCCTCTGGAACAAATGAGAATGCACTTGGCCGCACTTTTCCAGTTCTCCAGTTGTTCTGTTATTTATGCAGTTCATATTATTTGACAGTTGGCGATGTGCAACCAAGAGCAATTGCTCAAAGTTAAAAGATAAAAGAAGTTATGGTGCAGTAGATCTTCCTGAAACGTGGTAACTTTACTGATGAACTAAGTATGTGAAAAAGTGGGCACAGAAAAGTGAATGAGATGCCAAGCCAGTAAAGCTGACAAGCAAAAAATAACTTTCTAAGTTAATTTAAGAAAGGCTTTGTGGAGGGGGATAACATTTTATTGATCAGTTCTTACAGCTGGAAAAATCCAACATGGTTTCAGGCACGCAAGCCTTCTATTTTCGTAGTAGGAGGCTGATGAAAAATATGGTTTCCCCACAACCCTGTCTTCCTTATGTTCTAATATCAGCCAGAACAGCACTGCGAGTTAATCGAAATCCTTCAAAGCTGGAAGAGGTCACATCGCTGCTGGAGTAGGAAGGACAGAGACATCTACCTTCAAACTACTAAGCTTCTCTCAAAAGTATTGGCCCAGCCTGCAGATAGTGTGAAATGTTCTGCCTCTGCATGTACCATAACATGACAAGCAAGCAAGCCTTGTGTTGTGCAGTGAGGCCAGTGAGGTGTGGGCTTGTGCTGCAGACCTCCTGAGGCCAGGAGGAATGGTGCAAGCTTTGTCCCAAATCATTATCCTTCTTGCTATGCAGCTTTTATTTCTATCAGAAATTAATTTCTGATTAGAAATACTGGTGAAAAGTATTCAGGCCAACGCCTGCTCTAATCATAGGAATAATATTCATTAATATGATATTTCAGAAACCGTGGAAGAAAGGCAGGGCTCCTGTTGCAGCCATTTCACGGTCTGCAGGGCATGAAGCTCATTGCTTCTGTCAAAATATTGTTTTGTAAAAACTGGTTTAATTAGAAGTGGGGGGAGGGCACGAGTACAGGAAGGCTGAGGGAGGTGACAGCTGAAAGGCTGCTGACAAGTGCGAAGGGCTCAGGATTGAACGCTCCTTTTCAAGTAGGCACCAGGCCTGAAACACCAAAGAGAGAAGCATCTTGATTATAAACCACAAGGATCTTTGTTCTGAAGCCTGGAGGAGGGGATGGGGCTGCTCTTTCTCACAGCTCTGCTTGTTTGCCTCCTCCTCAGAGAACTGGCTACTGACGCTTCTCAAGCTGTCAGCGGGTGTGAAGCTGGTAGGAGCAGGAGCTGAGTGCTGTGTGATGATGTGCCTGCAGTGCACAGATCAGGCTGGGGCTGCTGTCAGCTCAGCCAGAGTTCCTCTCCAAAGGGCTTTTCAGATATCACTCATGCAAATCACTGTTGTGTTTTCATTTTCAGCTAAAGGTAGGGGAGTCTAGAGTTACACTCTTTGTGTTGCACATATTGATTTTAAAAGGGATAACATGCAATTATTGGTACACCAACAAACACCTATCACTTATTTCCTAACTAGAGGACAGAAACATTCTACAACTCCCTAAAAAGAGATTGTGATGAGGTGGGGATCAGCCTCTTCTCCTGGGTAACAGCAATAGAATGAGAAGGAATGTTCTCAAGTTGCACCACGGGAGGATCAGGTTGATATTAGGAAAAATTTATTGTCCAAAAGAGTGCACTGGCACAGGCTGCCCAGGGAGGTGGCGGAGTCACTGTTTCTGAAGATGTTTAAGAAAGGTATAGATGTAGTACTGAAGGTCATGGTTTAGTGAGTGATACTGGTGATATGTGAATGGTTGGACTAGATCAGGGTTGTTTGACCCACAACTCACAGGCTGCATGCTGTCCAGCACACCTCTCAACATGGCCACCCCCTGCTGCTGGGCCATCAGTGGTGGCTCTGCCCCACTGAGCATTCCATTGCTCAGTACCAACCATGCAGCAGACTTCTATAAACCCTCTCTTACCAGAGAAAAGTATTCCTTGCTTCACAGTCACTCCTTGTTTATATCATCACTTTTTGGCGGTACACAAAATTGTGAGCAATCAAACCCAACTGATGCTTCAGTTTCACAAAAACAAGGTCAAGTATCAAGTAGTTTTATGGTTTTGTTGCTCTCTTTGTTAATGTTTTAATAAAAATATTAAAAGTTCAAATGTCTTGTTACTTATATATATTAAATATATTATATATTTTACAAGGGCTCTAAAAGTAATGCCTCCTATTTTATGATGATAGCCCACAACGTTAAAGGTGGATGTTGGTGGTATGGCAGAAGAAATGGAACCTTCCCTCAATACCCCATCACATTTTGTTGTCGTGAGACAGATGGCAGCAGAAGGGTGGTCTGGACATGGAAATGGCATCTGACATGGAAGTGCATATGAAGCAAAGGTGTGTCACTGAATTTCTGCATGCAGGAAAAATGTCACCTGCTGACATTCATCAGTGCTTGCTGAACATTTATGGAGACCAAACAGTGGATGTGAGCACAGTGAGGCGGTGGGTGGTGTGTTTCAGTAGGTGATGGCAGGGCACTTCCATTGGTGCAGGTTTTGATGAGCGTGCCACGCAGGCTCTTATTCATTGCTGGTAAAAATGCAGGGCTAATGGTGGCTATGTTGAAAAATAGTGTTTTGTAGTTGAGAATTTGCACTACCAAACAGAGTTACTGCGCTCTTTGTGTCTCTTGTAGCATCCATGGAAATAAATAGAAGCCATTGCTCTCAGAGTGATCCAAGAGTGACCCAACATGGCCCAAGACAATTCCTCTTCACTCAGTGTAGCTCAGGCATGCTAAAGAGTTGGATAGTCATGGACTGGACAATCTCAGAGGTCTTTTCCAACCTTAATGATTCTATGATTCTGCTTAGATGAGTGCAGTTCAAATTCACAAGATACAAAGAAGTATAGATAAGAGTGTACTCACTCACTGAGAATTGGCTGCGTATGAATCCCACTGACTTTCTCTTCCTGCTGACAGTCCTGTTTTGCTGGGTAACATTTGAACTCTAGGAGGTGGTGGAAATACAGTTCTGTGGTTTTCTATCTGAGCTCAGGAAGTTCACCTGATGGGAACTGGCCTGTCTCAGGGGTCTCTTGCCAGCTTGATGCTGTTCTCTGCCTGACACGGATACATGAATGGGCTTGGGTTGTAAGCCAGCACAAGCACGGTGCCAACTTTTAAATGCAGCACAATGGTTCACTGTCTCTGCCAGCTGCAGATGCTGGGGCAGAGACCTGTCATCTGAATGGCTGTGAAGAAATGGTGATGCCAGCTCCTTCTTGGGAATGTGAGAACAATGCTCCAGTCCTACAAAATGAGCAGTATCTGTGATAAGAAAACCAGAGAAAGTCCTACTGATGGCTGGGGAGCAGGAGAGAGCTGTGGGAAGTGGGCAGCAATGTGCAGCTCCTCTGCCTGGGAGCGGCCTCTTGCCAAACCTTTACATGAGTGTGATTCAGAGGATTCAGGCAGTAAATGCACAAGATCAGACAGATCCGTCATGCTCATTCAGTCCCCCTGTTCAGCAGTAGAGAAGCAAGGGCAGAAAGAGGGCAGCATGACTGTGGTACATGCAGCAATGGATTACTCTAGGGCTTAATCTAGAAAGAGCTTGAATTAGCCCAGGGAGCTGCTTTGCTGCCTGGATCCTAATGAAGTCAGGAGGTGATGGAGCTAAGAACGCTCAGCACCTATGAGGAAGCATGTCACTTTATTATTTAAATTGGATGTTGTTTACAGCTTACCAGAGCAGTGCATTATTCCTTGAACTTCATTTCTGTTAAATAGAAAGTTGCTAAACTCTTCCAAGTGCAAGTTCCTTGATAAGCATCCAGAAACAGCAATTGCTGTCCTGGAAGGTTTTTCTACCTGTTTTTTAAGGACCTCTCCAATGTGTTCAGCAGCCGTTTTTACACCACCTGCAGTGAACTTTGCACTCTAGCACCCAAGGTGTCTCTTTGCTCTCAGGGCACCCCATTGTATGTATTTGTCAGTTGTTTTTGTCACTTTGGGATGCAGCCAAAAAGGAGATTGACAAACTCCCTTCACTTTTCACAGTATTATCTGACCAGTAGTAGCTTATGACCACAAATACTTGTCTCAGCAGCCAGACACTGCCACACTTGGGATTAGGATGCCTTATTTGGGAGCTTCTGCCACAGAAGCATGTACTCCCTGAGGTGAATGACTTATTATTCCTAGCAATAACACTAGAGCTTCATTACCTCAAGCTGTGATGGTAGACCGAGGTTTTCTGTCTTTCATTACATATCTGGGAGCTTCACAGCTCCTGAGATTTCTTGCTACCAGAGATTTGCTCATCTATAATGGGCTGAAATCCCTCCCTCCATCTCTCCCTGGTTACTTGCTTATGCTACAACCCTACCAGCTTTTCTGGCTTCTTGCCACACAGCAAAAACAGCATTTTTCTCAGCTTCATATCAAACCCCTCAATGAATATGACTCAAAAGGTCTCAGTAGTAAATGCAGAAAAGCAAACAGGTTTGTATGATCACTCGGTCCCCAACCGTACTTCACCAGCAGATGGTAGCAAACGTCTCCATTCTCTGTGATCCCTGACTGGGGCTGGCTGTGACCGCCTCATTCGAGTCATTTGTTTCCAGAAATAAGCTGTAAACAAAATCGATGTGCAATTTGGAACAAGGGAGAAGAAGGATGGAACCAAATGTTTCGGATGTCCTGGGAAATATTGCAGCAATCGGGACAGAAGAATGAAGCAGAACAAAATCCCTGCAGTGACTTGCACTGAATGGCATGAAAAGCATTTTGGTGTCAGTATTATTGTTCTTGCGGTGACAAAAAGGGACCATTATTTGCAATGTCGCCAATGACCAACATTCAGAACAGCATGACAGAATCAAAACTGCTCTGGGTCAGCTCTGGCTATGTGTGCTGACCCTTTGTCTTTTCAATGAAGACACGGAAAGTTCAGAACGGGTTCTTTGCCTAGAGGCTGTTTCTGATCATTTATTTGTTTTTCTTCTGAGCCGTACCAGTTCTAGTTCTTTTATATCTGATGTGGTCTGCTGATTAGCACTTTCTTTTACTCCACTCTAATTTTATGGCTTGTGACAACACTTCTCAGCTTCTTTTCCCTTACAGCAGCTAAGCTGAGAGGAAGAGAGACAGGAATAAGTGAAAGCTGCTAAACTGTGCTTTGATTCCCAGAAGGAAGCATCTCTTCATTTGTAGGACAGCACTGGTTATAGCTGGGCAAACAACTTGTGGCAAATTACTGCATACCTTTTGCCATTACTGTTTTCTGGAGATTTGGAAGTTCTTGGTCTACTTCATGCAAACACTGGTCAGTTCTGCAGGCAGTTCCTGCAAAGCATTCCTTTTATGCTCGTTTGTCCATTATTAAGAGGTGGGTGATCAGAATCCTGAGGAGTTGGTTCTGCTCTCTGATTGGACTCTTAGAATGATCTCTGTGCTTATTTACTGGACATGAAAAATGGTTTATGAAATGCCTTTCAAAACAAGGCAATGGCTTTTTATGGGTATGAATATGTATTCTTTCTCCAGTGCTTATCCTGGTCAAAGCCAGAACATCTTTCTCCTTCAAAGTTTCAAGAGGAGAAAGGAACAAATTGAATTACGTGTATTACAATGTATTGTACTGCATCTTGTGTAGGGCAGTTTTCCCTGGAAAGCAGTGCAGAATGCTGATGAGCTATCTGTACCTTGCTCAGTGGTTGTGCTGTATATCTGAGAACTTCAAGATTTTACTTTTACTTAAGTCTTGCAATTAATAGAAATGCCTTTTGCACCTTTGGCAGACACAATGCTGATGTGAATCTGTGTAGCTCCACTAAAATCAGTAAGCTGTGTTGTGTTCATATACGTTGTGTTGAACATGGTCTGTCCTGCTGAAGCTGTCCCAGTAGGACAACACTGCATCTTACAGTGTGCTAGCTGTAGGCAGAGGAGATGATCAGATTGTTCCAGGGATAACCCAAGGTTCTGTTTGGAAGATTTTGGTCGCTATTCTTCAGCATGAAAACGTGCTGGGAAAGACCTGGGCATTGGCGGGCTTAACCACATATCTGACAGAGATGGAAATGGAAGAAGATACATGCAGGTGATTGTAACACCACAGGTTGGCAGTGTGATTCTGCCAGTAGGGAGCCTAGTGCTTCATCAGAAATGCCATGGCCAACATAAGCCAAGTTCTGGTTTACTAAACTCACTGGTGGTTCAAATCTGCTCAAAAGCACTGATGGATCAGCTTTATACAGGCAGGCTCTATGCCTGATCAGCTATAATCTGCCTGCATGTTTTGATTTTAGATCTATGCAATTATTATTTGACATCAGTTCTACCTTTAGTCATCCTCTATTGCCCCAGTGAGACTTTAGAGGACAGAGATGAGAGCCTTGCAAGATGAACATGGGTAAAAAATAATAGGGAAAGAGTCAATACATAGAAACTGAATGCAGCCAGTGAAGAGAATGGCTAGAAACCCAGGGAACTCAAGGTCCCTGTTAAAAAAGTGTTAATTCGAGCATTATGGAGACTGTAAAAGATGATGGCACAACAACAAAGCAAAGAAGTGAGTGTATGGGGGAGATCTGAGGAGGTGTCTTGTGGAACTGAAGCATTGAGTTCTGACTGCAAGGAACAAACCTGCTTTATGTGAGATGTTGACTCTGATAATAATACATCATAGAATGATAGAGCAGCTATGTATTTTACCCACGAGATTCAGTTTCTGTTCCAGTGCAGATATGTAGTGCTTGGTAATTGTGGTAGTGCAGGGGTATTGCAACTCACATAGCCACTTAATGCCTTATTTAACAATATCCAAGGCTCTTCCCACAATTATTGCTGAAGGAGCAGTCACAAACTTAGTGCTGTGTGTAGAAACCTCCTACAGTGATAGTTCATTCCTCTTTATAAAATACCCATTATCTTTGTGCAGCTAAAAGCATCTTAGGTGCTTGACAAATCATGAAAAAATGTGGTCCCTGACCTAAAGTGCTTTCTACTTCAGTTCAGACATGATGTGGCATGTGAGAAATGAGAGTGAGATGGTCCAGGGATCGATGGGAAACAGAGTTCCTACAATATGAGCAGCCTGCTGTGATGTTTATACAGCATGAGCGTAAACCTGTGTCCAGACCCCTGCCCTTTCTGAAGTTAGCCTAATTCTTGGCAGAAAAGAGAGCTGTATGGCATTAACTTGGCATTGAAAGAACTCTGACTGATGACAGCTTCATTTTTCACTTTTGATGAGACTCCTGTGAATCACATCACAACTTGCAGAATTAAAGAAATATGTATCTGTTTACCTTAATATGCCATTCAGTAAATCATGATAATTTTGCTGCAGCTTTAGAAGAACTTGAGCAACCCCTGCAGCAGGGACAGGGACCTCCAAGTACTGGGAGCAGGCAGTTGAGAAAATGGATTACAGACATTATTTAGCTTGCAACGAGGTCACAAAATGTGGTGGAAACATTTCTTTGTCTGCATCCTATTAAAGTTTCTTATAAGGCCAGCAAATTTTAATCAGACTTGTAAATCTCACTGGGTCTTTGCAAAATCGTTCTCAGCAGCAGGGAATGTTTAGCCGTGTCTTTGAAGCTCATCATGCTCTTCAGACAAAAATGTCCTGAGGCAACACCTCCTCCCTGAGAGAAAGACAAGTAAGTTAAAAAGTCTTCATTTACAACTGGAGGGAAATAATCCTTTGCCTTATTGTCTGGCTGCTATTAATACTACTCACCTGTTTCACAAGGAAACTGGCCAGTTAATCCATGACTGATAGATAATGCTGTCCCGGCCCCAGTGCTGCTACTGATCCCAGAGGGTTAGGAAACATAAGATACTGTGTGGAGTGCCCCCATATCTTACTAACTGAACCCAGAAATGGAAAAGTGTCCCTCCTGCTGTCTCCTGTGATTGCAGATGAGGTAGTAGAGAAGCTGCCTCCAGCAGGCACGCTGCTCTATTGTTCGGGGACAGCAGTAACAGAGTGGCTTGCAAACCTCTGGAGGCACCATGCTGTTTATTTCCTTTGGTGCTTTCTAGCATTTCTCTCTTGAACCTCTATGACAAAGCAGTCTTAGCTGGCTCTGAGTCAGATAAGATCAAATCAACATCCTAAAACCAGAGGGAGGATTTCTAAGGACTACATTGCTCAAACAGAATGGAGGGTGCGTGGCTGCACTGGCTGTCCCACCCTCAGCTTGCTCTACTCCAAGCTTGGAATTTGCACTGCATGGCCTGGCTAAAGGAAAATACAGCATTTAGATGAGGAAACTGAAATGAGCAAAAGTTTTCCACTTAAAGTTTATCAATCGCTATGTAAATTGAATCAAACAGTGAGCTATGTAGATAGCTCAGGATACGGAGCATGTAGTCTGATAGACTTCTTGTTATCTGTTCTCTGTTTGTCTCGTCACCTTTCTGGCAATAGCATAACCAAGGTCTGGATAAACACTATAACTGTAGGTAAGCCGAAAGATAAGCTGAGAGGCTTACATCATTTAAACCTCTTTAAGTTCCTAATACATTGCCAGGAGATTTATATAGACCAAAAGTTACAAAAACAATCACTTATAAAAATGTTTTCTTTCATTTGTATGTGAAAATTTGACTTCTGTCTTGAAGCAGAAGTTGTGGCATCACCATTTAACACTGTTGCTGCCTTCATTCATCTGGGGACAGCACTGTCATCTCCTGCAAACACAGAGCTCCAAAGCTGTGGTCTGGGAGGTCAGGAACTTGCCTGTGTGCAGCCTGTAGACTTTCCTTCATTGAAGACCATATGGGATTTAATAATTTTGTAGAACCACGGAATGGTTTGGTTTGGAAGGAACCCTAAAGCCCATCCAGTTCCACCTGCCATGGGCACCACCCATCAGATCGAACTTCCCAGGGTCCCATCCAGCCTAGCCTTGAACACCTCCATGGATGGGGTACCTACAGCTTCTCTGAGTACCCTGAGTCAGTGCCTCATCTCCCTCTGAGTGAAGAATTTATTCCTAATCTCTAGTATAAATATAATCTCTTTCACTTTCTTTGGTTCACCATTAGCAAACCCTCTCCCTGCTTTGAAAAGCTGCCATTTTGACCTATACCAATCTGGTAGAAAGCAATTACAGGCTCAGTTGTATGCAAGAATTGCTTGCCCTCTACAAACTTAGATTAACTATGTCAGTAGGATATTATTATGTACACTACTGTAACCATTAACTAATGACTACTAAACACAATGAATCTCTGTACTTCGAGAGAACTGTAGTACTCAGTGGGTCCAGTGCCCGTTACCTCAATGGCATTTAGACCAGGGTTTGTCTCTGAATTACGGGAAACATTAACCATCCTGAAACTCATGCATCATTCCCCTCAGTTTCTGAGTCCTTGAAATATAATCTGATTCATTTTGTCAAAATATTAAACATTTTCACAGTTTTCTCTTGGCCTTATTTGGAGAACAGATCTGAAGTGATCACTGGTGCAGACTGGCGGTAGTGACTGGAGAATCTCCTTAAAGCAGATCCATAAGGACCAAGTTTCTGTGCAAGAAACTAGAAACTGCTGGAGGAAAACTCATGAAGTTTAGGTGTGCTCAGCCTCCCCTTACTGGACAGAGTTGCTACTGTTCCCAAATGGTGAGCCTGGTAACAACCTATGGTGTCTCAAGGTTCTAGTCTTTCTATCATCTTTACAGAGAGGAACACTGGTCTGTGCCCAGATGGTTGCGTTTTCCCAGTAGCAGCAGGCCTGGGAAAAGTATAGAGTATATTAGAGACTTATTCCAACAAGCGAGACCCAGCCAGAGAATGAACCTTGATGCAAGAGGTGGCAAGCGTTCCCAGGTCCCAGGTTAGATATTGTCAAATACCAGGTTCATAAAAAGGGGGAGGGATACGATTCCTCTCTGTGAGAAATGCACAGCTCATTAGTTCAGTAACTAAATAACTGGTTGTCTGAGCTGATGGATAATATGAGCTACTGTGTTTCTGAGCTTAAAAATGTTTTTAATGAGCATTAGTCATAAGGGTGACTAATGTCCGTGTTTGTGCTGATGTTTAGCCAGTCTGAATAGATGTAGGTTTAATAAATGATCTCTAGGCTTTGAGATTCTGCCCAGTTCTGCACCCAAAGCTCACCAGGAAGAGGGAATCATTGATACCAGATTGAAATAAAGAAACAACAGAGTAAAATCATCAAAGCCGTGGGACAAAGGCCTGGTTTAGCCAGGGTACAGAGAAGTATTCAGCAGTTTCTGAAAGCTGCCACTGCGGCCTCCTCTCAATTGCACGGCATACATTGCAACATAATTCCTGCTTTAAGCAGAGGAGGCCAATTATAACTTATTGAATCCATAATTTAGAAGAATTTAGACATAAAGCCTCATGTATAACTCAAGTAAGATGACCTGAGTCACTTGGGATATTGTTGTTGCCTTCTTTCTGCTGAAGATACGAGACAGAAGAACTTATCTGAGAAATTAATTTTGTACCGTTTAGCAATCTCATTGCTGTCCTTGTGCTGTGAGCTGTTCAATTTGTTCCATTCACTGTTCTTTCCAGTTTTGTCAGCAGGACAATTTACTGCAGACTGTCAATGTGCATTGAATCTCTAATGAATTATGGAAATGTACTGTGAAAGCCTGACCTTTTCTCGTGTTTGTATTGGGATTTCCCAGTAGTCCTTTTCTCATTTGCTTTAATGCTCAAAGCAGAAAATAGTCATTTCAAATATTGTGAAGTCTACCCAGCTATATGAAAGCTCATCCTTAAAAATAAAAAAAAAACAAATATTTCCTGCAGCTAAAAAATGACACAAATGTTATTAGCAGAGGGGAACTATTGGAGAACGTAACAGGCTCCTCATCAGATATAGAGACAAGGCATGTGGAGTTACTACGAATGCAAAGAAGTCTTCACTCTACAACATCTGATCATCATTAGTGTAGATTTCCAAAAATTTGGAGATGGTGTCTCCATTTTCTCATGCAACAAGAAAGACAGAAATTTATCCAAACAGCTATGTTAGCAAGATGCATCTTCCAAGTGTTTTTTTTTTTTTTTTTTGTCCTAAAGAGAGAAAGTGAAAAAGCCAGAGCAAGAATTAATCAAGTTATCCAAATATTACCTGATGTCCAGTGTGAGTGTGATGCCCATGTGGCTGCAGGTTCTTGGCAGCTTTTCCATTCTCAAATCTATATGCTTTACATAGTAAAGCACCAGTTCCAAGAAGTGTACTGAACTCATCACATCCAAACTCCCACAACTCCTCATGTGTTTTGACTTAAAGTTGAGTGGCTGTGACTGGCAGAATGAATCAAACCCAATACTTAGGTAATTTTTATCATTTTAATTCCTTCAAAATGGCCAAAGCCAGACACAAAGTTGAATTCTGAACCTGGGAAGTCCACCCTCCAACAGCTGATTAACTTCCACAGCCCTTGGTGGGCACAGGATAGAGTATGTCATCTGGTGAGAGGGTACAGTGCTGTGGACATGTAGCATCTGATCTAAGGCTCTGTGAATCCAGGGAGAAGCTTGCCAGGCTTTGAATCACTCTTTTTAGATCTAATTTAGTGTCAAGCCAGGCTGGATCTCTTTTCTAAACTATAACACAGATGCAGGCAGATAACAGAGGAGGTGCTGTGTTCTTTTATACAAGCAGAAAGGGAAGGTTTCCTTCAGGATGCCTTAAATGCCTTAATATGCCTCATCAAAAGACACAGAATGGATGTACAGGTGTATTCTCTTACAACTACTGGGAATAGAGCACTCCTTGGTTTACTGACAGTGTGGTCAGACAAGCACAGATCACGTTAAGCTTAAGGAGTAACTGCAGCGCAATGTAAAATCCTTTGCATGAAGCTGGTTTAAGGACACTTTCTTACCATTGTCCCTGAGGGATTAGAAATGTATTCCTTGATCTCTCTTCTTAGGAGTCCCAGTTGAACCATTTCTGCTCCTGACCCTGGTGTTCCAGAACATTACAAAAGTTGTGAAATTACCTGCTGGATGTGAGAGAAGAAAGCAAATGTGAATCACCTGGTCTACTTCCAGCATTAGCTGGTTTGCAGTCTATGCACAGTAGCAGTTGTATTACAGTCAAATACACCCACCAAAGTGGGAGAACATGTATTCTTCCAAGGTAAGAGGGGTATACCACTGTACCTCCCTTGTGCTTTAGGGCTCAAACTGAGCCGTAGTAACACTGACAGCAAAATGCTGGCCTTGGTAGCATATGGTGCTTCTTGACAAATCTGTGCATGCAGATCTGCTTTAATAATTTTACATTTATTCAACATTCACAAGATATTTTCATAAGGGAACCTCATGCTGTTAGATGTAAGCTACATGGATATAAAGATTTTCTGCCCCAAAGGATTTTTAAATCAGTAATTCTAGTTCAGTTTAAACAGAAGTTACTTAGTGAGCAAAGCCTTTAGAAGTCCCTTTCTCCCATATTCTACAATGACTTCTGCATTTTCTGATGTGCTGGGAAAGGAATTGCCTAAGCTAAACTAAGGCTTGATCTGAATAAACTACTAACCTGACTTTGTGATAGCTGAATATATTTAGTTCCCAGTGACCTGGGTTTGTTTCACTTGGGACTGGAAGTTCAGGGCCTGTGCTCCTGTTAGCAGAGCTCAGCTACACCACAAAGAGAGCTCTTGTGAAAGGCAGACCGCTTCATCGAGTTTCACTCTTGCTATCCAAGCCAACACCATACTCAGTCCAGAGACAAAGATCCTATCTATATCTATAGTAGGGAGTGGGAGATTGATCTGTAAACAGTTTAAAATGGATTTTGTGACAGATATATGTATATAAATATATTTCTCCTAAGAAACTATCCCATGGTCTAAATGTCTTTTTTTTTTAGGAAATTCCCTTTGTTATTTGATCTAATTTTTCTGTTACTGAGCTTCATCACAATGCCTGTGCCAATAACACCTCAGTGTGAACTCACGATAAAGCACAGTTCCTGCAGTTCATTTTTAATCAGAGTACTTGAAAAATAGATTTGAAAGCTGCATGATATTAGCAGATCTTGCTATCAAGCCCTAGAACTAATATAATGTATAGCAGCTCCTCGTGACTTTAATAGAACCGGAATTTTATCCTCATAGGAAAGACTTCTATGCTTTCTTTTCCTTATAATTTTGAGAACTAGCTGGCATTTAAATAGCAGAATTCAGCTGTGTAGAAAAGTGTGGAGAACATTAGCAAAGCTCAAGGGACTACTTACCTGACTTCTTGAAAGATGTTTTGCTACCAGGTATGTTCATTTTCTTTGTGAATTCACTTTGAGAGCTTACTGATTACCGTTTGTTTTAGAATAATCTAATATTCTGTTTTATGAACTTCTGGAACAGAGATTCCCTTTAACAAGGCCTAGGGTGTGTTCCAGGAGAACTGCAGTGGTCCCTACACCTTCCCATGAACTTGTGACATCAGAGCTTCCCACCAGTGGGGACAGCTCAGCTCCTGTCACAGAAATACAGTCTGACATATAAAGATGAGGCAGCTCTGATTTCATCTGTCCTTAATGAATCAAGATATATGGTATATCCTTTTCAACATTTGTGAGCTGGACCACTGAACTATCATGGTAGTGACAATGGTTTGGCTGTACTGGGGTGGGAATGGCATCAAACTGCAATGGAGGCATTGAACAAACGTGGAGATGTGGCATGGAGGGACATGGTTAGTCGGGGTGGGTGACAGTTGGACTCAGTGATCTTGGAGGTCTTTTCCAACCTTAACAATCCTATGGTTCTATGGTTAATTGTAAGTTCTATGGAAAATTTCTCCCAGCAATCACTTTGGAAGTCTTTGAGAACAGATACTCTGTAGGAATTTTGTTTCCAGTGTTACCAATAAGCACTCATTTTATTTTATTTTATTTTATTGAGGTGTTTTGGTTTTTCTGTATTTGTTTTTCAATAAGGTCAGAATGTGTGGAGGAGGCTAGAAACCAAACATAACAGATAAGCCTTTCTCTCCCCCCCCATACTATAAAAATAGCCGTTCCAAATCAAGTTACAAATGATCCTTTAAAACAGGATAATAATCCAAATGTGCATTTCTCAGCCCTATTAAACTGTCAGAGTGGGGTTAGGCACAAATCATATGCACAGATCAGATTGACCCCGGTCACTGTGTGGGAGCTGCAAGCCCATCAGATTGAGGGTTTGTTAGTGATCTCTCACTGAGTACCAAATCAAATACCCTCCCACTGAGTTTCTAAGCGCCCTTAATCTAGATCAGGTGAAGTAGCTGTTTACATGTAAAATGCTAAACATATGTGCAAACCTACATTCTCAGGCTGATGCTGACGGTGCTTTCACGGAGACCTCATGCTGCAATTAGCGAATACATCGGTAGAGGTCCCAAGAAGTCCTAAATGAGACGGGTGTCTCACTGCTGGTGCTGTGGGATATCCAGAAATGTGCATTGTGACTCAGTTTTACTCTTGCCTTCGATTTCTCAGCTAGATCTGTATGAGTTATAGCGCGATATGTGAAACTTTGACTGTTTTGGGGACCTCTGAAATATGTTTCTGACATTAACAGCATAAATAAATTCTTCATAAAGTTCTTTGCATGTTTAGCTTTTCAAAGAGGAGCTGATGAGTCACAGGTTTCTGAAGCATCTTGTTCCCAGCAGTACACTTTTGGGACACTAATTAGAAAGCATCAGAACAATAACAACATTCTTCCTGCTGCCTTTGGGGAAGAAGAAAGAAAAAAGAAAGTGAAACAAAAGTGTGGATCTAATTAATTTGAATGATTCTGTTTTACAGAAATTGCATTAGTCACAGGTTTAGTTTTCCCTTTGATGCCACATTTCATAAAGTCAAGTCAAACTGAAACAATAGGAATACGGAAGGAAGAAAGTATCATTGTCTTCTCTTTGTTTTCAGAAATAACCTAATGAAAAGACCCCTTCAAGAGCTCAATGCCTTTGTTGTATCCCTTCTCTTTTCCTGAAGCTACATGCCAGAACAAAAGGCTTCAGCCCAAGAATCAGCACAAAACCCTGAACAAGGATCAATGGAACAAACATTCTGCCAATCTAGTGCTGAAGCCTCACATTCTGTACATGGGGCTGAGGTTTTTTGTTCCTAAAGGTCAAGATTTGGGTACTTTTTCAGCAGGCCTGTTTCTGGGCTTTTATTTTGCTGATTTTGGGAAGTGATACATTTGCATAATTGGCTTTAGGAGCACCGGTACACTTTTAAAGTACTCTGAAAGTACTTCTGCTCAGATTAACAGAATGATGTTCCTAATTCCCTTTGTGAATTTGTTCCCTGCAATTAAAGGACAGTATTTATTTTATGTTGAATGGCCCCCTCAAATTCTTTACGGAGTTTATGCTTTTCTTGTTTTATATGATCTCTTAAGAGAGCAGTAGCACAAGCCTTATGTTTTCCATCAGATTTCTGACAACATTCCCAAAATGCACATTTCTACTGATGTCGACAGTGGGATCCAAGTGCCTTTTTCATACAGTGATATTAACAGTTCCTGCAGAGGTGACAGTGCAAATCCAAAGCCAGTTTTTCAAATTCTGTTGTTGTAACCGTGCTGTCTGCATTATCTCTTCTTCTTTCACCCTAATCTTCAGCAATGGTGAACAGCTGCAAAAAGTTCCCTGCGATCAGTGATTTCCTGTCCTCATAAGACCATGTGAAGCTCTCTGCTTCCTATTTCCAGATGAGCATTCAGAGGTTCAATTGAATTAGGTATTGAAAATACTGACTAAACATAATCTCATTTTGTTCCCTGAGAACATGTTTTTCTTACATTTATGAGAAGGGCTTATATTTGGGTTGTCTAGTGGATTAATTTGTACCTGGAGAAAGATCCAACACTCAAAGAACTGCCTATAGGTAAGAATATCACTGGCTATAAATTTTCTAAGTTTCTTGTCCACATTGTTTCTAGAGAAAGCTTGAGATATGAGCCACAATAATTGTTTTGGTTTGGTTTTGGTCCTTCTCTCCTTTCCTTTCTCCTCCCCTTCCCCTCTTGGCAGTCTTCAAATGAGGAGAAGTATAGAGGCTTCTATTTCTAAGAATATTTCCATGGGTCGTGTTCTGTTTAAAAATGTATGCATCTTGTTATATGCATGAGCTGCCTCCCCTGAGGTTTAAAGCTTGTGACCCGCTTTGGAAAGAGCGCCAGTACAAAACTTCCAGGCTTGCACCGAGTCCTCTTTCTAATCCAAATCAATTTCCTGTGGTATGCTGGAAACTGCTTCAGATGTGACCTGCTGCCACAGTAACTCTTGCTGTCATCCATCTTTATGTTGACAAGCTTCCATTTTGTGCCAGCATTCCTGCAAGAATAACTGAAGAGCAACACTGAATCATGTCAAGTCTGTGTAATCCTTTCTCAGTTAAAGAAGTTTATTTTGATAACCCGGAGATCTGGATGCTTGGAGCATTGGGATGATTGGGCCCCTGTTCCTCTAGCCTTTGGTAGCTGTTAGCAGATAATGTCATGAATCTGACATGAAGCTGGACTTGTATATTTCCTTCTTCCTTGCATTCCGGGTTTGAATTGCGCTGTGCCACTTTGCAACCTCATGCAGTGCAGAGCTGCACTGAGAGAGCAGCCTGGGTGGATGAGCACATGTCCTCTCTTTCTATGCTCTCTGTGGACAGGAGGTGGTACTGGAGTCCCTCTCACATCAGCAGGCTGAAAGAGGAAGAGTACACTTGTGTGCATGTATAGACTTGGTGGTGGTATGATCTTACAGAATGGAAGTGGAATTTTTCAGTTCAAATGTTTACTGTAAAGCGTGGTAAGATGTGATGATTTTATAATTTCAACAGAATTTGGCAACTGCAGTCTCATTTATTACACAGTGCTTGCAGCTTGATATGCATTTACAAAAGAAAGACATTTTGTGCCTGTGTTCCCCTTAGGAGTTGATGAATTAAATTCATTAAACTGTCCAAAGCTGAGTAGTCAGATTGTGCCACACTTAACAGGACTTTGAAACTTGGGCCCCAAGACACACAGTCATATTAGTTAATACACTGATTACATTTAGTTTAATAACTGATTGAGGACTTTTGTTTAATAGTAAGAATGTAGTCTGTCGGTTTCATGGCAAAAATTCCTTGTACCATAAATTTTACTATCCCTAATAAAATAATAATAAAACATGATGGACTGGTAAACAACAGTTCAGATGATATTAAATTAAAGAAGTTATATATTTGGTTTGCTTTTGCCTCTTTAAAATTAGAGAGTCTCAAATAAAATGAAATTACAAAATATATATATATAAAGACTTCTGAAAGTTTGAAGATCAAAAGATTCACTCTTTTTGCTTTAAGTAAAAATAATAATTTTGGAAGAATTTCATGATAAAAAATTCATTAGTTGGTGAAGGAAAATATTCTCTTACTAGAAACAACACCATGGAGTAGTCTAGGTTAGGACATGAAGCGAAGAAGTGTTTGTATAGGTTGCATGGGTGAGAATCTGTTGCTTTTTAGATGCATCAAATAAGGTTTAGTTTTCTCTTGTCTAAAAGCTCTCCAGTCATACCAGCACATCACTGAGTTCCAGCTCATATGCCCGCAGAGAGATTAGAATATTAAGCATTAAAATGCAAGACAGAAGCAGTAAAATCCACTTGGGAAAGTGAGCACTATGGCAGACATACTTATTCTAAAATAACAGAAACAAAAACCTCTGATTGTCTCCTGCCACTCTCTGTTGTATCCGTTCAACCACATTTGCAGCTATAACTCTGCTGATTTTCCACAGCAGCCTTCCAACCATGCTGTGAAGCTTCAGACCAGGAGGGCAGAGGGGGAGATAGCACAGAGAATGGGTGAGCAGAGAGCATGTAGGGGTGTTTGAGAAATGGATGCAAGCAAGCAGACATTTCTGGTTGATGGTAGACAGTGGCCATGTGTTTGCTGCAATGGGAAGACAAGCCATACACTGTTCTGTTGATTAAATCTTGTTTTTACAGAAACTAGGCACAGCAGAAATATCAGCAACTGAACGGGAATGTTTCATGTGTTGGCATTCACAATTTTATCTCTATTCTGCCTAATAGTCCTTTAAATCACTTGGGACGTTATTTAGATGTTTTAGCTGCTTTTGGCACTTCCTAGAAATCAAATAGAGGCATTTTTTAGTGCTGAAAGAAAAAACACAGAAAACTAAAGCTCTACACAGAAAGAAGTAGGTAGCATAAGAGCTGAAGTTCACTGGAGGCACTGCACACAGCAACCTGCCTGGTTTAGACAACAGACCTATCCTGCCTGTGCTACCTTGAGCACTTATCCATTGCTTCCTTCTGGATCGCTGATTCTGGAAGAGAATCATGGGATCATGGAATTGTTTGAGTTGGAAGCAACTATTAAAGATTATCTGCTCCAGCTGTCCTGCAATGAACAGGGACACTTACAGCTCTATCAGGTTGCTCAGAGCCCCGTTCAGCCCAGTCTTGAATGTCTTCAGGGATGGGGCAGCCATCACCTCTTTGGGCAATCTATGCCAGTGCCTTACCACCCTTATTGTAAAAAACTTCTTTATGTCTAGTCTAAACCTCCCCTCTTTTAGTTTGAAACCATTTCCCCTTGTCCCATCACAACAGACTCTGCTAAAGAATCTGTCCCCTTCTTTCTTACAGCCCCCCTTTGTATACTGAAAGGCTGCTCTCGGGTCTCCCCAGAGCCTTCTCTTCTCCAGGCTGAACAGCCCCAGTTCTCTCAGCCTGTCCTCGTAGGGAGGTGTTCCATCCCTTGGATCATTTTTGTGGCCCTCCTCTGGATGTGTTCCAACAGCTCCATGTCTCTCCTGTACTGAGGACTCCACATCTGGATGCAGTACTCCAGGTGAGGCCTCACCAGCACAGAGCAGAGAGGCAGGATCACTCCCTTGCCCTGCTGGCCACACTGCTTTGTTTGCAGCTCAGGATTAGGTTGTCTTTCTGGGCTGTGAGGGCACATTGCTGGCTCATGCTCAGCTTCCCGTCTACCAGTACCCCCAGGTCCTTTTCCTCAGAGCTGTGCTCCATGCTTTCATCCCCCAGCTTGTATTGATAATGAGGGTTGCCTTGACTCAAATGCAAGACCCTGTACTTGGCTTTGTTGAGCCTCATAAAGTTCATTTGGGCTCACTGCTCCAGCCTTGAACTTGTCAACTGTACCACACTGCTTGGTGTCATCTGCAAACAGCTTGGTGTCATCCACCAAGACCTCTGTCTAGTAGCTGAGGTGACAAACCAGTGAGCGAGGTGTTGGAGAGAAGTGCTGCTAAGCTGAACCATTCAGTCAGCATGACCAAATATTGTTTGAGAGGTGAAGGACAAATTTGTGAAGACAGAGTGCATCTGCCTGCAGACAGAACTTCTAGTGTAATGTTCAGTATTGCAGAGTGAAGAGCTGTGGCATTTCACAGCACGGCACGTGGTGGGATGTGGCTGCGGCCTTTCCCCTGACATTCTTAGTAGAAGTTGCACTTTGTGTAAGTGGCTCACAAAATGTGCCAGCTTCTGTAGTTAGGAAACGTGCCTGTGCTCTCTGGCATCGTTAGAAACCAGTACCCAGAGCAGTACACAGACTACATATTTTTGGCATTTTGGGTAAAGCTGCTTTTAAAATGCTCTTCTGTACTTGAAAGGAGAATATGACTCAGTTAGTGGAGTTATGTTACAAATGCTGGTTTGAAAGTGCCCCATAATAGTTCTTTTCATTGCAGGCACTCTGCTCACAGGGGCTAGGAAGTACCCCCTGCCATTCAGACCTGCTGCCCTTTCTTTCCCTTGTTGAGGCAACGCTTTGATGCTGGCACACGAACAGCTGCTCTCTTCACGTGGCCAGATGCCAGTGTTCCCTGACGGGGTCCCTTGCCTGGCCTTTGGGAGATCACTGCACCCCTCCTCTGACACTCCACCAGAGGTCCTTGGAACAGCACAGGGGGTTCGGAGCAGACTGTGTGAACCACCACACTGTTACTGTCACTTCAAACCAAAGCAATGGGTTTGCAATGGTGGAGAAAGGAAACATCTTTTTCTTTGGTAACTGGAGAAGTTGTCTTCTAATTCTCACATGACTTAATTGAATTCATCTCGCTAGGAAAATAGTTCTGAAATTGATGTTTAGTGACAAAACTAGAGGCTGTAGTAGAAAGCAGTCAGGAAGAACTCCATCTACCAAGTAGGATCCATGTTGCCATGCATATGATGTGCAGATTGCTGGGATTTGGAATTGAAACACATGCTACTTACTGCAAATCAATAGTTATATTAGACACACAACTAAGAAGAGATCTGAAGGAGTTTTTCTTATCTGGAATAAATCAGTACAATTAGCAAAGCTAAATCTTCACATTCCATTTAAATGGCCAACATTGCCATGAATAAGAAAACATTTCAGAAAATACACACAAATATGTTTATATAATTTAACTGTAGAACTTAATGAGATAAACAAAAAGGCACTGATCATAAATAATTATCAGTATGTCAACATTAGGAATTAGTTTTGAATCATATAGGCAAAATTTCTTAAGTAGGAGTTATTCTCTAAACACTTCTAACTAGAAGCCCAGTGTTACTGTTAGTGAGTAACTAGTGAGCCCTCTGAGAGAATGTGGGAGTCATCCAGTTAAGAAGAAAGAAATTATTTGCAGTGCAAATATGATGATTTTGTATTGTTTTCAGTCTATAATTCTGTCTTAAGACCAGCCAGAGATTTTGATATAGGTTCCGGTGTTACCAAACTGTTGCATCTGTCCCCACTGAGACTTGGCATTGGCAGGATAGGATCAATGTCATTTCTGATCTTTGTGTTCAGAATAGCTTTAGTGATCATCACACAGCTTTGCTGCTTATTGTGTTGTAGCACTAAGAAAATAAAGAAAATATTTGGGGTGCAAATATTTAAAAAGTGTCTCCCTTCCTTGTACATACCTTGGGGCAGCCATTGTGGAACCATTCCATTTAGTTCGAGCATGCATTTAAGCATGGACTTTAAAAATTCCAGTGCCAGAGAGCACAACTGCGTGAACTGTGTACTTTAATGTTCACCTTATTTTATACTGATATATCATGGATATATCAGTATTTTCCATTGTCTGTCTGGCTGCAAATCCTTAAGGAAATTGTAGAATATGGAAGCTGGATAAAACCTGTACAAATGCAGGATGATTCAGAAAATATCTGAAAGGACTATTCAGTAAGAGTTTGAATTAACTTAGCCTTTGCAGGCTTATCTTCTTTTTGGTTCCTTTCTCTTTTGCCTGATGCTATCATAAATACAGGCAAAATATTGCTGTCTTTGAAGTGAACCTCTTACTTCCAGGGCACATCAATAACATGCTGCATGCTCTAGTGAGGCAAGGTGTCTGTAGTATATTAAGAATCTGGATAAATGTGACAAGCTGGACTTATTACTATCTTACATGGGACTGATTAACAATCCTAAAGCCCTAGTTGTGCATTTAGGCCTTGAATAGAACGTTAAAATGAGAATGCTGTAAGCAATTTCAAAGTTGGACATAAACATAAAATATTCTAGAATAATATAGAATGTTGCTGGCTATTTCATTTGCTGAATTAAGTATCTACTTATATTGCTGCTCTTTGGCATAATGGATATGCACCTTTACAAAATACCTGCAGCTGGATATCCTTTTTCATTAAAAAAAGACATATTATTAAAAAGACTCAACTCAAAGTTAACTCAACTGATATTTCATTTCCACGAAGCTGAAGTGACATACTCTTCCCTCTGATAAAGATATAAATCCAAAGAATGAATTGCAAAGACTGAGAAATAAAACATGAAATATGAAAGGGGGAAATAGTCTATAGAGAAGAAGGCATTAAAGCAGCAAGTGTATTATTCATTCACATTGCATAGTTGATAACTCAGTTCTGTAGTGTTAGATTTCTGTTTGCCCTTCATTACTGATAGTTTGAGCACAAGGAATGAAATGCTGTGTGATGGAAATAAATCTGAACTTACCCAAGATTCTCCAATGAAACTTTTATTGGTACAATTAAATGAGAGTGTGGTCTGAAATGCTGCTTGAAAACAAGATTGAATAAAGCTATTCTCGCTTCTCAGAGGAAAGATTGCTCAATTAGGATATGTGTTGAGTAATACCAAATATGTTATGGAAGCTCAGAAGAAGTCATTGATTCCAGCTGAGATTTCATTTTGCGCTTCTGGCTTGCCTTGAATGCTGATATCAAAGTGAAACTTAAAGGTCTCATGCAATTGTGAATTCAAAGCAAGAGATCTGTTTACTGAAACTTTGAAGAATTGAAACTACTCTTTCTTGTACTACTGCTTTACCAGCCTTTGCAGTCTGTGTTCTTGTTAACCTACTAAACAAAGATGTGAGCTGATTCTCTTCAGTTATTGTCTGTTTTCTCTCTGCTTTTTTCTAGTAATCTGCTCGTCTTCCCCTCAGTGACACGCAGCATGTGCAGCTATCAGTCAGTGAAAAGGACATCTCTTAGGGCATGGTGCTGCAACAGTTAGGAACTGTTGTGCGACTGGGCCTGGCAGGCTGCCCTCTGGCATCTCAGGCATGGGCTGCTAAGAGGACTGGGACAAGTCACCCCAGCCTGGCTCCAGTCAGGTGGAAATTTTGGGCACTCAGTGTGTCACTCATTGCTACGTTGTTCATTTGGCCCACAGCTGTTTAAAGGGAAACAGATCCTCTAAATTCAGTTCTTAATCAGCAGAGGGAAGGTATTTTTGATAGTCTAAATTTTCAAGGGTAGTTAGCTAGGCATGTATGTGCTGCTCTTTTGGAAATTAAAAAGCTCTGTGTTTCATTTAGCCAAACTGTTAATGTGCTGTCATTTATTATTCTATGCTCCCTCACTCCACGTTTAAATTCTGCCAGTCTCTGAAGCCCACCAGGAGGCAGTGGGGCAGAAAACCCCAAAGCTGGAGCTTTCCCCATCACCAGCAGGGAGACTGCAATATCAGCATCTATCAGCTCTCCTCTTGCTGCCTCTTATTTTGAAAGTGGGAACACACCAGCAGTCTGTCATGAAAATACTGCAGCTTATGACAGGAATTAATAAAGCAGTGAGTACTGTGCTGGAGGCACCAAGACTGAGCTGGCTAAGGCGTTTCTCAAGGAGATTTTGTTCCCTTGCACATCTAGAAGGGTTATATTGAAGAAGCAAATTTGTTTCTCCGCAGATTGAATAATAAATTTAAGACAAGGGAACTGTGCAAAAATCAAGTGAATGGCAACTTGTGCTCTTTAATGATCTTGCAGCACTTGGATTAAGAGCAAGGATTATTAGCTTTGACCTAGCAAAATGCCAGGTTACATTCCTGCCTTCTTTCAGGAAGTTATTAAATATCTTGCTAAAAATTGTTGTCTGGTGCTATTGAAAGCATGCCATTTTACTCCCCCAAATGTTCTATTTCCTTGGGGCAATAATATTTTAATGCATGCGGATTTTTTTTCACAATTTTCATCTAGAGAATGCCAGTAGCATATCTAAAGTCTAAACTTTAGTCACAAACTCTAAAGTCAGCCCCCACAAGCATTTTTTGAACCCCAGAACAGCTAAGTAACTTGCAACTTTCTGCAGTGGGAAATGAGGAAAACTGATTCCACATTAAGCCATTCTGAAAAAATGCTAAAATTTGTTGTTGAAAGTGGTCTTGTGGAAGCAAAGTGACAATTTGCTAGTTAGTGTTCACATGACTAAAGGAAAATCCTCTTCCATTTTGATTCCTCTAACAGTGAAGAATATACAAAACAGAAACACGAATCACTGCCCAAGCTAGACTCTCTGGGAAGTGCTTAGCTGGTCCTGCCTCCTGGTGTTGTGATGTTTCTGTAAGTAAAGGTCAGAAGCAGGAAGATGTCCTTGAGATTGTATGCTGAATAGAACTACGAAAATATTTTGCAGTTGTTTAGCCATGACCTCTGTACTGTAGACACAGTCAAATCGACTCAGTTCTTGGCAGCAAGGCAGCATTAGTGCTCCAGTATGAGCTGGTGGTAACTGTATGACTGGGACATCTCCAAATACTTGAGTGGGTACCTTGATTCAGGCATGCAGCTCTGATTGCAGCATTGCATTACTTGTATCGTGGTACTGGTCTTGTGCGGTCTCATGGCTTCAGAGGTGGCAGCATTCACCATACTTCCTTGTCTACCTGGCAGATTTAGGGAAATCTTACATAAAGGAATTGTGGAAGAAAGCAATGAAAGGCAACCCCAAACTCCCAACCACCCATCTTCTTAATATTAGTATCAATCCATCCAAGATGGCCATGTGACTCCTTACTTGATTATTTCTGCTCAGGGATTCTGGCTGAGAACAAAGACAGAATACATAGGCAGAATATATGCAGTTAACAGTGTCAAGGAATTATTTATTGGCCAGCCAGTCATCGGTCAAGTAGGGAAGGGCTGGTCTATGTCGCTTTTTGAAATTGGCTGGCTTTTGGTGTTGCTAAGTTGCCATCTGCCAGTGCTCTGCTTTCTTTTACCAGGGCTCTCTGTTGCTTCAGCATTTTTCCTCTCTAATACTTGAGGTGCTATTACCATTATTCAAAAATTTCATCTCTGAATATTTTCATCTTACTTTTTTTTTTTCCCCCTGTAATTTTTGCCAGTAAGAGTAAGCTGAGGTCAGAGCCTGGCTGTACCAAGCTATGTTTTGGATAATAGATGGGTGAACCCTGGGGCCAGGGATTTCAGCTGCAACAAGTTCTTTGTGGCTTTTGCAGGGCTGTGATGATTTTTCTCTCCAATTTCATGCTGTACCTATAGAAGATGTTTAGTGGAACCTATCAATTTCTTCTCTGGATAGAAATACATCTGGTATACTGAGCAGTAGTTATATACTTTAAGATCAAAAGTATTCTGTAGCTTCTAGTTTTTTATATGTCTTCCAGCTATATAAAAAAGCACCAGAAAGAAAGATGAGTTCTGTTTATTCTACTGAAGATAACCTTCCATCTTCAGAAGCTGATCTTGAGTTGGAGTTGAAAAGATGGAGAATGATTCTCATGGCTGTGTGATGGTAACACTGACAGTATTGTAAAAATCAAGCAAGTGCTTTGGGAATCAAAGAGATCAAAGAGCCAGAGAATCAGGAAGAGCTTAATGCCTGGACACTGCAGGGTAACTGATGAAGCTTGTTTGCCTGCATTTCCTCTTAGAAGAGACCAGAAAACTGGTAATACAAGACAGAATTTTCATTGTGGTAGACTGAATCTGACTTAAACTGGTGGCTTACTGAAATGCACGACAGCAGTGAGACACTATTTGCATACAGATGTATCCATTAGTGGCGTAGATGTCTCCACTGTCAATCTTTATGATGTTCTGGGACCTGAGATACTCTTTCTGAATTATTAATTTTCACAGAAAAATCAATTCAGCTATGAAGATGGAAGGTGGATAGGGCTGGTGCTGTAAGATTCTGGAAAACTGAAATGAAAATGGACATGCATGATACCTTTACAGTAATAAAGCTGACATTACTGAGTCAGCTACTACAGCAACGATGGGTCAGCAACGATGGGTCAGCAACGATTACTGAACACATACTGAAGTTCTGAAGAACTGTGGCCAGTAAACTGAAGAATGTGACCATTTCCCTCTATCCAGCACTCACAAAGCTCTCCAGTACATGAGGTATGTCCAGGAGTTGAGGACAGTCTGCAGAAATGCCACTCAGATGGTGAGGGAGCTGGGATACATGACACTGAAAAGATCACTGGAAAAAAATGAGATTTGCCTAGTGTGGAGATGAGAAAGGTAAAGGGGCTCTAGTTGCTGCCTCGCACTACCTATGGAGAAGACACAGCCATACCTCTTAGAAGTATGCAAAGAAAGGACAAAAGGCCATGACAGAAAGTTGTGGCAAGGTAAATCCTGCCTGGTTATATAAGAAAAGATATGTTCTATATGAGAGCTTTGAAGCAATGGAATAGATTGCAGTGAAAGACATTGCAATTTTCATCCTTTAAGATTTTCAAAGTCTGACTGAAAACGACCCTGAGGAAATGGACTTACTATTTACTATTAATTCAGCTTTCACTACGAAGCTTGAATAGAGACTTCTGTTGATCTCTCCCAGCTTGAAGTTTTCATATGATTTTCTGCCTGTAGATACACATCTTACCTCAGTGTTTTTTCATTTGGCTGTGTTGTTCAGCAGAAAGTTTAACATGTAGCAGTTCAACATTCTACCCCAAACTGAAGTCCTCTTCTACTAATACAAGGAGTCCAAAATACAGTTCAGACCATCAGGTTTCAAGGTGCGAACTGACTCCGACTCTTGAATCCTGCAGTCTGGAGACAGCAACCAATGTTGTATATTACAGTGAATATTGACCGTGTAGAACTAAGTGGTCTAATTAGAGTCTCATTTCAGTCTCATAAATTAGCATATATAAGCCATTTGTTTTACAGAAAAAAAACAAACGCTGAACTGTTGAAAAAGTCATTTTTGTCCTAACTTTGATTCTTGTCCTAACTTTGTCCTAAAGATGTAGAGCTCAGAAATGAATTAGGCATAGAGTTGATCACCTAGCTTTCGTTCTAACCATCATGAAGAGAAATGCACTTCCAGAGGAAGCTTCATGCACAAGTTTTATGTATTTTGTGTGGAGAATTCATTACCCTAGATGAGCTCCATGAACACCTTTTCCATATGCACAATAAGCTACATATTCTCTTATCTGAACAAGGTCTGTATTATTTTTTCATTGGGTCATCTGTTTTTGTTCTCATGTTTATCAGCATCAAAGCCAGAAGTTTGCAGTACTCTAAACTGACAAAAAAAAATCAAAACCCTATTTTTTTCTCTTGGGGATTGGGAGCACTCATTAAAACAGACTTCTACCCAGTCCCTTCACTGCACTGAATGTTAGGTCCAACAAAGCATGATGCTGGCACATTTTACCAACTCATTCTGTATTCTTCAAGTTTAAATCCATATAAACATGTTTTCCATGCTTTTGTATATCTTCTAGAAGCACACATTGTAATCCAACACATAGCTTTACTTCCTTCCTGAAAGTCATTCTGCTCTCCTGCATTTGCGTTTGATGTGGGCTGATGTATGTCCCTGCTAGGAAGCTTTTTCACTCTTTGCATTAAACTCGTCTCTGTAATGTGTACAGAAGGCTCTGGATGTGTACAGTGACCCTGTGTGTATGCACCTACCCAGGAACAGCCCGTGCTGCAGTCCTGGCACCTCTGCAGTGTTCCTTCATGTTATTTATAATAGAATCGTAGAATACCCTGTGCAGATAGGCACATAAGGATTATTAAGTCCAACTCCTGTCTCCATGCAGGACCACCCAAACACTAATCAGATCTTCCTGAAGACACCAGCATGGCAACCTAGTGCATTAAAAGCTCATTCATTAGCTTTGTGGTTTGCCCCACAGTCTAAGAACACAGTGTGTGGAAAAGAGCAACCAAGCCCACATGGGGACAAAAACTAAATAGGAGCAGGAACTGGAAGCCCTAAGGCAATAATAACAAACTAAGGAAACCTAGAGAGTAATCAGTGGAAAGTAAACCCAGAGGAAGGAATTCATTATGAGCAAGGGAGCTGGTGTGGCTTGCTGATATGTTATCTTTGCTGGCCATCCTGACTCACCAGCATGCTGAGTCTGCCTGAATGGCCTCAGATACCTTCGACTTGCCTTGTGCCCACAATCAGTCTTTCCAAAAGCTTTCTCAGACAGCGTGAGAAAAGCGTGACCTGGCTCCTGCAGAGCACGGCTGCTCCCAGGAAACTTGAGTGCTCCGTAGTCCTGCCCTAGCTGGGAGCACAGCATTGTCCTGGAGCTGAAGGGTGCCAGGAGGACCTGGAGCAATCTGCTGAGGAGTTAATTAAAAGAAAACAAGTTACAGTTTCATCTCATTTGCTGAAGAAGACAGTTAACTCTTTGTTGCAGGAGGCTGCCAGGGAGTTGCTGTGCTGGTATGAAAGCCCATCCTCTTCAATCACTCCGCAGCAAACCAAAATTACAGGTGTCAGGAAAACTCATTTTGTGGCATTAATCAGAATGGATTATAATAGAACAGTTTCTGAGCTGCCCTGCAAAAGTAGCTGTGGGACATCAAAGAGAGCCTGTGTGCTCTGCTTTGAAATATTGTAGTCAGCCAAGCACTTATTGGAATGACATGTTAACTGCATTGTGTCTAAAAGCATTTCAGTGCCTAATCATTTGTGTCCTATCTCCTCCATTGTAGTATAATGGGGTAAGAAATTACCTGTCGTGTTCGGGTGCTTTTACTGGAGGAGCTCAAAGACCCATTTAAAATCCTGGGCTGCATCTTCATTTTGAGTGTATTGTAACGATGGATAACGGACTGCCGCAGACCGATTCATTAGGAGTAAATCCACTGCTGTATCAGTGACATTTGTATGCACTCCTCTAAGATCAGAACATTTCCCTGGCTGTTTTGAAAAGTGTCTTTCTTCATCTAAGGAAAGAATAACAGATTGTATCTAGAACTGGGGTATTTTATGAATCCAAAAATTTTCATGTCTTGAAACTCTTCCAGATAATGTGTTTCAATCTGATAAGGTGGAACCTTGACAAGAGGTAAGAGCTTTTCTTATAAGATCAGAAATTTGGATCACCTGTGGAACTTGCAAAAAGTACAAGTGCTAGCTTTTCTGAATACTGCATGCCAGTTTTGTGTTTTAAGAAGAGTAAAACTGCATGTGGAAGCTGCCACATGTAATATTAAATGTGTGTGATATTATTTGCAAAGACAAAGTGCAACAAATGATTGTCTGTTTAGATTCTTGTCCAAACATTCGATCAAAAGGAAAAGGCAGCAGAAATCTATGAAATAATGAGCTAATGAAAGAGATGGGTAGGAATCATTCATATGGTAGAAGAAGGGAGTGGTTCTTCCTCCAGCATAGACTTGAGCTGTGGAACATTTTTGCCTTAGGATGGTCTGGATATTTCTGTTTACCACAATTCAAGAAGAAACAAGACAATTTAGTTCAAGAGAAATCCAGGCAGAGTGATTACATATGAGAGCACCACTTCTGGCTCATGGAGTGCCTGAAGGCTGGAAAGGAATCTGGTGAATTGCCACCATATGCTCAGTGGGTTTTTTATACTATGACTTGCTACACATTCACTTTCAGCCAAAAACAAGATATTGAAGTAAATAAATCTTTCTCTTGACGCAATATAGATACTTTTATATAACCTGCATCAAATCAATTAAAACGATTTAAAAACACAGACCTTTAATAAGGTGAACACACAGGGAAGGGGGAGCGGGACTGCACAGCTGGATGGGTATAGCATTATGGAATGTGACTTGGGGTGCACATGCTGTTCCAGGCAATGCCAGTGGGAAGGCTGGAGCAGCTTCAAATCTTTTGGTGAGTTCATACCTATGTAAAAGTTGTTGGTTTGGTTTTGTTTTGCTTTTACAAGTGAGAGTTAGTTATTTATTATTTAGACCAGTAGAACTAAAACTGCATAAGGTTTTCATTAATTTACAAAGAAGGCAGAACCTAAGGTAGCTATTGATTACTCAACTGCTATTTTAAATACTCTGGTAAATAATGCACACTTTAAACTTGCTCAGAAAACTGGCTTCCAAAGACAGAATTTGACTCACATGCTCTGATTTCCAAGAAGATGCCTAATTGAATGACATATTTGGTACAAGAGACACAGTATACATGTCCTTGGTCTCTTAATCCAGAGATAGATACCTGCATTTTCGGACTTTCATGTCTCACAAAGTTCAAGAGTGATAATACTGGAAGTATGTTTAGGAAGTTGACCAGATTTCATGATTTCTTTGGTTTTATTTTTTTTTTTGTCTGGGTAGGATTTGCATATATGAGGGAATATATAATGTAGGAGACAAGAAAGGTTCTTAACCCTGCATAGAATGATTAAAAAGTTCTGTTCCTTTGCACCATCTATGCAAGCTTTGGAGATAAATTCAAGCATCAGATTCCAGGGATGCTAAGCTACATTTCTCTGCTTCTGATTATTGCATTCAGAAATAGTCTCTACTTAGTCCTTGGATACTTTTGTTTGCACTAGGACATTTTAGCAGAAATTAACTTACCTTACAGCTCTGTCTTACAAGTTCACCCTGATTAGTACTGTTCCCTGTCAGTGGGTGGTGTGAGCAAGGTGGCAGGCAAACTTTTACCTTAAGATGTTTTGTTTGATGCCTAATTTCACAGTATGTCTTGATGCAATGCCAGGAGGATGATTTTCACCATTTCCTAAAAACTGTGCTGTGCTTCTACTCCAAATCTAAAACATATTTCCATAGCACCAAACAGAGTGAGTCAGATTCCATCTGGAATTGTTTCTCTTGGAAATTGTCACAGTGCTTCATGAAGTATCCAATATGCATGTTCTGCCTTGCAAGTCATTGCTTAAAATCAGCAAGACTTGATACCAAGATTAACATCTGTCCTCTGCAACTGTCTCTTTACAAGCTGCATCTTTACCTTGCTGTTTTGCATCAGAATACAGAATCAGTGACCCGAAGTCTGCAGAGGGGAATTGCATGAATGAAACAGGGGGAGAGCTCCCAATTTCATCTGGAGCAAATTATATATCCCATCAGGTCACATTTAGCTGCAAGCTATTACTTGATTACTGAAACCCCTTCAATGTCATGATAGCAGCCTGGTTTATACAGAAAATCTGATTACTTCAGTTTCCCAGGAATTCAGTCAGATCTTTCCACTGAACATTTATCAGTAGTATAGAAAAAAAATATTACTCTGTCTTTATGGAACTGGCCTCTCCATCTTAAGCTCAGGAAAAAGAAGCTGGTGTATTTCACACTTCCCTAGCTCTGAATCAGAGCCATCTGAAGAAAGAATGAGTCAGAAAGCCAAAATGATTTTTGAAGACCAGTATATCTGAAGAGAAATGACTTGTTCCTGTAACCCTTGCGCTCAGGAGGGGTGTTCCAGTGGCTCTGTCACTCTCTGAGATTTGAAGAAAAAAATAAATAAATAATCTGCTCTGTTGGAACCTTTGTTCATGTGTCTGGTAGTCTGGGGCCAAATGTGGGAAAGTGCAGGCTGCCTAAGGATGCAAAGCACATTTATCATTGACACCAAATACCTTGAGAGCTGGTAGGATGCAGTTTGGCACTGACAGCTGTGGCTGATGTGAATGGGAACACAGGAGAATTCTGCTGGCTTTTGCCTCTCTCATGTTCTTGCAAGACTCTTACCCATGTCCTTCATTGCTTCAAGTCACTACATGCAATATAGATGCTCTACATGTTGCAGTCTTTGCTGGGGCAGCTGACTGAAACCAAAGCCATGCAGAGATCTCCCAGGCAGTACCTATGGAAAGGAAGAACTTGACTAGGATGATGTCTATGGACAGGGACAGGAAGAGCCTGCTAGGATCTATTGGCAGAGCTGAAAGGCTGAAGTGCACCCTAATAGACTGGTCAGTGTGTGTCCCTGGTAAATGAGTGACCCATGTAGATGCAGTGCCTTTTAATAAATAAACCGTTTGGCCAGAACAAAAATGACTCTGAAACACACTTAACCACAGCGCTCTCAGGAGCACTGCAGGCCTCTTTCAGAAAACATTTATCCGTGTCTCTATTTTGTTATTTATTTTAAAAAGAAAGGGCAGTAAACACTGTGGTCTCTTCAAATTCATGAGATCTGTGTTTACCACGCTAGCCCAAGCTTAGCTGCATGACTCACACTGGTTGCAACAAACTGAGAGGCTGTAAAGGGTATTTCTTGTTTAATTCCCTGGAAACACAAACACGGTGTTGAAAAAAGCACTGGCACTGCACTGCACAGCTCCTGATTTAACCCACACGCAGAACACCCCACAGCTGATTGGGTGACAAACTTTGGGGAAACGCGGCCTGGTGTGTCTGCCTTAGGATGTGCTGTGTCCAGCAGGCCAGAGGGCTTCGGGCAGGCTCTGCTGAGGGGAGGGAACGATGTCCCTGCTGGCCTCACTCACAGAGAGAAGGAGCATGGGTTGCTATAGGTCCCCTTTTTGGAAAATACACAGAACTAAGACATAGCACTGTGAACAGGTGTGCATGAGCACAACCATCCCTGCTGAGGAAGGAAGGTATTCTCAGTGCTTGGTGTCACTATGTTTGTCACAGGAATGAAAAAGCACACACAAAACTGCTGAGAGGTATTTGGGGCAGATATAAACCAGTCAAAATGAAATTTAGTAAGAATCATAAATTGTACACTTAATAAAGTTGGAAAGACCAATCAGTTTATCCAGTCCAACCGTCAGCCCATCCCCATCATGCCCAGTAACCACGTCACTCAGTGCCATATCCACAGTGTTGGATCACATCCAGGGACAGCAACTCCACCACCTCCCTGGACAGCCTGTTCCAGTGCCTCATCACTCATTCTGAGAAGAGGTTTTTCCCAATATTCAACCTAAATCTCTTCTGGCACAGCTTAAAGCCATTCTCTCACTAATTGCCTGGAACAAGAGGCTGACCCCCACCTCACCACAGCCTCCTTTCAGGCAGTTGTAGAGAGTGATAAGGTCTCTCCTGAGCCTCCTCTTCTCCAGACTGAACAATCCCAGTTCCCCCAACCACTCCCCATAGGACTTGTGCTTCAGATCTTTCACAGCTTCGTTGCCCTTCTCTGAACACGTTCCAGGGCCTCACTGTCTTAAAAGCCCATGAGCTGATATTCTAACTCCTGAGGACAGTATCACAGCACACGTATTGAAATGTTCAGAGTACTTCTATTCATATATATATATGATCATCTGTTTCCAACTCCCTGCTGTAGGCAGAGACACCTCCCAGTAGACAAGGTTGCTCAAAACCCATCCAACCTGGCCTTGAACACCTCCAGAGAGGGGGCATCCACAACCTCCCTGGGCGGCCTGTTCCAGCACCTCACCACCCTCTCTGTAAAGAACTTCTACCTGATATCTATTCTATATATATATCACTTTAGTTGCTGCGAAGATCTGTGTTTAAAAGGACAAGAAACACAGTGACCTTGCTTTCTCCATTACCTTAATTTTTCAGAAGAGAGCTTTCAAATAGGCATACTCACTTTTCTCTTTCTGTTGTAAAATGAAATGTAGAAACAACAAGGTCTGCAAATTTTGAACTGAAATTATGCCTTTGACAGGAAGCAGCAGCCCTCGGAGTCTAAAATGTATAGTTCAGGGAGTAGGGAGTTGTTTTAATAATAGAAAATGAAGATTTATCAAAGTAATATTACTCATGGATTAAGAGAATTTGCAGGGCCCATATTAGAAAAAGACAAAGACCATACGATTGATCTTGCTGACCAAAGATAATTAGCAAACACTATGTGCAGAAGTGCTCTTACTGAGCAAAACCAGTCAAAGAAGCAAGGAGGAAAGATTTGACAAATGCCTTCCCTCTGTTGAACCCTCTGTGCATGTATTACACTTCTTCTCTATTCAAATTTATTTGGTAAGTGATTCCTGGAGATAATCTTTCTCTGATGCTTTATTACTGAGAATTCATTTCATTGCTGGTTGCCAGCCTCCTCTCTGTCAGTATTCCAGCCATGGCATGACCTACCCTCCTCCTCCATTGCAGTCCTGTGTGTCTGGAAGATGAGAGAAGGGAAGCTTTGTACCACAGAACACCTGGAAGCACTTTTTTCTGTGGCCTTCTACAACTCCTCTCCTCTCTGCCTGATCTTGTAGATCTACCTGAGATCTATAAGGAAGTCTTATGCTGGTGATGGAGTCCTGGTGCTCCCATCCTCAGCACGTGGCTGTGGCTCCATTCTTTGTCTTGTACCAGGGTGGGTCTCCGTCCCCACACTTCGGCACTGAGATGTGCACTGTTATGAGAGATGGAGGAGCATGAGTATATCCTGGATTACAGCCTTTTCTTTCTGTAGCTTTTGATTTAAGCAGTACAGCGAAATCTGGACAATGGGCTTGATTTTATTTGTGATTGGCACAAGGGAAGTTGTCTTGCTATTTAGTATTAGGTACTCATTTTTAATGAGCATGGTACTTCTGCCTGGCACATCTCTTTGGCTTGTAAACCCTTTATGGTCCAGGGACTGCTCTGTTCTTCCCTTTTTTCATTTACCAATAATGAGCCAATCTGGATAGGAATTTCTAAATGCAGCGATAGTAGAGTATTAGAGTAATGCTCACAGCAAGCTGAGCTGCTGCAAGAACTGTAGAAACAGAATGCAGCAAGAAAACACAGCTTTAACTTGTTTATGTGTAAGTGAAAATGGTTGATTAATTTTTTGCAGGGTTTATGTGGGTTGGACTTTGGATATTACATTTCAGGTAAACTGTGGAGCGGATCACAGTAATTGGGGAGGGTACTGACAATGTACTAATGAATAGTGGTGGCAGGTTGTTATATAGCAAGGAATTACCAGCCTCATAAATTTCATGCAGTGTGACTGATTGCCTGACAATTTAATGTAGATTGAAGTCACTGAATAGTCAGCCTCCCAGATGGTTTTTCTCTCCTCTTACATTCTATTTAGATATCCTTTATCTCTTTCTTTTTATATGATTTTTTTCCATTTACATTTTCTTCAGCAATTTTTTCTTTCTTCCTCCTAACTCATTCCTCTTAACTCATTCCCAAGTTAAGATGACAAAGAAAATCTAGCTTTGAAAATCAGGCAAGCTGCTGGAAGACTGAGAAAAACCAAAGTTCATGACGTCTTCCACATACTGGAAGCTAAATGTTCATAATTTACCATCAGTTTGTGAGCAACAAAGAAATCCTCATCCTAAAAACATTTATATCTCTCAATGAGTTTATTTGTCTGGGTAATTCCATTGAAGAAAATGAAAGTACACATAGTAATAAAGTTATGCTTCAAAATAAACATACACAGTCTCTGTCTGAATCAGACTTAAGCAGGGAGAGATCATGGGCACAGGCCTAGGTCACAGTTGCCTTCATAGTAGAAACTAAACCTTGTCACTGTTTGATGTGCTAGAACACATGCAGCTCTATGGGCATCATTTCTGAGCCACTGTAAGGGAAGGCTGCAAACAGTATCAGACCCATGAAATTATGCATCCAGTTTGGTCAGATACCTGTAACGATATCTTTCATAGCTCTGCCTGCCTTGAGTTGAAATGATGCTCCACTTACAGAGATTTTCAAAGGTGACATTATATTCTCTGAGCTTTCTGGAGTTTCTTGGAGCTGTTCTGCTCTTTGTCTTCACCCCTTCCTGCTCATGTGGATCCAGAGGTCCCAGTTAGTTCCTGGACTGTGACTTCCTCTGATCTTCTACCTCAAATAGAAAGAGCAATCTGGCAGCTCAGGACAGGGTGACCTTTCAGATATATTGTGTGACATAAGGACATTGAGCTGAGCCATAGGTCTTAGGTTATTCTGACCCACTTCTAAGGAGAAGAACAGACAATTTGTTCTCTTTGCTGAAACTATTTATGAACTGATGTCTATTTACAGAGAATGGACCTTTTCTTGTTCTGTTCCACCTTTCCGGAAATGTTGTAAAGAGTTGTATTCATTAATGCTCCTCAATAAATACAAAAATGAATTCAAGCTTGTTATTACAGGAAGAAGTATGTGGTGTGCTTGTAGAGTCACCGGATTTACTAATTACCTTTCAGTAACACATTAAATCCTTACTAGTTTGGAAAACACAACACCCGTGCCAGATACTGTGACAGTACAACTAAGTCTAGTTGTATTTTCATAAAGTCCATGCTAAATAGACTGTAAGGAAGAGAATAGCAGAATTGCTTTGCTGTGTTAATAAAGATCAAAATCAGATTTTTCAGAGTGGTGAATGATTTGGCTCAATATTTATAGCAGATCAGTTGCTCAGAGTTTGAGAAATACCTGTCTGCATTATCTGTTGATGTTGTTGCTGAGTAGTCTCAAAATCCAATTTTATTCCAATGCAGGCTTTGGAATGATGCTATAGCCCCTGAGGAAGGTAATTTCCTGGTACTTTGGAAGATGTACATCAGCTGCTCTGGCTGGATAAACTGAGGATGAGCCTGAAACTTCCTGGAAGACACTGGAGAGGTTTTACTGCTCCCTGTTAGTGAGTGAGCTTGTTGCCCTGATGGAAGGCTATGCAGGCAGAATTGTTATGAGGAGGTCATATGTCTTCTTAGAGTTAATAATGTGATGAGCTAGCAATCAAGCTGTGACAATAAGAAGGATGCTCTGAAGCAAATTTCAGTCCAAAGCCATAAGTAGTCAGTGCTGGGGGCTAAGGTTGTTTTTACTGAGGTTCTTTGCTTCATATTTTAGTGTTGTTCCTTTTTGATATCAACAGTAGTCTACCTAATAAAAAACTCATGGGACTATGAGTATCTATGAAGGAAATGTAAACAAGGAGAAACAGATGCTATTATTGCAAGATTTTTGAGAAATGGTAATGCACAGGAAAAGGTCGTAATTTAGCATGGCACATTATAGGAACATGAAAAAGAACAATGATCTGAAATAAAATATTTCAGGCTGAGAAGGACATCTTAACTATAATTTTGTACTGTTTTATATAGATTGCAATACAGATTTGCATATCTCTTAGTGGTGTCTTTGACATGACTGGCATATTTCATGTAGGGCTTTTTTTCCTTTCATTCTGTTCCCTGATAATCACTCAGTGGTTTTAAAGCACTGTCTGCTATTCTTTTAATGGAATTGTCATATAAAATACAATAGACTAAATCAAATGTGAAGTAAGAAACTCCACATTCTTTGAAATGTCAGAAGTCCATTTTTTTACAGTAGACAAGCTCTTTAATACTTATCTGTTAGCATATACCTAGTTCACAAAGCATGAATTTACTGATACACATCATACGTGGAAGTTTTGTATTATAGTATAGACAGTAATAAATGGCAGATTTACATTGAAAAGCAGTATTAGTTTCTTCTAAATTAATCCTGAGTGCAAAATTGTTTTTATAATGCACTGAAAACAACATGGTGAAATGAGAGAAGCATATTCAAGAACAGAATATGTTAATGTTAGACCCAGAAAAACACAATATAGATTACTAAATTCTTAATGGCACCCAGTTTTCATCAAAAAAATTCTTCATTGATCTGTTTTAATGCAACCTGAAACGAAGCAAATCCAAATACTCTGAAGCATCATTTGCAAGAATTTCTACATGATTTTATGTATGTTTGAAGCCATAAGACTGAGTGATAGGGATTATTTAGAACAAAACACTCTTCCTTTAGAAAAAATAATAATAATAATGATGAACAAAATCATGTCAGAACATGAGGAGAAAGTTATCTAAACTTATCTCCTAGAACATGTGGTTTCAAGACCTTAGCCCAGCAAAGACTGTTGATCATTCTCCCAAAGGGAGAACCTCCCTGCCTGAGAATCTTCACATAAAAAACAGTCAACAGTGCTGGGGCTGGACTGCTCATCAGCATACTTATTTTCTCTCTTAACTGATAACAGACTCCTACAAATTCCATTTGAATCCACTCAAACTCCCAAATTCTGCTGATAGAGAGAGAATATCTTGGAAAAGAGTGCCAATATTGCAAGCAGCACTCACTGTGAGTGGCTTCTGGCTGATACATTCAAATATCAGCCACGACAAGAGATGCTGTAATTAGGTAAATCTAGAAAAAAATATAAAATTACATTATCTGTTATGCTTCCACTAATACAAGTATAACACGAATTCTGGAGCTCCCATCCTGTTTAATTTGCAGGAATTCATCAATGGCCTTGCCTGCCTTTCTCACAGAATGCAAGGGGCAGGCAGGAAAGCTGGCACGCTACAGGCTACAGGAACTTTGGGGCAAAGAGCTAAGAGGAACTAAGATGTTGAGTCAACAGAGATAATAAAAATTTCTGGTTAGACACGACGTTAGTCATTAAAGATAAAAAAATTTACAAGCATTACTTTGGATTGGCACTTCAAGTTATAGACATGCATTCTTCTTAGAAAACTCTACGTGTTAAAGAGATTTCCCCCTCCACCTTGTTGAGTGTGTGAACACTCCCTAGTCTTATTCCAGTAAAATGTGTTGGATTAAATAATTTAAATGATTAAAGCTTATTGTGGTGGAGTTGGGAAAGGGAATGACTGTGTAAGGGTGTCTAACAGCTATCAGCTAGGTAAAGGAGAAACCTTGAGGACAGTGATTTTTATTTTTTTTTTACCTTTTGTGCAATTGCTAGAGGCTTTGGTGCATTGTACTTTCATTCTCAATGACGTGGAAAAGCAGGACAGAATATACACAAGAATTTCCCACAAAGAACTGCTAAATGATGCAGCAAATGAAGTAGTTGGTTTAAGTTTGACTGAAGAGGTGGAAAAGTACATTCTCTACGACTACAAAAGGAACTTGAAACTCTTTCTGCTACTCTGTCCACCAATTCTTATTGAATATTCTAGATATTGCAAGTGGTCCAGTGGCAGTTTAATTACTATGTATAAGGCAGGTTAGGAAACACAATATTCATGGACAGTTCATAAAGAGGTGCGTGGCCTGCTTGACCTCCTTACCACTGTTAGTCCTGGAGAGGGTGTATTGGGAAACTGGTATTGTAACAGTATGTAAAAGAGTGGATAGAGACATGATTGTATAGTGAAATGTGGCTAGAATTTTTGTTGCCTAAGTAAAAGTGGATAAACTTTCCAACCTTTGGCTGTACAATTACTTTTGGCAGGAACTCTGGGAAGCTGTAATGGAAAAAGACTAGCATAGCTGCAGGATCAGGAGGTGAATGTCTATCTGTTCTTCCTGTAGATAACTGAAAACACATCTCTAAGATGAATAGCTGTCCTTTGTTGTCCTTTGTGATGTTATTAAAGCTTGTTTAAGTGGAAAAATAGAATGTTGGTCACTAACATACGTTTGCTATATTCTAAAGAAACCACACCCTATTTTGGGTTCCTCCTCTTCAGAATTAATATTCTAAAAATGCAAGACTGGTTTTCACTGAAAAATGAAGGCAGTTAAATTCTTGAGATACAGTTAAACACTTTTTTTTTTCTTTTTTTTTCTTTTTGTGATGTTTCCATGGAAAAGCAAGATTCTGAACATGTTAAAAAAGAAGACAAGACTCTTGGAAGCAAACTACATGGAAGAAAGATAGTTTTAAAGAAAGTTTTGAATATTAATAAACAGACATCTGTTTTCCTTTTAAAAGGGATAAAAGGCTATTCATCATTGCAGGTGATGACATTTCTCTCACCTGCTCTTGAGCCTGCAAAGAATTATTTCATAGTTCTAGCTGGGGCACTGGAATATGATTATTCTACAGGTGGGAGTTTCTTTTGATGGCTTTCTATAGCAGCAGTGCAGAGAAAACACAAATTTCTCATTTCTCCTCAAAAACTGTCATAATATTTGAACTATTGGAGCTTGTTTCAAGCTGTGCTTTTCACTAGATTTTACAATAAATATTTTATTCAGTGGGGAGCTACAGCTCTATCAGGTACGTGTTCATCTACATGTACTTGAATTTGCATGTATGAGCAATAAGCAACAAGAGAAAAGCACCAGAGCTGTGAAAGTAGTTTTGAAATGCATTTTGCTAGAATACTGGGAGATTAAGCTACAGTCTTCTTTATGCAGTTGTGTTTTGGAGTGGCTATCCAAGCCCTTGGAGCCCTGCCTGCTGCTGGTACATACGCTGGTATTTTGCTCCCAAGGCTCAGAACTTCCGCTTTTTTTCTCAGTGCTTTTATGCCATTAAAGTTCTTGCCTTTGACAGTCCTTGGGTGAATGTAATCCAAGACACACCACACTTTCTGACAGCCTCTTTTAACAGGCATTCCAATGCATTTTTCATACTTCATCCTTCATGCAGCTTTAATCATCTTCCCTTGAAGGAGAAATGATGTTGATTACCTACAGCACTTCTAAGCATACATTTCTTTGTTTAAGTTCTCACATTTTTAGATTGGCAGTGAATTTCTAAGGAAGCAATGAAGTTCTAGTTACGTAATTTTTCTGTCATTTTTTAGGAGTTTTTGTTTGAGGTTCTTCAGGTGTTTTGCACTTAAATAACTTTTTGTTATTTTTAGGAGTTTTGTTTTGCTTTTGTGTGAATTTTGCAGGCTATCCACCAGCTCTGCTCTGCAAAGACAAAGTGTTACAGAAAGTACTACAATAATTCATTTGAAAGTTACGCAATCAGTTGATTCTATTTATAAAATGACTCAATGACACATTTCATAAAGCATCAACACCAGAAATAGTGTTATAAAGATCTGCTTGTTATCAGCTAAATTTTAGTTGTCTTGCTGTGTTAGATGAAGAGGTACCTTGAGGGCTGGCATTGAGGGGCCACAGCACCCCTATCACAAAAGGATTTAAATGAATAGCTTCTTTACACTGTTGACTATTCTGGGCTTTTGCACTGTTGTTCCAAGAGCGTTCTGAACTTCCAAGAAGCAGTGTGCCTTGCCTCCCCTGCTGCTTGTTCCATCTCCAAGGTTGTCCAAGCAATGAGCTGGCAAAGGTAAAATAAATTTGTCCAAAAAGCTGTTTGTAAACAGGACCACTGAACTAAGTGAATTAGTGAATAATCACCTGTGACTCACTCCAGTTAGTACAGCAGATATGGTCATTTTCATAGGGATTCTTGTAGCTCTGATAATTAAATCTGACATTATAAAAGAGCTAATTAATGTAAAAGCACCATGTTATGCCCATGTGAGCCAGGGTCATAGCAGGAGGAAAGGAAACAGTGCAGCCATCTCCCAAGCAAGCTCCCTTGGAAACACTGAGCTCATCATGATGCTGATGCCTCCAGGATGCTACCAGTGTGCTGCAGTCCTGCTTAGCAAACAGCACTTGCTGTACTGGTTCAACCAGACACATGTCCCTCTGTTTTACTCAGGTGCTGTTTGGCTGCACGTGAAGAAGGAGGAGCTGGGCTTTGGCTTGTCTCCATCCCAGCCGAACACCTGGAGTCTTGCAGCAATCCTCAGATGTGTGGGCACGATGGAGGCAATGTGCCATGGGGCTGGTTGTGCTGGGGCAGGGCAGTGGCTGTTCATACCTGCTTCCTCAGGCACAGGAGCTATGATGGTGCAGTCCTGTAAATGCATGCTCCTTCCCAAGTCCAGCATATTCCCTGTGTTTCAGGGATTACGCAATAGGTTGAGTTAAGATGTCTTGTACTTATTTCCTGGGAATGAGGTGTTTGTGGCTTCCAGCAGTGTTCCTGCTAGGAGAGGTGCCAGCTGAAATTGCGAGTGTCTTCCCTGTGGCTGAGAAAGGTAAAAGAAATAATTGTCTCCATCCTGCCTTCTAGCTCCTTATAGACATGAAGACTAGGGCCTGGCAGACCAATGAGGCTAAATCATATGGTATCCTAGCATATCCCAGGCAGAACTTTGTTCATGGATGCATGTTCGCCCTGTACACCTGCCTTATTTCTCATCTGTACAGTTTTGAGGAAAGTGTGTTCTTTTCCCTGAGTGAGGTGGCTTCAAACAAGGTGGTTCCTGCAGTCGACAATGGGCTCATGCAGGGACACCTTCCTGTGAGCAGACTGTGGCTGTGGGATGTGTGTTGTCCCCACAGGGTCTCCCTCTCATCTTCACCTCTGTGTGTCCTGGGAACACAGGGTTCACACAGCCTTATTGCGCTGACTGTGCTTAGCAATACTTGCTAACTTCTTGCTTTGTATTAAATATGGTGGCTTTCCACAATGTTTGCAACTTGCAGCTGCTGTGGATCCTTACTTTACTCCCCTCGAATAAATAATAACAACCATCAGTCATTACCATACAGCAATTCAACATCCTGACATTTATGAGCTCACAGTAGGAGTTTAATTAGTTAAGGATGATTCTGCATTCTTCACAAGGAAGACTGGCTTTTTTTGTTGTTTACATTGTCATAAATAGTCATGTACGTTGAAACACTTCAGAAAATACCCAGGAAGTATGCTTCCCTCCCACTTGGAAAAAATTCACTCTCAGCATTTTCATGTCTTGTTTTTATTATCTTTGCCTGCAGTAAAAACCCTGAGACAGGCATGATTTTCAAGTAGAAGGCTTCTGCACAAATAGCCCTCAGTGCATGTTAACAGATTTAACGAGAGATTAAAAGGAAGAATGAGATAAATAGGAAGTATGAAATTTAAAAGTAATTCTAAGTCAGTCCTGCCAATATTATTTCCAATTTTTTGTTTCTCTCCCAATAAAAGTTTCTCTTCCAATGTGTTGCATTCTGATAACTTCAGTTTTAAGAAATATTCCAGTGTAAAAAAACTATTATATCCAAACTAAAACATCTCAACTTTTGAGATTGTGTTTCAAAAAAAGGGAGAGTGTAGGTGGAAACAGGACAAAAATCTCTGGTGTCAGGAGAGAGAACAGAGCAATGCAGAAAGGTGGTCAGACTCCAAGTGGCTCATTTGCTGTGGATGCAGGTGCTACCATGATGACACTGGAGCAGAGCTGGAGCAAACACTGTGGGGCTCTTCCCAACACCCAGACGGCGTTTCCAGATGCAGTCCAATGAACAAAGCCTCAGGGTATCAGATGGGAACTCTCCAGCCACACACACAGCAAGTTGCAGAGCTCTAGGGGTAGCAATTTCCTACTACCTGCCTTTGTTGGTGGCACACGTAACTCTTGCACGCAGCATCCCATTAAATCTGTGTTGGAAGGAAAGTGCTAGGCAGTAACATGCAGCATGCTATTGGTTTTTGAGAAATTTAGAAGGAATAAAGAATTCTGAAGAACAACTTCCATTTTGTAAGCAGTCACATCTGTGACCGCTGACACATCTGTGTTTGTGGGTATATAGAAACCCAAGAAAAAAAAAGCACCAGCTGCTACGATAACAAGTCCACCTTCTGCCCACCATGTCTCTTTCTAGACTTCAAGTACAAACTAAGGTGCTGATACTAGGAAAGACCTTTACCTCAGAAAGAAAAAAAAAAAAAAGAAAATATGGGGAATTGGGAAAAAGGAGAGAGAATGGGTGGGGAGCTTGGCATGGTGAGAAACAAAACCACATCTCAGACTTCAAATGTTAGAGAAGGAATGATGTGAGGAAGCACACAGAAATTCCAGCAAGGAGGAGGAGGAGGATCACATGGAGAGGTTGAGGGTATTCATCCTCCAGCATGAAGGCAGAGGGCTGAGAGACTGAGCAAGGAAGTGTAAGGCTGGCACAGAGGGGTCTTCCTTGATGTGCAAGGAGAATGCCTCGAGAGTACAGTGAAGAATGTGCCTCTAAGAGATGAATGAGCATGCCCTGAGCTCTGCACTAACAGGAGGGCTGCTATCATTGCCTGCATGAGCACATCTGAAGCTGGCTTAGGCATGTCGCAGCAGCTTTATATTTGCTGCATCTGTTGGTAGTGTTAAGCCAAGGCATGCAGCCTCAGTTAAGTCTGAAATTTCTTTCTGATAAGAAGTCCTGATACTGCAGCTTTTGTATTCACCTGAGACTAGGGGCCAGAAACAAAGCAAGAAGGAGGAGGACTGAGTAGCCTGATAATTACAGCTCTTAATTCAGGAAGAGCTTTCGGGTTCCCTTCTCTACCCTCAAAATTATCTGTGGTTTTATACTTTGAGTACCACAGTATGTCATAACCCATCCAAAGGGAGACTCAAGCCTCCGGCATGCCCCTGAGCCTGGAGGCTGCCCTTGGGCCTGCTTTTCTCCAGGCCTCATGGCTTCTGATCTGAGATGAGGATCCTCCTGTCTGCCCTCTCTTGGAGATTATGAGGCTTGTTTGTGCAGGAGATAGAAGATGTGAATGTGAATTCTGCATGGCCAAGAGATGCAATCAGCAGTCTTTGTTTCAAGAGGCAGGTTGTCTGATCTAAGAGGCCAGATTGGATGGGACTCTGGGCAGCCTGATCTGGTGGGTGACAGGGGGTTGGAACTAGATGATCTTTGAGTCCCTTCTAGCCTAAGCCGTTCTATGTTTCTATGATTCTGTGCAAAGAGGCAAATTTCTGAGAAGAAGAAGATCACCTGTTCTCACTACATACTTCAAGCCAAATCAGGCAGTCATTGGGAAGCCTGTGGACCAGTAACCATGAAAACATCCTCAGTAATTCCTTGTTGGGTAAATTGCCCATGAGTCCACTCTGAGAAATGAGCAAGAAGGCCCAGTATGTTTCAGAATTTCCCTTTCACAGTAGGGAACAGTAGATTCACGCTACTGCTCGTGTACCCATAGCTAACTTTCACAATTGCCAAGCATCTAGCAGCCAAAAATCACTGCCATGTAGGAAACTTCCAGGCTAAGCAGAAAGTTTAGTGTGTGAATACTAAAGGGAATGCAGGAAGTTTGTATTTTTTTCCCCTTACGCAACAGTACTTTGCCTATATCCCTATTTAGACATCTGCATTTGTCTGGCCTCAGCTTTGAGACATTCATGCTTATGCTTCTGCTACTAAATTAAAGACTCCCCTAGTTCCTGTATAACTATGTACTTCTTTCCAATGCGTTAATAATTTGATTCCTTTGCGTCTCTTACTGTAAGACATCTTCTTCAACTCTTCTGAGACTCTTTTTTTGTGTCTTTTCTTGTTCAACATAATTGTCATCCTAAGTCTGCTCACGGCAATTGCAGATTATGTCATCTTAATTAAAAATTCAGTGAAAATTAAGTGTACCCCTGGAGCAACTTGTTGCTCTGAGAATGATGAGGTACTTGTCTCAGTCAATGCTTTTTCTCTATCACACTCTTCCTGTTCCCATAGCCCAGTGCATACAAGTGACACAAAAGTACAATGCTAGCCTGGAAAAATCTCTGCTTCAGAGAATCTTGTATAAGAAGGCACAAATGCACATACAGTTCACATGCATAGTAATTTTCCAGTGGTTGTCTGGAAGTTGCTTTGAAACATATTTTTGAGAGAGGAACTACTTTTGTTTATGGCACAGTTAGACATAAAATTACGTATTTGCTCACAGGATTAACAGATCTGTTGAAATTAGCATTTTTCCTTTTATTGCTATATTCCTGATAAAACCAAATTATTTTTCAAAAAATTTTATTTAATGATTAAAATATAGCTATCAAATAAAAAGAAAAATGACACCATCATGACAGCATATGCACACTGTTCAAGATAGTGACTCATATATTTACATACGAATGTTTGTATTCAGATAAAACCTGAAAGCATAACACAAAGCCTTGTACTGCAGACAGAATCCCACTTCCAGAAGATGATGGCAGTGCTTTGGCATTCCAGGAGCAAATAACACAAAGTAAAATTGTTTGTTCTTGTCCTTAAGCATTAAAGATGTGGACAGGTTGTCATTCAGAGAGACATAGATAGGCTGGAGCAGCAGGCCCAGGTGAACCTCACGAGTTTCAATAAATCCAAATGCAGGGTCTTACACCTGGGTTGTGGCAAACCCCATTATCAATACAAGCTGGGAGGCAACAGGATAGATCAGAGCTCTGCTGAAAAGGACGGATGGATGGCAAGCTGGACATGAGCCAGCAATGTGCCCTCACAGCCCAGAAAGACAACCATACACTGGGCTGCATCCAAAGCAGCGTGACCAGCAGGGCAATGGAGTGATTCTGCCCCTCTGCTCTGTGCTGATAAGACCTCATCTGGAGTGCTGCATCCAGATATGGAGTCCTCAGTACAGGAGAGACATGGAGCTGTTGGAACACATTCAGAGGAAGGCCACAAAAATGATCCAAGGGATGGAACACATCCCTATGAGGACAGGTTAAGAGAGCTGGGGCTATTCAGCCTGAAGAAGAGAAGGCTCCAGGAAGACCGAAGTATCTAAATAGGGGCTGTATGAAAAAAGGGGACAGACTCTTTAGCAGGGTATGTTGGATTATGACAAGGGGAAATGGTTTCAAAATGAAAGAGGGGAGCTTTAGACTGGACATAAGGAAAGCCATTTTTTGCAACAAGTGTGGTGAAGCACTGGCACAGGTTGCCCAGAGAGGTGATGGATGCCCTATCCCTGGAGACATTCAAGATTGGACGGGGCTCTGAGCAACCTGATAGAGCTGTAGAATTGGAAGGTCTCTTCCAATTCAGAAGATTCAATAATTCTAGTTTGCTTTTACACTCTCTGCTTCTTGGTATTTTCATCCATTGAAAGCATTATATAATATGGTTAAGTCATTTCTTAGTCTTTCTCACTAGCTAAACAATGTTGAAATTTTCAGCTTGCCATCTCTGTGCTCTGTGTTTCAAGATGATATGCTGGACCTTGCTAGTGGCCCCAGACATGTTGCACTGCCATTAGTAGAACGGAAAGTGGCTGCTCTACTGTAAGAGTTCCCTCACTATCACACAGTGGAGATGGTGGAAGGAATCAGATGTAATGCAGCCCTGTGAGAGGAAAAAAAATCCAGATCTGGACTGCAGGCTGACACTGATTATAGTTGCTTATCTTTAATAAAAAGAAACTTCACTGTGTCTGCTTATGCTTCCCTACTTGCCCATAGTGCCCCTCTTCTTGCTCTGTTCGGCTTTGACTCGCTGTTCTGTGACTTTCAATGCTTGCACATAATCTATGTGCCTATAAAAGCCAGAGATGAGTGTTCTCATTGCACTGCAACCTGGTGCGTAACAGGCTGCAGCATTTCCTGCTATCGTGCTTCCCCACTGCCATTACAACATCATTTTCATTGTGAGTGTAGACAGATCATATTCAGAGTATTTTCCTCAGCTTAGCTAAAATCCATGCACATGCCCAAATCCATGCCAAACCCAGCTTGGTTGTCTCCACAGTAATTCTTAAGCTATGTTTCTTGCAGGAGGGACGCATATTGGAATGTCTTTAATATTTTTGGTTTGGTTATGGATAGGAGAATCTAATTAGATTTTCAGCCTATGTACATATCACAGCTTCAGATCATACTCACCTCCAGGTGGCCCACTCAATCAAGGTGGTTTGAACTGGGACATAAACTGTGCTCTGGAGTCAAAACAGACTCCTTCATACAAGACTCTTACTGAGTGGCATAAATAAAGTTAGGCTGACCCCATCACCTGTCCTGCGTTCATTACAGGCCTTACACCTAGCTACATCTCATGCAGCCATATAAATGACAACAAACAGTGTGCCCCTTATTTACATTACTTACAGTGAGCCCCACAGATGAGAAATTCTGGACCTCTCACAGATATTCATCAATAAGCCTCTAAATCCCATTCTGCAGCCAGCCAGGCATCTGGAACAATGAAGGTTTGCTTCCAAACTATCACAAGAGAGCAGACTCTATGTGTTGCCTCCAAAGCTATTGCTTACAACAACAGCTGTAACAATCATTTTTCTGTGCAACGTGTAGGAAAATATTTGCAATTCTGTACTAAAGTTTCCTTGCATTCTTTTTTCCTAAAGTCATTGCCACCTACCTCTGCAGTCAGTGTGGATTTAGCCCACCTCTGCAGAACATTAGTTGCATGCAATAAAATGCTTATCTGCGTTGCTTATCTGGTACTGCTTGTCTTTTTACAAGATTAGTCCACTATTGATCTAAATCAACTGATTTACTGCCTGAAAAAACTGTACAAAATTGAGTAATTAAGAGATGGATTGATTCTACTTTTCAGCACCATCAGAAGGAGCAAACTTGCATCCAAGAATAATTTTGCTCATTTCTCAGGGCATCTTTCTTTTTTTCTTTTCTCTGCAGAGACTTGAAATCTTAGCACCAAACTGTGTGAAGCATTTATGTCTTGCCAATAACACTATCTGTTCAGACTCAGTAAAACATGTTCGAGCTTTCCCAACATAAGCATTATGTACTTTATGAAGTCTAAATTAGGTTCTTTATGAAATCAGTGTTGGTTATATAACCACTGTGCTGTTTCATTAAGTATGGATTATTATCAAGAACACTCTTTTTGGAGAATTTTGCAGGCTCCTTTCCAAGGGCAGCAGAGAAGATCTGTCAATGTGACACATAGGCAGAAAGGAAATAATTGTTGATCGTTCATATTTAAATGAAACACATTTCTGTTTGAGTTGTGCTTCATTTCAACTGGTCTGTCTTCAGATGATGGTAGAGAGGATACTTTGGGATAGGTTCATCTGAATCCAGCATAGATACATTTCTGGGCAGCTCTTCAAAGACTGGCACCCTCCAACATCTGGTTATTTTACAGCTCTTCCTGCACTTACGGGTAACATTTGTGTGAGTTGCTGAGCTCTGTGGTCACATCCCTCTGTACAAAGACATTGACTTTTTCCATAAATGATGTAGTTGGGCTTTTTTGTCCCACTCACTCCCAGACTTTTACAGGCTGACTACTTGCACCCTTTATAGGCATAGAGCTATGTGGAAAGTGGGCTTTCTGCAGCCACCGGCACTGCAACTGACCAGAGCTTTTTTGCACCATTTAGTAAAGACTATTTTAAAGTATTTGAAGTATAAGAAGGCTTGTGAACAGATTGCAATTAAGTCAGAGTTGTGCTATTGAAGACAATAAACTATGTTTTGTAACTTAGGAAGTCCAAAGACACTTCCAGAATTAAAACTTTCATTTCAAAAGCATACAAGCTTTGCTAATTCACCAAACTCGGTTCTATAATCTGCAACATGCATGTTCTCAGAAGCCAGGAAATGAGCATATTATCTATGGCCCATTATATTCAAAGCTTATTAAAACCAGTGCTTCGTCTTCCCATTATTTTCAGGCTAGTGCTTAGTGGGTTTGGGTTTTTCTTTATTGATTTTTTTTTAAACATAATATTCTGTGGTTAGGTCCCCTGTGACAATTTCCTGACACAGCTGCAGCTGAATTGGGCAGTATCTATTCCATCCTTCTCTCCGCTGTTTTCCTGCCCTTTTTTCCATGCAATGCTCATTACGCACCATTGCTTGTGGGCTGCCTGCATTCACCAGTATTCACGGCCCACAAAGGACTCAGCCTCTCTAAAAGGATCTTTGCAGAAGACACAGGGATACTGGGCTGCTTGGATATGAGCTGTGCACCACTGTGGTGTTTTGCCTTTGCTACCAAGAGAATACTTAGTTGACACCATTTTGTATGGGACTTCCACTGCTATCATGGCCCAGCTTCACTACAATAGCTGTTTTAAACAAACATTTTAAATACTGACTTATTAGAATTGTTTGAGTTGGAAGGGACCCTTAAGGGCCATTTGATCCAACTCTCTGCGCTGAACAGGGACAGCTACAGTTAGATCAAGTTGCTCAGAGCCCCATCCAGCCTGACCTTGAATGTCTCCAGGGATGACTTCCTTCCTCTTATAAGTAATGTTTTGCATAGAAATGCAATGTTAGGAATGCTGCCATTTGAAGAACTCCCAGCAGACTTGTTTTTGTAGGCCAAGACAAAGCTATCACAGGTGTGTTCATGGCAAGGATGTGAGAGAGAAGGGGCAGCGGTGGCTGACATCACTGTGACACTTTAATGTCACCAAGGAGCTCAGCAAGCTCAGCTCAGTGTACATAACCTGAGTTACGTGCGATTCACAGTGTTGTTTTTTGGAAAGTCAGATTTCAGTTGGGGCAGGGAGAGGGCAGAGTAAATCTCTGATGGTTATCAAAAAGTATCTCTGGTGAACTGCTGTAATCCAAGGTAGGTCAATAGCCCTTCTCCTCAGAAATGTGCTGTCTCCACAGATATCTAATGGTGAATCTACAGGGTCAGAGATTTAAAAAAGTAAGATGGCAAAGATGAACAAAAGAAGTACCTACCTGCATGTATAAGTTTGTTTTAACAAGTTACAGGAAAGGGAAAATACAGCTAAAAAATTATTACAATGACTGGATCAGTACTGTGATGTAAATAGCTCTGAAACAAATGAGAAATCTTACATGGGCACTGTAAATATTTTCTGCAATGTGTGAAGTTAGTCACTGTTATATTAACCTGAAAAGAAGCTGTCACATAACAGCCTTCTGTGCTGCAGAGGGAGATCTGCTGTGAACTGTGAATAACATATGACTATAATTTTATATCCCTCATGTTCAATGAGAATGTATCTCAGCCTTCTCCAGAAAATGAGTTTGTGTGAGATGTCGTTTAGAAAGGGATAGAGAGACAGCAAAGAAACAGAGGAGTTCATAATTATTTATGTAAAAGCCTTTTTATGCTACTTTGGCAGTGTATGAGGTCTGTAAGCTGTTCTAATGGCCATGAAAAGCAGCCTGGAAGCTGGAACAAGTTATGGTGCAAAATATTCTTGCTGTGAATGGCATCTAAGAGCCTTCTGCTTTGAGTGGCTTTGAACCAGAACTTCCAGGACTCCCATGGGATTTGGCATTGCCACGCTATATGAGAAGAACAAATTAAACTTCAGAGAGGAGGGGTACCCCCAAGAGGAACATGTTAAAGAGCAACAAGTTGAGGGTCATTCAGTGCCTGGAGAACAAAGTGAGAAATTTGTCGTGTGTGGGAGGAAAAGAGAGGCCCACCAAACTTGCCACCAGTGCATCTGCCCTCTGATCCTGACTTTCCCATGTTTGATCCTTTCTTTCTCCCTGTGCCTAAATCTGTGGTGAGGAGGTTCACAAATACATCTCTTATTCACCCATGCAGATATTTGCTCTCATGTAGCATTGTGGTGGCCAATATTCAACATGGCAGAGAAATCAAAGCAAGGGATGATGAACTCCATCTCATTATGCTTTTGTTCTGTATGAAAACATGGCATGCAATTCAACCCTTCATCGTCACCCTAACCTGGTGCTCACTTCGGTAGCAAATGGGTTTTTAATCTTCACCCAAACCACTGGTTTTCCTGCAAATACAAAAGGAGGAGCTTGACATTTTATGGAAGTCTGTTATTAACTACTAAACTGCATCCTACCCAAATGGGATCTATGCAGTTCCAAAATGTGTGTGGATAAGCATTTCCACCCTCATCATTCCCTCATCATGTGCACAGAGTACAGAAGTGGAAGTCCACATCTCAAAAGAAGTGCATTTTCAGACTCTCAGGTCAAGCTTTCTCAGTTTGCTGCATGTTAGAATAAGTGGTCTTTCAGAGATTTCATGATGAAATAATAATTTGACATTCTATAGATCCAGTATGCCACCAGATACTTTTTAATACTTAAAACAAGGTCTTGCAAAGTCTTAGAACCGGTTTATTTGCCTTTTGGTCTATATACTATCTTTGAATGCTTGCAGTAATTTCTATGTGGGGTGGGAAGCTTGTATTTGGGCCTATGACACCATCCCCTGTTCTTTGCTGTGCACACAGTGCGGTCGCTGCTGTTTGCTGATCTGGGATAAGACTTCCTTGTAGAACAAGTGCTCTGTCAGGCTGCCCAGTCCCCAATGGACTTTCGGTTTCTGCAGTGCTGGAGTGCTCTGGAGGATAGTGCTGCTGCAAACGGAGCACGTGGTCACAGAATGCAGGTGTCCCACCAAGGAGGTGCTGAGATCAAATGACTTTTTTGGCATTCTAAGGAATAAACAGCATTTTTCCAGCAATGTAGTAAAATTATTACAATACTAATGCAATACTTGTGCTGGTTCTCCTAATTATTATTATTATTATTATTATTATTATTAAAATACTGCACTTACTGGAACAAAAAAAGGCTGTAGTTTTCAATACCACTGCCAGTGCAAAGTATACTGTAGGAAATGTATCTGCCTTTTCAGTGTATAGTGAGTGCAATTTCACAGTAATTACATCTCAATCTTCCTTAAAGCAGCCTAATGTCTCCCCACCTTTCTTTCTCTCTTGCACCATTTCCTGTCCTTTGTTTGAGTTGGATCTAACCATCATTCCCACTGGGAAATATACCCACCAGAAAAGCAGCAATTTGCTTTCCAGCTGGGAAAGTGAGTGGGATCAATCCGTCCCGCTGCTCCCCAGCCTCTTGTCCCCAGGTGACACCTGGAAGGCAGTAGGGCTGGCTGTGGGGAAGGTCGGGCCGCCTTTTTTGGTGACCACCAGGGATGGTGTGGGATCGGTGTAACAATGTGAGATGCTCCCATAGTCTCCCACATCTTTAGAAGTAGTCCCTTGATCTGCAAACCACAAAGGAAAGCCACTGCTTAACTAATCGGATTATCAGCTCACTCACTTCCATGTAATATATATCTAATCTCTGCTTAATTTGGAATACTAATTATGGCCTACGCTGAAAGAATATGCATGAATCTTCAATTATATGGAAAGATTTAGATCCCCACACTTGTGTGGCTAGAACTCTTGTTCCAACAGTTTAAGAATTAATTGAATATGATAATCATTTTATCCTGTAAACGGGCTTTGGCCATGTACTATCTGCTCTGAGTTAGATGGCTAACTGCCATCCAGACTGAGCTTAATCCCATCAGAATTGCATAAATCTGGTATTTTCTTGCAAAACTTTTCCCACTTACTTGTTGTCTTACATCTCTGATTGACAGTGACTTAAGAGTTCTGTATTCCAAAAATTGTCTCAGTTATAAATTCAAGTTAAGCATCCTATAAAGTGAATCCCATTATGTTTTGAGCTTAATCAATGAGGGATGTTCACAGAAAACACTGGTGTGTTTAGTGCACAGAAAGTAAATACTCTCTGCCCCATACAGTACAAAACAGCTACAAAACAGCAGCAACACTATTTAAGTATACACTATATAAGTATTTATTAAACCCATCCATATCCCCTTTGCCTGTGAGCAGATGCTAATTCAATTCTGACAGATGAAAGTGCATTATTTTTAGAGCAAATAGTGACAGTTTGGAAACAGCTCCTTTGCTGATTCCTGTATGAATTTGTCACATGGATAAATATTGTTTGCACATTTAGCAAAGTTGAAAAGAAAGGTGGAGACAACAAGATCATTTACAATTCAGATTCCTTTTCTGGTGCAGGATTGATTCCACTTTAAAAAGCCTTGGATAAATCCTCAGAAGTTATTCAAAGAGTATTATTTGAAGGGTGAGAAACAGTGGAAATTTCCTTGGGCATAAAATAATTCAAACAAGATTAGATCTTGCCTCTCAGCCCTTCTGAAAGATTTTTGGCAGTTTGTTCCATTATTTTGAAGGAAAAAGGTATGCACTACCTTAAAACCACTTAGAACTTTCTTGAAGCAAAATTCTCATACAGATCCTATAGAAAACATACGAATACATACAGCAAGAAACCATGCATCTGAGTAAGACTGTGCCTAGTCTGAAACCCTTACTGAGGAAACATATCCTAAAATGAATCCAGTGAACTTCATGGTGCAGGCATGAAGAATGCCTACACCACTGCATTTTTTACATAGCATTTCACAAACCCTTTGCAGCCATTTTTCAGGTGTTTTTTTTTTTTTTTTTCCTCCCCTGCCCCCCCCCACAAAAGAAGTTCATTCTGAACTATACTGGATTGGTGATAAATTCCACATAGTGTTTATTCAGTTGTGTAGTTTTGTTCACGGAATTTGTAGTGAGTATCTGTAGCAAAGACAATTTGATTTAGCTTTCCATTGATTTCTTGTTAAAACAAACAAGCAAACAACCACCACCAAACAACCAACCCACCAAACAAGACTGCTTTGCTTCCAAGTATGTGACTCTTCTGTCACATTTGTATGCTGGATAGATTCTGTACTAATTCTTGAAACTAATTTTAAAAAATCACATCTGATCTAATGAAGAGAAAGAGTGTCCAATCTGATTTGTGTACCTAACTATCTGATATGAGAATCTGCCTCAATACAAAGAAAGCTATTACATAGTAAATTGAATTACTTAGCACAAGCAAATTCTTTATGACACCTGCCCAGTAATTCCATTTAGAAGCTCTTTTCCTCCTTGTCTCCATTCTCACCCCATTTCCAATCCTCTTTACCTAACTTTTCTGCCCACCAGCAGCCCAGCCACAAATGCTGTTACTCTGCCACACCACCTATCCTAGTCTGTTCTCAGCTCAGCATACCACCTCTGCTGGCCCTGCACCACCATATATATATGATTTTCCCTCCTTTTTTTTGAATTCAATAATGAACCGACAAATGTGCCATGTCTATCTTTGCTGCAAGTGGGATTTTCAAAGCTTTTTTGCCTTTCACTGAAGTAAACAATGGCAGTATTACTCTTTAATCAATTTAAGTAAACTGGTCCAGCATGAATTACCTGCAGATACCTCACCCACTTTGTGCTTGTTATTAGAAGGAAACACACTTCAGTTATTAATGAGGGCGAGAACACTGCATAGGATAATTCTTCAGTATAGCCATCTCCAGTTTTTACTTTAATATTTGACAGTGAAGAAATGAAACTCTGTGAGGACTGCAACGTGGCCATAACTGCCTGCTTAACACCGAATTAAGATACAGAGAAACGTCTCTCCCAGCTTCATGGAAGCAGTGGGCTCCAGTGGCTCTTGGGCAGACTTCCTTGAGGCCAGGGGTGGCCAGCTTAGCAAGGGAGGCAGAATGAAGTGGTTGCCAGCAGGAATCATGGAAAGCATTCAGCCAGTTCAAAATTTATGGAGAACTGATGCTTTCTCTGAGGCAAGAAATAAGTAGTTTCAGCCTTGTCATAAATACCTTTACAAATATATATATATAAAAAAACATAAATACTTTTACAGGCTGGATGTGGCTCTGGGCAGCCTGGTCTAGTGGTTGGCAACCCTGCACACAGCAGGGGGGTTGAAACTAGATGACTGTTATGGTTCCTTTGGACGCAGGCCATTCTATGACAAAAGGCAGGAGATCTTAGACTGGCAGATCTACAAGTCCTACAGTTTCTCCCAAGCTTTTTATCATTAATGTGTGGTTGTTTTAAAGTAGATGACTTCACACTGTAAACCACCTTGTATTGATACAACATGCGCTTGCTGCCAGAAGGGAAACAATAAGGCCCCAGTTCAACCACATGTTTTAAAAAGCAGCAATGCAAATTAGTCTTTGTTACAGAACCACAATTAAATGATTGGCATGGCTTCCAAGCACTCAGAGGATGTGCATCTGCCCTAAACTGTCTGTGCAGCACAGATATTCCCACAGACCCTGAATTTCTCTTTGAGAGTCTTTTGAGAAAGCTTCCTCCCATGGGGATTATCTGAGCTGGATTGTTTCTACAGAATCTGGTGGGCTGGATAGGACACTTGAGACATCTGGAGGTCTCCAACCTCCTGCTTGAAGCACCTCTGATGAGAACTGACTACTCAGGACTTTGTCTTGTCTTCTTTTGAATATGCCACTTCTCCATGCAACCTGCATCCTCACAGTGAAAAACATTTTCTACATTGAGTCAGAATACCCTTGTGCCTGTCACTTCCTGTCCTTCTGCTGTGCACCCATAAGAGAAATCTGTCTCTATCTCCTGTACAGCCTCTCGCTAGGCATCATGAGATGGCAATAAATATTCTCTTCAGCTTTTTCTTCTCAAGGCTGGATAAACTCATCTCCCTCAGACTCATTTCTTGTCATGTGCTCCAACCATCCTGGTGGCTACAGCTTCAGTATGTCAATGTTTTTCTTGTACTAGGGAATCCCAGACTGGAACAGGTACAACAGATGTAGTTTCATAAGTACCAAACAGAGGTGAATAATTCCTCATATAGACCAGCTGGCTACTGTCTGATGATAGAACCCAGCATGCAGCTGGCCTTTTTGCAAAGGCATGCTGTTGCTTCATGATCAACTTGATTTTCCCCAGAGTCCCAAGGTCTTTTCCTACAAACCCTCTCTCTAAGCCAGTCATTCCTCACACTGTTGTGTGAGGTGCTACTAAAGAAGTTTTGTCACCCTTTGAATCTAAACATAATCCTGACAGGGTAAGGCAGGAAGGATAACCACTCTGTTGTCACCACTCTCTTTTTTATTTCTTGTCCTTATTAGTAAAATAGAATTATAGAATGACTTGGGTTGGAAGGGACCTCAAGGATCATCAAGCTTCAACTCCCCAGCCGCAGGCAGGGCTGCCAGCCTTCACATTCAGTACTAGACCAGGTTGCCCAGGGCCCCATCTAACCTGGCCTTGAACACCTCCAGGGATGGGGCATCCACAACGGGCATCCACAACCTCTCTGGGAAGCCTGTTCCCAGCACCTCACCACTCTCTCTGTGAAGAACTTCCCTCCTTCAACTTAAAGCTATTTCCCCTTGTCCTGCTGTTATCCACCCTTTCACAGAATTGATTCCCCTCCTGTTTGTAGGCTCCTTTTAGGTACTGAAAGGCTGCAGTGAGGTCATCCCACAGCCTTCTTTTCTCCAGGCTGAACAAGCCCAGCTCTCTCAGCCTGTCTTCATAGGGAAGGTGCTCCAGCCCTCTGATCATCTTTTTGGTCTGCCTCTGGACCCTCTCCAACAGCTCCCTGTCCCTGCTGGCCATCCCTCTTCTGATGGAACCCTGGATACCATAAAAAAATAGGATTTTCCTTTTTATCCACTTTATAAGCAACCCTAATACACTATTGTTATACAATGCTTGGAAGATGTTAAGAACTGACTGCTGTGTTCCTTTGGGATTTGGGCAGGATTTAGGCAAAAAAGTCAGAAAACCTCTTCCACACTACAGGCAATGATACCTAACTGTGACATGTGAAACAGAAACAGTACCATCTTTTTTGGATACCAAGAAGATTAATCTAGTGGTTGGAGCACTCATCCAGAAGGGGAGGCCCAGGTCAGCCTGACAGGCTGCTTCAAACCTGCAGCTTAACATCCTAGGACATGGCCTGAAATCAGATGGGGACGGGAATTATTCTCTGGGGCTTCTGTCCAGTGTTGAAGCTGTTGGGCAGGAAAGAATGAAGAGTTCAGAAACCCAGAGAAAAGGAAGAAACAAAGGGGAGCCAGGCTCTGAGACTCTTCTGGATTCTTTTTTTTTTTTTTTTTTTTTTGTGTGTGTGTGTGTGTTTTTGTTTGTTTGTTTGTTTTTTCCACATCAGGAATAGATTATGCAGTTTACATGGAAGAATCTTTGTGTAAAACGGATTCATACTAGTAAGAGCAGAGGCTTAAAAGTGGTAGGGTTGTTAAGCTGTACGGTCTGGCTCCTTCCTTCTGCTCTTTCTGAGTTCCCAAGAATCCCTCACCATTTCACTGCAGTCCTGTGCCTGAGGTGGGGAGAAAACTCATAAACTGCTGTAAGAACCAGTTGGTTAAAGGGTTTGTGAAATGCCTGGAAAAAAGAAAGCAAAAAGGTTGAGTTAATGTTTTACACACTGTTGTGTAACAGAAATATGTTATTAATCATGTTTATCATGGGACTGATGAAACAGTAACCTTGAAGGATTGTTGTACAATTTGAGAATGGCAGATGGTTCCAGCTGAGCCTCATGGATTCAGGAATGAGATTGACATTAAAGGTGTGATTCATCTGGCCAAAGAGTACTAAAGACAAGAGCTCATTATGAGTTTGCAGCAAAAAACATACTCTTGTTGTTTTATTTAGTGTTGGACGAAACATCTAGTAAGACTAGCAAAAGGAAGAATAACATGAGTCACACAGAGGAGAGAGAGGCTCTAGGAGGGGTACATCAAGAGAGGCTCTGATGGTGGGACAAGGGGAGAGACAGAAAGGGACAAGCTCTTTATGAGAGGCATGCGGAGTGCCCCTAATTTCTACAGATTTGGGATCTGTGGAGACTGTCCCTCCTACCTTGAGCTTTGAATGCAAAACTTCCCAGCAAGGCATGAGCTTGGCTGGAGGGCATGACTTCTGGGCCATGGAGTGCTCTCTTTGGCTCTGGGTCCTTTCCCCTGCCTTGGCTGATCCTAGGTGCTGCACTATACTCCTGTTTAACACCTGTGATCCATCAAATAGCTGGTATCGAGTTTTTTCTTTCCACCATGCTTTGATATTAGCCTTGAATTTGCCTGCTGTGTGAAAAGGATGAGGAGATATGTCTAGGTTTAAATGCAGCTCCCCGCTTGTAGTTGCTGTAGTGCTGCCAGTGTGTGGATTTTCTCCTCTTACATTGTTTGTGTCTCCAGCCAGCCAGACTTCAGACAGGGATATCTTGTTCACTCAGTATGGAGCTATCATTAAAAGGCTTCTTGTTCATGCAAACATGTTTTAAGGGGATAGGATGTTTTGATTCGAGACAAAACAGCAATTGCTTCGAGCTGACTGGAGGTACACACCATTTCCAAACTAACATTTAAATCTTACCCAGAGAGGAAATTTAAAAATACAAGTCAGTCAGTGGGACACTTTACAGTGGAGGTTTATTCTTTGTGAGTATCACCTTGAAGGCAGCCTTCCCTGACCAAACCAGGAGTCAGCCTGGAGTAACTCAACTCTTTCTCATGGCACTTCTTGACTCCAGATAAAATATTTCTGTATGCTTAAGCTGTTCAAGGAGTTCCCCATCTAGTGAGAAGAATTAATCTACTCCTGTTATTGTCTTATCACCACCACAGATCAGACAGGAAGCCCTGGGAAGCGCTAGTAGTGCTTGCAAGATGACAGTCAGTGTAAGAGTCAATGTAAGCATTCCCAGCAGTTACACCAGAGGGGAAGAGAAGTCCTTGCTGCTGGAAGCAGGCTTGAAAAATGGACACAAGTGAACCTAATAAGGTTCAATGAGGCTGAGTGTGAGGTGTTGCACTTGGATCAGGGCAATCCCTGTTCTGTGCAACTAAACATAGTAGATATCTCCAAAGGACTAAAAGAAGATTTAAGTATATAAGGGTAGTCTGGAGAATTCACACTGACTGAATGCACATATTGGCTTAGAAGAACGAATTCAACTTTTCCTATGGTCAAATGTGCACTTAACATTGTTTGTTTGTTTGTTTTTTACTAACAGTAGATTTAACAGCACTGGATTTCATGTTTCATCCTCAGGGAATTTGACAATTCACTGTATGCCTCTAGGTCTAGGTCTGCTTTACATAACCACAAGATGACTCAATAAACGTCAGCTAATCTCAGAGTTAAAAATTCACTTCAGAGCCTCAAGGCCCAGAGTTCAGCACCAAAATTAACTGCTCATCAGAGACCCTCACAGCAACACATCTAATACTTTATTCTCCATGGCTTTTGCACCATGGTTTGTGGTTTTCACAGATAGACAGACATAGTTTGTTCTTTGCACTGACACAAAGGAAAGTGGGTTTCCCTTCTACATCTGCATTACCCAGCTCTTCCTCAAACATGTTCCTTTTGGCATTGCTGTCCTGGTCTCATGGCTGAGCCCCTGTAAGATAGGTTTTGGTGGATTTCTGTGCTATTTTGTTGTGTTTTTTTTGGCAATAATCGCATTGCCCATGTCACACCAGCATCTCAGACAGCTCTCAAGACCTGAGCTATAGAGCTGTCTGCTCATGAAATACCACCGTGTGTAACAGATCATCTCCTGGAACCAGCTTCCAGCCATGTTGCTGTTAATGCACGGCCCATAAAGGGAATATGTTTGTAGGATGCTCATTCCTTTTCCCTCCCAGCTTGTTCTGAGCTAGAGCACACAGCTGTGATCTCCTGTTATTGCTGATTTCCTGATGATGAGCTTGCAAGTGAAGAATCTGTTCCTCTGTAATCAGGGCCTGATGGAAAGCTTCTTGGCCTGCAGATGTCTGAGAAAACCATTTGTTCTCATTCCATGCTGCACCTTGCAGGTGCAGTCATTATTTTCTTGTCTACTGCTTCTTTGTGTGTTATCAGGGAGCCTCTCTGAATTAGAAATAAGCAACCTAGAGTATCATCCATCAGCTAAGGCGAGAAGATCTTGATTACATTTAATGGCTGTGTTACCATGTTGTACCCAAATACCTTTAATTGATTACTTCATTTAAGTCATCTCCAATTCAGAGTAAGAAAGCCAGCTCTCCAGATGTTAGCTTTCTAGAATCCCTGAAGGGCTTTGATGTTGTGTTTCTTCTGTAGCCTCTTTGTCTCTGGAAATGTGATATGTAACGTGATGCTTTTTGAGGAGAAAGGTGTTGTGTTTTCTCCTACATCTTCATATCTTACCAATGGAGTGATTTGCCTAAGTGATTATAAAGAGCAAGAAACAACTGTTGTACATTGTCACAGTGTTGATATTATGTCATGCCACGATTTGCCAGTAGCTGTGAGGAATGCAAGTGTTATTTCAGTTCTTTGCTGCTGAGAAGAGGGAGATGCTTTGCTTTTATTTGTGTAAGTGCTGGAAGGGCTTTTCCTCATGTTGTTGCTCTGTTGGTTCGTGGTGGCCCTGCTTTGCTCAGCTGAAGTGGGACACAGCTTGCTCTGCCTGAGACACACAAGTGTTCCTCAAATCTCACAGCTCCAGAGACTGAGAATCAGACAGACAGAGAGCTCTACAGAGACTACATGCCCTTTTCTCAGGATTTCCTACATAAGTTGGACTAATAACACTGTAAAATACTCAACAAAGAACTGGTTAATTAAAACAATGCAGCCAGGATTAGCTGGTGCAAGCCAATGCTCCAAATAAAGCAGTGTTCCAAGCAACAATCCTCCTCATTCCTTTGCCTGGCTCCAGGATGAAGCAAAAGGTAAGGGAATTACTTTCAGATCCTTCCTTTGACATTTTTTTTCCCAATTGCTACTGGATTTTGCATGGGTTTCTTGGGGCATTTGCAGATAACATGATAAATGTCACGTGTTTGAGATGTAGGTCTGTGGTAGGTAACGACTGAGGATGTTTCAGCAGAGGAGATAGAAGTGTTGTTGGTCACTGCAGAAAGACACCAGCTGCATGAAACCACTCGCCAGAGACAGGGCATAGGCTGTCAGCATGCCATCTCCATGTCAATGAGCTCTAAAGTGGTGTCTCCAAGCCTGGCTCTCATTCCTGGGTGGCAGAGGTCTACCTGAGCTGCCAAACAAGTGTTATCTTTGTTTCCTAGAGAAGATACGTAGAGATTTTGACTCCAGCACAGTAAGATAGTCACTTCTCACAAATGCTAAATTCATTTATTATTTACTGTTCTCGCTTATTATTTGTAGAGTGTTGGTTTTTTGCTCAGCATTTCTATGAGTTCTGACTTCTGTCTCCACTGAGTCTTTAAGAAATATGACAAAATGGAAAGCAAGGGTGTTTTTGTTAGTGAAGATTAAAAGATGTTGTGAAGACGAAAGGACTGTTACCAGTTTGTCCAGGTCCTTTTCCACAGCACTGTGTCTCTCCATTCTGGCCATTTATCCAGTAGGGCCCTACTCCTCATCTATCTTACCTCATCGTTTTCATGTCTTGATTCTCAAAGATGCCCATTCTGGACATAAAGGTCAGCAGGGAATGCAGGCTCTATGGGCACGAGGCCAACACAAATCTGCTGGAATGAATCTGCAGATGACTGCCTGTGACTATGCTTGTCAGTGGTTCTGTTAGTGACAAAAGGCTTTCCTGTGGCTGTTACCAGTGACATCAGTATTATGAGCTTTCTTTGGCAGCCAAGTTATATATTCTGCCTTTCTTGGCCTATTGCCTTTATCTCTCTGCCACTTTCTGGAGCTATGACCAGTGTGCCCAACAAAGTAATATAACCATATAAAGAGAGAAAATACTGTAGTAGAATGCAAGTTTTGGGCCTATTAATGTCTTGTGAATAGAATATCATATATAGCATTACCAGTGTAGAGGTATTTAACTGTCTACACTTACTTTAATAATGCTGAGAGTAGGTTCTGCCAAATTTCAGACTCTAGAGAAAGAAGAAAGCCAATGGTCTCTGACCATGGGTTTCAATTCTTGTCTCTGAGACGGTTTCCAGCTCAAAGCCATCTTTGGGGTCAGTCAACATCTTTTAGGACATCACATGCTATATGCAGGTTTTGTGCCTTGTATCTCTCTGAATATAATTAGGCAGGCTTGGATTTACCAAGAGAGCCAAAGAGATGTTAATATCCACTCATCTGCCCCTTCTGAGTGCCCTCCCAGAGCCCTGTTGTAGCATGTGAATGAGTTATGAGGAAGCCAAAGTCCTCCCACATGGCTAAGGCTGCCTTGAGTATCTCTTCTGTCTCCAGGTCCATAGCAAAAAGTAGAAACCATGTACCCACAGTCAAAACCCTGTGCTGGGAGTGATTTAGTGCACTGTGGCTTGGGATTTTGCTGGATATGGTTTGTCTCCATCACTGTATCTGGCAGATTGATGGATGCATCTCACTCTCCTCACTGACTTGGCTCCCTTTTCTTTGTGTTCTGTAGATTTTTAGGTTCTGCCTCATTACACATTGAAGGACCTATATCCTCCTTTTACTGACCTGGCTTACCCTCATTTATGCAGGAGCCCCTTGCCAGAATTTGGGGAAGGAAAGCTACGTTTGGTCATTCCTCTGAGCCAACTCTGAGGTTTTCCCCTGCTGCTTCCTAGAGTGACAGTGTTCCCTAGCTCTTCTCTCAGAAGTACATCCCCTTTCCACACTGAATCTAGTTTAATGGTCTGCTAATTAGCCCAACCACCTTGCTGTGCAGTATTTTCTTGCCCCTCCTGGATAGTTGCATCCCATCTGCTATTGACATGTCTGGTCTCTCAAAAGTTGCATCCAAGATCCAAGAGGTCTTGAACCAGGGTTATGGTAACCCCCACTTTTAGCATAATCTGGGAGATGTAAGCAAGAAGCTCAGCCCTGCCAAAAAGGACCTGGGACTACTGGTGGATGTTAAGGTGGGCAGGAGCCAGCAATGTGCCCTCACAGCCCAGAAAAACAATATCCTGGGCTGCATCCAAAGCTGTGTGGCCAGCAAGGTGAGGGAGTGATCCTGTCCCTCTGCTCTGTGCTGGTGAGGCCTCACCTGGAGTACTGCATCCAGATGTGGAATCCTCAGTGCAGGAGAAACATGGAGCTGTTGGAGTGCATCCAGAGGAGGGCCACAAAAATGACCCAAGGAATGGAACACCTCTTCAAGGACAGGCTGAGAGAACTGGGGCTATTCAGTCTGGAGAAGAGAAGGCTCTGGGAAGACCTAAGAGCAGCCTTGCAATATATGAAGGGGACTGTAAGAAAGAAAGGGACAGACTACGCTAAAGAGTGTGTTCAGATGGGACAAGGGGAAATGGTTTCAAACTAAAAGAGAGGAGGTTTACACTGGCTATAATGAAGAAATTTTTTACAGTAAAGGTCGTGAGGCACTGGCACAGGTTCCTCAGAGAGGTGATGGATGCCCCGTCTTTGGAGTGACTCGAGGTCAGGCTGGATGGGACTATTCTATGATTCAATTATCATAGTACCCAGAATGCTGAACACAACATCACCCATGCAGCCGTTCATTCAACTGATATGTTCTCCTCCTTCTGTCTGGATCCCAGTCACTAGCCAGGAGGATTGAGGAGGACACTACTTGATCCTTTCAACATCTTCCCATGTGACAAAAGTCTCTTTAAATATTTTGTAATTTCCTTGTTGCAGCCTCCTGTGCCCCAACTTGAAAGAGTAGGAGTGGATAGTAGTCCTCTGGTTTTACCATACCCAATAGCTTCTTCTTGATGTCCTGAATGTGTGCCCCCAGCAATGCAGTGAATATCTCTTGAGAGATTATCCAGATGGCAAAAGGGGGCCTCAAGTGCCTCTCAGTGAGGAGTCCCCAGTTGCTAATTTCCTTGTCTTTTTTTGACAGCTATTTATGCCCAAAGTAATTTATTATTTTCAAAGTGCCATTTCTCACTTTTCTAAGAAGCAGGATTATTTCTATATGTATTTTTTTTAATGAACAAACTAGCTTTATTCTTGTAGTTTTAAGTTAGAACCTGTAGGTAATAACATAGTCCTTTTAAATAGGCCTTTTTAAAGTCTCGGAGAAATCCTAGATCATGTAATGTTTGACCTGAGTCATCTTCCCCCTACTTACATTGCCTTTTGCTTACTGAAAACCAGAACCCATGTCTCTGGGCAGAGCACTGCCATAAGCAATCCACATGCTGCTACACAACAGCCCATTGTGATTGACTGTTCCTTGGCAAAACTGAGTGACAGCATCAGTAGGACCTCTGTGGCCTGGAGGATGATCCAGGCTAAAATCCAGAGTGAACTCTTAGACACCCAAGGTGTATTTTTTCATGAGCAGAACAAAACAGAGAGGCCATTGGCCATGGGCAGGTGCATCAGACCAAGCCCTGATGGGATGCACTCCACAGATCCCAAGCAGAAGGGTTTCCTGGCTTGCTGACCAGGAGCTGGGCAGTGAGTTTCCAGAGGACAAGTGGGACAGCAGAGGTGTCTTGCACAAATTATCTCCAGTTTTTTTGAGTTGAGGCAGTGCTATCGATGTTTCAAGCCCTCTTTTTAGTCAATGTTTTGAAGCTTCACTGTAGCCCTGAGGCTCAAAGACCTTGCAGGATAGTCTAAACCATACTTCTTTTCTTCTCTTGTTCTAGTAGGCCTCCAAACATCTGGGTTGCAGATCAGCATACGAAGTAATGACACAAAAAGCTCTGGCTTTCTTGCCTTGGTGAACAGATAAGAGTAAAAGTCATCAAATTCAGATTGAGATGAAGAGCAAATTCCAGTGCCACTTTCTGCCCTGGCTCCCACTGCCAAGTGCTTAAACCCAGAGGCTGTGAGCAAGAGATGGCATGTAAAATATGAGAAGTGGCCAAGTTTATTTAATATGTTGGCTTTTCCACTGCTCTTAGTGCTGTTATCAGAGCACTTAATTTAGTTACATGGAACAAAGTGGAAAAATACTGGTGAGCATTAAAAGAAAAAAACTTCTAAGAACAAATTAACTATTAGACCCTTTGTATTGCTGGAAATCCAATCAGGTGCTGATTACCTATAGGACTGATTAGTTTAAAGAAATGCTCAGTATCTTCTTTTATATACATATTGCTCAAAAAGCCTCAGGGCAGAAAAATATGAAATCATCTCACCAGGATGGCAGCACTGATAGCACAAGGCTTTCTGAGCCAGCTGTACAAGACTTGTGCCCAGCTCCTACAGGCAGCTGTGAAATGGCCAGCGCTGGTGTGCTCGGGGTCATTTCTTCCAATCATTGCTTTGGAACTGGACTACTATTGCCAGGAGATGAGCTGAGGGGAAATCCCAAATAAGACAGGTGGTGTGGAAAGCCCTGTGTGTGACCCAGTGGCCATCCCAAGCCAGCTGGGCTCTAAGGGGCTCACAAGGCTCATGTCATGTGAGGCTGTATTGAAGCTTTGCTATGGCAAGTGCTGTCCTGGGCATCCTAGTGGGCATCCTCATTTAGATGTGTTTCCCAAAGCCACACTCTGCACTTCCTTTCTGAGGCAGATTTTAAAATTAGTGCAGTGTGACTACGTAGTGCTGGGGAATCATGGGCTCATGCCAAAACTGTCCGAAACACAAGAACAAGCAGTGATCAACTCCTTGCTTCCACCTTGTTGTGAATCTATAACCAGGATGGGAAGATAGCTGCTCACTGAGAGTTTCTTAGGCTACAGCACCCTGCACAGACCCAGCATGGTTTACCTCCTTCCTTGTACCTTGTAGACCCCACGTGCCTGCTCTTCCTTGCATCCTGGCCTGCTATTGGGCTGCGTTCCTCCTCCTTTCTTCCTCCTGCTATCCTTCTGCCCATATCCTTGCTGCTCTTCTTGTTGCCAGCTCCGATACAGCTCTGATTACTGAGTTCTATTCTATTTCCACTTCTCTCCTTCATCCCGTCTGGGGGGAGTGAGCAAATGGCTGCGTGGTGCTGAGCAGCTGCTGAATTAAAGCACAACAGAGGCTGCTGGTGGACTTTGTGTCACGGCTTGGATTACATGCATAAATATCACGTTTAAATAATGATGCTTCTGCTGTGACTGATCGAGTAACACTGTGCCACCAGGAGGCTGTGCTTGAGAAAGTATCCATCTTGCATGTTCTGCCTCTCTGAGTGCTTTTCCTCCAGAGGGAAGATCCACAGCCAGAGCAGGAAATAGAAAACTGCCAAGCATGGCAGAACTCAAACTGGTCTTTCAACTTGTTAGGCCAGCTGAGCAAAAGCCTTGCACACCAGTGCTGCATGACCTTTGAAAGGATTCTCATTTTCAGAAGGCAAAATGCTTCCCTAAGAACAGGAGAGTTAGAAATTCAACTGAAATTACTCCCGCAAGCATTCAGTGTGTGCAACCTGTTCAGTGCAACAGTCAGTGAGGCAGGAGGCAGAACATCAGCCTTAAAGTATGTGCTGCAGGATACAAGACAAAAAGAAATGTCGTTTCCAAAATGTTTCTGACAGAAAGCCAGTGGTGACTGCACCAGCCTGCTATGGTATGCTGGCACTCAAGACTGATATTTGATGCTCCCTGAGTTTCTTTCCTCCTCTGCTCAGGTGCATTTCCTCATTAGATGAGGGCTGCCTGGAGCTGGAGGGTGATGTCAGCATACCAAGGTTGGGTGGGAGCTGCTATGGGCTTACCAACAGAGTAGGCAAGACTCAGAGCATGACTTGGTAAAACAGAAAGCATCAATTGAAATGAAAGTACACAATCCTGATAGAAAGAAAATTTCATCTGCTGCTGTCTTTTTCCTGTTTTTTTTTTTTTTTGTTTTTGTTTTTTTTTTTTTTTCCTACCAGAGTCTTTTGGCTGTCCAGGTACAAACATCATATCATTTGCAGAGGGGTTGGACTCAATGATCTGTAGAGGTCCCTTCCAGCCCTGTTCAGTTCAGTTCACAGAATCACATCAATTCTGTGATTCTGTGACCTGAACTGACTCACTGACTCAAAACTCCTAGGGCCCTGAAGTGCTAAGGAGCTGCAGAGTAATTCTAAACAGATTAACACTTTCATGGGAGTTGTTCCTGTCTGTGTGAAGAAGAGCTTTTCCCCTCCCTTTCCCAACAGCTGTTTTCCTGCAGCCTCCTTTGAGGCAGTGCTAGTGTTTGTCTTGGCTTGGTGGAGGACAGTTAAAATAGAAAAAACAATCCAGAAGGAAGAAAATGAAGAGTTTTCTGTTCACTGAGTAAGATAATCATGAATAATGTAGTAATGAGTGGTGTCCCTTGGGGGTCCATCTTGGGACTGGTGCTCTTTGGTATGTTATCAATGTCCTAGGCAGTGGGATCGAGTGCACCCTCAGCAACTGATGACAGTAAGCCAAGTGGTGCAGTTCATACAATAGAAAGAAGGGATGCCATCCAAAGGGACCTGGACAGGCTTGAATAGTGGGTCCATGTGGACCTAATGAGATTCAACAAGGCCAAGTGCAAGGTGTTGCAATGGAGTTGGGGCAATCCCAGATACGAGTACGGACTGGGAGAAGAACTCATTGAGAACAGCTCAGTAGAAAAGGCTTTGGTATTCCTGGTGGATGAGAACCTCAACATGATCCAGCAATGCACACTTGCAGCCCAGAAGGCCAACAGTATCCCTGGTTGCATCAAAAGAGGAGTGGCCAGCAGGGAGAGGGAGGAGGTTGTCCTTCTCTACACTGCCCTTGTGAGGTCTCATCTAGAGAGCTGCATCCAGGCTGTGGCCTCCAGCTCATGAAAGACACAGAGCTGTTGGAGAGGGTCTACAGGAGGACACGAAGATTATCAGAGGGCTGGAGCACCTCTCCTATGAAAACAGGATGAGGGAGCTGGGGTTCAGCATGGATAAGAGAAGGCTCTGGGGAGACCTTATTGTTGCCCTTCAATTCTTAAAGGGAGCTTGTATACAGGAGGAAATCAACTTTTTACATGATCTAGCACTAGGACAAGGAGGGATGGCTTTAAACTAAAAAAGGGAAGGGTTAGATTAGATGTCAGGGGGAATTTTTTCACTGAGAGGGTGATGAGGCCCTGGCACAGGCTGCCCAGAGAGGCTGTGGATGCCCCATACCTGGAGGTGGGGTGGTCTGTAAGGATTCTTCTAATTCAAACCATTCTATGATACAAAGTCTGGTTTGCTTGAACCAGCGAAGCAGCTACAAAATGAGCGTGGCTTGCTGTTCTTGTTTCTATAAGGTTTATCTCATTGTACTGAAATAGATTTTATCTTCATGATATGATTCTATGATTCTATGATTCAGCTTTTGTAGGAATGGGACACAAATCTTGGTTTCTTTGTTGTGTGAGTTTATTCTGGATTTCATCTTTTAAGTATCTGTGGTCATGGACAAGACTACTAGTATTGCATCCTGCTGCACTAAGTAGAGTCTTTTGGATATTATTTGGTAAAAAGCAATTCACTTTTAAATCAGTGTTAAAATGGAAAGGAGAACTCTGAAAATTGACCGCTCTTTTTTGCCACTTATGAAATGATTTTCAAGACCCCACTGCCAGTTGTAGCTCAGCACTGCACTCTGTAGAATGGTTAAGTGTACTTATAGAGTGCTCATGACTTGGCTTCAGGGGATCTTAAGTTTCCTGTGTTGTCTCTGCTTTGTCTCCTCCTTTTTGTTCAGGACAGCAAGCAAACATCCCCACCCCACTGTGGGACATCCCATCAAACAGGCCACTGCACACAAACAGTGTGCAGGTCACTCTAAAGTAATGCCTCTTATTTATTTTGATGCAAACTACAACAGATAGAAAAAGCACAAGAACTCTGTTTGATAGAGCAGATTCTCAGATACAAAACACTATTTTTCAACATGGTCCCCCCTCATGAACTACACATTTTAACCAGGATGAACACGATTATGGCTGTCTGGAATGTAGCTTGTATTTCATATTGCTGTTGCCACTGCTGAGACACACCACCCACTGCCTCACTGTGCTCACATCCAGTGTTCGGTCTCCTCAAATGTTCAGCAAGCGTTGATGAGCACAGTTTGTTTTGCAGAGGCATTCAGTGACACACCTTTGCTCCATATGCACTTCCATGTCAGACACCATTCTGTCAGACTGCCCCTCTGCTGCCATCGGTCACATGAGAACATGTAACGGAATTTTGGTGGGAAGATTCAACCTCTACTGCCACATCACCACCACCTGCCTCTGATGTTGTGGGCCAGCATCATGACATAGGAGGCCTCACTTTCAGAGCCATTCTCATAAATAAGTGCCTAATACCTAGACTGAATATTTAAGCCTGAATCTTGCTGAAAATCCATTGTTATGCAAAATGGACCATACAGATGAGCAGGTAATCAAGAACAGTCTTTTACAGCCTTCACTTCACCCTAAATGCCAACCAGAATTCAGGAAGGATTAAGTGTTTCTAGAGGAACCAGAGCATTTGCAAACACAGCACTAAGAAGCTGCTAATGCTTTATGCAGGCAGCTCATGGGCCACAACCCACTTCTTGCTTTCATTTTCTCCTTTGCTTTCCCAAACCCCATCATGAAAGGACACAGGACTTCTGTGCCATCTCTGCAGTGCAGTGGTTCGCCTTCAGTAGCAATCCCAGTAAGTGAGATTTTGCAAATTTCTGTTATCTTATGAAATCCCGGGGATAATGTTGACTAACTGCTGCAATTCCAAGTCATCTATGTATCACAAATCAGTCTAATTAGGATATAATTGATGAATAAACAGTCTTAGTACAAATGGTATTGTGTATATTTACCAGGGAAGGTATAGCTAGAGTCCTGCTAAAAATAACTTATAGGATTTATACTACTGTTGTTGTTCTTTCAGTTAATAGCTTATTTTATGAAAATTGCATTCAATTTACAAAAGCGGAGAGACTTCAGTGCTTGTATTGCTGCTGACAGCAGAGCATTTGTCTGTTTGATATGCACATTGTGCAGAAGGAAAGCTGGTTTACTTCTGGCATACTTTTGCTAGATGGTAATATGTTTTTCAAAGCTGAGTTGTGAGTTTGTGAAGGCTGATTTTACACACCATGTGCAGAGAATTGCAGGCTCCGCAGTCGGTTACCTTCTGCAAAAGCTCTGCTGTATGGCACTCCTTACCTGCATGGAGATACAACAGCATTTCAGTATGGATAAAGAATAAGGAAATACTATTGTCCTGAGACAGCACAGGCACAGAAAGGCTCAGAAGGGTATTCAACATTTGGTGTAATCAACTGTAGCTGAGGGCCACTGCTCTGCCCATCAACCACTGCCCATGGTCTGCAGGCAGAAATTGCACAATTACAGCAAGAGCAACTGAGTGGGGCTGGTGAAATGGAAAATTACGGCGTTTTGGTGGGTTGATTTTGGAGTGGGTCTGCTGCAGGAGCTACCTTGGAGGCCCCAGCACAGACATGGCACAAAGCAAACGAAAAGAGCAGAAGGGACACAGGGAAAGGATGAGGGGCACCCGCTGCATCTCTTCTCTTTCTTCTCTTCTGAAGGATTTTCCCATTCAAATGGCAGCTTGGGAAATGACTGATGATTTTCAGCTCCTCTCCCACTGCTAGGGGCAAGGAAAAACAAGTGGATGAAGATTTAGAGGGGCAGGGACATGTATGGTGTGAGTTAAATGAAAATCACTTGGGTGTTGTGGGGGAAGGTTGTGGCCACTTGTAACGAATGGCAGGGTTGGAGGAAAAGGGGTGGTAGGGTGCATAGTCTGAAATATCCTTCACTCTATGTTCTGCTGTTTCCAAGCTTAAGCACAGATTTAATCTTGTTCAAAGACAAATTTTCTTTAGTAAATAACACAGAATTCAGCTCTTATTCACGTCAACAAATACAGCAGTTTTCAGAGGGCAGTGCTGAGTGAGCACTGCAGTGCTGCAGGTAAAGCTCAACTCAACTCCAGGTGACAAGGTCCACTCAGTGTGACTTTAACCTCCGCACGTCCCCATCTGTTTGTTGCCACGGTTGGAAAAAGCCGTGCAGGGCAGCCTGGCTGTTATGTCCCCCAGTAGCTGTTGTGGTTTTGTGGACTTTATTGGGGATTTTTAAGATGGTTCAAGCATCTTTGGAGGAATCTGAATTTCTCAGAAAGAGTGGTGAGGCAGTGCCCAGGGAGGTGCTGCAGTCACTGTCCCTGGAGGGGTTCAAGAACTGTGGAGATGTGGCACTGAGGGACGTGGTCAGTGGGCATAGGGGGGATGGTTAGACTGGATGATCTTAGTGATCTTTTCCGGCCTTAATGATTCTGCGATTCTATGATAAGTGTATGTGAATAAACAGAGGAAAATCCAAAACATTTTCAAGCTTCCTTACAAGTTTCTGTATTTTTACTTCACTTGTGCATTAGAAATGAGCTTTTGTCTTTTGTTTGGGTAATAATACACTTCCTTCAAAGAGTTGTGGAAGTCCTTAATATTAACTGCAGCTATGAAACAAGCCCTTGGTTAGGGTGTGAAGTTTCTGATGTATAAACATTCATACTCTTTATTTTACTCCTTACATAAATAAAACCACAAAATCCAGCACGCTGCAGGCTGGATAAGTCTTTCCTATTGTGAATTGTTTTACGCAACTGTCTTCTGAGGGGGGCAAAAAACTTCAGGGTGGTTACTATGTCAACAGCCTGCGGGATTTGGGTGTTTTGCTCAGGGACGCACGTCTTCAGAAGGCTGTGGGAGAATTTATGGGGCGTGTGGTGCTGACACTCACCCAACTGTTCCTTCCGCCCAGCCTGGGGGCTGCGGCTCCTGGGCAGCACAGAGGGGCTGGGAGTTTGGAGGCAGTTTGTGCTGTGTGCTCTGTCTGGGATCCTCAGCTGTTTTCGGGAGAAAGATTTGTCTGTGCTGCACTCTGGACTGGTCTGCAGGAAGGTAAGATGGATATTTTCCTGAAAGTTTCCTTTTCTGCTACTTTTTTCCCCTTCTTTCCTCAAGTTACAAACCCTCTCTGCTACCTCTGTCCATTTGTGAGTGCTTCTGCATGTGGGGACTGCTGCTGCCGTGACCCCAGAGCAGGGTGCTCAGCTCCGCCGTCCTTTGCAGCCTTTGCAAATTGTGAAACATAACCCACCTTCAGGTGATGCTGTCCCCAGAGACTGGGGTTATTTCAGGGTCATATGTGCTTGTTGTTGTGTGGAGAGACCTGAGAGTGGCCTTTTGGTATCTAACAAGGGGCTGTAGGAAAGAACGGGACTCATTAGTAGGGTCTGTTGTGATAGGACAAGGGGAAATGGTCTCAAGCTAAAAGAGGGGAGATTTAAACTGGATATAAATAAGAAGTCTTTTACAGCTGGCACAGGTTGCCCAGAGATGTGGTGGATGCCCCATCAAGGTCAGGCTGATGGGGCTCTGAGCACCTGATGGAGCTGTAGGTGTCCCTGTTCATTGCAGGACATTGGATCTTTAGTGGTCCCTTCCAATTCAAATGATTCTTTAATTCTATGATTCTATGAAGTCATTCCTGTTTTTATCTGATCTGCTGAATCAGTTACAATGGGTGAGGAATAATGGAAGCCACTGAGGGGAGATGGGTGCTGCCAGGGACACAAGCAGAGATGTTGAGGATGCCTCTGGGCTGGTGGCAGCCTCCATGCAGAGGCTGCACAGCCCATTCGCTGGCTGTGCCTCCCAGCTCAGCTCTCCTGCATTCCTCTGCCACATCCTCGTGCACTGCAGCTTGTCTGCTTTGGGCTCCAGCTTACCCACGGGATTTTGGAATCCATCACACAAGCACATTTTTTTACAGGGGAAGTGAAGCCACTGTGTAGCATTTTCTGCTTCGTTTACACCCACAAACTCTCAGTGTGAAAAAGCTGCTGCCTTCTGGGCTCCTGTTGCTGGCATCAGGAAACCCACTCTTGCAGAGACACGTGGGGCCTCATGCATCAGGCCACAGAAAATCTGGCTCAGGGCTCCTGTAGGAAAAGAGCAGCTGTGTGGAAAGATCAATAAACATGACCAGTTGTTCCAAGAGTCATAAAATGGAAAGACTCCGCAAAAGAAAACGTGTGGCAGGGACTCTGGCTCCAGACGGTGCAGGAGAAGTCCTGGGAAAGGCAGTCATTCCTGGGAGGTCTCAGATGTGTTTTGTATCAGTGGTTCCACACATAAAAATATTTGTTTTAGGAGAGGAAATCAGAGGCGTAGGAACAAATACTTACCTATGCAAAAGGAAGGCTTGTTTAGGCTTCATACATTGGAGAAATTGTTTCTACGTGGTCTGCAAAAATGTAACATTTACAGCCCTGCCAGGTGACTCAAGTGAGGTTGAAGTGTTTGGGGATGCTTTGGGTTTGCTCCCTCTATCCACATAAAAAGTGGTATGAAACTTACCATTCCAGTGCAGTTTTCTTCTTTCTACCTGTTTTCCCATGTAGCTTTTTTTAATCTGTGTATTTCCTTCAGCTTTTCCACAGTGCAGAGGACAAAACAAACCCTCAGGAAAGCATGGCAGTCTCATGTTTGTTGACTTTCACCTCTCCAGCCCTGCAGGACCCTATGTCCTCCCGGCAGCCCTCCCTCCCACCACTTTGTTCTCCCATTCCCTGCTGGTGGGGTCCTTCCCCATTGCTTACATCTACCTTGGCTGGGCCCAGTCCTCTATCCTGACTGATCCCACCATTGGTCCCTCCAGCCACCTTGGCTTAGTGTCGGCCTTCAGTCCTGTAATTTATCACACAGAAACCTGCAGTCCTATCAGCACGTAGCACGTTGTGTCACCACAACTATATTCATAATACAATGATCACAGAATCATAGAATGGCCAGGTTTGGAAGGGACCTCAAGGATCATGAATCTCCAGCTCCCCTGCCACATGCAGGGCCAGCAACCTCCCCATTTAATGCTAGACCAGGCTGCCCAAGGCCCCATCCAATCTGGCCACGAACCCCTCCAGGGATGGGGCATCCACAGCCTCTCTGGGCAGCCTGTTCCAGCACCTCACCACTCTCTCTGTAAAGAATTTCCCCCTGACATCCAACCTAAATCTCCCCTCCCTTGACTTAAAACCATTTCCCCTTGTCCTGCTGTTATCAACCCTTTCAAAGAGTTGATGATCTTGGCTAACTTTCCTGCATGAGCAAGGGACAGTCAGTATCTTCACTGCTGTATTCCCTCTGGGATGGGAAAGTGCTGAGTAGTGTTTGGATGCATGCCTTCATGATTAGCTTCTTCCCCTTCTGCGATAAGTGTGTCCCACAACACAGCAGAGTGCCACAGTGACATGCTGCAGAGCACTGCATCACTGTATGGACTATACTTGAGACAAGACCTCTTCTATACCAGCGAGTGGCAGTGCTGCCGTTGATGTCATTCATGGATGTAGAATCTGGATCTGCAGTTAAAAAACATGGTTAAAAAAACTGTAGGAAAGATTACTTTGATCTCATTTATTTATTTATTTATTTATTTATTTATTTATTTATTTATTTATTTATCTGTGGGATTAGAGAAACCACATTGCTATTCCACACATATTTGCTGTGACTATGTTGAGAAGACACGAAGAGATGAAGGTACTGCCTTTCAGCTGCAGGCACAATTTAATCCTAATTCATTGACTGCCATGCAATTACTAAGCATCATGCTGTCATCTCACAAAAGAAGGAATGTATCTGTACAACACATGTAACAAAAGGTGGCATTTTTGGACGCAGACTTGTGGACTGGTATTAGAACCCAAAGCAGTGGTGGAGACATCTAGATATAATAGGAAAGAGAAGAGCCATAAGACCACAGGAATCCCAGGAAGATGTAGGAGAGCCACATGATTCTGCCCGTGGATAGGAATTTTGTCTCATGTACAGGGTGGGCTGTGCTTCCCTAAAACTCAAGACTTGCTGTGTGTCCAACATGCATCACATTCTCTGCACAAGATGTGCACGTAGATGGCAGCAACATGTCTGAGGGGCTCATAGGTGTTGCAGCTTCAGATTACAGTTTGGCTGTAATCTCAAAATTTTTGGCAAGTGGTCAAATTCTTTCTGTTCCAATCAGACTATTTTTAAATTATTATTTTTTTTAATGGAGAAAGTTGTGCTATTTGAGCTGGTAAAGCTAATAAAGAAACTTAAAACCATGTTGGTTTTTCCTTGCCCTCCTTTTTTGTGCAAATTGGCTGGCATAATTTCTAAAGATACAGTTCATCAGTTCAATGCCCTGCTTCCTAGAGAGAGCTGGATACCAGGATTTCCATGTAACCTTTGTAAGTCTCTTCCAAAATCTTTCACTTTCAGTGGATTAGTACAATCAGTAAGCAAATCTCAAATGAATGAGGAGCAACCAAACATGTCAAAGCACTGAGTGACTAATTGGTGCTTGTCACTATTCTTCCAATTTGCAGTGATGTTCCTACTGGTAGCGCTGAGAGTCATCTGTTCTCAGAGAGGCCAGAAATCTTGTTGGAGCATTTCATATGTAATTCTATATTTTTGTTTCTCCTTTCCTAAGCACAGTAACATGTTCTCCTACAAGGTTTGAAAAGAACACCAACTTACTGTATCTGTTAGCATTCCTCATTTCTTCTTCTGTTCTATTTTGTCATCTAAATATGACTGCCCTTCAGATTCTGACTCATAAACACAAGGAGCAGTATAATTTGACAGTCCTTGATACCACTCTCTGCATACTATATTTCCATAGCCTTAGAAGGACATAAGCAGAACTCACTTCCAAGAGTTTACGAAGCAGTTCTGATAAACAGAGACTCTTATTCAGATAAAAAGTTGATGAGTTGGATGAATTTTTCAGAAAGAATACTTAAAGGGAAGGGAATAAAGGGCAATGATTTATGCCTGTTGGAAACTTTTCATGGGGCTACATCAGAAATATTTATATTTTGTGAGTTGTTTTAAAATTTTACTGTAAGCAAATGGAGATACATTATTTTTAACTGTTCCCTGTTCAACTGAATATTCCAAATCACAGAATTTATACTTTTATTTTCTGGAAGAAAATAGTAGTGATCCAATTGCAGATTCTCAGTCAGATGATTTAGAAGTTTTATATCTCATGAAATGGTGCTATTGTAGTCTATTCAAAGCACATATAAGAGTTCGCCACTAGCACTGAGTCAGTTTGTGGGAAGATGAACTCCCCAGTGGACAGACACCCTACAGCTTTCCCTGCTTGCATGGGAAGAAGGGAAGACCATTGCATGGATGTGTTTCCAGGCTGAGGTCTGAGATGAACTTGAATAAGGCTCTAGATGTTTTTAATTGGAGGATTCTAACAAGCTTCCCACCTAGACAGGAATTCAACCAGGTTGTTCACAGCTGTTGGGTGTTTCTGTGGCAGTGCGGCATATTAGCAGCTATCTTCATATATTCTGTGCTTCACTCTATGAAACCAGTAGCCAAAATTTCACAGTAAGAACCATTAAAATGTAATTTAAAGTCCTCTTGGTTCAATTTAGATTTAAGCAACATAGTTGGTACAATTAGTAATTGATCAATTAGTAAAGTGAAGCAAAATCACATGAGTTCTAATCTGCTGACTTAGATATTTTATTCCTGGTGTGACACATGCATCTCTCTGTGCAGAGTTTCAGTAGCTGGCAGTACTGGCTAAAACAACATGAACTGCAAAATACTGAGACAAGCATGAAGCCAAGGATTGAACCTGGCTCATACCATGGGCAGTTAGGACTTCGTTGTAATAACCTAAGAATAATGTGGTAAACAATTATATACACACAGGTGAACATACATACACACATACATGATTTTAGTGATGGTAGGAGTGCTAGGTAGGTAATGAAAATATGAAGTGTATCATGGTGCACTGGTTGCAAGCCTTCCTTGTCTGAATTCCCCCAAGGCAGAGTTTAAATAGTTGCTATGCGTTAAGCTGTATGTTTGTGAGGAGAGGTGTGACTATGAGTGTGTTAATAGTGCCTGTGCTGGACAAAGTAGTGCTGGAACAGCAGGAGCTGTTTTGGCTTTTGGGGTGTACTTGCAGCCTTTTCCCATTACCTTTGGAGAAGAAGAGATCAAACTGATTCTTTAGAAACTGATTTTTACCCATAAAATTGCATGATTTTCTCCTCTCCTCTCCTCTCCTCTCCTCTCCTCTCCTCTCCTCTCCTCTCCTCTCCTCTCCTCTCCTCTCCTCTCCTCTCCTCTCCTCTCCTCTCCTCTCCTCTCCTCTCCTCTCCTCTCCTCTCCTCTCCTCTCCTCTCCTCTCCTCTCCTCTCCATACATAGTTTCTGTCCCCAGTCATCCATTTCTTTATAAGTAGCTCCTCTTCACTGAAGGCAGTTTCCCAGCTTTCTGCCAGCCACATTTGCCTTCAGATCTGTGTGTAAAATCCCACCAGCTCACAGTCAGACTGAAGAGTCAGCTAATAACCCAGGCAACCCTCCCCCCCTCTTTTAAATTCAGCACTGCATTTTATTGTCTTCAATCACAGAGTATTAGCCCATATTCATTAATCATCCTTGCTAATGCACAAGAAACACCTCATTTTGGTTAATACTGTGTTCTGGGGGAGAGATGGTTCTTTGTATTTTTTGGTCCTTTGAGAATTAGGTTTTGCTGTTTCTCAAAGTATTAACACTGCATGGAGCCACGTGATCCTGGCGTGGTTGTTCTGCTGGTACTAATGGGATTACCTTCACAAGCAAGAAAATGGTGTGCAAGACTGAACTCCCAATTCATAGAATCAACAGGATCCATAGCAAAGATGGATTTTTCAATTGGAATTATTTTTGAATATGTTTTATGAGGAAGAAAAGTGAGAATATTAAGCACACAAGTAGAATAACTGTAAGTGGAGGCAGACCTTTACCAAGAGCTCAGTTGCATTAGCCACTAGCTGTAATGGTCAGAGACTTGAAGACAATGGTTGGTACTTCCACTGGTCTGCTGCAAGTGTATGTTCTGATTTCTGTGCAGACCATGCTGCACTGTTAGGAGGATGGCAGCAAGAGAGAACTTTCTAGCAGAGTGGTGTATGTGAAGGCCAAGTTTGGCAAGATAAACGGAAGGTTGTAGAAGACAGTGAAGTCCCAGAAAGAGAAAAGATGTGACTATTGAGACCTAAATAGATAGGCTGAGAATGGAAACTGTGCAAATATCACAAGTGCTATCACAGAGAACAGCTGAGGTTTTATCCAATCCTGAAGGTATAAACATATTTCAGTTTTCAAACCAGCTTTATCAAGGCACATATAGTGTCTTTAATGTTGTCTATGATGTACAGAGAAATAACCATTAGCCCACCAATTAATTTAGACTCAGAAGGCAAAATGTAGATTAAATGAAGCATTTTTTTCTTCCCTTAGAGAGATATTATTGTCAAAGTGTCATTAAACAGAAAACCTTTTTTTTTTTTGCATGGCATTAAAAAAGTCACCAGAGAACTGGAGAGTATACCCCATTCATAAGTGTGCTCAGAAATTTGCATTTGGAAGTATCAGGGGAGTGGAGCATTGGGAATGCACAAATTCACTCGTGTGACTAGTGGGCTGGTCCTTACATACAGCCTCTTGCAAACTGATGTCCTATCAGTTGGCAAAGAAATCTGGTAAATCACAGAATCACAGAAGCATAGAATCAGCCATAGAATCATAGAATGCCTTGGGTTGGACCTTAAAGATCATCTAGTTCCAAGCCTCTGCTAACCACTAGATCAGGCTCTAGGTCAGGCTGCCCAAAGCCCCATCCAACCTGACCTTGAACACCTCAGGGATGGGGCATTAATCATTGACATTTCATCACAAATACAGTAGTTTCATACACTTTGATAAACATATTTAGTGTTGCCTACTTACTTTATGCTTTCTAACAGATCTGTGTAGTTTTTCTAGTACAGTTTGTCAAAGGAATTGAGGCTGGGGTCCATATGAAGAGATGGGGGTTACTTAGCTCACACAAACTGCAGGAAAAGCCCACTTAACCAAGGTCCAGTCAGGAGCAAGCTCAGTGCCTGCTAACTCCCACAGCTTCCTGCAAGCTATCTGCTGACTGTTAGGGTGGATGGAATGCAGAGGTTAGGGCTCTGACAGCTCTCCTGTTGTGTGTGGGCTCTCTCACCATGCTATATCTTTACTTAAATCTGAGGGCCAGGCTACAAGCATCAGTCCTGGGCTGTGGAGGAATCCTTGGGAGCACTGTTGCTCATGCCCTCGTTGCAAGGCTCCTTGATCACAGCCTGGATTTTTCATAGGCAGAATGTTGTATTTAGTGTTTCTGTGCTTTCGTATTTCTTCATGCTGTGCAAATGGCTTATGCTTCCAGAGAACATTTGATTAACTGTGTCAAACAAACTCAGAAGCAGTTTAAGCACACCGTAACCTTGCTCTGCTTATACACTGGGCTCACTATATGCATGATCCTGGAAGTCATCACTGCTTTTTTGGAGGTCATTTCTCCCACTGCTGCATCAATACGGGTTAATTTGGTGTACAAGAACCAGCTGCCTCATATATATTTCTTTCCTTCACCCAAACCATCCCATTGGACTCAGCTGTCGTATGCTCATTAAAAGTGACCTTGGTTTAAGTACTAGTCATCAGCTGCATACTGTTAGATTTAGTAAGTAATTCATGTTTTCTTTGTCTGTGCCACCTTTCTTCATTTCTTCTTTTGACGAAATTAAGCAGATATTTTAAATAGATATTTCTGTAGCTTACTCTTTCAGCAATTTCTATTTTATTGCATTTATGGCCCTAGCTCAAACTTCCCAGCAGTGCTGACACAAGTTCTCTTTCATCCTTTCATCTCTCCTACATTTCCTATGATGAGAAAATTTAAAAGGCTTTTATACACACGTGTGGCAGTAGAAAATAAAAGTCTGTTGTAATGTTCAAAGTTCAGACATTAAACAGCTCGCCGAACTGCCCACTCAGGGCAGGGCAGACACTGCAGCAGCTGCTGAGCTCAACTCATTTACTTTGTTAGATGTTTCCTTCCTTTTAATGAAAGAATCTTCTCACTCTACAAGAGATCCTGCATTCATTTTAACTATTGTTAACATTGGCATGATGAGGAATGTACTTCCTTATTCCTGTTCTCTTCTATTTTCTACTAACTCTTAATTATGATAATTTTGTGTCCTACTTGCATATGGAAGAACTCAAGTAAGGTGCTCAAATGAAACCAGGATCTGTCCCTGCATTAATACTGCTGCAGAGACTGAACTGCAGCCAGAATGCTTGTTTCCAAGAGGGAGATGTCACCATCTCCAAGCAAAGAGTCAATAAAATGGTTCATCCATTTAACAGATCAAAGAAACCAAATTAAAACCTGAATAATAGTTAATAATAGTAACAGTAATAATAGTAGTAATAATAATAATGAGGCAAAATGCTCCAGTTAGCAAAATAAAATCAATGCAAAAGTGTTAAAGACAAATATTGTACAGAAACTATCTTTAAAATGAAGTTCCTGTATGACGCTATCAGTTTGCAGATTAGAGATAACTAATGGGAACAATTTGGCAGGTTATGACACTGCAAAATTAATTACTGAAAGCTGACTTTTCTAAATCACCGTCTTTCTGCAAAGGCCTGCAAAAGGATTTCAAATTCACCCTGAGCTGAAGTGCTTTCCTTTTTGCCTTTGCAACTTGTTCTCTGTGCTTATGACAAGGCTCAGCATTTTTAAGTGCGGTGATTTGGAACTATTTGATGTTCCAAAGCTATTGCCTTGCTCCGGTGTGTTGATCGAGACCTTGTAATTAAAAGTAACATCAACAGTGAACCAAGGGCTCCACGGCTCCTTGGTATGCTGGGTGGTTAGCTGCTGTATAAAACCTTTTTTGTGTTTCTGATGGAACAGCTTAGCTGTCCAGGAAGAAAGCAGACCTGGTGGATAAATACCTTGCTACTACATGCTTGTGTAACACACTAGAGAAACGGCTGATGTTGAACGTGGTAATTTTGGTGCCCTGACTTCTAAGAGAGGAATGAGGGACTTGGGGGAACTGACAACATTCATCAGCAGAGCTCTGACTCTGGCTTGCAAAAAGGTGGAGTGAATTAAATACATTTGTTAAAACATGGATGACAGTGTAAAATATGAATAGTATGTAGAGATCCTAGGAAAAAAAATATCCAGAACAGCATACACTTAAGGAATGAATTATTTGTTTATGATTTTATACTGCATTCATTGAAACCAGGAATCCTCTCTTAATGTTAGAAGAAGCAAGAGTAACCATTGTTTAAATGTTTGGACAATAGTCTACAAACCTAGCTAGCATATCTGCCTCTCCCCTTTCTCACCTCCCCCGGAAAGTCATCCTTCCTGTTTCTTGCATCACCTCCCTTCCAACATGTCTGTCTGCAGGGCTGGAGGCACCCAGCACTCCTCTCCCTTGGGTAGGATGAGGCTTTCAACCAGACACAGCAGGAGATTAAAATCAAACTAAAGGGAATGCATTTCATCCCCTGTAGTTAGTTAGTTAGTTATGGGAAGTCAGTGAAATGTGGGGATGTGGAAGCCAAAGAATTAGTAAAAATAGAAAGGAAGCAAGAAAATTCATGAGAGATTGTCCAAACAGAACTGAAAAACAGTGTGTTCTGGATGAAGCTGGTGATTTAGGAGGACCCCAACCTTTAGATTGCCACGAGAAAGCAAAATAGAGGACAAACATTTCTGTGTTTGTCATGTTTCGTGTTCTTCTTTAAGCCTCTTGGAGCCAGGATGGTTGGTGAGCTGAAATTTTGGAATTTAGTCCAGTTCTAACACCTTTCTCTTGAGGAGGAGATTCAGAAATCTGGCTAAAAGTCTTGTGCTGGATCTTTCACTATTGTTTCCAGCGTATCTTATTTTAAATATTGATACCATCCATTTGGTATCTTTTCAAATATCTTATTTGAAAAGTATTTTTTTTCCAAGTACTTTTATTAGCTGCTCTCTAGCTTCAGACTTGCTCTTCACTGACAGTACTGAAAAGATAATGTCCTTGATGAAGATTTTATATTTCATTATTGAAGAATATAAACAACTTTTGTGATTCTGAATGTAATCTTTTGCAGAACAGCATGACAAAGTAAAAGGAGAGAGAAGATGGCTGGAATATTTCCATCTGGTTGCAAGGACTTTCAGGGCAAAGGATACCAGCGTCTTGTATTGATGCTAGCAATAACAAAGCACTATCCCTTCAGAATTCTACAAAGAATATTCTGGTGCTGAAGATTCAATTAATTCATCAGTTTACCTTAGCAGCAGCAAGGTACTCAGCTCTTTGGCTGAGGAATTAATCTTCTCAAAGGCTTTAGAATGTTTTTAAAAATAAAACCAGATCACTTACAACATCTTTTCAGGTGATGGTCGCTAATCAGATCTCTTCTGCATTCGGTGTCCAGGCCTAATTGCCTTGTATGACCCCGTGATAAATTGATCTTATGAATGAGGCTATACCTGGATTATTTGCAATTGCTAGCCTAAATATTCTTACAAGGCCTACTTTGTATTGCATGGAGCTGTTAAGACTGAGATGTCTTAATTTAGTTGATACAGCAACAAGCAGTCTTGGCTCTTTTTATTTTCTTTTTCAATTTAGTGGATGAAAAAACAGGAGCCAACAATGTATGCTTGCAGCCTGGAAGGACGACAGCATCCTGGGCTGCAGCAGAGTGAGGGAGGGGATTGTCCCTCTGTGCTCTTGTGAGGACCCACCTGGACTACTGAGTCCAGGTCTGGGGCCCCCAGCATGAAAGACATGGAGCTATTGGTGCAGGTCCAGGAGGGGCCACAAGGATATTCAGAGGGCTGGAGCTCCTCTCCTGTGAAGAAAGGCTGAGGGATCTGGACTTGTTAGGCCTGGAGAAGGTAAGGCACTTGGGAGACCTCATTGCGGCCTTTCAGTACCTAAAGGGAGCCTACAGAAATAGTGGAGAGGGACTCTATCAGTACCAGTTCTAGTGACAGGAAAAGAGGTAATGATTCTAAACTAAAATGGGAGATTTAGACTAGATATTAGGATGAAATTCTTCACTATGAGAGTGGTGATGCACTGGCACAGGCTGCCCAGAGAAGCTGTGGATAGTCCATCCCTGGAGGGCTCTTGAAGTTGGATGGGGAGCTAGGCAGCCTGATTTGATGGGAGGTGTTCCTGTCCATGGCAGGGGGTTGGAACTCGATGACCTGTTCAAACACAAACCATTCTGTGTTTCTATAATTTTATGAATTTCTTTTTGTTATTTCTCTGTGTTCTGATTTGTCAAGAACAGATAGTAAGTGAACCCTGGCTCTCATGGGGAACTTCAGCTGTTCCCGTATCCGCTAGAGGGATGATACAGCAGGGCACAAGCAGTCCAGAAGTTTTATGGAGTGCACTGAAGCTAGTTTCCAGTAGTGATGACTGAGATGCCAGTGAGAAGCACTCTGCTATGCCTTATGTTGACAAAGAAGAAAAATCTGATTGAGTTCAGCTGGTTGGGATCAGCTTTTGCTGCAGCGACCAATAGTTATGCAGTATGGGATCCTGGGATGAGGGCACAGGATATATAGCAGCATCAGAACATTGGACATAGTTACAGCAGACACTGGTCTCTTCATTAAAAAAAAAAAAAAAAAAAAAAAAAAAAAAAAAAGCAAGTGTTAGAAGTATAACAGGCTTCACATGCTCTGAAGGTCTGACTAACTCAAGTTTGTTAGGTACTTCAAGATTCTGAGATTAGAAGTACAATCCAGGTACAAAATATAATGATCTATTGTTCTAAGCAGAAACTTCATGAAGATATTTCAGTTACTGAGTTGCCAAAGTTGGACCAGACTTTTCTGCCAATCTTGCCAGAAATTGAAGTGTCATACAGATCTCTAAACTTTGCTCTGTCTTCTATAATAGAACTTGACGTGCCAAGCATAAACAGTGTTTCCTGTGTGGGAATAACAAAATCTATAAGAAAACCCATTTTCCACATTTGTTTCTCAGTTGTTTATTATTTTATTTGTTCCTATTTATTCTGAATCCCAAGCCTTTTCTTCATACTTGTGAGCAGCCTGGAGATGTAATACTATCTGCATTTTGGTTTCTCTTAAAATTTCAAACCTCAGAGTAATATGTGATATTTTCTTCACTTTTTGTCACCCAGAACCATAATCAGTATCAACAGTCATATGGCAGCACCTCAGGTGAGAACCTTGGTGACTGATATGAGATTATGAAAATTATTCAGACTTTGCCTTTATTGAAATCGTTAAAGTTTGATAGAAGGAGAGGAAATTGCCTCTTTAACTTCAGTGGACCTTGTATCTGGTTCAGAAGGCTTAAAATGGTAAAAGACCAACACTGAATGAGAAGAGTGTCACAATGACGAGTTTGCTTTCCTCTTTTCACTGAAAGCTTTGAGCATAAGTCAAACATGGAGTTATAGTTCTGCTGTTAGACTCTTGTGGTTAATTTTCTTGGTACTTAGATTCCAGTAGAGCTTTCAGTTAAAATGATATTGTTGAAGGGATTCAACAATATCTGAATTTCAAATTATTGCATGAGATATATATGAAATCTCACACTTCATTATAAATTATTAATAACGTTTTGAAATGCTCTTGGGATATGTAAATATGTTACTGAGTAAATCTGTTGGCATTTCTTCTTTTAAGAAGTAAATGTAAAGTTGCTATTAAACATTCTCTTTGTGATTATTCACAGAATAGCTCCAATAAACGTAATACAGAAACCCATTTCTTTTTAATTAGAGTTCTCTTGCATTCAGGATTACAGTTGTTCTCCACATTATCCTATTAAAAAAAAAGTACGCAGTGAAGTTGGAAGTTGCAGAATCACGTATCAGATCTTTTGTTATATATTACTTTGTGTGGATAGGAAGGGATGTATAGGAGGGAGCTGTACGTCTCCTACTGACTGGAAAGCACAGAGCCAGGAGCATTCCGCATTTGTTAATGTGATGCCAGGCACAGATCCTGGCATCAGTTTGGATGGCTGAGTAAAGTGGTTGCTCCCTCTGGACACCAGGAAGCAAGAGCAGAGAACCACGTCCTATCTTTCTGGCAGGTTTTCCATCCTGTATTGCTCTGCCATAATAATAACTGAATAGTAACTCAGCTCTGCACCTGCAGTGGATTCTACACAGAGAGTTACTTTCGTGTTGTGCTTTGCAGTTCTCAGAGACGTCATTTAACCTTTGATTTCAACCTCTTGTATTTGTTCCGGTAGATGAGCAGGTGTGATTTTGGTACTTTGTTCTGCTGCCAACACCTGTGAATACTGTAGCTAGGTAGTAACGTTTTGGGGTTTGTTCTTATTTTTGTGGAGGAGTATTTAGCATGTGCTGCTCTTGGTCTTCCACAATGGCCATGCTACTAGATGCAACTTGCACTGGTAGGGTCCAGCTGATAATAACCAACACTGTTTGTGCAATACTTAACTAGAGGTTGCAGCTTTAGGTTAGTGCTTCCTGGACTGATTAACTTTCAACAGAACACTTCCCCAAACTTTTTGCTTACATATGGGAAATATATAAATACTGTGTATGAAACTGTGCCGCAAACAGATCTTAATGAAATGTTCATGTGAATATACTTGCTTCTCCCTCATTGCAGTTACTGTCCGTGTATGTTTAACTTGCCGATTTCACACAGGGCTTTTGCAGCCCTTTTGTTACATATTAACTTGGGACTCAAGCCTGCAAGATGCAGAGAGCTCCTGGCCATGCCAAGCTTCTTGCAGGGCTGTGGGCACACAGGCAGGCACTTGCAGCTTCAGCCCTGAGCCCAGACAAGCTTTCTGGAACAAGATCCATGCTGTGCAACGTTTTGTGCAATAGGTTTTCAGATGTTTAGATTAAATCTTATCCAGAACAACAGGTCTCAAGGACAACATAAATATTTAGGTATGTATTGTGGCAATTAATTACATTTTACAGTTATGGTTTTATTAGTTATTACAGTTAAGTGCAAAACCACTAGATTGAGACTAATATTTAATCTTTTGTGTGTTGGCTTCAGTGTTCCTTGCCCCTCTGCTACAGCATATGTGGTTTTTAGAATTGCAGGTAATCTGTGTGGCTCATCGCACAGTGCTGTGTGGGCACTGTGCACTGCTGCACTTCCATAACCCACAGCAGAGCACTTTGTGTGCCACGAGTTCGAGTTGATTGTGCTGGCAGTGAGATATGGGGGAAGCTTCCCTGGCATTAACTCTGCTTTCTTGAGCCCTTCCGGCAAATGTCTACCCGAATGTGGACCAAAGCCAATGGCTACTCCCCATACTGGTGTCTCCTCACTGGTCGCAACTGCACTGGGCTACTGCACTTTTACACACTGTTAAGTCAGGCGTTTACCAAAAGGGTATGAAGCCAATCTATTGCTTAGATTTTGGGAAAATGTATCTTAATGAGATCAAGATGTGGTGTAGCCTGAGCAAACAATGTTAATCACTGCTTTCTCTCTGAAGCTTGCTTTGTGAGAAAAGCATGGGATTGGTCTGTGTTATAAAATCTGAAGTATTTGGCACAGAAAATGTAGTGTAATTACTGCTTCTATGAAGTTGTTATCACTGTCTGATATGTAAATGAAGACTGCAATTTTCCATTGTTAGCAAGGAAAAGCAAGGGATACCTTAAGTGGCAAGGTCTAATTCAATCTAGGAGCAAGGAAACAGACTTCCAAAGCCACAGCCCCCACTGTCTCTGTGAAATCACCCAGCTATCATTAAGCAAGCAAGGAGCCAGGCCAAAGTAACAGTTCTGTTCTAGTGACTGCTGGAGGAATCTTACTTTAATGCAAATATCTCTCTGTTAAAAAACTGTGTCTTTTCAAAATAAGCTATCACACTATTGGCCTTTGGCCCCACTTGTACAAATCAAACATTAGTTTTGCACAAACTTACCTGTAGATTATCTGAGGAGATAGGAATGATTTTAAGCTTGCCACAGCATAGAGCTGTGTGTGCAAAATGTTTGCAAGATTGTAGCTCCAGTTGTGTACATAAATTGAAGTCAGGGTAAGGAATTAGACAGCAGAAGGAACAACTTGGTGACTGCTTGTTTTCTTGGTGTAATGGCCAAGAGGTCAGCTGTTGTGTGTTTCTGAGACATAAACAAAAAAAAAAAAAAAAAAAAAAAAAAAGCAAACACGCAGGAGAAAGAGATTCTAGGAGTTGTTAATAAGTGAGAGAGGTTTCTATGTAACTTTATGCACAATTAGCCAAGCGAACAATACTAAGAAGATAAGAGTTGTTTACCCATTAAAACAAAGTGAAAGTAGTTAGAAGTTTATGTGACCAAGAGTGGACTGTTGATGACAATGAAGTATTTTCCAAAACTTGAAGCGTAGGCTGAAGGAACCACGTGATCTCCTACAAGAAAGCAGTCACAAGTACTCCATATCCTTCCTGGGAAAACAGCTCCTGCTTTGGGGTAAATGAGGCTGGGGCTGGTTGCATGCTAATTCTCCTTCATTAAGACACGTTAGCAAGTTTAATTCTTTCTATAAAGCCTGGATTTCACTCTCGATTAATACTAGGCTAAATCTGGAATAATAAATTCTCAAAAGCTTAGAGGTTCCAGTAAAATAAGATTTGTCTATGAATTGCATGTTGGTTTCTACTCGTTATGTTGTAGCTTTGGTGCTCTAGGCAGTAGGAGAAGAAAGATGGGTGAAAAAAGAGCACGTACTTTACCAGCACATGGGATGATTTAGTAGAAGCTGTGACCTCTTACTGCAAACATTAGGAAATAATTATTTCTCTGAAGATCCTGAACTCCCTCTGTCCCTCTTTCCTTAGACTTCAGCACAATTAAAAACACAGCAACTTTGAATCATTTCCACTTGATTTTAGTACTTCTTTTAAGGGTTGGGTAATGGAGATGTAGAATGTAGAACACGGCATCTGATGGTAGTTATCTAAGTGTTTCTGAGAGTATGACTTGAATACTGCATGAGAGCTGCTTATCAGCTGAAAAATAGCAGGACTTCTGATAAATGAAGTATCTTCTCTTAGCCTGGGAAGATACTGTAGTATTGAACCTGGCTTGTTAAAACAGAGCATCTTAGACGCATTGGTTAAAAAAATATTCTGGGATACATTTGTGGATCTTCAGGACTTTTAGAGTTAAAGCTTTCACATAAATCTTGTCTGTGCTAGGAAAATTCCCCGATGCTGACAGGGGGTGTCACCAGCAGCTCAGCTCAACATATGCTGCGTATGGCAAAGCAGGAAGACCCGCTGCTTTGCAGGCTGTGAGAGCAGGTTTTAAACCAGCAGATTTCAGCATTCTGGTAAAGGTTGGCCTCTACACACTGCCCATCCAATTACCAGTAAGGCTGAATAGCTATTTGAGCACAGATTGGTTTATCACATCCTTTTCTGCATAAAAGAAATTGGATAGCATCTGTACTTGCGATTATATAGCACTCTCAATATCCCTGCACTGAGATTTTATTTGTATTATATTTGTGATGAGGTGGAAATTGAAACAGAATCAGAATCCGAATACAAAGCAGATAACAATCTCTACTTACAGTAATGACTGATTTTGATCTTTGAATGTGACACAACACTTCATAAAAAAATCTCAATTTACTCCTTTTCTGAATAAAGTATTTTCCTACTTTTCAGAAAACACACTTAAAACTATTTCCCATTTGAGATGTTGCCATAAGTTTTTGCATGTCTTTTTGTGTTTCTGTTGCCAACCTGCTCCTGGCACCCACTGCACCCCCACGTCGCACCCACACAACCCTCCCCCATGGCACATCTTTGTCCCCCCAGCCCTTTCCAATTCACAGCACTCCTGGGCAGCTCCTGAGACAAATGTGGAGCCTGAAGCCATTTCAGGAGTCCTGTGGCTCCTGAAAGGAGAGGTTTCCACTTTCCTACCTGTGCTTTCCCCCCTGCCCTTGGATGTTTATCTCCACCACATGCCCCTTGCATCAGCTTGGTCAACCCAGCAAGCTGGCTCATCGCAGAAGCACAGAAGGAGTGAGGTGAGAAGGGGCCTCTGGAGGTCACCTGCCCAACCTCTGCTTTGTCAGGGACACCCACACTGGGGTGCTAAGTTCCACATTCATGCAGATTCTGGAGATGTCTAAGAATGGAGACTCTACAGCCTCTCTGCATCCTGTGCCAGTGCTTGATCACCCACACAGGAGAAAGATGTTTGCTGATGTTCAGTCAGAGCCTCCTGTGTTTCATTTTGTACCCACTGCCTCTTGTCCTGGCACTGGATGACGCTAGAAGAGCCTAACTCCAGCCTCTTGGCATCTTCCCTTCAGATTTTTATGGATATTGAGGAGATCCCCCTCTTCTCCAGGCTGAGCATTCCCAGCTGCCTGCCTCTCCTCACAGGAGAGGTGCTTCAGCCCCTTCAGCATCTTGCTGCCATTCTGTTGGGTCCTCTCCAGTATGTGCAGGTCTCTTTTGTACTGGGGACCCACAGCTGGACCCAGCACTCCAGGTGCAGCCTCACCAACACTGAGTACAAGGGAAGTATCACCTCCCTTGACTTGCTCACCGTACATTCCCTAGTGCAGCCAAGAATATCACGAGCACATGGCCAGGTAGTGGCATGCTCTTAGTCATCACTTCTCCCATAGAAACTCGGATTGAAGGAGATGACCTGAACAGCAGCAGGTGGTCCATGGGGAGCAGCAGCATCTCTGGCTTGCTGTGGGATAACAGAGCAAAGCAGCCATTCCAGTCCCAGCACAGAAACAGAAGGTTTGCTGAATTGTGCAATGAAAATCAAGAGGTGGGAAGATATCTGATTCAGGAAGCTGTTGTGTTCAGTATTTCCTAGGCAAAAGATGGACCTAGGATAGGATTGGTGGTTCCACATCCAGCTTCATAATCTAATTATATGACCCGGAGTACTGAGAGAAAGGCTGCTAAGGTTTTTTGCATTAGAGCTTCATAGCCTGCACCTTATCAAGGTCTTTTTAAAAGGGCCATAATTACTGACAGAACTTCAAGTGTCCATGTGTTCCAGTGTTTAGGCAAGGACAGCTTGCCAACGTAAATTAACTTCTGTAGTAAGAATGCGTTCAATCTTTCAGTTCAGAGCTATCCTGTGCTGTTACAACACATAAATTGTCAGTCTGACCTGCAAGCTCCAGCTTAGAAGATTAATGGAATATCATGAAAATAGGCAACTGAGTCTTAAAACAGGCACTTTACTCTGAACTCCTTTAAAAAACCGGATGCTAGAGTTTGTCCTCTGCACTGGTAGATAATGGATTATTTTCTCTGTGGGTGCACTTTTTATAGCTCTCATCACCGTAAGCATCAAAGTGCCAGAGAAGTATTGATGGATTTGTCCTCGCAGGCCCATAGGTTATAAGGTACTGCTCCTATCATCACTTATTTTACACATATGGCACTTTAGCTGAGACAAGTATGCTGGACTGCCAAGGTCAGAGAGAAACAAAATCCAGAATCCCTCTTTCCTAGTCTGTCAGAAAGGCATCTCTCCAGTCTGAGATGTAGTGTTCATTTTTCCAGATAATGTAACATTACTTCCAGGGCTGGTAAAAACACTGGTTGCTTAACCTCAACTCATAGGAAAAAGGGTTTATGAGCCACCAGTCAGAAAAATCTCTCATGGCACTAGTTCTTGTTGCCCCTAATTAAGGCAATTGCTCGATTTTGTAGCTTGGATATATACAATAGACTCTATCTCAGGCTACTTGAGTTAGATTTTCTTCCTTATCATTATCAGAGGACAACTGCAATAGCTTACAGAGACAGGTAATATTCATTACTTGTACTGCTGCTCAGAAATAGATTATAACATTGGAAACGTTACCAGACTGCACAAGGAAATTTCCTTTACTGTCCTTCTGATAAAATATTTAATTCAGTATGTATGGCTGTGTTTCACAGGACCAAATACTAGCACAAAAGTCATAAGTTCGTATGTATCTTATCCCATGTTTACACAAATAAGTTTTCAAGTGAGCATCATTGTGTGTTTTCTACATCTTTAAAATTAAGTAAATTCTTTTCCTGACAGAAGGAACAAGCAGTTTGATTAAATTTGATCATTCATGTTTTTAAAAAAAATATCCCTGATTTTAGTTTTACTAGTGAAGGAGGTAATACGTTAACACAGCACCAAAGAAAAAGAGAGGTGAGTATTAGCTAGAGGCTTATTATTAGTTTGAATTTCTCGGATAGGTTAAATTCATAGCGTATATATTTTTTAAAAGCCTTAACATTATGATAAGAGATATTCCCAAGCACACAGTTGCTATTGTAGCACTTCACTGGCATCCACTCTATTCAGACTGGTAGCTTTTATAGCTTTTTCACTCTGTGAGATCTTTTTTTTTGGTAAATTCAAACAAAATCTAGAAGTTATTAACAAAATAGAGGTAGAATTAGCAAGAGATTTTTGTTTCTCTCTCTCTCTCTTTCTTTTTTTTCTTTCCCCCCCCCCCCCCCGAAAGAAACACTGCAGAGATAATGATTCAATCTTCTTACCAGAAATGTGTCCATGAACCTTTCTTGTAATTCAGGCCATCACAAAGACATTACATTTGTCATTGCAAAAAGAGTCTAAACAAAGGAAAGTGTTGATAACTAATTGAAAACACCCATGTGATTCTGGAAGCACATGGCTGAAGCCAGTCTAGAAGCTGCTTCTGGTTGCACTAAACCTGATGCTCCCCACAGATTGCTGCCTGCTTATCCCTTTCTTAATTCCAATGAGACACTCTCTGCTCTCACCTCAGGAACACACCAAAAGCTGTAATTGTTCAGGGCTTTCTGCCCTGCACTGTGAAGGCAGTGAAGGTAAATAGCTGCCAAGAACCAGCTGGGTATTGCTACTGCATCACATTGGGCCACTTATTCTCCCAAGACCTGTTATTTTATTCTAATAAGCATCAGGAGATCTTATATAACTCTGCATAATTTTTCCCTGTATGGCTTTGCTCCCAGGGGAGCACTACCCACTTCACTTCTAAAGCACCTCCATCTCTTCTGGTGCCTGTGGGACTCTGTGTTCTTGTGGCGTTGCCGTGTCCTTGCTCCCTTCTGCAGAGCCATGAGTCAGGCAGGGGTGAAGGGCAAGGCTTGTGTCTCCTCCTGGGCTGTGGAGCAGTGAGCAGAGCCACACAGCCACAGAGTCACAGAATATGCCTAGTTGGAGGGGAACCACAAGAATTATCAAGTCCAGTTCCTGGCTCCACGCAGGACCACCACAAATCCAATCCCTCTGAGAGCACTGTCCAAGCACTCCCTGAACTCCGGCAGCTGCCCACAGCCCTGGGCTGTTCCATGCCCACCGCCCTCTGGTGCAGACCCTTTCCCTCACCCCAGCTGCCCTCCCCTGACGCAGCTCCATGCCGTTCCCTCGGGCCCTGTCGCTGTCACACAGAGCAGAGCTCAGCGCTGCCCCTCTGCTCTCTGTGAAGAGCTGCAGCCGCCATCAGGCCTCCCCTCAGCCTGCTCTGCTCTGGGCTGAGCACACCAGGGACCTCAGCCACTTCTCATACGTCTTGTCCTCCAGACCCCTCACATCTCTGTAGCCTTCCTTTGGACCTTCTCTAATAGCTTTATACTGTGGGCCCAAACCTGCAGCCGGTGCATAGGCTGCATAGTACAGAGGGGACACTCCCTTCCCCTGCCCAGTGACAGTTCTGGACCTGGGGCATCCCAGGGCATGGTTAGCCTTCCTGGATGACAGGGCACACTGCTGCCTCACGTTCAACCTGCTGTCAACTGAGATCCCCAGATCTCTTTCAGCAGGGCTGCTCTCCAATGAACTGATGCTGGAGGATAAAATACATTGTCCCTTGCTATTGCTCATAAAGAAAAATCAATGATGCCTTCCCATTCCTGAGTCCTGAGCCTGCACCTGTTGTAGCTGGTTCTCAGATCTCCTGCTCCTCAAATCTTTTTCTGTATGAATTTATCTTTCTAATTTTTTGTTTGGCTTCCTGGTTGTCTAACAGGCACCTTCATATTCCTGGGTAACTTTGGAAAGCCGCAGTTTGAAGCAGAGAGGCTGGGACAGCAGGGTAATTATGTGGGAGGGGAAGGAGGCTGATAAAGAGCTCCTAATTGTCACTCTTACATGCTATTATTTCAAGCAAGGAAAAGAAATACAGAATGGTTGTAGGCAGTCAGACAAGACAGTGAGGGATGTGACATATGGAGAGATGTGACATGAAGGAATGGCAGAAAAGGCCACGGAGAGAGATAGAAGAGATGACAAATGGCAGCAGGAAGAGATGACAGTTCCAGCTCGCAGGGCTTGTACCTTTCCTCTCAACCATTCCACATGTTCTATCCAGTGCAATTTCATTTAACAGAAAATCCAGAAATTTTTTTGAAGAAAAAAGAAAAATGTATGTTATAGGAAAAAAAAAATATTTTACTAAACTCTTTTTCTTCCTTTTTCTATTTTTCATTTTCATGATCACTTTTCTTCTTATCTCTTACACTTTGTAAGGCACAAAATAAAGGTGGAATTCAGCCTTCCTAATTGGTAACTGGAAGTCTTCTTTATGTCTCAGCACAATGATCTGTTTATTGGGAACTGCCCTTCTGTAGTACCAGCCATCTCTTCATGTCACGCTGCCTGAATAATGCCTCTTGAGGATGACCAGAAAGAATAGCATCACAGCCAGGCTCTGGGGGGTTGTAAATAGCATTATGCCTGGCTGAAAGGCTGAGGCCATCATTAAGTTGCCTGCAGCTGGAGTGGTGTAGGTGGGTGAGTAAGAGCAACGGGGAGACGGGACAATGGTAACCTGGTACACAAGGGTCATTTTTCTTTGGTGGCGTCGTTCCGCTGGGCCATTGTGCTCACCCTAAATTGCATCTCTGTGTTCAACAGAGCTGAGCAAGCTCAGTGAAACAACCTCAGCAAAGCATATTTGAAAGAGAATGTTGAATGATTAGAGCAAAAAGAACAGTTTATTGTGTTGTGATTTAGACTGAGCTGTGGTAAACTTCTACTTGGCTCAGTAATTGTCTTTATCTATATTGAACTGGTTGTGAGTTAAGGGCATACCGCTAAGTAAATGCAACAGGAACTGGCCTTTAGAAAGTAGTATCCCAGCTCCCCATGCACTGGCAATGATGGCTTTCATTGGGCAAATTAAGAAGTTAATCCATCAGTTTAACCCAGGCTGTCCTTTGAGTGTTTTCCGTAGCAACATGATTCATTTTCTGGAATGGAATTTTTCTGTGCCAGGATGACAGAGCTCTTGAATTTGGAAAATCCCTTTCAATTTGTTATTACTGATTTGGTTACAGAAACACACAAATGGAAAAATCCTACATTAATTTCCCACACAGTTTATATATAAAATGGACAAAAAATATTTAGTTTGGGTTTGCTTACACAGCCACACTATTCTTCCCTCATTTTTAAACCATACAAATTGAGATCTTGATCCCGCTCCCATTGAAGTCAGAGGGGGAGTTGCCCTTAACTTCAGTAGATATATGACTCAGTTTAATTCCCCCTGTGGGACCTGTCAATGTGCAGAGATTCCTCGGAGGTTAATTGCTTGCAAGAGTCTTTCCCTGAGATGTAGAAGGAAGGTGCAAATTTCAGAACTGCTGCGTTAGCTAAATACTGCAGCCTAGGAAAGACATTGTTGTTTAAAGCAGAGATATCCTACTTTAGTAATTCTGCATCTTAATAATTAAATTTAGTCACTTGTTAATTTAAAGGATATGTTACTTCCTTTGCCATCTTGCCCAATATCTGTTGAAGTATGACAGATGTTTTTATTATGTTTCCCTGGAAGTATTCCTTTTGGCTTTTTTTTTCCCCACTCTTTTAAGAGTACAATTAAAAAAAAAAAAAAAAAAAAGACTACTTTAAAATGGACTTTTAGAAAGTATTTATAAAAGAACCACAAAAGAAACAACAGAGTTGTGGGAGTGGAAGAGAAGATTTCTAAACAAATCAGGGGGAATCATTCTTGTTTAGACTTGAGATTTAAATGAATGACTTTCTTATTACTTAATTGTGCTCACTGCTATTCTGAGAAAGCTAAAAGATACATCACAACTTATTAAAAGTTTTTGGGACTATTTCTTCATTATAAATCTCAATATTCTTTTTCCCATGTCACATTTTTTGTAATCCTTTCCCACCTGTATTACACTTAGAATAATCCTTCTCATTCCTTGTCACATGCACATTAAACCTCTTTCAAATTAGAGACTTTGAGCTTCTAAAACAAGCATTTCATTTTTGTTGCGAGAAGTGTGATCACCATTATCAAGCCATTATTAAAAATCTTATACATATACCAATCCAGATATTTTTCTTGGAGTACTTTCTTTTAATAAATGACTGCACTTGGTCAACCTCTCAGCTCCATCTTTGTTACTTATCTGGAGACATCTATGAGCCTGTAGCTAACAGCACACATTGCTGGGTTTTTTTTCAGAGGAACCTGTAAAAATGCAGTACATTTGTTCTTCTTGACATGTTTCAAGCATTCTTAGGGACAAATAATATTAATCTTCTCAAGAATGTAAAAAAAAAGCTGGAGTTACCACTTCAAAAACACCTGTTTTTTCCATTAGAAATATTGGTGATATTTGGTTTTCTATGATTGTAGAAAATCCTTCATACAGGGAGAAGTGATTTACTGAAACTTTGGTTTGTGACTTTGATGGAACATTGTATCTTGATTTTCTTTGAATACAGAAATACAGAAAAGTGCTGTTGTTTATAAGGTCAGAAGAGTGATCTGCCTTCTTTTGGCAGCTGTGTTGATACATTTTGTTTTGCATCATGTTACTCAATTTAGTGTGACTGCACCTGAACATATGTGCAGGCCTGGTTCCCAGCCTTTAAAAAAATCACAATTCAGATTAAGAAAAGATTTTGGTAATTATGAGTCTGCAGTACAGAAAGTTAATCCTGTTCTCAGACACAGCATGCTCTTTTAGTGTCTGTTCTTCACGTTGCACTCGTATGGAAGAACAGACTATGACTCGGTGATTCTGCATCAGGGAGAGGTGAGTTTGAGCATGCGACCATCAGAATGTCTGTTATGAGCAGATCTGGAAGATGAAAACTGTAACAGTTACTTTTAGGAACCTGACAAATGTCTGACTGACCAATTACTACAATTCCTGTAATTTCAATTTTCTATGTATTCCTGTCATAAAATTTAGTAACATTTGGGGAATGCAACATATAATTATATTTTACCTAATCATCAAAACTGAGTGTTTTAGCTTGGTTTTATAAGGAAATTAAGTTAATCTTTAGGAATTAAGCAAATCTTTAGTCTGTCAATACCTTGTGCTGTCATTTCTGTCTCCTCAAGCAGTTACTAACAAGCTGGTGAGCTTTAGGTACATTTAGTAGAGGGATTGTGAACGCTGTTGGGTGGATAAAGGAAGGACCTGAAGTAGTGGTTCAGTTCAGTTCCAGCTCAATAGTTTTTTCTGCTTTTTTATCCAGCTGATAGATGATAGAACTGAGAATTCCGCTCCTCTGAGGGGACTTGTGGATTGAAAAGGCCCCATCTGGATTAGTCTGTCCACATCTGGAGTACTATGTCCAGATCTAAGGCCCCGAGCTCAAGAAAAACATGGAGCTTTTGGAATGGGTCCAAAGGAGGCCACAAATTGATCAGAGAGCTGGGGCACCTCTCTTATGAAGGCAGGCTGAAGGAGCAGGGCTTTTTTAGGTTGGAGAAGACTCTGGGGATACTTCACTGTGGCCTTCCAGTACTTAAAAGGAGATTATATACAGGAGGGAGACTGACTTTTTACAAAGTGTCATAGTGATAGCACAAGGGGGAACAGTTTTAAACTAAAAGAGAGGAGATTTGGATTACATGTCAGGGGAGCATCTTCCACTGAGAGAGGGCAGTGAGGCACTGGCGCAGGCTGCCCAGAGAAGCTGTGGATACTCTATCCCTGGAGGCCTTCAAGGCCAGGCGTGACAGTGCCCTTGCCCTGGGCAGGGCCCTGATTTAATGCTTGATTTAGTGGTTGACTTCTAACCCAAACCATTCTGTGATTCTAGGATTCTATGAAAAGGCTACTCAGAAGGAAGATACAGAAGTATAGGAACATGAATTCAATGAAAATCGGGTTTGAATTGCTCTATTAGGAGTTTTTTAAGGGACAAGCACAAAACTCTAGAGACAGTAGGGAAGACCATTTTGCAGTACTGTTGAAAGCAATTTCACAGTTGACATCTGATAGACACATCCATTGTCTCTTTGGCATTTCAGCCCCGAGTTCCACCTCAGAGGCTTCTTCCAAAGACCTAAAGCAGATACCTCTCATACGCGCTGACCTGAGAGCATCTCCTGGATAGTCTCAAGATGGCGTAGATCACCTGAATCACAGAATCATAGGGTTTGGAAGAAGAAGATCATCTAGTTCAACACTCTACTAAAGCAGGTTCTCCCGCATAGGTTGCACAGGAAAGTATCCAGATGTGTTTTGAATATTGCCAGAGAAGGAGACTCTACAACCTCTCTGGGCAGCTTGATTCAGTGCTGTCACAGTGAGGTTCTTCCTCATGTTTGAACGGAACTTCCTGTATTCCAGTTTGTGCCCGTAGCCTCATGTTCAGTCACTTGGTACTACTGAGAAGAACCTGGTTCCATCCATTTGGTTTCCATCCTTTAAATATTTATAAACACTTGTGAGATCCCCTCTCAATCATATGAACAGTGCCAGGTCTCTCAGCCTTTCCTTGTAAGGGAGATGCTCCAGGCTCTTTATCATCTTTGTGGTCCTCTGCTGGACTCTTTCTAAGAGATCTCTGTCTGAGAAGTGGGGAGCCCAGTACTGGACACAGTACTCCAGATGTGGCTTCACCAGGGCAGAGCAGAGAGGGAGAATCACTTCCTTTGACCTGCTGGCCACACTATTTGTAATGCATCCAGGATAGCATTGGCCTTCTTGGTCACAGGGACACACTGCTGGCTCATGGCCAACCTTCTGTCCACCAGGACAATCAGGTCCTTCTCCACAGAGCTCCTTTCCAGTAGATCAGCTCCCAACCTGTACAGATGCATGCTGTTCAAGTGTAGGACTACACCGCCACGGTCACTACAGACATTTCCAGTCTTACTCTCCATTTGCATGTGCCCAGTGCTGTAAAGCACCCAGTGCAACAGTTCACCCACTTGTTTGAGTCATTCCTAGAGCTTCACATCTCCGACAGGTGTACACGAAGCCAACCCAGGCAGGTACCAGGCTATCCCCTTTGCTGACTGTCCAGAATCCTGTGGTCACTGCAAGAATTATTTGCCACCTCATTTGACCTACATCCTTTAAGCCCATTTGTTTGCCTTATCCCCTAAGTACACCTTGTCTTGAAGAGAACGTCATTGCTGCTCTCCAGAGATGTAATTACAGTGTGCAGAGTCACAGTCACAGTTCTGGAGGACGGGCTGATGGCCTTCATTACTTTGTCAGAGACTCTGTCCTGCTGTGAACTGTGCTGCCCCTTTGTCATTGTGCCTTTGACCTGAGTCACATTCAAACTGTTTTAGTTATACTGACAAGTCCAGTCTGTCTGTAGGAATATACTAAACCATAAACAAGTTGAGAAGGAAGTACTGATGTTTATGTGCCTTTGCCAGGCATTCTGTCATGGGGCTGTAAGAGAGTTTCGCACTTTTTTCCCTATAGTATAGGAACACTGTTCAGAGGGTGAGTTGTATCAGTGAGTTCACACTGCTATGTCTGAAGAAAAGCAGCAAAAATGTGTCTGACAGCAGAGCAGCCGGGGATCTGAGCGTGGCTCCTCTTGGAGAAGAGGGGACTCAGGGAAGATCTTATTGCGCTCCACACTGCTTGAAAGGAGATTGTGCTGAGGTGGGGGTCAGCCTCTTCTCCTAGATAACAGCATTAGGACAAGACATAGCAGCCTTAAGTTGCACCAGGTTGGATATTAGGAAGAACTTCTCCAAAAGTGTGGTTGAACACTGGAATAGGCTGCCCAGGCAGGTGGTGGAGTGACCATCTCTGGAGCTTTTCAAGCAATGTGCAGATATGGTACTTAGGGACATGGTTCAGTGGGCAATACTGTTGGTATATAACGGCTGAACTAGATGATCTTAGAGGTCTTTTTCAACCCGTGTGATTCAATGATTCGTAGCAGTCCTTATACAGCACTTATGTCTTTGAGCAGATATATTTAGGAGAATACACTGACTCCTTCCCCAGTGGTTGGCACTGTAAACACACTGGGGGCCCAGCGCAATCTAAATATCAAATAAAAATGTGCTTATCTGTTACGGATTGCAAAGTTAGGTATACGCAGATAGCCACTGAGTACACTTCGGAGAGGCATAAAAGGCCGACAGGGATCCGGAGGCTTTATTTCAAACATGTGGGACTTACCAGAGCCACGTAAGGAAGCGAACCCTCGCATGCTCGGTCAAACCGTCCGACAGCATCGCAGGAGAGGCCGGGGGAGCGGGGTGTCCTCGCTGCCGGGGGTGTCCCTGGGGCTGGGCCGCCCCGCCCCCCGTCCCCGCCCTCCTCCCGCCGCGGCGGCTGCTGCCATAGCGATGCGGGAGCGGGCAGCGGCGGGGCCGGGTGCGGGCAGCGGGGCCGTGCGGCTGCCCCCAGGTAAGGGTGCGGGGCTGGGCGCGGGGTGGGTGCGCGCTGCGCGCTGCGCGCTTCCTTTTCTTCCGATTCCTTCGCATTGCATTTGTTCTCCTCCCTCCTTCTGCCGCCCGCCCGCTCAGGTGCAGAAAGCGGCTTTCTTCGGGAAGTTCTCTGCCGAGAGCAGCGGTGGGTTCTCGTTCTTAGTTTTATTTTTTTTTTTACTTTTTTTTTTGTGTGTGTGTTATTATTTTTCCCCGAGCGGTACGGGCCGGAGCTTTGTCCGCTCCGCGGTGCGGGATCGAGCGGAGCCCCTCCGCTCAGGGCGGGCTCACGCTGCGACCGTGTGAATGGAGGGGATTAAAAGCGGCGATGCGGAGGATCTCCGGCGTCTCTCTGAAACACGAGAAAACCCTTTTATCCCTGGAGGTTCGGAAAACTTTTAAAGTTGCACTCGGGAGGGAGCTGCCGGCCCCAGTGCCGCCGCGCTCCGTGCGCTGCCCGCGGCTGCTGGCCCCATTCTTATGGAGATGCGCAGCCCCGCTGTGCCCCGCGGAGGGGGAAGGGACCGCGGCCCGGGGGGGCTCAGCCCCCGCCCCGCCTGGTTGCCCGGAGCCAACTCTTCCCCTCTCCGAGCCCCTAGGCCGCCTGGCCCGGGTGCAGACAAAGAGGAGGAGGGGGCAGAGCTTCCTCCTCCACCGCCGCTCCGCCGTGGTCGGGGGGACGAATCCCCGCAGCCCATGGTGCCTCGCAAACCCCCGCCCGTTTGCCCCCACGAGTCCCCTGGAGGCCATGTGGGTGCTCGGCTCCCAGGCACTCCGCCCAGTGCAGCACATCCCGGTGCACCGTTGCAGCTGCTGGCACTGCCTGAGGCCAAAGCTGTGCCCCCAGTGTCACTCCGGAATTACCTGCAAGGGAACAAAAGCAGCTGGGCATCGTGCAGCCTCCTCACGGCAGCAAGTGTTGGGAAGACGTGGGTCTGGCTTTTCGCTGTTCGATTGCTAGATTGTAATCCGTGGCCACACTCAGTTCTTTCAATGAAACGTCCCATCTGTGTTGCCAAACAGTTTTTTTCTCTCTAAATATGTGTGAGGATTACACGTAGTGTTCTAAGGTAGGTGTGGTAATACTACTGAACTTATTAGCTCATTAAGCTTTAGAAAAACAAGCACATACTTAAATTATTCTGGTCTCTTAAATTGCCTACAAATGCAATTATACTTTGAGGGTGTTATTAATGTCCTCTTCCTGGTGCAGCACACCTTTGTGCAGCTGGAAGGAACTCCTTGAGCTCACTCGTGTCATAATTTCTTACAGTGAGGTCCAAACTTCTTTTAGCAGGGGACTTTGTACCGAAATTTCCCTAATGGTCACCTTTGTGTTCTTGGCACAGGCGGTGCAGCCAGAGGAGCTCAGCTCAGCTGGTGAACGTGGGAGCAAAAGGAGCTCGAGTGCAGCAGATGTGGGCCAGGCAGCGAGGGCAGCTTCTGGGGATGGCGGCGTGGCTGTGAGCTGCCCCAGCCTTCAGCTCCATGCCTACAGCATTGAGGGCATGACCACATTTCAGAATGGCTGTGGAAACAGCAACGCCATCGCTTGTATCATGATGGATAATAAGGATCCTCTGAACCTGATGACCTCTGTCAGTCATAATGGGGGGTACAGCACCAGCGATGGTTGTGAAGAGGAAACACAAGATGAGAAACTCAGCCCTTCCAAAATTATGCGCTTCTTCTCCACTCCTCGGAAACGAGCCAATTCCAGCTCTGACAGGCCTCGCTCTCTCATTTTGATGGGCAACTCTTCTACGTGGAATGCTTTATCTTCCATCAGGAAAATGGGATCTTTCAAGAAGCTGAAATCATCTGTTCTGCAAGGGATTCAAGCAAGGGAGTGCCCCGATATCCTAAATGAGAATGGTGTAGCAAACACAACTCAAATGGGGCGGTGGTGAGTGTTCAGACTAACAGGTATTCCTATTCAGGGCCTTTGCAGGATTTCCAGAGTGCAGTGGATGGTTTGGCATCCGATTGTTCTGATGCTGAGGAAAGCGATGAGTCCTTCCTGAGGAACACACACCGCTCACGCAGCATCCGACGGGCTTATGGTGCTGGCCGCATCAACCTGCTCGACACGGATAAGGCTCAGAGCCACCACAACAGCACCAGACCAACATCTCCTGTCCTCACAGAGCCAAAGATCTGTGAGATTTTGGTGAAGGACTCTGAGAACAACAGGATCATCTACCGGAGAAGCAAAAGTTCAGATAATTTGAACTTTCTGAAAAAAAGCTCATTCAAACGGAAGTCCACCTCAAACCTTACTGACCTCAAAGCTACGAATGAAAAACAAATGCCGGCAAGGACTGTGAGTGTTACTTCTGCTGACTCAGACAAAACAAATGGGAACCCCGAGAGAGATCCAAGCGATGGAAGAGCCCCATCAGGGCAAAGGATTTTGACCGAGTTCTGAAGCTTGTCAGTAATGTTACAGAGGTTGCATGGAAGAAGGATGGCCCTAAAAGCACGGCTCCTTCCCCCAGTGAGCAGTCCCAGAGAACAAGGTCAAACAGCAGACTGCATGATGACTATTCCCGCAGGGTTTCCAGTAGCACAGATCATGACAGAAAGAGGTGTACCTCCTCAGTATCTAGTCTAGATTCTTCTTCACCGGGAACACCTTGTCTACAAAGCCCTGTGGCTGCTCAGGATAAAGAGGCTGAAATGAATGTAGCTCGTGCTGAAGACAAAAACCTCAGGACATCTTCAGGTATCGCAGAATCTGATAGCTTGTCTCCTACTCTGAGTGACATCGGGCCATTTCCCAACGAAGTGTTTGATACGGACTCGGATGAACCAAAAGCCCCCCAGCAGTTTATATGTGATGCTGAACATCCTCACGTCCCTGTCAGGCCGACTGCTCCAAAACCTCAAAGCCCCAGCATGGAGAAAGTGATGTGCAATATGGATTTCCAGTGCTCAAACCATCATAGCACACTGTCTTTGAGCTCCACAGAGAGTGAGGAGAGAGGCGAGGTTGGACCAAAGTTGGGCAGGAATCCCGTCTGCTTCCAGGATGCTGTGCAAACCGTATACTATGACGATGGAAATGAGGACAGTGGCATCAGCAGTCACTCTCAGCTGAGCCTCAATTTAGCCTCTGGTGCAGAAGAAAAAAAGGAAGAGGTAAGAAAGAATGCAAAATCCCTTAGAAGTTAGATATTTATCCATCAGGTTTTCTCTTTATTAATGCAAAACAATGCAAACAATGCAAAATAACTGGAATACTAATGGCTATTGCAGCTCGTTATTGTAAAATATGCTGACAGTAATTATTTTCTTTAATATATTCTCTTTGGAAGCTAACATCAAATTATTTTTCCTTTGTGCATTAGCATCCAAGAAAGTTTTGGCAGCCAAGCTGTTCATGTACATTTTCAAGGGCAGCTTATTACACCCTGCAGTTATACCAGCTTGTCATGTGGGCTTGTCAGATTGTACCAGCCCGGGCAGGGTCTGGCTATGTTTCTTCCAAGCCAAAAGGTCCTTAAGAAGCCTGTACATTTGGAAATAGTGTTGATTCAGTGTGAAACACTTCTCCTGTGGCAGCCTTGCAGGAACAGGATGATATTTGTAGAGCAGTATGTCTTGAAACGTATGATACAGAAGTTTAAACATTCAGATGTCATCAATGTTTTCCTTGTGTGTTGGTAGCTATGCTGAGTGTAAGCTATTCGGATATTTGCTTGCAGCTTTGTGCAGCAGATTGTGTTGCCACTGAAGCATTAGAGAAGCAACCAGTACCCCACTATATCTAACTGGTATTTCATACCCCCAGTAGATCAGTAGCTGTGCTGAAGTAAATGCAGACCTAAAACTGAAGCCCTGTGGAGGGTCTGTGTGAAAACCATTTACAAAATTAAACTACCAGTGCTTCTAAGCCACCTTGGTTTGACTAGATGTGTCATATACCTTAGGTATGCACACACTTCAGCCTTTTATGCTAGTCTTATCATGTCTGTGAACCATCTATTTTAAAAGCTTGGCAGGGTTTTAACTGTGGATGGTTACAGAACTTACTGATACTGCCAGTCTGCTGGAAAAGAGCAGGTTTGCTTTACTGTAATGCTTACAACTGTGGTAAGATTGGAAGATAAGCCCAGTATGTACAAACACTGGGGTCCTGGGATCGTCCCTCATCCAAAGTCCCAGGGCTGCAACATCCATCCATCCTTCCATCCCTCTATCCTTCCACTCATCCACCCATCCATTCATCTTTCAATATCTTCACAAAGGGGTGTGTTCAGGGAGACACTTCCACACTGCCAAGGGGGTGAGAATCTGTCACGCATCCATGTGCCAATGATGTCTCTCGGGAACAAAATGGGAGGATTAATGCTACTCATCTACCATCTAGTGGTGATCTAGGCTCATGACACAAGAGAAATTCAGCTTGTTCCTCCCCTTGACTCCCCAGAAACCACTATGCCTTCCAGAAGTTCTTAAATGAATATCTGCATTGGATGGGTAAAAGTTACTACAGTTTTAGTTTTAACACCACATTCTGTTATTATCTAGCATGCAATTTAACCTTTATGTTATAGTATATTTTAAGTTATTTGTGAGTGCAATTTAATGCTCTCTTAAGTTGTCTAGAGTATGCACTGGTGGCAGCTGTTTGTGTGGAGAATGCACAGATGGTGTAGGATGGAGCCCTTCAGGAGATGAAGGAAATGACAGTGACAACGGGGATAGGTCCTGTGCTCAGCAGGGCTGCAGCAAGGGGACCAAACCCCCTCCCCGTGTTGCAGGCACTGCACAGAGCAGCCTATGTGCAGCTGTATGGCCCAAATGGTGCAGCTGCACCCAGATTTCCTTTCTGATCCAAAAAAGCAGTGTTTTTGGGGTGGGTGTAGGTACAGATTGGAAGCATGAGGTGTGCGGGACAGGGTTACTGCTGTCATACTTTGCAAGGGGTGTGTTACCCCTCTTCTTCCAGACCTGCTCCCCATTCCATGCACAACCCTACAGCCATGCAAGGGGTTTAAGTGCTGCCCTTTCTTCTTCCAAACCTGCTCCCCATCCCATGCACAAACCTACAGCCATGGCACTCAGCACGAGCATGAAGCAGGAAGAGCAGTGTGGATTCTCCCTGCCATTTCTTTGCAGGGTTTCATTGTACATTTACTCCGCCTCACTCTTATGCATGAAGGTAGTTTGGTACCAGAGATGCCAGTTTTTTTTAATTGGAGCTTATTCAGCCCACAGGCACTGTGGCGAGTGCTGCATATTCACGCAGTGAGGTGATTGAGGTTTGAACTTTCAACTACATTTCATTTTTAATTCTACCTCATACCTCTGTATTACAGAGCTGTACCCACCCAGAGCATTGTTTCCTTGACAGTCAGGTGCTTGATTTGTTCTCTGCAATTGTTTGAGATGTACTGCTGAGCAATGCAAATCCAAAATTTTAAAGACTGAACCTTAAGTTCATGGGCAAATCTACATAGTTTTCCCTGTTTCATGCATCTTCTTTTTTATGTGGATTGCATGTTTTAATGAGAGATTGCCATTAAAAGTCTCTGTGGCTCGGAGGTATATTTCTCTACAAGTGCTAAGCAGCCAGGCTCACATCTCCATGCATGCCCACATGTGGAAGCTACCCAGCATTTCCCTAACGTTGTGAAGTTGATTTCATGGTATTCTCACAAGGAATCTACCGAATCATTTGAATTAGTGTCGTGGGTTTTTTTCCCACCGCGATTCAGGCTTGACATCTTGTCACTGCTGTCCTTTGGTTTCACCTGAAGACTGGAGAAGGTGAGCTATTAGGTCTTCTCAGTTGCTGGTTTCTGCAAGTGGTGCTTCCCAGGGAAGAGCTGACTAAATGCAACATGGGTCTGTGTCTCAGCTTGTGTTAAACTATAGGTGTGAATCACCAAAGCTCATCTGTGACAGTCCTTGCTCTCCCAGTCTCTGCTTTTGACAGTGTTTCCCATACCCCAGTATGCTGCTTTTAATAGCATCAGGAGATGCTTAGGTACAATTTCAGATTTGGATTGTTTTACATAGTTTGTATGTTCCTGAAGAAAAGTCCCTTGTCAGTGTACATAACAAAAACGTTTCTTTGAACTGGTGTATGTCAGCCATGAGCTGCAAAAACAGCACACTCTTCTGTGCTTGTGACAAAAACCCAACAGTGAATTATTTGACATATTACCTAGTGTTTCGCAAGCTCTTGGAGCACCTGCTGTTTAAGTTGCCTTGTTGGCATCTGGCTTCATGTTACACCAGACTTTCTATTACTTAAATGCAACACCTTATCTACTTGACTGTAAGTGAATGATAGTTTATAAGTGAAGAGGTATTTTTGCTGGACTCAGCTGGGTGATATTTTGTTTGCAGATTATATTTTAACTGCTCTAGGATCAATCTGTTGACTCACTTATGTCCATGCCATGCAACATTCAGTGGTCCTACCTCATCCACGCCATGCAGTCCCCCTGAGCTCAGCTGTTTGCAGGGTCATATGGCTGTAACCTGATGTAGCACAGGACTAGGATGGAGTTGCCTCTCCCATCTTTTCCTTACAGATCTCTGGGCTTGTGCACAGATGGCTTAATCTGGGGTAATTTACTCCTGGAAGAACTGTTGGAGTGGGAACATGAAGATTCAGCTCTGTCCTCAGTGTTCATCCTCTCACAGTGCCAGGTCAGCTGCTCTCAGCTTCTGGAGCTCTTAGTGTTGTTATTCATCTCCAGGTCATCCACTGCAGTTAGAGTGTGGCTTAATCACCTTAACTGGTATGACTGAAAATGTGCTAAACTGTGAAGGATTAAGTAAATAAGTGTGAGAACTTCAGCTGGGTTGATTTCTCCCAGCAAAGTGCTAAACACTCTGGTGTCACTCCCAGTGCTGCTCTGGCCAGGGACAGCAGAGAGCACTTCGAGAGGCTCTCAACAGCATTTCTGATGGCAAACAGAGATTTCCATTAAACTGAGTGGTGCTCTGAGCTCTGGGCTGCCTCATACATTGCCACACAATGTTTCCACCTTTAACGAGGTGCTCAAAGGACAGTTTCCAAATGCACTCACACACAGCTTAGCCAGAAACCAGAGTGTGCCTTGCAAAAACCCCAAACTGCAGAGCTGCTTACTGAAATGATACAGCACAGAGCCCTTAAAGCACACACATATCTTTCTTCCTGCCATAGCAAAAACTCTTCTAACTCATTGCAGCAAACTCTGCCTTTCAGGGCAACCTTTAATCTTTTGCTGCTGTATCTTCTGATAGGAAGAGCAAGGCAGTTCGTGGACAGTAATCTGATTTCTGAATCTGGTTAAGAGTAACTCTGCAGTTCTGAATAAAATTGGCCATTCCTAAACACTGGTAGAGTAACATGAGATTGTTATTCCTGCAAATATATATTCTAAAAGGGGATATGCAAATGGGTTTCACAGTGTTTGCCCTGGAGGAAGCTGCTGTACTCCTCCTGCCTTTACAGAGTGTCTAGTATTTGGCTCCAGTGCCCTGAAATTTTAGGTACTGTCAGGTGCTGCTCACACAGATTAGGACTTACACCCCAGGCTGTGGAGTGCTGCTTCGGGCCATGTAACCCTTGTATCATAGAATCATAGAATGTCCTGAGTTGAAAGGAACACACATAAGGACCATAGAGTCTAATTCCTGGCTCTGTACAAGATAACCCCAAATCCAATCTCAGTGTCTGAGAGCACTGTCCAAATGCTCCCTGACACTAGGGGCTGTGCCCACAGCCCAGGGCAGGCTGTTCCATGCCCACCGCCCTCTAGTGCAGACCCTTTCCCTCACCCCGAGCTGCCCCTCCCCTGCAATGAAACAGGTTGCTCAGAGGCTGTAGGATCTCCTCCTTGGAGATCTTCCAAAGCTGCATGGATGTGGCCCTGGGCACTCTACTCTAGGAGTCCCTGTTGGAGCTGGGAGTGGGCCTGATGGATCCAGAGGTCCTTTCCAACTGCAGCCATTGTGTGGTTCTCTGAGACCGTGATGTGTGAACGGAATGGAGGCAGCCATAGGTTTCCTCTGAGCCACCTGTGCTTGCCCTTTCTGGCACCCAGGGGCTGCTGGGGGTGCAGCTGAGCCCCTCAAGCATGGGAAGAGGTGGAGCACAGCAGGCTCAGCTCCTCCAGTCCTGAGGTCAACCACAATGGCCTCACCCTCACGCTGTTCTCTAGCAACTAATAGTTTGCAGACATCGAGTTGCCCAAGGCAGCTCCACCCACTGCAGGCTGCAGGCTGAGACTGTTTTTGGGACCTACTGGATGCTTGGGTTTGGGTTTGGGCTTTGACATTGAGACTGTGCACTGGAAGGGTGGGGAGAAGGGGAACCAGGGAACCTCCTCCTGGAAAAATGCTTAGGAGTCTGACAGCTTTTTATGTTCCACTTTGTTTGCAGACAGTTCCACTTTCAAACTATAGTTAACATCTGGCTTTTGAGGTTTGCCAGAGGATGTTACAGTGGTTTCACCATGCAGAAAGAAGATGGCTATTTTTAGTCCTCCTACATTGTCTGGAGTGTTCCAAGTCTGGATTTAGAAGTTTTATAGGGATTACTTAGGGGCTGTTAGTGCTTGTATATCTTGAAAGTCTCAAAAGATATCAGTGCTACTTTGCTGTATACTGCACACTAGCTTCTGATTTAGATACTGAATTAAGAAAGAGCATTAGAGCATCATCCAGCAATCCCCAAATATCAAGACACCAGAAAACTAGTGGAAACCATTTCTGTTTTTAGCACACTTGCATTTTATAGGTCTGATCAGATTCTTTCTGCAAAGCAAATACATGTTCCTGCACCTCCCCTTTGCCAGTCAGAAATGTGCTGGCTGCATTTGGCTTTGGAAATGCATTAAATGACAGATGAAGGAAATCCTTGAAGCTGAAGAACAGACTGAGTCAGGAGATCTGCTGGTCATTTCCAGCTCAGCTGTACTCTTCCTGTGTCACTTGAATTACCAAACTGCTTTGTGTCTGCTTCTTATCTGTGAAATGTGAATATTACAGAGGTGAACTCAGTAACCTTTGTAAAGCATGTTGGGAAAGCATTAGGCTTGTTGATGGTGATAAGCATGCTTTCAAGGCAGGTGAAAAGAAGCAAATCTGTATTAAATATGCCTTTAAAACATATGGCCATCTTTGATTTGGGATTGAATCTGTATAGAACTTCTGATGTGATTTATTGCTAAATTTATTAGTTAAAATTCCGTAAGTGCTTTAATGCCAGCAAATCCCTCAAGTAGAATTATACACGTTCTTTCTAACTTTGAAAGCTTCCAAAACGCGTGCTTACTGCAGAAGCTTGTGTTGCTAACAGGGATTGATTCTTAGCACATTAGGAATGAAAGTAACGTGATTTTACTGTCTTGCAGTGCAAATCTTTTGTGCATGCATCCAAGAAGCTCAAACATGCATAGTGCAGTAGTAGCACTTTAGAGGAGCCCCTTTGAAGCAGCGCTTTGCAAAATTTCAAACTGTGGATCCACCCAATTTTGAAAAAAAAAAAAAAAAAAGACAAATTATCCTGCTTGAATGGCTTTAATTCCCAAGCAGCTGCAATTTACGCTAAAATTTGAATGTTGCATTACTTTGATTTCTTCTGCTTTGCTTGTTAGTATAGGTGTCAATGCATGTGGTTTTATATAGTATTTTTGCAGCTGTTTCACAGATCGTATTCCCATCCTACAGACCACTGACCAAATAGCAATGTATATTCCAGGGACAGATAATCAATGCATTTATTTAGGGCTTTCTCCAAAGCTAATTAGAAGGAGATGTGTATGAGCCACTGGATGGAAAGACAAAGGTTATAGTGCAACTGGCATTTAATGAGAAAGGAGCAGATGAAAAGTTTCTTTCTGCAAGAGAATTGAACAGGTTTAATAATTCAGGTTGGTTTCTGATAGAAGATGCTACACTGACGGAATAAGTACTTTTTTTTATACAGCAAAAACAGTCATTTCCGTGATAACCACTGCTGTGATGGCAGCACTGGAAATCGTCAGTCCCGGTGGATAAGTGGAAAGTAACTGAGCTCTGATTACACTTTAGGACCTTTTAATAAAATTTGGAAAGAAAGCAATAAATACGTTTTCTCTAGATGGCTCTGTTGTATCCGGAGTCTCCTAATCTCTGTGTTTGTGACAGCAATTTGGTAATAAAATTATTGATCATGTCCATAAACAACCTTCTAACCTCAGTTAGTAGTGATGATAAATGAACTACCACTAGTGTTCCCCTGCTGCTATTTTGCAACAAGAAAAAGTGCAAAGGTTACCTTTTATCATGTTCCTGGGTGGAGACACACTGCCTGGACTTTTACTTAGTTAAATGATGGTGATAAATTTATTTATGACATGTAGGTCATGAGCACTTGGCCCTTTACATTTTTGCTAGCTTGTATGAATTGAAAATCATTTTTAATATTGCTGTTAAGTTTCAGGAATTTGGCAGCTCCTGTGTAGTGGTAGTTCGTGGATTATGCAGAAATATCAGCTATTTAATAGACACTGATTATGATACTGATGAATAGCTGTTGTTGCTAATATAACAAATTAATACAGTTTTATGTGCAACTTCAAAATGAACACAATAACATGCACTTGCGATGCAAGCTGAGATACCTACACGAAATAGGACAATACCACAGTTTTTCCCTATAAATACTCCAGAATCTCTTTTTCCTCACGATTTACAGAACATGACCAACCATCCATCACATTTCAGCTTTCACTGAAAATACGGCATAATAAAAGATGTTAAAACTTCTCAGATGTTCTTAAATTTTGATTTTTTCTCCTGGCAGATGGAAGGGTAATGGAGAAAGGAGATGGGAAAAATCTTTCTAGAGACTTAAGTATCCCCTTATACTTTTATATATCTATAAATTACGAAGCATTAACTGTATTGGTAAATTTAGAACATAAAAATACAAATAAAAAATCCCTTTTGTAGGGCTTGGGAATGCACATGAGCAGGCAACAAGCCTCAGCTGTATACTGTGTTTATAATGTGATTTTTACTGGGGAGCTTATTGGCAAAACCAGATCAACAAAAGCTCACACGTGATTGTTTGTACATAGCCAGCATAACTAGTGCACCAGTGGCAGGTGTGTGTTGTGTGGCATTTATAGTCGTGGGTTTTTTCTTTCATGCAGCTAAGCACGTCTGTTGAGTACGGGATGTTATTTATGATCGCTATCATTGTGCCAGCAGACGTCCCTCCGTGCAATTTTAGGTAGTGGCAAATTTTTGCAATTTCAGTGATAGAACTTGAATCCTCATAAGCAAGACCGCCCACAGTGCACAGATCAGGTCATAGAGTCATTGAATAGAGTCACAGAACTGTTTGAGTTGGAAGGGAGCTTTGGAGGTCATCTAGCCCAGCTCCCTGCAGTGAACAGGGACATCTTGTGCTGCACTGGAGAGTTACCTTCGCCTTGTGTAACACTCCCTCTGGAGGCAGTTTTTGATGCCAAGTTTATAAAATGTACACTGTAGTCTAAGTAGTAATTGCAAAACCTGGCTCTTATCCGGCTGCAGTGGCTAAGTTAAGATTTCAGTGGTTAAACATCTGAGCTGATCTTGCGTACATTGGTGTTAATGAGTAACAGAGAATGCCAATGGCAGCATAGCTCCCCTGAGTGCAGCAGTGTTGTGCTGGTGCCAGATTGAGGTCAGAGCAGAGCTGAGCCCTTGATGCTGCAGGACCTGTACTGGGAAATCAGTCTGGGCTAGAGAGAGGAGAAGTACATCCCAGCTGGCTGTGGGCTCTGTGATGCAGGCATCTCGTCTACCTGGGTTCTTCATAGCATTTTGGCCACTGGTTCCTGCTCCTGGTGCTGCATGGCTGAGTTGCTTTGTATGCTGTGCTGATTGTAGGTTCCATAGATACTGTTGTGTGGGAGCTCAAGTAGACTGCCTGAGCATAAACATCCAGTGCTTCTGGAGGTGCCCTGGGCAGTTCCCCTGCCCTGTCTCCAGGGGCTGCTTCAGGATAGCCCAGGCCTCCTGTAGGGCCTGCACTGTACTTGCATGATGCATGGGGTATGGAGATATTGCAGGTTCCTTAGCATGCTAAGTGATGAAATATTGGTGGTAGGTGAATGGTTGGACTGGATGATCTTGGAGGTCTTTTCCAATGTTGGTGATTCTATGATTCTGTGTTTGAAATGCATTGGGTGATTGTGTTTAGGCAAAAGAATCTTGCACCAGGTTTCCACAGATTACAGTGAGAGCTTTAACATCTAGTTAACATACAGACAGACACCACAGACATCAGCTCCAGTTATCTGGAGCTGAATACCACCCTAAAAGTTAAGACGGACACATTACATGGGAACAGTAGCCAATACAAACATGTAGTCTGGATTGAAGTAAGTGTTTATTTTAAATGGTTGTATCTGTAGAAATACTGCTGGCAGGAAAAAGAAAAATTGTTGAAATACAACTCATACACTGTTATAGGAATATCAGGATAAAATTTATTAATCTGCACCAGTATAAATCATTAGATCTGTTTGTGTTTGCAGACTTACGAATTTAACTGAGGGCGCAGCCTAAAAGACAAGCTGAATAATCTTGCTTGCTAACACTGGTAACCCTGTTCTGTAGCCTGCCTGCCAGGTGTGAATTTCAGAAAGACCCCATGGACTCAGCTTTCATTAGACCTTCAGTTCTCGGGAATCTTGAAATTCCTTGAAATTTCTGACCAGCACTTAGAATTCTGGAGTCAGCACGTGACATTTGATCTTCGCCCTACATTAAGTGCCATGCATACCTATACCCATGTCTGTAAATGTCAAATATAAACCCTATTTCACTTGTAAGGGATTAATCAAGAGAAGATCATTTGAGGTCAGTGGTGCTATACCAGTATGAAGCTTTTGATAGCTGGAGCTTGCTTAAGTGCCTGAAGTATTGGAGTCTATGAATTTCATGCTGGGTATTTTATTCCTGGCAGTCAGCGTCTCTTGATCGGGCCCCTCCTGCCTGAGTAGGTCACTTACAGCAGTGGTTATCAGGTTATCAGTCTGGTTTCCTCTGATTTTTTGCTAGGAGAGGATTACTATTCCTCTGTTATTACTATTTTTCAGTGCAAGTTATGGATGTAAGCCTAAAAATACATGTCCTTCAGGATTGTTCATTGCACAGCAGATCAGTCGCTGTCATTTGAATCAACTACTGTAGGTGGAGTGCTACAGGAGAACAGTCCTCTCTTTGCAAATGTTATTGCTCAAGATAAGTGTGTAAAAAGCAGATTAGGAGATGACATGTGACGTGTCCTTCCCTCAGTCTAAAAGTGCAGGTCATAAGATGAACTTTGCCTGACTGGTTATGCAGGGAGTTTATTTGCACTCACAGTTCTTAGAGACAAGACTTTGAAAAAGAGAAATATAAAATGACTCTGAACTCCTGTCTCAGTTACTGTGTATGTGGAGACCCTTTACCTGTGTCTGATTCGGAGGTAAGAACCTTATTTAACCTATGCTTTTGCTGCCGTGACCTTGGAGGAGTCTTAGGGCCAGCCTCACCTGCTGTGCTGAAGCTGTTGGTGTGGCAGCTGGGTGCTCACTTCCCTCTGAGTGGTTTCAGCTCAGCCAGTCGTAGGCTGAAAGCTGCAGGGAAGCTCAAGTGTTCTTGAGTGATAGCTGTGATGCCATAGAATTTAGAATTTATAAAAGTGTTCTATTTAGGGGAAATTTCCTGTCATAAATGGAGGAATTTAATGTAGAAAAAAGGACATGGATCATTTTTCATATCTCAATTGCAGTAATCATATTAAACTGCTATTTAATAATGCTGCCTACTAGTTAAAGTGGTTTCACACAGTGAAATTTCTCTTAAGCTGTCAAAATTTGCCTACTCTATCAGGTGCTAGCAAGGGCTGTGCTGGTTGAAAATGGCACGTAGAGCAGAAGGTAACAGAGGATGAGCTATTTTATACAGGCTTCATTGTAAATCAGTGGTTCTAGGCTAATGGTTGCTTTGAACATGCAGTACCTGAAATGCCTTCATCTCATCTAAAATAGAAACAAATGGTAGCCACGGACAATCAAAATGTAGCTTCTCTTTTTGGAGTATTTTTTAGCTTTGAATGCTGTCAGGAATGCACTTGGGCAGTGTAAAGATTCTTGATAAGGAAGTTGACTGATTTTTATTACAAAAAGATCAGAATTAGTTCGTAATTCATAAAAAATGACAGCAGGGTTCACCTGCTCACAGTGAATTGGAGTTTGTCACTTGCTCCAGCCAGCAGTCATGAAAATCCAACCCAGAAACATCTGTCTCCCTCTCTCTATTTTTTTTTTTCCATTCTGTATAGATGAGCCACGAAAGGCTAAGGAAACACTGAGAATTTGGAAATTTAAGGCAAAAGTGAATATAAATTTTTATGTGCAATATTTTCTTCTCAAAAACTTCAGAAGTTCAAATTGAGAAGTTCACAGCAGCTTTACTTCATGTGGACTGAAGTCCTTCAAAATGTTGTCACTGATAAGTATTTCAGTCAAGGCTGTTTTAAACCAAACTTGCAGTACTAGTACAAATGTGTCACCTATGGGCATTAGCCTCAATGGGGCAAATGGGCTGCTAAATACAAATGACATTTATGTTTTCTTAGCTTTCTTTCTGGAAAGATTAATTTTCCTATATTTATATTATAGTGTTGTATCACTCTTTCTGCTCTGACATGATAAGTAATTTCTCCCTTGCAAAATGAATCATCTCACTAAACCAATTTGCACACAGCCACACAATCTGTAAATGTGACACTAGAAAGAGTGTGGGAAGGGTAGTAGGAGGAATGTGACCGCCCATGTTGGTTTCACATACAGTAACCTGGCAGCAGCAAAGCCTTCACTCTGAGACTCACAGCTTGTTTCCAACACTGGGTGGAGGTAAAGCAGAGGAAAATATGTGTGTTTATTTATTTATCTTTTTAACAAATGCTATGTTTATCGTTTCTTACGTATATGAAGTTCTACAAGTGCCATAAGACAGGACTAAGTGAATGCAGTATTCACGATAGTGTCATAAGTGCCTTAGACACTGCAAAGGTCACAGGTGAGTTACTAATGGTATCAGTGATGTTACTTGCCTAGGAGGTGCTGCCAACGTAGTGTTAACTTTACACAGCACAAACAGCTTGTGAAATCTTTCCTTTGCAAAGTTACTGTCTTCCTGAATTGTCAGCTGTAATTTATTGTATTTATGGTAACAATTTCTTTTTAGCAATGTTAAGTTGATCTGCCATGTGAAATACTCGCAATTGATTTAAGTATCACAAAATTCTGTAGCTTATTTGACTTGTTCACATTTAAAAAGGTTGTTTCTGATGACCATTGGAAGAAGTCCCCACCCCAGGATGAAGAAAAGACAGACACGCAAAGGGTCACGCCCAGGAGATGGGGCTCTGGAAAAAGGTCTCGGCCCAGACCACTCTCAGACTATGGCCAAATGTCAATCAGAAGTATCTCTATACCTGAAGATGCAGTTGCTGTGGAGTCACAGAAGACAGACTACACGGATGGACAAAATCAGCCAGGACTGGCTTCTGTTGGGTCTGTGATCCAAAGCAATACAGTAGGCTACTCCAGAGGGCGAAAAAGAAGACCCATCTCTGTAATAGGTGGGGTCAATTTCTATGGAAGCGGTCCAGCAGAAGAAATTGAAGGTCTGCTGACACAAGTAAGATAGAGATGCGCTCTCTCCAAACTGCATAAGACCCTTTCACTTCCTTGTCTTTATCTTCAGCCTAGAAAATAGAATGGATGCTTCCTTTTCTTCCTTCCCTTTTGTCAAGCTGACAGCATATACTCAAATTTCTGCTTTCCTTGTCACTAATTACTTTGTCTTGTTGTTAAAAAACAAAACAGCATGGAATAAAACTGATACTGTCTTTGGGATATCTTTTTTGTATTGTAAATTAGCTTTGTTTCATTCTTGGAGTGATTTTACTTCCCATATGGGTGTGTAAGAGCTCATTCGTGTGTAATACAGCTCTGTATTTAGTTACCTCACAGGGTGCAGACTCTGAGGAACAGAGGAGTACAAACATATGATAATAACATATTGTTTGTCAGTCGTTTCAAAATCTCCAAAAGCAGATCTGTTCAAACCTGCAGCGATTGTTGTGGTGTTCAAAATCTTGGGATTGGTGTACTAAGGGTACTTAAAACTAATAAGGAAGTCACTTAAGAAAATTGCTTAAATGGTTTAGAAATGGTTTAAGAAGCTATTGAAATAAAGAGTTAAGAATTCTGACAGTATGAAAAAATGCCTGCCTGTGTAGTTCTAAATTGACATGATGGAATATAGGAAGCCCATAAGGAAATAGCAAGTAGTTCAGTTAGTGCTTGACGGATACCTGTATATGTACTTGCTTTCTACACTGGCTTAGGTTAGAGACTGAGAAATAAAAAAACATCTGAAATACAAAAATAGCTCCTTTTTTCCCGGAGGAAGTCTTGAAAAGGTATGATGCGTAAAGGAACTTGCTGTTCTGTTCATAGTGATGGCCCTGTTTTGTAGGTGTTTAAAGAGCTTCAGTCTCCAGGGCTTTGGTCATGCTGCAGTGGTAAGCTGTCCTCCACATTCTAGAAAAGCTGTAGGACTCCTTCCTGAAGGAGCTGCCAAGTTAATAAAACACAAATTTATTATTAGTAAGTAATAAAATAAATAAAAAAATGTGATTCCAGTGGTTAGTAATATTATCTGGAATCCTCTTAACCTTTCTCATACTACTTTTTCTGGAAAGACCAATGCAATATTATTTATGGTTATGCTAGACCCCTGATTGAAACTAACTGCTGAAATAATGTTAGTACTGGATTTTCAGTCTTCCGTGAAAAGCAGTTTTTAATATGAATTGTCATATTGCATGTTTTTTCTTTATATTTTCTTGATGAAACGATGGATCCTGAAATTTGTACCAGCAAAACTGGCTGAAGCCAATGGAGGTTTTCCTCAGTCAAAGGCCATGTAACTGAGATATTTTTTAAATTACTTTTATCAGTACTTAAAAGAGGAAAGCTCTTATTATAAATTTTTGGCCATAGAATCATAGAATCCGTAGAGTAGGAAGGGACACTTAAAGGTCATCTAGTCCAACTCCTCTGCAATGAACAGGAACATCCACAGCTAGATCAGATTGCCCAGAGCCTGGTCCAGCCATTTTACCCACAGATACATGTATTTCGAGGGATATTAAGTATTGCAACATACTGTCTTTAAAACAACCCAAATAATTCTTGCTTATTATGGAACTCATTGAACATTCCAACCCCTTCATTTACTGCTGAAGACAAATGGGTATTTCTTCAAGCCTTGCTCCCACCTTGCTCAGTTTATTAGCGAAGGACTATCCATCAGGGCAACTGTTTGAGTTGACTCTTTCTTTGCTCGGATGCTACTGCAAGGGCTGTGCTTCAGTGAGCACATTGCTGGGACCACAGAACTGTGGCCAAAACCAAAAGTATGGAGCATTCCCAAGAAGGGCACATTTTTAAGCCAAATGATGGCTTTCACAGGTTTACCACAGAATAACAGCACTAGGGAGGGAAGGAATCTGGATTAATGCCTTAGATAAAAAATATTAATTGCCTGTAAATAAATAACTTTGTTGTTTAATTGGCCGAATACTTGTGTATAGTGACTGACATTAGTTCTGTTAGCTATTTGATGCAACAGATCTGACTTACTCTTTATTATTGTTTAGTTTATTATCCTATGATCCTGAGACATTGCTAAGGTACTGAGGAAATGAAGTTGAAGACAAGGTCGCAGTTAAACTGTACTAAATGCACACTGGACTTTTTGACAGTCCTTACATTTGTACATTTGTAGCTGAAATGTTAGAAAAAAGGGCTAATGAATGAGGAATACATGTGTAGATGGATTTTACATGGGACTTTCAAAGACTGATCTTTACCTTGCTGATATTTTTCTTAAAAGCTTTGAAAACTCAAAGAATATTTTAGGAACGTAATGTTAATTGTTCTTTAGTCTGGCAGCTTAGGTGTGAGATACAGTTTTCAAACAATACTAAATCATTGATTTCCTAAGGAAGTGTCAACAGAATAGACCATAAGAAAAGCCCTGATGTTTCAAATTATTTAATGAAAGGGCCTATGAACAATAACCACTGAAAGATAAGAGAAGATTAAATATGTCTTTCTTTGAAGTTTGCATGATGAGATTTTGCTGTCTAACGTGGAGAGCTTATGCCAGGTCATTCAAGCTGGTTGATGTGAAGTTGTTCAGGGATAACATAAAGTTAGACTCAATTTGCAAATAGGTGGGTTCTCTAATCATAACGAAGCAAATGAATTATTTGAATAAAGAAAATGTCTTCTACATAAGCTTAAAAGTAAGCTAAATGTTATCTCTTTTTAATGTGAGTCCTGGGATCTTCAGAGCCAGGGGATCATTTAGACCATCATCTTAGTTTTACAAAAGAAATCATCTTAGTCTTACAAAAGAAATCTATTTTACTTACATGAAGAAAAAAAGTAGCCTAGGAAATGTACGCAACTTCCAGCTGTAGCAGTGTTGGTCATTCTTAGAGTATTCAGATGGGTATTTACAAAGTTAGCCTGAAATCAGTTAGATTCCAGAGCATTTAGGTATGGAGTATCACAAGATGAAAGTTACATTGTGTGCCTGATTGTAAGAGAAAACTGTGGAGTTTTAATGTAACAGAGAACTATAACATTACAGAATGTGATATGCTGAATAGTGTTTAAGAAACCTGAGGTTGTGTGATGGGCGTGTTTGCTGCCTCTATAATCAGCTGGACTACCAGCAGGAACCATCCTTCACACCATGTTGTACTCAGCAGACCGATGAGTAAGTTGGTTACTAACACTGATTTTCATGTTTTCCCTGCAGCCCACCACGCGGCCACCCGTCCCCGCACACCAGGTGCCCCCCTACAAAGCCGTCTCTGCCAGGTTCCGGCCCCTCACCTTTTCACAGAGCACTCCCATTGGCCTGGACCGCGTTGGGCGACGGCGGCAGATGAGAACATCTAATGGTGAGAAGTGCAAGTTCTTTTAGCTCTGAGTCTCAGCTTTTTGCCCCAGTTTGGCTATCACATAGCTCAGTGTGAAATAGGAAATGGTGCAAACAAACTCAGCGACAAAGCTGTGCACGGTTAGCTTAATTTTATAACTTTCTCATCAGTAGCTTGTCCTGCGGTGCTTGAGCAAACCTTGTTCTTCACACCTCCTCTTTGCTCTGGTTTACTCTTTTGTGCCACTTGTGCTCCTGTATTTTCCACTTTGTGTTCACATATTTACCCACAGCTAAAACTGAAGTATGAAGGAAATAAGTTATAACATGCTTGAGTTCACATGCAAACCAACCACATCTATTTAAAATTTTCTTTGTTATGCATTCAGCTTCACTTCCTAGGTAGAAAAGTGTTAAATAATTGAATAACTTGTTTCTGAGAAGTGTTTGCAGTTGCATTTGCTTACCTCAGGGGTGCAAGTAGCCCAGCTAGATTTCTGGTCAATGATGAGTAGATTCCAAAAAGATTGCCTTTTTGGAAGCACTACTCTTTATCAGCCTCTGACACATCTGTGTATTTTTTTTTCTGTAATTCTTTCCTGTTAGCATGCAGTATTATTGTAGGTAGTATAAAGTCATATTTGGTGGAACATTTCTTGGCAGATGAGAAGATTTTGTGTTAGTGCCAATTGTGTTCCTTCACGGTGAGCATAATCTGAACAGTTGTGTTTTATTGATGAGGTTTGGAAATAAGCAAAATGTTCACTTCAGAGCCTTCACTGGCACAAAGTTCTGCTGGGAGCCTTCACTCTGCCTCCTTGCGCATAGAATCAGTAAAGATGTCTGAATAGGGCCTGCTATGACTACAACAAGTTCAGCAAGACCAAGTGCCAGGTCCTGCACTTTAGCCACAAAAACCCCAGGCAATGCTACAGGCTTGAGGCAGAGTGGCTGGAAGACTGCATAGAGGAAATGGACCTGGGGGTGTTGGTCCGTGCTTGGCTGAACATGAGCCAGCAGTGTGCCCAAGAAGGCCAATGGCACCCTGACTTGTATCAGCAATAGTACAGCCAGTAGGAGCAGGGAGGTGATCGTCCCTCTGTACTCAGCACTGGTGACACCACACCTCGAGTACTGTGTTCAGTTTTGGGCCTCTCGCTGCAGGAAAGACATTGAGACCTTGGAATGTGTCCAGAGTTGAGCACTGAAGCTGTGAGGGGTCTGGAGCACAAATCTATGAGGAGCAACTAGGGGAATTGAGATTTTTTAGTCTGAAAAAGAATAGTTTCAGGGAAGACCTTATCACTCTCTGCAACTACGTGAAAGGAGGTTGTGGCAAGGTGTGGGTCAGCCTCTTCTCCAGCATAACTAGCGATAGGATGAGAACGAATGGCCTCGAGTTGCACCAGGGGAGGTTCAGGTTGGATTATAGTTAAAATTTCTTCTTTGAAAGAGCGGTCAGGTAACAGAATGGGTTGCCCAGGGAGGTGGTCAGGTCATCCCTGGAGGCATTCAAGAAACATTTAGATTTCTTGAAGGGGCATGGTTTAGTGGGGCATGGTTTAGTGGGGAAACATTGGTGAACTAGAACGGTTGAACTAGATGATCTTGGAGGTCTTTTCCAACCTTGGTGGTTCTATAATTCTATGATTCGAAGCAGGAAATCTAATAAAAAGCATTTTTCAATGTTTCTTTGGCAAAATTACACTTATCTTTAATAGTCAGTACTTGGTTTATATGATTCTAAGTTAAATTTGTGTTGAGTAATATCCAAATTCTGCTCAAAAATCTGTCAGGTACAAATCAATTTATAGAACATTTTAAACTGCATTTTTCCTTCCTAAATATTGGGCAGTTTTCTGCAGAAGGTGCTCTCCAAGAAAAAGAGTTTAAACTTGCTTCCTATGGCGAAGAGATATGTTATATATACGATATTAGTGTTTCCATTTTTATTATAGGAAAACATTGGGAACTACTGTAAAACCCATGTGTGGGGTGTGTCATTGCTGTGAGTATCTCAGCTTACTTAATGATTCAGACTGGACATACAGCTGAACTGCATCTCCTTTTGCAGTCCTTGTTGCAACCATGTGGTATTTTGGTCTGTGATTCCAAAGACTGTCCACAAATTAACATTTTTGTTTAGAAAAAAAGAAATTAAGTATCACAGAGAATAAATTGGTTTTTTTTTAATTTTGAGTTATCCATTCCATTTTGTATTTGTTAATCACATGAAATGACATTAGTTACCCTAGACAACTGCCTGAGTGTAGTGTATTTTCAGGTATTTAGCTTTAGAATAGCTGTTCTCCTTAATATAAGCATCAGGATGATGAGTGCTCAAAGCAAGATTTCTGCGAGTTTTCAAGACAGTGGAGCAATATTGATTATACTAGATGGGACTTTTATGACTTGTTATAATAAACATAGAATTGAACAGGAAAAACTTCTTTAATGAAAGCCCTGAAGGCAAGTGGGAAAGCAAATGGCTTTGTAATTAAAGGGCTGTTGCACAGATATTCTAAGTAGGTCCAGTAGAAAATGATGAAGTGACCAGTGTCACACATTCTGGTCTCTTTCCTTTTTCTCTTAAATTCACAAGGCATTTCCTTGTCTTTGAACATGTGAGAGTTTTTTGTTTGCTCATGTACAGTGAAATTTGATAACACAAAAGCCCTTTATTATAGACAGAAATTCTAGACCCAAGCCTTGAAAACCAGCGGTATCTTATTTTACTGACTTGTTAAAGCCCAATATATTGCATGGCTACTTTTGTAGCAGTGGGAGATAGAATTGAAGATTTAAATTTTTAGAAAATCAGCAGTTACCAGACAGTAAATCTTCATGCTGTAGGAGACAGAAACAGCCAAGACGAAAGGGAAACTTCCCTTGTGGCTGTTATTACTACTCCTCTGCTTATAGCATTACAATTTTAAGTTAATATGAATGAAGTTACCTAATTATCACAACAGAAGAAATTATTATTAACATCTCAGAAATTCTGTCTTTTTTATATCCTGTGGGCTTGAATTTGGCTGAATTCATTTGTGAACCCCTCTAGATAGCCTCAGCTCTGAGTAGGTGGAGTGGGATTCAGCTCACGTTTAAGTCCCCTCAATTTAGTCCAAATGTGACTATCTCCATGAGCGTAACAGTTTCAAACACCCATCACAGGCAGTGGTGGTCTGGGGCTTGATTCAGTTGTCCACCCCAGGTGTCCAGTACAGGGATACCTGAATATACGCATGGGACTGGCAGTTGAGACCAAGAACCTATGGGCAACCTATTCCTTTCATGAGTGGCAGCCAGAGGCCAGTTGGATATCCAAAATACTTGAAATGGTGCTAAGTACCTATGTTAAAGCAACTGATGGGAGCCCTTAGTAATTTCCCCCAGAGCAGATTTGATAAGGAATATCCTTAGAGTGGACTGAATTCCTCTCTCAGCTTGTTCAATTCATGTTGATTGTAATGGGAGTTTAGATGCTGAGTTGAAATGTAGATCTTGCTATTGAGATTAATGCATCCTTTTATTTGCCCACACTACCATTCAGCTACCATCAAGGTTTTCACAGCTCAGTCAGGGTTTTCACAGTTCATCAGGGCTGGGTTTGAGCAGGTGTGCAGCCTGTGCAGAGTGCAGCTGAGGCACAAGCAGACTAGGAGAGGAGGTTTTCAGGTTCTCTATCCCTATCACCATTCAGATAAAAAGCCACCCCAAGTGAGTTATTGGTCATGGAAATGAATAAGCCAATGTTATTAATCACTCCTCGAGAGAAAACAGTTTGCAGGTTACTACTATGTCCTTGCTATCCTGCTCCCAAAAAGTGTGGGAACGTAAGTAGGTGAGAAAGCAGGAAATGCATATTGCCAGGTTGCTGCACTGGTGGCATGTATGTCACTGTCAGCAGGAGGGTGGAACATGTCTGATCTTGCAAGCTGCTCCTTGGTGGCTGCTGCATTCTGAAAAGCTCAGAGAGGCAGAAAGACAGGAACGGGAGGTTAAGGAGCATCATGAAATCCCCTTCCCTGCTGTGGGGCAGGTAGGTGCCATGGGAATGGCAGTGGACAGGAAACAGACTGAAGCTGTCAGGTGAAAACTAGGAGACGAGGAGCTCAGTGGTAAAATTATCTGAAATGCTGCCAAATAATGTGCTCAGTGTCAGACAGAGAGGTCTTTGTAATTTCAGGCACCTTCTTGCAGAAAAATGGTATAAAAAAAGGAGATGTGGATTATTTATGAACAGAGGAATATTTGAAATGAAAAGATCCTTTGTTTTCTGAAGCAAAAGAAAAGCAGGCCAGTGACACGCAAATCAAGAGATTATAGAGTAGTTTCCAAACAAAGAATTAGGGGAAAGCTGGCAAGATGAACTAATACACATTATGGGACAACACATCCTTTACAAGCAATTTAAGTGATCCTGAAATGACGGATGGGGCAGAAGATGGCAAAACTCTACTGCAAAATAGGAACTGTTGGACAAATGTTGCTTAAAAAGAATTCAGAAAAACAGGAAACCCCGCCACTTGTAGTGAACATTTAAAAGTGAGATGGAGAAATACACGTATTTTTAAATAAGCTACATGGCATATGGGTATATAATAAATGTGGTCGAAGGAAGATAGCTAGCAGAGCGTAACCAGCACATGCGTTGTGCAAACATACAGGGCTGGAAGTTGTACCAGTTAAATTAAAACTAACAAATTTAGCGCACCAGCAAGTGTCACAGGACCATGGTTTAGTATTGCCATGCCAAAATAGGAAAAGCATCATAACAAGATTAAATTATGAACCACCTGAGATCATGCAAATGATAATAAGTGTGATGAACTAAGCAAATCAGAGAAGTGTCGATGGCAGCAAACACAGTCATAAAAAGAGACTTATAGTATCGTAGAATTGTAGAATGGCTTGGGTTGGAAGGGACCTCAAAGATCATCTCATTCCAACCCACCACCATGGGCAGAGTTGCCAGCTTCTAGGTCAGACTGCCCAGGAACTCACTGAGCCTGGCCTTGAACGTCTCCAGGGATGGGGCATCCACAGCTTCTCTGGGCAGCCTGTGCCTGTGCCTCACCACCACTTAAATTGCTTCTGTGTGTTGTAAGCATTATAATTGGGGAACAGTGCTACATTTTAGGTGCACTGTAAATAACTTCTTAGTGCAGCTAAGCAGGAAACCTACAGGAAGGCAAACAATTATTGAGTCATTCCTCAGGTGTGTGGAGAATAAAATATCAGCTCTTTGAGGGTATGTGTCATCTTACTCTATGGATATCTGCAACTGAGTTGGTTGACCCTGACTGGAGGAAAGAGAATTCGGGGGGTAGTTCATGGGCCAAATTTAGATGATGGCAGCGATGATACACCCATTGGTAAAAAAGCACCCAGAGTGATCCAATGAGCAGTAGACTTGTGAATCTGACATAACAGTACATAGAATATATAAATATTGTACATGGTACTTTGAAACTATAATAGAGAGTAACAGCAACAGAATGGTGGACTCTTATGAAGAAGAGTCAATGTGCATTTTGTAGAGGAGATGGGAGGGAAGGTCTTCCTATGCATTACTGAGTGATGAAGCACTGAGAGAGGAGGAAAGTGATTGGTGTTCTTAAGGGGAGAGATCATGAGTGGACATGTGAAGGATCACACCAGTCTTCTGTGTTTGGTGTCTTCACAGATAATGTGGAAAGGGAGGTCTGGGATGAATTTACTGTTTTTGCATGTGGGCTGCATTATTCATGGCAGTGAAAACACAAGCTGCTTGAACAGAGTAGAAGAAGGATTTCATGGCAGGGATACACAGCACATTTCACTGTCAGAAGGTGGAATTTGATGTTGATAAAAGCAAGGTAGTGCGCATGAAGGAAAACAAGCCCAGCTTACTGAGGAGTGGACTTTGAACTTTCTGAAGGCAATTGCCTTGTGATTCTACAGATAAAGAAAATGTCAGTTCGGTGCATAGTAACCGTCAAAACAGTAAATAGAAGGGCGGGAATTTGTAGGAAGGGAATGGAGAACAAAACAGAAAGCCTGATTGTGCCACTGGGGTGGCATGTGGAGGCCATCTGCCTGCTCCTCTCCACCTCAAAAGGCATTTCTTACAAGGGACAATAGAAAGAAAGGCAAAAAGGACAGGAAAATCCATTCACTGCCTCCATGCAAAGTGATTAACTAGGCTTGGACTCTTCAGCTTGGAAAAAAGAACAGGAGAATAAATGTCCTTACACTGATTAGCATGGGAAAAATGAATTTTTATTTTTTCTAATGATGTAAGAACTAAATGAAAGTCTCAGGTAGTTAAGTTCAAAACAAAAGACAGTTTTCATATTCTGTAAAATTAAACTATGAAATTAATTGCTGCATATGATATGTCAGATCCCAAAAGCTGACAGAAATTCAGAAAGTGATTTGAAAATACCGGCTCATTAAACACTGAGATACCACATCTGCCCCAGGAGGAATCTGATCTGCAGATAGCTGGGATGTGGGGAAGTACATTAGAAAGCACCATTACATGCCTCATCTGGTTTTATGTTCCTCCCTAGGCATCTGCTGCCTGCTGCTGTCAGAGAACAGTGGGCTGGGTGCACTTCTGTTCTGCTTCATTTTCTTATACAAAACCTCAATAGAATATTGAGAAAAGGAAGAAGTTGGATTTATTATATGTTCTGTACTTCCTACTGTCTGTTCAAATTGTTTAAGGCAACCAAAAATTAGGGTTCAAACTTCCCATGCTTTGGTAACATCAAACCACTGAGCTGGGAGCAAACATAGGAGGGTACCTACAACAAGATTTTCCTGAGGTGGCAAACCAGCTTTTGCTGGTGCAGCATTTGTGCTCTATGCAGCATTTTCAGTGTTGTTGGTGAGCAGTGTGTGAGGACACACTAACTGGTCTGCCACTGCAAGGACGGCCCTCGCCTGTCCTTTCAACTGATCTGTGAGGATATGAGCCCACCAGAAGCTCACCCAGAGAAGAGCTTTGGTGGCAGCTGTGTTCATGGCCACGCAGCTGGGAACTGTGCAGGGGAGGAGGGCAAACTCCTCCTGGCAGCAGCCCATGGAGTGCTGATGAGTCACCAGGCAAACACGCACTTCTGTGCCACTCTGCAAGAGTCAAATCGGATGACTGGTTTCCAGAGATGATTTCTAATCTCTCTTCTGTAAGAATGGTGTGGTGTCTGATCTGGTTTCCCTTTGGCAGTTCAGCAAGAAGGGTTTTGACATGGCAGAGAGCTTGCTTTCTGCTGCTGTAAAGTGAGAAGCCTTCACTAGCACAGTGATGTACCTGAATGTTTCCCTAGCTGGTTTCTGTCTTTGCAGTTGTGTTTTTACCAGTTGTGAGAAGAATGTGCAGGTAGATGTCGGCATCTTGCAATACAGAGTAGCTTACTGCAATCCACCAAGTCTCCTCGCAGCAAGAGGTGACTGGGAAGTTTGGCAGTTCAGAAAGGAGTGGGGCAGACTGGATTTCTGTGAGAGCACCTCGTGGGGTGAGCGGGCCCCAGGTAGTGCCCAGGGAGCTTGTAGGTGGAGGGAGATCTGTGAGGATGGTGGGACACTGCAGCCAGTAACTGCTGTTGGGGGCCCTGTTTTCGCTCCCTGCTTGCCATTTGCGCGAGAAAATGCCTCCATCCTCCCTTTTCTCCCTGTCTTCTGCAGCCTTAACCTTTTGGCTGCTGGTGCCCTGCGTAATGACACAGCAGTTCGCTGTGAGGCAGCCAAAAAAAAAAAAAAAAAAAAAAAAAGCCTTCATTGTTGATTTCTGCTTGTGTAATGTAACAGCGATGGGCTGATTACATTAGAACTGCTGGAACTCAAGGAACTCCCCGCTCCATCCAGCGCTCCCCTTGCATTCGCTGGGGTGGGATCGCAGCGAGGCACACTGCCCTCCCCGCCGCTACGGGGCCGCCTCCCGCCGCCGCTCTGGCACTTCCTCCCCCGGCAGCGCAGCCCCGACCTCCCGCGCAGCCTGCGGCGGGGCGAGGCGGGCACGGGGCCGAGCTGGGCCTTCGCGAGCAGCTCCCCAAGCCCTGGCCAGGTACCCCGGTGTCAGCATGGTGGCCCGCGGGGGAATGGCACGGTTTTGGAGTCTGGAGAGCCTTCATATGGGCACAAGTGAGTAGCCACTCTTCTTTTTTTATGGTGTTGAATGAGGCGGTTGTGCCAGGTGGGGGGCTTGGCTGTGCTCACGGCCGTGTCACTCGCGGCAGCCAATGGTGACGCCGGTGGTCGAACAGCTGGGAGGTGGGAGCGCTCCGCAGCATCCTGAAGTTTCGAGCTGCAGCCCTGGAGAGCTCATAGCCTGAAGAGACTGTGTGAACTCGTTGATTTGCTGAGGAACAATGAGCAGTTATCAACCCCAAAATTGCAGTCATTTTTCACCTGGAGCTAAAAGAATTGAGATGGCTTGGTGTGCCATCCTCATGTGCCATCCCCACGGGAACAAACCTGCAGGCAGCACTGATTGCAGAGGAGATGTATAAAGGATCACTGCGATGATATGGGTGTTGTTTTTGTTGTTGATTTATAAGCTAAACATTGATTTCATGAATTATTTATTTGCAGATTTTGTAATATGTTTTACAGGGTGTGTTTGAGAAGTTTATCAGTGCTCAGATTTATGAGTCCCTAGGAAAAAAAATCTTGTTTTTTTTTTTTTTTTTTTTTTTTTTTTTTTTAAGAAGGAATTCCCCATCCTTGTTTGTTGCTATTATGCCATCAACATGAGTGCATATTTAAAGTGCCATTGGGTAGCAGAGCATGGTAGAATAGCTGTGTTGCATTACATCGGGACCGTGACATGTTTTTCCTCTTTTAAAGAAAACAAAACTCTTCTTTTTTATGTAATCAGTGTGACTCTCAACTTTGATCTCTTGTACATCAACACCTAAATGACCAAAGATGCATGTAATGGTCTGAGCAGCCAGAAGTGGGGGTTAAAGACATCTTCACCATAAAGTAGATAACTGATAATATGTCTGTTTGTGACATGGGTAAAGCAAGGGCAGAGTGGCAAGGCAGGGTCTGCTGCTGTGCCTCATGGGTGAGTGGGAGCAGCAGGTTCAAGAATTCAGACAAGAAATCCCTCCCCCTTGCAAGGGAGAGGGATGCTGGGTTGCTGCACTGCTTATCTGGGGCACAGCAGACAGGAAAAAAGGAGTTCAACACTAGCACCCCATTCTGGGTATTATTTTTTATTGGATTTTTGAGGACTGCGTGATCTTCAGACTTTCTGGTTATTCTTAGTTCGGGACAACCTTAAGAGTAAATCTGTAGAGATAAATTAAGGACTAACTAGACAGTGCATTTGGGCACTGAAACACCGATTGTGAGCGCTTCACGCTCATCCCCAGAACTGTTTTGGACATTGCATTGCAGCTGGCTTTCCAAGCCGTGGGTCTGGCCCTGAGCCATGTGGACCAGAGTCAACCACTATTATTGGTCCCAAAACCAGTCCTTTCCATTTGTGAAGGAGAGATGATAGCCACAAGGCCCTCTCACCCAGAGATGGAGCCCCAGATAGTAAAACTATTCTGTGAAGTTTTATGTGGTAATTCGAGATTTTTGTGTCCACAGAGACAGTCATTTCCGTGCTTGGTTTCTGTGGCTGTAGAGACACGATGAAGCTCACCTTGTTTCTGACTTGTGTTTGCCTGCAAGATGTGGGCTGCCCACTCATTTCGATGGTGTCCTGGGGAATGTGTCAGGATATGACAGAGCCAGGGACTGGCAGTGGTGGTAACTGCACCCAGACCTTTCTTATGGGTCAGATTATTTCGCATTTCTTCTGGATTTAGTGGGGAAAAAAAAAAAAAAAAAAAAAAAGTTGTAGTTCTGTTTTATTGCACACAAGAAGGAGAATATCTCAATTTCATCAGATGCTAAAAGGGAAAATTACAAAGAAGAGTAAAAAGTAACTCATGTTTGAAGAGTGTTTTCCGGTGAACCCTATGCTTTCATTGTTACTGTTATATTCATAGTAACAGAGGCAACTCCAAAGCAATTCTTTTGCATTGCATTGTTTGTTTTTGGAATAGATGCTTGTGTAAGAATGATTGCACAAACAGCTGTTCTGCCTTTTGTTTTAGCTGCTGCAGATGGCGGGACTGAATCTTCAGCACTGGTGGATGACAACGGCAGTGAGGAAGATTACAGCTACGAAGAGCTCTGCCAAGCCACACCAAGGTACCTGCAGCCTGGAGGGGAGCAGCTCGCCATTAATGAGGTAACGTCCTGGGTTGCATTCCATTCTGGGGAATCTTTGCATTGTTAACACGATGGAGTGCGTATTTTCCACACGTGGGTGGTTTCTTATTAATAAAAAGTGTAATGGCTGTAACCATCATAACAAAGTATCCAGCAGCAGTGGTATCCTGCCTCAGACAGTGTGCAAGGTCAGATGCCAAGGGAAGAGCACAGTGACAACACTTCACTGGGAGCCTGACTCATTAGCTACGTAGCCGCTCTGGAGTAGGTCTCTGCTTGTTCTTACTCTAATGGATGTATGTACAGATTTCTGAAAATCCAGAATTTTAGTTTTATCCCCTAGGAGGATGAATCTTGGGCACTCTGGTGAGATGTTTTGATCTTTTTTTTTTGGGAATTTATAAATAGTTCATTGTTTATTCTTTGTCCTTCACATCCCTTTTCTCTTCTCGTCTCAGCTGATAAGCGATGGCAGCATTGTGTATGCAGAAGCTCTCTGGGACCATGTCACTATGGATGATCAAGAGCTGGGCTTCAAAGCTGGAGATGTCATTAGAGTCCTGGAAGCTTCCAACAAAGACTGGTGGTGGGGAAGAAATGAGGACAAAGAAGCCTGGTTTCCAGCTAGTTTTGTCAGGGTTAGTAACTCTGTTGCTTTTGCACCATTGATACATTTTTGAGGTCCTTGTAGTAGAACATGACGCTGACCATGGCGTTAAATCTAAAAGAAGGAGCAGATCTTCAGCATCTTTACATCCAAACACCAGAGATGTAACACCTAGTGACTTCCCACATTATAATGCAGTAGAGGATCATACCCTTAGATCCTCTAGCTCCTCACTTCTTCCTTTGTATGGTCCTTTTGTAGTCAAAGAAATTTCACAAGTAGAAATGAGGACAGCGGAAAACTCAGCCAGGAGTGCATACAAAGAGAACAGCAGTTTGTGAGAGACTGGGGCAAGCTGTGCTGTGTGCTGCTGGCTTCTGATACTGCAGGGATTTCTTGGTAAAATGGCATAATTTATTACCACAGTCTTCTTTAGGAGTCTGGTTTGTAGTCTAAATTTCCTCGTCAGAACTTAACCAGGTTATTGTGACTCTTGAATGATACAACACTGAATTATGTTTTGTAATTTAATTTAATTTACTTTTTGAGAGCCTTTAATGAAACTTTGGCTGCACTGTATTTAAGTGCAAGAGGTAGTTCCTGCCTTTAGCTCTCTAAACAAAATGGACAATCAGAAAAAAGCAGATGAAGGAGGTACTGCTACCCAGACAGGGAGTTGGGGCAGGAAAAGAATATTTTGAATTGTTTAAGAGAGTTGTTTACTTTTGAAATTTTTACTCATAAGCTGATTTGGCCCAAATTACACATTAACTATTAGTAAGGGCGAGAAATAAACTTAATTCTGGAAAATACACAGGGTACACGACATGTATCTCTCTGATGCTGGGTGTAGAAAGCCATGGATTTAACCAACTAAAAAAAAAAATCTCAACACATTATTTAAATATCTGGTGAGTAGAATGGGAATTTTTTTTTTTGTGGAGTGCTGTCTTGTAAGAAAGGGATGGGAACATTTCTGTCACAAGTTGTCTCTTATTTGTAAGATGTTTGTAATGATTTTGTCATGTTTTGTAAGTTTGCTGTTTTACTCTGTTATGGCTGCAGCTGCGAGTTAATCAGGAAGAACTACCAGAAAATTGCAATAGTATCCAGGATGAAGAACAAGATGCAGATATTAGCAAGCATCGTCAGAAAATAGCTGAAAACAAGGATCAGATGAGAACCAACGTTATACAGGAAATTATGAACACAGAACGAGTCTATATCAAGCATCTCAAGGACATCTGTGAGGTACTTGCTTTTAAGCTGAGGGCATTCTGCTGACTTAATGGGAACAAAGCATCCCATCTAAGTTGAGAAGGGGAATGGTTTCCCATGTCACAATATTCTAAACTGTGCTTCTAAGGTTGTCAGTCAGAACCTCGTTGTGCCCTTGTAAGGCTTTCCTCTCTGCAGGCTGCCACCGGGCACCACTTCCTTTTTGAAATAAAACATTCCACTTTTGACTCGGAAAAAATAGTTTGCATGTCTGACTGCTATTTCCATAATAATAAGTGAGAGGAAGTGCAGTTTATTTAAAGCTTTTTATCACTTGGTTTAGATAGAAAACTTACAGTGATTTTAATAGAATCTGCTACAGTTCAGAGACTAAACTTTTGTAAGTAATGTGCAAAGAGAATGTTTGCTGGGTGAGATTTTCTCCAGCAGAGAGACTTTTTTTGGATGCTTCAGAGCTATGAAATCTTTAAAGGTGTCTTAGAACTAATTGGTTTGAACCATGAAATATTGAGAACACTGTGGTTTTTTTCTTCTTCTCAAATTTTCATGAAGGACCTTGTTCCATCATGAAGCTTCTTAATACTTTTCACTGACATTTGCTTTATCTGATGTGGACTGTGATGCATTTGACCCGTTTTTCACGTGTGTTTGTGGTTAACATCTGGATGGGTGCTTAGCAACCTACAAGATGTTCTTCCTACACTTAGTTTGCTGGTTCTCTTTGTATTTGCCATGTTGTTATCCTACAGTCATTGCTAGATTCTTTCATGGACCACACAGTAGACATGACAGCAGTTTGTTTTTCAGTGAATCAGGCCTTTTTGAGGAAAGATGTAAGGGGAGACAAAAACATAAAATTTTTTTGCTAACTGGCAGGCTTTAAAAAAAAACAACAAAACATTAAGTGCAAGTTTTGTCATTTAGATATACTGTTTCCTTCTGATAGCAAGCTTGATTGAGTGCCTAAAGGATGAGGGAGGAATTTGTACACACAGCTGCATAGTGCCAAAGCTATCCGAGTTCTGGTGCTCTCTCCATGTTTTACCAACTTACTAATTTTTAGTCTGCTAGCATGTTTCTCTGATACGTATCTCCTTCAAATAAGATGACATTCCTCTGAGCTTTGTACAGAAGAGCAAACATATGTTTGAAGTATAGAAACAGTACTGCATGTTCAACATTTTGGGTAGAGATTGTCTGTTATCCTCAAAGTGAATCTGTAGGGTGGTGCAAGCAGGCATGAGCTGAAAATACACTCAGATAGGACTGAGCCAGAAAAGCTGCTGCAGATAATAGTCCAGATGTGCCAGTGCTGTACTAGAATGAATCACTAGCACTGGTGCAGCCAAGAAAGAAAAACTTGCTGTGTTTGAGAAGTGCCTGCAGTCCACATTAAAGAGCTACACAGGAGCTCATTTTCCTGGTAAACCTCAATAGCAGGCTTTTTACAGCTGTCTGCTCCCAAAGCTTTTTGGGAGAACCCTGCCTGGAAGTGGCCACATGGAGCAGCCTGACAGATAGCCCCTGTCATACCAGCTGCCCTTTGGAGTCATCTGCACCCGTAACTGATAGTGGAGTGGAGCACAGCTGCTATTTGTGCTATCAGCTGCTGTTCTGCACACTCCTGTCCCTGCGCAGCCTGAGCAGCAGGTAGCTGAAATTCTGCATAGTGACAGCAGCTGAGTCTTGAGCCCCTGGCCTCATGTTTACCTCCTGGCTGTGGGAGCACTGATAAGATCTGGTTACTGACCTAAAGCTGTGGAGTAGAATTTGCATCTACTTACCATTGGATACAAAGGAACTGGACCCATGTAATGTTCTTGCAAGCGAACACACAAAAAAAGGAAAAAGTAATTGTATTTTTATGTCAATCTTTCTGGTACTATACCAGTACTTTCAGCAAATAGCTGAATGTTCTGAACATATCATAATATGACCTTAATTTTGCTTCCCTGACTTAGACTGGGTCCTACCTATACCAGCTGCCAAAGGAACCAGTATTTTAGCCTTGGTAGAAATTGTCTGTATATTAATTGTTTCAGTGTTTGTTCCTTAAAGAAGAACTGTTATGGCACAGGGGATTACAGAAAAGCACAGCAGCTAAAGCAGTAGTTGCATTGGAAGAATTGGTCTGGGCATGAATCTGCAATCTCTTTATCCAGTCATGTATGTATGGCTGGGAAACCACTCACATGCCCTCGATCATTGGATTTTTGCCAGTTCAATGGGATAGAAACTTTCAGGGTAGAAACTGTTATTGTATCTTCAAACTAACGAGGTTTCTGTTGTTTCCAGGGTTACATTCGGCAGTGTCGCAAACATACAGGAATGTTCACCACAGCCCAGCTAAGCACCATTTTTGGAAATATTGAGGATATTTACAAATTCCAAAGAAAGTTTTTGAAGGATCTTGAGAAACAGTACAACAAAGAAGAACCTCATCTGAGTGAGATAGGGTCATGCTTTCTCCAACATGTACGTTGCAGAAGTTGGTTTTATTTATGAAATGAAAAAATCTGATAAGAAAATGATAACTGTGAGGGCGGACTTTACTAACAAGTGGCTATCAAATGTCGAGCTTTAAACAGGTAGCATTTTAGAATGTAAAGTATTTACAATTAAATTTAAAAATATTTATATATTTCAGATTTCTCTTTAGGAAGTATGTGTCTTTGTGCACGGTTTCAAAACCATAGTGATCACAGATGAGCTGGACTGTCTGCAATGATCTCAGATCGCTTATTTGGGCATGCAATAACTTCCTAAAGAAAATAAGGATTGAAGGTGGTGGGGAAGGAGTCTTAATTCATAAGAAACCTGTAGCTGTCAAGGCATTCTGATTTCAAGGATTCCCCAAACAAAAGCATTTCTTGAAGTACTGAACTTGATCATCCTGGCTTAATGAAAGCTTTTATCTCTGTGTTCATACGGGGAACATACACAGCTTTGGAAGTTAAAGGTAGATTTATGTGTAATTACAAAGCTGGTTGTTATTGAATTTGGAAACAATATAAAAATGATTTAATTAATTGTCAACGGTTTACGGGCTGGTTCGGCCCGGTTCTGTGACTAGAAGGGCGGAAAAATCATGAAACCATGACATTAATATAAGTAGATATAACAGCTATTACAAAAAATGTCTTTCATCCTTTGTAATCAAATACATCAGTTAATGCTTTGACTTTTTCTTTTTTGTAGCAAGAAGGCTTTGCTATTTATTCAGAATATTGTAACAATCATCCCAGTGCCTGCATTGAACTTTCCAAACTAATGAAACAGGGCAAATACCGTCACTTCTTTGAGGCCTATCGCTTGCTTCAGCAGATGATTGACATTGCCATTGATGGTTTTCTTCTCACGCCTGTTCAAAAAATCTGCAAATACCCTCTGCAGCTTGCAGAATTGCTCAAATACACCACGCAGGAGCACAGGTGAGAGAATTAAAAAGCCAAACCTTAAAACAGTAACCTAATTACTGAAAGCTTTTGGGTGACAAAGCACCAGTTCTCAAGATCAAGAACAAAACTACCAGTGACTCCAATAGAGGGGAACTCCTTATGGGCACCTTGGAACCATCACAATATTACCAAAATTTTATAAAAAATCATTTGCAAAATGTTGTTCAGGGATTTCCTGGGTATTTTTGCATTTGTTGCTGTGGCCTTCTGATAAAAATTGCCAATAAAAGTAGGTTGTACTCCACCAAGTCTCCCAGTAACTTCAAGGCAAATTCTTATTGCCCCAGAATAAATACAGTATACTTGGGGATCGCTATTTCCATAGCAGTTCCATTAAAAATTTGATATGAGCATCTTTGTTATTTGCACTCTTTGTAATCTGCTTTATATCTAAGCTACATCATTGGGCTTTCTGGATACATGCTGGAACAACTGTTTTGTTCATTTGTAAGCTCGCTGTAATGATCCCATTCTCTCAGAACTGAACTCCTCACCAGACACAAGCTGAGTCTTTATCACTCAGTGTAGTATTGTACGTGATGAAAATCAGAGGAAAAATACAGAACTAGATAGAGATCTTAACAGGATAGGAAAGTACTGTAAAAGTAACAGCTCTTCAGAAAAGGAAAGCTATAAATTAATAAAAGAATTCTTCTCATGAACCCACAGTAAATACTTCTCTATTTGGTATCTACCAGAAAGCTTCGATACTAGAGGGACGATTGATTTTTCTTCCATTCCTCTGAACTACTTAGAATCATAGAATTGAATCATAGAATCTGTAGTATTGGAAGGCCATCTTGTCCAACTCCCTGCAATGAACAGGGACACCGCAGCTCCATCAGGTTGCTCATGGCCTGATCCAGCCTCACCTGGAAAGTCTGTAGGGGTGAGGATCCAGCACATCTCTGAGCAACCTGTTCCACTGCTGCAACACCCTCACTGTTAAATAATTTTTCCTTATATCTAGCCTAAATCTACCCTATTTGGGAAACAACTCCAGACATTAGATTTTCATCTGGGATAAGTAAGAACTGAAGTTGGAGGTTATTAGCCTTTCTAGTACACTCCTAGGTTGATTACCTCTTTGACTAAATTAAGATTTTATCTTTAAATGCCTACCTTTTTATCTTACAATTGCAAGAAAAATGTTCCACTGTGACCCCAGTGCTCAAAGTCCAAAATGCAGCCGGAGGTGATGTTTTGTGGGCAGAAGTCTGTGCTTGTTCAATCTTCAGAAAACTCCACTTAGAAACCAGGGCATTTTTGCTAGAGACCAGAAGAGATGTTGACTGCTGATATACAGGGCTTCAGTTCTGGTGCTTATAGATACAGCCATGCTCTCAGTGTCCAGAAGTGCCCACAAGCAGACAGGCGCACACTCACAGAACCTCAGCAAAGCTCATTCAGCCTATTCTTCTGTAGTGTTTTCTTTTGTTGTCTTAAAGTGGCTGAAGATGTGCACAGGCTGCCATGAAGGCCACACTTTGTGCCACAAGTGAGGGCTGATGTACACACTGAGAGAGGGAAAAGGAACTGAGATAAGGAAGGACAAGAGTAGCACTGTGGCTGTCCAGTGGTCACCCTGGGACGTCTCCCTGACACGGGGAGGATCTTGTTATTGTTCATCTCACTTTTTGAGCATACTGAGGTTGAAAAGGGACTGCAAAGCTATCAACAATGGGAGGAGAGCTGAGTGCAGATGTGTAAAGAAATGCATCCATCAGCAGCAGCTGATGAAAATAGGAACTGAGACAGAAGCAGATAAATAGGACAGTGACACTGATGTTCTGGCAGGGTTTATTTCTGTCTCATACTATTCTCTACCTCCAGCTTCCTTTTCTGCAAGAGTCATAATGATAACGGAGGGGAGGCAGCTGGGACTGTAAGGCAAGAAATAAGCCTCTTTCCTTCCTTCTTCTCAGAGACTATGTGAGGAAGGTGAAAGAGGGATGGATTCTATACAGAGGGAAACCCAAACCTGCCTACTGGCTGGGGAGAGCCATAAGCATATGTGGAGCTCAGGGAGAGAAGAGGGGAGCAGAGCAAAGGAGGAAGAACAGGAGACTGAATTCTACCTGGAGCAGACAGGGGAAGGTGACAGCCTTCGCTCTCGCACACTTCTTCCAGGAGAATGGGCCACTTTATCACTTTAATTCTTCTCCTTGGTGCTCGGGCTGTTGGGTCCCTTGCTCACCTTGTTTGAGGTTGCTGTTGGTATCTTTTCTGCCTGCATAACTTTCCTTGTTCACATTTGTTCCCCCAGCCACTCTGAATGAAAAGAAGGAAATGCAACTGTTAAACTTGATCAAAGGGATGACCTTCACAATAAAATCCCTCTAAATCGTGCTCAAAAAGAAATCCCTTTGGTGAAATGTATAAATCAGTTTTGGGTTATACCATTTTTTTCAGTAGAGACACTATATCTATTCATTATTTTACTTCTGCCTCCTTGCACCAGTTCAGTAATTTGCTCCTGCACAAAATGCAGCAGTGCACTGTACAGACTGTTGTGAGAGGTCGAGGATGGCTGAGAATCACGTGTCTCTTCTTTAAGTACTCTGAGTAAAAGGATAAATGCAGGACAGTATTCGAGTACCATGTCACAGCTTCTAATTGCATCATGCCCATTGACAAGTGATCTTTGAAACATGCCTGTATTTCACAGTGATTATAACAACATAAAAGCTGCTTATGAGGCTATGAAGAATGTGGCATGCCTAATCAATGAGCGAAAACGAAGATTGGAAAGCATAGACAAGATTGCACGTTGGCAAGTGTCTATAGTAGACTGGGAGGTAAGTGCCATACCCTTTCCTGATCAAAGGTATACTGTGTACAGTACTTTGTGTCCTCTAAAAGGTCTGTCCTTCTGCATGGAAGGTCGTTGGTGGGTGTCTACTTTTCAGCTGGTCACTGCTCAGTTGAAAGTCCGGTTGCAGTGTTTTGTTATTGATTACCTTGTTTATCACTCAGGAAGAGCAGCAGGTAGTACACAAACAGGTGTCTTTGAGATGACACTGACATGTAGGAAATGACAAAATGGATTTTTCTTTTATACGTGGATTGTAGAATCTCATCCAGATTCGTGGTTGTTTTATCAAACTTGAACCTGCTTCAGTGACTTTAACAAGTGTCCTCCCAATTTACGCTGAAAGAAAGCAGACCAGAATTACTTTTATTGAGTTCGCCTATATGAGATTATCTACCTTCTATGGCATTTCTGAAATGATAGTTAAAATACAATAAAATGGAGTTAAGACTTGATTAGTGAAGTGAGACTGATTAGGCATATGCTAAGATCTGAAAATGATGTTTACTTACTTGAAGACTGTGTATCATCTTAGGGACCAGATGTGTTAGCCAGAAGCTCGGAACTGATCCACTCAGGAGAACTGACCAAAATATCAAAGCAAGGCAAAAGCCAGCAGAGGACTTTCTTCCTCTTTGACCATCAACTTGTGTTCTGTAAGAAGGACCTACTGAGAAGGGACATCTTGTATTATAAGGATCGTATCGACATGGATGAGATGGAACTTGTAGACACTGAGGATGGCAGAGACAAAGACTTTAACATTAATGTCAAGAATGCTTTTAAGATAATAAACAGAGCAACAGAAGAGGTTCATTTGTTCTGCGCAAAAAAGCAGGAGGATAAGAAGAGATGGATGGAGGCATGTGAAAGTGAAAGGAGAAGAGTTCGAGAAGATAAGGAAATGGGTAAGTGCAAGGATTTCCTCTCTAAAAGGTAGTAAGAACAAAAGAGAATGTTGTTTTCCACTTTTTTTTATGCTTTGTGCAACTGTGCACTCTGCCTTCTGGGACTCTTGCCTCTTTGTTACCTGCCATGACCTTTAGCTGTATAAGTGAAGCCTGTTCAGGTGTGTTTGTGCTATCATCGGGTGCCATTCCATTCCATGTTACCATTCCCTTCCTGGTAGGCAACACTGCTCCAGAAAACCCTGAGCACGGGGAAACTCAAAAAGGGTAGCCACACAAGAGTGGTAGCAGTGGCAGTGATAATGAGAAGATTTATTTTAATAGCACTACCACTTATTTAAGACTGGATCATGCATTTCTGTGGAGCTGAGCTCAAAAGTTGTGAGGGCAGGTCCATAATAGTTGTACCTGTTTTGACGCAGGTGTCTTGAACTAGAAGAAATGTAGTTGAGTAGAAATAGCTGATATCTGTCTGGTTTTGTGTGACAGTAGCTTGGATATTTTCTCCATTACCCAGAAGACTACTTGTTTTCCTTTTTTTTTTTTTTTGTACATAAGTGAACACTTCCTTCAGCCAAAACCAGTGGAAAGGCGCCAATATTCTCAACCTCAGGTTTAAATTTGTCTTGTTGATTTTGTAAGTTATCTTGCTGGAGTTTGCATAAAGCCTCTAATCTAACTGCTCTGAGACGAAATACATACTCGTCAAATGGCATTTTACTTCTATTTTCAAAAACACTTTGGTGCGGGTCATTGTCTCCCAAACCATATAACCATATCTCGCTTTTCTTAGCTTTTATGAATACATATGAAAAAAAGCCCACATCCAGAAAATCCTTCTCTAAACCACTAATAGTAACCCTAAGAAAGTGGTCTGATCTCTGCTGATGAAACTGCTTTCATTTTTTTTTGTCTGTTTCCTTGTTTCTATAAAGGAAAAAAAAAAGCAGAATAAAAAAAAGAAACATCACACCCCAAAATTATGGCTTAATGCTCTTTGTAAGTTCTCTGTAAGTTCAGGCTAAAAGAGTAAGGGGAGTTTTAAAAGCATAGAGCTATGCAGGGAAAGGCAGAATGGAATGAGACCAGCTACTTTATTCTGCTTTTGAATTGCAGCTTCTGTGCTCTTCAAATACAGATCAGTGAAAGGAGAGCCATCACGTAAAGCATAGTTTGCTCATGCTGGCGTAACATACGCATGCGTCTCCAATGCCATGTGTGCAGGGAGAGGAAAGTAAAGTGCATGTCCACGGGCTCCAGATGATGCCAGATCTTTGGCTGCCTTTCACAGTGGATGTCTGCCTTGTCTGTACTCAGCACAGATCAGTCATATACCTGTGGTACAGTAGTATATGGCATACTATTGAATCTCATAATCCATGCAAGAGTGTAAGTCAGTATGTGAGAAACTGGAGTGTGGGATCCAGTCCCAGGCTGGTGGCAGCCCCAACCACATCACGGCCTCCTTTGGTGTCTGGCAGAGGATGGGATGCTCTGTCCTCGGGGTAGAGGAAATGTTGGCCTCCATAGCCTTCTGCCATGTTTGCGCTGCCAGCGACAGTTCCTTGGCATGTTCAGGACGTGCTATATGAAGATGATGTCCACCCAGTATCTTGTTCAAGAACTGTGCAAAGGAGTTACAATAGTTCCTTCTTTATGTCATACAAAAGTACCGAGTTTATACCTAGAGGCTAATCTAACATAATAGCATGGAGTTTGTTCAGTGCACAGAAAGCTTTTCCAGCTTTTAAATCACATCTTTTATTCCATGTGGATCATCAAATGAATTCCTTAAATATGGGAAGTATAAGCAATGATTAGATAAATATTTTTATATCATGTCCTTTCTTTACTCTTTCTCATAGGAATGGAAATCTCAGAAAACCAGAAGAAACAAGCCATGCAGAACGCCCGTAAGTCAAGGCATGGAAAAATTAAAGGTAGGTGTTTAAGAATGGTGTTATGCTCCTATTTTGTTGCAGCGTGTTTGTTATCAGGAATAAGTACAGGGATTGAGTTTCTGAAGCTTTTACCTTTTCTTCTTGGGTTCACATGGAGATTGAATTATTCCCATTAGCCCAATTTCAAACTGAAATACCTTTGTGAACTGCCTACTAAGTCAGTTTCCCGTTCTCCTCTAGACAGTAAGCTGCCGTTATCTCTTTATTAGAGAAGAAGAACAAGTGGTTTTAACAGCTGTAAGGAAGTGTTTGCAGAGAGGAAATTAAAAATGAGAGTTACCTTTTCCTTCCTTTGTTTTTATTCTGACAATTTACTCTTCAGTAATTCTGTGCTTTCTATTGAAAAGTTTTTAATATACTTTCTGCACGCCACGTGTTGCTGAGCTCATAATAGCATAGTCAAAATAGTTCCTTGCTGTCCTCTCTTGCTAATTACTTAAAAGTGCACAGTGAAGGAGTAGAAACTTGTTTTTCTGGAAACTTTTTTTACTCTTTCCCTCTCAGAAATCATGTGGTGTTGAGAGAATAAATAGAGAAAGTGGGAACAGACCAGGTCAGAATTTAGGAGTGAAGGAGTAAATTAATCTCTATTCCCTGGGATTAATGCTATTATAAAGCACTTTAGAAATTGTGAGATATCTGTAAAACCTCTCTGGATCATCAGGGGAGTGGCTGAAAATTGTGATCAGGAGATTCTGTTCAGAACATCCAGGTCCAAAGTCTTAAGGATGTCTGCCTGTAAAAATATTTTCCAAAATGAAGAAATATATTTTCATTGGTAGTGACATTTTACTTAGTCTTATCTGGGGGCTGACTACAGTAAAAGGTTCTATTTTTTTAAGTATCTCTCCTTTGAAATATCCAACTTTACCCATGCAGATAATGTTGCCAGGCATTGTGAAATGGTTGCTTATTTTTTGTAGCAGTTATTTGTACTGGTGTTATTCTTAACACAAATAAGTGCAGCAATTAAAAGGTCATGCATCAGAGAAGGTGATATCTAGTAGTGCTTTCATTTAATGTCTTGGCAAAATGAATTGTCTTTACTGACTACTGGATCTGTCCCATGATGCCATGCTCAATTTTTCCTCTCACTGGTTAATTTGCTAGCTGTCTCATATACTTTCTTAAACTCTTCCTGTTCCAGGTGTAAGCTATAATGGGTGTCCTGTGCCTCCTCTACACCAGAGCTTGCACCCCATCCATCAGCGCCACATCACCGTGCCCACCAGCATCCCACAGCAGCAGGTCTTTGCCCTGGCAGAACCCAAGAGGAAGCCATCCCTCTTCTGGCATACCTTCAACAAACTCACCCCATTCAAAAAGTGAAGGACACCAGCATGGAGAGAGACTTATTCCAAGGAAGGACCTTGGAGACCCAGTTAAGCGTATTTAAGCTCAGTGAATCTCCAGTTTTGGAGAAAAAACCGTGGGCTCCCTTGAGCCAGAAATACAACTTTGTCTAGAAGAATAATGAAGTGGCTCAGCACTGCTCTGAAGTAAATGTTGCCAAGTGTCAGCATTGCTAATGAAGAGCAGTTTCCTTCTGACAAAGACAGCTTACTGTTACTCTAAAGCAGCAGTATTTGATCTCTTTCTTAGTTATGCTGAAGTAATGATAGAACTGTGCAGGTCATTGTCACATTTCATTTTTCTTAATCTTACGCTGATGGCCAAATTTAGTATAGAGAGGGGTTTTTCCTTAAGGGTATGTGAGCAAGGAATCTTGGCAGAGTTTTCTCCTTTTGGAGAACCAAGCAGGAGCTGCCCATTAAAATATGGATAACATGCGGTTGCTGGGTTTGGTGAACCCTAATCCTTCCTGTCTTTTTCTGTTAAATTGCCAAATGGCAGGAGAATGTCCCACAGGGCCTTATCATATTCCAGATTGGAACAGGGAAGTTTTATTCTGTCATATAGAAACATGAAGAGAGTGCAAAATGGACTACAAAGATGTGTGCATTTATTGCATACAAGTGGATACAAGAGGCGCCCCGGGCATCTCTGATTTCTTTCAGTCAGAGCAATATACTGCTTGCATGTATACTCTTCAATATAGAGCTTTTATATCACTTTTTGTGCACTTCTTCGCCTGGGAGACGCTTCTTTATATTCCAGTATGCTTATTTCTCTGTGAAAAAAGTTTGTTTTTTTTTTAATGGAGATAATGTGAATGTACAATATCAGAGGTGAGACAGTACGAGCTGACTGCTGATTGCTGGCTATGTTACTTAGCTCACACACTTTGTACTCATGTAGCTTCACTTAGAAAATGGATGAATGATAATGGAAATATCTCCATTAAGTTCTCAAAACAGTCTGGATCCATGCTTCTTCTACACTGGCAATCAACAATGAGTTGTGACCAGATTTCTTCACAAAGGAAGAGAAGTCCTTACTGGAAGGGACAGAATAATTACGTGGATCAGAGATGGATTTCTGTCTCAGAGTCATTGGTCTGTGCTGGAAAGGGAAGGATCTGGCTGGAGAAAAGTCAGCTCTGGTCAGCATCCGCAGGATGTGACCTGCATTGCTGTGAGTTGATTTGGGAGAACAACTTTTAAATGCCACCAAGAAGAAACAGGATCTCACTATTTGCAGCACTGATCATTTCTACTCGCTAACTCACAAAGAATGGCAAGACTATTGGTAATATGGAAGGAAAAAAGGACTCCTTATGTTTCAGAACTGATTTGCTATGAATGTCTTTCAAATACTTTATCCTATGCTGCTGATTGGGGCATTATCAAATGATAAGTGTAGATCCAAGAGTATTCTTTGACATTGTACACAATCACCTTTGTAATGAATCAGTAATATATGAAGAACAAACAATGGGCTAGAGGCCAGGCATCTTAATAACAATGTAAAAAAAGCCTTATTTTAAACATGTATTTGTTCCTACTGCTGTTCTTACCTCTAACTTTCTACTTATTGTCAGTGTTGTGAAGCCCACTAATCTGATGGTTTTATGATTCGGCAACTTCCTGCAACTTCTGCGAAGTGCAGGTTTGTAGTTTTGATTTTAAATGACATCTTTGACAACTGTACATTTCAAATGCCTTGTGTATATAGCTCAGCAATAATGCAAAGTCTGGTGATGCTCAGCCAAATTGTTCACTCCATAGTGAACTTCATTGCTTGTGCTTTTCTGTAGTGATAGAAGATGACCTGAAACAGTTAGGAAGTGGAAATATGCACTGACATTTTCAACAGCCTAGCTTAAAGAAAGCGCAGAAGAAGGACAGTGACAAAAGCTGGCTGGGTTCAGTTCTCATGTTTAAAACAAACTGTCTAAAAGATAATTTGGCGTGCTCAATTTAAACTGAATGAACTGACTTCCAAATGCCAGTGTGGATGCATGCCCTTCCACATAACTGAGCAACCCTTCTGTGCTTCTTACGTACCCATTTTCATGGGTACATCCCATGTTCAGGCCTGCAAACCAAAGTGGTGCATGTATCATGGAAGCGGAGATATTTCATATCCACATTTTGAAAGATTTGTTCCAGATGTAAATGCATCTGAAGTTGGATTGCAGTTCACATGCAGAAACTTTCCCAGAGTGACCTGAAGACATTATGAGAGTTAGATTCACAATTTTGTTTTTGATGAAAAGATTTTGGGATGTATCTTCTGTCACATCAGTGCCCATAAAGGCTCTTCCCGTGTAGTAGTGCTGGTGCCTTAGCCCTAACAATGAACAGAAATGTTTGTATGTGGTTTTGGATGCAGCAGGTTGTTTTGTTTTGTTTTGTTTTTTCCTCAAAGAGAACTTCAGAAAGAGAAAACATTTCATGGTGCAAATTACTCAGGACAGTTTTATATATAGTGCCCTACTGGTAGATGTGTATTATAATATACTCTGTGTCTTTCTTTGCAATCTTCAATAGATGAAGAAGCTTCCAACACTGTATTTTATTGGGTTATATATTTGTCGGTCAAAGAATGTGCCGGCTATAGAGCAAGACTGATAAAATATAAGAAGGCAGGCCAAATTTGAACTACACCATAATCTTTTAAATGAATTACAGTTAAAGAAAAACACACAATTACTTTATCCATCAAGTAAGGCAAATGTTTACTTGGGGATCAGTCTGATTTCAGAGTCTGTGGGGAAAAGAGCTGCTAATAAAATGTAAAATTTTCTGCTCTAGCACCTCTGTCCTTTAGCAGAACATGAAAGTCTTGACTCTCCTGATGACAAAACTTACCTTCAGAAAGCTGTCTTTTCCACTCGCTTTTGTTTGCTATAAGTTACTGTCAAATGTTCTAGGGCAACTACTAAGCATATTTGTGCCTCATTTAGCTAAAGCACAGCCAGAGCCTTCCTGATGGCCTGCTGAGCAGACAACCTCAGACTTTTTGCATGAGATGCAGTAAAATGTAATTGTCCTCAAATGTGTTCCCACTGAGTTAGGATAATGCCAAACCATAATTGCATCTAACTGGGAGCATTTGATGTATAAAATAATAAGATTGTTTTACAAGTGGCTCTTGCCATGCTGAATTTCACATTGAGTTTTAGTGGTCAGTGTAGTGAAGGAGTTCAAAGACAGACTGCTTAAATGTTCTGCGTTTTAGCTGTCTTTTGAAAATAATTAGAGCAGAGTTTTGGAGCCAAAGGTCTTTAGCCATAACTAACACAGTACCTTTCCTCAACCGCCTTTCTGCTTTTTTTCTATATGTGGCATCTGTGTGTAGGAGATGCCTTCTGAACGATCTCTAACTTAAAACTATTTGTTGTAAATACTAGGGATGAACTTGCGTATGTATTTTATTTTGACAAGTGTTTTGTAACATTTTATCTTACTTTGTGCATCTCACCATCTGTGTGCTGTTACATGTGCTGTAAATCGAGTGTCTTGGCTACAGAGCAGATGAGTTGGCTGTTGACGGCTGAAACACAATGTATAGGACTGCAGTGTCTTCATGTGTATTTGTTCTGAAGTAATTGCATTACATTGTTTACTCTTGGAACGTTGTCAAATGAATCTATTTTCTGGAAATAAGTACAAACTTACATTCCCATTATTTTCCTCTCATATGTGTTTTAATTAAATAATGTACAGCTGAAGTTCTTCAGCTACGTCTTATAAAATTTTATTGTACAGTTTTAAAAGTGTTGGACTTCTTAAATTGGCTACAAAATCTCTTCTGCGTGGCAAACGTTTCTCAGCTGTCCCATTTATTTTATTATTTTAAAGAAAAAAACATATCACACCATCTTCTGTTGGTTTTCTAGTAACAACTTCAGTACTTCCCAGTACAAATTCATTTTAGCAAACTGCTGAACCCAGTTCAGGGGCTGAACTCTTCTTTGTTCATGCAGAAACCATCCTTATTAAGACCCCAGATATATGCATGTACTGTCATTGTACTTTACCATGTCCTAGCAGCCTGTTCTCCAGTACCCCTTGGAAATAAATGCAAATGCAGCTGCGCTATTAATAAAACTGTAGCAAACAGAGGATGGTGATTTAAGTTCTGTGGTTTAGGTGAGGAGGTTTATATTCTGTTTTCTTTGGAACAAATCCAAATCCCAGGAAAAGGGTTCACCCAAGAGGCGTGCTGTGTACATGCGTGTGGTTCAGCTTGCTGCCCTGGCTAGTGGAGAAAAGTCTTTTGTGTCTCATCATTCTGATGCAGCAAGGGACCACATCAGAATGGCATGCACGTGCCCATCCTGCTCAAGGCCATATTAAAAATGGTTTCACCGAGACACAATAGCTTTAACAAAATAATCTGATTTCCTGAAATCTTTTCATGAAAAACGTTTTGGTGAACTCAGAAGATAGCAAAGTAGTTTTGGCTTGCTGACTTACTCCCTTTCAGTGTTCAATCTTTTATATCTAGTTCTTGGTTCACCTCAAAGCTGGCAATTTCCAAGCCTCCAAGTGCCACTTCTGGATAAGGTTTGCATTGAATGCTCAGGGATCAAAGCAAAATACATAAAGCACTGAGTGAGGCTACGGATGGCTGAGAAACATACTTTCCGCAAACCCTGGAGTACAATGTCAATGTAATCCTGAAGAAGATGTCCCTCCGAAGTCCCTTCCAACTGAAATCTGTCCATGGTGACCTCATTTGTGCACTTAATTTAATGTTTTGACATTCAGGCCCAATTCTGTAGGGAGTTGCTTAGCACTGTCTTTTAAGTTCTTCAAGAGCTGATCTATCAGGTGAAGCTTTTCGTTTTATGACTTTGGAGATACCCAGTCATACAGTTGGATATATAATACCTATATATCCCATGATCATTACTGTCATGTTCAGTCCTGACAAAGGTAATTATCAAAGTAACCAATCAAAAAAAACTATATCTGCATTTCCTGCCACTCAGATGCAACATTGATAAGAAGGAATGATGACCTTTTGCTTCTGCACAACTACTTCCGAGGCATCTTTTCTCTGACAAGCAACACTAGAAAACAGCTGATGGAAGCGTTTGTCTTTCTTGATTCCAACAAAAAGGCATCAAATTGGATTAACAGTGGTGGTTTAAGGGGTAAAGAGAAAAGCATTGTTTGTTGTGGCTCTCATTTCTTAACATTAGCATAGCAAATAGGTTAATCCTGGCCTGCATTAGCAAGTGTGGCCAGCAGGAGCAGGGAGGTGATCATCCCCCTCTACTCAGCACTGGTGAGGCCGCACCTCGAGTACTGAGTTCAGTTTTGGGCCCCTCACTACAGAAAAGACGTTGAGGCCCTGGAGTGTGTCCAGAGAAGGGCAACGAAACTGCTGAGGGGTCTGGAGCACAAGTCTTATGAGGAGCGGCTGAAGGAGCTGGGATTGTTTAGTCTGGAGAAGAGGAGGCTCAGGGGAGACCTCACTGCACTCTACAACTTCCTGAAGGGAGGCTGGGGTGAAGAGGGTTTGGCCTCTTCTCCCAGGCAACGAACAGGACCTGGGGAAATAGCCACAAGTTGTATCAGAGGAGGTTTAGGTTAGACACGAGGAAAAACTTTTTCTCTCAGAGAGTGGTCAGGCACTGGAATGGCTGCCCAGAGAGGTCATGGAGTCGCCATCCCTGGAAGTGTTCAAGAGGCGTCTGGATGAGGAGCTGCCAGATATGGTTTAGTGCTTGTGGTAGCAGTGGTAATGAGAAGACGGTTGGACTAGGTGATCTTATAGGTCGTTTCCAACCTTGTGAATCTATGATTCTATGATTCTGTGAATTTGGCTGCAGAGGTGGGATTCTTCAGTCTGGAGAAGAGGAGGCTCAGCAGAGACCATACTGCTCTCTACAACTGCCTGAAGGGAGGTTGTAGGAAGGCAGGAGTCAGCCTCTTCTCTCGTGCAAGCAGTGATAGGACTAGAGGGAATGGCCTCAAGTTGCACCACGGGAGATTCAGGTTGGACATTAGGAAATACGACTTCTCCAGTAGAGTGGTCAGGCTGGAATAGGCTGCCAGGGAGGTGTTAAAGGAACATTTAGATGTTGTGTTGAGGAACATGGTTTAGTGAGAACTATTGGTGATAGGTGGATGCTTGGGCTGGATGACCTTGTAGGTCTTTTCCAACCTTGGTAATTCTATGATTCAAGCTAATTGCTGCGCAATGCCCTTTTTCTCACCATGAAGCTTGTAATATTTTTTATTACCACGGGGTGGGGGTGAAGATCTTAGTGAGAACCATTCACTGCTCAGTTGTGCTCCGGCTTTTTTTTAAAAATGTTCAATGGACAGACCAGGTTTGTCAGCTGTTTGCAGTGTGGGAACCACCTCGGACACAAGGTTTTCAATCACTTGCAGCAACCAGGGTGAATTGAGGCCACTTCTTATATCATTAACTCCTTTTACTAATGGTTTTCACCCTTCACTGTTCATGATCAGCGTTTGTGGAGCTGAAGATACACTGAGTTGCTTTCCTACTGGTCCTCAGAGAGCAGCAATTTCAGTAATGTCAAGAAGACACACTGAAGCATCAAGTTATGGCTTCTTCAAATTTGGCTCATAAATTCAGGGGTGCTGTAATTATGAGCAATCCTTCAAACAGCAATGGAGAGCTTGCTAGCTACAAGTGAAAAGCTCTTTGCCATTCAATTTCTTTACTTAACTCAGCCTTGTTACTTCTTTTCCATAATTACCTAACATTGGTAATGTCACATTCACAGTTTTAATTTTGTTTTAATTTCTATACTCTTTTTGTCCCTACTTCCATCTGCTAACCGACCTTCATAAGTTTCCTTCACTAAAATAATGGTATGAGACCCGTCTTCTGTCCTACAAACTTAAATAACACATTTGTATAATGGAACAGGCATATCAAAGCTTTATTGATTCATTTTAATAATTTTATTTCACATAACCATGGCAAAAGCTGAAGTACAGAACACTTGAGCTTACTATTGGAATTAACAGAGAGATTCCAGTTTAGCTCTGTTTTAATTATTGAACAGCTCTCAAAATGAAACCACTGACCTTTGAGAATTCAGTGACCAAACAAGTGCTTATCCTCAAGGCACATATTTGGAGCCTTTATTCCCTTACAGGAAGCTTTTATGTAATACTGAAAGATGCCTATGAACATTGCAAGTACAAAGTGAATGAGGTAAGACCAAAGATATGATATATACACTGATGATGATGATGATGATATTGCTGTTGTGTGGTGAGAAGTGCATGTAAGGGGATGAAATGCTGAGGCACAAAACATTATCTTGAACAACTGGGAATGGAATTTTCTGTGGGAGGACAAGGACTGTCAGACTAACCCATGGGGTAATTCACATGTTAACAGCATCCCATACAGCACTTCTTCCTTTCACTCTCCTGTAGACTTCTTTGACTAAGGCAGAAAACATTTACATAGTTCAGAAATAGCAAAAGTTTGACATGTTTTCAACTCTCTATGGTACAAACCAGCAGCAGATGAAGAGAGATTTTGCTGGTGGGTGACCAAATACCTCTCTGGTATTTTGCTGCTGGCAAAGGCACCGCCAACAACATTTAAATAACTGCTGCAAAATTGGGAATATTTTGGAAAACAGGAGGAAATATTAAAGGATGTGTCCCAAATGTAGGGCTATCCTACCCTATAAAGTGAATGAATGTTTAAATTGAATATTCCTACCAAGGTGCAATTGTTGTTAATGAGAATATACTGGTGTCTCTCTCTTACATGGTACCTGCATCACTTGAAATGACACAGTCCTAGTTAGTGTTTCAAAAGGAAACTGATCTTAGCATTAAATTCTTATTCATGAAAGAACTAATTTAGAAGTCAATTACATAAAATGTACTTATTCTGACTACCATTAACCTCCATAGGCTGAGCTTCTGTGCATTAGTTATTTAAGGATAATAGCATCAAATAAAATAGATTCCAATTTTGTTGCTATTTCATTTTTGTCCCTCTTTTTAACCTCTTCCCACTTATTACTCTTATAAAGAGTAATTGGCAAGTCCAATTCCTGTTCAGTGGACCTCTCCTCAAAGCAAACAGCAAGGGTTCTCTAATGAAAGTGTAAAGATAAGCTGGGTTTTATGAAGTACAGTTAAATGAGAGGGGGAGAACTAGACTAAAGATCTGCTTTTGCAAAAAAATTCTTATTTGATTCCTCACATCTTTGTCCTCATCTCACTCTGCTTCAGCTCTGACCCTTTGTGAGGTCATTCAACTTATTAACCCAGAAAAAGACTAACTGTGATAAAAGAGAAAAAACAACAACAGCAACAAATGCTGTTGTTTTGTGCCAAGTTAAGGGATTGAATCACCTTAGCTCACCTCCTGCAGGCACCACAGCCAGCTCGTGGGAGACAAGAGGTACAAACTTGTAGCCATGAGCAAGCATGAAGAGATGTAGATGGGGAAGACCTGTTTCTTCTCAGTTGCAAGCTGCCTGACTGGCTCAGTTATTCCCTTAAGAAGCTGTTAGATAAATACTGGGTTATTAATGGCCAACACTACCTGATCTGGAGCCCTGAGAGAAGAGATATGTTGACTTCAAATGCGTAGGGTGCTGTTTTTATCAAGTCTTTCAGAAAGGAAGGAGTGAGCTTGAAGCTGTAGACAGGCTTCTGTCAGGCAGCAGCAGCCATGAAGCAGCTCCTATGTGAGTGCTGCTCTGGCTAGGGGAATGTAGAAATTATGACAAAGAGTGCCTGTGTGTTATATATAAGCTGAACAACAGCTTAAAGGAACAGGATGTTGTATGAATCCTTGTTTATGAGTGTAGGGTCATTATTCTTACTTGAATCAAGCCCCCAGGGCTTGAAATCTTGTCTGTGCCCTTGGCCTTAGGACAGCGACAAGAGCACACTTCCTTGTGGAGTTGCCAGACATTGGAGTTTTGAGTTGTTGGTCAGAGTAAGTCAAATCACTGAAAGTGTGATGATCAATTCTGCTTTTTTATTATGATCTTGAAATACAGTTCAACCATATTCACAAAGTCTGTGCTTTGTCAATACTCTGATGGTTTAAACAGATCAGTGGGAAACTCAGTGGGAGATACTGAGCTGTTGGTCGCTGGCTAGATCCTGAGGACATGAGGGGTAGCCCTCAGCTTCCCCAGAGCTTTGGTGATTTTCAGCTGCTTACCATCTACCTGCATCAGTATCTCTGTGGACTGTCCTTGCAGAGTTACTTCCACTGGTCACACTGTATAAGAAAATATGAGACAGAACCTATACGACAAAGGTATGTCTGATATTCCCATTAAATTATTATTGGAAATAAAGCCTGGTAGTGTCAAGGATGGTATTTACTGCTATATAGAGACCTGTAAATAAAACAAAACAAAACAACAGATATGTTGAAAGCCCATTTCTTTTTTTTTTTTCCCTCCCTCCCCAACACTGTTTTTGGGCTCACAAGCTAAATATGAGGAAAAAACCAATCAGACAGACTTAAGCAAATGTACTTTTCCTTTCTTACATCTTTCAGCCAAGATCCTTTAACCTTTCTAAAGAATGAAAAGCTGGATTATACTGCTGGCTATTGCAGTCAGCACAGAAGAAGCACAAAAGCAGGATGTCTGTACCCAAGCATATCCTGGCATTCCTGGCAATCCTGGGCACAATGGCATACCTGGTCGTGATGGACGTGATGGCTCAAAAGGCGACAAGGGAGACACAGGTACTGCGTTCAACACAAAGAGTTGGAAGTACAAAATAGTTTGCTATTCGTTTCCCAAAGATGCCTGGCACCCTGCATTAATAGATTAGTCCAGCTAGCCCTCAGAAAACATCTCAGACTTCCATCACCTTCTTGTTTGAGGATGGAGATATGAGATAAGACCTAATGAAAGCAAAATAGATAATAGAGATAATAGAGAGGTCAGGTCCAAGGGACAAAAACAGCTTCAAAGATGAAAGTCTTTACTTTCTATTTAGGGAATATTTTCAGGTCTGCTTGAACATTTTGAAGCCTGTAAACATATTTCTGCATCCTTAAAATAGCAACTATACTTTCAGAAAAAAAAATCAAGCCCAATTAAAAGAAAAAAAAAAAAAAGATCAGTGTAATAAGAAATGTGCAGAGGTAACAAGGCTTCTATTTATTACCAACATTTTACACTTGTAGGACTTGATTCAGAGTGTGCCTACTTGCTGTAACATAAGCACCATTACAGTGAAGGGCAGGGAAGGACACTATCTAAAAACAGTGTAGGATTCATGCTTGCTGTAGCAGGCTGTAGTAGAGATTTGCACATAATACTGAAGACAGGAAACCTTCTCAGCCCGAAGACAGTAACTCCTGTGGTAATTTAAGCCTCAGGATAAGGCTGCCCTTTACATCCGTGCTGCATCATCAAGGCCAGGGATCTACCAGGGGATGAACTCGCAGACATGAACTTACAACACTCCGTCAGAAGTGTCACAAATCCAGAATGCAAAACACAAAACAAACACAAATCTGCTTCATATTTGCTCACAAATTTTGGTAGGAGAGCTTTCCCCCAACAGGCTGTCGGTCAGGTCACCAACTGTGTGGCATCACACAGTGGGCATTGTGTCTTAGTGCATAAACCTGTCATGAACAGTCCTATTGTGTGCACAAATCAATCAAAGCAAAATGAAATTGTGCTGATCAGATAAACCCTTCTGCCATCCTGATCTTGCAGATCGTGAATCCCAGCTTTTGGTTGTTTTTTCTTCTTTTTTTTTTTCAGTGCAGCACATAACCCAGCACGTAAAACAAACTGAGGTCAACAGTCCACAAGAAATTAACTTGAAATGTGCTACAGTGTTTTACTATGCCTTTTAAGCCAACGGAAATGCCTGACCTAAACAGACAGTAACTGGTGCAATCACAACCCAAAAGCTAATGAATCACTTTCTTTGCCAGAAAAACCTGTGCCTCCACAGCAAGTGAGTGCTGCAGTCAGCGATGAAGGTGTAGTCTGATGTGCATTTCTTTGGTAGTAATAATAGTACAGGCAGGAACCTCTGCTAGATCTTGTTGCCACCCCTCCACTCCCCTCTCCAATACACCACAACACTTTGTGTGCCTACACAGTAAATCAGATCAGCTGAAAAATAATCAGCACTTACAGTTTGGGTAAGAAAGTTACCTGCTGCTTACTGTCTGCTCTGGGCCACTGAAAGTCAGGTCTACTCACTTCAGTATTTTACCTTCAGTGTCTGCTGAATAGTTACTTTGAATTTGTTTATAAAGCAATTTACAGAATTCTGCCAGGCAACCCTTTACGTGCTCTTTCTGTTTTCAGTGACCTCGTCTTGCTTAAAATTAAAAAAATCCATCAGCTTCTTACTAGGCAGATTCAATTAATTGCTATGCTAAATGAAGGGATTAAGAGCGAATGCTTCATTCAAATCTACAAACAATATTATTCTACAGTGATATTTCATCACCATTGGCAAATGCCTGCAGATGTCTTTTCTTTGGGGGCAGTTAATCACTGTTTCACTTTGAGGTTTTTTGTTAGGGTAAAGCTTCTTTCTGAATGTAGCTTCCTCACTCCTTTTCCTGCTGGTATCTTCCATGTTATCTTCCATGGATGAAGGCAACAAGAGGACAAGAGGTTTTCACCTCACTGATGTTGACCAGCACACTCCACATAGTTCAATATCCCCCTTCTTTATGTTAGGAACTCTCTTTGTCTCAAAAAGGTGTTCTTCCCAAGCAGAGTTTCTGTTCTCCCAGTGAGATAAAAGCCTCAGCAGTGGCATGCACCAGAAGTCATGAATAAAATGACTACATTATTGCTTAGCCAAACTTGAAGAGGAATGATCAGAGAAGGATTCAAATCCCATTTTTTTCTGGTACTACAGTTGTTTAATGAAGATCTGTTTTTTTCTTCTGTACTAGGTGAAGCAGGACTTCCTGGCACTCCAGGGAAAGATGGTGCAAATGGAGAAAAAGGACAAAAAGGTCAGAGAGGGAGCACTTCAATTTGTTAGTTGTCTATGGGTTTATGAGCATTGGACATGCTATATACTCTAGCTGTAGCAAAGCAATGCTAAAGTTTAACTCCTAGTGCACTACATGATGTTATGATGTGGAATACAATAACCAAAAACCATAAAACCATGACAACCTTTTTTCAGAAGGGGTAGAGGCTGACAATACAAGAGGGATTTGCTCCCTCCAGTTATCCTTCTGCCTCTGATGCCACATAACTTATCTCCTCAGCCTATGACTTCACCTTTCCTATTGCTCATCCCTTTGTCAGCTGAGGCAGACACCACATCTGTAGCTATCCAAGGAAACTGAAGCTCCCATAGGCATGTGTGTACCTTCAGGCAAAGGTACTTCAAAAAGAATTACAAAAGACATGAATTGTACACCTGAAAATACAGTAGATCCTGTTATTCAGTAAGATCAATCAGGTGGGTCCCTTCCAACTTGGGATTAATTGGGATAATTCCACGATTCTATTCTCTTGCACCTTTTCCATGCCTTTGTGCAATCACACCTCATGCAAATAGCCCAGAGTTAAGCCAGCATCTTCAGTAGTATTTTAAAATACATGCCCACGAGGCATTAGCCCCAACATCCTGGCTTAAAGCAGCCCCCAAGGGCCACAGGACAAGAGCTGCTATGCATTCTATAAAACCAGCATCTCACCTCAGATCCCATTTCCCATATTCTTGTGATGTTTTTCCTATCTCATCACAGCAATCATAAACTTTTCCATAATCCCAACAGCCCAAGCCATGAAGGTCTAGAAAATGGCTACACCACAAGCTTAGCCAAACTATGTGCATATAGTAAGTCTCCTGAATGATCTGTGAATAAAAGCAAGTAATGAGACATTGAGCAAGTTGGAACACAAATTCAGTAACTTGGTGATGCTGGACTTGTGCATCTTTTGGAGTAATTGTGCATAGGCAATTTATATTTCCAAAAGCATGGAAACCTGCCAAATACTGTATCCAAGTTCTCCAAAATCCTTAGGATTATTCTGAAATACACCATGGAATATGCACTGCATGGGAGTAATTACAAGCTGCTCTACAGCCCTCAGATGTTTCCCCAGTCTACTAGAAGGAAGGAGAGTGAGACATGAAAACACAAATGTTTAACATTACAGAGCTATCTTCTCTTCCCATGTCAGTGGCCTGTTGGATCTGTTGTGCTTCTTTTCCAAGAGGCTAACCACAGAATTTCATGGTTTTACTTCATTGCTGCTGCCAAATACTCTCAACTCTGAGCTGAGAACTGTGTAAAGTTCACATTTTACATACAGTATTATTCCCAATACCAAAAGCCACAAGCTTTAACACAGAAATGATCCGACTCTGGCTTTGATTGATAGAGTGTACGGACATTATGGCATCTTCTAGCACTCACATCTATCAGTTGCTAATGTGCTATTCAAAATATAGGACCTTTCTCTGCTTTGTACAGAAGGATTTTCAAAGGCTTTGAGTTTCATTCCAAGTGTGAATGAAGAATAAATGGAGCATGTGAAAGCAAATACCAATATAAAAAGCCTTTAGTTGCAATTCAACAGCAATCTAGGTAACCCAAACAAAGACCCATCATATAGAAACGATATAAACTCATGGCAAGTTAGATCTGGGTGTTGCTCAAGTAGTAGATTCTCTGACTAAATTGCGAACTGTCTCCCCCACATATAGAAAAGGCTGAAAATATGGGTCTGAACAGATGCTGTTTGTAGGAGATGATCTGAGCAGTCAGTGCTATCAGCAGCCTGCAGACAAATCACACCTTCCTTTCTTTGACCTTATTTTTGTTGCTTTCAGCAAAGATCCCTGTCTTCTATTGGCAGGCTTTTCTGTCTTGAACTCACATGTATGAAACGCTGTACATATGATGAACACGGTATAGACTGTGGTGACATACACATATATTTTTGTACTGAAACTCATGTTTTGACTCACTAATCCATTGGACATTTTTTTTTCCCACTTAGGAGCCAATGGGACTGTTGAAGAGAAGGGGAACAAAGGAGATAAAGGAGAAAGAGGACGACCTGGGAAACTAGGACCAAAAGGAATTATAGGGTCAGTGGGTTACAAAGGTCAGAAGGGAGAGCTGGGACTGCAAGGACAAAAAGGGTTAAAAGGAGACATTGGGCCCATAGGTCCAAAAGGGGCAAAGGGTGAAATTGGCCATCCTGGAATAATTGGTTTGCCAGGGCCAGTTGGTCCCATTGGTAATCCAGGTCCTAAAGGTAATACTGGAGATCTGGGGCCACCAGGCAGTCCAGGAATTCAAGGGGAAAGAGGCTTGAAAGGAGACAGAGGAGACAAGGGGAACACAGGTGCCCCAGCAGTTCTGCCAAGGAGTGCTTTTAGTGTAGGCCTTACAGCTGCTACCAAGTTTCCTCCCCATAGTCACCCAATCAAGTTCGACAAGGTGCTTTATAACGGCCTAAGTGACTATAACCCAGTTACTGGCAAATTCACCTGCAAATTCTCTGGTGTTTACTATTTCACCTACCATATCACTGTCTACTCGAGGAACGTCCGAGTAGCTCTAGTCAAAAACGGGATCAAGATGTTGCACACCATGGATGGATACCAGGGTGCTGAGGACCAGGCGTCGGGAGCTGCCATCCTTCAACTACGGGCAGGAGATGAGGTGTGGCTGCAGGCTCACCGAGGAGAGAGTTTCAACGGCCTGTTTGCAGATGCTGATGATGATACCACCTTCACTGGGTTCCTCCTGTTCAGCACCTCTGAGATGCTGGAACCCACAGCATGAAGCCACGCTGTTAATCTGTGACTCGAGTGAATTGTTGTCTGATTTCTGCTCATCCAAATCCAATATTGTTCAAAGCGGTGGAGGTTCTTTTTGAAACTCATAGAATCATAGAGTGGCCTGGGTTGAGAATGACCACAATGATCATTTAGTTCCAATCCTCCTGCTATATGCAGGGTTGTCAACCACCAGACCAGGCTGCCCAGAGCCACATTCAGCCTGCAAGCAAACGCGATGCTGGTTTGCTTCGTACTCTTCCTTGCTTTTTTTTTTTTTGTTTTTTTTTTACAGATTAATCCTTATTTTATTTCCTGCCTCGTGTTTTGTTTGTTCTATCCATTAATGCCATATGCCTGTGTCCCTCAGTACACCCCAGTAAAGTTTCTGCTGGCCAATTCCATCTGAATATAGCAGAAAACAAACAGTTCTGATGCCCATCTGTTAAAACACGGATCGAGACGACAGAAACAGTATTATAAGTAAAGAGCGTTAAACTCCCCCTTGGCCCAGTCGGGCGTCCTAAGCCGCTCTCGTCAGCTGCAACGCACGGCCGCGGGGAGGCAGCGCGGGGCCGGCCGGGCCGAGGGGAGGCGCCGCTCCCGCTCCGCTTCCCGCTCGCGAGCGCCGCTCCCCGCCTCTGGCCAGAACGCGCAGAGGTCGCGGCCGTACCCGGAGCCGAGCTCCCGGGCGCCTCGCCGGCGTTACCGCGCTCCGCCATGCTGGCCGGCTGCCGGCGAGCGCTGCCCGCGGCCCTGGGCCTTGCGCTGCGGGGCCGGGCGGCCGGGGGGCCGGGGCGGCGGGCCGTCAGCACCAGCTGGTGCCCCGTGGGTGCCGCCTTCGATGCGAAGCAGCAGCGCAGGAGCGCGGCGGGCAGGGAAACGGTGAGCGGTGACAGGGCAGGGCAGGGAAGGGAGAGGGCTGGGGGCGGCGGGGCTGCGCCGGTCACGGAAGCCAGAGGATGCGAGACATGGGGTGGGAGGTGCGCGCTGCGTGCACAGCGTGTTGGAAACCACGGGGCCGAACTGCGGCCTCTTCCGGGATCTGAGGAAACAGGGTACTGGGCGGAGGGAGCCGTGTCTGTGTGTCTGTGTGTCTGTGTCTTTAGCCTTGTGTGCAGAGCTGCTGCTTGGATGTATATTGTTTTATCATTATTGTGTCCGTGCTCTTCAGCAGTGCTTTGGAATTAGACTGAATTAGCTGTCATCATTGTATGTGGATACTATTCATAATGTGAAGTGGCTCACTACAAAGATTATATATTGGGTTGGTGACTCTCGGGCTTTCTGATGTATTTCTTTTTAGGATGAGTTAGTTATATTTGTTTATGAGGATCCTAAGAATCTGAACAAGCTCCTGACCAGCATAGGATGGCAGTCTTGATCACAGAATCATAGGGGTTGGAAGGGACCTCCAGAGATCATCGAATCCAACCCCCCTGCCAAAGCAGGTTCCCTACACCAGGTCACACAAGAAGGTGTCCAGGCAGGTCTTGAATATCTCCAGTGAAGGAGACCCCACAACCTCCCTGGGCAGCCTGTTCCAGTGCTCCGTCACCCTCACCGTAAAGAAGTTCTTGCGCACATTTGTGCAGAACTTCCTATGCTGCAGTTTCTGGCCATTTCCCCTTATCCTGTCTCCACACACTGCTGAAAACAGTCTGGACTCGCCACTCTGCCCCCAAACTTTAGATATTTATAGACCTGGATCAGGTCCCCTCTCAGTCGTCTCTTCTCAAGGCTAAACAGACCCAGTTCACTTAGCCTTTCTTCATAGGGGAGATGCTCCAGGCCCTTCACCATCTTTGTGGCCCTCTGCTGGACTCTTTCCAAGAGATCCCTGTCTTTTTTGTACTTTTGGGGGCCCAGAACTGGACACAGTACTCCAGATGAGGCCTTACCAGGGCAGAGTAGAGGGGAAGGATCGCCTCCCTCGACTTGCTGGACATGCTCTTCTTAATGCACCCCAGAATGCCATTGGCCTTTTTGGCCACGAGGGCACACTGCTGGCTCATGGCCAACCTGTTGTCCACCCCAGGACACCCAGGTCCCTCTCCGCAGAGCTCCTCTCCAGCAGGCCATCCCCCAGCCTGTATTGGTGCATGCAATTATTCCTCCCCAGATGCAAGACTCTACATTTGCTTTTGTTAAACCTCATCTGGTTTCTTACTGCCCAGCTCTCCAGGCTGTCCAGATCTCGCTGAATGGCAGCACAGCCTTCAGGCGTGTCAGCCAATCCTTCCAACTTCGTATCATCAGCAAACTTGCTGAGGGTGGCCACTATCCCCTCATCAAGGTCATTGATGAAGATGTTGAACAAGACCGGACCCAGCACAGACCCCTGGGGGACACCACTGGTTACAGGTCTCCAGCCAGACTCTGCACCGCCAACGACGACCCTCTGCGCTCTGCCAGTCAGCCAGTTCTCAACCCACCTCACTGTCCACTCGTCTATCCCACACTTCCTCAGCTTTGTTATAAGGATGTTGTGGGAGACAGTATCAAATGCCTTGCTGAAATCAAGGTAGACTACATCCACTGCTCAGTGATATGCTTGATGGCACTGTGCGTACAGATACATAGAATCAGAGTCATGAAGGTTGGAAAAGACCACTAAGATCATCCAGTCCAACCATCAGCCCAACTCCACCATGCTCTACTAATTACATCCCTCCCTGCCACATCCACGTGGTTCTTAAACACCTCCAGGGACGATGACTCCACAGCTCCCTGGGCAGCCCATTCCAGTGCCTCACAGCTCTTTCTGAGAAGAAGTTTTTCCTAATATCCAACCTGAACCTCTCCTGGCACAATTTGAAGCTATTCTCTGTTACGTGGGAGAAGACGCTGACCCCCACCTCTTCAAACCCTCCTTTCAGGCAGTTGTAGAGAGCGATGAGGTCTCCCCTGAATCTCCTCCAGACCAAACAATCCCAGTTCCCTCAGCTGATTTCCATCAGACTTGTGATCCCAACCCTTTGTAGCTTCACTATTCTCTGGACACACTCCAGGGCTTCACTGCCTTTCTTGTAGTGAGGGGCCCAAAACTGAGCACAGCACTTGAGGTGTGGCCTCACCAGTGCTGAGTATGCTGAATATCTGAGAGTTCCAGGTGTTGGTGCTCCAAATCACCTGTTCCTGCAGCAGTGAGACTGTTGAACTGGGACTAAGCAATTCAGCCACTACCGCAGTTCTGACTGCTGTTGACAGTTTAGCATTTGTTTGGGAAACACTTTTCATCTCTTCCCCTCCCTTTGTATGCACACTGATGAATATCTTTCTTCAGCAAAAGATCCAGCTAAATGTTGTGCATTTGCCTACTTTAGAGAAAGGGCTTTGTATTTTCTTGGCCTTTGGAAAGACTTAAGAGCTTTGTAGGAACACAGATGTGTATTATAGGCTTGCTTAGAAGTTAAAATGGGTAGGGTATAAATGCAGATGCCAAGCCAAGAGATGATGCAGCAGCTGTGCAATCACACAGATGAAGAATATGGAAAACCTGAGCTCTCAGGATCTGCATAGCAGAGGTCCTCAACTATCTGGAGCAGACTAAAGTGGCCGGGCCTTGAGTCTTATGCAACAAGCGTTACTGAAGGGCACTGTAATGCATGTATGCATATGTGTGCATCTGTTGACATACACATAAATATATATATATTTTTTCCAGTGTTTTCTTTATTGCTGTCTGGTTCCTGTCCCCATATAACAAATGAAAACATGGGAAGTGGAAAGAGTTTGTCTTAGGGTGGCCAACTTATGTATTATAAAAAAGTGATCACATTAGCAACAGGAATAGAATAGATCAAAGCAGCCCATAATGTCCCAAATGCTTATTTTTGATGATGCTTCTTCTTCAGAACATATGCTTTTACAGACAAGCCATAAATAGAGATGCTTGTATTGTGGTTGGGCAATTGCAAAGGGAGTTGTATATTGCTTTCAGAGTTACAATTTTATCTTCTTTAGAGGTGTATTTTTTATTTTTTTTTCCTACTGTGGTTCTGTACTGTAGAACTTTCCTAGCAAGTGTTAAAAATTTTGTGTGATCTGCAGCAGGAACTTCTTAACTCTCTTCAATAAGTGCAGTATGTAACTGCTGACCATGTCTGCCCTGCCAAAGTTATTCTCAGTCAGTGTATTTACCCTGAATTCTGGGACATGGACAGGCTTGGTAAAAAAACATTCAGGAGCAAAACTGTTCATACCATATTATTTTTGAGTTGTTGCTTGTCATTCCCTTGAGATCTTTTTCCAGAGCTTGGGGCTCATTTCATGAGCTGGAGATCTCTGTTCTGTTGGTATCTGGAACAGCTGGTCAAGACATTCATTCACTGTTTTGACAACCCTTTTGCTCTTCACTTTCCTTGATAAGTCTTTTTGCTTCACAAGGATGATTTTCCCTATTTTCAGAATGTAAGACTTCTTATGATTTGTCATGTGTTTGTGCTTTGGAAGGAAGAAAACTGCTTTGAAGGAAGGACAGTACAGCAAGTTACAGGGTGGAACAGGAGAAGTTTGTGTGGGTTTTATATCAACCTCTTTCCATTTGCTGAGAAGAATCCTGGCTGAAAGAATTCCAGTGAGGATGTTCTTTGAAGGGTAATGCTGGAAAGTGAAGATGTTCATGTATGATGCCACTATCTTTGACTGATGTTAATTGATTTTATGACTGTTAGCTCTACTTAGGATACTTGTGTTGGAGGGATCATTCTGGTAAAATTTCACAGTGGAAATTTCATACTGAAACAAAGAGACAGAAGACAAGGAAGGTGATAGCGATGTGTTTCTGTTCTGTTCTGCACTGCACTGCAGGGTCTGTTTGATGTTCCAGAACTGAGTTGTCCAGAAGGATTTCAAGAAGCACAGGACAAAGCATTGCAGGAATCGGAACAACTAGTTCAGAAGGCATGTTCAGCACCACCTGGGCCTGAGATTGTAAAGATCTTTGATCAGCTTTCAGATGCTTTATGCAGAGTAGCAGATTTGGTAAGTTACTTTTTATTACTATTTTAAGCAATTCCTTTTAAACTGACTGACTTTACACCTTACGCTGTTCTGTTTCATTTTACATTTTTCAGTATTGCAGTAAATAGTTGATCAGCTCTGTGAAGTTTTGTATTAAGACAGAAAAGTAAATTGAGTGAAAGTTAATTACAGAGGCTTTAACAGAATATAGTTAACTACAAATCCTGTCAAACTGTCCAGTTAATTTTAGGACAGATGTAGGAGCAGTACGGAAGCCGTGACAAAAAAGACAGTGCTGAAATCAGAATAGTATTTTACTATTTCTTCTGTAATATTAGTACGTAAACTTTCCAGCATCAGTTATGTTATAGAAGATGGGGGACTGCATAACTTGTGGTTGGAAATAGTATTGCCTTTTATTAATACAGTGCAACTGTTTCCTAGACTGCAGTTTCTGATGTCTGCAGAATTATAGTACTAGATCTGCAGAGAGGGACCTGGGCGTCCTGGTGGATGACAGGTTGGCCATGAGCCAGCAGTGTGCCCTCGTGGCCAAAAAGGCCAACGGCATTCTGGGGTGCATTAAGAAGAGTGTGTCCAGCAGGTCGAGGGAGGTCATCCTCACCCTCTACTCTGCCCTGGTAAGGCCTCATCTGGAGTACTGTGTCCAGTTCTGGGCTCCCCAGTACAAAAAAGACAAGGATCTCTTGGAAAGAGTCCAGCGGAGGGCCACAGAGATGGTGAAGGGCCTGGAGCATCTCCCCTATGAAGAAAGGCTAAGTGAACTGGGTCTGTTTAGCCTTGAGAAAAGACGACTGAGAGGGGACCTGATCCAGGTTTATAAATATCTGAGGTGTAGCGGCCATAGCGGTGAGGCCAGTCTCTTTTCAGTGGTACGTGGAGACAGGACGAGGGGAAACGGACATAAGCTGCAGCACAGGAAGTTTCGCACGAATGTGCGTAAGAACTTCTTTGTGGTGAGGGTGACGGAGCACTGGAACAGGCTGCCCAGGGGGTTGTGGAGTCTCCTTCTCTGGAGATATTCAAGTCTCGCCTGGATGCCTACCTGTGCGACCTGGTGTAGGGAACCTGCTTTGGCAGGGGGGTTGGTCTCGATGATCTCTAGAGGTCCCTTCCAACCCCTACAATTCTGTGATTCTGTGATTCTGTGATCCACTGCTTTATATCACAAAATGTTGAGTTTTGCCGTGTACTCTTTGTTGCTCACTAGAAATTGTCCAAAATGTATCTTTTAGAAGAAGATTGCTCTTTATCTGTAGAAAGCATACCCTACTGAAATCAATTGCTAATAAATAATATCTCATTTTGCCATTGGTTTTCATATTTGAATTTCTCTTGGTTTCAATTTTCAAATCTTCTTCCTCGTTCTTTTCAAGACCTCTTTTATCACAGGGGTTGAAACGAGGTGATCATTATGGTCCTTTTTAACTCAGGCCATTCTATGGTTCTGTGATTCATGAAGTACTTGCACACTCGTTCTCTTTTGTCTATTATTTTATAATATAAACTATGATCATTTCCTCTTAATCAGTCAATACCTAACTCAAGCACTTCATGTTAGAATTCAGTAGTCATAGTTTTTTTTTACTTTGCAGAGTTAAAGCTACCTTGGTTCCTCCTGTGAGCTGCTTTCAGGTTTATATGTTCAAAGATGGCCTATCCTCCTTGCAGAATTTTATTTGCAAGGGATTTGGGCTGGAACTCTAAGGGGTACACTGTACTAACACAGTTTAAAGAAGTACATAGATCAAAGATAGTTTTGGAAAGACTTACTCACTGTCTGCTTTAAAACTTGTTAGCACAATTCTTCAGTAAGCTTTATTTTTGAGGAAAAAAAATGCAAATTATTCAAATAGGTTATACAGAACCGTATCAATAAACATTAAGTAGAACTATTCCAGTGCAACTTTGTTTATAATTAAATTTTTTTAATATGATTTCATGACTCATTATTTTCTTCTTTTACTGTATCAGGCTGATTTTGTGAAAATTGCCCATCCTGACTTTGCATTCAGAGAGGCTGCTGAAGAAGCTTGCCGGAATATCGGTACTATGGTTGAAAAGTACGTTCTCTTTGCTGTTGCCATTTGCATCTTTTAAGTGTACCATATGATCATCTGTGATAAGATGGATCCAAAAAAATATGTAAGAAATGTTTGTGTATGGCAACAAATTTTCAGTCTTCCTATAAGAGATATACAAGAATTTAATTTTATTACAGTGTCTAATAAAATATTTTTCTCCTTACGTTTGATTTTATGTACATAACAGAGTTTAGGTTATCAGCTGACTCCATGTCCCTGAAATCCATTGATGATTTAAAACTGCATTTTTCTAAGACTTGTAATAGTTAGCTAGATGTTAGTAAGACGCGTGTACAAAATGTTAATTTGGTTTGAAGGTTCAAGCTGTTGTATTTCACAACACTTTTTCCCTGGAGTGCTGAACCTTTGAATTTCAGCCTGTGAGTGCGATATGTGAAAGAGAGAAGGACAGTCCCTGTTTAAGTTAAATGTTTTGTGGTGTGTCTGTGTAGGACTGAGATAGATACATTTGGTCTACTCTGACGTGTGAGATCTTGTAAAATTCCATTTCATAGAACTTGTTCTTAAAACCTTCTGCATTCAAAGTTTGGACCTGCTTCTGGACATTTGCTTGGTTTTTGTTTTTTCTTTTTAACATCTTAATTCGAAATCCTGAAAGTTACCTCTGTGATCCGGTATTATATCAGTTTGGTAAGCTTTGTGACTGAAATATCTGGTTAAAGAGAAATTTCTGAAATGTATTTCAGCAGAACAGTTGCTTTGGTCTTGCCAGAGTGTTTGGGAAACCTTTCACTAGCAACAGTTTTTCAAGAGCTTAGTGGACGTGCCATTTGTAGCAATGTGACTTCAATATCTGAATGATATTTCTGATTTAAAATTTGTAGAAAGTGTTCACAAATTAACCTGAATCTCTTAGAACAGAATCATAGAATAATAGAATGACTTGGATTGGAAGGGACCCTAAAGACCATACTTGTATTTCCCACAAAATGACATCCAGAATTATTTTCCTGTCAGAAGCACTAAATGTATTTCCATGCTAATTTGTCTACATGTTGTTTGTTGTATATTTGTAGTTTTTAGGTATTCTTGTGAACTAGGAACTTTGGTTTTAATGTTATCTTGGTAAAGACTTAACTTGGCCTTTAAGTAGTACTATCAAGAGACTGAAGTATTTATAGTGGATGCGAATGTATGATTCTTTTCTTCTGTCTTTCCAGATTAAATACAGATGTTGAACTCTGCCAGAGTTTGAGACGGTTGTTAGCTGATGAAGTTGTTATGAATTCCCTCGATCCAGAAACCAGGTACTTATTAATGTTTATAGGTTTAGGTGTTTAGATAGTATATCTCATTCCTTACTGAACATATAGTTTGTGTTTTGTCCAACTGGAAAACATACCACATCTCTGTGACAAATGTGTTGATTATTACTGAATTACCTGTATGTGAGTTAAAAGTTGTAGTTCTGCAGTCTTGGAGCATGCCCCTGTGACTGCAGAGCACAGCTTTACTGATATCTGTGAAAATAAAAAAATGAGAGTTCAAGATTTTCTGTAATAATAGCAGCTTGATTAAAATGAGGTGCACTTCTGTGATGTATGCATCAAAGTAAGTGTTTAGCAATAAAAATAGGGAACAGACTTACACCACTTGAGTTCAGTTTGTAGAATCTGAAATCAAGGAGCTTTATTCAGTCTGAGAATATCAGGTGCCTCTTTTGATTTTTAGGCTTAGTCAAGAGTCCAGGAGAAAAATTTCTAGTACATAATACCATTGTTGATGTTTCAGGAAAAAATAAGAATGCATTTATTAATGGAACTTGTGAGCTGCAGATGGTTTTTCTTCTTTCAAAATCAGATTATCAGTATGTTTAAAGCTTACTTTATGATTGACATAAAACATTTTGTTAGCTGTTTATGTACTTACAGTTTTTGATTATTTTTTTCCTGACGTGGTTAGACAAGTTTAATGCCTAATGTTTGCTCATGTTACAAGTAAGTTATTTCCTTGATCCCTCTTTCCATATAATCAAATATGATAGATTTGAAGAGATTGTTTTCTGATCATTTAGAATAAATGAATTGTCAAATTAAAAAGGTAATTTGCACAAATTGGCTGAATACCTAGATTAAGTAGTAGAATTATTTTGAAAGATTACTTTCAGTGCAGATGACTAAACAACTACAAAGGAAAAATTTTGATTCATTGAGTAAACTGTTAAGGGCTTAAAACATAGGAAGTCTGTCTGTAACAGCAATACTTGTGGAATAAATAATATCCTCTATTAAATATATCAAACATAACTAATATAAAAGTTGTGAAGAAATTATGCTTAGTATCAAATGAGGCTGTTTTAACAGGGATTTACTGTATTTTTAGGCGAGTGGCAGAACTTTTTATGTTTGATTTTGAGATCAGTGGCATTCATTTGGATGAAGAAAAGGTAATTTTTTGCTACAACACCTGTATAGAAATTTTCATGACTACCACCAAAGACCAGATAACAATACATACAGGATATGAAATGTGATTCTGGGCCAATTTGTCCTCTGAAAAGCCCTTTGCCTTCTGTGGAGAATTTGGTGTCAATCAGAAGAGATGAATTTTCTCCATCCTAAGTCATTTCTATAGTGGGCTTTTTTTAATGTTGTTTTAGATGTTAGTTGGCTGTTCTTTATATGAAGTATGTTTGAGTAGCTCATCTTTCCTTTGTTGACTTCAGCTATACCTTAAGAATGTGTTGATGCTGTAAGTCTGATCTTAAATGTAGCATTTTCAGCATCATTTCTGGGAAGTTTAAGGTTTTTTTAAACTTAATATCTGAAGATCCTATGTATTTTGTACTTGAATTTTTTTACAGCGTAAAAAGGCAGTCGACCTCAACGTCAGAATATTGGATTTGTGTAACGAATTTCTGACAGGAACTCACCTTCCCAACAAGATTGACAAACGTGTTTTGCCAGAGCATATTCGGTCTAATTTTGCAACCGAAGGCAATTACTTAGAAGTTGCTGGTCTGCACGCTGACTGTCCCAATGATCTGGTGAGTACTACCCAAGTCAGCTTTGGCATACTCTTTAGCAGAAGAGCATATTAGTTATTTTAATTGGTATTCAGGCATATGCATATGGAAAACAGAGGATCAATCAGTGAAAAACTTAGAAGTTATGTTGGATGTAAAGAAAAAATCTTTTACAGTGAGAGCGGTGAGGCACTGGCACAGATTGCCCAGAGATGTGTTGGAAGCTCTGTCCCTGTAGACATTCAATGCCAGGCTGGACCAGGCTCTGAGCAGTTTCATCTTTCTATAGGTGTCCCTGTGCATTGCAGGAGGGTTGGACTAGATGTCCTTCAAAGGTCCCTTCCAACTCTTAATGATTCTGTGATTCTGTTAAATGGATGACTTCACTGCAGCAGACACAGATAAGGCTGAGATGCTAACTGCTTTCTTCTCCTCGGTGTTCAGCAACAAGGTCTTTCGGGTACTAAGTGAAAGAGTTCAGAGAGAAGAACAGCCAGCTATAGATGAGGATCCAGTTTGGGATGGTTTCAGAGAATTCAGCCTGCACAAGTCCTTGCAGTCAGACAAGGTGCATCTAAGGGTTTGGAGAGATCCTTGAAAGGTTGTGAAGACCAGAGAAGAACCCCAATTATTAGTGTCAATGAGGGGTGGCTGGGCAACAAGCTGAGCATGAGCCAGCAATGACTCAGGCAAAGCGAACAGGCTGGGTGAACAAGGGCAAAACCAGAGACTGAAGGAAAAGTTTATAGCCTTTTATACAGCATACTTTAAACCACATCTAGATTGCTGCATCCAGTTTGGGACACCCCTCACTACTTCTCCCAAGAAGGACAGTGTCATACTGGAGTGACTTGGAAGCACAATTGGAAATTAGAAATTCCAACTGGAGAAACTTCTTCATTATGAGGATATCCACGGAATAAATCAGAATGCCCAGAGAGGTTGTACTGTCTCTTGATCAGTGGGGATTTTCAAGACCCAAACAGATAAAGCTTTGTGTAAACTGATTTTACCTTATAGCTGACACTGCTTTCGGTACAAGGTTGGACTAGAAACCTCTTTAGGACCCCTCCAACGTGAATTATCCCAAATAATCCTACTTTAGTTATTGTTGATGATACTTGATGGATTTAGATTCTTTGAAATGTGACAGTGGTTATCTAGTCTTTTAGATGTGAATCTAGGAACATATTACAACTCCCAAATCTTCTCACATAAAGTAATTGAGGTGACTGAAATCTTGTTTATCACGAAAAAGAGAAAAGCTGACTGTAGTAGAATCCAAGCTGAATTGTTTGTTCTCTGTAAGAAATGAAAAATGAATTAAAATAGTGGCACTGAGAGGATGTAAATGAAGGAAAAATACTCACTGCGTGTCATTTATAAACTTGTCCTGAAAACAGTATGATCTGCAGAATTGCTACTTAAGCGTCCAGTAATACATCAGTAAAGATTGCAATTCTATGAGTCAGGTATTTGAAGAGGCTCTCTGGAAATCATAAAATACAGATTGGAAGGGACCTCTGGAGCTTGTCAGTTCAAGCCTTATCCTGTTCAGAGTGGGATCAAGTAGGTCAGGTTGCTCATGGCCAATATCCAGTTGAATTTTGAACGCTTTCGAAGCATGGAGATTGTACCATCTTGCTTGGCAACCTGTACCCCTAGTGTTTGTCCACTTATTGTTTTTTTCCATGGTATTGAATGGGAAATATTTATCTGCCAGCTTGTGTCTGTTACATCTCATCCTCTTGCTCTGCACCAAAAAGGGTCTGGCTGCACCTTCCCTTTGTACAAAATGTACAATGTAAAGGTCTTCTTAAATTGGTTTGTGAAATAGAAAAAGCATTCTACCGAGGTTGCTGAGGAGACTTTTTTGAGGTATAATAAAAATAAATCAGAAATAGGAGAAAGGCCAATTGTCCATGAGCAGATGGACAGACTAATAGCTTGCTACCTTGAGAGAAATGAGGCTTTTCTTTTCCTCTCTGTCTTTCCCCTGATCCTGTCTCTGGTTCTCATCAGATCCTTCCAGGAGCCAGTTTGAATGACATGCAAAGGACAATTTTCAGAGCTTTTAATGAGCTAAGACAGTTCACAGAATGGTCTGAGAAACACAGATGTTGGCACAAAGAGAGGCAATAAGGAGGGGACTGTTGACAGGAGTGGAGAACAGGATCCCTTTTAGCACTCTTGAACTGTTATGTTGTCTCACTGCATTTCATCTTTAATGAGTAAGAGAGCAGTAATTGACAAAGAGTCATAATTACTATTATTAAAATACTTTGGGCTTTTTCTAACAATATCAACAAATACCAGATTTTTAGTTGCATTGCTTGTTTCTTTAGGAGTTAGACTGTAATAATGTGACTTTATTATTATTATTATTTTTTTTCCATATTAGGTACGAGAAGCTGCTTACAAGATTTTTCTTTACCCAAATGCTGAGCAACTAAACTGTCTAGAAGAACTGCTTGCTAGCCGAAACAGTCTGGCACAGTTGGTTGGGTATGAGACCTTTGCCCACAGGGCTCTTCAGGGAACAATGGCCAAAAATCCAGGTATAAGACATGTGTGGAACAATAAGCTGAGAAAGCGAGCTGTGTTAGGTGTGATGTTAAAAGCTGCTAGTTTGTTTTGCTAAGTTTACACATATTTCTTCTAGTGAAGTTTCTTATTTCATTTGCTATTTGCTGTATGAAATACTCATGTTTCCTTGTAATTGGCAATAGTATGAATAGGGTCTGGTATTTTTTGTTCAGAATCAGTATTCAGTCTTCAGATTACAAAGTTGCCATTATCCTATAGTGACATAATATAAATATGGTACCGAATTCCCTTGAAATGGTGGTGCAGTGGTCAATGATACGATTTCTTATTCTAAAAACAACCAGATTGTTTTTATGCTCTTACGTTCTAAGGATCCTTTTTGTTTGTTTGTTTGGGAAGCTCTGATATAAATGCGACACCCTTTAAGGGACTGAATCACCTTTTTTTTTTCTTTTTTTTCTCTTTTTTTTTCCTCCCCCCCGCACTTCTAGAGACAGTAACACAGTTTCTAGAGAAGCTTTCTGACCAGTTGTCTGAAAGGTATGTCTTTTCATTAAGATATTTTTGTAAGCAGACTTGTATTTCAAGAGCAGAGGGATTCATGTATTACAAAATCAGTCATTGCTGCTTATGTTTTGATGAAATAAAAAGCAAGACTGTCTCAGAGTTCTGAGGTGAATTATTAAAATATATTTTGTGGCTATGATTGGAGAATAGCCAAAACTGAATACAAGGAATGTGACAAGAAATGCAGGCAACAGCAAACAAGAAGACAGTGGTTAAGTATTGAAGGACACCTCTACGGACTTTTCCCATATGCACAACTTCATATATGTACTTTACATCTATGAACAAATTCCCCTTTATCCTGCTTTCTTCCCCTTGGTTCCATACAGCACAAAACACTCTCATCACTGTGTATTAATGGGGTCATTTTGTCAGAAGAGAATGCTTGGGTTGTGCACAACCACATTTCTCATGTGGTTGTGCACATCCCAAGCATTCTCTTTCTTTCGAAGAGAGGTAAGAAAGATTTGATTGAGAGTATTTGAATGAGAAAAGCAGAAAGGAAAGTTCTTGTACTGTAGTATATGGACCTGATGTTTTATAGAGTACTTCCAATCCCTGATGGTAGAACAGAGTATTCTTGTATGCTACATTCCATTTCTAAAAAAATCATTCAAGAAGTTTTTCATCATACAATTATTTTTCAGAACTCAAAAAGATTTTGAAATGATGACGAAGATGAAAATGAAGCTTAACCCTCAGAATTCAGTAAGTTAAATTTACACTTATTTTTTGATATAGCATAAGCTAACCATGTTCTATATGAGAAATCAACTCAATTTTCATATGCAATGCCTAGTGTGATAACAAAGAGGTGCTTTCCATCTTCTGCTTTAAAATGCTTTTTGACTTCCGAGCTGCTATTAGTATTAAAACCAAGCACTGAGCCCGTGGTGGTAGTTGGCTGATACAAAGTGATTATTTTTTTCTTGGAGTCTGATCCCAGTGTGTATTTGAGTAAGATGTATGATCTTAATGCAGGCTGTTAAAATAACTTCTCAAATTCTGGATTAAGATAAATTTAGTACTGATTGTTTCCCACCGTGATTTAAAGTTCTGTGACTTGCAGAAATTGCAAAAAATATGCGAAGGAAAAGAAAATGTTTACTTTGGGTTCACTTGCTGTTCATTATTGTAATTATAAGCTGGAATTCTCTTTCAGAAATTGATGCCGTGGGATCATCCTTACTACAGTGGCGTCCTTCGTGCTGAGAGGTAAGCTCCTTATGTTCGTTGATTGTAATGTAAATGAGTGCCTTTGTTTCATTCCTTGCAGTAATATAATGAAAGTAGCAGTGTGAACAGGGTTTCCTTCTTTGAAAACTTACTTCAATATGAAAATATAAAGAATGTGCGAAGAGGCAGTTGTTTGCAACATTGCTTAGTTACTGTTGGAATGCCTATAAATTTTTGGCTCTTCTGTTGTTTCACGGGAAAGTCCTCTTTGGAGATACAAGAGGATAAAATAGTTTTACAAGAGACAGAAAATCCTTGTTTTCAGTTTGCTTTTAGCTCTTAGCTGAACTGCAGTAATGTTTAAAAATAAATCTGGATCACAGAATACAATCTAACTCCTCTTCAAGCAATAATTTAGTTTACTTCTTTACTGAACTTGTATTTATCATCCCCTTTTATGGACCTAAAACAGAACATTCTTGGTTAGGTTTTCACTCTTTGTGGGTAGAATTCATTCTCATCTGTTTTGCAAAGACTAAGAAATAAATCTAATAGGTCCACCACACAGACTTAAACTGTGTATGAGAAAAGAGATGGCAGCTCAGAAAGGCAGGAGTGCTGCATGTTGAGTTCATTGGATCAGCGGTGCTGACCTTTTATCGTGTTGGAAAAGAGAATTTAAAGCTGTGCTGCTTTCACAAAGGGAAGAGAAAAAAATCTTTTCTTCACTGCATTGTTGTGTTGTTTTGTTTTCTTTTCATTGAAGGGGGCAGAAATGTACTTCCAGCTTTATGCCTTTTACGAAAGTGATGTGGTTAAGTCTGTAGTAGTACTGTGTGCAGAGCATGGTTTTCATTTTTGTCTCTGTTGTGTTTTGGCATTCAGTCGTTCGTGTGATAGATTTCTGTATTACTATGAATTTCATTTCTTCTGCTTTTTGTAGAAAAATATTTCTGTTTAAAAAGAAACCAAGTGCATGCTTTTGAGTGTTTCTTTTGGGCTACAGTTATTTTGTGGCTCCAGCTGATGTATAGAACCGTAGTTTTGTTGTTACTGTTGAGTATGTAAGGTGTAAATTATCTTAACAATCATAAGAGAAGGGTGTAGAGAGTTTTAGTGCTTAATTAGTATAGCAGTGTTCAAGCATGTCACACATGCATCCCTAAGGATGAAAGAAATACTTGAGACAGTGCCTATGTCTGCTGGGAGAATACTCTGTTCCCTGTTTTGGTCTATACAACCATATTTTCACATAAATATTGTGAGCAAACACTGGACAATGTGATCCTGATGTGATCTTGTATTACTTTTTTATTTTTTCTCCAGGTTTTAATCTGCCGTGTGCACTTGGACTGTAAGACTTGTCCCTTTCACTCCTGTAGTTTACTGAACGTGTCTGCTGTTTTCTAAGGTGAACAGCAGGCGGAGCTCCAGACTTAGCTCAGGAAATGCATTTTTCTTTCTATAAACTACAAAAGTTTTGTTTCTGTCAGCTTTCACCAAGTCTTTTCCCTGGAAACTTGATTCTACTTCAAAAAGTGCAAGTCTCCCATTGATGGTAACAGAATAGTAGGATAGTTTACTTCCTTTTTTTTTTTTAGTTTCTTTTTTTTAGAAAATGATGTTAAGTATCCTCTCTGGCTTTAAGCTTAAAACAGACTAATGTTGTGCATTTGACAGAAACTGGAGACAAAAGTCTGAAATCCATGGCAGAAATATCTTAAAAGGAGATAGAATAATTAGACGAACCTCAAGAATTTTGGCAGGCTAAGGGTAATAAAACAGTGAATGCTGGAACATGCTTCAGCCTCTAACAAGTAACAAGATGTCTAATATGTGTATTATAAAATAATGCTGTTGAGTTTTAGTGCAGGCAAGTACCATGATATTAATTAAATCCTCTTACTTCTCAGTAAGTGCTGCTGAAGTTATAAGTAATTCTCAAGGCCCTGATCCTGCAAAGATGTAGTAGCCCTGATGATTTCATTTGGGTCATTAAAAAATAAATAAAAATTGATGGAAGAGACTCTTTTACAGTCAGTTATTTGTCTTGAAGTTGGGGTTAACTATATTAAGCCACTTCTGACTGAAGCATAGAAGTTTTTTAAGAACTGTCAGTGGTAAGCTTGCAATATTTGGTGCTGACTCCTGTTTTCCTAACCTTTGTTGCTTATGAGACCGGGCTGACTTTGTTGGCTGTAATTCATTTTGACTTTATTCAAGAAACAATTGGGATGTGCTCTCAGGGTCTTGCTGTCTGCGCTCTCTGTTGCTTTGGGACTGCAAAAATGAGTAAGACTGCCTTGGGGATGAACAAATCAATACCAAAATAATCCAGTTTCCTGCTCTGTAGGAAAGAGAAGCCACCATGACAACTGGAGGCATTTTGGATCCTGGGGTAACCAGCTCAGCAGAATCTAGGAACAATTCACTCCTTTTGTGTTGGGACTGTACATAAAAGTCTGGCTCGCAGGGAAGCACATTTGTTTTTCAGGGGCAGGGGCAATATAAAGGTACCTGAACATGGCTGTGAATGTTTCTGAAGGCACACACACTAAAAGCTGTAACTGCATTATTTTTAGCTTTATGAAAGAATGTTTTCTATTGGGAATGTTGAGTGGAAAAACAGCCCAGAACATTTGTGGAATATGTGAGAAAACTGTCACTTCTGTTCAAATTGAAACCTGAAATGAAAAAAACAATGCAGATTTTTAAAAGAATCAGGAAATCTTTCAACCAAAATGCCCATAGGGAAGGAAAATTTTCTATAACTATCTATTTATAAGCAAGAGAAGGTATGTCTTCTATTAAATCGACTTACCAGTCACTAAACTGGTGGACTAGTGTTTTTGGAGGAAAAAAAGAAAGCTACTGAAAAGCCTTGCTATATTGTTCGTTGTAGAACTGTGATTGTGAGGAAAGCTCAGAAAATTGTGAGTTTTGTTATGTGTTCAAACTTGCACTGTATACTCTAGAAGATGCTACTACTTGGTGGTTTACACACAATGTTTTGAAACATCCCAGTGAAGGAATTTCACAAATAATTTGTTACCCTTTTCTTCCTGTTATCTCTGACTACTTAGTTTGTTAACTTCTTTACCCAAGAGTTAAAGAAGTTACTGTAATACAGGCAAAGCATAATATATGTTAGAAGCATGGTAAGAAGCTCTAAAGTCAGTGGTCATTCTTCCTGACTTCAGCATATTTTATTTGCATGATGAGTCATTCAAAAGCAGAATATACATTTCAAGAATTATTTATTCAAATTGCTGTGGAATGTCAAAGAAATTGTCGTTTGATATAAAAACAAAGTCAATCTAAAAGTCATATACAGTGTCAATAGCAAATCAGTATTCTGAATTATCCCCTGACGTCCTCCATAATAGTCTAAAAAGTACAATTAACAGAAGGAAAAAAGGATACAGGTGCTAGTTTATGGTTGATGAGAGTACAAAGGCTTTCTAGTATTATTACTATTTTTTAAGAAATTCAGAGTCTTCTATAAATCATGGTTAATAGTCTCCCTTGAGGTAAAGAATTAAATTTCATAGTCTGGCATGTAATGAAAATTGGAAGGGGTTTTCCTTGTCTTGATCTCTTTAAGTTAACCTGAGGGGTTTATCTTTTATCTTCTACTAAGAAGTTTTTTTTTCACGTTTTTTTCAAGTTTATTTGAAAGTTTTGAGAGAATCTGTTTCATTAAAGATGGTTCACTTAGTGTTCTGAATTTTCATGGAAGCCAACAGGATAATATTTTTTTCTCAAAAGCAAAAACAAAGCACTGGGATTTATCAGGGACCACATTTAATAGCCACAGATAAGAATTCTTGCCTAGGGACTCATTTGCAATTGTTAAGAGTCAGAAGGCTTAGCTCTGAAGAGCAGCAATATTACTCAAATATCCCTAATGTCCAAGCTTATCAAAAGCATCCTTATTGAAATAGATGAAAGTCACGCTACACAAAACAGTCTGAGTTTCTTTCCAAATACACAGCTTAAATGAAAGTGATTTTAAAAGTCTGTATTTTATTTAGACTCAGTGAAGTCATGCAAGCTTAGAAATAATTATTTATAATGACATACTACGTCTTTGTTCTTCACAGAGACACAGCCTTTTTGTTTGAAGCCTGCTGTTCTTGAAGAATAACCAAACCTCACTGTGTCAGTTAACTTCTTTTTTTTTTTAAATTGGTTTTGAAATTGGTTTGGCTACATTGCTTCTTTTAAAAATATTGCTGGGCTGCATACTGTAAAAGTGAGGTGTCTGGATTTTTGAACATAGTTTATCCTTTAATATTAAGCAGGAATTTACATCAAAGAATCTACTGTTTTCTTTGATATTTCTGCTTTCTTTAGGAGAGTACTAGGCTTTTTCATTCTAAACTTTCTGGGCTTACATTCTGCAATAAAGTGCATAAGAAAATTTTCATTCTTTCTAGGGTTTGTTATAAGTACAAATGCTCCAGGGTTTGAATTCAGACATTCAGAGTGAAGTGAGATATTGGAATATGTCTTAAGACAAAACGAAAGCAGAACAGACTTGGGTTTTTTTGTTGCTGTTGTTTTGTTTTTTTGTTTTTTTTTGTCTTGGTCTTTCACAGTTTTGGACGTTTGAGCATAACTTGCATTATGCAGTTGTGCAGGTTCAACAAGGTAACTGAAGGTTCACTGTTAAAATAAAGAGGATTATTTCTAATTCTTGATATATTTTTTTTAACTGAAAGTTTGATGTAGAGGAAAATACTTTAAAGATGAGTTCACTTATATATTTTTGACACTGTTTCTGATTTGTTCAAGCAAGATTTCTATAATGGCACCCTTCCTTTTTTTTTTAGGAGTATGATATTTCCCACATCCAAACAAGAAGCAATCTTTTTGAAAATCTAGTAGTGTAAAAATGTCTGAATTTCAAGAAATGGTTTTTCAGATTCATCATTGTGTTTTCTGATGGTTATATCTGTATTGTTATTTCCTTTTTTCTGCTCTTCCAGAAATGCATACAGATCATTTAAGTTTCACAAAAGGACTTAAGAAAATTAAGTGCTTAAGTTCAGGAGTGGTTCCGAAAATGTACTCTTGACTGCAGGTATCAAAAATCAGTTCATAACTGTGTTTTTGACCTCTGATACCCAAGAAAAGAAATCTTTTGACTACAGCGTGTATTTCTTTGCAAGGTTCTGTTGTGATGCATCAGATCACCATTCTCCAATTCCTTCACCTACATTTCAAAGGCTTCTTCTCTTAGAAATAAGCTGTGCTGTTCATCATGTTGGGATTCAGCTATGCAGTTCAGCCAGAGAAGCGTTAAGTTTCAGAGAGGAGCAAGAAGCTCAGGCACATCTCAGTTCAAGACTTCTGCTAGGTAGCTCAAGTTATAATACCCTGCTAAGCATGCATGGCCTCAGAATTGTATCCACCTTTCTCTGAGGACACAGCATCCTAAGTGTCTGTTTTAAGCACTCTGAATCACCTTCCTTGCTGCCCAGAGCTCATGTTTTGAAGGACGGGATATCCAGGCAGGATATTTGATTCTTGCCTGTGCTTGCTTAGGTGACGTGAACCCTTTCTCTTCCTTAGGAAAGACTTTAATCGTGTCTCCATGCACTTGCCTGCTTTAGAGACATCGATAAAATGTTCTCCTACTGATGTTAATATGCTGTGTGCATCACCGTCCTCACTGAATTCTTCCTGACTGCTTAGATGCTGCAGCAAACAAGCTGCAAATTATGGCACAGAAGAAAACCGTTCTTCTGGCTCTTCCCTATAGCTTCTGTCACCAAATGAAGCTCCAGTTATTCACTCGTTTCCAATGGAAATTTTAGCAGTGTGTTTCCAGAGCACTAACCTTTCTTGTTAGTAGCAGTAACCCTTAGCAGAACCCTTATGGGTAGCACAATGCCTGTTAGCATAGTTTGAGCTGTATTAACTTCCTCTTATTTCTTTTCCCAAAAACACATCAATGCATTTCCTTTGGAGATAAAAGTTGTAACTTGGCTGAGCAAATGCAGAGGCAGCTTTCCAAAGAGTGACCAGAAAATGTTTATTTTAAAGCAGCTGCTTCTTGCTGGTTTGCTTGACTTTTGTACCACTTTAAATAGAAAAAAAAACTAGACAGCTATTCAAGTCTGCAGTTGATAACAGCTTGAAAATCTTGCATAAAGTGATTCTCTGTGGCTACTGCCATAACATATAGTATGAAAATACACATTAGGATCATCAGTAGCTATTAACATGCAGATTATGGAGGTTGCTTTGCTCTGAAGAGTGAAGAGATTTGGCGCAGGCTAAGCTAAGGCACTTGGGAATTCTGTTCCTTTTGATGTAGGGTCAGCCACTATCAGTTAATTCATTAACTAAAGCATTTAACTAAAGTTTTTGTTTTTTTTTTTTGTTCTATCCACAAAGAAAACGTGCAGTGGAATGACTTGTTTAGCTGGGGTTTTGTTGAGAGGCTGCTGCGTGCATTTTCAGATGAATTTCCCATTTGAAAAAACAAAAGAGATCAGAGAAATGTCATACACCTGGGTTAGAAGATGGTCAACTTTGAGTTTCCCCTTTAGCTTCAGGTGAAATTCATTTTACAGTCTTGGATCTGCTCTCAAAAAGGCTCTGCATCCTACACAGACAATCTTTATCTGTGTTATGTAGCATTTAAAAAGTCTATTGATAGAAGTCTGCATCTTAGATTTTTATGCAGTATTTTAGATAATCTGGCCAGGGTTACGGAGTGTTTTGAAAAAACAATCCCAAATCCTTGAAAACCACAGAAATTTTATTCAAAGGACTGAGGGAAGAGAAGTTTGGCTTGCTGTCACAGTCTCAGTTGCCATAGCTGCCAAGAAATTGTGCTGAGGTGTTTTAGATTAATACAGATTTGAACACTGAAATATTGTGCCTGAGAAATGTTACGTTCTTGCAGTTTCGCTAAAGTGATGAAGTGAATAACTGAGGTTAGGGAATCATTTACCAGCAAACAGATGCTTTTTTTTTGTCATCTGGAAATGACGAAGTTGCTAATGGCTGCTACTGTTGGAGTGCCTGGAATCAAGCACGAATCTCCAATAGGGAGCATGTAGTTTGTCTGCAAACTTTTCCAAGTACTTTTCCACCCACATCCTCCAGCCAGACCTGAGTTTTACATATCTAAAAGAGATTGTAGGATTTCCTGTTCTGCTCATTGAGCATTCTTTCTTTGGGAAGGAGTCAAGGCTTTAAAATTATTTTCTTCCCTTTTCACTGTTGTTATTTAATACCTAGTGCTACACCTTTAATTCTGCAGTGATTAGCATTAAATCTTGGAAGTAGGGACTCAGAAAAAATCCCATCATATGCTTGTTCTTGCCACTGAAAGGCAAGATCATCTATTAATAATAATTCCAAGAACTGAATTTTTGGTTATAGGACATTAGCTTCAGTTATCTGAGGTTTTGGCTAATTCGTAAATAAGCCCCAAAAGAAAGTTTTCCTGGAATCAGTGCAAGTTTGAGGTTGGACTTTCTTCAGTGATAGTTGATCTTGATGTAGCAAGGGGGTTTATATAAAAGGTAGGACTGAATCGAAAAGTTGGAAATTAGGTCTTTATTTTATTGTCCAGAATGATTACTTGCTGGTTGTTATTGACTGGTGTTAAAGATTTTGAAGAGGTTCTACCTGCTTCTCAGAACAGTCGCTTTTTTTCAGGACCCCATATTCATTTTAATTTGTGATATTAATTCTAATGAAATAAAATAGAATACAGTAAAAGGTTCAGCTGAAAGGATCCTAGAAAGATCGAGGATTGTTGGTTCCAGTTCCTGACCACTTCACAGCTAACCAGAGCTTAAAGCGTATTACTAAGGGTGTTGTCCAAATGTCTCATGAACACTGACAGGCAAAGGACATCAACCACTTCTCTAGGAAGCCTGTTCCAGTGTCTGACCACCCTCATGGTACTGAAGTTATTCCTAATGCCCAATCTGGCCCTCCCGTGGTTCAGCTCTGTGCCACTCCTTACCTGCCATTGGTTCCCAATAGCAGAGCCTGGCACACCCTCTGCTTCCTCACCCCAGGGAGCAAAGAGGTCATGTGTTGGCTTCTTCTTCAGGCTTGGCAGCCTGAATGTTCTCAGTCCTTGTTCACAGGACATGGCTCCAGTCCTGTCACCAGCTGCAGTGCCCTCCTTTGGGCACATTCGAGCTCCTTAACATCCTTTTTCTTTTGTGGAGCCCAGAACTGCACAGAATTCTCAAGGTGAGGCTGCATCAGGGCTAAGTATAGCAAGGGAATCATGCTGCTGTAACCAGCACCTCCAGGTCCCTTCCTATTGAGCTGCTTTCCAGCCAGTAGGCTCCAGCCTGTGCCTGTGTCCGGCACTGCTCCACCCCAGATATAGAACCCAGCATTTTCCTGTGTTGAACTTCACACTGTTGATAATTTCTCAATGTTCCAATATATCTAGATCCTCTGAAAGGCTTCTTGTCCCTCCTGAGAGTCAGCAGTACTTCCCAGTTCAGTGTCATCGGTGAACTTGCTGAGGATGCAAGCCAGATGTAACTTCACTTACAGTTCATCACGTAGCGTAGTGTGAACCTGCATATCTCACAGCTGGATAGTTTGTTCAGAAGGATGCTGTGGGAACAGTACCAAACACCTTGCTAAAACGCAGAAAAATTACATCCACTGCTTTCCCTTCATCCACCGACCTTGTCGTGAAAAGGGATCAAATTACTAAGATATGATCCTCTATAAGTATTTACTGCTGAGACTGCCCCTCAGGAATCCTAAACTTTCCTGAAGAGAGAGAGTCTGGGGAAAAGAAGACTTCCTTGATTGAGGAGAATCTGGTCAGAGATCATCTAGGCAAACTCGATGAAAACAAACCCATGGGCCTGATGGGATGCACCTACAAGTACTGAGGAAACTGGCAGAAATGGTTGCCAAGCTACTCTGTATTGTCTTTGCAAGGTCATGGAGAACAGGAGAGGTGCCTGAAGACTGGAGGAAAGCCAGTGTCACTCCAGTCTTCAAAAAGTGCAAGGAGGAAACTACGGGCTAATCAGCCTCACCTCTGTCCCTAGGAACATGATAGAACAGCTTATTTGGGAAATTATCTCCAATCAAGTGGAAGAATGTTATCAGAAATAGTCCACATGGATTCATGAAAGGGAAATCATGCTTGACTAATTTTCTAGCCTTCTGTTATGTCATCACCTGATGGGTGGATGAGGGAAGAAAAATAGATGTTGTCTGCCTTGACTTCAGCAAGGCTTTTGACACTTTCTCCCGTAATGTCCTTGTAGGTAAATTTGGGAGGTGTGGGCTAGATGAGTGGACAGAGAGGTGGACTGAGAACTGGATGACTGGCACAGCTCAGAGGGCTGTGATCAGCAGCACATGGTCTACTTGGAGGCCTAGCTAGTGGTGTTCTGCAGGGATTGGTGCTGGGTTATGTCTTGTTTAACATCTTCATCAGAGACCTGGATGAAGGGATAGAGTCCACTTCAGCAAGTTTGTTGATGATATGAAGCTAAGAAGCTGACAAACTAGAGGGCTGTGCTGCCATTCAGTGAGACCTGGACAGTGCTCTCAGACGCAGGGTTTGAATTTGGAGTGGTCCTGTGTGGAGCCAGGAGTTGGACTTGATGATTCATATGGGTTCACTGGAGGGAATTCCCTCCAGTGCAGGATATTCTGTGAACTTCTGTGACACTGCAGTGACAAGCAGAAAATAAATTCAAACCAAACTACAATTATAAGATTACTTAAAGTATAATAGTTGCCATGGACTGCTGTCAGCGTTGTCCAGAAATAATTTAAACATCAGACTTGTGTCATAAGACACTATTGAAGATTTTCCAAAATCTTCGTCTTTGACCTTTGTTCTCACGCTGCTGTAGCAGGGAAGGCAGAGGTGGAGAAAGAAAAATGGGATCAGAACCAGAAACTCTTTTTTGGCATTTTGTACAAAAAATGTTTTTGCAGAACTTTTTCTTTCTATTTTTCATTGGCAAAAGTGACATTAACATACACCTTTCATTAGATGCAGGAGAGGTTATATTCTGACAGTGCTCTACCAGAAATGGCTGACATTAACTTTATGCTATTGTTATTAAAGTGATTGTCTAATCAGAGCCTCATGGTACTCTAAACATTAGATTGTGACATTTTAAAACATTAGCTAGGGTAAGGGACTATTTCCCCTGAGAAGTCTGCCTCAAGCCAATGTAGTCTGTTACATCTATTTTCATGTGTGGGCGGTTAAGTATTGTGCTTTTTCCAAAAGACTGAACTGTTACAGACTGATTTCTTTCCCCTCTTTGGATAGTGACAGAGTATTTCAAAATACTTATCAGAAAGCCTTCTTCCCATGCTCTTCATCATGGAATAAGATCGTGGAGACAATCCATATGTTCAGGGAGCACTGAGAATGAGGAATAAGTAGACAGTTATTTGTTTTCCTTGTGTAATATGTCACGTCAACTCTTTGCGTGAAGTAATATCATTCGTTTCTTGTTTCTGCTTTTCTGTATTAGCAAAGAATTTCTTTTACAGAAAAAAAATCATAGTTTCAGAACTCTTCTTCCTTACCCCCCAGCAACCACACGTTAATCTGGCATTTCATCTCAGTGTGGTAAACCTCTACAGTTTGCATGGCACGTGTTGTCCTCCTTTGATTAAGCTGGAATCTATCTTGTCTGCGGTTTTGTAGTTCTGGTACCTAAGCTCCATATCATCACTTCAGTGAATCATGGGTTGGCTGAGGTTGGAAGGCCTTTTTGGAGGTCACCTGGCTTAACTCCTGCTCCAGCAGGAACACCCAGAGCAGACCCAGGACCACATCCAGGCAACTTCTGGAGTTCTCCAAGGAGAGAAGTCTCCACAGCCTCCAGGCAGACTATACCAGTGCTCCATCACCTGCACAAGAAAAACATGTTTCTTGATGTTCAGTCAGAGTCTTCTGTATTTTGTTTTGTGCTCATTGCCTTATTCTTCTTACTGAGTGTCACTAGAAAGAGCCTGTCTCTGTCTTTTTGCACCCTCACTTCAGGTATTTATAGACAGTGATAAGATCTTCTGAGCCTTTTCTTGTCTAGGCTCATCAGTCCTGGCTCTCAGTCCTTCCCAGTAGATGGGGTGCACCAATTCTTCAATTGTCTTCATGCCACTTGTTTGCACTCTGTCCATTAAGTCCATGTCTTTCTTACACTGGAGGTCCCAGAACTTTATGCAGTACTTTAGGTGCAGTCTTCCCAGTGCTGAGTAGAGAAGAAAGAACCTCCCTTGACCTATGGCCATACTTTTCCTAATGCAGCCCAGGATACCAGGATACCTTCTTAGCAGCAAGGAACAAGGACACATCACTTACTCATGTTCAAGTTGGTGTCAGCCAAGACTGCCACAGCTGTGAGATGTTTAGCTGTCTGCCACGTTAAATCACAGCAGTGTTAGACAGGAATTGGACCCTGCTTTGACCCCTGGAGTGTTCCACTAGTTACTGGCGTCCAGTGTGATTTTGTGCCATTCATCATCACCTACCCTTACATCAGCAGTTTCACTATACTGATTTTATGGGAGAAGTGCCAGAAGCCTTACTGGATTCTAGGTAGACTGCTTTCCCCTCGTCTCTAAGGCCAATCTTTTCATTGTAGAAGTGTTATCAGGTTGGTCCAGAACGTCTGTGCTGGCCATTCCTGATGATCTTCTTCTCCTTCATGTGCCTGGAAATGGTTTCTAGGATTAGCTGCTCCATCAGGAAAGATTACTGCTTTTCAGAAAATTCTTTGTAAGTTTGGCTTAATTTCATAAAGACTTGTCAAGGGCTTTACTTTTGATGTTTTCATACCCTATTTTCCTATAGCTGAAATTACTGTCAGAAGCTACGTGCTTAAATTTCCTGGAACTGCAAAAATCTGGTGGTCTACTATGTCTGTAAAATGGTGGAGTTGAATGTTGATGTAATGAATTGTACATTTATATAATTTTATCATATGGTTTCTTTCTCCAAGTTTTTAATACAGTCAGCTTTCTGCTCAAATTTGACCTGAAGGAAATTACATGGAAACCCTGGATGATAATGAATGCCTAGAGGAGGAGGATGTGAAGCTCCTAGACAAGCTGTGCACAGTCAGCGTAGTTCTGGCAGGGCTAATGGAAATGAGCTCTGTGTGCAAACCAGTGTCTTCTATTCTTTACTTACCTGTAACTTACTACAGGAAAATTAACTCACCTCTTCTGCTTTCTTCTAGAGTTGTAGTTCTTGTCTTTTTTCCCAACAGTCCAAAGCAGCTTACATCATGCTTGTTTTTGTTCTTTTGGTATAAATGCTCTTTCTTGAGTAAGGAGGAAAATGCCTGTATTGCAACATCCGGAGTGTAAGTGTTGCTATACATCTTGAAGAAGTTATGTCACTATAGTAGAGTCAAAATCTGCTTTCTTGTATGTGTTCTGATATAACTAAAAATACATTGAAATAAATCGGCTTTAGCTTCTTGCACTTGTAGTTTGATAATAAGCAAAATCCTGTAGCCGACCATACCTATGTTTTCAACAGATGTTGCCATAGCAGTTCCATCATGTTGCTATAGTACAATGGTATATATTCAAGAACAAGTGCAATGGTTTAGAGAGCTAATCCCACCCTGCTGTGCATCCCAGTGTATTGAAGCTGTGTGCTGAATTGGAGCTGCAGTTGTAAGCAGCATGTTGGCAAATGCAGCATCCCAAGTGGGCTTGGTTCACAGAGCTTTTCTTTTGTGTGATGGGTGGGAGAGAAGTAAGGGTAAACAAATGGATAGGGACTAGCTGAATCTTTCCCAGCTTATCTCTGACTAAGCCTTTTGATCATAGGCCGTAAAATAGTGTGGTTTTAATGTTTAGTGTTCAGCTATTGTAGCCTAGCTGATGCATGTTTAAATTTCAATGGCTAGTTACCATGTCATTAAGAAGCAAAAGCACTAGGGTGAGAAAGAAGAAAGGAGATAAGAGGAATTGTGATTCTGTAGAGGTAGGAGAACAATCTTTGCTCAGACTCCAGAAAGCCTAACATTTGGACTTCCTATGTGGATTGAGAGAGCAGGAACATTTTTGTCAGTTGGAGTGCATGCGTGATTGCAAGCAGATTCTTGTTCTGATTTTGTTACAGCTGAATGACTGAGCAGTTTTTCTTGATGGATTTGCAGGTTGTTTAATTTTTAGGGTCAGAGTCTTAGGAAGCTTGTGCCCAAGTATCAGTTGCATACACTCTAAGCTACTTCTGTAGTTGTTTTTCTTTCTTTCTTGGTTTATTGTGTGCATGCAGACACACTGTGTTTTCTCCCAACACGTGTATTTTGTACTACAGTATCTTGAAAGTACCAAGTTGTTTGATGTTAGCTTCAGGAAGCGTGGCCAAGTTTGAACTCTAAGCCACGCAGTAAAATCTTCTCATCTTCACATGGCTTCAAACTGTGAGAGTTTCTGCATGGTTCCGAAAGTCCCTGGAGCTTGAGGTGTGATCTACATGTGGAGGGTGACTGAATCTCCCTGGCGTTCCTGTTGCTCCACTGGAAGACAAGCCTCTAGAGTCAGCACTTACTGGTTGTTTTTCTGCCCTCGCCGAATACTTGACCTATACCACAGTCAAAGCCAGAGCCATTTTCTGGTCAGTAGCTTGGCACAGCCTGGCCATGGGAATGGCACCTGAGTGCCAGTGGCCTCCCATGGATCATAAGATACAGCCTGGCCACCCATGACTTTGCCATGCTCAGTCTGTGCTATGTCCTCTCCACACCTCTGAAAATCATCCAGCATTTCCTAAATTTGGTGTTCAAAACTGAATATATAAAGAAGTTACTGTGACGCACTGTGCCATACCTCATCTGTGACTTAGTTTCACTTTGAAAAATAAAGCCAGGCATATTCAGTAGCGCCCTTGTGAGGTTTGTCTGGTTTATTTTGTCACAACCTATGACTTAGAGGTGAAAACTACAGCTCAGTTCAATCACTGGAACTGTTTTGGGTCTTAGGTACAACATTGATCCCGGCTTGTACTGTCCATTCTTCTCTCTTGGGGCCTGCATGGAAGGTTTGAATTCTTTGTTCAGTCAGCTCCTAGGAATCTCCCTTTATGCTGAACAAACACAGAGAGGAGAAGTTTGGTCTGAAGATGTTCGAAAGCTGGTAAGTGTTCAAGTTCCCAGTATCTGAATTAGACAAGAGCCTTTAAAAGCTGAGAATGAGTTCTTGAATTACTTGGTTATGTAACATTATGTTATAAGCAAACATTGACTGTTTAATTTTAAGATAGATTCTATCTTGAAGATAGAATTCTGGGGCTTCCTGCTCTCAGTGCCTTTTGTATGGGTGCTATTTAATTGTCTTTGAAACATATCTATGTGCAAAGATTGCCTGAGTCAGAATCAGTTTCTGTGTTCAGAGGTGACTTATATTACCTTTTTGTAGTCTCTGAATGTGTTTTTCTAGTTCTTTTTAGTTTTAATTCGTAGGTGACTATAGATAATTGGAGTGCTATATGTGCGTATGCTAACAGTCATTTGTCTTTTTCTGATGCTTATTCTATGTCATCTTTACTTTTAGATTGATGTTTAATATTGGTAAATACCAATTTTCTTCCCTCTTTTTGGTGCAGGGTGGAAATAAGAACTTGTGCAATAACTTATTCATCAGTTCCCATACTCTTTTGTTGCCCTTGCTCCATATATTGACTACCAAATCTTCACTTCTCTCCCACCACTTAGTTTCGTTGAGAACGGCTGTTCTTTATACCCAGTGGGTCAATTTATAATTACCCTTTCCTATTTTTATTTTAATTGTAAATCAACTTCTGTCACTGTTGACTCTTCAGAAGTCATTTAGGGGTTACAGGCAGTATTACTTCTGACTAATTATTTTTGAGTAAGATACAGAAATGGCTCCAGTTTGAAGGACAGACTCTAACTCTTATTTATAATCTTGTTTAACAATGGATTTTACACAAGTCATTTCTGATTTATTTATCGTTTATACGTTCTAAGTCTTTGGATTAGAATAGTATGACTTCAGTTTACAAATCTCATCAGTGCTTTCAGTATGGATATTATACTTCTTTTCATCAGGCTGTTGTTCATGAAAATGAAGGTTTGCTAGGATACATCTACTGTGACTTCTTTCAACGACCGATAAACCACATCAGGTAATCTTTTATGGTCCAGTTTTAGATTGGATTTGACTAATGAGCATAGAGTTAGGGCCATTTGTGTTCAATCTTACTAAAAGATACCCGGGAATTGAAATAAATAAGTGTAAGCACAAACAGTCTCTAACTTGAAATGTGGTTTCAGCTAAAATACTTCTGTGGGTAACTTTTTATTTGAGAGATGCCACCTGAAAAGCTGAACTCAGACTCTTGGTACTGCAGAATGCCAGGCACTATGAAATCTCTTAGAAATCTGTTTAGAGAAATGGGAGATTTTTAAACACCTGTTGTCTGATCTAATATTTAGAAATGAAAACCATTTGAAATTTTAATATCTGCTAAAACTAATTCTTATTTAAAATTCTACCTTGATTATTGTTCTAGTATCATCGATATAATGACATTTGCTGTCCATATATTTCCTTTTATCTTTGAAAGGATTGTCACTTCACAGTTCGTGGAGGCAGGCTAAGGGAAAATGGAGAGTACCAGCTGCCTGTAGTTGTTCTTATGCTTAGCCTACCGCATTCAACAAGGAATGCACCAACGCTACTAAGTCCTGGCATGATGGAGAATCTCTTCCATGAAATGGGGCATGCTATGCATTCTATGCTGGGACGAACTCGATACCAACATGTCACTGGTAAGCAGTTTAGAATAGTGATTTTTTATTTTTAGTTACGTGTTTAATCAGATGATTGGAGTGGACATTTATTTATTCATATATATTTTTAAAAAAAACAACCAATTACAAAACAAATGAAATTGTAGTTTCCTTATCTGAAGGATTATTTTATGCTTTATCGTGTTTATACTACACAACTGGTACTGAGGGAAGTCTATGTTAAAGTTTTGTGTTACAGTGTACCTCTGGAACAGTTTACCCAGCCAGGTTTTGAATGTCCCCTCTCTGAGAGCATTCAAGGCCAGGCTGGATGGGTCTTTGAGCAGCCTGGTGTGGTGGGAAGTGTCCCTATCTATAGAAGGATTGGAACTACAAGATCTTAAAGGTCCCTTCCAACCCAAACAATTCTGTGATTCTGTGATCAAATACTTTGTACTCAAAGACAGAGTACTCTTTCTAAAGTCTTCCAGTTGAAGCTAAAATGGGCCAAACTATTTGTAAGTATGTTATTACTGGACATTATAAAGGCAAAATAAAGTAAAAAAAATGTGTACTCTTTCAGTGTAAGGTTTGAATACCCCTCGAGGCAGTTAACTGCTCTCCCTCAGCCCTTCCACACACCTGGACTCACTCTTGCAGATCTTCAGGGGTAAATACATACCCAAAGTTTTAGTGAGGTTCTCCAGTTGTGATGAATCACATGCATAATCATGTCAAGATTCCCTTCCTTGAAGGGGCAGGAAATGGCTCATTTTGAAGCTTGGGCTTTTTGTGAGCCTGTGTAGAGTTTCAGAATTGCCTTAGGCAGCCCTGCTTCCTAAGGGGCTTCACTTCATAGTTAGCATTGCAAAATCTGCAATCAGCAGCATCAGAGGTCAGTTGTGTTGTTTCTCCAGAGAACAATTTTTTAGTGTTTGGAATGTGTGACAATCAGATGGTTCATCCCAGAGATGTCTGTTAGAGGCCGACTGCTCTCATGAAACACTACAGTGGCAAAGAGTGGAAAAAAGATGATTACAAGCTATTGTGAGAACAAAAATGTTTTAAATTCAAGTGAAGATGCACTGAGTTGTTTACACCTTTCTTACTCCTCCCTTCCTTTTCTGATTAGCATTCCCAAATATCCAGGAACCTATTCTGCTGCTGCTGAGCCCCAGAATCACATAATGCTGTACATTTATGACTTAAGATATGCTTAAGATATATAATTTTAGCATATGGAAGATTTTTTTAACCTAGCTTGTGTTTCATTTTAATTTCCCCATGCAGTAGAGAATGCCTGTAGTTGTTTCATAGAACTCAATTACCCTTTCTGACTTTCAGATAATCTAATTGTTTAGGTTTCTTTTTTGGTTATAGAAAGATTTATATGATTTTATTAGGAAATACTGAGAAAGCATATACAGGCTAGAAGGGTGTTAGGGTGGTTCTGCATTTGTTTTGAGACCAGCCTTAGTTAAGTCTTTTTCCTCATGATTTTCAAACAAATAAAGGACAGTGAATGAAATGTAATGCACAAAAGGATTGGGATGTTGTATTAGAGGAGCTGGATGACTGAAAATTGCACTGTTAGAAGTAAATTGTAATTCAGAATTACACAATGCAGGTCATATGTTTAAAGAATGCAAAAAGAATTTCTACTTCAGATGTTTAAACAGTGAAGGGAAGGAAAGCTGTTGTAAGTGCTAATGGAGAATTACAGGTAGCTCGTGTCTGTGAAAGGCCAAATATGATTTGAAAGTGTTTCTATCAGAATTAAGTATTTGACTGATGAAGAAAGATGTAGGTGAAACCTTGTGCAGTGCTGGAGCATAGTTTCATGTCTCTGGTCTGAAGGTGAATTCAAAATGGAGCAGCTACAGAGAAGAGATGCAGGATATTGTTTCTCTTAATTTAGGAGGTAAAAACCACTCTGGGAAATGCAGTTAATACTAAAGAATGGTATTGGCCTGTAAATATAAACAAATTGTGAATTCAGTTAAAAATTAGAAAGATTGGTAAAAGCTAAATGAGTGGTTTTGCAAAAAATAGGCTTCAGGAAGGAATAGCAAAGCAAAAGACATTACATTTAAGGCTAGATTTGAATGTTGGCATTGCCTCTAGCACACGGGGATAGATGTGATGACCCGGTAGGTTTGTTATTAAAACAGCAGCTTTGTGCATCCCTACGTTTAATTGAGAAATTAGAAATTGGTTTGGTGGTGTATTATACTTCTTAATAACTTCGATTGTGTAAGATGCTGGTAAAGGTTAGAGTAAATGAGATTTTGGATAAAATGCTTTTTGAAGATACTAACTGCAGAGACACTACCTCTGCATTTATTCAGAACATGTCTTCAATCTGCAAGAGTTTTCCTTGGATGAATGACTTTGTATTGTAAAATAAGGCTAATATAAAGCATAAGTAAGCTCAGCAAACTGATGGAAGGTAAAAATTGTAATTGTGAATGGGATTAAAGCAGTGTTTTATTTACATGGTAGTTTGATTTAGGTTTAGAACGCTTAAATAGATTCCATGTTTCATGTAGGGCCAGTTTGGCTGCAGTCTGGTTTAGTTTAAAAAGGGTGTGATCCAGAGCTTTATAAGGTGCCTCACCCAGCTGTTCAAATATTTTGTTTTACTTTGTGATTTATAGTAAAATGTGTAGGATTATAATGAAGCTTTTCTGGCAGTATGTACAATAAAGCTATGGAAAGGAAAGAAATGAAAGAACATTAAAGTTCACTGAAAGGCCAAACAGAAAATTGCAAAGCTTTTTGGAAAGAGTTAACTGTTTGTGTTAATAGAAATGGCAAATGCTAATGTGTTCAATTATTCTACCTTTAGGAACCAGATGTCCTACTGATTTTGCTGAAGTTCCCTCTATTCTGATGGAGTACTTTGCGAATGACTATCGAGTGGTTAACCAATTTGCCAGGCATTATAAAACTGGGCAGGTAGGGAAAATATGTAAATTATTGAAAATAGGAATAAATGTCACATTTTTATTTGTTAGTACTGTTAAGTAGAAACAAAAAGAGATGATAAGCTAATATAATGTTATAATTTTAATTAATCAGAAGAAAAAGTTTGTGTTCTTATTGCAGAAAAGCTGGAAGTGATCTGTTAAATAATAACAGATCCTAAAATCTAAAGTTCTGTTAAAATATTTAAAATTTTCAATCTCTTTTTCCTACAAAGGTTGCACTGTTTCTGCACTACACAAACCTAGTCTTGTAGGTGAAGTTTTGTGTGTTGTTTTAATTTAATTACAGGTAAGTTATGACAGAAGTAGTCATTCCACATCAAACTGTCTAAAGTCTGTCTTAAAATAAAGCTCAGATAACAAGTCATGAAAATAGATGGAGATGATCTGCAGTGTTTAAAAGCTCTCATTTTTAACACAGTGTAGGGTAGTGATTGAAAGGTTTTGTGATGAAATGGGAACTGCTTAATTTAAGATATGATACATGTAGATTTTGGCAGTCAGGAATCTCTGCATTAAAACTGCAGTCCTTTTTGCATAAAGCTATTCTATGCAAGTTTAATTTAAGCATCCGCTTTTATCATAAAATATATAAAATATTGCTGTCTGGGACAGTGACTTTCAGTGGTTGCTTAATTATTCATGCATGCCACCATGATGTGATTTAGATTTGTACAACCATTTCAGAATACAAACCAGAAAAACAATAACCAAAGATGTTTTTACAGTTCTTTTGCCTGAGGCTAGTTCCAGTGATGAAAATATACTCAGATGTGACGATTGAATAGATTACTTACCAATGGAAAAACAAGAAAGCCTTTTACATTGTGTAGTATTAAAATTCATTTAAGTTTTACCCCGTACGAAGCATTTCGTATGTTTCTCTGTAATGAAAGTGGGATTATGTTTGCCTCTGCTGTAACAGCTAATTAGAAAAATAGGTTGCATAATGCCTATTTCGGTAACTATAATGTGAGAAATCAGTTCCACAGGTCTCCTTAACGCCTAGAATTGAAAGTACTCAGTTCAGGAGTGTGCGTCGCTTGTATGTTTGAATCCACGTAGCAAACTGCTGCTTTCCAGTGTCCACTCTACAGTTCAGGTAGCGCTGAGACATTGTAGAGCGAATCCAATTGCATATGAATTCAGACAACGATCTTAACTAAAACATCTGAAAGAGATTTATGGAACATTATTTATGTCTCTGCATTTCCAAAGTGGCTTAACAAAATTAAACCATGTTTAGTTGCAGTGCAAAACTGTAGAACCAAGCACAGTGTGCCATTTGGCATTTTCAAAAAAAAAAATCTTCTCTTTATTGGTGGTGAAATCTTGCCCTTTCAGAATTTTCATGTTGACATTTAGTCTTGAAGAGTGGCAAGAATGGATTATGCTGGAAGACAAGTACAGGAGTCTGAAACTGCTGTTTTAGAGTGTATTTTTAAATCATTATCCAACTTACATAAATCTGCTTTTGCTTATGTTGGTCGTCTAAGCTGAGCTAAGGAATCTGATACTGGATTTCTGTGTCTGTCATTTAAATACAAACAGATTGAAGTCATTTTTCTGTTCTTCAGAATTACTTTTATTCATTGTGTATATCTTTCAAAAGTACTTGGAATAGAAGAATCCTGCTCTCCTATGTTTACAACTGTACAGGAACCCTTTTTGATTTTACTTTTACTATGTTTGTTCCCTGCCTTTTTTTTTTTTTTTTTTTTGGTATGTGTGAATGGAGATGTTAAAATATTTTTTCTCTAGGTTTTCAGTAACTTGAAAGAAAAAATAGCCCACTTTACCCTCTTTCCAGGAGGGAGCAAGATGTGGGTAAAACAGTTTAAATGTGAAATTTGTGAAGCTGTTTCATCCAGATGTTCTTGCATACAAGAACACCTGGTTTCTTATGAATGAAGAGACTGAGCTTTTCTGTACCAGAAACAGCACCACCATAGCTTTACTGGGTGTTGACAAAAGAAGGGTTTTTTACTGACCTGACTAATTGAGGAGGCATTGCAGAAAATTTGAAAAATCGTGGTGAATTGTTCCATTTATGCTGCAGTTTTTGCATATATGTATTGAATTAGGCGATGTTATTTTTAACACTCCTACTAAAGATAATTATGTCGGAACAACTTTCAAACGTAATCTCAGCTTCTGATGGCCTTTGTCATGTTAGCAAATTGTAGAAAGACTGGTCCTGCCTGAGCTGCAGTTCTTACTGAGGAGGGAAAAGGTGCATACGCTATTTTGATTGTAAAGCATGCAGGCAGTTGAAAACTGTTTTTTTAAAGTAGTGTTGCAGAAAGAAAGGCTATAGTGGACAGGCTTTCAAAGATGTTAATATATTATGCATATCTATATATGGATCTTGAGGATATGATCCGAAGTACGTTGAAGGAAAGCCTGCCTCTACTTCATGTGCATTTTGGATAGTTCTGCTGCTTGTACTGAGGAGCTCAAAAGCTTGCAAATTCTAATGGCAAAAGGAGCAAATCTTGTGAATTTAGTTCAGAAAGCTGGCCAGTACAAAAATATTTCTTTCCAGATAACTCAAAATGAAAAAATCCCAAGGGAAAAAAAGAAAAAGGAATAGAGAAAACTATGTTAATTAGTTACTCAAGCTGAATTATTCAGGTAAGCTCACGAAGTCAAACCATACCGAAGTTTAGTTGTTACAATGTTAAGCAGGCAATCTGGTAATGTGTACCATTCTGTATCACAGTGTTTAATTTTTTTTGTTAAATGTACAGATATGTGGTAGGTCTGTTGAGCTAAATCATTTTTAGCTTGTGTGTCTTTGGAGGCTCTCTTGAACAAAGGCCAGTATTTCAGCTGTTCAAATTTGAACCGACTTCATTTTTCACGGAGATGGAATTACAAAGGCAGTATTGTGCTATCATGATTACAAAAAGAATCCCACAGATAGTAAACAGTCCTAACGTGTCCCTGTTACTACACAGCAATAAGGACTTAAGCCTGCTTTGAGAATTTGGAACACAGGGAATTTTGTTCTTTTAGCCACCATTGCAAACAGGCTAAAAAATCCGTGCCAAGATCTTAAGGTTATTTAATCTAAAAGGATGGAAAAATGGAACCCAAAGTAAAGCATGTAATATTTGAATTTGAAAAATGCAATGGTTATTCCGTTAAAATAACCAGAGCTCACTGAAGTCTTTCTTTTAGAATGAGGATGACAATTTGATTTTATCAGATAGCTCATCTTTTCAGCATAAGTAAAATAATACTACTGATGCATTTTTTCTTCGATCAGCTACTCATTAAGGGGCTGTATGAGGTTGTAACAGAGTATGGAGAAAAGATTTCTATTGCCTGACACAGTTCGTCTTCCATAGTATATTTAAGACTTCAATGTATCCATATGCCTGACATTTGCAGAAACAAACTTTGAAGCTGTGGTCTTTCAGAAATTCTCTGGAGTTTAATTTGAGTTCACTGAAATGTTGAATTTTAAACTCCAAGAGGAATAAGTTCAAGTTTCCTTGAATTTAATCTAATTTTTGCCAGTCAAATTCTTCTTCACTTGTGAATTACGATCAGGTCATAATCTTTGAGCCAGATCATTAGCACTTATTGGTGTAAACAAAAACATTTCTATCTTTCATTTTTCAGTGCTTTAGCGCTGATTGGTTTCAACAAAAGAACATTTATACTTTTCTCACATCCTTTTTTTCAATAGGTGTTGTCAAAAGAGTTATTTGTGATTTTCTGTTAATTTTAATCTGCTTAAGCTGTAGAGCTTGCTCTCTCCAGGGCAGAGATGATCTGCATTTTTTGCTTGATATTCATATGGCTGTAAAACAGATGAAAGATTTCCTGGAGGTTCTTGGTATTACCTCTGTTTTAGTTGATGTCTTGCAGGTGCTGCTAAGCCATCTCCTGTGGAAAGTGACCTGGGCAGCTTTGAATATTCCTTTTAGTTATGACCCTGGAATCACTAAAGAGCATTTCTGTCTTTCCCTTCAGGACTTTGGTGTAGAATATGACATAAGCAGAACAGAAGGAAGAAAGGGATGAATGCAGAGACTGCCTTTTCAGCGGTCATCCCTGGCTTGAGGTCAAGCCATTTGCAGTAGTGTTGAGTGATTTTTTTGATTTGATGGAGAGACTGTAAGAAACGCTCAGCTCTGAGCTGGGAATCAGAGCTGCTACAGTTGTTTCTTGAGCAGGGCTGGCTTTGACTGGCTCTCCCAGGAAGCATGCGGTGTTTGTCCGTGTCGCCAAACCTTGCTGCTTTGTGCCCCAGTGAACAGTGAACTTGAATTTCCCAAATCTGTGAGGATCTATGGGATTGTGGTTTACCAAAATTTCAATTAGCAAAGTCTAAGGGTTTTTTTTTGTTTTTTTTTTTCCCCTATTTATTTTGTGTACCAGTTGAAAACCTGTACGCTTAACTTCGCCTTACCATTATTTAGTGTAGCTGAAATATAGAGTTGAAAATCCATTAAGGTGAAGAGCTGGTTTGATGTTGCTGGTGGGAATGCTCTTGGCCTTAACACTCTTAAATTTTAACTGTGCAAAATACACATATTTGCTATTGCCAAGTTTTTGGAAGTTTAGCTTTTTCACACTGAAGAATTACAATCAATGAATTCCTATACAGTTTTCTCATGCTTTACTATATAAAAAATACAAGTGCCTCTCAAAGAAATTAGTTTTGTTTAATTTCACACTGTACTGCTTCACTAGGAAGTGAACACCTCCAGAGATTTGGTGCTTAATAATGAAATATATTCAAAATCATTTAGTTTTCCTTACACAGTGGCTTCTCCCATGACAGCTGAAACTGTGTTATTGCAAACTCACATGTGGTTTCGTAGTAGGATGAAGAGTCATTGAAGCGCTTGCCTCCTTGGCTTATGTAGAGGGAGAAGACAAGACATGTCCATAGAACCAGGAGAATTGCCCAGGCATAACATTTACTGCCATTCCATTTTTCTGTTGCTTCTTGCTTTAATAAGTGTTCTACATCGTTAAATATCAACTCTTTGAAAGGGTTGATAACTGCAGGACAGGGGGAAATGGTTTTAAGTTGAGGGAGGGAAGATTTAGGTTGGATGTCAGGGGGAAGTTCTTTACAGAGAGAGTGGTGAGGTGCTGGAACAGGCTGCCCAGAGAGGTTGTGGATGCCCCATCCATGGAGATGTTCAAGGTCAGATTGGATGGGTTTTGAGCAACCTGGTCTAGCATTAAATGGGGAGGTTGGTGGCCCTACATGTGGCAGGGGGGTTGGAGATTCATGATCTTCGAGGTCCTTTCCAACCCTGGCCATTCTGTGATTCTGTGATATAATATATTTGAACAATACTAAATCCAGTATGGAATGTCAAGGTATTCATTAACTAGCATCTTTATTACAGCCTATTTACTCTTGTTTTGGTAATCCGAAATCATCATATAATCCGAAAGTTGATTAGTTTATTTGGGAATATGCTGACCTAAAATGGATACATTGTAGGATAGACTTTATGTTCATTGGTTCATTCTGTGTGTTGAAATTTAACAGCTGCACATATTTATGACAGGCAAAATAGTGGGTGTTGTTCTATCCCATTCTTGACCCAGCTAACATTTGTCTTGGAGAAGAGGTTACGAGCCGTGGCAAGTTACTGCATAAAACAGCTGTGCAATTTGAGAGTTTTCCTTATCTCCTTTAACTTCCAGATTCCACAGAGTTAATTGATAACATTTTCCTCACCTACATGTTACTTCCCCAGAGTTAGGTTTTTGTTCTATGAACATTAACATTGTTTGTCTTGAAGTAATATCATTTTCACAGAGTCTAAACATACAGCTCTGCCATCGGTATCTGTAAACTTTGATGTATTCTTTCTTAAACACTTCAACACAGTGTAGAATTGTAGGTATGCTTTTAGAGTTCAGTGTAATACCAAACGTCTGTAATACATTATACAACTTGTAATAACTTTTAAAATATTTCAGCAAGAGGACAGTTATTTTAACCATATTTAATATGTTTGTTGATAAAACTGCTGGCAAAAAAGAGAAAATGCTTACTAGGAAAAACATCTATTGAAAAGCTTCAGGAAGCAGTGGAAGAAGTCTGAGGTCAAGCATTCATATACAGATATTCTTAAAAACCTGACATTAAACAGTTCTTTGGATGTATTTATAAATATCTGGATAGAAAGTCAAGAGGAGTTTGCTTAATGACTTGAAAAATGTCCCGACTTTCAGTCTCTGGTGGCATGGATAATTTTACTGCCACAGGTGTGGAATAAGTTCAACTTTGCTAAAAATTTCAAGGAACGGATACTGACTGATCAATGTGATCAAACATATCTTTGCAGGTAAGGGTAAAAGGCCACATGCTGTCTCATTTGATTATATAAAAACTCTGCTGGCTTAGTGGAAGTTAAGTAAGTCTAAACGAGCTACGCTCAAAGACAGTGGGAGAATCTATTGTAATATCTACTTTGAGGATTAGTCAGGATGACCTGTGGAGACTTGATCTGAACAATCCATTGTTCTTTATTTCTAAAGATAGTCATATATTTTTAACGGGCATCTAAGAGAACATGGAAACATTTCATAGAAGAACAAACACTGAGATTTGATTGCTATGTAAATTATTGCTGATATCTCAGTTTCCCATTTCATGCTTTAGCAAACGAGATTTCCTTCCTCATTTTTAATTCCTTAATGCTTCTTTTCAAAGATGTTTTTAGTATTGCCAAGTCCTTTTTTCCTGTCTCGGTCTCTTTTAATAGTAAGTATACTATTAACAAATTTACAACAATTCTAAATATGTTCTGATTTTTTTTTTTTAAGCCACTACCAAAAAACATGGTGTCAAGACTGTGTGAGTCCAAAAAGCTGTGTGCTGCAGCTGATATGCAACTCCAGGTACTGTCTTTGTGTTCTAATGGGACACATATTTTCTATATTTTCTATATGGAAAACATACAGAAAATATTTTAATTTTTCTTAACATTTTAATGTAGATATCTTACCTAGATGTGTAAAAATTAGTGAAAAGGATTTCATTTTGATACTCATTTTCATGCTTGTTTTCATCAACATATTCTGTGATCAGAGGTCTGGAGCACATCCCTTATGAAGACAGGCTGAGGGAGCTGGGCTTGTTCAGCCTGGAGAAGAGAAGGCTGCAGGGTGACCTCATAGTGGCCTTCCAGTATTTAAAACGGGATTATAAACAGGAGGGGAATCAACTTTCTACTCGGGTAGGTAGTGGTAGGACAACTGGGAACAGTTTTAAACTGAAGGAGAGAAGGTTTAGATTAGATATCAGGGGGAAGTTCTTCACAGAGAGGTGATGATTTGCTGGCACAGGCTGCCCAGAGAGGCTGTGGATGCCCCATCCTTGGAAGTGTTCAAGGCCAGGTTGGATGGGGCCCTGGGCAATGTGGTCTTGTACAGATCTGGAGGTTGGTGGCCCTGCATGTGTCAGGAGGGCTGGAACTTGATGATTCTTGGGGTCCCTTCCAATCCAAGCCATTCTGTGATTCTTTGATTCTAAAGCTAACTGTATAAATCTAAAGGAAAACATCTTGAAAACCACAGCTTTCAAAGAGGACCAAAGTACCAGAGTTTCCAGATGTGGTTTAAGATTGAGTTCTTAAATTCACCAAATCATTCAGGGGGAGCTCTTTGCAGAAGAGAAAGCATTGTGTGCCTTTGGATCATTAAATGAGAATGAGAGATAAACCTTAGTCAAATTATCTTGTTTCTGCAGGTCCACTATGAAATTGACAACTTGTTGCTAAAAGACAGCTAGTTGGTGACTAAACTGCAGCTGTACAACTTCACTCTCTCAGTATTTGGGGCAGTAATTAAATCCATATGTCTTCATTTTCTGAGGACAGATGTGATTGATCAGTCATTCTCATAAATACATTTTCACTGTTACTTTTCTTCAAAGACAGAAAAGGAATTTAGAGTATTATCTTGTCTATATAATTTTTTTTCAGTCTTACTAGGGCAGTTCTCTGATGTGAACAGTAACATTATAGCATTCGGCCACAATTTTTTATAGTGAGAGTTTGGCTGCATTTAGCTGCAAGCTTCTGCTGTGGAATTTTTATAAATTCATTTTCTCCTCTTTTTCTTTCCCTTTAAGTCAAAAGCATTTTCTTGCTACAGCTGACCTAGTGCTTAGGTGACTCTGCTGATACCTTAATAAAAGATTTCCATTGTTTTTGAAATGAGGAAAGAAGCAATTCCAAAGATCATCCCCTTGTAAATTTTCTGTTTGAAAAGTGTGCAAATGATCTCAGCGTTGTGCACAAACATGAGTTGTGCTGGTTAACTGAAGTTGATTTAAAAGCAAAACTTAGTTAAATATTTGCAGTTTGCTCTTTGCCATAATTTGTAGTGATTTAAAACTGATCAGAATACTTGAGCGTGGACCTGAAAATGTAGACATGTCAGCTACACGAATCAAAACCAGGCTGTTTCCATGGTATACATGTATTTTTCACTGGTTAAACTTAAATGGATTTTTGACGCATGCTTTCAGTGTGGTGCTGGTTTTTGCTGACCAACGTTGACTGTGTGAGCCTGGAGGGTACTACCTGAAGCTATTCGGAGCCCTCTCAGCAGGTCTGATTTTGAAATGCACATTTCTCACTCTGGAAGGCTCTCATTAGAGATAGCTGAGAATCCAGAAAGAGTGTGGTCAAGAATATAATTAATTCATGTAGGAGTTTTTGGAGGAGAAAGCAATTCTGGATCAAAAGAAAATTTATCCTGAGAATGCTTAATGGAGTATCTCTGTACATAAAGTCCACCAGCTTCAAATAATTTGCCATTGTATTAATCACCAAAGTGATGGATCAAGTGCTTTCAAATGCATCCATTCTTTTATTCTGTGTCTGTACCATCGATATGCCCATCGATTACAGGTGGCCCAGAGAGCTTGTGGATGCCCCATCCCTAGAGGCATTTAAGGCCAGGCTGGATGTAGTTCTGGGCAGCCTGGTCTGGTGGTTGGCAACCCTGCACATAGCAGGGGGGTCGAAATTAGATGATCTTTGATCAGGCCATTCTATGATTCTATGTTATGGATTTATTTTCAACTTTTAATATATTTTTGCTATAATCCTGTCAAGGTTTGAGACCAAATAAACCACATTGGGGCAATAAGGATAACAAGAATAACTGTCTGTCAGAGGCACATGAACAAGTGACACAGTGTTCCTGTCCTGCAGCAGGGGAGCTGGCACACTCCATGATGCTGGGGATCACCATTGTGGTGATCTCATGCACTAGGCTGTGTGATCTCCCTGCTCTTGTTAGCCCTCAGGTGCATCTACCTCCTCCTGTGAGGCTGCTGCTACCTCTGTCCTTGGGTAACTTCAGACCCTGTAGCTTTAGAACTAAGGAAAGAAAACTCATGTCTTTTGGAATCAGATTCCTGTGGTGCCTAGTAAGTGACTGGTATTGGCAGTGACGCAGCGATTAAGCAGGCTGTTTGCCCTCAAATTGCTCATGTAACTACAGTTCAGCCAATCTCAACCCCTGCCAAACTACCACAATGCCACACGGAATAATATTAGTCATTTCCTACTTTCAGCACCATATTTTTGGAGTTTCCAATTATAATGCCTGCAGAAATATGCACTCATTTTGAAAAAAAAGATTGGCTGGCCATTTTCTTTATTAATTAAGAAAAAATGTTCCAGAGAAGTTGGTTGCGTGGCAAATATAAAGTTCACACGTTCCTTTGTATAACTATTGTTACTAATGCTAATGTAAAAGCATAATAATCAATTGAATAAAAACATATTTTAATCTGTAGATGCCCAAGTATGTCTATAGCATTAAATATACGATCTAAAAAGACTGTGGTTAATGACTATACCTTTTCTGCAGGCTTTTCAGTGAGTATATTCCGTATTGATGACTAGATACTTTGCAGGATTTGACCTTTAAAAGAATTCAAAATGCTTGCACATTTTTCAGCAGCAGGGAAAATGCCTAAAGGTTCTTTTGTTGTCCTTTCAGAAAATTAGTCTGTTGTCGTGGGAAAAATAACACTGCTTTTTTTTTCATTATAAAGTCTCTCCGTTTTCTTCGGCTCATGTAATCAGTTAGTCAAGAGGAAAGATACAGGAATCTCTGTGTCTTCTCAGAAAGCCTTTGCCATACAGCATCTTTCAGTCAGCAGTAACTTCACTGGAAGATCCGTGACTGTTTACATATGAATAGTAATTAAGTGGACTGGGAGTGAGAAAGAACTGCAGAATTGAGTTAAGCTGATAAATAATGTCACTGCAGAAGGGAAAGACTGCACGTAAATAGATAACTACTTGATGGCCTTTTTATATTTTTAAGTCCTTTGGGAAATGTATTTTACTGCAAGTAGAAATGGTCGTCTAACTGCTGCTTAATGTTAAGTGTTAGCATGCTCCTCAGCTGTATTATCTAAAATCCTGCAGACCTGGGATATGTCTCCTTTTCCCATTTCAAAGGCCTGAGTAAACACGCAGGACTGTGGTTCATAGATGGGAATGCTTATGGATATAAAGTTCATCCAAGTTTATTTTCAGGGATGGATTTTTTTTACAATGCTTTCCAGGTGGCCTGGCTCATAGCTTGCTTCCCACGCTTTACATGTGCCAGGATCAGGGGAAAGCTTATAGCTGGCTTCAGTGACTCATTTCCCTTGCTCTCTATTACTGCATTGTTCTTTAGGCAGGCCATTTCACCGGCCTTCAGCTCCTGTTTCCCCACTTCCTGGCTGTGAGTTGAGGTATTGCTCCAGTTCTCTGACCACAAGCTACTTGACTCCTAATTTTCCTTTAGGAAAGGTCCTCCGCCATACAGTCTGCTTCGTCTTGTGCAGAGCAGTAGGAGCGACTGCAAACTGCTCCTAACAAAACAGGGAGTTAGAAAAACAGAGAATCAAGGTTGGGCTGAAGCAGGATGCCAAATTCTGTGAACAGATGCTGAAGTGCCTGGTATTTGGTTTGGGTTTTTGGAGAGGAGAGGGATGTCAGCGTGAAATTACTCGTGCTGAGCCAGGGAGGCCTAGGCTGATAGAAGAAAGTGAGTCTTACTGGGCTGTCAGTTCAGCTTTTCAGACCTGTTCATGGTGCTTACCATTGGTGATATTCTCAATCACCCTTGCTACTGTAAGTGCTGTCACTTTTCTTAAAGAGCTAAGGACTTGCTCTGCTTTGTCTTTTAAGTTCTGTGTTGTTAAGTGCCTGAATCTCTTGCTCAGTGTCTCTATCTAGGACACAAATCTAGCCATGTCGTTAATGACTGTGGGTCATGGCTAAGCTCTTTTCGGTATGTTAGAAGATAGCTTAGTCAAACAGAATGAATACAGTCCTTTGGAAACATTCACATTTTTAGTGTAAGCATTGTCACGTACCAATACCATATGCCTAAGACAAATGTTTTTTATGTCTTTAGGTCTTTTATGCTGCTTTGGACCAAATCTACCATGGGAAACATCCTCTACAGAAGTCAACCACAGAAATTTTAAAGGAAACACAGGAGAAAGTTTATGGATTGCCACATGTACCTAATACGGTGAGTGGAACTGTACCAAATAAAAAAGTTGTGCTACACTATTCTGCATATTAATACCCCTACTTCTCCTCCACCCAAATCCCAATACGCACATGCTTATTGTTGTATTGTCATGATGAATGAGTTTTCTTTCTTTTAGTTACTTTATCCAGAAAGTTGAGTGTTGGACATTTTTAGCTAAAAATCATAGTTAGACAAGTAGCACATTTTTCACAGAATTGTAGTAGTTGGAAGGGACTTCTAGAGATCATCACATCCAACCCCCTGCTAAAACAGGTTCCCTACAGCACAGAAAAGCTTCTACACTTATTTTTGTATGAGTATAGCTTACCACGTTGAACTAAATAACTTATTTTTGTTGTAGTTTCTTTTTTTTTTTTTCCTAATCAAGGAAAGCACTGGAAACAATACATAGGAAAGTGGGTTTATATTAGATTTGTAAAGGTCTGTCTGTGAAAGGCAGCAAACACTGTACTGCATGTTGGTTTTTATGTAACATCACTGTCAGTATGTGAAAAGTAGTCAGTATGTAGGACTTCAAAGAGTTTTTCCCCTGTACTGCTGTGACTTCTGGTATGTCATTTATTCTTTCATGTTGTTTCTGTAACACAGGTTGAAAGTATTCCTTAAACTCGATTTCTGCTGAACTACATAATTTTGATCTTCATTGTGACCAATAGTGCATTTGTCTTGCATTTCATGTGAGCATCTGAAAATGCTTGCCAAAAATGTTATTCTCAGAGAGGGAAGTTATCAGATCCATCTTAAGTCCTTTCCCCATTAAAATGCTGCTTCTGCTGGCCGGGCAAAGCTGGAGACGAGGAAGCAAGATATCTTCAGAGTATGATGTCTGACATCGTAGGAATTTAGTGAGTGTTGTTTTATACCACTCATCTGCAAATTACTTATCCTATGAATGGAACAGTTCCTTGCTTTCAAAGTTAGCCTGCATTTTTTGTTCTATTTAAAAAAAATTATTTTGAGCTGTTGCCTTCAATGGAGTGCAGCATCTCATAATAAATGTAGCCTCAATATGAGGAGCAGTAACAAGTTTTTGGCTAGGAGCTTTATCCTAGCAAAAAATACTGTGAACTCTTGAATTATCAGAGTGTCCATGTTCTTCACAGTTACTGAATGTAAAATTAATGTGTCTGGTCAAGAACTTTAATACAGTCTAAATTTCAGTGAAATTTAATGAGAAATGACATTAGAAAGGCAATAGCACTCTGTAGACTAATTCATGCCTGTAATTTGGCTTGCTGATTTTGGAACCTTTTTTACAAACTTAAGATTTGCTTTCAGCTTAATTTGCAAAATAGGAAAAAGTAAAAGTCATGTAGATTGAAGGTTTTTTCTAATTGATGAGAGGATATTCCTTTCATTTTGGGGCTAGACATTGAAATATGGTAAGAGAAAACACCTGTTGTTTTCATCTGTCATTTTGCTGTGCACGTATAAATTTGACAAAGAAAAATGTTTTGATAATTAGAATATTACTTGCTTCCTAGGTGTTTAGACTCAGTTATGAATTATTATTTCAGGCGCGTATATCTTAAATTTTAGTGGTGCTGGGTGAAAGTAATTCTTGCAATTTACCATAATAGCATTGTTTGTCAGGGCTGCACAAGCATCCGTTATTATTTCCTGATAAAATTTACCTTAATTCACTCTTACAGTTCTTGACAGGCAAATAAATTTAGTAAATATCCTTGGGCTTCAGCCTTATCAGGTAGATGCATTTTTTGAAGTAGTCACAACAAATGTCTTGAGCCCTGGTGGCCAAAAAGGCCAATGGCATTCTGGGGTGCATTAAGAAGAGCGTGTCCAGCAGGTCGAGGGAGATGATCCTCCCCCTCTACTCTGCCCTGGTAAGGCCTCATCTGGAGTACTGTGTCCAGTTCTGGGCTCCCCAGTACAAAAAAGACAGGGATCTCTCGGAAAGAGTCCAGCGGAGGGCCACAAAGATGGTGAAGGGCCTGGAGCATCTCCCCTATGAAGAAAGGCTGAGTGAACTGGGTCTGTTTAGCCTTGAGAAGAGACGACTGAGAGGGGACCTGATCCAGGTCTATAAATATCTAAAGTGTGGGGGGCAGAGTGGCGAGTCCAGACTGTTTTCAGCAGTGTGTGGAGACAGGATAAGGGAAACGGCCAGAAACTGCAGCATAGGAAGTTCTGCACAAATGTGCGCAAGAACTTCTTTGTGGTGAGGGTGATGGAGCACTGGAACAGGCTGCCCAGGGAGGTTGTAGAGTCTCCTTCTCTGGAGATATTCAGGACCTGCCTGGACACCTTCTTGTCCAGGTGTAGGGAACCTGCTTTGGCAGGGGGGTTGGTCTCGATGATCTCTAGAGGTCCCTTCTAACCCCTACAATTCAAAAAAAAAAAAAAAAAAAAAGATGGATTATAGTCTTTCAGAGGCACTGCTCAGATAGCAGGACAGTTTCTGTGCACCTTTTTTTTACAGTGCTATCAAAATGGGGAACTTAAACTACGCCTAATAAGTAAATGCTGTTGTTCCTGTGAAGTGATGCCTATTTTAAGATAAACTAAAGCATTCTTCTCAGGAAATATCCTATCGTGTGTGCCAGCAATAGGAGGAATATAGGGAAGAAAATCCTGTTGAAGTCTGTATTTGCCATTGAGATAGGTTTTACAGGCATTGAGGCAGCTGGCAGTGTGTGCACCAGTATTTACACTGGCTGTGTTGACACAGTCACAGAAGCTAGTGCTGCATGCAAGGCAGAAAGGAAAGAGAGTAGAGACTATACCAACAGAAGCACGAAAAAACAACTGTCCACAATACTTTGTTTTCCTGAGGAATGCAAATCTCAATTTCTGGCTGGCCAATGCTTAGCTTTCCAAAAGGATACCTAGTTTGCTGCTGGCTTTTGATGGGCGAAATTCCTCTGGGATTTCTTTGCTCTCTTACTAAGTCCAGAATTTCATGACTGCCAGGCGGGACAAGGAACTGTATCTGTTTGCCTGTTTTTGTAGTGTCTGGTGGTTTTGTTGCCAGAGATCTGTTACTGAGTTTTGAAAATGAATAGCAATTTTACACAGGCTGGATTCTTGAATCCTTAAAAAGGAAGCAATCTTCTTTACTCTTCTAAGAAATAAACCAATAAAACCACACGTTTTCCTGCCATATCTTCCCAAATGTACTTGGTGTTGAAATTTGTGTGCTCTGAGGAGTGCAGTGCTCTGCCTTCACTGACAGTTATTCTTCAAATCATAGCTTACTTTTCATCTATAGTGATGCTAGTTTGCACTTACTGTGGCCTGCCTTGCAATTGATGATTGTCTGCTTTTAGCATATTCCTCCTGGTCTCTTCTACCTTTGTGTCTGAGATGTCCAGAGAGACTTTCTTAAAAAGTATCAAGTGACCTTTTGATCAACCTGAAACAAGATCAGAGTTTCTCCCCCTGATCTGTTGATTAGTCCTCTGCCTGTCCCCTAAGTTCAGACTTAAAAACTACTTTCCTTTGAGACAGTCATCAAAATTTAATGATAAACCAGGGCACACTGCTGGCTCATGGCCAACCTGTCGTCCACCCCAGGATGCCCAGGTCCCTCTCTGCAGAGCTCCTCTCCAGCAGGCCATCCCCCAGCCTGTATTGGTGCATGCAATTATTCCTCCCTAGGTGTAAGACCCTACGCTTGCTTTTGTTGAACCTCATCTGGTTTCTTACTGCCCAGCTCTCCAGGCTGTCCAGGTCTCGCTGAATGGCAGCACAGCCTTCAGGCGTGTCAGCCAATCCTCCCAACCTCGTATCATCAGCAAACTTGCTGAGGGTGGCCACTATCCCCTCATCAAGGTCATTGATGAAGATGTTGAACAAGACCGGACCCAGCACAGACCCCTGGGGGACACCACTGGTTACAGGTCTCCAGCCAGACTCTGCACCACCAACGACGACCCTCTGTGCTCTGCCAGTCAGCCAGTTCTCAACCCACCTCACTGTCCACTCATCTATCCCACACTTCCTCAGCTTTGTTATAAGGATGTCATGGGAGACAGTATCAAATGCCCTTCTAAAATCAAGGTAGACTACATCTACTGCTCTTCCCCCATCCACCCAGCATGTGACAGCATCATAGAAGGCCACCAGGTTGGTCGAGCACGACCTCCCCTTGGTGAACCCATGCTGACTACTCCTGATAACCTCCTTTTCTCCCAGTTGTCTGGAGATGGTATCCAGCACAAGCTGTTCCATCACCTTTCCAGGGACAGAGGTGAGGCTGACAGGCCTATAATTACCCAGCTCTTTCTTCTTGCCCTTTTTGAAGACCAGAATGACACTGCCTATCCTCCAGTCTTCAGGGACCTCCCCTGTTATCCAAGACCTCTCAAAAATGATGGAGAGCGGTTCGGCAATGACCTCCACCAGCTCCCTCAGCACACGTGGATGCACCCTATCAGGTCCCATGGACTTGTGGACCTTAGTACTGCCTAGGCGCTCATGCACGTCCTCTTCCTGACTACAGGGAAATCTCCCATTCCCCAGACCCTCTCACTAACCTCCAGGGTGTGAGGAAACCTGAGGGAGAGCCTTTTCACTGAAGACGGAAGTAAAGAAGGCATTCAGTATTCTGCCTTCTCAGCATCCCCCGTTACCAGAACCCCCCCCTCACTTAGTAAGGGGCCCACATTCTCTCTAGTTTTCCTTTTGCTGTTAATTAACAGCATTACATTAAACATTAAATAATTTGCTAATATACCTTCTTGTTCTAGCACATTAAGTATGCATTAGTCCAGAAGGATCTCTTCTACTTGTGTCCTAAAAATTACATTAGGTTACAGGTTTATATGCTTATATACTTCTCTCCAGGGTGCAGTTTTCTTTGGCAATAAAATAATTCTTTAATGGCCTATGGATGCTAGTGATTAGAGACCGAAACATCTGTAAGACCAAATATGTTAGGTTGCCAACAGAAAACAAGGTAGTTATTGTTAGAGATACCCTAGAGGAAAGAAATGTATGAAAAAATGGTTTATCACCAATGTAATTGTTAGTAGTTCTTTTTCCTGCAGCTGGGGGGACTCTGCCCAGGCAGGGATCCTGACCTTGGAAGGCCCCACTTAGATCCTTGACTGAACTTGCTGGGATTGCATCTGTTGTGTTCTTCACAGAGGAAGTCAATGGATGAGATGTTACATAATATTTGGAATGTGCTTGCTTGAGGAGTCTTATCAGGCACTACAGGAAGTTGTGGCTTGCCCATTGTTGCTGAGGGCGTAAAGGTTTCATTAATAAGGTGCATATAAAGACATCTTGTAATTTGGTCAGCTGAAGAGGATTTGGTGTCTAGTAGAGAGTCAGAACTAGCTTCCCAGCAGAGAGGAGATAGGTTTAAATGTCCTTTGCAGCACACATTGTTACCTGATTCCCAGCTCCCCTTTATAGTGTTCAAGAACACCTGGGAGCAAAAGAAGAGCTGTATATCTCTTTTTTTTCCTAAGAGCATTTTCTTAAGAGTTTGAAGGTAACTTGACCTCATGCTCAGTGGTATAAAGTACACTACAGTTCAAAAGTGGAGACCACTTTTGGAAACAAAGTGGTTTTTGAGTTTCAGTATTGCAGTCTTGTACTGGTCATGATAGAATCATAGAATCCTTAGAGTTGGAAGGGACCTTTAAAGGTCATAAAGAAAGCCTCCAGGGACAGGGCATCAGTCAAGTCTCTAGACAGCCTGTTCCAGTGTCTCACCATCTTCACTGTAAAACATTTTTTCCTTATATCTAAATCTCCCCTCTTTAAGCTTGAAGCCATTTCCCCTTGTTCTGTCACCACAGACCCCGCTAAAGAGTCTGTCCCTTTCTTTCCTGTAGCTCCTCTTCAGATATTGAAAGGCCACTATCAGGTCGTCTCAGAGCCTTCTCCAGGCTGAATAGCCCCAGCTCTTTCAGCCTGTCCTCATTGAAAAGGTGTTCCATCCCTTGGATCAGTTTTGTGTCCCTCCTCTGCATGTGCTCCTACGGGTCCCTTTTACTCCTGTACTGAGACTCCACATTTGGATGCAGTACTCCAGGTGAAGTCTCACAGCACAGAGTAGAGGGGCAGCATGACCTCTGTTTCCCTGCTGGCCATGCTGCTTTTGATGCAGCCCAGTATACAGATGTCTTTCTGAGCCAGAAGGGCACATTGCTGGCTCATGTCCAGCTTCCCATCCACCAGTACCCCCAGGTTTTTTTCAGCAGGGCTTGTGCTCAACCCTTTCATCTCCCAGCTTGTGTTGGTAGTGAGAATTGGTTCGACCCAGGTGCAAGATCTTGTATTTGGATATGTTGAACAATCCAGAGGATTTGGAGAGTTCAGAATGTTGGCATTTTCAGCCTTTCAAAATAAGTCTAAAATCATTTGCAACCAATTAAATACATAAGTATTTAAAAGAGCATTAAATGCCCGAAGAGCGCAATTTATGAGATGCTGCTAAAGCTTTGCATATTTTTTTTGGATATTCTGATATTTTGTGTTGGGGACTTAGCAGGACAAGTGCTGTGCCTGTAGTAGGTGAATGACATAAAAAGATGCAAGCAACACAAAAGAAGTACAAAGAAAAGGGTTTGGAAAGAGGATAGCTTTAGAAACATGAACACTGTAAGAAGTTGAAAAAATTAAGGTAATTTTCTAGAAAAGAAAAAGTAGGTGGGTACACATGAGCATGTATGTTCTGTAACTGAAAACCTATAAGAAACATGTATAATTGAAATTGAGACTACGATCATTTGTTTCTTATGAACAACCAATAGTGGAAGGCAAAAAAGATGGTTCACAATACAACAAATGTGATTATGGTTGATACCAAATCTTTTAAACTGTTGTTAATCTTTTCCCTCATCTATTGAAGAGGGCAACACACCCAGCAGTTATAGGATTTCCATTACAGGGAATCTTAAAGAAACCCTTGTTCTTGATCACAGAAACATACATTTCATAATAAAGATGGAGGGTGTTCTTAATGGATTGCTTTTCTACTTTTCATCCAAAAAAATTGCTTGAAGAGACACTGATGTTGCTCTTATTCAACTTTTTTGAGTGTTTTGAAGAGAGATGAAGTCATGCATCATTACTCAACCTCTTGAAGTTTGTGTAACCCCTTCAAAGTAATCTTTTACCTTGCCATGTTGGAAACCAGAGTTGTTTACACAAAGTGCAAATCACTGGATTAGTTTTCATATGAACCTTCTTAAAAGTATACTATAAAATCAAGTTGAAGAGTCTGGGTTTGAGGAAAAGATTAATAAAAAAGTACACAGTGAACTCCAGGGGAGTGATATTTCTATAAATAATTAATAGCTAAAAGCCATTTCAAAAGGATTGGTGCCCTACTCAGTCCATTATGAATGTAGATGCTTCATCTTTCAAAAGCTCTTAAAGTCACCCTTCAAGGTTTGTTTGGGTTTCTGTCTTTCTGGAGTTGAGTTCATTTTATGATAAAGAAAATGCTGATGGCATATATTGTGAAGATTTGTTTTCTAGTGGTAATACTACACTATTCACTGGGCAACTACCTACAGCAGCAGAGTGTTTACAGATATCAGAAGATATGAAGCATTTCTAAGGAAATTCTTTTAGCAAGTGTTAGCCACATGAAACTCAAACATACATTAGTGATAGCATTTACATTTAGTAGCATTTTGAAAAAAAGTGCAGGAAGTAGTTGCATACATCACTTGGTAACATTTTTAGATACCTATATGTTTTTATAGATACCTAAAATATCTATATATATATTTAAATGCAGATTGCTTTGTTTAGTTGTACATATTTTTGTTCTCACGTCTCGTGTTTCAGGATTGCAGTACTGGTGCTATATTTGATAGTGATAGATAAAACTAATTACATAATTTCCGTAAATATAAGCTAAAGAACTTGAATGAATTACTCTTCAAACACAGTGGGAAATTCTTCCCTCTGTAAAAAAGCTTACAGCCAAAAAGGCTTACAGAAAAGAACAGAGAGTAGAAGTACTATCACTCTCTCTTACTAGGATCTGGCATTTAAACTGAGAGAGGGCCAAGAAGTCATTTCTTCAAGTTCATGTTGGATTTTATGGAAGATTCAAGCTTAGAATCATGACCTGTCTGAAATGGCTTTGGCAAAAGATAGTAAGTGAGCATTACTGTATAATAGTAGCTATCATCTGCCAGTGTTGGTACAGGTAATTCACATGATGAAGTTGTACTGGCAAATAATCTTTTGCAGTTACAACATTGCTTAGCATATTTCTTGGGTTTTATAAGAGTTTATTTTAAGGAGCATTCTTGTTGTTTTTTTTTTGTTTTTTTTTTTTTAAATAACAGGTCAGTGCTTAAAATTTGCTTTAATTGGTAACGTATAATAAAAAACTTAGGCTTCAATATGAAACCTGCATCCGAAGGAGAGCTCAGTGACCTGAATCCAGTCATCTGGGGCTTATGAACCTTGAAAACATAGGCAGTGCTAAAAATGATTCAATGGCAATTGAATGGTCTGACTGTGTATTGCATGTGTGTGTATGTGTATGGAATTACATGTTAGAAACTGTGGAATTGTCTGTTAGTATGATTTTTAGGCTTTACCTTTCAAGCTAGCTATATTTATAGGTAAGGCTGTCTCTCGGTATGCTGAAGGGAGGTAAGAATTTAAAATCAGTTTTCCTATCTCTGTCTTGAATCTGTGTTTTAAAGATTGTGGAGCAATCATAAGTACGACTTTTTGATGCTGTTCTTTGTTGTCTCCCACATCCCCTCTACCCCCCAGTCCCTTAGCAGGTAGAAGAGGCTGAAGAGTTTTAAATGATTTTGCTATAGCAGTTCAACTGCATTAATGGTTTATAAATGAAAGTGAAATATTTTTCTTTAATTTAAGTAATCCAGAGACCATATGGTACATATCTTGAATCACCTAAGTGGTTAATTGCATGTTAAATTCCTTTCCTCTTCCCTAGTGTAAACAACTGCAAAAATATTTACATTCCATGCCTTGCTAGATTTATTTATCGTTTTATAATAAAAACACAGAAGTGTTATAAATTGAAATCTTAATCTCTTGCTTGACTTGCTTTCTAAAATGTCAGTGATGTCTCTGGGTTGGTTTACTTTGTGCTCTCTCCCACTCCTAACACAGAAATGCACGACACTGAAAAACGAAGCAGTGCTGACATTAAGCAAGTTACAAGGGCAGCTCAAGATGTGGTTTCATGAAATTAACTTTCTGTTATTCTAAACAAGATTAGAAACTGCAGCAAAGGAAGTGGCTTTAGAACTTTTTATTGGAATTTTTTATTATTGTGAAATTCTAGAATCATGGTGATGTAATTCTATAAAATTTGGTGTTCAGGCCAGAAATAAAGAAAGTAAGTTGACAAAGAAGTAGGTGCATACCTCTGAAAGAATTGCTTCTGTCACTCAGCAAACACTCTAGGATTTCCTCAGAGGTAGCCCCAGGCATAGACTGTTCGTAACATCTGCACCCCAAAACTCATTAAGTTGTTTCTTCAAGTGAGAATGAATTGAGGATGTCTTCAAAGCTGTAAGCTTATGTAACTAATAAAAGAGCGGAAAGAAATACTCTGATTTGTTACAGAATGGAGCAGAGAATTCCTTAAACTATAAAGCCTTTTCTCATTTCATAAAGTGAATGAGTAGTTTAAACTTACCAGTGGAAAAATAAATTCTGTGACGGGATAGTTTGGCCTCCCCAAAATACATGCTCCTGGCAGCAGAGCTGGAACCTCGGAACCTGGCAGTCATGGCCCAGGCTTCTGTTGGCAGTGCTAGGCTTCTTGCTGCAACCACTACACACAGGCAAGAAGAGCCAGAGGAGCTTTATTTGGCCAACCTCTTCACTCATCTGCTGCAGGCTTGATGCTTCTAGCAAAGTGAGTGCAGTAGAGACTCAGGAAACAGCAGTCATTCAAGTAGATATGCACAGTAATTCTAGGAGCCATTGGGGTGAGTCTTAAAATTTCAATACTTTACGACTTCTGGTTGTTGCAGTTCTTTGCAGTGAAACCTTCTCAGTATCATCCTTGAGTTTTGAGAAGCAGGTTGTTGAACTTCTGTCTGGAAAAAAGCATATGAGTTTGACCATGAAAATGTAAACAAGTCAAAGGAAAACAAAGAGACCACATCTCCTGGTCATCAGATAGTAGTTTTTTATTTTGCTAAAGGTATTTTTTACTACCAGTGTATTAAAATGATGTGTGCACAGCTAGTAGTACATCAGAACAGGAAATCTGCTAAGCTGGATGTGCAGCATCCAGTCAGATCTGCACCACACAGTGAGTTTACTGATTTTCTGTATTGAAAAGTGGCCATGGTGTTCTCGATCTGTTGACTGCAGCTCTCGGTATTCTTTGTGTGCAGACCTAGTTGGATGATGGAAGGGATTGTCCCGCTCTGCTCTGCACTGATCCAGCCTCGCCTCGAGCAGCAGGTGCAGGTTTAGACCCCACAGTGTAAGGACATAAAACTGTTAGAGAGCATCCAAAGGAGGGCTGCGGAGGGTTCTAGAGGGTAAGATGTACGCGGAGGCTGAGGGGAGACCTGATGGCGACTGCAGCTCCTCACAGGGAGCGGAGGGGCAGCGCTGAGCTCTGCTCTGTGTGACAGCGACAGGGCCCGAGGGAACGGCATGGAGCTGCGTCAGGGGAGGGCAGCTGGGGCTGAGGGAAAGAGTCTGCACCAGAGGGCGGTGGGCATGGAACAGCCTGCCCAGGACCAAGTGCTGGAGTTCAGAGAGCAGAGGGCAGTGCTCTCAGCCATGGGGATTGGATTTTGGGTGGTGCTGCATGGAGCCATGAGTTGGACTCGGTGATTCTTGTACGTCCATTCCATTCAGGGTATTCTTTTCTGTTCACTTCCAGCTCCTGTTGTGTTGTCTGTGCTCATTTTCAGTGTGCATATTTGCGTGCCAGAAGCGTGTTGTGCTGGAAATTCACTAACATTGATAAGCCTTGCTTCTCAGCAGAGGTGAATGTTTGCTTCTCAGCAGAGGGAAATGTACTGATTTCCATGCTAATTGCTGTTCTGTTCTGTCTCCCGAGTTACCAGAGCCTTGAGCTTCTTAGTGATTCTCATGAGTGTTCCACCACTACTGATAGCCAAGTTCAAGGGCATTAGGAGCAATACTATCAACTTTCTGCCAGATCCAGGAGTTCTCCACCCAGTAGCCCCTGAGATAAGTTGGCTGCTTCCCAACTGAGTTTCCTGCCAAAATAAGAATTTAATTAAGAAAGGGGAGGGGGGTGGCACCTGATATCATCCTCATCAAATATTGTTCCTCATGGAAACTGTTCAACAACAGGCTCATTGTTGTAATTACTCTAACACACATTTTGTAATTAGAAGACTTAAATGATGTAAATACTTAATTTAGTGTTGGATATTTTCAGGTTCTCATTCTCACTTGTGCTTGTGATTTTTGTCTTGAGATGCACAAAAAAATAAAAGGAATAAAATATACCTAGAAATAGCTAAAGTCACAACAGAAACTGATGAAGAGCATTTTGACAACTCTAAGTACTAGTCAGGAATTACTGTAGTTTGTTTTTCCTTTTCAAATGAAGTAGGAGGATTTTATACAACTTATTTTCTCTAATTAGTGGAGTCTGTAGAACATAGTCAAGCAAAGATTAGGTTATTATGTAGTGACTTACCTGCAGTATTTTGCTTTCAGTTTTGTCTTTTCAGGTCACATTAATTTTTAAATGAGTTGATCTTTGTGATAATCTTAACATTAGTAAGTTTAGAAATCACATTATTGACTCTTAAATTAATTTATGTTGTCTTCAGACCAGTTTTGTTTTACTGAACTAACAGTGTTGTTAAAAGAAATGACGTGTGTTAACTTTCAAATAGGTATTAACTTTTAAATACAAGGGGTAAATTATTTCAATTTTTTCTTGAGTGGTAGTCTTATACCCTTATATCCTCCAGAGATAAAAGAATAAATATTTCTGTCCCCTGACTACAAAGGCAGCCTCCATGACTAGTTTGGGCAAGGCACCTAGTTTGAGATAGCTATTAAATAAAATGAACTTAATCTTACCCTAAGAGTATATCCTATAAGCACTCTATTTAAAATTCCTGGGAAGGTGTAATGTTCTATCTGTATGGTGCATGTATCAGTGAGATATTTTTGTTTGTTACAGGAAGGAATGGAAAGCCTTCACACTTCGGTAACATTTCAGACATGGTTATAAGGGAAGATTATAATGTTGGTGGAGAAAAGACCCTTTTAATAAATGCAGTGGATCAGTTGCATGCCTTTATTTCAGTCTGTTGTGTTGAATAAAAAGCAGGCATGAACATGACCCATGACTGGCGTATTATCACAACCCATGGGCTATACTGTAAAATGTGCTGTTTTATAAACTCCTGGAATGAGTTCATGGAACTTTTTGAAGTAGGTGATTACTCAGTCTTCATTAACTTTCTTGCTGCTTACCAAAAATATAGCGTTTAATAAGGAGTGTGCCCTAGTTCTACATGTCTAGCCTTTATCCTTCCAAAAATGAAATTGATATGTCAGTTGTTATTTTATATGAAGAAATCATTCAGCTTTGTGAATAACATAGTTATGAAATCAAGTCATTTTTCATCTATAGGTAGTTTTATTAGAATGGAATTTCATGCTAAAAGGTGAACCACTTAATTTTAAATGCATTTACAGTGATTAATGTGGTTATTTTTTATTGATCATAGAACTTTCTAAAGGAGTACTAGCCTAAACGTATCAACAGGGCTAAGGGCTGGATCTTGCATGTGGGTCATAATAACCTCATGCAGTGGCATAAGCTTGGGGAAGAGTGGGCAGAAACTTGCCCAACTGAAAAGGACCTGGTGGTATTGGTCAACAGCTGGCTGAACACACATCAGCAATGTGCCCGGATGTCCAGGAACAATGGCAGCCTGGCCTGTGTCAGAAATAGTGTGGCTAGCAGAACTAGGGAAGTGATTGTCCCCTTGTTTGCGACACTGCCCCTCAAATACTGTGTTCACTTTTGGGCCCCCTCACTGGAAGAAGGATGTTGAGCAGTGAAACTGGTGAAGGAACTATTTATGAGGAGTGGCTGTGGGGATTGAGGTTGCTTAGTCTAGAGAAAAGGAAGTTGAGGGGAGACCTCATTGCTCTCTACAACTCTACTGCTACCTGAAAGGAGATTCCACAGGATCAGTCACTTTGCATAGGAGACGACTGACAGGACATAAGGAAAAAGTCTCAAGTTGCACCAGGAATGATTTTGACTGGATATCTGGAATGATTTCTTCATGGAGAGGGTGATCAAGCATTGGAATAGGCTGCCTGGGGGATTGATGGGATCCCCATCTATGGTAGTATTAAAAGAGACATTTGGATGTGGCACTAGGGGTCATGGCTTAGTGATGGGACTCAATAGATCAGCTGATGGTTGGACTTAATCTTGAAAGTCTTTTCCAACCCAGATGGTTCTGTGATTTGGTATTTTTTTGTTGACTATATCTCAAGGTGGGAACAGTTTTTTTAATACAGGCAGGTCACTCCTTGTGGGAATAGTGGATGCAGTTTAACGTTACCTGCAAACAAATATTTGAACAAAGTTCAGTATGGAATGTCAGTTATTAGAACAGCATTGAATTGGAAAATGTACTTGAGTAATATAAAAGATAATGAACAATGATAAAATACTGAAGATAGAGAATGAAGGAATTGTGGAAACTCCTTATTAGAAACTTTGTGTGAGGACTGAAAAAGCTTAAGAACAGGGAATGACAACATGCTAGAGTTTTCCATACTCTATGCAGAAACATCTGTACTGAATATGAAAACATTTAAAAATCACGTATATCCTTCAAACTTAATAGAAAGTAGTGTGTTTATTATCAGATTTCCTGGGTTGTTGTTTCAAGTATGAAAAAAATCTCAGTTGTGTGATGCCTTTGAAAATTGCTATTATCATGGAAAAATAGAATCATTAAGAATCATCTAAGATAATCCAGTCCAACCATCTACCTACCACCAGTATAGCCCACTACACCATGTTCCTAAGTATTACATCTCCCCTTTCTTTAAGCACCTCCAGAGACTGTGACTGCACCACTTTCCTGGACAGCCTGTTCCAAAGCCCATCCACTTCTGAGAAGAAATTATTCCTAATATCTAATCCAGTTTCCTCTCCTGGCACAATTGAGGCCATTCTTTCTCATCTTATTGCTATTACCTGGGAGAAGAGGCTGACCCCCACCTCGCCACAACCTCCTTTCAGGTAGTTGTAGAGAGCAATAAGGTCTTTCCTGAGAGATCTTATGTAACTCTAGGTATCTGAAAGTGCATTTATTTTGTAGAATCAATGAAGGAAGAGAGAGTTGTCTATATTTTACCTGCACTGGGCATTTGTCTTAAGACAAATTGACTCAATTGCCTATATTTGTCTGTCTTCCTCTCTCTTTTTTTTTTATTTTTCTTTTTTTTTTTTAATACCACCCTGTTGCCACTGAATTTTTGAATTCTTAAATTTCGTTAGAGAGTTTCCCCAAATATACGGAGAGAGGTGAGTAGCATCTTTGCTTGGTCTTTCTGTACCCCTTCCTTTTCTCTTTTGAAAGGAAGTGACGTGAAGTTTCTTACTTAAGTATACTAGCAGTCGCTACGTCAAACAAAATTTTTTGTATATGGACAGGGGGAATTGAGGCCTGTTTTTGGTGCAGACTGAAACAAGCTTTTGGTCTTAGATTGCTAAGAAGCTTTTTCTTTATTTACTTGTAATATAGTTTCAGTAGACCTGATAAATGGAGTAGCTGATCAGCTTAGATGTGAAGATGAGCTGTTGTAGTCACACAGCATTAAATGTCTTACAAAAGGAGTAGGTCTTCCTTACGCCAGGATATTCCATAGATTTTTGATATAAAGAAGGCAAGATGAGCAAAATAATCTGGACTGAGGAAGACATACTGTCCTACTTACAGTTTATGTGATGTATATTTTTCTTTGTGGCAGAAAAAGCAGCTTGAATCTTTCGCTGAACAGATCTATTTGAAGATTGCTTAAGTTTCTGAGGATGTGAAACCAGTTCTTCAGTAAAGCTTTCCACATGCCTGAGAGAGTTGTACTTTCAAGTTGAAACTTTGAGTCCTCCTTTTGAAAACTTAGTATGGAGTAAAGTAGAAGCTGTCATGATTTTCCTGTAGGCTCTCTGATCTGTTTCAAACTGTGCTGTTAGTTCAGTGATTATGGTTATAATTAAGGGACTAGTTAGAAAAATTATAGGCATTAAATGCAAACACAGCAACCACAGTATTTTTCAGAGCAAAGTAGAGAATCTGAATCCAAGCTGAATGTTTCTGTATGTTTACATTATAATGAGATATGATATAGTTGAAGTTTACTTTAAAGAAAGAAAATTAGTCATTCTTAAGAATTTGCATCATCATGCCACAAAGCCCACAGGAAAATTGAGGACTGGGAACATTTTTTCATCTTCCCTAAAAGTCAGGCTTCTGCTTTAAAATAGTTGTGTAGGCTAGTGGTAGAGTCATTCATAGCAAATTCAGTGTATTTTTGACACCTGTCTTAGGGTAGAGGCAACTGCCTCTGAATGGCTGAATTGCAGCTAACTTTGAGAAATAGTAAGTGTTCATAGAATCATAGAATGGCCTGGGTTGAAAAGAACCTCAAAGATCATCTAGTTTCAACGCCACCAACCACCAGACCAGGCTGCCCAGAGCCACATCCAGGCTTGGATGAGTTGGTGATCTTGAGAAGAAGGAGCTGATAACTTCATTTCTCATCAACTGTTCACCTGGATAACGAGTCACTGTTTGATGCTTTTTTAGGGTAAAAAAGACTGATAAAAAAGACATACTTCTTTGATTTGATGTGTGGAGGGAAGGATGATGATCAGCACTTTCTTGAATAAAGAAACAGTTTATTTCAGCTGTCCAAAGTTGAGAGATTGAGACTCAAGGTGTGAAGATGAGTCTCAATCAAAGATAAATAGTTCTGGGAAAGTCCTAATACGCTCTCACTTTTCAGTTTGGTTGCCTTAGAATTTCAGCCATTAGGTTTAGGATGAGAGTAGAAGAATGTGACAGGCTATGGATTTAAATTTAAAACATCTGTTAGGTTACTTTGTTGTTTATCTTCCAATTCTTCTTTAAAACTCCACTTTCTGTTGTACTTAATGAATCTTGACAACACTCATAATAATGTTAAATTCTTTGTCTGTGGATAGGAGGACAAATAAGATATAAGAGTTCAGTCCTTTTATTTCCTCAGAGAGCCAAGAGGGCAGAGTAAGCATCCCACTCCTTCATCTGGAGATTTGTCATCTTCAGTTCAAGAAATGTATTTAAGCCTATAGGGAAACATATTTTCATTCCGGTCAGGGCCAGGAGAAACCTCATCAAATTGGCTCTGCTTTGAACAAGGGGTGGACCACATGACCTTCTGATGTCTCTTTCAATCTAAATTATTCTGTTGCAGTCAAAGAAAGAGAAAATTAAGGTATTTCTGTGAAAGTAAGGCTGATCCTTTTGATTTTATCTGCTAAAAGAAAAAACACAAGAAAACAATTGATGCCAAAGAGCTTTGTAAAAGAAGTCCACCATTACTGGAATGAGTCATAAAGCAAAGTAACAATATATAAATGAATAACAATATAATTACAGATGGTAATCTGCTATGCATATACATTTTTAAAGGTGCAAACAAATCTTTGAACAATTAATTGCGTGTGCATGTAATTCATCTACCTATGAGTTTTTGGTGTATGGGAAGCTGTATTTTATATAGCATTAAACACAAGTCCCTGTGACCATCTTGTTTGTGGCACATATTTTTTAGATGGGGCTTTTCTAGGTGTCATACTGCCGTTAACCATGTGGAAAAAGATAAAATATGAAGTTACTTGTATTAAGTTAATTGTGATTCTTTTGGAGGCCAGTAGAACAACATAGCTGTTACAACATCTGACTGCTTTTTCTTTTGCTTCTTGCTTTTCCCTCCTTCTGACCCTATTTGTGTATGATTGCAATTATTATAATCAGCATATTGGATATACAGTATTTAGCTTGAAAAAATGCCTTTATAATAAAGCATGTCTTCATTCTGGGTTTTCTGGTGGTGGTTTGGGGTTTTTTATTTTTTCTTTTTTTTAACCATTTCATTTTGTAATGCTAACAGATTTTTTCTATCATACTTAAAAGAAAACAAAAAAACAACAGAACCCACAGAGTAATTTAAAAGGTTTAAAGATGACGGATATTCTTAATTTTGTTTTCTTCTTACAGGCCTGGCAACTGAGATTTAGTCATCTTGTGGGCTATGGTGCCAAATATTACTCCTACCTCATGTCCAGGGCTGTTGCCTCCATGGTGTGGAAGCAGTGTTTTGCTCACAATCCGTTTGATAGGTAAAAATAGAGAAAATACTAAGTTACCATGTTGTACTTACTTCTGGAAAGGGGTAAACACGTTATGCTTGGGGCAGCATAGGTGGTTGGGCTTTTTCATTGCCAATTAATTTTTAGCCTTTTTGTTGATTTTAAGAGTATAACAAAATACGAAATGACTACAGATTAAATGTACTTTGGGACATAATCATTGATGCAAAGAACTTGTGTCTGTGTTTTAAAATACAGGCTTGCCAGTTAAGAGACACTGAAATCCGTATTTAGATGTAATTACAGAGCTTGATTTTCATAGGTACCTAATTAATTGTAATTTTCTTTTGAAATCAAAAGCAACTGCAGGTATTAAACAAGCTTCATGTCACCACCTTCAAAGCTAAGCATAGCTATCCTACTCATTTTGCTTTGTGAAATTAAAAGGTAAATTGTGACTTCAAAAAATTTAAATAAAAATAAAAATAAAACGTTCATACATCATAAGTGTATGTTCTAGGCATTATAACTAACTTTTTCCCTTTCAACAATGGAAGCTGAAATGTTTGCATTTTAACTTCCATAAACATCAGCACATCTTTGTGTGTATAAAATTTGTCTAGTTCAGTTAATCGTAGTAAATTTTTAAATGTAATCTGAATTCAAGGAGTCAACATGGAATCAAGGTGGTCATTGTTTTGGTGTGTAAGATCTCATTTCTTCTCTGCCTTTGAATCACATAGAGATCCTAGAAGTAAATACAACTGAAAACTGGACAGGCTCTTTGCAGATGGCTCTAACATTTGTTTTTCCAGGGCGATGGGTGAGCGTTATCGGAGAGAGATGCTGGCACATGGTGGTGGAAAAGAGCCCATTCTTATGGTTGAAGGTACAAAAAATTTTAGAACTGTTTGATTCCTTTGATCAAGAAAGAAATGATGTAAACGTATTTCCCAGTTTGTTCTTTATAGTTCAGTTTTGGTTTATTTATTGGATTTGTGAAAGAAAACAGTTTTGTTTATTTATTTAGGTGAAGTGATTGTCAGCTTTTGCATCACAGTCAGTGATGCACAGAACAAAACAGGCATGGAAATAGTTAGGACAAAATGTTGGAAGAGTTGTATGACAAAGTAGTCTAAAGAATTGAGAGTAAGAGTAAAACATACTTGAAAGTAAACAGATGACTATTTTTGGATGCGTAAGTTTTACATAGGTGAAATTCATAATAGATCTAATTGTTTTGTAGGCAAGAATTGAACTTGTACTGGCCATGCAATTTTATCATTGTCAAAACAGCTCTTATTATATTACTACTTTGAATATAAATTCTCTTGAAATGGAAATCTGAAGATTGTAATATGGAAATCTGGTTCTTTATTCCTCTCAGTACTACATTTCCCTTTTGAATCTGGAAAATAACTTTTTCAATTCACTCTGGTATTGTTAATTATGAATATTAAATAATCAGCCTCTGATAACTGCAGTTTTGAAGACTGAAAATTGCCTTTTTTTTAATCACATACATAAGTTATGCAGTGGTAATGCATCTGTATTACATCATGAGCTCAACACAATTTCAAAATAAGAACATTCTATGTATGTATATACATATGTATGTATCCTCTAGATTAGTCTTCTTATTTTTCTGATCTGCAGGGTTACTTTTCCTTCAGCATGCTTTTGCATGTTTTAAACTTACCTCTCGTTTCTGCTCTTGAAAAGTGTAACTACAGCTCAAGATTGTGGACTACGTAGTTGCAAGACAATTATTACATCTTTACAAGCAAATCCAATTATATTGTAAGCCATGTTGCAGAGGAAGAAAGAACATTTTTAAACAACAATGTTTGTTATCTTTTCTGTTCCCTGGATGTATTTTCACTTGTTGAGCATGGAGTGGAGTGCCCAAGAGGCCATATTGAAGTTCTTGGCAATGCATTTTCTTGAATCAAATATTATTTGACTGAAATTTGCAAAATGCAACTGTGAATAGACTTAACAAATCCGTGTACCTAGAGATGTCTTCCCCCCTTGTATTTGAGAGAGCACAGTAGAACGTAGTACCATCAGTTTGGGGTTGAAAGTGTGCATCAGTCATTTTGGATAAAACTTCTTACTGAAAAGAATCTGAAGAATTGGCATTGGAGTTCAAGAAATTCCAAATTTATTTCACGCTTAAAGGAAATCCAGATTTGATGAAGCATGGAAAAGCGCAGTGAAAGCACAGAAGTTCACCTGTCTTGTAATGCAATCATCAGATGTTCTCGGCATTTCTGCATTCATATTCCTTGTGCTTGTAGTTTTTGATTCATTTCGTGCAGATCAGTGAGCCCACAGGATCAGTGGTGAATGATGAAAAACTGAAAGCTGTGCAGCCCGGTGTTTGCTGCAGAGAGCAAGGAACAGTTGTACTATTTGATGTTAATGGTAGAATAATCTTTTCTGAAGTGACTTAAAAAAATCAACGTGTCTAAGAAACGGAGTCTGATTTTTCATTTTTTTTCCTTTAAATTGCCAAGTTCTTAAATCACTAACTAGAACTGCCTGTCACTCGAAGGTTTCCTAGTGCACCTGCTGGCAAGTCTGTTCACACACCTGAGGAGAACCAGACAGAAGGAACTCCTCTGTATCAGAAAACAGCTGACATATTCAAGATGTTTTCACTTCTATATTCTGAATTTCTTCAATATTACTTTAAGCAGAAATTTAAAAAGGTATAAAAATATATCCAAGATCAATAAAATTATCAGAAAAAATGCCTTTATTAACTGCAGAGTCCTTACTTGTGCTTGTTGTGACCTCCATTTGTAGACAGTGAAATTAAAACAAGCATGTTGACTGACTCTGTGAAAAATTAAATTCAGGTGACTCAGGTCTTTCAGCATGTTAATAATTTGATTGCTTATTTTGGATTATTTAAGGTTAAAGCATACAACAGAAATGATGGAAAAGATTATTGTATGTTTAGACTTAATCATTCTGTATTTATTAGGAAAAAAAATGAGAATCTGAAGAGAAAAATAGGACCAATTGCTTGTTCTTTCATTTGTTTTGGTTGCCATTTCAAACGGCATCTAACTCCTTTTGCTGTTTTTAACCCCCTTCCTTACAGATATTCTGTAACACTTGATTTCCACCTCTGGTTGGCTTTCATCAGCCGCAGTGCTGCACACGGCTGGTTTCCTGGCTAAAGACAAATTCCACCAGACCCAGCAGCTTGTTGATTTTATTCTACTTCAGAGAAACCGTTCAGATTCTGTGCCCACTAGTGCCCAATTTAAAAAAACCTACATTCTGTATGGTTTGAATTTTGTTCCTTTATTAAAGGAACACGCTTGCTCAAACTTGGCTTCTAGATTCATGCATTCAGCCTCACCCTTGAAGTGCTTCCATATCTCATTGTGCAGTTAGCTATATTCATTGATCTGATAACAGATAACTTCACAAGCACATTTCATTTATTCAATTCCTTTGTTATGATTTTCTTCTCAGAAGCCACCTATTGTCTTTCTTTTGTGCTTGCATATGACCCTAGCTTTTCATCTTTCTCCCACGCGATTGCATAGATGTACTGATTAAGAAAGATAAAGGATCTGACCTGCCATCTGGTGGAGCTGGTGACAAGATTTGTGTTTGAATGAGCCTGTCATTAGTAAAACACAATATACTTCTTTTTGTTTGGATTTAATTCCTGTGGCATTTTTTTTCATTAAAAAAAAAAAAAAAAAAAGCCTTTTGAAACCTTGTAAAACATTTTCTGAAGTGACACGTTTTACCCCTTTGGTAACGGACAAAATACAAAAAGCAGTTACGCATGCACATAGCAGGAGGAATGAAAAAAAGAAAAATGCTTTGTCCAAGAGGTATCCTTTTTTCCTTGAAGAGAAAATACAGTTTGAGATGAGCTTGATGTCTTTGTTTGTGTGGGATATCCACATAGCTCTCCTTCATAGGATTACATGGCATTAGGGATTCCAAACTCCCTCAAAGACAGGGAATTCAGGTCTCTTCCAGGTCTGGTCGCAGGTTTGAACAAGCTTCAGGTGTGCACCATCCCTCCCCCTCTCCCTTGGCACTCCTCATCTGGAAAGAAACCCAGGTGCATTGGCAGAAAGTGAATTGCAGTGTGGAAAGTACAGGGCTGGGTGATTTTGGAACTGAGAGCACGGAACAGACTTCTGGAGCGTGCTTCTCCTGCAGTTTTGCTGCAGTCACGTTGCCCTTCAGGTTTGTAAAGAAGCCCATGTGCAAAACCCACATGCAGTTGTATTCTTCACTGATAAATACTGCATCGTATTGTAGACGGTCATTCTCAGTTGTGTTCGTGCATAGTAATCAGACCAACTAAATCTGTAAATAAACATGAGTTTGCTCCGATGCAGTCTGAAAATTTGTTTTTCTATGCCTCTAACTGTACCTGGTGGAATAATTATGATTTGAAGAGGCTGTAAAGATCTTCAGATAATGCTTGTATGGCCCTTTGAAAGTATCAAATCTATGCATAAATTGTAAATGTGATGTGAGTGGTAACATATGTTAACTCAAAGTACATGGACTCAAAATAATTAATGTTCCAAAGGGGCAGAGGCCAAATTCTGCCACAGGCTTTATTCTTCTCCCAACTTCCAGTGATTGTAGGTTATAGCTAACCAGCTCTCAAAAGGGTGTGGTTAACCACAGTGGTGTAATGTGAAAGACAACTTCAAAGCAGGGAAGATAAGCCGTGCAGTTGCCTTAGGCTTGGGAGAGACTGAGCTGAAATAGGAGTTGGTCTGAATGGATAAAACACACTCCTGTGTTTTAAAACTGCAGCCATCAGACCTTATGGACATCTTACTAAATCATTAGACTGAAGGGCTGAGTACATACTGTTCCTACTTTGATATATTTTAATGGGGTTTAAAGGAAGACATGACAACTCGTAGAATAGCGGGGTAGTGTAAGTGGTTAAAACATGAAAATAGCATCAGTATCTGTTTCTTTTGGAGTTGTCTACTCTAAAATCTATAGTTGTTTATTTCATAAGGGCAGGCTTGTTTTACTACAGAAGTTCTTCAGGGATGACCTCAGTTACAATTCGTCCTTCTCCTTCAAAAGCAAATTTTTCTAGTGTTTGCTTTTGATGTCAGTGATGGGAAAACAGCATTGCTAATGCATGAAATCTGAAATCTGTTTGCATTATCAACAGTTGGAAGCGTGGGCTAGGAGGTCATTTGACATCACTGTTGCCAGAAAAAAACTGAATTCTGCTACGTATTTGATATTAACCATGTGGAGAGTAAACAAATGTAGTTTGTACCAAGTTTTGAGATACATCTGGTAAGACTGTATTCAGCTGCACTAAAATACACCTGAGAGTATTGTAGTTAATTGTGCTTCTTTTATTCATTTCATAACACCCAAGCATGGAATGGTTTTTTATGATTCACTATTCTACAGGAGGAACATTAAATCTACTTAAAGATAATAACAGCATCGGTCTCTTCCCAAACCTCATAACTGAGTGTTGTACTATTTGTCTTTCTTCTTCTGTGACATATCAATAATCAGTGTTTTAAGAGTGGTCTGCAGCAAAATAAATTTAGAATGTCAAAAGAATTAGCTAAATATCATTTAACCAGGCTGGTTTTTATAAACTCAGTAGTTGAAGGTTTTGTATTTTGGAGCTTGCAGAGGTGAAGGTTATTATATCCATTGTGGCTGGTTTTATACTTTAAGAAAAAATGTGGTCTAGACAGTACTATAGTCATCCCACCCCGCTGATACCTGATAGCATATAACATACTGGCTATAGAAAAAATAGTTCCTTAGTAGAGCATCTTAAAACTTAGAGGGTACACAGAATTAAGAAAAAGATCACCAAGTCCAAACCATGTTGAAACAGTGTCTCTTAGTGCCATGTCCGCAGGTCTCTCAAATACCTCCAGGAAAGAAAACATTTCACCTAACTTCACATTTTTATGTTTTATATAACCAGCAGGGTTTCCTTTCTGAAGTTCTTCTTATTGTTCACTCTCTAGAAATAGTGCCAGTTTGTTCAGATGTGAATGCCTGAGATAAAATGAGGCAAAAAAAAAGAAGGCGAAGTAATTTATAGTGTTGGAACCAGACTCCATCTCCCTGAAAGATGAAGCTCCTCTAGTACATGACAGTGTATCTTCCAGTCGGCTGCCATCTGAGTTGCATCCTTAAGGCATTTCTGAGCAAGCTGCACTTCTGAGCAAACTGCAGGAAAATACTGAGGGTTTAAACTGTTTGTCTGAGGGAATTTTTCTAAGGCTGTTACAGAGCAAATAGGGATATCTCCCAGCCACCCCCATCAGCAACTTGGGAGTCGTCTGCAACGGGCTCTCAGGGAAGTGTTGCTTAGTAGCTGCTGTTGGAACACATCTGCTTCTGTTTCCATTGTGAACTAGAAGAAATTCCACAGCAATTTTACTAACATTAGATTACAAGTTTACCATGAACTTCAAAGTGTTAATTCTGCTCTCCTTCATTTTGAAAATGTCTCGATGCAAACTTCACGTAACAGCATTTCAGTCAATCTATATGTAGTATGAGATTTGTTTTCCTTTGAATGCTCACTATTATCTCCTGGGCCATGGCACCTTGTGTTGACACATGCAACGTGCTTAAATCAGATTGAAAGGGGATTCTGTGAGGTCTCTGCAAGAAAATTCTTTCTTTTAGTTGCTCACTCAAAATTACATCTCGCCGGTCTGTTTCCTGGTGGGTTTTGAATAATTGTGCTTCAGTAAAAGATTCCGGTCTTTTAGCAGCAGGCAATTATAATTTCCACTGAAAGCAAATATTGTAGAGGATGTGAAAAGAGTACAAAACTATGTACAGTAGGTATACTGATCAGAAAGGGTAGAACAAGGTTATATTTACATTGGCAGTTGTCAGAAAGAACAGAACACTTCAAAGTAGTACGAAGATTAAATTTTAGATTATTTGGCAGCCATATTGTTTTTCTTTCCTGCTACGGTAATGCAGTAAATTTTCATGTATAATTTCAAAAATATTAAGAGCAGTGAAAAGATTCAGCACTAATTTAGTATTTGTTATGAAGAAACATCTGAAAATAATTTACATGAGATTCTCATGCTTTATGAAAATTCGGATTCTGGGGAGGAAGGTGTGAGATTTTTAGTTCTGCTCATAGAACTGCCTGACAAAATATTTGCGTGTGATTGTTTCTTGTTCTAATTTCCCTGTCTGTTATTCTGTAGCCATGTGATACAAGTAGCATACCTACTAATGAATATTCCTGATAAAAGGTAAATCCCTCTACTGTAAAAAAAAACCAAGCAACCAACCAAAACTAAAACTGCAGCACACTGAAAATACATGCTTGGATATGTTTCATGCCTTGTGTAATATTTCAGAGATGTTTGTACTTTAAATACTAAATTAAATGTTTAAGGCGTGTAACACTGAAAAAATATATTGTTTTTCTCTGGCTGCGTCATCTGGAGACTCAGCAGATAAGGATTTAGATCCTTCCTGATCTCTGATTTCTTCCAGTCTTTTGGAAGTGACTGCTTCTAGATTGTGTTTTGATTGCATTCCTTTACGAGAGATATAATTTGCAGCCTAAGGAAGATCATAGCGATAAAAAAATGTTCACAATCTTGAAACCTGTCAGTTCTGTGGTAACGTGTACCAAGCTACTTGATACAATCAGCTACTCCCTATGCATTATAATTGTATTTGTTTCTTGACAAAAAAAAAGATAGCTCTCTGTCATATTGTGACAATAAAAGCTAGCTAATTTTAATAACTTGATCTTTGGCAAAGCTTTTAAAGTGATATCAAGTGATAATGCTAAGAGTCTGTTGTCTTGGTTTTTATAGGTATGCTTCAGAAGTCACCTTCAGTTGAAGATTTTGTGGACGCCCTTGTTTCAGACTTAGACCAGGACTTCGAAACGTTTATCACAGACTCATGAAAGTATTGAACTGAATTCTTTTATGGGAGATAACATATATCTTTATAATTGTGTTTACAATGTTGTTGTGACTGGTTTTGCTTCTTGGTAAACACTTGTATGTGTTTGAATACTCACGTCTGTGGAACAGTAATAAAAAGTTTTATTGGATGATGTGATTTTGTTTATGAAGATGATGGCTTTCCATTCCTTAAGCACAGAATTTGAGACAATACTCTAGTACAAACTATTAGAAAATCTGATCTTGTAGCAACAGATGGGTAAGAGGGAAGTGAACTCATCCTCGGGGTTGGTGGAGTGGCATCTTTCATTACACACACTGGTTTAGTGTTAGCACATAACCATCAAATGTCATGACCCAGAACTGGTTGCATGGGTCCTTCTTACGTGGTAATGGATATTCTTTAAAATCATTTATTCTTTCTGGTGCTTCTGAATTGGGGAAAAGCAAATTATGTTTGCAGTGGAGAAGAGAAACTGGAAAGAAAGTTGAAAATTGCAATTGAAAACTAGGAAATATCTAAGAGAGGGAACAAAAAGATGGAAGAAGAAAAGCTGTGGTTAAACAGGTGTGTGAAGGAAAATGTTAGGAGGAGGAGGAAAGAAATACCATGCAACATGAGAAAGAGGCAGTGGAGTAAAAGAGGAAGCTTATAAGTGCTTCACAGTAGACATGGAAAGTAGTCATGCTATGATGATCCAGTCAGTTTATGCATGGCCATATTTGCAAGTAAAGATAGTGTATTTTGTTATGTAAAGCTGTTGAACAGATCTTAAAGTTTGGAAGAATGGACCATTCATCATATCAGGTGCACCAGTCTGAGGAGTAACGTAGTTAGGAAGGTCTAATAGAACTGGTGTTGTTATTGAATTCATAGGTTTTTAAATATCCAACTGAATTTTTTTATTATTATTTATTATTATTCATAATTATTATTCATTTAGCAGGACTAGGGGAGTAATCCTTCCCTTCTCTTCGGCATTGGTGAGGCCTCACCTCGAGTGCTGTGTTCAGTTTTGGGCACCTCAGTACAGAAAGGACATGGAGGTGCTGGAGCAGGTCCGAAGAAGGGCAGCAAGGCTTGTGAAGGGCTTGGAGAATATGGCCTGCGAGGAGAGACTGAAGGAACTGGGGCTGTTCAGTCTGGGGAAAAGGAGGCTGAGGGGAGACCTTATTGCTCTCTTCCAATACCTGAAAGGTGCTTACAGTGAGAGCGGGGCTGGTCTCTTCTCACTGGTGACAGGATGAAGGGAAATGGCCTCAAGTTGCGCCAGGGTAAGTTTAGGTTGGGATATCAGGAAGAACTTTGTAGAAAGAGTTGTGAAGCACTGGAATAGGCTCCCAGGGAGGTGGTTGAGTCACCATCCCTGGCTGTGTTTAAAAACAGTTTGGATGTGGTGCTCAGGGACATGATTTAGCAGAGGGTTGTTAGAGTTAGGTAGAATGGTTAGGTTGTGGATGGACTCAATGATCTTTAAGGTCTTTTCCAACCTGAGTGATTCTATGATTCTATGATTCTGTGATAGGCTATTTGACAACTCTGCTGGGAAATGAAGTGCCTTTGAGTTGTGCAGCCCTTGGTCACTCTGGTGGGACACGACCGGGAGATGCACAGGATGGAGAAAGACCCAAGATGCTCCTGCATGGACATGCAAACTTTTGCAGACCTGCCACTGAACAATTATTGTGGGTCAAGAATAGAGCCACTGTTGTCTGAGTTTTCTCCCATTTAGAGGGCTGAAGCACCTTGTATGAAGAAAGGTTGAGGGAGATGGGCTTGCTCAGACAGAAGAGAGGGCTCTGGGGAGACCTCGTTGGAGCCTTCAGTACCCAATGGGAGCTTGTAAATTGGAGAGACAGATATTTTATTCAGAGGAGAGGTTTAGGTTAGATTTCTGTTACGAGAACATTCTTAGAGTGGTGAGGTGCTGGCACAGGCTGCCCAAAGAAGTTGTGGCTGCCCTACCCCTGAAGGTGTCCAAAGCCAGGTTGGATGGGGCACTGAGTAGCTTGATCTGGTGGACCTAGCCCACAATAGAAGGGTTGGATGTGAATGGGCTTCAAGGTCCCTTCCAACCCAAACCATCCTATAATTCCATGATCCTATGATTCTATGACCTTTTACCTGTTTTGTAGCAGTGGTTTAAGTTTTCCCATGTTACTTGGAAGGCTTTGCTGGATGAGGTAAATGGTGAACATGGATTTGCAAGCATTTTGATGATTCCATTGCAGAGAACAATTATTGTGGAAATATTGCAAAGTGTGCTGCTTAGGTATGATTCAGCTCCCTGCATGATTGTTCACATGGAGTTTCCCTTTTACAGTAAGTGGATGACAGGAAGCTGTTTCAAGTACAGGAGGGTGGGTTCAGATGTAAAAAACTCATTTGAGACAAGATGTTTTTTCACTATAGTTAGCTCCAGATAGGTGGAGCAGCTTTAGCAACGTTGTATATTGTGTAGTGAACAATAAAGGACACATTATTAGTAAGGGGTTTCTTCCTGAAGTAAATTCCGAAATGATACTTCAGTGCTCATTTAAAAAGAATGTGCAAGTTTTCCTCTTTTGAAATAGCCTTGTCTTTCTGAGGTCCTGTGTCTGTCGTTGCAAAAGGTTTCATATATGTTCATGTGCTTGGAGCAAGGGATCCAAGGCTGAGAAATGAGAGCAATTAGCTGGAAGAGAAGCAAGTAAAAATAAAAGTACAGACACCTAACGGGAAGAAAAATGAATGATTGGGAAGAGACCAGATGAGAATTGATTAGTTGCTTGGAGCCCGTTTTTTAACAGAATTTGTGCTGTCAGATATTTTTTGATAACTTACATTCTCTTTCCATCTTTTCGCTTTGTTTTTCCATAGGGGAGTTTATCTTTTGTGATTAGCACTGCCATTCTATTAGGTCTGATTTTGGACATTTTTAGATATGTTTTGACTGTAGGCAAGCAGACCTATTTTCAGATGTGCCACAACTAAGCCTCTATGTTGTGTCTGACTGCATTCTGCAGCTGCTCTTGGTTCCTAAGAGGAAAGAGTGTAACAAATGAAGTGGGTATTTCCCTATAAATAAATACATTTAATTTTAGACACGAGTGAAAACATGTTGTAAAGATGGTAGTTCTCAAGAGGAGACAATAACTTGTGAATGCAAGCTTAACAGCGTCTTGTATTCAGTGTAAGTGTGGGAATTAAAGGGTGTCACCAAGGGAGTTTTGTGTTAGTTGCATTTTTTTTGTACTAAGCAAACAGCCAATAATGTTTATCTGGAGTTGGCATGTGTTAAAAGATTCACTGAGACAAAAAGAACTTAGGAAAAGGAAATCCTAATGCTAACATGAACCTTGGAGCATTACTGTAAAGAAAATAGAACATGACTATTGGTGGAATAAGAACATTTTAAATTAAGAGATTGCCCGTAGGTTTTAATTTGAAAGAAATTGATGTTGATTCTAGAATTTACATACTTTATCAAAATGTACACAGTAGTCACTGGTTTATGCCTGTGGCCTCTATTGCTTCCTTAATTTGCTATCTCATGAGATCTTCCTGTAAATAGCAGTCCTTGCAAGCTCTTGTCAGAGGGGCAGCAAACAACATCTTCCTCATACTGGAATCCGGCGCAGACGAAGAAGTGAAGAAAACTTTGTCTTTTTCCAGAGTGAAGTGGACTTTAGCTTGTCACAGCTTCATAGCTGTGGGATTTGGGGACATTTGGCAAGGATAGATAGGAGCTGGTAGAAAAAGAAATGTAACTCCAAATGACAGTTTCAGGGTTTTTTGTGAAGAAATGGTGTGGACGCCACTGATTTTTGTTTTATGAAATAACCTTTGAGGATTGAACAGTAGACATCATTAAGCCTCTGGAGAACCTATTATATCACCACTACGATGCTTACTACAGAAAGGGAAATATTATTCTAAATGATTTTTTTTTTCTCCTGTTTCGTAGTTTCTGAAAATGCTTCCAGCTGTTCAAATGTCTGATGCTTTTTCCTTTTTTTTTTTCTTTCTTTTTTTTTTCTTTGGAGAGAGTTTTATTTTTCAGCAAATATGTGTACTTTCAGTAACGTGAGATCTCTCTTGTGACCAGCAGCGTAACTCTTCTTAAATGTAAAAACCACTGCAATCCTTTTCCAGCATTCCTTATGTTCCCAATGGGGCTGCTGAACTGGCTGCCTAAAAGTGGCTTTAGAGCCATTCCATGTAACTCTATGTCTTGCTTTTAATCTGAAAGCATACTATTATTTGGATTTCAGCTGCTATAGAAAATAAGTAGTGAACATCTTTCTTTAGAGAAAATTACAGCCTTATGCAATTCAGAGATAATAACATGCAATTAAGACGTACCGGAAAAAGCACACATAGATTACATTTGATAGTCCAAGGTGTCAACTGTGCTTTTTTTTCACATTTGATATGATTGTTTTTCTGATTCACCTACTGTAGACTGAAATAACACTTAATAATTGCTTTCTGGTGGAGTAAATGCAACTGGTATGGCAGCTGAGTAAAGAAGGCAGGGAAGGGAATGGAAATAGAGCAAGGAAATGTTGAACGTAAGTTAGAAACCAGGCATGAAAAATGGTTGATGCAGAAGCAAAATGACATCTGGGTTAGAAGCAGGGAGACTACAATAGGGAGTGTTTCTTCCAAGTGTACTCTCAAAGTCTAACATGGAAGTTACAGCACTGTTGCTAACAAAAAGGTGTTCAGGAAGATTTCTGCTTTGTGTGCAGTGAAAAGCCAGGTGGAAGATCTCAAGCTACATGTTGATAAAATACTGATTCTAAGATGTCGAGTAGCACCTTGTCCAGTGGGTCAAGCATAAATCAGCGTGCAAAATTAAAAACGAATGTCATCAAAGTAATGGAGCTTAGTACCATGGATGATAGTGAGGTGTAAGTGAAGAGCGTGGATCACCGTAACAGTAGTGTTGATGGCTCAGAAAGGATGCATTACAGATTACCAGTGATTAAAGTACCTAAATCGTGTAACAGATTTGAAAGGTTGAACATTGGTCTTGTGAATAAGAGTCTAATGAGCTGATAGGTGAGATTAGACACATTTACTCCCAAGTTTTCTTTTTTGACAGCAGGAACAACTGAGCACTGCAACACATGCAGAGGACTGTGCTGGTTGATCAGCGTGAGACGTGTCCATCCAAACTGGACAGTTTTCCTCAGAAACATGCCAGCGTTTAGGTTAATTCACAGAAGCCCCAGAGCCTCAGTTCCACAAGTGGGCAGTCATCTTTTTCCTGGTCCTGGGGGCTATAGATGGAGTGTTTTTGGAAGGACCGCTCGCTGGGTTGCCGTCCTGCTCACAGCTTCGTGGCTATGAAAGGGTTGATGAGAGCTGGAAAAGCAGTGGGAGCCAAAGTGCTTCCTTGCTGCTTGTTAAGTGGGAGGCTCTGTGCATATGGCATTTCAGAGTGCTTCTGGGCAAAGTAGTGGAGATTTTCTTTTCCCAGAGCCAGGGATTTATTTACATGGTGTTGGGAACATGTTCAAGTGAGTGCTTTACCCTGGCATATTCGCTGTTTGCCAAAAGAGGAATATTACATTAAAATGAGAAGACAACTTGAGAGCCTAAAATGAGCAACTGCAGAAAGTGAACTCACGGGTTTCCCGGTGAGAAGCACCGTGGGAGCACTGCTGGTGTGCTGGGGGGGAGGGGAGGAGATAAAAGATAAGGCTGTATAAATCAGCCTGGCAGGACAACAGCGGCCCTTCTGATCTGCCCCGGCTGAGATTTGTTTGTCTTTCACGTTTCTGTGGCTGCTCTTCCCCAGACGGCTCCTGAAGAGCAGCTCTGGAGCTGTAGGAAATCACTGCAGCTTGTTATTTGCAGGAAATATCCAAAAAATCTGTTAAAACCAAAATGCTTAAAGCAGAAGCAAAATGCTGATAAAGATCTGTTTGGTGCTTTGCTGGTTTGTAGTTTCAAAGTCAGGGGAATGTTAGTGGGATTTCTGCTGCCATGCAGTTGCCTGTAAGCCTGTAGCCTATGGGGCACCTTGCAGATGGCTGAAGTTCGCCATCTGGCATCCCTTGTGACTGAAAGGATGGACCACCCTGCTCATGGCTTTTCTTGCTCCAGAACATAGACTGCCAGAATGCAAATTTAAAGGCATCCTTTAAATTCAAAGCACCTGGAAGCACCAGACTTATTTTGAAGGTTCCATTTTTCATTCATTTTTTCCTTTCTGTCACATGTGACTGAGTTTATACATTAATAAATAGTATCATGTAGCTCTATTAAAATGGTTACAGAAGGTGTTCGTAATTAATCTTCAGGACATCTCAGGTTTTAGGAAGGGCTTTTGGCAGCTGTCCCTCTGATTCCTTCCTTTATTCCTCAGCCACCACTGAATGCCCCATTTCTCTGCTCTTACACCCAACGAGCAGAAAGACGAGCGGGAGAGGAGCTGCTGGGGCCATGGCCAGGACCTGGAGGTTGTAACAGTGTCAAAGAGAAGCAAAATGGCAAGTGGAACATTCTTCCCACCCTGCCCCTAACTGGCACGTGCCCATGCAGCCTGAGGTGAATCTCTTGGTGGGAGGCAAGAGTGGGAGAGCTGGGACTTTGAAGGAACTGTCCCAAAAGCCACCTGCTGAGAAGGCAAAGCACTGCCAAGTTGGTCAGAGCCACTTGACATTGCGTGCCATGGGACAGTGGCTGCCAGTGAGGTGTAGGCAGCTGCATCTGATAACAGTAGTGGTTTATTGAGTTGGTATTTGTGATTGTTGGCCCGTGTTTGGTGGATGTCTGCAGCAACCCATAACACGAGGGTTGTGCAGGCAGATTGACAGTACATGCTCCTACGTACCCTAGTATCTGCTGAATCACAGACTCACAGAATCACAGAGTAGTTTGAGTTGGAAGGAACTTTAAAAGCCACCCAGTGCCAGGCTGTGCCATGGGCACCCCTCGCCAGACTACGGTATCCGAACCTGAAGATGGAATCCAACTAGCTCACCTTGCCCTTCTTATCATGAAGCCAAGTGTTCATCCACAATACATTTCCACTGTTCCAATGAAGTTAAGGACTTGCACTACTTGTGGCTGTTGAGCATTCTCTCCTGAGGCTCTTTGAAGGTACCTAGCTCCCAGGAGCTGAGCTGCAGGATGGGCTCAGGGCAGCGATTAGACACACAGAGGCATCTCACTGAACATATGGGAGGAAATGTGAAGTGATCTTGTTTCTTCCCATGGGTTTTAGAAGTAAGAAAGACAGCAAAATTGACTTGAATGTTAAAATGCCTCTCTTCACATCCAGAAGAATACAGTCATAGCAAAGTCATTTTATAAGAGAGCCCTAGGGGGTACAAGTGATATGGCAAATTTTATAACACTCTAAAACATCTATAAAACTAATTATACGTGTTATCAAAATGATTCATACTAGCCGTGGTAAATCCCATTCATTACAAGTGAGAGTTTAAGTCACAGTTCGCTGACTCTTAACAGCTGCGCAAATAGAGTGCACTGTCGCCATGGGGTTGAAAAAGGGATAGCATGTCACCTTTCAAATTTCGTAAGAATGTGAGATGTAATTGCATGCTTCGAGACAGAGGCTGTACTTTTGGGATCTGTAACCCAGCTCAGTTGTCAGAGACAGGAAAACAAATAAGCAGAACATAAAAAAGCCTCCTGTGTTAGGAGATGTCTTTAACCGCAGAGGCTTTCTGATCAGACCTGTTTCCTCGCCATCCTTCTTATTTTCCCATAACTTGAAAAATAAATAAGTTTAATTTTTGCCTTTGCCTGGCCTGCTGCCAGCCTCCTGAGCACGTCTCTGGAGCAGAGAGGAACTGCATGTCTGCTGTATGGCTCTGCTGAACCCAGCTGACACCGCGGGTCGTCTGCTCAGCACAGAGCTGGCTTGCTGGCGGTGTTTTCCCTAAATAGGGATTAAGATAACTTGTTCTACTTAATCAAATTAGTTATCTTTGATTCAATCAAGTTTTTAAGCCAAATTCCCAAGACAAGGTGGTTTTAGTAGTTTGTTTGGTTTGTAATCTGTTTTCCAACATAATCTGCTTAATTCTTTTTCTGCATTTGGTTTCTGGCTGACTCAAATGTATGTGTAAAAAGGATATTGGCTGGCTTAATACAGGGAAATAACTAACTTAGCGTTCAACCTCTTGACAGTTCCTCACTCCATCAGTAAGACATTCCATCTTCCAAATCTCTCCCTGGGTTAGTCAGGAGTATCAATCTAGCTGCTTTGAGGGCTGAGTTTAATTGGATTTATTCCAGTTTTTTTCTTCCTCTGCTTCACATTTGTTTCTCATCCTGCCTCTCACCTCCAGCTTTATCTGCTTTATCTCGCGTGTGAGGAAAGGCTGAGTAACCTGGGTCTGTTCAACCTGGGGAAAAGAAGACTGAGGAGAGATCTGTTTGGTGTTCATAAATATCTGAAAGGAGGTGGGAAGCAAAGAGATGAGGCCAGGCTCTTCTCAGTAGTGTGTAGCAATGGGACAAGGAACAATGGCCTAAAACATGAACATAGAAGTTCCATACTAACATGCAGAACTTCTTTACGGTGAAGGTGACAGAGCACTGGAACAGGCTGCCCAGAGAGGTTGTGGAGTCTCCTTCTATGGAGACATTCAAGACCTATCTGGACACCTACCTGTGCAACCTACTGTAAGGAAGCTGCTTTAGCAGGGGTTAGACTTGATGATCTCTTCACGTCCCTTCCAACCCCTGCAATTCTGTGATTCTGTAATTTTGCCAAAAAAAAAAGAAAATTCAGTTTTTTTCTCCTCTCACCTACCAATGCAGTGGCCCTTCTGGACACGTTCCTGGGCACCCAGCTCTGGGCATCCTGCAGGACAGGGTTGGACCAGGTGACCTCCAGAAGTCCCTTCCAACCCCAACCACCCTGAAAGTCTGTAAAAGCTCAAGTCTTATCACAGCTCTTTCTCTCTTTATCGAGACTTTATGCCAACTGAAAGCATTTCAAATTCCAGCCACCACATCCTAGATAACAGGTCGTTTCTGTGTAACTAGTTCAGAAAGGCAGGACTTGTTTAAATAAACAGGACCTTTAGCATTCCTCTTACTTTTTCATTGCTCCCCTAGGTTTTTAGGCTGCCTTGTAGCAGAAATGGGACATGTGGCCATGCTTTACCTCTGTTTCCTCCAAAAATTTTTAAATCTATTCTTTCAAATAGCTAAAAGTCATGAAGATGCTGATGGATCTTTGGAGAGAGGAGATGGAGGCATTCCCTCATGCTGTGAACTCCTCTCTGCCAGAAGAGCTGGGGGGAGTGATGACCTTTTGGTGCTACACTCTCCACAGAAGGGGCTCCATCCATGCTCTCAGCCAACTAATAGACCATGCATTTACATTTCATTAGCCCTGGTGCTCTGATAAAGTTTTCAAGGGCCGACATTAGTAAGGCACTGGCTTTTCCCGGGAGCTGTTGGAGGTGAGATCTACACAAACAGCTGCTTTACTGAGACCCGAAATGGTGACAGCATTGTGCACATGGAAGTGGAAGACATACATAGGTGGAGCTGGTGGTTTGGCTGAGATCCCAGAATTTTATTTCATCTCTCTCTAAATGCTGGGCAAATGATTGAGTGGGTGAGAAGCTTTGCTTTCCTGCCTGTCGGTCGGAGAAAAGTCTTCCTCATGCCAAATCCCCTGAGCTAGTGCTAGGGCCCTCCCTTTTAATCTGTTGCTGCCTTCACTTTCACTGATCTGAAACTTGATTTTGTTAATCCTTTAGGTTACCTTTGAATATATTTTCTTTGTTTTTCTTTCAGAATCCACTCAGAAAAGGATTTGAGTCCTCCCTGCCCAGGAATACTCAGCTCAGAGGAAATCCCCCAGATCAGTTCATCATTAGGAAAAACTTCTCCAAAAGTGTGGTTGGGCAATGGAACAGACTGCCCAGGGAAGTGGTGGAGTCACCGGCTCTGCGGATGTGCAAGAAACTTGTAGATGTAGTACTTAGGGACAAAGCTGAGTGGGCAGTAGTGGTGGTAGGTGGACAGCTGGACTAGGTAATTGTAGAGGCCTTTTCCAACCTTAGCGATTCTATGCTTATATGTTGAGGCTGATTTATCCTAAAGAGAAATCCCACCTGGAAAGCAAGCAGTGCTGTCATTCCCAGTGTAAATTATGTCTGTTTGGCCAGTGTGTTTCTGTCTGCCCTTTCGGTACACAGCTATGGGAAGTACATAGGTCTTTGCAAGCTGGTGACCAATTGGGTGACCTAGATAAGTCTGTCAGGGCTGATGTGTGATCTCCCTGTAACCTCTCTTTTTGTTAGTATTGCTCTGGTGCTGTTAGCACCATTAAGAATGTTAAACAAGCAATATGCAGAATACTAAAGGAATTTACACCTGTAATCTGACTTTCAGAAATGCCAGAAGTGTTCCAGAACACAGGAGGTTGGTGTGTTGGGTGTCATTATGAGACTTCAGGGAGTCCCATTTTCCCATTCTGGGAAATGTTTGGATTTTAATGGCAAGGATCTAGTTTGGATATTTGATTGTGAGGTTATTGCAGATGTTATTCTCTGACTGCTACTCAATTTGCATTACAGCCTGTGCTTGATGGAGCGAGATGCAGATCCATTTTTATGAAAGCACGTGGGATGATGCGTGTTGGAATTTCACTTCAGTGGCTGTTATTGCATGGTGTTCTTAAGTGCGTAGAAGCATTTGCAGCCAAAACCTGTGAGGATGGGTGGGGTTCAGTGGAATTATTTCCATCTGGGTAATGCAAAATGTCTGTAATATAAAAGTCTTTGTACTTCATTAAAGTGAGACTTTCTTACAATTAGACTTTAAGAACTATTTTTCTAAAAATGAGCAATCTGATTTTTTTCTTTTTCCTTTCTTTTTTTTTTTTTTTTTTTCCCCTGAAAAGAATCCTAATTCTTTGCTGACATCCAACATCTGCAGCCAAAGCCCACCAGAAGCTACAACAGGGGCAGCTTCCTCACTCCAGCTGCCCCTCCCCTGACGCAGCTCCATGCCGTTCCCTCAGGCCCTGTCGCTGTCACACAAAGCAGAGCTCAGCGCTGCCCCTCCGCTCCCTGTGAGGAGCTGCAGCCGCCATTAGGCCTCCCTCAGCCTGCTCTGCTCTGGGCTTAGCTGCTCCTCATACACCTTGCCTTGCAGACCCCTCACATCACTGTAGCCCTCCTTTGGAAGCTCTCTAATAGCTTTATGTCCCTCTTACATCGTGGCACCCAAACTGCACCCAGTGCTGGAGGTGAGGCCACACAGCACAGAGAAGAGGGGACACCCCCTTCCCTCACCCGGTTGGGTTTGGAGCACCCCACTGTTGGCCCTTTGGGCCCCTGGGCACAGTGCTTGATCATGTCCAACTTGCATCACCCAGAACACCCAGATCCCTTTCTGAAGGAAATAATTCTTTTTTTTTTTTTTTTTTTTTTTCGGTCCGAAAAAGAAAAACAGGGAGACAATTGGGAGAGGAATAGAAATTGTTGTGCATTTAAATCGCCTTTAGCTCCTGCAGCATGAGCAGCGAAGCCAGACAGAAGGGTTATGTCTGCTCTGCAGGGCTGGAAAAGACTTGCAGGAGCATCCTCAGAGCTGCAGACGAGGTTTGCAAGCAAACATTCAAAAGCAGAGGCCTAAAGCAAAAAAAAAGCAATTTTTTTTTTTTCTATTAGTAGGAGACATCTCTCTCTTTTGCTTATAGCTTTCAGCTACAACTCTGGCACTTCTGCAGAAGGTACAGTATTGCAATTGGAAAGATTCAGAGAAGATTAGCATGACCCCTGTGCAAGGATGAATTTTTTAAATCGAATTTTTAAAAAGCTGAAGGTTTTGAGACAGTGGCACAGCTACCCAGAATGCTGTGGATGCCCCATCCCTAGAGATGCTCAAGGCCAGGCTTGATGGAGCCATGGGCAGCCTGAGCTGGTGGGTGGCAACCCTGCCCATAACAGCGGGTTGGAATTAGATGATCTCTAAGGTCCCTTTCAAGCCGAACCATTCTATGATTCTGTATTTAGGCTTCCAAGCATATTTACGGCTGATCTCTGCACAGTTGGAAGACCTAGAGGGTGAATCAGATGTAGCAGCCTGCAACAGAAAGGAATTCACAAGGCTGCTTTTCTAGGACAAGAAATTGTCTGGTTCTAACTGTGTGAGGAAGCATCATCTGGCAGACAGATACTTTCAGGAATCTCTAACCCAGCACTTTGCCAGCGCCTTGAGTAAACTCAAACACTATTTATTTGTTGATGAAAGCCACAGGATATGTAATTTATGGCATTCCTGAGATCTTCCTTGTGGGTCCCATAGCTTGTTGAAATAGCAAGAGCAAGTTGAACATACAGGCTTGATGCTTTTTAACATGTCAAGAGAAGAAGTGGTATTTTTCCATCCGAAGGATGTAATTTCTTCTGTCTGAGTCCATCTGTCCTGTTAGTTAAAAATCAGTGCATGAAAATAGCTCTTTCATGGAAGGAAAAGAAATTATTCCTTTTTAAATAACAAACCCTCCAAGTGCGTAGATAGAGACAGAACTTAAATTGATATTGCAAGCTTCAAATCTTTGAGAGTTCAACATGGAGGATAGCTGTAGGAACATGGAGAATGTACTTTTATGGGGGACTCTAAAGCATTTTGTCATCATGCAAATATTTTTGCAAGAAAGTTTTTTTTTTAATTCATTTTCTCAAAATTTCAAAAATGGTGATCAATTCTAACAAACTGTTTGCACTGCAAGTGGTATTTGGTGGAATATTATGGGCCTATTTTAGTATCTCAGTCAGAAAACTGGTCTCCCCTTGCACAGATGTGGTGAACCCTCGACTTTTGCTGTTGAGCAGCCTTAGTAGTGAAGTGTAGTGAAGCTGAAGCTGTGAGTTACCCGTGACAACGATGTACCACTGCTGTTGGCTGTATCGATGTGAAGTGCATCAGGTTGGGCAACAACTTCCTTCTTCTCCTAAAACAAAGTGAACCAAATTGCTCAACTGATGCTTGAATTTCCTCGGTTAAACTCTGCTATCATATGTACTAAGAGTCAACAGAAGTGTACAAGAAAGCAGATTTGCAATGTATGAACTAAGATGGTTCAGTATATGCTATGATTCTAAATATTCAGTATCTTCCTCAGTTTGCCAGGTGCAGAGTTTAAGTGCATAAAGTTAGAGGAAAAGTGGTTGTGGAATCGGTCTATACTTTGGCTTCTCAAATATGATTGTCAGCGGAAGTGTAGTGAAAATGACAACTAGGGTCCTTAACGTGTGTGCAGGCATGGCTGTTGGTCTGCTTGGTCAGTGCAGCTGTACCATGTTCCTGCATTTACCATCCATGGTGGGGAGGTGGACTGGTGTTCATCAGCCCTTCTTTGTCACAGCAGGTCTGGCTGAGGTCTTCAGATGCCACCAACCCTGGTGGAGAAATTGCATTTGCTTGGTGAGTGTTCCAGTCTGTTCCCACTAAAAAGTGAGAAATTGCAGCTCTAGAAAGTCTGGGAGGGATCCACGGAGTCCTGGCTGTACATCCTAGAAACTCTATGTTGTTGTTTATAGCTATTTCTTTTTTTCTAAGTCTCTTTGGGCCATCTGGGACATTTGGATTTGTGCACTGAAGCAGATTTTTAAGAACTGAAATAAAGGATTTACTATTTTTTTGTCAGTTTTCCCTTCATTTTGTAAACTCTGCTGTATGCAGAATAAACACTTGTGTAACATAGAAGTCTCACCTGAATTGTAACTTTTTGTGTTGGAGTTGGAAGGGACCATTAAAGGCCATCTGGTCCAACTCCCTGCACTGAATAGGGACACCTACAGTTCCATTAGGTGCTCAGAGCCCCATCCAGCCTGACCTTGAATATCTCCAAATATTTCTTTCCTGATGCTGCCACTGAGGCTGTGCCACCTGCCAGGACCACGGCCCTCCAGTAGCCCCCCATGGCCACGTGCTCTTAGAAAACATGGCCACAAATCCTTCATTCACCATTCCTGTGCAGAGCAGCGGGCTCCCTCCCCAACCCACCCATGCTTATTTCATCCTATTGAGAGTGCTGCCTGATCGGGCAGAATCAAAACAGCTCACGTGCAATATGAAGAGCAAGTGGGTTTGACCGGTGCTCACACCAAAACTGAATATGGATTGAAGTGCGCCCTGCCAGCACAAAGTGTGCATTGTGTGGCTTTGCTGCGCGATCCCCAGCCTCAGCTCCATGGCTGTAAGAATGCTGCACCCTCGCTTTGAGGACAAAACAAAGCAGCAGTGTCTGAAATGGAATGTGCTGCAGGTAGCGAGCTAAGCCTCCATCACCAAAGGCAGCGGGAGGATTAATTAAGCGCAAGAAGGCTGTTGCTTGGAGGGACTTCAGAGGAATGCAAACCGAAGGCCCTCAAAGAGCCCACAACAAAGGGCAAAGCCATGCGCTCTGCAGCTCGTGCCAGGATGAGCTCTGTGGGATTAAGGGCTTGGTCTGCCTTGCAGAAAGGGCAGGAACATCGCTGTCCTAGAGAGCAATCTGAGCAGGAAACAGATTTTCGGGTGGTTTTTCCTTGGTAGGGTGGATTAAAAAATTGCAGCCTTGCTAATGACATAAATGCTATATCTGATACAATCAAACGTGTATGAAAGTCTTAAGATCACATGTAATTTGTTTTGAATTGTGGTTTGCTTCCAAATAAAAGACCATAAGCACCTGTTTCAATCCTTGCTTCTTTCTTGTTTTTAATTCTGACTTTTTGTACTTGGCAGGGCCAAACCAGTGTGATCCTGGTAGCACTGACACTCCTGGAGCTGCCTTTAGTGGTACAAAGGGGTAGAGGTGAGACAAAAACTACTGTTTTTCAGATATTACAGTCAACATTTATATGGGATCTACATGCCTGTGTATAGCTGAAGCACCTGTACTGCTCGGCTTAGCTGTGGCCCGCAGCACAGCTCAGTGTTGTATGCATTCACCCTCAGCTTTCCACATCAAAACCCTAACTTTTCTGGAGCAAATATGAATCTTCACATGTGGCATGAAATCATGCTGCAGAGTTCACCACTCCCTTCACTAACTGTTCTGTATTGAATTACTCTTGTTCAGGTACGTGCCTTATGTCCAGTTTGGAAACGTTCAGTTTCTCCTCCCAGAGATCTGGAGATCTCCAGGAGTATTCTTTCCACAGCTGTAAGTGAGTAAGACATAAACAGCCTCATTTGAAAGCTAAGTTAGGCTGTAAGGAGCAAGAAGTGAAACAGGCTTTCTAACAGCCCTTTTCCCTGCTCTGGAAGGATATTGAGCGGGGGATGAGGACTGGTGTCATTTCCTGGCAGCCACAGCAGAAGATGAGCAGAAGGCCACTCAGGAATGCAGCACATGGTACAGTCACATAAGGAAACCTTACTGTTCTGGGGAACTGTTTGCTGGGTAAGCTCTGAATTAACAGTGTAGAAGACTAGGAAATGTAATAGAAATGCACAGAAAAGAACTAATTTTAAGTTTGCTGGAATAAATGAGGCCCTTCTGAGGATAGAGGGAAATAGCCATATTGATTTCTCTCAGTCATTTCCATAAGAGCCAATAGTGCTAGAAATTCTCTCCCACAACAACCTGGCTTTGTGTTACCTACCATCATTGTCTGGATTCAGCCACAGCTTCTTATGTCTTTACTATAAGAAGTCAGGCACCTTTCCTTTCTATCAAGTAGCAAATTACATGCATGGTTCTTTCTTCTCACACAGAGGATGGTGACACACTAGAACAGATTGCCCAAAAAGGTTGTGGATGCCCCATCCCTGGAGGCATTCAAGGCTGGATGGGGGCTCTGGGCAGCCTGGTCTGGTGGTTGGCAGCCCTGCACACAGCCAGGAGGGTTTTCAACCCAGGCCATTCTACGATTCTATGATTCAGTAATTCTTCTGAGCCCACTGCTCATCAGCCAAACTACGACACTTTCCCTTGCTTGAATTTCTGTAGACTTCCGCTTGTATGGCATCCCATTTCTGTAGCATTTTCCTGAATCTTCTCAAAATATAAACCTCTAGTTTCCTAAAATGGCCTAAACAAGCACAAGTAATTAGTCTTGGCTATCAATTACCCCTCTTCCTTCAACCAAGGTTTTTGAAGCTACCTTTTTCTGCTGCAGGGCAACACTGTCTGATTGTACGGTCTGCAACACACTCTGATTGTGTCCTTTGCTGTTTTAGAAACAGAGCTACTTAAACATTAAGTACAGCTATTCACTTCATTATCTTACTTGTCTAGTCCTCTACTGCACGGAATACTTGGTTTTCTTTTCAGTACTGGGTTTAATTTCAAAGTCATAGGAGGCAATCCACCAGCTTTCTTTTTTACCTTTCTTTCTCAATAGGTAAATTTTTGAACTGATTTTTGAACAGAACACAGTTGGCCTTCTGGGCTGCAAGTGCCCACTGCAGGCTCACGTCCAGCTTTTCATCCACCAGGAACCCCAAGTCCTTTCTCTGCAGGCTACTCTCAAGTTCTTCTCCCAGTCTATACTTGTATCTGGGATTGCCCCCACCAGGTGCAGCACCCTGCACTTGGCCTTGTTGAACCTCATTAGGTTCTCACAGGCCCACTTTTCAAGCCTGTCCAGGTCCCTCTGGATGGCTTCCTTCTTTCTATTGTATTGAGTGCACCCCACAGCTTGGTGTCATTGGTAAACTTGCTGAGGATGCTCTCAATCCCACTGCCTATGTCATTGATAAAGATGTTGAAAAGCACAATAAACCCACAAATCAACAAACTGAGAATGATTCAAGTAACATTTTATTCACAAGTAAAAAAAAAAGAAGTAATACAAAGCAATTTATACAAGGTTTTAATTTACATTCTTTAAAAGATGATTTAAAACAGCACTGTAAGTCCATAGATGTGATATGTGGGCAGTCAAAATGCGGTGGTAGTGTTTGTTTTCTGTTGGCATGTACAACATTGCTTGCCACAGGCAATATAAAAAAGACCAATTTGGTTAAATTAAGGAAAGAAATATATACACAATATACATATATTCGAAAAGCACTCTTTTCATTTTTCCTCCCTCTTTGCTCCGAAGCCATCTGTCACTCATGTGAAGATAAGAGTCCTTCTATCTGGAGTTGCCGGACAAAAACATACGAAGTGTAAATTCCAGTGGGAAAACATACTTACTGTGACAGATGCTGGCAAAATTTTTGAACACAGTATTTTAAAGAACTGTTAATAATGAGAAGTTAAAAATCCACATGTTCTAAAAATATCTTTCCATGTAATGAAATGCATATTGGATTTTTTCTATTTACAGATATTTACAAAGAAGCACACATCTCTTCACGCACATTTAGTGAAAAATAATATTTCAACACTTCTTAAATGTGTGAAAGCATTCAAAGAATTTATTCAAAACTATTCTTATTCGAGTATACACTTTTCAGTATTAAGTTATGTAATTATACTCCTTGTATAACTGAGTATTATTCTACATAAGAGATCAAATAGGAGTAGTTACTGATTAAAATAAGCCCCTTATGTAGTTTCTTCACTATGGCGTGAATTTGACAACTGTTAATCAACAGTTTTTGCACACATTAATAATCTCATTGATTTCGGCTGCCTATACTCAACCTAACTATTGTACAGGTTTATCTTCCACCGGGTTCTTCAAAGAAGTCTCTTTCTGTTACGGAACGTGACTGTCTCACCATTTCCATTGCCGTACCAACCACGTGCAGAAAGATGAGTAATATTTAATGCAAAATTGCATTTGTTTTGCCGATTGCTTTGCTTTTGTCAAGGCACATCGGGGATTTCTACAGAATGATTGCTGGAGGTCACAACTAGCAGGTTGGAGCCTGTTGAATTCAGTGAGCCAGTAGAGGTTACAGGAATTACTCACAGAAGTTAAAACTATGTTAGGGAAAAATGGCTACAGAATCCACAGTTTTATAGGAAGTGCTACAACAAACCACAGTCGTAAAAGACATAAAGAACAAACAGGAAAGAAAGTAGATATTTATGAACTAGGCACACATGCAGCCTCCAAAGATTCAATTCAGAGGTATTACAAAAAAGTTAGGAATCTGTTTTTATGTGTAATGTGAAATTTACACAAAATGCTTCAGTGAGAAGGACAGGGTGATGTGAATTAAAAACACAGGAGGTCTACTAAATGAGTGAATTAAATCACAATGAAGCTCGAGACCATCACTTTAGCAATGAAAATAATTCATTATTAGTAATAGATCTCATAGTATGAATAGCTGTGTGACACACCTGCTGACTTTGCTGTCTTGATGTGAGTTGACTACATTTATTATTTTAACATAAAAAATACACGTTATAACAACAAGTGCTATGTTCCAACAGTGGGACTACCAGCAACATAACATCCCTTTCTATACAGCTGACTTTCATTAAACCTAATGCACAGCTAATCTCCTGCTACATTGAACAAAACAATGTTCCCTCCCACAGACAAAATAATGGTGAGAGGGACTTCAACTATATCATGTCACATGCAAATTTTGTAACTCCCCAAACTAGCTTAATGACTACAATGTAATGTATAATAAAAGCTTCAGTTTATCAATAGATGATCCTCACATAAATAGAAATGTTTTGTTTTTAAGTCCTTCAACAGCAGGAAACTAAGTTAAAAACTGGAATCAGAAAACAATATCAAATGCATGCATAAATCTGCAAGCAGAGTAACTGGCAAAGTCTCGTCCCAGGCCTTCTCACAGCTGCAGCTATATTTAAGATAACCATGTAAACACATTAACATATTTGTATTTCTTGATATATTTACATACATTTGTATGCTCACTCCATTGGACTTCTTGAGAATCTTAGGGACTAAAAGGTTCTTTTTTAATAGGAGATGCAAATGTTCATAAATCCGCTCTCAGGGTTCTCCTAGGATGCTCCTTAAAGTTTCATTTTACAGCTGTTATGGCTCAGATGCAACTGCTTAGATTGTGTGAAATGATGCCATTATTTTCCAGCTGATTCTGAAACTGTGTGACACTGAAGACCAGGCTGTATTTGATGACAGTCAGCAGCCGAGCATTAGGGAAGCATAATGTTTTAGTGCTGAGAGAAATACTTTGCTTTCCTAAATGAAATTGAAAGAACAGTGGTTACATAAACTCAAAAAAATCTGGATGTGTTTTTACACATGATTAATGATAAAAAACCCACTGCTATATGTGAAAAGTCATGTAAACCTGAAGTCTATACCTGTATTATTACAACTAAGTGTGCAAAGATAATAATATGCTATTGCCTTCTGATTATATCATGTTACCATTTGTTTTGCAATATTACAAAGTATGGCCCTATGCAAGATTGTAATCCATACACCTGCACTAAAAAGACCATCCTTCTCTCAGAATATTTCAACAAGACACAAAAGAACTTTTGACTTTTTCATCACGTTAAAATAGATATTTAGCCCCTTAAAAACTCAATTCATGTTCCATCGGTAGCCTCTGCGAAGTGTGGAATAGCAGCATCAAGATTTGCAGTCATTACCATGCCGTTGTTCCTTCCTATATATTCCTAGAAAATGGCTGTCACCTAATGAGGGCGTGTTCCAAAATGAGACTGTGAAACTGCTTAATGACACATGGGATGTTAGTGCCAGACATTGACTATTCATCTTCCAACGTTACATACAAAACTATTTGTTTCTACACTGTAGGTTGTAATAATATATTGAAGAATCTACGAGCCATCTAGATGAGGTCAATATTTTTAGTGATTGCAGTAGGTTTTCAGGGCAATACACAAATTCTACTGAAGTCAATAGCAAACAAATCCTTGACTCAGCACTGTTTTCTCTTCTTGAAAATGTCACATAAAGAATTAAGGTTTAATTTACCAAGAATTATGCACTTAGTGTTTCCAGAACATGCATATTTTTGTTAAATACTAATTACTTTCTACTTTTTATTTAAGAACAATATGAAAATGACACCAAACTGAATGGAAGAGGATCAAAGAAGGTCCTGTATTTCTGCAGATGACCTGAAATTTTCATAATTACAGGTAAAAAATATTTTTAATTAAATTTGGTGGATTATTAATGTTATTAATATTAGTGGTAAATGTTCCTGTCTCTAACTACTGAAGCTTTCCATGCCACAGCCTACACAGCAGGTAGAATGGTTGAAAACACCACCAGTACACATGCCATACATGGGATCCTTTCACAGATTAGCTACGAGTTGCTCTCCTAGAATCACAGAATCACAGAATGGCCGGGTTGGAAGGGACCTCAAGGATCATGAAGCTCCAACCCCCTACTACAGGCAGGGCCTCCAACCTCCATGTTTAATACTAGACCAGCTGCCCAGGGCCCCATCCATCCTGGCCTCTAAGTTACTTCCAATAGTAGAAAAAGGCATTTACAAACAACAACAAAACAAAATAGATGACAGCTAGAATTCAAGATGATATAAAGATCACAAAAGTAGAGTGACTCCCTGTGATGCTTATACTGCTATGTTTAGAGGCAGTAGTTTATTTCCATGTCTCATTTGACCTAAGACTTGTGTTTGCACTGGGAATTTGAACGCTGAGATTTTACAGATTAAGCTGTATTCCTATTTTAGGGACAAACTGATGACATGGCAATACAAATGGCGTTTAAGGCATTTGAGATTCTCTTCTGTTTCTGCCACTTCCTTAAGAACTTGACAGAAGGCTTTGTGTGTATTTTTAGAGGAATGCTTGCATGTCCTTTATGCTTTGTTCAAGATAAGCAAAGACATTTTTGCATAAACAAGGACTAGCCTCAAATAATAGTTCTGTCATAAGACTATTAATGGATATTTTCCCCCAGAAATGTAATTAGAACTTGATAAAAAATGATTGGTGTACAGGCCTACCCCTGTGTTCTGGTTCATATTAGCTCAACATTACAGCCTGAGTAATTACACCTTTCAAATTCAGTCAATCAATTTCAAACATGAAACTCTTGGATCTTTTGTAGAGCTGTAACTTATTTCAGGAGATCTAGGCGTAACTTTTGGAGAAACATAACTATATACCCTTCCACAATTCTATTTTTATCTAGCTCTGTGTGCCTGGGGAACTCATTCTCACTCCTTCTTTGTAGTTGAATTTCTTACCTCTTTATCAGTCTGTAGAGTCATCTGCTGTTCCATTACACTTTGTCTTTGGCTCGGTTTCAGCAGCAGCTGAGTTCTGAAGTGATGAAACTTCTATATATGTTCTATGCTTGGATATTTCAAAGGACTTTGCAATGTTTCCATCAGGAGACTTAGCTGAAGTAAGTACATCACTTAGCTCCTGGTTATTATCTGACTCAATGGCAGTTGCATTTTCAGTATCCAGACTGCAGGATTTTGCAGCAACTCCAGCCAGTTCTGAATATGATTCACAGAAAGAAATGCTGTCACAACAAGCTGAGTTTTGCATCAGAGGCCAAGCATCTGAAATGTCTCCACAAGCAGAGTGTGAAAGAGAACCAAGGAAGGCAGGAATCATTTCTCCAACAGAATCAGAAGCCCTGCAGAAAGATAAAAGGCGTGCTGTTTCAAAAGCATTCCAGCAAATAGTATCAGTATTGTAATTATTGTCATTAGTGATTACAGGTGTTTCAGAGGGATTAAACAGGGTCATATTTAATCAGTACTCAAGAGGCACCTTGTCCAAAAAACTCTTTTGAAATGGAAGCCAGGCTGTCCTTCATCTGGAAATGAAGAGAGCTCTGGAGATTACTACTAGAGGTAAAGAGGATGCCTGAAGCCCTTCACAACGTGAATTTGGGGTTCTAAAAAAATATGAAATAGAGTTGCAATGTTTAGTCTAAAGAACAAAAATGTGATGAAATGTATTTGTTCTTCAGTGTGTGTGTGGTGAGGGGTTAAGGCAGGATATAAAAAAAAGCTCAAATGCAGTAAGAAAGATTTTTGGGAAGACTGACAAGGATTTTTAATTGTTAGAATTATTTAGAAAACAGGGAAGAAAGCGGAAGTAGAAGCTCAATAATCTGTCCCAAATAAAATGATGATACTGACTTATCTCAGTGCCTGCATGTGACTACTGAAAGCCCAGTAAATGATCTATTAACACGTTTTATTTCAAAAACTGTCTGCAAGATTTACAAAAATGTACAGGCTGTATCTGATATAAAGTAATAATTTATGTGACCAAAACTTTTCACACATTAATATTGCCTGCAATGCAATTTAAGCAGCTTTACTCGTTTCCAAAGCATGGTGTTTGAATAGCTTAGATAAATACACAGAGCATTTTTGGAGATTGAGGTGAAAAGTCAGGACATTGAACCACAATTGAAGGAAATACAGCATTTTGGCAAAGGAAATTGGAGCAAACTCCATTTCTACTGGAAGTACCTTTGATGTATCCACACAGATATGTCATTTATTTTTAAAGACTTAACCAAAAAGGATTCTCAAAAAGTACACAACTCTCAGTTTGTCAGCCTTGGTAATATAAAAGGATGATTCAAACTTCCTGGTAGTTAAACAAGTTGTTACAGAAAATTTAGGTATTTTACATTTCCTACTTGGGTCACCAACCTGCCTTGCACAAACAATATCTACGAAGAAGCTGCTTCTACATTTTCAGTTAAACTTGGGCAGGGGAAGAAAACAGCTGGAAACCCTATATGGTAAACATTAAACAGTTTAAAGAAATAAACAAATCCAGTGTTAAAATCCATAACTAGGAAACTCTGCATGACACCATAAGCTTTATATTTTTAGCTCAAGGCATTACTATGTCAATAACAAGTACTGTATTTATACGCAGCTGTTTAACAGAAAATAATGGTAGAAACTCTGAAATACTTAACATTTCAAGTTTCACAAACATTTAGAGTTTCTAAAAAAGGGAAGATTTTCATGATGCTTCTAAACAGTATATTAATCCCCTTAGATTCACGGGTTTATACAGCACCTTGCTAACACAAAGCAGGAAAGGAGGTCAGCAAAGCCTCTACGGTACCACACAGCAAGAGAAAGAATGTCTACTTATGAGAGAAATGGGTCACTTCTTCAGAGAAACTGATTTAACATGTCAGAATTTATTAAGTAATATTTAAACACTACATTTTTTTTTTTCCTTATTTAATGGAAGAATTTTTTAACCATAAAACCATTTTTGCACAAAACAGGAAGATATGGCTACAATTCATCAAAATCCAGTATTCCACTCCAAACTGCTATTGTATCCTATGTAAATATTGACTTGATTGCATACAAAATAGCTAATGTTTAATAGACTTACATAACATTAAATTACCTTTCATTAAGTGTAGTCTGTGAGTGCAAAGCACAACTGTGACTGCTGTGCTCCATGCTACAGGTTTCATCACAACACAGTGAAGGAATCAAATGAACAGGCCCTAAGAATGAAAATTGATTTAATAGTGTTAAATGCATTGAAGTTGTGTGTAAACCTGGCCTCTGTACTCTTTCAAATTTGAGTATTAGTTTACTAGTAACATTAAAATATATGGATTAAAGAAAGAGATCTCTTCTTGCAATAAATAGGTTAATTTATTTCTTTAAAATAGAACTATTTATAAAAGCCAAATCCTTCCTCCTAAAATAATACAGATGCCTGCCATGAAAATCTGAATGTTCATTCTTCAAATTAATTTGCTTTTTAATTAGGTACATAGAAGAGGAAGTACTTCATTCTGACAACATAGTAGGCATTTAAGCTTGTGTTTAAATTAAATTATGTATCTGTTAATATCATAAACACATCTGTTCTGACAGCACTTCACAAAATCCCAGAGATTCGAATTGTTCAGGTTTTCAATGTCCTTTAGAACTGGTATCATGTTCTTACTATCTGTGAAATGCTTCATACCAGTTTAAGTCTCCAAGCCAAATGCAGTGCTATTTTTATCAGAAAGAAATGAGATAGATAAGATATTTAATGCTTTTATTTAAGTGAGTGGTCACTGGAATGAAAACAAAACAAAAAAATCATAACCAAATAGCTACTTAGAAATTCTGTGTGCTTACTGAGAAATTAACCTAGGACAAGGGGTAGTTTGATAATGTTTACTTCACAGTGAAAGCCAAACGTCACAACTGAAGAGTTAGATAAATGTTAATCCTTGTTGCTTGTATAACTGCTGTTCCTTACAGTGATTTTTAAATAGAATTAACATACCACAGGTCTGTGATGTGCTTCTCTGGCACTGGCAGCACGTTCTGTGGTTGTATTCATTTAGCCGTGGTCTATCAAAACAAGACAATTCAGACCCATTGTAATGAATGTCTTGTGATCTCAGAGACCCTTTTGATAAAAAGAAAATATTTGTTAGTAAATGATACATCTTTTCCTTTTCAGAGCCTCTATCTTCACAGAACACTTAAATGCCATAAAATGCCATGATACACAGCATTTCCATACATTTTCCAACCAAAAGATCCACTATGATGATGGGGTTTGACATAATGCATACCACAGGTTTTGTAATGAGCCCTAGACCAGCTGGTTCAACTACAGACTCTCTTAGGAAGACATTTGCTCTTATTTTGGTGATGATTTGAAAGCATATCATATTTACTGTTCCATTTTCTCCATGGTTAATGATTCTCAGTGATATCAATCTGAAATTTTTTACATTCGGCTGCTTTGTTTATGTTATCTTAAAGAAACTTGATATTAATAGCAGACTTCATTTAGTTTGTAACACTGTAGGCCAAGACAAATGAATCACTACATTTCACTAACTGAAGTCTGAATTCACTATGCCTGAATTTCTCAAAACTTCTACTGTCAGGGTTAAAGTTTCATTTTAAATATGCCCCCAAACCAAAATCATTAATGAAAAATCTGCTATCCCCACTGGCCACAATCATTAACTCAGCAAGCTAATCTGTATTTCACAAAGGCATGTGATGCACAGATCCTCCGTGATGGTATGTCTACATCAGTATTGCAATTCTATAATGGCATCCTAGCTTAGATTTCCAATGGTCCAAATATATCTGCAGCACTTAACAGAGTATGGTGCATAATGAGTGCAAAACTATTTCTGGACATCAGCACAGCATTTTCTCAGAAGAAGCAAGTACATCCACACTGAGTTTGCATACATGTATAGGCTTCTGCTAGCTTTTTCATCTCAGTGATAAATTTGCTTAAATGCTGTAGACATAACAATCCTAGGTTTCACTTATTTATATACGGAGAGATTTGCCAACCAAATACTGATGCATAAATATTACAAAGAAACAGTGATAACTGGTAACTTACAGCTTGGTTTCTTCTCCATAAATTGCCTCTTGCAATAGATAACACAAAGAATAAGAAGAGCCAAGAGCACTGTTGCAAGTGCACTGCATATAACTGCTGCTAAAGCAGTGTCTCGAGGACTGGAAGCAGTTGATGGGATCTTCACAAGGTTTACTTTGGTGGTACCTGAAATGTAATTAAATAATAATTAAGGAAAGTTGTGCAATGTCAGAAATGTACAATCATATGAATGAAATTCAAGGTAACAGAAGAGGCTCTCAGCACAGAAAAAAAAAATAAATTGCAAAATGAGTGATAATGAGATGCACACAACGGCACTCTGACTGCTCCTAGGAATGGAATCGGATCTTCACCATGAAAATGAAGACCTCTCAATTTTTAATGTCAAAAAAGATTTTAACCATTTCCTAGGCTATAGTAGAGAAAGCTGTCCACTAGAGGGAGTCACAATTACATGAACTTCCATTCGAAAGATCCTTTTTGAGAGCTTGAGATGCCCAGAAGAGTTCTAATGCTGTCAGAGATATCATCTTGCTTGGTTGCATAAATTGTCACAAATTTCTAGAATCAAACCAAGGATTTCGCCAGCACTATTTTTTTTTTTTTAAATCCTGTGCTGATTTTTTAATACAAATGGTATCTTTAGTGAAAATTCAACAGACTGACTTTATATCTGTATTGTTGAAGGCTTATGCAACGTCTCTAGCTTTGAGAAACATGACTTTCAAATGGAAAGTAAAAAAAAAAACAAAACCAACTGAAATCATTGAAGATTTAACTGCAAGTAAAAAACTCTTAAATTGCAAATGATCTTCTCAAAGTAAATTTTTTAACAACTTTTTACTCCTGATAGTTCATCTTTTTCAATCTACTCTAAAAGCCACATTACTCAGCAGCATCTCATGAGGAAAGGAATACAAATTTGAATATTTATCCAACAGTAAACTTAAAAACAAACAAACAAACAAAAAACACAAAAAACCATACACCACATTTTATTAACTTATAGAAATAAGACAGACTGTCTATTTCCCCCCAAAATTCTTTTGTTAAAAACTAAAGACCATAATTTCCTAAGAAATACTCCACACAGTCATATGTATAAATTGGAAAATAGATGTCTGCCAAAGTATATTAGAATCACGAATTAAATTGTATGTAACTACAAATGTTTGTTATCCTATCTGCCTATAATAGTAGCAAGAAAGAACTTGCTTTCTTACTGACTGAGTGCAATCAATGGGATTGTATTACTCAGGAATGCTTTTCTCACATAATTATGCTATTTCCTCTACACAGATCAGACATTGGCACCAAAGCATTTAAAACACTCTGTCACTTTGTTATCATGGTCAGATATTTTGCCAAAAATCTAGACCTTTTGAAAATGAACTTCCTTACATCCAATTGTAAGACTGCAGACTTTATACCAAAGAAAATATCAACTCCTCAGAATCCAAATTTAAAAACCAAAAATGAAACCCATGCATTACATGAATGATTTGTACTACTATGTTTGACCCTAAAATCAAACATGTGGAGCGGAAATTTGCTCCTGATCTTTTTTTGCATCCTTTTATTATTCCAAATTGGACTGAGCAGGGCTTCTGGAGAGTGCAGTGAAGAGCCATCAAGATGATGAAGGCACTGGAGCAACTCTCCCATGAGGAGAGGCTGAGAGAGCTGGGACTGCCATAAATATTTGAAGGGAGGGTGGCAAGAAGATGCAGCCAGGCTCTCCTCAGTGGTGTCCAATAGCAGGACAAGAGGCAGTGGGGCACAAGCTGGCACACAGAAGGTTCCCTCTGAACACCTGCAGCACTTGTGTGCAAGTGGCAGAGCGGTGCAGATCTCCTTGGGGACATTTCAAAGCATATGTGGCACTGTATGTGGCACTGGGCACCCTGCTCTGGTGTCCCTGCTGGAGCAGGGATTGGGCCCAATGATGTCCAGGTGTCCTTTCCCACCTTAGATATGCTGTCATTCTGATTTATTAAAAAACAGTAGATCCGAAAACTTATTAATACAGAGGCTGAAATCTACACAACTGAGAAACATATTTTGAAACTGTTCTTCTACTGAAGTTTTATTATTTTCTTTATTGTATCAAAAGGTCTATTATTTCTATTTCACCTAATAGAATACACTTCCAATCCATGGTTGCAGGTAATTTTCCTTCTTAAAAATTATTACCTGCCCTTCTCCTTTTTTCTACAATTCCAGTTATTCATAGAATTAAGTCCTATGATTTCTTTTCCAGACCTTCACTGGTGTTCAACATTACAGTCTTCCAGAAAGAAAACTTTTCACACAGCCATGTGTGCTGGGTTTGGTGTGAAAATCATGGATATCGGATTTTCATTTTTATACAACTACCTGACTGAATCCTTAGAAGGTTACAGATAGTCAGGACAAGCATTTAAAAACATGACAATTAAAAATCATCAGAATGTCTTCAAATATTTTTCATGTCAATCTATCTGCATGCTTCAATCTACCCACGTAAAAGCGCTGATCACTTCTTAGAAATTAACCTTCATAGATAATAGAAAAAAAGAATTGTTATTTTGAAAGGATGAACAGAACAAATCACTGATGTAGAGCTGCTATAGTTTTGACTTTCTTCCTTTGCTCACAAAACAAATCTATTTGCAAGTACAATAATGTACTAGATTTTGTTCTGGGAAACTGCAAATGATACACATTTCTTTGAGTTTCATCAGCAGCATCCAAACTGGAAATACGACTTTATTTTAAATTGGGATGGCAAAAAATGAAATTTATTTTAGTCTGGCTACTTAAGATTTATTTTGCTGATTTTTTTTTTTTTTTTTCTGACTTGAGAAAGCAGTTTTCAATTCCTGAGAATGTCTACCACTCATCTTCACCTTCAAAGAACTTTTTAGAATAGCTGCTGTGAGCAGTCCATTGTACTTCAGCTCTAATTATAATGATAGTGATCTTCCCTGCAGAGACCAACATTTCAGAAGTGGATTGCTATTGTAATAGCGGCCCGTTGGGCATTGTTGAACTTTGCTTTCAGTGTTACTCGGATATGTTTGCATTTTCATAAACTCTCACTTTTCAGGCTCACAGACTGTATGGTCCCATTTTAGTAAAGCAAGGAGGTGTACTTTATGCTTGTACTTACATCTGTTAAATGACTAACTTTAAATATGTAATTAAGCATTGAATTGGACAGGATACATTAAGAAAGGAGGGAGGCGGTGCATAATTTTACAATTCTTGAAAGCATATGCATTTTATGCATTAAAAAAAAACAACAAAAATGTATTTTACTTGAGAAAAACATTTAATGTTCTAAGTTTAGTTTCAACATATTCTGAAAATGTGCTTTTGCTAAAAAAGAATTAACCAAAATACCAACCCACCTCCTGCATAAGTTTGAGAAGTAAGCCAAATTATGTATTCTATCCTCAAATAAGGAATAGTACCTTGTAATGTCAGTGTGCAAATACGTGGTTCTTAAAAGCAAATGAAGTTTTTTAGCTAAGCCAAGATGGTTAAATCGTAATAGCTTTGCTACTACTGAACATACAAATCCCTGTTGTATCACTATAAATTCTACCAACAAACAGAACAGTTGAATTTTCAGCCAGTCATAGCAAATAACCAGAGTCTGGGCAAAATGTAAAGACACTTCCGTTATTATTTATTTTGTACTTATTTTCTTAGATTTGTTCTTTCCTTAGAACTACAACCAATTACAGCCACTACTGAAACCAGTATGCCAGAAAAAAAATAATTCTGTGGCAGATTAACCATCTGAAATCAGAACTTGCAGCACTTTACATTCCTTCCATGGATACAATACCTACTTGCTGAAGTTGAGGATGATAAAATGTGGAATTTTATGTCTGGGTTTTCTTTGGAAATTACTATTAACTTGTTAAATCAATATTAACCTCAAGAAGACTTAGTTATTAAGACACAGCTAATCAAAACTCCACTGAAATAGCAATCCCATGATAATATGGTAACGAAGTGCCATCTTTTACAATCAGGACTGAAAATAAGATACAAAAGTAAAATAAAATGTGATTTAATTTCTGGAACATTGATATTTCTAACCAACAAAGAAGAAAGGAGCATTTGCCTATTATAAAAAGTCTTTGTTCACTACCTTATGTTGATTTACTCTGATTGATTCAAGTTGGTGTATCAATCTCAATTTGACAAGAATTAAGGGTTCAGACATACCCTCAAGTTGCAACAATTTGACAAGCTATTGCCTGTGGAACTGCAGCATCTATCTGTATGACTGCTCCTGATCCACAGGAAACACAAAGTAGTGTGACGTGACATTCCTTCATTTTGAAAAGTTTGAATGATGTTTATGTTCATTTAGAAGGAAAAAAGTAATGACTTTATGTAGTATACCACCCAGCAGCCAACAAGAAAACAATGTAGTATGTATAAACATATGAATATAGGCAGTACAGGTATTACACGTACTATTTGTCTGTATACATAAAATCCATTTGTAATATATATCACTGTGCATTAACATCAATGGAAAGTAAGATGTCCTGAGTATATTCTTGAGTCTTCACAAGAGAGAATATTGCCTCCCTTTTCCAGATCTTTCATGTAAGAGGAAAGGACCTTTATTAAACAGTACTGCTGCAGACTGGTAAACACTGGAGAGAGAGAATCTCCTGACAGCTGTAAAAGGACGGCCATTTGCGTGCATGGCCTACGCCCAAAAGTTCATTGTGTCAAGCCACATCTTTCAAATGTGCAACAACTGCTGACATTAAAGCCTTTAATTTCCAAGTTAGTGCCCTACATTTTTTTTTGTTTTGTTTCATTTCGCTGTTCTTATTTTTTTAATAAACATACCAAGCAGCCTTAGGGGAGAAAATGACTATTCAAGTGTTTATCCTTTGTTTGGAAATCCTGAAAAATGTGTTTATAAATTTAAATTTCGAAACCTGATGTATTCATTTCCAAGTTCATTTCTGTTGCACTGCATATTTTACAAAACTCCAATTGTAGACAACCTTTTATAATTAAAGTGGTGGAAAACTACACTGTGTATGTGAATTTAAAATACAGTACTGGATATACGCTGCTATGTCTATAAGGCACAGACAAATTCTACATCAGGTTTTTATTTTAGTAATTAAGACGAGTTAGTTTTTTGTCCTACTGTGGCAATCTAAATTGAAATTATACGTAGGCACAAAAAGAATCTTGTTTTGTACATAAATTTTCACACAGATGGTGGTGACACACTGGAACAAGTTGCCCAAGGAGGTTGTGGATGCCCTGGAGGCATTCAAGGCCAGGCTGGATGTGGCTCTGGGCAGCCTGGTCTTCTGGTTGGCAACCCTGCACACAGCACGGGGGTTGAAACTCAATGATCATTGTGGTCCTTTTCAACCCAGGCCATTCTATGATTCTATGATCTGATGACTCTAGAATAAAACTTTCAATTTTGAGAACTGACAGCCATTGAAAAATAGACCATGTGAGAATAAACTCTCAAGTAACCTAGAAAAAAATCTGGCTTTTACTTCCATCAGCTTTGCATCCTCAGCAGCTGAAGATGTCTAATATCTATTTTGCATAGAATTCCATTTCTTTTTCACTTTTCACAAGTGTGCCCATTATTAAATCAGTAACACAATGTCTGTGTCAGAACACATAAGTTTGCCAAGCACAGTAGAAAACCAACTTTCCTACTTCACTTCTAATGTGCCCAATTAATCCAATTTTTTTTCCAGAGATGTTTTGGGAATAAGAACACATTATTTTAGAATAATCTCCTGTTCAAATCTAAGTACATTATGCTAGTGTCTATGCTTATCTCTATCTTTCCTCACAGAAATCTAAACTGATTAATAACACCCATTTTAAAAAACTTCCTTCTCCTGTCACAATGGAAAACAAGAGAATTTTGCTGCTTTTGGATAACTGCTTAAAATCTCTAATGTACCTACAATGAGCAAATAGTGAACTTCTAAAAATCTGTTTGAATCCCATGTTATCATAAATTTTGACATTTGAGAGTCAAGAATAAACAAGAGACAAGCCACTCCACCAAAATCTTAGTAATGATAGCTACAGCAGAGCTCATAGTTTATAGGTGCATCAAATCTTGATAAATTATATTTACTATATAAGAAAACATCCTGCTCACAAATCCCACTTTCAGTGGTGTAAGTACCATGGATGACATGATCAAGTATGCAAAACACAGGATGGAAGCTTTCTCTTTCTGTGAAATAATCAAATTTTCTGTTATTCTATATATATTCCTATATTCTTAGGTTACAGGCTATGTGCTTTCTCACAAAATCCTGCTGCTAAAACACTTAATCCTAAGAAAATACGAGCAGATGATGATAATGCTGTGAATGTAGATGTCCCAGTGTGCCAAAAGGGGATGGACTTCTTCTTGAAACATACCATTCTCTTCTCACTCATACAAAAACATGAGAGAAATGGCTCTCAGTTCCAAAATTCCTATGAAAGTCACTGTCCACACAAGCAGACTAAGAGTACGTGCTGTCTACAGAAACAGTATTTTCAAATGGGCAACTGTTGTCATTACATGATCCATGAAACAGGAGACAAAGACCACACATCCTTTAGAATTTAATCATTTGAATTGTAAGGGAGCCTTGCAGGTCATCTAGTCTAACTCCCGTACAATGAACAGGGACACCTACACCTAGGTTGGATTGCTCAGAGCCCTGTCCAGCCTGACCATGAACATCTGCAGAGATGGGGCATCCACCACCTCTCTGGACAACATGTGCCTCATCAACCTTATCGTAAAAAAAACCCTTCTTCTTCCAACATGGATCCACTCATTTAGTTTCAACCATTTCCCCTAGCCCTATCACAACAGACTCCGTTGAAGAGTTTGTCCCCTTCATTCTTAAAGCCCCTCTTCAGATATTGAAACTTTGCTCTCAGGTCTCCCTGGAGCCTCCGCTTCTCAGGCTGAACTGCCCCAGCTTTCTCAGCCTGTCCTCACAGGGAGGTGTTGCACCCATTGGTTCATATATTCACTAGTTAAATGACAATTGGATGCTTGTTTGTATGTAAAAATAATGAAGGTTGCATCTTTAGCTAACAGAGATTAACCGGTTTGAACAATCAGAAGTGTAATGGAACAATGTGAGTTCCATATGAACAGTGAATCGCAGATTAGTCACAGAAGTTTTTGTTTCCCTCTGATCCAATCAGAAAAAAAATTGCTTTATTTGAAAATGTTTGGTAAATATTGAAGATAATAAAAGTATTCAGCTTTCTGACTTCTGTCTGCTGACTGGATGCCTGTTGTAGCACTAGAATCACAGTGATATTGTGATCATCTTCAGTTACAAGCAAGTTATAGCTTTGGTCAATGCAACCTATTCACTCAAAAAAAACCTAAATGCAAGTGATGCACTAGATGACCTGCTATATTTGAACAGCAAATTATTTTCAGGATCATTTTGACTAAAATTGAGGATTGGTTGAATAATATTTAGTCCAGAAACTTTAGATTTCTAGGAGCAGTAAGAAAATTCAGTAAAATTCTGGCAGCCTGTTCCAGTACCTGACCATTCTTTCAGGCCATTCTTTCTCATCCTACCACTAGTTAAGCAGTAGGAGAGGTTGACCCCCACTTCACCACGACCTCCTTTCAGGTTGTTGTAGAGAATGACATGGAACCCCTGAGCCTCCTCTTCTACAAACTGAACAATCCCAGTTAGCTCAGTTGCTCCTTTAAAGAATTGTGCTCCAGACCCCTCACCAGTTTTGTTGTTCTTCTCCAGGGCCTTGATGTCTTTCTTGTAGTGAGAGGCGCAAAAACTGAACACAGTGGTCTGAGCTGAGTACAGTGGACCCATCACCTCTCTGCTCCTCCTGACAGTACAATTTCTGATATGATCCAGGATGCCATTGGCTTCCTTGGTCCCCTGGGCACATGGCTGGCTCATGTCCAGTCAAGCCTCGACAAAACAGCCCCAGGTCTGTTTTTTCCACATAGTCTTCCAGCCACACTGCCCCAAGCCTGTAGTGTTGCACAAAGTTGTTGTGGCCAAAGACCGGCTTTTGGTCTTGTTAAACTTCATCCCATTGGTCTCAGCCCAGTGATCCAGCCTGTCCAGATCCCTCTGAAGGGCCTTCCTACCCCCAGGCAGATCCTCCCAGTTTGGGGTAATCTGCAAACTTACTGAGGGTGCACTCAGTCCCCTTGTCCAGGTCATCAATACAGATACGAAAAAGAACACACCGCAGTACTGAACTCTGGGGAACACCACTCGTGACTGGTCGCTGGCTGGATTTAACTCCATTCACCACCACTCTCTGGGCCCAGCCCTCCACCAGTTCTTTACCCAGCAAACAGTGTACCCGTCCAAGCCCCGGGCTGCCAGCTTTTCCAGGAAAATATTCTCTTAAAACTGCTGAAAATAAAGATCTGTGATCTTATTTTAAAATAAAACTAAGAGGATGGGGGAGAAGTCACAAACAAGGCTTGTAACCTTTTTTCAGATGCAGTTTCTGGAAGAGGAAGTAATGATGGGGTTTCTCCTTTCAAGTAAAAGCTTAAGAGCCCTTTTCCAAGATGCACGAGATTGAAGTTCAGCTCCATCCTCTGCAGCCTCCACAGAGAATATTTTAGAAAATAAGTTATAAATTGTTGTGAGTAGAAGATTATTTCATCTCTCTAACTGAATTTGGCCAGTTGTAAAACTTCAGGAGAAGTAGTAAGCACCTCTCTGAGGGTAGCCAACAGCCACAAGAAATGTGTTTGTGAAATGTAAGAAAGTTAAGTGAACCATAATCAGGTTAGTGAACCACTTATGCTTTTCGTGTTTATAATTACATTAGAATATCAGTAGTTTAGAAAAAATGATCACAGGAAGGCAACTACATCTGATTTTTCATTTTTATTTTTAAAAAACATCACTACTAGCTATTTTCATGTACGGGTGGGGAAAATGGAAAATATGTTTTTACTGTGGAAAACTGAATGTTTAAATAATTAAGACTTTCATAACACTTGTACACAACTGGGATGAATTACAATTCTGAATTACAATGGAAGTTAAGAGCTGCACAACCAACACTATTGGTATTTTCTAACTTTTTTTATGTTCGATTTTGCAACTTTCAGATTTAAAAAAATGTTAAATGCATGTGAACTGAAATACATGGCATTAAATGCAATTTTTTCATAACCCTTAGAAGGCGGACATTCATGACCATCTTTTTTTAATACTGCATATATCAAAGTAAATTTCATTGTTTACTGCAACGAAAGTTACCTATTGTGCAATGTTATGCATGCACATGAATACTACAGTGCAGATGAAAAAGACGTAGCTTTGAAGTCTGAAATAATAATGGCTTATATAAAGCACTTTTAATTTACCACTTAAAGCTTTGAGGATAAAGCAAAGCCGTACAGAACAAAAGGCTGCTGAGTACAAGCTCCTAACTTTGCCATTTTACCTAATCTGACATATAACTTCTCCTTTCCTTAATAGAATTCAGAATGAGTTAGTCAAAGAATATAGAAGATACACTGAAAGGTTATCTTCTTTGAAAGGTCAACCTCTATTTTATTCATCTGATCAAAGCAAACATCTATATCTCAGTGGGTCACCTGAGAGTTCTCTGCAGTTTGATGATAGTAAGTTTATTAAGAAAGAATGAAAAAAGGTTTTTAATCTAAAAAATTCTATTTTCCTCCTTAAAAAGAAAAAAAATAGAAGGGTAAGAGGAACATCAGATATAAGGACGCTGGACAATGTTTATTTCATCTATTTTGAAACTGACAACTCACTGAAATAAACTCTAACTTGAGTCAAAGCTACTCACTTTAGTGTCTTTGTATATAACACAGCTAAAAATAGAAATCTCCAGATAAGTGCTTATTTTTTTCTGAAACAACTTTGTGGGATCACAGGCACAAGTTACTACTAGAAACAAAAGTATGGTAAACTGGTTTGAAAAAACATATTGAAATTCTCATACTCTGCAGTTAAGATGAGAATTTTGTTTTGTAACTGTACTTAACATTGTCAAGAAATGAAACTAAATATAATTACAAGCTGCTTGTTATTTTATTTGAACAAACTAGAAGTTTGTTCTACAACTACAAAGATCTTTATCCTATACACTAAATAGTCTTTTTAACTTAATAAAGAAATGACATCTCTAGAACAAATTTTTACTGTACAAAAACATGCAGAACTAAGTATTTTGGTCACTCTCAATTTTCTTGTTATTATGCTCTTAAGATGCATATTTTAAGAACTCACTGCATTATCAGGCAATGAATTTCTAACTTCACTGTTCACCAGCAATGCTTCAGTCCCTGTTTTAAAAAGAATCATGAAAGAAACACATCAAGGCTCCAGACATCTGTGGGGAGGGACACACAAGTTCAAAAGAAGTTTTGTATTTCAAAATGAAACTTCCACTGGGATTAACAGATAGAGTTACCATCTGTGAGTTAGAACAAAGATAGGAAAATCTCAGATTCTGCTCTATATGTTAACATATATTGATTCAATATAAATATAATGCCAGATGAGCACCACATATGTAAGCTTTTGTTAACACTTACATGAGCTTGTAATGTGAATTAACAAAGTTATAGAATGTAATTATTTTAAAATGTCACCTTCTGATTTTCATCTCAAGTTATATATTTTCCATCAAACAGTAAGAAATGAGGTGTGTATTCTCAAAAAGAATACACTGGAACTTTGTGTTCTTAAGTACATTAATACATGCTTTAGTAGGTAAAATTGGATTATATGTGATTAGTGAAATTCTTACGCTGAAACTAGAAGGGCAGTATGTTTCAGTGCAGTCCAGCTTGGTCAAATACCACTTAACTTGACACCATCCACTTAAAACATTACTGAATTATGATCATATTTTATAAGTTGCATTTTCAGAGATTATGAATAAACAGTGTAGCAAAACCACATTCCACTCCTAATTTATTCTATTATTTCCATTTGTATAATGAAAGCCATTCATATCACATCTATTCATTCTGGAAATCATTTAACAACTATGTTGCTAACAGCTTCCTAAGTAGGTACTGCTAATAGTAACCTTTAAGAGATTATATATAGACTTTTTCTTTTTTATTTAAGATTTCAAACTTTGTTGTCCAGATTTTCTCATTTCCTTCCGCAACTATAACAAACAGGAATTTTTCAAGATGCTCGGAAATTATTATTTTTAAGAACTTTATTTTCCTCTCAATAGATTTTCTCCTGTTAAAGAATATGGCAGAAGCTTATGTTACAGTCTTCTCAGTGAGGGCAATAACACAGTTCCCTCTTCACTATTAGATCATCCATTGCAATAAAAACAGAAAATTCCTTCTCTGAGGTCTCTGTTGACCTGTCAGAATGGACAGATACTGGCTGTTGGGGTCAAGAGTTTTTAAAAGGTATAATAAATGATGCTACTGTGTATATTGTGATCAATTAGAAGAACAGACTGAAGAAGGTAATTCTAACATTATGTTTCTTGAGAAATGGCATCTCTAAAATATGATGTGTGTGATAATACTTGACTCTGTAAATCTGAAATTATATTTTAGCAGCCAGGCAAGAAAAACAACAGTTGTCACTCCTATAGAACCACTGGCAACACTACCAGTACATTTCAGTATGCTTCAAATAGTTAACTATTAGATGCGATTAAACAAATTTTCTGTTCTCAGAAACATGACCTTAAGTGCACAGTGGGCACTCCTGTATCCAGTGCTTACAGAAAGTGTTCAGGATCATCCATATTATAATTATGAACTGTATTACTTTAATATGGATAAAGAATTGAATTCAGTTAAAAATATACATTTGCAATGAAGATAAATTGGTGGGCAGAAATGAGGGAAACTTCTATTTCTGCCCAGATATCTTTCTACTATCTGTAATGCCTATTTAATGATAAGCAGCTACATAACGGAATGCTTATATAGATACAGGCACAGAAAATAAAGTTATAAACAATATGAGTTAGAAAAAACAGGTTAGGATTGCATACACCAAAAAAAAAAAGGGAAGGGGAAGGGGACAAAAAAAATATTATCTGATCCAGGCAAGGTGAATTTGGGAAAGTGATAAAGTCGTGCAATGAATCTACATTTTTCTCTCTGTTGAGTAATGTTTGAGAATTATTATAACTGTTTTTAGCAGTAATGCCTCTTTTACTAGAGGAAGGAAGAATCTGCCTCCTGTTTGTTTGCAACTTTCTGTTTCAGGAGGAAAACCCAGGAGGCAAACTGTCTTCAAAATAGGAAAAAGAGCTGTTTGGCTAAGTTGTATGTGAATCCTTCCCCAGGGGGTCAGAACCTCTGCAATTATCAGTGCCAAGAAAATGGAAGTATTTAGGCTTTCTAGGTTAACTTGTTTTGATCTACGATGAGTGAAAGAAACACTGTGATAAAAATTTATAAGACATGAATAGCAATTCTCGTCTTTCTGAAACACCTAGTAAAATTTCTTTCAGACTTGCTGAAGATAAGTTGCTCTACCATCAGGTCACATATGGAAAATATCAGAAAGACTTATTACTTTTTTTTTTTTTTTTTTTTTTTTAATGTGTACAAATGAGTTGTAAGATAATGGAAAGCTTCGTAATGGCTTCGTAATAAAACTGTACTGATGTTTATAAGCTAGTGATGCTATTATCTTTACTTAAATTAGCTATCAGTTCTTATAACTTTTGTAAAAGATTTATGCAGTGTTCCAGCTGCCTTTTGTCACAGTGCCTAACATGGATGAGAAGATTATGAGATGCTATGGTGTAATACCAAATGAGAAAAATACTGAAATAAGATGGACATACATGTAGGAAAGGAATCTAATACACATATATAGCCAGCAAACTTCCAGCCATCTCTATTACTTTTTATCAAGTATTCTATCACCATCCTGCAGACTGTAAATTCTAGCTTTTCATTTTCTGTCCTAAGCTACTCTGCACTGAAGTACAGTCCTTGTACATCCCAAATATCTATTACATTCATAGAATCATAGAATGGCCTGGGTTGAAAAGGACCACAGTGATCATCTAGTTCCAACCCCCTGCTACGTGCAGGGTCACCAACCACCAGATCAGGCTGTCCAGAGCCACATCCACCCTGGCCTTGAATGCCTCCAGGGATGGGGCATCCACAACCTCCTTGGGCAGCCGTTCCAGTGTGTCACCACTCTCTGTGTGAAAAGTTCCTCCTAATATCTAACCTAAACCTCCCTGTCTCACTTTAAAACCATTCCCCCTTATCCTATCACTATCTGCCCTTGTAAACAGCCATTCCCCCACCTGTTTATGTGCTCCCTTCGAGTACTGGAAAGCCACAATGAGGTCTCCTCAGAGCCTTCTCTTCTCCAAGCTAAACAAGGCCAGTTCCCTCAACCTTTCCTCATAGGAGAGGTGCACCAGCCTTCTGATCATCTTAGTGCCCTCCTCTGGACCCACTCCAAGAGCTCCACGTCCCTCCCGCTCTGGGAGCCCCAAGCCTGGATGCAGTACTGCAGATGGGGCCTCACAAGAGCTGAGTAGAGGGGGATAATCACCTCCCTCTCCTTGCTGGCCACCCCTTTTTTAACGCAGCCCAGAACACAGTTGGCCTTCCAGGCTGCAAGCACACACTGCTGGTTCATGTCCAGCTTCTTATCCCCAGGATTCCCAAGTCTTTCTCTGCAGGGCTGCTCGCAAGGGGTTCTTCCCTCAGTCTGTATAAATACCTGGGATTGCCCCAGCCCAAGTGCAACACTTTACACTTGGCCTTGTTGAACCTCATTATGTTCACATGGGCCCACTACTCCAGCCTGTCCAGGTCCCTCTGGATGGCTTCCCTTCCTTCCAATATATCAACTGCACAACTCAGCTTGGTGGCATTCGCAAACTTGCTGAGTGTGCACTCGATGACATCGTCTATGTCCTTGATGAAGATGTCGAAAAGCACTGGTCCCAAGACCAACCCCTGAGGGATACTGCTTGTGAGCGGCCTCCACACTGACACAGAACCATTAATTCATATGGAAGTTTACAAATCGAAATCAGTAGATTTATAGCAAATCTTACTTTTCCTTTATCAGCTGCATTTACCACCAGGAAGAAGGAAATACTATCAGATTTCAGCCCTTAAGCAGCATGTTTCATAATTGAAACAATGTACCTTTCAGATTTAAAGAGTGGGATTCAGTGGTAGGTTAGGACACTTAAAATTCTCAGAAACAATACACTGTAAACATACAGAAGCAAAGTAAGAAAAAACTTTGTAGAAGAAAACTGTATAGGGAGCTTTGCAACCTTAGTGAAAGTGATGAATAGGTCTGTAAAGAAACTGAGAACTGGGCAGAAGGGGGAGAATTGACCAATTGAATGAATGGTTGTGTAATGCTGTCATGCTCAGTTTTTGGATATTATGCTCTCAGATGCACCTTTGAGAGACCATATATGCTGACATCAGATGCAGCTGAACTGACCATGAGAGGCAGGAATGTTCTGTGCAGCAAGCTGGCTGGGCTTATCACCAGATCTTTAAACAAGGTTTGATGAGGGAAGGGGATGTATTTCTGAGTGACTGAGAAGAGCCAGCGAACATTGTCACCTAGGAAACATCAGGGGAAAACCTCAGATTTGTCCCAGAGGAATTTGGGAAGACTCCTTAAAGAAGAACATGGCCAACTGAGGTAATGCATGCAGCATGGAAAATAAGCAGAAGATGGAAACTGTGGTGCTATTAGAAAACAGTGACCTAATTGTTATCACAGAAACAAGGTGGGATGAATCATACAAGTAGAATACAACAATCAAGGTCTAGAAGCTTTTTAAAAGAGATAGGCAGGGCAAGAGGGGCTGGGGAGTTGCCCTCTATCTTATGAAGTGGATAGATTGCAAGGGGCTGCCTATGAGAAACAGCCTCAAGTTGAGACCTTGTGGATTAAAATCAGGCTCCAGATCAATAAAAGACATCTAGTAGTTGGGGTCTATTACAGGCCACCTGATCAACGGGAATCTACTGATGAAGTCTTCTTGCTTCAGCTACAATTCACTCAAGCTCTTATTATCTCTTATCCCCTGATAGGAGATTTCAACCATCCAGACAGGGAAAACAACAAGGGAGGATATCTTCCTAGTCAAGATATTGGACAGACAAATCAGAGGTAAATGGTTACTAGATCTGGCGCTACCAATGTGGAAAAGATCATTAAAGAAGACTGGAGGCAGTCTGGGCTGTAATGACTATGGCCTGGTTAAGTACTCAACCTTGAGGAACATTAGGCCCAGCAACTGAAGAGTAAGGACCCTGAGCTTCAGGAGAGTGAACTTCTGACTATTTAAGGAATTACTGGATGAGCACTCCTGAGAAACCGTCCCTAGGGACAGAGCTGGCAGCAATTTAAGGATGTCTTTCTGATAGCACAAGGGCTTTCCATTCCCCAGCATAAGAAACTGAGTAGAGAGGCAGAAAACTGGCGAGACTGAACAAGGACATTCCGGTCAAATGGAATGATAGGAAGGAAAAGTACAGGCAGTGGAAGCAGGGATGAGTGGCCTGGGAAAAGAGATGGCCAAAAGAGTGTATCCCCTCTGAAATAAGAAGGGAGAACTGGCTTCAACAGACATGGGGAAGGCTGAGGTAATCAACATGTTCTTTGACTCAGTGAAGGGAGTGCAGGAGGGGATTGTCCCCCTCTGCTCCATCTTTGCAAGGCTCTGTCTGCATCCAGGTCTGAGGCCTTCAGCTTAAGATGCAGATCTGTTGAAGTAGGTCGAGAGGAGAGCCTCAAACACAGAGTGCTGGAGCATTTCTCATTAAGAAAGGGGAGATCTTATTGAAGCCTTCCAGTACTTGAGGAGAGCCTATAAGCAGGAGGGAGACTGACTTTTTACATGGGTAGATAGTGATAGGACAAGGAGGTACGGCTTTAAACTAAAAGAGGAGAAATTTAGGTGAGATTTTAGGAAGAAATCCTTACCCAGACACATCTCATCCCTGGAAGCACTCAAGGCCAGGTTGGATGGGGCTCTGGGCAGCTTGACATGGTGGTTGTAAACCTGCCCACAGAAGGAGGGTTGTAACTATGTAAGTTGCTATGAGGCAAATATTTATTTTCATGGAAACTACAACAGATACAAATAGCAAAATAACACTATTTGACAGAGCAAATTCTGAGCTACAAAACACTATTTTCAACAGGGTCACCACCATTAGCTAAGCATTTTTGCCAGCAACTAAGATGAGCCTGCGTGCCATGCTCATAAAAATCTGCATGGCCCTATGGAACGTGGCTTTCACATCACTGTCACTACAGCTGAAAAGCAGCACCCACCACTTCACTGTGCTCACATTCACTGCTTGACCTCCATAAATACTCTGCAAGCATCACTGAATGTCCATGGGTGCAATTTATTCCACGTGGAGGAATTAAATTCCACCTTTGCTTCATAGGCACTTCCATGTCGGATGCCATTCTGTCAGACTGCCCCTTCTGCTGCCATCTGTCACACGGCAGCAACATGTAAAGAAAGGTTCTGCCTCTACTGCCATACCACCAACATCCTCCCCTGAAATTGTGAGCAAACATAATAAAACAGGGGGCAGTGCTTTCGGACCAGTGCTTACAGATGATCTTTAAGATGCCTTCCAACATAAGCCATTATATGATACTATGAAATCGCTGTTATATTTGAATAAGCCATCATTGAAATGAACATAAAAGGTAGCTCATGATATAAATACATTTACATCTGTTTGTCGAGTTGTTTCAAATGCACATGATGTTACCATCAAACTGTAGATATTTCCCTGCTGTGATTTATTCAACAAAACATCACTGCCTCATTGATGCAAATGATGCATTTACTTCCCGTAATATGTAGAGACAAGTTTCCCAAGCTCCACATGGAATAGTATCCTATCCCTGCTCTCTTATCTTCCCAATGCTGCTTGTTTTATGCCATGAAGAAGAAAGCAGAAGAAATCATGACGTCAATCTGACTTGGGTAGAACATACTATGCTTTGTTGTTGTTGTTTTAACATTAGAGCATAAGGTCTGCTAATGTGATGCTGGCTTTGCTGTAAATCACTCTTAGTGTCTGAATTTTAACTTCATCTTGTGAGTTATTCCAGTTTGTTTGTACAACCAAATTCTATAAAGTATTTGCACGGAGTAGGAGTATACCACTGATTGTAGATTGGTCCAGAAAGGAACAGTAGCATGAAAGCAGTAGGAACCAGATTTTGCAAACAGTTCAAAAAATGTTTACAGGTTCTTCTTCTCAGTAGAAGCCTTATTCAGAGGCTAGAGAAGTCAGGTGATATTCAGATGCAGTTCTGTATTTTGAATTGAATGATACAACAGGAAACACTTGTAAGAATAGCTGACATAGCCAAGCTGATCAAAATTTAAGCAATAAAATTATTTATCTGCCACCATCAGGTGGCCAAAAAACAACAGAGTACGGTTTATTACATTTTTTGCTTATTTGCTAACACAGCCTAGCAGAAAACACAGTACTTGCTCAAAGAAAGCAATGAGATCTTTCAGAAATCTTCTGCTCCTTACCCCAGCCTTTTGAACATCCTTCCTTCAGTTGTGTCAGCACAAACGCTTTGGTATTAACAAACTCATCAGATTAAAAAATAACCTTAATAAAGTAGTTGTTTTTAACACCGTGGAGGGATCCACAATCTAGCTTACTGAATAGTTTCATGAACAGTTTCAGAGTAGTCACTGGGGTAGCACAACACTGGTCTAGACGGTCAGAAGGGAGAATTCTACAAGCCTGAATTGTTGCTGAGAAAAAAAAAATCCGTCATCAAACCTGGACATCACTATTTGCTGAACAGTCCAGTTTGGGACAAGCTATGCTATCCTACATTTCAGAAATTATACCTGTGATGGATTGGGATTGACTAGTTCCTAGTTCATATTATTTCTTATCTGTCATTCAATGAAATCTTAATATCTACAGCTGAAAGAAACAACTTCAGTCTAGAAAGTGAACATAAGCAGTCATTTAAAAAACATGCTTTCATTTCTAACGTTTAGATGCTTCCCCTATATATAGGATTGGTATTTTCAGTTTATTTACCTGAACTAAGCAAAATATAACTACATAATGGTGCATTTAAATTTCTGGCATCCTAAGACACACAACTTATTGTCTTCTCTTTTAAGTTTAAACAAAGGTGATAGCAGTTCTCCTGGCCTCTAATACTCTCTTTACTTGTTCATTATAGAATCCTTTCAAAGTTGCCTTTAGCAATTCACAAACTCATTTTTTTCCTGAGTAAATATTTAAACCAGATCTGTTTAAAAATGTCTACAGAAAGAAAGAAGATAAAAGCAAGCATTTAGATTTATAACTAACTGGGTAATAATCAACAGCTAGTAGTGCTGAAAGGACTTCATCCATGTCTCAGCTTTAACAGGAACCTTTAGTCCAGGCAGGGGGCTGTGAGCCTTTGTGTCCTTTTGGTAACATTCTTAAGCAAATAAAAAATTTGCCACACACCTCAGTGGACAATTAATTCATTGAAACAAGACATTTAAACTTTTCCTTTTCATCTGCAATGTAAGAGTTTGCTGCACTAATATTTGTCTTTCTGTTTCATAGTGGAAAGAAAGAAGATAAGAAAAGTGGAGAATTAGAACTCAGCCAGCTATAATGGAGAGCTTGCCCCTAGTCGTTTGTCTCCATTTAACTTCAATTCATGCAAACTTAAATTTCTAAGCTATCAAAACGTATTAATTAGTGAAATAAACTGCAAGCATTTTCAGCATTAGGTTTCAAAAACTGACTTTCACACACTATTATTTATACTTTCTTGTAGAAACACACTTTCTATTTAGACTTAAAACTGAGATATTTCCCCCTTGTGATGTTAAGTAAAATTCTCATAAGCAGGTTTCAATTCATTCTGACCATTTTAGGCATAACTTCATAGGCTGCTTTGAGGACAGAAGATACACTATCTTAAACTGAGATATCTTATTTTAGAGACCTGAGGAACCAATAGACAAATTCTTAATTAAAGTCTTCTGAGAACCACAATGAAATACTGTAATTTCACATCATGGTAGGATTTCAGTTTATAAAGACTGTAGTAGTTGTTTTGTATTTAAACATGTACAACATGGTGAATTTCAGAAACTTGACAACTCATGCTTTCTATAAAGAATTGCTTCTGGTTGGAAAGGTGGAAAGCTCCCAAAACATAACATTTACAGAAAGTTACACATGTAAACCCAACATTTTCCACAACGTTATGCTGAAGTAGTTTTATTTTTCATATTACAAAGCAGACAATAATAAATGCAATGAGAAAAATCCACTCCTTTTATTGAATTAAGAATTCAATGGGATATTGAATTTCTAAGACCATCAATTGTCTTAGAAAATGTATTAAAAAGCTGCTGTTACAAAAGGCGACTCTCTCATTTCAAAAAGATTCATATCCTCTCATTGACCAAAAATGAAGAGAGAAACTCCGTACCTGTTTCCTTCTTAATGCATATAACACTACTAAATTTATGTATAGCATTCTCCCTTGCTGTAACCTTAGAAGTTATTTTAAAGATATCAACAAATAATCCTTTCTGCATATCACAAACTTCTATTCACTAATTAGAACTGGAATCAACCATGTAGTAGGACAGAGGATTGTTTATCCTCCAGTGATTGGTCATACAGCTTTGTAATAACAATGCTGGGCCTGTCCAAAAGTATTCACAAAACAATTTACCAACAAAAGAAGAAAAATAAGTCATGCAAAGAATTCTTCGCTAGATACATTTTTTTGCCAGACTTTCAGCTTAAACATTCTAAAGCAAAAAGTTAATTTTACTCCAACATGAGGTGAGGGACACTTACAGTGGGGCTCATAGGGAGGAGGAGGATCACCACAGGGAACACACTCCATGTCTTGAAAGCCTCCGAGCTTGGTCTTCCTATAAAAACTAGAAAATAGAAGAATAATTCATAGTGACAAAGTCTTTCTCAGAGACGTTTGAATGATGTCATAGTCTTGTACAAAGAACTTATCTAAAATACCTTCCTAATCAAGTAGGTCTGGCTTTTTTTCAACCATAGTATTAACCTAGCAAAATGTTTTCTGTTGCGGCACATTAAGAAAAAAGTACTAACTTTACTTTTGTTTTACTACTAACATAAATATTCCTCTAAAATATGAAAACTATATCAGCTAAAACAAACAGCTTTCCAATTGCTCAAGAAACTTCCACGCTAACAACATAAATAGAAACAGATTTATAGGCTCTAGGACTGGAGGTGCCAATGTGATTATTCACTCTGAATGAAATCTGTTAACATCTGTTTGTAGCTGACACAGCTACTGAATCATTTTGAAGATGAAAAATAGAAAATGACACTTTGAAACCAGTGCAAAACAGATACCATCATATTCTATGAGAGATAATAGCTAAACCTTTAGTTTAGCCAGCTGTAGATTATATGTACATCCATTCTCTTAGGCCACATCTAAAGTGATGGGTAGGGTAAATAAGTGGTGTCACTTTCTATAGTTCAATTCCTCATAAGCTCCAGACTGGAAACTCAGTGATTCCTCTATTCATGTTTCCAACCTTACTGTCAGTAAAAGCACATTGTGTTAACAGCTGCCATCTCAACATGTACCCAAACACATAGATCTAGAGCAGAATACTTACAAGCAAGCTCATTTAAGGTTCACTTCTAAATCATGTTTTACTCAGGCTTCCTTTTTCCTTCCTTTTCCATCTTACAAAAATACAGCTTATATTATTTACACCATAAGAAAATTGTCTCCTGTTTCACAGCCAAATAAGCCCTACAGTACATATGTAATAACATGCAATAAGAATGTAACCAGTCATTTGGCTTTAGAACTTTTCAGATGTCATTGGCAGTAACATTTAATCTTAAACTGTGACTTAAACTAATACTAGTTACCAAAGCTTTACTAATTGCTTTTTAAATGAAAAGGCTTCACTTCTGTCTTGAGAAGAATAATACGAGGAGCTTCAACAGCATTCAGGTAATTGATAGCTGCTTTGAAAATAAGTAAATATAAAAATTAAATTGTAATGTATATCTACATCTATATATCTGAAATACATATCCTGAAATTATAAAACCTGCTACAGTTTACAAATCAGTTCTCATAACCTACACCTACCAGTTATACTACCAACTGATAGTTCAAAAAGGCATGAAATGTCTTTTAACAAATTTACAACAAATACTGATAATAGTGGAACTTGGCCATAAAGTAAAGTAACTTTTAGAGACCTTGCAACTAAATTCTGTAAAGGGAGAAGATTAGCAACAAAGATCAAACAAACAAAGCACAGCTCCTGACTTATACCATAGCTGTTTGATTAAGTCTCCACGCTTATAATTTGCCCCTTTAGATACATTTATGATTTTTCAGTCAGGATCATACTCTATGAATTTACCAAATTAGTAAGAGAAATTCAGGAACGTGAACCAAAATCACTACTCTAGTCCTGAAAACATATACATGTGAGAAATATTATTAAGGAGAGGAGAAAAAAAGCCAACTAAATAATGTGATCAGTTCTTCAAGAAGATAAATATCTATGTTATAACAAACTAAACATTTTGAAACAATGAAGGATCTCACAAGTAACAACATTTGTATTTCACTCAGGCATCGCATGGACAGTTCTCTAATAAATCAAGTAGGTGTTTATCAGACTATTTTGACAGTTGACAATTAAGACAGAAATTCTGAAATTAGTTGCTTGGATGATACAAAAAGTTACTGGCAAAGCCAAGATTAGAACATGGGTCCTTCATAGTTACGTAAAGGATCTATCCAAGCATTCATCTGGAAAATATTATCAATCAATTTTAATGCAAATAAGCTTTGAATTTGTTCAAGTCTCATCTTCAGAAATGGCCTTACCCTGGTAAACAGTCTCCACATAGTGCATTGCTGGTGGCAGAACAGTTGGCCTTCTGAAAACGGTTAACTAGTGCACAATCCAGACAAGGCTTGCACTTCTGAAAGCCCCAGTCTTCCTTGAATCTGTTTGGCCTGCAAGTCATGCACTGTGCATCCTCCCCATATCCAAACCCGCATTCCTGTAGGGATTAACAAGCAACAGTAAGCTATTCAGTCACTGAAAGCATGAACAAGAAGAGAATGCTGGGATAAAATGAAGACCTGGTATAATTATTACTGAGAGTAGTCTTTCTAGAGACAAAAGGAATCCATTCAGCAAGTTCAAATGTGTCTTCCACTGCTAATAATCTCCCTTACTTCTATAAGTAATACTTAGTCAACCACTTTATTCAAGAAACCACTGTGTATTTGAATGATAAAGGGCTTCAAGGACTCCCACAGTTTCATTATTACTAGCTTATGGTAGAATTATTGAGCTGTCTGTTTTTTAATTAGGTCAGTCATGTGAAAGTGCAGAAACTGGGACAAGTGAAGTATAAAGGCACTTACTCAGTTACAAATACAGCAAAGAAGCACTTTGATATTAAGGTTCACAGTTAAGGTGAACAAAGTTAATTGCTGAATAGAGTGTACTGATCTTCAAAGGCTTAGAAATTCTGTTACCAAATAAAACAGAGCTGGTTAATGACCATTGGCTACACACAAAACGTTGCTTAGCCATTAAGAATTTCAGAAACTCAACCCACTCCAGCTCTAACAGTACTTAACCTGTCAGAAAAAAATTAATAGGTCTGGGAATCAGAGGGATGCATAATATTTGACTACATAGGGAATACTGTTATGGTTGGTGATTCACCAATTTCAAGAGATTCTTTCCATTCATTTGGAAAAAGACACATAATACAACTGATTGGCAACAAAGAGAAACAGTATACCAAACTATCCATAATACTTTGGGGATCGGGTTCTACAAACTAATTATCCAGAACTATCAATATATTTCATTTCTCTCTCTCTCTTTTTTTTTTTTTTTTTTTTTTTTTAAGAGCTATATCAAGTCACTAGGAGTTGTTGCTTACTTTTCCCATCTGAATATCCTATTAATTTTTGCAGTAATTTGACTAAATGCATTAGTGGCACAACACAAAAGCAAAAAGGATGCAACAGATTATTGGAAAGGACTTATGGGGACAGAAATAGATGGGAAAGACATCATGAGGACCTCTTTCTCCAGCGTGCAGTCTTAATGGAAGTATAGAGCAAATTCCCAACAGGAAAACTGCAGGAGTTCTTCAACTGGAGCAACTTCAGATTTCCACCAGTTTCCTCCACAAAGCTCCATGTTCCATGCACGCAAATGACTTTTCCCAGACTGTCATCTAAGGAGGTCTACTGCTGTAAATGGCTTTGAGCCTCACAAATGCACACAGGCTTCTCCACGACTTTATTTTGAGAACATTCATGAAACTTGATCTGTGATGGACTTAGCTAATATGTGCTTTTAGTGCCTTAGATTTGCAATGATATGGTAAAGTATCAGAAAGAAAGAACCTCTAAGGATGCGTTTTACTGGACACTCTAAGAATTTTCTAATTTTCTAATTTTCTTTATATTAAAAATACTGTCATCTGGAGAACAAGCAGTCAAGTACCCACAAAACGAACACTTCTAAGAAAGCAACTACAAATGGACATGAAATATCTTTCCTCCATCTCTAGATCCATGAACTAAAGAGTACACAGAGGGGATAACTTAGAAATAAGTTCTAACTTTTTCTTCTTTTTTTGCAGAAATGCAATTATTTGCTATCTTTTTTCATATTAAGGAACAGACAATCAGTGAATACCAAAGAAAACATATTGGTTTCATATAACGTACAGCACGCTCCTCCTCCAACATATTGCCCATAACAATGGTAGTACGCAAATACAGATATACAAATACTTCTTTTTTTTTTTTTTTTTTAAATTGATTTCAGCCACAGAATGTTTTCCTACTACTTAATTCTTAGTCTATTGGCTTCTGCTGGGAATCAATGTTAAAACAAAATAGAAGTGCTATAGTCACCAGTATCTTGTCTAAAAATGTCTCAGTGTATTCAATTTCATTTATGCAATTGCAAGATTTCATACAAAGGCACAATTACCACTGAGGACCAGAACCAGACTAACTTCTGTTACAACATTTTGCTTTCCTAACTCCAAATAAACATTTTCTTTACCACATTCCTTCTACTCTATGTTCTTTCTGTTTAGATCACCCAAATAGCAGTGTTACATAATATACAATATAGCCCAGACAAACTTTATATGTTTGGATCTTTTGATAAATCACTTGAAAACAGTCCCTCCCAAGTCCTAGAAATTTTCAAATATAAAACCTAGATTAACTTGATTGTAAGTTTTCCTTTCCAGACTACCTTTGAAGTTTCCAGTTAAAAACAAGCAAACACCAGGAAATGAAGTTAAACACTTTTAACTCATTAACCCAAAGTATTCAAGTTTTGGTTAGTTCTTTCTAGATCTAACAGATCTGCTTTGCTGTAGTTAGATATATGGACAAATCCTAGTGATCTTTTTTAACCTGGAGTGGTTTACTACTGAGCAGTAAAAATGGCAGATGCAATATAAAGAAATCTTCTGCCCAAGGGATTTTAGCATCTCCAGTCTTTTCAAAGATGACTTCTAAGTCTTTGCCAGGAATTCTGCAGATGAGATCCATAACAGCTACAACTTTATGTATGTGCTTTTTATGTTCGCATAATATTTGAGGTAGTTAACTGCCTGGCAGGTGCAAATAAATATTTAAGCTTGTAATCCAGGCAGAACTTCAAAGAAATCTGTACTCATAATTAATTGCATTCCTTAAACTGAAGGATATTATTTAGGTGATGGATTCAAACCTTTTGAATATTTGGATTTTATGATTTATCTGTCCCACAAAGAGACAAACAACTGACTTTTCATCTTCTATCAGTACACGTGCAAAACTGATGTACATCAGTTTTCTTAGTGCTGTATTTACAAAGCTGGCAAATTATATGGCAAGTTATATATGAGAACTGAATAGTCCTCAGCTCCCCTCATCCCTCCTACTCTCCCACCCGTGCTCAGAAATAAGCACTTATCTCCTGTGGTAGTTCACCTCAGGACTGCAGGAAAGAGGAAAAGCTTATGACCTCCATTAGTTGGATTTCAAACAATTATTTCTGTTTTCACATCAGGAAAAAAAAAAAAAAAAAGCAGGTAAACACACACTATATTTGTCTCTCTTTTTGCAAAGCAGGCTGTGAAGAACACTTTGCCCATTTTTTCTTTTTGTTTTCTCCGTACAGCACTGCCATCAATGGTAATAGGTAACAGGAATGAAATTTTTCTCAAATAATACACAGTACAAGCTAAGAAAAGAGAAATATTAATTTAGAAAACTGCATTAAAATTCATTGAAAATATCCTCAAAGTTCAAATGCACTTCTGTTCTATGGATAATTATAAAACCTTCACTGTCACAGTACTTGGCATCTCATCATCTTGAATACATTGATCCCCAGAAAAACTTTTCAGATGCCTCCAAAACATCTCTAGCAAGACAGGACAATAAATCCATAACTTAGTTTGAAGTTAAAACATATTAAATACATACAAAACAGGCACTTAAAAATATTGTGTTAGCAGCTTTACACCTTTTCTTTCAGTATGTACTACCCATATACTGACTCAGACAGAAAAGCCAAAAGTGCAGCAGATAATGAAGGCTAATGGAACTAACTGGTGTGGTTCTTCCCTAGAAGTTGAGTACAGCACAGAAAGTAAGTGAACAGCAAATTAGAGTCTTTCAACTAAAATAACTTCAAATTCCATTTAAAAATTTTTTCATGCATCATGAAAATCATAATCTGACAGTACTTTTTACAGTTTTTTTTCCCTTTGTTCTATTGATTATCCTCAACCTAAGTAAGTCCTTATATTGTACAACACTAAGAAAATCCACTTGGTCCATCATGACTAAATGAACACTTCGATATTCTAAAAAAAAAAAAAAAAAAAAAAAAGCCTTTCAGTTACTAAGACATGAAAAAATCAGGTCACATAACAGGTTGCAGCATTACATCATGGCTGGGATCCGCCTCGTCTACAATTGAGTAATCAGATGCACCTGCCAACAGAAGTCACAGAGCAGGACAGGATGCAACAGTGCACTGCAAATGTGAGATTTAGCTCCTGTGGCAAAGTTAGTGTCAGAAGAGTTTCACGTTTGGTGAGTAAGACTTGGCAGGCATCTGCTCCAGCGTCCAAGACCGACCCTGGAACACGTTAGCCTCTACTGCAGTGGATATGATAGGTTTCTTCAGAAGCAGCCCTCTAGCTTTAAAAAGTTATGCTGTCACAGCTGAACACAGCAACAGTTGCCCTCAGTAACTTCACCAGGATAACGTCAGATGCAATACCACCTCATTTTCTTTGTAAGGACAAATTCACAAGTAGATGTAAACAGCACCTTTCTGATTAATTCATAATTCCTGTTCTGAGCTATGATGCGAGCCCCCTTTCCTTCATCGAATACCTAGCACGAGGAGGTAACCTATGATGCAAAGAACAGCCCTACATCAGCAGCCCTCAAGGTGCCCCTGCCTGCAAAGGCAACAGTCTGCTAGTGATGGCATTTATCATGTTTTTGGTGACATAACTGGCTTAAAGCATTCTTTCCCTTTCATCTGTGCTCTTTCTTCCTTGTAGTACGCTGTCCTTAACTACTGATACAACTGAGCATGATGCTAAAATGTACATCTGATCATGAGACAGATTGTGATCAGTTCAGCAATCTGTTTTCTAGTACATCCTAAAGATTTACTGTGCTGGCACAACTGTATGCTCGGGCAGTGCACTATAAGAAAAAAACACTATTGTCAGTTCAATATTTCTGAACTACAACCTCAGTTGTGACCTGCTGACAAAATCATAGAATCACAGAATGGCTTGGGTGGAAAAGGACCACAAAGATCATCTAGTTTCAATCCCCCTGCTATGTGCAGGGTCATCAACCATCAAACCAGGCTGCCCAGAACCACATTCCTCCTTGGGCAACCTGTTCCAGTTAGCTAGAGTTTATCTTATTAGTACATTAGAACAGTATTATTTATTTGAAGGTGACTAATGGTATAAATGTGGCTTTGTTTGGATGTTTGCTACATTATTTATTTATTTGATTGGACTTAAGTTTGACGAATGAAAGACTCGGGAAGAAAGGGGGTAATATAGAGATGTATTCATGATTATGACACTCTAACAGCAGTCCAAGCGAAGCAGTTGTTGTAGTTCTAGCATACATTGCTGTGTCATACTTACCTGTCAAGTTAAAAATGGCTGTAGAAACTAATGCCTTCACTAATTACTTATGCTTTAGCATTTATTTATTAAGTTGAAGGTAAACTATAATAGGTAGGTTATGATTTGCAGTAGTATGTTATTTGTGTTATATTTTTAACTTTTTCTTCAGTCTGACAGTTCTGATTCTTAATACTAATTTCTCTAAAACTATGAATGCTTAATTGGATTTCAGTGTTTAGGCAATTATTTTCCCCAGATATTGATAGGCTCCCACATACTGTTTTAGTTGCCACCACATCAGAACTGAAATTACTGAGTAGGTTTTGCTCAAACCTGAACGAGAGTGAAAATAAAACTTCCCTTAGAAACAGATGTACAACTTCCTGTGAATCTTGGTGGAGGATGGAATGCTATGATTGTAACTGACATGTAGTTGAAAAGTAGCCTTATTGAACTACAGCTTGAATGAACTAAGTACTTGAAGTCAGAGGTCAGAATACAACGGGAAACTGGATTTAATGATATACTTGAAGTAATTTGCAGCACGTGATAGAGGCAGTGTTTGCTTATTTATTAATTATGCTGTACTTTAATAAGTTTCTAGGTGATTATCAGAAATGTTTGCCGTTTTCCTTGCAATATTGGCTGCTCCTATTTAAAAGTATCACAAATACACTGTTGTGTGAGCATGACTATAAAACTAAATATATAGTAAAATACAATGGTATCCATGTGCTTCTTTTTTCCTGTTTTGTTTTCAAAAAAATAGTTTAAGGAATTGACTGACAGGTTCCAAGTGAATCCTGTGCCTTGTTAAATACAATGCTGCTGAATTGACAGCAACTAGCTTATTGCTTAAGTACACACGTGCGTGTATTTTTGTACTTTGCTTCTGTAAAACTGAGTACATGATGTTACAGAAGTCAATACTAATATGCTGTTACTTAATCACGATGATTATAAAAAAAAAAAAAAAAAGGAATTCTTATTGTGGATTTGCAAAACTCAATGAAGTCAGCAGGCCTTATTTGTCCCTATGCTTACGGGAAACCACAGTGACAACTGAAGATCAGACTTGCAAATCTTATGTGATGCCAGCTGCAAAGGTGACTTAACTAATGAGAAATGGTTAAAGCTTAATCAAGTTAGGACCTGTATGAGTCCAGCATGTTCCCATCTTGCCACAGATATACTTGAGTGTATCACAAACTTGCATCAACAGTATTGATAGCTGTGTGGGGCAAAATTCCCCTTGCATCTGTACATATGTATGTGTGTGTATGCATATATATGTGCAGGTATATATACAGGATTTTTGTTACAGTTATTAGGATTCTTTTTGTTGTTGTTGCTATAGTATTAAGCATTTAATAATACCTTTCTAAATTGAGAAATACTGTCACCTTTTCTTATTTTACACATAGGCCTCCAGAGCAGAAATCAACTCCCTGGGGTAACGTGAGAAGTGTTTGGTTGAACAGTGTTTCATTCTGGTTGCAAACTTGTACTCGATCCGTTGGATTAACATTCCTGTTTGTAATAGATAAGTAACTTCTAGCATACTTCGTATGTGAAACAAATTTATAAAACAAAACAGCACACGCACAAACACTAAACCCAGTTTATTTCATGTAACTGTTTCTGGATCTAAACTTTTCAATGACATGGAGCTGCATCAGGGAAGGTCAGGCTACGGCTTAGGAAGAGGTTCTTCACCAGAGAGTAGCTGGGTACTGAAATAAGCTGTCCGGGGCAGTGGTCACAGCCCCAAGATTCTGGAGTTAAAGAAGCATTTGGACAACACTCTCAGACACAGGATTCAAATGTTGGATCATCCTATGTGAGGTGAGGAGCTGAACCCAAAGATTCTTGTGGGTCCCTTCCAACTCAGGGTATTCTATAATTCTGAGTCATGCTGCAGCTATTCTTTTCAGCTTTTGCTATTTTCTTTTAATGGGACTCTCTTTTTCAGAAATGTTTTTTTAAAGTAATTATTTCTTTAAAATAAAAAAAAAATAGTACCCTTCAAGATTTTCTTTTTTGACTCCCTACTAACCATTAGAACTGCTGTAACAGCAGCTCTTTGAATGCCTCATTGGCATAGGATGCCCAGAAAAGCTGTGGATCCCCCACTCCTGGAGGTGTTCAAGGCCAGGTTGGATAGGGCCCTGAGCAACCTGATGTAGTGGGAGGTAACCCTGCCCATGGCGGGGGAGTTTGAAACTGGGAGGGATTTAAGTTTCTTTCCGGTCAAAATTATTCTATGATGCTGTGATTATCTTAAACTGGAATCCACTGTTCACTTTTGTTCATTGTATTTTTATAAAGTACTTTTAACCTGTTACAATAATAAGTAAGCCACATTGTTCTACCAATTATTTCAGGTTAACATGGAAAGAAATGAAATCATCAGCTCTCATTTTCCTTCTGTTTGTTTGCTAGCAGTTGCCCACTTAAAAAAAAAAATAATCTATGTTCTTCACTTTAATAATTTCATCTAGGGACAAAATTTTATGAAGGCTTAGAACTACTGAAGTGTCTTCCTTTGATGTGTTTTCTGAGAGCCTTTTTCAAGACCGCTTTCTTCTGGGAAGGGAGACAAAAATTATATTGATTCAGAAAAGGAACCATTTGCTTCCTGCACTACTTCAGTTCTCATTTGTATAGTGAAAAATAAAGCATCATAGAGTTAAGCAACTGGTTTAGCATCTTTCATTCTTTAAGTGACCTCAAATTGACAGAGCCTTTTTTATCTATCTTACCAGTATAAATCAAACCTTACACACGACTCAAAGTTAAGGAAATCACATTTAGCATAAATTGAGATACTTTGGTTTGCACTAAGACACGACCATTTCTTGAAAACGTGCCCATTCGGAATTGAGAAGCTTAATTCTTTCCAGTCTTCACACCATAATTTGCTTACACGTTTCTCACAATTCTCTGTAGCTCCAATGCATTTACTTTCTTTTTTTACTTCTATATGAAAAGTAATCCTTATCTCAGCCTTGAAAAGCTTGTATCACAACTCAGAATTTTAACTGCAAATCTAGAAGTGATCCAGAGGGACCTGGACAGGCTGAAGAAGTGGGCTCATGTGAACATAATGAGGTTCAATAAGGCCAAGTGCAAAGCGTTGCACTTGGGCTGGGGCAATCCCAGGTATCAATACAGACTGGGTGAAGAACCCTTTGAGAGCAGCCCTGCAGAGAAGGACTTGGGGATCCTGGGGATGAGAAGCTGGACATGAGCCAGCAGTGTGTGCTTGCAGCCTGGAAGGCCAACTGTGTTCTGGGCTGCATTAAAAAAAGGGGTGGCCAGCAAGGAGAGGGAGGTGATTGTCCTGTACTCAGCTCTTGTGAGGCCCCATCTGCAATACTGCATCCAGGCTTGGGGCTCCCAGAGCAGGAGGGACGTGGAGCTCTTGGAGTGGGTCCAGAGGAGGGCACTAGGATGATCAGAAGGCTGGAGCACCTCTCCTATGAGGAAAGGTTGAGGGAACTGGCCTTGTTCAGCTTGGAGAAGAGATGGCTCTGGGGAGCTCTCTCTGTGGCCTTCCAGTATTTGAAGGGAGCACATAAACAGGAGGGGGAACGGCTGTTTATGAGGATGGGTAGTGATAGGACAAGGGGGAATGGTTTTAAAGTGAGACAGGGAGGTTTAGGTTAGATATTAGGAGGAAGATTTCCACTCAGAGGGTGGTGACACACTAGAACAGGTTGCCCAAGGAGGTTGTGGATGCCCGATCCCTGGAGGCATTCAAGGCCAGGCTGGATGTGGCTCTGGGCAGCCTGGTCTGGTGGTTGGCAGCACAGGGCTGGGGGGTTGAAACCAGATGATCGTTGTGGTCCTCTTCAACCCAGGCCATTCTGTGATTCTATGATGCTGGGTAACGTAGCATTCTAACACTGGGTAACGTAGAAAGCAATCCTCACTAAAGTACTAAACTAAATATTTCATTGAATGCCAACAACAAGGTGTGGAGGGATGGTGAAGACATTTCAATGCTTTATAAGGCAATCACCTTTTGCTGATTAATAAGCATAAGAATTTCTTCAAGTAAATCTCTTCACCCTTGAACTGCAGTATGTTACTTGTGCTTGCTTTCAGAGTTGAACATTGGAAGAAACATAAAGAAAACAAGCTGAAAGCTTCTTTTTTTTCCCTGTTGTTTAAACACAGATTTAGTAAAGTTTTAAGTTAAAAAACCTTCACATCTACATAACATAGTTGCTTACAAAAGTAACTCTGAAAACTAAATTTCATAGCTCTTAAATAATACCCTAAATTCTAATTTTATCATCCTTTTTACACTCAGTTTCACACTAATGGGCAAGATGTTTATATAGTTGCTGGACACTGGTGCAAGTCACACATAAGGCTGAGAAGTTTGCTCATACTTTACAGTATAAGTTCAAATCCCTCCAAGACTCGTGGTTAATTTGGTTCTAATCTCTCCCATTTCTTGTTTCAACTGCATCATTATTAGCTACCCTTACTCATTCACAACATCTACTTTCTCTGTGCTGAAAACAATTAAAATCTCCCTTATCACTTGCATTAATACTTAAATATCAGCTTGGAAAAAAACTTGAGCAAAATCCCTAGATGCATTGAATCCCATTCATCATCATTCATTTCCATTGATTCACTTCTGGACTTCTAAAAAAACTGCCAACTTCAAAACTTCCACATAGATTTTCTTTTAGAAGAGATGTAGTTGTGTTTTAAAAGAAAAAAATAATTAAAATCAAACTCACCATAATCATCTTCTTTTTTGTTTTACTTACAGTAGTAACAAGAAATATTTACATGCTTTCTACATATTACATATATTTTTCCAGTCTTCTTGGTTATTTTACACAGATGATACAGACTAGATTTATAGCATTAATAAGTTGTAAAATAAAGGAACTTAGCCTTATTTGAAACCATCTGCCCAACCCACCTATCTGTTGCAACCACAGATCTAGTGAAAACACTGCTCACCAATCACCCAACTGGTCTAAAAAACCATCTCAGATCTCACTTGAATCCTATTTAGTATTTACGTATTTAGGCTTTTATTTTTGATTATAAACTATTCTGTTCAGTCACTGTACAGAAGATACATAAAGATTGTCTAGGTGGAATTATCTCTATAAACTAGAAACAATTCTACTGTTTTATTATTTTATTATCATTTTCTTAGCAGAAGATTTCACATCACGAGCATCACAACACATGTTACTTGAAAAGCCAAAGATGTTTCAGAAGTCAAAACATCAGAAAAAAACTCATATCATAGATACATCTATTATGGTAGACATATGAAGATGCATTTATTGGAAGAAAGTCAAAAAAGCCTGATATGCTTACCTTTGAGAGTTCCATTCCTGGTCCACACTGTTTGCAGAGAATACAGTTCCCAGTGTGGTCTCTAAATTCTTGTTCTCTGCAGTCTCCAGTCTCACAAATTACCCTACTTAGCTAAGAAAAAAAAAAAAAAGATTAACTGTATTTCTGATTTATATGTAATTTATACAAACTCTAAGTCAGAGAAATCACAATTTTTATCTTAAAAAATGATTTTCTGCATTATGAGGAATACCATAAGCACTACCATCAGCCATGCAAAGGCTCAGTATAGTTAAATGAATCCTAGCCAGAAACATTATCAGACCTAAGTGCTCTCAAGAGAACTTTAAATTCAATGTCTACAGACTTTTATCACAGAAAATGCTCTCCACAATTGCTTCCAAATTCTTACTTTGTGTATTAGTCCTTTCAGAAAGGCCAATGCCTTTCTGATAGCAATGAAACATTAATTACCCTTAGTTTCAGAGCTTGGCTCTGCAGGTCAGTTGAGGTATGCCTACAAACGAATGTAATTACATGCCATGCTAATATATTATATGGATAAAATGGACGCTTCAAACTCCTGAACTATATACCTATACAGCATACTGTACTAACAGATTGACATTGAAATAACAGTACATGAAACGACACAAAGTAGATAACCAAGCTCACATTAAAATTGAAAAAAATATTTTATAGTTGTTTAAATAGGTTTGAGTCTTCCAGACTTAGTGGTTACACACAGAAGACACCACTCCTTTGTCTGACATAATCATTCATTTCAACATTCATCTTGGAACAAAGCTGAATTACATACTTACCAAATATGCTAGTAAGATAATAAGCATCTTCAATTTGTCTTCTCCTTGTAATCCTTTAGGATCCATTTCTTACAATTGAACCTTCACTCCCCACAGAAAAAGAGAAAGAAAAAAATTTAGATCAAGCATACATCTTCTAGCTTAACTATCTATTCATAGTCTTAAAATGCTTCTGATAGATTCAAGGAAGATAAATAACACAAACACACACAAATATATTTTCAATGTTAATAAATAAGCACACAATAAAATTAGCTAATAGAATTATGATGTTTCTGCAATAAAATGTTGTCTTTTTTAAGAAGATAAGGCAATATGCATGAAGTTTCTGTAGCCCTAATTCTTAAAATTCAGAGACTGCTAACGATCCAGATCAGAGAACTTCAACATTTGCAGACCTAGTACCTCCTAACATCTGATGTTGACCCCTAACATATCCTGCTTGCTTGTCAGACACCAGCTAAGCACAGGGTCAACCAAAAATCATTTTCTCCAAGTGCCACTTATCAGTCAGGATGCAGCTGATCACACGCATGTTCCTTCGCACAGCTGATCACATGGTGTAATGTGGAGCAAAATGGGCTCTGCAATGAAGTGGAGGCATACATAGGCTTTGTTTCTATTCCTCACCAAAGGAAATTAACTTCTTAAAACGTGTGAATGATCATTTAAGATCAGGTAGGCTAAGACTGTAATGCAAGGCATTTCAAACAGCATAAGCAAATCTCATCCTGCCTACCTCAGGAAAAGAAAGCCTACAAAGCCTTGCTTAATTAAAGAAGTTCTAACAAGCAAATGATAAAATAAATAAATAAATGGGAACAGTCTGAATCTACCACAGACGTGGGGTTAGGTTTCCTGGATTATTAGACCACAAACCATTGGTCTATGCCATATGCCTACAATCATTCACAAGTCGTACATGGCCAATAGAAAGTTTCTTCTCACTTCACTTTTATTTATTTGAGTTCATGTTCATTTCCAGGTTTTTTTGGTCAGTAAACTAGAAAAACTGGCATAGCATTTTGTGCAGAAATCCATGCTGTACAGAAATAAGAAAAGAAGAAGTAAATTTAGCCCATGTACTATTATATTTGAATGTGGTCCTAGCTTGCATTTATGATAGTAACAGATTGTATTTCACCTAGATTATGTGAAAAATAATGCTTAAGTATTACTGGCCTACTTCAAAACTTAAGGAGCGATGTTTAATTATGTTTTTAATATATAAGATTATAAAAATTTATCATTTAGGAGTAAAAGACATTGGCAAATGAAGGGATGGAACCCAAGCGTAAGAAAAGAACTAAAGAAAAAGATTAAGGACAGCTTCAAAGTGTTTTATGATATGGAGCTATGACAAGCATAACACACATAAGAAAATGCAACAATCATAATGAGAACAAATCAAGTATTATAATAAGTGCTACATCAAGTGTTACAACACTCAGTTTCATGTTTCCCAGCATGAAAACCCTAGTTAAAAAATTCTAATGAATAAGAAGAAAGCGTACATCAATGGCACTGTTGATGTATTTTAACATTCAAAATTTTATTTTAAGAAAAAAATAAAAAATTAAAGTCTGCCCAGAAAGGATGGAGCAGGCAGAGAGGTGTTGTCAGGCATTCTACAGAAAAGCCAAGATTCCATTCTTACAGTTCTTCCTCACCTAGCAATGGTACCAGTCTGTGTGCTAATAACATTTGTCAGATTATATGCATGTCAACATAGGTAAAAAGACAACGAAGTAACAGAACTACAAGTAGGTACAGCATCCTATTGAGGTTGCTTTTTCAAGTCTGAGGGATAAAACAGGCACAGAAATGTGATACTAGGAAATCTTGGGAAGAGTCTGATGACCCCAATACAACAGTTTAACCTAAGATCACGGAATCACAGAATTGTAGGGGTTGGAAGGGACCTCTAGAGATCATCGAGACCAACCCCCTGCCAAAGCAGGTTCCCTACACCAGGTCGCACAGGTAGGCGTCCAGGCGAGACTTGAATATCTCCAGAGAAGAGATATGAATCATAAAAGAAACGGAAAATGGATAAGTAGTACCAAAAAACTTATTATTAGGTTAGTTATCAGGTGCACTAAATTGGAATAAGAAACTGACAGTATTAATGTATCTATAATGGCCCCAGTTCCTTCAGCATCTCCCCACAGGGTGTATTCTCCAAGCCCTTCTCAAGCCTTGTTGCCCTTCTTTGGACCTGCACCAGCACCTCCATGTCCTTTCTGTACTGAGGTGCCCAAAACTGAACACAGTACTCGAGCTGAGGCCTCACCAGTGCCAAGTACAGGGGCAGGATGACTTCCTAGTCCTGCTCACCACACCACTCCTGATACAAGCCAGGATGCCATTGATCTTCTTGATCACATGAGCACACTGCTGGCTCATATTCAGCTGACTGTCTATCAATACACCAAGGTCCCTTTCCATCAGGCAGCTTTCCAGCCACTCCTCTCCATGCCTGTAGGGTTGCCTGGGGTTGTCGGGGCCAAAACGCAGGACCCGACACTTGGCCCCATTGAAAGTCATACAGTTTACCTTGGCCCATTGATCCAATCTATCCAGGTCCCTCTGTAGTGCCCTTCTACTCTCAGGCAGATTAACACTCCCTCCCAACTGAAGTCAAACTAGATTAGACCAAAGACAAATTGTGAGATTTTCCACCTTAATGATCAGGAAAAATGTTTCAGGGAAGACTTGAGTATTACTCTCAGCATCATTCTTTGAAGTAAAGAAATTCTTATTGACTTCTTGACGCTGCTATTAGTATTCAGTAAGAAAAAAAAAACAACAGTTGAGTACTTCACACGCTTAACAGCTATAGAAAGCAGAGTTTCATATGGTTGTGTAATTAGAACAAAGTTGTAAACATAACTGAGTTGCTTAGGAGGGACTATCAAGTGAATATCTAAGCTGAATGAGGTGACGTTATTTCTTTAACAATAATAGTAAGGAATTTGAAACATAACAGCTCTAATTCAGTTACGTTCATTTGTATAATACTACCAAAGAATTCAAAAAATAATTCTTTATAGCACTGAAGTATGTTTCATTTTAAATTCAAATATTTACTTGTAAGAATAGTGGCTGACATAAAAAAATGTATTACAACAACTGTATATGTTTATGTCAAGTTGTATACAATATTATCAATAAAAATAGCATCACTGAGCTGCAGTAAGCCTGATGATCTAAAATATGAAGCCATGGCAATATCTGAACAGTCTGTAATGGACTTCAAGTCACTTGAAGGATGGAAAAAAAAGGAAACTGAGAACAGCCTGATTTACTGGCCAGGAGATCCACTACTTGCCATACTACTGCAATTAAAATGTATTAGCCTTATGTAATGAAGCTACATTCATCCATTTTTCCAATGTGCAATAAACTGAACATTTAATATTTTAATAAAGTTTCTTAGCATATAGGCCATTTATTAAAAATCAATATTGAAACAAGCAAATGATGCATTTTTATGTTTGTAATATTCTGTTCCAGAGTTGGATTATAAAACAAATGCCACTTCTTAATAGAAGGTGGCACAGAATAACAAGTTGGTCGCACTGATAATTAATCATATTTCTGTACGTCAGCTTCTGAAGTTGTCATACCAGTTATAAGATAACCTTATTATAGCATTTACCTCAAAGATTTAAGACATAGAATGCATATGGAGAAACACACTGTACTAAAACATATTTTGTTGATTTAGGTGTGGAAATTTTATTGCAACTCTGAAATATTTTCTATTGAAAAGAAAAATCTACTGCTTTTATAACACTTGCCAAATCCAACACCTTCAATCATCAAGAGCTCCAAAACCCAGACGAAACTTCCAAAAAATCAAGTGTTTTAGAACTGGCTTCCAACCGTCACAGACTTCTCCAACTCATCTACAGAGTAGAGTGTGCTTGGAATTTGTTGACTGATCACATACAGAGTGCAATCTCACAGCATTCAGTCTGTGATACAAGATATCTTTCAGAAAATTCACAATCAAATCTTTCAAATATGGTTACAGAACTCTGGGCCTTAAACTTCAGTGCACTTGAGCAGGTTTAGTAGCTCTGAAACACATTCATATCATTTCAGTAGATATGTATAAATGCCAGTGCTATTATATCATGGAAGTGCTGATAAGAAATAAAAAAACACAAAAAAAACCAAACTATCCAGAAGGACAATATATTGGCTATGACATATGAAAAACAAACAAGCTTGTATACTATAAAGAAAACTCTCAGTTAAGCATATGGAAAAAAGTTACTTTTCATGATAGCACTTCAATAAAAATAATACAAATGGTTAAGGCACATTAATAAATCATTGTATTGAAAGCAAGTCCCCAAGGAGACGTAACTCTGCCAGCTGCTTGTTTCCTGTTTCTGCCTTCAGTTTTGTTATAAGCCCCAACTGAAAAGCAGATGCTGCAGCACTTAACAGCAGTTTGCCAACGGATAAATTTGTTCTCTCTTAATACCAATTGTCAGTACACTGATGTAAGTTGGACAAAAGCTATTCATTTGTATTCAACTAAGTAGCAATGAGAAGAATGTTTTGCCTCTAAAATACTCACAATCAACATATTGAAGTCAGTACATAGAAGCCCCATTAAGAGGTTGTATAGTTACAAGACTGCAGGGGCAATATCAAAGCAAAAGTTAATACCATGCAATAAATGAATCATGGAAGTAAGAACTTCCAGCCTTCTGGGATCCTACAATGCACTATCCTCCAAAATGTACGTCTGCTGCTCAAGCAAATGAGATGGAGAGGTGATCTACTCAAAGTCTACTCACCAAAAAAATATTTCCTCCTCCTCTACCAAAAAAAAAAAAAAAAAAAAAAAAAAAGAAAAAAAAAAAAGAAAAAAAAAAGAAAAATTTCAGCATGAAAGACACATCACCTCAAGACTCAAGGCAGCAAGATTACATTGCAGCCTACCAGCGGGTTTCTTATGCAGATAGGCATGGCAACTTTGAAGATGCTACCATCTACTTGTAAGGGAACCTTTATAATGGGTGAAGAGTCCCAACTTTGAATTTGCTTAAATTTCCTAGATCTACCAAGTACCATAACTGATTTGACATTCACATTTGACCACCACTTTTCATGCTTTCCATAACACTGACAAAGAATACTCTATTTAGTTCTGGATAAGAAAGAGGACTGAAAATATAATCACGTAATCTTGCCAACAGAGGTCTCTGGCATGTGATGAATAGGATCTCTGCTCCCCTCTAAGCACCCTGCTTCCCACCTGCAGCTGTCAACTTCATGCAATAAAATGACAAGGAGTGGCAGATGGCTTTAGCAGAGTCAGTGCCCCATGGGCAAGAAACAAGAGAAGGGAAAGTACTTATGCTGCTGTAATGATAGAGACAAAAGGAACAAGCTAGGGACAAGAACTTCCACTACAAAGCTACACATTGCTATTCTGTCTCATGCCTCTAGAACACCTTCGCTTTACACCCTGCCCACAAGTCTTGTAGTCTTCCCCTTTGTAAAGTAAACAAGGTTTTGTCTGACTACATTTGCTCCAGCTGCTATGAGATGACCCACGTGGAGAAGAAAAAAAAAAAAATTGCTGTTCATCACGTTAAATATTCTATTGAATAAATCCACACTTTCTGGAAATGGCCAGACATGAAATTGTACAAAATTAAGAAGCTATGGAATTACTTATATATTTTAAGATGGGGATAGTTAAATCAGAGACAGCAAACAGAAAACAGGAACATCACTGATTATAGGAAATATATTACGATTAATAGAATCTGGGGGCAGAGAGAAAGGAGGTTTGCACACAACCAGGAAATATTTATGCTCCATGTGCTTTGATTCATGGTAACTGAAGCACCTGAGTTTGCAGGAGTAATGATAATGATTTAATTTCTTCTCACAATTAAAAAAAAAAAAAAAAATCAATACTATGGTATCTTAGCCATCATATACAGTACCTACAGAATGCACATATTCCAGTGTATCAAGAAGGGCACAATCAACAATCAGCAAAACTTGAGAATGATCCACACAACTCATCCTGGTTTTTCTACCTGAAAGTGATGCTTCCAAATCTGTGCTGATAAAGTGATGCAAAATAGCTCATGACTCATGTTCTTCAACATGGAAGAACAGACTATTATTAATTAGAAATTAATAATATTATTAATTAGAAATTAGTGCAAAATATGGTGACAAAGATGTAAATGTAATGACATTTTTCCTTCACTTAAGCAACACTTTACAGAGGGTTCAAGCCCAAGATTCAGATAAGAGGTGCTAATCCCACTGAAGCTGATGAGACTACTCATACAAGTAATGACCATTCTGTGCTTCAAGATTAAAGCTTTTGTAAATAGAGTTGCTTCTTCTGTTTAATACATCTCACTCATCTCAGTTTCCTGGAGACACCAATGTTCTATATGAAACATCAGCATAGAGCTTCATTTGTACGTACCTGAATGTGTGAAAAAGCAAGAGAATGAAAGAGGAATGACATTATTACATTCATGTTTCACTTACACCAAAGCAGACTAATGGTTCTTTTTCAAAGCCCCTTTTAAGAATCATAAAGCAGTAAGTTGGTTAATACAGTAACCACTGCAATGTCAACGTGTCACATTTACCCAGCAACTTACAGCAGTTTCGTGTAGCATGCAATGCTTTAAAAAGTAGAGACAAGTTACTTTCTTTCTCTTCTGTCAGGACCGCAAGTGCAAGTTACAGAAACTGGGGAAGTACTCAATTGCCTCCTTAACTGGAGATTTAAGCCTCTTGTCGCTGACCTAATAAAGTAAACCAGAGCAACTCTCTGAAATATAATTAATAATTATTTAAGAAATTACTGATCATAAGTAATTAACAAAATCAGCTTAATTCCTCCATCCCTTGAGGTCACCGCATCACAGAACGGCTTGGGATGGAAGGGACCCCAAGTTCCAAGCCCTGCAATTCCACGAGACTTGTGTTTCTAGAACCACCTCTGCTTACACAGTAACTGGAAAGGGGTTACGCCAGTCTGCCCCTCCTGCTCACATCAAACGCTACCGGACCCCCTTTGTTAAAGGGATGAAGTATTCGTTTAGGGTAGAAAACAAATATCAGGTACCGAGATTTGTCAAGGGTATCAGGTCCTGCGCTCAGCCCGAGGTCAGACCGATGGAGACAGACATCACGAAAGGAAGTTAAACAACCAAACGATTATGGCTTTTCAACAGAGCCATAATCGCTCCTTTCCATCCCGTTTGCAGCCCAGAGGAAGGTGCCTAGCTCCTGCTTTCACTCCAGCTCCGAAGCCGTTCGCGGTGCCAGCCGCGTATCAGCGCCGCTGACCAGCGGGCAGTCCGAGAGCCGCCCCCCTCCCGCCGCGCCTCCCCTCCCTTTGCTCCTCCGGGGAAAGCTCCCAGGGGAGGCTCCCGGGAACTGCGGCGCCTCGCCTCGCCTCGCCTGGCAGCCTCTCTCCCGCTCCTCCAGACGGTGAGACACGGCTCGCACAGACCCACCTGCCTGCCTGCTTGCTTGCTTGCTTGCTGCCGGTGAGCCTCTACCCGGAGCCCGCGCCCTCCCTCCCGTCCTCTCGCTCCGTCGCCGAGGCAACGCGGCGCCGCTCCCCTCCCTCCCTGACCGGACGGGGGGCCCGGCTCAGGTGACCGCGGGCAGCCAATCAGCGGCCACACGTGCCCCGCGGCGAGCAGGCGCGCGCTCCCGCTGAGGCGGGGCCGCGCGGGCGAGGCGGCGGCGGCGGCAGTGGAGGCGGCGGGGTCGCGTTAGGCGGGTGTCGCGTGCTGCCGATAGCTGCCGCTGCCTCACAGAGCGGGCGGAGCCGTGCTCCCGCCTCGATGATGTGCTGGTGCTGTTACCAGGCATCGAGGGGGAAAAACAAAACAAACAAACAAAAAAATAGCTTGGAAGCTCTTCACCTCAGGATCAGTCCTAAGCACTGCTCGGCTCCTTGTTGCATGGAGCAGCTGGGCTGTACGCAGCCAGGCACCGCCTGTGGCTACAGAGGTCCTCTGGTGATTCCCTGTGAAGTTCTCCCCACAGCGTTTAGGTGGGGTTTTCTTTCCTGCTAGCTCAAAGTCTGAAATATTTTGCCATTCTGTAGGCAGCCAAGCTGTGGCGTAACGCCAAGCACAAACTCAGAAACCCAGCCCTTCACAGAGAAGGAATTGTTCATATTCACTAGAAAAGATGTGACTTACTGCCACTTGTATGGTGAATTAGGAGCTGGGCTGCTCCAGCTTTTGTAAAAACCAATCTCAGTGACACAATCTTGCAAGGAATTCAGATCAGGAGTTTCAACTTTGAATTAAGAGATTAATGCTACGACCATTAACTTTGATTAATGCTACCATCACAGTCCAAGCAGTACTGTGGATACACTGGGAAGTGAGATAGGGCATGGAGATGGTGAACAATCAGATACACTTGGCAAGAAAGTGTTTTCAAATAAACCATTTTTGGGAGCTTCTCACAGAGATAAAGTTTTGGAATTTGCCTGCTACGTGGACTTCTATAAAACAAGTAGTGCTTGTTGTAATACAGCAAGTTGCTTGCGAAAAGATAAATGGTTGCAACAAAATGAGTTGTTCTCAATTAGAGGAAAAAAAGAGCTAACTCAGAATTCACAGGGCTTTTTATTTAATTATCTTTTAAAGGGCCTGCAAAGACGAGTTCTGTTTCAGGCCTGCTGCCAGAAGGAGCTCTGTGAAAGGCTGGAATGTCTGCAAGGAATGGCACATTACAGCAGCGGCGGTGCATCTGTTGTGCCTGGCAGCTGCTGTGCAGCATTGGGCTCTCTGCATCCTCTTGGTATTTACAGGCAGCTGCTTTGAATGTTAGGTTTTGTGTGGACACCTGTAAAATACACTGCACGAGTTCTTGTTGGAGTCACTCTGTGTTTCAGGTGCTCGTTTTAAAGGCATATAGTTACACGAGTGTATTAAAACATCCCAGAGCTCTTAAAACATTGTCTGAACACTGAGGACTACCACAGAAAGAAGCGTTAAGACTTTTTCATCACACAGAGCTTAACTTCTGTGTTGAATTAAGAACAATGAGGGTGATGGAGTCTGGAATATTTAAGTGTGTTTAAGTCCCTGTTGGACCATGTAAATGAAAATGGATGGGTTAATTCCCCATCCATTGCAGGCCTTCTTTTTAAATTAGGATATTTCTTCTGTAGAAATGGAAGTCAGCAGAGAGATTCTCAGTAGAGAAAGCAAAGAAGTAGTATTTGGAAAGTAGTTTTCAGTTGACCGCTTTGATAAGACTAAGTTACGTGACATATCTGATGTGGAAGAAGAAATTGTACAGCAATAGGAAGTTGTTATCTCCATATCTCAAATGCTAACACAGCTCCCCCAGTCAACTGTGAGATAGATCTACTCTTGTTATGACAGCTGCTGGAAACTGATGTCAGTATATCTGTACAATGTCTTTTGATACTCTTAACTGTTACAAATCTTAAAGTATGTTTATGATGTTATCTAAGACACACTGTTTGGAAATGGCTCTATTTATAATCAGAAATTGCACATGCTTTTTTAATAAATAAATTACAGACTACTCTGATTTGCTTGAACCTTTTCTTTCTGAAGATTTAAGCCAGAGGATTAATTAATGTTTATACAGCACTTTGTATACACAGTCATAAGTGCCAAGAATTATTATTATTTAATCTGTAAAAGTCAGATCAATGAAAAATTGAACTGTCAGAGAGCTGTTTTTTAAAACAACAAAAATGCTGAAAATCCCCTGCTCCCTGCCCATGCCCCCCCCAAAATATATCCCACTCTGCTTTCATTTCAGTCTCACAGACAGACAAAGAAAGATATTTTTCAGTTTAAATAGGTTAACGCCCATCTGTGGGGACTTTTTACATAATGAAAAAAAAAAAAAAAAAAATCTTAAATGCAGTTCCAGGGCCTGAAATTGCAAATATGTTAATGTTTAAGGCTACCAATGTAACCTATCTCATTAGCAGTGTTACTTTTGTGAGCTGCTTTATTCATCTGTGTGATTGTAGGGTCAGATCCTTACAGAGATAATTTAAATGTATTTGACTTGTAGCTATTTTGACTCCTGAGGAAAACTAAAAGAATCCCTTCACTATGTTTTGCTGTTTTTTTGTTGTTGTTGTTGTTTGTTTGTTTGTTTGTTTTCCCCCTTCTTTCTCTACAGCAAGGTAAGGTTTAGAGTCACTTTTTCTCAGAAAATAAATGTACATGTTAGAGCACAAGCAGCAAGCAAGAGAAGGTTGGAAAGGTGAAGAAGCTCATCAGCAAAGTATAGGGCTGGTTAACAAAATTAATGTTTGAAACTGTCTTTTCACGGTTACAGGAACATGCTTTGGTACATCCTCAAAGAAAAATTCTAAACTTTGCTTTGGCTAAGCCTTCAACAATATTCTTCCTTGACAGCTATATACACTTATTCATGCAGTGCTAATTACTTTCCTGAGAGTGTAATTGACTTGTTAAGTTAGAATATGAATTAATTAGTGGTGTAGAAAAGTAAATGATACCAAGTCAGGCCTGGTCTTAATCTGTGTCTGGCATATTATCTCTTGATATTAAGTAAATTTTAAATTTATATATACAAATATACTTATAATTCGAATGAATCAAAGTTTTCTGACTAATGAACTAATGAAAGATGGCTACAATCATCTGGAAGTGCTGATAACTTAATTCTATTCATATGTGAGCAGACTGTGAAAATTTGATTTTGCATGTTACTGTAGTGTATATGGAAATATACATGAAATATGAACATCCTGAGGGTCCTGGACTGAAATCCCCCAAAGAATGGTATCATAGTAGTGCTTAATAGCTACTAGTTTGCTTACTTTTACTTGCATTTTGTTAATTAAAAAAATGTACTTAAGTCTTACACACATCTAAGTTTAGATTTAAGCACAGATATTTGAAGTCAGTGTTTCAGGAGAACTCACTATCCACCATTAAGACCTGATGTTCAGAGAGCTCACTATCTGGAATGTGGAACTTCTTTGCAAGTCTGGCGCCAATTATGGGTTCTAAGTTCTTCTGAAAATCTAAATTATCTTTAAAAACCTGCAGAAGAAACTCAAGTCTTATTTTCAAATAATCCTGCTACAGACATAGAACCACTCACAGATTTGGCCCATACTCATAAAAATTCTGCCCCTTAAAGGGCCAATGTACAGTGAATAATTCCAATTCTTCTAATGATTCTTTACAGTGAATTTCTGAAGTACTTGTCTTCTATTTTCTTAGAGTACATATTTGTAATATGAATTTGAGGAACAATGTAAAATATTGTGAAGTGAAACTGTTTCACTGAAATAGTAGGAAAAATTTCCTGGAGTTCTGCAAAATCAGGTGTTTGCTCTAGATAAGCTAAAGATTTCTTTAATATCCTTATTAATATGCCATAAAGAAACATCTATCATCATGTTAAAATGTTAATTTTGTTATCAAGATTTCTTTTTGTATTTAATAGTTGAACCAACACCTCTTTTATGTTGAAATTTGAAAAAAACTCCATTTTTGTATATAAGGATGTGATATTTATAAATACAGTTCTAATAACTGGTGAAAGAGGACACCTTTTAATCTCCAGTGTGCAACCAGTAGGATGAAAAGTGTTGCTCGAAGAAGGCAGCCTTTAACAAATACACAGAGAGGAATGAATACAAAATGTGTAGGAAATACTGCTGGTCTTTTCTTAGAAAATAAACATCCCTCCAAGTCCTGTAATGCTCGTATTCAAATATCACTTTACAAAACTACAGACAGCTGAAATGAGCAGTGCACACAGAAGTATTATACACCCATCAATACTGAAACAAATTTGATTTAGCTTCAGTTTTCAACTGCCTGTATATTCTAGATACTTTTTAAAAAATGTAGTTCTTCAAAAGTTACAAATAGAAATGGCACATAAGTTATATATTTTAAACTATGTACACTCAGTGCTGTGCAGTATTACTGCTTATGTGAACTTTAAAATCTCTTAAAGTCTTGCAAAAAGAAAACTGCAAAAGAAGTACAAAATCCAGTACCTGTTTTATGATGAAGTCTTCGAGTGCCCAGGCTTTCTGCAACTTAATTTCACACTGCCAGAGCTTCTGTATTAAATGCCTTTGCCTCCTTAAAAAAAAAAAAAAAAAAGAAAGAAAGAAAAAAAAAAAAAAGAAGTATGTCAGCACAAGCCCAGACGAAACTCCAAATCCGGGAAAATAAAATTAACCATGCAGATCAAAGGCAGACGAGCACTGAGACCAAGTGCCTGTAATCTGATCAGTGATCAGTTGCCATACATCAAAGGCAGTGCTTTAGAGAAGAAAAAGAACTCTCTTTTTTTCTTTTTTTTTTCTTCTTTCCAGCAGGTAGCTGTGCTGTTAAACTCTGCCTTTCAGTACTCTAGTTCTTTTGTTAAAAATTGATCACTGGTTTCTTTCCCCCTTTTCCTTTCTTGTGCTGGGAGAATGCACATGATTCTGACATGCTTGGAGTTGAGTGGCTGGATCTGTAGCTTTTTTGAGTTCCCAAGCTGTGTTGTGGATTGTGTGTTGGAAGCTTTCCCCAGTGCCAGCGGGTTCCGCTTTATCCCTTTCATCTCACTGAGCTGCAGATCCCATGACATCATTCAATGCTGTGGGACTGGTTAGAGAGCTATAATACAGCCTGTGGGGGAATTCAACTAAAGAGCAGCGAGAGTTTGCATGATTTCTAATCGGGTTAGTCCATTGTGACAAACCCAAGGCTCACTTCAAAGTTTGCATTACGTTAAAGTTTCCTCCCAAGAAGGCAGAATAGTGGAGCTATAAGGATTTCTCAAAAAGATGCTTTATAATTTTGTCTGCAACAGGAAATTACAATTTTTCATTAAGTTCTGGAAGTCAAACATGTAGGTCAGTTTGCTAGGCAGCTGTAACAGATGACAGAAAGCTTCTTCTGCTTATCTCTTTGTAGAGGTTTGCAGAGGAGGAAGCGGTGTGTTTTGTGCACTGGAATTGGTGTTTTACTTTGGTTTTGATTTTGCATTGGCAAAAGCAAGCACAATAGAGCATGCTCTTACTCCCTGGTTTGTGTATTCACTGCTGCTTACTGTGTGGCCTTTGCAAATCATTTATTTCAGCTTGGTTCATCAGTGGCTTATGATTCCTTTACAGAAATGAGCCATAAAGCTACTGTAATTAACTCTCAGTAGCTTTTCGGTGTGAAAGTGCTTTTTTTTTTTAAAGTGAGATAGATTCAAGTTGGTCACCATTTGCTGTCAGCAGAAGGAGACCTTGAGGGAATAAAAAGCTATTGGCAGACATCCCCTGTTCTGCTGCAGTTCATAGCCCCAGAAACTTCTGGAGAATTCTGTGCAACCATGGGAAAGCAGGAGAATTCTCAACACAGGGCAAATATATAGGAAATGGACAACAGAGCTTCATTTATTCTGGTTGAGGCAAAGTTAGCTTTTGAGGCAAAGTTAGCTTTTGGCATAGGGAATAACTCAGCTCTCTGTGCTTCAGCTGCTAATAATACAAGCAAATATCAAGCAGGATGGCTTTTAGGATAACTAGTCATACTGAAGATATCTCTGCAGTTCCCGTAAGCGTATACCCCATATTTTGGGAGTACCACATGTGCAGATGAAAGTGATATTAGCACGTCAACTGGTAGCCATTGCTAGAGCCCTGCGAATATTTGCACACTGAGTTACTGAGAAGTCATTCAAGCGGCAAAAGTAAAAAAGAAGAAATACGGTTGCTCTGAGCATTAAAAACAAAAGCAAACCACTTTGTTTTTCCATTAAAAATAAAAGCAAACCAATGTAGATAAAGGAGACGGGACAGTTGAGTGTGAGGATGCTAAAGCAAATGTCTGGATGCGATTCCTCAGTCCGTGTCCTGCCTGAGGCTGGAGCCTCCTGCCCTGGCCCCTGACCCCCTGGCAGCTCCTGCTGCTCCCCGCACAGCTCAGCCTGCCTCCCTCTCCCCTCAGCTCTCCGAATGCTGCCGCCGCTCTCGGTAGCTGAGGGAGCCTTCTGCTGGCTGCCTGGTGTACTGTGGGCAGCTCCCTGCCGGGGGTGAGCCCTGCGTGTCCCCGTGATGAAAAGCACTTCCAAAAAGATCCTTGTAAGAGGCGCTCTGTAATGGGATCTTGCTGCTGGTTGGACATGATTTAAATACCGTTTGGGATCAGCTTACCAGGTAGAGCTTTGGGGGATGTTCTGGAATCGGGATGGAGGAGAGTTGTTGCAGGTGCAAACAGTACATGCAGGTAATGAATTGGCTTTCAGGAATACACTGTTGGGAAAATATGTAAACAAACCATCAATTTCTGTCTGAGTAAAAGAAGGTTATTCGAGATGCTTACTTCTATTCTAACATTAATTTGCACGCTTCTGACATACAACTCAATGGAAGATTTCTTGATAAAAGTCCATTCGTTGCTTTCATGATAAAATTGGAATTGCTTATGTCGAAATAAAACGTGCAGGTGAGCTGTAAATAACAGAAATAACCCTTTTCTGTTCATTTCAAAAGGAGCTTTTCTTTAAGAACCGTACTCTTCATAGAAAGCACCTCTTAGTTCTCTGGCTTTTCAGTAAGAGCAAGTCCTGAAGGTCTGGCAGAGGTCTTTGATCTTTCTTTTGTACATATCAAAAAGAGAAGTGAGGTTAATTATTACCATTTAGCCTTTCAAGCTTAAGCATTACATTTTGTCTTTATGACACTATTTCTCTCAGTGGAACCTGGCAGCTTGAGCAATCTGCCATTTCTCATTCTATGACTTCTTCTAAATTTGACCAGAAATGTGCAGTAATAACAGTAATAACAAATGAATATTTTTCCAAGGGTTGATAATGATCTTCTCTCTGTACGTCAAATGAGGATAACATGTACACTGTGATTTTTGTAAGGCACACAGCAGACACGTACCAGAGTCAGAAGCAGAATCTGCATAATGTGACACCTGTTTGCACCTCCTGATCACCAGCTCTGCTTCCCCCTGAGGTTAGTAATCCAGGAAAGCATTGAAGCACAAGCGGCCTGATGAAAATCCTTAGACTACTCAGTACATTTGTTCATAATCACTGAAATTACTGGGATAGAAAATGAACTAAACTTATTGAAATTGAGTATTCAACTTCTGGTTAACTTCTTAGGGATCTAAAAATGTTTCTAGGAAAAGTTCTTATGTTTTCTCTGTGTAATTCGAGCGAGAGGTGTCTCTGCAGAGAGAGATGCTGTCTTCATCATTTGAGAAAGACATTGAACTTTTCTAGACTTTGAAGGACTCTTCCTTGAGAAATATTCAGGTGTTGTTGTTTTATTTTTATCCTTTTTATTTCTACTCTGTTAGGACCTCAAGCTATTAAGGAGATTGCTTCATCTTTCTCCTAAGGATCAGGCAAGAATTAGACAAGGCACGTAAGTTAGGCAGGTGAGATCCCATTATAGGAGTTTCTAGGAAAAACAAACCAAGCTAAGGCTTTTCATGTCCACAGTATTGGATCAAAACCACAAAGGATAGTCAGCTGATAGAAATGAACTTTTTAGAGAAGTTTCTTAAATATAACAATTTTTTGGAAAAATTCTTTGAGGGAAAAGCAATCAAAACTGTCAAAGAATTGCCAAAGGCTGCACAGCCTCTTGTCCTATGTTTATAAAAGCTCTTCTCATATAAGTAATGTACATACTGTATCATATGCGTCAAATGCTTTACCATGTTGTCTTCCATCACTTCACTGTACTTCTGTCTCCTTCACTTCAGTCCATAAGAATTCCAACAGGTCCAAAGATGTCAGAAATCACTGTAGGGAATGCAGTGCCAACTCAGTGTGGCCAACTCAGTACCACTCGGTCATCATTTGTGCTAACCACAACCTTTCAAAGTGTGGCATAGATGTTGAATATGCTATCACAAATGTCAAGTCTGAAGCATCAGAGCAGCTGTAAACTTTCATCATGTACAGATATATAAGGTGCAGTGACATCTAGATGATCAGCTATAGATTACTTATTTGAAGAGATAGAAGTCTATTTTCAGAGCCTTTTGTGGCAGGTCAGCACTGGCTCTGAAGCAGCAGTTGTCATTTTGGGTCACAGATGATCATCATCCTTCTAAAGTATTAAAGGGTTATCATTCCATGAGACTCATCAGTCCTGTGGTCAGGAGAGATGCTTTAGAATGCACAACCCATGCTCCCACATGATTTGTGCTGCCATCCCAATGAAGGCTTTATCAGTAATACCTGTTCCTACCCCATCACATGTTGCTGGCACAGGTTTTGATGATACTTACTCCAATGCTTTGCGAACGGGCTTACAATGACCTTTATAGTGGAAAGGTTCATAAGAACTTCAACTACAGCACTTTAGGCAGAAAACTCAAGATCTCTGACTGGCTCACTTGTCATGAAGTATGTCATCAAACTTACCATTACCTGCAACACTTTGCACAGCGACATGTCTGAGTCAGTGCTAGCTTTGAATATAGCCCTGGCAGTTTCTGACTTTCAGGGAAAGAGACCCATATGCTATTTATATACATTGCACAGATAGGTCACGGGCCACATGACTTATGAGGTGCTTGGGATTGTGTCTCCTTGGTCCTGAATTTTCATCATTGTTTCCCTGCGTTTTTTTTTTTTTTTTTTTCCCATTACTCTTTATGCAACCCAACTTTGGTTTCCTTATGAGTAGCCTAAGATCTAAGCAAAATGGAGGCTTTTTGTTCTTGGCTTACCATGTGAATCACTATAAGGGAAGCCTCAAGGGCATTTCCGCAGGTAGATAATGCAGATGGTTGGGAGTTTGGCTTTGAGGCTGTCCTCAAGGATAATGGAGATGCACCCTGTAGGAAGTATTAGTTGATTCACCTGCGATTGGGAGCTAGAAGTTGTGGTTTTATTCCTGGTTCTATCACATGAGTATTACTTGAGGCAAGTTGCTCTTTCTCACTGGATCAGATCCTTGGTTGTGTAAGTTAAAACTAAATCAAAGAAGCTATGGCAGCTTAAGCTGTACACCCATCCAGCCCCCCCTGGTATATTTTCCTATGTCTTTAAAAAATATGTAAAAATAATTATTTGTAATACTGTACTTCACATAATGCAAAACAATTCTGTATGAATTCCAAACCAAAATAAACTTCAAAAGTCTGCATTTAAAGGGAATTGTAAGTGTTCCTCAGGCACTAGTGCCCTTCTCATTACATTGTGCACTCACTTCATACAGCTTTTAGCTGTCACATACACCCAAGAAGTGAATTAACAGCATAAGAAAGTTGTGTCTTTGTAATAGATCTTCAGGATTTAATTAAATGAAAATGGGAAACTTCTTTCCTCTGTTACACTGGGCTTCTCACCTGTACTGAAAATGGTCCACTGTGATTTTCTACCTGTCGTGGTGACTGAAGCTCTGTACCAGCATGCAAACTTCAACCACTTACCATTCTTTTCAGAGGTGCTGGTTGGGTTGTATCAAGAGCTGACATCCCACCAGGCTATTGGAACTTGACCAGCAGTGTTGTTCATGGAGTTAAAATGTTAGAACTCTGATTTTGTAACTCCTATTTCAGAAGACACTGTATTTTCTGTCTGCCTAAAAAAAAAAAAAACAAACTCAAAACCAAAAAACACATACATCATATCATGTTCTCCACAGAGCTGCTGATTATCGAACCTTTAGTTTCCCAGCATGCTAAGTTCTCAGTCGGATTATGCCATGTTTAAAAGACCAACAGAACCAACCCAAATCTAATTGTTCCATTGAAGAGGCGAAGAAAGCAGGCTAGGTGGGATGGAAGGGAATGGAGAAACAAGTCAGATATGTGCAAGCAACTGATCAGAAGGAGAGATCATAGCTGGCTAGCTGCCTAGTTGTTATCAAAACATATGTTTAGAAGTATTCCCTTAAGGCAGCTGCAGCAAAACATTTTCTAAAAGATCATGGAGCTAGCTTCAGCTGAAAAGAATGTTCTTATTTTAGACAAAGCAGTGTTTATAAATAGTTGTGTCTGATCACAAGGAGATTGCAGTCACATGGGCACATCTCTGTCTTCAAACAGTTGTTCATTTTGGCCTTTTGTTTTCACTTTGTAGGCCAGAATTTTCCCCATTTAAATAAAACATCCTCACTCTATCTCTCAGATCTTGTATCATTTCTCCGTAACTCTTCTTTTTTTCTTTACTGTCAGTCTTCACTAGGATTAGCCCTCTTTCCCAGCCTTTTTTTTTTTTTTCCCATTTAATCAAGAACAAATTAAAAACAAGTTTACTTGCTGTTTTATCAGTGCTTCATCTTAAAATATTTTCTAAAATCCAATTTTATACCATAGCTTTGATTGAGTGGCCGATTTTCTCAAGGCATAAACTTGTAGAAACATGGTAATCAAGACACCTGTAGCTAATACCTCAGCTAATCACATGTAGTTGCAGGGGTGTTATATCAATACAGATCTGCTAATGATACAATTTCCTTGATTCACTATTACTTCTGCACTTGGGAGCTCTGTTCCATTTAAAGTCCCATACTGCCTATATCAAATTCTACAATCCCAAGTATTCATACTGCAAGCACAAATTGTAATTTTAGTCTTGAGCAATTTGAGTTCCTTACTGAATGACTGTGAACTGTGGGTATTTAAAGCTTTGTATTTAAGATCCCAAGAGCCCAATCTTAATAACTCGAAAGTTGATAATCATCCTCAGAAGTGTAAAGTAGGAGGATTCTTTAAATTCCATCTCTATAACAAAGCACTTGTATGTCTGTGTATTTAGACCTAAGACAGTCAGCTGGTTTTAAGTGTATGCATATTTCTGACTTGGGACCCAGCCTGTATGTTATTACTGGAGATTCAGCCGTAAGAAAATCTTTCCTCAGATGATGATACAGTAGCTGGCTTGTAAAGCAGCATTAGTATAATTTTGGGGTAGGTCTATTTAAGTTAAAGAAAAGAAGATGTACAAATTGTCACCACTCTTAAATAGGCAGCTTTGATAAATAGCACTATTGTTAAGGAGTCATCTGAGCACATACAATGTCCTATAAGAAATAGTAACTAGATCTAATCCCAAAGCAATCCTCTGCAGCTCCAGCTGCAATACATCATTTTTTCACATATGAAAGAGTTGACATTTATTTATTTTTCATTTTTTATTCCTAGTTATTGATGATAAACTGTATCTTTTCCTTATGGTGTGATAGCAGCTGCATCCTACTGTCTGTAAGAAATCTTCCATGTTAGTCGGATCCATAAAAATGCCAAAAGAATAAGGAAAAGGATAAACAAAAGAGGATAAGATATAAAAAGAATCAGGCTCAGCCAATGCTCACTGCCAGTTTTTAAAAGCAGATGTTCTTTCTTTGACGTTCATCTGTTTTCAGTACGGAGTTCTGTATCTAGTTTGACATGCATATTCTAGCTCATGATTTACAAAGCTTTCATATATTTTCCCTAGATATATTTCTGCACTTTTTCTTGCCTTAAAATTCTGTGTTTTTTCAAAAAGCAAAGAGATACGAGAAAAAACTTTAAAACAACTGAAAAACAACACATCATAAAAATGACGAAATGACTTTGGAAAAGTAATTATGCGTTCTAATAATGTCTTCAAAGTAATTATGCAAGTGATGACAAGACAGCTTTAATGTTTGATCAGAAAAGGAGCAAAGGTGTGAAAGGGCAACAGAAAATATGTTTAGGACAATACTGTTAAAACTGTTCATCTTAGGAATAGTAAGAATATTCCTCTTCTTCAGCCTGGAGAAGGTAAGGCTCAGGGGAGTCATCATTGCAATACTTAAAAAGAGGAAATCGACTTTTTTGTATAGATAGATAGTGATTGGACAAGGAGGAATGGATTTAAACAAAAAGAAATGAGGTTTGGATTACGTATTTGAAAGAAATTCTTTACTCAGAGGGTTGTGAGGCACTGGCACAGGCTGACCAGAGAGCTCTGGATGCTTCATCCCTGGAGGCGTCCAAGGCCAGGTTGTATGGGTCCCTGGACAGCCTGATCTCGTGGGTGGTAACCCTGCCCATTTCAGGGAGGTAGGGACTGGATGACCTCTGAGTTCCCTTCCAACCCAAGCCATTCAATGATTCTATGATTTGTAGTCAAAATTACTGACTATCACCTAGTGGACATTAATTCCTTACTGATATTCCACTAAGAAAACTGTTCTTAAAAGTCCATTTATTCTGTAAAACATGATCTTGCATTCCAAACTATTTTTTATTTCTTTATTTATTTTTGTTCTCCTTCAAAAAGTTGAGATGTTGAATTGTGGGTCCTTTATTTATATTTTATAATCCAGTTTCTAATCTATTCCACGAACTTTAGTGTTAAACACATATTTTTATCAAGGAATGAACTGAATTTTAAAGAAAGGTCAAAACCATCGGAAACATAATACCCCTATTTTTCTGCAACTTAGCATCATGCTAAGTATGAAGCAATTCTTCCTTTTGTTTTCTCTGGATCTTACTGTTTTTTGATTCATTTAATATCCGTGAGTTCTTGTAACAAAATAAATAGAGAATACTTGCTCCATACCAACACGTGGGATTTTATTTTTAGATTTGAATAATGTTTGGCTTTTCACCCTAGAAAATACTGTTATGAAATTGCTGTCTCTTTTGGCACCAGTGTAACTACAGCAGCCCAGTAGAGATTTTACTTGTGCAGCAGGGACAGAATGTAGAAGCCCTCTGTGTTCTCACATTGTTTTCTCTGTCCTATGAAATGCCTGCTTCTCTCCAGAGCACTCTGTATTCAGCAAGGAATCTATGTTTAAGATGGGGAGAGATGGAGGGTGTTTCTGTGACAGAGGAAATCCAGAGAAGGTGAATGTAGAGATCTCAGGGCTCTGAGAACCAGTCTGCTTTGCAGCATGCATTTGGCAGTGTTCATTTGTGAAAAATTTAATAATACTGAAACACTTATGACTCCATGATGCTTACTTGGTACTGCTATTACTGAAAAATTCAAAAGCTGACACCCATCACTACTTCAGGAAAAACTTGTGGTGTATAAAGGGATCTCTGAGAGTGACTTGTTCTTATTTCCTAATACTCTTTGCCACGTTTATTAACTTAAAATGAACGAAGCCTGTTATTTCACCAGCTTTTATATGTTTGAACCCAATATAATGCTTCTTCTGGTAATAAAAGTATTCAAACATCTGCAAGACCTGCTCCACATATCTATGCCCACGTTACTTTCTGGTAAGCAGCAGCTACAGGAACTTCGGTAGCACTGGTGAGGCACAAGGCTTTCTACAGCAATAACTTGTTGTCCTAGGTACCAAACTAAATTGTGCCACTAAGCAAATTGCTTCACAGAACCTTACAGAAACACCTGTTCGACCTTCCGTTTCACATATAGGGAAGTATAACTTAACAACATCTTAGGGTGAACAGAATACCTAAGTCTATGCCCGGGTCAACTTCGCTCCATGAGTTACTGCCACTGCTGAAGCAGGGTCAGAAACAGCAACTGAAGCTCTGGCTTCCTCTCCAGAGAGTATAGGAGAGTGGTGATAGGAGACACGCAAATTGTGCATGGGTGGGGGCATTATATTGACACCAGCTGCTGATGTTAGTAGATAAGTTATCTCCTGTGTTAAGCAGTAATCGGAAGCAGTTTTGCTAATGCAGAGCTGTCAGGTTGCTTGTATCCGGCCTTCAGTTCAGTCTCCCCACAACAGGGCTGTGAGGTGCTACTTGCAGATATTCTGATTGTGAAGGAAAAAATACATTACTGGGAGTCTGGGAGGCAATTGTGTCTGTGATTTGTCCAGCTCGCATGAGCACTGCTGATGGACTACACCTAGCAGCTGGAACAATCAATAATGTATATGCCCTTTGTTGTCCTTCCTGCCTCTGCTTGGTGTCCCTGCCTGTAGCAGGGGGGTTAGAATCTTATAGGTCCCTTCCAACACAAACCATTCTAGGCTTCTATGATATGTAAGTCCTTCTAAAAGAAAAAAAAAATTTTGTCTTTCATTTTATACCTCTTCATCAGCCATATAAAAGAATGAATGAACTCCAGTAAGGATGCAGCAATAGGACATCTGATATCACTGCGACTCACAGGTCTGAGGGACAAGGGAGATCTCACTACCTCCAGATAAATGCCCCGGACAACTGTTCATTGTTCATTCAAGGAGTTCAACCTGTTTTCTAGTACCCTGCCTCACAGAGCTATGTGCTGAACCTGGCAGGAGATCTGATTACAGAAAGACTGGTTATTTGATGGTGATAGAGCTTTGGCTGATGCAAAACAAAAACTTTTTTTTGTTTTTTGTCCTGTAAACGTGGTGAGTGGTGATGTGTCCATGACTGTTTGTACTTACGGGAAATATCTGTAACCAGAAGTAAGTAGAGGCTGGTTCCTGGTGCCAGGAACAGCTTTGGGAACCAGGAGGACACTACTATTGCATTAGGGAGTGAGAGATGCTTGCCATGGAGAAATGGATGGATTGAGCACAAGTAATTTGATGTATTTTATGTGAACTCATATAAGCTTCTTTCCCTTCTTATTTCTTGTTCCTTTATGCTGATGGGAATATGCCTGAATGCCATTATATAGTGAGTTCAGTTTCATTAATTCAGCATTTTCCCAGTAATAGCAGATGTTATTTTGCTGCGAAAGACTTCCAGCACACAGCAACTCAGTGACCAGACTGGCAGGTAAGCACAAATCTACAAGTCTTGAAATGTGTTTGAAGATGATAGTAACCCAGATTTTATTCTGTATTCTTGCTGCAAAGAATTGGAGTCCTTTTAAGTCAGAATGTGGGCTCTTTCCTTGTAGCTTCTTCTAGTACACCAGCTGAATGGCGATGATCAGAAAGACTTGGCTCAGTCTATTTGCACATGGATGCTGATGCAGATATGGACAAAAAGAACTGAATCAACATCAGAGCAGCTCTGTGGTGAAGAACCTGGGGTCCTGGTGGACAACAGGTTGGCCATGAGCCAGCAGTGTCCTCCACTGTGTCCAATTCTAGTCTCCTCAGTTCCAGATGGACAGCGAACTTCTAGAGAAAGGCCAGTGGAGGGCAACAAAGATGATGAAGGGCTTGTAGCATCTCCCGTATGAGGGAAGGCTGAGTAATCTGGGTCTGTTCAGTCTGGGGAAAACAAGACTGAGAGGGGATCTGATTAAAGTTTACAAATATCTGAAGGGAGGTGGGGAGGCAAATGGGTGAGGCCAGGCTCTTCTCGGTGGTAAGTAGCAATAGGACAAGGAGTCATGGCCTATAACTTGTACATAGGAAGTTCTGTACTAACATGCGGAACAACTTATTTACTGTAAATGTGACAGAACACTGGAATGGGTTGCCCAGAGAGGTTCTGGAGTCTCCTTCTATGGAGAGACATCTACCTGTGCTACCTATTGTAGAGTAGACTGCTTGCACAGGAGGGTTGGATTCAGTGACCTCCTGAGGTCCCTTCAAACCCCTGTGATTCTTTGGTTCTGTGATCATGAAAATGTACAGAGGATTACAAATTAGTGCTATTTTCATAAAACATTTGCAACAGAGCAACTCTGAATAATATCTACAAGACCTTGTATTGTTACTCTTATTGAAAGAGAGAATTACAGATAGTGAGATAATAAATACCCCATATTAAAAAAAACAAAAGCGTCTGGTATTTCTGAGGATCTTTAGTGCGGTAAGGACATGCAAGCATTGTGTGTTATCAATACTGTGACTTACTCCAGAATTTCCATACTGTGTTAAAAGCTTATATTTTAGGCAAGTATAGAAAATGATGTAAATTTCACTAGATGCGGGCTGTACTAATGTGCCATAGAGTTCAGCTCCATGAATCTGCTGTTCCTTCATTCTCACTCATTCTTCTGTGTGGAATGTCTGGTGCAGCAGTGTTCCTCACTGGCTTAAGAAGACACTGCCTTTCATCCTGTAAAAGCATGATATATGGCAGATAATAGTCTGTTTGTTCCTTTCTCACTGGCAGTTACGGAGCAGTGTGTTGGAGTGCTGGGAGCAGAACTTTTACGTGGACTGCATCAGTATAACTGATTATAAAATTTACTGAGAATTTATTTATCTGAAAGCCATGTAGCACTGCACCTCTCTTGTTATTTTGATATTCACGGCTTTGACATGACTATCCCTTAACATACAGGCTTTGGAAATAGAAATGCATCTTGCAGTAAAACTGGATAGAAGAAGGAGAGAGTAAGCCTAGCATTTTGGGAACCGGTAATCTCTCTGGTTTAAGAGGCTGCCTTTTAATTAAGGATCTGCAAACAGTAATTTTCAACCCTATTTCACAGAAATATAATTCTGTTCAAAGCTGTCCTTGATAAGATTACCCCAGATATTCCTTTCAGCTAGGCTCGTTCTCTTTTTGCTGAAGCTGTGCAGAAACTAATTTTGAAAGAAAATGTATTGTGGATATGCTCCATGTTTGCTGTTCATTGGGTCTATTTCATCTTCATTTTCTGTCATTAGTATTTTGTACTTCCAGTAAGTGATTCAACTTAACCACTGCCTCCTGCAGAAGCTCAAAATTAAACTCTAATTTTAATTTACTTCCCTTTGATTATAAAAACGCATCAGGTTAGTTTGTAATTAAAGATAATGATGTTGTTTGCTACCTTGTGGCAAGAAGTTTAAATATTCCATGACCAAGGAGGTGTAGAAAGGAGGGTGGCAAAGACAGCAGAAGTTTCTTTTTAACTCTCTCCTGGCATGGAGGATGAAGATAACAATTCCCCCACTCCTCCAGCAAATTTTGTATGCAAACAGAACTCAGGGAGGTGGTAGCAACTGTAGATCCACTGCTGCAGGAAGAGAGAGGGAGCACAGAAAAGTACAGAAATGAGATCATGCAGAGTTTGAGACCCACCTGGAGGAAATCACCTCCCTCTTAACTGCTTGTGGTCTCCCAGTGGAGGCAGCAGAAAGGGGACATCATGGGGTTTGGGCCAGAGCCGTGTTTTAAACTAAGGTGTGTGTAAAAGTGGGTTAGGCGAACGCTGGAGTTGGCAGGAAAGTGGCTGAGGCTTCAGTGTAGTCCGCTTTGATGGTCTGTTTGGGGAGATGTAGAGCAGCTCCTGATTGTGTTAAGCCACCACAGTCATATAGACAAGAAGTGCTCTGTTAGTGCTTTTAAGAGGCAAAGGTCACCAGTGAAAGACCTCATTGCATCCTCATGACTGAAGTTGGTATCTACTACAGACAAATGCATGCATCAGGATTTTTAAAACAGTTTTGTCAACGTTGATTATCTCTTAAAAAGATAGTTTTGGTATCTGAAACAAAACTTTCCTATATATTGGTTAATTATGTCTTCAGAGAAGGGGAAGGAATGAAGAGAATGAGGGCAATCACATAACTACATGATCACAGCTAATTATTACTGCATTGAAAAGTCAATCTATCCCCGAACATATATGCTAAAAGTTGACCTCAGACATTCCTGCTGCTTCAAATCCCCAGTGCTCAGCAACGTAGTGAGCTTGTGTATCCCCTGGGAGGTTTTAAATTCCAGCCTATAAAACACAGTGCATAGGGATAACTTTCTTTTTCTACTTAGCCAAAGAAGGATAAAACTTAACTGGCATTTTAAAGTTCACTGCTATTTCATGTTCTTTCTGCTTCATGTGTGCGTGTATTAGTAACAGTCTCACGCAGGAGCTAATCCATCACAATGGAATTGTTTTTACATCTGAAGTATGCTGACAGTGGTGAGAGACAACACAGGAATGGGAGACAATAAAGTCTTCTGCACAGCTGTAAAGAATGGAAGAAAATCAGTCTCTTCTAGCTGTGTGAGTTAAATATTTCACTTTCTGAGCTTATATCATATACTGAAGACTGGCAAATTCTTTCAATGAGTTTGAAGGACTTATTTATTTTGTGAAAATATCACTGCATGACAACTTCAAAATTTGTAAAAACCTGTTACAATATTGTCTTATCTGCAGATGTTACCTTTTATAGAAGGCAATAGGCTGAAATCACTTAATCACTTAATCATTTAAACTCACATGTGTAACGTTCTCTATCTTGCTTTCTAAACACTTTTTAACAGAGATGTTGCTGGTCCTGCACAAATGCATTTGGATTGGAGAAATGAAGCGTTAGTCATAATTACCTACATGCTATGTTATCTGAATACAAAGAGCAAGAGAAGTAGAATTGAACATTGACTGTTGAGAGATTGAAGAGAGCTAAGGAACTCAAAAACACCTTATCCAAAGAGGTCAGAGCCTCCCCTTTGAAGTAGGTTGGCCCCAGCAGCATCAGCTACAGTGCTCGGGGATACACACGAGGCAACGCCATAGTTTTGTCATCCTTACTGCAGGAGAAATGCACAGTAAGTAACAACAGCACATGTACTGTCCATTTCCAAAATAAAAGCAGCATTATTCATAAAACAAGTCAGGTTAAGCGTATGTTGCCACTGGGAGGTGTGATTAAACTATGTGCGGTCATCTTGTGATAATTTCTATCTAGCTAACATAAAGCTCAGTACTTGCGATTCTTTGGCAGCACTGCCTTTACATGAACTTCTTTGAAAATTCCTAAGTACCTGGCTTTCTGGATTTTTCTGAAGTCAGTGCAGCCACACTTTTATTGATGATGCTTTCCAAACCGGAGGAATTAAAGCCATCCAGGCTCTGCCTATATAGGGTACAATTGCACCTTGCTGTACTGGTATTTTGTTTAGTTGAATTTTGCACTTAAAAAAGGCGCAAGCAACTACCACAGCATAGCAGAGATACAACAACTTCACACCTCTGAGCCTGTGAGTGTAATGAAATCCTTCTCTTAAGGTAACCATAAGCAAAAAATAAAGTGTTGCATCAGGTGTCTGAAAGAACAGCATTAAAATTGTGCAAAAAACACTTGGGTGATTGGCTAAATATATGTTTTGATGATAGATACAATAGAATGACCAAAGCAACTCTAAATACGTAACTGAAAGCTAGGACAGAATAAGGAAAACCTCAGTATAGCAATACAAGCAAAGAAGTTGTGAAAACCTGATAGTTGGTGCAGGATTATAGAATCATAGAATCATAAAAACACAAGGTTGGAAACGACCTATAAGATCATCTAGTCCAACTATCTTCTCATTACCACTGCTACCACAAGGATTTGCAATTATACTTCCAATTGCTTGAATGATGTCATGTCAGGGAATCAAAAACCTTGTCCATTTTTTGTACCATCACAATACCCAAATCATCTTAATAAATTCTCTGCACAAAAACAGTGGTTAACCTTGAGAGCGAGCTACTAGATACAGCAATATATAAAATTATATGTTAATTATAATCTGTAATATATAAATATCTAGATATCATTTTCTGCGCAATAAGAAGAGACAAAAGGAGTCTCCCCATACGATAATGACATTTTTTCATTTTACCAACTGCATAGAAGATAGAAGATTAAACATAGTGATTAAACTAAAGGATATCTAATAAAAGTTCTCATTAAAGTCGACTCACAGTCTTTTTGTCATTTTTATCCTGATTCTGTTGTTTTAAAGCTCCATCTGCTTGCATAAGTAAATACCAGTACTGCAAAGTTTGATTTTGCTGGAGAACTTAGTTTTACCGTGTCCCAAGCAGTTGTACTGAGACCTGTCCCACAGTATTCAGAGGCACAGGACTGCTGAATTTTATGTGAAGATTTCCTCTCCCTTACTTCTAACTTACTATGTAAATAGATGATAACTGATGCAACGGACTCAGCGACATCAATGCCAAACCTTCTGTAATTCAAGAAGCATTTGGACAACATTCTCAGAAATAGAATTTGAATTTTGGGTGGTCCTGCATGGAGCCAGAAGTTGGACTCAGTGATCCTTTTGGGTCCCTTCCAACTCAAGGTATTCTACCTGTGATTCCCCTCACCACAAATTCCTTATAGCTTAGCACTTGCCTTCTTATCAAATCAGCCTGCGTGTTGCCTGACTCTCACAAGAGAGAGTGCTGCCAAGGTTCTGAAGAGGTGGTACAGCCCACTGTCTCCAGCTGACATTGGCGGGTGTCAGGTTTTTCAAAAGAGAGCACAAAGCCTTGAAACAGTTGATTATGGTAAAAAAAAAATGGCATGCAAGAGTTCTTACAAAAAATACTGAGAGTTGCAGCTTGATTTCTGTTGGGCTTCTTAACATATGTGTAATCCATAGATACAACAACACATTTTAATGTAATATCTTCAGATATCTTCATTAATTGCAGGGATTACGACAGAGCTTTTTTTTTTTTATTAAAAAAAGCACTTGTCCAAACATAAATACAGTATGGTGTAAATTCTGAATTATTTTTGACCTCCCTGCATCCTTGCCTTGCCTTGCCTTGTCTTGCCTTGCATCGTATAGTAGAAATTCTTGGATTAAATGCTCCTTTTCCATCAGTGAGAGTTAATGAAGGATGTCATAGACTGAAAATGAAACAGAATAAAGATGTTTATCTTTATTACTCAGTTAACATTGCAGAAAAAACACACATGTTGTAAAGTAAAAGATGTATTATAAGTAGTTAAAATTTAATGAATTGAAACATTTTTAAGTTTAAAAAGACAGAAAACCTCATTTTTTCTTTTCTTCTTTTTTTTCTTCTATATATTCATTCGGAACTATGTAAAACAATGCATTTTTTTTCTGAAAGAAATGCTGATTTTCCTACTTTAAATTGTAGATTTGAAAACGTAAATTTTCACTTCAAAGTATGATCTGCACAGTGTGTTGAAGCACGTTTTCACTTGTTTCCCAGTGAGTACCTTCTTCTCTCAGTAGGAGGGCAAGATATAAGATACTGTGTGCAGAATTAGAGGGCTCTACAATTAGTATGAACAATCAGTCATGATCCTATATTTTAAGTCTTGTACTTCCTGATGGACTACAAAATCTGCCCCCTCATAGTGTAACTTGAGTTGTTGCTGGTTAGAATTTCTGAATATTACAATTGATTTGTGTGATGTATGTACTCTAGGTGCTACTGTCTTCTAGCTGTCATTCTCCTGGCAGGAATTTGTTGCCACTTGTCATGGCAGAGATAGTTTCCTTCAGTATCTGATGCTTTGCACCCTTATCTAAACTGGAGACATGTCACGATTCCATGTTTTATCTTTATGTTTTAATTCACCATTCTGAGTCTCGTGCCAAAATCATTTCCTGCAACTGAGTCTATCTTGATGCAGATAACTGTAGCTTCCTATTTTACATGTAGCCTTCCTCTTTTGCATCCATATTTAATTGAGTAGGAGGTGGAAGTGTGCATAATCTGATGTAGCTGTTCTATGCATACACCTACCTTTTAAGAAGATGTTGCATGCACACACAGGTGCCCTAAGATCAGAAGTCTTAGGCAGGTTTTTCTGGGTTATCAAAATGTCTTGGGTTTCTCCTTCCTGTGGTAAAACTTATACGAGACATTCTTGCTTAGGAAATGCATGTGAAAACCTTCTAAATAATTCTGTGAAGATGCATAATACTTTATTTGCTCAGAGATGCCTTCTCAAGCTGGGCAGACAATCCATGTCCCTTCTGGTTCATTGGGAATCACTTCAGATCACACCATTTGTGCTTATGCTGATAATGTGCTGCAGGGAAGCATACTTGGGCATCAGAAACAGTTTGAACCCACACTACTTGATCTGTGGAGGAAGCCTTAGTCCTGAGGCGTGCTTTGACCCATGGAGGAAGCCTTAGACCAGCTATGTCAGCCCCCAGCCCTGCCTTCAGTATCTGCAGTATCTTTTCCTGAGGTACCCAAGAAAGGGAGCAGAGATATCCCCAAATGTTTCCTTTCCAGAGGAAGCAGAGAACTTTCTGGGTGTGGAGTGAAGAAGGCTGCATGTGAGGAGTTCCCTGAAGGCATTAAGGTGGGCCGATGTTTCCAACATAGTAGGAAATCATATTTGTTGGATGAGATCCTTGCTAGTTTGATATTCATAGTGGTTTCATTTTCTTGCCCTTTCCCACCCTACCAAGGAGCAGTGATTAAGAACCATTTTTTACCTGATTGCTTTTTAATTTTACATCTTTAAGTGATAAAACTAGATAAGATATATCAAATGCATCATACAGCTTGTACTTTATGGCTACTCAGCTCTTTGGGTTTATGAAAGCCAAAAGAATCAGGACCAAAAATGACATCCGTCCTTTGAACACAGATTTGTTCAGACATTTACCCTGTTATACAGATCTCAGTGTGAGGAGTATTACTCTGCCATGTGGTCTGGAATCCCTTGAAGTTTTTGAATGCACACAAGAAGAGCATAGCCACCCCACGGCAAGTCCTTAAAATACTTCCACATAAAAGACTTAAAAGCTGTCTTGAAATGCACTACCAACATTTTCCCCCCTTTGAGCATATTTTAATAACACCAAGTTTCAATTGTTTCAGTGCTGTAAGCAATTGCCTGCGTAAACGATTTTCATTTGGTTCAGGGACAGACTGAAATATCAACTCAGTTCAAAATAAAATGTTCTTGAGACATTCTGTCCTACACAAATTCCTTGAAACTGGCATTTGTGACTTTGGGACAGTAAGAAGTCAGACTGCCGGTGCATACACCAGCAAATATACACGTGCGCAGACTTGCAGATGTAAATACCAAGTGATGGAAAATTGCTATCATTTATTTCATTGAATAAGTATTAAATCATTCTGTTGTATATATTTTTTATTTCAGTTTCAGAAAGAAAAAGTGAATAATGTGAATGGAGTGAATAATGTGAATTGGAGCGAATAATGCGCTGAAAACGTGTAGAAAAACATCAAGAATGAGGGAGGAAATTAAAGTTACGGTAGGTGAACACACTGGGTGTGAGATGCAGCCAGTTAACACAAGACAGCTAAACTATTTCCACAGCTGAAAAGTAAAATAATTATCATAGAACAAAAGCTCATGCTCCTATTGATATAAAAATAGCTTAGAGAGCCAATTTGCACATAGCAAATAGAACTTCCCAATTAAATATGAGAGTAATTATGATAATAATGCTTTGAATTGGTAAATCTTTTTAGCTGAGGATTCTCAAATAGCTTTACAAAAGAACAGGTCAGAATTATTATCATAAGAATAAGGAGAGAGCACAAAAGAGCTCATAGAGAAAATACCCATTCAAAATCCTTTGGCAGATTCTAAGAACAAGACCAGATGTGTAGATGTAGAGGAATTGCTATAACCATGTTGGAGTGGTAATTTATGGAGAGAATTTGTTGTGGAATTCACCCCTTGCTGCAGAATTGTTTTTTCCATTCGGAGGGTGCGTCCACACTTGTGAAGCTACTGGAATTTATTGAAATAATTACACACGAAAAATTTGGTAAATTTCCAGAGGAGCTCCCAGCCCTAGTTTTAAATGTTTCTGGCCCTGATGCTTGAGAAAATATGTGGTTTTATTTGTATGGTTGTATGGAAATATAGTTGTCTTCCTGAGGTCACAGTGAGCCAGAAATAATAATGAGGGGAGATGTGATTTGCTCTGTAACAGGCCTGTTGAAACTTATCAAGGCAAGTCCATGGCACAGTGAAGGTGAAATATAGACCAAAAGATGCAATAAAACCAATCCACTATCAGATAGCGCAGATGCAGCATTAATGAATGTATACTTTATCCTGTGCTGTAAAATTTGGGGTCCTTTTTGCAAAAATGACAGCCAGCTTCCTGCAGAGTACATGAAGTTGCCCTTCTCAGTGCCTTGGGAAGAAGGCTACCTTGCTGGATAAAACCATACATGCTTTCAAACCCATGCTGCTGTAGTTTAGCATAAGAAGCTTGCACCCCACAAAACATTTACATGTGAATAACTGTTGATATTGGTGACATAATCATGCAGGATCAGTTAGGTATGAGGTGAAACATTGAGCAGAAAGCCTCAGAATTTATATTACCTTGACACCATGTAGTCTCCAGAAATATTTGTAATTTATCTTTCCTTTCTGTGAAGTAAAAAGTTTAATTTTAAGCATGTGAACATATGGGAGAAGTTACTTAAAACTTTTGGTGTACTGGGATGGGCAACAGCGATTTACTGATAGAATTGATTCTGATCTGTTGGGTGGAGAACCTGTCTTTTGTAAGAAGAATATCCATATCCTCTCTCACACCACGCTCTCTTTTATAAACTCTTCTATGTTCATTATATTTGCTTCTTCTTTTACCTTATTAGTCCTAATTTTGTACCACCGTTGATTTAGACTTTTTAATGCTGCCTGCTTGTTCATTCTTCTTTCCTTGACCTTTTCTTCCAGTACATAGGTTACTCTAAAAGTAATGTCTCCTATTTATTTCTGTGGAAACTGCAACGGATACAAAGAGCAAAAGAACACTATTTGATAGAGCGAATTCTCAGATACAAAACCCTATTTTTCAACATAATCACCACCATGAGCTGCGCACTTTCGCCAGTGATGAACAAGAGTTTGCATGTCGCATATGTAATCATTTGTACCTCCAGAGGTAACCACATTTGTTCTGTGAAGGTTCTATGAAATCATGGGTCACTATTGGTTTATTTATCTTTTTTTTTTTTTTTTTTTTTTTCCAGAGGAGCCATTCTGATTTGATGCTATCCCTTCCTCATCAGAATTTTTAATCTCCATATTTCATAGAATCAAAGAATCACAAGGTTGGAAAGGACCTACAAGATCATCTAGTCCAACCATCCTCCCATTACCATTGCTACCACAAACACTAAACCACATCTTGTAGCTCCTCATCCATTCACCTCTTGAACACTGCCAGGGACGGCGACTCCACCACCTCCCTGGACAGCCATTTCAGTGCCTGACCACTTTCTGAGAGAAAAAGTTTTTCCTTATGTCTAACATAAACCTCCTCTGGTACAACTTGTGGCCATAAGTTTTTTTAAATGACAGCCCCTAAGTCTGGCCACAATTTACCAAGCTCAGCAGTAACATACTTTGGGACTTTTTTGAACTAACAACTTCAGGCAAAGAGTTGGTGTGCACACAGTGATTTATTTTGTTAGCAAATCAGTTCACTCATTCTTAAATTCTCTATGAATCTCCAAATACAGCAATCTGGTTCTAGGTCTGAGACACTGATTTAAAGGCACTAAAGTCAGAGGTAGTCCTTCAGTTGATGCCAGCAGATTTTTTTTAGGATCTGACCAGTTTGCCTTAACCTCTTCCTATCAATTGTGTTCAAAATGGAAATAGCAGTGAGTTACTGCTGGAGATGGTGTTCTCTGTAAATTTAAAATTGATTTCTTGTACAGATGTAAAAGAATATAATCTAATTGCTCTTCAGAGTACATGATGTTCTGAACCAGTGATATTTTACAGTTCAAAAACCTTTGATGTACTTTTTAAAGCCACTTTTAATATGTATCAAATGTCAAAGTTTCCAGAAGCTCCAAGATCTCTCAGATAAATGTCATTTTTTTTACACCCACAATTATCTTAATAGATTAGGATAAAAGGAGATTAAACACCTGTAATAGAAATATGTAAAACTCATTTTGACTTCTTCTGGGGGAACTTCTTTTGGGATTTTTTTTTATTTAAAATAAAAAACAGATGTTTTTAAATACAGAAACAATAGATTTTATTTCTGTTCTCCTTCTAAGCATGTTTAAATATTTAGTGTCAAGTCTGTGTGAAAGATAATGTAAAAATAATTCACAGTGCCCTTAAGTGAAATTATGCTCTGATGTGGAGATGAATGAGTAGGAAGAAATATGATAAGGACTGATTGTAAATGCAAGGCAGTCTAAATCATTTAGGAAACCTACTGTGAAGTAATGTTTGGGCACACTGAAATGTTCCTGTGCTAAAAAGAGTATTCAAGAGTGACTACAGGTAAGGGGCCTGGGAAAGACAGGCTCTGGATATGACTTGAGCATCTTGTATCTGTGCATCAAGGAGGTGAACTGTGCCCAGAGAAGGGCTGTAGGATTGACCACAGTCCTCAAAGCATGCCTCAAGGCAAGCAAGTCAACAAACGTGTAAGTTCCTATATCAAAACCAGAAATGCGCTGTGAACAGGCTTTTTGAACTCTGAAACAAGCTAGGCTTTAATAACATCCAGTTGGTGCAAGATGAAGCAGATAAACGTAAACTACAAATAAAGCACACATTTTTAATAGAGATGTTAATTAAACTCTGGAACAATTTACCATGGGTTGCGGTAGATTTACCAGCACTGGAATCATTTAAATCAAGTTCATATGTTTTTCTGGAGGTCTCCTCTAGCTGAAAGGGAATTAACTCAAGGCATTCCTTTGGCTGTTATTATTCAGAAAGTTAGATCAGATGATCTCGGTATTTTCTGGTCAGGTTAAATACTAATCTATCGAAAAACCCCACCTTTGCCTGTATAGAATGAGAAAGATTAACTATAATCTGAAAGAAATAATACATCACAAACAATTCTGAACAGAAGGCAGCCACAGAGAGAAGCAGGTGCTGGAGCTGGTGGCCAGGGACCTTGGCAGTCAAACAGTTAAAGATATAAAAAGAACCAGAGGAGTAAAATAGTTAATTTAATAGCATGAAAATGGAAAGCAATAAAAACACCTCTGGAAAAAAGAAAAGCATGGGTTTTGGTACTCTCATGGGGAATAATTGGAGGGAAGAGGAGAAATGTATGTATCAGACACATAAAGATAGTATAGTCAGAGATTATTTATTTGTTTCACTGAGTGACATGATTTAGAGCCCTCATTGGCATGGGTTGATGGCTGGGCTAGATGATTTTGAGGGTCTTTCTGACCTCTATGATTCTACGATTCTGTGAATCTACTTTGGGAACAAATAGGGAAATAATTGTTTTTTTTTCTTAAGTGCACAAGTCAGTGATATGCATTAACTACATCAAATAATTTTTACAGAGTATAATGGTATTATGTTTTAGAAAGCTGATGAAATTCCTGTTTTGTTGCTTAGAAGATTAGCATGTATAAGACTTCTCAGCACATACATATTTGGTGAGATTGCAAGGTTATGAAAAATTTGAATTATCTTGTGTGCCAATCTTTTATTTCTAAGGAGGTGTTTTCCTTGGAATTTATTTAATCAACTCCAAAGTATCCAGATACATTTATTTGGTATAAATTATAGCAGCCTTATTCTAATTTAGCAGATCTCTTCCCAGTGATTGTTACTAACTTAACAGGTACCAGCAAAAAGGGTGTACAGACTTGGCATAACAATGAGGTAAGGATGGTCTGATCTGCTTTTAGCATCTGCAACCAATAGAATGCAAAAGTAGGCCCAAAAAAGACTCTGAAGTAGCACAAAACATGATTAAGTACTGGGGCTGGTCAGGCTGGTAGTTGAACTCCGTGGTCTCAAAGGTCATTCCCACCCTAGATGATTCCATAATGCTGTAAGTCCCTGAGTTACCTGGTCATGGCTCTGTGCTCTCCATCCACCATTCTGTTCTTATAGAATTCTTCAGCCAGTCCTTCTCTGCCTGGGACAACAGGGATGCACTCTATCACTGCATGGCCAACACTTCCTATGGAATGGGCTACTTGGGATATGGCATCCAGTCTGAATCTCTGGAGATATCTGATGTTTCCCAATGTAAAATGCTGATGAAAATGCACAATATTTGAAGTTTGCAAAGGGATCTTCCTCCAACCCAAGCTTCTATGAAAGGAGGCCAGAGTAACAAAGTTGTGGTGCTTGGAAATCAGCTTTTAAGATAATCTTTGGATCTTTAAATAAATTTATAGAAAAGCTTTAAATGTAGCAGCACTTAGCAAGTCTTGAAAGTCAGATTTTAATCCAGGCTCTGGATCAAAGGCACTTCTGCTTTGCAAAGGGCAAATTACATCTGTTTGTAACAGGCAGACCAGCAATCGCACCCTGCTGTGACAGGAAACATAGCCCCAGGAGGTGACCAGCTGCTTTTTCCCCAGGATGGGTTGCTTGTTTTATCCATGAGACTGCCAAACAGCAGTAGGCATGGGAGAATGGGAGCCGTCAGCTCCCACACCTCCTCTCCAAGGGATGTGACATCTGGGGAGGGCTGCAAGTGGTGATCAATGCCATTTCTCTTTTTGGCTCTCCATAGAATCACAGAATCATAAAGACAGAATCATTAAGGCTGGAAAGGACCTCTAAGTCCTCACCTAGTCCAACTGTCTACTTGTCACCACCATGTTCACTAACCATGTCCTAAGTACCACCTCCCTGGGCTACCTGTCCAATGCATTACCACTCTTTCTGAGAAGATTTTTTTCCTAATATCCAATCTGAAATATCCAATTCCAGCTACAATTTGCCTCCAGACACCTGAAGTTTAGTTTCCCCTAAAGAAATAAGGTAGGAGCATAAATGATATAAGCAGTTAACTCACTTGGTCTTTACTTTTTGTGCAATAGCAGATAGCACAGGGTACTCAGAAAAGGGCTACTTGGGGATCTACATAGCATGAAATGCATGCCCCATGGGGCAGGGGTCCTGTGGATGTGGGGCAACACGAATGGTAGCTGACCTTTTGGTTCTGCTGTAACACTATAGCACTCAGAGAGCCTTGAACTTGCCAATATCTGATGCCAAGGAAATGGAAAAGCGAGTGGTGGCCATTTTCTACACCCATGTTTCCTCTGTACCGACTGAGAATTGTGCATCCTGGCTTTATGTGCACCCCCTCCCCGCAGCGTTGTCATTTCACAAATGTACTTCAGGAAATGTTGTGAATATAAGCCATAAAGACTTCGTTCTTTTCAAATGCCAAACTGTGCCTGTGGGTAATATGGTATTATTTTTTTTTTCAAAAAAACTTCATTTTGGGATACAGGAATGCCAATGATGCGGTGGTTGTAATTGCTTTTGGGACAGCGATGTGACCTGCAGCAAAACGTATGCAAAATGAAAGCACCAAATTCTGGTGGCCAGATGAGCAGAGGAGAATATGCACATCTCAAAAGCATAAGGCAGGTAGGACACATACACAAAAAATGCTGGTTTCTCTTAAAAATGAAGATGAAAATTGACATCTGGAGGGCTGAGTATTGTGCAGCTGATAAATTATTATAATGTTGCAGCTGCTTGTGTGAAAGCTTGTCAGAAAAAGAAATGTAATAAATGCTCATTTTAAAACCTGTTTTTTCTTTACTCTTTGCCTTTGTGCTAGTTTTCAGGACATAATGAAGACATCCTTTAAAGTCTGAGGTTTTAAAATTAAGTAATTTTTTGAAATTACGAACATAAAAAGTCAGACACTTTGAAACATGTGAAACCAGATGACATTTTTATTTGCATCTCACTCATACGAAAAGAGTTTAATGTTTTGCCATCAGGTGGGGCTGGGAAAAAAATCCTTAAAGACCTTTTCTTCATGATGGCAATAAAAAGAAAAAAAAACGAGACTGAGTGAGGAGGGGTGCAGGGATAAGGAAAGCTGAAGGAAAACAGGGTTACCAAAAAGCCGAACCAGAGAAACCTTGTTTTAGTGGGAACTTTCATTCTGCAAATGCTGACATGTTTGCCAAGTTTCTTCTAATTTCAGGGCTTCAAGACTGAGCATTTTAAGGAGGACTATTTCTTCATACATGCCTGAACCAGAGAGATGAAGTTAGCAGTGCTTGTATTTTCATTAAACCTTACATATTTCTCATTACACATCACGGATCCTTTGTTAATTCTCTCTGTCCCTCTCTTAGGAGTTTCTTTGCACACTGACAGCACTCACATCTGCAGAAGTTCACTAAAATGCACCAAATCTACATTCTTCAGTGAATGACATTATATAAGCCTGATTACTGAATAGCGGGATTTATATTTGTTTCCACAAAGAAAGGATAGGCTTGATTTAATAAAAGAATAATGTTGTTACGTGTGAAAAAAAAAAAGAAACAGAAACTGTGAAGGAGTCTGAGAATCACAGAATTATAGGATGGCCTGGATTGAACAAGACCTCACAGATCATCTACTTTCAGCCTCCCTGCCATGGGCAGGGTCACCAAACACTAGCCTAGGATGCCCAGAGCCACATCCAGCCTGGGAAGTCCAAACTTCCCAGGCCTCTTCCCCACCATGGTCAGACAAGGTTCTTCTCCTGTGCGTGAAGGGGGCTGGGCCTGCGACCAGAGCCATGTGGGGAGATAGGAGCATGCAGAAGTGGTCTGTGCAGCCTGGGGAACAGGCTTTGTAAAGACAAGGGGAAAACCGAATGCTTTGTGCAACACAGTGTGCTGCAGATGACCCATTTTCTGCCAAAAGAGATCTGTCAGGCTTATGAAAATCCTAATTGGATTCACAAAGCAGGCAATGTGCATTCCCTAGGAGAACTTGGAGTTAAGGACATAGCTTATTCTTGCCTGGCCTGAGTTATCCCTAACACTCACTGAGTTGTCCTACGATATCTCTTCTATTATAATAAGAAGAGTTATGACATTATCACAAAATCTGTGGCATATTTCTGCATGCTACCAATTGCCAGCCTAATTTTGGTTAAAATTATCTGCACATGAATTTTGCACCACCTACTGGTAAATGAACTTATTTCCAGATGTCAAGGCAGGAGATTTTGCCCTGTGAGACAAAGTGTCCTTAAAATGATCAAGATAGTCATCTTATTAAAACATGTAGCTACTGTTCTGGGAGAATGTTCAGCTCCTCGTCACTACCTTGTTAACGAGTTATAAATGGTTTTGAGTGATAGCAATACAAGACAGATTTGAGAGTGTCACGTAGCACAGAGAGGCAGCTGTGTAAGGGAAGCTGCACTGAGCTGTTGGGAATTTTTGCTGCAGTTTCTTTTCTAGTTAAAAACAATGAAATCAGAGGATAAAGACTAAAATTTGTCTTGGTAATGTCTGAGTTTGGTACTGTTTATTTTTCATGTCCTAGAGCCTATGTGATGCTTTGTAGACAGAAATACAATGTCTCATATGAAAGTGGTATCTTAGTCTTCAAATGCAGAAGAATGCAGATTCATTTTCTCTGCTTTCATCCCAGCCTTGATTGGCACCTGGTGGTGCAACCATAAAATGGTAGTAAAAGAGAGAAACTAAAATGTGGAAAAAATGGACAAAAAATTGTTTCAGCATATTCTCTAGGTTTGGCTCCTGCTGCTTCTTATGAGGCATCTTCTCCATTTTGAATCAGTAGTTTTAAGGCTCAATTGGCAACATGGAAATCATCTGAAGGTATCCAAGCTAGTTTATTATAGACTTTGCGTTCAGTTTGTAATTTATGGTTTTTCTTGCTGTAAAAGTGGGATGTCTCTTACATCCTCTTCCCACTTCACCCTTGTTGACCCAAGAGGTAAGGATTTACAGCTACTTGTGCCAGCATGTCCAAGTGAGCCCTGGGGCAATGCACCTGAGTCTCTTACCACCTTCCCACCTTCCAGCTCTCTGGAAAAGTGGAGCAGCAGGATTTGGTGAAAGATGCTTAACACTCCTCCACTAAATAGTGAGCAGGAAAAGAGCCTCTTTCTTTCCAGGCACCCTCAGTATGCTAACTGCCAGCTTTTTGTTACTCTTTGTTACTAGCAAAGAAGAAACTAAGTTAAAATGAACTAAGTATTATTAAAAAGGAATGGTAACATCTGAAAATCTATCTCATTGTAGATGATCACCACATTGTTCTTTATCTGTTTTATTGCTACAAAATCATAGGTGAATGTATTCCCCTGAGAAAAAGAGCGGAGAGGTAGATGACCCTCAGCTCTGTTTCACCAAAAGACTATAGACCTCTGAACTGAGGGTAGTCATGGTGAAGAGGGCACAGCCATACAAATGGGGGACCACAGATTCTCCCCAGAATGTCATTTTGAAGCAGATGTGAGATAGATGGATGTAGGCCAACAGTATCCTGGGCTGCATCTAAAGAGGGGTGGCCAGAAGGGAGAGGGAAGAATTGTCCCTCTCTACTCTGTCTTATCAGCACTCCATCTGGAGTACTGTGTCCAGATCCAGGGCCCTCAACACAGAAAGGATGTGGAACTTTTGGAGGTGGTCCAGGTAAGTGCATGAAGATGATCAGAGGGCTGGAGCTCTTCTCTTATGAATAAAGACTGAGGGAGCTGGGATTGTCCAGTCTGGAGAAGAGAAGGCTCTAGGGAGACTTCACTGTGGGCTTCCAGTATTTAAAGGGAAATTATAAATGAGGAAAATCGACTTTTTACATTGGTAGATAGTGATAGGACAAGGGGAGATGGTTTAAAACTAAAAGAGGGGAGATTTGGATCAGATTTCAGGGGGAAGTTTTTCACTGAGGAGACAGAGAGGCACAGGTACAAACTGCCCAGAGAGGCTGAGGGTGCCCCATCCCCGAAAAAGTTCAAGGCCAGCTTGGATGGGGTCCTGGGCAGCCTGATCTAGCACTTCATCTAGCAGTTAGCAACCCTGCCCACGGTAGGAGGCTTGGAATGAGATGATCTCTGAGGTACCTTCCAACCCAAGTCATTCTATGATTCCATGTGTTTGGAATGTGAGCCAGAAAAAGAAATTAGGATCTGTTTTTGTCTACAAATAGTAAAGGATCTCCTGAATGCTGTTTTTTTTTCTGGTAAGGATGAGCCGGCCTCCAGGTCTCTCTAAGCAGGTTAAATTTAGGCATGAAATCTAAGCACTCTAACTAGTTTTCCAGTCTTCTGCTGTGCTTCACTGATGAGTATGTGAGAGCCTGGCCCAGGACTCCAGTTGTTAACAATTTGCTCACAATCTGGGATAATCTAATGCAGCCTTCTCATGAAATTCCAATGATTATTTTTAGGAAGTTGGATCTCACACCTCCTAAGGAGAACATCACTAATGCTATTACATGACTTGAAAATGTACAGAATGGATATATCATCAGTACCCATACAAAGCATAAACACAAGCATCATATAGAAGGCCTCTTTGGTGTTTTTGGGAGGGTATATCAGGAAGAGATTCAAGGCTTTGTAGATTGGGCTTAAGATGGAGCAGACCTTGTCTGAGCAGGCTGTGAGCAGATCCTTCAGCAGGGTGCTGCACCCTGAGAGCCCAGGGAAAAAATGGGACATATCTTGCTCTCTCCACTCCTGCTAGTTAGTCTGTCTGGCACTGCAGTGTACATATCCCAGCCATAGGTGCTTAACACTCCACCGGACTCTATGGGATCTGGTTTGGGGCTAAGGATTTTGGTGTGTGTGCCCCAGCATTCAAACATTAGGTGCCGGATTGCTCCACAGAGGTGCTCCAAACATGGCTCATCTGACGGGTTTGACACTGATGGGTGTTAAAGTTACTGAGTCAGAACAGAAGCACTGAGTGTCCTAAGAACTCTTTGTAACTAAGTGTTACAAACAGTGCAGAGTAACTGAGCTAACATCTGACTGTTTATTTAAATGAATTATTAATATTACTTAGCATTACATTGGATATAATCCACAACTGTGGGCTCATTTCACATTAAGGGACTTTACATCCATTGTGGGCTCATTCCACAATATCCCAGATTGCAAACAAAATAGTGAGCAAAGGAACAGCATATTAATCATGGCAATAAAACTTTAGCTGAGAAGTGTCATTAGAAATACCATGTTTGTCATTCTATGAATATATATAAAGGAACAGTATTTACAATTTTTAATGCCTTGGGGCTGACTCACAATAGACAATATCTAGTTTCATACACCAGATAAGTGCTTAGAAAAGATTTAAATCAATTATGCTATTGTAAAGTTTTAAAGTTCAAAGTGCTTAAGATCTATAAAAAATGTCTAGATGTAATCTTAAGGGAAAGAACTAATGGCTTCATGTGGAAATGTGCTCCACAGTCACAACTTGTTCCATTCTGTCATTCTCAGCTAGAGACTCAGAGCTGCAGTGTAACCACAATGAAAAACTGCCTGCTATTAGCATGTATCTAAAAGGGTTTTGATAAACTCCCTTCATGCTAAACTGCAGGAATCTTATGACTGAAGTGGCATTGCAGCAAGCACCCCTTTACTTCCATTTAGTCCACTTAATGAGCAGAAACTGAAATATTCTTTCACTAAAGCCTCTGATTACTGGGAGTGAGCTGAGGAGGGCTGGAGCTGAGACCCTTCCAGCCTCTCTATCTGCTCTGCTGAATGCAAAATTCTGCAGCCCCTTTTTCTGCAAACTTTTCTTCTAGTCCCGGATAACATACATACAACCATCTGTGCCAGAACTGAATTTCATTTATAAAGACTACAGGAAGAAATAATGCTTTGCAGGTTCGTATTCATCAACATAGAGGGTTTTTTTTTTTTTATGAAAAAGAAAAAGGCTAAGGCTTTATCTTTGAGCTAGCTATGTTAAACTCACTGAAAAAAAAAAGAAAAAAAAGTACTTCTGAAAAACTGAGAAGGAATGTGTCCGTATACATATGGAAAATGCAAAAATGTTAACCTTCATGCTGTAGGGATAAGTGTGGGCACTTGCATCTCTGAATTTGCAGGACAAGAGCCAGTTCAGGACTGATATGCACGCAAGCCTGCTCGTGAAATATGAGCTACATAATACTACATCCCAGCAAAATTCGTTGTCTTAAACTCAGTGCTCTGTTAATAGGCTTCGTGGTTTGTTAGGCTTAGGAGATGAATACGGCAGATGTGAAACCATGTGTAATGTAGACACGTCCACATGTTTGTCTACAGATGTAAGAGGAGTAGTGGACTTAGTTTCCTTTATTTATTTATCTTTTTAAACTTTGTTTCACACCTTTTTGTCTTGTACCTCTCTCATATCTCTGTTGCGAGACCAGAGTGATCAGCAGAGGATGCTGCCAGCCCACAGGCATGGTAACAAAGGGCAGAGAGGATCCTGAGCAGCCACGCAGCTGAAGTGAATGCATAAGGAATACGGTTTAGCCTGGCTATGAAGACAAAACTACAAAAAAGTACAAATGAAACAATAGACTTCTTCTTTTATTTACAGCAATTTTGAAAACCTACTTGTTACAGCAGCCTCTACTCTCCCAGTATTTTCAGCCTTCACTCTTGTTTGCCACTGCTGTTGTCTGTGATCTTTCCTTGCTGGTGTTCTCTGATTTGGGGCATACAAAATTCTCATGCTGGTCTCTTCAGAAGCACCCAGTAATAGTGAACTTGTCAGGACAAACTCGCACGCCGCTCATTCCATGTGAGTACACTTTGCTTCTGTGTACGCAAAGAAGCACTTAAGAGAGTTTATTATGAATAATAGTAAATTATTCTACATTTTCTTATCAGATAATATGAAATCAAGTAGCTGTTGAGGCATGTTGGACAGATATCTGCAAAAGTAATGATATCTGAAGATCCACAACAAAAAGGAAAAAATTTGGAAGGCTTTCAGTCAGCTCGCAGCAGCTGCAAGTGTTGCTTTGGAGAAAATAACAAACCCATCCAAGTGTCTCTCTCAGCACAGTCTCACCAAGTTATACAGATCACAGATCACAGAATGGTTTGGGTTGGAAGGGACCTCAAAGATCATCTAGTTCCAACCCCCTGCCATTGACAGGGATGCCTACCACTAGATCAGTCACTAGACCAGGCTGCCCAGGACCGCATCCCACATGGCCTTGGACACCTCCAGGAATGGAGTTGTCAAAATTTGTATTTGGCTTCTCATTTGGATATATTCCCAAAAAGGGAATTGGAACAATCAGCTAGAATTGAGTCAGTAAGTCATCCAGGTAAGAGAAATAATAAAAATAAACAATAAAAAATAGTGGTCCTATGTTTGCAAAAGCATATGACACTGGAGATAGTGCTGAAGTTGCTTTGGTATTACTAACCTTATTTTCCCGTCCATTATTTATATTCGAATTGTACAATACATATAATATGATATGCAAGATAAAACTTCATTCTAGAATTAGCCAATGCCCTGAAGGCCATGGTACAAGTGCTTCTATTTGTATAGGATTTGATCAGCTACTCTATTCCTGCTGTTTCATAGGTTAGACATCTGTAACAAAAATGAGTGGCTGTACTGACAATTAACAACACAGAAACCAGCAAGAAAAAAAAAAAAGATGAATGCAGCTGCAAACGCAGTGAAAGAAGGACACCTTGCTGGTACACAAAGTTTCATATGTATCAAATAGAGTTCAATTCTTTTTAATTTATTTGAGCATATTTTAGTGCATGAAAATTATGGTTTTCTGAACAAAGGCAATTAATGAAGGAAAAAATGTATTTAATTGCATAAAGATGGTTTTGCTTTAATTATTATTTTAATTTTTGTTTTTAGAGACAATTTTGTCTAACATTATGGATGGTGATGATTTTCACTTGGAAGCTGCATCTCTTTTTGGAAAAAAATCATTACACAGTGTTGTAACTATAACAACATTCTATTTCTCCACTGCTGTTTTACAAATTTAATTTATTGTACTTATGAGCAAAACCTATAGGAGTTTCATAAGCATTTAAATTCTATATGTGTTTCTTTATTTTTGCCAGACTTACTGATTGAAGGCATATTAATGAGCCATACATTAGGAACATCAGCACCATCCACATGCCACATGTTAGCTGAAGGAAGTGATTCTGGGCTGTCCATACAGTGAAGGATGAAACATCATCACATGCCTTTTGCACATAGGTATGGACATGTGTGTGTGTGGTAACAGTAACCTCTCTCTGCATCTTCTCTTTGCTTCTCTTTACATTACTTCAGTTGCAGTAAAGCCTTTCTGCAGAGCCAGATGGACTTTATTAGGACAGCAAGTAAGGTGTTTCCCAATGTGAGGACTTCAACGCTGTGTTTTGTATATACTCCAAATCTCTCTTTATCTGCATGAAAGGAACTAATGCCTGGGTGGCCAGATGTCTCATCTGTGCCTGTTCAGTTCTCATTTGTTTGCTGAGAAAACAAATGATGTATTGAGTATATGCTAAAGGAGCCATCAAATGAGAGAATTTACAGGGAGAAGATGGCTTTAGATGGCTACAGATTCCTCCTTTTTACATCATTAACAATCACCTTTGTCCTTCTCTTTCTGGCCCAGTAAATGGTGAGCTTTGGAAACGATAACCACATTAACTGTGAGGCTACCATCAGTTCCAACAGCCAGGGCTGCTCTATTCAGAAGGGTGCTGAGATGTATTGTCTAAACAAATAAACATCAGGTCATGTTGGGGAATGAGCCAAGTTAATCAATAATTTAATTACCAGTGACCTCATTTTCTTACTTCCAGTTGAAAGAGAATTTTTGCATTCTCACATAAGCTATCATTTATCCAACTTCTTACAGATGGATTCAGATGATCCTTTTCCTGCCTTGAGGATAAGATGAACTTAATACAAAATTATAAATGAAAAACAGATGTCTAGATATATATTCTTCTCCTCATAGCTTGCATTGCTATGCAATGGTAAATACAATTGCATTTACCCAAAATACTCATAACGAAACATTTTCTGCCAAAAGTTTAGCTTACCTCCAATGGAGGCATGTTGCTGTGGTGATAGCTGCATCAACAGGACACAACTGTTAGCAATGTTTTCAAAAGTTGCAAGCCCTTTCAAGAAGGCCAATGTTCACATGTTGTAGCTATTATTATTCGCTTTTATTGGGGAAGCAGCTGGCTGGAGGTCCAGAAATAGAACAGGTTTAAAGTGAAGCAGAAAATCTCATTAGTATCTAAAAATAAGTCATCTTCCAGGATGGAATTTGAAACCACCAGTTTTTATGCTTTTGAATGCCCTATGCTATTCCTGTTGGAGTTCTCTTCATAGAATTTTAATAAGAACTCTTTGAAGTTGGACTTTGTCTGGAATGTTTCTTTGGCTTTAAAGCCCACATTTCACATGCAGTTGTTTTAGCTAAAGAAAAAAGAAAAAGAAAAGCACCTGGATAAGAACAGGTGGTGCAACGCACAATTTTTTATAAGCATTTGGGATTTATGTGGTGTGTGGCACCATAGCCATCCCCACAGACAGGCGTGCCACAGAGAAGCAAGCATTACGTGTACTCAAGAGATTAAGCTTCCATTTTAACTGCTCTTTTGATTTCTGACTGTATGATATTGTCCATATAGATGCACTAGCACATTGCACCTAATTACTGTGCATATATTAATTATAATTCTGGCTTGAGATTCCCTGTAGAAATCAATATGCTTGTTCCTTGGCTCTCAACAAGGAAGTCAAGAGCCAGTCCTTGCTCCAAAATGATGGCAAGTAACATGGGGAGCACAATGGTAGCACCAATACCTCCACTATGCTGATGAGAAACCTGAGTGCAGGAAAACAGAAATTATTGACCCAGACAAACTAAGTCTATGTCTAGACACCATAGTGGGAGAAATGTGAGTTTCTGAGTCAGGATGTGCACAAAGGTCATGTTTTGATCACATTTTGGATGAAAGTCATGTGCATGCCAGCCATCCCCCACTGGGTTGCCGGTCTTCATAGGTAGGACAATGGGGATGTGGGAAGGCAAGGCAGAAGCTAAAGCAAAACCCAGCAGATACCCACTGTGGGCAGTCAGTGAGCTGGGTGCAGGCAACGCTGCACCTTAGCAGCTAAATGAGCTTAGGGCAAAGACACAAAGAGAAAAAAAAGGTAAATCCAACCTCCACAACACCAGCTCCCATCCTTAGGTGAAAATACGTTATGTATATGCACAAACATTTAACAGGTTTGAAATGTTCAGATGGTTCTCAGTGCACAGCAATGAATTTTAAAGAGAGTGATGGGGAAATCACTGGAATAGTTCCACAATTGTCCAGGGCCATTTGCAGGCTCCTGGGAAGAGCACTTCTGTGCAGCCTTCCTTTTCAGTGCGTAGAGACACAGAGGAGATTTGTTAGACATCTTGGAATGTGAGATATTTACTTTAAAAACCAAGAGAGAGTTGTATAGCACATCATGGATGGGTTACTGATGAGCTGTTAGATGTTTTAACATTTTGAGTGTACTGAAGAAGAAAATGCTTCCAACAGAGAATACAGCCTCTGAGCGCTGCCTTTCTTTACACCCCAGTGCTGCTTCAGTAGCAGTAACCATCTAAGGCCACGAGCCTCCAAATAAAGGCAATATGGTCTATATTACCCAAAGATGGTCTTTATTACCTCTTCCCACGAATGCCGCTTTGTGTTCATTTATGATCTGCATCAGTTTTGGTATAATGGTCTATAGATTTTCCTAAAAGTTTTTATGATAAAACTATTGCAGAATATAGACTATTTTATTAAAAGCTTTGTGAGCATCTGAAGTCAAAGCCTCACTGTTAACTGCACCTCAAACTTCAATACAACTGTAGGATTTATACCTATGCAACTAATCACATCTTCAGCAAGCACATTACTTTCATTTAAAAAAGCATCTCAAAATGTGTAAATTCACAGATGTTAATGATTACACACGTTTTCCCTTACTGCTTCAAAGCCAATACAGAAAATATTCTGCTGTAATTTGCACTGCATTGATGAGAATTTAATTAATATCAATGAAATAAAAAATTGAATTCCGAGACTTTTTGCTTTTAACATACATGGAGATATTTCTGGATATGTTTGTTTGGGATAAAAACAGAATTGTCTTGCTTGGGGCAGCAGGATTGCTGCTGTGAATGTGAAGTCAAAGGTGTGCACTGTCAGAGAGAAGAGAAAGAACCCAAAAGACCGTCTTCACCCATAGCAAGGTCTGGCTGTTCGGAGCAGAACAACGGTTTCAAAGCAGAATCATACATCTTATGGGAATGATAGAAAAAAAAAGAGTAAATAAATTGGTGAGTGAAAATACCCATCAATATCCAAATGCAACTGCAGTGGGGTTTTTTGGATACCATACACATTCTGCTACAGAGATTTCATCCATGCTCTCTCTATCTTTTTATTTTGTTTCATGCCAATATGCACATTTTTTAAAAAGGATCATTTCTCCATTTCTATTATAATTCCAGTTCCTTTCATCATAATCTAAGGCATCAAAACACAACAAGAAGTATAAAAAAGCCCCACTATACAAATATCTGTGATCCCAAAAAGTTTATTGACCTGTAGAAATATGTGCTCTATGAATTAAATTGTCATATGCTTTTCCTTCTTTGAAGCTCATGTAATTGAAGCTGATGTAAACATCTGGGTCTGTTCAAGTCCTTTCTGCATGATGGCAAAGATATTCATGGAAGTCTGGGCTCCTGAACTCCAATTTGTGGTTGTATATAAGCTCTGTGTTGTACTTTCCACTTACATTAGAAGGACTCACTCAATCCTAACAATTTTCAGAACTTTAAATACAAGTGGCTAAGTACAGCTTTAGCAGGCAGACTTAAGGCTCTGCTTCCAAAATTTTTGATCTAATCTCTGCAATAGTTTTTTCAAAGGGGCGGTCTCTGTTTTCTGAGAAGCAAAGCATTTTAAGTGGAATTTAACATGTGCACAAACAGACATGCAGACAAGTATTCTTCCTGTCTCTATGATATCAAAACCAAAAGCTGGTGTCATGGCTCAGGGTGGTACAGGGGTGCATACAGCTGACACTTCACACATGCTGCAGCTTACTGCATGCCTAAGCTACAGCGCAGGTCACTGCAGCCTGTGCCCCAGTGTCCCTCCTACGGGGACAGACCTGCTCCTAACAGGACTCTGGGTTCGCCACACAGCAGTTCTACAGTGGTAACCACTGTCCAAATGCCTGAAACGCTCAGAATAAAAAAATAATTCAAATTCTTTCCGTTCATGTCTTTGATCTGGAAATTTATTACCCTCTTCATGCCCTCTTTAATGACAGGACAACATTTTTGCCTTCTAATCAGCCATTTTCAAGGTTACTTCATTTCCCCCCTAGGTGTTCTGGAGCTGAGGCGTTAGTGCTTATGACTAGTTGCATGCAAATACATGCCCTCTGTTTTGTGTATTACACTGCATCAACAAGGTATGTTACTGACGCATCATTCTGGGGAGCATTTGTGTTCAGGTTAGTTCAGCAGTTTCACTTGGTAACCATGCTGCACACACACAGAACCTTTTCTATTTAGGAATTAAACTGACTTTAGGAAGGCTGGGAAAACAAGCATTTAAGTCCACTTCCTAATCAGAAGTCACATACAAGCTTTTAGAGGCTGTAAGCAAACAGGGTGCTTTGTCGTGACAAAGCATGCAAGCTAAAGCTGTTCCCCTGCTGCAATGATGATCCTGAGTTACTGCTCTGAAGCTGTTCTGCTGCAGTTTGAGGCCTTGCTCAAAGGTGCAAGAATGCAATAGGGTCCCATCTCAGCTGTGATTCATCATTTAGTGCAAAAACGCTGTAGGAGACTTCAATAGGACCCTGTAGGAGGTTTTGGCAGGACTCTGTATCTTCACTGTCTGCCCAAGTGGAGCTCATTATAGGACTGGGCCCCAGATGGCCTTCTTATTGTATTATACCATACCACTATGGGCAAAGGAAGCTAAGGAAACAGATTTTCAGACACAACAAAGAGCAGCATTATGTGAACACAGGGTATTGAAGGGAGACATCTGATACTGCATGGCATTTTTACAGGTGCTTAATTTCAAACACGAGAACAACCATGCTGCTGTCAGTGAATTGCTTATGAACTTAAAATTAAACGCATGCTTTGTTGGATTAAGGCTGTAGTGTAGTCTTGCCAAACTTAGCCCCTGGTTCTTTCTAACTGTATGATTAGGCCAAGCTGCTCTTTGCCATTCCTTTGTGCAATGGTGATTAAAGTGCAATGAGTGGCTCTTTCACATGGCTTTAAAAAAATTAACAACAACAAAAAAAATAATCTGTGTCATTCATGAAGATGCAGCACTGACCAAAGCTATGAGAGATGCTAATATGTTGCCGCCTTTGTTGTCTTTTCATGTCAATGAATATTACAGGTATGTGTCACTTTCACTACCACAAATCATTAGTCATGTTAGCAATGCAGCTGAAGCGTACCCGTGCCTGAAGTCATCTGGATGCCTACCAAAATGCAGCTCAGGATACGCTTCAGTGAAATCATAGCAAACACGGTGTGCAAAGTCCTTGTCTGCTCGCTAGGGGCACCCACTGGCACCAAGAAATTTACACTTCCATCTAAATTTTAGAAACAGCTTTGGGGGGAAGTGAGAGCAACAGAGTTTACTTGAGGTTTCATCAGAGACAGAGAATTTGTTTTGAATGATTCTGACTATTTCATCAGTGGTCAGTATTTTTTCTGGTTCTAGTTATGTAAATTCATTTGTAACTTTCTGTTGGAAGAAGAGTTTCCTACATAACTTTGGTTTTTGAAAAGCAGAGGCGGACCGATGCAAACACAAGGCTAAGGCCTTGCATATACTATGGTTTTAAACAAACCCTGATCCAAACCCAACTCCAAATCCAACTGAACACTTTGATGGACAGACTTTGATTTCTGCTCTGCATTTTCCTGCAACGTTTTCATTCCCAGTGGGAATAAATTCCTCAGGGAGGGGAAAAATAAATCATAGAGTCATAGAATATACTCAGTTGGAAGGGATCCACAAGAATTTTGAGTTCAACCCCTGGCTCCACACAGGACCACCCCAAATCCAAACCCTATGTCTGAGAGCACTGTCCAAACACTCCCTGAGCTCTGGCACTCCAGGGCACAGTTGGCCCTTTGGGCTGCAGTGCACACTGTCAGCTCGTGTCCAGCTGCTGTCACCCAAAACACCCAGATCCCTTTCTGCGGGACTTCTCTCCATCCTCTTGCTTCCTAGTCTGTACAAAGACCCAGGGTTGCAGCTTCCATATGCAGAACCCATCACTCACTCGTGTTAAACATCCCGTGGTTGGTGATTTCCCAAATCAAGCCTCATATCTAGGTGCTTAATTTTAGACACCCGAGTCTGATGAAGAGTCTTCCTGGAGATCACAGGCGCTGCTGTGACTGATATCCCGCCAGACTGGAAGCCCAGCCCTGCCTCGCCGTTCCTGCAGCGGTCACCTTAGGAGAAAACTCTGCAGCGACAGCGAACATTCACGGCTCGGCAGTGCCGCTCGCGGGGCTGTGGCGACCTCTCGTGGTAAACACCCGACCAGCAAACCCTGTCCCCTGCTGTACGGCAGCACCTTGCCCCTGCTGAGCGGGGTGGGAGAGAGAGAATTAACACGAATTAGCAAGAAGAAATAAGCAATGCAATGACTAGCGCTTGATGTCAGTGCTGGTAAAATCATACAGCGTGAAAATCCATGCTTTTTGAAGTAATTGGTGCCTATATTCATTGTGCATATATATTTTTCCATGACATACAGTTCAGAAGAGATTTTACATACCCATGGCCTGAAAAGGGGTCTGCTCTTTGAACCTTCCTTAGATAGCAATCCTGCAACTTTTCATGTCTTTTTGCAATACTGCTTTTGTGGAGGTAAAAATATATGTGGTTTTATGCCTGCATCGTTCAGTATCTTAGGGTTTCTTCATTGCATTGTTCCCTTCCCTTCTCTTCTCTTCCCTTCCCTTCTCTTGCCTTGTGTTTTTTTTACCCATGAAATACCTAAGCCCTGAGTTTGAAACACAGTGCATGGAATACTTAATTCAAGTAAAATTATTATTAATATTTTGAATTATGATTCTTTTTTTCCCTGGGTATAAACCTTTTTAGCCATGACCTTTACAATCCCTAAGGCAATCTGAATATGATATCGCCTAAAATGTACATTCGCATACTAATCATGGAGTTTTAATTAAAAAAACCTCAAAAGATATGTCATGGAAATATCACAATGTGTGATTCTTCAAGGCTGATAGCTCAGGCTCCTGTTTAGGCTTTCCAGTAAAGAAAGAAAGGGACTCTCGACATTCTGTTTTGAATGCTCTTTGTGAATGTAAAATAAAGCTATGAACTTTTCCTTCAGGTCTCAGTCTCTGTGTCTGCTCATACAGTTCAGGTGACCCGTTGGCTTGTTTCTGCCAGGGTCATTGCTGGCTCATGCTCAGCTTCCGGCTCACCAAAGCCCAGGGCCTTCCCCACAGACCTGCCTCCAGTCTGATACTCCCAGCCTGTCCTGGTGCAGGGGGCTTTTTCTTCCATGATGTTGCCTTTGACCTTGAATTTCCTAAGGTGCAACCCTTTGAAGTCCCTCTGAATGTCCTGAATTACCTCTCCATCTTGTGTCATCTGCAAAATTTAATTAGAAATAGATCCATGCCTGTCAGCCGTGGATATGGTTGCACGACTCTATGCAGACCAACATGAGTTCACTCCTTCTCTGCTCCAGGGGTTTATGTGGCATCCAGCCTAAGCTGGATACTTTGCCTCTCTGCAGAGCTTAATAGCATAGGTTTAGAATCATAGAATCACAGAATGGCCTGGGTTGAAAAGGACCACAATGACCATCGAGTTTCAACCCCCCTGCTATGTGCATGGTCGCCAACCACCAGACCAGGTTGCCCAGAGCCACATCCAGCCTGGCCTTGAATGCCTCCAGGGATGGGGCATCCACAACCTCCTTGGGCAACCTGCTCCAGTGTGTCACCACCTTCTGAGTGAAAAACTTCCTCCTTAGAAATGTGCTTATCTCAGCCAACTCATCTAACAACAAAACTTTTGGTTCAGGGCAGAGGAAAATTGAGCTGTGTGTGCTCGAATATCCTATGTGGGTGTGATACATAAGTCCACCAATAGTCATGGTCAATTGGCTTTCACAAAGCTACTGAATGGGGAACTGGCAAGCAGCACTGTGATAAAGTGAATCCAAATCCAATGGTGGTAAGAAGGCTGACAGGGAGAGTATTTATTAATCTAAATTCACTTAGAAGAGTGCTGAAGATAATCTATCACCAAAAGAGCATCACCATATGTGATTTCAAGCACAGCTTCTGGCATGCTAAATAATTTGGCCTCGGCCACTTGGTAGCAGTTCCCTTCTCTTTTGGCAAGCTTTGGGTTGTGCCAGTGCATGGAAGAGGTTCAAGAGATTCCAAGTGTTCTGGTGCTGCAGCTGATGACATCCTTGCATCATGGGGAATGCTCTCAGGAAAGGCAGGTCGAATGCTGGTATCAGTGGGCAATAGCAGATGGAGTATTGGAAGTGCAGATGAGATCAGAACTCTGATGCAAAACTATTGGGCAATCACTACCTGAGATTCAGGAATGAGAAATATCTTTGATGGAAAGTGGCTATCAGAACAGCTAGGAGAACTACTCCCAATGGACTCGTCTTATTTGTGTATCTGTCTTAGGTAACTAACAGAAAGGAAGTTATTAAGTCTACTACTATTAGGTATTGATGAAATGCATCTAGTGGGTTCACTTTGTGCCAAATCACAGAATGTTAGCAAATACCATGAAGCAGCTGCTGGGTGCATCTGAATACAACACTGCCATTGAGCCTGAGAGTTGTGACAGCATCAGAGGTAGGGTGTTGCTACACCATTTATTTCTTTATTTCTCTAGAGAACTCTTCCTATTTCTCGATGAATATAAAGGAAAAGGAAACAGATGGCATCACCGTAAGATTTTTATATAAAATTTTTTCACTTATCAAAATTCTCCCATTACAATTTGCACATTTTGACATGCATTGCAGTCATTTCTTGCCTATGCATGGATGTACTGCCAGAGAGAATGTGGAGTCTCCTTAGAGTTCTTCACCTGGATGTGGTCCTTGGCTCTCTGCTCTGAGTGTCCCTGTCTGGGCAGGAATTGAGTCAAGTGACCTCAGAAGGTCTCCTGCCATATCAACCATCCTGCAAGACTGTTACGTACCTGCGATACTATCAAAATCATAAGAAAAATCCTTCTAAGAGCTAAGATATTTCTGAAGATCATGGAGATGTCTGATCTTCATCCACATAGGAATGAGGTTCTAAACCCTCTAACTGACTTTAGCATGATGAGAGGAGATGGGAGAAGGAGAGGAGGAGAAAGAGGGAAGAAACCTCCATTTACATTCTAACTGGAAGAAAATACTACAGAGGTCAGAAATAGAAAGCTACCGATTTGTAGTGAAGCCTAAACACAACCAAAGCATGAGTAAAAATTAAAAAAAAAAAGGCATTGAATAGTTCTTGAGTCTGGAAAAAAGGCAAATAACTGAAGGTGAACAATATTTTCATCATGAGACAGTTGTCTGAGATAGTTGCTTGTGTACCACACAGATGAAATGGGATGTAAGAGGCAAAGCTGACTGTCATAAAGGTTATGGAAGCTGATTGTCTGAGAAGAAAATACTTCTTAGCCTTTTCCTCAGAGATCAGTTTGTGCTAAAAATATAAAATTAAAGTGTGGAAAAAACATGGAAAAAAATGCATGGAAAAAATGAGTAGAGCTTTTCTGGATAATAAATGAAAAGTGTCCAGTAGCTTAAAAACCTATTCTGCTTCCTGGTTGTTTACTCATGGATATTTCTGATGATCAGTCACAATTTTTTCTTCCCTTTCTTTTTGATGAACAAGCTAAACAGGTTTAATCTCTTCACTGAAGATGAACATAGTTTTTCTATTATTATTGCTAGGGATTCACAATGATGAATAGCAAAACATATATTTTTTGAATGCAATATTTGTGAATATATAAAAATCAAATATATAGATTATATTTTATATACTTGTACTCTATCTGATACATTATTTCATTATTATTTATTATAGTAATAAATCTTTTCTCTGACTGCAGAATGGAGGCAGTATGGGCTCACTGACCGTGCCGTCTGACTCTTGCTGCTAGTTTGTCTTCAAGACCCATTTTAACACCCTTCATTTCACATACATCTCTGTAGTGATCTCTGGAGAACAGGTGCAAGAGAGCTACCTGATGTTTTTTTTTTTCTTTCCACAGGTTTACTTCTGTCTGTTGAGAAGTGTGGAAATTGTTACATGTGGGTCATTTTATCTTTCTCTCCTGAGCCTATTTCCTTGGCATTTAAATTGTGCCAAATAAGTATTAAACAGGACTCTGTGCAGACTACTGAAAATCTATGCTAGCTCATTTCTATCTTGCACTCGGTGTAATTCCGTGTTTAAGAAGGTATTAGCTAGCTCTAGAGGAAACATCCTCATGAAGGAAATACCCCATTGTAAATAAACCAAGACTGGATGTATCACAGCTCTCAGATGATTGGTGAAGAACATTCTGCAAGTTCCACTCATTCTCACTTCCACAAATCCCTGCTGTGGTAAACAAAGAAAATAAGCTCATACCAGGAAAAGCTGAATCATTATTTGCATTTCTGTTCACCACAAAAGACGTCATGCTGGCATCCTTCCAGACAGAAACTACACATAGTGGCCACCTTAACGTGAGGAATGTATAAAGGGTTAAAAAAGGAATAAATGAAATGAGGAGTAAGAGTTTAATGAGGCCAAATATCTCACCTGGGCATTTTCAGTGAGAAATTCATTAAAGAGCACGAGAATTAAATGCCTGAAAGATGTGATTCCCATCTATAAGAAGGGTCATAAGGAGGATCTGAGAAACTACAGGCCCATCAGCCTGACTTCAGTGCAGGAAAGGTTATGGATCATCTTGTGTGAGATCGCATAGCATGTGAGGGACAACCAGGGGATCAGGCTCAACCAGCACGGGTTCATGAAAGTTGTCAATAATTCACAAATGTTGTCAATGCAATTTGTGCTTCTCATACATAAACATAGAGCAGCAGCATATAAAGATATTGGAAATCCTATCAGTCCAGACTCCCAAAGGGATTTTTAGTTCCTTGCCAAAGGCTTTTAAGGAGATGTATATAGTTAGGGGTCAGACTGCATGGATAACTGGACATAGATAGTTGAAAGTCAGAAAGTAGCAGTAAATAGTCAATATATGCTATATACATTAATACATATTTGCAGCATATAGTATCTCTATGCATATACATGAACTCTACCATGTTCCTAAGATGCAGTGCAAATGCAATGCTAAGTTTTGCACTCTGCTGAGCACTGCAGTCCCACTACCTGCTGTGACCTGGCTTCAGTCTCCGGTATGCAGCTGCTTCTGACAGTTCATGTGGCCACTTTCCTACTGAACCTGTGCTGAGCTAACTGACTTCCATGGCCTTTTTACACTTACTGTGAAGTTTTGTCCATCATTGTTGCCAATTTGAATAGTAGAAAACACCTGTATCCTGGATTTCAACACTTAGTGTCGAAACCAGATCTTCAGTTCTGCTCTTCCCACCTATTTCTAGGACACAGAGAGGGCTGCGTGCATGTCAGTGGTTAATGCATCAAGTGCCCTCTGTAACAGGGTCAGTCAGACTGTATGGCTCCATCCGGGCTGTGTGCCATCGGCTGACAGAGCTGGCTTTTGCATTTTAGTGAGAGAGTGAATGCATAGTGATCATTGTTTTAATTTCCCTGCCTGGAGTTCTTACTTGATGATCCAGTCTTTTTATGACTCTTCCTATTCAGATGAGATATTAATTTTTCCATTGCTGTGGAGATACAAACACAACCACATCTTTTTTCATATGATTCCATGAATATGTGAAATATGCATGTATATGTTTCAATTATAAAAAGTATAGTTAATGAAAAAGAAGAAAAGAAACATGTCCAGATAATCTGAGCTTACATTCAAATATCGAGGAGTACAGTTCCACATCATTGGTGGTATTGACACTAATAGCCTGGGCTGCCCACATGCTGATCACACTGGCTCCAGAAGATCAGATTGGTTTTTTAATCATCCAAATGCTGATAGCTCGCCTCCACTGACATTATACTCATCGCACAAACTGCCTGGGCAAGATGGAGTTTTAATTATCCTGGATCACAGCCTAGAAATATTAATATTTATTATTTCTTTAATTTGTGAAGTCTACAAAGAATTCTACCTTAGATACCATCAATTGCAAAATACAGAAAGCATTACTTTAAGAGATTATCAGACTTGAGAGCTTGGGAGTGTTTGCACTCACTCCATTGAATACTGTCTCTTTCCCATCATTCTCTCTCTCTCTCTTTCTTTTAATTAAAAATTTCTTTTCCCTTCTTTCCCTTTACACTTTGTGTGAGTCACTTGGACCACACTGTGACGAAATGTTTGTTGATCTAGGCATTACAATGTTGTGTGATCTTAGTACAACAACTAACACAGCCCCAGGTATTTAACTTCATATCATAGAATCACAGAATCAGAAGGGACATCTAGAGATCATCAAGTCCAATCTCCCAGCTAAAGCAGATTTCCTACAGCAAGTCACACAGGTAAATATGTTAGAAAGCCTCTTTTTTTCATGATACTTTCAGAAATTAATTCAGAACATCATGTTTATCATTACATGTCTCTCATCTGTTAAACACTCATTTGCTTCAACAACTTCTTTGCTTCTGCACAGTGCACATCGCTGGCAGATGGAATTAGCAGGAAGGTTTAACAGCCAAGCCACGTTTTTATCCAACTTTACTTCAGTCTGGTAATCATGGCATTGGGAAGACTTATTAAGAAGAAATTGCCAGTTTTCCTGTGACAGCTGAGAAGTGTGATCTTGCAGTGCCAGAAAATCTTAATCGAATAGTTTATGAATTTGAGGAATGTGGTTAGGATATTGAATTTTGCATCATATTTTTCATAACAGCTAGGATCCTCTTCTGAGATTTTCCAGAAAGACAAAGCAGTTAAAGCTCCCTTGTAACAGCTGAACTGGGTCTATCACATAAATTAAACACATTGTGATTTGAGGAGGATTTCAGCTTATCTCACTCAGGTGCCTGGGCTCTGTGTGGATGATGAAACTCATCATCCATGATGCTTTGCAGGATGGAGGGCTTTGCAGTGGCATAGGGGCCAAGCATGGACATGTGGTTTGGAAATTCAACTCTCCCTAAGTCATTCAAGGAGGAGGAAAATGAAATGTGAGAAGCAAAGAATGGTCCTGGCTGGGAACTTTTGTGAGCAATGTGGGCAGTCCCTGTGAGCAACTGCCTGGACTCCATCGATGTCCAGAGTTATGCCAGATGAAGTGGCATCAGTGAGCCTTCTAATTTGATTATGATTTTCACAGCTGGGATGGTGAATTCATCAATTAAATATCTATTGTTGCCTTTGTTTCAAAATGTCCCTGGAGGGGAAATTCAACATCCACCTGCTTCCCACCAGGAAGCCCAGCTGCTTCTCCAGCCCCAGCTTCCAGACAGAAGGCTGCCTAGGTTCATGCTCCTCTGTAGGAAGATCCCTGATAAGAATAACAGTTCTTATATATATATACAAAACAGACCTAGTTTTTTTTTTTTTTTTTCTTCTGTAGAAAGTGACTTTTAAAGGAGGAATGTGATTCAGAAAGTATTTAAGCAGTCGGTGAGAAAGTGTTTTCTAAATGTTCTCTTCTCAATGTCTTTTTCCCCCATTGCCTCCTCTCACCATCATGCTTTCCTTGGCTTAGTTCCCAGCTCCACAAGGACTCTTTTTCCTTACGGGGTCTAACACTCATGCAGTGATGCCAATGATGCCACCCCACTGCCCTACATGGCTGTTGCCATCACTGACCTGAATGGCTGTGGCCTAGGTGCGTGCCCTGCTTGTAGCCAGGCCATATGCCCAGCATGCCATCGCAACAGAGGCAAGGCCCTGAGCAGCTAAACTTAGGATTGAGATGACAGCTGCGTGAGATCACTGTGCTGCAGGAGCTTATCCAGCAGCGTAATGCTTTGGAGGCTGGCATGGCATGTTTTCATGGCCAAACAGTCCGGTCTGCCTGGTTACAATGCCCTTTTGTTTACTTGAACTCTGAGAGGATTTCATACAGTGGTCAGGGTGAACTTTGGTAGAGCTGAGATGTGACTACCAGGAAAATATGTTTTTCCTCGTCTCTGTGAGACAAAAAGCAACAATGTAAGGCCAATTTTTGTGTTTACATATGCTCAGCACCTCTTGACCTTCATAAACAGGGCTGTATCCATGAAGATGCTTGCCTGATAAGCTGCTTGTACATAAACTCCAAGCCTAATGATAACACACATAATTTTGCTTCCTATTGGACATACTTTTACACAAAACATTAAGGAACACGTTTCTGTTCCTTAAGAGACTGCTATCCTTTAATAAAACACCGCAGGCACTCCTTAGAGTTTGCAGCATTACTTTAACCTTCAACGTGATAGAAGTCAGCCTCAGCTTCTTGGCAGGAAAACAGGTCTTTTTTAAGCAAAAGCAGCAGAGTCATAGTAAAGTCCAGGAGTTCTTTAAGGAGGAGCCCTCTGCCTGTACAAAGCTGCAATACTGTTGTTTTTGTCCTCTCAGTGGTTGTTTTCTGCACCTTTGCAGATATTACCCTGTAGACAAATGAGTTCTGGTTTATCTTGAAGCAGCCAAGGACTGCAGAGGGAGTTAGAGTATCAGGCTCCCTAGAAATCCCCAATTTCATACTCTTGGTGAGGCTTGAAACCTTTGTGATGTGCTACATTAGTATAATATTTTAAATGGAGATAAATTTTTGGCAGTTTGTTGGAGTAAATGGAGAGACTGTTTGTGGCGGTGGGTTGCTGGAACATGGGCATGGATAGCACTCTGCACTGACATATGGAACTCCAAACAGCAGGGGCTGGCAAGATTAGAATAGCTCTCAGAGTTCTCCTGGTTTCCCTTGGAGGACAATCTGATACCTTAACATGGGTGACTGGCAAATGAGAGCATAAAAAAACCTTAGAAATGCCGTAAATAGTACAAACTTCACTTCCATTCAAGCTTGTGTCTGAGATCCCAGATGCTTCTGAGGTCTGCTTTATGAATTGAATAGGAAAATGAATAAGAATGCAAAATACATAAGGAGCTAAGCTTTAAAATGTGTAAATGATTCAAAATGCCCCAATTTGAGAAAGAGAGTAAACTCAGGACGCCGCTGGTAGTACACATTCTGAGTCTTGATGTAATCAACACGGAAGAAACCAACTCGGGGAGTCCTAAAGAGCACAAGCATTGCACACTTCTGTTGAATGAGGGAGTCCGAAGCAGAATAGCTAAGGTATTTCCTAAAATTGCTCCACAGACAAGAGGTTTTCAGAGGGACAAATTGTGACCATTTTAAGTATAAACATTCTCTAACACAGCAGGATAGATCAAACATGAAATCAATAGTGAATGTGGTATTTCTGCCACATAAACTGAAAAATAATAAAGCAGAAAGTGGGGAAATTGAGCTGCAAAATGGCAGAAAGTAGATTAAAATGGGACAAAAGAAAACAAAACCTCAAGTCAGATCTGTTACAGGAAGTATTTGCTTCAATTACGAGGTATGCCTCAAGCGTTATCTCTTCAAAATGTGGTTGCCCTTCTGTCTCAGCGTTGTCCTGTGTTAGTCAACTACCCCATGCCTGCAGTTCGCATTGTGCTGCTGAAACATGAGGTCGGATCATATCTCTTTAAAAAAAAAAAGAAAAAAAAAAAAAAAAAAGAAAAACCCAGGCTGGGAAGGGGGAGCTAGAGCTCTGCTGCATTGGGCTGCTCCCATACAGAGAGGCTGCAGCAGTGGTCACGCATCCCTCCACAGCTTGCTGATTTTGCAAGAGAGGAGGAAGAAGGATCATTTTGCGGTCCAGATGCTGTCAAACACAAGCAACCAGTGGAAGAAATGGCACAATGAGCAGACAAGCATGTGGAAGCAGTTTATGAAGGAATAGTTAAACACAGAGCTTTGTCCTGGCCGATGCTGTAAGTACAAGCTCAATCTCAGATCCAGCGGTCTCTGTATTTGTTTGTGGGAGATGTTTTATGGGCATCCCAATGCTTTGGGAGGTATTTCACAGATATTGTGTTGCTTTTAGCACTCACATAATAGTGTACTGAGCCAAATAGCAGCACTGCCTGCATCTCGATGGTTTTTGGGTGACTCACGAGCTGCAGTGCGTTGGCAGGGTGGGTGAAACATAGGGCTCTGCATAGGAACATGTTCTCTGTTCCGGATGGCTCACTTGGGCTCCCCGCTGCAGCCACGCAGTGCTGCAGTACCACCCTGCTTCTGCGCCGGCCTTTGGAGCTCAGGGCTGCCTTCAGGCACAGGGGAACACGCTACATTATTTCATGCTACAGTGGCTGACCTAATTTTCAGAAATTCAACAATTATTCATTATGCAACCTTACTTCACACCAACTGCCCTGTTCTTAATTTTCCTTATGTATGCAGTTGTAGAAAGCATATGAAATTCCAAGGGCTTTGCGTGCTACCTTTGGGAGGCTGGATCCTAACATAGCTCTGAGAGTGCGCCAAGTATGATTTATTACTCATAGGAATGAACGTTTTCCTGCCTTTTGTTCTCTTTCTAGCTGAGGTAGATGTATGCATTTTTGAATGTAAACATTTGTTCTTATGGAAATGCAGTGTTTTGTATTCTGGCAGATGATTTGATGCCTTTTGTTCTCCATCTGCTCTGAGGATCTAAATCAAGCTTTAGATTTGGCTTTAGTGCCAGCTTTAAAACCAAATTCAGAAAGCAAAAACTGTGAGCAAGTTTATTGCACTGTGTTTCTGAGGAAATTTTTTTGTAACCAGGCATTGTTGTTATTATTTTTTTAATTACAGCTAAAATTAGCTTTGCAGCAGAGTGAAAAACTAAGTCATGAGAAATTTCCTCATCCTTTATAAGAATATTGATTCTGCTTTAATCTACCCAAGTACATGTAAGGCTATGCTGATTTGTTCTGAAGTAAAGATTTCCATCTTTTTGATGGCCTCTGCAGCTGTACGTTGGTAGTCACCAGCTGCTGCAGGATCCCCAGGGAGATCTCACTCCGGCATCAGGGAGGTGGCAGCAGGGGGGCTGTGCTGAGCAGCCCTGCTAGCCTGTTAGGGAGAGTGAGTAGGTAATGCAAGGGTAATCATCTTCTGTGCATCTCTTCTGGGAGCTGGCAGAGCTGCTGATGCTGGCATGTGAATACTCTCTTCTGACCCTGTCATGCTGGGGATATGCCACCCGTACACTGAGGAACTCACAGGGATCTTTTCTCATCGTCGCTCTTGGTGTTGTCCTCACCTTGTGTTCTCAGAGGTATCGCAGTTCTGTGACAGTTCATTTGCAAAGCAAATTCTTATTGCTCGCCATCCAAACCTGAATTATGAGAGGCCCAGTTTAGCCCTTAATTAGCTCACATCAAAACATCATTACCTTAGGAGTGCCCAGAAGGGAATGTGAATACTGAGGCTGTGGCATTGCCAGTGTTTGCTCTTGTCTCTTTCTCTCCTATGCAAGGATTGTCACCAACACTATGCAGAATCTCTGGTTAGAAACAGAATTTTCAAAGATTGAGAGAGCAATCATTTGCTTTGTCATGGGAGGGTTGTATGAATACAAACAGACTACAAAAAGCCAATCCCACGTAGAGAATTTCTGTTCCCACAGAAAACGTGCAGGACCATGACATAATTTAATTAGATAGAATTGTTTTATAGGCTGCTTACTGCTGTGTGAAGGCAGTGGGAAAAGTTCAGCTCCTGTGTACTTCCATTGTTTTCAACAGAATGACACTGGGGTGGATTTGGCATTTTTGGGGCCAACTGGAAAAGCATTTCTTTCTCTGAACCTTTTACTTGATTGTTTTCCTGATTCTCAGACATGAATCTTTATGGACTTCAGGGCAACCGGCCAAGATTCATACAAAAATAAAACGAAGGACCTCAGATGCCCAAGATCGTGCTTGCCTGAGGCTCCCTGTAAAGTCAGTGGAAGCACAGGAGTGCTTCCCAGAAAACTGACAGACCACATACCTAAAATGAGCCAGAGGTCATTGCGCTCACAGTGATTGGGGCTTCAAAAATACTGCATTACATTTCACACTAAAATATATGGTAGTATAGGTTTTTGTAATCCAAAAGAGCATTTTCTTGAAGAATTTAAACAGTAAGTGTCTAGCTGCCCACTTTGTTTAAACTCTTAGGATAATGCACAGAAATGGAAATGCATGCATGGAAAATGCATGCATGGAAAAAGCATGCATGTCACATTTCCAAGTATTTGATCTTCTGAAAGATTTAATCTTTGTAGAAATAAGTATTAAATAGTTCATCAATAATTTTTGTTATTTATGCAGTCCAGCAATTACTTCTGCCTCAACTAAGAAATACAAGTTGCACATTGATTTGTTGTGGCACCTTTTTTTCTGTACTTAATATTCCAGTTTTTCTCATCAGTGTGTAATTAATACGTATACATGCTTTTTTGCAGTCTTGAACTAAATCTTTAAACAAAATGGTCTAATTTATTAGCATTTTCTTAGTTTTTTGGCCATATCAACAGTCATTCTTTGGAATTTTTAGCCAGTATATTGTTGTGATGGAAGCACAACAGAGCTGTGTAAGGAAGATTTCAGTCTATCTATGAAGATCTAAATGTATTCATGCACAAAAACCTCTACAACTATTAAGTGGTCCAGAAATAAATGAGGCTTAACTGTTTTCCTTAAACTTACCTGTAGAAATATTCTCCACCTAGACAAAACCAAATCAGATGGGCGATGATTACACTCAGGACAGAGTGGAACAGCTGTTAGCTTCTCTGGTGACCTCTCAGGAGGGCATGAATATGCATAGGCTCCCCTTAGCTGTAAGGTTCAGCTACTTATTCTTTACAGAGAATATATGTAGTTGCGTAACACAGAATCAGAGAATTGCAGGGGTTGGAAGGGACCTCAGGAGATCATCGAGTCCAACCCCCTGCTAAAGCAGCTTCCCTACAGTAAGTCACACAGGTAGGTGTAGAGATGGGTCTTGAATGTATCCACAGAAGGAGTCTCCAAAACCTCTTTGGGCTTCCACAAAGAAGGAAATAATAATCTTAGTATTTAAATTACCAGTTTTAGTTAAAGCTTTTATTGAAGTAGCTTGCACCTCACGTAATTATTTTAGGACAGATTAATATACCTGGCTGCCTATTTGCTAATTATACATGGTACATGCTGAAGCTTTGCAGCGTTAACATAAAAATCACATTCGTGTTTTAACCAATGTAAGTTGAGATCCTCCAAAGCATGACAACAGCTTCAGAGTGGTCTGGTATGCTTTACAAGCAGGCACCAGCTGTCACTAAGTCTTGTTGCATAAAATCATACTATGAAAAAGTTGCAAATGTCAGGAGATGTCTGGAAACCCCATGGGACAGGAGAAGGATTGCAGCCTTGTGCTTTCAATCCTTTCTTATACCTCCTGCGCTTCCCCCATAAACTGCCCCATCTGAATCTTTCCTTTCCTTTTCAAATTCCTCCTTCCATATAATTCTTTTTCTCTCTCTCAGGCCGATTGCTGCATGAATTACCAGCTTTGATCTCTGTCATTAGTTTTTCTGTAACAGCAGTATCCCTGTCCTGCCTCAGTTCCCAAAAAGCATCTCACATTTCTCTTACTCCCTGAGGGTGGGTTTGAGGCACTGACCATACCTGGGCTGCAAAATAAGAAAGACGGGGAAGAGAAATCTCACCAAGCCCTTAGTTGTCTCCTTTGTGCTCGCTGGTGCAGCTAAGCTCATGCCTAAACTGGGACCAGCACAAACATGTTGAGCCATTGTCTCTGGCAAGATCTGTTCATTGACAAGAGACAGAACAGACTGTATGTTGTAGGGTGATCTTTGCACTGTAGAGTGAAGCGGACCCTTTCCAGGCACTGACAAGTGATTTTGACCTTGTTATGTTCATTATGTTAGTCTGGCACTGGAAACCTGTCTCTTGTATAGACCTTTGTTAGCCCAGCAGTCCTGTACCCAGAACAGTGCTGATCCACTTGAGCAAAGTAGACTTCAGAGCTGAAGAACTTAAAGTGATTTTCAGTTTGCTCTGGCTACATCTATCAATGCTAAACACGTCTCTTTAAATTGTAATGGTCGTTTGATGTTTATCCAATATATATGTATGTACACATAGGGACTTCCTCCAAACAACAAGTCATGAGCTTGGAACATAGACAATTATACGCAATAAACTATTTGGCTGTGTTTGTTACAGCACTCTACTGCAGAAAAATGGATTATTAGACCTGAAAGGCTTTTTCAACTTTCCTAAAAGCCACAAAAAGTGATTTATTTCAGTTTCTCATGAGCTGTGACAAGGATGATGTCAGCCAAGTTGTACGTGCTCTGTGTTATAAATAATAAGTGAGAATGACCACATCTCCTCTTTCTCTAATGTATTAGTGTTATAGCTGGATGTAAAGGGCAGCTGCCTGCTTTATATGGGAGATAATGGAATTGCTCTGATGTGACTGAAAGTATTGATCTTGGGGGCTCTTGCTTGCCACCTTATTTCTTAATATCTGTTATCTCTCATACCAGGTTGTAAAATGGTGCCGTGTTTAAGAGGGATAACTGTAGGATCTTGAAGTATATATAAAAAAAGCAACAAATAAACAAACAAAAAAAGCCCATCTGGAAATAATAGAACAAAGTCCATGTTCTTTTTGGTCATTCTAAAATTTAGAATATACAAATCTTCCAAAAACCCTTTTAGTGGATCTTCATCCATTAATTATTAATTTAACAACTCCAATCTGAAATACACTTCTCATTTCCTTCTTCCTTTCTCCTGCAGTACTTGCAGAGAGAGCTTTGTTGTTATAAGCTTCTCATTAATCATAATTTTCACTAATAGGGTGCTACTTAATCAAGTAGTTCAAACCACTCTGCAAACACTCGTGGATGCTTCTTTATGATACCCCTGTAGCTTAATATAGTCGTTTGTGAATAATGCTATTTCATATATTCATATTTGAATATATATGCTAAAAGATCCATGTTCAATTCCATCTTTCACCTTTCTAACATTTTTAATTAGGAAAAACTGCACTGAAATGACTGCTTAGAAAACAAAGTATCTAACTGGGCATGTTGTGAAGCAACAGGAGTAATGGAAGAGATGTCGAATCTTGTGCATACCAAATCTTGGCAGAGCTGTCCTAAGAATATTTTTAAACAACAGTTGTTGGCATGAATGACAGCTGCTAAGCATGCTATATTTCCATCTTTCATACTGATTTGCAGCATCTGCAAAGGAGTTAACTATTCTCAGCTTTGAAAAAATTTTCTCCTCACCATCTAGATATCCTGAATCCAGCCAAGCCTGTGTGTTAATCTCCTTGCTTCTGCAACATTTGGCATTCCCAGACGTAAATTTTCAGCATAGTGTGTCTCAGTTTAGAGATGAACCCTCCTGCTTACAGTGGAGACATTCATATAGATAAATTATCTCCTTAAAAGCATACTAGTCATAGACAGAAAATGCCAAGCCATTTGTCTTCAGTTTTGGCTGACAAATGGCACAGATGTCTGTCCACACTTCTGTAAGTATGTTGTGATCTTAAGAGACTCTTCCTGTGGCTTTTACATAGGAGTCAGCTTGGAGGACCAGGAGAGAAGGCAGTAAGCGTGTTTACTTTTGATTAACATTGGTAACTGAAAATAAAATTCAGCCTTCCAACAATTGCTTCAGGGGGTGTGTCAGTTGCTCTAAAAAAGACTGTATCAGGTGGATGAGCAGCACTTAGAGTCATAGTGTCTTGGAATCATCACTTTTGGAAAAGACCTCCAAGGTCTTGTTGGTGCTTCTCTCACTACTGAGTCCATTGCTGAAGAAACTTTTTACTCTGCAGAAACATTTTCTTGCCTGTAATGTGTGGAATTATTTTGCGGAAGGAATACCACCTGGAAGCCATTCCCTGTATTTTCTTAGTGATTTGCCTTTCTTCTTGACAGGAGTTGTGAAGGTATACAGCATTAAGTCTGTGAGAGTAACTTTATGCTACAAAAGTAGGAGTTTTGTACAACTTCACTGTCATTACTTCAGACCTTTTTCACCTAAAAAGTGCCCTCCGCCAAACTTTTCAAGACCACAGGATTGCCACATGGGGCAGAGAAGAGACCTGCGACCAGCGTTGCGCACTTGGTCTGTGGCCCAGATCTGGCATGGTCCTAATTTGAACACATGAGTGAATAAGCACCATCTAGAGAAGGGACTAAGTCCTGCTTTTGGGGTGCAGGGCTGTAATGGTGTAGGCACAATCAGTATGTGCTCTATATTTTTCCAAAATGGAAAGAAAAACATTGTCCAAGTGGTCTAAAGGCTATGCGTGTTTCAGAAAATATAAATGGCTTTTTATGAACGGGATGAGAACTCTTCCCAAGTCTTCTGCCTTGCCATATTGCTGCTTCTGACTTCATCTTTTTGCAGAAAATTTTGTCTGTCCTGGATCTTAAAGGTTATGGTATCTTTTTCTATGCCTTTGTCTTTCCCTGCTAGTACTGACACAGAAGCTGTTGTGCATGATTTTACTGATTTTCCACAAACATAAGGTTGCCCTACTCTACACTTTTCTTTTAAGCATGAACTGCCTGTCCTTACCTTCAAAGCCTTTGCCACTTTAATGCATGTTGTTCTCCAACACTGTGAGGCTGACATCCCTCTACAGTTGGCTAATAATAACATTCTCTGACATTCCCATGTTACGTTTTTTCAGTTGAATCTCTCAGTATTTCCTCCCACAAAAAATTCAAAGGGTGCTACATACTAATATGAGTCAAAGGAGGAGGATGATGAGGATGGACTCTACAATTTGTGCTTGAAACCACACTGTGCAGCGTGGCCATATGTCCCTACCAGCTGGTGCTAATAGGTAGGAAATTTTAAATGGTTTCATTTTCTCCTTGCCATTCCGCATTACTGTTCTGTCAAAAATATCCTAGAGAACTCTATTTAGGTAATAAAGTATGAAAAGTAGTTGGTCTTTTAGCCATTGAGGTGTTCTGGCAAGTCTGTAACTTGTAACAAGTGTTGTACTTGTTTCTGGAATGTTTCTAGGCTAGCCACTAGGTATTGTGACTTTTTTTTGTCAATTTTGGACAATTGTGGAAATTGTGAATGACTGTTCTAGGAATTTTCTGAGACAACAAAAAAGTCTCTACAGTTCAAGAAGGCCAAGGAACATTTTACTCGAGTGCTGTAACACCTAAATATCTAAATACCAAATACTAACCGCTTGTACTGGTCAAGCATTAGGTATGTGTTATGGTAAATCTGATGCTATGTGCTTGGCCTTGATGGTTTAGTCTCTGAGGCAGCCAGACTCCAGAGCACTTCAAAGAGGGAGGATGGCACTGAAGAGGGCTTCTCTCTTGTTTCCACAAGCAGCACTGGTTATCATTGTAGTTTATATATACTTTCCGTAGGTCAGGACCAGTCTGGTCTAAAATAAAGGACCTAATTTCGCAGCTGAGGCCTGTTCATTTAGATGGGCGTTATGTGTTTGCAGACTGCTGCTGATTACTTGATTCCTTCTGATAGTGCCAGGTGAAGTATCTTTATCTCAGTTTTGATAATTTTGTGCAACAAGCAAATACCTATTACAAAATATTTTGCTTCCTGCACAAAATCAGGCAGTCCTGTGCTATGTCTGGGCACAAGGCAAACACAACAAAATCAACATCAACATTGAAATTCTCTGCCAGCTGACTGGACAAACTTATCTATATTAGGTTGCTAGATAATGTACTGAGCCTGCAATTTGTTCATATCATGATTCTCTAAAAGCCGGATCATCATATTACACACTGCTGTGGGAGCAATCTTCTGTTTTAGACTACACTAAAATGTTTCTGACTTAATGCAAAAAAAATGCATCTGTTTTTGCTTTCTACTCACACGCTTGGCAAATCTGAGATGCATGAGTGAGCTCTCTTTTAAAATAAACCTTTGTTGCCACCACTAAGGTATTCCCAAACTGCAAATGGAAGATTATTTCATTTTATCCAATTCTGATGGAGAAATTAGGTATGTTTTTCAGTGACCCACAGGTCAATTAACTCAGTTACCACTAGATAAGAGGGCAGATGTAAATTTCAAAGTTGAGAGCTTTTCTTCATGCTTTCCTAGATGCCAGTTTCGAGATATTCAAATTTAGGTGCTGTCAGCTTAGATGTCCCAAATGATTTCTAGAGCTTGGCTGTGCACTGCTGGGTTGGAAAAGATCTCCAGGAACGGAGCAGTGCTCTGATGTCACACTCTGTGAGATCTTTCTTTGGATAAAAGCTGATCAGTCTCCAAAGCCATTACTTTACTCATTTCTACTCTTGGAGGCCTGCCTGGGAACCTCACTGCTTTTTTGATTCATTCATTATTCTGGGGAAATTTCAACTTATGTATTTTTATACCCATGTCCTCTAATATTTTAAATGGCTCTTCTTCCCTTACTATGCTCATCCATCTATTAGATTTTAAAAAAATAATCTTACCTTTTCTGTGCTATCTTCTCTTTCATTCTGCTTGGCTGAAGAGGACAGTTTCTCTTAGTCTCTGCTTAAAGGGTAGGATTTTGATTCCCTTTGCTGTCCTTGTGGTATCAGTCATGTCTTTGGGGAAGCGTCATTAGTTTCTTGCTGCCATCTGCTATGCAGCTGGTTCTGTATCTACCATTTTTGTAATATTTCAATCTTTTCCTGCTTAATGAATAGTTTCCAAAGTATTGATGTTTCTAAACTTCAGAAGTGAGATTTATGCAGATTCCTTTCTCTGCTAAATAATTTTTCAATGGAATATGTTAGGTAGTCTTTGCATAATTTTTGTACTTAAACTCACTTCGTGTTTGTTTTCATGTTTTTAATTATTATTTCCTTTCTAAAGCTTTGCACACTATTGATGTTGCGCAAAGGATGTGCAGTTTCCCAAATCACTTCTTCCAGTCATAAAGTGGTAACATCAGTTTGATTTGTTAAAAATATTTCCTACTAAAATGGCGATTTTGTGTTCCAGAGTTCTTGGATGGAGGTAATCTGGTTTCTTCCAAGTAGAGAGAGTTAACTTCAGCTCCTACCGTAATCATGGCAATTCAAGTTTTTACACCTCTTTTTTTTTTTTTTTTTTTTCTACTAGCCATGTCATCTTGGTCCCAACACTGAACTCTAACATGAGATGGGAATGCTACTTACCTCTGTTGTATTACCTGTGTTACTGGTCGTGCGTGAGACTTTGTAAGTAGAAGGACCATATCTCACATTGGGCCCAGAAGTCATCTGGAAGCTGTTGCAGAGTGGAAGATCATCATTCAGTGAGGTGGTACACTGTACATGGTCTGTAGCCTACAACTGCTACATACTTCCTGACATGATCAATCAGAGCTCAGCTTCATCAGATGAGGTCATCAGCTCTCCTGTCTCACCTGGAGATCTCTCAGACCAGGGCTGTTTGCATATCTCATAGTGTCTAAAGTAGAGAATGACTTGGCAATCATGATATCAAGATGATCTTATCATAAACTTTCCAGTGACTCAACACAAGAAAATATTTTTTTGGTAGTAGAGGACAGGATAACAAGAAGGTTTGATTTCCTGAGCACTGCTTTAAGAGATGTTAATATCTTCCTGTCCACAAAAACAAACAAAGAACGTTTTGAATAATCTGTAGATTGCAGGTCTGAAATTTCCTCATCAGTCTTTTGTCAGTCAAATGCAGATTTCTGAATTACAGATCTGAGGATTTCAATCTATCTCAAACCTTAAGAAGAAGATGCTGCAAAACATGTTCATACAATAAATAAAATCATTGATACATATGTGCTACAGATCAGTGTTTCATGATTACTGATTGTCCCTGAAACCAAATACCTGTAGCAGAATGGAAAACTTCCATGTAGTAAGGAATCCTTATTTAATGAAAGAAATAAATGCATTCACCACTTGAAATAGTTCTTCTTCTCATGGCTTTCAAACGACTGTGGCGAGCCAATCTTTCCAATTTTCATTGTAACTATTGTAATAATTATGAAAAAGACTCTGAACCGTACCAAAAGCAGGCTGATACCTTCCTTCCTGGGCTGCTGTGTTGCAAGGTGAACAAAGAGAAAGATGCTCAGCCAGAGAAGATAGCAAGGCCAGCTTGTATTGATAGTTGAGGTTACGTGGTATTCAGGAAATGGCAACACTGAGGTCAGGCATGAATTCATTTTAGGAGGATTTGAGTATAGCTACTGCTTGCACTTGAAGATGAAATCAGATTTATTTTTAAAACTGTGAGGGGTATCTTTCCTTGTATACATTGAATGTTTGAAATTTGATTGTTTTTTTTTTTTTCCTGCTTTAGACATTTGAACATAGACAATAACTTAGTTATTTGTGAACATCCAAAACAAACAGTAACATAAACACAACATTCTAAACCAGTATCTGCAAAATGCATGTCAGAAGCACCAACAGACTTAATGCATTTGTTATAATGATCTTTTGTGTACAACACAGTAAAGTGCCTTTGTGTGACCACAGAGGATATCTGCTTTCCCTTGTATTTCAGCTAGGAGTAATGTTGCAAAACAAGAGTCAAGGTGAGACCAACACTTGGTGCTGAGTTTTCTGGGTTATTCCTTAAGAAAAGTACTTGTGAAATATAGTTTATGTAGCTAAAAGAATGATTTTACTAGTCCAAACATAATTAAAATAAAGACAGAAGGAAATCCTTGAGGATACTCACTCTGCTTTGGAGAACCATGTTATCGCAACACTTGACTGACCACTTCTGACCTTGTATTGCAGCTGGTGTATTTATTCTGAAATGTATTTTCTGTACTAAAGCTTTGTTCCTATCCTGTCCTTAATGTGGTTTCTCACCAGGGCCTCATAAGAAATAACTCATTGCCAGGTATTTCACGAACTCTTGTATGAACAAGCCTGCACAGATCGATATGTTGCTGCAGTGGTACCAGAAATTATTGCTGCTTTTAGCCCAGAGATAGCTATGAGACTAAATCCTGCTTTACAGCAAGCAGAACTTATTGATTAAGCTGGGTATTTCTAAATGGCATCAATTTGTACAGTCAAGCCATAATCCATTTATGCTATTTTTTTTTCCTCTGCTTAATAACCCCGTTGTTCATATGTTTGTTTGCTAATGCATAGCTCTTCTAATTTCTGCATTGTGGTTTACAGACAGTCTCAGTTTCCTGTTTCACTGGAAAACTCATCAAATGATGGAGAACTAACTCTCAGCAGGACTAATTCTCCTTCTTCTTGTCTTCCTGTGAGGCACCTACTACTTTCAGTTTCAGAGAAAAGATCCTCACACCTCTGGGTTTCTGGAGAGCAGCAATTCTGATGAGCGTTTCAATACCTGGCCTATTTTTGGCCAAGTAGTTTTTTCTCCAGCTGTTATGTGTTGCTCAGTAGTCACTTTGAAGCATCCACATTGGGTATGATCACTTCATCAGAACTCAGTTAAGGGATTATTTACACATAGTTCAGCACACAGTCCCAGACAGTTACTGTAAGATAATTTGGATGCCACAGAATCTGACTGCAAATTGGTTGTACTATCATGAACCATTTCTAGAGCTTTACATATTGATATATGCAATCATACTTCCTGAGTCACCTCTCCTGTAAATGAAATATTATAATTCATATGTTAAGCACATTTACTTGTTGAGGATTGCATTTCCCTAGTGCCTTTTGAGAAGAAACAGATGAAATTAGCACAGAATTTATATATATATATTTAATTTCAATAAGCTTTGTATTTTTCTTGAGAATATGTGTTGCAAATTTTTTTTCTGGCCTTTGAGACAAATTTCCTGTATTCCATGGTTCGGAGTAATGGTTATCACAGCCTGATGTCCTTGTGTAGCGTTGACCTGTGTGGAGGTACCAGCTTCATAGTGAGATCCGGCTATCAGCTCTGCTTGCTGCAGCAGCTGTATTGCTGGGTTCTTGTGCTCTGACCGATCTGTTTTTGGAGCTAGCAGCTTCTCTGTCTGATCAGGTAACTCTGAACTGTTTCCCAGTATGTGCTATAGATGCACCCAAATTTTCCTCTTGAGATCATTGCCCAGCTTCACTGTCTGCTGCTGGAGGCTGTTGTCTTTCTTTCAGTAACAAAGAAGTTTTCACAAATATGGTACAGGTTTTTTTTTTCTATTAAAATGTAATACTGAAGTCTAAACCAGCTGTAATTGATTCCAAGATTCATAAGTCATGCTTTTCTGAACTTCTCAAGAAATCACTGAGGAAATGTGAGCGTTGAACTACAATGTTTTGGTTTCAATCTACGAGAAAAACTGCATAACTTAAATCATTTATCCTGGTGATCACTTCCTTTTTGCAAACAGTTCTTGGTTGGTGTACTTGTTTAGATAGACATGAATACAGAACTTTCTGTATCGTAGTCTGGCTTGCTATGTGCTTGATTTAATGCATTACAAATACTCACCTTGGAAGATACAGGGAGATGGGGCCTAACAACTTTCAGGAACAGTTTGGATCATTGACTGAATTCATGGACTCACAGATCACTGCCCCAATGTTATTTAAGCTGCTCCTCAAACTTAGGCTCTTTGGAAAAAGCCTGCTGTCTGTAACAATTATCCTAGACAAATATGGTCCTCTGCTCTCTGTGGTTTATCTTTATAAATTTTTGGCATAAAACTGAAAGAACTCCTACTTGATTGGAGGAAATGGTCTCCAGTTGTGCCAGAGGAGGCTTAGATCGGATTCCTGCTATACTACTTAACTATGGTTATAGGATTGCAGGTCCCAGAGTCCCATTTAGTACACCACGGGATCTAAGACAGATAATTGCTGCTCTCTGTTGCTTGTGTAGCCTTGCAAGGGATAGGCACAAAGAAGAACATTTGGATCCAAAAATCATCACGTTCTGAATATGGAATTGCCTTTTTTCTTTTTTTTTTTTTTTTTTTAGCTACTAATAATCTGTTGTCTCCATAAAAATCAACAATAGTGCAGCATTTTTATTCTTGACAGTATCATTAGAATCACAGAATCACAGAATTGCGGGGATTGGAGAAGACCTCAAGAAATTATTAAGACCAGCCACACTGCTAAAGCAGGTTCCTACAATAGGTTGCTTTGGTAGGCATCCAGACAGGTCTTGAATATCTCCATAGAAGGAGACTCCACAGCTTCTCTGGGCAGCCTGTTCCAGTGCTCTGTCACCCTTACCGTAAAGAAGTTCTTCTGCATGTTAGTACAGAACTTCCTATGTTTAGTTAAGTTTTAGGCCTTTACTCCTTGTCCTATCACTATGCACCACCAAGAGCCTGGCCTCATCCATTTGCCTCCTACCTCCAATTAGATATTTAGAAGCATGTATCATATGAACTCTCAGTTTTCCTTTCCCCAAGCAGAACAGACCAGGTTACTCAGCCTTTCATCATAAGGGTGATGCTCCAGGCCCTTTATCATCTTTGTAGCCTTTTGCTGGACTCCTGCTAGGAGATCCCTGTCTTTTTTCAGATGGGAAGCCCAGAATTGGACACAGAATTCTAAATGTGGCCTCATCAGGGCAGAACAGTGGGAGAGGATCAACCCCCTAGACCTGCTGGCCTTGTTCTTTTTAATGTAACCCAAGCTCTCATTGGCTGCCTTCGCCACAAGGACACAATGCTGGCTCATGGCCAACCTGTTGTCCACCAGAACATCCAGTTCCTTCCCTGAAGAGCTCCTCTCCAGCAAGTCATCCCCTAACCTATACTGATGCATGCAGTTATCCCTCCCCAGGTGCAAGACTCTACATTTGTTGTTGTTAAACCTCATCAGGTTCTGCCCTGCTCAACTCCCCGGTCTGCCCAGGTCCTGTTGAATGGCAGCACAGCCTTCTGGTGTGTCAGCCACTCCTCCCGGCTTTGTATCATCTACAAACTTACGGAGAGTGGACTCTATTCCTTTAATCAGGTCGCTGATGAAGTTGTTGAACAAGACCAGACCCAGCACCGACACCCTAGGGAACACCACTAATTAGAGGCCTCCAACTAGAGGCATTAATAATTAATTAGAGTTAATAATATAATACCAATCGCATCTATGGTGTTGATGCCATCAATAGTACTAAAGTATTGGCATTTTGGAATGCTTTTCGTTTACACTTATCTTAAAATTATATGTGATAAAGAATGAATGACCACCTTTTATATTGCACAGCAATATAAATGCAGAAACGTATACTTGTGTGATGGCACTGATTTATATCTACTGATGGTCCGGACTGCACAATTTCAGTTAATTGGCTGCACCAAAGCTGTCTAGACAATAAACATATTAAGGGCACGTCTATTCTACTTCTAGCATTTCTAGTTTGATGGTATGCTATCATATTACACTGTATCAGGTCTGTCTCAAATTTCTATGTGACAGCTATTTCTGAGAAGCAACTTAGTATATTTAAGTGTCATACTTGCAGTTGTGTGGTAGCCTTGAATTTAGTTTAACCATTGATAGAAATGAATTTCAAACCCAGCTATTATACTATGCATAGACAGGAACAATTTGTATTTAAGACATTCCTGTTTTCTCAGATTTTTGGATATATATATTTTTTTCTTCGAGTCTTATCTGCTTTCTCAGGAATGCAAGCTCTATAATAATCTATTTCAGGTTGTCTTTAACGCTCTATGAGTGAAACACTGGAGTTCAAATTTTCTGAACAGTTACATGTGTCCACTTACTAAGGCTTACTTCTGTATACAATTCTGTAGGCTGTTCTGCATGTTTACCTTACTCTGGCCACAGTACGCAGCAGTGAGTGTTCTGAAGTTCATGTTAAAGTTCACATTTATGACACATAATGTGGAAGTTGTGTAGCTGCACAAAGAACTGCCAGCCCATTTTGTGCACCAGTGCTGCAGCTAGGGATCTGAGCTCATTCAGCCCTATTGCATAGAGGAGGATTAAAACTGTGAGAATTAAATCTGTCATATGCTCCTGCCTAATAAATCCAGGAAAAGATGGAAATTTAGTGAACAGTGGAGCCATTCTGTATTTACAGTGGCATGTGAGAGATTACAAATTAGCTCTGAGATGACCTCATAATATTTGAGATCGGAGATTAGATCTCAGGAAAACTTGGTTTTGCCTCTGCTAGCACTGATTTATGAGCCCTCACTTTTGTCAGATATCTTTGCTTTTTTTCCTTTTAAAGTGATGCTTTTTATGCTCATGAGTTTAATACACAGGAGTGTGAGTTTTTAGCATGTGTAACAGTGCCTATCTCCCTGTATTTGCTGTTAAAACCATTTTTGGTAGAATCAAGCTGAATTTCATGTTCATGAGATATGACTGAATTGTACATTTTTCATTCAATTTACACTTCACTAGCAAAGCATTTTTGAAGGAGAATGAAATGTTCTAATTAAAAAAAAAAAAGTGTTTTTCTTGCACTTCCTTTACACTTGGACTCTTAGTGTCTGTTATGCTGCAGGCAGAGGTAAGCATTTGAATAGCAACGTGCTAGGACCTTTACCTATGTCTTCTAATCTACAACTAATCATGGGCATCCACAAAACTGAAGGCTGTTTTTACAGATTGACTACTAAACATCTTCCCTTCACCAAAATTCAAATAAAAAACAGAATTCTTCAGTAGAAGTTGTTTCCTTTGAAAAGCTAATAAATTCCATCATAGAAAACTGATGTCGGCAATGTTTGTAACTGTATTTTTTTTCTAGGAGAGGGGCAAGGTTACGCTTATACTAATGAATTAAATGAAAGACAGGAGGGATGAGTATGGTGTGAAGTTATGAGATAGCCTGCATGGCAACTTCAGGCAGTGAAGAAGAGTAAGGTCAGGAAGTCAGTGTGCCAGGGTCTTTTGGTGCCTGGTGTCAGCCAATTTGTCTCTCTTTCTTACCATGTGAGACAACATGGAGATGACTTTGTCAGAATCTTTCTAGGATTGTAACGTGATCTGGTAGCAAACTGATAATGCCAAGTAGTCACATCCATGCAGGCAAGGCCAAGTTCCTTCAAGGACTATCAGAATGATTTGCCAAGGTAGAGATGTCACTTCACAGGATGATTTAGCTTAATCTACTGCTAATTAATTAAGCCTAACCTTCCTTTGAGTACTTTTAGACCTATCCAAGGTATCACCATCAAATCTCCTACAAGGATTTTTTATTTTTCTAAGGGTGCATCAGTACAAGTAACACATCAACAGCAAGTCACATAGGTACTCTTTGAAACAAAGGGATTCTCAGTGTCTTACGATAAATACTCATGGCAATTACTGACTTACTGTGATAAGAGATTTAGCTAGAGTCTCATCAGCATGCAGGTCACGCACAAGTAGTATGTGCAAAATCATGCACAAAATCACAATGAGTTAAAAAGCTTCTCCACAGCAACATAATAAAGGACAATCTTTGAAAGGCCAAATCTCAAAATAGAATACTGTCTGAGAAAATGTGTCGCTCACTAATTATGGAGAGGCTGTCTCTTAAATCATAATTAGCTTTCTATTATAAACCTATTTTTTCTCTTTCCTTCCCCTAGAGAGTTGAAGTTGTTCAAACAACTTCTAGTGCTTTTTATGTATGATTTTGCTAATGTTTTTTTTTTTTTAGGGGAAACAGTATAGGCTGGCCTTCCAGCAATTGCTGCACCAGAGTGCCAGAACCCCCTTGGTCTCCACTGCAACCAAAATGCTTGCTTTCCTTGGTGCTCTCCTCCCATTGACAACTCATTAATCAGCAGAGCTGCACTGGTTTCATTCATTCCAGAGGAAGTCCTTCATACCTGTGGAAATGAGGCTGGATTTCATAGAATCATAGAATCACAAGGTTGAAAAGGATCTACAAGATCATCTAGTGCAACCATTCTCCCACTACCCTTTCTACCACAAGCACTAAACCATATCTCGTAGCTCCTCATCCAGGCGCCTCCTGAACACTGCCAGGGATGATGACTCCATCACCTCCCAGGGCAGGCCATTCCAATGCCTGACCACTCTTTGAGAAGAAGTTTTTCCTTATGTCTAATCTAAACCTCCTCTGGTACAACTTGTGGCCGTTTCCTCAGGTTCTGTTTGTTGTCTGGGAGAAGAGGCCAAACCTCTCCTCATCAACCTCCCTTCAGGAAGTTGTAGAGTGCAATAAGGTCTTCCTTGAGCCTCTTCTTCTTCAGACTAAACAATCCCAGCTCCCTCAGCCGCTCCTAATAAGATTTGTGCTCCAGACCCCTCACCAGTTTTGTTGCCCTTCTGTGGACATGTTCTAGGGCCTCAATGTCTTTCTTGTAGTGAGGGGCCCAAAACTGAACACAGTACTCGAGGTGTGGCCTCACCAGTGCTGAGTAGAGGGGATGATCACCTCCCTGCTCCTGCTGGCCACACTATTTCTAATGCAGGCCAGGATGCAGTTGGCCCTCTTGGCCACCTGGGCACAGTGTCAGCTCATGGTTCAGCTGAGCATCAACCAACACACTCAGGTCCCTTTCCTCTTCACAGTCATTCAGCCCCAAGCCTACAGCGCTGCATGGGGTTATTGTGGCTAAAGTGCAGGACCTGGCACTTGGCCTTGTTGAACCTCACACCATTCACCTCAGCCCAGTGATCCAGCTTATCTAGATCCCTCTGAAGCGCCTCCCTACCCTCAGGCAGATTGACAGTACCTGTCAACTTGGTGTCATCTGCAAACTTGCTGAGGGTACACTCAGTGCCCTCATCTAGGTCATCAATAAATATATTAAACAAGATGGGCCCCAGTACCGACCCCTGGGGGACACCACTTGTAATGGGTTGCCAGCTGAACTTAACTACATTAAGTACTACCTGTTGGGCACAGCTGTCTAGCCAGTTCCTTACCCAAAGAAGGGTATAGGAACCCTGTGTCCAAGCCATGCGCAGCCAGTTTCCCCAGTAGAATACTGTGACAGACCGTGTCAGAGGCTTTGCTGAAGTCTAGGTACCTCTCTAGATAACCAGGAGTGCTGGTAAATGGCAGAGAGCAGCTCGGTAATCACCCTGCCAGCTACCTCAGCACCAGAGGGTGGAGCCAGTCCAGTCCCATTTGCATGACTGTTGCTTAAGTCTGTGTCTCTTAATCATGGAACTTTTGTTTGGCTAGCATCTTTAGAAAGAAAAAATTATATTAAAGCCATTTAGTAACATGTTATCTCAAGCTATGTTCTCTGTGATAATGCATTCAAAATTCATTTTCATTCCATATACTTTGATACTTATTTATTTACTGAAGAGAGAAATTTCTGAATATTGGGAAAAAAAACTCTCAACTCACAAATTCTACCCTCCTTTTTTCTATACCATATGTATTTCAACATCATACTTACACAGTAAACTAATTTACCTTTTGCAGTTTATCCTGTTGTTTCCCTTTCTGGGTCAGGAAAGAATGGCTCTCTGTATTATTGTTTGAAGAGGGTTATACACAACTGCACATTATATAAAGACTTGCAAATACTGTCAGAGGCTCAGAGAAGGTTTACATTTGCAAAGATGCTGAACATTAATGGAATACCGATGTCTTTCTCCCAACTCTCTCACACATACTTTCCTTTGGCAATAACTTTGTACATGTATTGAATGAAATGTTTTCCGCTGTCTGGCAGCACATGCTTTGCCTCATTTATAAACTCTCCTGTTGCTACAAAAATTCTGTGTGTCAGCTTGAAGGAAATAGCTCCTGACGGTGTGGGCAGCATAGGGTGAATGTGACCTATATAGCTGGGAAGGGGGGATTAGATGGGAAGACTGAATTCTCCCTATGGAAATTCATTGCAAGGTAGTTAATCTCTTCCTTTAGTTGCAAGCCATTTGAGTAGAAGGGTAAAGTCCTTCCCCATTACTGTTCTGCCCAGCCTGCTCTTTTTTTCAATGGAATAATCTTTTGTCAAAGCTGTAATATATTCTAGAGTCTTTTTTAGCAGACACCAATGCAAGGAAGAAATTGAAAAACTTTGTACTTATATTATGTAGTTATTATGTTAGTTACTGTGTTGATTGCACTTATACTGTATTGGAAGAAAAGCAGGAAACCTCATCGTTTTTTTTCAGCTCTCCACGTGCTTACAGGCACTGTAATGCAGAAGGCAGTTTATAATTAGTAACATGACTCACTTAATACAATGCCCTCAGAGGAAATGACTCTCCATACTTTTCAGTTCAGTTCTCTGTTATACTAATGGTTCACCCCTTTTCTCTTGTGTCTATTCTTCCAGAACTCCTGAGCTGATGTTAAGAAGTGGCTTCTAGCAGGTGTGAGGGAGAAGACAAGTCAAGACTTTGGCTTTCACAAATAATCTTCCAACTTTGTCTGTTTCCAGAAGAAAGGAAGAAAAAGCAGAAACAGCAGCTGTGACACTTCCGCCCCTTCTCCAGAAAAATTATTAGAAATCAATTGCACAAAAGCATTGCCTTGAATTCAGTTAAGAAAAACTAAGCAAGACCTTGCTTAAGTCTGTTCCTGATTATGAGAAAGGCAAGGTCTGTGAACAATTAACACAGAGTTTTAGAAGAAAACTGGAGAAGTAGTAGATGATGAGACATAAAGCAGTCTTTTGGAATTAAGGAATGGAGTGAAAACTAAGCTAAGTTAGGGCTTTCCAATGTCCACTGAAGAGGAGGTGATGAGCCACCAAGCAAAGAAGACTGAAAAATCATTTTCTAATTTATAAGTCCAGAATCTGCTTCATGTTTCTATTGAGAAGATATCAAAGGAGAACAGACAATGGAGATCAAAGATAAGGACAGGTAAATAATTTAATTCCTCTAAGAACTTTTTTGTTTGGCTGACACATTCTTGCTCAAACCCTTATGGTCTTCAGTAAGATAAGCACTGGATTTGAAACTTATCTAGAATTTGTTTTTTAAAAAATGCTACTTTAAAAATTGAGATTAATTTCTTTAGTTACAAAATCATAAGTAAGTATCAGGTTCTGATGCATTTGCATATGAATTTATGCAAAAAATAAATAAATAGTTCCTGTGAGATTCATAGTCTGACCTTCAATTTACATGTACACTTCACTTTCACTACCGCATTTTAAAAAAGCAAGTGAAACTTTTCTTCTTTAAGCACTTGCCCAACAATGAATTCAACGTATAACAATATGTTACTGGGAATAGTGGATAATCTTGCTAACAGCTGAAAAACAATATGAGTTCTTTGTGTAGACAGTATCTGAACAAAACCTAGGAGATAAATGTTTACCTGGATCTTAAACTATCACTGGAAATATTATTATTACTCAGAATCAGTGCATGAAGAGATGACAGCCTCCACCTCCAGAACTGTAATCTGCAGGATCCCCACTGACATGCAACTCTCTGTCAGACACAGCCTCTGTGTGGGTTGTCCTAGATGGAGGTGCAGGGCCAATAAACAAGTTGAGTACTGGGTGTTCAGAAGAGGTGGGACTGAATAAATCAGACTTTAGAGTTATAGCGAGGGAGAGGCTTTGATTTGACAAACACTGACTATTACATACAAATGGCTCAATCTGTTCTGCCATAGGCAGATTTCTTGCAGTGAGCACTATTCCTTCTGCCAACAATTTAAAATTCTATATTCAATATTAACATTTCGGATACTATTTAATGATGGGTTTTCTTCCACCAAGACCATAAAAAAGTAGAGTGAAATGCAGTGGAATGTAGGAAGCTGGAAATACTTGACACCTTTCCCCGTGCGGGACAGGACATGGAAGAACAGCCTCTGGCTTCTGATGAGGGATTCTTGTGCATGAACTAGAGCTCAGAGCAGTGTTTGCTTGAAGATACCACAGTTTTGGAAGTGGACTTGTCAGGCAAACCAAGAGTCCTTTTCATTTCTTTGTGTTTTCCCAGAAGGGGATACTCTGTCTTGTTCCTTCTCACAAGGCCTTCCTTGCATCTCATGTTTTTTCCTTTGTGCCACCCATCTGTCTCCTGTGGTCTGAAGGACAATCTGTTGTTTGTCTTAGTGTTTTAAAAACTAGTAGGAAGGAGGTAAAACTGATAGAGAACTAGCAGAATCTGTTAGAATAATTTTTTACTCAAGTGAGGTGCTGGCACATGTTGCCCAAAGAAGTTGTGGATGCCCTATTTCTGGAGGTACTCAAGATCAGGCTGGATGGGATTCTGGGCAGCCTCATCTGGTGGGGCAGGCAGGTTAGATAATCTTTAAGGTTCCCTCCAACCTAAGCCATTCTATGATTACTGGGTATCATCCACTTATTTGATGCACAGACATACACAGACACTCTCAGAGGCTCTTGTGTGTTGTCATAATTTATGAAAACTGCATGAATCTTCTTCTGTTTGATATTTTATCCAAATACATAGGGTTCTGTTCAGTGATGCCTACTGAAATTGTGGAGCATAAATAGATGCAGTATTCAGAAGTAATCTTTAGAACAGAGATGAGAAATACTTCTTAGAATGTGTCATCTATGTGTAATCTGGGGCTCATTTTACTGTTATTGAGTAGATTTTTCTCACTTTAAGTAGAAAGATAGAAGCTTCATTAAGTATTCTGAAATGAAAACAGGAAAACTGTCAACGTAGCATGAAAGAAATGCCCTTGATAAACTCATTACTGTGCGTCCCATATGGAGGCCTGGACTAGATTCATTATGGTACTTTGGAATGTACTTTAGTCACTGAAATCAATGTGCAAATTTAACCTCTGGTTTTTGGTGTTGCAAAGTTAAAGTGGGTGTTCTAAATCCCGTCCTTTTGCTGTAACCAAAGGCTACAAGAAAACAATTACTACTAAAAAATGTGTGCCAACAGCAGTCCTTGCAACACTGCAAGGACTCTTAAGTCCCTCTTAAGTCAGTTATCCGAAGAGAAATTGGAGTAATGGTTACTCTGCTGTAGTTAAGAGTAAAGTTAGGTCTTCTCTTAAAGAACATAATATAAAGTCACCTCCCAGAGGTAGATCTAAGAGGAAGTTTTACTTACACATTTGAGAAGAGTTTGAAATTCTTGCATTTATAAGTGCCTTCTTGCTCTGCTCTTTATTAGCAAAGAGTATACAAGTTTCATAGTCTCTTAAGCACTTTCCCTTGACATTTCCTCAGTGCCATCAAAGAACTGGCTTGAACATTAAAAGAAATAATTGCGAAAGTAAAACTATTGTATGGAAATAAATGCTGTCTTTGGCCCCTCTGCACTTAACTCTTTTGTTTGTTATTATTAGTATTTCAGAAGTGTTCAATTTGTATAATACTTAGCCCCTGGAATGTGTGTTTAGAAATACATCAGCTTGCAAAAGAAATAAGAGCACTTTCCTCTAGTTCTTGCATATTTACTAGGCCATGATCATACAGCTATTTGGCTTAGAAGCTGGCTATGATAGTTTCATATGAGGACTGAAGAGTAGGAGAACTGATTCAAACTTACTGCACCAAACTATAGAAAGACAATTTCAGCAAAATACTTCAGTTTTGTAACAGATTTTTGGGTAGTTTTTAATCAAGTTTACTTTGCAGGCCAAACTGTCTTTTGTCAATTTTATGAGATTTAATTGATGCTTGTTTAGTGATTTCAGATAAGAAAAATATAAAAAGTTGCTTTCTGTTAATGAAGTTATTCAAATAAGTAGAAACTTCCCACTTTCCAGAAAGAGGTGGTTTCCCAATGAGTAGTTATGTGTCATCAGCAAATGACATCAGCCAGTGATACGTTTATACTCAAACTTCTTGAAAAGGTAAGCAAGGATATAAAGCAAGCTCCTGGCAGTGACTGCAGACCAATGCAATCTATATTCTCTGGCTAATGGGAAATATTTATGATGTAATGTTGAAAATATCTGTTAGAAACACTTAAAGAACTGGGTTAAGAATGAAGTTAAGTGCTTTCTGTGTCAAAGAAATCTTTGGCTTTATGTTTCCTATGTGCTGTCTCAAATAAATGTATCTATTGAGTCACATCTACTTGCTTGCCAGCACTGCAGAAAATTTGCTGCACTGGATGACACTGTACTGCAGTGGATTTTCTCTTATATTAGAAAGTGTACACTATTTGTCTCTCAGTATTCTTCCGTTTGAAGACTCTGTTCTATCTTTCTGTGCACAGTTATAAGGAAATACTGGGTTTGAATCCATCTCTTTCTGCTGCTGCACACTTATTTTAAATTATTGTGAATATAAGATCATATTGCAACACAGATTTTTCTGTGGGAAGAGACATGTTACTATGAAAATGTATTTCAATTTGTTTGATAAAATACTTCAGTACTTCAGAGACACTTTCCATTTTTTTCTATTGCATGTCTGTTCATATATAAGTTATATGACCTTATTCTGAACCAAACAGAACCCTTGTTTATGGACATAGGAAAATTTCTATATGTGGTTTTAAATCCAAACGCTTTTCTGCTTGGAAATATTGTTACAAAGATGTTACATGCCTTCCTAGTTCTATTATTCAAAGGGATAAGCAAGATAAAAAATAAGAATTAGAAAAAGGACCAAAATTTTTTGGTCCTCAAAGTCTACAAACCAGAAATAGTACTTCTTTTTCATCAAGTAGTGTAATTTCTAAGTCATTTTTCCATGAGATTTTTATCTAGCCATCAGGAAAAAATTAAGTTTCTCCAATAGGTTTCTACTCAAATTGTAGTTTCTCTTCTCTTCAGTTTAAGAAGAGCTTGTTTTTTCCCATTCTCTGGATGTGGAATCAGGTGTTTATTTTTTTTTTCTTTTTTTTTCTTTTTTTTTTTTTTCCTTCCGTTTGTTACTAAAATCAGTGCCTTCTCTTGCTAGAAGTTTGTCATAAAATTGGTAACTTGAAATTTTGGCACAACTGGAATCAATAGGATGCTTGCTCTTCAACAGCAACATCTATCCAATAAAAAATAATAATAACAAGGGAGCAGAGCTCTAAACAAGGTGCCAGAACTTTAAAGGTAAGCTGTTGTAACACAGCTCATGTCTAAAAAATTCAACATTTACCTAAAACCAAATATTTCTCTCTGTCTGCATGTCAGAAGTTATCCCTAGTTCATGAACTATGGCTGTAACAGTATTTAACCCATCAATTGCAACAATACCCACATTTTTACAAATGCAGTTATATACTAGCTACCCATTACAGCAGCACTGTCATCTCACCAGTCATCAGGAGCTCAGCATGGCAATACCATGGTGACAGAGGGTACCATACTGAAGATGGTGAACAACTAACACTGATCTACAGAACTGCCACCAATGAGCATTCATATGTGAGGCTTCTCTGCTTCAGGCATGTAGCAAAGATGGGACCCTTCTCTTCTCTCTGCTCAAAAATTAAGTTCCCAAATAGAATCTCTTCTGAGGTTTCAGAACAACTTTCCCAAGCTTAATTTGTCAAAGCTTGTGCTTATGTTGGTGCTCACTGGGATAGGCATTGCAGGAGTCACTCAGGTATTTCTTCATTCATCGTGTCATGATATTATCAAATCATCATAAATCTCTTGCAAAGCATACCTCTCTACTGTCAGTTTTGGCTAAGGCCTGCAAGGATGACAATCAATTTCCTATTTATTTATTTACTTATAATATACCAGTCACCATGTAGCACAACAGTTAATTCATTTCTGTATCAGTCATATTAAAGCTTGTCTTTGATAAACCTTAGGTATCAAGAGAAGGCTCTGAACGCTCCTATGTAAGTGCCTTACAAATTTGCTTGGTGCCAATGTTGTTTCCATCTAGGCTATTGTTGGAGATGTTGAACAATATCAGGTGGTCTACCCAGTCTGCCTGCCTGAACACTCTACTTTATACAAATTCTTAATCTTATTAGTCAATATTTCAACTCACCTTTCCATTCCCAGCTGATATTTTTTCAGATTCCAGACATGAATGTTGCTGCTGGCTACAGTTTCAAAAGTCACACTAAATCAAGGTGTATTTCATTCACTAGTTTTGTTCCATCTACATACTTGTTCATCACATCATGTAGGGTAATTAAGAGTTGATTATATCCTTGTTTTCTCTTCATGATTACATTTTTGTCCTTTGAGTATTTTGATTCTAAGTGGATGTTCTTTGAAATATCTCAGATCTGAGATTTAGTGCTTTCAGCATTCTTTTAGACCTTCGCTAAGATGGGCCTTTTTTTTCCAGCCATAAAGCTGTTCTGGTCATTGTGCTTTCTCACAGATGGCACATTCCTCAGATAGCCTTGCAGTCACGTTGGTCTGCATTTGAACACTGGTGAATCCCATCTGTCTATATGGACCTGAGTAGATAGAACTACCCCAGGCAACCCTACATGCTGGGGGAGGAGTGGCTGGAAAGCTGCCTGATGCAAAGGGACCTTGGTGTACTGATGGACAGTTGGCTGAATATGAGCCAGCAGTGTGCCCACGTGGCCAAGAAGGCCAATGGCATCCTGGCTTGTATCAGGAATGGAGTGGTGAGCAGAATTAGGGAAGTCATCCTGCCCCTGTACTCGGCACTGGTGAGGCTTCACCTTGAGTACTGTGTTCAGTTTTGGGCACCTAAGTACAGAAAGGACATGGAGGTGCTGGAGCAGGTCCAAAGAAGGGCAACAAGGTTTGTGAAGGGCTTGGAGAACATGGCCTGTGAGGAGAGAGTGAAGGAACTGGGGCTGTTTAGTCTGGGGAAAAGGAGGCCTTATTGCTCTCTTCCAGTATCTGAAAGGTACTTACAGCGAGAGTGGGGCTGGTCTCTTCTCACTGGTGGCAGGTGGCAGGACAAGGGGAAATGGCCTTAAGTTGCACAAGGGTAAGTTTAGGTTGGACATCAGGAAAAACTTCTTTACAGAAAGGGTTGTTAAGCACTGGAATAGGCTCCCCAAGGAGGTGGTTGAGTCACCATCCCTGGATGTGTTTAAAAACAGTTTGGATGTGGTGCTCAGGGACATGATTTAGCAGAGGGTTCTTAGGGCAGATGGACTTGATGATCTTTAAGGTCTTTTCCAATGAACTTCCTAACTGTCGTTCCTGATTGTTGCTTAGTTCTCATCACTGGCAACTCCTCTCCTTCCCAAAATGTGTCAGAGATTGGAAACAGGCTTTGCCCTTAAAGACTCATGCATGAGCACTTAAGCTGTTTCTGTGCGGATGGTCATTAAGTTGTTTCCTCCATCCATCAACATCTAGCTCAGGATTTTACAGAACTTTTGCAGTGAGCATATTGCAATCACTGAGCTTTGGTACAGGCTGAGTGAAAACAACTGCAACCACTGCAGTCTTTGCTTCCGCACCTTGAGAGATTGGAGTAAGCTCTTTCTACCTATTTTCAGGAAAGTTTACTTTCCACTGGTTTTGTAAGGCATGAGGACTTAGCACATGCCCTACGGGATAAAGTGGATGGTCAATACCAGTAAGTATTCATGATCAAGCAAGCGACTGACAGAAAAAAATGAGGTTTCCTCCTGTGTTTCGTACTCTTCAGAAACGTGGGGTTTATTAACCCTAAGACCGCTGGGCCTGGATGCTGGGTACTGCGTGAATAAGGATGAAGGAAGGGAGGGGTGGGGAGACGCTGCTGTTTAAGGCTGGAAGCAGCAGGACCAGAACCGGCTCCCAAGTCCCGACGCCTCCCTGCGCGGAGCTGGGCACCCTTACAGGGGCCGCGCCGCCCGCACCTCCCCAGCAGCCGCCGCTGCTTTTAGGGCGTCTTCCCCACCAGCCCCGCTTTTTCCTCCTCCTTCTTCCTCTTCCTTCATGCCGCAGAGCTCAGGGCGAGCCCCTCCCGCCCGCCGCCGCGCAGTCCCTCCCCTTCCCCGTGTGGGGAGCGGCGGCGGCAGTTAACGGTCCTTTGTGCGCTGCGGGCATGTGAGTGGTGGCGGGACGGGACGGGACGGGTCGGGGCTGCGGGCCCGCCGCCCCACCCCGCTCCCCGGCCGGGAGCTGCGGCGGCCTCCTCGGGCCTCCGGGCCGTGAGGGGCTGCGAGTGGGCGCTGGGGCAGCGCTCCTGAGGCTGTGTTTCTCTCTGTGTTGGCGCAGGCTGGCCCGGGTCACCGTTCTCCATGGCTGCCTGGGCTGCAGGACGTTCGAGCTGCCGCCCTCCGCAGATGTGGGCGACGTGAAGGCGCGGATCGACGCGGAAGCCGGCTTCCCTGCTGCCCGACAGAGGCTGTGGCACTGCGGGAGAGAGGTGAGGGAGGGGCGGAATTTGAGATGTAGGCACGTGGGAGAGGGGGATGAACGAATGACCTTGTGCTGTGGAAAGTGTCGACGGGAGGTCGCCGGCTTGGTGAGCTCCATCCGTGCTGCCTGGAAGTGGCGTGGGGAGGGCAGGCTGGGAACTGGGCTTCAGTGTGGCACAGGAATGCTCAAAGCATGGAGAACCGGGTGATAATAGTTGTACTGCTCAAGGAACGCTCTCTCTTACGTGTTTTGAGTTTTGAAACCAATTACCTATGTAGTACATATTTTATTTTCTAGCTTGGTTTTTCTGTCCTTGATTTTGTGCTCTTCAGGCCTTCCTGTTCTGGGAGAAAGGGGCTCTGAGTATCACTTTCTAAAACCCATCTGGAAGCCAAGATACCAGTATTGCTCTGTCTGAGGCTGCCCTCTGTGTTTTGGCAAGGAGCAGTCAGTAAGCACGCAATAGTAACTGTTCTCAGATACATGTTTCAGGTTAACATTTAGAAATATCAATGTGAACAGGCATTCCATACTGTGGTTATCTCAAAAATCCTTCTGAAACTTTTGAGTGCTTGTTTATTTTATCTTTAATTCTTTATTTTATTGCTGTGTCATTTTTTCCATCACAGCTGCTACCAGATGTTAAAAAATGTTCAGTATTTCTTTCTCACACAGTGCCTTATAGAGTCACAGAATCATTAGGGTTGGAAAGACCACTAAGATCATGAAGTCCAACCATCAGCCCATGTCTGTGACTGCTTTAAACCATGTCACTCAGTGTGACATTTTCCCTTCTCTTGAAAACCTCCAGGGACAGTGACTCCACCACCTCCCTCGGCAGCCTGTTCCAATAATGTAGTGTTAATCTATTAAATTGAACAAGTTAATTATTCTAGTTTCAGCTGGTGTTTTGGGTACAAAAATACTACTGGAGAAAAGTTGGTTATTCTCTCCCATTAATATTTGGCGATGGATTAAAGCATTTTCTGGATTCTTTTTTATTTTACTGAATTGTAAGCTATCCTATACCTAAGTGATTTTACATCTTGAGACATCCTCAGCTCAAGTACAGTGTTTATGTAGGATCTTACAGTAAGTGTAATGTTTCTGTGAGGACTTTTAAAACTGATGCAATTGAAAAGAAACATGTTTCTAATTAGTGTTTTAAACGTGTTTTACATGGTCTGGACTGGAATATTTTGCTTATTGAATATATTTTGATTGTAAGCATCCCTGTGTGAGCACTAACTTCTTCCTAGTGATTTGTTTTTAGCCACTGAAAAGAGAAAGTAGACCTGAACTTTACTGTGAACTGAGGCTGATGTAATAATACAACTTCACATAATAAAGTTGTTTGTTTACTACAAGCTGAGATTAATTTCAATTGCTTAGTTTTCAAATTAACTCAGTACAATTTTACAGCAATTATACATTTGTTATCCCCTTGTCTCTGTGCGTTGTGTCGTATGACTGGGACTCCCATAGTAAACTAAAACTATAACAAAACCATGATGTTTTTCCTAATGGCTGCTAAGGAGTTTGTGCTTAGTTTGCCCCTGTTCTCTGGAGTGTTCCCAGTGACTCTCTTGGTTTGCTTCTAGAGGTAAAAGTGAGATTAAATTGTCAAGTTTTTGTGGGATCTTTCAATGACATACTTTCTCTGCACTTCTTGTCTTCCTAGTTACTCTGAGTGATATAGCTTAGTTTAAAATTATTTGTGTATATTTATTTTCTTTATGGGCATGCACATTAGCACAGTAACTGCATGCTTCCAGAAGTTCCCAAGTAGCTTCTCATATGTAAAAAGAGGCTGTAGTTTGCACTTAGTAGGCTTCTGCAGACGTTTTTCTACTTGATTTATTTGCAGCCATTTGTTGGTCTTGTTACTGTCAGACCAGTGCATCACCTGAGTACCACCAGACAGGCATTAGGCAAAAGAAGCCATCCTAGACCATGGAGTCTGAAGTACTGCTTGAACTGAATAATAGTTGTTATAGAGTATTTGTGTACTTCCATCTAAAGCCAGTCTTCATGGTATAAGTATGGAATATAATTAAACTAGAATACATACTCTGCAGAGTATTTTGTGTTTTGACCAAGATCTGTTTTTCTGTTTCAGTTGTCTGATGATACCAAGATTGTAGATCTTCAAAAGTCTCAAAATCAGATTTTTCTAAAGCTTCAGTCAGAAGCATTGAAAGGAGGAGGTATGAAAAAATATACGTCTCTGTTTATGAACTAGAAGGTTCAAACATTTTCTAATGTAGTCTGGAATTAATAGAAATTATTTTATCTTTAAATGGGAAGCAGTATTTTTTCTTCTATGTTATAAGTACCATTTGTTATTACAAGGGAATGAAATATGCTTATGTATGAAGAAGGAAGTCCTTTTCATGCAGTTTTTATTTGGTGTCACAAAAAAGCTGCATTTCTCAGGTTAGTAAACCACAGATTTACTGACTGATGGTTTTCTAGTGACAGAGGAAAGTAAGGTACTTGTGTATTAGCAACAAGTTCATGTTTTCTTGCGGTAGAACTCGTAATGGTTCAGAAACACCTGTGACTCTGTGGTTCTATGAATGAAACATTTTTCTTTCTCTTATTTGGTATATGGTTGTGATAGACTTCAAAAAAAGAGTTTTTTCCTCTTTCTAACCTGTTTTTTATTTTGGTCATGCAAGTATATGGGAATACATTGTAAGTAGTCCTATGAAATCCTTCATGGAAAGGAAAAACTGTTGCAGTTTTTTGTGCTTGAATATTTGGCTGTGAGATTTTCTAAAGAGATAATACTGTAAGGATTCCATGTTTAGAGAAAGCACTTAACTTTTCCTAGCCCTCAGCACTTCTGTAAATCAGTCTAAAGGATCTGAAGGCTTTAATACCAGTGTGCATAAGTTCTGAGATTTCTTTTTTTTGCAGTGGGTGATGCGCAGAAAGTAGATCTCATAGCCATCACTTTCTTTTCCACATTGATGAGGATGCTGTGGTGGTTTTTTTGTTCACTTGTTTTTTGTTATGTTTTTTCCCATGGTGTATATAATGTGTGTTTGCATATGTGTACTTGATAAACAAATATATGCAGAAGGGAGAGAGAAATAACCATTACAGTAGTAATTTTGAAGGAAAGTGATAGGTGAAGACATTAGTAAAGCCAGCTTTCCCTGGGGGCATTACATCAACTGTTCATCTCAAGTTGGGTTTTAGGAAACTGCTCTTTAGATTGGAGGTTGAACTGGAGAAATTTGATCCTTTCATTCTGTAATAGATTATTTCTCTTAGACTGTGGAGTTTGTAGGGTGCTTATTCACCAGAACTTCAAAACTTGTTAGCAGCTTTCTGTGACTTTCTCTCCTGTATTGAGCACAGGTAGCACCCACGCTAACACCAGGCCAGCACCACAATGTGCTAGAACAGGAAGTTTACACTAGACAGAGTATGCCATGTGAGTGCGTGTCAGAAAGGATCATCTCTGCCTGTAAAATATTTAGAGTCCTAGAATGCTGTTTGACAGTTTAAAAAATGGTTGTCCTTTAGAAGTTGCTGTATTTGAACTTTCAGTAGTTGGGAACTGGGATATAAATGACCCGAAGCCTTAGCTATCCAGTTTGTTTCACCCAGATAGGAAACTTCATACTAGCATTAACATCAACTTCTTTTTTTTTTTTTTTTTTTTTAGATGTTATAATATCAGGTCTTAAGTTAATGTAAAACAAAATTTGAAGTAATTGTTTGGTATTTTTTCTTAAACCTGAAAGTAAATGCATAGTAGAATAATACAGAGATTTTTTTGTTCGTTTATTTCTGTTTTAGGTCGTTTTGGACAAACAACTCCACCGCTTGTTGATTTTCTTAAGGATATTTTAAGAAGATACCCAGAAGGAGGACAGATTCTTAAGGTATACAATAAATGGTATTTTTAGGAGGAAATTAATGTGCATGACACACTACTATTAGTTTAACGCTTTCCAGCAAATCTTTATGGAAGAATTGAAGTATTGAAATCTGACTTCATCAGATTCTAGTACAGTAGATAAATATTTCTATTTCTATAAAGCAAAGTGCGATGTGATTTTTTTTTTTTTTGGTTCAGCATAGCCTCTGAGCTTGCTTGTCACCAATGCCATTATAATTAATAAAAAAGATAAAATGCAGATGTTAATTTATGTCATGAAATCTTTGATTTAATTATATGTGAGTGAGCTATAGAAAATGTTTATTTTTCTTGCTATTTTATTCATTTCTGCTGTAAACTATGAAAAAATACATAATAGTATATGCAGTTCTATGGGACTTAGCTTAGTATAAGATTGGGATGAGCCTGAGAAGCTAGTATTAAATTTTGCTATAGAATTTCATATTAAATAAATACGTTTTTTTCTCAATGATTTACTATGGTATCACAGAGTCTCATAATCAGGTTAAGTATATTTATAAGAGACGTCTTTGAGTAACTTTTGGGAGACTGTTTTGAAGCAACGTAAATAATAAGCTCATTGATTATCTGTGGGCATAAAATATTTTTATTCTACAAATAGATTTCCTAGCAAATGAATACCAGATTTTCTTCTAAACTGAAGTTAGTGTTCATTACATGCTTTATAATTTGTCTAGGAGACTTTGAAGTGTGCTGGCTCTAGGGCACTTTATGTTGCAGTGCTCTGTGTTGGAATGCTGAGTATTATGTGTGCAAGCCAAAGGCTGAACATCACAGCACTGACCTAAAAGCTAAAATTTTTCAGTTAATGAGATGGGGAACTGGTAGGATGGGCTTTACCTCACTTTACTCTAGACTAATGAAAACACAGATAATTCACAGAATCATAAAATGGCTTGAGTTGAAAAGGACCACAATGATCATCTAGTTTCTACTCCCTTGCTATGTGCAGGGCTGCCAACCACTAGGCCAGGCTGCCCAATTCACTCTAATTTCAGCAATTTTAGCAAGAGAAAAGATGTCTTATTTATTGTAGCTTTCTGTGCTAACGTGTTGAAGTGCCAGTTTTACTTTTAAGGGCATTTCATGTGACTCTTTCATGTTTGAATATTGTACTTTTTGTCCAGAATGCCTCATGGATGGTAGGGAATTTATTTCTCTAGTATGTGAGAATTCTAGGTTCTGACTAGAATGGGATTTGATGCAGATGCATATCTGTCTGTTCATAGAAAGCACACTGATGAAACAGGTGACAAAAGAATCTTCCAAGATTTTGGCTTGGAAGGTTTTCTTTGCAACCATGGAACAAGAAGTTAGTTACTTTTAGTATGAATACTTAAATTATAGATGTTTTCAGTTGTTTTGACAGCTTGCATCACAGATATCTTTTTTGAGAGTACCCATCCTATGAATGGACACCTACCATTTTTACTGTGTATTCCTGAATGCCAGTGGAATCTATAAGATGCATTTGCATCATTAGGGGATCATAATTTCTTAAAAAGCAAAGCTCAGTTTCTCATTGCGGCATGAAAAAAAAGTAGGATAATGTCCTTAGAAATCAGGCAGGTAGATCTAATATTATAAATGTTCATCTTTTCATGTTTTTACAGTTCAGAGTTAACTGACTGTTAAGAACGGCTTATTAATAGATATTTTGCTGGTCTGTTAAATTAGACTTCAATGTTAATATTCTTCCAGTATATTGCTGTTAAAGTCAGACGTAGTAGATCTAGTGGCCACAGAATGAATGCAAGTCCTTGGCTACCTGGAAGTTTCCCTGCTTATTTCATTTTTCTAGAGACTTTGACTATTTTTCTGCATCTTCTTGAATGGTTGTGTTAATTCTTTTATAAGAATTTATTATTATTATTATTATTATTATTTTAATTAAGTACTGCATGTAGCAATTCTGTTTAAAGCATATGCTAAACTGGGAGCTTTTCTTGCTATCTTGTCTTGATTTTAAATGATGTAGAACTGACTATATAAATTATTTTGGTTAATTTGTAATATACCTTATGGATAAAATATATTGTCATAAAGAGAAAAACTGAAGGCTTATTACTTTACAACTCTACGCTAGATATCAATGAGTTTGTTACTTATTTATTACTATTCATTGCTACCAACGATGTATTAGAATCCAACCTGAACACTCACCTCGCTGGCAACCCTTTTATTGTTGAGAAGAAAATTTATATTGTATGTTATGTTTTGGTGTGATGTACCTACCTAGACAGCTTTTCAATTCAACTGAGAGATCTTCTTATGCAGAACTTAATTACTTATTCTCCCACACACACAGACACATATCTGGTACGTTTTTGGAGCCCTGACATGCACTGGTGATCCAGTATAAATAGAGTATTTTGTGAAGTTCTCATTCTGCAGTTGTTCATAATTATTCTGATGAGTCTATGGTAAATGGTACTAGATGGACATATTTTATCAATATAGTTTATAATTAGCATAGTAAACTACTTTATTGACATTTCAGTTATGAGATTTTTCCATGGCTCTCACTGCTACTAATGCTATTTAACAAATATTCAGTCTTAATATAAGCCTCTTTCTACTCAATGGGCTTTGACTGGTGCCCTCTTGAATTCATTATTTATAGAGATGCAGTTCAGAAATGTTTTGTACCTCACTGCTGTAAAACATTGACGTAAATTGAATTTAGCTAATGCAAAGAAGAATCTGTATGTTACCCCCTCACAGCTGTATGGTCTTAACAGTAAACTTTGACTTTTTTTTTTTTTTCAATCTTCTGCTATCTTGCATTATTTTGAGATTTGTTGTATACCTCTGATTTGGGAAAATAGTTTTATAGTTCTTATAATAACAGTTTAGTAGTTTACTTCTGAACTGTATACATACTGGTTGTGTGTGATATTTGAGCTCCAAATTCAAATCATGGTTATAGTATTTGTCTGAATGTTCCTTTTATAGTATCTGTTTTCATTCAGGTAAGCAGGATTAAATACTTTTGATTGAAAGGTATGACAGCAGTTATACTTGAGAATATTATAGTTATTTTCTACTGCTTCAGCTGGAAAGCCATGGTTACAATATGCATAAAATTATTGCATTGCACCTTATCTTTGTTTCTTTTTTTTATTCTTGTTGTCAGGAACTGATTCAGAATGCAGAAGATGCTGGTGCCACAGAGGTTAGGTTTTTATATGATGAAACTCAATATGGAACAGAAACTCTGTGGTCCAAGGACATGGCACAATATCAAGGTGAATACACTTTGTACTGATTTTGTCCATTCTTCAGTACATGTATGGTTCTATGATTTTCTTTTTTTTTTCCTGTGTGGAGTTGACTGTATTGGGATGACTCAATTGCTGCTTCAACCTAGATAAAGCTAGATGCTTTATCTAAGTTATAATGTTGATAATTCTTTTCCAAAGCAAATTTTTAGTATTGAAGGCCATACTGTCCTTTTGCAAGTGGTCAGTTGCAGTTTTCCAAGTGCTTCCAATTATTCTGTTTAAGAAAGTCTTCATGTTCTTCTTTATTCTAAATCACTTTTCCTAGAGATATATGTCTATCTCTAGGTTTATTTCTCTGGGAAATAGTACCATACAGACTGGTAACTCTTAACTCCTTGCTTCTGTTTTTTGCTACTCCTCTACTTGTACCTCCCTTTCATCACCAAGAGTAATCTGAGGTCAGCTTGAGTCATTGCTTCCCCATTAAATTTGCAGGCACATACTTCAAAGTAATGTTTTCTCAGTTTTGTAAATTTGTTCTCTAGAAATTTTCATCAGTGAATAGTTTTATTCTGTCATCTTTTTAATGCTTGCCTATTTATTTTAGGGCCAGCATTTTATGCATATAATGATGCAGTTTTCACGCCTGAGGACTGGCATGGTATACAGGAAATTGCTAGAAGCAGGAAGAAAGATGATCCCCTGAAAGTTGGAAGATTTGGGATTGGCTTTAATTCAGTTTATCATATAACAGGTACATTCAGTAGATATTTTCACTTTAAAATACCACCATTTAAAATTTTTTAATTATATATTCATCAAGGATATAATACTGTCTGTATGGTATGTCTTAAGTAAGGTCCTTACCTAAGTTTCTCTAAAGAGTACTGATGTTTTTTTAAAACCCTAGAAAGGCATCTATTTTATTTTGAAGATTTGCTTCTTCAACTAATGTTATTGTGTACTTAGTTCCTTATATTGAAATGAACGTTCCTCTACATGATTATTTCAGTTATGTGCTGCAGTTCACATTATAGAAGGCTGTAATGTAGGGTGGATATACAAGCAGAAGCATCTAGTCTAAACTGGTCACTAGACCCAAACTTTTATGCAAGTTCTTTACGTAATAAGGAGTGATGTTTATTTCATTTTAAAAAGTAATGGAGAGATTTATATATATTTACAGTTAAGAAAGATTTTCCAAAAAAAATCCATGCCACACCAAACCCAGACAAAAATAAAAATAACTAAGTATGGAAATCCATTATTCTTCTGGAATGTTTTATTAATGTATAGTGAAAAAGCAGATAAAGTAAATAGTTCCTACAGCCTTCGTAGTAGTTACAGTAATACAGGATAAAGACAAAATTTTGCTCAAAAAACATATTTAACTTGTGCCTCTTATGAAGGGAATTAATAAGACTCAGGGCTTTTTCTCATCATATTTTACTTAGTACAGCATGCATAAAGTCTTAGTTAAAGTTAATACGTTCAGTGATGTGGTAACTGGGATATTATCATTTAAAATGTGCAGGCCCTTAAGATCTGCCAAGTATGAATGTAATAAGATTTATTTTTAGCAAAGTACATTTTCTTAAAGTATTTTAAAGGTCAAAGTATACAGCTGAGGAAAAACCTCCATTTTATCTTACTCTCTATTTGCTATAATTCAAATAGTTTTATGACTATATATTGCAGAATAGGGATGTGGTTGTTTCTTCCTGTCAATAAATACTGAATTATGTTATCAGAATTTTGCTAGGTTCATCGTTGTTTTAGAATGCTTGTGTTTCTTGCCCTTATTAAATTACTAATATAAAACTGTATTTGAAAATGCTATGTCAGGGTTATTAATATATTTTGGTTTTCATTTATGCAGATGTTCCTAGCATTTTCAGTGGTGACCAAATTGGAATGCTGGATCCCCATCAAACCCTCTTTGGACCTCATGAATCAGGCCAGTGTTGGAATCTAAAAGAGGACAGCAAGGAAATCAATGAACTTACAGACCAATTTGCACCATTTATTGGTGTGTTTGGCAGCACCAAGGAAACTTTTAAGAATGGAAACTTTCCTGGTACATTTTTTCGCTTCCCACTTAGATTACAGCCGTCCCAACTGAGCAGCAATGTTTATGACAAACAGAAGGTTTTGGAACTGTTTGAATCCTTCAGGGCAGATGCTGACACAGTATTGCTCTTCTTAAAGAGTGTTCAGGATGTTTCATTGCATGTTAGGGAGGCTGATGGAACAGAGAAGCTGATCTTTAGAGTGACTGCTAGCGAGAACAAAGCCTTGAAACATGAAAGACCCAACTCTATCAAAATCTTAGGAACAGCAATAAATCAGTATTGTAAGGGAGTTCCAAGCAATAGCATAACGTGTGTGACATACCATGTAAATATTGCTCTAGAAGATGAAAGTGTTAAGGATGCACAGAAAACGTCTTGGTTAGTATGTAATTGTGTAGGTGGCCGAGGAATGTGTACTGAACTGGATTGCTTAGCGGATGACTTGAAATTTGTTCCTACTATTGGAATAGCCATGCCTTTATCATGTAATGAGAAGGATAAAGGAGCTGTAGCAGACTTCTCAGGAAGAGCGTTTTGTTTCTTGCCTTTGCCTCCAGGTGAAGAAAGCAAAACTGGTCTGCCAGTCCATGTTAGTGGTTTCTTTGGTCTCACCGACAATAGAAGGAGTATCAAATGGCGAGAACTGGATCAATGGAGAGATCCAGCAGCTTTGTGGAATGATCTTCTTGTGGTGAATGTTGTGCCAAAGGCATATAGCACCCTTATTTTGGAAGCTATCAAACGAATGGAGACTGAGGAGAATTCGGATTTTCCATTGTCAGCTGAAATAATTTATGGTTTATGGCCTGATGAAAACAAAATCAGGGTTCCCTGGAAACCAATTGTAGTACCTCTCTTTAAAGAGCTGCTTCAGCATACAGTTATTTACTCAGTGAGTAATCAGTGGATGAAAGTGGAACAGGTGTACTTTTCTGAAATGGATGAGAGTTTGGAGTACACACAATCAGTTCTCAACTACCTCCAGAATTCAGGGAAGCAGATTGCCAAGGTACCAGCAAATATTGCTAGTGCAGTGCATTTTACTACTTGTACTGTTAAAGCTGTGAAAAAAGTGACTCCTGCAGTTGTACGGCAAGTACTAAGGAAATCTGGGCACAGTGGACCTGCTGAAGAAAAGCTTCATCTCCTTCAGTTTGTGCTTTCTGATGGAGTGTACAGTGAACTCATTGGATTGGAGCTTTTGCCACTACAGAATGGAAATTTTATTTCTTTTTCCTCATCTGTGTCGGAACAGGATATTGTTTACATAACCTCAGAAGATTTTCCCAGGTATACTTAATATTTTAAAAATTGCTTTTTTGTTTAAATGCTAAAGAACTTCAGACTGTTACATGCTTATTAGCAAATAAGATGATATGCAGCAGCCTATACTGTAATGAAATATTGCATAAACATAACTCGATGTCTGGATTAATACAAATGTTTGTATGCATGTGTCTCATCTGAAAAGTTTGAAAACTACTTGCTTTTATAAATCTGTAAAGAATAATGTGATCTAGGCTTTAACAGAATGTCACAGGATATATGTCAAATTAGGAAGTACATTAAATTGAAAGGCTATATTCACGTATATTCACCTAGGCTGCTTTTTTTTTTTTTTTTTTTTTTCTTTTCTTTTAAACCTTTAGCTGTTCCTCCTTGTCTCCCATTTGTGTGTATGGAACCACACCCCTCCTTTTCCTTTCATTGATTTTTCAGATCCTTGTCGGTAAGCTGAGGAGGCGTAGGTTAGATGAATGGACAGAGAGGTGGACTGAGAACTGGATGACTGGCAGAGCTCAGAGGGCTAGTTGGAGGCTTGTGGCTAGTGGTGTTCCCCAGGGATTGGTGCTTGTCTGGTCTTGTTAAATGTATTCATCAGTGATCTGGATAGAGGGATAAAAAGCACCCTCAGGAAGTTTACTGATGTCACGAAGATGGGAGGAGTAGCTGACAGACCAGAAGGCTGTGCTGCTTTTCAGGGCAACCTGGACAGGCTGGAGAGTTGGGTGGAGAGTGTACTTATGAGTTTCAGCAGAGGCAAGTGTAGAGTTGTACACCTGGGGTGGAATAACTGCATGCATCAGTACAGATTAAGGGCTGGTATGCTAGAAAGGAGCTCTGTGGAGAAGATCCTGAGTGTCCTGGTGAACAACAGGCTGACCACGAACCAACAACATGCCCTGGTGACCAAAGTGGCCAGTGGTGCATTAAAAACAGCATGGCCAGCTGGTTGAGGGAGATGATCTTCCTCCTCTGCTCTGCCTTGGTGAGGCCACATCTGAACTACTTCTGGTTACAATAGTCTTAACCAACGTCTGCGTACAGACCAGTGTCTGAATATATGGATTTCTGTGTAGTCCTGGAATTACATGATGTATTTTTTTCTTCTTTCTGATGATCTTTAAGAGAAATAAAACGTGACGTTTTATTTATTTTTCTTTCTTTAGAATACAAATAGATGAAAATAATATTACATTATTTTTTTCTATCAAGAGAAGCTTTGCTTATACTTGCTTTGAAAAGAAGAGTAGTTGGAAAATTTAGTTTCTTACTCTGCTCTCTTTCCTTTTTAATAGGAAAATATCCACTGACAGCTCAATATACAAGTGACTATTTTTGCATTCAACTATTACCATGATGATTACCATTCTGATAATTTCTGTATTGAAGCATACGTGAATTAGATGCTTTGCTGAAAACATTTATTTATTTTTTTTAAATGTTGTGTTAGATCACTCTTTCCTGGCCTTGAAGGGAGGTTACTTTCTGATGACCTGAAGCCTGAGGTTCTAGCTGCTTTGAAAGAAGCTGCCAAAAGCAGAGGTAATGTCTTTTGTAAACTCATAGTATGAAATAGATTGCTAATTGTTGAACAGGCTAGTTCTAAACTCGAGTTTTCTTTGTCTTCTTTGAAATCGAGTTCACACTGGTAAGTTAATCATTTCAAAAAAAAAAAAAAAAAAAAACCAACAAAAAAAGAAAAGCTGTAGACTGAATGAAGTGGCATAAATGAAAATTATGAATGAATAAAAAGGGGAGATCTAAAGATAGATAAAAATCTACAATAAAAGAACTAATAGGAGATATCTCAATGCAAGTTATTTACATATAATATTCTTTCTCTTAACATGGTCTGAATTCTATATTACATGTCTAAAGTTATCATTATATTCAATAGCCATGTCATGTTTTTTTTTTTTTTTTTTAATATTATGGATCATCTTTTATCTCACAACCACAAGTGATCACATCCATGCTTTCTAAAGATGCATCTATAAAAAAAACAAACAGATGAAACCATCTTAATTATCTGACTAGATGCGTGCTGTAGATCATATCATTTGGTTAAATATTTCCTGAGTCTTAATTTGTAACTTTTGGTTGTGTCAAAACAGACCTACTGAAATACTTCTGATCTTTATGCAAATAGTTTGTTTACCAGAAAACTTGCTGCTTTTGTAGATATGATGCTTCTGTGTTTAATTGTTTTCACTGTTAATTTTGTGCCTTTTTTCTAGACAATGTTAGTTTAATTTACTTTTCTGCACTTGCATCTCATTATGCATTGATAGGTAAATTTGAATTCTGTCTCCAAGTCCTTTGCTTTTTCTTTCTCCAAACAAGTCACACTTCAATTTATGTTTAAATAATACATATATGGTGAGTTATTTTATTCTTCAATCTCTAGAAAATGTGCCTTTTAAGAAGAAGATTCTTGTCTCTCTCTTTAAATTATTCACTTTATTAGAATTCTTATTAAAACTGATCAAGATAGCCACGGTGAGATAGATGGATGACAAATCATATGGAAAGCAGGAACGTTAGCTTTGAAAAATGTCAGTTCCTCATGGTGATACGTTAAATTGGCTTCTGCGGTGTAGTATCTTCTTCCAAGTGAGTATCACAAGATAGTTCAAACCTGTGCTTAAATAAAAAACAACAAAAAACATAAAATCACCTGAAATAAGGTTTTGGTATACTGTAAATACATTGTAAGCAGAAACCGGAGATTAAAACGAAAGAAAAAAAAAAATCCAACCTGTGTATTCAGAACCCAATCACTTTGAGAGTTCTTCTAGGACATTTCTTCACTTTCTGGGTTGGTCTGTGAATCTGGTTCCTAGAAAGATTTGGGTTGCATTTGAGGCCTGACTTCCTACTATCTTCTTCATTTAACTGTTTCTTTGACCTGCATTCTTCTAGGGACTTGTTCTTGGTTGGTGATATGCTTTTTATTGATTAGAAGGACTTACTTGTTATATTTATGTAGAAATGTAATTTTCTAAATCTAGAAATGCCTGAGGACTTTCAGGTGACCTTTTGCGAGTTTTTGTGGCCTACTTTTTATTTCACCTCCTCCTAAATTATGTGTCATTCTAGGATTTTTCATAGTTGTAAGAATCACAGAATTTTAGGACTTGGAAGGGACCTCTAGAGATCATTGAGTCCAACCCCCCTGCCAAAGCAGACTCCCTAGACCAAGTAGACATCCAGGCAGGTCTTGAACATCTCCAGAGAATGAGACACCACAACCTCTTTCTCTGGGCAGCCTGTTCCAGTGCTTCGTCATCCTTATTGTGAAGAAGCTTATACGCATGTTTGTGCAGAACTTCCTGTGCTTCAGATTGTGGCCATTTCCCCTTGTCTTATTGCCATGCACCACTGAAATGAGTCTGGCCTTGTCCGTTTGCCTCCCGCACCTTTGATATTTATAGACCTTGATCAGATCCCCTCTCAGTCTTTTTCTCTCAAGACTGAACAGACCCAGGTCGCTCAGGCTGTCCTCATAAGAGAGGTGCTCCAGGACCTTTGTAATCTTAGCGGCCCTCCGCTGGACTCTTCCCAGGAGATCTGTCTTTTTTGTACTGGGGTGCCCAGAATTGGACACAGTACTCCAGGTGAGGCCTCACCAGGGCAGAGTAGAGTAAGGCATACCTACAGTACAGGTTTTAAGATCTTACCTCTCAGGAATTTTACTTGTATAACTAGAAACTATATCAGAGAGATTCCCAATACAGTTGCAGAATACACATGTTTTTGCACAATTTCTTTGGGAATATAGGTTATGGGTTGTTTTTTCTGTGTTGCACAAAAATAACCAGATCTAATTTTTTTCTCTCCCAAGATATGTACTGTATTTTTGTAGTTAATAGTTGTTTAAATATTTTCTGTTCTATATGTTCATATGTAATTGACTAGATGTTTTCTAAATGAATTTGATTATATTTTAGCCCAACAGCTTCTCTGGGGATTTTCAGGTATGGTTATTGACTGAAGGTGTACTGGTTTGTACTGAAGCTTGATCTTTGTGTGAATTTGGTGATTAGCTATTCTCATTACTTCCAGCTTTTTTCTAAACAAAATCTGCAAAACAATCTGCTAAAAGATAGCTATGAAAGATAGTTATGAAAAGAGTTGTAAATACAATTTGTTCTCCTAGCATATGAGGTAGAATACATATCTTTTTGGAATGCTGAGGTGAAGGGAAACTTTTTTTTTTTAAGGATCTTACTACCCATCTCCGTGTAAACAACTATGTTATTTAGAAGAGAGAAAGATCTGAAACTCAGATGTCTTGATTCTATTTGTCATTTATTTTGATGTCATTGGAAAGGATTGGTATTTTTGTATTCTATATTCTGTTCTTAGCCACGTACATTCTTTAGTTTTTTAGTATAAATTATCTTAATGATAATTAAGATGTGTTAACATTCATTTCATTTATTTAAAGTATTGACAATAAGAATAGAAGCATATACATCTAAACTTAGTTTCAGCACTCCTTACGCAACTGAGTTTTGCTTGTCAGTTTTTAGCATAAGAGCATCTGGTTTGCTATATTTAATAAATAATCCTTAAAAACTATTGGACTCTTTGCAAGTATAGGAAGAAAAATAGTGGATTAGGTTCTTACCACTAGGCAAGTAAGTAGTGTAAAGAATCAACTACACAGGAAAATACATGTAAGTTTCTACTTTGACAGTAAATCCATAGTTGCTTTGTATGCCTGAAGGCTTTTGTGTCAAACTAACAAGTGCAATAACTTATTAATAATTTTCAATTTGTTTTCATTTTTATACTAACATGGAATGTATTTGCTTTTAATTAACTCCTAAAAATGAGAGTAGCTGGTCTCTGCAGTTCTATTTAGCAGTTTTCCCCAAAAGAGAAGTTTTGTGTTTTTTTTTTTTTTTTCCTAACTTCCAAAAGCACTTTGTTAGGTAACTCTGCTCTGATTCTCATGGTGTTGCCCTTTTGCTGTAATTTCAGGAAGGCCATGTACTCAGCTGCAGCTTCTGAACCCAGAAAGATTTACCCGGCTAATTAAAGAAGTTATGAATAGTGTGTGGCCTGGCAGAGACATGGTGGTACAGTGGTATCCAGGTTTGGAAGACAAAAATCACCCATCAATTTCTTGGCTTAAGATGGTCTGGAAGAACCTATATATGCATTTTTCTGATGACTTGAGTGCTTTTGATGACATGCCACTTATCCCTAAGACTCTGCTGGAAGAAAACCAAACATCGTTAGAACTGATTAGATTTAGAAATCCGTCACCTATCATTCTGGAAGATGAATCTGAGACTCAGCTCCCAGATTACATAGCAGATATTATTGAGAAAGTTGGTGGAGTTGTACTTAAGAAGCTGGACGTTTCAATCCAACATCCACTTATAAAAAAATATGTGCATCCACCATTACCAAGTGCTGTTTTACAGATAATGGAAAAAGTGTCCCTGCAGAAACTATGCAATCAAGTTTTGTCATTACCATCAACACATAAGGATGCTCTTAGGGCATTCCTAGCTAGTTTGAATGATGTAAGTGAAAAAGAAAGAAGAATTATTCAGGAATTGCTGATATTTAAAAAAATGGAGAAATCATCTGATGATGGTGTTCCTGTTTATGCTGGGCTAAATGGTAGTAAGGTATTACATCACACTGCCAAAATTCCACCTGGTCTAAGATTTTCTGTTCCAATAATTGACAGCAGTGATGAAGCTACTATTCGCTTAGCTAACCTGCTAAAAATAGAACAGCTAAAGAGTACAGATTGCTTGAAGTTTATTATACAAGACATAAGAAGTTATTTCTATTCATCCGATGAAACAGCAAAGATAATGCAGTGGGTTCTTGAAAATCTGACTTTTCTGAAAAACGAGAATACAGATGTGATAGATTGGCTGGCAGCATTGAAGTTTATTAGAATTACAGAAGAAAAGATAATGACAGCAAATGAGCTCTTTGATCCTGAGGTGGAACTGCTGCAAAACTTATTCTATTCTGAGGAGGAAATTTCCTTTCCTCCTGCTATTTTCACATCTTCAGATATTCTTCATTCTCTGAGACAAATAGGCTTAAAAAGTGAAGCCAATCTTGTGGAAAGTGATATTATGAGAGTAGCAAACAAAATTGAAGGTTTGCATACTGACTCTAACACCGATTGTGATTTATTGATAAAGAAAGCTAGAACTCTCTTGATGATTTTGAACAAAAACCATATGCTGCTTCAGTCACCTGAAATAAGAACTGCCCTGAAAAAAATAAAATGGATTCCTGCATGTAAGGAAAGACCTCCAAATTATCCAGGATCCTTAGTTTGGAAAGGAGATCATTGCAATCTGTGTTTACCACCAGAAATGTGTGATATATCTCATGCAATTTTAGTTGGATCCTCAGTTCCTCTTGTGGAAAATGTGCAGTTTGATATAGAAAAAGCACTTGGCATCTCCACAAAGCCCAGCATAAAAGCGGTCTTAAAACACTTCAAAGTGGTGGTTGATTGGCACAGTTCTAAAACTTTCAGTGATGAGGACTATTATCAGTTCCAGCATATCTTGCTTGAAATTTATGGGTTTATGCATGATCATTTAGAAGAAGGCAAAGAAGCTTTTAAAGCCTTGAAATTTCCCTGGGTTTGGACAGGTAAAACATTTTGTTCCCTCACACAAGCAGTAATAAAAACAGTACCTGACCTTGACCTCCAGCCTTATCTGCATTATGTGCCAAAAACTATGGCGAAGTTTCACCAGTTGTTTAAATGTTGTGGTTCAATTGAACAGTTAACACCAGACCATGTTTCTATGGTCATTCAGAAAATATATCTAAAAAGTGAGCAGTGTCTCTCAGAACAAGAGAGTAAACAGAATCTTCACATTATGTTGAGCATTATAAGATGGCTGTACAGTAATCAGATTCCTGCAAGTCTTCATACACCCATGCCACTGTATAGTGGCAAGCTTCCTTATAAACTTGTGATGAGGCCAATTCACGAGTGTTGTTACTGTGATATCAAAGTTGATGACTTAAATGATTTGCTTGAAGATTCTGTTGAACCAATAATTTTGGTGCATGAAGACATACCAATGAAAACTGCTGAGTGGCTAAATGTTCCATGTCTTAGCACAAGATTGATTAATCCAGAAAATATGGGATTTGAGCAGTCTGGGCAAAGAGAGCCTCTGACTGTAAGAATTAAAAACATTCTGGAAGAGTACCCTTCAATTTCAGACATCTTTAAAGAACTTCTTCAAAATGCTGATGATGCTAATGCCACAGAATGTAATTTCCTGATTGACATGAGGAGAAATATGGATATAAGAGAAAATCTGCTGGATCCAGGAATGGCAGCATGTCACGGTCCAGCTTTGTGGTCATTCAATAACTCTGAATTTTCTGACTCTGATTTTCTAAATATAACTCGATTAGGAGAGTCTTTAAAAAGGAGTGAAGTTGACAAAGTTGGAAAGTTTGGACTGGGTTTCAATTCTGTTTATCATATCACTGATGTTCCAATTATTTTGAGCCGGGAATTCATGATTATGTTTGATCCAAATGTTAATCATATCAGTAAGCATATTAGAGATAAATCTAATCCTGGAATCAAAATTAACTGGAGTAAACAACAGAAGAGGCTGCGAAAATTTCCCAATCAGTTTAAGCCATTTATAGGAGTTTTTGGTTGCCAGCTACCACTGACTGTAGAATCACCTTACAGCTACAAAGGAACACTTTTCAGACTCTCCTTCAGAACTCAGCAGGAGGCTAAAGTGAGTGAAGTCAGCAATACATGTTACAATACAGCAGACATTTATTCTCTTGTGGATGAGTTTAGCATTTGTGGTCATAGGCTGATAATATTTGCTCAGAGTGTAAATTCAATGGTTTTGAAGTACTTGAAAATTGAGGAAGAAGATCCTGGAGTGGCACAAGATGTTGTCACTATCAAAAAAAGAGTTTGTTCTTCCAAAGCCTTGACTGAACCAAATGTAAGTGTTTTAAAAGAAGCAGCTAAACTAATGAAGGTCTGCAGCAGCAGTAATAAAAAGCTTCCCACTGAAACACCGAAGTCCTCCTGTATCTTACAGATAGTAGTAGAAGAATTTCACCATGTATTTAGGCGGATTGCTGATTTACAGTCTCCCCTTTTCAGGGGTGCAGAAGATGATCCGGCTGCTTTCTTTGAAATGGCTAAATCAGGACAGATAAAAAGGTCAGCTGATGAACTGCCACAGAAGACAGTAGATTCAACAACATGGCTTATATGTTCTTGCATGGACACTGGTGATGCTTTAAAATTTTCATTACATGAAAGTGGACGAAGACTAGGTCTTGTTCCCTGTGGTGGAGTAGCGGTGTTGCTGAATGAAACCCAGGATCAAAAGTGGATTGTGAAACCTAATTGCAACAGCATAGGTGAGGTATTCTGCTACTTACCTCTACGAATAAAAACAGGCTTACCTCTTCATATAAATGGCTGCTTTGCAGTTACTTCAAACCGGAAAGAGATCTGGAAAACAGACACAAAAGGGAGATGGAACACAGTATTCATGAGGCATGTTATTGTAAAAGCCTACATAGAAGCGCTTTGTGTTCTCCGTGATATGGCAATCAGTGGTGAGCTTGTTGACTACAGTTACTGTGCAGTATGGCCAGATCCTGATTCAGTTCATGATGATTTTTCTATTATCTGTCAAGGGTTCTATGAAGACATAGCTCATATGAAAAGCAAAGAAGGAATAAAAGTGTTTTCTGATGGTATCTCTTGGGTTTCCATGAAGAACGTAAGGTTTCTAGATGACTCAATTCTGAAACGGCCAGATATTGGACCATCAGCCTTTAAGATCTTTTTGAAGTACCTTAAAAAAACTGGTTCCAAAAATCTGTGTGCTGTGGATCTCCCTTCCTGGGTTAAGACAGGATTTGAAGAAGCAGGATGCAAATATGTATTACTGGAGAACACTTTCTCTGAAAAACAGTTTTTTTCTGAGGTGTTTTTCCCTAATGTTCAAGAGATTGCTGCAGAGCTGCGTGATCCTTTGATGCGTTATGTTCTTAATGAAAAACTTGAGGAGTTTTCAGGAATTCTTCGTGTTACTCCATGTATTCCTTGTTCTTTGCATGGGCATCCATTAGTTACACCATCAAGACTGATCCATCCTGAAGGAAGAGTTGCAAAGTTATATGATGCTGAAGATGGAAGATTTCCTTATGGCACCACTCAGGATTACCTTAATCCAGTTATTTTGGTTAAACTTGTTCAGTTAGGAATGGCTAAAGATGATATTTTATGGGAAGACCTGATAGAACGTGCAGAGTCAGTAGCTGAAATTAACAAGGTAGATCATGCAGCAGCTTGTCTCAGAAGCAGTATAATATTGAGTCTTATTGATGAGAAACTGAAGTGTAGGGATCCTAGAGCTAAAGAATTTGCTGAAAAATGTCAAACCATCCCTTTTCTTCCTTTCCTTAGCAAGCCAGCAGGCTTCTCACTGCACTGGAAAGGCAGTGATTTTCTACCCGATGCAATGTTTTCAGCAACTGATCTTTTCACTGCTGATCATCAAGATATAGTTTGCCTGATACAACCAATTCTTAATGAAAATTCCCATTCCTTTAAAGGTTGTGGTGCTTTGTCATTAGCTGTAAAAGAATTTTTGGGTTTGCTAAAGAAACCAGCTGTTAATTTGGTCATAAATCAGTTAGAAGAAGTTGCAAAGTCTTTCGATGGCATTACATTATATCAGGAAAATATCACCAATGCTTGCTACAAACACCTACATGAAGCAATGTTGCAAAATGAATCAACAAAAGCTATGATAATTGAACAACTGACAAATTGTAGTTTTATTCTTGTTGAGAATGTGTATGTTGATCCAACAAAAGTGTCTTTTCACTTGAATTTTGAAGCAGCACCGTATCTCTATCAGTTGCCTAATAAATACAAAAATAGTTTTCGTGAGCTATTTGAAAGCATGGGTGTCAGGCAGTCTTTCACAGTTGAAGATTTTGCTCTTGTTCTGGAATTAATAAATCAGGAAAGAGGGACCAAACAACTAACAGAAGAGAATTTTCAGCTTTGCAGGAGAATAATTAGTGAAGGAATATGGAGTCTGATCAGAGAGAAAAAGCAGGAATTTTGTGTGAAAAAGTATGGAGAGATTTTGTTGCCTGATACTCGTCTTGCACTTCTGCCTGCAAAATCTTTGTGTTACAATGACTGTCCATGGATTAAAGTTAAAGACACAACAGTTAAGTATTGTCATGCTGATATTCCTAGGGAGGTTGCAGTAAAGCTAGGAGCAATACCCAAACGCCATAAAGCTTTAGAAAGATACGCGTCCAACATCTGTTTTACTACCCTAGGAACAGAATTTGGCCAGAAAGAAAAATTGACAAGTAGAATTAAAAGTATTCTTAATGCCTACCCTTCAGAAAAAGAAATGCTGAAAGAGCTCCTTCAGAATGCAGATGATGCAAAAGCTACGGAGATCTGTTTTGTGTTTGATCCTAGACAGCATCCAGCTGATAGAATATTTGATGAGAAATGGGCACCACTTCAAGGGCCAGCCCTGTGTGTTTACAACAACCAGCCTTTTACAGAAGATGATATTAGAGGAATTCAGAACCTTGGAAAAGGTACTAAAGTAGGAAACCCCTGTAAAACCGGACAATACGGTATAGGCTTCAATTCTGTTTATCACATTACTGATTGCCCTTCTTTCATATCTGGCAATGATATTCTTTGTATTTTTGATCCTCATGCTAGATATGCACCAGGTGCAACATCAACAAGTCCTGGCCGCATGTTTAGAGATTTAGATGCAGATTTCAGAACACAGTTCTCGGATGTCCTGGACCTCTACTTAGGAGATCACTTTAAACTGGACAATTGCACAATGTTTCGGTTTCCTCTTCGAAATGGAGAAATGGCAAAAGTATCGGAAATTTCCACAGTTCCATGCTCAGATAGAATGGTCCAAAATCTTCTAGATAAACTGCGTACAGATGGAGCAGAACTCTTAATGTTTTTGAACCATATGGAAAAAATTTCTATTTGTGAAATAGAGAAAACAACAGGAGCACTGAATGTGTTGTATTCTGTACAAGGAAAAATCACTGATGGAGACAGGCTGAAAAGAAAGCAATTCCATGCATCTGTAATTGACAGTGTGACTAAAAAAAAGCAGTTAAGTGAAATACCTGTGCAACAGATTACTTACACAATGGATACTGAAGACTCTGAAGGAAATCTTACAACTTGGTTAATTTGTAACAGGTCAGGTTTTTCTGCCATGGAAAAGGTATCCAAAAGCGTTGTTTCAGCCCACAAGAATGAGGACATTACTCTTTTTCCACGTGGTGGGGTAGCAGCTTGCATTACTCATAATTACAAAAAACCCCACAGAGCATTCTGTTTCCTACCTTTATCTTTAGAAACTGGGCTACCTTTTCATGTGAATGGACACTTTGCTCTGGATTCTGCAAGAAGAAATCTGTGGCGTGATGATAATGGAGTTGGAGTAAGAAGTGACTGGAATAACAGTCTAATGACAGCACTGATAGCACCAGCTTATGTCGAACTGCTGATTCAACTGAAGAAACGTTATTTTCCAGGCACTGATCCTACAGTGTCGGTGCTGCAAAACACGCCAGTTCATGCTGTGAAAGACACTTTAAAAAAGTTCTTATCTTTTTTTCCAGTTAATAGACTTGATGTTCAGCCAGATTGGTATTGTTTAGTGAAAGCAGTTTACAGCTGTATTTATGAGGATTTGAAGCGTCTTTTACCTGTTATGCGAGCTCCAAACGTTGATGGTTCTGATCTGCATTCTGCTGTTATCATCACATGGGTTAACATGTCTGCTGTGAATAAAGGTCGGCCATTCTTTGACAATCTGCTACAAGATGAATTGCAGCATCTCAAAAACACAGAATACAACATCACAACGCGGAAGTCAGTAGCTGAAAATGTTTATAGATTAAAACATTTACTCTTAGAAATAGGTTTTAATTTGGTGTACAACTGTGATGAAACTGCAAATCTTTACCACTGTTTGGTAGATGCAGATATTCCTGTCACCTACGTCACACCTGCTGATGTCCGATTATTTTTGATGACATTTTCATTTCCAGACTCGAATTGCCACATTGGAAAGTTACCCTGTCGTCTTCAGCAGACAAATTTGAAACTCTTCCATAGCCTCAAACTTCTGGTTGACTATTGTTTTAAGGATGCAGAAGAAAATGAAATCCAGATTGAGGGCTTGCCACTTCTTATTACCCTTGACAATGTTTTGCAAATTTTTGATTCAAAACGACCAAAGTTCTTAACAACATACCATGAACTTATTCCATCTCGCAAGGATCTCTTTATGAACACTTTATATTTGAGGTATAACAATATTTTACTTAGCAGTGATGTAGCAAAAGTCTTTGATATTGCAAGTTTTGCTGAGTTGTTATCTTCTGTGCTGCCCAGAGAATATAAAACTAAAAGTTGTATGAAATGGAAAGAAAACTTTGCAAGTGAGTCTTGGCTTAAAAATGCCTGGCATTTTATTAGTGAGTCTATAGCTGTTAAGGAAGAACAAGAGGATATCCAAGCAAAATTTGATGGTGTTGTTGAAACTTTGAAGGACTGGACTTTGCTTCCAGGTGTAAAGTTTACTGTCTCAGCTAATCATCTTGTTGTGCCTGAGTGTGATGTTCTGCTGCCTCTCAGCATTATGCATATTGCTGTTTTTCCAAATGCCCAGAGCGATAAAGTCTTTCATGCTTTGATGAAAACAGGTTGTATTCAGCTGGCATTGAACAAAATATGCTCCAAAGATAGTGCTTTAGTGCCTTTGCTTTCAGCTTCCACAGCAAATATAGATAATCCTTCAAGCATTCTGAAAGCCATACAGTATATGGTACAAACATCATCTTTTAGAACTGAAAAGTTAGCAGAAAGTGACTTTGAGGCTCTCTTAATGTACTTCAACTGCAATTTATGTCATTTGACATCTCAAGATGACATTAAAATTTTAAAGTCTCTCCCATGTTATAAATCCATTAGTGGTCGATACATAAGCATTTCAAAATATGGGACGTGTTATGTACTCACAAAAAGCATCCCATCAGTGGAAGTAGACAGATGGACACAGTCAACGTCATCAGCTTTTCTTGAAGAGAAAATACATTTAAAAGATTTGTATACTGTGCTTGGCTGTGTCTCTGTGGATGATCTTGAAGTGTACTTGAAACATCTTCTGCCAAAAATTGAAAGTTTGTCTTACGATGCAAAGTTAGAACATTTGATCTACTTAAAGAATAGGCTAACTAGCATTGAAGAAACATCAGAAATGAAAGAACAGCTCTTTGAAAAGCTTGAAAGCATATTGATCATTCACGATGCAAGCAATAGATTAAAACCTGCAAAATATTTTTATGACAGGACTGTAAAAGTCTTTGAAGTTATGCTTCCTGAAAAATTATTTATACCTCAAGATTTTTTTAAGAAACTAGAACAAATTACAAAACCGAAAAGCCAAGCTGCATTCCTTCCATCATGGGTAACTTTTCTACGGCATATTGGACTAAAATACATTATTTCACAGCAACAGTTAATACAGTTTGCTAAGGAGATCAGCATGCGAGCTAATACAGAAAATTGGTCTAAAGAAACATTGCAGAATGCTGTTGATGTCCTCCTTCATCACATTTTTCAGGAAAGAACTGATCTTTTGTCAGGAAACTTTCTGAAGGAATTGTCGTTAATTCCTTTTCTTTGCCCTGAACGAGCTCCAGCAGAATTTGTTAGATTTCATCCACAGTACCAAGAAGTTAATGGAACACTCCCTCTTATACGATTCAATGGGGCACAAGTGAATCCTAAATTCAAGCAGACTGATGTATTACAGTTGCTGTGGACTTCGTGTCCCATTCTTCCTGAGAAAGCGACACCTTTAAGCATCAAAGAGCAAGAAGGAAGTACTCTTGATGTACAGGAACAACTTGAGCAAGTTTTAACTATGCTGAATGTTAATCTAGACCCTCCTCTGGACAAAGTTATCAATAACTGCAGGAACATATGCAATATAACAACTGTGGATGAAGAAATGGTGAAAACTCGGGCCAAGATCCTGAGAAGCATTTATGAGTTTCTTAGTACAGAGAAAAGGGAATTTCGCTTTCAGCTTCGAGGAGTTTCTTTTGTAATGGTGGAAGAAGGCTGGAAGCTCCTGAAGCCTGAAGAGGTGGTAATAAACCTTGAGTATGAATCTGATTTTAAACCTTATCTCTACAAACTTCCTCTAGAACTTGGTACTTTCCATCAGTTATTTAAACATTTGGGTACTGAAGATGTTATTTCAACAAAACAGTATGTTGAAGTTCTAGGACGTATATTCAAGAACTCAGAAGGAAAGCAGCTGGATCCTAATGAAATGCGCACAGTAAAAAGAGTAGTTTCTGGCCTGTTCAAAAGTCTTCAGAATGATTCTGTCAAGGTTAGGAATGACCTTGAGAACATGCGGGATTTTGCCCTTTACCTTCCCAGTCAAGATGGTAGGTTAGTTAAGTCAAGTATCTTAGTTTTTGATGATGCACCCCATTACAAAAGTAGAATCCAGGGTAACATTGGTGTACAAATGCTTGTTGATCTTAGCCAGTGTTACTTAGGCAAAGACCATGGTTTTCATACCAAATTGATAATGCTATTCCCTCAGAAATTGAGGCCTCGCTTGCTTAGCAGTATTCTTGAAGAGCAGTTAGATGAAGAATCTCCCAGAACTTGTCAGTTTGGAGCTTTATGTTCTTTGCAGGGAAGATTACAATTACTGTTGTCTTCAGAACAATTCATCACAGGGCTTATTAGGATTATGAAGCATGAAAACGACAATGCTTTTTTAGCGAATGAAGAGAAAGCAATAAGACTTTGCAAAGCTTTACGAGAAGGTTTGAAAGTTTCCTGTTTTGAGAAGTTGCAAACAACATTACGAGTTAAAGGCTTTGCTCCTATTCCACACAGTAAAAGTGAAACGTTTGCTTTCCTAAAGAGATACGGAAACGCGGTAATATTGCTTTACATACAGCACTCTGACAGCAAAGACATAAATTTCCTGCTAGCATTAGCGATGTCCTTAAAATCTGCAACTGACAACCTGATTTCTGATACCTCATATTTAATTGCCATGCTGGGTTGTAATGATATTTACCGAATCAGTGAGAAGCTTGACAGTTTAGGGGTGAAGTATGACTCATCTGAGCCATCAAAACTTGAACTACCAACACCTGGCACTCCTATACCAGCTGAAATTCATTACACACTTCTTATGGATCCGATGAATGTCTTTTACCCTGGTGAATATGTTGGTTACCTTGTTGATGCTGAAGGTGGTGATATCTATGGATCGTATCAACCAACTTACACGTATGCAATAATTGTACAGGAAGTAGAACGAGAAGATGGTGAAAGTCCCAGTTTTCTAGGAAAGATTTACCAGATTGATATTGGATATAGTGAGTATAAAATAGTGAGCTCTCTTGACTTGTACAGATTTTCAAGACCTGAGGAAAGTTCTCAAGGTAGGGATAGCACACCCTCTACCCCAACTAGTCCTACAGAATTTCCAGCTCATGGACTGAGAACAATTCCACCTCTCTTCACTGGTAGAGACAGCCACAAAACAACATCCTCTAAACATCACTCTCCAAAGAAGCTAAAGCCAAGCTCCTTGCCAGAAATATTAAGAGAAGTGACATCTGTGATTGAACAGGCTTGGAAGCTTCCAGAATCTGAAAGAAAGAAGATTATTAGAAGACTTTATCTTAAATGGCATCCAGATAAAAATGCAGATAATCTTGATATAGCTAATGAAGTTTTCAAACATTTACAGAATGAGATTAACAGGCTAGAAAAGCAGGCCTTTATGGATCAAAACACAGACAGAGCCTCAAGAAGAACGTTTTCATCTTCAGCTTCTTCTCGATTTCAGTCAGATAAATTTTCTTTCCAAAGGTTTTATACTTCGTGGAATCAAGAAGCAACAAGCCACAAATCTGAAAGGCAGCAGTATAAAGAAAAGTGTCCATCTTCCACGGGACCATCTTTCTCGCAACGCTTTTTTGTCCCACCCACATTCAGGTCTGTTGGCAATCCTGTCGAGGCACGTCGATGGCTTAGACAGGCCCGAGCTAACTTTTCAGCTGCAAGAAATGATCTTCATAAAAATGCCAATGAATGGGTATGCTTTAAGTGCTACCTTTCTACTAAGCTAGCCTTGATTGCTGCTGACTATGCTGTGAAGGGAAAATCAGACAAAGATGTAAAACCAGCAGCCCTTGCACAGAAAATAGAAGAATATAGTCAACAACTTGAAGGGCTTGCGAACGATGTTCAAACGTTGGAAGCTTATGGAGTAGATAGCTTAAAAACTAGATATCCTGACTTGCTTCCTTTTCCACAGATTCCAAATGATAGGTTTACTTCAGAAGTTGCTATGAGAGTGATGGAATGTACTGCTTGTATCATAATAAAACTTGAAAACTTTATACAACAAAAAGTGTAAGAGATTTGAAGACTATTGTCAGAGCTTAGGTATTTTATGTGGTGAGACACAAATGTGATTGAGCGGATTACCATGCATCCAAGGGGTTAAATATTGGAAAGCAGTCTAGAAATATGATGCACAAAAGTGGATGGCAGTGAAATGTTTAGAATTTAAATTTATTTAAACAAGATTTTTTTTAAACTGAGCCTGCTGTACAAGCAAACTGTAGATCATATTTTTTAAAATTTCCAAGGAAACAGTGCAAAAATTAACTGTATGTACATTATTGTGATTAATTGGCATATTACTGAACTGCACTTTATATAACCAAAGCTTAGCTTTCTGTTAGATGATTCTGTAATTGTAACTCCTTATTAGATTTTATTTCATTTAATGCTGTGTTTCCAAGAAGGTAATATTGTTATTCAATGTACTAAGCCTAAGACTGGACGTACTTGGAAATGTGAGGTGGGATGAAAGCTAAAAAACTTTGGAGATAGTGCTCCAAATCATTTCTGTTTTCTTTTGTGTTTTGTGGACATTCATGTCAGCTATAGTAATTCTTTTATCAGCTGGATCTGATTATAGATTTGCTGCAATATCACCTGGTAAACATATAAAGGATTGTCTAGTACCTGTGAACTGGTACGCTGTTATAATCCTGAATGATGATACTTGACATAACATGAAACTCCATGTCATGCATTGATTGCATTTACTTTATTGTAAAATAATTATTTAATTTACATTTTTTTTTTTTCTAGAATCTGTCATCTTTTGTTTAATGAAAAAAATGCACGTGGCTGATACAATATATTGTGGCCATTATTATACAGTGTTTTGATTTTTTTTTTTTTCCCAAAACCACACACCAAACTCAGTTTTCTGATATCTAAATGCTTGGGTTTCATTCTTTCCTGTATATGCCTTTGTGTGTGTACATATATATATATATATTTTTCCACAAACATTGATAATAGTGTAATTCAATACCACATTTTTGGTGTACAGTGAACACTGATTTTTTTTGTTTTTGTTTTTGTTACATATTTAAAGGTACTGCAATGTAATGCTTTTATTTTGTAGATCACTACAGCTCTAAAGAAACCCAGTGTTTAGTTCACACTCTTTCTTTTATGGTTTATACTACTTCTGGTAAGACCATGCAGTATGTTCAACATCAGCTATTTGTAAAAAAAAAAAAAAAAAAAAAAAAAAAAAAAAAAAAAAAAAAAAAAAAGAAAGAAAAAGAAGATAATATTAAAATGAAGGATAATGCTAAAAAGAAGGCTTTCTCTTTGCTGGATCAGCAACATTTAACATGTTCATCACTTTCCAGTGACACGCTGTTAGTATTGTTCACTTGGCAGCACAGTGAAACTGTAATTTAACTTAGAGAATGCAAAGAAAAATAGACAAGTGAGCTTGCAGGGCTGATACAGCTGTTTGTTGACGGTGTTTTAAGTCAAAAGAAAAAAACACAATAAAAGCTTCATTGTTTTTTTTTTTTTTTTTGCACATTATAAAGGGCTTGTTCTCTGAAAAATTATGAAAAACCTCGCAATTAATGGTAGTGGGATGAAATTGGATGTTTGGAAAACAATGCTGCTTCTGGTTGGGAAGCCCTGTCATTATTTTTGCTATTCAATATTAAGTGCCATAATTTTAATAAAAATGCAGACATACTTCAGTCTAATGTGTCTTGGTTTTATAAAGTAAATTTGCCTATTATTTCAAGCTTTGTATTATATAGTACACCGTCTCTTTTAAACTAATTCTAAATAACTGTACAAATACTAATATTAAAAAGGAAAGATGCGCTTTTTCTTGCAATGACGTTAATAATTTCTCAAGAAATTGTACATTTTGCCTTTTTTTTTTTTTTTTCCCCAATAAATAGCATGTAAGTGAACCACAGACTCTTTTGTGTGCTGTGAAATAAATCAATCTAGTTAATACCCTACATTTTTAAAGACATTCCTGTGTGGCTTTTTGTTACTTGGTATATTGAGTCAGATGAATAATTTTCAGAATAAATTTAATAACAACAGGAGGGAACAGTTCTTAATATGTTTTTCAGTTTATATGGACATAAAACATAAGATAGCAGAATGGTTTGGAAAAAAAAAAAACACGGATGACCTGCGTGAACACTTTTCCATTTTTAGGTAAAGCTTTGAGAAAGGAAACCCTTATGGTACAGGACTGTGTTTCGCAAGCTCTGCTGATATTATGAGCCTTTAGAATGGCTGTGCAGAACTGCTAAGCTATTGTGTTAGTTACATTGGGTGTGTTATAAGGTGCTGATGTTGTTACAAAGAAAATCATCGCAGATCTTAGGAATCTAACTGGTCTGAATTAAGTTTAAATGTTGAAAGAAGATGAGCAAGAAAAGCTGAATGACAGAAAATGGTTTGGTGCCATCTGTAAGTTTCAACAAAATTTTCATATGGATACAGAAAGACGTGGAAGAGATGATGACTGAATTGGAAGTTTCCATTCTCATTTGCTTAACTCATTGTGACAGGTAGCCCAAATAAAAGGGCCTTATGGAAACCCTGATGTGATAGAAGTGGGTTTCATCAAAGCATTTTAAAAGGCAAAACAACAACAACAAAATTACGCTTCCTTTTGGCTCTACTGGGGAACATTGAGAAATGTGCAGTAGCATTCCTAAGGTTGGCATGAATGCCCTGAGCAGTATTGTGTGGTGATTCTTAGTAAGGGTAGAATTAAATGTTAGTTGATATGTACATTGCACTAAGAGTAATGCTTCCTGTTTATTTTGATGGAAACCACAACAGATACAAAGAACACAAAAACACTGTTTCATAGAGCAAATGTTCAACTACAAAACACTATTTTTCAACATAGTCACCACCATGAGCTATGCTTTTTCACTAGTGATGAACAAGAGCCTGCATGCTGCACTTGTGAAAACCTTGTATCAGTGGCAGCGATCTGCTGTCGCCACTGCTGAAATGCATCCCCCGCCACCTCACTGTGCTCACATCCACTGTTTGGTATCTGTAGATGTTCACTAAGCATCAACGAATGTCAGTGGGTGATGTTTCTGCATGGAGGAACTCAGTGACACACCTTTGCTTCATCAGAACTTCCATGTCAGATGCCATTCTGACAGACTGCCCCTCTGCTGCCATCTGTCACACGGCAACAAATGTAATGGAATATTGGTGGGAAGGTTCAACCTCTGCTGCCACACCACCAATATTCGCCTCTGACGTTGTGGGCCAGCCTCATAAAATGAGTCATTACTTCAATGACTTTTGTATTTAAAGGGTGCTAAAAGAAGAAAGCACAGAGCCTTTAGCAGGGTCTTTTGTGATAGGGCAAGGGGAAATGGTTTCCAACTGAAAGAAGGGAGGTTTGGACTGGATATAAGACAAATTTTTTTACAATAAGGGTGGTAAGGCACTGGCACAGGCTGCCCAGAGAGGTGGTGGATGCCCCATCCCAGGAGACACTCAAAGTCAAGCTGGACAGGGCTCTGAGCAACCTGATATAGCTGTAGGTGTCTTTGTTCATTGCAGGAGAGTTGTAATAGATGATCTTCAACAGTCCCTTCCAACTCAAAACAATTTTCTGATTCTATGACTTTTGGAACAGCCTGTGTATGTTTCACAAAAAATATATTCTACGAGTAATTCTGCAGGTTACACAAATTCACACGAGCCAAAAGCTATTTTCAGCCAAGTATACATCCACGTGCACCTTGTGGGCTTTTAAAAGCAGCTATAGTAGTCCTGTACTACAGGATTACAGTTTTGAGGTATAGGAAGGGTAACTTCCTGTAACAGGAAACCAATTGAACTGTCAATCAGCAGCTTAAATCCAAAGAACTTTGGTGGTAGATTCTTGACAGATACGTTGCTATATATCTTTGTGTGAAAGTTTCAGAAGTTTCTTCTCAACAGCGTTAGCACCTGTTTGAAAAAGAATTGTTCACTTGCAACAGTGACAAGAAAAATACTTTTTAATAAAGAAAACAGATTTTTGAATATTAGTACTCAAATTGTTATCAAAATAAAATTGCAGTGTTGCTTTAAAAAGTAGGATATATTTAAGAAATATTAATATATTGTTTGCATTCAGTTGGTACTTGAGTTGCTTTAAGTGGTATTTTAATGAAATAAATTGTAATTGTTACACTTAAAGTAAAAAAGGGCAGCACCAACTTCAAGATTTCATATTACTGAACACTTTAAGGATGACTGGATTGGTACTTTGGAACACTGTCAGAAGTAATAGTTTAAAATAAACTTGACAGCCAAAGTGGATGTTTTCATTTCAGGAAGACATTTTTGTGACAGAGTTGTTATTTTTTACCAAACCTGTTTGTCTTTCTTTGCTTTGCTTTCAAGGTGATTTAATTCAGTAGAACTAGCATAGTATTTTGCTTACTTTAACCACTTGCAGATGAAGACAAAGAAACTCTAGGTTAGGCTCAGTGAAGCCTCACTATAAAGCATAGTCTAAATGCTGGGAATCACTATTCCAATTTTCAAATAGTGTACATTTCATATTCTTGGAGTCTTGAGAAGATAACTGTGTTTAAAAAATGATAGCATCCATTTAAGGTGAGATTTATCTAAACACAAAAGGAGAAGCAGATTTTTCAAAATGTATAAAGTTTATTTAAGAACTCAGTTTTCAGTTTAATGTTGCCATTTCCTTTTGCATAAAGCTTTATAAAAAGTTAGACAAATGTAAATAATAAAGAACTGAAATGGAAACAAAGAGGGCTAGGTCTGGACAATTATCGGTAAGTATTTACTATCATTTGACCTTTTTAATTTTCCAACATGCAGTAATCTCAACCAGCTACAAGAACCACCGTAATTAATTCTTTTTTTTTTCTGGAGGGGGGGGGAAGAGGGGGTAAATATGTAACAATACAGTTCACGATGCTGAGTGGTATTTTTTTTTTCCATTTGTTTAACACTTTTGAAAATAAATCAGAGAAGTGCCTAATCTTGATTTCCTGTACTGTAATTTTCTGTTATTTACTACAGTTTGATTCAGGTACAAACAGTAATCTTGAAGTATTTAAAACTAATGGTAAGTTGTCCATATGGAGATGTGACAAATGATGATTTAGTGATGTATGAACGACACTGACTGAACAATTCAGATGATAGTGTCAACTGATTACACTGAGATAATGTTAGCGTAAGCTTAATTTCTTCACTAACTGGAATTAAAAGAAAAAAAAAACAAAATGTTCTTCAGTGACAAAAAAATTGTTATCCACGCTTTAAAAAAAACAGTAGTTTTTGTGCTTACAATTTAAAAAATGCAGTTATGTTGCCAATGTCCATTTTGTAGCGCAACAAAAAGAAGAATGAAGTCTAAAATAATGGAGAGAGACAAACATGATTTGGATAATGGCCCAGCTCAGGACACAGCAGATCTTGGCAGTACTCAGAATTCACCTCTGTGCTTAGGCAAGTCAAAAAGTATGCCCTCCACAGAAAGGCAGTATGTTTTTCAATGTTTATGAGGTGTCATAATGCTCATGAGTGTTATTTAGCTAGGGAATTGCATGCCAGTTTTCGTGGGTGTACACCACAGCTCTGTAAATGTTAACTAAGAACAACTTTAGTGGACAAAGTTGCAACAGAAATTGCTTCTAAACACCCAGCATTTTAGGCATTAGGTTACTCTTGTGAAACATGGAAAGGCTGGATTCATTCCCTTTGTCTGCATTAAGTGGCAATTCATGTTGGAAAACGTGCCCACAAAGCAGAAGCTTAAAATGAGTAACTCAAATTGCTATATTTTCATGGGCAGCAGAATATGTAGATTGTGACCAATTTCAGTCTCTGGCTAAAATTTAGAGATTAAGACTGGTAGATCAGTAGTTTGGTACCACATAGAAATGGATATATGGTCCTTCCTTTAAGAATCATAGGTATGAGGAAAACTCGGATGTCTGAAACTAGATGGTGACTGAACTCTCAGAGGACTTTAGTCTCTGTTTCATTGTTGGACTATTTACAGATATTACAGTCCTCCAATTTTTTTTCTAGCAGTGGATTGCTGTCCTTTAGTTATACAGATTTTCCATTCAATGGATAAACAAAGGCTACTCTTAATTTGGTCTGAAAGAACTTGTATGTGGAGCTGTAACCACTTAAACTGACTTTAAAGAAATGCCAAAGACATGTTTCTGTTAAAGCCTGTTTCAGTTGAGGACTTAGTTGCATTATTCGGTAGTAGAGAAATATTCCCCTCTTTAGAGAGAAGAGCCCTGGAGCCTGGAGACAGATTCCTGAGCCTGGGCAAAAGGAATTTCAGGCATGGAAGCTGTGTGTGGCTTCCTGCTTTGCCCTTAGACATGATGCTAGCAGTCAGAGCACTCTCCACAGAATATGGGAGACCTTGATTCAATTGCCTTCTTGACCTGACGGTACCCAAAATTTCAGCTCTCGTGTCTCCTATTTTTACCCTTTGAAGCTCTCCTAGTTTGCATGAATTGCTGAGGATTCCACACTACTAATAAAAGGTTATTTTAGCATTGTACATTGCCATCATTGGACAAATTATAAAGGCAGCCCTTCAGGCAGGGACTACCCAAAGTTTTACTACAATATGAGTGGATACTGTTAACTGGGGGCTTTTTTTTCAACTCAGTCTTTTCTAGGTGTCTAGGATCCTAGATCAGCATTGATTTCTCCAACTCTCCAGAAGAGCCGAAGCACCAGGTGTAAAAAAAAATGGCACAGTTTTGGTCACTCTTTTGTTCTGATTCTCCAGCTTTAAAGATGAAGCTTCTTTTCTGTGAAGGATGGGTATTATGTGGTTTAATAATTATTATGGTTTAAAATATTTCTGTAAATAGACTCCAAGGCACTATGTGATAGCAGCTCCTTCTTGGGAGAATATTAAGTGTATACAAAACAGCATCAATGCCACTGAAATACCGTGAGATTATTAAATACAAATTCTGCTATCTGGAGGTGTGCAAACAATTTATTAGTGTTCAGTGCAACACTGTACAGGGGAATGAGTCTGCAGTCTCGTTTCTCTCCAAGGTCAATAAATGGTTTCTTGGCTCTGGTGAGCATTTACTTGATATCTAAAGTCCTAATGTAAAAAAAATAAAGAGTAGTTTTACTCTTCCCATTTGTAGTGGAGTCCCACTCTGACAGCATCAGAGATATCGGTCAACAGCTGCAGATGGAAATGGAATAGTCCTCATAACTGAATCCCGTGGGCTGCAAAAGGATTTTTTTCCCTCACCGCCCAAACGATTCCCTGCAGCAGACAACCTGGAGCCACATTAAGGATTATTTCTGTCGAGCTGGCAGAGCAATTTGCCTTGTTGAATTAGCATGTCCTAAAATTAAAAAGGCATTTTAAAATGAGTGTGATGGTACAGTCAGTACAACTATTGCTATTATAAAATATATTGACATACTTCAGTGAAAAACTTTGTAGACACAGGAAGGTGTAAATAACTCCTGGAACTTTTGCATTGGTTAGTGAATCTTAGTGATAAGCAAATCAGCATATATGTTGCCAAATTAAAATAGAAAGCTATCAACAAATTAACACCCTTTACACAAGACTTATACAAATAGCACATCTTTCATATTTTGTGTTATTGCAAGAACAAAATTGCATAGACCTTTTGCTGGCACTGCCTGAATTCCCCCAAATAATGCTTTGTCTTATCAAATAGTTCAAGTAGTTCACTCAATTTAATGTAACCCACTAATGCAGTAAGTGTTTACATGTAGTGAGAGAAAAAACCCACAGAGCTCAAAAATATTAGCAATTACATAATCATCTGACTGAATAATAGTTCAGTAAGAAAACACTCCTTTTATTATTTCTTATGCTGTCTGTCAGGCTGTTTTGAAAGTGTGACTGTCAGAATGTATCATCAGAGTCAAGTCAACTTCTGAGGTTGAAATGCCAATTGTGCTCTTCTTCCCCCATCACCCTGAAATCCAGAGTTGTAGACACAGGTTTGTTTCCTAAATAGCAGTACTTTGTTTTCAAAATGCTGAAAATTCCTTTCAGTCGATGCTCTTTAGCGTTAATATAAAACTGGGAATTGCGAGGGCGTGTGCTGCCTGTTGTGGTGCTTCACTGGCAGACCCGGCTGTACTCCTGGCATGTGGAACCCAAACCAGCCACCGACAAGTAAAGTTTTCCATCTGGGCAAACGCAGATTTCATACAGTCCCTGGGACACACCGGGTCCTCCTCTTGTACCCTCGGGCAGCTTAGGCAGTCTCACCGTTTCTGCATCGAGCAAAAGCTGCATGGGAGCAAGCAGGACAAATGAATTTGTTAAAGATGCACTAAAGCGTGCCATAAAAAGAAACTGATTTGCTGAGCCAGTTCCATGGAATCATAGAATCATTTGAGTTGGAAGGGACACTTAAAGGCCATCTAGTCCAACACCCTGCTATGAACAGGGACAACTACAGCTCCATCAGGTGCTCAGAGCCCCGTCCAGCCTGACCTTGAGTGTCTCCAGGGATGTGGCATCTTACCACCTCTCTGGGCAGCCTGTGCCAGTGCCTCACCACCCTTATTATAAACAACTTTGAGGAATATACCTGAATACCTTCTGCAGAGCCTTGTACCTTGTTCAGTGGGGCTGGGGCTCTGTTCTGGCCAAGAACCTCTTGGATTGCTGCATCCAGGCATTATGGAGCAGCTGAGTGCAAGCAGGATCTTATTAAAAGGAATTTCTCTAATTTCATACAATATTATGCCAATTGATACTATTATTTAATCTCAACCATAAATAAATATCTTCTCTTTGGCAAAAATTAATTTTAATATGCTATCTCCTAATACCTTGGGAACTTAATTAGCAGAACTAGAGAAAAGATTTGAAGTTATCCATTATTGCTAACCACAGCTATAGAAACAGAAGGGCTTGTACTCACCACACCATCACTGCTGTGCAGTTTGATGTCCATCTGGGAAAGAGCTTCAATATTCCCTGCTTGCGCTTTGATGTTAATGCCTCTTGGAGCATCCATGCTCAGAGACCGAGTTGGTGACTCCAGCCTGAAAGCAGAAGAAATCCAAAGTAGTGCATTCTCATACACCCCTTTAGCTTGAGAAGTAACTAAGCTTTGAGCAAGCACCTCATGGATCTCATTCACAATAAAGTCACAATAAAGATGCAGCTGCTTTCTTCTTCAGGCAGACTTGAAAAAGTAGATGATTTAAAAACACTGAAGTGTTTCAAACGAAAAGCATAGCTGAATTCATAACACAGATGTAAGGTACTATTTCAGATCTAGGTTCAGATTGTATCATTAATTTATAAAAACTCATTTTTACATTGAATTTGTTTTCATTTGTGAATAATTTGTGAGCAGTACAATTAGTGCAGCCTTTAATCAGTGAGAGTTTTGACACTGCTGCCAGTCAGACTGATTTCACTCCTTCTGTACATGGTACTTAACTAGATGACACCTGAAACTTAAAAATCAACAGCTTAGCTTGAAACAAGAATTACACACTGTAGAAGTTGTACCCCTCGGTGCCAGCAGATGGCAGGAAGGCACCGTGTAAGCTCAGCCCTCACCTTGGCAGGGCGGTTGTGCAGGGTCAGCGACAGCTGCTTCCCAAACAGTTAAGGCCCAGTTTCTTCAGTTTTCTGGTGTCATTTCCACAACAGGTAGTAGGGATAGAATATTGAAAATCATCACGAGGAAAAAAAAAGCCCAAGCTCAGCAATAAGCTAGTGACTCTGTTGAGTGTTATGGGAATACTGTGGTGGTCCCAGTTTCCTTTACACCTCTATTATCCTGTCTGTTTTGTTCATTCCTTGCACAAATACAGAATAAGAGGGGCTGGAATGTCACAATACCTCTGTTGTGATTTGTGTATAAGAGCATGAGCACAAGTCTGTTCTGCATCAGACTTCTGTTACACAACTAGTTATGTCTATTAAGATTTGTCTTTGTGATTTAGCAAATATTCTATGACTTCTTGCTCTAGATCCTTGTATTTATACGTTTGTGAAAAGGGAACTTGGTGCACATTTTTCTGCACTGTACAATTGACTCTGTATTTTCAGTATTTAAAATTTAATATATTTTCATAAATTAGTGTCAAGGTAGTTGTGTATAACAAATGTTTTCTTAGTTCCTGCATAATGCAACTATTTCCTTAGCTTGTTTTAGGAAAAAGCTATAAACATTGAAATTTCTTATGTTTTTTGTAAAGAATTTCATCTACATAAATAATCTGTATGTGGACATGCATTTTTCCATTTAAGCTCTGTTGCATAGTAGAAGGAGGTGGATTGGGATAGATTTTTGAAGAGCTTATCAGATCAGGAAAAGCAATCAAACGTTAGAGAAATAGATTTGCCTGCTATCAAACATAATGCTGGCAAGAAGCCTCCAGACTACAGAAGCACTTACAGATTTATGACTTACACATCATTTAAATTACATAGCAGGATTACATGTGGCATGTTAATCACAATCCCAAATGTCTGCTGTTTATATGGGTCCTATTTCTAACTGTCTAATTAAGAAAGTCATTGGAGCTTCTTGGCAAAGGAAGCTACAGTGCAACTCGAACAGCAATTTTAAAGCCCTTTGGACGTCTTCTGTGTTAGATTTTAGCAAAGGCAACAGTAACAATCATGATACACTTTGTCATACAGAGGTCAAAGGCTCAACTTAAATCTAGACCTAATAAAAGGGAAACAAGCACCTCTTGTTAAAATTACATCCTGGCTTTTATCAGCAACAGTGCAGCCAGCAGGAGCAGGAGGTGACTGTCCCTCTGTACTCAGCACTGGTGAAGCCACACCTTGAGTACTGTGTTCAGTTTTGGGCCCCTCAGTACAAGAAAGATATTGAGGCCCTGGAGCATGTTCAAAACCTAAAGGGAGCTTATAAAGAGGAGGGGAATCAACTCTTTGAAAGGATTGATAGCTGCAGGACAAGGGGAAATGGTTTTAAGTTGAGGGAGGGGAGATTTAGGTTGGACGTCAGGGGGAAGTTCTTTACAGAGAGAGTGGTGAGGTGCTGGAACAGGCTGCCCAGAGAGGTTGTGGATGCCCTGTCCCTGGAGGTGTTCAAGGCCAGGTTGCTTGGGGCCCTGGGCAGCTTGGTCTAGCATTAAATGGGGAGGTTGGTGGCCCTGCATGTGGCAGGGATGTTGGAGATTCATGATCCTTAAGGTCCCTTCCAACCCTGTGATTCTATGATTCTGTGATTCTGTGATATTAGGAACGATTTCTTCTCAGAGTGATGAGGCAGTGACACAGGCTGCCCAGGGAGGTAGTGGAGTCACCATCCCTGGACATCTTCAAGAGAAAGTGAGATGTCACTCTGAGTGAGTGACTGAGCTGATTCTGAATATCCCTTTGCAATGAAGGACACAAGACTTCATCAGCCTTTAGACCTGAAGTTAAAGTCACGTAAAATGATTAGTTGGTCACAGCCTTGAGGTCAGTGGTGCACAGGTTCAGGCTTCTGCTGTGAGCTTCAGTGTCTGGGGAGTGCAATAGTGTAGGAACCCACACCATCTTGGAAAGAGATGCTTCAATACGTAAATATGTGAATAGAGCACTGGTAGTGTTTGAAATGGCCATTAATAAGGCAAAATGGACTTATTATTAGTGACCTTAAAACTGTTGGCAGTTGCTTTGGGTCAGGAAGCAGATGCACAACTGTGTACAGCTAATGGCTGACAATAAAATGTCAGGATCTTTCTCCTAGGAAATAAAAGGAAGAAGAGAGTAGAGGAGGCTGAGCAAGAGGCAAATGCGCATCCCTCAACTTTCTTGGCAAAACAGAAACTCACCTTGTTTGAAAATGTGAGAAGATGCATAGAGACGTGCAGGAGGAATTGATTGGGACCATACAATATTTGATGCCAAGGACCTGACCCACACTGCATTTGTTCTGAGGTGTGCTCTGGATTTGCTGTAGCCTGGCTCTGTAGTCTGAAATCCCAGAAGAATGGCTTTCAGGCTGATTTCTAAAAACCATCCTGTTCATGTGCTCCAACCAGTTCCATGATGAGGACCAAGATGTAAAGATTGTGGGCAGCTGGAAGATTTCCCTCAGAACTATCTTCCTAATTTGAGTTGAAATCCTCATGTAGATTTCAGTATGAAGTGTGAAACAATGGGAAAAAAAGAGGGAGATCTTTAAATTATTAAGAAACTAATGTCTCTAGGGTCAAAAAAGGATCCTACAGAGGATTCTGTGGGCTTAGTTGGCAGTGGTTCTCTGCACGTGTCTGCGTTCAGCTTTGCTCTTTGATTAGTCTGAAGGCAGTCTAATTCACCAGCACTGCAGCCAGACTGTAGCCAGAGCATACATTAATTACACAGGAAAAAGAAACTGTTAATATTTTTTTAATGGAATTTTAAACCTTTCTCTCTTTATGAGTAAGTAGGATTTCTACTGACATGAGCTGGTGGAAAGTATTTTCTAAACTGGAGCTGGAAAGGCAAATAGCAAGCAGCACGTGCACACTGATGCCTGATGCCAGTTCCAGTCCATTTTCACTTATCTCCTAGCAATGTGATGTTTTGAGATCAGGCAAGTGAAGAAGGCAATCAGAATGTAGGAAGAGTATGACTGCCCACAGCTATGGATCTTGGTGTCCTGCCCCGTGGCTTTTGGTTGTTTGCCAGCAGATCCAAAGGCAAAGAAGGACAAGACAGCAGGACTGAGCTCTCAGTCTCAGTGTATGCCTCACTTCTGTCTTGTTTTGTTTTGTAGAATTATTTTTGTTGGAATCCCTCCTAAAATTTCATCTCTGCGCAAACAGGAAAGATGACTTTCACAGCATCTTCCAAAAATTGCATATATAGTAAGGACATTCAACAAAAAACTGTTAGCTCTTACTGAATGTCAAAAAATACAAAATAGTACTGACTCATTAAATCTTCCCTGATCATTTTCCACACAGTAATGGAACCACAGTTGTTATTCTGTCAGGCCTTGGCACAAAATTCTGATTTGACATAACTACTGTAAATCTTTGAAATGTGGACTAACTTTTTTTTTTCCCCAAATACTCCTCACATCATATATATTGAATTTCTTCATTTAAAGGTGGAACAATTGCTTCCTACCTGAATGGTGCTGTATTCCATATTCTTCCATTCACTTTGATGCTCAAAGTCTTAGTGTCACTGATTTAAACTAAATGAACTGTAATGAACAAAATTTAACTGAAAAACAGCATCCATTTTCTCCAGTCAAGTCCATCACTTGGTCAATGGTTATATTTTATCATTCCAATTTCTGTAACTTAGTTCAAAGAACCCATTTTCCAAGAGTTATTGCTGCTGAGAGTTGTCTGCATTAGCACACACATTTGTTTCAATAAGACTAATGTCAGTATCTACAGGTCCCTCATACTATATCCTAAGTTAGTCTGTCATTTACACCGCAGTAAAATGTAATGTGAAAAATCAGTATGAAAATATTATTTAAACAATTATTTAAAATGAAAAAAAAAAAAATTGTGTTGTTTTTTTTTTCTTCCAGCTTCTTCCAAGTACACCTGGTTGTTTCATTCCACACTAATTCACAGGAAAAATTAAGAATGCACAAAATGCAGCTTAGTAGTAGGAAAACATTTCCAACTCTAGAACACCAAAGCTAATTCTTCTTCATAAGAAGATTAGTGTGCAAGTCATATAAAAGAGAATCAGCAGTGCCTTGGGAAAATACAGAAAAAATGACTGATAATATGAGCAGAAAAGGAATAGGGTACAACTGAAGGTGCCTGTTTAGAGTTGCGCATTACATACATAGGAAATGTGTTAGGGAAAAAATTGGCTGGAATGAATGAGCTGTACATAAATCAAATTCTTCTAGTAATTATGAAACTTTTTTTTTTTTAACTTCAAAATCATGGAAAATATTGTTCTAAATTTGTTTTTAAGAGTTGCTTTTTTTCTCAAGTCTCTTCTGCTAACTGGTTAAGTACATTAATGAAAACATCGTTTTGGGAGGTCCTACCATTTTATCTGCATCTACTTGGGAAAATCTCAAAACCAGGCTTTGCTGGCAGTTTGTAACATCTCTAACCTGCAGAACATAAACACAAATACACATTGTAATGCACTGAAACGTCTCACATACTTCAGTTAGAGCAGGGCTACCCTGAAAAAATTACATGAGGATACAGTATGTTCTGTTCTGTCCAGTAGCCTTCTTCCTTAGGATGGTAACACTATTATTACTTACACATACAAACACACACACATATATTAAGAGTCCAAATGTGTGAAACATGAGCAGTTTTTGGATAATATTACTCAAGATAAGCTGCTAATAGTAACACAGGACTTTTGAGTGGCACATGTAAAATTGCTACAGGATTATCACTTAAAATTTGTTCAAGTTCAATTCTATGTTGAAAATAAAACTGTCAGGTATTTATCTAAAGTCAACAAGGTATGAAAGTATGGTTACTAAGCTTAAAAATAGTCTGTTAAAGAAAAAACAAAAACAAAAACAAACCCCCATAACCCTCTATGTTTTTTTCACCAAGTTAGAAAGAAAAGGTACTTCTTTTAGGTAAATATGATGGTGTCATAAATTTCCCCAAAAGACAAAGTTCTAGCATAGTCAGGGCATCCAAGCTAATTATTATGTCAGAAAGGCTCATTACCTTGTTGCTAATAGCAAACAGGAGTCAGTAATTGGCAGCATTTACTAGTCCTAGTTACAAGGCTATGTAAAAATGATTAATAATTTCAATGAGTTCCAGGAATATAGGGGTTACAAGTGGAAAAAGCTTGGACTCTGTGGTCCTTGTGGGTCCCTTCCAACCTGGGGTATCCTGTGATAAGAACCCATCCCACTTCAGTGAGTGAACTGTGAATGAGTCTTTCTGCTTGCAGAGAGGGGAGAATTTTAAATCTGGATGAGCACCTGTGACGCATCTCTTTATACTGGGCAAACAGGTCCTTTATGTTTGGACTCTGTTGTGCGAATGCAGCTTGAATATATAAATTGAATGGTAACCAGAAGCATGGATTGAACTACAAACTGAATCACAGAAATGAGGAACACATTTAGGATCATCCAAAGTGTTGACCAGATGCAGGTTTTTTTTTTGTTGTTGTTGTTTTAAAAAAGAATCTATTCCATACATAGAGGAAGTGTGGTCACTTTTCAAATAAATACCTATATTGATTTTTAGCTTATGTTGCTTTATGCTAACAAAGATCAAGGATAAAGGGCAGATCCCTGAGATGCTGCATTCCTTTTGGATGGCATTCTTAAATGTTGCGATTATTTGCTGTTCTTTAAGATGTCAGCTGGTATCTGTTCGGTTTCTCAGCATATTTTGCATTCCTTTAATCTAAATGAAATTTTCCTCATGTTTTTATTTCTTGAAGTAGTCTACGTTACAAATTTATAATCTAAATCTGAAAGGAACAGTGACAGATGATTCCAGTAAAGTTCAATTATGAGATTCAAGGGAATTGTGAAGCATAAGCACAGCAGGCACCAACACTGCTTACAGCGTAGGGAGGATTTTTGTGCACAGTTAGAATTACAAAGCCAGATTTGAATAACAGATGTTTCCAGTTCCTAAGGTTTTGGTTAACAGAACTTATTTTATGTAAGCAATATGAAAGAAATATTCCAGGTTCTGGAAAACGTGCACTTACATATTTCCTTTAAAAGGGAATAAAACACTGCCAAGTTTTAATAATACTTTTAAAACCTATAAAAGCAACATTTTTATGTTTAAATGTTTAAAACAACATTTTTAATCTCAAGAACATAGCAGGTATGATTATTACAGTGTGGTTACTTCTTTATTAGTGCTCCACCCATCTTACATTCTGAGATGCTTTATTCCTATTTGTTCACTGTCACTCAATCCAGAGATATAGAAGGAATGAGAACTATAGATCAGAACTGAGATATGATTAAAATAGAAGCTTCTCTCAAGACGGACAGTTACGATAAAGAGTGGTAAGCAGAGCTAATTCAAAGAAGGTTTTCAGGATGACCTCAATTTTATGATGTGCTGACTCTCTAGGTAATTAAAGACGACCAAGACCTCAGTGAACATGATTGAATCTGGCACACCACAGAGGTTTCCAGCATGGTTATCTTTCTCAAATAACTATAATGAATTTAACTCTAAAATTTTACTTTGATATAAGAAGACTATTTGTATCACTGTTGTAAAAATCTGGTTAGTATTTTCATAAAATTGTCTTCCAGGCTGAAATGTGCCGTACCTTTCACTTTATGTACTTCAGCCAATGTATTCTTTGCTATGTAGAAGCATAGAAAGATTTCCACTCACTTGAATTCTTCACTATGTGCCATTCATAATGTCCATGCGTTCTTCTCAAGTGAAGAGGTCTTTGCTGACAAGCTGGTCATGCCCTTTCCCTCTTCTAATTCATTAGCAGTGACAGAATGTGCCACACTATTCATTTTCCTCACCACAAAGACTTTGGGATAGGGGAAAGAACCTGAGTAGTGACTGTGCACATGTACATTGTATCGTGGAGATCCACTGTCATTAGGAAATGCTCCCCTTTCTTTTGTATTTGCCACAGGCACGTGCTTATGGTGGGAGACTCCTGCTTCATGCTTCCCCCAGCTCCCCTGTGTTGGCAGCTATGTAAGTGAAAAATAACATAAGGCACTCCACCCAGTTCAATGTTACATCTAAGACCAGTGACAGAACAATCACAACTTACAAATAAAGCTCCAGGTGGGCATCTTCAAGGCATCTGTAATTGTGACAATTATAATGAAGTTTCTGAGGTAGCTTGTGCTCTGGTGGAGCAATCTGTAATCACTGATGGCAAGTTCGCTTTTAACAATCTTACAGAATAATCTGACATCATCAGGTATGCAGTTCAACAGTGCAGGGGCAGAAATAGTTATACCTTTGGTCTTCACACTACTGACGTGCTTATGTCAGTCAGAACATGCAGATGGCCTTGTTTCCTACAAGCAGCAGAAACCACTCCTATTGATTTAAACATGTTAAGTGAAATCTCTGACAAGCTGAGGCCTCAGGAAGAACATCAACCACCTCACTGGCTCAAGTGAAAGTCAGTTAAAACAGCAGGCAGAAACCTGGCATCTGTTCTTAGGGAAATCTTTTCTAGCAAAAGGTCACTAACACTGGTGTGTGAATCTCCTCTATTCCTTATACTGAGGTATCACTGAAGAGTTTCAGAGGGGCTCCCAATGGTCATCCAAGGATTCTCCCACCCCAGGAGGGAAGTATCTTCTGTGGGAGCAGGAGAGAGTTCCTTTGGAGACTCAGCACTACTGGACTGTGATCTGATAGCAGAGGTAAGTCTATCTCCTATGGTCAGATGGTTCATTTGTCCTTCATCAATTTATTTTGTAAGATTTCAAAAATCTCTTAAATCAATCAGTTGTGGGTGAAATGATGAATGACCCAGTTTTATCTGTACCTATTTCCAATGGAGGCTCAAACTGTTCCTGCTACCACACGGATGGCTCTCATGGAGTGCCGAATTTAAACAGAAGTGTGTTCAAAGTGAAGCAAGACCTCTCAGCAATCAAGACCAAACCCTCAGCCTGGAATCAGCAGCTGACTTAGAGCAGAAGAACAGGCCTGGGGAGCTTTCAGCAGAAAAGCAGCAAGGACCCTATTCTGCTGCCAGCTCTGATATGTTATGCTACTAAAAGCTAATCAAATTAAGGTTAGATCTAATTAAAAGACAGAATCAGAAGAACAATGAGAGAAGCATGAATAACCTCATTAGGAAAGAGAGCACACTGAATGGACCACTCCCAAGAGCATCAAATGAGACCATTCTGCATGCTGTAAAACTCATCAAAAGGAATTTGAGATAACAACTGTGTTGAGGTGAATGGTTAATGGCTGTGTTCTCTGGGTTGATTACTGTATGTGTATTACTGTATGTGTATTGTTTGTAGTCCTTGCATATGTATGAGGGTAGCTCCAAAAGCCATGCTTCCTATTTATTTTATCGACCCACAATGTCAGAAACAGATGCTGGTGATACAGCATTTTGTGGCCATGTGACAAATGGCAGCAGAGGGGCAGTGTAATGGAATGGCATCTGACATGGAAATGACTACAAGGCAAAGGTGTGTCAATGAATTCCTCCATATATACACAGTGTCACTCACTGAAATTCATCAGTGCTTGCTAAATGTTTATGGAGACCAAAAAGTGGAAGTGAGCACAGTGAGATGGTGGATAGTACATTTCAGCAGAGATGACAGTGGTGTGAAAGACAATGTTTTAGAGAGCTATGCAGAGTTTTAGGAGCATGGCATGCAGGATCTTGGTCATTGGTGGTGAAAATGCATAGCTAATAGTGGTGGCTATGCTGAAAAATAGTGTTTTTCAGCTGAGAATTTGCTCTATCAGGTGGTGTTATTGTGCTGTTTATAGCTTTTGTAGTTTCCATGGAAATAAGTAAAAAGCATTACTTTTGGAGCAACTTACATACATGCCTACTGGAAATATGTGCTCATAAATAACACAGTAAAGATGAAGTAATTAAATACTGGGGAAAGGCCACACTGACAGATGAAAACTTCAGGGTATATGAGAAAGGGTGAATGCTTTGAAGTACATTTCTTTGAGTTCCAAGTTTGAACAGTATGTTGGTATTTCTCCTGAAGGGAACACAGCTCAACAGATCACCTTTTTACTTGAAGAAAAATCAGTATGTGGGCTCTCTTTTCCCTATCATTAACTTTTTTATAACACACTAGGGATATATGACTAACATATTCAAGTAGACATTAAGTACAAATCTAAGATGATGATGTTACAAATGCAATGCCTGAAAAATAAGAAAAAATCAAACACAACCTAAAAAAAAAAACAAAAAAACCCAGCATTGTTATTTGTAAACTCAATCCCAAGATGATTCAAGTGCATGGGTGCAAAAAATAGGTTGTAAACCATGATGCAGAACAGATATTTCACCTGGAAAATTCTTTTCACTGCAAGATTCACATTTTCAAGGAAAGTCAATGTTTAAAAGATCAGATACGAAGTACTACCCAGGTCTATGCTAATGAAATATTTTAAAATATCTGAGTCAGAAATGTTTCTGAAAAGGAAATAAATATGATGTCCTGTACAATCCCATCCTTTTAAACTAGCCTCTTTATAGAGTTGAGTTCATCAACTGAATGAAAAAATAGTCTTTTATGCTACCAAAAGAAGTATTTGACAGTGTTTTCAGTTAATGTGTATTCAGTGTATACAGCGTAATATATGAATGTAAAAGGATAACTAGCAAAATAATGCCAGGGCTCATAAAATTATATTGGAATAGAAACATCTCACTAGTCAAGGAGCAGAGACGCTTTACAAATACTGAGTCATAATTGTAGTCTCACTTTCCCATTATGTAATTCACTCTCTTCTGATTGATTGGGCTTTTGATTTGCATAATGAATGCAAATAAAATCTCTGTTCTTCAATTAGTCAAATGCTACTTTTAGTCAATTAGCATGTGAGCATTAGTATTACAAATATGATTAAGCAATTATTTTGTGAACATTTTTACCCTGATTGGCTTTTATACATCTCCTTTTAGACTTCCTTCCTAGATCTTCCTAACAAAACCCCAGAGTCAGTTTCCACTTTTCTGTCTTTCTATCTGCTTTACCCATAGCAAACGTATCCTTTGAGTGCAAAAGAAAACGTTATGAATGACGAAAAGATAAAAGTAAATCTTCATAAAGAGTCAAAGAGAAGCAGAAGTCGTAAGAATAGTAGAACTATTGGCTACCACAAGACATAAGTTAAAATTAAAAAAGATGTATTGATCATATTTAATTTGAGTATAGATGGGAAGGTTTAGTGGCAAGCAACCAGTATAGCAACTTGCCTTAACTAAATACTGAGAAGTATCTATATAATTGAGCTCTCAAACTGTCAGTATTCTACAACATGAATATCAAAAGCTAATAAATATATGTTTTGGTGCTTTTTAAGCTTTGAACAGAGGTACTTCATCAAAATATGAAGCAACACTTCTTAAATTATTTATTTATTTTGTTATGAATATCAATATAATATATTTGTTTTAAATGAGGCCATTTCCCTAGGAAATACTGAAATGTTCTCAGAAGATTTCAGCTCATAAGCTGTTAAATATAGCCATATTCTGATAACATTATTATACATTTATAACCATGCTCTGACAAAAGCTGACTCTCACTCTCTGGAACAGTGACATCATTCCTGCTATAGTGCTTTTCAGATTCAAGAAGTGTGGAATGATGTGGGTCCTTTTCGACTTGGATGTAAAACCTCAGTTGTAGAACTGGCAAAATACCACAGATTGATTGTAATAACAGTGATTTCCCATAGGACTTGTGCTCAGAATGCACAGTTGCTTGCTGTCAGACATCCACACGTGGCAAATATGTGAACAAAGCTGGTACTCATCCTTGAGCATTAAATTTATTAGGCATAGTATATGATTGCTTAATAAATGGTATCTTATCTAGACATAAGAACTTTACAACAGCAACTAAAAAGTAGGCAATGTTATATCTAGGGATGCTTCAATTGTGAAAAGAGTTTGTTACTTTACATCATTTGGAAGTAAGGGCAAGCATATTCTTTTTTCTTTACAAGTGAGTCATGAATTCAATTTATAAGACTGAAAAAGGTTTGGTGTGCTTCCTTCCAACTACAGAATGAAAGGACAGTTACTGACCACAGTATAATTGCATTGCTCTGTCTCCACTACTTAGCTATAAAAAGATATGTTCTAACACTTATCACTGTGTTTCCAGAAAAGCAGTCTATCTTGAAATTTGACATTTGACTGTAAAGCCAGCAGAATGTGTAATTCAAGACGGCCATTTGTGTCAGCGTTGTTGGTGATACTGTTCTAAATCAGAACAACAGAGAATGTGGTCCCTGTTCATATGATGCCAGCTGAAATGTTACAATCAATCATGGCCTTCCTGTCAGCACCTTGAAACGCATAACTACATCCGATTCTTGAAGCAATATTCTCTGTTCCCAAAGCTGCGTGTTGTGGCTCTTGATATCATGTTCATCAATGACATGACAGTGGGACCAAACACACCCTCAGCAAGTTTGTGGATGAGACCAAGATGTGGGGTGTGGCTAATGCCCAAAGGTTGGGATGCCATACAGACAGAGTCAGACCAGCTTGAGTAGTGGGCCCAGGAGAACCACATGAGGTTCAATAAACGGAAGTACTACGGTCTAGCACCGGGGACCCAGCAACCCCCATTATCAATACAAACTGGGGGATGTAATCATGGAGCACAGCCTTGCCAAAAAGTATCTGAGGATACTGGTGGATGGGAATCTGCACATGAAGCAGCAATGTGCCCTAGCAGCCCACAAAGCCAGCGATATCGTGGGCTGCATCCAAAGCAGTGTGGCCAGTAGGGCAATGGAGTGATCCTGCCCCTCTGCTCTGTGCTGGTGAGGCCTCACCTGGAGTACTGTGTGTGTGGAGACTTCAGTACAGGAGAGATATGGACCTGTTGGAGTGAATCCAGAAGAGGGCCACAAAAATGATCCAAGGGATGGAACATGCCTGCTGTGAGGTTAGACTGAGATAGCTGAGGCTGTTCAGCCCGGAGAAAAGAAAGCTCCAGGGAGACCTGAGAGCGGCCTTTCAGTATATGAAGGGGGGCTGTGAGAAAGAAGGGGACAGACTCTTTATCAGGGTCTGTTGTAATAGGACAAGGAGAAAAGGTTTCCAACTAAAGGAGGGAAGTTTTAGGTTGGACATAAGGAAGATTTTTACAATAAGGGTGGTGAAGCAATGGATAAAGTTGCCCAGAGATGTGGTGGTCCCTAGGGACTCTCAAGGTCAGGCTGGACAGGGCTCTGAACAGCCTGATCGAGCTGTAGGTGTCCACGTTCATTCTGGCACTTCTGGGGATTGAGTGCATCCTCAGTAAGTTTGTAGATGACACCACACTGGGAGGAAGTATCAAACTGCCTGAGGGTAAGAAGGCCCTTCAGAGGGAACTGGACAGGCTGGATCACTGAGATGAGCCCAATGGGATGAATGGGACCAAATACTGCGTCCTGCACTTGGGCCACATCAACCCCAGGCAACGCTACAGGCTTGGGGCAGAGTGTCTGGATGACTGTGTGGAAGAAACAGACCTGGGGTGTTGGTTGATGCTTGGCTGAACATAAGCCTCAAGTGCTGTGTTCAGTTTTGAGCCCCTCACTACAAGAAAGACACTTGAGGCCTTGGAGCATGTGTAGAGAAGGGCAACAAAGCTGGTGAAGAGTCTGGAACACAAGCCTTATGTGTTCCCTTATGTGAACACAAGGGGAATGGCTGAGGGAACTGGGGTTGTTCAGTCTGGAGAAGAGGAAGATCAGGGGAGACTTTATCACTCTCTCTTTGTTAGGAAAAATTTGGTGGAAGATTTGGAAAATAGGGTGGTCAGGCACAGGAATGGGCTGCCCAGATGAGTGGTTGAGTCACCATCCCTGGAGGTCTTCAAGAAATATTTAGTTGTTGTATTGAGGGTCATGGTTTAGTGGGGAAATATTTGTGGTAGGTGGATGGTTGGACTGGATGATCTTGGAGATCTTTTCCTTGGCTATTCTATGATTCCTTGACAGTATAACAATTCTTGTTATATACTGTAAATATACTCTAAATTCTGGAAGAATCAGTATTTCAACTATTTTAAGTCAACTGAGCACAGAACTGAATGGGATTTTAACTATTAGAGTTAAGCCCTGTCAACACATAGCAACGCTCTAGACCAAAATGTGCTTATCGTTGACATGTTAATATCATTAAACAGATAAACTGCCAAACAAACTCATCCAAGAAGTAGAACATTATGAATATTTTGAATTAATCTCAATGTTTCGTTTCAAATGATACATGAAAAACACATGAGCCATTGTTAAATATAGCTTAAAACAGTGTAATTGTTTTCAAATGGCATTCAGAGAAGAATTCATACTTAAAAAGTAACACAGCACAATGGCTATCAAATAAAACTATTAGCTTTAAGCCTATTGAGATACTGTTAATTGATAATGTATTTGAAGCAAGGTAACAACCACATAAAATAACCAATATGTATCCAATTAAATTTATAGAGAGCTTCTTGACTGTGTAATTAAAAATTTCCATGTCAGAAGTGCTCATAAATACTTCATCAAAACAGACAATCACAGGAAATTAAAAAACTTACAACATAATCAGACCACTCTCTCTAAAACCAATGTTCATTATAATGTAGAACTCTAAATATTGGCCAAATTCTGTCTCATCCAAATTCTACTATAGTAGAAGTAGAGAAAAACATGCAAAAAAATTAACATCCCAAGCCCATTCTGTCTTCAAATGCAAGCACATGATATCTCACTGTAAATTAATGTTGTATACCAAGAAGAAAATTAGAAGTGTCTTAATAAGTTTTCCCTCTCATTTGCAATTCTCAATTTGAAAATTCAGTCAACAAGATATAGAGACAGTGTTCTTGATAGCTTAAATCATCTTCTGCTACTCTCTAATAGTTATTCCTATTAGAGAAAGAACACTAAGAAGAGAAATCATGACAGAAAGTAGTAGACTGCCAGGGTAAGAAAGGACAGAAATAAAACTATAAAGAACATTTCTTCATTTGATTCTTCTTTGAACCAACTTATAAAGTGAAATAGAAAATTTTCATGGACTGAATGTAGATTGAGTTGAGCTCATAATCAACATATTATAAACTAATTTGAGATCCTCCAAATTACACAGAGTAATGCACAAAGAAATGCATCCCAGGATTAAGGAGTGCTAAATCATAAAAGATACTTTATAGAGATTTTCTCACCCCAAATAGTTTTTTTAATTATACAGTTTTGCACCTTTCTAAATGTTTCTTACTAATCTGTTTCCTGAGACTGATAGAAATTTCTAGAAATTTTTATTCATCATAAGTCTGTGACTGACTTCCGAAAAGCAACATTTATTTCAATATGAAGAGAAAGTCATTTATGTGTTCTGAAATTGTAAAATCAAGGTATACAGAAAAAAACATATTCAGTATATTATGTAGCTTTAAATATTCACCACTGGTAATAAATCATCTCATATTATGCTTCAAAATTGCAGATCAATGTAATATTTTCTTGAAAAGCATCAATTTGTCATATAAAATGGAATTTAGTAGTGGTTCTATGCATTTTGTTAAAAATCCCTTGATATGAAAAATGTGAGCACATATAGCAAACATGCTTATTAAACTTCTGTTTTGATGCTTAAGTTCTTACCTTAGCTGTTTAAAAGCTTCTGCCTTCACGAGAGGTGTTTCTACAGAGTGTTCAAAAAGTGCTCCTTCAGGCCCTGGAAAGGAAAAATCCACCTACTGTAAAAGTTCAACTATTACAAATAGTGTCAGGGAATTATAGCTACTTTGAGAACAGAAGAAAATACAAAACTATCTATTAATAATTGATGAAATAATTATTATATAGATACTGTTTTGCTATTACTGTATTGGCTGGAACTACAGAATACAGAATTAATGTTAAAGTGTACAGGTGTAAAGAATTAAAATGATGTTTAATAAGTCTGAAGACAAAAAAATGTTCTATTACTTCCGACAAAAAAAAAAAAAAAAGTAAATAGGATTTTTACAATGCAACTTAGAATTAATAGAGATAAGCAAAACTCCACAAAATCTTTGCAAATATTACAGACTTAAATAATCACATTAATTTCAGACTATAGCACAAAAAAGCTGGAATGTAGTTTCATCAAGGATTTCCTCCTGTTGCCAGTTTTGGTATATGAACAATGGTATTTAAAAGGTAATGACTATGGTATCAGATTGTTTACCTCTTGAAATAAAAGTAGTTTCAGCTCAACACAGGAGAAATAGTGATTACCTACATGCAGGTGGTACATGCATACGTAGGATGAAGCAGGTCAGCCAAAGGATTATTTGTGTTGTGCTGCTGCAAGCAAATGCATCTCAAAGTCAGGACATCTAGAACCCAGGTGAAGTGGGTGCAGAGTCTTGAATGGTTCTTAAGATCCTTTCTTTAAAGGCGGTCACTGTGTAGCCTTATCATGTGGATCTCAGTACCCTCCTGAAAACTGGGAGGCCTTGGCTGTGCTTCTTCTTGGTGGTTTTAAGTTATTCTGTGTGTAGTTGATTATTCTCCTCTCCTTGTAATTGTGCTGATGAGTGTTAGCAAGGTGACAACCTTACACATTAGAGATGGTGTAAAAAACCCTAAGGAATTAAATAAGTTTGACAAAAAATGTTCATTTGGAAGATCTATGATATTTTGAAGGGATATCCTGACCTGTCAAAAATTCTGACTTTTTGTTTATGTCCCAGCTAGCGGTGGCAATGAATTCAAATTTTTCTTCAATAAGTAGAGACTGTCTCAAATGTGGTATTTTTGGGAACAAATCATGATCCCTTTCTGTCCTTCATTCCCACTGCATCCCATCTGACAATTCTTAAGTAAGCAAGCATTTCACGGTCTTCCTCACCCATATTTCCATCATGCATTTCCGTGAATGAGTTGTAATTTCAATGAAATTACATATACTGTCACAATGCTACCTGTACTCACAAAAAAATCATTTTGTCAGTAAATTTAAATAATCTCCAGATGCATAATTTATTAGAAGAGACAACCTGACCATAATGTCTTCCAATTGCATTTCTCAGAATTTAGGTATATTGAAATAATGTGGTCTGGAAAAGGTGTATTTATAGAGTAATATAGTTGGTTTTAAAGACTTACTGCTCATACTACAAAGACATGGGGGATTTCACGTTGGACCAACATTAGTCTCATTCTGTGGACTTAAAATATATTTGAAATTTTGATGCAGTAAAGGCATTCTTGGAGCCCATTTCTCAGTTTGGTTTCATCCAAAAGGAATTTACTTTATTTGCTCCCTGCCTTCTCCATGGTGTAAACCAGTGGGATGTGAGAACTGTCAAAACTATCAGTTCCACAGCAGAAATGCAGTCCTGACTGAAACAAATGTAGGGCAGCCTGTTCCAGTGCTTTGTCACTCTGGCAGTAAAGAATTTCTTCCTTGTGCTAGCATGGAACTTCCTGTGTTCCAGTTAACTTCCAGTTTGACTTTGTTCCAGTTGATTTTCTGTACCAGCTTAGCTCTACTGTATAGTACCTTGTGGTATATAATGGAGATACACGTGAATTCCAATTCTTAGATGAGCTGTGTAGCTTCTTATATTACTAACTGTATGAAACTACATAGTTTGAAACTTCATGCCTTGCTAATCTACTATAGTAGAATTTTACTCTGTTTCAGTTTCTTGATATCCAAATAGCCTTGTTATAAAGTGAAGTTGTTTGTGCAGTTTCAGGATAAAAGGTCAATTTCCATCTTGTTTTAAGGTCTATAGGAAAGGCTGGGCATTTGATACCACTGGTACTCCGGAGAGAAAGACTTATCATCAACTGGCTTCTTCAGTTGTCAGGAGAAGGCCACCTCAGCTTCTTCTTAAACAGGCTGTCTGTAGTACACACTCACCACAATGACGCCCAACTTGATCTGCCCTTTAATCCTGACCCATAAGTTCCCAGCTTCTTCCTCATCCATCCTGAAGTAAAGCACCATGAATTCCCGCTGCTTTCACAAGTAAAAATGCAGCTCCTCCCTTGCCAGGCTGTCTTTCTTGGAGAATCTTTATTCTAGTGAAGCTAGAATCTTTATTCTAGTGAAGCCACTCAAATAGAGTGGCACATTTGACAACAGAATCAACTAAACCACAACAGCACTTTATCTGTATTTTGTAGCATCTCATTACTGTAGATACAATTCTCTGAAAGTGACAGAAAGCCAGTGCATATTGGAACATCTCCATGGAACCTAATCATGTGACACTGTTTCAGTGCCATTAAATATCTAGTCTTGCAATTGTATTTTTATAGATTTTCCTGTTATGTACATGTGCAAAAAAATCCCAAATTTTAATCTAGCTCACTTGCTACAAACCACATAGATTGCATTATTATAAAGATGTTGGAAGAATTTAATAACTTCCATTAATATTTTGAAAAAATAATAATAATAGATATTCACAGAAATATAAAATAACGTATCTAGAACATCAAAGTAATTATCAGTTAAAAAAGGTAAGTGGAGTTCAGCAGTATATCTATATGAACACACCCTATTATCTGCTACTGCTGACAAATCCACAGAATGACAGAATTGTAGGGGTTGGAAGGGAACTTTGGAGATCACCCAGTTCAAGTCCCTGCTAAAGCAGGTTCCTACAGGAACCTGCACAGGAAAGCATCCAGGTGGATTTTATATATCTCCAGAGTAGGAGACTCTATAGCCACTCTGGGTAACTTGTTCAAGCACCCTGTCTCACTCAATGAATAACAATATCGAAAGGAAAATAAGTGTGTCTATAACTTGTGATTTTCATTTCCACATTAGACATCACCGGCATAGATAGACTTTGTATTCTGCCTGCTTTTCATTTAATTCATCTGTCATCTTTAGAATTCCACACAATAGCTATAGCTCATCACCAACTACCTGTTGTTTTGATACTGATTAAAGTGGATTTAAAGGTTAAATGTATGGATGTTTCTATCATTGGTTTTGTGGAAAAACATGAGAAATTCAGTTTTACTTTCTCATATATTCATCTGAAAGTCAAGAAGCTGAGGTACCCGAGTATGAAAAGTGAGTATGAAATATGTAGGTCCCCTAGCAGATTAATTAAACATCATCTTCTGCACTTCTTGCACCTTTTTTGTATTCAGAAAAGCACTGGTTATGACATTATTAAATACATCCATATCTTTAAATTGCAAATGAGATGACAAGCTTGGTTGATAAAGGTAAAAGTATGGGCGTAATAAATTTCCATTTGATGCTACATCACATTTTGATTAAGAGATTACAGCAACACAAATCAGTCTGGAATGCATTACATGGATTAAAATTGGCTGATGGGCCTTAAACGCAAACAGAACCTCGAGTGAAGGAATGTGCTACTATGGGGCCAAATGTGATGTAACATTTATTCATGGATTCAGATTTTTAAAATGATGAATTCAGGAGATAAAGATACTGTATGTGTAAGAGAGAAATTTATATATTCTAGAGCATGCACCTCTAAGAAAAATTAAGACCTTGCCTTCCTGTGAGGAAAACGTCTTCATTAAATAACAGCATTAAGTATGGCACACATACTGAAGAAAATCACCTCACAGAAGTACTTTTTGGAAAATGACCTGAATTGATTTCTTGTGTACTTTATAACTACTTTATTTTTTACAATGGAAAGATAAAGCTTTAAGATATGAATATGAATATTAAATATGAATATTTGGTATTTTATAGAATATAAGAGCAAGATTTTCTTAATGAGAGGACTGAAGCCAACATGTCTCATTAACACCCCTACCCCTCAACACACACATGCCATCAGGCAAAGTCTATCTGCCTATTTAAGGCCTAATAGAATTTTTTTTTGTCACATACTTAGCTTAGCTTCTGAGCAGAAGCATTTAAATTTAAGAAGAATCTTCATATCATGTTTTGGTATTAGCTGTTTACACTGAAAGCCCCTCCCACATACCACTAGGAAACCACTGACAGTACACAGCAAATACTCTAAGAGATCACAAAAGAGTAGAAGAACAAGTGGTAGGTTGTGATAAAATATGAGTCCCTGTAAAGATACTGATCACCTCTTCATTGCCAGCTTTTCTTCAAAAAGAGTGGAGGGTAAGCAACTGCATTCTATTAATTTCTTATGTTCCATTATTCTCATCATCAAAATACTACCTCTTACTACAGCCATGAAAAATAAATTACTATTTGCCTTTAAAAAATTCTTTATTGCAGTAGTTGAGACCATTTTGAAATGGCTGATATAATGTTAATAATGTTATTTACTTGACCCGATTTTCTCTCTTCTATAGAAATACCCTTGCACATTTTTCCTAACTTCCAGTTATCACTATCAAAGCAAGCAAGTCTCTTGTAGGTATGTATACATCCCAGAACCATGTGCTGGCTCACATACCTTGTGGTGTTTCAAACACTGCTGATGCTTGTTTAAGTATGTAAACTTGGCTACTGTATCAAAGCAACCTAAATGAGCCACCAAGCTCCTCCTAAAGAAGCCCTCATCGTGTCCTTCCTCCTACAGGGAGCTAATAAACAGAAGAAAGGCAGACTTTTTACATGGTCAGATTGTGATAAGACAAGGAGGAGTGTATTTAGACTAAAGGAGGGGAGATTAGATTACTCAGCAGAGATACACCAGTACAGGCTACCCGGAGAGGTTGTGGATGCCTCATCTCTGGAGACATTCAAGGACATTCAAGGTTGGATGAGAGGGGCTTGGAATTGGGTGGGATTTAAGGTTCTTTCCAATCTCAGTCCTTCTATGATTCTATGAAGACAACTGTACTTCATCAGCAGAAGAGATATCTGCCTAGGTGTCCCCTTCAGATGTGAGCCAAATCACATGTTGAGTGAGGGTTCAGTTCAATTGTCTGAACATGGACATCTGCATCACTGGGGTATCAAAAATTCTTTGCTGATCATCACTTTTCCCATAGATTTGGTCCTCTTGGAAGAAATGGGAGAAACACTGCCACAGTTTCATTCTACTACATATAACAGAAAATGACTGGACTGAAATAGCATGAGGTCAAGCATAACAAACTGCTGGAAAATGACACTTCCTGAGGTGTTGGGTAGGATATGCTTCTTCTTAGACGTTTGTTTTTTCCTGAAATACTACAAATCACTGACATAGGTTCTCTCCTACATTGCATTTTAGTTTAAAACTGCCACGTTTTCTTATAAATTATTACTGACCTTTTCACAATTTACATAAATCATAGAATCACAGAATCACGGAATGGTTTGGGTTGAAAGGATCATCTAGTTCTAACCCCCTGCTATAGGCAGAGACAGCTCCCACTAGACCAGGTTGCTCAAAGCCCATTCAGCCTGGCCTTGAACACCTGAGAAGTAAAATCAAACAGCTCCCATATTGCATATAAAAAACTGCAAAATGTTCTTTGTGTATTTTAAGCCTGATATAGTCTGTTTCTGCATACACTTTCCAATTGACCTTACTCTCTGTCAAAAAATTTTCACAAAATTATCTCAGTGCACCAAGTATTACTAATTTATCATTCATGGTAATAGTATCATTTAAATCACAATTTTAATAAATAAGTTTGAAGCATAGTAGGCATGAATCTCTGCTCACTAATATTAATTTTACACTGAAATAACCTCACTGACTTTAATGCATTTATTTTTGACTTGTACTACAGTGTAGAAAAGAAAGGAGCAATGTGCCTTTCTGCAATATCTACTAAAGTAAACAGTTATCCTTGAAAGATTCATATTGATAAGTCAGAATACATGTTTAAGCATAACAATCTCTATCCATGTACAAATGATTTTACTTACTTTGAGCAGAGAGAGATCTTTTTTAAATCAGATAACAATTATGCAGTTTTTCATATCTTTGTTAAACATGTTTTTCTATTAAAGTTTAGCATCCCTTGGGCAAACAATAATCATTTGATATGGTTTCCTGGTTAAACAAAGTTGTATTTTCAATTAGGTTAAAAAGTAAAGAAAAACACAAAAAACACCAAGATAAAACCTTCAGGCATAAACAAAATTTATTAACACATTTATTATAACTCAACCTTTGCTTTGAAACATGAAGCATGTGCTTACTATCACATCTGTGATTCTGCACAGTGAAATAATATGAATCGATCCATTAAAATTAAGACCTCAAGATTTCAGAGGATCAATAATTAGCAAAAATGATAGTTGCAATAAAGTTAAAAATATTGAAAATGTAACTGAAAGCAAGTTATTACAGGATTATTTCAGTATTTTCTTTGACAGAGTCTTCCAGATAAAGGGAAATCATACACTGATGCATTTGTTTTAATGCACCCTTAATCCTGGAAAATGAAGGTTGACTTTATCAGGTCATATAAGAGGAAACAGCTTTTTGTGCGGCACTTTTGACATCGTACTTTGTAAATGAGTACTTCAGTGATTTGCAGAAATAGCCCAAAGCAAACTTGTCTTTTGACAGATGACATTATAAATACACTATAAATACTATAGTGAGACATATATACTACACATAGAGGTGAAATACAGTGGCTTTCACCTTGAAAGAAAAAAGCATATAAAAATGCCAGAGTCTAAAACATTTTAAGAAATAATACAACTGATTTTTCAAATTGAAACGTGCAAGATTTTTTCATCGTCATTTAAAAGTATGCTCTGAAAATATTAAATAATTTAGAAAAAATATTCAAGTACAGTTTCAATCACAAACTGTGCTTGAACATGGCTTTAAATTAAAATACATATGTAGGCATATATGCATTCTTATATACACATATTATTAGTTTTCCCTTAAAGCTTTTGATTATTGGAAAAGTTAGAATACTTTCAGATATGTAATTTCTAATAAGTTAAACCCAGTATTTTTTAACAATGGCTCATTTTAAAATTATTCATTATTCTCATGGTTATTAGTTGGGTATTTCTTAAGCTGTTACAAACCTGTGACTCGAAGTTTATCTGTTCCAATGACAACCTCATTTTCATCCACTGTAAAAAGTGGCTTGCCATCCTTTGAGTTGATCTGAAATTGCTGGCCGTGGAATTCTACCATTTTAGGACCTGCAAAACAGTAAAATAATGAAATATTACATCAGCTTTCTTCAACTTCCTATATAAGTTGCTAACCATGTTGTGGTCTTAATTTAGTGACTTATTTAACAATTAATGATCACGAAGCATTCCAATAGTGGCCCTGGAAGTACCGAAACTGAATACATATATTCACAATTTCTAACCTGTTGTTCAAAACTGTGCCTGGAGTCATGTTATCAAGTTGGGTTTCAAGACAAAATTTAGGAAATCCCTCTCAAATTGGTCAAGACAAACAATGCCTCATTGAGCCATTTGTATTCTTGGTGTTGAAGCTGCTAAGACTCTTTGATCTGTGTGAGTATAGCAGCTTTTTTTTTTTTTAACATAGAAAATAATTAACAAAGTAATCTCTTTTGATTAGGGAAGTTAAAATGCTTTAAAATCCAATAAAAGGGCAGGACCCTCAGCTGCCAGTTTGCTCTGTATATCTAACAAATATTATTCCGGCATGTTCTTCGAGGATTTTCAAAAAGCTGGAGTATTGTCAGTTGGATTTTGTGTGCAAGAGTCTTTACGTATCACAAGATCTTAAATCCAGTAAAACATTTTGTTCTACAGTTTTTTCTTGGTGAGTAAGTATAGACTTAGGCCTTAATAAGCCTTTCTCATTTTAAACAATTAGATCAATTAAAAATTCACATCACATAAGTTTGAGTATCTGTTTAATAGAGTCATCATCAAATTCTATGTTCAGAATGTAAATTGGAGATAATGCTCTTCTCTAAAGCTCCTTCCAAAGCACATGCCTTCATTTCTGGAATTACAAAAAGAGGTCAGAAAATATCTTCAGTCAGAGAAAAGGTGTTACCCACAGGCAGGTAGGTAAATGAAACAAAGGTGGTTCCATATTAATGCTTTACTAGAGAACTGTGGTTGTTTTATTATTTCTGTTCCTGTTCAGAAGCAGTAATGAGACTGAGCGTGATCTTTTGTTTATCCAAACAAATAAAAAACTGGTTGTTATTGTCTTTAAATGCTATTGCAATGGCAGTCTTTCCTTTCTTGCCTTTCATCCAACACCACAATTACACTGTACAGCATGACTTTGGGATACACAAATCTAAGCCTCTCCTATCTGACACGATAGTGGTCAGGTGATTCAGGTATGCTGAGGATACAATTGATTTAGGAGTGATTTTCTGTCTCTTTTATTAAAAAAGGTATATTTGGAGGTATAGAAAGGAAGGTATTATTTGGAGCCTTTATATCCTGCATAGGAATGAAACCCAAGAGGCCAGCTTCCATGGTCCATCGCCAGCTGTAGAACTAATGGAAAAAAGTTGTGCTTGCCACCATGTCTTCTCATCCTGGTTATCACTGGAGCTCGTTCTAAAAATCATGCAGTAGATGAGATAGAAATGCGAATGCTAATTTCTATCTCATGCGAAGGTTAGATATTTTTATTTTCAGGATTCTAAGTCTTTTGGTAGGTCTGGAATGCCTAAAACCATTTTTGTTGTTGTTGTTGTTATCCAAGAATATTTGTTGTTTAAAAGAATTTATAAGGGAGTAAGGATCCTGAAGATTTACATTTTGGTCATAAGCACTTTAGAGTAAATTAGGTGCCCAAGACCTTCAACGGGCTCAGTTCTAATTTGTGAACTTTAATAGTATGTGAAATCTTTAAAATACTAGTTAGAAGATGACATAAGTGTATCTCAATTACTGTGAAAGCTTGCAAACGATATGGAGCATTATCTCTAAAATGCAACTCAAAAATGTATATCATTAATATATATTTCATTTTTATTTATTTGTACATGATCATAGAAAAGTTCTTGATAACGATTAAGACCCTGTATGTTTAGGGGGAATGCCATCTACTGATTTCCTTGGTACAAAGGGAAGCAGCTTCGAAAATAAATTGCTGGGCCTAAATAGCAGAATCTCTGCTCTTTCCTTCTCAACACCTTGGTAGATTCAGAAGTTTTCGCTGATTATAAATCACTTGGGAAAGAAAAAAGTAAATTTGAAAGAACTGAGGAAGTGTGGCATGATTTGCACCAGGCCTAACCTGATCTTGTCTATGAGTACATTTATCTTATTGATTTCCTAATTTGCTGAATCTATTTCACAAGCAATCTTGTCAAAAGAAGATTTTTCATGCCTCTCCTTGCAGGAAAAGGAAAGAACTACCTCAAACAGAATGAATTGAATAATATAATTCGTACACTTGCATATTGCTAGAAAATTGACATTTTTTAAAAATTAGATTATTATGGAATGTAGACTAATTCACTCTGCATGTATATGCAGATATGCTATACATATGCTATATAACTTTTGCTCGAATCCTTTGCCCAAATAAACTTGGCCCAAATTCCATTTTCTCTCATCTAACCAAAGCAAACAGGAACAGCCAACATAAACATGTGTTGTGCAGACTGACTTTCTCAGCCATCCTGTCTATTTAATGCCAATTTCTGGCATGGTGTCCATAAAGAACGTCATACTGATACAACCAGAGCTGAAGTATTTATTAGTTTAATTAATCTAGCCCATGTATACACCGATCTCAGATCTAACAGTAAATGCAACAAGGCTGAGATTCAGTCTTTCTACTCCCAACTAATTGTTCTTAACATTAGACCACTTAATCATATTTTTGGTCCCTTCTCTATTCTACTCTGTTAATATCTGATTATTCCAGTCAAAGCAGTATACCTTTAACAGTAGAAATGGAAGGAGTCCTACTCCAAAATAATGAGATATAGGAAGAAAAATATACTCAGATAGAAGAGAAACCAAGATAGAACCAGATAGAAGAGATACCAAGGAAAAATGGTATTTATAGATAAGTGCTCATCTTAGATGAGCTCCAAGTTCTAACAAGATAATATCTATACCAATAAATTAGAGAGAGCCAAGGCAGAGGAGACACGTGCATCTCCAATTTCTGTTACTCTATGTTCCTTGGCACAGCCTAGACCTGTACCACACAGAGACCTCCAGACAATGTATGACTGGGTGCTGCTCTTCCCAGACAGGACAGATGAAGTTCTCCAGCTCTGGAGGAAAGACAGTTTAGCTGTACAAAGAAAGTTATGATATGCCATCTGCCTCTGCAGCAAACTGTGTGTCCTGGTCTGTTCTGTTTGATGCCTGTTGCTCTTAATTTTTTTCCTTTGAGCGAGCTACAGGAATATAAACACTGAATTTAAGCAAGCAGAGGGGCAGTTACCTAGAATCTAAGATGGGTGCATAGTGAACTACACACATTATATTTAAAGCTAGACATAAATAAGAAAGAGTGACAAGCAATGAAAACATTCATCTTCCACTGCATGCATTCCTAAAGACTCTAGAGTGGAGGCTGTTTGAAAAACACCAACCAATGGCCTTGCTTATGGTGAATTTGCATACAGATTTTTCTTCTGCTCCTTGCAAACTTTAACAAATTTTAACAAATTTCCAAACCCCCCCCAAAAAATTTCCATTTTTAAAGAAATGGAAATATATTTATTAAATCATAAGTAGCACTGGATACATTGCAGTACCACTAATTGTATTGTGATCCTCAAAGGATTAATTTTCAGCTCAAAACCAGCAACCTAATTCAACATCTGAAACATTAATCTCTGATTTTCTAAGTGTATTTTGTTTAGCACCCTAGTATATAAACCCTAGTATGCATGTACCCTGCATGTAAGTAAAATAATGCTATGCTACAGCTGAAACTGTTACATGACTGAGCATAAGGCTGTAGAAAGCGGTTCAACTATTTTGCCATTTCTGCCAGAAGTGCCACACGAATTTTCAGGTGAATGGGTTATCCTTGCTGTTTAGGATGACTAATAATTGCCCACTGTTACTTTACATTTTCTCCTTTAACACAAGCAGCTCTGAAGCAGACCACAAGTGATCATCACATCATCACATATCTCTTGACATTGAGGATGCCAGTGCAAATGTTGAAAAATGGCTTAATGGCCCTTTAATAAATGTTTTTATTCTAAGGCACCTTCCAGTCTTTCCGGTAGTGCATTGCCATAAATCTCTGCAAATGGGCACACTGCTAAGCTGTCTTCCTTTCTGTTTCTTCTCCTCACTCCTGACTCCCCTGGCTGGTTTTCCAAAGAAGGAAAGTCTTATGCTTCGTGATTCCATTTTGGTATAAAAGCATTTGAAGTACTTCCCTTTTGTTGCTTCCAAACCTTTGAGTTCCAGTGCAATATAAATGTAGAAGGATCTGTTATCAAAAACAAGGCCTGCCTGCTAATACACACAAAGACTTAACATCAACAAAATTGGCAGAATGTAGGCAAGTTCTTCAAAACCAGTTAGTTCTGTCTAGCATTAAGCACTTCTAGACCATCTTCAGATTTTATGGAAGAGGGTTTCAAATACTGAGTTTTTCTAATTTCAGATCTTTTCTTTGTCTCATACCATATATAACTTTGATAATTTATGGCTGTCACCTACTTTGCGTGTTTCATTCTTCTGCTACCACCCAGTATCATCAAAATTTTGAATATAAGCCAAAAAACCCAAGTGCTTTGGGGTACTGCTATGCAATTGAATTTTTTAGTTGATTATTATATTAAAACACCTTATTTAAAATAAGATCTCATTAAAAGTGCATTAAAAATGTAATACTCCTACAGATTCAGTTCTACTTCTGTAAGTAATAAAGTACCAATAAATGCAAAGCCATTACATTTAGAGCCATAAAATTAATCAAATTTTCATATGGAATAGTATAGAAGTGCCTGGTGATCTCTTATTAGAACAAATGCATTATTACAGAGTACATGCAGCATGTTGGATATATACATTTTATCTCCGTATATATATCTATTATAATCTTAGAAGCATCTCCTACAAAAGATATAAGCACACCTTACTGCTAGCACTTCTTACACTTGTTATTCCCTACAGTTGAACAAAAGCCTTTGAAAAGATCTTTGAAAATCTGGTTCTGAATGATCAATGCAAACACTAATCATATATAACTTGCAACCCAATCTAGCATGGTTTAGGTGGCAATATTTCTCCTTCTCAGTATGAGGTAACTGAATGTCTTCATACATCTGAACATTTTCATTGCTCTGTTTAAATATAAAGAAAAATAAAAACATGAAATACGTGACTGTAAAATTGATTACTGCATGTAGAAACAATGGCAGGAACAGATTACAGTGACTTGATTAAAAATATATGATGTCATCATTTCTGTTGTCATTCCTTTAACTTTCCTGATAAAGATTATATTTTAATTCTATAAAGTTATTTATCCTTTAATACTATTAAAGAATACTTTATCTTCTGCATAATGAATAACTGTATTACTTTTTCTTCCTCCAATTATACTTTTTTAAAAAAAAAGAAGCCGCGGGTTAATTTTTGTAAGATCAACCCAATATTGTTCTTTAAGACTATTATATGTGTATGCCTGGTGGATCTGGGCATAAGACTCAAGGTGAGAGGACCAGTTAAGGAGAATGACTCAGTTGCCAAAGCATAGCTGTTTAGTGCCATTATGTGTACTTTGGTATTCCCTGACCAGTCTTCAGCATATTATAGATGCCCCTGAGTACCTAAGACTAGGGCTAGGTCTGACCTGGGGTCTGTAAGTGTCCTCAGCCCTTGCAGAGTGCCAGATGAAGACAGAACCATAGAGCGGAGTTAGCTCAGGGTGCTCAGGAGGAATGTTAACATCTCCAAGTAAAGGCTGTCCTAAGCACTGGGCAACCTGCTCCAGTGCTTAGCCATTTTAATAGTGATGTTTTCCCACCCTTATGTCCAGTTATACTTTGTCTTACTGCAGCTATGCCTCCTGCCATTGTTCAGTTCATTTTTCTGTGTGAAGAGTCTGGCTCCATCTTGCCTCTAGCCCTTCCCTGAGTAGCAGCAGGTAACAATTAGAAGGCCATCTTCTCTACAGATTAAAGTAAACATCACCTTCTTCAGCTTCTTATTTTTTATGTGCTCCCAGTCCCTGACCATATCAGTGATGCCCTGTGGGAGTCTCTCCAGTTTGCTGATAGCTGTGCCATGCTGAAGGAGGTGAAGTTAAACACAGTATTCCAGCTGTAATCTCAGGAGGGGGATAACGCAGCCCAGTATGCTATTAGACCTCATTGCCACAAGGGTACACTGCAGATACATGTTCAACAGTTCACTAGGATGGGGGCTCTTTTTCTGCAGAAGGGCTCTAGCAACCTTTTTTTTAGCTGCTAACTGCTGTCCAGAGTTGAGTCACCTTTAAAAAGAAAGCACTGTTACACTTTATACCAGCGTTTCAGATATACTTAATTATCGAAATTCCGTAAAAGATTTTAGTCACAATAAATTTCAGCTATTTTAAGTCAACCTTTATGAAGTCATCTAGCATTAAACAGTGCCAATAATTCAATCTTCTTATTACTTTAAAGGAAGAAAGTACCAATTCCTCATATTTAGCATTAACTACTATCCTGAAATTCTCCCCCAGTGACTTACGTTAATGCTTACTATACGATGTGAAGCAAAATATGTTGTTTGGGATTGTAAGTTTACTGAAGACAGCAGAAGTGGAGAAAGATACAAAGCATTTAATAATTTGATTTTCTTCACCTATTTTGAATTTCTTATTCCCATGAAAATAAAGGAGGGAGGGAGGGAAGCTACTCAGGTGAGTAATTGCTCTCTGACAAGAGCTAGGTATGCACAATCTGGTTCTTCTTCCATATAATACTTCACAAAAACACGATTTCCCAAATGTTAACTTCTTTACAAAGCTAAATTATCTCGACTTACACACTTTTTTTTTTTTTTTTTTAATTCTTCAAGACACAAAAGAAGGGACAACACAGGACTCAAATCCCTTTGAACAGGTTAAATTTCCCCTTAACTGTGATGCTTACATATTTAAGCAACCACCTGATTGATTAACTTTTAGATAATTTTAAAGGTTGGTTTAAGTTAGCTTTGCTGACCCTGAAGATCATCACATATTTCATTATAGAGATTATCACATTTGGGACCAACAAACTTTTTTCTAGAAGGGAATATCATTCAAGCCTAGATATTAAACTGGTTGTAATTACTAAATCACTATTTATATAAATAAGCATTTGTGGAGAAATACTTAGCTAGCTTTAATTTAAATGCACACTGATTACCACTTAGTATTTTCCGTGATTTCTTCTAACATTTTCCAAAATTATAATCATTTAAATACACAATGGTCTCACAAAAGTCTAAGAGTGTATGTATTTAATATAGAACAGAGACACATCTGTCACAAATTAAAATGGGAAATTAGGAAAAAAATTAGCAGCCACCTGCTATTCTCTAAATTCTGCCTGATCTGAGTCAACTAAGCTTTCCTTTTAAATAAAGCTAGAATGTATGCCTTGATATGATCAGATTCATTGGCAGCTAAAAGCATTATACCCTGGAGGTAAAAGTCCCTACTTTCATCCTCTTGGAACAAATAATGTAGGTTCTTGATCATAGGAAGAATTAATCACCTCAAAAATACTTCAGTGAAGTTTGCAATTTATCTTTCTATTAATTACTCCTACGTTGTATCTTTCCTTCTTATAACCCAGCTGGACAGCAATTAAAGTTGTGCAAATAATAATCTTGCTGCAGTACAAAGATCTTCAAGAAATATGTTCTGGCTTTTATCTTAAAGATAAGAAAGAACTTATTTGGACAAAAATTAAGTTTTTAATGAAAGCCTTCTGGGAAAAGTAAAGAAGGAAAAGCTAAATGATTTTACAATGTTATTAATTAAGTCAAGTTTATAAAACTGGCTTCAGGGTTTTCCCTATAAAAACACCATCAAACTCCTCTTCCACACATCATGCTTCATTAACACTGTTTTCTTCCTATTATGTCTCTAATGAAAAAAAATACCATTGCTTGAGAATGAAATATCAAAATGCTGATAAGAAAAACAGTAATGATTTGACATTGGGGAGTAGTAGTTTACAGATGGCAATTAACACCAATGAAAACATATCTTAGGTACTGACAAACATCTGTTTCCTCAGAATGTTGTTCCTGTCTGAAAGAAGAGGGTGGAATGGCTTAGATTGATGTGATGTATCTGTAAAGACTCTCTAGGCAGAATTTTGACTCTAATTCTGTTTTCAGACTGTATAAACCATTTTGAATTTTGCCATATTCACATGCTTTCACAGTGGTGCTGATTTCATGTTTTAAAGTGCATAACAGCTTAATCACATAGTTATCTAAATCAATTCCCTCTAGTTTTAATAATTTAAACTGAACTCATGGCCTGAAGATACTGACATCACTGTTTCTTGGTATAAATCATGGGTGCACTATTAGAGCAGACTCTCAGCTACAAAACACTAGTTTTCAACACAATGACCACCATTAGCTGTGCATTTTCATCAGTGATGAACAAAAGCCTTCATGATGCATTCCAAAAAATCTGCACCAGTGGAGGTAACCCACTTTTGCCAAAGCTGACCACCATGTAACTGGGCTCACATCCACTGCTTGGTCTCCAGATCCATTCAACAAGCTTTAATGAATGTCAGCAGGTGACAGTTTTTCTGTATGAAGGACCTCAGTGTTTAGTTGTTTTTTATTTTTTTATTATTATTATTTTTCTGACAGGCTGTCAAAAGTATTTGCATTCACTTAGGCTTCTGAAAGCAGTGTAATTATGGAACAAAGTCCAAAACACAGCAAAGTCTGCAGCATTTATAAAGAGCCACAATGTCCAAATAATTTCTGCTAGAGGTATGCCACACAGGTAAATTTAGGAGAATGTAAAAGCTTTCAAACAAGTGCTCTAAGGATAAAAGCTGCTCACATTTGAAGTAATTCATGACAGAAAGCTTGTTCATTCTAGGATAATACATGTCTGTTATTTCCATGTGAAGAATTCCACAGAAACTCTTCAAGATTTCACATCACTCTTGTGACTTCTATTGAAGACACTATTAAAATCACATTTAATAAGTCTTTAGAATATTGAGTAGATCATCTGAATCACAATCTTCTGTAAGTTAAAAGGTATTTTTGTTATGATTTTATGAGTGATATTAGATTATATTGTCATCTTTGGAATGTTCTCAAGCTTATGTATAAAACTGCTTCTCTGTGGTAACTGTTCATACTGACAAAATGAAAGGAGTATTAAGAGGCAATTTCAGTGTGCAGGCAATTGTTAAAGGCATTGATTCCTTAGCAAAGGCTTGTGCATATGAATTGAATTAGCTACACAACTATTTTTCAGAATTCTCTTAAGGGAACATCAACTTATATACAGACATTTTGACTTGCTATGAAGAACAGCTCAAAATTATCAAGCTACTTGTAGGTGGTCATTTACTCTGGCAGACTGTTGCTTGCCCAAGTTACTGCTGCTTGACCACATCTTTAGGTACTAAGATTTCTTTACAGTATTAACTTTTTATTGGCCATCCAACACTTTTCTATCAGTCTAAAATTAGTATTATTTAAGAGTAGTAATATTTGATGTCAGTATTTACAATGGTACCAACTACCCCCTTATAATCATTTAAGACCAGTTATTAATGAATTTGATAAATAGAATTGCTAGTAAAAAAGAGATTACTTTGACATGAATAAATTTCAAGTAATATGTAAATACATTTTCAGCACTTTCTTTAGGTATACTTTGATTTTCTCTGGTTCAGTTTGTTATTCTACTCTCTAACGTAAATATATACTGTATCAGCTCTGAAAAGAGCAGGCCAAAGTGATGTCAGAAGTTCCCTGCTTCACTGTTTAATCTGAGATGCTTTAATAGTCAGACTTTCTTTAAGAGATTTGAAATGTATGTCTTGTAGCTTAAACTCTACTCTTTCATACTTGTTGTCTAAGCCAGATACAGCATGTCTGGACAGCACCAACTATTGGGCATTCCCTTGGGAACAGGTTAAGAGGCAGAAGATTGTAAGTGAAAACAACATGACGTGCATTACTGAGAATGTGGACTGAAGGATCAAGTAATAAAAAGCAGAAAAACAGAATTAAACTATCAGCAAAGAAAGAAAATACTAAATAGAAATGGCACTTGCTATAAATGAGTCACTCTGGCCAAGACTGCTTCTGTTCAACAGAAGACGCCCCTTTAAATACCACAATCCCAGTATGAACATATTGACCCTTCCCAGCCTATGGGGTATTCAGCTAGTAAGCCTTCTTTGATTCAGGTATCTCTGGATATCTACTTAGCAACTAGTTTTAATTCTTTGTGTATTTAAGAAAGCATATATCCATGTTTTTTTCCATTGTGTTGTTTTTTATTGCTCTCAGAAGAAGCTTTTGTGGTGACTGAGAAGGGAGAAAGAGGAAATGAAAACAGAAAGGTCTGAAATTAGTTGTTTTCTTTGCAAGGCTTCATTTTCCATAGGTTCAATCCATAGTCAGTGGCCAGCACAATAATAAAAACACCTTTATTTTCAGTAAAATACATCATGTATGCTACATTCAGCACTGCAGCTCTCTTTGCTAATTAGAATTATACGCTACAGGTGACTATTTCAGACTGCTTACTTAAGGACCTCAATTATAGTACGTATCAGTGCCTGTATTTTTTCCATGCATTGCTTCTTAATTCTTCATGCAGAAATATCTCCATGAGAAGTGATGGATCTTCTTCCTACCAGTGGTAAATCGTGTTTTTGGATTGAAATACTGAAGAGCATTATCTCCACAGGGACATTGTTTCCTAAGTGCATTGTGAGTATACTAAAATATGGTAATAGAACTGAGTCTGGCAGAAATCAGAGCAGCTTTTTTCACTTTTATGGAAAAGAGCTTAATGATGGGGTCACTCATCTCCCAAGTGTCTACACTTGGTTCATAATATTCACACACATATTTACAGCACAACATTCCTATCAGCAGTTCTAGGTCATGCAGGTTGGACGCAGCCTGTCAAAACATTCATCAGGATTTTGGGTTACTGTATGACAAGATTTTAATAGCAAGTTTTGCAAACTGGGCAGGGATGAGGTTGGACAAATTAGTATGGTGTTAAATGATCTGCTCTGCATTCAGCCCTTCCCAAAGGGCATCCTGAGAACTTCTCATCAGGCAGGTTGGGAGCTGGATCTCAGCACAGGTGAATAGCCAGTCCCACGATGTGAATCCACAAGCAGAATGGAGTGGACAAATCACTTGCATATGTTCCACATCACTGAAATTTTGACCATGTGATGTGTACGTTTTGGTCATGAAGTCACTGTTGTTATTTATTAAGTGGTAACCAGATTATTCAAATATGGCCAAAATAATAATTAAATAATAAAAAAAATCATGTTTAACTTTTTTTATTGTACAAGATCCTTAGAAGTATTTATCAAAATATTTCTAAAAGTGATAGTAAGACTTACCCACGTTTAATCTGCCTGTGACTTCTCCATTAGAATTGCGAGCATTCACTGTCACATTGTGAGTAGACTGGAGAAGCAGTGATGAGTCCTAGAGCATGGAGAAAAAACTGTTAATTCAGCAGAATGTTTAGAAAAAGTAAACAATTCTCAAAATACATAGTCTCATATTCATATTAAATCCATCACTGAAAGTGCTTTGCAGTTACAAAATCATCCACAAATGTTATCAAATAATTTGGACAAATATTATTTATTATTTTAATGATATCAGATTTAAAATAAAAAAGCAATTATAGAGAATGTTTCCAGTGGCCAAAAACTACAATATGGAGCTGATGAACATGAATGTTAACATATTATTTTTTGGAAAAAAGATTGAGTATTATATTTACTACTTTTCCATACACGATTGAGACTTCCTATAATATAATGGCCAAAGCATTAGGGAATATGTGATACAAAGAAGGTATTAGCAAGCTGCCTGTTTATGACTTCAAAGGGGGTCCTCACTCCTAGATAAACAGGTGAGTTTCTAACTGCTGGAATATCGTAAACCATAGAGCATCTAGGGTGGAAAAGACCTCTAAGATCATGAAGTCCAACAGCCTCTTTCACATATGCAGTGTCTGGCAGTTCTGGACTCAAGCCAGCATCTTGAAAGGTGAACCCCTTGAATATCACTCCCAAGTCATGTTCCTGTTGTAATCTAATGCTCAGAGCATGAGATAACCTGATAATTTTGTACACATTTTATGCAAAGTCTTTTGCTATAAAAACTTACCCAGTAACAGTGGTAAAAGCAATGCATGATTTGGAGTGCAATTTAGATATTTTTATTAAAATGGATGTAGGAAGATAGGCTATCTCAAAACAAATTACTAAATGAGCAAGATAAATGAAATGTGCTTTATAAATTGTATCAAGTAGCAGTTATAAATCATTACTGTTAATTCATGAGTTATATCAGTCAACAAAGATTAGGTAAATATATTACGTTTAAGTACTTATGCCAAATCACCCACAGAGCTGGTCATCTCTGTTAAACTTATCCGACTGCTGTTCATTTAAAAAATGAATTACTCATTTGTGATATTGATTTTAAGTATGAATAAAGTATACTGTAGACCTGCTACTTCCACATGTTGTTGACTAATTAAAATTTAGTAACATATTTCTAAATGGATATCTTTCATCCTGCTATGAATATGTATAAGCTAAAATGGAATGGTATTGCCCACAACTCCGTGTTGGCGTAATGAAGGCATAAAGTTGTAATAGGCTCCAGAGATGATGCATAGCAAGTTGATTTTCTGCAACATATTTTCTTAGCACTTTGGAGGCCTCATTAGGTGAGAAAAGCTGTTAGAAAACTGCAAAGAGAAAACACTTAAGGCAAGAGAGAAAGCTGCTATGATAGCCCAATTCTCTAACAGATGAACTTAGTAAAAGAAGTCATAACAAATAAGCAACTTTATGATAATAAATATATAGAGTGACACTCAGGAGAGCAAGTTACAGGCAATTAAGCCTCTCTGGAGGCTTATGCTCAATCGAGTTTAAATGTTTTAAAAACAAGGAAGCAAGCTAACAAGCAAGCAAACAAACAAAACCCTGATGAACGATCAGTTCATAGGGGGCAGAGACATCCAGTAGCCTCCAGGCTCTAATTAATACATGCTACTAATGATCACAATGGGTCATTAGACAGCTAAGCATATATTAGATGCTGCCACACCTCTTGCTTTCTATATTGTACTAAATCTACTAAAAGATGGAAGGAATATTAAAAGAGCACAAAGGGCATCTGAACATTGCACAACTATTTTTCTGGGCAGAGGAAATAAAGTACTAGCTCTGTTGGTTTTAAAATGTTATATGTATTATTGGATAAACAACCTCTGGGGAAATTCATGTAAGCACATAAACAGTGTTCCTACTGCTTATGAGGCAGAAGAGAACACAGTATAAGAAACAAAGTGAAAATATAGATTTAGTAATGGGATCTCTACATCTAAATGAACTGTTCTTCCTACTGGAAATATTTATTGCAGAAAGAGAGAAAAAAGAAGGCTAAATAGACATAAAGTACATTGGTACCGCTTGAATTTCAGTCATGGAGCATTTCAAACTCATTCTGAACTCAGCATTAACCATATTATCTGATACATTTATTTAATTTTTCTCTTGCTGTAGTGATTCCAACGCTTTCTCCTTAGTTTCAGAAGTCTCATACCTGAATGAGACTCATACCATTCCTTTCAATGACCTGATGAGGATGGTTATGTGTCTGATGGAATATAAGAGTCAAATTTGGCTTTTAATATCACTGAGAAAGACTTTATTCTGTGAAATGTCCCACTGGTTGATTATATTGCTCATAACTGGTGAGTTTGGATGACAGAAGATATTTCTAAAAAGTAAAAAACCGATATTGCTCTCTCAAAATACCAGTATACCTGTGTAAGTTTCAGTATTAATGTAATAACTCAAAATTAATTCGGGTTCTTTCTTCTTAATTGAAATTGAGTACTCCAGTTGAAATCTGCCATACTACACTCAAGTGTTTTGAAGTCAATCTGCTTAAGAACTGCCTTCTTTGACCAAGTATGCTATTCATATTTTCTCCCAATAATAATAAATTTTTCAGTCTATATAAACAAAATTCAATCTGAAATCTTTCAATTTAGTTATGTAGATTTTATAAACGCACTTATTTAAAGTGTCATACTTCTAATACTGCTGTGCAAGAATTGGCAAAAAATTGAGTTTAGTAGAGAAATAATATTTTTTTCCTACGAGATCTCCTGATTTTATAGATATTTGAAGAGTTTTATGAGCTTTTAATGAATGAGTAAACAAAACACGGTTTCATGGGGTAGCATGTGTGAAAAATAGTCTCAGTAAAAATAATAAACTTTCTATGCACTCCTAAAATTTTAGCATCACTTGTGTACATTGACCTTCCTAATTCATTATTCACCAATTTTTAAGCGTGTACCTAAAAAGTTAAATCTGCAGCAATGTCAGAACAGTAACCCAATGATCATGCTTTTAAAATATTTATCGTATTCTTGTATCGTACATTCAATATAATGTTCATATATATCTAAAAGATTCTTACAAGCATGGAAAACTGTGTGTATATAGTATGTACTTTGTAAAATGTATATATATTTTTATACATTATTTTTTCTCTGACAGATACCCAGACTTAGCATAAATCAACTGTTCATTACTGCATTAATTTTATTCCAGCATTACATAGAACAATTATTTGCTTACCACTCGAGAATGGATTTCTTTGGCATAAAGTGGGAATAAGAATTCAGATTCCCCTTCCAGACGAAGGCCTTCTTTTGTAACACGTAGATGTCCCATTCCAGTCTGAGGAGTAGAAGTAACAATTATGTGCATTTTAATATTGTCACTCTATTTATTTATTTGTTTTCTTTTCATAAACTGAACATTTCCAGAGCTCCCTGCCTCAAACCTATAGATAAAGATACAACTCATTTAAAATTGTGAGAATTTCTCATTTATTCCTGGAGCATTTTTCTTTAATGAATTCTAGCTTTCAAGAAACAGTGAAGTAGATATTTTTAAGGAAAAATACAATATTACAGTCATTATCTCAAAAGCAAGTGCTCCTGTACTGCCTAACTGAAATATCTTTTGTATTTTCCTTCTAAACATATTGTGAACAATGAAGTTTTACACAAAATTCTCAAAACCAAATCTTATGGTCAGTCATAACTCATCATCTATCAATGGTGAGTTACTTCACACAGGATGCAATACTTCTAAGCCTACTGAAAAGACAAAAGGAGATTTATATTTGCATCTATTTTCAATAATTACTTTTTTTTTTTTTTTAAATTCATTTTTCTTTCTCGGATCTGTTTTTTCTCCTCTGATAGGAGAGCTAGGCTAAGGCTCCACCTCTCACACTATTACATTTCTTTCTGTTGTTTGCAAGTTCCTGTACCTTCCTCTTTCTCTCCTAATCCCTCCCTCTCGATTTTAGTCCAGTTCCACTTTCTGCCCTTTTCAACCAATTTAAAACTTTTCTCTTTTCTCCACCATTACCACAGAATTGATGATGTGAAAAATGAAGACTTCCAGACGTCCCAAGGTATTTAGCTAATTTATAAAGGATTTGCCCCCTGCCCAATATAAAAACTGGGAAAAATGTTGACAAAAAGTATTGCAGCCTTTCCAACTCAGCCACACGTAAAATTATTCCAAGTACAAATGGCCTAAATATACAAGAAGTTGGTGGGAGAGCTAAATTAAAACAAAAAATCCCCAAACAATTTCCATTCCAAAACATTTTTCTATTCCAAATATTTTATTTTATTTTATCCATTCCAAATATTTTTCTCTCCATGTAAGGAGAGAAAAGGCAATATATGATAGGCCACTTATGATATATCAGTGACCTATTAGATGATTAATTAAAAAATATTGTTTTTCATCACAAAAAAAGGAGGTAATGGCTTTAGAAGACTGTGGTTATTTTCTAGTATTGCATGTTCTCACTGATGAAAGTAATTATTTTATATGCAAAACGTTAAGTAACATATCTAACCATCATTTGGTGAAAAATATTTTGTAATTATTCCTATATAGGCTTGAAGAGAGATGAACAGAAACAAGCATGGCTCAAACTTTGTAAGGTAGGAAATATTTGTGTTAGCCGTTCATTCCACAGAAGAATACAATTGAGATTCCTCTTCAGCATGGATTTATTTAAGGAAAGAGGCTTTTAAAATAGCTATTTATGGAAGCTGTTATTTAGTTTCAAGTATTTTACTGCTTTGAAATACACAATGTACTGACTTTTCTCAATGGCAACAGATTCAATTTCTAAATTCTAGGCCATTGCAAAGCTTTTAAAAAGTAGCTAGTATAAAATAATAGATCTCATGAGACAAAACTGAAATAATATCTATGCTGAGCCACCTCTGGCTTTTGTAATCACAGTTCCTAGGCACCACTGAGTGATACAGGGATATGTTTTTCAGACTTGTAATGCAGAACAGAGATCATTTCAACACTATAAAAACACAGAGGTATTAAGACAATTTTGAAAACTACGATAAGAACATATCAGAATTTTTTAAAGAAATACCATTAACAAAAGCCTTTAATTTAATGAACTAAAGGTAGGATCTGATTATCTGCTCTCATCTCATGCCTTTTCACATTAGGTGAAAGGAAATTATAATAAACTTCATGAGGTTTAAACACCATTGCTTATTTTTCCTGGAATATAAAGAACTAAATATGCAATATATTAACACAGAATCATAGTATGATAGAATGGCTTGAGTTGGAAGGGACCTCAAAGATCATCTATTTCCAACCCCCTGCAGTGGGAAGGACTGCCAACCATTAGGTCAGACTGTTCAGGAACCCATCAAGCCTGGCTGCCCAGGGATGGGGCAGCCACAGCTTCTCTAGGCAGCCTGTGCCTGTGCCTCACCACACTGAGTAACAAATTTCTTCCTAACGTCAAACCTAAACCTCCTCGCTTTCAGTTTCAGTTCCATTCTCCCTTTTCTTCTCCCATTTTCCACTTGTTCTTTGTCACATTGTAAGTTAAAAAAAAAAAAGAAAAAAAAAAGAAAGACATTGACAATTTGAAATTTAAAAAGGTAGAGGAAGATGTAGTAATTGATTTTTCTTCTGACGCAGATCAGGGAAAATTAAGAAACTCCTATATCGGCTTTCGCTTTGCCAGGAAGAACTGTTTAGCAGACAAAAAGCCTTGACTGATGTGGAAAAAAAAAAAAAGATCATGCAGTTCATTCAGCAAACATTTTCTAATGGGTTTAAATTTTGCTGTAATGATTATTCTAAAAAATGCTATATTGACAAAATAATGCATTTGACTTAAAAAATTATATACCACAAGGCAAAATATCACATTTTAACTTCATTCAAGCTCTGTTTTTTCTTTTTTTTTCATTCAGTCACATCACTCAGGATTACTTTGTTTAGGTACTTCATATAAGTCCTCAAGTATGTCTCTTTTTCATCAGATACTTTGCTGAATCACTCTCACAATACTCATGTTCTGAAATATTTGAGTAAGAGCCTCATCACCCGTTCTCATCAATTGATCATTCCCCACTGATAACAGACAAATTGGAGTTACACGGAATGGCAAGACAGGGATTTAGGATAAACAGCCACCCTAATGCACTGAGAACCAACGATTAGTTCCATAAAAAGAAAGAATATAATAGCAACACATTATGTTATTTCAACAACCATTCTGCTTCTCACGTGACGACTTAAGATAAGTCAGTTATTATTTACTGAGTATTGAGACTTCCTCAATGATAAACAATCTTGCTGATTTTGATTTCACAGATTTGATCATGTTCTTATTCAAGTCCTTGAATGAAAATATTTCCATCAACTTGAGGAAAGAGTCCAAATGTAAGTTAGATGCAGACTTTGATGCAGTTATATCACATGAGAGAAAAAAAGAGAATGTTTCATTAAACACAGCAGATGTGTGGCAAGCCTGGACTCCTATTATCCTGATGGTGGTGACTATCAGTGTTTGAGTGTGCCAGTCCTGATCTCTAATACACCATTGTGCATATCATCCTGAGACTCCTATGTTGTCTATTTACCCAAAGCTCTCAGCAAAGCAGGTACTAAGCTATACCGGAGAATAAAATGCTATCTCTCTGTAGACACTGAGCAGATTTTGCAGTTGCTGCAAGCTTACTGATATGGGAACTGCTAGCAGCTACTAAAACCTTATATGGTAAAAACACAGTTCAGCATTACTGTTTGCAGTGGTGGGATCAGTTATTCATTTCAAAACTGGCAGATACTAACTGAAGTAACAGGATGCCTTCCAGTGCAGTAGAAAACTTTTTTATTGCTTGAAAATGCTCCTGAGTATGTAAAGACTTGTAGAAAGAGAGACAAGTGATTCACTAATAAATGCAAGCTTTGAGAGTATTCAAGCCCCATAAAAGTTCACCAAAAGTCTCTTTGATTCAGAATCTTGGTCTAGGATATTTGACTGCTATTCAATCAATTACCTCCATAGAGTTACTCCAAGCTGTCTAAAATAAGTAGCGACCACTACTAAAATCTTAGGTAAGGCTCATGACACTATGGAGCATTTGCATGGAAAGACCATCTTGGATGGACTGTCATTCTCTTAGACTCTGGAACATGACCAATGTGAAATATTTTTCATCTGAAATAATAAGGAAGCAGCTGTGTGCTCCACAAGGTCAATAGAAATGTCCAGTATGTCCACAAGATGTGGAAAAGTCCTTCGATTTCTTCCAGAGGACAATAAAGGACTGAGTCCTTCAAGACCAAAAAGATCCAAAAGACTTCTGATGGGCCTGGTGGTATGTTCCTCTTCTGACAATAAATGGCTGCCTTTAGGAAAGTGCAGAAATGACTGGATAAGGTAAATTTGGCTGGATTGGTATGGCTGGCACAAAAGGAGCTTTTTATCAAAGCATGATGCAATCACTTTCTCTCTTCGAGTTGCTGTCATGGTAGAACCTGTTGCTCTAGCTGATGGCCACTGGTGGGTAAGGGAAGAGCAACTGATGTCCTCTACTTGGACTTGCACAAAGTATTTGATGCTGTCCGACATGACATCCTTATCTCTAAAATGGAAAGACATGGATTTGATGGATGTACAACTCGATGAGTAAGAAATTGGCAGGATGGTCGCAGTCAAAGGTCTGTGGTCAATGGCTTGATGTCCAGGGAGAGATCAATTATGTGTGGTGCTCCCCATGAATTGGTACTGGGACCAACCCTACTTGCATCTTCCTTAGTGACATGGATTGTGGAATTGAGCGCACCCAAAGCAAATCTGCAAATAATACCAAGCTGTGTAACCAATACTCAACATACTGGCAGGGGAGGATACCAATCACAGGGATCTTGACAGGTTCAAGAGGTTTGACGCCTATGTGAACTTCATGCAGCCCAATGAGGTTGCGTGCAACAGTATGTGGGTAACGACAATCCTAATATATGAATACAGGCTGGAAGATGAGTGGATAAAGAGCAGTCCTGTGGAGAAGGACTTGGAGGTACTGGTGGAGCAAAAGCTTGACATGAGACAGCAGTGTGCCCTTGCAGCCTAGAAGGTCAGAGCTGCATCAAAAGAAGAATGACTAGCAAGGCAAGGGAGGTAATTCCCCCATTTCTGCTTTGGTTTTGTGAAGACCCACCTGCAAGACTGCATCCACATCTGGGGCCTGCAGGATAATAAAGAAATTGACCTGTTAGAGTGGGTCCAGAGGAGGGTCACAAAGATGATCAAGAGGACTGCAGTACCCCTCCTATGAAGAAAGGCAGAGAAACTTGGATTCATTTAGCCTAGAGTAGAGAAGGCTTTGGGGTGACATTTATACCCAGCTTTCGATACTGAAAGGGGGCTAGAGGAAGGATGGGGAGAAACTCTATCAGGGAGTGTAGTGCCAGTAGAAAGGTAATGGTTTTAAACTAAAAGAAGGTAAATTTAGATTAGACATCAGGAAGGAATTCTTCACTATGAGGATGGTGAGACACTGGAACAGGCCTACCTGGAGAAGCTGTGGATGTTCCATCGCTGGAGGTGTTCAAGGTCAGGCTTTGGACAACCTGATCTAGTAGGAGATGTCCATGCATATTGCTGGGGGTTGGATCTGAGTGGTATTTAAGGTCCCTTCCAACCCAAACCATTTTATGATTTGATGACCAAGAAAGTCACATGTAAAGAGGTGCACATAACTTTGGGAGTATCAAAAGTAGAAACAAGCAGCTGTAACTACAGGGCTCTTGCAACTCATAATGACTTGCTCAGCTGAGAATCATGCAGACTATTGCTTAAAGATTCAGAAGAGAATCAAATGTACACTCAGGATTTATTTTCCAAGCCAATGTAATAATATAGAAATCTGCTGTTGTAGGCACATGGCCTACATTCATTTAGTTTATCGTGTTTCTGGACATCTAAATTCAATCAGTAACTTTAACCTGCATTTTCCTACAAACATACAAACTGATACACGTGTACTCACTATGCTGGAACAACCACTACTCTAATTGTATCATATCATCACAGCTTTTGCGCCTTCTCAGTCTGTTACTCTCAGACTCCTCTAAGTAAAGGAAAATAAACTTGTGGTCTATACATCAGTTAAGAGATGTACAAAAGAAAAAAAAAAAAAAGCATATTTTCCATTTTTGGGAAGAAATCAAATACTGGAAAGAAAAGCACATCCACATATTAGGATGGCTGAAATAATAAAATCTTTAAATCAAACATTTGTTTTAACGTACACTCATCTCAAATTTAAGTATTTCCTGTCTCAGGATTCAGTTCAGCTTCCTGAGAATTCCACATTTTCTGAACAAAAAGTCCACACATACTTTAGTTGCCAATAATAATATTCACTTCAGAGTAGATTGGATGCAGTATTTCCATGCAGGTAAATACTTTTTCTTACTTACTGAATACTTATATTGTATGTTTAGGTCAACCCAGGGAAAGACCTTGGCAAGTTCAAACTGAAACACCATTTGTTGTGCCCCAAAGGTAGCTCAATTAATGGCTTTATAGATCCAGCTTTCACTGCAGTATTTCTTGCAGCTATTACTATTTAGAGAACTTGCTTTGCAAACAAGAGTGCACTGTTTCATTGAGATAATAGGGCTGTGGGTAGAGATTGTTAAAGAGCAATCAGCAAAAACAGGATTGGTAATGAATCTGATGAAACTCTCTGTTTGACTTACAATATCTATTTTCGTGCTAAGTACGTGCTTGGTATAATAACATTACTGATGCCTCATCTCATTTTCTTTTGCAAGGACTCTGTTTCCTGAGCTCAGATAGAAAAGGTTATCCAACTTTTGTTCTCAGACAATAATGGAACCTTTTCTGTCAAGAACATTGGTCAAATCAGAGCAGTCAGCAACAGCAAGCATTCCTGGTACAGAAGTTAATCCCACCTGAACCACAAAGAGTTGGATAAAGCTTGAAACACAACTTTCAGATGTGCTTAGAATAAGAGCTGGTAATATTCCAATATATCACGATCTAGAAAAGTAGGTGGCCATTCAGAACCCAAGAATTTTGTAAGGAAATGGCTATGGAAGATGCCAGAAACATTTTTTTACCTTTCATGACATTCCTTTTATAAAATAGAGTTAATATTTATGATGCAGATTGTCAAGGTACTTTCAGGTAATTTTCTGTCGTGACATATAGAATAGCAGTCCTTCTGAAATAAATATATTAACTATAACAAGTATTGCTCAAGAGGAAAAAAACAGTTTCTCAAATCAGTTTCAGGTCCAGCTTCATTTTCTTTTTTAGCAAGGACCACGTTCTTTCTCTACTTCAGATAGACAGTTCAAAGCTGGATAATTGCTAATAAAAATCCCATTACATTTGGCATTATATTCTCTGTGACTGGTTTAGTCAACTTTAGAAATACATGCTGCTGTTATGCATATTTATTCAGGAATGGAGTTTGTTATAATTCGTCTAATTAATCTGTAATTATAACATTTACAATCATGCAGCTTAGCCAAAGAAAAGGAATTAGATTTCTTCTATTTGTAAAGCTTGTCAGAAGGATTTTTTTTCTGAATAATGCATTTCTTGAGTATCTCCGGCGAATAAGGGATATTTGCATGGTGTATGCGATTACAGAGACTTTGGATTTATTCAATAATGTAATCCTATCATTTGTACTAGGGAACAAATCATCTTTGGGTCTCAGCATCTTCTGTAAGTACACAGTGTCAGACATCTCAAGCCTGACAGAATTTGCTGTCTAAATAGTCAGGATGACAAAAATGTGAGATGAGAAAAGGACAAAGACACATCTCTCAAGAAGCCCTGTTGAAGAAGTCTGTGTGAAATGAATGAATGAAATATTTTATCTCATGCTTTGTCTTCCAGCTATAATGAAGATTTTAAAATTATATACTCATATTAAATAGCAATGACTGCAATTAAAAATAATTAATCTCTAATAACAACCCAAACCATATAGATTTTTTTTTTTTGTATAAAAATAAAATCACCTTCTATAATGGTTCTCCAATGGCACTATTGATAAGAAAATTGCTGTCGTTCCTACAGAGCACAATGGGAATCTACTTCTTTTCAGTTTTCCGTACAGTGCATTATAGTAAATCCTGGTATGGAACTGACAATAATATCTCCTTTACCATAGTGTCATTAATACAGCTAAATGCTATGAATTAATAACATGATAGCTTCATATGTATATTGTATACATTAATTATACCATACGTCTAATAAATAATAGTAATGACAAAGAAATGAAATATGAAGTTGAAAATGATTAGAGCTTTTTGTAATTTTCTTTTAGTTATATTTAGAATTTTTTTCACAAGCGGTACAAATCCTTGCCCTACTCTGTAGCTATGATCTGATCACACATTTTCAAAGATATGACACTTTTTTTCAATCTTGGATAGAGATGAATTAAGAAAATTTTGAAAAGAACATAAATGTTTTGTACTTGTGAAGCCAGTGTTTTAAAATAAAAAGTCAAGGGAAAGTTTCATGACATATTTCCCAACACAGTTAACAAGAACTTTGTTTACATCCTAACTCTATATTAATTGGATTATATTTATACATTATTGAATACATTTTCCCCACAACCATCTATATAAAGAAATAAGTATTTAGAAAAGTGTAGTAAACAGGCACATATGAGGCTATTTTAAGGGTGGAGAAATATGAATTCTTAGAATCATTTTGTTTGAGCAGGCAATGAGGGATGGACCAGCTTTTCAACTAGAAGAAATTTCAAAAGCTATAGAAAAAGTAATTTCTTTCAAATATATGAGAACATTGCAAGATGTACAAAGCTTATGTACGGAGATGTTATCTGTATTAAAAGTGGTGGAAACGAATCAGAGTTTGAAAAAATGGACAGGAAATGTAAATGTTAGGTAATTAATGAAGAACAAGGTGTGAAGATCTCGTACTAAACTTTGAAAAGCCAAGAACATAAAGGTTTTTCATTTATTTCTGTGGACATGACAGGTAGATTTCTTAAAGAGAGCAAGCAAGCAATTGGAAAACAAGAATGGAACAAACTGGAGGAGTGGTGGATTTGGGGACTTGTAAAAACAGTAGTAAGGCTACTAGTAAAGTCTTTATTACACTCAAAACATCTTCAAAGACATGTAAAGGTATCATGGAAACCACTGATTTTGTTTTTAATTTGTATTACAGAAAAATAAAGTACAATTTAGCCAAAGGCTATCGTATGATTCTGAAGAATGATGCAATCTGTTCTGACTTTGTTTCCTACATACTCATCCTCTTTAAAACAAAACAAAACAAAAACCACCTGTAAATTACAGACTTTCTATTGAGGATGAGAGAGAGAACCAATGGAATCCCAGAAGTATGATTCATTATTTATACTCCTGAAATTGTCCTGCAGGCAGATCTCTATAGTTAGGTAAATGGATTTCTAATTCTAACCTTACCAAATGGGGATACTTATGTGGAAAACTGATTGTTAGATAATATCCACTGCTCTTTTCTAATCTTTTGGTGCAAAAAGGTCCCAATATTGATGGAGGCCCCTCTTTGCCAAGCACTGCAGAAATGCAGTGCATGTATTAGATGTGAATACCAGTAAGACAGACAACACATAAAGAGGAACATTACATATAAACAACATAAATAAACATCGGGAGCCATCAATAATGTAAACAGAGAGAGCCACTATTTGAGAACAGTAATTACTTTTCTATCTTACCAATTTCCACTAGAGCTCAGAAGGCTCAGGTCATTTTACTGTTGGACTCAAAACTGACACTTCCCACATTGAAAAGCAGCAACTGAGAATCTGCATGTTTCTAATCTGATGGCAGGATTTCATGCATGAAATCATTTGTATGCAGAGCACAGAAATAGAAATTTAATAATTTGTCCAATTTCTCCACCTCACAGCAATTTCAGTAGGTTGGGCTTGACAATTTGGGTTGAGTGGAGAGTAGATGTGTGCTGCTATGTGCTTCAATGGCTTTGTCCCAGTGGAGGTTCTCTGGAAGTCTCTTATCCAATATTTTGTTTTCATCAGTGTCTTCTACCTCAACCATTCTGCATCATCTCACATTATTCTGAAAAATGTTATTGTAAATCTTCACTGATTATGTGAATCTCTGTAACAGTGTTGCTGAGTATATGGCTATCTAAAGATACATAAGAAGACTTCAAGAAGGGTTAACCTCTGTAATGAAGTCAGCTGACAGAACTAGGAAAAAAAAAACACATATAAAGTTCCACGGACTTACATCACTCGTGAGCTCCATGAATTCTAAATGCCATCAAGCCTATCGTTCATCATTATTATTTCCTACAGCAGAATATCTCCAATTGCTCTTGGGAGCAAAAATATATGTAAGAAAAAAGTAGTTGCATGTTAAAAGTTACTAATTGCGTCATGACACAGGAGAGAAGGTATGCCAGGCCAAGAGACCAGAACTTCTGCTATTCTTTTGGCAGAGGGTTTGTCAAAATCTCATTTAAATTTCCCTTTGTAACTTAAAATTAGCAAAGCAGCACCAGCAGTCGAAATCAAGCTCTCATGATTTCACCTATTCACAGCTTGTAAATTTGCATTTTCACTAAAATCAGCTTTTAAAAAAATCTTAATCAGTATTATGAATTAATTCAATAACTGTAAACTTAGATTTATTTTTATTTTTATTTTAGCAACTATTCTTCCATACTCTTTTACATACTAATGATCTGATTCATAATATAATTTAGATTAATCAAAACCACAGATCACACTACAGAGAAGTTCAAATTTCTTGGATAACTGATTTTCTGGAATAGGTCCCTTATTTTTTTCAGCTATTGCTTTTTCCATAAAACAATCAGATATTCGCTATCTGATAAAGACAGTGAGAATAACTGCGGTCCAGTTGGAGGCAAATTATATCCAACTTAATTGAAAAATGGCAAAATAGAACTCTTCAGAGTGGAAACTACACTTCCACTCTTTCAGAGTGGAAACTACAGAATATTGGTGTTCTGATATGAGAAGTCTTCAGTAAAAAATAGGATTAGGATTTGTGAATAATTAAATATATATATTTTTTATTTTACTTGACTATTAAGAATGTAGCATCTTCAAAATGGCAACTAATTCAGTGAAGCATACATTTTTAATGATGAAGTGCATAGGAAAGCTGTACAGGTTCATTAGCAGATGTCTTTTTAGTGAAGGAAAACTCTTGCTGTGAAAGACTGTTCTTTATCATACATTTTTATTGCTGTCTAGTCTGGTTTTAAATGTTCCAAATGATTGGTCACACACAATTTAATAGGACATGCTATTGTACAGTCTAGTAAGTCACACTGTCAGAGAGTGTTATTTGATTTTCAGTTGAAAATCACCTTTCTTCATCACATTCTTAGTTTCATATTTTTCATATTTCCTTAAGCAATCTTTTCCTTCTTTAGTGCCTGAACTTATAAAGTGGTTAAATAGTTGTTTAAATAATTATTTAATTACATAGTAAGTTAATGTCTTTCAAACTACTTTTAATAGTCATAGACAGTGAGAGTGTGAAATCACTGTAGACACAGCAGAGGAGAGTTACGGCATCTTTCAATGTTAAAAACGTTATACAACTATATATAAAAGGTTGCTGGCCCTGCCTGTGGCAGGGCAGTTAGAACTTGATGATCCTTGGTGTCCCTTCGAAGCTAAGCCATTCTATGATTCTATGATTCAGTGATCTAGACCTGTATCATTATCTACCAATTAATGTATATATAAGCTAGTTAACTTGCTTAGTAGGATTATATAAAGTTACCTCTTCAATATTTCCTCATACAAATGAATATAAATAAATTGGCATTGCCTTATGGAAAACTTCACAAAATAATTTAAAAAATCAAAATTAATATTAATGTGAATATTAATTGCACATGAGAATTGAAAAAGATTAGCGAAGTGGAAGACCACTCTCTAGTCAACAAATACAGAGATCTTCCCAATTCCCATTGTCTATGTAGTATGTCTACCTGAAGGGCAGATACAAGAGCAGGTTAAAATTTAGAATCATAGAATCATAATCTTCTGAGTTGTAAGGAATCTTTAAAGATCATCTGGTTCAAATCCCCTGCAATAAACAGGGCAAGAGCCATGATCAGAATACATCTTGATGAACTGCATCTTGAGGGTTTGGCATCCATATACGCTTTGCTCCTGTCATAAGCTGAACACAGATTGCTGTAAGGCTTAGTATTCGGTCTTGACTTTCTCATTAGTGACTCAGACTCAGGTCATGTTTAACATGGATGGCAGAAGAACATTATATTGAGTGCAGGCTCAGGTCATGTTTAACTCACAGTGAAGATAAAGCTTTGAAGACCTGTATGCCTGATTTCATAAGTGAATTAATGTGGGATTTCTGAAAAAGATGTTCTGTTACATCAGAGATGGTGATCCTCTGCTCAGATATATTTTTCATACTTGAATTTGAGAGTAGTATGATAACAATCTATAAATTCAACAGTGATAACTATTAAAGGTGAAGTTCTGAGGAACTTACTAACAATTCTATATGTGACAGTAGGGTAGGGCAGCTGAAGATGATTATATTCAGGAGAAAATATGAAATCAGTCTCATGAGCATTTTTTACCTAGGGAATATAAAGATAATGTAAGAGTAAAATGAGAAAAGATAAAAAAAAAAAACAAAAAACACCCACCACAGAAATCACGAGTCTGCAGCAGTGCAAGCAAAAGATTATAGTTGTTAAATCTTATCAGTTGCGTAACAAACTAAGAAGTCAAATAGTTCTTGTTAATGCCTCCTGCTAAGCAGCTAATCTCTATGAAGTTAAAAGTATTGTATAAATCATTATTCAGATTAGCTCAACACTGTCCAATTTTCCAAACTGTTTCCCAGTCGCACAGCCTTCTGGAGTCAAGTCAATACAGAACTAGTATGTTGGCCAGTTATTATTAATTAATTGTTATTAATATTTAGATATTCATATAATTTGAGAATCTAATTTCAAATAATAGGCCCTCAAAAGTCTTGCTCATTTGTGCAACAGATCTAGACATCTTAATATTCTTGCAATTAAATTTGGCCATCACTGAAATTGATCATCTTAGGAGTAAAGTCTCTAGCGATGAGTGGCAGTGATGACTTTTTACATAAGAACATGTAGTTGCAGAACTTAACTGAGATGTTACTCTTCCAGATTGTAATTCCTCCTTTCCCTGGGAAAATCTGTTCTCATATCTTCTTCCAGAGATCTGTATTATCTAACCAAAAGTTTATAGTACATTTAATCTTGTGTTTTCTTTTTCTAGATTGTTCTTCTTCATATAAATTTATTAAATATTAATTAGAGCAGAAGCTGCAACACGAATCTGTTTCCAAAGTGAGTAACATAATCATCTGATAGTTAAACTCTGTTATCTCTAGTTCAATAAAAATACCATGATTCCCTATAAATTAAAAACTTTAATTAGAAAGACTGAAAGATGCCCAATCTTATAGGCTATACCACAGTAAGGACTTGGAAAAGAACTAGGAGACTGAGAAATGTTCTTACATTTCATATATTCAGTATTTTTCTAGTTAAGTATTTTATGATTTGATAGTGTCTACAAGGATGAACTTTAATCTCATGTGACAGCATCTAGTGATGGCCTTAAAATTAGCATGTTACAAGCTGAAAGTTGGTGAATCATTTTAAAACTACACATTCATTTTTATCAATTAAAATAAACAATGTGAAAGAGGAAACTAAAATACATTTTCCGGTGAAGCATTTATTTATTGTTCTTCAGAAGCATAAGAAAGGTTAATGAATTTCCTGGCAACACCAGATAACCAAACACAAGACAAAACTTCTAAAAAAATCACAGTTTGTCAATAGCACTCTTCTACAGGAAGGGCTCAAAATAGGAGGGGGAGTATTATATGTATGCTGTAATTTGCTAACTAAAGGTTAGCACTAATTCCCTTGGTCTCTCGCTCTGTCCCTGTTCACACAGCCTGGGACTCATTAGCTTTGTTGCTACGATGCTTAATGGCTCATGCTCAGCTTGTGGTCCACCAACCACCAGGGCCTTGCTCATGGAGCTGCCTCCTCCCTGGTGTCTCAGGTTGGGATTCATTCTTTCCAGGATCAGGATTTTCATTTGTCCTTCCTGAACTTCATAATGTTGGACCATTCCTGTAGCTTGTCTAAGCTTCTCTGAACATCACACCTAGTTCTGAAAGCTTTGATTGGAAGCTATCTTGGTGTCATCTGCCAACTTGATGAGCATACATTTTTTTACCTCTTCTAAGTCATGATAAAGATGTTAAATAGGAACAGTCTCAGGATAGACCCCTGCAACATTTATTATAGGCCTCCATGTAAGTTTCCAGGTAGAATTACAATGGAGTTATAACTACTGCATAGGACTTACTGTGCAGCCAATTTTTTTACCCATCTGGTTGCCTAGCCATCATGTGGGCAAGCAGGATACAACAACATTGTGGGAGAATGTCAAAAGCCTTGCTGAAGTCAGGTAAATGACATCCAGTGCACTATTCTCATCTATAAACCCAGACATTTTATCATAAATTGTAATGACATTGATTAATCAGCATTTACCCTTAGTAAATCCATGCTGACTGTCCTCAGTTACCCACTTTCCTTCGTGGACCTTGAAATGTATTCCAAGCAGATGTGTGCCATTGTTCTCCAAGAAACTGAAATGGGACTGGACAACTTGTAATTCCTCAGACTGTCCTGTTGGCTTTTGTTTTTTGGCAGACAAGTGCAACACTTGCTTTTGCTCAATCAGCAAACATCTCCCCAGTCTCCCTAACACTTCAAACATGACAGAGAGTGATTTTGCAAGGGCATCAGACAGTTCTCTCTGAATCCATGGATGCAGACCTTCTGGTCCCATTGAATTGTGTAGGTCAAGCTCTGTAGAGTCCTAGAAGAACTTGGTGAAGACTGAGATAAAGAAAGCAATGAATACCTCAGCCTTGTCTATGTCTGTGGTCACTGACTTACCTGTCTCATTTGGTAGTGGACACACATTTTACCTATTCAGCCTTCTACTACTAAGGTAAGAAAAGCACTTAACGTCCCTTTTAAGTCTCAACTAGTGCCAAGCTTTGTCTTTGCTGACACAGGAAGCCTGACACGTTTCCTTGCGCAGACAACACTTCTAAAGTTCTTCTTCGAGGCCTGTCCCTTTTGCCAGCTCCTCCATACTGCTTTTTGCATTGGAATACCATCACAGCTACACTCTCTATATAAGCCAGGCTGCTTATCTTCTTGAGTTTCAGGATAGATCGTTTCTGCATTTGGAGGATACTTTCCTTAGCCACCAGTAAGTTTTCATGAGTAATTCTATCCTTCAAATCCTCTACCCTTGGCATTCCATATGTCAGGATCATATAAACCGAATCTGCACTACTGAAGTCCAGAATCTGTATTCTGCTATTCTCCTTCCTCACTCCCTTCAGAATCTTAAATTAAATCTTTTCAAAAACACTCCTACTGATTACCACATCCCCATACATCTACCTTGTTCATGAGCAGCAGACTACTGTGTGTCACCTTTAGTTGACTCAGCCAGTATCTATATTCAGAAGTCATCTGGCCATGTTTGTCCTTGTGAGGGTTGTTAGAATTCCTCATTTTCAGAACTATCAGACACTTCAGAATTGCCCACAGGGCTCCTACCATCTTAGTCCTGCTGCAGTCCCAAATTCCTTAGGATTCTTCATCTCTAAGCTTTTAGGATAGCATTCCCCTTTAGTTCTCAGAAAGCCTCAAAACATAAAAAATGGAATCAGAAATTTCTATTTTGTGCACCATTTTGATCTACTGTTTCCAGGGAGCAAAAAACTCCAAAATAACAACAAAGAAATCTCTCAATTTTTTTCAAGCTTTCTAAGTTTAGTGCAGAATGATTTTCTATTTCACTTTATTCACCGTACTCAAGACATAATTATTTAATCTTGAATTTTCTAAAACCTCTGAATCAATACTTTTCTTCCCTTATTCCCCTGAATAACTTGAGGTCCTGTCCACCCAAACTCCAGGAGAGCAAATGAAAACGTGGATGAGTCATATCTGATACTTGCAAATGTGAAGATGCTCATATACTATGTAAATGGAGCACTACAAGAAAAGGATTGCATTCTATCTTCAGGTAGTTCCTTTTCAGCATAGATTTTGTGAAATGGAATGAAATTCAGTTCAGTCATGCTTTCTTAACTCTGAACGCCTCTCAAACAATGGAGCTCAGAAAAATCTCAGTCTTTCATCATTGTTCTGAATTTCTACAAGGAAATTAAGATCTTTTAGTCCTGCAACACATCTGTGTCTCCCTGTGTTCTCCCTTATTGGCTTAGCTTGTTTGGTAGTACTCACAGGAGAGCCAGTGTGGCTTCACCAAGGGCAAATCCTGCTTGACCAACCTAGTGGCCTTTTGTGATGGTGTAACTGCATCGATGGACAAGGGAAGAGTCATCTGTCTGACTTCAGTAAGGACTTTGACATGATACCCAACAACATCCTTCTCTCCATATTGGAAAGATATGGATTTGATAGATGACTGTTCAGTGGACAAAGAATTGGCTCCAGGATCAAGCCCAGAAAGTGGTAGCCAATGGCTATACTGTTACCTCTCTATTTCAAACAGTTAACCAAAACTCGGAGCCCTAACATTATTTCCATCAGGAAAAGCATTTGATCATAGTATTAGTAACTTCTGTGGCTGTCACCCTCAATTTTTATAAAACAGTATTTCCTTAGACATAGTGGAAAGGACTATGACGCTTCCATCACACTTCTAGGCTTTGAGCATGTTGTTATCCAAATTCTCTTTCTTAGATGCTAACAGCACTTCTTTGGATATTATTTCTGGTATCTTCTAAGTTATTTCTCATGTTAACAAATAAATCCTATTAAAACAATTTCCCAGTTCTTAATGAAAACATACATACTTTTCTCAAGGGCTGTGACATCTACATGCACTTTGCACTTACATTAGTCTTGTTCTGGAGCTAAGTTGGATATTTCCCTAGAATCATCCCATGCAAAGGAGAGCAGTGCAGTTAAGTCACTATTTCACTGGATATATGCCAGGATTACAGATTCTTAGATGGAGAATTAGGAAGAACTTTATAGCCGTGGCATGCATAGTCCATCCATCAGATGTATGTAAACCTGCCCTACTTGAGCAGTTATTAACTGCTCTTGTTGCCATGGCATAAGAACATTCAAAAGTTTGACACATTTGGTGCCTTCTTCACAGGTACCTAGTAGGAAATAGTAGTTCCTGAAAGTGGGGCTTCTGATGCTATTCTGTTAGTCCTGACTAAACTAGAGAATACCCAGTTTCAGACAGAGTCCAAAGCAACAGAAAATAAATTTAAAATCTGATTAAAAATATAAATCTCAGCCACGTGGAAAACTATTTTAACAATTATTCATGTACTTTGTGATTCATGATGTGCAGGCACTAAGTGCTCATCTTCCATATGAACTGCCTAACAGAAAAATTATATGTGACCTAAGATGATCCACACTGTAATCTGTATGGCAGTAACAGAGCTGAAAAGAATTTATGTGGGGGAAGACACTGGAGGGGAACTCTAGCAGCAGTAATGGATTCATAAGTAGCACTTAAAATTAACCTACTTGCTTTATAGCAAGAGAATGTAGATTATAGAAATGCTTCTAAGAAGATAAAATGCCCTTCATTTAGAGATGGAGGCGTAATAATGATAGATAATGGGAATTTTTTTCACAACACTCTTTCTTCAATGGCAGGGGCAGAGCTGGAAGGATTTACTATTATTGTTTTTCTTGTAACAAATCTATTCGTATCATCTGTGCATCACAACTGCATGTTAGGGACAAATTAGCTCAGCTTCAATATTCACTGATGCATTTTATTGCATTCGGACTAAAGCTACGTCTTGCAGACTTTTCTAAGTTACTCTTCAATCGACTACAAACAAAATTATATTATAAATATTAAAATATATATGACAGTGGAAAAAATTACAGTTATTCCTGAATAACACATCTGCTTAGCCTCAGGCATGAACTAGTATTAATTACCTCTGAGCTTTATTTAATTGGTCAAATAAATTGCTAAATGTTGGATGCTGATAAATAGGAGAAGGAAACTAAGAAAAAACAGCAACTGTAAGCAATCTTTTAACACTAGTGAATTCCAGCATGTGAGAGAAAATTTACAGCACATGTATTTATAAAATATAAACTAGACAGAGACTGTGAGACAACAGTAAAATACATTCTTTTTTCATAGTGTTAGAACCTGCTTCAATATAAGGTACCAACAACCTCAGTTATTTAATGGTTATTACTAATACGGACATTACAGATATGTATACTCAAGGATAGAACATAAGTATGCATTCATATGTATATATCAGCCAAAGTACAAATTACACTTGGGAAGGAAGAAAAACGAACGATGTATTGCACACAGAGAAGCCGATATGCATGTGAAATAAGGGAAGTGATGAGGCAGAAAAAATATGAAAATAATGGAAAATTAATAAGGACACTTACTGGAGAAAACCACATCACTTTAAGAATCCAAATTGTCAAAGAAAAATTCACAACTAGGATGATTAGCAGGAGTAGAACAAACAGGTAGAGGCAACGCTTTCTCCAACCATAAATTCCAATTTTGTAGACATATTCATTCTTTGGCCTCTCTAGGCTTGTGCCAGGTGTTGTTGTAGTGTATTGTTCACGTACCATCTGCTATGTAAAGAAAAAAAAAGAGACTGCTTAGTTATTAGTGTTAAATAAAATATATGTGTGTAAAAAAAAAAAAAATTATATATTTAATTGAACTAGCAAGTTACTATAAACTCTTACGATTTTAGCTGGAAAGTATTTTCATCGTATCTCATTCAAATTAAAGTCATAACTTTTTGGTATAGTCAATGTAATGCTTCCATACATGAACTGTGTCAATTATTATTTTCAGGAGGTTCGAGTTTATTTTATCCTATATATAACAATTCCCTCCAATTTTTCATAATAGTCTGATTCTTCCTGCACAAGAAATTTTAATAGGATCATATCTACAGCACATAGAACAAAATTACTGTAGTGTAAAAATAATTCTAGACTTGATAGAGGTGCCTTGCCAAGTACAGCTTCAAGAACAATTCTACATATTCTTTCCTCTATTCAGTGAAAAATAAAGCACTCTTTCTGTTGCAAAACTTAGCTGTATAACAGTGGAATGACAGAATTCATGATCTGTATGTAAAGAAACAAAACGGTTCTTTATAATGAGAAACAATTATTTCTTAATTTGTCATATACAGATATATCATCAGTAAAAACATTACTTACGGTACTTATACAACTTCCACTTTATATTACAAGTCTTAAAGAAGTATTTTCTGAATTTAAGTAAATCTTACCAGATTGTACTTCTTTAAAACACGGGGATATTCAGTAATTTCCACCTCTCCAGCACAGAGATCACCAAGAATTCAAACCATTCCTTAAAATTTGCACTTCAGAACAAGAAAAAAATCTCAGCAGCTGAAGCTGCTTATCAAGAACAGCAATGGGTAACATCTGTCTCATTTCCACTGATATAAAATGAAGAAAAAAAAAACCAACAAAAAAAACCACAACAAACAACCATGCATATCAAAAAGAAAATTGGTATTTTAAGTACTTCCTATGAGCTAGGTGTATCTACAGGCATTATGCATCCAAAAAGTAGCCAACTTTTCTACTGTGTAACGTTCCCAGATGAGAGTGCCTTCAGATGGGTTCCACACGGGGTCTCCTCTCTATTCAGAACTCACTCCTGGGAATTAGATCACTTTGCTCTGCACTGAATTTTCAAAACGTGATTAAATTGCATCCTTGTTCTGCTGCTGAATTTCTCTAAGTCATGGAAAGGGTTCCTTCAGGTCTCCTGTAGAATCATCCTGTGTCTATGACAAGCATGTGGCTCTTAATACTGACCCCCATCTTTGGAAATACATCTTTTTTTGTTTTTTTCTATAGCTTCCTATCAAGCTACAAACCAGAGGAAATAAGTTTACAAGTAAACAGAAGCCTACGCACTGTTTGTACATATGCAGCATTCATCTTATTTCTGCATTTACATTCAAAAATATTTCAAAAGTTATAATTTGTTGTTTATTCATAATAAAAATGAGACTTGATCATCAGCAGTTCATAATGTAACTGCTGAAGCAATGGTCTCCTTAATTTGTTGCTGTTATCAGTACCAGTTGCTCATGATACTGTGCAGGCAAATATTTTCTTGTGTAGAAAATACTGAAGATGGTATAATGACTTATTAGTGGAGAATAACAGATTCTGGAATAACTTATACTAACATAACTGCACAACAATGCAGATTTACAAGATGGCATTCATATCCACTGTGTGAACTACATTTGCTTAAAACTACCAGATTATATTTTCCTATTCTGTGCACTATTCAAGCACCTAGTACTGATTATAAGATGGTGTTTATATATGAGTTAGTACTTTTTTGCTGTTGTCCAGCTAACCACTATATAATATATCAAGTCACTAACACAGAAGTAGTTTCCTATTTTAAGTCTCATTTGTGATTCTCTGTCAACCGAGACAAACTGGGACAATTACAGATACGATAGACTTCACAAAATACTTAGAAAAGCTTTTTTTCCCTTGCGTTCAAGTAAATCTCTCTTGAAAATTGTAACTTACAGCATAGGATGCACTAACTGCTAACTTCTGACAAAAACAGATGTACTTAGAGAAATAACTTGTTCAGTTTTTGCTCAGATATAGTATCATACAACTGTCCAATATCCTAACACTGGGGATCCTCTGAGTTTCTTATTGTTTCCTTTAGTCCACACATGGTAAATGTCAGTATAACAAGAAACAAGATGGAAGAAAGCTACGGAAATTCTGCAGTAACAGAAATTCCCTTCACAAGACACACTGCTTGTTGTTTTGAGGAGGAAAAAAAAATCACCTTCCAAGAATACTTAAAGGGTTATTTCAATAGGGTTGTAGGAAAAGCAATCTCTCTTCAGAAACTGCACAATCTCATGAAGTTAGCTGAGCTTTCAAAAAGTCTTTAGGTAGAGCACCTAAGCTTTTCCTTGTATGCCTGTTTTCTACATCCTCAGGATAAATTTCTCAGTAGAAATATAATCTGATAAAGAATAAATTAATTCTCAGATCTTCATGTTCTTACGTCAGTCTCACTACAGTGGTCTCTGAGGTTGGGATTCATTTCACCAACAATTTAGACTTCACTATCTGAGGCAGACAACTCGGATTCTTTTTATGGTCAATAAGATAAATCCACTCCTGCTAGGAATTACTTATCTGAATTATTTTAGATGTATATGTTAGACATGCAATGAACTGCACCTGAAATGCAATTAACTTTTCTGCATAAAAAGAGGAATAAAAAGTGCCTGGGATGACTTGCACCTCCTCACACCTACACACTTTAGACGTAAGCATTTGGTCAAATTAATTGCAGGAATGATTTCCAGAAGCATTTAACAGGAAGATGGGACTTTCTTGATTCCTGTTTTCCTCAATTCTGTTTTCACTCTGTTGTAAAATGTATATTGTGTGAGTGGAGGGTTTTATACATAATCTATTATGTAGTGCTGTTTAATGAGGCAAGGTTAAAATCCATTATGCATTTCACCAAAAAACTATGAGTTTTGTGATTGCTTTCAGCCCTTCAGAAATTCCACAGGGGACATCTCCCAGTGCAGTTTTGGTCCCTGCACAAATTATTTTTTCTTGACAGAAAATGGTTCAATTGTTCCCGAGCATTAGTACTGCTGGAAATTGCTTTGGTCCTAACAAAAGGACAGTGTTGGCCTAGGCAACAGCCTGCTTTGAAATACATATAACTTTTCTAATTAATATAATGTTTCATGATTTGTAACAGAATTGTGGCCCAGTAACAAGCAATTAAAGGTGAAAAGCTATAAGAATTTGTACTGTTGTACGTCCTTTTCTGGAGGAATCAACAACTCTGAGTTTTGTAATAGATGGTATTACTGAGTTTCAAGAGACAAAATTACATAGAATAACCTTAGGTTTGTTTGTAGAAATAAAAGAGAAATTCCTTTATGGCCTGGAGCTGTTTTAAGAAGCTGGACTGAAAGGAAAAGCCCTACATGGGGAGATCTCTTGGCTGTCTGGGGAAGCCTGATAATTGAAAACGTTGCACGTAGCATACAAAATCCATACCTGTTGGAGCACATGTTTAAGCTGCTGATGAAACAGCTGTGAATTCTTTACACTTTAATACTTAGACTGCCTTCTGGAATTGTGTAGCCATGAAAGAACATTACCTTGGACCTATTCCATTTTTTTATGAAGCTAGATTTGGAGACTAGTCTCTGTGATTTCCACGAAAGAGGCCCAGGAATCCAGGATTTTTTTTAAATTAATATCTAAATATTGAAAGACTGTCCATCACTAATGTTACTGTTGCCATTAGGTCAGTTTGGGCCTCAAGTTCAAAAGCTATACTGCTAGCTCTGGAATATTTAATAAAGATAGTGTTTTGAATTTGCAAGCTTACCAGAAGCCTGCTTGAGAGAGCAATCATGAATTAATCATGTTATTTTCAGAAATTAGTTATGTATAGTGATTACTGAAGACAAAATAGTATTTTAATTGAAATAAGTGTTTTTGATTTTGTTTTTTTTTTTTAAATTGAATTGGAAAAAAGAAAAGTAAAAATACGTTTTCACTAGTTTTGTTCACAAAAACCTGTTTTTTTTCATGAACATTAAGTGCTTAGAGGGAGGGGATTCTGCTCCTTTACCCTGCTTTCCTGAGACTCCACTTGGAGTACTGTGCTGAGTTCTGGTGCCCTCAGCGCAAGAACATGGAGCTGGTGGAGGGGGTCCAGAGGAGGGCCACAAAGATGATCAGAGGGCTGGAGCACCTCCCCTACAGGGGCAGGCTGAGAGAGTTAGGGCTCTTCAGCATGAAGAAAAGGCTCCAGGATCTTACAGAGGCCTTCCAGGACCTGAAGAGGGCCTACAGGAAAGCTGGGATTTTTTATAAAGGCATAAAGTGACAGGACAAGGGGAAATGGCTTTAAACAGGAAGAGGGTAAATTTAGATTAGATATTAAGAAGAAATTCTTCAGTGTGAGGGAGTGGTGAGACACTAGAACAGGCTGACCAATGAGGCTGTGGATGCCCCCTCTCTGGAGGCATTCAAGGCCAGGCCGGATGGGCTGTGAGCAACCTGATGTGGAGGGAGGTGTCCCTGCCTATAGCAGGGAGTTGGAACCAGATGACCTCTAAGATTCCTTCTGACCTAAACCATTCTGTGATTAGATAATTATGATTATTCTGTATTAATAAAGTAAAACAACAAGTAAAAAACACAACAACAGAAAAAGGAATAGATTCCATTTTAAATGGCCCAGTCTTGTATTTTGTCATTCTGTCATATAGCAAGCAATAATAATAAGCAATTGGAAAGCACAATTTTAAATATAGAACTGCTTTAGTTCACCTAATACAGTAAACAAACTATAATTCTATTCATAATTACACAACTCTTAGCATTTTATATCTTTGGACTGTTTGTAACTATACTGGGACTTTCAGCAAAGAGAGAAAAAGCTTAGCACTCAAAATTCCTTTTCAAGTCAAAGTTAAGAAGAACTGGTGAAGTCTTGTGAACAAATCTGCACCACTGGTGCTCATACAATACACATTTTATTGGAAAAAAAAAAAAACAAACCAGACCACATCAGTCACTGGAACTTCTCTTTTTACATGAAGGATATTTATTTACATGCAAGAAGATTATAAATGTGAGGCTGAAAGAGAGGATAGAGTGCAAAACTATAATAGTAGAAAGACCATTTGAATCATTTTAACCTTCCCTAAGTTCTTTTGTCATTATAAATAAACTGTAAAGTGAAATAAAATCACATGTCAACTCAGGCAAGTGAGAATTATTTTACAGTCTGCATACAGTATTTTCATGGAACATTTTCATTAAAGCTTTTATATAACATATTGGGCTAGATGTGTATCATTATATAGTATGAACACCAGAAGTACATTAAGACTGACTTCACAATTTGTTGGCATTCAGACATGCAGTAAAAGGCACACTACTGCCTTTCTGGGGACACAAGAGTTCACTGATGAAGAAAAGAAATAGCTTAGCAGTGCTGTAGCATTTTTCTGCCAGAGGAAAAACCTGTTGTTAGAAAAAGTAGGAGTGATCAAGAAGCTTTGGAACCCATATGGAAATGCTTCCTATTCAAATTCAGACAGACAGGGAAGTTCAAACTCTTATGACCAGATGAAAAGTTTCTAATTCCTTTCAAACTTCTCTCATTCTAACATCATATATTTAATCTTACCTGGCTTTGATTTGCTATGATTGTATATACATACTGTTATACGGTATACTAGTTTCAATTGTAAACTAATGTCATCAACTTAAAAGTGCTGGATCCCTGCTACATAATCTGTGGAAGTTGGCAGAGAAATTCACGTGGCCTAGCTGACTGTTTGCGTATCCTGCAGTGAAAATGTATGTAACAATCTTGAGATGATTATAATTAATATGTTTATACTGATGTAATAGATGAAAAGTAGTCATTGACAGCATGGAATGGGGGCTATATTAAAAATTATTATTTGTTGAATATCTGTGTACTTTTCAATCTCACTTACAGTAAAAATATTTTTCAAATGTTTTCCATTTTTCCATTTGATTTATTTTTCCTCCCTTAACATAGTTTCCAAACATTAAGTAAATCAGAAAAAATCACTGTCATGATACTTCATTCAGATTCAGAGGACCAGGCAAGACTAGACAGATGTAATTTAAGAAAAAGATTTTTTTTTTTTTTTTCAAGTTCTAAAATACTATTTGGACTCCTTTACTGTGTTCTTACATTTGACCTAATGGAGTTTTTATCTTTGTTTTTCCCATGTGATAGAACTAGTATGTTATTACCTCTAATGACTTCTCTTGCACTTATACTTAGATATTCTGGTTTACCCTCTTGGTTCATCCAAACATCTTTTTAGTATGTATTTACCATGAGAATTCAAGACAATACTTTGAAATAGTCACTGTGCAAAATTTTGTTTCCTTTTGATAGACTGCTTCCTCTTTATGTAATGTCCCTCTTTAAGGTTAAGAACAATGGTTAAGATTCTTTGGCTATGGCTGCATCATCAAAGATATCTGCTCTAACATCAATATTGCCATTGTTTCAATACACCCCTTGATAACAACATGAAAGAAACTCTGTGCACTGATCAGAATTAAGTCAGAAAATGACTCTGCTTCTTGAGATACTGCTCCTGAAAGCAGTCATTGATGGGATTGTAAACTGTAGTCTTATTACTGGATGTACTTACGGCATTTATATCATGAATGTAAAAGAAAATAATATGGTTTTTCTGATATTGTTTCTGATCTATTACAGCAAACTCAGGTAAGGTCACTGGCAATGTAGTCTTTATTCTTTAGTTTCTATTAATTAATGATTTATTTATAATTAAATATTATTAATATTAATAACCACATTGCTATATCAAAAACAATACAACAAGAATATTATATTCATATTATTAATGACACAATTACTATTCTATTCCGCTCGCACAATTCAGTAATTGAGGAATCAATCTAATTGATATAATTGCTTCATCAGTCTGTGTTATAGTAAACTTCTGTGAATACGTTACCACTTGCATGTCTCATTCTGTATTTCCCATATGCTTTTATCTTAGTGTTACTTAATGTTACTGACATTTTTTTTAAAGTTACGTTTTTAATACGACTATTAAACTTCATTTAGTTTCTTAGCTTCCTTAAAGCAAAGGAATCTATCTTATTTTAAAGTATACAGAAAGATGTATAGTTTTCCTTTATTTCCATTTTTCCACATATTTTCATACTGGCAGCTTATGTTTTACTCTATAGATGGAGATATGTGGTTTTTAAGACTTCTTCATATCACACCAAAATGTGCTCCCCTCCATTTTTCACCATTCCCTCAATCTTGTTTAAAAAGCTTTAACCTTTTTAAAGTATCATACACTGGTTTCATTTCCGTTAAGATGAATATGCCATTTCTGTTACTCACACCCTCTATTCTGCCTTAATCATGTTCTTTTTGCATGGCCTTGCACAGAGGAGTAAAGATATTTTTATGGAAATCCTGGTCTTCAATTATCCAATTCTTACTTTAAACTTTGCTCCCGGAACCTATTAGCTAGCTTTCTAGACTCAGTAAATTCAGTCTTTCCCTCAGTTTCAAGGTCATAGAATTGCATTCTCCTGGACCTAGCTGACTGAATCAGCAGTTTTCCACAATACACTGCTGCCTTCCTTTGCCTATCAGACAAATACATAAAGTAAGGTTTCTTAAATATTGACAGAAGGTTCAAATTATCATATAGGTCCTCAACTTGCCTCCCAGTTATTTGCTGAACAGCAAGTGGAACTACTTTTGCTGAAGCTTCCCCAGTCTTGCATACAGCACTGGAATTACTGGTGTTACGGATACATTCACAGTCAAGAAATGCTTTACCTTATTACATCCTTCTAAAAATTTTAGATATATGACTCCAACATATCTTCAATCTAACTGCAGTAGTTGGATTTGGTAAGAAAGGAAAAACAAAATGATCGATTAACTAGCTATTATGGAGCTAGTTTACAATGTGGTTCTGTTGCACAGGAATATTTTACTACTATTTATTTAACCAAGGTTTTATGCTTAATGAGATGTTCTGCCTCTAGCATATATATATACACTGCATTTCCTGGGTGAGCAGGAAGTTTCATTCTACTTAAATGTTGCTAACACATGTGGACGGAAAATGGTGATTTTCAGTTTTAATATAACAATTTTTTTTCAAAATGATAAAATTCCTGCAACATTCCCAGTGTACAGACACACTTTAGGACTTTAATAGTGAAGTCTGTTGTCTATCCCAAGATGCAGCTTAGTTTAACACTTACCAAAGTTTTTGTAGGGAGGCAACTTGTTTCTGTGAATGCTGACTCTATTACCATCCTGTCTAGGATGTTAAGATGCTAGAAAAATGAAGAGGCCAGCTAAGATAGCATATGCAGAACTTCCATCACACCACCCTCTTTCTTTGTCCAGTCCTAATAGGGAACTACTTAAAATTTCTTATACTGTCTTGCAAATTGATCTGGAAGATTAAGGATTAAGTCACTCACAGTTCTCAGTAACTGATAAGCATGCAGAAACATTGCAGAGGAGGCTTTGGTCTCAGTAATAGGTGTTAAGCCTTGTGGGGCTTCTTAGTGTAACCTTTCCTTCCTCTTAAATGAAGGAGGGGGAAATAAGAGATCTACACTTGCTTGCCTAAGATGCTTACACGCTGGCACTGTCTCACTGTTGAAAATTCTCCGTCTGTGCAGATTCCATAAAATATAATCTTTTACAACTTGTTGGCCACTCCATGATTTATTTTAGAAGTATTTGTAAATGACTTTTTACATGGGTAGATAGTGATAGGACAAGGGGGAATGGTCTTAAACTGAGACGAGAGGTTTAGGTTAGATATTAGGAGGAAGTTTTTCACACAGAGGGTGGTGACGCACTGGAACAGGTTGCCCAAGGAGGTTGTGGATGCCCCATCCCTGGAGGCATTCAAGGCCAGGCTGAATGTGGCTCTGGGCATCCTGGTTTGGTGGTTGGTGACCCTGCACGTAGCAGGGGCATTGAAATTAAATGATCATTGTGGTCCTTTTCAACTCAGGCCATTCTATGATTCTATTTTAGGGAAATATTGTTCATTGGTCATCTACCTGAAAAAACATCAAGATAGGTGTAATAAATTGAGCAAATTTTAGAAAACTGAAATTCAGAACTCTTATCTTAATGTACTTGCCCAGTACGTGAGAAACTGATGAGAATTACAGCTGACGTTTGAGACAATGGAAGACAAATTGAGATCATACTCAAGCACAGATCCTAAAAAGCTACTTAACCCAGGATATAACAGGAATTCAACTGGAAATGAATTCCAGTGAACTCACAAACTTGAAATTGCTTTCAGATCTTTCAGCTGCATATGTTGGATTCAGAAGTCATCCAAAGGCTATTAGTGGCGAGCACATAAACACTGTCAATTCCAATACCATAACATTCAACCTTTATCCCCTGACTTGGTGCACTGCCACTCCTTCCCACATCCCTGTCCTATATCTGTTATTGAAAATGATGAATGAGTCAAGAAGAGAACGAAAGACTAATTACTATTTAAGAATTCTGCTGAAGGACAGGGAAGTACAGCGAGAGGAGTGTGCTGCACAGCTTATAGTATAAGAGGAAAAGGCAACTCCCACTGCTTTTGCTGGGAAACCTGAAGCACTGTGGGGATATTCTCCATATAGTGGAGATGCACCTCAGGAATATCGGCCAGAAAATAAAACACAGCATTTGACTTACATTTATTATTTCAGATGATGGCGCTTGTAGGGTTCTGCACCTCAGCAATGCCTGACAAATACAAGAGTGAATCAAAGAGGGATGATTATCCATTCCCTTTTCATTCCTTTATCTCATTAATAAAGGAAAATAATAAAGAGAGGAAATAAGAATTTAATATGGTGCAGAAAACATTACTATTAAGAAAACTTTCTCGGTAGCAGTAATAATCCTATCTTCAGTAATTAAAACATCAGTTGTACTCTTGAATGATAAATAATACATTACAAGCTCTTAAAAATCCTTCAGTAATAAAATCTCCTTCTTAATCAATAAACTAGGTATTCTGTGATAACTTACAAAATAAACACAATGAAAAAAAAAACAACTAAATGAATTGAAAGAACAAGTAACACCAAAGTTAAATCCAACCCTGATGCTAAGAGAAACAGACAAGTCTTTAAATGATAAATTTAAGCTCTGCAACACCTATCTCAAGACAGTCAGATGAAAGGAAAAAGGCAAGGAATACAGAGAGCTAACATGTCCTTAAGAAAAACAGCACACACAGGCAGACACTGAGGCTGGCAGAATCTTTCTTCTCCCTCATCTTAGAAGTTAATAAAAATCCTGTCTTTATGGAAAATAAGAACAGTACACATTTAGTCTACTGTGTAAATGGCTTTCTCACTAAAGAGGACAAAACAAAATTAAAAGCCCAAGGATGACCTGAGGATTTCATACATTTTCCATCTATAAATAACAAAATGATAGTCCTTACAGAATTATAAATTACACTGAGAACTGAACATTGCATACTCTCTTATTCTGATCATTTGATCTTTCCAGGTATCACAGAGCTTTTCTTTGGGCCCTCTGGGGTGTTATTCTTTGTAAGTAATACAGCTTTACAGTGTGATCTGGGTATTAGCTGACACACCAAGAAAAGAAACAGACAGGAGATGGCTGCAAAATTACTGAACTTTTACTATAATCTCACTGAGGTCATCTTTGTTCACTAGGATTTTAGTTATTTTAGTCAGTGACAGTTAAATTATTCTCTTATTCAGAAGAGACATGCACACTACACAATGCAGATAAGTCCTTTCTGTTCAGTCCTTATTACAGTAACTCATTGGAAAAGACTGACATTGAATTCTTAGATTAGTTTGCAAGTAACTTGGTGGACAACATTCTGCATAAGATAATGAATTCTAGAATTTTCTGTAACTTTAGATATGTAAAATCAAACAACTGTTTTAATTATAAGGAAAAAAATGTGATATTTGCAATCTACAGTGTCTAATTTATGTTCTTATCACATCTGACACATCCCAGGCATCCAATTTAAATCATTAAAACTCAAGCCTGCATGCTGCACTAGTAAAAGTCTGCACCAGAGGAGGTAGCAAGCTGTTGCTGCATTACTGCAACTGTATGATGTTGGCCCATCAGAGCAGAGTCAGAGGCAGATGTTGGTGGTATGGCAGAAGAGGTTGAATCTTCCCATCAATATTCTGATACATGTTGTTGCTGTGCGACAGATGGCAGCAAAGGAGCAGTCTGACACAATGGTGTTTGACATGGAAGTGTATATGGAGCAAAAGTGTGCCATAGTGTTCCTCCATGCAGACAAAAAGCCACCCATCGACTCAACACTTGCTGAACATTTATGGAAACCAAACAGTGGATATGAGCACAGTGAGGTGGTGGCTGGTGCATTTCAGCAATGGTGACAGCAGGTCATTTATTCTGGTGCAGATCTTTCTGAGAAGAAAGATGTTTTCATGGCTGGTGAAAACGCATAGCCAATGGTGGTGTCTATGTTTAAAACTACTGTCTATGTTAAAACTAGTAGCTGAGAACTTGCTCTATCAAATAGTGTTCTTGACTCTTTGTATCTGTTGCAGTTTCCATGGAAATAAATAGGAGGCATTACTTGTGGAGCGACCTACGTATATTTCCTTTACTAGAGTTCAAGCTTTCTGGTATTCGTTCTCTGAGACCATTACTTTTGTATTTTGATACTGAAATTATTTACAAAATGAATACAATTGTTTATAACAAGTCTTTACGTGTAGAAGAATCAACTCAGGCATTTTTCCTGTAACAAAATCACTAAAGCCCAGGAAACCTGCACTGAAGCATACGTGAATTTTGTAGTCCAACAGCCAGCAGTTTCTGAACTACTCACAATGAAATATTATTTGCCAAGAACAAAATTAACTCACAAGACCTCTCTATCCTAGGAAAAATGATATTTAAAACTGAGTCATCTGATCAAGTGATTCACAACAATGTTTATGACAGGAGGCAGATGATCCTTAAGGTCTCTGTGAGCAGAACTCACAAGACTTGCTGAAGCATTTCTCTCATGTATGCTGAGCTGTGATCTTATGGGTTCAATGAAAGTTCAGAGAGATTTTCACAGGGTATAAAATGTATATTTGCTTTGGTGCATATTGTCATTCATTTGCTGACTTTTTTTGTGCTAAGAATTCCCCTACCTTACATATAGAATAGTAAACCTGCCAGGGTTAAGACATGCACTGTGGATATTGGCAGGTTCAGCTGACAGCAAAGCCTCAGAATGGCTCAGCCTTTGCCCCCTGGTTCCCTGCCAGGCATGACCAGGGCCACTTTTTGACCACTTTATGGGGACAGTAGAGATGAGGGCTCCCAAAAGAGCACTGTGTTTTTTCTGGGGATGAAAATTAGTTGCACAGATGCAAGCTGTGTCATGCTATTTGCCTTCAGAGCTGAGGATTAGTCTTTGCTAGCACATATGTGGCTTACTCCAAACAAATAAAGATGAAATTCAGCTATGGACAAGTGAATATCGTCCTTACTGTCCACTTCAGAAATTATTTCTCCCTCATTGGTTTGTGTTAACAAGAGCTTGTGATAACATTTAAGTGGTCTTAATTAAATACAATGAATTGAATAGTAAGAAGTTCCAAAACAGTAAGCAGCAATTATTCTCCTATACAGAATAAATTCAATGGGCATCTCACTAACTTTCTTTTGAGATTACCAAGATTATGAAAGCTCCAAGTGGTGAACAAGAATGCCATCTGTTACACAGTTATAAATCTACTCCTCAGAAAAATGTTCCTGACTCTGTAAAAGAGAATAATCAATCATCTGAAATTGGAAAAGTTTTATCACCTTGTGACAGCTCAAAGGAAGTGAACTGTTGTGTGTGACGTGGTAGTTTCATCAGGCTGTGCAGCCTGGCAAACAATTTGACATTTCAGATGTTTCGCGACATTCAAATTCATACTCTCCATATCATATTTTCACACCACAATTTGTTGCACCTGCAAGAGCAATACATTCAGACCTGGAAGAAAGTGCCAGACACAAAAATAAGGAAATGTGAATTCCCAGACAGCTCTACGGAACTATTTCTGTATTCTCACTTATGTATTAAAATCTCTGCTGTCCTCCAGAGAAAAATCTCTTGCAGTTGTATTTATAGTATTAGTAAGTCTTGAAACCTACAGCAAGTAAACTACAGAAAATATTCTATTCTTAAGAAAATACATTTGTTCTTTAAGCAAGACTATGTGACTTGGAGTGATAATGGAATGAGCCCATAGTACCTCTAGAAGTTTAAACTTACTCCTAACCTGGGTGACTAATTAGAATTTTGTCTACTTTAGAGTGGCTTGCATGTCTTTGGGTATTGCTGACATTAAGGAGCTTATTTGCATATCTGACAAAATGGATGCTTCCCATTAAAGTTATACAGACAAGACCTGTAGTTTGTTATTCTCAGTTGCAGTGAAGATAAGTTTTTCATGTGCAATACAACATTATTTCTTAAGTACAAAGGCTACTATATGAAAACAAAAATTGTTTTTGGGCTTTCAGTTTTCCTTGAATGGAAACACCACCAGGAATCTCAAAGAACTGGTAGGCACAAGTGCTTTTATATCTTTTTCCCAGTCACTTGTTACCCTTTTTGTGGTTAGTTATATACTGGAGTAAAGTGGGACGGATGCACCAGAATCACAAAGTAAATTCAGAGCCTGGGGTCCAGGGCTGCAGGAGAAATTGAGAGATCTTGGCTAAGGGTTCTGAAAAGCCCGAAAGGCTGGAAGTTCTTTACAGACGTGAAGAAAATGAATGCAGTCCCTCTGCTGGAGACAAATTATTCAAGAATGTCTGCTGTCATCCTCTCATGTGGATCTATACCAAACAAGAAAACTTCTAGAAACTTAAAAAAAAATTATTTAAAAAAATAATTTGCATGTTTTTAATTTCTAGGTGTGTGTGATCCTTTCTGTGACACAAGAGTAATCATCATCAAGGCCAAAATAAGTCCTGCAGAAATTCTGTTCTCATTATAATTTATGCTTTACAAGGAGCAGAGCTTTCAGGAAAAGTCCTTTAACATTATCTTTAATGTTGTTCTCAGGAAAAGTATTTCATGTCCTCTGTGCTGGAAGAGGCACTGTCTGTGACAGCATAAAGAAGCAGCTCTATTCAAATACATAAAAGCATATGAATTGGTATAACCTTTTCTCTTTTTCCTGTGCTTGCTTCTACTTTTCTTAAAATACTAACTACTTCCAGGAAGAATGCTGCTCTCTCTTTACAGGCATACTCCCAGTTCACATAGTAGATTTAAGTACAGTCACAAAACATACAAACACAGATAACCCCATTCTCGAGTGCAGTCCATTGCTGGCTGAGAACCTTGAAAAGTAGTGCATTAGCCTTGTTAAATGATTACATACATTATATAGAGATATAATGCTCTTCCGTGAACCTTTTTTGAATAGTGAGCTGAAAATATATTGAAAAAAAAAACAACAGCAATGGAACTAGACACAGAGGCTAGAGATGAAAATAAGCCCTTGTGTCTCCTCTTCCTCATTTAAGTGATTCATCACAGATAGGATTTCAAAAATCTGAAAGAATTATTTGGTGTTCAATCTAGAAAGTCTTGATTGTGCCTTTTTTGAAAAGACACATATAACTAAACTGCAAATTTGAAATTCACTTCCCTTTTCTGCAATGAGGCAAGCAAGATGCATTCCTATTTATACTACCTCATGACATGTTTTAAATGTCTCTCCTTTTCTGATGAATTTTTTGTATCAGACAACACAGACTGATGTGCTGCTTTTGCACTGCAGTCCTTGACATAACAGCGTTACTACATATTTTTATTTACACAGAAGAAAACAAATTCATTTAAAAATGTATTAGACACATAAGGAAATCATCAAAACACATGTAAAGCAGAAGCCTTTTTAGGTGATGTTAACTTCAAATGTTTAGGCAGGAATTACCTTTATGTTTCTTCAGCAGCTGTGACAAAGCAGTAATGCAAAAACACAGGAGATGAAGGACATAGCAAGATGTATAAGTACTTTTCATCAATATGGTACTTATTGGATTAAACTAATAGGAAAATACCTCATCTTTCCATTAGTTGTACAAATAAATGAAGTAATAAATAAAGAAACAAAAGCTAGAATTGCATGTAAAGTACATACACATTCCAAAACATACTGAGAATAAGATCTCTCATTTAACATCTATGCACCTTTTATACCTCAAAGTTGATTTTTTAATATAAAGTATGTTAATAGAAATGGAAATAAGCAGTTAATACTAAAGCCTAAATTTACATTAAATTTGATTTACATCACTGGATCAAATACTGCAATGTGAACAGTATGATTTGTATTTTGCATACTTCTGCATTTTAAAGATCCTACTTTGAGGAAATGGAAAACAGTTTTGGTTAAGGACAAAGAACAAGCACATTACAATCTCCAGAAAGCATGTCCCTGGTTTCTAAAGTCATTTTTTGGACTAACAAGGGAAAAAACATCCACAGAACATATGTATTATCTGTTATTTTAAACTCAGACAGATTATTTGCTGATCAGTTACTGAGAATATTGCCTAATGTGCCCATCAATTTTTGTAGCCTGAGATTTCACCAGAGAGCCTACCCAGAAGATAAAAAAAACTTGGAATATTTTATCAGGAAGCTCTAATAACTGGTATCTGCTACCTACACACCTGTTACTGTTTTATTTACAATTTGGACTATAAACTACGAGCAACTGACAAGTTCCAGAGCTTTTGCATCCATTTGACAGTTTATGAAAACAGAATTAGACATGTAAGGGCTATTACCTAAACTATTCCTTGTAGATTTAAAGAAAACTACAGGTCATTCTGAAGTACGAGTCCTGATATGCTGTTAGGAAAGATTCTTTGTTGCTTATGTGCATGCTCAGATTGTTTACTACCTGCATTACAGATTAAACTCTTCAAGAGAAGAACTTACCTCTTGGTATGGTGACTTCTCATGTAAATATTTCTTCAGGAAGAGAAAAAGCTGCAATTAAGACTTTTCTAAGTTCAAAGTTCAAGGTTCAGGAAAAGTCCGTGCAACTTTCTAAGTACAATTTTGTTATGAAATTTTTCCAAATATCTAACCTAAATCTCCCCTGGTACAACTTGAAGCCATTCCTTCTTGTCCTGTCACTGTTACCTAGAAGCTGAGGCAGATCTCCACCTCACCATTACTTCCTCTCAGGCGGTTGTAGAGTGCAACAAGATCACCTCTGAACCTCCTCCAGACTGAACAATCCCACTTCCCTCAGCCGCTAACCATAAGACTTGTGCTCCAGACCCTTCACAGCTCTGTTGCCGTTCTCTGAACATGATTTAGCATCATGAACTTCACCTTGTACAAGGGCTGCTCTGAAAGTACATATTACTCGAATCAGAAAGAAAAAGCTGAATAAAATTCCCCAGAGACTTCAAATCATCTACCAGTGTTCCAATCTATTTCAAGATGGGAAAATTGTCTTGTAAATGTTCTCATTTCATTTCAGCTGTGAAATATCAAAATATGAAATCAGACATATAAAAGAGATAAAGTCTCCACAATATATTTTAAGTATAGTATATTAAATACTGAGAAGAATCTTAGTGATAAAAAGTGAAGTAAGCAAACTTGAGAGACAGAGATGGAAAAAAGGGAGATAGATGGTAAAATGGGGAGATAAATTGTCAAAGGAATGTTGAATAAAGTCACAAAAAGATCGACAAGATACTGAAAGATGGAATCTTCTGACAAAGCAAAGGAGAAAAGAATTTAGCTTTCTGCAGCCTTTGATTTTCTTCTTTTACGATCTAGCCATTTATATGCTTCACTTCCTCAAGAAATCAAAAATCATAGTTTACTTCTAGGTAATTTCAATTTTGAATTTTCTTCTGAGTTAAAGTCATATTTTAGTTAGTATCTGAGCATTTTTGATACAGAAAGACAATCATTTTAGTGTTACTAATATAGCAGGCACTTCAGATGTTCTCAATACGGCTAAGGGAAAATGACCTTATCTTCCACAAACATGGCTAAGATCAGTTAACAAAACAAGTCAGCAGCTATAATTCATAACACTATCAGTTCTATAAATGTTTAACTAGACACAAAATTAATGAAAAATAAATGCTAAAAAATTAAGTATGCATATATGATTCTTATAGCTAACAAATGTTCATATCTTAGTGAGAATCATTTGTTTTATAGCTAATGCCAACACTTAACACATATCACACTCCACTTAAAAAATATTGAAGTTTATACTTCACTTTCTTATACAGAAGTACTTCACTCACCACAGAAATGTAAGCAACTATGGCATGAAATGCAGCAGCTGTTAAACAGCTTCTGGCAGGTATACAGAGAGGTTTAATGAGAAGACTGCCCCAGGTAGCCAAAGTTACAGATGAACTACATAGTGAGAATATTCTTACCCAAGCTGAAAATGTGACCAAGATATTGAATTAACTTGTTATTGAAACTGTCATGATAGTTTTATCTTGGCTTAATAAAGGAAAATGTGTAATCACACTCTGTCACTGTCTAAATCATCTGTTTCCCATCACTTTCCATTCTTCTTACAATAGTTTTTGAGCTTCTTGGTCAATTCCAACCATTCTACAAACACACAGAGGTCTTAGAAATCATATATTCCTATGAACTCTATGAAAATGATACAGAAGACAGATGAAAGCCCCGTAATGTCTCCACTGAGAAACTGCAATTGTCAAGAAGATTATCACCTCTCACTAGATACTAGAAGACCTGAAGGAGAGAAACACTTTCTAAATGCCTCTGTTAAGGAAAAATCTCAATTGTCTCATTAAACATCTAAGAGAATCAACTTTGAGAAATAAATTTACTTGAAAGCCAGATGAATTTAATTCCAAGTCATGAAAACAATTACAAGCTGTAAGATGTCAGGACCTGAGATTTGTATCTCACGCAAAATGCATTACTTTTCACAAGAAGAAATAAATCTCTCAAAACTATTCAAAGAAGAGGGCATTTGTAGCTCAGATAATTTTCCTGTGCTGTTTGATGGAGGCTTGGGTTTGTATTATACAATATATCCAGCTTTTCCTTTCAATTGTTCTTTCAATACTATTTACCCATACTTAAGTACATTTCTCCTTGAAACTCCTCCATACTAACAATAGTCTGTCTTATTACAAATTACATACCTGTGTAATTGCAAATCTACTACAAAATGGACAAATATTTTATTTTAAAATTATTATTGGAGCCTTATAGTTACAACTAAAAACTAATATGCAACTTGCTTTCACCACTGAGTTTTCAAGCAGGAAAAAATTTGCATGCCATTTGGGAAAGCCATAGAAGCTTAGAAAAGAGATTTTAAATGGCTCCTTCTAATACTGGGCTTAATATGGATCCTTTTATTTTTAATTTAACTCCATGCAGTGACTCTTACATTCAGAGAAATTTTAGGGTCATTTGTTTTTTTCATTATGTAACGGAAAGAAGGTCTGCACTTCATATGTGAATATCACATTTGTTTAGAAGATAAACAGACTTTCAGCCTAGGCAAGGTTGAATCAATTCTGAATATGCCTTGCAACCAAGGTTACCAAAATTTTAACTGACTGCAAACTTTCAGGACTCTATGGCATACAGTTACTACAGTTCACGCATTCGGATGTAGCTATGCATGCCAATTTTCACCTTACCAAGCACAGATAACAGATAGATCCCCTACACAGACAGTAGAGAGAGGCAGACTCTGCCACAATGTGATTCATCACCTCCTCAAGAATGTATTTAAGCTAGAATGGTAAAACCACTTGTATCTCTATAATAAACGTAGCCTAGGTGACTGGTGTAGATGCAGTCAAATCACATTCCTGTTGTAAGAACTTATGCGCTCATTCTGATGCATGATTAAATTTTCAGTGCAATCACCTGGCAGAGACATCAAATATCTTCCACTAAATCATTTGATAATGAGTCAGTAACATACTGCTATCAAATTGGTAATTTTCCTGCAGGCAGTGAAATTATCCAAGAGAGAACATATTTGAATCCATGTAGTAAGAGGAGTTCTGTATGCATGCAGTTACACACTCCTTATTTGTTCAAGTTTGCTAGATTCAAATTCCAGTCAGTTGAAGCTTATTTTGGTAATAGTTCCTCAGATGGAAAGTTAGTATCAGGCTGTCAAATCAAAAATAAGTGTTCAGCAGAAGCAAAGAATCCACTCTTCATTGAATTGAACTTTCAGGAGGTGATAGATAACGGAGAGAATCTTAGAGCTACAAACATCAGAGATTGACTATTGAAAACCAGAGATTTCTGTAATTCTGTAATATATTGTTATGCTCATACGATACTGTACAAAAACTTAAAAAGCACTAGTATCTTAATATTACACAAGTGCAAATTTATACCATGCAACTTCATATTGCATTTAGCTGCTAAAACAAATATATTCAAATTACCAGAATCGAAATTATAACTTTGTATAAAAATTAACACTTAACTTCAGGTCTGAAAACAAATGGTATGAGTAGCAACATGATTCTTAAATGAGGACAGAAAAGGCCTGGAATGCTGCACAGAAAATCAGATGGGAGGGAAGTTCAATATAACCATATGTTAAGTAAAGATCAAATAAAAAACAGCTTGATCTTAATTTGCAAACATTTTAATACTTATAAAAGTAATTAGAAAATAAGTTTCTTACCTTAGAGATCTGAAACAATGTGAACTTCTGAATAAACTACAATCAGACTCTTCCCCAGAGGGATCTGACTAACTTTTCCACTACTTTCAAATCTGGGAGTGGAAGATATTTTAGGCCTGGCCAAATATCACTGGAAGAAAATTTGCTCACATGTTTGGCTGTGTTTTGCATTCCAGTCTGTTGCTCTGGTGTACAGACGTGGCTAATTTTAATCTGTGACATAAGCGGCCAATTCTATTGCTAAAATGGTTGTGTGCTGACTCCAGATATGAACTGCCCCACTGTAAGATATAGCCAATGCGTAGTGCATACTAAAATGGCACAACCTGTTATATCTGAGATCACAAATCCCAGTTGCTTTATTAAAATCTGAGAATATGAAGCATTTCACAGAATTCAGGCATCAATGCTATTAACATAGACAGCTGTTAAGAGCAAAATTATTAACAGAAAAAACTTCTGTTTTCTGCATCCTTGCGTAATATCCAACAAAACATCTTTTTTTTTTTAATAAACAATTTCAATACATTATTCTAAATAGAATCTCTAGTGGTTAGTACATAAGGCCTCTTTCAAAAATACTCATGCAAGAAATACTTACGTTAAAGTTATATTATACAATTATAACAGGATATACGACATTTACATAACAATCACATTAAGAATTATTAACCTTCTCTAAACGTTAATCTGTTCTTGGTATTATGAAAGATGCACATAACTAATGAGAGCTTCAAACAAAACGTTTCATACACTACATATTTTTCAACATTCTTTTAAAAATTATGAGTCATTTCTTCAACGTCATTTAAGCTTCTAGTTTTCAGATGTAGGAAACAAGAATTCCAGCCCAGCACTGCTTACATTAGATTGACTATACAGTGACCTACAAACTTTCTGTTTAACCTATGATACTGTAGAATCTGCGCTGTAACTGTATGCAATTTAAAAAATATTAAAGCATGCATATGTAAGATTTACACAATAGAAATCCAGTAAACGTGCTTTGCAATTCTAGACAACTTTCTCAAAGTACAGTGTTTCCTTTTCTCTAGCTATACACTCACAATGTTATCATGCTCTAGAAGATGAAGTTCCTATCAGACGTTCAACAGCTGCAGATCATAAAGTTAGGCTGGCCACAGGCTTATACTTTTTTGCTTTTATGAACTCTGAGTCCATTAATTCTTTATGAGACTGTTGACATTATACAAATCGAGTTGTTCTTTTCTGTACAAAAGAATTAATTCACTGGTATCTGACATAAAAGACAAACATTCTTCATAAGAAATCATATCACACAGTAGTTTTATTTATGGACAGAACTTTTGTGTTATTTTCCATGTCTATTACTGCTCTTGGTATACCTCTCTTGGTAAAAACACATAAAATAAAAAGAACAAATAAATACCTCAGTTAGTATCTTCTGAAGTTCTCATGAAGTAGGACTGGAGCAAGAGCAACTGTCAGTAAGCTCTGTATCATCTGAAGGCGGCTGTCTTCCTATTTAAATGTAAAAAAATGGAAAGAGAAAGGAAAATTTTTCAGGAATATGTGGGAATGCACAAAATAAATCCCTGAATTGCCCTCCTGAGTACTTTAATTGACAATATTGTAAAAGAGGTGGGCCAAAACACACTAAGATTGCAATTAATAGTACACACAAAAATGAAACACTGGACACCCAAGCCCTGTTTGGACTGCACATGTATGTCAGCATTGTTTACAATGAATGGAATAAAAATTTTTGTCCAAAATGTATATGAAAAATAATGAAAAGACTTCTGTTGGAATATTAAAGTTCCATTTACTATTAGAACGCATGAGCGTAAGAAGAAGTTACTTCAGTCATGGAGTCGCATTTCATCTGTATGAAAACTAGGTCTTCCTCTCACTCAAGTTATTGTTGTCCCAGACCAAGAATCCTAATGTCCTGTCTCTCACCAGCAGCTGCCAACATCCTTTTCATTTGGATTTTGATAATCAGTGACTGACAACATAGTTCTGGAGAGGTTCGTTTAGATAATATTATGGAAATGTTTAGCTAGTTAAATCAAACATACTCCGCATTGTCAGGACATCCTCCTACCAGTACTTGCCTAACCAGAGGAAGAAATGGATACAGTATTCAGAGGTTGTGTTCTATGCTCTAAGAAATTAGAAACACCTGTATATTCAGGTTTATAACAAAGACAGAATTATTTATTAATTTCAAGAAGTAGTTGAAAATGCATGCCATGGGAAAAAAAAAACGGAAAAAAATACATAAATTGTGATTTGAATATTCTGCCATCAAAATACACCACTTTTTTCATACAGTTTACAAGTAGTTATGTGAATACCTACAAGTTTTTAGTATCTCCTCAAAGCACAGGAGAATGAAATGGTGGAGAAGACAATGACTGTCAGCTTAACCAATTCATCCAATGAAAAGACAAACTAAATGGAAATTCATATATCCATAAAAGCCTTTTGATCCTACTTGTATCAACTTCTCTAACTTATTCAAATAATTTCCAGGTCTTTGACATGTTTAAAAAGCACAATAGGAACTTAAGGTAGAAGAACAGTTTAGTCTCTCTGTAAAACAGAGTTTATTTCAGTAATAAGAACCAAACAATAATTTTACAGTTACTTGTTATAAAAAAATTATTTTTACTTTAATCATCTAGGCTAGATTTTCTCTGACTACTTATTGCAGGGAGGTGTCTGCCCATAAGGTCTTATATATTGTAGTCAGAAAACAGATCATCTGCATATTCAGAAGAGTATCTTGGCTACTACCGCCCTTACTCCATTTACAGTACCTTTCTCCTTGTGGCCTAAATCTTGCCAATGTCATTAACACTCCCTTCTCACAAGAAAACAAGATATCCCAGCTCTCTTGTATTCCCAAAATTGCATTGCAACAGATATCCCTCTTCATAAGTATTAATGAAGTAAACTGAGAATAGAAGCCCTCTACTGCTGAACAACTGTGATTATATGACAAACAAAAAAAACCCACACCAAAGCCACACAAAAATGTTTATCTGTTACAAACAGTGAATGAAAAATAAAACTAAATCCTCAATCAATTAAACTGGTGGACAACTGTATTAACAAACTGTCAGCAGAAATGAAATATAATTAGTCACTAGCCACCTCTGGACTTTTAAGAACAGGGACCATTTTCTATGAGTAGGGCTAGGGTAAATATTTTATAAAGGGATGTCATCTTCTAAACCTGAACAAAACACTGAGCCAAAAGGAACTTAATCTTTCATATATATATAGAAATATTTGAAAGATACTGTGGTATATCTTCAAGCTATAAAATTCAATTGTTTAAAATAGTTACTTGCAGAGAGTAAGAAATATTACAATAGCAACATTTTGGAATATAAGCACAATATAATAGAGAAAGTAATAGGAACACATATATACATAAGACTTTAAAGCATATCTGTTGAGACTGTTTCATTATGCCAATACCTATAAAGAGGTTCAAAACACTTTGAAACTCAGAATAGCTATATTTCATCACAGTATGAACAAGAATACTTAACTCCTAAAACAGAAAAATATAAAAAAGAGTTTGGAGACAAGATAAACATAAAAGGACTTATTTCTAAATATCCAACTGCCCAGCATGTCAGAGCACAGCAGGTCCTTGTGTCTGGTTTCTGTGAAATGTTTTCATACGTGAACATGAACAGCTGGCTGTGGGGCTGTTCCCAATAATCCTATCAGTATTTCAATTTCTGCTTCAGCTGTTGTCTTCCAACTCATTGCTACCACACTCCTCTATCAAGCAGATCCAAACTGACAGAGGGTTAGTTTTGATGTTCAGTGGTGGTGGTTTTGGTGGATTTTTTTGTTCGTTTTGTGAAGTCGTATCTTCTAATTGAATTGCATCTTCACATATATTATTAAATAGCTCCTTTACTTCTGTGAATTTAACTCTGCACGAGACTTTGAAAAGGCTAAATTGTGAGGCAACAAGTTAAGAGCTGCCCATACACGCAGTACTCAGTACAGGATGAGTCTGACAAGTGAACTGGAATAGATCTAAGATAAAACAATGAAGTTTTTTTTAAAAGCAAATAATTAAGCTTACCATTGTAGATTCTTTTAAAGGTGCAAGCTGGGGAGGGCAAGACTAATTTGCCCTCTGAAACTTATGTGTCAATTAGAAGACATGATGGAGGAATGCTGCTATAATAGTACCCTAAAGACAGAAGATGCTGCTTAACTAAATACTGCAGAGAAAAAAAGAAAAAAAAACCACAACACTTAATCTTAAAGCAGATTTGGAAAGATTTTGCCCTATTACAAAGTTCAAATAATGTTTCTACTGTATCAAGTATGAAATGCAACTACTGTTGGCTTTTGGAAGTTAACCGCTATCTCTCTCAGGAAGAAAACCAGAAATGCTTACTTGGATTTCAGTGGAATTCTTCACTCTTCTGTACAGGACAGTGGATTAAAGCCTTTTTTAATGAGTTCATTCTTCTGTGCATTAGTATTTTTATTTCAGTGTGTGATGAGCTGAGCACCCACTCACAGCTCCATCAGCAAGCAGATCGTGGCAGTCAAACATGGAGCTGTCACCTGACAACATATCCAGAAAACTTACTGCCTGCATCTCAAGGGTTGGTGTGAGTTCTATTTAACTTCTCTGCTGTTGACACGGACAATGGTATTGGGTGCATACCTGTGTCAGTGAAATCCTAAGCATGACTGTGTGATGAGTGGACTGGGAGCAGCCCTGGGAAGGACTTTGAGATATTAGTTGATGATAAACTCAACATTATCTGGCAATGTGTGCTTACATCCCAGAAAGCCAATTGTATCCTGAGCTACATTAAAAAAAGCAAAGCGATGGAGGTGATTGTCCTCTCCCCTCATGAGGATTCATCTGGTGCACTGTGTTCAGATCTGGGGCCACAGCACAAGAAGGACGTGGCACTGTTGGAGTTGTTCCAGAGGAGCCACAAGATAATCAGAGAGCTGGAACATCTCTCCTAATAAGAAAGGCTGAGGGAGTTGGTCTTGTTCAGGCTGGAGAAGTCTCTGGGGAGAACTCATTGTGGCCTTCCAGTAAAGAGAGCTTGCAGGAAAGCTGAAGATTGACTCTTTATCCAGGAACGTGGTATTAGGACAAGGGATAATGGTTTTTAACTAAAAGAGGGGATATTTAGATTAAATATTAGGGGGAAATTCTTTACTCAGAGAGTGGTGAGGCATTGGAACAGACTGCCCAAAGAAGCTGTGGGTGCCCCATCCCTGGAAGTGTTTGAGGCCAGGTTGGATGGGGACCTGGGCAACCTTATCTAGTGCCTGATTTGGTGGCTGGCAACTCTACACAAGGCAGGGTGATTGCAAACTGGATGGCCTTTAAGTTCCCTTCCAACTCAAAACGATTCTATGCTCTTATAATTAATTCCATGGTAGAACAGGTTTAACAGGCCTTGGAACGTATGCATCTGCAGGTATATCATCATATTGCAAAAAACATGTAGTGTAAGTGATGACTTCTTGTGCTGAACTACAGTTCAGAATCCCAGAATGATGCACTTCCTCCAGACCCTTTGGATCAATATTGTCATTATCAGGTAGACAATAGAAGCTCATCATTCAGCTGAGAATTTTTTACCCCTTCTGAGGTTCTAGGAAGACAAAGAGAAGACCAATAGAAAAGGAGAACAGAAAAATAACGTTTCTCATCAACTATCATAATAAGAGCAAATCTGTGCTCTCACCTTCTGTGGAAGAAATGCAAACAGCCCTAAAGGAGTATGAATATAACAGTACAGCGACCATTTTTTAAGAATCTGTTTTGAAGACCTGAACTTGTATAAAAGTAGAGCCTCAGTGCCAAAGATCAAGACACAGCCCTTGAACCATCAGATCTTTTTTGAGCTACCATTCACTACAAGACAGTAAAATAACAATTATTGATGTCAACAATGTACCACAACAATCTGTTGGCCCTACTGAGATTCTAGGTTTCTCAAAATGGAAGCAGAAAAATAAGGCACATGAGAAATGTATTTAATTAGGAACTTGCCATCTGGCATAAGCAAGCAAATTATAAGTGTAGCCTTTTTAATATAGAAGAAGTTATAATCAACTGGGGAACAGACCATACGCTATTTCTTGATGATTGAAGTGCATAAGTTAGGTATGGGGATACTGTAATTATCAATTATTTTGAAGCATTATTCATGAGGCCAAGCTGTGGGTAACCACAGCTAGCCACAGTAAAACTGCTGATTTGAAATTGATAGATATAAATCAGTAATTTTGGCAGCCTTTGAGAATTTGACACTCTATTAAGTAAAGTTAGAATATACTTGGAAAATAAATAGCTAAATGAGTTTGAACAAGAAGTAAAAGCATGTATCACATTTTTTTGAAGTGCTATTTGGAGCAATGTTTACTATAATTACACATCCCATTCTGACAGATTATTTTGAAAAATAAATAAATAAATAAATAAATAAACAAAGTACAGAATGGGCAACAAAATGCAGTAGGCTCCACTCAGCTGTCGTTACTGTACTGAACAAGAGATAACTTGCTTAATTTTAGCAATAAACAACATCAGCATATGATCAAGTCTCTTCTTGGTGAACTTGTGATTTGTAATAGTTTCAGAATTACTGGTCAAAGAAACAGAAGTTATGGTCCTTTTCCCTATTATAGAATCATAGAATCACTCAGGTTGGAAAAGACCTTAAACATCACTGAGTCCAACCACAACCTAACTACTAACTAACATGCTACCCTAACTAATAAGCCTCTAGTAAATCATGTCCCTGAGCACCACATCCAAATGGCTTTTAAACACATCCAGGGATGGTGACTCAACCACCTCTCTGGGGAGCCTATTCCAGCGCTTATCAGTCAAAACACTTTGCTTTACATCTTTACTCCTCACATATAGGTGGCTTTGCATCAGCTAAAACGAGAAAAGCTGTGTCCCACTTCATCTGATCAACTCATTTGCTGTCTGGATAACTCTAGTCCCTACAAAGGTTGCTTCATTTTCAGCTGAGCTAAGACCCAGCCATCATCTGTTTGAAAACTGTTGCAATGCCAAACATAAGGCCAAGTCACATACCAGCCCCTTTACCAGGAAACAAATTCCAGAGACTCACCGACCCTTTCCTAAGATAAAGGTGTCTCACAGCCTCTGAGCTACTGTTTCTTTTTCTTTTTCTTTCTTTCTTTCTTTTTTTTTTTTTAATCTTTTAAACTTCAAAGCAGATAAGCACCAGACTCAGTATAAAAGTGAATTGTCCCAAACAGAATGGTCTACAGTAAAATTACCTGCAATATCCAATTTATCCATGACTTACAGCCCTGTGTAATGTTTCTAGCATTTCCTAAGGAAGTATCTTTGATGTATCCTTCTCCTTCCACTGTAATGTGTAATATGTATCCCAGGGACCTGATAGAACTGGCTGATCTGGTTGGCAAGCCACTCCATCAATACTGAAAAGCCATGGCTGTCAGGTGAAGCCACCAGTGACTGCAAAATGGGAAACATCACTCCCATTTTTAAGAAAGGGACAAAAGATGATTCAGGAAACCACAGTTTGGTCAGCCTCTGTGCCTGGGAAGATATGGGAGCAGATTCTCCTAGAAGAGATGTTAAGGCACATGTGAGATAAGAAGGTGACCCGATACAGCCAGCATGGCTTCACCATGGGCAGATCATATCTGACCAATCTGGTGCCCTTCTGTGACAGATTGGCAGCACTGGTGAACAAAGGAACAGCAACTGATGTCATCAACCTGGTCTTCTGCAAGGCCTATAACATGCTGCCATACCCTATCGTTATCTCCAAATTGGAGAGATATAAAGGGTGGACTATTCAGTGGATAAAGAATGTGGCTGGATGGTCACAGCCACAGTGTTGTGTAAAATGGCTCACTGAGAGTAGCCCTGAAAAGGAAAGTGGGTTCTGATGGGATGAAAAGCTGGGCATTGAGCCAATAGTGTGAGTCTGTGACCTGTGTGGTGATTGTTCCCCCTCTACTGTGCCCTTGTGAGACCTCATCAAGAGTACTGTGTACACCTCTGGGGCCCAAAGGGCAGGAAAGATGTGGAGTTATTGGAATGGGCCCAGAGGAGAGCCATGAGGATCAAAAGGCTGAAGCACCTCTCCCGAAGACAGGTTCAGTGAGCTACGTTGTTCAGCCTAGAGAAAGCTCTGGGGAGATCTCATTGTGGCCTTCCGGTACATAAGGTGAGCTTATAAGAAGAAGGAAGACAGATTTTTTACACGGAGTATAAAAAGATACAGTAGTGATAGCACAAGGGGGAATGGTTTTATACTAAAAGTGGGGAGATTTAGGTTAGATGTTTGGGAGAAATTCTTTGCCCAGAGGGTGGTGCAATTCTTAGGAGTCTATCTGCTGGTAGTTCTTTTGCTTTTTTCCGCATATCTGCCCTCCTTTCGCAGACATCCTCAAAGCACAACAATGACCTTTCTCTTTTTTTTCTGCAATCAACATCCTGGTATCTTGGAATATTGCTTACATCTACCAAGTGACTTTACAGAGCGCTAATTTAGGTGTACTGGGCCCATATATTTAATCCCCAGTCCATGTTGACTGAGTTAACATCAAGCAGAATGGTCACAGTTGTCTTTTTGAATCTTATTCCTCTTTGAGTTTTGAGGAAGTGAAAAGAAGGGAAAATGAAAATTAAAAGAAGAGGAATCTGTACCAACTGACTCCAGCCAACCTGTCAGCCTGTCTTTGCTTTGTGACACAAAGGTTTGTCTCAGCACCTCCTTGTCAGTGATTGCTATGCTCCCTGAAGCACCAGTGCACAATCCAGCGTGCTTCCTTTGTGAGAAGCTTAGACAGTTTATGGGTGGGAACAGATAGCATTCATCAGCACTTCAATTACCTATCACCTCAAAAGCTTGAATTTTCCTGATATATCAGTGCTGTGGCACAGCAACCCTACTTCGGTTCAGTTTCCTTTTCTTTCTTACTTTAATCCCTACACTTTAATCATACAGACATAGATCAGGACACAACCATCTACATGGAATGCTCTGCACTAAGCATTGTAGGTGGACATTGTAATATGGGCTTTAAAGAAATATACAATCAATTTCTAACTAGCTAGGCTATATCCCCCCCCCCCCCTTTTTTTTTTTAAGTAATTTTTGACATCTCCTTCTACAATTCAAACTACTCTGTTAAAAAATAAAAACAAAAAGCAACAACTACCAAGTATGTTTATCCATACTACATGTAGATACTTTACACTCTAGTCCAGGTGACGGATACCATGAATATCATACATCACATGCACTAAAATATAAACACTTTTAACACATACAGATAATTTGATAATTTTAAAACTGATTAGAAAGCTTCATTACTTCAAGTTACTGACAATGATGAATCAGTTTCCCAAGCTACAGACTTGCAGAGACACATACATGATTTAGACCACACCTTTTTTTATATACTTTCCAGGCTACAGTGAGATCACTAGCAAACAAATGTAAGGAAAAAAAAATAAATCATGTAACTGTAGTACATTTAGTTATCTGATCTTGTTTGGTTTATATGAAGCAAGCCAATTTTTTCAAAAGATACATGATGTATTAATATGGTTTCATGCTTTTTGTTTGCTTTGTGCTATTATTTCTACTTGCTGTATATTTAAGTACCTTAGGTAGATTTCTTTCTTAACTCATTTGGAACAATTATTTATTTCCATATGGTATATACGTTCTTAATACGTAACTGTGCTCTGAATCTTTCCTTTAAATGTGAGTAGGCATTTGCTTTTGTTAATTATTTTAATTATTTTAACAAAAAATATGGAGGAAATGTCAACTTAATTATGTTTAATTAGAGTATGGGTGTATAAATAAAAAAATCAACATAACAAAAATATTTGGGGCTACACAAAATATTAAATTGCGTATGAATAAATAAATTTGTAAAGCAAACACAGATCTATAATCCCACACTTACTAAACAGAAAAATTAACATACTTATATTTCTCTATGAAAAATATGATGGTGACTTTGAAATTAATTTTTAAAATAATTATATTGAAAATTCCACATAAAAACAACTGATTGTTCTGCCTTGATCCAGAGAATAGATCCAGTGGAGGGCAAAGGACCAAATTAGCAAGATGAGATAAAAAGTTGCAAGACAAACATATGGCAGATAACAGCATGTGAATTTCCTTTGAACTGAAGTTTTTTTAAAAAAAACAAACCAAACCAAACAAAAAAAACCAAACACTTATGTTGTGTTACCAAAAGATAACTAAGAATCAAAAACACTATAAGTATTTTTTGTCCTTTGTGAAATGGTAATTTTCATGCACCAATACAGTGAAGGTTCTGTTTCATTTCCTCAGAGAAAATAATCATTTATCACACTGAGATACATATTTAATGCATTTGGTAAGGAAGAAACACTACTGATAACTTGCTATCACTGCATAGTTCTTCTCTGCAAGAAACTGCAAAGCAGCAAAACTGCAAAGCAGCATGTATAACAATGTCATATATTAACAAATCTCATACTTCATTATGGTCTCACACCACATTGTTATGTCTAAAATGGAAAGATGTGGATCTGAAGTATGGACTGTTCAGTGGATAAAGAACTGGTTGAATGGTAGCAGCCAGAGAGCTGTAGACAACAGCTCTATGTCCAGGTGGAGGCCAGTGATGAGTGACGCCTCCTAGGTGTCCAACTTGGTACTGGTAATCTTCAGCATCAGTATTGATGATGAAGATAGTGAGATTGGGTGTCCACTCTCAGCAAGTTTACTGGTGACACCAAACTGAGTGGTGCAGTTGATAAAATAGAAGGAAGGGATGCTATCCAAAGGGATCTGGAAAGGCTTGAAAAGTGGACCCACATGAAGCTAATGGAGTTCAACAAGGCCAAGTGCAAGGTGTTGCTCTTGGGTCAGAGCAATCCCAAATACAAGTACAGACTGAAAGAAGAACTCATTAAGAGCAGATCCATGGAGAAGGCTTTGGGGGTTGTGGTGGATGAAAAGCATGATGCAAGCTAGCAGTGTGCTTTTGCAGCACATAAGGCCAATAGTATCCTCTACTGCATCAAAAGAAAGTGGCCAGCAGAGAGAGGGAAGGCACTGTCCCCCTCTACTCTGCTGTTGTTACACCCCATCTGGAGTACTGTGTCCAGGTCTGGGGCCTCCAGCACAAAATGTGGAACTGTTAGAGTGGGTTCAGATGAGGCCATGGGAGTGATCAGAGGGTTGGAGCACCTCTTCTACAAAAAGAGGCTGAAGGAACTGTGCTTGTTCAGTCTGCAGAAGGCTTCAGGGAAGCTTCCTTGTGGCCTTCCACCACTTAAAATGAGCTTACAAAAAGGAGGGAGACTGACTTTTTACACAGGCAGATAGTGATAGGAAAGGAAGAATGGCTATAAACTAAAAGAGGGGAGATTTAGCTTAGATGTTAGGGGAAAATTCCTTAGAGGGCAGTGTGGCACTGGCATAGGCTGCCCAGAGAAGCTGTAGATTCCCCATCTCTTGGGATATTCAAGATCAGTTTGTCTGGGACCTTGGGCAGTCTGATCTGGTGCCTGATTTAGAAGTTGGCAACCCAGCCCATGTCAGGGCAGTTGGAACTGGATGATTTTTAAGCTCTTTCCACTCCAAGACATTCTATATTCTATGACTCTTAAACTGATTCCATTTGATCAGTTGAACACAGTTGTTAGTTTCACCTGCTTACCTAATGATCTATGAAGATCACCCCTGGGCAAATATATTCACTTCCCCAATTCAATCTTCCTGAATGTGAATAATGTAAGTGATTTAGGTAGATGGTTCCCATTATTTTGAGAAACTTGGAGTAAGGTCCATCTCAGTTATCACAGGAAGGGATGGCCTGTTTTTGAAGCAAATCTATAGCTTTTATTTTATGAGGAGATGCTAGTGGTCTCACCTTTTTTGGTATTTATTTATTTATTTATTTATTTAGTCATCCAAATTAGATGTTTACTTACCTCACTGAAACAAACATTTAATCTTGAGAGAAAACAGAGATGGAATTTAAGGCAGGATGCTTGCAGTCATTAGGGAAACATGACTTACAAGTAACTGCTAAGATAACTCTTAACACAAATAACTCTAATAATAAAAACATAGTGTGTAATTTTCTTAGTAAAATTACCAGAAATCTATCTGCTACATTTGTGTTAGTCTGTGTTCATAATGAGAAGCAATAGCCTTCTGAATAAACTACCTAAAAATCTAAATGTTTGCCTTAATGTACTGAATAATTAATAATTAAAAGAGGGGATATTTATTTTATAAGGAAGAAAACACTGGAAGCTACTGAAAATTTACACTAAAAATCCTCCGTAAGAAAGTTTACAACTTAGTATGCTCTGAAACATCTCAAAGCAGTTAAATCTTTTTCTATGTTACATATTTTCCTATGTTACTCAAGCCATAGCAAAGCAGAGAATTTGGCCACTGTAGACCATTTGGTAAACATTTAACATGTTCTTTACAGCACTAATGAAATCAAGATGAAAACAGAAAAGGATTACATGAGTAAGATAATCACATTATCACACTGGGAGCTCTAAAGAAACAGAGAAAGAGTCCAAACAGGGAAAGCTGTGTGTATGCCTATGAGGTTGCTGCTGGCAACCTATGGAGGAGAAGAGGCAGTAACAGAAGTCCCAGCCAAGTTTGGGACAAAAAACGAAGTTCTGGTATACCACATCAATTAATCCTTCCATCGCATTTCTCTCGTTGCCTTGAGATCTACTCAGCATACAGCTAGAAAATCGATCCCAAATGTGTTACTGATCCACCAATAAAACCATATTATACCACATCATACTCTACATAGCTATGTGACAGCTTTTTTAATATACAACCAGAAAACAAGCAGTGTCCTTACAAAGATATTTAAGTTCCTCTAAAAACATTTTTTGAAAGTGAGTCCACTGAAGTTTCCTAAGTTGTAAATAGTATATTATCTTCGAGTGTCGATAAATTACATTTTACTTTCCCTCTTAAAATCTGATTTGATGAGTAGTTATTGAACTTAATTTGAGGTAAAATTTGTTCACTCCATATTTAGTTTTTGACTGCTTCAACTAATTTACAAATTAGGCAAATAATTATAGTATAAAAACAAAATATGATCTACCTTGCATCTATTGCTAAAGCAGATGAATTTTAAGCTTTTTACCATAGGGTTTCATTCAAGAGGCAAAAAATAATTTTCTTTTCATCAAATCCCTGCCTGTGAAACTCCAGTTCTGCATTACATTTGGGAATTTGTCTATCAGCAGTCAGACACACAGCACATTTTAGATAGGCAAAGAAACAAAGCTTATCTCCAAATTTCTTATTTTTACTTTTTATCTTTGCCCAACATTTTCTCTCGCTTCTCAGCTGAAAGGGCTGTCATACTTCCAGTCTCTTCTTTACCCTGGTGTTCTCCCTTCGTGGTATTACTGAATGACTTTAGCTTTCCAAATCAACAAGAAAAAAGTCTCCCTAGCAGTAAAGGTGATATTTCTTTGGATAATTCACAGATACATTTAAATAGAGGGTATACTTATCCTTTATTTTTAAGTGTAAAATGGAGTTATTCAAAAAGCTGATTGTAAGTTTGAAAGCAAAAACTTCTAGCCAAATTCTAAGTCAAGAGTATACAATCATTTACTTTATCAGGTTCTTTTCATCCCAACTTTGCTGTCACGATACATACTTCAGAAATCTAACAATTTGATTTATCTCATTTCCTTAAGGGTTTTTAACTTCTCAGGGAACAATAGCAACAAAAACGTATGTCAAAAAGCTGCATCTAAAACTTTTAAGATGCATCAAATAACTGAAATTATACATGACAATGCTAGAGACTGACAGAATGCAACAAAGCTTTTATTTTAGCATCCAATTTTCTGAGAATTAAAGAACAGTATCAAAGTAGTAGCAGTATGGAAATGAAAGTTGAAAACTGTCAACTTTTGATAAGAAGATTGTTTTTAAAGAGCTAGAAACCAGTCAAACATCCCGAAGTCAATCAAGAGTAAATTAACTTAAACCTTCAGTGTTACATGAATCAGGTACACACTAAAATACACAGAGATAATCTTTGTATTTGATTATGTGTTAAGAGTCATTTTACTGCTTACAGAAAGGCAGAAGAGGCTATTACATTAATACAAATTCCATAGAAAACAGACTCAAGTATATATCTTCTATTGTTTGAGTAAAGGAACATAACAGTTTATTTGAGCTGTTAATTTCATTTTTTCATGCAGTGAGTTCTGAAATCTACTGTGGCAAATTATGCATGGCACAGGTCAATCTTTTAACAAGCAGCCTTGTTGATGATCTCCACGGCTTTAGACTCTTCAGATAAAAGACTACAGCTATCCAGACATCTAATTACGTAACACAACCTTGTCTGAGAGGAAAACAAATGAAAGACAGAAGAAGGAAAAACATTGCTTCATCAGACTTCTAGGTAGTTCTAGAAAAGGAAAGTGGGAGAATATGAAGAAGCTGTGTTTGTTGTAAAGCAGTGTCTAAATACTCATGAAAAGAGACCTTATGTTTTCATCAAGGAAATATGAGGTATTTAAAAGTGAAGGTTCTTAATTTATATTGGCTATTCTATTTAACAAACCTTTCTTATCTTTCAGAGTACATTTTTTCTTATAACACTTTTTCACCTGCTGTTTGAAATTGTCTTCCACTTACAAAGAGAGGAAGATTACTCACCACCGTACATTTCTTTTAAATGAGGTGCCTTACTCAAATTCACACCATGAGCACACTTTTTTTGTACTGGTGTTTGCACACAGATGTTGGTGCAGAAAGCATTTCACCTTTTGCATCAGCATGCCTTTTGCATCAACAGAAGTTAGGTGTCACCTTATCTTCTGCCATAAAATGCAATAATAAGAATGGCTGTGACTAGTATAGGATTCTCAATTCCTAATAATCCCATGTCTCCTGGAAGGATGAACTCTGAAGAATAAAGGAGTAAAGGAAAGCCAGTGAATGGGCATGTCAGCAATACATACAAATAAAGGAACTTTAATTATTTCTTTTAGGTACTTTCCAGACATACATTAACAGTATGAGTAAGATCAGGGGGCTCTGCCATAGTAATTGATTTTAAGACTCTTTGAGGAAATCTGTACTGCAAAATAAATGCAGGATGCCTCTGAAACAACATTACTGGCTACTAAAAAAGTATACAGCATAAATGCTAGCCATTTTACTGTTCTAGTTTGACCCAGCATGCAGCCAAACACCACCTTTTGCTTACTTCCTCCCCTCTCAGTATGATGGGGAACAGAATTGGAAAATTAAGGTAGAACTCATAAGTTGACATAAAAACTGTTTACTAAGAAAAGAAAAAGAGAAATAACTGTAATGATTATATATATTATATATAAATATATTTACAAAACAAGTGATGCACAACCTACCAACTGATGCCCAGCCAGCACCCAAGCAGTGGCAGCCCCCACCCCTGGCCAACTCCCCACCATTTTATAGTTTTTTTCATAAGATGCCATACAGTATGGAACATCCATTTGACCAGTTCAGGTCAGCTGTCTTCTTTCTGTCACCTCCGAGCAACTTGTGCTCTCCCAGCCTTCTCACTGGTAGGACAGTATGGGAAGCACAAAAACTGAAATGTCCTTGGCTGTGAACAGCACTGCTCATCAACAACTAAAACCCTGGTTTATTATCAACATTGTTTTTCTCCTAAAGCCAAAACATAGCATCATACCAGCACTATGAAGAAAGTCTACCCTGTCCAGCTGAAACCAGGACACTTACAGATACTTAGGATTAGTGTATATGTACCTGCATATCACAGAATCATAGAATGGCCTGGGTTGAAAAGGACCATGAAGATCATCTAGTTTCAACTCCCCTGCTATGTGCAGGGTCACCAACCACCAAACCAGGCTGCCCAGAGCCACATTCAGCCTGGCCTTGAATGCCTCCAGGGATGGGACATCCACAATCTCCTTGGGCAACCTGTTCCAGTGCATCACCACTCTCTGTGTGAAAAACTTCCTCCTAATATCTAACCTAAACCTCCTCTGTCTCATTTTAAAACCATTCCCCCTTGTCCTATCACTATCCACTCTTGTAAACAGCTGTTCCCCCTCCTGTTTATACACTCTTCAAGTACTGGAAGGCCACAATGAGATCTCCCCAAAGCCTTCTCTTCTCCAAGCTAAACAAGCCCAATTCCCTCAACTTTACTTCATAAGTTCCCTTACCCTTTCTTCATAATATACATGTATATACACATATATATACATATATATGTATACTCAATTCTGATAATGTGATTTGAACATCAGTGGGAAACACCCATAGACATAAACTGATGGAAGGTCTGAGCTACTGTTTTAATCACTTGGTTAATCTCTGAATGGATATAGTAGTGTCCTTTTGATTTTCTAGTAGCATAAACTGCTGTGGAAAATTATCAGAAGGGTCAAATGATACTATCCCTTTGTTTTGTTCTTTTTTTGCAAAACACAAACAAGTAGCTGTTATCCCACTCACCTCTCATCATCAATACCTACAAACCCATAAACAGAGAGGAAACAGAACTGTTAGCATCCCAGTTCCAATTCCACCCTGGAATTCTAATACAGGTTTGGAACTCTGAAAGTGTCCTAAGAAACTCCTAAGTAGGAAAAACTACTGAATACAAAGGATGAAACATCAGAGAGCCTAAATACCTCTAACTCACACTGACACAGATAATAACTGTAGTTTAAACAGGGAATGGATGTGGCCTAAGGGAGGTACAGCCCATGGAAAACCCCTGCAGGAGCAGCACTAGGCCTGAGCTGTAGCTCATGGATCTGTATTGGAGAAGTGCCTGAAGGGTAGGCCCCATGGTATGAAGCCATGTTGGAGCAGTGCTGGGAGAGCTGCAGCCTGTGGGAAGTCCACATGGGATCAGTTCAGGAAGGATAGCATCCATAGCAGGGAGCCTGCGTGGAGCAGGGGCAGAAAGAGACCATGGAGGCACAGCACAGATGAAACACAACAGTCTGACTGTGGCCTGACGGCATTATTGCCCTGTGCTGCACAGGTGGGGGAGACAGAAGAAGATGGTTGGAGGGAAGTTGTTTGTAGTTGTTTAGTCTTCACTCTTGTCTACTAGTAATAAGCAATAAATTGTATTGATCACAGCATTTGTTGTAAGTCACTTTAAAGAGAAAGACAAGGTGGAGCAGGGGTATTTCTAAAGTTTATCATAAACACAGCACTGGAGATACTGGCATCTCACACACTTTCCATGTTCATATAAGCAAAGGCAAAATTTATTTCTACCTGCAAGACATACAGATTGAGCTGTTGTCACCTGTGGAGCTGGGCATGCACAGCACCCATCACTACATAAATTAACGTTCTGAGACCGATAAGGATAATGTCTCAGGCACAACAAATAATGCTATCCTGTCTCAGCTGGAAGATATCCAGGACATTAGTAGGAGTCCTACACATGCAGTATGCATTCAGCTACAGCTGAATGTTAGCTAATGCTAACAGCCAGGGAAGCCAAGAGTCTTTCTTGTTAGTACAAAAATCTCCGTAGAGAGCTATACAACAGCTGCCACAGTTATATGCACTGCTACAGTCATTTAAATAGACTTCACCTAATACCTCAGGGCAGGCTGCTAGTCCTCTTAACATTTTCCTTATAAGTTTGGTTGTTTAAAATATGATTTGTGGATATATTCTGTATAATTAACCATGACAAGACTCACACTTGCTTAATATGAAATCATTCCTCAGGGGTGAGCAGGAGGTTGTGCACTCCAAAGACAAGTATAATTCCTCTGTTCAACAGGAACAAGTGCTCAGAACGTGGAAAAGTGGGTGTCAGATATCTTAGACTTCTACACAGAAAAATCCTAAACACAGTCCTGTTTTCACCTTACTGGGGTCATCCAGTTCACTTTTGTCAACCAGTCTGCTGCCCAGTGAAGGAAAACTAGGTTGACACTTGGTGAAAGCAAATGGGGAAAACAGAATCCTCCCTCACAATACAGCTGTCTCCCGCAGACCTTGCAGTACAACATGGTCGCTGATGCCAAATCACAATGGCTGTGTTAGTTCATATTGCTAAAAAGCATAAGACAAAAGCAAAAAGACATACACTCTGGCTGTTTGGGCATTCTTTGGAAGAGTAAGTAGTAGGCTCCAGTAGCTAGTAAGCTTCTGAATTAGGTCTCCCACTTCCCTATCCATTACTCTAGCCTATGATCAAAAAGGTAGATAGCTTATCACCTATACCTTTCTTCAAGTAATCATATAAAATAAAATTCAGTACTTCTCAGTGTAAAATAACACTTTTGTTTCTGTTCCGGAGAAAGATTTTAATCTTTTAATATTTATACCCAACACATATTATGGTTTTCTTTTACCATGCGTGTAACCACATGTGTACTATATTCTAAGTCACAAGCTACTTTAAAGACCCACAGGATTGCAGAGCAGGTCATACTTAACATAGGAAAACATATTCCAAAACAGCCTGCTGGAGCACATTAATATGGAGAAAGTTATTTTGGCTGCGACCTGTAATTCTTCATAATGGCAGCTTGGACATGTGATGTATGTGCAAAGATCACTTATCCCTCTCTCAGAAGGGCAACTGCACTAACATTTAACCTGTCTTTGACATCTGCTAATAATTATCATGCCCACTATTACCTACATAAGCATCCTGTGCCACGTATTTCACATAATATTTTAAATAGGTGCAATATATGTCAATATTAATGCTCCAAACAACAAATATAAACAAATAAATAAGATTTTTTTATAAGACTGACTTTCACTTACAAGCAACAGCATTTTTTCTTTCACCTACACAACATATAGCCACTTTTACAGTTTCTTGAAAAGGGTGCTAGCTCAATTAGCAGGGCATGACTATAACACACTTGATACTTACCCTTCGGTCAGCTACCCTCTTTTCTAGAGAACATCCTTTGTCAGACCATACTCTGAACTAATTGTATAAGCAATAGCAGGACAATCCACTTCTGGTGTTTTCACAAGATCATAGAATCACAGCATAGCTGAGGTTTTAAGGAACCTCTGGAGGCCATCTGGTCCAAAATACATTCTTGGGACAAAAGTCAAGAAAGACACACTCCACTGGCAAGTCTACAATGAAGTCTACTTTTCAAAAAATCAAGGAACCTGCTTTGTCACATGGTGTCATATGAGATCTCATGAAAATGGAGAGGCCATCACAGCACAATCCACAGCCGTCTTCCATTACTGTCCTACAAAGATTTTTTGGGAACAGTAGGGTAATCAGTTGGTTTAGATGGCACCAAGTCACACCAAACTACTCGCATACACGTAAGCTAACACTGAATAAGTAGTATTGCATTGTAATATATAATATTTCTGCAGAAGGATGGAAAAAAAAAAAAAAAAGGCTATAATATTTTATTTTCAGCTTTGCAGTAATGAAAAGCTAAAGCCTGACAAGTTTGGTAAATGTTCTGCCCTTGGCCAGAAAGGTTATCATGACCTTGTTTGTTACTTATAAAGGAAAACAAAGATACAGTATTTTTGTTTAGTTGAAATATTTGAACTGCCTGCTAGGATTGCTTTTGATTATAATTACATTAAGATCAAGATGCTTTGACACCATGTGGTTTTGATAAGGTGCTCCCATGGTTAACCTACAGAAAACATTGTGACCTTAATGTTACTATCAGCGCAAGGCTAACATAAATATTAAAAAGTGGTTGGTATAGCTAGGAAATGTTACACACCAACATGTATCAACAAATCTAGCTGAGATGTAAATATACAAATGAAATATTAAAAGGTATGTTAAGCAGTTGGTTTGTTGGAATTTCTTCTGAGGTAACGTTGAAAGAGACACTTCTGTAATAGACAAAGTCAATCTTTTACAGAGACAGACAACTGTTTATCAATGACAACAGAGAAGATCTACGCAAGATTTATAACTATCAGTATCACTGAAAAAAATCAGGATTTGTAATGAGAGCTGAGGTATACTTTAACTACACCGTAGACTCTCCAGTAAGTCAAAGCTCAAGCAAACTTCTGTAATGAAAATTTACCTCTATCATACTTAAAACTTAACCTGGGATGATGACCTGAAGCTGATTAAAAAGTGCTTTTCCTCTAGGCTAAGCAAAATTTCCACTAGATTCTCCTTCCAGCTAACCGAGCTCACTGTAGAATTTTGGTATGAACTGAGACCAGGCAGATTTTCATTGTGGTTTCAAAAGCCAGTTGGCTTTTGCTCAGGCATACTAGAAATAAAAAGTCACACACATTACAGAGAAGTGATAGGACGCTTTATAAGAGGCAAAAGTTTTACCAGACAGAGAAACAATATGCAAGAGAGAAACCAAGAAATTGGATGTAAGATGCAAACAAAGGGAAAGGAATAAGAAAGTGTGGAGTTGATGTAAACCATCTGTAGTGTAAATTAAGCTGCCCTGAACAGCTGCAGATAATGAAGAGAGGGCAATATATGGAGAAATGAACACTATATATATATTTTTTAAAAAAAGGAAGATGATACAGCCATGTGGACAGGCACATTCTCATACCCACTCTGAAATTCAACTCAAAATTCTTAAATCTCTAGGTGTTTTTAGAATAACAGACTGTCAGCAAATCCACTGAAAACTGTGTTTAGATGTTTAGATGGCCTGGTATTGTAAATCAGAGAGGACAACCTGCTAATATCAATGTCTCCATTTATTCAGGTGACACAAGACTGTGTTGCATAGCTGTGAATGATGACTAGAGTTACTCACATGAAAAGATAATACAGTAACATTTACAGCTTCTATCCACCAAATTTTAAAATTACAAAATAAAAGAATACATAAAAATAACAGAGAAGTCACGAAGGTGACAGCCATTTAGCATTACACAAGCAAGAGCTATTCAAATGTTTTATCCTCGAACAAAGAACGTCAAGGGTAACTTAAAAGAAAGGAGTCAGAGACCTGATACTCAAGGGAGCAGACATAGGAAAGCACTCCACAGGATGCTTAGAGAAGTTTCCACCTTCCTTAAGAATGAAAGACGTTTGGCGTAGAAGTTTGTTCCTTTACATGATTTTATGAGTGGGGACAAATATTGAAATGTCAATATTACTTATCAAAATTTTATAGAATAACTACTTAAAAATTTGAAATCTATAAAAGTTATCTGACTTGGATAATGATTAAACACATACTACCAGGACTACCATCTTAGTGTTAACCAGCAGTATCACCAAAATCACTTAACTTGTTCTTCACTGAACAGTGTAAAACTCAGTTACTGTGAAACAGAAATAATTATGATGCTGAATTTGTAGAAGTAAGCTCACTTGTGACTACCTGTAGGATGTGAAATTCTTTTCTCTGAAAAGCACTTCAGGTACTTCCACCTTAATGTTTTCTACTGCACTAGCATCTGAGCATTCTAACTTTTAAAAGACTCATAAATGTCATTTTCATATGGATTAATCATCTATCAATTACACATTTCATAGTCATAGGTTTTTTAATAGTTACTTATAATGAAATCATAAACAAAATGCAGGAAAAATATATTCAACTTTTCTATTTTCAGCTGCTTTACTGTCAACTCAGACTTCAGTTTTTATAATCATTTATTAAATTCTTCATTAAATTCTCCTAAATTCTTCATAATAAGCAAAATATTTCCCAGTACAAGGCAGCTCCTGAATTTCAAGCAGTTACCAGCACAGACAGGAAATATGTAACATGAGAGTTTGAAGTATATTGTATTTCTGAACATACACATTTGTCAGAATTTGATGTTAGTTATTTGATTAATTTTGAGATTTTATAAATTGTTTCAAGTGTCCTTTCAAAGTATTATATTTAAAAATGTTCTGGTAACATGTTAAAGCCATGCCAGAACTATAAGTAAACATAGTGCACACATTTTCCCATACTGCTTAACAATTTTACTCATACCAGCATCACAGTTACAGAATTTCCACAAAAGCTGCTGAAACTCAAACACTGCATACACTTGCACACATCTCTATGCAGACAGACATGTCTAATTCCTAACATGATTATCTACAGCAATATAGAGGCGACAGTATTATCCCAAACACTCTGTGGGGACATACTCTCTTCCCTATTAAAGTCATTCTTTCCTTGTTAAAGGAGACTTATTTCACACACAGTAAGTGTACACCATTTCCCAGAACTGTTATCAGAAAATTATTTTAATATCCACTGTGAGTAGATAAATGAAACTGGTTTGAGTTATCTTTTAGACAGTTTTATATACTGGCACAGTGTTCTTCCTATTATCAACAGTCAGTTGTTGTCAGTTTCACGTTTTCACTTGTTACTGTCAAATGGTTCTAGAGAATAATGATAGTGTAAGACTGTCTTACAAGAAAAAGATAGAATCTTTTGTTTTCATTAGAATCACCCTATTTCCTTATTCTTCTGCTGCTATTGAAGATAGCAGCTGTCTTTATTTCTCATGCCTTGTCAACTGCATGACTTGTGATATTTTTTGACTTGCGGCACTTGCACGTATCTTGTGCAGCTTGTGACACTACATGACTTGGTCAGAATAGGTATTTCATATATTTTCTGAACATGGAGGACTTTATGAAGCAAGAGCATTTTGGCTTTGGGAAATGGGCGAGATTCAAGACTAAAGGGGAAAAAAAAGAAAAAAAAAAAGAGAAAAAATAAACATGGAGGAGTCTATCTGTTGGAAAAACTGCACTCTGACGATGAAAGACATTCTCAGTTGCCAAAACAAATGCATTTTAGGTGCTTCAAAGTACCGGAGGCATCTACAATGAGCTATTGGATCTGGGAGGCTACTGTTTTTCTACAGCAACCACTACTGGCCAGACAGGACACCTAAAGACCCAGATGCCCATCTTCAGTCAACTGAATTCTTCCCTCATCGTCTATTTTAAACGTAGCCTTGGAATTAATCAAATAATCAATTTTTGTTTTAATCAGCTGTAAACACAAGAACAGTATTTAACTAATATGCATATAGACATCTATTCTGTTTCTCTGGTAAGTAAGGAGGCTGATAAGAATATTTCTCATAAAGAACATCACAGCTGATCAAGCCTAAAGACAGTGAGTGCAACAATCTTTGAAGGATATATCATATTTGTAAAATATTAACAGATCTTAGTAAGTTGAAATTGGATCAGAAGTTCCTTCAGGGTAACTTATCAATTCACAGGAGGGATCCTGCTTGTGTCAAAAGGGATATTGATTGAGAGAGGCCTTTGTATCTATGATGAAATTTCATAAGATCTTTTCGTTATGATAAATCTTGTGCCTTCCTTAGCCCTGTAAAAAATATTAGCTCAATTGTTGCAACTCATAAGTAAGAGACAAAAAACCTATGTAGTAGTTCAATTTGTCAAGACAAATTGAGGTTCAAAGGAGAAGTCTGCTATCTAATGAAGAAACATAGGTTTGTGCTATCTTTCAGATTGTTTTGCCACATCAGTGAAAATGTAATAGCTAGGAAAAGTGGATTAAACACAGACATATGTGCAAGGTACCTTTAGGTGACCCTATCCAAAGTCACATTCCTCAAACTCCACAAAATATTACAAAACCATACAGAGCTGCAGTTTAAATGAAAAGATTTTCTATTTCAAAATAATAAATTATCTCAATCTAGTCACTTCTGTTGTTAATTAAAAATATCTGCACGCTGTGTGAAAAGATTGAGTTTATGCTCATCATTTACACAATGAGCTGGAAGCTGCAAATGCACACGGTAAAGAGACTGACCCTGAGTCAGAGATTATACCTGAAAAAGGACAGTTCAATCAATAAAGCCTAATGATGGATAGATGAGGAGCAGATTTTACAGATGGTGTCGATTCTTGAATATTTGCATGAAAAGCTGATTTTTGGATAGTCAGGGACCTTGAAGTCAGCCTGTAAGCCAAGAGTTGGTCCAGCAAATGTCTTTGCTGGAAACATGAGCTGGAAAAACGAGAAACATCATCTGTCTGATCACCAGCTTGATGATAGGACGACAGAAAACACATGAATCACCATGCATGTCCAAAAATGATTATTTGGCAACATAAGATCTTCAATCAGTTTTGCATTCATCACAGATAAATGTCTGGCATTCTCAGATATATGTGCAGATGCCAAGTATATGAGGAACCTCAGAGAAGAATTTACTGGCATGTTTAGGCACACTTGCATTTTTTGTTGGAATCAGGAACTGAATGGATTTGTTATTAGCATATTCCTGGACTCAGCTGAGCAAAAAATAACAATAGATGATGGATTTGCTTTACTGGCTGAACTGGCTGCGAGATAACCTGTCATTCAGATCTAAAATAAAAACACATCTGGAATACAGAGACAAACAAAAAACTGACATAACTTACCTGTATCTTTAAAATATTCGGAAGAATTGAGTAAGTGTTGTATAAAAGTTGTTGTATAAGGACAATAACTATTCTCATTAAGTTTTAGATACCTCCTCTGTCTTAGATTACTATGAGAGTACATAATCTCCAAACTGAGAAGAGTTTATCAATCATTAGTTTTAATGAGAAGATAACAGAGGCAAAGAGCATACCTATGAGGAGGGAAGGATATTTTCCTTTACTATTGATATTTCAGTTGTCTGAGACTTGCCTTCACTTACGGAAATGCGAGAGCAAGGAACACGAAAATTCTCTTACCACACATGGACACTTCCTCTATTACTGAAAGATGAGCATTTCAAAATGTAGACCTTATTCCAGTTCTCAAAAAAAGAGCCTCTAAGTAGGAGCTAGAAAGGCATGTGCAAGCTGGACAAAGAGTGGAATCATGCATGTATCATAATTATACAGTATCAAGAACCCAGTAACTCATGCTGATGGGTTACTGCAGACACTTCAGAAGTATAATGACCTACCCTACAAAGGAATTATGTACCCCTGATAAGACTGCTATTTTGCTCTCAGCCATCAGTCAAATTTGCTGTTGAGAAGACAGCATAGTATAACAACAGGCTATTATTAAAGAAGGCAAAAAAATGACCCTTCCCATAAATGTATGCATTTTTCCTTGAAACCCTGCTATTAAGTTGGGGGAAAAAAAGTGTTTAATGCTTGTCTGAGTAAAGTTAACTTTCCCTTTCTTTCAAGAAGTTAGAACTCAAGCTTTCAGTAACCTTGAATTTGCTATAAGCCTGAGCACAGCACGTTCAATATTAATATGAAACTAACTACACTTTTTAAAAAGTAGTATTTTTAATTGTATTTTCCCCTTCTTAATGCATGCCTTCACATTTAGAATTAAGAAAAACTGGTGCAGTACTACCGTATTGGCATGGACTTGCATCAAAGCAATGTTCAGTTGCATCAAGAACGGAAATGTGTAAAATGCTTAACTTAATGTTTTGGAACATGAAAATTCCTCTTTTATATTTTATCTAAATTATTTTCAAGACAGCTGTAAAACCTGAATGAATTACATTTGATGAAATGTCCTGGTAGTTCTCTCCTTGAAAAAGCAGTGATGAAGGAATATTCTTATTCCTCAAAACACAGATTTTTTGGCAGTATTAAACCAGCAGGTACCACAATCTAATGTCATGACTACTAATTATATTTCAGTTCAAAGGAGTAATAAGTGATTCAGATAATCTAAACTTTGTGCTGCAGCTTTCTCTGCACAGGCTAAACAAGAAGCAAGTCTTGAATTAAAACACCACATTTGACAAGATAATTTAATTAGACTGCAGTAGTAGGCTACCTGAATGCACTCCATTCCTTTGAGAAGGATGCAGGGGAACACAGTATATATAGCATACAGCTGAATAGAACAGTGGCAATACTTGGTGTATCAAGTCACTATCTTGTTTCTGAATAAAAGGATTCTTATGAAAAGAAATGCAAAAAATACACCAAGGACTGATATTGTTATTGGCAAGTTTATCTGCTTCTTTGAGACTGACTGAGAGAAATCCTATCCCACCTGATCATTACCAGTGAACTTATGGGCCATCTTGACAAAAAATCTGCTTTGAGTTCTTTTACACACATGCCCTCTATAATATCCTGTCATAATAAGTTTGACAGCTTAATTATTTAACAATCCATTTCACTTCATTGCTGATAACTTTACTGCTTGTTTTCATCACAGAATGAAAAATAATGGTGAATAATAAGCCCATCTTCACTTTTTTTCCATACCACTCAATGTTATTGACTTCTATCATACCAGTTTTTAACACCTTTTACAAACTGAAAAGCTGTAATCTGTTTGATCATCTGTTGAAGAGAGTATAGCATCTCCTTGACATGTTTTCTGCCTTTCCCTGAATTGCTTATAAACTTGTATTTTTTTGAGATAGAAGAAAAGTAACTACACATGTTATTTACAACTAGCAGAAATACATTTTTCATGACATAATTTTTATGATGCTATTGGTTCTTATTATCCTAATTCCCAATATTTCATTTACTTTTCTGATAATCACTGAGCTGTGAATTAATATTTCACATTATGTTAAATTCAACAATTCCAGTACTCCTATTTGAGAAGCCAACCGTATTGAAAGAGAAATGAATGAAGGCAAGCATCAAAGCAAAGATCCCTTTAAATTCCGCAGTGTATATTGAGAATAGATGTTAACATGCCTAGGAAGTAACACTGAAGCTTTAGTTGCAACTACCTTGATAAATTCACTATTATTCAGCGAAAGCCCTCACTTCCCTACTCATTTTCTTCTTCAAATAATTTATGAGCTCATTCCACAGCACCAGCACCTCTTATCCCACCATACCTCACTGGTAACCTGTCTCATCTGGGAAAAAAAAATAGCTATTTCTTCCTAGTATTTTTTCCAGACGTTTTAAGTAACTATTTGACCCTAAAATAATCTGCTCTTCTACAGCTCAGGTGCTTGGAGAATTTTTGGTAAGAAACATTTTTAAAACTTTGAGGAAATTCATGTAGTTTTGTATGTGATTGTTTATATCAGAAGACAAAACCTAAACATTTATCTCATAGGACTATATTTCAGAACTGTTTGCCACATCAAATGTCAAAGAAGAGGTTAACACGCTGAGGCTTGTGACAAATCAAGCAGGAATATACAGAAGCGTTCTCTTATTACTTGCAAAGGAGACCTCAGTTGGATTTGGCATAATCAGCCTGGGAAGCGTGCTCTTCTGATTTTTAAAGCAGATATTTAAAAGCACATATTCATTGCAGGTATGTGATGGAGGAGGAGGGTAGAAGCAGCAAGAATCAAAACCATCCCTTGAAGAACAGAACTTTAAACAGAAAAAGTGGAAACATTAGAGGGCAGCACAACAGAGGGCCTACAAGCAATGCCCAATTCTCTAAAATGAACAAAGCCAATGGAGAGAAATGGTGCAGAGTCCAGAACACCAACAGATCTGGATTTCCACATTTAGTAAAGGATCAGGTAGAAGCTGTTAAGATTCATCTTTTCCTGGTATTCAAGAGGTCTTCGGAGTGCCTCCTGTTTTTTTTATTTTATACATTCATTTTTTACTACTATAGAATAACTGGAACAAGGATGTTCATTACCCTTCCTGCTAACACTGAGCATAACAGAAAGCAGAAAATGAGTTTCGTTAAACTAGTAAACGATTCTCAAGTAAGTATGAAGTAGTTGAAACGAGAGTGTACATCCTCTTACTCGTGGCCTTCAGTCCTTTACTATCCAACTCCAAGAGTACAAAAATCAGACCACCAAAATACCCAGCTGTACTGTATTCTCCAGCCTTGCATATAAAAGAAATAATCATCCCCTCTAATGACAGAAAAAGGGAAGATGGCGATGGCAGAAGTGCTTGAATGATCTCTTTCAACATCCGTCAGTATGTAAAGAGACTGAAAAGAAATAAAGGTGAATATCCACTATTCCAGCTCTAGCAGATCTAGGCCTCCTTCATAATGCTTAAGGAACTCATCACATGCCTAAAAAGATCCTGTGAGGACCTCCAATCATGCAGGTATTGGCTTGATTTCCTTCTAGATCATGAAGAACACAGGTCATCCAAGGATGGCTGCAGCTCGACTACTGTGCTCAGTTTTGGACCCTTCACAACAAAGAAAGAGACTGAGGCCCTGGAGTGTGTTCAGAGAAGGGTAATGAAGATGTGAGGGTTCTGGAGTACAAGTCTGATGGGGAGCAGATGAGGGAACTGGGATTTTTCAATCTGGAGAAGAGAAGGCTCAGGGGAAACATTATTGCTCTGTATAGCTGCCTGAAGAGGGATTGTGGTGAAGTGGTGGTTGGCCTCTTCTCCCACATAACCAGTGACAGGACAAGAGAGAAAATGGCCTCAAGTTGTACCAAGGGAGATTCAGGTTGGATGTTAGGAAATACTCCTTCTCTAAGAGAGTTGTCAGGCACTGGAATGGGCTGCCCAGGGAGGTGGTGGAGTGATTGTCCTTGGAGATGTCCAAGAAACATTTAGACATTGTACTGAGGGATATGGTTTAGTGGAAAATACTGGTGATAGGTGGACAGTTGGACTGGATGATCTTAGAAGCCTTTTCCAAACTTCATGATTCTAAGGATGAATGTCCCATGAGAATCATTAATATGATCTTTCTCTTTAGATAAAAAAGTGGGTTTGGCTGGTACCAAGACATGTTTTCTAAGATGTTTTCTAAAGACTGAAAATTTCTTTCTAAAGAAGTGGCTTCAAACCCAGTGTCAGCTCACATAACACTGACAGGGTGGAAGGCTTTCTCTATACTTCCACAGCGGCTGCTCCCATGCATTTTTTCAAAACTGCCTAAAACCTTCCTTCTCAAATGATTTTGGGGAGTTTGCTTTTAACAGTGGAGTGGGAGATTCCAGCAATACATATTTAATCAGACAGGTTTTTCCATTTCAGTTCTCTTTTGTTGTTTAATTCAAATATCTGCAGATTTGTGAAAATGGTACTAGGAAAATATTGGGTACAATTTGTTTGCATGCCTGTATTTCTCTGTGAAAAATATGGGGTTCTTTGAATCTTGTAGCAAAAACCTTCCTGTAAAATTTCATATCCCAGAGAAAATCTGTATTTAAAAGAATCAAGCAAGAGAAATAGTACTGTTCTATGAATTTTCACATCATCATTCACAAATAATTAAGCAAAGTAAATTACACTCATTCACAGATAAACTTTATTTTGGAAAAATTGCCGGATATTTATTTAAAGAATTTCTTTGTTTCTGAAATAAAAAAAATTTCTGACTTTAGCACTCTTAATCATAAGTAATGTTGGTGGGTTGTTTTTTATTTTATTTTATTTTTGGGGGGGGAGAGGGGTGTATGCACTCAAAATTGTCCTATTCTAAAAAAAAAAAAATATATATCACTTTTCTACTACACAGAAGAATATGTTATTATCAGTATTTTTTATTATACTATTCTGTAGACCAACTCTCATAAACCTATCGAAGACAGCTTGTGTTTATTTTCTACAGGACTAATATTATGAAGTTTTTAGAACTGTTAATAACAAATGTTCACAAAAGGAAGTACTGGCTGCACAACCACAAATAAATAATTTATTTGGTATTTGTGTATAATTTACATATGCTGCAGTTCAAAAAAACTAATTCTCCAATTTCAGAAGCTGATACTTGCGTGACTTAAATCAACAGCACTATTGACAAATATATTAATTTGGAACATCATAGTTTGCCTCTTCACTGGAGTGGAAAAAAAGATAATTAGATGTTCAGTATTGTTCTGTTAAATCTCAGCCACCACATATGAGCAGAAAACAGGTAAATTTAAGACCAAATTTAATACAATGGAAATTTATAAGGAAACTTTTGATTGCTAAGACTTTCAAGGACATACACCCCTAAGAGACAATTGGTTTTTACTAGTGTTTGTAATTTTTCCCTACTGTTTCATAAATTTGTACAAACATTGCCATTGCATGACCTTTAGAATTTATGTAAAACATCTCAGTTAAGCAGGTCTGTAATATGGTATGTTATTTCCTATTGTTTGCTGATTAAATCCACCTACCATAAATAACTGTCAGAAAACAAGAAGTCAAACTAGTACTTATATTACATTGGTAATTTTCATCAGATTTGTGAACAGCATTTTAATTACAAATAATAGACATTATATGATTGCAATGCACAGTCTCCACACAATGACCTAACAGCCATAAGGAGGTATTTGATTGTTCAATGAAAAACTATTGCATTAAAAAGAACTTCTAAACTGGAAACATCAAGAACACTTTATTTTCTTGAAAACTACAGCATTTGTAAGAAAAACCTAGACAGCTGAAGTACAAACTACTGCTTTGGGTTTTACAGTAGTTGGTAACAGATGGTAACAACTGTATTTACGCACTCATATAGCATCTATAAAATGAAACACTGTTGTTTTAAAAATAGGCTACAACAGCATAATCAGAGAATCTTTATTACAAATTCATTGATAAATGGGAAGACATTCTTAAAAAAAATCCCTGGTCCAACCTGCTAGATATTTATTGCTTTCTTAATAGCTTAGTTGACAGGTATATTTGTAAATCTGAATATGACACCAGCCTAGGAGAGCTACAAGTTAGAAATGGGAAAGGAGATTTGAATTCAGAATAATCATACTGAATTGAAAACATGATCTAGAGAAACTGAGATGCAGCTAACCAATGTAAGTTTAGCTAAGAATGATCAACTGAGAAAATACAGGAAGGGAAATAGTATTCAGCCATTGTTCAGAACTGAATTTTGGTGGTGAGAATTACCAAGAGAGTGAAAAGTGGCTGGCAACAGCATACTCTTGCATAAAAGACAACACATTGGATTTCTAAGTCCGGCCTTGAGTACGAACTAATACTTTCACCTGACTTGTTGGTATGGCCACAACTCCATTTTCACACATGGTGCTCTACTTAAAGACTATGAACTCAAATAGTTCAGCAGGAAATGTTATCTCCCAGAGGTCTAGAAAAGATAATCTAAAAGTAAAACTGAGCACATCAGGAGTTCTTTAGCTAAGAGGAGACTGGCTGGATTAACAAGTGAAGAGAGGGCAAAACACAGAGAACAGGCATGCCAACTAGAATCATAGAATCAGATTGAAAAAGACCTTAAAGATCAAGTCCATCCATGACCTAACCATCCTACCCTAACTAACAACCCTCCGCTAAATCATGTCCCTGAGCACCACATCCAAACAGTTTTTAAACACAGCCAGGGATGGTGACTCAATCACCTCCTTGGGGAGCCTATTCCAGTGCTTAAGAGCTCACTGGGCTATCTGCAGGAATGTTGTCTGGTTGTGGCTGTCAAAAGGAATCCTTTCCCAAGAGCTGACTGTGGTGTTCAATTTCTACAGATCTGTGGTATGTACTCCTCAAAGCCCAGCTGCTGAACTCATAGCTAAAACAGAACATTCTCTCACTGGTATTTCAGTTCTTAACAGCCTCTTCCTCCTACAGAAACACTGTTCTCACTGAACTAATTTCATCACTATTTACCGAATCCAACACACCTGACAGGCTTACCAATGAAGTAACAAACTTCTTAAACTGGTTTAAGAGAAGTCTCCAAGAGAAGACTTTAGAGTATAGCAGTAAGAAGTTTGGAAAGAGACCCACCACAAAAAAATTACAAGTGCAAATATAGTCTTCAGGTAAATGCAAATTCCTCCATGTCCAGGTATACATTTTACCTTGCATCCTCAAGGTACGTATTATTTTCAGAAGCTGGTAACTTAGTTTTTATGGAAAAAAATCACCATCCAAAAAAAAGCCCGGATTCCTGACCTACTGCTCTTTCCCAAACTTCCCACATTCCAATACCTTAATAGCATGCTATGTTCCTTCCTCACTTCACCTGTCGATTTTCAGTGCTTAAAGCTTCACATACTGTCAAAAAACACTAGTCTGGCACACAGAAATGTTTAAGCTCACAACTTCTAACATGACCTCAGCTTCTAAACAGCAACAATTACATGCCATTTGAACATGTTATCCGAAAGGTTATCAGCAAATGAAGCATTTTCTTCACTATGATATAAAAAGGCAAAATTGCACACTCCACCTCTGAGCAGCTTAAGCACTACTGCATCAACAGTACGTTTTTAGAGTTTAACTGAGACAACCAATATGAAGAAAATTAATCAAATACCTGTTTACAGAATTGAGCACTAAATCCACAGGAATGCAATGTTAATACTGCAGTCAAAATCTGAAATTAGATCTTATATCACTACATAATTCCTCATCCTAACACTCAGTTACACTCAAGCCATCATTTTACAAGCAATGCATTTACTTTAACAAAAGCGCATTGAAAAGTTACTCGGTGACAGTTCAGAATGACATCCTTTAATGCACCACACGTGCCTGCTGCTATGCAAACCAAGCTTTAACTGTCATACTGTCAAGAAAAATGATAACTCCCAAGTTGTATCTATCTTTTTAAGGAAGTAAGAGCTACAGAATATCTGACAATAGAAAATTGTTTCACACATTTAAGAAATTCTGCCACTTGCATGAGAACTCAGGGAGAAGTTATGTTTGAAGCTAACAATGAAAAAAAACACCAAAAGGCATCACAAAACGCAGAAAGGTGGAAAGCATTTCAAGTTCTACCTATGCTCATAGTTCTTTCACTTATTCAAACTTCTCTAGTTTAATACAATATAAAAGTCCATTAATGAAAGAACTGAGCATACGTGCAGTAGCCCCAAAGCTGTGTTGGGTCATGGAGCTTTTTAGGGAAAATAACTGTGCTTATTAAAAACTACCGTCAATCTGAAAATCATCAAAAATGTATTGCCTTATGCATAACCATTGGGATTACCTGCAGTAACAGATGAACAATGCTCAAGCGGTTCTACTTTTGATCTCCTAAATTTGGTCCAAAACTCATTATATTATAATCTAGTGAAATTAAGCTCATTACATTTGATTACTGCCTTTGGCTTTTGCAACAAACACTGTGGCATTACACTGGCACAGTGTAATGTGGAGATTTGGAAGTAAAACATTCCCTGCTACAGCTGATACAATCCTTGAGGCAGATTCTCCCTGATTCTCTCCAGTTTAACCCATGGAGTATTTGCAGAACAATCGTGAGAAGGGGGACCATCTCACTTCTGAAATGGGAAATCTTTTCACCCTCAGGGCATTTTGCAGTGCACACTACTTTGGGCTGGTAAGAAAGCAGGTTTCTGAAAGTATTGATGCTTTCTATTTCTTGCTTTAAAGTGATCCAGTGTCAGTTTTTCAGCTTGTAGCAAAGGCACCCAGGTTCTGTGGGGCGCTCTGCTCACCTCCTATTCTTTAAATGATTTTAGAAGAAATATAGAAAAAAATCTCAGTGCCTCTGATACAAACTATGAGCAAAGGCGAGCAAGGCACCACTGTGGAACACTTGGAGTGCGATTTATCCTCGCACTGTGTTAATTAAAATCCACATATTTGTTGGAAGTTTACGCTGAACCCACAAAGGTCCCGTCAGAAAGCCCTCGGCAGAACGGGATTCAGAAGAAACAGCGTATTTGGGGCTATGCCATACAGCCCAACAAACGCACCGAACTCTCCTGCGCACCGCTACGCACTACTTTGTTGTCGGCTGTCCTAAGCACAGCGAGGCTGGCAGGGGGAATCAGCAGAGCCGGCAGGCGGTGCCAATGCTGCCAGCTCGGTCCCCCCGCACCCCTTCCTTTCCCTTCCCCCCGCCCGCAGCGCACAGCAGCACGAGCCGCTCGAGCCGCCGCCGCCGCATCGCCCCGCACCCTTCCGGACTGCGCCCGCGGGTCGCCCCGCCGCTCACCCGGGGAGCTGCAGGCAACTTTCCGGACGGGCCGGGATGGAGCGAGGCGAGCAGTTACCTGATGTCCCCGCTCGGCTTCAGGGCAGGGCAGAGTCCCCGCAGTCCGCCGCATGCCCGAGAGGCTGCCGAATGCCCCGGGACGCGAGTCCTCATCCAGCCTCCTCGTCCCGGCGGGCGCTGGGCGGGCGCCGCGCTCGCAGCCTCGGCAGTGCCGCGGGGAGGGAAGGAGGCGCGGAGGCGGGAGGAGAGGAGGCCGAGCGGGAGGCGGGAGCCGGCTGTCCCCGCCCGCCTCCCCACGCCGCCGGGGGGACGGGCGGCAGCGGGGAGAGGCGTCGCCACAGCTGCCGCCCTTCCCGCCGACAGTTCCGAGCTCCAACAGCGCTCGGTCTGCACGTAACCCGGTCCTGCGCGGCGACAGCAGCTCGGCGGCGGGGAGGGCACGGAGCAGCCGGCGCCCCTGGAGGGCGCTCCTGTCCCGCCGGGAACTGAGGTGTGGGGCCGGGAGCGTGAGGTCGTGCGACTCGGTGGGAGGGCAAGTGCGGGGCAGAGTGAGAATTTGGGAGCCGCTTTCCTGGAAGACTCAACTATAGGATCATAGACTGTCCCGAGTTGGAAGGGACCCTCAAGGAACATGGAGTTCAACCCCTGGCTCCACGCAACACCACCCAAAATCCAGTTCCGAAATCTGAGCGCTGTCCAAACGCTCTCTTGAGCTCCGTGCCCACAGCCCTGGGCAGGCTGTTCCATGCCCACCGCCCTCTGGCGCAGACCCTTTCCCTCACCCCCAGCTGCCCTCCCCTGACGCAGCTCCATGCCGTTCCCTCGGGCCCTGTCGCTGTCACACAGAGCAGAGCTCAGCGCTGCCCCTCCGCTCCCTGTGAGGAGCTGCAGCCGCCATCAGGCCTCCCCTCAGCCTGCTCTGCTCTGAGCTGAGCACATCAGGGGCTTCTGCCTCTCTTCATATGTCTGGGCACGACAGAGGTTGTAAGGGACAGCGAAGGAGCACGGGCAGATCCATCCATAGGAGGCTGGGGGAGTTGGAGATCTGGAAGTTTGTTTGAAGAAAACAGGATTTGAGAACTATGGAGGGAAATTGATAATGAGAAAAAGCTATGGTTTACAAATTAGGAAGACAAAAACCAACCCTGGCTACGTTTCCTTAAATGGAAAATGTCTGAGATATGAGATGGGATATGTGAGATTGGAGTAAAGATCACTATTTTATGCTGAAGTGTGTCCTGGAAGTATTCACTGCAGAAATGAGAGGAGGAAATGCTGAACATGAGTACAGATACTTAGTTATAGTTATTTTTTAAACATTGTTGCTGGAGTTCTGAAGCATGATTCTTCAGCAGCCCTTTCTTGGATAAAAATTAGGTGCCACTCTGGACTTCCAGGTCTTGTTGGAGTACTGGCAAAACTAATAGTGCTTAATGGTAATTGTTTAGTGTGTTGTTTGCAGGAGCTGAACATATTGATCCTTGGAGTTACCTGCGGAGCTGCTTCTCAAGTCAGTTATAACTGCTGAGTATCTTGAGCATTCAGAAGATCAGCATTTTCAGGTTGATTCTGAGTTTATCTGTCCCTGATTTTTGAAGCAATCAAAATGAGAAGCAAATTGTGAAATATTTTGTGAAAGATGTGCAGACTGCACCAGTTTGTATGTCATGAAACGTGGTTTTTTTATGTTTTTTTTTTTTCTTTTCTTCCTAGAACCATACTTATCTGAACTTGAGATAATGTTCTGCAAATCATGAATATACTTCTGAGTTAGATGAAAACTAACTGTGGAAAAATAAGTCATTCTCTTAAAAATACAAAAATACAAATCCTGCTTTAATCCATCAAAATGTTACAATCGATCATATTAAATTGTGGTTGCAGAAAAGATTATACAGAACAGGAATGACACTGTGGAAAGTGAAACTACTTTAAGAACATTCAACTTGCTAGAACACTACAAGTCTTCCCTGTATATCTTTACTGTATATTTTCAGGCAAGTATACCTTTATAAGCTGTAGTTTTCCTTGGTTATATTCATATATATTTTGCTACGAGAGTAAAAGAATAGTTTTTTGAAATAAACTAGAGCAAATGAAATATGTGCCTACTTGCTTACCATAATGTACATGGGTTTGTCCAACCACAATAAGATTTTTAGTTATCAGTGCAAGCAAAATATTCACAATTTGCTTGAATCACTGGGACAGTGAATCTGATATGTTGATCATCTAGACTTAAAAGCAGTAATAACTTGTGCATAAGAATCTTTTCTACAGAAAATGAAATACCATATTATTGATGGCAACTATAAAATTTTGGAAGAAATCTCATCTATTTTTTAGTGAGTGACTATGCATTCGTGTGTTTTTGAAGGCAGACTGTTTGTATCATAGAATAAGCAATGAGTGAGGCATTAAATTTAGTCACTTGGTTTTGTAATGAGCAGGCTAAACAGGTAGATCAGTTAGGTTTTGTGGCATTTGTGCCACCATGAAAACAGCTGAGTTCATCACCTCCTTCCACACCTGTCATCTTCACCTCTCACTTGCTACACTGCTTATGTCTTTTATTTATTTATGTATTTATTTAGCTTCATACTTAGCTGTAACAGAAACTTCCCAAGAAAGAAACTGAAGGTTGGGGACATGGGAATAGGTTATGGGAATATGGGGATATGGGAATAGGTTATACAGACAGGCATGGGTTCACCTGAACATAGTGAGCTCACAGTAACTTATTCTTCCAAAGATACAGTCTGTTTATTTCATGACTTTTCGCTGTACTGTCATGAGCTAACCTGTTCTGAGTACCTAGCTCAGCAGTAGAGGTAGACTGTGAAAGAACTGCAGTTTTTCTGGAAATCTTCAAGCTGTGTAAGTTTAAGGTGCAAAAAATTCAAGTTGGTCTACCTCAAGACTAGTGGATTCAACAACTGCTCTGGGGCTGTGTCATTCACCTCCTTCATACCCGAGAATCTATACAAACTCTAAAGGAGGTGCTTCTTAGCAAGCCCCTGACAGCATATTGTCTCTTTCAAGAAAGACACAGATTTATCTGAGCACTGTGATTAGATATGAGTAATAGCTCTCTTCTTGACATCAGAGGATAGGAGAGTAAGGTGTTTCTGTGTGTTCAGAACTGGTGCCCTGGCCTGCAACCCAGCCTGAATTCCAGAGGACTGAAGCCCTTGGAGGATTTTTAGAAGTATATTTATTGCCTTTTACCCTGTAGTAGTGAACAAATTTGTTTGAAAACTACCTAACTACCTTTCTTCCTTGATGCTAGGTAAGTACAAAGATAAGCAGGCTCAATTTAGAGTTAAGATACTAGTTATTTTCTGAATAGAAGATGCTATGTTGAAACATGTCTCAACAGCTTGGTTGTTTACTTGAACATTTTGAAGTAATCGCCGTTTGAACTATTGAAGTCCACAAAATTGTACCTGTATGACCATATTAATCTGCAGGGTGTTTAGTTCTGTCTCTCGCTTCTGCTGTTGTACTCAGATCATAAATTCTTATGGAAAACTTTTGCTCTTTTTACAGCACCTTCTACAAAGTGGTTCCAGTCTCTGTGTAGGATTGATAGTAACTATAGAAATATGATGATAATACTGATAATAGTGACAGTGATAGCAGTATCTGTGCTACTGTGTAAAAATTTATATGGGAAGCTAGGAGATACAGAATTCCTATCCTTTGAAGTTCCATGACAAAAATCAGTAGTTTTTGCTCATATTTGCTACTTGTCACACAAATATTTGTATATTGTGACCTCTGCTAACAATTTAAAGGATGAGCATCTGAGTTTATAATGAAAACATCTTTATCCAAGCATCTGTTTGGTTTTGCAGCTCAGAAATACCTGACTTGAAATGTCTGTCAACTTTCACTCTTTTTTGTACTTAATGTCAAATATATAAGTCCTTCACAAGAAATTTTAAGCTGTAACATTAAAATAGTAGATTCATCCACCTTGATCATCCTTTTTTTTTAAAGAAATCAGTTTTTTATCTTAGAAAAGTAGCAAGGAGCAGCATTTTCTTATTTGTTTCATATTTTACATCCAAACAGCAACTATGAAAGCTGCAAAAAGCCCTCATATTAGCTCAGAAGTAGTCTCAGTATTTTAATTCCCCAGTGGATACAGATGCCTAAGACTCAGCCCTGAAGCAGACACATAAGCTCCCGAGGCATGTAGAAATTCAGACAGACTCCTCTTCAGTTTTTCTGTTGCCTGTTGCATGTCTTGCTCAGTGTGTGGGATCTGTCATTGTCTCTCCAGGTTGTTCAAGCATCTTGCACAGTCTACAAAGCATTAAGCATATTTCTTGAGTCCTATGGGGAATCTTTTTGGAGATCCCTGTCTACCCTTGCTGACATCACAGGAGCTTAAGCAATAGTACCAGGAAGCGTTTGTAAGTAACTGAAATTTCCAGTTTATTCTGGTACCTACTCCACTGAGGGACACAGTACATACATACTAGCTTGGTCCAAGGAAGCCCAAATAGGAGAGTTTCCCACATGTTTGTTCCTGGAAGAGAGTGTGCATGAAGACTATTCCAAATTATATTCCCTCTGTTTAAAATCCCTTCAGATTTTGCTTTGTATTCATTACTCCCTTTCTTACTCTCGTGTCCTCATTTCTTTTGCTTTTTATTTTTTATTTTGTTTTTGGAAATACATTTTCAGTCTTCTTGCCTCAATTGAATTTTACTATAGCTCATTCAGACTACGTATTTTTTTTAATCCTTTTTATACCTTTTTGATCTGACCATACTATTAGAGCATACAAAGTAATCATTTCTACCAGTTCTCCACCGGTTAATACTGTATTGTTTTCTTCTCAGCTGCTAATTTCATCTTTTTTCTCTATCCATGGTGAAAAGGGTAGACTAATTAGATTTTAAATGCCATAGTGTAGTTCTAAATTAGGGATTATTCATTAAAAATTAACCTTTTATTATGACAATTCTTGATATAATAGGGTACACATTGACTGTAAGCTAATTTATACATTTAAATTCTATCTGCTTAAGAAAAATTAGTCAGTTATGGAATATAGGAGGATAAATGAAGCACAAAAGTATCACTGTAAAGCAACTGTAGTTGAATTACAATTGCTTGAAAAAGTAATTGTTTCATAGTGCTATATGTTATGTAGTATATTATGCTTAAACTTATTAAATAATGTCCACTTAAAATATATATAAAAAAATATATATATATTTCCGTGGTTGTGCTAAGAAAATAGTTCTTTGCTACAGCTATTCAAGCTGTGCTTGTAAGCAAGTCCTTTATGTTCTTCTAAAAACTGAATTTACAACAGTGTTAATGAGTTTTTCAATTTTTTTTTTTTTTTTTTTAATTTTTGTCTGTGTGTGCTGTGTATCCTGACAAATTTCACCGGACATGCATGTTGCATAACAATTTTATTTTCAACTTTTTATCATTAGTATAACAAGAATTTAGCTTTCCAGGACACTATACAGGGAAATGTGATTTTCTCAAGGTCTTTAACAGCCCTTTAATACTTTTGAAATTTCTTTTATGCTATTATTCAGACTTTAGGAAGAATGTCATGTAGTCCTGGAGAAGAGTCATCCTGTTTTAACTCACTAATTCCTGTGTTATCCATTTGAAAGCGTGCCCAGCGTATCATTTTTTTAATGTACTTAGTAATGGGTAAAATAATGGTAGTAGTAAAACCTATTGCTTCAGCTATGTTACTACATTAAAACGTTATTTTACATCATTCTTCCATTGTGCACCAGTTTTTTTTTTTTAATTACTCTTGATGTCTTGTGCTATATCTGACATAAAATTTGAAATTTAATTTTTATTGTTATGAGCATCTTTGTTCACCAATTCCTTACTTTTGAGAATGCAGGCAGCATATATAAGGACCACAAGGAAAGTCAGTATAAATAAAATAAGCAAAATATTGTTTGTCACAACAATTAATACAAATTAATGCATAATAGTACTAGCATGAACGTGTCATGAGTTATACCATATTTGTTGTCTGTTAGAAATATATACAGTTCACTTCTGCTGCTGTGCTGAATATGCTTGTTTATATACATTGTTAGACATTTACACAGACAATTAGTATGTGTAAAGTAATACATGGGGGAGTTCTTTGATAGTATCAAAAGATAAAGTCATTTAGAATAATTTATGAGGCACAGTATAGGATCATCAAGTCTTGGACTCCCATGCCACAAGTGGAACAATGATGTGCCTGTTTCTGGCCTGAGAAGAAAAAGGAAAAATAGGACTGCTATGAAATCATCATACAGTTTTAAATCTTTTAGAATAGTTTAAACCTAATTAAATCTGATTTCATCCTGTAAAGTAGAGGCTACAGTGGTATTTGGAGTAGTGTTTCTCCATGAGAGGTGAGTATTGCAATACACTCTAATTTTTAATGTTATGCCTATAGAATTATTTCTACTGTTTTCTTACAGAAATATAGAAAGGATCTGAGTGTATGCAGGTTGCTTTGAAAGTGGTGCCTCCTATTTATTTCCATGGAAACGACAATAGATACAAAGAGCAAAATAACACAGTTTGATAAAGCAAATTCTCAGCTACAAAGCACTATTTTTCAACACAGTCGTCACCATTAGCTATGCACTTTTGCCAACAGGGAACAAAAGTCTGCATGCCACACTTAAAAAAAATAGGCAGAAGTGGAAGTGGACCACTGTCACTTTTGCCACTGCTGAAACTCACCACTCACCACCTCACCACCCACCATTGTGCTCATATCCACTGCTTGGTTTCCATAAATGTTCAGTGTCAGTGAATATCAGTGGGTGAATTATTATTATTATTATTTTTTTTTGCATGGAGGAATTTAGTTTCACACCTTTGTTTCATCTGCATTTCCATGTCAGATGCCATTCTTTCAGACTGTCCCTTTGCTGCTATCTGTCACACAGCAACAATGGAAAATTGTTGGGATGGTTCATACTACCAACATCCGCCTCTGATTTCATGAACCAACATAATAAATAATAGCATAATAAAAGAGAAGACATTTTTGGAGCAGCCCTTGTGTATTCTAGTGACACATCACTTATAACTTGCAAGCAAAAATAACAGCTTGTGAGAGACCTCAGTCTTGTGTTTCTACAGTTCTGAAATACAATTAAGATAGATTCATGTTCCCACTGAAAAAGAATGAATTGCAGCAAATGACAGCCAGAATAAAATAACAGAGTTTGTAAAATTAAAGCCTAGCTCCACAAGAATGAATACAAGAATTGAAATGAAATAGTCACGATGAAAACCATTATTGTATCACAGGATTCTTTTTTAACATAACTTTTCTCCTTTTTTTTTTTTTCCCCCTTTAAAAAAAAAAGCAGTATCTCAGCCCTTAACATTAGGCATACATTCTTTCCAGGTTAGGAAAAGATTCTTTACCAGAAGGCAGTGAACATGGAACATGCTGCCCAGGGCAGTGGTCACAGCCCCGAGCTGTCAGAGTTCAGAGGGTGTTTGGACAGTGCTCTCAGATACAGAGTTTGATTTTGGGTGCTCCTGTGTGGAGTCAGCAGGTGGACTCAGTGATCTTCGTGGACCCCTTCCACTTGGGATATTCCATGAACCAATGATTCTATGATTATATGATATTTTTTTCTTAAACATGTCATTAAAAAGGACAACCATATATGTTTTGCTTCTGTGTAGCCAGTGCAGAACAGAAGGGCTCCTTCCAAAATATGAATTCATTTAGGATGAATATAGTAAAAAAGAAGATAAGTCTTGCTTATGCAGACATAAACTGGGGGAAATATTTCAAAATCTCCTATAAAGCACTATTCCTGATTCTTTTTTATCATTTCAACCTTCGGCATTATGAAGGGCAATCATAAGCGTAATTCCTGTTTAACTCATTATTTCTGATGTCCATAATTCCACCGTTGAGTTTCTGAGCACATTAGTTTCACTCTTTAGAACTGATGAACAGTGAAGGAAAGAAAGGTTAGCTACCCTTCTGCAGGCAGTGTTTCTCTGCTTAACCTAAGTTTTTTTTGGATTTCATTACAGAAAACCTATCTCTCGTACATTTTGTATGAGTAGATACCTAATGCAGGTTCCTACATTTTGTTCTGAGCACCAAATACCTCCAGGTCTGTGGATTTCACAGCCTTTCTGGGTAACCTGATCTGGACTTTGACAGCTCCCACGATAAAAGAAAAATTCTGATATTTAATCAAAATTTCATGTGTTCCAGTCTCTCTGTTGCCTCTCACCATATGACTGCATACCTCTAAGTAGAGTCTCTGTCTTTTCTGTATTTGCAGATCAATTCAGCTCTGTTTGCAGAATCATATTGTTGGATTTATTCTCAGCTGTCCACTTATTTCTATAAAATACTGGGAGAAGCAGAGCCACCAACTGCCCATGTATATCTAAAAGTACATTTTTATGTTCACATTATAATTAGTGGGGTTCTGAGACTTGATTCATTTGCTCACAGACATAAGTGAATGCTCTGCACTCTTGCATGTAGGAGACATCCATGAGGATCTAACAGATGGGAGACAGGACTTGTGGAGACCTCTGTTCAAGGATGGCAACAGGAGACTAGTTAAAACACCTCGCAGCATCTGACATTGTGGTAACCATTTCCTGGCTACCTGACAACTCGTTACATGCTTATTTCCTTTTTCATTTGAGGGGAAACTATGGAAACTTTTTCCCCTTTCTGCTAGTTCTACTTCTATGTGCAGTAATATCTCAGCCTGCTGTCACGATTCAATTATCACCTAATTGGAAATGTGCTTGATTATGAATTGCAAACTTTATTAAAATTAATTTAAACATAAATAGCAGTTCAGTAATGTACACTGATGTCATTCAGTGTAACTAGCAAAGATGCTTTTTCCATACTTCACCGATGCTTATTTCAAACTAAGAAACTATTTCATTAAATATTTTATCAAAATTTAATGAAAAGTGCAAGTCCTTCCTTACACCCTCTTTTTGTAGTATGTAAAGTGCACACTGTAGACTTTTTCTCCGCTTTTATGTTAGGTTTAATCACTTCTTGCTTTCCTATTTTTCTTAGGCCATCTTTTTACAAATACACATATGTAATACATCTACTTGAATATCACCATACATTTCTATTCTGCAATGTGTACAACAATACATCATCTCATTAAGTGATTTGAGGAGGACATAATGAGCATCACTGGAATGTAAGCTTTATTGTATATAGGAGCTGAAGTCTTCGTAACTATCTTTGTCTGTCTTTCTTGACTAGTGGGATTAATTATATATCTCACAGATGCCTGTCATGCACTCTGTTTATGCTATAGGGAAATGAAATAGGATAGTTAATTTTCTTTTATTCTGTTAAAATGCCAAGGTTTAATTAAACTGCTTCAGCTTAAGTATTGCACAGCTATTTTCAGCTGTCATGAAGCATACTAGAAATTGATTTGCCATTGCCTACATGCCCAAGAATGCATTCAGCAGGCATTGTAATTTCACTCAAAATTGTTTTTATTAATCATAGCTGCTTTCCAATTTATAAAATTTGTATGAGAAACAGTGTATTAAAATAAGTTTCATCCATATGTTCAGGGAGTAAAAACAATGCAGGTGCCAGATAGCTGAAATTTACATTCAGTTTCAAATAACAATTGTTTTTTTTTTTCTTTTCTTTTATATGGGTAAGATCTTTACAGCAATGAAATTTCATGCATTCTTGAAGATTTTATATAATTATTTCAGCTATAAAATGACGATTAGGCAATGCTTTGAATTAGCAAGACAATTACAAAGCAATAAAGCCGTCATTTTTGCAATTATGAGAAATAAAAGCATAGCAACAGGCAATGAAAAATAACCACCCACTTGAAGCAATACTTATTTATATCTAATGTACAACAGCCATAATCCAGAGTATTTTCAGAACTGTTGGCAAAAGTGGCAGTAAGCTTGCCTGCTTCAAATATTCCACACCTAGCCTGGTATTCAGTGATTTCAAAAGATCCAATAAACACTGTAAACAACAGAATGCAGCAACTTCTGAACCTGTATTTCCATTTAAAAAGCACAAAACCTAAATGTACAAGGAAACTTGCGACCCATAGCATTTAGTTTCTATTGCTGTGATTAAAGGAAATTCTGATGCCAGGAAGACATAAAAATTCTGATATTTTAGTAAAGATACCAATGGCAGTTGATGCTACCCTATAATTTACTTCTGGGTAAAATGTTTTATTGCAGTGTCAGGTCCAAATACCTGATTCAAATCTGGTAGAAGCTAACTTGAATGTCTCTTCTCTATTCAGTTCCCTTCAGCTGAAAATTAGACATATAATTCTTTCGAAACACTGAGCTTGGATTCCCTTCCTACTGATAGTTTGTGCCACCTAACTTAGTTGCTCTCTTGCTTGTTATGCAAGCAGACTTTTTTTTTTACTACTCCTTTCTTCTCTAAGTATTAAGGTATTAAGCAAGTAACCTGAGTCTGTAGCTTCCAAAAATGTATAAATTGAGAATCGAGCTTTCACGAATCTCCAAGGAGGGATGCATGTGAGGTCAGTGCATACCTCTCTCTGAGAGTGATACCAAGGACTACAAATACAAGCAGAACATTACTTAATGACAATTTCACCAAAACATGACAAAAAATGAATTTCAACAAACTGAATGTGGAGTTCTAGAGTATAGTTCATGTTAATACTTAAAGGAGAGTGAACTAAATCTTTAGGAAGTATAGCAATAGACTATTTTATGCTATTAATATGAAAGGCAGTAATCCAACATAGTTCATTCGTATTTCCCCCCAATTTTTTTAAATGGGTGTTGAGATATTAAAGTAATCACAGTTACAAAAAAAAATGTTGTATAATATTTTGTATTTGAAGAACCAAGTGGAATAAGTGGTTCTAAATATCCAATGTCATTTTGGCAGGAGGAGTAGGAGGTAAATCATAACATGGTGTAAACTCGCATGGATCCTTTCCTCTTACTGGGTGTGGTGTTGATGAGGATCTGGACCATAAACTTTAGATACAGAGAGTTAAATAAGAAAGAAAAACTTTACTTTCATGCACATTCATCAAGCACTCTTGTGATATTTCATTTAAAATAAAAAATTCAGCTGATACAACACACCATAGAATCTCTAAGTAAAATTCTCATCATAGTTGTGTTGTTTCTGGAACAGTGGAGATTCTTGCATTTTAATTTTCCAAGGTTTGTCTACCACACTTGGTTTATTTTAAAAGTGCACACTGTGAAGATGAAAATACTTTTCTGGGAGATTACCTTCACTTTTTCCCTTTCCTTCAACTGTCGTCTGCCTCAAATACAGTAAGTGACATTATTTCATACTCTTTCATGCAGGGATGCACTTAATGGGCTCACAGGAAAAATGATCATTAGATGACTGACTGTAGCTTGATTGCCTCTGGATAACTCTCACAGGTTTATTTCTTCATTTTAGCAAGGAATGGAAGCTAGCATACCTCACACTGCAGATTTATGAATCCAACTTCCACCGGTTTCAGAAAATATCTGTGTAGCAATAAAATGGCTGGTGCTTGCATATTCATAGATCGCTCCTTGAATTAAAAAAAAAAAAAAGAGCATGGAAGAATCAAACATGGAATATAGTGGAGTTTGATAATTTTTAAGGAGATAAATGCCACTGGAAAAAAAAAAAAAAGCCTTTTAATTGGAGTATTAAAGGAAAAAGATGATGGCAAAAAAAGTATGCTAATTAGTAGCATTTATTTACTCATTCATTATTTGATTTATTTATTTGATAAAACCATTAGCCAAGTATAAGTGATCCTAGAATGAGTAGATAGAATGACACCAATGAAAACTTGTGTTCTCCCTCTCTCGCCTTTCAGGGTAGCAGCACTATCACAGAATTACAGAATCACAGAATTGTAGGGGTTGGAAGGGACCTCCAGAGGTCCAGTCCAACTCCACTGCCAAAGCAGGTTCCCTACACCAGGTTGCACAGGTAGGCGTCCAGGCAGGTCTTGAATATCTCCAGAGAAGGAGACCCCACAACCTCCCTGGGCAGCCTGTTCCAGTGCTCCGTCACCCTCACCATAAAGAAGTTCTTGCGCACATTTGTGCTGCAGTTTCTGGCCGTTTCCCCTTGTTCTGTCTCCACACACTGCTGAAAAGAGTCTGCCCTCGCCACTCTGCCTCCCACACCTTAGATATTTATAGACCTGGATCAGATCCCCTATCAGTCTTCTCAAGGCATGCACTGGTTTCTCAAGGCTAAACAGACCCAGTTCACTTAGCCGGTTCGTGCTCTTGTCTCATGCCCATTCCCACCAAGACAAGAGCTGAATGGGTTAGCACTTCTGTCATTATAATGTTAGTGGTACAAATAGCATTACTAATGGATTGCAGTGTTAGTAACTCTAGGGACACACTGCAGCTTTACCAGTTTTATATTCCCAGGATGGAACACGATATCTCTAGAGCAGAAAAAGTTGTTCCACATATGGTTTTTCATGTAGTTTAGCCATACTGAGAAATGGATGAGAACAGACAGAGAGGATTGCTTCAGCTTGATTCGGTTATGCTGAAGAAGGTATATCATGAGGATTATCCTGGCAGATGCTCTGTCTCATTAATTGTAAAAATCTCATTAAATACATGCAGTAAAAACAGACTCACAGTTAAATGGTCACATAGTGTCTCTCACATCTGTAGTATCTCTTTGGAGTTGGCTCCAAGTTAATTTATGAGAGCTGGGGAGTGAAGATGCACAGTGCAGTACAGTTGCATCCTCATCCTGTTTTCCCAGATGTTTTCTTTCTCTTAGTTTCAATCTGGATATATCACTGACGCCTCATCAAAGGTCATCACAGAAGCATGCTGCCACCTGTCTGTTATGGTGAGACCAGATTAATTTTAAGATGAATTTTAATTCATTATAAAAAGTATTATCTGGCTAATTACTGAACTTCATGGCCTTAGAGGTCCCTTTTTATGAGTAACTCTTCTGTCCAGGAACTCTCTGTTCCTGTGATGGAACATAGAGCAGTTCTCTGCTTCACAGTGCCTTTCAAGATGTTGTAATGATGCTGATTGTAGCTGACATCTTGATCCCATTTCAAATTTTCTGTGATGCACATTTAATAATTACCTGATGACAAAGGTCTCCTCATAGCAGACTTTGTTTGTTTCCCTAGACTTAATCAAAATCATATGCAAGGTACATTTGGCTGATATCTTGTCCTTTATCATCTGGAATTTGTAGAGGTAATGATGCATAGTGAAGCAGAACAGACTGACATACTAATCACAAAAGAATAGCAGCCTATTCCCTGGAGAATGTGGAGGTTATTTTGGTCTTCCCATTTATACTTGAATTAATAAAAAAAATAGATTAGCCTATGTCAAGTCTTAGACAAATAATTAAAAATGTAGAAGAAACTCACAGGTCACACAAGTTGAATAGAACATATCTACTTGGAGAGAAGTTGTGTGTCTTCATGCTTTTCTTGTACACCTCATCCTCTAGACTATAACACTTCTGGGTTGAATCTTGGTTTACGGTGTGGATGAGCCAGATAGGAGAACAAATTCAGAATTTCTTTGGTGTTCTTGACAAATTTCTTGAAATGTGAGAGTAATAGAACCTCATATGGCTTGGAAAAGGGAATATTAACAATTTTGATACACAGATCTGTCGTAGTTTATAAAATTGATTTGGATTTATGCAGGTTGTCTGAGAACAGAGTGCGCAGGTCACTGATTGCATCCATAAAACAGGAGGCTTGCTATTTGGCAGAGGTGCATGTAGTCTCTGTCTCCCAAATGACAAACATAATGATTAACTAAAAGAAAAAAAGAATAGAATGAATCTTGTGGTAAAGTAGGCAATACTAAATTGTGCAAAGAGCAACTGATTAATGTAAATGCATTCTAAGTAAATGATCGATTAACAAGAATGGCTAACACACGAATTAAGTCACACTTTTCACTCGAAAACTCACAGTTTTGAAATGTGCCCTCACATTTCAAAACTGTGTATAATTACAATGATTATGTATGTAAATCAGATAATGACACATAGAAGTAACCACTTAGATGCACAACTGTCCATTTGCATATAAATTTGCATGCAGTCACATTATAGTCTCATTAAGTATGGAACTTTGATTAATTGTGGGCACAGTCATCCTCAGAAAGAAATAGAACCTCAGGTAAAAATAGCTTATAAGCATAACATAAGGTGCATAAGATTCTCAAAACAAATTTAAAATTGCAACTTAATTCTAGCATATTGTAATCTCTATATGCTGGATTTTGCAGCCTTAATGTTTTTGTTATTGCTGTTGTTTTTTTAACACTACTTTTAAGTTATGTAAATTAGTATTTATACAGAACCATATAAACATTACTTTATATATATGAATAGATTTTTATGTGAGATCACATCCTTGAGATTTTGAAATCTAATGTTATTCAGTTACAATGATCAGTTGGGGAAATACTAATTCTTTTTCAAAAAGAGCGATCTTTTCAAAAGCAAATAGATAACTTTGAAGCCTAGATCATTTTCACAAAGTGACTTAGTTATTTAGAATCCAAAGGCAGTGAGTGCCATTAGAGCTAAGACTCTTGAATCCTTTGCATATCTCTGAAGATTCTGTGCAAATCTCAGTGTTCGAAAATTTCTAAGGAATGTATTTTGATAGTTGTGTAAATGCTTAAAATAAACAGGAATGATTAATGAGAATTTAATGTTATTTGGCATATAAATTGCTCAAGGTTACATCTGTCTACATCTCAATGTCTTTGGAAATCTGGCCTTAAATCACTTTTCAAAAGACTGTGTCTTAAAATTCCAGGTAACTTAGGTCCTTTAGAGTGCTAAATCAATATATTATTTCAGCACATTTTAACATTTTTCATCAATCAACCATCACAAAGTGCATAAATTAGTTTTGAAATCTTGATCTTTAATCTTTCCTGTAACCACTGTAGCACAAAGACCTTTGGAGAAAAATGAGGTCCTAGTTTATAACTGATTTTTCTTTAACCCATAAATATTCTCGTATTATATCATTTATGATTATAAAATGCATTCTGAAATGTTACTGAGGAAGAGTCCCACAAATCTGTTGATTAGGTACTACTTTCATTCTGTAAATGCTTTTTATTTTCTCCCTTTCTTTTTCAAAATAAAACTTTAGAGTCTACTGTTGAAGTGGAAAGCTGTAAGACTTCTGTAGATGCCTGGAACTATTAGTTTAAGTGTCATGACAGCTTGGATGCTCTTGCCTCAGTTAGAAATTAGAAGGGGCTATTGGATAAATAGTCTTTCAGGGTTTACAGCTGTGATATATAATGTCTAAAACTCAGTGAACCCTAAATCCCTTTGCCAGCTGTTGCTCTTGAATAGCTTTGAAAGAGAACACTACATTTTAGAAGTGAAAAGACAGCTTTGTTACCTTTTAATGATGAATATGCCTGAGAAGAATAAAATGTTTGAGTAAACATTTTTCAGTAAGATTTTTTTGAGGAACTTGACTTCTGTTCAAAAATGGGGAAAAAAAACCAAACCTTTGTTTTAGCCCATGAAACTCTGAACATATAGTTTGGCTTTCTTTCAACCTTGTGAGAGCTTTTGAAAGGAGGTCTGGTGTTTCTAACCACTGAATCATAGAACAGCTGAGGTTGAAACATACCTCTGGAGATCGTCTAGTCCAACAGATGCTTAGAAGAGCCAGCTGCAGCAGGTTACTCAGGGCCATTTCCAGCCAGGTTTTGAATATCTCCAAGGACAGAGACTCCACAACCTTTCTTGGCAATGTGTTCCTGTACTTGATCACCTTTGTAATAAAAGGTAACATTCAAATGTTTTAATGGAATTGCTTGTATTTCCTGTCACAGTGGACCACTGACTGCATAGTTCTCTTGTTCTCTTCCCCCATCATATCTATGCATCAAGATTCCTCATGACCGTCTCTTCTTGAGGCTAAACATTTGCTCCTTGCATGTCACATGCTTCAGTCCCTTACTCATATTTGCAGCTCTTCATTAAACTCACTCTATTATTTCCACAATTTTTTTGTACCAATTAGCCCAGAAATGACACTGCCCTCCAGATGTGGCCTCCATAGTGCCAAACAGGGGGGAAGGATCACCAACCTGGACTTTCTGACAGTACTTTCTTTAATAGTAAACAAAAGCTCCTGATATTCTTTGCTGCGAGGATGCATCACTGGCCCATTTCCCCAGCCTGTTGTGGTCCCACTGAATGGTAGCACAGCTATCTATGCATCAACCCTTCCTCTTAATTTTGTATAAAACAGTGCAAGCTGCCCCATTGTTCTGCTCATTAATGAAGTTACTAAAGAGTATTGGTACTTACTCCTGGATTACTCCACTAGTGTCTTGCCTCCAGCTAGATTGCCTGTCACTGATCACAAGACACCGAGACTGTCAGTTTATCAAGTTTTCAGTTCACCTTACTGTCTACTTATCTAGTCTGTGCTTCATTAGTTTTTCATGAGAATGTTAAAGGATACAGTACTGAAATGCTTGCTCAAGTCAAGAAAAATAGTATACAATTCCTTGTCTACTAAGATATTCATTTCATCAGTCAAAGCTGTCACACTGTTCAGGCATGATATTCCCTTTGTAAATCCATGTTTACTACTCCCGGTCACATCTAGTCCAACGTCCCTGCAATGAACTGGGACCCCAACAGCTAGATCAGTTTACTCAGAGCCCCATCCAGCCTGACCTTGAATGACTCCGGGAATGGGGTCATGTGAATATCATTTATGAAGTTATTAAAGAGTGCTGGTCCCAGTACTGACTGCTGAGGGACACCACTTGTCACTGATCTCCACCCAGACACTGAGCCATTGACCACCACTCTCTGGGTACAATCTCACAACCAGTTCCTTGTCCATCAAACAGTCTATGCATCAAATTCATATTTCTCCCATTTGGGGAGAAGGATGTTATGGGGGACCACATCAAAGGCCTTGCATAAGTCCAGCTAAATAACACCAGTAGCTCTTTTTCTACTCATGCAAGCACTCCTTCATAGAAAAAGACTGGATTGGTCAGGCAAAAGTCCAGGAGCATGATCTTGGGTTTTTATTTTGCCTTTCTTACTCTTTCAGGAGTTTCTGGAAAATCATCTTTTTTTTTTTTTTTTTTTTTTTTTCCCCTGTAAAGAACCATATTAAATAGATCCTAAAGCTCAGTTACCCTTCAGTTAATTCTAACACAGTATTGGTGAAATGTTAACTATATAACAGCAATTATCTATTTTTGAGTACAGAAAATAAAAGATGCTTAGTACTTAGTATTGCTGATTCTTGGAAAACTTATGATAAAATCATTTAACATCAATAGTGGGGGGGAAAAAAAAAAAAAAGAGAGAGAAGTAATAAACCAGCAGAATAGATGCTGTGTTAAACATTATTGTTGGCAGTGATTTTTAAGCTTGTAATAATTAATATTATCCTCATATGCAATACCAGAAGGAAATGTCTGAGGCTTTAAGGAAGACATAAAAGGTTATTTTGGTTCTTCATGGATGTCAGTTTTTAATAGAAAATAAATGAAAATCACTGGGTACAAAAAAAAAATAAAAAAAATTCAACATTTCAAGTGCATTTGACCTTGTGGTAAATAGAGTTAAGTATGTATAGTAAATGGCAAGACCTCTACATTTGCTAACTGTTCGAAACAGAACTGCGTACATATTTAATGTGATACAAGACTGTGTATTTTAATGGCAAAATAGAGACTAAAAGTAACGATAATTAAACATCAGTGTTAAAGCATGTGCTTGAGAAGATCTTGAAAACTCCATAAAGATATCCATCTTCCTGTGCTACACATAGATACCTACAATATGTACCTTCAGTACATACATAAATTTGTTTATGTCCTTTTGCCTGGCCCAAATGACTTGTGAATCCCACTTTTCATTTCTTGTTCATAGAAATAGGTGACTCATATATTCCTGAAGCATTATGGTAGTTCCTGAATTAATTGAAAGTACAAGGTTTAATTTAAGAATATCCATAATATAATAAAAACTAATTTGCATTAATATAATGAGATGTTTAGTATAAATTATTCCAGTGAGAGCAGCTATGAAAATTGTTTTGAAGGATTTATTTTCCACTTACAAGTTTCTTTCTTAATGAGGATTACATCCTCAAAGGGAAACAAGTTATTGATAAAAACAGCTTTTTACCTTTCAGTAATATTTTCAGTTCCATTATCTTGTTCTAGACTGAGATGCTAAAGGTTTACAATTCAGGACAATGAAATAATAACCATCCGTAAATCCTCACTGAAGGCCAAAGTTTTACGTTGTCAACTACCTGCCTTATGAAACTCACCTAACAGTTGTTCAAGGTCTCAGAATTTCCTTATCTGCTTTGTACCGTTCAATGGAAGTAGATTTCATTTAATTCTATTATACAATGAAAACAAATCCCTGAATTTGCCACATGCTAGTGGTTTTATTAATATTGTAGTAAAATAGTTTACAACCCAGTGACAAAGTTTGACTGCTGTCAGTGTAAAATTCGCAGCAAATATAAAAAGCAGCCCTCATGATGTTTATTAATGTACATAATACCTCTTGGGTACAACCATAGTCAGTTTTGCTCACATCTGTGCTGACATGCATTCTGCAGCTTGTCAGCCATCCACCTTGCACCATCATGATGATACTAACTGTAAGGAACTCAGTGTTCTGAAAGCCTGTGCTTAGCTGGAGCAAATGATACTGTTCTTTTAACCACTGGTCACCAATTGTCCCAATCTTGTAAAGGGATTGGAGCAAATCTGTAAGGGCTGCAGGTCTCTCCTGATAAAAATTACACTGGTATAAAATAGGACTTAGTTTTGAAATGAGTTTCTATGTTCATGCTATCCTATTTGCTCTGGTCCTCAGTCATGTCTTACAGTGATGCTTACATGGTCCTGTACACCTGATAGAGAGATCTTGTACCTGCCCTGCTCCATCCACCTCCTTCATTCTTGTCTTTGGCAGCTGAACCATTCAGCTCAAAGTAAAACACTTCAGGTACTGCGGTCAACATGGATGCTGAACCTGGCTTCTGCATTCTTTCTCCTTTCTTTGAGGGCTGCATGAGTGGTTCAGCTGTTGCCTACGTGAATGTTTCCTGCTGATGCAATGTAAGCTGTAGTAAAAGAGAAGTTGCAGATACCTCCTAGGAGGGCAAGGAAAAACAATTCTGGATGAGATCAGTGGTACAGGCCAAGAAAGAGAAAGGAAAATTTAACTGTTTTTTTTTTTTCTTTAACCATATGTAAAATATAGCATTGTCTTTTGTCTTTGTTCAGAGAAGATATTTTCTTCAAATCAAACATTCAGAATAAAGGCTTCCAATTAATTTGACTTAGTGCTGCACAATATCTGGTGTTGTGGGATAATTAGCATTGGTGTTTAGAAAAATCATTTATTTTGAGTCATGCCTTCTAAAATAACGTTGTTAATTAATGAGAACAAATAGGAAAGCTCCTTTCCCTAGCTTTTGCTTTAGTTTGCAAGAACCAAAGCAACATCTTTTCCTCATTAATTATCCAGTTAAAGAAAGGCAATAACGAAAGGTAAACAACAACAGAATACAGGAACATCATAAGGTCTTTTTAAGAAATGAGATCAATGCACACATGATACACTCCATGTAGCTTATGATACCATTCCATGTAGATTCAAGCTACCTCCACATATCTGGCCCATGATTTTGAGAGTGGAATCACATTTGCTGGCTCTGGTCTATTTATGCTACTGAATTGTGTGATGTTAGTGGACTGGTAGGTAGTACTCTGTCGAGACAGAGAACATAAAGATATCCAAGTTTCAATCAAGTTTGAATATGGCTGACTACTTTTAGATAAAAATAAATAAATAAAAATTATTACAAGAATGCAGTAAATAAATAATAATTATTATTGCAAGAATTCAGGTTCTAAACTCAGTTGTACAGGAAATTAACTTAGCAGTTCCTTCCAAAGGCTTGCCTTCCTATACTGATGGCTCACAACCGTGCTGTGTTGCTATGTTTTGTTGAATTGATATTTCAAATCTGAATGCTTTTCAGTAGGACGTAAAGAGAATGCCTCACATTCCAAAATACATACTTACAAAGTTATTTTCATTCGAAACTCAGGAAGCTCAGCAAAAGACTCCAAATACTTACAGCCCCTTGAGATACTTACATATGTATCCACACACACAAAATGCTTAAAATATTTTAATTTTCAAGTGAGTGTACTTCATTAGCATTTGTCTAAACAAGATTAAATTAGTTATCTATGTACCATAGTGCAGAAGCTTATTTACTGGATAATTCAGATTTAACCCTCTAAGAATTATTTTGTTTCTATCCATGGAAAAATAACAAAGCTTTCTGTAGACTCTGGGTTAGTTTATTGCAGTTTTGAGGAGTAACAGCAGATACAGTTCTGGGAAGGGGAAAACAGCGTGAGGGGTTAAAATAAGGACATCTTGAATGTTCATTTTAGAGAAAATGATTTCTAAAATTTGGAAGAAACCCAACACAAGCAAATTATGAAGTGTCTTAGGGATATATAACAGGAAATTACAAACTGCTTAGTTTATGATCAGTTGTAACAGCTTGTAAAGAGAGATTAAATATGACTATAACATATAAAGAGATGAAGATGGAGAATCTTGTTTAAAAATAATGTCACCACCATTAAACAGACAACATTTCACATGAAAAACAGATTTTTTTATTTATAAGAAGATTTTAAATGAATAGAATCCAGAAAAATAATATTGTTGACAAAAAACATATGCTTATTTTTTCAAAAACGATTTGCTTTTGCACTAGATGCTCCCTTTTAGGACTGAAGTACTATCTTCTTCTCTGTATTCGCATTGTAGTGCGAACCTCTGTTGTCAGTTCACTGGGTGTAACATCAGTATTCTGGCTGTAAACTGTTGCCCAGTATTTGAAGACAATCCAAGCTCAAGAACTTGACTTGCCCTTTCAGCAGTCTGAAGGATTTTCTGGAATAAGTAACCATTTCAAAATAATATTTAGTTCCAGAGCACGATTGGGTTGTTCACATTAACATTGATCATTTGAATCCTTTTGCCTTCTGATTTGTGTTTTCACTACTAACTTTCTTTAGAAAGTATTCAAAAGAAAAAACAACAGTAGGAGGAGAGAATGATGCTATTTAAAACATGACTGGTCATTTTAAAAACTGTTTTGTCTACTATTAAGCACAGTACTCTGCTTTTTACATTGTTCTGTTAAGTAATCCTATATGTTTGTTGGTAATAGTTAGCTATTGACTAATTATTATATTAACTACACAATAGTTAATATTTATTAATAGTTAATAGTTAACTCAAATATTAACTACTCAAGAAGTCTGCAGGCTAAAAAAGCTTGATTACACTGCAGGGATGAGCCATGTCCATATTATTTTCACTTTTACAAAATTGCTTAATGTAACATTGGCTAGCCCCTTGGAGTTCTACAGTGTCACAGAATCAGATTGAGATTTTATAGTTGAAACCAGAAGAAACGACTGGAGGTCACCTGTTCTAGCAAGGGCACTCATATCGGTGATTTCTATGCAGAAGAATTACTTTTACCAAAGCAACTGGATTTTGAGGAAACTAATAGCAGTAGCTATTAGTGAGTGGATCCTAGATGGTCTTTGAGGAAAAAAAACCTTTCTGTTTAGAAAATTTTGTGTATTAAACACTAGGAAATTATCAAAATATCTTATCAATGAATACATCATTGAAATCAGTGTGAAATCTGGGGTCACCTAAAATCATTTCTGTTTTCCTCACTTTCAATTAGGATAAACATGATGAATTAGAAGTACATACGATTTAGCAGTATACTTTCTACAAGATTCAGACCTGTAAGTTACAAATAAGCTTTGAAATTTTACTGAGACATCTATGAAATACATTGCGGCTGTATGTAAATTATCTAGTGATATTTTTTTCTGGAATATAAATTATTCCATAATAAAGTACTAATTTAATTGAAAACTAATTACTAAATACTGGTTGCTACTTCCATCACATTTCTACTGTCATTAAAGCCCATCTTTGACCTTATGCTTTGCTGCTTGGTACTTTTTTTTTCACAGAATGACAGTTCAAGCTTATGAAAAGATGACTCATTTAAGAAAAGGAAAACTAAATGAAAAAGTAGGACTTCACACAGTTTTGCTTCCTTAGACATCAAAGATGAAGAGAAACTGTTTCAAAGGCTTTCAAATAGCTAAATTATTCCCGCTACAGTTTTTACTGATTCTTTATCATCTCATCTGTGAGATTTACATTAATCATAGCAGGAGGCTGAATTTTCAAGATGTAACCATGGTTAAGAGCATGGAGTTGTGAGGGTAGTTCTTTAAACATCTGATTCTTCCCTGAAATAGTTGTTTAGCCTCTTTTTGTGGAATGGAAAACTAGTACTGGGAATTCATTCCACCTATTTAGGCAGCTGCTGTGGGTGGAATGAAGGGATTGCCTCATATAGTACCTTTCTGCTGACCCAGAGGAAGCTTGCTTAGATAGGCCATGTAGGTATTAGAGGTTTAGCATGAGGCACTAATTCTTACATCTGAATACTGTACAGCTTACTGGGGCATGCAGTACTGGAGAGCAAGAAGAAAATGCACAGGCAGTAGAAACAGGGATAGGTAATCTGTGAGGAGTATAGAGATGCTGCTAGACTGTTTAGGGATGGGGTCAGGAAGGCCAAGGCCCATCTGGAACCCCGTGGCAAGGGGTGCTAAGAAGAATAAGAAAGATTTCTGTTGGTACATCAACCAGGAAAGATCAGGAGAGCCATAGTAAGCAACATAGGAGGGCTTGTAACAATGAACAAGGAGAAGGCTAAGATGCTCAACACACTTTTTGCCTTAGTCTTCACTAGTTATTGCTCTACGCACAGCCCTCAAGTGGATGATTCAGAAGGTGGGAACCTGGGGAGTGATGCTGCTCCAGCTGTAAGCAAAGATCAGGTTTGTAACCACCTAAGGAACCTGAACATCCATAAGTCTATGGGTCCTGATGAAATGCACCTGAGTCCTGTGGAAATTGGCTGACTTAGTTGCCAAGCCACTCTTGATATTTGAATGATGGTGGTCAGTTGAAGTCCCTGGTGACTAGAAAAAAGGCAATGTCACACCCATTTTTAAAAAGGATAGAAAGGATGAGCGTGGACCAGTCAGTCCCACCTGTATGCCAGGAAAGATCATGCAGCAGATCTTCCTGGAAGCTATGCTAAGGCACATGGTAGACATGGAGGTGATACGGGATAAACAACGTGGCTTCACCTTGCCACTTTTTATGATGATGTAACTGTGACAGAGAACAGCGAAGAGCCATCTAGACTTTAGTAAGGCCTTTGACATGGTCCCCACAACATCCTTCTCTCCTAATTGGAAAGATACAGATTTGACAAGTGAACTGTTCAGTGGATGAGGAACTGGATATGAGATTGTACCCAGAAAGTGGTGGTCAATGGCTCAAAGTCCAGATACAGATCAGTGTCAAGTGGTGTCCCTCAGGGGTCAGTACTGGGATCAGTGGTCTTTAACACCTTCATCAGTGACATCAACAGTGGAACTGAGTGCACTCTCAACAAGTTTGCGAATGATACCAAGTTGTGGGGTGCAGTTGGCATGCCTGATGGATGGGCTGCCGTCCAAAGACATCTTGTCAGGCTCAAGCAGTGGGACCAGGAGAACCTCTTGAGATAACAACATATTCAAGAGCAAGGTCTTGTATCTGGGTTATGGCAGCCCTCACTAGTAATATGAGTTGGGGAATGTAAGCACGGTGCACAGCACTACTGAAAAGGACCTGGCGGATAGAAAGAGGGGCATGAGGCAGCAATGTGCCCTCACAGCCCAGAAGGCCAACTGTATCCTGGGCTGCACCCAAAGCAGTGTGGCCAGCAGGGTGAGGGAGGTGATCTTGCCTCTCAGCTCTGTGCTGGTGAAGCCTTACCTGAAGTACTGTGTCCAAATATAGAGTCCTCAATGTAGGAGAGACATGGACCTGTTGGAGGAAATCCAGAGAAATGCCACAAAAATGATCCACAGAATGCAACACCCCTCCTATGAGTACAGGCTGAGAGAACTGGGGCCATCCAACCTGGAGAAGAGAAGGCTTCTGGGAGACCTGAGAGCAGCCTTTCAGTATCAAAGAAGGGCATAAGAAAGAGAAACTCTTTAGTGGGGTCTGCTGTCATAGGAGAAGGGGAAATGATTTCAAACTAAAAGAGAGGAGATCTAGAATGGATGTGAGAGAAATTTTTTACTGTTGGAGTGGTGAGACACTGGAACAGTTTGCCCAGAGAGGTGATGGATGCCCCGTTGCTGAAGACATTCAAGGTCAGGCTGGTTGGAGCTCTGAGCAACCTGATGGAGATGTAAGTGTCGCTCTTCACTGCAGGGGAGTTGGGCTAGAGTCCCCTCCAACTCAAACAATTCTATGATTCTGTGACTGTACGATCTCCAAAGAGTCTCTGGTTATATTTCTTCAGCAGGAACATATTTTTTCACTTACACGTACCTCCTATTTGTGATGTAATCTCTATTGATGCAAGCCACATTGCCCCAAATCCACACAAAGCTATGAGTCATTTCTGTCTGTTAAGGGATAAAGAGAAATCAAGCAAAGAGAACAGCATATTCTGTTGGAATATTCCTGGAACTGATCTGTCACCGTTCTTTGTCCCTGGTTTGTAGTGTTGAAGCCACGCTTCAGACATTTTGCTGTTTACATGGGAATTAAAAGGATACATACCTTTTGATATTCTTTAAGAAAAGCAGAACATGGATAGAGGCAGGCTAAATAAAACACCGTGTGTCCTTGTTCTCAAGGGGAAGGTGATCATTCATTCTCCAGAAAGCGGTGGCTTAGAGAGCTTGATATCATGAAATATGTAATCTGAATCTGTGCTGAGTTCCATATAGGCAGCTGTGAAGATAATTCAGTACAATCAGAAATCTAAGCAGAATGTGGTTAAGCTTGTCATTCAAACGAAACTTTCTAGTACTGATAGCATCCGTACTTTAAAGCATAGCACCTTGTTCAACATTAAGGGATGTATAAAAATAACTCACAGTATTTTTATGAAAAATTTTCAAATACTTTCAGTTGTCGGCCTTAGTAAGCTAAGTACATATTACAAATCTCTGAACACTGATGTCTTTGTTGATGTTGATGATGTAATGTTACCCCATTTCAGAGAGGATGACAAATGAAATGTTTGATCATTGATCTCACTGCTCAATCCAGATCACGCAGTTCTGCAGCAGTACTATCAGTCCTACTCCAAACCACTGATTTCTCAAGGGAATTTTGTCCTTTCAGAATAACTGTCAGACTTGGTTCCCAAAATTCAAGTTTCAGAGAATCCATGGAACATCTCAGAAGGCCTTTCCAAATTCCATTGTTATCTTCAGCTTTGATAACGTTGACATACGAAACAAAAGTCAACACCCAATATTTCATGCTTTGGTAAGGTATGAAAAAAAAAAAAAGCAAAACTCAAAATAAGTAATGATGACAGTTTTTCTCCTTTTCTTTAAATTCCTACTTTGTGTAAGACTTCAGATGTTAAAATGTGTACTAGATTTCAAAATACTGTCTTTAAAGAATGCTGACTGTTTATAGTATCTTAACACACAGCCAGATAGAATAGGAATTTACAGTTGCATCTCAGAGATTAAAGTTTCATGTAACAAGAAGAAATTAAAAGCTGATGAGTTACTCAGAAAAACAAAACAAAGCAATAAAACCCACACCAGAATACTACCATCTGGACAAGTAAAATAGAATCAGAAATATCCAAGTATTTGTAAACAAAATAAGACTAATTAATTGTAAAAGACATAGTAATGCAAACTGCTAGCCCTATCTCCTTTTCTTCCTGTATCTTTAATCAGAGATTTCTTTTCCTTTGCTTATCAAAATCTGTCATTTTCTGTCCTAACTCTTGTAACAGAAATGGGTCAAAACGTACTGCTTTAAGTAAACAAAGAAAAAACCTAAGTTCTAAAAATTCCTTACATAAAGAAAGTTCTTTGTATCTGCAGCATGCACACATATTAAAGCAGTGAATTCAATTTTGCTAAGAAAAATTAATTAGCTTCTGATTTCAAATCCAGTAATGACTAATGAGCTTGCACTAAAACTGTAAAATCTGTTCCTTTTTCATTTGCTGTAGCTTTTACCACCACTGCAGTAAGCAGGGAGTTTTGATAACTTTCAGTGGTGTGTTAATCTTACCTCTTGCAGAAACTGTGATACTCTGGCTTCTCCATATTCAGAAAACTCCTTTGAATGTATAAATATCCAGTATTCAGTGTTCCTTGTTTAGTCTTTTTTTCATGTTTAAAGTATTATTCATAGCATCTTTTTCTTTCTTCGTCTGAAATTTAAAGTGAAAAATAAATAAAAATCAAAACTGGTATACCATGCCTTCAAAACAGGAAGTGAAACACAGCAATTGACCCAACCTCAGCAATTTTCAGGTTTCTAATACACTTTGTGTTACTGACTTCTAAAAAAATTAAAATATTTTGAAATGTAATATATTAAGAAGTACATCTTCCCTTTCAAGTTCATTTTAGCAAATAGAGTCAAATACACAGACCATATTATCAAACTAAATGAAAGGCTGGGCACTAGTTCCACCTCTCAGGATTCAGTTTAACAGCGTGCTTCAGGAGTGATGTGTCAAAAAGCCCTGATGATGTAATCTTTGCATATTCATTACGGAACATGTGTCTAGATATAGCTTCTTATGTAGGTTTACTGTTAACAGCAGCCATCACTAAAACCCTTCTTTCATGTACAGACTAAGAATACCTGAAAATTATTTTGAATCACAAGCAGTCTAATTGTTAAATAGATAAAAACTTACAGGTATTGTAAATGAAACCAAAACTGCATATACATTTTAATGGGGAAAAAAAAAAGCTAATGTTGGCTAGGTTATCCTACAGTTCATGGCTTGTTTTGTTTGTGAAAGTTAATTTAGTGCATGGTGTGTATGGTGAACCTTGAAAAGGGAGAAAGCTGCTGAATATCTATGGCTAGCAAAGCAAAGACAGTCTTAGTCAGAGGGTAAATCTTCATCAGCAGTTTGCAACTAAACAGTGCTTCCAAATCTGCAATGTTTATGGTCTTGTCTATCATTTTCCCTAAGTAACACAGAATTCAGATTAATTGATTGATGTTTCTGGATTGCCTGAAGTAACTGACGGGGAAAGATAAATAAATAAATATTTAAATGTTTCATAATGTCTTCATCAAATTGACTCTGCAAAGCTTTTGCTTCTCAGAAACATAACACTCCAGTAGAGCTGTTCCAGTAAGAAGATTATAATTTTTCACACATCATTCTTGTTGATGTTTCAATTCTATTACAGTGCCAGCTGCTAATTGCTAAATAATACAAGTCTCTCATCACATGTTTTTATTAGCATGTTATTATCTCTGCAAAAAAAGGGAGATTAATGCAGCACTTTAGTTACAGGATCTAGCCAGGATTTCATACAGAAGAAATTTGACCATGTGTACCATAACGGTTTCTTCCAAGGCTAGATGGGTTTTTCTATTTTGACCTTTAATACAAATGAGCATCAGCATGTAAATTCTGCAGTGCTGAAACATTACCTACAAATTTCTCAAATTTATGAGTAACAGATTACTTTTTTCCTTGTTTTTCAAATGAACTTCAAGAGAAATTTTTTTTAAGTATTCACACATGCAACAAAAGCTCTCCAAAGTAATATAAATTGGCTACAAGATAAAATCAATATTTGAATTAAAATTTGTCATTAAACTGATAGTGAACAATAATACATAGGAGCTTAGTAGAATTAAGGTGTTTGCTTTCAGAATAATGAAATATTTCACCAGTCATGAAGTCAATTAAACATTGTTTTCTTTGCTATTTATCTAGCAAGCATGAAGTTTACTGCTGTTTTTCCAGTTTTGCAAACCTGGAATCACTCTGATTGAAAAAATCTGACCACAGCACTGCAAAGATGCAGTCCCACCTTGGAGACTTTCAGGCAGAGACTGCAAAAATGATTAAAAACACAAAAAACTGTGCTTATAGTTCACATCTTTTTAAATGGCTGTGTCTTCTGTAGATTCCTACCTAGACATTATTTTTTTCCACTTTTTTATTTTATTTTATTATTATTATTTTTTTTACTGGAAATGCATCTCTCATTCACCTGCTTGTTCTCTACTACTAATACAGACTTACTCTCCACAACTTATTCCCAGCTTTCCAACTCCATTAACATCCATCTTCCCTGCTTTATCCTTTGTTTTGAGCAAAAGAAAATACCAACAAAAAATACAATCAGAGAACCCACAACTTGGCTCTGAACATGGAAAACAGTGGTGTTGTTTTTTTCCTAACAGTTCAAAGGATTCTCTTTCCTTTGCATGATATACTTGTGTCGCAAAGAACACGAGAAATTGACTTGTTTGGGGGAAAAAGATATGAGGAATAGTGAGGAATTATCCATAATGATGGAAATCGTTCTTAGTCCTGAGGTTATATGTTTAATTTCCCAAAGACAAAAGGATCTGAAGTTTCCTGCTATGCACTTCGACAAAATCAAATCAGAGCCTGGCCATCTGATATTAAAATTACTGCAGTGGCATAAAAAACTGCTTCTGTTCCTAGTATGAATGAGAGACATCCCTCAGAAATGCAAATCCAGACAGAAAAAAGCCTTATGCGTTGGAAGTTTTATACTTCTTACTGTCAGTTTTGTCTGATCTTTATTTGTTATCCAAATAGATACAGGCTTTCATTTTTAAATTAAAGACCACTTTAATTTAAAGATCAGCGCAGCAACCCATCTGGAACGTGTTTTCCAGATTTGCCTGCAACCAACAGCTCTCATTCTCACGTTCACTGACAGGCAGACAGAATTGCTCAACACTGAACATGAGATCTTGGTCATTGCAGCGAGTTCTCTGCCCTTGTAGGCAAGCAGAGCACAAAAATCTCCCCCATAAACTTGCTCAGTTCCATTCAAAAATGAATTTCTTTTGTTGCTGTCACTCTTACTGGAAAGCTGTTCCAGACATGTCAGAGAAATTTGTTTCAGTAGCTTCAGTGTTAAATGGTGCTCATTTGTAGTTACACTCCCACTTTTTCTTCTTATCCTGAACAGTTCAATTTAATCTTAGTGTTTATCCTAGGATATATTTAAAATAAGCTGCCATTTTTTTCAGACTGTGTTTTGCCAAACAATCAAAGCCTTCTGCAATGACTCCTAGGTTATCATCCCCAGTGAGCTTTTCTGCATGTTTCCCAAGTCAGCAGTCACACTCCTTGAGCACTGGCAACAAAGTGTTATGTGCCATGCCTAGGATGATGTGCCACGAGCATCTTCCTCACTAGTATTGAAATTCATACTGCTAATACCACCTAATAGTGGTATTGTTGTTGATAAAAGTGTTTGTTGCTGACAAAAGTGTTTGTTGCTGACAGCCTGTTGTTGCCTCCCTTCATCATTATATCCACTCATTAACTTTTAAACTCCAGCACAAGTTCATTTTAACCATTTCCAAAACTCGGATTCATCAGGGGAGAGCATGGCAGTGTTAGTGCTGTGTACTTCTTGTGAATGCCATGAAATGATCTAAGCACTTCCAGCAAGGATTTAGAGCAGAGCTCCTCTCTGAAGATGTCTCTTTCTGTCTCATTTCATTGGCTTCAGGACTACAGACCTCTTCAGTAGCTAAATTAAGGTGCCTAAGTTATAGAAAGCAACTCTGATCTGAGTATATGTCAATCTAAACTCTTCCCTCCTTATCCTTAGGCTCTTCAAGACCTAATTGCAAGAGAAGAAGGTCCTCCTTGGTACCAACTGTGCTTCTTCATTTTACTTCCCCAGCAACTTTGTTAGCACAAGATGTGCCATTTCAACTCATGGAAACATTAAAAAGGCTGAAAACTTATCCACAATAAAATCTTCAAGAAATTTCTCTGTGTATTCCCTTTCAACACTTACCTCCTGCAGCCCTCAACCTTTGTCCTGCAGTGATCAAATGGCATTTATCTGCATTCTTAAATGTAGGCATTCTTGTTAGTATTCTCCAGACATCTCTAACATCACCTTGCAAATGATGGGAACATAACGCTACCTGGATTCATAAATTTGGGCAGCACTTTATGAGATGTTGATTTCAAAAGGATTTGCACAAAGAGCCATTCCATGTGCCACCAGGTCTGCTGTGCAAATCATCCATAGGATGATTCCTTATAACAACGTTAAGTTCTGCAGGGAGAGATAAGAAGTCATAATTCCTTATGTACCACAACAGATCAGGGGAAACAAACTACCAGTGTCTTGGATTTTCCTTCCAGCTGAACATGATAAACGTTTGTCAAACTAAGTGTAAGAAAAATGTTCCTGCAGAATGTGCAGGTTGATAAGGCAGGTTAATACGGCAGGTGTCCCAAAGCTTTGAAAGATAGCATCAATTTTTTAGCTATTTTGGATAAAATTCACTAATATCTTGGGGCTTTTCTTCAACTTCAGCTAAGATAATTTCCATTTCCATTAACTATCCTGGTTTTGCCCCAAAATTCAACATCATTATCTGTACTTGCAACTGAAGAAGGTACTTATTTAAATTTAAGGATCTTCTGAAATTACCTATAATCTTGACCATCTCAACAAGTTTTCTTTTCTCCTTGCTTTATTTTAATTAAAATTGTTAAGAAATATTTATTATCATTTCAAATAACCTTTTAAATCTCTGGTAAATCTTGACTTGCTGTCCTCTTGAACTCCTGAATATGACTGTTTATAGCAGCATTTAAGTGGGAGGAGAAAGTTAATCTCCTCTGAAAATCAAACTCCACTTCTATGCTCATAAAGATTCTAGCCTGAATCGTTAAGTGTTTTCAAAAGCATGTGAGAAATGAAGAAGGTTAATTACCAGAGACTTTCATGTAAGTCACTTAGATTTTTTTTTAATTTTCTTATCCAGGGTTGAAAAGTGTCAGCCATGTAATCTGAACGTTTTGTAGTTAGCTCACTTTGTATACAATGAATAACTAACAACTCATTTATATCTTCCATATTGCAGGTATAAAAAGAATAACATTTTTCAGAAATAGCTTTCCGTATGTGCATACAGTGAGTATCATTTTACTGCACATGCTCCTTATTTGCCATTCCACTCTTTTGTTTTGAGTTGGTACAGCTCGTAACATTTTGACTTGCTGGTTTATCTGAAAAATGTCACCATTTGTTTTATTTCAAATTAGCAAAAATCATCATATTTTAGAATCAAGTAAGAATCCTGAAAAGATCAAAGCCACTGACTAAATCTCTGTGGGGTTTGCAGTAACAATTATAAGACAGTTCCCTCAAACCAGTTTGAGGCATTTTTTTACAATAAGGTATTTTTTCTTGATTCTACATTCTGGTTTATTACAGAGGAACCAGCTGCAAATGTCCTGTCACTTTTAATACAGATAGTATTTTTTAACTTCTGATTCGTATATAACCACTGGCAGTAAATTGGAGATTTAAAATGCTTTTTAAAATGAGGTCTCTTCGTATTTCTCCTTGAGTATATACGCTGTGATGATTCTGACAGCTGAATAAACAGTAGATAGATTTTTTTCCTAAAAGACAATAACTTTATAGAAATTAGATAATAAAAATCTGATACACTCTCAAGGTTATATAAAGACAAAACAATTAAATAACAAGAACGTGCACGTGAAAGAAGGACTGCCTGTCTCTACACTTCAGGTACAACCTACAAGTACTACTGGGAAAGGAGGGCAGAAAGGGCTGTTCTCCCAACAAAAGTTTTGCCCTCATAGCAGGAAGAAATCACTACAGTTTGTGTCATTCTTCCTTAATTCAGTGAATGGAAGAGTGATTCTGAATAGAACGGAAGTAGCTCAAGAGCTTACATGTTTTCTGGGATACGAACTTAAGACTGGAATTGTTATTTTGTTAAAAAGTAGTGGTTTCAACATATACAGAGGAAAGAATTTGCAGGTTGCAGACCTTTTCTTATTTGGTGTTATATGAACGTAACATATAAGAGAGCTGCCTTGTACTGCTTTTGGAAGGTGCCTCCTCAGCCCCAAGTCATGAGTTGTGTTTGCATGTGTTCATACATCGACACCTCAGTCAGTTATTCATTTTCTTCCTAGGGTGTGGGTATGAGTCTATGTTTTGGATTTAGGATGAGAATGATGTTGATAGCATACCATTGTTTTAGTCATTACTGAGCAGTGCTGAGCAGATCTCAAATGGAAAGACAATATCAGTGAGTTCTGGTGATTTCTCCTAGCTGAAAGTTGAAATTCTGGTATCTACAAGCAGTCTTGTCAACACCACAAAGTTCAGGACTCTGCCTCTCTTTCCTACTCAGGACTTTGAATGCTCTGTATCTGTATAATTATTGTGCTTATTCTTAATACCTGATCTAAAATTCTAGACAAGTACTTGTAATTGAAATAATCTTTACTGCCTTTATTTTCCAGTATCAAGAAAGCGTCTTCCAAAATGCTTATGTTTTTATTTCAAAACTAGTCAAAGATGCAGAAATCTTCCAACTGTACTCATCTTTTGAGCAATGTGCGTAAAGATTTTTGTCCTCTTATGTAACGCAATGCAAACATATAATTTTCCCTCAGCGTCTTCAGTCTTGTCTTCAGTTAGAAACTGTCCCTAAAATGCTATTCCAATCTCCTTTTTGTTTAAAACTTGATTTACTTTAGTATTATATATTATTGTTTGTTCTTAATGACAGCCCTGACAGTCTATGTGGGGACTTTAAATAATGGTAAATATTAGCAAATAATACAATCTCAAGAAGCAGAAAGTAATTACTTCCTTTTAACAAACCTCCTTTATGTCTCAGTTCAAAAGGAATAGTCTTACATCAGTTCTCACATTTTGAGGTGTTCTGAGGAACAGACACATTGGTAATTCGAGGTCGCAGTGTCTGTCACAGCAGAGTGGCAGCTCAAAGCTCTTTTTATGTTTTTAATGGGAAGTGGGAGAAGGAAGAAGAGCCAGAGGGAATGTTGTAGGGCTCCGGGTCTACTTCCAGGGATCACATGAAATAAATGTGGCTGCAGGAGTTAGCTGTGAGTTGTTCTACCAGCCTCTTTCCCTTGGACTCTGGCATTCCTCACCAATAGCTGGCTTTACGAAAGGATCTGGTAAGCACTTAAGAAAAAGTACTGAAGTCAGTGAAAGTCTTCTTGGTGATCAGATTCATTTCCTCATTTGACTTCTACACATTATTAGCTCCAGCGTGTGTCCTGACTATGGGGCCTCTCTGAATTATAAGGTCACAGAATTGCAAGACTTGCAAACAGAAATTCCATATTTTCATGCCGACTGGTAAGTCAATACTTTCAGGTCTCCCTGGTCTTTTTAAACCCAGTGCAGGTATTTTCAATCCCCCACCCCCCACCCACATCCAGAGCTCTGGTCTCCATCTTTCCATTAGGGTTTTGGATGGTAACAAAGGTGCAGGCTTGAGGGGAATCCCTGATTGTCCTCATTCCCAATGGTACTAATTTCCTAGGTCTCAGAGTTTGTAATGCAGTTCAGGGGGATGCAACTGGATTTCTTTTGGAGGAAATTCAACCTGAGGCCCCTCTCCAGGGTGCACATCAGGCACTGCAACCACAAATACACTGTTTTGTGGCAATTGGCCCTTCAAACATCTTCAAACTGCGTGCTTTGTCATGATGTTTGACCCAGAGGATTGAACTACATCAAGGACAATAACATCCTGGAGCCACATGGTGTGTGGCATTTGGGATCTCAATACCAACTCTTTCGGTCTACCAGTTCACTCCTGTAATAGAAATTTATTTGCTTACACAGACATACCCTCAATCTCACAGCTAGATTCCTGTCTTCTGACAAGATATGAAGACAAGAGGAGTTACGTTTGTGTGTATGTTTATTTATTAATTAATACTAAACGTAAAGCACAACAAAACTAACTTTAGAATCTTTTTTCTACTTTCTAAAAATGCTATCCTTGGAAATTTAGTGCTTACAGGTTATGATTTTCAGTAAGATTCTGTTATTCACTCAATTTTCCAGCAGGACTGATTGATACTGAGTGGGTGGCAATCAAACAACCTGCCAAGGTCACACAAGGAGTCATTGCTTTCCCTAAAACTGCAACCCAGCATCCTGCTGAGTCCTGCTTTATACAGGCTAAAGGTAGCCTCTACCGACCGACTGCTGAAGAAAAACGGAACAATGTTTAATGGTCCCCATGTTAATGGATCTAGCACTTAGGTTAATACCCAACAAAGGCAGCAAGTAATTCTGATGGTTGGATTATGGAATAGGGTTTTCTTCTGCAGTGATTGTGGTCAGTCTATTTTATTGGCCTGTTTATTATGCCCAACTTGGAAAGAGAACATTCTTAAAGCTTTGTATATGTATGTATGATTAAGAAATATTTAATATTAGAAACAGAGTCCTGTGCTCCTCTCACAACATGTTTTTGGTAAGGATGAATGTTTTAAGTGCTCCATGTAGATTATAATCTGTAGAGGAGTGATGGAATTATTTTGGTATTCTTAGTGACACCTCATGTCCTGTCGCCCAGCTACACTGCTTTGTTCCATATGAAGTATTAATGTGAAAAAAACTATACTTTTACCATTCAGGCCAGAGTAAGTGAAGTGTCATGCTTTTTAGTCTGAATTACTAGAAATTCATGCTGCTTGATTTTTCCATGTGCTCAGAATCATTAACTAAATGAATAAGAAAAGGGTAATGAAGCCCATAAACTTGTTAAGAGAAAATAATTAAAATATGAAATGCTTGATTATGTCACTCAGTGGCAGTGCAAGCATACTTTGAAGGTACATAACATCCTAAGGTATTGAAATGACGGATAATGTAGTGAAAATGAAATGATCTCTACCGAAAGGAAGGGAATAACCTGAAAACAAAAAGATCCTGACACAAGTTATAATTGCTAAATGATTTAGGTATAAAAAAAATTAAAAATAAAAAAATTGCCAGATGATTTTGCAGTCACAAAAAAGCAGAGACAGACTTAGAAAACTCTTCCACTGACTCAATCTGTACAGTGCACAGTAACACCTGTATATGCTCGACCACTGCCCTCCCACACTGCACGGAAAAGATGTCAAAGAAGTGCACCCCAAAAGCTGTGATTAGAACCAGTGGCAGGAAGCCCAGTGCTCCTTGCCCTGAGCCTTTTCATGTCACTGTGTTCACACTTCACGCAGCAAGGGCAGCAGTCTGGCTCAGGGCAGGGTGAGTCCCTCAGCATCACCAGAGACATGAGTGGCTTTGTCTCCCAGCTGTGCCGCTGCTGAGGAACCTCTGCTCTGAGCTGTGTGAGGATCCTGCTGCCTGCAAGGCAGATGATGGAAGGACTGGTCCTTTCCATGAAAGCATCCTGTTACTCTCAAAACAAACAAACAAACAAACTAACTAACAAAAAACAACTACTGAACTGAATGTTTGAAGATAAAACATATCTTTATAGTCACTTTAATGGGTGCACTTGTCCACCTAAATGGTGTTTACCTTAAGAACTGCTTTGTGGGAGTGGAAAACTTTCTCCTTGTGATAGAAGCTTGGTTGAACCACAGAACAAAGAAAACAGTCACTAGAAGTATTTACATATCCATATTATTTTTACCTGTACGATCCAAGAAGATTATTTTAAATCAATATAAGTAGGTTGCTCCAAAAGTAATGTCTCTTGTTTTTTTATCTGGTAATTGCAGCAGCTGTAAAGAGCACAATAACACTATTTCGTAGAGAAAATTCTCAGCTATAAAACACCACTTATCAACATAGTTACCACCATTAGTGATGCATTTTCACCAGCGATGAACAAGAGCCTACATGCCAAGCTCCTAAAACTCTGCATGGCCTTCTTGAATGAGGCTTGTGTTTAACATGACTTGTAACCACCACCGAAACACAACACCCACCACTTCACTGTGCTTACATCCGTGTTTTGTCTCCTTAAATGTTCAGTGATGAACATCAGTGGGAGCAAATTTTTCCTCATGGAGGCATTCTATAAGGAATTGGAAGGTAATAGCTTCATACACCCTTCCATGCCAGAAGCCCTTCTACTGTGCTGCTCCTCTGCTGCCATCTGTCACACAGCAACCAAGTATGACAGAACATTGGTGGGAAGGTTCAACTCCTACTGCCATACCACCAACATCTGCCTCCGATGTCGTGGGCCAAAATCATAAAACAGGAGGGATTACAAACAGAAGTTTTCAGAATTCAAGGCACACTCTGTAAGTGGCATTATCTCTTCAGAAATTCTGCTGTAAATAAATCAAAATTAAGAAGAATAGGGTAATCTAAGCTATGCGGAAAACAAACAAACAAACAAAAAGACCCGCCTGCTTAAATTTGGGATTAGCCTTATGCAGAGGAACCTTCAGAGATTACAGTGGAGTGATCCTAAACAGCTATGGTTGTGTGCAGCTCTATCAGTTTCAGCTACAACTAATTAACCGCTAGAAGGACGATCCTATCAGGAGTAAATGTGTATCAGCTAGCTGGGCTGATCACAGTCTGAGGTCATTTCAACTCATTTGCCATGTTACAGCATTCGGAACCATTTTGGTGGACAAAAAGTAGATTCAGATGCCTGAAAGAAAAGCAAAAGAGAGCAGCTCAAGAATTTTAGATGCTGTCTGGGAATAGTCTTGCAGTTATCTGCAATCTGAACAATTTGAAAAATAGCCTGTCTAGTGCACTGTATGCTTTGCTGCAATGGGGGATCTAATATACAAAAGAGTGTTTTATAGTGTTTACTGGAGCATTTATTTTCCTCTCATGTAAATAGACAAACTAAAAACTAATCCTATCAAGAAAATGCAGATAATTTATTCATTAACTTAGCCCAATAAATTGGAATAAATCCATGTAAACAGCTATTAATGAGCAACTAATCCCCTAAAAATATTTCAGGAGAGGAAAAAAAAAAAAAAAGTAACCTGTCATGTGTTCAGGTGGTGGGTGTAATGACCCCCAGAACAAGCAGTTCAAAACTGCCAACTACAGGCAGAATATCCACTCGAAGTTACTGTTTTAACTTGAGAGCTCTGGCACCTATCTTGCATCACAGTTAAAGGATCAGTAGCCTTATAAATCTGGAGTCAAATCATTTACCGAACACCTGGTTATTAGGTACAGCCTAATGGGATGCTCAAAATCTCAGCTGAAAGTGCATTATTGTTAACATAGTAGATAATGTTCAAAAAAGATTTCAAACGAACCTGCTTGTTTGAAAAGACATTTTCAGATTCTGAAATCCTTTCAGAGCTTTGTTCATCCAAAGACAATAGCTAGCAGGCTGCCTAAGAAAGAGAGGCTGATAAAGAGAAAACTATTATATCTGGCACTTCTTTTGAGGGAAGCTGTAACTCCTATGTCTCATTTTTTTCTGCTCCGCTTGATAATGTAATAATTCTCATGAATGGAATACACAGAAATATAATGAAAAATGATATGATTGTCCAATGAAAGATAAAGCTATTTGAAACTCAGTGGTTTCAAAGTACTGAACAACACTTTAGCTTTCTGGTAGTCTGCTGAAATCAACAGAGCTCATTTGCCTCCAGAAATCGACACTACTATCAAAATTTAATGAGGTTTTGTCTCTACCTGGACTTACCTACAGGTGAATCATCCCAGGCTACATGCTTGCAGAATCTCAGAACCGCAGGATGGCTGAGGCTGGCAGGTATCTCTGTGTCCATCATTCCACCCTCAGCTCCAGCAGGGACCCCCTGAGCAGGGTACCCATGGCCATGTCCTGGCAGCTTTGATAGATTCCTAAGGAGAAGACCCCACAGCTTCTGGGCAGCCCATGTCAGTGCTCCCTCACCTGCATAGCACAGCACTGCTTCTGTTCTTCAGGTCAAACTTCCTGTGTTTCAGTTTGTACCCTCTGCCTCTTGTCCTGTCTCCATGAACCACTGAAAAGAGCCTGTCTCTGTCCTCTTTGTGGCTTCTCTTCAGATATTGATATACACTAATGAGAGACACACTGAGATTTCCCTTTTCCATTCTGAACAATCCCAACTCTCTCAGCCTTTCACTGTGGGATGAAACCAGTCAACCTCATGGATGCAAAGCCTCTTGCAGATTTCTGAGGTGGTGCATCTCATGTCTGCTTGATTATTATCATGAAGGAACCACTTCCACATTATTTTCCTTTTCCAGGATCATCTGAATCATCATCATGAGGAGGACTGAGATCAAGCTAGATAGCTTCTGACCCTTTACTGTCCACAGCATACGCAGCAGCCATTATTTTAACAGGGTGTATTTGAGTAGAGTTTAGTAAATGATCCCGATGGATATAGGCATTGGCTAACATTCTCATTACAGGCAAAGTGCAGACAATTGAGCTACTCATCCCTGTTCCACCATACCTGGATTCTCTTTGGAAGGTACAAAAATGAATATATACAAGATATTTTAAAATAATAAAGCAAAATCTTCACCTGACATTGGGATATTATTGTTGATGCTGTTGTTAGAAGTCAATGAACTACAGGTAAACTGCAGGTTTACTTGTAGACTCCCCTGTGAAATAATTCATTCAAGGCCTAATCCAGATAGTACAGAGTTCATCAGTATTCCTTTTACTGACTATGATTGTAGGGTTTTGATTGAACCCTTAACTTCTGCCCTCATATGAGTGCACTGAGAATTTGGCCTACCTGATTTATTAAAAGAAACAATTTTTCTTGCATGAAGCATCAGCAAGTAGCATTCAAATATGGAAAATAACTTGAAGCGTCAGGATATCTGTTTCACATGCACAGAAGTGTTTAGAAATACCTTAAGGCCTCCATGCCAATGAGGATGGAGTACTCCACACAGGTATAGCATTACTGCTGGGGTCTTGTCCTCCCATGTGCCAACTCTTCTTTTGGTTAATAAAATATGCCCACTGGGTTCCAGGACTACATGATGGATAATGGGCTGAAGAGACAGAGACAGACACAGAAGGGAATCTAAAAGGTGAGGAGTGTAAGTTCAGGTGTCAAAGACTGATTTCATGTAGACCCATCTTCAAAGTGCTCAGAATACAGAACAGGTGGCAAGCAGAGCACATCAGAGCAAGTGCTGTCTGCTGCTGAATCCAACCAAGCATTGCTCTTTGGGACATAAACCAAGCACCTATACTTCTGTGGCATTATAGCTACTAGATTCATTTTAAACTAACCTTGCAAGTTCTGAAAGCAATAACTAGAAGAAAAGATGACAGTCATTTACAGGTATTCCCAAACCCATAAATAACAGTTTCTAGTACAGATAGGTGACATTTGGTGAGTTAAACAGATCAATTTAGCATCACTAATATATGAACGCAGGTAACAACAATACAAGAACCAAACCTTGAGGGACTGCGTCAAGGCTGTAAGCAGCTTCAGATCACTGGTCTTTACAAAGCAGTTATTTTATGTAGACATGATGAATAACACTTCAGCCAGGCTAAGGCCAGGACTGGTATATGCTTATCCTATTACTTCCAGGTACTCTGGCAAAAAATTATACTTAAATATCAAGTAAATAAATAGGCTTCTTTAAAAATATCTGTTATTTTGTCATGCAAAGTGTGGCAAAGATAATGGAACGTGGAGATGTGAAGCCTCAATATTGGAGCACTAAAATTGCAATTGATAATCGCATTAGCAGTATAATAAGCAATAGTATAGATGAATTTTATACCTAACAGTAGAAAATACAGAGAGAAGTCATCGCAATAGAGCCAGCAGCCCAACATGGGGCAATACATCGGTCAGCAGAACTAGACAATGAAATAGGACAACTAGGGAACTTGCTTATGTCTTATAAGTAACTTTAATTTTAAAGTTTAGGGATAAAGAAATACGGTTTGTAACACTGGATAGATTTGTTATTTTGGAGGAAAGATATGTACAAAATATGTTCATGACAAGAAGTTACAAAAAATTCTAATTGAATAAGGATCTCTTAAGCATGAAATGAGTAAGATTTATGGAATCTACCTTCATGTAAAGCAGTGGAATCGGTCTGAAAATTCATAATTCACAGTTTCGTCATGAGTATAATGAAATGTGATCTTGCAGTTCAAGCAAACTTATCATTAAAAGCGTTGAATAAAAGAAGCATTAAAGCATAGTTATATTTGACAATCTGATACAGATATTGAAATTAGTACTGGGCTAATTAAAATGTTCACTAGAACAAAAAGTCTTTTAGATTTAAAATTGTTATCATAAGCTACCAAAAATTAAGATTTAAAAGGCTGATAAAGCAACTCTCTAAATGACTTAAGTCACTCTTTCCTTCTAAGGTATTGAAGTGTACTTCAAAACCAGCACAGTAAAGGGGAAGTTGCATGGAAGAAGGTGCTTTTGATCACAGAATGGAAGGATGGTTGAGACTGAAAGGGTCCTCTGAGATTACCTAGTCCAAATGTCAGCTGGGAGAAAGGAGTGAGCAATGGGAGAGAAGCAGCAGTGGATGAGACCTAAAGGAGCAGCCCGAGGAAGAGGAGAAGAGGAAGCCTGTGGTGGGGCAGGAGGGCTGGGGGAGCTGCCGCCCATGGGCTGTGCTGAAGCAGTGCCTGCAGGGTGGGCCCCACGGTATGAAGCCATGTTGGAGCAGTACTTAGAGAGCTGCAGCCTGTGGGACCCCGTGTAGGATCAGTTAGGGAAGGACAGCATCTATGGGAGGGAGCCTGTGTGGAGCAGGGGCAGAGAGCTACCGTGGAGGAGCAGCAGAGATGAAGTGTTATGGCCTCATTGCAGCCGCCACTGCCTGTTCTACATTCCCAATTCCCCTATGCCACTTGAGGGGAAAAGGTAGCAGTGCGTGATAGGAGGCAGGTGTTTGTAATTTGCTTTTAGTCCCCACTGTTCTAGTCTGTTAATAATAGGCTATAAATTATATTGATCTCCCTATACTGAGCCTGTCTTGCCTGTGATGGTAATTCGTGAGCAATTTCACTGTGCTTATCTCAACCCACGAGCATTTTCTGCACTGTATTTTGTCCCCTGTATCCAACTGTATCTTGTTGAGGAGGAGGAGTGAGAAGCAGCTATGTGGTGCTTGACTGCCCATTGGTGTTAAAACACAACAACTCCACAACGTCTTTAAAAATGTTTGTCACAATAAAATAAATGTTTTCCTGGTGCTCAAATGGAGTTTGATATGTTTCGATTTGTTTCTTCTCGTATAGTCACTGGGCACCACTGAGTAGATTCTGGCTCTCTTGTCTTAATTCCTCCCATCAGGTGTTAATACACACTGATAAGACTCCCCACTGAGTCTTTTCTTCTCCAGGCCTTCTTTTCATCTCAGTAGAAATAAAATATTTTTTCATAATTCAGCAGGAAATTGGGTAAATGTTACAAAAATATTCTTAATTTAACTTCCTCCCCATCCCCACAGCTTTTTAATTCGAAAGAAATTTCCAGTTTGTTCCATCCTAGTTTTTATAGGGCGCTTTGAGAAATCTCAGGATATACTTCTGCTCTTGGCTATTTAATTGTAAGATGTTCTAATGGAAAGCTGTGAGCATAGTTAACTTCAAAAGATTTCTTTTTCTTTGGTGAGGAAAGGATCCTAAATTGTCTCTCTTTGTAGTGCTGTGTCTGTTGGCAAATAAAGATTTATCCTGACTTTCTTACACAGATCTAAATATATAAAGCTATAAATAGATGAGTGTATAAGCCCATTTACTAGGGATGGGGGATACATAGAATCACAGACTGAATCACTGAATGGCATAGGTTGGAAGAGACCTTAAAGATTATCCAGTTCCAACCCATTACCATGGGCAGGACTACAACCCACCAGAAGAGACTGCCCATGGCAGTCCATGCCCTCATACCACTCCCTAGTATGGGGTATCCACAGCTTCTCCAGGCAGTCCAGCTTCACCACCCTCTGAGTAAAGAATTTCCACTTAATATCTCACATAAATGTCGCCTATTTTAGTTTAAAGCTATTCCCCCTTGTCCTATCACTATCAGATTATCTAAAATTTTGTTCTCTATTCTGTTTGTTACCTCCTTTTAAGTGAGGTCTATCCAAAGCCTTTTCCTCTTCAAGCTAAACAAGCCCAGCCCCTTCAGCCTGTCTTTATAGGAGAGGTGCTCCAGTCCTTTGATGATTTTCATGGTCCTCTTCTAGATCCACACCAACAGCTGCACATCTTTTTAGTGTTGAGGCCCCAGGCCTGGACACAGTATTCCAGATGGGGACTCATGAAGACAGAGTAAAGGAGGAAAATGCTCTCTCTCTCCCTGCTGGCCACCCCGCTTTCGATGCAGTCCAGGATACTGTTGGCCTTCCAGGCTTCCAGAGCACACTACTGGCCCATGTCCAGCTTTTCATCCATCAGGAACCCCAAAGCCCTTCTCTACATGGCTGCTCTCAATGAATTCTCTTAGTCTGCTTATGTATCTGGGGTTGCCTCAACCCAAGTGCAACACCTTGCCCTCGACCTTGTTAAACCTCATTCAGTTCTCCTGGGTCCACTTCTCAAGCTTGTCCAGGTCCCTCTGAATGGTGTCCCTCTCTTCTACTGCACCAGCGGCAGACCTCAGCTTGGCATCATCAACAAACTTTCTGAGGGAATACTCAGTCTCACTGCCTATGTTGTTGATAAAGATTTTGAAGAGCACCTGTTCCAAGATAGAACCCTGCCTGGCCTCCACCTGGACACAGAGGTGTTGATCACCCTTTGGCTGTGGCCATCCAACCAATTATTTATCCATTGAATAGTCTAGCCTTCAAATCCATCTCTCTCCTATTTAGAGATGAAGAGGTGATGTGGAGCCATGTCAAAAGCCTTGCACACTTCCAGGTAGTTGACATTGGTTACCTTTCCTTTGTCCACCAGTGCCATTACTCTGTCATAAAAAGGCAATGCATTGATCAGACATGATCTGCCCTTCTGTGAAGCCATACTGGCTCTCAGATCACCACCTCATCTCACATATGCCTTAATCCAGCTTCCAGGAGGATCTGCCTGGTTCCTTCAGAACCCTGGATGCATGTTGTCCAGATCATAGACTTGTACACATTCAATCTCATGAGGCACTCTCTGACTTGCTCTACTCTTACACTCAAAAGGATTTTGCTTCTCCAATCCCAGTCTAAGCGTTCAAGATCTCGAGAGGTGTGGGAAGCCTGCTGGAAGGAAGAAAAAAGATGGTGATATTTCAAAGTGGCTGAAAAACAACTGGAGCAAATTCACATAACTGGCTATTCAAAATGAGGTACTGGAATCATGGCTTTAAAGCTATAATCATGGCAATTGAAATAATATAACTAAAAGTAAGTTTTCTTTTAACTGCCTTCTTCACCATAATTTTGAAATCTATGTTACTCTGAGGTAAACAATGATATTTTCCCAGCAAAATATTCAGTGAATAGTTGAATAGCTTAGAAATCAAACTTTGTACTGCTGTGCCTGATTTTTCCATCTGAGCAATGTTTTAAAAGCAGCTATAGGGACATATGAGTGAAGACACTCTTGGCTTAGCTAGAAGTGATAGTTGCTGTGATGGTAAGATACCCAAAGCTAATCTCAGAAACAAAGAAGATCTATCTGGGACATAACAAAAGACTTAAGAATCCTTAGTACATTCTTCTATATACCTGCTAACTGTCTGGTTCAGAAAAAGCATCTAACAGTTAAATAAGTAGTAGAAATTGTACATTGTCATTCACTGTATCAGCTATAGTGTCCACACAGTGTGAATGTAGTTTGCACCAACTGCAGACATACCAAGGAAGATTATTCATGGAGTAGAAATCATATTAAGGAAGTGTAAAGATGATACTAAACTCAGAGCTTTTTTTTAATATTAGGGAAGAAAGCAAAAATTACTTGAGAATACAGAGGTATCAACATCTTCACTGAAGGAGGATTCAGAACTTCTCTTAGAGAAAGGCTAGCTGACAGATCTGCTTGGAAATCATCAGTAGCAATAAAATCAGAGGAAGCAGCAGAAATAGTGGGCATCAAATGATATGTGAATTGGCAACATGATATGGAAAAAAAATATAGATGAAGACTGCCTATGTAGCTGCATTAAGCTCCCAGTAATTTGGTGGTCTCTTTACACAGCTCTGTGAGAGCAGTTCCTGAAATACTGCCTTTATTGGAGGAGATCTCTTTTATATGAACCAAGTAAACAAATTGAAAAGGAGTTCAGGGACAAAAAAATAAATCATAAAACAACAAAAGCAACTGTGAAGAAGGATTGCTCCAGAGTTGAAGGAGTCAAAGACTGTGTGAGATTCAATGGTGCAGCCCAGAGGTGTAGGAGGGCTCTCTAGATCCTGCCTAACTTACTGAGGCCGGGTCCCATCTGATGTGGAGCATGACTCCTTCACTGAGTTATAAGAACTAAGGCAGAGTGGAGGCCAGGATGTGAGGTTTTCTAACCTAGTGAGTCCTCAGCAATTCTCTGAACACTGAGAAGTACTTAGAAGTTTATGAAAGGAAAGTCTGAGGACCAAGAAAAGAAATAAATACAATAAGGAAAAAAAAGCAAGAATGTTGGGAAGCCATATCTCAGACTTTATACATTATATATATAAGACAAACCACAGTTGGAGATTTCCAAACCATCTGGAAAGAGCAGATGCAAATGGACTACACGAAACCATCTGGGAATGTAACTTTAGAATGCTGTTGATAATGGGTTATGTCCACATATAATGTCAATATCCGGCATTTGTGAAATTATCTCTCTGAATCATCACTGCTGCCATTATTGTTGTTACTGGTATAGTAAGATTCAACAACACAGTTAAACACACATGGGATAATGAAGTTGAAATTCAGTCTTAACAATCCAAGTACTAAGTATCAACCTCAATATCACTGAAGTCTAATTCTAATGATTTCTAAAACTAGATTTCATTCCCTAATTCTGCTACTAATTCTGCACAATTCCTTGAAATTTGCTAGAAGAAAGAGCGCTTAGAAAACAAATCTGGAAGTCTTGGAAATAAAAGACAGGACACAAAACTTTGCCTGATAATTGAATCTGTTTTAGGTTGGAAAGACACACCAGAAAGAGACCTGAATCTGTTCAGTCTTCTTTGTAGCAAGTGCATGCATCCAATTGGATGAATTAAATTATTATTTGTACTCCATCCTCTCATTTCTGTATACAAGAGAAGGAAAACTTTAAAAGTTACAAATTTTATAGTCATTTCTGGTCTGCTTAGTGAGAATAGCAAATGTCATCCAAATCTTCCCAGGACATGTGGAAGACTCATCAAAGCAGTTCTCCATACTTTAGAGAACAGCTGCCACTGCTAGAGAGTATTCAGATGATTTTTTTTCCCCACTAAGCACTCATTATTCTTTCTGGCCTGATGTGGGAGAAAGAGAAAGGAGAAGTAGGCATAGGCTTGGTAATGGACAATGTTTTGGGGCAATCTCTTGAATAAGATTAAATCTTAGGAAATCCAATATGTAAAATATCTTTGACAAGCTGACACCAAATTAAGAAAGATTCAAATGTAATTAGTTTTCACTGAATACTCATGGGTAGGGTGTGCCATCTACATTCAGTACGGTTTATTGACTGGGATCTTCCCACTTAAATAAAAACAATATGTATATCAGTTTTCTTCAGACAGAAACCAAAAAATAGACCAAAGCTGAAATATTCAGATCAAGCTCAGATAGTCCTTACAGACAAATACTTAAAGTGACTTAAACGCTTAAAAGACCAAGTGTCTTCAGGGAGGACCAAGACTGGAACTTGTGCATTGACACTTTAAGGAAGGAGTTTCACTATGATTAAAGGACATTTGTTTGAGTTCTCAGTTGTTCTAATGATTTGGGAAGAAAATGCCTGCCTTGGACTTGAGAGGATAAATAATGCAAGCGATTACATTTTCTGGTCATGAAAAGTATAAACAAAATATATCAAATGATTCTGGAGAACAGAAATAATTATAATGCTGTAGTTTTAATTTGTTTAAAATATTTTTGAGAGGGAAATAAAATGTAGTGCTGTGATTTGGCTTTTTAAAAAGAAATCTGTAAGGAATTAAGCACTAAAGCAAAACAAGTATAGAGATATGACTAGAAATGTAGTTTTTGAATGAAGAATAAATGAGTATTAATCCAAAATTGCCCTGTGTTGTTAAAAATTGGTTTATTGCCTCTGTATAAATTGCTACCTAACAGCCAAATGTAGCACAGATGTGTGTTACAACAGATTGATTCTGTACTAACTTTACAAAAGGATATTCCTAAAAAATACCTATTGAAGGAGAATGTGAGCTGTTTCTTTGCTAGGCTGCCCTTTGGAAACCATGGAAACTGCAGGTTTGCCCAGGACATAAAAGAGAACTCTATTGCATCGGACACATTTATTTGTTTAGATTCAAAGTTTTACAGCAACGGAAGTCATTATAACGTTGTACTGTGGCTCTTTGTCAGGACCCTGACCTCCACACTGCAGCAGTACTCCTTGGAAATAAGAAACTCTTTAAATCTCTGGTGATCTGCTACAATAACAGCTGTTACTGCTGTCAGGCCTGTATTCCTGTGAAGCAGAAAATCATTACTGATCAATAAATCATGCTCCTAAGGAAATATGGGAAGGTGATGGCATCATCTCTCACTGTTCCATCCTGCAGCAGAAACAGGAGCTGCCCCAGCAGCAGCTTCTCCCTGCAGAGATGCACAAGAGAAGCAGCCCTTGAGCACTGCCCTCTATGAAAACAGTACACCACCTGTAAGAATTATTAGCTCATAAAGATGGTCCAGATCCCCACTGTCTGGAGCCACAGAGTCATGTCCATGTTATAAGTACCATGACACCCAACAATTCTGCTTTGCTTCAAGGTGAAAAAAGGAAAGTGCAAAGAACTGAAGAAAAGGCCACTTGAAAATCAAAATGCTGAGGAGATTGTTCCTAAAGAAAGCAAAGAAAATTTAAAAGAAAGGGAATGTGAACATGGATGCGTGAGGTAATTTTTCACAGCAGCATTCAGTGATAAAGCAGTTGCACTGATATTTTTTCCCAAATAATTCTATAGCAGGAAGGAATAATAAATTAAAGATTTTGTCCAACTGAAATAAATAAATAAATTGTTCAATGTCATTTGGCAAAAGTACTTGAAAGGTAAATTAGAGATAAATATTAATTAGAAAGTCTATCAGGAATCTTGGATTAGCTGCTGTTTATACATATACATATATTGCACAATTAGAACATTAACTATAAACAACATTTACCCCTAAATCATGAACGTACTAAGGATTGTTGAATGTACTGGGGTTTAGATATTAGGTACTAAGGGTAGAAAGAAAATTTTGATTTTTTCTCCTTTACTTATTTCCAAAGGCACTTTGGAAAGAATAAGATATATTTCCTAGTGACTATGCTTGACTAACTGATGCTGAGCAAGTATTTAAACATACACGCCTCTGAGATGTTATGGATCAGTCCAAAGATATTCTGAATGGGAGAAACTGCCGTTTGGTATATTGGAAGCTTTCTTTACTACTTCAGGCAAAACATGGCCAATCTTGCTGTACAAATAGTAGAATTTGGAGCTCTAGGGCAGACTGACCTACCAACCAACCAATCCACCAACCAACAAAATAGGAAAAAAGGAAAAAATATTTTGAGTTAATGAATTGTGTTTCAGTAAAACTCTCTGAACTAAAATTTGATTTCTGGGGAAAACTGTTAACCTGAAAAACAATCTAAAGTCAGGTTGATTTCAATCTGAAAGATTAAAAGATTATACAAAAGACTTAACATTTTTAAGTGTTTTAAAATGTTATTTTCATACCTGAATATTATTAAAAAAATGCTAGTTGTACCAGTAGTAACAGTGGTTATGTTTTAATTTGGAAAAAAAAAAAACAAAAAAAAACAACACACAAAACAACCCAACAACAAAAAAACCCTATCCTTTTTCACCAGAAAAAAAATACTTTTCTTTCTTCTTAATTCCAGCTTTTCCGAATTTAAAATCTCAAAATGTCTCAAAATGGTATAGGTTCTATTTTCATCATATAGCTGTGAATTAACTTTCCTTTGCCACCATTTGAACTGTTTTTCAACTATTTTGTGCTTTTGTTTAGTTTCAGTGGAAATGTATTTCATAGCATTAATTACATTAAAAACGTATGCATAAGCAGAGAAACAGTATCAGTGCAGACAGTTTATTTATGCCAAGCGGAGTTTTGATCTAATCTTTAACATCTTTTTTCTGGTAATTCTTTCTCAGCTTTAATGAGTTAGGCTTAAATATGAAATTGGGCAAGTGTCCAAGGAGGCAGAAAGAGAGGTTGAACCTTCTGCTATTATGAACTATAGCAATGAAAACTAATAAGATCATATGGAAAGCTTCCAAGGCTCTAAGAGATGTATTTATTATCTTTAACAACTTAAAAATAAAACAGAATGCAAAGTAAACAACAGGATGATCAGAGAACAATTACCAAATCTCAACATTAAAAATAAATTTTAAAAATACTTTAATTTCAGAGATGACGGATTAGTGGAATCTTTCATCATACCAGACAAACACATTTCTCTTTTAATTTAGGTTCTTCTAACTATTTGAGTGAAAAAAAAAGTGTATGGTACAAAGGTAAGATAAATGGGAAATATTTTATGGAGATCATGGAAAGTAATTAAATGCCAACTCCCCTGGAAATTAGTAATATGAAAATTCTGTAAACATGTCTTTAGGATTAAGGGATTATGTAATTGCTAGTTTAATGCAATCCTTTGTCTTTACATGGAGGAAAAGCATTTGACAAGGTTGAGTGGTCAGTTTTTAATCAAGTAAATATTTTGAAAGTTTTTCAAGGATACAGAAGTATAAAATGAGTTTTAAAAATCAATGGCCTTCTGTAATATATTTTTCTAAAGAGAAAGTAAGGTGTTTCAGAAGTTCACAGCTCTTTCAAGAGTTATGCTTTGCTATATTTCCCTTATTTGATGGTGTCCACTGACATAATTACACCACTGTTGAAAGAGCTACTAGGTTGATCAGTCAACCTGGATTACACGGACGCAAGTGCAAACACCTTGCACTTGGCCTTGTTGAACTTCATTTGGTTCACGCGAGCCCACTTCTCAAGCCTGTCCAGGTCTGTCTGAATGGCATCTCTTCCTTCTATCATGTGAACAGTACCACTCAGCTTGGTGTCATCAGCAAACTTTCCGAGTACACTCGATCCCATTGTCTGATGCTAAAGAACACTGGTTCCAAGACAGAACCCTGGGGGACACCACTTGTTAGTGGCCTCCATCAGAACATAAAGTGGTTGACCACCACCCCCTGGCTATGACTATCCAACCAATTCCTTTCCCACTAAGTAGTCCAGCTGTCAGTTTAGAGATAAGGACACGTCAGAGGACAGGAAAACACCTGTAGCACAGAACTTAGGCAGCCGAATGTCTCTAATGTTGGGGGTAGGCTATAGGATGAAAACTCTGCCTTTTCTGATTTTCTGCCTTCACTGATTATGTAACTCATAGAGTTATTGGTATTTTTTGAAAGTGTAGAAAATCTTGGTCTTATAATCACTTTTCACCAGCGTGAAGGATTAAAGAAACACCGGGTCAAATTCTCTGCTACTTCTTGTGAGAGGGAGAGCATAGGATGCATAGTCCAGGAAGGTTAGTGTTTAAGGAAAGGATGTGTTTAAGGAAATTCTGTAGGACCAAGTGAATCCTGTGGGAACACAGTGCTGCATATAATGACACCATGCAGCCCATCAAAAGTACCCCTACCTAAAATACTGATAAACTGGATGCACGAATACAATTGTGCAAATAACTAAATACCACTACCTGGACCACATATTTTGCTTTAAATTGTTAACTGTGGATTTAACTCCTTCTTGGTGTTCATCTTTTCAAGGAAATTTATGATTTATCATAGTTTAATTCTGAATGTTTCACTAAGTTCTACTATACTTGAGGATATTCGTGGAGGAAAGCCGCTACTCCTTCCTAGGTTATCATTACTATGTATTTATTATGCATTCATTTAAATTTTACTGCACTTGTTATCAATTTTGGCAAAATGGAAACCGGAGTATGATTCCCCTGGGATTTGGGAATGCCACTGACTTGTGCCATTCCCTTTGTGACTGAATCATAGCATCACATCCCGTGGCTCATAAGTGCAGCAGCGTGAATGCACAGTAGTCTGCAACTTTCTGAATGCAGCAACCCAGCCACATCGTTTTCTTAATCATAAACTGGAATTGAATTTGTTCAGTTCATTCCTTAGTATAACAGGGGCATCTCTCCTCTAACTTCAGCAAGGATTTCATAACATCTCCTTTGCTTAAAAGACATTATTAGTTTTTTCAAACTGTATTAAATTGGGTAGGGGTTATGTCAAGAGATTTGTCACTCTCAGCAAGCAAGCGTGGGAGAAACAGTGTATTTATTCAGAGTACTTTTCTAGTCAGTGTATTTACAGCCTCCACTTTTATTTTAGATAAAGCTAAGCCATTTCCTAGGGTTTTAAAAATAATTTACAGTAGAGTCACCTGCATGTTTTTTTCTCTTGATTGCCATTTCTCCAACTCTTCATTGGAAAAGTCATCCTAACTGGAATTGGTTCCTTTGAGATTGTCTCTGCTTATTAGGGCCACCTCAGAAGACATGAGTGCTACAGCTAGGCTGGCATATTATGCAGCGCAGGAGATGTCCTGCTTTTGTCTTGTATTTTCCTTTTGCTCAACTCTCCCATCTACTCTCCTGGAATTTTTCATGACTTAGGAGGGATCATGGACAATAATCAAGTATACTGTTCTTTATTCTAGAAGTACAGAAAAAGTTTATGAAAAGGCTTAGTGTACAACATTAGATTTTCAAGTAACAGCGAGTGTTTTAAATCATTCATGTTGCTTTTATTTTCCACATTTTCCTTTTTTCTCTTATTCCAGCACAGTACTGCTAGACCACTGGGTATACATAATTTTATCTGTAAGAATGGTGCTTCCGTGAATTTCTTTCTAGTGTCACTGCTCAACACTTCTGCACAGTTGTGTACATTCAGCACTGACATGACCAGCTAATGAGAGGTGGCAGGAAGCTAGGTGGGTCACTAAAGTTCACAGCTAAATCACATGTCAGCCTCGGCTCTGGTGCCAGGGGCTAAAATCCAAAGGACAGGGAGTATGGAGCAGAGATGTAAAGGTGCTGCTCCACTTATTCTCACCATTAAATTGTTTTTCTCATAACAACTAAATAAGAGTAGTTAATTGGAGTGACTTGAAAGAACAGAGAAAATGTCCATTACCTTGTAAAGGATTTTGGAACTCTGCTATTTGTCTTTTGTTTTTCTTTCAGTCTTCTCTCACTCCTGTTCCAAATTACAATATGTAACGGGTTTCCACTGATATCTCTATTTGGTGGGGTTATGAGCACTGCTTTTACTGTTCGTTGGCAGACACGTGGCCTCACAAGGGATTTTACTGCCATGTCCAAACTTGTAGAGTAGGTACCAACTCATACCATACACCAAAAGAATCATGGAGGAGTCATTTCACTGTACAGAGTACATCTAACGTTATTTTTAAACATTTTGGGAGTGTGATGGAGTCTCCCTAAACGGACAATTGGACAGGCTGGGGTGCATCCATGGACAATCCAATGGTTCCTCTTGGCCTAACAACCTATTTTTCTTCTGGAAAAAAAAAAAAAGAAAGAAAAAAAAGAGATTTAGAATGTACATATAGAGAAGCCTCCCCATGAAGTTGGTCCACAGAGATAGTTCAGCCTGGGGCCTAGGGCATTTAGAAAACCTGCCCCTTCCAGCTGTATTGTGCTGATTATGCTGTGATCCTACAGGTAGGGAGGAATTGCACTGTGCCTATCAGAATCATGAAGGAATATTAACTCAAGATTACGTCCTTCCATGTATAGATACACAGGCTATTTAAACGTAATTCCTCAAATATTTGCTTTGTAATATAGAGACAACATACAGTAAAAATCAAATGCTGAATTTATTTCTTGTGTACCATTAACAAAGCTAAGTATACCTGGTGAAAAACAGCTTCCAGCATTTTCCTTCTCAGCAGAACAGGCTAGTATTACTATCACATAATTTTCCAGTAAATCTAAGTAACAATCTGGCTACCTAACAACTCATGGTCTAGAAAATATCAGGCTCAAGATGATGTGTATATTTCTATATTCACAGTTGTGATAATGCAAATTTCACATTTAGACTGAGATAAATGACCAGCCAACGTTGTCAGCTGTTGTACACTAAAAGATGAAAAACCGAGGATGGTTAAAGACCCACCGTGGAGATCTCACTGTGGCCTTCCAGTACTTGAAAGGAGTTTAGATTTCTAAGTTTCTTAAGTTTCTAAGTAGGTGACTGAATTTTTATGTGGTCTGATGGTGACAGTACAAGAAGAAATGGTTTTAAACTATAAGGGCAGATTTAGATTAGATATTAGGTGTAAATTCTTAGAGGGTGATGAGGCACTGGCCCAGGCTGCCCAGAGAGGCTGTGGGTGCCCCATCTATGGAGATGTTCAAAGCCAGGTTGGATGGGCCTCTGAGCAGCTTGATTTGGTGGGTGACAGCCCTGTCCAAGGCAGGTGCTTGGAACTGGATGATCTTTGAGGTCACCTCCAGCCTAAGCCATTCTATGATTTTATGATTACTCAGTGTGGATCATTTTGCCTTTGTACAGACAGCAACTCCACTGGTGGCTGAGAGCAGGAAAGCAGCCTGGCCTTGAGGCAAGTCTTCTGCAGGATTTTCTCTAATAGACGCAAGTCCAGAGTGCTCACCAGTTTAGCTAACTTCACCTTCAGCCACGCTAAAAAGAAAACCTTAAGGATAAGAAATACTGTGTTGCACTAGGACTGAATTCACTGTAACATTCAGTATGAACTCAGTGAAATCCAAATGTTATCTCAATAATTTCAGGATTTGTTCTTATGCACTCGTGAGTTTCTACCAAGATGACTATACCACATTACCCTCAATGAACTGAAAATTAGCAAGAAGTTCTGCTGCTTCATCCGTGGACCTGGAAATGTCAAACTCAAACAGTAAAACTCACAAAAGATTTTAATTATGTGAATGCTTTATGTTCGGCATCGCATGAATCATACAAGATCTTACAGAAATCTAGCTTGATTCCGATGTATTATTCATCAGGTTTTCCTTTTGTCTGGAAATGTTACAATAACCTTGTCTGAGCAGGCTGGACATTGCAGCCTCACAATGCATGTGGAGAACACTGGCACCACTCTGTTACAGGAGTAGCACTACCCACTGTCCTGCCTATAATCCTATTGAAATACTTTGGAAATTTGATGATGAAAGGTTTTTAAGTCAGAATTGTTCCTCCAGCTCTCTTCTGGGAAAATTAAATGGTCAGTGGAGCATTTTCATCTTAGCATTGTTCAAGGCCAGGCATACACACTCAAAAGGGTATTTGCATACATCTATCTATCAGGTAAGAATTGTGCCTGTCAGTAACTTTCCTACATATTGCATTTTTCAAAACAAAGATAAACCCCTTATAATTTAATTTATACTCAATGTACCCACATGTTACTGTTTTGAATACTAGTCAGAGTAACACAATCTTAATTTGTGTGTTGTGAACACCCTACAAGATTTCTATTAATATGAATGGCAGTTAAAAGCTCTCAACACAATAGGAGATCAGGCCATATAGAGGGCACAGTATAATGTAATCCCTCTATATTAAATTCTTTGTTGTTTTGGTAATAGAAAGCTTTTTCGTTTCATTCCTTATCAGTTATTTGCCGAATCCATTTTTCCCTGTCAACACTGCAAGCAAAACTCTTTGCTGACGCAGACGGGTACATCTGCTTTCACTGATGCTGTGCTTATCTGCACCAGCATTTCATTGATCCCAGCTCCCAGAATAATAGTGACTTTGCAGTATGAATAAGCCTTATTATTTTGTTCCCAAAAATTTCAACAGGGAACTGAAAAATACTTGTGTTATTTTTGTGACTGTTCTCTCTGAGCTGAAAAAGAGGAGACAGTCTAAAGGAGCAAGTAGGGAATGTGAAAAGGTGACCTTGGTAAGAGGTGGGACACATCCAGCATCTAGGTACAGATGTGGCACAGACTGGGGAGCCCTCATCCTCAACTCCAGTGGCAGCATCACACTAACAAGAGTACGTATGAAATGAAAAGCCAGAGCTCCCCACAGCCCAGAGCTCCCCACAGCCCTGGCAAGTGCTCTTGGGTTATGCCTAGAGACCTTAATTGGCTGTATTAGCTAAAGCTAAAGTAAAGTAAAGGGCAAGTTAAGGTGAAATTAAGCCTTACATATGTGCAGTTTACTTTCTTGAAATCCCAACATGTAAGTCTCCTTGTAACCACAATGAGTTGCACACACTAACAAAAACATTAAATTGTGAGTAGATGCCTACTCTTAATGGGTGAGCTGGAAGGGATATATCTGCAGGTCCTGGACCCCTTCCGTCAGCACTGCAAGACAAGATATTTCTCTTTCCCTTAGGGAACAGTTTGGCTATGCCAAGGGGAATTTGACCAGCAAGATGGATGTCAGAAACTTGAATGAGGACAGGGATTAGCCACGGATATCTAATAAAACCAAAATGCCTGCTCTCTAGCATTGTTGAGTCTCCACCTTCTAACACTGAAAAGACAGCATTTTTTTAATAAATGTTGATATATTTAAAGAATCATTTTTTAAAAAATGTGTTTCATATTACAAGTTTTATATAGCCACTATTTTCTTCTCAATTTACATGGTGAATTAAAGCTCCTTCAACTCTTGCTTTAAGGTGCTCAATAATGCCAGATGGTATTTAAATTCTGTTGTCTAACCACTAACTGTTGGTCTGTTCGTATTTCAGGAAACCCAGCAGCATCCTCTACTTTATCTGGAATGATTATTGAAGAGCTATAAATGGGAAAAATACCCTTGATAAAACACTTTTTCCCACTGTTATCTCTTTTTCCTCTAAAGGAAATCTTCTGAAATCTTCTATAATTTTTGATGGGGTGAATGAACATTTAAAATCATAAAACTTTTCCAGATTTTTTCATAAGTTTAAGTAGAGTCAGCAGGATTGTGGAATTCTTTGGATAGAGATGACAGTTTGAAGTCAGATGAATTAAACAACTAGTATTTTAAGATTAACAGAAATTTAGATAGACATATGATCTTCAAATCCAAACTGTGGCATTCTTCATAACATAGATGTCATAATATCTACATACATAATTTTTTCATATATATTTACCAAAATGGCAGAAAACTGATTCTGAGATTTTATGAAGAATACCTATTTAAAGAAAAAAATAATGGTACCTACATTGAATGAGTGTCTAAGCAGACACATTCTATTTATTCTTTATAAGGATTTAAAATATTAGTAAAAATATTTCTTTTCAGTCTTGTAGCTTAAATGTTACTAATCATCACTGAATGTGATTTTATATTTACTTATTCTTAATGAATCTAGTTTAATCATGATTTCCTTAATTGGAGAATGTGTTTTAAGTCATGCTGGCGAAATTCCAGCTTAGCCAGTTGGTTTGCATGAAACCTTTCTATTGTTTTCCAACAGTAACGTGGTCCACTGAGGTATCTGTATTTAAGGCTATTCATACTCCCGCACCAAAAAGCTCACTGTGTGACGGAGAGATTAATTAGATAACCTTTTCAAGATGCCTTTCAGGCTTTATTCGGTAGTTACCACAATAGTCAAGAGTCTAAAACACTAGGTGCTCTCAAAACTGCTGTTTGTTTTCCTGAGTACAACACCACAAAAAGCCATGGAAGGACCAAATTTTGCTCAGAATACCTTGAAATGTATTTGGAAAACAAACGTGTTTCTACAGTTGTTGTTTTTTTTATTATTTTTTATTTTTTTATGTTTTCTTGGTGAGCCTAGCACTCGTATGTAGTGAAAATAGCAAGTGGTAAGATGTTAATTCTTAGTAGCGAAGGCACAGGGGAAGAAACAAAGACATTCAGTTATGGAGTAACTTCTACAGACTAGATAGGCTCTGACTCTGTAGCTTGGAAAAATGGGGTGCCAGGGAGACTACCATACAGTTCTATTAGATCATAAAGAGCAAAGAGGTGAAGAAGGAAGGAAAAAAATATTTGCTGTCTTTTGGAAGAAAAGTGAAATGAAATCAGAAGGTGAATATTTTATAGCCGATAACAGTAGTTGTTCACAGAGTAAAGCTGTGAAATGCCTCTGTAAAAGACAGAGTGGAACTCAATTGTGAAGGTTTACGCTAGCTATAAAATGCAGGACAAGTGCACAGAAGTCGTACTGGATTATTAAATAAGAACAAAGATAAAAAATGCCGAGCTTTTGCCCCAGGAAATCTCTGATCCACAGTTTTTGGATGTGGGAAGAATATATATGGGAGGTATCACTATTTGCTTGACCTCCTTTTTGCTGTTTCCTGAGCAGCCACTGTTAGTCATTGTCACCAAGAAGATAATGGGCTAGAGGAATATTTAGTCTTACATGTAAGAGCTCCTTCTGCGTTGTTCCTTAATAAGTTTCCCACTGCTTTAACAAGCTTGCTATTTCCAAAGTTTTCTTCCTATTTCTTAGCGGATTGATGTAAAGAGTTTTACTTCGTAAAAAGCTTCTAAAATAGCAGATTTGGTGCTAAAGATTGTAAATAATCCTTATTGATTGGCTTTGTATGAAAAATAACAGTTCCTGAGTCATTTTAAGCTTTAGTGCCAATAAGTTACAACTTGAATTTCCTTTTACAGAAGACATTTTGTATGCCTAAGGGTTTTTCTAATGGTTTCTGTCATCGTACACTGCCTCCCTTTAGTATTAATGACTTCTCGATCTACTGCTTTGCATCTGCATTCTCTTGAACCACTTCAGCATTTTATCTTTTGTCCTACTTTTAACTTTTCTTCAGCTCTATTTATCAGCTGACTGTCAAAGACTATTTTACAGCATCTTTTAGAAGATCTTTCTGTATACTGCCCTGATTTATTCAAAAGCAGTGTCCTGCAATTTTTGCAATGAATCTCAGTCCTGGGGAAGATTTAGTGTCATAAACGTGATCTCACTTCCACAGGGACATCATACAGTGGTACTAAAATAGAAGAATCTTTACCACTTTGTTAACAATTTTGAAACTGTAATAGGAATAAATGACACAGTCTTACTCCTCAAGTAGCAACCTCTGACCAAACTCTGAAAATAATTAACAAAGAAGGTTAATTATTTTCAGTAATTATAAAATTATTTTTATTATAAAATTATTTTTATTATAAAATTATATTTATTTTTATTATAAAATATAATTTAAGTATTTAATTATCTATTGTCTTTTCATTCTTTGTTTTTATAGCAGAATGATATACAAGTAAAGTCTTTCCAATCTAATTCTCTTTTCCAGGGCACAGCAAAAAGACCAAGAACCTAAAGTGAGAATTTATTTGTAATTGAGTGTGCGTTTTATTTATTGCTACAAGTAACTGAAAATTGTCCCTATTAGCAAAACCAATTATTCTTTTGCATTCTTAAACAGACACTTGCTTTCAAAACCATAAATTTAACAGCAGTTTCTTTTTACTCATTCAAGTACAAAATATCTGTGGAAAGTAGCCATCTTTCAAACCCCTTGAAAAAATGTCAAATAGTTTAAGTAAATATTTGTAGTCTTTCCAGGGTTTTCTTCCCGATAGTGATGCTAGCTAGAAGCTGCTGCTTCAAGAGATACTGACATTTAACTCATCAAAAAAGCTTGAAAATGTAGTGGTGGTTTGGATTTCTTGATAGGATGAATCCTTAATTAGAAAGAGTTTTGTTGTTCGTTGTTTTTTGTTTTTATTTTTGTTTTGTTTTGTATGTAAATGCAGACTATGCCTGCTTTGCTGTAAGCTTTGTCCCTGCCCCTCTTGCAGCAGAAAGGAAAAAGGAAAAGGAAATGAAAAGAAGATTCAAATCAGCTCTAAATGGCTACACACTGCTGACTCTCCAGACAATCCACCTGGGTAGGTGAACTGTTTGTTTGGCAGTCCAGAGGAGGTCTACTTGCCATCTGTGACGGTACATGTGTTGGGGATGAATCACCTCTGGGTTTTACAGTTGGCCAGCCAGGGTATGCTGAGAACTTTGTCCACTCTCTTTTCTCTGAACTCATCCCAGAGAGCACTCTGGTTCTTTCTTTTTAGCCTTACTATTCTGCGTTTTAACATATAGAGACTTGTTTTACTCATGTTTGAGGAAGCTGCAATGACATACAAAGTCACAGCTACTGTGTAATTGGTACTGCTTGACAGTCACTCAACTCCCAAATATATCCATAACAGTTTGGGAAAAGCAAAAGCAGTTATCACAGTACAATGATGCAACAATTAAACAGAAAATATATATATATATCCTAAAGGTTTATCCACAGCTTGTCCTAATTTTCAATTTGACTCATAACGTGGCACTCACAGTGGCTATCTTTAGCTGTCTAGACACTGAATGTTTCATATAGGCTGGTTGCCTAGGTCCTGTTTGCCAGAGATATCTCCTTAGCAAGACTCATCCCAGCTGTGTTATGTATTACATTAAAAGAGAGCGATTTTTTTTCTGTCATCTTTGTGTCCTTTGAAATATGGAAGCTCATGAGAAAGCTATTTGCAAAAATGCAAGATTTTGTACTGTCCCACCACTGTGGCCCTAAGCAAATGTGCACTGCACACTGAAGTTAGCAGTGCACAGATAACCTCTGGCAGCTCATTGCAACAGGGCAGTCTGCAGGCAACCCCACTCAGTGCTGCTGATCATGCCATCTGCATGATCTTGCATTTATCTAGAAGTCTAGCAAGAAGTTCTCATGTGAACACTGTCTGACTGTAGAAGTGATAAATAGAGCTTATTTCTTTAAATTCCTTTAAAATCCTATAATAGCTCGAATGTCTGAAAAAGGATAATCTCTGCTCTGGACCTTCTTGGCACAGTGTGCCACATGTGGGTCAGAATCCTGCTCGATGATACCTCTCCTGGGGATCCCAGTGTTAAATGAGATGTAGGATTATCTATGCTATTCTTGTCATATTGTGCAAGCTCTAAAAAATAGCATTGTGAATGATACCTTGCAGAGTGCCTTTCTTCCTGGGATCAGAACGGGCCAAGCACCTCCTGGTGCAAAACAAAACAGTATTAGGCTCTATTAGTAGCATAAGACAATTCTAAAGAGTAAAGAAACAGCTCTCATGAGATGCCTTTGATTAGTCTTATTTTCTGACTGTTGCTACGTATGAAGACTGAAGGATAGGATTTTGGCATTTATATTTGTATTCCTTAAAAAAAAAAAAAAAAGGTGTAAATGTAACAAGATGATTAATCCATGGCGAAAGTGAGTTATGTACGTGCTGCCAGTTTTCAATCACCCATCTTCTGTAAAAAAACGTTCTTAAAACACGAAATAGCCTTTTTTAAAAAACTTTGCTATCTCATCCAACCAAATATTTCCAAACTCATTGTTTTGGCCAAGAAAGCATACCAGGAACTTCAGCCCAAAGGTATTTTCATTCAGGAAGAAATTTTGGAATTGCAGTACTGCAAAAAAGACATTTCCGGAACCTCAACCTCATGTTTGGAAATTAATTCAACAATTAATTCAACAATGAAAAGCTGTAGCACAGATTGACACAGTAAAGGCATTCATCAAAACTGGCCATGAGACTTTTTCTTGTACCACTGAAGAGATGTGCCTTGCATTCAAACTCTCAGTGAACAAAACACTAACGTAGAGAGAAGCAGATGGCCTAATTTACTGGTAGCAGATCCTTTTAATATTAATTTAAGAGCTGTAGGTTCTAGGACAACAGAAGGGGTTGGTCCTCTAGTGCTTTAGCTTTATCTTTCGTAGTCTAATGTGAATTCGATTTAGTGAAGTTTGAACTCTGGGCTATATATTTCTCCAGAATGAGAGCTGAAAGAGATGCAGATGGTTAGGGTAGTCCTATTGAAAATATTAAATATTCAACTCTTGCCAAGCTGACAAAGGAAATAATTAGCTTAATATTTCTAAAATGTCATCTGCACAATGCAGAATAAAATCAAAATAGGTCTCGGTACTGCTCAGTGCAGTGGCAACATGAACATGTATTACTTATTACATATTCTAACAGATGCACACTATGACACATATACGTATATGTGGTGATCTGGGGTGTCCATTGTGGCAACACAAGGAAATGTTTGTCCTGTACTGTTTCCTTGTACCATTCACATGCCTGTGAGAACCATGTTTATTGGAGCAATTCTGCTGAGTTTAAAAAGCTGCCTAAAACAGGTGCTGGCCTTTGAAAGACAGATGGTTTTCCTCCAGAATGTCTTTGGAGTGAGCTTTGGCTTTGAACCAAGCTCATAACACCTTTGTCTGGAAACATCTGTGATAGCTACTAACTATGCTGAGTTACTCAGTTTTACTACAGTAATTGAAAACAAGTATGAAATGAGTATAGACTGCTAAAGCTAATACAAAATGGAGGCCTGACCTACCTTGATTTATGTTAAGATGGTTTTTGTTTGTTTGATTTTTAATCCAAACTTATTTGACCTAAAACTGTCTAGGAAATCCTTCCGTTAGACTCCGAGATGAGGAAATAGTTATCTGTCAAAAGCAAAATTCAGTAGGAGAAAGTACTGGTATTTGACGTTTTCTGATGTGGTACTGAAATGGTTGAAAGATAATTCAACTTTTAAAATAAAAAGATCAATTGAATTTCCAAATTTTATCCCCAGTTTTCCTTAGGATTTGAAGGTTTTTTTTTTAGTAAAGGGAAAATGAAAAGAAGGTTTCAGATATATATGAGAGTCTTCCTTTTATTCTGAGCTTCATTGCTCTTTCAATATAGTTATGTCATCTAAGATGTCAACGTATCAATTTCTTGTTCTATTTAGTTAGTGATAAGATTTTAAAAACCTCAAAACTTCTCACAGGATGGAAAGTTTAATCATGTAGACTTGAGCCTAATTCTGAAGATCTTTTGCATAGATTTTCTTTGAAGAAATTTGAACAAACTGTTCTAGCACTCCTAGCCTTGTTACTTGGGAAGTAAAGATTGGAAACATCAGAAAAACAAGGTCACTGGTGGCAGTAAGAGCTTGATTAGATACAGAAAGGGAGTTTTATTGGGGCAAGAAATAGACATATATAAGGCATGAGACATTTCATCCTGAAATAGACAAAATAGGTCAGCAGAAGTCTATCTTGAAAGTACCTGTTTCATTTGACTAGTTGTGACAAGATTGAATCTAGACACAGAGATGAGGTGAATCCCATCCACAGAGACTAGAGGGGATCAAAATAGCTGGTGGCACCTCCACTGTCACCAAGTGGGGACATTTGAAGTGGATGAAATACTGTTACTGTCTATTCACCATAGACAGCGTGGGAACTGAGATGCAAATACAACTGCTTACTAGTAGGATAGAAAAAGAAGTCTGGGAGATATAAGGGGAGATGAGACCAGAGATAAGGACTGGTTTATGGGCAGCATTTTCATGAATGGATGAACAAGAAAGAGATTTGAATGTGATATTTAGGAGGCAATGTGGGGTGGAATGTGGAAAAATTTCTTAGCAGCAGTAAGGAGAAATGCTGATCTCAGTCAGAAAGTGATCCAAAAGGACAAAGTCATTGACACCCTGGTCTGCTCAGCTCTGGAGCAGCCTGCTGGGCATGCCACAGAGGAGCAGGAACATCAAAGTGATAGGAACCTCTGTTCTGCTGTTTCTTCCTGAAATCAAAATGTATATGAGATGTCTTTTGAGTTTCAATGCAGGGAGGACTGGATGGGTTTGTTTTTATCCATCTCAGAGCATGACCTTGGTTTTCAGCACTGTCCTCATTTTAAAATGATATTGCTTCTTTCCAAAGGAAGAGGAGGAACAGTGAGAAATGACAACTCCATTAGCTTTATAAACTCAGCAGTGGTTTCACTTGACATTCTTTAGGAAATAATTTGAACCAGCTTCACATAAGAAAATGCCAATGCTTATTTAACTAGTCAATTTAGAAGACAAAAATTAAAAAATAATTGGGTAGTTGTCTCCAGACTTGTTACTCATCTGTTTGTATCTGTTTTGTAACCAGTAACAGCATAGTTTTAAAAAATGATTTGTTTGCTCCATTTCAGCCTCTATAGCTTAGAGAAACTTTTTGTGTAGTTGTCCTTCTGTACCTATAGCTTGGAAGTCTTACTTTAGACTTTTTATCTATGGGCAGTGTTCTAAGCATTGAAGCAACAATTGTTTTCTTGAGCATAATTGAGCATAATCAGAGAGCTTGAAACATATCTAAAAATAGTTTGTAGGACAACATGCCTAATTAGGTTGGATGCAGAAGTCTGGCAAGTAGCGTTAACTACTGTCAATTGTATCACTGAAAAAATTTTAAATGAATAAGAAATGCAATTTAAATGTCAGCATCAGGATGATGAAACTAGTTAATGTAACTGAAGGAAAACAAGAACTAATTAAATATATTGTGGACTGTGCAAAAAGTCCCTCTACAGATTAACATTATAAAAGCTAATTCTCACCATTGTTGTGGCTGTTGATGTTTTGTGCTTTTGAAACAAGGCTAATTAGTCCACATAGATTTTTGTGTTTGGATGAAAATTAATGTTCTTTCTGCTCTTTGGTTCCCCAGCATGATGTGTTTTGTAGAACTAATCCTTTCCCCAGTCTGTCACATAATTAGTGCTGGTGCACATCTGCACTGGTATTTTAAGACGCAAGTGGTATATAATTTTATCTGGGAACATATCTTTGGACAAACTAGTTGCACTTGGACAAACTATGGTGCAATTGTCTGTTAATCTTATATTTCACATTTGTAAAATAGTTAATGAGCTACGTGAAGATGCTTTTTTGCCCCTGAATAGGGACTTTTCCAGTATTTCTGAATTATCTTTGAACTCAGAGCAAGCACTCTCATAAGTAAGAACAGGTGGTGGCCTGGGGCAGCCAAATTCCAGGGCAAAACCACAAAAAACTGTTTGTGCAGGTAACTTCAAACTGGCAGGGTTGGTTGGGCATTCAGTGACAGGCCAGTTGGGCTGGGCAGTGTGCCTAGGGCAGCAGACCCCTCTGGAGCTCACCAAGCTAATAAGGACTAATGCTCACTGAACATATGGCTGTACTGCCTAATGTGCAAGCCCTCCTCTGATAAGAAGTAATTTTGAGCAGCTGGGTATTCTTGGACTTTGCTGATTTCTTTTTTTTTTAGATGAAAAAATGAGCAGGTACTGAGTAAATAAATCATCATAATTATGTTTTATTTTTAGTATAGGAGGAATTTCTTAAAAAATTATAAAGATGGTGAATTACAAGGGATAGCAACAAGCCCCCAGGATTATGCAAATCTGCTGAGGAGATCACAGCTGGTGACAATCACCAAACATAAGCTATTGCCTGGGAATGGCATATGAAGAAGTTATTGTGGCCTAAAACAAGAAAATTATAACAACACAAAAAAACTATATCATTAGGTTAGTCAGTCATCAAGCAAAGTTTGGTTTCTTTGCTCATGAAGAAATTAAATTAGTGACTAAAAGACTAAAGTTTCAGGCTGCTCCATAAAACAGGTACATCCTCCAGGGAAAGAATAGTGAAAATTCATGAGAAGACAGAAAATGCAATTAACTGGATGATTGGTTTCATGAAGAGATGGAAATAAAAGAGATGTCAGACCAATTACCAGTTGTTGAGGTAACAACTCTTTGTTATCTGAAATACAGTATTTTGGAAGCACTTGAGTAACTGGAAAGCACAGCATTAGGGGAAGGTCTGCAATCTCTTGTAGACCTTGTAGACAATACCAGACCGATAGAAGAATTAGGAAATAGCAGATATGACAGCAAATTTCAGACAATTTGACGGCTGAGGCAGACAAGAAAAACAGAAGGGAATTTTGATACTAAGAAATCAAAGCCTCAAGTGAGGAGAACAACAGAGGAATAAAGTGCTTCAGCATCATATTAGAAGAAAGAGGAATATGAAAAATAAGTTGAAAGTGGAATTTTCCCTTCTGATGCCAGGATTTACAAAGCTTGAAGTCTTTCAAGTGCAAGGACGACACCAGTGTCTTAGAGTGACAACGTTTTCAAGAATACTCAAGATCAGAGCTTTAGCAGAGGCCAAAGAAGAACTACAGTACAGTATACATGCACAGGTGAACATTATGCCACATATAAATATTTATCATCATCATATCACTAGTAACTGAATCTCAGGACTAAATGTTCTGATTGTAAACTGAATGCAAGGAGTATGGTGCACATGAGAAGACATGAAAACTAGTACCATAGTTCTTCAGAGAATGATCAAGCAAAAAAAGTCAAGAAATCATATAAAAACACATTGGTACAAAACCACCACCACTCTCTTCTACTCTCCTCTCTTCTACTGAAAGAAGAAATTCTGCAATGTGATGTTTTTCAATTAATATTTGTTGTGAAAGAACAGCAGAAACATCATCCCATAGAGCAGACTGAATAGCAGAAAGAGAATTATTTCCTCATAAAAAATCTTTAAAGTGAAGACAAAGATACTATTAAAATACTCAGATGTGTTATAATTCACATTTAAAACTATTTCTCCTCTTTACTGCATCTTTGATAAAACAACAGCAGAAGATTTAGTACAATATATTAGCCACAGTAATAGGAAAGACAAGAGGGTTTGTGTTTTTTTTTTTTTTTTTGAAACAAGAATTATCTAACATAGTGATGATGCAGTGTGGTAGGTACATATATCCATAACTCATTTTCCCAATGAGATTAGCATGACCTATTGAATATATATACCTGCAGTAGCTGCCTAAGTCCTGACAAGATATTATATGATAAAGAAAGCAATGAGTACTCTCCTCCTCTCTGTCCAGTAATATCATGAAACAACAGAAAAATCTTTTAAAGATGCCTTTCACAAAAAAATGCCTTCAGCTACAGCGTCTCTACTAGTAAAGCTGTGCTTGTTGAAGCAAAATCATAGAGAAGATCTTTTATTATACTTCAATTAAATGCTGGAATTTCATAGATACTCTCACAGGAAATGTTCTGATGTCTTCAAGGTGTGCTTTTGTATCTTGAGCTATAACTTAAAAAAATCATAAAATGAATGATTGTGCATTTTATTTCCACTGAAGTTGGGCAGCTGGGAACTGAATGTAATGTTTGTTAGGTTTTTGAGAGAATGCCTAGGGAGCTGTAAACATGGCAAAATAAACTGCAACAGAGGTAATATAAATTAGAGACCAGGACTGCTGATAGGGTAAGTACTTTTAATGTGCTTTTAAGAGGGGGACTGTTAAGCTAATGAGGTAGAAATATCAACATTGTGTTTTAAAGTATTAATAAATAATGCTTGTATATTTGTCAAACTTTAATAAATCCAATTAATACTCTCTTCCTATTTTATCAGGCATTTAGTTAGAACAAGCTATTAATCTGGCATTTTATATTTAATCAAATCATTACATTCTTGTAAACGTGTGCCGTCAACATTAAAATAATATAATTACCATCTTGTAAATTCCAGTGTAGGTGCCTCATAAAAGTACAAACGGATGATGACCTCCTTTTTATGGGATCCATGTATAATCCTCTGTGTGAAAACGTTGGATGTCTTACAAATAAGATGAGTCACTATCCAGCAGCTAAACACTGAATGGTCCTGGCTGGAGCAGCAGTCAGCCTGCAGGGAACAGCCTGTAGTTGATTCACCAAATTAGAGGAAAAACAATGAAAAAGCTCCATAATGGAGCAGGTGCTGCTTTCTGTGTTGCACCAGTATGACACAGGGAGAAGGACCAGAGGTGCTGCCCAACAGAGACTTGCAGTAGAGAACAAGTGCCCTTCATGGAGGCTCTTCATGTCCCATTGACAGCACAGCCTACAGGGCTATAGGTGGCTCATGCAAGAGAATAGCTTAGCACATGCTCTTGCTGAGGGGAGAGGCTCCACGTGGTGCCTACTCAAGTATTTGCCCTGAGAGGTGATGGATGTCCCATCCCTGGAGATGCAAGGTCAGGATGAACAGAGCTCTGAGAAATCTTATCAAGCTATAGGTGTCCCTGTTCACTGCAGGGAGTTGGACTAGATAACTTTTAAGTGTTCCTTCCAACTAAAATGATTCTGTGATTCTATTATGTGCTTACATATACACATCTTCCTCTAACTTCCTGTCCTTTCATATCTTCTTCTTATAAGGCATGTCACAAGTCCTCCTCTGGCTGATACCATAAGAGGGACTGGTAAAGAGAGGAGGATGTTGTGGAAAATAGAAGGTTCTTAGAAAGTAACAGAAAATGGAAATAAATTCTAAGCAATAGGAACAATTTCAGTCAAAAGGGAAAAAAGTCTGTCACTGTGTAAGAAATACAATAGACAAAACTGCATCTTTTCAAAGGGCAGTGGATGAAAGAAGTGCATGAATCAGCAAATGAGGGGGAATAATTAAGCATTCATCAGGAAAATGATACAGATAAAGGAGTATCAGAAAACAAGAAACGCAAAAAATGCAAATAAGAACAGTTGGGAAGTATGTGTAGGGAAATAATGCTTCTTAACCTACTAAGAAGCCTATTTTGAAAATGGAATTAAAAAATGAAACACATACCAGTTTACTACCAGTGTTGCAAAATCAAGGTTTGGTTATCAAAATGTGATAGACCACAATACAAGTTGAAAGGAAATTAAATACTTTTACTTCAGTTTAACAGAGAAAGTAATTTAGAAGAAATAAAGACCGCAGATAATTTTATTTAAACTTTTATTGAAATCAATAGTTTAAAACAGTGTAAAGATTATCTCCAGATAATTCATCGAATGTAACAAAAATAAACATGTCTTCAGTATGTTTTATTTATTTATTTTTGCTCCATGCTATCAATAGCTCTGAGATTTTCATTTAGAATCAAAATTTTGGGTACAATTTGTGCAAGAGATACACATTTCACCTGGTACTTCTTTGAACTGCCTTTTATCCTTCCATCTACAGATTTGTTTTCCCTAAAAAAGTTGACAGAACACCCTGCCTTAAATCTTACAAAAGTATAATGGCATTTTAAAATTCTCAGATATTGTTTAAAAACCTGACTGGATGAGTTCATTTCATGTTTTGTTTGCACTTTCTTTGCAAGAATTTCTAGTGATGGTTACAGAAGTTCAACAAACAAAATAAATGTGTTCTCTAGTAGACACCATCTTAAACAGAGTATTCCTTGAAAAGAAAGGGTGCTATCATCAAGACATCTTCTGTGTTTAACCTGAGATTATGTTGGGGAAATCCTAGCCTAAAAGTTACCTAGAAGATTCATTTGAATTTCTAAATTTTATTCGGCTGGATCCATGCTCATATATTCATTTTCAGTTGAGTCAAGAGTAAAATCAGACCTTGAGCCCAACTGAAAATATTTAATTCTTTTTCACAAATGGCTAATAGTGTCTGTTTCACAAACAGAATATAGGACAATGTTTATTCAGATATTTGGGACTACTTTAGAAAGATGAATATAATCTCCTGAAATCATTATTTTTTTGGTGAGAGGAAGTTTTTTGCAGAAAACATGATGACTTACCCAATATATAACTTGATGTTAATTGTTCACCTGGTGTTAACTTTAGGAATAAGAAAACAAGCAGAGCTCTTTGACTTGCTTGAACATCATGTACCATCTGCAAGGTCAGGTCTTGACAGAGCTTGGATGAGAAACTTTCAGAACAAGTAGTATGATCAATATGAGAACTGAGGATGCCTGGTTCCCCACAGATTTCTTTTGAGGTTGTTTGACTTTGATGTCTAAGCAGGCGAGATCTATGAACGAAGCTTTTCACTTCTTGACAATATTAATAATGGCTTGCTCCATGTGGATCCTCTGATGTCTAATCAAGGTTAAACCTCCACAGCAGCCTTTTCATCAGTGGAGGCCCTAAACAGACTGCCTCAACTGCTTTTTTTTCTTGGCACTTGTAAGAAGCAGATTGTCTGGGGAACCAGGCAACTTTTGCAAGTTTGAGTACAATTCACCAGTGCTTGTTGGCGAGATAAGTTGTTTGGGAAACAAAGAGAGATAGGATTTTACTTGGAAAACAAAGTACAGTGGCTAAGAAGTGGTGCCAAAGTGAGATCCTTCCCTCCCAGTCTGAGTTAAATCTAAGGCTTCTTGCTGTTACAAGAAGGCAAAGCATTTCCAGATGTCTCATGAGACAAACTAAGCAGTGACTGCTGATAGCTTTCCCCATTCATGTAAGAGGACGCATTATGGACCTCTTGTTCAAAGCAGATGGTTCTCTTACCATGATAAACCTGTGTGGTTTTCTACTCACAGACTCTGGTAATGACTTCAGGCAGGTTTGCCCGGTGGCTGAAGCTTTCTCAGTAGGATGTATGTATGTCACTAACAGAAAGATTTGAAATCTCAATAATAGATACATCTCCAATGTGAATTCTCTGTACTTCCAGAGGCATTCTTGCAGAGCCACAGTAAAGAAAACTGACGCAGAGTGTTAATACAGTTGATGAAAAGCCAGATTATTGTTACCATGAGTCAAGAACTCTTCACAAATATGAGCAGTAGCTAAGGAACCACTCCCATTTATGAGCCCTTACTGACAAGCTCAGTACAGATCAAGCTCTTCCACTCTTCTGATTTTTGCCAAATAACTTTTGAACTACCCACCTGAGTTTGTTCTCCAACTTCAGACAAGTGCATTCTTTTTGAAAACACATCAACATTTCAGTGATAATCTTCTGTGCTGCAAAATTGAAGTGAGAGATTAACAGAACCTATGTCTTACATTCTATCTAATTTTGACCATTTTGACAATCTCTGCCTTTCTTCTCTCACTCTCCAGTCCTAACCTTCACAGGGAACAAAGGAGGGAGCTGGAGCATTATGGTTTGAGGAGCTGGATCGTGAGCTTCTGGCCTTATTCAAAGTAAGCTTAAGACAATCAGAGTCTTTCCATTGACTTCAGGGGGCACCAGATCAAGCTTTAAGTCCTTCAGGTTGTAAAACATCATAAATGCTCATTAAAGTGTTGCAGTTTACCCTGGTTGTAGCTCACCATCATGCAGCCTTTTGTTCACTCCCCCTCAGTGTGATGGAGAAGGGAAATAGAAAACAAAACAGAACTTATAGATCGAGACAAGAACTGTTTTATAAGACAGAAGGGGAAAATGGAAAGAAAAATGGCATGATAGCAAGATATATATGTATATATCTGCAATCCAATTATTCACAACCCACCAACAAATGCCCAGCCCCAGCTAACACAACTGCCTGCCAACCAACACCCCTCTGGCAACTCAAGGTCTCATCACAAACCAACTGATGCCCAGCCAATCCCCAAGCAGTGACTGCCCTCTAGCCGCCTCCCCACAGTTTTCTGGCCTATCACTCAGCAACAACCACAACACTGGTGTGCTATTAACACTCTCAGCTAAAACTAGGATGTAAGGTCATAGAAGTGAGACTTTACGTGCCAGTCTCTTTGAGGATTACTTTTCATCTGTTGAGGAGGAAGCAGATCCTGTGCTGCAGATGCTGAAGCACATACTGAGTTGAGATGTTACCTCAGTTTGTTGTAGTTGTTGTCCCTACAAGGATAAAGGCAATAGGGAAATTAATTTGTATGATGAACCTTGCAGTCAAACAGAAGAGGCTCTCTAAGTTCTTGCTAAATGGAAAATTAGAAACCATATAAATTCAAATCTCTAATAATAATTAAGTCTACTGTTTATTAAATGATTGGTTTAGAACTAATGAAGTAGCTATGCGGAAAACCAAGGGAAGCACTTGCAAATTAGTTTTCTTATATTTTTTCAAAAAAGCTTTCGTGACTTGTCAACAAAGGGAAGAGGACAGCACACAGACCTGCGATTTTGCTGTAGTCAGCAACATCTAAAAGAGGAAAGTAGTTTGGCTAAAAAATTGCACTGGTTATATTTATACAGCAGCACCTGGGACAGCATGTTTTCTTTGACTTACCATTGCAGCTGTTACAAGTGGATTTTGTGGTTTCTTCAGGAAGGTATAAAAATATTTGACTAATTTTCAGGTTCCTTGTGCACCAACTATAATAACTTATCTCTAAGTTTTCAACAAAGAAAGGCACCTGCCAGTTGTCATGGAATCAACCACTATCTTTTAAAATAGCATATTCCTCTGGGCATAGGCAACAATGATCTTAAATCACAGATAAGTTAGAAAAAATAACAGAATTGTTGAGAACAATATGATGTATATATTATTAAGGGTATGGGCTCTACCTGCTCAGGGCAAAGCATTACAATCTTTCTCTGCTTGCTCACTTATAAAGAAGAAAAAGAGGTATTACAAGTAAAATTTTCTTCTTCTTTTTTTTTTTTTTTTTCCTTCTTCATAGAAAAAAATGAAAAAAGAACACATTTTTTATGAGAATGCATTCCAGCACGGTGACATCATAAACATCTTTCAGTACCAAGCACGTTTATAAATCTTGGCTTTAAGGTTCCACAGCATCCCAGCAAACGTAAAATATATTTAAAGCTTCCCATGTGAAAAATCTTTCAAAATGAGCCTATGGGAAATGTTTGCTAAATGTTTAGGTTATAAGAACTTGAAATGTCATGTAAAAGAAGCATACTAAAAAATATTTAAGAATATTTTGCTGAGTGTCTCAGTGCTTTAGCAGAATGAATGAAATGTCATAACAAGATCATCAGGAAAAATGGGTTATTACAAATTTCACAGCACTACTGAGAAGCTAATGATAGATAAAAGTAATGTATTTGGATTTAAGGAATGGTGCATCTATGTTGTTGTAAGTCTACCGAAGCAATGAACAGTCTGAAATAAGAAATGCGTACAAGAAATTTGGATGGAATATCTTCCATGTTCTGAGAGTAAGAATTAAATGTATCCTGCATAATTAGTCTTTGGTTGTATGTACATATTATGTATAATAGGTATGCTGTTTAAGTATATAATTTTAATTAAATGTAACTTATGTTGAAGAGCAAACCAGCAGAGGCAGCTCTCAAAACCAAAGTCCTCCTGAATGAAATATGTGTTTTGCTTCTTAATACTTCTAGTGCTCTATGGATAGAGATAGTTTGGAAACTTTCAGATAGGAATTTTTACATAGGAGGTAGTAACCTTAATAATTGTTGGTAGCGTAAGAAATTCGTTAGCTACCCCCAGGGCTATACATATTTCACAAAAACATTTAACCAAGCAGTAGGTTTGGAAGGCTCACAAATTCATTATGCAAATTTTTATAAACAACAATCACTAAAGTCAAATACATGTTTCCTTTAGGAAAAGCAGTATCTGCCTTCTCAATAACAAGAATAGTATATTATGCATTTCTCTGAATCTATCTGATAGATAGCATACTGAAATAACTGAGGGCTGATACTGCCATGAGTCAATATCATTAGGATTTGCCTTTATTGGCTTTACTTTCACAGAATCACAGAATTGTAGGGTTTGGAAGGGACCTCTAGAGATCATCGAGACCAACCCCCCTGCCAAAGCAGGTTCCCTACACCAGGTCGCACAAGTAGGCATCCAGGCGAGACTTGAATATCTCCAGAGAAGGAGACTCCACAACCCCCCTGGGCAGCCTGTTCCAGTGCTCCGTCACCCTCACCACAAAGAAGTTCTTACACACATTTGTGCGAAGCTTCCTATGCTGCAGCTTATGTCCGTTTCCCCTCGTCCTGTCTCCATGTACCACTGAAAAGAGACTGGCCTCACTGCTATGGCCACTACACCTCGGATATTTATAAACCTGGATCAGGTCCCCTCTCAGTCGTCTTTTCTCAAGGCTAAACAGACCCAGTTCACTTAGCCTTTCTTCATAGGGGAGATGCTCCAGGCCCTTCACCATCTTTGTGGCACTCCGCTGGACTCTTTCCAAGAGATCCCTGTCTTTTTTGTACTGGGGAGCCCAGAACTGGACACAGTACTCCAGATGAGGCCTTACCAGGGCAGAGTAGAGGGGGAGGATCACCTCCCTCGACCTGCTGGACACGCTCTTCTTAATGCACTCCAGAATGCCATTGGCCTTTTTGGCCACGAGGGCACATTGCTGGCTCATGGCCAACCTGTCGTCCACCAGGACGCCCAGGTCCCTCTCTGCAGAGCTCCTCTCCAGCAGCTCATCCCCCAGCCTGTATTGGTGCATGCAATTCTTCCTCCCTAGGTGTAAGACTCTACACTTGCTTTTGTTGAACCTCATCCGGTTTCTTACTGCCCAGCTCTCCAGCCTGTCCAGGTCTCGCTGAATGGCAGCACAGCCTTCAGGCGTGTCAGCCAATCCTCCCAACTTCGTATCATCAGCAAACTTGCTGAGGGTGGCCACTATCCCCTCATCAAGGTCATTGATGAAGATGCTGAACAAGACCAGACCCAGCACAGACCCCTGGGGGACACACTACTGGTTACAGGTCTCCAGCCAGACTCTGCACCACCAACGACGACCCTCTGCGCTCTGCCAGTCAGCCAGTTCTCAACCCACCTCACTGTCCACTTGTCTATCCCACACTTCCTCAGCTTTGTTATAAGGATGTCGTGGGAGACAGTATCAAATGCCTTTCTAAAATCAAGGTAGACTACATCTACTGCTCTTCCCCCATCCACCCAGCATGTGACAGCATCATAGAAGGCCACCAGGTTGGTTGAGCACGACCTCCCCTTGGTGAACCCATGCTGACTACTCCTGATAACCTCCTTTTCTCCCAGCTGTCTGGAGATGGTATCCAGCACAAGCTGTTCCATCACCTTTCCAGGGACGGAGGTGAGGCTGACAGGCCTATAATTACCTGGATCTTCCTTCTTGCCTTTTTGAAGACCGGAGTGACACTGCCTATCCTCCAGTCTTCAGGAACCTCCCCTGTTATCCAAGACCTCTCAAAAATGATGGAGAGCAGTTCGGCAATGACCTCTGCCAGCTCCCTCATCACACGTGGATGCACCCCATCAGGTCCCATGGACTTGTGGACCTTAGTACTGCCTAGGCGCTCACGCACGTCCTCTTCCTGACTACAGGGAAGTCTCCCATTCCCCAGACCCTCTCACTAACCTCCAGGGTGTGGGAAACCTGAGGGAGAGCCTTTTCACTGAAGACGGAAGTAAAGAAGGCATTCAGTATCTCTGCCTTCTCAGCATCCCCCGTTACCAGAACCCCCCCCCCTCACTTAGTAAGGGGCCCACATTCTCTCTAGTTTTCCTTTTGCTGTTAACATACTTGAAGAAACCTTTTTTATTATCCTTTATCACTTTAGCCAGATTCAATTCCAGACGGGCTTTAGCCTTCCTCGTTGCATCCCTGTAGGCCCTGACTACATTCCTACATTTCAACTGATAGCATAACTCATAGTTACTCATGATTCACAGCAATGAATCTTAGCCAGACATGAAGTTTACTGTTTTTTAATTCGTGCAAATTCAGTGAACTTTTGTTGTCAAATTTGTTTCTGGAATGGTAGTAGGTAGGAAATAAAACTTTCATACTCCTTTCTGCTTAGCTCTTTTGGAGTTACAAGTAATATGTCCTTTTGACCAACTAAGGAAATACTGTTTTCTCATATTGTCTTTGTTGGCTGAATGACTGAGACAACCTGAAAAGTACATCACATTTAGCAGTCTGAAGGAAACAGGGAACTCAGAAATTATACTTCCTGATTCCTTATAGTAATGTTCTTTTTCTTTGCCTCAGATTTTTACTTTAAGTGTGGGTGCTAGGATTTAAAGTTAAAATGACGTTCATGGATGGCTGGACAGCCCATAAAAAATAAGAGAATCAGGGACAAATGAGAGGGACTTCTGCTAGACGTAAAACATGTTTGATATACCTGAAAGTTGTTTCTGTTAAAGGAAGCATAAAAGAAGTGCAGAAAAGTTCCTCATTACAACAGTACATGGAAATTCAGACCCGTTACCTTTGCCTAAATGCATCTTGCATGAGTGATTGCCTATTTGCAATTTGATCCAAAAACCATGGCCTGCAACTGAAGCTAAGGTTCATCTGTCTCCCTTAAAGAAGGTGAAGCTGTTTAAGAGTCATTTTAAGCAAGACTTAGACAAGTCTTCAGTGATATATGCATACTTGCTAAGCACTGAACTCATGGGAACAGTCTACTCAGATGCAATGGCTAGACACAGGCTAATAGAGCGGAATGTATCAAAAAAGGCTCATAGGAACACAGTACAGAGAAATGAGCCTCTCTGTGTCTGAATGTGGCAGTAACAAGCTGGTCATCGGATCTGATTGCAAGGTATTCACCTTGCCTGTGGCAGAGGGCACAGTTGTGCATTTCTCATAGCTCTACTTCAAAAACAAGTATTAAGGTTACCCAATTTTTCTAACTTACTTTTCATCCATAAAATACTATTTGTTAAGCAAGTTGATTTATGTTGGAGAAAGGGAAAATTTACTTCAGTTAGTTTAATCTACATGGCCATCCAGAAAGGGGTTTTATTTATGGTGTTTTACTTGCAATCACTGTCAATCAGACCCCTGACCTTCTTGATGCCAGTTATGTCCTAGATAAAAGTTATGTGTATTCATCATTGCTCTCACAGGTGTAGCCTAATCAAGTAATTAATTATGCTTAGGAAAATCAAAACAAGACTTATTTTTCAGTGGAGTTAATCTTAGAATGTTTCTAAAAAAATGCTCCACATAGATTGTAGTTTGAATAGCATGTGTTAAGATTTCATGGCAAAAAGAACTGGCCAAATATTAGAGTTCCCCTGCTGAGAGGGACCTCATCTCTGAGACTGACTTCTTCACTCCTGATTACTCCAGAAAAGGCATTCTCCTGGAAAAAAAAAGTCAGGCAGGGCTGCAGTTAGCAGCATACATACTTAGCTTTAATCTTGGGCAAAAAAATAATATATCTTCCCTTTCCTGTAGGTGCCCACTCTATTTTCCACCATCTTTGGGATCCAGGACAGTATCGCCACCATTCCATCCAAGACCACCCCAGGGTCCAGTTACCTCCTCAAAGCCTTTCTCCTGGGGGATCTCTCAGCTTTTTCCTTCAGTGCTGCTTCCTTTCGAATTCATCCTTCTAAAACCTCTGCCAGAGTTGTCAGGATGTTTTGGGTTGAGAGCATTTGGATCGTCTTCAACCAAGGTCAAACCTAGGAGAACTCTCCTGTACCCTTACCATCCTATAGTAAAGTTGCTCTTCTAGTTGGCAAGGCTCTGAGACACAGAAATGATTAAAATTGTCTTCATTTTCATGCTGCACATTCAATGAAGTACTTTAGGTTCCATTTGTTTCAGGGTATCTGACAATTATGATTATCAGTTTAATTGTATTATGGTTCATACAGGGGACCATGAGTGGAGATTTTGCTAAGGTGTGATGAAGCTTGTCAGAAAAAGACATACCATTTCAGTTTTGTTAAACTCAAATGTCTAAAACCCTGAGTATATTCTTCCATCATAGCCTAAAAATATGAGATGAAAAAAAGTACACGGATTTCTTTCATTGTGTGATTCTGACCATTTAGTTTCATTATACTTAGAGATTTCAAACTTTTCTTCAACCAACAGTGACTGTAAGAGTATGTATGTATGTAAAAGCCTCATGAACTTGTATGTCTCCAGCTACAAATTAATTGTAAAACACTCAAAACCATTATCACAAAATATCTGAAGAGTGAATGATATTCATGATACTATATGTATTAGTGAATTAAAAGTTTCTTGTTTTTTACTTGCAGTAAATTCTGATACTGGTAATACAATCCAATCTGAATATATTGCAATGCTTTAAAGCAAGTAGTAAAAGTAGAATACCCTTTCTTGCTGGACTCTGAGACCAACCGGTAGGTATCCCCATGCTGTTCGACTTGATGAATGAGGTTGGAAAGAACTTCTGGAGGTCATCTTTTCTTGCAGTCTTGACGATGTTGAACAGGATAGGACCCAGAATTGACCCTTTGGGTGCACCATTAGATACAAACCCCTGCTGAGAATCTTTGCCAGTGATCAGCACCCTCTGGGCTTGGCAGTTCAGCCGATTTTCAAATCACCACGCTGTCTGCTTGTCCCTCCACTAAATTATCAGCTTCTCTATGAGGACCTTGTGGGTTACAATGCAGAAAGCCTTTCTGAAGTCAAGATAGATAATATTCATAGCTCCCTTCATCTGCTAAACTTGACATTTCATTGTAGAAGCTTACCACATTGGTTGGATACAATTCTGCTTCTATTCATGTAAGTCTGTTGCTGGCTGCTTCTGTAACACATCAATTGTGCTGAAGCTGACTGGAGGGATTTTCTAGTGAATCTTTGCAATCTCTGTTACCTGTTTGTCCTGTCATCCCTGTTGTCAGGTATCAGTGTGAAGCTTGCATATATTACTTTCTTTTCTGTGCATCCAGGTTTGCTTCCTTTGTGAGGCCAGAAGTGGTGCAGTCAGCGTTGCATGTTGGTGTATACCAGATTGTACTCAGTGTGAATTTTGGAAGTGGATTTAAGAACATGGAGCTGGAAACTCATATATACAACTCCATAGTTTGAACACAGCACCTCTGAGGAAAGGAGATTTAAGAAATTTCGTATGCTTACCTGAAAGGGCCAAAATGCCCAGGAGATCCAAAAGGCCTCTTTTACACTGAATAAACAAAGAGGAGAAATAGTGCATTAAAATGAAATTAAAATTGATACATTTGTGGTGACTTCTTTTGCTGGAAAAAGTTTTTAAGCATTGTGTACACTGCTTAAGTTGGAAATTAGTCATCTGGAACTTTTAGAAGGAGAAAGAAATTGCTGATCTTTTTTGATCTAAGTTTTGAATGTCTTGTGATCTTAATGACTGAAGAAGAAGACAGACATAATAAGCCTTCCCTGTTATGCACATGCTTGAGAGAAGGGACAATAATCAGAAAAAAAAAAAAAAAAAAAAAAAAACTACATTTTCTATATGATGAAAACAAAAGAAAAGCATGTGTTTCACTATATATACAGATAATGGTACAGGTAGGACAAAGATTTTTTCTTGTTGTTATCAAAAAGAAAATAAAAACATGGGCCAAAATATTTTTGATAAGGAATTAAAACAATATTTTTTTACATCCCAGTGAAAGCTTTTGGAGTAGTGCATTATCACATGAAAAAGCAAATCTCTCCTAGCAAATCAAGACAGGAATTTGTATTCCTGATGTGAAGTCATACAATTCCCATGCCCTTACAGGCTGCAGGAATCCTCCTGCTTGAAAGATGCACTTAATGATGAAGCCCAGCTCTTCAAAAACATGCTAAAAAATATAATCTCAGATCACAAAGTCTAACACTTTGCTGTAAACATGTTGCTTTTAAAATAGAGGAGATGCTTACTTCTGTGTCTTTTCACAGACACAAGGAAAAAAAAAAAGGGAATAGAGCCAATCCATATTTCAGTTCCAATAAGTGGCAAAAAAAGGAAGAAGATGCAAGGTGTACCTGTTGGCCATAAGAAAGATAATTACTCAGGAAAGTTAGTAGGATGTTGGAGAATGCTGAAAGCACATTTGGCTGAGCCCATGGGTCCAGTAATGGCTCTCACTTTGCTGAAACCAACTCATAGTTGTGCTTCAGTAACCAGCAACAGGACTTGGAGGCAGTTCTGTATAGTTTTCACAAATGTTGAACATTTCATTGCATTTTGTTTTTTCCTGGCCTTACTGTCAAACTGAGGAGGCAGATGGCTGGGACTGGCACAGTGGCCTGTCAGCACCTCACAGAACCAGGCCCTCTCAGCACTCATGTTAATGGAAGCTCCACCTGTGGTCAGGCCACAGAGCCATTTTTATTTACCAAATGTTGAGTGATTGGGTCATTGTCCTGAAAAATACCTGAGTTTCTGTAATACTTCCATTAAAGAAAGCAAATGAACTCTTTAGAATTGTAGCTTTAATGACAGTCATGCAATTCATACATTTTAAATAAAGCCCCTAATTGGTTGTCTGTGAAGTAGAAAGAGAGATGGTGCAGTGAATGGCTTAAATGCGGCAATTACAATATTTCTTATTCTTTGCCAATCTAAAATTAATGAAAAACCTTTCTTGCTGTGACCTTGACAAATGGTGGTGTAACCTTTTTAAATTCTCAGAGGGTGCTGAATCCTACCTGGCGAGAAAGTGATGCAAAGGAATTGCAGCTGAACATTTCTAATTAGTAAACTGAAACTCTGTGACAGGGAAGAAAGCTAAGAGGCACTGATTGGATTTAACATATATTAGGCACCATCCCCAGGGAACAGAAGATAGCTCTCAGTATTTTAATCTCAGAGTACCTGATTATCTCTGAGCATAGCTGAATCACCTATAGGATTTGTGTAAACCTGGTAGTTTTTACTTGAAGTAAAATCTGATCCTGTAAAACAGTAGGTATGTCCAATTCATACTGCTTTCAGGAAGTGCTCAGCACCTCAGGGAACTGGATGCAGAGTGCCACTTCCCAGCAAAAGCCCTAACTCTGATTTGCCTTGGAATCTTTTCTCCTATTACTGGCATTACTGAGGGGTTTTAGCATGGATATATGTTGCAGCCAAACCATCCTTAAGCTCCTTTACCTTACCAATGGAGTATGAGGAAATCTTCATGTCAAATCTTCACATTCATATCTAATTTGTGCATCATTTCCATGTAGATATGCATTGGCAATGGGTTGCTAAAAGCGATTGGTTGATATGACACCACGAAAACTCTCAGGAGACTTAAAATCAAGAACATCCTTTGCTTTCTTCACTAGGTCGCAACTCTGATGCATAATTCAAGTTATGTTGTGTTTCATCAGTTCTATTTATATTCCTCCTAAGAGGCAAAGGATCTTGGGTGGCAATAGATAAAGGAGTGAATTTTTGCTTAACAAAAGAAGATTTCTGACCTCCACTATGCAGTAGTGATCTTTCACTAAATTAAAAATTAATTGTATTTTTTTTACATACAGAACTAGTTTTCAGAAATTCTAGGATTTTCCATAGGTCTGCTAGGCAATGATAAGCCGTTTCGGAGGTGGGAAGATTTGTGCACAGCTGGTATGAGTCGGACTGTCCACGGACACTATCCCTAGTGTGAGGAAAAGATTCACAACATAATCTTAATCACTGGCTGTTCTCTTTAAGAACAGGGTTAAAGAAAAGAACATCCTGCTTCCCCTGAATTTCCTAATAGGACAGAAGGAATGTGCATCTCAAAATAACTGTGTTGAAATCAGTGGGCCAACTAATCAAGGCGGAAGCCAGCATAAAAATGAACTTGCCCCTTCATCTCTTTCATGCTGCTAAATTCTGTTTTCAACAACTAAACTGTCTAATATCTCTAGGGTGTGTTACAAGTTTTGATATGATTACTGTGATTGATTCCTGATTTCTTGGATAAATTGTAAAACTTCTCAATGACTTTTAAAAAGCTGAACATCTTGAGTTTTACTCAGTAGTTCACATCCTTATAACTCTTCCTTATTATGTGTCCCACCTCCTTGACTTCCTTCTGCTAAGCAAAATGAGTGCAAATGTAGGTCAGGAAAACTAATACCCAAATTCCCTTCCTCTCCAGTGAGTGGAGCATATTAAAATTTTCCAGAGTAATTAAAAAGATCATACAAGGTTAGCGGAGCAGGTCTGTCTGACATTAATTTTTATTATACGCTAACTATTTTTCACGTTCATTTCTTTTTTTAAATATAAAATTCAAAGTAGGTACTTATTCTTCCTAACAGCAATTGCCCACATTGCTAGTTCTACAGCTAGAAACCAGCCACGTAACACCAAGGGATTTTTTTTTTTTTTTTTTTTTCAGGAACAACAGAGAATGAAGGTAAATAAGATTTAAGTGCATTTTGAAAAGTTATCAGTGAAAAGATATATCACATGGACTGATCTGTCCTGTAACATGTTCTGCCATTTTCCAAGCGGCTTTTCTTCTTTTACTATTTATTTTCCATAGTTCTTAATTCAAGGATTGATTTTGTTTCTCCAATTGAAGATAGTAGAGATTTCAGACATGGTTTTTAATAATATTTGCAATCCTTCACTGCAAGTGAAGATGGCAGAAATGGCTATATTTCAACCTTATTTCCTTCCTTCTTTCTTCCCTTCTTCTTGCTCCCTTCCTTCCTCCATTTTTCTTTCACTTTGGTAATGTCTAATTTTTGTGAGCTAACAGATTTGTTTATGGAATAATTATAGGTGCTTGCTTTTAAATATCTTTGTGCATTCCAAAGGATTTGTAACATAATTGCACCTTAAAGGTAGGAACATTATAAAAATAACCATTCTATTGAATGATGAGAATATTTTTACCTGTAGGCAATGAATATTCCTACTGAGCCTCTTTAATACTAATTAAAAAAGGTTAACAAAATCCCAGTACAATGATTAAAATGAATAGATGCTAAATTATTGAAACATACCAACTGGAATCCTACAGGATAAATCTGATGGAACTATCTGCATAAAGAAGTCATTCATATTACATTTTTAATACACATATTTCCTTTCTAAAATTACACACAAATCCTGTTAAATATCAGTACTACTGTGACAAACTTGTAAAAAATGGACAATTGATCACATTAGTATTCTTGTGTTCATTATCACTAGCTTAATTCCATAGGACACTAAATAAACACAACATAATTAAGTTTTTGTGATATTATTATAACTATTATTAAAATAGCTAGAGCCACGAAACTGAGACAGAATCAGTCCCTGAAGATCAAACTGTTCTGCAATCTCAGTTTTGCTGCCTTCAGAATCTCTTCTTTTGTCTTTTCTTGTTTCTGATAATTCACTTTTTTAAAAATTTAAAATTGTTCCAACATTTACTTATGCATAAATACATTAAATTGCACCTTGGTTTGTGGATAACTTCTCATGAGATTATGTTTTCCTAAATAATGGCTTGGTATTATTTATATTGTGGTTAAGCTGATGTGCTCTAAGTCAGATATAACTGGATCAAGGCCAGGACCTTTGGAAACGGAAAATAGGTTGCTTTTCATATCAATTTCATTGTCACCAGTGTGGGTGATGGATTCCAAGGCTGCAAAATCACAGAGTATAAATGCTCATCTAAAGCTGACTGATACTGCTTTGAGCTGAGTTAGAAGTTGCCCCAAGGCAATGGCATTACAGTTACTGTTGGTGCCTTGGCCATTCCCCTCAAGCCAGCCCTTTGGCCTAGTTACAGCCATCCAATGTCCATGTAGCTTCAATGGGAGAAAAGCAGATTTTTCCTGAGACACAAGAACTTTATAAAGAGTTCAGTGAGTAGCACACAAAAACTTATATTACTAGTGGAATCAGGGCTCTGTTCTCAATTACTCTGCTACAAATGCAGAAGGTTCCACTGTAGTGTGCTGTTTTCTTTGGTTTTATATGTGCTACAGAGATTAGAAGTTTGATCCACCTTTTCCCCTCTTTCTCTTTCTTTGAGGTGGGATGCTGTGTCTAGGAAGATACAAGCTAAAATTCATTATTCCTTATTACATGTAAGTGCTTACAGAAATGATCAGACTTCTCTAAAGCTCAGTGGTTTTCAGCCCCATCAAATGGTAAGTAATTCCATTTATTCTTTCTATTGTAAAATGAGTTTTTCCACTTCATTTCTCCACTGAAACTATTTACATAATGTCTATGTTCTTTTATGACTTGTACAAAAACAGTGCCACGCTCCTAAATTTGCACAGGCTTAGGGAGAGCGCTGAAATAAGAAGGAAAGAAAAAAAATAATAAATGCATATGCCAATCATTTATCTCATTTTTATCCAATGTATATATTATAAACTTCATAGAAGTTTCAGAGTAATCATTGCTAAGAACTGAAGGATGCCTGTCTCCTCATGAACTTTCAGTACACTTCTATTCAACATTTATTGGTCCAATTTTCTTTGTATAGGTCAAGAGGTTTTTCTCACATCTTGTTACAGCGAAAAGGGTACTTGAGTGGAAAAGGTGCACTCTTTTATCACCACTGAATTTCAAGTAGCTGAACACATTCATTAGAAATTGGAGGACTTTAGTGCAGATTTGAGATATTCGACCAAAACTTGCATGCTCCCATTAGAATAAGAATCATTTATAGGAGAACTGATATAAAAGGGCAAAGCTCACATGCAAAGTACATCTGAGTCTTAGTTGAGGTTTGTAGATCCTCTTGTTAGACCATTTGATAGTCTTTCAGATATTTAAATAACAAAAGTTTTCACAAAGTCAGTCCCTAGTAGTGAGGCTCTCTTTCAAACTCCAAACATTCATTGTGATGTCATAAATTAGCTCATTCCAACTAGCGCTGTAAAATCAGTTCTTCTGTATGAGAGTGCTGGGGAGAAATCTGTGTTTGGAAGGAAGAGGGAAAACTTAATTAAAACATACAGGAGTGTAATGTCTAAAATGAATTTTGTAAACAATGACACTTAATTTTATATCTGTTTCAAAACTAAGTGAAATTGCACTGGGAAGTACACGTAGAAAAGAAAAAGGGCTGCTTAATTTAAAGAACAAGACTTTCTGGTCTTGCTAGAACTAACTGGTCATAAATATGGTCAGGATGGAAACAAGGGGGAGATTTCTAATCATCAGCACACTAAAATTCTGGAACTACCTTCAAACTCTCTTCAAAGAGAAGGAGCAGCCAAAGAGTTGCTTGCAGGTTAGCTTTTGATTAGCTTGAGAAAGGACTTTCTGAGAGGTGTCAGGGAGAACTTTGCACTACAAGATCTGTTTCAGCCCCATCCTCCAAATCAATGTTATTTTTATGAAGAGATGGGTCTTTTAAATTACAAATAATAAAAAGTGATCTTCTCATTTTGGAAAGGGGACCTGTGGGATTTGCATTTTAAAGGAAAGAAAATGAAATAGGCAAACCTGTTCCCCAAAGGGGTTGATCTGCTGTGATTTCAGATGATTGCCTTTTTTTCTTCTTCTTTTTTTTTACTTTCAGTTATCAACATTCTTTATGGATAGGTGAAATGAATTCAGATGTGGTCCTTTCAGCTCAAAGCACACTATTACAGAGTTCCCTGAAGGTAAAAAGAGCAGGAGTATAATACATGAACCGTAGAGGTTTGTATTTACTATGATTTCGTCTGTTATCTTATTCTGTTACATATCTGTCTAATGACAGATAGTGCTCTAAAACAATTTTAGGATTGCTTTATTTTAGATTATACTATGGACAGTTATCTGATTATTTGGGTTACTCAGATATGCATTACTGGACTGGAAAATCCATGTAAACATAATCTAATTATATTTCTGATGCTCTTTGTTTCCAGGAACAAGAGATTCCACATAGAAACGTGCATCTGGGAGCAAGGATATCGAAAAGTAGACAGAAGAGTGATGAGAAAGACAAATAGAATACTGCTCTTCCTGAATTTATGTTGAACTTTGTAAAGGTTGAATGTCTCTTTGTTTATCTGACAAACTTCTTTAGAGGCTGCACTCAAAGAAAATGCTTTAAAATGGAGGCCTATCTACTCTTCTCAAAGCACTTCCTGATCCTCACATCTCACTCCATCAGCTGGCAGAGCGACTAGGCTGTTTCACACAGATCATACTCTTCTATTAGTGGCTTTCAACAGGCAAACAACCATAGGCAATTCTCTTTCTCTAAAGAAAAGGTGAGGCCTGAGGAAGAGATGTCAGGATTATTCTCACTAGTAACCTTGTAACACAGTTTCAGACATCGAATTCATAGATCGAATCTATGGAGCTCAGGAAGAAACTGCAAGCTTTATATTCAGTAGAGAGAAACACCTTTTTAGGTACTCACTTCATGAAGATATTAATAATATTAATAATATCTGCATTTTGGAAGCACAGATTTCTCTCCATTGTAGACAGATGAGCTCCCATGGAATGAAAGGTCAAGGCTACTGAGGAGGACAAAGACAGAAGGTCTCCAGCTTTGAAACTTGCTACTCAACTGAATTATGAGCTACGCTTCATGAACCCAGGCTTGAGAGGCACAGATAGCCAGGTATTAGGAATCCAGGAGTGATCGTTTTAATCAAAACACAATAAAGAGTTTTTAATTCTATTTTACCTGTCAACATTTTCAATTCTCTTGATGCAACAGGAAAAGAACTTCAGAAATTAAATTAGAACAAATAAATTTATTTTTCAGATTCATTATCATTAACATGATTTTCTCCTTCTCTAATAAGGTCTCTTACAATTGCTGGCATACAAATGTGAGGAAATTAAGTATAAGAGCGTTATAGACTCCAGAATCTTTTATTATGGCTGCATGTCAAAATTGGTGCCTTGTTAATGTGGTCTTGCTCCATAAAAACATTAAGGACTTCTCAAACTATGTGGCTTTCATGGGATCTTAAGAGCCTTTACAATCTTGTATTCATTAACTAATGCATCTTTTTCAGCCTGGTTGCCTTTTTTCCTAAAGTAGAAGATAAAACTTCTACAGAATGGGAGACAGAATGGGAGACACATGGAGTTCAGCTCCAGAGGATAAACGAAAAACAAACAAAAATATCCATTGTTGGGATTTTATAACTATTTTTGCAGGTGTAATTTGTTCAGTGATTATTTAATAAAGGCTTTCTCTTTCTAAGTACAGATTACTCCTGGATAACAGCCAGGAAACATGAATTTAAGAGAGAAAAAGATAACTCACTTTGGATGGAGGAAGAGCAGAAGCAAACTCCCATATGTAGTCCTAGGGAGTAGATTGAAGGGAAAAGTGAGTAGCTAGGACACAGGACTGACTGGCTAATGAGAGAGAAACAGTAAACCATAAAAGAGATAATTCTTTGAAGTGATCCTCAGATGTTGCTTGGATTCTCAGCACAAGTAGCTCTGACATGTCCTGGAACAAAAGCTTGGATGAAAGAAAGACTAGGGACAGATTATAGAGCATTAGATTTTTTTTTTTTTTTTTCCATGACTCTTTTTCCAGTTTTGTGATTAAGTGCAAACATTATCAGAAAGAATCACAGAATTGCAGGGGTTGGAAGGGACCTCAAGATATCAGTGAGTCCAACCTCCCTGCTAAAGAAAGTTGTCTACTTTCACAGGTAGGTTACACAGGTAGGTGTCCTGACAGATCTTGAATATCTCCATAGAAGGAGACTCCACAACTTCTCTGGGCAATCTCTTCCAGTCCTCCATCACCCTTACTTTAAAGAATTTCTTCTACATGTTTGTAGAGTGTATGTTCAAGTTTTAAGCCATGACTCCTTGTCCTATTTCTACACATGACCAAGAAGAGCTTGGCCTCATCCATTTGTCTCTCACCTCCCTTTAGGTATTTATAAACATTTATCAGATTCTCTCTCAGTCTTCTTTTCCCCAGGCTGAATAGACCCAGTTTACTAATCTTTCCTCATACGAGAGATGATCCAGGCATCTCATAATCTTTTTTGCCCTCTACTGGACTCCTTCAAAGATATCCCTATCTTTTTCGAGATGGGGAGCTCAGAACTTGACACAGTATTCTAAATTCATTCATTATTCACTCACTATTTTTTTTTTTTTTACAACAACCTTGGTTAATTATTTTCTTTAACCTGATCAATTTACATGCAGTACCAAATTGAAAGGATAAGCACTAGCACTTTGTCCCTCAAAGAATAGCAAAACTAAGAGCACTTTTTATCATGCTTCATGCCTATGAAAGGCTTGCTGCTTCACAAAATCTGGGTGTCCTGATTCTATCAGTCTGCAAGGATCAGTTTAGGAGTTAGTTATTACAGAGTCTGGGACTAATTTTTAAACACAAGAGGCAAAGACATCAGGCTAATGGACTCTCTTGAACACATGGTTTCATCTTACAAGCAATGATGGCACCACTACAGACCTGTGAGGTTCTTTTGGTGCATCTACTATGTGAATATGTGCTAAGACTTTTCCTTGACCTCTAAGTCAGAAGTTGCAATAAAATTCCTCTTCTGTGCAATATGCAAATTTGGCAGGACATTATATTGAGCTGATTTTATATTGAATCTTCCTGTGCTAAGACCTGTGATTCTCAGTGATAAAATATTTGTTGTTTCATTGACTGAATATGAACAGATGTGTTTAAGTTTCATAGTTAATGATCTCTTTATTTCTACTTTTAATCCCTGCCTGTTAGAGTAATGGATTCAAATTTCCACAGTGTTTAAAAGGCTATTACGTTCTTTTATAGGACATTGAATGCTAATGACAATTCAATAAGAAAATTCAAACATTTGTAGTCCCCAATTCTGGAAAAAAAAAAAAAAAAAAACTTTTCTATTTTCAAACAGTTCATAGACTACATGATGCTTCTTAAAATTGTCACTCATTCTAACAGGTTTATAAGAATTATAAGAATGGACTTATGAAGTCCTCTCGTGTGTATTCTTTCTGGAACATGATACTAACCTTCAAGTAGAAATTAAAAAGTCTGGGCCTCTTGCCTAGAGAAACCAAGCAGTTCTGTGAGACCTGGGCAATAGCATTATTGCTATCATAAATAATCAATGTAGGCCAAAACAATTCCAAGCAGGGAAAGTAAAATCTAAAAATAAAAAGAACAACCTTTGCTCTCATCTTTCAAAGGCTAAATCAACTCACCAATTGTTTTAATGAAATGCAAGATGATGAGGAAACACATCTCCTGACTATTCACTGTATGTCTGCAAGATGCAAAAAAGGGGGTTGGAGAATGAGAGAGGAACTAGCTTTGGAGAAAAATAGAAGCTCTGAATCTTAATTTAAACACAGATACTGCTATAGTGCAAGACAGTGGGAAGTGAGGATTTATGAAATGATCTGTTTCCCATAGGAGATAGATTCTTTCCTGTCCTGGATTATAGGTGCTGCATTTTTGTAGATTTCATAGTTCCTATGATCCATAAATGATAACAGAAAGTGCTGGATTTGGCTCAATTCAATCAAAAATGAAATAATTTTTATAGAACAATGATCCCATTTCATCTTAGAGGAAGACTGTAAATTTTTTTATGGTATAGGAAAAGTGAATAGGCAATAATAAAAAAAAGTGAATAAACTAGTGCAGCAAGTGCAGTCTCCTCACCGAGAGGGCTGATAGATCAATCCTTCCTTCATTGGCCCTTGCTTAAAAACAGGTCCCTTGGTCTAGCCCACATGACTCACTTTGTTCTTACACTTTCCAAGAGAAAGCAGTGAGAGGAAGTCCCTTCATGTGATCACATGTATTGGCAGCACCAGCCCTTGTCCTCTAAATCAGGGCACACAGGACCAACCCCCTGCAAAGGCAGGGGGGCTTGGGTGAATAACAGGGACTTTCAGTAATATACACCAAGGAGGTTTGTCTTCACATTCCCAGGAAAATGTAAGGCCAGTCAATAGTAGCACAGTTCAGAAGGAATTTCCTCCTACCTTATGTGTTTGCCCAAGATTTTGATTTCAGATTGCATACTAAAATTTTTCAATAAAAACATCAACTGACACCTAAAAATAGCTTTAAAATGAAGCATTTTCTCTATGGGTACTGCATTATTTTAAGCCTTTAAATATGTGCCACATTACAGTAAGTTGGACATCACATTATTTCATATTTTCATCTGTTCAGACAGCTGATATTTAAATCTGTGATGCTCTGGAAATTTTTATCAGGGTGTCACTGGGATAGTAGATGTTAATGCTGCAGCACTGAATATAGGCTGTATGGAACTCAAGAAATCTCCAGTGCATTTAATCTGTCCTATTGATATTACAGATTTGTTCTGTGGTGCGACATACCTGAGTCTTAGGGCTGGAGAGATCTAGTAACAGTGTTTTTAAGCAAGTAATCCAATGAAATATCATGTAGTACTAAGGAGCATAAGTTCAGCCAATAGCTTAAATGAGCAAACTTTAAATAGATTTATAGAGTTCTTCAGTGATATCAAAACATTTCAGATCTGAACCAACTTTTTCCATTAAATAATCAAAGTAAAATGAAAGGTACAGCATATCTATTCCAAAAAAATGTAGATATTTTTTCAACAGGCTTACGATTTCGCTATTGGGACAATTAAAGAGATGATAAAAGCTAATAGGGAGCTACTGAGAGTGGACAACCTGAGCTTTTCTGAGTAGGGCTTCATCTCCCCAGCAGGCTTTTGGGGCTGTATTTACTGCTTGAGTGCATTGCCTGCTGCGATTTGTGCCTATTGCAATAACAGATCCTGCTGGACTCTACTTTAAACACCTCTGATCAATCAACATTGGCATCTTCCTGTAGATTTGCTATTAAGTAAAGGGAATTTTTTGAGCGAAGGCAATTTATGTAATGACAATAATACTAATAATTTGCAAATGGGCAGTTTAATGCAAGTTACTAAAAAGTGCATTTTCTTTCAAAAGTAAGTGGGATAATTAGATGCTGCTAATTGAACACTTGATTTATTTATTTATTTTCAGTTCATATGCAAAAACTGGCTTTGTTTATCAGTGTGTATTGCCAGTGTGTTTGCAACACTTGCAGAGCAAGAAAATACATGTAGTATGCTTCACATCAGTGAATTCTTCACAGAATCACAGAATCATAGAACTGTGGGAGCTGGAAGAGACCTCAAGAGATGATCAAGTTCAACTTCCCTGCTAAAGCAGGTACCCTACTGTAGGTCACACAGGTGTCCAAATGGGTCTTGAATATCTGCAAAGAAGGAGATTCTACAACTTATCTGGGCAGCCTGTTCAGTGATCCAGTCATCATAATCATAGGTGAACCCCAGTTAAAGAATATCAAATGAATATATAATTTTTCACAGTGAGAAAGAAAAGGAAATTTTTAAGCAAGGGACCTCATGTATGGCTGCAAGAGAGTAACCAATTACATTTTCTTTTTTTTGGTAGATAATTTCATGTGTGATTTCTTCACGGACGAATGAAACAATTAGCAATGTTTCCATTAATTTCAATTAGCTTTGATAGCATAATATATATATCAATTTGCTCTGGTAGCATATAATGTACAACTGCATTTTCCTTCCCATTTTCCAGGTGGTGATATATATCACCCTGCAGGGGTTACACAGCTAGATATTTTCCAGTAATAAAACTATAGCAATACTTATAATTAAGGAATGTGAACTTACTGATTTCTAGTGCTTAAAGGACAAAGGAAACCCATCCATTCCAGAACACAGCATTAACCAATCACATAGACCTGATTTCTTAATGTCTTGAAAATCTTTACAGATGAAGTAGCATTTCTTCCTTAAACATCTATTTCTTTCTGCCCTTTCAGTACTAATCTGTAAATTAATCTGCTCAGCAGAAAACATAGAATAGAACATAGAGCCACGGCCACTGAAGGTCAGAGAAGGGCCCAAGAAGATGGTAGGGAACAGAATTAGGACAGCTGACTTAAACTGGCCAAGGGGATATTCCATACCATATCACATCACAAGGAAGGAATTCTGAAGGAGATTGGAGTTAATCTCACTCTCTTCTGACACTCAGGGGTGAGCTGGGAGTTGGTCAGGGAGTGGTAAGCAATTGCTTGTGCATCACTTGTTGATCATATACATATATATAATTTTTTTGTAATAATTATTATCCTTTCCCTCTTCTCTACCTTAGTAAATAGTTTTATCTCAACATTGGCAAAGAGGTGGAGTATGAAAATGACCATGTGCTGAGACACCTGCCGGGTGGCATGTATGTAACTGTCTTTAAATGATAAGATAAATATTTGAGTTACAGCAGGTATTCAGAATATACCTAGTAAGTATATTTAGCAAGTTATTCAAACCAAGAATTTGAGCCATTTTTAACTTTTTAACTGGTCAGTTAATACATATCGACAGAGAAGTTGCACATTTATATAGTGAGGTTAACTTTGTAGACAACAAGCTTTCTTTTTTTGGCTAGTATTTGAAAATCTTTTAGATGTAATTCATGGCTCCCAAATCTTGGTGGTTTACACACTGAAAATTATTTTCAAAATCCACTTACCTATACTAAGTTGACAGATGTCAATAATAAAATGGCAAGTAGTAAAGTACTTGGAAAATACTGGGTAATTATTTCCATTTAGAGTCGGCTTTTTCTAGGAGGAGCTACTCCCATTTTTTGGTGATGCTGATTGAAGTCACTTTGATTGGATATGCTAATTCATCATGACTTGTCAGTGTCAGAGCCAATAGGAGTCAATAACGAGGTATATTTGCCAAAAAAAGAACATTCTGAGAAGTGTTTGTATCAGTGTCATATACAGACATTGAAGGTAATTATTCTGCTCTAATTGGTGCTGCTGATGGTGGTAGCCTGCCTGATTTTGGCACTTTACTGGGTGGTAACAAACTGAAGAGACAAAAAGAGGTAGAAAGATGTGGAAAGGTAGAAAGAGACAAAAGAAATAAGAGGCTTAAGAAGTATTATCTACGAGGGATAGTGACTGTAAGGGTGTTACCTTAGCTCTGTGAAGTGCTTTTAATGATACTTATTCACTGTGATTGAACAAAAAGTAAGCAGTCTCCACTGCAGCAACAGCTGTGCCAGCTGTCCTGAAGGGTGCTTGTTTGTCCCAGGGAGGCATTTCTGTCTCCAGGCTGCAGGCTTACTGATGCTGCCTAGGCCCCAGTAGTGCTAATCCCTTGGTGCAACCCTTGGAGCAGACTGGATCAACTCCTATCCTGCTGCATGTTCCACCTACTCACTCCTGTGTCTCTGTATCATAGCCTTCAGCTCCATTCCCATTTCCTAAGGCCCTGGCCCCTAGTGTGGATACCTGTGACTTAGCAGCAATAGATCCTCTTTACACATCTGTGTGAAAAAAACATCTGGCATGTTGCTTCTTTGCAGTGCTGGAAGACACAAAGCATAATCACTGCCCTGTTGTTAACCTCCAGGCATACTTTCATCCTTAAGCACAAATAAGCAGGTGTGTTTTGAAAGCACATGGTCTAGATTCATTCCTCATCAGACTACATCCTGGGAGGCCTGGTAGGAGAGGAACTTCAGACAAGGTGATCTCTTGTATGTTCTTGAGACTCCTACAGACTGGGAAGGACTGTAGCGCTCAAGAGCCACCTCTGTTTCTTTCAGTACCAGCCTACAGGGCAAGAAGCATCTGCAAGTTAGGCCAAGTGCTGGAGCATATGCTGCTCTATACTGTACATGCTATATGTATGGCTATCTTACTCTGAATAAGCAGACTGAAAATGTTTGGGTGTTTTAGTGAAAATGGAAAACATGTGAGAGGAACAGCAGAGAGTTGTACATCATGCCATCAGGACAAACCATGCCTATTGAGAAGCTATCTTTTGCCCCTCAATATGCAGCAGTGGTCTAGCATGACGCACTTGCAGTAAAAGTGGAGATTGCCCTCTACAACTACCTGAAAAGAGGTTGTGGCAAGACAGAATTCAGCTTCTTCTCCCTGGTAATAGCTATAGGACAACAAGGAATGGCCTGAATGACCATCAGGGAAGGTTCAGACTGAATATTAGGAAGATTTTCTTCCCTCAAAGTGTAGTTTGAGCACTGGAACAGGCTGCTCAGGGAGCATGGACAATCTTGCCGACTTGAGCTGCAGGGTCCTTCATGGTGGGCCATGTCCATTTGAGCATCCAGGCAGGTAGGATCTAACAGGCAGGACTTTGATCCTGATGTCTTGCTGCTGCAGTAACAGTAATAATTTCCAGGCAGGGAATCTTTCTTAGTGTTTTCAGTTTTTCATTTATATCTTGCCAATGACCCTCTCTGCAAATTCTACACCAAAAACCTACAGCTGTTATCAATTATTGAGCCATGCCTACATAAAGTAACTTCCTGTTATTTTCTTAGGATCAGATACAATTTCCTGTGGATAGAAAATGAAATGGAAGATCATGCAAAGAATATATAGGAGAAGGTTTCAGATGCTGCCATTATTCAGGTGATTCCTCATTCCTTGAAGTAGTGTAAACACCTTACTTTCACAGGGGGTAAGATTTAAACAAGCTATTATACACTTACAAAGGTATATTATGTGTTATGGGCTACCAGGTTGACATACAGATACAGTATTATGTTTGAGATTTCAACCTCATTCTACCTGAGAACAAAAAGGAAGGAGAAAGGGAAAGCAATCAGTTTATTCAGCTTATGGAAATCGTCATTTAAAACTAAAGGCTTGTTCTCTCTGCATTAGGGTGTATTTTAAACTTGAATACTAATTAACAGTAATGGACTGACAGTTATCAAATTAAACTTTAAGGATTCGACTCTTTTGAATCATCTGTGCTAAAAATTACCTACTGTTCTCTCACTTCTGGACTTTTATCTGATGTTAGTTACCATAATTTTTTTTTTTTTTTTTCTGGTGATAAAAAATGTTGGGCTACAGAGAAACAGTACAATGCTAAATGCTACAGCAAGCTCAGAATGTTGAATTGATTTGGAAAATAATGGGTGAATATCATAGAATCATAGAATCCTTAGAGTTGGAAGGGTCCCTTAAAGGTCATCCAGACCAGCTCCCTTGTAATGAACAGCAACATCCACAGTTAGATCGGGTACTCAGATCCTGGTCCAGGCTGATCTTGAACATCTCCAGGGATGGATGGGGCATTCACTCGTTCTCTCGGAAGCCACCGTTCCAGTGCCTCACCACCCTCACTGTAAAAGACTTCTTCCTTATATCCAATCTCAATCTTCTCTCTTTTAGTTTGAAACAATTTCCCCATGTCCAATAAATAAAAACCTTTTCCCTTGACCCATCAAACAATCTATTCCTAAGCAAAGTGAGTTTAAATCAATGCTGTTCAATTTAATGAAGGGTAAGTTTATATGTTTTTCTCTATATGTATATTGTTTGATGATTTTATCCCTTAAGTCCTTCAGTTTTTCCCTTAGCTAATTCTCATAGTCTGAATAAGAAAACAATTTGACCTGGGAACAAGAAGGAAGGACAGTTAATTCTTTTTATATGCAAACATGACTTCCATACATTATTTTCTAGGAAGTAATACTTGCATTCTTATTTATTTTTGTCATTATACTTTGCTTTCTCTATCATACATACTGCCTTTAGGAATGTGACAGATGAAAATGTTTTGATAAAGTTTCAAGGATGGTTTTCAGAAAGCAGAAATAAAAAGCAGACCCTTTCCAGAAGTCATTCTGCAGATTTCCTAGTAACTGTACTCAGAGGACATTCTGCTGATTCATATTCTGGTTTGTTTGGATCAGATTTGTATTTATACAATACAAATACAAACTGATTTGTTTCCTGAAATCTCTAAGAGGGATAGAAGGAACGCAATGGTATATTTTCTGTCAGCTCTAAAACCTTTTCAAGCTTGATAAGAAAAGAGCGAAGTTTTCCCTGATATCACTTGGGTTGTTTAGGTCAGATAGTGCAGATTAGTTGTATTGAAAACAGTCTTAGTGAAAATCCATGGAGAGGTAGTAATTTTACAACCACTTGAATAAAAATAGTCTTTAGGAATATTGTATTCTCTGAATCCTTTTTGGTACCATGGAGATCCTATGAATCTTAAATGGGGGCTGGAAGAAATTGTATGGAATGAGAAGGGATTCAAAGGAAAATAAAAAGCATGTATGCTTGATTGAGATTAATCAAAACTAAACCAAACAAAAACACTTCCTCCCCAAAGAGGCCCTCAATGCCCCATTTCATCTTCCATTATGTTTATAAAATATGTGTATGGCTTTACGTATTCAATAAGGAAGCATTTTCCCATTTTGAATATTTGCAAAATCCAGAAGGTACCAAGACGACTTTCAACTGTGCGTCCCAACAGTTAATGATTATAGTCTGTCACAAACATGTAAGTCTTTGAAGGGGCTGCTCATGCATGCTTTTAACTATAAACTCTGTCTAATTGACGATAATGTTTTCACAGAGTGATTAAGTCTTGTCCATGTTCAGCGACTTTTTCACTCAGGAAAGCTTTTCCTGTGAGTTTACTTCTAACTTAGTACTGGAGACACGAGTTGTGATGCAGAACATTCTAGTTTCAAACCTTGGTGAATATTCAGACAAGATGTCACAGGTTCCCCATCTTAAACTTTCTTGGGAACAGCACAACTGTAAAGAATATTTTGAGAATTTATAGCAGTTCACTTTTTGGTGCTTGACTTAAATCCATCTATCGTTTCCACATTATTTTTGCCTCAGATTCTCCATGAACAATTGCTGACTAACCAGAGATCAGTAGATATAATAACAATTTAGGACCTCTTGAAGCTGTCCTGGCTTCCAAATATTCAGTTTGGTCTGGGATCTCAGATTAGATGGTCCTAGTTTTGCAAAATGAGACTGCCCTAAAGGTAAAAAAGAAGTGACGTCTGGATGGACTACTGACCTCAAAAGACAGACCTTAGATCAGAAAATATTTTTTAGTTTAGGGAAATTCTGCTTTACCTCTGAAGTTTTAAAAATCATTATTTGGCATTTGTGTATTAATTGTACATCTCTATAAATGCCATTAAAATTATGCTAACATTGTATGTTTTTGTTGCTGTTTATTTGGATTGTGTTTCTTTCATCGGATTTTGGCTTTTGTTTGCTTGGGTTTTTTTTTTGCTTGTTAATTCACATTCTATGCAGTACAGACATACTCAGAGTACTGTGGAACCATTAATGTTTGTCAGTGCTATTTTTACCAGAAGAAAGGAGAATCCAAGTTATCTAATGAACAGTCATAAATGAAATAAAGCCAGACAAAAACCCAACCATTAACTCTCCCCCTCTCTCCTTGGAAAAAGAAATTCTATTTGAGAAAGATGAAAAACTGCAAGTATTATACAACAGCTCTTTAAATTATGAAAAAGTCTGTTAGAAGTATTTTAACAGTTCTAATGTGTCAGTGTGTCCCTGCCATTTTGATGATCATCTCAAAAAATTTGACCTTATCCTGGATTTCATCTTTTCCTTAGAGTGAAAATCCATCTGCAGTCAAAAAGTGTTCTTCCTCTTTCAGCTACTAATGATCAATAGTCTGGCTAAGCCAGTCTTTCTTTTAATTGTACCATCAAGGTTTGTAAGGTTACAATTTCCATTTTCAGGTTATCTACTTTTATTGTGAAGATACTCACAGTCTGATTAGCTCTTTCCCTTGCATTACTAACAGAAAATGGTGATGAAAATTACTTCCAGTTAATTTTAGTCACATCTTCTATGCTTCTAAACTGCTTATGGTTGGCATAGTTACCTAATACACTAAGCTTGCATACTGGCTTCCATATCTTTGGGCAGATGAATGCAGCAATAGCTAATGCTGGCTTATGGTGAAGCTTTCATAAATCATGTCTTGGATGCAAGTTTCCCAGCCTTCAACCATCAAGAAGTTACACTGCAAGTCCAAGCTATCTGTGTAGGTTTCTCTGATGGGTTGGCCCCAGCTAACAGCCAAGCTCCCAAACATCTGCTCGCTCCCTTCCAGAGAGACAGAGAAAAAAATGGAAAGAACTGAAGCAATGGAACTCGTGGATCAAGATAAAGACAAGTGAAATTGCCCACCAATTAATGTTGTGGGAAAAACAGACTTAACATGGGGAATTAAGCTTACTTTATTGTCATAGTAAACATTTAATTACTACTTTGGGTATTGACAAACATAGAAGCAAACCCTTCCCAAGTTAAAATTCATTCCCAGACTTCACTCCTGACATTCTCTCCCACCTTCAGGCTACACTCAGTCTCTTCAGTGATGCAGTAGCATGTGCACAGGATTAGGCTCAATGCATAGAGTTATTTCTGATGCTGTTGTTCTCTTCTTCCACTGCTTTTTCCTTCTTAGATATTTCCTATCCTGTTTACTTGAATCTTGTATGTGAATTCTTCTACTCCTCATTCTCTAGGCTTTGCAGTACTAAGCTGGAAACATGCTTTCAAAGAAATAATTCACATTTCAATATTTTCCTGTTTGACCAAGATGGTCCTAAAAAGCTGCAATACAGCACAAACTAAACAACTGTGTTTCAAACTCGCTCATTTCTCCCCTGCAATGCCAGAAGGTACCTGGGCACACCTCTATCTCAGGCTCCTCTGTTCCCTACAGCTTTTGGAGGCTACGCGGCTTTTAGGGATTTTGCCCTTCTGCTCTACCCATCAGAGCATATAGAGGTAGCTGAGATGAAATCCACCATATAGGGTTTGTCACTTGGTTTATAATCGGTCTACAGAGCCAGTCTGTCTTGAGCGGATGCCAGCAAGTCACCAGAAAGTACTCCATGATCTAGGAATTAAGTTCTTTCTGCTGCAGAGAGCATCAAACTGGGGAGCAGAGACACATGCAAAGCACTTAGCACTACTCTTTCCTTCCCTGACAAATTCTGAATACGACAATTGGATGTCAAAAAAAAAAATAATCCCTGACAATTGGACAATTGGATAATCCTTGTGCACCTTTCGAAAGATTTTTTTTTTTTTTTTTGGCAAAATAGTGTCCCCTGAGGTAATAGTGGCTTACAAGACTTGGAATGAGACAGAAAAAAAACCTAAATGCTAATTGGTCACAGCTCAAAATTTAATTCACAGTGAAACAGAAAGTTGGCCTTTACATTTTATTACCCTTGGGTGATTCATATCTTCGGGAATATGTGATATTGTCAAAATGTTACCATTCTCTTAGGTGTTCTGCTAGAATTAGAAAGTAGTCATTCAAAATGAGGACTAAGTGTATACAGTAATCACAAGCTAGTCTTGTCTTTGACTGAGTGCAAGATCACATACATACAATTGCAGCTTGCCTTAAGGAATATTAGATGATTACTGCTAGTGAGATTGATAATTGCTATATGTTTAAAAAACAACACCCCCTACTCAACTACTATTCATATCTCATTAAAACTGCATCTGGAAGAGACATGATACTCACTTCTTTTGTAATTTAAGAAAGGTACCATTTTGATTCCTCTGTCATTTTCCATTAGTTGAGACTCCCTCTCACTGGTAGTGTCTCTGCCATATAAAATACATTATTCCTAAAACCAATTCTGAAAAGTCCAAAGCATTATATTTATGTCTCTCGTGCTACTATAACTGCGAGACTTTATCCAACACATATATACATTTCCACATGACACAATAAAGATATTGATTCTAGGTTTATTTTAAACTGTCAAATAAATAGTCTTGATCACAGCAGAGCCGAAACCATATTGACTTTTCTGGGGAGAAACAAATAAAACTCTGAAGCTTTACGTGGCCTAAAATAACCTTTTGAAGTTCAGCATATTTTAATCTTTGGTTAAAAAAACCTCTACACGCATACAAAAATCCTTTGTGTTTGTATTGAGTACTTTATTGCATATATATGAGTATATATACAAAGAAAGACAAAAAAAAAAAAAACAAAGACAAAAAAAACAAGACAAAACAAAACAGTGTCTTTAGATTATCTTGCCTTGCAGCAGTAGCACATCAGTTTCCATACAGTCGCATTTTCATTCATGACTACATGGTGAGAGACTATTTAAAATGAGTAAGAGAGGCCAAACCTGGACAAAGGGCACAAATGACAGTACTAAAGATGTGTCACAGATGTTGCGGCCCTTTTCCCATACACAGTACCTGATTATTTCATGCAGTCTGGTACATGCATTTTACGTTGAGATGATGACTCATGCCTTGTATATTACTGAGCACACTGGGGCTCTTGTCCTACTTGCTACTTAGGACTAAAACCATAGGATAAGAGAAACAAAGTTGAAGACAGAAACATAGAACAAATTGACCAAGAGTAGTCAATAGTAAGTGAGCTGGCTGCACAGTGAAAGACATTTGAAAACTTGACAAATGTAGACCTGCCTCACCTGAGGGTAAGTTTTTCACCTTTGAGCTGCAGCTCAATAATTTTTAGATCTAAAGGCATGAGTCTGCAACTTTTTAACAACCTGACACTTTTCTTGTCACCCATTGAGCTATTCATGTCATAAATGCTTCAAAAATAACAGAAGCAGGAGATGCAATCAATCATACCTTGTACTTGGATTTTTAATAAGTGATTGCCTTGCATAAATTCTATTTCTTCTTCATTTCTTCATGCTGAACTGTTACAGAGAAAGTCAGGCAAATTCTCTTTCCTCTTCTCCATAGGATCAGGCTGAGGCCAATTAAAAAAAAAAAAAAGGCATTAGGGGAATCTAATAGAAATTTTTGATGTGAAACAGATGTGGAACTGAAGAGCATTAAAAGATGGAGGATTGCTTGAAGGGCTGGCAGGGATGACAGACTTAGTGAACAAGAGCTGCTGGTATGGCACTTGTGTTTGTGTTGGGAAAAAATTGGGTTGGACATGACTTGAATCATGTGTCAAAGTTTATGGAAATAAAAATAAGTGCTGTTAACTACATGCATGCACAAGAAAACTTCACCTTCATTTAGCAATCTGTAACAGCTTCTTCAGAAACCTTTCAGAAGCAGCATTTTCTTCATGATACAGATAAGTGAGGATTAGGCTACTTTCAACATCAACAGCTCAACTGTCAGTTGTTAATTCCCTGGAACAGGGAATTTGTAACTGACATGGAGCCTGGCCCTTCACTTGGACATGTTAAAGGAGAGTTTTTCATTCCACCTTAGTTCTTTGGGAAAGAAGTGAAGAATTAAAAATGAATGTTCTTCCTTACAGAAGAGAATAATAGTTTATTAGGAGTCACCTAATCTTCCAAATATCTTCCAAAGAGATCTTCCAAAGGCGCCTGGATGTGGTCCCAGGCATCCTGCTCTGGGTGTCCCTGCTAGAGTAGGAGCTGAGCCAGGGGACACCTAGAGTTTTCCTTTCCACCTCGAGTTTTCCTTTCTACCTCAACCCTTTTACAATGCTGTCATAACTATGGCTGAAACCATGTCAAGCTGCAGCAGTGACTCCATGCACAGCTGAGCCTGATTCCCACTTACACATGAATCACAGAATCATAAAATGGTTTGGGTTGGAAGGAACCTTTAAGATCGTTTTGTTCCAACTCCCCTGCTATAGACAGGACACCTCCCTCTAGACCAGATTGCTCACAGCCCCATCCAGCCTGGCCTTGAATGCTTTCAGGGAGGGGGTATCCACAACCTCATTAGGCAACCTGTTCCGGTGTCTCACCACCCTCCCAGTTAAGAATTTCTTCCTAATATATAGGCTAAATCTACCTTCTTTCAGTTTAAAGCCATTTCCCCTTGTCCTGTCACTATATGCCCTTATAAAAAGTCCCTTCCCAGCTTTCCTGTAGGCCCCCTTCAGGTACTGGAAGGACTCTATAAAGTACTCCTGGAGCCTTCTCTTCTCCAGGTTGAAGAGCCCCAGCTCTCTCAGCCTGTCCTCATAAAATGGAGCAGAGGTGATGAGGAGCAGGCTGCCTTCCCACACTGTATAGTTGTGACCTCAACACCTGGAGCAAGAGCTACCAGGGGATGTCGCTGCTTTGCCTTTCACTGAGACGCAGGCGATGTCTCCTGCTGGTATAGTGCCAGGTTTGCACTCTGAACAGGGTGGTCCAGATGATTAAACAGTTCTTTTTCTTTGTCACCTTATATAAACCTGCACAGTGAATTCTTAAGAGGAGATAATTCATTGCAAATAAACAAAGAGTCGAAAAAAAAAATTGCCTGAAGAACAACAAAAAAAGAACAGCAGTATTATTTTTGTTAATGCCTTAAATTCTCTTCTCATACAGATAAAGTAGTGGAAGGTCCTTCATTTCAGTGTCTTTGCCTCTGTTATTTTTCATTTCAACATTGCTTCCTGATGAGGGAGCTCAAATCAATTCTGTCTAAATCAGGGATTTCTCAAAATGTGAAAAGAGGAGCTGAGGAGGTTTCTCAGAGTAGGAATAAACTTCACCAGCTTTTAAACAGTATCTGTAAAGTGGTGATGGCTGCTCTGTATGTGCCACAGTCTGAATGGTAAAGCATTAACTTGACTGTACTGCAGGAGAGCACACAGAACTGTCAGTCCTATTCAATGATCTGCCAGCTCTGGTGGTTGATAGATCCTGCAGGGTAACCCAAGGAACTTATTTGCTGTAGCACAGCCTGCTCAGAGCCAGTTACAGGAAGAAGAATTGCATTAATACTGTACAATACAAATTGAGGGATATTTATCAGAGCTTGGTGCAAGAATGGCAAGCAGAGCAATAGTTTTCTTTAAGAAACAGTGCAGTAAGAAACTTCCTAATTCCACTTCAGACACTCTGTGTTTTAACATCATTAGCAAACATAATGATGAAAAAACAAAAATACCTCATCTTATCTAAGATTTACTCAAATTACCATGAAGCTGGAATAAGAGACAGATTTTACCGTAGTAAAATGTGGCCATTCCATTACAAATATAAATCTTTATAGGAGATGTACATCCAGAAAAATACTGTCCAAACAACAGCAATTAAATCAGGAAAGAAAACTGTAATTAAGAACCATTCATTTTGGTAACAAGCTAGAAAACAAACAAAGAAAAGAAAACAGCACATGCAGAAAGAAGTACTTCAGAAAATGAGCTGGTTACAAATATATTTGCCTTCCAGACTTTAGGGTAGGTTGAATTTCACTACCCAGTGGAACATATTGAAGTGTACTCAATGCGTTAAAAATGTTTAAAGCTAAAACTCAATGGAAAAGGAAAAGAAAGCCTCGGGGGCAGATGAAGAACATGAGTTATTTCAATGTCCAGAGCTTATCTACTGGTTTATGACAGTTTTATTTATAAAGGCAAAAGGCTTCCAAAACTTTAAAACATAGTTGTCCAGCCTTAGTAAACTTTCCTTTGTCCAAAACATTCCTCAATCCAAATGTTTTGAATCTTTTAGTGGCCTGCAATAGGTGTGATGGCTACAAACCCCTCTGTTCTTCATCAGAAGCGTGATGGGAAAGACGGGTTTGTAACTGTGGCATCCATATTCATCCATCAATCCTCCATAAAATATTCAGATGTTGTGAAATTCTCTGGAACTGTGGCCATGGGGATCATATTATAGGCCAGTCAGTAGGGTTTGAAAACAATAGACAAAATTCCAGGTAGAAGAGCCTTGCCTCTTCTTTTGTTCCAGCTGTATCCATTGCTCTGATAGAAGACAATGCCTCTCCACACAAATGTGTTTCTCTTGTATATTTTTGGCTGAAGCTGTCATCCAAATTCAGCCTTAAACTACAAAAACTTACATACTTCCCAAGTGCCCCATTAGATGTAAACTTAGGTTCCTTTCTCCCTTTCCCCATGAAGCACTTCCTTACCTCCTTTAATCCTTCTCTAGGATCTCAGAAAAGATAATTTTCAGACTGTTTTGAAGCCAGTGAGTCCACTCTGTGTAAACAAGGCTTCATCTTCTACACCCCGGTGATTTCCCATTACTGCTGATGAACACACTGCCTGCCTTTGCCATGGGAGAGTCTTCACAGAGACAGAGTAGGAAGCCTCAGGGACTTACAGTGGTTCTGATATCCTGCTCCCATTCCTTATCATAGAATCAAAGAATTGCTTGGGACCTCAAGGATCATCAAGCTCCAACCTCCCTGCCACATGCAGAGCCACCAACCTCCATGTCTAATACTTCCTTTTCCCCTCCTTCTCCTGAGACAACCTTTGAAGAACACCAGGAACTGTCAGCCCAGTGTTACACTCAGCAGCGAACTACCTCTTCATAGACACCATTTCTTTTCCTGTTCCAGTGCTTCACTTGTCTCCTTTGCTTCTCTGTCAGTTTTCTTGGCCTGAGAGAGCTACATCAACAAAAGTGTCTGTTGAGGAGAAATAAAGGGAGGTTACAGTCAGAGTTAGATTGCACACTCTTCAGTGTATTTTAATCCAATAGCCCTCTTTACATATGTCTGCATCATCAGACACACGCTGTACCTTCATACATCCCTTAACAGAGTGCATCCCACAAAGTACAGCTTGAAGAAGAGCTTTGGACTGCAAAGAAACTTCACTAAGTAGTAGAGAATGTTCCTGAATCCTGCGGCTAGAGAAACAGCCCCTGGATCTTAGCTGGTGACATGTGCACCCCTACATCAGCCTGATAATCCACAGTGGTACACAAGCTCCACATGTCCTGATGTAAGATTTAACAAGAGGTTTTATCCTCAAGCTCACTCTAAAAAATCCCTTTCTTAGTCCCTATGGTTTGTTAATGATTTACAAGCATTCCTATGCAGTGTTATGGATGGTTGAGGTGTAGCCTAATGAACTGAAATTCTCAGTTTGTTGTCAGGAGTGCTTCTTTAATTTTCTCTTTTATTAAAGGATCAACAATTTGCGTATTTATTTTGTGTATGATTTCAAATAATAGGTTTCTGGAAGACTTGATCTGGTGGGTAGAATGAGGAAATAACTTGGACTCTTTTTTTTTTTCTGGAAGCCTGATTATAACTCCAGAGAGAGTTGATGGGGATTTTGCGGATATGATCAGGGTTTGCTTGGGAGGACATTGTGTTGCTAGGAAACACTAATGATGAAGTAACATAAAAAATATCTTCTCTTTTTAAATTGCACTTGTGCTAGGAAATGAATGAGTAAAAAGTAGATTAATGAACCAGAGTATCAAAAATATCAAAGACTGTAAGAATATTTCATACACTGGTGAAAACCAGTGTTAAGAAAAAAACTTAATGCAGTACTATAGAGTGCAGAACAGGCGCTTTGAATCCTTGACAGGTTGAGTACAGTATATAGAAAACCTGGATCAGGAATGTAAAGGAAACAAGAACAGAAACATAGGTTCATGCAACTGCATGGCTGTTTCAACTTGCTGGTGTTAGACAAGTTAAGTATACATCTCAGACATCTTCATATGGTGACTAAGCTTACTGAAAGAATTTACACTTTTCTTCTCTATAGAATCACATGAAGTGCAGCCAGAAAGGATATGAAGAGACATCTAATCTATCTTGGTGCCCAATGAGATCAGTTACTTGTCAACTATCTCTGGGAGGCACTTGATGAACCCATTCAACAGCCCTCTAGTAAAATGTGCTCTTCCTCCTCCTTAGCCAATCTTGCCCATTGCTTCCCTTTCCTAGTTTGAAGCTTTTCCTAATATCTAACCTGAATATATCTTGGCAAAAGTTAAGCCTACTCCCTCTTGTCCTAATGTCAGCTGACAAAGAGTTTATTTCATTTACCTTTTCAGCAAGTATTTACATGCTTAGAGACTGCTACAAATTCTTCTCTCAGTCTTTTGTTCTTTAAATAATCCTAATTCTTGCATGGAAACATCCATCATGTTTCCAAAGACTGACCACTTTTGTTGTTTGCTCTGAAAGCTGCCCAATGCAAAAGCATTTTGTGTAAAGATAAGATAGCTTCCTCTGAACTTCAGAAACGAGTGAGAAAGAACACAAGTTTATTATTTCATAGCCAAGGAGACTGGTTCAGGAAAATAGCTCACATTTTGATAGCATCACCTTACATTTTCAGTTCAGTGATGAGTATTTAGTATTCTCTGTGACTGTGCATCACCGAATTAAAAGATGCTTGAAAATGTTGAACACAAAGTAAGAGGTGCCTGAAAATGTAAAAATGGCTTCTCACAGGCCAGAAAGTCCACAGCAAACCAGTATCTTTTCTGGAAATAACTGTAAATGGAGATAAATATCTCTCTGTTTTCATGCTTTTTATTTTTATTTTAATTTTCTGAGCACCTTTACCTGCATAAATGACTTTCAATTATGTTTGCATTTTCATCTCAGAAAAATGGTGAAGTTACCATCCTAAGATCTTAATTAAATAAGCTGTGGATTTGTAATACCACAATAGAGCTCCATGCATTCTGTGCTTTATGACGTCACCAAACGTCAGTAGCTTTAGTCATGCCCCAAAAGGCCTCTGATCCAGTGGTATGAAAATAGCAGAGCCCTGACTCCTCCATTTTCTTTTAAATTTTGCCATGAAATGTGAAGTTAATTAAAGAAACACAAAAACAAACTGAAGTGATTGAGAAGGTCACAGATTGAAATTCAGAGTACAGTCTGAAATGTGATAGGCTCCAATCAGTTATGACTACTGCTGGGGTGTTGTGTTTTTCCAGAGGGAAGAATGAATTGTGTGCCTGGAAGGCTGCATGGGACAGCACTGCAAATCCACATGTGTTCTATAATGCACAGCATGAAAGTGGACCTTGAATTTTCAGCCACATTGACAAAGAGTGAATTGAACACCAAGTTATATTCTTGCCTCAGAAATTGCTTCCTTGTTTTCATTAGCACAGAGTCAATCTCTATAGTAACTAAACAAATTGTCCCTCTCTTCTCAGTATTATAACTTCCTTTTTATTTCCATAGTGGGGAATTCTTGAGAATCCAGACCTTTTGGAGCATTAGAAATTGACCCATGCTTTAAATATATTCAATTTTAAATACAAGATGTTGTTGAAGAAGTTTAAGAATTATCCAAGATAGTGAGATTTCTACCAAATTCAGCTGTTAAATGACAAATCTGAAAAAGACCTTGGGCTTTTGCTGTAGACTGAAAACCTCTGTTGAAATTATTTGAAAAAAATCAGTTAAAATTTCAATTGAATTTCATAGTAACCACTGTACTTTTCCTGTATTGAGTATCACAGGGGACTAGGAAGTATAATAAAAAACACCAAGTAGGCTATGGTTGTACCAACATCAATGAATGAAGACAGGAGAGAACTGGCACGGGGATGCAAAGCTGTTAGCAGTCTCCATGGTTGTTTTGGACCACATCTGCCAGTTCTCCCAAAAAGAAAGCCCAGATTATTTTTCTGGAGGTGGTTTATTGAGGGATTGTTTAATGTGCTAAAGATGATGCCTCTCACAACATGGGTGAAACCTAACTGTCAATAAACTGTGTTGACTGTCAGTCAGTCAATAAACACTGCCCTAGAAGGCCTTGTAACCTCAGAACCACCCTCAAATCAGCCACTTGCCCCATCTCATATAGTCTTGTCATGTCATAAATGTACCATGCTGAAGGACTATGAAACATTGTTCTTGTGTCATTATAGCTTCACCAAGTACAGATTGTGCCTGACTATCTGGTGACCTTTGACAATGGAGTGAAACATCAGTGGACAAAGGAAGGGCAACGCTATCTCGGCAATGCTGTCTACCTGGACTTCTGCAAGGTCTTTGACATGTTCCCCCGCTACATCCTGGAGACACATGGATTTGATGGCTTGACTATTCAGTAGATAATGAATTGATTGGATCGTCACAGCCAGAGAATTGTGGTCAATGGCTCTATGTCCAGATGAAGGCTGGTGATGAATGGTGTCTCCTAGGGTTCTGTCTCGGTACTGGTGCTCTTTAATATCTTTATATCACTCTTAATATCACTTTTTAATATCAGTGATATAGTGGCATCTAGCACATCTTCAGCAGATTTGCTGATGATATCAGCTGTGTGGTGCAGTCAATACAGTCAAAGGAAAGGGTTCCATCAAGAGTGACTTAGACAGGCTTGAAAAATGGGGCCATGAGAACCTAATGAGATCCAACAAGGTCAAGTGCAAGGTGTTGTTCTTGAGGTGGGGGGATCCCAGATACATTTACAAACTGAGAGAAAAACTCATTGAGAGCAGCCCTGCTGAGAAAGACTGAGGTTCTGGCAGATAAAAGCATGATCTGATCCAGTAGTGTGGGATTGCTGCCTGTAAGCCCAATGGTATTTTGGGCTGCATCCAAAGAAGAGTAGCCAGTAGGTAGAAGGAGGTGATTCTACCCCTCTACTAAGTACTCATAAGGCCCCACTTGGAGTACTACATCCAGGACTGGGTCCCTCAGCACAAGAAAGATGTGGAGCAGTTGGAATGGTTCCAGAGGAGGGCCACAAAGATGATCAGAGTGCTGGAGCACCTCTTCTATACAGAAAGGCTGAGAGAGCTGTGTTTGTTCAGCTTGGAAAAGAGGAGGACCTCATAGTCACCTTCCAGTTCTTAGAGGGAGAAAGACTTTTTACATGATCTGACAGTGATAGGACAAGGGGGATTTAATTTAAACTAAAATACAGGAGATTTAGATTATATATTAAAAGGAAATTTTTTACTCAGAAGGTGATGAGGCACTGTAACAGATTGTGCATAGAAGCTATGAATGACTCATCACTGGAAGTGCCCAAGGCTGGGCTAGATGGGGCACTGGAAAGCCTGATCTGGTGGATGGTGACCCAGACCATGGCAGGGGGTTAGAAGTAGATAATCTTTGGTTCCTTACAACCTCCGCCATTCTACGATTGTGTGCGTATATGATTATACAATTCTTTGATTCCACTACATCTGGACCAAAAATAAAAATAGAAGTAAAAAAACAAATTTCTGTTTAAGCATCAGGAAACTGTCATTTGTGGACCTTACTGTACCTATGTCTTTGCAGCTATGAGTAAGGTATCTTTCCAGGAGCAGAGTCAATTTGGCAATGGAAGCATGTCCAGAGACAAGACCTATACTGACGTAAATATTTTGTTGTCAGTCTTTAACATATCCTAAAACATGTCTCACATGTATGATCTGCAGTGGGGAATAAAGAGGATATGCCATCCTCCCTCAACAGCAAGGTCAGCTCTTACTGTCTAGCCCACAGCCATGTGTGCATCACCCCTCAAATGAGTAGCTACTCTTTAGCCTGTGTTGCAAATGTTAGAGATGCTGCTGTACTTCTCCACAGTTGTACTTTGTCCTTTTGTGCTGCCCAACATCACCTCCATGAATAAATGGATTATTCAAACCAATCTCCCTAGACAAAGACTTTGAGGATTACAATGCTGTAGGGCCTCTCCTTATGTAAGTGGAAGAACTAGGTACATGTTCTGGAGCTGCCGAACTACAACTTCTTAAATGCCTGCCTATTCTTGGAGGGTCACATGACCCAAACCTCACAGAATTACAGAATTGTAGGGTTTGGAAAGGGCTGACTAGTCCAACCCCCTGCTAAGGCAGGTTTCCTACAGTAGGTTGCACAGGAAAGTATCCATGTGGGTTTTGAAAATCTTCAGAGAAGGGAACTCCACAAACTCTCTGGGCAGCTTGTTCCAGTGCTCTGTCACCCTCACAGTAAATAAGTTTTTTATCATATTTGTATGAACTTCCTGTGTCCCAATTTGTGCCCACTGCCTCTTGTCCTGTCACTCAGTACCATCAAAAAGAGCCTGGCCCCATCCCATCTTTAGATACTTATAAGCATTGATAAGATCCTCTCTCATTCTCCTCTTTTCAGATTGAACAACCCCAGGTTGCTCAGCCTTTCCCCATAAGGGAGATGCTCCAGGCTCCTTATCATCTTTGAGGTTCTCCTCAGGACTTTCTCCAGTAGTTCCCTGCCTTTCTTGAACTGGGCAGCCAAGAAATGAATGTTGTTCACTTCAACATATGCATAGTGAAATGAAGATGTTCGAGCCATTGATAGCAGTTCTGTGTGCAGTTGTTTGATGTAAGTTAAAAACAATGAGATTTCAAAAGGTTCCTGAGCAAATCTACAGTCAGTGCTTTCAGAATTCCTTTTATTATTCTGTTCTTGTGTATTTCTCTGATTTTTTTTCTCTTTATCTAAAATCAAACTGTTTTTACATTTAAAATTTGGTTACTTACAAATCACTCATCTTCTTTGCACTTTTTGCATTGTCCCATATCATGAACTAAATCAAAGAAAGTATTTTTCAAGACATCGCTGTATAATGTCTTGAGTCAAAGTACTCAATTATGCTCAACTGCTCTCTTTACTTGCCAATCTGTCACTATTACTTTATTGTGGTGCTGCTAATAAAACAATAAATATCTCACAAGTTAAGAGCACTGATCACCTTCTATACAAATATTATAGATATTTATTTTACTTTTTATTTCTTATTTTTCCAATCTATTGCTTTATTATATTCACACGGCACTCCTGGAGACGAATGCGTCCTTTTCCACCACTTTTTACTGCACTGGAACTCTCAGTGTTTTACGTAGGTACGGATTCGTACATAAGTATGGTTTGTATTCACAAACCCAATGTATGAATTCCAGTGAACCACTCACTATATATTTCCTGTTAGTTATGGTTCTCAAGTGTGAGGATGTATCAAATTTCATGCTGAATAATATTTTAACCTGACTTTATACTTGAAATTCTATGCATCTTTTTTTTTTTTTTTCCCTACAATGTTGTCTGAAGTACGTTGTAAAGTTCCATCTCTGTAACAAATTTATTTCCACCAGCTCTTTCATCATCATAAGATTGTATCTCCTGGAATTGTTTTATTTTGCTACTCTTCTACATAATGTAATACTACAAATACTGAAAGGCGAAGGGTATTTTTTTTTTTGCTATGTTACTTGATTCATCACTATAACAATGCCAAAAGTTGAAGTTCTATTTTTGCAGTATTTTACGGTTCTTTACCTTTTGTAAGCAAAAAAAATCACTTTTTTTTTTTTATTCTGAGATCATCTTGACTTTGAAAATAGAAGCGTAATTGCAATAACTGTTTTCTTCAGTAATTATCACATTAGAAGCAAACAGAAGAAGAGGGGTGAGACATCATTCTCCATGTTTTCCTTTTGCCTAAATCTTAAAACCTATGAAATAGACAGTTTTTTTTTCTTTGCTGGGTTATCTCACCTGCAGTTTCACTAAGTTGCAGCTGGCTGGAGTCAGTGTGTGTCCTCCAGCACCATCTGCAGTTAAAACACAGATATCATGAGATGTTATCACCAGGTATAAGCACCAGAGGCCAAAGTTATTGTCAGGATTATGATATAATCTGCAAAATTGACATTAACGCTCTAATCATTCTTCAGAGCAATGAAAGTGTAATTATTGTTGTTCACTCTCCTTCTCCCATGAAATTAAAAGAACAGAGTGACATAAGAAACAATTTTCCCTACGCCGGCTCTGTAAACACAACCTTTAATTATTAAAACGCCAAGAGAGGCCTGTCCAGATTCATCTTTAAACATAAAGGCTGGCTCTTCTTTGAACAATTTATATGAAATGAAGTGGGAAAAGCATCCAGCAGGGATCTAGTTGTGGGTCCTTCATCTCCACCATTCAGCTCCAAGGGTATGTTAAAAAGTCATAAGGGCTCCCTTAAATGTTAAACTCCAGCAGGTAGCCGAGCATGCTGCACAGTGAAGCACTGGCTCTGCCCTGCAGCTTCCTACCCACCTCCCTTCACACCAGCCAGCTGAAATGCAACTGAACAGCCAATGGAACCAAATGGTGGCCATGAAGGAGAGTGTCTTATTTACACCCTTAAACTTATCCCAGTAGAGATGCCGCTGCACTCAGGAAAGTCTTCAGGTAGGGTCTGCTACTGCTTCAGAAAGCCTGGACCTAATGTCTTTTAAGGTTAGTTGGGGTCTGCCAGAGCTTCACAGCAACCTTTTCTCTCCTTGGAGGAACAGGGGAAGAAGAGAAATAAAACTGGTAGCTGTAGTCTGTGCTTGTAAGGCAAAGCTCACAGAGGAAACATCTTCAGTTTTCCACATTAATTTCAACATCTGGTCCTCCAAAAGAAGGGCTGTCTCTTGAGTCTGTGCTGAGGAGCCCTTCAAGCACAGTGCTGCCATATGCTGGGATCTGATTTGCCCTTCTCACCTACGTGCCCTTCTCACCAGCTTAGAGACTCTTCTGCCTACATTTCCTTTTAGCTGCTTCTGATTTTTTTTTTAAGAAAGTAGGCCTTTTTTATCCAATTTTCTCAGAAAAGCAGGATGCTGTTAGCAGAAAAAATATTTCAAACTGAGTTTTCCAGTTTAAGTCAGTGCAAAACAAATAGTGACAACGATAAGTTTGAGAATTTAAATGTGCACACACACATATTGATGCATTTGTAAGGGAAAGCAGGGGTGTGTTACAGGAGGATGGTCTGATCTGTCTGCTTTGTCCTCTGATTAATTGCCTCCATGTCAGGGAATTGGCCCATCCATATGTACCTGTCAGTTGAATTCTTTCTGTCATCACTTAGCCACTGTTCACCAGAGTGTCAAAAGCTGTTAAGCTGTCACATGTGCTTGCACAAGCCTAATTGGGAGGGGACCAATAAATCCGTCTGATTTTATTAATTATGCTGGTAACTGACTCTGATTGGGAGCAGGGGAAGAAAAAAAATTAAGTACCCATAACCAGCAGTTTATATGTACATGGACTATAAATATTCTTGTTTCAGAGCACAAACAAAGCTGTGACTAATGAAGCTTTGGAAGAACTTTCTTTCACCAGCACTTTATTTCATAATTCTTCAGCATGAAATTTCTTGCTTTCTCCTCTGACTCCTCCTATTTGTGGATTCCAGGAGAATGGAAACTTGGTGCAACTGGGACCTGTTGGAATTACACTGTGTACCTGATTTCTGCCAACTGGAGGCTCTTACAAAAAGAAAAAGTGTAACTAAATAGAACAGGATTGTATAGTGCTTTGAGCATGGTCTCACCATCAAGTTAGTCAAAAGAAGATAGAAAATATAAAAGAAGATGATGGTATTGGATCACATTTCAGGGCTAAGAGGTTTGGTTTTCTATCTAATAGCAGCTAGTATGGAAAACTTAAAAAGAACGTAAGAACAGTCAAAGCACACAGCTGCATACACTCCCCAAACAAGAGTTCTTCCTTTTGTGCTGAATATCACAATAAAATCCAATGCCATTTTCATTCACTGCCTCCTAAATTGCATACTTAGCCACACATTTTCGTTCTTCGCACCACTCAGGATTCAGTAAACCCTTGTAGCATCCCTTCTCTCTCACATGCCTCTTTTCCAGACCCAGGAGTCCAAATTTTCACATTCATTCTTCAAATAGAGGCTGCTCTCCACCTCTAGGGAGCTTCATTGTCCTTCCAACTTTTTCCCATTTTGCTATTCCCCTTTCCAAATGGGAGGAGATGAGGATTGCAAGGAGTGCTTAAGGAGATGGGATAACCCAGCTGTATGCAGAGGCACTGAGATATTTCAGTTTTGTTCTCCTACTTTTCCAAGTAGTTACTAATTTCCTGTTTTGCTTTTAGCCACTGCTAAGGTCTGAGCTGACATTTCCATGGGCCTCTCATGCCTCAAAGACACTTTTGCAGGGCATTAGTCTATGCTTCAGACAGCATCACTGTAAGTGTAAGGACTGTTTCTCTCACCTATATATGTCTCTTTCTGTTTCTCTACAGTGAGTTTGAGCTGACCTCTCTTTCCTAAGCCAATCAGCATCAGTAAATCTTTTTCAGCTCATATCTGTAGGTCTGATGCAGTGTTTTCTGGTTGTTTCAGATTAAAATAGGGAAGAAGTAGAATGTATACAGAAATGTTTTGAATGAGCATAATGAACAAAAGCAACTAAAAGAAACTTATAGTAGCCTTAGCAAACATTTGGTTTAAAAACAATATCTATAAAATGGTATAAGCATAGTCAACATAGATTAATACAAATGATCTGTAGGGCTCAACCAAAATTGATATTATAACTCAGATGATACAGGTTATCATATCTCCTTCGAAAAAGGATTGTAGCTGTCAGCTCTGCCAGGAGTATGACTCAGTGAGTTGCAGATGAAAGCAAATATCAGATAGGCATCAACTAAATTGGGGATCACTTTGGTACTGGGAAATTCTGCTCTGACTTTCTGTGTTGATTTTTATACTGCTCAAAGGGTGCAGGAGATAACACAATCTGGTTTCATTGTTCAACATACTGTAAGTTGATTAAATATCTGTATCTGTCTTTGATCTGAGGCTTTCAAGCTCATTTAAAGTCAAAACATTGCAATTATTGGGGAGAAAAAGCCAAAGCTTGTTGAATTAAACTGAATACTGAGTTCCTATGTAATTGATAGTTATATCCCTTCTCCTAATTTATTAACCATTAAATCTTGCAGAAAAAAAGTGGACAGAAGAACGTTAACCTGTCTGTAAAAGTAGAAATTTATTTAGTTTTTTCCCCCCATTTTTAGTGCTGACTGGACTGGACTCTGTGCTCAACTGTGAAGTTGTGTCTATACAAAGTGTTTTTTTTTTTAGAACTGGATTTGTTTCCATCTTTCTTCAGTATTACAAGGAAATCAAGATGGCAATTTGAAGCAGAAAGTGACCATCACATATCTAGTGCTAGATGTTTACTTCAAGGGAAAGCCTTTTTACAAAACTTTCTCTTTCCCTGTCCCTGTAGTAATATAAGAATAGAAAATTAGAAAGAAAACAATCAAGAAAGACAAAATGAAAGAGAAAAGAATGCAGGCACAAATTGAAGGTCTTCTTCATTCCTGAATCTGAGTTAGGGCAATTTCTAGCATTCAATTATAAATTATAATATAAATTAAAAAATAATAAAATATTTTTTTATATTAAAGTAATATATTAAAATATTATTAATACAATTGATTTATATAATTAATTATAATATAATATAATTAATATAAATAATAATATAAATATTAAAAATAATAAAATATTTTATATATTTATTTATTTATGAAATAAAATAAGTTATATAAATTATAGTTTCCTTTATTTCCTTCAATTTATAGTTTTCTTTATTTCCTATAATTTCTATTCATTTCTATATTCCCTGTTAATAAGAGATGAGGCCAGATTCAGCTATGGGAAGGGTATGAACCCAAGTTTGCTGATTTATCTATTATTCTTCCCCCATTATTCATCATGTCCTATAAAGGCACCTGATGTTCAAATTCATTTGTGGCAAAGGCAGAAAGGACAACCTGGGTAAGTCAAAGTCTGTTAAACATTTTTAATACATAAATTTTCTTTCTTAAAAATGAACAGTTCTACTAGTTCATTTTAAAAATGAAAGCACAGGTTTTCTATTGCACAAGTACCAAAGCACATCTCTCCCATCCAGAAATCCTTTTCTGCCTATAATCAGTATGCTAGCTTTAATTGATGCTCACTGATTCTCATGCAGAGCTCTTGTTACTCTCTGGTACTTTCAAAAGCTCCGTGCCGTACAGTGATTTCTTGTTTGCCATCAAAAATCTGCATTATCAGGGAAAACAGTTTTCCCATGTTTCTATTTGTGTCTTCAAATGAACAGAAAAGACATCTGAGACTGTCAATAAACAATATGTAACGAATTTCACACCTTTTTCTCTTTATTCATGGCAAAATCTTTTCACACTTGTTCTTACAGAGTATATGTAATTGTGGAAGCTAAACAAAATTTTTTTTTAAGAATTTACCTGTTTTCTTATGCATAGGAAGTTCTAACTGATTTTAAAAGAACTTTCTGATTTTTATACAATTTTCTTCAGAAGAACAGATTGCAACTTGTTGTACCAAAGCTCCTGTCCAATGTTTTCACCAGCCTGAGGGTCTAAGACTTCTCTGAGTTCAAGAGTGGGGAGAAGATTAAATTGTAAAGAATATATCTCCCAATTAATTTGTCTGCAACAATTGGTTGCATTTACACAATCAAATTTAGGACTGTGCTAAATACTTTGATTCAGCACTAGGAATTTCTATGAAAAATCTGTTTTGTCTTTGAAAGAGCAAAAGAACAGTGAATGATCTACTTGGTTTTTAGAAACTAAAAATTGGTAAATTATCACAAGTTTGCTTTGTTCTCTACAGGTAGATCTACAGCAGCTCATAGAAAAGTAGGTAAAATGCAGATCTGCTGCTAAATGGGACAGGGAGCTAATGACAAGTGACATGAAAAAAATCTCTTTACTGAGTGCCTTCCTTACCTGGGACTTGACTGGCAAGAGCAGCCTTCAGGAAACCCAGGCCTCTGATGTCACGGGGAAAGTCTGGTGTACTGAAGATTAACTGTCTGTAGAGAAGGTTGAGGTAAGGGAATATTTAAACAGGACGCGTTGGCCCATGGGATTCCATGACATATACCCATGGATGCTGATGATGCTGGTTGATATCACTGCAAAGATTTAATAATCTTTGAAAGGTCATGGTGCTTGGAGGATGTTTCTGAGGACTGGAAGAAAGAAAATATCACCCCTATCTTCATAAAGGACAAGAAGGAAGGTCTGTGGGAGTACGAGTTGGTCAATCTCACCTCAGTCCTTGCGAAAGAGACAGCAAAACCTCCTGCAAGCCATTTCCAGGAAATGAAGGGCAAAAGGGTGACTGGGAGTAGTTTGCAGGGATTTATTACAAAGAAGTCATGCTTGACAAACCTGATGATCTTCTACAACTAAAAGACTAGCTGGGTAGATGCAGAGAGCAGTTTATATTGTTTAGCCTAATTTTAAAAAGGTATTCAACACTTTTTTGCTGTAATATCCTGACTGAGAAACTAACAAAGAATGGACAAAAAAACCTACGTTTAAGTTGACTGAAAATTGGTTACTGACACGTGGACTGATTTATGATCAGCAGCATGAGGTCCAGGTGAAAGTCAGATTGCCCCCAGGGGTTGTTGCTGTGTCCAACTCTATTTAATGTCTTCATTAATCATAGATTCATAGAATCATAGATTTTTTTTTCTGTGGAAGAGGGCTTTAAGGATCACGGAATCACAGAAGATCACCTAGTTCCAAATACCCTGGTTAGGGACAAAGCTCCATTCACTTTAGCCTTGAACACTTCCAGAGACGGGACATCTGTGAGCAACCAGTTCCAGTGCCTACCATTTTCATAGTAAATAATTTCTTCCTAATACCTAAACTAAGCCTCTTTTAGCTAAAACCATTCAAAACCACTACCCCCTGTTCTATCAGTGCACACCTTTGCAGAGAATATCTTTCTTATAAGCCCATTTTAAGTATCAGAAGACTGCAACAAGGCCACTCTAGAGCTTTGTTTTATCTTCTGTAGGCTAAATTACTCCAACTCTCAGTGTATCATCATAGGAGAGGTATCTCAGCCTTCTGATCATTTTTTTTGTCTTGCCTAAGGGCCCACTGTAATAGGGCCATAATGACCAGGATGACTTTCTGGAAAGAAACTTGGATAAGACAACCCTGGGAGTACTAGGGAATCACAAGATGGACATGAACTAGTAGTATAAAACCAACACTTTCATGGTTTTATATGCATTGGGATTTCAAGGGAAGTGATTCTTCCCTTTTACTGAGCTTTGATGCAACACATCTACAGTGCTGGGTCTGGGCTCCCAAGCACTAGCCCCACGGACTTCCTAGGGCTAGTCCAACAAAGGACCATGAAGATTGATGATTAATGGATCTGGACAGCTGACATATGCAGACAGGCTGAAATAGCTGAAACGGTTCAGGCCACAAGGAATCTTACAGTTATATAAAGTATAAATATATAAATGTGTAAATACTTGAAGATGAAGGTGGGAAAGGTAAAGAACACATAGCCTGACTCTTTTCAGTAGAGTCTACTGAAGGACAAGAGGCAATGGGCACAAGGTAAAACACATTATTTTATCCAACTGTAAGAAAGAACTTGTTCACTGTTAGAGTGGTTGAACATTGGAGCAGACTGCCCATTTCTGGATATCTTCAGGACTTGACTGAACACGGCCCTGAGCAGTATGTTCTGGCTGGCTGCTCTTCAAGCAGTGGGAGTTGCTCATCTTCAGAAGTGTTTTCCAACAACAGCTATTCTGTGATTCTGTGAATCCTGAATTGATCCTTGCACAACAGTTTTATTTTTTGTGTGTGTGTGTCTTCATAATCCCCGACTTGCGAGGATAGTTAAGGGATATATATTCAGAAAAGCTACTGGCTTCCTGGAATTCTTTCTTAGCAACTACTTGATCTGAAAATTATCACACATTTGTGAGCCCTTTGGAGTGCTTTTAATTCTGTCACTGTCACAGAAGGGAGCACAAGCTTAATGGACAGAGTTAGGGACAGTGCAGGACAATGTCTATTTAAAGGCTGGAAACTATGGATTTTTTCCTATGACTTTTGGAGTATCTGTCACAAAACATAACTTGGAATAACTAAATAATGTGTTCCAAAATATGTGCGTTGGTAATCTTAGTTAAAATACTGGGACAGTTCAAGCGTTTTAGAATATGATGAAAGTAGCGCTTTTAAACTGCATGCTCACACTTCTCCCTCCTTAACTTCTGCATGCTCCAAAAAGCCTCCAATGTTTTTCTGTGCTAGAGATATCTGAGAGAGGCAGTAGAGGCAACAATCCTAAATATATTCTAGAATTGCATGTATTACCCTGTTCCCCTTTACTTACGTTTACATTTTCCACAAATAGTTTTTTAACTCTGGTTTCAAGCACAGACTTGAAAAGCTGGTTCAGTCTAATTTGTTATTCTGAACTGATAGAAACTCATTGGATTTGTTTTCACCTTCTGGTTTTTAATTTGATTTTCAATTCTTTCTGTACTACTGGAATTTTGAGTTCAAACAAGACAGAATACTTGGTGAGATTACCCCAAAATCACTTTTATTTACTTTAAATACAAAATTATAGAATTGTACAGGCTTGGAAAAAATCCATGAACCCATGCAGTTTCACTTCTTAGCAAGTAAGGTCTGAATGTTGAAACGAAATCTGAAAATACATGAAGTGATGGGGAGCCTGACTTGAATCAGTGCTGCAGATAAATATAGTCACTGCACCAATACATTTTTTTGCCAGTAAAGCCTCACCACTTTTCTAATCACACCAACCAAAGCAGATAATGCCAATGCTTTTTACTGGTTAAAACTGAAACTGTGACTACACCAAAAATACATATGTTTGCTTCACACCTTTGGAGCTGTTAGTGGAAGTCAGTGTTCCTCAAACTCTGCCGAGTCCTAATTTCTTCACATTTAAAAAATCATAAAATCAGAGAATCACCAAGGTTGGAAAAGACATCCAAGATCATCCAGTCCAAGCATCCACCTAACCACCAATATTTCCTACTAAATCATGTCCCTCAGTACAACACCTAAACATTTCTTGAACACCTTCAGGGAGAGTGACTCCACCACCTCCCTGGGAAGCCTATTCCAGTGCTTGACCACTCTCTTGGAAAAGAATTATTTCCTGATGACCAACCCTGGTGCAACTTGAGGCCATTCCCTCTCGTCCTACTGCTAGTTACATGGGAGAGGAGGTCTACTCCCACCTCACCACAACCTCTCTTCAGGCAGTTGAAGAATGCGATAAGGTCACCCCTGAACCTCCTCTTCTCCAGACTAAATGAGTCATATGAATGCAACCTCTTCTGAGCACAGCTAGATGAATGCAGACCTAAGCACATTAAGCTAACATTTGCCATGTATTCAGCTGGTCTGTGCATTTACCCTGAAATAAACTATCCAAAAAAGAGGAAAAAAAAAAAACAAAAAACTGTATTTGTGGCCTATTCCATTTCAGGTACACTTATGGGTGCTGAATAAGCAGATTTTAGTAGCTACAAAATTCACAGATGCCTTTCCCAATCCTCCAGGGAAAGTTTTTTTTTTAATATTGCTAATAACTTCAATTACATTTTGAAATCTCCAAAGTCAGCAGTAGTTTTCTTCCACTGTGTTAACTATGAGCTTTTAAAATTCTGAACAAGAGGAGAAAAGGACCTCTAAGCTCCATCCTACATTTTCAACCTATTCTGATAGCACTCATGATTGATAAAAGCACAGCATCAGCCAATGCACAATACTCAGACTGCGAATACAAAAAAAAAAAAAAAAAGACTCAACATCCTGAAAAGGAGCCCTTATCCATTAAAATAGATCTGTCTTAGATATATGTTGTGTAATTCTAAACTGCAGTTTTGCAGTAGGACAAATAAGAGGTTTACATCAGCATGTGCAATTTTTTTCCTTTAAAAACTTGGCAGTTTATCTAGTCTTTTTTTTTTTTTTTTTTTTTTTTTTTAGGGTAAAGAAGCCTGAAGTTCAGAGGAATGATGTTTTTCTTTGTGTAGTGTTTATTTCTTCTCAATTGGAAACGGATTGGAAATAGGTTGGTGGTTGGACCAGATGATCTCAGTGATCTCAGTGATCTTTTTCAACTTTAATAATTCTATGATTCTATGAAACATGGTTTCTCTCAAGAACAGCATCTTATGTGAAAATAACAGCCATTTTGCCCTTTATCTTCTCCTCTGTTTAACTAGTGCATGTAAGCTCCCTTTCCAGCACCAGACTGAACCCAGAGGAGGACTACTAGACTGAGCAGTGAGACCTCGCCTTTAGGCTGGGGTAATTAAGAGTCAAATGGCAAGAAGAAAGTGTGGTGAACAGTAACTCTGAACTTGAGCCTGCAAGCCTCACACCCTGAGGAAGATGTTTGAAAAATCTAAAGCCCTACTGTGACATTTGTCTCTGTGCTGCTGGCTGCATTACATGCTCCATGTACCCTTGTCTGGTGGGCTGCTGGTGTAGCAGAAGTTTATGGGGGGGTAATGCTCATTTAATGTCCATGCAACTTCATTCTTCTGAGTCTCTTTCTGTCTATGGGAGTGCTGTTTGCTTGCAAAAACTCCTTCCAAAGGCAAGCCACATTTCATTAGGTTTTGCTAAAATCTGATTAGCGAGCATGAAGACTGCAAAGAAAATAGAAAAGCAAAGGTGCTTGTTCCCTGACCTGAGGATCTGATGCAGCTATGTTCCTGGTCACAGCAATGAAAAGTGCTATGGTTAAAAGAGATGAAAACAATGTAAGAAGCAGCGAGGAGCAGAGTCTGGCTTACAGAAATGCTGAGCTCAGCAGATCTTCTTGCTGGGGAGAGAAAGGCAAAAGTTGACTGGAAAGTTAGTGAAAGGGTTGAAAAGTTCTTTGCAGATTCTGATCAGATTAGGTCTTACAACTACATAATATTAATATAAAAGCTTTAAATTGAAGAATGCCATTTGTAATTCTCTGTTGCCACTTGGCAGTAATATTTCAATGGAAGTTTTGTTTTACATTGTGATAAGGCATTAAGTGAGCGATCAGACAAAAGAATGATTGCATTGTCTGGGTGATTCTGCGCTACATAACTCCTTGTATATATCTGTCTGTAAATAATTAGGGCAATAAAAGGAAAATTGTAATAAATCTTACATGCAAAGATGAAGAATATGCCACAGTTGAAGCTTAATTTTCACAGCTGAAAGGGACAGAGATATTGCGAATAGCACTATGGTGCTCTCTGGTGGAAGCTGAGATACATCTGACTCACCAGGCATATGGTAGCATCTTCAGCACAAAGATGACAAAAACAAGAATGTAAGCCACTGGGAATCTTATACTCTGCAGAAATATTTTATATGCTGGACTTCAAATAATGTGAGTCGCAAAACTGTTTCAAAGGGTGAGGGAATTGATGGCTAGACCAGCACTTTTATGTGTATTCCTTACGGTCCAGAGGAGCAGAGGGGACTGGACGGGACAAGAGGATGTCTTGTAGATGGTAAGCTTAAGTTTAGGACTACATGTGACAGAATTTTCAAAATGTATTCTTTCAGAGGCAGGACTGATGTACTGATATGCTCTTTTCTACTATTAGGCACATTAATCAACAATCTATCACCTAGTCATAAAAAGGCCTCGCAGTTGTTATCTATTTTTAAAATATTTGTAATTTTCATAAAAATGCAGAAAGATACTAGATAAAAGTGATGTGAACTCTATGTATTCTGACACATTAATTGGAAAGCACACCTCTAAAAGGCTGATTAAAAAGCACAATCTTGGCTTTGTCATCAGAAATATTGCAACAGAGACAAATGTATGGGCTATGCATACAGATGTATAAATTGTATATCATATACGTAAGTACATATGTAATTTCTTATTGGAATTTATTTTACAATACTTCACATTATTAGTGCCTACAGGCAGCAAAAGAGACAGATCAACTCCTCATTTCTGTTCAGCTCCAAAATAAAAAGAAAGATCTTTCCAGTGCCAAGGAGCTTAAAATCTAAGTAGAGAAGAGAAAAAGAGATAAGCATGAAGTAGCATTATCCCCTTTGACAGAGTTGAAATTCAGGTATAAAGAGCCCAGGTCAGCAAAACACATAAGCACATGCTTAATTCTATTCAATTCTTGAAGTTTTTTATGTGTTCTACTGAGTAGATACAGCATTAAGTACATTCCTGCAGTCTTCACAGGATGATGGTTCTTTGACTCATTTACACTCCTAGGAGAAGTATCTCCTATGGCAAAAAAAAAAAAAAAGAACTTGTCTGCGAGCAGCCCATTCTAGTCCTAGTGCCCCAAACCCCTTAATTTGAAAGTTTTAATCAGGAAACCTATGCAGTTACTATGGATTTAGGGAAATTACATATAAGAAGGTCATCTTACATTAAATATACACTGGGAGGATGGCTAGTAAATGGCAGAGGAGGCTTTTAGGAGAGAGGGATATCATCAAACTGGAAGTGATCTCTACGAGAATGCCATAGTTCAGGTCAATATTTGTTGCACAAGTTAATGTTGGCTGAGCATTGGCATGAAATAAATCTCACAGTGATATCTGCCAATATTTAACAGAGAGTTTCCACAGACATATCTCCCTCATTAACTATTTCAAGGATCTGTGCACCTGAACACAAGAAAGACAAGGTGATGGAAATTTAGGTATTTTCTCCTCACTTTCTTCAAATGAAGCCAGAAGACAAGTCAACACAAACCAGCAATGTTATTCTCTTGTTCCAGAGTATACTGATAGCCCAGAGGTAGCTTGTCAGGGCATCAAAGTATACCTGTACTTAGAGAATACAACAGAAATTAGTATTTCTATGTGGATTTGGAATTACTGAGCCTAATATTTGTATGATTGTTTTTATGATCACAAAAGCTAGTGAGTTCTAATGCGACAACACTGGAGAAGTTGGAATTTTTTAGTATCAAGGATATCATTCTAAAACTTCTATCTTTGGGGTGTTGTTTCTAACTGGACATTTATGCTTTCGGCCAGGTTATGTCACTAGAAATGAGGATTAATTACCTTTTGTATGAAAACCAAGTCATCATGTGGATTCTTAACATCATTATTTGTGATCATACAAAGGAATTTAGACATGGGATTTTTCAATTTATGCAAATAAGAAAAATTGTTTCCAACTGTTTCAGTGCCTGTTACTCTTGGTAGGCATCAAACAATCCTCCCATAACAGCATGTGTTTTCCATACCTTTTCCACATCTTTTCGAGATCATCTTTTTCTGTCTATAAATTGAGGTACAGGTCTTGGTTTCGACTGTTTATCCATCAGTGTTTTTCACAGTAACACAGGATTTTTTTCCCCTTTTCTTCCAGGTGGATACAAGGAATCACATTGCAAGGATTATTCCTATACTATGAATCAGGTCCTGCAATATAAATAATCTAATGCTTTACTGACTTGATTCTGTAAATGAAGAGGAAATTATTCAAAGAATGTCATCAAGACAAAGGACCGTGTACATTTCTGTAGGTAATGCACAGAAAAACTAGGAGCAGCAAAATCCAGTCTAACTCTTCTATGTGTTACCACATGGTGGCCCCATATAACCACAACAATGTGGGCTGCTGCTGCAGTAACGCTGACAACTTGCTAATTCCAGTACCTGTTCTCTATGCATCCAATGCAAAGAGATTTCATCTACACTAAGCTCTTCTGCAAATAGCCAGCCCCTACAAATTTGCTACCATCTTATAAAAACTCAGGCAATCGTAGAATAAACGAATCCTTAGAGTTGGAAGGGATCTTTAAAGAGCATACGGTCCAACCCCCATGCCATGAACGAGGAAACCTACAACTTCATCAGGCTGCTCAGAGCCCCATACATGACCCTGAATATCTCCAGAGAGGAGGCATCACTCACCACCTCTCTGGGCAATTCGTGTCACTGCCTCACTACCCTTATTGTAAAAAACTTCTTTTTCTTCAGTGTAATTCCACAAAGTACACGGGACACACAGCAGCCGCGTATTGGATCTCATCACCATAAAAATATTAGCAGCACAAATATAAATTGATAAGAAGCTGGAAAAAACTTGTAGATTTCATTTTTCAAGTTCTTCTGAAAATGGGTGAGTTTACTGTAATGATGCATGATATATTAATATATACATTTTGTTGTTAATAGTGATGATAACTTGCAACATAAAGATTACTAACATTTCAAGAATCCCTTCATTACATCAGTTTCAGTATTAAAAGTGGTGTGCCTTATAACAAATATTGTGTTTGACATATCAAAGCTCTTCTACGGTTAAGCAGGATTTATGTGGGCGTATCTTCATCGTTCCCACGTTTTCTTGATTCAGTCACCAATACAACATCCAGTGCCCCCTCCTCAGCTAAGGTTTGGTTATGTTTGGGTACTCAGCACAGCCCATGAGAACAGGGCCCAGAGAGGCTGAAATACTTCACCTGGTCCCCTGGGATGCCTCAGCAATGCTTGAGAGTCTGACTTTAATCAGTTGTCAAAACACATGTCAAAATGAAGAAAGAATTGCATTTAACAATCAAATACTCAGAAAATAGAGGGGAGTTCATCTGTCAGACTTTTAACAAGAACTGATCAGAGATCGTTTTTATTTCCCCGTGGAATAATTGAGTCTTATTGGAAAATAATCAAAATTTGAACTCTTTCCAGTGAACACAACAAACTGAATCAGAAATGCTACCATGGGGCCTTGTAAGAATTGTGACGGTCATGCCACATGTCTGTCACTTGCTATGAGAGGTATTTCCCGCTAAACTACATCTTGGTGAGGAGAGAGGACTGACTCACCAGTAGCTCCCTACTGCACGGTGAAAGAACTACTTTGGCCGAGGAGCCTGTCCCATAAAATGGTTGAAAACATGAGGCAGCTGAACCACAACTCCCATGAGAACTATGACAGTTTCTTCAAAACCATATATTATGCCTTATGACCAAAACCCAGAATCTTTTCAGTTTTAATTCTTTTCCTCATTGGGTTTAAGTAAGCATTGAAATTTTCTACGGAAAGCGAATACTTCTGACAAAATACTTCCTGCCTCAGTTTTTTTTTCTTTGGAAATAAATTGTCAGCAGTGACATTTTATGCTGCAATTCTTCCCATCTGATTGCAACTTTTATAGGAAAGCACAAACTGCTCTGACATGGTAAGTTTTCCTTTCCAAAGAGGACAACTTCCAGATTAAGATGTAGCAAAACTTAGGTTTGAGCCCAGGTTCCCAGCCGAGCAAGACTGGAGAACAGCTGGTGGGGACATATTGGTAGGGGCACTGCAAATGTATTATATTGTATAGAATGTCAAATCTAAAGCATCATATTTCCAAATCTGTTGGTTACTCCCCATGTGAATCAGATCATGCACAGAACAAATTCCCCTATGGACACAGATACTCCACCAAGGAGGAGAATATGCAGGCAGAATGCAGGCATGGTGTTGACACAGTGAGTGGCCAAGTCACAAGGCTAAATTCATGGAGTCAGAGAACATCGTTTGAAGGACGATCACCTAATGGCTTCCCACACCTTTTCTCTGGGATGTCTGCGCTGAGGTGCAACATCACAGGATTTAGAGTAATAAGAAATTCTAGTTCTTTCTGAAATGACTTTGTAACAACTAGACTTATCTCAGAAAACTGGAATCATGTATTGAATATTCCTAGGAAAATGTTTTTACTGACATGCATTTTGAGGAAAAACAGTTATTGTTTCAGGTTGCCCCTTTGTGTGTTCTGTAAATCTTCAAAGTGTTTGTGATTATCACTCATCAGGGCCATGGGCAGAAGGAGACATTTCTCCTGAGAGAGGGACAGACTGTGTGTGTGTGGTCCAAGAGAAGGCAGCTTTAGTCATGTGCTGAGAGTAGTCAGCATTGTACTGTGACTAAATTTACTGCGCATCCCAGCGGATTCTTTCTGCAGGGAGAAGTGGTGCATTTCAAACCCTAATTTTTGTTTTGTCTGTAGACTTTCTATCCTAACTTGATTCTAAGGATCTGATCTTCACAAAGTACGGCCAACAGTCAGCATCTGCTTTTGCAGGCTTGAGTACCTACTAAGTGCCTATGCCCGAGAGACACTCAGAAGTGACTCACACCGAGTTCTGCCCGCATGGCTCTAGAAAGTCCCTTCTTGCATCCACATGCATTAAAGATTTTGTACCCCCATAGTTATGTTTTTGAGAGTCAGGTGCTGTCTGGTTCAGTCAGAGATACATTTTATCTTCATCTTGCTGCCAAAAGCAACTGAAATGTTGAAATAAAGCATGATGTTAACTTAAAACTTAAAGTCAATTCCACAGCTCAGCTTTTTTACAGATTTAACTGGCAGCATTACAATATTTTCAGAGCTTTTCAGATTTTGTCATTCTCTCTGTCCAAAACCAAGAGAGTTACGGCCAAATCCAAGCACAGAATAATGTCATTAGACCCTCACTGTCCTCATGAAATAGACAAACATGATGTGCTTGCTTCAGTTTGATTTACATTATCAGCATTTGGAAGCATAGTCATTGTTTAGTTGAACCTGCCAAATGTTTTCTGTTTAATTACACAGTGCAACCTCAAACTCTCCAGTGAAAAGATTTTTTGTTTATTTATTTATTTAAGTTTATGAGATATTATCAAACAACTGGAAAACATTCTCAGGAAAAACAGCAACAATGACAACAAACCATCTCAAAGAAGCAGTATTTATAACTTAGCAATATTTTTTAGCATTTATCTGGGCATAAGAAAGAAGAATGGAAAAACACCAATGCTTTTTAATTTTAATCTCAATAATCTCAACAGAAAACTGCACAAGGTGAAAGACAAGATTGTATGGAAGTTGAGTATATTTTTATGCTGCAGAGAGACGAAGCCTCTTCCTCCATCCACCTCCTCTTCTCTCTCACTGCCCTTCTCTCTGCCTCACAGTGAGCCCATCCTTGGCTCTGATGTTTGTCTTTATTTAGCTCTGAGGAAAAGGTGTCTCATTGTCACAAGATATAACTAGTGAAAGAAATTCAGATTCTTTAGACAAAGATTATACTTTCATAAACAAAAAATATCATCTGAAACTGAATTATCTTGAGTCAAAACTATAATCCTTTGGGGCATAAAGTGATCACCAACAGGCTTGACAAAGGAATGTCTTCAGGCAGTGTATTATTACCAGTGATGAGTGATAAGTTATATTATTTTCCATACAGAAGTACTGACTTGCAGTCAAAATGGTCTTTTTAATTTATTACAACAGCACGACAAGGAAGAAAAAACTGTAATGTCTTTCCAAGAAAGACAGTGAGCAGCCTCATGTACACAAAGCATTCAAGCAGCATGGACGAGGCACAGACACAGAGCTGGAGCTGCTTTTCAGACAGCAGATGGTTTTCATATTTAAAGGAACATTATAAAGAAACCATAAATTCTTCACTAAATAAAGCGAACCTGCTGACTGGAGAAATGAACTCTCTTCTTCCTAAACGATGTATCTCAAACTCTCTAGTTTGTACCTCCTGAAAATTTGGGAGGTATCTCACAGAACTATAGAGTGACTTGGGTTGGAAGGGACAATAAAGATCATTCAGTTCCAACCCCCCCTGATGTGGGCAGAGCTGCCACCTGCTAAAACAGGCGTTAGATCAGGTACTAGAACAGGTTGCCCAGAGCCCCATCCAACCTGTCCTAGAATGGCTCCAGGGATGGTGCATTCACAACTTCTCTGGGCAACCTGTTCCAGTGCCTCAGCACTGTCTGAGTGAAAAATTTCCCCCTAAAATCTAATCGAAATCAATCCTACTTTAGTTTAAAACCATTCCCCCTTGTCCTACCACCCTAAGACTATGTGAAAAGTCATTCTTCCTCCTGTTTACAAGCTTCCATCAAGTACTGAAAGCCGCAGTGAGGTCTCCCCAGAGCCTTCTCCCCTCCAGACTGAGCAAGCCCAGCTCCCTCAGCCTGTCTTTGTAGGAGAGGTGCTCCATCCCCCTGATCATCTTCATTGCTGTGCTCTGGACCCACTCCAATAGTTCCACATCCTTCCTGTACTGGGGGCCCCAGACTTGGAAGGAGTACTCCAGATGGGGCCTTGCAAAGGCAGAGTAGAGGGGAACAATCCCTCTCGCTGCTGCCTCCCCATTTTTGATGCTGCTCAGAATGCAGTTGGCCTTCTGGGCTGCAAGTGGATATCACTGTCTCATGTCAGGCTTTGATTTCCATATTTTTTGTGACAAGAAAGGCAGCTTGACCCTTGTAATTTGTCATCACACACTGATGTTTCACAATTCTCCATGGTTTTGGGGTGATCAGCAGCTCCACTTCTGATTGCCGTGACACTCCCTGTCAAAGAATCTCCTCCAAGAATCTCCTCAGGGGACGAAGAGTAGTTGTTCCCCCTTCCCTGAAGCCCCTCCCAGCAAGAGGAGAAGGGACTCATGGAAGCTGCCAGAGGCTGTTATGTACCCCACACTGTATTTGGGTAGCATCAGAAAATCAGTATTTTCAAAGCAAAAAAAGGGAGCTGAATCATGCTGTACTACAGCTACAAGCCCAGAAGGGGAAGGGTGGCTGTCAAACTGGTAGCTAGTCTTCAGTGGTGGGGGAAAGCAATGGTGGAGGTGGTGGTGTTGGGTTGCCCTCCAGTCCCCACAAGTTCTCCCCACTCCTCATGTTAACAGCAGTGGTAGGCTTGTCCCCCAGCAGTGAAAGGGCCAAAGTCCTCAGCCTGGCATAGCAGTGAGGGTCACTGCAGCTCTGAAGGTGCCCTGAGGTGGCACCATGTGTGGGGGAGTGATCAATGCCAAGGGGGCAAAATGGACCAGGCCCCCAAAGTACAGACTCCAGTGCTCAACATCTCCTGTTTCCTCTCTCCACATGCAATTTCCTGAAAAAGGGTGTATCATTCAAAATTTTCTTAAATAGGGTACACATCCCTTGTCATTATTTTAATTTTAAAATGCTCTGCAGAACTAATTATTTTTAATGTTGCTTAAAAAAAAAAAAAAAGAGGTGTGGTAAAATAACATTTTAAACTTTTTTTTTTATTTGAACTTAGAAAATTACTAACAGTCCTTTGAATTGCAGCTCAGAAAAAGATTTCCTTTTATGACTTTCACTCCCTTCTTTATATAATATTTAACCCATGGAGCTGTAAAGGTTATATGAGCTGCATACTTTGGGAGGTTTATTCCTCATCCCACAGTTATGACACACAAATAAGTGACCGAGTAAGTAAGTAGAGCTAAATAAATGAAGCTGGAGAAACACAAGCCAAAGTGAGGTATTGCTTATTCTTAATCCTGCCTCATTTGAGGCACTTCTTTGTGAGAATCCCAAAGTAGCTGAAGATCCCTTCAAAGCAAAGCTAGTTATAGAAAACTTATCCCCAGTGCTCATGTGATCAGGTAATGTACTCGATTCACACAAACAGGTAATCCATGGGGCTGCACTCTAGACAGTTAAGTGGCTTTAACGTAAACTCCTATTGCAGAGGGCTGGAAAGCAGATAAAAGCTTCATTTGTCTTCAGAGCCCTCACTGAAAATCTGCCCATTATACAGTGCAGACCTGTATGAAGACTCCTGGTGCCTTTTTGATGTGGAGGATGGTGCATTTTTGCTGCAAGGATGCCTGGCTTTTTCCCACCATAGTGTGGGATGCAAGCATCTGTGGTGTGTGTGCACAGTCCAGCCTCACTCATCTACTTCCTGCGGCCTGATCAGGGCAGAGGCTTTGCTCTGCTCTTGCATCAGCTGGCCCAAAGGTATTGCCATGGGAGGCATGTTCCTTGGCTCAGAGAGAGAGCAACAAAGGTTTGCTTATGGCTCTCTTGCCACCCGTGAGAAATAGTTTTTGTGTGAGGATATTTATCATCCACTCATGTCATCATTGCTGGGTTTTGGTGACAGTTGCAGTGTGGACAGTATACAGAGTCTTTTATCTGTGAATGTTAATATTTCTTTGAAGACTAAGCACGAAATATATTACAAGTCTACTGATAGAAGGATTGGAATGACTTCATAAAAGGAAAGGATCATAGAAACAGACACATGAATGTTTGTGCCTCGTTTAGAAAATTAAGCTGTGTTTAAAAGCAGGGAACTAAACAAATTTTGCACTTGTTTCAGAGGTCTAAAACTGGGACCCAATCCACATCTCAGTGAAGTCAGCAGGAGTCTTCCCATTGACTTCAATGGGCGTTTCATCCAGCTTCTGCTTGGTCTTCAGTTTCCGATGATTAAACTTCTTTCTTCCTTACTGACAGTAAAGATAGGTTTCAGTGTGGTTGGCATGCAGTACACGTCCATCCCACTCTTAGCCGTGAGCTTTTAAGGGAATGCATCTACCAAAAGCACCTTTCTTGGGAGAAGGGACTGCTGTGGAATGTGACACTGTCAACCTCTTCTTCTTCCCTGTCTCACACAGTTATGCTTCTTATACTCTCATAGTTCAAGGAAAAACTGCTTCAAAGCTCTGATTTTTGCAAGTCTTGCTAAAATTTCTCTTTTCTTTGAGTGCCAGCTGTCCTAGGATTAAGTAGGTAAACTATTTGATTGATAAAAAATAACAGCCTTGTACCCAGAGTTTTGAATGTATCTTGTAAGTGGTATGCCACAAACCAGTTTGCAATTAATTAATAGCCCATGTCATCTAACAGAGCCAAATCTAGTAACATCAGTATCTAAAATCTCATTCTGGTAGCTCACAGAGATCACTAAATGCGTGTTCAAAACCCAAGTACTGGAAATCAGTTTGCCGTAAAAAATATTGCCCTTCCACTAATGTACTTGTTGAGTTTGGGGCCATTTGTGCTGCTGCTGATGCCATTAAAACACTGAAAATATATGTCTGACTGAAGTTAATTCATTACTCTGCAATTCTGATGTTCTGGAAGCAAACGCCTGTGTAGGTTGTGTGCCACCCAACTATGCTGCACCAGCACTGCTGCCTTCAAATCTCTTGTGTTAGCTGGTAGGTGCAGCCCACCCAGCACAAAAAGGCAGGCAAATTATTTTAACAGACAGGCATTGTGTTGACCAAGGTTTCCAGTGTTAAACTATCCAGAAAGATTTAGACAAATTTTTCCCTATGGTAAAACGCATATGTTAGTTTAAAGATGAAGAGAAATGAAATGTGTTATTTATAGCCTGAAATATCTTTAATATTACACACGTGTATTTCACTTAATCTTTTTTCTTTTTTTTTTTTTTTTGATAAATGCCCACACTGCTAAACACCTAATGCACAACAGGATGTGGCTTCCACTTAAATTAGCAGATGCTATAGTATCCAATTGTTAATGATGGACCTGTTTGCCAATAAAAACAACTGATGGATCAGCATGTGTGTGCTACTGAACCTCAGCAAAAGCCCAAACTAATGAGAGAGAGAGAAAAATGCTTCAGGTCACAGTCAGCAGATGGGAACTGGCCAGATGTCTGTCTGGGGCAGGGAGAGGGCAGCATGTATTTAAATATATATCTATGTTTTTATATAGCAGCAGCCATTGGGAAGTTCAAATGCTTGAACTAACTCAACCTATGGTTTTGAGGTTTACTTGTGCAGTTGGGGGATAAAAATAAATTAACAGCATACTTCTCTAAATCTGAAACTTTGGCTATCAGATGGCCCTGAAATGATCACTATGTGCTCAAGAAATAAACTCAAAATATTATGAATCCAATGAAAGCTGTATTAGGTGATTTTGTCAACATTAAGATGCTATCTATGAGCAGCTGAAAATAGCATTGTGCTTCAATTTTCTTCTATGTATTTATTTAGCAAGGCATACTATAATGTGCAACGACTAAACAACATTATTTTAAAAACTGTAACACATGTAAAAGAATGGAGAATATAAGCTGAAAAGATTAAAATTGTGCCATTTCAAGAAAAGGGCTAGTTTATACAGCTACAGATTAAAAGCTGAGCTAGCTAATTTCCTAAACATGCAGGCAATGAATGTATGATTGAAAACATTAGGATTCTTTTAATCACAAGCTACTGCAAAAATACAGATATATTTCTGACTAGTGTAAATAAGATTTGCTTGTTTTACACTAAGAAAACCTTCATTTCTTCCTGCATTCAGAAACCTGGTCACACTGTCTGAGAGATTTATTCATCAGCTAAAAGATACGCAGGTGCTTAAGTGCCTGACTGGAGTGGGGCCTATAAGACAAAATTCATTACAAGTAGAAATGCAATTTGTTCATGGATTGAAGCAATTTGAGCATTTCATTTGACTCCCCTAGAAATGAAATTTCCCTGTATGCATTTCATGGCAAGCATATTTTTCCACAGGGATCTGATCCCAACCTCACCGGAGTCGATGAGAATCTTTCCACTCTCTCTGGTGGGCTCTGGATCAGTCCCTGGCTGTGAACAGAGTACATATGCTGGCCAGCCCCAGGCTGTGCCTCCATATAAGTCAGTGTGTATACTCAACTGATGGGTGCTTTGGGTCACACTGAGGAAGCCATAGTCCTCAGAAGGGAAGTTGCTAGGAAAGGAAAACATTTGCCTTGCACTTGTTGATATCAACTTTAAATAGGACATTTGAGAATCTTCCAGTGGAGAAGCCACCCTAACCCCATAGGACATTTAGTTCAGATGAGCCCTAGCAAAACAAAATGCAGCAGGAAGCAAATGTCATTTTGGCCTGCCTCCTGCCTCCTGCAATTGCATCTGGAAAAACTGGCTCAGGTACATCAGAGCAATGGTGAGAAAGAGCTGCCTGCAAGTAGGGATAGTGTTGGAGGCCATCAGAAGTAGGAAAATGGGAGATAACTGGAAGATTGTGTTTTTGGCTTGTGCAAGAAACGTTGGATGTGACACTACACCTAAACTTAGAGGAAGAAGATAGTTGGCAGTCAGATAGCCATTTCCAGGGCTTTTCTCCTCATTTTACATGCTCTATGTCCAGGCAACCTCCTTGTTATTCAAGATCTTCAGCTAAGACAGCTGTAGGTCATGCTGTCTTTCAAAAAGTTTCAGGAAAAAAAAAAATACCACCCTGTGAATTCCTCTTGTGTCTGACATGGAGTGTATGCTTTGTATTGTGCACAGAATTTTGTCTAAAACATAGGCCACTCACTCATTAAAATGTCAGAAAGAAAGGTAGAGGTTATTCAGGCACAAGAGAACTCCTGTTCAATAGTTTGACTGAACAACAATAGAAATCTGCACCTGCACAAGTTTCTGCCAAAACTGATCTCACACAACTGTTGATCTTGATTAAATTCATTAGGCTGGGAGAGATGGATTTCTATACATCTTATTGTGCATGTTTTATAGGTTATGCTCCTGGGTGGAATATAAGGCAGTTTTTGTTCAGGAGACAGTAGGAAAATCATGCTGAGATGCAGGCCTGCTTTAGAATTCAACAGATTCAGCAAAATCTTTGGCCAGGACTTATTTTGGACTTCAGTAAAACTCTATTATAGGAGTTTCCGTAAGTTTAAAGGAACTGTCTGAGAGTTTGTGTATATTATAAATCCCTTTCTGTTCAGATTTTGCCTGCAGTAGCAAAGCAGCAACATTTTTCAACAATTCTGGCTTAAGTCATAAAGCTTTATCCTGGAGCGATGAAATTAGAAAAATATTTTACAAAACCAGAACACAGGTCACATATTTGCAATATCTTTCTTTAGCATTAACTCTATTTGAAAGAAGTTTTATGTCGCAGCTGCACAGCACACATTGACTGGTTGCATCCAAAATATGGCAAATAAATCACAGGTTTGTGATTTGATAACAAGAGGAAAACCAAGAGGCTTTCCCTATGATATTTATGCCTCCCTTCTACCTCCTCTGTGGGGTATGTCTTTGTATGTTTATATACGGATGCACAGAAACATACAGATCTGATTTCTGCTTTTTTACTTTCCTTTGATTTACTGTAGCACAAACAAAAGGCTTGAGACCTGATTACAATCTCACTACTGTTAATCAGCCTGTTTATGTCAGTAATTAATCAATGTTGTGTGTAAAGACCCACAACCTGCCCTAAGGTATATAATTTACCCTTGCCTTTCACTTTGCATCGTCATTTGCATCAATACAAAGGCAGTGCAAACAGATGCTGCTGTATTCTCTGTTCATCCTTCACTCATTTTGCACAGAGGTATACAATAACCCAAATGAGTGAGAACTTGAAACTTAAGACTGCTGCAGCATAAGGCATTTGGATTTATCTGATGTCAAATGGAACATTGGCTTCACCCAAGTCCTGTTGAAGAGTCACCACCCCACAATACTGCCATCCCTGCATCTGTCAGCAGAATGTCAAAAAGAATGAGAAGAGGTGACTCAGAAGCATAATCTCCCCTTTTATCTGTGTGGGGTACATCTGTATGCTGCCAGGAGATGAGGGACTATGACAGCACAGCCTCTAGGGAGATCTGTCTTGTTGCAATAACGCTGAGGTTCATCTGTGGAAAAGCAGAACAGCTCTCCAGGGCATCTTGGGGTTCTGGCACCCTAAGATGACAGTTGCTGGGTTTTTGTTTGGTTTTTCTTTGCAGTATTTTAAGAAACTGACAGGTGTCTATTTTAATATAAATGCTTCCTTCTAATGTTTTCTGATAGGCTCAGGAAGAGAACTCAACATTGAAGCAAAGTATGCAAGAAGAAGTGTGAAAATGCTTTAGTTGTGATATGTTGAGTGGGTCAGTTGAGCAAAGAACCTGAAATACCACAGGACTACACAATAGCAGGGCAACTTTTAAACCTGAGTGGAAAAGTGGCAAAGTGGCACAAACATTTTCACATAGACTGTTATTGAGGACTTGTTACTTAGGACTTGTTCTCAGTGTTAACAATTCCATCTCCAAGATTTAAAAAAAAATAATGTTTTTAAAGAAGAAAAAAAAGCCCTCACAAAAATTCCATCTCAACCCATTAAGCTACAGTATGTTGCCTTATTTTTGCCCACCTAATAACTATGCATTGTCCTATTGCTACCTCTGAATAACACTATATTTCAGGATCTTGGCTCTTCAGTTGACGGTTATTATCCCTGTTATGGGATTTTCTACAGTAGGATTTGAAGTAATTTCTGAATAACTGCGTATCCAAATTATAATTTCTTTGTTACGTTCTGTTTTTCTTTTAGAAAGACAGGATGAATAGTCATGAGCTAATGCTTATTTCTCCCCACAGAGAGAACTGCACAACTGACTCACACAGGATGCTTAGCTTTCCTACAGTGAAAGTGAGCTGAACAAAATTTCATCTTCTTGGGCACTGAATTACTTTACACCTGATGCACCTGATAAGGCCACAAATGGCATTTGAGAAAGACTTCACTCCAAACATTAATGCATTTGCTGGGAAACATGAGGAATCAGGAGAAAAAAGGAATGGCCTTGGCATTATGTTGGGGTCCTTCAGGTATGCGGGGATGACCCTCCTCTGGGACATCTGATCCCAGAGGAACCACAGGTCTATGAACACCAGCCTTGAGCAGGGAAACTAGAGGCAGCCAAGAGCAGCCCAAGGTGCAATAGGCATGAAAATATTCTCTCATTTATCCGGGGAAAAAAGCTTTCACTGACTTCAGCAATGCAGGTTTATCCATTTGCAAGAGATCATCCCGCAGTGACATCCATACTGCAGTTGTGACGGGGATATGGAAAATCCACATATTCTCAAAGCAATTTCCATATTCTCAGCATATGGCCCATGCACTGAGCCCTTATGTGGGTCAATGAGAGTTTCTCATGCAGAACGAGCACAGAAAACATGCACAGCCTGTGCCTGAGAGGGGGCATATGCCTAGAATAGCTAAATATTTTAACGGGAGAAACACGCTTTAACAAAGGAGCTAACTGTATAAGCCTAGGCAGGTTTTATTGAGGGCATTAATTTACACAAGCTGTATGATTGTGTTCTCATGAAATCTGCCATGCATAATTACTAAAGATGTTAATAAATAGTCAGCAAATCAGAACAGCTGGTTATGATGATATCCAGCTTTTCTAAGAAACACCAGACTTTAACCTCACCACCATCAATATTGTGAAACATATTCTGGCCAGTGCATGTGATGGGATATCCTAAATAGATGAATATCCATTGCGCTCCCTGTCCTGGATAGTGCAAAAGGCCTAAGGTTGGCATTTTCTTTGATGTGGACCTTCCAGCATAATTGCCTTAGTTGAAAAAATAAAACCCAAAGCAAATCCCTATAAATGATGCAAAGAGAGGAAGGTTTTATGTTTTCCTTTGAAGTCACGTGAGATGTTCAGATCCAAAGATTGATGCTGCTTGAGAATGTGGCTAGCATGTAGTTGCAGTCAGTTTTCACCACTTCTTTGATAAGAGTGATCGCTTCGGTTCATATTAAACCCACAGTTGTGCACACAGAAATTATTCCTTTTTTTCAGTGTATGATATAAAAAAGTTATCTTAGCTTATGTCAATTAAAGTTATTTCTCTTCCTTTCACCTTTTGCCAGTTCCAGCTAATAGATACAGAGATAAGCCACTGAACTGTGTATTGCAAAGGCCAGTAGCCTTCTGCATTTCCTATTTTATTAATTACTGATTTATTTATTCTAAATTTTCTCCCATCCAGTCGTGCCTCTGCACAGCTCCATGTGCCTATGCTTAGTATGCTAATGAAGCATGGTTATTCAGATACAGTTTGGGAAGTTCTGCTTGTCAGTACATATTACATGTCAGAAACCTGCTACTTTGGAGCAGAACCAAAACAGGGGATAAAGTATTGTTATGGCTGGCTGGCAGCTTGGCACCTGGAGAGGACTTACATTTTCTCAGCAAATAAGGACTGACATTAAGTTCATGGACTAGCATCCCCATGAGCGTCACCCCAAGCCCTTCATGGCTGGAGGTATCCTGCTGCCTCCCTTACAGGTTGTCCTTCCCAGTAGCTGCTTTCCAGCTCACAGCCATGAGCTCCTGCTTCCCTAAATCACCCTGGTGTTTATTTCCTCTACATCTAAAAATAGATCAGATGAATTGTCTGTTAAGATTTTATTTATCTCCACTAGCTAATTCAGAATCCCTAGCTGAGATGCAGATGTCTGTGTTGTGTAAGACAAATTCTATTACAGTCTCCATAGACCAAGGAATATTTAATTACATATACAAAGCAAAACGCACCCAGCAGAATAGCTAATCTAACACTTTTGGCACTCATTCTGTCTGTTGGAAATCCAAGCAAGAGACTTTGATCTGATCTAGCCTGCTGGAGACTGCAGTGCTAGGTATCCCAAGTGCCAGGAAAAGCCTTACTTACTGGGCCTACTGGGTTATCACTTCCTTCTGTCCTCTGTAATCATCCAGTCCAAAGAAGTCCAAGGACACCATAAAAAAATCTCCAACAACTTCCCTACTTGGTTTGACCCATAGAATCACAATCACAGAGCAGTTTGGGTTGGAAGGAACCTTAAAGACTACTCAGTTCCAACTCCTCTGTTACTTCTGGATGATCTCTTGCAAATGGATAAACCTGCATTGCTGAAGTCAGTGAAAGCCTTTTCTCTTTGGATAAATGAGAGAATATTTTCATGCCTATTGCACCTTGGGCTGCTCTTGGCTGCCTCTAGTTTCCCTGCTCAAGGCTGGTGTTCATAGACCTGTGGTTCCTCTGGGATCAGATGTCCCAGAGGAGGGTCATCCCCGCATACCTGAAGGACTCCAACATAATGCCAAGGCCATTCCTTTTTTCTCCTGATTCCTCATGTTTCCCAGCAAATGCATTAATGTTTGGAGTTTCTCAAATGCCATTTGTGGGCAAGGCTGCCACCCACAAGATCAGGCTGCCCAGGGCCCCATCCAACCTGTTCTTGAATGCCTCCAGAGATCGGGCATCCACAGCTTCTTTGGAGAGAAGCCATGCCTTAATCTTTCCACGCTATTCCACCTGTCCTACTGAATGGAGGGAGCACCTCTGCCCTCACACCTGTGCCTCTTGCCTCAAAGCCTTTGCAGCCCTTCACCTCATCCCCTTTCTCTCACTGACATCAGTTTCAACAGAGGCTTTGTCAAGGTCAAAACTAAACTGCTTATTTCTCTGGCCAATGCCTTTCAGGGCCCAGAGGATCCCAGAGCCACCAAACACACTTGTGGAGGCCCAAGCCCACTGCTGGCAGGCTCTGATCTCTGAAGACATGACCCACAGCCGACTCTGGGGGAACACCAACATCCCTTGAAGGAAATCCAGTCCCTGAATCTCAGAGATGACAGATTGCAGTGATTAGCTGTGAGAGTATCCAGCCTGCTTGTAACCAACAATAGCAGCGTCAAGTTTGGAGGTAACAGCAGGCTCCTTTGATAAAGGCCTCTTCCAAATGCCAGCCTGTCACCTCCCAGCAGGAGAAGGGCTAAAAGCATTTCACGGGAAGAAAAGCTGCAGCAGGCCTGTTACGTACTTCAGGAAGCTCTTTATACAATGCTGCTTTTACAATTTAGCATTTCATTGTTTGTGTTTATATATGAATTCTGAAAGGTAAACTTTTGCCTTGTGGTTTTGACCTTCAAAATGCAATTTTCTCTTTCACTGTAGCAGCTCAGCTTGTACCAAGCAATCCACTGAAAAAGCAGCAGGAACATTTTTTTATTCGAAAAGCACATTTTTTCCTGGATGACAGTCAGAATTACAACTCCCTTACACTTAGAATTAAGTAGGTTAAGTGACAAATACAAATCTGGACCTGCCTTTTCCCCACACTGCTCAGTGTTTTCCCTTTATGTTTCAGCTTCATGATTTTTTCAGTACTCAGACTATGAATATTCTGAATTTGGTCTGTGATATACTGTAACATATCACAGCATTCCAGCACTGTAAATGCAATCACCTGTGAGCACTTAGTCAAAAATCAAATCCTGATTTCACACAAATCTTATAAATAAAACATAGTTTGTATGTTCTGTTTTGCCTCACTGCTTGTTTTTTAAAAGGGTTCCAAAAGATTCTCAGATGTTAGAACAGACGTTACATTTTTCATTTTAAAATCTGGAGAGAAATTATAAAAAATAAAATACATTTGTGACCATATTCTCACCTGCAATACTGCGTAAAAGTTTCCAAATGTTGAGAGACAGGACAGGCAGTGTGTTTTTTTCCTCTTAAATCTGTGCTGACTGCTGAGGATTTTATCAAGGAGGGATGTGAAGAATGATTGTGTCTGAAAAGCTTCAAGGTTTCCACCTCTAAAGATGAGCTGGACTGAAAAGAAATAAAGCAAAGAGACTCATTATTTCTCTTCTCACATCCATCATACTGATTACTGTACTCTGAAAATTAGACTGCTATGTCAAAGTACAGAGCTTCTTCTTTCTTTTAACCTCTCTCCATATTATATGAGATTTTATGTTATCTTACAGTAGGACTAAAAAAAATCAACACAAATAAATTGTTCACTATAAAGAATAGGAAAATTAATTTAATTATTAAATCACCATTTTTAAAAAACATAATATAAAAATGAGCAACCCAAATATCAAAGAACCTAGGAAGAAATGTGAAAGCTCACAGAAAAACTCAGAAAAAAAGCAGTAAAGTGAAATAATTGGCTTTCAAAGCAAAAATCTGCAAGCATAGCAAGGCATCTAAAATGAAAAAGTTAAACTCATGATTTGATCTGAATTCACTACAGACAATTTTTGTTGGAACTAGAATGATTTTGTGCTTTTCTTTAATTTGACAAGTTTAAAATATTTCAATTTTTGTGTCCACTTCTATCCCCGAGTCCTTATCTCCAGATATGCAAGTACACCCAACTTCACTACTATGTGTGTGCTTTCTTGCTTTACCTCCCATGGGGCAGGTTCTGCCGCATTATCTGAAAGTAAATATTACTTAAGTTTATGAGGTTATTTATTTCTTAGTAACTTGTGAATGATTAGTAAATGAAAAATCACAGCCTAGAAAAGCTGTTGAAAAAAAAAGAACTTGTTGAACACACTGAAAATCTGTGGCCAGGATAGTATGATACATTCCGAAGCCAAACCCCAATATTCTCCATAGTTTATTTATCCCATCTTCTGTCCTGTTCTTTAATGACCACACAAACTCTGCTTGCTAAGATGTGAGTTTGAATATGTTTTGCCTTGCATTAGACACATCTAGAAATTGTCTTCTCTGGCAAGCCCAAGCCAGTTAAGATACTAGCTCCCTACACTCTCTGGATTCTCTCATAAATCTTCAGGAGAGTACCAGAAAATAGCTAGAAGAATTCTTTATCACATCTAAACAAACAAATTGAATTAGATTGTTCTTTTTGAGATTATATACAAAATTTAGAGCTATGAAGACACAAAATACCAACATGAAATTGCACTTACACTTTAAAATACTTATTTAGTATAAAAAAATCACATGCTTCATGAATTAAGAGTGTTCAATGAATGTTCAAACAGTGAGTAGCCCTACAGAAACATGTTTAATTAGCAGTTAGGGCTCTTTGCAACTACTGGCCAGTGATTTGACCAGTTACTGTGCAACTACTGACCAATAATTGGACCAGTTACTGATTGTTGCCACTAACTTTGCACAAGCTAATGAGCCAGTTCCTGTTTCTATTCGTGATGATTATACAACTCTGCTTTTTGAGTCAAGTTCTGGATATATCTTGTGTATTAATTACTGATTTGTTCTGGAATGCTGTTTCCATGTAAATACAAGGACTGCTCCAAAAGTAATGCCTCTCCTTTTATAATGGTGGCCCACAATGTCAGAGATGGAGTTTGGTGATATGGCAGTAGAGGCTGAACCTTCCCACCAACACTCTATTACATTTTGTTGCAGTGTGACTGAAGGCAGCAGAGGGGCAGTCTTACAGAATGGTACCTGGCATGAAAGTGTGTATGAAACAAAGATGTGTGACTTATTTCCTCCATGCTAAAAAATGTCACCCACTGATATTCACTGACACTTGCTGAGCCTTTATGGAGAACAAGCAGTTGCTGTGAGCACAGTGAGGCAGTTGCTGGTGTGTTTCAGCAGTGGCAACAGAAACATGAAATACAAGCCGTGTTCCTGATGGGTGTGCACAGCTGTCATACCACGAAATGAAGAGGATTGTGAATTGGCTAAAGGTGGTGACTATGCTGAAAAATAGTGTTTTGTAGTTGAGAATTCACACTATCAGATAGAATTACTGTTCTCTTTGTACCTGTTGTAGTTTCCATGGAAATAAACAAGAGGCATTACTTTTGGAACAACCTACATGCATATAGCAATTTCAAAAGTATGGGTGCTGAGGAACACTGCAGCCAAAACTTTTTTTTTTTTTTTTTTAAGTATGAGTTTTATAGAATGGCACGAATTATACCTCTTTTCATTTGTGAGATAGTACGGCTCAGGTCAACCAAGATAACAATTGTTATCAATAGAATTTAATACTTTAATTTTTTTTTGTTTTTTGTTTTTTGTTTTCTCACAAGAAAGATCTGTTCCCCCGCCCACCCCATTAGAAAACATCTCTCTTATGGAGATCATGAATTTCAGCTGCATGAACCTCAAAGGAAAGCAGAAACTCTTGCCCTTCATGATGTAATGTTCATCTCCGGAGAGCAGAGCCAGAGCATCTGCCCTCTGTTCTCTCTTTTTCTCCTTCCCAAGTACAGCAGGGCACGATAAGTCCAATGACTAGTGGGCTCATGGCATAGCAGAAGCGGTCTTACCTATCTGTATCTGATGCAAGGCATTCTCCAATACTGATTAAGCATGGTATGGTCATGTACAGGAGCTCCAAGCAGAAATCAAGTTTTACTGTCCTACACACACATAAGAAAAGATTATTTCCAACCTGGCAGAAAGAGACAGCTTTTTATTTAAATAGGGATGTCTGCTCTGACAAGCCATGATTTATAGTTTTCTGAAGTCCATTTGGAATTCTCATTTGCATTTATCACGGTTTTTACTCTCTGTGACTCCCTCATTGTCTGTTGAAAAATGCAGACTATAATTTTAATTTTAAATTATCCTCTGTCCAGCAACTTAACTGTAAATTACTTCTTTGCCATGTGGTGGAGCTGGTAGACAACAGTTCCAAAATTTCATTGTTTTCACTGTGGAGGTGGTTGCTATGTTTGGAATCTTTCTTTTTTAGCAATTTTCACAGCTATGTTTAGTCTGGTAAACTACCTATAAAACTTAATCTCTGCTGTTGTATTTGTACCATAAACCTCAACACTGGGGAAAATTTCAAAGCTTAATTTTTGAAGTGAGAACTGCCAAGTCTGATGGCAATCTTTCCATACCAGTTCTTAATGACAACTCGTCTATTATTCCATGAAGAGCAGTGCCTCTGGAGGGATCTGTGGAACTCATTCTTCAGTTTCTAAACAACAGAAGGCCACTGTAGAGGACAATTGTCTAGAATGAGTAATGCACACAGTGGAGGTAGATTTGAAAATATATCCTAGTCAGTGCATGAGGAGGTTTCAAGGATAATTAGCAAATCTATTCAGTGTTGTGTGCTTGAAAGATCAAGTACCCCAGCTCTGTGCTAGTGTGGAGGCACGGCCTTCATCTCTGCACAAGCCTCAGCCCCAGGTGCTCTCTAGGATTTAGGATCCAAACTCCCCTTGGACTTGAACAGTGCTTTTGAAAATCCTTATAGATTTCTGTCTGCAACTTTGCTTGTAAATCTTTGCAAACCAGGTCCTAAACGAATAAGAAGCACCTCAGAGAGAAAAAAATCTTGTGATTTAAAAAGCTCAGTATAATCCAGAATTACTAATTATATTCCCTGCATTCCCATTAACCATCTGTGTTGCCTAAAGCAAGTGGTGTAAAGTCACTATGCCTCAGTTTACTCCTCTGTAACACTGGCGTAATATTTCACTCCCTTATAGCACTACATGTGTAAAAATTCATTTTGAAATCCTCTGATAGAAAGTGCTTTGAGAGCATGTGGTAATATGGTCATTATTATACTCAGTTTTTTACCTCATGCAATTTTCTGTACCATTTATTATTTTACACGTCTCCAACCTCTCGATACAGTAGTCAACTGTTTCATTCCTGAAAAACTGAATTTCAGAGCATTTCGTGGAGGTGTTGGTGGCATATGGTCAAATTCCAGTATGACCAGTTTGCCAAATGAAATTCTCCCAATAATTTAAAGTGGATTAAGTATTTTTTGCTACCCACTATTAAACACCTTATGCATTTTGTTCCTATGTACTGCGCAGTTGTGAACCAAATCTATGTTTCTGATTGTTTTGACTACAAAGTGGTTTGAATTACTCGGGTAAATGCAAGACAAAATTAATAATACTGACACCGTGTATAAAATACCAGTGTTTGAAACCACATTTGTGAATTACTGTTTTATTTCAGATTTCTCATGCGCTGGCTCTTGCACATTAAAAGGAGACATATCTTGTCCAATCATCCAAATTATGGAAAGAAGGAGAAATTCACCTATTTGTTATTTTTTCCTGTGTTCCCGTAACTTGAAAATAGCCTAATTTGTTAAAAGATGTACAAAGTTTGTAATGCAGATTGACTCAAATAATGAGAATCTGCTGCATGCTGGACTTGTTTAGGCTATTTCAGAATGCTCTTTCGAAGTTTATTAAGACGAGTACATGCAGCCATGTTAACTTTTAATGGGACACTTAAATTTTTATGTCTGGACAAGTACAGGGCACTTACATTTAAAAATCCCCAGACAAAACCATACCACAAAACCCAGCAATATTCTATGTCTATTTGTGATCAGTTGTAAGATAAATGAAGAGAGCAAAATTCAGATTTAAAACTGTCTCAGTTTGAACTATTGAGGAGTTCATCTGGGTCTGGAAGCATAGGCTGATCTCATGTTTACAGAAACTGCAGTGACGAAGTATATCTGTGGATTAAAAATGAGGGCCAGATTTTCAGCTAGTGCAAATTGCGGTAGGTCTGGTAAAGCCGACTGAAATAAACTGATTTATGCCTCTTCTAACACAGAAATTATTATTGCATTATTTGTTCAGAGAGAAAAAAAAAATCACTTTTTAAACCGTTCACACATATATTTGCGCAGCTTTAATTGTAACACTAATGTTTAAAAACTACAGGCAGTAGTGTCAGCATCACATTTCAAAATGTATTTATTGTATATGAATCAGCCATGTGTAAAATAAGGACATGCTCATACTGTGCAAGAGCTCTGCAGAGAGATGCATATTTACCTACTCTTTTGATATGTGCTTAAGTGGCTTCATCTCAACATGACCTTGAAGGATTAATTTAAAGCAAGTCTTGAATTTTTATTTATTTATTTATTTACTTAATTTTACTATTTGGTTAAATTTTAAAAAAGGGTTTTTGTAGGACATGTTGTTCACTTGGTGTTAGATCTCATCTTACAAGGGTGTTCTGGAATGTGTTGGAATAAATCTCAACAGTCATATTCCCTGAATAATAGCTAAATGTTTGTGAGTGCAATAGGAGATACAGCTCAAATCTTTCATGGCTGGAAAAAGCAGTGTTATTTTAAGGCTCAAATACTTAGCACTTTCTTGTTTTCTCTCAGCATTGTATCAGTAGGTACATTCTTTAAAAGCAATCACGTCTTCTTCTCTTTAGACTGCAGAAACTCCATTCATGCACACCCCATTCATGTTGATAGAAACCAGACTCTGCAGAGTGGAATCCACTGAAGTGAAGTATCTGCAGCTTGTTTGTGTATATTCTCATCGTCATTTATGTATAAAATCACATAATCATAGAATGGCTAAAGTTGGAAAGGATCTTAAAGACCATCTAGTTCCATCCTCTGCCATGGTTGGGAGTGCCAACCACCAGATCTGTCCACCACAAGCTGTCCAGGATCCCATCCAGTGTCTTCAGGAACAGGGAATTGCATAATGCATGGGATAGAGACCACTTCAGCCTCTCCATAATGAGGTCACTTTGGGAAAAGGGGATATGGTGATTCCATGCCCTCCGCAGCAAGCAGGTGATACCCATCAGCCCCAGCAGTGGGCAGGCTCTGCAGATGCAGCCTTGGCATCAGCTCCCTGGGCAACACTAGTGTGGGGATTTCCCTGAGATGCTCGCTGAGGCAGGATGTGGACAGAGGAGCAGCCTGGCTGCACAGCAGCAGCCATCGCCCGCTGTTGTTCAGGCACGCATTCCTCAGCTGGCACAGTTGCCTCGAAGCCCTTTATATCTTTTTGATCCCCATCTCTCTTCTTAGTTTTAAAAGTACTTCCTTGAGTGGCGTAATCATGGGGCAATTTTCCTCTCATGCCAAGTTTAGATATTGTGTATACGACTTACATGTTGACTTAGGTGACATTGTTTCCCAGTTCCCAGTGAGATAGGGATCAGACCACCTCCGTGCAGCTCAAAGACCAAAGCGCAGCACCAGACAGCACAAGATTTCTTCAGAACACTTTGGAAGTGGAAATTGAAGTCATTTGAGGATTAGCGTTTTGTTAGATGGGGAGATGAACCCCAAAACACAACATTCTGAAATTGCTCAGCTGTTGTTCATCACTGAAGGTTTGAAGGCAGAGATCGCAATCAGTTCGTGCTATATCTGCCTGCTGTATGGTTTGAAGAACAAGAACACAGGTCAGCACTGGCCCCCCTTTTTTCTCTGTCTGTGTAACCTGGTATTAGTGAAAGAAAGCAAAAAGGTTTGAAATCCTTCTTGAAGCGGATACTGGTTACTTAAGTCAGCATTATGTTCAGTAACAACAGACACAGCTGTCTTGACCACACACAGACCATTTTAGCAATTGCCAAAGTGCAACACTCGTTATGCAGCCAAGTCTCGAATTATGGTAAGAAATGAAATAACCAAAGATGTTTTAAAAGAAAGCACATCAGTTCCATTAATACAAAATTTACCTTTTAGGTAATTCTTGACTTCTAGTAAATGTACGTTTGACAGCTATGTGAGCAACAAGGCTATGGAAAGTAAAAATTGCTTCATCAAAATAAGGCAGCCAGGATTTTTTTGAGTAGTACTTAATGACTATGTAATTATAATTTCTAAGCGCATGTAATTATTAAAATAGAAACAGACACGCAGTCTTCTACATATATCTTTTAATGGGCTTTTTTATTTATTAATATTATTACTATTATTTATTTATTAATTTTAAAAAAATCAGAGTCACAGTGAAAATTTGCACCAAACATAAGATTTGGAAGGAAGACAAATTCAGGCTTCACATCAGTGGAGAATGAAACATCTGCATATAATTATGTCCATATATAATGGACATAAGCTCTTTGTTGAGTTTGAATCTTAAGAATTGTAAACAGATATTTTCAGGGAATTTTTATAATTTCAAATGTTTGGAGCTGGAACAAATTGGTTTGGCTGCTTGTACATTTGTCATGTAGTCTTCAGATTAAAGAAAAGGTAACATTCCAGGTTCCTTCTATTCAAACTCCTCCTACCTTAAACTACAGTAAGAATTTCCTACTGGTCTTTAAAATGAAAAGTTCTGGGGATAAAATTGAGATAATAATTTTTCACAAGACCAGGCCACAGAAAAATAAATGAAGGAGAGAATTACAACTTAACCGTTTCACAGAAGCATATGATATCCATGTAGTACTTAATATTATCCAAGCTCCTGGAAGCACACAAGACCCTAATTACTTTCTCTAAATCTGACTTTCCTCTCCAAGCAGCCCTTATAATTCTGTCAGAGTAGATCCAGAAGCTACTTAGCCTTCTGGATAACCTCAAATCCCTGTCAGCATATCAAGGATGTTGTAACTTTTGCTTCATTTCCATACCATCCAAGGTCTATCTCCTGCTCCTACCAGCATGTCTGCACTACTCTCACTTGTTAAAGTGAAGCACAAAGCATGGTCTAGCAGACCACCAGGGAAAATGTAATTCACAAACTTGGCCAAGTGTGCCCTTTTCCTCTTGGCCACTGGATGGAATGAAAATGCAGCAAAGGAATAGCTCATGTTCTATGGTCTGTACATTTTCTAATCTTCTTCTGGGCTACCTATATGTAGTAGTACAGTGGCAGAGATGAAGAAGGTCATAGAATGATAGAATCATAGAATGGCTTGGATTGGAAGGGACCTTAGAGGTCATCTAGTTACGATACCCCTGCCATGGGCAGTGTTGCTAGCTGCTAAATGAGGTTGCTCAGGGCCCCATTCAACCTGGGCTTGAACACCTTCAGGGATGAGGCATCTACAACTCAGCACAAATTGTTTCAGTGCCCTACCATCCTCTGAACAAAAAATTTCTGCTTAGTATTTTGCCTTAACCTCCCCTCTGTTTGTATAGTTAATCTGCTTTATTGCTTTTCCCTCAAGAAAGTAGATTTACTTTTTTTCTAAACAAAATTTTCTTTAACACCAAAACATACGATCTCATTAGTAACAACAACAACAAAAAATGATTAGATCCTTTGCACACGGTTTTTTTTTTTTATTTTGCAACGGTTAAAAATTTGCAAAATAATAATTAAAAAGTCATCATGATGTGTCTGTCCTTGCAAAAAGTACTGCGTGCTTGAAGAAATGCTCAATATTGTGTGTTGTGACAGTTGCTATGGTAATAGTGCTTTTTCCCCTTATATAGCAAAGCAATTAGTTATGAAAATCTATGGAAAGTGTTAGTAAGTGAGGACTTTGCTGACATTTTTTGGGTTCAGATTTTGTTGCTTTTTCCCCAAGATATGTGTATTTGTTGCACCAAGGATGGTCAGCCCTTAGCAGTCTGAGAGAGAGAGAGGTGATCGGCACAGCTGAGAGAGATGGAGAGAAGGTGATGTGGTGCACTGCAGGAAATAGCACATTCAGAAGACAAACACAGCCTTCTATTTTCCCATACTTTCCACAGTGTAACAATCATGCAGCAGGTCCCACCTGACGTAGGGCAATGAATCTCTGCAATGAGCTTCCAAATAGGAGATGTCTGGGGAAGGGCGGCCAGGGTTCAGTGCACACAGAGGAGTTGTCTCAAGTGCACCCTCAACACTGCAGGCTGTAAAACCTACAGCAAAACAGCCCCAGAAACAAATGATTTCAGAATATGATTTTACCAGTTCTGTGGGACTTACACTTTCTATGATATCTGGGACTGAATGCATAAATGCACTTAAAGGGAAACTTTTTAAGCATGGTCTGTGCAGTTCTACCTTTGGGATCCACCTTCCAAGCATGTGTCTTGAAGCCCCCTCATGCAGCTCCTTTTACTTTTAACTTTGCTCCAGAACATGTGAGCCATTCTTTTCATAGAACCATAGAAGCATATAATCGTTTGATTTGGAAGGGACCCTTAAAGGCCATCTAGTCCAATTTCTTGCAGTGACCAGAGACACCTACAGCTCCATCAGGTGCTCAGAGCCCTGTTCAGCCTGACCTTGAGTGTCTCCATGGATGGGCCACCCACCACCTCTCTGGGCAACCTGTGCCAGTGCCTCACCACCCTTGTTGTAATAAAATTTCTTCAGTGCATTCAATCTATATATCCCCTGTTCTAGTTGGAAACTATCTCCCTCTGTTTTATTCAAAGACTGTTAAGGATCCCATAAAAAAATAAATAACCAAGTTCTACTCTTGTTAGTCAGGCAGTGTCCTGTTCCACTTCCATGTGCAAGGAAATCCAGATGTAATGTCACATCATACTTTCACTGATTGGTTCAGAATTGTAAGTTTGGCCAAAACTGCAGCCAACTTCTAGTCCATTCCACACGAAGTGTCTACTATCAAACACAACTTACAAATTACACAGAGCTTTCCCCATAATTAAATTTCTTCACCCTTCCTCTTAGTTCTATGGGAAAACTTTAGGAGATTTTTCTCTTCTTTTTTTTTTTTTTCCTGAGTTAGAAGAGCTTATAAAATACAGAGCACTTACATTAAAACAGGCAAGGTATTTAGCTTTCATTATTATGAAAGGTACCGTGAGCCACACAGCACTCCAATAAAAGAGACACTGGCACAGAAGAACCACTGCTGTGTGCAGAAAGACACTGAGGACACATAAGTAGGTGGGGGTAGAAGCTCTGAAGTCTATTTCCCATAGAAAAATGCTGCAGAACCCATGGGAAGATGTTGCAGGAACTGCTGTTGCTTACTGATGAAACAGATTATCCCATTCTCCAGGATTTTTCCTGGAGTATTTCCCTAGTATTTTGCATTAGAGGCAGCTATGCGAACATCATGGGTGAAACATAAGGATTCTTGTGTTAATGTCATAGCATATCATAGTGATTATTTGACGTACACCTCAAAATCACTCCATGTGCTTGACAGTATGGAAGGATCAGACAGTTCCTTGCTATGTGACACACTCACCACAATGGGATTTGGTCTATTTATACTGGTGGGGAATTTCATTCCACTCAGTGAATCTTTAAAGGAAAGGAGAAAAGATCAGGAGGTAATACTTTTTTTCTCTCTTCTTGTCCATCCGTCTCTAATCATAAACTTGTTTCCTCCCATGCTGAAATGTTTTAAAACCAGAACAAAGAGCTAGCGAGGGTAAGCCCAACTATGTGCTAATTTATAGCTGCTCAGAGTAAAAGGCAGCTCCAGCTGACAGTAGCTTCAAAAAAAAATTGTGCCTCCTATAAATTAGAGTAAGGGAACTGATCACTGAAGGTAAACAGGTGATGAAATACTTCATTAGTACCTCATTTGTAATTTATGTCTGCTGAAGTAGTTGACAAAGAATCAAAACGTAAGTGGTAGATTTCTCAGAAGTGCAGCCTTTGAGGTCACTGAAGTGGATTAATTATAGCCCAGTGTAAAGCACAGCCTGTCTCTGTGTCAATTACCAGTATTTGATAACTGAAATTATGTCAAGCTCTGTTCTTCTTCAAGATGCAACCACACATTTTAAAATCATTATGACTGTAAGCATGAGCTTTCACATAGCTAATGAGTTCAGCTCATTTGTTAAAGTTCATTCTGACTTAGCAGATAGAAGTTCAGATTCAGAAGGGAGTGGGTGGCAAGGGATCTAATTTTGCAAAAATAAACACCTTTTCTTATCCCCTCTCCCCATCATATGCAAGAGAAGTGAATTTAGTTCACTTGCCAAGTAATCATTTAAAGGTACTGTAGGAGAAAGGGAGTCAACTGTTATTAAATATGACCTCCTTCTAATGGCTATCAGAGCTCCAATTGTTAAGTGAAAATGCTAGGCCTAATGGACTACCTGCTGTTCATATTCATTAAAGCACAGTAACTGATAAAGTCCCCCTACCACAGCTTGGGATTTTCTTTCCCCTCTTCCTCCCTTTTTCACTCTCATCCCAGGAACTCTAAAAGTCTAAAAGAAAGGACTTGGTAGCATCTGGTCATGTGTCACCAAAGCCCACCATAAGCTCTTTGCTGCGTAACTCTATCTCGCCGTGGCTGGGCAATCTGCTCCTGCATTCCCACCCACAAAACTCCAAAGCTCTACTTTGAGTTTGCTTTGGCTTCCTGATACAGCAAACAGCCAACACACAGGGCTGGCACCAGTAAAGCCATCATCAGGACACCCAAATGCTGTGTGTTTCACGTGCACCTCATGTACCCTGGCCAATGCCAACAATGGCTCCATCTTCAGCAAAGGTCAATTTTGACCAGAGGCTAGAGAGCAGTGTTTGGTCTAGTGGGATATTTTGTCACAGTTCCCTGCTTCCACCTGAAGGATATCTACAGTGTCTCTTACTGAAGTAACTAGTAATGATCTCACTATGTAGGTATTTTTTTTATTCTTTTTTTTCCTCTAACTAAATGATATACAGGTTGGGTACAGATGGTGTTTTCAACAGAATCTCATATTTATCATTACTGTAATTTTATACAAATATTTTCGTATTCAAATATTCTTCAGCAACCTTCTTAGAAATTCTTTGAGGTGGACACAGTATAGTCACAAGATTTCCTACTGAAGAAAGTTTCTTTTTAGATTAACAACATGACATGTGGTGCTAATGTTTAAAGTGCGAATTTTAGTTTGTCAGTGCAACTCATCATTCCTTATTACACATTGTGAAATCATTTTAAGATTCCTTGTGCATCTTTAAGCCAAAAGAATATCTGACAACCTCCCAAGACCTCTGCTATGAAGTCCAAGTAAGTATACAGCTGTGACCCAAACCATAGATGTCCAAGCTGAAACTCATGAAAATAATTGAAGAAAATAATTGTTTGTGTCTCTAATAATACTCTATTTTCTAATGGAATTGATCTCTCTAATTTACACTGTGTTGCTGTCCATATTTTTAACACCAGAATAATAAGACAATTAATATCAGAAACACCTAAATGGATTAGGTACATGGAGGGATGGATTGAGCAGAATATTCACCACAGGGTGGTTTTCTGGCCGTACTGAAATCAGTAAAATTATAGCATCTGCGACAGTGCATATGGGATTTCAAATCTCATATTTTAACCTTCACCATTTCAGGGAAAATATTTTATTGGATAAACTGCCAGAATGTTGAAACAATCCCGCCCTAAATATTTTGCAGCAATAATGACACTGATTTCTCCATAGCATCAATCAAATTGGAATGCTTAAAAATGTTCATTTCAATATAAGTAAGAAAAATATGCTACAGATTGGAAATGGGGGAAGAGAACTGGTACGTAGGGTATTATAAGCTATGTCTAGACTTACCTGCTTGGAAAAATGATGGCTCCTGTCCAGTCCACACCTCCAGTTTTCTTTTCTGTGAATACCAGATTGTGGGAAGGTGGGAGGGAAGAAGAAAGGACAGCTGGTGTGTGCCTGCATTTTGTCCCAGTAGGGAGCTGGGAGGTGAGAGTATGCAACTGGAAAGTGGAAAATTCTCCGCACATCCTTCATGTAGATATGCGCCCACAGTGACCAAGGAAATGACTTTTTTATGGGAATTAAAAAGTGTTTCCATCTTTTCCATTTATTCTGTTAAATATAGACTAAGACTTTTCAGAAAGCTGAGCAATAGATGTGTTATTTCCTTCTGTGCTACCACTGTGATGATGCTCCATTTGAGATGAGCTCAGTAACTCCCATGACTCTGAGCCAAGCTTTTACACAGGTGTAACAACAGATTTGCAAACTCCCTGTGCTGCCGAATGAGCTCCTACATGACACCAGCGCACTGGCACATTTCCCAAAAATGCTCATCAGCTCCCAGTTCTTATTCTGCCACCCAAGATCAGTTTCAATGAAATGTCAATGACAAAGTGTAAAAAAACAAACAAAAAAAAACACAAAAAAAACATCAGTGTCCTATTCTCAAGTTGGAACATGAACACTGGTTAAAAATCATATATATAACAATTTTTTTTTCTCTTTTTTTTTTTTTTTCTTAAGTCTGCTGTTCTTGCTTTCTGCCCATTTGAGCAGCTATGTGCTGGGGCTGGCAGGAGCCAGCTCACCTCCAGGCAAGGTGTGGGGCCAGACAGCTGGCCCCAAGGGACAGGATGGGGCAGGCACAAGCAGATGGCCCTGAGTGGCCAGGCTGGTGCAGGGACAGATGGCAACTCGGGACAGCTCGAGAAGGGGACATATGGCAACACGGGCTTGGCACATCCTTTACGCTGATCCCAATTACAGGGCTGGGGTCGCCTGGGGGAAGGCAAAGGGCTTTAGAGTCTTCCTGTCTCTCCTCAGGCTCATGTGTGCTATACAGTCCGCTGGGGCCACCGCTGAGCCTTTCCAAACACTTTTCTCTACTGTTTTTTCAGTAGCTAACAAGTTTTCCCCATTCTTATGTTCACTTATATATGATGGTTTTCATCAGCACGTGGGCCATCAGAGGTGGAGAAAGATGAAGAACAACATGTGCACCACCAAGATTTAATGGACTGGGATTGTTCAACACAAGGCGGTATCATTTGAGACACAGAAGACAAATGGATTTTCCTGCTCATCAACTTGTGAGCCAGCCACATGCATATCAAAAATATTTAGCAAGAAGAAAACCACAAAAGCTTGCAACATCAAAATATACATATTGTATACTCCTCCCACTTTCCTTATCTTTGAGATGGTAAAGGCACTAACCAAGAAATCTGCTTCAGCTCTGAGTGAGCTTTTAAGCATAAATATTTCCACTACCACACTGCATATGTAGAGTGTAATAAAGAAGAAAATAAATTAGGAGTTGGATGTCTTCCTGTGTTGTTTTGAATATGAATGGCAAAATAAGAAAGCATTATGTGCTGAATATTAGGGAATGTATTTATATAAACAAGATTAATATTTGTCAGTATATCTCCTATATTTCTTTGTCTTAATACATGCTGTCCATTCAGAAATGATGTATTCGGGGACTACTTTAAATAGACACAGGAGAAGTCATTTTGTTTGGTTACATTAAACTGCTGAAGAGTCAGTAGATGGCACATACAGCGCAGTCTGCTTCCCTGGTGTGAACAGGATGAGATTTTTTTTTATAGAGAACATTAAGTGCATTGAGAAAATTGCATTCACCATTAATACACTGTACCTTTTATAACTACTGCCATTGCATGTTTCACTTTTCCAGCATACTTCATCAACTCTTTCATCATCTTTTTTATTGAAAACACTATTAACAGAGCAACATCCATTACAGAGATATAGGAATTAATTAACTTGCAGCACTTGTGATCTCTGAATACTGAATATAACAGATTTGCTGGTCATATCTCTAAGACTAATTTCCTGTCCACAGACAAGAGCACACAATTACAGAATACTGTAGATTGAGGCTCTTGTCAGTAGGATTAATTTCCTCTTTTTTTTTTTTTTTAAAGACCATACATTTGTACTGTGACAAATATCAAAAATATCCTGGAAGAATGAAAAGTTAATCTTGCTGCATCTACTGTGACAAATAATTATGAAGAATATAGCTGGATTTCCTGGTAGTAAAACTACAGAGCAAAACTCCTGTACTTATCAATAGCTTGATTCTATCCAATCCTTAATATTGTCTCTAAGATAATACTTATCTGTATGAGTACTTGATTGCCTTTCCTTCCCAGGCTGGAATTGGAGCACTGAAAGGTTGGTCTCAGAGGATGTGTGCTGGGATAGTGACACTGGTGCAGATGGAGCTATGGCAGCTGATAGCTACCATTGACCCAATGGAAGATTAAAGTTTGACGATTATTTTGTCTCATACAATCTCTTTAAAAAGTCAGGTTGACAGATTTCTTTAAAAATGTCTGTTCCTATTGCCTGCTTTCCCTTTTTGCTTTAATTAAGTTCTCTCCAAACTTTCTCAGATATACATATATATTATGTGCATATATTTTTGAGAGTTGGGAAGATTGTCCTTTTATTTCAGAGCTGTGAGTGACTCTTAGTATCACGGTCCTTCTTGTTACAGAAATATGTATTCTACTCCATTCAAGTGACCTTTGGATGATACCACAAAGTTACAGAGCTTGTAAGATAGAAATCCATCCATAGAAACATACTGAATCACTTTTATCTGGGAAGAGAGTTTCACCACCTGCAGTTTCAATAGGATGTTGTTGCCTCAGGAGAATGGCTGAGAAGATCCACAGTTTATTTTAGTAATTTAAGGCAACATTCTGTCCACAACATTTGAAAGACCCAAATCCAAAAAACGTAAGAATGAAAATAAGTGTTTTGATAAGCAAAGCACCATGGTTAGTCATGATGCTTCCAATTTGCAACGTCCCAGAAATATGATGTATTTGTTATTTTAGTTTTTTTAAGGGATGTATGATGAATGAGATCTTCCAAACATATTCATGAATAATAATGTCATTTTAATGGTACTGCATCTTTGTGTACAACAGATGACTATGGATAATGCCAATGGGGACTGATAACCAGGTCCTATAACTGAAATAATGTCTAGAAGAGATACTATACAGTGGCTTTGCATGTTTCAGGACTACCCAGGAACTAATCTCCCTCCTGAAAACAGTAGACTGCCTACAGCTATCATTCCAGCTATTTCTGACTAATGGTAATAGCGTTGGAATGACATCTGACTTGAAGCAGTCAGGTCTTAAAATACCAGACAAACACAGCCATCCATACCTGACTGTACTACGGGAGCAGGGATCTGTGGCAAGTTGCCATTGCAGTATGTCCCTTCAAGATGTAGCCTCTCCAAAAAGCAAAAGTTCAAATAGGTTTGATATGTGGTAAGATATATTCTGACATATCCATATTTAAGTGGGAGTTCTTTGCTGTTTTTTTTTTTTTTGTTTTGTTTTGTTTTGTTTCTCTTCACAAATAATGGTGAAATACTGGTAATAGAAAGGTAAGAGAAAGATATATGACTCTTTTTAGAGAATCAGCAAAGTGTACAAACTGTCCTAAAACCTCGTGTTTCTTACACTAGAAGTGTAGACTATGCTAAAGGGCTGATTTCACCAAAGGTAACTGTGAAAATCCCACTAATGTTTCATTCAGATAATTCTGTCCTCTTGGTCCTGCATAACTATTGAGCTTCTTTCTGGGTCTATTTTTTTTTTAGAAATAATGGAAATAACTTAGGTGAAATTAAAGCTTCATTTTCTTGGGCATAATCCACAAGCCTCAGGAAGAGCTGATGAAATATCTTTGCATTTTTAACCAATTGCACTAATCCAGTCAACACCATAATTGCTGTCAGAATCCCTTAGGCCTAATTTGAGAGTAAGGAACAGCTACTGTGCTATTGTTAAACTCCTTGGGTTTAATTTTTTACCAGCCAATAATTACAAAACACAGGAAATGACATGGTGAATGATGGAACTATTTTGAAGTGCAAATTTATGAAGCAGCTGCTGCAAATAAAGTGGTAATTTAATTAGGCTTATGTCCTAAAGCTGAGGTGTAGTGAAGAACATTTCTGAGATACAAGCTAATTCAAATCTGGAATAGTAATGCTACATTTAGTAATTTTAGTGCTATAGCTCAGTTAATTACAGCATATTAGCAAAATAATGAGATAATTAATCTTCAAATGCAGTTCTTGTCTACATGCATATTACAGAAGAATTTGACTTATCCTTTCTTTGTATGTTTTTCCAAGAACAAGTTATGACTAATTTAACCTAGAGAAAACCTTCCTCACCAAAATACCTGAATTCTTTTCTTTTCCAAACCTATCAGGTTTCGGACAACTGGTTCTTTGTTTAAACTAGAAAATTCTTTCATACACAATAGGAACTATAAGAAGAATCTCAAAAGGTATTAAGTTCATCTTATTTGTCAGCTAAAGACTATTGCATCCACTGCTTTCATGTGTAGAATGTATGTACTATGACTGAGATATATAATCTTCTACACTATTTTTTGGGTGTAGTACAGTAGTTTTTATCTATACTTTGAAATCACATGCTTTTACGATCAGATAACTGTTAATATATCGCACACTGTGTGTTCTATACCACAAAATACATGCCACAAAATGTGTTCTACAACACAAAATATGCCAGAAGGTTAATAGTCAGAAAGGTTAATAGTCGTTACTTTAACATTTCCCAGTGAAATATTTAATGATTTCAGCTGAGCCTTCCATTCTGTCCAAAGAAAACTCAACATCACCATCAAAAAATACATACTTTCTTTTTCTGCTTCTGTGTATGCTCAGCCACAAAAGTCAAGTGGTGCGCTTCAGAATTTTCACAGCACATCCAAAATACTCCAAATTAAGAATCCTAGAATGCTAGAATCCTTAGAGTTGGAAGGTACCTTTAAAGGTAATCTAGTCCAACTCCCCTGCAATGAACAGCAACATCCACAGCTAAATCAGGTTGCCCAAGGTTTGATTCATCCTTGTCTTGAAAGTATCCAGGGATGGGGCAGTCATCACCAATCTGGGCAACTTGTTCCAGTGCCTCACCACCCTAACTGTAAAAGTTATATCCCACCTAAATCTACCCTCTTTAATCTTGAAGCCATTTCCCTTTGTTCTATCACCACTGACCCTGATAATCTGTCCCCTTCTTTCCTGTAGTTCTCCTTTGAATACTGAAAGGCCACTCTCAAGTCACCTCACAGCCTTCTCTTTTCCAGACTGAACAACTCCAGCTCTCAGCCTGTCCTTGCAGGGAGGTGCTCCATCCTTGGATCATTTTTGTGGCCCTCCTCTGGATGCATTCCAACAGGTCCATGTCTCTCCTGTACTGAGGACTCCACATCTGGATGCAGTAATTCAGGTAAGGTAAGGCCTCACCAGCACAGAGTAGAGGGGCAGAATGACTCCCTTGCCTTGCTGGCCACACTGCTTTGGATGCAGCCCAGGGTATGGTGTCTTTCTTGGCTTCTTGGAGGTTCTATCCATTGTGAAAGGTACATTTTAATCATTTGCTTCATTGTGTTATTCATTTGACTTACAAATCTGTATCTTTTGCTTCAAGTAATTCTGTGACTGCAATAAACTCTGAGTTTTCAATATTTAACATTTCATGTTACTTTTATCATCAGATACAGAGGAATCAGCTTTTCACGTCCTGCTCTTACTGTTTCACTGGTTCCAGAAGTGCTGCTCAGGCCAGGTGAGTGAGGTTTGGCTCACTGGGCACATAGCCATAACTATCATGTATAAAATCATTATTTTTAGTGTCACAAAGGCTAACGTGTGAAGTAACTGCATAAAAGAAGATTTTTATCCTCCATGGTAAATGAAAAAAGACGTAACGCTGGCAAAACATAAGAGGAAGAAAAACATCACCTGTGAAGGAGCAGGTTTTTGTATCTTTTGTTCCATCTTCCATATTTGGTTGGCTCCCCTTTGAGTAGCTGATGAGATCTGCTGGTCCTAAAAATGGTGGCCCAAATTCAACAGACTGGAAATTATGCATTTCCTCTCTAATAATAGGTAGTGGCGTAGGGAGCGTATGTCTTTAAATCATTTTACCTAAATGAGAATCACATAGTGTTTGTCTCATGTAATTGTTGGCTTTGTAAAGTCAATCAGAGAACTGCTATCTGTAGAAAAAAGTCTAGTCCAAACAGTCCAGCTGTTTGTATTCAAATCGTACTTCACTGGAAATCTTGGAAGATGAGAAAAACCCTTGTATCCCTACTAAATATTCCTGTGTAACACTGTAGAAAGACATGAATGAATATATGCATATATTTTAGGACAAAGGAGGAAATGGTGAAATAAAAATGCTGATTGCTGTTTTTTTTTTACTGTAACATTGTGGCCAGAGTCACAGCAGGCCTAGGAAAGGGGTCAAATGCTTTGTAACTGCCACTATAACTATGGTCCTCTCTCTACTGAATGAAGTACATGGTTTTAAGCTCCGAGCATAACACTGACAATGTGTAGAAGGAGTAGCTTTCCATGACAGCAAAGGGCTTAGATGAAATCAGAAGACTTTCCTCCATTGCCAATATTGTAGAAATTAAACCAAATAAAAAGTAAAACAAGAGTGAGCTAAAAATGACAATTTGTAGATATTTAGTGAGATGTATTTTTTTTTCAATTTGAGATCCAATTGTATTATTTTTCAAAGCTTAAATTTATATTTGAGAAATGAAGACCTCTGATTTCCCATTATCATATCTGACTGTGACATGGCTTATGATGGAGAAAAATTCTCTGTGTTCTTCTGATTGTAAATGGTAATTTTTCCTTTGCAAAATTAAGGTCAGTAATGAAAAATCTGAGCCATAGTAACAGTCAGAGATCCAGAGCAAGTGAAAAAGAATCATTATTAGAATCATAGAATCATTAAGATTGGAAAAGACCACAAAGACCACCTAGGCCAACTGCCCATCACCACCATGCCAACTAACCATCATTTATTGCTCTCCTTAGAGAAAATGTGCACAGACCACTGTGTTCCAGGAGACAAAAATTTAAAAAGGCCTATTCCTCTACCTTTTTTGCTTAGCTGAAGTGTTGGGTGATGGCCTTGGTACAAAAAGAGCAGATGTTTTTGGCAATTTCCATTTTCTGACCTGTTGGTGTACATGCTCACTGCCAGGTGCTGAGGGCAGAGGGAGAGCCTGAGTGCCTCCACAAGATAATTTTGAAAGTGGTTGAATTAGGGACTGCTACAGGACACAGTTGCCCCATGTGGTAAGAATCCTTCTCAACAGAGCCTCTTCTGTAAGGATGAAAATGGAAAACAGAAGCAGGAATTTTTACTTTCCACTATTCCTGCTGTTAACAGCCTTTTTATAACCTTCGTGCCTCCCTCTTCTACATGTTGACTGGTAGATTGAGGAAGGAAAGGCAGGATTTAGGGGACACCTTGCTTTAATCTGTAGCTTAGAAATTACAGTGTGAGTTCAGGAAAGAGACAGCTGAGACCTCATGTCACTGTTGTGAGCTGAGGCAGAATATGAGTGTATCTGTTCTTATCACTTGTCTGAGCTCAGTGGTGGATTGTGGTAAAGTGAAAGCAGCTAAGTTCAATGTGGAATATTTTTGCCTAATGCCTGAAATTAATTTTAAGGGAAAAGCATTTGTTTTTCTTCTACATAAATGTTATGGTTTTTAAAATTCTTTCTTTCTTTTTTTTTCTTTTTTTTTTTTTTTTTGAGTGATGTTGATTCTCCCAGAGACTGGTAACAGATGACAGGAGAAGGAGAATTGCCTATTGGGTGTCATTGACATGGGGCAATTTATGATAACACTTTTCCCTATGCAGCATATTTTTCCACTAAGCCAACACCTGAATCCCTCCACCCTATCAATAAATAAAGCCCTTATGCAATAGAAACATTACAAATTGTATTTTTTCTCCAGAGGTACTGTAGTTAGATGCAACATTTGGTGACTCCCACCAGCACGAAGAATTCATAATTTGACTCACTAATCTGAAGGTCTTCAAACAGGTGTCAAACTGCTGTAGATGAATCACTATTTACAGTCATATGCTGTTTTTTATAAAAAAAAAAAAATACCTGATTTCATAATACCACATATCCTGCTAATACTTGAACTACATTTTCAATATAATCCCACTATTATGCAAAGGAAATACTTAATGTCATTTTTCTTCAATTCAGTGCACCATCTTCGTTATTAACTTTCCCTTAGAGATATTTAATGTAATATTTGAAATATTTGGGGAGAGAGCCAGTCCATGACTGAGACTTTCAAACTTGCCATCTGGTTTCCATTTCAAAAATGAGGAGGGTCTCTAATCTGGTTTACACCAACTGTCCAGGATTCACGCTCTTCATCACCGAGGCAGCCAATTGGCGACATTAACAGAGAAAAATGTCTTAGTAGGGAAGTGTTTACAAGAACTGAAAGGTTGTGTCCCTTAAATACACCCTTCCTTTCCAGAAGGTGCTTTTCAAAATCCATAATCCTTTTTATACTCTGGGATCATTTTCAATTCTTTCTCCTCCATTGCCCCACACATCCAATTTTTTGGTCTAGTTCTCATTTTTTTCCTTACTTCACAGACCTTTTTACCTGAGTTCAGACTCCCTTTCACTTGGCAGCCAACAGGCAGATGTAGTGATCTCAGGAGACCTTCTTCTGTCTCCCTCTTTTGTCAACCAACCATGGCTCTCAGATGTGCTACTTTCAGCTCTCCATGACTCCATTTCTTCCCCTGTACAACACAAGTGACCATTCATTCCCCCTTTAAGAACAACGTGAGATCTTATTGTAGCTGATATTATACTAAATGCACACAATAGCACATACTACGTGTCACCCCTTCCCTGCCTTTACAGGTGGGACATGACACAACGAGATAAAAGACACAGAGCTGCTTTGGAAATGCCTTTCAAAAAATTATCCAGAAACAGAAGGAGAAGCACATAACACAAACCAAGGTAAGCAGTCAGACATGGAGATGTACTGTGGGATTAGAGTTTGGTTGCCCAGTGGCATGGTTGGCTTTTATCTTCTTATAAATTCTTCCAAAATTAAAACACTTTATTACAAGTAGGGATTGATTTTCATGACGTACATTGATTTTTCAGGAAGGCTGGGAATGGAAACCTGATACCAACGAGATTACTGTGAGCTGTTTTCTTTCCAGGGGTGAGGCAGCAATTATCAAAGTATTTAAGTACATAGCTAATTTCAAGCATTTAAATTGTCCCAAATCAATTTCCTGCAGAACTCCTCCCAAACACAATGCTGTGGAGGCTGAATGTCATGAAAATGTGCCATCCAAATCCACTTTATTTTGTTTCATAAAGACCAAGTGAAACTGGAACATCTGGGGCTGGTGGTAAGACTGTGCATGTAAAAAGGTTGTTCATATATGTTTGATCTGAATGAGCATGTGTCAGCTCTCACAAGTACAGACAGATGAGCCAGGGCACTAGGAGGTGGTCCATGTGTATAGGAACCTGTGATTTGGACAGGAACTCGGCGGTGGACTCAGCCCCAAGGCAAGTGCATGGATGCTTTATCCATAATGTATATTTTATGTCTGCCTGGTTTGGATGACCCAAGGAGCAAAGCCAGAATGGAAAGTGAATTTTAATCTGTTATACCAGCAAATAGGTTCAGCAGTAGGCTCGGATCAGTCCTCAAAGTTCATATTCATACAGAATTAAGCACTTCTAAATGCAGGAGACAAAATAACTCTCAAAACTTCTTTCAATTATGTCAGCATAAAGGAAATTAAATGACATAGAAACTAGCAGAGCCATATCGCCTCCAGCAGATGGCTTTGTGTGGGTGTGACTAGGGAAAATCCTGTGCCTATATTTTCCAAGCAGATGCTTTGGCAAGACTTGTGTGATCCAGAAAACATAAGACTACTGCATCTTACTTTCATCTTTTATTTTCATTTTCATTTTTCCTAAAAGACTAAGGACATAAATGCTTTCCTCCCATCTCTTTCTTTCTTCCCTTCTTCTATCATACTATATTAGAGGGTTGTTTTTTTTTTTTTTTTTGGTTTTTTTTTGTTTTTTTCTCTCTTCAGTAATATAAATATGTGACACTTGCTGGAACTGAGCAATGATATATTACAGTGCATCTTGCACTAAGTCCTCATGAGCCTGTGTGCCTGGGGGTGTATTTTCCAGCATAGCCATTCTGTTAGCACAAGAATCTGTGTACTAAACTGTACTGCATGATTTAGAGAAGCCTTAAGAGAGTTTACACATGAAATAACAAGCATCATAAGCACCAAAGATGCTTGGACAGCAGCTGCCTAATGGGGCTGAAACCCTGATCCAGTCAATAACCACAATATTCTCATTAAAGCTTTGTTTACTCTGCTCATAAAGAAGTTTACCCACTTACACAGAGAAGAGAATTCCTTTCCAAAAGGGAATTAATGTGTGAAAACCTGCTATGCATGATATTGGAAAATGTGGTCTCTATGCTCATTCTCCAAAATAGGGAATGCAAAGATGTTTGATTTGCTTCTAATCATGTTTCCTCATGGATTTGCTTTTGTGTGATGCAGGTAACATGAATTGCTGCTCCAAGGCAACCTACATTAGAGAGCCTTAGAGAGTCTCAGAGGACAGGCAATGGCAAAATGTCCCAAAAGGACAAAAAATCCAAATGTATCACTTAAAAAAATGAGGACTCAACCCTAAAAAGGATTGTATAGCAGAACTCAGTCCTCTGCTTCTCAGTCATGTAGAATAGACCTTCAGTACCTTAGCCAAAGAAATATCTCACTGCACGGCAAGTGCAGAAAGCTGCTCTCCTCTATTCCGACCAAGCCATGGAGAAGATGTAAAAAAGCTAAGGCTGTGGCAGGAGCGTGAGCATGAGCTTAAATAGAACACATCTAAGCATTCAGCTTATTCATATTTAAATGGAATTCTTCACTATAGAAACTTTTTCTTTGTTTTGATGTTTAAAGTCTCTAAATGTACAGAGTATCACTGCTGGAGAGTCAATAGAAAGGTGAGCAATATTTTGTCAGGTAAACTAGCACACTGGTATATAAAGAAAGCCAACTGGAGTTGGAAAGATGCCTTTGGATTTCGTTTTGCTTTCAGTGACAAAATAAGGTTCAGGCTTACGCTGAAATTGGCTGCCTTGCCAAAGGCTATTTTTACAGGGAGTTACTGTGGAAAGAAGCCAATTAGACATAAAAGAATATTTAAAAGTGAAAAAAATGCTTTCATTGGATAAGGAGAAAGTGTTCTCTTGAGAAAACAAAGCACATGCCTAATCATTCCAACCGTATTCTTCCCTCAGTTACACAAGTGTAAAACCAGATTCTTTCCAATGGCTTTGAATGCATTACTCTTCTTTCAGCTGTAGACAGAATCAGGCCTATTTAGTTCATTGGATCTATTAAAAAATGTAACAGACATGAGATTTATTGCCAAATATGAATCTGCACTAGACCACCTTCTATGTTGGCTTCTTCTACATAGTCAGCAGAAACCATAACCCCTTTTTACTCCACCCTGGTTAGTTTTTTCTTAATTAAAACTTTAAAACTATAGGTAGGCAAAATCTGGTTGTATGTAGTGGCTGTTTCTGTACAGGAAAGTCCTTGGTTTTTCTTCTGTCTTTACGTACAGTGTGATTGCTGCTCTCTTCTCTGTTAATGCTGCTACTTTTTGCACTGTTTGGAGCTGTATTTCTGTTGGATTTCTGTAATAAAGTTTATGGTTGGAAAATATATTTAATGTATTGTGGGACACAATGTGAATTGTTTGCATGCTTTTGTGAGCGTGTATATGTGTAGGCACACAACACACATTAACAAGTAATAAAAGATACCTCTCTGGTTCATTTATGCAATGGAGATCAGATTATGAAAGGTTAAACCATTAAACAAATGCTAATGCACTCTGATGCCTGGACCTTGTCCAATAGTACCTGCAGCAGCTGTCAACCTAATTAAGCCAGATGTGTGTTAAGTGTAAACGGACCTCCCAGGAGAAACAATAACAGATTTTAGGTCCGTTGGGGGCTCAGGGCACCAATGCATATAGTGTTTCTGAAGGAAACATCACCCCTACCTTATGAGTTTTGTGCTCATTAGTACCGTCCTGATTGTACTCCTTGGAGACCAAGCTTGGGGGAGAAGTCTCTTTTCATTCCAGCTAAGGCCAGCCAGAATGCTCATTTTCAATTGATTCTGGTAGTCATGACATTTACTCAACATTCTAATCTCTTCTTTTTTAACCTCCACTTTGCTCCGTCTGTAGCATATTTTAAAAGTGACATTTATTCTATGCCAAGTTTGCCAGCCCTTTAAATATATGCACAAATCATGATTAGATAGAGAAGATCCTAATAATCCTTTTAATATTAACAATCAAGAGAAATCAGAGCAGGGAAATATTAGGTAATTATGAGCATGCAGTGTGCCATAATGTGTTACAATAAAAACAGAAAATCTTTTTATGGTGTGAAAATACTATGGGAAATTCACAAAAATCACTTAGCAATATTTCAGAGCTGCTGAAATTTATAGCTGATTTTTTTCTTGTGTGTTGTTAACTGTGATATGTCCACGAGAAAGGGGCTAGAGAAGGAGACCTACAGACTTCAACATGTGGTCAAGAAAAAGCCAAGTCCCACAGAGCTCCCTTATGCATTCAACTCAGCACCTACATCCTCACAGAGTTTATAGCCAAGCTGTGGCATCTCTTTCAAAGAAGATGAACAAACTCATAAAGCAGTATCACAGAATAAAATGCACTGTGATTTTTCTGGGCCAGATCAGCTGTGATTAACAAGATGAGCTCTACTGATTTCCTGGGAGGTCTGTCTACCTACACTGTCTAGCCTTGGATCTAGACTTCAGATCTCTTCACGTCATCTGTGATGCCATATTGCCTTAAACAATCCTTCACCTGCAAATTTGCAATAGTTTTATTTCCTGGTATTCAGCATTCACTATCTACTGAGGAATTAAATCTAACTACAGCTATACTAAAAATAATTATCATGTATTGGATAGACCCCTAAGATTATTCATGTATTTTGATGCGCTATCCATAATAGCTTTCTTTTTTTAATGCATTTTCCTATAAGATCTCTTGATGTGAGATCTGAACATATTCCTCTGCTATAGCTGAGCACGCTGGGGTGCTAGGATACTACTGAGTGAAAATTTCTATTCAGTGTTGCAAAAGACAAAATGGTGTAGGAGATCTCTAAGGATGGCATTTTTCTCCTTTTCCATCATTATTGAATGGTTTAAAATGCACGGTGTATTTGTACCTTTAATATTACATTTCCTTGGTACACTGACAATTGGATGCCTAAATGAGTGTGATTGCTTTACTAACACTGGATATTAGGACAGTATAGTAGAGTAGATGCCTTATAGTCTGTTGAATCTCCGTGCTGCTCTCAGCATCCCCAGTTCCGGCACAAGGATGCAGGATTTGGAACCCAGCTCCATCTGTGTGCTGTGGCTGGTGTTAACCAGGGCCTAGGTCACGTTCTTCAGCCAAGTACCAAGGCACAGGGTCAAACACTTGCTGGCAGCTCTTCTGGACCAGGATTCTTTCAGACTTTAGTGATTGGGAAGGATGGACTGTCAGCAGCTGTCCCCATTAACCTTTTTCTTGGAAAGGGAGATGTAGTCCAGAACACCTCAGGCTAAAGAGAGATGTTCTTATTGCATGAGTAATGATGGCAGTAAAAGAGACTGAGAGAACACATAAGTACCTGAGATAGTACCAAGATGAGCATATATATGATTGCATTGGAGTGGCCCAGTGTACAAGCTAATTCTGCTAATCATCTTTGAGGATTCATCTTTACAGTGCAAGCAACTGAACATGAAGCAGTCTTCCTAGCCATCCTTTACTGGAGAAACTGCAATGCCTTGTGTCCTAATGCAGACAAATAAAATAGACCAGAGGGGTCGCACCCTGGCCATGCCTGTTCCTGCATGCTCTCTGCAGAGAGAGAGGTAACCTAGCTCAGCCCTTCCAATGCTCTGCAAGTGTCTAAGGTTACACGAGAAGAAATGCCCTTGCAGGAATTCCTTTCTGGAATGAAAACATTTTCGTTAGATGGGAGCTAGATGCAAAGCCATTCAGCCCTGTCAGAAATAGGTCAGCTCCTGTAATGCCCAGAACAATAGCTCTAAGCAATTAAAGAACTGCAAGGTCAAACACTTTGGTGCCTTTGGAGTCTGGTGAATACAAGGCTGGGTAGCAGCTGAAGCTGAACACAACAGGTTGGATTGTAGATTTGAGCTTACTTTGCCAAATCCCACAAAAGGAAATAGATGTCTCTTTAGGAATCTAAATCCTTTATTTAATGAGGCTCTGAGTCCTTTAGATACTGCTGGTGAAATGCCTACTAAAGTTGCACATAATTGCAGTGTGTATATAACAGGGTTTGGTCTCTGAGCACTTTATTTTTAGTTTTAATACATCAAATAATTTTTGATACAATTAAATTACATGGAAAAAAATGTTACACAACATAGTGATAGAATAAAAATAATAAACTTTCCCACTCTGAAATGATAAATTATAGTCTGGGAAAAGGAATGGCATTTATTTCAAGCACGTTTAATCCAGAAGAGGTAGGCTGGTGTGATACGCTTTCCAGTAACCTCATTTCTCTCCTGTGAAAAGAAGAGTAATATCAGTGGAAATGCTGAGTGTATTCAGAAGTCTTTGAAACCAATTAATCACCTGTGGAATTTTTCATGAAACCTGATTTCATTTGGGACGAAGTAGGAGCTGAAGTAATTTATAGATGTCAGATTAAAAAAAAAAAAATTCACAGGTCAGGTAAACACTCAATGCCATGAGCATCAGAATTAATGATTCCTGCTTTCCAATGGATTTAGCTCTTTTGCCTGCAAAGTGGCACACTGATGTAGGCTGTCCCTGCTTTTATGGCTGGGGCTCCTTGTCATGGGGATTTAGAAAGGAATCCAGGCTAGCAAGCCAAGTGAGAGGCACAGTGCACTTCAGCAGCAGAACTGCTCTGGACAACAGAGGCTATGAGGCGGAGCAAGAAAATGGCATCTGTCATGTGTTATAATGCTGGGAGTGCATTATGTGAGATTACGGCCATTGTAATTCTCTGGGACAGTGCTGTCACAAATGTGCAGTGTGGTTTAACTGATCTGTTTTTTCTCACAGCAAGGGTATAAAACCTAGCAGAGGAGCTCCTGCATTCTTCTGGCTATGGTAGCTAAGTGGCCTTGATATCAGGTGGGAAATATTTAGTGTCCAGAAGCTGCAGTTTCTGAGCTGCTTCAATCTTCACCCAGCAGAAAGATAAACTGGGATGCATTCAATTTATCATCTGGATTTCTTTTTTTTTTTTTTTTTTTCAAGATAAAAGCACAGTATCTCACATCCATTTCATCTTGCAGGCATATAATTTAACTCAGTACATGTTTTCTAAGAATGAGCTCCAGAGATTTACAAGGTAGCCATGTTGATGTGCTGTCCCTGGAAGCATTCCGTATCCAGTGAACAGGGTGAGGGCAGCACTCCTTTATATAGTGTTTGTAAAATCAGTCGGAATGGAAAATGCCACCATCAATGCACAGTGTCACTGAATGTCCTGCAATAGATGTTCTGAATAAAACAGAGCAGCTCATTGATTGACACATCTTTCTCAACGAGGATTTTAACTTTAGGATTATCCATAAGAATTACTGTCACTTTGCTGAAGTAGTATTAGCTGTAGTATACTGGGCAAGTAACAGGATTGGATGAGCAGATATAGAGGACTTCACTGGCTGCTTTGCTAAAATATTTCCAATTTCAAATCCTGTACACTGGTTCCAAACTTAAATATATCTGAGCTTCAGACCTTAAGGCTACTAATAATATCTACACACATAAAAGTTACGTTTGTTTTTCCCTCCTAAAGCAAAGCTATTTTTTTGTTTAAGTTTGATTCTAATTTTTCTTCACTTACTGCTTCATTCCTTACAAGCTCTTTGTAAGATGCAAGGGTTTTATTTTTCAGTAATACACACATCTGAAGGTGAGGGGAACAAATCAGCTACATTAACTCAGGAAGAAAATATCCAGTCTTTAAAATCCTGTCCATTCTCTCTTTGACCAAAAGATACAAGGGAAAAGTATGAAGACAAAAGAAGCTATTAACAACTTAGTTTACAGCTTCACTGATTTCATCGGTGTGGTACTGGCTGTATAACTGGATCACATGTGCAGGGAAAATATTTTTTTTCCTAAGTGTCAAGTGCAAGGCTTGGGTTACAACTGTGGCCCAGTTGCTGCTTTATGGAATGCAGCTGTTTTCTGTCATTTGATAGCTAAAGCCAATCACGGAATTAAATTCTGAGGAATATTTTATTTTATATTTTGCTTTTAATCTCCCACTGACATTGTTGATGTGCTTATCTGAGGCTCTTGCAGCACAGTAACGTACATTATTTCAGTTGGTCATTTGATTCCACCCTTCCAGCCACGTTCTTCCTACCTCACTTTTCTCCTTTGTGTTCCTTCATACCTTCCCTCTCTGTTCCCATCATTTCTTGAATCACTCGCGTTTTCTGCTCTTCTCTGTCTTGTTTTCCAAATCATAGAATCCTCAAAGCTAGAAGGGGCCATTAAAGGTCATTTAGTCCAGCTCCCCTGCAATGAACAGGGACGTGCACAGCTTGATCAGGTTGTCCAGAACTTGATCCAGCCTGAGCTTGAAAGTCTTCAGAAACGGGGCATCCACATCTCTGGGCAACATGTTCCAGTGCTTCACTGTAAAAGACTTCTTCCTTATGTCCATTTCCTCTTGTTCTGTCATCACAGACCCTGCTAAAGAGTCTGTCCCTTTCTTTCCTATAGCTCTCTTTTAGATACTGAAAGGTTGTTCCTGGATCACATTTTCTTCTCACTCCAGTTGCTGATTTTCATTTATTTTCATTTCCAATAATTAATCACTTGGCCTTAGCTGACCGTGTAAACTCACACTTACCTCCCATTCCCTCTCCCTCCTCAGGCCTGTCTTTGGCCACCATACCAGCCAAATCACCAGCCAAAGTAATATCTTTCATTCCTCAAATCCACCTTCCCCAGTGGTTTCTCCTTCCTGCTCCCTTCACACTTAGCTTGGCACCTCTTATGACAGGATATATTTTATCTATATAGTTGGCTGACATGTGGGCTGTCCTCGCTAGCTCTTGGCAGCTTTGGGGAAAGTCTTTGTGCTTTCCATCCAATGTATGTGAAGGCACCAAGCCCAGCACCACAGGGATGGCAGGTACATGAGGACTGTGGGTGTAGAACAACAACACAACATGTGCTGGTGAGACCTCACTTGGTGTATTGTGTCCAGATGTGGAGTACTCAGCACAGGAGAGACATGGACCAATTGGAGAGTATTCAGAGCAGGGGCCACAGAAATGATCCAAGGGGTGGAACACCTCCATACAAAGACAGGCTAAGAGAGCTGGAGCTGTTCAGTCTGGAGAAGGCACCAGGGAGACCTGAGAGTGGCCTTTCAGTGTCTGAAGGGAGACTGTAAGAAAGAAGAGGACAGATTCTTTAGCAAGATGTGTTGGGATATGGCAAGGAGAAGTGGTTTCAAACTAAAGGAGAAGACATTTCAATTGGATATGAAAATTTTTTTTCAATAAAGATGGTAAATTGCTGACACAGGTTGCCCAGAGAGGTAGTGGATGCCCCTGTCCCTGAACTTAAGGTCCGGCTGGATGGGGCTCTGAGCAACCTGACGGAGCTGTAGGTGTCCCTGTTCAGTGTAGAGGAGTTGGATCAGATGACCTTTAAGGATCCCATCCACCTCAAATGATTCTGTGATTCTATAATTCCATGATTTCACTGGCACTTTCCAAGCTCACAGAATAAGGGATGGGACAACATGGGATGAGAATGAGAAGTGGAATACAGAAGAAAATACCCAACTCCTTTACAAGATAATGACTTTTTTTTTTTCTATTTCCTAGCATAAAAATATCTAATATTCTTTTCATTATTACCTGTCTTGATAATGATGAACTGATATTATCCTAGTTTTATATGACACTGCTTTATTACACCTCTATTGTTCTATATGCACAAACACATTTAGTTCAAAATCTTCTGTTGAGATGCTCATCAGCTAAGAATAATTAGAACTTCCACTACCAGAATAAAATTTAACAACAGATTTAATCACCCGTGCTATAATTGGATTTCCCATTATAAAAACTACTGATCCTATGCAAAAGGACTTTATAAAATCTGAGCATTAAAAAAATAAACACCCAGATACCTCAGAAAATGGTAATGGGTTCACTTCTGTCCTTGGCTGCTTGTCTCATTTCCCACCAAGTTGCCTCTGTGGGACCAAGGGCAGAACAGGTCTCCAGGAGTTTATGTTAGAATAATGCTTAGATAAATAAACTAAACTCGGGGACTCCAAATAATCAAAACTGAACCCAATACTGCAGGAAAATGGAGGCTCAAATGTACTTTAGCACTGAAGATAGGCATAGCCTGCTCTCCTGGTATGTAATCTAATATCCTCTTCTAAAGCTTAACAATACCGATATGTTTATTTAACCGTTTCACCAAAGTCTCTGCTTCCTCATCAAGAATGACATCCTGACAGCAGCAAACTGCAGGAATTCCAAGGAAGCAGAGTGATCATCCTCAGACTCAGTATAAGATGTGGTATGCATTTTCATCATTATGCACAGACGGCACAGAAATTCTTTGCTGCCTGTACCTCTCAAGTATGTCTTATTTTGAAGGCTATTGGTCACTTTTCTATGATGCTTCCTCTGTATTTGAAGCCATTTAGTGCACCTTCTACTAAAGAAAATGTTCTGGTCCAAAGGAAAGGTTTAAAATGATTTACTTTCATTTTGCTGAGAGACAGGTAATTCATGGGGAACATTGCAGCTGTGAAACTTCTCATTGTCTTGGTACCTTTGTAATCAGTGCACTCTGCAATAGGCACAATTTTCCCTCTGTTTAGCTGGTCTTAACCTGAAATTTCTACATCTGAGGGGAAAATACAGGTGGGATGTTTGCTCAAGTTACATGGTGGACAAATCCCTTTGTAATTATGCTACACACTTGTACTTCCAGCTATGGACAAGAGAATGAAAAAATAATTACAGTAATTTTCCAAACAGGTTTACTAGGCTTTTGGAAGTAGGTTCTAAGAAAAGAAGGCTTGTGTTTGAAGATAAATTCCTTACTTTTCACTCTGTCAACATGTAATAACAAGCTACTATAGTATGAAAGAAGGAGGGTAGCAACCCACATCCATACAAAATAACATATTGTCTCCTTACACTATAGGTCAGAGTGCTGACTTCAGGCAGTCCTCCCCATGAGCCAACCCAAGAGTGCCATCAACCTTGATTTCTGCACAGCTTTTTGCAAAAACAAATTCTGCCAGAACAATTTTCAGGCTAAGTTCAGAAAGCAAAATACTTTTGAACTAATAGGTACGTGTAATAAGAAAGAGAGCAGTGCTGTGTTTTTTTCCTCCTGAGGAGAGTGTCCTGACTTAAAACCATCTCAGCTGTGCAATAAAGCAGAGTGACTTCAACCCAGCCACACCTGTGATCTGCAGGGGCCATCTCTGGGAATTCCAGCTCAACTCTTTACCTGAGGATGGAATGAACAGAAAGCATGCTAGAACATAAGGTCATTTTTGGATTTAAACACTTGCTTTCTGTTGATTTTTCTAAGCCTAACCGACATAATAAGAACAGGAATATCTTTAGTCATTAATTGCTCATTGAGGGGGTGTGGCCCATAGAGCAATTATTAGTTCTTTAGCCAGGTAAGACTACCAAGCTGCTTAATTCACAATCTCATAGTTGTTCCTTTGATATGATTTTATACAAACAGATCACAATATAATGTTTTCTCTGAGAATTATGGACAGTCTGGTATCTGCTATGGTTAATCTTTTAAGTGCAATGAAGACTTTAATGAAATAAAAAAATCAGGCACTGTTTCCATCCTGACATTTTGAAAGATAATAAAAAAGTAGTTTTGGTACCATTATTAGTAATAATATCCATAAAAGCATTCAACGAACACTTGGAAAGTAAAGGGTTTATGTTGGCTCTATGCCTCTTGTTCCAAGCTGACATTTTGTCTGAAGGAACAGAAATGTCACTGTAGGACCTGGTAAAACAATTTGCATTGTTAAATATAGATACATATACCTTCGGCTGAAAACTGAATCCCAATTCATTTACTCTTCCACTGACATGGAATCTCACAGTCCCTGCTGAAGAATGCACCATGATGATGTGGGTTATAGCAGTTCTTCCAATAGACAGATAAGGAATCAGCTCCTGCAGGCAGTGCTAGAATAAGGGACACAAATCCAAGGTACATAATATCTGCTGGAAATGCCAGACCTGAGACACAGGGTGATGGGGGGGAGGGGACAACAAATCTCCACAGAGAAAGCCCACTCCAGCACGGCCTGGCCATAGGTCAGCCAATGGCCTGGAGTCTGTGGTCACCTGCCCATGCAGTCTTCCATTTCTTAGTTAAACTTGGTCAGTCTCCCACCCTTTGTAAAAGTAGTGAGGATCACAGGGTCCTTAGAGGACACCAGGGAGTCTCTTGCTCTTCTGTTTTCTATGAGCATCTTTAAGAGCAAAGAGTTAGCCCATTTTTTGTACTCACCCATACAGAGATGATCTTAGAATCTTAGAACCATTAAGGCTGGAAAAGACCACAAGTTCATCTAGACCAACCATCAGAGTTTTACCCCATGTCCACTAAACCATATCCTTCAGTGCCACATCTCCATGTTTCTTTAATGGTGACTCCATTATTTCTCTGGGCAGCTTGTCCCAATGCATTACTACTCTTTCTGAGAATAACTTTTTCCTAGTATCCAATCTGAACCTCCCCTGGTGCAATTTAAGGCCATTCTCTCTCATCCTATTGCTGTTACCTAGGAGAAGAGGCTGATCCTCACCTCACAGTTGGAGGCAGCAATAAAGTATCCCCTGAGCTTCCTCTTCTCCACACTGAACGATCCCTGTTCCCTCAGCCGCTTCTGGTAAGACTTGTGCTCCAGACCCTTCCAGCTTTTCTGGCCTTCCCTAGACACACTCTAGGGCCTCAGTGTCTTTCTTGCAGTGAGATCTCTTACTCATAGTATCCAAAAATAGGTAACTAACATTTGTCTCCTCCTTCTAATCTCTTTTTTTTCTAACTTCATCTCATCTTTTAATTTAGAGACATGAGACTCTTAGGAAGGATATGTGCTCTGCATAGAGGGCTTTATAGACTTGAATCCTGCTTAACTGAATAATGCCAGAAAATTTCCATATCTGGAAAGGCTCCAAGTTGGCAGCTCATTATAAAAAAGCGCAAAGAGATTTTCTGTCCAGTCAGCTGCACCTTGCTCTGCCTCTGCCCCTTTCCAATTCCACCCATGTGGACAACCACCATCATGTAGGGAGAGGGCAGGTGGGTCAGGAGGTAGGCAGAGGAAAGATCATGGTCTCAACAAGTACCTGAGATCAAATATACGCACATTTTTGTAGCATAGCTGTGAAGCTGTGATTGAATCTGGCAGTGAAATATTTTGTTTGAACCTAAACCACTTCCTAGTAGGCTTAATAACAGATATAGGAAAGGAGTGATTGATCTAACTGGGATGAATGACAAATTATGCCACTGTTTTTCCAGATTCTTCACTGACACAAAACAGAAGCCTTTCTTTTTTTTTCTTTTCTTTTCTTTTCTTTTCTTTTCTTTTCTTTTCTTTTCTTTTCTTTTCTTTTCTTTTCTTTTCTTTTCTTTTCTTTTCTTTTCTTTTCTATTCTTTTCTTTTCTTTTCTTTTCTCTGTGGCTATGATTAATAACAATAATAACAAAAACAACAACAATAAAGTTATTCATCAACTTTTCTTCACATCTGTTGAACAATTGGCCATATCATAGGTTGAAATGAAATCTGAAAATGAAAATGTCTCAAAAATAAGAAGACTGGACTGCAAAATTGTAAAGGCATTGCTGACAAAAGCCATTTGCTGTAAAAGTTTTAAACAAGTCAACAGAATAGTCACTGAGAGATCAGAAAAGAAGATCCTATGTATTTGGTACCAAATAGGCTAAATACACAAGAGGGATTTCTGTCATCTGTGTCCATCCTTTCCAGGTAGAGACAGAACAATGCTATGTCATGGGCCTTGGCTCTTAGCAAAAAAAGCCTATAGAGTGCTAAAAAGTTCCTCTTCCCCTTTCCAACACGATGCTCTGCAATGGGGGTCCTGTACCAGAAGTCGAAAAATGGCATGTGTACTTCCAGTTGCTTATCTGCAGTAGCAACTGAAAAACAAGTAGTGCTTGTTCCTTTAAAATAAAATTTCAGGAATAAAATGCTCCAGCTGTTTCAAATCTTCATCTCTGTTTCTGTTCATTTTGAAGGCACTTACTGACTTCTGCTTTTGCATTTATACTCTCTTTCAGCCACCCCATATCTTCAGGCTCCACACTTTTCCCAGGCTCTAAGGAAACATGAGTAATTAACTCTTGTGAAGATCAGTCCCTGACAAAAGCTCTAAGACTTTGTTTCTGTGAACTGTGTTCTCGCTTTTCTTGCCACTTGCTTGCCTACTTTAAGCATGTGAAAATCTCAGGTTCATTAAGGGAAAATACGCATACCTTAACTTAGAACTTACAAATTGTCTTGCTTAATTTCAACTGGAATTAATGAAAGGTCTACATTTTTTGTGAAATGAGCCTTCAAAATACATGGATTAGCTGGTCACTTAGGTGAGCAGATATGTTTTTGGGTGTGGCTGAAATTACAGCAGTTCTCCTGTGAAAAAGAGAGATGATAGAATCACAGAATAGTTTGGGTTGGAAGAGACCTAAGTGCCAACTTCCTGCCATGTCAATTTAACTAGTACCTAACCTTGGCTTGCCCATTTGTTTCTTCCAACGAATGTCGAGAGTACCCTGTGATGTCCCCATGACAGCTTCCCCTTCCCTAGCATGGTCAGGCATAATAGTCACAGGAAAAAAAACTGCCTCCAGATACCCTGGCCATGAGGGAAGGCTGTGGACTTTCTTGTTGGGAACTGAGTATGCATTTTCTGGGTATTCATAGTAACCAGAGTAAATTTAAGTGTCCTCAAACTCTACAGACTCTGCTGAGAATCTTATGCTAAGGTTTACATCTCTCCAGGGAAAATATGGAGCTTACGGTGGCTTATGGCTCAAGAAAATGTGGTGAGTTACATTAAAATTCTGACATTGCCTTAACAAATGTTAAGGTTAAGTATGTTTTCTGAGCATAGGTTCAAGAAAGAAAAAAAAAGAAAAAACAATAAAAACCTCACACACCACCACTAACAACAAAACCCAGAATCATTTTTTTGGTTGGAAAATATATTTTTCCTTAACCTTATTTAAGAAAGGACTTAGCCAAATTCCAGACCTGAACTAATTTTCAGTTTGATGCTGATACCCAGTGCAAACAGATATCAATGGCAAAGTTTTAAGTAAATTAAATTGTATTGCAAAATGACACAGTGGATTCAGAAAAGCGTGTTGTCTTGCATCTGTTTTTTGGTTCAGTGTCTCTAACATCTGGAACATTAAACTGCCATTCTGATTTTTTTGTTGTTGAATTTTTGTAAAATTAGATTTCTATTTTTTTAAGATCTCTGAGGGAACATTCACAGTTTTGGCAGCTTCTGCTATCTCAGCTCTAATAATGCCCATATTTTGAGAGACAAAATGTACGTTGATCATGCCATGGATTCCTGTTTCACCAGATGCATTGTTTCAGGCCCTTATGATTTCATACTGGATTTCATCTCTTCTGAAAAGAAGAGAGACACACAAGAGAGGTTCAGGAACATTTTTCCCATGAACATGTTTGTCTGAGATGTGATTAAAGGGGCCTGCTAAGGAGAAAATATTGTATTTTGCTTTCAAAAAATTACATGTGTCATAGCTAGGTCAAAATTCATTTTTTGCATGCCCAAATTATTATGTTTCTAAGCATTTTATTTTTGTCCTCATTATAGTAACAGAGCAAAGTGTTTCTGGCCTAATTGCTCTCTTTCTTTGGAAGAGATTTGGAATAAGAACCTTAAAAAGTATCCTAGTGATCCTGAACTCCCTTTTTTTTTTTTTTTTTTTTTCTGTCTAGACTAAAGACTGTGCACATTGAAGATGAATGAAGTTGTTGGGGTGAGCAGAAAGCAAATGTAGTGTCTCTACCTTGTATCCAGAAAACTCAGATATTTGGAGTGCTATTGCAGAAATGAGGGGCAAAAATGATAATGTCGCCCTAGTGACCCAGAACCAATGGAAATATTTCTTGTTAGTCTTCTCATATATAAAATAACCGATCTGTCAACAAAACCCTACTTAACGAAATCCTCATTTTGTGCTCCACATTGGATTTTATATGAAAGTGATGACTGACAAGCTTACTTGGTTTTAGTTTTGGCATTTTCTGGAAGGAAATAACTGCATATATGACTTCTAAAACTTAACAAAATACGAACCACCAACAGCCAGTGTCAAGGTTCTATGAGCAGCCTTGTTTTGGAGCACACTGCTGTGGCCATCACATCAAACCTCCCTGGACACTGGGCGAAGAGAGACAGTAGGAGCAAAAAATACAAATGTTGCATGTTAAAAAAAAATTATCTCCCCCTTCCTTTCCCTTCATTTCCTTTCCTCACACATACTTTGGCATTTATCTACCATGACAAGCCTCATTTCTCCTTTTAAAAGAATGCATAAATGAGCTATGAATATTTGATCCTTTTTTAAACAAATATTTTGGCTTGACAAGCCACAGCAGATAAGACTACCCAAGATGGTAGCCAGCTGTCTGGAGGAAGGAGCATAGGTAGGGTGGGGGGCAGTGGTGGAGGCGTCACCTTTTCTGAGACACTGCACACAGGCTGCTTTGTACAACCACTCATAGTCCACAGGTATAACACTTCGCTGCTGGTAACCTTCTGTTTTTATGCAGGTTACTTCAAAGCAATTGATACTTCTGCATATTTTTTGCAGAGGACAAATTCTGCCATGCCTGTGCCCCACTTCTGTCCATGCATGAGCATGAGCAACTCAGCTGACTTCAGTTTGAGTATTCACAGTTTATAGTCCAACACCTCAGTGCATCCTTCCAACATGATGGCTTAAACAGTGCATAATTCTTTCTTTCAGGGCTTTTCAGAGATTTTTCTCTGTGATGCTGGACAAATTGATTCCCACTGTAGCCAATCCAAATTAGCTGCTTTATTGAGAAGATGTCAGCCTTACATGACAGTGAAATTCAAAAAATGGAATAAATAAAGGTTTTTATTGGGACACCTGTTTATGGATTTATCCATATCATATTTCAAGGTTGACTTCCAGGCATTTTCTAATCAGCAGAAATTCTTCCCAGGTTTCTATAGTACTATGTTGATATTTTAAATCAGGGATCAATCAGCAGATTTTCAAATACTTGCTTCTATCTGTTTTGCATTAAAGTTGAGAGTGAACTTAACTAAAGTGTTCTTTTTCTCTTTAAAGCTTAAGCTATGTTTTTTGATAGGATAACACAGATGGCTTTGGGGGGATTTTTTGCTTTGTCAAAATTGTCTATTTAGAAGCAAACTTCTACGTGAAAAATTTATCTCTTTTCACTCATGTGTTTACTTTTCCTACAGTTGTCGCTGTGAAAAATTAAAAAATTACATGTCCAAATTGTCTGAGTGTCTTCATCATCTACCTTTTACCCAAAAGTAAAAGATCAGCTTTATTTTTCTTGGTCAGAAAAAAAAAAACTAAAAACAAAATAATTCTGCATTAGACAAAATTACATTTTCCAAAATTTAGGACACACCTCTATGCTTCACTTCAAATTTACACCATAGAGATATAACATGAAATTCATTAGGGTCAACACATGAAGTCCTTGAGTTCAGCAGAATTTCCATTTGCCACAAGAATGTGAAAGTAATTGTCATTGTGGAAATCTTTCTGCTGATGAGGCTCCTTTCAAATATGTTTATTACAGCTTTAAACCAAGTAGCATTTTGAAGATTGGACAATACTGAAAGATACTGACAAGAACAGGACGAGTGAAAAATGTAATTTCTATTTTTGGTCCAGGACAGTTCTTAACCTTCACCTGAAGACCCAGCAATAGATTTGTGTCAATCCAGCTTTCAAATACTGGAATCCCATTGTCCTTTCCAGCGCCTAAGTTGTTCATTGTCAGGATGGTGAAGAGCAGCATTCTTCTGCAGATCTCACCTCTACGGTGCAATATGGATACTTTCCTGCACCAACTGACGGGAGGCATGGTAAGGCAAAAGGCCTGCAGCTGCTCCTGTTGATGATTCATCATGGCAATGCTACAGGTATTTTATACTTTATCTTCAGCAATTAGACCCTGGACGAAGTACCGAAGGAGCAAATTCCTCTATCATTGTATTTCACATATAAATCCAAGAAGTTCAGACCCAAGACTCAAATATTCTGCAGTGCAGAATATTTGCAACCTACAAACAGTACTAATGTCACAGAACTACACTTTCCCTCTCTGTACTGTTTGTGATGTGTCCCTGGAAGAACAGTGGGATCAGCGAGAGAATGTGCTTTCTTGAATATGTCATACACATTCTTTTGTATTAAGCTTCTACAGATGAAAGTGCTCATGGTAATGCACCCTTCTGACATTGTGTTTGAAAATATTATTCTTTCTTCAAAGAAGAGAAAGAGAGAAGCTGTAGCTTTAAATTGTATGAGCATGGGAAAATCAGACATGGTAATAAAAGTGGATGTTTGAGTGTGTCAGATAAAATTTATTAGATAGGGGTCTCCAGCTCAGTGCATTCCTATGCAAAATTCTTGGTAAGCTGCCAGAAAGTGAGCATTAGCACAGTAGAAAATATTTATACTGGTGTTAGGCTGCTGGCTGTGATGTGTTTCTGCTCTTTTAAAACAGTTTGCCACAAATTCAGAGACATCAATAAAGATCAAAATGCACGGAGCTACACAATTTAATGAATCAACTACATGCTTACCAGACAATAAATAATACCACTGTAGAAAAAAAAGAAAAAAAAACACAATTATTAACATATGAAAATAATTTGTGAGCTGCAAATGCACACGCAGTAGCAATCAGGATTATGTTTCTAAAAATCTCCAGTCAATCTAATTGCTTTCTCAGTAAAGCCAGCACAATAGATTTCTTTTGTTTTATGCTATTTTTTCAAATGTTATCTCCTATAAGAACGAATGTGTGAATACATTCCTCGGCGCACCTCAGCACTGGCTTCCCTTACTGCTGCTGGCTCGTATTCTATTAAAATTGATCCCATGGGAAGGACTGTTAAATCGTTTTCAGATATATCCCATTACTTTTACTTTATTAAAATGTAGACTTTATGTCAGTGATAAGTTCCATTTGAAACGTCTAGGGCTATCTTGAGATAATTTTTGACTTCATCTGAATTCTGGCCCAAATTTGGATAGTTAGTATCTTCTAAAAATTTCAAAACTGCCCCAGGTAAAAGAGGCACCTCTTCTTTCCCACACAACATTGGCTCAAAGAGCTGTACTGAGAAACATTTCCCTATGGTAGTCTCCCTCTTCCTAAGATGGGCTTCTGCATTTAACACCTATGGAGATTTCCCTTTTCACTCTAAGGAAAAAAAGAATCACAGAATCACAGAATCGTAGAATGACCCGGGTTGAAAAGGACCACAATGATCATCTAGTTTCAACTCCCCTGCTATGTGCAGGATTGCTAACCACCAGACCAGGCTGCCCAGAGCCACATCCAGCCTGGTCTTGAATGCCGCTAGGGATGGGGCATCCATCCATGTGTGAAAAACATCCTCCTAATATCTAACCTAAACCTCCTCTGTTTTAGTTTAAAACAATTCCCTCTTGTAAAAGACCTATAATTCACTCTCCTGCCCAAAGCTGTTTTGTTTTGTCAGTGAGCACCGTGTTTCATTATAGTCCCCTGGGGTAAATAGAGGACTGTAGGTAAGACACCAAGTATATCCCTCCAACATCACCAAAACTCTGAAACCAAGAAGGAGGCTGAGCCTAAGTCTGTTGAATTGTAGAGAGTTTTTCTCTTAAAAATGAAATCATAATTATTTATCAACCACCTCATAAATATCTGAAGCTTTACTATTTCTTAATATTACATATTTTTAAACAATGATCATGCAAGCAAAACAGCAAAATAATTCATTGGGCTTTTTGCAACACTCGAACCGTAACATTTTGCCTTTTAATGATAGGAAAAAAATATAAGGTTAATGTAAGGCCATGATTACCATTTTCAGACAGGAATGCTGACTTTCCTTCACCTAGGATTGTCCTAGTTTCCTGTGAATCTGTGCTCTTGCAGGGATACAGAAATGCTCAGCTCAAACCTTGTCCTTCGATTTTATACTAAGCAGCGCACAAAAGCATTTCACAGCATCAGTCCCAGCTTCCACAGAGTATTTCTGTCAGTCAGATGGATACTTGTGTGGTGAATTAGACTAATTGCAATTTCCCATTTACTCAGAGCCTTGACTTCAAGAAAAAATGCATGAAGCCCTTAGCTAAATCTAACACATTTGTTTTGTAGTATCTTCAGAAATATGCAGGCCAAACACAGAATAAAGTTCACGTTCCACATTCAGTACTCAAATTTTAGGAGAAATATGTACGTTTTTACTGACGCTGAAAGGGCAGTCTGAAAATAGAACATGGAGGTATGTATAAATAGAGAAATTTGGCTGAATGATAAATCAGCTACTCTCCTCATGTACTTTACTAAGTCAATATTAATACTTCAGATGAAAAATGAAGCTATAATACATCAAGTTCCCTGAAAAATAATGTCACTGATGGGAATGGAATTCCAATCCAACACCGCCAGACTATACTGGACTATCAACAGTCACAAAGATATTTTCTGTTTTGGCAGCAGCACATTTTAGTTAAATACATGTGGTTCCTTAAGCTCAATCAGGAGCAGCATACTGTGAACAAATGTACATGTGAGCTGCCATATGTACGCTGGCTGGCCTGCTGCAGTGGTACAGAGCTCCCAGCAGGCAGAGAATAAAGTGCCTGAAATCAAACCTTTGTCACCAAAGTTTAAGATGACCCATCTTAGCTTGTTGTTTTACCTGGGAAACCAGCATTGAGACTGCTAATAACTATTTTCTTTGTGGTAACTTTAAATGTACCCAAGCCATGACTTAAACAAAACAAGAAAAAAATTCAAGCAGAAAATACTCAGCTACTCTGACAATTGCCATATTTATCTACCTTCCTTTTCTTTACTTTCTCCTTGTTTTCAAAGCTGCAATTTATTCTGTTATACTTCCTCTTAGGGAACATTATTCTCATCACACAACATCTTTGGAGATGGAAAACTCAGAATAATATGCTCAGGGTAGTGACAAATGTGGATACTAATTTGGAAAGCTTAGCTTTCTAGAAAAAAAGCTTAGCCTCTTTCTAGAAAAAAATCTACAAAGTGGTAAAATTCACTTACAATATTCCTCTCAAGGTACAGGATAAAAGTGTTGTGAGTGATTCTGTAAAATTCTATTAACTCATGAGAATAGATTTTATTAGCAAAAGCCACAGTGGATATATGAGCAAGGGAGAATATTTTTCATTTTCCTAGCAATAAAGAAGATTTCTGCATGCAGCTTCAAAACGCAATAATTTTACCTTTCTGGCAAAATGTGTAAATGAGTCCAGCAGTCTGTTTCAGTTTAGTGTTTGGTGTCCCCATACTACTTTTTCTAGGTTTCCCAAAACCTACAGTAATGTGTGGAAGTCTGATTGAAATTTCAGCCATACACAGCTTTGTGTCACAAAGTCATCAGTTCAAATTTGAGTCAGTATCTACTATATAGTCAGAAGTACTTTTCTGCTAGTCTGAATTAGAAAATTTACTAGCATATCTCCTTAAACATGACTCTCTGTACTAGGAAATAGTTAATCTTTTATTGCACTGAACAGTCTTGTGAGATTGCTTTGGTGATTCATTGTAGAAATCAAAGTAAATTCTACGGGACTGTGCAGTTTGGCTCATCCAATTGGAAAAACCCTAATGATCAAAAAAGCATGTGTTCTTACTCAGATATATTTTATGACATGGCTGTAAAATGTACCTACCACAGTTTTTCATTTTTTTCAAAAACAATAAGCACAGTCATTTTCAGGTTTCTATTGTTCCTCAGCTGAAGCAGTGAATGGGACACTGTCATAGACAGTGACAGCTACATTTACATACGTAGAACAGGCAGCATTAACTACTATGCTTCATTAAAAAAAAAAAAAAAAAAAAGTTCCTTAAACCTTAAAACTTAAGTCCAAACTGAAGACCTGACTCCCATGTGTATGTCAGCGTTTCAGCCATAAACAATGATGTCTGACAATCTGTAACTCAGCAAGAAGATTTCTTTGAGCTAAATCTTCAGGTGTATGTTAGTAGTCCACAAACAACTTTTTTGAGATCAGCCAGACTTAATCAGACAAGAGAGGGCTTCAACTCTACAAGGAGGTCCATTCATTTCAGAGGGGATAACCAGGTGGGACAATTTAAGAAGTCAATTTCAAATATTTAAATATACTTCTCTCAGCAAACATACCTGGAACAAAAAGGTACATTTTTCTTCTAAGAGGCATTCTTAAAGGGATCTGACTGTAGAAAGAACAAAGGGTGAAATTACATTCCTACTGAAATTCAAAGGAGTTTTCATATTGCATCTCATTTGTTCAGATCTGTATTCAAAAGTATGTGGTTACCTTTTGCGAGTTACCTCACTCAACTGAGCTCTACATCGATATGAAGTGATTATGATCACATTTGAGCAGGGTTCCAGTACTAATGAAAAAGGTTCATTTCTGTTATGACTGGGAGAATAGAGGTTTTGTAGAACCCTGTAGAATTAAAGACATGCTGCTTCTCCTGGGAATGACTGTTTGCAGGAAGGAAAAGGATTTGCCTACCTTTACATGCCCGGGGTTTGGATAATTCAGCCTAAATTCCCAGATCTTTGAGTGCCTGTAGTTCAATTTCAAAAATTCTGAGTTTTTGTAGCCAGTGGCTATGATGTGGTCAAGAGAGCTGCCCATCTTCTATTCTTTCAGAAAGATGTAGACTTCTTTGGACATCATCTGCTGCTTGTTTTTGGAACTTCCTTATATTCCTCCTATTTGTGGACTTTTCCAAACCATATTTTCCCAGCCAATCCCCAGTGTACTCTCTGAACTCACATTAAATTCTGAGCTACTGCTTGGTACCCTAAATTGAACATGATGACTTCACATATGCTTTGAATGCTGGTACAGCTTCTCAGTTGTCATGTAACTGCCACAACACCCCAGTCTCTTAAGAGGAGATTACTCACTGCATAAAGTGTTTTAGTGAGAGGAGCTATTCAAAAACACTTGATGCTGTTATAAGTCTTAGTGATAAATATCTGAAAAGATCTGAATCACTAGTTTCAGGGTGCCAGTAAAGCTCCATTACCTAAAGTGTGCCTGAGGTACTCAGCAGAGAAGGGAAGGGGAAACACTTAAAAATATTACAGAAAACAGAGATGGGGCTTATTGGCGGGTAGTCTTCCATTCGTTGTGGAATTTTGTACCAGAATTAAAACTGAAATGGAATTAAATAAAAAAAAAAAAAAAAAAAAGCTATGGGGAAACAGTGCAAGAGAGTGCAAAACTCAACTAAAATGTTACTGTCAACAACAATCCAAGCAGCAGAAACTCTGCTGTCAGAGGTCATACACAAGCTCTGACCCAGTCTCTGCAGTGGGGAGTGGATCTTGGCCTCAGAGCCATTTCTGCAGAACTATTTGTGCCTTCTTTCACAATCCTGTGTCTGAAGAATGTACATTTTTCAAGAATCCTTAGTAATTATGTAGGGTTTCCATATGCATTTAAGGACTGTTCTATTGCACCATGAGATAAGCAATATATTCTAGTAGACCAAAACTGATGTGGATTATTACTTTGTTTTATTTCTATTTGCTGACCAAGCAAGGGTGTAACTGAGATATTTCAGTGTTGGTTGTTGGTTGTTTTTTTTTGTTTTGTTTTTTTTCTGTTTTTGTTTCTTTTTCTTATTGTCATAGTTATTATGATCCAAACCTAGCTTCTCTTATGTGCAGCTACAAGCACAAAAGTGCCAGTGAAATAATTATCATCCATAGTTCAGGTATTGATCCTGTGGTTTGTTCTGTACAAATGGTAAAACCTGCCTGCTTGAACTCTGAACAAAGGGAAACTTAGAAGCATATCCTGTCTTTGGTGAGACATTACCGTAATGGTTCACTGCAAAATAAATGCCCAGTCTTTTTCCTTTTTCCTTTGCTTGTTTTTAAGTAGGTAATGAATGCTTGGTAAATATACAAAGATAAATATACAGACTGCTGTGTGATTATATGGCTTTCTGTACTACAAGACTAGGGTTTTCCACAATGGAAACAATGCAGAAGTCTGCAGCACCCATGTCTCTCATGGTAAATGATGAATTAACTCCAGAACCTCAAAGTGGTTTGGAACACATTTTCTTTTCCACTATAATGTTTCATGAAGTGTGAGTTGTTGGGATTTTTTCTCTGCAGATGTTACTGGCAATGCTGCCCCACACTTCGGTACTGATAGGGTAGAGGTGATGGAAAAGGAATTTGGCACTGAAAGGGGTCACTGTTCTCCCTGACACCGTGGCAAAAAGTTTGCAAGACAATCACTGCGGACTTACCTTGAACTCTTACCAAGCCAGTACTTTAACATGCTTCTTGGGACTTTGCTCTAGCAAGACATACAAAGTATGCAATTCTGAAAAGGACACACTGATGAATAAAAAATCATGAAGTGCAGTGTAAATTGTTGTTATTCTAGCTGGTCTTGACCACTTTTTAAACATATCTATTCTATATATGGCTTATGTTACTTTACTGACAAAGCCAGTGTAACACTGAAGGTACCATTCAAGATATTCCGAGTTCTATTACATTCTCATTACAAATATAATACCTTAGTACCTTAAAAAACAAAAATAAAAACAAGACAAAACAAAACAAACAAACAAACAAAAAACCACAGTACTTTAAAGTGTCTGAAAGCACTGGATAGGAACCCATGCTATTTTCCATGTCATAATAATGTTACAGGATGTCCAGTGTTGGGGGGCTTTCTACTTAGATTTCTCAGTCACGGACATCCCACAGTTGTTACTTGTTATCTCTAATGCTATTCCCTTTCTTCTGAAGTAGAGTGCTGCAAATTTGTGATTTGGTACAAGAAATCACTCTTGCTTTCTTTTTTTCTTTTTTTTCATAGAATCACAAGGTTGGAAACGATCCATAAGATCATCTAGTCCAACCGTCTTCTCATTACCACTGCTACCACAAGCACTAAAGCATATCTCGCAGCTCCTTGTCCAGACGCCTCTTGAACACTTCCAGGGACGGCGACTCCACGACCTCTCTGAGTAGCCATTCCAGTGCCTGACCACTCTCTGAGAGAAAACGTTTTTCCTCGTGTCTAACCTAAACCTCTTCCTCCAATTTGCGGCCATTTCTCTGGGTCCTGTCTGTTGCCTGGGAGAAGAGGCCAAACCCCTCCTCACCCCAACTCCCTTCAGGAAGTTGTAGAGTGCAATGAGGTCTCCCCTGAGCCTCCTCTTCTCCAGACTAAACAATCCCAGCTCCTTCAGCCTCTCCTCATAAGACTTGTGCTCCAGACCCCTCACCAGCTTCGTTGCCCTTCTCTGGACACGCTCCAGGGCCTCAACGTCTTTCCTGTAGTGAGGGGCCCAAAACTGAACTCAGTACTTGAGGTGCGGCCTCACCAGTGCTGAGTACAGGGGGATCATCACCTCCCTGCTCCTGCTGGCCACACTATTTCTAATGCAGGCCAGGATGCCGTTGGCCCTCTTGGCTACCTGAGCACACTGTCGGCTCATGTTCAGCCGAACATCAACCAACACCCACAGGTCTCTTTCTTCTTCACAATCATCTAGCCACTTATCCTCAAGCCTATAATGCTGCTTGGGGTTATGGCGGCCAAAGTGCAGGACCCGACACTTGGCCCTGTTGAACCTCATCCCATTCATCTCAGCCCAGCGATCTAACTTATCCAGATCCCTCTGTAGGGCCTCCCTACCCTCAGGCAGATCCACACCATCCCCCAACTTGGTGTCATCTGCAAACTTACTGAGGGTGCACTCAATCCCCTCATTTAGGTTGTCAATAAATATATTAAACAAGATGGGCCCCAGTATCGACCCCTGGGGGACAACACTTGTAATGGGTCACCAGCTGGACTTAACTCCATTAATCACTACCCATTGGGCATGGCCCTCTAGCCATTTCCTTATCCAAAGAAGTGTATACCTGTCCAGACCATGGGCAGCCAGTTTCCCCAGAAGAAGCCTGTGAGAGACCGTGTCAAAGGCTTTGCTGAAGTCTAGGTAGACTACATCAACAGCCCTTCCCTCATCTACCAGTCTGGTCACCCAGTCATAGAAGGAGATGAGGTTGGTCAAGCACGACCTGCCCTTCATGAACCCATGCTGGCTGGGCTTGATCCCCTGGACACCATGCACGTGCCGTGCAATCTCACTCGAGACGATTTGCTCCATTACTTTCCCCAGTATCGAGGTCAGGCTAACAGGCCTATAGTTCCCCAGATCCTCCTTATAGCACTTCTTGAAGATGGGAGTCACATCAGCAAGCCTCCAATCCTCTGGGACCTGTCCAGTTAACCAGGAGCGCTGATAGATGGTTGAGAGGGGCTCAGCAATCACCCTCGCCAGCTCCCTCAGCACCCGAGGGTGTAGCCCATCCGGTCCCACGGACTTGTGACAGTCCAGATGGAGGAGAAGCTCTCTGACTGTCTCCACCTGAATCGCCGGGGGTATACTCTGAGTAGGGTCCCAGACTTCCAGATCAGGGCATAAAATGCCCGGTGGATAACTGGTCTGGCTATTAAAGGCAGTTGTAAAGAAGGCATTGCAGACCTCAGCCTTCTCCTTGTCCTCAGTGGCCACATTCCCTGCTGCATCAACTATAGGATGAGAAATATCCTTGGTTCTTCTCTTGCCATTGATATATTTATAAAAGGATTTTTTATTGCCTTTTACTGCAGTAGCCAATCTGAGTTCAAGTTTGGAAGGAATTAATTGAAAGTATGAATACTTTTATGAAATTTTACTTATTTTATACTTTTTTTATGAATTGGATGAAATACAGCCTGTCTGGTCTAATTCTTAGCTTAGGCAGTTAAGCAATGTCTCACACATAGGTACTTGACACTGGATATGGGGAAGGAAGGGGAAAAACATCACAGCAGACTAAAATAAGTTCCCTGAAATTGAAGAGACACTCCCAAAGCCTTGAAAGCCCACAGAGGCTTTAGCTAACATGGCTTCATGGCTTCCCTTTGATGACTGTACAAAAACAGACCTGTTCAGAACATGATCAATCCATGAAGTCAAATTTCTATTTTTTCCTCTGAAAGTCTATAGACCTAATAGGAATGTAATTTACTGAAGTAAATTCCTCCTAACATCAAACCTAAACCTCCCCTCTTTATTTATTTATTTATTTGTTTGTTTCCCCCTTGCTTGTCTGTCCCCCTCCTGCTTATAAGCTTTCTTCAAGTACTGGGATGCTGCAAGGAAATCTCCTTAGAGCCTTCTCTTCTCCAAGCTGAACAAGCCCAACTACCTCAACCTTTATTCATAGGAGAGGTTCTCCAACTCTCTGATCATCTTAATGGCCCTCCTCTGGATTCTCTCCAACAGCTCTGCATCCTTCCTGTACTGGGGGTCCCAGACCTGGGTGCAGTTCTCCAGATGGGGCCTCACAGGGGCAGAACAGAGCCAGACAGTGTCCTCCCTCTTCTTGCTGTCCACTCCTCTTTTGATGCAGAACAAGATACTGTAGGCCTGGGCTTCAAGGTCATATTGCTGGCTCACATAACTTGAGGGAGCCAGGTTCTTCTCTGCAGTGCACAATGGTCGTCTTAAGTAGCTGGTCCTGCCTGAGCAAGGTGGACATTGGACTAGATGATTTTATACGACCCCTTCTGACCTCAGTTATTCTGTAATTCTGTGATCTCTTACTAATTTCACTAGGTTTATCAGATACCAAATATGTAGATGGCAATCCACTGACACAATAGCCCAGTAGATAAAGCATTGCCCCAGATCTGGACCCATCTCCTCAGCACTCCTCAGTAGTTTCCTTGAGAATGTTACCAAGCCTTTATTTTGAAGCTAGACCTACTCACAAGGCAAGAGGCATGCTCAGGACATCAAGACATTCAGATTGGTTAGGCAGAACTGCAGCTTTAACTTCTACCTTTAAGTTCCTCTCCTCTCCTCTCCTCTCCTCTCCTCTCCTCTCCTCTCCTCTCCTCTCCTCTCCTCTCCTCTCCTCTCCTCTCCTCTCCTCTCCTCTCCTCTCCTCTCCTCTCATTTTCTTTTGCTTTCTAAGAAAACTCTCTGTTGCACTATTGTAAGCTCAGATAATAGAATCATAGAATGAAAGAATCAATAAGATTGGAAAAGGTCACCAAGATTATTCAGTCCAACTGTTCACCTACCACCCATATTTCCTCACGAAATTACCAAAACCCTTAGTACCACTTCTAAACATTTCTTGAACATCTCCAGAGACGGCAATTCTTCCACGTCCCTTGGCAGCCTGTTCCAATGCCTCACCACTTTTTTGGAGAATTTTTTCCTAATATCCAACCTGAAGCTTCCATGGCACAATTTAAGGCCATTCCCTCTCTTGCTATCACTGTTACCTGGGAGAAGAGGCTGACCCCACTTCACCACACCCTCCTTTCAGGCAATTGTAGAGAGTGATAAGGTCTTCCCTGAGCCTTCACTTCTCCACATTGAACAATCCCAGTTCTCTCAGCCACTCCTCATAAGATTCATGCTCGAGTCCCTTCACAGCTTTGTTGCCATTCTCTGGACACAGCCAGGCCCTCAGTGTCTTTCTTGTAGGGTAGTGAAGGGCACAAAACTGAGCACAGTATTTGAGGTGTGGCAGCAGCAGAGCTGAGTACAATGTAAAGAGCAAGCTGTGTTCAAAGACAAGCAGCAAGGGGAAATCATGGAGAGAGAAAGGAAACCAAGCAGATCTATGCATCTCTTTGTTTGATACCAATTTTTGAAACTAGCAGTTAAGGAAGGTGCAGAGACTAATTGCAGATGATAGAGATGCATATTTTTAACAACTGAATAACTCTGACTCAATAGGGAAGCATTTTTGTGACATTATACAGCACTGTAAATCAAGGTAAGTTTTGGGGACATCCCATAAACAACTTAGTTATTTCCTGACTCAGTCTTTCCTGGTTTTTCTAAAGGCTTCAGATTGAGCCAGACAGACTAAATCCTATTAAAGTCAGTAAGTCCGTGTAAAAAGGAATGTTCCCTGGACTACAATAAGCTTTCCTACCAATTTTCCTTTGATTATATTACAGATGTCAGTTTATAATAGAACTGCAGACTACGGTAACACGGAAAAAACATGAAGTGTAATATATAAATATTTCCAACTCCTTGTCAGACATCAGAAAAATTTAAAAAATTTAGCAAGGAATTTATAGCTTGACACAATCATATATGCAGTAATAATAATAACATAATTATCAAATGTAATCTCTTCTCTCTCATCCTTCTCTCACCCCTGAAAAAAAAACAACATTAGAGAAGTATTAAAAAATAGCTTTGACTTCCAAGGTGAAACTGACAAAAATGATGAAAAACCACAGGGAAACATTTTCTCTCACGGTGTGAAGAGGCTCAGTCAGTAATTCTCTATTATGTCAATAAAATAACTTACTGAGGAATCTCTTTATAATGTATATTCTACCTTCTTTTTTTCCTTTTTCTCTTTTTTCTTTTTATTTTTTCTTATAGGTAATTCCACATGTAGTTCAAAAAGCTTAAAAAGAGTTTGGGTGCTCTCAAAGAACAGAAAAATATTTAAAATCTTTATTTCAGCTGGGGATTTTTCTATGAATCACTCATTAAAAACCATAGGCATAATCACTTCAGTATTGTTGCATAGGAGCGATATTCTGCAGATGGGTTACAATGTTAGATTCCCCCAAGAAGACTCAAAAGAAAAGTTAAAAAACTGTATGAAGTATGGAGCCCCAAAACTGAATATTTTCTGTGGCATACTCAGTGGCAAAGGTAGTATCATTGCACAGATATCATGAATATTCTTTGGAGTCAACTCTTACCCAACTTTGCTTTACATGTCCAACACACAGCCCCTTTGTACCTCTACTTTCCACTAAAGTTCTATGCTCTTCAGTGTATATTCTTATTTTCCACTGGTGGAAATAGAAGCCAAACTGTTACGAACACACACTAAGAATACTTTCCAATAGATATCTCTATATGCATCGTCAGGTTAATTTTATATGTATAGATTACATATACAAAGGTTGCTCCGAAACTAATGCCTCCCATTTTATTATGTTGGCCTGCAACAACAGAGGCAAATGTTGGTAGTATAGCAGTAGAGGTTGGATATTCTCACAGTATTCTGTTGCATTTTGTTGCCATTTAACAGATGGCAGCAGAGGGGCAGTCTGACAGAATAGCATCTGGCATGGAAGTGCGTATGGAGAAAAAGTTTGTCACTGAAATCATCCAATGTCACCCAGTGACATTCATTGACACTTACTGAATGTTTATGGTGAGCACACAGGTGGTGCATTATGAATTTCAGCAGTGGTGACAGTGACTGTGGTCACATCCACTGGTGCAGATGTTTTCAAGCACAGTATGCAGGCTCTTGTTCATCACTGTTGAAGATACATAGCTCATGGTGGTGACTATGTTAAAAATAGTGTTTTGTAGCTGAGAATTTTTTTTTTTTAATATTTTTATTGTGCTCTTTGTAGCTGTTGTAGTTTCCATGGGATTAAGTAGGAGGCATTACTTTTGGAGCAACATATGTATTTATCATAGTATCATATCACAGCTGAAGGAAAAACAGCTTGGCTTATCTGTTTTAATAATTGATGCTTTCATTGTGTAGACCACATATAGAATGATAATATAGTATGCCAAGCAAGATTTCAAGCTTAAGACTGCAGTGTGTGGGTAAGCATTTTGCTCAAATATATACAGAGTTAAAAGTCACATCTGACTGCAAAAAGTAATGGTTGAGAGTAACAAAATTACCACAGGAATACAGTTTGAATATGGTAAAAAAACCTTTTCTTCTGATGAATCTTATCAGAATCTTTGATGTTCTAACTATTATGCAAAAGGAATGGTAATGCAATTTTTTTTTTTTTTTAACTGTATAGATGCTTTTTTTTTTTCCCAGAACTTTTTTTTTTTTTTTTTTTTTTTTAAACTGTGTTTTTAAACATTAGATTGGGAAAGGTTTGCCCCGTCCTAGACTAGTCACCTTGTTAAAGTCTTGTAGACACTTTCTGCCCCTGGAGAATTTTTGGGCAAAAGAAGCTGGGATATGAAAAAAAAAAAAAAGAGATAGAGAAAAGAAATGCAGTCTCTTCCAACTCGCAATCCAGACAACGAGGAGCCTGATGATGATGTAGTGAATGCTGCAGACAGAGAACTCAGTTTGAACTCTGTTTGCTTCATACAAAAAAATCTCCACAGGTATGAGAACAGCTTTACTCTCCAAGATACCAACTATTTGAAAACCAGTGGAAATATTAAGCAATAGGGCTATGTGAATTCAGCTGAAGTCCTGTCTCCTGACAGGGAAGAAAATTTCTATTTCATGTACCTAGAGGGGATGACTGAGGTTCCCCAGATTCCTCAGCTGTAAAAGCAAATCAGGATAAAATCAGGGGAAAAGTAATCAACCACTGAACTCCTGACCTATCTGACAGCAGGACTGCATCGTACGGGGGTTAATCCAGCGGAAGGAGTACGGAAAAGCCTCCTGGCACTACATGTGGAATATTAGGAAGCAAGTGTGTTTGCAAGAAGGGGTGCAGTGTGAGGAAATGGAAGTGTGGCAGAGAAAGTGAAATGAGAGCTTAAATCTGTAAGGACTTTATCCAGATTTGGCTGCATGATGGCTTCAGTGATCATATAATTACTAGAGCCAAAGACAGAGAATGAATCTAATCGTTTACCAGCAGTGCTGGGATGCTGCAACAATATGTACGCCCTGCTAAACTTTTCAGGTGGCACTACGATGACCCCTTCATCCTGCACAATCTTGAGGGTGCAAGAGCCGTTGTGGCACAGCATGGCTTCTTGGGACTAGGAGAGGACACTCATGAGAATGTGCTGTAGACTTGGGAAGACCCTTGAAGGTGTATAAACAACATCTTAGACTGGTACCACCACTGGGCCTGTGGGTGGGCAGCAGGTCAAGGGGAACAAAAGATGGAGAACCCACATCCATCCTAACCAAAGGTGGGCAAGGATGTGAGGATTCAAGCAAGGCTGTTGTCCTGTCTGTGAAACTGGGTGCAAACAGGACATAGTGAATAGAAAATATTAAGACTCTTATTTGGTCAGTAGAGCTCTCGCTCCATTCACTGACATTGCAAATATCAGAAAAGCATGTAAGGGGATTCACAAGTAAGCAAAAGAAAATTTCTCATTTTCTAAATGCCCCTAGTTTTTTGCCTAAGAGCAAAGCAGGAAAAATGGTGAATTAATTCTTTGCAGTTCTTAGAATGAAAAACTAATGGGCCACACTATTTTTTCTGCTCTGAAGAGCATGCATGACACTGTGAAAAAAGTGTCCAAGTATCCATTTATTAGTGTGTGTATTCGAGATTAGAAAACAAATTGCATTTGAACATTTGTATTCATTGATGGTTGATCCAGAATATTTGGGTGATTTTTCACCCTTATTTTTGGGGGGAATAAAATTTTAGTTTGCAAACAAATGGACACAACAAATTCAATGCATTATATTATTAAAATAAGCACACACACACAAAAAACTTGATATTTACTTAAGCTGTCAAATAAATGTCTGCTGGATTCAAAAGCGTGCTCAGTTTTTGAAACTGTAGGAAAGTATTGTATGATTAGTTCTATCTTGATTTGTTTCCAAAAAGACTGCCAGATCACCACACTGCACAATTAATATTTCAAGTTCTCAGTTTCTATTTAGAAATATTATTTTAAAGAGCAATTTCAATGCTGTTAAATGCGGTTTGATAACGTTTTCTACTACTTAATTTTCAGATTACAAACAACCTAACGTTATTAATATAGCTCATCTAATATTTTATTTAGTGAAATATATTATACAGTAGATTGTCAGTGAAATACTTCACACAGTAGAATTACAGTAGCTCCTCACCAACACTGGTGTCTGCAAAGTATCTTAAATGACATCCTCAAATTAAAACTGTGAGATTTATAAGATCAAATGCTCTTTATCAATTATTAATGTTTTTAATACATTAAAAATATATTCTTCAAGATATATTGGGTAAGAAAATACACAAAAAATAAATGGTTGATTTTAGTGTTTATTGCAAACACTCTATAAATTAATGAACTGAAACTTTTGATTATATTTATTTTTTTAAGTGTTATTGTTATTATGCAATATTAAATTGCCTTTGCTAGAAAGAAAAAATACTTTTTTCCTTTGAGCTGATTTCATATTAAGTCATACATCTCAGTTACTTCTCTCTTTTTTTGCTTAGATCCTGTCATTGTAATCCATGAAAAGCTAATCTAATGTTGAAATAAAGTCACCAAAGTAATCAATCTCTGTCCTTTTTGTAAACTTTCAAACACTTTTAAATTTAATTTTCTAAGGAAAATACTGCTGCAAGATAATGAAATAGAAGAAATGCAAGTAGATGTCAGAAAGATCCACAAGGATGGTGAACTAGTCCCCTGCTCAATTATTCTGTCATTATGAACTGAGTGTGAACTGATGGTAATTGAAGCGAGAAAGGCACTAAAACACTTTCCAAAGCAACATCTGCAATGAATCAGAGGAATGAAGATAAAATGACAAGGACATTTAATGACAGGATTGTTCCCTTGCCCGCCTTTCAGCTTAAAAAGGTCTGGCCAAATTCCAGTTAGAAATGATCCCTGTACAATGAGTATACCATTTCTGTGTGATGTGTAACTGGGTTTCACAGAGATATTTGAAGAATGCAGTTAAGTATCTCTTTGAAATCTGGACCCTTCCCAAACTTTCTGGTACTCATGACACTCTGAGTTGAGCTCTTCTTCCTTCTCAGGATATTTTTCCACCCACAAAAATTTTCTCTATTACTCATGCAGAACTATCACTGGTATTGACTGCACACTGATGTTGGAACTTACTGGGGAAGCAAGTGTTTGCAGGACCATCCTAGGTCCATGCCGTTCCTCCCCATTCTCACAGTTTCCCTGTTCAACCCTCACTTAGTTATGTCCTCCCATAACACACCGCAGTCCCTCACCTGCACCAGGCTCATACTTCTGCTACAAATAAACATTTCCAAGGAAGGCAGAATCTCTTCTCAGGGTAAGCTTTTCTGATGTCCAATTACTATTGCTGAAAAAAAAAGCATATCTTTTTTATGGGCTTCTTCTCTGAAGTCTTGTTCTCATGACTGGAATTCCAAGTCACAATCAATTCATCTCTTAATAAACAAATTCTTAGATAAATACGGAATCAGATGTTCCATGTTTTCCAGACTTCAGAACTTTCTCATATCTTCTTTTTGATGTGGGCAAAGAATTGGACAAGTTATCATCTATTGTCAGAATGATAAAAAAGCCCAGTTAGAAGCAGCAATATGACATTACGAGAGTTTTCACCAAAAGAAGACAGTTGAAAAAGTATTTTTATCTTGAATAGATTTTGGATTATGTTTAACAGAACTATCACATTTAATTAGCAAAAAGAATAACTCTGTGATGGTAATGTTATACAAATTCACAGATGAAATACTGGTTCTATGCCTGTTATCAGATTATCTAAAATTAGGGGTGGAAAACATCTGTAATTCTTTGCTGATGTTGAAGAAGCAAACAAATATTTTTCAGATCATGGGAGGATGATGGCTAGCTGGTGAAACCAGACTGCACAAGGCATTAAAGAGATGAGGTGCTTGATCTGCAGTTCCAACATTGCATTGACATTTCTGCATGGAAATATTTTGGCTTTATGACAAAACTGAGAAGATGGATGGGTTTGCAGCTCAGTTTTTTAAAAACAGTCTAAATTTCTTCAGGGTATATTTTATCAGACTTTTTTTCTGTCTAAACTGTCCCCTTCAAAAAACCTGTCCATTCACAACAGTTACAGAAGAAATTTTGGATCTCCAGTTATGTGGATTAGTTCTGAATCAGCACAGCTGATTGACACCAGTGAAATGGAGTGCATAAATTAAGTTTTTACAATAATACACTTTTGCAGCTAATTGAAGATGCAACTGATGTATCTATTTATCATTCCTTTTTTTTTTTTTTTTTTTTTTTTTTTTTTTTTTTTTTTTTTTTTTTGAGTGGAAAGTAGATCAAAATCAAGGAAATTCACCCAAGGAATTCCTCTATTAAATACGCTGAAAATATGTGGTATGTGCAAGACACCTAAGATGTATCATATAGCAGTCCATTTGGCCTTCTTTCAGTGGAAAGAAGGCTCAAAGCTAAAGGACAGAAGTGTGGAAAGTGTTGGTTCAGAGTCCCCCAAAGACACTGTGACATTTACCAGGCTAAAGTGAGAAGAGATTAGATTCTTGCACTATTCCTTTTCTACTGGTACTTTAGGAAAGTGAAGTGTATTTCCATTTTAGAAAGCCACCTGTCATGTCACGCACAGCCAGTGTGAAGGCTGAGATTAGGAGTGGGTTTTTTTCTGCAGTAAATATAGCGTTTACTGACGTCTCGGAAAGACCAGAAGTATTTTCAAATTCTGAGTGAATTCAATGGCTAGTTTTAAATGAAAAAAAAAAAAAATACACAAAAAACATCAGAACAGAGTTTTGGAATAGGTTCATATCTTTTGCCTTAGTATTTTTAAATGAACAGCTTCCTTCAGAGCAGTGATATGAAATTTGTCTTGCCTTTCTGAGCTACAGGAATACAGTTTTGAGAAAGAAGGGTATTTGTTAGAACAAGGAACAAGCATAACAAAGGCAAAGGAGAATGGAAATGCAAGTGGAGAAGACATGAGAAAAGGAGAGTTGAGAGAATGAGTATGAAAATAGTTGCTAGATCTTGTCTGAATGTGGTCTGGCTCAGGAATAGGTTACTGGGTCTCTGTCTCTGCAGGTGAGCAGATCCAGAGGAACTTGCTGTCCGCTGGTCCCTGCTTCCCTGTTCATGACATTTGGCAGAATTTCTTTCCATCTTATGCCTCTTCTATATCTGTGGTTGGGAGCGGTGTTGCAGAATTGAGCGAGGCACATATTTAGTTCTGCTCCACGCCAATGACAGCAGACCTTACTGCATGCCTTGATTCCACCCCCTCGCATTTTGATCCTTCATCCTTCCACTCAGGCAGAGCTCAGCTGACCTCCTGGGAGCCACCAGTTGAGAGGTGGTGGTGGCACACACATTTCTCGTGTGGTGCCACCTCACTTGCTCAGAGCAAAAGCAAATGAGGGTACATGACTTCACAGCTCGCATCCCCAGCATGCCTGGTACCATATGATCCCTCTGAAGAGTTGCCTTTTTGTGCCACAGCACTCCACAAGATATTGGGTCATCCGAAACATTGCAGTTCTCCAGTGGACTTTTTATAGGATGTGTCTAATTGAGTCAGCTTAAGCCATAATATAATATAATGTAGTAATTGTTTGAAGCAGAAGCTGACGTAATAGTTTTATGAGCTCTTCAAGGAAAAACAAACAAACAACAACAACAAAAAAACAGATATTAAAGTAATCAGAAGTTATGCATGCACATTTTTCCATATTCACGTTCCCTATTTCTGCACCTGAAATTAGCTGGTGTATTGATAAATGAATTTATGTTGTTGATTTCACGTATATTGTTACCATCTGTGCACCAAAACTGTTTAAGAGAGTAATATCAGAAAAAAGAATTGGCATTGTAAACATTCTAAAAATGCAAGTGGGTATTCCAAGCTCTTAAACTTTTTCACCATACTAGGTTTTCATTAGGATTTGGAGTAGGGTGAGCTGGGTGAATTTACAAACCTTAAAAGATCAGGCAAGAGAAAATGATATCAAGTAAATCCCTATAAAAGCAATATCAAATCCAGCAGAAACATGTCATTTTGGTTCTTCCAAATACTTTGAAGAGAATAAAATGTGGTTTGGAAAGAAATGTGGTATGCTTTGAAATTCCAGCTGAAAAACCAAGGAAGGTCTATTTGTTTTCTTTTGTCTTTTCCTACAGCCCTTCTGGATTTTTTTTTTAGTATCTGTAAAGTGTTTTCAGACCACTTTGCATGACAGGTTGAATACACATCATTATTTTTGTTGCTAGGACAAATGAGATAATCATAAATGTTTTGTCTACAGAAAGGAAGCTGCTATCAATTTTATGTGGAATATTCAATAAAGATAAAGACATGGGCCAATGAAGCTTGTGCACATGGTGATGGCTGAGTGGGACTAGTTCCATTAGGTGGCAATTGGCAGAAGGAACAAAACTGGAATTTTGTGGAGAAAAGCAGCTGTTTACAAATTACACTTGTGTCAGCATCAGGCTTGTTGCAGCAGATATCTGAGTGTCTGTGACTCCTCTCTGGACACAACAGGCAGAAGGCAGATCACTGAGCCACAATTTGTGGTCAATTGCTTTGTGCTTATAGGTCACCAGTGGCTCTGAAGTCTCAGAGATAATACTGAAATAGGGGGTGACATGGAGAACACCCCCATCCCCAACATCTTGGCCATGATAAGACTGAACGAATCCTTGAGGTCAAACTTGGCCCAAAGAACTCCATTGTACACCTGCGTCTTGAAAGGAATTTTCCATCCTTTCAGCTCCTGCTTTTCTGCCAGGCAAGTGAAATTAATGCAGAAACATGATTCAGTGCAATCTTTTATTAAAGCTATGCACATCCTTTCGTCTCTGTAATCTTTCTCAGAGTTCAGGAAAGGAGACAGCAAAGGACACCGGGTGAGTACAAAGTGGTCCTTTCCCTGGGATCACAGCTCTGGGGCAGCCTTCCCACACTAAGGTTGCATTCATACCATTACTGTTAATAACCACCATTAGACGTAGTTCTGATGAACTTGCAGTGTTCGTTTTGAATCCCTGTGTACATTTTGGCAGCACAATCTCTGACAGCAACAAATTCTGCAGCTTTTTTTCTGTCCTGTATTAAAAAAAAACAACACTTTTTATGTACTGATCAGTTTTACTGGCTTTCCCTGAAACCTGTATGAAAAAACATTAAGATTCTCCTTTTTCATATCCTCCATACCACTTAAAATTTTATATTTCTTCTATGTACCCATGCTCTTCACTTTTCCAAGTAGAGAAGTGTTTTTATTTAGTTTCTCCTTGGGAGGGACTCCACTTATATTATCATCCTTATGGCACTTGCCTGTACATTTTCCAGTCCTCCTATGCTCTTTGGGCAATTAGAAGTCATCAAAGGGCAATGTGATGGTGTAATTTTTTAGTTTATTTTAGCAGTTTCTTTCTTAACCTTTGCTAACATTTTTCTTTCTCTCTCTTTCCCACCATCACCAGTGACTGAGCTAGTGTTTTTTGAGCAAACAATTGAACAATTGCAGTGATTTCAAAGATTTTCTCCTTAGTGGCAATTTCTACCCTATGACTGCATATATGTCACTGAAGATGTTCTGTCCTGCGTCTCTTAGTTTGCATGCGCTGACCTTTAATTCCACTTTTCTTTTTATTGCGAAATCTGTTAGCATTATGAAATCCTGATGTAACTTCTAAAGTGAAGTTTAGATTTAACTTTACTGAATAATTTTATCAGACAACTTTATTACTTCAGTATTGTACAATCAATAAATACACAGATGATATAGTATAACCAGGAGTTTGGCTGATGTAATTATTATACTACAGTAGGAAAAAAGGACACTCACCCTATCCTGGGCTCACATGATAGACTCCAGTGGAGTAGATATCCAGAAGAGATCCTTCCCTACTGGCAGTCAGTTCTTAAATGGGTCTAGGAGAGGTGGAGCCAGGCTATACCCCTTCCTGCAGCACAGGTGAATTGCCTTCACCTGTGCTCCCGTGGCTGACTCAGTGCTCACCTCAGGTGATTAATCAGAGGTTCAGGCCGTGATTCAGCAGCCCCATACAAGTATTTACATACATTTAAACTTTGAGTGTGCCAAAGACGTTTTATTGATCTGTAAGCCCTCCACCACAGGAATTGACTGTTTCTATCTATAATTTCCTGTGTTTTATCCAGTTATTACTCAAGAAGAACATTTCCTTCCTGTTTCAACACAGATTGATTTCTCCTTGGTAGGAGACTATGTCAGAAGCTTTGGGGAAATCTCAACCCAGTATATCAATAAGTGTCTCACCACTTCACATTTAGTAACTCCTCTGACAAATTTGAAAAAGGTTTGAGAAGCACTATTCTCCCTTACAAATGTTGTGTTCATTTCACCCAGTTTTTGTTTTTTTTTAATTGAACTGTATGTCTTGTTTAGTATTACTTTCCAGTCAAACAAACCTGAGGCGAATTCAAACAACAAGAAATTGGTAGCTATTATATAAATAGAATGTAGTCCAAATAACCCTAGCTTTCCGTTAAACATCCCCAGTAGATGTAGTTATATATTTTACCATGTCCAAGACACTTGGTACTGACTAAAAAACGCTTTTACTATCCCATTGCAATCTTTGGCTCTCAAGAAGTTGAAAAGATGCACTATTTTCTTTATTTATAATAGAATATTTATTAACAGAGGAAAAATGTGTTACCTTTGTTTAGTCACTCTCCTATGCCCCATTTCCACATCCAATTATTTCTTCACACTTCCAAGTCCCGGTTCAGGCTTTGGCATTTTGCATTCTTCTCCCTAATTTGTAAGTGGCTTTCTGTTTGCTGCTGTATCTGTCTAAAACACAATCAGAGAAATTGTCCTGCTGCACCTTATTTCCTGCCCGGACACCCTCTCTGCCTAGAGTGGCCCCCACCTCCCACTGCGTCCTGAGAGACAAAGCTGCCTCCTTAGGACACCCCCCCCAATGCAGAAAGTCCCAGCTTTTGATTCCAGAGAAATAAGAGAAACAGCAGCAACACACGCAGATAGAAATTCAGAGTCTGACTTAGTTCATTAAGGTGGTAGATCACCCATCCATTAGTTTTGAATTAACTGCTCTCTAAGTAGATTGTAAATCCAATGGGGCAGAGAAATTCCTTTTTCTTATGCTCTACAGCTATGTTAAAAGGGGTAAAATATGTGACATATTACCTACAGGCATCCAGTTTCTTATTGAACTAAAATCAGATATTTGAGAATCAAAGGGAAATAATGAGAGTCAATTCTTAATCCATTTGTAGGAGAATGTTTTAAACAGAACAAGTACTCAGATTAGCATGTGGTAGAAATGGGAAGACTAAATGATCCCTCAGAAATTGTCCATCTCTAACTCTGCGCCACTCAAAAACTCCACATGACACGGCTCCTTGTTAATGTGGGATTGGCCATATTTTCCCATTTGTCAGCTTTGTGCTTGTGCAGTGAACTCCCAGGAGGGTTCGCCTGAGCTCTGCCAGTCAGGGCAGAGGGTCTGGATGGCAGTGACCTAGCTGTTGTTTGGCACTGGCATGGCCTTACATTACGAAGCACTGGTGTGTCTACATAATAGGAACTGTAGTTGCATTTCAATGGCAGTATCTATAGCAGAATTTCTAATGCAGTTACTGATTCAAAAACAAAACAAAACAAAACAAAAAATCAGGAAAAGCATATATCCATTTTGCCTCCTTTCCTATATGGTAATGTTTACTAAAGTACTGTAAAGGGATAAAAATAACAGGCTTTGCTCTACATTTGTGATGAGTTCTTAGATATGACATTAGCAGTACCTTATCCAAAGCATAACAGTAATTAGAAAACAGACCCCAAGTTAGTTTCTGCCCAGAATCACACAGCGTGTGCACCTGCCACAGGGAAAAACTGCTCAGCTCATGAGGTTTATACCAGAGCAGAACAGAAGTGCTTTATTGATTTATAAATGATGCATAATTAACTGGCAAAGAGTGAACTATACCTTCAGGATCAATATCAGCAGCACAACAGATAAACTACCATATTAAACAGTTGCAAACATTGGCAAACATCTGCACATTTTTCAAGCTCCTTTGTATAGTGAATTATAGAAAGTCATGGGCTGTTCACAAGACCAGGTCACATATGTGTATCACAGAAAGGAAAGTCCCCAGATGCACACGCACAGCCTCTGGTGTTGGGTCCCTGCTGGTGGGAGCATGTGTCTCCTCTGCTGGGTACACAGTTTGAAAAGAGGAAAATGTGTGGGCACATCTAAAGGCAACTTTTGTTGACTAATCATGGCCATTCAGTGAGTGATGCTGTGCCAATGAAATCCAGCTGAGAATTACACCCACTGACGTATAAAAATATGTATTTATTAAAAAATATGAAAGAACAGACTTGGCTCAGATGTGACATTTCAGCATAAACTAATTTATTCCTCACAGGATCTTCAAAAGGGAATACTTTGCTAGAAGATTCCCATCAGAAATCTTGGAAAACTTGTAAAAATTCCTAATACTTCAGCTGTCTGCTTTAGTCATTGGCATAACCATTTACCAATATTATTCACCTTAAACAGCAAAGACATAAGAATGCTGATGCCTATCCAAGTTTTATGGGCTTGAAAGAAATTTATTCTGTTTGTTATATATGTTGCTAAAATAAGAAATAGAAAGAATGCATTAAAAAAAAATGAAGTAAAAATTAAGCTTGTGAATGGGAAGATTAACATTTTTGCTCTTTGAACTTGCATGTGACATGTGAAGCACAGCTTCAGCATTGTGGGCTTGAGAGCACAATCTGGTGTGTGCACAAAGCACACTGCCTGTGCAATGCTTTCTGCATTCAAAGTGAGCCAGAACAGCTACATAGAGCTTTTAAAAATGTTTTAAGGAAGGGAAATATAAAGTGAGAAATGATAAGGCATAAAAGTGCTTTCTTCTGTGGCACAGTACACACTAAGGAGTATTCGTGCCATTTAGTGCAGCACCTGAGGACAGTTCTGATACCACGAGTCTGCAGGATGGAGAGTACAGGATTTCTCCATCAGACAGTCAGCATCTGCTGAATGTGAAACCATGAGTGGGGCTTTGGAGTTTTCACTGGGATGGCTGTTTCACATCTGTTTATTTGTCACTTTGGCCATGTAAATGGGTTAGGCATGAAACTCCAAATCTCCTTATGGAGTATTTCTGTTTAAAAGGAGATAAGTAACGGAACATAAATGTTTTATTTTTGACTAAAGGTGCACTGATATAATATGGTAGGAATACAGTGGAAATGCCCCATCGTAACAGCAGGGCAGTAAGACTGGTCTATGGATGCCTCAGATTCCCTCTGTATCCTTATTTCAACCATGCTTCACTTTAGCAACTGCATTTGTTTCCTCCATATCATAAATATTTTATTTTCTTTCAGCCTACAAGTTCATCATTTAAACAGGAAGGCATTTAGCAGTGCTATTCCCACTCACTTTAAGGACATACTTCAAGCACGAGATAAAATCCTCAACTGATATAGAACAGCACAGCCCCCTGCGTCAGGAGGAGCTGTTTCCCTCTGCACTGGCACTGTTTCTGCCTCTCTTGCCTCTAGAAGGCATGAGTCCTCTGAGAGCCCCCTTGGCCCATCCCCTCCTAGCCTAGTTTGGGGATGAGCAGGATCGTCATGCAGTGGGGATGGAGCCAGAATTAGGCATACAAAGGCGGCGATGGCAGCAGGTTCTTTCTGCAGCTGGAAGAACCTCTCCCTGACACTGACAGCCAGAGTGTCTTCACCACAGAGAATGGAAGCAGCTCTGAAAACTATGCATCAGATTTACTAGTGACATCCCAATCTAGCAAGTAATCACAGGCTATAAATGATGAGCTTCACCTTGTGATGGGACTGGCAATGTAATGTGATTGTGAGTTCATAGCACCTGGGATAGAAGAGGAAATTGCAGTGTGTTTCTCTTGTGCATTTACATCTCATCTGCTCAGTGTTAATCCATACAAACTTGCATAACCATACACATTTTAAATGGATTCCACTGGCTCAGGTAGGCTATTTAGCTGAAGTATTATTTTAGCATTCCTTGAATGGATGACCATTCATATGAAATCAAAACACAAAGACATAATTGCATGCAGTAAGAAAAATCAGACACATTCATCCTGGATGCAACAAGGTATTTTTGGGGGGGGCATTTCTCTTTTATTCTTTTTCTCTTTTTTCTCTGCCTGACAAAGGCAGGAAAACAGGGCTGCCACAGGAAAAAAAATCAAAAAAGAAAAAAAAAAACAAACTATCAAGTATTCAAGCACTTGTACAACAAGTGAGAAATTGTATATCATAAAATCATAGAATGGTTTGAGTTGGAAAGAGCCTTTAAGATCATTTAGTTCCAATCCCCTGCTATAGGTAGGGACACCTCCCTCTAGACCAGGTTGCTCACAGTCCCATCCAGCCTGGCCTTGAATGCTTCCAGGGAGGGGGCATCCACAATCTCTCTGGGTAACCTGTTCCAGTGTCTCACTACGCTTACAATTAAGAATTTCTTCCTAATATCTAGGCTAAATCTACCCTCTTCCAGTTTAAACCCATTTCCTCTTGTCCTGTCACTACCTGCCCTTGTAAAAAATCCCTCCCTAGCTTTCCTGTGGGCCCCTTCAGGTACTGGAAGGCCGTTAACGGTCTTCTTGGAGCCTTCTTTTCTCCAGGCTGAACAGCCCCAACTCTCTCAGCCTGTCCTCGTATGGGAGGCGCTCCAGCCCTCTGATCATGTTCATGGCCCTTCTCTGGACCCACTCCAACAGCTCCATGTCCTTGTGTTGGGGTTCCAGAACTGAATGCATTACTTCAGATGGGGTCTCACATAGCAACATAGCTGGGTAAAACCTAATTCATTGGCAGTCCATGGGGAGGTCCAAGCATTTCGGCTCAATCTATAGCACCTCCTCAACAATGAGCATTCCTTGGACTTGTCCTGGGCTTGTGAGCTGCACAGGCTGGCCTGGCTACCAGCCATGCAGCCAAATAAAGAGCACAATCCAGTGCTTTCTGGATTCAGACAGAATTGAGAAATATCACTAACCACATTCCTGCTTAACCACCGCACTTTCTCAAGGCTGGAGGGAGCTGGATGAACACCATAACCCTATAACATCACATTCTCTCTAGTATGTCCATATTTCATGTCCAGCAAACTATTTGCTAGAAAGCCAGGGAAATGGCAGTTGTAGATTACCTTTTGCCGCACTATCAAATAATCCGCGGTGAACTGGAAGCCTTTCAGGGAAGATGAAAATAAGACCAGAAAGATAAATCACTTACAATCATGTAAGCATGTCACAGACAATCTTTGGTGAGGTAAAAAGGAGAAGAACTATTTTCAGAAGAACTGGATGCAAAAAAAAATGCAATAAATGGAGAAGAATTATTAGTTTTTGTTCTATAAAGTGGAATTGCAGAAAGGAAAAGAAAATACTTTTAATTTTCTACATCTAAAAAATGGAAGCCAGACACAGATTATGAAAGGGTTGAAAAATCTCCCTCAACAGCAGACTTTGGAGTTTGGGATATTTTTTCCCACTGTATTTTCCCTTCCATTTTCTTTCTTTTTTTTTTTTCCTACTTTCTATATTGATCCTACTGTTGTAAACTAAAGGCACTTAAAGAGCATTTGAGTTCAAAGAATTATTTGCATGTGTATGTGTGGGCTGAAAAGAGCTCAAAGAAGTGGGGGAAAGAAGGCAGGGCAGATTGCAAGCCTGTGAAGTCAGAAATTTTCCTTCTGGTCTATCTGTGGAGACCATCTTACTATGGAAGTCTGTGAGGATAATTGTGAAGAGTTTAAGGAAAAGATTTCAATTGTAAAAATGTGTCATTTGCCTCAGAGTGAGACTTTCACTCGGGGGAATAGCATAGAAGTCTGTAAATGTGGAAAATATCTAGACCCCAAGGACAGAATACAATTACTTAGGAGGTAATGAGATGAGATTAAGAAGGGAATATTTAGACAGAATGCCAGAAAAAGCGTGAGCTACTTTGAAGTGCTGAATAGTCTTGCTAGGGAATCACAGAAGCACAATTGCTTGAGACCTTTAAAACTGTAAGTACGTTCACATTTGCTGCAGGGAACACATTTCCCTTTGCAGGGAGAGGCTGAGTGATGCAGCCAGGTTCCTACCATTAATTTCTTCTTCCAAGATTCAGTGCATATTGCAATCCAGACATGCAAGCATGGTAATAACAAATATCTCCAAAGACACTGAGGAGGGGAACAGCATAAGGCAGGTGGTGGGTGGGCTGCAATAAGTGCCAAAGAATTTTTGCCTACTTTATCAGTTAGCTGCAGAGACTGCAGGGTCGTCTCAGCCCAGATCCCATGTTTATCTGTCACGTTACTGGATGTTTATGGGTATCACCAGTAGCACCAACAAGCACTGGAAGTCTGCATTTCTATTCTTGGCATCTTAGCAGTTGAGGTAAGGAATAGAAAAGAAGGAAACGTGCTTCTAGGCCCAGAGCGCTGCTCTGTGCTTCCAAATGTAATTCTGATTGGTTTGCAGAGGTGCAAAATGGGGCAGATGGAGCTGATTATTTTGCATCTTTCCCAGCCAAAGGATAAGATCACAGTCCATTCTCATCCCAGAAGTCAACAATTCTGCTGGTCGTGCATTTCATGTCTTGTCTGCCATCATCCCAAAGGTGTCTTAGAAGAAGGACCTGCAAAGCTCCTAGCTAACAGACATTGTGGATGCAAAAAGTTGGTATGAACTCCACGGGAAACTAAGGCAGTACTCAAAGCAGAAGTCTATTGACAATTACTAAATAGAAAAAAATACATCAAGCTCAGGAAATTCCAAACCTGGAGATAGTCACAGGTTGGAAAGCAGTTAGAAACATGTGCAGTCTATCATGTACATTTGCTCTGTTTTGACTCTTCCATGGATATCTGTTGATGGCCTTTGCTGGAAACTGTAGGCTGGATGGACTCTTGTTATGAACCAGTTCATCTGTTACTATACTTTCATGTTCTTAATATTTACAGAACCTAGATGAAAGGCTGTCTGGCTGTGTCCCATTTAGCATTTCTGTGAAAAAAATGGAGTTGCTCTGTATCCATATTCCTATATTTTAGATTATCTAAGAGACAATGGGCACTTAACCAACCGACAACGTGTTTTTTAACTGTATGACACTTTTATTCTTTTCCTATTTAAAAAACAAATGGCCAGGCACACCTTATTAGGATTCCTCTATTGAATGAGTAATACTGCATTCCTAATACTACTAGAGGGGAGTATTCCTCCCCCTGATTTTCAGCAAGTGGCAGCAAATCCACTAAGGTTATCTGTACAGTGAAATAGGCAGAAAGACGCCTGCAAAGGGCAGCTGAGAGCAAGAGTGGGATTGGTTAGTTCTTTATTTAGCATTTGGCATTTTCTTTATATAGCATTTGTTGAAAGAGTTTGAAATAAACAATAGCAACGACAAATGGTGGTTATTTTAACACCTTTTACGAAGCTAATGACTAAGAGGTCATTTATATAGGTTATATCATTAGCTAATATATTTTCCATCATGGATATGTAATTGTCATCAGTTTCTGATATTTTAACTGATTACATGAAATTAAAAAAGTCTAGCAAAATTTAATTGTTTTTTTGCCTCAAAAAAAAAAAATGTTTCTGTGACCACCCATGGGAGAAGGCTGAGTTTTTCCATTTCAACAACAACAACAACAAAAAGAGAGAGGGAGAAAAAATTGATTGAAATGATCAGTAAAATAGAACAGTAATTAATCTGCAGAATGAACCTGGGTGATTTCTACGAGGTAAATCCATCAAAAGTTTAGAATTATCTGAACGCAGAAAAGTGAATAAAGGAAAAAATATTGAAAAAATTTAGACAAAATCATTAACAAGAGACTTTTAAATAGAAGCAAACACACTTAGCATCTGAGAAAGTCTGCTAATTTTAGACCTTAAAGAGAAAGAGAGGAGTTAATTTGCAAGGGAACTGATATTTCTTGAAACATACTTGCAAGTACAGGTGACCTGCATTTTTTTAAAGAATCAAACCAGTTCAACAATGGGAAACCCCAGGTTCAGGGAGCTGAGCTGCTTTCTGAGCAGTACCTTTGTTGAATGATCAATGTGAAGACTTCCCGCAAAATTAGTAAGGAAGATCTTTCTACCAGGAAAAATTCAGTCACTTCTGCTATTGAAGAGCAATACATGTGAAAGAGAATTGTCATTAATATTGTTCCTAAACCATCTAGAAAACAGAAAAGAGCAGTTAAATGGTCAAATTTCAAACACTTCAGTGTTTGAATAATATATCAAAAGATAACTCAAGCATCTCAGTTATAGTAAGAATCAGCAGGTGAAACCATGTTAGTTAGGTTGACTAAGACTGGGGAGAATTATAACAAACCTATTAAGGAAAAACCTAATGAGTTAGGTGGGTGGACAGTGTAGAAGAGAATAAATTTCAGTCTTCAGGGGAAAACATAAATTACACTCATTATAGATAGGACTCTCTTGTCCTATCTATTGTATCTGTTTGGAGAAGGAACCGTGGCACAGAAGCAAAACAATCAGTATTGTTCTCATGGAGGCAAATCTTAATGTTTCCAAATTTTCTTTGTGCAAGAAACACCAGAAAAGTATTTGGAGGATGGTAAGTCCTGGAAATGCAGTTTCAGAAAATATAGAATGTTGTCATGTTCTCTTGGTCCAGCAGTGATTTGAGATACCTTGTCAGGTCTGTAGTTTTGGCTACTCCACTCCTTTCTGCTCTCCAGGTTGACTTTGTAAGCTGACACTATGACAATAGCCCCTGTGGCTCCCCCAAAAACATTTGTTCTTCATTGGAAGGAAAAGCAGAGGGTGGAGAAGCAAAAAAATTTTTGTAAGTCTGACCTAAATTAAAGCGTCTTCATTTTCTGTGTCTTCTAAATAGGTTTCATCAACATATTGAGAAGAATGTAGCTGTTATTTCTTTACCTTGGTTGCCCCTTCCTAGTGGAACTTGGAACATTAGAAGTCCTACACCCATTTTCTTTGAAGGAGAAAATTCTTCAAGGCCTGGTGCAATTCCTGCCAGAGTAGAGTAAAATGGAAGATGTGCTCCAACTGTTGCAAATTCAACAAATAACAGACATTTTTTCCTGTGTGTCTGGATTAGAGGTAGTATAAAACTCCTCCATGAAACACAGTGAGTGTCAGTACTAGGGTTTCAGCTCTACAGCTCCTTTCCTGCTGCAGCACACTATTTGCTAAATATAAAAACTACCAGAACACACTGGCACTGCCTATCTGCCCCCTTAGTGCTCCTCAGGAAAAAAAAAAATGTGTACAGAAAGTAGATCCAGAATGAGTGATAGGGGGAAAAGTAACTGGAAGGCAAACTGGTGGCTGTTAAGCTCACCTTAACCATGGCGCAGATACAGCATCCCCAATCACTCAAGTGAGAATTGCTATAGGTCTAAAATAGTACTCAGTGTTGTATAAGAAAGATGGAATTTGGTTCTCAATATTTTTCTTACCTGTGGTGCTATGAATCTGTCTAATTTGCTTGTCGTTTTATATAATTGTGCATTTTGTACTCACTGTCCTCAGCCAAAATGTGAGAAAAAAAGTCTGGGGTGTATTTTATATCATGGTCTACAGAACACGCTCACTGTAGGATAGACATATGTTGCAATGTGTATGTATTCTTAGGGCTTTCCAAGTTTTTCTCAGTACTGCTTTTAACAATTTCAAGGCCTTAGAGAAATGTGAGAATGGCTTTGGAAAAAAAAAAAAAAAAAGCTTTGCTGTAATGGCACCAAGCTGATTATACGGCTCATTGAGTAACTTGGCCCTATTAGAAAACACAGATTTCCCTACGCCCTTCCCATACCCTTCAATAATTGACATGCAATTGAAGACAATTTAGCAGGAACAGTTTGGCTATTTCAATGCAGCACAGCAACTGTTTTATTTCATACTTTTTATGACTCTAGGTTAAGAGAGCCATTTCAAAGAGGTATTTAACCTAGAGGCTTTGTAAAAAGGCTGGGATTTCAGTAAATACAGTGTGTGTTGTGTCTGGGGCTGAGGCTGACACCAAGCCAGATCATACTTTTCAGCTGTCGCTGCTATGTTCTCCTAGCATGACCATGATTCTGCAAAGTCTTTTGAAGCTGACTTACACAGTTCCCATTCGGAGAGTTTCCACAGAAGTCCCTACAACATTTCCCAAAAGTAGCATATATTGGAAAACATTGTTATCTGTAAGAATCACATCAGAACTGTTTTTATGTTTGTTTGTCTGTGGAGCCATTGAGAAATGTAGATTAGCTTATCGCCACAAGTAGACATGCTGAGTTCTCCCTGAACAATCAGAGAAGTCATCTGCCCTGCAGAGTAGACACGTATGTTTCAGAGACCCCAGCTCCTCTCACACCCCACCAAACAACAGGCAGCTGGCATAGTGTCAGAGTAAAGCTTCACAAACACAGGCTTTCTGCCCAAAAAAGGGATGGGTATTAGGTTGGTGACTAATGGGATGATCACCGTATTCCACGCTCAGGAACTGCAAAGAAGGTAAATTCTGCCCTCGTTCTTCATACAGACAGCTCTGAACTGAGCCTGTCTTCTCAAGCCAGGTAAAAACATTCATGAAATTCACAAGAATCTAATATTTTGGAGACTACTTCCCATTTCCCAAGTGTAGCTAAAATCATACTATGAATTCAGATGATTTTAGAAAGGAAGGCTCTCAGGTAAACAACAGCCAGCCAGCCAGTGTTATTCCCTAATAAACTGTGTGTCCTTTGGAAATCAAACTTAAAATAAAATGACTTGTTAGTTTATTTGTTTTAAATAATTTGAGAGATTTGATTCAGAAGAAATACATGGAACAGTTTACAGACAGGAACAACTGAGTAGAGTATGACTTTTCAGTCAGAAAAAGTGATGACTTAAGAGGGGCATGATAAAGATCAACACATCTGTACAGCTCTTACATTGTCTGTTATTGTTGGTTGAGAAAAAGGAGGCCTATCAATGGGCATAGTACAATGATTTTTAATGTGGTGCTCAATCAATTATTCCCTCAGTTTTTGAGGGAACGTTTGAAGGCATCACTGTGCAGAACCCTTTTATGAACAGAGGAAATGAAAAACAAAAACAGAATGAGAAAATAGGGAAGACACCCAGCCACAGAGCTGACCTCTTACTAATTATCCACATACTCCTGTCCCCATTTTTCTCTTTGACATCTTAGTTCTGCCAAATCTCACACTTAATTCCATAGACCAGTGCCCTGCCAAAGAGAAAAAGAGTGAGGGAGGGAGCAAGAGGGAAATGGTAGGATGTTTAAAACACAGAGTAGAAACAAAAAGAACTCAGTTGTACATGAAATAGATGTACAAAAGTTCTTGGTCCCTCTTGCAGGCCAGTGATATAAGAGCTAATAGAAAAAAAAAAAAAAAAAAAAAAAAAAAGGAAATGGGAAAGATATGAAGATATGAAGAGAAGAAAAAAAAAGAAAAAAAGGAGAGAGAGACAGAGAGAACATGCAATGGAAGAAGAGAGTAGAAAAAATAGCAGACAGAAAATAGCTCAGGTGTGCAGGATAAGAGATTTAGCAAGAAATATCTAAAGATGCCAGGACTGTACAGCAGCACAAGAGGAAAATGGTACTGGAAGAAACCCACCGTACACACTATGTGTGAGGAAGCAACAGTGTTTATTTATTGCAAAATGCTTTCAGCTCATAAAACCCAGGCCAAAGAAGCTATCTGCATGCTACCTGCACACTCTGCCTGCCATCTGCACACTGCTTGTAGCACTGACAGCTCTGGCAGAAAGTCAGATGTGTGTCAGAGGAATGTGATCTTTCCTGGAAACTCCTCCTGGGGCTCAGGGTGAGAGTGATTTGTGATTCTCTGGGAGAGAATATATCGATCTTTCCTCTCTTATTACTGAAAGGAGTTAGAATTTAAAAGCATATTCTTTAGGAGAGATTTGACCTCTCTGAAGAACCAGATGAAATCGATCTCTTTAGCATGAGAGTGATCTGTAATGCAGGGGAGCAAAGAATGCTCCATCCTTGCCCAGCATTTCCCATACAAATGCACTCATGAGGACTCCATCCACCTGTGAGCCCACCTGTGAGTCTGCCAGTGCTGACTTTTGACCAGGATGCTTTTGTATCGGCTTTGTGAACAGTTACTGTTTCTGTCATACAGGAGTAGCTATGCACAGCTAAAGAACAACCTTATCCATCTCACAAGTGTAACTCTCCAGGCCATTTATAAGATACATTTTATTCCAAACATGATTTATCCCAAATTTCATTGAAAAAGGATGACTAAGCAACCACGTACTCTAAGTTGCGTCAGACATACCCACCACTTAGTGGGAGCTGCTGAGGCTTTCTTGAGATCCCTTAAGACAAATTCCATAAACTACTAGACGTGAGATCTCAGAGGGATGGACATGATAGCAGGTGGTACTCAGCAATCAGATGGGCATTTTTTTCCAAATGAAAGACCTCAAGATCAAAACTGCACGGCACAGTGCCTTCTTTTTGGAGACAGAAAACAGAACCCTTACACTTCACCATAAATGTAACTGTGGAAAAATAAGGTGTTAGGGCCTGTATGCTGATTGCCTGCTGTGTTTCTGGCTTTCTGTGGTCATTTGTGACTGGCAGGAGATGGAGTTGCTCTCAACCAGCACATGCAGAGAGGGCTGACCAGCAGCTGCTGCTGGAAGCTGGGACAGTTTCTAAAGGCTGCACCATTCACCAGACATACAGCCATATAATCAATCTTTACAAGACTGCTTGAAGAAATTATGCTTTGAAAGTTGCCTTTCATGTTCTCTGAAGAGTTGAAGGGCTAACAAAAATTTCTCTGAAGCTTTAATCACTTGAACTCAATCAACTAAAACAATGACATTCCCCATAGCACAGCCATCTTCGGCTTGTGGTCTGCAAACCTCCCAGGATCCACAGGCTACTTCTGAGGGGTCAGCGAAGGGTAACAAAGAAAGGGCATCCTTTGCTTCACAAGAGTCTTTACATTCACTAGAATTTTTTAAGTGATTACTAGTGGAAAAAGTCTTGAAAAACAACTTAGTATCAGTTTCTTTAAGACGAGATCAGTGCTTCTTTACTGCAGGCTGCCTGAATTCCAAGTCTTCCCCAGCATACAACAAAAAAGAAATTGTATCTCACTGATGCAAGACTGAGTAACCACAAACCAGATAAGAATATTAATTTGTTAATTCTCAGATTGTTGTCACCACATTGTCTGATTTCTCTACAAACATTTTCGTTTATCGAAGAAATTTAAGGTTTAACAGAAGAGCTCATTTTGCATTGTCAAATACTTTTATAGAAGTCAAGATTTAAAACGCAACCTTTTTATTTAAATGGACTGTATTAAATGAGATTAGAAAATGCAACATCATAGGACTTATCAGAATGAATCTCAGAGGGTATGAAAAAGTGGAAATGTATGAAAAATTATTCCCTCAAAAATGGGAATAATCTGTCTAATCTCTGACAGTTTGCCCCGTTCAGATCTCAGGCTTCTTTGCCCACAGAATGTGTGCACATATGTGTGTCTACATGAAGACATGGAGAGCAGCAAGTTCAGAACAGCCCCAGGTCTGAGGATTTTAGTTAACAACCTCTGGAGGCTACAGTGGTAGAAGCGATAAGCCAAAAACCAAACAATAGACCAAGGGTGAGTGAGAAATAAATTTCTTTTCTCTCATAGGTATTACCTGAGGCCACTCATCACTTTGCCAGATTAACTAGTTGAAGCAGTGTTTGAAAAACTACAGTGAAGACAGGGCAGTGGTCTGGGACATCAGTTTTCTGGAGGCTGCTCCTCAACTGGGGAACACCATGGGCATGAGGCAGGGACAGCGCATGTTTACTATTACACATAATGCTTCAATTTATTCAAGCGGCAGTGGCGTTGAAAACAAACCCGATATTTTCCATATGCACACAAAACATAGTCTCTTTTCCTGAGATTTTATGGCCTAGGAGAAGAGAAGGAAGAGCAGCAAGGCCTGGCTAACCGAGCTGGGAACTGACAGCTCTCCAGAACACATAGCACTCACATCAGAGTCCTCAACCATCAAATCACCTTTCTTAGGCACCCCACAACTGTTAACGCTGCATTCACATGAAGCACCATACTACTGCTTCTCCCAGCTCTGTGACCTGATGTGTCAGACTAAGCTTTGGCCAGCTTGGCCTTGCCAGCAGTCATGGCTGAAATGGAGGTCTATAAAGCTGTGGGGCAGCTTTCATGAGTGCCTCCAGGGATGACCAACTGTCAGGAGCCCTGCTGGAAGGCTGTCTTGCCTCCCTTTACAGTTCTGCATGCCCTCTCCCTTCTGCAGATCTGATGCTCAAAGTGCACCTGATGCTGAGACTGCATCTCACATCAAAGCAGAGGAGTTTTTCTGGGTGTATCAGCTGAAATTTTAGCCCATTATTTAAAAAACCAAGAGGTTCTAGCAGTATGAAAGAATAACTGTAAAATAAATCTTTCTTTTCTTTCCTACACTCAGCCCTTCAGAGTCCAGCACTTTCTTATTGTTATTTTGCTGCATCACTTACATTAAATGCTATGATGAAAAAAGATAATACATTTATTTCAATATTTTAGAACCAAAGACCTGGGAGAGTCGGCTCAATTTTTTTTAATTGGGACTCCAAATCCCACTGCTCTGACTCAGAAACTCCTAAGCAGGGAAATTTTGAAGAGCCTTTAGGTTATGAGCCCTCCCACACTGCTTGCACAGATACACATCTGATCTTTCATCTGAAAAGATCTCCAAGGCAAATGGAAACAGGAACATGGTTTTGTAGTGCAAGCATTAACACATCAGAAGTTAAAATGCGCTTTTATCCCACTAGAGGGAGGTCTGGTCACCTTCATGTTATAGCTGAGGTGCGCAAGAAAGCCCTTGCAGTCTGTGTCCCCTTAATTCAGCAACTTCAGGGTATTCCTGAGCTGAGCTTTTCAAGTGCCCCGTGTCCCTTCATCAATACTGAACTTACTCTCTCATTCAAACGATTAAACACATTGCACCTTTCTCTAATCTGACAATTGGTCTGACAATATACAGTATTACCACACTCTGAAGTCTTCTATTTACATGCTAGAAATGTGTGTATGTATAACTGCAAAGTGAGGCTCACTGTTAAAGAGGAATGCACTTGATTTGATACCACTTTGAAAACTTCAAAATATGTTTATGTAGTTGTCATTTTCTTCACATTATTTTCACTTGGATTATTACAGGTAAAATAAGACAAAATATTTCTTGTGAGCTAGTCTGTGCTTTAACTGCCTGTTGCAGAGAGCCAGAAGAGATGCACTGGATGTCCTACCATTGACTTTGAGAGAGGCAGCAGTTCAACTCACAGCTATTTCTTGAATCAGCTGCATGAGACTCCCCCAAAACACCAGCATTCAACAAGCCAGCTCCTTCTGGGGATGTAAACCACTGCTGCTTTAGTTCCTAGGTCAGCCTTCTCCACTCTCTCTTCTTCCTCCTTCATCTGTTCAAACACAAATGCACGTATCCCCACAGATTTTTGTCATGGCAAAATCTCCTGTCTTATATACTTGTTACAATCACAGAAAAAATGTGTATTCAAACTGCTTTCTGGCTCATGATTCTACTGATGACTAGATGTACTTTAGGACCTTTAAAAGGAAAATAAAGGCAGAGACTTACATCATGCAATTGATTATGCAGCAAGTGTCAACCCCAACACCAGAGGGTTCAATCTGAATTGCAGAAAATTCTTCCAACATAGTGGCTCCTGTGCCAGTGCTTACCAACATGGGAATGCTCCCTTTTACTCATGAGAGTGGCAGCACAGGCACACCATCACAAGGAATAAGCTATGTGTAACCTATGCAAAACTTTCTCAGAGATTTTTGTCCAAACTGAAGCTGGCTTTGAATCATGTTGCTCTGAGGTTTCTTTTTATTACCTAATTTTCCTAAGTCTTATTTTCAGGCTTAGTAGTGGATAAGTGAAAGACTTAATCGCAAAAATATTTTCAGCCACCAAAATTGGCCATGTCTAATGATGTTCCACTAATGACGGATAAAAGCCTACGGGAAAAAATGTGATGGTTCTATAAGCAAAGCAGGTCACCATTCACCATTACGTTAAAAATATATGTTCTCATAATTTGGTAATTACAGGAACAACTGTAAAGTGATTGGGGAAAACATGCTTAATTTGCACGAGTTCACTTTCGCATTCATTATAGAAGAGGCTATTTACCTCTTTGGTTTTGTCCATTTCACGTAGTTCAGACAGCAAGACTGTTAAAGATTAAAGAATTTGTTAATAACTTCATGGCACTTGAATCATGTCAACGGATATGACCCAGCTACCAAGGATAATCAAGAGTACCTTCAGCTGCAAAAAAAATGATCTGATCTGATGCAATAAAAATAATTATTACATTATTCATCTGGTCTGTATAAATACAACATGACAAAGGAATAAACTATTTTCTCTTCTTTACACTTCAGCTTCTTGAGAGTTCTATAGGATGCGGCAAATTTTTTAGTTCCTGTAGTGGGGAAGGCAGCAATATGGATGGGAAGTGTGATATTCAAATCTTACAAGAAGCATTTGCCTTCCTGTGCTCCTTTCTGGTGACAGCAAAAAATGTTGGATAGGTGGCATTGTCTCCAATAACTAAACATTATATGCTTAACAATTAGGATACATATGTAGAGCTGTTTTCCATAATTGATTCAAACATCTGGATACCGCTCTTAAAGAGGTTTAGGGAGGAACAAGTTGTCCTCATTTAAGACCCTGCAGACACTATCATGATGCAGATTTAAATTTAAAGCAGAGATAGAAAATAAAAGTGAATACCGCTCTAAATGATACAAAGCTTCAAGAACAGAAGATAAGAAAAAAAAAACTTTTCTCACAGCACTTTTTAAAGCATGGCACTAATTTTTTTCTGTTCCTCATGTGAACTTGTAGCAGACAGGAGGGTAGGAGGGAGGGAAGGAGGGAGGAAGAGAGGAAGGCAGGAAGGCAGGAAGGCAGGAAGGAAGGAGAGGAAATTAAAAATAAGAAAGCAAAAAATCACAAATGCATTTCAAATGCAGCCAAAATTAACAAGGTTTTTCTTTGAAATTCTTGTTTCAGGATCCGGAGCTCCACACTGTCACTCTTCTGTAACCCCAATTAATTAGGTATTGACTTGTTTTTTCATTCAGTTAAAGTATAATTAAATGGCAGTGGTCTGTCTCTAAAAAACAGATGAAAAGGTTCTGGTAAGAATCTCTAGGTTAATCCAGCTGCTTAAAATGTGTGTTGTATTTGACCATTTGCCAAGAGAGTCTGTGAATACATGAGCCAGCTGGCATGGGGAGGGCTGGTGGGAACCTGTCAGCTGTTTAGGACAATGGCTGAAGCTTTTTAACAAAATCCATTTTCAAAATACCTAAAAATGAGACACTGTACATTGGCAGCTCAGGAATTATAGCAGCAAGAACTCTTAAGATTTTTTTCTCTCTTGAAATATGAGTTTTGACTCATATTCTGTGAACCACTGAACCAAGCCATTTATTTAGATTACTGTTAAATGTCTGGCAAAGAGACTCAGTACATCAAAGCGTTATTTTCACAATGATGGAGCCCAAGTTAGCTATTTTGACAAATATGGCTGTGCAGAAGGAAAAATACTATGTTAATGTACCATGGGCAGTTGCATCACCAGTTGCTCTTTGGGCCAGGCAGCACCCCAGCGTTGGGTCTGGATTTCAGAGCATTGTCTTTTACTCCGTGGGATCTGAGAAGAATTTATGGGGATGCTCATTTTGCCAAAGTGTGAACCACAAGCACACCATGGTGAACACTCACTCCTACACACCTTGCTTCCAGCTCCAGCTATACTTTCCTAGGATAAATGCTTAACAGCCCAAGTGAGAGCTTCACAAGCAAATATTATATGCACCTTTTCTCCTTAAGTATTTTAGACAGAAAAATTAGCCGATGACTATGCCATTAAATACATATATATATATATATATACATCTTTAGCTCCCTGTGCTTTCACTGTTTAATGAAATGAAATAATTACAGACAGGAGCAATTTTTGGAGTGCAGGGATGATAACAAATTGCCCTTTAAAAGCAGGGCTGGGTGCATACGTGGAGGCCTGGGTGTCTCGCCAGGTGTCAATATGAAACTTGCCATGCTAAGGAGAGCCTTGCAACAGGCTGTGACTTTGATTTGTTCCACCTGGTGCTTTCTGCAGCAACATGTCTGCCTCACCATGCGAGTCATCTGAGAAGCTGTCAAAAGGCAGGGAAGATATGGGAAGTTTTGAAAAACCTGGAGGAGCCTGCCTTCTCAACAGTAACACTTAGTGACACTTTTATATTTGATCCCAAATCTCGGATGCTTGATTTTCTTTCCACTGAGGGAGACGTACTAGCAATGAAAACCCTGCAGATCCTGGAGGCATTCCAACTACGTTCTCTATGGTGTGTCCTGGTGTTCCCTCCAAGGCTTCTCCTCAGCTTTGAGGCTCTTGACCACAAATGCAGAATGACCTTGCTGTTTGTCCAACTGTTCTTTCTTCTTATACATCTTAACTTTTTTTTTGCTTTTTTTCTTTTTTAATAGTAAATATAAATAAAGTTTTAGTTGGATAAAACTGTTCATATCAATTCAACCCAGCATTTGGAGTGATGTGAATTATTTTCATTCCTCTGGAAAACAAGGTGACTTTCTCCTCACTGTGTATCCAGCCAAATTCTTTGTTTTTGCTGATTTTCCAATTCAAATACTGAATTGAGCTTCCCATCTTCCACAAAGGTGTAATAGGCTCCTTCTAAACTGAGTCTGCCCCTCTCTTCCCTACACTGGCTGGATCCAAGCAGGAACCAGTGAAAGTCTGCTGCAGTTCCCAGTGGACAGCCCTGGGAGGGGCTTCCATATCTATATCCAGAAATATGGGGCTTTTTATGGCAGACTTGGGAACCTCACTCAGATCACCAGGCCTTTATGGAGGAACAAGAAATGCAGGGGAACCCCAGGACTTTTGCTGGAGTTAATAGTCCAGAGAGCTCTGATCTGGGAGGAAAGCAACAGAGAAAAATAGGAATTAAAAAGAAAGTGTGGTATTTTGTTCCAGTTTGGAACAATTATTTTTTTAATTATTTTTCCATGTTTTTGACAGCACAGATTTCTATGTGACAAACAAATTAAAGATATATTAATGTTTGACAAGACATAATGCTGTCAGCTAGAGATGTTCACCAAATTATCATTTACTTTTAACAGTTTAACACCGAATCGATTGCATTCCATTAGTACTATGTTTAAAATATTTTTACAGAAGCTGAGCCAAGCCAAAATGAAGAGCAAGTTGAAAAGCAAGTAGTTTAAATCACTGTGCTCCAAAGAGTTTGAAAAGTAATCAAAGACAGAGGAAAGATGAGTAGCTGAAATATCTGATGCATGAGCTTGAGGATGCAGAAAGGTCCATGGCAACAGCAGTATGGGATGGTATAGGTGATGTGCGAGGAAAGCTATAACAGATTTATTCTGCCTGTGCATGCAGAGCTGTGTTTGTTAGGGAATCTCCTGTAGAAACTGGTCCCTTTTCTGGTGCCTGTGCTCCCAGGGAGCAGGGCTTTGCTGCTCAGCTCTGAGGTGATGTAGAGGCAGGTTTAAGGGCGTATTTTTCTCCAGGACCTCCTTCAGGAGACTAGTGATTCACTTCAAGCTGGCCACCACCATGGAAGTTATTTATGGTGTGGTTACAGGAGCACATTCCTTTTACCAGTAAGTCTCAGAAGTTGAATGAAACCCACCAAACTTGAACAATAACCAGGGGTTGACCCTAGGGAGAGTCAGCAGAGGGAAATATTCAGAGTCACTGCAGTAATGAATGGGCAGCCATTAATTTGAAACAAACCACAATGTTTCTTTTACTCAACATAGGCAATGAAATAATGAAAGGAACCCACAAGCTTTCAAAGCGGCAGCATTAGCCAGATTTCCACTGCCACAAGATCAAAGCAGGGGGATTTGTTAGTTGTAGTCAGACTGTATCAGACGTGGAGAGGCACCGCCAGCCTAGCTGAGCCCAGGCAGACCCTCAGCCCACCTTTGCCTCCCTATGCCTGCCCTCCAACACACAAAAGATATTTATTTACATTATCTCCCTCTGTTCTTTCACGATCAGCTCCATTAGACAAAGTAAACTGTAACATCCCTTTCTATTCCCAGGAGTCAGTACCTTTCCTTCCATGTTTGCTCAATGCAGAAATGAGCTGCAGGGAAAGCGGGATGAATTTCATTTCCCACTTAAGTGGGAACAATCTGAAATTTGTGTTTTTAGAAGCACATGTGGTTTGTCTGTCACCATTTCTATCTTAAGTTTGAATTTATGTCTGCTGGCAAATATTGCTCCATAATAGGCCACGGATTTCCAGCTTAAACCTCTGCATGATATCCTTTGAAAAAAATTCAAAGCCTGCTTTCTTATAGTCAAGATCCTTCAGAAATTTGCATCTGAAACACACAAAAATTAAAGACATATGATTTATTCACTAATTTTAATCTTGACACCTATCACACTATTGAATTCCCTAGTACAAGTGAGTTGAAGCCACAGCTCTCGAAATGCTTCTTGCTTTCAGGTTTCAAGCAGGAAAATGAAAGCACTGATGATTCTGGGCAATCATGAAAATGGACAACATATATTGGACTTGGTCTGCCTATGTTTCCTTTTAATTTCAGTCTTACTCAGCCATTTTCATTTCCTTTTTCTCATCTTCTACTTTCTTCTCTTCAGATTAGTTTTCTTTCTGATATTTTGTGTTCTGATATTTTATCTCTGAAGTCCAATCCCATTTATCTGCCAATTTTCCATGAACAAACCTATAGCTTCCTGTATTGGAGAAAAGAAGGCAACTCCAGCAGTCCACGTGTCGGAAGACTTGCATGTCACCATTTCCCCATATTGGAGTCAGAGGGCGAAGGGATTCATTCCTTATTTCCTAATTAGCATTGAAAATATGAAATTAATCCTGAAAGACATCACCTTCAGAAGATCACAAGAGTCAGTCCTTCACATTCCTGGAACCTGAGTAAAAATATAAGAAAAAAAACAGGGGAGGATATGATACTCTTGCAACTATTATGAATGATAGATTGCTCTCAAAGAACAAGGAGGAAAAAAAGCATAAATCCAACAAAACAAAACCAGGAACTATATCTTTAGAATAAATTTTAATCCAGAATGATTATTGCCTACTTTACAGAACAATACATAATTAATCCTTTAGGTTCAAATCACCTTAATTTTTTTTTCACTGTAGGCAAATGCAAACTGCAGTACCAGCAGGAAGATAGAGTTTGAGCAAGAAAGAGTTTGAGCTCAGAAGGTTCCAGTACTGGTGAGAAAGGCAAAAAGAAACAACACCTTGTCAAGCACTCAGCAGGAATCTTTTTAGAGTGTCACTCAGTGAATGCAGTAAAAGCTAAATCAGACAGAAAAGAAAGGTGTGCATTTTAAGTCCAAAAATGTCACCACTGTGGTGGAACTTGTAAAGGCAAGGAGAAATGGAAGATACGCGATTCATTTCAAATGGGCATAGAAGACTGTAGGAAAGATTTTCAGAGTCCAAAGAGCAAGCAAATATTTATCTAGCAAATTAGATACAGAAAGAGAACAGTGAAGTAAGTACTGGTGTCCAGAAACTGTCCATATTGATGCAACATTTGAGATGATGAGGTTTGATATGAAAACCTTGGAAGACAGTATAAAAGATATTGAGGTAAGTGTTATACCACAACCCATACCCAAGTTAAGCAAAGAGAACGTAGGAAGTTTTTATTGAAGTTACATGCTCAGTATTTTAGTTCCCTGAAAATCAGACCTGAAGAATAATGCCTTTATTTGAAATTAGTTAATGAACTTTTGTTACACTTTGTTTGGACCCTGCTAAATGGGTCAGTAAGTGGGAACCACAGACCTGTGCATAGTAGGTTTGATGTTGTGTGTTGCAGTGAGGATGTTTGCTGGTTTGTTTCCTTGGTTATTGTTGCAGTTGTTTTCATTTTCTTTAACAGGGATCTCTTTGAAAAGAGGGTGCTGCAAATTCCCAGAAAGAATTTACTGTTACTGTAGCAAATGTAACATCTGCCACGTATGGATCCATTAAACCAATTCTTTCAAAACCAGTATTGCCAGATGAATGTATTTCATGATTACAAAGAGGAAGAGCAAACTATTTTATGTGGCCACTAATTGTCAGTGGTTTCCTTATGTTTCCCAGACATTCTCAAAGATAACGGGAAATGGTTTCTTCACTTATGGATGTTTTTGATTTTTTTCATTTGCCATTCCTTTCACTTCGGGAAGAATAACCATGATCTCAAAAACTTCATGGAACAGAACTTTGAAAAAACTCTTCAAATAAATTTTAAAAATTATTTCCATGCTTTCTATTTCTTCAGTAATTTAACAATATATGAGATATTTTTCAGATCATTTAGCAAGCAGTACACATAGCTCTCTCTGTAGTTAAGAATTTGAAATAAAAACTTCTTCAAACATCAGATTACAGGGTTTTTGTTTGTTTGTTTGTTTGTTTTGCTTTAAAATGCCACAAGGAAACATTCCAATTATTTAAAAAAAAAAAAACTTAATTTTTTTTCTGTTATAAAACATCATAGATATTTCCCATGCATTGTTTCACTTCTGACGAAAATGTATTTTCAGATAAAGAATACTTAGCTTCAAAATTTGTGGTCATCCTTAAACTAAATTTACCCTATCACTGCACCACTACCAGGAGAGCATTTCAAGGTGCTATCAGTAGTGCTACATCTCAAGGTGCCTTAAAGGGATAATTCATTTTCTCTTATTCTGCACCTAGCAAATCTTTTTATAATCAGAGAATTAGCCACTGCAGAAATGCAGCAGAATAAATATCCTGAGGCTTCCAAGAATCATGCAGATAGCTTTAAGGTAAAAGCAAGCAAACAAGAAGCACCAAATCAGATTTGCTTGTATCTGCAAATTGTTTTAAAGGACATTATGCTTTTGCATCACATGCAGGGACTGCAGATAAATGCAAAGAGGTCGGGCAAGGTGAAAGACTCAGAATTTTCTTTGCCTACAGCATCCCCATGAACTGCTTGCTGTACAGTTATATCACTGGAGAAATAGACAAACTCGATCTATGCCACAATCTTATCCCCACAACAAGCCTTTCTAGCCTTCACAAATTTCTGGTCTCACATCATCTGTCTTCTACACTTCCTTCCCTTTCCCTTTCTTCTAAAACCACTGCATTCCCAGCTTCGCTGCTGAGCAAGAGGGGCTATGCGTCTGCTGCAGCAAGATGAATTGTGACCAGGAAGGGCCCAATGAGCCGAAGTTTAAATGATGAGCCAAAATTCCTCTCTGTGATCTGTTCTGCTCTGCTTTGGTCTCGTGCTGAGGTGTCAGGACAGCAGAGGTACAAGGCTGCTGACCACTCTGGCAGCCATAATTCAGGTTCTGTAAAATGGGACTAAGGCTATAGCAATCACTGTTGATCAAGTCACAAGATCTGGATGAGCTTTGGTTTGAAACTCTGAGGAGCAGGAGGGCTGAATTGAATGGTGGTGCTAGCCAGGGCTGCCCAGGGGAGGTGTGTGGTTGTTCACTTAAACAGTGAGGTGAGAGTTCAATGCTTCGGTCCAAGTTGCTTAACCAGCAACTTGTGGCCTTCACAGACATGGAGAAGGGCATGAGGGTTCTGGTAGAAATAGTGTTCCCCGTCGCTATATGCTGTGTACACTTCCCTTTTACACACTCAGATAGTTGTACTGAAGTAGCAGTATTTCATGTTGAACGTTCTTATATTCCTCTTGTTTGCGGCCAGGCAGCATTCCTGTCCCATTCCTCCATGACTGCCCAGCGCATGCTCCTACAGCATTATCCATTCCCAGGTCAGTAACCTGCCATATTTCTTCCTCCTATCTGCAAATCCATGTTCTTCTATCCCTTATTCAATTAAGTCATTGCTGTACCAAAGTCCCAAATCAATAAAAGTCAATTTATTTTTATTTTTACACTAAATACAACCTGCTTAAACACAGTCTCTTCTTACTGAGCCTAAAATAAATAAATAAATAAATAAATAAAAATGTATATTCAACACTTGTAAGTCAAGTCATTTTGAAGGTATGACAAGCAAGAAAAAGTTGGAAATATGATCCAGAAGCAAAGAATGGAATGATTTGACACACCATGCATTTAGCTATGATTCATCAAACTTGGGGGAAAAAATCAACTGCATGGTAATGTGAACAAAACTTTAGAAAATGAGGCTTATGTGAGGGAAATCTTTGAGGTATAGAGATGAAATTGAGGATCCTGACTGGAAGCCAGGATCAAGTCCAACTATGGAGCAGCTACTACAATTTCGTAAAACTGTACGTTTGGCATAAAAAACTATCACAGGAGAGGGAGTAAATGGATCACCACATGGAGTAGCTAAGCAAACATGTGTTTTTATTTTCAAAGAACAGCTGAGATTGGGTCAGCTGGTTGTGATAAAAGAGGTTTCACTGTTTCTGAACTGATATATAGGGAAGGATTATAGGGTGCTCCAAGAGTCAATGGAAAAGCAATTCCAAAATAACTTAGCAATTCTAAGTTCCTTTGGTATTTTTTGTAATAATATTTGTTACTGGAAATTTATTTGGTACAAAATGTAAATGTTATCTATCATGTTTCCTTTGGTAGTCACTACTGTAAAATTAATGTGCTGGGGTTTCTTTGCAATGGAAACTGCAATGCTTTTGAGCAGTGAGAACACTGTGAAACAGAAGGTTTGAGAGCTCACTGGGGGCACATCAAGTTTTGTGCCGTCACAGTTATATCTCCAGGCTATCATGACTATATCAATATATTATAGCACAGGAGGGCTGTCAGTGATCTCAGAAGGAAACAAACCCACTCTTACCAGATTGTTCAATTACTAATTTACAGGCTGAATCTAGGGAGATTGCAGTTCTGTGTTTTAACACATAGATTATGTTCTAGTGTGATAGTCACTGTGAGGGGAGAAAAACTGCTTTCTTCACCTGGGATAGATCTGTTTAATTATCCTATACTTCTTTTAAATTCTATCCTATGTTCTTTCTTTTCTGATTTCTTCCTAAACTCCCTCTCCCTTTTCCTTCCATTTTCCTCAAAGTGCTTTTGAACACTAAATTCCTCAGCAATAACCTACTTTTCAGAGAAGTAGCCTAGAAGTAAGAGACGTGTATCTGGATGTGAAATGAAGGCATGGCAGACACCTCCACGTGAAAATCTCAGGAATTTTTGCTCTGGTCCACCTTCCCAAAACCACTGTCTTCTTTTTTGTAGTCTATCAGAGAAAACTTCCTTTGTCAGTGGCAAACCACATAAGATTGTGCTGCCAGACTTCATGGCACATCTTCCAAGAATCCTTTTTCTTTCTGTTTAGCAAAGGAAAAGGCAACCCTTTTCCAAAACTTTTTATATTTTCCACCAGCTCTGAAGTGGAACCCATCCCTGCTTCAATAGGTAGACCAACAGATTGAAAGTTATTCTCTGCAATGCAGATTATTTCTCTTCTCTTCCTTAGAAATGTAGTTTCCATTGTTTTAATACCCAATCTCTAAAAAGGAACCTCTCAAAAGAGTGTTTCTTCAAGACCAGTCTTTAGATGCTGTTATGGATCTCACTGGCATTTTTCTTCTCAGGATCCCTTGCTGATGTCTTGCTCTATTCTCTCTGTCCTAGCCTCTCTGAGTCTGAAGGTTTCAGATCATCTTCCCCTGCGGTACCAGGGGTGCTGAGCCTGCCAGAGGATCTAACTGGAAAGACCACTCTTTAAAAGGACCACAGGAATCCCAAAATAAACAACAAACAGACACACAGACATCTGTATCAACTTGAGAGATGGTGTGCCATGAAACGATTGTAATTATGTGTGATATCACTCTTGCAAAAATCTATCTATTCTATGATGCTGGACTTCACTGTGGAGTTCAGAAGAACTGGTACCACTTCTTGGATTTATTTCTGAGGTGGAAATGCCTCCCTTACTTACTCATTACAACCTATTTATCTTTTCTCAGCTAGGATAAGTTGTTAGGAAGGTGATATCAAAGCACAGAGGACAATCAAGAAGTAGGTCAGGACAGCCTAGAAGCAGGTCAGGAGAATATGCAAAATAAGCAAAAAAATAAGCTATGGTGATGATATCTCTTTTAGAGTGAAATTCTCCCTAACCTTGAAAAAACACCCAAATTTTGAAAGCGTGCAAGTCTGCATCTGTACAAAGCAGCCTCAATTCCCTTGACAGACTGCATCATTTAATTCTTTCTGTACCCCTCATTTAATGAATGGGAACCAAAAATCTGAAAATACCAAAGAGAAATGTAAGGTGAAGGTGAATCTTTGGGCTCCATGCAAACACAAGAAAAATCTCAGAAAACATAATTAAACCCCAGCTCACTAAGTGTCCTATTGTGACACAAGAAATGAGACTCTGTTCACCCAGAGGCATTATTTTTCAATCAGCAGAAAAGAAAAAAAATTAAGAAGAGACAAAAAAGGTTCTGAAGGAGTAATCTTTGTTGCTTTATCAGTGAAGACCAGGTGAAGAACGCACTGTTTGTAGTAGCTAAATATTTGGATTTTACATGAGCTGCAGGAAATGAAATAAGTCACCTGAAAAGATTAACTATGCATTTTCTAGGGTTGATGAGTTGACAGCTCAACAGAGTTTCACAGATCAGGTTAGAGGCAGTACAACAGTATCTCATTGAGGAGGAAGTACCATCAGCTAATGAGAGAAAATTGAAAAGTTGCTATAGTGTGTCACAAAGGAGGATTCTGTTAGACTTTCCTCTTAATACAAACAAATGCACCTGCAACTTGCCTAGGAATTTAAGCTGGATTCCCCCTCCTCCTTCATCTCCTTAACAACAACTGGAATGGGCTGAAAAGGTGGATTTACAAGAATCAGAAAACAGGGCTTGCTTGTAATTTAAGAACAGTTCTATGAAAAAAGAGACAAGTAAAATGTGACTTAAAGCAGTTCCTTAAGATACAAGCCATAAAGGGTATGTGTCTTTTAGGAAAACAAAACAAAACAGAGCTGAGAACAAAGGCCTTGCAACTTCATCTTTGTCCAGACAAGTAAACTGATCCTCCGCTGCCTGTCTTGAGCCACCCTTCAGGTTATGGTGGGGAACAGTGTGGGAATCAGCTTGCAGCTTCCAAACTTCAGTGAACAGAAAGATGAAGTAAAGGTTTCCTGAACTGAAACTTTCTGCAAGAACAATTTTGAATAGCCTAAGCACATAAAAATCATATATAAAGACTGTTATTTATGACTCTAATGATTTTATTTGCCAGCAGTTAAGGAAATACAGTGGTTTCTAAGATCATGGTTGTATTTGTGTAGATTTAAAATTACAGAATCACAGAATCACAAAACGTCAGGAATTGAAAGGGACCTTGATAAAATAAAAATACTGAAAATCCATTGTTGGGTCCAGTATTAAGACACTAAATAACATAGCTATCCTTTCCAAAAGTGAATAGAAATGTGGGATAAGGAAATCCCAGGAAAATCCTGACATGAATTTACTTTTGCGAGTGCAGGCAACAACTTTTTAAAGACTATTAGTAGAGTTTAAAAATCTCTCCTGACAGCTGTCCCAAGAGCTAAATGCACCTTGTCTAGCATGTAGTGCATTCCTCTCCAATCAAGAGAAAGGAAAAAATGAAGATGTTACAAGCATGCCGTGATTAATAAAAAATCTAGATGAGAAGCTCCTGTGCCATTTTTCTTCTGCTAGAAAAGCACTAACATAGATTGTCTAGAAAGATCAACAGTAGGCTTTAGGCAAGACATGTAAGGGGGACACCATAGGCCTGACCCTACTTATAGTCATCTTACAGCAGTGTACTGTATTTGACATTGGCTAAGGGGTTAATCAGTTTAATTTGTGTAATTTGTGTAGTTGTGTTAGGTTGCTTAGGCTTAGGTTGCTGACTCTGTAGCTGATGGTCAGCAAGCAGTCCAGGAGCTCACATAGTGGGTTAATGGGGCTCTTATCAACCTGATTTAGCTGCAGGTGTCCCTTTTCATTACAGGGCAGTTGGATTAGATGGTTTTTAATGGTCCTTTCCAACTCAAATGGTTCTATGATTCTATGACTCTATGACATTTCAGAAATCACACCAAGGTTTCTGTAGGGAAGAAAATTATTAACACTGTCCTCAGTCCCAGAGACACAGCTGTATGCAGACCACCTTTTCTGCTTGCTGTTCATGTTCTTGGAGACCAGTATCCAACAAATGTTGGGGTGAGATCCTCAGTGCACAGCTCATTGCTGTGTACTGACCATTGTAATGATTTATCTCCAAATGTGTTTTTTGAGACATGTGCAACACATGTTTGAGTTGTGCTGTGTCACAGCAATTGCTTTAGTGTGAAAGAGGCTTCAAAATACAGTTCCTTAAATGTCATGGCCACAGTCCAATTTTACTTTAAGTTACTCCAGTGTAAAACAGAAGTAAAGCAGTGCTGCTGAGGACTATAATTACAGTTTAGCAGTGACCTTCCAGCTACAGTGCAGTGGCTGTCAAAAAGACCATTCACAATTGTCCAAGCACAATTTTAATGTGCAGTGCATCACTTTTTTTTTGTTTGTTTGTTTCAATTTCAATTTCTCCATCACTAAATGTGAAGGATACTTTCTACTTAGAGCTGAGGAAGTATGTACAAATCTGTACAAAAAAAAGTAAAGTATGAAGACATTTACTGTCATTTCAAGAACACATTCTCATGCAGTACATATTAACACATCTCCTTTAATGGGGAAGAAAAGGATTTAAATTGCAGTAAGTGACATATTAAAAACGCAATTTTTGATGCAAGTGGTAATATACTCACTGTTAAAAATAAGGTCTGCTAGATTTGTTTACTATGGAAATCTGAATATGTTTTTCTTCACCCTCTGGCTATGAATTTAAATTCAGCTGCCAAACTCCAGGGCCATATTTCATAAGGGTCTCAATGTGCCCTGCAGATCCGTGCCTCTAACTCTTTGCATGCTCCCCTTCTGGTGCCAAAGTATTTGTACGCTCAGAATTCAGAGTCCAAAATGTCATTTCTATGCATCATGGCACCAATTCAGCAAAACGTGTACATTCATGTTCAAATCTCAGGGGCCTAATTGGTGTTTAATGCACCAAAGCTAAACCAGCTATTTCCAATGAATGTGTCCACTGAAGCATTTACTTTAGGTCATTACCAAGGTTTTCTGTTTTCCAGATTTTTATGCAAATATTTTCTGTGTACACCTTCAGATAGCTCATGGATGGAATCCTGTGGCTGCAGAGAGGGATATTAACTAAGAAAGATCTGGTCTGTCAGCAGGCATCTGGATTTTCTGTGCTTAATGAAGCAGCCTTCCAGAGTTTGGAGCTTTCACCTATTTCAATTGTAATGCACCCAAAAGCTCAAGAGCTGGCAGAGATGAAAATATTTGGAAGCTGCCTTTGAAATTTTGGCCCTAAACCTATCTCCCCATTATTTCACTACTGGGAAAGTAGGAGAATATTTAGGCTCACTACTTTAGGGCAGAGCCTCTGTGGTGATAAATCAGATACTGATCTGTGGGTATGAGGTAAGTCCAATTACCACAGCAATGGAGCTGCCTCCCACTGGTGGCTATAGGTCAGCTTTTTGGGCTAATCACCTTAGCTGGATAAGTGTTCATAAATCAAGAGCGGCTTGGAAATCATCTGCTTTTCTCTTTGTGTGGCCAAGATACTCCTTGGCAGTGCTTCCCACCAGAGGATGGAAAGTGCTGTGAAGGCACGGGAGGAAGGGACTCTTCACCTGGGAAGCAGCATAAGTCACCAGATGTAACAGTATCTTCACAGGGAGGCCATGGGAATCAGCACTGCTTCTTGCTAACTGCAGCTAGATCCCGGAGCCAGGGCTTCTTTCTCACCCTTGCACTGCAGAACAGTGAAAGGTTTCTCCACAGACAAAGAAAAGTCAGGGAGGGAGAAGCTAATCCTACTGGAAAGCCCTTTGCATGCTTCTGCTGTGATGGTTTGTAACAGGCACAGTATAATATACTTTTAAGAGACATCTACACTTATTTACTTCTAGTCTTCCCATCATAATGATCACGCTGTGGTAATCCCAAAAGCATGGTTGAGAGATGGGAACCATAATGTCCAACTTGTCTGGTGGAAGCTGGTGGGTATAGGGCACTCCATGCTCCATGCCTGTCTTTGTGGTATGTCGTGGAGACCCCTTGCAGCAGTAACAGTAAGTCAGCCTTGTAGCCTTGTGTAAGCTCCACAAGGCACTGCCAACATGGTCTTTTCCAGTCTGGGTTTTGGCCTTTTGGTCTCCAGTGCATGCAAGGCAGAGACCATGCTGCCATGAGCATGGGCTGGAGGTGGTCTCTGCAGAAAAGTTGGAGGCAGTCAAGACAAGGATCATTTTACCCCTCCCTTTGTCACCATTCATTGTCTTTGGAATCCTCCATAATGGGAAGAACAAGAAATAGAGGGATGTTTTACAAGCAGTTATTATTTTTTAAGCATATATGAATGCAGTTCACTATCTAAACATTCTCATTAGGCAGAAGATATAGAAAGTAGCGTAACATGGTAAACTCATATTTCAAACACTGTAGCATGACCCTATTTAAAGCAGTGTATAACAGAGAAGGTGATGGAGATACAGAGCAGTTTGTACTCTCCAGTGAGTAGATGTTTTCTGCTTGGATAAGGGAAAAAGCAGGTCTCTAAAATGAGCCAGCCTCAAGATTTTGAGTAAGGGACAGTTGTTCACTGTATTTAACAATGCATTAACTGAGACACCCAGTGAAATTACCAAGAATCAGGTTTAAAACAGACATAAGAGATTTCCTTCTAACACACAGCATAATTCAACCCAAGGGCTTGTTGCTGTGAGATGCTGCAGAGGCCAAAAGTATAAATGGGTTCAAAAAAGGATTAGTCAAATTTATGAAAGATAGGTCCATTGGTGGCTGTTAAAAACAATGGTCCAAATGCAAAGTCTGGCATTAGGGAGTCCCTACACTGTTCACCGCCAAGAGCTGGGGGATTATAGGAGGGAAAGGAATGTTCTCTACTATACTACATGCTGTATTTCTTTTACTTTTCCAAAGCATCTACTACTGCTGAAGATAGGATATTGAACTAAACAGATGTGTGCTCCCAACTCCCAGCAGTTTCCATGTTCCTCCCAGTGCTAGGGATCGGCGTTGCCTCATTGCAAGCTTCTATTTGCTTTGCAGTAAGCTCTAAAGCCACACTAGGCTCACAAGTATCTGACTACCTGCCAGTCATGCATTAAGCAACATCATTAACATCTGTCACTAACACTTGGACTTTCTTTGGTGAAATGCTTTGGAACACTTTCAAATGTTTATCTTATGAACCCTGGAGACTTTTCCTTGCTCCAGACATCAGCTGTCCCCTTGTCTCTGGCAGTAAGTCCTTTCAGCCATACTTTCATACTCTTCTGCAAGCTGCAGTTTCATTTCACACTGCTTTGACTACTGTCAGATCTGGACTGATTTTCCATTATGACAGCTCAAAACTATATGTTCTCTGAATTCACTTAGAGTTAAAATTATTTTAAACTGCTCTTAGCTTGGCTTCTTCAAAGCTTAATATAAGCTATGCTGTGTTTAAGCTCATGCAACTAGAAATTCAAAGAAAACCTTGAGCGGATAGGGCTTCCCCAGAGTTGCCTGCTCTGATGAATGGGGCAGAACATGTCTGACAATGGCTGAACACATGCAAGAGGGAGCATATGGTTGGGGACAAGATGCCAAATTGAGTAAAGCTGGGATTTGTGGCTTCTGGCAGTGCTTTATGTGCACGCAGTGTGGCCACTGCAGGAGAAAGCGGGGCGGGATCCAGAGCCTGAGCCTTGCAGTGAGTGCATGAGATGTGGTGGCTCTGTGCAACCTCAATATTTTGTAGTAAACGAGAATAATTACCTGGGATTCAACTCCAAACATTACCTCTCTGCTGTGCTTCTTCTATTCCACCCCACATAAAAATTGTCACATCACCAGAGGGTCTCAGCATGTCCCACTGACAGATCTGCAAGAAACAGGATCACTGCAAGTATCTGCAGCTTTTACAGGGATGAAGGCATGAAGATCACTTCTACCTTACAAACTTCTACCTTACAAACAGCTTACAAACAGAAAGGGACCAACTTTTTACATGGTCTGATAGTGATAGGGCATGGGGTAATGGCTTTAAACTAAATTTAGGATAGATGTTAGAAACAATTTTTTTACTCAGAAGGTGGGGAGGCACTGTCACTACTGCCCAGAGAAGCTGGGAGTGCTTTGTCCCTTGAGCTGTTCAAGGCCAGGCTGGATAAGACCCAGGGCAGCCTGATCTGATGGGTGACAGCCCTGCCCATGGCAAGAGGTTTGGAACTGAGTGATCTTTAAGGTCCCCTCCAACCTATGCCATTTTATGACTTCTTCTGAGGCACTGAATATATTTACTTAGGACACACTAACTCTATTGTTAATACTAAGAGGAAAATGAAGACACATAACAACAGTATCTGATATGTCTGCCTTTCTCCTACTAGAGAAGCCCAACAAAAACACATCTTCAGTGTAGGCCAGGGGAAGCTTTGCCCTTCCAAAGGTGCCATCCATGACTCTGAGCACTCTGCAAACATAATTTAGTAAATCCTATAAGTGGAAGGGCATGTGGCATTAAAAGGCTCCACCCTTCAGGTGCTGAGTGTGAAGCTGGTTGTGCAGTCATTACAGATGGAAAATGAAGTGAGGGACCTCTGCAAGAAGCCTTTGGCCATAGAGAAAAGCTGCTTGGAAATCAGACTTCTAGCCTGAGAGCAATATTGTTGCTAGGAGAGGTGTGACAAGGGCTCAGTATTGCAGGGCTAATTAGGTCAGGCAACATGTGCTCTGAAGTCAGCTCCCATTCCAGAGTTAGCTTGCTTGTCCCACGTTCCAGTATCACTGGAGATCTGATGCAACCAGCAAAGGGAGGCCTATTCATCAAACCTTTCCCAAGCACCTTGGGATACACCCACTCCCCCTGAGAAGTTTACAGCTTCTTTCCATTGACAGAGAAAGACTTTGGGGGAGCTTAGAAACCTAACATTTAGACGACTACAGCTGGTGAAACAGACGTAATCCCAAAAGCTTAACTCCATTCCCAGAGATGTTAACTGGAGACATTCTGTTGCTCTCAGTAAAATCCACTGGGCATATTCCTGTTATTTAGTTTATCTCCCACTAAATCCACCAATGTTTCTTTCTCCCCCAAGAAATAAAACTGAGTTAATATAACAATAGTAGCCATTGTTCACAGTGTACTAGCAATGTGTCCTGGTTGGCTACTATACGGATGACAGAATAAGGCTAAGCCGAGCACTTTTCCAAGAAGTTCTGGCAGTTCATACACTGCTTACATAAAAATAAATAAATAATTTGATTGCCCCTAAAGGTAAGATGAAAAAACAATTTCTGCCAAGCAGAAGAAAGACAGTGTTGGTGCAGGAATATAAGCTAGAGACAAGTTAGATATACTTAAGAGAACACTAAAAGAAACATAAAATAAATGAATTCAGGAATAACTGAAAGCACATGGTAGCAGAAATACATTATCATGTGTATCCACTGGGGTGTTTAATTATAATTTATTTTGTATATATCAAAGCCGTGCATGAATTACATCACTTGCGTTTTACAATGTTTTCAGTAACTGCATCTACTTGTGTCCAACTAAGTGCAAATGACAGGCAGGAGCTTTGAATAATCTGTTTTCACACTTCAGAAATTTCTAGTCATTTTCCATGTTAACTTTCTGTAGAATTCCCTGTCTAGTTTCTGTTGAGCAGTCTCCTTTGACACACAGAAGTACTTCTGACATCCCTACTGAATGACACACCAGATGACTCACAAATCCTTTAAGAACGGTCTTGAACATCCACACTGGGACACATGATTATCAAATGAAAATAAGAGTATTCCAGTTGCTGTTGAGTGAATACTTGTTCTTTTGAGGAAATTTAGAAGAACCTGAGAATAAAAGGTGCTAGGCCTGGAGGACTCTGCTCAGGTGCAAAGGCCATTCAGTTAGGGAATGTGGGAGACTTGGGGTATACTCTCACTAACACTACATAGCGTTCAAATTTTAGCTCAGATTAGAAATGTGCTTTAGAAGCAAATCTCCCATCAACCCCATTTATTGTATATGGCCCATCTAATGAAATACAATTGAGCATTTTTTCTGTGAGACCAGATTAGCACTACTCTAAAGCAAATTGCCTTAAAAGATGATGTCATGTAGATGCTGAGTCTTCAAAACCAGCTGGTTTGCTCTATGGATCTAATCCCTCTGGCATGCACTGCTTGCTAACATAAACAAAAGCCTTTCTACCTTGAACACTGGGAGAAACTTGGGTTTGTACTGCATTTTGTTTATCTTCAGGGAATAGAGACCAATCCTAAGATATAATCTTTGTCCTAAAATGCAAAACCTGTGGATAAACCTATACCTGTTCCAGGAAGCAATCACTATCCTGTCAGAGAGGGCCATGTGGTACTATTAGTGCCTGGCATTACAGCACTGGGACAGCTGGGAGTCAAGGAAGCTTTATGTTGAAAAGTGCTCTGTGTCCCAGAAAGCTCTAGCCTAGCCTCACACACTTCCAGACCCACGGAAACAGGGAGATCCCAATGCAGTATAGGACTTTCTCTTCGTTTCGTGTGGACAGTAGTTTATGGGCCCAAACCATTGTTGACCACAACGTGCTGTGCTTTAATCACTCTTGGCTGAGCCATGACCAGCAGGACACGATCTCCCCTGCCGCTTGGAGAAAGACCCCTTGGCAGTATAGATCCAGGTCTGATATCTTGGCTCCCACCAAGGCACATCTGATGCTTTCCTTCTGCAAAACAAACTCTTGAACCTTTTCAGGAACGAATTAAAACAGCAGATAAATGGGAGCTGACGGCAACAATTTATGTGGTCTTGTGAATATCTCGATTATAATACAAATCAAGGCACAATCCAGAGTGGAAGCCCTGCATATGCGCATGGCAAAGCTTCTGGGACATAACTGGTGGAGTTGCTGACATATAACCAGTGGATTTCACCTGCATAAAACGTCCCTTTTTGCTATTGTTCTGTCATGGGCTGCTGGATTTTCCCATCATCTCAGATCTGGCAGCAACACTGCATAATGGCTACCCTTCTATGACAGGAGTAAGATGTTACGTTTCTGCAGCTTGGAAATTCTCTTATTTGTTTTGTCAACAAATGGAGTAAGAAACTAAAAGGTGTTTTGATTCACAGGTCAATTTATTTTCACTAAACAAGAGCCCTTATGTCAGTGTCTTATCAAACACGTTCCTGTCATCACAGGTATGTACTAAAGGAAAATATGTGTTCAGACAAATCTACATCGAAAGGTTAAAAAGATATAAATGACCCTGGGAGAGGTATTCTTCCCCACTGTTTCAGAGGTTGGTGTGAAGTAAAGCAGTTGCTCCCTTTGAAGAGCTGCCAGCAAAAATAGCTCAGAGTAAGAATTTTGGTTTTCAGAACAAATACTGAAATGCAAGAAAACTATGAATATACAGTATGGTTCTGTGAGATTAGACAACTCAAGCAGAATTTAGCTACAGTATAAACAAAATATCTTCCAAGCCACTTTTTTTTTTTCCTTTGGTCAAAGGTGTCAATTATGTAAAATGATGCCATGGTAGTAACAATAGAATTCAAAGGCAGATGTGCGTCTTTCAAAACCATCCAGATTTTAGACTTCCTCGGCTTTTGAAGGCAAAGATTTCACCTGCAAAAACAATGGGGGAGTGCAGGATCCCAGCTTCTCTCAGCAACCATCTTCACAGATCATTCATTCTCCTGTTTACACTGATTTATTACTGATTTCCACCTAACTACTCATGAAATATTTTTTGTCATTTGTTCTTTACTCAGAGAGAATGAACAGGGATGTAACAGGTAACTGATTTCAATAGTCAATCAAAGCTTTCGAGTTTCCCAGAAGGTCCAAACAATTGACAGGAAAGAAGTTATAGAAATTCCCGAACAGCAGAAGAGAAATATCTTTAACTCTGGAACAGATGTGGTTAGGAATTTACTGTGGACAATCTTTTGCATTTTAGCCTTATTGCTAAGCTGACGGCTGTCTTTAAAAATGTCATGTGAGGTATCTGGCTGTAAATCTGTCCCACCTAACTTAATCTTTCCAAAAGGCATTTATTTTCCTGAAGGTAATGATAAACAATGAGCACCTCAAAGGAGGATGCACTTTATATGTAACCTAAACGACTGCCTTAAGAATTGTGCTCTGAAGGTGTGCACCTGTGTTCAATGACTGCAGGATACATCCTGGATTATATAACCAGAGGCACACAGACCTGAAACACCTTCAAGATCCTAGTCCATATGAGGCTGTATGTAATGCACCTGTCTTCAGTGGGGCCAGATACATGGCTATAAAGGACCACTAAGATCATCCAGACCAACTGTCCACCCATCTCCACCATGCCCCCTAACCATGTCCCTCAGAGCCACATCTCCACATTTCATGAACGCTTCCAGAGACTTCATCACCTCCCCAAGCAGCCTGTTCCAATGCATCACCACTCTTTTAGAGAAGTTTTTTCCACTATCCAACCTGACAAAAGATAGACAATTTTATCCACCCTCTCCAGAGATTCCCACTTTTGCAATGGATGCTGGAGAACACGGTGCCACGCAGAAAAAGATATATGCCTCCAACAGGGACCTAACAGCCAGCATGAGCTTTGGCTACACGTGGATATGGTTGTGCCCTGCTCCAGAGATCAGGGCAGTACTTGGATTGCCTCCAGCACGCATCTCCTAGACATTGAGATTATTTAGCATGATCATCCCATATCCAAAGATAACAAATCTGACAAAACTAAATAAAGCTCCTGTGTGGGTGTACAAAGCCCCAAACAGAAGCAAGGGGTTTCTGGTGCACTTCTCTGTGTGTTCTATGAGTCTGTGAGGCTCAGAGCTGCAGGAGAGGGCAGATATATGTAGAACTAAGCTTCAGAAAGTCCACAAATGGAAATGTACTGTATATCACAACCCCACAAGACGTGTCTGGAGAGAGATGGATACATGTGTGTGTTGGCTTGCCAGCAGAAAGGCACAACAGTAGGGCCCAAGAAAACTCCAGTACCAGATGTGAAAACTCCTCTCTGCTGCAGCCTGTTGCGCTGGCTCTGTATTGGGCTCTCCATGGTGCTCAAAGGGAAGCAATAAGTTCTTGGTCCATGGACTGCGTTCTAACTGCAATGCAAAGCTCCCACCAATGTCTTTTCACTCTTAAAGTTCTCCAAAAAGCCCTTATCTTTTTTTCAGATAGAGATCTAATCTTGTATCTGGAAAATTATCTACTGGAGCCAAGAAAAGGCAGCAGTATCAGAGGTGGCATAGGAGAATAGCATAGGAGAATTTAAATTGCCTAGGAAGATCGTTATTGTTTACATATGTAGCAGCACATCTAACCTGAATACGTCAGAATCTTCCCCTCATTCACTTGATTGACTTTCCCAGCCTGTGTGCTTGTACAACTGCAGAAAAACAACAGGTGAGTATAAAGTTTGCATGTTCTGCTAGTTATTAACAGGCGACTAAAAGTCTATTAGAAGACTACAGTGGAACTAAAAAAGAAGCTTTGCTGCCAAACTCAAATAGCAGAGAAAAAAAAAAAAAAAAACACATTGAAAATAGAAGGAACATGTTTCTTCATGTACTTGTTTTCTTAGGAGTGCAGCATTTGTGATTTCATATTTCATGATGACCACTACGCTGACAGTTCCTTTGGAAAGGTAGACAGATTGTTCTGCTCCAGAACAGGGAGGAAAATCTGTCTTTACTTTTACTCATTCCTGTTTGCAAAATTTTCAGCTGCTTACTCAGGTTTGAAGTATTTGAATAACCAGATGAAAAGGAGATTGATGGAACACATTTGCACTACACAAAGTTCCTGCTATGTATTTTAATTGCTGCTTTGATGGGCATATCAGAGAAGGTCAGCAGAAGTGAAATGAGCTATGACTTGGGTGGTCTCTCTCAGCTGAACCTCTTATCTCTACTGAAGTGGGGCAAGAAAGATTTACAAGGCAGACAGGATCTGAATGAGCCTGGAGACCCCGACTTTCGCAGAATGATTCCTGTACCTCAGCATTAAGCTTTAACAGCATGTACCTCGCTGTAAAATATTCGGGCGCATGATGTGCTGCCTATCTAACCTCAGCAAGAGTTAACTACCCCTCGAACAGGGCCAGGGACACAGCTGGTGTGAATCAGGAGAGCTCTCATCTCCTCAGAGCTGCACAGATTACCACTACTGAAGACATTGTCTAATGCAACTCTTTCTTGAATGCACTTACTTTGAAATTAGTTTCTAAAAGTAAAATGGACAACAAAACCCAAACAACTCATATCCAAGCTGTTCTGTTTATCAGAAGGAACCAAAACTCACTGGAATGAAAGCATGAACTTTAATGAGGTTTAGCAGCTCTGCTTAGAATTTGAAACTCACTTGAGAACTGTGCTCTAGCACAGACGCTCTGCCGAGCCTGTTTCTCTGCAGAGGCTGCTCTCATTGTAAACGCACCCAGTTGAATCACTCCCACATTTCTGCACTGTTATTGTGGTACCAGGGCAAAAATATTTGGCAGGTATTTCAAAGTGAATGCTTCAGATGGAATGACGGCAGCTGAAGAGCAAAATGCCAAGATTAAGGAAAGTGTACGCTCTGCTATGCAGTGAAGCTTTTCTGGAAGACACACAGAAAAGAACATAAGCCAAATTTTAGCAAAATTTCTTGTAAGTTCTACTAGAAGCATGGTAGTAAAGTGGTCAATATTTGATGGGCAGTATTTACAGGGTTGGTCAGAACACTGCAACAAGAAGAAAAGTTCTCCATCTGAGTGAAAATAGGGTTTTAAATTCATCAGTATTGTAAAGAATACACTTTTCAGTCAGGAATTCAACTCTGGTAATATAAATTCCTTACAGAAAGGCTCCGTGTATAGAAAAAGAAGATATTTTTTGTTATTGTAGTGGCACATTTGCCTCACCAAAGCTTGGACAGCTTCAGCCTTTCCATTAGAAGTTGCTGTTTTCAGGGATTTTTATAACTTGGACATCAGAGTTGGTTTCCAACTATAACTTGGTAAATAAAAGCTCAGTCTGAGATCCACTTATGATGCCAAAGTTTAAAAAAACATTAGTTTGGACAACTTAGTTATAGAAGAGTTATAGAAAATAAAAGTTTTCTGGTCCTGTACCATTTAAAAATGCCTTTGGTTTACTAAGGCAATTTGTTAAGCAATTAGTCCAATTGCTGTAATCCCCTTTGGGGTACTAAAAAGCGAATGGCTGAGACACTAGACGTGAAAATGGCTTTACCATATGTAGCAACTACCTTTCATAAAAAAAATATTAAATTGACTTTTCAATCTGATTCATACATGCATGCAGTGGAACTGTTCACCTGCTTGTGCCAGCAAGAGCCGGTCTGACTGGTGGTACAGACTGAAATGTGCTCTCTGCAACTCCAGGAGCCCACAGAATGGTTGGAGGATCTCCAATGGGCACTCAGTAGCCTTGCACACAAACATGTGTGCTTTCTATGTGCATCCCCCATCAGTGCCCATGGGAGCCTGCTGCTTGCATGCACAAAATGAGATCATCTTAAGTAAACACAAGATGTAACTTCCAATTTGATTGTGCATTTAGATAGGAAACAACAACAAAAATACTGGTGGGCTAGAATATTTCACATTGCAGTTCATCAGTAGTTGGGTTGAGTGCAATTTCACCTTCTCCTAATTCAGAGAGGGTCTGTTCTCATAGGCTTGTACCGTTAACCACCAGCCTGCCATGCCCCATTTGAGCTGCCTGAGAGAGGCAGGGCTGATTTCATACTTGGCTATTGCCAGAAGAGATTTTCCCTGCACCTGCCCACCCCCCTTATAGGGTTACAGATTCCCTTCTCTCGTGTTTGCCCTCATCTGGTTTGGGACAGCCCATTCAGCCCAGTGAGCCAGCCCATTGGAATGTAACCAGAAGAAGGGGATGGCTCCTGTGGACTGTCACCAGCTTCCTTGGGTGGTGGTGGGAGCAGTAGGGTGAGTGGGACCCTGATGTACAGTGTGCAGCATCCCAGCCCCCATCCCAATGGCTAAGCATTGCCACAACAATTGTGAGATCTCCGCACCCATCTAATTGCATTTTGTCACGACCTTTTTCTCTCAATTCACCTAACACATTATTCCTCCATTCGTTTTCTTTGACCTTGAACACTTGTTTATTGCTCCCATACTTCTGTGCAGGTGTTCCCACAGAAAAGTATAGACACATGCACTGCATTATGTACATGCAGTAAATCCAGTGCTTCTGGGAAGCAGCAAATGCTTCCCTTATGGTGTGCAGATACTCACTAAGTCCAACACCTCTGGATATGGCCAACTGGCCCTATATGTGCAAATCTATATTGCAGAGTGCATGCTGTATGTCTGGTGCTTTTGGAAGTCTGCAAATAGTATGCAAGTGCTGTGTCATTGATACATGCATGTACAGTTAGTCTGTCCAGTTTTTTTCTGGACACTGCACAGCTCTAATAACTATCTTACAACCACGCATTAGAGTTTCTCTGTTCCTGCACATTAGATGGATCTGAGATTTCTGGGTACACTGAAGTAGCTCTGGGATGCTCATTATATGTGGAGAAACCTCTGACAAAAGTAGAATATTCCTAAAATCTGTCTACAGACAGAAATTGAGTGGAAAAGAAATGTTGGAGACCCAGCATGCAGGGTAGCCCTCAGTCTACAAAGCTCTGCATAATTCCAGCCTTCAGATCTGATTTCTTTTTATCTTCCAGATGCTACCAATAATTCTGCTATGCCATCCTCTTCAAACCTCTGCTTCTACCTGAAGCAGGGCCCAAAGTTGGCCAAGGCTTGGAGGCAGAATTGCCACTCATTTTCTGGGAAATAAGTGAATCAAGAGGCACTGAAATGTTTCCAAATTCTAAAATTTTATTATTTTATATTTATATTTATATTATTATTTTATTAGAATACAAACTCATGAACAAAGCATCTCTTTAAATTGATTTAGCTCAGACTTTACCTAGAAGGTAAAGCAGACTACATGAAATGATTTGAAGATGAATCTCATTTTTTTCCGTTGCATCTTTCCCTTCACATCCGCTTGCTTCTCCTGCACACTTAGTGGTTTCCCAGGTCTGAACAAACAGCAGTTCATAGTGCAACCTCCTATTTTGCTTCAATCCACTCACAGCTCACAATGCTTCCCTACCATGCACAATTAAATAACATTTAGGGAGGGAAATATCTCATTTCTCAGAAACTGGTGCAACAAATAGGACTACATAATCTCTGATACCTCCTTTACTGAGCCTCCAGAAGCAGCTGTCAGCCCTCCTGCAGCAAGTCAAGAGCAGAAAAATCACTGCCAGCAGCTCCAGCATCTTTCCCACTTGCATCACCCACCATGCCATCCCACTGAGATGCACCTTCCTGTTCCTATGAGTGACATAAAAGCTGTTCTTGTTCAAAATCCTACTTAAATATGCTTTTTCTCTAGCAAACCCATAAAAGAGATCAGTGGGTAATAGATTCACATCTGAGGTAGGGATTAGGCTAGCAGGTGGAATTTGAGCCATTTCGGGATGCCATCAAGTTCTGCCATGCTGGGAAGAAAGGCAGATATTTGGTGTGGCCCCAGATGAACAAAATGTTTAGGAAGCTGTCAAGTACCACTGCATGTGCCAAAAATGCAAGTCAAGGCAAGTGGATGTTGTTAGCACAGGCAAAAACAAACCCTTGGAGCAACCTGAGAGTAGACGTGTTGACTTTGTTTATGGCTTGTTCCGCATGTTCTTACTTCCCTGAAATGTCAGAAGTTACAAAAGCTAAATGAGTGGCACTGAGCTGCAGCACCTGCAGCTGCATGTAGGATGTCGCAGTATGTTCTGGCTGCTTAGAAGAAGCAGATCAGGAAAACAAACAGCAAATGAATTTCTGGCCCTTACCATAATCTATGGGGTTGGAATTCACCTCACTTGTTTGCAACCATGGGAAAACTGGATGCATTGAGTGGGCTAGTTCATGCTTTTTCTACAGCCAAAGGGAGAGATAGTTATCTTCAGAGAGCAATCTGCCCAGTGCAGGTTTCTTAGAAAGTTGGTTTCACAGTTGCTATAAGCTGATTTAAGTGTGGTCTGCCACTAAATGGGTGTAGTTTTCCTTTCTGTACAAACAGCTAGTTGTTCTTATCACAACACTAGTTAGTTGAGGGAATTAGACTACGGAAAACATCTATCTGAAGGTGTGATGATGTTAGCAGAAATCCCAACACGCTCCTTAGTGTTTCTATCCTGCCAGTTTTCTCCATCTATCTGTTTCTCTTATTCAGAGAAAATAATAGCAGAAAAGTATGCTTGTTCAGAGAGTTTTAAATTATTGCTGTAATTTCAATACAGGCACCGAAGTACTGAAGAAGAAACAGATACAGAATTTGAAGACTAGGCTATAAGTTCCAAGAAATTATAAATGCCTGTAAACCCATTTTTTGTACAAATAACATTTTTTCAAGGTCTTAAACACCACCATTTCAGCCTGGATCAACTCGAACAGAAGAGAAGGAAGAGATACCAGAGTGACACTGCAGTTGATTCAAGGAAGCCAAGTTATTTATCAAGCATAATCTTATTCTATAAATGGCCTCAAGTTGTGCCAGGATAAGTTTAGGTTGGATATCAGGAAAAACTTCTTTACAGAAAAGGTTGTTAAGCACTGGAATAGGCTCCCCAGGGAGGTGGTTCAGTCACCATCCCTGGCTGTGTTTAAAAACTGTTTGGATGTGGTACTCAGGGACATGATTTAGTGGAGGGTTGTTAGGGTAGTATGGTTAGGTTGTGGTTGGACTTGATGATCTTTAAGATCTTTTCCAACCTGAGCAATTCTATGATTCTGTGATTCTATGAAATATTATTTATTCTGTTGAATAATTACATTATGTGATGTTAGAATTAATCTGGGCAACTGTTCAAGATTTTCTGCATATTGTCTTGCAGAAGGTTGGAGCCAGACATGTTCACTTCTTATTTTTATTCTTATGTTTCTTTATAAATTAATGATAGAGTATTTGTTTTGATTCCAAGAGAAATCCAGAGCTTGAAATTCCTTTTGTTGTCCAAAATGCACTGCATGTCTCAGTTCTCTACTCCCATCTATCCAGAATACATAGTTCCCTTTCCTGCATGAGCAAGATGAAGCACAGAAGGAAAAAAATGAAGGTAAAGAATGTTAAAACACAGCTACAAAATTAGGAAAGTAATATACGTTTTTCAGTCTGAAAGAGACTTGCTTCAAAAGTGGTAGCTGAGGTGCCCTGATACCAGTTTCCCTATCAGCCAAAAAAACTATAACTATTGGGCAACTAGTAAAAGTCCATTTTGTGAGTGTCTGCTAAAATGGCTCATTTGGTAAAGCTGGTACAGTCTGAAGCGCTGGCCTTTGTTTCAGTAAAATAACTACTCAATCAAGGGTAATCATATTTGATCTGATCAACAAATCCTGTAGCTGTTCTGCATGCAATGCCTCTGCCATTTTTTCTTTTTTTTTTTTTTCGCCTGCAAAGGCAGGTGGAGTAAAAGCAGCAGAATGGGAAGGCCATCGGGCTTCAAGACAGACAAATCTGAAAAAGCAGAGGTCATGAAATGCATTTATCTGAAAATGCGTTGCCCACATATGGAAAGGTCGAGGCAGTAGAACAGCTAGGTGCATCTCCTAGGGGTGGTTTAAAGTGTGTGTCCAGAGGAATGCTTTTACCTAAGCAAACCACTGAAGGAATGAACCAGTACATGAATCATGTGGAGTCATGGCATTGCACCTGTGCAGCTCAGGAGAAATTCCTCTCCCCTCTGGGTACAGCAGCTTCCCCCATTAAAGATAACTGTGCCTAATAATTGTACATGTGGCACAGTTTCATTGGTGCTAAGGCTCCCTAACCTTTTCATAAGAGAACATGTGTTAGAAGGGAACCTTAAATCTGGTTCAACTCCCCTGGAGTGAGCATCAACAGCTAGATAAGGTTGCTCAGAGCGTGCTACAAGGTATTGCCATGTCTAATATCTCTACTTGTCTAGAGACACTGAACAGGTATCTGCACTGAAAAAAAGAATTTGCTGCAAGTGCAGTTGTTCTCTAGTTGTGCTTATCAATCCCCACCTGCCTCGAGAAGATCATGGTATAACCCAGACTATACAGTGTGTCATTGATCTCAGAGTTCTGATCTCAAGTGAAGTTTCAGCTCCTCTCTTGTACTTGCTAATCTTGACCTCAAAACTGCCTTTTGATGGTTTCTAAAGTATTTGGATTATCATCAAATCAAACACAAGAACAATTGTAGCAACAATTTCCCTGGTCTCCTGAGTACCTTCTCATCTGTTCTACAGCTGTCCAAGTTGGAAATAAAAAAAATGGAAGAGTGAAGGAAAGGATGATAAGCTGCAGCTTCTTACAAAATTGACCACCTGGTGGTTTATCGGAATTCAGTCCCCCACCAGCAGAGTGTGAGTATGGCCCAGCATATATGGTTATAAGTGGATATACAGCATGATAGTCTCATATACCTCTAGCATACTGATGAACAAAATTTTGATGAGTTAGGAGAAAAATCAGACAAAACATGGCCAACATAGTGCTATATTACTTTAATGTTTATATGTAGATCATGTCCTGAAGAGGAGATGAGCCACGTGGTGCAGATGTGGAGGATGAGCAAGAGTTACGTGTCTGGAGTCACAGCAGCAGCATGCAGTGCTGCACTCTGTGCCACATCATATTCTGATGTCCCCATCTCTGATCCCGGTGAACTGGAGTTTCTGCTTGATACCAGATTTCCCAGTGATGTTCTGAAGTTTTGTCTCTTTCTCATTTTGATTGTATGCTGACGTAAGAGAGCCTTACCAGGAAATAATCCTACACCTTTGCTGTGCCCTGCCCAAAGCCATGAGTCTTGCTTAGTGCCAGACGTGCTATATTCTGCTGCCTGCTTACCTGCATTTTTCTCTTCCCTATGCAGAACATGTCAACACACTGTTCAGGAGCAGCCTATCAGGCTGGAGAAATAACTCCAAGGTCTATAAGCACCCCCAGCAAAGTCCTCTTCTGGGATCAGGCCAGCGCTCAGGTCATTCAGCAATTATTCATCCTTCTTACTTAAAGCTATTGTCAAAGTTTCCGTCTCTTTACAGAGATGTGGAAAACTCTTTGAAAAAGAATAGGCAGAGGCCATGCAAGCTGCTGATAATCCTTTGCTTCTTTGTGCCTCCAAAAATAATCTCTGGAAATGTTGAAATTTTATAAAACTGTAAAAAAGGACTAGGAGGTGAGCAAGAAGGATGGCCCTACCCCAGAAGATGGCTTGTGAATAGGATCTGTCAATGAGCTGCCAGCAAGGCTCATGTTATCACAAACCATTTTGTTACTTTTGATGCACAGAGAAGACAAACACCTGAAATCACATTTGATGTCACAGGGAGCTGGAGATGCTGTGAAGTTCACTTGGTGTGGCCCCCAAAAATCTGCACTTCAGAAACTGAGGGTTTACTTTAAATATCTGTTCAGAAGAATCTAAAAAAAAAGAAATGTTATTTTCATCATTCCCTAAAGTTTCTCTTTACTTCAGATAGACACGAATCCTGGCTTTTCACCTTTTTTGAGAGCATGGCTATCTCACATGATCATTGGCTGTTTTTTTCAAATTGCAAGTTTCTCAAATTCTCCATTTTGCATATATTCTGCAAAAGCTAACTCTTTCTACCTTGAATGCCCTGAGGCACTCTGTATTATCCAGAGCACATCACAGCTGCAAGCGTTTAGGTTGCCAGCACCTAGTCACTGAAAAAGTAGAATCTTTCTTTCAAGGTTAAGGCATAGTATCCTACCCTTGGAAGATATCTGAAAACTTTGTAAAACATGAAATGTCGTAGGAAAAAGAAAAAAGAAAAAAAAAAAAAATAGGCCAGGCTCCTAGCCCTCCTGCATTCAGCGCTAGAAGTTCTGGTTGTGTGTCTAGGGCCACAAACACTCCTTCAGTTGATTTCCATCCCCAGCCACCTGCTGCTGAAGGCTGTCCCTATGCTAGAGAAAATATCAGTGGATCAGGGACATTTGGAACGGTGCTTATCTCCTTTATTTACCCAGCTGAAAGCTAGGTACATAGTTTGAGCTAAGTAAACAATAGCTTCTGTGAAAAGAAGAGGATAAATCCATCGGTGTGCATCCCTCTCTACTGATGGACCCAAGGCAAGTAGCTTAAGGCAGCTGCCTGACAGTAAATTGCTGAAGCTATGTGAGATGAATCCTGTCCTAATGCATTTTCTGCCAGAGTCGCAATGAATATTGGTATCTTTCTTACTTAAGTTCACTGGAGCAAATTAAGATCATAATCCTAGAGTAAGTTCAAAAAAATGAATTACTGTGCCCACAAAAAAAGAAAAAAAAAAAAGAAAAGAAAAAAAAAAACAAAAACAGCTGGCTTTAGTAGAGTTAAGGATTGGTTTCTGCAGGTTTATTCCATGTTGGCCTCTTGTCCCTGTCTTAAGGTCTTTTCATAGACAGATCTTCTCTCTTTTTTCATAAGCTTCCTGGCTTTCTTGTAATAACTTTAACACTATCCCCTTGACATTGGTTTAATACAGTGTTAGGTTTAGTATTATTACTAGAAAAGGAGACAGTATAAAAAAAATGTATCTATCATTTACTAGAGTAAATTAAGCTGAAACTCACTGGACTGAGCTGGAATTTTTCCTTCTTGCAAAGCAGCACTTAACAAGTGATAAAGATCACCTAATTCCAGCAAAGGGGAAAAAAAAAGCTTGCAAGAATGCTATTGGTAGCTTTTGAAACAAGAAAACCTCTTTCTGCGTTCACTGTAAAAGAATAAGAGTCTGTCAAGTTTGCAGTTATTGGCTCTGCTTAACACTTGCTAAGCACAGTATAGACTGTTTTAGCCATTTGTACTTCATGTCTTATATAATAATTTCCAAAGTCAGAAATGAAAATAAAATAAAAGGCATCAGCTAATATAAAATGGCACAAGATTAAAAACTCTTAGCAGCCGTAGAACCTGGCAAGAAAGAACAAAGAGGTTTAAAAATCATCATATTTTACAGCATTAGAATGCCACACATTAAATATAGATTTAGCTGCTGATTATATTGTTACACATTCCATTGGTCCCATGCCATTGGCCTTTAGGACTTCATTACTTATGTAATTCCAAGATCTGACAGAGCTAGAGTGAAATGCATCTGATCCCAATGAATGGCATCAGATGAAAAAAAGTGGATTTTAGAAGAGAAAAATATCATTTTAATTTTACTGCAAGTCCACTGATTGGTGACAGATGTTACCATTCTCATTTAATTATTCTTGATTCATTTTCCAAAGAAAAATATAGATAGATGTCAAAGTGTTTGAAGTCACCCAGATAAAGGGTTTATTTAAACAAGTTTTCTTTATTCCTTTTTTTTTTTTTTTAATCAGCTCTCCATACTGAGGGAAATCTTACTCAAAGCAATACATACAGTCTTACCTCTACAAGTTACAAAACTCAAATGATACAGTGTATGAAAGTTGCATTTTCAGGTCTGTGACTTTTATTGTTAATCAAGGATGAGGGAAGAGAAGAGGTAACTCAAGAGGAAGGACTTTACAGTGAGCACTGGCACACTGATGAGGCCTCTCGTTGCAAGAAATGCACTGAGGCCTTGGAGCATGTCCAGAGAAGGGGCAGCAGAGCTGTGGAGGGTCTGGAGCACAAGTCCTATGGGGAGGGATTGAGGGAGCTGGGATTGCTCAGTCTGGAGAAGAGAAGGCTCAGGGGAGACCTTATCACTCTCTACAACTGCCTGAAGGGAGAATGTGGTGATGGGGAGGTCAGTCTCTTCCCCCAGGTAGCAATGAAAGGATGAGAGGGAATGGCCTTAAGTAGTGCCATGGAAGATTCAGGTTGGATATTAGGAAAAATTTCTTCCCCAAAGGAGTGGTGAGGCAGTGGCACAGGCTGCCCAGAGAGGTGGTGGAGTCCCCATCCCTGGAGTCACCATCCCTGGAGGTGTTCAAGAAACGTGGAGATGTGGCAATGAGGGATGTGGTTAATGAACAATATTGGTGATAGGTGAGTTGATGGTTAGACTAGATAATCTTAGAGATCTTTTCCAACCTTAATGATTCTATAATTCTAAAACTTCCGCACAGCACTGTGTCAAAGGAAGCACCTCAAAGTAAAATATAATGAATACCTGTATTCATAGTTACAGGTATTAATGTACTTAATAGGCATAATTTATATGAAGAAATATGTCTAAATCCCAAGAAAATGACAGTATGAAATAAACATCTGAAACTGGACTGATGTTTTCTTCATGCCAGAATATGAGCAGACACCTGTCAGCCACATGTCTTAGTGGACAGAGGGCTGATGCAGACTGAGAATTTGCCTCTCACTTTCTCAGCCCTCCTGTTCCACCTGTCCTGTAATGCTGTAATGTTTCTGAGAATTAAATATAAAAACTGTTAATTATTACATTTATCCTTTTTATTTTAAAGAATCAGAACTATTTTAATTCAAAACCCTACTTCAATTTTTGGCTTTTCCTATGCACTATTTTTAAAACAAATGCGCTTTACAATAATCTGCGTCATGAACTTCTTTGTGTAACTTTAATCAAAACGCAAAGTTTTTTTGTTTGTTTAATCTTTGAAAGTGTAGTGAGATTAGTACCTGAATAGAAGATGCTCATTTCTTGGAAGAATAAGATGTAGTTAAAAATTCTGTTGCAATGAGACTGTATGTAAATGATTTTTTAAATATGATTCAGGAAGCATTTATTTAATTCAACAGGAGAAAAAGCTTTAAGGAGGTAAGCTGAAAAAATTACCCCCGATCTGTGAAAACCCAGCAACGCTATGTTGTATTTCCTAGGTAAATGCATCTCAGGTATTTGAGGTGCTCTGATAGACTGCTCCTAGTGTGGAGAAAGAGAACTCAATGAAGGCATTCAGCACAGGTGTGCAAGCTGTCAGCCAGAGAATAGTCATCCCTCACCATTAGCTTTGTTGACAACTTCATATGGCCCATGGTATATCCGATTTCCAGTCTACTCTCTCTGTTATTCATGCTTGTCATTGAAATGAAACTTTTGCAGATGTGTGTGGTTTGGATATAAGAATAAAACAATTCACATGGTGGAGCCCAAGTTCAGAGAGCCAGAAGATGCAGCCCTGTGGCTATGTGAGACCTCTCTCTGGGGCAGGGAGACCCTGGAGGAGCACCCAGCTCCCAAGCTGCTGTTGGAGACCAATCCCTGCGTCAGATTACCACTCTGCTTCATGGTATTCCAGTGATGTTTTTTGTGAGCCCTGTAAGCACAGAGTTCACCATCACTCACTGGAGCTGCTTGTGCCTGGCAGTGCATCAAGCAATATTAGTTTTGGACCCACAGAGACTGCAACAAATCAGAGCCATTCCATGACCAGTGCTTATCAAGTATAATATTTTGCATGGTCCTGCTGTCCATCTGAATAATATCTAGTAAAATTCACTGAGATTTCTCAAAATGCAGCTTCAAATTATGGTTACGCTCCTGTTCTAAGTAACTTATTCAAGCTGCCCCATGTTTTTTGTGTTCCTCAGTTTCCTTTGATGTGGTACACAGTAATTTGTATTACAATCTCTGCCTTTTTTAAATAAAATGCTTAATCATGTTTCATTCTCAGAGTCTTGATTTAGTTATGGATAAGAAAATTGGGTACAGATTTTACTTTTCTGGTTTTGCTTCTAAAGATATATCCAAATCATGCAATAGGTGAACTTTGTGTTCTTACATAAAATATTACTATGTACAAATAACTGTTTTTGGAAAAGACATTTCTCTTTGGAACAATTTCTACAGAAATGTATTTTGCTCTTCTGCTAAAACATCAACAGCTGAGAAGCATGACAGATCACTTGGGATTTTTAGAGTTGACTGCACAACATATTTTTGTCGCTAGAAAGAAGATATAGCATTACAGTTTCAAACCTCTACTACTGCAGTTAAGAAAGTCATCCTCTTGATATGTCCACATGCTGTTGAGCCAAAGGAAAATTAAAAAAAAACTAAAAAAAAAAAGGAAGGAAAAATAACTTCACATCTCTGGACTCCTGGGAAAAGTATGCTGAAATCTACAGCATGAAAAAAAAAATGTGTATCTGCTATTTAACTACAGCTTATATCAGCTGGAGTCTAGAACTCTTCTAAGGGGTAAAAGCTAAGATTACTTCTAAGCTCTCCCCAGGGAATTCCTCCTACAGCTCTTCAGGGAAAAGTGCCTTGTTTGCCCATGAGAGGCACAGCATCTCTCTTGCATGGAGGATTGGTATGAAAGGAGAAGCAGTTCCAGTTTTGTCTCCAGTCACTCATTTCACAACCCTGCACTCCAGGAGCGCAAGAAAGCAATAGAAATGCGCCAGTAAATAACTCAGACGTTCAGTTCTTGTATTTTTTCTGGTGCTCCTATTACACATAATACATGCTCCTATTCTGTCCAGCAGAGTGAACTGTTTCTAAAGCAAAACTTGCGTCCCACTCTTGGGACAGTTCAGTGCTGCAGCATCTGCCAGGTTCTTCTCTCTGTACTTTACAGTCTCTCAGAACTATGTCAGCAGACTTTTCATTACTTGACTCCTTCTTGCACCCTCATGTGGCATCCCCGAGCAGGAAGCACTTGTCCTCAGGTTACTGATGTAAAGGCACCACATGGCTGGGCAACAATTCAACCTCCGTATTACTGTAGGCTAATTGAAACAAATGATTATGTTTCATGAAAAACTTCACATGCTATTTACATTGTACCTACTGGGATGAACATCTAAACACTGAACTCAGTCTCCTTGAGGTCATCTGGAATGCATTGGCTTAATCAGCAGGCTTGCTCAGAGAATGCTTAGCATCACCCCAAAGCAAGGAATTTTGTGCAAGACACAGCAGCCACACTCAGATGATCATAGCATTGCTATGATCTTTTAATCATGCCTGGAGGACAGAGAAATCATCCTGGTTGAAGGAGGCTTAGATTTAAATCCCACTTGGGCCTGAGAGTTCAAAGTTGATTTTCCAGAAAGCGTGATGTAACTTAAGGAATAGGATACCTTCCACTTCCACCTCCACTTATAAAGTAGTAATTGGATACAAAAAAATCCTGAAAGCAAATGCTAGCGTTACCTGTTCATCTGAATACCTGTGCTGCCTCCTGATTGCTCTTTCTTTAACTTAGAATCATAGAATCATTTGAGTGGGAAGAGACCCTTAAAGGTCATTTAGTTCAAAACATCATGGATGTTTTGTGTGCTTAGGCATCAAATCTTAGGCAGAGAAATTCCCACCTGGCAAACTGGCACAGGTGTAAGCAAGCAATAAGCATCTGATCTCTTGAATGACCCATCTGATTAAATTCACCAGAACTTCCAGAGGATGAGTGGGCGTGAGGTTTGTGCTGATATTTCAGATTCAGGTACCCGAGCACTAGCTATCTTGAGTTTCAGGCTATAAAAAGATTTTCAAACTTTGCCTATACTACCTTAGGACATTTAGGAGGTCACAGTCAATATATTTCCTTCACTGAATGTAAAGACCGCACGTTTGTTTAGCTCTTGTGTGAAATATGACAAGCAGGAGGAAGAAGAGAGCATCTGTGACTCTGGCTGCTATTTCAGTCTAACTTGAAGCCAATGAATAGCTTGGCCCTAAAACTGATCCTCAGGTTACCTTATTGCTGAGATAATAATTGCATTCAAGTATAACTTTTCCTGTAGATGTAAAAGAAGACTTAATTCAGTTGATTTGTTTGCTTACACACTCTTTCTGGTGTCATTCTAAGAAAAGCAAGGATAGTATGTGAGATGGATAGGGATTCAGTTAATAAAGATAGGCATGATTTACTCACTAATGGATATAACACTGATTTCACTGGCATTCTCAGTTGCTAATGGAACCTGAAAGTTTTCAGGAAGACTTGCTGTTCCATTTGGCGTGTTACACACCCTCCTCGTGCTGACAGCTCTGCAAACTTACATTTTTAAAAATGTATTTTCTTAATGCATTTTTTGGCTAACCCAGTTGTCCCCGTTACCTCTGAAACACTTTATTCTAACTCACATTAACCAGCTTACTGAGATACCGACAAAATTCCTTTTATCCAAGATCAATTGATCAGACTTAAAGAATTGCTGGTATTTAAAGAAAGTTCAAGCCTTTTCCTGACTGCTGTAGGGCTCTGAGTTTCTTGTTTCCATGGCTCATTAAGAATATTCTTCTGTCTATGCACATAGAAGATGTAACTATAATTTTTCCCAAGATTATCTCTTTTCTCCCGTTATTGCTGCTCCTGCTGGTAGAGAACAAGGAGAAATGGCTCCCAAGCTGGAAGCCAAGGACACTGAAGTAATTCTCAACCTTTCTCAAAAAATATTTCTCACATCGTGAAGATTTCAAAAGAGTAGACCATAAAAATTTAACTTGAATATACTTGAAGCTGATGTGCCAACACGAGAGCAGATCACTAGTGGTTCACCCCATTTTAGCAGTCATTACCATAAATCAATCAAAACAGGGCTTTTGGAGTTTCAAGAACTTTGTGGAAGATCCAGAGAGAAGATTCCCAGTTGTACAGATTAATGTACTATTCAAGGATAACAAAGAAGATGCATAAATGTTGCATAGGGATAGTGTCCTCAAATGGGAGCTTTATGAAATATATTGTGTTCACAGTCCTTTCACACTGTGGAAAAGCCTTCTATCAAAGCTTTACAGAGTAATTTTGACAGAAGAATCAAACTGTTCTATCATATATTCCACCATTATATTCCAGTCTTCAGCAGAACACACCGTTCTTTACCTAGCCAGCAAAAAAGGTAATTTATGTAATGCATGTGGCACGGTAGTGGATTTTGAAATTGAAGTAGCTGTAACGATTGAGCTAATTTTCCTTGGGAACATTTCTCATCATTCTCTGAAAGATGCTAATACAAGGCTCTCTAAGTGTACCTTTTTCTGGCCTCATATATAATATTTTTGTGCCAAAGTAGATCTATAGACTGCAGTGGAGATATCCCTCATGTATATTATCTTGAGATCAAAACAAATCACAGTTCTTAATCCCAGTATCCTAATATACATCCATAAACCAACTAGATTCCTATGGACTTGATGCTTATCCTTTATTTGTTGTACTTACTCTGCTTCAGATTTACACAGATCACTGTGTAATTCTCTCAGACATGCCAAATTTCAATAAGGTGGAAGTTTAAAAGATGTAGAAAGGTCTTAATACAATTCTCTGATTTCAGCTAGTCACCATGATATGATTACTGCATAACAATTACGCTAATGTACAAAAATTTATTTTATCTGGGAATTCAAGCTATACTGATGACATTAAAACTAATACCTTATTTCTACCCATAAATGAATTAAGGAACCTTTACAAAATTAAAATACAGAACATTCATAGATCCTGTCATTTTGGAGAAGAATTTATGGCAAAGGCAAAACAATGACTGTTCTACACTAACTCTGACCCAAATGGCAGGCTATTGAATGTTAGTTTTATTTTGGAAAACTGGGGTTAGCTATTGTAGGCTATCCTGCAATCATTTGTCTTCTGCCAAAATGTTTATTCTCATTTACTGTATCCCACATTTACTTCCAGCACTGACATGAATTTAGTAATGATTGCATACATAAGGCAGGCAGTCTTAGGGAATAGGAGCTTTTCTTTGCTGAAAAAATAAGTGCTACACTCAAGAGAGCATTTATTGCCTAAGTCTTTTGCTCTCAAGAGGTTTTGAAGTATGGATTTATTTTCTTGGGGTGGTAGGTCTTGGGGATTCATTCTTCTTGTTTCAAACCATAGAAGCTTTGAGCCACCATATAAGGGTCTCCTCCACAGGACTGTGTGATTGTGATTGTAGAAGTCAGAGAAGATCATCCGCAAGAGAGAAGCAAGTCTTTCAAATGTAATTTCTGAGCAGGTGGATCATGGCCTCTGATATTTTCAGTCTTACACAACCCACTCACTGCCTTCAGTGGGAGCACTGCCCAAACCTCCCATAGTATGTTGGAATGAGGCAACAGCACAATAAATGCCTCAGTTCCTGTCTCCACACACTGCTGAAAAGAGTCTGGCCTCGCCACTCTGGCCTCCACACCTTAGATATTTATAGGCCTGAATCAGGTCCCCTCTCAGTCTTCTTTTCTTAGTTTCCAAAGATAAACATTTATAATAGTTTTCAAATTTCCATATTGATTCTTGAGGGTTATTGCCGTGCCAGTGTTAAAAAAAAAAAAAAAAAAACACTTAAATTGAAATTTGTTGAAAAGTTATGCAGTGCCATGCAGATCTTGACAGCTGTGTAAATCCTTCACTCTTCATCACACCATCGTAGCACTATAAGGGAGCATAACTGCCATCTTCACTGATGGCAGTTTTGACTGGTGTTGCTACTAATGTGAACACATTAGGACACAAACCAAGGAACAGTCTCCCTCTGCCTTCCTCAATGTAGGTAGTCTAGATTTTGCTCTAGTACTCAAGAAAGGTCTCTTGTTTTCCATGAAATTTCAATTGTCTATGTCAATCTCTAAATTAGTCCTTTTTCATAGGGGAAACAACAATTTTCCTTGATGTTAGCACCAACACAAGTCTCATTGTGGCTGTGCTTGTCCCCGGTGGACTTTGTCCCAATGGAAATGCTAATAAAGAACCTTTTTGCAGCCAGCCTGGGAGCATGACATGGCTGCTCCAGAAGCAAATGTCCCAAGAATGCCTGCTCTTTTTTCCTGTAGTTCAGCAGCTCCCATTGATTAATATGGACCACAGTGAAGGAAGTTTGATATATGGCCTGCAATGCTGTGTCCTGCTGCAAAGGGTGGTGACCACAAACGTTTTTAAAAAAATCAAACATAGAAAACATCTGTGCCTCTCTTCTGTCCAGGTTTATTTTTCCAATACTTTACATACCACAGATACTTCAGTATGACTCCTCGATCAGAACAGAAGAAAAGAAAAATAAAAACACACAATGTTTCATTAAAAAGAATATTCTTATTGATGTGACAAATTTGATCAAACAATCTGCATTCCTCCTCAACTCCTAACCCCTTTCTCTTCCTCATCTTTCTGTTTCCCTCTTTTTCAAAAAAGCACTTTGCTGTCCTGTTAGGCTGCTCAGCCTGTCAGCTTCTTGCTACTTCTGGGATGTTTGGCTGCCCTCAGAGCATCATATGACTTCAGTTAGCTCAGGGGGCTCCAGCTGTGCTCTTAAATGTCATGGACAGAGGTAACAAAAGGGGAGAGGGTTAAGAGAATCAAATACATTATTAGACATTTCTCTTAAATCCTCTTGCAGAAGATGTAAATCACATGCTTGGCAGGCAGACTTAGGGATGTCACATGTGGGTTTGTTTGGTTTTTCCTTGATTATATCCCCAAACATTTGCTATTTCTTACATTTTTTACCCTTGTTTGTCTTACTCATTCTACATTTATTTCTATTTAAGTCCAAGGGGTCAGAACCTAGGATAAAATGTTGACAGTTCCTGCAGCTAATACAAGAGTTTTCTAATCCAAGCTATTTGGGAATCTTTTCGAGATTGCTCACAATTGAAATATATTCTGGCTCTTTTCTCTGTTGGCCCAAAAATTCAGCTCCTTGCCCCTGACTGACAGAAACCACAACTCAGGGCAAACTGCCAGTCTGCAAAGCATTGCAGTACATAATTTTCTCCAAATACATTCATAGATTCAACAGAAGTTAAAGTCAGAGTGCTTAAGTTCATTAACTAACCTATGAACAGGAAGATCAAGGCAATGTCTTCTGAAGACATTCTTCACTAGTTACCAGGGGTAGCCAAGTATCTACTAAATCGAATAACACTTCCTGGCTACCTCCACTGGTCCATTAATCATCCATTGGTATGAAGCATCTCCCTCAACTAGGGTCCTACAGCGGGCTGTAGGCTATGCATTTGTGGAGAGCTGATGTCCCACAGACAATTCAGCCCCACTGTATTCTGTGGTGGACAATACAATTTTTCATATGAAACTTTCCCTTGAGGGAAAAAAAAAATCTATTTTGTAAAGGACAGTGTTTGTGTTTTTTCTTTAAAAAAAAAAATGCTCAATTTCTTTCCTTCTGAAATTGTGAAGCACTTCAAAACTGAAAAGATGATGCTTAAGAAAAAAAATCTCATAAGGCTTTTGGACTAGATGATGTTTGAAAGTCCCTTCCAACGATTCATAAGTTTGCAATAAAATGACTTGGTATTTGCCTTCTATGGTCCCAGTTATACTGCAACCAGGTTGTGCTGAAATAATAATAAATGGGGAAAATTGCTTAAGTATCTTTTTGTATTTTATAGATAGATGAAAGGACATCTGCATTTTAATTGAGAAATTAAGATATAGCAATGCTGATGGAAGAATTCGCATCATCTCTTTGTGTGATTACTGAAGTACTGTCTAATAATTTTGTTATTCTTTAAATACACGTCATTTTCAATTGACCAGGCTGTATTTTGTTTGAAAGTACATCATAGAGCATTCAGATGTGGTCAGGAGCTATGAATGATTATTCATGTTTTCCATTGAAACTCTGCTGCCTACAGGCCCTTTTGGATACAATTCTGTAATAACATATGAAAAGTGGACATTCATTTTAGATTGGACTTATTTTTGGTCCCATAAGGGTGGCTTGGATGTAAGAGTAGAAGAATGGAGGATTGTGTATGCACAAATGCAAGAGGGTCTGGGATCATCCAGCTCGTGGTTGTTTGAATGCATCTGCAGCCATAGAGATATTTGCCATTGACTTCAACAGAGGTAGAATAGGAACCTCACATACAACATTCCCAAATCATCAAGGCAATTTTTCAGCTATGGTGACAGCCAGGTGCTGCTGAAAATTTTTCTTATTTTCACAAGAAAATTCTCCAGTTTTCAGCAAACTCTCAGAGAGAAGTTCCACACCATGAAAGAGAACATGGAAGCTGTCACTATTGTATTATCTTTATTCATACTTGTGGTTTGATACATACGTAATGAAATTAGAAAGACAGCACATGTGTTCACCACCTGAGCAGATGAAAACATCATTGTGAAAGGATAAGATGATAAAATATGTTCCTCTGTACTTCCAAGGTGCAGTCTTGCATCTGTTAAATATTTACTTGTATAAAACTATCTGAGGAGAAGTTTCAATTTCTGAGACTAGAAAAGGGTCTCTGAAGAAAAGACTGTAAAATGGATGAGCTTTTCCAGGAAAATGAGATTTGAAATCTTGAGGAAAGAAAGCACACTAATCTTAGCAACTGTTTTTAAAACTGATCTGATTTCATAAGCTCAAGGGAGCTTTGTTAAAGTGCATAAAGAGAAACCTGAAAAACAAGCAAGCACTTAAATGTAACATCTGAAATGTTCAATGCTGTGTTGCGTAAGTGCTCACTGTCTCTTTCTCCACCTGCATTTCTGTTTCTTTCCCATACTACTTTCCTGTCATAAAATGAACCAAAGAGAGGGCAATAAAGCATAGAAACAAAAGTACATTATTTGTCTCTTTCACATCTGCCCTCAAAAGGGAATTTGCTCTCTCCTGTATCTCCAGTATCAGAAAGAGCAAAATAAAATGTACATCTACAAAGGACTGATGGGTCAGGGTAGGGAACTACTGTATGTAAGTCTTGATGGGCAACATGTCTAAACCAGACAGAGACAATTCTCTGACTGCAGTGATGGTAGTGGAGTTGTGGTAGTTCACACCAGCAGAGCATATGGCCAGACACACTTAACTCCATTAATACAGCTATTTTAGTGCAATCCAGCCAGTATTGGTTGGCAAGCAGGTGGCTCATACTAGTGGAGCTTGGTTTCTTAATAAACACTTCATCTCCACACACAGAGATGAGCCCCAAATCAACCAAACCACAGGATGAACCTCAACCCCACAGGCTGGATTACATCAAAGGGATGACATTCCCTTTGAGAAGGAGAAGCAGCTATCTGGAGCATCTTTCAGATTAAGGGAAGTCACTGCACGTAGAGCTATGAGATTTCGTATGGAATGCAAGCAAAGGCATCTTAAGATTCTTGAAGATTTATTGAGGGACATTTAGGGGAGTACACACAGGGAAAGCAGTTCCTTTCTAATTCTTTTCTTCGATGCACATATAGGCATCTGAATGCAGCCATGGTGGTATAACCAAGGCTCAGAGGCCCATATGTCTTTAAGGCAGCACTTGGCACAAGTGTGGATGTACAAGAGAGTATGTGATTGCTATTGAAGATCAGGCTGGATGAGCCAGCAAGTAAGATGGCTTAGGAACTAGAGAGGTTAGTGTATTTTTGAGTGAAGAACCTTGGGAAGGTAACTCCTGGAGACACAATGTGGCAGCTGTCCAAGAAGCCACGGTGTTGTGTGGTTGATTGGGAAGTGTATGCGCTGGAATGTGCAAGGAGAGAGGTCTGTACCAGCAGCTGGAGTATACAGACTTGTACCGCTAGATGCCAGCAACTGGGAATACCGAGATCCACAGGCAACTACTGGTCACATTAAGTGTTTAGCCTAGCTGCTGGAGGGATCTACATTGTTATGCACCTATATACATTTAAAATTCACCTAAAGAGCCTCCATCCTGTCCAACCAGAGACAGGAGCACAATGGTACCATATTTGTGTGAGTTCTATGCATGTCTCCTGTGATCTCTGTGACCAGCACCACAGACATACACACATACACATCATATATCTATATGTGTTTGGTGTAGATGTGCTTACTGGGAATACAGGCTCAGCCTCACTACTGTTTGCTCTGGTACCATGTAGCTGAGGCTACTATCAGGCTATGAGATATAACAGATTTTCTTAAGAAATGAGTAAAATGTATTGTTGAATGAGCCAAGAGTGTGCCCAGGTGTCCAAAAGGGCCAACGGCATCCTGACTTGCATTAGAAATAGTGTAGCCAGCAGGAGCAGGGAGGTGATCATCCCCCTGTACTCAGCACTGGTGAGGCCGCACCTCGAGTACTGAGTTCAGTTTTGGGCCCCTCACTACAGGAAAGACATTGAGACCATGGAACGTGTCCAGAGAAGGGCAACGAAACTGGTGAGGGGTCTGGAGCACAAGTCTTATGAGGAGAGGCTGAGGGAGCTGGGATTGTTTAGTCTGGAGAAGAGGAGGCTCAGGGGAGACCTCACTGTGCTCTACAACTTCCTGAAAGGAGGTTGTGATGAGGAGGGGTTTGGCCTCTTCTCCCAGGCAACAAACAGGACCTAAGGAAATGGCCACAAGAAAAAACTTTTTCTCTCAGAGTGGTCAAGGCACAGGAATGGCCTGCCCAGGGAGGTGGTGGAGTCACCGTCCTTGGCAGTGTTCAAGAGGCGTCTGGATGAGGAGCTGGGAGATATGGGTTAGTGCTTGTAATAGCAGTGGTAATGGGAGGACAGCTGGACTAGATGATCTTGTAGGTCCTTTCCAATTTTGTCATTCTATGATTCTATGCAATTTAAAATGGTTCTACTTATTTATGAGGGCTGCTTCAAAAGTGATGCCTCCTATTTTATGTTGCCCTACAACATCAGATGGTGGTGGTATGGCAGTAGAGGCTGACCCTTTCCACCAGTGTCTCATTACATGCTGCTGTGCAACAGATGATAGCAGTGCGGTACTCTGGCAGAATGGCGTCTGGCATGGAAGTGTTTCTGAAGCAAAGACGTGTCACTGAATTCCACCATGTGGAAAAAATGGCACCCACTGATATTCATTGATGTTTGCTGAACATTTATGGAGACCAAGCAGTGGATGCGAGGACAGTGGGGTAGTGAGTGGTGCATTTCACCAGTGAGGACAACTTTGTGAAAAACAAGCCACGTTCTGAAGGGCCATGCACAGCCATCACACCACAGAAGGAAGAGTGTCTCAGCTGATCTGTGCAAATCAGTTAATTACAACCTGGGAAGTGTGTATGGAGCTGAATATTGGCTTCAGTGCATTGGAAACAGCAGTGACAATGTTATAATATCACAAAGTATGCACCAGGTGGGTCCCAAGAATGCCCACACAAGAATGGAAAAAATATCATATCAAAGGTTGTCAGACCTATTGAACCAATATGAATCTGAAGGTGACAGTTTCCTGGATTACATTATTACCAGTGATGAAACATGGTGTCATCACTACAAGCCAATGTTAAAATAGCATTCCATGGATTGGTGATGTGTGAATTCCCCACTGAAGAAAATGTTCAGGACACCTCCCTCAGCAGGTACAGTGATGTGCACTGTTTTTTGGGTTAAGAAAGGGATGATCCTTCTGGATTTCCTGGAACCCAGACAAACCATCGATTCTGATCACTACATTGCAATGCTGACTAAACTGAAAGCTCAAACTTCCAGAATCAGGTCGGAGATGAAGACAATTTTCTCTTGCAACACAATAACACCAGGCCCCATATCAGTTTGAAGATCATGGGGCACACTGTCAATCTTGGCTGGACTGTCCTACCACCCACCACATAAACCAGATCTGGTGCCTTTTGACTTACGTTTGAGCCACTGTAAGATGAACTGCATGAGCAACAATTTCCTAGCAACAACACTGTCATAGCAACTGTGAAACCATGGGTCACCTCCACTGGTGCAGATTTTTACAAGAGGAGCATCCAGGCTCTCATTCACTGCTGGCAAAAATGCATAGCTAATGGTGATCACTATGTTGAAAAATAGTGTTTTCCAGTTCTCTATCAAGAGAGTGCTGTTGTGCTCTTTGTAGCTGTTGTCATTTCCATGGAAATAAATAGGAGACATTACTTTTGAAGCAATTTGCGTACTTACGATGGTTTCACAGACCGACCATTCCTCACCAGAAATCTCCACAGTAGGATGCATCATAGTCTGTGAACAAATCCTTTCCTTCACTACCCATGTCCAGAATAATCAGAAGAATGATCATAGATATAGTTAACAGGTTCAGAGTGATTTAAATTCTTCAGCTGTAATGGTATAAGTGTCAGAGTGCTTCTAATGCAATGTGGCTGCATGATAGGCAAAAGAAGTAAAGCTTTTCCTGTGCAATATGGATACTTGCTGAAGGATCCATGTATAAAGTAATTATACATATTGAACAAAATACTATCTGGTGTGAAAATGTCAGCTGTTTGGTAAATGTTGATACAGAATTTCCAAGTGGAACTGAAACGTTCCTACATATAGATGAGTTGTAAGTAATAGTTAGAAGGAAAATACATGAAAATGGGGTCATTTTACTTCAGGAATCCATTTTCTTCTGTATTGGTTATAATATTTACTTTTAAATTAATTCCTCCCTTCTCTAAAAGAGATCTGAAACCATGAGGATTTTGTTCTTCCTTTACTACCAGTTCTGTGACTGTAAAGTAATTTTAGAGATTTCCCATGTGGTCTCTTCAGTCTTTTCTCTGCCTCAGTAGTTTCTGGAGAAGGAAATACTGCAACAGTTCTGTGGAACCAAACTCCGGCATCCATCTTCCTTCCTTCCTGTGCTGCTGAGAGCCATGGCTCATCTGACACACACCCCACCATACCAAAAGAAAATACAGCTTCTGCTCCCAGCATTACTAATTGCAGCATTCTGTGAGCATCTTCTGTCTGTGGGCAATTTCTGGTTCACCATCACAGTGAAGCCTTTGATTGATGCAGAGCCCAGAATTATTATCTAATAAATATGTATTCATGTTCTGGAGTTCCTTACGAAATAAGCAGATAGATTTGGCCATCATTAACAATGTTGGAGTTCAAAAGTTAGAGCAGGAGCTTCACACACACTTTGAAGATCAGCTGGCTTGGACTACTTCATACCAAAAGAAACATACTTACATTCAGTCCTTGAGATGTATTGCTGCCTCTGATGCATTGAGCCATATCTCTATCTCCCAGCAGTCAGAAGAAAGGCTTTGTGAAATGTTACTGGCCTTTCATTTCCTCATCCCCAGGCAATGTCCATGACCAGTGAGCCAAATTCTGCTCTAGACTGGGGCAAATGAAAGATCACAATTCTGAGGTGAGTGGAGGTGAGGCGAGCATCGCTCTCTTTTCACACAAAGAATATCTTCAAACTAAGGATAGACACATGAAAGGGCCCATTCCTAGCATCGTATAAAGCTCAACTAAGTGAGGATGTCAATATCACTTACAGGAGAGGAAAACACAGGAATATATAATCTACAAATACCTGTCTTCTGCACTGAACTACGATTCCAAAATTGCATGGCAGTATCATGCCCCTCAGAACACACATACCTTTAGGATAACTTCAAGGCTATGTGAGCTTTTGAGAAACCCTGAAATACTTCAGCATTGAGTTTAGGCATCTCCAGTAGTGATATGTTACAAATTTTTCTCTTGTTCCACCAATTCTGTTGAATTTTTGAAGGCAAAGATATACATCCTCACTTTTCCCCAATCATATTACCATTGGTCATTGTGTTTTGCTGAACAAATGTTAAAAAAGATGGATCAAAGTATTAACATTGATGAATTAAACAGAAGTGTTGAAAATACATTCCAGATAACTCCACAAACATGTTTATTTTGGAAAACTATTATTTGTTATTGTTTTAAAATTATTTTAACTTATTGTGCCAAGCACTTGGGAAAGGAAAACAAGAGTCCTTGGGGGGGCTGTTTAATACATAGCTTAAGTTACTGCTAAAGAAAATTGTCAGCAGGCAAAGGTCACATGGCTTATGCAGAAAAATATTTAACATATTTTTTTCTTTGAGAATTACCACATTTGCTGCTGCTTCTTCAGTGACCCTGTTCCTGTCTCCTTTTTTTTTTTTTTTTTTTTTTTTTAAGAAGGTCAGTTAAGAAGATTATTTTCCAGGGAATATAAAGTTTTTAAAAGCACTTATCTCTGTGTTACATGCCTGAACTTCTCCAGGCTTTGTTCATGATTCTATGTCTTTTTGTGTGAATAACCCTTATGAAAGCCAATGTTATGAACCCAGAGAGGAGTTTATGAACTTTACCTCACTTTCACTTAACTGTTCTCTTCCTTGATCCATACCTAGATTTGAGTCCTCTCTTTTACAACTCAGACTTTTTTACTATTTGCAGCCACAACTTGTCTGGTGTTTCCCACATATTAAAGGTCTCAACCATGCTACTCCATAGAGACATGGAATGGTTTGGGTCAGAAGGGACTTCAGCCCTCTGATGCTCTTCACAGCCCCCCTCTGGACCTGCTCCAACAATTCCATGTCCTTCTTGTCTTGGGAGCTCCAGAACTGGATGCAGTACTCCAGATGGGATCTCGCGAGAGAGAAGTAGAAGGTCATCCCAAATATGTGACCCAAAATCAGCAGTTTCTTCAAGGAGGGAACCTTGGATCATTCCTTAGCCTCAGAAAGATTAATTTCATCCTCAAATACCATGGCATGCAGCAGAATTTGTCTTAGAGGAAACTGAGGGGAGGCCTCGTGGCAGCCTCACATGGTTCCAGACAGGGAGCGGAGGGGCAGCGCTGAGCTCTGCTCTGTGTGACAGCGACAGGGCCCGAGGGAACGGCATGGAGCTGCGTCAGGGGAGGGCAGCTGGGGCTGAGGGAAAGGGTCTGCGCCAGAGGGCGGTGGGCATGGAACAGCCTGCCCAGGGCTGTGGGCACAGCCCGAGTGCTGGAGTTCAGGGGTGTTTGAACAGTGTTCTCAGAGTTTGGGTTCGATTTCCATGTGATTCTGTGTGGAGCCCGGGACTGTACTCAATGATCCTTGTGGGTATCTTTTGACTCAGCATATTTTCTGATTCTAGGATTCTAGTAGCACACTTACAGCACCTGGCTGGTGGATAAGAGGTTTGCTGACAGCTGTTGTGCGATCCAAGAACCACTTCTAATGTGTATGAACAGCAAGTAAACAGTTAACAAATTGGTCATCAAAATGCATTATATGTCCCATATTTATGTACAGGTAAGAGCCATGAGATATTCTGATCAAAAATCTGCTTAGTATGGAGAGAAATCAGAGCAACTCTGTGAGAACAGGCTACCCAGGTCCAGCTAGCGCATGCAGTGCTCTGCCGTATGGGTTCGTGCCCAGTTAACCTGGGTTCCTTCATTAGGAAAAAAACAACTTCTTCACAATAGCAGAGGGTTTATCAAGTGAAAGAAGATGTAAATTTCTTGAAAGCCCACTGAGTATCCCAGTAATTAATTCAAGAAAACAGAGTATATTCTTTTTATGAGTGGGAAAGATGCGCTTAAGTTTTAAGACTAAAACACTCTCACACATCACACCCATGCAGGACATAACTGTTAGTCTTAATAAAAAAAGTGAGATGTGAAGGGCTCAAAGAAATATGACACACTGCCATCCATATGCTAGGGGGAAAGGACCCTGCATTAAGCTGTTAGGATCTTGCTCTAAAAGCTGTAGAAGAAATCAGTCTTGCAGAGTGACCCCAACTTCCCTAATCCTCAGATTGCCTTTACTAAGCGGAGACATGTCTTTATTAATAGCAAGAGCTGTCTATATCCAGAGCAATTCTGTCATGTGATCTTAGAAGCTGCTGCCCACTGCCCCATTTATGGACTGAGACTAAGGTGATAATAGATCATTAAAACACACTGAAATTTCAGATGCACTTGCAGGAAGTCCAAGAGCTACCAGTTTACTTTTGCATATGCAGCCTCTAAACTGTGGCTAGCCTTCCTGTAGTCCTTTCACATGCCTTCCCTGTTAAGGCTATCTTCCTCCTCTGTCAGACAGTAAGGATGCATTGACCCTTTGGTTGTACCATGGTGTTGGTAGCACCTAAGGATGGCTCATCTGCTCATCATGGATGTATTTTACAATCTGAAAAATACAAGGACAGTGTCAGCATTCAGCAGTGTCATTGCTCCCTGCTGAGTCCTTACCACTTTGGCAGTGTTTCTGTTAACCAATAATTAAACATCATATATTTTATGTTTGCTTTGAGATTGCTGATGAGAATGTGGGATAATACTGGATCCAGCAATAAATTTGTACAATTATACGATCAAGTGCAGGCAGGTCAGCCAAGTTTAGGGAGAAGAAGTTTCCTTTCTTCTATGAGATAACCTGTATACCTGTCACCATTAAAGTTTAAATCTGTAGCTTTAAATCACATAGAATCATACATTCATAAAATGGTTTAAATTGGAAGGGACCCTGAAGATCAAACTCCAACCCTTTGCCATGGGTAGGGTTGCCACCCACCAGATCAGGCTGCCCAGGACCCTATCCAATATAATTATGTTTTTAAATCTTGGACACTACCAACCATCTCTTCGCCCAATTTGAAATGCAGCAGGTCAGTGTATGTAAGGCATTTTATACCAACTGAGAAACTGGCCCATGTTATTCTCACCCTCCTCCTTGTTTCTCATGCAGTAGCACCCGCCTTCATGAGCTACTAAACACAACTTAGAGGCATGATTCACAACTAAGAGACATCTCTTGGCATGATTCAGCTTATTAAAAATACTGCCCTTTGCTTGGAGTCCTTCTGAACAGTGGCAGCAAGAAAATAAACTGCACACATTTTTGCTTTGCTAAACTAAACAGAAATTGATTTATGGCTCAGATGTACAGCTGAGGCACCTCAGAACAACCCTGATGACTGTACTGAACAGAAATCTTGAGCTAAGTTGAGTTGTTCACCCTCAGATGGAAGGTTAGACTGCAGAGTTCATTCAGATCCTCACACTGGATTCCCTCCAAACCCGGTTGACCTCACTTTTTAGGGCTGGTCTGCAGCTGCAAACAGAATGTGCATCTGCAGAGCCCTTGCTGAAAATAGTTGTCTTTGTTGTGACTAAGATATTTAGATCTTTTCTCAGTAGCATCCTTATTTGATTGACTGATGTGCCTGCAAGTTATTTCTGAATCTAGGTTATTTCTATTTCTGATGTAAGATTCTAGATGCTGTGTAATTGCTAAGCCCACTCTTTTATTTGATAATGCTTTTTAACCTAAAATTGGTAGCAAACTGTTTTGTTGCGTAAAGTCTCTATTTGTGTCAGAAATATTGATGGTCACAACCAGATGATGGGCGTCTTCCTCATGTATTAAATTACATTGCTTAGAAGCATAACAAGTTAACATCATGCCCTCCTGCACTGTTACTTAGCGATCTTTTTTAGTTCCCTTCTTCCTTTTCTGTTAGAAAAATACAGGGCTGCTCTGTAACTTTTTCCATCTCAGCCTCATGAAAGGAAGAAGGGATGGTATGAATATGTCTGTTTTTCCACATTGATTGCTTGATCAGCCCTGCTAAAGTTGGTCAGAAGATTTACATTCTGGTTAGGACTGGTTGACATGCAGGATTCAAGAATGAAATATAAAATTAAATATGAAAGCATCGTGTGTTGGTAAATACATCAACTTTCAAAAATACTTCCTGGAAGTTCCAGAGAAATGATTGTTAACTCAGGGTTTCCAGTCTGAGAAGATGAGTGATATTTACAAACTGTGAGCTCCTGAAACCATGGAGTTCCATGTGTGCACCCATTCATGGAGCTCTGGGATGGCTATAAACGCAGCTTTAGTAGAACTGCTTTAATTGGAAAGGAAAAGCTGGGATTATCAGCTAAAATATGACTCTCAACCACATCAGTGGAGTAACGAAAATAATTTGTTACAAGAATGTGGAAGTTGGAAAAAATCAAAATAAATGCTGGATTTATATTCAGCACTTTTTGACATTCAGCAGTCATCCCAGAGAAGCTACCTTATACTAAAACTATAAACTATACTAAAATCCAGGCTGGATGTAGATCTGGGCAACCTGGTCTAATGGTTGGCGACCCTGCACATCACAGGGGGGTTAAAACTAGGTGATCATTATGGTCCTTTTTAACCCAGGCCATTCCATGATTCTATGATTGGTTCTATGATAAAACATAGAGGATGTATTAATAATTACAATGGTTTCATGCAGATTTCTAGAACAAAGAGCAATCCAATTTTTTGGGAGTAATTCAGATTCTGTTCTTCATATCAGAGCACAATAGTGACGTGATTTTTTATATTCTCACAACGACTATTGAACATACATCTAGAGCAGAGGTAAACATTTTATTTCATGTACACTAGGTTTGTGTTGGAGTTGTGCTTTTAGCAGTTGCTATAGAAACAGATGCTGAGATGTGGCCAATTTCAATGCTTTGAACATAAGCCTTTCTTCACATACATTCAGTGCTGAGTTGTTAGAGTTTGTTATATGAAGTTTCCATGCATTTCCATGCATTCTGTGCATGCTCCAGCCACATCGATTGAGTGAGACATTTGCTGTAACTGTTCTTCATGCTTCTGGCAGCCTTAGTGGCAACAAATACTCATCCTGACATCTCAAAGCTTCAGGCAAAGGCAGGAACTAGAAGAAAAAATAATCCATAAGGTATGCTATACAGAACTATCAGCACAAGCATTCTTTTCACAATACATAGATTGTTAGCTTCCTTAATTCTTTTTAAAAAATTTATTTTAAGAGGTTAATTCTTGAAGATGTATTAAAGAATGTTTCCAAAGAAGGTCAACAAAGTTGGTGAGGGATTTGGAGCACGAGGATTATGTGAAGAGGCTAGGGGAACTGGGATTAATCAGTCTGGAGAAGAGGAAACTCAGGAGAGACCTTAATGATCTCCACAACTGACTGAAAGGAGGTTGTGGCAAGGTGGATGTTGGTCTCTTCTTTCAGGAAACAGTGATAGGATGAGAGGGAATGGCCTTAAGTTGAGCCGGGGAAGGTTTGGGTTGGATATAAGGAACTTTTTCTACTCAGAAGGAATGGTGAGGCATTGGAACAGGCTGCCCAGGGAGGTCATGTAGTGACTGCCTGTGGAGGTGTTCAAGGTTTTCCAATCTTAATGATTCTATGACTCTAAAGTTAGTTTTGAACCAAAGTTGTTCTTTTTTTTTTCTTTCAATTAGTGACATGGGATGAATATTCTTAGTATTAGACTTGCAATAATGTCCAGATGTTCCCACAAGGAGCATGATCTTTTTTCTATGCACTGTTAAAATTAATCATAGTTTACTGTTTCAAATATATTTTGGTGTATCTAACAAGGTAAAAAATCCATTAGCATAAAAATGTGTGTATACACAGATAGTTCTCTTTCTTAGCATCAAAACACGTCACATAAAAAATGGCTCAAGTGAAAAAAAAGGTTTAAATATGCAGAAATTTCATTTTGTACTGTAAAGAAATGGAAAATTAGAGGAGACAGTATATCTCTGCCTCATTTGTGTCTGCCTCCCAAAACATAAATGTACACATCCATTGTAAAAAGCATCATCTCAAACACTATTATGAGGCGGCTTATTCCTTTTAGTCAAGGTAACCATGTGATGGAATCTGAAGCATGCAGTAAATGACTATTAAAAGTTTCATTTATGAAGCAGTAACTAATTCCTTAAGCCCAAGGTACTTCCCACCAATTAAGGAAAGCTACACTTCTTAATGCAAACTACATCACAAAGCCAGGTACAGTGCACAATAGATTAACATGGCACACAGTAATTAGAACCTTGTCTAAACGATGACAAGAGGTCATAGGATCTATTTCAGCTCCTGGTCCCATAGAGAAAATCATTGTAAGATATTCTCTTACTTGCATTTTTTTAAGTTTTTTTTTTCTTTTTTTCCAGGAGTTTTAGATGTTTATATTACCATTTTTTGCAGTCTTACTTCACCAATTTTCATACCACTTAATGATCAAAACAGAAAACTTGCTTTTATCAACTTATAAATTTAAACATATCCCAAATAAAATGCAGACAAGCAACACCAACATAGTAATTATCTTTTAAAAAAAATATATATGGGACTTTTTAACATTCCTTGCACCCTACTAGGAACAAAAATAGCTTTCATACAAAACTGCAAGTTAGGTAATAAAATCTGATGGGGGTGGGAGTGGAGAGGTTGTTCTGCAGCAAGACAGACTCTGCTGAATTGGAACATGGTGAAAAACATACTCATCAAGAGCAAAGGAGATTAGAAGCATCTTTCACATTGACCAAGCCTGCCTACATCCAGCCATAATAAATGTTTCAGTAGCAGAGGCTGACCATAATAAGTATTTTTGCAGGCTTAATGCCAAACCTTAATCTGGGCTCTGTAGGACTTTGTCCAATTTCTTAATTTAAAAATGCAGTATTCACTTAAAAATATATTTTTAGCTCTGGCAGTATAGCTTTGTTGTACTGAACTTCCTTAAATGCTTGATAAACTTCCAGGTTTATTAAGACTATTTTACAGAAGCATGAAGTGACTGTAAATCTCCCTCTAGTTTCCTGGTAAAGGCTGCTTTAGTGTAGATTTTCTACACTGTGTAGTTCTACTTCAAGAGATTGTTGGTTAAAGACCTATGGTCCCACTACGTCATTAACTTTTCAGCAGAGCTGCTTCTTTCTAGCTTCATGGAATAAAGTGCAGAAGCCCTAATAGCACAGTAGGCCCCATAATATGGACCTACCACTGCTTTCCCATTCTCTCTCCTCATTTTCACCCTGAGCTCCCTAAGGACTTGTTCATCCTGGAGTAAAGAAGGCTTAGGGAGACCTAAAAGCAGCCCCTAGTGCACATACAAAAGTCATCAAAGAGGTGGAGATGGACGCCATAGTACAGGGTGGGAAGATGACAGCCAATGGATAACATAAGTTGAATCACAAGAGTGTCCAACTGAGTGTAATGCAAAACTAATTTCCCATTAAGATAGTCAGAAAGGAACACAGTTAACTCAGAGAATTGGTGCAGTCTCCATCCTTTTATTTTTTCAGGCCATGACTGGATGAAGTTCTGAGGATAATTATCTGACCTCAAAGCTGACCTTGTTTTTAGCAGGAGGTTGGAGGTACAGACATGCTGAGCTCCCTCCCAACCTGAGCTATCCTGTGATTCTATTAGAAACTCACTGTAGTCAAACAGAGAAAGCAACAGAGAGCTGCTGTTCCTGGGGCCTATCATCTTCTATGTTATCAGAAAAGGCACTCAGTTTTGAAAGTCTCAAACTTTCACAGCTGCTACGTGAATGCTTAAAATACATCTATCTGCCCTTACCTAAGGGTTTGTCAAGCTAAGTCCTACGAACAAGTTTGTAAATTCTTTGGACAAAGTTACTTAGCACAAAATGTAGTCAAGACTATGACATCTCCTGAAAGCTATCTTAACACAAAAAAAGTATGGGAATGAAGAAAGATGCTCCACTGCACTCTCAGAAGTAAGACATATTTCATGAAAAAAAAGTAATGGCTTTGAGAGATTTATGATATTTCTGAAAACTCAGTCGCTCTCTATTGTGTTCATAAAATTTAAAGAAGCCCTCAGTTTCTGTTGCTGTTGTTGCTAAATTGTAGGCTTGTTACTATATGAGATAATGTGTTTTCAGGTAGAGATGAGATTTACTGCAAGCTTTTATTAGTAGGTTCACTTAACAGGTGAAAAGAGATGTTAGAAATATTATTCAATAATGAGACAGGTTTTACAACAAGTAGGTTGATTTTAAACTTTTTAAGTAGTATTATTTTACTTTTAAGTGGAAAGATGCATCACTGAGATTGTCAGTGGTGAATTTTGATCATCAATAATTTCAATGAAAATGATTCTTAAAAATTCTCTGGAACTATCAAAAAATCTCTTGTGGTATCTGCAGTTCTAAGGTTTCTACCTGCGGCACTGAGAGCACTTCTTTGGCTATATAGAGATTTTGGATTTGTTTTTCACTGGTTCATCAGGGATCTAAAACACGAGGACTAGTGAAGTGGTTAACATCCTCTCACTACACTCCCTTTTCTGCTGCAGATGACACCATACACTTTGGAGGACGTAGCTGCCTTGCACCACTCTGCTAATGCACCCTAAGGTGAAGATGAGGATGTGGTTGAGCTCGAGAGGATGCTGGAGGGACTTCAAAGGAGGGCTGCAAAGATGCTGAAGGGTCTGGAGAGCAAGATGGATGAGGAGTGGCTGAAGTCCTTTGGTTTGTGCAGCCCCAAGAAGAGCAGGCTGAGGGGAGGCCCGATGGCGGCTGCAGCTCCTCACAGGGAGCGTAGGGGCAGTGCTGAGCTCTGCTCTGTGTGACAGCGACAGGGCCCGAGGGAACGGCATGGAGCTGCGTCAGGGGAGGGCAGCTGGGGCTGAGGGAAAGGGTCTGCGCCAGAGGGCGGTGGGCATGGAACAACCTGCCCAGGGCTGTGGGCACGGCCCCAGTTACCAGAGTTCCGGGAGCTTTTGGACAGCTCTCTCAGACACCGGGTTTGAATTTTAGATGATCCTGTGTTGGATCCAATGACTCTTGTGGCTCCCTTCCATCTCAGGATATTCTATGGTCCTAGCCCTCAGCCAAATATGATTAGGGGAATGGGCTGGGCCAGCATTTCAGTAATTTTTGAGGTAGCAGCCACTGTTGTCTGGGGACCACAGCAGCATCAGCTGGGAAGAATTCAAGCTGCAATGCAGCCACGTTGTATCCTGAACTGTTTGTTACCATGGGCTTGAGGCCAAGCATGCAGGATAGATGGATAAATCTGGACCTGCAGCCTTATGTAGGAAAAAAAAAGTACTTATAGGATTGCATTTGCCATGATTTTTCTCTATTTCCAGTCATTCACATCAAGACAAAAGGTTCCTGTCTTACTCATCAAATCCAAGATTCTTATGAAATCTTGTTGAGTCAATGGCCTATAGGTCTGTTCAGAGAAGAGCCACTGGTCTCTTTATCCAGATATAGGATAACCAGATCTTTATCACGTTTAACAACTCGTCGTTCTGGTACTTTCTGGCTAGTGACACCATCATTTACAGAAGTGCAAATTGTATCAAAAAGCACAATGGGTTGTGTAGAAATCACCCTATATGTGTTTTGGTATGTACTACAGAAGTGCAAATTGTATCAAAAAGCACAATGGGTTGTGTAGAAATCACCCTATATGCATTTTGGTATGTATCCTTGTGGATGGGAATAACTGCACACAATTCCTTTCAGAGGATAAAAACTACACCAGTGCTTGCTTTCCCAAAACATGGAACTTTTTCATAGGAAACCGGGTAGATTTAGGGAAAGGAAACCAAGTCAGGACAGGGTTCTTAGCAAAGTAATGATATATAAATAACTTCCTGTGGGTACAGAGCAAAGCCTGTAAATGGCAGGGGAAGATGAACACTTAAGAAACAAAGAACATGCTCTCATCCTGATGTCCCTAATCAAGATTCTTGAAAAGAAAACAAAAATATCTAAATGCTGCAAGAACCGTGCCTTGGATTATGGTGTTCAGTGTTTTTTGTTTGTTTGTTTGTTTGTTTGTTTTGTTTGTTTGCTTGCTTGTTTGAAAATTGGTTCTAAGGAGTCTGAGTAATTTCTTTGGTTTTTACTGTAAGAAAAGATTATACTACAATAGAAGCTAAATGTAAATTATTCTATTATTTCAATCCATGCAAGAATTTACCCTTATAAAAAGTTAACTTATTATTTGAACTAAGTGAAAACGTATTAAAAAGGAGAAATTGTCATGGCAGAAAAGCAGATCTATTTATTTTATGCAGCCACTCTGGTGTCATCTGAGGTCTTATTTAAGGAGCCTCTTTTTTTACACACATCTCTGAACGACATGCTTTTGTCCATAGTTTTTAGTTCCTCATGCATGAACTGGGATGTCTCAAGAGCTCCTTCCCAACATTTCATTTCATATACCTTGGAGTAGGCTGGAAAAAATCAGGAAGACTGTAGATTCGCCCCAGTAGTCAACAGACACTGCCAAGTGCATCAAAATGGACTGTGAAAAAAAAATCACACTTAGTTCCTGAGGACCATGCTGTCATCAGTCTTTCCAAGTCAAATCTGAGAGATTCTTCCATAAGAGTCTTCGATAGTACTAGATTCTCCTTTAGAACAAGTACACACTTCCACCCTGTGCATTCCCAGTGAAAGTACTAGCTATCACGAGTGAAGACGAGCACCATCAACCTTGAGACTCCAATTTTACTTGTGTTCAGGGCTCCTAGCAAATTGATCCTACCAACTCAAAGACAGGCTCTGGAAAGCCTTCAAAGGGAAAACCTGTTCACAGAATCAAGAGCTTAAAGGTAGTTCATTAGGTAACTAAAATATAAATGAAGTGATGGCATTAGCAGTCGAAAATTCACCCTGGATTTTCTGCACAGTAATCTGAAAGCATATTTAATTTTCACACCTTTAAATATGATGACCCTGCCTGTGGCAGGGAGGTTGAAACTAGATGATCTTTGAGGTCCTTTTCAACCCAGGCCATTCTATGATTCTATGATTTTATGACATTCTTCACTTTCAGTCAAAACAACACAACACTCAGTATGAAGAGTTTCTTTTACACTTTCTGAAATTAGTTTCTTATTCTGTTAATTTTACCAAGTTCACTAAGATAAGATTTCCAATGCAAAAATCATTTCATGCTTCTAGGAAATCAGAATTACAATTATATGAAAAATAAAACCAACTTTATCTTGCAACAGGATAAAATGTACCTCCAATATATCCATTCATTGACATGTCAGAGTATTTATTACATTTGTAAATGTTTCTTATGTTCCATAAGTGTTAAAACTTGTGTGGAACTGTGTGGAACTTCTTTTGTATGCTTATTTTATGTTTTGCATGAATTTTGTATTACTTTTTTAGAAAAAGGACTGAACTACACTGCATGTAATCATTACAGTAGTTCAAATGCAGTTTTTTTGTCTGTAAAATGAGCATATCTGCCTTTCTTGATAGTCAGTGAAATGAAAACACAGATGTTTTTTGCTGATACCAGTGATCTGTTGTTGCCCTTCCTGACATACCCAAGCTTTTCTCTGTGGTGGAGCAGTGCTGAAGTGCTGCAGACTAAGAACATAAACACAGGGCAAGTGCCTAATTTATTGGTTCTGTAATTTGGCTTTCTCTATTGCAAATCTCTTTCTGTTTATAGGCCTCGTCACAATGCAAGGGTGCAGGTGTTCCCACTCCCTTCAGTGACACTGTGTGCAGATCCACAGGGTATAGCTATTCATAGCTCTCCTTGCTGTTGACTGCTGAGTCCTGAGGATGATGCATTGATTGCCGTGAGGAAAACTGACAATTTGAAGTGAAACCACAAACCGAGACAGACAAATAGACACATGTGGGTGGCGGTGACATGGACAGAAACAAACTTCTCAGGATTCAAAGATGGTGACAAACTTCAAAGGCTCAGTCTCTTACTGAATCATCAATAGCACTGTATATACTGAAGTCTTTATTTAGATGTTTTGGTAAAAGAATTAGCTCTTGCTTGAAAACTTTCTAAGATGCTAAACCTGCCCTGTGTAGTATTTTTGTATTTAAAATAAATATAGGAGTGTGTATTTGCCTGTGTTTCTTCACAAAATATTGCTTTGGCTGCACAAGGCTGACTCCCAGATATTAACTGTGCTTTCAGAAGTGCTGCTAGGCACAGTCCTTAGCTGGCATCACTGATTAATTGTTCCCACTAAGAGATTATTCCCCAAAGATAAATGCCTTGAGGATGTTCCCCAAGGCCAAGGTTTGCTTCTGTCCTTCTTCAACTCCCTTGGGAATGTACTGTAACCCCCCAGGTCTGCAGCTACCCCTGGTAGGGCAAGTAGGGAACAGCTAGGTCCATTTCACACTACTTACTATGACTTGGAGATCCTCAAAAAGCAAGTAGGCAACCTGCTTCCATGCCCTGCTGCTGCTTACAGGGCAGCACATTGTATGTGTATGCCCTGTAATGCACACAGCAGCTCACCATGGATTTGAAAAAGCAGCCCTTAGAAAATATAAAGCAAATAACGACAATAAAATGTAGTCATTTTCCTTTTCTAACTTAACTTATACAAAATAAAATCATGAAGTGCTAGAATGTACATAGACTATGATTAAGAAGCACAATTATTTTCAGTTCAGTCAGACTAACAGAGACTCCTACTCCCTGTGGGTTTCACGTGATTCTATGCATATACTTTAATTATTTGTAAGAGAGGACAGAATCATAAACTGCAGTTGGGTCGTGACTTAGGAAACTAAGATGTGAGGGCAGAAGTTTGAAATTGTGAGTTTCATTATAAATAGATCCAAGTCTTCCAAAAACAGAGTTTTGGAGTACAAGTTTGTAATATGTTTTTAGTGCAAAACGTCTGCTATCTTTTCTTATTGTTAAGAATTGTTAGCAGATGAATTTGGAGGAGACTATCCTGAGGAAATGAGATAAATAATCTTGAGATGGAACAACTGAAAATGAATGATAGTGCAATCAAGGTTTTACATCCTACAGCTCTAGATGTGTCATATCTTCCTCTTCGTTAATTAAAAGAAGTCAGAATTACAATGCGTCCTCTTTTGCCAAAGTTTTTACCTGCCCAGAAGTTACTGTCTGAAAAAAAATCTTCTAAGTATGCAAAAATTCTTGTTTGGGCAATTTCATTCTTACACATCTTTTCCCTGATGCTGCTGCAGAGGTTTAGCTACAGGGGAAAAGAAAAAATCTTTTTTACATTATGGTGGTTTCCCCAGTACTTCCTTTGCCCTTTGCATACCTCAGTTCAGAATAATCTTCAGAGGATCTCAGTAGATCTTCTCATCAAACTTCTTCCTATCAGACTCCTCTTTGATTGCTGTGATTTAGCAGTTTGCATCCAGAAGTGAAGGGTCAGTAAATTCAGTTTATGATCTTCATTTGTTATTTTTACATTTTCTTTTTGATCTTTTGTTCTTTTCAGTCTTCTTCCATTTACTGCTCATTCTTGTGTCAATGTCTAACCTTGCCCATTTACTCTTACAACATCAGCTATCTGTTACATGTTCGTGAGATTTCAAGGAGATTTCAACGTCACTTCTTTTTTATAATGATATTTACTGCTTTTTCCTCATTGACCAAGAAAATCTCTGCCTTTCCCTGGGCATGGCTTTGCTTCAGTACTCTTCATGCTCTGCTTGTCAGTGTCATCTTTGACTTCCTTGATTTTTCCCATCACAGACACCTATTATTGTCTCTACATTTGCTCCACTTCTGCCACAGTCTTCACCCATGACAACCCTCTCACCCATTCTCTATGTCTTCCAAAAATATTTTGTATCTTCTGAATCACTGCCTTCCTTCTTCTTACTGCTGACTGGGCTTTCTTCTCTTGTTACTCAATTCTTAGGAAATACCTTCTGTGAGTGACTCTATATTTCAAATTACTTTCACCTAAATTTATTTTTTATCCTAGAGGGTTCCATGCACTCCAAGAAAGTGAGAAGAAATAAATTGCAATAATCTTGTCATCTTGTTCAAAGCAGCAATTTTTTCCTATATCTTGATGCAACAGCAGTCCAAGGCTCTAATCCAAATTTGTACTATCATTTCCTTCTCTCAACAATACTTCAGGAGCAGTTTTCCTGTTCTAAGCAGAAAATGTGATAAGTATGATCTCTCTCTGTATCTCTACATTTAAGTATTCTTGATGTACAGGTAGTCTAAAATGAACTCCAGCCATCTCTACAGTCTTCTTCTTGAACTACTACACAATCAAATTTTAGGAGTATGTTAGCATTTTGCTAAGTACAATATCCAAGACTGTAAGTAAGAGATGGAAACAGGAGATTAAAAAGTTCAGCTTGGGGAAAAGTCATTGTACACTAACTTGATAGAAAATAAATTAAAATGGAGATGTTATATATTTCAGTGCACAAAATATGAGGAAGAACAGGATAAGCATTTCCTCAAATTATCAGAAATGATAAAAGATTACTCATCATCTAAGAATGAGAAAAAGTAGAGCTTAGCACTTCTAGAGACCACACAGGTAGCTCTGTGTGGGAACCTAACACTTTGTCAGAAACAGCCATCAGTGACAAAGGAACACAATGCTTATACACTGAAAATGCTGGGGAAAAAAATCATTGAAAGCAAATAGAAATACTGTCAAAACATTTAGTCACATACTGAGAAAAATTGAAGACTTTGTGACTGTGTGTTATTCTAGCTCATGCTACTGAAGTGTGATTGAAATATTCATCTTTCATGTAAGGAAATAGAAAGAAGGCTTGTCATGTAGAATATCAGCCCTTGAAAAACTGTGGAATTTTTCCCTGTACTACAACAAGTACTAGTTATGTTAGGCTTAATATTCTCAATGAGAGGATATTCAGTCTAAATACTTTATTCTAAATGGTATTTCCATTCTCGCACTTCTTCTAAGACTAGCATATTGAACTCAGTGTTACAGAAAGTTATGGAATAGATCATCTTGAGTGAGATCACATGGTATGTGTGGAATAATCAGGCTCAGTCAGCATAGTTTCATATAAGGCAGATCCTGCCTTACCAGCTGCATCTCCTTCTATGACCAGATGACCAGACTGGTGGATGACATAGTTGACATAGTATACCTAAACCTTAGCAAAGCCTTTGACGTTGTCTTCCACAGTATTCTCCTGGAAAAGTTGGCAGCCCCTGGCCTTGACAGGTACACTGCCAGAGACTGGTGGTGAATGGAGTTAAGTTGAGTTGGTATCCAGTCACAAGTGGTGTTCCCCAGCGGTTGGTACTTGGCCTGTCCTGTTTAATGTCTTTATTGATTACCTGGATGAGGGGATGGAGTAAGTTTGCAGATGACTCCAAGTTAGAAGGAAGTGTCGATCTGCCTGAGGGTAAAAAGGCCAAGCAGTGGGTTCTGGACAGCCTGAATTGCTGAAATGGGGCCAATGGGGTAAAGTTCAACAAGACAAAGTGCTGAGTCCTGCACTTTGGTCACAACAACCTCATGCAGTGCTACAGGCTTGGGGCAGAGTAGCTGGAAAACTGCAGAGGAAAATGATCTGAAGGTGTTGGTTGACTCACAGCTGAACATGAGCCAGCAGTGTGCCCAGGTGGCCAAGGAAGCCAGTGGTATCCTGGCTTCTATCAGAAATAGTGCAGCCAGACGGAGCAGGAAAGTGATTGTTCCCCTGTACTCATCTCTGATAAGGCTGCATGTTACTGTACTGTGTTAAGTTTTGAACTCCTTTACTACAAAAAAGACATTGAGATTCTGAAGCACATCCAGAGTAAGGAAATCAAGCTGGTAAAAAGTCAGGAGAACAAGTCTTACAGGTTGCAGCCGGAAGAACTGGGATTGTTTAGTCTGGAAAAGAGGAAGCTTAGGGGAAACATTTTTGCACTCTACAATCACCTGAAGGGATGTTGTGGCAAGATGGGGGTTAGCCTCTTCTCCCATGTAACTAGCAATAGAACTAGAAGGAATGTCCTCAAGACGCACGAAGGGAGGTTCAGGTTGAGTATTAAGAAAAACTTCAAAAGTGTGGTCAGGCACTGCAACAGGCTGCCCAGGGAGATGGTAAAGTTTCCATCCCTGGACGTGCTCACAAAACTTGTAGTTGTTGTACTAAGGAACGTGGTTTAGTGGCCAATATTGGAGGTTAGTGGATGGCTGGACTAGGTGATCTTGGGGGTCTTTTCCAACCTGAGCAATTCTGTGGTTCTATGATTCTAGAACAACTAACAGTAACAAGGAATAATACCCAAAGATTAAAAGTCTTTAAGTTTACTACCTTCTTCTCCATGCCTCTGTGTACATCTGATACCTCTGGCCTGTCCTCTGCCTAAGAAAGAAAAGCATGTGTTGTGATTTAACCACAGCAGGCAGCTCAGCACCACACAGCTGCTCACTCATTCTCCCCCAGTGGGATATGAGAGAAAAGCATAAAATGTAAATGTAAAATGTAAGAGTACATGGGAGATAAAGGCTGTTTGCTAAGTAAAGCAAAAATCAAGCAAAGCAAAACACAGAATTAATTCACTACTTCCCTCATCAGCCAGATGTTCAGCCACTTCCAAGCAGGGTTCACCGCACATAATGGTTTCTTGGGAAGACAAATGCCATTTCTTCAATTGGTCTCCTCTTCCTTCTTCACCCCAGTTTTTATTACCTACACATATGGGATATTTCCTTGGTCAGGTTAGGTCAGTTGTGCTGGCTGTGTCCCCCTCCCATCTCCTTGTGCACCCTTAGATCCTCACTGTCAATAACTGAAAACACTGGTGTGTTATCATCACTGTTTTCATCAAAAATCCCAAACACAGCATCATACGACGCCCTATGAAGAGTATTAAATCTATCCCAACACAAACCATGACTATATGAAAGATCAGATGCGTGAAATAGAGCTCAATACAAAGAGTATCTAACAGTTTGTCAATATAAGAAACTCTTAAATGTATTTGTATCGTATACTTGAAGTTTATGTCCCATTAGTGTGCCAACGGTTTATGGGCTGGTTCGGCCCGGTTCCGTGGGGTGGAGGGATCTGCAGATCCATGCCTCCAGAAAAGGGAAACAGGGGATCCCAAAATAATTGAAAACAGCAGCAACGATCTGAGGTGAAACAAATTAATTTACTAAATATAGCATCAGCAAAATATAGTGAGAGAGAGAGTACGTGTCTGAAAGGTGGATAAGCCTCACCACAACGCTGAGGTGAGAAGTACAGTGCAGTTGAGCCGATGTAGAAAAGCAGACAGAGAAAAGCAGATGGAGAAGTGCAGGCAAAAAATAGAGCATCAGGTGACCTTGCCAGGAGTTATATCTCCTCGCTGACTGCAAAGCCCCATGGGGAAACATAGTTCTTCTCCTCTGGACAGGCACCCGGAACTTGAGCATCAGCAGTCAAACCCCCAGTGCATTACATGATGTTATGATGTGGAATACTCATAACCAACGATCATAAAACCATGACATAGTGTTACAGCGTAATGCAGACATGAAAGATGCCAAAAGCTGGTGTATATGAACTGGTACTGTGCTGGATGAAAATATGATCTACTTTAAGAGCTTTTATTTCGGACGTTAATAAAAAGTAGGTGATTACTTAGACAATTTCCATGTAATTTATGCATTCTGGTCATCACTCTAAAATCATTATATCTTTGAACAGTGTTACTTGGAGTTTACTGTTTGATGAGTTTGTTACAACTTTGCAATTAGTCAGAAAGACAATGCTGATAAAGTAATGTTTCAGGAGAATTGGGGAGGGACAGTGAAAAAAATATAGCACTCAGAAAACAACAAACAGAACTTTGAAATGAAGGCGAAGTGATGTGAATATTTCAATAGAGAAGTAGGGCTTTCATGGACGAAATTTTGGAAGAGTTCATGCTTAAGCTGATGAGAGCAGTGGATAAGGAGGGAAAGATCAAATATTTATTCTCCTATTGACCTGATTTGTATGCCCCCATAGTTCGAAAGGAGCCACAGACAGTAAGCTTGTATTCAAGAAAAGTGATGAGAGATCAAGGTCACAAGCAACACAGTCATATGCTTTGCAATAGATCTGAGAGGTCACATAGACCCACTGTACTGGGGTTCACCATTTCAGGTTATTGGATATTTAGGAAGGTCTTCATTGAATAACAAACGACAAGGCTTTAAATTTTAGTCACCGTACCTTAAGCAAGTACTTAAGTACTTCCCCAAACAGGGTTTAAAATCTATTTTTAAAATAAATGTGAAATTTACTACATGCACCTCCTCTTCAAAAAATACACTGTACATTTCAATATTTTATCTGGACAAGAAAAATATCTGAGGGGTTTAAAGAAAAGATTGGCCAACATCTGTTTATGTTCTCTTTGTATATTACTAAGTATCAGATCAATGTTGCAGTGCTGTGCTAATGTCTGGAATTCACATTAAAGTGGTGTCAGGAAGCCTGGAGCTGGAACAGTATTGATGGTAAACGGATATAGGTCATCTGGACCAGAAGACTGGGAGTCACTATGCCAGTAAAGCCAAAGGAAATCAATAAATGAGCAATTAAAAATAGTAGAAAAAGGAGGAAAAGAGGGATGTGAACTGATGTACAGATACTAAAAAAATGCTTTATTTTTCTTCCCACCCCCTCTAGAGATTTGATTTTTACCACAGCTTCACAGAAAACAATTGCAAGTATCTGTTTTGATCTCAATCTCTATCACTGACAGCAGCAGATTTCTCCCTTGTTTGAAAATAATTTGCAAAATAAGATTTCCACTTCCTCTCAATATTCAGCCTCTTCATCCTCCTGATTATAAACACGAGGGAAATTGACTTTTTACACTGGAAGATAGTGATAGGACAAGGAGAAACGTTTTAAACTAAAAGAGAGGAGATTTTGGTTAGATATCAGGAGGAAATTTTTCATGGAGGTGAGGCACTGGCACAAGCTGCCCAAAGAAGCTGTGGATGCCTCATTCCTGGAGGGGTGTTCAAGGCCAAGTTGGATAGAACCCTGATCTAGTGAGTGGCAACCCTGTCCATGGCAGTGGGTTGCAACTAGTTGATCTTCAACTTCCCTTTCAACCCAAGCCATTCTACGATTCTATGATCATCTCACTCCTTTAGCAATATCTTCCAATACTTGCATTAATTTTGGATAATATCTGCTCAGATTGCATGTGGCAACATAGGAGGTCTGGTAGAGCAAGACATTGTCTTCCTGGATACAAACAGGTAGTTGGTGGATGTGCCGGAGGGAGGAGAGAAATCAAGACAACCAAATAAAGAAATACAAGCAGGAAAATTGATCTGTTAAGTGAGATTTTCTCAGAGTCTGACTTAAACTAAGTCTCTTCGTTCCATATTCTTTCACAATTCTATCTGATTTCCAAGACCATTGAAGTTACTTTTTATCTTAGCTGCATGCAAATTCTTCTAATTTTATATCAGTTAACAGAGTTATTTATTACATTCTTTACTCCTCTTCCAGATTCCATGGTCTCACTTCCAGCACCATTCATTGCTGTTTATCTTTAGCATTAGTGAAGGCCTTTTCACAGTTTTTAGTGCAGTGAACTTTTTTCTATGAAAAACTGATAGATGCTTTACTAGAACCACTATGTAATATAACTTCACAGCTTCATAGTTTTGTTTTTATTGGAAAAGGAAGGATGAACTTGGCTTGACTCATACAATGTATTTATTCTGAAAATATTTTGCTCAATGTATTTATTGTTGCACTCCTCAAGGGACTGAGTTGAAAGCTTTCTGTTTTTCTCCAGTTCCCTGGAAGATTTGCCTCATTAGAGGCTATGTTTGGAGTTGTCTGAACCACATCAGCCATCTCAAAATTAAGGTTTTTGCCTAGGTAAGTTGTCAACACTGACTAAGTAGCCAAAGAATGATTCATTCCATGTATCTTAAATGTTGACCTTAGAAGTGAATCCTGGAACATCAGTCCCAAGATACCACCTTTTCATCTCATCTCTACAAAACACCTAAAGCAGCTTACAGTACAAGTTACATTTTTATACATCTAAATTTGTAAAGTGCAATCCAATGTGAAAAACCTAAACTAAGGCAGAATAGCACTAGCTAGTTTACAATATAATGTGGGAAATATATTGCAGTACATGTGCAGAATAGACAGCTATAGTACTACCTATAGCTGTAGGGTAATTTTAAGACTGAACTATGCACGGTATGGACCTGGCATATTTTGTTTAAAGCAAAATCTACCACTGTAGTAATGCAGTGCTATCACCTACATTGAACTGGAATCCAAGTAATATAGAAATAGATATAGAAATTGGTCTGGATTTGGACAATTTCCTCAACCGCAGTGCTGTACTAGCCCAAGTGCAGCCACACAGTGTTAGGTCCATTGAGCCACAGACGGTCTGTTGGAGGTTCCCACTCTCCAACTGCACAGCCACCTCCTTCACTCTCAAAAGCACATGAGGATAGTTTGGAAAGCTCTACAGTAGCAAGTCATGAGGACTAACAGAAGAGGATACATAGAGCAAAACAGTTGTTGAAGATCTAACTGTCTCTTTACCATACCTTCACTTCAGAACAGTTCCTGTCTTGTTCCATGAAGCAGACACCTGTATGCAGCTGAGGGACATTTGGAACCCAGGTTCTGGTTTAGTTTCACTGTGCTCAGCAATGGGAATCAAAACATGGTGAAAGAAAGCAATCAGAACCAAAAATGGGGATAGTCTGAATTCAACAACTCACTTCTGCTCTTAACTGAAACACTAACATAGGCAGACACTGTGCACAGCAAAGCTTTATGATGAAGTTCTTTGTCAAGGGGCCTTTAAGTGCTCATTTTGATGAGAGCCACATATGAATGGTGTAGGACACTGGGGAAGGAGCAGAGTCTGCTTGAGGAGAACAGCCAGGAGACCAGGAAAGTTTGTCTGTTGTCCCTGTGGCTGATGTCAAACTCATTATTTAAATATGCAGTCTTCCACTGACTTCAGCTCTTTATTTTGTGACATATATTAGCTTGTTGCTGTAAGTACCATATTGTCCTGTAGCCTAAAGATTTTAGGCTATCTCTGCATCTCTAACAGTGTTATACTGGCTGAGTATAGGAAAAAAAAGGATAATCTCATTGTCCTGTGCACAATCAACAAATATACAGATGACATAGTATAACCAGGAGTTTAGCTGATGTAATTATTATACTAAAGTCGGAAAGAAGGACACTCACCCTATCCTGGGCTCACACGGTAAACTCCAGTGGAGAGGACCTCCAGAAGAGATTCTTCCCCACTGGCAGTCAGCTCCTAAATGGGTCTAAGAGAGGTGGAGCCAGGCTCCATCCCTTCCTGCAGCACAAGTGAATTGCCTTCACCTGTGCTCCTGTGGCTGACTCACTGCTCCCCTCAGGTGATTAATCAGAGGTTCAGGCCATGATTCAGCAGCCTTGTTCATCCTGTGAGAAAGGTATCTGTAAATTTGTTAATATGAAAATATATGACTGAAGAGATACTTGCTTCCAACATTTCAACTAATCCTTTTGTGCTGTAAGGCAGAGAAGAGAAATGTATGTCGTAGAATGGAAAGTTCTTACAAGGAAGGAGGCAGTGCTTTTAACATAAATGCGAGCTCTGTTCCACAATACAAAGATCCACCATAATTGTCAAAGTTACTTGAAAAGCTGCATATGCTTCAATGCACAAAGGCCTTAAGTGATTCATGGGAGGGTCAAAATAGCTCAAGACAGGAGAGATTTCTTAGTTTACACCTAGAAGTTATTTTCCATCCAGTACACAGACACATCTGGGCAGCCTTCTGTAGCTATCTTAATCAAAGATGCTTTATTTCAGAGCATATGCCAAAAGCAGACTTTGTCCAGTTGTCGGCACGTATCAGCTGATGCAGAGACTATTGGACAAACACTTTGCTACACAAGAGCAGACATTGCTGGTGTTATTGAAGAAATCATCTGCCAGACATTAACCAGGACTTTCAGAAACAGGCTGCATTTAATATCTCACAACCTAATACTGATCATATGGCAGCCAATATACTATCATAGATTTTAAAACAAATATATGCACAGCCTACCTGCCAGAGACTTTCCTCTAATTTTATTATCTCTTAGAATGGAGCCAATGTTGTAAGAGCATAACAAGATGGCTAATTCACATGTATCATACTCAACATACTGTCTTAACCTGCCACTGCATGAAATTCTTTGAGAATGATGCTATTGTTATTATTTAGTACTAATATTTTTAAATGTCTTGGCAGAGGCTTACACTCTTATTTCAATCTCTCAACAAAACCCTGTAACAGAGCTGCAAAAAGGAAGTAATTTCGCCATTCATAGATTAAAACTGGAAGTGCCAATTTACTGGTTTTTGACATTTTCCAGGCAGAAAAGCCTGGTAGAGCAGCACAGAGTCTGAATACATGTTCTTAAGCAAACGAAAAGTCACAACAGCAATTCAGAGATACATCCCAGCACACAGCCTTTCTGGAGACCACACACACTATTGCTAACAAATTTTGCTGACAGGTATAAAGAAAAAGTAGGGGCGTGTTTCCCCCCCTATCTTGGTTTGTCTCTCCCATAAGGATTAAGTGAGGTTGTGGGTTATTTCCCAGATGACACTGCACCATAGTTAAGGATGAGATTCATGTGACCAAATGCAGGTATGAGCAAGTGCCTCTCTGGAGTTGAATCCACAATACTCAGCTGCCGACCTACCGCAGCACTCTGGGTGACTATTGAAAAGTCACTTAGTATGGTATTCATCTTACCCAAATTTAGACTCCTGCAGTATAAACATCTACATAGGAGCTAGTCACCCTGTGCTCCCTTTGTAGTCAACAGAGAGAAATAGATACTCCTAGGGTGCAATTAATCTCCTTCTAAAGAAGACATCTTCCAGATGATTTATGCCCTGAAAGTACCTGTTTTTCACTGACTATAAAGGGAGTCTGAGGCGATTTTTGCCATATGGACACCTCAGACATGGACAAATAATATATCTAGCAGAGCCATAAAGCCACTGATATTTCACATAGCCTGTAGTAAGTATAAATGTTTGGTCAATAATAACTTGAGCTGAACTCAGACGGTTGACCCAGAGGTGAATGGTTCTGTATTCCATTACTAAGCCACTGAATCATCCAGTGTCTCTTTGCTTTTTAAGTAAAGTCTCTCCCTGGGTTTTAGATGTCACTTAATGGAATGTGGATATTAAATGTATGTAAATCCATAGCATTTTTGGATAGAGCTGCATTCCACCGTGTCCCATTATAAACACTATCCCATCCTCCTCTTTGAAGCTGTCAGTCTGTCAGCTTGAGGAGCTATGGACTCACAAGGCAAATCTGCATTTTCAAGGAGAGTACTGTGGCCAAAAAGAAAATTCCCATTGAAAATATTTCTTGTATGGAGACGCTCAGAGACACCCACTTAAGTCATGTTTTTTGTATTCTGGAGGATAGGAATTCCTTTACCAAAATAGTGCAGCTTGGTTTCTTTTCCCCCAGGAGGTTCATCTCTTTTTCATTCCTATCCTCAGAAGTCTCATTCTGTTTCAAGAAAGTACCTTCTCTCTTCTCTGCTTTTGCTTCTTATTATTTTTTCTGCTCACATTTTATATCGTTTTTACTGGAGTTTTTAACTCTTCAGTTATATAACACAATCAGCTTTCTACAAAATTATTCTTGATGATCTTTTGCCTTCAACCTAGCAGTAAACTTTCAGGGCAGGATACTATTATTATTAATTTATATTTGGAGAGATTGATGCAATTATATGTCCACTTAAACTCTAAACACTGTGCATTATGTTACTTACAGTTATCGTTTAATGGAAATGTAAATCCCCATCACCTGGGTTCTCAGCTTCTTTGCAGGGTGTAACACTTTAAATATCATTCCACTGTAATGTGTAACCCGAGTGTGTGGGAAAAGAGATAAATAGCCTTTTACAACAGTATCTGACCAGCATAAAAAGAATACCATCCTATTAAAGGCCTGGTTAAGTTGTCCAATTCCCCTGAAGTAATTTTCTTTGCCACATTTAAGACACCTCTTCCCAAGCAAAAGTTTTTAGAGGTGCATCACACACTTCCATTTCTGAGCTGGTCTTGGCACTGCTACAGAAGTTTTATAGCTCACACTTCGTCTCATGCTTGATATACCTCTTCTTTTGAGGACCAGTTGCAATCAGAAATATTATCCAAAGGAATACACATCTATTTCATCTCCAGTTCATATCATAGATTCTGCTACGTAGACTAATGACTTAGTAGACTTAATGTGAACAGCAGCAGCCATTCTTTAATCCCATCTGCAAGATTTTCAGTGATTATGGGAATTACACAGACATGGAATCTCCAAAAAATTATTCTTCTCAAACTGCAATAAGAGCATAAAAGAGATGATAAAAAATGGTGCTGTTAAGATGCCCATTTCTGAAGACTGCAGAATTAGCCTGTACTTTGGATTAGGAAATTATCTTTTAGATACCTAAAAGTATATATGAAAAACAGTCTCTTTTTGGCCAACATGCACTTTTTGGTCTAATCTTAACAACTGCAGATTAATCCTTGGTTTCTCCCTGCTTGCTTCTGCAGGGGATCTAGACAAATTCAGGACTATTGAAAGTCTGAAATTTGTTCTCCGCCTTACTAATGGAAGACTGACATTTATATAACTCAGATATTTAATGCAGATATTGGAACAAGAGAGATAGGTGAGGGTGAGGTCTTACCTTTTAACAGACATCTCTAAATACTGAACACATCTGGCAAACCTGTGTTTCTACCCCTCCTACTTGGACACCTACAGTAGTTTTATAAAGGTAGACAATTTCAGTCAAATTTGATAGATATTTCAGAACCAACCTCTTTTGCATGTCACATATCTGATGCATAAAAAGCCTCATGTATAACATGTCTCTATGTGTGCTATAATGTAGCACATAATTTGCTAGCATGTATGATCTTGAGGAATAACAGGGGATGTAGGCCAGATCCTCACCAACTTCAGCTGAAATACACCATTTTTCCTCAGTGCAGGGGCTGTTCTTCATCTGATTGAAAATACAGCACTTTCGTTAGCTTTGAAAACCAGTGTTTCCTTTTGGAAACATTCCCTACCTCATGCACTTACATTTGATTTGGGTGTAACCCACTTCCTATTTGCCTCTGAGCATTTCTGGAATTTGATAACATAACATGACAATTATCACCTTTTATTTCCCTCTATTTTCTTGTTCCCCTGCTACTCCTCAAAAGAGAAACAAGAAACTGTAGAGATCAAGCTTTGCAATGAAAAACGTAAACTTTTTATTCCTTCATTTCTTTCATCCATCCCTCCTTATTGTCTTCCTACTCCTTCCCTTTTTTCATTCTAGGTAGACATCCAGGAAGACAAATCATATTTTTATAGGGAAATATGTTGAATAGCTCAAAATTTTAGAAATGTACTGAAATTCAAACATCTAGTGAAGCAAATAATACTTGTTAGCTACTCAGTTATAACAGTCAAGATGCCAGTTAAGTCAATTGAGATTTGGAAATGTGAATGTTAAAATAAATATCACTGACATTACAGTTTATTATCTGTTCTTCATGACTGAGTGAAAAGCAGTGTGTTTCAGGACAAGCCAAAGCAGCTTGTGTTTTTTCAGCTGAAAATCAAACTGAAGGAAGAAAATATTATATATGAGCAGACATAACTGACACAGAAATTGATAGAGGTGTCTACGGAAAAGAAAGTATTGCAAGGAATGGATTCTCTGGAGAAACCATGAGAATAAATAATAATAATAAGGGAAAACTAAATGTATTCATGTTTTTTAAGTGAGTATGTCTTGCTTAGCTGGCTTCTAATACATTTGCATAAATAAAATTCCTGAGCTCTCAGATCTGTCACTATTTCATAGAATCATAGAATCGCAGAATAGCTTGGGTTGGAAAGCAGCTTAAAGCCCATTAAATTCCAACCCCTGTCATGGGTAGGGCTGTCACCCACCAGATCAGGCTGCCCAGGGCCCCATCCAACCTGGCCTCAGGGATGGGACATTCACAGATTCCCTGGACAGCCTTTGCCAATGCTTCACTGTCCTCTGAGTTAAAAACTTCCTCTTTATATCTAACCTAAATCTTCCATTTTTTAATTTAAAGTCATTCCCCCTTGTTCTATCACTAACTTCCTGTGTAAACAGCCAGTCCCCCTCCAGCTTACAATCTTCCTTCAAGTACTGTAAGGGTGCAATGAGGTCTCCCAGGAACCTTGTCTTCTCTAGGCAGAACAACCCTAGTTCCTTCTGCCAGTCTTCACAAGAGAGGAGCTCCAGCACTCTGATCATTTTTGTGGCTCTCCTGTGGACCCGTTCCAACGGCTCTGCATCATTCTTGTACTGGAGGACCAAGGCCTGGATGCAGTTCTCCAGATGGAGTCATATATATCTTCATATATATGTTGTGTAGTCACCCTCCTTGGAGATATTCAAAAACATGGTCTTGGGCAACCTGCTCTAGGTAACCCTGCTTGAGTAAGGGGTTTGAACATTTACAAGTGATTTGCAAACTTTTTTCTTCTTTTTTAACACAAAAGTTCTGCAAACTTAATGTTTTCAGAGCAGATTGTATGCTAATCTTAAATGGACAGTTCAAGGAGCGGACACAGAATACAATTTCCACTGATTAACAGTTTTTCTGTGTATGAGCTATAGCACTCTCTTACCAGGGGCTAGAGAAGTGACACTGGTTTAAGGGCATACTGATGTTTCGAATGGACATTTGAAATTCCAGAAGACAGTTCCTGGCTTGCGTTGCATATTATCTAGGGAATTGTGTTAAATCCTCTGACACACACTAGTTTTTGAAAGATTCTGTGAAATTCTTGATCAGAGAGTGAATTAGGCACTTTCTGAAATTTAACAGTTCTCATTATGAATTCTTAAAAAAAAAAAAAAAAAAAAAAAAAGTACTAAAGCAATCCAAATCTCACAGGTTCAGAAAATCTGAAATGAGCCTGAACTCTGTTGGTGTTTCTGAGATTTTGTTCAGAAATTCCAAATCACTAATGTCTCACATTTCTTTGTGATTAAGTTATAGACACTATGTCATAGTTTCACCTTGTTTTACTAAACACCAGTTAACATCATTGCCAGACAGAAAAGCAAGACAGTGAAGCTGTGAATAGAAAATGCTGTAATGTGGAGAAGGCAGAAAGATCAAGCTTGGCTCAGGAGTTCGGGTACCCATCCTGTTTGTGATTATGTGATCTCACCCCTAGCTTTAATATTCCTCTTTTTCCATAAAACCTGTATTTACACTGAGTCAACATAGTCATATGATGCACAAAATGGGCAAAAGAGCAGCATCTTTTCCATACGTTTTAGTAAACATGGATTATTGTTTTTTTTTCTCCCAAGATACTTTCTTTTGTCTTCTTTGAGGGAATATTCATTTTATGCAGGTGCAGATCTCACTGAGCAATCTGGATGCCCCAAAAGAGTGTCAAAAACCTGTGCCTTGAAGGAACCTCAAAGAACTGCGTAATACAAACTTCTATATCCAAGATACATAATCTATATATGGCAGGTTTCTGTGATTATTTTGAAAGTCTAACATTTAAGATAATTTAATGCTACCCTGGCTTCTGCCAGTGTTTCACTTCTGCAAAAGTTAAATCTACCAAATTTCTGCAAATACTGTAAAGTAAAAGAGGACCAGTGCTAATTCCTCTTTAGCCCTAGAGGTGACATCTTCTCCTCATTCTTGTTGATCTCTTCCAGATTCTCTCCAGCGTACTGTACCCTGGCACATCTCATGAATCCACCAAAACCTTGCTAAAGAGAATAGCTGCATCCTGCATCTTCTTTAAGGCAGTCCAATGGTATCTCCCCAGTAAGACTCGAGTTTTCTGCATCTTCTTTACTCTGCTGTCTCACTCCACATGACATCCGTTTTTCTTTTCTCCTCTATTTATGTTTTCCCTTCTGAACAAGAGTGACTGAGGTCTCATTTGTATTGATTATCTTGCTGCTTTTGGATCACCTCTCTAATTTATCAAGGTCATTTTAATGTCTAATTATGTCCTTCAAATTGCTTGTAATGCCTTCAGCAATTTTATCAATTCCTTATTTATGTTGCAAGCCAAGATGATGGGAAAAAATACTCTCCCTTGTCCTGCAAAACTGAACCTTAGTAACAAACTGCAGATGACCTTGAAAGCCTCCAAAGTTTTTGAAAACCCCCATTTCAAACAACTGCTCAGTCTGTTCAACCTGACAATTTAAGGTTCATTTCTTTAGCTTCAGAGGAAGCTTATGTGCAATAAGCCTGGCTAAAATGGAGAGGCATCAGCCATTGCTTTTCTCTTAATCTAAAGTTCTTAAAGAAGGAATTGAGATTGTTTTGACACAGTGTTTTTGGCATAGTCATGATAGCTCAGAAATTGTCCTAGACTATTGGGCCTTTCCAGTTTGAGTACATCTATCATCTCTACAGCTTGTCTTCTTCCTATACTTTTCCTGAGCTCCTGTTTCCTAAACATAGAAATAATGAATAATAATACAGAATAAAACATTATATATTTTAGACTTTTTTATTTTAGACCCGATTATATTATCTCTGTTATACTCTCCTTACCTGTTACATTGTATCTGTACTGTCCTTTGTCCTCAAAGTATTTTTCTCTGTTTTTCTTTCCCCATGTGTTAGCTGAAGTTCATTTTGCACATAATGTCTAAATTCCTGTGTTTTTACTTATTGTAAATTTAGATATGCATTTTCACTAACAGAAGGACAGGCATGGAAGGATTACATTTCTCCTGAACATGGAGTCAATAATAATGAATTTTATTGCTTGGAATATGAATATTATCGATTGCAAGATGATCCTAAAATCCTTCCAGTGGTTATTTCTGTACTACCCAACCGGATCATTTTGTGTGATAAGAAATTCCTGGCAATTTATTTATTGCCAACCACCTTACAAGCACAGAGTGGAATTTTTAACTTACAAAATGATGAGTAAGAACATCCCATGCCCACAATATTCTCTAAAAAACAAAGAGTGCTTCAGGAGCAGGATTTGGCCACAGGTTTGATCAGGTGGCTGGAGAACTGCTGTTGAACACTTCTTGCCCAAATCCTGTATGTCTGTTCCTCCTTTGAGCAGCTCCTCAAGCCCCTATTCAGACATTAGAAACAGAACTTTGCAAAGTTCCTATCTCAAGAACTACTAATGTGTCTTATGGTTTTATTCATCACTTAATCTAAAACAAACGAAAAAACACAGTATTGACTGGTAGCCCTTGTTGCCATTTGTCGTGGTTTTATGATTTTTGTTACTGGTATTCCACATCATAAGAGGTGCACTGGGAGTTAAAGAGTTAATGCTCCAGTTCTGTGGACTGCTGATGTTCTGGGTATACCTGTCTCAGAAGAGAAGAAGAACAACATACCCCAGGGATATTTTTGTTTCGTTTTCCATTCAGAGAGAAAGATAAACCTGTTTGCAGGTTATGAGATGTCCCTTTTTTCTATTTCTGCTCATTCCATCAGCTGTGCTTTCTAGTCATCCCATCTTCATCATTAGAGTAAGGCCTTTCACTTTTGGACTCTTTCTCTCATTTTAGTTTATTTATTAACTTCAATTCCAATTATCTTGTATTATATTGTATTATTTTGCATTCCGATATCATATTTAGTACATATTTAGTTTGCTTCTCAGATTATTGCCATTGTTTTGCTTTTAGGCCCATCTCCCTACCCTTTCCCCTTTTCCCCTTTCCCCTTCCCTGAGGTGTGGGTCCATGGATCCCCCTACCCCATTAGTCACAGAACCAGGACAAACAAGCCTGTAAATTATTGACACCATTAAAAATTTTACAAAAGGGATTTCCAGATGACCAACCCTCCCTCACATTTGGCATATAGCATCACTTTGGACAAGAAAATCTACTTGGCTGGCCATAAGAAGGTGAAATAATTCAGTAGAGCCAGATGAAACACCAAAAAAAAAAAAAAAAAGCAGAACAAAAACAACAAACAAACAACAAACAAACAAACAAAAACAAAAAAAAAGGCAGGGCAGAGCTGACCGGCCAATGAAGAGACTCCTTATGTTGGGACTTTTTACAGCCCTTTAGCACTCATTATTGAAACTAAAAAAGACCACCCAGAAAGCATTACCCTGAACAGGAATTTAAGAAGATTTTCCAGAGGCAATAGACATTTTTCTCATCTGATTATTGTGTAAATAATTGAGATAAATCTTCAGAAAACAGCTTTACCCCTGGTACAGCTGGCATCAGCAATGCTGAGAAGTGGCAGAACATGGCCTTTAGCTGAGGCAGTGTAAGACATGTGAGGCCTTTCTAAACTTGCTTGCAAAATAAGTGATTTGCAAGGAGATCAAGGAAGAGCGTCTTAGCCTTTGACAATGTTCATTAGTTGAGGTTTCTGAAAAATTTCTCCCAGGATGGAAGAGTTTTGAATAGCATTAAAAAGGTAATTTTTCACTTTAGACTCCATTATTTACAGCAAGAGATAAGGGGATGCACAGCTGTACTGAAGAGGACCTTTCATGTGACTGTGCTCTGTTTCTGAGAACTGCATCAGAACATCAGCTGTTTAATAAGGAATTGTAAACACTTTTAATTAGTAGAATATTTTATCTGTGTCAACTGTTACACTCCTTTTTTCTGGTGCCCTGTTTCACTCTACCTTTCCTCGCATCTGCCATACGTTGCCCCCTTCACACCTCTCAACACCAGCTACACCTGTCATCCCTCTGCATGTCCCACAACCTCCCTCACCCCCTTTGGCAAGCTTTGTATGGAAAAGGGACCTCTGGGGAGAAAAGGGACCCCCATTTGGCAGACCCACATGGCTGGGCATCATGCTCAGGCCTGGCATGCAGTAGCCCAGCAGGAGTTTTCACAGCCAGTGAGTGGCCATGGTGGGGCCATCACCAGTAGTGGAGAGGCCCATCAATTTGCTTCAGAGAAGAAATAAAGTGTGCCAGACCCCATGGTGGCCAGCCTTGTCACGCTCCTGCACTTTAGGCAGATGGCAGACATGTGGGCATCCAGCCATCACTACTCGGCCCCCTACAGCCTATATTCCCCACACAGCTCTGGCATGTCTCGGCAGACCAGGAACTGCTTTTCTTGTACCACTAATGTGGTTGAAGCAAATGCATCAAACGGCAACCCAGTTTCATCAGCATTAATAGCTGCAGGATCCAGGCTTTCTACACAGCTAGAATGATGCAAGAGAGCTGTGCAGAGAGAGAGGAAAAAAGCAGGCAAAGAGGGCAAGAAATGCCCATTATGTTTATAGCTTAAAGACAAAATAAAATTGGTGAGGCAAAGACCACTCTGAGGACCCTAGTTAAGTGCTGGATACCCAGAGCTGTCAGACTCAGTCAGCAGTTTGCCTGTCTTTTTCATCACACTCGCAAGAAATCAGGCACCACTTTACGGCTTCATCTTGTGAGACCGAGAGGTTAAGACTGCACAAAGCCAACACCACAGCCTGTACATGTGCTCATGATTTCAAGCTTTGAACATGGGCTCAATCAGGTCAGGTATGAGCAGAAAGTGGAGTACATCAGGGTAGGCCAAGACTGGTGGATCTGGATCATCTGGGCTACAGAGCATGAATGTACGTGCAGAGGATGGGTTACGAGGAAAACATGCTAGAGTTGTTTGGGAAAGATGTCCTTGGGGACAGATGGAAATTAAGGGAAAAATGTATTTATTCCATTTTTAATTATTATGCATCATTATGTTTGAAGACCGCTGTCCTGGAAAGGAGAAAAATATCAACCCACTAGTTCCACTAGCCTGACCAGTAGCAAGATAGACATGGTGAGGAGGCAAGACTTATTCCTGGGGGCTTATATCACTTCTGATGTATTTTCCTAAGTGGTTTGAGCAAATCCCGTTGTAACACCATTCAGGCATAACCTTCTCTCTTACACTGGAGACTTGCTGCCAAAATGAAGCTACATTGATCCTCAGTAATCAGAACTGCATAAAATAATGCTAAAGGAGGGATCTGTGAGCTATTCCTCAGCATTCATGTCACTATTTTTAGCACACAAAGTTTAAAAATAAGACTGCAGAAGAAAACATTTATTTTGTAGCCTGTTACACAACTTTTATTGCCTAGAGATTCTTAAAATTTGTCCATGAGGATTTTAAAGGTTTATTTTTACCTGAAGTTGTCTTAGCTGCATTTAACTTCCTTTAGCACAAATAGGGTATTAAAATTCTAAAAATGTAGATTCTCCTGAAACAGTGCTCATTTTCATGTTGCAGGAAAATATAAACCTGCTAATTTAAAAGCATTTCAAAATTCACTGTGAATTCCCCTCACAGTTTCTTTTGAGATTGTAATATAAGCAAGATACAATGAGTTATGAGCAATCTTAGGTTTAGAATACATCTTCAAGGCTTCAAGAGAGGTCAATCAGGGAATTATCACTTCTAACTGAGAATTATGATTTTCATAGGTCATTGGCTTTACAGTAAAGATTTAAGCTGTAAGGCAGATGGGCAAAATATCTTACCTACCTTATTCACCTCTAAACTTGGCTGGACCGTGCTATCAATTGCACTGTCACAATGCTGCATATATGCTGATGCTGCCTGTTAGATGATGCAGTGTCATCCCTAGAAGGGTCCTTGCTTGGCCTGTCAAGCAGGTCAATGGTGGTTGTCAATCTCCTTCACTGTATGAAGGTGGTTTTCTAGGCAATTAAGTTATATATTTTTGAATCTGAGGTTATGAATACTATATTTTTTTGCAACATAATTTAGTTTTTAATGTTGCTATAGGAATATTATTAAAAAAAAAAACAGAACATTAATTGTTGCACTTAGAATATCTCCAGAAGTATTCTGAAACTCCACAGCTGATGAGTAAGATTTGCCTCTTCTTTTGAGTGATATCAGATGTGTTTTCTGTCTGTATATGTTCATTTAATAGTAAGAAAGAATAAAAATCTATTTATAGTTCAGAGAGTTTTCTATGTTCTCTTAAAAGGCTACAGACTCTCTTCTGAATTGTTTTTCCATGTTTGTCTATTGCAAAACCAAAATTGAAGCTATTTGAAAAGCAACTGCTTTGGTGGAAATGAATGTTTTAGATCTGCCAAAATGTAGCCCCTCAATAACCAGATCAAAATCCTGCTTTACTGATATTTTCAAACCCAGTCATCCCACCAATATGGGAAATAAAACATTTTATTTTTTAGTATCCCTGGGAAGCAAAGGCTACCAAATGAGGATTTGGAAGCTTAACAGCTCTAGGGAAAATCAAAAGTCATTTGGCTACTATTTTTTTTTAAGCTCTAAATACTCTTTGAGCAATTGTATTTGTGAGTAACTCATACAGAAGAACAAAAAGCTCATAAAACTTGAAGTGTGCAATCAGGAAACAGTAATACTATACCATTAAGCTGACCAACCATGTGGTGCAAACAGTAATTAGCACACAGTGAGCCAGAAAGCCTATGAGCCAAAATACCACGTCTGCAGTATCTAAAGATTTGGAAAATCAGTTACTTTACTACCAATTTAGAAACAGGAAAATGGAACATATTGACTAAACTTATCAACTAAACTGTTAGCTTCAAACAGTGTCACACAGCAATTTGTTCAGCCTGTCATACCTTTGAAGTGATGCTTGTTGATAATATGCCCCCTCCCAGGTCATCATTTTCAGAGCAAAGCACACTGCAGACACCTGAGACCACAAACAGCCACTGTTCTGTCTTTCTTTAAGTGGTATGATCTGTTACTGCTCAGAGCCGTCCTGAATTCCTGCTTCACCAAAGCACAAACCCTAACAATGCTCTTTAGACTGTAAGAACTTGATCCTTGAGCACATGGTGCAGAGCCCAGCCAATCTAATTAACCTGTGTCTGTGAATGTTGCCTTCAAGTGGTTGATAATGTTGGCCTTGCTTAGAAGTGCTTGTGTGCGGTTTAAAAAGTGATTTGGATCAATGGCCAGAAAAGGCCTTGCAAGTATAAGAATCTTTCAAATTGTTACTAACAGGCCTCTTAATAATGTAAAATTTATCACTGCTGAAATAGATTTTATCTGGAAAATTAAAAAAAAAAATCAGTCTAATTATAAAGAGGATGATTGACTGGTGCTTAATTGGGATAGTAATAGAAAAAGTTATAGAGGTGGAATCGGCCTTTAATTATTCACAAATTTCATTTTAGCTATTAAAATAGAGATGCCATTTTAAACTTCAGTCTATTAAATTGGATTTTGCTAAACAAAAGTCTGAAGTATGAGCACAATTTTCAGTTTTTGTTTTCCCTCTTTTGTGATCAGAAGTTCCTGGAGAATTTATGATGATCATCTGTTTACTTACATGTCAGAAGTAAGGCTGTGTCTTCTAAGCACTTAGGCATGTGCTTAACTTGAAATCAGCAGGACCACCCGTGTGCATGTAGTTAACTATGTGCAAATACATTCGTAGGGCTGGCACCTAACAGTCTCCTCTATGCTCCAGCCTTGTCGTTTGGAAACAAGGAGTTGAAAGTGGAGAGCAGTGGTGTGAAAGGACAGCATGCTGTTATTCTTTCACAGTCTGAAGACAAAGTAACAGCAATTTTATTTTTTTTTTTTACCCTTACATCTATGGGGCTAGTACTTTCTCTTGTCAGGTGCTGCTCTGGTATCCTTCTACAACTTTATAATACCTGCAGTGGAGATCAGATCTACACAGATTTTTGTGCTGATCTAAAGCCGTGTGGATCTGGGTCATCTTTACAAACTAAAACAGCAGAGATTTCTACTGAAACTTTCTGCATTTCAAGACCAGATAATAAAACATGAAAAACAAACAAACAAACAAACATACAAAGGACAGAATCACACTCCCTGGATTAAAGACTTGCAGCCACTTCTAGGTGCAAGTCAAATATGTGACAGAGCTGTGATAAGGCTCAGTAGCCTTACTGAAACTTACACTGTAGAGATTGGTGACCTGGCAGTGGTGTTCAGAGATTTTCACTAATGTATGGCAACTTTAAAAAGTCCTTCATAACACATGTATTTCTCACCTGAGAGTTCTTTGCAACCTCAAAGTTGAAAAGTATATGAAATGACTGTTAGTCATTTCATATACTTCCCTCATGGAAGATTTTCTTATCAAAATAATTGTAAATTCATTGACTCACCCTTTACCACTCCTGTCAAGCTTCAGTTTTTTTTTCTTTTCCCATTCAAGGCACTGAAGAATTTCATGTTTGTTGGCATGTTCTCTTTCTCCATGGTTGCTCTGCCAAAGTTGTCAGCCTTCAGGCAGCTTCATTTCCTCCCAAAACGTTCCATGTCCTCCAGGCTGTTCCCTGAACTCACGCAGCAACTTTCTAATCTCAGTGCCTCAGGCAGTCAGACCTTCCTGCTCAGCACAGAAACCTGTCTCCCATCACCTCCACCACAGGCAGGATAAACCTAGCAACTTGCACAGTTATTCCTCATCTATATTTAGAGGCATAATATCACCCCTCCATGTCCAAAACCTGACTTTCCATTTTACAGCAGTACATGTATCGTCTTCCAACACAAGAATGACAAGAATGGCATAAAGCCAAATACATTCGAACATGCACATATGCACTGAGCAGATGTACAAAGTCATTTTTTAAGCAAATCATTCTGACCTTAGGTACCACTAGCTTTCTCCAACTCTTCTGAATTTCAGATGTATTTTTGAAGTGAAGATTTCAACTGTAGTTGTAAAGAAAACATTCAAAACTCGAGATAAGTGTAAAATACAGTTTCTCTGGGCTTGTACACTCAGAAAAAAAAGAGATCTGACAAATAGGGATTGCTCCATTCATCAAATTATGCAAGGTGCTAACTCAAATTCTTGGTGATGTTTCCAATGTCATCATTTTAATGTTGTCAAGTTGTCATCAAATTAGTTTGATGGGTGGAACATATGACCTTGGAAAAAGGTTCCTGTTCCACCTTCAAGATACAGTGAAATACTTTCCAGAGAAGTATGCCCTAAATAGTCAAAGAGCTTGTAAGCACCAATGAAAGGAATGTATTTTTGTGTTCACAGTATGTACAGCATATTTGTGTAACAACACACTCTATTTCCCTTTCCAACTTCTGCTCCACTCTTTCATACACAAGGTCGTACACAAAAGCCCACCTCACATTCGTACACACGTATGCATGAAGGCCACGCGTGAGTGACCTGGCTTCATCCCAGTGATGGTGTCTGGCTCCTTCATCTCCTGTTCTCTGATGATTAATGCTAAGTCACCTGGAATATCTTCCCCAGGAACATTTATAAAATCTAATGTGTCTTTTTAACATGTTGCATCATATCATTGTGCGTCTTGAGGTTTGTGGGATCTGCTATATATAGTAGCAGTGGTTATCAGATTGGCATTTACCAAGGTGTCACGGCACCAAATTCCCCTCATTTAAGGTATTACACTCAGTATTTGTGTGTATGGTTCCAGTTATCACCTATCTTTTTGCAAACAAAAACAAGCAAAGAAAAATCACCCCAAAAAAGTTCAACTAATCAATCAATCAAACAAACAAACAACTACAGAAATAACAACATCAACAACAATAAAACAAAAAGAAATTCAGGAATTAAAGTGCATGTGTTAAGGATTAATCAAAACAAAAACAAAAACAAAACAAAACAGAGACTTGGAGGAACTCAGTGGTTCATACAGACAGAAGAATCCGAGACGAAAAGACTACCAGTAAACTTTCAGAGAAACAATGCCTGTGACTTTGAAGAAAGTTTTTGAAAAATTTTGAACCCAACACCTACTTACAAAAAAATAGCAGGGAAACTGAAGGTGGAAAATATATGTAGTCCTTTGTTACTTTTCTCCAAACGTCAATTTCTTTTGATTACTGGAGTCACGCAAAGCCTGAAGGCTTTGTTTTGGCTACTGTATACCCCTGAAGAGATGATTCCATGTTCAAGAAATTGATTTGGGATGGATCATGTATAGTTAATATATTGCAATAAGTCAGTTAGTACTAAGAAGAGCTCTTCACAATTGACTGTAGATAGTAAATTCAGTTGGATTTATTTTGTAATTGGAATTCTCAGATATGTTCGCAATTACAGCGAGTTTATTTACCTAAATTACTACGTTTCTTGGGATCCAGCAACAAACAATCATCTTCATTGTTTAAAAGCCATAATAGAGCACTTACCTTGCAACTTAGATGTGGCTTAAGATAAACAAATAACAAATATGTCAATTTCTTCAATAATAAAGATCTCCGGTTTTTAAATTTGCCTTGCTTTTTGTCAAACCCTATTATCAAACTCCATGACCATGTTTGGTTTATGCTGAGTTTAAATTATTTATTTCAGATACTTTGAATCACTCAGTAGGTAGCTGTATTTGTAAGTCATATGAGTCACTGTTGATATTTTGATGCTGTTGGTTTGTTTGTTCTGCTGCTGTTGCTGCCTCCAGTGTATCGTGCCTGCTCAATGTTCAAAAAGAGCAAATCCCTAGAAATGAAACGCTTTTAATTTTTTTTTCAGCACTGCTCAGAGAATATAGCAGTTAACATCGCTTCAAAACCACCAGAAAGTAAAGCTCAAAATAAATACAAAAACAGTTCATACTAGAGAAAGCACAAGCCCAATGCTTGAGGAACATTCTCTCATGCAGCCTGCCATAGGTCACAGGTTTTCATCCAAAAGGGAACCCCAACCAGATGGATTTGAAAGACATTGACACTATTCTCAGCTGTACTTGCAGATTCACAATTGATGTCAACTGGAAATGTTGCAGTACAGTTAAGCTCATTTATCCTTCCTGAGGATCACTTTCTTTAGTGGTTTGGGCCACTCTGATGAGTTACAGCTACAAACTTAAACATATATGATTTGTTTTATGTAGTTATCGACTGGTATTTAATTAACATTAAGAAGAAAGGTATGCTGATGTATTGAATGTAACCTTTAAAATCTGGCTTGAAGGAATTAATGAGATTCCTGGGGTGGTTTTTTTTTTTTTTTTTTTTTGGCTCTCCACTAACTGCTGTACTTGCAGCTGTTACTTACTCTTGTGGTGGAAAAGAGCCTCTCCTTGCCACAACTTTGCCTTCCTTAGTACAGAAGTCAGGAGAGAAACTTTGAATTCCTGCTGAGCCATTTACCAGTGGAGTATATTGCTGTACATAGCTATCCTCTTCAAGAATTATTTTCTAACATCTGAAGGTGAGTCACACTCCTCATGCTCTGCCTCTGTTCAGGCTAACTCAGCACACAAACATCTGAGTGGAAGAGTTTTGTGAGTGTAAGTGCTACAGAAAAGGCCAGGTGAGTGCTGGGTTTCTCAGCCTGCGACATATGAAACAGTCAAGTCATAAAATCTACTTCCAAAAATGAATTAAATGTTGTCTCCCCTCTCCTTCTTGTGAAGGAAGGAGGTAAAGAAATACCAAACTGCAAGCTACAGAGAAGTTGGACACAACATTTGTACAGATACTGAGAACGTAATAGAAATGCTGTAACACAAAAACCTAACGTGCCTGTGTGAGTGGTGGCAGCTCACAGGCTCAGTGAGGTTTGTCTTGCACTGAAGAGTTTGAATATAATGCACGTGTATATGTGAGTCTGTGAATTTAAGTCACCTGAAAATGAAGACAAGCACATTCAGTGTAGGTATTTATGATCTATTGATTACTTCTTTTCAGACTTAGTCTTTTTTTTTTTAAAGGAAAAGGGTACTGCTTAAACTGTAGCACTTAGTTCAGTGGCTTTGTTTTGTTTTATTTTTTAATGAAGAAAAAGCAAATGCTTTATTAACTGAAATACAGAAAATGAATTTGTTTATTTTGTAGAAGAGTCTGTCAAAAAGGGAACAAGTAGTGAGTAGTGGAGAAATGTAAGATTCAGTAAGGAGAGATTCTATTTAATGATCTGAGTCCAACCACTATAGTACAGCAAAGCCACATGTGCTCTCTTGCATGATACAGATCAGGCTCGTTGTTGAAGCTGGTACAAGGGAGTCCTATCTATACAGGAAAGACAATTTTTACTACCAGTCACTTTTATTAATGTATGGTGTTAGAAATGCAGATAAAAAGATTAAGTAATATTTTTAATCCCCAAAATCTTTATATCCAACAAAAAACTCTCATTTTAATTTGTCTAATATCACTATTTAAATCTTCATCCAGTACACACTGTATTTTATTATTCTATCTTCATAATACTTTTGGTCATTAAAAGCCATCTTCATATACACAAGTCTTTCATTACTTCTTGGATTCATTAGATACTATTCAAGACATTCATCAAGGGTTTTTAACTGATTGTTCTATGATTGGTAATGTTTTTTTGGCACTGTTTTTGGGATGACGTTCAAATGCTTCTGTACTGGCTGCATATTACAGTCCACAGAAAGCAAAGGAGAATACCCTTTAAAATTTATTTATAACAGTACCATGAATGTATTTTAATTAAACGCAAAGACCGCTGGGAAAAAGGTCAAATTCCATTTCCTGGCTAGATAGCAAAATATACTTTTTCTTGAAACTCTCTCCAAGAGCTGTAATTCCAGCTATTCATTGCAGATTTTGCTTCAAATGTCACCAATACCTTCATTAGATAACCATCTTTTTAAGTTATTTACATTATTTATTAGAGAATTATTTGACACAGCACAGTATGTTCAGATTGCCTACCTAAAGAGCAAGTTTTCAGCAGGGAACACATAGGACATCTTGATCGTAGTTCATCCATTTGTCTGGGTGCAGAATCTAAGCTATGGAAAGAGTTCCTGACCACTTAATGTAGACTTCTTTTGGTGGTACAGTACAGTCCACTATTCAGCATATCGACAGACAGCTCAGGCACATGAAATAATTATCTCACACTCACAGCTAAGATGAAAATATAGGACTTGGGCAATTCAATTGTCCTAAATTCCATCTCACTTCTCCATTGCTTAAGAACAGGTTATCTTAGATTGGAAACACAGCGTCAGTTGTATAAGATGCTGTGAATGCTCCATCAGTTGATTTTTGTACAGATTTTTTTCCTGATAAATTGTTGTGTTTTGTGCTGGCAGCTTCCACATATGGGAGGAATGGAACACTTGCAACCTTCCCTCTACTCCTGCCCCTCATCACAGGGAGGAGACGTTCTCCACAAAGTTGAACTCTACTGCCTGACTGACTGGACCTATTTGATGTGTCTACCTAATAAATGTATAAAGGAGGGGCTTTGCTTGTATTTAAATACCAGCAAAAAATCCAAACAAGATTTTTCTGTCTCTCCTGAGGGAGGTCTCACCTCACTAACAGATTTTTCCTACTGTTGAGATTCACTGAAGATTGTGGATCTTTGGATGTGGTTTGAAGATAATTCAGCCAGTATGAGATCTTCCTGTGAATCCTTCTGGTTGTACACACAGGTGCAAGAGGAGACTTTAGCCCTGTGTCTGGGTATTGAAGCTCTCATGACTCCAAATGCATCACAGCATTGTGAAATCTGGGTCCACGTAAACACATTCTCTGACTCCATTCCTTTGAGATTAGCAGAACTCTTGGAAACAGGGAGAATTTGAAATATCACAGTAGCACCTTCTATGGTATAAATCTGAGAGTGCCTTCTATGTGTGAAAGCTGAGGCATTCGTGAGGATGCATTATTACATGTGCCAAGGAAAAATGCTTCCGTCAAAACAGTTCTTTTTTTTTTTCCCCTTTTATTTTTTTTTCCTGTGTAAAATATCGCAGTTTATTAAAAAGACAAAATATATTCTGGAACTAGATTTTTGCATTAAATTTTAGATCAATTTGAGATCTATTGAGGGTTAGAGAAAGACTCATGAGCAGAGGTAGCTCAGTAGGATACTGACAATGTATTCAAACAAACAAACAAGCAAACAAACAAAAATAACAATCAGATATAAATGCAGAAGTAATTGGTTTCAGCCTTTACCACAACTCCCATGCTTTTCCAAGGACACACAGAGTATAGATGCACAGCATGAGAACTTCAGTACCTTTAGTACGTTTTTTTGAATCCATGAAAACCCTACAGATGATGTGAGGACTGTCCGTAAATGTCACTTCAGGAAATACACACTCAAATTCTTTTCTTCCTGGAAAGAGGTGTAATGAAGAGGGTGACCTTAGCTGGGGGTCAGTAAGGACAAATTTCAAGAAAAAGCAGACTCCTTGCTTGAAGTGAAACTAAATACTTCACAGATCCAGGCTCCAATTTACCCTCTCCAAATTAATGGTGGATACCAAATGCTTCCTCAGCCATGCACACTGTACTGCAAGTCATTCTGTTTTTACTCATGATCTGCTTGGAAATTTAAGGGGGTGGGGCCATATAAGCACAGAGGGTACAGCTGGGCCAGGCATATGCTACAGCATATGATTCAAAACTGTTTTATATGTGAAGATGTGAAACCACTAAAACAGCTTCCATGGGACTGCAAATAGGAATTCCACATCCTTCAAGTAAAGCTCAAATACTGTGAAAAATAAGGATGGTTCTAGTGACAGGCTGTACTATTCCTCCATTCCCACATTCCCAAATATATGAGAAATTGTGTCTTTTCATTCCCACTTCCTTGAGGTGACAAATTAAATATTTCCAGTCATGTACTGAAAAAAAAAATTATCTTTCTGCCTGTCTTCATGACACAAGGTCTTCTACCACAAGAAAAAAAGAATAAAAAAATGTAGAAGAAAAATATTACCCATTCCTAGAAGCCTTCAGCATGATGGCCTTGGATACACTGTGAGGGATTTATTGTTCAGCTCATGAAATTTATGCTAGCATTTCCTTATGAAAACTCCAGCATTTATGCTCCATGAACAGCAAGGAATTATTTTTTTTTTATTTTAATCTTTTCAGTGCTTTTGGTTTTGACTGTGTGGTTCCCAGGTCAACAGATACATGCCACCTTACTGTAAAGAAAAGCTAAATAAAAAGTGCTTGTATTTGTTATTGAAAAAATTTATGGAAGTTTAGGATAGTCTTGAGAGTTCAGGTGGAGGTGTGGATGCGAACATCTGCATGAGCCTTGCCCATGAAGCAATGGTTCAGACCAAGCCACAGTATTGGCAGGGTTCAAAACGTGTGGTATATGCCAATATGACATAATATTTGCTTTACAGTACTCTGTAGTACTGACTGTAAGAGACTTATAGCTCCCACTGGAACAAGGGAATCGTGAAGCATTTAACAGTTTAAACAGTTGAACAAACTTCTTGAAAGCCCTTAAAATATCCACATAGACATGGGAGCAAACAGCAAGGAATTAACAGTAGCAATTTCAGGAACAGGAAAAGATCAGAAGTCACTCTGTCTGTTATGACAGAGACCGCTACTTCACATATATAATCACTATAACAATATCCTTTCACTCTGTAGAAAATATTCCCTTCATTATAATTATACTGGGGTAAAACTGGTTGCTTTACAGACTGTAACAAATGTTACATTGTGGCTATTACTTAGGTTTTCTAGAAGGACATATACATGTTCCACTCTGCCAATTAATTTTCATGAAAAAATGAAGAAATAAAAACAGCCCAGAAAATAAGGCCATTTTTAATATAAAGAAAAGTGTTATACTTTAATCTACTTTCTAACTCATGAGTTATTGTCTAAAACTCTGACGCCAACATATAGCAGATACACCTGAGTTAAGAATCACACCCCTAGTGTTTTCAGAAGGACAGAACTGTATTTAAGATGAAAGCCACCTTTATTTCATTTTTGGAAGTATCCACTAGGCTATAATTAGAGATGCCAGCTGCTAACAAAAAAATGGCTTTGCACAAAATTTCTCCATGGAAACAAAAAAGCCTTGCAAAGAGGGTGTCAAAAACCAAGACATTTTTTCTGAGCTTGGGAGTAATAATTGCCTTAATAGAAACTTCTTCTTACAATGGAAAATAAGCATAAGATATGAAAGCCAGCTCTGGCTGCCAGCACGGCAAGAGTGGAACGTGAATGCTCCTCTTACCACTGAAGTTTTCATACTTTTTGAGTCCTCATGTCTGCTAGCAGCATAGATGTTTGCTGGAGAGAGAGGGGAATGCACACAGAGAATTTGTATTTTCCAAATCTGAAAGATGAAGGAGAAAAAGATCTCTTTTATTTTCTATTTTCTACCTTTGATGATCTAACAAGAAACATATGAGACCAGGAGGTCCTGCTCTGGATCTGTGTGTTCTCGGCAAGACTTGGAGATCCAAGGGCAGGACCTGCCTCAGTGCCTGAGTCACTGACATTTGGATGAGACCAAACGCTGTTTTTCCTCTCTCTTTTCCTTAGTTATGTTTTTTTGACCTTTTTCTCCTTCTCTGTATTCCTTTTTCTTGGGCCCCCAACACAAGAAGGACATCGAGCTATTGGAGAGGATCCAGAGGACGGCCGCAAAGATAATCACAGATAATCACAGGGTTTTGAGGAGACCTTATATCAGTCTTCCAGTACCTGATAGAGGCCCACAGGAAATGTGGGGAGGGACTTTTTACAAGGGTTGACAGGATTAGGGGAAATGGCTTTAAAGTGGAAGAGGGTAGATATAGGAAGATAGATATTAGATATTAGGCACATAGATACCAGATATTAGGAAGAAAATCTTTATTGTGGGGGTGGTGAGACACTGGAACAGATTGCCCAGAGAGACTGTGGATGCCCCTTTCCTAGAAGCATTCAAGGCAGGCTGGATGGTCAGGTTCAAAGAAAGGCAACAAGGCTTGAGAAGGGTTTGGAGTATATGCCCTATGAGGAGCAACTGAAGGAACCAGGGCTGTTTAGTCTGGGGAAGAGGAGGCTGAGGGGAGACCTTACTGCTCTCTTCCAGTACCAATACCAAGAAAAGTGCTTACAGCGAGAGCAGGGCTGGTCTCTTCTCACTGGTGACAGGTGACAGGATGAGGGGAAATAGCCTCAAGTTGTGCCATGGTAAGTTTAGGTTGGACATCAGAAAAAACTTTTTACAGAAGGGGTTGTTAAACACTGGAATGGGCTCCCCAAGGAGGTTGTTGAGTCACCTTTCCTGAATGTGTTTAAAAACTGTTTGGATGTGGTGCTCAGGGACATGATTTAGCAGTGGGTTGTTAGAGTTAGGGTAATATGGTTAGGTTGCAGTTGGAGTTGATGATCTTTTCCAACCTGAGCAATTCTATGATTCTATGATTCTATGATTCTATGATTCTATGATTCTATGGATGGAGCTTTGAGCAACCTGGTGAGGTGGGAGGTGACCCTGCCTATAGTAGGAGGGTTGGAACTAGATGATCTTAAAGGACCTACTGAACTCAAACCATTCTATGATTCTATGATTCTTCTCTACATCTTTTCTTACTTTTCTTACACTGCCTTAAAAAAGAAAAGCCTCTTGTTGTGTCATAGGTGTTTGCCACTCAGATGTCCTCAACTTAAGATGGGACATTAATATTTTGCACAAAAAGATCATAGTTTCAGATTATCTCTACAGAAATCTTTTCCTGGCACAGTCCATATGCAGATATCTGCATAACACAAAATGCCACTTTGCTTCAGGGATTACCTTCCTTTCCTTCCTTCGAAATTTTACTGCAACAGCAGTAAGCAGTTACCTGAAAGCAAGCTAGGATGCCACCAGGAAGGAAGGAGGTGGTGATGAATACATGATATCTTGAAATTGAACTTTGATTGATTTGATCACTGTGGGTTTCTCAGTCCTGGCTTGTCTCTTTGTTTACTCTCCCTCAGAAGAGAATACTCACTTTGAAGAACCTAATATGACAACATATTAGGACTTTAGTCATTGATGAAAGCCAAATTTATGAGTGTTTGAGACAGTCATTCTTTACTGTTTTAACTAAATAGTTTCCTCTGAGACAGATAACTTCATGGTCTTCAAACACTTTCATGCCAGTATATGCAGTTTGTTAAATTCTACTTTTCTCCTGCTGGCACACCAGCCACAGTGGTTTCTCAAAGTCTTGAGACTGAAGAATTTCCTTTGACAGGGAACCAAACCAGGTCAGTCCTAATAACTCTAAATTCTGGCCTGTAGATCATCGGAAGAGGTGTATCTGTAATAGCAAATCTAGTAATAACCAGAAGTACTTACTGGAGTACATTGAGAAGAAAGCAAAGAGTATAAATCTCCTTGCTGAAACAGTGGGCTTACAGTGGGTGCTACACACTTTGATCAAATTAAATTTTTTATTACACTTTAATTAAGACCAGCAATTTATGACTGGCAAGCAAAACCGTTGACATTTCATCTTTGTTACAATACCAGTAGTACAAGCTGCACTTTTAAATCTAATTTGACATTTGTTCATGAAATACTGGTCATCCATAAGACTCATGGTTATACTTTCCTGGAAGGAGATAAAACTAGCTGTCTTTAGAATTATTTGAGAGCAGTAAATGTCAGACTCCATGAGCCAGCACAGTGTAATAGATGTGTAAAAAAGGTTTTTATCAGATCATGTCATCATTGCACCATATTTTTGTACCCTCCATCTCTGACAGAAAAGAAAGTACCTACACCATGAAGTAAAGAAAATGTGTAACTCATACAACTGGAAAATGCCAGAAAATAGATAGTATATTTAGCCACCCTCAAGAAGTTATTTCAAATGTTTTATGTGTTTCTGAAAAAATAATTCAAAAAAGACAGCTTTAAGAAACCATTAACTGGAATGAACTAATTAGAAACAGATCACATGCTGATAAATGAGGTAATTAAATATGTTGGTTGGACAGCTAGCCTGTAAGTATGTAGAGTGACCCTGCAGATAATTGTATCAGTACCTGTGCTAATAAGGGTTTATGGAGATCAAAGCTACTCAATATTCTCAGCCCCTTAAGTCCCTGTATTGTACTAAGATTAAGTTAGTAAATACATATAATTTAATTTAAAGCTGTGTAACAATGTTGCAGTTATGAAATAAAGAGGTCTCAAAATCTTTGAAATCTGGCAACCAACCTTACCTTTGACCTAATCCCACCGCTCTGACTCTACTGGTGTGATGAAGAGACAGTGAGATGGGAGAGAAGGTGCAGTCCAGCATCTGAAAGTTTTGTTATTGCTATCTGGAAGTGACCTTTCAAACCTTACACAAAGAAATTTCAGACCTCTTCAGTGATCACACCATAAAGATGATTTTACACAGAAATTAAAAACTAGAACATCCAGTTGCCAGACTAATTCACATAATCACAAAATCACCAAGGTTGGAAAAGACCTTCAAGATCATCCAGTCCAACCATACACCTATCACCAATAGTTCTCACTAAACCATATCACTCAGCACAACGTCCAAATGTTCCTTGAACACCTTCAAGGCTGATGACTCCACCACCTCCATGGGCAGTCCATTCGAGTGCCTGACCACTCTTTCAGAAAAGTAGTATTTCCTAACGTCCAGCCTGAATCTCCCCCTGGTGCAGCTTGAAGCCATTCCCTCTAGTCCTATCACCAGTTACATGAGTGAAGAGGCCGACCCCCAGCTCACTACAACCTCCCTTCAGGTAGTTATAGAGAGCAATAAGGTCTCCCCTGAGCCTCCTCCAGACTGAACAATCCCAGCTCCTTCAGCCGCTCCTCATAAGGCCTGTGCTCCAGACCCCTCACCAGCTTTGTCGCCCTTCTTTGAACCCGCTCCAGGGCCTCAATGTCTTTCTTGCAGTGAGGGGCCCAAAACTGGACACAGTACTCGAGGTGCGGCCTCACCAGAGCTGAGTACAGGGGAATGATTATCTCATTGTTCCTCCTGGCAACACTGTTTCTGATGCAAGCCAGGATGCCATTGGCCTTCTTGGTCACCCGGGCACACTGCTGGCTCATGTTTAGCCGAGCATCAACCAACACCCCCACATCCATTTCCTCTATGCAGCCTTCCAGCCACTCTGCTTCAAGCCTGTAGCGTTGCCTGGGGTTGTTGTGGTCAAAGTGCAGGACCCAGCATTTGGCCTTGTTGAAACTCATCCCATTCACCTCAGACCAGCTATCCAGCCTGTCCAGATCAATTAACTTTCATCTGTCATGTGACACAATAGCCCCACTTCAGTAGAATAGTTGAAGACTGGCCCTGTCCCAGCCTCACCACCAGCTTCAATAGCCAGGGGATCCTTAAGAAAAGAAAATGCTGGTTTGTATTCTTTCTTGTTGAAAATCTCTTGTGACCATCGTTCCAGGTACTTTTATTTTCTAGCAGGTGTTATATATAGCCTTTACAAATAATTTATGTCACCAACATAGAGTAAGGAATAATCAGATACAATGACTTACTCTAGAAAGGTGCAGAAAGGTGCTTGGACACTGAATTTCATCAGTTGCAGTTAACTATTTTCCCTACCATTTACGGACCAGGGGGAATTGATGATTGGCAGGCCATTTATATTGACTCACAATGCCTCCAACTGTCTCCAACAGGTACAATAGAACCACCTGAACAGGTAAACGAGAAAGCAACACAATTACTACCCGTATAAGCCTGTGGTACTGCTAGCTTCACACAGTCTGCAAATATTTCTAAAAATTGCAGCAGTTGACAAAGGTATCAAAACCCTACAGTAAATGCAGACAGAGTACTTTAGTCCTGGCTTACCTGTATTGATTTGGATATACTATTAACTGAGGAGATCAGACATTGTCCTGTATTACCTTTTCTTTCTCTTTAATGTGAAGGTATGATGTATATAAGCTCCTTAAGCTGGTGATGAGAAGCTGAAAATCATCTCTTCATTACATTTCTTTTTTTGACCCCCTAAGATTTTCACCTTAGAAAAAATTATAATGCCATTAAGACATGCTATTTTATATATTAGCATGGAAAAAAATAGTGTGATCTGTGATATATACAGTGTTGTCCGTTTTCTTAATCTGTCTTCCAAACATCATGCATTGGTGCAGACTTTTATTGAGAAAACATATGTTAAGAAAAGGTGCTAAACCCCCTGGGCTATTTGTATATCTCAAAGAAAGATTATTAACAGGAGATTAGCAAGATTATTGAGAGGAGACATAGCATTTCCTCTCAAATGGCTGGTCCAGCTGCTCAAATGCATCTCTAATGATGAACGTATGCACACAAATTGACAGCCTCTCTTAGAGACCAGATTCACTGCTCATACATTGATTGACATGAAACAATATCTAGGAAAACTTGCATCTGCTATCTGGCTGCCATTGCCAAACTATTCAGAGAATCTGTTTGGCCACTTTTTGCCTTGGAATTGCTATGGCTTCCATAAGAATCAATCTGGAAGCCCTATCAGTTGTTCTGACAATGACATCCTGCTCTGTCATATATTTGCTTGGTTGCCTGTCAAATTAAAAACTACTTTGTCAAAGCTTTGTTAAATCTCATTGGCTCCCCAAGAAAGACAGTAGTCAGAAAGGAATTTCATCTTGTGAAAGCTAGTAACCACTGGAGCAGGTTCTTGACTAGGTTGCTTGAACTAAGAGACTATACATGCCTCCATGGGCTGTTATATAATGTCTGTTATGAAGGATGCAAAATTAAGTAACACTGAAAGAACGGTCACACAGCATTAAAAAGTCTTTTTACAAGAAATTTGTCTGAACAGAATTCTTCAGAGCAAATAAAATCAAGGTGGATATTCGAATTGTAATGTCCTCCAGTACTTTAAATTTGGATGTAGAACCCTGAACTACTTGGTCCAAATACTCTTTGGAATGTCACGACTGCAATAGTTAGAGCTCCTAATCTGACTGCTTTTCCTAGGCATTCCTGGAGCTCCACCATCCAGGGTGGCTGCATGGAAGCTATTACATTTTGCAGAGATTAACTGTGCTGAACATTAATGCAAACTTTCTTCCAGAAAATATTTGGAAACTGTTGTATTTGAAAAACTCTCCCTTGCTTTTGAAAAAAGAATTGATTGAAAGTTAAAAAGTGCATGTCTGTTTTTCAAAGCCACACAGAGGTGCAACAAAGCAGATGCCGATTTTCAAAGAGATCCAGACAACTGTAGCAGGCATCACTGGAAACAATACTATTACAGAGAAATGTCTTATTATTCTTATTATGTAGTTAATGGTAATGATAGTATTTAGAAAAATAAAATTCAAATAACCTCATAAAGCACTCCTTTCTGAAGATGAAAAAATCTTAGGTCTACGATTCCCAGTCTCCAGTGCAAAAGAATCTTTGCCATTTAATCAAGTAATCCTGACAGAGGAGGCAGGCATCTTTTTTTTAATCACAGAATCATTTTGTGCACTGACTAGTGCTGAAGCACAAAGTGTCCACGTGTCAGTGACTGAATCACATCTCTCTGTGCAGGTTCAAGATCTTAATTCTCCTCGTGGTAAAAATTGCTCTATGTTTAGAACTGGAATTTCTTCTGCCTTTAGCACCCGGCCACTGGATCTTGACAAGAGAAGGCAAAATGAAAGAAAGATCTCAGGAGTTTAAGATCCTATATTCTTAATCAGGTTTTCTCATATTAATGGACTGAGTCACTGCCCCAGGGACCACATAAGTGGCTATACATTGCAAAGCTTTATTATTCAAAGAAAAAATTATGTTAACCTTTGGGTTTCCCTGTATTTTGGGAAATTATTGTCCATGTAAGTCAAAAACAGACATGGAGACCAAGTCACAACAAAGTCCTGAAACTTGCCCTACAGGCATTATATTAATTTGTCCATGACGGGGATAAAGGCTAACCTTTTTACCCACTGTCTCTGTGGGAGGCACAACCTTGCTCCATGCTCTGGTGACCACATTCTTCACAGATATAATAATGCTTTTTCACACATCTGTTATAATGTTGGTATATATATACATGCAAAATAGTCTATTGCTATACCACTGTAGTGCAAGAGGGTATCACATTTTCCCTCTGCTCCCTGTTCTTCCATCACAAGGGCAGGTATTTACTGCAAAATGGGCAGTAAGAAACCAGATGAGGTTCAACAAAAGCAAGTGTGGGGTCTTACACCTAGGGAAGAATAATTGCAGGCACCAATACAGGCTGGGGGATGAGCTGCTGGAGAGGAGCTCTGCAGAGAGGGACCTGGGCGTCCTGGTGGACGACAGGTTGGCCATGAGCCAGCAGTGTGCCCTCGTGGCCAAAAAGGCCAATGGCATTCTGGGATGCATTAAGAAGAGTATGTCCAGCAGGTCGAGGGAGGTGATCCTGCCCCTCTACTCTGCCCTGGTAAGGCCTCATTTGGACTGCTGTGTCCAATTCTGGGCTCCCCAGTACAAAAAAGACAGGGATCTCTTGGAAAGAGTCCAGCGGAGGGCCACAAAGGTGGTGAAGGGCCTGGAGCATCTCCCCTATGAAGAAAGGCTAAGTGAACTGGTCTGTTTAGCCTTGAGAAAAGAAGACTGAGAGGGGACCTGATCCAGGTTTATAAATATCTGAGGTGTGGCGGCCATAGCGGTGAGGCCAGTCTCTTTTCAGTGGTACGTGGAGACAGGACGAGGGGAAACGGACATAAGCTGCAGTATAGGAAGTTTTGCACGAATGTGCATAAGAACTTCTTTGTGGTGAGAGTGACGGAGCACTGGAACAGACTGCCCAGGGAGGTTGTGGAGTCTCCTTCTCTGGAGATATTCAAGTCTCGCCTGGACGCCTACCTGTGCGACCTGGTGTAGGGAACCTGCTTTGGCAGGAGGGTTGGTCTCGATGATCTCTAGAGGTCCCTTCCAACCCCTACAATTCTGTGATTCTGTGATTCTGTGAAATCTTCTTGCTCTATGCGCTGTGGTAGCCCAGAATAACGTCCAAAATTATATCCTCCAATTCAAGGGATCCAGACTGGGTTTACACCACCTGCCTAATCGTAGGCAGGGATCAGATACAGCACATCGAAAAGAAGAATCAAGCTGTGAGATTCCCAACCACGCAGATCAAAAGCCTGCTGGCCATTAGGATGGTCATATGTGCACACAATCTCAGAACAGCTCTCTATTTCACTACATAGGTAGAGCTCACAATTAAGTATTTGCATATCTTCAGCTTTTGATTCCTCATAACACACCTTGCATAAGTTGAAAAGAATAAATAAAGTCTACTTTATGCCTGAAGGCTGAATTTGTAGGGAAAAAAATGTTCTTTACAAAATCAGATATTCTAGTTGTCTATGCATATTGAATATGACATTTCAAAAGAAAACAAGCATACCTTCAAGAACACCTGCACTATAGAGTTTAAAATCAGATCATATGCCACTATAGTGAGCATAGTTTGTTTTCCATTATTACTTAAATTTGATGATAACCAATTTAAGGATTGACATAAAACCCATATTGTATTATTCTGAGGCTTTGTTAAGAGCAAAGAATGTGTGACCAAATCAAAGGCTTCACTAAAGCTAATAAACACAGCTTCAGTCATATGTGGCCTTTATCCACAGCTTGATTAATATCACATTTAACCTAGAATAAGTCTGAGGTTATGGAGTGCTTTAAACAAAAGCCAGATTTGAAATAGGGTAGGGTGAGGGGAGCAATGTGTTTAAATTAATAAAGCCATTGATCTGCCCATACACCAAACATTTGGAAATGTTAGCTAATGACATTAAAGCAGCTGAAAGCCTATGATTATTTAAATCCAAGAAAACACCACCTTTCTGGTATACAAAAAATCTTCCAGGTTGTTCAAGGATTCAGCAAACACTGAGACATGCTGAAGGAATCGTGAAAGAAAATGATCACAGATTTGAGTTGTAAAGATCAACATTCCCCAGTCTCTTCAAAAGGTAATTAGTTGTTTTCAGTACTTCATTAAAATCTCCCACTTTAAAAGAGGGAAGTTTGATTATTGATAAAAAACAAATTAGATTAATTTGACTTCTCAAAGGTCAGAAGGTTTCTAAAACTGTTAACAGACCCAGTGATGATTATTTAATGCCTTAACTATTTGTTATGTCTGTTACAATGTAGCCCAAATCTTTAATTCATTAATATGAGTTGTTCAAGCTCTGCTAAAAAGTCCTTTCATTCCTTTCCAAATGCTCTCAGATTCCTCAGAGTTTTTAACTTGATAATCTAAATAAAATGCAGTTTTTGCTTTTCTCAATTCATCTTTATTTCCATTTCAAAGTTGACTGTAATACCCGAATCAGTAACACATCTGTTATGTCTATTATTTTTGCCATTTCTTATCTCCCTACTGAGATACTTTAACTTGTCATGGGTCGTTTGAGGATAACAGTTCCCTGCTTTAACCTGAATAGTTGTTACAAGTCTGAACTGACTGGGGATGACCACCTTCCAGAAGTTAAACATTTGCATTCATAGTGCATAGATATTAACAAGCCAAGCAATCCCAGTGCTTGATGTTGCCAGGGGCATGTGTAATAGAGAAGAGAGATTTTCCTACCAAGATAGTGGCTTCCATAATAGCTATAAGTCATTTCTGCTACAAAATTTCTGTCCTTCATATAAAGATGAAGCTAATAGAAGGCTTTTCAATAACTCAAGAAAAGGAATTAGTAATAAATAGCCAGGGAATGGATAGCATCTGCCTGAGAGCTTGAATATGGGATTTATGAACAAGCAAGAAAAGTTAATCTTCTGGAAGACCCTGGGAAGAAGTAAGATAGAAAGAGTCTAGTTTGCATCAGCCACAGAGGAGGGTGGCTGTGGCCTTCAGAAAGGAAGTTTATCCCCAGAGTGGCTTTTTTTATTCAGAGATGCCTGAAGACACACAAGAAAGGATAACCTGCATGAAATGCGTACATCCCACCCAGCGACCCATCACTTGTATATAACTAGCACAGCTTTTTAGTGACAGGCATTTTTATATAGAGCTTACTGACTAGATTTGTGAAAACTTAAAATCATAACATAAAAGCAATTAATTAGGAAAAACAGTCAACATATTAACATGGGATCCAAACATACAGTATAACATCTATTTAAATTCATTGACCTCATTGGCACTCAACATTTGGCCTTTTTTATTTCTAGCATCCTTCTGCCTTTAGCTGCTCAAACATTTGGTGCACAACAAATGAGTAACTGAAAAAGGCAAAATTCTGTGCTTTTAGTCAAATCCAAACATCACTGGACAGAATTTGTTACTAATGGGAGCCAGCATCCACAGTGCTCAGATAATATATTAGAAATCTACTAAAAGGATCTCTTGAAAGCAGAAAGTATTTAATCAATCCTGACAATCAAAGCATCATCTAGTGGAAACATACACAAGGTTCATTCCAGAAATGAAGAGGTGGGTGGGCAAGTTTTCTTAATTTGAACTGATATATTTCATATGTTTTGCTGTGAGCACATCTCCATTCCCAGGTCTCTAACTGAACCTGTGTATATGTTGGTAGGTATCAGTGTACAGGTCATCCCAAGTGATTCACTTTTTTCTCTTTTTGGAGTAGTTCTGATTTAATACCAAACCCAACAAATTCTGTTCAAATGGAGATGCTAATATTTCACAGGTAATTCTGTCCCAGATTTGGATAAGATCAAATAGTGCAGTTTTGGGGGAGGGGAAGGAAATGTGAAAACAAACAATAAACACCAGTATGAAAGTGCTTTGATATTTAATTGGAACACTTCTGTGTAAGTGTCACAGCCACATTTCCAAGCCATTCATGCCAAATGTGAGATGACTTCAGGAATTCCCCAGAGCTTCACAGATCCCAGATCAACCAGATGCGAATAGAACATCCAAAGCAATTACAAGCAGCAGAGAAGCCAGGTGTGAGCTCCTACAAGTTTTTATCAAGAACTTGGGATGCAGTTCTCTGATCAGCTAACAATTACCACATACCCAGCTATACTGACATGTTTCCTCTCAGGTTTTCTTGTCCTAAAAGTCATGTCTTATTTATTCCCTGATCAGCTTTCCCTGTTCTCTTCACTCTAACTCCTCCCAGTGTGTCTTCGTTCTCCACTCAAATAAGGAACCTACAATGTCCCCATAAAGTGAACACTGCAATGCTGAAGTAAATGACAGTGGTGATATGACTTGGATCTCCATATCACTATGGTGGTTCATGTCAAGTCCTTCATTACTGCATACTTTCGGTTGTTGCACTTAGGATGTTGTACAGGTGGTTTGATTACATCAGTTCCCACTGCCAGCTGTGTTCTACTCATCCCATAGAGACTGGCACCTTGATAACTTTCCTGTTTAGGCCTTCAGTTCCCTCACGATTCACCAACACCCAAGAACTGAAGAGAACACTGCCCATCAAGAAGCAAGACTATCAAACTAAGACTAACTACATTTACTGTCCCTTCAAACATATTCTTATACTGTAGTGTTAACCAGATTAAACTCTATCTTTACTACAGCTGATCACATATACTATTTTTATTTCTGAAAGAAGTTTTTCTGCTGCTGATTGTATAAGATAAAAATACCAATAATATATTTTATAAAAACAATATTGTTAATCAAAACATTTAATGTAGATGGGTGGATTTTCAATTTATCTGCAAATAGTGCAGTGCTAATCTGATTTTCTGACAAAATTTGGTTCCTATAAATATAATTCTACATCATTAGCCTCAAATGCATTTGTGCTATGAACTTCAGAGGAAGCAGGATTAAGGCTTATATAGAAATCAAAAATCCTATTTCACATAGCTAACAAAGACATATTCAACTACTCTGAGAAACAGCTTTATGATACAGCTATACAAAATGTTGTGTTGTGTGACTGTGTATGTGCCTCAAAGAGAAAAACAATGAAACAAATTATATATTCTGAAGAAACAAGATACAGTGATGAAAAGCATTACAAAATTCTGCACATGTGAACAATTGTGGTCACAGGGAAAGTTAGAGGGTATTCTTTGAGGAATAATATGCTAAAGTGTAATTAGAGATCCATTGAAGATACAGTGCATCAAATAACAAGCTAAAAGTTTCAGGTTCAAATGCTATGCTTCTACATTTTTATTCCCTGGCTTATGAATGACTAAAGTTTATTGCCATATAGAATCCTCTAATGCTGTTTTCAAATAATAAACTTGGCTCTGCTGTGCATAGATTTACTCATGTTGTGTGCTGGCCTGTTTACTGAGATGTTTTCTGTATGACTGCACTGGCCTAACTCACCAAGTCCTCAGTCTGGAAAAAGGCTAATACTCAAAAATCCTTAAGAGGTTTGGCCAGAACTGATAGCTTTGATGGTGATTCCACCTCTGGCTCTGTCTGAGAACAATCATGGACCCACAGCCATCCAAGGACAGAAGAACAAAGGATGTTGGTAACAGTCTCCATGAATAAATCCAGAGAGACCAAGCTGTTGCTCGAGAGAAAGAACAGAAAAGGAAACTCTCTGGCACATTTCAAGGGTTAGCACAGGATTGTGAAGCTCCTGATAAGTGAAATATTGTGAAACCCACTGCTTAATTTCTGCTCCTCCTGACCACAATCTTTACACCTACTGCTAAATAAATAGATTGTGTGGTGGTTACTTATTATTTATTTGTATATTTATTTTTAAACAGTTCTGTATCTCAGAGGCCTGAAATTAAAAACTCACCAAGCCTTTCACTGCTATGTACTGTCCTGTAAACAATACTGTGTTTGTGTGGTCAGCTCTCAGGAACAACACCAGAACATGTTGATGCCCATCTAGCTGGAAAGCAGCATGGTTATCAATTTTAACATGAGCAAGCAATATGACCTTGCCACAAAGAAAGCAAGTGACATCCTGGACTGCATTGTCAGCAGGTCAAGGGAAGTGATCCTTCTCCTTGTAGATTCAGTGTTCAGTTCTGGACTTCCCAGTACAAGAGAAACATGGACATATGGGAGACAGTCCAGTGAAAAACCATGAAGATGATGAAGGGACTGGAACACCTAATACATAAGGGAAAACTGGGACTGTTTAGCATAGAGACAAGAAAACTCAGGTGATTTTATCGGGGTCTACAAATAACTGGAGGGACTGTACAAAGTGGATGGAGTCAAGCTCTCTTCAGTGGTGCCCAGTGTCAGAACAAGTTCTAGTACATGTACACAAACTACTACATGTGAACATTAGAAGACACTTTTTTTCTTTGTAGGTAACTGAGCACTGGCATAGGTTGCCCAGAGGCCGGGGAGTCTTCTCCTTGGAGATCTTGCAAAGCCACCCAGATGTGGCCCTGGGCACTCTGCTCTGTTTGTCCCTGCTGGATCAGCAGCTGGGGCAGGTGGCCTCCAGAGGTCACTTCCAACCTCAACCCCTCCATGAGGGTGTTAGTGATGATCATCCATTTGAAGAGTGAATAGCCCACATGTAAAACAGAAAGAATACCTCAGTTCTCCCTCCTCTCATCCCAGAGCAAACTGAGGGCTAACACTGCAGCTCAACAAGGCCATGGCAAGGACAAATCACCATGCCTGAAGTACCAACACTCCCCCCTCCCACTGTCCCCGGCTTCCCCCGATCATGACCAGCAGAAGGAGGAGCAGTGGTAGCTACCCACCCAGCACCCCACCTATCAGCAATATGGCACACCATACCCACTGGCATGACAATGTTGTATTTAAGGTAAGAATGAACACAACTACATTGTAAAAGCAAAGCATCACATAAACGCCAAGTGAGTATAAAGTAGCTGTTATATATTTTATTTTCTTAGACTTCTGATCTAAACTCTCACCTTACTGAAATAAAGCTGTGCAGTGGGATGCACTTGTGAAAGAGCAAATTCTTGTCAGAAAATCCACGTCTGCACTTCATTGCTGAAACCTGAGGAGGTTCACATCTCTGACTACATCAGTGGGAATATAAATCAAGGAGCAGAAGTGGCACATGCTGAGCCTCACAGCCATAACTCATTTTGCAGCCATAACAACGTGGGCATGTATTTGGCAGGTGCAAATTGCATCTGCCAGTGGAAGAGTGGCTCTAAAAATGGCGGACCATTTTATTTAATAGTTTCCATGCCATGTGCTGGATAAATTGGAGCTGGCTCAGAGCTCGAGAGAGGTGTCACATCTTTCTTCTCCCATTGACACCAGACACAGGGTTAAAGCACCTTGACAGAAAGCTGAGGCTGATCCTTCCCACAGCCTATCCAGATGCAGTCCTGTTTTCAGAAAATCCCTGGCTTGGGTGTTTCTTTCCTCCTCTTGCACAGCTAAATGTAAGTAATGAAAAAGTCTGGGCAGGACACGTAGATAATTAAATATTTCATCATTCTTTTGATTTCAAAGCTTGAAACAAGAAGAGGTTACAGAGGGTTTTATGTAAAATACTTCAGATGGAGCCTATCTGTATAAGGAAATACTGGGATGGATCCAGATACAGATGTGCTATCTACCCAGAAACTATTTGGCAAGTCATTGAACTGTGATATTGCAAGAAAGTCTGGGCTTTAGTACAAGTTTTCAAAAAAGTGCCTGCTGGCTGAGCTGCGATAGTAAAGCTGTTTATTGGCAGAGAAGTTATATGAGAAGCTGAAATGAAGACCCTGCTTCTTTTCCCACTGTGATTTTTTTCTCACCACAATTAATTTATTATAGGTAGTTCAGTCCAGACCTTCTGCAAAGTGGTCGAGGGACAAAGTCTAGACATAATTTATTGGCCAGTGCTTGGTGAAAACAGAACTGCAGCATCCACATTTTTCCTCTGTTTCTCTTTTTACTTCTGCCAGACACATCAAGTACACTATAGCTAAGTATCTGGTATGTGAGCCCAAACTGACCAAGGAAAAGTTTCCTTTGTATGAGCTGTCTTCTGTTTCCTTGTAAAGGTTTTCTATCATGCTAAACTGTAAATATCAAACCAAACAATAACAGCAGTAAAAATTTGATTACTTGGAACGCTTGTTATCTTTCACATAAGCCCATAAAAACACACAACAATGTTCATCAGGTTCTTTTCATTTCATCATTCATGATAGCTACCTAGATATTTTTGTAACCACTGTACGTACTGAGAAAGTGAAGCACAGGATAGTTAAATGACATGAACATTTGAACAACGAATTAAAGGCAAATTCAGAAACCTACCAAAAACCTGCCAAAAACCTACCTGTGCTATAAAGGGGAGCACTCATGCTGCAGAGGAATTCCAGAGTAGCAAGCACTGTGGTATGAAAACATGCCAAGAACAGCAGGAGCTTGGCATTTAGAGGGTTTGCTTACCAGCTTCAAAATGTTTTACAAATATTAATTTCACATTTTACTACATAATGTTTAGAGAAAGTATATGTCCAAGGTAAAATGGAAGGCAGCCTTGCTTAAACATCTGCACCAGGACCACCAGTCAAATCAGGGACAGAGTTGAAATCAGAAATAAAACTTTCTGCACTCTAGAGCTACTCCACCGATGTGCAATAACCCCTTTCTGAACAGAACTGTTCACTCTTTTCCTTCTCATTTCCCTGGGGTTGCAGAGCCCTGCTCCCTACCTCCACCAGCACAGAGGTCCCCATGGGCATGGCAGAGGTGTGCCCCACAGGCTGAATCCAGCCTAGAAATGAATGCAGATTAATTCTTTTGAATGTGTTTTCCAGTTTTGTCCAAAGACAACACGGCTCTGAGATAGGGCAGTAGTTTCTGTTGTTTCTTATCTACTTCTGTTGCTTCTTTTACCAAGAGGATGGTGAGGCACTGGCACAGGTTGCCCAGAGAAATTATGGATGCCCTATCCCTAGAAGGTTCAAAACCAGATTGGATGAGGCCCAGGGATGCCTGATCTTGTGCCTAACCTAGTGGCTGACAACCCTGCCTGCAGCAGGGAGATTGGAACTAGATGATCTTTGACGTCCCTTCTAACTCAAGCCATTCTATGATTCTAAGGTTCTGAGCAGCTGCTGGTGCAACTCTAGGGGACTATGGGCACTACTGCTGCCCCTCCGAAACTTCACTAGTAGTGATGCTCAGGAGAGTAATGGCTTCATTTGCCAGCTATGCTCTGGCAGAATTTCTTGTCTGTCAGTGAGAGAACACCTTGCCTTTGCCTTGTAAAAACTGTGTCTCAGTAGTTTATACAAGGTGTATAAACTACCGAGAATGAGACAAGTATGCTGAGATAAGACTGGTTCTCAGGGTGAGAAAACCATTTGGTCTTAAATAAGAGCAAGGAGTATCCAGGTGGCTCAGTCCTTGACAGGAACGCTTTCAGAAGGTTCCCCAAAACACTGACACTCAGGACTGCATGCCCCCAGGATTGATGTTGACACAGGATCACTGTCCTACTTGCCTGCTGCACCTGCTCCAGTCTCACCTGACTCCCAGATCTTCGTCCAGACCTCCTTTCTGCACACGAGCAGGAAGCCATCCTTCTGTACTTTTTAGGTACTTGTTCGCACCTTGAATGGAATCATTCCCCTGGGAAAAAAAAAAAAAAAAAAAAGGGGCACTTTCTGCTGTTCCCAGCTCTCACCCAGGTGGAAATTCAACATTATTGTTGTGAAGAGTCATCTGATCAATAACTTCTGGAGCAATGTTTTCATGTGGAGCATGTTTTCATGTGGAGCTTTGACAAAGCTGACCCTGGGAAGTAATTAACACATTGGTGTATAAAAATTAGGTGAATTTGAAGAAAATCTATGCATGTATATCTACAGGAGCAAAATAATAAAGACCTTTATATAAATATGCACTCAGGTCTAAACGATGATACTGAAAAGAGCAAATTCAAAATAAATCATAACCGTACAAGGGCTTTTTCCTGGCAACTTTTCCAAGGATCTATAATGCTTGTGTATGATGGTTGCAGTTAAAGATGATCTGATGGAAATTAGAGTAAAAAACTGCAAATTTACAGAACAGATGGTATTTCCCACATCCCCAAGTGTTCACTTATGGTATTAACCCTCTTGAAACTGTTTGAGCACCTCAAGTTCAATTCTTTCATACAAAATCAGGAAGAAATAAAATGGAGTGAAAATAATACTATAAGAATAAAAAGCCCTGACATTAAGGTGAGCATGTAGCAACTAATCTTCCAGTAGAAATTTTATCCATGGTTCTGAGTTACTCAGGATAATTGAGGGAAAAGGGAGGCTGTGAATAATTGGGACAAAAAATGACTAAATAAGCAAAAATTGTAGTTGAAATTCAGTGTTGACTACTATAAAGTGATGCATTTTTAAAATGAGATGAAGATTAAAATGAAAGAGAAGGATGTTAGAGATATCATAGATATATTCATGAAATATGAGTTTTCAGCTCATGAGAACATGAGTTCAGCTATCATTAACAGCCAAAACAAAGGAGTAAAACAAAACTACAGCGTTAAGAATAACAAACCAACTTTTAAGAACATCATTTTGCTGCTATAGGCATTTCCTCATTTACCCAAAGTCTAGGCAGTATGTGCAAGTCTACATCCCCTTGTCCCAGCACAGCTTTGAGTACAATAGGAAGTATCTGAGAAAAGAAAAAAGAGAAAAGAAAAAAAAAGAAAAAGAGAAAAAAGAAGAAAAAAAGAGAAGAGAAGAGAAGAGAAGAGAAGAGAAGAGAAGAGAAGAGAAGAGAAGAGAAGAGAAGAGAAGAGAAGAGAAGAGAAGAGAAGAGAAGAGAAGAGAAGAGAAGAGAAGAGAAGAGAAGAGAAGAGAAGAGAAGGTGTTCACACAGAGCACAGTAGTTCCCCACTGATTTTGTGGTTCCTAATAGTTTATACAGTTCGAGGAGGAGAGCAGACAAGTACATAGAGAAGAAATCCACTGAGGGTTATAAATGCAAAACCACATTCAGTTCAGAAAGTTTCCTGTGCTGGAAATAGTCACAGTCTGAAAAAATACTTAAGACTTGCTCTGCACTTATTGAAGGGGAGTTACTAGTATAGGGAGACCTTTAGATTGGGAAAGTATTACTGTGGTATGATGACTTAGGATTGGTAAGCACGTCACACAAGGCTTTCTAAGACTTTGGGGCAAAACAACAAAGGGGTAGATTTCACAGTAATTAAACTATTAATCTCATTTAAAAAAAAAAAATGAAGAAAGGAAACAATCCTATGTACACAAACCTAACATCTACAACATCTACTTTCTTTCTTGTACAATTCAACTGGAAGTCAGAACAAAAGAGTAGGCTTAAAGCAGGCTTACAGGAAAGTTGGGGAGGGACCCTTCATCAAGGAGTGCAGTGACAGGACAAAGGAGAACAATTTTAGTTAGGAAAGATAGGTTTAGATTAGATATGAGGAAGAAATTTTTCACTCAGAGAGCAGTGAGGCACTGGCACTGGCTGCCCAGAGAAGTGTGTATGCCCCATCCCTGGTGGTATTCAAGGCCAGATTGGATGGGGCCCTTGGCAGCCTGATCTAGTTGGTGGGTGGCAGAGAGTTGGAAGATGATCTTTAGTTTTCCTTCCAACTCAAGCCATTCTATAATTCTATATAACCCAGTGTAAAACAGTGACCCATAATGCAAGTAGAAGAGAATGTTGCATGTCCCGAATGAGTGCTGCATTTTCTTGCTATCTGCCATGCTACTCACACATTAGCCAAATGGCATATATATTTTTACAAGTCACTTTTACAGAAAGGTGAGCTCATTAATAGATCAACGTACATCTTTTTCAGGAAGATGCTGTTAGCATCCTACAACTGATAATAAATGTCCTCCAAGTCAATCACAGTGCCAAACACTCAAAAAAGGCATATTTTTCCTTTCCACAGATATACAAATGGGCACTTGCTAATTCGAAAGCTGCATGTAGATCCAGATAAATGTTCAGTGGTGACCCTTCTGTAAAAGAACCCAAACGATAATACGCTCCCTATAAATTAATATCTGTACTGTATTCTACTGTTTTATTATTCACTTGTGTTTGAAGAAGATACTTGGGTAGCCTGGTCTAGGCAGTAAAACTCTTACCTCTATTATCATCATCTGTCTAATCACATCCCCTTTGCTCTACGAGGAACACAGGAGTTCCACGATGATCATGCATCTATTCTTGTCCTTTTCTTTCTAGCTGATTTCCCATTAAATCAGCCTAGCCCTAAAGCACAATCCTCTGCAATTCAGAAGACTTCTCTTTTGTTGATAGACATTTCCAGCTGTATTCTTGAGTCATGAAAATCCTATCCAGTTTCCTATATCCAGTGTTTAAATAATTCATTCTCCTTCTTTTAGAATAAGCCCAATTAATAGGTTCTGTGTATGTCTTCTTTTTCTACTTCAGTCTTAAACCTCGCAAGGATTTCAATTTTTGGATCTACATTTTACCTATATTATATATGTATTTCCGATGTCTACTGAAGAATAAATTGTGATCTTTAATTGTTATTTTATACCTGCTGTCAGAAGATTTAAAGTTAACTGGGGTTTTCTGTTTCTGTCTTGACAACGTGATGCTCATTTACAAGAAGGGCTGGAAAGAGGATCTGGTGAACTACACATCCTTCACCTTGAACTTGGTACTGAGGAGGGTCATGGAGCAGATCACCTTCAGTGTGATCACACAATATGCGCAGGACTGCTTGGGATCAGGCCAAACCAACATCAGTTCATGAAATCTCATTTCCTTGTATTATCAGGTGACCCACCTGGTGGATGAGGGAAAGGCTGCTGATGTAGTCTACCTAGGCTTCAACGATGCCTTTGACGCTGTCTCCCACAGTATTCTCCAGGAGAAGCTGGCAACCCATGGTTTGGACAGGTACACTGTCGGGTAAGGAACTGGCTGGAAGGGTGGGTCCAGAGTGGTGGTGAATGGAGTTAAATCCAGCTGGTGAGTGGTCATGAGTTGTGTTCCGCAGAGGTTGGTATTGGGCTTGTCATGTTTTATATCTTAATTGATGACCTTGATGAAGGGTCACCCTTGGTGCACCCTTGGTGAGTTTGCAGATGACACCAAGTTGGGAGAAAGCGTTTATGTGCTTGAGAGTAGGAAGGCTCTACAGAAGTATTTGGATAGGTTGAATTAGTGGGTTTGAGGCCAATTGTATGAGATTCAAATACTGAGTTCTGCACAGTCACAAGAACCTCAGACATCACTACAGGCTTGGGACGGAGCTACATGGTATAAAAATATCTGTGGGTGTTAGTATACAGTGAGCTGAACATGAGCCAGCAGTGTGCCCAGGTGGTGAAGAAGACCAATGACATCGTGGCTTGTATCAGAAATAGTGTAGCCAGCAGGAGCAGGGAGGTAATCATCTTTCTGTAATCAACTCTGGTGAGGCCACACCTGGAGTACTGTATTCAGCTTTGGGCCTGTCACTGCAAGAAAGACATTAAGACCCTGGAGCGTGTCCAGAGAAGGGCAACAAAACTGCAAAGGGTCTGGAGCACAAGTCTTCTGCAGAGTGGCCAAGGAAACTGAGATTATTCAGTCTCATAAGAGAAGGCTCAGGGGAGATCTCTACATCGATCTCCACAACTGCCTGAAAGGAAGCTATGGCAATGTGGGGTCAGCCTCTTCTCCCATGTAAAAGGATGAGATGGAGTGGATTCAAGTGGTGCCAGGGGAGGTTCAGGTTGGATATTAGGAAAAATTTCTTTTCAGAAGGAGTAGTAAGGCACTGGAACAGGCTGCTCGGGGAGGTGGTGGTATCACCCTCCCTGCAGGTCTTTTCCAACCTTAGTGATTCTGTGATTCTCCTACTGTTACTATGAAACACTACAAACTGGCCTAGAATTAATAAGCAGAAACGGGGATTTTTCTTAGTCACATCTGCTTTCTGTTGGGTCTGTCATTTGCAATTTCTGTCTTCTTCATTCTGTGAAAATTACCTGCACAATCACCAAGTTGAGAAGACACTGCAGTAATCTATCATTTGATTTCCACTGATGTGTTACATTATACATTATGCCAAACACTATTTCTTAGTTCATTAGGAATTATCAAGATGTATTTCTTTCTCTGGAGTATTAGAATCTCCATTCTAATTCATTAGAATATCCACTGGCAGCTCTTGCACTCAGGAAAGCCCAGTCTGGCCAAACTTAGGAACGCCTAAGAGATGAATACTTATGTCTCCAGTCCTGAGATCTCTCCAAAATTTCCAAATGGACCTTTTGTTCTGATATGAGGAATCATCTGATTGTCATGAGCAATAGTAACTAAGGCATGAGAAATTTTACCAAAGACTTTTGGAAAAACAAAGGCTTCAGTAATTTACCACACACATACTAAAGAGATTTCATTACATAATTTTACAATTAAGGAGAAAACATCAAAACATATTGTCACATTCAAGTTAAAAACAATGGCTTATACTGAAAAGCATCTGTTTCAAGTTAACTACAGATGTGAACTGTTAATAGAAACCGTGACTATTATCATTAGTGCTTTTGTTTTAGTTCACTTTGTATCACAGAAAACTTAACTGATTCAGGCATCTCTTAATAAAATTAATCTTAATCCAATTAGGCAGAAAAATTCTGATATTTTAAAGAAATGAGTATAGTTTGGAGCCCTTTCAAGTACTAAATTTTCCCTAATGTCCTCTGAAATACAGGGCATTTTTATCTATATAGTGTATGAGTTATATGACTGCTGTACACGTAGGACTGATTCAGCTCTCACAATTACCTATTCTCTATCTTTGTTACTTTTTGAACTTTTTCACATCCAAACCATCAAGAGAACTATAAGCAAAAAATTTGATATTCCCCAACTGGCAATTTGAAAGAAAAAGAAAAGGAGGAAAAACACTCTACTTCTTACTTAATACCTAAGTGCACAGTTGCTAGGAGGAATGAGAGAAAATTCACACAAGACAACACTGATCACAAATGAACACGTACAAATTTATGAGTATACAGAGAACATAGCAAAAGAACAAAATGCAGTTGATCAGACATTCTTAGGTGCCTTTTGCAAAACTGAAAAGTAGCTTGAGGGATCTCATATAGAAAATATCTTTTATTGGATCAATAGGACTGTGCGCAGCAGTATGTGTGCATGGAAAATTGTCAGTTTGGGGCACTGGGTTATTTTCATGTGTGGTGTTACTAAAACTGTACTGTTTTTACATACTCCAAAGTCTCAGCAAAATGATCTCAGAAGAATAAAAGAACATTAAAAGGTATTCAGCTGCAAGGGATGCATCATACATGTGCAATGTAGATTTTCTCTAGATGACTGTAAATCGTTTTTCAGTTGGCTGAAAAAAAAAAATGCTGGAGAGAGATTGAGTATGTTTTCCATTCTGAAAGTAAGGCATTTATCTGACAAGGCTCTAAATTAATATCTAAAAGGAGAAGAATGCAATATTCTAAAAAAAATGGCAGTGTTTTCAACTAATGGGCACTTAATGAAAAGTTGCTCCCCATTTTGGGGGATGAGCTGCTGGAGAGGAGCTCTGCAGAGAGGGACCTGGGCGTCCTGGTGGACAACAGGTTGGCCATGAGCCAGCAGTGTGCCCTCGTGGCCAAAAAGGCCAATGGCATTCTGGGGTGCATTAAGAAGAGCGTGTCCAGCAGGTCGAGGGAGGTGATCCTGCCCCTCTACTGTGCCCTGGTAAGGCCTCATCTGGAGTACTGTGTCCAGTTCTGGGCTCCCCAGTACAAAAAAGACAGGGATCTCTTGGAAAGAGTCCAGCGGAGGGCCACAAAGATGGTGAAGGGCCTGGAGCATCTCCCCTATGAAGAAAGGCTAAGTGAACTGGGTCTGTTTAGCCTTCAGAAGAGATGACTGAGAGGGGACCTGATCCAGGTTTATAAATATCTGAGGTGTGGCGGCCATAGCGGTGAGGCCAATCTCTTTTCAGTGGTACGTGGAGACAGGACGAGGGGAAACGGACATAAGCTGCAGCACAGGAAGTTTCGCACGAATGTGTGTAAGAACTTCTTTGTGGTGAGGGTGACGGAGCACTGGAACAGGCTGCCCAGGGAGGTTGTGGAGTCTCCTTCTCTGGAGATATTCAAGTCTCGCCTGGATGCCTACCTGTGCAACCTGGTGTAGAGAACCTGCTTTGGCAGGGGGGTTGGTCTCGATGATCTCTAGAGGTCCCTTCCAACCCCTACAATTCTGTGATTCTGTGTGATTTTTTTCTAAATCTTGTAAAATCCAAGATATGTTACGTATTCATAACAGATCAGTAAGCATTCGTAATTTTGAAACAAGCCTTTATTTTTAAAGTGGTATTTCCATGGTGGTGTGCCTACTTTGCAGGGCATTATTTCTAACTTATTTCATTCTTCACTTTCATTGAAAAAGATAAGCAAAAGATAATGTAATTATTCTGTTCACAAACTGCTCTGTTTTATACAACTGCTAACTGAAACATTTTTAACACCTGGTAAACAGCAGTTTTCGACTAATTAATTCCAGGTTGAGGTAGTAGCTTGTAAAATGCTCAAATGTAGGTAGTGGCAGGCAAGGTTTCGTAAGTGTTTTCTGGTTTGGAAAGTAGGATTGCTTAGTCCATCATCAATAGAGTAGAAATACTTTTCCTCTACACTTTCAATGGCAGGTTGAGGATGCAAACAAATCTGTTCATCTGAAGTTTCCAGAAGTTTACCATGAGAATTGCTGTGTTACAATTTGAAAAATAATTTCTGCTGATGTCTGCATTTTTGAATTTCATATTGCTATGCTGCTTTTCTGCAGCCAACATACAGATCCCAGACACATAATGAGATGTATTTCTCAACGGCTGTGATAAAAATTTACATTTTTTGTGCAAACAAGTTTTCTCCACATATGAAAATGCTTAAACAAAAATTTAATGACTGGATCCAGAAACTTTCCTTTAGGCCACAGAAAATTACTTTAATCTGTGAATGTGATTTGCATCCATCAGAAGACAAAAATTCTCAATTAACAGTGTAGTTACCCAAAAATGTGGCTTTATGTCTGTTCTTCTTTAATGGTGTCTGTTTCTGTTCTGCAAGTTAAAAATAATGCTTCTCTAATGTTTCTCTGCTCAAAGGAATTGTTGACTAAACTAAGGTGTTTATTGATGGAACGTTCAGTAATTTAACAATACCTTCAGCTGGCCACATTATATCCATTATGTTAGTCTGGAAATAACACAAAGCCATATTGGAAAGGCTTGAATGCAATTCTGGTTTACCAGTCTGAGCTGAAGCACTATATAGACATGCTTTTGTGAAAGGAAATGTACATTCAAAATGAGTTGAAAAATAAAGAGTTTAATAATCCTATACGTGCTTAACAGTACCATACAGTGTGAAAAGTTCCTATGGTAAATTTAAGGTAATTCAAGTTAAATGCCTTCCAGAGCTGCAGTGGCAAGTACAAAGCTTGTTGTTTTGATCCTTCAGAGTAGGCAGTAATGAAGGAATAACTCAGGTTGCCCACTTAGAGGCTAGCTTGGAGGGAAGAGAAGGGAAAAAGAAGAGGAGAGGAGAGGAGAGGAGAGGAGAGGAGAGGAGAGGAGAGGAGAGGAGAGGAGAGGAGAGGAGAGGAGAGGAGAGGAGAGGAGAGGAGAGGAGAGGAGAGGAGAGGAGAGGAGAGGAGAGGAGAGGAGAGGAGAGGAGAGGAGAGGGGAGGGGAGGGGAGGGGAGGAGAGGAGAGGAGAGCAAAAGGAGAGGGGAGGGGAGAGGAGGGGAGGGGAGGGGAGGGGAGGGGAGGGGAAGGAGGGAGGGGAGGGGAGGGGAGGGGAGGGGAGGGGAGGGGAGGGGAGGGGAGGGGAGGGGAGGGGAGGGGAGGGGAGGGGAGAAAATTATGGCTGTTACTGTCCCTTTCATCCACTTTTGGGGTTTCAAGCACTAACTGCTGAGCTTGTTGTTTGTGAGGTTGCTGAAGGTGCCAGTGGTGAAATGTGGCTCTGAAGAATCACAGAATTGTAGGGGTTGGAAGGGACCTCTAGAGATCATCGAGACCAACCCCCCTGCCAAAGCAGGTTCCCTACACCAGGTCGCACAGGTAGGCGTCCAGGCGAGACTTGAATATCTCCAGAGAAGGAGACTCCACAAAGCCCCTGGGCAGCCTGTTCCAGTGCTCCGTCACCCTCACTGTGAAGAATTTCTTACGCACATTCATGAGAAACTTCCTATGCTGCAGCTTATGTCTGTTTCCCCTTGTCCTGTCTCCACGTACCACTAAAAAGAGACTGGCCTCACCGCTATGGCCGCCACACCTCAGGTATTTATAAACCTGGATCAGATCCCCTCTCAGTCGTCTCTTCTGAAGGCTAAACAGACCTAGTTCACTTAGCCTTTCTTCATAGGGGAGATGCTCCAGGCCCTTCACCACCTTTGTGGCCCTCCGCTGGACTCTTTCCAAGAGATGCCTGTCTTTTTTGTACTGGGGAGCCCAGAACTGGACACAGTACTCCAGATGAGGCCTTACCAGGGCAGAGTAGAGGGGGAGGATCACCTCCCTCGACCTGCTGGACACGCTCTTCTTAATGCACCCCAGAATGCCATTGGCCTTTTTGGCCACGAGGGCACACTGCTGGCTCATGGCCAACCTGTCGTCCACCAGGACGCCCAGGTCCCTCTCTGCAGAGCTCCTCTCCAGCAGCTCATCCCCCAGCCTGTATTGGTGCATGCAATTATTCCTCCCTAGGTGTAATACTCTACACTTGCTTTTGTTGAACCTCATCCGGTTTCTTACTGCCCAGCTCTCCAGCCTGTCCAGGTCTCGCTGAATGGCAGCACAGCCTTCAGGCGTGTCAGCCAATCCTCCCAACTTCGTATCATCAGCAAACTTGCTGAGGGTGGCCACTATCCCCTCATCAAGGTCATTGATGAAGATGTTGAACAAGACCGGACCCAGCACAGACCCCTGAGGGACACCACTGGTTACAGGTCTCCAGCCAAACTCTGCGTCACCAACGACGACCCTCTGCGCTCTGCCAGTCAGCCAGTTCTCAACCCACCTCACTGTCCACTCGTCTATCCCACACTTCCTCAGCTTTGTTATAAGGATGTCGTGGGAAACAGTATCAAATGCCTTTCTAAAATCAAGGTAGATTACATCTACCGCTCTTCCCCCATCCACCCAGCATGTGACGGCATCATAGAAGGCCACCAAGTTGGTCGAGCACGACCTCCCCTTGGTGAACCCATGCTGACTACTTCTGATAACCTCCTTTTCTCCCAGTTGTCTGGAGATGGTATCCAGCACAAGCTGTTCCATCACCTTTCCAGGGACGGAGGTGAGGCTGACAGGCCTATAATTACCCGGATCTTCCTTCTTGCCCTTTTTGAAGACCAGAGTGACATTGGCTATCCTCCATTCTTCAGGGACCTCCCCTGTTATCCAAGACCTCTCAAAAATGATGGAGAGCGGTTCGGCAATGACCTCCGCCAGATCCCTCAGCACATGTGGATGCACCCCATCAGGTCCCATGGACTTGTGGACCTTAGTACTGCCTAGGCGCTCACACATGTCCTCTTTCCTGACTACAGGGAAGTCTCCCATTCCCCAGACCCTCTCACTAACCTCCAGGGTGTGATATTCCTGCAGGAGAGCCTTTTCACTGAAGACGGAAGTAAAGAAGGCATTCAGTATCTCTGCCTTCTCAGCATCCCCTATTACCAGAACCCCCCCCTCACTTAGTAAGGGGCCCACATTCTCCCTAGTTTTCCTTTTGCTGTTAACATACTTGAAGAAGCCTTTTTTATTATCCTTTATCACTTTAGCCAGATTCAATTCCAGGCGGGCTTTAGTCTTCCTCGTTGCATCCCTGCAGGCCCTGACTACATTCCTATATTCTTCCCAAGTGGTCAGACCCTTTTTCCACATTTCCTGGACCTTCTTCTTTCCTTTGAGCTTGCGCATGAGCTCCTTGCTCATCCACACAGGTCGAAAGAAGGGGAAAGCAAACCTCTTGGAAAGGAAATAAGGAGGTGTTTGAACACAAATGTTCACACAGATCAGTCTTTACCTCACAGGAAAGTTCAGGTACTACTATGTGCCAGTTATCACTTGAGGTGTTAATTTGCCATGAATAAGAAAAACAAGGATAAAAGAAGGGGAGGAAACCCACTTTCATTGAACTCCTTGTTCTTTTTATGCTAATAATGATGTTAGATCAAAGCTTTTATAGTGAGTGACTATAGGAAGCAAACAGAGCTTCTCTTTCCTCATGAGACTGAGTTTACAAATAAACTGGCCACCAAGTGTGAGGTTTTCACTCTGGTAAAACTTGATGTTAGTGAACTCTTCTTTGTTGGTACTACTTAGTGATGAGGCATTGGAACAGGCTGCCCAAGGAGGTGGAGTCACCGTCCCTGGAGATGTTCACGAAACGTGGAGAAGTTGGCACAGCGAGATGTGGTTAGCAGGCATAGTGGACATGGGTTGACAGTATGACTGGATGATCTTAGTGGGCTTTTCCAACTTCAATGATTCTATTACTCTCTGTTTCTACTTGGGAAAGGAAGACCCAGCTTAAGTAAATAGTTGAGTATCTTCCCAAAATGAGATAGAAATATTCTCATACTAAGCTCCACAGTGTTCATTATACTGACAATGGCAATTGAGCTTTGTAAATCATAACAAAGTGGACAATTTGATGTTTACCTCACACATACTAAAAACAGTGCACTGCAGTCTTTAGCAGGACATTTGAAACTAAAATCTTTCTAAAATCACTTTCTGTTCAGAGTTTATGAAAATTGGACTTACATGACAGTATAGATCAGGAAAAAACTGCAAGGTCCTCACACGTAAAACATCTTAGGCTCAACATGTGATCCTGTGTAGGAGTCTTACTTTAGCAAAGACAGCAGTATCAAGCCTAACACTTTATCCCGAATTTACAAATGAAAAGGAAAGCTTTTTCCACTTAAGCTCCTATCATCTGTACTGGCAGTAAATTCCTCATCATGGAGGGAATCCTATAATCCTACATTATAAATCTTTTACAGAGTTTAATCTCCATCATGAAAACCATTCATATGCAAGAACTGACCTTCTGCCAGTCTTTAAAGAAACCAAATTTATGTACTGTAAACTCAAGCTATCTCAAACTAAAAATAATATCAATTCTTTAGCTCTTATCTTTTTCTCCTGAAAGTACAGTAATTATTGTGTGATAGGTCCTTTTCATGTTGTCAAATTTATCAACTCCTTCAGTCAGAAGTCCTTACAGTGAAAAACAGCAAAACATCAGGCTGAAGAGGTTTCTTTTTTCAGAGGTTCAATTACCTCTTACCAGTTACTTTCTTCAGTTGCAGCACTGCTCTAATGATGAAAATGTAAAGTCTTCCTAATGATAAAATGGGAGATTTCCAAACTAAAATTGTTAAGAAGCTAAAATATGGATGCCATAACCTCTCCTCTGGCAGCAACCACAGCTCAGGTAGCTGAAAAAGCTCCTAGATTGGCATATTGCTGCTCCCAGTGTAAATATCAGCTGGGACAGGAAAGAACAAAAAATTTCCTCCTTCCACAATTTCTTATTCCTTATAGGACTGTAGACGATGAGTTGACCCTCTTATTTTCTTTATCATGCCTTCTCCAGAGAATGCCATTTAGAAATATAATAATGAAATAAGCATTCATTTTCTCTTCTTTATATTTGCTTCCCACTTTTTGTCATTTGATGTATGTTATGATCTGCCAAGTATGATCTTAGAATACAATAGAATAGAATAGAATAGAATAGAATAGAACAGAACAGAACAGAACAGAACTGCCTGACCATGTTAGGTTAGGGCTAACCAGAAATTAAAGCACAGACATTAATTAAAATGATCTCTTTAAATCCAGCATGGTCCCACCACTATATGTACATATATATAAACTCCTTTCTGATAACACAGTATTAATCCAAGAAAACCTAAAATCTTGTAAGAATATTAGTGCCTAACTAATAAGTTCTAATTACTTCTTTTGAAATCTATAGTACTATGAGAGAAAACTATTCCAGATTCTGAAGAAGCAGTCACATGGCTAGGTAATAGTCAAACAGCTCCTCGAACTCTAGGTTACCATCCAGCTTGTTTGTGTCCACTTCCCACCCCAATGACTGCAATTTTAATTATGGTTCACAGGTTATTCAGCAGGATGTTTTCCATAGCCTTGCAGGCTATCAAGACTCCAGAGCATAGCCTGAGAGGTACTGCTGTAAGCTACCAAAGGTATAGTTAAAAATTCAAAGAGATGATAATTTCATTATTATATTGTTTTTTTGTTCTCGACTGGGTACCTACCTGTGATGAGTCCTAATAAATTGTGCAAACATCTGTATAAATGCAAAGTATATAAAAGTATTAAATAAGTGTGAAAAAAAAATAATGAAACAGCATTAGATAATCATAAGTACTCATCACTTCTGAACCTCTTTAGTAGGAACAGTCATCACAGTAAGAGATACTTGAGAGATGTCAACTTTTAGGCCTCAGTACTTGAAGTGTGTTTCTAACTACTCTCTGCACTAAATACGTCACATTTACTGAACCAAGTATGAATCAAATATGTAGCTTTTGAAGAGTATGTGTTATCCTAGAGTGGTAATATTTGTACTGATGTTTGTACTGCATTTATTTCTAGTATTAATGTTATGAGTCAATTTAATAAGCTGTGCAAACATTGATAGTCTGTTACTTCAGGATCATTGCTTTCAGCGTTACAGGTCATTCAAGTGTTGTGCACAGGAGAGGAAGAGAGGAAGGAGGAAAGGGAGAAAGAGAGACAAAGAGATGGAGAGAAAAAGGAAGGAGAAAAGGAAGGAAGGAAGGAAGGAAGGAAGGAAGGAAGGAAGGAAGGAAGGAAGGAAGGAAGGAAGGAAGGAAGGAAGGAAGGAAGGAAGGAAGGAAGGAAGGAAGGAAGGAAGGAAGGAAGGAAGGAAGGAAGGAAGGAAGGAAGGAAGAGAGGAAGGAAGGAAGGAAGGAAGGAAAAGACATCATGTGTTCAAGTCTACTTTGAAGGGAAGTATGAGGAAAGTGTTCGGACAAGGTCCTAACAACTGACAAACCCCATAGAGTACGATTGATTTTGCTTGTGAATTTGAGGATTCCCACATGTGCTGGGCAGCCAGCACGTGTCGTTCTGTGCCTGATCAGAATTACTGCACTGGGAAAATTTACACTGTGAGAAGGGACTAGAACATAAGCAGAGCTCTCTCAACAAATGTAATCGTCACTGATTAAACTTAGCGTTACTAAGGAACCATAATAAGATGACATTAAATAGTCATTGACTCATTTCCCAATGAGCAATGAGAACTGAAAGGGTTACCATATGTCATTAATTTAAACAATATCAGAGGGGCCTCATAAGAAAGAGAAACTACTAACATGAGTAATCTGTACATATATTCAAGTCAGTTTTCTTTTGAATCTTGAGATTTTTGCAAATAAAAGGAATAAATATTTTAGAAATTCTGTTTTGTTACTAAAATGTTATTCTCTTGAATGGGACTCTAATTGTGGAGGAGACACCTCAGGTCAATAATTACTGTACCTGTCCCCTCAGGTAGATAATTACTAAGTTGAAACATGAAATATCACTATGTCAGTAATTAAGTGAACTAACACTGACTTTGATATACAGGTATGAAGACCAGACTCTTAACTAGCATAATAAATAAGATATCTTCATCCAGTTCGGTACTGTACAGCTACATTGATTTACAGCCATTGGAGAATGAGACAATGTAGACTAGAGCTATTTTTAGAAGGCACTCTCTGGAAGAAACCATTATGATGAGGCCAAATTCTACATCCCCTTACTCAGATTCAGTCTCATTGGAATTAAGAGTAAGAATAAAATGTGGCCCATCTTCTGAGAATTACGTGTGAGTGAGGAACATATATTCTGATGCAGCTTGATAAGAATGACTTTTTAATCTATGTGCATAACCAGTGTCAAAAACAGTAGAAGATAGGTTAAATTTTAAAAGCAATGATTTTTCAAACACAACAAGGTCTAGTCAAAAAGATAAGAAACCAATCCAAGACAGAGATGCTAACATAGTTTTCTCTCTCTTACTCGACAGCTGCTTGTTTGAGGATCTGTCATATGGAAAATATGTGAACGTGATGAAACATCTGTTAATGTATCTCTGCTCCCATTCAGCTCCTTAAAAGCAAAAACTGTAGGCTTGTTGCTATTTTCAATAGTGCCCAGACACTTGTTCTGTGCATTGTAGCATGGGAATGGCAATGGCTTAGGGCTGCCTGCCTGCTTGGGGCTGGAATGGCAGCACACTTCAAAGTCATCTCAGGCATGTGGGGTAACACAGAAACAATGTCTTAAAACAGTGTGTAATCCTAAAAAGAGCCATTCCAGAGGATTTCCATTTCAGAATACTTAGCATGAGGATATCTAAATGCACACACAGCTAGTTTAGCTTGAAGTTTACTCTTGCTAGATAGATAATTACTGGCCTAGCTGCCTTTTTTACCTCTTTTCACCTAAGTAGGCAGCTACTTCTCTGTTTTGTAGTATATGGTATTTGTATCTGCTGGAGACACTGGTAAATTATTCCTGGCATTTGTTACAAAGGCTGCTCTGAAAGGCAGACGTTGGTGGTATGGCAGTAGAGGCTGAACCCTCCCAGCAGTAATTTGTTACATGTTGTTGCAGTGTGACAGATGGCAGCAGAGGAGCAGTGTGACACAATGGTGTCTGACATGGAAGTGTAGATGAAGCAAATCTGTGTAACTGAATTCCTCAATTTGGAAAAAAAATGGCACGCATATGCATTCATCAATGCTTGTTGAACGTTCATGGAAACCAAACAGTGAATGTGAGCACAGTGAGGTGGTGGGTGGTGCATTTCAGCAGTGTCAACAGCAGTGTGAAAGACAAGCCATGTTCTGTACAGCTACGCACAGCTATTGTACCACAAAATAAAGAGCATCACAATCAACTCATTAACATGAATCATCTAATGGTCAAGACTATGCTGAAAAATAGTGCCTTGTAGCTGAGAATTTGTTCTGTCAAATTGTCTTATGCTCTTTATATCTTTTGAAGTTTCTGTGGAAATAAATAGGAGGCATTACTTTTGGACAACCTACTACTCAATTCTTTACTACAGAAACTGTTAGCAAACTGAGTGCAGTTAGGAAAAAAAAACAAGAAGGCTCCTTCTTCAGACAGAAAAAGGGAATAAAACCAAAGAGTCCAAATGCTTGTTTCTGTTGGCTTTAGCAATCGCCAAGCAGCTTCACAAACTTAATAAAAAGTGCTCTTTTCTCCTTAATGCCCATAAAATATATATTCCTGTACAGAAACAGCAATTCCACACCAGACTGAGATTGCAATGAAATAGTATATTGGTTGAACAGAATGTTATTTTTCTACTGACAGACAAGGAACTTTATGTTACTTCAAAATCTATTACTCAGTATATTCTCATTTGTCTGTTTTTTTTCACAGTCTGTAGACACAGCACTAAGCATGCTTAGCCACATTAGGAAATTTTAATTTTTAAATTGAAGATGAGATGACAGTCTGCCTCAGCTGCTGTCACAATCTTTCATATCAAGATGATAACATTTATTCTTGGGCATTTACACTGTGGTAGAGAACGTCATAAAGGATCTGAGTTATAAATGTTAGTTTTGATTGAATATGACACTGCAAATAAACATACCAATATACTCTGTGACTTCATCATCCTCTTGGTTCTGCAGCCGATATTGCTGAGCACCTGCTGCCATAGAGCTGAACATCATGGAATCATAGAATCATAGAACACCTTAGGTTGGAGAGGGCCTGAAAGATCATCGAGCTCTAACTCTCTGCTGTGTTCAGGGCTGCCACCCACAAGCTCAAGCTGCCCAGGGCTCCATCCAACCTGGCCTTAAGCACTTCAGGGATGGGGCATCCATAGCTTCTCTGGGCAGCCTGTGCCAGCATCTCATCAACCTCTGAGTAAAGATCTTTTTTCCTAATATCCTAAACCTAACCTAAATCTCCCCCAAAGCCATTCCTCCTTGTTCTACCACTATCTGCCTGTGCAAAAAATCATTCCTCCTCTCACTTATAAGCTTCCCTTAAGTACTGGAAAGTAGCAATGAGGTGTCCCCAGAGCCTTCTCTTCTCCATGGTAAATAAAATCAACTTCCTCAATGTTTCTTCATAGGAGAGGTGTCCCAGCTCTCTGATCATTTTGTGGCCTTCCTCTGGATCCACTCCTACAGTTCCACATCTTTCTTGTGTCAGACAGCACCTCACGAGGACAAAGCAGAGGGGTACAACCCCCTCCTTCTCCCTGCTGGCCACCCCTCTCTTGATGCAGCCCAGGATACTGTGGGCCTTCCAGGCTGCAAGAGCACACTGCTGGCTGATGTTGAGCTTTTCCTCCATCAGCACCCCCAGGTCCTTCTCAACAAAACTGCTCTCAGTGAATTCTTCTCCCAGTCTATAGATGTACCTGGGATCGCTTTCACCTAAGTGCAACATCTTGCATTTGGACTTTCTAAATCTTATTAGGTTCTCAGATAGGCATATAGGAAAATGGCCTGGAATACCAGCCTGTAAGAGTAGAATTTTGGTACGAAACCACACTGCCACAGGAAAAAAAAAAAAAAAAAGAAAAAAAAAGAAAAAACTCAGGAGAAGCAAACAAAGAAAGCAACAAGAAGAGTTGATTTTCTCAGTAAAATCTGTCCTACCCAACCATCGTACTCTTAGCAAAACATGGCAGCAGATAAAGAGAATCACACAAAATGTCTATGATCATCTTCAGATAGGCCAGGAAGACTTCTTTTCGAGAGCAGTCTTAATTGTGCTGCTGCCATTGTGAAATGGGCAAATCTCATACAATGACGAAGGTGGAAAAATCAGACTAAATCTCTGTGTCAGTGCCTTTTGTTTTTACTGCTTTGGATGTGCATTTTGCAGAGCCATAAAATCATGGAAAAACCTACCAAACAACCAAACATTCTTCTTTAACCCTTTGGCACTGGAAAAGGAGTGTCTGGAAATCTTGACATTTAGCGTCAAGGGTATCAAAACAAAACAAAACAAAAAAAAAACAGCTCACAACCCTCAAAGTCTGGCAAGAGAAGTGAAGAACATAAAAGCTGTGAAAATGAAGCTAGTGAGACAAAAATGAGGAAAAGGACTGGCTCTAGAAAATACTAGGTCTTTGGCTGATTTTTGAACAAATACAAAGAAAGATATTTAAAAAAAAAAAAGATGCTTTCCATTGTTTCTTCTTTGTAAAAGTAGGACTTAAAGCAGAAAATGAGGAATTCATTGGATTGCTAATAAAGTAACAGTGAAGTAGTCTTCTTCTCTTATCATAATGTCCCCCCATTCTAATCAAAGAAAATGTTCCAGATGAAGTGAGTTCAGAAAGTGTTTCTGAGCATTTTAAGGTCATTTTATATCCCAAGCATGAAAATCGGGTAGGATTCAAATAGTTTAGCGACTATGTTTTCAGAATAAGAGAAGAAAGAAATAATATTTATTTTGACACTGTGTTATTATTACAGACAAATTTAGGTGGTGATCTCCCTTCTAGCTCCCATAGACAATCATAGTAATGATCCAGTTGCTCGTGTGAAATCAATATAACTATGTATAAGTCCACCAGTAGAAAATTACCAAATTTGCACCAGCAATACTGAGTATTTGCTTATTCATAAAGTTGATTAAATATAGGCATATACTTTTACATGTATGTGTGTGTATGTAGGTACACATAGAATCACAGAATCATAGAATTGTTTGAGCAGGAAGGGACCCTTAAAGGCCACCTAATCCAACTCTTCTGCAATGAACAGGAACACCTACAGGTTGATCCAATGGCTCAGAGCCTTGTCCAACCTGACTCTGAATATCTCCACCACCACTCCGGGCAACCTGTTCCAGAGCCTGACTACCCTTATCGTAAAAAGCATTTTTCTATACCCAACACACATTTCCCTTCTTTTAGTTAGGAAAGGAAAGGAAAAAGGAAAGGAAAAAGGAAAAAGGAAAAAGGAAAAAGAAGGAAAGGAAAGGAAAGGAAAGGAAAGGAAAGGAAAGGAAAGGAAAGGAAAGGAAAGGAAGGGAAGGAAGGAAGGGAAGGGAAGGAAGGGAAGGGAAGGGAAGGGAAGGGAAGGGAAGGGAAGGGAAGGGAAGGGAAGGGAAGGGAAGGGAAGGGAAGGGAAGGGAAGGGAAGGGAAGGGAAGGAAGGGAAGGGGAGGGGAGGGGAGGGAGGGGAGGGGAGGGGAGGGGAGGGGAGGGGAGGGGAGGGGGGGAGGGGAGGGGAGGGGAGGGGAGGGGAGGGGAGGGGAGGGGAGGGGAGGGGAGGGGAGGGGAGGGGAGGGGAGGGGAGGGGAGGGAGGGGAGGGGAGGGGAGGGGAGGGGAGGGGAGGGGAGGGGAGGGGGAGGGGAGGGGAGGGAGGAGGGGAGGGGAGGGGAGGGGAGGGGAGGGGAGGGAAGGGAAGGGAAGGGAAGGGAAGGGAAGGGAAGGGAAGGGAAGGGAAGGGAAGGGAAGGGAAGGGAAGGGAAGGGAAGGGAAGGGAAGGGAAGGGAAGGGAAGGGAAGGGAAGGGAAGGGAAGGGAAGGGAAGGGAAGGGAAGGGAAGGGAAGGGAAGGGAAGGGAAGGGAAGGGAAGGGAAGGGAAGGGAAGGGAAGGGAAGGGAAGGGAAGGGAAGACCGAAAGACTAAATAAGAGGCACAATGTTCTTCAAAGGACCCATGCAAACTTCAGCTACAATAACAATAAAAGTGTTTCTAATTTGGAAAGTAAAATGAATAATGGACAGTGTTAAGAAAGGCAAAGCTCAACCATATCTCAGAATTGCAAGGGATGTCACATGCAGCAAGGAAAGTTTTTACTGCTCTGTGAATAGGAAAAGACTGAACTGATCTGACAGCAAATGTGGGTGAGAATGAGATATTCATTGCTTTCATTGTCTTAATCTACACCATGATCTCCCAGGCCATTGTATGTAGTGAAACAATTCAAGCAGAGAACAACCACCAGCAGTAGATAAAGATCCAGTCATGGATTGCCCGGGAGGACTCAGCACACTCACATCCATGAGAATAGATAGGATGCACCCAAGAGTCAGGATAGAACTGGACATGCTCTTGCAAGGCTGTTCTAACATTTTTAAATGTCTTTCAAATCAAAGAGATCCCTTATGACTGCTGAACATATCTTCAAAAAAGTTTAAAAGGAAATCCAGAGAACGACTGACTGGTCAGCCTTACTTTGGCCTCTAGAAATATGTTGGAGCAGGTCTTCTTGAATTAAATTCCTAAGGACAGAAAGAACAGCCAGCATAAACTTCTCATGGGTAAGTCATGTCTAACAAACTTCAGTTGTTTTCATGAAAAAAATTACTGAATCACTAGAGACAGGGAGAGTAATGGACGTCATTTACATTGACTTAAGCAAGGCTTTTAACTTAGTTTCCCACAATATTCTTGTATCCACACTGGGACAAATGATGTCGATTAGTGGAAAATGATTTAGATAAAACCATGTTTAGATGATTAGGCTCAGCAGGAAGTGGTTAGTTAGTTAGTTGGACTCAACTTGGAGATCAGTGGAGTAATTCAGAGTCTATCCTGGGATATATCCTTTTTAACATTTCAGTAACCTGGAGGAGGTAGCAGAGTGTTTGTAATCTTTACAGCCCAGCTATGCACATGGACATGCACAATTATTCTGTTCTCTCTTCCAAAAAGAAGGAATATTTTTTCAATGCAGAATTGATCTAGAGGCAGCATATAGGGAGACAAAGGTATTTTTATAGTTCCTTATGTGTTTTCGGTCATTTTTCCTGCATCTCATGCCACCTTTTTCTCAGCCTGCCTTTACTCCCTTCCCAGCTTGTATCAGTTTTCTCTGTTTCCCACTCCTTGTTTTCTGCTTTTGCCTTCTTTTCCCCTGGTCCCAACCCATATTTGTCTATTCTCCCAAATATCCATGCCTCCTCCCAGCTCTTGCCCTTTCCCTACAACCTCAGTATTTTCTCCTCTCTCAAGTTTTCTGAGCTGCAAACAGGAGAGTGCTGAGAGCAGAAGGTAGGGAAGGCTCTGGGTTGGGTTTGCTCTTGCATTCCATGGGAGACACACAACTTCCACCCAGGGAAAGCCCTACCCAGTATTGCAGCTCCAGATTGGTGCTCCAGGAGCTTTCAGAGATGCTGGTGCTCACCTCTGAGAAACAAGTGGGAATGGTATTTCTAGAGACACTAATGAGTGAAATTTTTTGTTGCGCTTCACAAGGATTGATTTAACCATATTCTTGTAAAAGGGAGTCTTTAGAGTCTTTTGCAAGAAGAATGCAAAAGTCTTTTATCAAGATTTGAGATTTGTTCATTTAGTAATAATGAAACATGAAATATGCCATGTGTCAAACTTGTCAGTCTAGGCAGGTTTCCAAATCTTTAGTGGAATATGAAATAAAAATAATGACAGTTTTGTTTTGCTTTACTTACTTTCTGTGAGCATCTGTGGAGACTTTTTAATGTTCTTGTTTGATACCATATTCTCCAGAAGATCCAGAAGTAGGACAGCCAAAGATAGTTCCAATTATCCAATATAGAGCTTGCAGGAAAACACAGTATTATTAATGTTCTTTCTTCTTGCTATATTTTGCATCTGTAATCAAGCTCATGTGCAAATAATAACACTTAGACATCCTATTACTTGATTGTGCCTTTAATTTGAGAAGTGTGATAAATAAGTGGGATCAGCTGGGCTAGCAATTAACTGTGCATTGAATTGCAGTTTCAAAAATAGAGCCTGAGTCAGTGATCTTAAAAAGACTGGTCCCAGAATACCAGTGTGTCATGTGCATTTGTACGTATATTGTTAATGCATATGGAGCCATTGAATATTTTGTGACTTGCAGATGTGGACAGGTACTGCTGAGTACGAGAGACAATTCAAAATGACAGGAATGTTCTCAAGGGCTTACAATGTGAGTGGCTATCTGACAACTTCAGGTCTCTATATATGGCGATACTATACATACATGTATATATGTTAGTCTGCTCTGAACAAACAGATTGGACTAGACAATGTCCAGAGGCGTCTTCCTACCTCCGCTATTCTATGATACCTGACATGGGTCAAATGTCAACACTAGCCAACTCATCATTCAAATGCCAGGATACTACTGCCTTCAGAAACCTGAGGGTGAGTGAGGAAGAGCTGGGGAGAGGGCGCAGTGGAAAGTTTTAAAAGAAATTTACAAACAAACCAAAAAATTGAAATTGAAGACTTCCACAGGAGCACAAAAGGTCTAGAAGAGAGCTAAAGCCACTTCTAGCTGACAGGTTTTCTGGAAAATAACTGGACAAAATTGTCATCACGAATTTGAAGCCTTCAGCTGTAATTTTCTCTCAGTGAATAATTGACAAGCATGTCCTCAATTTTGAGAAGTTGCTATGGATAATTATCCAGGAATTTATGTAAATCAATTTATACCAAGTACACAATGCTTGCAAAATACTTGCTAATATTTAAATTATGAGTACATAGTCAGTCAGTTCTAGATCATGTCCAAAACTGTTCAGATAGGAGAAAATCAACAATTAAGAAATAATGAGCCAGAAAATAGTCTTTCTGCATAGTGATATCCCCGTTCCTAGGCGAATACATACAGAAAATCAATAATAAGATATTAATAAAAGTCAATCCCATCTACACATGACAAAAACAAACCAGAAATGTTTCTATGTAGAACAGTTACCGAAATGCTAAGAAAAAAAATGTGATGTATTTGAAGCGTGATATTCCAAACTGGTATAAAATCCATTTCATTCTAGTGCCAACAATGGGATCACTGAAGTTTCGCTGATTTATACCAGGCATAAGTTTGGGATTTCTTTCTTTCTTTCTTTTTTTTTTTTTTTTTTTTTTTTTTTTTTTTTTTTTTTTTTTTTCCCCTCATTGTTTAACTAATTTCACTGCACAAGATTAGACAGGATTTCAGAAGACTCCACTAACAGGCAACGGAAACAATGAGATGGAAATTGATTAAGGCATGAGCAGGGTTTGAAGAAAGGCAGAGGAAAAAGAGAAGCCAGGTCCTGGCAATGTTACTGGAGTGGTGACAAGTAGACTTAATGATGAGAGAAATGAAGGACAGAAAAGACAGTCTGAGGTTAAGGATGTCTCAAGTTTGGCAGTAATTTGAGACCTTAGAGAGCTGACAGAAGTCTTAGCAAAACCCTTAGCAAATTCAAGTAGTAAGTTAGAGAAGCAAAATGACTGGTCAACAGATTTCACCCAGAATAGATTGAGAACAGATTTCCTTCATCAGATTTAGTCTAGTGTCAGTTTTGATTAAAATTCTTATTTTATAAGGAATCAGAACTATGAATGCCTTTTTCCCACTGTCTGGATTTATCACCACGATAGCCAAAGAGATATCTTTATAGAGATATTAGATAGCCTGTTCATGAAGTGCTTTCCCAAATTGTCCCATCTCACAGGAACCAAGCACTGAGAAAAGAAAAAAGATTGTCTGAATTTAGAAAGCTACAGTCTACAAACATATAGCAATAACAGACTCAAAGGACCTCAATACACGCCTTGCCCACTGTCTCTTACATACAGATGTGCACCAATATGTATATATTCAGTCATTTTTTCTTCACCGTCAGAGAAACCTGATACAAGGAAAGAGGCTAGGTTTGGTTACAGAAGTTCCTTAAGCCATAGCACTACAGAAAACACATGGGAAACAAGAAAAAGCAGAAGTTTCAGAAGAATAACCACTTTAAACCCAATCACCAACATTCACCAGAACATTCTCAGGAACACCCCGTTTAATAAAGTGATAGTAGTCGCATACAAAATTATAAATACAAACTGCAGCAGTGCTAGTGGGAGGTAATTTACATTGACAACCTTTCAAAACAGCTGATTTTGCTCAATATAAAATAAAACTTTCAAGAATACTCTAGATCTATTTTTAAACATAACACTCCTAGTGAGGAAAAAAGAATAGAAAGAAGAAAAAAATGACTTAAAATGGGAAAAGGTATGGAAGGAAGCAAACGGCCTGATCCCAGATAGCCCTGTTTCTCCTGTTTGTTCCTGCAACTGGGTACTCCATTGCAAAAGATAAAACCCTGCAGGATGGGGCAGGACTTGGGCCTGCATTCTGGTACCACAGATTAGAGCTACTGGAGATTGTACTTGGCCAGGCCTCACAGTTAAAAAAAGTACAGAGCAAGAGAAAACAAGTAAAATAAACACCCTGAAACAAAACCAGTAGCCAGTGTAGCTTGGAGCAGAGAAGAAACATGAAAGATCCTCACTTTGTGTGGCCTGAAAGGACAGAGCAAGGATACACTTAAAGTAAATCAGGCAGAACTGCACTCTCCAGTAGATTCATAAGACAAAATGAGCAGTTTGCTCACAGGCTGGGTGAAATCTTGATCTCCCCTCACTGCTTCCCCCTAGTTCTTCATCATTTAGGGCCAGTTCAACAGCTTGATCAAACTCCCTGTGAAGCTGCAAGGCTAAAGGCCAGCCAAGGGCCACAGAGCAGCATCACTCCTCCACTAATTAACTCCGGCAGAAGGAGCCTGATCAAAGAAGTGCTGACATTCAATCAAAAGTCAGACAATATGCTCATGAGTAATAAATGCTGTCATATTGTCAGGTTGTGCCAACTCTTCAACTGAAATGCACGCTGGAAAAGGGGGAGGAAGGCCAGAGAAGCAATTGCACAACATATGTGACAGAGGCTTAACAAAAACAAATAGTCCCCAAGACAGAAAAAAAAACTCCCCTAGTTTCCTGTGCTCTGCATACCCAGGCACACAAATCACTGCTCACTGTAACACTGTAACACTGTGCTTCACCTCATGCCAAAGTTGAATGCAGGAGTCTAAGCTGGATGCAAAACCCACAGGTAGTTATCCATGAGCTACATGACAAAAACTTTCTCTAGCACAGTAAAGTCAACTTCACACTTGATTTATATACACCAGAGGTTGAACGAACAAGGAAAAGGGTGGAAAAGGTTGACCTGTCTGGGAAACAAGTCCATGAACAAACAAGTTGTAGTGCAAGTCACTTGAGAAACTGCTACACCTTGCTGGAGGTGAAGAAGGGAAAGATCTCCAGATCTTCACCCCCTTGAGTTTGTCCTGCTTTTTAGGTAGTGGGATCAAAAATAACAGAAGCAGAACATTATAAAACTTTTTCATAGTAACATAGAATCATAGAATGGCCTGGGTTGAAACGTACCACAATGATCATCTAGTTTCAACCCCTCCACCATCTGGCCTCCCTGAGCTCGCCTTAGGACACCTGCATTATGCTTTGGTAGGTGTACCACCCCAAGTCAAACTCCCCACCTAACGCTGTCCCCGAAGCGGAACAGCCACCAGACCAGGCTGCCCAGAGCCACATCCAGCCTGGGCTTGAATGCCTCCAGGGATGGGGCATCCACGACCTCCTTGGGCAACTTGTTCCACACCTCCCTCTGTGTGAAAAACTTCCTCCTAATATCTAACCTAAACCTCCTCTGTTTCCGTTTAAAACCATTCCCCCTTGTTCCTATTACTATCCACCCTCATAAACTGCCATTCCCCCTCCTGTTTACACACTCTCTTCAAATATTGGAAGACTACAATGAGGTCTCCTCAGAGCATTCTTTTCTCCAAGCTTTACTTGATGCTTTCCCCAAAATCCATAGGGCAGGGGTTAAGACTTTAACTCCATAAAACCAGCTCATAAGACTTCATGAGAAAACTACCAGAGATAATCTTTCCCTGGACTTAAGGTATCTGAGGAAAAAGTCAAACCTTGAACATGTCCAGCCTGCTCAAATCTGTTCATTGACAGTTCTATACAGTGTAGGTGGCATATATTACCAATATTGAATATTTACTTCTTTCTCTATGGCGTTTTTTCCCATCAAAAGCATTACCACATCCTGTAAAAACCACTCACTCTTCACTCATTGCAGGACTCTTACTTGAGCCATTCATTCCCATAGTCTAGTTTTACTCATCAATCAGCCTCATCTTATAACATATTTATCAGTCAACCTAATGCTCTATGTTCTGTAGATCTTCAGTGATACAACACTCTTCCTTGAGAACAGTTCCTCTTCCTTCCTAGAGGAATATCTCTAAGAAATGATGTTTCTTTCATGTAAAAACATTATCCTTCAAGGAGTATTCTGCTCATGAGCATACAAATCAAACAGAAAATGTTATAATGAAATCTGATTATTAAAAATTCACATATTCTTACTAGAAATCAGGCGTAAGATAGTCAATATCACAATATTGAATCTGCTTGAATAACTGATTGAATCACATGGAGTATAGGAATGCAAAGGCCATTCTAAAGAGCAAATAAATTCTCACTGCTCACTGCCACAATACCTGGAATATCACTTCCACTCCTGTGCATGCCTCTGTAACCTTTCTTGTATAAAAAAGGTATTGGTGCCTAGCTCTGCCTACTAGATTGGAAGCACAGCTGAGACAAAGTTTGATATCACCAGCTCTCTGCTGCAATGCCAAGAATAAGGAGAAAAGAGTCTATCGGAGAAGATGCATGAGAAAAAGAGGCTGGGAGAGGACATCTGTGAGATTTTGCCTCCTCTCAAACAAGGAAAACGTGTTTCTATTGGCTTCTTTTTAAAAAGTGCATTCAGATAAGGCTGTGATTTTTGGTGGTTTTTTGTTTGTTTGTTTGTTTGTTTGTTTATCAACACAAATCCTTATTATGAGTTCTTCCAACTCTATCTGGCAAAATAGTGAAGATAATGTTATGCCTGCAGTACCTGCAGCTTCAAGGACAATTCAAAGTACAAGTCACTGCTTGTAATTTTTTATAGTCCTATATCATTTTACCACTTTCAGACACTAGCTACATTATGTGGCACATACTGTATATACTTTCCACAGGTACAGTGGAACAGGTCTCTATTCATATGCTTAAGTTGCTGTTAAGAGTTCAGGTCATCCCTAAAATATCGAAGTAATTTGAATATGATATGAATGGACATAAAAGGTCAACATTTTCAAATATTCAAGTATTGTGAAAGTTTAAGAATGTTTGGGCCTGATATTCTGTACAAGTGCGTATTCATCTCTTCAATACAAATTAAAAGGAACTGTGAAGACTCGGAAAATCTGGAAACTTAATGGAGGCTTTTCATAAATGTGTGCAGGTATGTGCAAGTAGAATTTTTGTTTTTCAGCAAAGAGATAACTAAGAAGAAAATGTTTTTTAAAACAATTCTACAAATGTCAAGCGTGTAAGTTTTATTATGGGAATCTCTGAATGTTTTACAATATTATCCAAAGAAAGGGAAGAACATGTGGAAACAAATTCATTCATTCAATTGAAAAATCAAAATATTAGGGATATTATTCATCTCTCTTAGCTCTGGAAATTTCTGCTTATGTATCTAAATGTGAGTAAGACGCTCTGGGCTCCTCTGAAGCCAATAGTAAGAGAGAAATGAATCTTTTTGAACACAAATGCCTGGACTTTTCAGGCACGAAGAACTGTGCTTTGCTTTCATGTGTCACACATCACAAGTGCACAATAGAAATGTGGAAGCGGACAGCAAATTTCAAGTAGCATCATGATTCCCTGGACCAGAAAACAAATATTTAGCAATGGTGAAAAAGAGTTAAAAATAAGAATTGTGGGTGGGGTGGGAAGGAGACAGGAAAGGAAGCAAAAAAGTCATGTCATCTCATGTCATGCCTTGGAAGGAAAATGTTTTCACACTTAAGTCCACTGAAACTACTCTGAAGCTCCACCCTGTGTAATGTCTGTATTTTAGCAATAATTGAAATAGAACACACCAGCCTTTACTTATCCTGCCTAATGAATGTTATCATGTGGAAAAGGTAAATCAATAACAGCTGAGATCAAACATACCAATCTCCTTGTGAGTGTACAACGCTCTCATTTATATAAATCTTTATAACCTAACTGCCCTTCTCATTTAAGTGCAGTGAGTGAAACACTGCCCAGTACAAAAGAATTTCTCTCTTTTCTCCATGCTATTTGAAAGGGTAACCCAAATGAATTGCTGGAATGACCATCGAAAGGGCTACTCATTAGTTACGTCTGTCCTTGGGTATTAGCCAGATGTGAGCTAACGAGACCACAAAGTGCTGTTGGTATTGGCAGCAAAGGCAGGGTTCATCATAGTACCTCTTGTCTAGACTAGGGATGTAAAAGGAAATAGAAAACAATTCTACAACTATATGTACTTGATGTTCCATCCCCCTTTTCTATAGAAAAAAAAAGTAAGACAGTTGGAATTTTTCATTTTTATTTGGGAAAGACGAATTTGGAAACCAGAGTGACTCATGTTGGAAAGTGTCTGACTGGCATGTGATAGCCAGCTAGCTGCAGAGAGTTAGGGCTGTAAGAAGAGTCCGAAGTAGGCAGGTGGATTCAGATTTTAGTGTGTTTTAACTCTTAATATCTTTATCACTCAGTTTTCTTTATTCACTATGTAGGGATAGGAAAGCCTCCCACAGTCTATTTGTTCACTAGCAAGCTGACATATACCAACAGGTCCATAGATACTCTGAATAAAATCTTCAGCTTTACGTATGTATTACAGGTACATTGCCAAATATGTTGCACAAACATCTGTCCAGGTAATTCTGCAGCACATACACCCTAGAAGGAAAATTCATACCAACCCACTGTTTCTGACTCACTTTTGCAGCTGCAAAACAATTGCTTTTCTCAGAAGATCATCCAAGACTGTATGTAGCACCTCTGTCTGAATTGAGACCCATCTACTCTTTACATAAATTCTTTTCTCATTTCCAGATGCTACACCACACTTCCCAGCCCACTCAGGCTTAGACGTAGAGGTTGTTGACCCAAAGCTATAAACTGAAGGAAAACTAAGTCTTTTTTCAGAATTTTCCCTAAAATCTGATCACGCCTGTTTAAGGATTTTTCCCACTCAGTGACACTGACCATAAGCTTAACACTTATTGCTCTCTTCCACCTCCTTTCCTTCTGTAGAGTGCTGACATCACTATTTCTATTGAGAAGAGTAGGCACTGAATTTCTTCAGACATCATGGCTGCCCTAGAAGGCTCTATCTTACAGCCATCAGCATTTACCCATAAGCAAGAGGAAGAATTCACAATCTACACTCTAGCATCTTTTAAATTCCCCTACTAATACACACTGTCAGAAGGATAAGAGCTCATGACAATATACTTCACCACCACCACCTGCTTATAGAAAAACCACCTTTTCTTCCACTTCAATTTCCTGACTTATTTGTTGTTTTCCACTTTCAATTCCATCTGAACTTTCCTTAGCTATTTATCAATCTATATATATTCTGATGTTCTGGCATGCGTGGATTCAACAGCAGGACTAATAAAGCTCACAGCACTTCTTCCTAAACCTACACCTTAATACCTTCATCAGTGACACTGAGAGTGGGATCGAGCACACCCTAAACAAGCACAGTGTGGCTGACAAGATTTAGGAATGAGATGCCATCCAGAAAGACCCAGATAGGCTCAAGCAGTGGGCCCAGGTGAACCTCACAAGGTTCAACAAAGCTAAGTACAAGGTCTTGCACCTGGGTCAGAGCAACCCTCACTATCAGTGCAAACTGGGGGATGAAAGGATTGAGCACAGCCCTGCTGGAAAGAACCTGGGGGTACTGGTGGATGGCCAGCTGGACATGGCAAGCAGCAATGTGTCCACAGAGCCAAGAAAGCCAACCATACCCTGAGCTGCATCCAAAGCAGCATGGCCAGTAGGGTGAAGGGGTGATCCTGCCCCTCTGCTCTGCACTGTGAGGCATCACCTGCAGTACTGCATCCAGATGTGGAGTCTTCAGTACAGGAAAGACATGGAGCTGTTGGAGCGTCTCCAGAGGAAGGCCACAGAAACGATCCAAGGGATGGGACAGCTCCCTGTGAGGACAAGATAAGAGAACTGGGGCTGTCAAGCCTGGAGAAGAGAAGACTCTGGCGAGACCTGAGAATGTCCTTTCTGTATCTAAAAGGGGGCTTTAAGAAAGAAGGAGACAGACTCTTTAGCAGGGTGTATTGTGATGGGACAAGGGGAAATGATTTCAAACTAAAAGAGGGAAGATTTAGACTGAATATAAGAAAGAAATTTTTTTTACAACAGGTTGCCCAGCGATGGAGTGGGTGCCACGTCCCTGGAAACATTCAAGATCAGACTGGACAGGGCTCTGAGAAATCTGACTGAACTGTAGGTGTCCCTGTTCAGTGCAAGGAAGTCGGATTAGATGACCTGTCAGTGTCCTTTCCAACTCAAACCATTCTGTTACTCTACGAAACCTACCTACCATTGTGTGCATGCTCTAGAACATATGACACTGTAATGTAAATGTGACTGTTTGCCTCTCTGCCTACACAGACATCCCTCAGATGGCACTTTTTTTTCATATTTTTTTCATTCTTATGCTTCAGTTTCAGAGTGCTACCATTTAGGCAAAGAGGCCAAGAAGAGCTTTCCATGCTGGATGCTCACCACTTGCAGTGTTAGACTTCTCCCAGAGCAGACTTACATTATTCCTTCAGCCTCTTTCTTGGCCCTCTCCTCCTTTTTGATCTTTGATTGCCTTTGTTCAAAATTCTGTTTATACTATCAATTAAGGACTATCTCTTTGATAGCTTCCAGACCCCCTCACTGTGTAAGCAATGATCTAATGAGGTAACTGAGGTGCTCTACAAAACTGCACATCCCTAAATTGCCCCCACGAGATTCAAATTAGTGCTGAATCATCAGCCCTTTGAATACACACGCAGAAAATTTTCCAGATTTAATGATATTAATTCTATAACACTCCTTCAGATTTCAATTTGGCATAAAGACTAGAAAGTAAAAGAAGCACGCTTGAAGTCTAGTGTTTACAAGAATACACAGCATGTCTCCTAGTTGAAGCAGGACTCAAAAGTCATCCAACTCATCATTAAAGCACTGAAGGGCAGGAGTTTTCCCTCACGTCTTATGGAAAGGGGTGGTAGAACGGACTGGGAAGCCTTTTCGTAACAGCTGGAGTAAAGGGTAGAAAAGAAAAGTAAAAGTACAATCTATTCACTGCTGCAATGAAATCTTAGTCTCATGCTCCCAACTTGCATGTTAACAATTGTGGTGCCAGATATTTTTCTGCTTCACAATTGCTTGATTTTCACTTAGGGCTTTGCACATGATTGAATCTATTGAGACTGTGCTTTGGCCTTATATTTCTAAGATAGTTTTTTTCCTTTTATACACATATTACCCATTATACTCAGGGCCTGGCATTGTATTCAATGTGCAATCTGTATTTAGGAAACTCCCTTTGGTTTGTTCAAGTAATAAATGTAATCGCCATATGGTGTCCTGATCATCCATATATGGAAAAATCATCCATCTTTTAATCTGCTCTGAAACTACACTTTATCTGATACTTTGGATTTTTTAGGACATTTTTTCTCTTGCCTGTCTCATTTCTCATTCTTTCTGGACAAATGCCAGAAGTCTTGCAGAAAAGCATCTCTGCATGGGAATAAAAACTTTGGAATGGTTTGGGTAAGGTATATAAACTAAAGCCAAAAGGATCTCTCCAGCCTTATTTTTTTTTACACTCAGTCACATATCAAGACTCATAAGTCAGATCTGTGTAATTACCTTTCATTCTCTGTATTAGCTATAGAAATGACAGTAAAAGGTTCTCTCATCTATTCACACGTTGTTCTCAGGTCAGTTGAAGAGAGCAGGAGTTGGAAATACACTTTCAGAGATGTAACAAGTACTAAGCAATGACTGAAATTATGACTAAGCATAATTTCCTTATCAAAATCTACAGATTAGGATTGATCTACAAATCTCCTAGTCTTTTGTTGAATTTTGTGAATAGTAATACCCAAGCAAAAGATATTTTCTTTCTAAATATGTCTTAAACTATTTTTTCCTTATTCTTTGAAGAGTGAGACAATTACATTTGGGATCAAGTGCAGCATTCCACTTACAAAATATTTAATTTTCTTATTAGGAGTATAAAATATGAGATTTTTTTTCAAATTCAATTGACTTAAATTTTGTTCTCAGATTCTTCCATATGGCTGTTAAATGAAAAAAAAACCATACATCTGTAGAGTTCAAAGGACTTTAAGATCATGATGTAACTACATCTTTCTTAACAGCGCTGAGTTACACCTGCAAAGTTGTTTTTTCTTCTGCCTTGTCAAAAATGTTCCAATCTTTTTCTGATCTCCTCACCAACATGTTTTAAAAGGGTGATAAAAACTGATTTAAATTGTTAATCATTGTAATGTTGTCTGGTTAATTTCAATGTTTTAAAAGGAATATAGCATTCTGTGCCAAATATATCTTGTTGGTATTTTGTAATACTTTTCCACTTTCACTTTTCCATATTTAATTGGGTTATCAGTTGGATCATAGCAGAGGTACTGCTCACGTCCTAAAATCTGTTGTGTTAAGCGCTATTTGCAAACATAAAGGACAATTCCTTTCTTAAGAAATCTGTTCTGGCAAGGATTTTTTTTATTTATTACCACAAGCTCTCATGTATCTTAATACCAGTTATATTTTGCAGAGCCCAAAGCTGCACATAATGTTGGAGGTAAGACTGATAAATACTGCAGTCTCTTTGGACTGACTGGCCATGCTTTGTTTAGTGTACCCCCAAAATGTGTTTTGCCCCCTTGGCTGCTAGGGCACACTGCTGGCTCATGCTGCTGTCATCAGCAACTCCAGATCCCTTCCTGCTGAGACATTCTCCAGCCAGTCAGCTCCAATCCGTGACTGCATCTGCTTTACTTTATTCCAGCATTTACCTGTGTTGAACTTCATGCTGTTGATGACTGTCCACTGCTCCAGTGTGCATATACTCCTCAGGAAGGCCTCTTGTATCTCAAGATAACCAACAGTACTTCTCAGTTTAGTATCATCTGAATTTGCTGAGGATGCTCTCTGGTTCTGCATTCAGATCACTGATGAAACTATTGAATAGTACTGGTCTGAGAATTGAGCTCCAGAGGAACACCAATAATGACTGGTCCTCCAGCTAGACGTAGCTCCGTTCAGTATATTTGAGCTCTACCACTGACTTAGTTAATCACAAAGTATATTGTGTACTTGGTCATCTCATAGATGGACAATTTGTCCAAAAAGATGGCATAAGTGACAGCATCAAAGGCTTTATTAAAATACAAAAATATTACATCTACTGCCTTCCCTTAATACACCAAGCAGGTAACCTTATTGTAGAAGGATAACAAATTACTAAAACATAAGTTTCTCTTCATTAACACATATTGATTATACCTAGATAATAGCTTTGTTCTTTAAATACCTTCGATAGCACCCTGGATAATCTTCCCCATAATTTTCTCAGGTAATGAGGTTAGAGTAATGGATCTGTAGTTTCCTGGGTCTTCTCTCATGCCCTTCTTGTATATCATTATAATATTGGCTAGTTTCCAGTAAGCAGTGATCTCCTCAAACTCCTAAAACCTTTGGTAAATTGTTGAGAAGGATTCAACCATAACATCTGCTAACTTCTTCAGTACTCTGGGGTGAATCCCATCAGGCTCAGTGAAGTAATGAACATTCTATGATAGAACTAGTCACCTACAATTTTGGTGACAGCAAAGGGAAAGAGGCTGCTCCCCCTGTCACAGTCCTCCAACTCAGATGAATAAGTAGTCCAAGATCTATAATCAATATTATAAACTAAAAAGAAAAAGTAATAAATGCTTCTGGCTTTTCCTCATTCTTATTTGTTAGGCAATCATCTTCATCAAGTATCATTCCAGTGGTTTCCTCTTGATTCCAACATATTTTTAGAAGTCTTTTGATTGTCTGACACCATTCTAGCCAGTGTCAGCTCAAACTGAGCTTCGGTTTTTCATGTTTTCTCCCTGTAAATGTGAACTGCAGCTCTCCTCGAGAAGCATGATTTTCAGAGATTATGTGTTTTCTTTTTCTGCCCAAGATCCATGAATTGTTCCCAGTTCAGGCAGGCCAGTCTTCTGCCTTGTTTGTTTGACTTGTGATAACACAAGGGGGATTGCCTGCCCCTGCAAAATTAAAAGCTGGTATTCAGAAAGTGACCAGATCTCCTGGTCCTCTGTAAAGCAGATTCCCAGGGAATATGCCAAATAGTAGCTTAAAATTTTCCCTCTTAAAGTTCAGAAGGGCAACTCTGCTGACATCTTTTCTCTCTACAGCCAAAATTTTGAAAACAAGTATTTAATGATCACCTCCTGTCAAATCTCCCACAAGGCCTTCTCTATTCTCAAACAGCAGATCCAGGAGGGCACCTTACTCAGTTGGCCCACTGAGTACTCTCAGTGATCTAAGATGGTGCAATTAATCACAGGGAGTTCTCCCAGAACAGAAACTGTATCTATTTGTATCACAAGTGTGAATGTACACTATATGTTTTATAAATCAGATATTATTGTTATAATAATTACAAAAGACAGTATTTGCAGACTTATGTGAACAGAAATGAGCTTAGTATAGTTCTTTTTTTCAGTATAAGGTATTTGCCACAAGTCTTTCTTCCTTAATGAGCTCCATGAGTGATTTCTCCACATTAATTCCATGCTAACCAGTTTGTGTTAACAGTGCACAATCACAAAATTGATAATCACAAAAATTTAGGTGAGAAGGGACCTCTGGAGGTCATCTCATCCAAATTCCTTCTGTAAATAGGATTTGATGACTTAGGACTGTGTTTAGTAGAGTCCTGAGTACATTCGAAGACACTGGATTCACAACCTATCTGGGTGATCTGTTTGACTACCCTCAGGATTATATTATCTTTCTAATATTGAACAGAAATTTTCCCATGATGCAATTCATGTCTGTTAAGCCTTGTCTTCTCACTATAAACTTCCAACAGCCTGGTGTATCTCTATATGAGGTAGCTGAAAATAGCAGTGAGCTCTCCCTTTTGCCTCTTCATCTAAAGGCTGGACAAGTCCTTTTCCCCCAGTGCCTCCATGTAGGTTTTTCACCAGCCTACTGCCCATCTTTGTGGCATCTGATTGACTCACTGCAAGTTGCTGGAGTTTTTCTTGTCCTAGGGAACTCAGAATAGACACAGCAATCTACATGGAGCCTCAAAAGTGCCAAATCTGCCAAACGTTCAATTTCTTGTCTGCAAGGATTGCAGGTCTCTTTCTGCAAGGCTAGCCAGTGGGTCCCCAGCCTGACCGTTTCACTGGACTAATTTTCCTCCGAGATGCAACGAGGAAACCTAAAGCCCGTCTGGAATTGAATCTAGCTAAAGTGATAAAGGATAATAAAAAAGGCTTCTTCAAGTATGTTAACAGCAAAAGGAAAACTAGAGAGAATGTGGGCCCCTTACTAAGTGAGGGGGGGGTTCTGGTAACGGAGGATGCTGAGAAGGCAGAGATACTGAATGCCTTCTTTACTTCCGTCTTCAGTGAAAAGGCTCTTCTGCAGGAATATCACACCCTGGAGGTTAGTGAGAAGGTCTGGGGAATGGGGACTTCCCTGTAGTCAGGAAAGAGGACGTGTGTGAGCGCCTAGGCAGTACTAAGGTCCACAAGTCCATGGGACCTGATGGGGTGCATCCACGTGTGCTGAGGGAGCTGGCGGAGGTCATTGCCGAACCGCTCTCCATCATTTTTGAGAGGTCTTGGATAACAGGGAAGATCCCTGAAGACTGGAGGATAACCAATGTCACTCTGGTCTTCAAAAAGGGCAAGAAGGAAGATCCGGGTAATTATAGGCCTGTCAGCTTCACCTCCGTCCCTGGAAAGAGTCCAGCGGAAGGCCACAAAGGTGGTGAAGGGCCTGGAGCATCTCCCCTATGAAGAAAGGCTAAGTGAACTGGGTCTGTTTAGCCTTCAGAAAAGAACGACTGAGAGGGGACCTGATCCAGGTTTATAAATATCTGAGGTGTGGCGGCCATAGTGGTGAGGCCAGTCTCTTTTCAGTGGTACGTGGAGACAGGACGAGGGGAAACGGACATAAGCTGCAGCATAGGAAGTTTTGCACAAATGTGCGTAAGAACTTCTTTGTGGTGAGGGTGACGGAGCACTGGAACAGGCTGCCCAGGGGGGTTGTGGAGTCTCCTTCTCTGGAGATATTCAAGTCTCGCCTGGATGCCTACCTGTGCGACCTGGTGTAGGGAACCTGCTTTGGCAGGGAGGTTGGTCTCAATGATCTCTAGAGGTCCCTTCCAACCCCTACAATTCTGTGATTCTGTGATTCTGTGGGATGCAAGAATGTTAATTTCCTTTTGTTTGGTTCATGAGGTTTTTGACAGTTCATTTCCCACGTCAAGATCCTTCTGAACAGCTGTTCTACAATCCAGCATACTTGCCTCTCTTCCCAGTTTGGAACAATCTGTGAACTCCATCACCTGTACTATATGTGTCAATAAAGTCAATGAAGAGTATGCATTATAACTATATACACACATGTATATTGTTACAATACAAGCATGTACATATTTTTAGTATGTTTTCCCTCATTAAATATCACCAGAACCAGGATTAAACTCTCAGGATTAGACTCTCTCAGCAGGAGCATTCACCTGTGTCTACCCTCACTATCAGCATGTTTAGAGAATTCAGATGAAGATAAATTTTGCTGAATTGATTCAGACAAAAGTATTCAGCCGGGATTAGAGGAGACAAAGGACCGGTCAGTGTAAATCTTTTTCCTGTTTTTACTTCACCATTTTCCCAGAGTTTAGTCTGGCCATGCCATAAACCTCTTCTAGTGTATATCATACATATGTGAAATGCTTTTTGTATCTTCACTACAGTGCATGGGAAAATGTCATTTTACATGTACCTTGCTTAGGCTCTGTAAACTTGAATCTCAAACAGGAACTCTTCCTCCTTCACATATCTTCTTTGCCTAAGAAGTTAGATTCATGTGAACAGGAGGAAGTGTCATTTGCAAACACTTTAGTTCTTTACACTGTTCTTTCACAGCTTCAGATGGCACACAAACATGTAAGAGAACCATTTAAACTCACTATTCCTTTCAGGAGTGGATGCACTGTATATGCTGACTTGCAAATAATATGTTTCTTCCTCACGATAGAAAGGATCTGATGACTCACCTTTGTTACTACAACTTTGAGGTTCCCAGTGGACACCCTTTGATCCAGGCATACAGGTGATTTGGGTATGCGTCTCTACAGGCTGAGCATTTCTTCTTAGTGCATGTTGTACCTTCCTCACACCATGTTCTACAGTGATAAAACATGTTTCTATTACCTCTTAAGTCCTCTGTGAAAGTCCTGCTCTCCTTTCTACATCTCTGGTTTGTGCTGTGTAGTCACTAAGCTATGTGCAGACAGGATGAGTGTCTCTACCTTCTCTGTCCAACAGTCAGCTTTCTGATGCCCCGTGTCTAAAAGGTAAATCCATCTCAGTGAGCATTCTTCTGGTCATTTATCTTCATGTCTAAATTAAGCCTTCTTCTGAGACACGAGAACTAATAAAAATGGTTACTTCAGTTTCTCCAGGAATGCAAACAAAAGGGTACAAGAGAAACAGGACTGATTCATGATTTAGGCTTCACAGAATTGGCAGGGAGGCTGCTATGTCTTAGTGTTTACTTACACTGTTGATCTGCTTGCTATGGTCACTCATAGTCTTCTAGTAGTGAATGAGCCTTCACACTTGCTATCCCTCCTGTGAATTGTAGTTGGGTCAGTAATGCTGTGACAGGTTATGCAGAGATCGAAACATCATTTGCAAACAGATTACCAGGAAATATGTCTTGGAGGTTAGATTTTCATTCGTGGAGACACTGAATTTCTCCAGTCTTTGTTTTCATTTCTGTACAGTAAAATTAGTATGAAAAGTGATTATGATGATGACAATAATTGTTAATTATTCATTTGTTAGTGCATTGTATCTTGAAGAAACAGAACGTAAAGTAGCAAGTGATGTCAGCGTGTGTAGTGAAGAAAAAATAGTCTATGAGAGTATAATCTTTCTTGCATATAATGATATGTTCTTGTTGATAGAAGCTCCTGAGGCTTATTTCTTAGCTGCAGTTTCAAAACATCATCATTAGTAAGACACTGGGGAATAAAAATATTCTATGAATCCATTTATGTCTTTATTGAAAACCCCACTTTTCCGTGTGAAGGAGGAATTTTTGTTTAAATCTGATTTTTTTGCCTTCAGAGATAATTTGAGAACATTGTGATTTAGAAAGCACATATTTACTAAATAATTCATCAGCGAAGCAGGAAGACCATTTGGCAAGGTCCTTTCTCTCCCCACAGGCTTATGAATTCCAAAATTTTTTGACCCGCCTATTCGGCACATGTTTCTTCTATTTCTGAAGAGCAGGAATAACAAGATTTACACACACACACACACACACACACACACACACACACACACACAGAGAGAGAAACAAATCAAGAAAAATGTTTAATAATCCTTCAATGGGAGCCCAGTTCTAACCCCCTGAATCTGTTCGCTCTATTCTACTAGTTCTGGATCAGGCCCATACATAGCATTGCTTCTGCTCCTCGGCATGTTTCAGCTGACAGCCAGGGCTGCACAAGAATGCATGAGAGAACCCTCTGTCCTTGGCATAAAATGGCTGGGTGTTAATCATTTCTCACTGACTGACATTTTCTTATACCTTCCAACTTTCCAGGTCATCTTTTCTCCCCTCCCGGTGCTCTCAGTCACCCTACTTCTTTGCTGTGGGGACTCGGATGCTCTCTGCAACGCTCCATGTCCAGCAGACTCCCGGTAGTCAGCAGCTCCCTGGCAAACAGGACCATGCAGCCCGTAACTGGCTCCAAATTGTGCAACTGCAGTGCACTGCACTGGGAGAAGCTTAGAATATATTTCATTTAAAAGTGAAAGAATGGCTACTTCAGTAATGTGATCTGCTGCAAAACCGCACTCTCCTCCAAAGGCAATCAGGTAAAATCCATTACACAAAGAATTTCAGAGATTCTTTTTTTCTAAATTTGCCAGTAACAATGTGGCCCATTGTTTACATTTTAATTAACTTCTGTTTTGCTGACTTTTAAATAAGATTAATTAATCTAATGCTTTCAGCAGCTTTTTTATGTAAAGGAAATCAAATTAGTGATATCTTTACAGTAATTGAATAGCTCATGGACACCAAAGTGATGAGAAATTTTTCTTGGAAATCCTTTCCTCAGCAGCCTCTGGTCTCAAAGGGGATTTCTTCTTTACATCTGCTGTATGTACAACTGTCACAATGAGAAAAGGGAAGTTACTTGTGCTGTGCAGCAAAAGATCAACATAGAAAATGTCAAAGTATCCCTCTGCTTGTGCAAAAAATGAAGAGCACAGCTGGCTTTAAAGTTACCTCAATGAAAATAAAAGCAGAGAAGATATCCTGAGAGCCACTGTTCTATACTTACTACTCCCTCAAATGTGATTTCACTGCCAAAACTTCAACTCTCACAAAGAATCACAAGCTCTGCTTTTTCAACTGCAGTTTTCAATGTGGTGACTAGCAAATATGCAATAAATGTATTAAGAACTGGGGGGGGGACATTGTGTAACTGCTTCCTCTGAAAACAACGTTGCACACCTTAAAGGAAGTGCACCACTGACTCATTTAGAGGAAAGATGTCTATATATAAAATATTCCTGCATTCATGAATCCCTGATATGAATCAGTATGATTCCTTGATGGTGTACATTTAGAGCGGTAGATCTTTGGCTAAGACTACAAAGCCTATTACACAACGCAGGAAACGTGAAAAGGGAGTTTCAAGCCAAGTGTGCAATGTGCCACTCCCAAACTAGTGACATGCTGATTTGATCTTCCAGCATCCGTTGTTTGCTTTAAATTATTCCTCCGTCAGAAGCACAAAAGTGCTGTAACAGCAGCTAGGCTGGAAGAAAGGAAGTTCCCAGCTATGCCATCTTTTTTCTAGACACAGATCTTACAAGGACTTTCCCTTTCTGCCTGCCTTCTTCACTATTTTCTCATAACCCTCAGGCCCTTCCTGTCTCTGTTCACTTTCATTCCTGTTTTTGGCATGTATTTTTCTGAACTGAATCTTCTGACTGTATATGAAATCTGTCAGGAGAAGAACTAAATCAATCAAGTGTTGATCTACCCTTGCCCCATTACCTAGACAGCTATTAAAGAAAATCTTACAAATTTCTAAGAGGATTTCTTGCCAGCTGCTTTTGACAGTCTTCGTATATTCAGAGGCAAATGTGAAGAATATTTTTGGCAACTGTTCCTATATAGCATAGATGAGCTCAAAGAGGTAACTTACTAACTGTTACAAGTTCTGGCTCCTCTGGACATTGAGGACATTAGAGATTATTTCCAGTTCTTTTGAAGATTAAGATTTTATGTCCATTCTACTCAGGAATGGTAGATAACCCTTAAAACAACTTGTTGAAATGTATTAATCTCAGAAAAAGTTTGGGTTTTTTTATTATCTATTAGGAGACAAAGCAGTCAATCACCAGGCTTAGCTAATTGGGAGAATACCATATTCATCTGATGACCACAAACAATAACACCTTGTCACCTCATACTCTTCTCTTTTACAAACCAAAAGCATCCATGCAGCTTTGATGCATTTTCACAAATAAGTAGCAAAAGCTGTATAGGACTGTCTGTGGTATCAAAATCATCGTGAATCTATCAGTCAGTAGCATGAGGAGTAGAGGAATCCTCTTCTCTATCACCACTTTAGAAAACCATTACAGTGAACTGACTTGTCCCATGTACACAGTATCAATTCACTCCTCAATACTCCTTGGTTTGGTTTGCTGAGGAGTTTGGATGAATTAGAAAGGGCTTTAATAGTGATGATGATGATGATGATGATGATAGTAATAAAAGTAGTAGTAGTAACAGTACTAGTAGTAGAAGTCTAAGTAGACCCCAACCATCTTATCTAACAAAGCACTCTGGAGCTTAATATCATAAAATTCTATCACTGAAAGCCAAAGCACTTTAGAAAATACTGAATTCAGTATATCAAGAAGAATAACATGTGCTTCTGTAATTGAATAAGCAGGAAAGTCCATATTTGCTTATTAGTTACAGGAACTACAGCTATAAAATAGAACAGTGATCATCTAGTGCGGTGTTCTTAACAGATGCCATGTGTCGTCCCATCTTCATGACTAATGTCTCTTCTAATAGCCATACTGGAATTAGACTCTACTGCTTGAAAGAGGTCATTCCATGAGCACAAGAATGGATTAAACAGGTTTCCTTTTTCTCTGAGACTCATGGCTGATTGAGTCAGGTATTTTTTTAAATATATTTGAACTCTGATTAGGACTTCTGTCATAAGAATGCATTCCATTTAGAGCAATAATCGGAGTGAATCAAGTGTTAGAAATCAACATTAAACACACTTAGTGTTCACAGTTTTGGAAGTGAGAAAAATTAACCACCATGTGGATTCTTTGGTGGTAAAAATGTGAAATGAAAGATGCTGCCATGTCATAGTACATATCGGCACTCCTTCCTCAGGAGAGGAGAGCCTTCTTTTTGCAACATTTCTAGAAACATCTGTTGTCCATGAGAAGGCTGCCTACATATCAAATGGACAGGAAATTAGCCAGTAGGTTCAAAACAGGGCATGGAACTCCCAAGCAAAAGACAAACAAAATTAGCCTAGTCACATAAATATAATTTTTATGTCACATCAAGCTTAGATATATATTGGTTTGATTTAACACAAAATTTCTTGCATTGAAGAATTCATTACAAAATGAAGATAAAATTCTCTGTGGATTGCTTAAGACAAGAACATAAGACTTAAACTGAATTTGTTTTGCCTCACTTTTTACCACGTGATTCATAGTGTATGAATGTTATTCTGAAGGCTTCATTTGTGATTATTAGGTCTGTTTCTGATCATTAGCTCTGAGGTATGTGGCTTTTGAGCAAGACACCATGACAGGTTACACCAAATAAGCTGAATATGTGGTACTTTTTGAATTGCTCCCTTACAAGTCCAATTTTCAAACATGCTTTTTGAAGTCTACACACCGGAACTGAGCTCTGCATCACAACATCCATCATATCAAAGTCAGCTCTGGAAACAGAAAGTTGTCTCCTCCTGATATTTGCACATACTGTTTCAGGAATTATTTCATTTTATTTGGATGAACAATGGCATCCAAGTCTTTTAGATTACCATCTCTACAAAATATAGTTACCTACTCATTAATGTAATTAACAATTTTTCATTTTTCTAATTTGATTCATCAAAATGATGTGTGACATTGAATCAAATTATTTTTAGAATGTACTGTTTTATGACAGCATTGATGCTTGAGTTGTTATTCATAAATTCACTTTAACAATGGTTACATAAACCTTCTTCAGTTTTGTTTTGTGGAGTCCCATTCTACTTCTTGGGGGAGTCGGTATCAGGCCACTAAACTTAGAAATACTTAATACTGCAGTGACTTTCCTCCTTTCCTCTGAAGCTTTGCTGTTGTTATAAGGCTTGTGAAAAATCAGTGGTCACAGTTCAGAGAGTCCTCCTTGAAGAGGTGGATATTTCAAAATGTCTAATCCCAGTTAATAAAGTTTAACATATTTTTCAATCATTAAAGAAAAAAAACTTATCATCCAAATATGACACAAATCTGCCTTCTGTTTTATTCAATACAAAATAGAAAAACATAATTTCTTTTGTATTTTTACTAACACTTCTGACATTTTCTCCTAAATGTACATTTCACTATTATAGTCATTTTTTCACCTAAAAAGCCTTTGAAAGCTCCTACATTTTTATTTTTGTCATTTCCTTTTGCTTCCTTCATTAACTTTCTCAAACTCCTCCTTTTAGTTCATAATCTTCCTCCTTTTTCATTTTTAATGTTCCTTTCATAATTAATCAGATCACTACCTATGTCAAACACCTTAAAATATGTAACAATCCATCCAACCTTCAGTAACCCAACATAACACACAAGATCTTTACAGCTGTCCTATTTCCAATCTGCATTTCATCCATAATCTTTGGTTCCCACTGCAGTGAAGATCTGCAGCTTGTGGTATCTCCTTCTGTGCTGGATACTTTGCTACAAAAATCCATAATGGTGCACAATTTCTTGATTCCTGGGGAAAAAAAAATAATGATTTTTCTATGTCTAAACTAAGACATTTTTTATTTCCAAAAATATCAAAGCAGATACAAACTTCCTAAGACTCTTTAAAATTTATGCTTAGTTATAGTGAAATGACAATGATTTCACAGAATAGCATGCTAAATTTTTGAGGCTCAGAAAACCACATTCCTATTTTAATGTCTGTTGAGGTTTCTGAACCCAATAAGACCCTGGATATTTTCAGCTCCAAGCAAGGAAGTATCATAAAGTTCCCAAATCTTAATCTTGAATGACATGAACTGGGAAATTGGAGGACCTTGGATACAAGGAGCAGAAGTAGAACAAGAAAAATATTTGCCTAGAAGAATTAGGTATTCAAGGAGCCTAGGTAATCTGGGATTGTGTTATATAAATAATAAGAAAAGGCAGAGACATAGAATAATCTTTTTAAAAATTTTAAACTATGACTGTTTTTTTTTTTTAATAGAAACAAATCACTTTTTGATTTTCTGTGAAATCCTCTTTTACTGAGCTCAGAACTTAGCCGCAGGAAAAACACTACAGTGGGCAGATTTCCCAGAAGAAGACTCAGATGAAGCAGAATTGGAAAAATTACTGTACTTAAAGTGATTCCTAAACTGAATATTTACCAGATCTAATTTTTGGGAGTTACAAAGTTACATGAACTTTTATCTAGTAAAATGGGATTGAAGGTTAGCTAAAACATACTTTTGTTATGCAACAAGACAAACATTTATCTAAGGCTGGCTATAAAGCTAAAGCTCAGACTACATTCTGAAGCTGTGCCCTCTTCAGTGTCTTATCTGAATTATAAAATGTATGACTGTGTTCTGAAAATCAGCATTATAATAGACTAAGGTCATATCACTTTATCCACCTCAGTACAGCACTCCTGCCTCAGCTGTTGAATCACAGAATGTCTTGGCTTGGAATGGACCTCAAAAATCATCTAGTTCCAACACTCTGACACATTGCCCACCACATCCAGCTGCCTGGGGCCCCATCCAACTTCACCTCGAACACCTCCAGAGATGGGGCATCCACAAATTCCTACTTTCACCACATATATTTTTCTTTCTTACCCTTCAGCTTAACCAGCAGGTCCTTGCTCAGCCATGCTGGTTTCCTGCCTTGTTTGCCTGATAGCTTAATTTGTGGGCTGGAGAACTCTTGTGCTCTCAAAAATGCATTCTTAAGAGCTGCCAGCTCTTTTCTGTTCCTATGTCCCTAGGGACAGTTTCCCAGAGATAACTCATACAATAATTCCTTAAACAGTCTGAAGTTCACTCTTCTGAAGTTCAGGATCCTGACTCCACTCTTTACCACGTCTGTGTTCCTTGACCATGTAACAGCAACAAAGCATGTCCACATGAAGTAGGTAAGTCAATGCTATTATGTCAACATATATAAAATTCTGAAAACAGGGAAGTACTAAAAATTCCAAAGTTATAATGATCTGGACTGAAAGTGATCTGAAAAAAGAAAACTTCTTGCTAGCACAGACATTTTGAAAATCTTGGTTCAGTATGACCCTTTTTATTGACATATTGTGGCTCGATCACTAAACTAGAAAAAAAAAAAAAAAATTCATCCTGCTTGATGACTAAGCTTAAGATATATCTGGAAAAGACAGGAAAAAGCACTCCAGCTGCTCCAACCCTTTCTTCCTAGCTCTGTCTTATTTTTTCCTCTTGCTGAAGAAAGGAATTGGAAGTGAATTGCTTGGCTGAATGATGGATTGAATGATGTCAAAGAAATCATTTAAAATATCATCTACTACTGGAACAAAATAAAAAAAATAGAGCAGATAGAATAAGATACACAGCACCTCAAATCATTTATTCTATGAAATGAGGCAGGATAAGTAACACTTATTTTTACACTGAATTATAGTGCAATTAATTATTTTCTGACGAATTACTGAGATGGAAAATTCAAAGATATTCAGCCATCAGCATATAGAGGTTCAGGAACAGCTTTCATGAGGGGTTGCAGAACTAAGCTTACTAACTTGTTTTTAGAAAACACTTGACAAGTTTATGAATAGAATTATATGACATGGTTGTAAACCATGTACCACGCCCATTTATATTGTGCGCAATCCAATATATTTTGAAAGTCTCCAGGAGATCCATAGTTTATTGACAAGAGCTAACCATCTCCTTCCCGCTTTAGCAGACATTTATAAAATATTTTTTCCCACCATCTAAGTGTTGAGTGACATTAGTAGAAGTAAATGATAAAGGGATGGGTTTTGTCTGACACCATTCCTTTAATTACAGGTAGGTTGATCAGTGTCCATTTACTCTTAACTTCTGCACTACAACAATCCTTACCACATTATCCTGTAACTCCTATCACAGGCCTGCAGTTTCTAGCTAGGAAACTACAGGAAGTTTAGATCTAGATTGATACTCAGTCCTGACTTCTGGTGCTGCATTGCCACTACTCAAGACATCAATCATGAGAAAGAAAGTTACTAATTGCAGAAATGTAAACATGGAAAACAAGTTAGTATTTTTAATTCCAGTTCTTTTATACCTTCTACATTGAAATGTTGCTGATTAAAACAGTAAACTCAGCTGAACCAAAATGATAACAGATGTACTGTAAGTGTTCCCAGACATAAACACCTTGGAAAGTTTGAGGTCACATTTATTAAAATTGATCCCTATCTTAAGCAATTTTGACACTTATTCCTCGCCTCAGCAGTAAGGCAGTAAGTCTTTTGAAGCATTCTGAAGCAAGCAAATAAGGATCTGCCATATAGGGATGTTTGACCTTATATTTTTGCCCAAATTACTCCATCTCAGTTACAGTTATGAGGATTTTGCAAGCAATACTTCATGGAAATGACATTTTAAAGCAACAGCCTGTCTGCTTAGGCATATCTGTGTATAAAATTGAAGACAGCTCTACATATTGAAAACTCAAGTAAAATGATACAGTGGAAAGTAAATTGATTATAAAAGTATTAGTGACAAAGTTGAAATACATTTTCAACAGAGATATAGTTCCTTACTTGTTCATCTTTTTCCTGATTTTCTAAGCCGCTAAATGAAGTAAACAATCTTTTCTAATTCAAAATGTTGCTGTATTCAGCGTAGAAAGGCATACACGCTATTACAACATGACATGGTTCACGTGATGAAAGCCATCTGCTTCCAAAGGGTATGGTTCACAATTTCACTCACAAGGTTATGCAGTGGTTCCAATTATAAACTCAGACATTCATGTGCCAGTGGTGTAGAGCATGAAAGGTCATCTCACCAGATCTGTTCAGGATAAGGGTACATCATAACTTCCCAGATATCTGCAGACAACTCCAAAACCACAGCTGGCCACATCTTAGGCCACCTAGGACATTTCCACACAGCCAGCTAGAATATGTATGTCCTAAGGCACTGACTTTTGACCATGTCCTCATCTTTCTCTTAACCTACATGAACTTTTAGATAAAAATCTTTGTTGAAAGGAAATCCTAAGGATCAACATAAAACAATACAGATGGGATAAGTTATTACATGTAAGATAATGAGAACAGCAAGACAATATGTTTTATAATTGTACATAAAATTAAAATGGTTAATTGTGAAAAAAATACCAGAAATTATAATGTAGTAATTATAATATAGTGCTACACAACTAGAAAACTGGCAGGATATACTTACAGCTATTTGGTATTCAGCTCAGTAGGGCAGTTCTTATGTCTCTGTATGTAATATCTGAAAAAAATTAAGGTAATCCACCTAAAATGTGTAAATTCTATGGCTATATAAATATGCTCTTTTTACTCCTTCTTATGTTTCACACTGCTTAATATGGCTGGGGCTTTTTGTCTCCTTCTTTCTTCTTGTTTTTTTTAGTCTGAGTTCCTTGTATCAAAAATCTTCTTCTGAGTTATATGATGGCCGCTCTGAAAGTGATGACTTCTAATTTTATTGTGTTGGCTCACAATGTCAGAGTCAAACGTTCATGTTATGGCAGTAGAAGCTGAACCTTCCCACCAATATTCCCTTACATTTTGTTGACGTGTGACAGATGGCAGCAGAGGGGCAGTCTGACAGAATGGTGTCAGACATGGAAGTGTAGATGAAGCAAGTTTAAGCAACTGAATTCCTCCATGCAGAAAAAAATTGCACCCATTGACATCCATTAATGCTTGCTGAGACCAAACAGTGGATGTGAGCATGGTGGGATGGTGGGTGGTGCATTTCAGCAGTGGTGACAGCAACCTGAAAGACAAGCCATGTTCCAGATGGCCATGCACAGCTGTCACAACATGAAATGAAGAGCTCGTCTGTGCAAATTGGTGGATTAGGATTAGGGAGCTGTGTATGGATCAAACTACTTATTTCAATGCATAGGAAACAAAGTTTGCACCAGGTGGGTCCAGTGAATCTTTGCACAGGAACAGAAAGAACACAGTACGCAGGTTTGTCAGGACATATTAAACCAATAGGAGGCTGAAGGTGACAATCTCCTGGATTGTGTAATTACCAGTGCCAAGACGTAGTGTCACTACTCTGAGTCAGAGTCAAAATAGCAGTCCATGGAGTGTTAGCATGTGAATTTCCCATTGAAGAAAAAAGTTCAAGACACAGCCCTCAGTGGGTAAAGTAATGTGCACTTGGGTGGGAAAGGGATGATCATAGAGTCATAAACTCATAGAATGCTTTGGGTTGGAAGGGACCTTTAAGATCATCTAGTTCCAACCCCCTGCTATAGACAGGGACACATCCCTCCAGATCAGGTTGCTCAAAGCTCCATCCAGCCTGGCCTTGAATGCTTCCAAGAAGAGAATATCACAGCCTCACTGGGTAACCTATTCCAATGGGCAACATGATCCTTCTGGATTTCCTGGAACCCAGACAAAGCATCATCTCGGACTGCTACCACAAAGCTGAAGGCTTGAACTTCCAAATTCAAGCCAGAAAAGAAGACATCACAGTAACACCAGACTGTAGAGAACATTGCCAATCTTGGCTGTACTATGCTACCACACTCATTATTAATCCAGATTTGGTGCCTTCTGATTTCCATCTGTTCAGACTGATGAAAGACAGACTATTGTTGCAAGGAACATTTTCCTAGCAACAACATCATAGCAGATGTGAAACAATTGGTCACCTCCATTGTGACCAATCTTTATGCAGATCTTTAAGAGCATGGCCTGCAGGCTCTTGTCCATCACTGGCAAGAATGCATAGATAATGGTGGTGACTATGTTGAAAATTAGTGTTTTCCAGATTAGAATTTACTCTATTAAATAGTACTATTGTGCTCTCTGTATCTGTTATAATTTCCATGGAAGTAAATAGGAAGCATTACTTTCAGAGAAACCTATGTAGAATGAATAAGACAAGTTGGTTTGTGATCTTGACTTCCACAGTAGATGCTATCATAACATAAATTCTCCCGGTCATTAACAGCATAGCATCTTTCATTCCTCACCCTTGCAGGGCACACAATTAGGTGTTCCGTAGGAAGGAAGCATTAAGGGTGAAAAAAAGGCACACATCCCCCCAGTGCTCTCTGTACAGAGTTGGGACAGATGTTAGCCTCCACCCATCTCTCTCTAAATTCCCTTCATAGCAACTCTGTGGATTAAATAGCTATATATTATTTTATAATCCAAAAGCTTCTAGTGAAAGGTTTTTAATTTTTTTTTTTTTAATCAGGGTTGCTGATGAAATTAACTCAAGTGTCATTCTAAGGCTTCCATTCCAAGTGTGAAGAAGGATCAGAAATGCTTAACTGTAGCATCTCAAAACACACAGAAATGTGGAATTCTAATTCACATCTAAATTCAGGCACCTAGATTACTCAGACAGGGTCTTTTTTAAGAAGCATTCACATCATTTACCTCTTTCCATCAGCTGAGGAAGGAAAATTGGACTCTTATCTGGGCAGAAGTGTCTCACTAAGGACCAACAGTTCAGACTCAAGTTATGTGTCTTACTTATGGAGGCTGGACTCCGTCCAAAATCACTTCAGTTAGTCAGGAACAGACAGCTCTAAATTAGATGAAAGTATCACTGATAAATGCCAAGTAATTCACATCAGAGGATAAAAGTGAAATTACTCTTACAAGGTTTTAGAATTTATATAATGGCTCAGTTCAGGAGGGAAATGTAGGTACCACTGCAGATGGCACATTAACAGTAGTTGGTAGTCCAAAAAATCCTAGCAACCTTTAGATGCTGTAAAACGTAGAGGAGAAGATGGAAACAACATGGAAAACATAATGCCTTTAAAAATAAAAATTATAGAGCATACCTCAGATACTTCTTGCAGCACCAGACATTGCATCCCATAAAACAATAAGACAGACTTGGTGAGAGTTCACAAAAAAATGGCAGAAATGAAAATGTGGTTGTATGAAGAGAAATTGGAAAGACAGAGATTTTTCCCCTTATAAAATGATGAGTGAGAGGCAAAATGAAAACATTTTACAAATTAACGTTATCATATAAAGCAGCAAAGGGAAAACAGGGGCTTCCACTCCGACTCTGGAAGGAAGAACAAGGCATTCACTGAAATTAAAAGGTGGGCAAGTCAAAACTGATAGAAGGAAATACCTTTTTGTATTACGTGTAATTAAATTGTGGAACTCGTTGCCAAAGGAAGTTGTTGAGACCAAAACTTAACCAGATTCATAAAGAGATTGAATATTATATCAATATCATGGATATCCAGAGTTATCATAATTAAAGAAAATAAACCTTTTGGAAAAGATATTAAACCCAGTGCTTCGGGGCTTAAGCTAATCTCTGACAATTAGCAAGCAGGATCAGGAGACCTTTGTGGAGGCAGATTATTCTGCCTCTGCCTCCTGCAGGGTTCTTCTGTCATTCTTTGCAGCAGCTGGTACTGGTTATTTTAAACAGAATAACAGATAGAATGGCTCTCCAGTATGATTTAGTCAAATATTCCTATATTTTTCTCTGCAAAGAAGTTCTGCACAGATGTGGTTGCTTACATCTATCTTAAACTTTTCTGTGAAGCATAAGATGGAGCCACAGTTTGGTCCTTAGCTGCATGTGAAGGATAGTAAACACATTACCTGCTTGCAGAGATTGGTTGCTTTGCAGATTTGCTCAGATTTTCAGAATCTGTTCCTTTGCATAAGGCCATGGAACAGTCTTGAGGAGAGTGAAACATTTAACAGCAAGGCAATCTAGTTCATTTGTCAACATCCGTGGCTCCAGAATAACAAAATCTGTGGATAGAATGACTCAGTACACAGGATAATGTAAGAAACACGTTCTAAAGGAGGTATCAGAAAGATACCTCTTTTCTCCATTTCCTTTCCCATTGGGTTAGCTCTACTGAATCTAAGTACAAAGTGAGTTCTCTGTCCCTTCACGGAGTTTGTAGAGCACTTGTATAGACCAACTATGAAGGAAGCAATTCACTGACTTCTTTTCTTAGATAGTAACCTTATCCACTATGTACAGGTTAAATTTAAAATTCATCAGCAGTGCACCCCTCTAAAGTTGGCAATAGGGATATGCCATTAACAAAGTTTGTGAGGACATCCTACAGCGGATTGTCAATCAATGGCAAAATACATCTTTTGTGCTATTTGCGTAGCCCAGAATGGGAGGGGGTAGAGAGATGATTTTGGAATAAATCCAGACATAGTTTTTACCTCTTTCTGAACAATAACTGACCTAGTTCTACTTTAAATAATAACTGACCACTGCAAACGCAGGAAGAGGATTTTAAAAGCTGCCTTTTCATCTCATTCACCCACCCACCAAAACTCTTTCTTTGGAGATTAAGTTGCTTCAGTGTGAAGAATTCACACTAGCTTTAGTTTTGGAAATCTGATCCTACGTATTTTTTTCCCATGAAGAATAATTCCTTGATCTGTTATCTCTGGCACTTTTCCTAATCCTTACAAGCATTCATTATCTATTCTCTTTGGATGGTTTTTAAGCTACATTTGGAGATATTATTGGCAAGAACTTGCAAACATACAGTAGCCTAGGTAACTCCTTCTTTTGTGTTTACCTTCGCCCACATGGCTATATTAAGCTACCTCTGGCAAACTGGGTGGAATATAACAAAGTTCATGACTAGATCTTTTCTCTATTTGACCATTCCTTAAAATGATCCCTTTAAAAAGTAGTAAATGCACATTTGAATTAGAAAAGTTGAAAACAATAGTTTTACGCCGTCATTGTTATTTTTGCCTTTGTCTGGATGAGTTCTACCAGACTTTACCCTCTAGAGCAAATTTTTAATTAATTAATTTTAAATGCACACCAACAATGACAGCAAATTGAAAAATTTTTGCTGTCCCCTCATCAGTTCTTCTGTAAAATAATCAATCTTTCAAAAAATTGGATCAAAAACAGAGGTTTTCTACAGTAGCATTGTAACTGAAACGCATTGTAACATCTAATTCTCTTAGTCTTAACTTCTAACATCTTCTTTGAGTTTATGTATGATACAACAGTTTGGATTCTTGTTCTTTACACCTGGACCTTCAGATTTTTGCTCTTTTTATCAGCTTTTCTTAATCCCCTCCACCCTTACATACCTCTTTAGAACAAGAAGAGATGAGGCAAACATGAAAATGAAGAAACAAAACAGCAAAATAGCAATGCAATTCTACAGTTGTATGAGTATACAATTATAGACTATTGCAAGTGCCTTTAATTTATAAATATACGTGGATTTATACAAACTCCCCTGCAAGTCCCCAGCCTGCCTGATCTGACCCAAGTAATACTGTCAAATAATGCAAAATTTTAGCCTGGAGTGAATTTTTATAAGTGACTCATAACCCACTGAATATAGGGGCATTTTTAATGGGAATGCTGACATGATCTCATCTATTCTAGCTCAGACAGTGCTACTCAACTCCCTTGTATATAAAACTCATTTAAATGCAGTGATGACAAGAGCTTGTTTTTTTCACGAGCTCTGTAAAGTTCAGTTCAAACAAATACCTGTTATCAGGCTATTCAAGAAAAAGAATGTGGGAGGGGGGGTTGTTTTAATGTTTTCCTTAGTTTTGAAGTGGTTCAATGGTTCATCAACCCACTGAGCAGTTTTCTTAGTCATTTTCTTTTTAATTAATAGACTTGTGAACAGCCACAACGGTCTGTGGGACATCAGAAACGCTAAACAGATGACTAAGTTATAGTGAGCAATTTACTCAATACAGCCTGCTTTAATTTGAGCCATACATGATGAAAAATAAATGCGTGGCAAGCATGTAGCTTATTGTATGGTTGTATGTCTGCTTTGAGTTAAGGCAAGTCCCTGATGAGCAGAAAGTAACATTGGTAAAACTGAAAGCAATGCTTTGGATTTGTCACCACCTGTTAGCTTGATTTGGAGCCAAAGCAGGGACATGCATTTTCAGCCAGGTTAGTGTCACACTGCTGGTGCTAGTGGCAATTGTGACTGCAAGAAGGGAAAGGCTATTATAAGTGACAATTCCCTGGATTAAACCATTTTGCAATGACATTAGCGCCTGATGGCAGAAAAGATAGCACATGTTATTGCTGTGCTTCTTCCGTCCTGCTTCTGGATAGGAACCATCTACTGGGGGTTCATTAGAAACCAGCCTCAAGGCAAGCCCTCTCTGTAAACTACAGCTGTCTAATTGGTTTTGCTTGTGTGCACTGTCTTCACTTTTATAATGGAGAAAAGCAACCCAGCACTTCTAATTAGATTGTTAAACATAAAAGCAGAATGGCACAGCGGTAAAGAATTTGCTCTACTCTTTGTAATTCCAGAATAAGGCATAGCAAAGATTCAGGATTTTTCCAGCCCATTTCCCCCATCACCATATCCAATGGTAATGAGACCGGGTGTTGTTTGTGTATTTTTTTTTTCCTTAAATTAATGCAAAAGATTGTAGGCCTTGATGAAATACAAAATAAATGTCAAAACATAATTCCAGGAGCAAACACGTATCTCCCTTTATTCTGTTGTCTCTGCTTTCATTTGCTTCAATGCTGAGGCTATGCACTAATTGGTGCCTTTGTTGGCAGCAAACACAGGGGAAAAAAAACATGCAGGGTTGGATGATGAACTCCCCTCTCCACCTGGAGGTGGTTCCCCTCAGCTGGGACTGAAATGCTCCCATACCATTCAAAAAGTTCCGGCATCATCATTTGTTGTACCTGCTCTGTGTATGAAGAAAGGAATTTTGTCTTACAGTTCAGCACCTTCTGTGGGCTCTAAATTGATTCAGAAGGAAAAAAAGAAAATTCCATTATGCCAGTTTTCTTCCAAGTGCATTAGATTCAAAATTCTTACTTCTTTTACATGCCTTTGCTGTTCATCACATAATGCTTTCTCCATCAGCATACTGAAGATGCAGAGAGGCCTCTGTTTCCATTTGCCTTCTACATAGTAATTCAGTACAAAGCCTCACAGATCAACATAGATACTTGGGAGGATTCCTAATACAGTTATTACTTCTCCTTTTTCTTTCAGTCAGGCACACTTTCCTAATCTTCAGTTTATCCTGACGAATTGAATGCTAACTGTCCTTAGAATAGGTGGAGAATAGCTTGATAGAATAACCAAAGCTGAACCTCTTCAAATTGCCCCATTTGAAAAAGCATATTTTTCTGGACAGAAAATGACTTTTAAGGTGCATGAAAAATGTCACAAGTTGTAAACTATTACATGTGCAACTGTAGTAAATAACAGCATCAGGAACCAGCTGTGCAGCTTTTCTCTGGGTGTCTCATAGGAAAAAGAGGACGAGCAACAGAAGTGCACTGAAGTGAACTGGTTGCATGTATTTTTCTTGACTGCCTTAACTCTCCTCAGTCAAAATGAATTCCTAGTGACTTTTGCTTGTCTCTGAAGGTTGCATCTTGCTCCACAGAATATCAGAATTAGAGGTTTGAAAGGGAGAGGCTAAACATTGGCTTGCAGTGTCTATTAAGTCACGGTCACATAGAAACACTCGGTGAAATAAAATCAGATATTCACTTTTGTTTTCGTAGTCAAAAACATTTTATCTCTCTTTTACCTATGAAAAGTGAGTTTATATCTTACATATATTTTAGCTCCTAAGAAAGTTGATGTGTGAGTAAACATTTCTCCATAGGCAAGAGGCCATTCAGGAGGCACTACCCAGTCTTGACCCAGATTCTTTCTTCCCAAATCAACAATAGAAAGTGAAACAGGCCCAAAGCAGACACAAACCCTTTTGTTAGGCCACTCACCTATATTAAGTATCTTGATTCCTCAATGTGAATTAAGTCAGCCGAGGCCTTGGCTCTCCCCCATCCACACTTCAACAAATGCTTTAGCCTGAAATCTACTGTGGAAGAAATTCCAAAATTTCAAAGAATATTTCTACTTTATTTGTAAATGAAATGTAACAGTCTTTTTCATGCCAGACCCAGAGACAGGTTCTGCCAAACGTATAGAAGAAAACAATGCTGGAAATCATCTAATTTAACCCCAAGCATGCACTTTTAGTCTATGGAAATAATTAGTCTTTACTGGGGTATGATACATCTTTTCTTTCTTACACACCTTGTCTGAGATTTATCTTACCAGATGTTCTTACATCCAAACTGGTCTATCAAGTCTGCCTTCAGAGCCAGCGGACCTAAAAAAGGCAACTTTTTTGATGTTGATGTCCCTGCTTCTAAGGTAAATGACTAAAATGATGTCTCTTTTTTTCTGCTGACTATAAGAAGAACCCAGGAGAACAACTCAGGGTTAAACATCTTCCTTGCAGATATCTGATGTTGGATGTTATGAATCCTATCTTAAGAGGAAAAGTTGGTGTTCACTGAGATTAGAGGTTATGGATCAGCTCCAACTTTAACAAAAATGTGAGTGAAGAGATTCTAGAGAATTTGTGTGTTGTTTTACATATGCTATAGATTTTTGTAGGCTTTAGGAAAAACTTGTACTGTTTTTTTTCTTATGTGCTGGAACATGTTTTTCTGTTGTCAAAAATTAAATAATTAGTAGAACATGGTCAAGATCAAAAGGCTGTTCTATGTCACAGCTAATTAGAAAGTTACCACAGGTATTACAATAAGTGATTCCTGCTAGTCTGATTCCTATTGTAGCTAAACATGTAGATTCAGTATGAAATGTAATACACTCACATTGTGGTTTAACCCAAGTTGTCATAAGTTGTTAATTTAAGAACTGAATATATATTTACCACTCCTATTCTCATAGAATCATAGAATCACAAGATTGGAAGGGACCTACAAGATTATGTAGTCCAACTGTCCTCCGATTACCACTGCTATCACAAGCGCTAACCCATATCTCCTAGCTCCTCATCCAGACGCCTCTTGAACACTGCCAGGGTTGGCGACTCCACCACCTCCCTGGGCAGGCCATTCCAGTGCCTGACCACTCTCTGAGAGAAAAAGTTTTTCTTTATGCATAACCTCTTCTGGTACAACTTGCAGCCATTTCCTCGGGTTCTGTTTGTTGCCTGGGAGAAGAGGCCAGACCCCTCCTCACTACAACCTCCCTTCAGGTAGTTATAGAGAGCAATAAGGCCCCCTGAGCCTTCTCTTTTCCAGACTAAAGAATCCCAGCTCCCTCAGCTGCTCCTTGTAAGGCCTGTGCTCCAGACCCCTCACCAGTTTTGTTGCCCTTCTCTAGGCACATTCCAGGGCCTCAATGTCTTTCTTGTAGTGAGGGTCCCAAAACTGGACACAATACTCGAGGTGCGGCCTCACCACTGCTGAGTACAGGGGAATGATTACCTCCCTGCTCCTGCTGGCTGCACTATTTCTAAAGCAGGCCAGGATGCTGTTGGCCTTCTTGGCCACCTGGACACACTGTTGTCTCATGTTCAGCCGAGTATCAACCAATACCACCAGGTCCCTTTCCTCTTCACAGTCATCCAGCCACTCAGCCCCAAGCCTGTAGTGCTGCATGGGGTTATTGTGGCCATAGTGCAGGACCTGACACTTGGACTTGTTGAACCTCATCCATTCACCTCAGCCCAGCGATCCAGCTTATCTAGATCCCTCTGAAGGGCCTCCCTACCCTCAGGCAGATCAACACCACCTCCCAACTTGGTATCACCTGCAAACTTACTGAGGGTACACTCAATCCCGTCATCTAGGTCATCAGTAAAGATATTAAACAAGGTGGGCCCCAATACAAACCCCTGGGGGACGCCACTTGTAACCAGTCATCAGATGGACCATTAACCACTAACTACTGGGCATGGCCCTCTAGGCAGTTCCTTACCCTAAGAAGGGTATACCTGTTCAGGCCACGGGCAACCAGTTTCCTCAGAAGAATACTGTGAGAGACCGTGTCAAAGGCTTTGCTGAAATCTAGGTAGACTACATCAACAACCTTTCCCTCGTCTACCAGTCTGGTCACTCAGTAGTAGAAGGATATGAGGTTGGTCGAGCACGACCTGCCTTTCATGAACCTGTGCTGGCTGGGCCTGATCCCCTGGATGCCATGCACATGCCGTGTGATCTCAGCCAAGATTATTTGCTCCATAACTTTCCCTGGTACCAAGGTCAGGCTGACAGGCCTGTAGTTCCCAAAGCTGCTCATAGAATGCCTTATCCATCTCTTCATCCTGATTAGGCAGTCTATAGCAGACCCCCACCAAGATGTCATCCCTACAGGCCTTCACCCTGATCCTTACCCATAGACACTCAACTTCATCATTCCCAACCCCAAGCTCTTCAACATCAAAATAGTCTTTAATATAAAGGGCCATACCACCACCCTTCCTTCCTCGTCTGTCTATCCCTTCTGAAGAGCTTGTGGCCATCCATCACAGCACTCCAGTCATAGGAATGGTCTCACCATATTTCGGTAATAGCAACCAGGTCATAGTTAGCTGAAACAATTGCTCCCAACTCCTCCTGCTTGTTGCTCATGTTGAGTGCATTGGTGTAGACGCACTTCAGCCGAGTTATCTGCCTCACCCCCAGCTCAAGCATCGTTCCCCTAGACTCATCTTGTGAGCCCTGTTTTGTCCCTTCTGCCAGTTACTATTAACATAAAAATGAATAGTTGGCTTCTATCCTAAGCAAGAATGGCAAAATACCTCGTTGGTGATCTATAAATTGATCAGCTTCGGAATAAATGTATAAAATAAAAATCTTTATGCTTATCCTATGCACAGTTTTATTAGAAAGTAGTCTCTGCATCTGTTTGGTTCTTGCATGCTTGCTTGCTTGCTTGCTTGCTTTTCTTCTTTCCTTCCTTCAGTCTATCTTCTCTTTCTCTCATTCTCTCTTCTTTCTATCATATTTGGCATATTTAGGACATCTATCTCTGTACTGTCTAAAAACCAGTATCTTTATTATGCAGCAAACACAGAAGATGATTGATTTAAAGAAGAACCGTTTCTTCTGGTATTATTCATAGATTTTAAAAGTTGTAAGGAAGAACATTCTATTACTCTGATGCAAAAAATACTGCTCACTCTGTGCCAGTGACTCATGCACAGATGCTTTGATACACATAAGCTGAAATATTCACCCCCTTTCTATCTTGCTGTGATCTGCCCATCTCCCATCTTACCCACAGATGTGATGCGTACAGAATACTGTTCCTACTCACTTCACTGTATAAATATTCAAATACACACACTATGAAGTATAGATTTATACTTCTAAAAGATCTGTGATTTGGGTATTTCAATTTCAGAGAGAACTACCACAGCCTGGTGAACAGACTGTTAATTTCCATAGCTTTTGTTAACCAACTTGTGCTGATAGTTATGACGTCATGCTGCCAAACATCACGGGAAACAGAGGTAGCTTAGAAGGTTTGAGCAGTATCAACTGTGAGTCCCCCTGTGACACATATCAAACTTGATAGAATGTTGAACTAGTCACAATGAAGACATTACACTTAATTTTTCATAGGCTGTTATGTATCTCATCTTGATTTATCCAGTATCACAGGGCAAAATCAGTCTCAATCAGAAAAAGTGTAGGATCAACTGGACCTGATTGTTTACAGTTTTTCTCCTTTTCTTTTTTCTATTCCAAAATTATAAGACTCTCATTTTTCATGTTAACATGTTAAAAAAATCCACTTTTTTCTAGTTGTAGGGACTTGTACCTTCCTTAAACCTCTCTCTCTCTCTCTTTTTTTTTTTTTTAATCTTTCTCTTAAATACTCATCCTTCTATCATTTGGCCTTGACACTGGCCTCAACATTTTCTAAAAGACTTGGACTCTCTTTTTTACCCTTGCTCCAGCAATGATTCCGGTGAAATTTATTTGGAAATATTTCATTAAGTATTTTTGTTTGTTTGTTTGAAACAGATGTAGTGAATCCAAACATTTCATCACAATATTCCAGTAGTGATTATACTATGCTGACTCAGGGCAGCATAGCACAGGTGTTGCTCTTTTTTAGCTGAACTGGGGAAAATGTCTAAGCAAGTCTGAATTTTGAAGGGCACTAGTGGAAAAATAAGGCAACTTGCTTAAATATCTGCAATGCAATTGCAGTCTGCAATGAAATTCATATCACCTTACATTTACTAACAATTTGCTATGTTGCTCAATTTTGAGCATATGCCAAACTATTTTCATAAAGAAAATCTTCTGAAAGCCAGGAATGAATTTTGGTCTAAAATTAGAAATTGAAGAAAAAGCCACTCTCCAGTTACCACAGCTTAGTGATTAGTGTACTTGTCTACAATACAACAGATTAAAGTCCTGGGGTTTACTTATTGCTTTCTTTTCCTTCCTTCCTTCCTTCCTTCCTTCCTTCCTTCCTTCCTACCGCTTTTTTTTCATTTGAAAACTTCACATACATATTTATTTTTAAGCTATGTCTTATTTGTGATCTGTGTAAGATGTTTGCTCAATTTTGAGCATGCAACATAACAGCTGTCTCCCAGGTTATCTTGTCACCATCTTATCTTCTCCACTGTGAATGTGATTGATATTCAGAGCCTTTTTATTTCACCTTTATCTATATGTCATTTAGCTCTGTTCCCCAGTTCATGACTGGCTTTTAACCAAGGACAAAGGTGTGCAGACCAATTCACCATGAGGCTTTGTTTGTTTCCTTGTTTGTTTGATTTTTAAAGAAATATAGCACAAAGACTACAGAGAAAGCTCTACCAGGGAAACAAACAAACAAAACAACACAAAACAAAACAAAACAAAACAAAAAAACACGCCTATTTCACAACTGTATTTGTAATGGTGTAATTCCATTGGAGACAAGGAAAGTAAAATGAAATTATTTCCCAGTGAAGAGGATTCAGGACTGCCCTGAAGGTACAGCTGTAATAGGTATCTTAGCCCGGATCTGTCTTGGAGAGAAGGCTCAAAGCTGCCCCAGATCACAGTGTAAGAAAGCTGAACAAATGTCATAGCTTTCTGCAGAAAGTGTAACCTTTCTAATTCCTGTCATTTTGAAAAGCAGTGAACTTTATTTTGAAATCATAAGAGGGGTTTTTGTTATTAGAGTGAGCTCAGTTCTGCCCTCTGATACACTAGGGATGTAAGGTTTCTCTGAAGGGAGAAAACCACAAGATAACATCTTTTCTAACTTATATGCAGGGGTTTATATGCATGAGAAAGCATGCAGATATCTCCTCTCCAGATTTATAACTGTAACTTAGTACTATCAACTTCAGCATTTAATCATAAGTCTTTACTGAGTCTAGAGAAAGAAGTTGTGCTTTTTTAACTTCAGCATGGACAAATGATGGCTGAAACTAATGGGCTAATTTCTATAGTCAGCTCTTTCTCATTTGCTTGGCCAGGGTCAGAATTGGTCTGTTTGGCCCCATGAACATTCACAGTTTAAAGCACAGACCCTGGGAGCTGCAAAGAGAGCCCTGAGACCAGGGACTCAAGTCAGCCCCAGGGCCATTGGCCCCTGCTCCAGAGACACTGCAGCAGTCCAGGCTCCAGTTCCCACAGCCCTGCCCAACCATGTGCCTAGCTGAGCAAGGCCCACTTGTAGACCTATGTCCTGACCTTGTGCCTAGGGAGGTGCCAATGCCCAGGCTTGAGGCTGCCTATGGTTGTCCTGCTCCTGGCTGCAGCAGTGGGACAAGCCCTGACTGCCAGGCCCTGCCCTGACACCATCGGAAGCCCTCACAGACACCAGGGTCTGACCACTTAGATGATGCTTTGCTCACCTCCCTGACTTTCATTTCATCTCCTGCAGAAGTTTCCATGCAGTATAATATAATATTTCCTCATGCTTTGGGGTGCTCTGCATAACAGAAAGTAGAAAATGAATATTCTCCTCCACTAACTCTCACCCAACTTATATTTAATGTCAGCCTCACATCACTTACAGACAGTAAATGACCAGGAGCCTTGGGAGTAGGGAGAATCAGAAACAGAGAGTGGTAAATGCTGCTCACTTGGCTTCTATGCCTGGAGGTCTCCTCTGGCAGCTGGTGATGGGGAAAGCCAGGGAAAGGCTGAACCAACAAAATCCTTCCCCAAGCAAGGAAGGAAATGATTCCATTCCATAATGCATCCTCTTACCTGCTCACCATTGATCATAGAATCATAGACTCCTTAAGACTGGAAAGACCATCTAGTCCAGCCATCAGCTCATGCATGTAACCACTCCAGACCATGACACTCAGTGAGACATCTACCCTTATCTTGAAAACCTCCAGGGACAGTGACTCCATCATCTCCCTGGGCAGACTGTTCCAATGTCTCACCACTCCTTCTGAGATTAAATTTTTCCTAATATCCAACCTGAGATCCAGACCAGGGCTTTGCACAGAGCCGATGGTGCCACCTCACATTCTATGATGTTATCTCATTTTTATTGTTTTTATAGAAAAATATACATATATTCATGCAGCTCATTACAAAGTACCACTTAGCAATCTGTTCTCATATAAGTTTTCTTCCCAATTTGCAAGCTGTTAAACATGATTATTTAGGATAGTTAAATGGAATCATTAAATATTGGCATATGCTGTTGGAGGGGTTGCTTTCCCTATGCCAATGACCACACAATAGAATTCATAGAATTCTATATATTCTACCACATATATTCTTGACAAATAGGACAGTGAGGAACAAATTATAGTGTAGTAATCTGTTTCTGTTTTCTCTCTTGTTTTAATGGGAGCACTAGAAAAATTACAGAGGAAATCTGAATTTATGTGGCTCAAAACGTTATTGCAATACTTTCATTAACTTCCGCAATGTCTTTCCTCTAGGATTTTATTTTGATGGCCACATGCAAGTGTGCATCTGTGCACACCAGTGCGTGTGCATGGCAGTGAAAAGCTCACAGGAATGTGTTCTAGTGCATTAGACTGGGATTTCTCAAAGAGAAAGTTTTCCAAGGAGTGTCAGTCTTTCACGAGTGAAAAGAGACGTAATGTTCCTTGTTTTTATTTCATCAAATTTCATTATTTGCTACCACCCTTCATAATAACTCTTCATAGGGAAAAAAGGGGAGTACATGAAGGGAGGAATGTTTCTATTGCAAAATATTTTGGAAAATATTCAAAACATTCCTATTTTTTCTGAAACTTTTTTGAAAACAGCAGTAATTTCCAGAAGGTGGAGAAAGAGCTGGTGTAATAATCAGGCCAGTTCCAAATGTTACAATAATATCAGAGGTCTAGAGACAAATCCCCAAGGCCTAATTCCACACCAAGCAGAGTACCTTCAAAGCAATTGTGCTGTAATCATAGAATCATAGAATGGCCTGGGTTGAAAAGGACCATAATGAGCATCTGGTTTCAACCCCCCTGCTATGTGCAGGATTGTCAGCCACCAGACCAGGCTGCCCAGATCCACATCCAGCCTGGCCTTGAATGCCTCCAGGGATGGGGAACCCACAACCTCCTTGGGCAACCTGTTCCAGTGCGTCACCACCCTCTGTGTGAAAAACTTCCTCCTAATATCTAACCTGAACCTCCCAGGTCTCAGTTTAAAACCATTCCCCCTTGTCCCATCACTATCCACCCTCGTAAAGAGTCATTCCCCCTCCTGTTTCTATGCTGCCTTCAAATATTGGAAGGCCACAATGAGGTCTCCCCGGGGTTCTATAAGAGAGCTTCTATTTTTATCCTGTTTGTTCAGATAAGAAGCACAATGACAAGAGTGAATCTGAGAGAAGCTGGTTTTCAACATGAAATCTTAAATCTTTTTCTAGATGCTTCCACTTTCTTTCCAACATGCAGTTAAGTGTTTTCTGTTTTCTTACAAAAATATTTTATCCACTGCCTCGCATTAAAGTCCCAAGTGATCATCACACTTTTGTATTCTTTGTTGTGTGCGTATTTACCTTAGTATCTCTTTTACACCTTAGTAACAAGTGGTATTCTTGATTCCCCCAGCTCGCTATTCATTTCCTAGCTTAGCACTCGGGTTTTGAACAAAGAAATAAACCCACTTAAATATCAAATGCTTATTTTTCCAGCATCCAGAGGCATTTGTTCCTATATTATCTTCACTTTCTGTAACATTGATCAAAGCTAAATCAGAAGGCCATATTGCTGCTGCAGATTGTTCTACTGTTCCAGATTGCACTCCATGTTACTGGATACAGTGACATGGTATCGCAGTCCAACAAAACAACATCCGCTAGAGTGATTAGAATTACATCAAAGCTAGTGGTTAGTTGAAGAAATATTTTAAAACACAAAAGATAAAAAGTCATATGCAAATGATAATTGTATGCAAAATTCTAACAAAGCACACATCTTCATACATTATCTTTTGACTTATCAAAATCTCCAAGACTACAGAATGAAATTTGTCTTTTTTGCAAGACAGATGAATATAAACCAGTGAGACTATGAAGGTGACAATTTCAGCTTCTTACTGAGCTTGGTTCAGATGACAAGGGTTTCGTTTGTGCATGCCTATGATCATCACTCTCCATTTGTGCATATTTGGTTCCTATAAAATACCACATTGTGTATCTAGGGACTTCTAAGGGAAATAAAACGCAAGCAGCTCTATGGAGTTCTCATGATATGCCTTCTGCTGTTAATGTTGTGTAAATATGCAGCTGGGCCGGGCAAAGGATCCCATATCTGAACACTGCAAGTGTCCAAAGTGCGGCTCATAGTCCTTGTGCCCTGGCAGACATAAAGCATGACCACCCAGGCACTGAGGGTGAAGCATGCCAAGTTGCTACAAATGCAGGCTCCAGCTAGAGAACTAGCCAAACCCATCTCTGAAGGAATCATTCTAAGAACAATTTCATCATGGAGCCACAAGTCCAGAGACAGCAGTTAGAAACAGCTGCCCAAAATGGCAGAATAAGCCTTCCATCAGCCATGAAGCTGAGAAGATGTGCTTCTGGCCTCCATCTCTATTTATGTGCATGAGTGTATGCATACATTCCCTTTTTTAATGATTAGAGGAAGGATACCGAAAATTGTGTTTTACTATCCTCTTAAATATTGCGGAAAAAAATTCAGAGATGGAAGTAGCCCTGCATATGATATTCTTATAGCAGAACCAACCTACTCTTAGCACAGTAATAAACTAGGTGAAGCAAAGAGATTTTTCCAAGTGCAATTTTCATAATCAGATAAGCACAGGCTGCCACCAGTAGAGATCAAAACATCAATAATTTCTTCATGCAATGTTCTGGACAAAACACCTCATCTTTCTTCTCTTAGCACACTGGTAAATGTAAAATTCAGTCTTCCTCTCAAGCAGGTCAATCTCCCTGTCAAGATGCTAATTTAGGATCTAGGCCCTTCTGTATTTGCAAGGAGACCATGGAGTGATTTGGAAGAAAAACCTAGGGATTTCTTGACTTCTGTTATTTTCTTCTGCTTAAGTCTTTATCTCCTCCACTCAGTCATCAGGATTTAGCACTTGTCTAGTTTCGTACTTAGTCATCTAAAGTGCAGGGGTTTATTGTAAATTAACTTCTTGGATGGGGAAAAGATCCTTTAAAAAGGCTTTGAAAGCTGATGAAAAAAATTTCAAGCAAATCTTTGTAGTCAGGGTGACTGATTTTTCTGTGTTGAAACATCCAATTTTTATTCAATATCACAGTATTATCATACGGGATTGTTATTGCATAGGATCCCTGCACAGTTTTCAAGAAATATAAGGGCAGGTTCCCAGGCCAGGAATGAACCTCCACAGCCCATGGGGACAGCCGGAACGAACACGGTTCCCTGCTGATTGTCTTTCTACATGGCCTTCTACTGCTGTGGGATAAGCACTCTTGTGCCTGTGGTAAAATGAGACTAAAGCCCAGAAATTTGCAGTTGTCACAGAGCAGCCAACACATTGGACTTTTCTAAGACATAATAAGAAGCATTCTTTCTTCTCAGTTCACAGAGATAGATTTCAAATTGCCACAGAATAGAATAAACCCACATAGACTATGCATATTTCTTATCATAACTCTGTGTATTATTTCTATCTTTATCTTCATAACCATAGCATCAAAGATGCTCATGAGGGCTAAGATTGAACTCCTGCCAATGTCTGAGTTACATGTTCAGTTCTTACAGCAAACTAACTAAGGAGGTCCTCAGTGCAAGTCTCTTGAGAAGTGTTTTGTTCAAGATCACCTTGTTGATAATGCTGTCATTACAAGATTCAAATTGGACAGGTATGAAAGCCCTCCCATGTCAGTGGAAGAAACATCTTTGTTGGGCAGGAATTCCTTCAGAGGAGAGAGCTGCCATGAAGGAGCTTTTTCTTGCAATATTCTAAGTGTCATCCATCCATCCAGGTCACAAAATGAGGTCTAATATGTCCTCCTAAAGCAGCAAAGATCCTCATGGTATAAAAAGGTTTGTGGTATCAGTAATATTCCAATTCCACTCTGCTTGAGGTCACCACTTCCAAGAAGATCTTTCTCTTTTGGAATCCTTGTGTTGAAAAGGAAATAGCGTAGGAGAGGGAAAGGTCAAGCATACAGTCCTTGGAATCATAGAATTATTAAAGTTGGAAAAGGTCTTTAAGGACATCTAGCCCAACCATCCACCTACTACCAGTATTCCTTGGGTAGCCTGTGCCAGTGCCTCACCAGTCTTTCTGAGAATAAATTTTTCCTGATATCCAACCTGAATATCCCCTGGTGCAACTTAAGGCCATTCCCTCTTGTCCTGTCACTGTTACCTGGGACAAGTGGCCAATCCCCACCTTGTCATAGTTCCCTTTAAGGCAGCTGTAGAGAGCAATAAAGTCTCCCCCAAGTCTCCAGTTCTACTTGGGAAAGCACCTTTGTTCGAGAGCAAAAACACAGGTAAGACTTTTTCTCTCCTTGATTTTTAATGGTTTCCAGAAAGACAATCAAGGACTTGATCTGGGATGTGAAGCATTACCTTCCTCCATCTTTGAACTATACTGAGAGCTAAGCAAGTGGATATGTCAGTCCTGCAGGATGAGGAGCATTTATTCCAGCTTTGAGTGAGACTGGTGTAAGTTTTGCTCCACTCTCAGCAGCTACTTCTCCCCGTGCTCCAGCTAGCTCATCAGTAGCTACAGAAGGATCTCTGTAAAGTGCTGAATACATGCACAGCTGCCAACCTTGCACTCTCTGGGCTTGGAGACACCAGCCTCCTGCTCTGAGATGGATGTCTGTGCTACTCCCATAGAGCTAAGGCAATGTGACATCTGGAATCTACTGATGAGAGATACCAGCAGCTGTGTTTTCTTTGACACTGAACTGTCCCAGCAATTAGGCTGTTTGATGATTCACTTTAGAACTGCATTGTGAAAAATACGGAGTATTCATAAATTTAAAAAAAAAAAAAAAATGAAAATTTTAAAATTGAAAATTTCCCCCAATCTTCAAATATTAGATTGGATAGTTCCACAAAATCCTACAATATTCTGAGTCCATCAGTGAAAATAATACAATCTTTACTTTGAGATTTGAGTATAGAAAATGCAGCCTAAAGTAGTAGTAGATATGCTCATTATATGACTTCTCTGGAAAATGAGCTACCAGAAAAAAAATCTACTTCAGAGACACAAAGTCCTTACTTAAGCATTCTGGGAGTTTAGACAGAAAAAGGCCTTCAGGGCTTGGCTTTGGAATATACACACCTTGAGTATGGAGGAAAAACAGTCAGCAGAAAACACGTGAGTTTGATGTAAATAATTACATTTGGTTCTCCCATGCTTGAGCATCACAGCGTGAAAGGTTTTCTTTAAGAAGAAAGTCATTACCTGGAACATCATGGATCCTAATCCAAGGGAATATCCTTTCCTGCCTATCACTGTCTCTACCATTAATGACTCTGCATGAAGGCAGAGAGCCTCCTGCTTTCCTACTGCACTGCAGGGAACATGCAGGACTGCACACAAGAAGAGATGATTTCTGTTCCAGGACCATGATCCTTTTTCAGGCTGCTGTGTTGATAGTCACATTTGCTTTGTAACCAAAGTATGCTGGAAAGTTTCCCCAGTTTGATTATTCCCTCCAGAGCTGGTGAAAGCATGCATTTTTTTTATTTTTTATTTTTACCAAGTTATCTTGTTTAATCAGGACTAAGTAAACATATTACACACTAATAATAAAATTGCTGGAAATTCTCTATTTAATCTCTCTGATTTTCTTTAAAGGGTTCAAACGAACACCAGCAAGATCTCTAATCTTGTGATCAACAAAGTTACGTCACCAGCAGCCTCTGTTTTATCTGTTTACAGATCAGGTTAATGTTTTTAGAGGGTGGTGACATTAACTGTTAATGTATCAGAAGATAGTGCAATTGCATTAGGCAGGCTGAACTTCGCTGTCACTTCCGGTTGTGATTGCTTACAGGAAACTCCAGAGATTATTTGTAATGCTGTGTTGTGGCTGGGAGGAACCGGCCTGTGTGTGGAGCAGTAGATCACAGTGTTGCCACTGAAGAAGCGTAGGAGTCTTTGACAAAGCCTCCAGCCACGCAGAATAAGCCCTCAGCTGCAATCCCTTATGTCAGCAGCACATGCCCTTCCCCTGGGTGAGACAATCCCAGCGAAGTGATAGGTGTGGAGGGAAGAAAAAGAGATAATGAGCTTGACCTATTCCCGCTGTCCTTCCAGGTAGAACTTGTCCCTTCTTCCTCATGCTGTCCAATCTCAGGATGAAGTTGGGTGCAGACAGTGCAGGAGCCAAGCTCCAGCCCCTGGAGAAGGATGTGGCAAGGTCTGCAGCAAAACCACAGCGTCACCCGCACAACTCCCTCCTCAGGCTGCATCCTGGAAAGAGGTGCAGCTGATTATCATCACTCCTCCCACGTAAGAGGGATGTGCTGGAAGGAACATTACTCCAGAGAGCCTCCCACAGCTCTTCACTTGAAGTTAAAAGCCTAATCTAATCCTTCACAAACAGGAATAAAAGTGCTAGGGAAGGAATTTTAATTGGCCAACACTATAAATGCTTTGAAGATGCTGTGTCATTATTGACTAACTTTCAGCACACCTGAGCCAGCCAGAGGGCAGTGATGTTGGTTTTGAACGTAGGATATTACTGGTATCATGCCCTGGCACCCCACTGTCAGCCTATATCCTCGCCTTTCAGTGAACAGACCCATCGTGTCTCAATAAATTCTTGCCTTGCTTCCAACCAAGCTTGCAGGGAGGATGATGCTGGTTTCTTCTCATACCTCTGCCTGGCACTGTTCCACCGCTGGCATGTGGTTCACCCATGAGCAGTTCTGAACACCCACAGTGCAGGGTACCTCATCATCTCTTCTACCCCACTTCTTTCTTCCTTTCCTGGGTTGAACAATGCGGTGTGAGCTGGTTTTCCTCCTTACAGCTGCCAACACAAAAAGAGCAGGGACAGGCAGAAAATGAGAGTTCATCTGGACTGACATGAAGTCAGAATTCTATGACTTGCCATCCAAATGGAACTCTGAAAGTATATACAGTGAGCCCCATAAACTGCTCCATAATGGTGCTTGCATACTAAGTATTTGTCAAATACACTGGAGGGTCACATTCATAGAGAGTTACTGCATGGCCTCATCACAATGGTTTCCAGCAAATGTAAGAACCATTCTCATATCTTCTGCTGAAGGATGCCCAAAACTCTAATTCTTCACTTAAATCTTAAGACTTCAGCTGGTATGTGCAAGAGCCCAGAGAAAGAAACCTCTGTGATTATTTTCTTCTCTTGAGGGGGTGTACAGGTCTAAATCTGAAGCTTACACAAAAAGGAAAATGAAGCATTATTTATGGGAATTCCGCCAACACGGGTAACTAGAAAAGATCACTGTTTTACATGGTTGGTTTGCATGCACCCAGGGGACAACAGCAAGCTTTTATTGCATTCATTAATGTTTTCTAAGGTTTCCTAGCCAAAAACAAGAAATTTACTCCATATTTTTAAATCACAAGCCAGAAGTTTTTTAAGAAACACTTTTACTCAAGTCTTACCCCAACTGCATAGCCCCTGTGAGCGCATGCAGTACATGTTACCAGGAATAACCAGTGCTAGAGGCAACTGCAGTGGTCATAAAGGATTGCCATGACAGATGGACGGATCTGTGGATCAGGGAAGGGTTCCAGCACCCTCAGCCCCACCAGCAGACTGACCTGTTGGCAGATCAGCCCCCATGATAGTAATAATGCCAAAACCTCACAAAGAGAGTTCTAACATTACAAGAAAGCCTATTCATTTGTATGCACACATTTCAGAGAGGGCTTTAGAAAAGTTAAGCATATTCCTACAAAGGTCAGTAGGTGGTACAGTACATGTGTTATCTTGAGATGCTGTAATGCCTGAGTAAAAATAGACTGTTGAATGAGGGACCTTCTGCAAATGAGTTTTCTAATAGCTTTGATATTGTCAGCACAGATTTCATGGATGAGTTGAAACTGGCCTGAACTTGCTGTGCCACCCAAGATCATCAAAAACTGCAGGAGGAGCTTGGGTGGGAAGCGGAGAAAGCCCTAAAGGTGATTCTCACCACCTTTAAACCTAGACCAGTCATCCAGTACAGCCTCAGTGGTCTCTTTGTGGTTAGCCATCATCTGGAAGAAATCATCTGAACCATCACGGTTCCCAGACACGAGACCATGCAAAATAGGTGAGAGACAAGTATACAGGATCCAGTAACATCAGCCTGAGAAAGTTCAGGTTGGATGTTTCTTTCAGACAAGCACTTCATATACATCATGACCTTCAGAGACTGTAAACTCTTATCCCATTGAGGTTATTTTAAATCAAAGGCCAGTATGCCAGCAGCTGCGCAAGTAAGGAATGTCTAAGAAAATAAATACCAGTTAGAGTGCTATTTAATGCCGTTAACTGCAGTGGGTGGAGGCTGGAGGGCAGTAGCTTTTAACAGGTTTCATTTGAAAGACTAACTCAGTGTGGTTGTCACGACAGTTGTCTTTGTGGCTGAAGCTGTATTGCTAACAGATGGAAACCTGGCAGCTTTTTCTAATTTATGCAGATGCTTTGCAGAAGGAGTTACTATCCTAAGTGATTCTAACATTAACCTTACACAAACCTTTCTCCACTGTGTTAATAAACAGAACATTTTAGGGCTGTTCTGCTGAAAACACAAAAATGTTCAGCTATGCCTCCCTTTTCATCTCCTCAGTTACTGTTACAATTTAGTAAGAAAATTCTTTTGCATAAAATCTCCTACTGAACTGAGAATTGGATATGTAGCAAAAGTCATCCTAGTCCTCAAAATATCCATTCTAATTATAAAATTACCTACCAGGTTGTGTCTTGATTAATGAGCTAATCTTGTGGACTGTCTTGTTCTTGAAAACTGGCATTCAGTACAATGCCTAACAAGAATGACTTAACAAGAGAAGTATCTAAATTGGCAATCATTTAAAAGGACTAAATAATATTCTTAATAGCTGTGAGATGTTTCATCTTTTTGCTTTGATTGGCGCTTTTTTAATTGTTAACACTTCTCAAACTGGCAACACATTGCCTCATTGTAATCTGCAATGAGCCCAACCGTACTGCAAGCCACCACGAGTGCTAAGCAAGCTTGGGAGCAACACATCACTAAGATGTTTTGCAGACACAGTGTACACTACAGTTCTCTGTTTTCCACAGCAGATTTTAGAAAATTAAGAGACCACATAGGTTTGTTTTTCCCTTTGACAGTTGTTTGAAAATGAATGTATTGTGGAACTTACTGATTGAAATGGACTTGTATAACCAGTGTCCTGATAAGCTGAGATGAGTAAAGGATATAATTGCTATTCCAACTTTTGCTTGAAGATAACAGATGACATGCACACACACTGTAGATGCTTTACACACATGAGTGCAAAAGTCTTGAAACTAGTATTCACTGTATCCAGTTACAAGATTTTGACACTTTCAGCCAAATAATTCTGCAAGGAACATAGAGGAAAATGTGTAGTATAGAGGCATGCAGATCATTTGAGCATTTCAGAGAAAGAGTCAATATTAGTTTTGATTCTTAGACTTTTGTCTAAATTACTCATGAGGCACCTTGCGGATTTGAGCAATCCAACTCAAACCAAGAAAGATGCTTTCCCTTAAATAATACACTCACACTAGAATCTGGATAGATGAGTTATGTTATAAGTTTATCCAGGAAGGCCAGATCTTTTTAAGGAGGCTTTCAAGTGCATCTTGCACTAGTGAATATCTATACAAGGAACAAAGACATTTTCTTTTGGATCCCTTATATTCCAGTGATGAATTTCCTTTTCATCACTAACTTAAAAGCTAGACCCAAGTCAGTTTGGTAAGAGGATGACTACCTTTCACTCCCATGATCACAAGCAGCCTGCCTGATCTGCCACACAGAAATGATCACCTTCTCAAAGTGCAGTCTTGAGTGCTGGAAGCACTCAAGCACCACTCCAAGCACCCACAAAACACAGAGATACCATGGGCGGAGAGGTAAGTGATGGTTGCAGCATTGGTAGCACATTTGCAGACCAGTGAAACAGCCTCTGTTTCCTGCCTGGCAAACTCAGGCATCTGATCCAATGAGCAAAGCAGCCATCCCAGCAGGGCAGAGAATCATAGAACTATAGAATCGTTTGAGAAGGGGCCCTTAAAGGCCATCTGGTCCAACCCCCCTGCCATGGCAGAGACACCTACAGCTCTATCAGGTGCTCAGAGCCCCGTCCAGGCTGACCTTGAGTGTCTCCAGGGATGTAGCATCCACCACCTCTCTGGGCAACCTGTGCCAGTGCCTCACCACCCTTATTGTAAAAAACCTTTTCCTTACGAGCAAACTAAATCTCTTTCAGTTTGAAGTCATTTCCCCTTGTCCTATCAGGTATTAGTTCTTCTGCTACTTTACAACACCAGGAAAGATCTCAGCTGCATATATAGTCAGTTTCTCTTTTTCTCTAGCAATCAAGGCAGAAGAAATCTTGGTTGTGGTGACTAAATTTAAACTGGAACTATTTCTGAATTAAAATTTCCTTCTCCACCTCGAGGTATTCATATAACTTTTCTGGATGATTTTACTGAAGTGACCAGATCAGTTGCTATTTCTCATTTGTTTACACAGGCTTCTATATCAGGATGCTTCATCTGAAGGACATTAAGACAGTGAAAAGCTTTCTTTTAGATCACTCAAAGCTAACATTCAGTGCCCCAGAAAACTTCTGCTGGTGCTCTGCAACATACAGACATTCGTGTGGAAGAGCCTGCGTTACAGTACTGACTAGGGAGTCCAAAAATTATTAGGACTGTAGGAATATGCACCAATTCCTCTACCTAGAAAGTGACAACATAGCAAACAGAGGAGACAATCTCTGCTTGACCATATTGTTTTTCCAGTACTGGGACTGCCAGCTTCCCAGAAATGTTGAGCAGTGCACCCAGCTTTCTCTGAATAGACATAGGAGGGACAGTTGCCACTTCTGAAATCCAGGAGATCTTGAAACATAAAGGTCTTTCAGTTGCTTGACAAACATTATGAGATTTCAGAGGTTTAGACAATATGTCAGGTAGCAAGCACTGTTAGTGCCAAACAGTTCCACAGAAAATCTAAACCATAAAAATCCCAATTCTGTGCATAAGTAATACTACACAATTGAGTCTAGTAAGCATTTATAGCACTTTGTGCCTCGGGCGTCCTGTGAACTAAAAAAGATCAAAGACTGAGTGCCCTCTGCACTCAGTCAGACCGTCAAGAAGGGCTCCAATATCCCTCCTAGTTGATGGCAGCCTCAGAGGAAACACTGAGCAGCTCAAAGAATAGGGCCCCAAATGCATATTTGGCACCCAGTTAAATTCTAGAGTAAGTACTTAGTATTTTTTAATCAGCATTTGCTGCATCCCAGAATAAACCACAGCTAAAAGAAATCACATGCGCCTGTTTTAAATCTTGGTCATTAATTAATTAGTCTGTCACTAACAAGATGTCTTTAGAACTAGAGTGTGTCTGTTTTAGTTAACCAGTTGCTGCTATTGTTCACGTTTCTGCTATTTTTCCGTCAATGGTCCATTTATTGTATGTTCCACTCACAGAACAACGTTGCGTACCCGGATAGTAATAATGCATGAAGTATGTCTCCAGCTGTTTTCAGCTTTTGTGTCTCATGTAAACATTGAGCTTTGAAACAACTTCTGTTAACTTCTGAGATAAATTAATTCCTAGGCAGACTGATTCTAAATGTTTTAAAGGCTGTAAGCAAATGCAGTCACAAGCGAGTGTTACATTTCCTATTTCATCTCAAAACAAAGCTAAAACATTCATATGTATAGCTAGCAAGATGTAAATCAGGATCATCTCCTTATGATATTTGTACTCTCACAGGTTTTATGCTTATATTAAAAAAACCATCTTTAACACATTAAATGACTTGCACTTCAGATTTTTCCAGGTAAAAAGTGCCTCTTTGAGTCCTGCAGTATAGTTTCACTTGATTCTACACAAAGAAGTAGTAAATGCACTGTGTCACACTCAAATAAACTTACTTTTACTTAAAAACTCGTAACGAACTTCTGTCTGACAGTAATTTCTTTCTTCAAATCTCAGAAACAGAGGCCATTGGAAGTATAAATATGAACCAAATACTATTATTTGTAGTAATTAAAATACCAGACAAAGGCCCATATTCTGGTCTGATCAAAATAGCATTTCTCACTGCTTGTGGTGTGGTAGGATATATCCATTAGGAGATCATAGAATCATAGACATGTAGAATGGCTTGGGTTGGAAGGGACGTCAAAGATAATCTAGTTCGAACCCCACTGTTGATGGCAGGGTTGCCCACCACTAAATCAGCCATCAGATCAGGCTGCCCGCAGCTCCATCCAGCCTGGCCTTGAGTACCTCCAGGAATGGGGCATCCGCAGCTTCTCTGGGCAACCTGTGCCAGTGCCTCTCCATTCTCTCTGTGAAGAACTTCCCCTGACATCCAAATCTCCCCTCTTCTGGTTTAAAACAATTTTCCCTTGTCCGATCACTATCTAGCCATTTAAATAGTTGTTTTCCCTTCTGTTTATGATCTCCTCAGTGTTTATAATTGCCTCAGTGAGGTCTCCCTAGAGACTTCCTTTCTCCAGACTGAACAAGCAAAGCTCTTTCAGTCTTGTCTTCATAGGAGATGTGCTGCAGCTCTCTGAACATCTCCTCTGGACCCAAAAGCTCTGCACCTTTCCTGAGCTGGGGGCCCCAGGTCTAACACAGGACACAGTACTCCAAATGAGGCATCACAAGGGCAGAGTAGAGGGGACAATCACCTCCCTCGACCTGCTGGCTGCCACTCTTTTAATGCTGCCTAGGATATGATTGGTCGTTAGGGTTGTGAGTGCAGATGACTTTTTCTAAACAGCCTAAGATTAAGCATACCAGGAGTAGCCATTTTAGATCCATGTGAGCATACAAACAAGCAGCATTTCCTAGAACAATGCAATTTTAAAACATTATAAGCAATTCCTTGTGCTGATTCATGTCCAGAGGCCACAGCATCGTTGCATATGGAAATCTTTTTGGGGAAGATTTATATTTTTTATGGCAGAATCTAGTTTTGCACAGTGCAGCCAAGCAAGGACATTCCAATTAAAGTTGAAAGCCATACAGAAAGCAGCTATGCCAAGAGCATAATGACAGTCACGGGAAATAGCAGAGGTAGGCTCCTCTTCATGTTCCAGGAGGTTTGATTGAGTGATGAGTCAAAAGTAGATGGGGGGCAACAACTTGTATTTCACTCCAAGATTTATGGACAACCCAGATCACTGTTCTTCACTTCTTGTGTTAGTAGATAAAAATAAAATAGAAAAATATGATGCAAAATAACATGAAATAATCAACATTGAAATACAGATTTGCAAGGCTACTTCTTTTTCTTTGAATACAGGCCTTGAGAAGATAGTTGTAAAAGTCTTTTCTAAGCAGAGTACTTAACCACCAGATTACACATCTTTGACAATGGCTATAAAGGATCGATTCCAGATAGAATTTTCTGAAGGGATGTTTTTACCCTTCCTGTTATTCACTTATTCAGACTAATTGACATCCATTGCTTCAAGTTCTGGGCTGAATGACATTCAATGTCATGAGCTAGCGTTTTACAATCTGAACAAAATTAGCCATGCCCAGGATTTTTCACATTAACCCATAGCAAAGGAGCATAGTACATGACACCAGATTGTCAATTCTGATTAAAAAGCTGAATTCTGTCTGCTTTAACTGTGAAATCTCACGTCAGTAAACAGAGCTAAGTGTACTGCAAACTCAGAATGAGAGGAAAGATAGGAACAGTAATTACACTATTTAGTTTAATGGTTATGTGGAACATATCAAAATTACAACTGCTACTCAGAAATCTAAGAGTCAAAAGATAATCCATTTATTTTAAAATTACTACTGTAAAGAGAGTAACATCATCTCCTGGTGTCTTATACTATGAGCAGAGCTTTTCTCAGGGGTACTTGTTATAGATGTAAGGCAGGACATGCATGAAGTACAGGCTGCAACAAAGGATCATCCTTCATCTTGAGTCCTTGCTACTTCAGCCTGTGACACACCTGCAAAAAGATACAGCAGACCTTATCTCCATGTTGATTCTTTCAGGAGGATATCAGACTGGTCTTTATTATAGAATAATTTCCCTTCATGTAACCTTAAACGCATACAGTTTGAACAAAAACAAAAATCAGTGACTGAATGTTTTTTTTTCCCTCTACATCTCTGGTTGCGCATCTAGTCAGTTTGTTAGTGAGCTCCTAGATCAGTTAATAAAACTGTAGTAGAGGTCACTGTCAAATTAACTCAGACCAATGTCAACATCCAGTACATCAATTTAATGTTTGGAAGCAATTTTACCTTGGCAACTTTTGGTGCGTTAATACATGTAGATGAAGTTCTTAGTCCTGTTAAGAACTTTGCACCTTTGAGTAAAGTATCCATATTTATATTCATAGAATCACAGAATCATTTGAGGTGGATGGGATCCTTAAAGGTAGTCTGATCCAGCTCCGCTACAATGAACAGGGACACCTACATCTCCATCAGGTGCTCAGAGCCCCCATCCAGCCTGATCTTGAATGTCTCCATGGATGGGGCATCCACCACCTCTCTGGGTAACATGTTCCAGTGCCTCACCACCCTTATTGTAAAAAAATTTCTTCCTTTTAATCTCTAAAACTAAATCTCACCTCTCTCGGTTTGAAATAATTTCCCCTTATCCTATCACAATAGATCCCGCTAAAGAGTCTGTTCCCTTCCTTCTTACAGCCTCCCTTTAGATACTGAAAGGCCACTCTGAGGTCTCCCCAAAGCCTTTTCTTCTCCAGGCTCTCGGCTCTCTCAGCCTGTTCTCACAGGGAGGTGCTCCATCCCTTGGGTCATTTTTTGGCCCTCCCCTGGACGCATTCCAACAGGCCTATGTCTCACTTTTACTTCCATGATTTGACTCCACACCATGTAAAGTTAAGCAAATCCAAAATAAAATATTAACACAGTGATGGCCTTATGTCCCAGGCTTGGAAAATCAATACAATAGTCTTCAGCCATTTTTTTCCCTCCTCAGCATCCCAATTTCTACCCACGGAGTGTCTGTGGTTGTTTTTGTTTTATTTTTTAACTATTATGTGTACTGATCAAGAAAAATGGAAAAATTGGATTACCTGGTTGTAGAAAACTGGCATTTAGCTATGGCAGCCTCAGCTGAACCAACTGCCCTTGGGAGTCCTGTAATTTCATTGTGTCGTTTGATCCTAATATATAGCGGTTACACCTACTGCTACTCAAGCAATCTAGCAGAATGTGTTTCTAAATTTAGCACAATATTTGCACATACTGTGACTGCATATTCTGATTAACCTGGCTGCCTTCCTTCACTGATTCTAGTAATCACCTAAAACAACTGGCATTTCTTGTGTGAGACCAACTAGAGGACTCTTTCAGCTGCTGTCAACTGAAATGTGCTGTAAAATTAATAAATGTTTCCAACCCAGTTTAGAAAACTGTGAATCACCTAGACATGCAATTAATTTTCCTCAGTAGAAGAGCTTAAAATTATAGTCTATTCATCTGTTTTTTTTATCTGCTTTTGTGAAGACTCTGCTATTTGTATATGTGTTTTGTTCATGAAATGGTGGAATTCTTGAAGGAAAGAAAAGAATTAAGTAGTTCTTATTCATGCAAGGAACTGCAGTAAAATGTGCAACAACTGTTGAGGTACTCTGCCTTCCTAGCACATCCTGACATAGTACCAATCTCATTAAAAGACATTTAAATCTAGTCATTATTACCTTTTTCTACTGAAGCTATTAATTACAGCATCATTTGTTCTCTATCAAGAAAAGCTTAATAAACTCATCAACATTAAGATAGACTCTTCTTGAGAAAGCATAGTGGAAAAAGCTTCTTTAAAGTTCAAAAAATTTCTAGATCACCTCTAGAACTCATCAGACAAGTGAAAGACATGTTGGCTGGGAGGAGGTAATAGGAACAGCAGGGAAGACAAAAGCAGAAGTCATACCCTGTTACTGCTATAAGTAGTAACAAGCTAAAGTTGTTTGTGTTATGGGTTTTGGGAAGGTATTCAGCAGCATGCAGAGAAACAGCACTCTCTGAGGTTCCAGTAAAAATGTTCAGTGTCTTCAGTTCTAAACCATTGACCTGGAAGTCACAGGCACCACATCACATGAGAGTTTGTGAGTTTGGGCTCCTGTGTTTTTAGCATGCTCAAAGGATCTATAGTGATCAAATTCTGTCAGATACAGAGCTGTCAGAAGGTTCTGTAAATCAACATATAAAGAATGTTTTACAGCTAGTAACTCTTGCTAATCAAGATTCAAAGAAACAAGGTTATTCCTCTGGTTAAAAATAATGTAAGTAATAATTATGAAAATTTAGAGATGTGAAGTGACTTGCTTGCAAGGGCTGAAGAACTGTTCCACATGTTGTTTACCACCTAGACTTCAAATTTATCCTCTAGAAATTACATGCGTTTCTCCTGTATAATAATGCCATAAATGCACTTGGTATTTTTAGTCTAGAATCTGTGTATAGATATCATCATAAAGAGCTGTAAACAACAGAAAGGCCCTATACGTGATAAAATACACAAAAGAAGAAAGTAATCTGCAAATGGCAGTCGTGCCTGCTCTCCAGAAGGAAGTAGCTGGATTTCAATGAGTCTATGACAATCTAAGGGCTACAGATGTCTTCCAGCAAGTGGACAGGAATGAATCAGATAACAACGAGGAACACGGGTAAAGGCTATTCAATGTTGTAATAGTCACTTTTGAAGTAACAGCTCTGTAAATCATAGAATCATTGAATCACTGAATCCTTTGAGCTGGAAGGGACCTTTGAAGGTCATCTAGTCCAACTCCTCTGCAATGAACAGCCACATCTACATCTCGATCAGGTTGCTTAGGGCCTGATTCAGCCCCGCCTTGATAGATTCCAGGGACAGGGCACCCACCACATCTATGGGAAACCTGTTTCAGTGCCCCACCACTCTCACTGTAAAAGACTTTTTCCTTATATTTAACCTAAATATATCCTCTTTAAGCTTGAAACCATTTCCCCTTGTTCTATCACAACAGATTCTGCTAAGTGTCTGCCCCCTCTCCTGTAACTCTCCTTTAGATACTGAAAGACCAATATCAAGTCACCTTGGAGCCTTGTCCTCTCCAGACTGAACAGTCCCAGCTCTTTCAGCCTGTCTTCATAGGAGAGGTGTTCCATCCCCCAGATTATTAAGTTCCAAGAAGTGTGCAAACATTACAAGTCTGCACGACAGCACAAAGCTCAGGTCTCTCAAAATAACTGCCATTGAGAGAAGTTTGGTGCTACACAGTTTCTTGTAAAACTTATTAGGATGCTATTGGGAACTTGAAGATAGAAGTACCAGCTGATGCTGTCAAATTGGAGACATTCAACATTTGAAATGATACCAGTCGTTTCCTACTAGAAGTTTTCATTTGTGAGCTTAAATTTATTTTAATAAAGTTACGGTTAAAGTAATCATCAGGGAAAGTTTTTCTAAGGCTCACTACAAGACAGAGGCAGTTCAGAGTGTGTCATCAGTTGCACCAATAGTTTTCTCACAAAATATTTTCAGAAATATTGTGTGAGAAGTGATGTATTTGAACAGCCACAAGAAAATGAAGCTGTTCTTCTAAGACAAATATCCACCCCTGAGTAGTGCTAATAATGAAAACAGAAGCTGCCCTGAATTAAGCTGTTTTATGAAGCCATCTGTCCTCGGAATATTCTGAATAAAAACTGAAAGCTACCAATTATAATTCTGTTAATTTACATGAGATTTGGCTTTTGAGTAATTTAGAAATAGTAATGTATACAAAGGCAAAGCTGTCTAGTGACAGCTAGAGACTATGTGTAAAGTCCATGTTTCTGGTTCCTCCTTATTACTGCATGTAGCATTTTTAGTTCTGCTTATAAAGGAACAAATGTTAAAAAAATCCCAAGGTCACTTTGGCTACATTTTAGATTTTAAAATAATAATAATAAAAAAAAACGCAGAATCTCTGAATCCTGGATAGTTCTTTCCAACATCCTTTTGAAACTTTTCCAGTCTTTTATTTTGTGCCTCCTGGGCCATATGAAGTTATAATTAATAAAACCTTGTCACTGAGAGCTTCCTATTAAATCATTTCACAGTCTTTTCTCCATTTAATTTTCTTCAGCTGAATGTTTACTGATGAGTCAATTAGCCACAACTTTGTTTGTTCTATTAAATGTCACCACATCACCATGAGCTCACCACAGCAAGCGTTCATCAACAAAAGCATTGTCATGTCTGGTTGCTATGGGATGGCCTCAGACTGCCCCCACCCAGGAGGCTGCCTACCCAGTGATTCTGATGTGGCTGAAGGCAATCAGTGGGACTGGTGTGGGGTATGGGTTTTAGAAATTACTTCGTGATTTCTGGTGAGGATCACTGTTCCATGTAACACCTCAGCCATGACCTAGGCAAGTAGAACATCTTGCAAAGGCAGAAGTGACAATAAACCAAGTTCAGGTGAGTTGATGTTAAAGGTATTGCAAGGTTGTTGCACCTGGGTCAAGGCAATCCCAGATACAAATACAGACTATGAGACAAATTCATTGAGAGTAGCCCAGCAGAGAAGGACTTTGGGGATTCGTGTATGTGAAAAGCTGGATATGAGTCAGCAATGTGCACTTAGAGCCCAGAAGACCAACTGTATCCCGGACTGCATCAAAAGAAAAGTGGCCAGCAGAGAGAGGGAGGTTATTGCCCCCTTTGCTCTGTCCTTGTGAAGCCTCATCTGGAGGACTACATCCAGGTCTGGAGGCTCCAGCACAAGAAAAATGCAGAGCTATTGGAGTGGGTCTAGAGTAGGACCACTAAGATTATCAAAGAGCCTATGAAAAAATGTTGAGGGAGCTGTGTTTATTTAGCTTGGCAAAGAAAAGGCTCTGGAGATACCTCATTGTAGCCTTGCATTACTTAAAGGGAGCTTACAGGCAGGAGGGGGACCAACATTTTAGTCAGATAGAGATAGGACAAGGGGGAATGGCTTTGAACTAAAAGAGGGAAGATTAGGTTAGATGTTAGGAGGACATATTTTATTCAGAATTGCCCAAAGAAGCTGTGGATACCCCATCCCCAGAGGTGTTTGGGGTCAGGTCGGATGGATCCCTGGGCAGCCTGATCCAGTAGGTGGGAGCCCTGCCAATGGCAAGGGGGTTGAAACTGGATAATTTTTAAGCTCTCCTTCAACTTAAGCCACTCTATGTTTCTATGATTCTACAGTGTCTGCACCTGGAACAGATTTTGCTGCATATCCCCTGCAGTGATTGCAAGGAGAAGCCATGTTTTTAGAGCACTTGTAATTATTATGATGCAAGGTAATAGATATATCAACAGATACCAATATGGTAACTCAGGAAGTTCAATAAATCACAGAATCACAGAATCACAGAATGGCCTGGGCTGGAAGGGACCTCAAGGATCATGAAGCTCCAACCCCCCTGCCACATGCAGGGCCACCAACCTCCACATTTAATACTAGACCAGGCTGCCCAGGGCCCCATCCAATCTGGCCTTGAACACCTCCAGGTACAGGGCATCCACAACCTCTCCAGGCAGCCTGTTCCAGCACCTCACCACTCTCATTGTAAAGAATTTCCCCCTGACATCCAACCTAAATGCTGATATACATCATCTAACAATGATGTGTGTGTGTGCTGAGTGGTATCACCATGGTCTCCAATACCCTGGAGTTAAACAGACGCTGAATGAAGTCACTCAAAGTTAACGGCTGAATTACTTCTTTAAGTACAATGTACTTCTATAGAATGCCACTAAAAGCTGTTTGGGGCTCCAAAGCAAACTTTCATTTCCTTCTGATGCTTCCATACCTGTTGCTATTCTACCTTGTGAGCTGAATGCTGAAGCACTGGCAGTCTGGATTTTGTAAAATTCTGGAAAGCAAGTAGTTGTTTTATCCATTTTTTGCTCATGGTCAGTGTAGCAAAACCCAGCTGAAGTCCTTCAGCTGACTTTCCTTGCAAGCCACTTCAGCAACATCCAGTAACACAGAGCTGCTACTTCTGTGAAACAGTACACCACAATCTGGGTCAAGACCCACAGGCCTAGATACTTCTCACCTAACTGCAGTCCTTAAAAATGTGGGGGTTTTGTTGTTGTTGTTTCTTTTGTTGCTTGTTTGTCCAATGAGGATAATATCATTAATATCCTCTCATACAGAGGATTGCCAGAATCTCCTGTTGCCTTCCATGGTTTATGCAAGTAAAACAATTGGGGTCCTACCTGAAGAACTGCATCTAAGTTTGCTGGATGTGACCAGAGCATAGACAAAAACAAAACAAAACAAAACAAAAGGTGATATTTTCCTTCCATCTGCAAGTCTTTTAAAACCTTGCAACTTATCTTCAGGTTTTAACAAAAGGAATAGGAACAGCAAGAAACTGTTCCAGGGGGAATAAAAATTAAGATAGAAACCCAATCATGAAGGATATGTAAGCTAACAAGATCAGTCTACAAATTCTGTGATTTAGAGAAGTGTGAAGAAAAACCAAGTAGCTCCACAGCATCTACCACATGGTGTGTGTCCTCTGTGTGGTGCAGGCTCTAGGTCCTAACAGTATTCTGGCACCAATTCTTATTAACAGTGCAATTTCAATAATCAGCATATTTTGTCAAATAATTGGTAGGCTGATGGTTATAAGAGGTGACACTGCCAATATCTCATAAAGGCTGAAAAGAATATTTCCCATTTCCACGCTGCATAAACAAAGCATGCCAGACAACCTCAGGAATGCTAATGATCTCCAGTACTTTAATATATTAAGTATTCATCAATTGAGCACAGACCACAACAGTGTTCTGAAAGTTCTTAAACACATGAGAAACACATGAGAAATGATGTAAAGTTTATATGAGCTCATATAATCTTGGTTGGTTATAGAGTCAAGCATAAGATCATAGAAATCAGGTCACACCATACCCTTCCTACTATAAGGTTGTGCCCTACATTTTATTTGCTGTGCCACATTCAACCCAGATTTAATTGACTCAAGCAATGAGTCATCCACATCTTCTCCTGCAGCATTACTCCCCAATCTAACAGATGACGTTAGGATTTTTTTCCTGGTAATCAGACTTCTCTGTCCTTAATTTCATCCCATTATATAATACTTCACACTTATGCAGTAACTGTCATCCAAAAGCTCTGCAAGTGTTAATTGAGTTTCATAACATCTCCCCATGAAACAGATAAGTTCTGAGTTGGAAATGCAAAAACCTGAGTTACTTATCATAAGATACATACGGAATCACGCCAAGCACAGCTGGATTTATATTCTTGAATGAGAGCTGTTTTTATGCAATAAACAGGTCATAAGAACTCTATCTATGCAGTTCTCTCCTAACAGGGGCTCTTTGAACAGCAAAACACATCTTACTACTTCCTTCTGTGCCTTTCAAACATTTATATATATATATTCTTTATTTTTTCTTTTTTGTGCTGTTGATATTTGCTCTATCTATAAACCAACCCCTTTATTACTTTTTTCTTTCCCAGTGACCTCTGAAGACATGTCTATGAAGACTGTATGACCAGAATTGTACTTGTACTCGATGGAGTTTATGCAGATAAGTCATGCAATGACTGTTAACCTCCCAGGCTGTGAAATGATATGAGGCATAATCCAGCTGGCTGCTCTCAACATTGTTAGCCTAGACACAGTAGCTCACTATGTGTATACTATTATTCCATTTTGAAGCAAAGTAGCATGAGTTCATGTGAGTCACAATCAACTGATCCTATTTCTTCCTGCAGCATAGTAAAGTATCCCACTCAGTTACCACATCTCCAATAAAGGATTCCATCTAACAGCTGGACAGTAACCTCTACAGGCCAGTAAAGTCCTTCCATGTGATAAACCCTTAATTTTCTTTAATTGTCGCATTCATTTTTAGAATACAAAACTAGAAGTGGCACTTCACTGCTTGAAACAGTGTAGAATCTCAGGTTTCTAGCTGGAATAACTCAGGCAATATTCCAGATGATAATGAAGGCAGTGAAGAACCAGAAATCTTCTGGCTCCTTTGAAAATTAATCTCTTCTCTTGTTTTCATTTCCCTTGCTTACCATAACTGCGTTCTAAGTATTTCACTTCAATTTTCTTATTAGATTTTAGGTGATATTATATTATATTTTAGGTGATATCTAACATACTTTCTAAATCGGACTAATGTTATTGCTTATCTATATTCCTACAAACCTCTCTCTCAGATTATTTTGTACCATAATTCTGCCATCCTCCATGCTTTTGCTACCTTGTGCAAATAAAAGGAAAGGACAGAGTAGATGGCGAAGATTCCAGTCATGCAAAATCCAAGATGTTTTACTATTGCAGAAATGCACATTTGCAAAAATTTCAGAAGAGATGAATGACCCAGTACATCTTTGTTCCACTACACGCAACATAAAGCCTGATAATACATGCAATACAGTTGACTCTTACTAACAGGTTTTGGTATACAAAAAGACAATGAAAATAATCATTATGCCTTCCCTGAAATAATATTTTGCCATACACATCCCTCCTCCCTGCCAGACAAAGCAAACACTCATAAGGGAAACCAACACAGCAAACCAGCCCTGGAATATGGGAGAGATCTCTCCAGAGAAAAACTGCAGTAAGAGATTGCAGGATAAGTTTCCAAAGTGCCACAATGAAACTAGAGATTTTCCTTGGGCATGAACCACCATGTGGGTGGTTCTCAGCTATTTACCTAATTTTCAATGTACTTTCGAAAAAGTTTGCAAAATTTAGGCTAACATCTTCCATTAACCATAACTGCTGTTATCAGACCTTGCAGAAAAATTTGATACCTGTACATAATTAAAGGATCTGCAAACTACCAGTCAAGATAAAAAGATCAAGTGCTGTCATAAATCTGTCTGCCTCATGGTGTGAGTTCACCAGCAGTTGAAAAAACATATATGCATTTGTACTCCTAGAAGCATCTGCTTTGCATGAGGATTGCTTGCTCAGGGATGGCATACCAGTTTGATTATGTCCTTCCCAGTATCCATCGTAGAATCATGGAATCATCTAGCTTGCAAAAGAACTTCAAGATCATCAAGTCCAATCTGACCTACCAACGTCTATCACTAAACAATGGCAAACTTAGGATACAAGTGAGTTTGTTTATCTAGGACAGCATCTGTGTCTACAAATGCTCTCAATTCTGTTTCCTAATGCCTGGGCTCTAAGCTAGAGAGATCTGCGGAAAGGCAAAGAACACATGCCTACTGACATAGAGAAATCAGTATGCCTTCTCCATTTGGTTTGCCTCTGATGGCAGTTATCACAGCCATGTCACCCTCCATTTCTTTTGTCATAATTTTAGAAAATAACAATCATTTCTTTCCTTCCTTTCTTATTTTAACTGTGGGAAGATTTGGGGATCGTCACAGTGAGGAACACTGACAGAGTAAAGTTTTCAAAGCAGTTTTTTGCTTTGCATTCCTAATATTGTGTTTATAAATTAAATATATATATACATTCTTCTTATGACTAGTCTCAGGGAATCAGGAAGAAACATTTCTGTTTTATTCTATATCTGTAGCAAGGCTTAGAAGGTGAAACCATATGATCTTATCAATGCTTTTCTCATAAGTTAATTCCAAATGACTTCCTTCTTCCTCCAAATTTTACAATTCTTTGTCTTCGATGTGAAATGAAATACTTTAAGAATCTGTACGGAAGTGCAATTTCTGGGGAAAAAAAAATGATTACCCTGTTAATATAAGGCTGCTTATGCTGAAGAACTCATTTCCCTACACAGAAGATTGTACTGTAAAGAAGAAATAGTAGATGAAGAGGTTATTCAACATGACTCTACTTTAAGAGAATGCAGAATATCTATTTCTGATCACTTCTGAACAAGTAATTGTTACCACTCCTGGTTTTCAGAAGAGATAGGAGACAAAAAACTGTGTGAAAACCAGATTAGGCTTTGTGGCTATTTTTATGTGCTTGATGACATTAATTCCTCGTTTCTTCAGTTGAAATTAAGGTACTGGATTTCCTTTTGAATCTGTCAGAACAATAATAATATTGATTAAAACCTTTGAGCTCAAGCACTATACCAGTCTGATCAATCATAAACTGTTTTCAGGCCAGGAACAATCTTTCTAAGTGGCTTGCAGAGAAGGCAGGCTGAAATTTTTCTCCATTATCATTAACATTTTTGTGGGTTTTTAGTTTGGTTTTGTAATTTTTTCCTCTGTGGTGTTAATTGCTTAGCCCTGAGTGAACCTCCAAAACCTGCAATCTATGCTCTATCAAATCCAGAAAACCTTGAAAAACACTTCAGGACTGTTGATCTCATAAGTAAGCAAAACTCAGCAGTAAGAAATCTAGGAAATTTCATTCATTACTAGTTATCACTCTCACTTCTCTGCAAAAATTATTTTAATAGAATCATAGAACCCTTAGAGTTGAAAGTCCAGACAGATGACATCATTGGTTCTTCTCTTGATGCAGTGACATCATCGTAGAAGACCACTAGTTTGTTCAAGCAGAATTTGCCCTTTGTGAAGCCATGTTGGTTCTTCTATACCACCTCCTTGCCTTCCATATGCCTTAGCATAGCTTATTTTATTTTGCTGCCTATTAGACTCTATAAAATATCATTGTCTAACACTAATATTAAAAATATTTTAGATACTGCTACCAAAAGCAAAAAAATAAGCCCAGGAGAAATAACAATTACGTGTTTTATGTGATGATACACTTCTTAGCATAAATATGTGTGTGTGTGTGCACATGTGTGTACATATACCTTCATATTGACCTTGGGGAACCACTACAGACATAGCCCAAACTTCCATCACATGATTGTTTTAGACAGGAATACTTTTTATCCTCAGAAGTTAAAGAACAAAGCAGATCATTACCAAATGGTTCTTATCCAGAACAAAAGTCACTTATTCCCTTTTCAGTTTCATCTCAGTTCTTATGAACCTTGCATTTCACCAAGCCTGGTGCCATATTTGATGAGCTATTGAATTAGTGGCCTTCTCTCTGTTCAAGTGAGTTTTTAATACAAACAAGACTGATCTCAATGAAATGCCATCCCAAAAGAATGCCCTTTCTTAGCACATCTGATCCTGTGGGTCAAGCTTTGAACTGGATCTTCTCAAGCTGTTGCTGTAAACAACTTGGTAGACATTTTGTACTGGACAAGGTCTTTTTCAATATCTATTTCCTCTTCAGAAACCCTTCAAAACAGAAGAATAAAATATCCAATGTGCCCAGGGGTTGTTTTAACATGAAATAGGATTTTAATTTGGAAACTTCAGCAAGTTCTATACTCAGCCCCATACTGAAGGGGATCACAAGAAATTTGGAGGCAGAAAAGGCAAATAAGGTAGACATGGTGCTTTGACCTCTTCGTGGTGAGGCTCCCAGATCATTCCATGCCTGCAGTACCCTTTCATCACCCTCACTAGAACTTATGCTCTACTCTATCGCAAAAGAGAAGAATTAGAGCAGGTTTGATATGGGAGTCTCTCAATATTAAAGTAAATACAGTCGCTGAAGGTAATTAAAACTGCACACAGGTAATCTCTTATAATAGTCATCTGGATAATCTTAGAGACAAATTTGGGAAAATTAAAAAAATAGATACATGTAAATTCAAGTGGAGAACATCCAGATGGATGTTGCTACATCTCTCTGCCTTCCCTACTTCTTGTTGCATCACACATATGCAAAACAAAGCATATGAATGACATTACTTACTGTGTCTAACCCATGGATCCTGTAGACTTTGGCTGCCATGAAATTCCAGGGGAGAATTCAGTTGCCACAACATGGGTCTATCATGCCATTTGAGGTGATGTAGAATATCTGGTATAGCCTCCAGTTGAAGTTTCAGGAGTGTGTGGGTCTCACATAGGTCCTACAGTTCTTTCTACCAGTTTTTTGTGGCTGGCTTCAACAATATAGAGCATCTAAAATGTCCTTAGAGGCCTATATTTCAACATCTGTCTCCTATTCCCATTTTTGCAAGCTATAGAGAAGATACATTTTCAGTTTCAGGAGAATCCCTAAGTTTAAGATGATAAAGTAAAAAAAAGATATTTACAACTCTTTTTTTATTGGGACAAGTTTGCTCTTGCAGATGCAACAAAAAGTTGGTCGCTTGCATTTCAGCAAGACACCTGTTGCCTTTTCTATACATCTGCTCAGGTAGTAAAAGCTACAACAAGGAGAAGGACTTCCAGGAAACAGCTTACTATCCAGAGCTTCCCTCACATTCATAGACAAACTCTTTGGGATCTACTCTATCAATCAGAAAACGCTTCTATGCCTATTGCAGCTTGGAAGTGCAACCTGGGACACCGATCTCTTGGGGGTAAATGCACCAACATGTCCTTCTCAGATATCATGCACAGGGCTGCACAGGGCTCTCCTGGTGAGGTAGAAGTCCTTTAGTCAACACATACTGCAGCATCCACAGAGGGACCCATGGTGGAGAAAATCCAGGGAAACTGTTTGCCCCAAGCAAATCTGCTGTGCAACCAGTGGGCTGGTGCTGGATTTACATCACAATGAGCCCAGACTGAGCACAGCCCTGTAAGTGGAGCTGTGGGAGCACAGGGGAAAGTTCTCACCTAGCACACCTTAAAGAAAAGGTACAGTCTAAACTCCTTTATAGTCAAAGCGGGAATGGGCATAATTTAAAGCTGTACAGCTTAAAAATGAAAAATAAAAAAATGCATTCACCCTCTTTTTCCTTCCACACTTTCATCTGGTGGAAAATCTGATTCAAAAGAGAGTAGTTGCTTTGGAAAATCTGGCTAGTGTGTCAGTTCACTTTGAAAAAGAGTGGAGAACAAAAAAGCCCAGCTCCTGAGCTCATGATGACCCTTAAGGGAACTTAATTAAAGGTGATGGTGAACGAAAGGTAGGCAGTTAAGTGTCTACCCCAGACAGGATATGGTGAGCCAGACTTTACAATATGTGTAGAGATGTCTGATTTTTGCCCCCATCTCTCCTTCCCAGGTGAATGCTGGAGCAGGGGAGGAGGTAAGCATAGCAGTGCCATTTCTTCACTCCTGTTCCCCAGGGAATTGATCTCACAAAATTTGTATTTCACTCTGCTTTTTTTCACTCATATCAGGAATCTGACCCAGAACTTGCCTGCCACTTACAAAAAAGGAAAAAGAAAGAAAGAAAGAAATCCTGTGCAAATAGGGGTCATGTTCCAGTGAACTCATGCTAAACATAACTTTTTCATTTCAGCTCTCCCGCCCGCCTGGTGGCTCAGCACTTAATGCCTCTATTCTTATCACTCTACAGCCCTATAAAGACAAAACCTCTGCAGCATACAGCAGTAAGATAGCAGGCGTCATGGGGCTAGGTTACAGGACTTTTCATCTAAGTGGAATAATTATTATCATTTTACTTCGCCTCCTGCCATTCCTTTCTCTATTCTCCAGTACAGAATTTTGCATTTGCTCTCCATTTTCACACTGCTTCATTAAAATCTCTCTCCAGTGCTCTCTGCTGCAGCTGCCCACAGACCTTCCAAACTCTCTTGCCAGTAAGATCGGGCTGCAAATACCCCAGGCTGCTCTGGGAAGAGGATGAGCAGCCCATCGCTGGAGCAAACCAGCAATACAACAGGCAGCAATCTATAAGAGCTTTTTTTGAAACTTCGATTTTCCGTGCTTTGTCTGGTGCTAGACGGGGGAACTGTGAAGCAGCATGGTGTGGCTGTTAGCTTGTTACAGCAAGCAGAGATGAAACTGTATGAAACTGATTAAATCAAAAGTAGGGGGGACATGTTCCAAACTATTTTTTTTTTTTTTTAAGAAATCCTGTGCTTTTTTTGTCCTTTCTTACCCATAGAAGAGTTGCTATCTTAATTTTGTTTTCATACTTCATCAAAATCAGGGAGTCAAGCCTACCTTTGGCACAGGACTGCTGTGTGACCTTGACAAGTTACTCTAACGAGATTGTGCTGATGCTCACCAAACTCTGAAAATGAGACCACAAGGGCACTTCAGTGTGGATGAGATGTCCACATTTCACATGGTAAATTTAATCACTTTGCCCTCCAATTTCCCTACTTACAAGAAATGAAGCTAATAACATTTTATCTATCTCAGTACTTTAGTGAGGCAAGAAATTGCAGTGACTGGCATACAATTCTAGCAAAAGTTGATTCATTTTTAAAGGCAATTTAGGATGGTAAGATGAAGGTGCTATATAAATGCAAAATATCTCACAAAAATTTTTGGGTTTTTTTCCTCTGGATACATAGTTCATACTTGCAAAAATGTATATCAAATCTTTGTCTTATTAAATATAAAGCCAATGTCAAAGAAAGTGGATTAATATTATCTTGTTTTCCTGTCAGAAAAATATTAACATTTGCAATACAGATGAAGAATGAGAAATAAATAATTGTTACAGAAAGCAACTTCAATTTGGAAGATGTGCTCAAAGTCTCACACTAACAAAATGTCAAAGGCTTTCTAATAATTATAAATCATAAGTTTCTGACACAGAAGGCTACTTTGCTTTGGACTTCATATAATGGATAAAGATGAATTAATCACTGGAGTAGAAGTTGTTTGTTGCCTAGGAACCAATGATCATGACCTCATTGCATACAGTATACTCAAACAAAGGACAGTCCCAAAGAATAAAATATATCTGATGCTTCAGAATGGCTACTTCCAAAAATCTAAAGGCAACTCTGAATTACATCAGCTCAAAGAAAAACATATATTTTAGTGAAATATTTTAAAGGAACTGTGCTTATATATATATTTTTATTTTATTTTATTTTTAGGGTAGTAAAACACTGAAAAACATTGCCCAGCATGATGGTGGAAGCCCCATCCGTGGAGAAATTCAAGATCAGCCTGGATGGAGCTCTGAGCAACCTAATCTAACTGTAGGTGTCTCTGTACATGGCAGGGAAGTTGGACTAGATGATATTTAATTCCTTCCAACTCAGACAATTCTATTGTTCTAACTTTCTAATGAGAGTCCTAGAAGAGTTAGCTGTTGAGATCTTTGTGCCAGTGACAATACTTTTTAATGAACCTGATGATGATGATGATGTTTGAAAAGAGTGGAGGACATATGGTTTGAATAAATTATTAAATGGATGGACAGAATTCTGGATAATTACCAGTTGATTAGTTTAGCATATTTTCCAAGCAAAACAATGGAAAAGATAGTGTGTCCTTCAAGATTAATTCATGTCAGTCAAGTAGGTGCTGTTAAACAAAATCAGGTTACGATCTAACAGATTAAAAGATCATATTGTAAAGGTGACTTAAGATGTTACTTACTTTGGAAAATGTTTAGTCATTTAAAATATTAGAACATTATATTGTTATAAGAAATTGTATTTTATTATCTATAGAACGCCAACTCGATGAATTTAGGAAAGGCTAAATGACAACTCTTGAACATTGATGGGGAAATTTCAGTGAAAGGGGGTGTTCTCAGTGGACTTCTTTAAGGATTGCCACTACACCTTACATCATTCAACATCATTAATCAAGACTAATAAGAAAAAAATCCTGCCAATTTAGAGATTAGTGAAACAGTATAACATGACAGGAAGCGGACATTCATTTAGAGCAATCCATCTGTTCAATAAACGAGGATCTACTGAAAGAAAATGTATTTTAATAAGTTGCTGAACTTCTATTGAAAGATGAAGCCATAACATCTAAAATGCAGGTTTCTGTTAATTGGAAGGTAATTACAGAGAAAGAATAATCTTTTATCTTTCTTCTATCCTCTATCTCTAAGCCTCTCTGAGTTGACTGAACTTTCCATTTGCTCAAGAACAGCTACCCTTATGTTTTAAATGGAAGATCATTTGCCACAGGTCAAAGAAGAAGTATGGTTCAAGGAACTGTTAGCTGTTCAAATATACAGGACATCAGACTAGATTTCTGGTTGCTTCTTCTAGTCCTAAACCCTGTAAATCACAAGAAGCTTAACACATAGGAGTGTCAGCAAGGAAGGAGTTAAGGATTTTGCTGATTAGTCTTTGATATGTTTTCAGTTAAACAGTTGTCCGATGTTAAAGCCAGAAATCTGGGGAGCAGTGACAAGATGTCACTACTGTAAGGCTGAAGAGCCGCAATTTGTTTGCTGAGCAACTCATAATGAGTCCAATAACTCCAGACAGAGAAGACCAGTCTGCACAGAAAATGTGGAGGACGTTGTATTCTTTAACGTCCTCCTGAAGGACATTTGTCCTGACTGCAGACTGGTGCTCAGAGCACTCTTCTGGGAGACTGGATAAACTAGTTTGAATTCCCAAACAGAATCATCTTCTAAACAAAGCTTTTTAGATCCACATTTGAGATTTGGACTTTTATTTCACTTTCCCCCATCCCAACTCAGACATGCTCCTGGTCATCTTCTCAAGTCATAAATAGTACCTCAGTATTTTCTAGAAACCTTGAATGGCATTACTCTTCTCCTTCCTTTTCTTCAGTTCAACAGTTAGCAGGTGGTTTGAATGAACTGTGAAGAAGAAAGAATACGAAGTTAGTTCTTAGGAATCGTAGGGGAAAAAAAATAATAATACAATCCATGTTTTGTCATGGACCTACAATGTGAGTGCAGGATTTATTTTCATATTTATCCCACTCTTGGCACATTTTCAATGCTTTCAATAAACTGTAATGTCATCATTACTGAAATATATATTCCTCACCACAGTTTGTCACTATTTTTTTTCTTTTTTTGGCATTTTTGCTTTACCTTCAAGCAGCATTATGGTTTTATCAGGTCTGTGAAGTGCTATCACATCTTTGTACTTCAATAAACTGACCTTGTTCTCAAAATTATTTATTATCAATGTATTTTAGTAGGACAGTAATATATGCTTCGTAAGTACATAAAACTTCTGTTAAAATGTATTCAACCAAAGTAAATCTAAATTCTCCTCAGTTCCTCCCTGATTTGAAATAGCCACTCTTGCAAGCGTGTCTTCTCTTATATGCCCCCACTGCTTGAAATTTTTAGATAGTTTTGAAATTATCTTGCATTTGCTTTTCTTTTCCACAGCAGTCAATAAGGCTTTCTTGAACATTTAAATCTTAAATAAATTTACTTAGTAATTGACACTCTTTGAAAAATCTAGGTGCAAACACATGAAGGACTTCCCAAGCCTGAGGTGGCACATCTGCTCCTCAGATTTGGCAAAGCATTTACTCTCCTCATCCATTTTCTCCCAACACCTGTCCTGACCCCAACACCTGCTAAGACAAGACAGGCCTCGCAGCATTAAGCAGACATCAGTGATGTGTACCGCCAATTCTAAAATCCACATTATGTCAGAAAAGGACAGAAAGGAGGGTCTGAAAAGCAAACTAACCTTGAAAAAAATTGCCCAAATGGGCCAAGCCAGCATATGTGAGAGATCTTCACAGAGAATGTAACAGCAACACTGAAACATTTTAAATAGTCAAAACAGGAAAAAGAGTTCAACTTAAGTGTAATCATGCCACAAGAGTTGTCCGAATAGTTCTTGGATCAATTCTCATTATGCTACTTGGAGTAATGTCAGAGCTTACTGGTTATCTTCCAGAGAATCTACCAGCTGCCCGCTATCAACATAACTGCGCTGCTACACTCGTCCTTTTCTCTTCATTCCAAATCTGACTACTATTGTTTTAAAAGTTCTTTCCCCCAAACAGCAAAGAGATCCTATTTTTGTGCAGTTGTATTAAGAACAGCCATTTTGTGAGCAAGCACTTGACCTGTTCCACACACTTACAAATATATGAATTCCTAAGTATTTCAGATAAACTGTTCTTAATTATCGCACTATAAATAAGTTTGTGAAAAATTAAGATGTATTTTATCCTGAGTACTCTGTAGTTCTGCTTGGAAATAACACTTGTATGAATCACACATTCTCCTTGGCAATGTAGCAGTCATTTTGCACTGTCTAAAACACTGTGTAAAACATTATCACACCTGAGGAGTTGATGCTGAAGCCACAGGCAAAGCTGGGACTGCATGCAGTAAAACATAGGAGATATGAAACTTACAAAGAAAAGCATGGAAAGGATCTTAAGCAACTGAACTAGGAGATGAGTGTTTGGCTCTTGCCCACCTGGCTGTTTCATAAGCAAAGAGCCAAGGAGGTTGTGGATGCCCTGGAGGCATTCAAGGCCAGGCTGGATGTGGTTCTGGGCAGCCTGGTCTAGTGGTTGGCGACTCTGCACTAGATGATCATCATCATCCTTTTCAACCCAGACCATTCTATGATTCTATAAGTCACTGGAAAGTTGAGGATCAACACAGAAAAGACTTTGGTATTTTCTTCTTTGGTAGATGTTTGGCACATCTACCCAGCTGATCTACATCTACTGCACACGCACATCTGTATTTGGATGCAATAAGCAATGACATTGTGAAAGGCACTATAACATCTTAAATGTTCCATAGGTAAGGCTAATGGACAAAAAAAAAAAGAGGAAGAGCACTGTGGCAGGAAACTCACTGTCTCACATCTGAACAAAATGCTGGTTGTTTCCATATGTATTTGTCAGATCAGCCACTAGGTTGAAGGAGAAAAACGGAGCTAAAAATCTGCATGACTGCAAAGGTTGATCACTTCCGACAATCATTGGCAATGGGGAAATGCATGTTCTATGAATGAAGTCCTGGCTTCATTAATTGTGACAACATTTTGTCAGCTGAGCTCTTTTAGGATTAGAATTTATCCCTGAAGAGCAAATAAATGATCCGTAGGTAACTAAACAGAGTTACAGTGAGACAAATCTAATGCTGAAACAGAAATAAGCAGGAAGAATACCAAACTTACCATTGTACTGCAATTTTCACAGAGCAAGGGATTTCAGCCATATCTCCCTACAGAGTCAGAGGAAAGAAATAAGGAGGAATCATTTTTTATTGGAAGCGTGTTCTTACATATATACATTTAATTCTTACTGTATTTATTTTACTCAGTTAGATTTCAGCCTATTGTCAATACAATTTGAAAACTTCAGTCCTAATTCAGTAAATCTTTTTATTTTCAGACTGTGAGGGTGAAATATCCTTGACTGAGTAAATCGTATTTCAGGCACATCCTGTGATGCACTGTGGGTCTCTGTGGCACATAAGCACATACATAAGTACACGAACCGGGAACTTTTTGTGCAAAAAAGATAACTGTCCCTATGCAGCATCAGGCTGCAAGTATCTAAAGGGGGACTGTAAGAAAGAAGGGGACCAATTCTTTAGCCAGGTGTGTTGGGATAGGACAAGGGGAAATGGATTCAGACTAAAAGAGGGAAGATCCGATCGGATATAGGGAAGATTTTTTTTATATGTATTAAGGGTGGTGAGGCACTGGTTGCTCAGATAGGTGGTGGATGCCCCAAGACTGGGGGCACAAAAGGTCAGGCTGGATGGAGCTCTGAGCACCTGATTGAGCTGCAGGCATCCCTGTTCATGATCTTGCTCCCTTATAATTCAAAAAATTTTATGATGAAAACAGTCACAATGGCATCAATTGCCCACAAATTACTGGGAGCAGTGCACAATGGCATCTCACCACCCACACCCTCTTAGCAGCATTCACCACCAGTGCTCAGGTCTCAGCCACGCAATGTCCCCTCCCTGTAATCAAGGTGACGTGCAGGTGGCTCCTAACTGAGGTGTGCTGCTGTGTCTCTTTACTGGGCTCAATGACACTAAAAAAGCAGATAGGTGGTAAGTGCTAGATGTAATTGATTATTTCCAGCAAGGAGAGTTGCTTCATCTCACATACTCTTGGACCTCCCTGTGTTCAGCTGCTAAGTTTCACATTTTTCTCAAATAATTTCAGCTTTTCAAGGAATGAGCAAGGGATAGGAGGAGGGAGGGAAACATTCCACAGCTCTGGCTTACAGACCACACCAAAACGTTCTCAGCAGGGCCACGAGCACAATCTGAAACCAGAGATAATTTACTGCGCTATTTCATTACAAAATAAATTGTTTATGATACTTTGTGAAACACACACTCCAGTGTCCATGAAAACAGAATCTGTATTTATGAGGCAACACTTGCAAGAGGTAGTATAATTTTAGTGTCTTATACTTGAACTATGCTAAAAATACATTACTTTGTCATCAGAGAACGGTCATAGTGAAAAAAAAAAAAGAAAAAAGAAACATACAAGATCACAACCTTGAAGACTGGACAGCTCTGAGCAGCTGAGAGCTGGGCCAGGAGTTGCAGCAGTCCACTTGCCAAAGGTCCGTTGGTGCAGGGCTGAAAAGCCCAGCCCTCAGTAGGCTGCTTCCCTCTGCAGCCAGCCTCTGCTGGACAAAATCCTGCAGCAGCTCCAGGGCTGGTGGAGAAAGTAAAGGGTTCATCTGGAGCCCTCGGGGCCGTACTTCCACCTGGGTCCCCCCAGCCTGCAAAGCAGTCGGCAGTGGGCAGCTGCATTCTGGCTGCGAGGTGATGCGTTCCCACGTGTCAGCTTTCTGGAACACAGTGGTAGCAGCTGAGAACAGTCAGAAGTGTTGAAGTATGTGCACAATCATCAGAAAGTGAGGGAGAGAGCCTCCGCTAATGAGAGAGAAGGTAAATAGAGCCTGAGAAACTGGAAACATTCTTTGGTTTGGCTTACAGCAGGGAAAAAAATCTTAAAAGGCATTGTGCACAGCAGAGAGGCCATTCATCACAGGGAATGCACTTCCTCGAGTACAGTAGGGACATGTGGAAGCCTGTCGTTTTTCTGGCCATTACTCAACAGCTTCCCAGAATTTCAGAATATGCCGGTCCCTCCTCGAGACCCAGGTAAAGCGTCCTGGCTCCAGAGAGACCAACATGAAGATGATGGCATAGAGTGAGGTTTGGATGGAAGAAGGCATCACTTTGCGAGGCCTAGGAAGCTCACCATGAATTCAACACCAGTGCCTAGGCTGTAGAAGCACAGACAACCTCTCCTAAAGCCCAGCGGTATCTTGGGCTCCATCAAAAGAGGGGTGGTCAGCATAGAGAGGGAGGAGATTGCCCCCTCTGCGCTGTCCTTGTGAGGTCCCATCCAAAGTACTGTGTCCAGGTCTGGAGCCCCCAGTACAGGATGGATGTGGAGCTGTTGGAGCGGGTCCAGAGAAGGACTACAAGGATGATCAGAGGGCTGGAGCACTTCTCCTACAAAGACAGGCTGAGGGAGCTGGGTTTGTTCAGTCTGGAGAAAAGAATGCTCGGGGGAGACCTCATTGTGGCATTCTAATACTTGAAGGGAGTTTACAAGCAAGAGAGAAATCAAATTTTTACACAGTCTGATAGTGATAGGACAAGGGGGAATGCTTTGAAACTAAAAGAGTGGAGATTTAGATTAGATGCCAGAGGGAAATTTTTCACTAAGCGGGTGGAGAGGCACAGGCACAGGCTGCCTAGAGAAGCTGTGGATACCTCATCCCCAGAGGTATTCAAGGCCAGGTTGGATGACCCTGAGCAGTCTGTTTTGGTATGTCGCAGCCCTGTCCACAGCAGGAGCATTGGAACTGGATGGCCTTTGAGGTCCCTTTCAACCCAAACCATTCTACGATTCTATCTTGCTTGCCTTATGTGTGAGATAAGTGTCCTAGGAACTGCTTAAGTTGTAGGTGGATATCTTCTTTCTATGTGATCCATGAAATGCTGAAACTGATAGAATACTTGCCATTCTGCTATGGCAAGCATTAAAAAAATTACAGAAAACTAAATTCTCTCACCCATTTTAGCATCTCAAAAGTGCCATTTCTCTAAAAGTGAGAAGTACTTGAATCTGCAAATCCAGAATAAGGCACAGTTTTTGCATTGTACTAGCGACCAACTAGCGATGGATATGACCTAGGATCTCTTTATGTCTGCGTAAGCTGAAAAACCAATCTCTGCTGACACTCATGTATCAGAGCTTGACAGTTCTTAAAAGTTTTAATTTCATATAAAGCATCCTGGTTTAGTAGCAACACCAGGCTCTTACCTCACTCAGTTCACCTCAGTGGCTGACACTGCCCTTGTAAGGTTGCACACACAAACTCATTCTCTACAAAACCCCCCCAAACGGAGGCAAATTCAATCTGAAACAAAAATATTTCACTAAATCCCTTGTGAGGTAGTAATAAGCTTCAGCAAGCATCAAGGGATAGACCTAGTGAAGACTTTCCTGCCTTGTGGTTTTGCCTCTAATGTATGGGTAGCAATAATATTTGTGCCAACATTTCTCTGTTAGCAGTGCAACTGACCATTTCTGGTGGAGAAATGGTAGGGGAAAAGTTTTTCCAAGAAGCCGTGAACATTAAAATACATGAACTGCATATTGCACATACATGAACTGCATGTTGCACAGAATTGTGCAAACACTAGCACTTTTTGTCAGTGAGACTGCAGATGAGGCTCAGTACTCTCTTCTGCAGCCCCATGGAACCCTTGATGTGCTGCCACCAGCTGCACATTGCAGCCTCCCAGCCAGAACAACTTTCTGTGGCTGCACTGTTGTCTCAACAAAGAGTGAAGTTATAAGGGAGAGCCATCAGCTCCATACAAAACTGCAAATGCTTTTCCATGTTTATAGTATGAACACCTCCATAAAAATCCAAGTAGCGGATGAATGTTGAAAAATCCTTTTGAAAGGTGCAGGCTTAAGCAGAATTCTTTTGTCACTGCTGCTGTGAACATCACTGACAGCTCCGTGACAATGTAAATCCAGAAGGAGGGAGGGCAGCACAGACCCTGTCACTTTAACTCCTTATTGAAACTTGTTTAATGGGACTTCATGTTCAACCATGTGAACTTTGAAATACCCAAGTTCAAATTTCACCTTCAGACTTCCCATCTGTTCTTATTTCAACCTCAGACTTTCCATCTGCTCCTATCGAGGCCTTTCTAATGCCATGCCCACTCAGACGGTATGGTTTTACCAGGTGCTTCTGTCTTGGAAATTTTATAGCATATAAGAAACAATAAAAATTTATGTTGTGCATGTTACCTATGTTAATTAATTCCATTGCGCAACAATGTTTCTTAAGTGATATTGTCCAGAAAGTCTGTTAAAATCTACTGTAGACAAATACTGCAATTCTTTATAGTTCCTAGCGCCAGATGGGTTTGGAGTTCAGACATTTGCACTAATGCATTTTGCACTTGGGTGCTGTGCTGGAAAAAATCAACTCCCAGTGACAAAGAGTTAACGCAAAACTACTGCTGTTAGCTAGGAGCAGTGAATGCAAGGTGGAGGTGTTGTTTTGTGTACTAATTGCTGCTGGAAAGGAGTATCTGATAAACCGTTAGTATGCCATTTTACAAATTAAGAAAAAAAAGTGAAAGATGTTATTTCCTAATGCTAATATGTAAATATTTTCATGTCTGGAGGAGCAAGAATGTGCTGGCTAACAACCAAAGATGTGCTGGATAAAATCCCCTCCACCTGTTCAGAGAGCCGTTGTGCTAGAAGAGAAAGATAATGAAATAAACAGCATTAAGTCCCCCACCATAGCCAGTTCAGTAAGAATAATTTGTGTACTAGAAAAAGATCTGCTGTCCAAGGCATTCCTATAATTTCTTGCCTCAAATCAGTGAGCTCAGAGCCAACCAAATATTCCGCACTCCGAGGGCACACAGGGGGTTACACAGTGGGGCTTGTTTTGGACAGGGCTTTTTGTTTGCTTGTTTGTTCCACGAGGCTGGATAAACAAGGCATTATGCCAAGTGAGAGTTTCCTTCCTTCGCTTTTCCTCTCTCTGAGGCACTCCAGTGGCTGCAGCTCCTACACGTAAGGAATCCAGAATGAGTCCAGGGATTTCACATTTGAACCCAACCACTGTTAGATACCAGACAACAAGGGCTTCCCCCCAGCACCATTTCAAAAGCAGCCTCCTGCAAAAGACACTGTCATCTCCACCTCTGCGGGTAGCTCCCCAACGGCCAAACAGAATTTGTTTTTAAGTGGCAGATCCATCAACACCACATCATGGAGGTTAAAAGGTGCAGAGCCATTGACAAGGGAATGGCTCTCAGCAATAAAAATGGAAGGAGGAGATTGACTCACATTCATTTTCCTCAGGAAAAAGAAAAAAGAGGAAGGAAGACAGGGAAAGGACAGGAAGTGCAGACCAGTGACTATTTCTGTGAACACAAAGCTTCGGTATTATCTTGTCCAACAATTTTTGGAAGCAGACAAACAGCTACAATTAATGCTGTTCATTTGTTCAAGATTCAAAAGGGAAATTGTAATATTGTGAGAATGGGCATTAACGATAATGCTGTGATTCAAGAGTACTTTTGTGAATAAAAGAAATAAGTAGAATTTCCTGTTATTTTTGCTTTTATAGTATGTCATGTCTATAAATCCTCACACAGCTGTGGTTATTTGTCATGATAATCACGAATCTTCATACTTTACTCACATTGTATTGCATTTGTGATCTATTTCTGTAAAAGATGCCAATGCTGCAATTATCTCTATACTTCATTCCATATTATTTTGTTTTTAAAGTCATTCTCTTTGACGGAGAAGAGACAATACCTGTGTGAATTACTGATAAGTCTTGATACACAGATAAAGATTATATGGATAGAATGGCCATATTACATGCAAACCACAGACTAAAATTTGATTTCAGAAACTATTCAATGAATATTTATGTATAACAAATATATTCATGAACAAAAAAGAAGGCCACATTTGCAATTAATATTTGTCTTGAATAATTTTGATTTACAAATACGGACATTTTGTACAAGTTCCCTAATTATCAGTTAGTTTGCATGTTCATGAACCAGAATATTCTAATGAAAATTGAGAAAACAAGTTAATATCCATTTCTACTAACAAGTCTTTTCTTGTTAGTAAAGAAAAGTAGTAAAGTAAAGTAGTAAAAAGTCTTGAGACTTTTCTTCTATTTTCGTGTCTTCTAAAACATCTCAGATAATGCATTATTACTTAGTTGCAGGTAAGCATCTTTCTGAGACTGACACTAGGTTTAAAATTCATAGATATTAATATGATCATGACTCATTACCATTTCACTCATTATTTTTTATTTGAATAGTGATGAGACGGAAGGACTTTTGAGTATTAGTTATAGGATACAGAGACTTCATTTTCTAATTTTCTAATTTTCATTTTCAGATACTTCCCAAATTTATAGTGGCCAAAATTGCTATCATTTGTTGACAAATAAATAAGCTACAGTATGAGAAATTTGTGGTCAAATGTAGGTGCCTTTCATGCTCTGAAGTTAAGTTTACCACCAACTTGTCACCAGAGTACTATGGAATCACTCCCAGAGAAGGTGGTGGAAATCCCATCAATCCTAAGGCTACAGCTGAAGAAACCATTGGCAAAAGACAGCAATGCTCCCCAGAGCAATTCCATACCAACAGCAAAGAGTTGGAGAAATCTGATGTGATTCTGCTCTGCTGATTAATCTGAATGGAAACATAACACTGAGGATACTCGTTATTCTTCCTTTTTCTTCTGGAATATTTGTGAGTTCTCAATAAAGGACTTTTCTGGACTGATGTTTAAAAAAATCATATACCCCACACAGCTTCATTGCATTTTATCTGACCGTACATCATATGGATAGATAAGAATGATCGCAATGAGGAACTAAAAGGGCTTGATTTGTGCATAATTCTACTCTGAAAAGTTAGTTTCAGTACAAATCCCTGTTATTTCCAGGAAAGCTGCTAGAGGACAGGGCCTCACAAATCAGTACATCACTTTCACTTGTAAGTTATAGGAAATTACAAGATGATTTAGCCACTTCTCAACAACTAGTATCAGACAGTTGAAGGTGAAATTCCTGTTTACCCACCTCTGAGTAGAGTTTATCAGCACAGGCCAGCTGTGGCCTGCTCCCCACTGCTCACATCTCTTGTCATTTAAACAATGGTCAGCAAAGGCATTTTTTTATCCCAGAAGTTCCCTTTTCAAAGCTCTGCTTTATGCATAAACTTATCTCTGCTGCAAATTTGCCACCTGCAGCCCAATCGCAGCCTCTCTCATCTTCTCACACTACTGGCTGAGATGCCTCCTAGCTAACTTCAGCCAAAGAAGTTATGCTAGCTTAATTCAAAAGAGTAATTTTTTGTCTACACTTCTCATTTTCAGCTTTATAGGAATGTATGGATCCCATCTGTCCCATGGACTTGTAACAGTTCAGATGAAGTAGTAGGTCTCTAACTGTCACTACCTGAATCATGGAAGGTTTGGTCTGTTTTCCATCCCAGACTTCCATGTCACAGCCTAAAGTATCCTGAGGATAACTGGTCTGAGTCTTAAAGACAGATGTAAAGAAGCCACTGAGAACCTCAGCCTTTTCCTTATCCTTCGTGTTCATGTTCATCACCTCCAGTAAAAACTGGAGATTCTCCTTAGCCCTCCTCTTTCTAATAATACATTTGTAGAAAATTTTTTGTTGGCTTCTACTGCAGTGGCCAAGTTGAGCTCAAGCTGCGATTCAGCCTTTCTAAATTTCTTCCTGCATACCCTAGCAACTTCTCTGTACTCTCCCTGAGTTGTCTGACCCTTCTTCCACAAGAGATAGACTCTTTTTCTCCTGGAGTCTCATGTTCCCTCTTAATCCATGCCAGTCTTCTTCCCCTCTGGCTCATCTTACTGCACAGGGTGACAGCCTGTTCCTGCACCTCTAAGATTTTCTTCTTGAGGAGTGACGAGCCTTCCTGGACCCCTTTACTCTTTAGGACTGAATGCCAATTGACCCTCCCTACCAGGGTCCATTCTCTAGAAGTTCAGGGTAACAGTTTTGATGGACACCCTCCTGACTTCACCAAGAACTGAGAACTCTTACCATTTCATGGTCACTGTGTCCAAGACAGCTCCCAGCCTCCACATCTCCAACCAGTCTTTCTCTGTGAGCAGCAGGTCGAGTGGGGCACTTCCTCTGTTAGGCCTTCTTATCACCTGCATCAGGAAGTTATTTTCCACAAATTTCAGGAACTTCCTAGACTGCTTCTTCTGCACTGTATTATATTTGCAGCACATATCAGGGGAGCTGAAGTCCCCCATGACAACAAGGGCTGGAAATGGTGCAACTTCTACCAACTGCTTATAGGACACCTCAGTCATCTCTTCATCCTGATAAGGTGGTCAGACCCTCACTAGATGTCCACTTTTTGGCCGACCTGCTAATCCTTACCCATAGGGACTCAACCTTATCATTCCTAGCCCCAAGTTCAACAACATCAACACACTCTCTAACGTAGAGAAACACACCACCACCCCTCCTTCCTTGCCTATCCCTTCTGAAGAGCTTATAGTATTCCAATGCAGCATTCCAGTCATGGGAGAAATCCCACCATGTTTCAGTAATGACAATTAAGTCATAGTTTGCCTGTCACACAGTGACTTCCAGCTCCTTCTGTCTGTTGCCCATGCTGTATGTATTGGTGTAGATGCACTTCTGTTGAGCCATTTGTTTCCCTCCAACTACAGTGTTGTTTCTCCAGATTAATCTAAGTGAGCCTCATTTTATTATATTATGATATTACATTCATAATGAATCCAGCAGGAGACATATCAACTCAGTTAGAATTTATTGCATTTTTAATTCAGGACAAAGACTTTCCTGGAATCAAACACATCATCATAATTTTAATAATTCACAATAAATTAGAAGTGAAGTGAAAAACACACAACAGTGTCTTTTGTTATTGCTCTGTGTTGTGTAAGGATGATGGGCAGGGTTTAGATGATGACACTTGTTTTATAACAGAATTCTCTCCTGTTTTTTTCCTGATTTATTTTTTTATAAATAGAAGTTCTTCATTTCTTTCTTCTTCCTGGAGGATTTTCCCAGCTGTGGGACTGGCACTTGGAGTATCTTTGTGCACAACTTCTTCCAGTCTGTGAAAGGGAGTTTGACAAGCCTCCTATTCCATCAAGAACTTGTAGCTCTGTATGTTGGGCTTTGGCTGGAAATACACTACTGTACTTACATAAACTACACTGAGGATGAGTTTCTCCTTAACATTCTCTGCTTTTGAAATGCTGGAAATGTCAGTTATGAATAGATCGTGATTATAGGCGTGTCCTGAGCTAATAACTGGTTTGGGGAGGGAACTGATTAGGCTTTTAAAGAAAGAAAAACCTACTTTGACTCAAAAATGCACATTTTCTTTTTCTTCTTAACAAAATAATAATAACAATAGGGGAGAAAAACAGTTGATTTATACAATCTGGAATAACACATGAATTTTAAGACTAAGTTTCACATTTTGGGGAAAGTTCCTTTTATCAGTGTCATTGAGGGTTGAGATGAAAGTCCAGATGAACTTCCAGGTTCTAGATCCAGACTGGTGCTCTCTAGCAGAAGACATTCTTCTTGGCTGGATTGTGGAAATGGGCTCCCATGGCATCTCATTTACTGATTGAGCATTGTTAGACACTAAGCGAGTCAAAAAGAACCACAAGAGACTCCTCACTAGTATGACAAGAATGGCATCTACATGCCATAACTGATGCCAATGAATATTTAAATATATAGTAGAAAGGAAGACTTAATCAGCATGTGAATCTCTCCAGATCAATTACAACAGCACAGGTACAGAAAGGACAAAAAATAATTCCCAAATTGCAGCTGCCGCCTCAGCTTCTTGGACTGTCATCCAGCAGCAACTTTAGCTTCTCAGGAATTTCCTGAGAAGTAGAGAAATTTCTGTGGCCAATTGCAATATTTTCAGTGCTGTCCTGCTTCTTGATTCTCACTATGGATTATGTAAACCCAATGTTACTTGCTCATCTTCAGCACACATAAACTCTAGTTTAGATGTCCAGGTAGACTGAGAAGTCAAGTTGTTTGACTAAAATGGATTAACACAATTTTTAGAGACTGTAGAAAAGTGAAAACAGCAGAAGCCATAGACATGCAAGTGAGAGCTAAAACCACAGAACACAGGAGGATTTGTTTGGGTCCTACAGCGAGTGCAATTTTGAACACCAGTGTCTCCTGGAAGAGAGAGATAGGGACAGGAAAAAATTACTGCCTTCTGCATCTGATTGCTCAAACAGAACAAAATATATGAGGATCACTCACCAACTTGTTACTGCAGGTTGACATCCTGCTTTCCCAAATAGGATGTATCTGTGAATTTGCCTCAAAAGAGTAGGCACCAAAAAGCAGCAAGGACTTCTTACTGATGTGAACTGCCAGATTCTATACAAGCAACACACTAACAATTTCCATGAGACAACAGAGTTATGAACAAGGTATACGCTGTCCTCTCCATACTAATCTGAGATCAAATGCTTCCATGACTTTTGATATTAACTGTAATAGCACATTCCAACATGCCAGCACTATTGATCTTTCAAGATCATCCATGAACTGCCCATTAGCAAAGAATGTAGTATCACAACCAGGAGGGAGAATCCTCTTTCCAGAAAAGAGCCAATTCCTATGCTTCACATAAATCTGGATGAGAGATTTACAGGATTGCATAGGACATCCATCCTTCCTGGTAGTACTTAAAACTGGACTATATTCACTGACAGTTTTCAAAGTAGTTTACACTGACTGCTGATACTCCTCCTTCATGCTCCAGTCCATCCTCAAATCAGTACTCCTAATACCAGTATGACTTTTCACCTCAATCCTGTTTTGGGTGCTTCCCCACCAAAAGTTAGTAATAGGACTAACATCATCTAGCTTGAGCTGAAATATTGTTGAGCACCTCAAAGGACCTAAATTCTCATACACAATCACAAGACCCTGCCTAGCAAGGTGAGTGGAACCAAGACATATAGCCTGGTGGTATTTCATAGATGAGCAAGGATATCCCACATAAGGCTCCAGAGGACCCTGATTTATAAGCATACAACTGATTAATTCAGCACTAAATTCAGAGCAATAAAAAAAATCTGGGTCTGGAGCTGCAAGATTCATAGGGTTCAAGGTTAATTTAGGCAGCAAGTGAGGTGAAATCCAGATCTTCCTCAGCCTGAACCCACATCTCATGTCTCAGGGGGTAGCCAGTAATTAGACTCCTGGACTGCCAAGATAGTATTCTCCCTTCCCTCTGAAGCTGGGCACAGAAAGTAAAAGTAATCATGATTCATGGCTGAGAAGAATGTGTGAAATTAAAAATAAAGCAAAGGAGCAGGTTTAATAATTTTCAAAGTCTGAATTGAATCTTTCTTTGAATTCTTAGAGCCATGTAATCCAGGCAATATTTAAACTCCCTGATATACATGAAGTAGATTCTCATTCATGTTAATGTCCTTTATGTCCCGCCTTAATAGTTCATTTAAAGCTCTTTAGGTCTATTTACATCTCTAAAGCTGTGTAAAGGAGCCCTACTGTAAGTTAATGTCAGCTGGAAATATTTTCTTTGCTATTATTTATTCAGCTTTGTGTGAATTTCTTTGGTATGGAAACTATATGAAGCTTTAATTGAATGTGTCCCCAGAAGTCTTAAAATATTACTACTAGAGATAATCATTTCCAAGAACTGTTCTCTAGAATTATTTATGTACCAGCCTTGCTAAGTGATTATGAATTATCATACAGAATACTTGGGCTTTTGCCAGAACTTACATGAAATGGAAGTATTTACATAAGTGAAAGGGCTGCCTGAATTTTCTCATGGCTTTCTTGTATACTTGTAAAATTTTCCTACAATGTTGCATCACCAGCTACTTCATACTTTTGTCTAGATCATACAGTATGTAGTACTTCTCTGTGCAGAGAACTAGCAGAGTGTGTTTCCCAACATGTCTTTGGACATAAGGGGATTCCAGACAGTATGCCACGTTCACAGCAGTGACTTCAACCAAGGTTAAACCTAGCTCTGTGTCTTTACTGAGTTATTTTAGACTGAGAATAGCCCAACTAAGCTCCAAACAAAACCATTATGGGGTGCTGCTGTAGAGTTTTTCTATTTCTTATCACCAGAGCCAACGGCTGGCACATTGATCACTGCATAAGAGCTTGGCTGGTGTTTCATTCGGTTGTACTGAATCAAGCTGATCTTGCTAAGCTTTCATCTCAAATATAAACTATCTGAGTCACTGTAAATAAGTGCATCTATGGGATAAAATAACAATTGCTTTAAAAGGAAAATGTGGTATTTGCCTTATGTAAAAACAATTCATGTGTAAAATCTCTATTTATCTCCCTCATTCTTTGTCCATTGGGCATATCCTGCAGTTTCAACCACTGAAATGTAGCACACAAGGCTGTCAACCATGCTAACTTAAAGATCTTTGAAAAAAAGAATTGTCAAAGGAGATGGTTGATTTTCATAATATTTCAATTGCAAATGGTTGATTATTCTGAATTTCTTTCCCAAAGTAACCACTCTGAAAACCTGTTTCCTTCCTTCATGAAGCTCAAAACAATCTCACAGCCTTACCAGAATCTCTGTGGGGCCAGTTTTTCAAATTACCAGTAATTCCTGGAATAAAACCACTGTATCTCACTTCCAGCAATGCTTTACAAATTCTCTGGCTTCCTTTGAACTAAATGCTCCTTAGTTCCCTGCTTTATTCTTCCATCCTTCTCATCTGTCTGAGAGGCTCCGTTTCTTATTGTCAAAAGAAGGTAAATGTCTACTATTAGAGACAAAATGGAAATACCTGCCTGGGCCTGAATTCATTCCACTTAGCTGTAGACATCAAACTAAAATGCATTACCTAGAAGTTCTCTAGGCTGCCCATAGAGTCTGAGGAGAAAGAAAAGCATTACTGGAGGCAGAAATCTCTATAAAAAATTACCAGCTTGACTGTCTGGGAAAGATGACAGAGCAATTGGGTGACCAAGTCAAAGTTCACAAGGTTATCATGAACCTGGATCTGAGTTTACAGTTGATTCTTAAAACACCGATACAATAATTTTAACATATATTTCTGTTATGTTATTCAGCCTGAAAAATTAGATTTTCAGTAATGAGCTCACAGAATTATTTCATTTGGAAGGACGTTGGGAAATCATGTAGTCGAATCTCCTGCTGAAAAGAGGGCTAGCTCCAAAATCAAGTGAGATTGGTCAGAACCTTGTCCATTTGATTTCTGAACATGTCCAAGGGTAAAGACTCCATAACAACACTCTGATTTCATTTAAAAATAAACACGGTTGATAAGTAATATCGCACCTAAACACCTTGTGAGCTGTGAGTTTACGACCAGACACACCAGCAGAGAGAACAACATGGAAAATATTTATGGACGTTTTAATCAGAATGAACACAAACTTCTGGATAGATGAGCATCCAGGGAGGTGAGCCAGCATGAACACACAGTACAGCACTGAGCATTGCACAGATCTACTGCATCCAGGATCACACACATTGTTTTCAGGATGTCAGCACTTACAAAGATTTCCATGGATTGTGACCATGCACACTTTTACTGCAGCCCCACCTTATTGCCATACCTTCAGGAATAAATCAGATTTCTACACGCATTAAAAAAACATGTGAAGCCTTGACTTAGATTTGCTGCATGTGAAGACTTTACCTATCAACAGCACTCTCCAAAGCACATATACCATTATATGGATTAAGGGGAAAAACAAAGTATTAGCTCAGGAGTCCAGGTAGATAAAAGACAGGGTAAGAATCTAAAAGAACTCTGAAATATAAATGTCAACCCCAACAAATTTATTTTTATTATTCCTATGTCAGGTAACATTTTTTTCTTTTCAAAAAATTAACCACCACTTCAATAATTTGCACAAGGGTCTAAGGCTCTCTGTTTCAGGAACTTTACTGGGGAAAAAAAAGAAACATTCTATCTGCAGGCTCATGGGTGCTGTTATAAGAGCTTATGGATAGCAAATATTTCTTGTCAACTTCCAGCATTTGTTTTTGTTTCTTTTCCTAAAAGCTGTCCGTGCTGTCTCTTTTAGAAATTAATCCGAAATTTCAAAGACCACACACTTGGTTTTCCATTTATTTTTTTTCCAGAAGCCCCAAAAAGGGAGAGGAGCCTTGTTAGAATTATTTCTTTCCAGAATAGAGCTTGAACTGGAATTCCACTGGTGCAATGTTATTTTGTTCTGGCCTCTATCCATAAGTTCCATCTTCATATTAGAAGTTTATTGTCATGCTTAAGCTAGAACTGTGTCCAGCTGGGGAGATACCATTCACCTCCCCTCATCATCTTACTAAATATTCAAAGAATGAATTCAAACAGCTAAAAATGTGTGGCTCATAATATGCAGCTTGAATTTATAGTAACACTATCCACATTCTGATAAGGAATTTGCAAGTTAAAAAGATTATTGTCTTTGTCCTTAAAGATTTATGTCCTTAACCAGGCCAGATCTATATTAGCAAGGATATACAAAGCAGTCACTTAATTCATAAGCCAGCATTTTCCCTATTCTCTTTTTTTTGCAGCAAAATGCAAAATGAAATTGAGGTTAAGATGGCATAGTAACAATTTAGTCCATACATTTTCAAAAACTACATTTTTAAGTCTGTTATCCCACTAAACAATTTGAAACAGAAAGTCCTGAATAATATTATTGCTACTGCAGGAAAACAGCCAAAAAAATCTTCAGGAAATTACTCTTTTGATCTTAATAATATGTAAATTTTTATGTGATCTCTTCTGACATCTCAGTGAGGTCTAATTTATTCCTCAGTGCAAAACTCTGAAGTTTTGTATGGAAAAGGACTTCAAACTGTATCACTCAAAGGCTTCCTTATGTGAATGTTCATAAAGTAAACACTGTGGTCATGTTTTAGAGACTATTTAGCAGTGTAGTCCTTCGGGAGCAGTCACTTCACTTCGCTCTTGCTACCAGAGGTGGTTTGGTAATCCTCCATTAAAAATGGCAATCAATCACCTGCTTCATCAATTCTTGCTTACAGCAAAATTGTATGTGCAAACTAGCAATTCTGTATGATGGAAGTTAATTAGATTAGCTGTATGTCTAGAGGGCTCACAAGTTTAAGATGATTTGGGGATGAGAGAAACAAACATACAGAGGTAAAGGAATAAATTTGGGTTTTGTTCACTGAATGCAAACAATGTGGGAATACACACAGAAAGTTCCCACTTGCCCACACAGTGCCTGTGGTCCTGGGACAGCAGCAGCAGCCTTCAGGGTCCCATAGGCTTGAGGAGTCATCGCCTTCTCTCCAGCACCCACATGGTGCTATCTGCCTTGACCACTGCTCCTTTATCCTCCACAGCTTTCTGGCATAGGCATGAAATGTGGGTGTCTCAGATGCTTTCATAGCAGTCAGGAATCTCTGAGGAGATGACTCCTACTCTTCTGCTTCTCTCATCAGGAGCCATCAGGAGCTGGTGTCTGCATCACCTTCATCTCTGAGCCTCAAGCAGCAAGCACAGAAGTATTGTGATGCCTTCCAAACAGCTTAAGCACTGTTTATCACTGCAGTTGCCCAGGGCAGTATGTTTTATTTTATATCCTGAAGGTAAATTCATTTTGGAATACATTCTTTTTAAAAGCCAACCCCTCTGGTGCAGTAAAATACATTAGGTTTGATGTGCTTGGCCATGAAAAACTTTCCTTTTGCCAAAGCTACATTGTCTGAAGTCTCAAAGTAGGAGTTATCATGTTATTCGAGATGAAGGGCAGAGTAATTTGTGGTGCTTGGGCACGACACATGTAATTTTACACTTTATCTGTAGGTGTGATCCTGAATTCTGCCAGAGAAGGCACCTGGTATCAATGTTCCTTCTGGCACTGTTTCAGCTGAACTCACAACTTCTGAGGAAAAACACACATTTCTGCATAGAAATATAGCCTCAAGTGTCCAGGGAGAAGCTAACATTAGAAATGGGTGACCCAACTGGCAATCTGTTAGGTTTGGGAGCAACTTTTGGTTTTGGGGTAATGTGGCAAAAGCCACTGCTATGCATCTCTGCCTATGTTTTAAGAACTGTTGGGAGAAGTTTGCCCACACTAACATTTTAATGCAGTGTTTATCCTAGAGCATGTTAAATAAAACTTCATTTTGCTCTTGGGAGGTACTGCTCCTGTTATCTGTCTGCCGTTGCTATTTGCTCCTGGCAAAGAAGTATTGAAGGGAAGGAAGACTTTCATCACAGTGTTAGTGGATTGAGATTTGCAGCAGTCTCCAGATAAACGATGTTTCTGTGGGCAGGCGAGGCACCAAGCATCAGAGGAGATCATTATTTAGCATCAGTGCTGAGAAGGCCATTCTCAGTGTCAGTGCTGGGCTGAGCTATTTAAAAACACTCCTGGAGCTCCTGTGGAACAAGTTCACCAGATTCATCCCCCTGATCCAGACCATTAGCATGCGAGTGCATGCTCCTCACAGAGAGAAATGCTGCACAGCCTGATCCATTTTTCAAGTTGTATTTCCAGAACTAAAATTGTCAACTGTAGAAACAGCCATTAGTTTAAAGCTGAGCGAGCTAGTGAAAACTGCTAAAACAGCCTCATATTTCCATTGCAGGATATGAATCTTGTTATTCAGATATTTGTATTTTTTTTTTTAACTGCAGCTCTTATATATATATATATATATAAAAGAGTGTCATGCTGCTTATAAATGAAGGTGACTGATTTCACAGCAGATATCTGTGTGCAAACAATGATAAAAGATAGATGGCAGAGGATGTAGCATTGTTGTGCATACAGGACTTGCCATAGCAATGTTGTCTCACATCTTTGAATGTACTGAGACAGATCAGGATAATGGGAGCAGAGTTATTAATTTTGCCCACTAAATAAAAGAAGCGTGTTCCAGCTATCATGGCTTGCCATTGATAAAAAACTCCTGTGCTTTGAACTAGATAATCAATAACACAATTTTGAAAAAGATTTTCATACATTGTACTTGTGGCTTCTTGTTTTGTTGCTTTTTTTTTTTCCCTAACTGTATCATATTGTTCCTTGCTTCTTCATCAAATCAATAAGAAACAAACACTCAAATAGTGAATCTGAATTTATCTGTTTTCTTCCACTGCCATAAAACACACTTTTGAGGACAAAAGCTAGCATCTCTAGAACTGAGGTTTGAGTGTCATTTGGCAACCTGAATAAAAGCTGAGATATTTCCCTTAAGCAGTATATTTAAAGGTATGTATTGAGAAAGCACTCTAATCCCTTCTGCAAATTCCCCAAACAAAGCAATAATAAACCATAAATGGGCCCTGCCACCTTTTCCTGTAACTCTTGGAACTGCATCTTCTACTTTAAAAGAAACTGTAAGAATACTTGACACCCTGTCTGCTGAGGCACAACAAATTTAAGCTATTTGGCTGCACAGTTTTGAACCTCTGGAGAAAATCTGCAACAATTCTGCAGTTGCAATATGTCACTGGATAATATTTCAGATAATATATGAAAAATATATGTATAAGTTGTTCTAAGGCATATGATTTAGTGGGAAAATATTGGTGGTATGTGGACTTGGGGGTCTTTTTCAACCTTGGAGATTCTGTGACTCCATGACTCCATGCATATTCACTAGTTCTGAGATAGGCTGAGTAAGAGAGATGTAGAAAAGCATGTAATTGTTTGCAAATTCTTAGATGTTTATTCGTTTTGTCTAGTTGAAACTATACTTGGTATGCAATCAAAAGCAACTGTATAAAGCAGTTTGCCTTCTTTTAGAGCATTCTTTCTATCAGTGATAGTATTAGAAGGCCAAAGGGAGGATTTCTCAATGGCAACCTTCTTGACAGTTGTGGTAATCCAGACTGCAGTTGGCTATTTTTCCATGAGTTTTTGGGCTGGGATTTTTGTTTATTGTTTTGGTTGATCACATTTTCATGTTCTGGACAGTCTTTGACAGACAACTTTAAACTAGAAAAGCACAGCCTAAAAATATGCTCAGTCACAAAAACCTTTTATTGCATTCAGGAATTACTACGCTAGTCAATTTATAAGGGATATAGATACAAAAAGTCCACAACAGCTATTGTCAAACTCAGACACAGCCTTTCTTGCAACACTGCTCAACTGAATACCCATAAATTTACCTTTGTAGATCATTGTAAATAAATGCAAGTGTCTCAGAAATGGATGAGCACAATAACAAGCACAACTGCAGTTAAATATGCTCATGCAGAAGTAGCCTGGCTCACAGGAGTTATCCCCAGCTCAGAGATGCAAAGGTTGGAATGAAAACATTAGATCATCCACTTTGTCCCTTTAATCTGAACCATAGAATCTCATCCAGTTACTCCTGTATTGAAGTCAGCCGCTCCAGCTTGCCAAGGAAATCTTTTAAATGACATTGAGCCCTAATGTATGAAGTGGTAATTCCTGCCAGTCAAATTATGTCCCTACATATTTCTATTATGATCTTTGATAAAACTGAATTGTGCTTGGTGAATGCACAAGGTATGTTTTGAAGGAAAAAAATCATGCTTTTTGCAGCAAAGATGAATTAACAGTGCATTCTATTTATCCTATATATGTCCAGTAAAAAAAAAACATTTTGAAAACTATCCTGTGATTGTTACCGCAGCAAGTCTTCTTTCCAGAAATCAGTAGAGAAATAGGGAAAAAATGGTAATGAAAGTGTCATTAGCATCCATCCACCTACCCTTCAATATCTAAGGATCCAGAAATTGCACTGTAGGTTTTGTATTGATAAACAAATTAAGATTGTTTCAAAATGACTAAGTGGAGGGTGCCAGGAAGGACAGAATCAGGACCATCTAAAAAGCAATAAAATACATACAAGAAATTTACCACTAACGTTCCAAATAGAAATAAATGTATGATCCTTGTTGTTTGCACTTCAGCTTTTAAGATTTTGGTTTTTACTTCAGCTATTTGGTGGTTGTTTTTTTTAAATGTCATTTTCATGTGTTAACTTACACATGACCAGTGCTGGAAAGCTCTTGTGCACTGACACAGAGCTTTGAACTACAGAAGATTTCATAATGCCACCTGTTACAACCATACCTATAACAGCCTTGTAGAAAAATCCATACACGCACACACACAGCCTTGTTAACAATTTTACAGAGAATGCATCTACCCTGGATCAATTGTACAACACATCCTGTGTTGCACAGACATAAGAACCAGGTGCTCAGTTCAGAGCACCATTTCACCCAAACCTTTCACTCATTTTTCTAAACAGCAGTTTTACTAACAGCCTTAGTCTCCATCAGCAAAACTCAGCATCTCTGAATAAAGGCCATTCTTTAAATCCTTTTTAAATAAACAATCTGTCCCAAACTGTTTTCCTGGCCAATTTTGTAATTTTAGGGAAGTGTGTACTCTAAAACAAGTATCATTTTTTCTTTATCAGCTTTGCTTGGTAAAGTAAGTTGTTGGAAAGAGAACATTTAAGTTATATGCAGCACTCCTCACAGTGACTGCCAAGAAAAGTCACATATATGAAGATACAGCAATGATTCTAGAATGAAACACGTTTCACTGGCTAATGACTTCTTGGAAATTTACTGACACAGACCTTTGGAATAATCAATATTTCACAGAACAGCCAACAGTGAAATAAGCCACAGCTGTAAATGTCATATTAGTTCATATATACTGCAGCCAAAGATCAGCAGAAAAGAAGGACTTTTATCCCTCCATTTTCTACCTGACACCCAGAGCTACAACATACTTGACATTCAGTTTTCCTATTCTTTAGTTCCTTTCAATGGTGGAATTAATTTTTCAATACAGTGCAATACTAAAATCATTTAATTTAGGAATGTTTTCCCTGTCAAATCCTTTTCAAAGGATTACAAAGATGAAAAAAATATCTAAAAGGTAAGGAAAAGGTTGTTGCACATCCACAAGATATGCACAGATAGGAGGTGACTGTACTCTTAAGATTTTGAGAGAAGTTAAGAGAGATGGATACTGTCTACTTATCCTCTTTTCTCACACTGAACCCTTAGGTCATTAGTAAATACGGTGATATTGCATCTCTGTCACAGTAAGATAAGTTTCATCCTTGTTCAGAAATGATTGTCTTAGAAAACTGAGTTAATTTTCATTTCTTTAAAGGCATATGAACTGCACTGAAGAGTGCAGATGTTAATGATAACAGAAATCAAGTGTACTCTTCCTGGAAAGGATGAAAACTTTTGTCCTCATTAGTCCATTGTTCTAGATGGTTTTGTTAAACCACTTTCCATGTAATTCATCTAACTAATTAATAGTTTTAAGCATGACTTGCAAGCTTTTCATATTTCACATGAATACTCTCAAGGTGCTTACTGACAAATGACAAATCAGTAAGTAAGGATGGAGTGAGAACACAATACCTACCTATGGACATAACACAACTGGTGATAACATGTAGCAGCTAGAAATGGTCTGAAAAAGACTTAGTGCAGAATATATACATGTATCAACTACCTACTGATCAGTAGGTGCAGCGTCAAGGACAAAGACAATGTCAAAAATGCCACGGTGTGGTATAGTGTAAACTGCTGTGTTCTCATGCATCAAGAAAAAAAAAAATGTCCACATACTCTAGAGTAATTAATGTGCTAAATTGGAATCTGAGCCCTGATGGAGAAAAGATCTCTGTTGGGTAAGGGGGCTGTTTACTCTCCAGGAAAAGCAGTCCACAGCAGTTTGTATTCTATAGTCTCTCCCAAAGATTGTGCAATCAAGCAGTGACACAGGACTTTACACATCATCCTACTCATGGGAAGTTCGCCAAAACATCTGAGATTTACTTTGCCTGTTAGTTTTACACAGATTCTGCTCATTGGCTCTCATTCTTTTCCTGGGACACCTCATAGAAGTCCTGAAATACAGAAAGCAGTCTGGTGAACCTAGTGCTCTGATGTGTTTCATAGAATTAGAGAAACAAAGAATCATTATGGTTGGAAAAGACTTTTAGGATCATCTGGTCCAGCCAGCAAGCCATCACCATCACACCCACTAGACCATGTACTGCAGTGCCACATAGAATCATAGCATGACAAGGTTAGAATGGACCTACAAAGTCATCTAGTCCAACCATCCTCCCATTATCATTACTACCACAAGCCACTAAACCATATTTCATAGCTCCTCATCCAGACACCTCTTGAACACCGTCAAGGATGGTGACCCCCACCACTTCCGTGGGCAGGCCATTCCAGTGTCTAACCACACTCCAAGAGAAAAAGTTGTTTTTTTTGTTTTTGTTTTTTTTTTTTTCTCTAATCTAACCCTCCCCGGTACAACTTGTGGTCACTTCCTCAGGTCTTGTTTGTTGTCTGGGAGAAAAGGTCAAACCCCTCCTCATCACAACCTCCCTTCAGGTAGTTATAGAGAGCAATAAGGCCTCCCCTGAGCCTCCACTTCTCCAAACTAAACAATCCCAGTTTCCTCAGCCGCTCCTCATAAGACCTGTGCTCCAGACCCCTCACCAGTTTTGTTGCCCTTCTCTAGGCACGTACCAGGGCCTCAATATCTTTCTTGTAGTGAGGGTCCCAAAACTGAACACAGTACTTAAGGTACAGCCTCACATGCTACTCATGCTCAGCCGAGTATCAACCAATACCACCAAGGCCCTTTCCTCTTCACAGTCATCCAACCACCTCAGCCCCAAGCCTGTAGCGCTGCATGGAGTTATCGTGGCCAAAGAGCAGGACCCAACACTTGGACTTGAACCTCATCCCATTCACCTCAGCCCAGCGATCCAGCTTATCTAGATCCCTCTGAAGGGCCTCCCTACCCTCAGGCAGATCAACACCACCTCCCAACTTGGTATCACCTGCAAACTTACTGAGGGTACACTCAATCCCGTCATCTAGGTCATCAATAAAGATATTAAACAAGATGGGCCCCAGTACCAACCCCTGGGGGACAACACTTGTAACCGGTCACCAGATGGACCATTAACCACTAACTACTGGGCATGGCCCTCTAGGCAGTTCCTTACCCTAAGAAGGGTATACCTGTTCAGACCACAGGCAGGCAGCTTCTCCAGAGGAATACTGTGAGAGACCATGTCAAAGGCTTTGCTGAAATCTAGGTACACTACATCAACAGCCTTTCCTTCATCTACCAGTCTGGTTACGCAGTCAGAAGGAGATGAGGTTGGTCGATTACAACCTGCCTTTCATGAATCCATGTTGGCTGGGCCAAGAGGAGTGTCCAGGCTTCCTGGACCCTTTTACCCTTAAAGAGCAATTCCCAAGGGATGCGTGCTACAAGCATCCTGAACAGGTCAAAGTCTGCCCTCTTGAAGTTCAAGATAGCAGTTTTGCTAGTCACCCTTCTAACATTTCCAATAGAGAATTCTGCAGTTTCATGGTCACTCTGCCCAAGACAATTCACAGCCTTCACATCTCCCACCAGTCCTTCTCTCTTAGTGAAAAGATTGTCTAGCAGGGCATCACCCCTGGTAGGCTCTCATACCAGCTGTGTAAGAAAGCTATCTTCCACACACTCTAGAAATCTCTTGGACTGCTTCCTCTGTGCTGTATTATATTTCAAACATATACCAGGGAAGTTGAAGTCTCCCAAGAGAATGAGTGCTGGTAATCGTTTGACTTCCACAAGCTGCTCATACAACACCTCACCCATCTCCTCATCCTGATTAGGTGGTATAAAACAGACCCCCACCAAGATGTCGCCCCTATAGGCCTTCATCCTGATCCTTACCCACAGGCACTCAACTTCATCATTCTCAAGCTCAACATCAAAAAAGTCTTTAATATAAAGGGCCACACTACACCCTTCCTCGTCTATCCCTTCTGAAGAGCTTGTGGCCATCCATCATAGCACTCCAGTCATGGGAGTGGTCCCACCATATTTCAGTAATAGCAACTAGGTCATAGTTAGCTGACACAATTGCTTCCAATTCCTGCTGCTTGTTGCCCATGTTGCGTGCACTGACGTAGACGCACTTCAGCTGAGTTATCTGCCTCATCTCCAGCTCAAACATCATTCCCCTAGGCTCATCTCTTGTGAGCCCCATTCTGTCCCCTTCCACCATCACAGCTAGTTTAAAGCTCTTTCAATAAGCCCCACTAGCTCCTGTGCTAGGATTCATTGCCCCCTTTGAGATAGGTGGGTTCCATGGAGAAACAGGCCAGGGGCTGAGTAAGCTGCCCTATGATTAAAGAACCCAAAGTTTCTGCTTCAACACTGGACTGAGCCATTTATTCATTGCTTGTGCTTTCCAAGTCCGCTCCACATCCCTCACTGCCCCTGAAGGTATAGAACAAAGGAAAAAAAAAAAAAAAAAAAGAAAGAAAAAAAAAATCACTTGAGCTCCTACTCCTTGAACTAAATGCCCTAAACCCCTGAAATCTCTTTTCATAGTTCATAGGCTTCTCTGAGCAATTTTGTCAGTGCCCATCTGAACTATGAATAATGGAAAATAGTCAGTGGACCTAATCAGCTTCGGGTGTTTCTTGGTTACATCCCTGATCCAGGCCCTAGGAGGCAGCACACTTCCCAACAGCTCAGGTCTGTTCTGCAAATGGGGCCTCCTGTTCCTCTGAGAAGAGAGTTGCCCGCCATGATCATCCTTCTTTCTTTTGTGACAGAGGAAGTCTGAAGGCATGTGGGTGACTGCTTTGCCTTACTCTTCCTCTTAGGCAGATCCTCCATTCCCTCACCACTCACCTCCCCTTCAATTTCCAGAATCTAAAATTTGTTTCTTAGAGGGAGCTGGGGAAGTAGGCTATGCAGGCAGGAGGGGCACCTGTGATGCCAAGCCAGGACTCTCTTCCAACCCTCCTCATCAATCAGCTCTATCCGACTCTGACAATGTAGGGGGTCAACCACTTTTCTGAGGGTATCTCCCTGGCACCCTTCCCTCTGGCATGCCAGCAAGTCACTCCACCAGTCAGTCTCCCACACACACTTTCTGATGGTCCTTAGTTTGTGCACCTCCTTGTTGAGCTCCACCACCAGTCTGAGCAGCTCATCCACCTGCTCACACCTCACACAGGTGGAATCCCTGCCACCCTCCCTAGGCAGTAGTAGACTCAGGCACTCCCTAGAGCCAAAGACCTGAACAGCTACATTTCTGGGCAGGCCCTCCACCTGGGTCGCCACAGTTTTCTTGGAATAAACCCGCTGTCTGGTGGAGACCATGTTTAGGCCTGCAGTCACAGAGACTGCCAAGAGGAAAGCTGGTCTCCTAAGCAAGGAGAAAAAATAATTACAGTCCTCACCATTTGACCCACCTCCCACACCCACAGTTGCAGCACCATATAGGCAGTGCTCACTCACTAAGCCTTCCTTTTCTCTGCGGGCAGCAACAATGGTTACTCACCTGGGACGCTCTGTGGGTGGAAGCTAGCTTCCCCCCTGAAGCTATTTAAATCTTATTATCAGGTGCATACGTTAAGGGCAGGTGTTTAAGCTGTGCCACTAATGTGCCAGCTCCACCCCTGCTGACTCGGGAGTCTGCCCACAAGCTGCCATCTCCCCAGCACAAGTGTGGTACAGTTGCTGGCTTCAAAAGGGCTTTTTGTTAGCCTTTTTTTACTCGAGATCCCTTGCCCACTGCAGTTTTACCTGTTCTGAAGCTAGTCTCCACAGCAAAAAATCTCCACGTTTCTTGAACACCTCCAAAGTTGTTGATGTAAGCACCTCCCTGGGCAGCCAGTTCCAGTGTCTGGCCATTCTCACAGAGAAGTAGTATTTCCTAATGTCCAACCTGAATCTCCCCTGGTGTAACTTGAAGCCACTCCCTCTAGTCCTAATGCTAGTTACACAGGAGAAGAGGCAAACCCCCACTTCACCACAACCTCCTTTCAGGAAGCTCCCCTGAGCCTCCTCTTCTCCAGACAAAACAACCCCAGTTCCCTCGGTTGCCCCTCATAAGATTTGTGATCCAGACCCTTTACCAGTTTTATAACCCTTCTCTGAAGTCACTCCAGGGCCTCGATACCTTGCTTGTAGTGAGGATCACAAAACTGAACAAAATTGAGACTCATCCCCACCAGAGCCAAGTACAGGGAGGCAATCACCTTCTTGCTCCTGCTAAAACACTATTTCTGATACAAGCCAGGGTGCCATTGGCCTTCTTGGTCACCTGGGCACACTGCTGGCTCATGTTCAAAGGAGTGTTGACCAATGCCCCTAAGTCCATTTCCTCTACACAGTCTTCCATCCACTCTGCCCCAGGTATGGGGCTGTTGTGGCCAAAGTGCAGTACCTGGCACTTGGTCTTGTCGAACTTCATTCTACTGGTCTCAGCCTGGCTATCCAGTCTGTCTTTCTGTAGGGCTTTCCTTCCCCCAGGCAGATCAACACTTCCTGTCAACTTGATGTCATGTGCAAACTTACTGAGGGTGCACTCCACACCCTCATCCAGGTCATTAACAAAGATAATGAAGAGGACAGGTCCCAGTACCAACCCTTGGGGAATTCCACTTGTAATTGGTTGTCAGCTGGATTTAACACCATTCGCCACCACTCTCTAGGCCCAGCCATCCAAGCAGTTCTTTAGACAGCAAAGAGTGTACTACCCAAGACACGGGCTGTCAGCTTCTCCAGAAGAATACCATGGGAGATAGTGCTGAAGGCTTTGCTAAAGTTCCAGTAGACTACATCCACAGCCTTTCCTTCATCCATCTGTCATTACATGGTATAATATGAGCAGACCAGCTTTACAAGTGGCAGAATTTAAAGCCAAAGAAGCTTTTCCCCATGACTGGAAGCAATAAAATTCAGAACTCATCTAAGCTGTAACAGAGAGGAAATATGTTTAGTGCTTAAGAATTTGTTAAATATTGGGGTGGGGTGGCAGGATTCTTTTGACACTTTATATCCCCTAAACATAAATTGCCTTTAAAAAAGATGCAGCCTCAGACATGTTCAATGCTATTTCAAAAGAGAGATAAACCTAAATATTAAGTTACAAGCTTATGAAAATGACTAAGAAAGAAAGATGAAGGGATAGAAAGAAGGTAAGTAGGAGGCAACAGAAATGGCAGGGCTGGGAGACTTTTTAATGTTTGCCACGGAGAGCTAAGCAGCAATAAAAGCCACAGGAAAGCCCACTGCCAAATGACCTATTGTAAGAAGACATTCTCAAATCTCCAACGTAAGCTAGTTGTTCTAGATCACCAACACATATGGCTGCCATATGGCCCTTTCACATGAGTAGTCAGGGTTCCTGGTGTCTGGGCTGGCTGCTGGGAGCACTGGGGAGGTGGGATGGCCTGATCCGTGTTACAGTTCAGGGTGCTGAGGCTGGTCTTCACAGTCTGCCTATACAGCATGGAATTTCAAGGGGTGTGGTGAAAATCACAAAAATCCTATCTCTAAAACTTGTGTTTTGCTTAAGGCAAACTGTTCGCAAAAACTTTCCTTTTGATTTCTGTTATCCAAATAATTCCTGCATAAATTGGAACTTGACTATTAATCTGATAATGACATGGCTGAGATATGTTCTCTGACAATTGATCTCAAATGACTTACAAGGCTTTACTTTACCTCATTGTCTGCATTCCTTTCCAGCCAGGAGCTCTGTCAGTATTTAACACACACACAAAAACCTCTCAAATGTAAGCATTAAGATGATTACTATGTACCTGGAAATATCCTTTAATTTTATTTTTGTTTTATTTTATTTTTAGCTTCAAAGCTTTCCCAGGAATGAACACCTGTCTTTCACAGCATTTCAAGAAATAGTCAGGTACCTCAGAAGCTTTGTTGTGTCAAGTCCTGTAATAGGGACACCATGAGTATAAGTCACATTTTAATTAGTGATCAAAGCAAGGACACCTGTAAATTTTGGTTCAGTTTCTTCAGTTCTTTGATATCAGGTTTATCCATTAGAAAAGGACTCCTTTGATGCATATCCTGCTGACACAAGGTGTCTTTCATGCCTAGATGCCACGGTGACTGGAGCCTTACAAATGCTGAAACAGAACAAGATGAAGAGAATACTGTGTTTTCCCCCCATCCCACGTATCAGTTTAAATCTTATCTCGAAAAGCAGCAAAACTCACCATCTTTTACAGTCATCTTTTATTCTCGTAACTCAAATTTCCATATAAGACTGCTGCTACATTAGGAGGTTTTGTTAGGGTCTGGCCCTGAGAATAAGTGACAGATCTGCATCAGCCTTACAGCCTGCTCACCCTTTCTGCCCAAAGCAGCACCAAGAGGCAGGTGAGGAAAGACAGGATGCCAAAATTCTGGTCCCTAAATTCTGGTCCCTCCCCACTTGCACTGCAAAAAAAAATTGTGAGGAGTCCCAATTTAAATTTCCATTCATTTCCAGGGGGATGCAAAAAGGGATAAAGGAGTAGCTCTGCCACCAGCCTGGGTCACCAGCACATCCAGTAAGGGAGGGATAACCGTGGTGTCTAGCAATGTTAGGTGCCTGAGTTTTGGAAAGCCTATTTTAAGCTAGCTGAGGTCATAATACGAGAAATGTGTGCGCACATATTAATGCAACTTGGCTATCTGAAAACCAGAAGTAGCCTAAGTCATGTGGATTTCTTCTAGAGTCAAACATGAACAGCAGGCACAGTCAGAGAGCAATGCCCTTTCTCAAGGGAAATGAGTCATGATTCAAAGGTGCCTGACATTATATAGGGAAAATCTGAGCATTCAGTGACTATAGTTAAGTGAAATGAATACCATTCCAACGTAACATTTAAGCAATTTGAAATGGGAGAATTTAGCTGAAAAGCAGATTTATTTTCAGAGGGAAGAAAAAATTGTTTGTATTTAGATGGATTCAGTCCGTGTGCATGGAGCTCTCATCTATTTCTTTAAACTGAGTTTCAAAGGAGATCTCACTCCTAATTTTGGTAAGTAAAATGTTTATCTTTCAGAAATGAATGATTTTTGTTTGCTTCCCCAGATGAAAACAAATGTGACAGTCCCTAGTAGAGGAAAGCTTTGACTAATATGATAGCAAATCTATCAGCATAATAACACTGGGAAAGGACAAAGATAGCCAGAAACACTCCCTCCCACACTGTGCAGCTCGTACGGACATTTTTCAGAAACTGTAGTATCAGGGTGAAATATCAAATTTTCAGGAGCAGCACTATGAAATCAAACATAAAACTTCTGATTATTTCAGTGTCAGAAGAACATCAGATCAGACCTGAAGCTATCTGAGAACATACGCTTCAGATATCGTCTGCTCTGCTGTCCGTCTGCCTGCAAGGAAAGGAAGGATAGTAACAAAGGATTAGAGGAGAGTAGAAGGGAAGAAATATCTCTCTCATGTCACATTTGGGAGAGGTAAGAATAACTTTGCAATAGTTTTAGAAAACACTTTCTATATTCTCTTTCCTTAACTGAAAGATACAGAACTGAACATCTTCCTTTCTGAACCCTCCTAAGGTTTTGCAGTCATCTACCTTCATTGTATCCTATCAGTGTAGGAAAATATCCTTGTCTTTTTTCTTTTTTCAAGGTGAAAAGTTAAGAACTTACTTAAATATATTTCCCAAAATGACAACAAAAATCTGAAATTAAGCCAAGAGTTGAGCCCTGTTCTATTGCATGGTAAGCCAATAACATATTCTCTGGAACATTGATTGTATTCAACTTGCCCTAACCAGAATCACAAAGACAGGCAATTGTAACTGTTCTTTTCCAGGGCTTCCAAAAATGCTGCGCATCATTATTGTCACTATTCCAACAGACTGCAGACAACACTGTGGATTTTACTTCTCATGCTGGTAAAGCTGACCAGAGTGGGCTTAATACCTAACATAGAGCAGCTCAGGAATTTTTCCATGAAACTTTGGGAAAAGATGGTTTGTTATAACCAAAATTTTCCATACTCTCTTGCCACATTCAACAAAAGTTTTCTTCAGAAGTGTTTGCAAAACTTAGGAAGGCATTGCTTTTCAGAGAGATTGCTTGGCTCATAGGCTGCTGCTGCTAAGGGAACTCAGGTTGCTATAAGCTTCATTTGTGTCTTTGCTCTTCCCATACAGAGCAAATAATTTTTGCAGCCCCCATGAGCTGCTGATAATTTTCACATGATGGTTTCTTGCTTTTGAGAAAAAATTCTGATAGGTTTCAGTTTCATCAAAGGAAAAACAGGAAATGTTTCTAAATCTGAGAAGCTCTAATTAGAGAACGGACAAAGAAGTGGCTAAAACAGCTCCCTCAATTTGGCCTCCACAGTGAGGGTTTAATTCAGATCCACAAGCCACTTCATTTGATGTGTTTAGATATTTCCTCTTTCAGGAGAATGAAAGTGTTCATAAAGATACCCATACTGTCAGTTCAGTGTATGTTCAGTTTTGCTGGAGAGCCCTGGTTTTCACTTGTTTGCATTGCATATATCTGTCTCCTCACAGGCTGTAATCTGCTGTCAGTTAGTGGTTCTTTTAGCAAGGGACACAGGCAGGGAACAGTGATGACTTTGCTGCAGAGTTGCACTCTACCAGCAGTTTGGGTCAAGTCACGCCAAGTTTCTCCCTGTGCACAGCAAGAAGGAGCCCATCCTCTGGCATTATCCCAGCAGTTCTCAGCTAGTAGGCAGACGTCACCACCTCAGCAGCATGCTGTAGAACCCCATATTGCCAAGAGAGCTTAGGGACTTCAAACAGTAAACAAAACAGAGATTTTTCAGTACGGAGAAAGGGAGCTGAGTCTCAGAGGAAGCTTAAACACTCTCACAAGAAAGCACATCAGTATACCCAGTAACAGTATTCCAATCTGGAGGCATAGGATGGATACTCAGAGATAAGGGCTCGGGTCCCCACCTCTGTAGCAGACTCCATGCATGACCTCTCCTCATCCATGATGCACACATGTTCTTCCACCCACACTGAGAGCATCTCTCCACAGCTTCAAGCAATGTGTTATTACATCTAAGGTTCAATACTTGGAGAGTGCCTCTAGCTGCTGCTGTTGTCCAAACCATGAGAAGTGAGCATGAATTTAGAACCCGAGTCTGCAAATAGGTAGTCTAAAGTTTTCTAAGATAGATAGAGATATCTGCTTGAACGGATTTTTGTCCTGAAACAGAATTCCTCCCTTTGGAAGGAGTGTGGTGTGTAGAGGAATGGGGAGAGATATTGAGAGTTGTTTTCACATGGATTGTTTTATGTCAACTGGTTTTGACTTCTCATGAAAGAATGCAGACCTAACAGCCATGCAGTTCGTCAGCCACACCTACGAGAACAAAAGGAGTTGTTAATTGAAACAAGAGTTTTGGAAAAGCATTAGTATCCTTGTATCAAGCCTTCACTGATCTAGGTAGAGAGGAAGCACAAGTAACATTTCAAACAACCCAGTGGAAGCAATGTATTAGCGTAAACATATATGCTAGATCACAGCAACTGCACTGGTAAGATAATACAGTGACAAAATTTGAGGTACTGGAAAAGTAGTTCTTTGAATTGTGTCAGCCTCTTGCAGAGGACTGGACACAACACTGATTCAACAAGTTGAGAACAAGTTGATCTTGATCCAGCAAGGGCTGAGGAAGAGCAAAAGACTGCAGTAGACAGGACACCAAAGGCCTTCCCCTTCTTCCCACTCCTTAAATCCTGATCTCTAAGAGTACATCAAAAGTATCAGCAGTAGTGCAACCAGCAGGAGCAGGGAGGGTATCGCCCCTCTGTATTCTGCTCTGGTGAAGCTACACCTCAAGTACTGTGTTCATTTGGGGGCCCCTCACTGCAAGAAAGAAATTGAGGCCCTGGAGTGTGTCCAAACAGCAACAAAGCTGTGTAAGGGAGCCACTTAGGGAACAGGGATTGTTCAGGCTGCAGAAGAGAAGGCTCAGGGGAAAACCTTATTGCTCTCTCTAACTACCTGAAAGGAGGATGTGGTGAAATGGGGTCGGCCTCTTCTCCCAGATAACAGTGATAAGACAAGATGTAATGGCCTTAAGTTGCACCACAGGGGTTTCGATTTGAATATTAGGAAAAAATTCTATGCAGAAAGAGTAGTGAGGTACCACCTGCCCAGGGAGGTGGTAGAGTCACAGTCCCTGGATGTGCTCAAGAAACATGGAGGTGTTGCACTACAGGACATGGTTTAGTGGGCATGGTGGTGATGGGTTGATGGTTGGACTAGATGATCCTATAGGTCTTTTCCAACCCTAATAATTTGATGATTCTACATCGTCACTTGGGCACTACATCTTCCCTCCTTCATTTACAGCATAGCTGGATCTCTCCCCAGGTCAGCGTAGAGCAACAGAAGCTTATATATTCCCTAACTACATGGGAGGAATCTTGGAAGAATCATTGACACAGGTTTTATAGACAGTGAGAGTTCGGAATTCTTCAAACCTTCCAGTACATGCTTCATTGTACATCCCACTAACAAGAACAGGTCTCACGTTACCGACAGCTGTCAAATACAGAATCATAGAATCATAGAATGTCTTGGGTTGGAAGGGACCCCAAAGGCTAGTTCCAACCCTACTGCCATGGGCAGGGTTACCCATCCAGATACGAATCTCTGTATTTCATATTTTATATTTATTTATAAATACCCAAGTCATTTGGATCAGCAAGATTAAAAAAAAAAAAAAAAAAAAATCAGTGAACTTAAATTGTAAAGAAGCACTAACTTCTGCCTTAAAAAAAAAAAAAAAAAAAAAAACAGAAAAAGAAAAAAAAAAAATAGGAAAGAAAGGATATTACCAGATATCAAAAATATAACAGACTCCTGAGGCTCTCAGAAAGAAGTGTTATACAATCAAGAAGTGTTATACTATCCAGAAGTACTGACATTCAGTCTATACCCTGTCTCAAAGATGCTTGCTGAAGCTATTTCCAAAAACAGTTCTGCCACAGAATTAACGCCATGGACATCTCCAGCCCTGTAACTCACACAAATATGGCTGAACTGGACAGCAGCCCTCAGTACCACACACATGCTTGTTGCACTCTTTTTGTGGAGTGCTGCTGCTTGTGCATAGCTCCTTTCTTTAGGAGAAAGTGCAGATCACTTGTAATTCGAGATGTAGAAATGTGTTTTTTGCCCTGGCAGGATGGTCCTTTCCAAGGTCTTGGGAATCAAACGTCAAAGCTTTCTATACTGATGAAGAAAATCTTCAGTAAGAAGCTGGCAGTCTCACCACATTAGCCTTCTTGTTTTCCTCATTTTACAGTTGTATGGGGCTGCTGAATCACGGCCTGAACATTTGATTGATCACCTGAGGCAGGCACTGAGTCAGCCACGGGAGCACAGGTAAAGGCAATTCACCTGTGCTGCAGGAAGGGGTGGAGCCTGGCTCCACCTCTCCTAGACCCATTTAAGAGCTGACTGCCAGTGAGGAAGAATCTCTCTGGAGATCTGCTCCATCAGGAGTTAATCTTGTGAACCCAGGGTGGGGTGAGTGACTTTCTCTCATTTCTCCAATATAAATTATATTAGCCAAGCTCCTAGATATACATATATATATATATATACATACACCATCTGTATATCCATTGATTATACAACAGTCTTCTTAATTTATATTAAACTTCCAATTTGTTAGCTGTAAAACTGAGTGAGGCACATATCCAGAAGAAAGGGATTTATCAGACCTTCTGTGCAAAGTGTCATTCAAATACAGTGCAGACTCTGATCTGAAGGTCAATCTTTAAATAACCAGGTCTTTTGGGAGCTGACCTATTCAGAAGCATTTTAGCTTTAATTGGACTTTCTTGTCCAAATTCAGTTTTCTAGAAATAGAATTGTGTCCAAGAGGACATCAGAGGGGCAGAGCTATTCTTAGAATAATGAGTCAAAATCTGCTTGTCTCAATACTCCTCATGTTGTCACCAAAATGGAGGACTGCAGCTGTGGATGCTCTTCCCATGGTGGAGTACTGCAGAACAGCTGGCATTTCATTCTCTACACCCTATGATTTAGTCTAACCACATTCAAGACAGAAGGAAACTACAATTCCCAGAGCCCTACCATTCTCACAACACAAGTTGCCATCCTGCTCCAATCACTTGAAACACTGAAGGGATTAGCTCACCATCTATTAACCTACAGCCCATTTAAGTAGTTTCCTGTTAACCCTGACTTGGATTCCGCCAGTGAATTTTATCTGATATGTATGTGCAAAAGGTGGAAGGAAGAGAAAACAGGAGAATGGCAGTAAGAAATATCAGGTTCTCAGGTCATTAGAAGAAGTGGGAGCACCAAAGTGAGATGTTCCACTGACCACAGGTCATCCATTTTTATGGAACAGGACATTATGGACAGCAGGAAACAGCTTGGTTTTCTGAAAGTCTCACATGAGGGCAGAGATATGTAGAAGAGACCAAGGGATTGCAATGTTTTGTGTCAGGAATGGGGAAGAAGGGTTAACCTCCAACCTCTGTTTCTTCTCACAATATCACAGGTGGCTAAAGAGCAGTGTTGACAAGGTAAGCTCAGCACAGCAAGTGGATGAGCTGTAATTATTCCTAGGTATATTGTAGACTTAATTGCCCAGAAAATCATCCCAAAACTCTCCGGATGGTTCACATCTTAAAGCCTAATGCTGAATGCCCCTTTTGTAGCTTCAACCTGAAGGTCATGCCTGAAGTGAGCTAATTATATTCAAGATGAGGTGCTAATTATATTCAAGATGAGGAGACTTTAACTGCCACATTTGTACCATCTTCCACTTCTAGACCACTTCCACTATCTAGATCCCCAAAGAGAGGAAAAAAAAAAAGAGAAACTAGAAGTCCGTATCATTACAAAGCAGAATGCTTCGGTTTGTTGCTATTGCTAACATTTTCTCCATAACTTTCTGAAAAATTATTTTTTTCTTGAGTTTTGGATAAACTTAGAGTTAACATAGCTGCAAAATATATTCTCTCTTGCAGAGAGTTACTTAGTTGACTCTTCTGAAAAGATACCCATTTTTTTTCACAAAAGTGGTTTTGTATCCAGTAAGTCTTTTGGTAGCATGCTTAACATGCATTCTTTGTAAAGTCAGCCCTTGATTGCTAGTTTGTTCATAAATATACAGTGAAATGGGACATACATAGTCTGTGTAATCTAGAGTCCACTGAAGTCATTGGAAAAACTCCTACTAACTTCCGCCAGCTTTGGAAGGTGCCAGTGTTAGCCCAGTGGGACCTTCCAAGGCCTTGAGCTTCCAATATCGTCACCATGTTCCAGCCCTTACCAGAGAGAATATGAAGGTAACTCCAGAAGACTTGCTATTTTTATTGTCACCACATTAAGAAAAGAAGCATTCCAGACATATACTATGCAAAATTGTAGGTCTAGTCCACTAGAAAGATTTCAGAGTAATGAGTGCTTTCTTGCCCTTCATTTAAGGCTAAGAGTTACTCAGCAGTACTCAATACTGTTAAACTATCAAATCCTAGAGCTTTACATCAGTTTCAAAGGAATTAATCAATTAATCAAAAGTTTTCACATTTTTAAAGGACAAAAATAATCACCTGGTTCTTCAGCAGCAGTGAAAAGAGAGCTATCATTATCGCCATATTAATTATGCAGCAGAAAACAATGAGCAAGGAAAGAGATAACATTATAAAAGCAAGAAGATTATCTCTATATCCCCTGACTGCTAGGCTACCGTGTTAACCACTGAATGACATTTTTTCACAATATTGTAGCTTTAAATTTTCAATGTATTTTAAAAGTATGCAAAACACCTACAAAATCATGAAGAGTAAAGCAAGTATTGAGATTTCAAGAAAGGTACCTCAAAGCATGTTTATTTCAGAAAGGAAGCATTCTTGATATCATAGGAAGCATTCTTGATATCATACAAGTGAGTTTTCCATTGCCAGTTAATTTATTCTGACCATATCTGAAACTGCAAATAGTCCCTCAGCTCTATATCCTAACGCTGCACTATGACATGGAATAAATGTCAAACCAAAGCAAGGGATTAAACGCTACATTTTATAAATAATCTCTCAAACCTCCTAGCATTGACATTTCAATAGTAAAAACAATATAATCCAAGAGCATGAGTAGGGTCACTGTGGAGAGCCTGATACTTTCCCATTGTAGCTGAGCACAATTCCACTCCCTGTCCATTCAGGATTTCTCAGCCATAGCCACAAACCACTCACTGAGCAGTGTGCCAGGACCCTACAGCTGCAAAAGCAAGTGAAAAGCATAGCCAAGAAGTTCTTCACAGGGCATTTAGATATATAATATTTTAGAATCCTGAGTGTGGTCTTTTTGACCAGACAAAACACAGAGGCAGCCTTTGCATACTGTGGCTAGCAGCACAAACTGAAGGTTTCCTGGTACAAGGGATGATGACAAGTAATACACTGCAAATGCCATCAATGCATCAGAATTCCTTTCTGATCATGACAGTTTATATTTGTTAATGTGAAATATGAAGCATAACTGAGACCTGAAAAAGATCAGAGCTACATTATGCCTTCTTATTCAGAAGAAGAAGGGAAGAGGGAAAGGGAAGAGAAAAAGAGGTGGAAAAATAGTGTGTGCTCATTTCTGTAGTTATAGATTATCCCAGTCTGAATAAGCTCCTGCCTTAGTTACATACTAAGGAAATTGTTTAACAATGGAACTTTCCAACTTTATGACTGGGACTGTATGAAGTGGTTGCTTATTGCAAGTGTTGGTGCTGGTGTAATGTGCTGGTCTCACATTTCCTTTGTCCAGGTTAGTTCAGTATAGTCAGTGTCCCAGTTCTCCTCATGCGCTTGATGCCTGTTCTTTTTAGGAACTTTCTGTACTCTCTATTTCTGCTCCTTCCTTGAACTTAGAGTGCATTAGTCTCCCATAGGTTTTTCCCCAACTTTTTGTCATCACAGTCACCAGGAACAGAATAACTTGGAGCACATTTAGACTTATCCAGAAGAAATTCTGTTCTCAAAAGCAATCTGTGACAATGGTAACAGTGCATGTAATCTAAGGCACAGATACCATAAACACAGAAAGGGGTTCCTCTCTTTACAATAAAATGTGTTAATACCCGCTTACTCTTTTGGATAGACCTGTTTTGAGTGTACAAGACCAAGCTGGGGTGAAGTGGGAATAATGAAGATTTCTGAACCTTGTAAAACCCAGTATGAATTTCCACTAATCTGTTCTTCTAATGTCAGTGAAGCATAAGTGAGTGTGAGTGCTCAGACGAAAACTTGAACGTGATCTATCTGTTCCTATAATCACCTTGAACCAGAAGACTTAGTTGCTTATGATGTAGAATGTGGACTGAGGCCAGTATCTCCAAATAAGTCATCCTGTAAAGTTCCCTAAATCCTACTTTAGACAGTTAAATAAATTAGCTTTTCTAGAGGTGCCAATCCTTGTGTATTCAAAGATAATAAACAATCAGCTGTATATTTTTGTGAGAGAATTTTAAAGTACATATGTGTATTGACTTCATTCTCCCTAATGAGTTAGCATCAAAACAATCTTTCTCATGGAAACACCACTTGAACTGTTGACTTCAGGGAACCTTTTAAGTCTTTTGGCAGGAATATGACATGGTTCCATAACATTATTTGATTAAATATGCCAAGTGATAATAGATACCACAAAATTTCCAATTCTTCTTATGATTCACGCTCCTCATCTTTTTGAATTTTTTTCCACTAGGAAGCCAAAGGTAGAGAAAGCCAAGATGTTATTTCAGTGAAATAAGTGGATCTATCAGATTTGCAGCCAGAATATCCTGCTGCAAATATCCTGCCTGCTGCTGACACTAAGTGTATTGATCTGTATTTCAACAGCAGAATTTATTGAAAAGTTTGTCAAAGTTCTGAGCATATTATATACTAGGGGTACTGAACCTCTCACTGGTGTCCTATGGGATTTCTTAATTTTCTCCGAAAGAAAACTTCTATAACTTAATTCTTAATAATTTACTAACAGTAAATGACAAAATTGAAACAGCTCAAATTTTGAGACTTTTCCAGTGAAGATCACAAGTACATTTTAAAATGGACAAATGGACATGGAATCCTCAGTAGAGGAGAGACATGGACCTGTTGGAGCATATCCAGAGAAAGGCCACAGAAAAAATCCAAGGGATGGAACACCCCCCCATAGGAGGACAGGCTGAGAGAGCTGAGGCTGTTCAGCCTGGAAAAGAGAAGGCCGTGAGGAAATCTGACCACAGCCTTTCAATATCTAAAGGGGGGGCTACAGGAAAGAAGAGGGCAGATTTTTAGCAGGATCTCTTGTGATAGAACAAGGAGAAATGTTTCAAGCTTAAAGAGGGGAGATTTAGGTTTGCTATAAGGGAAAAGTCTTTTACAGGCACTGGAACAGGTTGCCTGGAGAGGTGGTGGATGCCTTGGCCCTGGAAACATTCTAGGTCAGGCTGGATGGGGCCCTGAGAAACCTAATCAAGCTTTAGATGTTGCTGTTCTGTGCAGCAGAGTTGGACCAGATGACCCTTAAAGGTTCCTTTCAACTCGAATGATTCTGTGATTCCATGATTGTACGCCATTTCACTTTTTGATCAGCAAATTCCTTTTTCATTTGCTTTGTCTAGCAAGTAGTTTTATATTTCTTCTCTTCTGATTCAGGGTGTGTAAAATACTTACAGGATTTGTATCATTCCTGTTGCCACATATAAATCTCATGCTTCATACACAGGTACAACACTTGTGAGCAATTCATGGGATGTTGTTTCCATCTTCTTTGTTCAATTTATTATTCTTCAGATAATCAAAGATTATTGATGAATTTTTTTTAATGTGAGACTGAGATTCTTCAGGGTATCTGTGAGGTACTCAGCAGTCTGCATAATGTTTTTTGTGTCTAATTGGAGATGAATAAATATTTAATACAATTATATGTTTCTCCACTTAAAACCTAGAAAAATAGACACAATTCCTATGACTTTGCAAATATCTAAACACATGTTTGTATGTATGTGCACACATGAAAATATATAGGCATGTATAAAACCAGATAATTCAAGCTCGTGTTGAGACTGAAAGGCCTTAGAAAACAGTTCTTGTTTTATCAGAAACACCTCAGTTGGGCCCTCTGTACTGCCTTCCTGCAACATATGCATACTTATATGTATTAAGATAATTTTTTTACATAAATTTAATTATACACACATGCATATGTGAGTGTATATATATATGCATAATATATGGGTTAAATCTTACATATTATATATGCTTTTTAAATCCTTAACACATCACACATGCAGCTTTCCATTAGCAAAAGTGGAGGCTTCATTACAAATCATGCTAAACTTAGTTCTTTCCTAGAGAAAACAGAAGAGTTCACATAAGCCATATAAACAGAACGTGACACTAACACAACCTGTTAACATAATATCACACTTAACTGATGTCACCATCCATCTACTTCTGTGTTTAATCTGTCAGCTCTTCAGGACAGAGTATGTCTGGATTTCCTGTGCCAAGCACTCTGTGCAGTCACTGTGCCATCCCCTGGTTGGCAGGCACTGCATTACACAAAAGCACTGTCTTCATTTTCTGCCAAGTGCCCGCATGAGAGACACAAGATGGCATTCACTCCCGTTCCTATTACTCCCTAGAGGCTCTCTTGAACTGTTAGCACATCAGAAAGATTAAGTTTCACACCACAGTTTTCTCTTCCTAGGACAGGTCATTGTATTACGTCTCTCAGCTGCGTGAGGTTAGCTTGTATCACCAGCAGCTCAGTCCTCAGTCAGCGAGTCATTGCTACACACAGTAAATCCCATTTCTTATCATAGTGCCTTATTCCAGATAGCTCAAGCACTGCTAACCATGATGACAGTAGGGGAGATTTTCAGCAGAAGGCAATATACTGGTGTCATAGTATCACAAAATCATTTGTGCAGGAAGGAGCCTTTGAAAGCCATCTAGTTCACTCCCCTACAAGGAATGGAGACCCCTACCGCTAGAGCACGTGGCTTAGAGCCCTGTCCAGCTTGACCTTGAATATCTCCAGGGATGGGGTGTTCACCACCTCTCTGGGCAACCTGTTCAATGCTTCATCAGCCTTATTGTAAAAACTTCTTATATACAATCTACATATCCTCTCTTTTAGTTTGATATCATTTCCCCTTTTCCTACCACAACAGACCCTGACCCCTTCCTTCTTACAGCTCCCCTTTTGACACTGAAAGGCTGCTCTCAGGTCACCTTGCAGCCTTCTCTTCTCCAGGCTGAACAGCCCCAGCTCTCTCAGCCTGTCTTCGGAGAGGTGTTCTATCCCATGGATCATTTTTGTGGCCCTCCTCTGGATTCACTCCAACAGGTCTATGTCTCTCCTGTACAAAGGACTTTACATCTGGATGCAGTGCTCCAACTGAGGCCTCACCAGCACAGAGCAGAGGGGCAGGATCACTCCCTCACCCTGATGGCCATGCTGCTTTGGATACAGCCCAGGATATGGTTGGCTTTCTGGGTTGCAAGGGCACACTGCTGCTCATGTCCAGCTTGCTGTCCAGCAGTACCTCCAAGAACCAGAAATATGATGTCTGGCCTGGCCACACAAACATTCATTGGGCTGCTTGCTGCCAGGGCAGGCTTATCCTTGTGGTAAAGTAGGAATGTCGTCTTCTGATCTTTGCCTTTCCATTGTTTAACTCTCAGATCTGCTTTGGTTTTTGTTTCAACAGAACTGTCAATAACATGTTTGAGCACTGTATGCTACAAACTGAGATGTTGGTGTACCTTAGTGTCTGTTTATCCCTGTTCATCCTTCCTTTTTTATATTTAACAATTATAGCATATTTTAACATATTCCTTCATTCAAAAGAACATATGTTAGGGATTGTAAATCTTTTTAATGCTGTTTACTTCCAATTGCCTAGAACTAATAGGTAGAATAATAACTGTTTGTGCTGTATATTTAAGAGCAGGCTTGTGTATGTTTTATACTTCACTAGTACATGTGGTGCTGAGACAGACGTGGTCACCAAGGTCAGCTCCATTGCACTGCATTTCTCATTAGATTTAAAATAGCCTGTAGTACCACACACCATGATTTCCACTGAAAATACTGGCTCATAGCCTCTGTACAAAAGTAGTTTTTTCCAGTGATGAATGTCAACTGTTCTCATTAAATAAAAGGTTAGCTGGCATCACTACGAATAGAAAATGCTTAAGAATAAGAGGAAAAACGAAATGGAGAGGAGAGGAGAGGAGAGGAGAGGAGAGGAGAGGAGAGGAGAGGAGAGGAGAGGAGAGGAGAGGAGAGGAGAGGAGAGGAGAGGAAGGAGAGGAGAGGAGAGGAGAGGAGAGGAGAGGAGGGGAGAGGAGAGGAGAGGAGAGGAGAAAACCCTGATTCCTAAACTGACTACTGAACTGAGCTGAAAGGTCCCAGCTGAGGATTATCGTTTGCTTGGGGCAATACTGTGGGACACGAGCTGCTACATCCATGTTTGCACCACAGGCACCCATCTTACCCAGCAAGAATGCTGGGAGTGGGCAGAAGAGCTTGTTGTGCACTGACCCAACTGTGACTCTGATCTCCCCACTACAAAGCAGGACAACTTGTCCTGCAGCAGGCAGGCTGGGATTCCCAAAGTGTTTTTCATACAATAGATGAGCAGTGCCTGATAAACCAGAAAATACAGTATAATTAGGTCTCAAATAGTATATGCTAATTGCAAACACAGAATTATGCACATTTCTAATCTGGGTGCTGGAGAGGGGAATAGGGAGAGGAACTCCAGCATGTGGAGACAGTTCTGAGCAGATGCAGTCATGTTGCAGAGAAGCTGTGCCCAAAGATGAGTTACTACAGGGGAGCAGTATCATTGAGGAGCGGGAGAACTGAGCTGCTTTCTACTGCTTTCAGGAAAGCTGTCCTTACCATTGTCAGGAGGAGCTTAAGACTAAGTCTTATTATTAATAGGCAGTGGTGTCACCAAGAACAAGATAAGCAGGGAGGTTACTCAGAACATCAGGCAGCACAGGCAGAAGAGAACCCAGCTCCATGAACTTTGCAAGTTAATGTGCATAAGATGGCAGAAAGTCTGCTGGTGAAGACACGGGCATGGCAGGTTCAGTGCAGCCTTTGACCACAGATAATACAGACTTCAGAGACGTGTTGTGCTCTCTAGACACATCACAATCCCTGTTAGCTCCCGAGAATCAATGTTTGGGTCCTGTGTAGTGCCCACACTGTGCTCCAGCACATTACAGGATAGGTGTATTGTCATGGTTTCATGGTTTTCCACTGGCATTCCACATCATAACATCATAAAGTGCAGACGTATTCAGGGTTGTTCATATCCACCAGCTCAGTTACCACTCACAGCTTGATGGCTTTAATGTGGTTGTACAGTCTATGTTGAATCACAGTGTTGGATGTCAGCTCGAGTATAGGCTGCTAGAGAGGTCTAGACCCTCAAAACTCTCCCAAGACTGCAGAGTTTTGGAGATATTGTAGATATATGCATAGGATCACCAGGAAAACTTGTGAATATGGAGGTTTGCTCTCCAGCATCACTGTGAACAGTGTTGCTCCACCCAAAGGGTGGAGGATGTTACCTGCAGTCTTTGCAGTCTTGCAGAAGGTGCAAAGAGGGACTTATTCTGCCTTCAGGAAGCCCTAATGCTTTGCAATCAGCCAATTTTACCAAGGTGGAGGATGTTACCTGCAGTCTTTTTCATGCAACCTTCCCCACTTTCAGATGCAGAGTTAAAACTGGCACTTCTGTTAGCTCTTATCTGCTTCTTTGCCTTATCCAATAATCCACTTTTCCTGGAGCTCCACTTGAGCTAAATCGTGTCCATGTCCCGCCCTGGGAAGTGGATTTACCAACACTATGAGAAGAAGAAAACACTGAAAAAGCCAAAGGGAAGATGTAGATCAAAATTAGTAGTAGGATTACCAGATTTTACAGTTTCTATATAGTTCTGGAATATATGGGGGAAGTAATATCCTGTGTTTTAATACAGGACACAGAATTTGAGATTATAATACAGGAAATCCCATATTACATAGCATGTCTGGCAACCATAATACTATTCTAGGAAAAGCAAATTTTATGCCTGAGCATGCCACAGAATTCTGTGATATTGAGAAACAGTCAAAACAGATTTTCATTTGTTCCATGTTCCTCGATTTTGCATCCTTCCCATTCCCCTCAGGTTGCCTCCATCTCTTCTTTGCTAGGGCACCAGAAGGAAGAACAGCAGGAGCAGAGGATATTAGACTTGCTATTAGAGCTGTGCCATAGCTGTACATGCTAACAGGCAGAGAAATTATAGGGAAAGTCATGTTCGTCTCCTGTAGCCTTGGGAGAAGGATGCCCAGTACAGATGGCATCTTCAGAACCCTAAGTGCCAATTTAGCCAGCTCACTGCTGAGCAAATAAGAACTAAAGTTTCAAGAAACACATAACAGCCAAATCTGGGCACCTCCTTACAGATAGGAAAAAAAATGTACGCCATTAGTGACCAAATTTTGAATAGACCTCGGGCAGAAATCCTTACCCTACATGGAAAATGTACAGGCCATTTGACATAAGTAGCTGAAAAATGGGTTCTTGTAATGGAAAACATTAAACCAAAGAGGCTTTTGCTTGCCTTGTTTACAATAATTATATTAAAATACAGGCCTTATAGAGCTTTTTATTTGTAGTTGAGGCTGTGGTCAATTTTTAAGTACCATTAGACTGAGATCAAAGAGGGGAGAAAGCTGCTGTATGAAGTAGTGAAATGATTTACCCAACATTTCATGTGAGGTTGATGGCAAAACCAGACATAGAAATGATAAATGGAATTCTGCATTAAGGAAAGCAAAAGGAAGTTTTGCCACTGACTTCCACAGGATCAACCCATCTGTGTGTGGTGAACCATTAATATCTCAGGTTCATTTTGCCTACCCATGAAGGACTGCTGAGTCTCTTATGGAATGCTAAGGGTTTACTTAGCAGTACTCCTCAGTTTAGGAAAGGTAGAGATAAATAATGTGTGTGTTTTTTTAACTGGAATGGCAAAGGAGACTCAAACTGAAATTCAGCCAGCTCACTATGGTTAGTGTCCCTCTGCTATTATGCAAAAACATTTCTCTCCTTTTAATGCTGGATTTGACAACTCTAAATCAGAGGTACTAATTAAGTTACTGAGGAAATATAAACCAAAATCCTTAGAAAATATATTTTCCCGAATTTCCTTTATAAAAAGGAACCTGCAATGTTTTCAATACATCCAAATGTTTTTCTTACATTTAGAAGGATAATATTCTTTTTATTTACAGAATTTCTATGAGGTTTTAAAATAAATGCCCCATGCATGGGAAGTCCATGTGGTACAATTATTTTGGCACGGAACCAGAAGGTCTTTTTGGTTTGATCTTTACCTTCTCCTGAGCCTATTAAATGACTATTAAATTCTCTTTCTAGCTAGTTTAATTCCTGTACTGGGTTAGAACCTATTTCTCACAATGAGAAAAAAACATCAGATAATAACTCATACTGGGAAGGTAATGAAATACCACTTTCTTCCACTATTGGAATTTGTGGGTACCTCCAAAATACTTGGCACATGGCTGACTACCAAATCTGCCTAATATTTTTTATGTTCACAGAATCACAGAATCACAGAATGGCCAGGGTAGGAAGGGACCTCAAGGATCATGAATCTCCAACACCTCTGCCATGGGCCCCATCCAATCTGGCCTTGAATACCTCCAGGGACGGGGCATCCACAACTTCTCTGGATAACCTGTTCCAGCACCTCACCACTCTCTCTGTAAAGAACTTCCCCCTGACATCCAACCAAAATCTTCCCTCCCTCCACTTAAAACCATTTCCTGTTGTCCTGTAGTTATATACCCTTTCAAAGAATTGATTCCCCTCCTGTTTGTAGGCTCCCTTTAGTTACTGAAAGATTACAATGAGGTCACCCCACAGCTTTCTTTTCTCCAGGCTGAATAAGCCCAGCTCCCTCAACCTGTCTTCGTAGGGGAGGTGCTCCAGTCCCCTGATGATTTTTGTGGCTCTCCTCTGGACCCTCTCCAACAGCTCCCTGTCTTTCTTGTACTGGAGGCTCCAGACCTGGACACAGTACTCTAGATGGGGCCTCACAAGAGCAGAGTAGAGGGGGACAATCACCTCCCTGTCCCTGCTGGCCACCCCTTTTCTGATGGAGCCCAGGATACCATTTGCTTTCCAAGCTGCAAGAGCACATTGCTGGCTCATGTAAAACTTTTCATCCATCAGGACCCCCAGGTCCTTTTCTGCAGGGCTGCTCTCAAGGACTGCTCCTTCCAGTCTGTACGGATGCCTGGGATTCCTCCAGCCCAAGTGCAAAACCTTGCACTTCGCCGTGTTGAACCTCAGTAGGTTCATTCGGGCCCACCTTTCAAGCCTGAAGAGGTTCCTCTGAATGGCATCTCTTCCTTCCACGACGTTCGCTCATTTATCATATATATGTGTAAAACAAAATGTTGAAGGATATAGCCAAGACTGGTTTGAGATGAGTATTTTGAATGCAAAAAAACCTTTCACCAAAATTTAAAAAATAGAACAAGACCCCCCCTGAACCATACAGACTTTTTTGATCTCTTCTGCTGCTGCTACAAAGCCAGAAGCTGAGACTGGCCCCTGCCTATTTGGGAAGGCCAAGACCTCAGTATAGAGCTCTGGGAATTACTATATTGAAATACCTGGTTATCTGTAATCTTCTCAGTGCCAGGGACGTGCCCAGGAAGAGGGGGTGGCTGGCATGAGACTGTGCTCCTGCAACATCTCTCCAGTGTAAAAAGTACAAAGAGGATTTGCTAGCTGGGGGAAGCAGCAGAGATCCCCTAAGCCACGTCCAGCTTGTCAGGTGTCCGAGATCTCTGAGAGTGACAGTATCCTACAGCCTTTCACCCAGGAAATCCTGCAAGCATCATGGCCTACATCTGAGAAGCAGAACTAGCACATTGAAGACAGGAAGCTTAAAGAACTGATTCTCATGAATCTAAGATTGTTCAGAAAAGCCCTACAAAAAAAAAGAAATCTATTCCTAAAGGCATTAAAGTGAAATTAGGTGAGTTTTCTCCATTTAAAAAGATGATCTGTTAAATGTTTTCACTCTTACTCCTGAAAGGAACTTGGGTTATTCCTTGATGTTATATGTGAGGAACACCATGGATATAGATTAGTACTAAAAGGGTTAAAGAAGAGATCATAGTATGAATAAAAAACAATAAATATTAGGAATGGCAAACTTACAGAAGATTTATTCTCGTCTCTCTCATAGAAGTATTTCTTTATAATGCTACAGATTCTACATAAAAATAATAATAATTTTGCTACATTAAGGCTTGGTTACTCTGTACTTAAATTTGAAAATGACAGAATCAAGGAAAAATATTATCCCTTCTTACTCCAGGTAATCATAAAGCAAAAAAGAAGCAAAATGGCTTATTTGAGGTGAACATATGTGACATTCTCTGGAAGAGACTATTGCTGCTTTGGCCAGGAGGTTTTTCTCCATCTTTACTGAAGAGCCAAATGAGAATTTTCATGGCCCAAAATACAAACCCTTTGTAGCTTGTAATGTTTCAAGGAAATCCACTCCATCATTTCACACTGCTAAACTGACCTGCACTCTCTGCATACCAGAGCCCTTTGTGGGTCCATGGAGATAATCTCCTTGACTGATTTTATTACAAGCAGAACTTTCATTCAGGAAAGACATAATTGGCACACAATGATCAAACATTTTAAAACTATTTGCAGTGAAAGAAAAACTCCATATAGAAACTATGGGAAGATTATGTAAATAATTTATTTTAAGATGAGTCAGCTAATGTTATGGCTGAGATCAATAGGAGAAATATGATTCCAGGAAAGTAAGATGACTAGAACCATGAGGGGAAAAGTATATTCTTTTTTCTATATATAAAATGAACAGTAAAGTTGAGTCAAAATTGAGTTAATCAGGATAATAACATGGCAGATCTGGCAAATAGTATATCATGTTTTGTAATGCTGAAAGGCTATGCCATATTGCCTTTTATTGCTCAAAGATCGTAGATTTGTCGAGGTTGGAGTGGAGTTCAGAAGATTTCTAGGCCAATTTCCTTCTCAAAGCAGGATAAAGTCTGAATTCAGACCAGACTGCTCAGGACTTTTTCCAGGTCTTGTTAACCAGCAAAGATGGAGATTTCTCAACTTCACAGTGAAGCTTGCTCCTGACTGTCCTGACCGTCCTCATGAATCTTTTTCCCTCACATACAGAACAGTATTTCTTTTAACTTCAATTTCAGTTCAACAAATCTCTTGTTTCTCTTATTGAACCACTGTGAAGAGGCCAGCTTCATCTCCTCAGTGACCTCTCTGTAGGTGCTGAGGGCTGCTGTCAGTTTCCTCTAATGTCACCTCTGCTCCAGGCTGAACAAGTTCAGCCCCTTCTCACAGGGCAAATGCTCCAATATCCAAAGAGGTAAAAAGAAGAGCATCTTGGGTGAAATGCTCAATGCCTCTTTTTCTTTCCCTCAGCCTTCAGTATCAAGAACTACTTTTAAAATGGAATGAATGGCTTACACATATCCACATACATACGTAGCCTAGAACTTTTGGATAAAATAGCAGAATAAGATACAAAACTTCATAGTCCCTAGCAAGATTAATTACATCACTACTTTGCCTGCCTTTTTATTCATAATGGTTATGCAAAATATCCATGAGATTTCTCCTTAGGTAAAAGATACAAGGGACAATAATAGGGGAGATTTCTTTTAGATATAAGGAGAAAATTTTTTACAATAACAGTAGTGAAGCACTGGAACAGGTTGCCCCATCCCTGGAGACATTCAAGGTTAGGCTGGACAAGACTCTGAGCAATCTGCTCGAGCTGTAGGTGTCTCTGTCCCCCTGTTCATTGAAGGGGGTTGGACCAAATGACTTTTAAGGGTCCGATCCAACTCAAACAATTCTATGGTTCTATACATACCAGAAGTATGCATGCAGACAAACATTCATTTTAAATGTGGAAAGCAACGTCTCTGCATTACATCATTTTTCAGAGAGTCTCCTGTGGACAGTACAAATGGGATGTATCAATTTCTTTCTCAAAATATGAATAAATAAATGAATCAGTAGAAATGTTTTTGTTAGTGCAGCAAAAAGTTATGTGGGCATTTGCTGCACTGCGTTATCTAGCCTTCTTATATCTGTACAGTACTTGTCAGATTATTTCCACTTTCACTCGCAGTAGCATGCAATGGTATTTCTGTATGTGGAAGGTCCATTCAATTCAGAGTAGAAGAAATCATCATGATCCATCTTCTCTTTCCATATAAAAAAAATGATTTAACTTTTTCCAATCATATCTCCTGGCCAGAGGATATCTTTCCTAATGTCCAAAAGTTTCCAACTGTACAAAACAGACATATCCACAGAAATCTATCATTAGTTTCTCACAAATTCTGTTCAATCTGCCATAGATTATGAAAATTAATAGATAAGCTTACATCCCCAATGAATTTCTCCTTCAAAAAAAAGTCAGCAATCCTAACAACCATCACATTTCACTGGAACGTTCATAAATATGGATCGGAGGTTTTCTCTGCACAAAATGGGAGTAGTCTGAATCAAGATGGTCTTTTTTACTACAAAATATAGTTTTCAAGAGTAAGAAATGTCTCTTCAGAATTTTTTTTCTTCAGTCCATTTGGCTTTTTGCAAAAGACTGACTCCATAAAGATCAGCATTATATCATAGTTGTGCCTGGTGGCCAAGTCTGCCCTGTATACAGGGTGTTTTGGATATCCTTCTTCTCATCCTCACTTGAAGTGGAATCTCATTATAGTTTATGATCTGTGATTTACAAGTTTGAATTCAGTTAACATCAATTTCAGCCTATCATTTCTGATCCAGTCTAGGTACTCTGGTTCATATAAGTCCCTGCTGACATGAGGCCAAGATATGCAATTATTCGTTACCTATGCCGCACCCCATTGATTGATTACTAGGAGAAAAAAGTTGGCTCCAGGGATCTTAAAGAAGCTCTTTTTGTCAGAGCATTGTGGGGGCCAGGGGATGGGAGGGGCTCAGAGCTATAGGGGCTTGCAATGGCAGCAAGACAGGGCCTGGTATTCAAAGCCTCTTCCACCATACCAGCAAGGAGCAGCCAGGGGCAGCCACATCCCCAGTCACTGGCACCTCTCTGGTGATGGGGATGGCAGCCTGCAGGTGGCCCCGGCTCAGTAGGGCCCATGGCTGGTCAGGGCAGAGCTGTGGGGAGCTGGAATCAGGCCCAGTTGCAGCCTCACTGGGGCAGGTTCTTACAGTCCTGGGGCTGACATTGGGCCTTGGGCCATCAGTACCTTTGGTGACCTCTGGGTCCTGGTGTTCTGGTGCCATCTATAATTCAGTGTGTCTGTAATTCAGTTACAGACGTATCTTAGAAGTACAGGAAGTACAAAAATGTCCCTCTTTTTTTTTTTTTATTCCCCATTTCACATTCTAATTGATGAAAGAATGTGATGTAGGGCACTGGATTTTCAGATGCCTGGTACTGCTTTCTTGAACTTTGACTACTCTACTTTCTGGTGGCTTCTGTTCCTGAACTACATCTCCCATGGCTGAGATTGGACTTCCTTTGCCAATTCTTAAGTGAAAAGCCTCTTGCACAAATTTTACTTGGGCTTTTTCTTCCTTATGTTTTCCTATGCCACACCTATAAGATATACAACTTATTTTCCACTTTTTGCATGTCCCCAAAAGTTGTGGCAAGATATAGGTGGCCATTTGAGCTGCTCCCTACTGGTATATCAGCAGTACAAAACAGTTTCCAGAAACACTATCATTAGTTGGTTCTTTTCTTCACTTTGGTACAGAAATATGTACGGGGAAGGGGGGGAGAGGGGGAATAATAAAATCAGGGGTTTTTATGCTCCAAAAAATTAGAATGTAGAATCTTTCCTGAACTGGAGGTATTTGTCATGATACTTCTGAGCTGATACAGTGGATCTAATAGATTCTCAAGCATCTCTGTTCTGCAGGAAACATGGTAGGAAATTCTTCCGAGATGTCACTAGCCTGCTTCTGTTTTAATCAAGACACGAACCTACAAGAGAAGAGTTACTAAATCCCCACTGTCCATTCATCCTTGGTTTAATTAGCACCAAAAGAGAATCTTCCCACTAGAGACTAGAGACTAGAGTAGTCCTAAAGGCTGAGTCTTGCCACCATTACACCACAACCCACAGTAACTATATGAATACAGAATGGTGTTTTTTACACAGTCAATTATCTCTTGATTAAAAGCAAACATCACAGGGATGGAGAAGAACAATTTCTAGCTATCAAGCCAAAGGCGAGTTAAAAGACTGATTGATTCACCAAGAAAGTTATCCTTCCATAGATCAGAGCTGCTCCATATTTACAGCTAACCTCCCCTTCAAGATGTTAAAAGTGCCAACAGAACTAAATAAATACTACCAGAATTAAAGGAAGTCCAAGCCCCAGCAATATTTAACTCCACTGTCCATAATGACTGGATGCATGCTTCAGAATGACCACAAAATGCAATCATTTATCATTGGAAAAAAAAACACGAGACCATGACTTAACATCAAAATAAAGGAAGAATGGAATGTTCTGCAGAAGAATGCAGTAAAAAATGCCACAAAAAAATCAAAATAATAAAATACTGAGCCTAGTATCTCCTCCTCACATATACTAATGTGAAGCAGGAATAAGTCTGTCGGGCCAGAGGTAATTATTAACAGTCACCAGACAAAGGCTGTTAGTGAATAGAACAGGGTTGGTACTACATGCACAGAATTCATCTGTCTCTGCATTGGAAACTTTGGATAATGGAACTAGCAAGGACTGGCATTGTGTGAAATAGAGAGGAAGAGGATAGAGTGTGAACTTTGTAAAGTTATACCATTTCTATTAAATTTCTACAAAAATTGGTAGTTTTGATCTGACAAGTTCCTCAGTTGAGTGTTACATACTCAAAATCACAAATGTTTATATCTATCCCCCAATTTGTCCAAATGCCTAATTTAAGGGGAATTTGATACATATGCCTTTGTCTTTTGGTTTTATTTACATGTAATCTACAGCACTCAAATCCATAGTATGTATACGCAACTGTTTCACAGTAATTTTTCAAGTTAAAAAGATCTCTGTGCTCTCCATGTATCTACACTCCAAAATTCCATCACAAGACTCCCACTAAAGTTCAAATCAGTCACTTTTTAGGTCCCAAACCTTCCAGATGTACCAGACCTTGCAGAATTTCAGGGCTCAGGATTTTAATACTACTCCATGAAAACCTCCAATTTTTTCTTGATTCTTGAGGACTTTCTTCCTCTTAATGTCACTGCTGTGAGATCTTGTAGCATATGAAAGAAGAGTTGTATGGATTAAGCCATATAAGTACTCTATTCTAAATAATATATAATATTATAATAGATATAATATAATAATAATAATTAGTATCCCTCTTGCATGTGATAAGCTGGGAAGACCATTAGATCCTCTAGACCTCTCACAGTTCACAGGTCTTCAACCAGTTACTCACTGAATGAGTTTAGTAACTTGACTAATGTTTATCTTTCTGAAAAGCATCTAATTTCAAACCCACGTAGTCTGCTTTACTTTGATCTCAGTTTCTAGGCAAGGGTCCTTGTCTTCACTTCACTGAAAAGCAGACAGTATTTTCCTCCTTTGAGGGTGCTAACACACTGAAATCAGGCATCTCACAAAATATATTTTGGAAAATGCATTGGTTTTAGTCTCTCACCAGCAGGTCTTGTTCCCCATCCCTTTTTGCTCCAGCCTCTGCAGTCTTTCTATTTTGAACATGGACATTCCAAGACTGTACGTGTTATACAGTTAGCAGTTAGCACATACAGAAGTAACATAACCTCCTTTTTCCTGCTTAATAATCGCTACACTATTCATATAGACAAATACACCATGCCTTTTCATCACACCACTCATTGCAAAGAGTGGTCTGGTCCAGAAATTTTTTGTCAGATTTGCAGCCTACCAGGATATAGTCTTCTTCCTGCATGTAGTGCCTGCCATCTTTGTTCCCTTACCCTTGACTGCATCAAAGCACTTCTGACTGAATTAACTAGTGGATTCAAGTCTCTATATGTGACTGCAATCTGCAGTAATTAAGACTCCCACGTCTTTGTACCAGGATTTTTGAGTCCTGAGTAATTGTGTCAGTGACAGATAACAGATTTTCATGCAATAAGATGACTGTTATAATCATTTAGTGGTCTGACACACTACATAAAAACACAGGCCATGAAATCTCACTTAATAATTCCTGCATTTCAGATTTGTTTCTTCTTCAAAATTTAATCTCAGTTGAAAGTTTTCAGTGAAGGAGCATCTGCCATATCCTCTGTTGAATTGTTCCAGTGTTTTAGGCTCATGCTGCTTAATTCGTATTTTCTTAGGCTGATGCTAAAAATATATCTCATCACCATTTTGGATTTGTCTATCTACATCTCTGAGCTGTTTGACATTATAATTCTATGTTCATTGTGCACCCTTGCATTTCATTTTACAAATACCATGTAATATTAAAGTCCATAAATGAACACAGAACAGAGAGAGAGAATATAGAGCACTGTAATATGACTGTTACTGACAGAAACATTCGTGAAGGAAAAAAAAATTAGTATATACTTACCATGATATGAAATCATAAGGCCAGGTAAAGGCCTTTCTTTTTATCTGACATTTTAACCAAAGATCTGTAGCTCAGCTGGCAAAAAAACATCATGCTTCTTTATAAAATAAAATATTTCTTTTTTTATTTATTTTTTTTTTTAAGCTGCACATAATAGTGCTTTCTTTTTAGAGTATTTTTAAATGAAGAAAAAAAAAAAAGTCTGAGATTTGGAAATATAAGCACATGTTTTTTAATTTCATGCTTCAGTCTCAAGCCAAGAGAACTGTCAGTATGTTGTGGAAACATTCCTGCAAAACAGAAAGTAAATGGAAGTTTTTGTCTTTGATTTACATGTGCTCAGGATCAGACTCCTTGTGTAAAATTAAGACAGCAGTTGCTATTCCTGATCAACCAAGAAAAGAAAGATCTGAATTTAGAGTCTGGAAACCTTACCATTCTGGCACTTCGACATCAATACATCAACTAGAAAGAAATCTTATACCAGCTTACTGAAAAAAACGTACGGACTAAAGCCCTGATGCGGGATGCATTTATTTAAGTTCATTGTTGAAGCACATGCTTAATTTGAAACACAAGCCACAGGCTCCATAGGCTGTGAGGATTTAATTAGGTACTTAAGTGTCACTTAAAACCTGATTTGAAATAAGGTTCTGGCTCAGAACAAAAACTTTCAGAGGAGCAAGTCTTTGCTTCAGAAGTAGTTTAAGAGTTGTCCTGCCTTGACCATGAGAATCAGATTAGGGGAGATTTAAAAGTATCACTCTTAAAGATAGAAATGTTTAGTTAAACCTCAAGCAACAAACAAGGTCTGAAACATGTGATAGATAACACAAAATGAGAGCACTGAGAAAGGTTTCACAGACATGTCCCTACCAGGCTCATAGCAGTGTTCTTCTCTGGCCATCCTTATCTTTCCAGTCTCCCCACAGATACGAATACACCAACCTCCCACTGAGATCCTTAGAGAGCCAATATAAGGAATGTTTCCAGGCATTGCTGACAGGGAACAGCTATTTACAAGGATGTGCTGGTAGGCTGTGGATATGCAGAGCAGGTGACCATGCTGGAGGGCATGTGGGCAGTCAGTGGGCTCTTGTATTCCAGCCTGAAGAGGTGGAGGCAGCAGAAGGATCTTCCTTGAGGAAACAGTGATGGCTTTGTAAATATGCTCTATAACAATAAGGGAAGGAGATGGCTCTAATTTTAACAGCTAGATATCCCAGCTCTCCCAACACATCCCATCCCCTATCAAAACACACTTACTTCATTACGTCTGAGGACATAGCTTCATCACAAGGCCTGTCACACATGTGCAGATGTTTATTTTGCATCACTCCTGTCATGAAATATGGCCTTAAAAAAGGAATTAAAACATGTAATTAAGAGGTTAATTACTTCCTCTGAAAACCCCTTTTACACTGCCAGTTTCAGTTAAAGACCTTTCCTATAAACACCAGTCTCATTTTGAGGAAAGGGTTGGAGTTGTGAAAAACAATAGAAATGAATTTCAAACCACCTAAATATAACCGTCAGTCATTACCACTTCACTATGTAGTCTGTGTCTCTTGTCCTATTCTTAAAGAAAAAATTAGAAATATATCTGTCACCAGATCTATTAGAAAACTTTCCATTTCAGAATAAGGATGATTCTGAACCTCTTATTCAAATCTAAGTTATAATTCAGTGCCCCTACATTTTCTCTTGAGCATTTCAGTTGGCTTTGTGGTAGGGGAATACTGTGAACATGGAATCGGATGTGACCATAATTTCAGGGAAATAAAAAAGAAAAAAATTAGATTGGAAATTCACTAGTCGTCTCTGTGATCTTTACAACTGCTCTTTGTGCTACAGCAATAAATCATATGTAAATATCAATCATTGAAAATAAATATGTACATACTGGATAATAGTTTCTCACTATCACCTACTGAAACAGTAATTATTTTTTAGCAAATTGTATTAATGCCTGCTGTGGGTTAACCCCAGTAGATAGCTGAGCACCACACAGCTACTCGCAGATTCAGTCCCACTGGGATGGAGAATCAGAAGGGTAAAGGTAAGAATACCAGAACACTGGTGTGTTATCAACACTCTTTTGGTTACAAAACCAAAATATATCAACATACAAGCTACAGTAAAGGAAATTATCACAAACAGAAAATATCCAATACCAAATATTTCTATATTTCAGCTTTCAATTATCAGGCCATGTATGTCATTTTAGAATAACAAAAAGATCCATCTGACTTTCCTCATTAGAAGTGTAATGCATTTTCTGCCATTGCCTTGCAATTTTAACTATTCAGCATTAAGATCAAACAGATACCATGTGTATAATTTGAATTGCTCTGAAGACTTTTCATCTTCACATTAATTAAAGCTATCCACAGTGTAACCATCTTTTTTTTTTTTTTTTTTTTTTTTTTTTTTTAATTACTTATTCATTGCTGGTGAGAATTGTACTTTAAGATTTCATTAACTGTTCTCCATCTACTGGAAGTGTGATCAGCTCAGTTGCAGGTGCTTACAGATATTTGTACTGTGTGAGTCCACCGTTCTGTGCACATGAAGATGAGGTTTGAAAACATACTCAATGAAGGAACAAAGACATGATTTGCCACAGACTTTAATACTAAGGGTATTTGACAGCATGTGGCAGGCTCCTGAACAGCATACTCCTCTCTCCTGCCTAGGAAAGGTTCTGTGCTGCTACTGTATTTCTCACTGTACCAGAGTGATGAAGTTCTTACTACAGTCTTTACCCTCTGTCATTTGCTTTTTGGATGAGAGAAACTAAGCCCATCAAATCTTCTGAAAGCACAGCCAAGATCCTTGCCCTAACCTGCTGTTGTCCAGAGTAGGAAATGGAACATTGCACTCCCAGAGGTTCACAATGGGGAAAAAACACACTCCTGTGTTTCAGACTCCGTTTGGGCTGATGTATTCAAAACAAGGAGGACCAGCAAACAGATACTTGTAGTTTATATTCCTCTCTTCTTAATTTAGGTTTTGGTTCTTTTATTGTTACTAGTTTACATTATTAGTGGCTATCTCAGTTTGACCTACAGGGAATTAGTGGACCATTGGTTATTTTTCTGTCTCCAGTATTTTTCTACTGCAGATGTAGTTAATAGATACATGCTGTAAAGATGGCAAATGTAAAATCTCTCCTGCTGCTGGACTGCTTGTGGGTGGATTGCCATTATACCAGACTGTTGCCAGCAACAAGAAATTCTTCCGACATGCATGAAATGCTCCGAATGTCCAATCTGTTTAAGTAGAAAAAATACCAGAGGAGGGATAAGAGGAAGAATGATAACAAAATTTGACAATATTTAATGGGCCATGATAACGGTTCTTCATGTGGATATAAGAACTTTATTTTCTGTCTGCTGTAGTCAGAGTCAAATAGTGGTAAATGCTGCAGCTTATATAACTGGCACTCAGCAATTTCCAGAAAAATATTTGTTTGCTTCTAAATAAAGTAACACATTGAGTGACACATGCATTTTTGGAAAATATTCCTGAGATTAAATGGACAGAGTAGAAATTTAACAGGCTTGAATTAATGTATTCAGAAACAGTAAAGTTTTCTGACCTTTTGTTCTTGACAAAGGAAAAAAAAAAGGCAACTGTAATATGCAGTAACCAAGAGTCACTATCCATCACCTGATTGTGGTGACTACCCACTACTATGCCTGAAAGTAGATGAGCAGCCATTGTAAGCTGTACCCAAAAGCAAAGTGAAAAATTACTTTTATGGCCAATCATAAAATCTCAGAATTAGCCCTGAGTTTCTCCTTACCCTGCAGAAAGGCTTACTCTTTTTATTCTTTAACTGGTGCTGGCAACAGGGCAAACTAGTATGTGACCCAGCCTGGCCTCAGATAGAAACCTTCATGAGAACCAGCTTTTTTCTAATTCCGTATTACTGTATGGTCAGAAAAATAGAAGGTATGGTGTTTCCCATGGTGTTTTGGCACTACTGCTTGTAGTCTCAGCTGCAAGTCACAAGTGTACAAGCAAATGGAAGTGGAAATTAGAAAAACAAACAAACATGCACACAATAATAGAAAGTTTTGATTAAAGTGAAATGATCGTTTTGTTATCTTTTTTATCTTGTCTCTTCCCTTCTCACTGCTTGTGAGATCCTTGCAAGCAATTGACTCATAGTTGTGGCTAGGAAGTCCTCTTGTTGAAGTTTCTTGCAAAACCAAGCTGCTTTGCTTCTTGGAAAAGTGACCATGTTTACTTGGGGAGGAGATTTCTGAGACTAGAGGGAAAGAGAAAGAGAGAGCAACAGAAATTTGATATTTTGATCCAAAAATATAGTTTCCTTTTCAAATACATTCTCAGAAAATGCTCAGAAGGTTTTGTTTTCATTCCAATATAGAATAAAAATCAATTCTGAAACCTTCAAAGTTATCATGAAGTGGAACTGCTGTTCTCTAGCCAGCTCTAAATGCGTCATTACTGGACTTGGTTTTGATCTTGCTGCACAGGTGCTAAGTTGGCAAGGTTCCACTGTCATTAGTGAGTTACCTCAGGCTAACACCTGGCTGATATGAGATTAAGGCCCACTATCCTTACACTTTCTCCAATGCATTGAGTATAAGAGAGCACACAGTGCCTCTCCCTTGTCTGCAAAGTAGAAACTGAATATATATTGCAACTGCACGTCACCACCTGACCTGTACCTAAAGTTGAGGTGTATAACTAACCTGTCCCCTGAAAGAAAGTGTCAAATATCCTATATATTTAGTAGAGAGAAGTGGGTGTTTGTTCTGCTTCCAAAGGGCAAATGTGTCTGTCTCTGCCTGGAAATTTTACAGGCTTTCGAGCTCTCTCCCTTGACCCATTAGAGAAATCAAGCAGTAAACTTTAGGATAATTGCTTCATTGGGTTTATAAAACTTAGAATCAGGTCTTCCTTTCAATGAATTGGACCGCATCTGCTGTGAAGCTGAAGGGATCAGTAGCTTTGTACTATATCTCCTTTGTTAACACTACCATTAAAATTGTCACTGAAGCAAACAGCATAAAAGCACTGTAAAAGAATACAATTTTGAAGCCTGCTTAAGTGCAGAAGTTTGCGTAAGCTTTGAATCTGTTTCAAAGCTTTTGTAATTCATGGTATTATGCCCATGCGCATTTCTTCACCTGGTGTGGATTACGCTGTTACTGAATAGACATCAAGTTTAGTATAATGCTAAAAAGTCTGCATAGTTAGTAAAAGGGTGTCCTTTGGTACAGGCTGACGAAGAAGTTTCTATCATCTATACCAAGAAAATCTCTAAATCCAAAGAAATAGCAATTCCCTGTTCTTGAGTCTGATCAAAGGAAACTCTCATCTCAGAAGTGGGCTCATAGTTATCTCCTATGGTACATTGTTTATTTCTTGACCATCATAAATCTTCTAGAATTACTTGTCAGGTAAAAATGCTATTAGAAAAAGGAATATTTGAAGATAATAAAGCCCATCGCCTGAAAAATACAAAAAATCCTTTTGTTACATATTTGCCTGTAAGCCAAGTCCACCTGGTCCACAGCAACTGCATGTTGCATTCTGTCTTTCAGGAGACTGGACTGTTATGTAAAAAGTGTATGTGCATCATTTGGCTGGCCTGACTGCTGATGCTTGTCAAAGGTACCCTGCAGTGGCCAAGGATGGTGATTCCTCTATCACTGTCTTCCATCACCATAAATCATCACAAACTTTTTCTCCTTCCCAATATCATGTAACTTCATCCAACATCTTCTAGAAGAACCATCTTAATCTATAAGTAAAGTTATGCATAACATAAGTAGTCTTTGAATCACATTTGCTGGTCTTTTTTTCTCTCATCATCTCAGCTTCAGACAGCGCTGCCTTTATTTAATCTGATATAGAATGAAAAAAAGTTAGTTAAAATAAAGCTAATTTTTTACATTTAACTGAAATCTGCCACAAGTCTGTGTTAAACTAGCATCAGCTGTTTGGTAAATGTGGCATGTTGAATTATGAAGCAGTAGTATTACCTACATACTTGCTCCTTATTTACAACTACCTGGAGTTAGAGTCCTATTGAAAAATCAACATATTGCAGACTTCCACAAAGGATACTCAGAAAGACCATGAGTGGAAATTCCATTGACAGTTCTCATTTCTGTATTTTTGTGAGTTCTGAATGCTTGACTTAGCAGTGTTAATTTTTTCTTCATAGATTTCATAGAATCACAGAATCATAGACAGCCCTGAGTTGGAAGGGACCTTAAAGACCATTCAGTTCCAAACCCCCTGCCATGAGTTGGGCTGCCAGCCATCATATCAGGTCGCCAGGGTCCCATTCAACCTGTCCTGGAACACCTCCAGGAATGGGGCAGGTACAAACCCTATTTGTGGCGTATTTGGTTTTGATTCTGATCCCTGGTGTACCATATTCCCCTCACACACATGCATGCCCCACTACCACTACCACAACATGCCCTTTCTCTTTCTGGAGAGGCTTCTCTTCTCAATCAGTGTTCAAAGCAGCAGCAGCAAATGGATTCCTGGGTCAAGACCTTTGTCTCCTGACTTCTGTTTTTGATATTCTTGTTGCCACTGAAAACACAAGCATGTAAATAAGTGAGGTTGCACTCCCATTAAGTGTGTATAAATTGTAGCTTTGCTACTTCATACTACATTGGGAAGGCATTTCAAGTGTGGTCCTACCAGGTTCTGTAATGTTTAGTCTATCTAATATTTTTGTTAATGATTTGGATAATGGAAAAGAGAGAAAATGTGTAGAATTTGCAGATGATGTCAAGTTGGAGGGAGCCGAAAGCTTTTAAGAGGTTAGGATAAGAATTCAAAATGACCTTGATAGATTGGAGGCATTGTCTAAAATTAACCAAATGAAATTTAGTGAAGACAAATACAACATTCTATGCTTAGGAAAGAGACATAAAATGCTAATAAAATTAGGAGAAAATAAGCAGGCAATAATACCACGGAGAAGATTGCAGTTCAGGACAAATTGAATGTGCATTTATAATGTGATGCTGATATTTAAAAAAGGCAAATTTCATTCTGGATTAGACTGGAAGGAATGTTTGGGAATAAGGAGATGTAGTTATTCTGCTTTTCTGCTATTGTGTCCAGTTTAGGGCTCTGTACAGTAAAAAAAAAAAAAAAAAAAAAAGATGTAGATACACTGGAAAGCAGCCAGAGGGGGAGTAATGAGAATGATAAGAGGTTTAGAAAACTGGAGCTATGAGGAAAGGTTGAAGGAATGGGGTTTGTTTAGTCTAGAAAAGAGAAGGCTGAGCAGGGACATGATAACAGCCTTCAAATACATAAAAGGTTATTCTGAAGAGGACAGTGATCAGTTGTTCTTTGTGTCCACTCAGTATGGTACAAGAAAAATTTAGCTTATTTTACAGCAAAGAAGATTTCAGTTAGATATTAGGAAAGCCTCTTTCACTCGAGTGAGAGCTAAGTACTAGGACAGGCTACTTTAGGAGGCTGCAGAGTAGCAGCAGAGGTTTTTAACTAAAGGTTAGGCAAACATCTGTGACCTTGTGATTTGCAGGGGCTCCAAACCAAGCCAAATTTGAACAAATTTTCTCAGAGATAGCCTAAGGCACACCCCTGGCAGCAGTGCATGTTTCCTGATAAAATCCTGGCACAAAGCAGGAAAATGCAAGCAATTGTCAGCAAAAGCAATTCAACTATTTTCATGCAAACTGTTTTCACTTGAGTTGTTTGTTGTTGTTGTTGTTGTTTTTCCCCTAAGATTTTTTTGAGATTCATTTAGACATCTTGGATAAAACTTTACTCAGAAAAATTATCTATCCCAGGCAAGCACCTGAGTAATTTCAGACTAAATTTTTAATCTGGCAAATTATATGCAACAAAAACAGGATCTTAAAATACAGAGGGTTAGGAAACCTTAATTATAGGTGATGTTACCAAACTCCACACATCATTTTTATTACAGTATCAAACCAAAGATCTGGCCAGGGTCACCATCTGGAGAACTCATCTTAAGGAAACAGATGAAGGAGATTAAATAGGCACATGTTTGTAAGAATCAGTCAATCTTACAACTCTTTGTCAGAAAATAAGTAGACTGTTCTATCTCTCAGTATGGTCAGGCCTTAGCCTTCATCTGAGAACAGGCTTAGTTCCTAAACTTAGTTCAAAAACCTCTTTTACTATTTTTTTTTCTTACACGTTTTTCTTTTCCATCTTGACCCTGCTGGATTACTTAGCTTAAATTTGAAGATTTTCTTTACAAATTTAGGAGCTAGTAACACACCTTTGAAAGGAAAGTAAGTTTTGTTGGTTTTTTTTTGTTGTTTTTTTTTTTGTTGTTTGTTTGTTTGTTTGTTTAGAAATGAGAGAAAAAGAGAAAAATGAAAGAAACAAAAGAAAAGAGAAAAAAGGAAAAAGAAAAGAGAAAAAAGGAAAAAGAAAAAGGAAAAAAATAAAAATGAAAAAAAAAAGAAAAGAAAGAAAAGAAAGAAAAATATAAATATAGGAAGAAAGAAAGAAAAAGAAAAAAAAAAAGAAAGTAAGATGGAACTTTTACCCAAGCGCTGGCCCTGAATAGTCAGAACTTCAAGAAAAATGCTGTGAGACTCATATTAATAATATGAGAGCTGGCAACCCTACTTAAGGATGTAAATTCCATTTCATCTACACCACCTTTATATTAATAAAGCCTAGACTCCTAATATTAGGACTGATCCAGCACTCTTCCAGTGAAAAGTAAACTTCTCAATAGCACAATCACAGCTGAAATTCCATTCTCAAGCTAAAGGATATCTGCGGTCAATGAAAAGATTACATAGGATCTTCCTTTAGATATGAAGCACAGAGGCTGTCATCAATGAAAACATCTCTATACACTACAGAAAGGAAAAGGACATAACTTTTTTACATGCTACATTAAAAAGACTAAAATAAGACAGGGAAGCAACACAGAGATGTTGATTAAAGAGTAGAAAAGTCTGAATAAATGGAGCACACTTCAGTTTGTATGTTTGAACTCTGGCCGTGAAAAGCCAGTAAGTGCTAGAGACTCGTTAGAGCTAGTCCCACAGCAGGACAGTAAATACAGGTAAGTGGATTCCCCCACGGAGCCAACAGCCCTTCTGCGGCAGGTGCACACCTATGCCAGTAACAGTAGACACGGAGCTGGACACATGGGCAAGGCCTCTAAGGGGCATATAGGTGCTTTGTAAGTGGGTATTTAAAGAAATTTGCACTTATTTGGCTTTAGCTTGTCATGTTCATTGACTGCTGGCTTAGGAAATCTAAGGTCCTTTATCCACTTTTAGACAGAAAACACTGTAGAACAGTGCTGATGTGGAGGATGATTCCAAAATCTAGAAGCAGTACCTAATTTGAAACATATAAATCTAAATATTCATTAAGATAGCAGGATTTAATGTTAAAATGAGCTTTAAATCAACATCTTAGGACATGATTTAGTGGGCATAGTGTTGATGGGTTGATGGCTGGACTAGATGATCTTACAGATCTTTTCCAGCCTGCTCCCTTCTTTCATAGAAAGAAGGTAGATAACCTTCAGATACTGAAAGGCTGCTCTCAGGTCACCTTGCAGCCTTCTCTTCTCCAGGCTGAACAGCCCCAGCACTGTCCTTATAGGAAAGATGTTACATTCCGTGGATCATTTCTGTGCCCCTTCTCTGGACACTTTCCAACAGATTCATGTCTCTCCTGTACTGAGGACTCCACATCTGGATACAGTACTGCAGGTGAGGCCTCAGCAGTGCAGAGCAGAGGGGCAGGATCACCTCTCTCGACCTCCTGGCCATGCTTCTTTTGATGCAGCCCAGGATACAGTTGACTTTCTGGGCTGTGAGGGCACATTGCTGGCTCATGTGCAGTTTCCCATCTACTAGTACCGCCAGGTCTTTTTCGGCAAGTCTGTACTCAATCACTTCATCCTCCAGCTTGTATTGGTAGTGAGGATTGCTTCAACCCAGGTGCAAGATCTTGCATTTAGATTTGTTGAACCTCAGGAGAGTCACCTGGGCCCACTGCTCAAGACTGTCTAGGTCCCTCTAGATGGCAATCCGTCCCTCTCGTGTGTTGACGGCACCCCGCAGCTTGGACCTCCTAAGAAGCAGGAGACACATATTGAAGGAACAATAGATGTGTAGAATCTACCTTAGAGAGCAAGTAGTTTCATAAATCATGCTGACTGTGCTTACTCTTCCAAGCCATGTGGGTTTGCTTACATTTAAAATAATGAGTTTTCCTAACCTGAAGCAGCTGAAGGTCTCTAATGCTCATAGAGGATTACAGTAACCATTACCTCTCTGAGAATATAGCTGCTGTGTGAGTCTTGGACCTGCAGCATACGGATTATCTTGCTTTTCGACACAAAGAGCTGCAACATGGTGTTCATTGAGCATTAGAGTTAACAAGCTTATCCAGTTAGCTGGATACAAAATTATCAATTGAAATGAAGAGAAGCATCTACTTCTTTCCTTAGAAGGTTTTTCTTCTGAATTTCTTTCCCTTGCTTATTTTTATACTGCCTTTATAGATAACATCTACAAAGATGATTTCTCACTGACGGCCATCCAAAAATACTACCTGTAACATGGAATCTGGCCTCACTCTAGCTGTGTCTAAAATTAGTAGGGCTTACTTTCATTTACCTTGCATAATTCCCTCTGGTTTCCTTCTAGCTAAGACTGTGTCTTAGAATTACTTCATTAAGTAATAATAGAAAATAAAATACTCAATGCTGTACAAGTTTCAGTGACATACCTGGGCAAGGTGATTCCTTTCTCATCCTTACAGCAAGCACAAGCCATGAAGAAAGGCTTTTAAATTCCTGCCCTTCCTCTTAGTACAACATATAGTGTTATACGATGAAAATATTAGATGGACACACAGACTCCTACCAAGTTCTGACTAGTCTGTCCTCTGCAAAGCTCCTGGGATATTTCTCTAACTAGGAGGGGAAAAAAAAGGAAGAAGAATAAGAAAAGAAAGGAGGAAGGGAGGAAGAGAGGAAGGAAGGGAGGAAGGAAGGAAGGAAATATATATCCTACTGCTGTATTGCCATCTTTCCTGGCAGCAGCACTCTGTTTCTGAGAAAGTATCGAGTCTTGCTTCTGCCTCCTCAAGAACTGGCTCTCCCTGCTCTCTCCTTGTATTTTGTATTAATGAACATGCCCTTCTGTTCCTCTCCCTTCTTGCAACCTTTCAACTCATCCATCTGTCACTTGGCAGTAACTTTCTGGACTGTTCTTCCCAGGGACATTTCATGTTTATTCAAGTGTTGCTTTGCTCTGAGACTACAGAAGCAGATCTGTTGTTTCCAGCCAGATCTGCTTATATCCCAACATCACTGCAACACATATTCTCATACCAGAGGCAGGAATACAGATACCACACTGAAAACAAGTCAGGAGACTATTTTCCTTTCTCACGTTCCCTATATTTGCACGTGGTCCTTTCAATTCACATGGTTCACAGTAAACTGAACCAGGGTTTGCAGAACCCTTGTGAAAACAGCCACTTTTTCTCCATGTTATTGTGGTTAATTTGCTGAGCCTAATGTATGGCAAAAAAGTGCAAACATATGGAGCAGGGCCAGCATTTCACCATAAAATGGGACCTGGTAGACCAACTGACTCCATTTTATAAGCTGGATTTGCTGCTCACCAATAAGATTGAATGAGGTACAGACAAAGTAGTAGGAGCTGTCCATACATGGGTCCATGTGGGTACACTGGGATTGAGATAGGAGAGGTCTTTCTCCTATGTTAAATGAGGGTGGTGGTTTCTGCTGCACAATCTGAGGTAGGACACAGGTGTTTTGTTCCTTGGCCTGGCTTGTCCTATTTCCCATGCTAGAAATGAAGCTTACATAAGGAGCCTTCTTTGAAATGATTTGTTATCCTAGCCCAAAAGGAGACAAAATGAGTCTGTAGATAATTGAAGAATTGAGTTCTTGTTTCTTCAGGAGGCTTTGCACAGGAACATACCCAGCCCCCCCACTGGCTAAGTGATAATATGGCGGATATGCTGAGGGGCAAGTATAGGGTGCTTTGGGCTGCACAGAGGAGCAAACACTCTTGGACTACTTTCTGTTCTCCACAGTGTAAGAGCCTTCACAGAAGCACATACTGAAGAGTAGTTATGTACTCTGACATGCTGAAACAACAGTTCTTGTTTTCTCTGAGTCCATGGGGAGGGGGAGGAGGAAGGGAAGGAAAGAAAAAGAAAAAGAAAAAGAAAAAGAAAAAGAAAAAGAAAAAGAAAAAGAAAAAGAAAAAGAAAAAGAAAAAGAAAAAGAAAAAGAAAAAGAAAAAGAAAAAGAAAAAGAAAAAGAAAAAGAAAAAGAAAAAGAAAAAGAAAAAGAAAAAGAAAAAGAAAAAGAAAAAGAAGAAGAAAAAGAAAAAAAAGAAAAAGAAAAAGAAAAAGAAAAAGAAAAAGAAAAAGAAAGAGAAAGAGAAAGAGAAAGAGAAAGAGAAAGAGAAAGAGAAAGAGAAAGAGAAAGAGAAAAAGAAAGAGAAGAAGAAAGAGAAGAAGAAAAAGGAAAAGAAAAAGAAAACAGAAAAAGAAAAAAGAAAAAGAAAAAGAAAAAGAAAAAGAAAAAGAAAAAGGAAAAGAAAAAGAAAAAGAAAAAGAAAAGGAAAAAGACAAAGAAAAAGAAAAACAGTGGCAAATACAGGAAATTAAGACAATGCTTGACATTTAGAACAAGCCAAAAGAAGAGGAAATTATCAAAGCTCTCAACATATATGTAGTGTATGTAGGGAAGCATGTAGGATAGGGATATAACAGGATAACAGCAGAGATGTAATCATAAATGGTAGAAACTACAATAATGATCAAGCTTTTAAAAAGGGCATTTGCTGAAAAGGTGATAGAAGCCAATTCGCTAACACTGAAAAAAAAGAAAAAAAACCCACAAGATAAACTGGTGAAAATCAAGGCTTGAAATAGTGAGCTAGTCTGCACTGTGGGAATATAGGATTCAAAGATGTATGTAAATATATCAGAAAAGACAGACTAAAAGAAAAAGTGCCAGAAGAGGTAATAGCCCTTGCTCCCTGCAGTACACACTTGGCAGAGGTACAGGCTGATTGCAAGGGAGGCTGTGAGCAACAGAGATTGAAAAGCTGAGGCAGTGCTTGGAATGGAGAGATCCATCCAGATGCAAGGACCACCAACATGCTAGGGCTGTCCTCATGGCAATGAGATTCACAACTTTCAGAAACTACAGGACTTAAAGAATCCCTAGGCCTGACGTACCAACACAGTGATCTCAAAGACTACATCAAAACTGATCTGTGTCTAGACAAGTAAATACTGGTGATCAGCTTTAAAATTTGAGACCATGAAATGTCAATGCTGGCACTCTCTTGTTGTCTACAGGATTCATATCAAGAAAATAATAGGTTGGGTTCATAGATGGCCATGAATGGGTTATCATGAGCTCTAGCCAACAAAGGGCTTAGCGAACCAAATTTTCTTCCCCTATGTCTCACAAACATGAATACTAACTTTGAGGATGCAAAGATACATAGGTAACAGCACAGGGAAATTCACAGGGCACATAAATTCACAGGGCACATTTCCTACACCAGTATCAACTAAAGGAGCACTGCATTTTAGATATGGTTTTGTGTACAGGTTACAGAAAATTTGCTACTGTAGCAGGAAAGTGTATTGAACCCCCCCATGCTCACACAGAAAATCAACAGGAATCTCTCAATTATTAGAAAATAACAAAGGATATTTTATATTGGCCCAAACAAATTGTGATTGGGAAGACTGGCATGTTGAAGACATCAAAAATATGGTCAAGTTAATGGAAAGAAACAATTTTAGGATCATAGGAAGAGATGTTTTGTAGAATAAATTCAGCAGAGGTTAGCTAACAGGAAAAGGTATGTGGTTTTCCAGCATTGTAATTCTTTCCTCCTAAATGTGACGTCTTCAAATAAAACCATAGCTACATAAATGGATGTTGTTATAAAATATAACTGATAAACTAATGTCTGACAGGAGCTCATAGGTTACAATGCACAAATTGAAGCTACTAGTTTTCTAGTCTGCTACAAAGTTAGTAGCTGGCCATTTCCAGTAGGAGGGTTTGTTTGCTGGACAAGCATCAAAATAAAGCACTTTTGGGGAAAGTAAATCAAGATATTATCTGCATTTACAACAATAAATTACAGATTGAAATAAATAAAAATATTAATAAAATGAATAGCTATGATATCTGGTTGTTAAGCTTGTCACCAGGCAGTTATTTCAGAAAGCCATCAACAAATCCAGATAAACCCAGATAAATACAAATTTTCTGTGGTTTTCACACACATGAATAGGCAGGGTATTATTTCTCAACCTGAATGTCTACAGCTCACTTCAAATGAAAAATTTTTCTTCCAGCTAGAGGCCATAAAAATGTTTTCTCCCACTGTTTTATTTACCAGGATAGCTATCTTATTGTACCCCTTAAATTCTGCTTCTCTCCTTTTATCTGCAGTCCACTCCAGGATACTTAGCTCTGAACTGAAGAAGAGCAATGCTTTTTGTCATCTTCATTGGAGGAAAACAAAGTGCAAACATATAGCTACACTATTTAGGAACTGATGTATTGATTCAAACCACAGGTCAGTCTAGCTCATTGTCCTTTCTCCAGCAATAGATCTGTAGGAAATACCATGAGAACAAGGAAGCATGAAACAAGAATTCATTCTCGCTATACCTCAGAAACTTGAAGCTGGAATTTCCTTGGCTGGAAATATATCTATTTAATATCTCTTGATAAATCTTTTTCTTCCATGGAAGGAGTTCCACAGCATAACTGGTTTTGTCAATGAAGCCATCTCCTTCTGTCTACTCTGGAGCTAATTTTACTTAATGACTCCTTTTATTTTATCGTGAAATGAAGCAAACAGCTGCTCCTTACCAATAGAACATTTTGCTCTATCATCTTTTCCTCTGGTTCATATTTTCAACATAATTAACTAAAAGATTCATAAGCAAATGTAGCAGAAAATTTTATTTTGGCTAGTTCAGGAAAGATCCATAAGAGAACGTTTAATACAAAGACTAAATCTGATTCTATATAATCTCCACATAATCAAAGAAGAAATACCATCTCCCTGTATGATCAATTCTAACTGAACTCAGCATCTTTCAAGACCAACTTCTGAGATGATTAGTGTCTTCTACACAAGTCTCCATCAAGCCCTAAATCTATTCCAGTACATCTCAGTCTGACCACAGGCTCCAAGTCCTGGTCCCAGCAAACAGCAACAGTGAGAGTTTTCTGGTCTGCAAATAAAATATTTTCCTATATTTTTGCTGCAGTGATAGTAAAGCACCAAGAAATATTAAAGATATTTGTATGAGTGCCATATTAGATACCCTTTGGTCATCAGATTTGCAATGAAAATACGTAAATGAGAAGAAAAAATTTTAATGGAAAAAATAGTTCTGTTGTCTAAAAATAATATTACACAAGTTTCTCTTTTTGGAATTTATCCATTCATTTTCTTCATAAACATTTACTAAGGAGAAAACTATTTTATGAACATATGGCACTTGTCTCTGTTTTGGATGTAAAAACGTCTGGTATTTTGCTGACTTCATTTCATTGTGAGTCACTGTGTAGCTTTGTATAAACACCAGGGTATTTTCATCAATTAGAAATAACTGAGATTTTCATCATAACATTCCCATATTTACTTGTGCTTGAATAGTTCTGCTAATATTCTAGACAGATAGATATATGAACTATGCACATAGGATTGCTGTTCCTAAGAAATTCCAGTCAGAGGAATAATGCTTGAGGAGCCATGACTTTGTTCTGAAACCCCAACTGTATCCATTAGCAAAAAAATCCTGCAGATTTTCTCTGTAGCTCATTATTTTTCATCATTTAGAATGACTGTGATGAAGAAAAAGAAATAGTCTTTGAAAACCTCATTCTAATGGAGCAAAAAACTACTGTCAAATGAGTGGGCTCTTTCTTAAGATAATAGGAGCATATACAGTATCTTATCTGATTGTTCCAAAAAACTTTAATTATAACACGCTCCTGCACATTGCTGGCTAACTGGATACCCAGAGAGAAGAAAGTAATTGCCCTATCAGTAGTCCAAGAATGAGGCTGATCCTGTCCCAGCTGTGGAGCACTGCAGAAGACAGAGAATGCTTTAAGTACTGCCCACTTCAAGAAGTTGAACACTCACTATAGTCATGGTTCCAATTACTGGCACAGTGGAGAACCCAGACAGCAATCCAGGTCACTCCAGCAGCATCTCTGGAAGTGGCAAAGACATGATTGTGTGTAGTGGGACACGCATTTGAGAGAGTTAGAAATGGGAAGTGATTATCTGTCACAGAAGGAACTTTCATGAGAGATAAATGTATTCAAATCCCATTAGGAGAAAAGCTTGTCTATAGACCAAGTACCCGATTAACTGCTCCAGCCATTGGACTAGAAGGCAAAATAAGGTAAGAGCTGTGTGAGGCAAGCCAGCCCTATGGCTGAAATCACACTTTCTTGTCAGTTTACTTTACAAGGCCAAACAGAAGCATCCTCCAATGTCACCATAGTGAAAACAGCTGCAAGCCCTGCTGTTTGTCCTCCCATTGGGTGACACTAGATGGCAGCAATTAAAATGGCAGCTGGAATTTCAGATCTTTCTGGCCCTAGGAGAAACTCCGGCAAGCAGCCGGCCTGGTATTGGTGACCCCAGCTGGCAGTCACCTCTTTCTGTCTGCCATAGTGCCACAGAGGTTGCAGCAGTGCTCAGGCAGCTTGTGAGCTGGGTGCAGGCATGCAAATAAAATCACTCACACTGTAGCTGTTACATTCACTCATGCTTTTCTCTAAACTGACTTGCCCGTATCTGGTAGGCCAGTTTTACACCTGAGGCCTCTTTGTAAACATTTCCCAAACTAGCAAGATAGAATCTATTAACCATCCTGGTGTTCTAATTGCTGCTTTGGAGATGAGCAGATTGGCTTTTGCCCAGCATTTTAGAGATGCTAAAAGTAATAACCTTGATAATATCAATTACAGAATCAACAAGCACAATAATAGATTAATAATATCATAATCACTATCCAGAGATCTGTTGCACAGCCTCCCATTTCTGAAGGAAGCTGATGGAGAAAAATTCTGAGACTCTCCAAAAAACAAGCAGCACCAGCGTAGGATACTTTCCTCTTGTTCTGGTATAACAAGCCAACAAAATCACAGACTGCTCAAAGTTTAACAGTGATATGTCAAGGGACAATGAGCAGCAATCAAAACAAATATTTCATTGGAATATTCACGTGCCTCTTCACACTGGTTTTACCCAATAGCTCTGCCACAGTTTGAGTTGTCTCACTGTTGTTATACCTGTTGTTTTTGTTTTTTTTCCCAGGGAAGTAATTGCCAAGTTCTGAAAATATATCTGGGGATTAAATCTGGAATTCAGGCTTTCAACTTGGGAAAAAAAATCAACCTTTACAAATTAACTCAGATGCTGACTTTGATTTAGCAAAGATGAAATCCAGTGCTTAGTCATTGATGAGAACTACAGTTGTTTTACTTAGGACCTTAGGAGTCAATAGTTTGATGCAACTTCTGGTGCTGCAATATAAGGTAGTTACCTAAAGATAAGTGCCTTATGAGACAGCCAAACCAGTGACTTCTTTGGCTGAGCAATTCTGGCAGTGGCCATGCTATCTGTCTGCCAAGCCACAGGGAAACAGAAGGGAGGGGCAGAGACATTAATTGTCAGTGTGCATAAGCATACAAGAGGTGAGAGCAGGGGCAGGTGACCTGGGGGGAATAGACACACTGCTGAAGCATGCAGGGACAGGATTTGGGAAACTGAAGTCCACCAGGAGTTTAATCAAGGAAGGGACTTGAAAGGCAGCAAGAAAATCATCTTCAAGCATAAGAGCAGAAAAAAAGGAAGTCCACCAAAAATATGGGCCAGCTGCTGAATAGGAGAAGAGACTTGGAGAGAAAGGAAATGGAGAAGGCCGAAGTTCTCAACATCTTTTTCATCTTAGTCTTTGCTGGTAAGAGCAGGCTTCAGCAATCCCAGGTCCTGAGACAGAGGAAAAATCTGAAGCAAAGAAAACTTACACTCAGTAGAGAAAAATCAGATTAGAGAACATGTAAGCAAAATGGACAAAAACAAGTACATAGGATGCATACACAAACGCTGAGGGAGTGGGCCAGCATCATTGCTAAGCCAATCTCAATTACCTTTGAAAGATTATGGCAATCAGAAGAAACTCCTAGCAGCTGGAGGACAGCAAATACCACTCCTACCTTCAAGAAGGGCAGGAGGAAAGATCTGTGAAACTACAGGACAGTTGGTCCCTAGGAAAAGCGGAAGATCAAGACCTTTTGGATGCCATTTACACCCATGAAGGACAGGAAGATAATTGGAAGAAGTCAGTGTGGATGGCAAAGAGGAACTAATGCCTGATCAACCTGATAGCTTTGCACAATGAAATGGCTAGCTTGGTGGATAAGAGGAGAGCAGAACATGAGATATCTTGATTTTAGCAAGGGTTTCAACACTGTCTCCTGTAACACTATCATTGAAAAACTGAAGTGTGAGCTAGATAAGTGGATAGTGAAATGGAAAACTGGCTGAACTGCCAGGCTCAAAGGACAGTGATCATTGCCATGAAGTTCAGTTACCGATGGACTACCTCAAGGGTTGGCATTGGAGCCAATACTGTTCATCACCATTAATGATGATAATGACAGGACAGTGCACTTCCAGCAAGTTTCCATATGACATATTGGAAGATGAGACTAATACTTTTATCTGATACAGATGGGCATCTACCACCCAGAAGGACCTTAGCAAGGTGTAGAAATGGGTCAACAGGAGTTTCATGATGCTTAACAGGGAAAATGCTAAATATTGTAGCTTTAATCCCAGGCACCAGGACAGGCTGGTGGCTAACTGGATGGAAATCAGCTTTGCTGAAAAAGACCTGGAGTTCATGGTGAGGGAGCAGTGTTTATTACCCATACTGAATGCAGGCACCTCAGCACGCTGTGTTTATGGAAAATGTTTTTAGGATTCCTTCATAATGATGCCTAATGGGCATTTCCTTGCTAATCTGCAAGTGCTGGAGGTGATCCCACTTACTCTCTTTTTGTTGATTTTTATTATCTCTCTGTGTCACATAATCCCATGTCCTTTGTTCATCAGCCCTATGCATCACTCCTTCACAAGTCTGCTGGTTACCATCTCCTTCCTCCTTTCTAGTTTAAAGTCATTCTCATAAGGTGAGCCATCTTATTGGCAGTTTGTCTGCACTGCTTAGTGAGGTGAATCCTGTCTCCCAACAGGACATCAGTCCTCAAACAGTTCATATGGTCATATAATGTGCCCTGTTCCTTTACATCACAGAAAGCTAGTGATATCCTTGGATGCATTAGGAAAAACATTAGCAGCATGCTGACAGAGGGATCCCTTTCCCTCCTCTCAGCACCGGTGAGACACATCCAGAGAGCTGGGTTTAGCTCTGGGCTCCTCAGCACAAGAGGTGGAGATACTGGAGTGACTTCAAGAAAGAACCACAAAGGTGATTAATGCACCAGAGCATTTGTCATGCAAGGACAGGATCACAGTGACCTGATGGGGACAAAAGCAGAGCCAGATACTTTTCAGTGATATCCAGTGGAAGGACAGGACAACGGCCACAATATAAGATTCAAGAAATTTCATAGAAGCGTGAAAAATCTTTTTTTATTGTGTGAGTTGTCAAGTTTTTACTTGTCAGGTGTAATTGTCCAGAAATGTTGATGACCGCCCACTTCTGTAGGTATGCAAAACCCAATTGAACACAGTTCTGGGCAGTCTGCTCTAGATGACCTTGCTTTGAGCAGAGGCATTGGAGTAAGTGATCTCCAGAGGTCTCATCCAACCCAAATCCTTCTATCACTGTGTGAATATGTGATTCTGTGTCCTTCATTGCCTTATACTCAGCAGAGACCTCATACTCTTGTCCAGAGGAGCACTGCAGGGCTAGTACGTGTGTATGCCATAAGTACACATAGCAGCCTATACCTTACAGTTATGTCTGATTTCTTCATGCTGTGATCATTATACCAAACAGAGAAGATGCCTCAAGAACTCTGTGCAGCGATATTATTTTTCTACAGTAGCAGGAAATGAAAAATCATCTTCACAGCCCAGGGACAAAGCATCTTTTCTGGCAGCTCTCTAGGGAGCTGGCTTTGGCTCACTGTCTCGTTTCCTCAGCAGCGCAAGAGACTGTAGGATCAAGAAAATAACAGGAAAAGATTAGCAAGCACCTTCTGGAGTCCTGCTTGTAAGATATCTGGTGTTCTGTTTGAACTGTACATATATAACATTTTAAAGAAATAACTGTGATTCTGAGGAAACAGTTGTTCAAACCTTACTTAATTGGAAGAAAATTGAGATTAGTCTGAAATTGGTGCTCTCTGCCAGTAAAACACCTTTCAGGGTGAATAAACATTTGCTAAACTGACAGTACCTGTCATCAAAACTAATTATCATCTATACTGTAAAATTAATGGCAGAAAACATCCTGGTTGTGACACTGTGACAGTTAAGGCTGACCAGGCCCAGTTGCACCAAATGAACACTTTCATCAGAAATACTATAATATTTGATGTTTGTTTTTTTTTTCTCAAAGTTACTGCAGCCCCAAAAATAATAACAATGCTGTGAATGTATGAAAATCTATCTGAAGTTGTCCAAACCTTGTAAATACTGGCAGAGGCTTGAAAACACAAATTCCGAAAGGTCAGATGTCTACATGGCAACAATAGCCTGGATTAATGATAATTGCAGAGAGCCTGATTCACAATATTTCAACACATGGGACCAATGGTGTTCTTTATTGTTCCTCCTCTCTTTTCTTTAGACAAAGAAGTCATCCTCTGGTGCTATCGTAAGGCCCAGTCATCTGTGCAAGGCCACTTTTCGTCTTCTTTTTGAAGAGTCAGGTAATGAGTGTTCCTGAAGAGAAAGATGAAATTTATAGTCTCCATGAAAAAGGGGGATCAAGAGGTCTAAGAACCTCTTCTTAACATAGCTCAATAGTTTATTTCTTCCTTGAATCATATCCTATTGACACTGACTAACTTTATAAACATCATTATTTTTATTAATACCCCATAAAATTTAGCAGCAGCTCTAGTGGCACCATGTGTTACAGCTCAGAAGATTTTCAACTTATTGTCAACTCTCAACTTTTTACTCATCGTACCAAGTTCAACATATTAAAGTTTAATAAAAATCACCATGAGATAAAATTATTCTTATTTTTCAGATGGCATTTTTAAAATGTTTTTATTGAGCTCATAAATAGAATATGCTTGTTCCATTTTTTCTTCTTTTACAAAAAAAAGTATGCTTTTGAGATATTTTGAGAATACTTTTGACTGCCAATGCACTATGAACAACAGGAGACCTCGCTGACCCCACCAGAGATTAATGGATCAGAATCTGTGTCTTCCTGCAGAATGGAAGACGTCAACACTAAAAGCTCCCTTACCCCACAAATAGCTGGTCCCAGTCCTTTTGTTTTTTCCAGTTTTCAGAAAAATCCTTGGCAAGAACTGTCATTTTTCCAGTCATCAAATTTCCAAGAATCTTTCCTTCACATCTCTCTTTTTCTTTTGATGGACTCTCACGTCATAGTAAATGCAAACCTCCTACAGGAATGTGGGCCAGACATATCTGTAAGCCAAATGGCTAATGCCTGGAACAACAGCAAATGAGCAATGAAGTCCAGCAACTAGAAGGAAAAAAAAATCACAAGGATTATCTTTTTTCCATGAATGTTTCTCCATGTTTTAATTGATTTGACTTAACTGTGCAGTTAGTTGTGGCCCACTGCATGACCATCTAATCCTGTGGGGACACCATGTGCTGTGTCTCCTTACACAAATTTCAAATTGTTATTTCAAAACTGGCAGCACTGCAGAAGTTTTTTCACACTTTAACCGAAGACAAAACAGGCAGAAGATTTTTTTTTGCTTTTTGTCTGAGTTCAAGTATATCCAAAAACCCTTGTTTTTTCTAATAGATGACGTGAATTTCTGTAGATGAGTGGGCATGTTGTTGCCCTCTACTGACTGACCCATAAATACTGAAATTGATCTATCAGTAAGTAATTTCAAAAATATTGTTTCTGTTAAAATGGCAGAGTTTTGATTTTTTGGCTCTCCTTTTGCAAGTGTGAGGCTCTGATTTATAAAATTAGATGCACATATTTTTTTTCTTTTAAAGTCTTGATCCAACAGATGCTTTAGTAAGTGTTTAATTTTATATGAGGTGCACTACACAAACTTCTAAGCCTAAAGACAGATTTAATTACTTAAATAGTTAGAGTTCTTATTTGGGGTGTATAGTTTTAAGTAATCTGACTTTCAGATATCCTCAAGGAATTTGTCTTAGACTATTATTCTTCAAAGTTTTTACTACTCCTCTGATGCTGTCTGGCCTCCAATAAGTTAAGAAGCAGAATATTCTTTGTCTTCTAGATATGAATGCATACAAAAATGCTATTAGTTAGGTAAAGAGAGAAACTCTAAGGACTAGATAACTGATCCCTTAGGAACCATCTTATTTACATCTTAGTCCACAACATCAAAATTAATAGTTCTCATATATGAAGAACATGATAATCAGGCAAACCTAACTTATAAAAAATAAAGCAGGGAGGGAACTACAAAATGGTCAGCATCACTGCAAACCCTGTAAAGACTACGCACCAAGTCATTACTAAAGCCATTTTCAGGAAGCAGAAGGTGGTGACTGCAAACAACCTGATCGGATTTACCAAGAACAAATTGTGCTGACCAACCCAATTGTCCTCTGTAATAAGATTCTTGATTCTATGGACAAGCGGAAAGCAGAAAACGCCATTTACCCAAACTTTATCTCGGCTTTTGGTATCATTTGCCATAGCCATGGTCCAAGTCCTCCCTGAAGCAGACTGGGGGACTTGGACCATGGGCAGGTTCAAAGGGGAGTGGAAAATTTTGCTAGACTGTTGGTCTTAGAGGGCAATAGTCAATGCCTTTAAGGAATGACTTGTTTATAATCAGTGTCCCTCAACAATAGATACTGGAGCTGATACTGTCATCATCAACAGCTTCAGTAGTGACATGGATTGCACCCTCAGCAGATTGACATTACCAAGTGGAGAAGTAAGTTTTTCCAGCCTGAAGAAGACAAGGAAGGGTCTTTTTGCTATCTTCAACTGCCTAGAAGGAATTTTTAGAGAGGTCTTAGAAGAGCACAGTAAAGGCGAAGAGACAGCAATCACATTCTGCAGCAAAGGAAAATCTGACCAGATCTGGTAAGGGTGGTGCAACTCTGGAACAGGGGCTCAGAGGGGTGGTGGCATCTCCACCCCTTCATGTATTCAAAATATATCCGGGCAAGGCTCTGAGCGATTGGATCTAGCTTTAATCTTTGAGCAGGAGTTTTGTCTGGATGACCTCCAAGGTCCCTTATGACCTCAGTTATCCTGTGTCTGTATTTCTAAGGATATTTTAGGTACTGTGCAGTATGGAGCAGCAGTAGTCACACCCAGGAGCCCAAAGAGTGTTAAGATACAGGACTTAACATCCTTCCTATCTATAGAAATGTTAGGAACCCATGGCAGGGGGGTTGGAACTAGATGATCTTAAAGCCCCTTTCTAACCCAAACCATTCTATGATTCTATGATTCTATGAAATGTATCTCAACTCATTTTTGAAAATACTTCTCCTTCTTTACGCTTATTGGGAAAAAAAGACAAAATGCAGTTTAAAAGCCTGACTATGAAGTGCTGGGAGGAAGAATTCACTGATGAAGAGAAAGGAGGCTGTGATGCCACTAAGACAGTAAAATCACATTTTGCTCTTTCCCAATCTACTACTAAAAGGGGACAAATATAGAGGACAGTGACGAAGGAGCCAGGGTGACCAGTAGCCCTCTTCTGTGAGGCCATCTTGTGTCATGCCACCCGTGGCCACAAGCAGGAGATTCTAGTCAACCCAACCCCTTTCCACCATCACCATGCTTGCTCCCAACGCAATAAATAGAAAGGCTATTTTGTCGAGCCCAGCTGTTTTTATTCAGGAACTTCTCAGAGGAAGCCGGTGTGCATAAACAGGAAAGCAGGGGCTGTTTTTACCTCACCCATCTATAGCCAGCACATGCGGGCTGACATCAGGCGAGGGCCAGCTGCACTGAGCGCACCCAATAATTTGCTCCCAAGGCAGCGGTGCCAGTGTCAGAGGGAAACACAGACAGAGAAGCAGCCCCTCCAGGCACTCCTTCACCCTCTCCAGTCACCCCCATTGCACTCAGAGGAGCACCCCTCCTCCTCAGGTGTTTTCTCCTAAATGGGAGCCAGCCCCTCGGAGCAGCTTGCTGATGGTCAGGAGCCTCATCATGGGCCCCCAGCACCCATCCCCATGCTTGTTTGATGTAGAGTGAGCTAGGAGCACTGGACACCTAATTTTAGCCCCCATGGGCTGGAATTGCAGTCTGCACAACAGATCTCCCTACAGAAACACTGGTGGAAGGAAAAGCGACACCACACTATAATTTTGTCTCCAGTGATGGGGTTTTCTTTCTAAAACCTGTGCATCAGTTTCATTCACTGCTCCAGGCTCCAAGAAATATGCTTTGCCTGCAGCCATAACATCTCCTCTCTTGCCTATATGTCACTGTATAATAAAACGTGAACAGTTTTACAGTCACTACAGAGTTATTATATGACATATGTGTATAAAGCACACTGGCTTATATGACCACACAAGCGATTAATAAAACCGGTTGTCTGCTAGAAGTGATCTTTAACTAAAGGTTCAACAAAATTGGTTTGGAAGCCTTGAGAGTAATTTGAAGTGGTTGCTTAAATCACAGAGACACAAAGCCTGCAGGAAATAGACATTCATGCAGCGCTTGTTGTTGTTGTTTTCCTCCCTAAAATCTCAACACCTTTAAATAGAACCTCCTTCCAAATAATATTGATGTTAATTTGTTTATTTGCTACCATAGAAAAAAAGAAACAACTGCAACAACACTGTTAAGGGAATCAGCATGAATAGTAGTGAAGAAGTGCCTTGGCTATGAGTAATTTTTGCCTCTATTTTAAACACAGTGAGTAAATTCTGCCTTCAATTACACCAGCTGAAATTGGATAAAGGTGAGTTCTGTGAGAACTCAGAATGAGATTTAGCCTGCAAGTTCAAATCTCACTTCAGAAAGTAGTCAAATTGAGCAATTAATTATATTAATCATTGTCATCTTATTTTATGTCTTCCTTCTAGTCAGTTGCATGCTGGCATACGTAAACTGAACATAAAATTAATTTCCTCTTGTGTTTTACAGCTTGCTATTAACTTGAAAGCCACAACAGTAGTGATTTAATTTATATCAGAGAGTAGAAGAGCCATGAGCTCTGCAACAGAAAATGATGGGATGTGTGGAACTAGCAAGCACTGCTCTACCACAGCTGCACCACCTCATGCTTAGATTTGTTGTACAAATCAGGCTAAAAATTGAGAGCCCTCAGATATAGACCTACCCCGCCATTTTCTGGCTCTTCAATTCACAATAAAGAAAATCACATTGAGACCTGTTGGGAGGCATCCATTTTTCTGCATTTATCCTAGCAGTAAGTAAGTGCACTTACTCATTTCCCTCTCTGCCTTTAGCCTGGAAAGGATGTGAAATAAGGAAACAGCAAGGTAGATTCTTCTTTACTATTAACCAGCTGACTCCCAATTAACACTCACCTTCCTTTTCTAAACTCCTGTTCTGCTTTAACTCTGACTAGGAGTCATATGCAATTCCCAAGAGTCACTGGATAGACTTCAGAATTTATTAAATTTATTTAAACTCATCAGGGATCTCTAAAGCTGTACAGAACTGACAGAAGTGTTGTGCACTTTACCCAAGATTTAATGTTACAACTTCCAACAAACACACCATTTTTGATGGACTTTCTCTTACAATGAAAATGCAGAATTTTCTGGGTTTGCCAGTTCAAATTGAATAGGTAACAACATTGGCTGTTTTGGCTGAGTTTCATAGAATCATAGAATCACTGAATGGTTTGGGTTGCAAGGGACTTTGAAGATCATCCAGTTCCAACACCCCAGTATAGGCAGGGATATCTCCCACTTGACCAAGTTGCTCACAACCCCATCCAGCCTGGCCTTGAATGTCTCCAGGGAAAGGGCATCCACAACTTTCCTGGGCAATATGGTCCAGTGTCTCACCACTCTTACAGTTAAGAATTTCTTCCTAATATCTAGGCTAAATCTAGCCTCTTCCACTTTAAAACCATTTCCTTTCAACCTGTTGCTACCTGCCCTTGTAAAAAGTCCCTCCCCAGCTTTCCTGTGGGCCCCCTTCAGGTACTGGAAGGCCGCTATAATGTTTCCTCCGAGCCTTCTCTTCTCCAGGCTGAACAGCCCCAGCTCTCAGCCTGTCCTCATAGGGGAAGTGCTCCAGCTCTCAAATTGGATTTGTTGAGCTTATGCAAATAAGGAGCCTAAGACAGCAACTCCTAGAAATTCAAGCAGCATAAATCAAGTATAAACTACATAAAATTAATGGAGTTACTCTCATGCAAATGAGAGCAGAGCCAGACTTGAATCTCCTACAGGGAACACAACTGTGTATTTCTGAAGGAGATGGCTCTGTCCATTCATATGGGCATCTAGTGAGTCTACTAGATGCTTTTAAGAGCAACTTCTATTTCATAGCTACTCTCAGTCAGGATAGAGCAGGTTCCTCTTCAGCCATATTCATGAGTCAGTTGCCAATAGACAAGTAAGTGAGCTCCTGTCTGGATGTATCACATCATCCTTTCCTATTTCCTTCTGTACTAGCCTTTCAAGAAGTGCAGTTATCGAGCCTTTCCTCATCCTAATACAAGCGAGCAGTATGCTGGTGTCCAAACTCATTTTCACATCTTCACGGATAACATAACACAACATTTCACCAGTCTCTACTTCTCCTCCAGACCTCTGAAAGCCCGAGACAGGCTTCCAACTAAATGTGGAGGGAAGCCACCTTGTACTCTGGAACTGCTGTGTGGCAGTTCAAGGCCAGCAGGTTTCTATCTGGATGATCCCAAAACCAACAGCATTTCAGTGCCTTATTTCGTAGAATTGCCTAGGCTGGAAAGAATGACCCAGTTCCAACCCCCCTGCTGTGGGCTGGATGCCACCCGCCAGATACCGCAGCTTTGCTGGGCAGCCTGTACCAGTACCTTACCACCCTCTGAGTAAACAATTTCCTCCTAACATCTAACTTAATCTCCCCTCTTTTAGTTTTAAACCATCCCCCTTTTCCCTATCACTATGATTCTATGATTCTATGACTATCAGACCATGTAAAAGTTTGGTCTCCCTCCTCTTCATAAGCTCCCTTTTGTTTCCCTCAGGGAGACAGAAGGTGCCATTTTATCATGAAAAATCAGTTTTTCAATTTGAAAACAAAAACAGCAAGGTAGATCAATAGATCAATAGATCAAGATCAAGTGGGCTTTTGCTCTTCTGCTCCAAGAGAGGTTTCTGGCCTCCCTGAGCTTGCCTTAGGACATCTGCATTACACTTTGACAGGTGTACCACCCCAGTCAAACTCCCCACCTGATGTTGTCCCCGGAGCGAAAGTATGAATGCCATCCATTTTTGCAGGAGATGTTGGGAGGCTGGAAGGTGAAGCCTCAGACTAAGCTGGGGACTTCAGGACTGAGCCTCTCGCTGCCCCCACCTGTGAGCCTTTAGATTTTGTAAACTCCTGCCCCTCTCCCAAAAGCAGCTCACATGCATGTGGAACAGCACAGAGGTTAACAGTGGGATGAGGATGATCTACGTACACATAGGCGGGAATTTGGAGCAGCTCAGCTGTTGGTTGATGTAAAAGAGAATGAAGTCACCTAGCATTTCCATGTCTGGGAATAAGAGAGTTGCCAGCATGAAAACAAAGGAAGGCATGGTAAAAAACTAGAAGCTTCCCAGAGAATCCTGAGGTACCTGTTTTCAAAAACCAACCATTTCTGGGATGAAAGGAAAAATAAAGAAGAAAAACGTGCCTGGAGACCCACTGCAACATTCAATACCGTGCATCATGATACCCAGAACAAATAAAATGCGAACTCAATAGGTTCTGCATTTCTGAATAACTTGCTTTTTCCTTTTGCACTTCCCTTTCAAGTCTTTTTTCTTGATTTCTGAATGAAATTTCTGCCTTGCCTTTGTGGTCAACCATGCCAGCCATCTAAAGGTCCCTCTGAGAGGGAGATTCTTTTTAAGAGTTAGTAATCATGTGTGAAGAATTTTCTTCATAAATACTTCAGGGATGTTGTCAAGAATAAGATGCATCAGAAATAGTCAAGTTTAAAAAAAAAACAGGCACAGTCTAGCAGATCCAACTGCACTTCTTTCTGTCACACAGTCCTTTGTGTTTCATTCAGCACAGGGCAATTCAGAAGGTCACAATAATTTCTTCTGCTAGAAGAAACTGCTGGGCATATCCTCAAGAAACTCAAATCTTCCTTTATTAATGGATGCAAAGCTAAAATTTACATCTGTGTATATTTTAAAACACTTTCAACCCATCATTTATGAAATATCATCAGTGGCAAAGGTAAACATCAAAGAAATTTAAGAGCAGCCATCTAGCAAACACCACTGGCTTAAGCTTACACTCATAGTTTCTGAAATTACTAAATGATTTGTCTGTCTGCACTGACAAGGACTTGGTAGACAGCAGCAACAATATGCCCAGAAAAACAATAGGAAAAGCATTTGTTGAGGCTGCCTTTGCTGGTAATCTGGTGGTCTGTGCTTCACACACCAGTATGAATCATATAACCATAGAATCATTTGAGTTGAAAGGAACTCTTAAAGGCCATCTAGTCCAAGTTCCCTACCATGAACAGGGACACCTGCAGCTCCATCAGTTGTTCAGAGCCACGTCCAGCCTGACCTTGTGTATCTCCAGGGATGGGGAATCCACCACCTCTCTGGGCAATCTGTGCCAGTGCCCCACAATATCCCTATTGTAAAAAACCTCTTCATTATATCCAATCTAAATCTCTCCTCTTTTAGTTTGGAACTGTTTTCCTTTGTCCTATCACAACAGACCCTGCTAAAGAGTCTGTCTCCTTCTTTCTTATAGACCCCATTTAGATACTGAAAGGAATGCCAAATGCACCCTTAAAACATCACTTCTCCTCTGCCAAACATGCTGCAGGGCTCCATGTCACTGGATGTTGTCCTGCAGCCCGTGTGGCCCTGCCTGGAGAAAGTATGATGTGGCCAGGAAGAAGGACCTCCGTGGGAGCTGTCAGCCTCGCTGCTATCCAGCAAAGTTCCAGCCAGAAGCCAAAAAAAGAGAGATGTTACATCTTGTTTAACGCTTGTCATCCATTAAAGAGTACTTTTTAACAGCAGAGGTTCCTCATGAAGGAGCAGTCAGTCTCTAAAGTCCTCTAAGAAAATCTTCCACATTGCTTGCCACAATGCAGGTGTCCTTTTCTGAACAGGTAGCACTCCATTTCTGAATTCTCTTGGATTTCTGCTTTGTATTAGTTTACAGAAACTCCTGAAGTAATTTCTGAGTACGGGGTTTATTTGAAGCTCTCTTTGTACAAGTGTTGCGCCTATCATTAATAGATGAGGCCGCAATTGTTCCCTCAGTTTGTTCATTCGGCCTGATGTTCTGTTCTGGCTAAATAATATGCCATAAAATAAGGCAGTCTGATGCCTTCCCCTCCCTCTTCCTCTCCTTTTCTTTTTAATCTATCATTATGAGAGAACAGAAGTTCATCACATGACAAAGCTTCAGTGATTTCATTATGACTGAAGTCAGGTGGAAGGCACTTATTGTTAGGGAACACCTGCTCACAGAAGTGTAGTTTGCACCTTGTCTCTGCAATGAGAATCAATTATTTAGAGGACAGAGCTCCTTCCCAGCAACCAAGTGAACTGAGATTCCCTTAAGCCTCTAAAGAAATAGACACATTTAATGATCAGAATATCCTTGCTAGCAGACTGGGAGGCCAAGTGAGAGTCAAAATCCAAGAGACACATTTACAACATCCAATGCATTCCCAGTGAATCCGGTTCATACATCATAATGTGAAGGCAGAGCAAAGCACTTAGCAACTACTGCTCTGCTCAAAGTAACAAATGACTTTTCTCAAGGTTTGGACAAATAAATAGATGTTCTTATTACATGTTTATATGAATCATTTGAAATGATTTATTGGTTTGTTTTGTCATTAAAACTACAGGCTCTGAGTATCATTCAACTTCTGTTGTGTGTGTTCAACTTTATCAGTCACATGAACTTTAATTTGGCTCTATTAATGGCTCTGGCTTCTTGAGTTTGAAGAGACCATGGGGAATAATGCAAGGAACTATTTTAAGTTTGCAGCTATTTCTATGTTGGCAAGAAATAACTGACAGTAAATAAACATCATGCCATCATTTAGATACATGTAGATGATTCTGGATGACCTTATGCAGCCCAACAAAATAGGAAGCAAAAAGAAGTCAGCAGCCAACATAAGGAATGTGCAAAGATGAGCATAATACCGTTAAACTGCTAGCAAATGGAAGCTTAACTGTACTGAACTAATTTGAACACTTCTTCCTGTATCCCCTTTTCAAAATTGAGTCTGAAATGAGTAGTTACTGCTGGACTCACTGCAGCTCTAGGGTCTACTTCTTGAAAGAAAACATTTGTGACATTTCATTCACAATGCCTTAATTAGACTACTTCTATAGTTTTTCTCATGCTTCAGTTTCTAAGATCTAAAGTTTATAGGGATACTTATGGAAAACTGCATCTTTGTGCACTGCCGTACATTTCTCACACTGGCTTACCTTTCCAGACTAAAGCTGCACACTGCCTCCATTTCCACTCTGATAGAAAGAGCAGCCACCTGATAACTCTTTAGCTACTTATCTTTCATGCTGTTTCATAAGACCTTAAAAACAGCTGCAGTAAGTTTGGGCAGGCTTCCAGCACTGCCCAAAAGTAAATACTTGAGGAGAAAGCTAAGAAACAAGGGTAGAATGCCTTTACAAATGATTCCCCTAAATTTTCAATTCATCTCTACCTTAGACACATCAATCTGCTGTCTTATCCCACCAGGAGGTGACATTAGGTTCTTGTGTTATTAGAAGTGCAAATAGCCATACTATATTCACTTTCTCCAGCCATTCAAAATTTCCTCAGAGCCAGTGTGGTTCTGTAATTAGCAGTCCTTAAATAGCAGAAAGCAGTTTCCACAACTGAAGCAAATCCAGCATATGCCACACCTTCCTTCTTCCTCTCCACACATCAGCCCTTTGGTCCCATAATACAATACTGCAACATAACATTGCTGTGCCAACCCAGTTGTGATGAGTGCCTTTTTGAGACCACACTGTAAACCACATCAGCTGTGGTTGATCACAGAGCGATCTGTGATTAAAATGTCCTTTCCTCAAAACCCATGTATGGTTAGATTCCAACCTAGCAACTGAGAGATTAGATCCTAGTCTACATGAACCATAATAGGCATCACTCTGTGGGTGCCATTCTGCCTGAATATTTCACAAGGCTATCCTTTTTTCTGATTAAAACATCCTGTGGTCATCACGTAACAGTAGCTCTATGGGTTAAGTGCTTCTTTAATCTTTGAAAGCCTACTTGTGAAGTGGTACTTTATTTCCCTTCAGTCCATTCAGCTCCCTATATTTAATTCCCAAAAATCCAGTAGCCTTGAAAGCATGGGAGATCATAAAGCAGTATCTTCTACTGCACATCATGTATGTTTGGGTATTAGGAAAAAAATTTTCTCAGAAAGAGTGGTGATGCATTGGAACAGGCTGCCTGGTGGTGGTGGTGGAGTCATCATCCCTGAAGGTGTTCAAGAGACATGTGGGTATGTCACTAAGGGACATGGTTTAGTGGGCATGGTGGTAATAGCTCAACAGTTGGACTTGATCTTAGTGGACTTTTCCAACCTTAATGATTCTACGTTTCTATGTGCAGACAACTAAACCAAGGTCATGTGTTATCTCTTCAAAATTTTCTTCATCTGGAGAGAAAGCAAAAATAGTTGCAAACCAAAAGATTTACCTCTCTCCAGGCCACCTTAATGACTCATTAGTAGAGCAGTGACTGCTTTTTAACATACCCTCCTTTAAGAGTGGATGTAACAAAGGAGCCCCTTAGATGGGAGTTGAATTTGTCCTGTTGTGCAGATTCTCCTTCTCCCATTTTCTAGCTTGTCTTTATCACCACTGAGATTACAGAAGTTCTTCCCCCCACAAGGAACTGGGCTTGCTTTAGCTGGTATTGCTCCAACTACTGTTATCTTTATCACTAAAATTGCTAGAATTCCTTAGAAATCCTATGTGGGATGATATTAGCTTATTTGGCTAATAGTTTTAGAATATTTGTTTGTTTTCTCTCAGACAAAAATATTCAGGCCATTACACTGTGCAGTACATTAGAGCTGAGCTCACCTCCTCTGCTGCAGGGCACGTCAGGACTGGCAAGGGTTACCCACAGGACAAACCTCCTCCCTGCCTGTGCTGATGATATGCCCAGCACAGCTGTCACTGCTGCCACATCAGAACAAGTTCTAGAGATGCCTGACAAAACCAAGATCAGCTCACATGAGAAAGTTCAGTGATAAAGACAGAGACATCTGCTTGCAGGGTGAGGGAGGTGATTGCTCCTTTTGCTCTGCCCTTGTAAGGCCCCTCCTAGAGTACTGCACCCAGGATTGGTGTCCCCAAGAAAAGAAAGACGTGGAGCTGTTGGAGAGAGTCCAGAGAAGGCCCGTGAGGAATGATCACAGGGCTGGAGCACCTCTCCTGTGAAGAAAGCCTGAGGGAGCTGGGCTTGTTCAGCATGGAGAAGAGAAGGCTCTGGGGAGACCTCATTGTGGCCTTAGACTACTTGAAGAGATCTTTACAAGGAGGGGAATCAACTTTTCACACAGTTTGATAGTGATAGGACATGGGATGATGGCTTTAAACCAAAAGAGGGGAGATTTAGATTGGATGTCAGGAGGAAATCCTTTACTTGGTGAGGCATTGGCACAGGCTCCCCAGAGAAACTGTGGATGTCCCATCCCTGGAGGTTGGATGGAGTCCTGGTCAGCCTGGTCTGGTGGATGGCAACCCTGGTCTCCTGATGGCAGGAGAGTTGAACTAGATGATCAGCAGGCTGGAGCACCTCTCCTGTAAAGAAAGTCTGGGGGAGCTGGGCTTGTTCAGTCTGGAGAAAAGAAGGCTGCAGGGTGATCTCACTGCAGCCTTTCAGTACCTAAAGGGAGCCTACAAACGGGAGGGAAGTCAACTCTTTGAAAGGGTAGATAACAGCAGAACAAGGGGAAATGGTTTTAAGTTGAGGGAGGGAAGATTTAGATTGGGTGTCAGGGGGAAGTTTTTTACAGAGAGAGTGGTGAGGTGCTGGAACAGGCTGCCTAGAGAGGCTGTGGATGCCCCGTCCCTGGGCATCAAGCCTAGGTTGGATGGGGCCCTGGGCAACCTGGTCTAGTATTAAACATGGAGGTTGGCAGCCCTGCCTGTGGTGGGGGTGTTGGAGCTTGATGATCTTTGAGGTCCCTTCCAACCTGGGCCATTCTGTGATTCTGTGATCTTTGAGGTCTCTTCCAACCTTAATCATTCTATGATTCTAGAATTTTACATATTTATTCTTGCACTCTCTCCCACATCTTTGAGCTGTTTCGCTGCCTAAAGGTATTCTACTGTACCATGGCTATGTCACAGCACAGAGAAAACCAGAATGTTTAGCAGTAGCCCTAAGAGACAAAGCTTTTAAACACAAATCAAGAGTTAAACCTGCAGTAGGTACAAACTGATCTATTTTCATTGATTCCTTTCGGTCTATGACATTATGGTTTTCATTGGGTCATCTTGCAGGTAAATTTTTCAGTTTGTTTTTTTCTTTAATATTAAGACACAACAAAATTATCTGGCACAGTTCTCCATGGAATGGTCTCCATTGTGAAACACAGATCATCAGCTTACTGTTAAAAAAGGAATAAAAGAGCCTCTAAGTTCGCTCACAGGTTGCTTTCTTTTGCTGCTGAGGTTTTGGGTCATTGGGTTGTTTTTTGTTTGTGGAAGTTTTTTTTTAGAAAGTTCATCACTCATCCATATCCACACCTTTCAAAAATCACTTTGTTGTTCTTAAGGAACTTGCTTTCAAAATAAAGAACTCATCCACATGTCCCAGTGCTGGAGCTGCTGGAGTGGAAATCGGAGCTGCAGCCAGTACACTGCAAAGCTTTATTCACTTAGCAGACTGCTTCGTTTACACAAATTGCATACTTGCTGGTTTCACCTGTCCAAATTGCAAAAACAACCATGTACAAAAGAGTCAAAGTAAAATCTGAGCACTCATTCAGAAGATGAATGACACTGAAATTGAACTTCTTGTGGCCGGAGAACATTTACACTTGCATTCAGTGCAGAGTTATCAACGTGACAGCTTCCTTTTGTTCTTGCTATGCACTGGCTTCTATTACAAACCACCACAGAGCTGAGGAAAAAGCAAAACTTTCACATTTCCCAAATTATTTCTGGAACATATGAAGGTCAGAAGGGCGAATTCTGCTCCACACCACACCCGCCAGGCTGACATCAGGGAACAGATCTGCAGAGGGAGAGCAGCAGCATGAGAGACCTTAGAGGAAACTGTGATAGCTGGGTTACACCAGTTCATCTAAGATGCTACAGGAAAGTAAAAAAAAAAAAAATTAAAATTCTGCTTCTACTGGGTCATGTCTCCCAGTTCAGTGGTTATGGGCTTGACTGCCCATTGATTTTTTTAATAATAAGGCATGTTGCTTTTTTTTTCTACTATCTATCTCTGTGCTTCCATGACTCGTATCTCCTTCCCAGTCTCAATGGACCACATGTTCTTCCTCTCTAGCCTCCCCCACCTCATTTCAGATATTTCTCTCCTGCTGTAACCATGGCTATCAAAGCAATGCCACAGCAGGCAAGCAATCAGTGTCCAGAGTAATACTGCAGCTCTGGATCTCTTGCTAACACTACACAGGCACTTCTCTCAATCCCACTGCATATATTTTTGCATCTTTCTTTTCTCTTCTTTTCCCCAGGCACTGTCCCTTCATACCTATTGCAAAACACCAAGTTTTCTCCGATACTACAGGAAGAAAACTGAGTTCCTCACTAAATGCAAGCACTGGCTTTATTTCTTCTGCCACTGGATGCCATATGCTTCTTGCATTTCACACTCTCACGTAATGGAGGGTTCAGGTGTTTCTGATGTTGCTGCCAGGCACTAAAAGCAAAACGATACAAATGTGAGCTAAAAAGGATTGTTCGATCCTGAACTGCAGTCGTGGATAAAGCTGGGAATTATCCAGCACACGCCGAGCAGCTGCTGCCGTGAACAGGCTCCAGGGATGTACTTTGGTGCATTCCTGGCCTGACTTAGTGCCTCGTGCTAACTCCATTCTCAACCACAGTCATTTTTGCACTGACTCATTATTATAGCACTGTAAAAAATAAAATGTTTGGACAGAACCTCCTTCTTTCTACTGCTCTCATTTGCATAGCAGGCTGTTATTCAGTATAAAGGGGTGGCAGTTGTTTCCATCAGAGCACTTCTGTAATTTTCCTATCAGATTATGTCTTCAGCTTTTGTACACCTCTGGTACAATTAACAGGATGTTTAGTTCATCTCTGAATAGCAAAAGTGATACACAACTGAGCAGGACAAGTGTAAGATCTTCTGGACTCGATCTTTTAACTGACTTGTTAACTGGAGATAACACTGAATGTCACTGTTAATGATGTTCTGAAGCATTTTCTTGCATTTTTATGTTTATAAAAAAAATCACTGTATTCTAATCGTTAGGAAAATATGTTCTCCAGTGATCAACAACTTTGTATGTATGTAAGCAGCTAAATGGAATGAATTTGAGCTCTGTTTCAATTTGGATGATAGTAGGCTTTTCAGCATTTGATGAAGCGAGTTCTATCCACTCTTGAGAAAGATGATTGTATAGATGTCATACTTTTTTGGTGTTGTTTCAACTTCTGACTAAAATTTACAGGAAAAGAAACAACTACATTCAAGACATTGCATTTTTACAGCTATAAATCTTTCTGGCTCATGAAAATCCTCAGCAAATATTGGTTCCTCTATCTCAAACTTGCTCACCAAAATACTTCCAAAGTATGTTTATCTTCAAGACACTCCAGTCACTCCACTGAGGGTCTTCAGACTAAAATATTAAGGAAAATTTATTTCTTCATCTTCATCTTTCCAGTCTACTCCTTGAGTACTCCCTGCTCCCATCAAAAGGGCATGGACCTGCTGGAGCGGGTCCAGAGAAGGTCACAAGGATGATCAGAGAGCTGGAGCAGACAAATAGGATGAAGAGTAATGCTTTTAAACTAAAAAATGGTAGGTTTGGACTAAGTATAAGAAGGAAAATCTTTACTCAGCGTGTGGGAACACGTTGCCCAGAGAAGTTGTCAATCACCCCTGGAGATATTCAAGTGGGAGGTGCCACTGCCCATGGCAAAGAACACTGAACCTAGCTAATCTTTATGGTTCCTTCCAAAGCATATGATTCTATGATTATAAGATTAGTTTGATATTTTCATTACAGTTTTGGACCTTAATGACACCTTTGAGGCAACTGATACTTTTGAAAAGTACTTTTAACCAAAGACCAACAAAAACAGATTTTGCAAAGAGGCATTAAAATGCAGAATTGGATGAGAGCCTGTGTGGGAACCATGACTGCCTTCTGTAATACATAATCTGTTATGAACATTCTTCATTGTTTCCCAGGCCATATATAAGACAGTCTCTATCCCAGGAAAAAAAAAAAAAGTGCCATTTCAATGATTATTGTAGGTTATGTCCAAAATGGGGTACCTCTTCCAAGCTTCTGGATGGAATTTGACCTACATCAAGGTGAATCTAAGGTACACACAAGTATCTAAGGTATGCCCTACCTGGGTGTTCAGTTGCCAAAGGACGCTTGCAAAACAGTCCCACCACCCTACTCTGACCAAACCTGGACAACTGAGACCAAGACCTGTAAATAGGCTATCCACTCCTGACAAATATTTCAGGCAACATTAGCATCATAGTCTTCACTAGCATCATAGCATTAATCCTACAGAGATGCTGCATACAGTAAAATTTAATGTTGTGGCTCTTACTGTTCCAGAACAAAAGGCATTTTATATATTATCTGTATTGCCTTGGGCAGTCCATATCTACAAATGAAGAAAACCAGTGCAGATGCTTACAAAACAATGCTGGTAAGATTAGGAGTGAGTCAGTCTTCTTTATGCCCAGAACCAGATCATAATTGACAGTATTTAATAAAAAAAAAATTGGTAAAAATTCAAGCGTGATATGTATTTGCCTCCCAGAACAGGTGAGGAATAGGAATGTAGAGAAGAATTATCGAATTTCATCAGAGAAAGTACTGAGGAATAAAAGCAGCCATTACATTAATCCCCATCTTCAGACAAATGCTACTTCATGTCAGCAGTGGGGAAAAGGAGTGGCCGAAAGGTGACAATGGGAAATCTGCTCTTTCCATGTTCTTAATCTTCTTGGCAACTCCACTGCCTCTGCAAGAGCTGGACTTTTAACCCTTCAGATAATGGATGGAAGTTGCATTCTTTTTCAAACATAGAGAAAAATATGTTTTTCACATCTGAAAGCTGCCTTAGCACTCAGTTAACATTGTGACAAACATGCATATCAGTAATTGTATTCACCTTCACTTGACCTGCAGATAAAGCCTCTGAGTCTCAGCCCAGAATCAATTCTTTCCTGTCTTGGTGGGAAGATCTCAGTCAGACATCAGAAGTCAGGCACCTCATCCAAGCAAGTGGCCTGGGCATACGTGATGGGTTCATCCCCCCCAACCTCTTTCCACAGTGCAGACTAGACCACTGGCTTAAACCAGACCTGTAGGTTATAAAAAGCTTGTGCTAGACTGAATAAACTCACCTCCCTGAATTTTTTGGTCTTTAGACAACTTTCAGTTGTTCTAGCTCCACGCTGTCTTGAGTGTCCTGACCACTCCATACTGAGAGCAGGTTATACCCACAGTTTTAAGTGTTTTTTTACAGACCGATGTGGCAGCAGTATCATGTGCCTGTTGAGCAGGTCTTTAGGCAATTTACTCCTGACCTCTTTGAGTAAAAGAAGCTTAAAGCCAACAAATTTTTGAAAGAGAAGCTAAGTAGAACTTGTTTACATGCAAGTCATATCTGTAAAATGTCTACTAAAAACAGAACACTCACTGACTTAAAAGTCATTTGATTCTTAAACAGCATCAAAATCCAAACAAACTGATCTTTAAATTGAACTTGTAACTCCTTTAACAAAATCAGCCCTACTGTTGAGGTACCTCTGACGAGCCTGGAGGCAGATCATTTTTTCTATGCATGAGTATTTCAGTAAATTTGCAGATGAATTCTGTGAGCTTTGGTGCATAGTAAGGCTGTACATTGAATGTGCTCTTTTCAGCTCCTGCCAAAATCCAGCTCACTGCAGGATTAACACATGTAGCATTACAGCTGTGGGATGTATCTGAAAGGACAATTCAGCATGGCCCTCACACTACAGGAGTGCCATAACATACCTTCTAGTCACATAAAAACCACATCAACCTTACCCACAATTAGGCACAACTGAACTGAGAGTGAGAGGGCTGGTGACCTACTTGTCTAAACACTCTTCAGAGACTATATAGAAGGAGACAAGTACTGCTTCAGTGGAAGGCATGCTGTAAGGGGATGGCATGGCATGGGGTGGTGGAATGGAATGCGGTGGGATGGGATGGAAGGGGAAGGGAGGGGAGGTGATGAGAGGAGGTGATGAGGGGAGGGGATGAGGATGTGGGAGTGGGAGTGGGAGTGGGAGTGAGAGTGGGAGTGGGAGTGGGAGTGGGAGTGGGATTGGATAGGAGGAACAAAATGGGACTGGATGGAAAATATGGCCTCTCTGAAAATGTCTATCCCATGTTACTTATGCAGGGAGTCAAGACAATTATTTTCGGATAAATCTCTGACTTCATGGTGGACAGTCTGTTGAGATGAAACCTGTCCATCTCTGAATAGGAGAAGCTCACACTTCCCTTATTTTAATCCAATTTGTCTTTACCCTGAAATGAACTCTCCTTAACCGCAGAGTAGGTTAAGAAGCAGTTTGTGAAGCTGTTTTTTATCTTCTTCACATTTCAGCTCTCATTTTCCAGCTTCCAGCTCATCCCAGATCCCTGGCCATGACCATATGCATAGTCATGATGCTAAGCATGCCAGGACTGTTCTCAAGATAGGGAGCTCAGTCACTGAGTTGCATAGACACAGCCTTTGTCATCTCACTAAAGAAAGGGCAGTAGAAACTTCATATTTCTGGATTTGCCTTGTTTCCTTAAATGATACCTCAAGTTTACTCATTTTCTTGTTCTTTTCTTCCTGAGAATCAACACTGTTTTTTTATTCAATCACGAGAAAGGGACAAGTGACAGGACATGAAGTGTATGTAATTTAGAGAAGATTGTCTGAGCACTAAACTCAAGTGCTACTGGAGCCGTAACATTTATCAGGCCTTATATCAAGCTCTATTTTCTCTGTATTATGTTCACCCTGGCTATTAATATCCTTATGACACCCATATGACCAAATAAATCTGGCCAATATGGAGGACTCAGTGGAAGTGTGTGGTTGCACTGTGTGTGGGCTGAGTTTATGAGGAGATTTTGAGGAAGTTGTTCAAGGATTTCATTGCCCTCCAGAGATGCATCTTACACAGGAGCACTTTTGGGATAGAAAGAAGAATTGAGGAGGAAAGTGAGACCCCCAGTGTGGGTGTGATACCTACAGCTACTTCTTGCCCAGGGCCAGAATGGAACTAGGGACTTTGCCTCCCAGCACTGGTGTCCCAAACCTTTTCTCCTCCTGATGAGTGAGAATTTCAGTCTTTCTTTGTAATTTGACTTAATTCCATTTTGAAGCACCTGAATGGTAAGACAAGAAGGTACTCAAAATCTGGAGATGCTTATTCAGGCTTTCTCTATTTCTAGTCTATCTCCTAAAGACTAAGGGAAAATCAGTCTGCTAAGCCTAAGGGCTTGGATCATTAGTCTTTTACAACTGTTATTCCTCATCAACAGTGTAAATGCCAAAGTGCTAATATATTCCTTAATAAGGTTAGAATCACAGAATCACAGAGTCACAGAATCACAGAATGGCCCAGGTTGGAAGGGACCTTAAGGATCATCAAGCTCCAACACCCCCACCACAGGCAGGGCTGCCAACCTCTACATTTAATACTAGATCAGGCTGCCTAGGGCCCCATCCAATCTGGCCTTGATGTCCAGGGATGGGGCATCCACAACCTCTCTGGTCAGCCTGTTCCAGCACCTCACCACTCTCTCTATAAAGAACTTCCCCCTGACATCCAACCTAAATCTTCCCTCCCTCAACTTAAAACCATTTCCCCTTGTCCTGCTACCCTTTCAAAGAGTTTATAGGCTCCCTTTAATTACTGAAAGGCTGCAGTGAGGTCACACCACAGCCTTCCTTTCTCCAGACTGAACAAGCCCAGCTCCCTCAGCCTGTCTTTGTAGGGGAGGTGCTCCAGTCCCTTCACTCTCCTTTCACCTTCCCTTCATCTTTGTGGCTCTCCTCTGGACCCTCTCCAACAGCTCCCTGTCTTTCTTGTACTGGAGGCTCCAGACCTGGACACAGTACTCCAGATGGGGCCTCACAAGAGCAGAGTAGAGGGGGACAATCACCTCCCTGTCCCTGCTGGCTACTCCTCTTCTGATGGAGCCCAGGATACCATTTGCTTTCCAAGCTGCAAGAGCACACTGCTGGCTCATGTAAAACTTTTCATCCATCAGAACCCCCAGGTCCTTTTCTGCAGGGCTACTCTCAAGGACTGCTCCTTCCAGTCTGTATAAATGCCATATTTAGAAAAAAAATCTGCAATTAAGCAAGGCTTTTTTTATTTTATTTTATTTTACTTAAAAAATCAATAATGAAATTTTAAAAAATTGTTTGCTTTGCCTTCCCCTGAGATGCCTTAGCTAAGTACTGGTTTAGATATGGCAGTATGTACAAGTTACATGCTAAAGGGACTATCCCAGAGCTGAATTTACTGCAGAACAAACAGAAGTGACATAAGCAAACAGGTGAACTCGTGAAAAGGGGCTGGGCAGGGCAAAGATTCAAGTTATTTTTCAATGGTTTCTCTGGTTCAAATGGTTTAATTTTTCAGAAAAAAAAAAAAAATTGTAATGTATGGCCAGGCAGTAGTAGTGACGTGTGTTAACTAAATAAGCAATTTTAAACCACTCAATCAAGCTAACCAAGGGGAGTGGATGAAAAAGACATTTTTAAAAGATATTTCTTGCAGTTGAGGTGTCTTTTTTCATTCCTCTGGTCTCCATATTCCAGGACATGTCTTTGCATGTCCCCAAAATCTAGATGAAATCTCAAACAATGAAATTCTCTACTGGGGGCTCAGGTAGAATGTGAGCGGTCATAAATTTTGAATCATCTGATACACAGAAGGAATTTCATTCAGTGGATTCCTTTGGTATTCTACTAAGTATATTTTATTTACATTTTGTAACTGTATCTCCTGCCTGCACTACTGGAACCTCTTAGCAACTTTTCGGCAATGAATCTTCTGTGTAATGTGCTTTTTAAAGCTTCCTGAAATGAACTCTTCACACTGTATATATTAGAGAACTAATATTGTGCTAAAACTCTCTTTTGACTGCATTTTTGAAGAGGCAGAGGAATTCATTCTTCCCATGCCTCTCAATGGTACGTATCTCAGAATCATCCATCATGCACAGATCAGCAAGGTCGTCATTAGAATGAAGAAATAAGAGTTTTAAATTGCAGCTCTACTACCTGAGATATCCTCAGCTTAAGACTTAGCAGGGTGTTTGCATTCCTGTCATGTAACCTTGCATATCCATTTAAGGCTAAGGCTATGTCTGAAATATGGCATTCTCTGGGATTATCTCTATGGATCACAGCATAGATGATCTATGGATGAAGTGGTGCTTTCTTTGAACCTTTTATGTTAGAGGATCACTCTGATGCTGGAATTTTACCATCTGATGCGTATTTTACTGGCAGTTCAAATAAGAATTGCTCATGTCTTCTGAGAAGCAAGTTAAGTTGTCAGTAAGTAAAGGCAGAAGTATATGTCCTGTAGTTATTCTGTGCAGGTAGACTTGGTTCTCCCAGTGTGATCAAACTATGCTCATGGCCATATAAATGCAAGAAGAAATCAAACTAATTTTCCATTGAGATCAAAAGGCAACCATTTCTCTGGCACGATACATGTTATGTGAGATCTTGTGTATGACTTAAAAATTGCTACCTTCCAAGATATTTTATATGGGAAATGAAATGTATTAAAATATACAGAAGGCACAAGGGAGACCTGAGAGCAGCCTTTTTGTATCTAAAGAGAGGCTGTAAGAAAGAAGGGAATAGATACTTTAGCAGGGTCTGTTGTGACAGGACAAGGAGAAATGAGTTCAGACTAAAAGAGGGGAGATCTAAATTGGATATAAAGAAAAGTTTTTACCATAAGGGTGGTGAGGCACTGGCACAGGTTGCCCAGAGAGGTGATAGATGCCTCATCCCTGAAGACATTCAAGGTCAGGCTGGAAGGGACTCTGAGCACCTGATGGAGCTGTGCATGTCCTTGTTCACTGAGGAGGAGTTGGACTTCCAACTTAAACAATTCTGTGATTCTTTGATTATATTATATAATCACTTTTTGAATAGAATGAAATTAAAGCAGAGGCTTCTAAAAAGCCCCAAGAAATGGCTTTCTCTATCTGTGTTCACTTTACTGTGCATTTTGGACAAGGTTTCAAAGGGCTGCCACAGCTAGCAGGCTCAGCAATAGTCATGGTTAAGCAAGCTCGGGGAAAGTGTGATGGCATGTTCAAATGGGTTTAGCTGCCACCAGCCTAGCTCTGTTTCAGCATTTGGCATACAGAGAGACACTTACGGGCCTCTTTGAAGCTTCATCTTCATTCTGCAGATCCATTCTTTTAATGTCCATGTTACTGTTTACCTTTTGTAGATGCAAGCCAAAGCATCATTTGAATGTGACAGAAGAGAATAGGAGCATCTCATTTCTTTAACAGCAGAGCATTTTCTTTACCTCTATCAAGAAGCAAACAATACAGAATAAAATCAGTAAATCTGCTCTGATTCAGACAGAGTCTGTCTTTTCCTCTCTTGGTGATTTTTAGACACACTTAAACATGCTAACTAATGTATCAAATGGTTAATCAAAATATTTTGGTACATGGTCCGGATGATTAAATCTCCTCCAAAGCTCCAGAGAGAAGATGTACTGAAATATACGCTACGTATCTTCTTATGTAATATGTACTTTTTCAAGTCCAAACCCAATATGAAAGTAGATGTCAGTAAAAATGGACACTTGCTAAACAAACTTGCTTGTAATATCACTTGAGAGACGTTTTTTACCTTTTTTATTTGCTGAAAAATGTACATATTTACATCATAAAACCAATCCTAAACACGGGGCATATCTGTAATATTTCTTCCTCACCCTTTTTCTTTGTTTTATCTCTGCTGTCCCACCGTCCCAAACACCACATTCATTCTCCCCTCCTGTGTTTCAGGATCCTGTCGTAACCTGCTTCCTTTGCACTTTCTGAAGTGAGTTGAATTTCAGCCACTGCATGCTTTGACACTTGGAAAATACAACAGAAGATGGAAAGGAGGCAATGCATATTTACAGCTCATAAAATAAAGAAAGAAGTAAAAGACATTATAATTGTAAAATATGATAAGAATAGCACATTATTCCCCAAGGGGAAGGAACTATTATTTTTATCTTTGTATGGGAAAAGGTGATACTGCAGTCACCTAACACATTGGTGAGATTAAAGGCTGCTGATATCATTCTTTGGCAGCATTCTGAAGGTGAAAAAGGCACACGACAGTCATATGAGGAATACAGAAAGATGGCAACAAAACACCTGCATTGCTTCCACCCCAGCTTTGAAGTCTACTGCCAAAATGCAGCTTTTACATTTGGAAAATTTTAATCCATATTCTCCTCAGCTGTACTTTCATAAAACCACTTACTGAGATAGATAGCTGCTAATTATTTGCACTCCTGTAAGTCAGACTGGAACACAAAAATGTGCATTCAGATCTTCACCTGAATAAGAACATGTAAACTCACTGAAAAAGTATGAAGAAGCCAACGTTCATGTACAGACTTTCCAGGGATAACCAGCCTTTAGAAGCAGTCCTATGATTTTATTCTGATTTGTATGGTAGATCAAGTATAGATAAAGAAATCACAAAGATATAACAGGTGGAAATGTTCATATTGCAAAAGGAGAATAAATGAAAACATACCTGTAAAATGCTGTTTTTACTGTGTGACATTTTTACAACCAGAGCATAAAGCCTTGTTTATTCAGTTTTGTTGATAACATTGACTCACCTTCCGAGCAGCAAACCAAAGATTTCTCCTTTGTGTTTGTTTTGCAGATGCAACTTGCAAAACAGGCAGTCCTTTTAGGAGCAACAACATTTTATAAACGCAGAAGGGCTGTCATTTTGGGGGCTGGGAACATAAAATAGCACTTTATGTTTACTGTGTTCATACTCACAAATTTAAGGTGATCCTTGTGGATCCCTTCCAGCTCAGGATACTCTGTGTTTCTATGTTTCTAAGTACTCTGGAGTGTACTTAGAAACTCCTTGCATGGAGTTTCCTGTGTTCTCTTTTTTTGATATTAACAGTTTCTGCTTTCCCCTGGTTGTTCTTCCCTCTGCTGGGCTTCATCCCCCCTGAGGTCAGAGGTGTACTGTGTTGAATTCTACATGATCAGGGAGATCAGTGTCGCCATTCAGAGATGCAGAAGCTGGCTCTGTGTATCGGTCATGTTGTGAAGAAGACAGCCTGTCCTTCAGCTTTTATTCAGAATTCCCACCTGCTTTAGCAAGATTTCTTGCTACCAGAAGAGACCTCAGGAAAAAATGCAAGTGGATCAGACCTGTTACCTCAGCTGAGACGGCATCTCCTTACAACACTCAGATATGGCCCTGCAGTGAGATATGCTTTACCTATATAGTCTACCACCTCACAGAATCACAGAATCACAGAATCACAGAATCACAGAATCACGGAATTACAGAATCGTAGGGATTGGAAGGTACCTCCAGAGATCATCGAGACCAAGCCCCCTGCCAAAGCAGGTTCCCTACACCAGGTCACACAAGTAGGTGTCCAGGTGGGTCCTGAATATCCCCAGAGAAGGAGACTCCACAACCTCCCTGGGCAGCCTGTTCCAGTGCTCCGTCACCCTCACCACAAAGAAGTTCTTACGCACATTCGTGCGAAACTTCCTATGCTGCAGTTTCTGGCCGTTTCCCCTTGTCCTGTCTCCACACACTGCTGAAAACAGTCTGGCCTTGCCACTCTGCCCCCCACACCTTAGATGTTTATAGACCTGAATCAGGTCCACTCTCAGTCTTCTTTTCTCAAGGCTAAACAGACCAGTTCACTTAGCCTTTCTTCAGAGGGGAGATGCTCCAGGCCCTTCACCATCTCTGTGGCCCTCCACTGGACTCTTTCCAAGAGATCCCTGTCTTTTTTGTACTGGGGAGCCCAGAACTGGACACAGTACTCCAGATGAGGCCTTACCAGGGCAGAGTAGAGGGGGAGGATCACCTCCCTCCACCTGCTGGACACGCTCTTCTTAATGCACCCCAGAATGCCATTGGCCTTTTTGGCCACGAGGGCACACTGCTGGCTCATGGCCAACCTGTCGTCCACCAGGACGCCCAGGTCCCTCTCTGCAGAGCTCCTCTCCAGCAGCTCATCCCCCAGCCTGTATTGGTGCATGCAATTATTCCTCCCTAGGTGTAAGACCCTACACTTGCTTTTGTTGAAAACCTCATCCGGTTTCTTACTGCCCAGCTCTCCAGCCTGTCCAGGTCTTGCTGAATGGCAGCACAGCCTTCAGGCGTGTCAGCCAATCCTCCCAACTTCGTATCATCAGCAAACTTGCTGAGGGTGGCCACTATCCCTCATCAAGGTCATTGATGAAGATGTTGAACAAGACCGGACCCAGCACAGACTCCTGGGGGACACCACTGGTTACAGGTCTCCAGCCAGACTCTGCACCACCAACGACGACCCTCTGCGCTCTGCCAGTCAGCCAGTTCTCAACCCACGTCACTGTCCACTCGTCTATCCCACACTTCCTCAGCTTTGTTATAAGGATGTCATGGGAGACTGTATCAAAGGCCTTGCTGAAATCAAGGTAGATTACATCCACTGTTCTCCCTCCATCCACCCAGCCAGTGACAACATCGTAGAAGGCTACCAAGTTGGTCAAGCATGACCTCCTCCTGATGAACCATGCTGACTGCTCCTGATAACTTACTTTTCTTCCAGTTGTCTGGAGATGGCATCCAGCACAAGCTGTTGCATCACCTTTCCAGGCATGGAGGTGAGGCTGATTGGCCTGTAATTACCTGGATCTTCCTTCTTGCCGTCAAAACATTTCTGAGTAATAGTGGTCTATAAATCTCTCCTACTTTTTGTAAGAAGCAGAAGAAAATGAATGCAACTAACAGACTTCTTTAACCCCTTTTAGACCAAATCTTTCTCAAACCAAGGAAGAAAACATCCAGCCAGACATAAATAAATCAAAGTTAGGAAAATGTAACTGCATAGGATTTTGTCCCATGCTGGGAGACAGCCCATGGGAGAGTCCAAGTACACAAAAAGCAGAGGCACAGTTTGGAGATACAGCCAGCTTGAGACCAGGAGAGCTGGATTCAGTTCAGAGCTTGGCAACAGGCTCCTTTCCTCCAGTTCTATCCAGATAGAACATCAGGATAATGCATTAGCAGGTTCATGAGGAGAAGGTGAGACGTGGGCTGCTGTCTCCCATTAGCATCTTCTATCTCGCTGATCACACCTAACAAGACATACACGTGTCAAAAGCTCTGCTTTTATTTTTTATTGCACTGCCAACAGCAGGTTTGAAAAGGCATTGTCCAAAGTACCTAAGGGGGTGGATTCCTCATTAGGAAAATTGCAGCTATGAGTACTCAGTAGAGAAGAGTACATGCACATCTTCAGCACAGGGTATGGGGCTTGGCTGGCAACAGCACAGCCCTGTAGGTATCTGAGAGTAAAACTCACTGTTTAACACCACAGTCATTTTACTTATTCAGTCAGAAGACCAGACTTCAGCCTGATTCTCCTTAGAGGCTGATTACATGGAAAGTTTCAGCTTGTAACGGTGTCATTTTGGTTATGGAAGTGAACACAGAAATGGAAGAGCTTGACTGAAAAAGCATTCAGCACCTGCAGCTCCTGTGGACTTCTATGGGATTTCTGACTGCTTGACACTTATGAAAATGAGACTGATTATTGCATGGCCGAAAAAGAATTTTTTTCTTCATTGCAACACAAAACTGATGGATATGTTTATACCAACTTGGGGGGAAAAGGGATCTTTTAGGGTTGAAACCACACAGGGAATTTTCATCCAAAAAATGCAGTAGAGACATACGTATTCATAGAAGTCCTTGGTGGTGCTGCAACATAGTGTTCTGCTGCAATATAAAAAAAGAAATGATATGAATATGATTACTAGAGTTGCACTCTAAGTGATTACAGCAGTCACCAAACTCATTTTAACTTCACGTCCTCATTTGTCTCCCTGGGATTTTTTGTTTCATTTTGTTTTGTTTTGTTTTCAAGTGAGTACAAACTGTTTTTTGCCTTTTGCAGGCTCTAATGTTCTAACTCCATTTTTATATATCTCAAAAACAGCAACTTCTGATTTAAATGGCTCTGAGCAAGCATTTTTAATTGAATTCCACTACAATTTTTGAACGACACCACAGATAGGTTGTTTGTTTTTTCAAGCTAAAATTAGTCATAGCCATCAGTACAAATGTGCTACGTACCTGCAAGTCTGTGTCCTGGGCTGCCCACAGCACCCACATGGTGCCAGGTACAAACACAAACTAGCAATTTGGAAGGATTTCAACATCAGCCTTCCTGATTTCTCTGTCTAGGGGCTTTCTGCATAATTAAAGATTTCCATGCTCTTGCCAGGGTATTAGCAAGTGTCAACACTGGGCTCTGATGCACTGTCACCACCTGGACTTAGCACTGCCTAAGTGACAATACCTTTGAGAGAGGGCATCTGCTTGGGAAGAAGCAGTGGTTGCACACACATTGCTGCACACACCCTCAGCAAGTTTGCTGATGATACGAAGTTGGGAGGATTGGCTGACATGCCTGAAGGCTGTGCTGCCATTCAGCGAGACCTGGACAGGCTGGAGAGCTGGGCAGTAAGAAACCAGATGAGGTTTAACAAAAGCAAGTGTAGGGTGTCCAGTTCTGGGCTCCCCAGTACAAAAAAGACAGGGATCTCTTGGAAAGAGTCCAGCGGAGGGCCACAAAGATGGTGAAGGGCCTGGAGCATCTCCCCTCTGAAGAAAGGCTAAGTGAACTGGGTCTATCTAGCCTTGAGAAAAAACAACTGAGAGTGGACCTGATCCAGGTTTATAAATATCTGAGGTGTGGCGGCCATAGTGGTGAGGCCAGTCTCTTTTCAGTGGTACGTGGAGACAGGACAAGGGGAAACAGACATCAGCTGCAGCATAGGAAGTTTCGCACAAATGTGCATAAGAACTTCTTCACGGTGAGGGTGACGGAGCACTGGAACAGGCTGCCCAGGGAGGTTGTGGAGTCTCCTTCTCTGGAGATATTCAAGTCTCGCCTGGACGCCTACCTGTGCGACCTGGTGTAGGGAACCTGCTTTGGCAGGGGGGGTTGGTCTCGATGATCTCTGGGGGTCCCTTTCAACCCCTACAGTTCTGTGATTCTGTGATTCTGTGATAAGCCAGGATTTTCAAGGGACAATCTGGAGCAAACTGGGAAAAAAACTAAAGAAAACTACCTCAGTAAGATGCTTTCAAGGCTTATTGGAAATGGTGCTTTTGGAAAGCACATTTCAGTACTATTCTATTAGAACAGAAGAACATTTAAAAGCATAGCTTTTCAGTACTGGTACTGCTTCATATTTTCAGTGGACAACTCAGTATAATGCATCTTTCTACTTTGCAGACCATAGAATCATAGAATAAATGTGTAAGTTCAGAGGAGCATAAAACCACAGAATGATTGGAAGGGACCTCAGAGATCATCTAGTTCCAATCTCGTGCTACGGGCAGAGTTGCCACCCACCCGCTGAGGCTGCCCAGACCCCCCAGCCTGGCCTTGAACACCTCCAGGAATGGGGCATCCACAGCTTCTTTGGGCAGCCTGTGCCAGTGCCTCACCACCCTCTGAATAAACACCCAACTTAAATTTCCCCCCTTTTATTTTAAAGCCATTCCCCCTTCTCCCATCAATATCACACTGTGTAAAAAGTCAGTCCCACTCATGCTTGTAAGCTCCCTTCATGTTCTGGAAGGCCACAGTGAGGTCTCCCCAGAGCACTTTTGAAGCTAAACAAGTCCACCTCCCTCAGCATTTCTTCGTAGGAGAGGTGCACCAGCTCTCTGATCATCATTAATGTGACCAGTGTTCTTTAATGGGACCAATACTCTTTAATATCTTCATCAGTGACATTGACACCGCACCATCAGCAAGTTTGTGGATGACACAAAGCTGGGGGTGCAGTCAACACATCAGAGGAACAGGATGCCATCCAGAAAGACCTTGACAGCTTGAGCATTTGATCCAGGTGAACCTCATGTTGTTCAACAAATCCAAATGCAAGGTCTTGCACCTGCACCGAGGCAGGTCCCTGAAGACTTTCAAGGCAAGGCTGGATCTGGCCCTGAGCAACCTGATTGAGTTGTGCATGTCCCTGTACCTCTGTACAACAATATCCCTTCTGGTACTGGGGGCCAGAATAAATGTCAATTTATTATTGACATGTACTCCAGAGCGGACCTTAAAAAGGCAGAGTAGAGGGAGACAATCTGCTTCCTCTCCCTGCTGGCCACCCCTTTTGATAGAGTCCAGAATACTATTGGACTTCAGGGCTGCAAGCACACACTGCTGGCTCATGTTAATAGATGATATCAAATAGAGAAACGTTGGGTCTGTGGAAGGAAAGGATAAACATTCAAAAGTGTCTTGAAAAATAGGGAAAAAATAGTCTAAAAATGATAGAAGACAGTTCTAGAATGTACAAAGTCATAGAGTTAGGGAGCAATAACAAACCCCTGAAGTATGAGAGCATGAAGAACAATGGTGGTTCTTCACTCAGCCTGCAGTAGGTGAGCACTAGTGACCAGTATCTTGCTGGCATAAAGAAATAAATACACTGAAACACATTGTCAGATTCAGTATAAACCTGCATTTCCCAGAAAAGAAAAAAAAAAAAAAGAGCTTAGCAGGAATGTTCTGTACAGCTCTCAGACAGAAAGTTCATGGAAAACAAGGAGGAGTGGAAAGAAATCAAAGGAAAGCAGTAAGAATCCCCAGAGGCACGTGTTCTGTGATGGACAGCTGAAGGAAACAAAACATTTAATGAGGAAAAGGAGGGAGGGAGATCTAATACTTATCTTCAAAAGCAAAAAGGTAATTACAAAGAAGAATCAAAGAGATGGATCTTTTCATTCAATGCGCAAAAATGAGAAAGAAAAGCTGTGGAAAGTCAGAAAAAAAAGAATATGAAGATCTTTCTAGTGAAAAATATGCTTAAGAATAGGAACCATACCCATACCAATAGACCATCTTGGGAACAAATTAGACAAACATTTTCTAGGAATAAGGTGGATGCCACCCTTGGATGAGGGACAGAACTCTTCTCTGTGTCTGCTTGGTTTCCATGGATGTCCAAGGCATTCCCAGACTACTGACAATGTATGAGGAAGAATCTTGGCTTCTAGTGACTTTTAATTGTATACTACTCTCTAAAACCAGGCAGTAACCCCTAAAATTGAATCTTACTACAAGGCAATGTACTGTTCAGTATTCCACTACCCTATGGACTTTTTCCATCACTGTGACTTTGCAATGCAGTTGTCCTAATGTCCCTGAAAAATGTATTTGTTTGAAGATCTTAGAATCACAGAATGGCTTGGGTTGGAAGAGACCTCAAGGATCATTAAGTTCCAACCTCCCTGCCACAGGCAGGTTGCCAACCACTAGATCAAGTACTAGATCAGGTTGCCCAGTGCCCCATCCAGACTGGCCTTAAACACCTCCATGGACAACCTCTCTGGGCAGCCTGTTCCAGCACCTCACCACTCTCTCAGTAAAAAACTTACCTTTGACATCTAATAGAATTGTGCCCTCCTTTAGTTTAAAACTATTTTCCCTTGTCCATTCACTATCTATACATGAAAAAGTTGATTTCCCTCATGTTTATAAACTCCTTTTAATTACTGGAAGGCTGCAATGAGGCTTCCTGGCAGCCTTTTCTTCTCCAGGCTGAAGAAGCCCAGTTTCCTTAGTCTGTCTTAATAGGAAAGGTGCTCCAGCCCTTGGATCATCTGTGTGGCCCTCTTGTGGTCCCTCTCCAAAAGCTCTACATCTTGCCTGTGTTGTGGGCCTCAGACTTGGGTGCAGTACTCAATATGGGGCTTCGTTAAGGCAGAGAGGGGCACAGTGACGTCCCTCACCCTGCTGGCTACTCCTTTTTTGATGGAACCAAGATAACATTGGCCTTCTGGGCTGCAAGCACATACTGCTGGCTCATGTTAAGTTTTTCATCAACCAGGACCCCTAAGTCCTTCTCAGCATGGCTGCTCTCAAGGAGTTCTTGTTCCAATTTGTATGTGGACCTGGGATTACTTCAACCCAAGTGCAAAATCTTACGCTTTGCTTTATTGAATCTTGTTAACATAATCTTACATGTTTGCATGGATGGATGGAACAATATTTGAGAAAATGTTTTCCTTCGCCTTTGTATGGTTTTATTAATATTACTTTAATTAGTTTCTAACATGATTATTGAAAGCACAGGTCCTAGGATAGAGATCTGTATAGTTATCCTTACAGAGCCTTCCTAACATCAAGAATTCTGAGAGAAAAATGTTTTTCCATGAACTCAAATGCTTTCATACTGAAATAAGATGATAACATCACAGAATCACAGAATCACAGAATCACAGAATTGTAGGGGTTGGAAGGGACCCCCAGAGATCATCGAGACCAACCCCCCTGCCAACGCAGGTTCCCTACACCAGGTCGCACAGGTAGGCGTCCAGGCGAGACTTGAATATCTCCAGAGAAGGAGACTCCACAATCTCCCTGGGCAGCCTGTTCCAGTGCTCCTCACCCTCACCGTGAAGAAGTTCTTACGCACATTTGTGCGAAACTTCCTATGCTGCAGCTTATGTCCGTTTCCCCTCGTCCTGTCTCCATGTACCACTGAAAAGAGACTGGCCTCACCACTATGGCCGCCACACCTCAGATATTTATAAACCTGGATCAGGTCCCCTCATCATCACAAGAAAGAGAGAAGATGGAAAATATGCTGCACAGAAGGACAACTTAGAATTAGTGTACCACTTCTGCTGGAAGAAACCAAAGGTAGACTGGCATGTAAATCCTCCTGCCTCAGATCCACAATCAAGAGGAGAGAAGAGGGTAAAGAGAGCCTACACTGTCAACAGGAAGATGAGACCACATGAAAACTGAAATTAGACCATTAATATTTATTATTGACATGTTTCCCTTACACAACAAAAATACCAACTTGTTACTTAGAAATGGCCTGAAAGTGAAGAGTAGTTCCTGTGACCCTGAGGCTGAGGAAAAGAGGTGATGCTGGAGAATTGCACAGGGAGAAACGTGATCTTAACAAGAGCAAGTGTAGAGTCTTGCACCTGGAGAAGAATATCTGCATGCATCAGTGCAAGTTATAGGCTGGAGAGGAGCTCTACAGAGAAGGACCTGGGTGTTCTTGTGGACAACAGGTTGGCCATGAGCCAGCAGTGTGTCCTTGTGGCCAAGAAGGCCAATGGCATTCTGGGATGCATTAAAAAGAATGCTGCCAAGGGAGGTGGATCCTCCTCCTCTACTCTGCCCTGGTGAGGCCACATTTGGAGTGCTGTATCTGGGCTCCTTCATTCAAGACAGACAGGGATCTTCTACAGAGAGTACAGTGGAGGCCTACAGAGATGTTGAATGGCCTGGAACATCTCCCTTACGAGGAAAGGATGAGAGATCTAGGGCTAGACAGCTGGTGGAGCCTGAGAGGTCATCTTATTAATGCTTAAAAATATCTAAAGGGCAGGAGTCAAATGGATCTGCCAACCTCTTTTCAGTGGTTCCTAGCAACAGGACAAGGAACAATAGGTACAAACTGAAACACAGAAAGTTCCATACAAACATGAGGAAAAACTTCTCTGTGAGGGTGTACTGTGAGGGTGACAGAGCACTGGAACAAGCTGCACAGAGTGGTTCTGGAATCTCCTCTGGAGATATTCAAAACTCTCCTGGGCATCTCCCCATATAACCTTTTGTAGGGAACCTGCTTTCAGTTCTCTTTGACAAGATCATCTCCAGAGGTCCCTTCCAACCACTATGATTCTGTGATCTTTTGGTCTCAAAGTGCCAGATTGGACAAGTATTACAAATGAATATACAAAACTGGCATATTTGGAAGCAAATTTTGATCTCTGACTCAGGGAAGCCTCAAACTGTATTCATTAACACGGTACAGTATAGAAATAGAAAAAACAGAGAGTACAATACATAAATTCAATGTGCTTCTATTGGAAACACAGGAATCCCCATTTAGCACTGCATTTAGTAGGTGATCTGTTCTGCCATCTGCCCTGCCAAACAGCAAGTACTTCAGGGGCAGGTGCATTTAATCTCATTCTAAGAAGTTACAAAGCAATACACCAGTGAAAACATTTCTTCCTAACCATGATCATATTTGTATCACTTTAAAGACATAGTAATAAGGAAATATAAACCTTGTACAATAGTATATATTAGGCAGTTAATGTAGCAAAGGTGCTAGCACTCCAGGATGATTTTAGAAATACATAGAGTTGATTACTTCACAGAATCACAGAATCACCAAGGTTGGAAAAGATCTTCAAGATCATCCAGTCCAACCATTCACCTATCACCAATAGTACTCATTAAACCATGTCCCTCAACACAAAATCCAACCATTCCTTGAACACCTCCAGGATTGGTGACTCCACCACCTCCCTGGGCAGCCCATTCCAGTGCCTGACCACTCTTTCAGAAAAGTAGTATTTCCTAACGTCCAGCCTAAATCTCCCCTTGCACAGCTTGAAGTCATTACCTCTAGTTCTATCGCCAGTTACACGAGTGAAGAGGCCAACCCCAGCTCACTACAACCTCCCTTCAGATAGTTGTAGAGAGCAATACGGTCTTCCTTGAGCCTTCTCCAGACTGAACAATCCCATCTTCCTGAGCCGCTCCTCATAAAGCCTGTGCTCCAGAGCCCTCACCAGCTTTGTCGCCCTTCTTTGAACCCGCTCCAGAGCCTCAATATCTTTCCTGTAGTGAGGGCCCCAAAACTGGACACAGTACTGGAGGTGCAGCCTCACCAGAGCTGAGTACAGGGAAACAATCACTTCCCTGTTCCTGCTGGCAACATCCTTTCTGATGCAAGCCAGGATGCCATTGGCCTCCTTGGCCACCTGGGCACACTGCTGGCTCATATTCAGACAAGCATCAATCAATACCCCCAGGTCCATTTCCCCTACACAGTCTTCCAGCCACTCCGCTCCAAGCCTGTAGTGTTGTCTGGGGTTGTTGAGGCCAAAGTGCAGGACCCGGCATTTGGCCTTGTTGAAACTCATCCTGTTGGCTTCAGCCCAGCTATCCAGCCTGTCCAGATCCCTCTGTAGGGCCTCGCTACCCCCAGGCAGATCGACACTACCAACCAACTTGGTGTCATCCATAAACTTACTGAGGGTACACTCAATGCCCTCATCCAGGTCATCAATAAAGACATTGAAGAGGACAAGCCCCAGCACCGACCCCTGGGGAACACCACTCATGACTGGTTGCCAGCTGGATTTAGCTCCATTCACTACCACTCTCTGGGCTCAGCCCTCCAGCCAGTTCCTTATCCAGCCAAGAGTGTACCCGTCCAAGACACACTGCCAGCTCCTGCATGTGGGAGACAATGTCAGAGGCCTTGCTGAAGTCTAAGTAGACTACATCAACAGCCTATCCCTCGTCTACCAGACGGGTCACTAGATCATAGAAGGAGACCAGGTTGGTCAAGCAGGATCTGCCCTTTGTGAACCCATGCTGGCTAGGCTTGATCTCTGGTTTGTCCCATACGTGCCACGTGATCTCCTTCAAGACAATCTGCTCCATAACCTTCCCTGGCACCAAGGTCAGGCTAACAGGCCTGTAGCTCCCCGGATCCTCCTTACAACCCTTCTTGTAGATGGGAGTCACACTGGCAAGCCTCCAGTCTTCCGGGACCTCACCAGTCAACAAAGAGCGTTGATAGATAATGGCAAGTGGCTCGGCTATCACCTCTGCCAGTTCCCTCAGCACTCTCGGGTGAATCCTATCCAGTCCTATGGACTTGTGGCAGTCCAGCTGGAGTAGTAGGTCTGTGACTGTGTCCTCCTGAATCACGGGGGGGTTCTGTCTGCACCCCAGCCGAGACTACCAGGTCAGAGAGTGGAGCACACTGAGGATAACTGGTCTGACCTTTAAAAACAGACATAAAGAAGGCATTCAGAACATCTGCCTTTTCCTTATCCTCAGTGGTCACATTCCCAGCCACATCCAGTAAAGAATGGAGATTCTTCTGGGTCCTCCTCTTACCACTGATGTATTTGTAAAAGGGTTTCTTGTTCCTTTTTACCCTAGTGGCCAGGTTGAGTTCAAGCTAGGCTTTTGCCTTTCTGATTTTCTCTCTACACATCTTAACAACTTCTCTGTACTCTTTCTGAGTTGCCCGTCCCTTCATATTAGAGTGTACAGGATTTTTCCACACAGAGATCTTTAAGCAAATTAATTCTAAAGTTCCAAGTCAACAAATGGCATAACAAACCAGTGCAGTATCTCTATGAGTTTGGTGCTGGCATAAGGAATAACACTGACAAACCCAGCTTTAACATGCTGAAAACCTCCTAAAGAAAGCAGATTGACTTTATAATTTTGCTAATATTTGCATAAAATTAACATTACTACTGAGATGATTGTTTTATTAATGCATTCCAACTTGCAAATGTAAATATTTGCCAATCCAAAAGTGATTTTCCTTAGTCTCATTTCAGGCTAAACTCCTTATTCAACTTCTGATAGTCAGTTACACAAACACAGGCAGCATATCGGAACTACCAGCAAACTGCTCTGTTATACCAATGCCATACAGCATAAAAACTTCAGACAGGATCTGTCAGGAGATATTTCTCTGCATTTGTCTGATGTTCTTTAACCAGTTTTCATGCATTCCCATTTCATGTAAATATAGCCATGTAGAGCTAATTCTGTGGTACAGGCATTCGTTTGAGACTCAGCAAAGATTAAAGGGATACTGTTAACTTCACTTTTGCCTCTAGCTGGAATATTTCCTGAATTTTTTGAAGCTTTTATGTATTTTTTCAATAATCTAAGTGCAAAAATAATTAAAATGGCCCTTTATTTTTCTGTCAATTCCTTGTATTTTGAATGCCAGAAGCCACAAACTAGTTATAGGAACCTAGTAGCCTTGACGTGGTGATACTAAAAGTCTTAAAATAAAGGAGAAAGGAATAAAATAACCCTTTGAACCCAATTTCAATTCAAAAGAGAAAAAAAAATCCCAGGCTTGTTAACATAAATAGTATGTGCAAATATGCATAAGACAACAGCCCCTTGGTAACATTTTTCCCACAGGAGGGAATTCCAGCAAAATTGAAGGCTATGTACAGATACTTTATTTTCTAAACAAAAATCGCATTATGCCAAAAGACATATACATTTCATCTACTATTAGAGTATAATTAAATTATGTTAGTTATCTTTGTTTGTAATACAAGGAACAAGATTCCTGTTGAAAGAACAAGGCGCTCCTGAGTTAATATCCTTTCATCTCACTAAGTGTCACACTGTAGGTGGTCTGCAGTGCTTTCTTTTATACAGAACTTTTCATGGGATTTGCTTGATTCAATGCTACTTTTTAGCTTCTGGGTCAAGTGAAAAAAAAATAGCAGGAAAGCCACAAGAGGACAAATTCTCCTTTCAGTGACACCATGTAAATCCTATTGAATGGGGAAAGCGGGACAAAGACTAAATACTGTGCCTTTGACATAAGGGGGAATACAAATACTCCATGAACAGGCAACAAATATCTTTGAAATGTTCTACAAAGTACCAATTTCAACTGCAGGCCCTATTATTTCCTATTCATTAAAAACATATGTTGATGCTGTTGCTAATCAGAAACAATCAGAAGTCATTTTATTTCTTATTACAAAGGCTAAAACAGTAGCTTATTTTTAATTCATAACCAATTGTTACAAAACATCTGGCAAGCTGTACCTTTTTTAGTTTATAGACAAATTTTTTCTTTAAAAGCAAATTGGAAAAAATTATGCCTTCTTTCCCTATAAATGCAGCATTCCCTCAGCCCCTGTAGAACTCCTTTGCCCTCTTTACTCACTATTTCCACACAGCCAGTGGACATGAATATTGCACATATAGCTTTAAAAAGAAAAAATAGATTTTCTAGGACAAACTCTCTCTCTCCCTCTTCACTTCCCACCTTTCTCTTTTCCTTGCACCTAACTGTGTCACATTTTACTCCATGTGTTCCTTGCTCCACATTGCTTCGCAGCAGCCTGCAGCCTTGCATGGTATGGCTGTTAGCACAAAGCTTCCATGCATTAAGGAAAAAAACAATGTCATGCCAAACATTCCCAGTGTATGATATGAAAAACCTCCTTCCCTTAAGAAGGAAGCAACTTTTATGTACACCAAGGTCATAATTGCTAAGACACATTACATCGATCTCTCTTAATATACTAGATCTTTAAAACCTTTCTTCAGGATAGAATCATTTGAGTTAGAATGGACCTTTGAAGGTCATCTAGTCCAATTCTCCAGCAATGAACAGGAACACCTACAGCTAGATCACGTTGTTCGGAGCCCCATCCAGCTTGACTTTGAATGTTTTCAGGGACAGGGCATTCACTACCTTTCTGGACAGCCTGTGCCAGTGCTTCATCACCCTTATTGTGAAAAGCATCTTCCTTATATCCAATCTAAATCTCCCCTCTTTAAGTTTGAAACCATTTTCCCTTGTCCTATCCCAACAGACCCTGCTAAATAGTCTTCTATTTACAGCCCCTCTTCAGATACTGAAAGGCCACTCTCAGGTCTCCTTGGAGCATTCTCTTCTCCAGGCTGAACAGCCCCAGCTATCTCTGTGTTGCATTTGCCTCATAAATCTTACCCAATTATTAAGGATTCTCATAGCAATTGATCCTGCTGTAATTTCAAAACTCTCCTACTGTACAGAATTTCAGCTTCTGTGAAGTTTGCATACTGTACTGAGATCAGATGTGCTGAAGTATCAGCCTCCAAACACACAGAGCAACCTTTTTGATTGCTAACCATGACACTGGAATAGATTATCAAGTGATAATCCAAGAGGCACAGTCATGCTTTTAAATCGAGGAGGACCAACGGGTATGGGAGTGTACAGAATGGACAAGGGGCTGCCATTACACAGTACTGCAGCAGGGGGGACATATCGTGTTAAAGGGGCATGTAAGGAGCATTAGGATGACACATAATCCAGAAAAGAGAGTTGGAAAGCAGATCTGAAACATGGAAAGAATGGTCTCAGTAATCCTCCAGCAGCAAAAAGTAAAAAATCCCAAAGAGACAAGGATGTTAAAAATGATTCCTAAATGGGAAAGTGCACCAGATCCATGTTTAGTTGTAACATGAGCAACAAGAGGATGTGGTTTTAGTGAAGACAGACGTTACGCAGAAGGATGAGGCAATGGTTATCTAAATACAGCAAAAGGATTTATGTTTCCCAAGGGCTCAATATACACATTTGCCCCATAATCCAGAATTTTAGCAATCAGCTCAGATATGAAAGAGCTCTACCATCTCCCAGAGCTCTGGGTGCCATCTGCAGTAGGTAAGTATAAATTAATATTAGTTATAGGTTAGGGGCAATAGCAATCTAATCTAGCACCCAAGCACACACCACCGTTCCTAAATAAAGGCAAATTTGAAATTTGTAGGAAGATATGTTTGATGGATATGAATGTGAAAACAAGGGGAAAAAACAATAAATTATAAGTTCCTAAATACAATAGGAAAATCAAGAAAGAATTATTTCAAAGAAGGAAAGCGATCAACAGAGGATGCCAAGAAAGGCCAACTGTTTAATAGCTTTCTCCTTTCTCTTGCCACTAAAATGGCAGCTGACAACTATGATGATTGACAAAGACAAAAAATAGCCAAAATGAGTAATAAAAAGTACATAAGTAACATATGAAATGGTGGGCCCTGTGAAAGATATCAAGAGTTGTCTGGAGAGCTAGCTTATGCAGTTTCTGAGACATGATCAGTTGTCTTTAGAAAGCTGTAGTGGACTATGTCATTCCATCTGACTGGAAATTGGCAAAATTAGTGGTAATTTTTCAAACAGATGCAAAATTAGCTAGGTAACAATAGGCCAGCTCATCTTTTAAGTCTCCTACATTAACAGAACAAATAATTTCTCCCAAAAGAAAAAAATGACACACACACACATACCAAAAAAAAAAAAAAAAAACTTGCTTTGCAGATGAAGGAAGGAACACTGGGAGAGAAGACAAATAGTAAGTGTCATGTAGGTCAACATTAATTAACATATAGCTTTACATTATTAAATCTTCAGGCACTGCCTAGCATGACATTTTTGTAAGCTTCTTCAGAAAAGGTTGACTGTTCGTGGGGGTGGAGTTCAAAACCATACACAGAACCAAACACAGAAAGCAATTTTAAGTGGTTCATTAAAAAAAAAAATGTATTGAACAGTTCAGATTTAATAATATCCATTATTTTCCTGAATGACTTAGATGATGGAGTAAATATCCATTACTAAATATACATATACACAGAAAGATGCAGGTACATTGATATATGAATATATATCATGCATCTGAATTAACTGCAGTCAACAGCCATTGCAAAGCGCTGAAAGTTCAGTCAAGAGCAAGATTAAAATCCAAAATTATTTTTTTCAGAAACTAGATACAGATTACAAAAGATCAGGATGTGATTAAATAAGGACGAAGTGTTACAGGTAGGTAGAAATAACCAATTACATAAGTACAAATAGAGCATCAAAGTAAAATATGGTTACAGGAGAGCAAAACCAGACCATGAGTCACCATGTTGTTTTACTGCCAAAACCAAAGCCTCACTCTGGAGATACTGTCATAAGGAATTGCACTCAGGGATCTGAGATAGTTCTTCCACCTTGCTAGGCTCTGGAAAAGCAGAGTATGAGTTTCTGTTCAGTTTGGGGCACAATAAGTACAAAAGATCTTTTTAGATGGGTTACAATCGGAGATTTGTCCGAAGTTGTAGAATTGGTACGATTCATCTGAGAGAGCATGCAAGACATCATAAATTTCTGCAGAGGAAATCCTGAAAAATTTGTTATGTACATCATTAATAATTAGAACAGACTTTAAGAAGTTACATTTATCCTATCACTGGAGTTACTCATTTTGTTGGACAAATATTTAGGGCAATTGGTGGTATCTTCATGGAAAGGAACGAGCTAGCCAACTTCTTGGGATCCATTCTAACCCAACCAGATGGTTTTGGCAGTTACTACTTACCGGGAATTGATACTTACTTGGAATTTGTTGTGAACTGGAACATGTTGCCCAGTGAAGTTGTGAATGCACCCACTCTGGAGGATTCAAGGCCAGGCTGGATGAGGTTTTGAGCAACCTGGTCTAGAGGGAGATGCCCCTGCCTATAGCAGGGGGTTGGAATTAGATGATCTTAAAGGTGCCTTCCAACCAAATCATTCAATGATTTTATGATTTTATGATATCTTCTGTCACACCTACGTCTAGATGTCTGATCTCACTTGACTGGTAATTGGCCCATTTCTTTTTTTATTAATAACAATTTAGCAATTTTTTCTCTGACATGTTCCTTGCTCATGGAGGAGTAACTCTTTGTCACCTTTTTCAAGTCTGAAAAATAAACCATGTAATCCAAAGCAGTGTCCGCAAATATCTGCACAGTCCCCAGCCTTCACAATGACAGACAATCCATTCATTCTCTGATGTGCCATAAGAATGGCCAATGGCCTTGTGGTCAATGCCCACTGCTGCCACATTTCTTCTCACCTTCTTGTCTGTTGTTCTAGCAGCTCCGCTCCATACTGACATGCAATGAGTTCTGTGGGTGGAGCTGTCCTTTCTGCTCTTTGTTCACACAGAACAACTCCTGAAAAAAAGTCCCAGGAGCTACAATTAATTCATGATTACTGATTATAGCAGTATTAATGCTTTCTGTTTACAATTCCACACATACATTCTTTTATTCTGTTTGTACTAAATATATATTGAAAGAGAGAGAGAAAGAGAGGCGATATTTAATGTTTTCTGAATAATCTACTTCCAAGATTATTTTAGATTGCCAGATATGAAATATTGTGTTTCTTCTATATGAAGTACAACACAATGATTTGGGGAAGGCAGAGATAAGGAAGGGGACGAGGCTTGTTTTCCTTCTTAAGTTTTCAGTGAACTCTTCTAGGGAAATATTGCTCTGCCTGTTACTCTTATAGCAGACAAATATTAATTCTTATCTTTTATCCACCTGCTTATCTACCACATTACAGAGGGGTCCTGCCCACATTAAATCTACTGGTTAAATGCCAGTTTAATTCTTCTATGCTGTAGGCCACAAGAAATGCGTTCAAAGGACAGCCCCTCATATACACACTACAGTATAAACATTTTAATGAAAGAGAATTTTTTGTAGGAGGAAAATAGTTTCTTTGAAAATAATGAATAAGCTCTCATTGAAATGAACCCTTTATGTATATCTTTATGTTTCTGATCTGGCAGCTTTGAAGAGCTGATATCATCAGTTTTAGATCCTGGAATCTGGCCACTATTTTCTGAAAAATGCTTTACAATGGAAAAGACCATTTGAAAGCAAGTAAAACAATACAGAGCAAAAAATGCAGGTACTTTTCAAAGCTTGCAAACTTTTTATTACTCTTCAACTTTTTCCCTAACTTCTGAAGCACTCCATCTCATTTATTCACACTGCTGCCCTGCTGCTCTGCTGCTGCATTTGAGATGCTAGAGCTACCAACGGCAGTTTAAGCACAATATTACTTTTCCATTGGAAACTTATTGTGTAATTCCCATTGCATGATGCTGTGCTGATGTTCTTGCCAGAGTGTACAATGGATTGGCCAAAGCGAGTAAACACTGCTTTCAGTTCCCCTCATTTGTAAGCACAAAGGCATACTTGTGTAAGCCCAATTGCACTGAAATCAGAAGCAAACTCTCTTGTGAGCTTCCGCAGAGGTGGGAAACTTGCTCTAATAGCACTCATCAGTTACACAGCACATCCCACAGGAGTCACCAGAGTTAAATTTAACTCTCTTTTGTGGACAGAGAAACTGAGGCAGGGGCCATAAGGATCAGCAAGCCTTAAAGTCTGACCCCTGAATTCAGCAAGAGCAAGGGTGGTGCTTTTGGATCCCTTCCTCCCCTGATCCCCACAATTTACTCACCCAGAGCTGCAGCAAGAATCAGAAGTGGAGCCTTTCTGCAAGAAGGCCCAAGTGGTGACCTACTAAATGCCTCTGAAGGGCAGCTTTGCAGACTTTCATCCCACCGCCTGTGCTGATATTCCTGGCAGGTCCTTGTGCTGCAGTGTTCCTACTCCACAGGAGCTCCCCATCATACTGCTAAAGGGCTCCCTGGCGTCCCTCATTCCAAAACTGCCCCAGAAGAAACTGAGGGCTCAAACTGTAAGAGTATTTTTAAATCATTCAAAAATGCACCAAAAGCTGAGGTGCCACAGTGTTTTAAACCATTCAAGTATTATCAGGCTTTCAGCTTATAATGAAAAAAATCAAAAACAATTTCCTTCTCCTTTTATAATCATTTCACGGTGTCCCAAAAGGACAGAATCCGTATCAAAATGTGCTCTGGATGCTCTTGCAACAAGAATTTGTCCTGAGCATCTCAAGTCCTGGAGGCACAGCTCCTTTTCTGTACATTCTGGTCAGATACATGTCAGAAGACAGAGAGAAGATTTCAATAGAAGCCTTCAAATATTCTGTGGAGCCAACAGGAGACAGCAGTTGGATAGAATGTCTGAAAACAAAATCACGAGATATCGAAGAAAGACTTCTGGAGTAATCCAAGGAGAAAACACCAACTCCAGCAACCAATGTTCTCCAGCGAACCTCGATGTTCCACACATGGACTGTCCACCTCTGCTTGAGAACTACTTTGTCACAGCGGAAGTCAAAAGTATTGGAGGGCTTCTGTATATCCCAAAATTAGCCGTATCCTATTGGAGCTTGTGCTGGTGGAGGGTCAGGCAGTGTGGAGCGCAGCTCTTATGAGCTCACTTGCTAATTATCCTGCTATCAGCATATCCCTTCCTCCCACTTGCACCAAGAGGGAGGGAGCAGCAGGCAGAGAAGGTGGCTCCATAAATTCAGTAAATCAGAATATCAGTCCCCATGAACTCTCTGGATTTACATTTATGACCAGCATCTAGCCTTGGAACCATCAGAATTAGTCTGGGCTCTGCAGTTCCCAAGTTATAAAAGTTTGTCACGTTCATGTAAAAGTTTAGCATAAGGAAAACAAGATTATACCACTCACAGGCAAACTGAATAACAACAATCCAGTGCTGAGATCTGATGAGGATGGCACTCATAGCACATTTCAATATATAGCACTACTCTCCTGCATGAGCTGTTGTGGATGGGTAACCAAGCTCAGCTCTGAGGCCCAGGACTTTGTTCTTGCCTGGGATGACCCAAAGCTTCTCATATTCCTTCTGATGTGTGTAATAGACCGGATGCGGTTGGGCCAGTCCCATGGCCACAGCCCTGGCCGAATCATAGAATCTTTTGAGTTGGGAGGGTTCTTTAAAGATCATCTAGTCCAAATCTCCAGCAATGAGCAGGGACACCTACAGCTCAGTCAGGTTGCGCAAGGTGCCATCCACCCTGACCTTGAAAGTCTCCAGGGACAGGGCCTCTACCACCTCCCTGGGCAACCTGTTCCAGTGCCTCACCACCCTTACTGAAAATAACGTCTTCCTTACACCAATCTACATCTCCTATATTTGAAACCATTTCCCTTATTCTATCATAACAGACCCTGCTAAATAGTCTGCCTCCCCTTCAGACACTGAAAGGCCACTGTCATATCTGCATGGAATATTCTACAGGCTGAACAGCTCCAGCTCTCTCAGCCTATCTTCAAAGGAGAGCTGTTCCATTTCTTGGGTCATTTTTGTGGCCCTAAAGCACAGGCACTGCCTGAAAGCTAATACTCTTACCCAGGAAATATCTGAAAGTCATTACATACGTTTCTCTTGCCTAGAAAGAGCATCAAAGCTCACATGTAGACAACAGCATTTGATCATTTGAACCCCATACACTCTCTCACTGTCCTGACTCCCTCAAAGTCCCCGTTTTTCCTCCTCCTTTCTTCTTCCTCTTCAACCTATGGAAGAATCAGCATGGAAAATGCAAACAAACAGGCAGCCTCCTTTGCTTGCAACTATATGGTGTTGTTCTCTTCTACTTCCATGGCTAATTCATGGCAGAGTGACTTTGTACTTTGTTCAGCTCATACATACAGTTTTTTGCAGGAGGGTTTGTGGCCAATGCCTGTAGCTCATTTCCTATATATGTCTTTGCATAGGGTGACTGAAGAAGATGGCCTGTAGTACATCAAGGGCTGCTGGGCACCCGCCAGTTTTTTGCTTCAGCCACATTTAAGATTGAATATTAAGAAGAACTTCTCAGAAAGCATGGTGAGGCACTGGCAAAGATTGCCCAGGGAGATGGGAAAGTCACTGTCTTTGGGGGTGTTCAAGAAATGTGGAGATGTGGTACTGAGGGACATGGTTGGGTGTGGTGTGGTGGGGATGGGTTGGTGGTTGGACTGGATGATCTTGGAGGACTTTTCCAACCTTAAAGATTCTATAATTAAAAGTTCACTTATCTGAAGATCCATTCAACATAATCAAGTAAGATCTAATTGACCTCTCAGTTTTAGTAGTGGAAATCATGACAGCAATGGATCTGCACAGAAGAAGATGATCAGTTCTGTAGTTCCTGCTGAACAATCATTTTGCTGGCCACACTCAGACTCCCTGCAAACAGGCAGACCCCAGAGGTGGCACCCGACAGCAGGCACAAGCTGGCACAGTCCTTCTCTCAGAAGTCTACTAAACACATATGGACAGCCACTCAAGCAGGTAGGGCATCTCTGAGAAACTGGAAGGATCTGCACAAAAATATGTGACATGCTGAATTGTCACAAAGCATTTTCTGTGATTTTCCAAAGTGAGAAATGAAAAAAAGTACATTATGTTTCTGGTCAGTTATTGGTTTTTATTTCCATTGTTCCATTGGCCTCACTCAAACACTTTCCTCTCCCAGATCTCAACTAAAACAGCTCAACTGTGTTTTACCTTTAATAATACTTACCTCTTTCTTCATTTCTTCTTTTTTCAGAGCAAAAGTCTGCTCTTTTTACACTTGCTATATAAGGCAAATTTCACATAGAGTTCAATTGCGTATCCTAATGTAAGCTTATTGAAGGCAGGTGCACACTTTAATATATATAGGCAAAGAGACCCCCTTCTAGACTATAAAAGAATACTGGGCATGTCCTCATGTGGAATATCTCTGGAGTTCTTTTTATCATAAACCTAAAAATATGAGCTGTTCTTTTGCCTGTACGCGTTACAAGCGAGTGTGAACAGGGAGGCACTATATTTCTACATTACACAGGGACTGTATTAAAATGGCCAAGTGAGCTGTTTTCTGGCATGTTGTCTTTATGTGACAGTAATGAGAAAAGGAAATGTTACTGCAATATTGGACATTGCTTCTCTCTAACAAGAGAGAAGCACACAAGAAAACATAACAGGGTAAAGTAGCTTCAGCTAGCCTACCTGCCATCATTTTATTTAGTCTGGAAGGAGGTGATATGGTGTGCTGTCAAACCAAAATCCTTCACTTGCAAGCTAGCAATCCAATTGGATTAATAATGCACAATAGGTACTATGGGAGGAAAACAGTTATTCTGTCTGCAATGAAGGAACATGGCCCACATGATGCTATCCTCCTAGATTGAGATTGTTACAATGTGGTGCCTGTTTTATTTTGATAGATATCTGCATAAAGTGATGATGTTAAAAGAACATAGTTTCCCTTTCTGAAAGCCAAAGAGAATAAGAGAGGTTTCATAACTCATTTATTTTATACCCATTTCATTGTCCCTGTTCACTCAAACCTACGTAAAGCCAAATCTATACAACCTGCAACTCCACCCAGGTGGCATTATGGGCTGTGACACATGCCAGGCCATCTCCTATTCACACAGACCAGTGACATATTGGAAAAGGCAGCTCTTCCTCCCTAAAGCAGTTATTTATGTTTCTCCTGTCCTTAGAAAAAAATAAAATAAAATAAAGGAGACATAAGGAAAACAGAAGGAGATGGTGGAGCTGTGTGCACAGGGTTTCCCTCAGCATGGAGTCAGGGTGCATTGCCCAGTGTGCTCAGATATGGCTGAAGTATTTGGCAAGAGATTTCCAGGGTATCTAAATACTTTTGTGAGCCTGAAAGTGCTTCTACACCAGTAACTGAAGCAGGTCCCTGGGCACGACAATTCTGTTGTCCAATGTGATAATTTCTTAGCTCAGCCTCTGCTATGAATTGAGCACACACTACCTAGATGTCCCCAAACATACCTGAAGCTGGGAGTAAATGTGAGTAAGGAACTATCCCCAAAAGGGAACAGGGAAGCAGCTCCCCAGGTGTGGGGGAGAAAAGAGCATAACCACATCTGCACTTGCCCTTCTGTGCCAGGCACAATTAGAGACAGAAGGATTTAGGAAAACATTTCCGAAGTTTCCAAACCTTTCCAAAGGCTTTGTTACTCAACATTCATACTTATTTTTTTCTAAGGATTTGTTTGGGATCTAGGGAGACTGTGCTTTTTCCCTCCACGCAACAAAATGTTGCAGCGTCTGTGATGCTTCCCCTTCTGAATTTGGGTTTGTCATATCAGCTGCCAAGATGCTTCTGCTGCTTAATTCTTAGATCATGCTAAATAGGGAATCATGCTTCTAAGTCACCTGTGAGTAAATAAAAATTGTATCTTTGATTCAGTCAATCAGTTTGCTTATGACAACATCAGCACCCTCCTGTGTTCTGGTTCAGATGGCCATTGCCTTTAACTACATTTAGGAGATTACTTTCACTCCTTCTGAAATCCAGACCTACAAGACGTTTCTCTAAAATCATGGGTTGCAACGGCAGCCCATCATAGTCACATACTTCAGAAAGCAGACTTGCCTCGAGTCTGTGCCAAGGAGCAGCAGGGCCCTGATCTGGCCTAAAATTTGCACTCAAGCACAGACATACACCCACGCAGCAATGACAGGAGATGAACTTGGGCTCTGGCCAGAGCTCAGGCCCCAGCCGACTCCTCAGTTATACATTCTGTTTCTCTGTTAGTTTCTGGATAGAGACTCCCTGCATTGCCTCTTCACCCTCTGAAGTCCGTGCTGTGAGGAGAGGAAATTTCCTTTGACTTGCAACCAAAATATACCATATTCTTTTGTGCTGATGTGTACGTGCATGCATAATCACATAAGCAAATGCTCACTGGTCACCCAACACATGCATGCACATTCAAATTATTTTCTGACTATTTTCCCCATTACATTAGATCAAAAACAATAAACTTCAGCAGCAGAAGAATTCCATTCCATCCATAAAAGGGGCTGAAAATGGAGAAAAAAATTCTCCTATGCAATCTTCTCATCTCAAAAACAAACTAGAATTGTTGCTGTACCATTTTGAAACGTTGGGTGTGCAGCTGTGATGCTCTAGCTCACATCCCCACCGCATCCCTTCTGTGCTCCAACCTTGCTTACAACTCACTAGAACAATACTAGACTTCTGATAAAGTTTTGACAATATCAGCTGCCAAAGAATGGGCTTTCTCAAAGACCTGTGTAATTCAATATTTGTTCCTCCACTGAGAGCTGCAGCATTCCTGTGTACGTAGCCAATACAGGCAGTGAACTCCACAAAATGTTATCTACTGCTTCATTACTATTACCTCCCACCAGTTTGCTGTGAATGTCTTACTCAAAGAGCTCCTTTATACCTGTGTTTATATTTTGTTTTCTTTTCTCGCATCTATTTTTTCCCTGGTAACAGAGTTGGCATGTGTAAACAATATTAGCTCCTTTGGTGCTGGAAGTGGTATCATTTCCAGATCTATCAGTGTAACTAAAGGAATAACAATGGCACAGGAATTAAAACCACTTCTTTTTAACTACCTGAGACTGACAGAATCAAGATTTAAAAACCTGTTATCATGTACATGCATAAATCACGAGCCAGAAAAGAATTCATCTTTGATGTCTCACCACTAAAACAAAAGGGAAAATATTTTGCAGGCAAGGCTTCTTTGGTGGTATCTGTGCTCCTAGCTGTGTTAGAAAATTGTGAAATCCTCAGTGAATTCTCTACTTTAAACCTTGTACTAGGAGATAAAACACATTAAAGCACAATTCTCCAAGAAATGACTGGAACATCAGCACCTTTTCACTCTGTTTATCTTCCCCCATGCATGTATTCAGAGACATCTCTTCTTCCGTTAGTGATAATGGGAGGCTTTTTCTACATTTTATTCCTTTTATCACTGCAGAGGTCGTCCTGGTAAGATAGCTCTACATCATTAACAGCATTATGAAGCCAAGCACCAGCTCCCACATAGAACAGAGAGATAGAAGCAAAATTGAAGACGATGAGATGACACAACTCAAGTATCCAAGAGTTTTGCTGAGCAGTATTTGTCCCAGGACAGAGGAGGTCCAAGACAACAGAACCAGTTTAGTTTTCTCTTCCCTCATAGCATTTACAAATCTGACAGTTAGAAACAGCATCTTTTCTCTTCACAAACTGAGAGTTTGAATTAGAAATATCTGAGATGCAGTAATACAGAGTGTCTTTAAGTACCTTTCATCAGTTTTCTGATCAAAGCTGAACACTCATAAGTTAGAACCTAGGCTGTCATCACCAAAACACCCTCTGCAGCCCTGCACAGAGCAAGGAATGCTTCCAGACATTGCCCCATTTCTGAACCATTCATGACATTCTGAAAAAATGTCATATGAAAACTTCATGGGTAGCTGACAACATCTCATTTCCACTAAAAAGAGGGCATCTGGAACACAGGCCATATGAGGAGAGGCTGAAGGAGCTGGGAATGTTCAGCCTGGAGAAGAGGAGGCTCAAGGGAGACCTCATTGCTGTCTATAACTTCCTGAAGGGAGCTGGGGGTCGGCCTCTTCTCTCGTGTCATTAGCGATAGGACCAGAGGGAATGGTTTCAAGCTACGGCAGGGGAGATTCAAGCTGGACATTAGGAAGTATTACTTTTCAGAAAGGGTGGTCAGGCACTGGAATGGACTGCCCAGGGAGGTGGTGGAGTCACCGACCCTGGGGGTGTTCAAGGAAAGACTGGATGTTGTGCTGAGGGACATGTTTAGTGGGAGCTATTGGTAATAGGTGAACGGTTGGACTGGATGATCTTTTAGGTCTTTTCCAACCTTGCTGATTCTATGACACTATGATCTTGCTCTCGCCCTCTGTTCACTGCTCTTCTTTCCCTCACTTTGCCCAAATGATTTTCTACCAAGCTGGGTGGTTAAATTACTTCACAGAAAGGCCTAATGAGCCAGCACATAATAAACAGAAAGTAGATCATATAATCCTAGAATCCTAAGAGTTGGAAGAGACCTTCAAAGGTCATGTCGTCCAACTCCCCTGCTATGAACAGGGAGATGTACAGCTTGATCATGTTGCCCAGGGCCTGATCCAGCCTTCCCTTAAGGTGTCCTTAAGGTGGATGGGGCATCCACTACATCTCCGGGCAACCTGTTCCAGTGCCTCACCACCCTCACTGTAAAAGATCTTTTCCTTATATCTAACCTAACTCTCCCCCTTTTTAGCTTGAAACCATTTCCCCTTCTTCTGTCACAACAGGTCCTGCTAAAGAGTCTGCCCCCTCTTTCCTATAGCTCCTCTTTAGATATGGAAAGGCAGCTATCAGGTCATCTAGGATTTTGGATGATCAAGAGTGATAGGGCAAGAGGTAATGGCTGCTAAGTTGCTCCAAGGGAGGTTCAGATCGGATATTAGGAATAATTTTTTTCTCTGAAAGAGTGGTGAGGTGTTGGAACAGGCTGCCTAGGGAGGTGGTGGAGTCACCATCCTTGGAAGTGTTTAAGAAATGTGAAGATGTGGCATTGAGTGATATAGGGTGAGGATGAGTTGATGGTTTGACTAGATGATCTTAGAAGTCTCTTCCTACCTTAATGACTGTGTGATTCTATGATTCTATTCTAGGAGCAGTATTCAAGAGTGGAAGAATGAGGGACCTTATCCTTTCAGCAACAGTAAGCTGTTAAAACAATCATTACATCTCAGGGAACCACAGCCTAAATTAGGTGTGAGGAACTGGGCAGTGCCTGCCTTTTTCCATTGACTCTAGGAAGACTCCAGAGCTCAGACATCTAGCCTCTAGACAGCTGCACTTAGATGAAATCAATCCCCACAGGAGCACTTTAACTGCCAAGGCTTGCTTCATTTTTATCACATTTCCATCCAGGACAAATCTTTAGATCCTTTTCAATCTGTGCTCAGAACAACTGCAGTGATAAAGAAGGGAGTAAAATGTATTTAAGTATTTATAGAGAACCTTGGAATTATAGCCTAATTGTGGAGCCTTCTCAATGCAGCACGGACATTCTCAGTAGAACACTCAGGAACCTGACAGTGAACTCACAGCTATTTTAACTTCTATTTTCACATATTTTTCCAGGAAAAAGTAAGTCCCTCCATCCAGAGTTGAACAAGATAAGAGAAACAAATCCACTGTTTTAAAGGAGGAAAAGGTTAGTGCCAGGAATGAAGGTGTGCTGACTGGCATAGTGTGTGGTAGTTGTACAACAATATTTATGCACCAAAAGTAGATGAGATAATAAGGAAAAGATGAAAATTTGCCCTTTTGACTACTCCCTTCAAAAACACTGGTCTCTGTTTACTAATCTGATTCAAGTGAGATTTCTAGGAAAGTACTGATGGAAAATAGGAGAATTAAATATAACTTCCTTTGTAAGCATAAGCACACATTTACATTAAAGACTTGGATTCCCTAAAGACAGAAGAGAGAACTGCATACCAAACCTGCACTCTTAGGGTGTCTCAACATAACTTTCCCAACTTACCGAGCATATTGTGAACTTGGATATATAAGAAGACACTCAAGGCATTTTTATGCCAATGTAACAGGACGTTTACGGAAGAGACCAAGGTATCATACATGAGAAGGAAAGCACCAAGTTTAATGTGAAGGCAATGGAGTTCAAGTGAATGGAACCAGAAAAAAAAGGCTCCGAAAATGCAACAAGCAGATCATGGAGAAATCAGTCTTTTCTCCAGTGTCCAAGCAGAGTTAGAGAGCCATTTGGGGGAGGAAGCCAGATACTATGAGATGAAGTGAATTGTCCTGGAAAGCCTTTGGTGGCATTTTCTGTGACTCTGGCACAAGGACTATTTGTAGGACACCAACTGAAAATCTCCTGCGGTTTGGAAGATAGTCCCGAGATTACACAATTCAGACTGTGTACAAAAAAATACTTGTGATTAACTGGGCCATTCTCTATTGTAAACTGATTCATTTGATGCTGGTAAACCCCTGATCCTTTTATTATCAGATATTGCTAACATCTTTTCCTTTTAAGCACATTCTGTTCACAACATGCCTTGGTAAGAGACATATTCTTTGGGTTTTTTTCAGCCATTCTTGTTAATGTGCTAAGTTCTTCCATCCATTACCTTAGAAATAGGCAGCAAGCTTTAATCTAGAAGGTGGTTTCCTGTCCCTTGATGATCTGGTTCTTTAGCAAATCCTTCTGTGTTAAGCTTTGTTTTTATTACTAACTGACAACATTAGGACTTAGAAAATTTGTACAGCTAAAGTAGGTGTGGTACTATTTATAAATCAAGGGCAAGTTATGCAGTTTTCATAAGGTGGTTTATATTGCATATTTGAAATCTGGATGTGTTTCAGGAATGTATCATAAAAACCACCTTCTATAAACTGTCTCTCAGGAAACAGTAATGATAACAGAGGCAGACAGATCTCACTTTAAAGAAGTTACCTTGTACCCTCGATTTACAAAATTTCTGGCATTTCTTAACAAGATTGAAAATCTTGCCAATTTTTTGAAGTCTTATCAACTGAGTTTTCAGATTCACTTCACTGCTAGCATTTCCAAACACTCAATAATATGAGTCTATATGTCAATATAAATCTAGCTCCATATTTTCTACAGAATTATGAAAATCTTCACTGCATATAAAGTATGGGATAAAAAGTAAAAATAATTCCAGATACAAAATGATAAAAGGACACACATTAATTAAGCTACCAGACCCAAAAGTGTGTATTATGACAAAAAAATCTGATATCCATACGATGTAGTGAACACGAACTGTAACCTAAGGATTTTGTCTCTCTTATTTCACAGAAAAATATATGCAAATCTTCATGGCTGACAATGTGGGTGTCAGAAGCCTGAAAAGAGTGAAACAAATTGGAAAAGCAGAATAAAAATATATAAAAACCTGTAAAATTGCTATGTTCCCTGACTGTAGGCAAGAATTATATTTAGACATGGTAACCATAATTCGACACTGGTCAGAAGATGAAGCACAAATTTCAATACATGTTCATTACTTTAAAGAAATTACACCTTGGAGTAAAAGCCTTTTATATTGAAAAAAAGTACAGCAATGGAAAAACAAAAGCTTTCAGACGGAGTCTATATTCTTTTGTGTTCATTCTGCTTTTATTGAATATATCTGTGTAAATAAGAAGTGTATTTCACAGCTCAGGTTCTCCATTTGCTCACTCAATCAGTGAAGTCTGCTCATAGCATCACAGCCCATTATGTGTGACAAAGCACTGGGAAAGTTTTAATTTATTTTTCCCAAAATACTTTTCTTGCTCATTTATTATTGAAGTTCTAATAAAACCTGCCTATCATCTGACATTTATCTCATTTGTTGTTGTTTTGTTGTTTCTCTTTGTGAAAGACCTTGAAGACCCAGAGGAATGGTTAGGATATCACAGATAAAACACAGATAATGAGTTTTCACAAAGGACCGTTTCTTCTAACTGCTTCTTAAGCATTTGAGCTTAATGTGCATAAATTGAAATGCACAAATAAAGTACTAAATGATTTCATTCCTTTAAGCAACTCTAAATAATTCTGTTTTTACACAGTGATGTTATAATCACACTGACTACACCAATACCTACTGAAAATAGTCTGGATTTGTTACATTAAATACAAACACTCATAAACCAGAAAAGCAGCAGTAATAAAAATAAACCTTTCCAGATTCTCTTCCAACAGTCAGGAATTACTTAATTAAAAGGAGTAGAAATACTCCTTTGAGGAACACTTTTTGTGTAATTGTTTAGAGAAGTTAAACAAGTCTGAGCTTTGAATATTGTATATTGTACAATATTCTGTATATACACACAATTATACATGCGGAGTAAAATTAATATTTTATAAAAGATAGCATGTAGTAGTAGCTTAAAGCTAATAATAAAAAGATAGAAAAATAACAAAGCAAAAAAGCTTCACTGGAACTCAATCTGATTCAAGAGATTCTGATTCCAACATGATGCACTTGATATGGAGACATGACAGTGAAATGTCCAAAAGGAGGTGGCTTCTGCCCCCATCCCACTTCCTCCTCTCAGCCTGCTTCCTCTGGGACAGATGTGAGAGTTGGTCATTCACCAGTCCTGATGCTTCAGAGCTGAATTCCAAAGTGAAGTCACAAGGCTTCCAGATGCATAATTTAATGACATTAAAATCCACTTCAGTCTCACTGTGCATTAGTGAGAATACGATAACCTTCCAACTCCTTACAGATGGGAAAAATAAGGCATGAATAGGTCATTACTATAGAGCAGTGGCCAGAACCCATGTTACCTGGAAGCTAGTCACCTGGCACAGGCTGCCCAGAGATCTATGGATGTCCCAATCCTAGAGGAGTTCAAGACCAGATTGGATGGGGCCCTGGACAGTCTCTGCTGGTGGGTGACAGCCCTGCCTATGGCAAGAATTTGGAGCACAGTGATCTTTAAGGTCCCTTCTAACCTAAGCCATTCATTGATTCTACTTTTATCCTCTGGCAACCAGGACACATTGCCATATTTCAACTAAGTTTATTATCGTAGTGAGCGCTAAAGCACCTAACACAGATAGCTAATCTTGCTGCGTTCTATTGAGCCCAGAAATGTCCAGGACAGGACCGGAGCTGGTAGAGTCTGGTTCTTGTATTGTGACCTGAAGTTAGATATGGCTTTTGCCTACAGCTGATCTTACGTGCATCTTGTATCTTTATGCAAGGAAGCATCAAAGGAAACTACAGAGCAGCTAAAGGGATGAACAAGAACAAGTCACCTAAAACCTAGAAATCCTTTCCCAAAGTTTGGCCAAAAAAAGCAGTGAAAATTTTCTTCCTAGCTTTCACATGCCAGTTTGAAATCTCTCTGGGGACCTCTGGGTGGAGGAGGCAGAAAACACAGCTGTGCGTCCCATTGGATCAGCAGTGCCACCCTAACATGCAGCTGACAGGCCTATGACCACAGTCTTCTTCCTCATCTCATGGATGCCTGGAGGACAGGTACATAGCAAGCACAACCTGCCTTGGATACTGCTTGCCTGACATGTACCCAACCTTTGGGCCCCAAGGAGTGACAGTCCCAGACTGGCTAAAATGGGGCTTGAGGACATGGACAGGGTTAGAGAAGACATGGAGTGGGAAATTTTAAAAACCTATGTATTTTCCCTTCTGGACACTGGACATCAGTTCACACTACTTTGCATGCTCTGTGTTGCTTGTCATCTGCAGATGGGATGTTCCCCCACAGCAGACTCAAAAGAGCTCTACTCAAAACAAGATCCACCCAAGGACAGAGAAAAATGTTAAAAGAGAAGATACGGCTGTTTGATATGTTGTGGATACAAAAGCTGGATAAATGCTGAGCATATCTCCTATGAAGACAAGCTGAGGAAGCTGGGCTTGTTTAGCACGGAGACGAAAAGGCTCCAGGGAGATCTCAATGCAGCATTCTAATACTTAAAGAGAGCTTATAAGCAAGATGGAAATCAATTTTTTACACAGGTAGACAGCAATAGGACAAGGAAAAATGGTTTTAAACTAAAAAAAGGGCATTTTTAGCTTTGATGTTAGGGAGAAGATTTTCACTCAGAGGGTGCTTAGACACTGGCACAGGTTGCCCAGAGAGGCCACGTTGGATAGGGCCCTGGACAACTTGATCTGGTAACTGATCTGGTTGGCAACCATACATGCAGCATGTATGGTTCATGAACTTTGAGATCCCTTCCTACCCAAGCCACTCTATGATTCAAGATAATCTGTATATTGCCCAGAATAAGACTATCCTGCTGCCTTTTCAGTGCAACTGATGGCATAGGTCTGCTCTGTGATCAGACATGAAGATGCATGTGATCATCAAAATAGTGCCTTCAGCAAAGAAAAAATCCCAAGAACTGAAAAAACTTCTTGTTATTCACTTGGGAGTGGGTAGATGGACAACCTTACAATCTGTCTTCTGCTGACGTTTTCACTGTGCTGTGATAACTGCAATGTAAAAATGCACATCAAAAAGTCCAAAAGAGTAGACAACATAGTCTTTAACTTGGAGGGAAAATAAATGATCTTGAGATCTAGAGCCTGATAGTTAAACTCAACACTATGCATAACTTGAAAACAAAATACTTGAAGGGAATAATTAAAGACAAGGTGATAAATAGAATATGAGATAAAAGGTTTACCAAAAGCATCACACTAGATTCAAAAGAGCTCTTGTTCTGAAAGATTAAATTAAAAAAAATAAATTTATATGGGAGATATAATCTTTCTTTGGAAAATTAATCAGCATATGGGATTAATGCAAGAATTGCAAGGTGCATAAGGAACTGGCTGAGGGCAACCAGCAAACAGGGAAGTACCTTGCCACAAAAATGTTGGCATGCTAATGAAATTCTCTGATAAGGAAAATTTGGAAGGCACTCTTATGAGGGAGGAGAATCTGAATAAACAGGAAGAACTGAATGACCTTAAGGAGTGAAGCAATGGAAACGATATAACATGCAATAGTATCAAATGGCATGCTCTGTACCTAAGGATTTATAAAACAGATTTATGCAATAAACTGGGAGTGCACCAGTTCAAAAGCTGAGAATGGGCTAACTGTCCATGGGATCTGTTGCAAACGTAGTGCAAAACTAAAATGTTTCTAGGGAATTTCTAATACAGTTCAACAAGTATTGGCGCTATTGTTAAAACCCTGGGAAATCATGTCTGGACTGCTTTATATAGTCACAAGGAAAGATTTGTCTCCTTTAGGTTAGGCATTTAAAGGTTAAATATTTCAGCATGAACTAGTCACCCAAGATTCCTTTAAAAATCCACAAGACCACAAACTCCAGTATATAACCGTGTCTAATACAAGTCTAATGCAATGGCTTCTGAAGATTTCTTTTTTCTTGTCTTTGATTATAAGGATGGTCAAAGCTGCACACCTCACACATGTGAAAATAGGTAAGGTGAATCTAGGTCAGGAAAAGAGGATGAACACTATATGAACACTACAAGAGGATGAATTTACTAGGAACAAAAAGATAAAATTGACAAGGAATTAATTGAGTCTGAAAATAGATGTGTCTATCACAGCAGTGAGGGTTTACAGCCATAGTGGAAAAAGATAAAACAGGTTTTAAGATGAAGACCAGTGCTGAAGAATGGCAGCAGAGAAGGACACTGGATTGAATGACTCCACTCAGTCCCATGGTCCTATCTTGCTGGTTATCCATTCTTTAATCAACTTCTTGTTTTGCCAGCTATTTAAGGATAGACATTCAGTAGTATAGACAACTTTATGACTTTCTAGTACTTGCAGTGTATTTATAGCAGACTTCATCCTAAAGTAAAACACTGTGTAAACAAAGATGTTCTAGGCTAGCCTGCTCCTATTTGTCAGTGGCTGGCAAACCACAGTGTTTGTCTGTTTGCTAAAGTCATCTTTGTTTTACCATTACCTTTCTTTGTTTTTTCGCTATTCACAAATTGGCAGAGATACTGACTGAAGAGGAGTATCAGTACTAGAACTTTGTGAAAAATACCACTTAACACACTCCAACCATGTGTATCATCCACATCAATAAATGCAAAATCTTTTCAAATAAACAATATAAATCCTTGAAAACATCTTGTAGAGAAAATGATGGAACTTAAAATAAAGCTGTCTTATCTTCTCAGTATAAAGCTTTTCCATTGCTATGAATTGTGTTAGCACACATCAAATATTCTGTTTCTGCATGAATGTTTCTTAGATAGTATGTTTCTGGATTATTTTGTTAACTTGCAACTTAGCCTGGCATTAAATCATGAAAAGTTCGGCAGCTGAGTTTTATCCTTGCCTGTAGAATAAACAAACTGTTATTGCCTCCATAAATGCCATAAGTCATTTAAACCTGCACAATATATCCATACAAATATCTACATTGTCTCTTTTTTACACATAACATAAAGAATCATCAAATTAGCGCATTCTTTCAATGTCTCATGATTGTCACAAAGAAGACACTGGAAGGTTTGCTTATGACCACACACCTCTCAGCTCTAACCACAGAACAGTCCTTTCGCTGAACACCTATAATCGAACCTTTTATTTCCTGTACCTCTTTCTTGCTAATGCAACCTGAGCTATAAAACCAAGGATAAAGCCTTTTTTCTGGGCAGGCATCAGATCCCTTATGTAGATCTCAGTCAAGTGGAAAATTCGCAGCAAACATGGCATGTATTGGCTGTGATACCTTCAATATCCTGCCTGAAGGTGTCTGTGCTCTTCATGCCTCTCTGCAATGGCTGACCCATAGAAAGTCTGTCAACCAGTTACAGCTGCTGGATAGTGGAGTTATTGACTTCTGTGGGGTATTTATTCTGTGGTATTATTTTGTTTTGGAAAAAAAAAAAAAAAAAGGAAGGAAGGAAGGAAGGAAGGAAGGAAGGAAGGAAGGAAGGAAGGAAGAAAGAAAGAAAGAAAGAAAGAAAGAAAGAAAGAAAGAAAGAAAGAAAGAAAGAAAGAAAGAAAGAGAGAGAAAAAGAGAGAGAGAAAGAGAAGAAAGAAAGAAAGAAAGAAAGAAAGAAAGAAAGAAAGAAAGAAAGAAAGAAAGAAAGAAAGAAAGAAAGAAAGAAAAGAAAAAGAAAAAGAAAGAAAGAAAGAAAGAGAAAGAGAGAGAGAGAAAGAGAGAGAGAAAGAGAGAGAGAGAAAAGAAAGAAAGAAAGAAAGAAAGAAAGAAAGAAAGAAAGAAAGAAAGAAAGAAAGAAAGAAAGAAAGAAAGAAAGAAAGAAAGAAAGAAAGAAAGAAAGAAAGAAAGAAAGAAAGAAAGAAAGGAAGGAAGGAAGAAAGGAAGGAAGAAAGGAAGGAAGGAAGAAAGGAAGAAAGGAAGGAAGAAAGGAAGGAAGAAAGGAAGGAAGAAAGAAAGAGAAAGAAAGAAAGAAAGACAAGCTTATGTAACTGCACTGTCAGGCAGTGGAACCACTGGCCAAATACAGCTGAATCTGGAAGAGCTTCAAAAACAAATTAACTTCCTGGAATTCTGTGGGGAAGTCAGTAAGGTAGAGAAGGTAAAGCCACAAGAGAAGGGCAGAAGGGCAGTGCAGGGCAGACTGAGTGCTTTGTACCATATGCTGGGAAGCAGTGGCCTCCAGGTAAGTATCCTGGGGAGGCTGGACAGTTGACACATTTTCTGACAGGCAAAATCCAGCACAAGCTTTTTCTCTTGGAAGTCAAATCCAGATTTGACCACAAAGACAAGAGAGCCAGTGGAAAGACTTGTTTGGCTAAAATTTTCCCCCTTAGGGAAAGCTCTAGCCCAGGCAGAGCAGCACCCACCCCTCCACTGTGGGCCAGTGACTGCCCATCTTATCATCGCTCCTTCCTATGGCCATGCAACTGAATCACAGCATGGTAAATAATAATATCACAACAGTTTTACCCTTTTGCTTGCTTTACAAGAAGTAAAATTTATGTCCTGCTGATGTATCCCCACAAGAATATAATCCTCATTACGCTATGAAGCTTGTAACTTCTTCCAAAATTTACTCCAAATGCCACAGCTCACACTAGTGATTCTGTTTGGAAATGGCTATCATGGCACAGAACTGAGGACCTCTGTAATGAAAATAGATTGTACCATCATAAGTCAACAAGGTCTGCATTTCAGTGTAAATCTGCACCATAAAAGTAGACAGTGAACCATTCTGTCATTCATTTCTTAAAGAATAATCACTGATTTTTCCTCTTTTGTGAAATACTGAGGTGACTGAAATTGGAAAAGAATTGGTAAGAGTCTTCAGAGAAAGGAGTACAAGATTTTTGCTTGTCCAAAACACACTGAAGCAGAACTGTTCTACAGGGAATTAACAGACACCAAGGAATATTTGAAAGAAGGATCCTTAAGTCATTCACCAGTTTAATATGATGGGCTCTTGGATGCTTACGGGCATGTTTAAATTAAGCAGAGCTCTCCAGATCTGCTGAAAAGGGAATGCTGTTGTGTCAGTTGAATTCCCATATGATCATACTCTCCAGGGAAGGAAGGAAAATTTTTATTACTGCATGCAAATATTTCTTTCTGTGGAAACTAAACTTATATGGTTTAGCAGCTTGAAATCGTTGTGAATACTTCCAGCTCCATTCCCCAGGACAGGATCAGAGCAGACTCCCGAAATTTATTACAAATAGAAGGGGGATGAGCTGCACCTTGGAGGAAAGAATCTCCCAAGAACAAGCCACAGTCAACATGTCATCCAGACAAATTAATAACCCTACTCCCAGACAGAGAATTTTTTTTTGAAAGGGAGGGAGAAGGTGTGCTATTTAGATTTATAGGGATACTTCAGAATTCAAGGCTCAGTTGTACTTCAGCCACATGAGCTTTCTGAAGGTACTGCTTCTTTCAAGCAGTTCTCTCTTTGTTCCCTTCTTGAAACTCTCATTCTCAAAATAACCTCTAGCAATACTTCCTCGAGCATGTAACACACTGAGATGGAAGTCCAGACTGCAAACAGCAAACTGCAAACAGATTAAAATCATTAACATGAAGGAAAACACAAAGCTTGTTCTATTCCTAAACAAAATGTTTATCCTTTTTATTTCCTGATTCACCTATCAAAGATAACTATATTTGTTAAAAGGACCTTCTGAGTCCAGCAACAATGAAAGTTCACAGTGTTACCAGGGAGCTCCTTGCGTGTCACAGCTTCGCACTCTGATAAATTAGTGCCTAATCCCAAAGATGGCCCATTGGTTTTCAGTATTAGGCTCTTAATCTCCTTCTCTAGCTCAGGAATCTTCTCTCCCTACACCGAGAGTCCATCTGTCATTTCTTGCCCAGAGTTACCAAACAACATTCAGGTTTTTAGTGAAGATGTCAAAGTGTCTGTCTAAACATCTTTGGGTTTTGGCCTGAAACTGATATGGGTTGAAAGTCTCCCGCTTTTCACTAAATCCTGACAGTTGGCTAACAACAAATAAAAAACAGTCCAGTGATTTACTGTTTCGATCCCACATGGTTGTGCTCTGTGTTTCTTTAAGAAAGGTGTGAGTATATGTGTAAGAGTCTTGAAATACAGTGGTTACCATGGGAATTATCTGTGTTTAGAGAGCGGAGGAGAGTAAAGTTCCATGTAAGTGGCCAGAGTAGAGTGCAAGTTAAACATGCCTCTTTGCAGGTCTAAATTATGCACTTTTCTCCCCCCCACTGAAAATATTTGTGAAAATATGCATAGATTGTCTGATGAGCTCCAAACTATTTTGCAACAAGGCCAATATTTACTCCATATTCCCTTCACCTGTAATTCCTGGAAGAATAAGGCACAAGCAGGGAAAGGAGAAGTTTTTTTCTGAACATAAGCTTTCCTGAATTGCCTGACTGCACTCTCGTCCTGGACTTTGCTTATCTGGTTCACTTCTCCTTAATGGTACTGAGTGCATTACTCTTACTGAACTAACAGATCAAAAATATAGGTACAGCTAAATGGATGTTAATTTAATTGGAAGATAATGTTAGATTTGTATAAATCAACAGGACAAATAACCCTTAGCATTTATATTGTGCTTTACATTTTCTAACTACTCTGTGGATTTGTTATTTTTTAACAAATGTGCATTGTGTTTGGACTGGAAAGGCCATACTCCGTAAATCTTTGCCCTCTCATTCTCTCTTATTTTCATTTATCAACTTAGATTTTTCCCCCTTTCCTCACCCTCGTGATAAGAGTATGATTCGCAGCCTCCACATGCATGCATGCAGTTTGGGTCCTTTATTTGCCATGTGTCCAGTTCTTAAAGCTGGCTCTAAAGCTCGTTGCAGGGTTCTTTTGCTTTTGCCTACGAAAATTCTCATGCTTACACACAGAGATCATCAACAAAAATTGAGCAGTCTGATGACTGCTTTCTCTGGTTCCACAGGGAAGGTGTTCATCTTGGATTCCAAGAAAAAAATAGTGATTTTTTAAATATCCACAGATTACCAAAATACAATCACAGTCAATTAAGGTGTATGATCAGGATCACATCTGCACAGCAGATTGGTTTAGGGAGTAAGTATACTCCCTTCTTGTAGGCAATGGGGGAAGAAGGGCAGCAATTTAGGAGGGATCTAGGTAAGACAATACTGATGAATAGATGGAGAATAGATGTGGGAGAAGTCTTTTATGATTAGAGATGTACTACCATCAACAGAGTAAGAGTGCCATAAAAGTAACTGTGCCTTTTTCCACTACAATACAGTTCCTGTATTCCAAACCCTGTGTTTCCAAACCCTGAAGAATGGCAGATTTTGGGGATCCCACTACCTCCTCAATTGCAAAGGAAGCACTGCATGAATATGAACTTCTGACTGAACTAAACTGAACTCATAATATCCAACAGAAAAAGTCTCCCAAATCCACCATCACAGAAAAATTACATTTTACGTCTATACCATGTACTCACTTCCCCAACATTTGATTTATCCCTGTTACTGCTATTCAGTTTGTTCTCTTGGCTAACCATGCTGATTCAATGAGTATGGGAGCATGTTGCTGACTCCCCAGATAATCCTAATAGTGTTACTTAGTGTGTCTCAAAGCAGGCTGGATGCTTCTCAGGGTCGATAAAGAGCCTTCCGTGTAGATCCTGCTACCTAAATATTCAATAAATATGGTAACTTCTAGAAATACTTAGCAGTAAATAGCATTTTCCATTAAGCTAGTTCTGTTTCAAAATGTAATCACTTTCATATGCATAGTATTACTGTTCTCTCCATAAGCAAATATCACATCATCTCCTTCATTCTGTTCCTGTGGCAGCATGCAATAAGCAGCAAGCAGTCCTCATACTAGTCTGTGGTTTAACCCACTGTCTGAGGACATGGGCTAAATTTGTATTGTTCTTCTCATGTATATGCACACTGTCTGAAAATATTCAAAGAGGAAAGTCCAGGAGCATAAGATTCAAAGAAAAAGGCAACATAGCAGAGTAAAAATTTCCTGGTAATCAAGCAGTCCCTTGATTGCCTTGGTCACTTTTAAGGAGACAGGTTAGAAATGCAGGAGTCTGGAGAGAGAAAACAGCCATCTTGTCACAATGGTGTCCTGCAAGTCCACGCTACTCAGTGAAAATTAGTATAGACAACTGCCCTGTTATACTCAAGAAAGTAGGTTTATAAAACTCCAAATGACAGTGTTACGGTGGGACTATTTGTGATCTGTTCCTCTTCCCCATGTGCCATCCTAACAATCCCAACCTTCCCTCCTAGATCGTGGGTCAGTTTTAGCCTCAGTTCACTCTCACACCTCCACAGCACACCCAAGTCATGATTAGCCCCCTGTGAGTGTCATGGTGATGGAACAACTCTGTCAGATGGACATGGCTGTACCATTGCTCCTGGGGAGTCTGTGGTACATAGGACAAGACACTCAGCTCAGCTCATCCAGTCCATCCAGACATGGAGTGGTGTACAGCCCAGGTGTTTTCTAGATCTTACATAGTCATTCAAGTTGGGAGGCACTCTTAAAGGTCATCTGGTCCGACTCCTTGCAATGAACAGTGACACCTACAGCTAGATCATGTTGCTCAGAGCCCCATCCAGCCTGTCCTTGAATGTCTCTAGGGATGGGGCATCCACCGCCTCTCTGGGCAATGTGTCCCAGTGCCTCAACATTTTAAAAAATGTTTTCCCTTATATTCAACCTAAATCTCCCCTCTTTTTGTTTGAACTCATTTCCCCTTGTCCTATCACAACAGATAAAGAATCTGTCTTTGATTCTTTCTTACAGCCTTTCAGAGAATGAAAGGCCCCTCTCAGATCTCCCTGGAGCCTTCTCCTCTTCAGGCTAAACAGGAAGGTGTTCCGCCCCTTGGATGATTTTTGTGGCTCTCCTCTGGACACATTTCAACAGGTCCATGTCTCTTAACATTATTTTAGCTTTATGGAAAGTATTAGATACTACAAAATAATTTGTAGATAGGGCACCTACAGTGTGTTGCACAAAACACTTGCAGTCTTGCATGATAATTCCAGATATTTTCAGGACTTTTTTGATGCTTTGCTGGATTGGTCCTCAAACACCCAGGTACTTTTTAGTTCATTCATGTACCACAATGAGATAGTTTATACTAGATTTTCAATTTACTGTAGTGCTTGGTCCATTTCAGGAGTCATTCTTCATGGCATATGTACTAAAAATCTACAAGCATTACTGTACAGTGGAACTGTGGAGGGCTGACTACCTGCAATTCAATTTGCCTCTGAAAAGAAGTAGCATGTCTCATTTGTAAATTTTAAAACAAACCGAGCAGCGTGGGAAAGGTATTAAATAGAGACGCCTTAAAAACAAGTATGGAAACTCAGTCTTTCTCATTATGTTTAGAGAGTGTGACAGCATATGGTATATAGTGGGTGGCTGTTCTAAACATAACATGTATGTGTTCGACCTAAAATGTTTTATTGGTTCTTACTTTATGAGAGCAGCAGCTAAAAATGAATGATGACTGTTCTTTCTATATCAGCAGCGTGTAAAGACCCTAGGAGAAAAAGTCTTTATATTCATAAACACATTTTAAGCAGCCATAAGACTGTTTAACATAATGCTTTTTCAAAGCACCCCAAGTTTAATGTTTCCTCTTCATGAAACCATAGCAGTATGGCATTATTAATTACTGCCATGATTTGTAGGTAATTCTAAATACGTCCGAAAGAGGAAACAATTTTCTGTTCCTTCACAGTTATGGATGGGAACAATAGCCTTTGAGAGTATAGGTCTATGGCACTACACTAAGCACCCAGGTTAGCTTAATACAAGGGAAAATGCAAGTCATGACCACGTGTATCCTAGATCTACAGGAGAAAACAGTTTTCTCCCCATCATCTCTGTGACCAAGTACCTTATAAATATGAAGGTTGTACAGAGAGAGAAATCTCACAACTGTCCCCTCCTTTCTCCGCTCTGAGAGATGCTATCACAAAAGGAACTGAGGCCAAACATGGGAGATCTTGTGGCATGCCCCACATAAGGCCAACTTGGTATTAACATGTCCTCCTGTGGTAGCAGTTCCCATTTGGAGGCCAGCTGCCAAGCACGCTGCTTCTGCCTCCCACATGAGTTTCATCCCTGTGGTCAGCTGTTTCTTGGAAGCTAAGGAGCATAATTGATATTGCAAACTGCATGCAGAATGAGCTTACACAACATTGTGAACATGCTTTTCTTGCCCTCTCCACCCATCTTTCTGTAGAGCTATGTGTTTGGTGGGAATAATAGGATTCAAGTGTCAGTTCTGTGGGTGGAGCTCAAGTGCCACTGGCAGATCACCATACTAATCCCCTTCCATGGATCAGATCATACCCAGGTGAGTGAGCTCAACCCAACAGCACAAGGGGACCGTTCCACACCCCCTGCATGTCAGCAATGCCAGCATTACTGGCTGGTGAAAGACCTCTGGGTGTAGTGGGAGGCTCAGTGGGTAGTTTGTGTACTGGGATTGGAGAGATATTGCACATGTGCCTTCTGAACCAGTCCCATGTAGCTCTCTCAGTATCTATTGAGTCTCTTTGACCTCTAGGTGTTCAGAAAGCCATGTCTGGCCTGGTGGGTGTGAGATAATTCCCTAACCACTGGCTGCAAGAGGGATGAAGCACACTGTGTGCATTTGTCCCAAAGCAGAACAGCAAATTGAAGAAGTTTTGAAACAAATTCAAAATTGCCTGTGGGCTCTATGGCTGTTTTTGTGGGGTGTTTTTTGGGTTGGGTGGGTGTTTTTTTGCTTTTAATTCTTCACTCATACAACACAACTGCATGCCTTTCCAAGAAAAGAACTACAAAGCTGCTTAGCAGCCACTGCCATGACTTCAGGAGTAATGACACCCATGGGCTGCACTAAAGGGTTCTGGGAGCAGAAGTCTACTTTGTATTTGCACAGGGTTTTCTCCCTGAAAAATGAAAAAAGTCATCCACCCAAGTTGCTGTAGTAAGCTTTTGTCAGAATTAGAGCACAAGAAGATCATTCTTGTCTATTCTTCTGTGATTTGTCCAAGTCTGGAAAAGGAGACACCACTGAGATATTATGTCCTTTAATTGTTATTGTCATAAGAACTTCCTATCTCCTTTTTCATTAAAAAAAAAAAAAGTACATCTAGCCCCATATGTGGAGTCTGTATTAAAATCATTATTGCTTTTATTGAATGTTGATCTGAGAAAGCATTCAGATAGCCTAGGATGAAATCTGTGCACCCTAATTTCACTGTTTATTATGACATAGCCTCAAACACCTGAGTATGCTCTTAAAATGCCTGAGAGATTCTTGTCCCAGAAGATTCTAATCTATATACTGTACAAATCACTGAGTGAAGATATGCAAATTACTGTGGGGGAAAAGGAAAAGAAAAACAATCACAACAAAGACAAGTGTGGGAATTTGGTTGCAATAACATTATATGATCTCTGGTAATACGCACGTCATATTATGTACTTTTCCCAGATGAATTAGATTACTTTAGATTTATATATCATCTCTCATTTATTTTACTAATGCCAAATGTGTTTACATTGGAGGTTTCTACAGAGCTACTTGGGAAACTTCACATAGCGTTGCAGTAGAAGAGACAGTTAAATCCTGAGCACACAGGACCAGCACTACCCTTGCCTATTGCAGCACTGTGAAGTCAAGTGCCATGTAGAAGGAAGTGTCAGGTGACAGAACACCTCAAAAGACTGAAACAAGAAAAATTGCCAAAGAGTAGCCACCACCTCCTTCGAAACTACTCTTCCAGCTGTATAATATTCCATGATGGTAGAAAGAACCTCGTTTATTAAACACGGAAACAGAAATTCACTATATTTGGGTCCTTGGTAGTATGATTATGAAAACTGACAGAATGTGAACTTTGATATAACTCAGAATGGTTAATATCAAAATTTCCAGTGGGGTTTTAAATTTGTTGTTTGAGACTATCTGTATTTCTGGCAAGGAGTTTGCTACAGTGCTTCTCTTTAGTGGTATTAAAGGTGTTCTCCTATATTAAAAGTTTTATATTTTGATGGGTATTAAAATTAAAGGAAAACTTTATTAAATCACTGTAAAATATAGTAAATGTAATGAAGCACATTTCAAATTAAATGGATTGGAAGGAAAATCTGTGTAACCGTTGTCAAGCAGGGTTCTCTTCAGAAGTAAAATTGCAGTTTTAATATACAATTCTTTCTGACTCTATATGAATTGTCCAGTTCTTCTGTATTAAAAGACTGAAGAAAGCATAGAAAATTTTCATGTGGAAAGCATTCACTTCCTTAAATTTAAAACACTTTTGTCTAACTAGTTCAAATACTGATTTGAAGTGCATAAAGCTGAGAGAGAACTCACTGAACATCTGCAAACAGGGAAGAAACCAATAGGTGAGATTTATTTGCATGTCTTCAATTAACCACAATAATCTTTTTCAATGGAAAAGATTATGGAGCAGCTCAGTTGCACAACTGAGTGAGGGCAGAAGCTTCTCTCGAGCCAGTAGCACCATCATGACGGATGAAGCCTGCTGTAAGTATTTGTTTTATTTTAATAGTTTTCTATAGGACCTAAACATGGTTTATTTGAAGTGGAAGTACTGATAGCAGCTAAAATGAGAGAAGTCATTTCAAAGTTTTATTGAGTGATTCTATCAGTAGCATTGAGAGAAAAAAAATTACCTTGATATTACAGATATTTAAAAGCTAGTGAAAGCAAATAATGCACCAAATCACAACTTTAATGCATTATTTCATAATGCGCTACACAGACGAATAAAATCCATTGTCATTCTTCTAGTTTCTCCAGAAGCACTTGCTGTAGGGCCACAATGGACACACTAAGTACAGCAACATGGGTGAGAATGGACACAAAACCCTTGATATGGTTGAAGAAGCAGCTCATGGAAGTGACAGTGGGTTATGCAGTAAGGGAAGCTGCCAAGCCAAGGCACATGAGGATTGGAGCATTGTAAGAACATCTTTGGATGCATATCTCTGTGCAGCAGTTCTAAGGATACCTTCCACACGGAAAGGAAATTGACAGTTGAGATGATCATGGAATCACAGAATCACAGAATGACCCGGGTTGGAAGGGACCTCAAGGATCATGAAGCTCCAATCCCCCTGTCGGAGGGAGGGCCACCAACCTCCATATCTAATACCAGACCAGGCTGCCCAGGGCTCCATCCAACCTGGCCTTGAACATCTCCAGCACCAGCACATCCAGAACGTGTCTGGGCAGCCTGTTCCAGCACCTCACCATTCTCTTGGTCATGATGTTGGGAGCCATGTCACATGCATAGATTGGACTTCCTCCTAAAAGGGGTTAGCATGGCTCCAAAAGTCATCTCCAGTTGTGAGAAACACGGGCACAGCTGCTCATAGAGGTCCCTGGATCTGAGCCAACACAGGTAACGAAGCTGCCCCAGGGATGTTTCCTCCTTGTGCTTCCTCCTTCAGCACCTGCTGTGATAGACTCTGGTCTATCACACCAGATCTTCCTATTATCTTTGCAACCCATTCACTCAAAGAGCTCTCAGACATAACTGACTGGTACTTAGAGGAGTGTTTGTGTCAGTGCTTGCCAAGCCCTCTCTTTTATTAGGTACTCAGAGTTAAGCATATGCTTAAATATTTTGCTGGATCCAGGCCCATTCTCACACACAGAAACCAGAAAAGGACAGCTAGAAATGCTCAAAGAATGATGGGACAGTGCTCTCTAGGATAACGCGTGAAATGTCATTAAATGGCATGAATTGAAAAAAAAATTAAATATTGATACCATTATCCAGTTGTTGAGTGACCAGATATCCAGCGTGCACACACTTCTGAGAAAAATTAAATTATGGGCCTAAGAGGAGCTGTTGCCTGGCAGACTGCTGAGTGTATGGGATTTATGTTGGAGTCGTTAGTTTTAAATTACACTCACAATGTAGTATCCAAATATCAGCAGCTGTGTCTTGTATCCATTATTTCTCGTCTCCCCCACATATAAACCTTCCTTACCTTTTTAATTAGAAAAGCTGTTTATTGACTATGACATGGAAACATCTTAGATGTTGTTGTCCAAAAATGCCGTAATTAAATAAGCACTAAAATATGTTCAGTGCAAAATAGGGATGACCTTTAAAACAATGTCAGGCCCACACGCTCCATGACTTTTGTGTAGGTATGTGTTACTCTAAGAAGAGAAGTTGCTGTATATTACCAGTTACGTGACATGGAAAGCTGCTATGGAAAGTATCTTTGGTTAAAGAAGTGTAGGGCAAATAACTAATTAAAAGCTAAAGTGCATAACTACGAACAAGCAACTTAGGCAGAAAACCACCAAACTGAAAGCTGATCATGGGAGATCTGTTTTTATATTCATGGTAACTTGGATAAAAATTAATCTGTTTTTTATGTTGAAAAACAACTTACAGAAGTTAACTGAGGTCAGCACATCTACTTTTCGGCTGACTCATCTATCATTTGTATGACAGCCTTCTCATGCATAACAGAGAAGCACTAGAATTGTGCAAGGAGAGAAGTGGCATCGAGAAATCCATGAAAGACTGAATTGACTTGTGTAAAAGGATGCCATTTTTCAGAAATCGTCTACAGAAAAATAATGACAAGAATTAATCCTCTCCACTCCCCATAACCTTCCAGTGAAATGGGAAGGTTGTGGCACTTCAGCCTGGTGATTCCAGCAGATATTTGCATCTTATTATTGTTTCAGTTTGGTTTGTGTTTAGAGGAGAGAGAAGGGAGAACAAGAAAAGCTTTTTATACGACAACAGGGCAAAACTGGTAAATTATTGCTAAAGTATTGTGAACTTATACCAAGAAGACCCAGTAAACTGCTTTAATGAGGATGCAAATGTAAGTGGGTAAGAGACTATATGTATAACATCTCTTGTTTGTGACAATCCTGTGTCTGTAAGAGTTTTTCAGGAGTCACTATGAGAATATCCAACTTCAAAGTCTGCACTGCTAAGCACCCCTGCCTTTGTGTATCCCTATCATCACTGAGAACCATCACACAAATGATGGTGTCTACTCTATTTGTTCTCTGTTACTTCTTTTTAAAAGCTATGGATGGATGTAAGAGGCAAGGTAACTCGTTGCCTTGGATGTTATGTGGGGCTTACGTGAAGGAGGGGACCCTGTGTTTGAAAAATCACTGGGTGTGGCAGCCGGGAAAGCCAAGGACCAGTGCTCCCCATGTAATGGTGTTCTGTAAAACACCATTTCGGAATCTACTGCAAGCAGTACAGAGCAGGCATCTACCAGAGACAGAGGATGGATGGATGGATGGATGGATGGATGGATGGATGGATGGATGGATGGAGCTTGTTCTCATGACACAGATTGGCTGTGTGGTGTCACTGGACCTCCAAAACTTACCAAGCTGGCAGTGTGCAGCCATGCCTAGAGGAGAAAGCCTACCTGCAGAAACTTGGGATGCAGAGGAAGATGACTCTGTAAATCTCTTCCTATTTTTTGAGCTCCATTAAATATACATATATATATATATACAATTTACAGAATATGTTCAGACCACTCTGAATTTTAATGGCCCTTTCCATAGCTTTGGTGTCCTCTCCCTAGAGGTAGGCTTCCAGGCAGCCCTACCCAAATGCCCTGCCAGAGGTAAGGTGCCACCACTTTTCCCCCTGCGGCAGAGCTCAAGCTGGTCAGGTGAAGCTGTGGGAAAGAGGATCAGATTGAGATCCAGCATGCCCAGGAGTTAACCAGACCCTTGAGTAAGGAAAGGAGTGACAGATAGACTTTGAGCTCAGTGCAATCCTGATGCAAGAGCTGAATACTTTACAGGATTCTCGTTCCCAAACATACCATGGGAACCACACATGGAGGGCAAGGGTTGATAGAAGGAGGGAGCAAGATGCAAATAAATAAATGTTTTTCTTTAGTAAAAATGAGAAGTCTGTGGAGAGAAGAGTGGCAGGCTTATTTCACAAGGACAGACAAGAGGATGGTGAGTGTATGTGAAGGCAGTCCCACTAAGGTGCTTTCCTAGAAGTTTGGTGAAGAGTTTAATTGAACAAATCTCTGAAAAAAAATGCTGATTTGGTAATATCACCAGTTTTCATTGAAGCCTACCTGTTCTAATTAAAGTTTATTGAGAAAGGGGCCCAGAAGCACTGTATAAAACATGGAGACAAAGAAAGGAAAAAAGCCATTGCAACATGTTGGTGTTCAAAGCATCCAGTTAGCAGAGAAAAAATTGTTTTGTGTCAATCTAGAGCAGAAGTTGGAACATAAATCTTCCTTCCCATGAGTGAGTTCAGTAACAAATATGAGATAAGAAAATAAGCAAAACAATATGTCTTAAATTTCTTTTCTGCTCTCATTCTTCCTGGGCATGTAGTTCTTTGTCATGTGTGTTTTCTCAGTCATCCCAATGATCCTGAATAATTTGACAAAGTTCTACCACTTGCATTGTCTTTGCTCAGGACTCTTCCATTTGCCTCACCTTAGTTTCTTCTCCATTGCTGAATTTTTCACCAGTTTTCCTCTGCCTATGCTAAGTGAATAAGGCCTCCTTTTACTTGCTTTGTAAAATATCCATACGCATGGATGGAACTGTATAAATAATTAATATACACCTTAATTTGAAGATTATGAAGAAGAAGGTGGCGATTGCTGCAGGAAGATTAATGTGCACTGAAATAACTCAACCAGTCTATAATTTTCTCTGGCGACCCATGAAAGAATTAACCCAAAGGAGGCCCCTTTAAGTACTTTTGCAGATAGCCCAATAAATTCCAGGTATGGCTTCACTTTTCATTCTTCATTTTCCTCTTTCTTCCAAGACATATCTGCATATCTTATATGCAAGCATATATGTATCCTTGCCTGTCCTTTAGTTTCTTCAAGTCATTTTAAGCTGTGGATTCTGCTATGTAGTGTAAATCTTTTAATGATGCAGGCAGGGTAGCTGAAGAGCAGAGGAGAGGCAATTACCCACATACCTTCTTGCAGAGTCCTCTAGTCGTGCAGCTCACAGCTCTCAAAACAAGAACTCATCGCCCCATGAAAGATGGTTACAGATTTGCTGGTTCTGAGCCTCTTATCTTCTAAACACATCCTCAATCCTTGAGCTCAGTGCCTGCTGAGAGGTAGGACAGACAGAGAAAAACAGGCAGGCATCCATCAGAAAGCTGCACAAACCTCCGCAGGATAATTTTGTCAGCCCAATTCTTTGGTCAAGTTACTGAATCTTTCACAGGGATCTATTAACAAGGAGTAGCCTGTTAGCCTGTTAGTTATAGCCAAGGTATACTGCTACTCAGATCCCAAACTCAGTACCTGTGTACCTACTACCTGATCTCACTTCAGCTTGGATCTGCCTTGTTCTTAGGGGACTTGAAACAGCTCAGCTGGGTGGGAGCTGGATATCACCATGCAGAGGTGTTTTTCCACCCAACATGATAGCTCAGTGACCTTCAGTGGCAGCAGAAGTCCAAGACTGTTTTTTTTAAAAACCTTCTATTTTCTTGGTCTTTTCCTCCACGATGCTGTAAGAATGGATGAATCTGGATGGATTGTGAGGATTGTAAAGAGGGAGGGGGACAAAGAAAGGAAACACCTGTGACTGGAGCAGCTAGAATGAATGCAGCTACAATAGGGGAAAGGTCTTTTTTCACCCATCTGTCTTTATAGCTGTGCCTTAGAGGAGAAAGTAATTTTATAATGGCTAGAGTTTTCTGATGCCAAAGGGGAACGAAGGAAAGTTACTTAAAAGCCAAGAGCAGGCTTGTACCAGACACCATGGTAGTAGCAGCCGAGTGCAGGACTGATAGTTTCCACCCATGGAAAAGCCTTCACAGAGAGCAGGACAGACGTGGCTTGGGCTCTCAGGGCTGGCAAAGGAAGCAGAGCACATATAAACCTGAGGTTTTATGACTAGAGTGGGAACTGTGTCCTGTTAGGCGCTGCAGGGTGGGAGCTTCAGGAGAGCATACACAGCTGGGCTTGATGTCTCAGTGAGACACAGCTGTGTATCATCTGATCATGACAAAATGGCAGGGGAATCTTTAAATTGTAAGTGCAATAAATCATCAGAACAAGCTGATTCAGCTCTGTGCAGAAGATATTCAACTTCCACTGATTTGAGTGGGAGCCAAGGTTACTCAGCATTTTGCTAGATCAGACCTTAAAAGCAAACTTAATGGTAGCCCCTGAAGCTCAGCTTTCTCTTTTAATTTACATCAAGTGATGATTACAATTTGTTCTCCTCTATAAATTTGCAAGTCTTTACCAAAAACACTGATATTCATGCTGGTGTAACCTACTACATTCCATTTATCAACCTATTAAAAAGAATGGGTACAGTAATTTCTTATATGGATTAGGTGTCTCGGATAATTCCCAGATACCGCTTTTCATCTTTTGCAGATTTCTGTGCTCACCTGCAAGTTCTGCCTTGATCCCTTTCTCTGCTTGGCTCCCACACATAAAAAGGGAGCCTCAAGTGCCCAAACACACATTCTTCACCAACAGTTTACATTAATGTCTCTCTGCTTATCCTGTAATTGCAGTGTATGTACTCTAATTCTTTGCATTCATGTTTGTAGAAGTGGATGTAACTCATGTGTACCTGCTTTATCTATCATAGCACCAAGAAAACAGAGACATTTTGAAATACACAATTGGAAAGTATGTGGCCAAACTGTTCATAAATAAGCTGGCTGGCCTCTTCACCCAACAGTGAAAAAGGCTGCCTCAGTCTTAAGAAATGTTGGGAGTGTGGGGCATTATGTGTGTTCAATTGCCTTACATTCCAAGATTAAACTGTGAAAATTGTTCTTACATGTAGCTTTAGGCCTTTCATTTTACAGTCAATGCTAGTGTTTGGAGTAAAAAAAAGGATGACTATCAGTTTTTTATCACACAATCAAGATGTCATAACCATGCAAAAACTACACCACGTTGTGGTTGCTATTAACATAGTGGTCTCTGTCTCTAGTCCAAAAATCTTGTCTAAATAGTAGTGCTTTGAGAACACATTAAATAAATAGATAATGGCATTAAGTAACTGCTGAGGGTGAATAAAATGGCTTTAACATGAAATTTTCATGGGCAGATAGTGATAGGACAATGGGGAATGGGTTTAAACCAGAAATGGGGAGATTCAGATTAGATGTTAGGAAAAAATTCTTTAGTCAGAGGGCAGTGAGGTACTGGCACAACTGCCCAGCAAAGCTGTGGGTGCCCCATCCCTGGAGGTGTTCAAGGCCAGGCTGGATCGGACTTTAGGCAGCCAGATCTGAAGACTGTCAACCTTGCCCATGGCAGGGGATTGGAACTGCATGATCCCACCCAAACTAATTCATTCTATGATTACGATCTATGATTCTATGAAATTAGGGGATAAGTGCTCCCTTATATGCCTGGCTATATCATGCACTGCAGGATGTCTATGAAACAGTTTAGGATGGAAAGGTTCAATCCTGCGGCATGCTATATGCTCTGGCCACTCTCCCTAAGTACAGTCTAAATTTCAACCAAATTTCAACCAAATTAAATCTGGGGAGTGTAGAGGAGGTAGGGACTGGTCCCCATGCACAGGCTCTAGCTGGAGTTGGTGGTCGGGGATCAGATCAAAAAGGAGTTAAGCTATAGCTGAAAAACAGATGGGAAGTTGGTGAGGTGGAAGGAGAGCGTAAGCAATTACTGCAGACAGCTGGCAGGGCTGCAAGGCAGCTCTGACCACCAGTGGTGGAAGGGAGCAGAGAGCCAAGGGATGGCTGGTAACGGGGTTTGCACCAGTTTGCAGGGAACAGGCATAAAAGGCTTGAGTTTTAGAGCAGAAAATGAGATTGTTGAAGCTGCTGGTGGTCTGATAATCTGCACCTCATCGTGCTGGCAGCAGGAACCTCAAAAGTCAGTGATGCCCCTCAGTAATGTGATATCCTGCTTGGGTAAGTGGAGAGGGACCCAGCAACACCAACAGCAGCCTGGCTTCTGTGGGGCTCTGGAAAAATGCCCAGTAAGGAACAGGAGCTGTAGGAGCATGATGTGTCCAACATGCAAATGAGTAATCAGCAGAGCATGCTTTAAGTAAGGGAATCAAATTTGCAGAAAGGCTATTTACCTTGTAGAAAACAAGATGCCAGGCAGAGCATCCTCCTGTGGCCTGCATACTGAACTTTACAAGTGCCACCTTCAGGGCTGACGTGAAGGACTGTGCAAGAACTTCCCACAAGGAGCTGCCTGTGGTACCAGGAGTCTGCAGGCTTTCCTGGACTTCTTGGGATGATCTTTACATCCTGATACCTGGTGTTGTTTTTGTATAAGTGGAGTTTCAGCATTCGCTTTCCTGAAGAAGACAATCTGGGATCTTGTTACAGAGGAAATCTTGAAATGTTTGAAAGGCCAAATAAAAAGCTTCAAAATCTGCTCAAAAAATCACAATATTTACTTGTGTTTGATGGCATCATGGGGCTTGTGGTGGTTTCAGACAACTTGGTATGGGTGGGAGTTGAGCATCACCCCCTTTCTGCAGTGCCCCCAGGGTCAGTGCCTGGTCACCTGTAGAGAGCAGTTCTGCAAAGCAGCTTTTGTCTTAGGCCATCCTGGGCAAGACAGCAAGCTCTGATTTTGAGTAGGTGGAAAAATGGTTTCCACTGTTTAAAAAATATTAACTTCAGCTAGCATTAACTTGTATTTCTTTCGGTTTTCTCCCTCTTTTTTTAATCAGAACTGTACATGCTGTACAGTTAGGCTGCATTCACTATCAAAGGCCCTACAGAGCAGAGAACGCTATCTGAAGACTGATGAATCCCTACGGAAGGAGACCCTGTGATGTGGCTGCCCACTGAAGCAGAGCAGATTCAATAACCATAGAGGTCCCCTCCAGCCCTGCCCACACCTTCCTCCCATGGTATAGCTTCGTACTGGGGTGTTTTATGTTTAAATAGAACTTATAAAAGCTGCTGAAAAACCTGTGAAACCACAGATGGAAATCTGATTTGTGAAGCAGACTTCAGAAAATCCACGCATCTCATCATCTGATCCACTAAATCAACTCTCCTAATTCTGGTTGTGCAGCAGGAGTGGCAGATAAGCATGAAGAGGTGTCCGATTGTGCCACAATTAGGGAGAATTGGTAGCTAGAGAGCTACCTATTGCAGCTATGGTATAATAAATGTTAACTCAAAAACTTCAGCAAAACCAAGCTGAACTCTTCAAGCTTCTGGTTTCATATGGTTAATAAAGCTGTGCACAACTGCAGGGTCCAAGCGCAGCTATCTCCATTCTAACTATATTTTTTACTGGCTGAAGCTCACCATGTAAATCTAGATGTTTGGTTACATGTTATTTTAGTATTCTGCTGTAAAAATAATTTTTTGGAAACAAATTAAACAAAACCAACTACACAAGTTTTTGCCAGCACAATTGCTGAAAGCAGTACAATTAATGCAATTATCACCAGTTGTACGGTATAAAGTAAAACATGTATTCTACATTGTAAAATCCTTTTCAGTGTTATAAAAATTAAACTTAAGCAAATTTTCTTTTGTGCCACCTTGAAGTAGAAATGTTTATTTTACATTAAAACAGCTGAACTCAACATTGGTTTTTTTTTAAACATAGCTTGATTTTTTAAAATTCTAATGGCTGTTAGTTTTCATATGCAGCATGTGGAACTTGTTAATTAAAAGCTACTTCCTTGTGTTAGGTCTTGATCATGTTCCAGAGCCTCATACCTAATGTGCTATTAAAATCACTCTTTGACAGCCCGAACCTGGGAGGTGCTGAATATCATCAACTCCCCGTGAACTTTCCAGGTCGCTTTGCACTTTGGAGGTTTTCTGTGGGTTAAGAATCAGGCCGGACTGTTGTTTCTTCCAGCTGGCCAAACATCCATACCCCAGCAATGCATACTCCCCAGAGCCTCAAGTCTGGTGCTGTGCCCACATCAAAATTAAATTCTGAGCAGCTAAGAGAAGGCATTAGCCATTCTTATCTGATGGCTCATTGCTTTTGCTCATGGGCTTCTAAAGGAAGAGAAGCAGATGCAGAACTCAGAGCTCGCAGGTTTCTCAAATAAAAATATTGCTTGTTCTGGATGCCATCTCCAAGCAATTGGAAGAAAAGAAGATTATCAAGTATAGTCAATATGGATTCACCAAGGAGAAATCATGCTCAGTCAACCTGGTAGCTTTCTATGATGTCATTACTAGCTGGGTAGATGGAAGGAGTAGTGGATGTTGTGTACTTTGACTTCAGCCAGGCGTTTGAAACCATCTCCCACAGCATACTTGTTATGAAACTCAGAGCAGAATAGATGACTGGACAGCGATGTGAATTGAGAATGAGATCTGGAGAACTGAGCAGGGAGGAACCTGATGAGGTTTAACAAGAGCAAGTGTTAAGTCTTGCATCTGGGGAGGAATAACTGCATGCATCAGTACAAGTTAGGAGATGACCTGCTGGAGAGGAGCTCTGTCAAGAAGGACCTAGATGTCCTGGTGAACAGTAGATTAGCCATGAGCCAGCAGTGTGCCCTGGTTGCCAAGAAAGCCAATGGTATTCTGGGGTGTATTAAAAAGAGCATGGCCAGCAGGTCAAGGGAGGTGATCTCCTCTTCTACTCTGTCTTGGTGAGGCCACATTTAGAATACTGCGTCCAGTTCTGGGATCCCCAGTTGGAAAGACAGAGATCTCCTAGAAGGAGTCCAACAGAGGGCCGTAAAGATGATGAAGAGTCTGGAGCATCTCCTGTATAAGGAAAGGCTGAGTAACCTGGGTCTGTTCAGCCTGAGGAAAAGGAGACTGAGGAGAGCATGAGACAAACAGCTCAGAGAATGGCATTCACAGACATTGCCAGAGCAGTTTTAGTGCACTGAACATCTAGCTGAATCTTTGCATAAAGCTCATAATGGAATTCATCCCAGTGATTCCTCCATCAAGATCAATATCTTGCTACAGAGAGCAAAGACAGTGCTTTAAGGTTTCTAATTTTGATTTAAAGCCTTCAACTGATGCAGTCTACTATATCCCCTTCATGAACCTTTCCAATGGTTAACTGTCCATGCCATTAAAATGCCCACCATCCAAAAGTGCTCTCCTAGCACCTTTCATCCTCTTGTTCTGTTACTTCTGATTTTGGGTGGTCCTGTGTGGAGCCAGAGGTTGGACTTAATGATCTTTGTGGGTCCCTTCCAACTCAGCATATACTATGACTCTGTGATAAAAATAAGAAACAGTGAAACAGAAAGTCAGGTCTGGATCTCACATCTCTCCCCACACAGGTAAATAACTTCCTCTCTAAAAAAATAAATCTTCAGTGATTAACTCTGACTTTCAGGCAGTCTCCATGCATACTGAGGACTGAATTAAAGACTGTGCAATTTGAGGAGAGAGAGCTGTTAACAAGTGTCTGAAATACACCACTTTCCTTCCTGTCTTGTCTCTGTCTCCTGGCTTCTGAGCTGCTCAGCTGGGCCTATCTGGGGACCCACAAAGCTGGAGGGCTGAGACTGACGTGCAGATGATGGGAAGGTGACTCTGCACATGCTGGTCCTCAGCAGCCATCCCTGGGACCTGGAGGGATGGTGGCCACTGGTTTCCACTTAGCATGGTGTAGAGACTCAGCAGAAATTAACATTTTGAGGCAAATCTATGGGTGAGTGCTAAAGGTCAGGATGCTGGCAAGGAAAATCTACAGTGGAGCATAAAGGATCTTTTCTGCGGAAGTGCTCTTGGATAAATATACTTAGTTGTGAGGAAATGCCAGAGTAGGCAGCGAGGGGATTGAAAGCCATCCAGCTCACCGGGGAGGAGGCAGCAGCACCCGCACAGGGCACCTCACTGTATGCCCTCCTGCATAAATGCAATGAGCAGGGCTAGGAAATGCTGACTGAAATCCCGGGACCATGGGGGACATGTTAATGGTGAGCTCCAAGCACATGCTCACTTCCTGCCAGCTGCTGAGCACGTGCCATCAGATACCAGTGCTATTTGCTTGCTACTGAACTGTGCCTCCAACCCTGCTTCCAACACCTGGTAGACCTCGCTGCCACCCAAAATATTATTTTTTTTAAAGAGAAAATAGTTACCAAGGTGTATTACACATGGCAGGTTAAGATTAATGCTATTGTTTTCACCTAATAGCCATGCACTGCTAAAGCTCTATGAACTGGCAAAGGAAAAAGTACACCTATTCATAAAGAAGCTCTTCTGTGAAAGTGTTCTTGCATAAACAGGAGTTCTTGTAAACACTGTGTACTCTCCAGATGTAAATATTCAGAAGGGGTGTTCAAAACACCTGAGATGGTTCCAGCTCAGCATTTTATTGATAGGAGATGGTGAATTTTTCGTCAGCTATGAAGTACTGCTTAATAAGAAAAAGCGTTTGTTTGCCTATCAAGACTGGCTGCTTACACCGACATACCTGCAAGGTATGATAACAGATACTTTATATACTCTTGATAACAGATACTTTAAATGCTAGCAAATACCTTGTGCAATACAGGGAGACTAGGAAGGGAGCACGTTGTCGAATGCAGGCTAAAATGTAGACCAGAGGGTTTATAGAGTTCAAATGGGTAAAACAGGTTTGATTTGGGAATTCTGGGGGTGTCAAGAAGAAATTTTTTACAGTAAGGGCAGTGTGGCACTGGCACAGGTTGTCCAGGTGGTGGATGCCACGTCCTTGGAGACGATCAAGGTCAGGCTGGATGGGGCTCTGAGCACCTGATTTACTGTAGGTGTCTCTGTTCACTGCAGTGAGTTGCACCAGATGGCCTTTAAGGGTCCACTCCAACTCGATTCTGTGATTCTATGGTTCTAATATATTGTTTTGCATTATTATGAAATTAAAGACTAGCAGCTAAGGGTTTATTTATTTACTTATTTATTTATTTTACTTCGATCTTTGCTCACATCTGAGCTGTCTGAACCCAGATTCTACATCTTCTGTGCTAAAGTGAAGGATGCATCATTTGTTCCCTAGATTTGGTGATGATGTAATGTGATGTCCCAGCTGAGGAACACACCTAGGGCAAAGGTTCAGGAACACTGCTCTGCTCTGTGGGTGTGGGTACAAGAGAGCAGTTGTCCAAGGGCTGGCATCCTCATCATGACCCTGCAGGGACTTTTAGGAGGGGACGCTGCACTGTGTTCAGCCAGGCAGTCCCAGCTGACCAAACTCAGCACTATTTTTCCTAGCTTGTCCTCAGTCTTAATTAGTGTTGCTGGAATCACACTGCCATCCTCCTTCTGTGCAAGTTGGACAGAAAGCACCTGCTGGGGTCAGGCAGTTCACTTCCCTCCTGCTTTGGGAGTATTCCTACTGTACTCTATTTATTTTTACCCCAGAATAACTCTGAACCTCCAAGAAGCAAGGCTGCTGCCCACTGCTTCATCAGACTGGAAGAGCTCAGCACCAGGCCTTTCTGTGCTGAGTTTGTCTATCCTGTATGCTCTCAGCACAAAAAATGGAACTTTTTGGAGTGAAATTAGGATGGAGATTGTGCCAAAATAATGGGATATGATGCCATCCCAGCTGTGAGCAAAGCCCTTTGAGGGACATGTGCCTTCCCACAGCACATTGCAATTCCATGACATGGTGCCAGTGGTGGGAGAAAACAGACAGTGTTACCAGCAATGAGACATAAGAGGACACAGAGGTTTGTCCTCCTCCCTGCAGTGATGTGGTGCTGTGAGGTGTCTGAGCCGACCCTTCTGAAATGGGACAGGATGGCACCTCCCACCTCCGCTATTGTGGCTGTGCCAGAGGTTACTGCTGCTTGGTATCACCACAGTATACATAGCAGCAGATCCTTGATCCCTCAATAAGGTTGTGAGAGGAGACCCATAAACCACACATCAGAGGTGCATTGAGCACAACTGAGGTCTTCTGTGCCCATCCTGTAGGGATGGGTGGCCCTGGGCCGCAAGAGGCTGATGCAAAGAGCACATATATGCGGGGGAAGGCCTAGCAGCATCTCCTGATACATGACAATTGTGTCACATTCCATTGCTAGGACAATCTGCCTTCCTCCATCTCCCTGCAGGTAGGTACCACTGGGGATATCAGCCTGGTCTCTCCTTGCTTCCTCCTCCTCAGAAAGCTGGCAGAGACTGCAGCCTCCAAGCTTTAATCCTAAATAGGACTGTTCTCCAAAGACCATCTCCTCTCATATGGGACGTGCCCCGGAGGTACCTGCCTGAAGTAAACCGAATTGCACCTCAGCCTGAAGCCTGACACAACCTAAAGCAGACAGCCTGAGCCACCTCCCTCCTATTTTTTCCCCTGGATCACATACTGGTGAATGCCAGACATCCCTCATTACACTGCTTTAAATCATAGCATGCAAGACTTTTTAGTGTATTGACTGCTGCCACAAAATCCTTTATATACTGTGGCACTGGAGGCAGTTTTTGGCTCATTCTTCACTTCTTTATGTTTAGAGCAGGGAAACAAAAGAAGAGGAGGGTGGAGTAATCTTTACACTGTCTATTTAAAGGCAGAGATGGCTGCGTGGAAACCAAAGCACACAGCAATGGGAATTACATGGCTGGAGAAAACAGCTGGATAGGTGTCTGTCTTCTGTGACAATTTTTTTCCTAATGTTTAGAGAAGTAGAAGAGGTGCAGAATTTGCACATCATGCAAACTACAAAAATTGTTGAGAATGTACTAATGAGAATTGAATTCTGGTAGTTACTTTCAGATGTCATCTGAGAAACTGAAGCGGTGAGTCCCAGAAATAGGTTGCCAGCTGTCTCTGGTCATATTCTTCGTACAAGAATGCTAACAGTTCCCCCTCCTATCCACCCAGGGACAAACCCTGCTGTCATGTAAATCCATGCGAGCCTCCAGCTTCTCCAGAACTGCACAGCTGTAAAAGGAATCTCACAGTTTTATTAAAGGCTGAGAAAAAACACTTGGCACTGCTGCCTGCTGCCAGCCACCTTTCTGGGAAGCACTGGCGGTCCAGCCCAGCTTGCAGTTTCTTGCCTCTGCAACAGGCTCCATGTGGGCACACTGTTGGGTGCTCAAGAGGTTGGGTGCCAAGAGGTTGGATGTAAGTCCCCCCATTACTTGCAGCTGTGTTATTCCCTGTGCTTCTCACTCCCTGGGTGGTGAAGCCTTTCCCTGCAGCTCCGCAGCTCTCTGCTCAGCTTCGGGGACAGTCAGGGCTGTCCTGAGGCACGCACTGTGAATCTCACACACCTACAAGTGAGAGGCGTACTTCCAAAAGCCCTCTCCTGCCCAATGATAGCATTGGCTCAGTTCTCACTGTGATAAGCCACATATTTAGTTTTTGAAGTGAATGTGCCAAACTGATTGCCTTATGAACAGCATTTGTTCTTAGGGGCTTACACATGTTGCCATAATAATTGTACCTATGGTTTGAAAACTGCCTAACTGGAATACCCTCTGATGTCTTGATTCTAGCCCTTTTTTGTGGACAAATGATACATGAATAATTTTCAATTTTACTTTATGCTTAACAGATACTGGAAAAAGTCCACCTTTCTCTCCTGGAGCTTTATCAGTTGTTTCTATTTCACACCTTATTTCTGAAGAATTTGCTCTCTCTGAATATCCACGTGCCCTCTGCTTTTCTCTGGTACTGACTCTTTGTGACTTGAGCAAGTAGCAGCCAGACTTCAGTGTCCTACACGTTGTTTCCACTGGAAGAGAATGACGCAGACAAGGATTTATGTTATTTTCTGCTGTAATCTTGTTTATTTAAAGGCCACATATAAAGCCCTGCTTTGGATGGACTCAAACCCCAGAATGGCTTCCTTGCTTATTTATCCAGTGATTGCTCTATTCCCCAAATTGCCCCACAGCATGTGTTGCCCAGGTCCCTCTGTGTCTTCCCCACTCACCCACAGCCCTTACCTGCTTCCCAACTCACTCCCTTCTAAGTTCCATTCCTTTTTCTGCCTACATATATGTAGCTGCCATCTCACAGGTTTGCCTGAGGTCAGCAGCCTGAGAGCAGCCCCTTCCACCAATACAGCACCAAGCCCTGGTGGTTCTCCTGATGTTTCAGCTGGCTCTAAGGTGAAAGCTGCTTCATTCTCATGTTAAGCTTGAATCATACCTTGTCACATCCACTAGAAGGAATGAGGCTTCTCCCAAGTTATCAATAAGAAAACCATTATCTCTACTGTACTGTTCACCTCTGTTTTGTTGATGGCTGTTGTCTGCATTTGTCAGAGCATTCCTAGAGCCCTAATGAAGTCTTCAACACTTCAGTATTTATGGCAACAGGGACAGCCCGACATGGTGGCTGCTGTGTCAGCTCTCCTGGAGTCAAGCTGACATTTTTAGAGGCAATGAAGCAGGTGTGCACTGAGCAAGCTGTGCACAACTAGCAGAAAACATTTCTTTGATAAAATCCTTTAACAAATGAGAACTGGAGGAAATGTTGCCTGGATTTTCTTTTGAAAGTGGAAATTGACTGCCTCCTAAAATTAAATTACAGAAAGCTGGGCAAAGAAAGATAGCAAACCACACACCAGACACATTGCGACTCAGCTAATATATTGCTTTCTAAATATAAAAACAACCTGCTGACAGTTCAGTGCATAAGCAAGAAGGGAATGATGTACAATACCATTCTGAGCAGAGGCTGCAGAAGTACTGATGAGTTTTAGTTTCCTTTCCATGATAATTTATGGAAGAATGCTGGGGAGACAGGGTAAGGCACATCCAAAGTGGAGCAGCAGCACAGAAGTCGCTCAGCTGAGCCCCTGTAGTAGCAGCAGCTGTCCAAACCCACAGCAACAGCCAAAGGACTTCTACTCTATTTCCCACAAGATGTCTTTCCTTGTCCTTTCATCTAACTATTTATTAACACTTACGGAAGAAATGCCTATAGGCCATGGCAGTAGCTTCTGACTTGCTTGGCCACAAAGACAGCGTAGAGCTCTCCCTAAAGTTACCCTGAATCTCATTCCTGGAGAAAAGCAGAATGTAAAATGTTCAGTTGTTCATATCCTTTCCTGTTTTGCTCTGCTCATTCAGCACTGCAGATTACAAATAACCTTCCATCTCATAAATGTCAAGTATAGGACACCACACAGACTGACAGGCTTATTATTTTATTCCAATTCCCTGGTCTGATTCAGCCAGAGAGTAAAACAGTGAGGAGAAGAAAGGAGCAGATAATTTTCTTGTTCTTAATTCTCTAACCTCAATTTTTCCTCTGGCCAACCCCACCAGAATGCCTACAGTGGGCTTCTCATTGCTTTTCAAATTGTAATAAAATCAATTCACTTGTGAACGAAGTTATTTTTAGATCTCATTTAATAAAATTAAAAATTCATCTGTCACACTTCTCTGTAGTTGAATTATCTAAAAAACAGCATTCTTGGAGACCATGATTCATAATACTGAATCTCACGTATAAAATCCAATTGATAATGTAAAAACTTACACAATTACATCTTTTTGTTTGTTTGTTTGAAATTCAAAGCAAGATTTCAGATCTATTAGACTGGATATAAGGAAGGAGTTTTTTATGATAAGGGTGGTGAGGCACTGGCACAGGCAACCAGTAAGGTGGTAGATGCCCCATCCCTGGAGATACTCAGGGTCAGGCTGACTGAGGCTCTGAGCACCTGATGGAGCTGCAAGTGTCCCTGTTCATTGCAGGAGAGTTGGACGAGGTGGCCAAATCACAAATCACAATCACAAATGGTTCTGTGGTTCTATGATCCTAGGAGACCCAGAAGATCTTTGATTAGGTATAGGTATGTCAATGCAAAATGAAGTTCCTTCTCCTTGAAGAAGAAAAAGGAACCACAACATTCTACCTTCATGCTTCTCCAGCACTCTAAACATCAGTTCTCAACAGATTTTCAATGCTGCACTCTCAGACTCTGAGAACCAGAAGCATTCTCATTAATCATCAGCTCCAGCAGCTAGTCAGGTTAGACTTGAAGGTGGGAACTGAAAGCATTAAGGGAGCTGGGAGCAGCTTTGCTCTAAAATATACAGTCTTAAAGAAGCAGGGTAATAAAATAGATCTTTACATGGTGCTGAATTTTAACATTATAAAAATCACTAGTTCACAAAACCTAAGCTAGGGAGGGTCCTTTGGCACACTTCTATGTCAACAAAGTATGAAAACACAGATTACTGTGAGGATGGTGAATGCTGAAGATGAAATCTCTTCGCACATCTGCGCTTCGGTGGCCATTTGCTCACAGAGAGATTCTGTTGTGGCAGGGTCTCTGTGAGGGCCAGCTTGGATTTGGGGAGAGAGGAAACACAGCAGCCTCCTGGATATTCATTTCTCAAAATTCCAGGAATTGTTGATACCTGACACAATTTAATGGTGCAAAAATGTTGAGAAATGATTTTGATTAATTAGATAGCTCCTGCATTTTGAGGCTGAGCATTGCATAACATGCCTGGGCTAGGAGTACTTTGGAAGACCATGCAGAGGAATTTTCAGCATCAGTTTCAACAGAGCAGAATTGACAAACCTGCAGCACAGGCTTTCTAGAACCTTTTTTAAGTAATCAACCTGAAAAGGATGAGTTTGGTTTCATGGCTACTTTCAGCAGCTGGACTCCCAGCCAGTAGGAGTGCTTTGTATTAATTTCAAACGCCTCAATCATGATTCAAACATGTTCCTATGCCAAGTGGTTTCCACTGAGTTAACAAACAGAAGTATTCATCCTTGTGCTGGAAATCTATTCGCATTCCAGAGGACTTGAGTCGATGGGCACTGGCTTGTCATTCACATACTCTGTCTAGCAAAACAACGTTCCCCGCTTACTTACACCTTACTTACACAGAGCAAAAGTGTTCTAGGAATTTGCAAGTGTGGTGTTCTTAGAAACAGTGACTTGCAGCCACTTCTTAAAGCATTAACTTTTGTGGTGTGATGGGGGTAGAGCCTCTGTGAGGAACATTTGCATTGAAAAGGTTGAACAAGTAATGGGTGAACAACTTGATGAAAATCACAGTGCTACTGTTCCTCTCGGGGATACTCCACAGTGTTGTAAGCACAGGACGCAGGAAAGACTTCCTGACTCTTATCAGGATGAGGTAGGGGAACTCTCCCCCCAGATGTCCATCTTTCTGTCAATTTAGTGGAAGGTTGTGCCTGAAAGAAGGTAAAACCTGATGGTCCCATATAGGAAATACCCTATCTATGCAATCAGTAATCTAAAAATAGGAAGGAAGCATCAAGTAGAGAAATATAAGAGAAATCAAGTTCAGTGTGGAGCTAGAAGGAATAAACTGCTCCCAGCACTGAGACATTTGTGTAAGAGACTACAGACACTTGGGTATCCTCACAGCATTTCCTATTTTGCAGCTGAAATTACATCAATAGGACACACCAGGCAGACCCACCGGTGCAACGTTCAGGTGGTTTTCAAATCAGCATCACCATCCATCCTGTGAGGGAATTGCCACCTCCCACTTTTTCCAGTTTTAAACAGCATCACTCATCAGCACAGAGAGTCATTGGCCAGGAGCTCACAGATTCTCTCAGTCTGCCATAATAAGAATGACCAAACAACTCAACATTTCATGACTCCTTGTGCATTGTGGGAGCTCCCAAAATCCCTCTTTGGATTGCTCTGCCTTGGTTTGTCTCAAATACAGAAGAAAAAAGTGTTCAAGATTTGAGGATCATGTGTGGCCTTGCACAGACTGTCAGACTGAACTCCAGTCTGACAGAAAATGGCCAACTTAAATATTGCTCCAATGTTGCATATCCAAAGTATATTTTCCACACAGGTCTCTTCTCTTGAACTGTCTAGCTCAGCTGAAGTTTTCTCCCTGAAGGCTTTGGTTGCTGTTGTTTTTCCAGCTCTAGCAAATAAAGCATCCAGTGCCTCTGAAATGGAAGCTTTCCACTTTGGAGAATTTAAAATATAAAAAAAAATCCAGTAAGAAATAATTCTGGTTCTTGCATGAAGCCCTAAGAAGTTTTTTCATGTCTGTGATCCAAATTTTCAGATAGAGTATATCGTGTTCAAATTTTATGTGCCGGTTCTAAATAACATATTGATCTTTGCATATGTTTATAATGAAATGATTTGGTAGAGCAACTTGAATAGCTTCCCTCTGATTAGGTAAAAAGAAAAAAACTCAAACCTTGTCGAATTCAGCAGCAAAACTGGTGACTGATATTCAGAGCAACAGGCACTCGCCCATAATCTATATCATAAAACCATAACTGGCTCTCTCCAGTAGGACCAAAGTGACAGGAATGTTACAGGTTGGGACAAAGGTGTATTTGCAGCCTGCATACTTTCTGCACACGTTAATAGTCCTTCATGAGTATTATGCTCACATTTTTCAGAATGTATTTATGGTATTTTATTTGCTAAAGCCTGGCTGGGTGGTCACTGCTGTCTGAGACATAAAATTATGAAAGCCCCTGGCCTAATCTGCAAAACCAAACAGTCAGAGCTCACTCAGGCTGCTCAACAAGCCGTGCCTGGCCGGGAGCAGTGCCATCCACTGAGTATCCTTCTTGTTCTGCCTTGGCTGGAACATCAGCAATCAGAGAGGAGAGAAGCCTCCTTGGGAAGGATGTGAGAAATGCTGAAAATGCACAGTACGCACAGCAGCAGAACTGTACCGTTTGCTTAATTTACCTTTTTTTTTTTTTTTTTTTTTTTTTTTTTTTTTTTTTTTTTTTTTTGTCCCAGCATGAGAGGAAGCTGAGTTTACAAAATAGCAACTACCTAACAGCAGGGAACGTGCTTACCGAGCCCTGACTCACGCTGCTGGTCTTTCCAGGGTCAGGAACTCCTCTTTTGCTTACTCACTGCTGCAGCAGTCAAAGAAAATCAAACCTGGTGCATGAAACAGGATCAGTGTCTGCCAGTGTTCTGCCTGGCAGCTGCATAATGTTTGACTTTCAGGACTGGTTCATCAGCTTTGACAGGAATTTTTGGGTGGCCAAAAGAAAGGCAAGCAAAGGGTGCCCTAAGCACAAGATGAGCCCCTTCCTGGTGCCCCAACTGTGTCCCCACCACAGGAGCTGCCACCTCATTCCTTGGGCTGGCCATGGGCTGGACATTGAGGACCAGCATGCGTGGGCCTCCAACATCTCCATGGACTGATAAGCCCCTTGGACAACAATGCTGTGAGCCCACAGCTTCCTCCCCACCAGTAGCAGTGTGCAGCAAGCAAGTTTCTGATGCTCTACAGCAGTAAAACGTCCCTTGCAGAGAAATAATGTTTTCATCTCTCTCTCTCAACCCTTTATTTCTCAGCTACATTTTCATGCAACTCAGACAGGTCAGTCCAAAAGCTGGTAGCTTAAAAACTCCAGTAAAAGCAACCCATGTGAACCGAAATGGTAAAAACTCCCCTAAATGCCACTGGTCCAGATTCCACAGTCAGTACTGATACTTTTTCAACAGCTTCTCCTCAAATATGTGTTGTCATTAGCACAAATTAAAACCAAGCCTGATAGCCTGCTAACTGCAGATTAATTAACATTCCAGATGAATGTTTTTTGTTTTCAGAAAAAGGACCAAGCTGCTGAAGGTCACTGTGCTCTGAAGGAGCTGGGAAGAACGCAGTCTGCTGCACCACACTCTGCAGAGCCCAGAGATTTAGTCTTGTGAACCAAATGCTTCTAGCAGATCTCCACATTTTGATATACAGAAATAACTGGACATGACACTGTAACACAATGCTTCAAAGCAGGGACAAGAAATAGGATTAGGGTTTAGTAACTGCATCCCATGGTATGAAAGGGTCTTGGCTCATTGGAGTCCCTGGAGATTATTTTTTATGAAGGAGATGATAGGACATCTCTGCAGTACATAGTATTGGGATGTTCAGGAGTGCTGTGCCCAGTTTTGCACAACACATGCAAGTTAAGAGGGACAGTGAAAAACCAGAGAGAGTCTAAACTGCAGAGTTACTGACATGGTGACAGCAAATGACCTACAAGGACAGGTGAGCATCTTGTACCTACCTGAAGGATAGGGATAGCGAGACTCAAGCCAAGATCGGAGCAGACAACAAAGCAGGGAAAAGCACAGGGAAGACAGGCGGCTTCTAAATATCTGTCGATGAAATACCCATTTGAGCCCTTCTACTTTACCTCACTAAGTAACGTAGCTATCCATTTGTCAAAGACAGTTTTCCAATTTGGAGATTTCAGGAGCTAGAGATCTTTCTTTTTACAGATCTCACAAGAGTTCTGGTGCTGAATGTTCAGCCTCAAAAAGATTAGGAAAAATATTCAGGCCAAAACTTCAGTCAGAAAGGGCAATCGTTCTTCCCAGTGTTTCATTATATCAATGTTGCTTTTTTTTATCTGATATTCTCTAGATTTATTTTATTTCAGTTCAGAAATCCAACATTCTCCTATATTTTCTGTTACCATACTCTCAAATATGGACTGCTTGGCTGCAGTTAGAATCAGCTTCCTCCCAGAACTACAAAACGTGTTCAGATATTGATTCATCAATTCCTGTTCCAATACGCATACAGTTTGGAGGCCAAGATGTCAATGAGCATGATCACAGCCAGACAAACACCCCTGCACGAAACATCGAGTCATGTATTCGAGGAGTAATATTACGGAACAAAGGAAAACTTCAGAGTTTTCCCACCTTCTCTCACCATTAAGCCTAATTCATTAGTTACATTGGTTATACTGCTCATAGTTTTAGCTATCTCCAAGCCAGAGTCTAGCTGTTAATCCATTTACACGAAGATGAATTAAGAGCAAGTTTTTCACACCTTCAATAAGCCCTGGTGTCCTGGGGATGTTGCAAAGAAGGGACATGGGCATCTCCTTCACATTGGACTCTCTCACATCACAGCCACCTTCCTCTTCGCCAGTTGCTCATGTCAATTTCTACACTGGTTGCTCCAAAAGTAATGCCTCCAATTTATTTCCATTGAAACCGCTACTGATACAAACAGCACAATTACATTGTTTGTTAGAGCAAATTCTCAGCTACAAAACTCTATTTTTCAATTTAGTTGCTACCATTAGCTAGGCATTTTCGTCAGCAATGAATAAGAGCCTGCGTGTCACGCTTCTAAAAATCTGCATGACAGTCTGTAAAGTGGCTTTTTTTCACATAGCTGCCACACACTTCCATGTCAGACACCATTCTGTCAGACTGCCCCTCTGCTGCCATCTGTCACACGGCAACAACATGTAACAGGATATTGGTGGGAAGGTTCGGCCTCTACTGCCATACCACCATCAACTCCCTCTGAATGTCATGGGCCAACATAATAGAACAGGAGGCATTACTTTCAGAGCAGCCCCCATAGATCTTTACAGACCTTAGCACATGCAGAAAGGGCCCTAGTCCCAGCAGGCTGCAAACCAAACTCCCCTCTTTGGACTGAATGCTTTTAGTGCCATGTGAATTGTGAAATAACCCTAGAGGACAGAGATCACTCATTAAGGATGCACAGTGAATGATCTAGAGCTGCTAAAAAGAAAAAAATATATTTCCACAATCTATATGTGTTCATACTCTGCTAGTACTCCCCAGGTAAACCCAAGACCTTTGTTGCATATCTTTTGAGATGAACCTGATTTCCTCCACTTCTCTCTTTGCCACCTCACTCCTCTTTACAGGGCTGTGGCTTCACCTGCTTGGGAACAACTTTCCCTGCAGAGTCTCAGCCTGGGAAAGCCCTTTGCTCTGGTGGAAGCTCAGCCTCACAGCTGGCAACAAGCAGCTGAAGGGAAGGTTTAATGAGCATCTGTGGCAGGTGGGCAGTAAGCACTTTTACTGGGCATTAAAGTCTCAGCGTAGTCACGTAACAGCTGAACACAGTCTCCAAGACTACATTTCTGTGAACAAATCACATTTTCCATCAAGAAAACAAGCAATGTTCTGCTGCACATTGCTTCATAGGCTGTGGAGAAGTTCACTGTTATCATCTCTGCAACTATAAGTAACAAGGCATTTAATGTACAATTTCAGCTTAGGATTATCTTGACCAATTTTTAAATTGTTATTTAAGTAATGTGAGAACAAAATTGGAAAGGTACCTATTCACATATACCCTCAAGCTTGTTGTCCATCTAGAGCACGTTTTTAACAAGTCACAACCACTACTTTTATGTACCAAATGGTATCCTGGGCTCCATCAGAGGAGGGATAGCCAGCAGGGCTAGAGAGGTGATTGTCTCTCTCTACTCTGCCCTCATGAGGCCCCCTCATCTGGAGTACTGTGTCCAGGTCTGGGACATCTCGCAGAAAGACCATTAAGAAACTTCTTCATATATATCTTAACAAAGGAAAGTTCACATTAGCTCTCCTTCAAACTCACTTGAAACAAATGGTAGCATTGTATAAACTTCTTTTCCATCACTGTTTTTAGCCTTTTTTTTTTTTTTTTCCTTCAGTGAATACAGGCTGGCTTGATTAGAAATGAGATTGCATTGGATCTGACTGCAACTGTTACAAAAAACAGATTTCCTAGACGGTATCTGCCTCAACATCCAAATATTACAAAATAGCATGAAGAAGATTAAAACAAATGGTTGGAAGAGAACGAAAAGAAAAAGAGCTAATACTGAAGAGCAGGTGACACAGCAGGTCATTCAGTACGGATTTCCATGCCCACTGAGAAAGCCAAAAGAACCACTTCCCTCTAAAGGACAATGGGATGGACTGGTACCATTTCCAGTGAGGAAAACTTTCTTACTGAAATTGAGAATGTGTATGTGACTTTCATTCTCCAGAATATACCTCAAGTCTTATGAGAAATGTGACTGACAAGTGAACTTTACAACTTTAACAAGTGTGTTGAGTCATTACCGTTAAATGAGTTGCAAATGAGAAGCCATATAATCACAGAATCACAGAATGACCAGGGTTGGAAGGTACCTCAAAGATCATGAAGCTTCAACCCCCCTGCCACAGGCAGGGCCACCAACCTCCCCATTTAGTACTAGACCAGGCTGCCCAGGGCCCCATCCAATCTGGCCTTGAACACCTCCAGGGACGGGGCATCCACAACCTCTCTAGGCATTCTGCTCCAGCACCTCACCACTGTCTCTGTGAAGATCTTTCCCCTGGTATCCAACCTAAATCTTCCCTCCTTCAACTTAAAACCATTTCCCCTTAAAAAGGGATCTGGGGGTTCTGGTAGATGAAAAACTTAACATGAGCCAGCAGCTCGGAAAGCAAATGGTATCCTGGGCTCCATCAGAAGACGGGTGGCCAACAGGGACAGGGAGATGATTGTCCCTCTCTACTCTGCTTTTGTGAGGCCCCATCTGGAGTACTGTGTCCGTGCATGGGGACCCCATTACAAGAAAGAAGTAATACAGTGAAGCTGAGAAGGAGAAAATTCAAGTTAACCAGGTCAACAGTATATCTACGCTTGATTTTTAGAAATTAACTGTTCTTAACAAATGATAAACATGGACAGATAGAACAGAGAAAGACAGAACAGAGAAAACACTTTGTGGAAGGAGAAATGGAAATGTGTCCACCACAAATGAATAAACTGATAGAATATGTGGGGGAGGCTTCTAAAGAGTCTGTTCGGAGGCAAGGGGTGAGATAGACCCAAATCATCCTGAAGAAGAAAATATGAGCATTGATTTCATCTGAAGTCAAACCAAACAATGTTTCAAGGGAGAAAATGCACTTACAATCACAGCCAGCAAGTCTTTTGCTTCCTTGGAATGAAGATGAGGCTGGACATGGATCTCAGCTCATGGCTTCTTTATGAAGAACTATGAAATTAATTACAGTCTCCACATGAAAAATACTGGTTTTATCAGAAAGAGAAAGAAAAAGAAAAAAAAAAAAGAAGCTAGCTGAGAAATGTTATGTAATATTACTGTCTTGTCTGCCAAAACATGGGAGAACTAGAAAATGAGGTTATCTGAAGAAGGTAGTCGTACATAATTTAGCTGTAACAAAGTCAATGTGTGTAGGATATTTATACCAACACAAAGGTTTCTAAAAAGCAGCAGAAATTTCATTACATAAGAGGTGTAAAATAAAGAAATAGACACTCAAGCACAGCTGTGAGAGAATATTTCAAGACATTGTTTCAGTGTTTACATCTACCCTTTCAGAAAAGGTAGGAATAATAATAGTTTTATTTAAAGCTACACTCAGGGAGACAGTTTCAATAAAATAAATGTATTACAGCATTTCAGAAATGCTCCTTTCACCTAGATTCATTGCCTCAAGTAGCACGATATACATACATATTCAGGCCCTTTGGAAATGAAATATGTACAGGACATAGCTTGCGTATCACCATAGTTTTATTGTCTGTGATTTCTCAAGAAAACAGGAATGGGAGAAATATGTTGACAGTTCAGTCTAATTGCAGAATTCTTTTGACTGTGCCATAGTTGCTACGTGTGAATATTGCATATAAAAATAACTTTCTCTGACCTAAAAATAAATAAATAAATAAGGTTGGGTTTTTTGTTTTGGTTTGTTTTGTTTTGCTATGAGATGAAAACTCTCCGCATCACTAAGCAATACACAGCTAAACTGTAATTTATACACTGCTCTCCATGATAGGACAGCTGTGAGTGTCTGTTTGAGAGACTGGCTTAATAAAGTCTGTGTGACTTGAGGACTATTTTAGAAGATCTCTCCCAGGAAAACATCAAGATATAATGCTTTATGCAATCAATAATGTTGTGGCCCTCTGTTGATAGCTACCACAGGACACGGTCATCCTATAGACTACACCATCCAGTCTGAGCATCACTGCAGCGTCTTTGTAATGCACGTAGTTGTCTGTCCTAACCAAGCATCTCACGCTGACTTTCCTGCCGCAGGGCACAGACCAGAATAGCTCTATATGTAGAAAACCAGACTTCAGAAATACTGAATGAAAAATTAAAGAATCTTTTCTATAGAATCAGGTAGGGGAAAACGTACAAAAGCTACTGAAGTTATATAATCATCGGGGAAAAAAAAAGGCAACAGAACTGTTTTATAAACTCCTTAAAAGGTCAAACTTGATTATTATTCCCATTCCAAATTTCCTGACCATTAAAAAATATTTTTTTATTTCAATTTTCAGGTCAAGCACAACACACAACAGAACCATTGAGACACCTTGCACAATAACATCTCCTTTGTTTTAATCACTAATTATTGTGGGTGTTCTTGTCCTTGATGGATAAATTTTATAAATCCTAAATTTCAAGCACAAATTAGTCATGCCCTTCTCACTTCACAATGCCAAATGTTCAGCTGCAAGGTCCTGGGGCAGGCCTCTCCCAATTCCTGACAACAGGAGTTCAGCTTATGTCCCTGGTACTGAGTCAGCGGACAGATGCAAAACTCTCTTGTAATGCTCTCTGAAGGTGAAAACTGATTCTAAGGCAGGGCAGGATTGCACTGTGAACATCCCATGGAGACCTCTAGAGCTTTAAGAGCAAAGAAAAAAGTCTGGAAAACAGAAGTCTTTTGGTTTTTGTTCTTAGATCAGTAAATGATGTGCCACAAGAAAAAATGTTGAGGAGGATGTTGGCTACTTCTTCACTGAGGTCTCTGCTTCCAAATATGGCTGCCTACACCTATCTAGCTACACAAGCAGAGGCCGAATCTCCAAGATTTCAGCAAAATTTCTAAAAAAACAGAACCTTGCACATCTGCAATAGAAGCTGCAATTTTAAGGAGCCAAATCTCCACATCTGCAAAGCAAGGACAATTTGTGATAAGCTTCACAGGTACCGTGTGTGATGTCATGAGTTAGGACAGCAGCTTGAACAAAGAGGTACCCAGTATGGGAGGCCACCCATTTATTTCTGCTTCCATAACCATGGGTAACAGAGCTGGAACTTGTATTTGCTTCTTTGCTTCATACAAGAGAGAGACTGAGAAAGCTGGGGCTGTTCAGCCTGAAGAAGAGAAGGCTCCGGGGAAAACTGAAAATGGCCTTTCAGTATTTAAGGGGGGCTGCAAGAAAGAATGGGACAGACTCTTTAGCGGGGTCTGTTGTGATAGGACAAGGGGAAAAGGGTTCAGTCTAAAAGAGGGGAGATTGAAATTGAATATAAAGAAAAAAATATTCATAATAAGGATGGTGAGGCACTGGTACAAGTTGCCCAAAGAGATGGTGGATGTCCCGTCCCTGGAGACATTCAAAGTCAGGCTGGACGGGCCTCTGAGCACCTGATTGAGCTGTAGGTGTCCCTGTTCATTGCAGGGAGTTGTACTAGGTGGCCTTTAAGAGTCCCTTCCAACTCAAACGATTCTGTGATGCTATAAGATTATGCAGAGCAGAGCATAGACTAAGCAGCAGATGGAAGTGACTCTGATACACGCAGTGAAGACATGGAAGCTCCAGGTGCATCTTCTCCTACCTCCTGCCATTTTCCATTTCCAGAGAAACCTGAGTCTGCCCTGGAAGCAGTCTGATCAATTCCCTGTGATCAGTGTGTATTAAAAATGTTTCTCTTCTTCCATGAGTACAGCAGTAGTGAGCGACTTTTTCAGAGACCGGAGAGTCCCATCTCCAGCCTTCCAATGTTACACCAGTCATTCAAATAGGTTTGTTTTTTTCCTTCCAGTTGGCAGCAGGCAGTTCAAGTTCTGCACAAATTAGTGGTAGTCTAAAACAATTTTCCTCTGATTTTTCTCTTTCTGCTCCCTGCACTGCCAAAGTTTCACCCACCCCACTTGGCTTGGGAGCTCAGCCTGACATGGTGGGCTTGTAGCCCCAAACCAGTCAATGCCATAAAGCTTCTTTGGATCTCCATTGCCTTTTTTGCCCATGCTGCTCACCCAGTAGCTGACAGATCCATTTGGGGTGAAATACTTCTTCCATTTTTTGCTCTTTCTTCCAACTTAGCAAAAAAGAAAGAAAATCCTCCTGGTCTTGGTCCTCCTGGAATTTTCTCACATCCTTTCTAGGCATAAAAAGATGATGTCTTTTTGCAATCCCATTGTTACAGATATGCACAGTTATTAAGAAAATGCTGTGAAGGCACATCAAGCAAATAATACCAATTTTCAAAATTCTATAGCAATGTATTTATACAATTTACAGAATTCTGTATGTATTTTACACACCATTACAGAATGTCAAGTAAGTAACACCAATTGCTCTGTTTTTTCCCCCTCAGATTTCTCTTCAAGTGAACTTTAATGCTAAAAAGGGATGTCAGATCGGCAGCATTAGGAAATGAAGAGTTCTGCTTGTGCACAGCTGTGGGGAAGCAGCAGCAGCACATGCGTGCCCATGTCAGCTCAGCTGCCTCCAGCCCTACACTGGGATCAAACCAGGGAGGAGTGAGGAGCTGAAGTGCATCCCTGCCCCTGGCACGGAAGTGAAGCAGCACCCAGGGGACTAAGGCTTTGTCCACCCCCGCCAGAAAACAGAAATAACTCGTTTTGCACAAGTGACTGAACAAAATCTGTTGTTCGGTTCTTGAGCCAGGCTGGATTAGGCCCAGTCAACATGCAATGAGTGGTAAATTGCCAGCTCCTGGACCATCCAGTCTCACAGTAACGCCTGTGTTAAATTACATGTTTCCATATTTACAGAAAGTCAGTATTTACACACCATTATGGGTTATTAGAGTAAATTGGATACAGTTTATTTATATGGACTGCCATAAACTTATAACATTTTTCTTGGTTTTAATCCTTTCTTTAGAAAAATACAAAAAAAAAAAAAAATTAGAACATGTTAACGAGTAGTAATGATTTGTCTACGACTAAAAATCCAAATCAATTGAACATTAAGACTCAGTCCATGGCCTAGCACCGTGGCCTTGACTCGTCAGGGTTTTAACCTTTGCAGTTCACTTTGTGGCACACACAAGATTTTCTGCCAAAACACAGAGTCACAGCCGTCCTTCTTTCAGTACCATTGGTCTTTTTGACAAGTGGTGAACCCAGCACTTCCCAGGAGCTCGCTTACTTGTTTGAGCTCTAGCAAGGCTTTGTGCTCCTGGCCCAACCATTCAGCAGCTGGATAACCTGCAGCCACATTTACATGCAGGTTTGAAAGGATTGGAAACCAACCGCTGTGCTGAAGGTTGGGCTTAGGCCCCTTAGCAATAGCAGTCCCCAGGCAAGTGCGTGTGTCTGACTGCATCTTACAAATCAACAATCTGCTTCTATGTGTCTTTATCACTCAAAACCATTACAACAGAATGCCATCGTTTAGTGAAGGTTGCTGGTATCTCCCAGTTGAGGCATGGCTCCTCCTACCCACAGAGAGCTCCCTCTCACTCAGGGCACCGAGCCATGAGCTATTCCAGAACAGATTTATGCTTCGAATACCTGTTTATATTGCACAGACAGGTGTGCATCAGAAAAAACAAATCAGGATTATATAATTGTGAATAGGGTACAGTTACAGCTACGCCAAAGCATGTTTTGGCTCAGCTCTAGTGCTGCCAAGGGCAGCCAGGGTATCACGCTCCCTGCAGACCCCACAGCAAAAGCTGTGCTCACATTAATGGCACCAGTTTTGAACCCTAAAGGATGCAACAGCTCCAAAATGCATTTGTCATGTGGACCTTATGTGACTTTCCTCTCTTTTTTTTTTAACCTTCAGAGTACTGGGGAAAAAAAATGTTTCTACAGATTAATTCCCAAATGGTAACAGCTCATCAATGTGTTTGTGTGCTTAACATACAATGCTACAGATCCTTAAATATTACACACTGTTATTTCACAGTTCATGAATATCTGAACATACTTTAAGAAAAAAGTCTAATACTTTCCCCCCATTGTCATTATTGATAGAGATTTATTAGTTTCATTTTGCAAGTTTTACTTTAAGAAGGGTGCTAATATCATGTATTATGACAGTTCACACTGAAAGCAATTTTCCATAAAAGATGTTACAATGACCCCTATGGAACTTGTATAATTTCATAGTAGATAGTCAAGTGCACAAATAAAACACATTTACAAGAGTGATCCTGTTAGCCTGGTTCTTGCCCTCTGAAACCCTTATGTGCTATTTGAGGAATCTTAAAATTAGTACAACTGTTGATATTACTTATGCTGTTTCTGGAATTCTGCTTTAGGAAAAAAAAAAAAAAAAGCGTACTTATCATTTAGCTTTGGTATGATCTGGAATAGGTTTTAACAAGTAGAATATATTCCAACCCCTATATTTTCCGCAGCTGCGAAGTTTACAATGATGTAATAAGTCACTTTATCAGAGAGGAAATATTACAGACACAGAAAAATAGTTGGAGACCCAGTTTTCTTTTTAATCCTCTGGGGGTAAGCTATGGAACAAGCAGTCAGAAGAGTGAGTACTCAGTGTCATGAGTGGTATGCATACTTTTACAATAATACGGGCACAAAAGAGATTGTCGCCTTTCGTACATGAGGGTCACTAGAATTTATTATTATTACTTTTTTATTGTTATTCTTTTTATCCATGCACCTTTATATTTACTTGCATGAATTTACCACAGGTTCATAGTGGCCTTTGCCATTTTAATGCTTACAGAGCCTAAAGCTTCCAAAATGCCTATCTGGCCTGTACATATTTCATTAAAAATAAACTCTATATAATAAATAAATATATAAAATAAATAAAATGTTGCCTTTGGAATTTCTATAAATAAATTTAACTTTTTATTTTTATTTGTTTTTACTAAGAGGTCTTTGCTTTAAACTCAGCGGGGTGAGACCCAGCGAGCGATTAACTGAAAAGTCTCTTGTCTACGTAAGACTGCACCCTCCATGCCTTTGTAAATGCAGCGTACACTTGAGCAGGCCACCAGCCAAAAATCCCGATGAATCAAAGTATGGCAGCTATGCTGATATATGACGAAGTACAACTGATCAAAAATTTAAAAGCGTGTCCATTCCCCAGCATGCATCAGGCCGTTTCTCCTCCTCCCTCTGGCTCCCCTCTCTCACTCCCATTCACGCTCTCGCTTCCTCTCGCTCTCACTCACTCTCTCTCGCTCTCCCTCTCGTACAAATCAAGCGAGTGGGCATAGGCTCTCCTCCAGGAGGACAAACCTTTAAGTGCAGAACAAAATCAGCATGTTCCATCCAAGCCTCCATCATACATTATGCATGCGACAAAGTTTGGCAACAGTGGAGCTGATGTGATGACACAGCTAATCAATAAGAACCCACCGCATGAAACCTTTATAGTGGTTACTTTTTAAGGGCTCAAGTGAAGGAAATGTCTTTGTCAACTTTGGCTTAAAATATCCTTATATAGTTCAGGTACTTTCTCAGGGTCCACTGGTCTAGGTAAAAAATGTGTAAATTTTTGATGCCGTTTAGTCCTAGTCCCTTCTCTTGGAGTCCCATCTTTATTTAACGCAACGTAGTATCGTCTTCCAGTGTCCACGTGTTTATATAGATTTGATGAATATGTGTTATACCAGTTTTCTTCAAACTGCTCTCTGAATACACACTCCTGGGTTAATTTCTCCTATGAAAAGAAAAGAAAAATTGGTAAGGAACTAGCCATAAAAAAAATCTATTTTGTAAAGAATTACGAATTTCACCGCTCAAAATCAGTACCTCCTTCTTCAATTTACAGAATGAATCCTTGCAATGAATAATCTCACTTTTAACTAAAAAAAGCAATATTGCTGAGTGTTTCATAAAGCAGTCACATGGGTAGAACACAGTGTGTGAAGCAAAAATGATTCTCCAGAAGCATTGTTGTCAAAATCAAAGCAGCGCCAATGAAAATGGAAACAAGAATTTTAATTTATGATCATCCCAAAGCAGCTCACAAAATATTACTGGGCTTGTATAAGTAATTGCTTGATCATGAGTGCAAGTGCTTGAACAGACATTATGAAAGGTTTGTAGAGTGGTGATATCATTCAAGATCTTAAAATCTCTACATCCTTTTATCACAAGGAGTACTCAGTGCATCTCATTAATTACAAAGGATAAAATTCAATACCCATCATTTGGTTTGTTATCACAGAACCACAACTCAGAAAAGCCTCAAACAAGAGCAGTAACTCTAAGTGCTGAGATGAATTTAGGTGAAGAAAGGCCTCCAGACTATATAAGTATTGTTTTTGTGTTCCATCCTATGGAAGACATCCACTAAAGGCATCAGACATTCACCATCTCCCCTATCAGGGAGTCCCACTCCTTCCAGTTCACCTTCTCATTGAGTCAGTACATATCACCTACACTCTTTTGCTCTAAATGGATGAGGTTGGCTTAAAAAACAGCTGCTTATAACCTGATTTATTTTGAATGAGTTAGGAAGTGCTCACACAGATGACTAAGAAAGAAGACTGGAAAAAAAGTATTAGCCTCTAATATGGGAAAGCTGATGGAAAGTTGGGAAGAACAAACTTGGGAATAGTCTTATCAGCTGGTACAAAACACTGTAATAATAATTTAATATTTTTACAAGAGTTTTCAATCAAATAGCACTCACATCTACCAAATTCAACTTCTACTTGAGGATCACCTTCTCTTTGTTACAAAACTTCATACAACACCGGATTCTGTAAACATGTAAATATGTAAAGCATGTGTGCATATGCCTTATAGAAATTAAAACTTTAAATAACCCTTTTACATAGATACACAGAGATGGAAAAAACAGAGATCAAGGCCCAGGTGCAGCAAAGCCTTTATGGCACATAGATCTACAACCTGAGCACAACCAAGGAGCCATATCTCAAACTCCAGTTCCTTCCAATAAACCACCATCCACAGCTTAACCCAGGAGCTTCACAACATGTACCACCACTATGTTGCAACTTGGCCTGGGGCTGAAGGTGACTTTGGAGGTCACTTCTGTGTCTCAGGACTCACAAGCTTTTTTCCTACAGCAACATGCTTCAGTCCAGAGGTTTTGCTGCTGTTTCAGGATATACCCAGAAATGCCTTCTCCTTGACAGAGCCAAGATGGCTTAGCATGCACCTTGAGACCAAAGGGTTTGACTGGGAGTGGAGTGGTCCCAGAAATCCATGAGAGGCCCTGGCACCAAAGCACTATGTTCTCAGGGTGACACTCCATCTTGCTGACTGTATGGCAAGCACCTGCTTCCCATGAGGAGTCTGCACCCCACTGGGGCTGGAGACCAGGGTCCCGTTTGGGTCCAGGGAGCTCTATATACTTCCCAGGAGTCACCCAGGAACCAACCCACATGGGAAAGCAACCAGTTAGCACCCCACCTACTACCTGGAGACAGGGCTGCAAATCCAAGGTCCTCTTCAATGCTAAAAAGGTTAGGATTTAGAGGGTTTTTTTTGTGGGCTTTTTTTTCCCTATAATTAACCTGTGATTATTCTGTTAGTCTAGAAAGGCAGCAAGCAAGCAGTTCCTGACTCTATCTGGTGGGTGTTGGGAACCTCATCACTTCTCAGGAAGGAGAAATCCCCTCCAGGGCCAGGTAGAGGGACATTAAACACTTGGAAATTCACTATGGCAGAGGCAATGGCCCTGCATAGAGTCAGTTGGCTGTAGCAGAAGAGAAGACCGCAGTCCCATTCCTCACAGCATCTCCGACCGTTCCACCACCAGATGTCCCTCCCTGCAGGCTCAGCTGAGCAGAGTGCATAAAAATGTGAGCAGGTCCGCAGAGCTGCTGCATATAATCGTTTATGTCATTTTCTTACTACGACACTTTTACTGTGTGAAGTAGAGAGACTTTGGAGTCCCCCTCCCAGGAGATCCTCCAAAGGTGCCTGGACATGGCCCTGGGCATCCCGCTCTGGTGTCCCTGCTGGAGCAGGGGTGAAGCAGGTGACCTCCAGAAGTCCCTGCCCACCTCAGGCATCCTGCTGTGCTGTGAAGTAGCTCAAACACAGCAACACCCATGCTGTTTAGAGAAGGAAAAGAAACACATACCTGTTTACATTAAATCTTTGTATATGAGCCAAATCCTGCAATCAGCTATTGATAATTTCCTCCTATGTAGTCTGACAGCTAGAAATTGCAGTAGCAATGTGTACCACCAGACATATGCAGCAGCCAAATGTTAGGCACATTGCAGTAGCCCCTTGTACAGCCTCTAAGTACTACAAAAAAATATTCAGTTTCTATAAAGATCATCTTTAAGCACAGCTGTCATTAGTGTTTTATTTTGCATGATGTTTAAAATCACTTTCTATGCTTTAATGCAAAAGCAGATGCTAAGAAATACTATATGCTGAATCTGTCAGACCATCAGGGAAAGAGAAACTAATGCAAATTGTTTTCCTGCTCTCAGAAGGCAATAGAATCACATGACAAGCACTGCAGAAGTGCTCCCTACTAAAAATAGCAACAATTTAGGAGGATATTTCAGTCCTGTCTTGAATTCATTAATTATTCACTTCATCTGCATCTTTTTTAGCATCATCATAAATTTCTATCTTTGTGTGAGCAGTACTTTCCCGTGCCCTGAAGGAGAAATTTTAAAATAGCCTCTCTTTATCTGGCAGGTTTGATCGATTATGACAGTGCTGTGGTGCGCCGAGCTGGCAGACCTTGGATAAGGTCTGCATGCTGGGTGAGCTCAATGGTTTTCAGGCTTACAAACTGAATCTTCATTTTACAAGTTCAGCCTGCTTTTATTTTTCATTCTCTCACAATACAGCTAGTTCTCTCCTACCTTTTATATAATTCTAAGAAATCCATACACAAACTGTAGGGAAATATTTCGATAAAAGCCTCACAGAGCGATCAGGACGCAAGGTCAGATCTGTAATTATACTAATAACCACACATTCAGAAAAGTTAAATAGTCACACTTTCAGTGAAGTTCAATATTTTCATTTGAAATTCTTTAAACAGTTCCCTAGAAATTCTGGTTGTAGCAAAAGACCACTGAAGCAAATCATGTTGCCCAAAGCAGCTGCGGATGCCCATCCATGGAGGTGCTCATGGCCAGCTGGGATGGGGCTCTGGGCAGCCTCAGCTGGCGGATGGCAGCCCTGCCCATGGCAGGGAATGGGGCTGAGTGGGCTTTAAGAACGTAAGCCAGTCTATAATTCTATTAAACAAATGCCACTGACTTTGAATTATAAATATATACGAGGAATGTGAGGAATAAAATCCCAGTATATCCTTCTTTCCTTCTTTCACGTTCTGGAAGATCCTTACGAGAATGGTTCATCTTGTACCAAGACAGGCAAAAACTGATAGTCAACAGCACATTCACCTGTACTACACTTCTTAGCACTAATTCACACTCACGCTTTGAGCATGTGTTTTCTTCTGCCAGCATGAACATAATGCAGGGGTAAGGCCAGTCCATTCTGCCAACACACATCTTGTTGCCTCACCAGGTTTGGATGGGAAACGTGCTGGAAGCCACCACTGCCAGCACAGGGAGGCAATCATATCTGCTGATTGCAGGTGGCTGCATTTTATAGAATGACAGAATCATTGGAGCTAGAAGGAACCCTTAAGGCCACCTAGTCCAACCCTTGCAATGAATAGGGACACCTACAGTTTGATCAGGTGCTCAGAGCCTGGCCCAGCCTGACCTTGAGTGTATCCAGGGATGGGGCATCCACCACTTCTCAGGGCAAGTGCCTCACTACTCATCATAAAAAACTTTTTTCCTTATATCCAGTTACAATCTCCCTTCTTTTAGATTGAACTCGTTTTCTCTTGTCCTATCACAACAGACTCTGCAAAGAGTCTGTCCCCTTCTTTCTTACAGCCACTTTAGATACTGAAATGTTGTTCTTGGGTCTCCCCAGAGCCTTCCCTTCTCCAAGGTGAACAGCCCCAGCTCTCAGTCTGTCTTCATAGGCTACATATTCCATTCCTTGGATCATTTTTCTAGTCCTCCTCTGGACGTGCTCTTACAGTCCCTTCCCTTCTTCTGGCTGTGACCTTTACAAAGCCCCTAAGTAGAGCTGAAAATATTTGGACCTTAGATTCAGAACTTCTAGAATCAACTGACTTCTCTATTATTTTCCAGCACCAATATTTTATTGCACTACACTGATGTCTCCAGACATCTCTGTCGAAGGCTAACACAAATACCAAACATACCCAGCTGGAGCAGTAGTGGAAAGCAACCTGCTTTCCTGCAGAAGGGGAGGCTGCCTGCCTTGAGCAAATCATCCAATTCAGGGACCAAATAAGGAGGTGACCTCAAAATCGTATAAATGATGTGTTTCACCGCATAGCACATGTTTTCAATGAAGGCTGTTCATACAGTATTCCACTATGAAGTGATCGATCTCCACTTTACTACATTCCTGCTCTCTATCTGTTTTTTTAAGCTTTTATTTAACTCAAATGTTCAAGTAATTCAAGTGTTCAAAGATGCACCTATCACAAAAGCAAATAAACCAGTGGATTTAATTCAGAAGCCTGACAACATCTGGTTAGCAGCTAAATATGGAGCAAAACAATTATATTGTTCTATTTCCAGGTAGACCCATTAAGAGTGAGAGTGTAAATTAGTATAGCAGAGAGTTACAGCAACCACAAGGAAAGCTTTGGCAACTTATTTAAAATAGATATCCCTGTGAAGCAGCTAACTGGAAATAAGTGGAAATAGGAAAAATCCTGCCCAGAGGATGGTTTCGTGATTTAAGGAATGGTTAGACATTAGTGTTGTTTCACAAATGAAAGCACAGGACAGGGTAACCCTCATCAATATTCTTTCTTTTTTCTTTTCTTTTTTTTTTTTTTAATAAACTGCAGAGCTAAAGCACAAATTTATTTTGTAATCTGATAAAAGGAAATAGCTCAGAAGGACAAAAGGAATGGCTCTTCTGATCACCAGACCTATTACCACAGCAAACAGCTTTCATGTTTAGCAAATGACTCCACACTACATACAGTTCTGCCTTAGGTAAACTACTACACTGAATCAATACAGGAACTTCACAAGAAAATGCCTATCCAGGAGTCCAAACAACCTTTAAAAAGAAGTACATAGGATGCAGTCAGCACTTCCTACATATCTGCTGTGTATTATCATTGTGTTAATCCATGCTGTGTTAATAAAATTATGTTTAAATAGATTGTCTTCTAAATAAGTTCACACAAATCCCTTTCATGCCTGTATAACATTAATAAAAACGGCCTATGTGGTGAAGAGAAGCAAGCAAAAAATTCCCTGACCTCCTCTGAAGTGGTTTTCTTTGCTCCTCTGCCTACAAACACATGCATGTTACATATGGTTGGCCCTTCCCTTGCCATAAGGCAAACAGCCTCTAGAACACACTATCTTCAGCTAATAATTAACACTCATCCAGAGTGGTCATAAATAAAGGTGCAGTTTAGCATGCTATGTTGGGAAGTCTCTGGCTGCATGGACAACATCTAGCCACAAACAGAAGCCAAATCCCAGAGTCCAGCCACTGCCACTTTCCTCCTAAGTTAGCGGAGAGCCGTGTGAGGCAAGCACTGCATACTGAATGCCTGATCCAGTGAGTGTCAGTTTTATCCCAAACCATTTCATTCAGCAGTGTTTTTCAGAACACCATTTAATAATCTCATAGAATATTAAAAGAGAGAATGAAAGCAGGCCTGTCAAAAGGACTAGTTGTCTTTTTTAGCATGTTTGCACCACTGCTTCTCCGTGAGCACTACACGGAGATGGCAGGAAACCCTGCAGGGCCAAAAGACAGACCTAGCAAATACCTAGGCCTCCGCGCTGCCATTCTCATGCACTGCATATTCCACAGCAGAAGATAAGGGAAGTGAAGCAAGTGCCATGGCAAAACCACCATTGGGCAATTGCATTTTCCCTACCTGAGGACACCCGATACTTGAATGGAGTGTTCATCAGCTTCTAATTCATTTCATACAGGTCTTATAGGCCTTTATTATGCATACACCCTCACTTAAACATAATAAATAAATAAATATTTTTTTAAAAAAAGTTTGAATGTATTGTACTGTGCAAAGCAGTTATGAGAGTGCCTGAAGATGAACGCTTTCACGCAAAAAGTTAGTAAGAGCTGGCAGAGCCCACTCTCCTTGGGAGCATTACCATAAAAAACAGCTACACTGGCACAGAAACAGCGGTATCTCCACATCCTGATGAAGGCAGCAGAAAACCAGCATTTCATGAGCAAAGTCAGCAGGCTACAGCATCAACAATGAAATACCAAGGGGACCTTCATGGTTTCTCCCTTGTGCCCCATTGCCCCTCTTTTCCTATTCCCATGTCCTCCGCAACACCCAGACCTCCCCTGGCAGGAGCAGATGGGGATCCAGCATTATGCTATCCCAGCACGCCAGGGTTGTTTACAGAGCTCTCCAACATGAGAGATGTCAATTAGGCCCCCACCCATTTCTGCCACTGTCAAATCTGCAGCTCGTGGTTTTAGTGATATCTGCTCCTTGGAGGTTTCAAGTTTGCAGCAGCTGTCACACTTCACGCATGCAATCCCCAAACACAAAGCCATTACAGGAGAACAGCCTCTTGGTGCTAGAGCTTACATCTGCCAGCATAGGCCGCCTACCAGCAGCCATCTTCTGTCCCCCAGGATTTACTCTAACCCTGCCCAGCCAAGCAAGCAGGAGGAAGGCCCACTGCCACCTCAGCACCTGGGCTCTGCTCACACTTCATAGAATCACAGAATCTCAGAATGGCTTAGGTGCACGGCAACCTTAGAGATCATCTGGTTCCAATCTCCTGTTGTGTTCAGGGTTGCTCCCCACTAGCGCCCCATCTAGCCTGGCCTTGAGCACCTTCAGGGATGAGGCACACAGCTCTCTGGAATGCGAGCGCTCAGTGGGCCACTTTTGGTAAGCAGAACTGGCACTGCGGGATGAACCACAGTGCCTCTTTGCCCCCTGAGTAAAAAATTTCTTCATCACATCTAATCTAAATCTCACCTCTTTTCATTTAAAGCCATTCCCCCTTGTCCTATCACTGTCAGACTGTGTAAAAAGTTGGTCTTCCTCCTGCTCGTAAACTCCTTTCACGTTCTGGAAGGCTGCAATGAGGTCTTCCCAGAGCCTTCTCTGCTCCAAGCTGAACAAGACCAACTCCTTCAACCTTTCTTCACAGGAGAGGTGCTCCAGTCCTCTGATCATCCTCATGCCCTCCTCTGGACTCACTCCAGCAGCTCCACACCCTTGCTGAACTGGGGGTCCCAGACCTGGATGCAGTACTTCAGACAGGACCTCACAAAGACAGAACAGAGGGGAACAATCCCCCCCCCTCCCTGCTGGCCACCACTCTTTTGATGCAGCCCAGGATACAGTTGGTCTTTTGGGCCGCAAGCGCACACTGCTGGCTCATATAAAGCTTTTCATCCACCAGGACCCCCAAGTGCTTCTCCACAGAGATGCTCTCAATGAGTTCTCCCAGTCTGTACTCATATCTGGGATTGCTTCAACCAAAGTGCAATATCTTCAGTTAGAAGTCAAGCTGACATTCCAGGGAGAGGCCATGCGCCTTGCACAGTGCCACAGTGCCATTCCCCTGAGAGCTAGGAGCTCCCTCCTCCATGCTGGCAACAACATGCATGGCATGGGGAAGAAGTAAACTTTTCAAAACCGCGTGAACAAGCAGGTGTATTCCCCTCTGTCCCTGCCAGCAGGACCAGACCCATACCATGCCAGTTACTATTCACACTTCTGACCTCTATTTTATTTTTGGTTTCCTTGGCATAATAAAGAGCTGTAGGCATCAATGTTATCTAAGCATCTAATTCATCACGCTTGGCTGAATCCTTCCAAGAATCAGAAAACAAGGTGGTATGCAATCTGATACAGGGCCTGAGCCAATTTTTAAAGAAGACAGCAGAAAAGTTACCATCAGTTTAAATGGAACTTGAATCAGGCTTGCAATGATAAAAAGGCAGCAAATATTTTGAGACACTAAAAGAGCCATTTCAGTCATGCTCAGATTTACTGAAAGCTGTAACCTGAACCATCCTCGCTTCCCGCTCCACAAATTCTCTTCTATCAAAAGACAACGTGTATATCAACCCAGGTCTGCTCTCCTGCAGCTATACACATACTCTTCAGGCTGTTCAACTGAAATGCTAGTCAAGCTTTTCACTGACTAGAGATTATAAATAAATTGTGTTTTGTTTAAATACAGCTAAGATTGAGCACAGCATCAAAGGGTATCACTGGTATTTTTTATTTTGCTTTGCAGTTTTTTAAGTACAGAACATCAGATTAAAGGAGATAGCTCTCTTTGAGCAGAAAGCGCATGACTTCTGCAGGATCAGCTAAACTCACATTCTGCAAGACCTTGCAGTACTTGATCTACACGAGTGTTTACACTCAGCAGGTACCCCCCAAACTTGAGTTACCCATAATTAGAGAAGGACTTGATCCCTCCACAGCGTCATCACAAAAGCTGCAGAACACTCAAGACTCTTCATAAAACACATTGCTATGGAGATCAAATAATTATAATAGATACGCAGTGATAAAAATTCATCCCATTCAAGTACTTTATGTTTTACTGTTTCAGCAAGATGATTTGGCCAAGGACTGACAACAAAAACCTGACTCCAGATAGCTTTATATAAAGCCAATAACAAAATCTGCTAGGTGCTAGCTCAGAGGACAGAGACATCACTGACAACAGTCATTCTGGAAAGGGATTGATCTGGATGCACTTTAAGTATCATCAAGCAAAGCATCCCAGGCTATTGCATTTTTGAAAGATCCAGTCTTTTTCACTAAACTGCCAAGTACCATCCTGGAAAACAGCAAATTTGCTAGACAGGCTTTAAAACCTGTAGTGCTCCAGTATCTGCTGCTCTGAGATTTTCACACAGTGGACAAAAAAAAAAAAAAAAAAAAAATTCCCAAAGATTTCCACATATCTTTGGTGCTGCTGTGCCCTCACTTAGATTGCCAGTGACACAGCTGACCCATCAAATTCTTAAGCAAGTCAGGTAGCTCTGCTGTCCCCCTGCTCCTCACACTCGCACAACACTGGAAGCTGTCTTTTAATGGGTCAGACTTGAGCCGTCCAATTAATTTTGGCTTTGATGAAAGAAGTTGTCAATCTGACTGGAAAAAAAAAGAAAAAACCTAGATATATAGTAGCAACTTCAACAGAAGGGGTGAGTGAAGGGGTCAGAGATGAGGTAGTTAGACTACCAGAAACAAACAGTACGTGGACCTTTCAAAGAACTTCTAAAATGCAAAAAAAATCATGAGGGTTTTTTTTTTTTTTTCCAACTTTACATATTTGTATATTCTAAAGTGACCTGAAGGATTTTCCTCAAATCTTCCCAACTAAGTTTCCTGTACTGAGTTCAGATTATGCATTAGTTGCTTTCCTAATGAAGGCATCAGCAGGCCAAATATCTGCCTAGGTATTCAAAAGCAATAAACGTTGATATGCTAAAAGACTATCTTTGTATTGCAGACTCTTACAGGAAGAAACTCTGTCTAGATTTAGGTTTTTAAAATAATGAATACAGTAGTGCTCTTATCTTGATCAGGGTCTGCTGACACAACCGTAAAATTAATAGGTGGTTTACAGGAGCAGGTCCAATCCTGCTTCCATTAAAGTTGGTGTCATGTCAACCGTAATAGAATCAAGTCAAAATTTCTCCTGAGTCACAACTGCAGTGCCTCCATAATTGTGTTGAAGCCAAAGAACGAAGCTGAGCAGATGAGAGATGCCCGGCCTGGGCCAGGCTCAGGAGCTTGCGGCATTTGCAGCAGAAGCCAAGTTATTTCCCAGCAGTGGTCATGGAGCACAAATTTAAAACCTCAGCTTCAGGTCAAAAGAAACGGCAGAAGCCTGACATCACAAAAGGAATGAAGAAGAAGCCAAAGGGCCTCAGAAAAGGGAAAAAATGGATTTACACTGTAACAAGCTTTGTTTCTTAAGCTTTCTGAATGCAACACAAATGAACTGCACTACTGAACATCACCAGATCAGCCCAAGCACATTCAAACTGCAAAGCCAATCCCAACCTAGACAAAATCCCTAATGAAGTCCCTGTGGGGCAGACTTTTTCTGCTCTGCCTTTGGAAATGATGAATGGTGAAGTGGAAAAGAGAGCTACATTCACATCCCACTGGCTCCTGAGTCAGAAACAGAGCACATCAGATCTTTATCTGATACAGCGAATAATCCCCAAGCATATCTCGGTGTGTCACTGCTGATGATGCTCTTTTAGCGTGTCATTTCAACATGCTATTCTCAGATCAACTCAGTACGCAGAAGCTTTTCACACTCCTGTACTGCTAACAAGGCTGGCTCCAAAAATGTTCAGGGCAACAGAAACTGGGGAGCTGTACAACCACAGAGAAGCAAATCAGAAGAAATTCAAGCTGAACAAGCCCAGTACTTTCTGGGTGAGTAGGATCTAGGTTTACAGTACAGTTCTGCCTCTTTAAGACTGGCTGGTATCACCAGGCCAGTACCCAAGGTTCAAGATCTTGCTTAATCAGAGCTTAGCTAAATTCATAGACACTGTCCAACAAATTCTATTTGTCACTATATAAGCACACAGGAGATATTCTAAAACTCTTCTGTTCCATGAATGTAGCAATAATCCATGTTCAGCACAGAATCATAGAGATCAAGGCAAGGAGATCACTGAGGGTTTTCTCTCTTATAAAACTAACGTCTGATCTAGCAAGCACCTGCAGTAAGTCCTCTGAGGAAAATCAAAGACCTGAGGAAAAGTGCAGTACCTATCCCACAGGGCACTGTTAGCAGCCTGTGGTGACAGGTGTTAGCATCTGTAAAAGTCTGATCTGAAAAACAGGCTGAAATCTTAGTTTAGCAAGGACCACAGTAGCTGCAGTTTCACACACAGCTTTCCCAGACTCCCTGGGTTAAGTGGATTCACCTATCAGTTTTTCCTACTCCTATTTCAAAAGACCTTTCTCCCTGCAGGATCCTTCATGCCTTGCTACCATCCTGCTGGCTGGCTTGCATTCACTCCCAACACTGGTTCATCCAAAAGTCACATACAACAGTACAGTTTTCAGCAAGGCTGCCCATGCAAACACAGAGAGGGGCTTTCTGCAAAGGTACAGGAGATGAGATTGTGGGCAAATCTAGCAAAGTAACTCAAGTTTCAGGGCTCTTCTGAAACTGCACCTTCAGTGAAGAAACTGTCCACAGTAATAGATCTGTTGCCTACCATTTAGTGTATGGAGGAAGCGGTTTCAGCTTCATCTCCCAACTCCCTGCAGAAGTTCTTCACGCTAGCTCAAAATCTCACTTTCTTCTGACCCAAAATTTCCTAGCTATCCAACCTCAGCTTCCTTATGATCCATTAAAACTGATTTTCTTGTCCTTTATTTCAAGGACTTTTTTCTCTTCTTGGCACTAAACATCAGTGTATTTACAGAGACCAACAGTGTATCCTCTCAGTTTTAATTCTGCAGGCTAAATAAATCAAGATCTTTAAACTCTGCCATTTAATAGCTTTTTCATTCCTCTGATCATCCCATTCTGCACATATGCCAGTTTCAATTCATCTTCTTTATCACAAAAGACCAGAAGTGCACTTTGCCTTTGGACCAGATCTTACCAGCTGCACTGACAGCTTCTTCCTGAGCCCAAGCCTATGAATTCACATTTTTTGCACTGTAGGTCACAGAGTCCCTTACATGAGGCAGACTTCTGTGCTGAAAATAGTGCCCAACTTTGCAACATCTGCAAATTTCAATAACACATAACTACTTTTTTATTTTATGACAAGATGTTTAATGTCCCTAATAAAAGCAGAGCGTAAAACCAGCCCAAGGACCAACTCATAAAAACTCCAGCAATATCTTCACTGCAGGCTAATACCTCTCAACACTCCTCGTTGCCGTCTTCTCTTCAGTTTTTTCATCATCTATCATACAAGTTTTCCACTGACTCCCATTTTAAATACTTTTTCTGCTGAGCCACAACCTAACACAGCCCTGCAGCTTAGAATCATAGAATGGTTTGAGTTGGAAGAGACTATTAAAGGCCATCTGGTCCAATTCCCTTGCAGTGAACAGGGACATCTACCCCTCGATCAGGTTGCTCAGAGCCTGGTCCATAGAGCAACCCTATTTCTCACTTCTAAAAGAAGGAATTCCCACATAAAGTAAAACAAGCAAGATTTCCTCACACTATCTATCCAACTTTAGTAAGCTCACCTCACAGGCCCTCCTCTCTTCTTCCATGCAACAACATCCTGCCATACCATGAGCACAGCCCAGGTCAGACCAGGAGCTCTGCAGCTTCCCAGGTCCTGTCCCAAAACACAAGCCATGCAGCCAGAGGTTCACTGACACTTGAAGCAGGCAAGCACCTGCATGCATTGCCCCCAACAGAAGCAACATCTCCCTCAATCAGGTTTGTTCCCCTCTTTGTACATCATAAGTGAACTTTGCACTACACAGTGAACTTAACAGGGATCCACCATTGCTGAACATAGCCCTTCGGCATGGCCAGGCTGACTTCCAGCTTCCCTGGTTCAATTTGCCATGCAGCAGCAGAAAGGTTCATGCCACAGTGTTCAGGGAACACTTATCTTAGTGGCCCCTTCTCTGCCCACACTTGTCCTCTCATGAAGTGAATCAAGTGACAACCCAAGGTGCCTATAAGGCACTCACTAGCCCAGACAGCGTGTTGTGCAGCCACGGGCAGATTAGCGTGCATCTGTACAGTTTATATTGTATAATATATGCTATAAATTATATATTTATTATGTATTACATTCATATTATATAGTTTGTAAAGATCATAGAATCATAGAGTTTGTAAAGATCATAGAATCATAGAATCATAGAATGGCCTGGGTTGAAAAGCACCACAATGATCATTGAGTTTCAACCGCCCTGCTATGTGCAGGATCTCCAACCACCAGACCAGGCTGCTCAGAGCCACATCCAGCCTGGCCTCGAATGCCTCCAGGGATGGGGCATCCACAACCTCCTTGGGCAACCTGTTCCAGTGCGTCACCACCCTCTGTGTGTAGAACTTCCTCCTAATAGCTAACCTAAACCTCCCCTGTCTTAAATTCCTGTACACCTTCCATTTCTATAGCTTAAATTTTTTTGCCTATCCTTTTTTGCGCCTGACTCAGCTTCACTGCAGCAATTGCTGTTCCGTCCCTGTGCTTCTCTCTAAGACTCTTTTGCTTTTGCTTTTCTGCAATCTGTCCTTCTTCCTCACAGACCTTCTGCCAAGCATTCAGAGCCTGTTAGATTCAGATCTCTCCCTGCACTTAATCCTTGCTGAGATATTGTTCTTCAGAATTTCTAACAAGTTTTGAGTTTCCTTCACATCCAGGCCCATTAGTCATAAAATCATAGAATCATAGAATCATTTGAGCTGGAAGGGATCTTTAAAGGTCCAACCCCCATGCACCGAACAGGGACACCTACAGCTCCATCAGGCTGCTCAGAGCCCCATCCATCCTGACCATGCCAGTGCCTCACCGCCCTTAGCATAAAAAATATTTTCCTTATATCCCTGCTGGCCTCACTTCTTTTGATGCAGCCCCTGATATGTTTGGTTTTCTGTGCTGACCCTAGAATCATAGAAGGCTTAGGTTGGATGGCACCTCAGAGAATACATAGTTCCAACCTCCCTGCCATGGGCAGGGTTGCCACACACCATATCAGGCTGCCCAGGATCCCACCCAACCAGGCCCTGAATGCCTCCAAAGATGGGATATCTGTAACCTCTCTGTGCAGCCTGTGCTAGCACCTCAGTGCTCTCTTAGCAAAAAATTTCTTCAAAATGCCCAACCTGAACATCACCTCTTTTATTTAAAGCCATTCCCCCTTGTCCTATCACTGTCAGACCATATAAAAAGTCAGCCTCCCTCCTGCTTGTAAACTCCCTCCAAGTACTGGAAGGCTGCAATGACGTCTTCCCAGAACCTTCTCTTCTCCAGGCTGAACAAGCCCAACTCCCTCAACATTTCTTCACAGGAGAGGTGCTCCAGTCCTCTGATCATCCTCATGCCCTCCTCTGGATCCACTCCAACAGCTCCACATCCTTGCTGTGCTAGGGGTCCCGACCTGGCGAAGTACTCCAGGTGGGATCTCACAAGGGCAGAGCAGAGGGGAATAATGCCCTCCCTCTCTCTGCTGGCCAACACTCTTTTGATGCAGCCCAAGATACCGTTGGCCTTCTGAGATACAAGAGCACACTGCTGGTTCATGTCCAGTTTTTTATTCACCAGGACTTCAAGTCTTCTTCCATAGGGCTGCTCTCAATGAGTTCTTCTCATAGTACTTGTATCTGGGATTGCCTCAACCAAAGTGCAACACATCTTGCACTGGGCCTTGTTGAACCTCATTAGATTTTCCTGTGGCTACTTTTTGAGTATGTCTTTGTCCCTCTGAACAGCATCCCTCCCTTCTATTGTGTTAACTGTACCACTCAGTTTGGTGTCATCAGGAAGCTTGCTGAGGGTACACTCAATCCCATTGTCACACCAGTCCCAAGATGGACCCCTGGGGGACAACACACATGATCAGCCTCCTCCTGAACACAGAGCTGTTTGACAACAACCCTCTGGATATGACCATCCAACCAAATTTTATCCACCTAATAGTCCAGCTTTCAAATCCACCTTTCTACAATTCAGAGATGAGGATGTGGTGGAGGACTATGTCAAAGGCCTTGCACAAGTCCAGTCAAACAATGTCAGTTGCCCTTTCTTTGTCCACAAATTCCATCACTCCATCACAGAAGAGCACCATATTGGTGCGGCATAATCTGCTCTTGGTGAAGCTATGCTGGCTGTCTCAGATCACCACACTGTCTCACATGTGCCTTAACATGATCTTCCCAGGCACAGACATGAAGCTCAACAGTCTGTAGCTCCCCAGGTCTTCCTTTCTCCTTTTCTTGAATATGAGACTTACGTTTCCCTATTTCCAGTCATATGTCCATTTCACCTGACAGTCACAATTTTTCAAACATGACGGAGAGCAGTTTGTCACAACAACCAGTTCCCTCAAAACCCTGAGATGCAAGTCATCTGGACATATAGACTTGTACACATTCAGTCTCACAAGGTGGTATCAGACTTGCTTCGATCTAACATTGGGAGACATTTTGCTCCCCCAACCCCCACTTAGATACGCAGGGACAGGAGAGGCATGAGAAGCCTGACTGGCCATGAATACTGAGGCGAATAACTCGTTAAGTACCTCAGCCTTCTCCATGTCTGAGGAAGTCAGCTCTCCCTTTTCAGTTATCAGAAGGGGTACACTCTCCTTTGCTTCTGTGTTCTGCCTGATACATCTAAAGAATCCCTTCTTATTGTTTTTCACATCTCTCGCCGAGTTTGATTCCATCTGCACTTTGGCATTCCTGACTCCAACCCTGCACATTCAGACAGCATTCCTATATTTTTCCCAGGCCACCCATCTCTGCTTCCATTGCTGACACTTTTTTCCCTCAGCCTGGCCAGCAGGTCCTTGCTCAGTCATGCTGATTTCCAGCCTCCTCTCCCTGCTTTCTTATTCAGAGGGATGAAGAGCTCTTGTGCTCTCAGAAAGGTATCCTTAAAGTGCTGCCAGCTCTGTTCTATTCCTTTGTCCCTAAGGACAGTTTCCCAGGGGAGCTCATCCAACAATTTCTTGAACAGTCTGAAGTTCACTCTCCTGAAGTTCAAGGTCCTGACTCCAATCTTTGTCAGGCTCACGTTCCTTCAGATCATGAACTTGATAGGACATGATCACTGCAGCCCATGCTGTCTCCAATATTAACCTCTTTTACGATCTCTTTCACATTGGTAAGCACCAGGTCCAGCAACACTTCACCTCTGGGAGGTCATCGTAAAAGGGCTCCACGAGTCTCCTGGACTGCTTGCAGCCTAGAATATTCATCATAAGATGCGGCAGATTGAGGGCCCCCATTAGCACCTTGTGTTTCTAACTTAGCTGTGCAGTCCCACACTTAGTTGTGGGCAGGCTCGCTATCACTCCCTACCCCCTTATCATACCCCTACCCCATAGTATCATAGCTAGTTTAAAGCCCTGTCATTGAGCCCAGACAGCTCTTGGGCCAGAACTCTTTCCCCTCCTATGACCCAGGTGGACCCTATCAGCAGCCATCAGTCCGGGTGCTGAGTAAATCACCCCATGGTTGAAAAAGCCAAAATTCCTGCAGTGGCACCAGCCATGTATTTATCAGATAGGTTTTCCTTGTCTTCTCAGTATCCCTCGCTGCCACTGAAGAGATAGAGGAAAACACCACCTGTACCCTGACTCTGTCCACTAACTGCCCAGTCCCCTGAAGTCCCTTTTGATAGCTCTCAGGCTTCTCTCAGCAACATTATCATTGCCAGCTTGAGCTATCAGTAAGGGATAATAATCAGATCTGATAATAATCTGATAAGAAGGAATAATAATAATCTGATACAGTCAGCTTTCTGGACTGAGAGTACCTTTATGAAGTTTTTAAGAACCTTTATGACCCCTTCAAATCTCAAAGCCTGCACTTTCAAACCACTTGCAAGCCTGCTTCTTGCAACTGTCAGGAAAGCATGAGTCACTGCTGCTAACCACCACTACTGGGTGGTTCATCACAGGGTGTCGCATCCTCCTGCACAATATGCTTGAGTTGAAAGCCAGAGCACTCTGCCCCCCACAGCTCCACTGTCCCAGGGGCTGCCCTCTGCCTCCCACATCTCACCATTCAGCAAAAGGCTCTTTATTTTGCACACAAGCAGAAGAGTGTTTCAGGCACTATCAGAGCCACTGTCCCTGCTGGACTTTGACCACTCTCAGCCTGGAAGTCTTCGCCTTCATCACTCTGCCCTGTTCCCAGGCTCACTCCAGGCACAGGTGCCTGCTTGCACACTGAGGGATAGATAACCTGGGTTATAAAAAGAATAAATAAATAAATTTGAAGACTATAGAACCCTTCAGATGAAAGGTGTTTAACATTAACAGGAAAGTGTCAACAACTCTGCGGGTTAATTTTATTATCTGTCCTATTCTTGGATACCTGCACCGACCATGCACTTGGTTCCAGCGCTGTTCCCAACATGCATCTGCACTGTTTTTTTCTTCACATTGTTTTCATGCACCTTGCCCTGTCATTGGAAAGCTGAGCAATTCCCTTCTTTTATTTGCATGGGAACATGAAAAGTATTTCTAGAGTGCAGCAACACCTACACCAACTCATTTCCAGTGAACTACAGAAATGCGTCCCTTTTTACACAAAAGCTTCTGTTTGCCTCTCTCTGTACTGCAGTCCTCCCCAGACTGTGAGACCCAAACAAGCACACAACGCCTGCAGGTGCAGCTGCTGGGACAATAAAGAGGCGTATCGTCACCTCCCTGCACACTTACTGGGAAAATATGTTTCCTCAAGGACAGCACCCTCTCTCCCTTCCTCCACTGTTTCCCCAGGAATTACAGAAGCAAAAGGCAGGTCCAGTGTCCCAAAAACATTGGGACAAACAACATTCCAGTTAATGTTTCACAGGACAGCAATGTATTATATATAAGCAGTGCTAAGTCTCACTGTGCCATGTGTACCTGTCAGTCTGAACTACAGAGGTGAGGAGCTTCATTCCCCAGCTCCAAATCTAGTCTCCTTCGCTCTGTCCCAGCTGTTCCGTGGGCACCTGAAGTCTGTCTCTACTCTCTACTCTCTACTTTCACATGCTCCCAGCCCTCTCCCCTTCCCCAGCAAGCCCACTGGCTTCCTTCTGCCTTCCTCTTCTTCCCAGCATAGCAGCCTTTGTAGCTGCTCCACATCTTCCCATTATCATTTTTCCTCCCAATCATCCAAGCTGCGCTGCCTCTTGCCACGTGCCAATAACACAAGGGGCAATAGGGACACCAGTTCTTGTAGAGGAGTGGGGCAGCTCTGTGACTCTGGGAAACAAATAGGGCAGGGATACCAGCAGAGAGATGGAGCATAGCTCTCTATGGAAGGAGAGCCCAGGACACAGAGCATTTAGGCTGAAGGTGTCAAAAGAAGGACAACAAAACTGGTGAAGAGTCTGGAACTCAAGTCTTATGGGGAGTGGCTGAGGGAACTGGGGTTGTTCAGTCTGGAGGAGGCTTCATGGAGACCTTATCGCTCTCTACAACTGCCTGAAAGTAGGTTGTGGCTATGTGGAGTTGGCTTTTTCTCCCACATAACAGTGATAGGACAAGAGGGAATGGCCTTGGGTCGTACCAGGGAGGATTCAGGTTGGATATTAGGAGAAGTTTCTTCTGAGAAGGAGTGGTGAGGCATTGGAATGGGCTTCCCAGGAAGGTGGTGGAGTCACCATCCCCGGAGGTGCTCAAGAAACATGGAGATGTGACAGTGAGGGATATGGTTAATGGGCATGGTGGGGATGAGCTGACGGACTAGGCAATTTTCATGGACATCTTTTCCAGCCTTACTACTGCTATAATTTTATGTCCCATGCTCCTGCCATGTTCAAGGAAACACAAGTACTGCCTGAGAGGACAGCCCAAGATGGGAACCCCGTGTACCATGTGAGTGCCAACTGTGGATACTCACAAGGCAGAGGTGTGGGGCAGTGTGAGCTTGGGGACAACACAAAGGCATGAGGGTCATGGGAGTCAGCATGAAGATCTTCACTGCATAGCACCAAGGAGCACAGCTACAAAAACATTTGTTGACACTCTTGCCAGAGGTGTTAGAGAGTCTCAGCTGGCACTCCAGGAGGGAAAAGGAGTTCACGTCTCATCTTAACACCCTTTGGATCCTATCTGGAGTTTTGATTTTTCCTCCTCCCCAGTGACAAGCACAGGAGCTGCTGTGAAATGATGAGTCATAGCTGCAGGCTGCAAGGGGAAGGCAAGGTAAAAGGAGAGCAGGAAAAGAGCCAGACAGAGCAAGAAAGGCTGCTGTCACCACTTAGTTCCAAGTCTGCGCTATGCAGCCACCTCTGGCTTCCTTGCTGAGCCACACACATATACTACCTTCAGCTTTGCCTAGCTAAATCCACAGGGTGAGAAGGAACATGGGAACAGCCACCCTGTGATATGCAGTCCTAAGAACAGCATGAGCTTTTTGAACCAGAAGATGTGAACTACCCCCTGTAAAGGTGACAAGTTGGGAAGTGCATTTGTTGAGCAGCTAATTTAGATTTAAGAGGAAAGCAGCACTTTCAGAAGGCCAAGAGGAACACGTCTGGATCAAGATATGCTAAAATTGCCTCTCCTGTTGCCTTTCAAGAAAATTGGCAGCAATTTCCCATCCTGGCTGATCTGCCTCACCATATGTCCCATCCCAAGTGGCATCACAAATACACTGGGAAAAATCCTCCTGTACCAAATATTTTACACACATACGTAGAAAGACGTGTCTTTCAGGGAGCTGATTTGATTGCATCTCATATACTTTTCATACAGAAATCTAAATATGGATCTGACACTGCCACAGACATGGGGCACCTCCTCCAGCAACACAAAGTGTGGCAGAAACACACCTGGATAGATCTTCAACACTGATGTAGAGCAGGACAGGGATTTCACAGGTTGCTGCTCAGTTATGAGTGGGAAGCAGTTTTCCCAGTTTACAAAGTATGTTCACAGTTTCACAACCATACCTGCTCCATGACAAAGCCAATGCTGTTGTTCATGGCCTTTTGTCAAAGACTCATGACAAAGACAGCCAGCTCCCAGCAGTGTGGAGACCTTGCTGGTGCTGCAGCACAGTACAGCTTTCCTGCTTCATCCAAGTGATAACTTTAAACCCCAGCCAGTCATACAGCAGACACTAATTTCAGTTAAACTGATCTCCTCTATCCTTGCCTGGATTGTAACTTGTTTCTGGTTCAAATTGTGGCACTTATTCCCACCAGAGAACTTCACTTTCAATTAATCATCCTTTTTTTTTTTTTACCAAAACCAAAAGCAAAATGCTGTCACTTAAAAATGCTCAGCCATTTCTACATGAAAACATGCTGAGGATTGCTTATCTCAGAGTTTCTACCAGAGCTGACAGTTGCTGAAATATAGGCACTAGGATTGCTAGTGTTGACAAGGCTTTAAAGCATCATCACACTGAGTAGCCATTAGAGGTTATATTTCAATGGAAGTAATGTAATTCAATTACCATCACTCTTCAGCATGTGCCATCTCTGGAGGCTGACAATAAGCCATATCATCCATCAGATTTTAACCTGAACTTTGCATTCTGGCCCTATAGATTGCCACTTCTCCATTATGAATGGATTCATATTTTTAGCCTCATTTATTAGGGAAAAGAGGTTATCCAATTACACTGTCCATCCGTCTGCCTGCCTGCCTGCCAGCCCTCCTCAGCTTTTCAACCAGTTTCAATCAAGAGGCAAAGGTCTTCAAGAAAATTAAGTCCCTATCAGTTTTGCAACTAATCAGAGGCAGAGTAAAGTAAAGAAATCATTTGAACATCCCACCTGGGAGCTCCATGCAAACCAACAATCCAGCAAGCATGGACATCTAACACTGCCTCTCTACGTGCTAGGCACACAAAAGCCCAGGGAAATTGTGTTACTGCAGGGAGAGAAGGTAAGGGAGGTCCATGCCTGGGAATGAGACACAAGTCCTTAGGAAAGTGGGGCTTTGTGAGCACTGCTCTTCATGGAACAACTGTTTTATCAATACAGTAGTAATTTACAAAGAATTTCTTATGCATATTAGCCAAAAAAAAAAAAAAATCACTCTCACAAAACACAAATTACACAAAAAAAAAAACAATGTAACATTGGCTTTCCAAGCCTATGCATTTAAGCTCTACCAATACCAGCCACATCCACAATTCTTTTTCTGAATATCTGAAACATAGAACAACTTTACTGTTTCACTGACTACGTGTATTCTTCTAAATGATTCCTCCTACTGATAGTTTTCAACCTTACTGATTCACAGTACTATTGCTCTTCTGCCTTTGTACTGCCATAGAAGTACTCCTAACTTGGCTACTTTATGCCATGGATCAGCTGCACAATTACTCAAGATTTATGAAAACTTATTCACTTTTCACAGGCTATTTGTGTGCATCTGTCATTGCATCTATTCCTTTTCTCTCTTCCCCTCCATCCTTGCAACCTTTTCCTCCTCCTCCTCCCTCATACTGCCATTTATTCTAAAGCCCTTTCTTTTTGCTATTCCCACTCACTGATTCCTGTCATCTCAGTATCTCCCCTTTTCCTCCTTCTCCACACATTCTCCATCCCTTGCCCCTCATTTGCCACTTCTTCTTCTGCCTCCCACATACACTTTCACGCTGTGCGCCTTCTGGCTTCTTCCTCTAACTTACTGTTTGCTCAGAAGATGGGCTGTAGATGCCCCATCCCTGGAGACACTCTAGCTAAGGCTGGACAGGCTCTGGACAACCTGACTGAGCAGAAGTTGTACCTGTTCATTGCAGGGAAGTTGGAATACATCATCTTTAAAGTTCCTTTCCTCTCAAATGATTCTATGATTCTGTGGTTGATTCTAAGGTTGATTCTGTGTCTCTAAGATAGTCAATTTCCATTCCTCCAAGAAAGAGATCAGTCAAACTGGACATCTTGTGACACTTCTAGTCTTGTTTCCTCTCACCACTCTATAGATCATGCATTGGGAAGCTGGACTCTCACTCCTGCTCTCATCTGCCCATCATCATTTTCTCACATCCCTCCCACTCTCACACTTGTCCCACTTTTCCCAGTCATCATTTCCAGTTATTTCCCAGTTACCCCCCTGTGATACAAGAGACTTCAGTCACATCCAAGACCATATTGTCAATTCAGCTCTTTACTGAATATTTTTCCCTGCAATGTTCATGCCCTGCCTCTGGTTGACCACTTTCCCTCTGTGCCTCTGAAGAGCCCCAGTGCACAAAGCCTCCCTTCACTTCAAACATTTGCCTTCCCTCCAGATCTCTTCCTCTAATTCTTGTCATTGTTGGAAGCTGGCACTTGTTCTAGAAGTGGTTGCCTTCTATTGTCTGAAAAGTTATCTACTCCATGTCAGACACCCACTGCCCACAATGTATCCCACTGGGAACACCAGTGCACAGCAGATGTCCAAAGGAAGGGACATACAGCACACACACACACAGCTGGGTGGCCATCCTACTCCCACTGCAGAAGCACCAAGCCTTACTCCTGCCCCAAGCCCACCACCAGCTCCTGCTGAGAGCCCACAGGAAGCACCAGCTGAACTTTCAGGACATGACCACGCAATCTTTTGCCTTCTTTTACAATTTATAACTTTTATCTACTCTTCATTTTCTCATCCACCCTTCACCTCCCCCTCGACTTGCTTTTGTCAATTCCTGGCAAGTTCTCTGCCCACACACAAAACACAGTGACTTTGTCTCATTTCAGTCTCTACAGAAAGGACACTTTTGCAAACCCTGCAGTACATCCTTCAGTCTTCAGTGGCCAGCAGTCTCCACTCTTTATACCCATATTTCCATCAGTCCACATTATCATTCATTCTTGTTTTTGTCACCAATTTCTCTCCCTTCCATGAAACTTGTTTCTTATTAGACATTAAGATTTCTCAAGCAGAAGCAGTGCTCACACAGCAACAAGGCCTTGCAGGAGCTCCCAGGTATTCTTACCACAGAACAGAGGGATTAGAACCTCCTAGGACAGGTAGGGACTTACCGAGCCGTAGAGCTCCCCTTTCTCATTCATTCCAAGGTAGAGTCCGCTGTCTACTCCTCGGATGCTGACCAGGCCCACTGCTATACTGATGAACTCCAGTATACCTAGAACATACAGGAAAAAGCACACAATGTACACGTTGTACACACTGGAAGGTTTTTTCCCAGATGTGACTGATCCCTCAGTGACAATCAGCTGGTGCCAAGGGCCTGCTTTCCCTTTTCAGAACTGGTTGAACGAAGATGAGGAACAAATGGATGCACCTTAAAATATGATGCTCGAATGGTGAAGTCCTTTAATCTCTGCTCAAAGGATGCACTGCAGACAGTATTAATGTGCCAAATTAAACAACTATTCTCACACTTTCTTGTCATTTCTGAACACAAAACTAAAGCTCAGCCCTACTGTAGACTTGTTAGCATTGTGATTTGCGCAACACATAAAGCATTCTGTGAAAAAAACTGAGTTTTGGGACAGACAGAATTACCACTATTAAAGCACCTATGAAATCTGTCTTGCCACGTAAATTTTAAAGAAAAAGAGAAAAAGAAAAAAATAAAACAACATTTGAGTCAGCATTGTGAGATGAAAATAACTTTATACATGGAGCCAGAACTCTACTTCCAGGCATCAATGAATCAGGAATACGTGGAAAGGTTTACTCACAGTGTCATCTTCAGAGGCTTGAGAAATGAGATCTGTAGCACAGTCCAGAGGCTCACCCTATTCCTCTAGATATTAGGTATTCTCACTGGTATGGTATTTTTTTACTCATCTCAGACTTGAAAATCGAAATACTCTAAACCCAAAGGATAGTGTATGAACAGTTACATCCTCTTGTACAGGCAGCAGTGAGCTCACACAGACGTTTGTGCCCCGCAGACAGGGCATTCTGCAGACAAGCTCTCCCTCCTGCAGATCTCCCAGGTTCAGCATCCATGTGCCCAGTACTGAGAGAATCAACTCAGGTACCACCTCCTCTGCGTCTGAGCTCTGGGTTTCTGGCAGCCTTTCCATCTCGGTGAGGATGCTACCAGCCAGACCTCACTCACAGCCAGAACTGTGTGGAACCAATGGGGATCATTCCCTATTCCAGACTGTTCATGAGGACCACAGAGTGACCCAGCCCCACTCAGAAGCACCACACGGCCGCACTACGCTGCGTTCCAAGCCACAAAGTAAAAGCCCAGCGCAGCATTTCCAATAGAGTTTGTGAATTCTCATGTCTAAGCCCACCACATAACTATTTTAAAAGCTCGTTGGGAATTATATTTGCATGAAACAATAAAATAACAGCATAGTATGTGTTGAGCCTCACGTGGCCAATAAAAAAGCACTTTCATGGATTTTTGGAACAATTAATTTGGCATCTCCCACAAAATAGTTGCGCACTAATCAATAGCAGGCATGAATCACATAAATTTAACAAAGCACGAGCTGAAGCCAACAGGGAGAATTTACAGCCAAGCTAATGTAAAGATGAAATGTATTCCCTGCAAGGGACTATTGATCATTGCCTTATATATTATTCAGCACTACAAACGCCACAGTCTATTGTTTTGATAACCCTGCTTTAAGGGTTCATCTTAAATTATTCTCTACTTATGCACAAATCTTAAAACACTGGGAGGAAATTTTTAGAAATTACAGAGTTTTTTGAAGCCATAAAAAGTGGCTGTTTATCTGGTGTGCTCAGTATCACAGATACAAGCGATCCATTGAAACAATCCAAACATTCCCGCTCTCTCCGGCAGTGCAATACAGCCAGACTTCTTACCAAAGCTTTTTCCCTAAAGCTTTTACCAAACGATCACATTACTCGATATGTATTACCAAGCAACTTGAACTGAAGTTAGATGTTATGTGAAGCATTATCCCATGCTGCAAGTTAGTGAGTCTGGCATCTTTCACGTCGATACGAATGTAGACTCTAATTGCTGTCCTCATTGCAAACATTTGGGCGCATGCTGCTTAGTGTGTCAAGGGAACAAAAAGCACTGTCACGTCCCATTGCAAGAGTACCAAGAGAATTTAAGGTACTTGGCAAAGAGCATCCACATATTTGGGATCAGAATAGAGATTTGCTCATCTGATGCTCATTGCATCAGAAGCCTCTTAGCAGCATTATTCAGGAGACTATCTGGGGCCAATCGTGCAGTCATAAGCAAGTTGGAGTGTTGCATGGTTTGGCCCAAACTTCCATGTTTTTTTTCACTTTATCATTTCTGTAACATACACACAGAGCGCAGCACCTGAACCAGATATTAAAATAGACATCCCTCAAAATGAGGCTGGGCCAAAGGAAAATCAGGACAGCTCCAAATTTTATAAGCTACGGCCCTATTAATAGCTGACAGTGGGGAAGAGAAGAAAAGGAGAGAGGAAATGCACCTCAGTACACGGAGTCCTGAGCGTCCTCTTGTCAGACAACAGACATTTACTATAGTGAAACCGCTCCAAGGGAAGGCTCAGCTCAGGCATGGAACAGCACACCAAGCACGTGGGGCCTGTCTTACCGCCATCCCATCACAGGTCCCCCACAAAAGGTGACATTGTGACTTCCACAGGACACGCTTCCCCCAGCTTTAAGCAATGAGCATCTTTGCAACTTCCTTGGTTCGTTCTGCCCTTTGGACATTTTGGTCATTGGCTATATATAGACTCTTTTCCTGTTGTTGGATCAAAGCAGCACAGCTTCAACTGGGCATTCTAAACAGCAGCTACAGGAGGAGGCCGGAGGGGATCTGCGGGCAGTACGTGGGGTGCTGCAGTGCGGTTGGCATCTGCGGAGGGGGGAACCGAGAGGAGAAGGGAGCGGAACTGGGGCTTTCCCCCCGCCCCCAGCTCTCAGCAGCCCCGCTCGGGCTCTCAGTGACAGAGATCTCAGCCCGGACGCACCCGCGTGTCCCAGCTGTCACCGCTCCTCCCACTCCCCCGCCCTGTTCCAATTAAGGGACCGAAGCGCAGACAGCCCCCCCCCAGGAGCCAGCGGGGCCTCGCTTCACTTCTAGGCTGTCTCAGCGTTCATCGTCCCCGCACCCTCTTATGGGAGCACTTAGGGAGAGCCGCGCAGACCCTCCCCAGGGGATGGACCGGCGGGTGGGTGAGGGCCGCTCCTCTCCCCTGTAAACCCACCCCCTTCGAACTCACCTCCGTAAACCCACTCCCCACAAACCCGCCTCCATTTCCCCAGCCCCAGAGGACTCAGCCCCCTGTACTCATCCCTGCCCTGCACCCAAAGCTCGGGGAAGGCTGCAGCCCCGATCCGCGCCCCCGCCCCCAGCTGCACCCTAAGGCGGAGATGCACCCCCCGGCCACAGCCGCGCCCGCAGCCGCTGAGCGCCTCGGTTCCCTGCGGCAGCAGCACGGCAGCACGGCACAGCAGGTACCAGGGAGCGGATTTCACCTGCTGACAGCTTTTTTTCCCCCCTTTTCCTGCACGCTCCTATTTTTTTTTAATGCTGTGCATGCAGTCCTTGTGCTGACGCACAGGGGCACGCCTCTCCGCTCTTACAGAGTTCCTGAATTTACAATGACTCCACTGTGTGGCAAATGCTCTAGACGAAAGGAGACTGCATCAAAAAAAAAAAAAAAAAAAAATCCTTTTGTCACCCAGATGAGATAATACGGCTTTGATCATCCATAACTGCATTCCGGGGGGAACTGGGCCGTGCCCTCCCGGGGAGCTTTTCCCTCCGAGATGGACATCTCCGACTGCTGCTGCCGCTGCTGCTGCGGGCATTGCGAAACGCCGGGCTGCCGGAGCCGGGCGAGTAGAGACACACAACATGGCTCGGCTTATTGTATGCCACAGGCACGCATCCAACATCGCATCACAAAAGAATTGCTCTTATCTGATGTCTCTCCAGAGGGGTGTGTGTGTGTGCGCGCGCGAGCGGGGAGGGGGATTCCCACCGCACAGAGCCCCGAGAAGAGTTTGCGCGCAGCCCCCGGGGTTCTCTTTGTCCTTATTCTTGAAGGAAAACTTCCTCCCCCCACCAGAACCCCCCGTTCACGCAGGTTTCTCTCACACGCTCCGAGGTTCCGAGTTCGCCGCTCCCCCTGGGCAGCCCCCGGACATCACCACCCCAAAACCCGAATAGCGACCGCCGCTCGGGTCACCTCCGGGCGGACACAGAGGCAGCGCCGCGGCACCGGTACGGCGCCGGTACGACACCGCCGCTCCCTTCCCCGCACGCAGAGCAGCGCGGAGCCCCAGCGCATCCCGCGGCTCCGGCTGCGCGCTGGGGGGGCACCGAGAGGGGAGAACCGAGAGTCGTAGCCTGAGGAACCACATAGATGAGGACAAATAATGTTAAAAAAAAAAAAATTCTACGTAATGCCTGGGGTGCAATAGAGCTGCCCCCGGAGCCCCCCAGCAGCGGCCGCCAAGCCATTTTTAAAGGCAGGGTTCCGCAGGCAGCAGCCGGCGGCTCCCGCCCTCCCCCCCCCCTCCCCGCTAACACCAAGGTGCCCCGCGGTGCCGCCGCGCTGCCCTCCACCTGCCGGGCCCGGCCCCGCGCTGCGCTGCGCGGTGTGCGCGCAGGGAAACCCGCGGGGGTGTGCGTGTACTGTGCGGCTGAGTCTCCGTGTGTCAGGAAAAAAAAGCACCGTGGGTGAGAAATTCCTCCATTCCCCGCGCCGCGCGGTCACTTTGCGCACTTTCTCTCCGCTCCGCTCCCCCCCAGTGCGCGGGGCGACGGAGATGGGCGCAGAGCCCCTCCGCGCCCTGCGGGGATTCCCTCCCGCAACACCGCGATCGCCTACACGGCTCACAAAGCCGTAAAACGCAGTTTAGATACCGCTCAACATCTGGCATTAAAACACGAGAGGAGGAAAGAAAAAAAAAAAAAAAAAACAGCAGGAAAAAAAAAAAAGCCTTCACCACGGGACTTTGTTTTTACGACCGAGTGCGCGCTGTCAGGTTGGGTCGCTCCCGAGTTAACTCCTTCCCGCAGCGCGGAGCGCCGCGCCTTACAGCCTGGCGCATTCCCCTCACCCCTCCGTAACACACAGCCCCGGCTCCCCCGGGCGCTCCGAGGCGCTTGGGTGCGTTCTGTCCCCGGCCCCAAGGCAGCTCAGTTCCCCCCTCCCCCCCTCTCCGGGCTCCGGGGTGCGGGCAGAGTGCGGAGCCCTCCGCCGAAGCCACAGAGAGACCGAGAGCCGCGGAGCGCTGCGGGATCGCCGCGGGAGGGGCGCACGCTTCGCCGGGAGAGCCCCGCACCGAGCGGGGGGGGCCGAGGCCCGGGCAGGTAACCGGGAGGGAACCGAAAGAGGAAAACCCTCGTGCATTTGCGTACGGGACGGCGGCCACTCCCTTCGGGAAAGTCGGTGCGTTTTAAATCGGAGCGGTTAATGATTAAAGCCCCTTTAAACTCGCGAAATCGCGGCGCTCCGGTGAGACGTCCCGAGCGAAATTTCCTCCCCGCGTGGATCGGAGCGGAGCTCGGCCCCCACCTCGGTCCGGCCCCGCATCCGCCGCACCCCGCAGCGCTCCGTTCGCCCCCGGGCAGCGCCGCGGCCCCTCTGCCCGCCGCCCACCCCCCCCCCCCCGCCCGCGGTCCCAGCGCGTTATTCCATCACATGACCCCTCAAGGGTTAAGGAGAGTACCTACCGAATCGGCTGTGGTCTTGCCTGGTGCCCTGGATAGTACCATTGGGGAAGATTTCTAAATGAAATCCAGTCCTGCAGTAGAGCTGCCTCCGCCTGAGGATCCCCTTTAAATGGTCCAAGTCCGTGACCGCGGGGCCCCTGGGCAGCCCACCTGCCTCAGCCTGGCCCAGGTGGTCACTGAGCAAAACCGGGCTGTCCGCCGGCAGCGCGGGCACGTTCCCAAAGGGCACCGCGTCCTGCACACCGAAATAGTTCCCAACTTCACCTAAGGGAGCCATCAGAAGATTCTGCTTTTAGAGAATAAGAATAAACAGTAATGATGGTGCCAAACCCAGGAGATATAAGATAGGTATATTCCACTCCTCTCCCCTCCCTAGCGCGGTTACAGAGAGAATGTTCTTTCTTCAATCCATTAAACGCATAAATAAAAGTAATATTCTGCTTTGACTGGTACAGGTTCAAGGTCAAACCAGTTAGTCTAAGAAACCACCACTTTATACTCACACACTGACATATTTATAAACATATAGATGTGTATATCTATAGAAACGCATATATCCCCAGCTCTTAGCAAGCAATAAGGTCTTCAGCCCATCCAACCGTAATAAAGAAAAAAATCCGTAGTTTCTCCATTTGGTTTAAGAATAGAATGACCATAGCAACTTAAATACCTAGGCGGTAGAGGGGTTTTTTTAAGATGCACAGGCTACGTCAGGATTTATGGATTCTGACTCCAGAAAGGCATGCGCTGTTTTTACTCTATAACAGACTGCATACATCAGCATGAATCCCGCAAAGGGGGAGGGGGGGATCTCACGGTGTTGGCTGAGATAAATCCAAAAAAAGAAAAAAAAAAAAGAAAAAAAAAAAAGAAAAAAAAGAAAAATGCGGAAAAAAAAAAAAAAAAAAACTTTTGACGTCCAATTCTATTATCCAGAATTCTCAGGAGGCTCAGCAGATGTCCACTGGTTTGGGGGTATTGCCGATCCACAAGCAAAGCAGCACCATACAAGTGCTGATGTCTCTCTTGGCTGGCTCGGAACAGGTGTTGCTCCTGCAGGGCTCCCTGGGCAATGTTGTACTCCAGCACTGAGCTGCGGCTCTTGACTGTGGATCTCCATCCAGCACGCAGAGTGGCGCAGGAAGAGGCATTGGGCTGGGTTTAAGGTAGTCCTGAGTGCTGCTGGAAGGATTCTGCGAGGTCCTAGCGCTCAGCCCTACCTGCTGCAATACAGAACCGCTTCCAGCGCCGGGCACAGCGCTTACTGCTCTGCGGCAGCGCGGGCGGGGGGGCACCGACCACAAAGAAACCACCGCGAGAATTATTTTTCTTTTCCCGTGGGCTGTGCTTCGGGACCCACTCAGCATCCCCCACGACCCCTCCCCATATTTACACCCAAGTGGGCGCAAACTCAAATTGGCACTGCCAATGGGAAGTTTGGATAAATTTTATATCTTTTTTTTTTTTTTTTTGGGGGGGGGGGGGAGGCGTGGTTCAGTGCCACTCCACATGGTTTCCCCTCCCCCCACGATCCCGAAGCCCTCCCCGCAGTGCCCCGCGCTGATTTTCGGGGATGCTCCGTGTCGCCACAAGGTGCCCCGAAGCTTCAGGCCCCCGCCGCCCGCAGCGCTCGGGGCACCCTGCGGCGCCAACAGTGTTCTCCTCCCGCATGCAGAAGTTATTTAAAACCGCCAGGAGAGAGCCACTGGAAGCGGGGTGAGGGGAGGAGGGAGAGGGGGAGAGGATTTATGTTTCTTCTGTGATGTCGATGATGGATGTTATTGTTGTTTCGCCGCGCTCCGATATAGCTGCATTAATTAGCAAAGGGACAGAAGGGTCTCTCTCCTTCTGGAAGAGCTCGAGGACCGGGCTCAGTGCAGAGGCTCTTTGGGATTAAATGCAAAACCTGAAGACAGGCTCTTTTATTTATTTATTTATCTATCTATCTATTTTATTTTATTTTTGCAAGGGAGAGAGAGGGAGGGAAAAAAAAAAAAAAAAAAAAAAAAGAAATGCAGTATCATGGGAGTGACTGTACGATGATGATGCGCACCCCAGAGGTGGCAGGGCACAGGAAGGTCCCTTGGTGGAGAATGGAAACAGAGCCCTGGGAAAGGAGAATTTCACAAAGGGAATATTTAAAAAATGCTCGACTCTGTGCATATCTCCCTGCTGGGGTGGAACAGTTCTCCCAGGCTTCCCCACCACCGAGCCAGCAGCCTCACTGCATCATCCCTTGTCACCCCAACTTAACGCTTGGGAGGAAGGAAGCGGACTCCCATTATCCATGTCTATGGGGAAGGCTGGGTCCTAAACCCCCAAGGATGTGCAGGGAGCGGAGGTTCTCCAACCCTTTCAGTCACTTGCATTGGTCCATATTTCCATCTGAAAGATGGGATTCAGAAGCTTCAGAGCAGGGTCCCATCCTGCCCATCCTGCACAAGCCTACCAGGAGCAGCAGTTCCGTGTCAGCTCGTGCAAGAGCCAAGCAGCACCCCCACCCCAAAGCAGGGACGTCTCCGGTCATGTTCCATGGCATTTGCCATATATATCAGGTTTAAGGACACTCCTCGCACACACAATGGGTGTATCAGTGTGAACAACTGCAGAATGACTTGGGAAAAACTGCAGAACTCGCCATGTCAAAAATCATTACTCTTTATCAACTTGATCACGGCAGCACCCGGAGGCCCCGCTCGGGGATCACAGTCCCATTGTGCTGGATACTGTAGACACATGTAATCAGAGAGATGGTCTATGCCCAAAGAGCTTATGATCTTAACCCATGATGAAAGACAACAGGTGTATACCACAGACACATGGGGGAAGGATAAGGGAAAAGCAGCGTTGAGAATAAAAAGCAACAGGCTTGGCCAATGGCAAGAGTTGTGCGGCAGAAGGAAGTTTTAAGGAGATTTGAAGGAGAACAATAAAGCAGCTTTATGGTTATTAATGGGAAGCTTTTTCTATGCATAATGTGTAACTTGGAAGAGAACATAAAATTGCTTGTTAGGAAATTGGGCTGCTGAGGAGTGAAGGCTTGTGCCACTGGCAGAGAAAAAGGGAGTATCTCAGAGCGGCCAAAGGGCCTGGGATCTGCAGTGCTGCTCCTTCTGGGAACAGCTGAGCTCCTTCCAGTGCCTTAAAATTTACAGTCATAGCCCCAGAGAAGAGAGGGAATTTTATTTTTTTCTCTAGACCAGGTTTCATTATTTTCTATCTTGTACTTTAGGCCAGCATACCTCATGAAAAATATCTGAAGGTAAGAAGGAGGTATTGGCATCGTTATTTTTTATTTTTTTTAGGGAACTTAAAAGAAAGCCCACATATTATTGGCTCTAGGAAGTTTAATGTTATAAAAGTGTTATCTAAGTTGAGGCTTTGATGTCTGAATTACTCATAAGTATCAAAGCCACACATGAATTATGCAGGACATCCCCAAAATTATACCCATCTGTGAGTAGGTGGTGTTCCAACCCTGCTTCACATAAAATCTATGTGTGATGTGTAATGTCAAACTTTCCCCTTACAGAAGTACGGCTTCGCTGATAGCTCAGGCTGTATTAAAAACCTACACTTTTATCCCCAAGACTCAGAGGCATCCCCAGCTCCCCTCAACTAGAGATTCACACCCACTTCCTTTATACCCTCCTGGAATTAAAGACTGCATCCGCCACAGTGACTCATCTTGAGCTTCCTCATCAGCTTTGTGCAGGATTTTAGCTCCAGCTAGTAGAGCTGGTCAGAAGGATCCTGCATTTCTTAAGTAGTTCCTGGCACATGTTCTCCTCACACACACTGTGCTGATGTGACACCTCTGGCAAGCTTCAGGCATCATGACTTCTTTTTTCTTAACTATTTCACCTGTACTCTGCGAAACCATTGAGATTAATAAGAAATCGTGACATAACAAATAGTGAATGTCATTAAAAAAAAAAAAAAATCAGACTGCCATAAGAATTTGTTTTGTTTTGTTTTCCATACAGTGCATGGCATCCTATTCTGAACCTACAATACAACCAACCTGCTTATTTCCCAGTCCTGCAGATGAAGGATTGGAAGATTTGTACAAGTAAATGAGAGGTTCTACAACTTTCCAGTGAGACAGATGGCATTTGCCAATGTTACTAAAATGCCTTGAGTCAGCAAACTGTAAAAAGCTGCCTTTGCATAAATAGAAAATAGTACAGAAATTAATGTTCATTTCAGATTTGTTTACAAACTGGAATTCTTAAGGTATTTTGGAAGCGTGGTATAAACATGAATGTGATAAGAGCATAATTCATCTTACATCACTTCAATCTGCAAAAATGGAGACATCTAGATAACTTGTTCTTTAATGCAGAGAAATGGGAGCAATTTTAGGGCACAAATCATCTGGCCTATTTGAGGCGTCCACTTTAGGATGACATGACTCATGCACTAAAGATGCTTAATTCTTTCCTGTGTATGAAGGAAGCCTATATTAGATATAGACTTCTCCATGACAGAGGTCTAGATAGGGCTGGATGGGTCCCACCTGCTGTGCCATACATGTGATTCAGCATTTCCCCAGAACGGATGGTGAGAGCATTCAACTATTAATACAGCCGCACAAATTAATCCTCCACATAAAACTCATGTCGTCTCAGCAAGGAAAATCCACTGAAACGCATGATTGCGAAACGTGAGGTTACCTGGCAGTAAATATTTGTGAAAACCTATTACCCGTGAGACTTAAGTTGATTGGATTAACTTAAAAAGTGCCTATGGATTTAGGAAAATTGATGTAGAGGAATGTCTTTGCTTTCTTACTTCAGAATTGGTAGGAAAAAAAAAAAAATAACAGGAGAAAACATGACCCTCTACCCCCCCCCAAAAAAAATCTTGTAGGAATCTATAGGCCTATTTCACAAGAGGTGCGCCCCATTCCCACATTTTCAGATGAGGGGATTATAAAACATAACACAGCTGAGATGTAATACTGCAATAAAACATGGGCACCAGAGTCAGCACACACGCACGGCTGCAGCGCGCTGTCTGAGGAGGATTTCTTACGCTGTTACGGTGCTCTGCTGTGTACAGAAATAGGTGAGCAGTCGTTAAGCACGGCAGGCTGCGACCTCTGAGACTGTCCCTGGGAGGAAGCTATCACGTTACATCTGTTAAGACAGCTGAAGTACGAAAGTAATAATGTCATTATTGGTCAAATACAGCGCAGCGCTTTGGCACAGGTATGGATAAAGCCTCTTGGAACGCTGTATGCCTTGGTGACACGTGAAGGCACGCAAGATGCTGTTAATGCGAACACCGACAGACCCGTTTCTCTGAGGCACGCCCCGTGCAGGGCGCACAGCGGGTTCCCCACGTTGCTGGGCACCCCTCCAGCCGCGATGCCGGGGCAGACGTGAGGCGCAGCCGTGCGCAGGCCGCGGTGCCCGGCAGGGATGAGGAGGGCTCAGCCCTCAGCCGCCGGCGCTTCTCCTTCGGGCGCTTCGCCTTTACAGAGAAGGTGCGGCCTCCCTACGCCGGAGCACCTCGGCAGCCCCGGGCCGGGCGCAGGCCCCGCTCCCCGCCCCAGAGCCGGCTGGGACGTGCCGCCCCTGAGCCGCCGCGGCCCTCCGCTTCGGAGCCTCCGGGCCGAGCCGTGCCCGCCCGCGGGCCTCCGCGGCACCCGGAGCGGCCGTAACGCGGTCGGCCGCGACGTATCCCGCTGCCCGGCCCGGGGCCCGCCCTCGCCCTCCCCCAGCGCACATCCATCCCCGCGAGGCCGCGGCCCCTCCTCGCCGCGCTCTCCCCGCCGCTCGCCCCGAGAGGCCGCCGCGCCGCGCTCCCTCGTTCCCCCGGGCCGGGCGGGAGACGGACTGCGGGCGGGGGGCGGCCGGACAGGGCCGGGGGCACGGCCCCGCCGCGCTTGTGCGGGGCTCTCTTGCCCTCTAGCGGGCAAAGGCAGCGGGGCGGCCCCGCGGTGCTCCCGGCGGCCTGCCGCTCTCCTCGGCCCTCCCGCCTCCGTCCCCGCCCGCGCCAGAGACCCCGGGCCAGGGGACGCCGCCGGTGACCCGTCCGTGGCGGGCTGTGCCGGTGGGTGGGGAGGGGTCCCAGAAGAGCTCCCCGCCGAGGCAAGGCGCTGAGCAGGCGGCCCCAGCGCCCAGCGCCATGCTGTGCCGCGGGAGCGTCCTGTCCCTTTCCAGATTCACGTCAGTGAAAACTTTGGCTTTTCCCACGTTATTTCAAATGTGCTTTCTCCATCTAACAAAACGTTTTCCACCATCCTCAGGAATTCTCGTGTTACAAGTATGGTTTAGAAAATGTATATCTTTTTAAGGCTGTCTGTGGCTGATGTTCCTCTTCCAGTCTATCTCTTAAACATTCCTATTTTGTCAACCAGTTTCTGTTCTCTCACCATTTTGAAATTATTACTATTATATATTGCATTTTTGATCTGACTGTTGTAATCACTGAACTGTAGGTTCAATAATAGAATATTAGAAAAATATTGCCCTTTTTCTTGTTTTTCTTTTTCTTCTCTTTTTCTTCTTAATCTTTTTCTATTTTGTTTTCATCTTTTCCTTTTTCTTTTCCTTCTTCCTTTTCCTAAAGTACATAATTTGTCTCCTCTCAGTTTTATTTGTAATTTTCCATTCTTTGGGAAGCCCTAATATCTGTAGGGTGCTTGTCTTCCCTGGTTGTGGCTCCATGAAGCTGAGCCATGACAAGAAATCCCTCCATTTGCTGGTAGCAAATGTAGTCAGGTCACTTGGAATGTAATCCCTTGGAAACCTCCACTCTGCTACAGTATTATAATCCTCTGTAATATTTTGCATGCCTGTGTCTCTTTCATTTGCTTAAACACTGTCCAATTCCTTTCTTGATAACTAACATATTTTACATGTTTTTGATTGTTGATTTCTTTAATCATCCTGCCACTATTTCACAATAACACACCAGCATAGCGTGTAACTGCACTCTGATTCAGTGATGTAAAGAGAGAGAAAATAATATAACCATTTTATTCAAATAATTACTCTAGATATGTACTAATGTTTTCCTTTTAGCTGGCCAAGACAAAAGCATCTCTGACTAGAATCCAGACTCAGTGTTACCTCAGTTTGTTTCCCCTGAATTTTTTGCTTTTGCCAAGACTAGAGACTCCTCCCTCTAGGACATGGAGTGAAAGGGATGCTCAAGCAAAGACCATATTTGTGGGGAGCAGAAGGACTGTATGATTCCTAAGCCATTCCCCATGGAGGACAGCAATGTTCTGTTTTATTTCTGTTTTATTTCTGTTTGCCCAGTCTGAAGAAGTTTATAATGAAACTGGACAAAAGTATGAGAAGGAATGCTTTACATTTTGGAGAGTGGAAGGTCATGGAAAATGCATTCCATCTTTTGGGTTCGAGGAACTGTGTTTGACATGTTTGATTCTCTAATTAAAGTAAGAACATAAGTAAGTTGTTCTAAGAGATTTGGGTACGGCTATGCCACCGCCTTCTCTGAGACAACAGCAGTGGAAACACCATTTGGGGAGTACATGTGTTCCAGGCCACTTAGCACAATCTGTTCGTCTGGTTGTCCCCTAAGAACCACAGCCTCTGGATTAGGGATGTCAGAAGGTACCTTGCTCTATACTCCCACTACTATCTGTCTACAGTCTGACAGTTCCTGAACTCACCTAACCCCACAATGATCCTGACTCTACACTTTGTCTTCTATGACAACAAATTCTGGAAATTCACTGTTCTCTGGAAAAAAAAAAAAAAAAAATTGACTTTCTTCTGTCAGTTTCAAACCAATCTCTTATTAGTTTCGTTGACCGACTCCTAATCCTTGTGTTATAGCAACAGAATAACAGTTATGCATCTATTCTCCCTATTCCCTTCCTGTTTTTGTAAACCTTACTCTTTGTCCTTTACCTTCTTTCCAAACTGACGGGTTCCAGCCTGTGGAGTTTTATATCAGGCACTCAGGAGATGTGAGGGTCTTAGCTTCCCTTGAGAAGACAATAAACACTATAAAAATTACTGAAAACTCAGGTAATAGCAAGCTTAGGTAATATAAAATGAACTTAGTGAGCAGGCTTGTATGAGGTGTTATGTGCAGCCCACAAGGCAGGCTATCACAGTCATTTCAACCAAAAGAATCCCAGGGACATGGTTTTGTTTGCTCACTGTTAGGAACTGGTCATGTGTATAGTGTGTCAAATATTTAGTGGAACCAATCAACTGCTTAACAAATACTTTCAGTGTGACCATCATCATAGATACAGAGAGTAGTGGACCTTTCATATGATGGATGTACTAGTGCACCAAAGAAGTATCCAAGTGTTGGCCATTATATAGCTCTGGTGAACACAGAACACAGTTTTAACCATATCAAAAATGTACCTCAAGTCTTGATTGACTGATCAACTGTGCTAATGCTGTGTGCAACCAAAAATATTTCTGTTTGATCCTAGTAGAAAATTCAGTGGTGGTCAAGACAATAGCATGGTGGAGTGCTGATCCTCAGCAGCAACATCACAGGCAATTTAATGACATTGGGTAGACTTTTTGTGTTTGGTAGTATTCACTGTCTTACACTGATTGCATACACTGACAAGGTGAAGGGAGAGAAGATGGATTGCATTATATAAATTGCTATCTGTGTCATCTTTTCATGTGTCATTGTGTGCCTCCAGAAGTATTTTCAGTGTCATCCCAGGTGTTGGTGAAGAGTTGGAAATACTGGTGAGTTTGAGTTGTTCTCCTCTAGACCTTCAGCATGCGCAGCTACAGTCCACGTTTGGTGTCACACGAGGAGTTAACTATCTTAACAGTGGTCTCTTCAGGTTTTTTACTGTGTGAAAAACAAACTTTAGGGAAAAGAACAGAACAGTGGTTCTAAGCTGCTGCACATCCCCAGATCTGACTCTCCCTCCCGCTCTAGCTGCCAATGTGCTGTTCTCACAAGGGTCACCTACGCAATTCTGAATGTCAGACTGTTTCTCCTCAGAGAATATACTTCCCCATGGACAAGTTGAAGAGGAAAATGTCCCTGTGTCTCTGCCTCCAGCCCTCAAAATTCAGAGTGTGATTCCACATCCTGTCCTTCATTTCTCAGAAAAAAAAATCTCTCTGCTTTCATAGCTGCCCTTGATAAAGCAAAGCTTTCCCACTCCATTTTTCAGAGATTTTGTCAATGTCTGCGAACCTGAAATCCACCATGGAGATTCCATTTCCCCCCCAGCAGCTGTTATTCCAAGAGAGCTTAGAAATTTGTCAGAGGATCTGAAAAACATAGCAGCCGTAGGAATTCACACCAGAAATAGATGCTGTCTGAACAGCTTTGCTTTCTCTAGACATTGCAGTGAAAACACTGACAGGCAATTGGGGAAGAATTCATTCAGGAGGTTCCTCTGCTTCCCCCACTTTAAACATTGCTCTAGGTTTGAGGAAGAGAACTGCAATTAACCATTCTCAGGGAGTGGATTTATAGCACAGCCACGCACTGAGAACTCACTTCTTCTGCAGATATTGACAAATTGGCTCTGACTCCTGCCCTTACTGCAGTAGCACTGCAGCCAACAGAACTATGCGTGTAAATGTTGAGACATCGGGCAGACCTCGTGTATTAGGTATTCTGCTTTTTTTAGTGGGGGCCAGGCTTCTAAGGAAACACATGGCAAAACTGAAGGAAAATTTATCTTGCCAAGCCTCCAGTTATGCTATTTGTAAAAATCTTGATATGAACAAGCAAAAGGAATTTGCTTGAACTCCCTGGAATTCATACCTCTTATTCCTGTAATCGTTGGATTGCTCCAGCTCTGTATCTGGGAACCTGGTTCTGCTGAAGGTTCAGATACAGAGCCTGTAAGCTTGCTCCCTTGCTTAGGGAACATCTTTTCTGGTTGTGTCTTCCAGCAGCCACATTTCAAACCCCATTCCTCCAAAATACTCTGGATTAGATTATTTGCTTAGGTAACTTGGCAGAGCACCATGCCATTGCTGGATATTTGATGTGAACAGAGGGTAAGCACATCTGGGTCCTTTATTTCCCCAGGTTAAAAAAGAAAAAAATCCTCTTAACAGTTCATCGCTGTAAAACCTCAGAGTCTGTGGGCCATTTTTTGGCTGCAGCTTCCATAATGATGGAAAACTGTACTCAGCTGCAGAACTGTGAGAACTGAGTCCTTCATAAATATTCTTGAATATTTCTTTCTGTAGATTTGACCATCGGTAATTTTTTCCCTCATGCAGATTTTGGTCCAGTAGTCCCCATATTTCAGTTATAATTTGAGTCATATGCTGCTTTCCTAATTTTTTGTCTAGTCATTTTAAATATTTTTGTATGGAAATTCAGACAACAACAGCAAATCTTGTAGCTATTATTATCTTTGCAATTTCCCCTGAGTGTTAGCAAAGTCTACATAATGCAGAGCCCATCCACTACTTCAAAGTTATTGCATTCCAAAGCTATTAAAATGAGAAGCTTTTATTTGGGATGTCTTTTAATTTAACAGTACGGATGAAGCTTATTTCTCAGCATTTTTGAAAGGTAAAAATAAATCTAGAAGACACACACAGATGTCATGCTTGAAAAATAGCAGCATTCTGGTAGTATGCTTGGGTAGAGTTGATCATTTATAGGGGTATTTTACATGCAGCGTCTCCGTTCTGGAAAGAGAGTCAAGCAATTTCCATGACTGAAATTATTTGAAATCTTGTGTTCTGTAAGGCCAAGGACAAATATTAAAAAACAAGGACTAAATTAAGATTGAAAAGCTAAGGTTCTCAAAATGGCTCTTCGGTGTCTCATTTTGGGCAATTAAGTTAAAAAATTCTGAAGATGCCTCACGTGAGTGCTAAGTAAGTGAATTTCAGAAAGTGCATATAGAAAACTAGACCCATTAAGATCTCCTCAGTATCTTTAATTATTTACTTACTTCACTTTGGATGAGGATTTCAGTGCCTGACTTCAAGCTATCACCGTCTTAAATTCCTGCCCTCACCCTTCTGCAGTGATAGTACGTTTCATTAATCTATGGCATTTTTGTCAGGTGAAAATCTCAAATACTTGCTTAACTTCACTCCATACCTTCTTAGCACTTCTGAAAAGTCTGCCAACCAAGTCTAAATCACTGAAGGCTTCCTATTACATAGGATACACAGCTATGATGCATGCATCAGGATATTTGGGTAGTCACTGAGGTAGTCCCACCAGGTTACAGAGAAGCAGATAAGCACTGTACCTTTTTATTCATGACACATTTTTATTCACATAATTATTATTAAGTAAACTGAGGAGGAAACCTGGTGCAGGCAACAAGACAACACCAAGACTGTATGCAATATATATTACAAGACAAAGAACATTTATTTCCTACCAAATTCTGCCTGTATTCAGTCTTCCAGCTTGATCTTGTTAGCAGCCTCTTTCAAGATTGGTCCTTAGAAAAGGAAGCTCTGAAGTAGGAAGCTCTAAAATGGCTTTTTTTTTTTTTTCTATCATTTAAGCAAACGGAGATCACAGACTTTACTGCTTTCCCTTTCAGATGCAGAGCAGCCTACTTTCCTTCTCCAATATTCATGTTATTGACAAAAAAGAAGGGAAAAACTCAGAATTCCTATCTAATGAGAGATACTTGTCCCAGTCCAATAAACATACCACCAATATAAAGGGGCAGGACAGGATTCTCCCCACATTGCAGAATGCTGATGCCTTCTGAAGACTTCTGCTTCCAGTCACTGCTCCAGTTTTGGTTCCTACCACTTCCAGTATTGCACACAGTGCTAGCTGCTGCCGCATGGCCATTCCTGCTGAGTCTGCAAAAAACTCACAATATTTTTGGTGGCAGCATAACCCATAGGACTGCAGCGTGATGCAAGCAGTTTCTCAGGTTCTTTTGGGATTTTGTTTCGACTTTTTTTGCTCTGTTTTCTTAGAATCATTGAAAAGTTCTTACTCTTCTCTGCTTCTTTACATTTTACAGAAGGTGCAGTCAACTGAATTCATTCATCTATTTCACCTTCTCAGCATGCGGCTATCTCATCAGCTCCACATTCCACAGCAGCCTTGCCTTTCATCTTACTCATTCTTTGGTGTGGCTGTTTGATGACTGGAGCAAGAACTACTTGTTTATGTATGGAGTCCTTAATCACCAAGCGTCTAGAGCAGAAATTCTAGTGTTTTGCCTTTAATAATACCCGGTGACCTTACACTGGGTATTACAGCATTTTATCTTGTTCCTACTCATCTACTAAAAGCTTATTAGTTCTTCTTGTGTAACAACCTCTTCCATTTTGCTTCTCAAATTTGTCATCCTCAAACTGTTAGATTCCTCCATGTGTGTAAAAGGGAGACTAAAATAATACAACATTTTAGGGTGAGATCATGTGTCTTCCTACCAGCTGTGGTTCCTGTGCCATAAACTCATCACAGCTGCCGCCAGCACCCAGGGCTTTGCATTTTAGCATGCACCTTCATCTTCTGAAATATCAGGAGTTTGTGTATCCTCCTCTCCTTCCTGATGTGAAATTCCCAGCAGTGCATAGCTAGAGCAGAGCCAGGTGAGTGGCTGACTTACTCTGTCCGACAGATGATATGCCACATGCACACAGTGCCAGCCCACTTTTTGTAAGGAGCTCAGTAGGAATTGGCAGACCTCTAGGTCTTTCCTCAACTAAGTCTTTCAAAATCAAGTACATTTCATAGATCTCCAGCACTCTTTTTTCTCTTTGTGTGATCAGTATTCTCGGTGTTATTCTTGGTGGCAACATACCTTCAGGGAACAAATACCATGCCATATCCCGGTTCTCTGTAATAATGTTTTTTTCATCCTCCTTAACCCTTCTGCCAGCTTTTGCATAGCCAACATTCTTTAACAGAAGATGAATCAAGGAGATTCACAACTTCAGATTCTAAATATATGAAAGTCAGCAGAGGTCACTGTGAAGTGCAGAAACTTCTTAAATATAAATTGAGTACACAAAAGCTGGCAGTACCTTTTGGAATTAAAAATCTCCACAGCACAAATGCAATTAATGTGATCATGAAGTAAAAGCTACATTAACATCTGAAAACAAAATATGATCTGTGTCACAGACCTAGGTAACTAATAGGAGAGAGGTTTGGGGAACTGAGACTCAGAGAAGATTGTCAGCAATAAGGAAAGATTGCTTGTCTGTTTGCTTGTGAACAAGCTTTGATTGAGATTCTTCTGATGTGAGAACCTTGACATGGAAGCCTTCCAAGCACAGACATCGCTCAGAATTCTGCAGAAATTCTGTGGATGTAGAATTAGCAGGATTACATCAGGTACGCAACACACATGCACATAAACAACTGCATCTGCTTCTCTAGCAGTGATTTGGAGATCTGTAGGCAGACCTGCAGGCTAAGTCATAGAAAAACCTAAAAAGATGACACTTTCCTCTTGACTGAAGTTCTGAGCTCAGGTTCTAGCCTTCATTTCAGCTTAAATGCACTCTTACATGTAGAAGATGTAAAGACAACGATATCCTCTTTATCCTATAGCTGTGACACTCTTGACCACAGAGCGTCACAAAATCATCAGACATTTTTCAGGCTGCCCATTGGCAGTTCTGCTCTTTACTCTTCAAATACACTTTGTAGGCATCTTCTCTGAAATTCACATTGGGCAAATATAAAAAAAATGGATTGTAACTTAGATTACTGGGGTTTGTTTTCTGTGGGTTTTTGTTTTTTTCAGCAAGAGTGCAGAATCTAAAGGAGAAAAAGCTGCAAATTACAGCTGACAGTTCCAATGCTCTTATAACTATTTTAATAAAAGATGTTGTGATTTTGCGTAGATAACAGTCTTGTAAAAACAGCTTAGGTGAACTGAGAAAATAATGGTAACAGCTTTGCAAAACTTTACTTGCAATTTAAAATAATTTGGGCGATGGGGAAAATGTGTCCGACTCCGAAGACTACAAAGTGTTCCAAACTACATTAAATTCACAATTGCAGAATCTCTGCTTTTGTGCAATACAGTGGCAGTAATTTCTACTTTAATAGCTGGCAAGGGAAGATTAACATCAAGTATGGAGAAACTAGGCAAAACACATTTTGCAAGTAAACATCCTGCAATTTTTCTCATTTGCCAGAACAAAATATGTAGTTTACAATATATACTTAGTTTGCATTCACAGGCTTAACACATAATATTATTACCAGTATGATAACAGGGTAGTATATTTTACAGTATCGATGTTTTAGCTCCGAGGCTCTTTGGAGAAGGCAGGCAGAGGACTTTAATGACATATTAAAGGACTCAGGAAAGAAACTAGTAGCAATCTACAGCACAAAGAGTGGCACTCTTGTCCTTTGACCCAAGACTTAATCATCTGAAACAAGCTGCGTCACTTCTGCTTGTACACAACCTAGAATTACAGCACTTTTTATTTATGCCATTTAGATAGAAAGCTTGGCATAAAAAAAAAAAAAAATCATCTTGTCACATTAAATAGTCACCAAATTCCTAAAGCCTACCTGAAATGCCATCTCAAATTGACTGTCAGCAACCCACAGCTACTTCTCAAAAGTAGTATTGCTCATCATTTGTCCTCCTCTATCCTCACCTTCTAGTGATTTTATCTAGGATGTACTTGCTTAGTTGATTACAAGTATCAACAGAGAATGGAGTAATATTTACTGCTTCATCTGTATCTAGTAGGCAATATGTAGAAGAAGGGCATTGGTTTGGTATCACATGTTGTTGACAGAGCATGTCAGCAAGTTTTTATCGCCTTTCATTTAGGAACTAGTTATTTTTTTCTGAAATCCAGGAAGTTAGTTAGGCTACTTAATTAAAATTACTTGGGTACTCTTCCATCTGTTTTTCTAAGAGTTATTTATTCAGTCTTCTGCTGTCTCTTCTATCCTCCATGAGTTTTCAAAGCCATGTAAATTTCCTGGAAACAGTTCAGAGTTTACTTAGGCTAGTTCCTGAATCACTTCAGTAGTCTCTTCAAAATATAAGTTACAATAAATTAGAGTCAGTAGATTTACAGCTGAGAAAATTAAAAAATTAAATGTAAGTTGAATATCAGCAGATAGATGAGCAGTAGCAGAATACAGACATAGACATCCTCGGATGCTAAATGTAGACCCCAAAAGATCAACAGAGCAGAAATTTTGTCTTTAAAAAAGTAATAAATGATCAACTGAAAACCATCCAAATAACGCAATAATATTTGCAGAAAATATTTTATAAATAGCTTTTGTCTTCAAGAATTATTTGCAGCTCTGTCATAAACCCTTCACAGATGATATAATACTTGGTTCTTGTTGAGGTACCTCAATCCTTTCAAGCAGTCTCCTGTTTCTGAAGAAAATAGATTGCGCAGGTGTTAAAAAATTTCAATCCCACTTAATATGTAATAATTGCTAACCTACAGTTTATTCAATATAATAATTCAATACTTATCCTTCGAACTTGCTTTCCACTTCCTCTATTCAGGTTTGATACAAGTACTTGGCTCTTTTGCATCACCCACCACCTCACTGTGCTCACATTTACTGTTTGGTCTCCATAAATGTTCAGCAAGTGCCAATGAATGTCAATTAGTGCAATTTTTTCTACCTTAAGGAATTTAATTCCACACTTTTGCTTCATATACACTTCCATGTCAGATGTCGTTCTGTCAGACTGCCACTCTGCTGCCATCTGTCACACAGCAACAAAATACAATGGAATATTGGTGGAAGGCTCAACCTCTGCTGCTATACCATCAACATCTGCTTCTGACGTCACAGGCTAACATAATAAGATAGAAGGCATTACTTTTGGGGCAGCTCTTGTACTTTTAGCCACCACAGGCAAGCAGCCTCTGTCACACCAGCCAACCTGCCTTTGTGTTACAGCAGATTTGCTATGGATCCTGACTAACGTTCTATGGGTACATCTTTTGTGTTACGCAGAGGCACAGACAGGACTCTCAGACCAGAACCAGCATCACACAGGTGCCCTGGCTGCGCTACGGACTGCTCCAACTAAATCTCTCCATTCCAGATCAGATAGATAGAAGCTATACTCAAGCCACATAAACAGGAGACCATAAACACTATGAATGGTATATGAATATGAGATCACCCCAAGCATTATGAACATGAGCCAATCTGTGTATCTCAGCATCCTGCTGCCGGTACGATTTGCCTCCTTGCACACAAGCAATTCAGCTGCTTTCCAGGCAGGATCTGGTAGCAGACTAGAAGTCCATGCTGAGTGCACTCAGGTGTTCTGACAACGGCTAACTCCTGTCTGAATGGAGCCAGGTGGGGGCCATTCTCCAAATAGCAGCTTCATGCACAGCTCCTGCAGGATTTTTATTACTATATTAATAATATAGTATTATACTATATTATTATTATATTAGATATAATATATAATATAATATATAATATAATATATAATATAATATATTAATATTATACTATTATGCCTTTGTGAGTGGCCGTGCAGACCCTTTTGAGGTAGTGGCAGATTAAGGACCCCTTTACTAGCAAATATACAAAGATTGCTCATAATATTTATACAAATAGTGTAGATGCTTTTCTACTCCATAATAGCCGAAGGCAAATATCAATGGAAACAGAACAACACTGCCAACTACACTGAACTTTGGATTAGGACTTCCACATTTTTATGAAAGGATCTCAGAACCTTTTATAGTGAAGGTCTGTGTCTAACACACACGTACCAGTGCTCCTAGCTTAGATACGATTCTATAATTTTAGCTACAATACCAAAGACAAATATTTAGAAAATAATCTTTCTTTCCCTTATACAAAAACATTTGCAATCAAACATCATAAATGGTATTCTGAGGCAAGGGAAGTAAACGCTACTTGAAGTAATGGCAATGCGTTACAGAAAACAGTAATTTAACATTTTATAATTCCTTTCTTTTTCAAAGAATTAATTATATACTTCACCATCTTCAGCAGTATTAAAGATGTTATAATTTAAGATAACTTTAATTAATAGATCATAGTGGTAGTACAAAGTGTTGCTAATATTAGCCTTAGGCAGTGGTCTGGGAAAAACAAAAAGGTATATGATGCTTCTTCAACATTTTTGGAAAACATGTATTTTTAAAATATTTTACAGGTTAAAATACTGATAATTCTCTATTTGTTTCTTTAGTAACACTGTGAAGTAATGTCTTTGCCATTCTTTTGAACTACATAACAATAATTATTTAAAATTATATCAGTCAAATTGCACTTAAAAATACGAGACTGAGTCCCTAATAAATCTTTCTGGTTTTTGAAGTAAGCCAGATAAAATTAACTTTGCTAATCTTGACTTGTTTTATTGTACCCTCTCCCTCTCTTCTTATGTACAGAATCTATACAACAGAAAGTGTTAGGCAACCTTAACTGTAGTTATTGCTACAACTCTTCCCATAAAACTTAAGATGAAATATGGGTATAATTAAACTGAAGGGAATGCTCACTCTGATTTCAGAGAATGAAAGAGAAAATAAGTGTTTCCTGAAATATAGTAATGTCTGCACAATAAAAATTTGTATTTACATGGAAAACAGTGGTAATAATATTTCAGGAAATCCAATAATTAAAGTATTATGTGCAAAAAGCATGGATAAATGTCTCTAAAAATGTGGCTATGAATATAAAGATACATGTAAAGAGTCTATATTTGATTATTGCAATTAGATGTGGGTTTATCTTTTTTAATCCATGCTAGGAACACTATCAAAGTCGTTTGAAAGGAAAGAAAAATGAAGTACAATTCACTCATCTGGAACCACAAGGAAAATACTAACCACTAAAGCACACAGTGTAATTCCATTACTTTGAGTGTTTTCAAGGGACTGTGACACTTCTGTTGCAACAGTACCGTGGAATCTTATCACTGAAAGATACAAGAGCAGCCGAACCACAGATCTCACCTAATAGTGAGCAAGTCCCTACTCTTCAGTGACTCATGTACACAATCTATTTTATGCAAAAGCAATCTTGCTTCAGACCACAAAACTACAAAATGTGCAAAGTTAGGCACATATCTTTTCACCAGCCTAAGCTGCAGTCACAGTACTTGCACTAAGATATGCACATTGCTTTATAAAGAGAATTTGTTTTGACCTACTCTGGTTTTATCCACATAAAAGCATTATTTCAGCAGTCTACATACCATTTCTTTCATGAATCAAATCTTTATCATGAAAAGGTAACTACCAACTTAGAAACTATATTTTTAACATCTTTCCGGTTTTGTCTCTAATGTCTTCACATATCAGAATACTTTTTTCAACACTTAAGAAATCACAGAATCAGAGAATCGCAAGTGTTGGAAGGGACCTCAAGAGATCATCAAGTCCAACCCCCTGCTAAAGCAAATTCCCTACAGTAGGACACAGGTAGGTGTCCAGATAGGTCTTGAATAGCTCCAAAGGAGGAGACTCCACAACCAGGGCCTGTTCCAGTGCTCCATCACCCTTACCATAAGGAAGTTCTGCATGTTAGTACGGAACTTCCTACATACAAGTTTTAGGCCCTGACTCCTTGTCCTGTCCCTACATACCACTGAGAAGAGCCTGGACTCATACATTTGCCTCTCACCTCCATTCAGATATTCATAAACATTTCTCAGATCCCCCTTCAGTCTTTTTTTTCCCAGGCTAAACAGACCCGAGTTACTCAGCCTTTCCTCATATGAGGGATGCTCCAGGCCCTTTACCATCTTTGTGGCCTTCTGCTGGGCTCCTTCTAGGACATACCTGTTTTTATAACTGGGGAGCCCAGCACTGGACACAGTAGTCTAAACGTGGCCTCACCAGGGCGGAGTAAAGGGGGAGGATCATCTCCCTCGACCTGCAGGCCGCACTCTTTTTCAACTTGTTTTTCTTCTGATTTTCAATTAGACTTAAAAAATAGTTCTGAAGTCCAAGGGAACTCGTTACATACAGCAGCATTATGAGAGGTATTTGGGGACATATCAAACTAGTGCATCTTCAGAATTTCACATAAATTTTAATTCTTTTCATTTCAAATAGACTCTATCATGATAAGCTTTTTAGTATCTTTAGTGAGTTGAAAATATTTGAAGACTCACAATATTTATATCCTAGCTCCTAAATGCAATGATGCTGTAAACTCTTTTTTATGAGCTGAATGGTATTATCTAGCCACAAAATTGCATTTGTTCTCATCCTTACTGGTACATGAATGTTGACTGTCTGGTAGTGAGGTCAATTTCCATCATACCCAAATCCTATAAAATAACTGGACTTTCTGTTAACAAACAGCATAATGTCATCCTTGGGCTTCTTCACCACAGGAGGATATTTCAGCTTCCTTGAAAATGATATCAACTTATTCTTTATTTGCTTTGGAAGGCAGTGGTTAGGCATGATTGAGTCTCTCTAGTGTACAAAGTACTACTGGAAATCCCTTAAATCTCCTCCCAGCCTTCAGAATAAACAACTTTGGTATAGAACCTTAGAGACTCCGGGTAGAGATGAAGACATCAGCTGGCCAACTTTTAAGATGGTCTAGTTTTATCAAATCACCTTCCAGTTTTCAAGGTGTGAAAGGACTATTTTATTGCTTTCAACAAAATGTATCTTCATTGTCCTTATCCCTATCTGATTTTGAGTGTTTTCCTTGTCATCAATGAGAGACAAATTGCTCTCACTTCAGTTAAAATGAAATAGAACTGATATTCTTAAGTGGACTAATGCTATTTTGAAGGCCTGGAATTGTGAGACCTTTTGTTTCAAGGCTTCTGTCTGACTTTGGGCAGAATTTAATTCATGCTCCAGTTCTTCACTCACAAAATAAAGCTGTGATATTTCCCATCTTTCAGTCTTGCCTGTTCAATTCCTCCAGGAAAGAAGTACCCCAAATATCATTAGCACAGTGCCTAGCCTACTAAAATCTTACTTTTGTTTGGCACTTGCTGTCAAACAGCACACAGTAAATAAATCAGAGCATCCCCATGCCTTTTCTCCTCCACTATAAACACCATTCACAAGTGTCTGGTCATCCCTCCACCCTGAACCCTTCTACAGACCATTTTAAGTCTCCAAAGACAGACTGGCAAGATGGGTGGCCCTCAGAATGGATGATTGAATCCATCTCTCAACTCTTATTCTATCTAAAATAGTAAGAAAGGGCTTGAATTAACAGGAGTTAATTTAAGCCGTTATAAGAGGAAATGAATGCTGACATTAAGCCTAATGGTCTTGAGGGGATTGGAGTTCTAACAGAGACTGAATCCATGCTGGAACCTGGCCTAACACTCTTAAAAGACACTGAGACATGGAGTTGGATGTTAAGGGATGCAAAGCTGCAGGTTTACTTCCTATTTGAACACTTCACTTTGTTATAAAATCACGGAAGAAAATGAAGTTTATGTCAGAAATGATTTCCTAAGTATCAGAGGAGTCCCACGGGCTTTGTTTCATGGTAGTATGTGTTGATTTTTTGATGTGATTATACATTATTCTCATTATGCCTAATAAGCAATAACTGCATTTTAGTACTGCTCTACTACAATTCAGTGGAGCATTGAATCTTACAGGAAAATTACATCCTTAAGCATTTAAGAAAATCTTTAATTAGGCTTTTCATTTGCTTTTGAAATTTTCATCAGTGCAAATATCTCTAGAAGAAAGTCTGAAGCCAACATGTAGAAAGCACTTGTTAAAAAAACAGGTAAAGCTTGCTAAACATCATGATTGCTGCTTGCGAAGGTCAAGGAAGAGAAAACTGTGCAAGGTGGGAAAGACAGCCTCTGAAATAAAATTTAAGTGCTTCAGATCATAGCAGTTGATGACATTTGTCATCTCTGTTATGTTTACCAGATTGTCAGTGTCATTTTTACCCATCTTTGCTTTCTGACACAAACCATCCTGTACTGATACTGCACCAGGTGAAATAGGACTACCTCTTCATAGCCTTTCTGACTACTTAGGCATACATTCTAGCACCCAGAATATAGGAGCCTGGTTACTGCAACATGAATGTGGGCCTTGTGAGCACAGCAGTAGCTGAGCACTCCTCTGAGACGCTACACACAGGGTGGCTAAGGACATCTCACCTCCCCACCAGCATTGCGTGCTTACAGCCATAGGGGAGTAGCTCTCCTTTCTCTCGGCAGCTGTGTCTGTTCCAGTCAAGAATGTCATCCAAGGAAAGGCAAATGACCTACTTAGTTGTTCTTACTCAAAGAAAAACTGAAGATGCCTGGCAGGGTGCTGAATTCACCCTGCTTACCTATGCTGCAGTCATACGTTCAACATAATGGGATTTGGCATTCTGAATTCAAATCCCTCAGCTATCCTTTACAATGCTTCTGGGATGTTGCCAGCATCCATGAGGTGCATATTACTGCTTGACACAGAAAGGGAAGTACTCATAATGTGTTTGTGCAAATACTCTGTCAAGTAATAAGGCTGGGACAGAAAATATTTTGTCTGGAGGGAAGTAAAAACAGGGAACAGGAATTTGCTGTAAGTTTTACTTCTCTGCAGCAGAAGTGGGATTTTTCAGTGTGTGTTTTACGCATGACAGAGGGATTTTGCTGCTATGTTTTACAGTATCTGGGGATTATAGAGGATTTTCTTGTATGAGTTACTTTCTGTGTCTCTGAGGATAAAAAAAAGATTTTGCAATGTATATTACGGTCCATGGGAACGGAAACCATTCACCCTGCATGTTGCACTCTTGGGTGATTTTGCAATGAGCAGTCATTTATATTCCCCAGAGAAGGTGTTTTTGAAGAGTTTGTGTGCTGCTAAGGATTCAGGTGGCACATTACTGAAGATGTCCCAGACATGTTGCTGAATGACATTCAATGGACAACACATACTAATGGAAGTCTGGATAAATTCTGAGAAGCCACTATTTAGATGTCTGAAATTACCACATACAAAACTGAATTCATGTCTCTGAGTTCAGATTGGTGAAGGACAAACTAAAAGTCCTTTGCTCGCACAGAGTAATCACCATTTGTCAGTAGATAGAAGGCAAAAAGGCGTTTTCATGTCTGTAATGCTGGCAATATACTTGCTGTCATATCAGAAAGAGGTGAATGGCACAGCTTACTACAGCAGACAGAATGCTTTTTTTTTTAACCAAAGTAATGGGAAACTGCCAAATGCCTTAAATTTAGAATGACCCTGAGCAGTTCTCTCTCCAGCTTTTTCCACTCTCACATTTGCCAGGTAAATACTCCAAAAACTTGAATCATAGCATTACAAACCTACAAATGATGTCTGGTTTCCCATGTGACCATATCACCAGTTCCCAGATGGCCCAATCATGGAATATGAATCATAGAATCACAGAACCTTTGGAGTTGGGAAAGACCACTAAGATCATCTAATCCAACCATTAACCCATTACCACCATGACCACTAACCATGTCCTTAAGAGCCACATTTCCAGAATCTCCACAAATGGTGACTCCACCACCTCACCCAGCAGTCTGTCCCAGTGCCTCATCACTCATTCTGAAAATAAATTTTTGATTGATAAAAATTTATCAAAATACATATGGCAACCATTTGTATTGAAAAATGTGTTTTGCTATTGGGAAAAAGGGATTAAAGCAGTATTTAGGACTAAGTAGAAAAGGACAGGCTTCTGCTGGGAAAAAAAAAAAAAAAGTAATACAAAATGTTTAGAATCACTACGGTTGGAAAAGATTTCCCAGAACATCTAGTCCAGCCATCCACCTACCACCAATATTTCCCCAGTAACTACGTCCCTCAGAGCCACATCTCCACATTCCTTCAACAGCTGCAGGGATGGTGACTCCACCACCTCCCCGGAGAGCCCTTTCCAGTGCCTGACAGTTCTTTCAGAGAAGAAATTTTTCCTAACATCCAATTGGAACCTCCCCTCAACTTCAGGCTGACCCCCATCTCGCCACACTCTCCTTTCAGGCAGTTGCAGAGAGCAGTAAGGTCACCTCCGACTCTCCTCTTCTCCTGACTGAACAATTGCAGTTCCCTCAGCCGCTCCTCGTAAGACTGACAACTCACTAATAGCAAATACCAAGCTCAATCCAGCCAAGGCTTAGAGCATTTCAGTAGAACAGAAGTGGCAGTGGACCAAAGCACATGTTGAAAAACCCAGGGTGAGGAGTTGTCTCTGACATAAGTGATGGCACGGGTCAGCTCCACCCGTCACACTCTTCAGCAGCCACATCTGCCATGACACTTTGTATAAGCAACATCTGTCATCTGTCATCTCATGAGAAACTCTACTCCACGAGGATGTTTTAGACCCACTCACGTTCCAGCTGCCATTCGCTTGGCACACGTGCAGTGCAAAGTATGCCTACACGACATTCCCAACACTCAGAAAACCCCACAGCACCGAGTCAATGCTGCAGCACCGACACAGCCCCGACTTAACCAGCTCTGCCCGCTGAGCTTCCCACAGTGTCACAGAATCATGGAATCGCCGAGGTTGGACAAGACCTCTAAGACCATTAAGTCCACCCACAGTCCAACTCCTGCCCCCACCATCCCCTTCACTGCCGGGAAACCGCCGAGCGGGCAAGTCCCAGCTCCCGTTTTCAGCGAACCGCCTCCGATGTCCTGCGCACCTCCTCCTCCGTTACCATTCCGCCCGCACCGCGGGCAGCTCCCCTCCCGCCAGACGCACCGGGGCCGCAGATCCCCGCTCGCCCCGCCGCCCCGGCCCGGCTGCCGCGCATGCGCCTCATGTCGGCGGTTTCCGGGAAGATGGCGGCGTGGAGGGCTGCGCTGGCGGCGAGCGCCCGAGCTCCGCTGAGGGGACGGCTGCTCGGGCCGCGGCCCGTCCGGAGTCAACGGCGCCCGCCCGGCTGGAGGATGGCCGCTGCCGCCGCCCTGCTTGGGGGAGGCTCGGTGGCGGCGTGCTACGGCGGCTGGGGACGGCCGGGAGCGGGCGCGTTCCTCACCGTCCTGGCTCAGGTGAGCGGCCGCTCCGAGAGGCGGCGGGGTGCCGGGCTTCGCGCATCGCGGACGCCTCGGGAGGGCGGCGGGGCTCGGGGGGGCCGTGCTGCGCGCGGGGGGCGGGGCGGGGCGGCGGCCCTGGGGGCTGCGGCTGTTGGCTCGGGCAGGGGATGCGGGCACCGGGCGGCGGGGCGGGTCGGTGGTATTTCGCTTGCAGTTCCCGGCCCCTCTTCGTTAATGAGCGCTTGGCCCTTTTTTCTGCAGTGGATTTTCGTCTAAGTGCTGCTCGGGTGCCTGGCCTCCCCGGCGGCAGCGAGCTAGGTGTGAGTTCTCGTAGTGTGTGCGAGGTGTGTGCTGTGCTGAGCTGTCCTGTGTGCTGGAAGCGGCTCCTTTCGCCGCGCCTGGCCTCGCTTCGGGCGCTGTGAGACATCTCTTCCCTTTAACAAAGAATAATTCCATCTTTTATGTTTCATCTGAAATGCATGACGTGCAGCGGGTAGGATGGCACCTGGATGGTTTGCTCAATACCTGGCGGTGAATGTTGAGATGAACCTTGCCTTGGAGTATCAGTACCATTCAGGTTGGGCTCCTGAACTATTTGCACCATTTCCAAAGTAATCACCCCAAGTTCCAGAACACAGTGATGCTTTTTTCCACTGTTGCTCTTTTTGTGTAGGTAGTGAACTTTTACTCCATCCTTTCTCCAGAGAGGAAATCTGGTTTTAGGTGGAGTGAGGGAGGTTAGTATGCACGTGTGTTGCCATTTGTCTGCTTCTGTCTGAGGAAGCATTCAGTTGTTTCTATGCTCGGAGGTTGTGTTTCAGCCACTGAGCAGGCTGAACTGCAGACAAGTGAATTGCAACTTGAAGTATTCTTAAGTCAAAAACAAGAAGCAATTTGCTTTTTGATATTGAAGTCTTAATTGTGGAGATATTCTAAGCTGTTTCTTTATAGAAAACTCATGTGTGTGTGTGTGTGTGTGTGTGTGTGCCTATTTCTGAAATAGATTGTGTTAGTCCTGAGTCCTTGAACAGCACATGTTAAAAAGTTGGTTTTCTGGATGCAGCTCCCCATGAGAAAGGCATCCACTGTTCCTCTATAAACCTTATTAGAAATCCATCTCCATACTGTATAGAACCAGAAGTATATTTAGCTCAGTGGCTGAGCAACTTTATATTATGTTTAAAAAATCCTATTGTAGAGGCCTATTTCATATATATATATATATGGAACTTTTGCTTAAGCAGATCTGTAGGTAGGTACGTACAAAATGTGTTAATGCAATGCATAATCATAGGCTCACAGCATGACTGGGATTGGAAGGGACCCTGCACTCCATGCAGTTCCAACACCTCATGCCACCCTCCAGGTGAGGCTGCCCCATCCAATCTGGTGTTGAACATCTCCAGAGATGAAGACCGTTAAGTTGAAATGATAAAGCTTTGGTGCTCTTGTGTTCTTGGTCTGACTTCCACATAATGCAGTGACAAACTTAGAAGTACACTTTCTAATGTTCTGAGGGAACTCTGAAGATCTGCAGCTTCTTGGATTGATTCATTTTTGGAGACAGAAAATTGCTGGGCTCTGCAAATGTTAAGCAGTTTATTCAATGTGAACTTTCTAGTTTTCTGATAAAAAGATTGTTGGATGTCCATTGTAGTAGCAGACATGTCTTGTATTCTGTGTTGCTACAATTAATGCAGTGACCTATTTCAATGTACTTAGTGTCACACTGTACGTGATCAGTTCCTAAGGGCAGTGAGCTGAAGGCAGAACAGGCTTGTGAAAGTGGTGAGGACAGCATGACAGAACCAAAGCAGCATGCTGCATTTGTTTGAAGCAGTTCAGATGCTGCTGGTGGCTTCTTGTTATTCATTTAGTTTATGTAGCTGAAATTTGTAGGTGTTTATATTTGCCATTAGTGTCCAACTAGTCTCCATCAAACTAGTTAGGACATTTTCAGCTTTATAAGTGATTTATGAAGTTATTTTCATTCTCTGTTTGCTGACTGAATGTTTAAAAAGGCGTAAGGTGTCTGTTGGCATGTGCCCTTACTTATGATGGGAACTCTCTACTGTACAAAAACGTTATAGCAAAAGCAATGTAATCTTATTTTTTTCCCTTCAATCTGTGTAGATAACAGGGTCTAAGTTTATCTACATTTCCTATTTATCAGTGAAGCTGGTAGAGCCTGTACTGGGGAAATCTGGATCTGTTTTTCTAGCTGAAAGGAACTATCAGTTTTTATAAGGGATCAGGTGGCAGTGATGGGAGCCTTTGTTCTGCCAGTGTGACTTCAAATGCTGATTTTACCTTAGGTGGGTAAAAAGTGTTCATGTTGCACTGCGCACTGCAGTGATGATTCCTAAGTCATTGACAGAATGGTGTGTGATTGAGCAGCTTGATCAGACATGCAATATTGTGTTATCACTTGCCACTTCAGTATCACAAATTGTATGGCCTACAGCTGTTGGAATCCTTGGGTTAAAACAGGCTGTTATCACCAGTCAGCTTTGCAGTCTCTACTACCTGAGTAGTCTTTATCATGGTCAAGCATAGAGTACAGAGCACAGAGCATGCAAGGGAATTTGGGATGGCTCACATCAGGAAACTGCCATCTATGTTGGGAACTTGCCAAGGGACTGCAGCTTTGCTCTCATGCTCACACATGCTACAAATGGCAAGGCAGCTCTGAGCAGCACCAAGCTGCCAGAGGCAGCATCTCCTGCCCCTGCTGAGGGTTTTATGGGCGTGTTTAATTTCTGGTTTGGGAAAGAACAATGCAATTTGATTCACCCTGAAGTAATTGCCATCTCTGTAGCATTTTGTGCTACAGTCTGTCACTGTTTCCAAATGAGAATGAAGTTGTTACCAGTACTTGTTTGAAATTCTAAGGTGTGCAGAGTCTTGTCTGTTTCGTGCCCATAGAAGTGATAGTGTTACAGCATCCTTTTCCTAGGACTCTAGGAGCATCAACTGGTAGTTAAATATTTGGTACTCCTTTCCAGAGCTAAAGTGGAAAGCACAACTTGACCTCCAAAGATCATTTCCAGGCTCAACCGTTCTGTGAACTTAACCAACAGCATTCTTCTGTTTTTGTTACTGGTTTCTGTTAGGTGATTGTAGCCATTGTTCCTCTTCCTTCTTTTGGTGGAGCTGTATCAGCAAGATGCTATGGTTCTTCCAGATGAGAAGAGACTCAATTCCCAGCCTGGTGGTCTTAAACAACACATTAATTGTTTTTGATCATACTGAAAATGTTAAGAGAATTCTATTCTCTGAACAATGGAATATAAACAACTTGTGCCTTTTTTAGTGGCTGATATTTATGAAATTCTCATTTTATTTAAAATGTGTTTATTGAACCAGAAAATAGATTTTATATTTGAAGGAGGGGAGGGAGAAAGGTCCCCTAATCTTTTTTTGAACTGTGTTAAGCTGTATGGAGTGTTTCACCCTTCTCTAGTTTTCTAATGTTAGTAATTGCTGGGAGAAGACATGCATGGCAGTGGTAATTCAGTGTTCTAGAGGAGCTCTTAATCTGAACAATTGTAAAATATTTCTGTTGATCAAAACTTCACCTTCAATTCATTCTTGGCCTGTCTGTGTAACCACCACAAAACTTTGTTTTGGAACTATTGCCTGACACTTTTAAAAATGTAGAATAATGTAAAGGATTCTCTGAACAGCAGTTTTGTTCTGGGATGATGCTCTTGGTTCTGACTGCAATAAAATGGGCCTCTCCACCAATCCAGGAGCTGTAGAGGGTGCCACAGTTCATAGCATAAACTATGGGGACTGCTTAAACCAAATATAGCTTGCTTTGTCAGGGTTGTGGTAGAAATCCTTTGGGCCTTGGAAGTTGACAAATGGGTTTGAAAGCTCTAAGATTCTCTCTGTGTTTCTTGGTCCCGCTTTGAGTCTGCAAACAGCTCAGTGCTGAGATGGATCCATTTCAGACAGGTTCTGGTACCTCACGTTTGGTTTTCACTTGGGTAAATTTCCCAGTCCAAATCAAGAGGTGATTTACTAACTGATGTTACCTTTTTAGCTTATTTTTGCTCGATGAGTTAATTCAGACACAGACACAAATACAGCGTGGCAGTATTGCCACTGCCCCACTCATGCTTCCAAAAGACATCGTTGCAGGCATGCCAAAGCTTTTTGTTTAAATTATTTGATGAGGTTTTGTTAGAGCAGTGGAAGGAAGAAGTACATTGCTTTCAGCTTTTCATGATTTTTATGTATCCTGTGGACCACTTTGGTGTAAGCTTCATTTACACAACTTTTAGTCCACAGTTCTTCACTCGCTGTATTTCTATTTTTTTAAAATAATTTGTATCTAGGAAGGTACAGTGTGCATAAAAGCTGCATGGAGAAGGTTGTCAGTATTAGCAAATATTATGTGTATGTGCACATTTGACTTCAATCACCAAATAGAAGAGAAAAAAAAAGAAGAAAAATAGCATATTTCCTTGAAACTGTTTGGTCGTAATTCACATGTCAGTGCTTTAAATTGAGAGACTTGCTGGCACAGCTTGCTGGAATGGGAGTTTCAGTGGGGTTTCTTTGCAGTCTGCTTTAAAAGATTGGTTTATGCAAAGGAAGAACTTTGTTGTTAAGATGAGGTATCTTGATAAATATATAACTCTGGATACAGTTGCATAAGGATTTGTAGTGATGTATGGAATTGCCAGGAGGAATCTGGTTCTAAAATAAAACCAGAGTGAATATGTACAGCCTAATCTGAGAAATAGACAAGAAGGCTCTTGTGTTTTGACATAAAATAAAAAAAAAACAAATTGTTTGCCTTTGTTTGATCAAGAATCCTAGCATAGGTTTTGTGTCCTAAGAACTAATTTGTGTTTTTGAATCTTTATTCTATTAGAAATTAAAAATGCAAGTGCAATAGCACATATGACAGCTGACTGGTACGCACAGAAAATAAAACCAAGCATGTATTAAATAAAAGTATGCAGCATAATATCTTGATAGAATATTCATGCAAAAGTTTTTGATCCATATCAAATATGCTTCTCTCTGATTTTATACAGACCTCAGTGAAGCCTCCTGCTTCAATTCAGCTGGTGGAAGCCTGACCACACAGTCAGATTGTCAGTGCTTAATAACATCTATCTAATAAAACAAGACTATGTTAAAAATGATGGAAATTACCATTACTGTAGTGACTTGGAGCCTCTTTAAGTAAAGATCACAATTACAATCCAGCCCTAAGGTTATACCTGGACATCTTCTCACTGAAGCATCAGCAAAGTTGGCAGCCTTCAGGTGGGTTCCAGGATTTCTGCCAGCACTTCTGAAGCACCCGTGTTTCTTTACAGCTGGGCCCAGGGCTGAGATGGCCTTTTGTGGATGTGCAGTGGGTGCAGTCAGTGTTCTTGTCAGCACAGGTAGCATCCCTCTACCAGCTTCATGTAGTACTTGCCGCTGTATCTTTACTTCTGTATTTACTATCATGATAAATATTGCATGCCATATTGTCTCAGATCACGATGAGACTTTAACTCATCATGAAATCTTTCTATTTTTGAAAGGAAATGAGCAGTCAGTCTGTGATTACTTATCTGGGATATCAATAGACCATGCCTAATAAGATGTTTGAACACAGTTCGTGTGTGTCTTCTCACTCTGGTGTATCGTGTGACTGTATGAAGGTTTTTTCTCTCCTGGGCACCTAGGCTTGGTTTGGTTTTGTGCCTGTGAATAACATCGTTACCTCCTATCCATCTAGAATGAATAAATTTCAGTTAATAGTGTATTCTAAAATGCATTTTAAGACAACATTGCTCTAATAATTAAGTATTAATAAGTATGACTCTCACCTAAAAGGAGAAATACTTGGAACTGTATTAACAGCTCAGCCATCCCTGTTTTTTGTTGTTTTTTTGTTTGTTTTTTCCTCTGGAAGATACTTCAGTCTTTCTGAACTGTTTCACTTGTGCAGCCAAACAGAGTAACCCTAGCTACCTCTTGTTTAATTCTGTATTTCTCTGTGTTATGGAAATACTGTATGTATCAGGTGTCTAAATCAATAACTGAGCTATTAAATATATCACAAACATCATTCTCCACATTAGCGGCATACAGGCATTGTCATGTTGTGTGCCCAAAATAGAATGTGATATAGGGAGTATGGAATCTGTAGGGCCATGATGTTATAATTAATTATAGACTTAGATATTACTTATGGATGTACATTTGTTTCACAACTTTAAATATATGGTATCCATTTCAGCCTTTTGAATGTGAGATATTTATATCCTGGAGTTTTTGGCTTTGAAATTATTTACATTTATTCCCTTCTCGGTACGCGCAGAGATTCTTTGTACAGGTGCTTTCACTGATACTGAAACAACACGTCAAATGTAATCTTAGGGGTCAAGGTTAAAATTTAACTCTCTTTCATCAGCTGCCACCAGAGAAATTTGGAGAAAGGTGCTGTAACAATAGCACTGAGGCTGTTCATGCAATGGACTTCTCCTTATTTCCTGTGCCGGGTACTTCCAGGTCACTCATTTTCATACTTTGTAATGTCGTCTGATTTTTCTGTTACTGTGGTTCCTATCATGATTCTTGACTTAACATAGTAGGCTTCATTTTGTTTGAATAATAGTCCAGAAAAGCACTTCTTAAAATAAACTATAATAGCGTAGAAAATGAACATGAATCATATACATACAGCTGGCTGTATCTCTTTCCTGTTGCTCATGACGGTTGTCAGTGCTCTGTGAGCTGGAAGACAAGAGAAGGGAATGTTGCCAGGCTGAAACACCAAGGCAGCATTTAAATTTGTTCCTTAAGGTTTGTGTCCCATTCAGCGTAGGAGAAATTTCAAGAGTGACTGTCCTGCAGTGATGAAGTCTATATAAAGCAGTTGTAGCAGATGTAGCTAATAAATACTGTCTTCTCTGCACTGATCCCTTCCTTGCTTCTTTGCCAAATCAGCTGAGAAAGTCCTTAGTCAACCTCCACAAACTGCAGACTTTCTCTAGCACAGACAAAAAATTGATATGTACTGAAGTCAGTATTTCCAGAAGACATTTTTTCTTAGTCTTACCTCTTATATATATATTTATATGATATTTTCTTTGATGAAGTCTACTGTTGGAGAAACTGCCATATTATATTAATGATATATTAAATTGTGGCGTGATGTTAAAATACGCTGAGCTGCATATAAAGCTATATACGTATATATGCTTATAAGGTAAGTTATATTTTATGCATATATTTGTAAGGATATCAATTTTGCATACGTATAATGCATATTTAAAATACTATGCAAATACAGTGTTAAAAATAAATATAGTAGTATGATAGTAATGAAGTTAAGCTCTCTTTTATTTAAGCAACTTTACTTTAAAAGTGCTAAAGATCTAAAAGTATTTAGACCATGAGTTACAGAGAAGACTCAACACAAAGAACAAAAACTGCAAAATTTAAAGCAATTGGAGTGTGTGCAGAGAAGGGCAGTAAGCTGTGAAGGGTCTGGAGCACAAATTCTATGGGGAGCTGCTGAGGGAACTGTGATTGTTCAGTGTGGAGAAGAGGAGGCTCAGGGGAGACCTTATCACTCTCTGCAACTGCCTGAAGGGAGGTTGTGGTGAGGTGGGAGTTGGCCTCACCCCTGTGCTCCTGCTGGCTGCACTACTGCTGATACAAGGCAGGATGCCATTGGCCTTCTTGGCCTCCTGGGCTCATGTTTAGCCAAGCATTGACCAGCACCCCCAGATGTGTAGAAACTTCTACTTAGTGTAAGGCATTATTATATAACCTAGATTTTTCAATAGGGAATGAGTGAGAAGAATTGATATGTGCTTTAGTTGTTCACATTAGATTGCTTTCTCATTCTTAATGCTTAGCTGTTCTTTCTGAGATCCCTCTCCACTTATGCACAGCTTTTCTGTTATTTTGCAGTATGTTGCATCCACGTTTAAATCACCCTGGGAAGTTAATAAATTAATTCATTTTAAGTGCTAATGTGCATATGGCAGAGAACATAAACATTTGTTTCAGTGCTTGAAGATAAGTGCAAGATCTGGTTTCTCTGAAATGCCTGTGTCACTAATGTAATGTAGAGGGAGACTTTAAAACAAATGAATTGCTGCAGTTACATGTGGCTGTGTTTTAGTATAAAGTTAGCAGTGGGAGAAACGTATTCTTTCATGTTCTGTGGCTGGGCCTGGGAGCTTTATAAGCACGTGAGAAACAACTGAGTAATGGAAATAGAGCTGCTTAGACAACGTGCAGATTCCATTGGTGCTTAGCTGCATGAGCCCTACAATGTGCAGATGCTTTTCTTGTGCTGTGACTTAGTTTGTCTGAAATTAGTTCTTTGTAGCCTTCTCCCAAATTATCTGACAGTGCAAGCTGCTATTTTTTCCTTATTTGACTGACAATTTCTTAAGCTCTGCAAACTCTTTTCATTTAAACTTGGTATAGCCAGACATCTCCATATGCAAAACTTAAGCAACTACTATGTGTCTGGATTTTTAAAAAATTACATTTTCAGCTCAGGTAAAGAGTCATCATTGACAATAAGCAGCGTAAAATGTATAAAATGACTTTTTCCTTTATTCTGAACATGCTTCCAGTATGGAATGTTCCTACTCAACCTCCCAGAAAGACATTGTAGGAAATTGCTGACATACTTTTTTCTCAGCTGCAGTTAAATTTGGAAAATTGATGAGGTCTTACTGCCAAATGGTTTTGCATTGTTCTTCTTTAATTTTGAGATTGGTGTTCTTACTTCTCTTCAACTTTGAGTACAAAATACGACGGAAAGTATGGAAACTTCCGTGCACCAGAAATGTCGTGTGTGCTAGTTGAGCTCAAATTTGGATAGCAATAAATAGTGGATTCTTTCTGTGAACACCTCTATATAAAGTTAATGTATTTTCATCTGCTAATATGCCATCTGTTTGCTATATGTTGATCATCAGTGCTTCATCTTTTTGGATGTGGTGAAGAGGTTCCTGGGCAGTTCTTCTTGAAATGACAGTGATGCGTTCAAGATGCATTGTCAGTGACAGTGAGTCATAGTTGGGCTCTCTGCTGTGAAACACGTGAAGCAGCTGGTAATGTTTCCTTCACTCTGTACTCTCTTTCCCAGAGACAGGGAGGTAGGAGGCAGCGCTTCCAGTGTATCTGAATGCTGGTTCAAGCATAGCAATTATAGTGAATGCCATGGCACAGCCAACTCTTTTTGGGCAAGTATTTGTGAGACTGTAGCTGTGGACCTAATGAGGCATCTCTCTCACTTCTTCATCCCTTCATTAACGGTCAATTTGATCTTTTCGAGGGGGGTCTGCGTGCTTTCCCCGCAGGACTTGTTGCTCATAGCAGGCTCTACAGGATGGGATTGCTCAGAGGGCCCTGGGTGCTCTCTCTTTTCCACAGCCCCTGGGTCAGGGAGCTCGCCCAGCATTGCTGCCAGCACACAGTGTGATGATTGTTTTGTTGCTGAAGCAGAGAGTCTGAGTTGGGCTCTGGATACCGTGTCAGAAGGTGAAGGGTAATGGGAGGTGGATACAGAGTGACTCTGGGCCGGGCTGTGTAGTCTTACATTCTGGATGTTGTGTTAATATGATGGAATCAGATTCTGATATAGTTTAGTAGAGTTTGCAATTGCATATCATCTCTTCAAATCAATATTATGCACATCTGTTTCTAGCCATTGGAAATATCCAATTGATCTAACTGCTGGACCAGCACAAGTGGATTCAAAAGTTGCTCGCAGTTCTTTGGAGTGTATTTACTTCATACAAGGTGTGTTGCCATCCTGGAGGTTGCACCAAAGCTGTTACTTACCACCCCAGGCCTGCAGATGGTCAGGTTTCCCACGCTTCATGCTTGAGGGATGCTCACAGCCATTTAGTATCCCTATGAATGTGTTTTGCAAAAGTACAGTGATAGAGGTGATATCCTCTATCAGACAAGATGCTAGGACTGGGAAGATTCCGTAAGCTTTTGATTACCACGCAAGCCCTTATATCTGAAGTAAAAGCAAATTTAAAAGCGAGGTTTCTGAAGAAAAAATGCTCTGCTGGTACTACAGAAACTGTGAAATGTGCCTTCTCTGTCAGAAAACCTTGAATAGACAGATAAGAGGGTACCAGTGGTGATCAGCTTGTGTTCAAGTAGTCATGAGATGGGCATCTATAAACGAATAGGAGACCATACTATGCAAGGAGCAGAGTCCACAAATAGTTTCATAAGAAAATGAAAATAACATATTTGCAACACTCATGCCTGTATATTAGCTGAGTAATTTTTCATATTCAGATTTTTTTGCTGAATGTGAGAAACTTCAACTACAGACAGCCCATAAAAGCCTTTTCTAGTTTTGCAGAGAACATATACTTTATTCCATTTTGATCCTGGAATCCTTCCATTTGATGTAATACTTCATAGTAAGGGAAGGAAGGGAGGAGAAGTGAATCTGCTACCCTCCAGAGTTTGTTCTGCTGGTTTTGAAACTGATGAATGCATAGGCACTAAGTATTCTGTGATATCACAGTCATCTTATAAATGTTATTATATGCAACAAGTTCAATAAATAGTATAATTCATTTGCATTTTCCAAAGTAAGTGTTCATGAAGTGATTAAAAAAAAAAAAATTGTTTTCATATATATTTATAGACAATTTACCTATCAGATAACCAACCTATTAATGCTAAAAACATGCTTTGGCTACGGTCAAAGTTGAGCTTCACTGAGTGGTGGTGTAGCCAGAAAGACTGTCCTCTGAGACTTAAGAATCAAAATAATTATTTTTATGGAGCATCTGAAGGGTTCACATGCAGATAACTTACATGAAAGTACAGTTAGTTCACCACAACTCATGTAAGCATCTGTGTGAACTATATCATTAATTTGCCTGATTTTCAGTATGGTATTAGATTAGAGGTGGAGAGATAACACAATAATTTACAAAGTGCTAAACTGGGTTTAAAATCCTCCTTAATGGTATAGCCTGAAGTATGCATCTCAATTGTGTTAAAGATACTCAAGTTAAAAATACAGGGGAGGAGGAAAGGCATATCTGCGGTGTCACCAAGGCATGCGGTGAGTTGATGTATAAAGGGAACGTAATGGATCTGCTTGGATTCCAGCCAATGTTGCTGGACACAGGCATTCAGTGAGGCACATTCCGGGGCATTAAGTGCAATCCCTTCCCAAAGCATAGTGAGCCTCTGTGTAATTCATCTTCCTGCAGCCTGCTCAGCCAGGGGCTGGACATGTGGCTTAGCCGATACCATTACCACTGCAGCTCCTGAGTAGTTGCTTTTTTAAATCAAGGCAGCATTTGACTTATACACAGGTAGCTGTGTTTAAATATACTATGAAGGCATTTTCGACTTGCTCTTGTATTTGAACATTGTTTCTTAATTATAAACAAATCATTGTAAGAAGATGATTTTTTCATCTGCAGTTTTAATTTATAAAAGTTAGTGTGCAAAATCTAGTGGTAGTGGGATTTCTTTTTAAATTCTCTATCATGTTAGCAACTTACTCTGATACTGCAAATGTTTGCTACCTTATAGGAAAATAATTGGGTGAGCCATTTTAGTGAGTGCAAAGAGAATGAAAGTGGAATTCATCTGTGGAAGTCATCTGTGTTTGGCAACAAGGATAAGCGAGGTGCTACAGTAGAACTCACTTTCTAAAAGTGTCCAAAATGAAGTTTATCTCCTCCAGACTTGGAGAAGCATGACTCCCATTTTCCTCACAAGCCTAATTTTCTATATATTTTCCATTTCCTTGGTCATTTAAAGTCAATGTGAATTAAACGTACAGCTCTCTTTTATCTCTCCTTGAATAAAAACTTTACAGACATTCGGAAATATTTAAGTTTCTTCTGTGGATCACTTGCAGACAGAGTGAGGTGCCATGTCATGCCAAGCGGTTCAAGTGGCCTCAGATCATGGGAGGCTGGAGTGGAAGCAAAGCTGTTCTGACACCAGAAGCGTTGGCCTCCTACTTCCAGTGCTCAGGGGGATGAGTTACTTCCAATTGCTTTTTAGAAACAAATACTGTTTTGCAAAATGAATTCCTCTGAAGTCATCTTTGACTACCAGGATTATTTGGCCACTTGTTAGATGGGATGGCCAGAGCAGGTGTGAATGTATAGGCTGTAGCTTTGTGTGGTTGGTTGTGTGCAACTTATTTATAGAACAAAAATGTTATGAAAGTATTTAACAAAACCATAAATGTTTATAATATTATAGCATGTAGTATCAATCTGTCGTGCTAGTAGCTGTGATTACTTTTCATTGTTAATTAAAGGCTGTTTTGTAACAAGAAGCTTTTTATAAATATTTAATGTCAAGCAGGGCTGAAATTAATCTTAGAGCTACTAATATGCCCGAGGTAACTGCAACCTGCACTTCGTGGAGATGTTATGCCTTCAAAATATAAAGTGACCTGCATTTTTAATGTATGAGTTAGAAACACGATTTTTAAGAGTCTAATTGGCCAAAATTAGATTTGAAAATAACTTGTTTTTCTGATGTGTACCCAGCAATTAATTCTTATTCAAAGATATACTGCTGCTAGCTGAGCTTGTTAAATTAAACTGTTTGATTTACCTTTCATTTTTCCTGCCTCCTTAGAAAATCTTAGTTCAGTGCTATGTGATACTGTCTCTAGTTGTGCATGTGAAGAACTATAGTCACTGGACATTAGAAAGTGTATAGGAAAGGGATGATTTTTTTCTTGCCTAGCATTAAGAACATCGTGCACTGAAGTCTGTCCTCCATCATTCCCAATACCTTGCTGTAATAGAAGCAGAGTTCAAAAAATCTTGTTTGAGGTTGTCATTTCACGTTCTCCATACTTGTGGAACAAAGCTATTTAAGCCTAGGACCTAAATAGCTGTTCACAGCTGCTGCCACCTCCAGTGATGGTTAGAGCTGCTTACCATAACAGTGGAGAGACTTTTTTTAAATATAGTATTTTGACAAAATTTAAACACTGTGTTCCTTGACTAAAGCCCTTGACTAACCCTCCTTGTATTTCACACATTTAGGAGAAATGACATTAAGCTCATCTGTTAAATTTGGAGAGCCATACTCAGCTTATGGAGAACAAACAGATACATGAAATGTACTGTGCAGTAGACAGTCTGTTGTCCAAACAATAGAGTCACATTCCGTTTTGGCAAGATCTTCTGCTTCTGATGGTACCATTCTGTAGTTTGAGTGGAACTCCTCTGTACCAGTCCTTTAACTATACTTTTCCAGTGTCTTCTCAAGCACTTTCATTCATGAGTCTCTAAGGAGAAATTAATATAAATCTAAACCTAGGGCAGTTGTGTTTATATTGTAAAATGTATAAGCAGAGAAATAGCTTTTCATCATCTCTTTCTCAGTTCTGTTATCTCTTCATTTCATAATTCTATCAAAGTAAAGATAAGAAAGTATCTGAGTTTTTAGCTTAAAGTGGAAAGAATGGCCCACTGCAACTTCTGACCTACTGGTCTCACTTCCCAGATAAGAATTTTCTAATTTCCCATTTGCTCCTAGCCTGCCTTCTTCTTTCCTGTAAGAAGCATCCATAGCCATGTTGGTTTCCTGCTTTGGATTTCCAGTTTCTTTTTTTTTTTTTCAGTGCATTTCAGTTTTAAATAAGCATTTGTTTGAGGAAGGGTAAAGAGAAGTATCTTCTTCTGAAACAAGAACAGAAAAAGCTACAAGAAATAGGTTAGAAATGATGATTTTTTTCTCTTTCTAGTAGCATAGTTTAGGAGTATTTTAAAGAACCAAAATATGTTGGATGTGTCGTAACCAAAGAATTAACATTTTTTTAAATAGTGTAACTAATTTGCACAGCTAGTATTGTGCCATCCAAATTGTAGCATTATGAGATTTGCCACTCTGAAAGTATGCAGAATCACTGGCTTCAAACTTATTTTTATAATAGACTGAAAAGCAAGCATTGGAGTCTCTAATTAGTATGTAGGTGCAAAATATTCAATATACATATAGTAAAACATATACACAAAAATATTACTGGAGTGGAATGACCATTGTTAAGAGTTAGTTTAATTGTGTTGACATGGAAAGGAATTACACACATCCTGTTTAGTGTCCTTCTGTAACTTATTAGGATTTTTTACTTGCTATATTAAAGATGGCTCAGGCTTCCCTCAGTGGAAGATTTAATGACTAGCTTGAAGTCATTTTCTTTTCAGGGATTAATATTTAGACATAACATTAGCTATGGAGGTAATTAGAATAATTAATGAATAAAATTGCAAGGACTATAATTTGCATTGCCTAATGCCAAATTTTATAGCTTTCTTTAAAGATTTTTGCTAATTAAAATGTTAAATTGGTTTAATTTCAAGAACAGGATATGGAAAAACTGATGCGTTGGTTTCTCTGTGGGCTGCGTTGATGCTTAATTGAAATCAAGCCTGCATTAATAATTTACTCTTTTATCTATGCGTATACGCTGGTTGTTCAAAAGAATTCACATGCAAATTTCTTATTTTAAAAACTTCTGGTATTTCATTTTATTTTGTGATCAGATTTGCTTACAAATGTTTTTACCTTATAGTGAGTGTTAATGGAGAGAATGGGAGGGAAAGAGAGAAGAGCTTCTAGATGGGATTTCAAGTTCAGTTTTGTGCCAAAACCAGATCTTTCCAAGGGCGAAAAAAGCTCTTTAGCAAGGACTTGCATCATGATCAGCATGCTCCACTGCTGTTTGAATTGAATGAAACTAATAACGTTTATATGTGAGGAAAGGCTAGAAGCAAACGTATTTTAAGTATGGACGTTGTATCTAACTTTCTGTAGTTTGATATTCATCCGAATTCAGAGTTGTACTTGGGACGTTCCTGTCTGATGTTTGAAATCACTGTAAAAAATGGACATTGCTAGCTGACGTGGGAGTGGCATCCCTAAGCTTCTGATCTCTGGTGTTAAACCGTTTGAAGTAGAAAAAATAATAGCTTAGAAAACCCTGGTTAAAAATTACTTCAAGAAAAATGGATCTAATAAGTGGTTTCTTAATTGAAGTGTGACCCTCAAGGTTAGAGATGCCAAACAGCAAAAATACAATGAAAGAGTTGAGCTAAATTTTATTTAAATAATGCTTTCAAATGCTATTATACATACCGATTGTAATCAAAATGACTATTTTATCCAACATAGTGACCGTAAGAATGGATACTTTATAATTAGCAGTAAATTGCTCAGGTTATTGCTCACCCCAGCTAATTGCCTTCTTTTTAATGCTTTCTTTAATCAAGGAGAAAACAGAAGTGTGACCCAGCTTAGCAATGGCCAGCACTGTGCAGCAGCAGCTATCATGCTTGCTGGTGTTGTGCTGGTGAAGTGAGTTTTGGGCTGCCTGTCGGGACAAGGTGCTCTCAGTTCTCAGGTAATTTCACTCCTTTGGTACTGCTAGGTATGGCAGTATTTATCTGAGGATACTCTGTTCCCACGCTTAACTGTGTATTCAGCATCTAGAGGTTCTTTGTCTCTAGTATGTTTCTAATTTTTTCAGATAATAGAAATAAATTACCATTTTTTCCATCTTTTAAGTATGTCACGCTTCTAAAAACAGGTGAGTTCTTATAATGTTGTGTATGTTTTCATTTCAGTGATAAAGTTCTTAGTTTTCTTGATTTAATCAGTCTGTTTGTGTCTGTACTTGATACCTGCGTCTGAAAAGGGATGAGGTCTGATGATTACTGACATTTATTAGCATTGTTGTTTGGTGTGTTGGCATGTAGCAGTTGTGAGAGAAGGTACCATTGTCTGACTTACTAACCCTGACTTAGCTGGGCCACTTGCAGACCATTCGCATAGTCTTCATGACTTATCATTAATTTTTTGTGTCATGCTTTCTTCAAATCTTTCACTTGTGATCATTCCATACTTGGAATCCATCTTGAAATCTATGGTACATGAAGTAATGTGCTGCCTGGGGAAGATTAACAGAGTGCTGGCTCTTCTTGAGCCGGGTTTTTATCTGCATTATTTTGAATGGGATTTTGGTCTAGAAATCTATTTCCTAGTTTTTGATTTAAGGTCACAAATAATTCCAGGCTTTGCTGATACTAACTGTAAAATTATTTTTGAAAACACAGTGATTATTATTAGATTTGTACATTGGTGGTTTGATTTTTATTTTTTTTTTTAAGAAAAAAAAATCTACATTTTTTCCAATCAGTTCTGCTTAGCAGATAATGTATTAAATTGACCCTTATGAAGTGGTTTGTTATTTATCCAAGCCTGTTCCTCACCCATGTGAAATCATTAAGAGATGGGAAATTTAATATGGAAGAATTAATGTGTGTGATATCAATATCAGTACTGTATTAATACTTTGATTCTCTGATGTTTCTTGATCAAATACCTCTTAGTGTGTCTGAAGAGATTGTTTTTTGTTTTTATGAAAAGGCTGGTTTTTAATGTAGCACAGGTTAGAATTTTTCAAGTAATTGTTTTTTTAAAACTATTTAGCAGCTCAAATAATTTAAATAAAGGTATATCTAGGTGGTTGCAGTTTAATTACAAGAAAAATTACAAGGCTTTAAACTGGTATAGTGGAAACATGGCCAAACTTGGTGCAGCTTGTCACTGCAAAAGGCAAGGAGCAGCAGTAATGTGTTGGATTGGGTTGGGTTGAGTTGGCAGAGAAGAAAGACCTTCCTTACGCAGAGCATCAGATGTGAAATTGGGGTTGTACTTTGTTTGTGTGGTTTGTTGGCTGGAGTTTTGGTCTGTTTATTTTAATGCAAGAACTTTTACTCTTAGCAAACAGTTTGTCAGTCGTACTTTTTCGCAATGACAAAATAAAAAAGACCTGCAGTTGGTGAATAACTGCAAAAATCGGATGCAAAGATTTCATAGGACTTAACCTGTGTTGCTTGCCAGTGAATGTGTGTTTATTTGTGCTAGTAACATTGTTGGCTATTTTTTGCACGACTGTAATAAAATGCATAGATCATTTCAATATTAAATCATTTTGTTGTCTATGAACATGTAGAAACATGTTACTGGTGGAGTACCAATTGTAGGCGCCATTGATTAGTAAGTTCAAACAAAGCTGTGAAGCAGACCAAAAAGTGAATGGCATGGATAATAAAATAATAGCAGTCTTGAGGTCTGTAATTCTTTCCTGGATTAGATACATGATATTTTGCTGGCATTGAGTTCAAAAACCTGTTGCTTTAGTATTTGTAATTTGACTTCAGTCATGCATAGACTTGCTGACAGCTATTTACTGAAAGTCTACCTTTTCAAGACACTAGTAGCCTGCTGCGTGGTAATAAAGGTATCAGCATACTAGCTGCAAGAACAATTCTTCACTTTTATTTATTTGTAAGTATTAGAAAATAGAAAGCACTTGCACTTTCAGCAGAGGCATGCAAATAAACTTAGTTTGCCAGATAAAACGTTTGGCTGCTTGATGATGCTATTTTCATTAGTATTGTGCTTCATCTTACTCCTTTAATAAATATTAATATTCAAATGACTTTTGAAGTTACAGTTTCCTGTGGAAAAAGTGGTCCTTCCTAACAAGTCAACAGGCTGCATTTTCTGGATTTGTCACTGTATTTGCTCAGCCTGGTTTGCTGTATCTCTGATCTGGAGGACATGTCCAATCTAATAATTTCTTTATTCCTGTTTCCATTTGAGCTCATTTTGGTAATTAGTATAAATTAACATTGTCATTTTGAGTCTGCATCTTTTGAAACAGGTACAAGTGTTGAAAAACAGGTACAAGTGTTGAAAAAATGTGCAGTGTCACTTGTCAGTGTGGACTGCGCCATTTTCATGCTGAAATTGCCTTGTCTTACTTGTTGTCTTCTATCTGCTGAGTTATTAGTATGTTTGTTATAGCCTCTTATAGAATTCTGTCTTCTGATTTACCCAATAAGTTGTTTAGACTTTGGGTATTCCTACGGCAATTCATGCATTTCATCTTGATCTGAATGGCTCTCTTTATTCACTTTTGAATCTGTTCTTTGTTCTTTTTTTTCTGAATGTTATCATTTTCTGTCCTATCCACCTATAGGGAACACTTTTTACCAAGGGTAAATAATTCCTAATGTGGTTGCTTTCTATGGTAAAGTGACTGGAGTTGTGGACAAGGGTCCATAAGTAGTGGGTGTCATGTACCTGCATTTAAGCAAGACCTTTCAACACTGTCACTCAAAATATTCTTTCATCCAAGTTAGGTTGCTGAATGTGTGGTCAAAACAATTAATAAATCATCTTCTTGAAAGATCATCCTCAGAAGGTAATGGCTAATGAGCCATGCTTGATGTGGGGGCCAGTGAAAGTGGAGTACTACAGAGGTCTGTTCTGGGACCCATCCTGCTTAGTATCTCTATCAGTGAACCAGAGGAGGTGGCAGAGTTCACTTTCTGTGAAGCTGGCGGGTAACACCAAATTAAGGGAACCAATATACTTTGAAGGACGGAGGCCTACATTAGGCTGGAGCAGTGGGCCAGGAACCTTATGAAATTCAGAAAAGAAATGCAAAGTCCTATACCTTGGAATGAAGAATTTCTTGCAGTAATGCATCCTGAGGAGTAACTTTGTAGTAAGGATCTGAGGCTTTTGTTGGACAGCAGACTGAACAGGCTGCTTGCAGGCAGTAGCAAAAAGGGCTAGCAGTATCCTGGATTGTATTAACAAGAGTAAAGCCACTAGACTTGGAAAAGAAAAGATTTATCGCCCTTAACTTAGCATCCTTTAGGTCCTATGTAGAACACCACTTCCAGTTTTGGACCCTCCAGTATATGAGAGGCATCAACTAGCTTGAATGAGTTCAGTGGAGAGCCACCAAGATGTCTAGGGACTGGAACACCAGCTCTGTGAGGAGGGGCAGAGGGAGCTGGGCCTTTTCAACCGTAGTGAGGTTTAAGAAGCAGTTTCAAGGAGGCCTGATAGCAACCTTCCAGTACCTAGGAGGTAACTGTTGGCTTTTCAGTCACCAGTCAAACAAGGGAAGATGCTCTTCCAGACTTCATACTTGCAAACAAAGAAGGAAGAACTGGTTGACGATGTGAAGGTTGGAAGCAGTTTTGACTGTGTAGACCATGAAGTGGTGGAGCTCAGGATCCTGAGAGGAGGGCACAAGGCAAAGAGCAGGATCACAGCTCTGGATTCAAGGAGAACAGACTGCGGCCTGCTCAGAGATCTGCTTGGAAAATATCTTATAGTCCTAGAGCAAAATGGAATCCAGGAGAGCTCACCAATTTTCAAGGTTCACTTCGTTCAGCCTTCGAGAATGGCCCACACCCACACGTAGGAATTCGAACAGAGGCAGCAGGAGCCTTTGTGGAGCTCCTCACTGAACTTGAACATAAGATGCAAGTGTGCAAGAGACATAAGAGATGAGCGGCCTGGAAAGAATATAGAGGCACTTTCTGAATGTGCAGGTTTGGGGTTAGGAAAAGTAAAGCCCAGCTGGAGTTGAATCTAGAGAGAGATGATATGAAGGGCAACCAGAAGGGCATATAAAGGCCTCTGAAAGATGTCTAATGAATGAAAGGGATGCTAGCAAGTTCAGAAGGACAGTGGTATCAATAGTGCTTCATTGACAGTCTTGGAAGTTAGATTCTCTCCCTTCCTTTGCTTGATGGTGGAAAAATAGTAAAATTTCTTGCACGAAGCTGCTGATCAATCATCATCTGAATTTCAAGGAGAAATATCTGGCCCATAGCTTGCCTAAGAGCTGAAGATTTAACTTACAATTGAGATGAAACACAATTGTTTTCCCGATATGGAAAGAATAGTAAAATACCAGCTTCTCTGAAGAATGGATGTCTGAAATGGAGCTCCCAAAATGTGCATGATAGAAGTTAAAAATTCAACATTAATTTAAGAGCCGTAAAATCCCACTGTGCACCTCCACTGTACTCATAGCATTTATTATTCCCTATAGAACAGAGAAAATTTTCATTGAATCAGAATGTTTCATCCTTATTGTGCAAAGTCTTTAAATCAATTTTGAACATGTAATTATAATTTCCTTGCGATCTTTTATTTGGCATGCATTCTCTGCTTTACTAAGAATGTTTCAAAACTTTAATTTGTACATTGAAAACGCTGTGGGTAAGATGGCACTGCCATTATTTCTAAAGTTAATGGGAGGCAACAATGTTATGAATACATGCTCTTTTAATGCATTTGCTGTAAGGAAAGCAGCACATACTGATAAGAGATGGGCATCCTTTGAGCTGCTGTTGTTGTCATTAGCTGATGTAGAATCATGGAATCACTTGAGTTGGAAGGGACTTTTAAAGGTTCCCATTTCACAGTACTTATGTTAGAATGCTATTTAGCTTTCAGAACTTGACATTCAGCATTGATGGACCATGTCTAGTCCTGTGGGGCTTGGGTCAGGTTTTTGCAGCTTAATTGTCTTGATATGGAATGATAACATTTAGAATTATAGAATCAACAGGTAGTCATTATTTCAGCACTTATGTTCCGGCTATTCAGAAAACAGACTTAAAAAGAATTGCGTTAGGAATACAGACATGAAAACAAAACCTTAACAGAAAATATGTATAGGCAAAAACAATTCATCTCAGGCAATTCCAGACTTGCAGAAGCGCAAATGGAGAGATGAAAAATATCATTAGATCTTAGTAAATAACCTGGAGATGTCAAATGCACAGGAGCGCTGCCTTTCTTTGTTGTGGAAAATTATGTTATACTTAATCTTTCATTTAATATAGAAATTTTATCCAAACTATTAGAGAAAACTTGCTATTGTCTGAATTGTTCTTAATTTGTACAGGCAATATTACTTCCTCCATTATCTCCTTAAACTCAGTTTTCAATTGGATTTTGGTACTATATAATAGATCCTCCAGAGGAAGGTCTGTTAATTTCTCGTTATAGATGTATTAGATTGTAGACTTCTTTTTCTGGAACTTGGAATAAAATAGTAAGATGAGTTCCACTGTTATTCTTGGTTGCACAAATAAAAGTGTAGCACTTGAAATTCTCTTTCAATTTGCCTTGTTATTATTGTTACATTCTGGTGTGGAACATATTTTTGCCAAAATGATGTGTAGAACCTAGCTATAGTCACATTGCTGTTAAGTGTTATGAGAAATTTCAGTCATTTGTGTCTTTAACCCCATTCTTTAAACCTAAATACCATCCGCTACCTGGAGATTCTCCTCTTTTGGTGTCCCTCTTGTGCCACACAATATTTTGTGTGGCCATGTTTCATTTTTGTATACCATATAAAACTTTCTTTTTAAGTTTTATGGTGTACCAATGTTCATGTATTTCTCTGTTGTCATAATTTGGCTTATTTTGTTCTTCAATGACTTCTTTTTTTTCCACTTGACTTTGCTTTCTTTATGGCTTTCAGAATTACCATAGTTAACGTTGTGCACCAGCAGTTCTCTCTCACCAATGAGAATGATTCAATCAAATTAAAGTGGATGATGTTACTAGGTGCACACCCATTGTTAAAAATAAAGAAAAGAAATTAGAATTTAGCATCTTCATTTAACATTTTATCTTTCGTATGTACATTGTCCAGGCAGCCAGGAAGGCCAGTTGTATTCTGGGGTGCATCAAATATGGCATTGCTTGCAGATCAAGGGAAGTAGTTTTCCCTCTGTGCTCTGTGGCCTCTCCTCGAGTTCCGCGTGCAGTTTGAGTGCTGCAGTATAAAAAGGACATAGAGCTTTTAGAGAGTGTCCAAACGAGGGCTATGGAGACAGAGAAAGTTCTAGAGCGGAAGACGTATGAGTTGGTGTTGTGCTCAGCCCAGAGCAGAGCAGGCTGAGGGGAGGCCTGATGGCGGCTGCAGCTCCTCACAGGGAGCGGAGGGGCAGCGCTGAGCTCTGCTTTGTGTGACAGCGACAGGGCCCGAGGGAACGGCATGGAGCTGCGTCAGGGGAGGGCAGCTGGGGGTGAGGGAAAGGGTCTGCACCAGAGGGCGGTGGGCATGAAACAGTTTGCCCAGGGCTGTGGGCACGGCCCCAGTGCAGGAGCTTAGGGAGCATTTGGACAGCACTCTCAAACACAGGGATTGGATATTGGGTGGTCCTGTTTGGAGCCAGGGGTTGAACTCCATTATCCTTGTGGGTCCCTTCCAACTCGGGATATACTCTGTTGTCATTGCTGTGGCTGTTCTCCAGAATCTCAGCCATTGTGTACAGATGACTCAACAAAAGTTATGTTTCAAGTACATTTTCTTGCACGTACACTATTTTCAATGTACGTACTTTTGGAAAAAGTTCTAAGTCTATGGTTTTACATGTTTGGAATGGCAGATTGTAGCAGTTTTGTAGCAGGTTAAAATACACAAGTTGCCTGGTCATACAGTGGAGAGGACACTACAGACCACTGTGCAGGGAGATCTCTGTGGAATGGTCTTTTTGGTGATGCTCGGAGCTATGTTTCTGTCCTAAGCTTGAAATATGCTGAAGTACAAATTTTGTGGGAGTTATGTTCTGATTCCCTTGAGCAAAAGAGTGTAAAAATTAATCAGTTTGTTTATTTATGTGTATCAAATCAGAACACATACAGTCCATCTAAAATTCAAGTGATGTTTTTGCCAAATGTCAGTTATAAAGAAGTAATAGCACTATAACCTCTCATTTTCTGCACTTCATCACACAATTTTTATTTCTTGTCAAATTTACTGCTCTGTTTCAAGGGGTAGGTTGAAAGCAGGCAAATATTTTAAAATAGCATTTTTTTTTTTAATTTCCTATCATACTGAAAAGTAAACAGAAACTACTTGACCCTGTGTACTTCATAAAGTGACTGTTTATACTGGTGCCATTATTCTCCAATTATCAGAATGTTGTGTATAACTGCTTATATGTAGTTCTTTGCATGTATATGTGTGCACATATTCATACATATGTGTATGTAGACACACATACACACAAACGGCTGGGTTTAAATCCTTCAAAGCAACTGTGGTTTTTGTCATAAAGAAAGGAAATCATTACATATTTCTTTACAAAGAACGTGTTTGTAATAGGCTGTTTGTGACATAACACATCTAAAATCCACTTCAGTGTAGGGATCAACTAATGTGCAGGAAGCTTGATGTTTCAGGTTCCTGGTTTTGGGCAGCTAGCATGCTTGAAGCTTCTGAGTTTCTAACAATTTTACCACTTCAAGGAGCTACAATGATGATCTTTTTCAATATTACCCATCTCAAATTATTTCTGCAAGGCATAGGAGAGCAGAACAAATTGTATATTGCCATCTTAAACCCCTTGTGGATTTTTGTTTGCTTATTGGAGAGACTGTGAAAGCCATCATCATTGTTCTTACAGCATCAATTCGCCTGTTATTGTCATAGGTGCCAGTCTGGCACCTTTTTGAATCTTCTAATTTTTTCTTGCTATGCCTGTAGATCGCACCTCGAAATAAAGAAGCTTTAGTAATTTTCTAGGAAATAACTATCCTAAAATAAATTACTCTGTAATCTTTTCAGAGGGGAGAAATAGATTGAACTCTAGATATGTTTCACAAGATGTAATCGACCTTGTAGCTCATCTTTGAACTTTACCTGCTGGGTTGTTTGGTGGCTTTTGTTTTTGTTTTTTTTTTGGTGTTTTTTGAGTGAGTTCCAGAATTAACCTCAAGTATTTGTGGTTTCAATTGCTCATGTATGAACACAGTCAGATATCTATACTCTTAGTCAGGATATCTGCTGTTTAATTCCTGTTGGCACGAAATCTTGAATTTCTAATGTTCTGCAAAGTATCTGTAATAAATTCTGAATAAATATGCTAAGTGCTGGCCAGGAAGCATTTCAGAAAGTTGGATGAATCTGAAGAACAGAATCCAGCAGGTACCATCTTTGTCTGGAATGCTAGTAGCATATATAGGTACAAAATGGAAAAAAGCATTGTCTCCTGTGCTGGGGGAAAACAGATAACTTTCACCATTAAAAATGACGCTGCCAAATTTCTGTCAACGTGCTGAAGTGAGGCTAGTGCAGATCGTGGAAGGTGGTTAGAGATAAATATTCTGGTGACCTTCTAATTTTCTGCATTTCAGAAAAGGCAGGTAGAGATGTAACAGAATCACCAAGTCATTGGTGTCAATAATGAGGGTTTGGACCTCTTCAGTTATTGGAAAACTGTCATGAAAGTGACTTGATGGATGTGTACCAACTAAATGCCAAGGTAAATGACTTCTGGATTCCAGGACAGCAGATCCAGTACAAACTAAGAACAGGAAATAAGTTGAAAGTTTGGGAAAAATACATAAAAATGTATTTTCCTTGTCTTCCCTGATGGAAGAAGTCATAAGGAAGTAGGTGAATGGTACATAAATGGCAGAAAGAAGGGACAACGTAGAACCAATAGGTAAGTGGGCAAGCTTTGTCTTCTGTACTAAGTCTGTAGAAAATGTTACCACTCTTAATCATTTTTTACTATTCATCAGCTGCCAATTGCTCCCCACAGCCAAGCCATGTGATGTTTCTAGTCCTGCTTCAGGCAAAACTGACCGCATTAGCATGCATCACTGGTGATAAAGCAGTAATGAACAATGAAAAGGAGGGAAGGGAAACTGCCTCCTTCAGCTCGAACATCTGTTTGCAGAGTGGATGTCTGTGATCTTAATGAAAGGGCACTGTATCGGTTTCAAAAGAGACCTGCCGTATTTGTAGGCCAAAGCACAGAGCCAAGAAAAAATGACTAGAACTACTAGATCAGGTGAAGAAAGCCAATGATACACGGTAAGTTTATTGTTTGGGCATGTCACACAAACTGGGGAGAGGTAATGGTAGGAAGTGTAAAACGATTCAGAAAGAGCAGTAGATATTTAGGAACCTGTAGGCTAGCTAGAGTACTTTGGGACCTCAAATCTAAAACCCTTCCGTAGCAGGTAAATGTGTAGTGCCTAGTTCAAGTCACAAATGGCTGTCCATTTTAACCTATTGTGTTTTTTGTTTTTGTAATCTCTTAATTGGAAGACTGTTCCAGAATTTCATGTCGTTTGGGACATCTTATTTTAAACTTCATTTTTTAACATTTTTAAAGCTACTATCATTCTTCTTAATAAAAGAAATGTGTAAGAATTTTGGTTTCATTTTTGATTCAAATCCAGTTTCAGTAATGAAAAAGCCATAATTTATGAGGACAGGAACTGGGTTATGGAGGAAGCATAGAAAATAATTGGAATTTTAACACCAAACCAGAAAGGGAAGCTATTGGGAAAAGACTACAGACACGAGAAAATGTAAGCACTTAAAAAAAGCCAGAAGACTAAAACAGCTACTTGTGAGCTCAAAGGGTATAGCAAGGCATCCTCCAAGTGAAGCAGATGAAGCTTCGTGAAGGCAAAGAAAAAGCTGGTGTTACGTATCTAAAATTCTGAAGTGAAACATTTTCTGGCTAAAACAAAATGAAAAAAATTGTCTTCAATTTTTAGATTAGAAACACAAAATATTATGCAATGTGTAAATATTACACAAAAGGCAGAATGTCTTTAGGTGTATGAGCACCTTTGAAGTGAAAGCAAGGTTCAGATCTGGATATACTTGTATCAGAATGCCGTTGTTACCTGACCTCTAGTGCTGAAACTTCAGTGGAAAAAGCGTTGCAGGTGGCTATGATCCTACTTCATTGAACTTACCCCCTTATGATTTTCACAACAAACTTTAGTGGAAAAAGTCATTAGAAATGAAGGTAAGAGATGTGAAAAAACCACACAGAATTTACCTCTTTGAGATGGTGTCAGACGAATGTAGTGTTGTTCTAGTGATTTTATTGAGGATACAGAGACAAATATACTCTTCTTTGCGTAAGTTCTAGCTTATAATCATCCCTGTCTTGAGATTTTTTCCAGTTGGTTGCTAAGTAGGAATTATGGAAAGGATAAAGCCATATTAACTCATCTGAAGCAGTGCTGCCAACATTTACTGCTTGTGTTATCCAAATCGCCTTCTAAGTCATCTAATAGCAACCTGATCTTTGAGGAGTGGTGCAGGATGGACTGAATAAATGTACCAGTTGTCGAGGAGGAGAGAGGAATCGGGAACAGTGGATGCAGTCGTCTGAATACTGAGAAAAATGGTTTGTCAAACTGTTTTTATGTATCTACAAGATATCGAACAGATGAATAATTGCCAGCGTGGGCTTGTCAAGAGTAAGTAATCACAAACAGTTTAATTTCTCTATATTAAAGTAGTAGAACATGCAAATAGAACCAGAAGAGTAGCTGCCATTTGCTCTGACTTTACTTAAAGGCTTTAATTAGTCTTCTGTGATATTTTCACAAGTAATGCAGAGAAATGTGGTCTAGGAGAAACTTACGTACAGTAAGTGCAAAAATGGTTGGATTAGTTTTGCTATTAATTGTTAATGACTTTCTCTCAAAATGAAAAGATACATTTAGTAGAGTTTCTTTGGAAACCTGCCTGGAGTCTTGTTCTTTCTGTTTTTTGCCTAATGATCTTGATGACAGAGAATAGCTGGGATCATTGTGCAGATAGCACAGAATACGGAAGGGGCTGTACAGGAGAACAAGGTCACATTTCAAAATGATCCTGAAAAGCTGGAAGAATAATCTGCAAACCAATAGATGAATCTCAGTGGAGATAAGGAAACATTTACTTCTGGTAAACCATAGCAGTCCTCCAGAAAAAGATTTGCATTATTTTGATTTGATAGCAGTTTACTGATTGAGGGGTGATTCTTCCACTGCAATCTGTGGATAAGAGTGTAGCCAGTAAAATGAGCGGAGTCAGCCTTATCTTCAGTCAGTATTATGGGGGACTCTGCTGGAGCAGTGAACTCCATGTGAGCAGTCCCCTTTCGGGGAAGGCTGGGACTTCTCAGAGTCTGGACAAAGGCTGTGTGGGTGATCAGAATATAGAGAACATCCCTTGGAGAAAGAGTAAATTGTTTTCAGTTCTTCAGCCTACAGAGAAGACAGCATAGGCATTCTAATATGTAAAAGGTTTTGCAGGAAAAATAAAGACATAGTCTGTTGTGCCAGCAGTGACCATGATATAAGGGTTCAAACTGCTAGCAATTACTCAAAGGAAATCTTAGAACTTTCTAAATGTCAGATTCATGGAGTAGTGAAACATTTGATGAGGTTTTGAATTTTTATCATCGCAGGGCTTTGATGAGCTGATTAAACAAATTTGTAGCTATAGTTTTTCCCATACTTGGGAGTATTGTGGAAATGTATTAAAAATTATACTTGTTTCCTTAACCTCTATTTTTCTAAAGCTTTGTTGGATAGATGGCTGTACAGAATGGGCGTATTCAATCTGAGGCCAGATAACTTCAGCAGTTATTTGTATGTACTACTCTGCTTTAACTGATCTTTCTTGAGAAGGAACAGTAAGGGAACTTCTTCTTCATGATAACCAAAAAAAAAAAAAAGTTTGTCCATTCTGTAAAATCTTTTTTCTTTCAGGAAGATTCTTACCCATATTGGATTTGAATGGATTCAGATGTACTATATGTGATTCAAGAGACATTTTATTTTGAAATACCTTTTTATTTAATGCTCAGCTAGGAAGTTACATTTTAGCAGTTGATGACTTCAGATTAATTTTAGACTGTCTGTTAGTGCTTGTTAGCTTTCAAGCAGAAGTCTGTCACTCACCTTTCTCCGATTTCAACTTTAAGAGGAAATCTTCAACATGGCTGTCAAGATTATTTTATTCTTCTAGCACTACTTTCTCCATTCCACTGGGGGTGGTCATCTGTGTTTTTGCTGTAATCCATATATACAGAAAAAAGCTCAATATAGCTTAATTAAAAAATTCATTGCCATTTTGTTTGACAAAAAGCTAAACAATGCATTAAGCTAAATTGTCCATTACATTTCTATTTGAGGCATTGTAATTACATGAAAGATAGCATTACCAGTAAGAACAAAATTTATCATAGGAGAGTGTTAATGCATTTAGATGCAATGAGAGTAGGTTTAATTATAGTACATTTAGGATCAATATGCCCAGGGCAATAAACTTTAAAACAACATACAAAAGTTTAATAAGCATGAAGCATAAGAACAATGTAGACTAAACCTTCCTTGCATCTGAAAAGCTGAAATGCAAAGAAGTTTTTATTTATTGCCTCGGGTAAAAAAGTCTGCAGAAACAGATAAGTGATGACAAAGCTTTGATGTTAATAAACCCAAATGGAAGTCAAAAATCAAAGTGTGTAAACGGCTAGGTTATAGAAAGAAAGATGACAGAGTTATACCCTGTAATTAGCTGTAATTTGTGCTTTTGGCACAGCTATTTGTCCTGCATGAATAAGAGGTTGTCTTATGTTTTCTTGTCTCTGTATAATAGAATTGCATTACAGGCACATCCCAGTTCAAACCTCCCTTGATTTTTTTTTTTTTTTCCCCAAGAACTATTTGAAAGGAGCGTGCACGTTGCTTCCTTCTTATGTGAGTGTTGCAGTCAGTTTGCCATTTCTGGTACTTGAAAATAATCATGAGCTCAGTGCTTATAAAACACTTGTAGTGAGAAACAGAGTAATAATTCTAGCCAAATGCAACCAACTCACAAAATGAGTTTCTGCCCTGAGTATAAATCAGAGATGCTTGCAAGTTGTACAAGTAAATTACATCAAAACTAGAAAATTAATAATCCAGTTTTAATTATTTAATGAGTTGTTCTGTTCAACAGCTGCATAATTGGTAGTCTCATCCATATTTTAAACTGCTGTGGAACAAATTGCTGTTAATTTTATTTAGTTGATTCCTGTCTTCATTTTATGATGTCTCTGCATGAGACATCAATTTTTCAGTGCTGAAACCTATTTTACAACCATCTTTCTGTCACACACTGTGAATATTTAAAAAGAAATAATTCATTGTACTTTCTGTGTTACAAAGAAGCTGAAAAGATCTGTTGAGTCAGAGAAAAATGCTGATTTCTGTATGACTGTATATCTATGCAGGTATCACTTCTTAAACTTCCCTCTTTAGGGATAATTACTATATTTTTAGGCATGCTAAATTGTCTGTGCCTTTAATGGAACTACCACATGGTTGGCTACTGAGACTTGGGTTTAATCTCTGCTGTGAAGTTCACAGTTGTCATTTGATGAGATGTGAAATCCCCTGCCAGAGCACCTTTTGCTTGGCCGCATTACACATTTGAGGTTGTAAATCCATTATGTGCAGTGTGAGAATTGACTGCTCCAGCAGTGCAAAGCCACTTGCCCAAGCTCATTTTCCTCACATACATGAAAACGCATGAAACAAAATTAAAATTTGAAAAAAAAAAAACCTTATTTTTATCTTTACCTGAATATAATTTTCCTCATTTTGAAGTGTCTGCTGCTTTTTACTCGAAACTTGAGCCTGCCACGTTCATGAAATTCTCAAATGTGACCATGCCTGTGAACACTGTGATGTGGTTACATGTCAGTGATCCCTGGTGGCACGAGGTAGCTTTCTGCCTCCTGGATGTGTCCTGTCTTCTATTAGATCCTTACAAGGATGTATGCTTATATTATGGTGCTTAAATCTGTCTATTTCTTTTCACTTGTCTTTTCAGTTGAAGCTTTTTTTCATGAATTCAACCTTGGAGGACAAACTCCCTGGTGGGAAAGGTTGCCCTCTCTTGTTTCAGGCATTTCCTTTCTGTTTGGATTGAATGGGCTGCAGTTTCCCTTCTGATGATGTCTGTTCATTCAGAAGTGAGGCATTCCTTCCTCCCAGCCCAGCACCATCCCTACATTCTTACATGCCTCTCTTTCTCCCACTGTCATACCCAGTCCAGGAACTGCCTTGGGCTACACTGGGGAAGAGGATTTGCCAAGTCTGTAAGTATTTCTGCTGTTGAAGGAATAATCTTCTTGTTACAAAACCAGTTATGTAAGTATTTAATTTCAAAGGTCACATTTGGTAAGCTAAAGTGGTTGGCTAAAATTTCTGGAAGCCTACATGAGGTATTAAATTGAAAAGAAGAAAAAAAAAAAAAAAAGGCAAATCCCCAAACTGTGTTTAAACTTTTGCCCATGCTGTCAGAACTTTAAATTAGCTTCAGAAGATTTAAGTGAAAAGTGATACTTTTTGATATGATTCTACTGAAGTAATTTCACATCTTATTTTTGAGTCTGAGTGGGATTCAGTAGGATTCCAACAAGCACAGAGAATGAATGTTACAGGAGTACAACTTCCAGGAGAAATTCAGTTAACAGTGCAGTGACCTGGTGGTTACAACTCTAGGTGCTTGTAGACAGATTGTCCACTTCACTACAGGATTTCTGCAGCCTTAAAATTTGAAGAATTCAGAGAACATTATATGCTGTGTATATTCAACAGGTGCCAAAAGGGTACATTTTTTTTCTACCTCATCTGCAAAACCACTCTGTCCTTTAAATGCATTCTGATCATTTTTGATAGTATTTTGTTAGTGACACAGAGATGAGTATTTGCCATACAGTCTCAGAAGTCAGAAAATGCTGATCTCCAGGAGAACCCTAAGTGTAATACGTGCCAATCAGTTACTTAAAGGCTTTTTGTTTTCGTCTTTTTTTCCCACTGAGACCCACTTTTTGATTTGATCTGTAGCCTTTAAGCTCTGTTTTCTATCTGCAGTGGAATGAAAAGTTTTGATCTGTACTTCTCTGCTAAGTCAAGTGGTAGATCTGTGCTCCAATTGGTTTAGCTCATTGTCTTTTTTCCTCCTAACATTGTGAGCTAGGCATTCCCAGACAGACTTGTTTAAATCTGTTTCTTGGGCTCAGATATATGGTAACAATTGTCGCTACTCTTGATGTGCCAGTGCTTGTTAAGAATTAACACAATTTTGGAGTTACTGGCACTACTCTTTCCTAGCAAGTTGACAAGTCGTGCAGCTATCAAAATCAGGGCTAAATTTTCTGAAGCCTGCAGTCTATAATCATGGAAACATGCTCTAGCTTAGTGTTGGTATTTCCCTCTCAATGTTCCTGATCATTATTTGTTATCCTCTTTCACTTCTACATTATAATAATTTAAAACCTTTCTAGATCTGTCTCAGCAGAAGTTCTTGCTCAGGTTCAGTTTTCACCTGACATACAGAAACAGGGACATGGAGTACATCTCCAGGCACCATTCCTCTGCAGCTCTGTCGGTCAAATTCAAATCCAGGTGTCTGGTGCATTTGTTGTATGACTATTGATTTTCCAGTTGATTGCCTGAATTCCTCATATTGTGAGGGGAAAAAAAAAAAAGAGAGAGAGAGAAAAGAAAAATAAACTTCTTCTTAATTTTTCTTTCTCTTTTAAGTAAATGAGTTTGTAGGATTTCTGTCTAGCTGTGATACAGAGAAATGGAACTTCTGTGCTTGATTTTGAGTGGAATTATTCTTTGTTTTCTGAGTGGAAGATTTTCTGTTTTGCTTTGTTATCTAAAATGTGCTGCAGAAAGTAGAAGCATACCTTGGGATTACTTCTGCTGTTTGGGGAAAAAAAAAAAAAAAAAAAAACCTGATCATATATGTATCTACATATACAGCTGTCAAATTTTCTAATGTTTTTTTTCCTAAATTTTGTGGGCAGTACAGTTGATTCACATTCTGAATCTCTGGCTTTCCTGTTGAGAATGTTAATGAAAAGGCTATGTTTTCTTTGTTTAAATCAAAATTACTCTTTTAAGATGGAAAAAAAAAAAAAAATCCTCCCCTTGTTTTAAAAGTAGATTTTTTTGTACAAAAATTGTACCACATTTTATTCAGCAGAATATAACTTCACTTTCTCGTACTTTGATAATAACATTTTCTGCTTCTAGATTGTGACCCAGAATATAGTAAGAGTTTACCCATAACATTCCTTTCAGGGACCTTTTATTTGTTTTGGTTTTGAGATAACTTTTTTCATCATTGCAAAAGCAAGCATCTCTGTTCACCTCTGTCATTTCACCTATGTCTGTAATTCTGTGGTTTATATTCTTCTGTGTCTTTAGATAGGAGCTCAGTAAGTTCTCTTAAGAGTTTTTGCATCTGAGGTTATGATGTTTAGGTCTTTTCTAGATCAGCTTTCCAAATAAGCCTTTTATTCAGATACTAATATTTATCTGTGTTAAGTATGCCATAAAATTCTATTCTGCTTTTTAAAGCAGCAACTATTTTTGTCCCTTTAAATGGAGTGAGAGTAGCATTATGTAAATGCTGTAGTTTTTAGCTCAAATTTCTGGGGTGCACCACGAAAAATTCTGTTTTCTGTGGCCATTGAAAGTGTCCAAGCAAATGTAACGACCTTGATGATTTCTGACTAACAAATGAGGCAACTACTTACGGCAAGCCAGCACTGTTGAATTAAAAGCTATATTTCCAAGCCTGCTTGTAAGTCTTCACAAATCCTATCACAATGGAAGCCATGGAGTAACAAAAATATTGTGAGACAGATGCCTCCTGGGTGGCTAATTATTGGCATTCTTTCCTTTTTACTCAAAGGGAAGCTCTGTATTTTCCTTGTAAAATGCTGTCTGACTCGAGAGCAAGAATGCTGTGGGGTGGGGAGTTGGAATCTCTTCAGCGGTTCATTTGTGAAGGATTTCTTATTTATACTTGTATTTTATTGGGGGAGGGGGAAGTTCTTATAAAGAAGTGTATTAAATCCTTACTGTCACAAAAGACTGTTTAATACCTTGGCGTTCCCTATTAAAATATCATGTAAACAATTATTGCATTATTTGTGCTGGTTCATGGATGTTCCAGTTTGAAATAAATGTTGAATTCAGAAGAACAGTTAATACACAATCTTAATTTAACATACTTTGTTTAGATGAACTAATGGAGAGGGCTTCTCCATTTGTTATATTTTCAAGTGAACGCCCAAGCTTTTCTGCTGATTCAAAATACGAACTTATCACATTACTGTTTATTGTGCACTGTAGAGGTTGCAATTATTTCCTGTATCAGCTCAATTATTAAATTTTTCAGATGCCATAATATTAATTAGAAAATGGCGGTGGTGTAATTACATACTGATCTTCATGGAAAGTGGCAGGTTCACAGAAGGAAAGAACAGAAGGCGGTCTGTGCCTTCCTGGGGCTGCCAGGAGGTGGCTGATTTTGTGGAAGCTTTTCCATGAGTGTGGAAAATGAGATTCTCAAAGCTGAGACAGATTTAGAGACGGAATAGAAAAGAAACTGCCTATAAGAAGTCAAAATTTGAGGGGAAAACAACAAGTTGCTCCAAATTATGCCTTGTTTATATTGAACATACAGGTCACTAAACCCTTTCTCTCTGTGTATTTCAGTGTAGCCAGCCAGAGCTGGCTAGCTTGTGACCTGGTAGCTTCATTGCTCCACAGAATCTGGGGAAAGATTGCTGGAGATGTGGACAGTGACTGTCTCTGGTACTACCTTGGTAGCCTTACTTTCTATTTTTGGCGTTTTGCAATTGGGCTTCCTAGGAGATTAGAAATTCATTATTGTGCATCTGTTGTTCCTTCTTTGTGAGAGCTGTCAGTCTGATGTTTTGACAGGGTAATGATTTGGGGGAAGAGAGTGGATTGATTGTTCAGGAAGGAAGGATCTGTTGGTTTCTGGCCATGCTGCAAAAAGGTTTCGATACATCATTTTCGCATCAAGTTTTCTCCCCTCTCTGGATCTGACATTAGAGATGTGAAGTCTGTGTGTGTTTCTCATGGTTTTGCTATATATTTGCAGTTTCCAGGGAGCTTTTTGTTGTTACTTTTCCTAACTGGGAAGGGAAGAAGAGGGTTTGTTTTTGTTGTTTTGTTTTTTTTTTTTTTTTTTTTACTGCTTTATCACAAAATCCTAATGACACAAATCTGATCACAGCACTGGCTCATTCAGAACTGAAGTGAGAGCTGTAACTCCTGGAGAGAAGCAGCTCATCTCACCAACAGAAAGCTGTTACTACAACCAAAACCTACTGCAGGCAGCTATTAGAAGTCTTTTAATTCCTTATTTCCATATTTTTGCAATTAATGAATAAAAGGTTTATAATGCAAAAGTTATTGAGTAGTTTAGTCATGGAGTGTAAAAGCAAAATTTCCTTAAGCCCATTAGTGGCTCACAGTGTTTAACAATTCATAATTAATTTCTTAGTTCATTTTTAAGACTATTAGGATTACTTTTTTCTCCTCCCTTAACAGTATGTATCTATGTGTGTGTCTATACACCTGTATAATATATGTATATAAACAGAATTGCTTTTGTAAATGATTTCAGAACATGTTTTAAGGCTGATTCTTATTAATCTCAGAGCACTATTTCAAAATCAGTCAGGCTTGTAATTTTTTATACATTAATAAAAATGAAATAGATTCTCTCATGTGTACTTAGTATAAATCCACTGGCTTCCCTTGAGCTTTCTGATTTACACAAGCATCACATTGTTCACGAAGGGAAAAACTGAGCAGAAGATAGCAAAAACTGGAGAAGATAGGCGGGATGCAGTGAAAATGTCCTACAGTCACCTTGAAAATGAAATATAAGAAAGCAAAAAGTTGAGAAAATCAGGCTCCCTAGTCTTGGAATGCAGAATGTGGGGAAAGTACAAAGATGGCCTTGGAATTGACCCAGGCTATTTCATTTCTAGAGAGACCATTATGTGTGTGTATGTAGTATCATCTTTATACTTGGTTTTCAAATGTGGTAAAACAACTCAGCTAAAAAAGCACCCTAAAATACTTTCTTTGGAAATAAGATTTTCAAATTATGCTTAATTTCTGTTTGCTTAAATTCTGGTTAAACTAACAGCGCATAAATATATCCTTAAAGCTGAGCACAGTTCTCAGTGTTTTGTCAAATGCAAAGAGACCTAAGCAAGTTTTGCATGTGTTTAAATGTTCTGATCTGCTGTGGTCTGAGTGCTTTTACTGGGATTCTTCAGTCTAATAAAAACACAAGTGTGTGTGTTAGGTAGAAAATGTAGGGTCAGAAATGTTTGGCTTTCACGTCCTGTGTTCTTGTCGCAGTTTGCAGCAGTAGGCTACCTTTGTAGATTTAAAAAGCAGAATTGGAAACCTGGCAAAGTACGTGGTATTTCTACAAGCTGCCTTCGGCACTTCTCAGCTATGTTATCATCATCAAACATTAGCGTTTACAGAGCTAACTACAAAATAAGTTACAGAGTGACAAAAAATCAATATCTACTTTTCAGCCTCTTTGGCTCTTAAATCCCTCCCTCTAGAAAGAAAATGTAAGGAGTTGGGGTTGCACGTGAGCATTGAATTTTAGATGAAGGCTGACATGGGCAAATGGTGTCGGCATGTAGTTGGAAACATGAAAACATGAAGTTCAGGTGAATCGTACTGTTCCTTTGGATATTATGCAAATAAAATGACACTATTGAGTGTTCTCTCTCTCATAAGTGTATCTGTTGTAGTGTTGTGTTTGTGTACATATGTATTTATGTGAAATCATTAACTGAAAATGTATTTTTTCTTCCAACATTTAAAATTATTGTATGAGTTTCTTCTCCTCCTCTCCCTTCCCAATTATGAATGCTGCTCCAAAAGCAATGCCTCCTATTTTATTATGTTGGCCTATGATGTCAGACGTGCCTCTGCGTGGTGTTTTTTAGCAATGGGGACAGCAATGAGAAGGACAAGCCACGTTCCAGATGACAATGCAGATTTCTGTGAGGATGGCATGCAGGCTTTTGTTCATCAGTGGTGAGTGAAAATGCATAGCTAATGGTGGTGACTGTGCAGAAAAGTAGCATTTTGTAGCTGAGAATATGCTTTTTGAAATAGTGTTATTGTGCTCTTTGTATAAGTTGTCGTTTCCATGGAAATAAACAGGAGGCATTAGTTCTGGAGCAATCTATTAATGCTCTGTTATCACAAAATGTAACTAGCTCAAGACAGGGCAAGTACTGAAATCATGATGGTTGCTTTTCAAATTTAGCATATGTCTAAGTATTGGTAATTTATGCTATAGTTTCAGTATTATATCTTCTTTGAATCTGGAAGTAAGAAATGGTGATTACTCTGAAGACACACATCTTATTATTTTTAATGGCAGTGTTTTCCAGATATGAGCAAAATCTCAGGAGGAAAACAAAATACTTTCAGTACAAGGAGCCAATTCAAGTGGATCCATATGGTGAAATACCGTAATTTCTCTGCCTCCTGGTCCTGCCAGTAGCTGCTATTGATCCTGAAAATTTGTAACAAATTTCACAGCTGCTGATGTTGATGAGTTTAGCTGAGGTAATAGCTTGTGTTAAGCTGTAATTGGACTCTCCCTGTCATCTCCACTTGCAGCATTTTGAAGTCTAGTTAAACATTATTAAACTTGTGACACCCTGTGGCAGAGCGGAGCCATTGCATATTATGGATTGCATCAGATCTATCTGGGACATCATCTGTGGGGCAGAGCCTTTACTTTTCAAAACCAGAGTGACTGCAAACTACATATGGCCTCCAAAAATAGGCATTCTCCTTACTGACAAGGATAGAAGTTGCCGGACCAAGCAAACGCATTGTATTTTGCCCATCTTTCTTTGAAACTGCTCATTATCACTGATGTTTCTGAAACACCCTTATGTGTATACAATGTCTGTCCAAGAAACAGCGATATTTCTCAAAGACTGGGTGTCCATTAGCATTTCTGTCTTTGTTTTCTTAGGAACCCTTGAAATGCTTTTGTAAAACAGTTCTCATAACATGTATTGCATTATCAACCAAGTGAGCAGGGAGCTAAAAAGGCCTGAGGAAGACAGACTAGAGGTGTTTCATGGGTTTTAAATCATTACACTTGCAGTGCTCTTCAGGGATTCCTTGAAGGAGATCAGAACCACTCCTGTCATGTGCTGGTAGATGGCAGAAGATGGGACAGTATGGACAACTCTCACCACATCTTGAAATGTTAACCATAACATATGCACCTTTCCACTATAAAGAAGCATTTCCTACACAGTGTCGTGTTTTGATGAAGCAGTAAATTAGCTTGTCTAAACATTGTATCCCCATCTGCTGATGACTGCTCTCTTTACTGGCAATTTACTAATTTTGCTTTGTATCAAATTCAGCAGAGAAGCAAGTTGGATGTACCTCCAGTGCTTCTGCTGTTAAATTGTGGTGCTGTGATACAACTTGATGAAATACCTGTTGTTTGGCAGTAAGTACATACCTTGGACAGAAGACAGATAAATTGTGAAATTTTACTTCTGAACCAACAGCATAAATACCAGCATATCTGTGTGCTTCTAGGAGCTGGGGCAGCAGTTGTGCTCTCAGGACTTGCTCATGAAAGTTAAAGGGTGTCCGAAGTTGGTTTCCAGGTAGCTCCTACACTTTGCTGACAGATAATGTTACTCAACATTGTTCTTTATAAACCTATTTCCAGTTGTTCCCATGTGTCAGAATGTAACTACTCACTCTGAAATTCTCTGAGCCAAGAGCCAGTCTAAGGCTGAAGTTATTCAAAACTGTTCAATGAAGATGAGATGGAGAACATAGGACTGTTAGGGGAGCCCCTGCAATGCAGAGTAGAGGAATGGGGCAGGAAGTCCTTGTGGACTCTGCGTGCTGGAAAGTCTGGTCTGTAAAATGGCAGTTCTGGGATTCTGTTCTCCTCGATTAACCAGGGTAAGATCCTACCAAATCCACCAATTATTCCCTTAGCTCAAATGGCGGAGGGCCGTGCTATTGCAAGAACTAACTTAAAGCAGTTATGGAGTGAAGGTGGTGCAATGCTGCAGAGCTGCGGGAGTTGAAGTGTATTTTAGAATACTAAAATAACTGAAAAAACTTTCACAATCATGTAACTACTGTATGTGTAGAAGAGGGAAGGCAAGTTTTCACTGAACTATGAGTGGTAATTGAGGAAGTTTCTTGAATCCTTCCTTTTGTGACTTTGATGTTCTGCAAAGTGGACTATTCAGAAATACAGACACTGAAAAGCTTAAAAAAAAAAAAAAAAAAAAAAAAAAAAAGGTACTGTATGAAATGCAGTAGAATAGTGGAATAGCCCCAGTGCTAACAATTGATGGCAAAGCTTGAATTGTTTTTGTATTTAAAAAAAGAGAAAAGAGAGAGATGGAGGGTAATGACGTTAAGTTGTACCATGGGATGTTCTAGTTGGATGTTGTGAAAAATTTCTTCTCAGTAAGAGTGTTGAGGCACTGGAACGGGCTGTCCAAGAGGTGGTGGAGTTACTGTCCCTGGAGGTATTCAAGAAATGCGTAGATCTGGCAGTTAGGTGCATGGTTTAGTGGGCATGATTCTGATGAGTGGAGAGTTGGACTAGGTGATCTTGGGTGTCTTTTCCAATATTTATGATTCTGTGCAAAAAAAAAAAAAAAGCGGAGAATGGATGAGAAGATGACGCTAAACAAAACACTGAACGTAATTCATAACCTTAGCTGTTATTTTCCTGCAGTGAAATTGTTATGTACTGAATGTTAAAGGATAAATTCCTCCCTAACCTTTTTCTATGTAGAAACAAAAATATTTGCAGCAATGGCAGTTGCGTGACATGCAAGGCAGGACCAGAGGATGAATTCTTGTTTGAAAAGCTGAACGGCGGATTGGAAACAACAGTGCAAGGAATGGGGTAGGCAGTAGAATTTCTGTGATGAGGGAAGGGGGTGATTGTGAGTCAGTGTGCTCCTGGGAAGAGGGGAAAGCATCACAGAGTGGGTATCAGGTTGGAACTGAGCTGTGAATTGAACTAGTCAAGAAAAGGTTAGTGGCAGAAAGGTAATATATGCATTATCAGCATACCGTGATGTCTGGAGGGCTTTGCTTACAGAACAGCCATGATACACCTCGCTTTTTATGGCTTTGTACTTTGCCCACCTATCCTTCTCTCTTTGTCAAAAATGTTAATGCATCATTGATATGAAAATAGGTGTATGATAAAAAGAGTGTTTAGGAACAAAGGGCATTTTGCATTAAGATATAATTAAGAATGCTGTTTAGTTGACTGTGTGTCTTGCAGTCTTTTAGGATATGATTTATACCTCCAAAGAGTAAGCATTCTATTAAAGCTTACATTTTTCTTCAAAAATACTTTGTTATGATAATTACGTTCTGTTTCTGGTTTTGGTGATTTAATGGTGTTTTTTTTTTAATGAGTATCACACCACTGCATTTCATGTGTTAGTATGCTGTTGAACACAAAAGGCAAATTTGGACCATGATCAGATCCTTCACTGAGAGTTCAGTGTTAAAATCAAATGAAAAGAAAGGCTGCAGTTGTTAAGTACTATAGCTTAAAAATCCATTCTTCTGTTGCTAGCTGCGTTTGGTCCATACACAACCATTTTTCCAGTTTTTCCAGTCGAAGATTGGCAATCGGTTCCATCAAAAGTTGGTTCTTGCGCAAGTGAGAAAAGCAGAGTTGCTAAGGTGAAGGGTGTAGGTTAGGCCGCTGCGCTGATGGAAAACTTACAGGAGCCTAATTTGCTGCTTTTCAGTTTTGAATGTAGTTTGATTGTCTTTAGGATTACATTTTCTAATGAGCAAAGGAGTGTATCCTGTGGCAGAGAGATAAGGATTTTACATCGTAATTACACTTTTGTCTAACTTAGTTAACACAGTTTACAATCATTTTTTCTGTTGACAAGTATGGTAAGATTAGAAGATTTTATCCTTTTTCTATTTGCCTATCATAGTAGGTGCTCATAGGTGGTGTAACTGTGATATCTGCATTTTATGTGACACCTTAATCATTTAAGACATTCCTCAGATGTGCTGTAAACAAAATGACTGAAGAGCAGTGATTCTGAATATAATGTAAAAATGTCAGTTAGACACATTAAGAGAAAAGGCTGATTGGTACCTGCAGAGCAGGAAGATGTGTTGTCAGGGAGTGTTCCTGGCCAGTAGAGAACAGGGAAGCAAAGTGAGCTACAACCTGTGCTTAACACAAAGTGATATGTGGAGGACTGTGTGGGTCATAAGATCAGTGTTGGTATTAACATTGTTCTATGTAGAGCACTGTAAAATTATAAATTTTTGTTTGCTAGCTTATTTTCTGGAAATACATTGTAAGTCTCCTTTGTAAGTCAAGATTGAAAGGGCAGAGACAGAGGAGCTCTAGTTTGCTTTTTGTTTGTTATGAGTAGTAGTCTGCTGGTAGTTGGCAGCTTCTGTTTTCAGCTGTGTGAGTTTGTCTTGCTCTGCATTGGTTAGTGACTCCATTTTATGGTCTCCATGAAATCATTTGTTTCCTTTGGTGTGTACTCATGAAGGAAATGTGAACTATGTTTCTGTACTGGGAGTTGTTTATAGTGGTTATTGTGGAAACAGCAAGGTGTTTTGTCCATTCTTGCAGTCTTGTTCTCTTCTACGTAACACTCCTACAGATAAGGAGTTAGGTAAGGCTAAAGAAGTCTTAAGTGGAAGGAACCCTAAGGATCATGGAGTCCAGCTCCTGGCTTCACACAGCATCACCCAACATCCAATCCCTGTGTCTGAGAGTGCTGTCCAAACACCCCCTGAGCTCCAGCCTCGGGGCCGTGCCCACTGCCCTGGGCAGACTGTTCCATGCCCACCGCCCTCTGGTGCAGACTCTATTCCCGATATCCCACCTGAGGTGGTCCATTAGGAAATGGCACATTGCAGATTTATTCTGGAGTCTCTGGCATGAAGAAGAAGACAGCTATTAATCTTTGATTGAACTAACGATTTCTATGCCTTAGGGTGTGTGAAAAATGGCTTTGCCAGAAGTGATAAGAGGGGACTGCTTGGCAGTAAGTCTTGGATGCCAAGAAGGTGACTCCCACCCATGAGTCACATTTGTGCACAGGTTTATATCAGCTAACTCTGCTTTTCGGAGCCCTGCTAGAGATACAGTGATCCATTTGGTTAAAATCTGAAATTAGAGGGAAAAAAAAAAATTACAAAATGCAGTATAATTCCAGTGAGGTTCATAGTATTTTCTCTTTGGAAATATCTATAGCATGATTGCTTTCTTACTGAATCTTGAGACCTACCTTCTTTTATTTCTGTCTCTTTTGAGAAGGTTACATTAAGTTGCAGGGCTTGAGTGTCTTCCCCCCCATCCCCCCACACACACACACGTTTAGCATTCAGTCCCAGTGAATTGGTATCAAACAAGATGAGGGACATTAATTCTGCTGTTATGTAGGCTGTACCCTGTAACCTTTAACAAAGATTTAAATACTGATTGCAGTGTGAAGCTCAAAACAAGTGAATATTATTAACTGGTATTTTACATTTTTCAGCTATCAAATTGGATTTGTGCTTATGCTTTCAATGAAGTACTGAAAGATTTTGTTCAAATTGCTTTTTAAGTATCTGAATAGCTGTAGAGTTGGGCTTTTCTGAGGCCTTTTGTGGGTGTCTAAAAGTTAATAATCACAGAAATTTTTAAAATAGCTGGCTGCTTTATTTCTAGCGTGCTTTCTTTTGCAGATGGTTTTTGAAAGCATTCTGCTTTGAAAACCCTCATACGGATTTAGAATGGCTTTGAAAAAGTTTTCAAGGTGGCAGAATAGAAAACGTGTGACATGACTACTTAATCTCTGGCTGGGGCCAATGGTTCTTTTTACATAATCCGATCATTCTTAAAATTTGTTAATGCAATCTACCTACAGACTGATCAGCAACTGCAAAATAATAATAATAATAAAAGAAAAAACAGTTAACCAATGCCCTATAATTTAGGACAGTAGTATACAGTAAGTTCAGTGGGTTTTTTCAGAATATCTTTTCCCACCTTAATGATGCAATAGAATCATTATTACAGCTTTGCTATTTGTAAATGTAAATGTATTCTTCATTTTTTCATTTGTTTTAGTTGTTGTTACAGATACAGCATTCATGTTCCTTCTGCTAACTTTTCCCTACTGGTAGGATAAACAGAATCATCAAAGGACTACAAAATCAGAATATATATTTCTTTAAAGAGGGTGTTGTTTCTGCTATTTCATCAGAACAAAATGAAAAATTATTTTCTAATAGAATTATGGCCATAAGCCGAAATGTAGAATGCCTCATTTTACTGATTTGTACATCTGAGTTCCCCATACTTGTGTTTAATAAATGTTTGTTTTGGTACCAAAGTGCACATTGCAGTTTTCACCACCCTTCGTTCCTGTCTGACTTTAATAAAAGTTTGTTTTGCCTTTTTGTTTTTCCTGTAAATCTCACGCAAACATTTTGAAAATTGTCAAAAGAAATCCACCGTAGCCTTAAAAATCAATTCTGCAAAGGTGATTGAGTTTGTGCTTTTCTTTTAAAGATCAAACTTCCTGTAATACTTCCCATATAATCCCTGTGTAGTTAAATAGCCCAGCAGTCATAACATGCTTGAAATGTATGCAAAGCATCAGCCCAAAGTTTAACTCTTAATAACAGAAGGATCAAAGGACATGATTCCTTTTAAATAAAACATGATACAGACATAAATGTTAGTCTGAGCGAAAGGCTTTTAAAGCATGCATTTTGGATATTTTATATGTAGATTAAAATCAGTTTTCCTTGTCTCGGACAGAGAAAGAAATCTCACACACCTTCGTCATTCTGAAACCATTGCTGTCGTCTCAGTTTGTTCTCTGATTTATGGCTCTGATGGAGAATGATGGCTCTCAGGGAGGCAATCTGTGGTATGCTTCTTGCTTCCTTGTGTACAAAAATAAAGTGTGCATGTTCAGAAATGTGCTTTGATGTCTTAAAAGAAAAAAAAAAGAACTGGTAACAGAATAATCTTGTACATTTGTAACTTGCCATGTAACTTGGAATTATTAAATAAACATTCTTTGAAAGTAACTGTGTTGCTGTAGGGTACTGAAAATAATGGTAACTGCAATATCCCAGTCATAATTTGAGTGAATTATAAAGACAAGTCAGTGGCTTTTTTTCTGTCCTGAAATTTGTCTTCTAAAAGCCAGTTGTGTGGGCTTACACAGCTGACTTGTGCTCTTCAGAGCCTCCCACTGGGATGAACCAAATCACAGAAGTGTTTGAAGAAGCTGCCTGGCACCAGTGTCCTTTTGTGGTTCAATTTAAAAGGGGGATGCTATGTTTATAGCAAATTTATGTCCGCTTTTCCCAAGCTATTGTTCTGAAATGTCAAATTATAAAATAACCTCTGCTGTGGTGAAGTGTATTTTGTCTCAATTCTTAAAGATTTTGCATCTTGAAAGTTTTCCCTGTCATTAAATATAATATCCTTACTTTCTCGTGCTAATGCACTGCACAATTTATGCTTTAGTGTTTCAATTAAATACTTGCTATCCAGCATTTAAAAAGGAAACTTTAATTGTTGAGGACAGGAACCAATTAACACAGTGTGTATGTTAACCGTAGTGCTGAATCATAGAATGGCCTGGGTTGAAAAGGCCCTTAAAGATCATCTAGTTTCAACCCCCCTGCTGTGTGCAGGGTAACTACCACCAGACCAGGCTGCCCAGAGCCACATCCAGCCTGGCCTTGAATGCCTCCAGGGATGGGGCATCCACAACCTCCTTGGGCAACCTGTTCCAGAGTGTCACCACCCTCTGTGTTGATGACATGTAAAATATGTATTTCTCTATTTTACAGAAGAATACATTGTACATGCAGTGTGTTTGATCGCTAGGTTTTGTAGCTCTTGTTCCACTAGAGCACACACTAATTAGCCTTATAGATAGGGATGGTATGGGAAGAGGTCTAACAATGCCCACGTGCAAAATATTTGCAAGGAGGGGAGAAGAGGATGTGAATTGTTGGAGTTCTTCATGTGAAGTGATGCTCTGTTTTTATATATTTGCAAGGAAGCAGTCTTGTCTGTCAGGCAAATTTCTCTGATTCTAATTTTATTTTTTAATTTTTCAAGCTGAAACTTTGATGCTCAGTCTCCCTTTTGTAGTGTGTTTGAAAAGTCACTATTATACTTCACTGCTGTAACTTAGCTTCCTATATTCTTCAGGGCCAAGGACACTACTTATGTGATTTTTAATTTTCTCCCCAGTTGCATAACAACACCGCATCACCATCATCTGTTGGCGTGCTTGCAGCACGGAGGTGCCTTGGCTGCTCCAGCCCTGCCCCATTGCTGGAGCTGGCAGCCACCCAGTGTGCAGACAATCTCCTCTGTAACTGGGATCCAGGGCTTAGAAAGCCCTCAGAGATATGTGCATGAGGAGGGCCTTGTTACTTCTTACTGGATCTCTTATGATCAGATGAAAGCTTGGCTCAGCAGCCCCTGGGAGGCTTTTTCCACTGCTTTATAACCAGAATTTTCTCTCTTAGAGCTGTTACAGAAATAGATTTTATATTCCTGTTCATAAATTTGGAGAAACTGAAAATGGCAAGAGGCCTTCAGACATAGATGAAGAAGCATATTGTGCAACTAATTGCTTGAGAAATTGAATTAATAAAATGGCAAACACATTGCAGTGTTTCTGATATGCAGGATTTGCCTGCATCTTCTGTGTGCTGCTGGTAGGCCGAGTTCAGCTCCCTTTCATGGGACAAGGGCAATGATCAAAGCAGGGCCTGCAGGGCCTGTCAAGTCTGTTATCCTGCAGCAATTGAAACCACGAGCATGGGAACATTGTAGTTAGGTCTCACTCATCAGCTGCACGAGCAAATTTTCCCATGTTCTTCATGCAACAGTTGCAGAAGAGTTCCTGAAGAATCATAGGATAAAATCATTTGAGTTGGAAGGGACCTTTAAAGGTGATGTAGTCCAACTGCCCTGCATCAACTGCGGTGAATATCTGCAAACGTGGAACCCATGAGGTACAAAACCCACAGAGTTGTACAGCTCCAAATCATTGCTTACAAGGAGTATGTTCATTATATTACTGTTTGTGAAGTTCAGTCTTGTTCGGATTCTAAAAATATGAATCTTTCAAACAGGATATTGCACTCATTTGATGGTTGTTTTTTTTTTTAATCATGCAATTACCAATTAGCTATACTAATTGAATAATGGGAGACTAATTCATTGTTCGTTCTTAGGTCTTTTGAAGCTGTTAAAACACTCTGGGTTTCTTAATATTACTTTTAGTAATGGAAACTAAATTAGTCCCAGAAACACCCACCAATTTAACATGTTGTAGGTAAAACATACAAAAAAGAGATTCTGTGTTTAGTATAACAGATAAATATAAATTTACCTTCTTTTAGCCTTGGTGAAGGGCATACTCCTTAGCATCTTGGCACAGTATGTTCCAGTTTTCCAGCAGGGAAAAAAAGGTGAAGCAACTTTTCTCCAGCTACCTATGACTGCCCACTTGGAGCAGGATGAAATTTCACGTCACTCCAGGTAAATGACTGTGAACCAACATCAGCTGGGTTTAACTTCACATTCCTCACGAAGTGGAGCAGAGTAATGCTTCAGAATGAGGCCACTAAAACTTGGGTTATTCTAACAACACCTACATCATTCCCATATCAAAATGAATTACTATATCACAAATTATTTTAATCTGAGATATAATCAGCCCATCCTGTTATATTTGGAATATCCATAGAATAAGCTTTTCTGGTGCTGATTAGGCTGTGCTGTTATTTGACATACGCTGTTTTCTTTTCCCATTGCCTTTTCAGGGTGTTTTCTTCCCCAAAATACTTCTCACTACCTGTTTTTGGACTAATAAGTTAAATACCTGATTCACTTTGAACATAGCTAGTGTCTTAAAATAATGTTACCTGGGAATTGAATTTATTCTTTCTTTTATTTAAAAAAAAAAAGATTGTAAGTAGTGACTCGAGATACAGTTCTATGAATTTGAGGCTTGTTTTCCTCACCAGCAGAGGAAGGCTGGAGGAGTAGCTGTTGAGTCTCTGTAGTTTTCAGCATCTGCAATTGAAAATGGAAGTGAAGGCACTTCTATGAGTTCTGTTTGAAAACACACACATGAAAAAAAAAAAAAAAAAAAAAAAAAAGTTGAATTCACAAGATTACAAAATACTATGCAGATACAGTGTTTTGTACAGAAAGTTGAGGTAAAGCTTTAGGAAATGTTAGACTAGATCCCTTAGTTTCCTGAGCAGGAAGATGTGTAAAGAATGAGCATAGCAGAGGGCCTGGTTGCTCTGAAGGGTTGTTCAGATAATGCTAATTTGAAACTATTGCATTTGTATTCTCAGAGAAATCCAGAGGTAATCGAAACTGCTAATACAGTGAGTTTTGTTGTATGTATTAGAGAAAAGGAGTAAGAGCCCGTAAAAGTGCTTTGAAGTTTTGCTTGCACGCAGCATAGCACCATAACAGCCATCAGGTGTAATCTGGACAAAAGAGACTTTGATCTTCTTGTCTTGCTGTAGTGGGCCACGTTTTGAGGCAAGATCTCCGCTCTTCCAGCAAACAAACGCACAGATTGGGGATTAGCTTCGAATTTACCTCCAGTTCGAGCTTTCTTATTTCAAGGTTTGTGCCTTGTAATCATGTTGCTAGTTTTGTTACTGAAGATTTACCTCTTTGCTAAAATAACATTCATGCTTTTCTGCCTTTTTTTGCACAGCAATTTAGTAACAAAATTGTTCTTAGAGAAGCATAATACGTCAGTGATGATGTAGCAGAGTCTCTTCAGAGTAGAAATGTTACTGTAGCTGCCTGACACACTGTTTATCTGCTAAGTGCTGTATTTAGAACTCAGGAAACTGATATTCACATTTTCAGAAGTCATGCTTGTGATTGGATCTGTCACAAACTGGCTGTTGTTATTCTTCTGCAGAGTGAATTTTCCTTTTCCAGTGTGTGAGAAACATTTGCTTTCCTTTTTTTCTGCCTTAAAATATTTGAGTAATGAGCTGCCAGCTGTCGTACATTATGTACTCTCCTACATCCAGAGTTCCCAGAATTCATACCAAGAGAAATTCAGATGTTGGTGGCCTCAGGAGGAGTTTCTGGTTTTGTCCTGCTTTTCAAACCCAGAGCTACAAACTCAAGTGCCGTGCTTACCTGGATCAGCTGATGGGTGGTAGCTGCCCACATGCAGAAGGCTCAATCTGTGCACTTCACATTGCCCCGCAGCCGCTTGTGCTGCTCAGGTTGGGCCCTTCAGTGCCTTCAGATAAAGTTATTTGAAATAAAATATGAAAGCTGTATTATTGTGGCTTGTTTAATGTGTTAAAATAGTTGAGCATTCACTGCATTTTAAATAGGGAAAGATGGGATACAGCACTGTTGTTTTGTGTTCTACTCAGGAGTAAAAGCACCTACTTATCATACAGAAACACTGACACATTCATGTCTATTTCCTATGACCATGAAGAAAGTCTCTAAATATAAGCATAAGTACCTTATCTTTCATTTTCTAGGTTTTCTGAAACCATAAATCCGAAGGAATGGTTGCTCTCTTTTAGCCATTTAAATGAAGTGCTGGATGCTAAAAACATGAGTGTGGGTGATAACTATGTGGCTGCTGATCAAAGCAGCTACAGGGGGAGCGAGCCCTCTAATGACCCAGGTGATTTTTATTAAAAAGTCCTCAGGAGCCCTAGGCTTAATCATACAAGATAATTGTACTTTGAACACATGTAAACTCACCCCGTGTTGTCCATTCCGACTTCTAAATATGCCTCGTGGCTTGTGAAAGAGGTAACCAGAGGACCCAACTTGATGATCCAGGAGGTCCTCTCCAGTCCTACTTTTTTTCTGTTTCTGTCTCATATTAAATTTTTCTCATTTTTTCTCCATTTGGTAGAAATGCTCCAAAGGTAAGATTTTTTTTTTTCTCTAACTGTGCTCCTTTGGTTCCTTGTGAGTTTTTGTTTTTTTAAGGCAGAGTTGTACTTGCTACTCATTATGTAAAGGAGTTTCTCTCCATTATAACATTTTAGTGGTCTGTGGAAAGGAAGTCAAATACGTCAAGCATGTCAACCTGAGTTCTCTCCCTTTGGAGAAAGGCACAAACTTCTGCATTACGTATATTTCATCAGGTTTTAAAATTTGAAAACACTTTGTCATTATCAAAGATGAGCTGAAAAGGAAATAGGCTGTTTTGTGGTAACCATTGTGATGCATTGTAGTGCATGTTTGGCAATGAAAACACACTTCTGTACCTTGATGAAATTGTGTAGGAGGGTTGGTAGAGACCAATGTGTTGCCAGATGAGACATTTCAAAGCCAGTAGTTCTGCTTTCAACACCATCCTGGCTGAAGCAGCTTATTCCTTACCAAATAAGCTGGAATTGCATCTGTTGTGGTGATAGGATAGATGTAACAGCAGAATGTTGTCGCTGCTTTTACAGATACCACTGGAGCACTCACTAACTAGACCAGAAGCATCCCTGAACTCAACCGTACGTGAAGCTCAGAACCCATACAGCTCATCCATACTTCAGAAACAACAGTGTGGGACAGCTGGTGTCCTCCCAGCTCCCATGGCTTCTGCCAGTGCTGAGACAAGGCTTTGACCTACTGAATGTCCGGTAGCTGTCTGTCTGTCTGTAGGCCCAATTCCATCCATTGCCCAGATTCCTGGGCTGGTAATACTACCGTGTGCAGTGGTTCTGTGTGCAGGGCCAGCTGCAGTCGTGTCAGCCTGCTCATGCCTTCAAGCTGGTGGGGCAGTCGTCTTTATAGTCTACTAGAGAGCATTTTTACAAAGCTGCAATGGCTCGCATTAACTCTTCCAGTTATGAAGTCAGAAATGAAACGCGTTCATCCAGCACATTGCTTGGAGCTACGGCTGATGGCAGTGGCAGAGCTTGATTTCCTCTGCGCTCCAGGAAAATAGTGTAAAATAATGAAAATTAAGACCACTTTTTAGCCTGCCCCAGTATTTCTATCAACTCCTTTTTTGAAATTCTTGCACATAAGTCACTTTAGAAGTGATGCTAATGTAACACTTCAGTGCTCAATAAGGGAAATGTCTTTTCAATTTTTAATCTGAATGAATGAAAAGGAGACATTGGCCAAGAGATGTTACAGAAGGTGGCTGGACTTCATTATCTGAGTGTAACATATGCTAAATGGTTTGTAATAAAATGCTGAACTGTTGATTCATGTTTTACTTTATTAAATAAAATAAAATACCTTGAAATTAAAAAAAAAAAAGTAGGAGAAAACTGCTTCATCAAAAACTAAATTGGCAAGAATCGTGGTTGAGTGACTCAGAGTCTGTAGCCTTAATGAATTTCTGGCAGCAGCTGTAAGTATAATTAAAGAAAAACATCCTAAAAACATTTTTGTCAGGATGTATCAGCACAGATTGCTATTTCAAATTTCTAGAAAAAAAATGCAGAGTTTGTTTAATTTGAGATTAATATTCCAGACTGATAGCTGAAGAGTGGCTGATGCTTCAGCTTTGAAGAAAAGGGACATTATAAAGCAACAGTGGAGGTTTTAAGCTACTCGTTGGCAGACTTGCCTGATGAGTCAGAAGGTGACAGAGCTCTGGTTAACTGTGTGTTTTAGCTCCATGCACTTTGAAATGGAAGTGCTGATATTGCTTTGTTCTAATGCAGAGCAGAGTCCTGCATTAAGCTTCCAGAGTTTAGAAAAGGATGAGGAAGGCAGTTCAGGGCTTTCCTTTAGGAAGAAGCACATGCACTGACAGACCAGGCTGTATGGTCACTGGTAATTTATCTGTCCCTGTATGCAGGCACTAAGGCAGTCAGCGTTTGTTGCTGGGGTGGGATGAGCAGACTCTTATGACATTACATCAATAGTGTAACTAGGAAGGAAAGCTGAAATTGTATAAATGTTATTAAAAATTGTTTTACACAACACAATGTTGCTATTTAAAATTGATAAATTAGTAGTTTTCTAGCAATTAGGATTTGGAAGCAAATGTTTTGTGTATGTTAAATAGGTAGAGTTTGTGGATGTTTGATGAACCTGGTTCACAACTCATCCTTAAGGGTTCATAAAAAAAAGGCACGAACATGTCACAGATCCCAGACAGAGCAGTGCTGACTGTTTGAGGCTGGATATTAAGCTCCAGGTAAGTGTGATTTGAAGTGGCAGGATTACTTTGGGGAAAATAAGCAGGGTTTTGTGGCAGGTTTTCTCATGGCAGCTGTATGAAGCTGCTCAGAAGTGTGGAGTGCTAGAACTAGTCCCAGCAGAGATGGATTATTGGAAAAATGCGAGTGAGGTGGGCAAAGCTGCCTGATAGATTGCAAAACCATATGATAAATTATACTGATCACATGCATATGGCTCCCATATAAGTAATATACATGTATATTTGTGCACAGAGCTTTATTCCTCTCCCCAACCCCCCCACTTTTTTTTTTTTTTTTTTTTTTTTTTTTTTTTTTTTTTTGTAGTAAAATTCAGAGCAGTGAATTAGGAACGATACAATCAGATATAAAAGGATTTAGAGCTGTTTAGGTGACTTGGCCAACAGCTGGCAAATGTGGTTCACTGTGGAAAAATGTGAAATAATTAGTCTGGGAGCAAGAAACCAAGGAAACACAGTGTGTGCAGAAATGGAACAATCATTCAGCACACTGACTAGGAGAAGGATTTGAAGGTTATTGTGGAAAAATCATTGAAACCATGAGGCTTATGCACAGCTGCAAGAAGTGAGTTACTAGGTTGTATCAGAGGGATAAAACACAAAATAGGAGGCTATACAGTTACAGGAGCGTTAGGCTCCATCTGGCTCAGTGTGCGTAGTGTTGGTCGCCATGCTGTACAAGGCAGATTGTCTGGGAAAGAGGGCAAAACTTGGAACAAAGATAAATATTTTGCGTGTTAAGGTTATGGAAGGTGATATAGGGAAGGTGATATTGTCCTTTCTCTGTATGAGATCAAAAATGGGCATAATCTTAAAAGTGGAGCAACAGAGTAGAAATGAACAGCTTAGAACTTCACAGAGTGGTGAGCGTCTGGAGTAGATTATTTCAGGAAGACTGTTGGTATACAGAATGTATATATGTTCTGTGGACTTGGTATAGAGAATTAAAAAGAGTGACAGTGATAAGACTGCTGTTCAGACAGGCATGTCTTTCTGTCCTCTCTTACAATGACTTCGGATGACCAGGGTTTTCAGAGTGATTGTAGCTTTTAAAGGGGATACACGGATGTGCAACTACTTCTATCTATGAATTATGCTTCTACATCTGCCAGAACTGTATTTAAATGCATTGGGGAGCACCTGAATTCTTCGTGCTACGTATTAGGAATAACGTACTCATTCGCCCAAGCATTTTTATGTTTCAAAGCGCTGCAACCAGAAGCTAAGGCTGACTGCTTAGTGCCTCTGTGATGCCACGTTGAGATAATGATGCACAGTGTGCCAGAGGTCTGGAGATTTGTTCTAGACTCTAGAATTCAGCGCATCTGCTGCTTTGTCAAGTTGGGCTCTTCCATTAAAAAATCCAGGAGGGAAAAACCCATGGATATTAAAGAATATGGCATACACAGTATATGTAAGTGGCAAAACCCTAGCTAGGATGAGAAAATATTCTAAAGCAATTGAACTATTTCATGTAAGAAAACTTTTTTAAAGATTCACCACTTGGTTTAGTGAAGACTTAGCTCTCTCTTTTCTTCATGCTTACATGCAGCAGTAAAGCAGCGTGTGAATAATTCAAGGGATAACTCTACACTTTAGTTCTGTAGAAGAAATTACTCTGAGTTTAACTTAGCTGTCTGTATCACTGGATCTACAACAAACCCAAAGGGTGATTGGGCTGCCGTTGGAAAAAGGAGTTTGTCCAATGTGGTGTAAATCATTAGCTCCTCCTGGGAACCTACCCCATTTAATACCCAGCTGTATGAATTTTGGAGCTGTTGCCCTGTTTTCACCTGTCTGTAGTGGCGAGGAATATTCTCCCACAATCTCTGTGTTCCATATGCTGGGTTATTTCTCTTGGAAAACTTTTGTGGAGGTACACAACAGAACTCCACACTGAATGTCTGATGTTGCAGTTCTTCTCTTCAGGCAGTTAGTCTTGAAACCAAAATATAGAGCCTCCAAAGCTAATGTCAAAATTTCATATACATTATATATAGACTATCAGGGGAGTGGAAGAGCTTAGAAGGGGAATTACTGAACCCAGGAGCTCTGTAAACAGCAAAATGTGTGCATGGCTATTGTGCTTCCTCTTAAGCAGTGAAGTAATGGCACAGGTTGCCCAGAGAGGTTGTGGATGCCCCCTGCCTGTAAGCATTCAAGGCCAGGCTGGATGAGACTTTGAGTAACCTGGTCTAGAGGGAGGTGTGAGGTGGAAATAGATGATCTTAAAGGTCCCTTCCAACCCAAACCATTCTATGATTCTGTGATTAATTCCTGCATGATAATATAGTGCAAGTGTCAGCTGGCATTCAGCCAGCCATGTGTATGCCTTCAAAAATATTTCATGAAGCCAGGAGCTGCTACATCTGTGAGTAAAGCTGTGCTATGCTGTGCCACTCACACAGGATGGAGAGCACAGGCATTGCAAGGTGGCTCATTGTTTTCTTCGGAAATAACCCAAAGATATTGCTTTTCTGCACTTAATGCTGACAAAGATTTCGTATGTGTCATGCAAAAAGTTCTTTGTGCGGTTGTCATCTGTATCATAAGGAGTTGATCTTGCAGGAAAAACCTCAATTTGACAGTTAGGTACAGTGTTTTGTTTTCCAGTGCTCATCCTCCGTAATGTCAAAAATCTACTTCTAGTCATCTGCCCAGGAACTGCTAGCAGATGGATTTGTTGGTAGGGAAAACTTTGTGCTGCATATTGTGGCAACCAGATCGTGTTTACAGAAGCTTCATTCTGGAATTTAGGATAAGGTTAATAAAAACTAAATTCCAATTGTGTTGTTTCCACTCATCCTTTAAACTATCAGCTTTTTGTAAAGGATCTCTAAATGCAGGTGTAATCCATTTAAAGCAGGTCATTACAGGCTCTGTGACTTGCCAGAAACCGTGTAAAAGCAGTGCTACTTTTTCTTAATCATTCAGTGTCTGCAGCGGCGTGTGTGATGGGAGGCACACGGAAGATGGGCTGGGAGTGAACCATCTGTAAGTGCTTCTGCAGGAGGCTCCACAAAGAGAAAACTGACTTAATGGAGCTAAAAGCTGGAAACTTAAACAGTAAATTCAAGCAATAAGGGAGATGGAGCAAAGAGACCCATGCACAGATCTGCGCTGCCTCCCTTGTCCTCCCAAATGAGCCCTTGTTTTCAGCCAGATGTTTTTCAGAGCCTTGCAATGCATTAGTGCTATGGTAGAGATACATGATTCTCTATTCATCTATATTTAATGCCCTTAGATACCTTGCTGAGCAACCTGGTCCTTACATCACCTTGGAGTCAGTGAAAAGAAGTAATCTGCTGTGGATCTCTACCATTTGGATACCAAAATGGATTCTGTTATTGCTGTGACTGTAGAACCACCAGCCCCCAATTACTGTATCACTTCAGGAATGATTCTAAACCAAAGATGCCTTTTAACATGTTAATCTTTAATATTTAAATACAAGAAAACCTGCTTTTCAACTGCATTGCTTTTGACCCACTTCTGAAAATAAGGTCACTTCACGTTGTTTCCAAGAGCTCAAGAAGAGTAGCACATACAGTTATTAGATACAGATCTGAAAAGCTTCAGATGTTACTTTAAGAACAGTTCTGCAATCATTAAAATGCTTGAGCTGGATCTATGAGATCAACAAAGTGTGAGAAAGTAGATCAGTTTTGAGTACAAGCATGTATCGTTTAGTTGGAAATGTGCAGCTGCAGTTTTGAAGAAAACAAAATATATAGCAAGCACAATGCTTTTATTCAGCTCAAAGTTAAAGCATTTTTTTCCAGCTATCAATTTACAGCTTAAGATAATGGATTTTGGCAGTGTGCAGAGCTGTTAAGTAATGTTTATTAAAATGGATAAGAAAGGACTTAAGAGGTGGTCTGTAAAAGGGAATTTTTAAAGGACTGGTTAGTGGGATAAAGAAATGGCATTTTCTCCTAGAATTGAAGTTTTATATCCCTGGACAGATCATTAATGAAAAAGATTGTGGTGATATCATCTTATTATTTAGTAGTTCGTGAAATGATATGGAAACTGTACCTACAGAGGCTTTTTTTTTTTTACCTCTACTATGAGGCTGAAAAACTTGTGCATGTTAAATGTCTATCCTGGAGAGAGAAATAATCAGCTGCATTTAAGTTTCCCTTAGTCACAACACTAGCTTATAATTTGAATTAAAGTGAACATTCCCAGGGTCTATTATTCATTGTGCAGCTCTACACAATAGGCAATAGTTGTGTGAAACTCTGTGCCAAAAGTCATTAAAGTCACTAGAAGTTTGCATGGACTCAAGGAGATGTTGGGTATGTGCCAGAAGGTGATATAACTGAGGGCCGTGAAATGAAAAGAAACCACATCCAGCTCAGGATGTCCCAGAGCTCAAAATAGATTTAATACTGAAGGAATATTTTTATTCCTTTCTAAGTTTTTGCTTATGGCCGCTGCTCGAATGAATGCAGACATGCTGTTGGGGCTGAAGCACAGCATCATGCTCATTCAGATGCTCTGACCCTGTAGCGCCAACACACAGGAATGAAATGGACCTCAGCTCTGAGCTTGTGCTGTCAGTCCTCCTTCCTTCTGGTATCATCTCTGCCCATGTTCAGGCATATATCTAAATGTTTTTAAAATACTTCTGAGACAGAGCTAGAGGCATGAGCTAAGTCTTACTGGGTAGGTGTGCATTTATTTGCTTTTTTTAATAGAAGTGCTTTTCAAACCCATGCATCTGCTGGCAGGTCACAAAGCTGAAATATCCGATCTGGCAAGTCAGGGCTCTGCAGGGCTGGGACAAAGGTGTGCCAGGGCACTTCTCCTGCAGTGAGAAGGACACCAGTATAACTACTTCAGATGAGTATTTTTTAATAAGCTTTAATGTCATATGTATCCTCCAAACATTTCCCCATTAAGAAAAAATTAAATATTACTGAGTTTACAAACTGACTTTTATTTGCGCTGGCTGTTTTCACTGTTTTTCACGACCAATAAAAATGCTAAAGCATAATGACAGTGTTGTGTTGATGTGGCACTGTGTCTGTTTGCAGTAAGGAGCACCCTGAGGCTCCTGCAGATGTTCCCCGAAGGTCCCCAGCCCAAAAGCAGATGGTAGCAAGGAGAGCTGGAGCTTGGCTGAGCACATGCACAATGCAATGGAGACCTCAGCAATCTGCATTTCTCTTTCACTGCCATTCAAATTGAACAAGGTTTTTTGCTGAGCTCATTAATGCCAACCTTGTAATTGGTTTCTCCTCATCTCACTACTGATGTCAGAGCTCTTTTATTAATTTTTTGTTCCCCAGAACCTTTTTCAAGTTTGGCAGTTGCAGGGGAAATAGCATCTCTCTATTCATGGCAAAAATGGGCACTTCCACAGTTAATAAGCAGGAGTCAGATGGGTGGGAGTGGGGTGGGCAGGACACAACTAAATACATTTGTCTCTTTTTCCTTGTGTTGCAAGTTACATACTGTTGCATTTTTGTGTTTTATGAAAGGAATGGCTTTAATACTTCAGGTGCTATAGATAAATAGATAATATCCGTTTAATAAACGTAATAAACGTAATAAACATAATAAACGTTTTTATGATTATGTTCTTTATGGTGGGTCCAACCAGCCCATTCATTGCTCTTAACCTGTTCTCAGTCCTTTCTCTGTGTGTCATCCTGAAATGTTATGGCAAATAGTGAATTAGCACAAGAACTTTCCCATAGAGATGGTGAATGCCCCATCGCTGGAGACACTCAAGGTCAGGCTGGATGGGGCTCTGAGCACCTGATGGAGCTGGAGGTGTCCCTGTTCATGGCAGGGGAGCTGGACCAGATGGTCTTTAATGATCCCTTCCAGCTCAAATGATTCTAAGATGATTCTGTGATGATGGAATTGATTCTCACAGAAAAATTATTCTGGAGAATTTCAGCAGTGCCTTAAATTAGCAAATGTGTTTAGCGTGGTGAAGTCTTCATTGTTTGTGTGAGTTATTTCTAAAGCCAATTTTATAAGGCTTGAACAGATCAGTGAAAGATGAAATCTGTTCTCTTGATGTATGCTGAAATAAGTATCAGTACAGCTCCAGGATGAGTCTATTTTCCATGCCTGATCATCAGCTAGAAATCCGTCATGAATTTGTGCTTTAAAATTGTAATGCTGGATGGTGAATATTCTCAAGCGGAGGAGGGAAAGACTAACTTGCATTATTTTTAGTCAGCACTGTAAACATTTACAAACAGGCCGTCTGTCTTCAAAGAATGTGAGCATGCTGGAGGTCTCAGAATTTCTGAGATGTTGTTTGAAAAAAGGTTGGATAAATACAGCATTAATTTGACTTAATCTCTGCAATCTGGTTTTTATGCAGTTTTTCCTTCTTGAATTAAATGATGTGTTCAAACTATTTCACAAACGAAGCCTGAGATAGCGATAACCTTAACAATTCTGAAGAGGAGGAGAAGGGAGAATTGCATCAGATTGAGTTCTGGACCTCCCAAAGACAAGAAGTGTTTGTAAAAACAGCCCAGGTTGCTTCCAAGAAGGTGCCAGCTGTGATAAATGAACCAAAGAGGTCTTGAAAAAGAAAACCAGCAGATGCTGGTTGACCTGCTGCAGTGCACTACTGTTGCAGAAAGTACTTCAAGATACAGCCAGGATGGCTGAAAACAACTTTACCTCTGCTACAGGGAATGTCACACAGAAGCAGATGACTCAGTGGCTACAGAGCTTGGGGTTTTTGGGGTGGTTTTTTTTTTGGTGTTTGGGGATTTGTTTGGTTTTTTTGGTAGATTGGGGTGCTGTAGAGGAGAAAGTAACACTTTGTTGTGACCTCGCTGATGCGCTAATGGTGCAGCAGTGATGGGCTTTGGAAGGAGGATTAAGTAATGCACACCCGAGCTTTCGTTATGGAAGGGAAGTTCAAATCAGAGGTTGGAATTTATAAACAGTAGTAAAAAATGGTGGGTTCACAGCTCTGTGGTAATCAGGAATGCAGCAGGTTTGCACTGCGTAATGGCGTCGTTAGAAATAGGTATTTGTTACGTTACAGTATTTCATCCTGAATTTATTTCAACTTTCAGGATAACTGTGATTGAAACTACTCAGTGGAAGATGGATCTCACATTTCTCTAATGTAAATCTAATATCATGAGCAGCCATGTCCTTGATGCCCAGTTCTGAGACAGTGAGACATCCTGTCTTTGCAAATGAAATGTATCTATAAATGTAAAGAATTCAGTGAATGCAGGATTTTGTTACCTCCTTTCGGTGCTCTTAACGTCGTCACCTGTTCTGTTTTTTTTATGCAGGATTTTTTTCACTAGGAGCTGCCAGAATCTGATGGTAAAAGTTCTGACCTACGCAGCAATCTGCTGAGTTCCTTCTTATCAGCTTGGAGTATGGTGCATTCTGTATTCTGCTCAGGACTTGAAATACTGCACAAATTTTTGGAAATCCTTTGAGACAGTAATGCTTCTTAATTGATAATGAATATGTCAACTTGAATGAAAAGAATTAGAGAGTTCTGAGTAACGTCACTTTTTTGAGTCTTTTGACTTAGAACACTGAGAAAATAGAAGACAGTGTTGATGAAAGTTGCTAATTAAAGAGAGGCGGTGGCAGAACTGTGGGTTTCTCCAGTGCCTCTCTGTAGCCATTCTTTCTATGTGTTATCTCTGTGTCAGATAAAATGTTTTAGAAGAAAAATTCTGCATAGGTAGAAAGTTTAAAAAAATAAGCAAGACTAGAAAAAATAAGTGCAGTCATTGGAAAATACAGTGTGTTTTGAGCCATGCGAGTTTTACACATGGCATTGTCACGAGTTCATTCACTCCTCCAGAAAACAAATGATTTGTTTAGAAGTGAAGTCAGCAACTTTATGGAGAAATAAATATAACTTTACAACTTAATTACAGTATAAACATTTCTTGTGGCCAAAGTGCCTTTGTTGTTATGGCTGTATTAATCTTGGAGGACACGCGGATGTTGGTTTTGGGTCCCTCCTGGGACCTGCTGGGTCCCCCAAGCACAAGGCTGACCCATGTAGTGTGGTGATGGCCATTTGTCATGGATGTGGCCAAACCTCTACTAAAAAGTGGAAAGAAAGGGAGAAAGAAAGGAAGGAAAGCTTTGAAGGAATTCTCTTTTCTTTCTCTGCACATTGTTATTCTCTAATTAATTTACCACAATGGAAGTTTTATCTAATAGTGTTAGTTTGCTGTATGCAAAAGGGAAGAGTTTCACACTTCACAGATGCTGCTTAATGCTTCAAGAGATTTGGTAAGTCTTTTCTATGGCAACCTAATCCGTTAGCTCCTCATCAGTTATGCCACCTTTTTAAGTACCAGACTCTCTGAGAACTGAGGAATCACCTTCATACAACATAGGTAAAAATGAGGTTTAAAAAATGCAAGACTTTTTTTTATAGAGTGCATAGTGACAGATTCCGTTAAGTATTTATTCAGTTTTCATTTTGATAGCTTATGCAGAAGAACCCAGAGCATACCTTGCTTTGTGTGTTTTCTTAATTCAAATACTTCTTTTTGCCATTTGCACATCTGTCTTGGAAAATGTCATTATAAAATGGCTGGAGAAAAGCCTGGATTCCCCCTTTCCTCGAGGAAATTTTCAAGCTTTTGAGGGAGCATTAATGTGATTAGCATTGTAATGGTCACATTATCACAGAAGGAAATTCTGACTCGTTCCCAGCACTGTATTCCTGTGTTTCCAGCAATCTGTCACATGTAGGATTCCCAAATATGCATTCTTAGGGGAATCGTGTTTTTGGAGTATTGACAATTAGTTGGGCTTTTCTTTATTTTAGACAGTGCTTTATGCATTTCTTTTTTATCTCACAGTATGTATAGTAAGAGTTGCTGCAGTTGCATGCCCTTCCCTATTTTGTTTTTCATTAAAACAAAACAAAACAAAACCTACTGCAAAAAATTTTAATTCCTTGACTGCTAGATGTTTTTTAAGCCTCTTTACTGTGCCCAGACATCATAGCAATGCATGAGTGGTATCCATGTTGGCATGATGTACAGGAACTTGTGGTACTGTTAGTGCACATGTGGAATAACAGGAGCCTTCAAGCTCCAACCTGCAAATCCTGTGGCTGTGGAGCTCTGTCTCTCTATGAGGAACAAACAAACCTATTGCTTCTGTCTCAGAGTAGAGCTTTCTTCCAGGACTCACTGTGTTTTTGAACTGAATTTTCTTTAGATCTAAACCATCAAAAAGGGATATCCTGAAATTTGAATAGATTCATAATACAGGACACAAGAAGTCCTATAAAAGTATTTGCAGGTTTACTAAATAGAAATGCTCATTTACAGAGATCAAAAAATCGCTAGCTTAAATGATGCTTGCTTAACATTGTCATCTTTTTGTTGTTGTTGTTGTTATTATTTTTATTGAGAGCATGATGTGAGCCATGTGAGCTTTTCTAAGCCTTATGTAAGCATCCTGGTTTGAGATGCATTGAATCCTTTATGTGGAAACCTGTCTCTTAGTCCACGAAGGTGCTTTGTGTGACCAGTGCTGGGATGGACATCCCCTGGCAGAGTGAATTCAGAGCACTCAGGTTAAAAATTGGCTGGTTCCAGTCTCTGTCTTTCAGTGAGTAATGACATCTGGCAGGCAGCATGCTGTGGTGAGACTGTTCTCCATGTGGTTTTCTGGAAGGCACTGCTTTTTCAGCCACTGTTTAAAACATTTGTGAGGTGCAAACATGTGAACAATAGTGCTTACAAAAACATTAATATTCTGGAAAGTGTTTTGGAAATAAGCAAACTGCAGTCGTTTCTGATGACAGGGAGGCAGTCTGTGCCCAGTGTTTCTTCAGAAGTGCACACACTGGCCTCAACACACCATGGCAGCATGCTGCCTTTATGCATACACAGACATGTACATATTTAATTATGAACATATTTAACATATATATTTAACAGCCATTAAATGTTAACACAATACATCCATTTAGTTACAATATTATTATGAGATATACTATTTTATTAATTTAACCTTTTTTTTTTTCTTTTAACTGAAATTCTGGACTATCTGCTTGCATACTACTGTGTCAGATCTAATTCCCTTATCCTCAGCTTTTCATCCCCTTAGTTGTCTTGTGAACCTGTACTGCTTATTTCTTCTATTGGAAAGTCTCCTCTTTTTCTCATCTTCTCCCAGTCTTGCTTTTGGGGATGCACTCTCTTCCATCAGTCTACCATTCATTCCATGAGCAGTTTGTTTTCTCTTGTAAGTTCCTACTTATTTGCAGTGTTTCCAGGATTCATAAGTTTCCCAGTTCAGAACAAAAAAATTTGTCTATCCGTGATCTACTCTTAAAGCCATTAACCATTTTCTCCTGTATGTACAGTTGTTACAGAATCAAGCAATATGACAGCAAAAAGCTCTAAAAGCTATAAAGTATTATGTAAAAATTTGTCACCTTGCAGTTGTCATAGATTGGACCACAACTGTACCCACAATTTGGGAATAGTAGTTCAGATCAGAATTACATAGTCCCAAAGTGCAGTTAAGCTGATGTTAAACTGTGATGTAATAAATGGATTCTCTCTTAACATAGTTCAGAACAGATCAGATAGAGCTACTTTCTGCCTTTCCAAACAAAGAGAAAAGCAATCCAAAAGGGGCATGTGTTTTCTTCATATGTGTGCAAACACACATATAAGGCAAACTTCTGTCGAATTGAGAAGCCTTAAAAATCTGTATGCCCAGCTTAAGCAGACAGTTCTGCATGTCCCCTGGTACTCTGTGCAAGCAGGCTGCTCAGGGAGGTGGTGCAGTCACCATCCCTCAAGGTGTTCAGGAAATGTGGAGATGTGGCACTGAGGGATGTGGTTAGTGGGCATGGTGGGGGTGGGTTGATGGTTGCACTAAATGGTCTTAGTGGTCTTTTCCGACCTTTCTGATTCTGTGATTCTACAGTTCTGTGATTAAGTCCTTGCATGCTCAGCGGCATCCCAGCCACAGAGGTGGAATTGGTAAGTAGTGCAGTGTGATAACTTGCAAGTTGAGGTGTAAATATATGATTTGTTAAATGTGTTGGCTCTCTGTCTTTTTAAAGCTTGTGGACCTTGTCTGCCTTTGTTATGTTCTGATGGTGGAAATGTGTTAGTTTCTGAATTCTTTTGAAGTTTACTTAAAAAACAAGCTCTGCTAGGAATGAGAGTTCTAGAACTGAATTGTGAAATTTAAAAACCTTTCAAACTGAGGCTGTTTTCTGTATTATCCTTATATCCAATTTTATTCTGCATTTAGAACAGTTCTAGTAACAGAAGAATACCTGCTGTGTGTACACCAGCTTGGTCTAAACATAAAGAGTGGGAGAGAGCACATCCAGAGGAGGGCCACAAAAATGATGCGTGGAATGGAACACCTCTCCTACAAGTGCAGGATGAGAGAGCTGGGGCTTTTCTGCCTGGAGAAGAGAAGGCTGTGAGGTAACCTGACAGCGGCCTTGAGTATCTAAAGGGGAGCTACAGGAAAGAAGGGGACAGACTTCAGCAGGGTCTGTGGTGAAAGAACTAGGAGAAATGGTTTTAAGCTCCTCTTCAAGAAGGTATATTTCGTTTGGATATAAGCAAAAAGTCTTTTACAGTGAGGGTGATGAGGCATTGGAACAGGTTGCCCCAAAATGTGGTTGAAGCCCTGTCCCTGGAGACTTTTAAGGTGAGGCTGGATCAGGCCCTGGGCAACCTGATCGAGCTGCGGATGTCCCTGTTGATTGCAGGGGAGACAGACTAGATGACCTTAAAGGTCCCTTTCAGCTCAGGATTCTAGGATTCTATGAACTTGGATGTCATTGTGATCGTTCTTCTGGGCTATGATCAGACCATCCTTCTCCAAAGCATAGATTCTGCATGTTCCAAGTAAGTGCTTGTTTTCTCTTCTTCCCTGGTTTATGTCCAGATTTCTTCTAACAGGTAAAAAAAAATAAAATAAAAAATTGAATGTTGAAAAAACTGATATAGATTAAATCATTTCATAAGACCTTTTTGCTTTTCTTTCATCTTTACCTCAGTGTTGTTTTTGGTAACTCGTGCATTTTGTTGAGATTCTGCATAAGTGGCTCACATTCTATACTGTGAAAGCACAGGTTTGTTTTTTTTCAAATATACATACAAGCTTTCTTCAATATTCAAGTCCTCAGCTTTCTGTAAGTCACGTATTTGCATCAAATGAATGTCTTGTCAAGACCCTTTTTTTCTCTAAATCATTGCATCATATGAAACTTTTAAACTTCGAGCTCCAAGCTTTATCCTCCATGCATTCATCATGCATGCTAGGTATGCTAACATGTGCAGCAGGGTCTGAGGTTAAGTTACGTTTTCTGTTATTTTGATCATTTCAAATTGGATTGAGTTGAAATCGATATACAGTAATGACTCAAGTTAACTGCAAAGTTACAGAAATTTGATATTGAGTTGCTAAATCCATTTGTAGATCTATTTTGAATTAATGGAAACAAACCTAAGGCTGCCAGAGAGCCTGCTGGCACCAACTGGATTTTAATTACATCCTACACATTGGTTTGGTTATCCCTACAGCAGACAAAATGAGTGATGAGTGGCACAAATTATCTCTTCCAGATTGATCCTCTTTTCAGATGAGAAGAAAAAATGTTTTGTAACTTCTGTTTCCCTCTATGGGAAAGGAAATGTGGGAGAGGTTGTGCAGGTGGCAGAGGAGAGAAGGTAAAAGGATACAGAGGCAAAATGAAAAAAATTATGTGGAAGGGAGTATGGAAAGGAGTTCAGAAAGGAAAGGAACTGGATAATGTAGTGTATTATATATACAGAAAAAAATTAAAATGAGAAAAAATATACTTGCAAATTGTTTTAAATTTTAAGAAGGGTTATGTATATAAGCTTATTTTAAGTCATTTCTAGTCATACTCAGCTGCAAATATTTGAGGTTATACACATTTTGGAAGGATGCAGAATTTGCTTAGCAGCATTACCAAAATCACGTTGGTAAAAGTAATCAAGGTTTTATTTATGTAACCTTTAATGTTTATTAAATGTATTATTTAGAAAGAAAAAAATTGAACAATGATTTAACTTTATATAAGGTTTTCACTCAACTGGAGCATGCTATGTTTCATACCAAGAAAGATCAAAGCCAAAAACTGAACACTATGCATTCTTTATCAGCCTGCTAATTTAAGAGACCGATGCTCAAATTCATTACACAAATTTGAAAATTATTTTTAAGAAATAACGGTACTGCTCTTAGGCATTACTCAGCACAGGAAGCCAAGGAGGCCATAGTGTTCAATAATGCTCACAGACACCAGCAGCTGACCACCATGCCTACTGCAGAGGAAAACGCTTGCATTCTTATAGAGTCCTTTTCAGGTCATTCAATTCTAATTTAGCATCCGCTATCCTAGCTTTGCCATTTACATTCTCAAATTAATGCTGGGGGTTTGACATAAAACCACAAAGGAGACTGAATTCCAAGTTAAAGCTGAAACTTCAATCCTAATGCTTTTGGCTGTGCTTCGGTGCTGCGGAGCATGTGGTGCATGGGAACACCCACGGCTGGGTGCCCTTGCTGTATCTGCACACAATAGACCAAGTTAAGGATGGAATTTCAGCCTGAGCCTTAACATTAATGCAGCATAGTTTTTCTGTTGGTTAATTTCTTCTTACACAGCACTGTTAAAGACAAAAATAAGCCTAAGTCAATCACAAACTCATTTTCAATTATGCTTACAAGAGTCTTTTGCAAATAACGGCAACAGATTATTCTCACCCATTGCATCGGAGAAAATGTGCATTTTGGTATCCTCACTGCCTTGAGTTTGCCCTGTTGTAAACCACCGAGGTGCTTGATTACAGATACTTTAGTATCTGAAGTCCAATTTTAAATGCATAATTGATTCCCACTGTATGCCTATCTTTGCTTGAAACTCTGTTTGTAGACTGGAATTAAAGAGAAGAGCACCGCCTTTTGCCACGTACATGCATTTTTTATTAGCAAAATGAATGCTTTGTCAGTGTTTTAGAAATGTCAGCAATGTCAAATCGTTTTTGTCTGAAGGACTCATTGAATGACTCAGGAAAAAGTACCTGGAAATTTTTCAGGACTTAATTGAAGTGGGAAGGATACAGAATTGTTGAGAGAGAACTCACTCCCCTCTGCATGTTTTAAGTGGGTGCTTCAAAAGAACATCAATCTTAAAATTAAGTGATTGAGTCAGCCTTTTCTTAAAAACATAATTTAAATTCAGTCTTTGATCAGATATTTGGAATATTGATTAGAATAGCAACACAGCCATTTATCCCCTTGTGAGAAGAGAGGGATGCTTCTAATCTTTTTATTAAAAAAACTCAAAACTTTCTACTTCTTCCCACATACTTTCATCTTTTGCATCTTGCACATCAGGCATCTTCGCTTGCAAATATGGAAGAGACACATAGTGGTGAAGAGAAAAACATTGATGGAGGGGTATTTACAGCTTTACAAGAGCGTGTAAACTGCTATTTCAAACTTGACTATATTTTGCATTTAGCCACATGACGTGTCTTCTATCTGCTTTGCAAAACCTGTGCTGCCTACTTTCTGACAGTTCACTTTTGCAAGGAACTAGGGGCTGTCCGAAGCCACAGTTTAAGGAATAACTTGATGGCTGGTAGTCTAGAAACAGCTAACACTGTGTGGTGGAAAGAAGCTGTGTAGTTAAAGCAGAGTTTCGTCATTATGTTCCTGAACACCTTCTGAGATGACATAGTAAACAGCTAGTTGTGCTCATACAGTTCATTTAGGTTATGAGAGTTTTGTACTTCTGCACTGCACTCCATGGCCTGCAGTTGGAAGTACTTCTGCCTCAACTGCAGTGCCAGGTGTGGGCTGGCTGCAGTGTTCCATCTTGCTGGGTGGGTTCACAGAATCATAGAACATCCCGAGTTGGAAGGGACCTACAGGAGTCATTAAGTCCAACCCCGGCTCTACACAGGACCACCCAAATCAAACCCTGTGTCTGAGAGCGTTGTCCAGACACTCCCTGAGCTCCAGCCTCTGCCGAGCTCTGCTGAGTGGTAACCAACAAACCGGTACACGGGAGGTTCCCTCTGAACACCGGAAGCACTTTTGTGTTGTGCAGGTGATGGAGCACTGGCGCAGGCTGCCCAGAGGCTGTGCAGTCTCCTCCTTCTGGTTCTTCCAAAGCTGCCTGAATGTGGCCCTGGGCACCCTGCTGTGGGGGTCCCTTCTGGAGCCAATGGACCCAGAGGTCCCTGCCAGCCTCAGCCATTCTGTGGTTCTGCAGGGAGCAGTAGCATGTGAGCAGCTTAACTCTGCTTTAGCTCTAGCTCAGATCTTGATGCTAATCCCAGAGGGGTTAGGATGTTTTTAACAAATGCTGAGATCCTCATATAGAGACAGGACTTCAAAAGAATTGCAAAAGGTTTTTAAAAAATAGTCGGAGTTGATAGAGCTGTTACTCTATCAACCTGTAAGGTTTGCTTACGTCAGTTATCCTGGTATTTGAAGATGACTTTAATAGGAAGTAGCCCTTGTTCCCAAGGCTGGCTTGCAGATCAGGGATGCTAACTTCTTGAATGGAGCTTGGTGAATTTGTCGTCATGCATTACCATTCTCATGCAATACATATTTTTCTAGATACAAGGCAGTGTTCGTTTGTTAATATGTAAACTTGTACCGATCTATTTCGGATAAAATATTCAGTTGCTGAAATTCAGTGCTTTGACATCAGTTATGAAGTTCAGCTTTAGACAGGATTCAGACAAATACTGCAAGACTTCAGGTACTTGAGAGTCCAGAAGGTTTGAAAGTATTGCAGGATTTGGCATTTGCATCGTCTGAACTTTTTTATTTTGTGTTTGTGCAGAAAAATTGTTCCTCATTCCATCTTTTCAGGTAAATGACAGCTGTGAAGCAATTTTCCATTTTTAAAATTCCCACCGGGCAAAAATTACTGATTTTATTTGAAAAGATGATGATTTTTGTAAGAATGCTGCGTGTTAATAGCCTACAACTATGAACTATTCATTTGATATCTGCAACATGTATTGGATCTTGTTAACAAAGTGATTATGGAATCATTTGTCTCCCAAAGTTTCAAAAAGAATAACGCAAAAGTAGTCAGTACATTAGATACACTTTTTAAACATTTTTCCTGGATGTGGAGATCTGAACCACAGAGTAGCAACAATGCAACATGTGTTGTAGACCATCACAAGGTAATACATGAAGCAGTGATATCAATACAAAATACTCATATTGAAAGCAAACAAAACTTTGGCTTAAGATAGGTAGAAGCATCCCTCATTCAGTTTGCATATCAGATTTTGACTGGATTTTGTGAACTTTTTTGTTTGTTTGTTTTACTTTTTTTTTTTTTCTAATTGTTCCCTCCCCACATCTTTGTGAAAAGTCTGGGCTGTAGGGGAGCTACCACACTAAAACTGACTGTAAGAGGTGATTGCGTTGTTCTGTGAAACATTAGAAATATGTGCTTGATGCTAATACAAAGGTGAAAGAGGTAGGGTTAAATGACAGGTTGCAGCATTATATTTAGAACTGTAACTAAGTATGAATGTGGTAACAATTGCATCTAGGATCTGGCTGTAGTTTTACCACTAGTACCCATTGCCTTGAGATCCCCAGATCACATGGTGCAGTTAGGGAGCACAGTGGGTAAAGGAAAAGGGAGCCTGATAACGTGGAGTTGAAATGCCCCATTCTCTTCTCTGAAGGTTCATTGTCCACAGAACCATTTCTTCACACGTCCTTCAGCGGAATGGGCACTGGCCACAGCTTGAGGTCCTCACTTGTGCTCTAGGTTTGCTCCCCATCTAAGGGTTCAGTTGTTTCTCCCAGACCATCCTGAATCTTGTTATTTGCAGTCCTAACATATAAATATCTTTGTTTCACTATGTCTACATCCTCTCTTTCTGCCCATGAGTGCTGTTACTACTCTTCAGAAGTACTGCCTGCTTGTATGATTTCCATCGTGAGTTTCTCAATAGTTTGTTCTTGGCTTTTGTCTGGTGTTTATTTGTTGTTTTTTTTTTTTTGAGGAGGGGTTGAAAGTTTTTTATTTGCTTTGCTATTTGAGTCTTTGGGTTTGGTGACACCATCTCTGACTTCATGGTTAATACTTTCATTGCTTTTCCCTTTCTTCTAATTTCTCAATAAGATATGCCCATTTTGCATATGCACATGCATATTCCATTCTCATGCCCCATAACACCTTTGTTCCCTCATCTTAGGAGCTGTTCCACAGCTTAATACTCAACTTCGGGACTGAGTCCTGAACAGATGTGGTACACATTTAAACCTTTGGTGAGCTGGTCATTATCTGGCAAAATACCATTCACAGTCTGGTTGGTTTAGTTTTTTGCTGAGTTAGTGAGCTGAATTTGGCCCCAGCAAGTAGCAGGGCTGGCCAACATAGAAGTGCAGGACTATATGGCCAAAAGCAGGGGAGTGGGAAGCAAGAGCAGCCTTTGGTGACAGCAAGCCATTAATTTGGCTCAGCTGTGTTGTTAAAGCATGCTCTCAGCAAGGCCAAAAATACTGCGAATGTCATACAAGAATGTCATACGTAGAACTGTGCTTTAAAAGCTTTAATCTCTTCTTGTGGATACCCACACAATACTGAGGTTAATCAAGATGAGGTATAAGATTCTTTCTAATTAAAGAGTTGATCTACAAATGCAGCTGTCTTTCTGCATGGATTTTTTTCTGTTTCAGAAGGAAGATGTTGCAAATGCAGAAATGGCTGAAAGACTGTCACTTCGGAAGAATCGCTTTATGCATTTTGCATCACTGGAGTATGAAGGAGAATATTACATGACACCACGAGATTTCTTGTTTTCAGTAATGTTTGATCAAGTGGAACGTAAGTTGTTTTCTCATCACTGTATTTGTGAGGGAAAAGGAACTTGGAAGTCTCCTTAAAAATGTAATGTACAAATCACTGGCACAGGATCCCTTATCTGACATCAGTCATCAGAATCCAATTTATAAACCTTGGGCGTTTGGATTCTCACAGGCACCACCCTGTATGCTTGTGACACGCTGATCATTTCACAATCTGGTGACTGAAGAATGGCATTACGTCTCTGCATAATTTGCATGTCTGATCAGTATGCAGTTCCTCAATTACTTAGTAAGACTGTCCCTGTTATCTGTCTGCCCGCTTTACCAGAAAGTACTCTGTGATCTTTTTTCTCCCAGTGATGGGAGTGATGTGAATATGTGTAATGAAGCATGGAGCTCAGCTCTACGTTTCTGACTTCAAATCTCTTCTGATTTATAGAAGACTTGAATAAGAACAAATCGAAATTGTTTGCAAATTTAAAAAAAAAAAAAAAAAGCTTTTAAAAGTGTGTTTTCTGAGGAGGAGCTTGGAGCACCATACAAATATAAAGTGCATATTGTCCTCGTGGTTTTCTGATCTCATTAATCTTTCCTGTTCCTTAAGCTTCTTTATGCTGACATTTCCATGTTTGCATGTATTTTTAAACAATATATGTTTTCACCAAAAAAATTGGCTTTTATTGCTTCCCTAAGAGAATTTTACTTAACAGAGGTTCAGAAATGTTAAATTCCCTAAGTGTCAGGGTCACTCAGAAGACCAATGCCTGTTAGCACACTTGCAGAGGGAAAGAGGGGAAAAACCAAGCTCTATTTGTTTGCTAGCTGGTCTGCACATCCTAACTGACCCAGGGAGCATGTTGTATAGCAAAAGCTATTCACAGCCTGTGGTGCTCACTGCCCATCCAGCAGGGAGATCAGCATCACTTGAGGATACCGAGAAGGAAATACAGAAGAGAATTCAGAGCTCTGTGGAAAGACACAGAGAAAGAAGGAGGTTTGGATACGCTGTTATTCGAGCCCACGGGAAACCTGGAGCAGAACAGAGTTTACAGAGCTGCAAGTGGTCCAAGAGTAGGACACAAGAACCTGTAATAAAAAAGAGTTATCTTGTGTCTGCAAAAATCTATAGTTGATAAGGGTACCTGGCTTCCCTGCTGACATACAATTTCTAATATTATACAAGGCTGAATATAAATCCTTAGAAGGACTATATGAGCTTGAGAGACATGAAGATTCTCAAAATAGCATATTTTTATAATATATGACAAATGGAAGGAGTATTTTTCCCTTCAAATTTTATATCAGTAAGTTAAAAACCTAGAATGGATTTTCTTTGGAGTTTCCCAGCCCGAAATAGTGAAAGACAGTGGATACTGAATTTTTCAGTGTTGAAGATGTGGCTTTCAAACAGTAGTCTGTGAAAGCAAGGTTAAAGAAAGAATTGTTTTTCAGTCTTAGCACTTCATACATATTAATTGGCTATTCCAGCTAAAACGATATACGTGCAGATTTTTAATGAAATGCTATGTGGATAAGATTGATTTGCAATGCAGCCGAGTTAATTTCTGTTACTTTGCTAATGTAAAAGTGGAAACAACTTCAAATAGAACAGAAAAATGACAAGAAAAATAGTGAACAAAAAAATCTTTGCACCAACATATACGGCATTTCGGTTAATGTTAAGGTTTACAACAATGGCATTGTACATTATTGATAGAAAAATGTTAATATGTGAATCTAATGTTCCATACAGTATTTTGAATATTTTAAAGTCACTGGCTTGTTCGTTTTCTTGCAGAGAATTTCCTGAGAGAAAAATAGACATAGCTCAAGCCTCTCTCCAGGTATATTAAAGGTAGACCAGGTTCATAGAGTCATGGAATCATTAAAGTTGGAAAATACCTCTAAATCCATCTAGTCCAACAATCAACCCATCACACCATGCCCACTAAATGGTGAACTTTGTACCAAAGCAGCAATTACTTCTGGAAACTTTTGGTTTATATTATAAAATTAATTCCTTTTTAAATCTTTAACAATGTTTTTAGAAAGGGCGTGCCAACACTAATCCTAGAAATTTCTTCACTTACGGACAATGAGATGCAAATTGAAAATGTGGCCCTGCACACAAATGTTGAACTTAAAGCTCTAATAATTTTACTGTTTTCCACTTGCTTTCTATTAATCACTAATTTTAAAAAATCTTATAAATTTTGATGCCCTCAAGCATTCATCCTCATAAATGTTTGCTTACAAATTACTTGAGTTTGCCAATTGGTTGTGATATGTAATACGGAAGGCTTAGCTCCATCCAAGGTCTGTTCTCAAGTTTTGTTTCTGCTGTCTTTCTTGCAGACTGTAGCCCAGAACATACGATCAGACCCATAAAAAAGAAAAAGTGTTATCTCAAATACAGTCTTCACAACAGATTTGGAAAGTTGTTTAATTCTAGCTATGCTGGTCTGGTGCAGCAAGCAGCTTCCAAAATGGCGGGTTCCTTACTCAAAGCAGCCTGCTGGCTGTTCTGTCACTTCCCAAGGTCCAACCGAGGCTGCTGGCTACAGGAGGGAAGACAGCATCTCAGCAGGACTTCTGTACATCACGAACAGTATCTTACACGTGATCCAGAAGCACCCAGTGATGATTCTGAAACTGATGTCAGTGCTCTTGCTGAAATGTAGTAAACAATGAGCATCGATTTATTTGGGGAATGTAAGAATAATAGTGCATGTTAAATCCTGGGTTAGAGGTCAGCATCGGTGAAGTATCTGCTAAAGGCTGCAGACTAAAAATAAATTGCTGAGATGCTTGAGAGCTATTTTTACTTTTTTCTGTGATGCTTATGAAGATGGTATCAAAGGTGCTGCGATGCCGCATAGGAAAGAAACAGCTGTGTTCTCTGAAGTCTATTATGTGCTTACTGTCTTCTCCTCCTACATTTTATGGAAAAACAAGCTTCTGACTTCTATTACTCTTCTCTTTGCATACTCTAGCCGGTTATCCCTCTTCACAGAGCACTTTCTCAGTTTCTTACAGAGCCATGATCTTTTTTCTTTTAGAAATATTTATTTTTCTTGCTTTTTCCCCCCTAACATTTTTATTCTTTCTTTTCTTTTGTCTGCCCTTTTGCAAACTAATGGAGTCCATTCTCACTTTTATTTCTCCCTTGTTTCTTTTGTTGCTGTTGTTTTTTAACTAAACCCCTAAAGAAGTGGGTGGGGAATGTATGTATGTATGTGTCTGTCTCCTGTAGGTGTACACAAGATTGACCTGTGGGCAATGCTGGAAGGGTGGTGGTTGCAGCTTTCTGCTGTATTTTCAGACAGGATAATGGGGAGGAACCTGAGGCTTTTGGTTTGTTCTGTGAATCAACCATAACACAAGGCTGGACAGCTGCTGCCAGCCTTAGAAGAGCTGGGGGTCTTGGAGCATGGGGAGGTACTTGTCCCCCACCATCAAAACATGTCCCGGACATGGCTACAAGGGAAGCCATTTTCTTCTCATCAAAGATTATTCAAAACTCATGTAGTAACTTTAACATTATGCAAATATGCAAGTTTTTCTTTGATATTGAAGGAGAGATGTCTGCTCTGTGCTCACAAGCAATTTCTAACCAGTGGTCTAAATGCTCTTTTGGTACGATTTCTCACATTTGCATCAAAGCTGTAATTGCATTTTGTCCTCTCAGCTGTTGATTAAGTGTCTTAAAGCTAGAAATTAAGTTCACTGGTACAGACAGCCCAGAGAGCTGTGGGTGCCCCATCCCTGGAAGTGTTCAAAATCAAGTTGGATGGGGCTCTGGGCAGCCTGACCTGGTGGGTGGCAGCCCTGACCAAGGCAGGGGGTTGGATCTGGGTGGACATTAAGGTCCCTTCAACTCAAACCATTTGGTGATTCTAAGACGTAAGAGTTTGGAAAAACCATAATCCTGTTTTTATTTGCTCTGTGTAAGTTACACTGGATGCTGGAGGATTCCAGGCTGAAACTGTTTGCAGTTACAATTAATCCTATGAACTTTCATTTAATTTACTGAAGATTGAAAACCCACTTTCAACTTTGGTTCTGCCATCATTTCCAAATGAGAAGAACTGGGAAATGAAAGGAGAACTTTCAGCACAGCGAGAAGCTTCTCTTCTTATCTCAGTTGCCGATCCTTTATTTTGCCAGCAATTGCATTTATCCTATAACATTTAGCCTGCTGCTTTTGTCGGTTCCTAAAGAGAACATCAGCTTTAGGCCAAGGTTTTGGAAATAGAACTTGAGTTTGGATATAGACAAAAATGCTACAGAAATGAAACAGTGATGTTTTTCATAAGGGATTTTTTTTTTTAATTTACAATATTAATAGTCAAATTTTAGTTCATTCCCTGCTTTTCTGAACAGAATTGAGTTCTAGCAGTGTCTAGCCAAGGATATGACAGTAGGAAACAGACAAGCAGAACCTGAGTGGTCTGAGAATGGGCCAAACAGGAAGCTCAGTTCCTTACACAATGGGTCTGATTTCACCAATAAATTAATTTTGTTACCAGACTTTCTTCTTACTTCCCCCAGGTAAGGCAGAAGTGGAGAGGACCATACTGAAGAAAGCATTAAGACTCAGGCCAGGATTTAAGTATTTAATTTACTGAAGTCCTCCAAAATCATTGTGATACAGTGCTGTCTAGGTGAAACAGAACCATTTAGCCTTATTTTGTGTGACCGGTGCTTAAAATGATTTTATATGTCTGGTAATGTGTGCGTGAGTGGAAGACGTGGCCAGTGAACTCTACTCTTTCTCTGATTACTGTTTAGCTTAATGATTGTTTCCAGAGAGAATGTGAGCTGTCAACCGTCCATCTCAGCTAGCTGGCGTTGCAGCCTCCCATAGATGGCAAACAGACATAGGTCAGCTGTGTTGCCTGAGAAGTGTGGAAGGAGCCCCTCCAGCCCTGCCTGGCTGCTTTGCTTTCACCTCGTGCTGCCTCCCTCCCCACTGCCAGCACAAAGCATTGCACAGCTACGTGCTGAACCCAGCTAAGGAACTCATTTTGGGTAAAAGGAGTCATTTCTTCCTGCTGGCTTTCTGAAGTAAAGTGTTTCTCCAGTTTGCTGTGTTTGCAGTTCTCCAGTTGCTCCTGGGGGTGCTGGAAATGGAAAGGCACAGAGGCAGGTCCATTGCTTTCCCAGATTGAAGCCCCTGAGACAAGATCTCCGTGAGTTCCTGAGCAAGCAGCAGCTTCTCAGTTCTGCCCCTGCACCTCAGGGTATCTTGCACTGAAGCACTTAACTCAGGGATAGCTAAACTTCAGAACACCTTTAAAAAATGAGAACACTGAGCAGTATAACTGTGCACCAAGAAATATAGAAATATTGCCGAGTTTGATCACAGCGTTGTGTTGTTTTATTCCTATTTTGACAAAAACTCTCACATGGGAGAAAAAATAAAAATAAAAGCCTGCACAAAAAAACAGAATGAGAAGCAGTCTTGCTTTAAGTTGGGAATAGTGGTCTTTGCCCTACAGCCCTGAGGTTTTTTGCTCCCTGGTGATTTTCACTGGAGAATTGCTGTGTAATCTCCTCTTGGTTCTTAAGCATGATTCAATGTAAAAGAAAGTAGACATCGTGGTTTGTAAACCAGATAAATAGTTGGATTGTCAGTGCTGCATCAGGAGTGCTGGGGGTGGAAAATACCAAAATGTTTTTGCTGTGTCCAGATTGTCAAGTGAACTCCTGAATGATGAATTCCTGTACACAGTTGGGTGGTATTTATTACTGAAGAAAAAATCTTAGGTGTGTTCTTTGACAGAGTTGCACAACGTGCAATAAATCATGATTTATTAGAGAACAACTTTGCAGGTAAGGAAACAGATGAACTGTAGTGCAAAGATACCAGCTGTCATAAAATCTAACCCAGCAGATCTTGAACCCTGCTTAAGAGACCTTGGTTCACAAATTCTGCTCATTTGCTTTCTGCTGCATAGATTTCTCTATTACTCACTTTCTTTTATACAGGCCAAAAATTGTGAAATCTTGTCATTCCTATTGATAAAATCACACCTGCAAATTTATTTACTGTCAGGGTGATAATGAAGAAAAAATATTTCCGATCTTACCATTTAAGGAGAATGGGCTGATAACAAATGCAGAGTTTTGTGACAGGTTTGTTTTGTTTTGCATATTGACATAGCAAAGATCTTTACAAAGAACGGTTTCACACCAAACTGCTTTTGTAAATATTTGCTTAATTTTTTACCGTTAGTGGTTTTACAGCAGGAAGCTGACACCTTTTTGTCAACAAAGGCATCAGTGAATAAAATCTGATATTCTGACACAATGCTTGTGCTGGTTTAAGGCACCTATGGCAGTGTTATGTGTGGTTAACTTGTCACATCCTGAATGCGTCTTTGCCTTCAGTATTTTGCATTTGGGATTTGGGGGTTCCCAGTTATAGGCCATGTAATCTCATGTGAAAACACTGTTACTAAAGGATGCATCAAAACATTGCAAAACCAGCAACCTCTTCTGAATAATCTATTGGAGGCTAATCTAAGTTGCAATATTTGATGCACTGATAATATAGTGAAAAAGTGGTGAATTTATGAATTCAAATATGAATTTACATTAGAAAGTTGTTTTTTTAAGATGTCAAGTGTAAGGAGGATAAGTCTCAGCTGACTTACACTGAATTTTTATTGAAATACGGGAGTATTTTTAAAAGACCCTTCCAGTTTCATGTAACCTTGTGTTTTATACAATTATGTGTCCTTAGCCTCATATTCCAGATTTTCCAGCTATTATTTTGTTAGAGCTTCTTCTAATTTCTTCTAATTTCTTCTAATTTCTGGTATGCTGTTACTGTAGAACAAATAAGAAAATCTGTATTAAATTTTTGATAGAACTACAATAGAACTACAGATACAAGAATGTTTCAGAAAATGATTTTTCAGTACATTATGTCTGGACTGTGTTTACGTTAATTTTTTTGGATAACATTATACTATTAGCTTGGAGAACCAAAGACTATGGTGAGATTTCATTGCTGCCTTCCAGTACATGAAGGGAGCTTACAAGCAGGAGGTAGACCGCCTTTTTACACAATCTGATAGTGATAGGACATGAGGGAATGGCTTTAAACTGAAAGATGAGAGGTTTAGGTTGGATGTTAGGAAGATATTCTTTACTCAGAGGGTGGTGAGGCACTGGCACAGCTGCCCAGAGAGCGGCAGATGCCCCATCCCTGGAGACGCTCAAGGTCAGGTCGGATGGGGCCCTGAGCAGCCTGAGCTGGCGGATGGCAGCTTTGCCCATGGCAGGAGTGGTTGGATCTGAGTGGGTTTTAAGGTCCCTTCAACCCATACATTCTACGATTCCAGAAATACCTTTCTCTTTCAAGTAGAAAACAAAAATTCAGATTAGTTTCATAATAATTGACATCTGATTGATAAAGATCTTGATCCTGGAAGTCCCTCTTCGTATATTCAGTCCAGATTTAATATATCCCAACTTCTTCACTTCCTGAACCAGTCTTTATCTGCAGCCCTTTTCAGAAGTTGAACAGATTTTCCTGTGCTTGGTAACACCTGAACACCTGAGGTGGTATTAACGTGATTAAATCCTACACAGTACATGGCAATGGCTGTTACTAGAGTTTAAGTTTGCTAGGAGAAGTTGTTTGACTTGGGTAGGTTTTCCATGAAAACACAATGGGCACAAGGTAGTCTTGTGTTTGAGAGTTGGATGTGATACGTGCTTCCATGCTCCCACAGCATCAGCGTGGTCAGGAATGTGAGTGAACCTGAGGAAAGGGTGTGACGCAAGACTGAAATTGCTGGAAAACAGTTGTGTCTCCGTTGTGCTTAGTGAAACTTACTTATTTGCTCTTTTTTCCAGGAAATAAAAGTTTTAGGTTCATAGTGCTAGAAAGAGAGAGAAGAAGTGCTGGCATGGGAGCAGAGGTAACAATCAGCAGCAAGGGAGCCAGCACAGTCAGAGCAGGGAGCAAGAGGAAGGACTGAACAGCAGTGGTCAGAGAAAAGGGAAGCATGCAGCAAAATCACTTCCAGAGAAGTAGGTTTTGCCATGTCATTGTACAATAGGCAGGTGCCTTTGAACTGCATCACAAGACAACAAGGGAGGTGCCTAGGGTACATTGCTTGGAAGGTCAAACAGGAAAATATATTTTTGGTCCTCAAAGCTTTCCTAAGATTTGTATTTTAGCATTTATGTCCGCATGATACAACAGCAGGGTTATAAGAAGCTCCTGGCTTTGTTTTGATATTTCTTGTTTTTCCTTTTGTGACAGTGCTGACTAGTTGGAGGATGACGCAGAATCAGAGTTCCTATTTGTATTGACTGCAATGCTTACTGATTAGGAAAAGACTTGGCAAGACACTACAATCTGGAAGTACTTTGCTAGCTATTTAGCTTTCTGAAGAACAACTGTTAATGATAAGGTATATTGCAACTTCTCAATGAATGAAAGCAGTTATTAAAACTCAGCACAAATATAGTGTCAATACTAAAACTGCTCAGACTCCAGTAGAGCTGTAAGCAAGAGGCAAGTGGTCCCCACACATCTTGAAGGATTTAGTTATTTTAAGTGTGAAAGTTATTAGTTGTTTAATGGCACCTGAATGGAAAACAGATTCCCTGAAACGAATGAAACTATATCGTGTACATACGGAATCCTTGTAGTACAAGTAATGGAAAGATCTGGTTATTAATAACAGGAGCCTGCTTGTTGTATAAACATCGGCTGCCTTCGAATTTCAGAAGACTTGCAATGCTTTCTGCTTCAGTTAACTATTCCAGTTTTGTGACACGCTACTGTATTATTTAAAATACTTAGAAGAGAAATCACATTCCTTTCTTTTAATACGTGTGAGCAAGTTTCAAGAACTCACGCAATCCTTCATGGTCTCTGAATACTTCTTCCTATTAATAAAGGCTTCTTATTTTTATAAAACACCACACACTGTTTGGGCGACGTTTATAACATAAGACTGATGTAACCACAGAAAATATCTCTGGGATTTTTCTGTAATGCTTTTTGAAAGATTACTTCAGTATTATTTCTTTAATAAATTCAGTGGGGCTTAATCAGTTCAGAAACATCCTGCTTAGCTGACAATTAAATCTTAACAGATGTAGTGTGAAAATCAGATTCCGTGAATTTTCATCACTCTTAAATGTAATTTCTTGCAGTATACGTCCCTAGCACAGACAGGTATTGTTTTGTACCTAAGAAGTACAATCTGTTTTTAAAATTCCTTGCATTGCATTACAGTGTTTAGAAATGATGGTGATGTGGTGAATGCTGGCAGGTGCCAGAAGTGCCTGGTAGATTCCTGCCAAAATCTAGTTGCGTTCTAGCCCCATATTTTCAGCTGTCTGTAACTCTTCTGGTGCTCATGGGTCAGTGCTTTCACTTAGGCCAGAACAGAATTTTTGTTGTATTAGTCACACAGTTGATTCTTTTTTGAGTAATACTGATATAAGTTGATTTTTTTTTCCATAAGAAATATTGCACTGTGATTATTTTTTTAAAATATCTCAGGTGGAGCCATCAAGTACCGCTTTTCTTCAAGGCAGTTGTGACAGACGAGGTAAGCAGCAAGCTGTGGGAAGTGAAAGGAGCCATCGCTGCTTGCCGAGCGGATGGCTGGGTCTGCAGAGAGACCTTTGAGTAAATGCACTGCCCGAGCCTTGAGAACACCGGCATCCAACTCCTAAGGGCAGAAATTGCCCACCTTACGTGCTTGGTTTTTGCTGCCCAGCCTTCAGGCACCTGCAGTGGTTATAGCACAGATTGCAGTCTGCAGCCTGTCATCGGCTGTGAAACAAAAGCAAATACCAAGCTCAGAGGTTGTTTCCATGCATAAAACACCCAGGTTTCTCTCATTAGAGAAGACATGTTGCAGAGCCGTGTCTCAGCAGCCGCACTGACCAGAGGGCCCAGGCCCTCACCCTGCCATCCCTGGGGCTGCACCACACCTGGTCCTTCTGCTGCCTAAGCCCTTGTTAAATTTTTCCCCTCAGACCTCGGAAAAGCTTGCGTACCTGACAGCCTAAAAATTGTTCAGCTGTACCTTACAACAGCTACCACTTTCCCAACAAGTTCTGCCTTGGTTCTTACCAGATGGAATTGTGTAAACCATGGCCAAGCCAGCTACCATTTCTCTTTGTTCAGATTATTTCAGCAGCTGACACATGAAGTCTTCTGTCTGATACAGCTTGCTTTCCCAGGTATTAAAAATACTAATTGATTACTAATTAGTACTAATTAAATACAAAAATTGGTCATTTTGTCTCATGTGGATGGGCGTCTGCTTCTCCACTGGACCTTTTGTATTGAATTGCTCTCTCTGAGAACTTTCAAAGAGCCGCCGTGCCCTGACACAGCGAGTGATTCTTCTCCGTGTGATTTTGGTGATGGGAAATGTGACGACTCACTTGTGTTACATTGTCCCTTTCTTAGGAAAAATATAAACCTTAATGACCAGAAATTTCATCAGCATCTCTAGCTTTGGTATAACAGCAAAAGAGTCTGACTATTTAGCAAAAGAGAGCAATGTTTTCTGCAGAGTATTTGATGGTAAATGTGGACTCCATTATTGAATGAATAACAAGGGGCTTTGCTATGAAATATTTAGGACAGTATGCTGTATTTACAGTGGGCAACATAAAATGACTTCATCTTCTCAGTAGGAGAAAGCTGTCTGTTGTTTACTTTTCATTTCATAGAATTGTAGAATGGCCTGGGTTGAAAAGGCCCTCAAAGATCATCTGGTTTCAATCCTTCTGACGTGGGCAGGGCCATCAACCATTAGACCAGGCTGCATTCGTTTTGAGAATTGTGATGAGCCTATTTTAAGTTTGATTCCCATTTCAGTTTAATCTTTTTCCACAGCAGCTAAAGTAAATACTCATTCCAGAACAGTCCCTCTCCAGAACTGCTGTGCGGAGGATACACGGTATCTGTGTGATCACTGTATGAATGCTTGTATCTATTACCTATATTAACAAGTAATGTCTTGTAGTGGTTTTTATAAGCTTTTGTATCGTCTGTTAAGGTGATACTTAGTGGCTTAGCACTTCTTTCTAGTATTCTGTGTCTAAGTGTATCAACATTCATCACGTAAGTTCTAAAAGTCAGCTTGCATTTTAGCAGTTTCAAACTTAAAATATAGGCTTTTCATAAATATTTTCATGCTGGATTTAAAATCAGTTGTCACTACAGCTTACACTGGAAAATGGTGACACAGCATTTTCTCTGCTGCTTGAAAACTCTTCTGATATCCAAGCTAAAATTAATCATTCTCTGTTTAAACCCATTTGCTTTTGTGCCAGCATTTCCCATTTCCTAAAATAAGTGTTTTTCTTTTAAATCTTAACCCCATGATGCGTAATAGATAATTATATTACTATTCAGCACTGCTCGTGTTAGGTTAAGGAAATCCAAGTTTATTTTTATCTCATCTGGATGGGGGAGAGACCATCTGTTCCATGGTTTCATGTAGGTAGCTTTGTTCCATGGTTTTTGAATTTGATTTCTTTTTATAAAGCTAACTGCATTCCTTGGCTCAGAGCACAGCCCACTAGCAATCATTATGGCCTAGGGAATGGAAAAAAGATTGAATTCAGGAACTTCTTAAGTTAATGCTGTTCCTGAAACATCTGACTTGTCAAAAGGCAGCATCAGTTACAGAGAAAAGTGATACAAAGCAATGCTTAGTAGATAAAAAAACACTCGTATAGTATACACTTCACTCCCAGTCACTACATGTAGAACAGCATCCAGCACTGCAGGTGTTTTGGTCTCCATTTGTAGCTCCATGCATCTGCCCAGCTGAGCATAGTGGAGTATGACAGCAAGGAGACAATGCAAGGGTAACTAGAGGCAGCGGACACAAAATCCCAGTGTATTGAACTCTGCTATAAGTAAATGAGGTGCTGTTAATAGAAATTCTGATGTAGAGGCTAGTTGTGCTTTTATGTTTGTCTCCTTCATTATCTTTACTGAATAAATATTTCTGTTCTCTTTTGACAGGCCTAATACAGTGTTTCCTCTGCTGCTTAATGGAATCAGAAATATTTAGAAATCTGAATGTATAATTAAAGCCAAGATAAAGACAAATGTCTTTTTGTGGTTTGCTCCTTCAGATGACTTGAGTTGGGATAGAGAAGTGATGCTAGGTAAATAGACAATTCTAGAAAAGACACAATTCCATTTCTTAAAGAGAGTACCGATCTTCAACTAGATTTTTTTCTTTTTGGCAGGCTTTTTCAGTAGAATCTGAGAAGTTTGAAGTGACAGGGTCAAGAGAACGGACTTATCTTCACTTCTCTTGTTCAGTTTGAAAGTTCACCCCTTACAGAAGAAGAGGTGCTCTGGTTAATGCTTAAGATTTTTTCTTCCACTAGTAGGGAATGCTGATGGGCAGCGTGTCAGTAATTAATTACTAAACTTTCTATTAAAAACATTTATTTTTTTCTAGGTTGCAAACTAGCAAAACTGTTTTGGCCACCATGCAATGTCACAAGTAGCATCCATTGTTAAGCTCTTTGATTTCTCATCGCTTTAGTTGCATCTTACCTTTTAGGGAAATTCTCAGGCTTTTCATGATCCTGCTCCACTTTGCATTACCCCCTTCCCTTCTGAATAAAGGCAGTGTTTCACATTAGTTTTAGGTAACGGTTTTCATTCTGATACTCTGAGAAACTAGCAAAAACTGGATCTTTCCAGCAGTCTTTTCATGTAACAAAAATCAGGTAAACCTTTCTTACTTAGCTTAAAGTGTGGAAGCCTCCTATTACCCGTTGAGTATCCTTGGAGCCCCTGCTGTACGAAAACTTCCCAAACATCTGTTAATTGCTATGTGACAGCTGTTAATGATGTATAAACAAGTCAGACTCAGCAGGGGCTGTTACTTCGTTTTCTCAAAGCTTCTGTATTTGCTAATAACACAATGAGCTCATCTTAGAAGTTAGAAAGAAACTCCTGGTGAATTTAAAGGTAAAAGCTGTTGGCACTGGCCAACAGCTAGAGGAAAGCAAGTCAGCCACTGAAAGGAACACATGAGAAGGAGGAAGAATGCAGCTAGAAACTGAAACTGCAATAATGTCAAAACTTTGGCACCTTGTGAAATAGTGAAGTAGGTCTGCATAGGGCCTGTAAGAAGCCCAAAACAGTAGGCAGCATCTTCTGTAGGAAAGTTCCCAACTTGGTAATTAGCATGTCCTTCTCATGGTGACAAAGTGGTGGAAAAAGTAATGTTATCACTGGTGTCATCTGCATTAGGCTGGCCTAAAATTTTCATGTGAGGTTGCACTTCAGAATCTTACAAAGGGAAAAGGTTCCTTCTGGAAATTCTGGCATGACAGATCTGACTTCATCAATGAGTAACTATTGCATTTAGCACTAGTCATCTTTGTGATTTCTAGGAATCTAAAATGTCTGAAGTTAAGTGCTGTACTTAGGCCAAAAATCTCTTCCCCTCAAGTAGCACTTTTTTCACTTACGCCAATTGTGAGAGATCTGAAGCCAGGCCAGGCTGGATGTGGCTCTGGGTAGCCTGGCCTAATGGTTGGTGACCCTGCACAAAGCAGGGGTTTGAAACTGGGTGATCATTGTGGTCCTTTTCAACCCAAGCCATTCTATGATTCTATGATTCAATTCGCTAAGTGCTAATGGGTGTTGGTTGTAATCATTATGATTCTGCTGAAAAAGAAAGTGCTGTGTTATGTTATGCTAGAAAAGACATCCAATACTTCAGTTTCTTCTTTCAGTAGAACAAATTGCAAGGTGGGTATGTTTCTTCTGTGTGTATTTGTTCACTCCTTTAAATGGCTAGTGTTAGGAGAGTTTGGGAGGATAAGGAACAGATGAATAATACCACCAATTGCAAAAATACAGTTATCTGGAGTACAATCATAGAATGGATCTGAAGTGGATCTGAAAGACCCTTGTGAATTTCCTTTTGTTTTCATTCACCACGTTTTAGAAGCTGCACGTACCTACACTGAACAAAGGTAGTAATTAATTTACTAAACCCTTTCCAAATCTCTATTGAGAAGTGTCATTTGTCCCCTTTTCTCCTCTTATACAAATGCATTTTTAGTTTCTTTGAGAAAAGCCTGCTGCAAGGCGAAGGTAAAGAGACCTACCTATACATACAGCTAGCCCAGGTCACCCTACACAGTAAGTGAACACCATCAGTGCATGTACAGTTAATCCTTTCATTACTAAGGATTTATATTGGTTATAATTTAAAATCTAACTATTCTGTGAGCTCAGTAGCAGTGTGCTGAGACATCTAGTCACTGTAAATTGCCTATTCATAAAGGAGATGTATGTTCTAAAAGACAATAGGATTTTGCATATTTTTGGTGTCTGCACAGCAAGACAAAATGTCCTTGATCTTAAACACAGAGCTCTCATTAATGAAATTGTCTATGTAGGACTGTTTCCTTTCCAAAATGTCCAAATTCAGTGATCTCATGTCAGAAGAATTACAGCAAAACTAGCTTTTGCTCTCTTTGTCAGCTGTCAGTGAGATATAAAGCCAGGATACAGTCTTAAGCGCATACTAAAGAATGTTATTGTCTTTGGTGTAAGCAAGGGGGATAAATCTTAAACCTCCACATGAGACCTGCCAGCTGAACGGCAGCAGAACCACCTGGTCTGTCAACCACTCCTACCAAATTTTTATTCTTCCTCCTGTACAGATGGGTGTGCAGTTTCCCTTAACCACATGGAGTTCACTGTGGTTCATGGGTCCCCCCACAAACTTCTCTGAACCTTTTGCAGTCACCAAAAAGGTGGTATGTCTGCTGTGTTCCATGGAGTTTCTTACCACTGTCAAACAGAAAAAAAAACTGTAAGATGCTGGGAGGAACGCATTTAATCTGTGAAGGATGTAGGCAGCCGTAAGGGAGTCAAATTCTTTACATTGATTGAAGGACAAGGCAGCAGCAGAATGAAACAGGAGTGAAGATCGACAGCATCATTGCAATAGTGCAGCAATAGAAATCTTGTATCTTGATGAGTTTTCCAAATCGGACGCTACCTTTATTTTTTCCCCCAAACATCTGGCTAAGAATTGCTGGGGTGTAATAACAAGAAGTTTTCCAAACTGATACTTCTGACAAAATTTTATTGTACTTTCAAATTAGCCATCACCTCTTGGAACATTTTTTGCAATAGTTCTGAGAAATCTCAGTGCATGTTGCTGTAGTAGAAGGAAATGAATCTTCAAAAAAAAATATTGTTTTAGCAAAAAAGAAAGCATTAATGATGGTATAAATAATTTGATATGTCGTAGGGTGAAATGGAAAAAAAAGTGAGCTACTATGTAAACTGTATCTACATAGCATTTTGTATTTACAGGACTCTTGAGAACCCACTCGATTTATGTGAAATGTCAGTGCTCCCAGTTACTTACCCACTGCAGTAATTTAAATTGGCTTGATGCACTCATATGTCAGCTATTTACTGCTTGGACACAGGCACTATAAATGCCCTCCATCTGAACAGAATTACGGTAACAGCACTACATTTTTCATGCTGATACCACAAACGACTTCAATTTTTTCACAAAATGCTTTCGTTTAAATTTTTAAATTATATTAAGTTATTCCCTTTTTCCATTCCTCTAGAAGAAATAATTAATGAAGTTTGTACTTAGATAAGTAAGTCTAAGAAAAAACAGTAGTGGTTGAATTAGTGTCACTATTGCCTTTTGAAACCCAAACTACAGTTCAGTGTTTCAAATGTGTGACCAAATACCAGTGTGTACATAAACTGATGAGGTAATGCATGAGCAGCAGTCTGATGGGAGCCATAGGACAAAGTAGGTGAGCCACATGGTCTTTTGTGGCCTCCTTATCTGTCATTCTTGCATGTTGGAGTGTTTGTTACATATCAGAGTGCAATAAATAAATGGTAGTTATTTCATGTAATTTGGCACAATTTGATATAATTTGCATTTCCTGCTTAGAGTATGAATTATATCTAAGCTAGAAGGTGAAAAAGAAAAAAGTCCTGTAAGAAAAGGATTATTGCCATAGTAAAGAACTGCAGTTTGATTTCCTACTGCAGTTGAACCACTTAACTTTCACTGGCACATGCCCTCTAGCATAGACAGTGGTAAGAGAAGGGGGAATGGTTTTAGCTCAAGGACGGAAGGTTTAGATTGGATGTCAGGGGTAAGTTTTTCACAGAGAGAGTGGGGAGGTGCTGGAACCAGTCGGAGAGGCTATGGATGCCCCATCCCTGGAGGTGTTCAAGGCCAGATTGGATTTGGCCTTGGACAGCCTGGTCTAGTACAAGGTTCTGGAGGTTGGTGACCTTGCCTATGGCAGGGGGGTTGGAACTTGATGATCCTTGGTCTCTTTCAACCCAAGTCATTCTATGATTCTATGATTCTGTTATCCTCTTTGCCCTTATTCCGGGATTAATTAGTAAGGTAGCTTTATGTTAGTGATAAATTCCCGCACAAAGGATGAATTCCTCACTTGGCACCTCAGTTATGTTTGCCAGCATATGAACCCAACTTCTGATAATTACATTTTTACAATTCTTATATTATCACTGCATTCTTTATATTCTTGTCTTTAACTGTACTTTCATTTTCTTGCATTTTGCAAGACGTGGTAGCAGTGACAGTAGGTAAGACCTTTAGACAACGAATGGAAGAGTACAAATTGCAGAGGAATAAGTTGAATAAGATACAACAGGGATAGTTGCTGTAGTAGTAATGGCAGCTAATCATTGAGCACATAAGCTTAAATCAAGGCTTACATAGGGAGATTAGAGTAAACTTCTGGTGCTGTTAAGGCGCTGACCTTTTTTCATTCATTTTGATTGTGGGATGATGGATGTGCATGCATTTTCATTCTGAATCCAAATTAATCTCTGTTTATAACTGAGAGGCAATTTTTTCAAGTTGTGCATGGAGTTACATTTTTAGTTGTGTCGTTTCATAAGTGCTCTTATTACTGTACTTTACTTACCTCTTCATTCATTTTTGTTACACTTACTTCTCTAGCCTTCAAAGAGACTTCAGAGCCCTTAGGCCAGGAATCCTGTCTTCTAGAGGAACAGAATTAAAACTCCAGTGCTTCTAAGCTGTCTTAATAGTTTATCTTCATTTGTTGTTAGTACCTTAACCTAACATGTGCTCCAGCACTATTCTACTTCAAAAAGTGGTGGTTTTTAGCAGTAGGGGATGATGACAAGATAATGCTCCATGGTGCAGGCTTGTGCCAGTTCAAGAGATGCCATCCCAATAGTCTGAATGTATAATATTCTCTGTAGGTTGGCAAGAGCCATTCTCCACTCTCGTCTCTGAAACGCACATCATGGATACAGCTTCTTTCAGGAATTGTTCTCTATAATAATTTATTTCTCTAATTATGCAACTCACTCTGCATCCTCTACCATAATCCACATTACCCTTTGCATTTGATAGAGTTGTTAATAAAACAGAATTCCTGCCTTTAGTACTCCTGACATCAAGCTGGAGACTGGAAACAATACATCACAGATAATAACAAGTACAAAAAGCAATCATGGTTTGAATTTTCTGGTTGCTTGCAGAAGGATTCATCTATTCAGTTTAGATATATAAAAGTGAATGTCAGGTTAGAGCAAGTGGCTGTTGGATCTCCTAAAAGTTAATGGAAGGAAACAGGTAGGATCAAGGCCTGTGGTAGGCACCTATCTCAATGTGGAATAGTTAGCTCTTTTGTTATGTCTGTTCTCTCTTGACTATAAAGGGATCCTGGAGTCAGGATGAGGTTTGTATCTCTGTTTGTAGGCAGAGATAATATCTTTTATTAGGCCAGCTGCTCTAAGTTGGAAAAATTAGACAAGCTTTTGAGCATATGAGCTCTTTTTCAGCTCTGAAATAGGAGCAGCACATTTTGAAGCTAATTATAAACCCTTTCCTACATATGCCATCATATACAGCAAAGCACCATAGATTTAGGCATCTAATTTTTAGCTCTCTAAATGAAGCCTGAGCAACCAAGCATGGGAGGCTCATTTGGGAGTTTGGAGACTTGCACGTCACACCGCGTATTTTTCTTCTGGATGCTGCCTCCAGTCCTGGCCTCACTACCACCCAGTGGGCAACCCCAGGTAGCTGCTCAGCAGCCGCTGCTGCTCTTCTTTGCTTTGTGCTCTTCACCCAATGCCATCCATGGGTTAGTTCGGAATTCCTAATAACACTGGGAACTGTGTGCCACTGTCTCTTTAACAGGTTTTGAAAACTCACCTATCCAATATTTTCACTCTGTTTCTATTTCCTAAAAGACTGTGTTATCCTTTGAAGTTCCCTCCCCGTGGCATTTCCCACCCCTGCTACCCCAGGCTGCCTTACTCATGGAGAAGCCTTCCGACATCGGCTGGTTCTGTTACAAGCACTGGTCTGAAATGAAGACCTGCCAGCACTGGCCTGCACCCAGCACTGTGTATTCCTCACTTCCTTGGAAGAACAATTGCTCTAAATAAAGGACAGATGCAAAGCCTGTTTCCAAAAGGTGAAGAGCTTGTTTTGTAAAGCATATCAGAAGCTTCTAGTATTGTAAATTTACTTTTCCACTGAGCATACTTTGATTTTAATTCAGGTGGTTTGATTCACTAATTCATGTGATTGAAATGACTTTTATCAATTATAGTTCAATGGAGCAATGCAGTAATTCAGTAAAAGCTTTCTAGCTGAAGTGGTTTCTTAATTCATTTAAATAGCACTCTCATTTATTATTCAGATATTGGTTTGCCAGTAGTTATCATGGGAATCTGACCGCTTGGTCATGTGCCTTCAAAAGGCTTCCATTTTTTCAGCTTCCCATGATTTCTCTCTGTCACCACTGTTTCACAAGGAGGCTTTAAAGTAGCAATTACTTGTTTCAGTTGTGCCCCTTAAATTCATAGTTTTAACATTAAGCTCTTTCCTTTAAAGAACTGAGAATGTAAGGAAACAGGGCACCAAAAGAGAACTTGATGATATAAGATACCTGTCCACTATCGTATTCAAAAATCATATCATATCATAGAATCATAGAATGGCCTGGATTAGAAAGGACCACAATGATCATCTAGTTTCAATCCCCCTGCTATATGCAGGATCACCAACTGCCAGACCAGGCTGCCCAGAGCCACATCCGGCCTTGAGTGCCTAAAGGGATGGGGCATCCACAACCTCCTTGGGCAAGGATATGAGAGAGAGAGCTGGCAAATTAATAGAAACTACTGCATTTCAATGACCTTGTATCTTGGGCTAATTTAAACAAAAATTTTAACCTGGTCTCCCAAAGTAAATCAGCATCCATGATTCTTATCTAACGCAGCTCACTGGGTCAAGGGGCAGCAGTTGCAGGGTTTGGCTTGTGAGGAAGTTGGTAGTGGTCTCAGAGGAGGAAGAACAAACTCGTGTTCCCATTACAGACATGGCTGCAGCAGGGACTCCTCTGTATAGGCCCCAGTATGAGCTGCCCATGGCATTTTTGATTTTAGAAAGACTGCGGACCTCACAGCCCACAGACTACAAGTGTGCTGCCCATCCTGCCTAAGATCCTTCCAAACCCATCATTTCGCAGAATTTGAGTTGGGTTGAATTGTCTTCACGTTTTCTCCAGGAAAAAAAAACAGATAACTTCCTCATTCCCCAGCATGACTTTGAACTCAGCAAGCTCCCACAAAGCTAGCGTTGGTTCCTGCCTAAATTTAAAAAAAAAAAAAAAAAAAAAAAAAAAAAAAACTTTAAGGACATTTTTTTTTACTTGGTTTTCACTGTGGCTATCTGAGGTAGAGCTGAAGAGACATCCTGGACAAACATTCTCACTAACTTTGCTGATGAAAGGGACAGGAATCTGTTGTTCCCCTATGGAAAGATCCCTATTTTATACTGTTCTAATTTGAAGTTAAGTCTGTGGAGAAATACTTCTTTTAAAATTAATTTTAATTTCCATATTAGAACAATAGTGCTGTCTTGCAAAGATGTACAATTCTGCTTTCTCTATCATCAGGCTATAGTAATTTTTCTACTTTACTTTGGTATTTGCTTGTTGTTATAATGATGGATCTTGGTGCTTTCTTTCATTCTTTGGCTCTGAGCATCCTTTGTCAGATCTGAGCTTTTCCTTGGCTGCATGGGTTGGGTGTAAATGGCTGTTAGGGAATGCAAGTGGGTACTTGTTCAATTCAGCCCTTTCCTCATGTTAATCCTAACATCGATGTCGGGTTCCTTTTGCATCACGGTGTGAAAAATTGAGAGTTGACGGAAACTCTTCTATAGTAAGGAATGTATGTGACAAAATACGCAGGCTTGCCGAGGGCAAATTGAAGCTGAAGTAGCTGCTCTTGGCAGTGTTTTCTTAATTACAGTTGTCAGCTAACTTTCTTGGCTAACATCACAGCATTTGTCTGCTTGCAAGTAGACTCAGTATTCGTTCAATTTAAAAAGCTAGAATGGCTTTTATTCTGTGAAAGATGTATCTGTACCTTGTGATTGTTTCATGGATCCACTACCAATAGTGAAAATGAGACAATGGCATCTGTAAGATAGATACAGAGCCATGAAAATGCTTGTTGGACTTCAAGCCAGAATTCCATCACGGTCTTGGCAGACCAAGTGCATCGTACAGATCTTCTACATATTATGTGAATTAGTTCCTAATAATTAGATCCTTGTGTATATTCCTCAGAGAGGGACTGAGGGCCTGGTATGTTTGTGATTACGGGTCAGGAATGGCAGCACCAAGATCTAACCTAAAGACGAAGAGGCATTTTTTCAACTGGCTAAGAAAACCAGTCCTACTTTCACAGTGCATTCCTTGCAAAGAAGAATTAACCACCTTCTCCTAATTACTGTAGACAAGGCCTTAAAGGATGTTGTTCCTCAGAGGGCTGCACATTTGATATGTGAGAGAGCAATATTAACAGAGCTTTCCTTGTTGATCTTCTAAAGGGACTTCATTGTTAGGAAAGGAATAAATGGAAAGGGTAGGCACCACGAGCTAAATCAGTATTCAAGGAATATTACGGGTGCTACAATTAAAGTAGGTAATGTTTCCAAGTGAAAGCTGAGATGTGAACCTTCTCAGATGATTTTATATGGTGACAATACCAACACAGGGTATAACTGGATGGAATTCTCAGAAAATATGCAGGTAATTATTAGAGGAAACCCATTCTTTAGTTTAAATTATACAATTATTGTAAGATTGCATTCTAATACTTTACACAAACGTCAATATGAAAAATACCACCAGTGCCCTAAATGTCAGCTGCGGGTTTTTTTTTCCCAGAGAATTACTGGTGTGCTAGCACACATGCTTGCAGACATCTGCATGCCATTTTCATTCGCCTAGGTTATAAGAAATTTTGATTTGCAATACCATTTGAGAAGAGCAGTGCTTAACAAAAAAAAGGCTCCACTTTTCCTAATCTGCTGTATCAGCTACTTAGCAAAGAAGAAAAATGTCTTAATTTATCTTTCAGTCTGTCCCATTTCCTCCTGCCCTTCCACCTCTTGTGTTGGAGTAGCTGCCCCTCACTACACGCCGGAATGTTGTGGCTGTCCTCCTCTTCCACCTTCTCCTTCTCTATAACCTTTTCCTCCTTCTCCTCTTCTGCCACTCAGTCAAGGCTGCATCTCCTCTGTCAGTCCTCTCCCCCAGGCCAAGTTTGCCCAGACAGTGCTAGCATGAGCATCTCTGTGTCATTGCTGCTACTGTCTTTTCAGCTCCAAAACAGGTCGGCTGACATGTCAACTTCTTAACCTTCTTCTGGAGGGATGTCATAGCTGAATGCAGGAGAGGAGGCATTGACAGCTGCTACAGGTCTTCGTGTGAGTTCTAAACAATTGCATTTGTGACTGCAGGATGATGAAAAGAGGGTCCATACGTCTATAAGATATTTTCCTCCTCTTTCCTAATTTTTATCAAGGTGGAGTTATCTTCACTGAGGATATATTCCCTAAAACTGAGTAGCTGAAGTGTTTCAGTTATTGTGCTGAATGCAGCATAGAGGAAAAGCACAGATGTAACCAAGCCTCACAGAACTGACCAAATAGTGTCTCAGTTGCAGCTTTCAGTACTCTCTCCACTCCTCGCATCAATTACCCAATCCAGCTTGCAGAGTTCAGCTTGTCTCCTTCCCCATCCTCCTAGAAGCTGACAGTAAGTACTGCCTGCCTCCTAGAGTGATGCTTTGTCATCCACCAGGAGAGTGGAATGAGCAGAATTGCAGCAAACCAGATAAGGCTTTGTGGTTGACTTCAAAACAGTAACAACGAGAAGGAGCATTTTCAGCAAAAATGATGGCAGGGTGATTTTTCTCTTTGTTCCTTCATGGTCCTACAGCCTGACTCATTCTCTCTTACAGGGCTTTTTGCCATGTGGGGCTCCCAGGGACAAAAGAGCTGCCGTGGTGCAATTTAATTCCATGCTGAAATTTGCTGTTCGGAGGAGATGACATTTCAAAGCTGAGCTCTGAATCACAGCCTTTGCTAACCAGCCTTTCATTAAAGGGCTCTGTGGCATTTTTACATAGCCCTGCTCAGCACTCAGCCCTGCTGGGCACAGGGGTTTTACTTGCTCACCCAAACTGTTTGTAGCCTGACTTCTTTTATCTCAAATGAGGCAAAGTAGAGGATTTCATGCTTCCTTTGAGCTAGGAGATATCTATCCTTGTGGCTTTATATATGTGTGCATGTAAATATATTTACACACGCTGTACAAAAATGTATTCATGTGCAGTGACAGGTGGTGCTGGCAACACCTGTTGCTGGGGTCACTCAACACTCCAGTTATAAAACTCTAATTTTAGTTGCTTATAACTTTTGTCAAACTTAAACATTTGGGCTGAAATGTTATGTGCCAGGTGTCTGCCTTGGGCTAATTTGGGGGCTGGAGAGAGGAATTTTTCAGCAAAAAAAAAACATTACTGCCAGTTTAGGGAGCAGAGACGAAGGCACTGGTTTGCCGATACTGAAAGCAAACTGTTGCTAATTGAGATGCTCCAGCAGCTTCCCTGGTTTGATGCCAAAAGTTGCTAGTGGGTTCCCCTGCTGCTGGACATATCTTTTCCCACTGTTACAGAACTTTGCAGTTTGGGTGACAATGCACCCCATTTTGTCTGGGTTACAGGCCTATGAACATGCTTGCTGGAAGGTTGTGGGCTGCTGCCCTTCAGGCTGCCTCTATCGTGTCCCATTCCCAAAGGCAGCACTGTGCTGGGGGCCATGTGAAAGAGGCCCATGGAGCAGCCCAGAGCCTGAGCACAAAGCAGGGAAAATGTGTTAGGAAAGATTTCTTGTCAGGAAGAGTGGTGAGGCAGTGGCACAGGTTGCCCAGGGAGGTGATGCAGACACGGTCCCTGGAGGTGTTCAGAAAGGATAGAGATTTGGCACTGAAGAACGTGGTTAGTGGGCACAGTGAGGATGGGAAGACAGTTGGACAAGATAATCTTAGAGGTCAGCCTTAATGATTTTGTGATTCAGTAATTCAGGCTGCATCTGGTGGCATCAGTCCCGAGAGCAAACAAAGCAGCTCTGCTTGTGCTTACCCAGCATCAGAAAGCTGGGTAAGGAATGGCTGGCCGAAGTCCAAAGGAGTGGTGATGATGGAAGGGAGCAGTGAGAGCAGTAGGAGTGAAGGACACAAGATTTTAGAATCTTTATGAGGAGAAATGCTGAGGAAACAGAGGGGACCCGAGGAAAACAGGAGCAGAGGCTCCTGTGGCTTTATGTGGCTGCTGTCGCAGCAGCTGAAACGTGCCTCCGGTAACACATCGCAGCTCTGCAGCCAGGTGATTGCACAGGAGGATGACCACCAGTGCTCTCTCTGCATGAGTGTGTAGGCTTGAACCTACTGTTAGGCACTTGTCATAAACCGTGGAATGGTTTGGGTTGGAAGGGCCTTTGCAGCACACCCAGTCCCACTCTCCTGCCCCAGGCCCATCCAACCTGGCCTTGAGCTCCTCCAGGGATGGTGCACCCACAGCTCTCTGGGAAAACTGAACTTAAGAGCCTGTATGGTTTCATCCTTACGCTGTTTCAGGAGGAAGAGTTGTTCAATTTACTTCTGCTTGGCAACATCAACTTTTTCTTGATTTTTTTCTGGTATTTCTTAGCATTTGAATACACAGCCTGCACTGGAAGGCTTCTTATGCGTGTATACACATCCTTTTGTAAATAATACAACTATTTCTTACCATATAATCTTACTTTGGAATCTGCACTGCATTGGTAGTCCACAGAATGCAAAATCACACCCATAAATTAGTCATAGATACCGAGGTGGTTTGTGATTTCACTGAGGTTGAAGAGCATTTGGACAGATTGCTTGTATTATTTTGAAGTTGTCCTTTCTGGATCATTGTGGAAATTAGAAACAAACTGCCTGCTGCAAAATATTCTGTTTCGTATTACTCTTACCACCTTCCCATAAAAATCTGAAGAAACGCCACAGAACCTGATCAAAGTTTAAAGTCAGACTTTGTTATTGAATTATGATGATTTTTTTTTATTGTAGGTAAAAGCTCGGCCAAGAAACTGACAAAAAAGGTAAGCAAAATGTTCCCTTCGTTCTTCAAAAGAACTTGTATTCTTTCTGTTTCTTAACCAAAAAGGGTTCTTTTTCTAAACTGGTTTTCTTGTTTGTGTCTCTAAAGGAGGTGGATGCTGCACTGCTGTGTGTTACAAAAGCTAAACCAGGACCGACCTTTTTTAGAGAGCTTGGTGATAAAGGTAACGAGATACTTTTGATACCGAGAAACACATCTTGTTTTTTATCTCATCAGACAGTATGAATTGAATCTCGTTTTAAAGACAGTTGCATGGATTTGACTTCATCCCCATCTCACCAGCTGCTGCCACCTTGACATGTCTCGGTTACACGAGGAGGAGGCAGGAGGCAGGGCTGGGAGCTGAGAGCCTCCTGGAGAAGTTAGAAAGCTGACTTAGAGAAGAAGAGGCTAAAAGGGTACAAAGTGGACTTTTAAGGCTTGTTAATAAACTGCTGTTTCGTTATATAACTTAAATGCGTGGAAGCAAAGAAAAAAAGAAAATTTGTATCTGATTATGTAAAGTGTCCTCCCTGGTTCCAGGGGCAGTGACAGTTGTTTCTGCTTCATTGGGAGCTCAGTGCTGCCCCACAAGAGCAGTGTGCTTGGGTTTCTTTTCACCCAGCAGTTCCACCTTACAGCTGGCGACACAGGAAGAGAAAACGCTGAGGGCTGGGGTATTGTTTGTGAAACAACGGGGAATTAAAAACACCAAATAAACACCTCATTAACATAAATTAATTGAAGGGAGGGAAAACAAACAAGAGGATCAAGGAAAACAAATAAATGAGTAATTAACTATTTCATCAGTAACAAAGACTGAACTCCCCAGACTAATGAGAAGGACTGGCAGTGTCTATTCACAAAGTGCATGGTAGAGGTCAGCCCACATCCCTTGGTGCATGGTCGTTGCTCTTTCTGTCTGTGTAATGCAGAGGCTGTGAGCATCCCCTGCCTGCAGCCCTGTCACCTCTCTGAACAAGTTCAACTTTTCTTTCCAATCCTGGGAAGTCTGTTTCATGCTGAATATTTACCTCCTCTTTTCAAATTACTATCTGTTATCTTCTTTCCCAGGACAGGATTTGAAGGATTCCCAGCATTTGATTCTTGGTTATATGTTTCCCTATCACTGCCTTCTTAAGGCTTTTCTTTTTTTAGTGGTTGACAGCACAAATCCCTAACACGTTCTGCCTGGGCAAATCAGGAATTCATCAAGAGAAAGCGAGAACATAGCAAAGCAGCAGAGCCCCCTGGCACTGTACCACACCGGCTGGCTGCTTGGGACTGCTGGGATGTCTTTTCTGTCCTGGGACCACCAACCTCTTCTCATTTAGCTCTGTAGGTCCTCATACTTTGCCCTTCAAGGATCTGGTAGGAATTGGAGATGATGCAGAAGCACACAATGCTGTCATCTCTATGACTTTACAGCACGTGCAGTTTTTGGTCATGATCTCTCTGTACTGACATTGACACTTTTGTCTTCAGATCCGGCTATAAATATTTATGTATTAAATACCACTTTTACACGTACCAAAATAATGAATCTACACCTGTTCCATGGTTTAGCTGAGATTATTTTAACTACCATCAAATTCTTTCTTAAACATCGAGTGGAGGGAGCGCTCTCAGTCCAGTTCGTAAAGTGTAAAGCTGGGGAACTCTGCCTCCTAGTGGCTGTTCTAAAATGTGCACCATCTTTTGTGGTATATTAATGGTTTGTTCGGTGGTGAGTATATTGTCCTGTCAGCATTTGCTATAAAGTCTGAGGGTAGATATTTCCAAGGAGGTACAGGAAAGCTTCATATAGTCTTAGAAAATTATAATGTTTTGCCAATGCTAAATGAAAATACTTGGCTGCAAGTCTGCTGAGTCATTCAACAGCAGGTGAAGCTTTAACTTGGACGTGAATGCAATTTGCTTTGCTATTTTTTAATGTTCCATTGCATCTTTTAAATGTAAAATTTGAGTAACTTTGTAATGATTACTGCGCAATGAAAATTACTGTACTGACTAATTTACTTTATGGTTAAAGTAAGCTGGCAATTCACTGCAGACAGTGATAGAACAAAAAGATCAAATGAATTTTTATGGAAATCAAACCATGGGTCAAAAGAAATTATATCTCAAGTGATTTTTTGATATAATCAGCCTGCCAAAAATTATTGAACGTGCTATGGATTGACTTTAAGATACTGAGGGTTTAAAGAACAATCAAGACAGTTTTCACGTATTTTCATTTCTTGTACCTTTTTGCCTGTTTCCCTCTCGTGACTTCCCACTCAGGTTAAGGTAATGGAATGAAAACTGCCCTTCTACTTCTTGCAGGGCCCTCTCCTTGCAGCCCTCTGCAGTCAGTGATTGGTGCCACTGCACTCCTCCTTTTAAGCCATGGGCAGGGTTGTCTTTATCAAAACATTTTGAAATTGCTTTAAAATCGGAGAGGGTAGATTTAGACTAGACATTAGGAAGAAATGCTTTACTCTGAGGGTGGTGAGACACTGGTACAGGTTCCCAGAAAGGTTGTGGATGCCCCCTCCCTGGAAGCATTCAAGGCCGGGCTGGACGAGGCTTTGAGCAACCTGGCCTAGAGGGAGGTGTCCCTGCCTATAGCAGGGGGTTGGAACTAGATGATCTTAAAGGTCCCTTCAAACCCAAACCATTCTATGATTCTATGATTTTGTATTTCAATTATTATAGTTATTTTTATTACTTTATCTGCCATGTCCATGTCCTTTCTAATGCTTTGCTAAAAATGCTTTTACTTGATCATCTACTAAGTACATTATCTCCTATTGCATTTTTCAGCAATACAGGGCCTCCTTTTGCTCTGCTGAGCAGAAGCACTATGTTTCCACCTTCCAGGTCTGCCATGAGCAGTAGCTGTGCAGAACAGCTGAGAGGCAGACACCCCATCCACTTGGCCAGCGATCGTCATTGACAGTTGGACTACATGATCTTTGTCGTCTTTTCCAACCATAATGGTTCTGTGATTCAATGATCCCTTGCTCGTAAAATCTTCAGACAGAGATCTCTGTGCCAAGTCCACAGTTGTCCAAGCCTAGGAGGTGTTTTTTCTATCCACTTGAAAAGTTACCTCCTTGTATTCCCTTATCTTCTTCTTTTTAACTGCATTTGCTGTGACACATATAAAACAAAACTAGGGAGCAGTGTGTCGCTGCTTGATTTTTTTCCTCTCCTATTTATTTCTGTCCATTTTCTATCTCATCTTAAGTGTGTAGCATAAAAAATGGGGTAAGATCTCTGTTTCCGATAGTTTTATTTTGAATTTGTAGCAGTCTTGGACACTGTCTAGGAACAAGATAGCAAGTTTTACAGCAATGCAAATAATTTATATCTTCGCAATGGCCATATTAAGTCTATTCGCAACACATGAGAATCATAGAATCACAGAATTGTTCAGGTTGGGAAGGACCTCAAAGATTATCGTCCAATCGCAACCTGACCATACTACCCTAACTCTATCAACCCTCCACTAAATCGTGTCCCTGAGCACCACATCCAAATGATTTTTAAACATATCCAGGGATGGTGACTCAACCACCTCCCTGGGGAGCCTATTCCAGTGCTTCACAACCCTTTCTGTAAAGTTTTTCCTGATGTCCAACCTAAACTTACCCTGGCGCAACTTGAGGCCATTTCCCCTCATCCTGTCACCTGTCACCAGTGAGAAGAGACCAGCCCCGCTCTCGCTGTATGTTTCAGGTATTGGAAAAGAGCAATAAGGTCTCCCCTCACCTCCTCTTCCCTTGACTAAACAACCCTACAACTTGTAAGCAAAACTAAAGATTTGAGATGACAATGACTCTGTGATTCTCTGCAAAGTATTTTTTATTTGCACAGTGCATTGTGTGACTGCAGTACTGTGCTGAGTTACACATGGCGCGTGCTGGAAAGTAGAGTGAATGAATAGCCCTATTTTGATGGAGAGGAAAGCTGGAGCTCAGACACAGGGTGAGTCAGTAGAGGGATCAGCATCAGGCCTGGCTTTGGAATCTGCTCTCAGATTTTCAGACCATTGCTTCCAGCAGCCCAATATTCCTAAACTCCGTAAGTTAAAACTTAAAGTCACTGAGGCCAAATACAAATGTTGCCAGCTCAGAACAGCGATTTATCAGAAGTTAATCGTCTATCGCTGAAGCTTAAGTGGATTCTTTATCTATCAATTAACTCTATATAAATTATTATAAATAGTTTATCTTTACACAGACGGGCACGTTTGAACTTCATTATTTTAAGCAGCTTCAGCATTACACAATGTTTAGCTCAGGCGTTAAAAGTAGCTTAGTTATTTTGAACAGTGATTTATAGAAAAGCCCTTTACATTTTTTCTGCCAACGTTATTGCAGTGCAGATGGTTCAGATTGTGCTACTCAGCCACCCTCGTTGCACGCTCTATCTTTAGCTTCTACGCTCTATTTTGACGCTATCGCATCTCTGTGTTTGTTCAGGCTTTTTGCTTAAGGCGGTATTTCAAAGGAAAACACTGGAATTTTCCTTCAAAAGGGGGGAAAATACTTTCACCTTGTAGAAAGGACGTGTTCCTATTTAAAAAAAAAAAAAAAAAAAGAAGGCTCCCTTGGCAGGCAGCCTGGCCGCACTATCGGCGCAATCTCTTAGCTTGGCAGCTCTGCACGCTGCCATGTTCCCCATGGGAAGCTGCTCCCCTCCTGGCCTGGCTGCCAGGGGATGGAGCACTTTGATCCATCCAGGCAGCGCTGAGTGCTTCTCCTCCCGGGTACTAAATGTGACAAAGCACTCCGAATTTATTTGCCTTTTCTATAAACACTGAATGTTTGCAGTGCGAATGCAGAGATTTAGTGCAGGCCTGTTGTTAATACCAAATAAACCTGACTCTCCTGATGAGATGGGGACATTGATGAGTCTCCGGATAGGGAATTTTACCTTCAGAGCACTAAAAAAAGAAGTAAAAACTTTATTAAATAATTATGAGGCTTACTTCAGTGACCTATTTTAAATGATGTTGAACTGCAGTTTTCATGTTTATGAGATCTGATCTTTCGATTCTCGTTATAGGGATATATATTTTATGTGAGTCATTTTTTAACTGTTTCATTTCAGGGCTGATATCTTATGCAGAGTACCTATTCTTGCTGACAATCCTTACAAGTAAGTGTTACATATTTAAAATACGTATGCATCGCTACTCAGCTTTTGACATCTTTCCAGAAATTTTTTCTGATACTTTTTAACTAAATTTCTGAGCTGTAGTTTAAGAAACTTGGATATAGAGTGAAAAGGCAGTAACGTGAATGGCTATAACTTTGGTTGATTGCTACTTGGCTCCATAGTGTCATCGCTGTTCCATAGCAGCATGTCAGAAATCTGGTCAAGCCCCACGCCACAGGGCCAGGAAGGTCCTTCTAGAGTAATTGCAAAATGGGAAGAGTTGGACATAAGACCACATAAGGAAAGGAAGAACACAGTGAGGGGAAGTAAATAATTTCTCACCTGCACAGTGGTTTCAGTCATTTTGCACAGTGACGTGTTAGCTTTAAAGTTCATGCATCAGTGTGAAGAACTATTGTCTGAAAGGTTTTTGTCTGAAAGTCTATTGTCTGAAAGTGTCTGAAAGGTTTTTGCTTTTTATGTATATGCTCAGATATGTAATGGATGATGTGCAGAAGCAGCACATCAGCATATGTTTTTTTGTCTGACTTCTTTCTCCTCTCTTTGTCCAGTTGACAAATTCCCCATGTATTTTGCATGTATTTTCTCCTCCTCCTTTACCTCCTCCCCCCCTTTCTCAGACACTTTTTAAAGAACATGTTGTTTGGTAACCTCGATAGCCACAGTCTCCATCCACTTGAGCTAAGAGATGTCACTCTCATGTTTGGTCGTGGAAGTGGAGAGGAGAGGTTTGGGCAACTTCAGTACGGCTCAGAGCTGAACCCATGGCCTGTGCTTGCAGACAGTGTCACCCGGCTGCATAACATAGCATGAAATAAAATGCTTTATCTGCAAAGAGCAAGCATTTTTTGCTTGTGGGTGGAACTGATCTTGGATTTTCTAGGTTTTCTCACTCATAATTACTCTCTGCTGTTCCTGCCACCTCCCCATGCTATTCTCATGAAGTACAAGAGAAGCTGGAAAATACCAAAATTTGAGATAAAATGTGTACGACAAAAGTTGTGCAGAAAGACCATGGTGGTAAAATAGCATACATGTCTGTGTATCCAAGTCCATCTGACTTACACAGGTCTGACATCTTAAGCAAGTGACAAAACCAAGCATACAGAGTCTTGTGGTATCAAGGGATGAAGAGAGGAGAGAAGGAATTAGCCACTCTTCTCCCAACGGGCTCATTACTTCCTTGGCCACAGGGTTCACTGCATGAAATTGAACAACATGGCAAATGTTTCTTGCTCTAGAAATGCACTGTCTCAAGGTCCAGCACCAACCACTGGCAGTATGAACAGTCTCTAGAGAGCAGAGAAGTTACGTGAAGTTTTAACAGACACTGACTGCTGGTGTACAGCACTTGGGCCATTCAGCCCTTTTACAGCATATATCATTTCTCAGCAGGAAAGCATCCCTGCCTACAACACAGCAAGAAGGGTGATTAGGTTGGACATGAGGAAAAACTTCTTCTCTGAAAGAGTGGTCAGACGCAGGAACGGGATGTCCCGGGAGGCTGTGGAGTTACCAGCCCTGGAGGTGTTCAAGAAATGTTTAGATGAGGGGGGTGATTTAATGGGAAATATTGATGGTAAGTGGACAGCTGGACTGGATGATCTTGGAGGTCTTTTCCAACCTTGGTGATTCTATGATTCTGTGATCTCCTAGGGAACCTCAACCAATACGTGATATTACACAGTATATATACATTGGCATAGTCCATTTGCCATACAAATGTACTGTTTCACCTTATTGGATGAAACAATTTGAAAATTGAAGCAGTACCAGAGCAAATTGTTTCACTACTCTAAGCAATCAAATGTTATTTTTCACAGGATTTATATAGCAGTGAACTGAACTGTAAGAACAGAGGCACATTTTGGTGCAGGATGTCCAGTTACGCAGAGGCCTATAGAATCACAGAATCGTTAAGGTTGGAAAAAAAACAGTAAGATCATCCAGTCCAACTGTCAGCCCATCCCCACCATGCCCACTAACCATGGCCCTCAGTGCCACATCTCTCTGGTTCTTGAACACCTCCAGGGACAGTGACTGCCCCAGCTCCCCACCTCGCTGAGCAGCCTATGCCACTGTCTCACCACTATTTCAGAGAAGAAATTTTTCCTAATATCCCACCTATCGTACAGGGCTGTTTGAAAGTGAATGTCAGCAATTGTTGGTGCCTCATTGCCTAACAAGTATGCCATGTCAATCAGACCTCAGCCAAATGACCTGCCTCTCTCGTAGTGAGTATTAAAGCAATATTTCTTAAAACAGACAAATTAATACTGAAATGACTTCTTCTGAATCACCAATAGAATTGGGAAACCAGAAAAGTGACTCCTGGTTTCAGAATGCTGCTGGCCAGCCCATGCTGTCCATCATATAAAAGCAGCATCTGTAGCACTAAACCTCCAAATGTAAATTTGTGGGAGACAAAGGCTTTATTTTGCCCACTGCGATCCCCTTTCTCTTTTCTGCATTCCATGTATCATCATCGCCTTTTTTCTTTCAGTGATGTATTGGATTTCGTTTTCAGCAATTGGTTAATGGAGCTTTCGGTAAAGCCTTGCCTGCTGAACAGGCCCAGGAACTGAAATTGTCACCATGACTAAAAGCATTGCTCCAATTAGCCAGTCACCAAAGTTGACAGTTTGGTCAAAGCAGGAGTGATTTCAGGGGAAGCACCTATGTGTAACCTGCGCTCACAGCTAAGATGAAGCTCTTGGGCTCAGATTTTGGAATTTTGCCTGATTCTAATTAAATACAAATATATCTGAAGTAGTCTTTGAACTATGCTTATTTTACGAACGCATACCTTTGAGGTTACATCATATCAGATAAGTATGTCATCTGAACAGTATAAGCAGCTTTAGGTCCTATATTTTCAGTAACAGCTTTCTTATCTGAAAACTGCAACACAGATGGTATGAATTACTGTTAAATACATCAATTGCTTTTATTCTCTGAATATGTTATAGGATAGACTCTTCTTGCTTTAGTAGTAGTAACACAAATTTAGAGTGTGGCATTTCTACGGAAAAGAAGCCCGTTTTGATTATTATGGCCCAGTTGCCAGGGAAAGGCTCTGCTATGCAGATTGCAACGGTATTTATAAACTATCCTTACATCACAAGGTTGCTTCACAGAGGACGTTAATTGGCAGCTGAAGATAAAGTTATTTCTCAAATGTAAAAATAGTTCTTTGTTTAACCATCTTGCTATCACTTAAAAAAGAAGAGGCTATTTCTGTGACTTCTTGCCTTTTCAGGAAGACTATCTAAACAGAAGCAAGACTTAAAGCTTTACAGGGTGGAACTGGAAGAATGTGCTTCCAAAATAAAACAAAATCTCTGGAGGCATTAGTAATTGTAGAGATACTGCTTCACTGCCCTCATGAGTCCAACATTGCTCTTGGAAACATGAATGTATGCTGGAGAAGATTCTCTGTGGCTTTCACATTAATGCCTGACATGACTATGCTGTGGAATTAATTCACCTGCTCCAGAAATGACTGGGCTAAATGCTGGCTACTGCAGTGAGCCAGTGAGTAAATATATTTCAGCAGCACGCTACTCCTGTGTGGGCTGCTAATGAGCGAGGTCACCTCGTGTAAGCAAAGTCAGAGCAGGAAACTGTGGGAAGGAGCTCAAAACACAGAGTGTTTTTACAGCGCCTGCAAAACTCAGAACTCATTAAATGTTCATGTTGAAAAGAAACGTCCACTGAGTGAAGGAAATGCAGGGTAAAGTTGTATAAAATTCCCAAAAGATCAGCTAAATGGGAGGTGTACAAACATGCTTTAGCAAAGAAAAGAAGGCCAGAAGGAGGAGTTTATTATGTCTCAGTAACACTGGACGTGGTTGTTTAGGGAGGTTGGAGAAGAGAATGGACCAACATCATGGGAATAGGAACTGGGAGAACTGGAGCTGTTACAAGACCAGTCTGTCTTCTGGACTAGTGAAGACTGGAAATAGTGGCGTGCAGCAACATGTGGAAGAAGTGCTGGAGAAAGACTCTATCTCTTTCACCCAGTTTGGGGGGTAATTAATGGTCTCTCAAGGCACTTTCCAGTACTCTCAGCTAAAAGTAGCTCCAAAAAGGGGGTAAAGCTAGATTTCAGAGGTGAGCAAGGATTACAGAGAAATCTGTAGACGCTACCTATGAAAGACCAGGACAGTAGGACAACATTTTCACAGTCATTGGGAGCAGGAGGACATCTGTGGCTGTATTTAGACACTGCCAGCATTTGCTGCTTTGCTATTGCTTTAATAATAGCAAAAAGGTCTTTGTCTTATTTAAAAGTTTGTTTATATTGGAGGGGGTACACATTGCTTACTGGAAATACGATGTATGTGCACAGCGATGTCAAACAGAATCTGTAGGCAGTATTTCCTTTAGATTAAATATTTCTGTACTAGTATAACTGTGTGTGCATGGGTGTGTGTGTGTGTATACCATAACATTTTTTTACACTTTGTTGCAGAACCTCAGACTGGATTTCAGATTGCTTTTAAAATGTTAGATACGGATGGCAATGAGCAAGTTGAAAAGAAAGAATTTTTTAAGGTATGTGTCTTCTCATGCTTATTGATTTTAAAACTCATAAGCAGTGGCATAGGTTCTGTTTGTTGAATGAAGATCCATTAGAATCTTCAAGCCCATTTTTCCATCCGATCTATGATCATGTTTGCTAGAATATGTTGTATGAAAGGAGTACATAGCAAAGCATTGCTTTGTATTACTTAAAACTACCTTGAACAGAGAGAAAAATGGTGTGGTTTCAATCTTTTAAAATGCTTGTATAAGAACAGCTGAGATAGACTGCACGGAGAGTTTATTAGACAAACTGTAACAGGGTACAATTAGTATCTGCTTTTCATGTCTTGGTGGTAAAATTCTGTCTTCATTGAACTTAAAACTCTTTTTGATAGCCTAGTGGTTGTTAAGCTGCCTTCCCCTTTGAGGAATCCTGGAGTAGCTGCAGGGAAACACTGAGTAAATGTACTTTAATTGGTTTTCCCATCACTTCAAATAATGCTGTTACACTGATGAAGAGTGCAATAAATAACGGCAAGTGGTGGATGAATTACAAACTTCTGTGCTTTGTTACTGTATTTTCAGGCAATGAAACATGGTATCAGGTTCCTGCGAACCCTTAAAAGTGCAGGTACTTGAAAATAATTCCTTCCATGCTTCATACTCTTAGGGAAAAAAAAATGTCCAGAAAATCTGCTTAGTAAAAACAAAGGGAAAAAGGAAAAGAGGAGAACATTCAGCACAGAGAAAGTTAGCAGAGCAGTGGCAGTGATAACAGCAGTGATTTCCACAGAATATTTGGCAAAAGTACTAGGAAAGTTACGTAAGGTGAAGGTACTGGAAAAGAGTAGTGAAAAAACCGTAATTAGGGGCAGTCACTGTAAACAGAATGAATTGGGAAAACGAATTTCATTGCTGCTGCATTTTCTTGCTTTTCTACCTCTCCTTCTCTCTACCTCTTGTCCATTTTTTACTCATCAGTGTATAGCTACATTACCTAGTGATTATGGACTATAAATTCTTTTGCGTAAGAACTTTGCCATTCTGTTTGCAAGGCATCCATCATTCTGTGAATTGTGCATACCTCAACTCTGATGTGTTAATGGATAACCAGGCACAAGACATGTCGTGAATCATTCAGGAAAGGGAGAAGGTAACAAGCAAACTCAAAAGTCATGCAGCATATGATGGTGCTGTTTGGAGTTATGTGGATCAGCCACTGAAGGAGTGAGAGGTGCAGGATTTCCCAATAGATTCACTGCTCTTTCCCAACAGATTTACTGCTCTTTCCTAATATCGAATAATATTCAGAAAAAGAGATACTGAATGCAATTCTGTGCTTTCAAGGAGAGAGTTTCTCGTGTCCCCCATAACCTTTCCACTTCTGTGCACATTTTCCTCTTTCCAAGGAGCAGAGCTTTTTTCTCTCCTCTCTACATTTGTGATCTCAAGCCAGTCTATTTATAATTTCTTCTTCATTCTGTGGTAAAATTCAAATGCAGGAGAGACTGCACCTTATCCCAGTACCAGGGCCCAAAATCACTACAATTCGTGTTTTGAGGTGAGCATCTGCAAGGATGCATTGCTTTGCACTGCAATTCCAGGATGAGGCAGATGGCAGAAATGGTATGTTCATAAACCTTAGATGCCATCCTCTTAATTAGCCCCTGCCTGAGTGCAGAAAGTTATTTCTCAGTGCCTTATTATCCGTATCTTTGCAAGGGCAGTAAGATACTGCCCAACACATTCACATGAGACTTGACAAGGGGGATTTCCAGATGTGCATCTCTTGATTAGGAATTTGATACTGGTGCACATAATAACCCAGGCACAGTCATTGAGACCTCCCATCAAGGATAAGGCTACCAAAGGTCCACAAATCAACATCAAGTGAGGAATTTCCCTGACTGCCCTGGTGGGTGATTTCTAAATAAAATTAATAACAGCTTCATTGGGAGTGGAAGTATGATAACTTCTCTGGCACATGCAAGAGCTATGCAATTCAGATTTAATAGGCATCTTTACACAGTTGTTCAGGACTGAGCAAACAAGCACCCTGCATTGTCAGCTGTTGTCAAGTTTGGTATTGACCACCAATATTGTACAGTCGGATAGCATCCATAAGCACCAAACTCTCTCCAACAAATTACAAAAGGCAAAATCCCTTCTTGTTTTTTCTTGAAAATGGATGTATCTTTTCAGCCACCTCATCTTTAGAAAATGTTGCTTCTTTGTATGCCTTTAGTAGAGAGGCATGCATTATGCATAATAGGCATCACTCTCTTTGAATTAGCCATTAGTATCATATGGCAGTGAACAGATATAAATATTAAATGCAGATAAATGTTACATGGAGAAATTGAGTACTGGAATACTAGAGTCCATTGCTCAAAGGCAGAATTCATATCTTGTGAGTAGGTGCTACATTGTGCTGTAAAAAATGTGCAAGCTACTGGAAATTATCATCATTCTTTTCCAAATAATAATTTCAAAAGCAATATGGATTTAAGTGTCATCTAAGAAAACAATAAAACCTGCCAGAACACTTGTAAGAAAATACTGCAAGTCTGTGTTCCTTAGAATTCTTTACAAATTTTCTAAGAGTCCTTTAAAAATAAAACACGACAGAAAAAAAGAACAGCACATTTTCTGTCATTTGGAGAATATTTCCCACTGTATCTCTTGTGGGTGAGCTGGATTTTTCAAGTAAGTAAAAATGCAGTTTTTCAGAAAGAAAATGGGCGAGCAGTTGTTTTTGTATCCAGAGGTCAATACTGCTGTTTTGCCATCAGGAAATTCGTAGTGTTTTTGCTGTATTAGCCAATCGTTTTGTAGTGATCAAAAGTAAAAATCAGAAGGAGGTGAATGTCCCTCTCCATTCTGCCCTCTTGAGGCCCCATCTGGAGTACTGTGTCCAGGTCTGGAGCCCCAGTACATGAAAGATGGGGAGCTGTTGGAGCAGGTCTAGAGGCAGGCACAAAGATGATCAGGGCTGGAGCACCTCTTCTATGAAGAAAGGCTGAGGGAGCTGGGCTTGTTCATTTTGAAGAAGAGAAGGCTGCGGGGTGACCTCATTGCAGCCTTTCAGTACCTAAAGGGAGCCTACAAACAGGAGGAGAGTCAACTCTTTGAAAGGGTAGATAATGACAGGACAAGAGGAAATGGTTTTAAGTTGAGGGAAGGAGGATTTAGGTTGGATGTCAAGAGGAAGTTCTTTACAGAGGGAGCGGTGAGGTGCTGGAACAGGCTGCCCAGAGAGGTTGTGGATGCCCCGTCCCTGGAGGTGTTCAAGGCCAGATTGGATGGGGCCCTTGGCAGCCTGGTCTGGTATTAAATGGGGAGGTTGGTGGCCCTGTGTGTGGCAAGGGATTGGAGCTTGATGATCCTTGAGGTCTCTTCCAACCCAAGCCATTCTATGATTCTATGATTCTGTGAAAAAGAAGTTAGAGAAACTTGGAGGAACTCGTATGTTGAATTGTCTTGTCTTTGGACTGTCAAGTCGAGCTGTTCAAAAAATACTAGTAGAAATTAACTATCCTGAGGAACTCAAAAACTATGATTAAAAAAAATAGGAACAGGTAAATTAGTTAAAAGTTTAAGGTCATGAGAAGATCTGTGGCAAAACTAATAGCTTGCAGGTTTTTCCTACTCTCTGCTTACAAACCTATGTTGCTTCTCTGAACTACGTACCAAAAATAAAAAAAAAAAGGGGGGGGAAATATAAGGCCCTGAGAAGAGATTTGAAAAACCTACAAAATAATGGCCATGCAGATTTGGTCCTGGGTGAGGAATTGCTCAGAAGTGCTTGATAAACAAGCAGCAGCCTAAACTTTAGAACCGTCTTTCCTAAAAACCCCATATCCAGAATGCTCAGTGTAACTCCACGTTTATGCCTTAGATTTGATAAGTCCTTTCTTCTTTCATTTTTGCTGTCGCTTCAAGGATTCATTCTAATGTCTATGAAAGGTAGGTGTACATTGTGCTTTGTTAAATCTCTCATTCTTTGGCACTGTTGACTTCCCAGGCTAAAATACAATCATAAAGAAAGCTTGCAGACAAGGAACACTTAGGGTGATTTTAATAATCAGCAAATTAATGCATTTTTTATATTACCTTAAACTTCTACTTCAGACAGTTTTTACGTGTGAGTCATTTCAGTACTTCTAAAGATCACATTAGCTAATTCATTTGGTATTCATTTCATTTGTGGGATGGAGGGAAAACTCAAAACGCATTGTGCTTCATGCCAGTTCTGAAAATATGGTTGCTTATTTAATTGAATTACTTTTTTTTTTGTTAATTGTACAGTATACCTCATTCGAACAAACATGTCTTTCATGTCTAGAAGATCTTGTCTGTAGCAATAAAGATGTCTAGGAAGACAGCATGAGAATCACAGGATAATTTCTCTTCTCCAAATGACCCTTGATGTTCTGTCTCTGAGTTCCAAGATTTTATGGAGTGAATGCTAAGCTTGTGGTGCAAGACCATCTCTTCTAAAAGTGTCTACTGGATTGCAAAAGACAGATTCAGGTGCTCTGCTAGGCGATATTAACAGCAATAGATCAGGCTTTCCTCAGAAAAAGTGTATCTCAATAGCAAAATATCCTTAATATGCAAATACTTTGTCATAAAAAGAGAACCAGGCAAAAACCTAAATGAGTTTCCAGTTATTGTGAAATTAGTGCAAGTTTCTGAAAGACTCTTTTAATACCAATTTTGTAATTTTCCTGTTTTGTTATGTCTAAATGAATGCAGATGCAGAGAATCATTGGAAAGGAAGATGATTTGAAAACAGCTGGAGATGAAACCATATTTCAGGTATGAAATAGAGATGCATTTTTCTTAACAAAGGTACTGTCGTATTTCCTGTGGACTTTGTTATTTTTTAGATGTGCATATAAGCATCAATGAGTGTTATAATTAATATAGGCGCATTGGATGTCAACTTAATTTTCTAACTTGGGAAGAAAAATTATTTTCATTTCTGCATGTCCTGATGAAGTTTATGCAATTAATTTATTCTACTTCTGTGTAACATATATATATATTTAATAACTGTGTAGCCATTATTTAGTTTCTGCAAGGTTCTGTTTTAAAGTAACTTTATTATACTTACAAAAAATCCAGAAAACTCTCTTTATTGACACATGAGAAAAAATGGCTGCAAACATGAATTGATACCCTAAACTTAAAGTAAGTGCTGCTGTTGCAGTAATATCAGCTTATTTTGAGTTGGTTTGTGTCTTAGTTTCAGTCAGGATGGAATTACTTTTTTCAGAGTGTTTGTTATGGCTGTATGTTTTTGGTCTAGGAGAAAAACAATGTTGATAATACAGCAATGCTAATAGCTGCTGCTAAGCAGTGTTGTACAGAGCCAAGGCCTTTCACAGTGAAGGGCCTAGGGAGCTGGGAGGGAACAGAATTAGGACAGCTGACTTAAACTGGCCAAAGTGTTATTCCATGCCATATGGCATCGTGCAGGAGTTTTGAAGGGGATGGGAGTTATCTGGCTCTCTTCTGCCACTTAGGGCAAGCTGGGCATCGGCTGGAGAGTGGTGAGCAATTGCTTGTGTGTCACTTGTTCTTTACATTCATATATATATATATATATATATACACACACACGCATAGTCATAACTATTTTTCTTTCCATTTTCTCTCTCTTATTAAATAGTTTTACCTCAACCCACGAGTGCTACTTTGTTGTTGTTTTTTTTATTCTCTCCCCCTTCACGCTGAGAAGGAGGGGAGTGAGCATGCAGTGCTGAGCCATCTGCTGGAGCAGATCACAACAGTTTGAAATATATTTGCTGTGGTTCAGGTGACAAAGGCAAGCATCGCCTTTGTTAGTTCCACTTCCAAAAAGGAATAGCTTAATTGCGGACCATAAGAGGAAACAATCTTAGAATACTGTCTTCAGACTGGGTTAGAAGTTTCTTGGGACTGCAGACCTTTAGGAAATGGCAAATGCACATCATCAGGGAAAGGAGAAGGTAAATTCCTGCTCAGTTCTGGCTGTTTTTCCCTAAATCTTTAAAAGTGTAACCTACCTTCTTTCCTGAGATGAGTGTTTGGCAGCTGTCATCTCTTCTTCAGTCTCTGTTCAGCACAGTGACATTCCGTTGCCTGAATGAGATTGAATGAGACTGAAAACAGAGGGGGAACATCTCAGTGTACTGAGAACACCTCAGCAGAAGTGAATGAACTGAGGCAGAGAGGAGAGTGCAGATGAGCTACCTCCATCTGAAGTGTTTCCTGCATCCTCAGCACTATCTCTGTTGCATGCTTATTCTCTCCACAGACTTGCTTTCAGTCTTAAACTGAAAATGGATAGTTGGGAGTGGGACATCAACTGCTGATGTTATAAGCTAAGCAAATGCTAATGTTGTTTCAATAAGAAATTTATACAGGGATCTGCTTTATAAACCCATTGTGCATCCGCAGTTTGTACAAAGAGTAAGGTTGGCTTGTGTTATTTGCTTTTTCACCAATCTCAGAAAAAACTGAAGTGACAGTACGGGTAACACCTTTAGTATTGACTAGGCATAAACATAATTGCCTTCTGTTGCATGCAGGTATTTGGTCCCTGACTATGTGTACAGAGTTCAGCTGAAAATTATTTGGCTGAGCAACAACCAACTCCTCTTGAATCGTTTCTTCAGTCACCAGATTAAAATAGCTACAAGTAATGGGGTTGTCTGCTCCTTCAAACCAATTTCAACTGAGACTTCACTCTAAGAGTGAAAGAAAAATGATCTTCATTCTATCAGATTTCCAGAGGAACTTTGATACAGTTGGACAGATTTGTCTAAAAACACATAAGTGTAGTAGGAGCCAATTAGTTACCTGTGCCAGAATGTCTCCATTTTGTTGTGCCTCTTCAGAATGCTCCATTGCAAAATATCTGAAATGATTGTAACAACAAAAAAATTCTTAGCAAATTATGAATGGATTATAGCCTACTCAAAAGATGAAATAAATACATTTATAGAGTACAGATATCTTGAAATTGTTCTGTTTTCTGTATTTTTACTTGGGAAAATCCAATTTGTCGTTTTTATTTTTATTTTTATTTCCTGTGTCTGTCTCTCAAAGCACAAGTTGATTATAAGCAGTGAATCTAACAGTACAATGTGGTATCAATGTATCTTTACTCCCTATTTCTAACAACTGTGGCACTTACAATATTACTTTCGATCAAAGCAGGTAAAGCATAAGAATATTTACATTTACAGTGTTCTTCAAAAGCTGGGATGTTGCAACAGAAGTTTGCTGTTTGGGACTGTTCTTTGTTCCCATACCTCCGTAATTTGCATTCATGTTTACTGCTCTTTCAAAGTAATCCCAGTTTGTTTTGTGATACCAGATGAAAAAAGTGTCACTGCCTTATGACAATAAGATTTAAATGGCAGTCTGCAACTTCATTTCACCTCCAGACATATCCAGGTGTGTTCCCTGCCCAGCAGGCAGGCAGAAGCCCAAGTCAGTCATTTAATGATTGGATATACCCCTCAATACTCATTGAGATACCGTGCTAGGAAAAGAAATAGCGTTTTTTTGCTTTGCACCATCTTTGGTCCATGTATCTCTGTTTCTTGTATTGAGAGTCTGAATATGCCACTAACGTTCAGAATGTTACCAGTTATGAGTGGCCTTTGACAGGGATTGCAGTGAGCTTGGTTCTCCAAATAAACACATTTCAATTGAGAGATTTTTCTTTTTCCAGTGTTGTTATCAATGCGGGAAGGACATCAGAAAAAACTGCCTAGCCTTAACCAGCCCAGTCATTTAGGAGGCTCCTTGCTGACTTTTTCCCATGTGATTTACTTACAGCACAGGCACGCACACGGATAGATGCAGCCACACTTACAGAACCATCAAGCTGTTTGGTGTATTTTGAAAAAGTTGTGGTCCAGTTAAATGCAGTAGTTGCTTCTTGGTATTAGTTCTCTGAGTTCCTTTAAAAGGTTGCTGTAACAGTTGTGTGCATCAGCATTACTGTAGTGAAACCAGGGCGAATGTTTGCTTATATCTGCCCTACAGCTAGAGCAGGGACTTTGCTCCTGGGTCCTTCTGTTTAGATTAATGAGTTATCAAGCAGTTTCAATACCTCCAATTTAATATGCTTTGTGTAATGGATAAACTTAGAAAATAAGTTTAGCTATTGTTCGGATGTTCGGGAAAGAATGACAATGCAGAATCTTCTGTAATTGTTCTTAAAATTGAATAAATGTGGGGAAATATTACCTGCATTGTTAAGTTCCAAACAGTTAAACATACGCTCCTGAATTCCATAATGAACACATTTTCATACAAAGAATCTAATTTCCATGTGTTTTTTTAGACATTTAACTAGTACTTGGGGACATAGCTATTAATCTTTCTTAAATGGTCTACTTTTATGGTAGCACATGGGTATTTTCCTATTGTTGTGTAGCAATTGTTTTAGCCTGTTTATTTCTCTCTTTTTTTTCTCTTTATTTTCTCCTAAGAGAGCTGAATGACATTAGTTGTCCTCATGTTTGTCACCACTTACGACCTTCAGACATTGCAGCACTGCAGTGCATCTCAGCCCCAGAGACTAGCAGGCCATCTCATAACTTGTCCATCTGTTTATTAGAATTCCTAAGTAATTTAAAATTTTCTGTCCATAACTTCGAAGTCTGCAAAGCCCTGGGCTCAGGATAACTGAGGACTGCCTAAATTGAATGGGCGATGGTGGTGGTTAACAGCTATGCTTTTATACTGCAGTAACATTCTGTAACAGGGCTACAGCGTATCTATGCAACACATCAAATTTTCAAAGGATACAGCCCAAGACTAAAATTGATGTCCCTCACAAAATGGTGTGTCGTAAATATTGTCACCTTTTACTTCATATATAGTGCACATTTCTTCTTGAACCATCTTATGCTGTGTATATGTTTTGTATTAGCCAAATAACATTGAATTCTGTTGAACAGCTTTGGGATACGTTAAACCCTCATTGTTTAAAGGAATCCCTCCAGGCAGGTAACCCCCTGAAGACCCAAGCAGCACTGCATCAAAATACCAAGCTATTAAAAAACTGCTGGGTCACTGCTTATCTCACAGACAAGGAAAATATTTTATTTTTCCACATGATCTGATGCCATTACGTCCTCAAGAGAGATGGAGACACGTCCTTTCTGGCACTGGCAGTGTTCCACTAGTCCCATCTTCAGGTGAATGACCTTTAAAGATCCCTTCCAATTCCCTCAAATGATTCTGTGATTCTGTAATTTTTCTAGATACCTTGGGCTTGGATAGTGAAAGTCTCTCCCACAAGGAATTCATCTGGAAGCCTGCTGTGGTCACAGCAGCATTGCTTTCTGTTTTACAGACATGAGGCAAGGTTACCCCTTTCATCCCTGCTGTGTAACCTCACTGAGCTCTGCTCTGTGTGACAGCGACAGGGCCCGAGGGAACGGCATGGAGCTGCGTCAGGGGAGGGGCAGCTGGGGGTGAGGGAAAGGGTCTGCACCAGAGGGCGGTGGGCATGGAACAGCCTGCCCAGGGCTGTGGGCACGGCCCCAGTGCCGGAGCTCAGGGAGCGTTTGGACAGCACTCTCAGACACTGGGATTGGATTTGGGTGGTGCTGTGCAGAGCTGGGGTTGGACTCCATGATCCTTGAGCTGCATGTATGCAGGTCCAGTCGGCATACACACGCTGCCTGTCAGAGAGGCAGTGGGATGGTGGGCTGGAGATGCATGCTTTGCCTCAGAGGCCACATTAATGTTAATCAGAAGAATGAGCTTCACAGAGCTTAATACCTCCTGAGGGGGTTCCTTGTGACAAATTCTCTGCTTTTTATGGAAATTAATATTTCTAAAGTATGATGTGGCAGGGAGGCAGGGCCTGTACCTCTGTGAGGGCTGAGCCCAGCCACACAGAGGCTGCTTCCCCAGCACACCAGGCAGGCCCCATACAGCGACTGGGTCCCCTTTGCTGGCGGCAAAGCGAGTCAGAACCCGCTCTGATTTCTGTCATCAAGCATCTCCCGCAAGATCGGCTTCCAGATTAGCATAATCCTATTTGGCTGGCAACCATTTTTATTCAGTACCTCCTAGGGAACAGCAGCAGGCTTTGGGGTGAGGTGCTGCAAGCTGAAGACATTCATGAAGTTAGGTTTTCCTCCTTGCTAAGGCATTCATGCTATGGCATAGCCACTCCATGGCATCAGCTGTCATTAACAAACAGCCCAACCACAGATAATAGGAGTGTTCACTCCCAAGTGCTGAATGTAAGTTTTCTTATAAGTTAATGTCTGTTATATCTTCTGTAGAAAAAATGAAGTGCACAGCTTCACCTGCCTGTACCAGACCTGGTGTATTCTTGAATCTTGCCTAGTGAGAATCTGAGAAAGCAACCTTTTCAAAACTGCAGTATGGATTTACGTGATTAAAGCTGACTCATCCTAAAATGACGTATTCATTCTGGAGCCCTCTTCAGGCTGCCTGGGCTTTGCCAAAAAAAAGGCTGCTTTTGGAGACCTGGATCTCCTAGTCTCACTCATTTGCCTGCTTTTAGTTGTTCTGGCTGGCTGTACCTGGTAGGATTCATATCATAATGGCTGTGTCTTTAAAAACTGCTTCCTGAAGCTGAGTTGCAGGATATATTCCAACATCTTGGAGCTCTCTGAGTGACAGAAACCACCGTACTCTTGAGCCATGTTTGAGGCAAAGCTGCTTAGATTGAAGGCTAGATGGCTTTCAGGGAGAGAATCATGGCCTGAGGAAGTTACTAACTTAGCAACTGGAAAGCAAGTAATAGTTCAGAGGAATGGACTGAGAAAAAACAAATTGCAAGGTTTTGGTCTTAGTTTTAGGAAGATTTTGATCTTCACTAGCAGATAGAAATTAGTATATTGTTCTCCTTGACTCTCATTTCTTTACCACTTCTTCAACCATTCTCTCACCTTTTATCTTAACAAAAAATAAAAAATAATTATTTTTTTTTAAATCCAAAATGTATATTATTTTTACATTTTCTATGAAAACAAGATATTACACAGCAAATACCATCTCCCGGGATGTAAGTAAGATTAGGAACATACTACAGATTTTAATCGTGATGAATGTTTTCATGCCTCAAGCAAATTCTACAATGAAAAGTGGTAGGAATCCAGAGACAGCAAGTCTATTAACATTTCAGATGAGTTTGAAAATCAGTTAGGTACATTATTCTGAAAATCTTGTCTTGCCACGTGATAAGTTTTTCCAGTGCCACTTGTTGCTACTTGCTGCAATGTCAGGTCCTAAATGTGAAAAGCTCAGTGGGAAGCTACAAGATTATGTAGGTCTGTGACTGTGGTTCAGTGTTGGCAGCATCAAGCTTCTATGTTAACAGTCTCTGTAACATAAAAAGGAAATATCTGATTGTGTTATCTGATTTCATTTTAAAATGATTACTTGAATAATCAGTTGATGACATTTTTGAAGGTTTATAAGGTGTTAAAATTACTCCAGGAACATGAGTTTAATGTTTCCAGTGTGTACACACGTGTTCCTTAGTTCATATAGACTTGAGCAACATCAGAGATTGGTCTTTGGGATCCTCTGTTTGAGGCAATGGAGACAGAGAATGTCTGAGCTCCCCAAATGAGACACATGTCCATGTCCCATCAACATGCATACATCAAGGTGAGAACATCAACATCCATTCTTCTTTCTGTGACTCATCTTTCTCTAAGGCATGAACCCAGAAAGGTGCTGAAGTGCAACCTGCAAACGCTGAAGCCACCACACACACCTGAGTACAGACAGTTTAGATAGTGGCTCTGAAAGCTACCACTCTGATCCTTTTTACAGCTACAAGGTTAGGTTACCATTTCATTCTCATTGCCAAAAGACATTCCAAACCTAAGTTGTTCTACCTGAGCTCGGGAGGGTGAGGTGTTGGAAATATTAATAGAGCTCTCATTATCATCTAACAAACAGTTGTCATGTTGGTACTAATTTATGCAGTTCAGCAGCAAAAGCTCCTAATGATTCTGTGGAAAAAAAATGAATTATGTACTAACATGTACTTTCAAGCATTAACTTTAGTAAAAGCTTTTTTTTTTTTTTTTTTTTTTTTTTGTAATTTTACCCTTAAGCTGTAGTTTCTCTGGTCTCCTATTGCATATTCTCTTTTAAAGAAATGTGCTGCTTTGTAGTTTTAAAATACATTTAACTCTCACTAACGCAATGTTTGGACATCTGCCAATTCCACTTTGGAATTTCAGCTGATAAAGAGGGTAGCCAATGAGTAGGTCCATATTTGTTATAAATCCAGGGATAGGCTTTGTCATATTAGATAAGATGAGATGGGTATTGTTTGTATGTCTTCATCTGGCTTGTAGCTAGAGGACCCTGAATAGAAGACAATTATTTTTCTGTTGCAGATTTAGTTTCTAAGAGGTTGTTTTAAACTTTGTTTTTCAGATCGCTTTCAGTACAACAGTGGTTTTAATACAGAGTTGTTAAATTGGAAGTATTAAATTCCATAATCACGAGCTTAGTTTTAAAAATTACATCAGAAATTTATTCCTTGTATTTTTCAAGTGCTCTTTGAACAAGCAAACAAAAAGCAGATTAGAATCTCACTGCAGTGGGAAATGCATTGATTCTTTTCTGTTTCTTCTTAGAAAACTTTGCATTCCAACGTTAATAGTCAGGGGTTGACTTTCAAACAAGCATACACAAGCATTTGACTTTTGACTTTCAAAAAAGCCCATACGAATGTTTATGCATCAGTCTTCACAGCAATCTGAAGTGTTTAAACTTTAGAAGGATGGACCTCGTGGGTATTTAAATATTCTTTGCCTGCAGTTAAATGATAAAGTTAAATAAGTACAGTTTGCTTGTGTCTTGAAAACTTTTTTTTCTAGATTCACTCATTCATGACTTGCATCACTGACATTTAGTGCACTGTGGTTTGCAGTAGAAATGAGGAATGTTACATTTTAACTGTAACATAACTGCGTGGCATATGCAGTAAGCATGAAACACAGTGGACTAATGGGACTTGTTATTGATGATGCTGAAAGCTAAATAACCATTAGTATTAAATCTTATGAATAGACTCTTGTCTTTCATCTTACCTCTTCAACCAGATAAAAGACACAGAGGCTATTTAGATGTCATAAGAATAGTTTGTTGAAATCCCTCTGGACTTAAAAAAAAAATCTCTCTTCATGTTTCCCAGTGTTTTGTTGCGTTCAAAGAAGTGCCAGTACACTGGTGCTGAAAGAAGAAAAGGACAGAAACCCAGCATTATGTGTGGGTTTAGGCTTGTTAAAGATGCTGTTGAGTTGAAATAACGTGCATCATTTTTCTGCAGAAATCTCTTTATCAGATTTTTAAAAACAGAACATTGAATAGCACTGAAGATTGGCAAGAAGCCTTCTGAGACCAAACTATAATAGAACACTGTGAATGTTTTTGTTTTTCTAGTTCCACTTTGTAAAGTCTCATAAATGTTTTTAAATGACTGTAACAAACTAGAAATGCCTGACTAAGAACTTTCTTTTACAGAGATGTTACATTTATGTAAAGCCTCTGTTCACCTAAACGTAAAGCCTTACAACAATTTAACTAGCAACATTTTCCATTCTAATAATAAAGTGCAACAGGGGTGGTTGTAAATTGTACTCAACATTCATACAGAATATTTAGGAGCAAGATGTACATACACAGTTACCAGTTGATGTGGAAGAAATATTCAGCTTGGAGATTCTTGTGTGATAGCTCTGGGAACAGTAATTTAATTACAAGCATCTCTTGTGAAATTGTACTTCACATGAATACTTCCAGATTTGCAGTGAGTAGATAGCAATAATCATCAGGGATTTTTTTTGTTTGTTTTATAGGAAGCAGAATTGGAAAGCTGTGATGTTAATACCATGCTGCTGGTGCATTTCTTTGGAAAAGAAGGAAAGGAAAAACTTCGCTATTCTGAGTTTTTCAGGTATTTTTTCAGCCAGTCCTGTTTGTAACACCTCTACTCTGCATTAACACTGGTATTAGCCTGACCCAATGCTGAGTTGGTTCAGAAAGTTAAATGGATAACCAGGTAGAAGACTATTTCTGGTTTTACATGATTGAAGTTCTGGTGTAGCTCCTTGGACTACTGTCTGCAGGAGAAATTGTGCTCAATTTTCTGCATCCTACCGTGATGAACTCAAAAGCAGCAAAAGGGCTGGAGGTCATGAGGGTTGAGATTACCATTCTTGGCAGCTGCGTGCTGCCAAGACACAGCATACTGTAAGACAGTATGATTCATGAGTATTTTTTTAGAACAGTGCTAATCAATTAAACTTTACTGAATTGAGATGTTCCCAATTACAACTGTCATGTTAGGATACAGGACACATTTCTGTTTGCTTCAAATTCCAATTTCTGTTGAAACTTCAGTGGTGCCTTTTTTCACCCTTTGAACTATTGCACTAGGGCAGTGCAGATACTTTATGGCACTTGTGCTGGTACTTAAAATTGAGCCAGATGGTAAACAGGATGAGACTGAAGCTGCAGTGCTGGACCAAGTAGCCACTACTGCTGGAAAAGCATTGCTCACAAGTCTGTTTCACTGTAAGCCTGAAAAATCAGAAGCTCAAATAAAGTTCTAAGCCTGGAGTCATTCAGTTCACACGTTACACGTGTCAGAAAAATGCTCTGATGTGGTTGATTTTCAACTTGAAAATCCAACTGGTATCAGGTGTTTGTGTTTTCAGTGAAGGGTTCTTTCTTCCAGTGTTTCTTTAAATCAGTAATGATGACCATCAGTGACACAGCATCAACATTTAACTGGTTAACTCTCTGTTACTTGGGAGATCAATTTCTACTTTTAGTATGAAGTCAGGACACATCTTGTTACGTGAATATTGGGCTGGAATCCAAATACACACTTTGAAATAAATGGAAGTTAAATGCCTGTACATCTCTATGATTCTTGATTTGCATTTTGAACACAACGTCAAGAGAAGTTTGTCTATATTAGTATTACTTCTTCTACAAAAATAATTGGACATTCACAGACTGTGGAAACAAATTGTGATAATTGTTTACTTGATTTTTTGTTCAGAAGCAGGAATCTGTGCCAGCCCTCTTAAAAAATGGATGTTGTTTCAGTCAGTAAAGGTTTGAGGAAAGCCAGAGTGAAAAAGGAAGACAATTTTCTTAGCTCTAAAGAACGTTCCACTCTACTGGCTCAAGTACATACCAGTCTTCAAATAAACAGCCTTTCTCTTTTGAAGACCTCCACTCAATAGGAATCTGAGTGAAATAAGTTTAAGATGCCTGCAGCTCCCTTCTGTATAAATAGCATAGATTCTCTCAATGAAACAAAAGGCAGAGAGCACCAGTAAAAGGTTGTGTTTGCATATACAATGTAAACTGAAATGCCTTGGCTTTTAGATAAAATCCCACGCTGACCCAATGAGGTATGACATTGATAAAACTATGTACCTAGTACGATCAGAACGTATGGGTTAAAGACCTTTGCCTACCACACAGATAGAAGCCTGTAATCAAAATCAAACTCCCACATCTTGCTCTTAAAATCTGTGGGATAAGTGTAAGGTTTAATGCAGGTAATTTTTCAACAGTGGCAGTTATTTTTCGTAGAGTTGGAATGTGCCTCTTTATCACTGTGTAGACACTCCATCTCAGTTGCAACATGACAGTGAAGTTTGTTTAACACACAGAAAGGTGAATAAAAGAATCAGTGTCTTTTTAACCTGTGTGAAGATATCACTTTTCACATGATTTTATTTGCAAGTAAATCAAGCACACCATTTCTAGGTTCCTATTGTTCAGAGAGAATGTGATTTCTATCTGATGGCCTCTCATAAACATTTTACCTTACGCGGGAAGCTATTGTTGGCTGTTTGATCAAAGTGCCACGCTGTTTTTACAAGAGATGACTGATGAGCTGTACAGACATAGATCATTGTCAAAAGAAGAAAATAATGGTAGTAGATGCTTTTATCATTTTCCAAGTTGATGCCTAGAAAGCTTTTCCATTGATCAGTGTAGTACCTAGCGGAACGTAGAAGTGATTAGATTTGATTAGGACACACTAAAACTTGTCACATTAGTTAAATACACAGATATTACTGCATTACAGAGCCGCCACACAGGCTTGAAACTTAAAAAAAAAAAAAAGGAATGCCTTCTTTGTGAAATTTCACTTTACTTGTATGGGAATTCAGAAATCTGAGACTGGTGTTCTCACCTCATTACTTACATATATTTTCCTCATGCTTCTACTTTGCAGTTTGGCTGACTTAAAAATCTTTTTGGAAGTGTGCAGCCATCTGTATCTGCACCAATGATGTCCGACCCTTTTAGTTTGCAGTCCAAACATTTAAAAAATGTCAGACAGACACAGTATCAGGGCACTTCATTTGCCTTGTTCTCCTTCTTTGCATTCAGATGACACAAAGAAAATGGAAACTGTCTATGTCTTTTCAGTCAGTGTGAAGCTGAAGTAAGCCAGTTCTTGTGCCTCCCTTCCTACAGCCCCAAACACAGGAGGCATATGGATTATAGAGAGGGAACGTGGTTAATCATTCTGTTCTCCATCTCCCTCCAGCTGGTGCATGGTTCTTTGGAAATCATAGGTAGGGAATACATGCAAGGAGACCCTCAGACTGCTTTTTACTGGACAAAAATGAGACCATGAAACAATATCAGATAATTTCTCAGCTTATTCTTGTTCTGTTGTGAAAGTAGGAGAAAAGAAGTAATCCAAAAAATAGTAAGAATCCATATAGAAGCAATTCCATATATACTCTATGACACCAGTTAAGCTCTTTCTCACTATTGTACAGAACATAGTCAAAACAGCAACCAAAGCTGCTCCTTTCCATCCTCCATTGAACAGTAGTAGTGGGATTTCCACTTCTGCAGCTTCTGCTGGAAGCACATACAAGTTGAGGAGGCTATCAAGGAAGCACATCCTCTTGTGCCATTCATGTAGTAACAAGGTGGTCTCAGAGCTCTTAAGGCATGACTCAAGGAACACCTGTGCAGCCCCAGACTGCTGCACGATTTCTTGCCAGTTGTATTGTCCTTAACATCACCATTCACGTCTTCAAAACAGTTTTTTTCACTGGCAAAAGGTAGGAAACATTAATCAAATTTATTTTGTAGAGTCCTTATGTAAATCACTAGTAGAAGTGGTGCCTCAAAGCCAGGTGCAATTGGAATGTTTATTGTCCTGTGTCAGTTTAAGAAGATATAAAACAACACACTGCAAGCTCATTGTATGTGTGTATATATATAGATAGATATAACAAAGAAAGGTAAATTAAATACAAGAAGCTGTAACCAGGTAAGACTTTCTTCTCAGAAATGTGAACAAATTTCTGTCTCAGATGACCAGCGCTCTGTTTTTACACCAACATCATCTTCTAATACCTGGCCTCATCTTAGAGATTGTCACACTTCAAACATAAAGCCAGAAATCCACTGGAATTCCAGGCTTTTTTTTTTTATTCTCATGCGTGGCAGTTTCCCTGGAATTTTTGAGAATTTTTGAGAAACTAATTTTTGTATTTTTCTTCCAAAGCTTTTTCACTTGTGCTTTAAATTCAGCTATGTAGTATGTGTTGGTTTTTTTTGTTTTGGTTTTTTGTTGTTTTTTTTTTCTTATTATGAGTAGAAAGCTATTTAGTTTTCTGGGTTTAGCACATATTTCTTCTTGACAGCCACTGTGGTGTTTTGTTCTGGTTTTTTTTTTTTCTGAAAGTCCCTTGCTGATCTTGTTTAAGTATGTCTAATCCCAAATAAAAGAGGAGACAGTAATTCACTCCCTAGACAGTTTATGACTGCTATGACTTTTTTCCTGTAATCTGTCCCCAAGCAAGCTTAAATCTCTCACAATCTTCAAGGGTGAAAAAAAAAAGGAATAAGTGAGAGACTATGGAAAAAATATTAAAAATGCTTCTAATTGATTCTGGGAGGAGAAATGAAAAATTACTTTCCAGTATGGTTAAACAATGATCATAATTTAATCATATAAGAAAAAATAAATCCTGTTAATTTTCTGTCCTGATTTGTTCCCTTCAAACTTCTCATCAATAAATTGAAGTTTGCACCTCTTTATTCATTTTTTTCTTCTCTAGCTCCAGTTGTACAACCGTGCACAAAACACTGCCTTTCATTTCCTTGTCCTGTTTCTCTTTCTTTTGGTATTTTCAAACTCCTTGGTACATTTCATTTGAAAGCATTCATTTAAGAAACCAAAATATATAGACTGAACCACACTGATAGGACTGAAATTTGTTTGGTGCTCTTTCTGTGTTCGTGCCAAGGCACACAGGCAGGATCTCAAGTAGTATCATCAACTAGTGATGTTTTTGCACATTTCCAGTGATTTTCATCTAGAGATTTGGAAGTGCAATTATGATTGCCTTTTTATGTGTCCCTATACCTACACTTCTATCTGTCTATAGACCCCAAATTCACTTAGAGATTACATACAAGCAGGGTCAGACTGAGAAAAGAAAAGGGATGAGAACAAAATCTGGCTTCTGGTTCTATATTCCTATCGTAAGTGAATCTGAGCATTTCCCAAATATTTAGTAGTGAGGCTGAGAAGAATCCCCATTTCTTCCTTTCCTGTATACTTATGAGACAAATAGCTTGATTAGTTTCCACAAAGTGCTTATAGATGAACGTGATTAGTTTGATTATGTTTGCTTTGGAAACAATGAGGACACTAAATCAAAGAGAGTTTTGCCTGTAATTCTGACAACGCTGAGATTGATTAACTGCTTTAGCACTTGCTAAGCTGAGTTTGTAAGCATGTATGTAAATAATCTTGTGAAGGTTAGTGGTTCACGTCCTTATTAGGTTTTCCATATTCTCTTCTGGAAAGTCATATTTGCCAAAAGGCAGCCTTGCAATTCTTGGTAGCAGTCATTTGCTGCAGAGATGATTATCGAGTCTCCAGCAGGACTGCAGTGTCTGAAGAGGAGCCAAAGCAGAGTAGAAATGCTGGAGTAATATATTCACCTCTGTCTTAGCTGTCAAGTTTCCTTCCTACAAACCTATATACCACAAGCACTGGTTGGTTTTGTATTAGAGTACTGAAGCTCTGTACAGTCTTTGAATTCAGATCAAAAAGTATAGGAAGGAAACCATTCCCTAACCTTTCATTTTGTGTTTTTCATTCTACTTCATGTGCCATAAGGAAGCTAGCACTTCATTGCAACATCTCAGGTTGGAGAGAGAATAGCTGCATTCCTGAGGTTCCCCACTTTTATTACATTTTCACTTCTATTAAAGCTGAGTTGCCAAAAAATCCTAACAGACTCCCTCTTTCTGTAGGTTTGTAAAGCATGTTACAAAATGTGGGCTAACTTCTGATAAGGCTTCTGGATGCTGTTGTAACATGATAACAAAGTTGGCCATTGGCCTTCAACATGGGTGTTTTGGAGTAAGGATAAAACAGGCTGTCATAAAGAAAGTACTGTCTGCTCCCAGCCTTTTTTCCATCTTACAAATTTATGATTGATCTTTTCTTTTTGTTATTTGGAAACTCAGGAGTTGCTTTTATCCTTAAGCTGCAATGCAAGAGCATTTCCAGTGCAGTTATTCTTGAATTGTAGAGCACATCTAATATGCGATTCCCATTCCCATAGCTCAATTTTGTCTTTCTTTAAAGTCCACAGCCATTGACTTTAAGAGAGCAGGAATTCCATTAGTATGCTTGTTTTTCCTAATATATGAAGAAATTGTGAAGGAATTTCTAACTGAAAATTGTCACACTGTGATCCAGAAGATAGAAAATGAAGTATCCCTAGTGGTGTTACGGCATATAAGTATCAGGTTTTACTTCCTAACCAGAAAGCTATTTTTAATAACTTTTATTAACTTTCTTTTTAAAAAACTCATTAGGATTTTTAACTCTCACATCTGGGAATAACAGTGACCTAGAATGCTGATGTGATGATTCATGGTATTTTAAATTTTTGTAATATGGGAGTCTATCAGATATAAATTTTACATTACATATTTCAGCTGCTGAATTTGGTATGACAGGAAATCTTCCCACTCTAGCTTGCCAGGAGCAAGCCTACGTGTTGAAATGCAGGATCCGTTAATTTTTTTCATACGTAAAGAAGTAATTCCTGCTCTCCTCCCCACTCTGAGTAAGATGTGTGGCTGATGTGCAACCATCGATGTGCAGTGACATTGCCTGGAAGCAACTGGAGAGGACAAGATTCCAGGCTTGAGAAGAGGCAGCAGAAACCATGGAAAGGTTCAGTGCCTCATTCCCTATCAGACAGAAGCAGGTGCAGAATCAAGCGTATGTCAGAAATGCTAGACCAAATGCTTCCTTTTCCTCTTTGGTTTCCTTGCACCATTCAGCTGGCTGATGTATGTGGCTACGCAGACCACTGGCTCCTTCCTTGGCATATAGAAATGCTTGGTCACCCAGTCCTGCCCTGTCTGGGTACAGCCCTGGGTGGGTCACTGAGACTTTTGTGCTTCAGTGGAACCTGCAAATGCAATATTTAGAAATGAGGGAGGAACACGTCGTTTGTCATCACCTGGCTACTGACCAGCTAATGACAGAGAGGTGGCTCTCCAAAATGAAGAACTTATCCTATCAAAGACAGACCTTACACCTATCACAAGACGTATTTTATTCCACAGAGTAAAAGCCAAGAAAATAAAACACCAAATTACACCCTATCTTGTTTCCCTACATCCGTGGCTATCTTGTTTCCCTACATCCATATTTCTGAAAGCAACCTCATTTTCAGCAGCTTCTCCTCCCCCAGACCAGGTGTTCCATCAACTGCAATCGAAGATGTGGTTACTGCTCTGCATGACCTGTGCTGTCTTCCAGCCATGCATGAGCCACACATCCCAGATACTCCACTCTCACTTCTGCTGGGCACTCCCAAAACGCAGCAAAGCTCTGTCAGTTTGCCTGCATGGCTTTGGTCTGCAAGGCGTGTTACGCCCAACTGCTCAGCACAGGCAGAGAATCACAGCCTTCAAAACAGTGCAGCCAGCTTTTGGAAGGCTGTTAAGGCAATGGTGTTCTGAGTACCCCAGCCAAGAAAACCTTCTGCCTGTTGTAATGCTGTCCCTGGGGGGGCACCTCTGCCGTGCAGGCGCCTTGAAGCTACCTTCACTGGGCCACAGAAATGCTCATATAAAATGTGGGAACATAGCATAGACGTACTCAGTATTACAGTAATAGAACTCCAGCCTGAATCTTAAATTTCCTCTCAGTGTCAGGCTTTCGGTCACCTGTGTGTCCTGAGCAGTGAAGCATTTGTTGGCTCTTTATTTGCATGTGCGGCTCTAATTATTAGAGAAGAAAATACAAGAGAGAGCTTATGCTGCAGCAGCAGCTTTCAGCTAACCCCTTATAGACTTCACAGAGCTTCAAGCTACTAATTGTCAGAGTGATCTCATTAAAGAACTAAAGATAGCTGTGCAGGCTAAAATGCTTTAATTTCAGGGAAAATAATTCAAATCCAGTGAGGCCATGCAAACACTGATGAGCAAATGAGTCTCTGCTGCTCTTTGCTGCCTGGACCCTTAGCTGTCTTCTCCAACTAATTGCTTTGTCCCAATATAGAAGTATTTCATTCCCTCCTGTCAGTAAATTTTGCAACTCAATTAAGCAGGGTTCTTTTGATGTAATGAAAAGATTCTGGCAAGCCTGGTTGTGTTTTTAACCTTTATATTCACAGGGAAAAAAAATTATACACAGCCCATCTCTAAATAGCTCATACACCATTGTTTTTCTCTATCTTGAAATTCATATCCAGCTCCCCCCCCAGAAAATGAGAAATGGTTACGTGGGCCAAAATTCAAAGCTACTGCTCTGCTTGTGGTTCCAGCTTCTGAAGGATAGTGGAGTGAAGGGTGGTGAGGCCCTGGCACGGGTTGCCCAGAGAGGTGGTGAATGCCCCAACCCTGGGTCAGGCTGGACGGGGCTCTGAGCACCTCTGATGGAGCTGCAAGTGTCCCTGTTCATGACGGGGGGTTGTATCAGATGGCCTCTAAGGGTCGCTTCCAACTCAAACTGTTCTGTGATTCTGTACCCACACATTAGTACTTGATTCTCGTACTGCTTTAGTTTTTCTTCCGAAAGAATGAGTGTCTTCTAAAACTGCTGATGTTCACAGCATCCTTTTTCAGACAGCTCTCTCCTGAAATACCTGCGACATCATTTTCTGTGCTCTTCCAAATCGTCTGCATGCCATCTGTAGTCCCAGCGAACCCATTCTCTCAGTATTAAAGAACCAATTTGCCAAGCTTCTCTTTGCTGTCTGAGCTTTGCAGTCTTTGAGGCTTTTAGTTGTCCTTTCATGTAGCGATGATTTCAAGGTTCCTCTTTTCTTTCACCTTTGTAATAGTTGGGGCCTCTTCTTTGGAGGTGCTTTCCAACCTTAAATTCCTCTTTTATAAATGTGAAGTTTCCTAAATAACATGTTAGGCCTTTAGCTGCCGTGTCCTTTTCCACTCATTCATTACAACACTGCCTCATCGATCATTTTAATTCATTATCTGCACCTTTTCAAACATTTCTTCCTCACGTGAAAACTATAGACGATCTGCATGCTGTCTTAGCGTGGGCTTAGGGAACACCCTGCTGGTGTCCCTGCTGAAATGCAGCTCTGGGAACAAGTCAGCTCCCAGGCTGGTATCTGCGGCCAGCTGGTGGTGTCTAATGCATATCCACTATTTGTTCTCACAGGTTCATGGAAAATTTGCAAACAGAAGTGCAAGAAATGGAATTCATACAGTTTTCCAAGGGATTGAATGTCATGAGAAAGGAGGACTTTGCAGAATGGCTACTGTATTTCACTGATGAGGAAAATAATGAAATCTACTGGCAAAACGTGAAAGACAGATTTGAAGCAGGAGAGGTTGGTACCTGGAGTGTGCTTTGTTTTGCTTCCTTATTTCTGCATACAGGTTTTCATGTGAATGCAAGTATCTAAAAATAAAACCAGTTTCCAAATCAATTATGGCAGCCCTTGAGTTTTATGCAAATAAGAACAATGACAATTTACTGACTGAGAAATATAAGTACTGACAACAAGCATTCACATCCAAATGTTAAGTCCATTGGATTTAACAAAATAGATTTACTGTCATTTGAAAGTACTATCCAGTATATATCATGTAATTCTTTGATACTCTAGAATATCAGTTTGGAAGAATTTAAGACTTTCTGCAAGTTTACAAACAACCTAGAAGACTTTTCTATTGCCATGCAGATGTTCACCGTAGCCAATCGTCCTGTTAAACGAGGTGAGTGCTCCACAGCTTCACATCTGTATTTTTTAAAAAGAAAATATGCACTTTTCTTACAGAATTTTGTGCAGTGCTGCACAATCATGGCTATGAAAAGTAAGTAAAGTATTTTTTAAACCAAAGAATTGAGGGCGAGTGTCTTTCACATATAACAGACATTTAGGAACAATGCAGCAAAATTTTTGTGGAAATACAAGTGTCTTTTGTTGTGATTCTGAAGTTGTTACATACTTGTGATACTTGAAAGACAGATCTCCTGAGTTACCTGCAAACAGTAACAAAAGTTCCTGAGAAAGGTTGTTGAGACATTAACATTCCTTAAGTTGAATAATTGGTTGGCTCACTTGAAAATGAACAGTGTGTCATGATAAGATCCTTCTCTAGACTTATACTTAACATAAAGAGCTGAAACAGTTAACCTCTTTTTAAGACAAAATTAGGACTGTATATAATGTATTTTAGGACCTTTTTAAATTGTGGTATATCCTTTTCCAGGAAGGTTTTCTACTTAATCATATTTAAATGAAATGAAGAAGAGTCAACTGTATTTACAGAGAAATTATTGAAAGAGGCAAAGATGAGAGATGGCATGCTCTTTTTTCTAGTAAGCTTCAGAACTAAGCATATTTATATAATTAGTTATAAACATCATTTGCCTATGAAATCAGAAGCACAATATTGCTATATTTATCACTTAGTGGGACAACTTGCTGTAATAAATCTACAGTGCTACTCTAATGTAGTAACTTCCATTTCCTCCTTGAAACTCAAACATCTGGGATGCCTTCAAAAATGCAACCCATTCATGTGGCAGAATGTGCTTGCGGTGATAATCTACAACCATTTCCCTCTTGCTATCTTCTGTTTTATGACAATCCCACACATTTTCTTATTTTACTTGAGGCAAAACTCCAAATTCTTTACACCACAAAATACTCTAGCTAGGATATCCACAGGACATTGTAAATTCTACAGAATGCTGCAATTTATATGCTTTGCAATGCCTTTACAAGTTCAGTAATGTAATGATGTCATATTCTGTCTTCACTAGCTGAGTTCAAGAGAGCAGTGAAGGTGGCAACAGGACAGGAGCTCTCAGATAATATTCTGGATACCATCTTCAAGATTTTTGATCTAGATGGAGATGACTGCCTCAGCCACGGCGAGTTCCTTGGTGTCCTGAAGAAGCGAATTCATCGAGGTTTGAGGGTAAACAGCTGATGACATCTATCATTCTCATTAATATACTTGTTTTTAAATACCACAGATTATTCTTACAACTATCTTATTAATATTAATAATATTATTATTAAATAATAATATATAATAATAATAATAATAATATATAATGTTATTATAATAAATTAAATCTTAAAATACACAAGTAGAGATAGGGAATGGAAAGAAATTATATTTTAAAATGAAGACTCCTTACTGTTTATGAATGTGGGAGGAGTGCTGCCATCATTGCTAATATACATGTGAACTATGGGAGCAGCAGCATCGCTCTACATAGTAGATTTATAACACAGACTGCAAGTAAGAGTCTTTTTTGTGTAAATACTAAACATACTCTAATTTTATTAACAGGTACCACAACAGCAAGGCATTCAAGGGTACTGGAAGTGCGTGAAAAGAGAAAGCATTAAAGGAGCAAAAGAATTGTGGAAGCAAAGTGGGAAAAGTCCTTTTTAAAAGTGTCCATTATTGCTGGTTTGCTGTAAATGTTATGTAGGGTTTTTTTGTCTGTCCTGTTTACATAACAGCTGAATCAAAAATACTTTTTTTTACTACAGCTGAACTAAATTAACCCAATATCTAATGCAAAAAAAAAAGAAAAATTATATCGTTCTAGTATAATCAGTTGGGTTTGCAGAATTGTTATCAGGTTTGACCTCCCTACAGAAATACTCTTGTTCTAGGGAGTAATGCTATTTATTTTTCTGTGGAGTCTGACCCTGCTCTGTGACGTCTGGGATGCATAGGATTTAATAGTGGCCACTGGCTGGAACATCCCAACAGTATCATCTCCTGTTGGAAGAGTGGTCATCATCTCATCCGGCCACTAACACAGCAGTTCTCTTTCCCTGGCAAAGACAGAGGTCTGAAAAGGGAAACCATTTGCACAGTCCATGCAAGTCAAGGTACCTGCATCAAAAACAAAATCTCACATGGCTTGTGCCCCCATTACTGTGAGCTGCTTGTTGCTAGTTCCTGGCAGATGGTTCCACCAGGTCCAGGGTAGATGTCTGATTTGTCTGCCTTTGTTGATAATAGCTTTAAACTGGAAATATAAGGCTGCTGATACTGGCTTTAAAAGTTACATGTTGATCTATGAATGTGTATCGAGCCTCTCAGACCTCTTCAACAAACAGTATAAACAAGAAGGAAAAATCCTCATCCTTATTCTATCATAAGCAGTGATTACACCTTGATTTGTAACTATTTTGCTTAATTGTAATGCAGAAGATAAATGTGTAACAAATATTTACTTTGTGTTAGTAACAATTATGACAGGGAATGCTGCAGTATCTCAGGAACTCAAGGTTATAACAAGCATTGGCAGGAATAATAGACCCAACAAAAAGTAAACAAATTGTTTATGACTCCGAATTGCAAAGCTAGACATAAGATGTCAATCAATAAAACAAAAAGAAGGTAAAAATTAACGTGAATGTTTTTCAGCCATATCACAGTGTGCTTCTCTGTATACACACATATGCATGGTGCATGAGTTTTTTTCTCACAGACTCAAGAGCCTGTAGTCACAGCTCCAGATCAGTTGGTTCCTGGTTGGTCACTGCATATAGGAGACAGACTTTAACACACAGAGCTGTCAGCGTTGTCTGTTTTGTCCAGGCTGGGGTAAAGGCCTGACTTCAAGGCCTTGTTATAACAGACTCAAAAAACAAACTGGGTAAGACAACCAAGAAATCTCACCAGATTCCCACCTAAGGAGGGTTACAGGTAAGATATTTGGTATGTCAGTGGCCATCAGGCAAGCTCGTGCTAAGGAAGAGTCCTCCCAGGTCTCAGCACTCTAGAGGGAAGCAAGCAAAGCAGCAGCATGCAACCACCTGCTACTCTTCCCTATGCAGCATTCTCTTGGAGCTTTAATTTAAATTGTGTGAAAGAGAAAATGCTTTTCTTTGTGTGATCTGTAAGTATGCACCCAGTCTCGTCCACATGAACAGGAATGTTACTGTGGGTGCCCCAGGACCTGTCTAGAAAATCAGGTACCAGTGACTGCCAAGGATCCCTCTGCTTCCGCCAGGAACCTCTCAAAAATGAAATAAAATGCAGTAAATGCCACTGCCTCTCCCCCTTATGCTGAAATGGCACTGCTCTGTGAGCAATGAGAAATCAGGCAGCTGTTTTCACTCTGTGCTTTTGGAAGCTGTTTATGGTGATGGGAACTATGAGTAAGAGCTGTTGGGAGCAGAGGTGGGGCAGCAGGGCTGGCTTCAGATCACTAAACATTTTTTTTAAAGGACAAAATCAAGCAAGACACTTCGGTATCACAGAAGTGTGTGTGTGTTCCCCTGCAGTGGGCGTTGTTCCAGCTCTGCTATAATACAAGGCAGCCTTTTACTTGTTGCTGTTCATATTTTGGCAAATTGACTTTACTTTGGAATGGAGGTAATTGTTTAACAATTTATTCTGTGAATTCTTAATAGGTTTTTGATGTTCTACATTGCTTTTGTGGTTGTTTTTTGTTTTGTTTTGTTTACCAATGACACATATCCTGCAAACTGTTTGGTTTTCTGTTGGAAAAATCAATTCATCTAGCTTTAGTGTATCTAGGAGTTTAATGCCTCATTGCTCATTCGTATCTGGGTTTGTGCAATCAGCAATATCTGCTTTTGGCAGCAAGTTACTAAAAATGGATTTCAAGTCTTATTTCTTAGCTAAAGATCTGGTGTCCAGTTCAGAGGAAAAAGAAAACAGATACGCTTATTTTAAAACAAACGCCATGTCTATAGTAAAATAAGAAATGGAATGATTACATAGGAATTAAAGTGCAATCAGCATTTTCAGAAGAAACTATCCTGAAAGTACAGCCAGGAAGGAATTCCTCCGAATGCCAGGGAAGATTTGTCTGTTGAAAGATCAGGCTCTGTGTTTAATCTATAGCTTATTTTTGTTTGTTTTCACCAAAAAGATTTGTGAAACAGTCTTAAAATCATTTCTCAGATAAAATATCTTAGACTGAAAGAGCTGTTTACATAAGTGTTTAGACTGACCTTGTCTTATGAGGAATCCATTGTAGTTTTGATTTTTTTAAGTTCCTTTTAGTAACTGTATGGTATTTGCAAGCTGTCTGTCAGCATTACTCAACATAATTTATTTAAAGGTCTTGCCTACTGCCAATGTACCAATTAAGTGTATCAATTACAACTTTTTTAATCCTAGGAATCCTTCCTCTGAACAGAAATATACTAAAAATGAAATAAAATTAAATGCTAAAAAACAAATCCAACTTTGTTTTTGAGTGTTATTTGGAATTAAAAAAATAATATATTACATACTGTGAAGGTCTCATAAACTGATTTAATGTATTTTAAAAGAATACAGAAGATGAGAACTGCCAGATAAAGGGCCGAAATGGGAACAAATCCAGAGAGTTAGAGGAAATATTTCAAAATTCGTATCTATCATCCATACTTTGACTTAAGCATAAAGATGGATTAATAAATGTACATTGGAGTTTCAAGTACAATTCTTCTTCTCATGGAAGAGTGCCAACATGTCTTGTGTCTTCAACCTTTCCTATTAAACAGTCACAGCAGGTCAGGAAACTATTCCAGTGAAGAAAGAAACCTTCATTCCTTTTGAACAGACAGTATTTATCCCAGTGATGTGGTTGTTATTACTGAGATCCACACTGACCAAGCAACAGCCCCTCTAATGCCACTGGGCACAGAGGAAGCATGAAGGCAAAACCTGTGGACATAGACACATACTGTTAGCACCAGGCAGCCACAGAAATTCCTCCTAGAGAAATTGAAGATGTTGCCCAACAAGAGGTGGAAAGGAAACCTGAGAGACTTGAGCATGTACAAAATTAATCCACAAACAAGCTTGCAGCTCCTCGCTCATTTACTTTCTGAAGGTTTCCTGCTGTCTTTGTTGATTAAACAATTCCTAGTTGGTTCAATAATGTAGAAATTATGCAGCATATGTGGAGACAGATTTCCCATTAGGCTGGTGTTGGCTCAGTTAATAAAGTTTTTGCTTCATTAACCAGAAGGCCGTGGTGCAGAGCTCTCCTCATGGACCCCAGGAACGGCTCTGCGGCTCATGCACACCATCTTCCCAACACTGCCCAACTGTGCACCCACCTGTGTTGTGCCAGAAAGTACACCTCATTCCTTGGAGAGCAAAAAGCTTGCTTTTTCATACCCACATGCCCAATTGGAAGCTTCTTCTTTTGTTTCCTGCTCCAGCTGATGGTGGCCTGCCTTTCCCCACCAACTGATGTGGAAATCAAATCATAGAATGATTAAGGTTGGAAAAAAACACTAGGATCATCCAGTCCAACCATCAGCATGTCCCTACCATGCCCATTAACTGTGTCCCTCAGTGCCACATCTCCACATTTCTTGAATCCCTCCAGGGACAGTGACTCCAGAGACTGGGCAGCCTGTGCCACTGCTTCACTACTCCTTCCGAGAAGAAATTTTTCATGATATGCAACCTGAACTTTCCCTGGTGCAACTTAAAGGGAGGAAGGCTCTGGGACACTCTGGCAAACTTAAAGATTGAAGGCTCTGGGAGAACACACTCTGCATTTGGCAAAATGTGAGATTCACTTTGGCCTCATATCAAATGCTCCCAGTCAGGAAAATTGGGGAGAAAGGAGACTCTGTAGTCACAGCAGAGAAATGTGTGGGATTTCAGACACCAGCAAGTGCCAAAACATCCTCTGAAGAGTCTGTCCTTGTCATAGAAACATAGAATACCCTGAGTTGGAAGGGACCCATAAAGATCATCAAATCCAGCTTCTGGCTCTACACAGGACCACCCACAAATCAGACCATATGTCTGAAGAGCGTTGCCCAGACACCTCTTGTCAGTGCCATGACTATTGGGCCCTGTTCCAGGGCCTGACCACCCTCTGGTGAAGAACCTTTTCCTGATTTACAACCTGACCTTCCCCTAATGCAGCCCCAGGCCGTTCCCTTGGGTCCTTCTCCATGAACTGCAGGGGGAGCACAGAAGATGAGCCTGTCGCCAGACTTGTACTTTGGCAATGCCTTCTTTGTTCATAAGCTTTAATGGATCCTACATAAGAGTACTTGCATTTGGGCTTTTTTTCTATAAATTGAAGTGCTGTTTTCTTGGAAGAGTGAAAACTCTCAGGAACAGTTTTAAAGACTTGTCAATACAGTGTTTTGGTGTGCTTTTTTTTTTTCTTTTCAGAGTAGTTTTTTAATTATGTGGCATCTTACTGTGTTTTAATCTACTTTGAAATTGATACTATTAGAAGGAGCAAACATTACTAAAAAGTGTGTGTCTCTTAAATAAACCACACAAGGTGGTTCCTAAAGCAATGGGAGCTGAGTCACAGTACAGCTGATTGTATTCCCTGCTGAATGGGAAGGATAGCAAAATGCTCTGCAGCTGGTCTTTAGAAAAGAGAATTCAAACTATAATTTAGGAGACATGAACATGACCGAACACAAGGATGCTAGGAAAGCAAGGAATAAATCAACACAGCTGAAATTAAATGTTTCAAATGTTGTTTGAACAAAACAAGTTCTTTGCAATTTAGGATTTGACCCAATGCAAACAAGGACAACTAATCACTCACAGTTAATGTATACAAGATTACATGAGCTGCACTGGAATGCAGAGAGCAAGTACTTGAGCCATCTCCTTTGGTTTTATGCATATATCAGAATTTAAGCCTACAGAAATTGATTTGTCTGTTTATTACCTAGAACAAATAGAAAAGATTCCTAATGAGCCACATTATTATTTTGCATCAACCTCCACCTAAGAGGATGCTGGGTTGCTTCTTGTCAGGTCATGGCTTGTTCATAGCCCTCAGAGGAAAGAAACACTGGAGCAAAATTGAAATGAAATTATGAAGATGAAGGCTAAAGAGAACAATGAGAACATCTGAAGGAGAGTTTGCTGTGTTTTGCTGTAAGGCAGCTTTCCAAAAGGACAGCAGATGTATAACTATATATTTTTTTCAATTAAAAAAAAAAAAATGTTGTAAGAGGTGATGCAGTAATTTACAGTGCAGTAAATTTTTCCACTTTTTCCCTGCTAAGTTGTGTGAACTGTTTATTGTAAACAGACCAACAAACTTCTGGAAGACTGTGGAGGAGACCCCTGCCAGAGCAGGGGCTGCAAAGGTACATTTCACTGCTCTCACAGAGATCTTCATGTAGGTAAAGCAGGTGGGCAGCCAGACAGGGGCATGTGAAATGGACCAGAGACACCTGGGTTTTGCTTCTTGACAATTATGGGATGACCTCATATGAGCTGTAGTGCAGTGCTTCAAAGCCAAGCAGACACACAGTCACTTCTAGCAGAGCTTGCTTCCATTCTGCCCAGCATCCATTTAAGGAGTTCTTTTCTGCTCAGTAGATACATCCCAGATGGCTCTGAGAAGTGGAAGATGTTACTCCCTGAGCCAAGTGGTCCTTATGCAGTGCAATTCCTCGGGTGGAAGCACACATCTAGGACAAGCAGCCCTCCCAGTGCCTCCCAGACTTGTCAGCATCTTTCTTTGATTCATTTCTACTTCAGTTCCCCTTAGGATGGAAACACTGACAGAAATGTTGCTGGCAATAGCTGGTCAAAAATCATCTCTCCTAGGCTTATACAGCTGTCACTGGCTTTGTAATTCATATTCACTACTTCTTATAAAGAGTTACGATATTATTACGAAAGTCGAGGAGAAGGATGAAAGCAGTGTTAGAGGGCAGTAACAGCAGCCACAGGCACCACAGGCTCAGCACAAGCTGGTTGTAGTTGCACCTCCCTGGAGACCTATTCTGGCCCATTCCCACCGATGGTGGTGTGGCACTCAGGGCTCAGTGCAGGATGAAGATCACACATGCTGTGAAGTTACTCACTTCCAAAAGTGGTTGGGTAGAAAAATGTTCACACTGTATGTACACATCTTCCTTGTAATTCAAATTCCAACAGCCCTGTACCCAAGACTTCCAATAGGGTGATGAGGGTTGTATATCCCACTGCTGACAGTTTTATATTCCATAGCTCACACCCCTCCTTTAATAAGGAGGTCACCATCCCAGTGACCCTCAGAAAACAGCACCTCTCTAAAGCACTGCTCATGAGAAAGAAACTAATTATTTACAAGAGTCAGGGGAGGATCAGGTTAAGAGTTAGGAAAAGGTTCTGCACCAAAGGGCAGTGGGCACAGGCCCTGAGCTGCTGGAGCTCGGGGAGCATTTGGATACTGCTCTCAGACATAAGGTTTGATTTTGGGTTATCCTGTGTGGAGCCAGGGGTTGGACTTGATGATCACAGAATCACAGATTTGTAGGGGTTGGAAGGGACCTCTAGAGATCATCGAGACCAACCCCCCTGCCAACGCAGGTTCCCTACACCAGGTCGCACAGGTAGGCGTCCAGGCGAGACTTGAATATCTCCAGAGAAGGAGACTCCACAACCTCCCTGGGCAGCCTGTTCCAGTGCTCCGTCACCCTCACCACAAAGAAGTTCTTACGCACATTCGTGCGAAACTTCCTATGCTGCAGCTTATGTCCGTTTCCCCTCGCCCTGTCTCCACGTACCACTGAAAAGAGACTGGCCTCACCACCATGGCCGCCACACCTCAGATATTTATAAACCTGGATCAGGTCCACTCTCAGTCGTCTTTTCTCAAGGCTAAACAGACCCAGTTCACTTAGCCTTTCTTCATAGGGATCCTTATCGGTCTCTTCCAACTCAGGATATTCTATGACACTGTGATTCTAAGTAAGCAGCCAACCACTGGGTCAATGTTTCCATTGCCAGTGGCTATGCTTGGTACAGTGAACAACTGGAGATTCCTGAATTTGATATCTAAGAGGTATTTTCTGCTTGTTTGGCAGTCACTTTTGCCTCATGTTACTTTTGGGTGTCCCAGCTGGTTATGACTGACACTGCAACAGATAACCACCCACAGCGTGTTACACAGTTATCATATATGGGATTCAGAATTCCTCTCATTTTCTTTAGCTTAGCTGTGAGCATTTCATCACCAAAAAAATACAGGACCACTGAATGTCACTGTGTACTCTTTCCACAGTGTTCACCAGCTAGTCAGCATGCCAGACAGTGCCAGGTGGTTGGTATGGAAGGGGCATGCTGTGAGCACAGAATCATAGAATTAAGGTTGGAAAAGGCCACTAAGGTTGGAGGTTGGACTCAACCATCAACCCATCCCCACTAACCACACCACTAAGTGCCACATCTCCACATTTCCACATCCAGGGGCAGTGACTGCACCACCTCCCTGGGCAGCTGTACCACTGCCTCACCACTCCTCCTGATAAGAAATTTTTCCTAACATCCAACCTAATACCCAACATAGTTCAGAAAAATTCATTTTTGACAGTCCAGTTCCCAATTTCATCCCATATATTACAGGATGAATACCAGCTGTTTGATATTCAGTGGCTCAACCTGTGCCACACACAGGCTGACAGAACTGTGCCCCTTCACTGCTACTGTGATTGCGAAGGTACCATACCGACTCCACACAGCTGCCCCACGCTGCGCTCCCCACCAAGCCCCTCATCGGTCGGTCGCATTTATTTGCTCATTTTTTGCTCTCGGCCGATCCCACGCCGTGAGGAACCCGCGTAACCCCGCAGTGCCGTGCTGCAGCGCGGCCGCCGCCAGGTGGTGCCGGAGCGCCGCGACAGACTGCCGTGAGTGGACGGCGGGTGGGAACGGGGCCGTGACCCGAGGCCGTGGCAGCGCCCTGCCCTCGGACGGCGTTCACGTCCTTCCCGGTAGTGGATGGCGTTGTGCTTTGGATTCAGGGTGAGAATAATGCCGATGTCGCAGAGCAGAGCTGCGCAGAGTTCAGCTTCTCGAAGTGCCCTGCCGGGAGAGGCGGCAGGTACGCAGCAGCTGGGAAGGGGCAGGACCAGCGCAGCCGACCCGGACGGCCGGAGGGATGTCCCACGCTGTGCTGTGACGGCGGCCGGAGGCTGCCGCGCAGGGACCGCCCCGTGAGCCGGGCAGGACGCCGCACCAACACGCGCCGTCGGGGCTCAGCCACCCGGAGGCAGAAGAAGGAGGAGGAGGCGGCGGGCGCGGGGCCGCCCATCTCCCGCCCACTGCGGCCCGCCCAGGGCCTGCCCGCGCCGCCCGGGGCCGGCTCCGCAGCGGCGGCAATTGCTGCAGCCGCCGCCCGTGCAGTGCCGGCGCCGATGCCTCCTGCGGCGACCGCGGGGGGAAGATGGCGCCGTCCCACGTCCTCAAGTGCTGCCAGAGGGTGCTGGCCTGGGTGCCCGTGGTCTTCATCGCCCTGGTCGTGGCCTGGTCCTACTACGCCTACGTGGTGGAGCTGTGTGTGTGTGAGTGCGGGGACGGAGGGCGGGCGGGCTGAGAGCCGGGCAGGGGGACCCCGCGCCGCCCTGCTGGGGAGCTCTGCCCCGCGCTGCAGCACTGGGGAGCCCAGGGGGGTCACTTTTCCCTCGGGCGTTCGTTCGGAGCGGTCTTGTTCTCTCCCCCTCCCCCCCGCCCCACACCCCCCGGCCCGGGGCTGTCCCCGGAACCGGGTTGACCTGCCGCCTCCCGTCGGAGGGCGGGAAGGGGTCCCGGTGGGCTCTGCCCGTTCTGAGGCGCCTGATGGCGGCGGAGCCCCGGGGAGGGGTTGGGGGCTCTGGAGCCCGGGCGGGATTCCGTCTCACAGCTGCGGCTGCTCAGGCGACGTTTCCCCCTATTCTTTCTATTTCGCTCGCTTTGAGCCGATCTGGAACTTCCTCGCGTACCCGACAACTCCTTGAGCGCGTTGAGTTGTATTCCCCCCCACTCCCCTTTTAATTAACGTTGCCGGGGTCCGGTGTCACGGAGGTGTAATTAGGCTGAAAACATCCTCCCTAAGCGGGATTTGGGGCTTAGGGGTTTGTCGGGCTGCGTCAAGGCTGTGGTGGTAGGGTTCATCCTCGTGGAAATCTGATTTGTGGTCGGTGTCAGTCAGGATGATATGTACCCTGTTCTGTCTATAGGAGGAAATTAAGTCTGCTTCGGGAGGATGTTCACCCGTTCAGGGGAAATGGAGACGCACAGGGATGTGCTGCATTCACCAGCCTTGCTGGGGTTTGGTAGCAATGTAGGAAATCTAAGAAACACATCACTTGGTGCTCAGTATTTTAAAGCAAGGAAGGTAAAATATACCACAGAAGAGTGAAGAACTATTTTCAGCTATGTGCTTAGGTGTGCTTTTGTCCATATACTTCTGTTTCTGTGAAGTACTTGCTTTCATAACTCTGACTTGAAATAAAGCGCTCGAATGTACTTTGATGAAACCTGTAAAGATATCTGTTCTTTGGAAATAATCAGAATTGTTTGTTTGTTTGTTGCAATACTTAGTTTTCAGGCAACTTCTGAAATTCTGTCTCTTACAACCTTTCTGTTAACATATGTGGAATGGCATGTAGCATAAGCAGCAAGCAAATATTTGGACATAAAGTAGTAGAAATATAATTCTAAAGGAGTGCTTACTGAGGTATTACACGAAATGCTGACATGAAAGAGTTGCACCCAAATGTGTCAGATTGCTGTGGTTTAGTAGTCCGCTTGTTTGAGTAAATAGTGCTGTTATTTTTGGGAAATAGGGCTTAAAACTATAAACACTTGGAATCAGATTTTAGGTAGTCTCTAATACGGAGTTTGGGGGCATGGATTTAGAGCAGTGCTGAGGGGGCTGTGTAGAGTTCTAGACTTATATTTTACAGATGTGATATGAAGTCCAACATGATGAAAGGCAGACCGGGGTATATGTTTCTTTTCATCAATAAAGATCAGAAATTCAAGAGCCAAAGTAACTTGCCCAGGGTTGCACTGGTGCTCTCTGGCTGAATCAGGATGGATCTTCCATCTCCCAAGTCCCAGCTCTGTGCCCTAATCACAGAGTGGGTCAGGGCTGGATGCTGCTGAGTAATTTTGTCCAGAGATAAATCTTTGACCCCCATCTAATGGAAGACCTTTGCAGACACAGAGAAGCTGCGGAATCCTTCCAAATTCAGCAGGATTTCATTTGTGTGCAAACAGTTGAAAAGGCTGGCTGCTATTTATGCAAGAACTTTCACATCTATAAATCTGATTTCTAGACGTCTGACGCTTGCAAATCAACTTTATTCTCAGTGTCTGCAGATACAGGCTATTAGGAAAAAATGGTCATTCAGTAAGAAAATTACCTATTGATTTTTATTGCTGTTTCTGAATCCTACAGTTGTTTAATGTCAAAGTGATGGTTGCTGACCATGATTTGTTTTTCTATGACTTTTTTTCTGATCGATTTTTTTTAAATAATTATTATTCTTGCTTTTAACCTTCTGTTGAACTTTGTTTATGCATGTGATGAAAATTCATCTCAAGGGACAAGAAAGATGTATTTCAAGCGTTTTATGAGGTTTTGGGTTGTTCCTCCCCCCAATGCTCTTCTGTTACTCTGTTTGAGTTCCAGCATGGAGAGGATTTAGAGCACAACAGTTTTCTGTTTCTCTTGGCAGGTATGTTTACTTTCTCCCTGTACTCCATGTTTTATTTTGGTTTGAAAACTACTGCAGTGTGCACTATGAAGCAAGGACTTGCCTTTAATGCGCTGTTAATGAATGAAGTGGCAGTCTCAGCATATGTGCCCATATAGCAGGTGCAGAAGTGGGGCTTATGGCCTGTTGTGCATCTGGGTGAGGAAAAGACAGATGGAACAAGGAAAGTTTTGTAAGGGAGGAGGTGAAACAGATCAACTTACTTGAGTAAAACAGAAATTACAACCACCCAGGTGTCAGTGTTTTTTCCCAAGGTTATTGTTAAAGGTTAGCAGATTGTTAAGATCTGATGCTAGTAAGGAAACAGGAAGAAAGAAAGGCTTTGTGTTCTCCCCAACTATTTCTTCTATCCTGTTATAGTGCAGTTTTTTTCTCAAGTCCCAGCCTTGTATTAAGGGTTAAACATATGTATTCAGTTCTTCTACTGGGAAGCCAAGATTAATGCAGTAGTATAAAATACTCTTAATCAAAGTAAAAAATGGTTGTAAAGCTGAGATTGCTTTCTTTTACATGTCACCCTTTTTCTTTCAGTTTTGCTTCACTGTAGAACTTGCCCCACCCTCCTGCACTGGGACATTCCCATATTGCTCAATGTCCTGCTGCTGGTGGTTCAGGGCCTTGGCCCCGCTCTGTAATTCACCACCGGCATGTATTTACTTGGCTATGCTGCTTCTACAACCATGAATTATATTACTTATGTGCTGCCTGTGAGCACCAGGAAGGAATGATGTCGGTGAGGCGAAAGGAGGTTCTCAGTGTGAGCTGTTCTGTTGTTCTATAGAGACTGCCTGCACTGGTGTATTTCTCTGAAGCGTTGCTGGGCCAAACTGGTGAATGCTGGCTGTTTGAGACCACTGCTGCTGTGTAGCTGTGATCCATCTGGTAATCTGGCTACTGACCAACTGGAAAGATGGCAACAGCCATTTCTCACCAAATGCGTGGAAGTTGAGGAAACTGTTGTGGAAAAACTCTGTGAACGCATATAGCTGAAGAAAATGGAAACGACTCGAGGCAGTGACTTATTCAGATTTTCTTTAAATGCTTTAAATTAGAAAAGCGTGAATTAGTGCTTTCTTAGTAGATTGGTTTTTTCTTTCTAAGTATAACTTGCACGGAGCTCTGTATGCAAGAAAACACCTAGAAATACATAGTGGGTGCTGCAAAATGGCTTTTCATTAGTTTAAAACCACTTATTGTTTTCCTTCTCCTTGTCAAAACATGTTTTGCTTTTAACGTTGCCTTCGTAAACAGTGGTGGTATTATATTGTTAATGAATTGAACTGATTCTTTCTGCTTACCACATCCCCTCAGAAGGTCATGTTCAGCATGACCAGAGCTCTTCTCATGGGGCTCATTTCACTTTTGGGTGACTTGCCTCTCACTGCCTATCCCACCATTCTCCAATCCCTTTTGTAGGTGAGCAGCTTAAATACCAACTGGCTACACCTTGATTAGAAGTCACTGTTCTGATGTACACAGCAGAAGCTGGTGGATGAAGCCAGGCTGTTTCATACAGGCACCCCTTTTTTTTTTTTTACTAGGATGCTTGCAGAATTTGGTAGTACAGTGTGCACAGAGAAAAAGAGAAAGATGTTAACTTTGGCTGAGTTGCCTGCAGATTGTAATTAAGGTGTGTTAGCTGGCCTTATTTAAAAAAAAATAAACAACTTGTAAAGAAAACAGGTAGCGTTTTGTTTCTATAGCTAAAATTGTATGTTGTCATCCTGACTCTTCTCCTGGGTGGCGTTCTAAGGAGAACTGCTTGTTTTATGAACATACTAGTCTTGTATTCGTGTTTCCGTGCTTGAAACACCTCAAAGTCTGGAAGGCAGTGACTTCTGAAAGATGTGAGAGTAAATTATTTTGTCTAGTTCTCAACATCTAGTTCCTGAGCACTTTGCTTTTTTAATGTCTAATATGTCTCAAATCTTGGTAAACAGCAGTTTGTAACTTGGGATTCATAATTTAGTGTTACTGGTGCACATTTAACTCCTTCACTGTTGTATTGACTGCAGTAGCCCTTTTAAGCAGGAAGATAGCTCTGATTTCCCCAAAGCACATGAGAAACACTCAGTGATGTGTTGTAATGCACCCATTTGAAGAATCTGTTGTATAAACAGAAGGCAGGTAATTCCATCTGCCTCCTCTGGAAGAAATCTCTACTAAAAATGTTAATGCAGCAGTTAACAAGCAGAGTGATGTGGTACAAACAGCAGCAGCTCAGTAACCTGATTTCTGACAGCAGCAATGGGATCGGCACACAGGTACAGCATTGGTATGGTGTGTGCAAAGCCATTCCCATTGGAAAAGGGGTTCTTCTTCAAGAGCTAGCTAATAGCTAACTAATTAAGCACATTAGATTATTAGTAATAGTTAACAGTGCTTACGTGCCTTGTGAATTTCAAAGAATAAAAAAACCTGCTTTGGATGCACTTAGTTCTGTTGTAGTGCCTTGGCCCGAGCATGCCTCCTGTCATCTTAAGTGAGAGCCTCTTCTCTTGTTATGAATAAGTAGAATTCCTTGTGAGGTGCTCAGACTGGATACAAGTGTATTGGAAAACCAGATGCTTAGCTTGAGCAGAAAGATTATCAACATTCTTATTTGGTTCTTCTTTGGTCCTATTGCTTTATAGGGACGGGTGGCCATGTGCCCTTTATATGGTATGAAATCTGCTCACTTGGCATTCTCCTACTGGAGAGAAAAAAAAAAAACAACACAACAAAAATACCATTCCAAGAGCAGGAGCTCAGCCTGGTTTTGGGGAAATTGTCTTGTGTCTCTGCCTTTCCTCTTCTGCCTGCTCTGCACCCTGCCCGCTCCCAGCCCCCTGTGCAGTGAGCAGACCCTGCCCTCCAGTGTCGCGTTTCCCTTTTATTTGCTAAACTGTTCCCAGCGGCGCTGCATGTTTGTATCTCTCTGTGATCTCTAGTCACCGGTTGGTCAGGAAGCACGGTGTGCAGGCCGGTCTGGGGTTGGTCTGCCTGTCAGTGGGCTGGATGGAAAAGCGGAAAAGTCTGAAAAGGAAAAGCTGTGCAACCATTTCCTATCAGTGAGCGTGCAGCCAGTCTGTTCTACCTATCCAGCTGTTCTGGTGAAATGTACAGCTATCCACTGGGCACGAGATCTCCACCGAGCTCCCAGAGTTGGTCTAAATTGGCCATTGGCTGCGATGGCTTTGGAGCAGGGTTTTAAGGAAGGCAAGGAGCTGTGCACAGCCATCTGAGCCAGTGCAGGAGCTGTGATGTGTTACTGTCCTGCGGTAGTTGTGATCAGCGCTGCCTTCACTGGGGCATTTCCTCCTCACCTTCTAGATGTGGCCCATGAAGTTTTTGTTCTTAGTCTGAAAGGGCTGGGGTAGTATGAGACGATTTAGGTGAAAAAGAGGGAAGGGAGGAATCCCAGTTGCCTGTGTAAACATGAGTCTGTAAATGCTCAGGGTTCGTCCAGTCAATATATTTGTGTTAATCCAAGTATTTATTGAACTGTCTTAACAACTGTTCAGTAGCTGGTTTGAGATGTGTTTTCATTCCCAGTGTTACAAACACTATTCCATTTGGAGTATCCATTTTGTTAGCATGTGTGATGTCTGGCAGGAACATTTGACAGGTAATGACAGGCACTGTCCTGCATCAGCTGAATCAGTACTGGATGGCTCTGAGTGTAAGAGGAGCAATGCAGCCCCAACAAACACATCTGCTCTTCAAGCCACTTCCATAATATCACTTTCTGTGCTGTTGCCGGATTGTTTTCTGTGGGGCGCCCTTAACTCCTCCTGTCCAGTGCCAGGAAAGAAAAAAGACCTTTCCACTGCTTTTCCCCCACCCCCAGTCTGTGCAATGCCTCCTGTTGGAACCTCTGTCTCTTCTTATCTGTGCTAAAAATCAAGTTCCTCCTCTGCAGCATATCAAGCATCTGCTTATCCTTTCTTTCAAAAGACCAAACGGCTCATCTGTTCCTCATTTGCATTCTCTTTTGACTATTAAAATTGTGTTATGGGTACAAGATTGTCAAAGAGAACTTGCTCACAAGATCAGTTGATCATGAGAGCAGCATGCCTTGCCTCTGCAGTTTCTGTAACGCTCTCCCTCTGATGCTATATATGGTGCAGCACTGAATTAAATGGGAAACATTGAGCCATTTTGATCATGTGATTTACAGAGTGATCAAGTGTGGTTTCACACGGGTTTTCTTGTTTGTGCTTTTCGGGTTGTGTGTTCTGATGTCTGTCTCCAGAGAGAAAAACTCTTATTTAGAGATGAAAGCAATAATTCAGTGGGAATTAGGCAAGCTACCACTGCAGAGACAAGGAAACGTAATTTAGATGAAATGTGAGGTTGTTCCTTGAAAGGAATAAACTTGATTTGTTTGAAGTGAACTAGACAGAGTTACTTTATAAGCTGATTTACGATTGTCTGTGTTAAATTCTAAACTGCCATTAAATGCCTCAGCCACAGTTTCTTCTTAGCGTGCGTGTGGAGAACCCATTACCGTGCTGCTGCTCTTGACAAGCAGCCATTGCTTTTAGGTCTGTCAAATTTGGATTGAAAGAGAAGCGAAGTGTATTTGTTTCTGTTCTGATCTGAAAATCTGGTCAGTAACATGGAATTCTGGGGAGGAGTTAGTTTGTTTTTTAATAATAGCTGGAAAAGGCAGCAAGTTGAGCATAGGCTTTTTGTAGAGATCTTGTGTCTGTATATTTTAATCATTTTAATGCACTACTTAAATTTCATGATTTTCTCTTTTTCAATATTAAAATTTACAAAAAGCTGGAGTTCAGCCTATTGATTGCACAAAGGGATATTACTGGCTGTGTTACAGGATTCTCTGCTAGAATAATGCAGTGACTGGTGCAGAGGATGGGTTGAACATTTTAAATAATTCATAATTTAGACGTTTAACAAAAGAAAGAGCAAAAGCCAATTGAGCCAATTGCTTATCTTCTCTCTTTTGTTTGGCTTTTCCTCCTGACATTCTCAAACTTGGAATGATCCTGTGTTTCTCCCATCTTCCCAAACGTGCAGAGCAACTGGAGTCTACTTTGCCAAGAAGCTGTTGGGAGAAGGAAAGGCATGACTGCAAGCAGACAGTGAGGTCTGGGAGAGCTGTGGGGCATGTGCAGGGCGTGAGCTGTGTGCAGCTGTGCCTTGGCTCCCACCTGCTGTGCCACAGTGCTCTCTTCCCTGCATGACTTCTCTCAGTCTGCAGACAAGCAGCTGCACCTCCTGATCCCATCCCAGTTCACATTTCCGTGTAGCTGCTGGGGAAGCCACAGCTTTGAAGGGCTGATCTAATTATCCTTTTCTTATCTAATTATTATTACAGAGGCAATAATTTGTTGTTCTTTACAGACATTATTTCTTATTAATTCACCACTCTCCAGTACTTCACTTGCAAATGTAGGTGCTCTTGCAGCTGTGTCACTACATGTGACGTCCTAGAAGGATGGCAGCAGAAGTCAGTCTTCTTAGTAGGAGTGATGCATACATCAAAACTCCTCGCTTGCTTCTTGCTAGGCTGCTTGCCAGTCCTGCCATTCCATCTAGTGCTTTACCCTGGGAGCCCTAAATGCATCTCTGAGGTGTAGCAGCAGCACTGCTTCTTTGCTTGGCACACGCTGTTTTAGATTTGTGGCAGTGCAACTGACCTTTCACTGAGCTCTGAGTTAATGCTTTCCAAGAACATGTGGTGAGAGGTCAGCAGGCAGGTGTTGGTTGCTGGTGGTTTGTTCCCTTTCGGGGTGGTGGGGAGAGATCAGGAGATTAAGGTGTGAGGGGCTTTTTTGTTTGTTTGAGTTTTTGTTTGTTTTTGCTTTAACCTGTATTTACTGAATGAGGGCTGTATGGGCAATAGATTTTATTCTTTTGTATCTTTGCTTTTCCTCCTGCCTCTGGAGTACTTTCAGACCTGTAGTATGGATCTTTTTGGAGCATCCAAAAATCCCTCTGTGGTGGCTCTGGCAGTCTTTGTGCTGCCTCTTGTTTTGTTCATGTTCCTAGGTGGCCTAGCAGTCAAATAAGATCTGCTGGGGGGATGGAGGGAAACAAGTCTTGTCCTCAAGCCAAAACTTTCTGTCCTGTTATCCTGGATGTTTTCTCCTTTTCAGCATTTGCTTCTTCTGTTGTATTTCTGTGAGCATTGCTGGTTTTTTTTCTTTTTTTTCTTTTTTTTTTCCCAAAGAAACATAAGGAAGAAGCTGCAGTCAAGGTTTATCTCAAAATTAAACCTTCCTTAGGTTGAAGTGAGAGTGACATTTTGTTTTGCCAGAACAAGCAGCAAAGCCTCCAGCATTAAAAGGTGACAGCATTTGTTATCAACCAACTTGATGAGCTGTACATGGACAGAATCTTAAAATTGCCATGTACTGCCTTTGAACTCTTATCTGTTCTTTAAATACTTTAATAATAAAAATAATATTCTATTAAATATCAAGATTTACAAGTTCTAATGATTTTCCCATCATTAACTTCGCTCGCAGCTAATAGATGTGGATTTAAATGATGTGTTTTTCACAACAAAACTTTAAAGAAGTTTAATGGGCTTACAAGTGTGGCTTTCTGATACCTTGATGGGAGTTTGTGGAGGCTACATTACTGACTGCTATGTTGTTAATGTGTTGCTGGCAGAAAATGAGCTCTCTTCATCATAGACACATCCATATTTAAACTCAAGTGGCAAAGATCAACCAAACCTATCCAACAGCACTAAAAAAAGATGGAACTTAATTAGAAGAATCTGGTGACGTAATGCATGTGAGTGGGTTGCTTGCTGGATAGTTTGATTTCTCCCATTATTTGATGAACTTGACAGCAGCAAAATCTTTCTTTCAGAAACCAAGTGCTGAATACTTTTTGATGAGATTTACAAAGAGATTTTTATCCACAGAGTTTTGCAATGAGATTTTATCCTAATGCTAGTAGAAGGACTGGCTGCAGGGCCAGAAATGAAGTAAGGAGGCAATTGATTTTAGAAGAACTTGAAGCCAAATGCAGAGACGGATGGATATCTTGCCAACAAAGCTGAGGCCTACAGTCAGCCCACAGTTCTTTTGCCATTTGGTGACTGTTTGTGTCTGAAGGTTGCAGCAGCTGTCTGGAGTTTGCACTCCCTGCTGGCTGATCCTTCTGCACACCTTTGATAATGCCTCAGAACTTGTTTGGAATAGTTAAATAAAGTCAGTTTCTCTATTTTCTGAGAACTAGACTGGAAGTAAATGGATTTACTAGAAGCAGCCAGAACCATAAGGCACTCAGCAGGTGTAGGTGGTTACAGCCATAAAGAGTAGTTTTGGGCTTTTTTTTCCAAAAAGAAATGATTACCCTACTTGAAAAAATCTTTTCAGAAAACAAATTGTATGTCGTTGGGTTATATTGTTTACTTTAAATGTAGTGATGGTTTCTAGTATTACCTGCAGAGCAACTCATGTTGTGGAGGACAGCTGCCCAACACCAGCTGCCATGCTCTGCCCGCAGTAGCTGATGCTCTCATTTGTGTCTCAAATCTCTTGCAAGTGTCCTCACAGAATTGCAGGGGTTGGAAAGGACCTGAAGAGATCATCGAGTCCAATCCCCCTGCGCTCCTTAACCACAGAACCAAGTGGGGTTACTGCAAAGTGAAAAGGCCATTTTATAAATACACAAATACTCGAGTGTAGTTTTACAATGAGCTTGATTTGGCCCAAGTGTCAGTACCCCTCCTTCAATTGTAAATGTAATTAATTTGTTCTGAGGACATCAGCTCAGGTGCTTCTGACTTTCCATGTTTTCTCCCATTCCTTCTGTGTCAGAAGGAGCGCATCGGACTGCCTTGTGCAGCTAATAGCTCTCTTTGTCTTGAAGAAGAAACTAGGCTTTCTTTTGGCTTTATAGAATAGCTTGAAGGCAATATTGAGAACAACTTAATGCAGAGCTTCCAAACTGCTGGGCAATAAAGCTGTTATTGTTATGATAAAGTGGGGTTTTATTTTGGAGGAAAAATCTGAATGAAGAAAGTCCAATTATTCTACTAAGTAGCTAAGAAAACCATGCTGAAGTAATGCTGAGGTTTAAAATCAATCAAAATGCAAATAGAACGAGCAGTGGCACTGGTGATTAAATAGCTGAAGAAAATCAGGTTGCATTGGCTTTCTTTGGGCAATTATGGTAAATCAGAAGTGAATAGAGCTTTTCAGGGAATAGAGCTTTTTGGAGACAACAAACCTGGTATGTTGCTGCAGCCTGATGCTAATGTTGGATGCTATTTCCAGAAAAGGCCCTGAGTTACTCAGGCTGCTGCAGCTCGCAGTGCTGTGTCTCATTGATTCCTGGCGTGGCCATGAGCGTGGGGCTGTGAGCTTAAGACTTACTGACACGTCTTCCTACATGCTAACCAAGTGTAGCATCGAACTTTGAAGTCATTTAAAATATTTAAACACTCTCAGTAAGAACCATTATGAGACCCTTGGTTTAAATGGTAAGAGTATTTTGTAGAGGCAGAAGCAGGGGGTCTTGGATAGGATGCTGTGGGTTTCCAGAAGTTGGCTGCCTTTCTGTGTTCTTGAGCTGTGACATTGGGAGCACAGAATTTGCTGTTCCCACAGTGTGCGGGAGAAATCTTTTCAGTTGTCAAAGCTTAATTCATTGCTAAATGTAGCTTGGTACCCAAGGAGTATTTTGTATCAATTATGCCAATAGCCCCACTTGTATTGATGCACATATGCTCTGCACTGAAGCTGAAAAAGACCTTGCATGAATGAATGCCTTTTTTCTTTTGTGATAAGAGAACATTTCCTGGGCAGCAAGCCTCTGTCCTCCCTAAATTAATTGCTATAGTTTAAGAATTGTCTTAATATTTTCTTAACCATACAACCAATTGTAGCCATGGCTGAGAGCAAATAACAGAAGATGTCTGCAGTGCGTCTTGTACTGCTGTATTTGAAATGTTACCACATCTTATCTTTCCCTGTGAGTATTCTTCGAGTTCTGCAGCAATAAACGTCACAAACACACTAAATTTGGTGGCAATGATGCTGGCAGGAGCCAGCACCAGATCAGCCTGCATGCAGCAAGGTGTAACTTCTTACACCCCTGCAGCAGAGATGTCCGGCATGTGTTGCTGCCTTAGAGCTGGGCCTGGTATGCCCATGCTGCCCATGTGCAGGCACGTGGTGGGTTAAATAAATGTTACCTTCTGAATGATTTGGCAGTGTGTTGTGGAGAACTGGAGATCCTGAGGTTTGTTTGTTTGCTTTCTTTGAAAATCAGTCTAGCAGTGTGTGAAGCTAAAACAGGGCTAGGTCCTTGTGACCCAAACTTATGCAGAGATTGTTTGTTCCAGCTGGTGGCAAGACCTGTAATGCAGCTCCTGGCCGCCACAGCCTTCCAGCAGAGACCTGGCAGTGTTTTATTGTGCTGGCTTTTGGCCACGTGGTGCTGTCAACTCGGTTGTCTTGAATCATTTGTCTAAAAACAACTCCCTGCTGCTGAGGGAGGAACGCACTGCTGGGTGCCTGCCTATCAGAAAATGAGGAAGAGCTCGGTGTGGGAAAGTCACGGAGCTTTGGGAGAAGTGCTGAGGTGATACAGACCTCATTCTGTGCCACTGCCCCTGGGTCTGTGATGCAAGTGTGTTTGTTCGAGGAAATTGACTCATCATCTGCCCCAGTTACCTCAGTAAGTGGTATTTCTGCCATATTCTTTTGAATGAGGAAGGTCTGCATTTGCAAACAGGAATTACATGACTATAAATCCAAGTTGTATCCTCCAATTAAACACCCTTCTCTGAAGAAGCACAAAGTTAGATAACATAAGTGGTGCTTGCCTTTGCAGGCATGGTAATGCCTCAAGGAAGTTTCTGTTGGGTTTCAGTCTGGTAACTCCTCTAGTGAAGGAATGAAGTTGCACGTTTAGCACTTTATTCTGTCCACAGGGAAAGTCAGCCAAAATGTGAAGATGCTCTTGAGATTCTTGGGGAGGCTGTGATACCCCAACTATAACTGCTGCCAGGAGGCGCTGTGCAGGGAGGAAGGGCACATAGCACAGCAGTAACAAGATCAATCTTCTTCCTTTTCTCTACTTCTGCTGTTGGATTTCATGGTCTGGAAATCACACACCTGGCTCTCAAAGAGTGGCTTGGACTAGACAATGCCTTTTAGGAAGTGTGGATATGTCATGTGTGAGTTTTGTGGAGAGATTTTTTGCTGTTCAGTTTTCCTTCGAGGTTGAGGGCAAACGTGTTTTCCTTTAGCTTACTTTGGTAGGTTTCCTTAAAACCTTTTCCGAGGCTTTCTGAAGCTTACACCTCTGTCACCAGTGCTCCAAGAAGAATCCTTCTGACAAATGGCATCTTTCTCCAGTGCCATCTGTTTATAACATCCCTATGTCTGCAGAATTGTTTCCTGTGATATTCTGTAGGCTTCTGCCTCTGTGATTCATGTGACGTAGGTGAGATGGAAGATAACAGGCAGCAGTGCAAAGCTACAAGGAGGCATAAGGGAGAACTGAAGGAAGAGGTGTCTTCACTGCTAAGGGTGATAACATCTAAATCAAAATTTAGGCAACTTTTTCCTATGCTAAAGTCAAACCTGGAACTTCTGTTGCTCTTTCATGTTGACCAAGTTAGAAAGTACATTTCAATACAGATTATTAAAAGGCTGGGTTGTGTGTTTGGGGAGTTGGCATTCTGTAGAAAGACGACTCACATGCTCAGTTTTGCATGCTGCTTATTGCAGTGACTCTGCAGCATGGAGAGCTGCAATGTAAGCTGCCAGTGCTGCAGGGGCAACACGTTAGGCTGTTTATTCCCAGACAGCTTGCAGCAGCCCAGGGATCTGTGTAGGCCAGCATCCTTTTCCTTACAGGCAGACTGTCCTGAGCCTTGGTGAGGGCAATTGGGGAAGATCTGAGATAACCAATGGGCAGCTCTGCACTGCAGCAGACAGGTGGGACTGCACAGAGCTGTAACACGGAGATGCTGAATCCTTTGGAATTACAAGGCTGCTCAGTGTGCTTATGAGTGTATGCTGCTCAGCTTTGCAGCCATGTGAGCTGCAGCCTTCACTGTCTAATTGTATTTTTATCTTTCCCTAGCAGTATCTTGCTGGAACTCTTTAAGGCTTCTCTAGGAACCAGAAACCTAAAAAGCCAATCCTAAGAATACTTTTGCTCTCAATTTTCTTTTATAGCTAAGCAGTAGATGACATGGATATATATCTTGAAATTCTCCAAAGAAAGGCTGGTTTGTGGCACTTACATTTCTGAAATATGGACTGGTTTGTTTGCTGAAGGCATTAACTTGTTTTAATGCACCTAATGTAATAAACTGTGCCGTTGTATCCTGAGGGTAGTGTGTAAATCATATGCAATGCTTATTTTGTTCAAGAAAGGAATAAGCAAAAAGGCAGCGCTGCTTCATTTTTCCCATCCAGTTTCCCCAAACAAAAAATGTATTTCAGAATTGTTTAAAGTTGAAACTGATATAAATTTCAATGGAGATTGACAGCAAGGCCTAAATACTCAGAAGCAGCAGAGAAAAAACCCAAAACCAGGGAGGTGAGCTTGTAACTGAAGCAGCAGGCTGAGGATGGTGGGATGTGATGGCAGTGCTGTGTTCTGTTTTCTTCCTTAACCAGAGTTCAAAAGCTGAAATTGATTTCTTGATGGCATAAAGCTGCTTGTTACGTTGCCAGCCTAGCAAACACTTACAGGTCTCTTTTATGTAAAGATTAAATATTAACTTATTTAAAGGGAGGTTTAACTGGAGTGATTTCACAGGGTCTTTATGTGATGATTTCCATTTGCTGAGTGACTTTGTACAAATACTTGGATTGCTCTTCGTTGAGTCCATCTGACAGCAGGAATAAAAGGCAAGGAATAGTAGCAGAATCCTATAACTTCTGAGGCAAGAGAGAACTAGCTGTCTTATTTATTTAATTTAAGGATGACAGGAAAGAATGAAAATCACATGTATTTTAGGGTTCACTTTTACCTCAAACTGCAGGAGTTCGCCAAACTACAATTGTTTTCCTAAGGGACCAATATAAGTATGAGAAAATTATCTTCTTGGTTCCTTAAAGCTACGATTAATTTTTATGAAGTTTATCTAGAGGTTTTTTTTAAATGAAGTCTCACAAGTGATAAGATCTTAAGCTTCTCTCTGTGTGTAAAGGCTGTTCAGCACTTTAAGTCCTTAAGCATCAAATTTGGCTCAGCATTTAGCTCTGTACTGAGAGCAGAAATGAGGTTAACAGATTATGGAATGCTTTAACCGGAATTACCTAGGAAGAAATGAATCTGTTTTTATAGATAACACTGTTCTCACAACCCATTAGAGAATAATTAAGAACTTTTTTATATTTCTTGTCTAAGGAAATGCATGTTTGTCCAGCTGTGAGCAAGATGTTAAAATACATCAGGAGCCAAAGGCAAAGCTTACTGTAATGTACTTTTAGTACTGTTGTTAATTTATTTTTTTTAGTTAAGCAAACAACTCTATGTAGCAAGGTTGTTTTAACTTTCTCCTTTTTAATGGTTTTTATATTTGCGTTGTTTAAAAACTTTAACGCTGATGCAGAACTGGAGAAATAACACTTTAGTAAAATTTCAACCCAAAACACAGGATTTACTCTGAATATAACTTGAGATCTGTATGATACAGCGGAGCAGTTCTTGAACTGTTTCATGATGCAGTTGGACTTGTTCTTGTATGCATGTACATACTTTACAGGTATGTGTGTTTCAGGTGGGCTTTTCTGTGTGAGTTGTATCCTACTTTTAGACAGAAACACAAGAGGAGGTTGTGCAACTGTGCACATCAAAAATGTACTAACTAATGTGAAATTATGCTGTTCTTTAAGGTTATCCTCCTTTAGTTGAAGTAGAGGCTTCCATGGATAGACAAGACAGAGTGTACTTCAAGGAGTGGGGAAAAAAATCACTGACATCTGAACAAACAGGGCTCAGCCTGTGCATTGAAGTATCACCTCAGTATGTCTGTGACTATAAAAAGAATTACAGTTGTGTAATATGGCTGCAGGCCCCTTTGCCATAGATACCTACAGGTAAGCAAGACTCATGCTGTCTCTGTGACCAGAGTAGCTCTGAAGTCTGTAATACATCCTGAAGCCCTTTGAATTTGTGTCTCTATTGTGCATCAGGAAAAAGTTCTTTTGAGCTGACGCACAGACTGAAGACTACAAATGTCAGTGCTGAGAGAGAGGAGGCCACGTGGAGCAGGTGGATGGCAGCAGGCAAGGTGTGCTCTGACCTTTTGCTCGTGTTGGTGACCAGAAGATTTAATTTGCCATATCGGATGTCAGGAAGGGATCCCTTCTTCATTGAATTTCAGGAATTCAGTGTCTAGGGAAGAGACTCAGCAAGGCGCATGGTGCAGAGTGTTCCAATGAGTACAGCTGCTCGCTGACCAACATCTTATTCAACAATGGGCTTTTGAGGTTTTGGAGAACTGTGAGTGCAGGAGAATGTACCAGCCAGGTAGTACCCAAGGCAGATTTCAACAACAGAATTTGCTGTTGGGATAAAAAGAGATGAAGTTGCAGAAGTCAAGGAAGTAGAGAGTTTCTAACTGTGCCTCAGGAGTTCAGGTTAAAAGAAAAAGAAAGTCAAACAGCTTGTGACAAGGGAAGAGAGGAGTGGTGGAAATAAACTTAGAGATTACATGCAACTCGTACAGTTTCACAGGGACTTCTGTCAGAACTTCATTTATCTCATTTTGTTCTTTCTTGCTGTATGTCTGTTGGCCTGGTTCCCAGTGTGCTTCAGAAAACATGCTGGATGCATATCTGAAGGGTAGCCTGTATAAATTATGTTCTAATTCTCTTAAAAGGAGTATCCTCAGATGGTTAAAGCAGGGGACTGGATCTCTTCAGCTATTCCATGACTCACCAAGCCTTAGAGGGTGGCAGGAGGAATCCTGTTTTACCCAGAAGTGTGTAGGGAGGCTCTATTAACACCTGAAATATGCTTTGGAATAAGTGAGCATCTTGTGTATCTCACTTCTAACCAAATTTTTTGTTCAGTACAAATTTACTTACCTTGTATCTTTTTTTTTTCTCTTCCAGTTACTATTTCTTCAACTGCAGAAAAAGGTAATGCTTTTTAATTATTTTTGTTATGAGTAGTTTTGTTGTACGTGAGTTTTAAGGGATGTAGTATTTAAATGTGCTTGGTGTGTGAGCTCAGTGTTAAGTAGCTTATTGCTAAGAAACAAGGTAAATATTATGAGGATGAGTATATTGAGCTGCTTGTACCGCACGCTTGGTGTGATGACAAGACCTGTGAGTATTATGATTTAAGTGCGCAAATATTTTTAAATGCGTACCTTCTGAGAACAGAAGAAAGAAGGAACTGCAGCAGTCAGTTTTCTGCTTATTCCTGAAAGGATGATGTGTATTCATAGAATCACCAAGATTGGAAAAGACCTCCAAGATCATCCAGTCCGACCGTCCGCATTCCACCAATATCTCCCCGTTAAACCACGTCCCATAGGACCGTGCTTGAATGTTTCTTGAACGCCTCCAGGAATGGTGACTCAGCCACCATCTGAGCAGCCCATTCCGGTGCCTGACCACTCTTCTTGCTATCACTCACCTTACTGTCCTCCTTGTATCCCGTGACTTGAAGAATTGTTCTACTGTTGGCTGTTTTCCAGCAGCTTACCAAATTCCTCAGAACACCATTCCTCAGGACTGGTTAGAGCTGTGCAAAGTCACTGCTATTTCAAAGGAGTCTATACAGTATTTTACATTTCCAGGCAAAGTGGTTAAGGCTTTGGTTTGACAAAATTGCTTAACACTGAGTATTGTCTTTAGCAAGCATGTGTCACAGTGAGTGTATTTACAGAGATTCAAACTGATCAGAGAAATTCTAGCATTCTTGTTTTGCCAGTTCTTTTAGTTGTTGTCAGAAACTGGGCTGAAGAATCACCCAATTCCAGAATTTCCAAGCACTGTGTAGAAACACAAATGATTGGGATGTTTGGAAATTCATTTCAGCTTGTGAGGGAACACAAGTGGGTTGTCATGGTCTTATATTAAGCATAGGTTTACCCAGAAAAGGCTGCCCTCAAAGCTGAGACCACTCAACTCTACAGAAGAGGCTCTCATCTCTTTAAATATTTTTGCAAAAAAGCATGGAACTTGAAAGTAACCCATCAGTTCACTTCCTGGAGGGGAGCACCCAGGAGAAAACTGCAGAGTAACCCTGCTGCAGTCTGTCTGCTTTTATCTTCTAAAGAGGAGGTGAAAGAATGGGAAAACCTCCAAAATAAACTGTAAGCTTTTTAAGATGGGAGCAGTGTCAGCTTGTTTTTTTTATCACAAAGCACAGCTGGGCTTCATTAAAACTGCAAAGAATCCTGCAGATGGCTGCTGTGCTTTTACTTTCTAGTTTAACTAGAAGTGAAGTTTCACTTTCTAGTTTCTTTTAGAAGTGCAAGGCTGTGTTTCTGTTAAAGTGTGGTAGAGCAGTGACATCGATGTAGTGTAACTGGATCTCTGCTTTAATTCAAATGCAATGCCTGCCTGATCAAATCTAGCAGAGAAGAAAAATACTTGATTAATTAATGAGACAGGTGGTATCTGTGAAATGTGCTTCTTAGGCTTTGGAAAGCAGTCACTTGCATGCTTTTTTCACCTTCAGTTCTGTAGCATATCACAGGTACCCTGCATGCATGAATTTCTTTACAACGGAGATGCATCTTTAAAATGAGATGTAAAATTGTTTTTCATCTGAAATGAGACTTCTCGTAAGCTCTATCAAGTTCTTAGAAGCCAACTTCCAGTAACCAGGAAACAACGTTAGAAGAGTCAGATGGCCAAAGTACCACTAACATTGCAATGTAGATTAATGATATGCATCTTAGCAAATATGTTTTCCAGTGTGCTGTGTTCAAATCTTCTTACTACCATTTTAATTACAACTTGTAATTCAATTACTGGTGATTTCTTTACCCCATTAAGGCTAATTGTTTCTCTGTCCTTTTGTTTTCGTATTCTTGTGTAGATTTATGTCCATTAGGGTAGGGGAATAAAGTCAACCCTCAGTCTCTCTTACCAATGTAATTTGGTTCTGTTAAGTATTGTTAGCTCTAAAATGTGACTGTCTTTAAAATGATGTTAAAAGTGACTAAGAAAAAATTGTTAGGAGTAAATCTTAGGAGGGCTTAGCATGACTTCAGAGGATATCTTATGACATTGTCTTCCTGAGGGCTTAAACTATGGTCTGATACATGTCAGTGCCTTCAGAAAGAAGCTGTTTAATTTGGTCATAGCATGGCATCAAGAATCTTGGATTCCCTACCCAGAGCTGCTTCAGGACTCTTAAATCTAGCGAAACTGGCAGATGTTGGGTTTGAGTTATTTGATAATCTGTCTTGCAATTACAAGAAAATGAACTGAATGGGAATGAAGCCAGGAATTGTATTTGGAACTGATGCAGGAGGCTTTATGGAGTAGTCTCAGAGGGGGTACTGCTACCCAAAGGGTAGGTAGATTGACTGCCAAAGCCAAGCCATCAAAAAATGACCTTTGCACAAACTCATTTCTCAGGAAGCACTGGCAGAACACCTATTTGTGACTGTAGTAGGAATGAATGATGGCATGGAAGTGGGAAAAGAAACAAGAGTTGACTCAGTGCAAGGCCAGTACAGACTGCCAGCTGAAGGCATATACTCCTCAATGGGTGGTGCCCCACTTCGCCTGCTTGTCTTTGCATGTAATGACAGCACCAGGTTGCAAGATCTTGGTTATTGCAAGAGTACAGGAGCCCTTTAACAGCTGCCTCTTTCTGGTAAACGCTGGTTGCATTGCCACAGATGTATGCCCTTGTTATTGGCATATTTACAGCCTGTGACTTCAAGGTTCTGTTGTTTATGGAGTATTGCATGCACTAAAAATAAACCTTCAAAAGAACTAGGATTCTGGGGTTGATTTTTATGGACAGAAGTAAACTTTGCTGTGCCCTCCCCTCTTTTCTATTCAGCTCTTCTCACTCTTTTTTTTTTTTTTTTTTCTCCCCAAAGCTTTGATTTGTGCAGCTGTTCTCACTGAGATTTGAAGTCTTCTCTTTTCTTGTTATCTCACATTTTTAAACTGCTTACCCACATTATGTTTGAGTCTGTATAGCATGTAGAGCCCCATTTCTAATTATGTAGCTCCTAGTACAGCCAAACATGAGTTCTCTCCTATTGGAAATAAAATTCAAGTGACAACTTCAGGATAGTTTTAGAAAAATTGTTAATCTAACTAATTGAGTTCTACAGTTGAAAATTTGCCAAGTCTGTCTTGGCAGTAAAGTTGGAGGAGTCAGGAGTGAAGGTAAAGAGCAGAATTGTCTGAAGGAAGCACAAATGCTATTTTTGGTGGTGGTGTTCTGTTTTGCTTTTTCTCTTTTTATTGTAATGACCAGTGACAATCTTGGGAAAAAAAAGGATAAATTAAGACTTTGTCTTTTGTGACTGGATACATGCTTTTTTTTTTTTTTTTTTTAAGCTTATGGAAGTTTTTTAAGGTTAAGGGTCTGTTCTGCAATCCATTAAGGATGTAATGTGGCTTCTTAAAGGACTCTGTGTATCTGCACAGGAAAGTAGGTCAAGTTTCCTTCTTCCTGCAACTGAAAAAGTGAAGATTAAGTAAATATTTGGTATGGTTTCTTTTCTAAGGTTTGCTGATCTGGCATTACCAATCTGTTTCCTCTTAAGGTGGTAAAATAAACTTTCAGAGGAAATGAAATTGGAAGAACCTTCCTGGGTCATAAGGTCTCTGGTGTTTAAGGCAGCTGTATGATACAGAGTCATTCAGAAATTGTCAGGGCTCCGTACTAAAGCCACCTCCATTTTGGTACCACTGTGACTGTAACAGTGGGATTCTTACAGTGTCCATGCCTCTGAAGATTTGAAATAAGATTTCCAGACAATTTTAGCTCGCAGCGAGCTCTGAGTGCAGTTCTCTCACTTCTTGGCTTGGGGTTTTTCCTCTCATTGAAGAGCAGTGCCTTCTACAGTGCCGTGCTGTTTCTGTTAAAAGTAGTCCATCTCTTTACTGTAATCTTAGAACGGAATTGTAGCATGCTTGCCTAAAAAGGTTAGGAAGGTGAAACTGCATTCAGTTCTGTTGAGGTTGTTTGTTTTTGTTTTGTTTTTGCCTCTTCAAATCTCTTTGTGTATCTTAGATAAAAACATAGCATTTCCTCGAGGAACAGCTACCATCTTATTTGATGATTTGATGTGGTGTGTGGGTTTGAGTTTTCTGTGGTTTTGGTGGGTTTTTTTGTTTGCTTGTTTTTTGAGTGGGTGCTCCTTGAGTGTGAAGTTGACTCAGGCAAAAGGGTTTCATGTAACTTAATCTTATCAGGTGATTCACAATGTCATTCTGTAGCCCTCAGCAAAAATCAGAGGGTTTATCTCTTGCTATCTTCAGCTATATTCACCAAAATTTTATTTGTATTTTATTGCAGTTGTGTACCTTGTGATTTTCCATCTGTCATTTGTCATGTTTGTATGGTCCTATGGGAAGACAATTTTCACATCTCCTGCATCCCCCTCCAATGAGGTAAATCTGACGTTAGAAAAATGTCAATGCTTTTTTTATTATAAACTGTTTTCAGTGATGAAACTTGTTAGCGATAATGCATGATTCACCTTTCCCTTCTCATTATCTGAAAAGGAACAGCTTGACAGCAAATCGTGAATGAAAATCATCAAATTACTCTTTAAAAAACTGTGAGCTTTGTATAATGGCATTTCCTTAGAATAGATGTTTAATACGTCACAAATTTGACAGTCACTTGTATGTGCTGAAGCAGTAAGATAAGGTTTGTTTGGGGCTGCAGTGCTTTGCTATGAAGTAGTTTGACATTTTCATTATGGAAAAATCCAATGACTGCTTTTTGGTGGTTTGGTTTTTTCATAGTTTTGAACTTTTGGTTGGAAAAATGTCGTAATGCAATGTATGTTCATGATCTGGGGGACCGAACCACTTAGTAGTAAGTCAGGAGTTGAGATTTAGTGACAGTTGAGTACATAAAGGAGCTTTACAGTAATTGCAGAAGAACGCATGGTGGATTTAAGTTTTGTTTTGGAAAAGAGCAGAATTAATTGTTTTAAGCCTAAAATTAATTATCTTGTTTCTACTTTCTCTAAGGCATGTGTCTGTAGGATTTAAATGCTGGCACCAAATTTGAAATGTTTCCCTTGGCTTTAGAAACCTTTTAAACTGGGTAAATTGAGATGTTGGTTGCTCTGCGGGGATTGCATTTTTATTCTATTTTTGGCAAGGCTGACTTTGCTATTGCCAGCCTTAAACATTTTTGCAAAGAGTTAAAACCACATTTCCTTAGAAGAGTAAACACTGCTCTGCAGTTCTTAATTATGTCTTAGAGGTCTGTATCTTAGAAAGCTGCAAAATGTAAAGTTGGGGGGAGGGGGAAATAAAAACTATTCTGCTGCTTGGCTGAGCAAAAGGAACAGTGCTGAACAATTAAACCTAGAAATTCAAAGGCAGTCATCTACAGGGTGATCAGCTTTACGTGAGGCAGTTCTGCAGGCTGATGTTCAGTAGGTTAGCTGTGTGATTGCAGCTCCCTTTTTTGTGAAGCTGTGTGAACTTGAGCTGTTTCTAAAGCTACCTGGTAAATTTTGCTGTCTGCCTTGGTTCTTTGGTAGTAGGAATCATTTTCTGACGGTAGTTACGCTGTTGTTGCAGTAATACTGAAGGAAGGTTTTGATATTCATTGAGCTGAAAGGATATTTTGGGCATGTGATGAGTATTTCCTATCTTACATGTAAGCATAGATCAGATTAATACAATTTTCTTCTATGGGGAAAAAAAAAAAAGGCAACTCTCTCTGTGGGAAAGTCCCTTCTGTTCATGTGTCAGTGAGTAATTTCTGCTGGCTTTATTTAAAACCAGACTTCAGAATCTCCCTATTGTATGAGTATGAACGTATGTATTTTAGTCATTTAAATTAGCTATTCTTGCAAAACAAACAGCATCCTGTGATCATACTGTTGAACCAAAAAGGGATTCTGCAGCTGCTGTTGTCCTAGCGTAATCCCTGGATGTTTGTTGGAAGAAAGAACAATTCACATTATTAGATCCAGAAAGAGGAAGGAAACAAAGGGACTCTTTTTGTTTTCAGTAAGAACTACTGGAACCACATTGGAAATTCTGTTAGCTGTGTGGTGATAGACAACTTTTGATGTCTTTGTACATACATTTCCTGCCATTGTCCACCGAGCCTGTGGTCTCATGGCCCTATTAATTTTTGAAATTAGAACAGAAATCAGCTCTTTCAGGATCTTTATTTGGGATTTTTAGGAGTAATACTCTGACGTTACTTGGAAAAAACTAATGAAGTTTTAAGTTTTATGGTTTAGTTCCTTTTCTGCACGTTAATGACTTACCATAACAATGTGGTCTAGAAGTAGTATTTCATACTTAATGCAGCCTCTACTTGATGATGGCTCATAGAGGCAGCTGTTTGGTACCCTGGCAGACGTAAGAAGCAATAGGGAGAAAGGCATGTTGCTTCACATCTATCTTAAGTGTTTGATGTGAGCATCTCCAGCTTCCACGTTTCAGCAAATCCCCAGTCGTTTAGTTTAGTTTAGTTCGGGGTGGTTATTTAAAAAAAAAAAAAAAAAAGGCTAAACTCTTGAGAATGACTAAAGTGTTAAACTTCAGTTTCATTCTAGTTCTAGTTTTTGATTCTAGTTCTTGATTATTGAAAAGGAGGCAGTGCTTCATGTCTCACCATTGAATGATGAATGGGCTCAATAATTGGAGTGCTATCATACGTAACAGAGGACTAACTAGATCTAGATTCTGTGGAATGTCAAGCAACTTATTTGCATTATGGACTGGGAAATAAAACTTAGAAATTGTAGCCATGTCTTAACTGCTTCCTCTTTCTATAAGTCAAGTTGCTTGCCAACCACCTCTGTTCCAAAAAGGAAAAAGTACACAAGGCAAGAAGAGACAAGACAAAAATCTATGCGAACCAGTCATATACATATTTTTGCTAGGAAAATATGGTCATATTAAGCCACACTAAGCCAGTTTTTGCTCCAATTGCACACACAGCATTTTCCACTCACTACTGTGAATACTCTGTGTGTGTGCTCATAAAAAGGGTTCTTGTCCTTGTGAAAAGCTCAGAGTTTGAAAGTGCTTCAGAAGACAAAATACCGGAAGAAATTTTGGGTTCAGCCTCAGCTCCATAGGGACTTGCCAGCTCTGGGTTTTGTGGGGCTTAATGGTAAAGCTTGTCATTTCAGTAGATATAGAAGTAAATGCTTCACAAGTGAGTAAAAGCTCTCCAGGTGATACTGGTAACATTGTAAGGCTTCAACAGGAGCGGTCCTCATACTGTACTCAGATTTGTAACTCTGTGAAACTGTACAGGCTTTGCTAAAGCTGATTTCAATACTGACTGCTCCCAAGTGAAGATTCCATTTAAACTTTTTCGGTTTCTTTGCGGAAGCCATGGAAAATGCCTTCCCGTACTGCTGTTTTCTCTGGCTTATATGTCCCTCTGTTTCTTATAAGTCAGAGAGAGAGCATGGGATGTAAGAACTTTCAGTCACAGCAAGGGACTGTTTGTTAAACGTTTCTCTTGTCGTGAATGAGTTGAATTTATACTCATCAGGAGTTAAAGGATGCACTTTCTTAAAACTTCCCGAGGTTTTTTTTGTGTTGAAGGGAAAATGCAATAGGTAACATAGCAGACACTTTGGAGGATCTTCTGTGGTATTCAGGGGAGAAGGATGAGTGCTGGGATCACACAGAGATTAAGACACATAGAATCTCTTACTTGGAGCATGAGTAGAACACAAAGTTGTAATTACTCACATCCTTTTATCCCCATCTTTTCACTCCCAGTTCTGCTTGTCAAAAGCTGATAAAGAACAATACGAAAAAGAAGAGAGACCAGAGTCCCAGCAGGAGATTTTGAGAAGAGCTGCTAAAGACTTGCCTATCTATACGACAACAGCATCAAGAGGTGAGGTGTAATTTTGTGTTCTGCAGTTGCTAGTTTAATGCAGTGAGATTTGTTTGATGTCAGCCAATGAATGATATGTCGAGCACCTTCTGCAGAGACTTTGAACTTGTGGCTGGTTGGTTGGTTTTCTTTTTTTCACCATGAAAAACTGGAGCCCTTTTTCTAGAACTCAAAACATGCAACCATAACTAGTACTTGGAATAGTTCTTTCAAAAAAGAGAAAAAGGAAGAGAAGAAAAAAAAAAAAAAACAAACCCAAACACCTCTTGTAGTAAGAAGTCAGATGAAAACATTTGTCTCCAATTCTGATTACAAAATATAACCGCAGCAAAGAAATACACTTAGGTGAAAATTGGACTTCATGCTCAATTTTACAATCATTTGTATCCCTCTTTCTTTTTCTGAGTTTTATCAATTCCATAGTTAGAGAAACTTCATAGTTAAGGCTACAATTTAATAAGAAATAAATGTTATTTCACTCTCACCTGTAATTCAGTACAGAGCTTTAATGTATATATGTGTGTGTGTGTATGTATGTATGTATGTGTGTGTGTGTATATATATATATATATAAATTGGAATAAAATGTTTTTTTTTTTTTTATATATGAAACTGTTGTCTTATGCAGATACGTATTTTTGAAAAATACCTGTTTCTCTTTCTTGAAATGAGAAATATTGCAGTGGTTTGCATGAAACACCCAGGATGCTCTTACTGAAGTTTACTGTGAATTTTCAAGCACAGTCTAAGGGTACTTGGATTTTTTGATTTTTTTTTTAGGTTTTTTTTTTAGGTTTTTTTTTAGTTTTTTTTTTTTTTTAAATACAAACCTCCCTTTGAGGGAATCCCGTTTCCTGAAGTGGTCCAGGAAGCTACTGCCAGCTTTTAGCAGTTCTGCTCAGCTGTAGGTGTTGTCTTTCCTCCTCCTTTCAAACTGCTTATACTTGTCTTATTTCCATTGAGAAGAGATTGAAGCCTTGTTTAAAATACCCAGGAAAGATGAGAGAGCTAATTTGCTGAACAGTAATACAAAAACAGTAATAGAAAAGGCTAATGCTGAAAGCTGGCTTACTGGAAGATTGTAATTTCATGTGGAGATGCTTAAGTACTTTGAGGTGAAAGAAAATGAAGAAAAGAAGATGCTGGGGGGGGATCGTTGCCAGAGGATGAGGATAAATGATGGAAAGACTGAGGAGCCTAAGAGTAAATGGAAGTGGACTCTTGTAATAGATTCATAGACAAGTGTTTAAAATACTTTCTTATGTTTCTTTAAAAAACAGAAAAGTTTTTTATGTTGTGTGAGTATGTACATGAAGGTCTGTGAAAACAGGAGTGATGGGGTGAGAAGGGAGCGTTTAAGATTCAGTGCATGTTAAGATGGAAAACCTTTGTAAAATTAAGTTAGTTCTAACAATTTGTTCCATGCCACTTGAATGCAGCCATCAGATACTGTGATCGATGCCAGCTAATCAAACCTGACCGCTGCCACCACTGTTCTGCATGTGACATGTAAGTTTCTGAATCTAAAATGATGGATTTTCTCTCTGATCATCACTTCAGTATGTTCATTTTTCAGTGTTTCAGCCCTTTTTCTCTTTGTTCCCTTCTCAAACAATTGGTACCTGGAGTTCAAGAAAGCAAATGTCCTCCTGTTGCAGCCCCATAGACCAAAATAGCAGAACTTGTTAGGAAAACTGCTTACAGCTTGATAGAGAAATGGTTATGTAAAAATAAATCAGCAATTGAAAGTAAAGAAGGACAAGTCTAAGATCCAAGCACATGCTTATTATAGAGCTCTTCTATTGTATCTTGCCTCTGCAGCTTTGAAACAGATGTGTGCTACTAATAATGCTAAAATCCTTTATCTGAAGAAGGAGCAGTGGAATTGCATCTTTGCCATTTAAAAGACAGCAGTGTTATTCCCTAAACTCATTCTGAGTCATCAGAGAAGTCTGTAAGGGCACTGAAGACTGAAGCTGTGAGCAAAGCTTTGTATAGATGAGCTTGAGGAAATCTAATTAGCTAAAGAACCTAATACACATCTTTTGGCTAAAATCAAATTTAGTAGCAAATGCAGCAAATATCTGTCTGTCTGAAATGTCTGTCACCTGTCCTTAAACTAAAACTGGATTAAGATGGCATATGGACTGTTGAGTTTTTACCCACTGTGCTGTTTTTTCCTCAATTACTGTAAACAAAGAGGAAAGGAACAAACATTAAAAAAATAGCTATGTTAGACTTAGTTGAAATGAATGCTGGGTTAGTGTACCTTATCTGTGCAACTCTGAAGCATCCTTTGGATTTGTTTTCTTTCAGCATGCACGTAAGACAAGTGTGGCTTAATCAACTATAAATAACATGGTTGAAGTGTTGCTTAGTTATTTAATGTTAATTTAAGAGATTCTCTTCACAGCTCTATTGAGTCTCATCGGTCCTTTTGGTTGAAAGGATGTCTGCTGCAGTTTGAAGACATGACGTGAATTAGGACAATTGGGAGAAGATACAGTGAGGGGTTTACCTTATAGAAGCACAAACCCCAGAACTTTCAGAAACTAAAAGCATGTGTCTTAGAAAGCAAATACATTTTTTAGTTTAACTTGTTGGAGATCACCTCTTCTCTTTTTCAGATGTGTACTAAAAATGGACCACCACTGTCCCTGGTAAGTTTATAAAAAATAATAAAAAACAGTATAGTAATAGTTAATTAACTCATACATGCTGCTTCAGAAATGAAACTTTGAACTAAAAATGGATTTTTACAGAATTTTTTGAGGCTTTGGTATTTTAAAATGTGTGTCGCAGCTCAAACCATGCATTTTTTCCTAAAACAGAAAATCCTGGAGTTAACGAGATCTATGAGAAATAGTATTTCTTTTGTTCAGTATTATTATCAACAGAAGAGGTGATAACCACTACCTTGTGAAAATCAGTTTCTGATTACTCTTCCGCAGTTTGTATAGTCAGTAAAAATGTTATCTACTATCACCACAAAGATAAAACAAGTGTGCTATCTTGAAGGAGTTTTTGTAATTAAAGCAACATTCTCTAAAGTTGATGGACGGACTTGTATGATCTGCAGTCGCTGCAGTTAGTTCCTAGTGTGTAAGACTTTCTGTAGAGACTGTATGTATCATATGCTTTGCTGGCTCACATCCTGTCCTCTAGAACTTCTTGGGAAAAGGCCAAATTTATGAGAAGGCCTCAGGTAACTTGGCTAGAAGAATGAAGTTGGTTCATTCATAATGACAGCTTAAAATGCTTCAGAAATAGTAGTGTCAGACTGTTTTGGACATATCACTGACATCATACATGTTATACTCTGCAAAAGCAGTTGAATGTATTGTGCTTTTTTGGTTGCTTTTTTTTTTTTTAATTGTTATTATTTTATTTACTTTTTGGTATATCATAGTAACCTCTTTCTCTTTCCCCTCCTTCTAGGGTGAATAATTGTGTGGGATTTTCTAACTACAAATTCTTCCTCCTGTTTTTAATGTATTCCTTACTGTACTGTCTGTTTGTTGCTGCTACAGTCTTGCAGTACTTCATAAAGTTTTGGACAGTAAGTTCTAAGGTGTTTTTTTGTTTGTTTGTTTAATCTTGCATGTATTGTTGAAGTCTGCATTAGCATGTTGTCACTCACTATTTATTCTGTTCCATAGTTCATTACCATTAACAGCATCAATCAAAGTGACTGAAATAGGAGAACCTTCTGAATATTGATGAATTAAATTATTACGTTGCCCAGAATGAGTAACAGGGAGGAGAAGTTCTGATGAGGACTCTGCAATTTCTGTTCCATAAAATCAATTGGCACAGCTTAGGTGGTTTTTTGGTTGGTTTTTTGGTTGTTTTTTGTTTTTTTTTTTTTTTGTGACTGGTAGTTACAGATACATAGGTATAGAAAGAATTGGTTGTATAAAACCAGTGCATGTGTGTGTATTTATATGTACATATGTGTGTCTGATTTTATATATGTACACACACATCATATTTCATGTCAGTATTCTTAATTTTGTGTCTTAGACTTGTTTGTAGATACTCTGCAATTGGAAAAGACAGTGAATTTCTTGGGAACCCACTCCTATCTCTGCTTTGGAGTCCTTAGGTGTGTCTGTACTTCATACTGGTGGCTTTATTGATCTGATACGGGTAGTGTGCTACAATCGGTATAGTGTTAATTATACCTGTATTCCCTGAAGGTATTATTAGTTGTTAAATGGTAGATACACAAACAGGTATTTTACTAGATTTCGTAGAATGTGTGTGAAGAGTGAGCAACCTTGCATGTCAGTGTTACCTTCTTCCTATCAGTTTTGTTCCAGTTGCTTTCCAGGCTGAATAGAATGTGTTCAGGTGTTGTTTCCTTTCATCTCTCTGAAACCTCATACTTTGCCTTCCTGCCTCTTGAGACAGAAAAGATAGTATCAGAATTCTCTTAATCAGATTCCATTAACTAACACGAGGGGGAAAAAATCACTGCTAAGTGGAAGGTTTTCCATCCCATCTTTATAAATAAACAACAGCACATGTTTCTTAGATCTAGTTGCTGTTGGTGTAGCTGAGAGGAGCAGTAATTACCTCTAGCAAATGAAAGTCTTTACTGCAGCAGAATGCCATCTCAGAGTAAGTGAAGCTTTGTCACATTCAGAATAGTCTGTATTCGAGATCAGCATCACTAGACAGGTAAGATAAATGGTGCAAAAAGCATGTTTGTTTGGGTTCATCTAAGACTGGGGGTCTAATCTGCCAAAATAGTGTGTGCCTCTCAGTTCTGTACAGTAGACTCACTGGAAAGCAAGGAACTGTGTGGGAAGTGAGCTTTCAGTAAATAGTGAGATGAAAATCGTGAATGTACGCAGTTGTGGACTGACAGATATTTCAGATGAAATGATCCGATTCTGCTGTTCAGTCTTGCTTGACTGTAAATAGTTAAACTTTCAATTTGTAAGTGTGCCACTCCCAGCCATTCGCCCGGCTGCTTCCCAGTGCTTTGTGTGCCATTTCTAACGTAGCTGTAGATGCGCTTTTCCGTATTTACCAATCGGTGCTTCAGCAAAGAAGATAAATTGCTTTTGTCACCTCACTTCACAAATGTTACTGCAGAGGAAGTCAGCAGGACTTCTGACCATAATGAACGCTGAGTACCAGCATTTGCAGCAAGCCTATTCCAAAGTCCTTCGGACAAGATAATGAAGTGGACCCTTGAACAGAGGAAGTAAACTTAAGAGGGATTTGTTTTCTTAATTATTTAGTTGCTTAAAACACTTCCTACAAGAATGGGCTTCTTCTGAAATGTAACAATAGAAAATGTAATTGTGTGTTTGCACTTGTTGCTTTAATTTCCCTATTACTTTCAAGACAGAATACGGTGATATCATGATCTTACAATTACAATAGAACTCTGACTCACTTTATGCATACTAAGTCATTTCACAAAGCTAATATTGCTATGATTTTATGATAGCTTGATTAAGCTAGAGTTCTTGAAAGAGTCGGTGGCATCACAACCCTGCAAGCTTGCAGAACTTAATGACTCTCATATTGTAAGCATTTAGGTAGGTGCTGCTGACTGTATACAGTAGGCCTGAAGCTTCTCTCTAAACCTGTATCCAGATCAGAGGGGCTACAGGTATGTGCTGGCTCTAGATGGTCAGCTAATGCTCAGCTTTGTTTGCAACAGCATCAGACAGATAACTGTCAGGGCTGTCTAGATTTTGTTGGTTCAGAGGGTTTTATTTCTTCATAGCTTGACTGTCAGGAATGTTGTAGTCCCCCTTCAGACAACAGAGATCCTTTTTTTTTTTTCCTTTCTCAGAAATGTTTTCAGAGAAAGCATGTTACTGCATTATATACCCAGTGCTGGGATGAAGGATGAACCAGTTGGAGCACTTCAGAACTTGAAGTAATGTGATTGTAAAAGTGTATGTGCTAACTATGCAAATTATAGCAGTGCATTGTCTTGCATTGTTGATAACACCTGCATAAAGACACAACATTCACATACTTGCAAGCTCGTGAGATGTGCACACCTACCTCTGGAAAAAAAAAAATCTGTGTCCCGCTTGTACGTGCAAGATTTGCATAGCATCTTCCATGCTCTGTGCAGAAGTACTGACCAAACAGATTAATACTGTTCCAGCAGTGATGGAGCAACTGCGTTGGCACTGAGTGTTTACCACAATGTTTCCACTCTTATGTGGGTATTAAAATTTGTTTTCTAGATCAGGAGAATATAAATGACATTTTCATTCCTTTTGTTATACTCGGAACTCTTTTTCCTATACTCATAAGTTTTATTTCTACTTAGGAAGTTGTTTAAGATGAGCAGATAAAGCCACAGGTTAACAAAATGTGTTTGATAGGAATGCCAGGACTGGCAGAACGCCCAGTCCTTGACGCCTTGTTTACACAGTGCATGGTAGTACTTCCCAGCTGAGGTTTGTATCAGCTCTCATTCTTGCTGTGCTCTATCCCACTTTGAAACCTGTATATTTTCCAGCTGTTTTCAGTGTCTTTCAGTGCCCTCCAAATTATTTTAGCAATCCTGAGCATAGCTAATTTAAGGATATGAGGTGTGTTCCAGGACAGATGGTTCGTACTTCTAAAAAAAAAAAAAATAAATAAAAAAAAAAAAAATTCTGCATTTAAAAAAAAGAAAGAAAAGTGATTCCACATCCTTGGTTAGAACTGAGTTCTCTTGCATACACACAGATGGATGTATATGAGATGTTCCAAGTTTTTTCTAGTTTTAAGATGAGTTAATGAGTTCTGACAGCATTTTTGGTTTTTTTGCTTGTATGTTTTTTGTTTTATTTAGTTTTTGAAGTGACCTGATAGAAACCCAAAAGTCTCAGTGCTTGTGAAAGAGTTTATAAAGGGCTCTTCAAAATAGCGACTGGCTTTGGTCTATTACGTGTGCAAAGTAAATGAAATGTCATGGTGCAAATCACTTCTCTTTGTAAGCACTGCAGTTTTCCCACCTACGAGGCTCTACTTCTGTGCTCTGCTAAGCATGTTTTTTAAATAAATCATGGTGGAAGTTTGATTCTTTTCACATGCTGTGGTGTGTGATTGCTGCTAGAAGACAGCTGTGGCTGAGTCTGTGATACACATTCAAAGAGTGCACCCTTCTCTCCAGGAAGAAATTAGGGTTTTTTTTAAGATATTTGAGTTTTGCACCTCAAGAACTTAGAGCCAGTAGCTGAAACTGTGTAGTCAGAAAAGGTGAATGCTCTGTGGAGATCATGCATATTCATATTGCATAATAAAACAAAAGCTCTTTCTCCCAGTTGTAGGCCTACTGGTTGACGAAGATCCAACTGAAATAAACTTATGTTTTCTGGTCCAAACACAAAATTTAAGCTGTTGCTGCTCTTCTGAACAAAATCAACTGACTGGGAGTTGTTCATAGAGAGCTGTGTCATTTAAGTAAGCAATTCCACAAGAGTCATATAGGTGGGACTTTGTAATGCTTAGTAATTAAAGGTCCTAGTTTCATATAGTCTTTCCCTTTACAGTTGTGTAGTGAAAAGCCTGAATGTGGAAACTCTGACTCCTTTTTTGGTTTTGTGTAAACTGCAAATCGTGATGTTGAAGTATTGGCAAGTGTGACTGCCTGGGTGTATGCATGCCACCAAGAAGTCAGAAAAATTAATCTGAAAATTATGTTTCCCAGGAAAGCTACCATGTGTTCTGAGGTAGGGAGAATCATCATAGCTTTAACACAAAGCTTAGGGATTAGCAGCAGTTGGGATATGTATTTTACTAGCCTTTGTTGCAGGGAATCATGAAACACTTCGTGTCTCTGCAGCAGTGGGGGGGGGGGGGCGGAGAGTTGACTGCTGCACCAATTACCTGGGCAAAACAACATCCAGTAAATAAATTAAGGCAGTAGATAAGGAAATTGAACCCACATGGCAGTTCAGATAGCTGGACTCTGCTATCCTTTGCTTCCTCTAGCATTGCTTTGCTTCCTGTAGTGTTATCTCTTGGTAGCTGGCATTTCTGAAAACACTGCTAATAAATGCCACATCCAGTGTGAAAGCACAGGGAGAGCCCAAGGTTTTTGTAGTGTGGTCTAACTTAATACACCTCACATATGACCAATTTGTGAAGCGCTCACACCTTAGCTAAGGTGGTTACTCTTGTATGAAGTTTGGGATTTAAAATCTAGCAAGTTTTTTGTTGTTTTTGTTGCTTTAAAAAACAGAACAAACTTGTGTGAGGAATGGTAATTCATTTTTTGTGGTTTTGACTGAAAATATAACGGTAATAAAATATGTTCTGAAATGGGATTTGTTTTCTGCATTTATAAACCATTGCTTTATACTTCTGGAGTATTCTGAGCTTTTCAGAGCTGGTTTCCTCATGCACCACGTTCGTGTAAACCATACTTGTGGTGGGAACCAGCAAGGAACGCACCCAGCGCAGTCATGCTGCTCAGGCTGAGGAAACCACTTGAAAGTGATCCAGCCACAATCTGAATAGCAATACTTCAGAAGAAAATCTCATGCCTTGGCAGTTAGCAATGCACTCTTATGTACTCTGTCCTCCATTCTGTTGGAGAACGGGGGCTACGGCTGCAGATGGGCGTTGGAACTTGGCACGTCTGAGAGCACGTGTGCACACCAACCATTTCTTAACAAAGCTTGTGCTGTTTTCAAACACTTGGTCTTAACATAATGTTAGTGTTTAATAAATTGTCTTTGTTTGCACGAAGCTTTGCCGCAGGAAAGCTGCAGAGAATTGCCCAAAGGTAAAATTCAGTATGTAATTATTTAAAAATTGTGCCTAGTATAATTTTTCTGATCCATTCATAGCAGCTATTTACACCGTCGCTGCAGTGGAGGAAATGTGTAGTGTGTATTGCCTAAGAATGTAGGTGCAGTATGTGCATGTAGATACACCTGCCTGCACTTGATCTTAATAGAAATGTCTTTTAGATAATCTTAAAAAAAAAAAAAAAAAAACCTCAGGTAAGTGTGGATACTGAACGAGCTAATGGAAAAAGTAATGGCAATGATGCTAAATAATGCTGAATAAAAATAGCTTCTGAGCTTTCATAGTGCTGCTAAAGGTCAACTGCTTAAAAGAACTGTGATTTTTGAGGATTGGAACTGGAATAGTGCTGTTACAAATCCCACTGGCCTCTTGAAAGTGCAGCCCTAAAAATGGCTGGGGTTGGGGGTGGAATCAACTATCATGTGTGGGTGGGAGGTTATTTTTTAGGCAGTGATTGTACCGAATTTGTTTTTCACTCTGGTGAATAACTTCTGCCTTGTCAGATATGGCACATTTGTTCTGCTAGGTACTTGCTGTTTGTTACCCCAACCTGAGAGATTATTCGAAATTGAAGATCAGTCCCAGCAAACTGGTTTTGTCTGGAAGCTGTTCAGTCGTGGAAACACGATGTGATTCCCTTTCATATTCCTTACCAACTCAAAAGTAGATTCAGTGTTACTAGCTGCCAGGAAAGAGTTTCAAATTTTTTGTTGCTTCTTCTTTCCTTGGAAAAAAAAGTGGTTTGGGCATGTTCTCCCTATGTTTCTTTACCTGTGGCTGCACAGACAACATTTTTTGTGTAGGACTCTTTTTCCTTCTCCCTGCTGTGCATTTACAAACTAGCCTGATTATACGCAGGATTATCTCACAGAAGGTGTACACTCATGTTGCTAAACTCAGATGGAAAGAGTACCCAGCAGTCTTCAGTGATACTGTACATCAGTTTAACATGACATGAAAGGAAGGCCCTGCTTATGCTTCTTTTCTACATGAGAAGTGGGGTGAGGGACTTGCAGCAGAATGGGGGTGGCAGAAAATGTTTAGTGATAATACTATATGAGCTGCTAAAAAATGTTAACGTGTTAATTTCTTTCTCTCTTTTTCCTCAGAATGAATTGCCAGATACCCATGCGAAGTTCCATGTACTCTTCCTTTTCTTTGTGGCAGCCATGTTCTTCATCAGCATACTGTCACTCTTCAGCTACCACTGCTGGCTAGTTGGCAAAAACAGATCAACCATAGGTCAGTTGTTGGAATATGGAACTGTTTCTCGTCCAGAAAAATGCATTGCTGGGAATGAGAGGATATGCTTTCACATCTTAAGGAACTGTTAAAATTTTGTGCAGTAAGAAGTATCTTTGGTGAAAGCAGCTAAAAGTGAAATGTACTGTCTTGCAGGGTGGGAAAATGATGCATGTGTAGTGGGTCTCTGCTGGTGCCAGGTGTGGAGATTCGTGATGGGTGTTAATTTTTTTGTTTTATGTTACGATCCATGAGGCACTGTGTGTTTCTGTTGCATTATTACATAGTGTTAAGTAACGGAACAGAATTGCTACTTAGCAGCTACTCTGTTATTACTGCACTTTGAGTAGCTGGATGAATCCTGTCCAAAGGAAGACTACTGTGTATGAACATAATACATTTTGTTAAAAATCAGAAAGAATATTCTTGAACCCTGTAAAATAAGTGAACCTTGGTATTAGGAGGTGACATTTAAAAGCACTGCAGTAAAAATGGAAACACTGATGTACTTTTCCTAAGTAATAAAACTGCAAGGGATGCCAGTATTTTCTAAATGTCAGTGATCAGCAGGTTACTTGTGGGAACGTATCTGAAGTTCCTGCTACTGCATTTTTAAGTGGCTTTTTTTTTTTTTGCAGGTGAGTATTTCTGCAACTGAAGTCAAAATCTTATACCTTTAGATAGCTTGCCTGAGCCTGTTTTCACAATACAGAACTTTGATTCAGTTCATTCCTCCCCCTTGACTGCTCACTGCTTTAAAGTAAGTAACAGGTTTTTCTCTTACAGAAACATTCCGCGCACCCACATTTCGAAATGGCCCCGACAAAAACGGCTTTTCTCTTGGATGCAGCAAAAACCTGAGGGAGGTTTTTGGAGATGAAAAGAAGTATTGGCTGCTCCCTATTTTTACCAGGTATTCAGTCAGAATGGAAATTAATTGGGAAATGAATTGATTCCATAAATTTCACTTTGCTTCGCCTTTTCCCATGTAATGAAGCACAATTGAAAAGCCAGTTGTGCATCTTGTACAGCTGGCGTAGGGAAAATTCTGAAGGGGAAAACTGAGCGAACTGCACAGGCTTTTAATTCAAAGATAAGAGTCTCATTGTCAAGGGTGGGAGTTTGGCAAGCTTTGAGAATTGCATTGATGAGATGGTGCATGTTTTGTTGGTACTTTGTATCTGATTATAGAGCAGAAATCAGCAACACAGAGGAAACCCAAACACTGCTTGAACTTTAGCTGTGTTGAAACATCAGATGTTTAAAACCCTCTCTTATTCCCAACAAATGACAGCTCTTTCTCTTATTATACATCACAGTTTCATTATTAAAAGCCCTCTGAGAAAGTGCATATATATTTTTATATATATATATAATATATATATATAATTAATATAAATATAATATAATTAGGCAGCAGTGCAAAAGAAAAAAATGTATATATATATGATGGCAAATAGCAGTTTTAAAATTTCAGTTGGACTGGTGTTAGGGAGTTGCAGACAAGTGTCAGAGAAGCACGCCCACTCCATCACACCAGAATATCAGCAAAACAAAATAGGTGCCATGTTTCAACATTGCTTTTGGAGGCTCATGTATCTGCTAAATGCTGGTGAAGCTTTTTGCCAAACTGAGGACTGGTAGCAAATGGAGGTAATAACAAGATCTTAGGTTCCCTCAGCCATTTGCCTAATGGACACGACTCTTTATGTGATTTAAAAGCAGGTGAAAGCCATACTGTAGATGGGTCAGTTTTCCCTAGCATGTTTCATCTTGACTAAACTTGCTTTAAAAGAAGGCTTAATTAGTCTCACAGTGATGGGAGGAAGGAAAAAAACACCAGAATATTATTTGTGCTACAGTTTCTGGGATTATAAATACCATAGTATTGTTACCTGCACACATTGTTGTTTCTGAAATATGTAGGCTTCTTCATTGCTGGACAGCCCATGCTGAATGATAGGATGGGAATCATTAGAGCTCCAAAATTTAATTAGCTGATCATAGAGTTTAATGGTAGGACTGCCTTGCTCAGGTCTGGAGTTCAGTGCTGCACTCAGCAATTGATTCCAGCCTTTGTGCACTTGTTCGCTTAATTTAAGTCAACTACAGACAGTGATTTGAGTCTCTCTTTCTGGTTTAGTTTGGGCGATGGGTGTAATTTTCCAACTCGCTTGGTGATTATGGATCCAGAGCAACTAACTGTCTCAAGCCAAAATGAACCTGCCAAAAGGTAACTATGACACTTAAGTTGTTGATTTACTTACTGTTTCATACTTATCTGTTTAAAAAAAAAATTCAAAATTACTTTTTGTTTCAACAGTTTAAAGTTGTTTTGAAGTTCAGAGTGAATTTGTAAGTCTCCAGAGAAGGGTAGGATGAATCAAGACTAATAAATGTGGTGCTGCTTGATGCAGAAGGATTGTTTCTTGGTTTTGGCAGAGGATGTGGCTCTAAGGAAACAGAACAATACAGAAAGTAAAAACAGCTTTTTTTAACAACAAGAAATAAAAATCCTAAGGAAGACTGAGTAATGGAATGTTTAAAAAAAAAAATCAATATAATTTTTCAAATGAGGGGAGAGTAGGGTGCACGTTATTTGTATTTCTCCAGCATGCCTAAGCAAGGGATAGTGAGACATACAGTGCAGAAGAGGTAGATGACTGTGTTTGTTGGTGATTTTGAGCAGAGGAGTTCTTTTAGCTCAATACTTGTTATATCTCTTAATTTGCGTTGTTTGTATCTTCATTCACATTGACATAATCTTGAAAGGCTTCTGGGTAGTTTGGTGAACCTGTGGCTGAAGGTTCTTATCAACAGCAGTCACCTGAGTTATCAGGCAGTGGAGATGCAAAGGCAAGACTGATGAGCTAAGAAGTTCCTGCCAGTACAACCTAACCTGTGCAATGTGGAAAGCAGGATCCTTGCACAAACAGCAGCGGTATCCTTTTGCATTAGGAAGATGTTCATCAGCACAACCTAATTTTTGTTGATGGGATAAAATGGCAGTAGGTTGTTCCTTCAGACAGTATGGGTTATGTTCTCTTTGTAATTGTATGGCAGTACTATTGCTGTCAGTGAACCATTTGTAATATATCTGTCTGTGCTTTTTGTCCATTGGAACTGTCAGTGGCCTATGCCAGGTAAGGGTTTAGAGTAATGACAAGCCTATAGGGGAATTGTAAAGCAGGGTATCATTTTTAGTTTGCAGCATAGCTTTTTAGTTTGTTTTGCACTCGATGAGCTCTAAAAATGCCTGAAATAAGCAGGTTTTGCTTTTACGGAGTTCCTGTTAACTTTGCTTACTTTTCAGCTCTGGAGCCAATCAGCCCTTTCCTACTCGACCACTCAGTGAATCAAAAAATCGATTGCTAGCCAGTGACAGTCAGTGGGTAGAAAGTGGCCCTGAAGATGAAAATGTTAAATCAGGTAGACTGCACCATAACATTTCTGATGATCTTATCATTTTGTTTGTGTTGGGTGGGGTTTCTTTTTTGTTGTTTATTTAAGCCTGAAAGGTCCTTAGATACTGTTTGGAGTAAGGTAGAGGAAAACTTGCACTGTTAAGTCAGATGTTTATAGGTTAAGGCTAACTCATGTCTTATGCTTTTCTCCAAACTGAGTTTTAATGGTGAGAGAAGGAAATGAGTAAATATATCTGGCCTTCTCGCATCCTCTTCTAAGATATTTTGGATTCATTTTCTTTTTGATTAGTGGGAGGAAAATATTTCTCTAAAATAGGCATAGCACAATAAACATAGTTTCTGGTTTGGAATCTTTGGTATTTGGTATGCAAATCTGCAAAAACACATAATTGAAATTCTCTCACGTTTTAGGTACAAAAAAGCATATTATAGTTTCATTGGAAAGCTGATCTCAGCTTATTACTAACCAACCATCTCAGTGAGAAACAGGTAAGTAAGACTAACATAATTGATGGTTCTTTCTCTATACATTCAAGTAAATTAAAATCTCGAGGTCAAAAGTCACTATTCTTGGAATGCAGAGAAATCCTCTGATGTTGGATGAGCAATAGGTCTAAATAAAACTCAAAATAGTTCTCCGGGAGACAAGAATGAGAGTAATGCTGTAGTGCAGGAAACATGGCTGGATCTGAGATGAGTCGACCTAATGCTGCAATTTAGACTGAAGTGCACAATGCTGGATTTGTTACCTGACCAGGGAAAAGAATCTGCTCTGCTAAACAAGCAATTTCAAGATGAAATGTTTTGATACTCTCTGAAGGAACAGCTCTTCAACAGTTCTATTAATTGCATATTTATTTGCCATCCTCTGCTCTTGGACTTTAAGAAGCTATGCACAGGTAAAATATAGGTATTTGCTTACTGTTGCATATTGCATGACTGTTTCACATCACTTGCATTGACAATGAGCTTCTTAAGTGCTTCAGTGCACTCTGCACTCTTTGCACTTAGGAAATACAGTGAGTGCTACTGCTTCCCTTGGTGTGTTTCCAGTGACTGAATTAGATCTCTCTGATGTTGACTTCATACCTCAGTGAGTTTGTAAACCCCTATTAATTTTTTTCTCTCTAGAAGAGGAAGAAATTTTATTTGGACAAATAACAACCATAGAAATAACAACCTGAGTCATTCCTCCCTACACCTCTTTTAAAGAGATCTATAAGTCACTCACAAGAAAATGGTTTTCTGTGATCCCTGACATAGAAGTGCAGCAAGAGCTGGGAGGCAGAGGGGCCTTGCAAGGAAGTACCATTTTCTTTGGGGATAAAACAACTTTCAAGCTTTTTTTGAGCTTGTTAATTTTAGGTTCAGGTTCATCTTATTGTTTTTGTTTGTTTGTTTTTTTACTAAAAAAAAAAATCTAATAAGTAAAAAGAAAAAAAAAAGCATATCTAAAAGGTCTCTTCAGGGGATTAATAAAAATAAATTAGAGTGGTTAATTTACTTTTCTTAACACTTCTACATAAAATGTACAGATGGATGCCTTGGTGACATATAATCAGTCTCTAGCTCTATAAAATCTAATCTGATCTAAACAGGTTACTCAGTCTTTCCTATAATTTGTAGAGTGGAATAGTTAACTTCTGAGATCAGTATATGCCAATAGTCTTTGACCAGAGTATTACAGAATCTGCTTAACCTTTCTTTCTCCTGACTTAGAAAGGGGGCACAACTGACTGACTTAGACTGTTTAGAGCTAGCAGTATGTTCTTGCACACTGGAAGGCCACCAGTGGCTGCATCAAAAGAGGGGTGGCCAGCAGGGAGAGGGCAGGGATGTTCCCCTCTACTCTGTCTTTGTGAGCCCCCATCTGAAGTACTGTGTCCGAGCCTGAGGCCCCTCGTACAGGAAAGATGCTGTTGGAGTGGGTCTAGGGGAGGACCATGAAAATAATCAGAGGGCTGGAGCTCCTTTCCTATGAAGAACAGTTGAGGGAGTGTGGCTTGTTCAGCATGGAGAAGAGAAGGCTCTGGGGAGACCTCATTGTGGCCTTCTAGTGCTTGAAGAGAGCTTACAAGAAGGATGTTCAGCTGTTCTGAGTTCGGTTGGATTTGATTGGTTTCTCTAGGCCTGCCTGGTTAATTTTAGTTCCTGTGCAATTGTATGCAGCAGTGCAATAGTTGTGAGATCCAAAATGTTTCCATGTACTTTGCTATGCCCTGCAACAAACTGATAGTTGTATTTTTTATTTTTATACTTATTACATGCAAGAGAAGCAACAAATTTATGGCTGACCTAAGTAGAGTTCCCAGACGATTGTACAGAGAGGAATGCTAATCACCCAGCCAGCATTCCCCCAGCCTCACCTATGTGAATACCATTTATGTCCCCACATCTGTTGGATTTCATTAAAAATTCTTGTCATCCAAACATCCAAATGACGTTAGCTACAGATCAGTGGCAATGGGATTTGATGTTCTTAGTGGAGATAATCTTATTACACATAGGAAGTTTAAAAGGAGGAGGAAAAAAAAAAAAAAAAAAAAACACCTCCCAGAAATCTAATTGTGAGTTAAAGTTATCTTAACTGCAGTCCTGAGGCGAGAGTCAGTAAATTATCCGTGTTACCTAGCTGCATTTGTATAATGCAGTATGATCCTGTTTTTTTCAAAGCTAATGGTGCAATTGCACTAATTACCTTTTTTTTGTTTCATTAGGTTTCTGCAACACATTTTGTGCTTGAATGTTACTTAATTTTGTTTGGAAGATTTGAACAGTAAAAAATGGAACATGAGCATTTTATGAGGAGACAAGAAATTGAAGTTTCTGCACAGTCCAATGGATTCTTGTAAGCACTATTTGCAGAGCAGGGAAGTTCAGACAGATGCCTTAAGATTCTTCATGTGCATTTATGCAGCACTGAAATATATACTGCTACCAAAGGGCCAAATCCTGAAGTGCCCTGCTTGGATGCACAAGGTCCAGAGTGGGAACTATGCATTTCTGTTATGCTGCAGTGGCAGGTACTGCTACCTCCCCACAGGTGAACTTCATACCTTAGGCACTGCAGAAGTCACTTCCATAGCAGGTCTCAAGGGTACAGAAAAAAGAAGAAGAAAAAAGGATGGAGAGGAGGAGAGCTTGGTTGATGAGCCTGAGGTACAGCTGTTCACAGCTCATACACCAGCTGGTGGGAAAGGAAGGTACTGGATGACATGTTCATGGTCATAGCTATGTAAGTCTTTCAGGACTGAGGATTCCTTCTGCTGACTGTGCTATGGAACAAAACAATGCCAACAAAGTAAAAGCCTTTTACTTGGCGTTGTTTTTTGCTATCAGATTGAACCCCCTCATCCTCCTAACTTGACCATTTAACTGTATCAAGAACATAGCTCAAACAAGTGAACTCTCTTTTAGTTGATAAAAACATGGTTTATTGCTTTTCAACGATTTCCTATCAGCATAAGAAGAAAATCCAATTGAAAAAGGAATTAACAAACTGTTACATTTTCTGTTAATGTTTGCAGTGTTCTGTATGAGGCAGTAACAAAATGGCAATGTACCCCTGAGAAAAATCTTAGTGCAGTCACGTGTCGTTAGAAAATGGAACTGGAAGCGTACTGCTTTTTATATTGGACTCTTGATGGTTTATAAATACTGTTTTGTACTTTTGTTTTATCTTTTTAATAAAAACACAAGTTTTTATTGGTTCTGAAGTACCATTTAAACAAATTTCAAGTACTTATGAGAAAGTTAGTGTTGGATCATGCACTTGTGTTAACACACCAAAACTCTGTATGCTGTCTGCTTCGTCTGCCACTTTCAAGTCGATTTTAAGTGATGCTGAACTGCTAAAGATGAGTGCTTTGTTCAGTGATGTACCATGTTCACAAAAGGCAAAACATGTTTCCTGTGTTGAGGAATAAAGTCCAACTAAGCTCAAGACCTACAGCAAACATGGTTTTTTCTTTTCCTCCTACTCCTCTATAGAGAATACTGTTAATTCATCTTTTGATGTTCCTGGCATTTTGCACATGACAAAAGTGAAAAATACTGTTCTGTGGTCTGAAGCTTTTCTGATGTTCAGCTGATGCTGATTACAAATAGTCATAAGCCTCTTTGACAGAAAATGAAGGTGGTAGCTATGTTGATGATTTGAACAAAAGGAACTAGTTTGGTTTCCTTGCCAGATTGATCACTACTTTTCCCCATCATTGACATATTGGAGTTACTTGGATATCAAGTATACTCTAAGGTTTAAAACAAATATTTTCTTTGTCTTTGACATTTAGGAAAAAGTATTTTTTCGAGTCTTCTAGAACAGGAGCACTTCAGTGACCTATGAGCATATTATGGTCACTGTCAGATACTGCTGAGACAGAACTGAAGGTACAAATCTGCATGTTTTGTAGAAATTGCAAAATGTTCTTCCAACTTTGTATGATAAATATTGCATTTGCCAGTTTTCAAAGAAAAAACATTTGCTATGCATTAATCTGAAAGGTTTCACTTTTTCTTCTCAAATGTCAAGTGAAAAGCACTCATCTAAATAAAAGTTTTCAGGAATACTGACATGTTGAACTTAGAAGGAGAGAATGCATCAGCAAAATTTCTTGGGGAAGAGGATGGAGACGCAAGCCTGAGCTCAGTTTCCTCATTCTAAATACCAAAATGCGAAGCCCAGAACACCAGTAGAATTGTAATGGAGGATTCTGGATATCATCTTTCTTTAACTGGATCATTGTATCACAGCAGAGGTAACATAGATATACAGTTGTCTAGCAGAAGTAGAAGGAATATTGCTCTCTAATAGCATAAATCTCAGAGGGACAGCTTCCATCCTCCTCAGCTCCTCCAAGTGCTCAGTTTACACCTATGTGAATGGTGTGTACTATAAGCTAACATCAGCATAACGTTTGATTGCTTAAGTCAGGATAGTTAATCTACAGAAAAAAAAATGCAAGTAAACAGACTGGGTTGAATCTGTGCTTGTTTTCTAGCAAGGTGCTGTGCGTTTTGGTTCTCTTGAGAGACAGGGAGCTGTTGGAGAGGGTCCAGAGGACAGCCACAAAGATGATCATGGGACTGGAGCACCTTCCCTACAAAGACAGGTTGAGGGAGCTGGGCTTGTTCAGCCTGGAGAAAAGAAGGCTGTGAGGTGACCTCATTGCAGCCTTTCAGTACCTAAAGGGAGCCTACAGACAGGAGGGAAATCAACTCTTTGAGAAGGTTGGTAACCACAGGACAAGGGGAAATGGTTTTAGGTTGAAGGAGGGGAGATTTAGGTTGGACGTCAGGGGGAAGTTCTTTACAGAGAGAGTGGTGAGGTGCTGGAACAGGCTGCCCAGAGAGGTTGTGGATGCCCCGTCCCTGGAGGTGTTCAAGGCCAGGTTGGATGGGGCCCTGGGCAGCCTGGTCTAGTATTAAATGTGGAGGATGGTGGCCCTGCATGTGGCAGGGGGGTTGGAGCCTCATGATCCTTGAGGTCCCTTCCAACCCTGGCCGTTCTGTGATGCTATGATTCTGATCTGACAGTTCCATAGCCATAAGCAAGGGCATCCTGTGCTGTAGCAAAGCAGAGTGAGATAGTTGCTGGCTTGCTCTCTCTCTGCCTAAATGCAACCTTGGTGAGGACAAAAAGCGGTTTGACCGTAAAGCTGCAAGCAGACTACTGCTAGCTGGGCTCTGTAGGAGCACGCTAGGATGTCCTTTCAGCCCACATTCACGCACTGAGTCGCTGCATGTTGCCAGTGAGAGGAGCTGACCTGCCCGCTCAGGAGGCAAGAAGGGAAGACAGACAGGGTGCCCGGTCATGAGGTACATGCTGTTTCTGTGCTTTAAGCTGCTGTGTGTCAGCAAGTCTTGAAAACACTTACGTTTGTCACTAAAAATAACAGTGCTTAAGCTTTTAAATCCCTCAAAATAACTGCTAGCCATGAGTAGCATTGTAGTGACTGTTGCATAGTTGACATTGGCTGCAATCAGAAGCTATGCTTTGGTATTTCCGAAAGCTTTATTTTCTTTCATAAAAATTCCCACAATAATCACAAACACAAAATGACTTTAACTCCCAATGTGAGGACAGAAGTGTGACGTGGGATGAGATTACAGTGTTTTCTCCTTGAAGATTTAGAAATGTCATGAGTTAATAAAGCTCTCCCCATAAAGATGAAGAAAACTATTTTAGAAACCCCCCAAAATGTTTTTTTTTTTTTCCTGAATATTGGTTTGTTTACAGACAGTGAAGGTGCAAATAAGTGCTGTTCTTACCAAACGTGTATTACTGGCAGAGGGCAGGATTGTGTTATGTTTCTGTAATAACTGACAAGTTGGGTGCATCTTAACCCCCTGATTGAAAACTTCCATTTCAAATATTCAGGAGTTTATATTCAAGGAAGCTCTGGCACTTTTATTCGTCAGAGTAGAGAAATCGTAGTAACATCTTTGTTAAACCTACACTTTGAACATGGAATGTACAGGTACTGAGCTGCTTTTGGCATAGCATCTAGAAACTGGGCATCCAGAGTGTTAAATGTCGCCGTTTCTCAGGTACTGTTAATTCTCTCATTTGATCTTGCGTGGCTTTTCTTTCTTGTAAATAATCTTTTGGGACGTTTTCATTAAGTTCAGTGCCATTCACTTAAAGTTCTTCACTCATTGTAGTTTGCAGTTTGACCAGTTGGAGCTCACCAGAGCCCAAAGAGGAGGAAAAGGAACTATCAGGATTAGTGTCTGTGGCACACGTACCAAGAGGTGCATCAGCCCTCGACAAAAATGAGAAAGATCTGCCTAGATCTGGAGCACTGATTGAAGAAATTCATTTAGAATTTAAAAAAATAATAATATTTTGAGCTTCATAGTTTATGTTCTGTAGGGAGACTGGCTAAAATAATACAGAATTGAAGGATTTGGGTATGAAGAGTCTCCAAATAGCTATTCTAACACTGAGTGCAGATCAAGATCACATTTTTCATATTATTAAAAAAAAAAAAAAAAAAAAAATGCTGGTATCTAATGTAAGAGGATCTTCTATCTCTAAATGGCACCAAAGAGAGCAGCTGCATATAAAATTACTTGTTACAATACTGACCACATACACTATGTTCATTTCTATCAATTTATTTTGTATATATAGACAGCTTTTTATATGTATTTTTCTTAATTACATAACTCATGAAATGGAATGAAACAAAGTTGTACTTAGTGCTGATTCTGATTAAAACTAGTCTTTCACCGTTTCTTAGGTTGGTTTGTTTGCAGCAATTATTTGAATCTTGTTTCCATGGGGTCGTGAAGTCTGATTTTGTTTACAGAATTGTTTTAAATGCTTTTGAAGGCTTCCCTGCCCCCAGCCACAAGAAGCACAGAGCACATGCATAGAGGAAAGCACGTGTTGGGGATGAAGTATCCACTTCTGTTGGCACCTGGGCACTAATGGTGACATGCAGATGCTCTTCTGTTTACATTACTTAGCTGACAACTTAAATGCTCAGCATGCACCTCTCTAATTTCTCATCTTTTAACCTGTTCCTTTCAGCTTTACTTTGAGAATCTTAAATCTTTCCTAACAGTAAATATTTGGACTCACAAAAACGTCACAGAAAGCAGCAGTAGTCCTGCTGTGTTTAGGCCCCCTCTCTGTTCTCTCAGCCCCCTTTACCCCTAGCAGAATTAAACGTGCCTGGGTTCTTTCCAGTTCTGTATTTGCCATTAAGGGTCATCAGTAGTCACACTAATGATAATTTCCCACTGTTCCACTTACACCATTATTTTTAATTTGCTGCCTGAACTTATACTGAACTGCGTTTAATTTTGGCATTAAATGTAAAAGATGTGTAATGACACAGTTACTATTTTTATTTTTGTATACTGCAGATTGGACTAATCCTATGCAGAGAACACGTTGCCATTTATAGTTTAATACTTGGAGTGATTTTTTAAAATGAGCTTTTATAAATGAATTAAATGCAAAGTCACATTACTTCACGTAAGAGTTCCTTCATGTTTGAACTACACTGTGCAGTTTGCTCATATGTACACTTTTCCACGGTATCTCAAGCCATTTATAAGCATTCGGGATTATAAGATCATTTTTAAGTGCACTCAAGATTTTGTACATCAGTGTTCAGACCTGATCATACTTCATGGAAGTAGAATTCATGTTTAAACAACAAGTTGTACTGTTTTAGGCCTCTTTTCAAAAGTGACAAAATATCGATGTATTTGACACACAACTTCTGTTGGTGAATGCAATACTGACTTACCTAATAAAAGTATGTGAAATAATCTGATAATTGCTTAGCTGTGGTGTGAGCGTATTAGAGCAGCAAGAACTGCTCCACACCTGGGAAACGTTCTGTCTGGTGGTGGAAACAGTTCTCACACCTGACCTGCACTGACCCAAGATTATACTCATTTCCTGGCATGGTTCCAGCTCACTTGGTCTCAATAGAAGAAATAAAAAACTTATTGTCCTGGAGAAACATCATCAGCCACAAACTAAGCATTACTTAGACATCAAGCTGCCACTCGTACAAGAATCACTAGAAGTCCTTCTCAGTCAGAACTAAGCTCTGTGCGAGTGCAGGCAGTAACACAGAAACTGACACTCCCGTTATGACAAAGATATTGATATGTTCCCAGACAGTTGAACGTTTTATATTAGTTGCAGCCTCTTACAGACATAACTCTATTCTTCTTGATCCTCACATGCCTGATGAAGCGAGTAGAACATCAAGTAGCTTCTGCTGTATTTCAAGTATGAATATATGAATACAGAAGTAGCCCCTCATAAAGCAAAGAGACAAGTAAAAGCCATCTCGTCCACACAGATAATCCTTTTTCAATACAGCCACTGTGTTCCAGCTTTCCAAAAAAGTGAAGCTACAAATCTAGTTCAAGTCATCACCGCAGCTGTAACTCACACTATCTTATGCAAAACCCTTAAGCTACCGGAAGGACTGTCTTCTAATATGGCAAAAAAAAAAACAAACACTGTTCTGTAGAATTACTTTAATGTAAGATTTTGTACACCGTAGCAGTGTCATTTCTCACCTGCCTTTGTTACACTGCATTACAGAGCTGCCACAACCGGTACAATACTGCATCTCCCAGCAGCACAAGTACAACTGCGCCGCCGCTCAAGAGGTCCACTTCTTTGAGACGTTTAAGTGGTTCAAGTGGTCACTCATGTATCTATGCTCAAGGAACTTGGACGATTTCATGGCTTTAAAGGCCTCCCATCTGGCCACTCTCACATCCCTGTTGTGATTGTACTCCTCCTGCCGTGTCAGGTACGGGCGGCTCAGCCAGTATTCATTCTCTGCTTCAATTTCCAGCCTTCGGATCATGGCCTGCTTCATGGCAATGGTAACTGTTCTCGGCCGCCTGTATTTTCCAATCCACTGCTTTCCAGGGATCCTCTTCCGGAGTAGGGCCATTGTTAAAAACATTGCGCCTTAAAACAGAAACGCACACACACAAAAAAAAGACACGTTATTTATGGGAAAAAAAAGCGAGAAAAATTCGCCTGTACTTATTGCGGTGCCTTCTGGCTCACTGTTGGACAGCTTCCAGCTCAGAGCCGCACGGCGGCAGCCACCCGCCGCGTACAGCCGCGTACAGCCGCGCACAGCCACTGGCACTGCCAGCGCCGCGCCGGGACGGAGCTGTCCCAACGAGCCCGGACCCACCCGCGGTTCCGGGCGCCGTGCAGACGGGCTGCCCCGCCGCACCACCGCTCGAGGGTCTCCGGCACCCACCAGTTCCAGGCGGACGTCGGCTCTAACGAGGATCGAGGCGAGAAGGCCTCGCAGGCCGCCGTGCCGGACCCCTCTCTCCCGGCCCAGCCCCGTAGCGGGCGGCAAGATGGCGGCTGCGCTTCTCGCGAGAGTTGGCCGCGGCACTTCTCGCGAGAGCTCGCGGCGCCAACGGGGCGCGCGTAGGTGCCGTTTCGAAAGCGGCGGCGGGCTTCTGGGTCGCGCGAAGCGCCGCTCGTCGCGACCGCTGCCGTGCGGTCCTTGCGGACCCGCGTCCCTCTGCCCCGCGGGCGATGGATGCGTCGCGGGGCTTCTTCGGCAAACTGCGCTCCCTGGCCCTCACGCTAGAGAAGGAGGCGAAGCAGCTGGAGCGGGCGCTGCGCGGGGAGGACGCGGGTAAGTGCGGGCACCGCTTCTCGCGCGTCCTCACGGCGGCGGCGCCCCGAGCCCCAAGGGCCGCGCGGGTCTGGCGTTGCGAGCGGGGCGCTGCGGGGCGGCCCGCACTGACAGCACCGCCTCGGGTCCCGCTGCCGCTGCGCCGTGAGCTGCCGGGACGGGGTGCGGCTGTGCTGGAGAGGCGTGGTGGGGTCTTATGTGAGCATAACTCCGCGCCGCCTCTCTGAGCGCCTCCGTGGTTGAGTGTTTACCACGTAACGTCTGTAAGTAAATCATCGGATCGCAGAGTGATTTGGGCTGTAAGGGGTCTTACAACACAGCCAGCCTCAACCCCCTGCTCTGGGCAGGGCTGCCCTGCGTCTTGTCAGGCTGCTCAGGGCCCATCCAGCCCGGCCTCCAGCATATTCAGGAATGGGGCACTCGCAGCTCTCTGTGCAGCTGTGCCCCACCGCCCTCTGAGGAAAGAATTTCCTCCTACTATCTGACCTAAATCCTAAAGCCATTCCCCCCCCCGTTCTGTCACTACCTGACCGTGTAGAAAAAGTCAGTCTCCCTCCTGTCGGTAAGCTCCTTTTTAGTACTGAATCACATTCTTGTTTTTAACCTTGTCATGGATCAGTACAGGGAAACGCACGTTCAGGGCTTTTTCTCTCTCTGCACTACAGCTGAAGGCTCTAGTTAAATTATTGCCGTGCTCTGGCTTGTCGTGCTGCAGGGCTCCTCTTTTACCCTATTTACTGGCGTTAACCTGGATATCCAGTGAAAGAACAAAGGTCAGTTCTTGACTACTGCGTTTATGAGTGAACAGCACCAACATCTGCTAGTGGAGATTACATTACATTACATTGTACCTGCATGCTAAATTCTAATTCCCCACTTTCTTTTAATTTCAAAACACTTTCATGTGAATGTGCATATCAAAGACTATGAAGAGGAATCTCCAATGAGAGTTTTGCACGACCTACACTGCGAAATCAGGGCTCTGAAGGTAATGCCTTAACTTCTTGAAAAACTGGGGCAGAGACCGTGTCCATAAACTAATGGTTGTGCTTTGATCCTTAAGCCACAACACAGCCTTGTTATTCAGGCAGTTCTGACCTTTCTATTTACTTACCTTTAAGTCCTCATTGTGGCTACAAGGCAGCACCCAAAACTGTGGGATGCCTGTGCTGATGAGCTTGCCATCAGTTGTCATTCAGGCCAGCAGGGATGCAGGTCATGGGGAAGTTGTGGTTACACCGGGGCATAGGGGTGGGGAAGCTGGATTCAGGAGAAGTATGCCCAGCTTTGTTCGGTGAGAAGCACTTAGCATAAAGAACGTCCTTGCAGGGGATCCTGCACTTCTGTTAAACTTGTGAAAAACATTCTTTGTTTCTTTAACAAAAGTAGACAAAATAGTCTATAGAAATGGGCACCTGTGCAAGTAAGTGAGGAGTAAACCAAGCTGTAAACTGGAATTTCACCAGCTGCTCCGACATACATTCTTTGTATTTAAAAGTCCAAACTAATTGCTATGTAAATGCCCTCTTTTTTAAATTGAGTAAAAGTACATGGTTTTGTCAGGGAGGTCAGCAGGAAGCAGTTACCAGGCTGTGAACTGTCCTCATAATATTTGTAAGTTTGTGTGCACTTCTGCTCTATGTATTCCCAGTGTTTTGTAACCAAGTTTTCAGGCATAGACAAGATCTACATTTGCTGCTTGTCCTCATATGAAGTTCACTAGTTATTTCCCAAACACTAAATGTAGAAACAGACACCTGGTGGTGATTTGAAAACCCATTGCTTCGTTTCTCCTTCCCCTCCTTCACCCAAAGGAAGATGCTAATGCTGCTCTTGGCAAGAGTTCCTCTGAAAGGCAAGAAATTAATGACTTTATGAAGGCAAGTGAGATATTGATGCAAAGAAATGCAGTGGATCTTGGAAAAATAAGAGAGCTATTCCAGCAGTACGGCTACAAACCACACGTCGAAGTCCCTACAGGTAATATTTGTTGGCAGTGGAGCCCTCAAAGGCATGTAATTTTTCTAAATTGTTTCCCTTCCGCTATGTGTATGTTTCTGTTAATTAAGAGATCTGTGTTTTTTGCTTTATAGTAATCTGGGGCTGAAAGGTTCTGTTGTGATTGCTGCTCTAAGAATAAAACATGCAAAAGCTTTGAGCTGCATTTCCTGACGTGCTCCTGGTTGGTGTGTGTTTCTCTTCACTAATAGCTGTATGAAGAGGAGGGGTTGGCCATCGCGTTCTGATAACCCAGACAGTTGGGCTGCTTCAGCTTCTCCTGCATGATGAGCTACTGCAGATACAGATGCATCTGAATTAGTTTATATTCACGTGTTGTTATCCCATAAGTTTAAATCATCTGCTGCTTATATCATGCAGCAGTTCACAAATATTTGGGGGTGTTTCACAAATCACAAAATCACTAAGGTTGAAAAGACCTCCAAGATTACCCAATCTAACCACCCCTCCCACCACTATTTCCATTCCCGTAATACAGAATCAGACAAATTACACCTTGGCTTATTTCTGCAGTGAACTCGTGTTATCTTTTATGACTTTGTAGTCGCCACTTCTTTCTGTACAGTTTTTTCTTCCACGCTTTTAACAGACATTTCCTCTTGCAGTGAAATGGAGACAGATAAGTGTATTGAAGATTAAAACTTTCTGCCTAGGCTATGCAGGGAGGTTGAATTCTATTAAAAATGTATTAAGTGTAAGAAGCTTTCATCTTCATTTACCTCTGGAAGTATTTACCAATAGCCTGCAATTCAGTAAGTGTTGGGCCTGCGTTCTAAATACAGCTTAGCCTGATAAGAGCTTTTGATAGTTGTAGATTCAGGTTCAGTGCTTTAAAATGAAAGGAGTAATATTACTCTAATATTTAGAGTAATAAACATTAAAAAAAAAAAAAAAAAAAGACTGCCTGGAGGGGGGAGGAGAACATTCCCAGTTTATTTTAAAAATTCTTAAAAGATAAACTTCTGACAAAATGAACTCTCTTCTCTTTTGTCAGAGGAGCAGGAGGAGGAGGCGAATGGTGATTCAAAGGCATCTGACCAGAGTAAATCTGATCAGGAAGAAGCAGATGATGTACCTCCTCTTCCTGCCTGTGCTGAGAACCTTCCTGTGCCCAGGGACCCGCTGTGGAACCCCCAGCTTTCTGATTTTGGCCTATCACAGTATGCTTTCTCCAGGCCTTGGAGTGCATTACAAGGACAACAACGTGCAGCAAGTGCCAGTCAAGAAAATGCAAAGCACAAAACCCCCCCAAAAACGCAGACCCCCTGTGTTCTGCCCAAAACACCCAAATGCATGCTAAAGATGGATGACTTTGAGTGCGTAACACCAAAACTGGAACACTTTGGCATTAGTGAACACACCATGTGTATGAATGAAGACTACACCATGGCACTTATTCATAAAACTGCTCAGTCAAACAAGTAAGTAAATACTTGAAGCTCTGATCATTTCTCTATTGAATTTTCCATTGTTTCTTCTTGATGTACCCTTCCCTTGTTGCTATTGCCTATCTCTTTTCTTTTCTGCTAACAGGTGATTTGTTATCTACTTGTTTGTTAGTCTTCTGTCTACCTTGAACTCTCTGCTCCTCTTTTCCTCTACCCTTTGCAATGCAAACTACTTATAGGAGACCTGTCTCAGGTATTTCCTTCCCTGCCTGCATAAGAATGTCTCCGTTACAAGGAGAAAAGGCACAGTATCTCCTGTGATGTTTTGCTTTATTTAACCTAGGGCTTGCATTTGAGGACATGCAGTAGACTCTGTGTTACCAATATGAAGTTTTGAAAAGCATTAGAAGGTGGTATTGAAAGAAACTTGTGAAGCATTTGGTTAAATGCCTCACAGTGGGAGCACATTGTGTTATTTCTTCTGTTATCCAGCTTCAAGCAGGCGCTTCTTTTTGCTCCAGCCTGCAACTAAAAACACATTTCTAGGCTTCTACTCCTGGAAAAGGGTGGTTAAAAGATGTTTGTATGATTTGCATTAGCCAGGCATCCAATTTTAAAAAATGACGGTATTTAAGAGAAATATTCTGTTCAGCAGTTAAGGATTTGGTTTGTAGAGAGTTTTCACTAATTCTGTTTTTTAAATCCCTGATATTTGCTATACAGGTGTTCATGTGAAGTTCTTCAGAGCTGTACCTGCTTCAGTGACTTTGTTTCCTTTATTTCAATGTACCACAATGGTTACATTTCAGTGGTTTTTTTTTTCTTTTTTAGGTTACTGGGGGGAAAAGTAAAATTGAAAACATTCATTTTCTCTTAAAAGTTTTGGGATCTCTCCTGCCAAATAGGCATGGTAGCATTTACACAGCTGTAGCATATAGTATTGGGATTGTAATAATTGGAAAGCTGTTACTGAATCCTAAATGATGCAAACTTAAAGTTGGTTCCTCAGATAACTTTTTGGTAAAAGCTCAGCTTATTGCATAAGTTAAGCTCTTTTGTTGTCTTTAACTTACATTTCATTGGATTGGTTTTTTGATTGTATTTTTTCTTGGGTTTTTTTTAGTGAGAACCGTCTTAAATGTGATTTCAGTTTTAATTCTGGCTACAATTTCTAAATGAATACATCCACAAATTTTATTTATAGTTTTATATAACATTTTATAAAAATTAATCTTGCTTTCTGTGTGTGTACACACACAGGTTTGTGTGTGTGTGTGTGTGTGTGTGTGTGTGTGTGTGTACACTCATAGATACACTCATAGTGTTCTCAGTTCTCTTCTGTTCACATTTTCAGTTCTGAAGCAAGTAGAAAGAACAATGTATTTTGTGTGCATGCACTGAAGAGCTGAAAACAAAAGTAATAGGGAGAGAGAAAGGAAAAAAAAAAAAAAACAATAAACAGAAGTGTTTATAACGAAGAAGAGAAAGTATAATCATAATCCAAACAAGTAAGGTTCAAGTATCAATATTATTACCCAGGAAAAACTGATTTGAAAAAGTACTTTTTTTTTTTCCCTTATTTTTCCTTAATTTTTGTGGGGGCTTTGTTTGTTTTTTTTGCTTTTTTTGCTTTTTTACTTTTTTTGCTTTTTTTTTTTTTATAAAGAAAGAAGACTCGCAACAGGAGGTTTGATCTCATGGAAATACACTGCCTCACATGGATTTCTTGAGGCTTAGGCTTTTTACTGAGGAGTTGTAGATCATAGAACCATAGAATGGTTGGGTTGGAAGAGGCCTTTAAGATCATCTAGTTCCAACCCCCCAATCTAGGCAGGGACACCTCCCTCTAAACCAGGTTGGTCACAGCCCCATCCAGGCTGGCCTCAGAATGCCTCCAGGGAGGGGGCATCCACAGCATCTCTGGGCAATGTGTTCCTTATTCTAAATGCCTTGGCTGGACTGAACCTTTGCAAGGTAGAATCAGAGATAGTAAATCATTTTAGATCATGAACAAATGCTAGACAAGTGGTGGAGTTGACAGTGTTCCTTCAGTAGTGATTTCTTCATGTTACTTGAGAACTGATTGAGGTTTTTGGTTTTTCAGCGTAGTTAAAAAAGGTGATGGTGAAGTGAACGTAGCAAAAATGCCACCCAGGGAAATGGCAGTTACTCCTCAGCCAAAAACAAAAGCAACAGATGAGAACGGTAAGTTAAAAATATGTCAAGTAAATGTAGGTTTGCTATTTTTTAACATAACGTTTGTTAACAGATGGTAATATTTTAATCTGTTTCTTGTTAAATATACTTAATTTGTGTCCAGTCATTATTTGCATACTGGTGTTCAGAAAACTCAAATCAGTGGCTTCTATGGGGAATCCGCGTGCTTCAGTAGAAATCATTGCTTATTCTTCTACTCACATCCATCTAGAATTGTGCAGAGGCTTCCATCGTATCAGAATTGCAATTTATCCATGCTACTAATAACAGTACAATTATAAGAAGCAAACTTTTTTCCAAGAATTATCTATTACTATTTAAAGCCAGTTAGATGAATGGGAAAGAAACTGCTTTGGAACAGATTAACCAAACAGTAACTTACATCTTTCAAGAGTAGCACTGAAATTTCTCTGGGAGATCTAATATATTCTTTGGTAAACATCTGAAAGTCTTGCAGCAAAAAAACAGACCACTGAGTATATGGAAATTGGAAGCAGTATTGGTTTAAGTTGGGCTCTTTCAGTTGTATTTGGTAACAAGACAAGATTATTTTGATTAGTTTTGTTTTCTTTATTTACTTTATTTTTTGTTTTCTTTATTTACTGCTGTTAGAGCTCTTTTTCATACTGAAAGTTTTGTCAACTAAAATGATACAGTTGAACTAAAACAATCCAGTTGAAATATGTAAATAAATCTGTAACAAGCTAATTGATTTGGAATTCTAAACTGGAGCACTGCAATTAAAAATATGTATGCACATTTATTGATGGATTTATTGATTTTTCCCTAATTCCAGCAGCTGACTGTATGGCTTCTCCCATGATACCTGTGTTCTGCACACCTGGTGTGAAAATCCCTTCCCGAGCAGACAGTACAGCGCTAGCCAACTCACCAGAAAAAGACAAACTGCCTCTTCCCAGCCATGCAGCAACGCCGCCACCTCCGGATTTTGAAGCCAGATGGATGAAAAGAGAACTTATGGTACTACACAGCAGTTACATGTACTTTCATGCACTAGTGTTGTAAGCAGTTCTTCAAATGTCAGTTTGCTCTCCTTTTCCTATACCCATTCTTCTTGTCCTTTTAAACAATGCTTTTTAATTGGTAATTTTGTAAGAACGCGTTGTTAAATACTTCACCTAAGAAAAATAAATGAACTGAAGGCATATAATAGCTTCTCTGTAACAGGAGATGCAAGAGGAGAAGATCATGTTGGTGACGGAAAACAATGCAACAGAGAAACAAAACATAGAAGACAGCATTCCTTCTGCTGTGAGCTCTGATGAGTATCTCAAACATTTGGGGAACCCATCTCCTCCCAAAATAAAACAGTACGACCATTTACTCAGCACTCCTCCACCTCCAGAAATAACAAGGATACCAGATGATGTACTACAGGTTAGCTCTTTTTGTTATCTGAATAGTTTTCATATCATAACAGTAATAGTAAAAAGTGTTTATTTATCAAGTGTTGTTCCTCAAAAAGAAAAGAGTTCTCTGCTGCTTACTTAAAATGCATAGATTGTAATCCTGTTTGGAGTTCTAAAGTTATTTCTGTTCCTTTTTTAATGTTGTAGATTCTGTCAAAGTATAACCATAAAGTAGACTCTTCTATATCTAAGAAAATGGAGACTAAGGCAGGAGATGCTGCAAGATTTGGAAGTGATTTCAGTGATTACTGCAACAAAGAGAACAGGTATGATCAGATGTCCCAAATTTGGTTATGTAATTGAATTTTAATCATAATCATAGAATGGCCTGGGTTGAAAAGGACCACAATGATCATCCAGTTTCAACCCCCCTGCTATGTGCAGGGACACCAACCACCAGACCAGGCTGCCCAGAGCCACATCCAGCCTGGCCTTGAATGCCTCCAGGGATGGGGCATCCACAACCTCCTTGGGCAACCTGTTCCAGTGTGTCACCACCCTCTGTGTGAAAAACTTCCTCCTAATATCTAACCTAAACCTCCCTGTCTCAGTTTAAAACCACTCCCCCTAGTCCTATCACTATCCACCCTCATAAACAGCCGTTCCCCCTCTTGTTTCTATGCTCCCTTCAAATAGTGAAAGGCCACAATGATGTCCCCCTGGAGCCTTCTCTTCTCCAAAGAGGAATTAATTTTGAGGAGTTAGGAAGACTTCAGTGCATTTAGAAAATTCATACAGCTATTTGTTCTCCAGCTCCTGTTGACACGACTAAATATCTAATCTTTGGCATAGTATCTGGCTGGTTCTATTGCAAAGAACAAATATATTTTTTTATTATGAATCCTGGGAAGCTTTTAAGAAAAATGAAGGGGGGAGGAGGAAGGAAATAAATTGAAGAAAAAACAGTGAAATTATCTGTAGGTATATTTTGCTTTGTGGCAATCAACTGAATGTTTTAAGCTTGTGTCAGTAAATTTAGGCAATAAAGAACTGCAGACAACTACGTGAAGTGACAGAAGTAATCACGCTGTCACTTGGGCACGTTGTGGCTTATCCTGGCAGGCAGCCAAGCACCACACAGCTGTTCTCTCCCGGGTTAACCCCAGCGGGGTGAGGGAGAGAGTTGGAAGGGGGGGGAATCCACGTGAGAACCCGTGGGTTGAGATGAAGGCAGTTTAATAATAGAGGAGGGGAGAAAGGAGAAGGACTGATGCCCATCACAATTGCTCACCACCAGCCAGCTCCCCCAGTGTCACTGCTGGGCATGAGCCACGTGCTGCAGGACGTCCTTCTGGCTGCTTTGGGCCAGCTGTCCTGGTTCTGGCCTCTCCCAGCTCCACGTGCACATCCAGCTCCTCACTGACCAGGCAGCACAAGGAGTGAAATGACCTTGACTTCGTGTGAGCGCTGCTCAGCAACAACTACTTACATAGACTTTTTTGTCATTGATCTAGTGTAGACATTCCTCATTCAATATAATGTGCTATACTTACTGATTTTCTGTTACACTTGGGGTCACTAAAGATTATCTTGATAAGATAATCTTTAGTCTATGGAATAATAGCCTCAACAAATCCAGCAAGAGATGAAGAGAAGTAGGTATCTTAACGTACATGGATTTAGAATCTGTTTGATTAATCAGATAAAATAAAGCTCTTATTTTAGCTGTCTTTTTGTTGCTGTCGTTGGGCAAGCTTTCAGTGTTTGTTTCTTCTGCTAATTCAGAATATGACTGAGGTAACGAGTTCATGAACACTTCTGGATGTATTTGCAGAGGATATCCTGATTTTTTCAAGTCGGACATTTGAAATCAAGCTGAAGACTATTTCACATTCATGGATCTTATCACTGAACCGTAGAGAGTTCAAAAAGCAAAAAGAAATACTGGGAGGAAGGACCCACAAAAGGAAAATCTCTTTTTTTTTTTTTTTTTTTTCTTTCTGGAGAAAACTTGATGTGTATTAACTTGCTTGAACTAACAATTTTGTGGTTTAATTTTTTAATTAAAATTAGTAGCAAAATAGATTGGGTTTTGGTTGTTGTTGTTCTAATATTGCTTCACAGGGGACTACAGTCATGTATTATATGATGTAATACTTCAGTTGTTTCACTTGATTCTTGTGTTTGTTGTATGTGTTCAGGTGCAGTGGTCTGTAGAGAAGTGTAATTAAACTGCAACAGAAGGAAAGTCTGTTATGCTGCCCAGAAAGCAGCCATCTCTAGGCAGTCTGCTGACACTGCCTGTTTCAGGGCGGAGTTTGAAGTGCAGTACTTGGACATATTTTCAACAGAGCTCCTTTTTATGTCACGAGTAAGTCCTGCCTTACTATTTTGAAGTACCACCAGGACATCTATCACTTCTGCAGTACTAAGACATATCAAACAGGTATTCCTATATCATGCTGTCATCTGGCTGATAGACAGCCTTCTCCTTCAATTGCAGTTTTCCTGCTTAGGCATCACATTAAGTACTAGGCACCCATTTTCCTTTTAGCACCCTAATACCTATAGCCCTAGAATGTTACTATTTTGAATGTGAAGTAATTGCACAGTATATTTTCAAATGTTACCAGTGAGATATTTGCTGTTTCTTTCATTGCTTGGAAGATTTGCCTGGGGGATTGCTGTATTGTCCCCTGTGCTGCTGCCACATGCATTCTGTAAGAGGTGATGTTACTTCCAGTCATGCAACCACGTCCCTGCAGTAGCTCACCAAGCTAAACTCCTCAGAGCTGCTGGGTAATTTACTGGTATCTGGTAGTCACAGCAGCTGGAATTTTTTTCCACCGGAGATTTTTCTCTTGTCCAAAAGAAATCCCAACCATGTATCCCTCTTTAGAGCTGTTATCTGTGTCAGCTATTGCTGTGAGCACTGCTCTTACCAGCTGTACACAGTCCTCCTGTTGACAGCTAAAATACTGTTATTTTAGTGTGTGCTTTTCTGAATTTTCTGAACACAGTTTCACATTCTTTGAAATTCTCAGGCATAAAAACATCTGGAGATGCCAGAAAGTATTTTTCTGGCTGCTTAGAGGGACTTGGCATGACTGAAACATAGCAAATGTAGGAGCCTTTGTCATGCTGTCACAGTCACTTTCTGAAACGAGTGTACATCACATGACCAGGAGCAGCTGACTTTTTTTACCAATTCTGGCCTGAGCACAGCATCACTTTTTTTTTTTCCTGTCCTAATTTCTGTTTAAAAAAACATAATTAATTTACATTACTTTTGAAAGCTGATCGACATGTTGAATAAAGCTTTTGTCTGGGATGCTTTGAGGCTGCTTGGAAAATTAGTCATCTGCTGCTATAAAAACACCTGCTCGTCTTTCCCAACTCTTTCAGAGTGATGGCCAGATCTCCTTCCAGCATCTTACAAACTATACCACTTGATGGGCTGGATGCTACTCACGAAATGTCATAGGCCTAACAAGGTACAAAATAGTCTGTTCTAGGACAGCAGTCCTCCTCTGTGAGCAGCCTCTGCTCAGCCTCCTCTTCTCTGGGCTGAACAAACCCAGGGACCTGAGCCACATACCTTGCCCTCTAGACCTTTCCATCTTTGTTGTCTGAATTCAATCTCGTATGATGTGATAGTGGTATGAGATTATGTATTTGGATCTAGTAATTGAGTTTTACAAGCTTGTTTGGGGGTTTTTGTTTACAGAACTGTTCAAGTAATAACACTGTTTGTGCTTACTGCCCTTGTGTGAGGAATATTACTGTGAGGTGGATGCAGTCAGAGCAGGAGAACAAAAGCAAGCTGTGATTTGTCTTGCCTAGGTTTCAATAAGACCTAAGCAGTAGTGTATTGGAGAAGGGGGAAGCAGAACTGGAAACAAGCAGCATACAAAACTGATCCCTGTTCAGAACCAGTTGGGAAAGGCAGTGGTAAAATCTCTCATGCAGGTGCCTGTGCAGCCCTGTGATTAACCAAGCGCTCGGGTACTGCAGCAAGCATGGATGTAGCCTTGGAGCTGCAGGAGCTCAGGGCTCTCCCTAAGCCTGTGCTACTGCTGGAGAAGCCCTGCTAAGTGAGCCTTAGTTTTGGAGGAGGCATTCTTCATCTGGTAACAGGCAAATTTGACTCGGAGTCTGAGCTGTGCCTAATCCACAACGTAGGGCTGTTCCCACTTTATAGCTGCTGTTTCACCACTTCTCTGCACAGAAAGTACAGATTGTGCAGTTCTATGGTGGTTGCCACCTGCTGAGACACTGAAAGACTGATAGATTTTGTTTCCTTTTCTAGTTTCCCTCCCCATGGAAATCAGTAATCTCAAATTCAACTCTTGGCTGCGTGATTGCTACATCAGATGCACGGGGAGGGTGAGCATGGGATCACATCATCTAGCAGTAGCCTGCAGTCAGAACAGATGGAGCACAGCACGAAGCTACACTCCGGTAGTTAGGGACATCTGGGCAGTAACGAGAAAAGCATGGCCTTTGGTTTTCCCTCATTTGCTACGGTTCTTAATCCTTTTGCATTTGTTTTAGTATATAAAATGTGTCAGCTAACGGAGCATTCTCTCTATAATCCCATTGTTGTCAGAGGAGTGCCTCAAATTGTTCTGCCTAGGCAGCCCCGTGAAGTGGCAAATGCTTTGTTTTCTTGGAAATAATTTGCCTGAGGTTAAATACAAATAGAATGAAACAAATGAAAGTTCCCAGGTGGCTGTCAAATGGGCAAATGAGGAACATCACTCCAGTGCTTTCTGCTGAGCTTTTATTGATGGTTTTTATAAATCACTGGAGTGATAACTGGAGCCCAGGCTTCCTTGGTTATTTAAAGCATCATAGATGCTTTACAGTTTTAAGCAGTGCACTGTGCTTTGTTTTTTCTTTTTACAGAAAGTCGGTTGTCATTATCCCAATGTTCCAGTTCTTGTGGTTGCATGTGTCCCAACATCTGCAGCTGGTGTTAGACCTGTTGGTCTTTTGGGAGTATCCCTCACAGCCCTCTGCCTTGTTTCCCCATGGCACAGTAATATAGAGGTTGTGGCATGTAGAAGGAGCAGGGACAACATCCAGTGGCTGCACTATGAAATCATGAGTGTTATTCCACAGAAATGCAACCTCTTGCTAAAAATGTCAATCAGTGCTGTCTGTATTAACTGTCAGTGTGACCCACTGTGCTATTGTTTTGCCACTCCTACAAGGGGGCAGCTGATGAAGTCCATCCATTGCATTGGCTTCGTCTAATGCAAATTGGAGGGGTTAAAAAAATGGCACAACTGTGCATACATGAGAATACAGCTTCTGGAAGATGTTGTGCTATGTGGGCATTTCTGCTGGGAGGCCAGGCAAAAGCTAGTTGTATTGCAGAATGCCTGACAGGAAGGTGTTCATGCTTTTTGGCACACTTTGTGTCTAGAGCCCAGCAGTTATGCTCTGTAATGATTGCTTATGCAGTTACTGGAAACCAAGGTAGGCTCTGCTGCACGGGCCCACCTTTCGTCTCCCCAAGCTGCAGGCTCTCCCACACCCTGGTGTGTCACTGCACTTTGCTGCTGGGGCTGCCTGGGATCATACTCGTGCCTGCCCTGTGCAGGGCAGGAGTGCCCTTGGAAGTGTTTTGCAAGGTGACGTTATTCAGACACTTTGCATTGACCCAAACCACTGCTCACCTGCAAAAGGCACTGCCTGGGATGAGGCCAGAGAAAGGAAAGGGCAGCATGGGAGGGGAACACTGATGTCTCCTGTCAGCAGTCTGAGTGCCTTGTGAAATCCTGCCCTTGCTCACAGTACTGAGCTGGCTGTCTGCACAGCTGCACTGGTGAGCTCTCCTGTGGTCACTGCTCTGAGCATTTCTAGGGCAGCAGAGGCAGTTCCACCCATAGTCCTCCTGAAACCACTTGCTGAGAGTGCTTATTTTTTCCATCTGCATCGTGACCATTCCTTCTTTTGACTAGAGCTGTAAAGCAAAACTTAAGTTTGCTGATGGAGCAAGGGACAGCTCTGATGCAACTGAGTTTATTGACAAAGTGTGTGGCTTGTCCTCACCTCTTAAACAGGGAGAGGATTAACCCAGACATCATCACCTTCAGCAGAGATGCAGCCAACTTTCCCCAAAAGCTCTACATAAAAACTTTGCTAAGCATTGAAACATTATCAGAGGCACACGCTGCCCTGGTGTGGGAGCAGGACCTGCCACAGGGGTGATGAAATGAGAGGGAGACTGTGGAAACAACCATTAGTCGAGGCCTAAGTGTGGCAGAGAGGGATTTGTCCCTTAGGCAAAACGAGGTTGGAGCAGCAGGAGGGATGTGCTGAAGGACACATGAAGCCTCAGCTGCAGGAGCAGAGTGGTTGAGTTACTGAGTGTAGAAAGGAGAAAATAAGGGCCCGGTTTCCTGGGTCTTGTAGCTGGAGCCATTCCATCCTGCTGCATCCCCACGCAGGGTGGAGTTCCTGGAGTTACACTGCGGAAAAAATAATGAGAGCTTTGGAGGAGCAGTGCTGGTGGCAGTGCGGCTGTGGGATGGAGAGCTGCGTCTCTTAGTGCTGCGTCAGTGCTTGGGGCATCGAGGGGCAGTGAACGCCCCGCCTCACTCACTGCCTTGATGAGGGACAAACACTCATTAGGTCTCCAAATACAAACCAGCCCTGCTAATTGACAGAGCTGTGTGTAGCGTTGGCTTCTTTAGTGTATGGGACTTCTCACTGCTGCTGAGTTTTGAGACTGTGTTTTAGGTTCTCCAGAGCGCTGTGTTGTACATCACTTGTCTCTTTGGGTGACTGATTTCCTTCCTCAGCACTTGAGATAGTCTTGCAGGAGCTCATTGCTGATGGGATGCTCGTTACACAGGAGCTCGTTACCAGCGCAGTCAGCTTTCACTTATACCTCTTTCAACACACGGACAGTTGTATCCTGCTGTCTAACTTAAAACTGACTGCTGTTGGACTCGACCACAAAGTTGATTCTTGACTTAGGGAACGTGCACTGCTCGGACTCCTCGAACATCTTTTCTAATTAAAAGGGTGCAGAAAGTGGAGGAACGTGGCAACAGCCCAATGGCCTTATGTGTCAGTGCAGGAAGGAAAACCACTACGGCATGGATGCATGGAGCTGCCTTTGCTGGAAACCCCTGCATCTGCAACGCTGAAGCACGGGGTTCACCGTCGCACGATTTTCACGTGAACGAAAACTTCAGCTGAGCTCCGTGCCGCGTCTCCGGCCGAACATCACTCTGACGAGAGATTTGCCCTCCCACGCTCCGCCGCTTCACCCACAAAGTACCGCCGCAGAGCCGAGGCGGTGCGCGGCTCCAGCTCTCCCCCTGCAGGGACAGCACGGCACAGCTTCGCCACAGGGACCGCGCAGCCTGCGCCCTCCGCACAGCGCTGACCTGCGGGGTGGTTGAGCAGCTGCTCACCGCGCAGACTCACCGACAGCTTTTGGCCGTGCCCCCACACCCAAGGGCTGCTGCAATCCAAGAAAACGGCACTCTGCGCATCACAGTTATTCAGGAAGTCATCTCATACCAGTTAGCATAGAGCCTAATATTGTATCTATTGATTAGGCAAGGGTAACTGAAGGGGGAGAGGTAACGGCATTCACCTGCCTAAAATGCATGGAGAAAAACTTACTTGGTCAGCATATATAACTTCATTAGGAACTATACTTCCAGCAGCAAATAGCCCGTCTCGACCTATGGGCTCTCTCTTATTCTGCAGCCACTCCCACCTTCAGACACAGCAGGGCACACAAAACAAACCACCCCTGTACACAAAGGTCATTTTTGCACTATTAAGTAACACGGCCTTTCTTTCATTTTTTTGTCTCTTTCTGTGTTTTATAACGTCTATGATATACACCCAGCACTTCAGTAACATCTAATATAAACAAAGCAGCTGTTTTGGTGGGGGGGGGGTTCTGTTTTTTTGTTTTGAATGGGCAGTGAATGCTCTCCAAATATTTTAACTTCTGCTTAAAAGCCAGCTTCTGAATTTGTCTGCTTAAAATAGGCTTAAAAAAGCACACACACAGTCAGATTCAAAAGGTTAATAACAGCCATCTTTATTCCACACAAGACAGAACTACAGAACACCTGTAATCATTCTGGTCACATTCTATGGAAACCTGAAACACGAGACACACCAACCTACTCTGCAAACTATGAACCAATCAAGGACAGAGCGATGGCACTGCTAAAGATTAAGTGTTCCTTCTAAACAAACTAAAAGGTTTAAAATTTGACTTATACCCTTGACGTTTAGCTTTGTCTTCAGGTGTTCTTACTTTGCAATAAAGGCAATAAAAAAAAGCCTGCTTTAGAACAGCAAGGAGGAATAAGCAGAAAATAGAATCATACAAAGCAGCAATAGCTCAGTATGGCCTCATGCGGCTGGAAGGCGGCGGTGCGCGGTTGGGAGGCGTGATGGCTATATCCAGGTAGTCTCCTATCTGGAATTTCTGGGACTGCAACGTCATGGAATCATCTGTGCCCTTCCTGCCCGACATGGTACTGCCGATCTCCTTCACCCTGTGCACGGAGATGAAAGGCAGTTAGTTACCAGAGCCCAGGCTTTGCATGTCTAACGCAAGAGCAGCATCAGTCTTTCCAACCTCGCCATGCCACGCTCCACACCGTACCTCACTACATCCACAGCGTTTTCTTCTGCACCAAGTCAAGTCACACTGAGTCTTTCTGACGGGATATAGGGGTGGGGACCTTTCAGCCATCTTAGCACGAGACAGAACCCCCTGCCCACTCACACAGAGCTGAAGCCCCACAGACTGCACAGCAGTCTCGGATCACCAGAAACGAAGCTCCACCTCACGCTGTGGGCCCACGTTTAGCTGGTGGCCAATTCAGCGCTCCAAGTGGCTAAGCAAACACGTCCATTGTTCAGGGAACACAAACTACAGCAGTTACCAATCAAAACCCAGAGTTCATAACGACAATCCTGCAGTCTGTTACCATGAAATTCAGAAATATTATTTGTGAGCACTTGACTTTAAAATCAGCATTGTATTTTACTGCAGCGCTTCCTCGAGCCTTCTGTTGGTCTGGAGAAGAAATGCCCTTTACCTGTAGCCCGGTCGCTTGAGATCTGTAAAAACAATTGCAAAATTGAAGTGTGTGCCCTTCTTCCGTGCTTCTGGGTACACCTCCTTCACCAAGCTGGTGAGCTCCTTCAGAGTTGCGTCCATCCTACGTTAAACAAACAAACAAACCCAATGGTTCACCTTCTCAAAGCAGAAATCTACAAAGCTTTCCAATGCCCATTTAAGACGGAATTGGTATTTTGCAACAGCTTAAATAAACATTTCCTTGCCTTTGCATGCTTCCTGTTAATACATGAAGAAGAGCAGCACTTCACATATTTCAGCTATACAGGGAGCCACTTATTTCACAACAACGTGGCATTCCAAACAACCAATACTGATCAACATTGCTCTTCCAGGTCTCTCAAAAAAACGACCTTTTTATAAAGCATTTTTAAATACATTTACAATGAATGTGTTTCCTTATTCAAGTTGGTGTTAATGTTAAAATGGTTTCTTAGAGGAAGCATATGAATAAAAGCAAAACAAATAATCATGAGCAGTTTTCCACCAGTACTTCCACTTCTGCCCTAACAGATGGCACTCCTCCTTCTCTCCAGCCTTCAACCAGAACAGGGCCAAAACTAACTTCAGAACTCTACAAACAAAAGGACCACAGCTCTGAGGACCACACTGCAGGCTCCCTGTGAGCTCTGTGCCACGTCTGGCTGACAATGCCTGCTCTGACTGCTCTGCGGATGGCTTAGACATCATCAACGGCCTGCAGAAGTACATTAGAACTGTGTGCTCTGTTAGGGACAACAGTGGATTTATTCAAACACACAGTGACACACGTGTCACAGCCCTAGCAGAAATCTTGGAGGAAATACAGCGTTTATAAAGCAACGCACTTCAAAAAAGCAATGCTCTTCAAAATGCATTCACAGCGCAGACGAAAGCATTTCTCCCTGCTTGCTGCAAACGCAACGTGAGCAGCACTGCAGCCCTTCCACCCGCACACACAGAAAGAAGGGCCGTTTCTCTTTCTGACCCGGACCAACGCACAAGTGCTGCAGTGTCCAACCTCCCGGGACAGCTGCTTCTGCGGGAGGACGGCGCCCCACGTTAATTACATTGACGGCAACGACGAAGGAGATGGCAGAGCGCAATCCCACCACACGCAGCCCCGGCCGAGCTCACCAGGTGTAGATCTGCAGCTCGCTGGAGGGCACGTTGCCGCGGGAGAACTCGTCCATGCGGTGGTGCCGCCCGTTGTTGGTGGTGAAGACGCGGAGCAGCAGCGGACACGTCTGCGGGCGGGAGGGGGCGGCGTGAGGCACACAGCGCGCACCCCCCGCAAGGCCTCACGGCGCCAATCCCGCCACGCTTCCCCCCCCCTCCCGGGGCCCCGCGAACGGCGGCAGTACGGGCGCGGCGGGCCGGCGCAACCCCGGCACCTTCTCCCGGTCGATCGGCTTCTCCGGTTCCTTCTTGATCTCCTCCTGCGTGACGCGCGACTCCACCGCCATCTCGTCCCGCAGCCGACGGCCCGGATGTCTCGCGGCGCGCGCACAATTCTCGCGATAGTGGAGCGAAGACGGCCGTGCGCGCCTGGGCGCTGGGCGAGGCTGGGCGCGCGGGAGAGGCGCGAAGGTGGCCGAGGTGGCGGGCGGTGCGTGGCCGCTGCCGGGCGGTTGGCGTCAGCCGACGTTCCAGCCGAGTGCCGGCACCGGTAATGCTGGGTGGGTAGAGCCGCCCGGCGGGTCTCCTCCCAGTAACCTGTACGGATCTGAGGGGGTCTTGGGATGACGGAGGAGAGCTTCGGATGAGATGTGAGCGGGAAGGGCTTCACTCAGGGGGCGGTGAAGACTGGCACAGCTGGCCGGGGAGCCGTGGGTGCCCCAACCTGCAGGCACCCACAGGTTGGGTGGGCCCTGAGCAGCCTGACGTGGTGGCTCTGAGACTGGGTGGGCTCTGAGCTCCTTCCAGCCCGAACCATGACGTGATCTGAAGGAAATACTGCATCCCTCGGGCTCCTGGGCTCGGTGTGACGTGCTGTGGGCTTCTTGTAGTGCTCAGCGCTGGGCACACGCATTCTGTAAACTGTTGCCCGTGGTTTCTGTTGCGTGGAAAAGCTTTTAGTGAGCTACTGATGCTTCTTGGAAAAAGGCACTTCCTTTAGTATGGAGAAAGACTTAAACAGCTGCCTAATGTAAATAAATGAAATAATCGGCCAGTGCAGCTACTGGTGGATTCAAATAAATTAGAAAGGGGTAAATTGTACTTAGAATTTCCCTTAATATTACGTATTGGAAAGACCAAGCACATATGCTTTCCATTTCTGGGCTTGGCTTTTCCAAGAATAGTCTTGTATTAGGTTAAATTTAAGTCTGATGTTTTGTCCTAGGCTAGTGTTAGAGATGTGTGTTTCTGATGTGATAACTTAAAAAAAAGTGAGTTATTGTATCAAAATTGGAGAATGTTCATTGTTTTCAGAGAATTTACACTTAAATTATTTAATAAAGTGTTGTGAATTTCTTATTTCAAGAGTAAAACAAAAATTCTGTAAAATGATGTGAAAACACAATCACAGAATTGTTTGAGTTGGAAGGGACCCTTAAAGGCCACCTAGTCCAACTCCTTGCAGTGAACAGGGACACCTACAGCTCCATCAGATGCTCAGAGCCCTGTCCAGCCTGAGCTGGACTGTTTCCAGGGAATGGAACATCCACCATCTCTCCAGGCAACCTCAGGGTGCCAGTGCCTCATCACACTTATTCTAAAAAAATATCTTTATGTCCAATCTGAATCTTCCCTGTATGCATTCACAAATGTTCACAGATGCAGGATGAGCAAATATCAGGGACTCAGAATTACTGAGGTCAGAAGGGAGCTCTGCAGGAGAATGTTCTAAATTCAACTCAGAGCAAGAGCCCGTTGCTTGTGGTATATCCAGTTCAGTTTGGAAGGTCTCCAGGCACAGGCTCCAAAGCCTGCGGGCAACCTATGCTGGTGATCAACCACCCTCCCTGAATAAACATACATATTTTTATTATTATTATTTCTGTTATCTCAGTCTGTGTTCTATCTTCAGTTCTGTTGCATCTCCTCCTGTCAGTGGTAACCACTGGGAAATCTGGCTGTGTCTTCACTCTCTCGTCACGGTGATGCTTACACACAGTGTTGAGATCCCCAGGACTTCAGGGGGTCTCTCAGGGCTGAGCTGTCCCAGCTCTCAGACTGACCTCATGCAGCAGTGTTTCCAAACACTGTAGGTAGATGACTTCAGTGAATTATTTATTAAAAGAATATGTAGTAGAGGAAAAGGAAAAGAAGTATTTCTTGTATTCATCATAAAAAAGAAGGGTTATGAGTCCAAATCTTAAAAAAAAAAAAAAAAAAAAAAGTCTTGCAGTTCACCTCTAATATAGCCAACAGCAACTGATTAATGGCACTCCTAATACAGGGCAAGAGAACCAACGGTCTCTTGGAGTTCACCCTCAGCTTTCATTAACTTTCTTCTGTGGTAGCCTGGACAGTATTGTGCAGTTTTTGATCTGTATTAAGTTATAACATGTCATCATTTTATTATCAAAGGGAATGACTCAGCCTTGCCACCATTTGTAGGATTTGATTTCCCAGGCAACGATGCAGTTTATTACAGTGCTAAAATTAATTATATCTGCCCTCTTAATATATGCTTGGGGCTCAATATCTGAACCACCATTTTCAAAACAAAGGGATTTATGTCTCGGATCAGGTATCATAAAAGAACAGCTGTAACAAATAAAGCACAGTTCTGTTATGAATCTAAGAAGTTCCTTCTGTTAGAAGTTTTTGAATGCTTGATTTATGTGAAAAATGACCTAATGTGCTTGCATTTAAGAGAATTCTAGCATGACAATTTATTATTAGTGGGCTGTATTAACAATCACCATTTATTTGTCTAAAATTTCAGATTCTTAAACATTTGGAAGAGAAAGTTGGAAATGGAAATGCAGCGATGTGCTCTGTAGGCTGGTGTGCAGACTGCAGGCTGTGCTGGAGACGGCACAGCGCTGAGTGAAGGGCTCCCACCTGGTGAGGCCAAAGTCCCACATGTTTCCTGGCTTAGTTTGGCAGCTCCCTGCTGCCTGTCCTCACCCTCGGTCACGGGATTTCTTTTCTCCTCCTTTCTGCCAGGCGTGTCCCTTATTGGATGCTTCCAAGAACAAGTGAAAATCCCTAGTTGAGGAGAAAGGCATCCGGTTGGGTGTTCATTTTATGTCACTGTATTGCATTTGACACGTTCTGAGCAGATCCCATGGCTGTAGACCTGGAGCAAGATGAAAGGTGGAAGTGCGTGCCCGGGTGTGATGGGAACAGGGAGGAATGCAGCAGGGTCTGACCCACTGCTGGCAGTGAGATGGTCAATTGCTTCACCTGCTCTTTGCCTTTTAGATTTTGAGTGTTGAGGAATGTCTCTTGCTTCTCTGGGATGCTGTGTTCTATGCAAGCCCCCCCTGGTGCACACTGAAGGAAAATGAAAGCTTTTAGCTGAGGTTGTGAGCTGGAGTGAGACGCTATATGCAAGTGAGTCTCTGGCCTTTGTTGCTGGAAAGAGATAGCCAAATTATGAATCAAACATTTTCAGATATGAATGTCTTGAGAACTGAAACAGGTGATTTCAGAAGTGTGAATTTCTGCTTTAAGAATTGTTAATGCACATTTCCCATTGAAGTGGTTTTGTAAATAGTGAACTTTAATTGCTTACTGGGACATTTCAGAAAGGTATGAATGAGATCACATGTTGGTGCCACTGGGATACAGGACTGGGCAAACCTGCTGCAGCCTGCAGGGAAGTGCACTGTCAGTCAAGCAGCCTCCTGGCCGATGAAATAATTACTGTATGTAAGTTGTGATTGTAAGGGGGAAAACAAAAGAAGCCAGCTGATGTTGTGTTACTTAAAACTTTGTAGGCACAAAAGAAAAGATAAAAATTAATGGAAAGTGTCCTGAGAAAAATACAGAAATGAGTGGCACAGATGGGCCTCGAAAATCAGTGGAAAAGGTAAACCTCACAGCTACTATGAAAGCTGTAGTAGATGACCAGAACAAGGAACACTGAGTTAATTGGACCTGCATTTCAGTTCAAAGGAGCTGCCTTAGCCTCACCTTTTGCAGCACATTATGCTCAGATTCCCAAGGCTCCCATGGCTTGTGGGCTGCTTTTGTGAGTTCTTGCTAACCACAACTATGTATTATTCCTTAATTTAGTATGGTTGTGTATGTGTCCAGAAAAGCATGTTTGATAGAGGACTTGGTCTTTGTCTTAACTGTGGAAAGCTCAATTAGCATGTTTTGGCAAGAGCATAAACATCTTCTGAATATCTCTGCAGTCAGCTTGGAAAGAAGAAACTCAAATTTGATGGAGTTGCTACTGCAGACAGGCTTTACCTGCTGGTAGAAGAACAGTGCATTTTCTTTGCAAATGTGATTGCTGGTATTTCCTGCATTTTGTGCTTTGGTAGCATCCTTTCAGTACCTGAAGGGGGCCAACAGGACAGCTGGGGTGGGATTTTTTATAAAGGCATGTAGCAACAGGCCAAAGGGAAGTGAGTTTAAACTGGATGAGGATAGATTTAGACTAGATGGTAGGAAGAATTTCTTTACTGTGAGGGCGGTGAGACACTGGGATGGGTTGCCCAGAGAGGCTGTGGATGCCCCCTCCCTGAAGGTATTCAAGGCCAGGCTGGATGGGGCTGTGAGCAACCTGGTCTAGAGGGAGGTGTCCCAGCCTATAGCAGGGGGTTGGAACTAGCTTGGAACAAAGATCCCTTCCAACCCAAACCATTCTGTGATTCATATGATTATGATGTGATGAATCCATCACAGGTACACTTTATATTCAGAATGCTCTGTGTAGATTAGACTTCATTACAGTCTGAATTTTCTGCATTCTGGACCAAAGTTGATGTAGATTTCAAACAACCTTTAGAACACTTTTCATTAAAGCTTCACTTGATTAAGATGTTCGCTGTCCTGTTTTGTACTGGGGTGATTTGGGATCATAAAACGCACTGTAATTGCTGGGGTTTGTGGTCCTGTTCAACTCGCATGTACTGCGGGGAGGGGAATGAGTCAGCATGGGCTCACACCAAAGCCCAGTGCGGATGGTACCACAGCTGGGCAGCTCAGCACACGAGTGCATTCAGGTAGTGGATGAGGTGCAGTTGTTTCACACCCCTAAGGGAAGGAAAGCCAAGGAGTTGAGGGAGTTTGAAGCCATGGTGCAATCTGCATTGGCCAAGGGTGCATAAATGCCATCAGCCGCGTAGTTGAGGAATGCTCCTGGATCCCCAGCACGTGCTAACTTCTCACATGAGAGCATTTGTCAGTAATGCTGGTGTCATTGGGTGCAATTTGAATGGGAGTTTTCATTCAGCTTCAAGATGAATACCTTCATGTGCATGTCCTTTTGTGATCTGGATCCATCGCATCTGAAAAGTCAGACAAAGCTTTGTGATGAAGGTCAAGCTTCGTGATTTCACCACGTTAGTGAAACACAGCTTTCTGTAAAATCTGGGCTAACTTCACAGAATCACAGAATCACAGAATGGCCAGGGTTGGAAAGGACCTCAAGGATCATGAAGCTCCAACCCCCCCGCTCCAGGCAGGGCCACCAACCTCCACATTTAATACTAAACCAGGCTGCCCAGGGCCCCATCCAACCTAGCCTTGAACACCTCCAGGGATGGGGCATCCACAGCCTTTCTGAGCAGCCTGTTCCAGCACCTCACCACTCTCATAGTAAAGAACTTCCCCCTGACATCCAACCTAAATCTTCCCTCCCTCAACTTAAAACCATTTCCCCTTGAAGTTGCTTTACAGAGAACTTCCTAAAAGAACAGCTGCGAGCAGCATGCACTTCCTGCAGAGCCAAGAGCAGCCATCTAATGTCAGCATGCAGCCATGAGTGGCTTTGGAATCCTCTATGAAAAAGGAGCCTGGTCAGCGCACGGGGCCTTGGCACACTGCAGAGAGGTGGGCGCTGCACGCAGGCTGCCTCGTGCTGCTGCTGGGAAACCCTGCTCAGAGCTGCTCGTGATACTGCAGACGATACAGATCAGATGCTTCCCGAAAGGGCAGCCTCAGGATGCCTTTTATTCCATTTCAGAAGAAAACATTTCCAAGAATAATATTAGACAGATCAGAGTTATCACATCTCTGTTATTTTGTTGTTGATTTTCAATTCCTGCAGATGTTTGTCTGAAAACCTGCAGCATCCACGTATTGCTGAGGAAAGAGCACAGTTTGGCAGAGCTGCTCCATGTCAGAAATGATCTCCCGAAGCAAATGTATGTGACTAAATACAAGCTTTTTAAAACTCTGCCATTCATTGTAGTCAGCAGAGGTGCAGTAACAGCGGGCAGCTGGGTTGTGCCCAGCACATCTCGGTGCGTGTGATGGGTTCCGCAGGGCGTGCATGGCGTTCCGGTGTGCTCAGGGCACGGATCCCAGCACAGCAGTGAGGGACACGGGAAGCACTTCAGGCCAACCCAGCGCAGAAACGTTTGCAGTGTGAATCAGAAATATAGCACATAGCACAAGAGAAGTCCAGCAAAAGTTGTAGTGCTGGTATGAATCTCACTTGAAAGGAACAGAGCAAACTGGAACTCGTAATTGTCAACAGAGGAAGACAGAATTTAGTTTCAAGTAATGAAAACGTAAGTTGTGTTCTCTCACACAGAGTTGTTTTCTTCTCCACGCAGCTGTACGCTAAGGTGTGATGGTGGGACGCTCTAAATGTTCTATTGATTTTTCCTGGTGGGGTAGTAGAGTCTGTTACAAAATAGAAGATTAGGGAAGAAATCTTGCCAGAATCTAAACCTGGATTTCATTAAGAGGTGTTGTCATTTCACTATAAAGTACATCTGTTACAATGTTCCAGAAAGTTTAGGCACACAATAGAGTAATAAACTGATTTTATAGCTTGGGTAATGCTCCACCATAGACTTGCTCCCCCCTGCTGTGTTCATTGTATTACCTCAATACAGAAATGTTTGTGCACTGTAAGGAAAGTGGGTTGGTATTGCAGCCAGTGGAAATGTTTAGAATGGCGCATGAGATGCGTCCTGTAGAGAGGACAGGCAGCAGCAGGAGCGGGCTGCACTGTCATTCACTGCAAGCAGTTATCTGGGCAGCGCAGGCCCCTTCCTCTGAGCCCGTGTGGCTGCACATCCCAGTGCCACTACTGGTAACGGCGGTGGGAAACCCTGTGTAAAGGTTTCTGGAAACACCGGTGCCGTCTGAGCAGGGCAACAGCACCAAACCCAGCAGCCCTGGGACGAAGCCAGCACGTCCCTTCACAACACCGTAATCTGGTAGAGATGTACTTAATGTTGTCTTCCACATTTCCTGCGCAGACAAATCCCTTCCCTGGCTGTTTCCTGGATTAACAAAGTCTCATCCTCAGACAAGACACAGAGGTCTGAGGAGATGAGCATCTACATGGCATTGACACGGTCCTGCTCATGTGTTCTTGAGAATGTTTCAATGAATAAGTATTAACAGGTGAGCTTAATGGTTGTTCCAGCTCCTCCCCCCTGAATGTCTGTTCTTCTCTCTTCCCATGGAAAAATAATAATGATAGTCATGCTTTTTCTTGTAAGCAGAGAATTCCAGGTGATCTGAGTGTCTGAGAGGTTCCTGGATATGTTGCTCTTCAGCTCACCGTACATCTCTTTGATGTGCGTGTGACGTGCACGGTTCCTACTGACAACAACCAAATGATAAAGATGAATCCCACACACTAGAACTGACATGTCATTCACTTTTCTGCCCCAGGATCAGGTCTTAGCACTGAGAAACTCCTGGAGTCTGCAGCATGTTACAGCAATTCTATACTGACAGTGTATCTGTTGGGACACACATCCTCTATTGTCAGAACACAGCCACAACAGCAGCCATGTTTTATTCAGCTCTGTTTTGGGCTCCCAGAAGCATGCAGGAGGTTTCTGAGAGCAGTGCCATATCCTTCATAACTGAGGGTGATGTCGTGTGATCCATTACGTGTCCTGCTCCAGAAATACCACAATGAAGAGTTGAGTGAAAATTTTCTCCAGAATAAGTAGTTCCATGTGGCAAGCCCTGCTGAGAGTAAAGAAAAGCTTCAGCACCCTGAGATCCGTCTGCATCTCAGAAATGCCTTTTGTGGCTCAACGTGTAGGCCAGGAAACAACTCTGTCACCTTTGTTTTTTGCTGCTTAATACCGGAATGTTCTGCTGCTATAAACTATCTGCAACATTTTGAATAGTACAATGTAAAACTGAATTCCTCTCTGAATGCTACATTGCACATATTGCAGTATCAATTTACGTGATTTTTTTGTTTGTTTGTTTCAAGAAAGGAAATATCCATCATGGGGAATTTAAAAAACGTGAAGTTTGAGCCCAGGATGAATTCCGACAGCTTGGTTACCATCAGCCCCTCAGAGCTGCAGCTTAGTGGAAACACTGACATAATCTCTACAATAGCGGTGGGAATAGTGCCAGTGAAACAGAGAGTCTCGGGGGCGTAACGTGAGGCAGAATCACAGTGGTTCCCCACATCACCACTTCTTTGAAAATAAACTTGATAGAAAATTTGTGCACACCTGTTCCTTTGACTAAGAAGGGACTAATCTCTTTGCACCGGTGACTATTGTTATTGGATGTACTACATTGTTACATTACGTCTTGCACGTGGCAAAAGGTGCTGGGGAGATTATCCTCTAGAGGAAGTCAAAGGTGCCACACTGCGCCCGGGGTGCTGTAAGAGGGAAGCCATGCTTCGCTCTTCTTGTGTCCCCTGCCACATGCTGCCGTGTGTCCCTGCCTGCCCTTGGCTGAGCCAGTGGTGACGAGCTCTCCACAGATGTTCCAGTGAAATGCCTTAGCGCTGCCTGCGTATTTCGTTGGTTTATGATGCTCCTGCTGATCTTGCCTGCAATGGGGAATGAAGGGTTCATGTGCGCAGCTCCGCAGGCACACCAGCAGGGCAGAGGGAACAGTGATAAAGGGCAGCTTCTGGGCTGCGGCTGGAGCCAGAAAGTGACATCTGCCCAGAGCTGCCTTCTGACAGCGAGCGGCACAACGTGACGTTCTGTGTGACAGATTGGGACATTTCCCAGTGCGGTGTGCAGTGCTCCATTTGTTTTCACAAAATGTCTGTGAAAGAACAACATCTCCCCCACATCCCCCCCCCAGAAGTAGTGCCTCACTGAATTGTTGGGGGAAATTGCAAATGAAGAAAAGAAAGCAACTATTTGAAAAGACATGGATTACTAAAACAGACCTCAGCTTGACAGTACTTTGCAGTCCGCTTTATGCTTTGTTGCTCCTATTACGAAGCTAAGAATGATTCAAATCCATTTATATAAAACTTTAGGACAGAGGAGGGCAAGAGAATGGCTCTTCTACACCTCTTAGATTAGATTTGTGCAATGAAATGCTGGAATATGCTCTGGTGTTTTGTTTGGGTGTGAGGAATGCAAAGGAATAATAATTACCAGCCAATACACCAATTTAATGCAGTGTTCAGAATATTTAACCCTTAAAATAGAGGCATCAGAATTTTTAACAAAATAAAAAACAGAAAAGAATTGCCATATATGAAAGAAGGTGAAATTCTTAAATACAAGGATTGTGAAAGTTCTACTGCTAGCACTGAACAATTAGCTAAGCATGATGTTTTGAAAATGTAGAAATGAAATACTAAGAACACAGGGCACAGTTATTGCTAAAGTCTTACATTCCAATTCTAGTGTATGAGGCAGATGCCAAATGCTGTTAAAGTGCAGCAGCTCTGCTGCTGATTGCTTGTTTAAGACTTGGGTCTGTCTTCATCCGGAGCAGTGTGGAGCTGCTGGCCAAACGTGCTTCAGCCGGGAACGGGAAGGAGATTCAGGAAGGATTTTGGCCAAGTCCAAAGCTGAAATGATAAACTGTAGACGTTATGAATTGGTTTCTGGTTAGAAAGCATGAAGACATGACAGAATGAGAAATTCACAAGTGTTGATCCATCTTGGGCTGCAAATGAAGCAGGAAGATTTCTGTGTTCGTGTTAGTGTATCTTATAGTTAGTCCTTGAACTACAGCCAAGGGATGGAAACAATTTGGCATATGAAGACATTACATATTTTTCACGATTTTGTGTTTACACTTCAGATGATCTCTTTGGTCAGTCATGGAGAGGCTCTTGCTCCATCTCGGACCCAGGATACCTTGACTCAGGTGAACACTTTTTCATCCCACTTTCTTTGAACGCTTTTTCTTAAGTTGGGAATTTTGCTGAGCTCAGCTATAGAAAGCCTCCAAGAATGGGCCATGCACCTGCTTCTAGGGGTGCTGAAGTTTATCCTCCTTCTGTTCTCCATGGGGAGGATTTCGTACAGCTCCTTCCTCAACACATGCACAGGATGCTGACAGATGAGCTGTGGGAGATTATTTCTTTTCTTCAAGCAGCTCGAACAAGTCCTTGCTCCTTTCATACAATCATTTGAGTTGGAAGAAACATTTAGCAGTTATGTAGTCCAACTTCCCTGCAACAAACAGCTCAATCAGGTGTTCAGAGCCCCATCCAGACTGACCTTGGGTGTTTCCAGGAACAGGACAGCCACTGCATCCCTGGGCAACCTTTTCCAGTGCCTCACTGCCCTTATTGTAAAGAACTTCCTTACATGCAGTCTAAATCTCCCCTCTTTTAGTTTCAAACCATTTCCCCTTGTCCTATCCCAACACACCCTACTAAAGAGTCTGTCCCCTTCCTTCTCACAGTCCCCTTAGATGCCAAAAGGACAATTCTTGGTCTCCCTGGAGCCTTCTCCTCTCCAGGCTGAACAGCCCCAGCTCCCAGCCTGTCCTCACAGAGGATGTGTTCCATCATTTGGGTCATTTCTGTGGCCCTCCTCTGGATGCACTTCAACAGCTCCATGTCTCTCCCGTACTGAGGACTCCACACCTGGACGCAGAACTGCAGGTGAAGTCTCACAGCACAGAGCAGAGAGGCAGGATCACTTCCTCGCCCTGCTGGCCAAGCTGCTTTGGATGCAGCCCAGGACACAGTTGGCTTTCTGGCAATGCTACTTCTTACTAATACCGCAGATTTAAAGGAAGACTCCCAGAAAAGAAGAATCCTGCTTTCCTAGCTGTTAAAAAAAATAAAAACCACCAAATATGTTTAATGCAAAGCCACCATTATTTACTGTCAAACAATAAAAAATCCCCGTGACCTCATAGGGAGGTATGTGCCAGTATCTGCTCAGCAGATGAAAACCTCTTGCTGGGGCACACAGCAGAGCAGGGTCCACGAACCACAGCTATGGAGCTGACCTGGGAACCCACAAAGCCAAAATGTGGTCCTGTCACAGCAGCATGATTCTAGGAACAAAGTAGGATGGAAAACCACTCTTGCTGAGCAGATTATTCAGTTCCTCTGCTTTCCTCATTAAAGCAAATAGCACAATTTCCCCCCCTGAAATTATTTTGTCTTTTCCTGAAGGGTTAAGATATCCATAACGCAAAGCGTGAAGCATGGAATTTGGTCCTGCTAAGGACAAGGTAACAATATGAAGGGCATGAAACAAGGTAAGTTTTCATTGTGCTTTACAAATGCTCACAATTTACACCTCATCGGCTTCAAGGCCTCTGCTGGTGATATTTCCTTCTTCTAAGAATAGAGCCTGAAAGTATTTTAAGAATTCTAGTTGTCGTGCAATTAATAGCGTAACACTTTGTTCTGAGTAACAAGATTTGCTTGTTTTCAGTGCTAACAGTATTTTGCATGTAAAATAAGAGGGGCAATGGGGAACATTTTATTGCCAGCACTTTTCCTTACAGGGGGATGAATCACGTACATTCTTGGCAACCAAGCTCAAGTTCACAAGAATGCTCAGTTTGATCAACTTCCTTCAAAATACAAAGCTCAAAGTAAAGAGGAAAACAGAGAGAAAAGAACTTGGATGGGTTTCCATGCAGTAGACATTACAAGATGGACATCCAAGCAGGAAGACAATAAATCTAGTGTGCAAATTGTTTTGCTCAAAGCAAATCACTTACTTGCTGTTAAAGGAAGGTTCAGACTAAATTAAGAAAATAACACTGGAAGAAAAAAAAAAAAAAAAAAAGGAAAAGAGCCAGGAAAAAGAAAGAAAACCCTGCCAGTCTGGCAGACATGGTGGATGTGGATGTTGTGTCAAACATTTGTTTATTTGCTAACAAAACAATGTGAGTTTTCAAGAAAAATTGCTAGCCTTCCCTTCAGAGTGGCAGATTGTGCTGAGAAATGAAATAGGAGATACAGTTAATTTAATTTAGGTGTGAGGAAACTGCCTGCTGTCAGGCTGTGGTTTCATGTGACTAACGCTGGGGATGATGTGAGACTTTTTGGCAGTAATGCAGGGTCGCAGGGTTCACCAAGCTGTCCCCACTGGTCGGGGAGCCATGCTGGGGAGATGATGGCACTGGAGATAACACAGAATATGCTGAGTTGGAAGGAACCCACACGGATCACTGAATCCAGACCCTTCCTCCACCCAGAAACACCTGAAATCCAAACCCAATGTCTGAGAGTGCTGTCCAAACACTCCCTGAGCTCCAGCCTCGGGGCCGTGCCCACAGCCCTGGGCAGGCTGTTCCATGCCCACCGCCCTCTGGCGCAGACCCTTTCCCTCACCCCCAGCTGCCCTCCCCTGACACAGCTCCATGCCGTTCCCTCGGGCCCTGTCGCTGTCACACAGAGCAGAGCTCAGCGCTGCCCCTCCGCTCCCTGTGAGGAGCTGCAGCCGCCATCGGGCCTCCCCTCAGCCTGCTCCAAACGGTCTCTTCTGTTTCTATTCCAGAGGACTGGTTTTCAGCTGGATGGGTTCCCTGTTCTGGTTCACCAGAGGGCTGCCCATGTCACTGTGTGACATACTCAAGTGGCAGCAGAGGCAATAAGGTGATGGAGGGTGCTGGGGAATGACCACAGCTGTATGTGCATCCCCACTGCTCCTCTGCCACCCCACCAGCACCAGTCTGTGACTCTTTTGCCCCACCACTCACTTAGCTCAGAATCAGCCAAAGGGCCAATTCAGTGGCCAGCACAACTGCTTGTTGGTTAAAGAAAACACTGAATTATTATTTGGTGTCAAATTCCCAATTTTCCAGGTCAGGTCACCCTGTGGTTATGCAAAGAGCTGTGCCCCGCTGTAAAAGTGTGACTGTGAGGACTGGTGGAAGACAAGGAGGGAAGTGCTGCTCCCCAAAATCACGCATTCCTCCTGTGCATCTCACTTGGTACCTCTTGATTTGCCCCCATTCTCACCCCATGCTCTGCCCCCTCATCACAGGGCAGCAGTACATCAGCGTGCTCAAGATAACCATGAGAATGTCAAACTAACACAGGGCTGCTGCCTTCCTGTGCAGAGCATCCCCCCAAACCTGTGTGTGCTCAGTGAGCCTGAATGGGGAGAAAAAATAACTGGAGAAGAAAGAGAAGGTTAAGGCCCAGAAGGGCTGAGCAAGGCTGCAAAAGACCATTGGAACTTGAAGCAGGGCCCCAAACCACAGTAATGTCAGTTTATAATAACCTGGGCATCACAGAATTGCTGCTGTTTGACTTCAGATCATTTTCAGTGTATTGCTTGCTTCTGTCGTGCTCTGTAGTGTCCAAGCAGCAAGCCTGGTGCTTCCTATTCGATTCCATAACTTGATATGCTGCTTATAACACAGTGAATCCCATACTTCTGGGACACTGTGAATTTGCTGTGTATTCACCACACGACTACATCACACAGGGCAAGAGCAGAGCTTCCCGGTCAGGTTTCCGGCACACGTGTTGGACAATAGGTCAGCACAGGTCTTAGGGATGTATCCAGGTTTTCCAAACATGCAGCCTTCCTGTTCAAGCTACAGTATAATCTTCAGAAATCTATGCAAGAAATTTTATTCATGGTCAGAAAAAGAAACCCCCTAGAAAATGTGCATACAGGGTAGCCTCGAGTGAGAGCCTCAAACACAATGTGAAACATTTGCCCAAGCTGCCGAGGAGAAATGCCATCAACTCTCAGCTCTGGAGTTTTTAAGACTGGACAAACACGTACCAGAGTGAAGAGGGACAGCCTAAACCAGATCCTTCCCAGCCTTACATTCCTGTGATTCTCTGCAAGGAAGGACTGGTATGACGCTGCCCTGGCATGAGGAACAGCAAGCACAGTCTGTTCTCTGCTCTGCAGCCTGCTCTCCTGCACCAGCCTCTTGCTGGGATCAGTGCAAAACCCAGGGCAGACTCCACGCTCAGCCCAACAGGGCTACACACTGCGAAAAGGGGATTTGTATGCAGTGAGACTGTGCATTCATGCATGAGGGAATTTGCAGAGGCAATGGTGCTCTCCCATCGTAATGCAGAGCGAGGCTGAAACATGATGAGGGTCTTTGGTGTTTTTTTGTTGCTGGGTTGTGGGGTTTTGTAGTTTGTTTTTTTTTTTTCTTTTTCAGGATTAAAATGGGCAGAACAAGAGTCAGTTGTTGTTTTGGGGAAGAGGAAAGCGGTTGCTGTCAAAACGTTTCACCGACTTGGCAAAATTGCCAAGCTGGCCCTGCCTGCAGCGCACACCAACTTCAAAGGGCTTATCTTGAATAAGGATTAGCGGGAGCCAGATCGCTGCTTCCTACACGCATTCAGCTGAGAGTAAATGATATGCAAGCCAGTACCCAAAGGGTGTGTTTTCCTTCTGAAGCCAACCACGTCGCCGGCACCTCTGCCAGCAGGTCTGTGGCATCGATCTCGCCTCAGAAGCGTGCGTAGGCCCAGAGGCAGCGCGGCTGCGACCCGGCCCCGGGAACGGGCTGCTTGCAACCGCAGCGGGGCCGCAACGGAACAGCGGGGCAGGCCCCGCTCCAGCAGCGAGCCGGCCGCTCGGGAGGGGTGTGTGGCTCTCAAACAGGATGCAGGCTGAATAACCCTCCATTCCTGAAGAGGGTGGTCCCCGAAGGTCAGGGCTGCCTTCAATGGGGTGGCGGTGTGAGAGGAAACTGCCTCAGAGGGTGCTTTCATAATGCTCGGATTGTGAATAAATTCAGCTTGTTGTACTCTGGGTTCCCAAGAGTTAGTCATCAAAAACGTGAATAGGAGAATAAGGTTAGGAAAAGAACAATTCTCCAGCTGAACTTTCATTCCGGGATGAATGGGGTCCCTCCCCCTTCCTCCTTTGACTTCAGACAAAGGGCTTTGTAGGCCGTGTAGGAATTCTCTTTGCTGCCTAGCAGGAATGCATGGCAGTAGGTAACACAAACAGGGGTAGGGCACAGCTCACACAGCCACAGGCTGAAGTTGGAAGGGACCTCTGGAGATGATCTATCCCAACGCCCTGCTCAGGCAGAGTCGGCTGGAGTGCATGGTCCAGCATCTGCCCATTGGCCTTTGAACATCTCCACACTGCAGCCTCTTTAGGCCACGGTGTTCTGGCTCTGCGTGGACAGGCAGTGACCAGAGACATGATGTCACTGTGACATGAGGCCACTCTGACACCTTTTGTCTTCCTGGTAAATGAATACTGAATCAAAGCACGGTATCACACTACATGTGTGATACTCACTGACTCTGGTTCTGGTGAGTCTGGGTATAAAGATGTGCCAAGCCTGATCCACGCTTTGCCCAGTTGCTTAATTATGAAAATAAGACAGGCAAAGAGAATGCTGGGTGCTGCATGGGATTAACACACTGTGGCCATTTGAGACCATCCTTGACTTAGGATAGAACTGACCTCTGCTCCAGCAAATGCTCCATTTAATGTAGTGGTAGGGGGCCCAGGGGCTTTTGAACCTGTCACAACAATAAATCCAGAGAAAGTGATGGAGACATTTCATACTTTAAGACGTAATGATTTTTCTGGGCGTATTTGTCTCTCAAGGCTCCAGAAGGTGAAGGGACAGACGGGGTCATGCCTTCTAGTCTCATATGTCCACATCAGCACTTTGCCCCAACCATCACTGTTACCAGGGCATCTGTCACTCCTGGGAGGAGATCTTATCTGAAATCTCCACTGAGGCACATATAAGCTCCAAGGCAGTTGTATGTTGCTCAAGCTAAAGTCACTGAAATGTTTCAGTTAACGAACAAACACAGTCTGTTGCTTTCCTCTGTGTGACGCACAGAAATCTGTCTCCTTCCTCCCAGAGCACAGTACAGCATGTCTAAGCCATTGGCTACTATAATTATGAGGGGCTAAGCATTTATATGGATGTAAGTTCACTGTAAAGGTGAACTAAGTGCTTTGCAAATTCAAAAACACTAATCTCCTTCCCAAAGAATTCAGAGTCAATCACGGTCAAGAAAAAAATGGTGTGGTGAGCAAGACTAGTGAAGTCATCCTGCCCCTGTACTCAGCACTGGTGAGGCCTCACCTCGAGTGCTGTGTTCAGTTTTGGGCACCTCAGTACAGAAAGGACATGGAGGTGCTGGAGCAGGTCCAAAGAAGGGCAACAAGGCTTGTGAAGGGCTTGGAGAATATGGCCTGCGAGGAGAGACTGAAGGAACTGGGGCTGTTAGGCTGGGGAAAAGGAGGCTAAGGGGAGACCTTATTGCTCTCTTCCAATACCTGAAAGGTGCTTACAGCAAGAGCGGGGCTGGTCCCTTCTCACTGGTGACAGGTGACAGGATGAGAGGAAATGGCCTCAAGTTGTGCCAGGGTAAGTTTAGGTTGGACATCAGGAAAAATTTCTTTACAGAAAGGGTTGTGAAGCACTGGAATAGGCTCCCCAGGGAGGTGGTTGAGTCACCATCCCTGATGTGTTTAAAATCCATTTGGATGTGGTGCTCAGGGACACGATTTAGCAGAGGGTTGTTAGTTAGAGTAGTACGCTCAGCTTGCGGTTGGACCTGATGATCTTTGAGGTCCTTCCAACCTGAGCATTTCTATGATTGTATGATTTTATGATTCTATGATGATCTTTAGAAGTCAAGGAATCAACCAGTGTCGAAGTTCTTCTCTCTTTAAAACTGATATTACTTCACTGTACACACGTGCAGCTACCAAAATAAGTGCAGGCTAAAGAAGAGTGGCTGAGAGGAGCCCAGAGGTGTTGTGGCAAGAGAGCTTGGGAGGCTCGCAGGAAGCAAGGGAGGGGAATGGAGCAAAAAGAGAGGAAACTCCAAAGAGGAGAATGCTCCTTGTGAATGAGGAGGCAGGAAGCCAATGAAAGGATTAAGAAATGAGATATGTCCTTAAAGCGTGGGGGAAAAGAATGTAGATTAACCTTTAAGTTAGGCTAAAGGGAGTACAGGAGAACCTGCAATGTAACTATGCAAATTGCAGCTGCTGAAGAAAGGAATGGACAGAGCGTGTAGAAAGATTGTAGACCTCGCGATAGAAAAGCAAGGGCCACTTTGAGAAGATACTAAGACAGAAAAGAAAAGCTTTGGATTAGACCTTGAATGAGAGCCTGGTTATAAGAAAGAAAACATTGCCCTAAAACTAGAGAAAGTACTGAAAGCAGATTTAGCGAGAACTGTTCCTTTCACATATGGAAAAAGAAAAAAGTGGGTAATATGAGCAAGGACTTTGGGAGAAGAAACAATTAAAAAAAACCAGCAACAACAGCAGGGGTATGAAACTATCAGTCATGGACAAGACATAAAATCACTTCCTCACCAGAAACAGAGGCAGAAACTGGAAGGAGAGGGGCACCGTTAGTAGTGTGGTGTCTGAGGAGCCTCCAGACAGACACCCTGCCCAGCTGCACCAGCGCAGCTGTTCGGTGTCCTCTCTCCTCTGTCAAGATGAGCGTTTACAGTAAATGGGCACAAAGTGGAGAACTGCACTGGCTGTGAAATGCTAAGTGGCCAAGGAAATACTTGTGACGCACAAAAGCAGACTTTGCTTGGGTTTCACAGCATTGTACAAGGTTTCTTAAAAAGCCACAACTTTAAATTTGCACATCTGTATTGCTACATAGTCAGAGGATATTTAAACAGACTTGGTGTGCACAGAAGCTCATGACATATCCTAGCCTGCCCCATTGCTACATACACAGCAAGGGCTTGGCACTGCAGTGCAATAGCGCTTGGAGTTACGTATGATTGTCTGAGAAGGGGAAAAGAGATGAAAGAGAAATAAGACTGTTTTTATTAGGCTGAAGGGAGTGCAAAGAGCAGGGGAGTAACTGTAAATACCTGAATTCACAGCACCTGGAGCAAGACATGGCCAGGGCACCAAGATTTGTAGTCATGGTGACAGAGAAACAAGGGCCTCTTAAAGTATTTTTCAGCCCTGGTGAGATGGTGCTTGAAAACAATTTGTTGCGACTGATGTGTCTCTATTCACTTTGATTTACAGGATAATAATACTATTACTATCTTTGGGATTCTGGTATTCCAAGACTCACAGAAGACTCTACTTATTTAAAATGTTACAGCAACAGGCAACTTGTGATTCTCATTATGACCAAATTCTGTATTTCAATTATTTGCAAATCACCTCTTACTATCTTGGAGTTTTAGTGACTAGTGATGAATAAAACCACCCCCGATACTGAAAGGTTGTTGTTTTATTTAATTTTTTTTTTTTAATTGTAGTCTTCAGAGTTTGTGAGCTCTTAACACAGTGTGCAAATGTAATACAAAGCAAAGACCAAAAGAAAATAGCACAAATTTGTAAATGTGTCCAGGATTGCTGTGGAGCTTTTTAGACAAACAAGTGTGTATTGGTAAAAGCAGTGGCCGGTGTGGGAAGAAAGTTCAAAATAGTTGTAGGCTGAAAGACCATGTGGAAAACCAGGAGACAAGCAGTGATAATAATAGTCATCTTACAGGGATACACAGCTGTGTATCACGTAGCAGTGAAACATGTTTAGAGTGAAATGTCTTTCAGTTTGGACACTGTTTTTGTGCCATATTACCCTCTGATCATACTCTATTAGAGCATTATGGACTGTTGGAGGTTTTTCACATTGACGTCTCCTATGCAGATGTCATTCGGTATTTCCCCACAACATTTCAGGCGCTGTAGTCCTGGCCCCAATTTTCATAAAACTTTACAGACAACAAGACTCAACAGACAGTTTTATGTTTCTAATGCAAAGGTCAGACTATGGAGATAGTTGCCCCACCCACCTGTCCTGGTTGTGATTATACTGATCTGTAGGGTTCAGGCCACGTCATTTTATTCATGCAAGTGACTGATCTCACAGAAAACAGTAAATACCTTCTCTCAGTTTTCTGGCATCCTTCTTTGCTGATAAAGATATGTAAACAAGTGCAAAGCACACAGGACCTCAGCTCCCAGAACACACAGAGGTGTGACTGTAGCTTTTCCTCTGCTCAGTCTTTCTCTTCCAAGAAAATATGTGAGGTTTGTTGGCAGGGGTTTCGTATGCTGCTTTGAGGTGCCTTGACAAGCTGTCACTATGCTTCCTTCCCACAGGCAATCCAAACAGGTGAGGCTGCCTCTGGAGCCCGTCTCTGGCTCTGAGCACCTGCTGTTTCCGCTGGCAGAGTTTGAGCAGGAGAGCTTATGGCACCAGCTGTGACAGGTACCCAGTACCAGGCCAGCTCAATTGGCACTACTGCCATGAAAGGCAGTTTATTTAGGATAATGAGACACAGCACTGGGCTCACAGCACAACTGAAAATGACTGTGTGTCAAAGGAGTGTCAAAGGCTAGACTTCTGCAGATTGCCAAGGACAAGACCTAAGATATCTTACAGATATCTTATAACATACCTTACAGATATCTCCTAAAGCTTTGTGTCCAGACAACAGCCTGGAACCATGAGTCTGGACATCCCTTCTCATCATGACTCCTCATGCTTGGCATCCCTTCATTACTTGTTTACTGACAGCATGACCCAATGGCTGCTCACAATCTGGGAGATGAGAGTTCTGTTCCTGGCTTTGCCATTGAATGCTGCACTCCTCATGAACATTTGTGTAGCCTGGCCATGCTTCTCCTATAGTCTGCTCTGTCTGTTTTATCTGTAGAGGTATTATCACTGCTCTAAAGAAGGTCTCTTGTTATGTATTTTCCAAGAGCAATTGGAGTTTCCAAGCGCACTATCACCTTCCCCAAGATTAACTAATACTTGACCCATGCTTGTCTGCAGTGTTCTTGCTTAGCAGCTCTTGCCTTGTATTAGCATGGCCTTACTTAACTCATGGTCATTTCTGTCACCTATTTCCCACAATTCCATACAAAACCAAACTTCTTAAAAACAGAGACACAAACAGTTTTTTTTTAAAAAGCTCGTCACTTCTGTCTATAGCTGACCTCTATACCAGTTTCCACTGTGGTCTATTTCAGGGTGTATGTTAACTGTAAGAGAGTTAAATCACTCTTACAGTTTGACTTTCCTGTTTTATATTGGCTCTCCCTTCTTCACTGTGCATTGCTGATGTCAATCTGCAATCTGTCTAGTTCTCTTCCTCTGAACTATGTGTCTTCTTCTTATCCGCAGTTGTACTTCCATGCCCATCTGTACTATTATTTTAATTATCTTTGAATACACATTAATAGTACTTTTGAACACATGTCAGTGCCCATTTTTTATTCCATCTCTTCCTTTACTCTGTTTTATGTTCAGTTTCCTCTCAGGATTTAATCAGTAGAAATTATGTGCTATTATTATCTTTTCCTTTTGAGCAGATTTAGTCATAATAACAAGGCTTACAGGGAAAGAGCCAAGTCTTGTTGAAAGATCTGATCCAAAGCTCATTACCATGGTCACTGTTTTTCTGATAGTCTTCCTACTATATTTCCCTGCTTCTATACACTCTGTCAGATCTGATAGCATCTTAGAAGAATGCTTTCCTCTGAGTCCCACATCTAGCCTAAAACGTGCATTATGTTGGGAACCTAAAATGTGTTCAAACAGTATCTGATCTGACACTTTCTTGCAGGATGTCCTTTTCTGAGTATTGCTTTTGCTTCTATTGCTTCTGATAAGGCAGCCCATTAGAAGTGCTAACTTCTGACTCAATTCTACCCTTTGGGTGGAAGGGCACCATTTATATATTTCTAAGTTGGGATGCTGGTAACACATCTAGTTTTAATTTTCAAGGATACTGGACTGACAGCCCTGTTGAAATCCCTGGTTAGTACCTTTATTCTCTCTAGCAGTAACTTCAGCCTCGTCTTAGGACAAGGAGGATCTATGTCAGTGACTAAGAGGCAAACACACCGTGAGGCTTCCTGAAAAGGTCTTGGTGACTTTGCTGTGAGAAGGGTTAGGATTGTGGTAAAGGTTTTGTGACTCACTGTACTTTGCTACCAAATGGACATCGGTTCCTAACTAACCCTGAGGATCTGAGCTGTGCGGTTGCGTGCGTCTCCTCTGCTGTGACAGTTGCATCTGTGTGACATTTTGCTGACAATCTTCCGATTAATCATAGAGTCATAGAATGGCTTGGGTTGGAAGGGACCTCAAGGATTATCAAGCTCCAACCCTCCTGCCGCAGGCAGGGCTGCCAGATTAGCAGACTTCCATCAGGTTTTTCTGGTGAGCCATCTAGTAGATAACATTTCTCATGATGCTTTCGGGAAACGTGACATTTAGCTTTACTGACCAGGCATTAACTGCAAGCAGGTAACTAAATGAAAGTACCCACCTTAGAGAAAGATATTTGGGCTTCTTTTGAGTAGATTACAGTCTCTGTCGTGTGAGTCATCTTTGTCTCTTCTCTCAGGGTTTTATCTAAAATATCTCAGATTTCCTTTTTGTGTGAGCTGTTCAGTGGATAAAGCTATCTGTAATTTTACACTGACATAATAACTTATGTCTGCGTTCTCATGAAATGAGACATCTTTTCTGCTTTCCAGAGTTTATGTTTCCTGTAAACCAATTAAATCACAGGAAATAGATTTCTTATTCTGTATTCCAAGCTGGTAATAGAAAACAACAAAACACTAGGTTCAGGTTAACAGCTGAAAAACATTAAATGCATGCTTTTCTTGAGAAGCTCACTTGAAAATATGTGCAGTTAGTTATAAAGATGGCAATATAAATTCCTTAGCAGTCAATAGTTTCTAAATTGTATAGATCAATCTAACACAAAAAGTAGATAGTACTTCTTTAAAAAATAATTAGTTTTCTAGTGAGTAGAGCTACAAAGGACTTTAATACCAGACAAAGTAGGTACAGTAAATTATCAAAGAGACAAATACAGACTTCCTTTAAATCAATGCCAAACTATACCAGTGGGCTTTGTGGCATCAATTTAAAATGATAGCACACAGTAGGAGCTATTCATCCAGAGATTTCTTAGTCCTTCCAAGATGTGGGAATCATTCAGTTTTCCTAACAGACAGGGAAAATGAGATGCAGATGCAAAAAGATTTGTTGGCTGTCCCAAAATGTATGAGTGGATGGAGAAAAGCTGAAATGTGCTGCCTTTGGCTCCACAGACCTCATTACCACTGGCACCAATAGGAAATGTTCTATTAATCACCCTTTTGAGGTGCTGGATGGTCTCTGTATGGTTGCAAAACATTCTTGCACTGATATATGTAAGGGGGCAGTTTATAGTCTCCATTGGGTTCATGCCCCGCTGCTGCTTTCCCATCCCATGCTCCTCTAGGAGCTTCCTGGTCCCCGGCTCTCACCTTTGTACTAATGACTCTGGGAATTCCTTTGGATTTTCTTCTCCCATATACTGGAGAAGTGCTTCATTAGTTCCCTCAGCACTCCCCACAGTTCCCTCATTTTTTTCCTGCTTTTTACCTCTCTCCACAGGCACTTTGTACAGCTGCCCTTGTCCTCACCAGTTCCAGAGTTCCTTGCATTTTGCACCACACTAGGACTTGTGTTCCTCCCACACCTTTTCTATCTGTCTGAATCATTTCTGCATCTGTGGCAGGAAGGGCAGAGCCATGCTGGGGGTGTTGTTTATGCTGGGAGAAGCTAACAGCAACTGTGCCAGACCTTTGATGGAAACACAATTACGGCCCAGATTGATGGCTACTGGATGCCCTCACCAGATGCCAGGGCTTCATATGTCCTGCATTTTCCTCTTCTCTTTTTCTCCTGGATGAGAAGGGCACTGCCTATGGATGTGTAAAAACATTTCCTAAAAGTATGGAATTGGTTGGCTGTGGTGTTTAAAAGCCATCTGCACTGCATCTGAAGAAAGGAATGTCACCAAGCTGACTGTAAGGACTTGAAAAGTTGGCTGACTGATTCCCAAATGGAGAGCACAGCTGGCTGCTGTTGGTGAAATTCCACACAGACTCACGACATTCCTGCCACCCTTTCAGGCTCCGGTTGAAGTCAATGATTGACACCAAGTGCGGGGCTGGGGGCAGAGTACAGAGGAACATGGATCTTTGTGAAATTCAGTGTTGAACCCTCTATATGAGGGTCATAAACACAGTCTGAGCATCCACAATGCCTTTGCCAATGAAGTAAACCTGGGTTTGTGTTTCCTCTGCAAAGTTGAGTCAGTTTCAAAGCAAGCTTTTCCCTAATTCACCCATTTTGTGTTGAAATCAAATTCCAGTTTCTATATTCTCTACTCCTTTGCCATTAAAAACAAGTCTGATGATAGATCCCATAGACATAGTCATGATAAAAAATAAATTAGCTTATTTAAACTGCAGTTAGAACTTAGTTTTTCACCTACCCAGTTACTGAACCTGTCTTTGCCATTAATGTTAATTCTCACTACCATTAAACATGCACATTATATTTACTCACGGGTTGGGTTGTCTATGCTTTGTTGGACTCAGAATGCCTGTTTCTAACTGATTTAGCGTTGGAGACTTGGGAAGAATGATTTCCCAGTATCACTCTGCAAACAAAATAGGCATATTAAAACAAGAACATGTCAGTGATGTTTACCTAAGTCCTTCTTCCTTGCACATTGTTCACTGCATATCATAGTAATTTGGTTCTAGACATTTCCTAGTGAAGGATGTTGCTATCAACAAATTCTTTGAGTATGCTTACACATATATGTTCATAATTATTTCATGTGTGTGTGTTACTTTAGCAGGCAACCAGACATATCTGATGATCTTCCTTTATCTTTCACAAGCTTTCTGAATGAGTTCAAGGTTTTGTTGACTACCACTACTGCATAAAGAAAAGATTCATCCACACACATCACAATTACTTGGTTGCTAGGAGTATTTTTAGCAGCATGATTTGGTAATTTTTCCAAATATAATAATTCAGGAAGACTCACACCTTTGCCCATCTAACAGTGATACAAGAGAACAGGGAGAGGAGAAGGCAATTCATTGCATTTGATGTGAGAGAATGAGAGAGAGCTGCACAGAGCTCCTGCCTCTCTTGCTGTCTCAGGTGGGTGGAAAGAATGTGGAGTCATGGAACTGTGCTCTTTCCCACCATACCTACACAGCACAGCAGACAGCTGCTAAGGCAAGTCAAGAACTGTAAGTTCAAGATGCTGTAATCATCATATGTCCAGCAGACTCACTCACTTTAGTGGAGTCATGAATAAACACACTGACCCTTACTCATGGCAGATTATTATCTCGTGGTCTAGCTGTAAGTGGATTTGCTCGTACAGACATATTGTGTTGCTCTTTTAATGTGCATCTTTCCCTGTGGCAATACCTTGTTCAGTAGGACACAGCTGGGATGAAAGACTTGACGGATCTACAGTCATCCCCAAAAACTTAGAGATCAAATCATGTTCTCACAGAGCTGTTGTATCATGCTACGACCCAACCAAATTCAATTTCCTTCATATTTTCAAGGAACTTGATTTTTAACAGTCTGATTTTCTAAACGCAGAAACAGCCTGAGAAGTTTCCTTACAAGCAGTGGACCAGCTGAATACAGTTACTTTGTGGAAGCAGATGCAATCCATCTCTCCTGTACCTGCTGCTGCTGCTGCTGCTGCTGCTGCTGCTGGGAATTCAAACCAGCAGCTCTGTGCAAATGCATGAAATTCAGAATGTGCAGCTGGCTGGAACCAGGAGGTGAAAAAGTGCAGCTGAATTTCATTCCCAGGTGGATTGGAATGTTAAAGGAAAACAAACAGCTTGATGTAGGAAAATAAATGAAAATATCTGTTTTACCTAGATATAAGAATGTGGATGACAACCAATTCTTATGAAATAACATATTAGCAGAGTAAGCAATTTTTATCTTGACGCTGTTCCTTTAAGCCAGCCTGAATTTTGTTGGGAAAAGGTCTCAAGGCATTGAGCAATCTCTGGTTTGGGCAATCACGTTGCTATGCTTCATCGGTTAAGCACAACAGTAATTCAGAAAATGAAGCCATGCTGCATCTGTCATATCATTTAAAATTTACTTCAGTATAGCAGGTATTTGAAGATTGCAAAATGAACCACATTATCCTGCAATATTCTGCCAACAGTGGAATCTGTTCTGAACCTGATGGGTTTCTTTAGCTTCATTCGGAGGAGCCAGAGATTTCCTCCTTCCCCCATCCCCTGCAATATATTCCAGTCAATGACACTATTGAAATTCCGACAGTAATTTATATACAGTAACTGGCTGCCCTCAGATGAGACACTAAACAATTTCTGTGCAGCAGGCTGCATTTTTTTCTTGTGAAATACCACAGTCTACTTGCCATCACATAACATTCACTCTCTTCTCCTTCACACATAGTTTTTAAGCACTACTGACAGTTTGCAGGAAGGACATTAAAAAAAAAAAAAAAGGATGATAAACAACCTTAAGGAAATATCCTCAGATAGGACCATCCATAGGTAACATTACTCACAAAAATAGTCCCTGTAGCTTAGGAAAAAACTATAAATATATCTCCCATCCTGGAAAGACAGTCAAGCATAATCTCTTTATACTTGCTCTGTTGAAGGCAGTGGGACTGCGCACGTAATTGAAGACAACTATGCATCCTAAGTGTTCACAGACCAACACATCCCTTCACACAGCAAAGCTTTTCCTGCAGAGCAGAGAGCCTCAGCAAGTCAGAGAGTCAGGCGGAGAGCTCCTACTCCAAACTTTGCGATGGAATTTCAAGGATTTTGAAGTTTTATTTCAGCACAGGAGGTTTCTCCCTTGTTAATGATCTAACTGTATTTACATTTGTATAGGGAAGGTTACTTTCTGATGTTTTTGCTCCATATTAGCACTCCCTGATTATCGCTAGCGTCCTGCCACACTGAAGGAGCCTTTCCAGATCCAAACATTGCTCTATTTTGTGGGGATTTGTTCCTAGTTGACAATTGTCTTTGTTACAGATCGTAGAGATATCTAAAATCAGAATACTTCATGAAAAACAGGCTTGGATCCAGGCAGTTCCATCTTAATGAGCTCAAATATGAACTTTGCATCCAAAAAATCCTTTTGCAGCTTGGGCCTGAATTTTTGATCCAGATGTTCATTCCCTGGCTGTCCTCCTCTGGCACTTCATCACCTCCTCCTCTTCGTGCATGAAAAAAAAATACACTAACAATAAGCAAACCCTCCCCCAAAAAATCAGCCCTAGCCCCTAAGAAGACCAAATAGGCACTGATGTCAAGTCTTGTGTGTGTGATTTTATATAGAAATCTAAGGACTGGTAACAGATTTACAGCAAAATGTATGATTGCAACGAGTTTGGGGCACACAGTGAGCGCCGATGGCGGTACCTCAGCCCTGCCTGCAGCTCCCCAAAGCCGGCAGTGCCATTTTCCTCACAGCCTCTTCCTGCCCCCGAAACCCTCGGCCAGCGGATGGGACAACACCGATGCCGCCACAACCGGGACACCGATGCCGCCACAACCGGGACACCGATGCCAGCATCTCTTGGAGACCATTTCAGGGCTTTTTTTTTTTTTTTTTTTAAGAAAGTTGGTACGAATCCGTCAGATTGAAGGAGCGGGGGAGAAGATGGCGAGACGGTGAACAGTTTGTGAGACGGGCGAAGTTTCTGTGAGGTGGGGAAGTGCCACACCGCGCCTGTAAACACAGCGAGGGGCGGAGGACGAGCCGCTCCCGCCGTTCGGCGCGCCCCGCCGCCTCTCCTCAAGCAGCCCCAGCCGCAGCCCCAGCGGCCGTTCCCGCCCTCTGCCCGAGGCCCCTCCCCCCGCTGGTATGTGGCAGGAGGGGCGGCTGAGGGGGGGGGAAGAGAGTGGAATGACGCGGGCGCGCGGTCACGTGACATGCGAGGAATGCTAACAATGTAGCGAATGTCCCGACTGCGCCCCGCACTGCGCCCGGGACGGCCGAGGCGGACGGAGATGGAGAGCGGCCCGCGCCGTCGGGGCCGCCGCCGCAGCGCCGCGTGACGGAGCCGGGAGGGCGCCCCGAGGAGGTGAGGCGGAGAGCGAGGAAGGGCGCGGCGGTGCGGCTCTTTCCCCAGCCCGGTTGCCCCTCGACTTCCACCCCGGACGCTCCGCTTCTCTGAGGGGAAAGTTAGAGCCCGGGGCCCGGGGCGGGCGTCTCGCGTAAGGAAGAGGGGCTCGGGGGCCGTCGCGTCCCGTCACCCCGCCCCCCACATTTCCCCCAGGCCTCGCTGCTCTCCGGACGCCGTCTGACGGTCCGGCGCGGGGTGACCCCTCGGGCTCGGCCCTGGATCCTTCGCGGAGCGCGCTGTCGGGGCTCCTGCTGGCAGCTTTCCACTCGCGGGAGGAGCGGCTCTGGGGGCTTCAGCCCGGGCCCGAGCCTCCCGCGGGGCCGCGCGGAGGTGCCGAGCTCCGTCCGCCTCAGCTCTCTCCGCGGGCGCGCGGCTCGGCCTGAAGGTCACGGCCCGGATCGGCGCCTCGGCCCCGGCCCTGCCCGCCAAGCGCGGCCGCAGCCCCGCCGCGGGACCCGCGCGTTGTGGCAGAGCGCCCCGCGTAACGCCCCGGGACTGCGGCGGTGGCTGCTGGCCGCGTCCCGCAGCGCTGTGCCGGGCCCGCGCCCGTAAGTCGCGCTGGGACCTTAGTGCCGAGTTACCGTGGGACGGTGTTGTTAGGAGAGGGCGGTGATGTTAGGAAAAGCCCTGTTTTAGGTTATTGCCGCTTTTAGCGTGCGTGCGCTTATAAAGGGGAGCCTGGTCTGTAACGCAGTGATATTCTTGGCTCCTCTTCCCCAGGTTAGTGTTAGACCTCCAGCACGAAGTGGCCAGGCTGTTTCCGTGCACTTCCGAGCCAAAAAGCCCAGTGCGATGCCAGCAAACTGCGAGTGAGAAGGCAGCTGTGTCCATTTCTTCAAACTTCAGTCCTTACTTCTGCAGCCGTCAGTAGTTCCTCACCATGCTGGCACGGTTAGAGGCTGGGAAGCAGCTTGCCAGCTCAGGGTTTGGGACTTTGCTCCTGAAGCACAACTGAGCTTTAGTTTCTTGCTGGTGTCCCATCTCACAGAGCCACTGGCATATGCAGCCTGTTGCTGAATGAAGAAACTGGAGTGAGTAGGCAGTGGTGCTGGGATGGCAGACTTCAGCATGTGAATGCAGCGTGGCTGGTTGGATGCTGCCAGGCAGCTATTGGTATTTCTCAGATGAAGAAAAAAAATCTCAGTTACTCAAAAATTGTTCTGACTTAGTGTTGTTAAAAATATTTGAAAGATTATTTCTTCAGAGTAACAGGCAAGCTTCTAATTAACACAGAACATGTAACATTTTGGAAGGAAAAAAAGCCAACAATTAAAGAAACCCAGCACCTTAGAAGTATCTAATAAAAATGGCTTAAAGCTCAAAAATAATTCTGAGAAATCACTTCTCATCACAGCAAAAAGGCTATGGATATATCTATGCTGTAGACAAGGTGAGGTTTTAAGATTCAGAGTTACCTAATGTCCAAATGTACAGTCACAAATCCTTAGACACACTGTTTCTTTTGAGGCATATAATCCTTTTACTTGCATATAGACTTGAAAAAGCAGGCACCTTGTCTCTGTAAATTACCCATAATACTTAATGTCCTGACTTCTTGGCTGTTCTTGAATATCTAGTTTAAAAAAAAAAAACAACAACCTTCTGCAAAATATGAAGCACATCTACAGTTCCAAGTTACTGTTGTTGCTGTTCTCATTTGTACTGTCTGAACAAACAGCATTGCTTTCTAGTTTAGCTGTGCTATGAATGCAAGCTGAAGAAGCTGCCAGCTGGCTTGACCTAGCATTATTAGACTCAAGCCTAGGCTAAAGGTCACAGCAGTTCTTTATGTGAAGCATGTGTGTAAGTGGGAAGGCAGTTCTTTGTGGCAAAAAGGTGGGGAGGGCTGGAGCTCTTCCTGCACATCCCAGGCCTGTGGGTTGGCACAAGGTTTGAAAAGAGGAAGAACAACCCGGATTCCTAAACCCAGCCATATGGTGCCTGCTGCTGTCAGGAAAGGAAGGGCAGTCATAGATCACTTAATTGCTCTGTATCTTTCAAGCGCTAGCAAGTTATGATGTAGTCCTAAGAAGGCTTTGATGCTGTTTTTGCTTCTTACTTTACTAAGGCTGTGTGCTATTTGTTACTAAATTCTAAGTAGTCAAAATTCCATGATGATCCTTCAGTTGGTTTTATCTTTGTTGAGCATAACAAAAGCGTATTTTCTTGCCTAATAGCTGATTTTGCAAAATTACCAAAATTTGAATAGTTCCATTGCTTTCTTTAAAGCAAGTGATGTTGCTAAGTGCCAGTTTGCATGCTTGGACTTATGCCACTTACTCTTATATAAGTTAAAGTTGCAGGAAATCCTTATAGTGCTGAGTCAAGAATTCAAGACCTTTAATATGTTATACGTAATCATTAGATAATTATGCATCCAAATATTAGCAAGAGATTGACATGGGTCAGCACCACCTCTGTGCCCTTCTTTGTGTGCTCTCCAGCAGTTTGATCCTGGAGCTCTCAGCGTAGGTCTGTGCTGCTTTTCAGCTTGGATGGTTCTGGGCTGCTGTTAGGTTGTACAGAAATTTCCCTAGCATGCTTAGTTAAGAGCATAAGATGTAGACAGTACCTAAGGTGATCAGTCTGTGCTCCTGTATTTCAAAGTTCTGAGCTGTTATAAAGGACTCTGGGGTCTGACTTGGCTGTAATTTGCCCTGTGCTCAGTTCTTGGTTTAGAGGAGAGCTTGACTCTTGACAGTAGACCCTGTGCTAATGAGGAGGTGATGATGGGCTTCAAGGGATGTGTCTGGACTCCTGGCCTTCATGTGGCAATCTGTTTGCTTGTCTGTGAGAGGTGGTGGTAAGTGTAAAGAAATGGTTGTTTTGTTGGGAATGCTGCTGCTGTCACAGGAACAGTTATTGCAATGAGTGGAGAAGTGGACTATTTCTGGAGGAGCTTTTTGTGATATTAAAAAAAAAAAAAAAAATACTGCAGGCAGAAGTGAAGCCTTCGTAAAGAGGGGAGGAGGGCAGAGAGAGAAGTTGTGCTCTACTTCTGAGTGACCAACCAATACCAGTGCTTCACCAGCTTCTGTGTTTGCGGCTTCAAAACAGCTGGACAAAATTCTGACCTTCTCAATGAGGCAGCTGGAGCAGCAGGGTAGAGTCACTTTGCAAATGCTGGCACTGGTGGCAGAAGCAAACTTGTGGCATCAGTAGTATGTGATGCTTCTTTTTAATCCTTTTTCTGAAACGCATCTGTATATAATGTCTGGCATGTATAATGACAATGCCACAAAGACTCAGTAAATAAAGAATTTTTATTACCTCTTGATGCTGTAAGGATGTTGCAAGTTGCAGAGTAGCTCAGTTCTACTCCATAGTTGTATAGCTGTCCTCTGCTGCATATCAGAAGAGGGATGTGAAGCTGTATCACAGCTGTATTTCAATCTTATGTGAGCAGCCTTTTGTGCTGTTACTGAGTAGCTCCTTCCCCCTGTCTTTTCCTGTCAGGCAGAGTTAAGGCATGTATCACCCTTTTGATTCCCCCACCCCTGTACCCTTTAAAAATAATAATAATACAAAGAAATAAAACAAAACCCTTCTTCCAATTCCAGGGAGAATTCTTACTTCCAACATTGGCTAGAACATTCATGTGATATGGCAAAATATCTTGTCGCTTTGTTATTGAAATGCTAGAAGTTGCTATGGCTAGAATCATCAATATTTCCATTATAAGTCTTTTTCATAAACTCTTGAAACTGAGCTCAGCTAGTGTAAAACAAACAAAATCTTAAGTGGGGGGGAAAAACGTTTCATGAGCATACTCTTCCCTAATTATGAAACAGGATAGGCTTGTCCAGGATTTGGTTATGCAATGGGATGGGAAACCTGCCACAATTAGGTAGTGTATGAAATTCTCAAGCTTTGTAGTTTCTGAGGTTTTTATTTTCATTTATTTTCAAAACAAAACCTTAAAGAAAAATGCTTTTTTTTTTTTTTTTTGATTATGTTGAGAAAGCCTTTTGAAATCCTATTCTTGAAAACAGATAAAGTGATGATCATCATTAATGGGAATCCAGCTGTGACAGCCTAATAGGCTAAACTGATTCACTTTCACTTGATTAATTGTCATGCTGTCCCTTCGGAGGTGTTTACAGTATGGACTTAATTACACGTGCTTTCTGTTTTCTTTTCTTTCAGACACCATCAGTCTGTGAAATGATGACTCCAAGGATTTTCTGTTGGAGATGTGAAGATTGTGAGCTGAAGTAAAATGCTGGCAGAAACCTCTTGAGGATTTTGCCATTTTTCTTTTTCCCTTTGAAGGATTTGTGTTTACAAGAAATTGATACCATTAAGCGACACTTCTTAGAAATAAAATAACTAAAAAAAACCTCCCCAAGAATAAAGCTGTATTTATGCTCAGAGAAAACTGGATTAACAATGAGGCCAAAGACTTTTCCTGCTACGACATATTCTGGAAACAGCAGACAAAGGTTACAAGAGATTCGAGAAGGTTTAAAGCAGCCATCCAAATCTTCAGGTCAGGGACTGCCGGTTGGACCAGGCAGTGAAACTTCTCTGGACCCTAAGATTTTAGTAGGGAAGGATGCTACAAGGCAGCAGCAGATGAGACAAACAGCGAAGTTTGGACCTTATCAGAAAGCTCTGCGGGAAATTAGGTATTCTTTGCTACCTTTTGCTAACGAGTCAAGCAATACAGCAACTGTTGAAGTGAATAGGCAGATGCTCCAGGAGCTGGTGAATGCAGGTTGTGATCAGGTACGTATGAGTTTGAAGAAAGGGGAGTTGTCACTGTGGTCAAAATAAATTTATGCTTGGTCTTAAGGTAACAATTTTGATGGTGGTTATCAAGTTTGCTGGTTGAAAAAAATGCACCAAGTCTTTTGGCAGTCGTGTAGCTGAGCAGATGAACTTGCTGTTGAGAGGCATATCTAGTGTGGGGTTAATTCATCTTGTGAAGATGGTTGTGGTGACCTGTAGGACTTCTGTAATTTCTTAATTTGATGTATAAGGCTTAACAGGGTAGCATGGTTGTTTTTTTTCTTCTCAATACTGTAGCAAATTTTAACAGTGAATATAAGGGTGGAATTCTAATATAGCAAATGGAAGAAATGACGTATGTGGTCTTCTTTGAAGAAGCTCACTTGCTGTTTGCAAGGAGCAAGTGTAATTGGCTGCGTGCCTTTTCCTTACCTTCTTTGCTTCCACCAAGGGAGGGTAGCCTTCTCTCAGATAAGGAATTCAGCACAGAGATGCTTGTTTTTGTCATCCTGAGATGGGTGTTAGAATACCAGATCTGCTCTGAAAGTAGCACCTCCTATTTTGTTATCTTGGTCCACAACATCAAAGGCAGATGTTGGTGGGATGGCAGTAGTAGAGGTTGAACCTTCCAACCAATATTCCATTGCATTTTGTTGCTGTGCAACAGATGGCAGCAGAGGGGCAGTCTGACACAATGGTGTCTGACACGGAAGTGCATATGAAGCAAAGGTGTGTCACTGAATTCCTCCATGTGGGGAAAAAATGGCACTTGTTGACATTTATTGGAGCTTGTTGAATGTTCACAGAGACCAAACAGTGGCTATGAGCACAGTGAGGCAGCGGGTGGAGCGTTTCCACGGTGGCAACAATGGGTCACCTCCACTGTTGCATGTTGTTATGAGCATGACATGCTCTTGTTCATCACTGGTAAAAATGCATAACTAATGGTGGTGACTGTTGAAAGAGAGAGCAAATTCTCAGCTACAAAACATTATCAAATAGTGTTATTGTGCTCTTTGTATCTGTTGTAGTTTCCACGGAAATGAATAGGAGAAGTTGCTTTCAGAGCAACCTCTGTATGCTCTCAATTAAGACCATTCACATGGAGCTGATCATGGCCTCTTCATGCTTAGCTGCACGTACCTTGGATGTGCTTTGAGTTTTGGTACTGACTTTCACCTCTACCCAAGAATAGCTCAAAATGTCTCTCTTGAGAGAAGAGCATGCTGTTCCTGGTTCAGGTTCTCATTGCTGAAGGAAAAAACTTTTCCCATGTGACTAAATGACAGTTGTTTGTCAGGCTGAAACAGTTCATAGTCCTTGAAGTAAACTATGTTTAAAACTAACACACTATTTTTGGTATTTCCTTGATTTCAGAATTTAACCTCTGTTCATTCATGGCAGAAACGTAATTGGTTGGCTCTCCTAGGCCGTATCCCAAGTCTGTGTAACAAGGCAGTCTGCACTTCTTTGGAGCTATATAGGCACTGATCAGTGCTGTTCCTATTCCATAGAGTTTATGCTGTGCGAGATTAATCAGAGGTTGCAGAGCAGAGTGAGAAGTGCTGCACTACAACTGAACCACTTTCTATTTCAGTGAAACAAGATGCTGTAGTGAACAATAATTCAGCTTGTGGAACTGGAGTTCTTGCTGTCACGTTAAGCATGCCATGAAAACGGTGTTTTTTAGAATTCTACTCTCCAAATTTCCCGAGCTGTTCAGGATGAGAACACTCCCTGAGCCAAGGTTAAATGAGCACAGCTGGATTCTGGATTGGAAATGTGCATTTGGTAGGTTACATGGACAAATCATTCACACACAGAACAAGCTTGTTGAAATCTTGGAAAGCGTTTTGAGCGCACTGCAGCACACAAATGTGAAGCAATGTATAAAACAGAAATACCCGAGCACCTGTTAAAATGTCTTGGCATTAAGCATAGTGTAATGCACTATACGTGCAATATTTTTAGCTGTTTTTCCCTTAAATGTTGATACAGTGGTTTTACTTACTACAGAACACAGAAAATGAACACTGTTCTGATGCAGAGATTGTTTGCTACCTTCTTAACTTGGTTCTGCATTTTTCTGTTTTTCCTTACTGGCTGTGATTGTTCCATCTTAGCATTTAGCTTTCTTCCCCAGCTGTGACTTGTTACATGGGAATGGATTTAGGGGGCAATCCCTTTGGTGTGTTTTGAGTTCAAAACTTAAGCGTAAGCAGGATCACATTTGGCTAGAGACCAAGCAGGGATTCCAAAACTGGATTCTGGTGTCTGAAAGCGCTGTATTTCCTGATGTGGATCCAGGCCATATGAAGTGTGGCCCTCTCAGAGCTTTGTGAATGAATGGAGCTTCTTGAGTTGGTGTGTGAATGGTATCTGGCCCTGCAGAGTGGTGTAGGGTGACGTTACTACATCTAGATTCTTCCTTTTCTCCTGGTGCCTGTGTTGTTTTGAATTAACAATTGAACTGTTTCAGAGCGTAATGTGAAGTAATTTCATCAGCCATTCCAAGCTCCCTTGCTTGTGAATCAAAACTTGGAAATCTCCAGCATGGGGCCATCTACTGTAGTCCAGTGGGCAGCTAATGGATCTCCAGCTGAACAGAGTAAAATCAGCTTCAGTTTCTTTGGAGATGGTTTTATGTACATCTGGACCCAGTGCCAGTGTGAGGCTGGTAAGTGGGCTTTGCTGCCTTCTTTCCCCTCTGATCTGGGCTCTTTTTGTATATATATATTTTTTTTCCCACTGCAAACTTTCTCAAATGCCAGAAAGAAGTATGTGAGAGTGGAAGGACTTCAACCCATGGATGGCCTACTTTAGCCTTTCCTTCCAGCAAGCCTCAGAGTATAAGATCTTATCCTTCCTGCCCTGCAGATCCTGTTTTGCAGACTACTAATCAGATGTTTAGTGGTTGCAAGCATCTGAAGTTGATGATTAGGTAGATTAGGAAGCTCTAATCATGGGTGTTCTAGGAAGGTAAGAGACTATAACATTCAGTTATATGACTCTAACATTAAATTTGATCACATTAAATGTGAGCTCCGTTTTCCAATGGATACTGTTTGGTTTTGTAGATGGTGTTTTGGGCAGTAATCCTGGCTGCAGTGATGATCCATTCTGATGGACACTGTGCCAGGATCAGCATTCTTCCATTTATTTATTGGGACATTCTAAGGATTTCTGGAAGGATGGAGGGGAGTGGTGACAAGGAATGAGGAGTTACATTTTTAACAATGGGAAATTTGGTAAGGAAGGGTGTAGAGAGAGAGGTAGAATTAAGATCAGTTTAAAATTGGCTTAATTAGAGAAAAAGGAAACATCAATCTTTTATTCCTTTCCTCTTGCTGTGTGAAAGACTCAGGCAGACAGGAAATTGGTTATAGGCTAAGTGGTAGACTTAACAAGTACACAATGTGGTGAAATTCAGGGTAAATACGAAACTTGTGTCTTTCAGTTACAGTCATTCTAGGTGTTACATGTGCAGACATCCTCATAATCATTTGGGAAATTGTGTGTATCCTTCTGAACAGCCTATGTTCCTTCACAAAGGTTTGTTTTCAGCTGTTTGTATTGCTTGTGGTTTCATGGTGATGTTGGGCTCCAGAAATCTTATGGAGAGTTTGCTATTGACATGGCAGGATTACACTTCTATAGATAGATATCTTTTTATATGTATATATATATATATATCCAGACAATTAATCATAGTTCTTCTGAAACACATGGAGTAACTTGTCTGTTTTTGGTGAAGTCATCTCTTCAGCAGTAATTATCTGGTGAGTACTGATCATTTTTTATTAGAACAGCCCAAATTGTTTTGAGACTTGTAGAACATAACTGCAGAAGGCCTGACTTTACTTGTTGCAAAATTTTGAAGCCAGAAGGGCTGGTAATACACTGTTATTTCCTAAATACAACTTCTTAGGCTTGACAGTGTAACGTGCAGTTGCTGCAAGGGCACGAGGGCACAGAGTGTTGCTCCTGCGGGCTGATAAACTGCTGGAATCACCTGGGGCAACTGGACAGCGCTCGGGCGCGGTGCTAAATGCAGCTGCTGTTGTGCACTGAGTTCTTCTAATGAATAGATGCAATTGAGCATATGATCAGTGACATTCCACCAACCTGAATGGGCTGTACTGTACTTACTGTACTTCTTCCGAACATAAACAGCCACTGACATTGTAGTTTAGAGTGGGCTGCGGCAGTTCGGGATGAACTGAGGAATGTTATGCATTTGTCAGTTCTTCTCCTCAAGCAGACCCTTTCTCTTTGAGCCATGATGGACTTTGAGTGAAGAGTTCTAGTCAGCTTGAATGGGCAGCTATTTTTAACAGGATGTTTTAGGATTTTTCAGAGGCTGCATATGTCTGGGAACGTGCAGTACGTACTGCAGCCTGAACAACCGTCCTTATGCTTCACTTCTTCCAGAGGCTTTTAATAAATATCTCTGTAATAAAGCACCCCACCTGCGCTAATATCTGAACATTCAGAAAGGGAAGATCTGTGCTTTGGGCGCTAATTACAGTGTATCTCATGGAACTGGAGTGATGTTTGTGGATACTGTAATGAGTACAAGAATATCAAGCTGACCATCTTATCACTTACATTACACTGAGTTCTTGAAATTCAGGTTGTAGAAGTATGTGGGTTCGTTATTTTTTCTTCTTGCATTGCAGGATTATCTTGATCTTTTCATCATGGATTACATCCTTTTTATTATTATGTATGTAGAACCAGTGTTCCGTGTCATAATTGCATGTAATCCTTGTCTTTTTGTTTTGGTAACATGTTACAGACAATGTGTAGCTGGAGTTTTGCTTCTAGTAAAATATCTTTTGCAGTCTATTTGCTGAAGAGGTGAAGCCTAGGAAGGCAGCTTGCCTTCGTGGTGAAGATCAGTGAATTTTATAATACCCCTGAGCAAATGGAGGAATTAATTTCATGACATTTGTCAATCCTGTGACTGAAGTCTTCCACTTTGATAAACTTTAACTATGTTGAGGGTTCTGCTGTCCAGGATAAGCATCCTAGTCGTGTTCTGAGTGTAGGTCTTTTTAATGAAAAAAGACTGAAGAATAAGCTATCAGAAGATTGCCTGGATTATTTGTCAAATATATCAACTGAGTCATCACAGGCTCTTTTGCAGGTCAGGAAGGAATAAGTATTTGTGAGTTACTGGGAAGGAAAAAAAAAAAAAAAGGGGGCCTTCTAATGAGGGCACTCACTGCTGAATGTGGGGGGGGAATTTTATTTTAGCAACTGATGTAGATTTCATAATTCAGGCCAACAGTCTCCTGTGTTTTCTTTTACTACCTAATTTGAAGGTAGGTTGTTCACTCTGTCGTCTCTGCTGGCTATTTCAGGAGCTTGTTTCATAACCTTTTGCTGTTGTTTTTTTTATTTGTAACCTCTCTTCTGCTTTGACCTTTTCCATATTTCTGAGAGATTTCCAATGTCTTCCAGGGTTCATCCACCAAAGCTTGTAAGGGAGTGTGGTTTTTGTACCCACATACCTGAGGTTGGCCCCTTAAGTCATTTCAGGTTTTAGCAGCTTCAGAAAACAAGTGAGTCCCAGCTTTGCAGGGGCTGAAAGCAAGAGGTGAGGGCTGTTCTTGAGCTGATACTCGCTGACTCCTCTCTCTTCTATCCCTGTTCTCTTGTGTCCAACCTTCCTATCAGTTGCTGTCGCTTCAAATGACAGTGCCTTAGTGAATATACTTAAATCCTCGAGGTGTCATTTTGCATTTCCTGAGGTGTATTTGGGAAAGTATTCTGTGGATTTCTTCTGTCCGAGTGTAGCTGGTCCTGCTGAAGGATGACAAATGATTCTGCCTTCCCTTCCCTTTTCACCTTGGAAGAAATACTGTAGTGGTGGCAGATGATTTGATGTGCTCCTTCTCATGATAAGGTGTGTTTTCTTGGCATGGCAGCTGCACCCTGTTTCAGCATAGAGGAAGACTGCAGCACATCTTGAATTCTGCCTGTTATTCTTGTTGGTCTGCTTTCTTAGGCAAATTACACAGAATGTACTGGGACATCCTACTAGAATTATTTGAAATGGCAACAGGAATCAGATGCCAAATTTCAACTGCAGATCCATATCAATCTCAAATTATGTTAAACTGATGCTCCCTATTCTTGTCAGGAAATCATTCTTGGAGTTAATGTAACAATCTGAAATCATAAATTGCTGTAGCTTACAAGCTACAGGATTAACTCACAGTTGATAGTTGTATTTATTGTAATTTAATTGCTAGGAAAAGGTCAAGCTATTAATCTTTGAGGCCATTTCCTTTTTTATTAAAATCAGTAAAAATTCTGCATAAGCATTAATTTCAGTCTCTGTACGGAAAAGCTTTTGTAACCAAAAGTAAAGGTTGCCAGTTGCACAGCAGGAAGTTGCTATCACAATAGTATTAGGGTGTAACTATTCTTTTCACATTTGTGTTACTCTCTAAATCTTGGCTGTTGTTTGCAGTGTGTATCTGAGGGTGATGTGTGCTGTGGTTTTACTCTGAGCCTGGAAATTAGCATCTTTGCATGTGTATGTGGGGTTTTTTTTTTCCAAAAAATAGTTTAAAAAAAAAAAAAGGAGGAAAACCTTGAAATTTGGAGAGAAATGTCAGTAGGAGAGCTTCATGCAGAGGCTTTTTGTGTGCTGCTGTCCTTAAATTAGAGGTAACATAAGATGTTCATTTGAAACATTTTTAATTCAACCTCTACTCATTCAATTCCATTATTTTTTTGTTAGACACTAAACTAAATAAAAATGTATTTTAAAGCTGCTAATGGAACTCACTGGAAAGTAGATAAAAGTCCCTGGTTGCTTCTCATGTGGTATACAGGTATGTGCCACTTACATGGAGTAGTTTTTCTAGAGTATGGATAAATATACGTAGATGAGCTTAGAATAGTAAGCTGTTTTCTTCCTCCCCCACCCCCCCTTTATTTTTTTTCTGTTGTATTCACTGGAAAAAAAATATTTTGAAGCTACTTTGAAGTTACTTGATCAGCAGAACTGAAACTTAAATAACTTGGAATGGGGGAGAGAATAGGACAGGGAAATTTTCATCTATATCTTCTGTGGAAATACTGGCATTGCCATGTATGTAAGCATACAGTAACTTAAATTATAAGGGTGTAGCCAGGCATTTGATTACATAATCAATATGCTAAAAGAATCAAAGCTACTTTTATTGTATTTTATTTATAAAATATAACTGCCAGATCTCGCTGTATTTGCCCAAGGGCAGAATGAAGGTACTGTGACTCTGTGCTTCCTGAAGACGTGGGTACTGCAACTGTATGTCGTGAAATACTTGGGTGCTGGCTCAGTTCTGAGGAGGCCACTGCTGGAAGGGCAAACAGTGACCAGCACAGCTGTGCCTGGGAAGTGGGAACAGGAAATCGCCCTGCTATTGCTCTGCAGTGACTGTGCTGTGTGACAATGCAGCAGTGCTGTTGGATCCCTGGGTACTGTCACCTCCAGTAGGCCGCAGTGTGGCACTCCCTCCATCACAGTGCCCTGAACATCCCGAGTGCCCTTTGTTCTTGGATGTTGTCTCTCTGTGACTTGCCAACACATCTACGGAATCATAGAATCACCAAGGTTGGAAAAGACATCTAAGATCATCCAGTCCAACCATCCGCTTGTTATCAGTATTTCCCACTAAACCATGTCCCTCAGTACAAAATTAAATGTTTCTTCAGGAATTGTGACTCTACCACCTCCATGGGCAGCCCATTCCAGTGCCTAACTGCTCTTTCAGAGTTGTTTTTCTTGACATCCAACCTGAACCTCCCCTGGTGCAACTTGAGGGCTGTTCCTTCTCGTCCTATTGCTGTTACTGGGGAAGAGAGGCCAACTCCCACCTCACCACAACCTCCTTTCAGGCAATTGTAGAGAGTGATAATGTCCCCCTAAGCCTCCTCCAGACTGAAAATCCCAGCTTCCTCAGCTGTTCCTCGTAAGACTTGCTCTCCAGACCTCTCACAGCTTTGTTGCCCTTCTCTGGACAAGTTCTGTGGCCTCAGTGTCTTTCTTGAAATGAGGGGCCCAAAACTGGACACAGTACTCAAGGTGCAGCCTCACCAGAGCTGAGTACAGAGGGATGATCCCCTCCCTGCTCCTGCTGGCTGCACTGTTGCTGACTATTGCAAGTCGGGATGCCATTGGCCCTCTTGACCACCTGGGCACACTGCTGGCTCATGTTCAGCTGAGCATTGACCAGCACCCCCTAACACAGTAAAGAGAGTGATGAAAGAGACCTTCCATCTGAGCCTTCTTGGTGATCACAGAATCATAGGGGTTGGAAGGGACCTCCAGAGATCATCAAGTCCAACCCCCAGGTTCCCTACACCAGGTCGCACAGGTAGGCGTCCAGGCGAGACTTGAATATCTCCAGAGAAGGAGACTCCACAACCCCCCTGGGCAGCCTGTTCCAGTGCTCCGTCACCCTCACCATAAAGAAGTTCTTAGGCACATTCGTGCGAAACTTCCTATGCTGCAGCTTATGTCCGTTTCCCCTCGTCCTGTCTCCACGTACCACTGAAAAGAGACTGGTCTCACCGCTATGGCCGCTACACCTCAGATATTTATAAACCTGGATCAGGTCCCCTCTCAGTCTTCTTTTCTCAAGGCTAAACAGACCAGTTCACTTAGCCTTTCTTCACAGGGGAGATGCTCCAGGCCCTTCACCATCTTTGTGGCCCTCCGCTGGACTCTTCCCAAGAGATCCCTGTCTTTTTTGTACTGGGGAGCCCAGAACTGGACACAGTACTCCAGATGAGGCCTTACCAGGGCAGAGTAGAGGGGGAAGATCACCTCCCTTGACCTGCTGGCCACGCTCTTCTTAATGCACCCCAGAATGCCATTGGCCTTTTTGGCCACGAGGGCACACTGCTGGCTCATGGCCAACCTGTCATCCACCAGGACGCCCAGGTCCCTCTCTGCAGAGCTCCTCTCCAGCAGCTCATCCCCCAGCCTGTATTGGTGCATGCAATTCTTCCTCCCTAGGTGTAAGACCCTACACTTGCTTTTGTTGAAAACCTCATCCGGTTTCTTACTGCCCAGCTCTCCAGCCTGTCCAGGTCTCGCTGAATGGCAGCACAGCCTTCAGGCATGTCAGCCAATCCTCCCAACTTCGTATCATCAGCAAACTTGCTGAGGGTGGCCACTGTCCCTCATCAAGGTCATTGATGAAGATGTTGAACAAGCACAGATCGCTGGAGGACACCACTGGTTACAGGTCTCCAGCCAGACTCTGCACCGCCAACGATGTCCCTCTGCGCTCTGCCAGTCAGCCAGTTCTCAACCCACCTCACTGTCCACTCGTCTATGCCACACTTCCTCAGCTTTGTTATAAGGATGTCGTGGGAGACAGTATCAAATGCCTTGCTGAAATCAAGGTAGATTACATCCACTGCTCTCCCCCCATCCACCCAGCATGTGACAACATCATAGAAGGCTACCAGGTTGGTCAAGCATGACCTCCCCCTGGTGAACCATGTTGACTACTCCTGATAACCTCCTTTTCTTCCAGTGATGGCAGCTGTTGTTTTTCATACTTAGTGGATATGTCCATTATGTATGTTCTCTGCTTGTCTGCTGTTGAAAACCAAAATACTATTACTGCTGGAGTATTTTTGACTTGCCATTGCTTGGTGGCTAGTGTGCCTTCCCTAATGTTGAGTGTTTTTGCTGAGGTGGATCTTTTGACTCAGTCTTGATGGGGTCACTCAGCTATAGCACAGAATGATCTGGTGATCTTACCTTGCTATCTGGACTGTCACTGGCAGCTTACAAATTGATATGTAAAAATCAGGTTGTACCCAGGAGATGTGTGTGTTCATGTGCGTGTGATGACTGCAGTGTTTGCATGGTACCAGCTGTTAGCAAAGAACTTAATCCATAGGATTTGTTACTGTTCTGAATGTTTCTTTTTCAACCTAAGTAAACAAGGTACTGATGTTTGAGGCTGCATTCTACTTCCCTGCAGTGCAAGAGATGGACTTCCCTGATTAGAAATTTGTGTCCTTCATTTTAACTGAAGTCGAGCAATTAAAAATATTTCCCTGGGAGGGAAAGGAAGAAGAGAAGAGAAGAGGATATGGAAATAGTTTTTAGAGAATTATTTCTAGGTCAGTTCATTTTCTGAAGGCCAAGAACACCATGTACCAGTAACTTTCTGAATCAGGTAACAGCTGTGGCAGGACAGCCTTTGAAAATAACTGCTCTGTGCAGCTGTACCTTCAATTGTTCTTGGTATATATGTGCATATCAGAAGCTGTTACTGCAACACATGCCATCTTCTGCACAGTTAGAAAAAAATAATCCAACATCAATGCAAAAAAAAAAAGTTGAGGTTTAAATGTAAGTTGAATAACTGAACATTTTGTGATTGTTTTCCATATCCTTCATTCCTCTAATGCATGACTTGTAAGTAATTTGATGAGAAGTGTACAAAGATGCAGTGTATTAATCTTTACATAGAGAAAGTGATAGAATGTTAACGGTGCTAGGTGGTAATACACAAAAGTTCCTGTCCTGCAAATGTATTGACTTTAGTAGGATAGCTAACTAGCAGCGTGAAACTACTGCTGCGTGTTTATATGGCTAGGTTTGACTTGTCATCCCCTATTTATGAATCTGTTGGATGTGTGTTATTTCAAAGGAAAATCTAGGCAAGAGCTCAGAGATCATCGTTGTTGCTGCTCTGGAGCATCCTTCTCTTCATTTTTGTTCTTCCACTGCATTTAAAAGTAAATATCTTCAAGGCTCTTCTCTTTGCCACCTTCTGGTATTGAAGTGGTTGTTCTGTTGCATTGTTTTCTGCTCAACTGCTTTGAATAACTAGTACTCAAGATCTCCCTCATTATTTTCTCCACATAACTCTGAATATGACAAATTAATTACATAAATACTTGCAAAGTATTAGGAAATAATTTTTCTATAGACTTCCGCCTTGTTTTTTTATGTTTAATGTGACATCTTAAGGAATTGTAGTTGCAAGTGGACTTGGACATTACATCCCATATATTTTCATTGCTTCATTGTCTTCTGTTTAGTGTCAGGATGCTGTGGTCTGTCCTTAAACTAGGCACCTGTCCTACCTCAGCTTTCCTTCTAGCCAGACTTACTCTGTTCATTCTGTGTTCCTGCCAGATGTCAGCCTAATAAAGGTGCATAATCTATTTCAATTAATGAACTGCAACCTTGGAACTATTAATACATGCAGAATATCTTGGTTTATGGAAACAAATATGCCTGTCCCAATTAAAACATTTTTAAATCAAGACAAATCCAGTCTGAGCTGTTCTATTCCAAATAATTGCTAAGCGGTGTCTGTTCCACCTTGATGAAACCTAGTTTTTGATTGTCCAACTAATTTTCTTCAACCGTGCCCTCAACAGCTCTGCTGACTGCCTGTGTCATGCCCAGATGTGAGAGCAGGCAGCTGTCTGTGTGCTGCAGCAACCTGCAAGTCTTCTCTTTGAAGAGCTCCAGCACTTGCTATGCTATAAACTCATTTTCATCTCCTTCCTGTGGTCCTTTGTGCACCTTGGCGCGCACAACTATTCAGATCGTTTTATTCTATTCCCTAATGCTAGCACTGAGTTCATTGAACGCTTTCTTGAAGATCTGTTTTGAAGAACCTGTGAAACATGCATGGCATTGCAGGCATGGAGATGGTGGGGAGGTGATGTTGGTGCGATGCTCTGCTGCACAGATCAGAGACCTGGAGGCCAGAGGATGTGTATAAGTGGACAAAACTTATTGGTTTGTTCCAGGGCACGTGTGAGTCAGTTCCCCATACTGCAAAAGTATGTCTGTAATGCCAGCAAATTCAAAAGCAAGCCACAAGAATTTTCTTTTGCACTGGTTTTTACCCCCTTCACCCCCATCTCTGCTTACTGAGAAGTGAGCCTTCAGGGGTTTTTAACCACATGAAAGTAGCCTAGAAAAGGTATTTTTCGGAACGTCTTCAGTGCTGTAAAGCCTGTAACGGATCAGTTCTCCAGGAACTTTCCTGAGATACGTAAGTGTTAGAAACTGCTGGAAGTTGAGAACTGCTACAGCAGACCCTGCTCCGTGCTGCCAGCAGGCCCAGGTGCTGAGGGCAGGCAGTCACCTCCTGAGCCGGGGCCGTATCCCTGCAGGAAGCAGAGGAGAGCATGAGCTGGAGCACGTCTGCGCCAGGCTGTGGTGCTGGGAGTAGTGCTGCCTTCTGCCAGATTCCAGGGAGGGTCAGAACGTCCTGCTGCCTGTTAGCATCTCTAGGATTGCTGTTTTGCGCAACGAGCTGTGCTTTGTGTTTGACAGTATTCCTCAGTTTTCATAAGGAGACATTTTCATTCTTCTTCCTTGTGGAGAGGAGTGCATGTGCTCTCTTCCTCTCTCTCTCAGCCTTGGAATGGGCCCATTGCTCTGCACCACACGAAGCCCTGAGTCAGACTAGCAAGGGGCCATCATCCCCTTGGCACGCAAGTTTTGGAGCCCACCAGTTTGGGGAAAATCTCACCCCCGAGATTCTGCTTTATTTTGCCACTTTCATGTAGGATTGCAGTATCTGGTCCAAGAAGAGGCATCATAGAACTTATTTTTAATTTCCCTTATTTTTCTTACTTTTTTTTTTTTTTTTAACCAAACACTGAGACTATGGCAGCTAATGGATAAAGGAGCTATTACTGCTGAGGAAATTCAAATGGTTGGGAATGTGCTGGCTGGCAACAGTGAGGGCGCAGGGGAAGCACAGTAAGGCTGATGCTCTTGCTGAAGGGCAGGCAGGGACTGGGTGCCTGAGCAGCGTGCAATGTCTGATGTTGACTTTGGGAGGAGGGCAGCTGGGCCACAGGGCTGAAGCTTCTAGCAACAAGAGACATTTTCCCCCACGTGCCCAGCTTGCTGACTCTAAAGGTTCCATGTTGCTCCATGTTTCCCTCTGCTTTGTGGTTTTTATGTACTCACTGTGTAAAATCAGGGTTAACCACTCATCTGCCCTTGTGTTCTGCTCACAAGGCTGAACTGCTTTTTGGTGGTGTAGATAACTCCCTCCTCTATTCCAAATGTTTTGCTTCTGTGCTCCTTGCAATGGTTATTCTTGCTGTTGGGAAAATAAAGGATTCGCTTTTCATGTAAAAATAGCTTTATTATTTCCATACGCGAGTAGCAGTTGGGACAGGCATATTTCCAGGTCAGCATAGAGATGGGGTTGGATAGCAAAATCCTCTGTTCCAAAAATGGGCTGGAAGCAGCCACAGTTCTTGCTGTACTGAACAAACCTTGCTGGCTTGGAGAGAAGTGGGATCCCTTTTTTGGGTGCGCATGCAGCATGCCGGTATTCTTTCACTTGGGAGCAGCACCCAGCATGGCCATCGCGAACACTTTGCTCTGTTAAGGACGTAGCTTCGTTTTACATTTTTCTTGTCTTTTTTTTTCTTTTTTTTTTTTTCTTCTCTGTAATTGCAGGCATGGTTTTTGAGTAAAAGACGGCAAAGGAGAGTTTCTTAGGCCATGGCCTTTGAAAGTGTGGCTGAGCAGAGTGCCTACAGCTGTCAGCGCTTAGAGGAGCTGAGCAGAAGGGATGTGTGCAGAAGCAGTCTGTATAATTCCACAAAATTGTGCTCAGTTGGGTACTGAGTAAATAAACGGTCAGTGTGCAAATGTTGGATAAAGTTGCTCTGTGCTTGTTTAGATAGTCCAGCTGGACTTTGGATTTTGTTCTCTATGGTAGCTGGCTTGTGAATCTCTCATGGCTCATTGCCATGTATTTCTTGATTTATATGATTATGATGTACGTCTTTTTCATATTTTGCTAGTCCATATTTTTTTCTTCCTTCAGTCATAGCTTAATGTCTCTTTAAGGCCTTGAAAAGCTAGTCAGCTTGAATTTTCCCTTTATCTTCACAAAAATCACTACAGAAGTAAGAAAAAAGCACAGAAGGGGAATTAAAGGCAGCATTAAACATTTTCCTTCAGAGCAGAAAAACAAATTTAACACGAATAAAAATCTCAGCTCTGCTTCAGAGTTGCAAACTCTTCTATTCACCAGAGAACTGTTAAAGCTAGTCATTTTTGGCATAGTATCGATCAGGGAAGCGTGACAAAGTGCAGTGGAATGCACTGAGCTGCGATCCAGCCTGTAGTGGTATATGACTTTAGTGCACGGAGCATTGCAGGAAGTGCTTGGGGGTGGGGAGGCCTTTTCTTTTCCTCAGCTGCTGGGAACTGTGACCTCCTCCCTCAGACCCCACCTGCACCAACAGAGGGTCCCTTGGATACTGTGGGTCAGAAGACAAAATGCAAGAAGTTGACACAATCCAGGTTTCTGGCAGGATTTGGCTGCGTTCTCTCAGCACTGCAGCATGGAGTTCTTGGGCTGCGGGATGGGAAAGCTGGGAAAAGTTATGTGTTGGGATTAAAGAGCAACTGTGCGTATCCAGACTGGGCCTGTATCCCCAGCTCCACCATGCTAGAAGGCTCTTGTGCTCAGATGCTGTTTTCATTGAAATGAGTAGTAAAATTCTATTCATTTCATCAGGCCCGAGTTTTGCTTCTTACTTTTAGTGATGAGTCCCCCTGTTCCACCAGTATGCACACATGCTGTTTGGAATTAGTTTTTGGCATAGGTTTTAGCCTTAAGTGGAAATCTGTTCGAATTCATTTAATATCTGCAGCTTAGAATTTTAGTTTATGTGAACAGTTATCACCTGCAGCTGTACTTTAAGTTAAGGTGCAGTTGTACAGCTGTAAGGTGTACGATAAAGGTGCTCCTCTCTCCTGAAGTGCACCTGATAATCACTTTCTTTTTTTTTTTCTCTAAATGATGATGTTGGAGTCTACAGAGTTTTTCAGGCACTGGTAGCAGTGTGAGAAAACACGATGGTGCCATTCCTGCATGAACAGGATCTGTGCTGTAAGACCTGTGTGTCAGAAATAGGGGAAAGCTTGGCGTGGGACAGGTCCCATTACCAGCATAAATTGCTAACAAGAGTTTCAGTGTTCACCTAGGGTTTCACATTTGCATTGCTCCATTACAGCGATAATCAAATACAAAGGCAGTGTTCTATTGGCATTGCAGTAGAGGTGTGTGATAGAACAGCTCTGCAAAAAATGAGGACTCTACCCAGAAGGTGTCACAGCCAGAACTGACATTTCAGGGTAGGAGTGTAGGAAAGTAGTAACACAGAAAAAATAAAAGGATGGCAGCATTTAGTGTGTTTTTATTGTCCTGTATAGATCTCTCTCATTCTTACCTCACTGTTTCCTTCCTTAGTGCTCTTCAAGTGGTGATCTTGATATATGGAAGATGAGTCAGTGTTCAGAGCAGAGGTAAATAAGCAGTGAACAGGTGACGTGTCTAGACTATATACTCAATGTTGAAAGGAATGCTGTTGATTTACAGATTGCCTAGATGTTAGCACTGAAATACTAACTTAAAGATCATTTGGCATTTATGATCATAGAATGGCTTGGGTTGGAGGGGACATTAAAGATACTAATCTCCAACCCCCTGTGGTGGCCAGGACACCTTGCTCTAGATCCTGTGTAGGTCCTATTTGAAGTGTAGGCTGTCCAATTATTACAGAAAGTAATGGGATGCATATGGAGCTACTGTGACTGTGCTAGTGTTTCCTTTGTGTGATGGTCCTTCAGGTAGTTCCAGCATTTCAGATATTGTGTGTTTTGGAATATAAATACTACAAGTTTTGGTTGTGGGAGAAAGTGCCTAAATTCAGGTTTCTATTCATACTTGTATCTTTAGTCATACTTCTGAAATTGCTTATCACTGACTTTCTCTGACCTGGTAATCTCAGCTGGGGAGCACACTAACCCTCCTGTGATTCTGGAAGAAACAGTCAGAGACCTACTACTCCAACTGGACTGCCACAAGTCTGTAGGGCCAGATGAGATCCACCCGAGAGTGCTGAGGGAACTGGCAGAGGTGATAGCCGAGCCGTTTGCCATCATCTATCAGCGCTCCTTGTTGACTGGTGAGGTCCCAGAAGACTGGAGGATTGCCAAGTGTGACTCCCATTTACAAGAAAGGTCGTAAGGAGGATCCGGGGAACTACAGGCCTGTTAGCCTGACCTCGGTGCCAGGGAAGGTTATGGAGCAGATTGTCTTGAGGGATATCATGCGGCATGTGCTGGATGACTGGGGGATCAGGCCTAGCCAGCGTGGGTTCATGAAGGGCAGGTCCTGTTTGACCAACCTGATCTCTTTCTATGATCTAGTGACCCATCTGGTAGATGAGGGAAAGGCTGTTGATGTGGTCTACTTGGACTTCAGCAAAGCCTTTGACACTGTCTCCCACAGTATTCTCTTGCAGAAGCTGGCAGCCCAAGGCTTGGATGGGTACACTCTTGGCTGGGTAAGGAGCTGGCTGAAGGGCCGGGCTCACAGAGTAGTGGTGAATGGAGTTAAATCCAGCAGGTGACCAGTCATGAGTGGTGTTCCCCAGGGGTCAGTGCTGGGGCCTGTCCTCTTCAGTATCTTTATTGATGATCTGGATGAGGGCATTGAGTGCACCCTCAGTAAATTCGCAGATGACACCAAATTGTCTGGAAGTGTGGACCTGCCTGGGGGTAGCAAGGCCATATAGAGGGATCTGGACAGGCTGGAGAGCTGGGCTGAAGCCAATGGGATGAGTTTCAACAAGACCAAATGCCGGGTCCTGCAATTTGGCTACAACAACCACAGGCGATGCTACAGGCTTGGGGCGGTGTGGCTGGAGGACTGCGTAGAGGAAATGGACCTGGGGGTATTGACTGATGCTCGGCTGAACATGAGCCGACAGGGTGCCCAGGTGGCCAAGAAGGCCAGTGGCATCCTGGCTTGCAGCAGAAACAGTGTTGCCAGCAGGAGCAGAGAGGTGATTGTCCCCCTGTACTCAGCTCTGGTGAGGCCGCACCTCGAGTACTGTGTCCAGTTTTGGGCCCCTCACTGCAGGAAAGACATTGAGGCCCTGGAACGTATTCAAAGGAGGGCAACAAAGCTGGTGAGGGGTCTGGAACACAGGCCTTATGAGGAGAGGCTGAAGGAGCTGGGATTGTTCAGCCTGGAGAAGAGGAGGCTCAGGGGAGACCTCATTGCTCTCTATAACTTCTAGAAGGGAGGTTGTAGTGAGCTGGGGGTCGGCCCCTTCTCTTGTGTCATTAGTGATAGGACCAGAGGGAATGGTTTCAAGCTACGGCAGGGGAGATTCAAGCTGGACATTAGGAAATAATACTTTTCAGAAGGGGTGGTCAGGCACTGGAATGGACTGCCCAGGGAGGTGGTGGAGTTGTTGTGTTGAGGGACATGGTTTAGTGGGAGCTATTGGTAATAGGTGAACGGTTGGACTGGATGATCTTTTAGGTCTTTTCCAACCTTGGTGATTCTATGATTCTATGACTTCTGCAGCTAGTCTCTGAAGGTGGTGGCAGTTACTGAAAAGCTTAATTAAATATGAATTGTAATGTTGACAGTTTTGAGACGAGATGGATGCCTTGGAGGAAAAGAACAGACAGTTGCAATGCTTGTTATGAGAAGTGGATGTTGACCTTGGAAGCAGACTGTCATCTGGAAGCAAATTTGAATGCTGATGCTCAGGAATCACTAAGTGTGCAGTTGTGAGTCTTACAGCATTGTCCAAAGCAGCGTGCACAGAGGTGGGAGCCCAATTTAAGGTGCACATGTGGGAGAAGAGAGGAAAATTATCACAGGATGATCTCTTGGAGTAGAGTGATGTAGAGTGACCTCTCCATCCAAATACAGAGATCATTTCCATGTATCATTGCCATGGGTGTTCAGCTTTATTTTGGACTTTGTATGCTCAGGGAGCACAGCTTTCCTTGATTCTGCAGAGCGTTGTGATGCAATATGTGTTTAACAGGACTTGGCAATGCACATGCAGGTTAGATACCAATAGGAATACTGTCTCTACCCAATTCTTGTAGGGGAAATTTAGGAGTTTGGAGCTTGATTGCCTAACCAGACATAGATCCTTACCTTTGGCAGCTCTGTAGAACGCTTGCATGGAAACTATATTTTTTTACTTCATCCAGAAACTTCACCAGCGCCTCGCTGCACGTGGTGAGATCTTGGTTTCTGGGGTGCTGCATGGTGACACCTGTGTTGCCGTGCTGGTTGCTGCTAGTGCAGTCTCCTCAAAGCACTGACCAGGCTTCCTTCTGCTTTTGAAATACTCGAGTTTTGCCTGGGTCATTTTGCCATAGGCACCCCTTCCTAGAATATTATCTCAAGGAAGAAAGGTGGTTATGTGTCTCTTACTGCTTTCTTAACATGTTGCACCCTTAAGGATCTCTGAAGAAACACAGCTGTCTCTGGATAGTATTCATCCAATCGAGCACACCTTGCAATAATAGCAGAGCCTGGGAAACATCTGCCATTTGTTTTCCTACCAAGTGACATGGCTTGAGAGCGCTGGGAAACAGCAGTCTCCTGAAAGTTGGAGTAAAGGCTTGAAAGAGGGAGGTGAGGAGCATCTGTCTGTTGCTAGGAGTATTAGTAAGCAGTGGTGTCAGCATGAGACACTTGGTCAAAGACACTGCTTCAGCTGTGGAGGAGGATGAGGGGAATTGTGTCCTCTGTTTGGCTTTCCTCCATCTCTTTTGTGTCAGTTGAAAGTAGTAGAATTCAGACCTCTTTATAGTTCAAAATACTGTATTTCCATAAAACATATAGTTGTTACAGAATAGGTCCAATATTTTCTAGAGTCAGTGCTACAGGATCTTTATTGGCTTGATAGAGTGGGGCTTTTTTTTCCTTCCTCCTGTGGTTTAAAATTGCTTGTCTAACACATTGATTTATATCCTGTCCTGTAAGGCTGCTTCCCCTTGGCTATATCTTTTTAGGATGATCACATGTATTTTTGAAAAATGTCCTGTTGTTACCTTGAAATATTAGGTGGTAACTGCATAAGTTAACAGGGATTACCTTGTTAAACCTAATACGACACCAACACACAAAGTGCTGCAATTGAAAACTTTTTTCAGGCAGGAAGGGGGAAAAAAACAAATGAAACAAACCAACAACAAAACATAAAAGCCCCATCTTATGGTGTGGGGTGTTGCTGGAAGCATATCTGTTCAGCTGAGAAGTTTGCAGGTTGGTGTGCAGAGCTGCTGCCTTCCCACTTGTCCCTCCCCGCTTGTTCCTACAAGTGGTGCTGGCACCGTGCTGAGCTGAATGGTGACTGCTCAGGGATCCAGTCCAGGTTAAAAATAACTTCTGGGTTCAGTGGGAGAAATATGAACACAACTGGGGTACAGCACAGGGCGTAGGAATGAGCAGAGAAGTTGAGAGAAGTGGCAGCTGCCTTGGCTGTCAACCACCACCAGAGAAAAAGCTCAGCCTGTGCTCACCATGCTTCTCCTTCCAGCTGTGCTCCAGAGGTGGTCATCAGCTTCCTGCTGCCTCTCCTCCTCCTCTCACCCAGGTTTGGTTGCCCCAGCTGAGCTGCTGCTCAAGTTAACTCTTGCTCACATGGCTCAAAACGAACTGAGTTACCTTCAGCAGCTTGCTTGAAAGTCTCTGCAAACCCAGCTGTGAGTGGTCAGGCAAGGGGCAGTTGTTTCTGACACAGTTGCAGCTGGAAGATAATGTGTGCGTGCTGACTTACCAATGCTGAGTACACTGACTATAGTGATGTGGTCCTTTTTCATGTTCTGTGGCTGATCTCATGGATAGCTAATGGCAGATTTGTGAGGAGATGCTGATAGTCATGGGATGATGGCTTTGAGGAAGATCTCAGAAGAGGATTTCTTTTCTCACGGCAGCCCAAAATACACGTGACAGCCTTTGTGTGTGGGTGGAGTGGAACAAGAGGGGTGATTCTTCAGCACTATGTGTGTCTTGGTTATTTGAAGTGTGCCACTTTACCTAGTGCCAGTGGAAACAATGTCACAGTGAGCTGAGTGGAGGTACTGCTAAGCAAATACAAGGTAAAAAGAGAACTTACAAGGGCTGTTGTGGAAACCTTCAAAGAAATGGGTTTATACTTACCAAGTATATCTCTGAAAAGAACTACACAGTAGAAGTGAAACCAGATGACTGTATTTCTTTTGGTTGTTTTATTCATTATCTGATGTTTCCTCTACATTTAACCAGACCTGAGTGTTTGCTTATAGGGTTCCTCTAGGACATCAGTGGCATTCTTTGTTACCAGCTGCCTCTGTTTGTTTATTACTCTTCCCTTCTTTTAAGTGAGCAGAGAAAAGGACCGGTGGCACAAAGCCATTGCCCTGGAGCAGAGCAGGCACAGCCTTTCATTTTCTCATTTTCTTCGCACTCTTGGTCAGCTTTGGGGACCCTGGTGGGCATTCCCCCCACAGCCCTGAGCTGAGGGAAACGCAGCTGCTCTCTTGGGCGAATTGTTTTGTCTCTCCATGGAATCTCATCCTGGGCAGTTATGTGCTAAGAATGTGAATAATTTTGCTGCGGCTGCTTTACATGTAAAAAGCCTGACCTTCAGATATTTTATCTGGTCAGATTTTCTCTCTCTCTCTCTCTCTCTCTCTAATGTCTCTCTCTCTCTTTTTTTTTTTTTTCCTGTAGCACTGTTAAAAATTAAGTTTTACCTTGCAACTGCAGGAAGCTGAAGTGACTAGTAGTCACACAGAGCCTTCAGACAATTTAGGGATATTTCTGTCTTTAAGCAGTAGTCATTGGTAAGTAGTTGTTGCTTTCAGACCCATAGTTGTACACATGCATTTGACAGAGTGAGTGAAACTAAATGACCTCTGGAACATAGAACATGTCTCATGAGTTCCCTAATGCAGTGCAGTTGGAGCATATTGCAATACAAAGCCAAGTGTACTGATTTTCAAGTCTTAAACATCGAATGCCTTATTCATATTTAAAAAAAAAAAATTCCAATTAATAAATAAAAATCCAAAACACCAGCAAGTTTTAAAGCCATATTGCGTGTAGAAAGTCCAGCATACATCTTCCTGCTCTTTGAACAATAAAAATGCCAAGCAGTCTTGCCTTGAATTCTGCTTGAATTCTGTGCTAGTGTGTGCATATGTGTCTGTACTGAAAAATATGAGGAATCTTGAGATGAAAGCCAGATGTTTTGTCAGTTACGTGAGGCTGCTGCCTTGCATTGGGAGGCTGAGAGAGGAAGGAAGGCCACTTCTCACAGTGTTTCTTGGATTGTTCTTTTCTCTCTGCAAGTGTGTTACTGCAGGATATCAATTGGAGTCCCATTGGAGTCTCCTTGTGGTACAAATCCTCAAAGAAGAGATCAATTCAGTGGCAGTGTATTCCAGCCTGGTATCCTGATGGCTTTATAGTTCTGTTAGAGTATTCCTAGGAGAAAAATTAAGGGGGAAACAAGAGTTTATGAGACAACACTTGAAAGTTCTGGTGTTTTTAAACTCAATAAAACTATGCAAAGTTGCAAGTGAGGAGAGGAGTACACTCTTTTAAATGTTAAAATCTTCAGTAATACAAGAAAATTTGTAATGCATTAAGTAGGCAGCAGTAAATCTGACATAGGCCCCATTAATGAGGATGGGTGCAAAATTCATTCTGTTGAGCTGGATATGGAGAAATGCTGTAAGCAGTACTAATGCATTTCAAATGCCGAATGACATTCTGGGGTGCAGCTGAATTTGGCAGTGCTAAAAGCTCTTCCAGTCTTTGACACAATTCCCTTCAGTGCTCTGGGGCTTTATTCCTTAAAAACAAAGCTCATAACTCATTTTGCTGGAGCTGAATACCCAGCTGACAAGTCCCTTGTATCGTGTTTGGCTAAGGAATCATTTGCAAGCTCTGTGAATATTTGTAAAAATCCTTCTACACATAACTCAAGATGTATCTGTAGTAGAAAGAAGAGCCATGAGAACCAGTGTGGCCACTGAAAAGAAATGCTTTCATATACAAATAGCATCACCATAAATGGAATGTCAGCCAAATGCATTTTGGGCTAACATGAGCAATAAAATTAGCAAACACATCACTTGCTGCTAATGAAGGGGAATAAGCTCATCATGAAACCTTCACTGAACTGCTATTCTATCCAGCTTGATTTACTTGCCCTGATAGGGTAAAAAACCTGCTGTCTCAGAAGGATGTGGGAGCTGCTGGGAAGGCGTCATGATGGTGTTCTGACTGCTCAGAACGTGATGGGCGGCTCTGGGGGGAGCAGGGATGGCCTGCCCTTCCTGTGGGCCTGTCTGTCAGGCAGCCTGCCTGAGAGGAAAACCTGAACAAAGACGTTTCCAAGAGATTGGTGTTAACTGAAAAGGGTTTATACAACCCTTTTTAAATAGCATCTAGTTCTGGCACAGCATGGTACTGCTTTTACTGGAGCTACTGTTTTAACGCATAGAATAATAGCATCATTTAGGTTGAAAAAGTCCACTAAGATTATTAAATCCAACTGTCCAGCCATCCCACCATGCTCACTAACCATGTTCTTCAGTATCACATTCTCATGTTTCTTAAACACCTCAAGGAACGGTGACTCCACCACTTCCCTGGGCAGCCTGTGCCAGTGCCTCACCGCTGTTTCAGAGAAAAAATTATTCCTGCTATCAAATGTGAACCTCCCCTGGTGCAACTTAAGGCCATTTACCTCTCTTCCTATCGCTGTTACCTGGGAGAAGAGGCCCATGCCCACCTCACCACAGCTGCCTTTAGGGCAGTTGCAGAGAGCAGTAAGTCTCCCCTGAGCCTCCTCCAGACTGAACAATCCCAGTTCCCTCACTTGCTCCCGATAAGCCTTGTGCTCCAGGCCCTTCTCAGCTCTGTTGCCCTTCTCTGCACGTGCTCCAGGGTCTCAATGTCTTTCTTGTATTGAGGGCCCAAAACTGAACACAGCACTCGAGGTGCAGCCTCACCAATGCTGAGTACAGAGGGACGATCCCCTCCCTGCTCCTGCTGGCTGCACTGTTTCTTACACAAGCCAGGATGCCATTAGCCATCTTGACCACCTGGGCACACTGCTGGTATATGTTATAAAACAGATGAATCAAAAGGAAGGGTTCAAATGGCAAAAGAGCATTTGAAGATTCTTGCACTGTGTTTGTTTTCCTCTTAATTATAAGACTATAAAAGCTAATTTTGTCTGCTAATGATTTTTGATACAGACTGGCAGACCCTACAGTGCTGCTGCTGAAGGACTCTGAAGGTTTCTCATGTGTCAGCTCACCTGCTTTCCTCCTCAGAGAAAGGAAATGGAAGTTGGGATTAGGAAGCGCTGTGTTGAAGGCTTTAGCAACATCAGTCAAAATGAGGCTGGCAACAAGCTGTCTGCTTCTCTGCCCCACACAAAAGATTCAGTGGTTGACTCTTTGGTGAGGAGTCAGTGGGCTGCTTGTTCTTTGAGTGCTAGTTGGGAACCTCAGAGCTCAGTGCTGGATTTGGTGCTGAAAGGGGCTGGAGTTTGTGCTGGCACCTCTTTCTGTTCAGAAATGGGAACAGGAACCCAGGTGGCATTTTCACGGTGTAGTTTGGGATATGTGATGCTTCATGGCTAGAGACAACTTGTGTGTTTACATCAATTTTAAATTTATTTTCTAGTTGCTTTCTGTTTCTTTTCTTCAGAATTCTGTACTTATTCTAAGGTGTTGTGTTACTTCTGCAATACTGAACCTGAGGGACCATGGGTTGGTGTGGCTCCTGTCAGCCAGAGGAGCTCAAAAGCCTTGCTGGCGTATGGCTGAGAGCTGTGGGACGGGGCAGCAGTCAGCACAGAGGCTGCAGTCGGGGAGGACAGGACAGATCTGGAGCTGGGAACCTGCTGCAGGCCCTGATCAGTTCCCTGTTCTTGCCCCAAAGTGGTGTCATTTTGAGGAAGTAAAATAACACCTTAGGAAAGGTGCCGTGAGCCTACAGGTGTGTGTGTGTGAAGCAAGTGTGGTCTTCCATTCTGCTCTGTGATATAAACCTGACAATGCAATAATTTGTGAAGTGCTATTTATATAACATATCTTGTCCTGAGTACAGGATTTCTGATTTAACACATAATAATGCTTCTGATTTGAGCTGCTTCTGCTCCAGCGCTGAGTAAAGAGAGATTTAAAGAACTTTCTGTTGATGAATCGGTCATGGGTCATTTGGTTAGACCGAGCTCTGAATAGTTGGAATAGCTCTCCAGTGAGCAGACCCAGAGTAATGAGGAACAGCTATGGCTGCATATACAATTGTTTGTTCTGCTTTAAATCAGAAATCTCTTTCAGAATAGGATTCTTCTTTTGTGTCTGTGTAGGTCTCACCACCCTGTGGAAGGCTGTGGGTGTCATCACAGAAAGGACTTGGTGTAGATAGAAGATGAGAGCTGTAGCACAGTGAAAACATACAAAATGTGCTTCTTCATTGCCATTAATGCAAGTCTGGCTTGTGAATTTAGCGTGGAGGTGATCCTGTCCTACTGCACCTCTCGGTTCTCTGTGTGACCTGCAGCAAGGCATGTTTTCTAGGATTGGGCCTTTCTGCACTTGTGGAGACGTTCTTGTTGCCTGTCACTGTTGGCAGAGCTTGAACCTGTGCTCCTCCCTAAGCTGGTTTAGGACAGATGCCTCCAGGAAAGGGTGTCGGTAAATATATGAGCGTGGCAGCTTCTCTGTGGGTGCTGTCATTGTCTCTTGTTCTACTGGATGCCTAAGGGAAATGAGATTTCTCCCAGCACAGGTGTGTTTTTGGCCGGAACAGGAAGGAGAGTAGGCACTGCCATGCCCTTCAGGTCCCAAGCCGAGCTGCATGTGCCATGGGGCCAGCTGCTCCCTGCTGCCCTCTGCTCCCCCCACCTCCTGCTTGGGTCACAGCAGCTCGGCTCTGTTCATGATTTCCAGCCTGCTCACCATAAAGATCCAAAAACAAGTGGCATTCGTGATAGCTTTTGATTATTCTCACTCCCTTTTCATTACTGTTAATGCTGTGATCACTCTTTTTTTGCCTGTTTTCAGACATTTCTTCTGGGCAGCTTGTGTGACTTGCAGGTTTGTTTCTCAGGATAGCACCTCTCAGTTTCCTGCAGGCGTTTCTGTTACCACGCTCTTTTCACAGTGTTTAACATGCAGCCACATTCTGTCTATTAGCTAGAGTAAATGTGTTATGTCCCATGGCTTCAAGGATGAAGGCAGTCTCGCAGGGTTGGTTTGTATGGTAGCTGTATGAAGATTTCTGTCCTGGGATTCAGGAGCACTGACACATGAGCATTCCAACAGCTTTTGTGCCTACTACTGCAAGTTGAACCATTTGGGCTTGCTTCCTTAGTTCTATTTAATCTTAAAATATCAGTGCCGCAAGAGAAACAAGAACAGGATCCTCTTCTACAGGCAGCTGTGCAAACACAGGTTAGTTAAGGAGCCTGCAGGTGACTGTCTGAATCAAGATTAGAAGAGTTAGAGAAGCATGAGCAGTGAGGTGGTGGTGAATGTCATAGTAATTTGATTTCTATTTTTTTTCTTCTGATAGGATGTTGACCAGAACCTTGTATTGTTTCCTAAATTCTCCTTCTGTTTTTTGGGCATACTCCCTTTGTTAGTTCTTCAAACATATAGAAATATTATTTTAAAACTTTCTTGTTAAAGTTGTTCCTTACTTGTACAACCCCAATCTTAACTTACTGCTCAGAATTTTTTCACATGTTGATTTGGTTTAACTTAGTGAGTCTTGTTTTTCATCACCTGCCCATACTTTTGTCCAGCCCTCAGTACTTTATGTACCCTAGGTTGTTTGTTCTTTATACTTTTTCTGTTACAAAGTCTGATTAAAAAAAGAACAAAAAACAAAAAGCAATACAAATTGAGAACATACAGTAGATGCAGAGCAGGGCTGGAGTGGCCTAGCAAAGTAATGGATGACCTTACGGGCTGAAGTACTGCTTGAACCGGGTAAAAACTGGAGAGCACAAAGAGCAGAGTCTCCAAGCAAGGACTAAAAGCCAGGAGTAAAGCCTCAAACTTCTTCTGCTGAAGTCAACAAAGAAAATGAATGACTTTGCTTCCAAAGTAACATCATCTGCACCATCTGCATCTTACTCAGAGTGGTGTGTGCAGCTCTTAGCAAAACCATGTTCCAGTCTGAACTTCCTTGATACAGAGAAGAGCTACTGCAGTGATAAAGAGAGCAGAGAGCCTGTTTTTGCAAGAGAAAACCAAAGGAATGTGGTTTGTTTAACCCAGGAGGCCAACCTGCAATTCTTGGGATGAGAGGGGGTTCATTCCCAATAGATAACAGCAGAGCTTTTGAAGTTAAAAGATAATCGAAACTAAAGATAGGGGGGATTAACTGGGCATGTGAAATTGAGGCTGAAAATAAGAGGAAGATGTACAGCCAGCAAAGCACTGTAACTGTGAAGAGCTTCCTAATGGACTGATGGAGGCAGAAAAATCTTGGCTGGCGTTGAGGTAGATTCCCCTTGTTTTCTGAATGGATTGCATGGATTATGAAGGGGCTAAGTCGTCCCATGTCAGACAAGTAGGCACTCAGCAGGTCTTTTTTTGCCTGTGCTGTTGTTCTCCTGCTATTTTGATACCCTACACTGAAGATCTCTAGTGATTCTCAGGATAGATCTTTAGTCACGTGTCTAGAATGTTTCAATTAGGGTTTTAGTCAAGCATGGGAATTTGTGGGCAAGATGAAGCCCCTGCTGCCAGCAACCTGAAATCAGGCAAAGCCAAAGTAGAGTACAGAGTTGGATGGAGCGTCCAAGTGGAGCAGATAAGTAATATTAAAAAAATACAGTTCTTTGTTCTGTAGAGCTGCAGTAATTCCAACAGAGTGTATTGTACACATTATTTCCTGAATTTCTTAGTTTTTGCACGTTTAAAATCATGAATGAAATTTCTGACAGTGGTGGACTGTCTCCGAAAGGTTCGTAATCAATTCTTGAGCATGCCTTTTGGCGTGAGTCTGATTTTTCTCCCTTCCGGAGGGAACCTGTATCTGTTTCCTGCATCTGTTGCCCATCCTTCATTGTGAATGGAAAGTGAGTAATTAATTTTTAGTTGTTGTTAGCAATTAATTGCCCTTGCCAAATTTTGGAGGACCTATTGTCTCCTTCAGACACAATGTTCTTGGGAAAAGGTCTTACTTATTGTGCAATCTTCACTTGGATGATAAATACATCTTGGCAACTGGGAGCCTTCTGAATGAAAAATGTTGCCGGACAACTCTGTACGAGGGCAAGAATGCTCGCTGCTGCCAGTGCTGGTGCGAGGCCAAGCAGGAGGGTAAAGCAGGGGAAGCCTTTCACGTTGTCTGTGGAGCACAGAGAGAGGTGCAGCCTCTTTGTGCACGTGTCCAAATATCTGTTTACCATTAAACAAGGATTTTCCCTGTTGAGCATCCGAGCTGAAAGGTGCCTTTCCTTCTAACAACATCCTGAAGCGGCTTGGCAAGCTGCTTTCTGCGGACACAGAAATGGGGAAATTGCTGAGCACACTGGCCACGCAGCTCTCTGGTTTGGGAGACTCTAGCTGAGAAGCAGCCCTTCTCGCATTTTTCTCTGTGAACCCACAAATTTGAAATTTTGTAGAGCTGCCCCAGTCCACAAAGATTACATTGGTAACTTTGTGGTTCTTGGCCTGACGCTAGTTTTCCATTAGGTCTGTCCTGAACCACAACTAACCACTGAAACCTCATTTTAATATCACAGTTGTAACACTAATTATGAAGTTATTAGTTGTTTGTAACAGCACGTTTTCCTTTTGTAGCTATTTTTTCTTCCTCTTCTCACCAGCAGCCGTGTCTAGAGGCAAAAAGGTGCGTGAAGGCTTGCAGAGAGAGATGTTTGAATCCTCCAAGGGGAATACACAGAATGCAAAGAATGAGCTGGGGCCGGGACTGCTCTGTTCCCTGGTGGTTTGGGCACACGCTGCCAGGGCTCGTGTTTGTGCTTGGACTCTGACAGCTGGCTGCAGGGTGTGCAGAATGAAGCCAGGGGCTGGGTTTCTCAGCAGTGCTGCAACTGACAGCACTTGGAGTGCTGAAAGGGAAACGAGCAGAAACAGAGAGCCTGGAGCAGTGTACCTTGCAGTTAATGGAAACCTTTGTTGACCTCAATGGGAGTTGGATTTGGTCCTGTGCCTACTTGAATGTTTTGGCATTGGATACTGTTCCAAATGGATTTATTTTTTTTTTTTTCCATGTCTCATTTCTGGTCTTCTCTTCCTACTGTTTCTAAAATGTACTTACCTTACAGTGATATCATTGAGACAGCTCTGGCTGTGTCAGTGTAGCTGTGCAAGTTTCTCACTGCCCAGTTTCTGTCACGTTGTTTCCCAGCCTTTTTGTTGTTTCCAGTATCGGTCTGCAAACTTGTGTCATTCATTTCTCTCCTTCCTGAGCCCATTCTGCTCCTTCTTAGAAACGCCTTCCATCAGACTTAAACCTCTACCCCCAACCTCCAGCCTCCCATAATTGCAATTGTCGATGCTATTTAATTTATTTTCTGCACTGCTTCCCCTCCTTTTCTACATGAAATCTTTATTTTTTGTTTTTCAACCCCCACGTGCTTAGAGATGATGCAAGCCTTCTGGGAACTGACCTCATGAACAGAGGTTGTGTGTGTCTCATGATATCTGTGGGGTGAAAAGGCCAAAGCCATGGGATTTGGGGAATACAGGTGTTCTTTTGAACCACAAGAAACCTTACATTTTTCCAGCAGTGATGTAAATGCTGAGCAGACAGGGTCAGTGATGAGGAAACCCTTCCGAGAGCGGGAGCTGACTCATGAAGATGAGAGGCAGAGAGCTGGTGTACCGTGCTGCTGTCCACAGAATGGGCTGCAAGGGTGAGATTGTCACTGACACATCCACTGGTCTCAAGCTCTTGCTGGCTCTCCCAGGTTAACATACTGTCTGTCCTGAAATGTTCTGGGCTCCCTCCCATTATTCCCACTGAAATTCAAATATGAATCCCCTGTTATTCCTGCTAAAGGTGGAACACAAACCTGTGAGCAAACTGTTGTCATTTTAATGCTGCTAGTCTTCTGACAGTGGCAGAGGCAAAAGATGAGAACTATAGTGCAAGTATAGGAGGAAAGGTTTATTTTTTGAGATATTATCATTATGGTGGTGATAAAAGGCCACATTCTTTAGGTTCTCTAAATTCTGTAGAACTGTCATATTTAAGATGGGAAGAAGTGCGTTATGTAGACTTTTATTAATAGTTAAGGTAATTGTTTACCAGACGTTTGTTCTTTTGGTACCCCATAGCAGACAAAACCAAAAAAGCTCAAGATCCAGCTCAGAGACCTTGTTGTCTATTGAGCACATTTGATTTTGGGGAAATTGAAGTCTGGTGATCTAAGGTCAGATCCAGCCGGTGTCAGTGGGCGGTGTGTGAGCAGCCAGAGCCCCTTGATGGTGAGACTGCTGAGCACTGAGATACGATTTTGCTAATGCTTCAGAAATGTATCCAGAAAAAGAAAAAAGAAAGGGGAAAAAAACATTGTGGGAAATTCTTTCCTTCGTGCATAATAGTTTTGTTGTTTTAAAATTGCACTTAGTAATGTGTTGATGCCAGTGAAATATTTCAGCTATAGGAAATGTGAAACCAACTACTGCCTTTCTATGAATTATGACTCATAAATTGTATGAAAAATATTCAAACTGCTATAGCTATTCCCCAAGCAGAACCTCTGAGTAATGGAGAAAATACTTCCATTCTGGGGGGAGTAGCAGGAGACTGAGCTAAGTGAAACTAAATGCCAAGTGCCAGCATGTGGCTTTGTGCTAAGTGTGAATTAGTGTCATCTGAGACCATCCTCCATTGCTAGGTAAACAGTGAGTGAGAATGTAACACGCACTTGCAGTTGAGCCAAGCAAAGCTCTTTGCTCCAGATGATGTGGAAAGGGGCACATGTGCTGAGGCTACCTGCGTGCAATCCGACGCGCAGCCCGGCCCTGTGGGAGAGCTGGGTGTTTGCAGTGCTGGACCAACACAGCCAGCACATCTGCAGCCAGCAAGCCAAATTCCATCTGATTTAGTGCCTGTGGGCAGGTCTCAATGGCAGAATCATAGAACCATAGAAACACCGAGATTAGAAAAGACCTTCAAGATCATCTAGTCCAGCCATCCACCTACCACCAGTATTTCCCCACTAGACCATGCCCCTCATCCGCTCCCCACAAGATTTGTGCTCCAGTCCCCTCACAGCTCTGTTGCCCTTCTCTGGACACACTCCAGGGCCTCAATGTCTGTCTTGTGGTAAGGGTCCAAAACTGAACGCAGTACTCAAAGTGCAGCCTCAGCTGAGCTGAGTACAGAGGGATGATCTCCATCCTGTTCCTGCTGGCTGCACTGTTGCTGATAAAAGCCAAGGATGCTGTTGGCCTTCTTGGCCACCTGGTCACACTGCTGGCTCATGTTCAGCCAAAAGTCGACCAACACCCCCCAGGTCCTTTTCCTCAACACAGTCTTCCAGCCACTCTACCCCACACCTCTAGCATTGCCTGGAATTGTTGTGGCCAAAGTGCAGGACCCAACACTTGGTCTTGTTGAACCTCAGCCTGTTGGCCCCAGTCCAGCTATCCAGCCTGTCCGGATCCCTCTGTAGGGCCTTCCTACCCCCAGGCAGATCGACACTTCCTGCCAACTTGGTGTCATCTGCAAACATACGGAGGGTGCACTCAGTCCCCTCGTCCAGATCATCAATAAAGATACTAAACAAGACAGGCCCCCTAAAATGGCAATAAGGTGGCAAGGTAGTGAGCTTTGCAGGCAATTCCTTAATGGTAACGTTTATTTCATGCAAATTCTGCTAAGAGCTAAGGGTCTGGTTCAAATTAGTCTTCTAATCGTCTGTCACCAAAGATGAGTTTATCTCCTGTTGTTTCTGTCTTATGAATTGCCTTCTGGAAGTAATTATGGAAGTACCTGGAAGTTCTCAGCAACTACTTTAGACAAGTTAATCTGGCTTTTTGATGGCTGAAGTTCAGTGCTATGAAGTCATGCTGGATTTCACTTTCTCCGTCATTTCAGAAAAGACCTTGCAGCCCTGTGAGGATTTGCAAATTTTACCTTACAGTCAGAGGAGAGTCACTGTTGAAATCTTTTGTATATACCTGAGCCATAAGTAAGTGTATAAGCGAACTCCAGGAGAGTGGTTTCCTGGCTGGAGAGCAGGGGACACTAACAGTGATTATGATGGAGTAACTCAACTGGAGTATTTACTTCTGCACAGTTTCATTTTTATGCCTGGCACCCATACTAATTTTTCATTAATGACTGAAAGTAATGTGTATCCACTGAAATGCAGATAGAAAGGCCAATAATGTGAAATACAGCTTAATGTGCTAGTATTTTACCACGTAGATAGTGAGCAGTACTGCAAAGACCATTGCAGCTAGTGGGGCCAGGATTTGCCCAGCATAGATCAGTCTCTGCCAATTTAACTCTTGTGGTGTTTGGGCAAGTTCAGAGTTGTAATCACTGTATAGAGAGATGCTGGCATGTTAGAGAGACATGCTTTCAACTACCAAAAGCCAACTATTTCCTTCTGTCTCACACTAAGTCAAACTGTGCTGACTTTTCCAGATGTAGAACTTAGGTAGGTTGAAGTTGGTGGGTTCTTTTAATTTTTAAATTGTATAGGGTAAACAAGTGTTTTCAAAATGTGAGTCCATTTGGCTTCAGATAGCTGTTACCAGGTGTAAATTACAAAAAGTTTCTGTAAGTTTAAGACTGCTTTCTAGCTTGCAGTAAAATGCTTGGGCTTTGTCTCAGAGTGATTCAGATTGTATTTGCTTTACGCAGGAAATGGCCGTGCGGGCGCTGAAGCAGACAGGTAGCAGAAGTATTGAAGCAGCTCTGGAATACATCAGTAAGATGGGCTACTTGGATCCTAGAAATGAGCAGATAGTACGTGTAATTAAGCAGACCTCACCAGGTAAGCACTGAGTTTTCTTTAAACTGTTCTTTCTTGCAAAAAAACTAGTTTTTGAGTAAACTTTTTGCTGTTAAGAAGGAGATTGGCAGTGTCCAGCAATAGTCTTGCAGATGGTGGTTATGCTCAGCTGGGCTGCAAGGTGAGCATAGCTCACCTACTTCACAGCAGCCATCTGCATGCACATTCGTACTCCTCCTTCCTAAACACAAAGCCGTCTGTCCTTCAGCGCAAGTCATCTCAACCATCTTGAGTCTACCATGAGGTAAAAGCTTCACGTAGGTAATGGCTGTGGAGCTGTGAATCTCACTTCCCAGGAAGTCATTCATGGTAGCATCCTTGTGACTAGACTGCAGAAACAGCTCAGGCCAAGGTGGCAGAACCTTTTCACTCATTCCTGCTAGTCTGCTTCAGCTCTGTCCCATATGAATTAAATGGGAGGATTTGGGCCCTGCGTGTGCCCGACCAGCAAACGTCAAAAATAACGTACATCTCTTTTAAAAGGGTTGAAAAGTCTTTCCAGGCAAAAAGCTTTAATGACTCCGTTGTTGGTTTTGATTTCTTAACATTCCAATACATGCAGATGTTTTGAGTTCTTCACCTTTTGAGCAGATCTCCCTTTACTTTCAGGTACGTAGAAAGCAAAACTTAAATATCATGCGAATAGTGTTTGCCTGCCTACGATGCAACAGAACCATACTGATCTGTTTGATGTTGCATTGTTTGTGCTAGGATAGCACAGGTCTCCTGCAGCTGATTGGGGAGCATGTAATGCTACCTGGGAACTTTCCATTTGCAATTCAGGAATGTAAAACTCAGTTCTGAATTTCATGTATTGGTATATGGAAATAGATTTTTCACTATTCATTACTCATTTTAGTCCTATTTTAATAGTAAGGCTAATGAGTTTTAGCATACCATCAAGACTTAAAAATTAAAAGATGTTTCTTTTGGACAGAGGCTATATATAAAAAGAGTTGATAACGTGAGTACAGTTAATGAATCTTACAGAATACACTTAGAACACTTCACAGGCAAGAGATGGTTGTAACCTTTTTGGCTGGGAATGTGCGGGGGAAAAAAAAATCAGCAGCAACTAGTATATTTGGTATCTTCACAGTTCCAAATATTCCTTAGACAGACCAGAACAGATGTACTGGTTTACAAATCTCGGAGGTGGATTTCATACCTCTCCTTACATTAGCAAGATTCTTTATGCAATTGAAGAATATGCCCCAGAAGAGGACAGTTATTGCTGCTGCTTTCCTCAATGGCCTAAGAGAAAACAAAGTCAGTTTGTCACTGAGGCTCCAAGTGATTCCTGATGACGGAAGTGACAGAAGGATCGTGTGGCTGCCTCCCACATCCAGCCCAGAGCAGCCACTTCTTAGAATAATTTGGATTGCCACAGCCTTATCAGTGCATCTCATTCTGTTTGGCAGATCAGCTTCCAGGGACTAGTTGTAAGTACAGCCTTGGAAGTGTGCCCTTATGTTATCGCAGGAAAAACTGCTGCTGATAATAGAAAACACTTGAAAGAACGTTGATAATTTGTCCAACTTCATTTAATTTCAAAACATTGCATTGTTTATGATGTGTCATTTAGTACGGACACAGCCTCTTCGATGTGCAGAAATGGTGCATAGGCCTGGCTTAATGCTCTGCGTGTTCTTGTGAGTTTGTGTGTATGCAGGTGAGGAGTTCACAGCAGTGCATAAAGGTGCTGCACCTGGCCCAGCTGAGACACGCTGTAAGACAAATAAGCTTGCAATCCAGCAGTCCAGCCTGTTAATGAAGTACAACTGCTCTTGTGAAATCAAGATTTTAAAAGGAAATTGTTCAAGCATACATGGGCCAGGTCCTACAATTTGTGAAAGCTGAAGAGCCAGAGGGGGAACAAAAAGCCAGCTCAGAGTATCTCTTATCTTTTTCTGCACCCACAGTTTGTCCATAGGTGAGAGAACTGATGAAAAGTGCTATTAACACTTCCAGCACAGGAATGCTGGTATCTTGTCTCTGCAATCCTTCAAGCTGAGATTAGCATGTTGACACACTGAACAGCAGGAAAATGAGTGATTTGAGGGGACGTTCTTTGCCTGACACATTCGAAAGAAGATAGGATAAGCTGCATTACACCTTTGTTGTAAATGGAGTAGAAAACAAGGATGTTTGAGGAGTATTGTGGAACAGAGAGATGCAAACAGATCCCCAGCATGAGCAATGAGCTCACTGTAGAGAAGGAAGCGGGCTGATTACCTGGTAGCTTAAAGCAATGTGGATTTCAAGTTGTACTGACAGTGCTTCAGGGAGCTTTTTTCCCCATTTGTGCTGCACACACCCCTCTGCTCTGTAGCTTCCTCCTGTCTATGGGCAATGACTTGCAATGTAAAAGCTGGTCCAGCTTTAAAAACCAGGCTGAAGTGTAATCTGATGACTTCACAGTAAAGGAATTTGTGCTTCTATTCTGATTATTTGGTAGAACTCCCTGATGATTCCTGGCATGATCAGTGTTGTGAGCCAGTAGCTTGTTATTGGTGGTGATACTTGGCATCTATCACTTTGATTATTGAGAGTGCTTAATTTAGGTTTTGGGAGGTAGGGGTTTTTTTGTAACACATAATCCCTAGGCTGTGTGCATGTGTATGGATAGGTGGATGAGTAATGCAAAGTAATTGCTTCACCTGAATTGTTTCCTAATATTTTTCTGTGTTCTTTTTATAAAGGAAAGGGTATTGTGCCAAATAACGTAACTCGCAGGCCAAGCTTCGAAGGATCGAGCGAATCTTTTCCGTCCTACCATCAGATCAGTAATGCAGCCTATGAAGGGACAGGCTTTGCAGCAGAAGGTGCAAATATGCTAACTGAAGTTCCACGGCCATACATGGACTATTTAATCTCTGCTTCGCAGTCTGCCGCTATGAATGCGCCCGTACAGCGACCCTCTGGCGTAGGCACTCACAGCACTCCAACAAGCCATCAGCAGAAAACATACCCTGCAAATATTGAGTCTTCTGTGATTAATTATCCCGTGTCTAATCACAGCAGCCCAGCCTTGCAGCTGCAGGCCTCTCATGGCTCCAACAGCCAGCATTACAGTAGGCAGCACATGATGGTGCAGGGGGAGCCCATGGGGTATGGTGTTCAGCGGAGTCCATCCTTCCAAAACAAGATGCAGCAGGAGGGAGGCTATGCCAATCTCCCAAATAAAGGGGCAGTTGTTCAAAATAATGCCAGTCATGCATTTCAGCAGGCACCGGCAAGCCTGTATATGTCACATTCTCATCACAAACAGACAAGCCCTCCCTCCCATCAAATGCACGTGATATCCAGAGGTCCAGCATTTGGTAATGATTTTTCAGACAGCCCACCACAGAATCTATTAACTCCATCTAGAAATAGTCTGAACATGGACCTCTATGACATGAATAATCCTCAAGTTCAGCAGTGGCAGGCAGCAACGCCTTCACGGCGAGATTCTTTACAAAACCCAGGAATAGAATCATCTCCACGGCAACACGTGTCCTTCAGACCCGATGCCTCAGTGCCAAGCAGAACAAACTCCTTTAACAACCATCAGCAACAACCACAAGTGACCGTGTCTATGAGACAGGTTTCTCCGGGAAAACCTGATCCTTCAATTACATCTCCAAATACAATCACAGCGGTCACATCTGCTCATATTCTCCAGCCAGTGAAGAGCATGCGAGTGATGAGACCCGAGCCTCAGACTGCAGTGGGACCTTCCCATCCTGGTTGGTTACCTGCCCAGGCACCGGCCGTGGATGGCCTCGAGATCATTGAACAGCACGTTCCAGCTGTTGGAGCGGCCAATGCCTATCAATTAGATGTGGATTATGGTAACCAGGAGCTGCGGTGTCCACCACCACCATATCCCAAGCATTTGTTAATTCCCGGCAGCTCTGAGCAGTTTGATATCAATTGCTTATGCATGGGTGTGGAGCAGACCCTCCGTGTAGTCCCCACTTCAACGGGCAGTAAGGCTGAGGAGAACAGTGAAAGAAACGACAAAAACAGCAAGAACACTAAAGCTGAAAAACCAAGCAAGGATAAAAAGCAGATCCAGACATCTCCAGTGCCTGTGCGAAAAAATGGCAAAGATGAGGAAAAGCGAGAATCCCGAATAAAGAGCTACTCACCATTTGCTTTCAAGTTCTATATGGAGCAACATGTAGAAAATGTCATAAAAACCTACCAGCAGAAAATTAACAGAAGATTGCAGTTGGAGCAAGAAATGGCTAAAGTAATTTTTTTTACATATATATAATAAATAGGGTCAAATTAATTATTACTATTTTAAATCACTCAAAAAATGTATAAAGGCGAGTTCTCTGGGAATTGATAATAGATATTCAGCACTCCTTGTTCCAGACTGTTTTCACTTGGAAGCCTGGGTGCAGATCAGGGAAACTGTTTGAAAAAGCTGAGAGAAGAAGTAATCTGTCCTCATACAAGAAAAGTAAAATAAAGCAGAGACACCCGTAGTAGAAAGTGTTAAGCTTGCATAGGAGAGGACTCAACCAGGTTTGAGATCATGGTAACGCTGACAATACTTTACAACCCTTGAAAAAATCTGAGAATGGTTTTCTCTTTGCTCCATTTCTTCCTGCCTACTCCATGATAGTGACTGCTTATTCACCAGAGCCACAGTTTAACTTGGCAGTAGATTTACAGTGCTATATTTTCCCTTGAATATATAGTACCTGACTGAAAGTTGTCTCTTGAACATATGTTAGTAATAATACCATGCAAGTAATCATCTCTTGGCCAGCTGAAATGACCTTGGGACCTTTGCTGGAAATTGTTTTAGAAGCAGGTCTCAGTGAGGTGCACTTTGAGAGCTTCATTCACGTCTTGTAGTAGCACTCAAACTGAACTGACTCACTGATAGGGTTGTCTGAAGCAAGCTGCCAAGTTCTGATGATTGTTCTGGCAGTTCTGTTTTTAATTTTTAAATGTGGAAAAGTTTTTGATTTTTTTCCCTTCAGGCATGATTAGCTAGAATATGACTAGTCTACTTTTGTACTTAAGGATAAACTCTTAAGGAGAGCTGTTGTTAATGCATAATGGATAATAACTTACCTGATCTTCCCTAGAACTGTCTAGAGTCAATTAATTTGATACACTGCTCTCCTTCTATGGAGATATTCAAGATCTGTCTGGATGCCTACCTGTGCACCTATTGTAGGGAGCCTGCTTCAGCAGGGGGGTTGGCCTCAGTGGTCTCTTGAGGTCCCTTCCAACCCCTGCAATTCTGTGATTCTGCTAAAGAAAATCCGGTGGTTTGTTTACATTTAATGCTTCTAAAAATCTCTTGAAAGGTCAATATTGTAGTGACAGTTCATAGTTTGTCCTCAGTGCAACTATTAGGTTGTGTTGCACTGCTTGGATTTAGTGAATATTTTCCTGAGATTGAGATAGCTGGGGAACAGTCTTTAAAGAAATAAGAAAAGAAACTAACAGCATAAGTTGTGTTCTGGCCCTTCAGCTTTTGTTCACTTTGTAACTCAGAGATAACTATAAACAAAAAACAGCTCCTTCCCCTAGCAACCTCATCTCTGGCTGGAATAACACACCACAAACTCAAGAGATTTTGGCCATCTGAACATCGCATCATTCTAGAATTAACTAAGAATACAACGCACTAATTGTTTTGCATTAAAACAATAAAGGCTTCTTTTATTATGGATTGAGGTACCCTACCTATTCTGTGAGTTTTTTCAGACCTCCTTCATCCTTTATTCATACGGATTTCATTTTTAAGCTGTGGGGATCTTGCTGTGTAGTCTGGCTGCCCGCTTTTTATCTTTAGTGGCCTCGACTGCAGGTGTGAAATGGAAAAATTCAGTCAAAGCAGCAGCCTTTGGATACTTGGGTCTTTCTCCTGCTCCTCAGTCAGCTTCATCTCCATCCCCCATTGCCTCTTCCCATCACTCACTAATCTTCCTCTCAAAATGCTTCACTTATTTCAGTTCAAGATTCAGCTTATTCAAAAGGAAGGGGGTCTGCTGTGGAGAGAGAATTCTCAGAGGATCCTGGAAGGCAGCCCAGGGGCTTCTGCTGGTGAAGGCTGCCAGTGTTCTCAGGCAAGGCAAAATTGTGCAGGCTCTATCTTGAAGCCTGAGGAAAGTCCAGCTGGGTACTTCTCTGCTTTTCCAGGAGATGCTCCCCTTCAGCCATGTGAAATGTTACTTTTAATTACTTTAAGACTCTATGGGGACAGATGGTGTCTGGACAAGCCAGCTTTGTTACTGTTCAGGTTCAAAGGGAAAAAGTACACTTAAAAGAGAAATAGGACCTGGATCTTGGCTTCAGTGTCTGTGAGGAGGCCAGGGCTGAGGATTATATACGTATATTTTGGGAGGGAAGATAGGGATCTGCCAAGAGTGAGAGTGGAGGCTCTGTATGACAGAGGAAGAAAAATGGTTTTGAAGAAGGAGGGTTCCCAAGATACTTTGTCAAAAATAGTTTCTTAATTGCTATGAAAAAGACAACTGCTAGGTAGGAAGGTTTCATGTGAGTTGCTCTGGGGAGGTATTAATGAACCAATGGGGCTTCTACATCTCAGTTTAAGTTGTGCTGCAGTGTGCATACACATAGTGGAGTGTATTGGTGAAGTACACAACTGAGAGTTAAAAACCAAATCCTGCGATCAGATCTGTTCTGCTATGTTCCCCTGACAGTATTGCCCAATACCTTGTAGCTCAGGAGAATGAGAAACACATAGCAATCTTAGATACAGTAAATTCAGGTAGCAAGGTATGGCAAATGAAACACCTTGACGGACCAGAGGCTGACTGTTTTCAATATCACATCTGGTTCTAGATTAATTTTTCTGAGAAATGTTTTCTGGGAATGTTAGTTTATTGTTCTATTGCTATGAATATAATCTTACTGGCTGTCGTGGTTTGCTTTCCCTTATAAAGGCAGGCCTTTGTGAAGCAGAACAGGAACAAATGAGGAAAATTCTCTACCAGAAGGAGTCCAACTACAACAGGCTTAAGAGGGCCAAAATGGACAAATCTATGTTTGTGAAAATCAAGACTCTGGGCATTGGTGCCTTTGGAGAGGTATGCCTGGCCTGCAAAGTGGATACTCATGCCCTGTATGCCATGAAAACTCTGCGTAAGAAGGATGTTCTGAACCGGAACCAGGTGGCTCATGTCAAAGCAGAAAGGGACATACTTGCTGAGGCAGACAATGAGTGGGTGGTTAAACTCTATTATTCCTTCCAAGATAAAGAGAACTTGTACTTTGTAATGGACTACATCCCTGGTGGGGATATGATGAGTCTGCTGATTCGGATGGAGGTCTTTCCAGAGCGTCTTGCTAGATTTTATATTGCAGAGCTCACTTTGGCTATTGAGAGCGTACACAAAATGGGTTTCATTCATAGAGACATCAAGCCTGACAACATTCTGATAGACCTCGATGGGCATATCAAACTGACTGACTTCGGACTGTGTACGGGATTCAGGTGGACTCACAATTCAAAATACTACCAGAAAGGTTAGTGTTTTTAGCCTTTATTTGCACTTTTTATTTTGAAACAAAGTTACCTCTTGGCAGAAATGTCAGGAAATTATGGTGGGTTTCTCTTACTCATTCTATTTGTTTGTTTCTAGTCTTTCGTTTCCAATGCTTTTCAAATCCCTGACAGTAGTTTGGCTGAGCTCTGCAGTGGCAGTGGTTTTTCAGTTCATACTTGTTAGGAGAGTCTCTGTTGGTAGTGAAAGAATTTAATCCCAGATTTAAAGTAATCCAGGTACCTCTTGTGCATGCCATCGAGGAGAACTGGAGTATGCCAGCAAAAAGGTCATGAACAATTGGTACAGCTGATCTAAATATATTCTGTTGTTCTCTATCTCCTGTATGGGAGCATGCTTCCCTGTGTGGAGACAGAGACATTTTGCTTATGGAAAACCAATTGGGAAGGAGAAGGCCGAAGACATTGCCTTGGATTTAGAGTTCAAGTGCTGTTTTTCAGTGATGTTAGAAGATGGCAAACTAAATCTGGATAAATGCTTTTCTCTTTGCATGTTGTGTTTTATGACTGTAACTGTAAATTTTCTCTCTCACTTGAAAGGGAGTCATATCAGACAGGACAGCATGGAGCCCAGTGATCTTTGGGATGACGTGTCCAATTGTAGATGTGGAGATAGGCTGAAGACATTGGAACAAAGAGCTAAGAAGCAACATCAGAGATGTCTAGCTCACTCATTAGTTGGAACCCCTAATTATATTGCTCCTGAAGTCCTGCTTCGTAAAGGTAGATAATGTCTATTTATCTCCTGTTTAAATAATCATCAATATTTTGAAATACTCTTTTTTTTTTTCTTTTTTTTTTTTTCTCCTTAATTTGCTGTTTTGGAAGTTTGTCATTCTGAAGTCCATAGACGGCTCAGATTAAGGAGAACAGATTTCTGTACATGCTCTGCTGATTAGCTTCACAATGCTGACATTAAAGGTGATTGCATTTTGTCTGTCTCCATATCTCTTCACTCCGAGGCCTTTGAAGGGGACTGCTAACATGTCAGATGTCACTGGCAGTGGTGTTTCTCAAGTTTAAAGCCAGTTATCTGTACCTGTAGACTCTGGCCACTAGTGAGTTTACAAATAACAGCAAGTAGCCATCTGATTGTTTAGAATCACCTATTTAGATGGATCACTTCAGTATAGCTGATAAAAACTTGTGGATACATATTCTTCAGATTCCCAGTCAGAATCTTGAGGAAACAAAATAAAGTCTTACACAATTTACCCTGGACATAGTACACCTAAAAGCTGTGGTTGAGGAATGTAAACAATACTCTGTGACTATCGATGACAAACAGACATGTTCACTATAGTAAGCAGATTAGATGTTCAGAATTGTCTGCAACCCTGATCCTGAGGCTTATCTCTACTCTTTTTCAATTCTGGAGATTTCAGGTTAGATTCTACAGCATTCAATAACAGAAGTCTCCATTGAATTCAGTGCTCAAGTCCTCCATTCCTTTTGAAGATCTCAAAGCTGTATCTTACTTCTTTTGTCTGATTTTTAAATTAAGTGATTTAACTTGTTCCTCTGCTTAGAACTTGCTCAAAGTCATCTTTATCTTTAGTCTGGCTTTGTCTTTCAGCAGCTTCTAAAACCCTAATGTCAGCTCCACTGAACCTGGAGGGGGACATTGGTCATTAAGTATTTTGTGTCCTTTGAGGGCCAGTTTATGCTGTGAACTGGTAGAACTGTTGGATGGGTCTTGAAGAAACAAAACGAAAAACCTTCATTCTTCCTAATTATGTGGTTTCCCCACATACTGTTGTTGAGAATTAAATATATTGAGAATGCTTCCCAGACAACGGTACGAGATCTTTACTGGCAAGACTAGAATTTATATCAGCAAGAAGAAGCATTTTATAATGAGGTTGGATCAGGAGTCCTTTGGTTTTGGGTCACTTGTTTGAGACAAGATAAAAGTCTGTGTTGCAGTTTTGATCTTTAATTGCAAGAGGAAATAGTAGCTCTGTACATACTCTCTGTGGCTGGTGGAGGACAACCTTTTGACTTGCCTTTCAGGTTACACCCAGCTCTGTGACTGGTGGAGTGTTGGTGTGATCCTCTTTGAGATGTTAGTGGGACAGCCTCCTTTTCTAGCTCCTACACCCACAGAAACCCAACTGAAGGTAAGCGGAATTCCTGTGCTAGCAAAATTTTAACCTTTTCCATCTTACCTCCACCATGTACAGACATATCCCCTCTTGTATTGGAGAAAAGAGCTGTTGTTATGAAAGCTTGATTTTAAATAGTTCTATGCAGGGACAAAACCTTTTGCAATCAGTGAAGATGGTGAATGTCAAACCAGAACTGACTTGTCCAGTTGCATAGATAGTTGCTAGTTTTATGAATCTTTTCTGCATAATTTTGGTTTCTGGACCACAGATTCATCCATATCAATTATTTAGGGTGCATATCTGATTTGAGTAAGCTGACAGAATAATTATAATGTCAGATGGCAGTGTGAGAATTTCAAAGTTAAGCAGTTAGCAGTTTTTATTAGAAAGAATGTATCTCATAACCAATTTCCTACAGTTTGAAGACTGAATGAAGCAACGTCATGGAAGTCTTTCCATGAACTAACTGTCTTTTTTTAAAATGTAATTGCTTCTTCTATTTGTTCTCTGACAATGTTTCTTGATTTGTTTAAGAAATATTTTAACAGCTGATGCTATTTAATCATTGGGTTCTTGAACCTCTAAAATAGTTGAACAGGATGTGAATGGACTAGTTTCATGTATGCTTTTGTACAGTTAGTCTTGACAAAAGGATCAGAAGGTTTCTGCTTCCAGAATTAGAAGGTGTTTAATACCATTCTCATCTTCAGGTGATAAATTGGGAAAGCACACTGCACATCCCCTCACAGATCAAGCTAAGCCCTGAAGCAACGGATCTCATCACAAAGCTGTGCTGTGCAGCTGAGGACAGGCTTGGAAGAAATGGAGCAGATGATATTAAGGCCCATTCTTTCTTTCACTCTATGGACTTCTCTACCGATATCCGTAGACAGCCAGCTCCCTATGTTCCAAAGATCAGCCATCCAATGGACACTTCAAATTTTGATCCAGTTGAAGAGGAAAGTCCTTGGAACGATGCTAGTGGTGACAGCACCAGGACATGGGATCCATTGGCCTCTTCCAACAGCAAGCACACCGAGCATGCCTTTTATGAGTTCACTTTCCGAAGGTTCTTCGATGACAATGGGTATCCATTCAGGTATCCCAAACCTTCCGGAATGGAAGTTGGCCAGTCTGAGAAATCCAGTGTAGAAGACAAAGATATAGTGGATCAGACTGGAGCTTGTCAACCTGTATATGTGTAAATTATTGTATAGAGTACTCCAGGTAAGACTAATCTCAAATCCAGTAGGGCCTTTAACTGATCCTTTGGGAGCTGATCCTGCAGTGCTTGTTCGTGTCTAACTTCAGATGAAGCTGAAGACATCTGGGGCAGGGCCAGGTCCTAAAAATGGCACTCTTGGAAGTTCAGGTCAGTTTTACTGTAAATAACTTTGTTGATAATTACACTTGAAGTCCTGGTCTTCACCAAAATCTGCAAGGCCAGAAGTCTATCATTTCTAGGCCTGTTTTTATTTGAGGTCAGCATCCCCCTACTCAGATAACATTTACAGATTTCTGCATCTGTCAGCATTATTTTTTAAATGAATAAAGAGCACTTATATTTTGTTTATAGCAGGGTGTTTTTTTTCCTACTAAATTATAGGGATTAACTTTGACAAATCATGCTGCTGTTCTTCTTTTCTACATTTTTATTTTATCCATAGCACTTATTTCACATTTAGGAAAATGCGTAAAGCTGAAGAACGTGTGATGAAAGGTCTCTGTGCAATAATGTAAGAAAGAAAAAAAAGAAGAAAAAAAAAAAAGAAAAATGAAAAAAAACCCCACAACAAAAAAGTCAGCTCTCTAATTTTCTTAATTTACTGATGCCATTATATTCGCACCATGATTTTTGTTTATTATATGTATTTTCCACATTTCAAAATTGTGACGTAACCTTAAAGCTGCTTGATTTCCTTCTGCTTGTTGGAATGTAATAGAAAGTGTGAGCAGGCGACTATTTGGGTGTGATTTCATTGTCTAGTGTGTGAAGAATGTTGCATGAGCAGTGTTTTTCTATTTGAAATGGCCTTTTCTTGCCATTCACAGGCAGGTCCTGTGGATCCGTTTTTACTAAGGGTCTGAAATCAGACCGTTTTAAACCGTGTGTTGATAATGTATCGTGTGGATGGTTTCTTCTTATGATTGTATCCAATACTAATTTTGTAAAACAGATTGCAGAGTTTATAACCGAATTGTGATTTAGTGGTCTGACGCAGCGGATCGTTTCAGTAACCATTTGTCATGGGCACACACATTTCCCCTCGAAGGATCGATAGCAAGACCATTGTCAGGAGGCAGAGTAGTGGCAGCAGGCCGGGTCTGACCCCTTCACATAGCATGCAGCACAGCCTTCCCTGCTTAATGCTGTCCGTAACACAGAGCACCAGTGCCAGCGTGGAGCTCAGTGTCCTCCGAACAGAAGGGCTCAAGCTGTGCTCCTGTAGCAGAGGCCCTCAATTCATGGAGGGACGCGGCTTTTCCAGCCTGCACATCTCTCTGCACGGCCATCTGTGTATCCCTGTAGGATCCCAGCGTTCCATGCACCGCATCTAAAGGTGCTGGCATTGCTGACAGGTCGTTCTGCCCTCTTGTCCTTAGAGAACGTTGCTATGGTGGAGCACAACAGTCCTTTGTTTCTGGCAGATTGTAGACTTACTTTGAAATATCAATCTTAACTATGTTAAAATATGCATTTTTCTTATATGTATAAGTGAGAATTATTTGAGATGATATCAGAATACTAAAGTAATTAAGCCATACGTATTTGCATATATTATATATAAGTAAGTAAACACACACAAAAATCCTTAATTCAGATGAGTGTAACAGTCCTATTTAAAGTGATTGACATCATAACATGTGAGGAAAACACTCCTTTAATGTGTTTTTGCTTCTTTTTTTTTTTTTTTTAATCTGGAACTTCGTTATTTTTTCCATGTATTGTTCCACATATTATTCCTTAATGTTTTAGCATATCCTATCCTATCCAGTGTTTAGATATCTAAGCAACAACATATAAATTCATCAGCCTAAACGAAACAAAAATGATTGTGTATTTGTTTACATTTGTATGAAAGGAATGTTCTGAGGTATGCAGTGCTTGTGTTGTGACAGTTCATGTAAGGTTCAGTATTACTGCTTTTTTATATAGTAATGCCATTTTTGTTATTTACATCTATTTGACATTCTTTCATGTGGTAGGTTCTTTCTCAGGAACTCAGTTTAACTGTTATTTATTGATATATCATTGCCTTTGAAAGCTTCTACTGGCACAATTTATTAAAAATCTGAATCAAAATCTAAGATGCATTACGTGTTCTTGAAAAGGATCATTTCTGCCTGTTTTAAAGTGGAATTTTTAAAGGGTCTGTTTTGTAATGTTAGTGATGGGTTTGAGCTACAAACACAAGATCCAAATCTCACCTCTTCGTAGCATTTGGTGTAGGATTTCTGGGCACATTAAGGCAATTTTGATATAACAAAGTATATGGCACTGAATTCAACGCCATCACTTTCACAGCAGCAGTTCTTTGGAGCAGCCATGGGGAGGTGTGCTTCCTTCCTGCTCTATTTCCAAAAGGTAAGTAATTCACCTTCAAGTGCAGAATCTTTGCAATTAAGCAAAACAAGACCAAAAAGAAGTGGTGATTCCACACCCAATAGACTGCTTGTTCAGCATCTCTGCTGCAAGGAACAACTACTGCCATGTCACCCAGTGAAGAGCTGAACTGGAAGTTACATCCTTTCAGCTGATCAGGCACGGTCTCCAGAAGGCTCACACCTTCTCATTCACCTCGGGGGAAAACTGAAGTAAGTGTGAAGGAACGTGGACAGGTAGCTTTGCAGCACACATTAGGACTGGCTCCAGGCATTCTCGGTTCTGTTGAACTTCCTGCAAAAACGTTTTAAGTTGTGTCAATTCCGTTTTTTTTATTTTAAAAAACAAAACAGCAAACCTCTCGTTTTAAAAGAAAAAAGGACTTCTGCAGCCTCTCCTCTCTGCGTTCTCTGGTGGGGCCAGGAAACAGCAGCAGCTCTTGGTAAACATATTATTCCTGGTTCAGGGAGAAAGAACTACCTGCAAAAGTTACAAGCTACAAAGTTACCACCTAGCCTGAATAACTTAAACTAAATGAGTGAAAAAAGCATTTGGCTTTCAAATGGAAACATAAGAACAGGATTAGCCATGCAAGAAGCGGGGCCATCGCCTGGAGCTGAGTGGAAAATCGGTCTCACAGACTTCAGAAAATTCTCTTCTCTTCCCTGTAGCTTATGAGGTAAGAATTAACTGCTCTAAAAGCTTTCCTAAAGAAATTGCTATGGGAAGAGGCATTTAGAACATATAATTCGATTCCATCCCAAAATACAGAATCTTTGGCAGAAAATAGCAACTGCTACTAAAAATATTATTAGAATTAAAAATATTAAATCTTTCCCACAGGAAATAATCTCAGGGATAGATAATGTAGGAATAGCAACCATTAAAACACAAAAAAAATGTGTAAAAATGTTTTTCCTGGCAAAGAAATCTGCTGCAGCACGAACATGGAAGTTGTGACTTCCTCTGGTTTTTGGTCTGAGCAGTGAATGTGCCCTGAACGGCGTTGGTAAAAACAGAGTCCTGGGCTCAGTATCAGGATTGCTAATGAAAATAAACTGAGGATCCGATCCCCAAGCTGTGATCACCTTCTGCAAAGGCTGCAGTAGCTCCAAGTCCAGCAGAAGCCCAGTGACATGGGCAGTTAAAATTCACAGGAGCTGATGGATGCACTGGCTGTCCTTCAGCAAGGTGGAAAATGCCCATGACTACATCTTCTGGCTTCTGCATATCAGAAGAAACTGCTGTTAGCAGAACAGCCCCAGGCATGTGGCCCTCCTTAAAATAAAGAGGGGACTGTATGTGTGTGAGGCACATGTGGGAAGGGGGAGACAGCTGATGGTTCAGAAGGGGAGCTGGGAGAAAGCCTTCAAAGCTGTTCCAACCATGCTGCACTGTGAGTGGTTCCTTGGGATGTTCATGGGGATTTGGGGAGAGCACACAGCGTAAGATGTCCCATTCCAAGAGTGCTGCTGGGTAGGAGAGAGGCTGCAGATGTGTGCATCATGCTGTGTGGGGAAGAACCACAGTGACCTCGTTGCTGAGGGACACACGCATGCACCTGCTGGTAAGCGTGTTTGTTAAGCACATGCCAAGTCCTTTAGTCACCTTGAGGTTAATGGTTGTCTGCACAACCCTGCTTCATCGCAAAGAGAGCACCGATGGCTTTGTATGCATCCGAAGAGTTACAGTCCCAGGACCCCACCTGGATACTGCATCCAGCTGCAGGGCCCCAGCATAAGGACCTGGACCTGTTAGGGTGGGCCCAGAGGAAGGCCACAGAAATGCTCAGAAAGCTGAGTGCCTCTGCTGTGAAGACAGGCTGAGGGAGCCGAGTTTCTTCAGACTGGAATCCAGGGAGATCTCATTGTGGCTTTTCAGTGCATAGAGCGGAGTTGTGCAGAAGATGCAGAAAGAATTTTTGCCAGGGCTTGTAATGACGTGATGAGGAGCAATGGCTTTACACTGAAAGAGAGTAGATTTAATTTGGGCATAAGGGAGAAATTCTTCACTACAAGGGCGGTGAGGCATTGGCACAGTGTCCAGGGAGTATGGGTGCTCCATTCCTGGAGGCGTTCAAAGCTGGGTTGGATGGGGCGCTGGCAGCCTCAGCTGGTGGGTGGCAGCCCTGCTCATGGCAAAGGGATGGGGCTGGGTGGGCTTTGTGGTCCCTTCCAACTCAAAACCTTCTATGACACTATGTTTCTATGGCAAGTTTATTAAGTTCTGCTCAGTAATGCAAAGTCTGAAAATGGAATTACCTTTTGTGGGATTTGTATCTCAGCTGCTTGTCATGGTTGCCACGTGGTCTCATTAGTGACCTCAACACCAGACCAGGCTGTCCTTACAATTTGACTTGTAATACCATGGAGGGAGTGCTGGAAACTGCATGCCGTTTTGGAGGAGAGCGCCAGGCTCATGGCCAAGCACTAGTAGAGATGATGGTAACTTCTGCAGGCTATGTGGAACAAACAGAGCCACTCAACAGCAGGAGCAACGCTTTTCTGTATTCAGCTTCCCCATCCTTCATCTTGGCTGTGGACAGGACTGTAACATTGACATAAGCTGTGCTCTGCCCCCATGTGCTTCACTGTAGAAGAAAATTCTCTTAGGATAAGTGTTTTCCCCAAAGGCGTGGTGAGGCAGTGGCACAGGCTGCCCAGAGAGGTGCTGCAGTCACTGTCCCTGGTGGTGTTCAAGAAACGTGGAGATGTGGCACTGAGGGATGTGGTCAGTGGGCATGGTGGGGATGGGCTGACGGTTGGACTGAATGGTCGTAGAGATCGTTTCCAACCTTAATGATTCTACAGTTCCAAAGGAATTTTATAAATAACAGCAAATATCTCCCAGAAGAAAGTCATTTTTCCATTCTCAGGGAGCCGGTGTTGGCGGGCTGTTTCCCTCAGGGAACGCTGTTTGTGTTGCTGAAGAAGTCATGGGGGCAGAAAGATGCAAATCCAGAGATTGATGATTGTTGGGTTTGGTGGTTTTGTTTTTTTTTTTTCTCAATGAAAATGCTTTTAAAATCTCAAATGTTGGTTTGACAAAAATGGAAAGATTTAGGGAGAAACTTACTCATATATTTACAATCATACTTCAAAAAAAATAAAAGAAAATAAAAAAAGGTGTGTCCAAAAATCAAAGCAAAATGTATTAAAAGGCCAGAAAATAAAAATGAAAGCTGTGAATAAGTCATTTTGATGTTGCCAGAGCAGATTTTGGAAATATAATTTCTTGGAAATTTCCAGCCGCATGTTCCAATTTAAGACCAAAAGACATATATTTTTTTAACGTTCAACTTCCCACATATCAGGACCTGCCAATTAAAACTAGCTCTAAAAATAACGGAGGTCAAACTGAATAATAGCTGGAATAAAAATGAGCTTAATTGACATCCTCATTTCCATGCAATGCTGATGTCGTCTGTCTTCATCACAGAATCATAGAATCATGGAATCATTAAGGCTGCAGTGACCACTAAGATCATCCAGTCCAACCGTCAACCCCTACCCGTGTCCACTCCAAACCACGTCCCTCAGAGCCACGTCTCCACATTTCTGGAACACCTCCAGGGATGGTGACTCACCATCTCCCTGGGCAGCCTGTTCTAACCTGTATCCCATTAGGCCTAGGGATGGTTCACAGCAAAGGTCGTGCAGAGCTTGGTGACTGCATGGGTGTCTAAACCATCTCTTGGTGGAGGATGTCCTGTGCTGGGAAATTCTCCAGGGCAGGCAGTACCTGTGGCTGTGGTAGACCTTGTACAGAGGAGCCCAGCCACGAGCATCTTTGTAAAGTGCTCCCGCAAGACAAGAGCTCATCACCCAGGCTCATAGCTGGGGAGTTGACACCACTTTTATGCACACTTTGCTTTAATTTGCAGAAATACTGTGGTTTGCTGTTTTGCAATTTTTTTTCTCTGTGATGGTTCTGCTCAGGGTAAGGGTTGATCGCTGGAATTGATGTCTGGAGGGGTTGTGCGTTAGAAGCAACACAGGGACATTTTGTTATTGTTGTTTTCAAATTAAACTGTAGGGCAGCTTCTCACAATGCAAGATAAAAAGCAACATACACACAAGACAAGATGGTGATGTGAAAGCTTTTCAAGGCCAGTTAGTTTAAGACACCCTGACCTAATGCCCGCTTTAGTGGTTGGAAGGAGTGAGCATGTTGCATTGGAGTGCAATGGGGAATAATGGCCATACCTGACTTGAGAAAAATGGACCAGGACCACGAACTGACTCTAGCTCCTGAAGCCAGGAGGTACCAGAAGGCTTCTGTCCATGTCGAGCACACTCAGGCCGAGCGTGACACACGAAGCCCTCAGGAAGGACTGTTCTGGGGCTCCTCTGTCTTTTCTGTTCCCACAAACTGCTGATGATGATGCTCCATCCCTGGAGGCGCTCAAGGCCAGGTTGGATGAGGCCCTGGGAAGTCTGGCCTGGTGGCTGGCAATCCTTCCTACAGCAGGGTATTGGAACTGAGTGATTTTTAAGGCTCCTTCCAACGCAAGCCATTCTGTGATATGATTTATGGCTTACAGAGGGGCTCCAGGTGTGCCCAGCTGAAACAGTCGTGGTCATCAAGAGCGACACCTTCTATACGTTGCTTCCTAGCCAAAGCCAATTCCAAATTTGCAAGTCTTGCTCCTGGCCTTGATAATTAATGCAAATGACCTTGAAGCCTAATTACTCAAAGTCACAGCGAAAGCCTTGGAGCAGGGCTGAGGCAATGCCCTGGCATGGGTTTGCTGAGAGACAGTGCAGCAGTGTTGTGTTGATGGCTTTCACCTGGTGTTCAGGTTCCATAAAATTGAGTCTAAAATCTCCGGTGCAGGTGAGAAACTTGATGGGAAGCTGCAAAATTGTAATTGTTTCATGTGGAGATTGCTTGGAGGGATTTTTAACAGCTCATTCAGTAATCAGCTGATTTTAATAAGTGGTTCTGCCAAAGCAGAGTGAATTGCTGCCTGCACATTCCTGCCCTGGTGCCTTCTCCTCCCAAGCTGTAGGACACCTTGAGGTGACCCGGGTTAGCCCCAAGCTGCCCAATCTAAGTTCAGCACAAAGGCTGCCCTGAGCCCAAGGCTGGGCTGAGGTTGCTGGTGTCCGTCTGACCAGTGGGAAAAGTGAAGGAGAGCTGTGCCAGCAGGAGGCAGCAAACGGTGCTGGTTGGGCTCAGGAGTAATTTCTGTGTTGCTTCTCAAGAGTTGTGTTGCGTTGGATGGGCCTCAGTGAGGAACACTGCACATCCTTGGCTTTTTATCCTCCTGCCTGACACGTTTAAGTTCCTTTTGCAGATAAATGACTGACTTAAATTAGAAGATTAACATCCCCACTATTGCACAAGGCATCCTCATCCCTTTATTATGAATTTAAATGTTACTTTGCATTTTCTGAGTGCCAACATATACAATTAGGCTGGAATTCCTTTTGAGAAACACCAGTAAAATTCTGTTGTTGGGCTCTGGCACAGCTCCCAGTTACCGAGCTACTTGAAACAGCAGTTGTCATTGCCGAAAACCATTTTTTTATTGTGCCATGGAATAGGCCATAGGAATTAGTCTGCTGCCCTCTTTCGGGTGTGATAATTACTGCTCTGCCAACAGCTTCCAAGTTAGCTGGGGGAGCTCACTGATGGGATGGTGTTACACACAGCATTATGTTCTATTATACCCCAAATCCCAAACGTCGTTTCCTTCCCTCTTTGCAATTCACAGTGGTTTGTCTATGGAGAACTTCAGTCACTGACAGTTTCCTCTCTCTCCATTCCTCTACGGTTCCCATGGGCACTGAACCACTCTGTGGATCACAAACCCATACTGTTGGCAATCTGTTGGCATTTTAATTGCTTGCAGAACACCAGGCAGAATAGCACAAGGTGTATGCAGTTTCCCCAGCCTGATTTTCTGATGGTTTTCTCCTGCACTGGGAAGCCCAGAGTTAATATGTGCTTTTATTAAGATGAACATATGATGCTTCTGTTAAGACTCTTTCCCCCAGTGTCTGGATTTATTTTTAAAGTGAGTAACAGCAGTAAGTGCTCACAGGGGCGATACCAGAATCTGACAGAGCAGACAGTGGTAAACATCCCAGGATAAGGAATGGAAATGCAGGGGCAGAGAAAGGATGCTTGAAGCCCAGGGAAAAGACATGAAAGAACAACTGTGTCTTTGCCAATCATCTTCTAGTTTAATATTAAGCCCTGGGATATGAGTTAAAGGTGAAGCATTTCCCTTCGGGGCTGTGCATGGGGCACCTGTGACTGATCAGTCCCTGTAAGCAGAAGAGGCAGCCACTATGGGAACAGCGGGAAATTTTGGGGAAAACTGGTCACAGACAGCATGCTTTGCTTCCTCTTTCACACTTGGTATTAGTGGACAAAAAGTGAAATGAGGGGAGATGCAGGGTCAGAAAACATGTTGCTGTGTGATTCCTCCACTCTGCCATTCACTTTTACCCTCAGGGTTACCAAGTCTTGCCACTAGGATTACTTTCGTTCTCCACCTAACACTTGAGCAGTGGGTTGACGGATGGATGTCTCAGATGTCAGTCTTTGAAAAGAGGAGAAATCCAGTTCCTGAAAGGTGCTTAGATGTATCCAAGTTCTTAGTTACCTATCGCCACAAGATATCCAGCTCTGGAAGTCTTCAGGTTGCCCTGGCAAGCCAAAATCCCTTTGAGATCCTTGATTTCATGGGGCAAAGATGCTTAAGCATCAAACCTTACCCTACTCCTTACAAGCTGCCAAGGGTCTTTCTTCAAGCTGATGCCAGGTTGGCACAAAATGCGATTCCCAACCTAGATAACAGACTATGTAGCTGACTAGTAATGCCCACTTTGTTAGATATGGCAAATGGTGACTAACTGCCACCACTGTGCTCTTTGGAGTAGTGGATTGGAATTGTAGGGTGAGGTTTCCACTTCAAAACAATAAATTTTGGTGAAATTAAGAGTTTCCATGGCAAGACCCTCAGCAGTCTGATGAGACAGGCTGTCACAAAAGGGACAAGAAAAACTTCTGTCTCCAGAGGATGCAGAGGTCCAGCAGGAACCACTGTCCCTAGCTGTTACCCTCCAGCCACCAGCCTACGGACAGCGCTCAAGCAAAGCAGCTCCCTATTTGTTTGTAGGCCAGGAAGCTGGGTTTGGGATGGCTACTGTCCATGAGCAGATGCAACTCTCTGGCCCGAGGAATCAAATTGGTGACATTAGTGTTTCTTGCTCTTTTTCTCATCAGTAAATTTAGCTATCTCAGGTGACTCCATAGACAAAAATATTTTTATTATACAATTCTAATCAAACACTCACCTCACACTAAGAATTATTATGGGATCTACCGATGTCATTTAAGGCTGTAGAATACAAATGACACCGCAAGTTCAGGCACTGTAGTCCTCTTCATTAATCTGTTTGTGGCTATCTTTCTGGTTGAGACCTGGATGTCCTCAGCAGCTGCTGGTGCTAATGAGAGCTGAGAGCACCCCATGAAACTCACTAGATTAAGTGCTAACCTTAATAGCTGCTGACCTAAGTGTTCCCACTCCAGCAGCCAAGGAGTGGAAAATTGTTCAGGAAACGTAATTTAATCTCTCGGGTCGGTGTCCTGCATGTGAGTCATCGTTCCTGGAGGTGTTCAAGAAATGTGGAGATGTGGCACTAAGGGACGTGGTTAGAGGGCATGGTGGGGATGTGTTAATGGTTGACTGGATGATCTTAGTGGTCTTTTCCAACCTCAGTGGTTCTGTGATTCTATGATTCCCAGTGCTGAGCTGTGTGCTCCTGGACTCCTCCTCAGCCAGCCTTCACCTTCCAGAAATCTGTGAATGAGATACTCAGTTTTCATTCTAAATCTGTTTACATCAGATATCACCTGACCACAACCAATGAGGCAGAGAAGAGCATGTAATTTTGGGTGCTGACAGCCTCATGAGCTGGGCAGAGTGCTTGGTGTGTAGAATTAAACCACTATGGAGCTAAAGGTTGATTGTTTCACAGAGGCCTGATAACACCGGAAAAATGTTTCTCACAGTAACACTTAATGACAATACATACTAGACTCGTAAAGCAGTGCTTAGTGGTGGGGCCATCTTGTGGTGAGACTCCAACTGTCCGTCTAAACCAGGCAATAAGTCCATATCGTTGGGTTTAAAAGGACAACTTGGGCCTCTCTCAACCCTTTTGACTTACTGACAGTATTTTAGACACTTTAAAATGCAGGAGACTGCGTAATAACTGGTTACATCTGGTACAGACTGGGCAAGGGCCTGCCAGCACTGCCACGTGAGTCAGGTCCCAGTAGCAGCCTGGTGGAATTGAAAATAAAAATTCATTTTATCTCTTCAGGTAGATTTTAGAAACTTTTCAGATTTCCAACTTAATTGTCCTATAGTTTTAAAACAACTGCACAGAAATGCTAAATTAAAACTGAAACGATGCACAATATCCAGCCTCTCTGAGCCCAGAAGGCTGCCACAGTCAGAGTAGTCACCATCCTCATGTTGGAGCACAACATCCCAAACTGCTGTGCCGTCATTCCAGGAAGTGAAAATAGTGATGTTAGAGATGATGGACCATTGGAACTGGGATGGGGATTTTCCACTGCTGCATATTTTGGCAAAAGAGTGAGAGCACCTGCAGCTTGCCTTCCTCTGAACCAGAGCCAAGGCAACTGTCACATCAACAAGGGCTTAAAAAAAGATATACAGTTCTGTAAACAACAATAAACTCTTTGTCTTCTAGAGTTTTCCAATTATTTAAGAATAGGTGGGGTTTTTTTTGTTTTGTTTTCTTTTTTTTTTCTTAATTTTCCTGAATTTCACCTTGAAATGTAACACCATTATATCATAGAATCATATCATAGAATGGCTTGGGAAGGGACCTCAAAGATCATCTGCTTCTAACCCCCGCTGCCATGGGCATGGTTGCCCAACTAGATCAGGCTGCCCAGGAGCTCAAGAGGCCTGGCTTTGAGTGCCTCCAGGGATGGGGCATCCACAGCTTCTCTGGGCAGCCTGTGCCTAACCATGTATTACTCTGATGCATTGTTCCCATTGTTGCATAGACTGGATCATTCCTCACAGCTTAATTTACTCTGAAGTCTACCAGGTCTAACTGGTCTACTACTGAAGTAGTAGACAAACAAGTGAAGTCTTACAGTGAAGTCTGACAAGTGGCACATACATCTGTTTTTTAATCCTGCTTTGTTTTCAGGAAAGTATCCACTTGTAAAGTTGACTATAAGGTAATCCCTTGTTTGAATAACTATCAACAGCAAAACATTTGGGGGAAAAAAAAAAACCAAAAAAACCAAACACCTGAAAAGGGAATCTTCTTGCCAGAGAAACTAGCAGTCCTCTTTGGGGACTGCTGCTGCTAAATGAGTCAGCCCTACTTTGCTTTTTCCCTATGTGGAGCACAGTTTTGGGGTGATGCCCACATGACCTGTCCATGCTCATAAAATGTATGAGCTTCAGGCTTGCTCATGGGTAAGTTTACCTGCAGAGTCTTGGAACAGTCCTGAGCAAAACGGGTCATGGAGGCTGAGCCGAGAAGTTTGCATGGCTCTAGCAGCACAGGATGGAGTGTTCTGCCAAAACTGCTTTGTGAATGAAGGTGGAAAGGAGCATCCTGCCCCTGGGATGTCATGTCACGTCTCTCTGAACAGTGTCATGGCAGCATTCTATGAGAAGGGATCTATATACTCTATTCTGCTCCCTCTTGCCATTTGGACAGCATTATACAGTGCAGTGGACAGCCTCATTTCATTGGCACCTTCTTCACCAAAGTAGTTGGAGCAGAGAAATTAGATGCACTCCCTCTAAATAAGTGTGAGTTTAGTATCAAAGCTTGCTAAAATTAAAAACAAAATGAAGTCAATTGGCTGTTCTCAAACAAAAGCTGGCATTGCAATTTCAGTATTTCAGTGACACTGAGTAAAGTTAACCAATATGTCTATCTGTGTCAGTGTTGGTACGTTGGCCTCCAGCACATTTCCTGCCAATTTGGTAATAACCACTTCCTGGCTAATAAACAGAGCCTCGAGTCTATTTCCCTTATTTACCTCGGCCTTCTGCATCAGAGATCATCCAGCCCCAAACAACGATGTTGCATTTTTGTTGTGTAGACACATCCTCGTGTCAGAATGAGAGCTAGCAGGGGACTGGGAGGGGCACACTGTACCACTGGGTCTCCGGATAGCAGAAATGCTATTGCCTGCTGTGATGTGTTTCTTCCCTTTTTTTTTTCTTTTTTTACGTACTAGCAATGATGCATGTTTTACTTAGGCCACTCTGGATGAGCTATTTCTAACCCGAGCTGCTGACAATAGGTTCTATCTATGTAGAACTAAAAGCAGTTCTGTACTGAAGTCTTTCAAGAATGGAGATTGTCGAAAGAACAGCAACAGAGCAAACCATGCATGATCATAGTATGATTCTTGTAACAGATATCCAAACATTCCAGTGGGAAAACTCTTTCACCATTTTGTCTGGCATGTAAATCTCTTAAATGCTCAGCAGAAACAAACCAAATCCAACTCATCACGACATCTCCTTATTTACACATGGCATTTCTCCCTCCTTTATCCATACCATGTTTTAGGACTTCTCAAAGGCATGCCTGGATGATAGCATATTCTTGCTCTAACTCAAGCTAAAGTACAAATTTTAGTCAGCATTTCTGTGCAGAAAATGGCACTTCCAAGCATCAGAGACCTCCGGCTTCTCTGCTGCCCTGAAACCTCACCCACTGTGGCCACCTTAGCAATTAGTTCCTCAGGACAACCATCTTCTGAGAACACCAGCAGCACTATCACTGAGGCTAACACAACTACTTCAACAGCTCCAGTCTGCTTACTCTGTTTTACTGTTTACTCTGATGCTCACTTTCAAATGGCACTTCATGTAGAATTACTGAAAAATGTGCTGGCAGATGCTGCAGCTAAGAATAACATGAAGCAGTCAGGTGATTTGCATATGAAGAATTTCTGCTGAAGATGAGTAATCTGACATTCTTGTTTTCTTACATTAAAATCCCATTCGGAATATTTTTCCCATGGCAAACTGTTAATAGTATATCAATTTGGTTTAGAAATAAAATAAAATAAAAACTTTCAGAGCATCTATAAATGATGTGAAGAGATTGATTATAAATTAAGATCACTGCCTTCATTTATCCGAAGCAGGACCCTTACATACTGTTTTAGGCTGCCTAGGACAACTACTTTCAATTTTTAAAATTTGCATTGTTTGCTTACAAATGTTTTTTAATTAAGGGTTAAGCAGACTTTAAATTTGTTATTTTTTCATATGCTGTGTATTCAAGCATGCTTCTAAGAGTAATGCCTCCAAAATCTCATGACCAAACCCTACCCAACCCCAGGTGAGTACAGAGACACTCGTGAGTGCAGTACAGCCCATCAGGAGTCCTGGCTCAGAGCTATGTGGATTAGATTACACATTGATTTCAGATCATCTTCCCTCATCTCTGCCCCCACCCTGTGCACGAACATCCCTGGGGACTAGCAGATCACCAAGAAGAAAGACTGGTTCACAAATCCAACCTTATGGTTGCTTTCTTCATCCACAAATTATTTGCAAACAAACCAAAATTTTAGCTTGCCTAGTTTGGGAAGATGTGATCCCAGCAAGTTTCAGTCAGTAAACTTAATTGTTTACTACATGTATTCCTTTGAGTGGTGAACACAAAAGGATGCTCATCTGGGAGATCCAATGCCTTACATCACAACGCAATATTTTCGTCTGTGACTGCCCAAGCAAATTATTAAATATTTGCTTTTCTGGTAATCACAAAATAAAACTGTTCTGTGATTCAAGTGGTCCCCTCCTAGATGTCCTAGATGTTGTACTAAGAGATATGGTTTAATGGGAAATACTGGTGATAGGTGGATGGTTGGACTGGAAGTCTTTTCCAACCTTGGTGGTTCTATGAGTCTATGATTAAATACATCTAGGCCTTTACCCAAAGAAACAAATGGATATAACTTATTTATCACAATTCATCTGAATAACCAGGTAAATGTAAACTCATTGACAACCTCACACATGGGCAACTAGTAATAAATCAGCACTGAAATATTCTTTTAGCAGTAAATCTTTTAATACTCTGCTAACTGTGAAAGAAGAGAAAGAAGGCTGCAAAAAGTGTACCGTTCTCTTTGATTCTTACTAATTTGACCGAGCTTGCTAACACTTAACTAGCATGCCTTCTGCACAAGACAAAAATGGCCCAGCAATCTCACAGTATTACTTAAAAACTGCAATAGAATACTCTAAAAAGGAGAAGTAATTCATATTTTTTTAGACTTTCAAGACACTGTTTTAAGAAATTAAGAGTGAGAATTGAAATGACGAAATGGAAAGGAACTGGTTAAAAAAACAAAAATATAACAGAGATTTATGCTGTAATTGACAAAATTAAGAACAGGTGCTACAGGGTTGTAAATTAATTTCATTATTGTTTAAGAGAGTACCATCTGGAAAGGGAAATATTAGATAACAAATCTGCAGATCGTACAAGTAAATTAATTATCTTAAAAACCAGGAGCAGGCTGTGGTAATCAAGAGAGGTTTAATAGGCATATGTGAACGGACAACCTGAGATCAGATGAAAATTCACTGGTGACAAATACAATAAAAATAAACACTGGGGACAAAAATATAAATTATCTATGTATGCTCAAAGGATCTAAATTAATTTGGGCATCTCAAGGAGAGCACCTGTGCATGGACACAGGCAGCTGACTGAAGACCTCTGCCAGACATGCAGCCCAGTATGAGAACATGCGCAATGTCACGATGGTCAGGGAACTCCATGAAATATTGTCACATGGCACTTCTCACCCAGCACATCCTCTCTCATTGTCTCGTTTTGACAGAGGTGAAAGGAGCAGTGTAGGGGGGTATGGGGGGGGGGGTTCTTTGAGGGGGAGCCATGGGGTCAGCAGGCTGCACTGACAGATAGAGGACTGCACAGCACCTCTTCAGGCAAGGTATTTAAAACACAAAAAGTACAAAAAGATGAATTGTGTGTAAGAAAGGTAAAAGTTCACAAATATTGTTCTGTATTTCTATATCCAAAAGTTAATACTAGAATGTCTTCTGTCTTTGGAAAGGATAGTTTATTCCATATCTATTTTCGTCTGTTAAAGACATGGATGGCATTGCTCTGAGGACAGATGAGCCAGCTGCTCATTTATGTCCCATTTAATTCTTGTGAGCTCTAGATATATGGCACAGTATTAGATATATGTAAAGTCTAATCCAGTATGATAGTGATTATGTATCTGTGCTGGTGAAAAGTCTGGAGCACAATTCTTATGGGGTGCAGCTGAGGGAACTGGGATTGTTCAGTCTGCAGAAGAGGAGGTTCAGGGGAGACCTTATTGTTCTCTGCAGCGCCTGAAGGGAGGTTGTGTTGAGGTGGGGGTCAGCTCTTCTCTCTGGTGAGTGATAGGACAAGAGGGAATGGCCTTAAGTTAGCTCTGGGGAGGTTCAGGTTGGATATTAGGAAACAAGAATATAGGAATGTAGTCAGGGCCTGCAGGGATGCAATGAGGAAGGCTAAAGCCCGCCTGGAATTGAATCTGGCTAAAGTGATAAAGGATAATGAAAAAGGCTTCTTCAAGTATGTTAACAGCAAAAGGAAAACTAGAGAGAATGTGGGCCCCTTACTAAGTGAGGGGGGGGTTCTGGTAACGGGGGATGCTGAGAAGGCAGAGATACTGAATGCCTTCTTTACTTCCGTCTTCAGTGAAAAGGCTCTCCCTCAGATTTCCCACACCCTGGAGGTTAGTGAGAGGGTCTGGGGAATGGGAGACTTCCCTTTAGTCAGGAAAGAGGACGTGCGTGAGCGCCTAGGCAGTACTAAGGTCCACAAGTCCACGGGACCTGATGGGGTGCATCCACGTGTGCTGAGGGAGCTGGCGGAGGTCATTGCCGAACCGCTCTCCATCATTTTTGAGAGGTCTTGGACAACAGGGGAGGTCCCTGAAGACTGGAGGATAGCCAATGTCACTCCGGTCTTCAAAAGGGCAAGAAGGAAGATCCGGGTAATTATAGCCTGTCAGCCTCATCTCCATCCCTGGAAAGGTGATGGAACAGCTTGTGCTGGATACCATCTCCAGACAACTGGGAGAAAAGGAGATTATCAGGAGTAGTCAGCATGGGTTCACCAAGGGGAGGTCGTGCTCGACCAACCTGGTGGCCTTCTATGATGCTGTCACATGCTGGGTGGATGGGGGAAGAGCGGTAGATGTAGTCTACCTTGATTTTAGAAAGGCATTTGATACTGTCTCCCACGACATCCTTATAACAAAGCTGAGGAAGTGTGGCATAGACGAGTGGACAGTGACGTGGGTTGAGAACTGGCTGACTGGCAGAGCGCAGAGGGTCGTCGTTGGTGGTGCAGAGTCTGGCTGGAGACCTGTAACCAGTGGTGTCCCCCAGGGGTCTGTGCTGGGTCCGGTCTTGTTCAACATCTTCATCAATAACCTTGATGAGGGATAGTGGCCACCCTCAGCAAGTTTGCTGATGATACGAAGTTGGGAGGATTGGCTGACACGCCTGAAGGCTGTGCTGCCATTCAGCGAGACCTGGACAGGCTGGAGAGCTGGGCAGTAAGAAACCGGATGAGGTTTTCAACAAAAGCAAGTGTAGGGTCTTACACCTAGGGAGGAAGAATTGCATGCACCAATACAGGCTGGGGGATGAGCTGCTGGAGAGGAGCTCTGCAGAGAGAGACCTGGGCGTCCTGGTGGACGACAGGTTGGCCATGAGCCAGCAGTGTGCCCTCGTGGCCAAAAAGGCCAATGGCATTCTGGGGTGCATTAAGAAGAGCGTGGCCAGCAGGTGGAGGGAGGTGATCTTCCCCCTCTACTCTGCCCTGGTAAGGCCTCATCTGGAGTACTGTGTCCAGTTCTGGGCTCCCCAGTACAAAAAAGACAGGGATCTCTTGGAAAGAGTCCAGCGGAGGGCCACAAAGATGGTGAAGGGCCTGGAGCATCTCCCCTATGAAGAAAGGCTAAGTGAACTGGGTCTGTTTAGCTTTGAGAAAAGAAGACCGAGAGGGGACCTGATCCAGGTTTATAAATATCTGAGGTGTAGCGGCCATAGTGGTGAGGCCAGTCTCTTTTCAGTGGTACGTGGAGACAGGACGAGGGGAAACGGACATAAGCTGCAGCACAGGAAGTTTCGCACAAATGTGTGTAAGAACTTCTTTATGGTGAGGGTGACGGAGCACTGGAACAGGCTGCCCAGGGAGGTTGTGGAGTCTCCTTCTCTGGAGATATTCAAGTCTCGCCTGGACGCCTACCTGTGCGACCTGGTGTAGGGAACCTGCTTTGGCAGGGGGGTTGGTCTCGATGATCTCTAGAGGTCCCTTCCAACCTCTACAATTCTGTGATTCTATGATTCTGTGATTTCTTCTCCAAAACAGCGGTGAGGCAGTGGCACAGGCTGCCCAGAGAGGTGATGGAGTCACTGTTCCTGTAAGTGTTCAAGAAATGTGGAGATGTGGCAATAGGGGACGTGGTTAATGGGCTTGGTGGGGATGGGTTGATTGTTGGACTGGATGATCTTAGTGGTCTTTTCCAAATCTAATGATTATATGATTTATTTTGAAGAACTGAAAAACTACAGGCACAAACTGTTAACTTAGTCTCTACTGAACGCTTCTAGAGCAGTAAAGATTAATCCACTAATATCTTCCCTCCTATTTTGTTGCCAGTTCTCTCATGCAGACTAACCAGGGGTGGAGCAGCAAAGGATTTGCTGGCCAGTTTCCTCAGCTAAAGCTGCAGAACTGGCTGCTGAGGTGGCCATTCTGGCAGACCTCAAAGCTCTGAGCTGCTGGCAGAGGGGTTGTCTGAAGAGTTTTGGTCACAGAATATCCTGAGTTGGAAGGGACCAATAAGGATCATTGAATCCAACTCCCGGCTCCACCACACAGCACCACCCAAAATCAAATCCTGTGTCTGAGAGCGCTGTCCAAACACTCCCTGAGCTCCGGCACTGGGGCCGTGCCCACAGCCCTGGGCAGGCTGTTCCATGCCCACCGCCCTCTGGTGCAGACCCTTTCCCTCACCCTCAGCTGCCTTCCCCTGACGCAGCTCCATGCCGTTCCCTCGGGCCCTGTCGCTGTCACACAGAGCAGAGCTCAGCGCTGCCCCTCCGCTCCCTGTGAGGAGCTGCAGCCGCCATCAGGCCTCCCCTCAGCCTGCTCTGCTTTGGGCTGAGCACACCAGGGGCCTCCGCCACTCTTCACAAATCTTGCCCTCCAGATCTTTCCCCATCCCTGTAGCCCTCCTTTGGACATCTTTTGATGTTTTTGTTTGTTTGTTTTGGTTTGGGTTTTTTTGTACTGTGGTGCCCACTAGGAAGAACTGAGAAATGTGAGTTGCGTACATAAATGGATGAGGCATAAATTTGTAAAGGATCGTTAATCTTAAATTTGTATGCAGCTGCTTGAGGTTTCCAAGGCCCTCCTGCAAGATGGAGAAAAAATGGAATTCCTGTCTGAAAGTCATTAGGAACTTCTTTACAGCCATTTACCTGCGTTGTCCCAGGCAGAGCTGATTCTAGCCCTGAGACAACCTCCAGTGATGCCCTTGAGGACCGGTGATGAAAAATAGAGATGGTATTTCTGCTACATAGACCTTATTGCAAAGGGGCATGTCAAGGGATGGAAAGCCTAAAAATAGACCCATTTATAATTCTTTTACAAATGGCTTGAGAACAAAAATAGAGCATGCTAATGAAATCTGCAAATTGTATTCAGGCACATTCAGTAAAAAGTTATAAAAGGTATTGAAAAAGGAAAAAGTCAGTGGCTGATGCATGGAATAATAGAAATAGAATGATATTTCCTACCATAAGACTTCTAGGATTAACACCCTAAAATTCCTGCTATAACACACCTATGTTTATCAGTCGATCTGGGGAGGATTAAGGCACTAATATATCACAGACATGAAGCTACTGAAGGCAGTTTCATGACTTTGGTGAATGTATTTCTAACAGAGCTATAGAAAAAGCAGTGGCCTTTTAAAACGCAGCCTGGAGGATTACTTATTGCTCAGGTGGCCACTTCTGAGCAGATCAACTCATGTTAGAAGAAGTGATGGCAGGATCATAGGGACAGAACATATTTATGGGAAGTAATCCTCTTCTAATTCTGTAAGAACTAGCAAAATGATGAATGAGGGCAACACAACTTTCTAAACATACCTAGAATAAACACTGAGAAGCAAGAAAATCTAATTAGGATAAAGAGCAGCATCTACTCCTGTGCCAGCAAGCTGGCTGCAAATAGAGTGAAAGTAAATAAGCAGTAAAAAAGCAGGAAATCAGGATGGCAGCTCTTAGAAGTCACACTCTGGAACAGCTGTTCAATAAGATACATGAGAACAAGAAACTTGGGTCCTTGCTTTCTATGCAGGATAGCAAGAACTTGACTCATAAGCTACTGAGAGAAAGGAAAAGCCCTCTCCTAAACAAGTGGCTTTGAGAATAAACTACTGGTGTAGGAAGCTTAAGAGCAGCTATCCTAAGAGCAAAGTCAGAACAGAATGAGCTCTCAAAGACTAAAGCGCTGTAGCGCTTGCTAATCAAGCAGGTGACTTAATCTTGTGTGTATTACATGTACATGAAACAAGTAGGTGTCTACAGACAGTGGCCTAAAATACCCTGGTGCCGCATCAATCCCATTTAGGTTGACAAGTTTGCCTTCATGTCAGTTTCAGATGAAAGAGGCAGAAAGCTGGTAAGCTGAGACCACAATGTGTATGCTTGGACATGCTTTCAGGTTGGATATTAGGAAAAATTTATTCTCAGAAAGACTGAGGAGGTATTGGAACAGGCTGCCTGGGAGTCAACCATCCCTGGAGGTGTTCAAGAAACATGGAGATGTGGCACTGAAGAACATGGTTTAGTGGATATAGTGTGATGGGTTGACAGTTGGGCTAGATTATCTTAGCTGTCTTTTCCAACCTTAATGACTCTGATTCTATTATATACATGCTACATGAAGATTTTAAAGTGTTTGCTACAGAAATGAAACAGGCAGGCTCAAACTATCATCCTAATATTTACTGTACCAGTGAAGTTTTCCTAAGTACCACAGAAGAGCACAGTAGAGTTCAGCACAAAGAAGGATAACACACGTGTTTTCCAAATACTACTGATAAATGTCCACATGGGAATTATAAGCAACATATTCTAGTCAACCAATCACAAATCCTGAAGATAACTCTGAAGGTCAAAACTGCTAAACTTGGTGACTGCTATGTTTCCGTCCTTCTCAGCACATTAAGGTGCTAACCAACAGTGGCTGCTAGACAATTCATGCTCTATTTTTAATCAATGCTTATGCTCTTACTATTGTAGTTTTGAATAGAGGAATAAGTGTCAGAGGATGCTAAAGACTAGATTTAGCAACAGTGCTGCCATCCAACTATCCTACAGTTTTTCTTATACTGACATTTTGCATCCTAGCATCACCTGTATCTACCCCTATGTAAAGCCTTGCTGATGGAAAGCCAGGTTGAGGCCTTCACAGAATCCCTAATATTTCACTCCCTCCAATTAACCTCACTTACAACTCATTCCATCCTTAGCCAAACTTCATTCTTAAAACTGAGAACTCTTATGGTCACAGCTGTACTAATGAACACAGAATGACTAAACTGGCTATGCAACACTGTGTACTGTTGTTCTGTAAGAAATAAATGGAAGAGCTAATTGTCTAATTTGGAGCATAAACAACTTGAAGTAAAACAACTCTTTTTCAGATAGCAAACACATTTATTTTTAATTACTCATTGTCTTTATTTGTAGTTGTAAATCCTCAGTGCTGCTACAAATAGACCCCAGATACCACAACACCCCCATAAAATAAAACACACAGGCTGGTTTCTGTTCTGCACCAGAGCAAATGCAAGAGGGTGGTGAGGCACTGGCACAGGTTGCCCAGAGAAGCTGTGGATGCCCCATCCCTGGAGGTGCTCAAAGCCAGGTTGGATGGGCCTTGTATTCAAAGTGAGCAGCCAGATCTGGTGGGAGCTGTCTTTGCCCATGACAGGGGGTTGGAAGGGACCTTCCAACCCATACCATTCTGTGATTCTACGATTCTAAGAGCAGACAGATGCTCCTCTAGAGCAAATTACTAGAATTTGTTTCATTTTTATTCATCCCACAATTCCTTGTTCCTGTGGACAAGATACTTGTCTTACAGACCTCTTGTTTATAGACAGATCTTAATTTATTCACTAAAGAGAGCTTGGGGGGATAACAGGAAGTGTTCTGTTCTCTGTGGAAGAAAAGTGCCTGAGAGAAAAGGAAACTGGACTTCCAGGCTAGAGAAAAGAGATCTACTTAAAAATGAACATGGGTATGTGGGAAGAGAACTTTTGAATATGCTTGGGAATCAGGAAAAAGTTTTGGGAATGCTAAGGTATCAACCGTCAATAAATCAGAATGCATGTTCTGATAGGGGAGGATGGCTTTAAACCAGCTAAACATGAAAGATTGATGCCTCCCAAAGTTGCCAGTTGAAAGCTTGCAATTGTCATTGCTCTTTCATCCTAGTGATCCACCTCCCTGCTGAGACTGTATCATGTAATTTAGTTCTCAGTCACTTCAGTTTCCTTACCATGATGCTCTCAAGTGAAGAAATCTCATCACTACAACAGGTGGATCTTGTTAATGTCCATAAATTCCTGAAGGGAGGGTGAAAAGAGAATGGAGCCAAGCTCCTTCCAGTGGTACCCAGTGCCAGGACAAGAGGCAATGGGCACAAAGTGGAACACAGGAGGTTCCCTCTGGACAGCAGAGCAGCACTGCTGTACTGTGCAGGTGATGGAGCACTGGCACAGGCTGCCCAGAGGCTGTGAGACCTCCTACTTGGGGATTTTACAATCCTGGACATGGTCCTGGCCACCTTGCTCTGGAGGTCCGTGCTGGAGCCAATGGACCCAGAGGTCCCTGCCAGCCTGTTTGTGTGCATTTTACTGTCTGATCAACACACACTCTTAAATAATAATTCATTACTGACTGATTGGCTCATTTTCTTTAACATTTTACATAATCTGATTGTGACAGGACAAAGGGTGAATGGCTTTAAACTATGAGAGGGGAGATCTAGGTAAGGTGTTAGGAAGAAAATTTTTACATCTCTGAAGGCACTCAAGGCCAGGTTGGATGAGGCCCTAGGCAGCCCCAGCTGGTGGATGGCAGCTCTGCTCACAGCAGCAGGGTTGGAACTAGATGGGCGTTAAGGTCCCCCCCAGCCTAAGCCATTCTATGATTCTATTATTAATCTTTGACCAAAAACTAGCACTAATTGGATGTTTTCAGCTCTGGAAGAAGGCAAGACAGAAGACTGCTAAAGCAGGAAGCACAGATCCCATTATCAATAGCACTCTTTCTTGCTTGGCTGCGAGTCCAAAAGCTTTGAACTATTTTAGGAGTATTAACACCACAAAAGTGGGAAGTGTTAAGGAAGAACGATGCATCTTTTTAGCCAATGGCAGAAATAGCTTCAGCATTCCCTCTGACACAATATATGAACAATCAGCTTTTTAAGAGAACATGGAAATAGTGATACAGCTGAGAGAAAATGTAACTACGTGAACATGGCTATTTTTCATAGAGATTACTCTATTTGTGCATGTGCTAAAAAGCAAGACCCACGTAGACAAAGCCCTGAGCAACCTGGTCTGTTGGGCAGAAGATTGGCATGGAGACCTCTTGAGCACACCTCAACCTGAACAATACCACACTGTTTCTCTTGCTCCCAGGACTTTCCAAGAGCAGCAGAATGAAGAATCTCATTAGGAATACAAGCTACAAGTACAGAAGTACTCAACTGAAGCAGTCCTTTACTGAACACATAATTTCTTAAAATAGCTTTTCCAATACTCTTCAGTTTGTTGTTGACGTTACCTCTTTGCATGCAAATTTCTAATTCTTTAGCTCTTCTTTGCTATTCTTTAGTGTAGGATTTGTACATTGCTCCACTTGTCCTGTAAACACACTTCAGGACTCACAATTTCACCATCTCTGAGCTCCTCCATCTCTGAGTGTAGGTTCAATTGTCCTTACACTTATCTCTTCTTCCAGAGCAGCCGTGCTGATCTCCCCACACCCTTAAAGAAGGAAATAAGAATGGAGAGTACCCGGAAACACATTAAATATTTCAGCATGAATTACAATGTGTCCTTGGTAAACCACAAAATCAAAATCAATTGCTATTTCTAATCTTGTTTAGTGCTGCTTCTTCAGCACTGAAAGCTGCACTTCTTAAGTGAGTACACAGATACCTTTTCTTTCATTCCTCTATTCAGTAAGCTGTATTTCTTTCTGACATCTTATTTTCTTGATCTTTTCTTCCCTCCCCCACCCCCATTGGTATATTGTATCCACAGCCTGTGAACATGCAAGTGTGCAAAGCGAGCTGCTGTGTCCCAAACTTTGTGTAACCCCAGCAGCAGAGGCCAGCTGACATCATCCTAGTGTTGGGAGAGCTCTGGATGGAGGCATGGTACAAGGCAGGGCCTGGGGAGCAGAGCAGCGGCTGTGAAGGGCCGGTGCTGAGGGAGCTCTGGGTGGACCCAGGCATTCAGTGCTTTGCTGAATTGGTCTTCCAATTCATCTGCAGGTGTCACAGCTTGTGTGCTCCAAAGGCTGCTCTGGTGTGCAAACTGAGTGTGCAACATCGCATGTGAGAAGCAAACTCCGACCCTGAAGGAACGATAGAATCATCGGGACCATTAAAGGCCAATCTAGACCAACTTCCCTGCCATGAATCATCATATCTACAGGTCCATCAGCTTGCTCAGAGCCCCATCCAGACTGGACCTTAAATGTTTCCAGGAATAGGGCATCCACCACCACTCTGGGCAACCTTTTCCAGTGCCCCACTGCCCTTATTGTAAAACAAACAAACAAACAAATAAACAAACAAAAAAAACCTTCTTCCTTACATCCGCTTTAAATCTCCCCTTTTAGTTTCAAAACGCTTCCCCTTGTCCTATCCCAACACACCCGCTAAAGAGTCCATCCCTTTTCCTGTAGCTCCTGTTAGATACTGAAAGGCCACTGTTAAGCCTTTCCACAGCCCCAGCCTCGCCCTGTCCTCGTACGAGAGGGGTTCCGTCTTTTGGATCATTTTTGTGCCCCTCCTTTGGATGTGTTCCAAAGCTGCATGTCTCTCCTGTACTGAGAACTCCACATCTGGCGCAGAACTGCAGGTGAGGTCTCACAGCGCAGAGCAGAGGGGCAGGATCATTCCCTCGCACTGCTGGCCATGCTGCTTTGGATGCAGCCCGGGATGCGGTTGGCTTTCTGGGCTGTGAGGGCACATTGCTTCTCGTGTCCAGCTCAACACCCAAAAACACCAGCGCAGGCACAGCCCGAGTCCCTGTGCTCCTGCAGACGTGTAGCTTCTTCCCTGGACGCTCTCTAGAGATGATGCCATCCGGTAACTCCCATCTGGACAACACGAGGTGAGTCCAGACGGAGTTACACGTGAAGTTCAGAGATTTCCACCCCTTGCAAACCTCTTCGGGCTTTCACCTGTGCTAACCACAAAGCAGTAACGACTACGGAAAGTCGCAGCCCACGTTCCCCATTCCCCACCACAACCTACAGCCGCATCCCCACACACGCTGTCGCCGGGCCCTCTCACGGCCTCCAACCGGCGGCGTAGCGGCGGCTCCGCCCCGGGCGCATCGCTTGCTCGAGGCCCGCCCCGGAGGCGGTCTGGCGGCGGCGGGAGGAAGGCGCGCAGGGGCGGGGGCCTCGTCCGGCGGGCCCTGGCTGGCGGCCGGCGGTCACGCTGCCTCCGGCGCCGCCGCCGCTTCGCCTCCGCGCCCGGGCCGCGCCGCGCCGCGCCCGGGATTGGCTGGGCGGCCGCGTCGTCCCAGAATGCAGCGCATGGCGCGTCATTGAAGAGAGACCATGATGGCGGCGGCCGTGGCGGCAGGGGGGGCCCCCGAGGTGATCGCCCAGCTGGAGAACGCGGCCAAAGTGCTGATGGTGAGGCGGCCGGCCGGCCGGCGCCGCCGCTCCCCTTTCCCCTCCCTTCTTCTCCGTCCCCGTCCTCCGTCCGCCGGACCGGACCCCTCCCCCCGTGCCCGCGGGTCCGTCCGAGGCGCGCTGCCCGCCGTTCGGAGCCGGGCAGAGGCGGGCCGCGCCGCTCCGCTTCCGGAGCTCTCCCGGCGCCGGAGGGAGCGCGGCACCTGGGGGAGCGGGATGCTGCTGGGCCGGGCCCGGCGGTGCGCGGCGGGCGCTGGGCTCCGTGCCGCTGCGGGGTGAGGCCGCGGCGCGGGGCACGCAGCCGGCCCGGCGGTGGGTCGCGCCGAGACGCGGCGGTCTGCGTAAAAGTTTTTTGTCCCCGTGGACGTAAAGCGGCGCGCTGCTCCGCGCCGTCCTTCGCGCGGGGCTGCGTGCTGTCCCGGCACGGCGGAGCGTGGCGGCGGCGCTACGCTGGGCTGGCTGGGTACTGCTCTCGGTAGTATCCGGCGTCGGGGATGGAGCGGGGTCTCCAGCGCTTTGTGTCTGTGCTGGGAGCCCGGTGCTGCGTGCCCCCCGACCTGGCAGTCCCACCGAGGGAACGCATTGTGGTGTAGTGTTAATAAAAGCGCTGGTATCGGGAGAAGGTGCCAAGCTCCTGTGGCAGTGTTCGTGTTCCCGATGAAGAGCAGGTGCCAGACTTGCTGGTCAAGCAGATACGGGTGTTGAGATCTTTGCTGATAAAGGTAATGGTCAGCAGCCGGCTGAATGTGAGCCAGCAGTGTGTCCAGGTGGCCAAGATGGCCAACGGTATCCTGGCTTGTACCAGCAATAGTGCAGTGAACAGGAGCAGGGAGGGGATCATCTTTCTGTACTCGGCTCTGGTGGGGCCTCAAGTGCCATGTCAGGTTTTGGGCCCCTCGCTGCATTAGAAGAAAGATACTGGGGCCCTGGAGTGTGTCCAGAGAAGGGCAGTGGAGCTGTGAAGGCACTGAAGCACAATTCTTGTGGGAAGCAGCTGAGGGAACTGGGAGTGTTCAGTCTGGAGAAGAGGAGGCTCAGGGGGGATCTTACTGCCCTCTGCAGCTGCCTGAAGGGAGGTTGTGTTGAGGTGGGGGTCAGCTCTTCTCCCAGGTAACAGTGACAGGACACACAAATGGCCTTAGGTTGTGCCAGGGAAGGTTCTTCTCAGGAACAGTAGTGAGGCACAGGCTGCCCAGGGAGGTGGTGCAGCCATCACTTCTGGAGGTATTCAAGAAATGTGGATATGTGGAACTGAGGGACGTGATTAGTGGGTGTGGGTTGATGGTCAGGCTGGGTAATCTTAGTGGTCTTTTCCAACCTTAATGATTATGTGATCTCTCCCATCCTCTCTTCCTCCAGCCTACATCTGTATGAACATGAACTTGTTGCAGCTGTTAGCTGCTGGTTTGCTTGTTGTAGTTTTTTTTCTCCACTACTCTCAGAAGATCTGTGGGCAACATGGAAATGGCAGGAGTCAGTTAAGTCCCTTCTTCCAGTGAAGCCATGTGAAATAGGTGTTTCTGGAGGCTGTCTGGGACTGAGGAGCCCACACCAGGCCTGGGGCTGGCCAGGGAGGCTGCAAGAGCTGCTCAGAGCTCTGCCCTGTGCTCCATGTTTCTGGGGGTCTCTGGGGCTCCTTGGAAGAGCTCAACCTGGCTGCTGTGAGGCTATGTGGTGCTCGGCATAGGACCCTCGCCCTGAAGGGCTGTGCATGCTGTGCCTACACCTTCTCAGCAGCTGTTGGCAAACAGCAAAATCCTGCTGTAGGATTGCACCTGGGCAGTGATAACCTTCATTTACATTTTCTCTACCCCTTGGTGAGATCTGTGAAAAGTCTGTTGAGTGCTGGGGGCAATGGGTAATGATGTGTGGCAGTTGGGAGGCACAAAGCCATTAAACAACATGATAGGATTAGTTTGAAAGGTGAAAAATGCCTTAGGGGAGGGTGGTGAACCTGGTGCTGATAGTGTAGGCCATCTGGGGACTGGCACCTTGGAGGGAGCTGTACCTGAAAACTGGGAGAGGGCAGAGCTGTGAATGCTTGAAACCGGCAGGGAATGGCGGGGAGACTGGGGGAGAAGATGTCACCCTGAGCAGGTGACACTGGCAACAGGCTTGGTCCTGTGCATGGCTGCGAGGACACCAGAGGAGCTGCATGGTATCAGAGCAGGGAGTCCGTGGCAGTTTGCATCATTTCATACTGAAATACTGAGCTGTGGGGGAATCGTGGACTAGAGGAATTCAGGTATGCTAATTAAAAAAAAAAAAAAGTTAAAACGTTTAATTAACCTTCCTTGAGGGTAAGTATTGATTACTTTGAACTCTCTAAATCTTTGATAATAGATGTTTTGATAATTTATTTTTATTGCTCTGGGTGAGTAGAGATTTGCTTTGGAAAACTACTTTCTGTGTGTCAGATATGGGATATGTTTATTCTGACCTCACAAACTGCTGATCCTTATGGGCCTTACAGACCATGGAATGCAGCTTCTGAGAAGTGGAAGGATGTCATTCTGTTCTCTCTCCTACAGCTGTTTAAGAGCCCTTGTCCTGTGTTGCTGTAATGCCTTTCAGCAGATTCTAGGTAGCCCTTCGAAAGGCAGGGTTTGCAAAATGATTGAAATTTGGTGCAAGTTAGAGCTGTTAAAAAGATAAAGTCTTAGTTGTCGTTAGCTGCCAAATGTGGCTTTGAATGCCAGTTCTATGGCAGTGTTCTTTGGTGTGTGTAAGTGCATTTGTCATATTAAAAAGTAGGCAGTTGTGAAACTTGATTCCTTTTCCAAACAGTGTGAGTTTGAAGCTCCCCTGTGCTGTGGAGCAGTTCCATGACTGATGGGTGCCTTTGCCCTGTGTGACTTTGGCTCAGCGAGGGCCATGCATAGCTGTGTCTGTATGAACCAAACTTAGTGCAGTGCTGCTGTATTTCCAAACAGCACGGCATCCCTTGGCTGTAACATATGGATCCCATCTCTTATGTTCTGTTTAGCTCAGGTGGTAATTAGTGCTGAATGTAATTAGTACCAGTTAAGCACTGTTTTAATAACTGCCTTTGTGGATTAGGAGGATAAGTTGCACCATCTTGAAGGTATTTTCCAACTGAAATAACTGTTATTAAGGAAAGATATGCGTACTTCATCCTGTAGGTGATGAAGTCTGAAGTGTGCATAAGACTTTAGGTATTATTAGCAGATTGCAACTGTTTTAGCAAATGATGTTCTCTGTCACATACATCTAAATTCACAGGTCCCAGCCGGTTCTTGCCTGGCCCCCTCCGGAAAGGGATGCTCTGTTCCCACCTGCAGTTCCACCTTCTCTCTTGTGACCCTGTGCTGAACATATTAATATTGCAAAGAGGACACAGGAATTAAGTAAGGGAATGGATTTCTGTCAGGTTAGCAAGATGAATTGATGATCTCTGCAGCCATTTAAATTGCAGAGCTAGCACAAGGAGGGGGCTGAAATTAGATTGTTGGACATGTGCAGGGCTGCTGTGCCCCATTAGCACTGCTGAGCTGTCAGATTGGCTCTGTTGCATCATACACCTTCGCTGTAAAATTAACTTGCCAGCTCAGGCTGGCTGGGTAGTGGAAATGCCAGGCTTTCCTTAGAGATGCATAGTGAAAAGACAAGAAGTTACAGGTTTCAGAGAAGGAAATTCCAGCTGCACAGAAGGAAGAAATTTGCACAGTAAGCGTGTCTGGGGGAGGCAGTGAAGCAGGCTGCCTGCTGTGGGATCTCTCATCTTTGGGGAAATCTAAAACTTGACTGAATGAGACCATGAGCAACCTGATCCAACTTTGAAGCATGTTCTCTTTTTGGCAGCAGTTTGAGCTGAGTGGTGTGCAGAGGCCCCTGTCATCCTCAGATCTTCTGTGTGGTATGGTTTTGGGTTTCATTAAAAGGTGGGCTCCAGAATACCTGAGCAAAGGCTTTTGCAGAATTCCCTTATTAACACGTTTTTAAATGTTCTGGTCTTTTGGGGGCTGACAGTGGAGGGAATTCACACATTTTTCTCTTCTTGAGGACTTCTGTGTTTGGGATGTCTTGTCCTTCCGAGGGGGATGTCAGGATGAAGCTGATAGTCTGATAGTGTCAAACTAAGTTCCCTTTCAGATGTTTCAGTAGAACAGCAGCATAAAGGAGCATGTCAATATTCTTAAAACTTTATAACAAATTGTTTGTATCATGTGTCCTGACAGTCTGTAAGGGGTTTTCTTTTCACCTGCCTTCCTTGGAGTTTAGGGATGCGACGCTCCTCCTTCCACAAAGAAGTTCCATTTCTCATGGCATCTTGTCTTCTCTGGGGCAGTTTCTCAGATTTTGACTCTTGAGTAATGATTAAGATGAGAGGAAGAGATAGAGCAGCTCTGATTATATTACAGCAGGTTACCTGTTGGAAGGAATCCAGACTAATGAATCATTTCAATGCTGAGGCTTGCTGAAGTCCTCTAGGTCATCATCTGGCAAGACAAGCTGGAAGTATGCCATAATATGGCTGGATTAGACCAGACATCTGCCCAGCTGAGTTCTGTTTCCAGCAATAACCTCTGGCCGCTGATTTAGAAGAAAGACCTAAAAAAAAAAAAAAAAAAGTGCTGGTATGTACTTCACCATGTTTAAGTTAGTATTTTTCAAGAGCTCCAGGTAGCATTATTGTTTATAATGATTGTTGATGAACTTTTCACAGAATGGCCAGGGTTGGAAGGGACCTCAAGGATCATGAAGCTCCAACCCCCCTGCCACATGCAGGGCCACCAACCTCCGCATTTAATACTAGACCAGGCTGCCCAGGGCCCCATCCAATCTGGCCTTGAACACCTCCAGGGACGGGGCATCCACCTCTCTGGGCAGCCTGTTGCAGCACCTCACCATTCTCTCTGTAAAGAACTTCCCCCTGACACCCAATCTAAATCTTCCCTCCCTCAACTTAAAACCATTTGCCCTTGTCCTGCTGCTATCTACCCTTTCAAAGAGTTGATTTCCTTCCTGCTTGTAGGCTCCCTTTAGGTACTGAAAGGCTGCAGTGAGGTCACCCTGCAGCCTTCTTTTCTCCAGGCTGAACAAGCCCAGCTCCCTCAGCCTGTCTTTGTAGGGGAGGTGCTCCAATCCCGTGATCATCTTTGTGGCTGTCCTCTGGACCGTCTCCAACAGCTCCCTGTCTTTCTTGTACTGGGGCCCCAGACCTGGACACAGTACTCCAGATGGGGCCTCACAAGAGCAGAGTAGAAGGGGACAATCACCTCCCTGTCCCTGCTGACCACCCCTCTTCTGATGGAGCCCAGGATACCGTGTGCTTTCCAAGCTGCAAGGGCACACTGCTGGCTCATGTTAAGTTTTTCATCCATCAGAACCCCCAGGTCCTTCTCCACTGGGCTGCTCTCAAGTACCGCTCCTTCCAGTCTGTATAGATGCCTGGGATTCCAACACCTTGCACTTTGCTGTGTTGAACCTCATTAGGTTCACCCAGGCCCACCTTTCCAGCCTGTCGAGATCCATCTGAATGGCATCCCTTCCTTCCACTGTGTCAGCTGCACCACTCAGCTTGGTGTCGTCAGCAAACTTGCTGAGGGTGCACTCGATTCCATCATTGATGTCATTGATAAAGATGTTAAAGAGCACCGGTCCCAAGACGGACCCCTGAGGGGCGCCGCTTGTTACCGGCCTCCACCTGGACATAGAGCCATTGATCACCACACTCTGTCTGCGGCCTTTTAACCAATTTCTTATCCGTTGAGTGGTCCACCCATCAAATCCACATCCCTCCAGTTTGGAGGTAAGGATGTGGTGGGAGACCATGTCAAAGGCCTTGCTCCAGTTCAGGTAAATGACATTGATCACCTTTCCCTTGTCCACCAGTGCCGTCACTCCATCATAGAAGGCCACCAGATTGGTTAAGCATGACCTTCCCCTGGTGAAGTTGTGCTGGTTGTCTTGGATCACACACTCATTCTTCATGTGATCAAGCATGTTGTCCAGGAGGATCTGTTCCTTGATCTTCCCAGGCACAGAGCTGAGACTCACCGGCCTGTAGTTCCTGGGGTCCTCCTTGCTCCCTTTCTTGTAAATGGGAGTGATGTGACCCTTCCTCCAGTCATCCAGGACTTCACCTGACAGCCACTGCTTTCCAAATATGATGGAGAGCAGCTTGGCAACCACCTCAGCCAGCTCCTCCAGAACCCTGGGATGCATGCCAGCTTTTTTTCCACTAATGTATCTGTTTTTTTTTCCTGAATATATATTTATTTTTCTTATTTTTTGCATTGTATTTGTCTAGCAGTAATGAGTTTCACTTGTGTTTGAGGGAGGGAACAACCCAAAATATTGTTTTACTTCAGAGAAGTCTGCTGTTTGATCATCTAATTCATTCTTGACTTATGAGAAATAGCAAGTAATTGGGTTTTTTTCTTCTGTCCTTGAATTTTTGTAGCTCTCTGACATATTGTGCTCTCCAGTTACCTTTTATACTCAGTTTTTCAAGTAGGAGACGCCCCTAATTATCCCTGTGTTCCTCTCTAGCTTTTTAGATTTGTGACACTGTTTTTAAAATGAGCTGACCAGAATTGCATTCTTCTGCAGTGTGGGAGCATGAAGATTTTAGATGGTTGTAGATTTTTAGGATGGAAATACAGAATTATACCTAACAGTATTTAACATTACACTTTTCTTCTTTACTTCAGGTCATCTAGGTGGTGTTTTCAGCCATGCTCAAGCAATCCAGATCTTCTTCTGGAATTGCACTAAATAACTTAAAGTCTATCAGTGTGCATGTATGGTTTTCCTGCCTTTTTCTTGAGAAGTGCTACAGTGGGTGCATTTTACAGTTCACACAGTTCAGATTACAGTTGAGGAGATAAGAACATGCAGTGCACAGCATGCTAATGAAACTTCTACCTGGGAGCAAACATGCATGGAGTGTATCCAAAGGATGCGGTGCTAAGGGTGAGAAATTGAGAACAGGAATGTGAGGGTTGATGCTGGTTCTGAGATCTTTGACAAACAAACCCAGCATCTAGTGAAATGGGATTCTTTATGCTCAGGAGAGGAGTATTCATCTTTTGAGCTAGTGATATTTCATGCTCGTTGGACATGTCAGTGTTGCTTTAACATGTTTCTATGTTTTGTTCATGTTGTTAATGAAAATTCTGGGTGTGTGCCTCTGGAATTGTCTATTGGGAGCTTCATTAGTTGATGATTCCATCTGGATAATTCCTCTGCTGCTACCTATTGTTGTCTTCCCTTTAACCTGCTTCCTGAGTCTTATCCTTGTTGCAATAATCTCTGTTCATTAGTTAATTAACAGCTTTCCATATGGAGAGGTGGAAGGAATCCTCCTGATAATTACGTTGAGCTGATGCTGTCACAAACACCTAAGTAATACGTTCCTTTCCATGAATTTCTGACATGGTTTTGTTACTAAAAAATCTGTCTGGATTAGACATATCTGAGTGTTTTTCTGCTTGTATTTCCTGGCCTGATGCAAGGATTTGATTATCATGTCTTCTTCCATTTTTCCCTTGATAAAATGCATTCCTCGTTGTGGCAGTTCAGTGTTTCCCTTGGCTTTGCAGCAGTGCACTGCTCTGTGTGGCTGTTTGGGAATTGGATGCAGGGAGAAACAGAGTTGTCTTGTTTTAGCTGAAATTACTTTTGCTGTGTAGCAGAATTGTTAATAATGCAACCTTGACTGAGATGAAGAAGATTGTCTGACCAAAATAAATTTTGGCCTAATTGTGCTGTTCAGCCCCTTAGCAAGATAGCCTGGATCTGAAAACAAGTTTATTTTATGGGGTTGGGGTTTTTTTGTTTTATTTTTAATGGAAAGTGTATCTGAAGTTATTTGGCATAGTATAGGAGCAAGTGAATGAGATTTTATAGCCCGTGTTACTCCAAGGTAGGTAAGCTTCTTTAGTGGTGCCTACTGGCTTGCAACTGACAGATCTGTGGAAGTGAATAGTCAGAAAGACTGAAGATGTATCATGATTTGTGTTCAGTATTTATCTTCCTGCGGTCCAGCTGTATTATGTGCTGTGCAGAATGGTAGGGGCATTGAAAATACCTCTTATCACAGAGTCACATGTACTTCCTCTGTGACTGTGAAATCAATAAGGAGCATAAGGGTGTTTTGCCATGGCATCCGTCTGGCAGCAGACCCTGAGGTTTCACAGGGCTTTCCAAGGTGAAGAACATCTGCAGTCCCAGGCTGATAAATGCCATGCAGATATTGGCTGTGTTGTCAGGGAAGCCTAAACAAGTCCAGCAGCGAATGAGTGAAGAAAACTATTACTTTTTGCTGGCTTAGTTATCTGCTACTCCGGTGAGCTGGACTGGCTCTTACAGAAAGACCTGTCTGTTGCCAAAGCTAGGACGAGATAACATTAATAATGTGTGACTAGTAGTGGAAAGGAGGTGGCGTATCTGCAAGGTGAGGAGGAAAGGCTCCAGCACTACACTGCCTTACTGGTGCTGCAGCTTTGGCGTTTTGCAAAGGCAATGCCTGTTTGCAACTGTTAGCATAGACCAGGATCCCATTGCTAGAAAGGAGAAGGGTAGCACTAGCATTCTTCATAGATGTTTTTGATATCTTTTAGTGGGAAGAGTTTTTCAGAAACGGGTATTTGGTAGCTTTGAAGACACTGAGGCATGTTGAGGCATGTTGAATTGTTGTTGTTTTTTTTTCAGGCTGCTTTGGAAGGAGTTTGAGCTTGACTCTTTCACATCCCAAGTGAATATCTCAGCTGCTGGGATTTTTCATGTGAAAGAGGGCAGAGGTGACTTCCAGAATTCACACAGTGGGTTGCAGCATCATTAATACAGAGTCTGAAGATCTTACAGTTGGGTGTACTCCTGAGGCTGGTGTGTTGGCCTGTGCTCAAACTGTTGAGTTATGCTCTCCTTTTATAATAATATTGCGAATAACAATAACTATTGTTAATGGTGTTAGTTACACAAACAGTATAGATGCTAACTATACAACAGAAACAGTCATGTAAATACAACCCATGATGGTTGTGATAGGTGTGCACTGATCCATTGCTGCAGAAATGCAGTCTTTCTATCAGTGGCAGTACAGAATAAATCAGACTGTTGTGCAGCCTGGCTGGGGACAGGGGTAGGCTGAACATGTTGTGCTGTGGGACAAGTGTTGCCAGTCTGGGGACCTCCCTCACCAGAGCATGGTCAGCTCTGACAGACCTGTCTCTCTGCTGTTAGTCTCACTTTACAGCTTGGTTGATTTCCTCTTGTGTTACACACTTGATCTTACAGCTACATTTAGTACATTTGTCAATGGTAGACTTAATGAGAACTCTTCTGTAGCGGGGTGTGTGTACTTATGTATGTGTAGTAGAGTATACGTGTGTAGTGAAGTAACTGGAGATCCTGAAGTGGGAGGCCTGATCCATGAGATCTGTCTCTGATGCAACAGGACTGCAGCCTTGGGGGAAAAGAAAAAAGATGTTCTCCCTTCTTGTGTCACTTGGCTACAGGTGCTGGTTTGATACTAGGTGCCTTAAAGCTGAATTTGTGTGTTAAAGCAGTGGCTGAAAAATTTTACCCTGATCCTATGTTCGCAGAGCTTATGCCATTTTCTGCACTGATCATACTTTTTTTTTTTTTTTTCCCCTTAAGATTACAGCCATTCACATTTAGGTGAGCACTACCATCTCTTCAGTCACAGGCTTCTACTCTTACTTCACTAATTACACTGGCCTTAAGTTGATTCTGTTTGACTTCTCTATCAACCATGCTTTTTTGGTAGCTTCTCAAATGGCTAAAGTCTTGTATCATCATTGAGAGAATGTAAGATGTTAACAAATTGTGTGGATATCTCTCTTTCTGATGAGGAAAAGCATGAATAGGGGTTCCCTTACTTGTTGACAACAACAAAACCCAGCTTCCCAAAACCAAACATGTTTCTTCCTGAGGAATCAGGGAGGTTTAGCTGCAAAACTGCTAGTGTGTGAGGTTGTCTTAAGTGGGATTAAGAACAGAAGCTGGGTTAGCTTCAGGATGATGAATTGTTGATCAGAGAATATAGAAATATAACATTTTAGTATTGAAGAAATAATAATGTGTCAGGAACTATTCTGATGGTTATATTACAGTAACATTCTCTTTAACAGCAATAAGAAAAAGTATGTAAAGATAACCACGTTTTATTCGCAGTCATTTTCAGTGATTATGTGGAGCCCTGGGACTGTTCAGAGTTTGAGGTTTAGGTAACTCGCCCCAGTTTTTTGGAGTGAATTTGGACATTTATTTTTAAGGGAGTCTATAAAAACTACCTCTTCTAAAGAAAGCGAAAGCCCAAATTGTCTGCATATTAAAGGCAAAGATTTTATTTTCACAGAAGTGCTTTTTGAAGATCCTCTGCAAATATGTACTGCGTGACTGCTGTCTGCGTGTGAGGTGGGGGATGAATAGAGATATAAACTTCTTCAGTAACACACGATTCAAGTTATGCATGCAAGAGCAGAACAAATTAGTAAAATGCAGTAAAAATAAATGGCATCCTATGTTCTAAAGTATATGTAGTACTAAATTTCGTGTTTCTGTAGCTCTATTTCTGATACGCGTGTTGTTTCTCATGTGTATTTTACCTGTCTGTCTGTAAGTTTCCATTAATAACAGTTAAAAGCTTTTAGTAAAAACACTTGATATTTCAAGGCTTGTGATTTTGATAATACGCTAAGCCAGAGGAGTTTTCCATATCAAATTGGGTTGTGCTTTGAAACTTTTAAAATTTGTGTCGCTTTTAATCAGCTCCTTCAAATTAACTATACTGGGATGGAAAGGTTTTGAAATTTTAGCAAGGGTGATGGAGAAGGAAGTGCTAAAACCTGAGTTCTGGAGCTGGGCAGCTGGCTGACGTGTAGGCCTTTCCTCTGTAACGTGGTGGGAGGAAATGCCTTTTTGATGAGAAGCAAACTGAGCAACAAAAAAATGTGTCGTTATCTCAGTTTAAGTCTTTCACAGAGTAGAAAGATGTCCAACTGGCTGTTGGCAGAGGTATGTTTTAGCATTGTGTAGGTGCACTGCCACCACTGCTGCCTCTGCCTCGCAGCCACACCGTGTGCCTCACTGTTCTTGGCAGGAGCATTGGCTTCCTTGGCCAGGTAGGTCTGTCAGTAGTTGCTGTAGCATGAGCTGTGGCAGTGAGAGCTGCATGCTGCTTTTCAGCCTCTTTTAGTCAGTTTGAAGAGCTCTAAACAGAGATGTGTGAGGTGGATATAATTGTGTTTATCCTGAAGTTTTAACGCGTGAGCAGTGTAGGAGTTGTGAGTGGCTTTTGCAGATGAACCCATGCTGACTACTTGCAGATGATGTAACCAAGAACTGTAGAACCATGCCAGCTTTTCTGGGCCTATGTGAGTTTGCGAACTTGTGTTCTGTCTTGAGGCTCAGGCAGTGGCTCTTATCTTTGGGATCTTCTGCTCCATCTTGCTGTAGAAGGCTGTGAGTGAGTAAAACTAACACTACCCTTGCAAAACAGGTGGTTATAGCTGTTGCTTCAACAAGTATAATTGAAAACTGGGCAATGGGAAAAAAACAGATGCTCCAGAACACTTCTGCTTCAGTAGGAAGGCAGTTGCTGACATTATTTGATGCATGATTAGCCTAGTAAAGAGGCTATATAGATCATGTAAATCTCAGCTTGTGAGCACTAGGAAATGAAGAGTGCCATCAGCAGTGTAATTATGATCTGGTGTGTAGTGGGATGGGATTAGAACAATGGCTCTTGACTTAAAATTTTGTCCTCAAATTAATTATCACAGTCCTGATTCTTGAGTTAAGCCTGTCTATACTATCTTATACATACAGTAATTTGAAATTTGTTGAGCTACTTGAATCTTCAAGTAGTATCATCAAGATGCAATTGTGATTTCAGGGGCTGTGGATGTGTTGGGTTATATTCTACTTGCCAGCTGATCTAATTCTGCTGAAGCACTGCCATAGGGAAATTAACTGCCAGTGGAGACTGCAGTTGCTGTGGTGGTTCTTAGTCTTCCTGCCATCAGGTGTGTTGTGCAGATATATGGATGCTAATTTCAAGGAAGAACTTGTAGTTCTATGTCTTTGAGGGCCAAATTGTTACTAGAGAAATAAAATCTCTGTAGTATTTATTGCTTATCTTGGAGAGGAAGCTTGATCTCAGAAGACATTTTGATATTAATGGTAATCGTTTACTTTGGCTCTCTAATCAATTAGCATGTATATATAGCATATAAATGTAGACCATTGCAAAACTGGGAATAGATCTTGTCACAATCACAATCATAGAATAGAATCATGGAATCCTTAGAGTTGGAAGAGACCTTTAAAGGTCATCTAGTCCAACTCCCCTGAATGCACAGGGACACCACAGCTCTCAGTTTGCCCAGGGTCTGATCCAGCCTCGCCTTGAAAGTCTCCAGGGACAGGGCATCAACCACATCTCTGGGCAACCTGTTCCAGTGCCTCACCACCCTCGCTGTAAAAGATTTTTTCCTTATATATGTATAAATGTATAAAATGTATCTTCTGTTTTGCTTGCAGAAGATTGCATTAAGTAGTTAAGCTGCAAAATACAAAAATCTGAAAAGAAGAAAAGAAGTCCTATTGTTAAGTCTGCGTGAAAGCAAGGTGGTAGGGAGCAGATGTGTAGGAAGTAATTCCTTGAGCAGTCATGCATTTGTTCCAAATATAAACTGAAAAATACTGGGCACTCTGAAGTTTAAATAATTCAACTGATAATCGGTTTGAGAAATAAAAAGTTGGATAAAAAAAATTTTTTTTGTTTGGAAAGTCTTAAGTATCACTGTGTTGTTTCTGTTGCACATCTGATCAGAAGCCATCTATTGCATCTTAGCAATTTTCATAGACGGCTTCATCTTTTAATTTGGAAAATGAGTTAGTGCTGTAATGTAAATGATTATCCCAAAAAGCAAGTGCAAAAGAAGTAACTAGAACACGTATAGGTTGATCTGAAAGTAATGCCTCCTATTTTTTTTTCCATTGAAACTAGAACAGACAGAAAGAATACAGTAACACTATCTGATAGAGCAGATTCTCTGCCACAGAGCACTGCCTTTCAACCATTAACAATACATTTTCACCAGTGATGAACAAGATCTGCTTGCTGTGCTTGTAAAATTCTGCACCAGTGGAGATAACCCATTGTTTCACAGCTGCTACGATGGCACTGTTGCTAGGAAAATGTTGCTCGTGCAGTCACATCTTTCACTGATGTAAGTCAGATGGTGCCAAATCCAGACTGTGTGGTGGGTGTGGTAGGACAGTCCAGCCTAGATTGGCAGTGTTCTCCATGGTCTTCAAATTGGTATGGGGCCTGCCATTATCGTATTGTCATCTTCTCTGGCGTGACTCTGAAAGTTCAAGCTTCAGCTTAGTCATAGTCATAGTGTAGCAGGAAGAGCTGATGTTCTCTCTGGGTTTCAAGAAATCCAGATCACCCCTTTCCTATCCCAACTGCATCTTGAACTTTTTCTTTGATGGGGAATTCACGTCACCACTCCCTGGACTGCTGTTTTGACTCCAGCTCATCACGATGACACCAGATCTTGTCACTGTTTACTATGCTAACTAGGTTTTTCTGCAGTAACTTAGCTATTGTTCAGGGCTTTCACTTCCGTTTAATGACAGATCTAAATCGGACAGATGAAGCTGCTGTCAGTACCTGTTGTCTAAACTGCTTCCTGGCCTGGTGTCCACAGCACAAATGTCTCATCCACTTATGGAATGGTTACTGAACGCGGCTGCCAAGCGTCTCTGTGCAGCCTGGCCTGTTTCTGGTGGAAGCCTCTCCACAGGTGGGCCAGGCATCCCTGCGCAGTTAGGTGTTGTTACTTAGACCATGGGGTGCACAGCTGGGAGAGGAGCACTGCCTGTCATCCAGCTGTCTGCCTGCCTATTGTATTTGAGCTCTCTGTTAACTGTTTTAGTAATACAGATGATGGTTACTGAATGTGTTGTGATGGTAGGAAAAAACTGTAAAGCACAGAGTTGGAGACCAAATATATGGATTGACTCCACAGCAGGCAGGATGATGTGGCGTTGGGACGTTACTTGCCATGACTTTGGTAGAATTAAACATAAATCTCCTTATCCTGGAATTTCATTTTTCTGAAAAATGCACTCCCTTATATAGGGAGTGAATATAGTGAATTTCCTAAGGTGATCTTGCTTGTTTCTTTTAAGAGACAAAAGGTTTTCTTTGGATCTGGTAGAAGAGGAGAGGGTGTTGAGCATCCTAGCAGAAGTGCACAGTAAGTTAAGATTTTTCATTACTTAGATCTGTATAATGATTGTTTATATGGATGGAACAATGTGTTTAGCTTTCCTTAGTGCAGCATGTGCACTACTCAAAAATATTGCTTGCTCTTGTATAATTTTTCTTTCTGCTCATACTCACTATCACATGGTATTCCCCTGTACATGCTTTGCGGGTTTGCTCATGATCTCTGCTTTGCATATGGCTCCGTGTTGCTTAGCTCCATTGCCTGCCGGGAGGTGTTGGTGAGCCATCTGGGCCCCTTCACTCCCCAGATCTCTGTGTGCCTTGCCTAGTGGTGGCTGTCAGCATGGTCCCAACCCAGTGGTGACCTTGCTGTCTGGATGGCTCTTGCTTATCCTTGTATATTGGTACAGATTCAGTTTTGTCTTTTTTAGGCTTCTAGGCATCCCTCTGGCAGAATTTAGACACCATTTGGAGGAACAGCTAATGTGTTTAATTGCTTTTTCTAAGATGATAATGGCCCACAGGCTGCAGTTAGGGAACAGTTTTATCTTCCCTTTTGACTGCAGGGACGGCAGGATGCCCCTTTGTACCTAGAGGAGCTCACTTGGGGAGTTCAGGGTCAATTTCATGAAGTCACACTGAATAGCATGTTTCTGATTTCTACCCTTGTCGAGGTTGTGATTTACTTTTCTTGCAGACATAAACATTGCCTTTGGCAAGACAGTTTCTTCTTGGCATTAGTAGTAGCAGGTACGAGTAATTTGATCTGTTTTAAATACAAGAGAAGTTGCTCAGGCATATTTGCCTTTTCATAATGCTTCTAGTGTTGAGGCTGTGCTGCTCATAGGAGACATTTTTTGTAGGTGGAAATACTGTGGGTGTCAGCTTAAAACACTCCAGTGCACTTTTTCTGTCTTCTCTTAAAAAGCAGTGAAATCTGGAGGAGGACATGATTGTTCTTTATGCTGTGCTAATTTGCCCATTTCCCTCTGGGTAATTGCAGGAGGATGCTCAATTTGGTTGTACTCTGTGCTGTCGTGCCATAGCAGAAATCTGTGAAAAAGTAGAATTTGTCTCTAGCAAATTTTTCTGTCTGCAAGGAATACATTTTGTTCATCTCATTCTTAATTGCTTTTACATAATCATGGGTGATTTGTTTTTGCTTTTTTTTTTTTTGAAAAAATATGATGCAGAACTAAGTGCAAATTGGACAACTAAATAATACTTAAGGATCTCTTCAGTTGTTGATTTTTCAATAATATCACTGTCACTTGACTCTTAGAAGTGTTAATTGTAGGGTACTGTCACTGTCTAGAAGTGATTCATAAGTCTCTGATACTGAAGATCTTTACATATTGGAAGTGACGTTATTTTCTTAATCAGAAATGTGATGTTTTTTCTATCTGTATTGTTCAACGTGAAATTGCCTGCCTAACCAGAGAGGGAGGGAGGTTTGTACCTTTTTCTTCTTCAGCAGGGGAAGTTCTCAAAGTAAGGAGAAGGTCTGAAAAAGCTGACAAGACCTCAAACGTGAATGTGGTATGACTTCTTCAGCCTGCTATTGGCAAATATGCCCACTTCAGACTTACAAAGATTGCAGCTGGTGTTTGTAACCTATTCACTTTCTCATGTCTTCATTGCCTTTATTGCTTGGCATTTTCTGTCAATGATGAATCTTAGTTATATTTTTGAAAGGTATATTATTGAGTTAGAAAATGCTTAGGAAATGCATTTACTAAGTGTGTGGCTGTGAATGCAAACACGTCGCTTTGGATTCCCTATCTGCACCTGACTACTTGTATTTAAAACAAACACTTTTTACTCCTGATTTCTTCCAAGTGCACCTACAGCCAGTGTTTCCTTGTTTGTGCGTATTTTTCAAAGGACCGTTGATTTTTCTTGTAGTTACCACTCTCCTGTTTTGAATATGCAGTGAATTATTACTTGAAATTATTTCTAATATTTGCTTGCTTTAATTGGTTTCTGCCTAGGTAAGGTATACTAAATGTGTAGCCCTTTTATTCCTTTCTGATTGTTCTGTTCTTTCTCATGGCACCAGGTAATAATGACGACATTTAAATTGGTGTACCACCAGAAGAGGAGGAGAAAAATGGAATTAAAGATAGAAATGAAGAAATTGTGTTAAATAAGAAATCCAAAATCTGGGATTGCCTTGGTGAGGGGAAAAATAAGGAGCAGTATACAGAGCTATGGAATTATATGTTCAGAAAGTCAAGGAAGACAAACCTGACTTGTCATTCTCTTACTTACGCTGGTAGTTCCTGTCCTTCCAAAATAATTCTCAGTGCTGTAGCCCCCATGTATGCTGGGAGAAGGTGTCCCCTGAAAAGTGGGCTGATTTTATGAAAGCCAAGGATCAAATGAGGAGTTTCACATTTGTGAAAGGAAACTATCAAGAGTTGGATAAGGTGCATATTTTACAAGAGACAGATCGCTCTCTTGACATTGAAGGTTGCTGTTCAGCTTTAGCAAAGTCCAGCTGTGTTGGAAATGTGGATGGAAAGGATCTGTTCTGATCAGGACTGAGCCACGTGGGCAAAGGGAGCTGTAGCCATTCCTTGAGCTTTTATAAAGAACGTTGAAGTATACTTACACTACACAAAAAAAAAGTGCACTTTCCTATGACTTGGACAGCTTTTCTGTGCCAACACATTCCTTCAAGCTCCATTAGTTCTGTATCCCACTGTATTAGAAAGATGCTGAGAACTCAGTCCTACATTTATCATAATACAGAGAATGTTGATCCATGTCTCTTTCTTTCTTTTTTTTTTTCCTATCCTCTTTATTGAGAGTGAGGTGTTACAGGAGTTGTCTACTTTCGCCCTGGCAGACTGTTCTCTCCTAAATGTTATTTGTGCTCTTACTGAACGGAGTTTTTCACTGGGCTGTTTGCTGGTGATGGTGAAAAAATGATGGAATCATTTGAATTGGAAGGGCCTTTAAAAGTCATCCAATCCAACTCCCTTGCGCAGAACAGGAACACCTACAGCTCAGTCAGGTTGCTCAGAGCCATGTCCAGACTGACCTTCAATGTCTTCAGGGACGGGGCATCTACCACCTCTCTGAAAATTGTTGAGAATCATTGCTATTATTTATGAACTCTAAGAAGAGTGAGAAGGTAAGGCAAAGCCCCCATCTTCTCTGTGCTTCTTGTTGAGTAGAGTCATAGGGTCATATAATCACCAAGGTTGGAAAAGACCCACAGGATCACCTACTCCAACCATACACTGATTACCAATAGATCTCACTAAAGCACGTCCCTCCACACGATGTCCAAACGTTCCTTGAAACACCTCCAGGGTCGGTGACTCCACCACCTTCCTGGGCAGCCCATTCCAGTGCCTGACAACTATTTCAGAGAACTGAGAAGTATTATTTTCTTTCTGAAAGAGTACTTTCAGAGAAGTAGTATTTCCTAATGTCCAGCCTGAATCTCCCCTGGTGCAGCTTGAAGCCATTCCCTCTAGTCCTATCACCAGTTACACAAGAGAAGAGGCCGACCCCCAGCTCACTGCAACCTCCCTTCAGGTAGTTATAGAGAGCAATAAGGTCTCCCCTGAGCCTCCTCTTCTCCAGACTGAACAATCCCAGCTCCTTCAGCCGCTCCTCATAAGGCCTGTGCTCCAGACCCCTCACGAGTTTCGTTGCCCTTCTTTGAACCCGATCCAGAGCCTCAATGTCTTTCCTGCAGTGAGGGGCCCGAAACTGGACACAGTACTGGAGGTGTGGCCTCACCAGAGCTGAGTACAGGGGACAATCACTTCCCTGTTCCTGCTGGCAACACTGTTCCTGATGCAAGCCAAGGATGCCATTGGCCGCCTTGGCCACCTGGGCACACTGCTGGCTCATGTTCAGCCGAGCATCAATCAGTACCCCCAAGGTCCATTTCCCTTATACAGTCTTCCAGCCCCTCTGCCCCAAGCCTGTAGCGTTGCCTGGGGTTGTTGTGGCCAAAGTGCACAGCCTGGCATTTGGTCTTGTTGAACCTCATCCCTCTGGCTGCAGCCCGGCTATCCAGCCTGTCCAGATCCCTCTGTATGGCCTCGCTACCCCCAGGCACATCCACACTTCCAGCCAACTTGATGGCATCTGCGAACTTACTGAGGGTGCACTCAATGCCCTCATCCAGGTCATCAGTAAAGATATTGAAGGGCACACTCCTGTCTGGTAGACAAAAGGCATGCAAGATTTTTCACAACTGCCCAGAGAAAGTACAAGATTTCTGTAAGTGTGTACAGTAGTTAAAAATTCTAACACTGGGGGGAGGCAAGGGCGCTTTCAAGCACAATGGGTAGGCTGGAGAAAGCTGCCAGCTCACTTAATGCTCTTATAAAGAGAAATTTTATGCACAGAATGCATATCACAGAATGGCCTGGGTTGGAAGGGACCTCAGGGATCATGAATGTCTAACCCCCTGCCACATGCAGGGCCACCAACCTCCCCATTTAATATTAGACCAGGCTGCCTAGGGCCCCATCCAATCTGGCCTTGAACACCTCCAGGGATGAGGCATCCACAGTCTCTCTGGGCAGCCTGTTCCAGCACCTCACCACTCTCATACATGCGTACTGGATTTTCTTTTGACAGCCCTAAATTAAGTGGGCTTGAGAATATTCTCAGTGCAGATGTGACTGGTGCATGCAGAATAGGCAGGAGGCTGTGAGCTGCAGGCTCCCTCTGGTGGCTGCCGAACACTCCTGTCTTCTGCATGGTTTTGAGAGTCTATATTCATAATGTAGAGCTAAATTATTACTATTTTTAAAATTCATGTAGGAATACAATACTTGTACCTTCTCACAGTGCTAAAGGTCTTCTGTAATCAGACTTCAGACAACTAGAAGAGTTGAAATAATGTGAAATAGAGTTATTTTCTAGTTATTGTGGGTATAAAGGAGTGTTTCCCATGAAACAGCTTTGATACCTGTGGGTGGGTGCTGCTGCTGACCTCAAAGAGGATGTGGGCAGGTGCCGTGATCGTCTCTCCAGAGCTGGTGAGGCTGAACTGTCTTGTGAAGAATGGAAGTAATTAAATCAGGTTTAATTAATTAATTACAGGCGGTTTATTTACTGAAAAACGTTTCTCTGAAGTTAAATACCATCATCTTTATGCCAAGGTCTTTGTGCTCTTATTTCAAGAGCAGCTGTACAAGTCAAGCAGGGCAGCTCACGTACAGTGCTGGGATGGCCAGGGACAGCACTCACATGGGCAATTCAGAAGCCCAGCTGAGGTACAGCAACATACGGTATCACCTTGACTAGGCTTTATGCAAGACCTTTGTTTTCACATGTGTGCATGTTCCTTTCTCGAAGGCTGCAGCTCATACTGCCTTGTGGTTTTATTTCCTCATGTCATTTTGTGCCATGCACTTGTTAGATAAATCCCAAATAGCAGGTGCTGGGGAATATTAATGGCAAAAGGGAATCATAGGATCATAGAATGGGTTGAAAAGGACCACAATGATCGTCTAGTTTCAATCCTCTGCTATGTGCAGGGTTGCCATCGGACCACGCTGCCCAGAGCCACATCCAGCCTGGCCTTCAGTGCCTCCAGGGATGGGGCATCCACAACCTCCTTGGGCAATCTGTTCCAGTGCGTCACCCTCTGTGTGAAAAACTTCCTCCTAATATCTAACCTAAACCTCCCCTGTCTCAGTTTAAGACCATTCCCCCTTGTCCTGTCACTATCCACCCTCGTAAACAGCCGTTCCCCCTCCTGTTTATGTGCTCCCTTCAAGTACTGAAAGGCACAATGAGGTCTCTCCGGAGCCTACTCTTCTCCAAGCTAAACAAGCCCAGTTCCCTCAACCTTTCCTCGTAGGAGAGGAGCTCCAGCCCTCTGATCATCATAGTGCCCCTCCTCTGGACCCGTTTTAAGAGCTTTGTGTCTTTTTGTGCTGGGGGCCCTAGGCCTGGATGCAGTACTCCAGATGAGGCCTAACAAGAGCCAAGTAGATGGGGACAATCACTCCACCTCTCTGCTGGCCACTCCTCTTTTAATGCAGCCCGGGGAAGAACAGCATGGGTTTGTGAATGGCTAGTGTTCTCTATGGGTTGTTTTACCTTTGGGCTGTTGCGGCCCTCCATGCGATAAGCTGTCTGTGTGGGCTGTGCCCCCCAAACCATGGCCCACCTCGTGATGATCCAGGTGGCTGTTTAGTTTCATGCTCTATTTGGAGGTGACTCAGTTTGGGAAACAACAAAGAGCTGCTTCCAGTAGTGGTGAGAAGCGGGTGGCACTGAGCAGCCAAGTGCCCCATATGTCATGCGGAGCGGTGGTGCCATCATCCCAAACATGTATCCCTCTCCGCAATCTGGGCCCTCATGGCATCTTTAGAGTGTCAACTTTAATGTTAAACACTAGAGGGTGGTATTTTACTGCTAATATGCTATTTTATAACAGCCATAGGCAAGATTTTTTTATCCCTTGAATTTACGGTATGAGCAAATCTTTTAAAACAAATGTAGACTTAGAGCAAAAATAGCATTTTGTGACTGTGAGCTTGTTTTGCAACCTTAGTGGTGCACAGTGCTATTTTTGGTTTGGGAGCAAAATAAGGGGTGGTTTTCTTCAGAAGCATCATTAGGAACATAGTAATTAGAATTACTCTCTGCCTGATGTCTTGATAGCCTCACTTACACGCACACAATGTGAATACACTGGAACAGAAGAAGCAGTTTTACCAAGGTTTTGATATTTAACAAGGCAGATACTTTAAAGTTCATGCTATTGCTCGTGCATCTACAATTTGGTTGTAGTGTAAACTGGTTTTTAGTATGAATAAAGTTGTTTTTTTCTCTTTCAGGCACCACCTTCCATGGTCAATAATGAACAACGCCAACATGCCGAGCACATATTCTTATCATTTAGAAAATCAAAATCACCATTTGCTGTTTGCAAACACATCTTGGGTAAGTTTTAATAAATTGAGCAGTTTTTGTAACTAGAACTATATTTTGCAGCAGGGAATACAGACATCAGGTTTGATTTTGATGAAGGATGTTTCTTGTTTGCATGGGTTCTTTTTTGTTGTTTTTGTTTTCCCAAATTTCACACTTCATCTACTTGTTTCAGTACAATAGCCATAGCATTTCAGGGTGAGCACATGAACAGAGACCTGTCTCAGGTTCAGCTTGTCAATGTCTGTACCCAAATATGGCAGAAGAATAGGAGGCAAGTTAGAAGTTACAAGGAGGCAAGGCTGCTTCTTTTGATATTAGGTTTGGAGCAAAGTCTGCTTGAAACTACAGCTTATACGCCTGCAGAGCTGCCAGGACTGCTTTAAATAGAGTCCTGTGATGGGAAGGATGAAGCCCCTTGCTGACATTGGTTTTGTTTCTGGCGCCTTTGTGGTTGGTGAGGTGCAGCTTCATTTGTGAAGTTCCTGATAAGGAACTGATAAGTTTAACTTGGAACTTAACCAATAAGATTAAACTTGTCTCTATTATATCTTGTATTGTAATGCTAGCTAATGTGTGGAATTTGCAGAACTGCCTGTACTGTGGTTGCTTGATGCTTCCCATTGTATCAACCAGTGATACAGTTTGTGTCCTTCTGCCAGATTTTGTACTGGTGCTGTACATAGCAGTAAACTATTCTGGATTGCACATGTCAGTTGCTGTTAACAGCACAACTATTAAAAAAAAAAAAATGGTTTAAGAAATGTTTCTGTCTGCCTGATAGAGGCAATAGAGCACTGGTAAAAATTTTTTTGTGGGATTATATGCACAGAGACCAGAAAGGAGTATGTAGGTGTCACTCTTTTAATAAAAAAAAATAATCATAGGTTTTTATGGAAATGGTGCAAATTTGGTTATGTTTCAAGTATTTAAAAATAAATCTATTCTTCCAAGCCCTATAGAGAATTATTATTTAGTTTGGCAGCTAAATAATTTGAAAAATCTGGGTGCAGTGAGCGTGTATTCCTGCTTAGCACTGCAGCACTGGTCAGATTTGTGGTGCTGGGGGGAGTGAGGGAAGTTTCAGGGAAAGCTGGATCTGAAACCTGGTGATGAAAACTAATACATGTGGAAAAGCACACACAAAAAATTAAAAAACAAAACACATGCCAAAAAAACAATCAAAAAGCAAGTTCCCATTTCAAAGAATTTGCTGTCATAAACAGAGAAATGTTGAAATGAAGTCTAAAAAGATTATTTTTCTACTTCATTCTGTGATGTTCTTAACAGTTGCTTTCAATTTTATTGCATTAGAGAAGTATGATTCGTGAATATTGTAGTGTTATTACTATTGCAGTCCATCTACTGTGCTGTCAAATTATTCTGCAATACATAGAGCAAGGTGTGGTTCCTTTCCTGTACCCTCTCCCAAACCAAACATTTTTCTACAAGTAAGTTTCTTAAGTTTTTAGTACATTACAGTAGTACTTTGTCTGGTCCTGAAATCTGTAACCACACTTGTGCCTTGAGTCAGAAGAATTTGGGCTTTTTTCTTCCTTACATTGATTTTAAAAAATTTTACATAGGCAGCAGAATATGTGTAAATAACTTTGTTTGAAGAACATTTCAGTGGCTATTAAGAGATGTACTTGTAACTAATCAGAAATAATGGAAATTTATGTAATACATGTAGCAATATTATCTGTGCTAAAGGATATATTGCTGCATCTTGTCCTCAAAGAGGTACAGTGTAGCATTAATAATGAAAAATGTCTGCAGTGATAGTTCATTTTTCTTAGTTGTTCTTCTGAAATATAAGTGATTGAAGGGAATGTGCTCTTGTTATTAACACCTTTTGGATGCCCAGAAATATTACATCTTTAAACTGATCATGTGCTATCACCATTGAGAAAACAGTGGTTTTAGCTGGGGCAGGTTTTTCCTTTCAGTTTTTTCCAGTGGGCAGCTGAGATGCTGAGACCCAGAACTGAAGAACTTTCCCCCAGACTTTTTGCTTTTTGAGTAAGTGTTCATACAGTGTGGACAGAAAGAATAGCTGATTGAAGGGGTCTGAGCAGGTAAGGATGAGTAGGAACCAGAAGTTCTGGCTTTAAAAAAGAAACAGGAAGGAGCGGTTAAGGCAGGAATTGGAATGGAGGTGGAGAGTGATAAGGATGTTGATGGCATTCATGGAAAGAGTGTATGAGCCCTGCAGGGAAGGCGACAGAGATGGATAGCATAAGGGAAAGGAGAACAGCCACTGCCATACAGTTTATTTAGAAACCTGTAGTTGAACCCACGAAGCAGGAGGCTCTACGTTCTTCTAGTGTAAGCTTATAGCTGTTAAATGTATTGGCAAAGCTTGTCCTGTCTTTCTTTAGTAACTTCATGTAGAGAATAATGGTGCACTGACTGGTTATAAGTTTACACAGTGCTGGAGGTCTGTGCTATTAATGATTGCAGTTGTGCATCTGTGGTACTTGACGCAAAGGAGAAATTCCATCCTCTTCTGTTGTTTTTTTCTTTTACAAGAGTTTTCTTTTTGTATGTGCTTTGGACAGTTTGAGAAACCAAAGATGCAGAAGTTAACAAAAAAGAAAAAAAAGACAAAATTAAAATTCCTGTGCAGGTTTATATTTATTTATGTGTTAGACATGCACACTAATCTTTCAATTAAGTGGTTTCATTGTTTTCCAAATTAAGCTTAGTAGATTTAAAGGAGGTTTATTTTGATTTTGGCGTATTTAAACCATGGAGGGTTTGGAGCCTGATTAAATTACTTAGCATCCATTTTGCTAAAATGCTTTTATCTGGGATATAGAACTTGCATATAAAGGAATGTGTATTGTTAGCTTGTGTGTATATAATCAGTGTAAGAAAGTTTTTAAAGCCTGTCATCCCATGACTGAGGCTTTCTTCAGCAAATCCAGTTTTTTCTAGTCCTGGCATGTTGCCCACCATAGCTCAAACTCCACGTTTAGTTCTGGAATTTTAATTTGTTTTTTATTTTATGTTTTTGCCACCCCTGACTACATTTTTTCTGAATGCTCTTTGTATGTTTTCTGTAGAGTCTGAATGTTTTGAACTGGCTACTGAGATCATACATAGGGTCATAGAATGGCTTGGTTTGGAAGGGACTTCAAGGATCATCAAGTTCCAATCCCCTTGCCGCAGGCAGGTTGCCAACCACTAGGTCAAGTACTAGATCAGATTGCTTAGGGCCCCATCCAACCTGACCTTAAACACCTCCAGGGATGGGGCATCCTCAACCTCTCCGGGCAGCCTTTCTGTGGTAAACTTTCTCAATATCTAATCTAAATTTCCCTTCCTTTTAAAACCATTTTCCCTTTTCCTATCACTGTCTACTCATGTAAAAAGTTGATTAGATATTTCTAATCTTTCTGTAAATTTTGGAAGTCTGCAATGAAGTGTCCCCACAGCCTTTTCTTCTTCAGGCTGAACAACCCCACCTCCTTCAGCCTGTCTTCATAGGAGAGGTGCTCTAGCACTCTGATCATCTTTGTGGTCCTTCTCTGGACCCTTTTCAAAAGCTCCACATCTTTCCTCTGTTGGGGGACCCAGGCCTGGACGCAGTACTGCAGCTGGGGCCTCACTAAGGGAGGGGACCCTTTGCTGACCACCCCTCTTCTGTTGGAACCCAGGATACAGTTGGCCTTTGAGGCTGCAAGTGCATACTGCTGGCTCATGCTAAGTTTTTCATCAACCAGGACCCCCAAGTCCTTCTCAGCAGAACTACTCTAAAGGAGTTGTTCTCCCAGTCTGTATACGTACCTGGGATTGCCTCAACCCAGGTGCAAAATCTTCACTTTGCTTTGTTGAACCTCATTAGGTTCACATGGGCCCACCTTTTAAGTTTATCAAGGTCCCTCTACATGGTTGTTTCTAAATTACCAAGAGAATGGTGAGGTGCTGGCACAGGCTGCTCAGAGAGGTTGTGGATGCGCTGTTGCTGGAGGTATTCAAGGCCAGGTTTGATGGGGCCCTGGGCAGCCTGGTCTAGTGTTAGATATGAAGGTTGGCACTGCATGTGGCAGGGAGGTTGGAGCTTCATGATCTCTGAGGTCCTTTCCGACCCAAGCCATTCTGAGATTCTATGAAATTAAAATTTTAAAAAGTGAAGGATCAAAAAAATTGTAGTAGCTTTCTATCATCATATAAAACATATTCAAATTCTGGGGTTTCTCTTTGTAGCCTCCTAAACAATCACTTTTTTTGGTAACATCAACCTCTATTTCCTTTACCCACCTACATACAAAGCAATTAGATATTCAGATAGTAAGGATTAATGATTTCTACACTTCAGTAAGGAAGTTACATTTTGACTACCTGAAAATAATTGTGGAAGTTTGAATGTAGAAAATCTTAAAAACATCAGTCTGTGAAACTTTTGCTTCAATAATAAACACAAACTCTCCCTTAAGGCTTAAGTGAGCTTGCTTCTTGTTGTCATTCATAAGATACATGTAATTTATGCACTGTTGGTTCCAAAGGCAAGTTCTTTGATAATAGGGGAGTCTTCATTTTGGCATGCCTGTCAATTTAATCATATCTTAATATACTGTGACTAAATCTGTCACATGTATTTTAGTTTGTTCTACAGTTATATTAGCATTCTCATTCTTGATCATTAGCTCAGTCTCCTGGTGTAGCCTGCTTTCATTCTCCTGAGTCTTTGACTTAAATTAAAGAACACTGGGCAATTTGATAACTGAGTTATTTATTTTTGCCTCTTTTGAGGTGTAAATCTTCATTTTCATGATAACAAAATTTAATTTAATAATTATTTAATATTAAGAGTCCATTGTTTCTGTTAGAAATAGATGCAAAATAAATAGATACTCCTGACACTCCAATTACCTTTGTTTTTCCCCACAGAAACTAGTAAAGTGGACTATGTTCTTTTTCAAGCTGCTACAGCAATAATGGAAGCAGTTGTAAGAGAATGGATTCTATTGGAAAAAACTAGCATCGAATCACTGCGAACATTCCTTCTAACCTATGTCTTACAAAGGCCGAAGTAAGTACAGAAAAGTGCTGCCAAATGTATAGGATTCAGCCTGCAGTCTGGTTTTCATTTTGTTTCCAAGGGTATTGGCAGAAGACCATTACAATAGTAACTTTTCTTTCAGTTTCTGATTGCTTGGTTGAATTCCATGGAGTTGTTAGTTTGCCTTTATGCATTCACACAAAAGGTTTAAAAAAGTACACCTAAGATGTAATTGATCATTGATTTCCAAAGTTATTTGCAAATATTGTTAACAATGTTGTTTACAGCCTTCAAAAGTATGTTCGGGAGCAGATTCTGCTAGCAGTAGCGGTCATAGTGAAACGGGGATCATTAGACAAATCAATCGACTGCAAAAGCATCTTTCATGAAGTCAGCCAGTTGATCAGCAGTGGTAATCCCACTGTGGTAAGTATTTCTGTCTTTTCCTTCAAAATTTAAGCAATCTGTATCAGCAATATAAGTTGTCCTATAGCGACGATAAAAATCTACTTTTCTTATCTAAAAATGAAATTTGGTAATTAACTGTCTGAGCAATCATTTAGTAAGTCTGAAATTTCTGAATAAAAATGTCTTGGAACTAATGGTAGTATGTGTAATTCTTTGCTAGGCAGCTATGTTGCATATTAGAGGGAACAGGTTTCTCTGACTATATGCTTTACTTTGTTGGGGTTTTTTTGTTTGTTTGATTTGTTGTTGTTTCTGTGACTTTCTTTCTAAAATGGATTTTGCATTTGCTGGCTGGCTCACTGCGCTCCCTGTCCTCCTTCCATCTGTGCAGCACTGCACCCTCCTGTGCTCAGCTGTCGCAATGGGCTGTGAGTGAGAGGCATGGGCCTCTGTGCTCCCTGGGTAGGTGGAAAGAAAGGGGTGCAAGGAGGGAAAACAGGGAGTGGAAATAGAAAACTTACTCTAGATTTAATATCATACTACTGGGGTAAGTGTTACCTTCCAGAGGGAGCTCAAAGTGGAAACAAGGTGTCCAATATCTATCTCTGCATTTAGTGAAATGCCATTTGCTATGCCAGGAGATAAGTTTAGAATAGGTCATAATAGAGGCATGAAGCTAGAGATTAAAGAGAGGTGATTTTCTTCCTACCAAATGCAAATCAAAGATTACATAGATCCGCGCTGAAATTTTTAGCTGAAGTTTTTCTCAGATGAGCCAAACCTTGAGGGACTGCCTGGTGTGTTTGGAACAGCAGTTGTGCTGCATGTGAGCAACAAATGTTTAACACGAAAAATTTGATCAAAGTGTGCAAGAAGTCATGCAACTCATGTCATGGTCCTAAAAATAGCATGTCACCTCTGTGCACAAGTGGTATCTCCCCAGGATGTGGAAATTTTGGTTATTTTTCTAAACCTTTCTTTTACAGTTACCTTAGCAAGAATTTTGGGTTTGTGCAATTGGGATAGAAATGGGTATTTGTTTAGAAGAACAGTGCTTAGTTTGTGCTTTTTTTCCAGGGAATGTATTTTTTTTTCTAAAATGGAGTTACAACTGAGGTTTTCAGAAACCTTTTCCCTTGCCACTGTGTGTGCTTATGTAGATTTTACTATCTTTCCAAAATATACAAGTAGGGAGCAGATAGCACCCTGCACATTCACAGAGAAGCCATCTCTGAGTTAGCTCTTGCCCAGCCCTGCTTGTGCAGTTGTGTTCTGTGCTTGCATTGATTCGCAGGCACGCTGCACTGAGCACAGCATGCGGCTCACCAAGGCTACCGGCTGTAAATACCTTGCCCGATGCGTTGCAGTAGGTTGTGCTTGGGGAAAGGGGCAGCTCTTCACTCTCCTCCAAGTGCCACTAGCTGCTTGAGACCACGCTTCCCTTTATCCACCCCTTTCACAAACAATATTTTCTCCATAGTTATTGTGAAGTATTTGTGCTCAAGTTTTAGGGAGAGTATTAAAAATGTCTTGGTTAGAAAGTGTCATCTCTTCCTGTATGCTAATACAGCTGTAGGCCTGTTACACCTTTGTGACTCCCAGTTCTGTGTCCATCCTCCTCACCCCTTTCTGTGTCCTTCCTAGACTTTTGCTCTTTCTTCTCTGATCTTTTGCCTGCTTTGTGTCTTCCCCACCCCCAGCCTGAGGCTCACAAATAATGTGAGGTTAGCAGTAGGTCACATAGTGGTTAAAAATGCTAAAAGCTTTCAAATATGGCTCTTAGCCATTGATAGTAGCTTTCTACAGGTGCTGAGATCGAGTCAGGCTTGTGGGTAATGGGGGAAGAGAGGATGGGAAGCTATTGAAAAGGAGAATGTGTTTTTCACCACAGTAGAGGAAATACTTTTTGGCCTGTTAAGAAAAGAAATGTAATCAACCTGGGTCTGTATATGAAGACGTAGTTATTTAATTTGCAAAGTAGTTTGTAATTGAGAGTCCTTTTTAGAAATGCAAAGTAGTTTCTTTTGTGCTTCCTGCTTGTTTTCTCAGCTGCTGGCTCTGAAGCTACGTGGTCCTTCTTTATCTCATAAGTGTGAAGTACTTCATCTTTTCCATTCTCTGCAGTGCTCTGCCCAGTTCCTGACAGACATCTGTACCAGTTCTATATGTGTTAGGTATTGTGTTCCACGACATTTTCATGATCTGTCACTAGCATGTTGACAGGGTCAGGTCCTGAATGTAGGTGTGAAGAGGAAAACTGCAAATTTTACTGCCTTCTGCATTTGTGTCCTTTTGTAGAGTTTGATATGCTTAATATCTTCTCTAGCATTAAAAATATTTTTTAGGAATGGACGCATTTTGAAAATGGAACTTGATGGTATGTTGAATAATGTGCCAAACTGACATGAGAAAGACTAATGAATGAACTGCTGAGAATGAAAAATGAAAGGGAGATCAGAAGGAATAGAGATAAGAGGAAGAAAGTGAACTGAAGAAGGAAAAAGCTAGCTTTAGAACTGAGTAATCTTCTAATAGTGGAACACTGTGTACTTGTTAGGAAAATAACAGGGCATTAAGGAAAGATAATGCTGCAGGCACAGGAAGGGCTTGTGGTTAGAGCTGGTTGAGTTGGTTCCTGTTGTTGCTACTCCACAATATAGACCTTTATGGGTCCTATGAAAGTGACCTCTCGTTTGAGAAGGGAACACAGAGAACAGAGGATCTGGCTACCTGCTAACTTATAAATAACTTCAGGTAGTAAACCTCTGGAAGGATGAAGATTAGCATGGCATTTTTTGCTTTTGTTTTCCCTTCCTCTTGAGCTTTGATAAAAGCCACCCTGATCAGAAGAGACAGGCTGTAAGCTTCCTTCAAATGGAATTTCAGCATCTTTTTTCCAAGTCTTCATCTCTGGGGGACAGAGAATCTGGCAGTAGACGCAATATCATGGGCCAATCTTAAAATATGAATTACATGTTTCCTGTCACTGATTTTGAAGAACTGTGTGAGCCAAGTTCTTTTCAACTGTAAATACCTTCAATTTCTTGGACTTTTCTGTTTCTGTTAGAATATAGTGCTTTTGCTTAGCTGAAGGGCTGAGTTTGTTTGTCTTCATTCTTGCAAAAAGAACAGGAATTGTTCTGGAATGTGTTCCAGAGAACAGCAACAAAACTGGTGAGGGGTCTGGAGCACAAGTCGTATGAGGAGTGGCTGAGGGAGCTGGGATTGTTTAGTCTGGAGAAGAGGAGGCTCAGGGGAGACCTCATTGCACTCTACAACTGCTTGAAGGGAAGTTGTGATGAGGAGGGGTTTGGCCTCTTATCCCCAGCAACAAACAGGACCTGAGGAAATGGCCACAAATTGTACCAGAGATTTAGATTAGACATAAGGAAGAACTTTTTCTCTCAGAGAGTGGTCAGGCACTGGTATGGCCTGCCCAGGGAGGTGGTGGAATCACTGTCCCTGGCAGTGTCTGGATGAGGAGCTACGAGATGTGATTTAGTGCTTGTGGTAGCAGTGGTGATGGGAAGACAATTGGACTAGATGATCTTGTAGGTCCTCTCCAACCTTGTGATTCTGTGATTCTATGAATCCTGGCAGCTAGGTGGCTCATTCCCAGGAGTAAGAAGCAGTCTGCACACAAACACGATCAGATGGACTTTGTCTGAATTCTTCCAGAATATGGGTAGATGGACACAGAACGGGTCCAACTGCTGCAGACCTGATAGAGAATAAGGGAAGCATTTGAAGCTGTGTTTTTAGGCTCTCTGATATGTATGGTAGGATATATCCTAATTTTATAGCTTCATATCTGAAGCCTATTTTTTTCTTTATAATGTGCAAGGCTTGTCAAGACTTGTTGGAAGAACTCCAGAGATCTTGTCAACTGCGTCTCTCTTAAAATCTACAAATTTGTTTGTCTGCTTCCTGATGTTCACACTCAAGCTAGAGAAGATATTCAGATGCTTCATGTTACCTAGAACTGCATGGGAATGTGATGTGGATCTCATCTGAGCAATGGGGGGAAATACAAATAAATAGAATTCTTGATATTCATCTTCAATGAAATTTAAGGCTTTCCTTTTAAGGCTGAAATGTTATTTTGCCTAGAGAAAATAGGGCTCCGGGGAGATATTACTGTGGCCCTCTAGTATTTGAAGGCGACCTACAGGAAGGGTGGGGATGGATTCTTCAGGGAGTATAGCGATAGGACAAGGGTAAGTTGTAAACTGAAGAAGGGTAGACTTAAATATAAGGAAGAAACTCTTTGCTGAGGGTAGTGAGGCACAGGCTACCCGGAGAAGCTGCGGATGCCCCATCCCTGCAGGTATTCAAGACCAGGTTGGATGGGGACTCTGTGCAGCCTGATTTGGTGAGTGCCAGCCTTGTCCACTGCAGGGGGTTGGATGTGCATTAAGGTCCCCTCTAACTCAGACCGTTCTTTGGTTCTATGAAATAAATGTTGGTAATAATGGTTAAATAGATAACTAATTGTGTTTGCTTTGCATTTACGGGTCTTATTTCTGTTTCTAAGAGGAGTTTTACTCTTGGATCCCTGCCTAACTGTTGCTGTCTTGCATGGTGGGATAAGAGTTTGAGAGGTTCTCTTGGCTTCTATATTTTGACAGTTTTGACAAAACCATGTGTATTATTCCCCTTCACATACACAGACCACCTCTGCCCTCAGCTAAATCTCTTGTTCCAATAAAGGTACTATCTTTTCCTGTAAACCTTACTACCCTGGAAACATACTGAATTTTAAAAACCAGATGGTAAATCAGAATGTTTAAGCTGCTTCCTTTTTTCTGAGAAGTGGCCTATGAAGGCCTAAGCTAGCGTGTTTTAAAATGGTTTAGGGAATCTTAGACATCCTGAAACAGCTCCAAATACAAGGTTAACACTGTAAAAGAACTTTAAAACAAGTGGGTTTTTTTAGTGCTCTGTATTAACCAGGCTGCATTTTAAAGGTCTCCAATTTCTCTTTTGAAAGAGAATCTACTTTGCCAGATATGTAATACAACAGTACTCCAGCTTGGTTGCTTAATAACTTCAATATTACAAATTAATGGCTCCCAGTATTATCTTCTACAATACAGCTAGGGTTTCAATGGGTTGTAAAGTGAGGAGGCAAGATCCAGAGGAGAGATGTGTGTCCCCTGTTCTGTGTATGGTGTCCAAGGCAGTTGCATCAGTCTAGACATCTCATGAGATGTGTAGATGTGGAGGCCTCACTGGAAAGGAAGAAATGATACCTTTCCATGTGTTACACCTATTTCTTTTATTACTGTGGTGATGTACAAATAAATGGGTATCAGAAGGGCATCTTTTAGAAGTGTACTGACTCTTGCTTTTTGGTCTTTGTTCCTTCTCAGGGGTTTACCACCTTTCTGAAAACAGAACACCTAGTAATAGACTGTCTGTCTACATAGAAACAACCTGACTTCTCCTTCCTAACCCTTTGGTTTCTTTTTCTAAGCAAGTCTTCCCTGGAGCAACGCAGGTCATTTGGCATATCCTGACAGCAGGGCAAGCACAGGGGACTGGGGCTGGGAGTGAGTACAGGGAAGAGTCGGGGGAGAAAGGGACCCGTGTCTACCAAAGAGCACTTGCCAGAAGTATGACCTACCAAAACTAAATATACATCATCCTCTAGTTCTATTGCTGGGTAATACTAATGGCAAGCTGCATGGCTAGTCTTAACTATTTGGTGTTTTGAATTTTATGGAAGGTCTTGGGTTTGTTTATGCAGCTACTATAGGAATGAAGATCCAACTGGTGCCTTTCAGACAAGAGCCTGGAGAAAATATGTTACCTCTAGATAAATGGTTTGCAGATCTTCACTTTGCTTGATGTGGTTACTTTTTTTTCCCTCCTCCTGATTTCTGCTTCACAGTTTCTCCTGTCCCCAGAGAAACAAAAGAAAGCATGTTTTGCATCCTAAACTCCAGCAAGCTTACCTCTTTGGCTATTAGTAGAGGCTGCTGCTTTCCTTTTCCCTTTGGCCAAAGTCTGCATACTTCACATGCCACAAGATCATCTTCCTGTGGCCCCTAGTGACTGGTTTCCTCTTTCTCGGCTCACTCTCAGAGGGTTTACTTGCATGGTTACTCTCGTTTGCCCCAGGAAGCTCGATCTCGCCCTTTGTGCTGCTGTAGATGTGGTGTGTTAACCGTGCATCACTCATCTGTCATTGCAGGTGGTGGTAAAGTGGGGAGGAAAGGGGTGCTCAGCTCAGCCAGTCCCTTACTGCTGACAGCACAAATCTGCAGCTGTGGGTCCTATTCCTATCATCCTGTCCCTGCTCTACAGCTTTTTTCCACCAGTTGGCTCATTTGGGCAGGATAAAATAGATGAAATCCAGTTGGTTCTTCCTGGTGCTTGCTTTTGTTTATTCAGAATATATTTTGTTGGTTTTTTTTACTTTTTAAACTAATTTTTTTAAAACTATTATTATTATTATTGTTAGCCATTTTTTGTTTATTTTATTTTACTTTATTTTTTGGGTGGGGCAGCTGCGACTTCAGCACCTGGTGGATTTTCTGCTGTTTTCCCAGTGCAATGCTACTTACAAGTTGAAAAGCCCAAGTAGCCCTGGTTACTATGTGTTCATAATGTCATTTCTTTTAGTCTTGTCACTGTCCTGTTAACTGCTACCTTTCCATTTGGAGTTGCAGTTTATGTTTTGGGAATTTACTCTGAACATATTAGGAAAATTAAGGAAGAAATCTGTTACCTCAGATTATTAATACCTTTATTAAGGAAGGCTTTCTTTAAACAACTTCATTGGTAAAACCGATTTTGACATATTCTCACCACAGAATTTTATCACCTATGGGCACCACAGCAAACTCTGCCTCTTCTTCCTGCTTTACACAGATTAAAACTAGCTGATTTAGAAATGCTACTAAATGCTTCTTGGCACTTCCCTTTGGTTTCAGTAACAGTTTGTTTTAAGAGTGGAGACAAAAGTCCTATAAATATACATTCAGTCTGGCAACAAGTTAATGTAACAGGGTTGATTCTGTAATTTACTCTGTGCAGGTGAGATCTTTAGTCTTTTAAAACTACTTTTTCTGTGGGTGTCAGTGACATTGCAGAGTACGTGAGTTTGAGGATTGCCTGATATTTCAGGTTTTCATAGAGGAATGAACAATCAAATGAAGTCTGATTCTCTGCTCAGAATTTCAGAACAGAGAACATTTTAAGTGGTGTAGTTTGTTCTACTTTGTCAGTTGACTTTTCTGCCTTGGAGCTGGTGTACCACATGTCCATTTTTTCCTAAGCCACATTTGAACTCTTCTTTCTTTCAGATGCTTTGTAACCTAACTACTCCAATGAAGCAGTTCATTTATTCCATGGGCAGTCCAGGCACAAGTGTGAAATCCCTTCAAACGTTATGGCTTTAACTTTTGTTGTAGGGAACATTCCATTTGGAGGAATAAGTTGCATTTTCTTATGGCATCTGAGTTTTATGAATTATGCATAAAAGATTACTGTTCAAATGGTGTGTGGCCCTTCTGTAGCGTCTGTGTTTTATGAGAGTAGTTTAAAAAGAAAATCACTAAAACGATGTCACTACTGGGTGTCTGATTGCCAAGTTAATCTCTTATCTCAAGTCCCATTGATCTTCTGTTTGAGCAGCTGAGAGTCTATTTTATGTATAGCGATCTTTCATAAAGTTTATTTCTGGTAATAAAGCTAACTGGGGTGAGTGCCAAGCTATTCTCAGAGGCTCTCAACAACAGAGGTATTTTATTTTGTTAGATGGGGTTATTGTTTGGGTATGTACTTGTGACAGAACTAGTGAAATTGCTAGCAAGTGAGTCAAGCTGGGTTTGGAGGTTTACTCTTACTGGAGTGAAGTTAATGGCCTTTCTGGGCAACAGACATTCAGATCTGACTTTTAATATGATGCCCAGCATCATGTGCATTTTCTACTTATTACTGTGCGGTATTATTGTCATCTGTTCTGTGGCGTGGCAGAAAGCATATGTGAAGTATTAATTTAAAAAAAAAAACAACAACTTGTAAGTTTATTCAAATGTATTATGTTAGAGGGAGTAATTTAATTCCACAGTGCAGAACTATTTAGTATTTACATGAGATAATGTTGCTTTTCAGATATTGTAAGTATTTCTTCTAATACCATAGACTGTATTTGTGTTGAAAGGCTGTGTGTCTTCATACCAAACATGCATATAAATTCAAAAATTGTATTCCAAAATTTTACTTACTAGCCTGTCATGGAATTAGTCTTCATAAAGTAAAGTTTTATGAAAGTAAAACTTTTTTTCATAAAATAAATTTTCAACAAAGTGAAGTTTGAATAAGATTTGTTGCAGAAGATCTGAGGTATGTTTCTGTGTTTTCAGGAGAGTTTAATGGATGGCAAGACACACATTCTTTTAATTAGTTTGTCTTTCAATATTCTTATAAAAATTGCAGTCTTTTTGCTATGCATAGCAGTTTATGTTAATTCATATAATCTTACGACAGCTTTATGGGATTTTTGGGGTGGTTTCGTGTGCAGCTCTGTGTATATGCTATGAGTTGCCCAGGCAGGCTGCAGATCAGGGGCAGCTCCTGTGCTTTGCCCTCAAACTGAGCCCTGGGAGGTTCACATCTGCCTGTTGGAAAACCAGCATCCAGCAATCTCCTCTGCCTGCTGCTGCCATAGAGCTTAAGTTTGGGGTGGAGATCTTTCCTTTGGCCTTCTGCTGCAATGATAGCGTGGCTATTGGGGCACATTTCCACATCCTCAGAGAAGAAATTGGCAGGTGCAGGTAGCAATAGAAGGGCACATAGGGCCTGCGGAGGCCTCGGGATGAGGGGGGAATGAGGCAGGATTCCAGGAATGAACGTACCAAGGTGAAGGTATTGGGAGGAGGCTGGGAATGCAGGATTGGTGGGAAGGAGGAAGGGAGAATAGAGGGATGCAGTGTGTGGTGTTTGCTATGAGCTGGACTGCTGGAAGGAATAAAGAGCACAGATCTCCAGTAACAGTGAACAGGAGGAAGACTGTCTTTTTACATAGGGAGACAAGGGGGAATGGCTTTAAACTAAAAGGGAGGAGATTTAGGTTAGATATTAGGAGAAAATTCTTTACTCAGAGGGCAGTGAGGCACAGGTTGCTCAGAGAGCTGTGGGTGCCCCATCCCTGAAGACACTCAGGACCAGGTTGGATGGGGCCCTGGGCAGCCTCTGCTGGTGGGGGGCAGCCCTGAACATAAGCAGGGCACTAGATCTGGGTGGGCTTTAGGGTCCTTTCCAACACAAACCATTCTATGATGATTATCTGATGCTTTTCTTCCCTGTGCTTGGAGTAGTATCTGATGTCAGAACTACCTGAAGTAGCTGTTGCTGGAACCAGTGGTTGCTGCTGTAGCTTTTTCATCAGGCCCATGGCAGACTCCCTCAGGCCTAGCTGCATCTGCTGATCTCTATATCTTTGAAGAGCTTTCACCATCAGTCATAACATTTGTCCTTCATTTTAAATTTCTCCTTGTGATCAGGAGGAAAGCTGAGTAAAAATATCCAGGACACAATTTTTTTTCCATGCCATAGCATGTTACTGTCTGAACAGAGCAGATATGTGGTTTTATGCCGTATAAACAACTTGGAGAAAGCAATAGGAGAAAATATCCACTTCAGCTTCCCATTTGCTCCTTACCTCTAATTCCAACTCAGTGATTTTTTCCAGTAATTGGCAGCTAGCCGTAGGGTCTGCACCACTGCCCTGCCTGTGCTGCGCTCTCATAGTGGCAGCTTGCTGTGTGGGTCTCTGCGCTACTGACCAGATGGGTCTCAGCTTTGGCCAGGCTGTTGTACCACTGCAGTCACAAACACCATGTAGTAATCATGGAGCACCCAAGCCATGCAGATTTGTGATTACAACTAACGATGGCCTTGTATCACTGCTTTTCAGAGCTGAAAAGTAATCCGCATGTTTGTAATTCAAGCATAAAGTGAAGTCTGTATTGAAGTATTTCGGGTGTCTCGTGAGGCTTCTGCAACTCCTGGCGCAGATTAAAATTGGGCAGTGTTCTCTGGCAACTTAGGATTATTTTTCTAAAAACACGTATTCTTATCTGAAGCATTGTTCTAGAGCCAAACTTTGGGTATTTTTGTGGGGTTGGGTCAGTGGTGTTTTTTTTTCTCTCCAGATTAATTATTTCCATATGGAACTTCTAATATTGAACTTGAAAGTCAGTGTTAGCCTTTAATTAGACATTAGACGTTAATTTTTACGTCAACTCAAACTTAGTATTTGTTATTTAATTAATTAAAAATAATGGCAATTGCTTACACAGAAATAGTGAAATAATGAAATAGCTTACACAGAAATTTGGAAAGAAACTACTAAAATGTTTGAGCTAGTTAGAAGTATCTTACATCTTGTATAGAGAATTGCACTTTTGCTGGACCAGATTGAAGTGTGATGTTTTTCACTGGATAACTGTTGCTTTTGTCATGAGCAAGTAGATGAGAAATAATCCACTTGAAATTTCTTTAAAATGGGAAAATTTGGATTTAGCAACTGATTAGCAACATGCTAGCCCAATGTACAGCTTTATTATGCAGCAGAAGAGAACAGCCGTCTAGTATCAGGAAGCTGCTATGTTTGATCTGTCTGGGATTTATTTAGCAAGTAAGAATGTTAATTTAGTGTATACTAGCTAAGATAACTAGTTGTCTGGGGGGGTCAAGGTACTGACTTCAGAGGCATTTCTGAACAAAGATGTTGCAGTTGGTGGGTGGATGGCACTGGTCTCAGCTGTTGTATGAGCTTGCATAAATAGTATCATCTCCACTTTAATCTTTCGGGTGTTCAGAGGTAGTGTGCATATTTCTGTTTAACCCCTGGACACTTGCTGGCATGCATGACCCTTTAACAATTCCTATCCCTCTGTCCATCCCTGGCACCTTGGCTCCAAACAGTCTACGAGTATAGCCATTAATATGGAAGTTTTTTGTTAAGAACATCTATTTAACAAAAAGTGTTTTCATTTCACCAGTGTAAGTTTCCGTTGTGCTTGTTATGGTAGTACATGGCTCACTTCTAAAGTACTTGTTGTATCCCCACTATGTTATTTACTTTCCTTTGTGTGTAGTGAACAGTTGCAGAAATACATTAAAACTAGTGATGATGGTTGCAGAACTTTGATATGAGGAAAAAAAATATCTTTTATTTCAAAAAAGCAACTGTGGCTGGAGCAATGTGTTTCATAAAGGAAGGATGGCTTTTAAGTTGTGTTGTAGAATAAGCATTCGGTTTACCTTAAATTTTCAGAGTAGAAGATACTTAAATCTCCTATCTCTGTGGATTTGTTTCTCTAAAATTAACATGTCTTTTCCTCACTCATCTTCATATTGCTTCGGGGACATCGTTCTAAAGGAATAGCTCTAAAGGTTCTTCCTGAGACTTGTGGAGCTTGTGCTTCGGAGGGAAGCTTGGAAAAGCTTTCAGTTATTGGAGCATTCTGTGTATTCCTCCCCTTTTTTGATGGGAGAGCTGTAGTAAATGATGTACTGCAGGTTCTTGAGTTTTTGAGTAGATTGTTTCACTTTCTGTGGTATAAGTTTAATGATGATCAAGTATCAACTTAGTAAGTGTAGCAAATGCAAGGGAGGGCCGCAACGAAGTTTACAATGAGCTGTTAGGTGGATAGAAAATACTGGAAGTTGAATCTTCCTTGAATCTGTAAAGCTGTGCGTACATTGAGAGAAAATAAATGGGCTGGCAAATTGATTACATTTGCTTTCATTTTGTAATGATGGTTGTACAGGTGCTTAGTTGCTTTTTTTTATGCTGCTCAAATTCTTGAATCTCTTTTTAAAGGATGGAATTGGATGATGCCAGAGGTGGCTCACCCTAGCGTCTGTACACCTGAAAGCTTGAGTTATTGTGCTTTTGTTAGAAAAAATTGAAGTAGTAGCCACAGGAGTATGCTAATAAGTGAACTGAAAGACAGTGTAAATGGTGTTAAATTATTGGACATCTTTTAGTTAAACTATTCCGCTGTATTTATTTTCTTTATAGCAAACTTTGGCCTGTTCCATTTTAACGGCGTTGTTGAGCGAGTTCTCAAGTTCAAGTAAAACCAGCAACATTGGACTAAGCATGGAGTTCCATGGTAACTGTAAACGTATATTTCAGGTAAATTAGTTCTGTATCAATATATGCTACCTATATTTCTAAAATTTAAATGTTAAAAAGTGGAAGTATTTTCTGGTGCATTTCCCTGGTGCATTCATCTGCAGTGCATGTTTGATTGCATTTAATTGGACTACTCTGTATTACAAATACAGATATTGGCTACTTTAGAAAAATTGATAGTTTACTTGTGTCAAAAAGTGCCATCCCTTTTTGCCCATTTTATCAATGTAGAGCTACAGGTCTTTACATGGTTGGACTCTTTAATTCCTTGGCTACCAATTGCAAACAAAACGAACACTCTGTGGAACAATGATAGTCTTAAATATAGATTTGGTTTAAAGCCAAGGAGAGCTATGTATTTAAAAATATTATTGCAGATGGTGTAGTCTGGTTGTCTCAGATGTATTGTTTGGCCAAGCAGAAATGTTTTTATGAAGGCATCGTTTTAAACTCTGACTGTTGTGGAACAATTTACTGACTTTTTCATGTCAAAGATCAACCCCTCCTTCAGTAGTTGTTAAGAGATATTGTTAAGTTTTTCTTCTGAAACTAGTACTTATGATAATATTTTTCTTTTTTTGTTGTTTACAGACATGTTGCATTAATTTTGGCAAATGAGTTGGGGTTCTGGCTGTCAACTTTGGGTTACTATCTGTTTTTCAATGAAAAATGGGGTGAGAACAGACCAGACTGAGAGACTCTAATATATTGTGTTCATCCCGACTGTAGGAGGACGATCTGCGGCAGATCTTCATGCTCACAGTAGAGGTACTTCAGGAATTCAGCAGACGTGAAAACCTAAATGCTCAGATGTCTTCAGTGTTTCAGCGTTATCTTGCACTAGCCAATCAGGTCTTAAGCTGGAACTTCCTTCCTCCGAATTATATCCTTTTTGCATCAGGCCCTTCATTTCAGATGAGTCGGGTCATGTTCTAATGGGTGATAAGTTTTTTTGTGAGAAGAGAAAAATGGAAATTTTATAAGCAGCATGTTTTCTTCCATTAATACTCTTGATCATCCCTGTGCTTGCTTAAAAAATGCTTACGTATAAGAACTACTGTTACTTTTCATTAAAGTATTTTATACAAAAGACAAAACTAGTTCAAGAGCAGCTCTCAGTTCTGAGCTAATGGTCCATTTGGCATGTCTGTCATTGCTGCGAGAGAGAAAGTGCAACCCTCTGCCTTAGTGCAGGACAAAACAGGAAAGAGATCTCAGCTGTGTTTAATTTGAAGTGGGGCAGGTAAGTGCCCAATTTAGGAATGTGCATGCCCAACAGATTCCATTTCTCCTCTTTTGCTGGGAGGAAATACGTATTTTTTGCCAACATACTGGTGTTGTTTATTCCACTTTCATATCTTTGTGGTGTGTGCTCATTAAGATAGTTCAGGGGAAATGTAGAGATGGAAAGGAAATAGGAATATAATAAACAGAGAGTGAACCTTAATGAAAAAAAGGAAGAAGGGTGGAAATGCTTGGCCTGAAAAATTGGCTAGAAGAATATAGTAGAAACATAAAGGTAAGGCAGCACTTGCCGTGCAGCACTGACACCTCTTGTGATAGCTGCCTATCTTGCAGATGCTCAGCAGACTTACCAACACCCAAACTTTTAAGCTCCTTTATAAACTTCTTAAAACCTTCTGAATCAATTCTACAAAGTTGCACGTACTGCAGGAATCTTATGTTGCCTTCAAATCCTCTGCATAGCATTTTATTTCTCTTTCCCCATTTGACAATCAGAAGGCAGTATCTGTGTCTGTTGTCTTTGAATCTGTTCATTATGTGATGAACAGCAAAAGTGAAATTTATTTAAAATGTATTTATTCTTCTTTAATAAAGCAGAGTGCCAGTTAATATTGTCTTTCTGGAAAATATCATGGATGAAATGATTTGGCAGGGGACCAGAGAGTAATTTATTGCATGTGCTTATGAAACTGAGACTGAAGTGAAATTATTACATTTACAAAAGTTTTCAGAAGAAGGTTTGGGATTTGTAAGAATTCAAGTAATGTGTGGTCACTTCTGTTTTTAAAGCAGTCATCTTAAATAGAAAGGAAATGCCCTTGTATTGTGCAGTGGTGTTTGGAGGTAGTTTCTTCTGTTATAGTCTTGCTCAATGGAAACCTCTGATGCAGTCATGAGTACTGATGATGTTACAGTTTGAAAGAAAAAGCTCTAGGTTTCTTTTCAGGAGCGCTCAGTCATAACTTTAAGTTTTGCAGTGGTGGAACTAGATATGTACAAGCAAGATGTCAGTAACAATTTAATCAAGCCTTGGAGCTGTGGTTTTCACAAGATACTGCTGCTGTTAAAGAAATTCTGGCCACTTCTGAAGACTGGTGCTGAACCACCACAAGTGCTCTCATGTGACTTTATTTCTAATCTTTTCATAACTTCTGTCCTATCTTATGGCTTTCTACCATTGGGCATTTCAATTTGCTGTAAAAATTACTGCTCTGATTTTGGTCTCCCTCCTCTATTTAGCAAACTGATTTCACAGAATTTGGAATAGCTTTAATCATCTTAGAGAAAAGTGGGTCTTAACTAAGACTTGGTAGCTGTTAAGGTGACTGTAGCATGTAGTGGTGTAGATCTCCCTTACGAAGACTGGTTTAAAAAGTTGCTGTTGATTGTTGGCTCTCAGTAGTGAAGTTTAACTTGGCTGCAATTCCTAAATAGATAGCACATTACACAAGAACATAAGAATTGCTGCATTGATTGATCAGTTGGTGTCCTCTTTCCAAATCTTGACAGCACACATGCCAAAGCAATGGGCATAAATATAATTCCTAAAGCATGGAGTAAAGTGACCCATTGTGTCCACATATATAACTTTTTTTTTCCTTTGGTTCATATTCCTTTGGCAAGATGATAACGATTCTCAGTATTCCCTGCAGCATAGTGGTGTCTCTTTGTAACCTGGTATCTCCAAGGGGAGGGAATAAAAAGACTGAGAATTGCTGTCACAGGATCACTCAGTGTATGTTGCATTGTTAAATGTAGGCAATGCTGCTAACTACTGTAACAGAAGAGCCATAGTGAACGTGAACTGTCAGTTACCAGCGAGAAAAGCTGGTACTTGCATTGTGGAATACTCACCTTCTTAGAGCAATGAAAGAAGAGAGGCTGGGACATACCTACTCCGAAGCTGGAACATTTTTGAGTGTCATAGAGTGCAGTGCCTGCCGCAGGCAGGACACAATGACCCAGGAGGCCTTCAGTCATGTACGATTGCTTCAATTTCATTTTCTAACACACAGGCAATCATCTCTTGTTGCTTTCATCTGTTACCTTGTGGTATTGGTTCACTGGTATTTGCAGATGTTTGAGGCTTTTGGCAGTACTCTTGGAAAAGACAATAGCATAGAATTCCTATTTTCACTGAGAGCATGTGGCAGTTGTGGCATGTTGGCTTCTATAGGTTTCTTTTTTCACTGTTGTCACAGCACAGCACCATTTGTTTAATATTGTTTGCTTGGATGGAACTAGTTTTAACTTTTAATCTTTTCTTAAATAAGTGTTCTTATTGGTCAAGGATGTGCAAGTGATGGGTACTAAGAGGCAGAGTGCCTTCAAGGATCCTGCTCTTAATACATTGCATTGAGTGTCCATCCGGTTAGGGAGGTGTGTGTTGGTAGGCTCTAATGCATTTTGACATGGACGTATAACCTCTCCTATGGAGTCAGGACATAATTATAGTTTATACTCTCTTGCCCCTAGAGAGTTTCTCACTTCTTTACTTTAGGATATATCTGCTCTTGGCAGCCATGTTCTAGTGGACTTTGGACAAATGCCCTCGAATATAGGAGTTCTTTATCAAAACATAACCTTTTGTCCTGCTATCTCTCATCTAAATGAGGACGTTTGATATCTGTTACAAAACTATTTATGCATTATTTCATTCATAAAGGCACAGGTTTTTGTAAAGGTGCTAATAGTACATGAACAAAGAGGAACTTCAGCTTTAGTTCTTCGATTTGGTGCCTCTTCTTGCTTGGAGGCAAGCTGGCAAATTTTCAAGTGAATGTAGAATAGGGAATTGAATTTAAAATACAGGGTACATAAACCTAATGGGAAGTGCTCCAGTAATGTGCATCACTGACATTCCATGAAAATGAATGGTGCAACAATTGTACGAACTGACTGAAGCTTTTGTCTGATCTGAACTCTGTTTTCAGTATGTGTTCCTCAGCCATGCTTTTAAAGGAACAAGCTCTTGAAATCTCTGTGAAAATATCTCAAGCCAGAATGAGAGATCCCTCTCTGGGAGATCCTGTGAACAATATAGTTGAAGTTGAAGACTTGAAGTTAGTCCAACCCAGATTGGTAACATCTGTTATGTATAATGGAAGTGTGTGAAAAACACACAGAATGCTCAAAAAAAAAAAAAAAAAAAAAAGCCTCCAGATTTGTTTTGAGGAATTATTTGAGTTGGCTTTGCTGCTGAAAAAGCATCTTGTCCCAATGCCTCCCATAAGTGTGTCACTGAGCAGGGCGGTTAAATGCTTCTTTCTACCAGAGTGAGGCCCTGACTTTGATTTGTTGGACAGTGGCAGAAATGACTGAGCCTGTGCTGAGGAGAAGCAATGTGGGTTTTCTTCAGCAGCAGTGCTGCTTTCCTTAGGTCTTGTGTTCAGGCAGCCTGGGATCATCCAACATTTAATACCAGTTTTTGTCTGGTATATGAAAATACTGTCCTGGCTGTTTGGAATAGGAAGTTAAATTCAGTATAACTAAAACAACTGCGTTGAAGAAAGAGCAAAAGAGAGATCTGTCTTTTACGTTTATCAGTTTCATCTCTCTGAAGTGAAAATTAACTTGGATATCTCTACTGCTTAGAAGTTTGTCAGCTTTTTGGTTGGTAAGCAGCGTGTAGAGGAAGGGGTGCATCTCCATGGCAGTCCCTTCTGCACAGGTGCTTTAAGCATAAGAGAGATTTGGAGCTGTATAGTTGTAGCAAATGTTAGTAGGGATAACAAAGTTCAGTGTGAGCTGCAAATCCCCTTGGGTGGTCAACTTCAGACTTCAGGCAGGCATGGCTACACCACCAGCAAGAAGTGACTGGTTTTAAAGTTAGCTGAGAGCTTCCTATGCCTCTTAGACGGTTGTTTTGTAGTGCAATATGAATCTGGTGCTTCCCATATCAGATAGTTGTTCCACTGATAGCAATACTTGTATTTTAACAACTGAATGTTAAAGCATTCTTTCTTTCTCATGAATGCTGAATCTGTTTCCTAAGAGTGTGAATTAACATGCAGATTTGTGAAGGTAATCTCCATAGGGGGCAGCAAGCCTCTGCATGTCTTTTTCAACTTGCTCTTAATTCATCCTATATGCTTGGCTGACGGGCTAGCAAGCAAGAGGAGGTTTAAAAAATACAAATACAAGCAGTATATTAGTATATTAGCATTCTAACAATGTGTGGTAGATATCAAGCTCTTACTTTTCTAATGCATTTTTATTTGTGAAGTATAAGTCAAAGACTGATACAAAGCTCTCCAGAAGTTTTCCAGTTTAACAAAGGTTAAACAGTTAAAATAACTTAAGAAAAAAAAAAAATCAGTCGTTGCCATTCCGTGAGTTTTTCTTCCATTTCTGAGTTTTTCACTACTGTGGACAAATTTGTGAATTGGAGTCTGGCAGAAGACGTAGCCTTGGGGTTTGAGTTCCTAAACTCCTTCATGGTGCCAGGGCAAGCCTTGCCTTGCCTCACCTCTCACGGTGGGGAAAAAAAGAACCCGAAACTGTGGGAACCATTTGCAAATTGAATTAGAATTAGAATTAGAATTTTTGGACATCTTGAAGTACTATGATCCTCCATGGCTATGCATGTGAAATATTTTGTTATTCACAATCACTCATCAGTCTCCTCCTGGAAGCAAGGCAAAGACTGTGAAGAAAATTAGAGGTTTTTTTTTAACTTTTCTTTCTTTTAGTCTGTTCCAACAAGAAACATACAGAAGTTTTTTATATTAACTGTAAGTTAAACTTAGCATTTTTTTCTCATGTTTGTGAAACAAAGCCCAAATGTAACGCTAATGGCTACATATGTGAATTTCATCATACACAAAAGAACCTCTTTCTTGAACACTGGCATCTCCTCTTTCTCTATAGGCTCTAATCAAGGAATATCAGAGGTGTATCGTACTGGAAGGCATCTAGTTACATTGCTTCTCTTTTCAGTACAGCTTGGTACGTGTTAATGCATCTTCTTGATGAAGATGACACTTCTCACCACACCCATGTCATGTACTAGGAAATTCAGTGCCATTTTTTTCAGGTTTGACACATCTGTGCTGTTGTTAATAGGGCTGAAGTTTTGATATTTCATGGTAGAAAGCATCTCCACACCCAGCTTGTGTTTGTGTTTGCATCCACTTAATGTGGAGCGGAAAATGGATGTAATATTTCGGTAATAGGTGCAGGTATAATTTGTGTTGTTTAATGAACAGATATTTTACCCACAGGTTACTATTGTCAGATGTGTCATCAGTCCATTAGCATGAGAAACGGAACTAAAAATAACAGGAAAGGGCCACTAAATACTGAGGCTTGTTAAAATACCGACAGCAAATCGGCCCTTCTTCCATTCCACGTCAAAAGTGGTATGTAGCTGGTCCCCTCTGGGAGCACAAACAAGTGACGAGCAAGTTGATTTTCAGAGACTGATAGTCAATCAATAATCTTTTAGTGCTGATGTCAGTCTTACACTGGAGTGTTAAGGCAAATGACAGTCTTGTAAATAAAGACTGTTGAAGTGTTTTTTCAAGAATATTCCAAATGAAGGGGGGAAAAAATGATGATTTAAAGTGCCAGAGCTGATTAAATTAGTTTTAACTTGTAATATTACTCCTGATAGAGGATGCACATGATAAATTTTATTTTTATCTGGAAGAACTGAAGCACTTCTGAACCCCTTCCATTTCAGATGGAAGTAAAATAGCCAACCCTGATTTTTTTATTATTATTGTTTTGTTTTTTTTTACTCTTCCTGAAGTGAAATAATGCAGATCTGTTATTGTTCAACGCAGATTGATAGTGTTGAAAATTGTGAAGAAGATGTCTTGTTTTTGGTTTTTGTGCTAATGAAAATTCATGATTGTTCTCCTGCATTGCAATGTGCTGTGCCATGGAAAAAGTGGCTTTTTTTGGAACTGCTCTGTGGTTATTGGGAACTCATGGACTGGCAGAACATGGAGGACCTAAAATTGTGCCTTCTGCCTTGCATCGCAATGCTTTGTCTGAAACTAGATGCTTGCTTTATGTATGTTCTCTTAAAGCTCATCAGATTGCCACAGGCCTGCTTTCTTTCCTGTGTGGTACTATTTGTAAAAATGTATTTTCATTCAGAGGTATAAATACCTTTTGATAAACTTATTTTTTGTAACGCCTGATGACTTTACACTGCAGACATGTTCATGACCAGTTATATGCAGTTGAGCATGCTGCACTTTTTCTGATGCTGGGTTACAAAGGGATCAGAAGGAGCAGCGAAGGGCTTTCAAAAGATAAATGAAAACATAACTCGTGTGTTAAACTTCTCCTGCTTTTTGGATTGAGGGGTGTCAGAAGGAAGGACTTTCAAAACCCTTTGATTAATGCTTCTCTGTGATCAGACTGACAAAGAATGCCACATGCTTGTTTAAGTGGTTTTGCTCATGTCTCTATTTTTTTTTTACTGGAGCACTGGCAGAATTTCATAAAAGCTAAATCATGCCAGAATGTATGGTAATAGCTGGAAGGAGGGCAGCAAAGTCGTAGCTTCACTGCGGAGTGGATGCTTTTATATGCGTCTCATGCAAGCATATGTTTGCTATGGCAGTACCTTGTGGAGCCTTATGCTTTCGTTCTTCACAGCATGATGAAAAATGTCGATTAATGCAGGGCTAACATATCTGCGTTCTGGGATGCATATTTGGCTATTTAGAAAAATGGGATATGGATTTCAGTGGGCTATCTTTAGCTCTCGTAAGGCCTTTTTAAAAGCTGCCAGGAAAATTTTTTAGGAAATGATTTCCCATTTTGCATAAATTTTACCACCTGTTAATTGCGGTTGCTTTTTTCCCTTCTCGCTGTGTCACATTAGACACCCTGGTTATCAAAGTGATCATATCACTATGGTATGTCTCATAATTATGATCAAACTGTTATCTAACATTCCTGGAGCATTCTTTTTTTCAATACTTAATACCTTTTATTCCTTGGCCTCATGCATGAATTATGCTGTGTATGTGAAGAGGCTTAAAGTTTGTTTCCATTACATTCTTTCTGAATGGATCCTGTTGTATCTAGGATTTTTTTAAAGCCAAGTAGGAATGTTATTGTTGACCTTGACACCAGATAACTGGGCAGACATTATATAGCTATGTTTGAATCCTCACAAAATGTGATGCTAAAGCCAACAGAATCCTGGCGTGACACCCTCCTGGACAGCAGAGTTATGGAGCTTTTCTTTACAGTAAGTTTCATTCTTCAACTTTCATAGTCCAGACCACAGGGAAAGCAGCTCCTTCTTGTTTTAAAGCTTTGTTGTTGGATCCTTCCTTTTGCATCAGGTAGGACTGATTCCCTTAATTTCAGCCGATTTGTCAAATTGAGCAGAATTATTGTGTTTTTCTTAGGTTACCAGATATGTGTTTTGCCTATAAATTGCCTTAAATTGATAACTGTTAAATAAGAAGTATATAGTTATCTAAGCTTTATGTTTAGTGCTTTGGAAAATATATTCACCAAATGAAACCAGGCATTGTAAGCGGTGATAAATTACATCTTTCAGATAAGGTGTAACAGCTCTAAAAAAAAAAAAAAAGAAAAGAAAAGAAAAAAAGAATCAAGTGAAGAGGGTGTGTGGGGGGGTTATTTGCTGATATTAGAACAATTGCTTAACAGAGCAGCTGAACATTAGTAAAGTAATTGCACTGTTCTGGCCAGTTCTGCATACAGAATTCTGCATCTCTTACCCCCGTACAAAGTGAATCCAAGCATGCTAAATCAAAAGAGATTTTGTTAGGAGTTAGGAGTGAGAGGGAAGAGGTGAAGCGGGGAGAGGGACTGCCATATTCACTTCCTATCGTTTAAAAAGAAGTCTGATAATAGAACTCTTATAAGTAATGTTCTTTCTTCCCACCAGTTTTGGAGGGAGAAGTTGTTAGTTTTTGTTCAACTCGAAGTTGCTGCAGCAGCAGCATGTATTGGCTTATGAGTTAGCTTACTCTGCTATTTAGCGTTAAATCTCTGAGGACCTGAGAATTCAGCATTTTCAAGCTACTTTGTTCTTGCAAAGTGGAGAAGCAGTGTGTTCAAAGCGGGAGCAAAGCTTTTACTAGAGGAAGTAAACGGCAGTCTCCCGTGGTGCTTGGGTTGTCTGATACATGTTTGGGTACACGTCCATACTTGGTGGGACATTTTGGTAGTTTTTTTTAACTAAAAGTTTTTCTGTTCCAGCAGTTCTGAAAAGGTGAAAAAAATCACTGGCAGAACTCTTAGCAGCTCCTCACAATTGGAACAGCTGTCCAGGCTATCCAGACAGTTGCTACTGTCAGCTGTGAACCTCCACATGCAAATAACTTTTTGGCTTACATGTTAACCCTTAATAATATAAAGCTGTCCAAGTTAAATATCTCTCTTTAGCTAGTTTATGAGACCAGTATGTACTTGTGATAAGGATTTTGTTTTAAATAACATGCAGAATTGTTTTATTGCATTTGTATTTTATTTAATAGCAACCATAGCAGACCTGCGTTTGATTATTTTTGAATGAAGGCGAGCCAGTGCAGTGCGCTGTCAGTTTTGGTTTTAGATTCCTGATTTGCCATGCTTGAGGCTGTTGGTATTAGGTTCCTATTTGAAGTAATGTGAGTGAATGGTGGTCGTTCATATGCATATATCTGATCTAAGAAATTTTAATAACCTTGCAAAACTTGGCAAGACTGCCATGTTAAAGAGGAAGCCTTCACTTCTGATCTCAACGTAATGTAGGATGCATGTTAGAAGGGGTATTTCTGTTTTAGGGCTTGTTTCACCTGGCAGTTTGATCTTGCAGAGGCTAGCTAGTTGCAAATTGGGTGAAGCTGAAACTATAATACCACAAATGGGAAGTGTTTTAACTAGACTTTATGGTATTTGTAATTTAAGTAAATTGGTATGGGGGTGGGGGGAGGAAGCTACCCTACGTTTTTTGAGTAAACCTTATGGGAAAACATGGGAGAGTGAGCTTCAGAAAACTTTAAAAAATCTATAGCTGATAACTGAAGTAGGGTTGTGAGAATTTGGTCACTGAAATATTAGCAGATTTGAGCATCTTACCAGCAGAAGTAGTGATGTAACACGCCACAGAAATGAGAGAAGATGACTTGGCCTTGTATAATGTGAGGGTGTTGCCAAGGAAGTGATGCGTTCATTTTCGTCTGTCTTCAATGTTTACCTCTGCTAAAGAAGCATCTATATAATCTTGATTGAACTTGTTGACTAACTTTAGCAAGACTCCGTAGCCGAGGCATAGTTAGCATAATAGAGATGACTGTCATTATTGCTGTTTTTAGCAGGAGCAGTATGTCTGACTGGCTGGCATCTGTTTCTCTCTTTAAGATATAACATTCGGTGCTGAGTTCAATTTTCAAAATGTAGGTAAGATTAACTAAATGTTGGTTTCAGCGAGTAAATTGGAGGCTTGTGACTTTGCAAACCAAGTCACGGTCTTGTCATTTGCTGTGCTTTAGGGAGCTGTAGGAACCCTTGCATTTCAGACTGAATAGAATCGTAGAAGTTATAATAAGCTTCTTTTGGTGCGTGCTCTTTTGGATTGAGAGCCATGTGACTGTTGTAAGAACCCCCTATTTTCCGTGTATTGCTAACTATCTCACTTCCTGAAAGGTACACCGAAAAATCAGAGAAGATACAGATATGGCCCAAGATTCATTACAGTGTCTGGCACAGCTGGCATCTCTGCATGGCTCAGTCTTTCCTGACGAAGGTTCACAAATTGATTACCTGGCACATTTCATTGAGGGATTACTGAATACTATCAATGGGTATGTATGCCTGCTCTCTAAATTTAGATGACATCTTTTAAGCTTTAGTTCAGAGCACAGTGTGTGTTTGTGGAGAACTGTTATGACTTGCTTATTTCTAGGTATAATCTGTCTTTTCTTTTGGATTCCTGAAATTTAAAAACTGCATCTGAAAATAGGTACTTCTTATATAGATGGATTAATTTGAAAGGAATTGACAAAATCAATTGGCTTTTAGCATTTTTCTTAATGGCAGAAAAGTAACTCTTATTTCTATCTATAGAATTGAAATAGAAGACTCTGAAGCAGTTGGGATTTCCAGTATTATCAGCAACCTGATAACTGTATTTCCTCGCAATATTTTAACTGCCATTCCAAATGAACTTTTCTCTTCATTTGTTAACTGCCTCGCCCATCTCACTTGTTCTTTTGGAAGAAGTGCTGCCTTGGAAGAAGTGGTAAGTATCCATTCTCAACAAATAGTCTTTTTTTTTTTTTTTTTTCCCTCTCCTTGTAATAAGGAATGAGAATTTGGTTCTTTTGTCATTAATATTGTGAAATTCAGTGCTTTTGTTCTAGCTGTTTCTAAAATCACATCTGAGATAATTTTGCTTTTGCTGTAAATAACGTAACGCTCTGCATCTTTCAAACGATGGATTTAAAGCACTGCTTCGTATCTTCATTTTTAAAAGAACAGGTACATTTAAAAAGTAGGAAGGTCTTTAAATGTTGCTCAATTGCTGTTGTAGGACTTCTCTGAGAAGTGTTGTAGATAACGAACATGTTACAGACACAAAAGCTTAAAGTGACAACCTGAGCAAATGGACAGACTGATATTTACACAGTGGGGTTCTACAGGCAGGAACTTCTGTTTGAAGTGAATTTAGCTGTTAATATCTGTTGTTAACCCTATACAGAGAACAGTTTCAATAATCCCTGTATTACTGCCATGACTCAAGCAATAATTCCATGTACATATCTGTACATCAGAGGACTTTTTCCTGTTCTGCAAACTTTGGTTGTAACATTAAAGATCAGTTGGGTTAGGAGTAAGTCTTGTCCTTCCAGAAACTGCATTAAATAAAAACATCTAGGGGGGATGGAATTGATTGTACAAAGCCCGTAAGAATTAAGGCAAATGTTGCACCTGAACTAGTTACATGGAGTAGCTATTTATTTTAAAATGAAACTATCACAGTAGCAGCCAGTTTTTTGCTGTTAGCGTTAACAATTACTTTTTTTGAGTTCTCTATATTGACCAGGCTTAATAATTGAGTTTGAAAATTATTACAGAAGTATATAATTATAAAGTTGACAGACACGTTTCTTTTCTGAAGATCACAAGTGTATTAATATTAGCATTGGTTGCAGCGCATTAGACTGTCTTTAACGCCGTAAGGTTAAAATGTAATACTTCTGGCCCAGTTTTCACTTAGACTGGAAGCCCTAGAACCTTTACAGAAAGGTTCTGCAAAACCACAGATAGCTATCATTTAAATGAGGGGGCTAGAGGATATACAGTTTCCTCAGTTAGTCTCTTGTTTTATGCAGCCATGTTTTTTCACTACAGCAACGCTTGGTGTCAGCTGCCAGCTCAGCACTTCTGGTCCCAGCAGAAGCCTGTGGCAGCTTGTACCAGTGTGGGTACAGAGTTTGTTTTGGAGATGGCTGTGACCACTGATGCCTACTGAGCAGTGGCTGCCTACACTTATATCATCCCATTGTTTTTGCTGAAGGCAATCTTTTCAGTGTTATATTCAGTGTTATATTCAGTGTTATCAGATCCAGCAACATCAGAAAGAGGACTGTGCAGGACTTTTCCACAGCATGATTTAAAAATTCTCTCTTTAAAGGATAAGTTACATGTTCATCACTTTACTGTATTATAGGTGTAACAGATGTGAAGTTGAGATGTAAACTTCATGTTGTTTCTTTGATATCTCCAGAATGATTACAGAATTGTGTGGTGTTGGGTCTTCAAAAATAATTCCTATACCTGAACAGTGTGTCAGCAATGAAGTGCACTGTGGAGAATTTCAAGCTGTTGTTCACTTACACCAGGTGGTGTAATGGTATGATGTGCTCTGACTGTAGAAAGATGTTGCTGGATCTGGTTTGCATCCCTGAAAGCAATCTTTTAGCTTAGGAAAGTCCAAGCTGTGGTCAACATTCTATCCTAAGCTGCTTGCTGAGATTCCCTGTGAGCTCATGTGCAATTAAGAGTTGTTGGTGAAAAATAGAAAACCATGTGTTTTGGAATCAGTAGAATCCTGAGATAATATTCCTGCAGCTTGTCAGAATTCTAAAATGCAGCATAACGCAGGCAAGTGTACACAGCAAAGTTTTACTGGTGGGACAAGCTGTTTTTCCCATATTTCTGCCAACAGAACAGCTTGTACAAATGTTGCAGAAACCCCATCAGACACAAGGGATCAGCTCAGCCAGAAGACTGCTATTGAAACTGTCAAAATCAGGAGGTCCCAAGCTGTAATGTGCAAACCACTTCAAAGCAATATGCGTCTTGGCACAGAGTCAGAAGCTGTTGCTGACAGTACTTGCTGCTGTTGCTAATATTGATATTCAACCAAGGGAGAGAGAGAGAGAGAGGAAAACACAATCCAAACATCATGTTCAAATGTTGTTTTATGCTTACCTGGCTGTTGAGGGAAGTTGAAACACCTGCCTGAGCAGCTCTGCTGCTGGAGAACAGCAAGCTTCAGCCATGCTGAGGGTTGGTCTGCAGTCTACAATGGAAGAAGTATGAGTTCACCTTTCCCATCCTAGACAATTCAACATTCAAGTCAAGATGTTTGGTGATTCAATGAATGTAGCCAAATTTTAGAAAAGACACATTATGTGAGTCATAAATTTATTTTAAGTTAGCACTGAATACAGTTTGGGTCTCTCTCTTCATTTTTAGCTTTTGTTTTCAGACTTGCATCAGTGTGCCATACTTTAGCTTCTGTAAATATAAATGCATTGCAGTTACAGAAGGATGCTGTGAAGGTACCTTGAAATGCTTACAGTGTGGTGTTTTCCCTTAGTCAGTCATCCAGCCAGTGTTTTCTTTTTCTTTGTTCATGCAGCCATGTTTGTAACTGCACTGAAAGTCAGGAATTCTTCTGTGTGGAACGTGTCTGAGGCCTTTAGATCTCTGTATTTTATCAAGAAATCCTTTTAGTAAGCTTTGCTATCTCAGAGTAACTTGTGAGCAGTCTTGTTGGATAAAAGTTGAGAAGACTTTTTAGAGGCAAGAAAAGTCCTAGAGTAAAAGCAAATGTGTCCATATGTTCATATTTAAATTATTTGCAGTTGGTAGTATTTACTGAAGATTAATTTTTGCATAAAGTGGGGGGGAAAAATGCATTAAATGTCTTTTTGAAAAGAAGCAATCCCTTTGCTATCTGGGTTCTCTAGCTTGCCTGTAACTCAGGAGTTTTGTTTTCCAGATGTGAATTTCCTTGTGCCAATTTGAGTGCCTCATGTAAACATATATGAATAGCAGTTAAAATGCACTAAACAATTGGAGGTACAGGGCTTATTGTATAGAATTCTACTCTCTTTTTATCCTTCACAAAAGGAGATGTTGTGTTTAATCAAAATGGACTACCTGTAGTGGGGTTTCTTTAACATATACAGTCATAATAACAATTTCTTTCATAATAGAGTTGTCATCTCTTTTCTCTCTTGCATTCCACTATGTTTGAAATAATATTAATCTATATGCACTTGTTCTTTTTATCTAATTAATTAAACAGATATTGCTCAATTATTTGTTGTTTCTAAAATGACCTGAGATGCTTGGAATCATTGTAGAGGGAGCCTAGTAGTGCCTGTATTTAGGTAATCATGCACTGAAGGCTTAACTTAAGACTAGTTTGGTTTTGAACAGTAGAAGAAAAGAAACAACTGAACACCAACAGATTTTTAAAGCCTAGCAAAGCAGCGCTGATTTTTTTTTTTGATGTGTTGCTTCAATTCTTTCTGATTTATTTCTGACTATCCTTGAAAAGGCTTTGTGATTACTTTTTTTTTTATTGTTTCACAATTAGAAGGACATCTGTTAAATAATAATGAGTAATAATAATGAGTATGAATATGTTCCTCTGATTTCGTTTAGGAAATAAGATGTTGTTTTGTTTTGTTTCTTTCATCTCTTTACAGCTTGATAAAGATGACATGGTATATATGGAAGCATATGATAAGTTGCTGGAATCTTGGCTTACTTTGGTACAAGATGACAAACATTTCCATAAGGGTTTCTTTACCCAACATGCTGTTCAGGTCTTTAATTCTTACATTCAGTGCCATCTAGCTGCTCCTGATGGTACAAGGAATTTGGTAAGCCCTTTTTCTAGTAGTTCTTGGTGATAATATATGGCAACTAACCCATGTTTATTTTTGTTTTGTGCTTCGTTATATAGCTCAAAGAAGGTAGTTGTAGAATTACTGCTTGTGACTTTGACTGGAGACGAAAAAATGCTGGAAGAGTTTGCTACTCAGAGGTCTTTTTCCAGTCTGTTTCTTTCATTATGAAAAGTAAATAAAGGAATGCAAAGATGAAAAATACCTTTAAAAACAAAACAAACAAACAAACAAAAAACCAAACACACAAAAAAAACCTATTACTCAACTCAATCTGCATCCTACTGATCCTCGCTACAGATGCAGTGACCAAACCTTTGACTGTCCTTCTCTTGCCTAGAGTCATAGTAAAAATCTTCCGTGACATTGGAAGCCTTTTATGCTTTTGTTACTGAAGTGTAACTGACATGCATAAATAGATAGGAAAATACAGAATAACTATGCTCAGTCTAGAAGAAACGTGAAATTTACATTCTTTTGGATAAAATGATACGTGACTTCCCTATTGAATTTTTATGAGTGACTCTTCTAGAGGAAAAACATAAAATTCTCTTGACTAGTTGCTGAATCTTTGAGAAAGAAAGCAAGTTAACCTCTTTGCCAGGAGTATGGATCTCACTGAAATAGATTGTGGTGCTGAAACTTGGATGTAGGTGCTGAATGAATTAATTATTGCAGAGATTGGATTCAGTAACTGCATTAACTTAAATTGATGCTGTGCAAAGATACTTAAGATACCTAATTCTGAAAACCATTGTATAAAACCTAATTCTGATATCTTGATATACAACAGATGGTAATAACAGTGCCAAAACAGAGACAAATATTTCACAAGAGAACTTTGCATTCATATCAGGCGGTCTTGACATAGCTTGTATCCACAGGTTAATTCATGTCATTCTGTGAGATAAGTCATTTATCCCATGGGTAACCTTTTAAAAGCCACAGCTGGCATTTTAGAATGCTTCTTGTTCAATATCAAAGCAGTAACAGGAACTTTCAATCTCTGCCTTGAGACCAGACTCACTCTTCAGTAAACAGCTGCGACTTTGAAGTTGCCAAAAGAGAATGATTTGGTGGGTTAGATAAAGAAAATATGGGTTAAAAGCACTTTAGGTAAGAAATTGTTTGGATTTAATTTTCCAGAGCCTTTGCAAAAACAACGGAGAATGATGGCTTTCTCCACTGCTTGTATTTGAGTTTGTTATTTATGTAAATTCTGTCATTTTTCAAGGGATTTCTTAAAAACACGTGTAAGATTGATATGTGACTTCTACATATGACTCATCTCCTCAAGAAAATAGTAATTATTTTGGTATTTTATAATCAACATATACTTTGAGAAATCAAACAGTGCAACTACTGCATCAGTAAGAAATAAACCGAGATTTTTTTGTTTTCTCAAGCAGTGAGTTATAGAAAATATTTATTGAAAGAGGTGATTTTCATTTCATTTTGAAAAATACTTCCTCTTATGATTTAAGTAAGATCTCAGAGGAAGAGTATCTTTGGCTAATGAATAGGATGTGGAAGTCCCAGTGTTTCAAGTGGTTCTTGGCCTGATTATGTGTTGAAATCCACATCTGCATGTATTTTAGCAGACTCCTGTTCATTGGGTTTGCAGACCATCTCTATGAGCTGGAGTCATTCAGTGCATTGCTATAATGTACCTACAGCAGTGGATGCTTGACCAAGCTTTTTTATGTATGTGATTAAAGAAACTGTTCTGCTACTGTCCAGTCTGCTCTTATTCTATTAATGAGCATCAATTTTCATAACTTTTATCTTTGATTCTTTTCACTAGTGGTGATTCTTTTGACTTGAGAGCACTATTGGAAAAGGCAGCAAATATACAATGAACTGAATTTGCTGTTTCATTATAAGTGTGTGAAATGATTATTTCAAAACAGTATAAAGCCTTATGTACTCTTCTGTTTATTTCTGCATCTAATTTAGTGTGAGTCTGTTGCGTTTCTGTGACACAAAAGCCAAAATAACGCAGAGAAGTCTGGTGGTAATGAATTGTAGTGAATGTAACATGAATTGGTTGCTTCTATTTTTGTTGAAATAACACCAGACTGCCAATGGTGTGGCCTCTCGGGAAGAAGAAGAAATCAGTGAACTGCAGGAAGACGACAGAGACCAGTTCTGTGACCAGCTGGCCAGTGTTGGCATGCTGGGAAGAATTGCTGCAGAACACTGTATACCTCTTCTTACAAGGTACGGGACAATAGCCATGAGTGCAAACGAATAAATTTGTCTAATTGGAAAAGCTTGTCTTTGCTAAAACAGTTTAAAAACAGTGAAGTTATTTTATTATGGTTTGTCCACAGTTTATTAGAAGACCGAGTGACGAGGCTCCATGGTCAGTTGCAAAGACATCAGCAGCAGTTGCTTGCCTCACCAGCATCAGGCTCAATTGACAATAAAGTGCTTGATGACCTGTATGAGGATATTCATTGGCTTATTTTAGTCACAGGTTAGTGAACAGTATTAAGTAGAGCTTATTCTGATATTGCTATTGCAGCTGCAACATCTCAGGAAAGAAAAATCTTTGCATGTCAGCTGCTGGTAAATGACTGTGCTTACAATTCACCTGTCTGCAGTAACACAAAAGTTATCTTTAAAAGATTTATGGCATCTTTACATGAAGTATATCCTTTAGAAATTCCCATTAATAATTTTATCACAGACTTCTGAGATGTTACCAGTCAACCTATTCAAGAAATTGGTCTGTTCATGGCTTCACTTGTATTGTCTGAGGGTCATGTGGCTTTGTGAGGTAATCACGTGAGATCTGGATAGCAATATTACTTGGTGGTGCTGGGAGTCAAGTAAGTTCCAGAATCTCTCAGGGCTGTTTGTCCATGCCATGGCATTTTGCTATTTCAGGGAACTTAAATTTAGAACCTTTTCATTTTTGATTTTTAGATGGAATTATCTTACATCTGTTTGCGAAACATAGGATTAGCAAAGATAGTATCTGTATTTCATTAAAAGAAATGTACATTTTATGAAATGTTTTGTGGGGTCTTTTTGAATGCCTGATGTTTAACTTGCTCTCAGATGTTGGCATAAATGTGTTTATAATATTTTTGTATCACTGTGAGATGAAGTTTGTATTCATATATCAGATGGCTATGAGATCAGACAATGAAAACTCTAAATCTGGAATTAATATTAATTAGCCCGACTAGAGTATTGTGAAAATCCTTGCTTGACCTGATCTGCTGTTGCTATGCAAGGAAAACTTTATAATAGTGAGTTTGATGTCAGAAAGTTAAAAGGACATTTGAAATGTTAGCAGAGCAGAAGTCCCAAATGAGATGGACTTACTAGGGAAGCTGTAAAATCAACTGCTTATTCTTATTACTTAACAGAGATAATAGTGACTGCAAAATGTATATATGTTTTTTCCCAATAGCTGAATTGGCTGTAGTGCTTGATGTGTTTACTTCATGAACTAAAAGTTTACCATGTCTTATTTTTATTACTTAATCTGATGATTTATTTTTTGGTATTTGTTTAATGTACATTAGGTTCCTCTCTCCAGAATGGTTTTAAGGATTCTGAAGTTAGTAGTACGTATTTAAACAGTAGAAGTCAGGGTTTGTATAAACATCTGGTTCTTGTATGATGTCTGCATTTAAGCCAATGGATTCTCTCATTAAAAAGCTTAGATAAGATTATAGATTAATCTAGGATAGAAAGTTGTGATCACTCTTTCTTTCTTTAATGTAAGGCTACCTCTTGGCTAATGATACTCAGGGAGAGACTCCGCTAATACCTCCAGAAGTCATGGAATATTCCATTAAGCATTCAACTGAAGTTGACATCAATACAACACTTCAAATTCTGGGATCTCCAGGAGAAAAGGCCTCTTCCATCCCAGGGTACAACCGAACTGATTCTGTAATAAGGTAAAAATGCATCATATGTTATATATGTCAAATGCTTTTTCAGATGAAAAAGTAAGAACATGGGTGGAATTCTGTGAACTATAAAAGTAAAAAGCCAAATGTGAACACTGAACATTAGAAATCGAGTATATCTTTGAACTAGTTTTAAAGTAAGGGTAAATAACTTATATGAATGTTTTTATAAAAGACACATTAAGACAGCAATGTAAAAGAAAAGACACAAAAGATTAAGTATATTTTTGTTATGGTAAATAAGGGAAGAGTGATTACAGGTTGTATTTCAAGTCAGGATGATCGAGGGGGAGGACTGAAGGGCTGAGCAAGAATATGGCATCAAAACAGATAAGTTATTTGAGATGGGATGGCCAAAATGACTAGATTATTGACCTAATAGCTGTAATGGTGGTCATGAGCTGCTCATTAAAACAAAGAAAAAAACTTTGTTTCTACAGAAAACTTGTCCTTAGTCTATTTGTTACAGAAAGTCCATACAATGGCTCAAATTACTGTAATCTTGTTTTTAAAGCAACACAGATGGATCTTGATAACATACTGTAGGCTATATAAATGCATTCAATATGTGTGCAGTTTGAGCAAGAACTTTCCAGAGCTTTAGAGAGCTTGTCTACTTTAGCCATAGATTAGTTTTTGTGTACTAAACATTTTCTTCAGGAAAAGGCTAGAAAAATCTACCTTCATGGGCAATCCTAATGAGTTAATGTATTCAGGAGTTTCAGTACTGCTCATTGATGCCATGTCTGGCAGCTTCAAGTAATAAACAGAGTTTCTTAATGCAGTGTCTTGTGTAGGTGGAAATAAAATCCAATGTAGATTTGAGGCTCTTTAACAATAGCTCTGAAATTTCTTCAAGAAGTAGACCACTGTCAATTCCTAAATTCCTTGAGAACCAATGCTTTGCTACCAACTTTAATTAATATTCTGTAAAATCTAACATTTCATACAGTTTTATTGACTGCTTGTATTGAGGCAATCACTTAGTGATCTGCTACATCACACTGTCTCTGTGGTAATGAGAAAGTAAGAAATATCTGAGTGTTTCTGTAGTTGTTCTTCAGTAACTGTTGTGTTACTGAAGCTTCGCCATTAGGCTCCACTTTGTAGCTAAGGTGCAGGAAAGGGAGAAATCCCATGCTGTCAGAATGCATGTCAGGCTTCTTTTGTTCCAGTGTTTTTGATATCAAAGAAAATCACTTTATCTTTTAATGCATATTCTGACTTCATGGATGATATTTGCCATTGTAGCCTGTCTCTTTTCTTACATTTAAAGAAGCAATAAATTCAAGTGCTCTCTACTTCATTGGAGTGAAAACACTTTGTTATCTTGTTCTTCCCTTTATATTTCATGAAAAATAAGTGTTTTGCTTCTCCAGAAAACACTCTCAATAGCCTTATTGTGTGTTGTAACCTACAGGTTGTTATCTGCTATTTTAAGAGTGTCAGAAGTAGAATCTCGAGCAATAAGAGCAAATCTCACACACCTTCTGAGCCCCCAGATGGGCAAAGATATTGTATGGTTCCTCAAACGTTGGGCAAAGACTTACCTCCTAGCAGATGAAAAACTGTATGACCAGGTAAGGATATAACCTTTGTGAATGCCTTGGTGAGTATTAGCAACCATATCTTGTGAATGTAGATGTCAGTGTAGCTATTTTAATATGTAATGATAAAGCATTTTAATATTAACTGGGATTGGGTTTATTTTGGAATAAGTTTGGAAGTAGTTGTCTTTTTATTTTTTAAATTAGAAATATAAGCTGTTAGGGGATTCTTCTTGCACATCTTGACATAAATATGATTTCTCTGGCCAGTGGCATCACAGAATAGCATAGTGTGCTATTAGGCTGCTTAGCGGGTGAGCAATTCTGTAAGCTGTGTCAGCTCTTACAGTGCATCTCTAAGACAGTGGTTGCCCTTGATGGATGATTTAGCGAGTAACTTGATCATGACTCTTAATTACATTACCTTGAATTACCTTGTGATGGCGTTAGACTTTAGCTAAAATCATGTTACTTTCTCTCCTCTCCCCATTCTCGTATGTTCTTATTGTATATTTCCTGATTTCTATAATGCATTCTTTGTAAAGGGCAACATTTCATCATGTTTGGACAGCACTAATCACGATTAGACCTTGATCCTGGTTTTGCTTATACTAACTATAATGCAGCTAGAGAAGGTCCTGTGGGCTCTAACTTCTGAGAAGGAAGCCTCCTCCTACTCCCTTTATTTCCACTGCTGAAGCAGCTAAGAATACTAATGCTTCAGGAGGTCCCTCCTTAACAAAGATAGAGATACCAAAGACTTATAATTAATTTGAGTTATATTCAACTTGTCCTTGCAGTAGAGCAAAGATAGCTGGGGAAGAATTGGAGAGCGTGAAATGGAGTATCTGGGAAATGCTACATGTGTTGGCATGTGGAAGTGATTGAAGACTTCTGTTTAACTCTTATGCTCAGACAGTTTAAAATTAGAAATTCTGGTGGTATGATGAAAGGGAGCCCCTATGCAAATCTTAAAGAATCATTGGATTTCACTCTTAAACTTTGTTTTCTGAAGATAGGAAAGTGGAAAGTTCAAGGAAGCATATCAAAATAAGTTCTCAAAATATTCAACCTAGATCAAGAGCGAGATTTATTTCTAGTTACTTTTGTCATATTGGGAGATGGTTTGGTTTGGATCTTTCTGTTAATTTTTAAAGCTTTTGAACTTTGTGTGGCATTAAAAGCTAGACGTGATCAAACCTGATATTGTGATGAGGTTGAAACGTTTCTTTTTTTTAGGTGTTGTGCTTAAAATTGGAAGATAAATTTGGCAAAGATTTTTCTGTTACGGGTATTCTTTGCCTTCGTCTGTGTAACATTTGTGTGTTATAAGTAGGCGAGAAGTGACAGCCTGAAAAGAATTTGCTGACTGATTACCGTACACTTTGGGGTTCTGCCTTCTGTAAAACTCACTCATTTTAATGCTTTTCTTATAGATAAGTCTGCCATTTAGTACAGCATTTGGTGCTGATACAGAGGGTTCCCAGTGGATTGTGGGTTACCTTTTAGAAAAAGTGATCAGTAACCTGGCAGTGTGGAGTTCAGAGCAGGACCTTGCAAATGATACTGTACAACTGCTAGTAACATTAGTGGAAAGGAGAGAGCGGTAAGTTGCTACACCTCTGGAAGTCAAAAAGCTTCTTTTGCTTCCTTTAAATTGTTTTGGCCAAAGTAATCCAGATATGGGGCACTTTATATTCATGTCTCTGTAAGTCGAATTACTTTAGTAACATATTATAAATGGAAGAAAAAAATGTCTGACTGAGCGAGGAGTGAGACCTAGATTTGACAAACTTAATCTTCATTATTATTTATCAGTGCACTCTCCTTCCCCTTCCTTTGTGCCTCACTTCCAAACAGTGAGAATTGAAAACTCTCCTGGTCTCCACTCTTATTGCAAGGATTTTCACGTTGTTGGTTATTGTTGAGCAGGTTGTGTCAGATTAAGTTCAGATACTGGCTAAGCCTATATATAATGTGTTTTATGAACCTTTAAAGGAAACAATAATTTAGGGTTTGGTGGGTTCAGCCAAATTTCAGTTTTTTCAGTATAACAGACTGTGAAGCAGAAAATGCCTGAATGTTTTGCTTTTGTGAATTGGCATGCAAATGTACCTTCAGTCTGTAGAAAGACTGAAGTTTTAGGAGTTAAATGCTTGAGAAATTTTCTTTGTAAAGATAAGTGAACAAAACCCTCAGGAGCTAGTTTTGGAACAAACTGCTTATTTTATCATGACATAATGAGACTAAGCTCTTAATCCATGTAATATATCCATTAACTGTGTGTGTGTTCTTTTGTGTGTAAAACTACTTTCCTGCTTTTCTCCCATATGAATTGAGCTACTTCCAGAGTATATATTTAAGAAATGTTAGGACTGAGACATTAAGATGAAAATCAAAAGGCAATTGAACCTTACAAGATAGGAAATACAATTAAGAAAATTAAAATGTTCTGACAGCTGCTAGCAACCTGATGCACTCTGTTCAAAGTACAATTTTTTTGAGTCTTTAATCAAAATGTTTTTTCCCTTTCTAGGGCAAACTTAGTTATTCAGTGTGAGAACTGGTGGAATTTAGCTAAACAATTTGCAAGGCGCAGCCCTCCTCTTCACTATTTGTCTAGTTCTGTGCAGAGAACACTAATGAAAGCTTTAGTTTTAGGAGGTTTTGCTCATATGGATACAGAGATGAAACAACAATACTGGACAGAGGTAAGATATTTTGGTGCTTCTGTTACCTTCACTTTAACAAGTTGTACAATTCAAGTTTGGAGTTGATTTGGAGCATTTTATGATGATGCAAACTTTGCTCATTCAGAATCTTCAGATTTTGACATCTATTACTGATAAATTTTTTTAGTGATTCTTTGAACATCCATAATTTTATAGCACCTTGGAGTTGCCAAAATTATGTAAATCATCAGTACTTAAACAGAAATAGCCAATAAGTGGCTAATTAACCGTTGGAGGGTTCATGAAATCCTGTATAACAGAGTGATATTGTAAAGGTTAATATTCCTCAGATCTGTGCCATTTCTTCCCTTTGTTTTAGTTTGGTGATGGTTATGAATTATTCATGTATTTACTTACTGTCATTGAGTGAAGCTAATGAGAAAAAATAAAGAAGCTTGATCAGCTTTTCTGTGCCTTGGTTCTATTAATACTCAGATATTTAATGCCAGAAATATGGGTAGATGAAATGTGGTCAGGGAACACTACGTTAGCTCTGAAGTTTGAAAAGCACTGATCTTCAGAAAAAAGTTTACTTTTATTAGGAAAGTTACAAAATTACTGAAGTGAGATGATAAGGCACTGGAATTAATTGGTGAAAAAGCATTTAGCTATTTTATGGAAATCTCCAAGTTGATTCAAATTGGTTTTGTTACAGCTGCAGTCACACTGGCTGATTGTAAGAGAGATTGTAATGTGACGAAGATAATGGTGAACATAATTATTAATCGGTGCTTTCAGCACTGACCTGTAACAGTTTTGTTGTTGCCAGTATTGAATCTGGAAAAGCATCAAATGCTGTCACTCAAAGTCCTTACTTGTTTAAACATGACAAAGTAATGTTAAATATTTATGGAGGTACTCATTGTGAAACTGACCTGCAGGGGGTGGTGAATAGTGAGAATCACTGATCACTGTCACTTCAGACAATGCTGATGAGACAGAAAAGAATATAATTGCAAACTGGAAGTAACTGATTCTTGTACTGCTGTGATAAAAGCAACCCATGAGCTTGCTAAATTACTGAAATCTCAAATTTTGTTCATGTAACAACATGCTTATCTTACTGTGACTTTTCTGAAACATTTTCAGGTTCTTCAACCACTTCAGCAGCGTTTCTTAAATGTGATAAACCAAGAAAACTTTCAGCAGATCTGCCAGGAGGAGGAGGTGAAACAGGAAATCACAGCTACATTGGAAGCGCTCTGTGGCATTGCTGAGGCTACTCAGATCGACAACGTAGCAATTCTCTTCAATTTCTTAATGGACTTCCTTAATAATTGCATTGGATTGATGGAAGTGTACAAAAACACTCCAGAGACTGTTAATCTCATAATAGAAGTCTTTGTTGAAGTTGCACATAAACAAATTTGCTATCTTGGAGAGGTAAATAAGCCAAGAGGGGGAAGTGTGTCTGTGTGTACTCGTGTGTGGATGTTGCTATCCCTCATGAGAAATAGTGCAATTATTTTTATGTTTTGTACGGAAAGAAACCCTGTGTGGTCACATCACTATTCTCTTTATACAGAAAGAAATGGAAATGCTTTATGGTCATGTCTGCATGAGGAATTCCTTTGTTTAAAGATATACATTCTCAAAGATTAAAAGCAGGGCATCTAGACTGTTTTTATAGAAAAAATTGTGTAACTATCAATCATCAATAGTCTTAGTAGGCATGAAGGGCAAGAGTGGAGACCGCATTGAGTGCTGATTTAACCATCTCATACTTCTCTGAAGTCTTGTCTAGCACAATGGCAGTACTACTGTCTGTGCATGCCATAGAGATACTGCTTTGGTCCTAAGCAAGTGGTTACTGAGTATGGGATAAAACGAGTCAGTGCAGTGCCCTTGTACTGCAGTACTGTTGGCTAATTTTGATGTTGTGTCTAGGAGAAGCCTACCTCAAACTGGGTCTGCACAGTGTATGATGGCTCCAAACTTTGATAGCCAAAGCATGTCCCTTTGTCTGTAATTTTAATTCCAGTTGGTGAGATTCGAGAGATAGGGCAGCCTATCCCACGTCACTTTTTTTTCTAAGATTGAATTGATAAAAGTAGTGTTGTAATGCTTTTGTCAACAGCACATAGATATATGGCTCTAAGTATTCTCGTTATTATGATTTTTTATGCAGTTATTACAAAAATGGATTATATAAATGAAATTTGATTCTTGAGGTATCACTGATCACGTAGTACTGTCTTAAAACAAAGTGTGTCACTTTTGGCACGTAGAAGTTTTCTGACTGTTACCTAACAATGTTTTATAGGCCAAAGCCATGAATTTGTATGAGGCCTGCCTAACTCTGCTCCAGGTGTATTCAAAGAATAATCTAGGTCGACAACGGATAGATGTTACAGCAGAAGAAGACCAGTACCAGGATCTCCTTCTTATTATGGAGCTTCTCACTAATCTTCTATCGAAAGAATTCATTGATTTCAGTGATACAGGTATGGAGTACTTGGTAATTGCTGAGCTATAATTTGTGTTAAACATGGGGCATGTGTTCAGTCAAGGTAAAGTGAAAAGTCTGTGCATCTGCCTTGTTCTGTCATGTATGCGCAACACAAAAATGCAAGACCAGATGTAGACTTTGTCCACTGAATAGACGACTCAATGCTTATTAATACATTCTATTTGAGTCTGACATTGGATGTTAGATGCACTGAAAGTATTCTGAAAAAAATACTGTGAAACTAAGGACTGTGAATACTACCTTAATATAATACCCAGATATCAAATGCATTGACAATTGCTGCTAACAACGCAAGAATTACAAAAGTGAGGTCACTTCCAGTTGCTGGGAAATATGGATCATAACAGGAAGTAGAGGAACTTGTCAAATTCTGTATTACAGAGTTTGCTTCAGTAACTTGCCCAATTTATTTATCTTTGTGTTTATAAAATTCATATAAATTATTAACGTACACTATATAGAAATTTAGAGAAAGCATAGAAATGCTTGTAATATTTTGCTCAGTGTATTTATGCAAGTATGAGGCAGATATCATTAGAAACAAATGTAAGATTCTGTAATGGAAGGGAACTCTCAAAGTATCTGAAGTGTTCTGGCTTAGTATGTCATCTGGTACACGTGATTATGAAATGCCTAGTCCTTGTGAATATAAATATAGAGTGATGTGGCAGCCTCTACTCACTACATTTCTATTTTAAAACAGTGCCTCGTGTTTTTGTTTGGGAAGAGGGTAATAGACCTATCACTGAGAATGTCTTTATTAAAGTAATGTGACTCCTCCTTCAGTATACTTAGTCTTTCTCTTCTGTAAAACATGTTTTTGTCTTTGCTACAGATGAAGTATTTAGAGGACATGAGCCTGGGCAAGCTACAAACAGAACTGTATCAGCTGCAGATGTTGTCTTATATGGGGTTAATCTAGTTCTGCCTCTAATGTCTCAGGATCTGCTGAAGGTAAATTTGCTTTTACATGCAACTGCTAGAATATGAAAGCTTTATAGTAGTGAATCACCAGACATGGATTCTAAATTGCATTCTGCTTAAGTTGAATTTTCTAGGCTTTTTAAAATGCAAATAACTGTCTTTTAATTCTAGATACTGGTCAAAAAGAAGTATTTAAAGCCAAAAAAATGTTTAGGCCTTCCAGACACACAAGTCTTTTTTCTGTGCAGGTCATCAGTTAGCCAGCCTGGAAATGTGGCTTGTGGAATCCTTTTTCTGATAGTGTCAGGAATGTGATGGGAAGCATGAAAAAAGTCCAGGAGCAAACAGCAACTCTATAGTTATTTTTGCAGTACTGCTTGCCCGGTACAACAGTAAAATATGGAACAACTGACTGGTGCTACTTCATTGGGTTGCACTGTGCTAATATTTACTCCAAATCAGAGGAACAATTTTGAAATGTACCTCAGTTGTCTCCTCTTGACATGCTTTGGTTCTCATCCAGTGGCACCTACTGAGCGTGAGAGCTGCATGCATTATAGATGAAATCAAGGCAAAGGACGTGCCCTCAGAGCAGCCTGCTTGTACTCCAACTGCTGAGAGGCTTTCTTCCCTCAGGGCTAGACTTGCTCACGTGGAAGTAAAACTCTGTAACTTTGTGTGGAGTAGATACTGGACAGCTGCCATCAACTTGAACTTGTAGCAGTCTGCTTTTATTGCACCCTGCTTTTTGCTAGTATAGTTGTAGCCACTGATAACTGAAGTTGTTGCCTATAATTGTCTTTTTTCAGTGCGAAGCATCAGACTTTTGTATTTGTACAGCTGGCAGTAATGCCAGGATAATGCTACATGATTCTGAAATGATCTTGTTTTTCTTTTGACAGTTTCCATCGCTGTGTAATCAATATTACAAACTAATCACTTTCATCTGTGAGATATTCCCTGAGAAAATTCCACAACTTCCAGAGGACCTCTTTAAGAGCCTAATGTACTCACTGGAGTTAGGGATGTCATCGTATCCTTCGTAGGGCTTGAGAGTGTTTAAAAGTCTGAGCTGCTTTTATAAGGACCTGTTAAGTCTTGATTCTTTTTCTTTGCATTGTTTCTTTTCCTATCAATTTCTGTACCTACAATTCTATATCCATAAACAACTCCTCTTCTGTGCCTCCTAGTGACTGAGAATTTCATGGTAGTGTCTATTGAGATTCCAGTATTAGCTGAATTTCCTGACTCGTGTTGCTTGAATGCAGTGTTTAAGTGGTTTAACGTGTAAGTTTTTTCTGGCAGCCATTCCTGCCCTCCTCCATTACTTCACTTCAGAGTGTGTAACTTCATAAGCCTTCAGCTGGCATCCCAAAGCTGTTCCTGAATTAGTTTCTCAGCTGGTAATAGAAAACACTGCTGCTGTTTCCTGGGCTGGCTCCAGAGCATTTCCTGTCAGGTTGCCAATGGGCTCTCCCTCTTACAACAGGAGTACCATTTTCACTAATCTGTGGCACGTGTCAGACACAGATGAGCTTGACCATCAGGGCCTCTTTCTGAAAGTGTTATGTCAGAGAGGGTTATGGTACTTCAGGGTGTGCAGCTAATAAAGGAAAGCAACAAAGATGGAGTTCCCCTTTTCCCTTTTTTTATATTTTTTATTGTATTATTTTATTAACGGCTTTATAATAAAAAGATAACTCGGAATATATAAGCATTGAAGTGTTTTCTAATGACAGCTCTGGGAAGTTTTGTTACGATTTCACTGAAATCTGGTGTTGATTCTTTAATGCTTGTTACCAGAATGAGTTCTGAGGTTTGCCAGCTCTGTCTGGAGGCTGTAACACCGCTAGCAGAACAGTGTGCAAAAGCACAAGAAACAGATTCAGCCCTCTTTCTAGCAACAAGGCACTTTCTTAAGGTAAGAACAACTGTTTCGTGTTACTTTGTGGGCTTTTTGTTGTTGTGTTGTAGTTGTTTTTTTTTTTTGGTGGTGGTGGTGGGTTTTTTTTTTTGCATACAAGTAGTTTCAAGAGGCCAAATAGTGATACTATCAGACTGCATTAATGACCATCATGCACAAGAGTAAGACAGAACTTGCAGTTGAAGAAGAGCGTAGAGGATCAGGAGCACTGACTGTATTACAAAGAAGAGTAGGAACACAGAGAGGAAAATGACTTTTCACCATTCAACAAAAGATCTGAATACTTCAGAATGCAATTTATAACTTATCTGTGCTCTGTACATGAGTTCTTGAATGAATCTCAATAGTTTCAGCAGTTAAATTTACTGCTAAGTGTGTCACAAAGCTTCCAGAATTGTGTGAAATGAAGGTAGAGTTAGAATACCAAAACAAGAGCATAATTGGGTACAGCAAAGAAAGGTAAATGCTGTCATTTATTCAATGTACCCAATAAGTTTTGCTTTTTCTTCTTGGCAGTTTCCTTGAAGGACCATTCACTGTATTTCATTGAATTTCCAGGTTAGCAGATAGCAGCCAGCTGGTAGCTCATTGATAATCAGGAACAAAGTGATTGGGGTACTTGTGTTCTGGACTCTCGATGTCAGTAGATCAGTTTTGCTTAATGTTTTCTTATCAATCTGACATTCAGATTTCTAGAGACTTCTCATTAAGAGTTTACATCAGCTAAGCTAAGAGTATGGGAAACACCTTAAATAACTGTATTCATCATGTTAACATGGCTATCTGCCTTTTCTCTAAATTTTCCACTTAATTTTTTAAAATTATTCTTATTAATCTATTCCTTCTTTGTCTTTCTGTGAGTTGTGGGAGACTTTAAAACTTGAGGAACTTCATTCTTCCTCTGCTTCTGTTTTGTGATTTCAGATGGTCTTTGATATGCTGGTACTTCAGAAGCACAATACAGAAATGACAACTGCAGCAGGTGAAGCATTCTACACATTAGTGTGTTTGCATCAGGTATGATATAAACACTTCAGAACTCTGAAAACCACTCACTTTTTGATGGAGAATGGTTAATTGCTGTGCATTTGGCAAACTGTAGCATCATTCAGGAGGTCTCTAGTCCAACTTCTTGCTTGAAATTGGCTAAATACTAAAGTCAGATTGGCTTATTCAGGACTTTTTCCAACCGTGTCTTCAAAACCTCCAAGGTGGGTGGTGCAGAGCCTCCGAGCAGCCTATTGAAATCTTTATTGTCTTTAAAACAAATGTACTTTCAGCACCTGCCTGACTATCTTGGTGGCCCCCTAGATCAGTCACTGTTCTTCAACAATGGGGAATCCAAGGCTGGACACAGTATTCCATGTGTAATGCAGTGGGAGCTCTCTGTAAAGACAAATAATAAACAGTCCAGTGTGCTGCTAACACTTTAGTAGCTCCACTGAAACCCTCTGATTCTTTATTCAGCAGAACTGCTTCTCAAGCTTTCATTTCCCAGTCTGTATAGTTGCAGGGAGTTGGTCTGTTTCTACTACAATTCTGGACACCCCAGTATAAGGCCCCTGGGCAGTATTAAAACTGGCTTCCACGTGGATATGAACCATTAAACACAATCCTTTCAAGATGGACACATTTCATACAGCCATCAGTGTTTACCCAGTCTCCGCAGTCCTTCAAAGGCAATAGAGTGGCTGGCCTTGAAATAACAAACCTGTCAGCTTTGGTGGAGAGCTGCATTCCACAGGATCTCATCCACCAGTCTCCTGAATAAGTTGAAATCTGCTTCAGGATGTGCAGGGTCAGTACTCTTCTCCTGCCCTCACTCTCTTAAGGATGCTGAACTCCACTATTTCACCATCTGCGCAGCCGAGGCTGTCATTAAGTATCACCTCCCTGACTAGTACTTCCTTGTCTGTGAGTAGCAAATGCAGAAAAACGTTGCACCTGTTTGGCCAATCTGGCATGCAGGTGTCAGGGAGATTATCTCCTAAAAGTCTGTGATCCAGATTCTTCTCAAGTTGCTTAAAGATGACTTGGTCCTCTATTCACCTGTTTAAGTGACTTGTAATAACTCGCACCATGTCATCATCTTTACTGCCTCTTTACTCTGACCCACGAGCACTCAGCTAAACTGTCGCCTTGTCCATAAGACAGCATCCTTAATTTCCTTCTTTCACATAAACAGCAACCTTCTGTGCTCTTCTCTGTCCAAAGAACCTCTCTGTCCATTAGAGCATTCCAGTTATATCAGCTGTGCCACCACCTCTAAGTTTCTGCAGTGATCTTGCAGTTCTGCATCTTTTCTTACTGTTTGTTTCCAAGGCTGAATGTATTTCTTCTTAGACATTTGAGGTTTGCCTCCTTCAGCCTGTTTTATCCTTCTTGATGAACACTCTTAGATCCATTACTGCCTCACATTCTTAGTGCTGCTGATCACCATCCCCACTTATCTACAAGTTGTTACCACTGTCTCCCAACATGCTCTTGAAAGCCCTTCTTGCCAGATTGACAAGCTTTTGACAGAGGTGTTCTTAAGCCACTTTTCCATATGAATCTTCTATCTGGTTAGCAGCACTCATCCCACGTAAAGGGACACATGAGCGTGTTAGACAAAAAGAGCCAGGAGCCTGTTACTCCCTGAACAGCAGTCAGTTTGCTGTTCTTAAAACCTTCAGCCTTCCCTTCACTGTCCTGATCATGTTTAATGTGCTTCTTCGTCTTCTGTTGCTGTCCAAGTGGGGAAACTCTTAGGAATCCCATCCCAGGGAAGGAAATCCAGAGAGAGGGAAAACTGTGGAGGGAAATGGCATGCTGAATGTGAGGCACCTGTGAAGGAAGAGAAGCCCAGTTCATAGAACTGAGCATATGCTAAGAGCCAGAAAGAACTTTGAAGGGAGTGCTTAAAGTTTCGACCTCTTCTGGTTCAAAGTCTTTATCTGGTTTAGAGAAAGGTGAGAGGCCACGAGTCCATAGCTGTTCCTGGTACGCCAGTTGGTGAAACTGGTGGGGAGACACTACTGAGGGTTTTCAGACTCAGCCTTAATTCTGGATTTTGTCCTGACGAGAGAAGTTGTATATATTGTGGCTTTGTTTTTTTTTTATTTTAAAATTAATGAGACTCACATTTGTTTAACAGGCTGAATATTCAGAGCTAGTTGAAACCTTACTATCAACTCAACAAGATCCAGTAATCTACCAGCGATTAGCAGATGCCTTCAACAAGCTTACTGCAAGCAGCACTCCTCCTACACTGGACCGTAAGCAGAAGATGGCCTTCTTAAAGAGTTTAGAAGAATTTATGGCAAATGTTGGTGGACTTCTCTGTGTAAAATAAACAACAAAACTCTATGCCTAATTTAGACCCTTTCTGCAAAATGCACTGAGAAACGCTGAATGCTGACTAAATCTTGTACCTGTCTCTGGGTTCTTTGCAGCCATCTCAGATTCTAGAGAGTCTGGAAGTTTGAACATACGTAACACAGTGGAATAGGAGAGGTCAACTTTGAATCAGCTTCTGCTATTATGTGTTAGCTGCAATCTGTCATACTTGTGTGTGGGAGAGAATGAACAGAAAATGAGAATTTAATTTTTTTTCCATATATGTGCAAACAGATATGGGCACAATGAAAAATAAATTCAGTGCCTTTTTCCCCACTGGTTTAAAATGAGTGTCCAGATAAACGTGCAGATTTCTTTTCTACCCAGAATTATGTTAGAGTGTGATGCAAATACATAAAAAGCTCTAAACAGTTTAGCTGATTTTAAGCTTTATTTTTTTCCTCTCTAAAGTTTGAGTTTGGTGTTCCAATGGGGAGAAAAAAAGAATGGTGTTTTAACTTGTGTTTAGTTTTGTTTTTCTAGATCAACCTGACATTGCGTGTTTCTGTAATGCAGGTTTTTACATTATGTTCTGCTGCCTAAAGTTCAGAAGAAAAAAGGTGTATATTTTTGTTCCCCTAAGATGAACTTTAGGATCTGTAGCCATTTCATTGCCTTAATTTAAAAAAAAAAAAGTTCATATACTTACAAAACTTAAGGCAAGATTTGACTCTTCAGAGTTGATTTAGGATGTTGGCATTAAGCTGCCGTGTGCCTGTTGCAGCCCTTCACACAGACGAGTGTCATTTTGGAGTTGAGTGTGATGCAAGGTTCACGGGTAGTTTTACTTTCAGCATTGGTTTGATTCACGTCCAGGTTACGCGCAACTGCGATGTATTTCTACACTGAACTGTTTGCTCAAGCAATAACAACTCAAAAGGTCTAAATTACTGACTTACAGTCTTTTCAAAGTTGGGGCATTAGCTAAAACACTTATGCTAGAACAGTGGTAGCAAAACCTTTGACTCAAGGGCCATGCTTACTTGACTCTGGTCAAGAAAAGTAACTGGGATGTGCAGTGCTGTGGGGGATTTGGGTTTTGCTGAATGTAACTCCGCCTCTGTAGAGCCATCCCAGCTGCTCTCTTGCTCATTTTTTGTCAGTACTTCAGTGGTTATGACAGCAGAAAACAGTGCCCTGAGTTTAGTGGACCAACAAGGAAGAGTAGCACACGAACACAAAAGGGAGGCCTGTTTTGTCTCCAGACATGAGCCTGAGAAAACTGAAGCAAACACAAATGTTGCGTGCCGAGTAGAATTGGTTTTAGTGGAAATACATGGAGGCAGAAGTTGGCCCTTTTGTTTAAGACCTCTGCTAGATTATGTTGTTGAACGTTTCCCATGTGTTTTTTAAATTTCTGTAGAATGTACAGTGCACACCTTTGTGTGGCTATGTACAGCATCATGTTTGCAACTCAACTTCAGCTGTTCATCTCATAATTACTCACAATAGCCAGAATGTTAAAAAGACAAATCTGTAATACTGTGCTATAAGTGATCTAAGACTTTATTTCTCAGTTAAATCCATACCTCTCTCAAGTGAGGACCCACAAGGCCAAAAAAGCCATCTCTTCATTACGCATTTCTCTTAATTTATGGGAAAGCTGGGCCTTGTCAGATTTACACATGAAAAAGTGACCATAAAACTTACTAGATAACATACCTTCCCCATGAGTATTTTATTTCTAACATAATTTGCATATTTTTTTACAACAGGAGGGGTGTTGCGCTCAATTTTTCCCTGAAGCTCTAGTGCTTTCCTTCAAAAAAAAAACCAAAAAACTCCTGACTGTGTACTTGCTCAAATGATAATGATCCCAGCAGATTGATCTTTTTTAATTAGCTTGGTTTTTTTGCTATGTTTCTGGAACTGCTTCTGGTGTTTCTCTGAACCTGTGTGTTTCACAGGGTGACAATGAAGGCATTAAAGCCTGTGAACAGAAGGAGCTCAAAGAGCTGCTGCTTGTTTGTCACAATGTAGATGATGCCAAATACGTAGGCCAATGCCTTCAAAGAGATCATGGCAAATACCTTCAACTTACTTGGATCTGACTGGATAATCGATGCTCCTCTACAACTGTGCCACTGTCACTTTTTTAAAGCTGTTTCAATATTCAAAAATATAACTTCACATTTGTGACACTGTCTTAAGTATTATAACTGATTGGGAGTACAAATGGAGTTAGTATTCAGAACAAATTCATGTGCATACCCATTACTTTTCTACTCAGGCCTGCTGTATTGTAACAAGTGCTGATGCACGCCTTAGTTTGTCTTTCAAGACCTGTTAAAGTATGAAGATTTACTTTCAAAAACACGTTTTGAAGATTGTTTAAAACTTTTGTTTATCCATCTATTTAAAATCAATGTTATGTTAAAGGGAAATTGTGCTAGAGAGCGCTTTGTGTGATTTTTGTGCTTAATGTTATGTGGAACAACACTGTTCTTTTTAATTTTTCTTCTGTTCTTGTCTGTTCAGCGTGGATCTTTCCTTGCCAGTTGATTTTTCTTTCAGAGCACGTGCAAAGATGTCTCCACTTAGTGACATTCATGAAATTCCCAGAACATTTTTCAACGATGAGTTCTCTGAATTCATACTCCTGGCTGGGTGGCTACTTCTGCCTAAACTATTTTGCTTATATATCCCTTCCACAACCCCAAGAAAAACAAAACACCGCATCCAGTTGCTGTGAGTGTATATGTATTGTTCAGTCAAGTCCTCAGAACAGTGCCAAGGACTACTTTCAGTGGACCTTGAGAGCTGGCTCCAAGTAATGGTTCTGAAATAGCGATAGCATCACTGCATTGATTTTCCATTCACCATACGAAGGGAGTAATAGTTTTAAAAAGGCACTTGTTTCTTGAAAGAAAACATCCAAAAAGGGCATGTCAAACTGAATTGCAAATGCTGCATGATGTAATTGTAACAAACGTTATTTGTCTAGGCATAATATTGCTTTTGCAAAAACAGATTATTGCTCCCATGTTTTTCTTCTGAGAGTAGAAATCCAGTAGATTCTTTCCCATTTTTCCAGCCCTTCCCCCATCATCATAGCTATTTTTAATGCTACCACAGTAATTTTCTGTTATTCAGCCTATAGATTTTGATGCTGGCAAGCATGTCCATTTGCTTGGGTCATGAAATTCAAGACTTTGAAAGCACAGACACGTGGGCAGGGAGAAGTGAACTGCATTACACCTCTGCTTTCATGCACATAATGCCTTAACTACCTTTGCCGAGTTACCACAAGAATCTGCTACATCCTATTGCCCCAAGTTTGTGTTTCGCTGTTCAGAGATAAAGGGCTCACGGTTTTCCTCAGGAACGAGAAACTTGTTTTCTCAGCATGTCCAAATCCTACGAGTTCAATGAGAGGGGTTTGAAGCTGGAGCATCTCTTTGATAGTGCACTGCACTTGGTAAAACCCCAATGTTTACCTGGGTAAATCCCGTTGTATTTAAGCCATGTAGTTCTAGAAAATAAGCTTGCTTGGAGTAGTCAGTTGTCCAATTAAAATTTAATTCTTTAAAAGGTATTGTAAATTCTAACTTGTGATCCGTGAAAACTATTACAGAGAGACAATTGCAGCATTTCTTTTATAAGACACTTCAAGTAATTTCAGTTAAATAATTACATAAGAAGGGGTGTTCTTTACAGAAGTAGCTTGATGAATATAAGCGCAGGAGTAGGAGCCAGGCTCCTCTAATTTTGTATCAGTTTTTCCACTGGGTCCTCCGCGGCCTTTGGCACGTCGCTAAATCTGTGTCTTTGTAAAAACAGCGATGGTACCTACCTACCTCACAGGGGTGTTGTGAGGGTTAGCTTATGCTTATAAAATGCATTGAGGATCGGAAATGCTATGTAAATATTAAATATTTTAATTTTAGTTCTGTGAGGTGTAAGATTTACTGTAATGAAAACAGAAGGTTTTTGTAATGATAAAGCCGTAGAGGCAGCGGCAGAATGGTGTTCTACGAGAATGGTCTCCTGCAGTCCAGTGCTGCTGGCTGTCTGTCATGGCTGCTTCAGTTACAATGGTGGTTTCTTCTTCGCTAAGACGTGATTCCCCACCACGGTGCCTCGGTTCTGCTCTAAACAGAAAAAACAGAAGGAGGACAGTTGTTAGGTATCCAGGCTTTGGTGCTGCTGCTTCTTTCAAGTGCTTCACGTGGTGGTAGGTTTATTGCTTTTTCTTTTTTAATGCTTTTTTGCAATGAACAAACATGAATTGTCTCTCCCATGTCTCTCAAGTTCCTCCCGCTGTCACTCGAGTTCTGCTCAGTGTAACTAGAGCCTGGTGGCAGTGATTAACACACAAAGAGCCAGCCCTCCAAAACCTCTACGTTGCTTCCAGTATAAAATCGTGCCCTCTGCAGTACATGAGATTAAAGCTCCCTAGCACAGATGATGAAGCAAATGGTGTGATTTGCTGTAGAGTCCTAAGCAACCACCTGTCTTTAAAAAATTAGGGGAAAAAAAGCAATATGAGATTTACTGGGGCTCAAGCAACTGAGAAATAAGATGTCCCTGGCCTGCCCTCCTCCTCAGTGAGTTAAAGCAAGTGCTGCTTTTTCATTTTGTCCCATTTCCTATCTTGCTTTTCATGTTCCTTGGGCCATTATAAAAGATTGGGAAGACTCTTCCAGCCTCAATGGAGGATCACACTTGTGCAATTTTCCATCTATTACTGCTCGATATTTGAAAATGATTTTAAAAAGCAAATATTCAGCCAAGCTTTCTAATAATACTGCTCAGCATGTTTGAATCTCTCACTGAACAATTCTAAATTTTATAATGAAGAAAATATCCCCTTTTATTTGTTCTCCTTGTGCAAAACGAGGAACTTCCATGCAGTAACCATGCAGTTTTAAGGCAATAAATGCTAGGACTGCTGGCAATCAAACGTGTAAATATTTAAATGTACAAGTCAGTACTATGTTGAGTTTATATATCATGAAAAGCAGGGATTGAAGTGCTAGTTAATTTCATGTCTTGTGTTACCAGTACAGTTGACGATACAAAGTTGCACAGAAATATTTCATAGTTTATTGCAACGAACCTTAGAAAGCAGCTATGGAGTCAGGCTGGATTTTCAGTTTTGAAATGAAATTTCATTTTTAAGATCCGTAAAGAGGAAGAGGATCAAAATGTTTTCCCCTAAGAGCTTTTATTTTGTTTTGGCCACATGTGATGTGTGTATTATTGTTTATCATGTTCCAAAGTCCCACCTGTGTCGAACCCCTGAAATAGCATTTGTGATCCTTCCTTATGGCAGGAGTGAGCAGAGGGCCGTTATGGAACTGGGAGCTAACCACAAGCAGGGGCTGTGTGAATGAGCAGACCTCTGGTTCAAGTTGCTGGAGAAAATTTAGATTAATATCAGCACTTAAGGGCATGAGTTTCAACAAAAAGAACCATGGTGGGTGTGGGTGTGTGAGGGGCGTAGCGCACCAGAGTGCCAGAGAGGTCCTAGAAGTGGCTGGGAACATAAGAACAAATTTACCTTCCCCCTCTCATTCTCCAAAATAATAATAATAATGTAATGGTGACTTTTCAGGCCTGCTATTGGTGGTGTCTGTATTCCCAGAAGGAATGCTGATTTCTGGGTCTCATATTTTGTGTGTAGATTTAATCTAAACGGTTCTGAGGATGTGTGGCATGGAAATGTTCACCAAACTTGTGTCTGTTCCCATGTAAATTACATCCAACTGTATGTTACTTTATGTATTTTGGAAAAGCTTGGTTACACGCAGCAGCTCCTAATGTTCTGTAATGTGATTATGTTTGGGAAAACTACAGCTACGCTGTTCTGTTCCTCTCTTCCTTTTGTGCATTCACACTGGTTTTTTAAGGAAGAAAAATTCTCAAATCCTGGAAGTAAAACTACGTGACAGCTGTGGTGTTGGCAGCTCACTGTAACCTTGGCCGTATGTATCACTGAAATTGTACTGGTTTCTAAAGTTCACTTACTGCAACCATACATTGATATTGGCCTGCTTTAGTTCAGTGACTCTTCTGGTGAAGGACAGGAACATCAAAGGTAATTTTGGGCAAGTCCCTGAAAACAGCTGGCAAGACTGAGAGCAGCAGCACATCCAAGAGCCTTGTGTGTAGAAAATGGAACTATTTTACCTTAAATACGAGGTCTGGAATAAACTTGAATGATTTGGGTACAAAACCTTTACTCATATTTGTTTGTGGAAATGTATGCAACACCCATTCATTTTTCCTTTAAGAAATTTCCATTTGCTTCAGTTGTGTTTGAAGTTAGTGGCTTTTTTGAAGTTTGTTTGGTTTTCCCTTCTAACGGCCATTGACTCTTAAAAAGACTGCTGGAGCAGTTTGGCTGCTGAGCAGAGGAGGAGGTCTGGAAGTGGGCACGAGGAGTAGGAAGTAAAAAGTTTGCAGCCTTTTATAGGGATAAGAAAGAAAAATCACGCAACTCTGTAAAAAGAAAAGCGAGTTCATAATGCACGTGTCAACATCTCATTACCCAGTGTCATCCCACAAGGATTAGTAAATGCTGCCCTACCATCAGCGTGGGGTTGTTTTGGAATTGTGTGATACGATACAATCAGCGTGAGGTTTGTTAGTTATATAATGGAATCTTTTTTATTTGGGAGACATTTCAGGCAAATCATCTCCAGCAAACACTGAAGTACCCGTTGTGTCTGCTGTGTAACCACCGTTCTTCTGCTCCTATCTCCGAATCTCATGGCACAACCGTTCTCACTTTAAACCTATCAGCTGTTACCAGATTGATTTTGCTGATACCGTGTTGTCTTTGCAAGTCCAAAGAAGGCAGCAGCTCTGTGTGATGTGCTCCCTTTCCCTTCCCATTGATGTCTGTCCTGTCACTCACAATTGGTTTGCTGTAACTCATTGCTGTGGATTTCACAGTTTGGGTTCATGATGTATTCAGGTCGCGTCCAATCTGTCACCATGCTGTTTACCACATCACTATAGACTCTCACCAGTGCTTGACTTGAAAGGTTCCTCCATAACTCGGGGATAAGTTGGCAAGACATTGCCTTTAGTTTTAGTACCGCACCAATACCTGTAGTGCTGCTTTGCTCCCATGATGCTTGCTGTAACAGAACCAAAGCCCATCGCCACACTTTGGAGTCTTTAGGAAGACACTGATGTCCTCTCACAAGACCAGCACTCCTCTGGGGAAGGCTGGCATTCTGCCACTGTAAGGAGAGACTGTTCCGAAGTACTTTCTGCCTGCTTGTAGGCTCTTATGCACTTTCATGGTTTAACAAACTACTGTTAAAAATGTACTGTAACATGGAATTTTGATAAGCGCACATGTATGTAAACATTTCACTCAGCCTCAGGAAAGCTGGAAAAATTAGATACCTGTTTTGTATCTCGGTTGTTTGTTACCTACATCCTTAAAAATGGACAGATAATGTGTAGATGCTATGAGTGTAACTGTTGTGTGAGAGACTGGTATGGTCTGCAGGAGGAGGACAGCGTCATTTTAGTCTAGGGACAGAGAATGGTGTCCTCTTATTTTTCTGAAACATATATACACAAAATCTGAATTGGACCTGCAAAAGCAGTGATAAAACCCATTTACTGTTCAGGAAAAATATGTTTTCTGTCATAAAAGCTTGTTTCTGTTTTCTTCCTTCTCAAGAAGCGTATGTGAAAGAAGTATGGAGGTATGTGTAGGACAAACTGTAAAACCGCTGCTGTACATAATGTTTGCTACTTGACTGCATTTTCTGTTCCACTTTAATTTTACTGGTTTTGCTAAATATATTTTATATATTTTCCTTCCTGCTTCTTGTGATGGCAGAGTGATTGCATCTTTTGGGGGGAGAAACAAAAATGAATGTGAGAAGGCTCTAGCCACAAAGATCCATCAAGTTAGAATGTCAGTATATATATCTCATAACTTCTTCTGTTGAGAAGTACGGCACAAATTGGGGACAATGTGGCATAGTAAAATCAATTGATATATAGAAAGTACAGAGGTAATGGTCATCCCATGTCGGGGTGGGTGGTTGTTTTGTTGTTTGATTGATTTTGTTGTTTTTTAAATGGATGCTTTCCTGTGTGACCTACTGCATGAACCTGCGTTAGCAGCAGGTTGGAGTGGATGACATCCAGAGGTCCCTGCTAGCCCCTGCAATTTTGTCATCATCTAAAATCCATTTAAAACATCAGTGCCATTAGATTTCCCCCAAATGCTTTTCCATCTGAGGTCTGTAGCCCTCTTTGTGGTCCATGAATTATGTGCTAGGGCTCTACAAGGCCTGATAAAAGAGAAGTCATCGTGATCGCATGCAATATTTGCACATCCGTGAGAGAGAATTGGGAATCCATAAATGTGCTGAGGTTGAAACCTCCTTCCTACTGCACTGAAAATTCAGAGGATCACTGAGAGCTCCTAGAAAGCCGACAGTAACCTGTGCTATGGGGACCAGGTGATCTACACTGAGTACCCCACTGGTAGAGCATGCTGTGTTCTGTGTCTGCATCACTAGAAGCAGTCTGTCTATGTTTAAATACTGCATGCTTGGTTGTCTTCCAATTTAAATGTGCACTTGGTTTGCCATTGCTAAAAATGTCAATGTTTTTGGGAAAATAGCTATTAAGCATGACTTCCAACAGTAAAGACAAAATATGATGGACTACAAAATAAGCCTTAACATGAAAACACAAAATCCGGATTAGCAGCAAGTGGCTATTGCTTTCCAGTGTATAAATTGTTTTTTAAAAACTGCTGTGTGCTTTGGTCCTGAGCTGCTCCAACACAGAGCACTTGCTGATGTGTCAGTAAAGCAGCAGTGGTCTGAATGGTCAGACAGAAGTCTGAAAGATGTCCACGTCACTGCCGTGTTTCCAAGAAAACTGTCTGTGACTGACAGGGCAGGGGTAGATAGCTTACCTTTGAACACCTTCCTGCAAAAAAAAAAAAAGGATTAAGAAACAATAAAGCATATACAATAAATATATTGTAGGGTTCACATTACTGGTGTTCCCACACTGGTGGCTGGTTTACTCTCATGTCCCAGAGAAGCAGTTCTGCAAGACACAACCTCTTTTCCTTTGCAAAGGATTATTCCAGCATCTCCGCTGTCCTGCCATCGTCACCTATCACAGGTTCAAGCAGCTCCAAGCTGTGCCTTTGCTCCAAGCTGTGCCTTATAGCACAGTCAAAATGCTGCTGCCTGCCTGCCCCCAGGCCTGCAGAGCTGTGCGTGATGTCTGTGATCCTTTGGAAAGGAAGAGCCATCAGAGCCAGACCCATCAGATGTGGCTGCACAGCCTCCTTTACCCTTCCATTCTTCAATTCTATCAGCCCTCTGAGCACTTTTTTTTTTTTTCACCTAAAACAAAGCTATGGAATGCAGCACACAGTCAGGTCCCTGTCCCTCAGTGTTAATATTCCTCCTCAGCACTGAGATGGCGGTGTGCTGCCGCAGGGCCGGAGCTGAGCCCTCCAACACTCAGCAGAACACTGCGTATCGGAGCGCTCCAGCAGTGCATCAGAACAGGAGCGCCTCTGGGCACATCCAGCTCTGGAGACGGCCGTGCGGTTTAATGCGGCTCATCTTTAAGCTGTAAATAGTTCAGTCGAGGTGAGGCTGCTTTAAAGCCTCTTGGAGCACCGGAGTTGCGGGAAGAAGGGCTACGAGTGCGCCTGCAGAGCAAGGCAGTCCCTCCGCCAGCTTCAGGCCGCGCTCTCCTACTTCCGGCACACCGCCTGGGCGGCATGCGGGGCCTCATGTCAGAAAGGGCGGGAAGGGGCGGGCAGAGCAGCGCCAGGCACCGCCCTCCGCCAGCGTAGCCCGGTAGGGGGCGCGCGCCCCTCGGCCCACACGGCCGCGCGCGGCGCTGGGGAGGGGTGAGCCGGGGTGCGCGGAGGGATCTGTCGGCCGGTGAGTGGCAGCGGGGCGGCGAGTGCTGCGATCCGCCGGTGTGCGCGTCCGCCCGCCTCTCGTCCACCATGAGAGCGGGCGGGGGCCGGGGCCGGGCCGGCGTTCCTCCCGCGGTGCCCGAGGACATGTGCGGGCCGTGGGGCGCTGCGAGGCCGTGGGACGGCGTGGGAGCGGCTGCCCGCGCCCGGCACGTTAATGCGAGGCGAGGAGGGGGCGGGCGGTGCAGGACGGAGGTCGTACGTACGGAGCGATCCCCTGCGCTTCTCCAGCGCGGCTGTCCCGCCCGGCCGCGCTCTGCAGGCCGCCCGCCCCGTTGCAGCCTCAGCACGTGGGTGTGGGACACGGCTCTGCACGGCTGTTTGGTCACAACCCCAGGCAATCCTACAGGCTTGGGGAGGAGTGGCGAGAAAGCTGTCTGATGGAAAGGGACCTTGGTGTTCTGATGGACAGTCGGCTGAATGTGAGCCAGCAGTGTGCCCAGGGGGGCAAGAAGGCCAATGGCATCCTGGCTTGTATCAGGAATGGTGTGGTGAGCAGCAGTGGTGAGGCCTCACCTCGAGTACTGTGTTCAGTTTTGGGCACCTCAGTACAGAAAGGACATGGAGGTGCTGGAGCAGATCCAAAGAAGGGCAGCAAGGCTTGTGAAGGGCTTGGAGAATATGGCCTGCGAGGAGAGACTGAAGGAACTGGGGCTGTTAGGCTGGGGAAAAGGAGGCTGAGGGGAGACCTTATTGCTCTCTTCCAGTACCAATACCAAGAAAAATGCTTACAGCAAGAGCGGGGCTGGTCTCTTCTCACTGGTGACAGATGACAGGACGAGAGGAAATGGCCTCAAGTTGTGCCAGGGTAAGTTTAGGTTGGATATCAGGAAAAACTTCTTTACAGAAAGGGTTGTTAAGCACTGGAATAGGCTCCCCAGGGAGGTGGTTGAGTCACCATCCCTGGATGCGTTTAAAATCCATTTGGATGTAGTGCTCATGATTTAGCAGAGGGTTGTTAGGGTAGTTTGGCTAGGTTGTGGTTGGACTTGGTGATCTTTATGGTCTTTTCTAAGCTGAGCTATTCTATGATTCTATGAAAAACATATTAGTCAGCAAATGTTGGAATTATTAAGGGAAAGAGAGGGAATGTGGCAGAGAACATCTTGAAACCACAGTATAAGTGAATGATCACCTTTATCTTAAGTGCAGCATACAGCTGCAGTTCCTCCATCACAGACAGGGGTGTGTGAGAAGAGGTGAATGAGGGTTAGTGAATACTGGAAAGCTCTGCTGAGGGACAGGAGGCAGGAGCTGTGGGGGGAGCAGCCCACGCACGGCTGTAGAGTGGTGGGGCTGTATGAGGTGGGGTCACACATCAGTTCCTTCCCATGCGAGAAGTGCCTGCATCTAGTGGATCCGGTAGCCATGTTCACTGCAAGAAGAGGTGGGGTTTCATAATGTGGAACTTGCTGCTGTGGGATATTATAGATCACTTTATGTGTATTTAAGGATACTGGGCAAGGGTCTGTTAGAGAACTGCATTCACAATAAATCACTTCAGCCAGAAGTCCCCTTCATGGAGAAAGATTATAGACCAGGCGAAGGCAGAGTGGGTGTCACCTCTGCTTACTTGCCTTAATCTCACTCTTTCCAGGACAGCTGGTTCTGGCTGTCTTCAAGATACTTCAAGAACTGTCAGTATCAACCCTTGTCTGAACTAGTGAAGCTTCTCTTTTGAACCTCTTGCTGTGGATGTTAATGAAAGTTTTCCAGAGATCCCAAAATGGAGCTGTTTTTGGATTGTGAATGCCCCAGGTTCACATCACCTTCTTGTCCCTCCTTCCTTCCCAGTTCTGTTTTGTATGCAGGTTTGTCAGGCCTTCTTTTCTGATGTCTCCCCTCCTGGGATCCCCCTCAGTGGCTGTTTGATGCTACTGGGCCCCAAAGCCTTGCAGCTGCTTGACAAACATCCCAGATGTATGGGGAGTTTTGTTTCACCTTGGGAAGACCCTATGAAACAGATGCACATATGGCTTAGCATCTCTCAGTTTCTTCTGGCTGCACCATGCTAGGAGGATTGTTGTGTTAGGTTACTTTGGCTGCTGTATTTAATACGCTTTGTCCTGTCAGCCCCTCTTGTGAAATTTGGCATTTTTGTACATTTGGCAGTGCTTAGGTAACTTGTCAGATCCTTGAGCAAAAGCTGAGCTTTCACTAAATTGCATTTCAGATTTAAAGATCTGAACACTTCAGAGGAAAGGTCCTTTCTGTGTCAAGGTGATTTCTGTTTGGAACAGGACCGCTCAGAGAAGCCTGCTGCCCTGCGGGCCTGCTTGGCTGCCTGCCGCTAGTGGAGACCTGGGCCTTGGATCCTTGCATTCAGCGGCTGGAGCATGAACAGAGCCCCTTGTTTTTCAGGTAGCAAGGCACGTGTCCAGCTCTGGAGTAACTTCTGTCCCCTGATGGAGACTTGTTCACCTCCAGCCACCTCTCCTGATGCTGTATCACTGCCCAGGTTTTCTTGGCACATGTTTCATATGTCATCAGTGACAGGCTCTGTGCCTCAAATGCTTGGGTGGCTTGGGAAAAATACTGCTATGTTTTATTCAGTTGCACACTGGTCTTAGATCTGTGCTATACTAGAATAGTCTTTTCTGAAGTTGCGAGTGTACATTTTATATTCTTGGTAAGAGACTGCAGGAGCTAACAGCATCCTTCCTCCCCTCACAAAGGTTAACAGCACCAGTTCCCAGTGGCATTAATATTCCTTGGCCTTCCAGTAGTCTTTCCTTCCTCCCTTTAGTTAAGGGACATTTATTGCAATGAGATTACTTCTTCAGGGTACCATAAAGGGTGAGTACTGGAAACTGGCAGAGCAGCCACCTCTGCTCTGCATGCATCATACAGTATTTCTGCATTACACAGATGATAGGGAAGCCTGACCTGCAGCCACGAGTTGGGTTGAACTTCCTCTGGCAGAAAAGTGGTAGTTAGTCAGCTGTGGTGCAGTCTGGAGCTAAAAGTTCTGGAGGAGCAGCTGCCTGCTTTAAGAGAATTTTTGAGGTAGCTTCATAAGGATGTGTCCCACCTTGTGCTGCCTCCTGAACATCCCTCCTGAGTGGTGCTGTGGCTCTGGAAGGATCTGACTGCATCTTTTGTAGTTGTGGGGTAAGCAGTGATGCATGGACATGGAGCCTAACCTAGCTGGGTGAGTGTGAGTTCCCAAGCTTCTGCTGTAGGAGCACAAGCACATCTGTGCACAGGAGCTGCGCTGTATCTCACAGAGTGCTGGTTTCCAGATGTCTGTATGTTCCTAACTATGGATGGACCAAATGTACTGGGGCACAGAAACACTATGAAACCCCTTAGGAATTTTTGAGTGAGTTAATTTTTCCACAGTGTTCCTTCTGACTTTATTTTGTCTCTAGGGCTTAGCTGTGTAAAATTAGAGTTTTCATACATGAGAGCTGGAAACCAGCGTTAAATTGTACAGTATTGCTCTGTAGATGAGGCAGTGGAGTCTTCTGTGCTGCTATTTCCACTTGGCATTATTACCTCTTTTTTGTTGTTATTTTTTTTAGAGGAATTTTCACACAGAAGGGGTGCATCCACCCAAACAGCTCAGCAGCTGGCAGGGGCTCAGCTGTGCATGGACAGGGCTCTGCAGGCACCTTCCCCTGTCCTGCAAGCTGTGGGGTGCAGTGTGTGGTGTTGTGGTGCACTCCCTCTGCTCAGTCAGTGGGTCAAGCTGCCCCTTTGGAGGCCAGCAGCATTCACATAACAGTAAATCAGACTTGACACATTGCTTTAAACGTTGTATTCCTGTTGATCGTGCTTAGAGGCACTGTGGGTTCCTCTGCTTCGTGCCATCCTTCCTCAACTTTCAGGGCTGTTTTTGGACTTGAGAGCAGCAATGTGTGGGACGGCTGTGGAGGGTTTCAAGTAGTAGTGCCTCCTGATCACTTGAAGCCAAAGGAATTTACAAGTCTTGTTCTCATAAACTCGCTTACTGTAATAGTTTTATAATGCAGTTCATGTGCATAAAAACATCTTCATGCTGATGGCCTAATTCAGTCAGTCAGTGTAGACAATGTACGTTCATTCATCCAGGCTGGATGTGGCTCTGGGCAGCCTGGCCTGGTGGTTGGCGACCCTGCACACAGCAGGGGGGTTGAAACTAAAATGATTATTGTGGTCCTTTTCAACCCAGGCCATTCTGTGATTCTATGCTTCAGAAAAGTGTTTCAAGTTTTGGAAGTGTTCCAAATAGATGGACCTCATGATATTTCTGCCATGTGTTCCGAGTTACCTTTCCTTGCAGCCTCACAGTTAATTGCTGCTTGGTTCCTGAAGCATTACTACGCAAACCAAAGGGAAGATTGCTAAAAAATAGAAGTAGAAAAAAGATGCCTCTACTTGTATGCCTGCCCTTCCACCAAAACAACAGGTCTTAGCTTCTGTCGAGGAGGATTTCATTTCATGTGTATTGATCAAGTCTTTGCAAAGGCCCAGATGGGCTCATTGAGCATAAAATCAAAACTTCAGCTTATGACTTAAGAATTGCAAGTTTGCATCTGTTTCAGCTTCCTAGCATCAGAGCATAGATGTGTGCTTGCTTTAGGAATAACAGCAAACCAGATTTCTGCATGGGTGACACACTTAATTAAAGAGAAGGTGTGAGATGAAAAGTAATTTGCAACGCCTGTCCCAACAAAAAATGTTCTTGTACAGGGCCACGATGCGTGTTGGCAATCTGTGGTGTCAAGAAGAAGAAACAGAAGGAAGTGTTGTGTCGTTCGAGGTGGCTGGCTCCAGCATCCCTCCATCCACCCATCCATCCCTGCAGGAGGCGGGCGATGGGCTCTGTGTCGCAGCACCCCTGTGCTGTGCCCTGTGCCGCCACAACAGCACGGCAGTTGCTGTAGTGTGGAGGTGAGCTGTGGAGTGTTTCAGCAAGCAGTGAGAGACGGAGTTCTAGGAAATGTCCTGAAAGCTCTGCAGGAGCACACAGCGCGGGGGGAAGAGCAAAGCGAGAAGGCTGTGAGCATTGTGAGCCAACGATGGAAGAAATGTGAAGCAGCTGTAGTTCAGGTGAAGCGTACTTCTCCCTGGAAGTTAGCTGTGGTTCAGGTGGCACGCGTTGCTGCGGGACCTCTGACGTGCACGGCTCCTGCCCAAAGGAAGGGGCACATCTGCTTTGAGTTCTGTTGAAGTCATTGCACGTATGAGTTCGCGGCCCGAGTGCAGAGGAAATTCGTTTCTTAAGAGAATGAACTCGAGTTTCGCAGGCCGATTGGTTTCTGCTTGTCACCGTCGCTCCACGAGGTGGCGGTGCCTCTGCTGGGAAGGACAGGAGGCAGCAGTGCTCAGCTCCTGCCCGCGGGGCGCTGAGCGGCACGGCGGAGGCACCCGGCTGTCAGATGTCTGGCAGTGGCTCTGCTTGGTCGTTTGTACCTCGTCCTTCTGACATGAGCTCTGTCTGTGTTGGGCACACAAGTCGTGCAGTGTTAGCTCATCAAAGCATCCTCTCGAGCATCTCGTCTGCTTCAGGTTTGTAGCGTACAGAGGAGTCTTGTTACCGTGTGGGAGGTGAAGCCGGGTGATCCTCGAACACTGGTTTATTCATTTGGAGTCAAAATTGTGACTTTACAACATGGCAAGAAATGATTGGTAGCTATCCTTATGTCTAGGAGGGGGGGTAAATATTCCAAAGGATTTGCAACATCCATTAAAGCTTTTGGGTTTTTTTTTCAGCAAGCTGATACAAAATCAGTGTTTGGATGCAGGGTATGCAAAGTGTCATGACAACATCCCTATAAAAATACAAGCCACTTCTGTGTTGTGCAGAAAAGACAGCTCCTGTATTCTCTCTGGAGACACACTCTTTGCATTCTGCCTCTGACTGATTTAAAGCTGCTAAGCAAAGGGAGCATGCTGTGCCCTGTAGGAGGCTTTCCTAGTTAGCTGTCAGACTGAGCCCGTGGTGTCAGGAATGTTGTTTTTTTGCCTTGGGAAAGCAGGCTGTTATTAAAAGCTTCCACCATTGAAAAGGGTTAATATATATATATTTTTTTTTCCCTCTGGGCAATGTCTAGGAAAATGGATGATGATGATGATGACGTTCCCCAGCTTTCATCCCATACATTGGCTGCCCTCCAGGAGTTCTATTTGGAACAGCAGCAGAGAGAGGGCATGAAGACCTCCCAAGGGTTTAATCAATATTCTGTTGGCTCCATAGAAGAAGACTGGGTAAGAAACTAACCTGCAGCGAATGAGGCACGTTGGTTTCACCAAGCTTTCTTTTGTGGCTAGATAATAAAAAGGCGAACACTCGAGGTGTTCCTAGAGCGGCCAGGCTGTTTGTGGATGTTAACACTGTAGGGTTATTCACTTTAAGTCAATTCAATTACGTGAAGAACGGGAATAAAGTTCCAACAGAATCATCTGTGCCCTCTGGAGACTGAACTCCAGCCTGGTGTGTGAGGGCAGTGAAGATTGTTCTCTGGGTTTGAAACAACACAGTGTAACAAGAAGGAATGTGCTTTCCTTCCACATGTATTTCTGCTTGTGTTTATTTTTTTAGTTGTGTGGGTGGATGGGTGGATGCCTTGCTGCATTTTTTTATCTGACTTTCGTCTCTGAGTTTGTTTTTTTACTCCTTCTGTTTCTGACCTCATTTGGTACTTTTATCCTTTATTTCCTTCTACATTGTCATTTTTCAAGTTTTTTTTTTTTTTTTTTTTCCTTTTCCATTGAACTAACTCAATTTAAGCATGTGTTTATTTTGCACTTCTGCATATTGGGTTTGAACTAACCCTGCCAATGATTGGTTCTCCTGCTACCGTAGGTAAGTGGTTTAGAAAACACACAGTGCAAGCTGCCTGCTGTTTGTTCTTGTTTTTCAGAAGTAAAAAGCTTCTTTAGAACATATCACCTTTGTAGTTTCTGAACCAAGAAGTTGCAATGGATTTGGGTTTTTTTCAAATAGGACCCTCAAACCAATTGTTCACAATCAGAAGATACGGTGTTGCTTATAATTGTGCATTATTTTTCTCAGCAACTGAGCCAGTTTTGGTACAGTGAAGAGACTGCATCGTGCCTGGCTAGTGAAGCGATTGTGGCAGCAGGAAAAGGTGGCAGGTAGGACTTAATAGCTACCTTGTAGGTTTAGTGTGTCTCTTCTGTAATTGTTCCATTTGTGCAGAGAGAGAATGCAGTGTAATTCATTACTTTTTGTACCTTGTCTTCCTTTGCTGGAGTTGTTGCAGAAATGCCTTGCCATTTCTTAATCAGTAGTTCCTATTGAACTTGTTCTGAATTGCAGTGAATGTTGTAGGCTCTGCCGGACAGAATCATAGAATCCATAGAGTTGGAAGGGACCTTTAAAGGCCTTCTGATCCAACCCCTGCCGTGAACCATCAGGAGCTCAGAGCCCTGTCCAACCTGACCTTGAATGTCTCCAGGAACGTGGCGTCCACCACCTCTCTGGGCAACCTTTGCCAGTAATAGAAGTTTACTGTGGATCTTTTTTTCTTTTTTTTCCCCCTAAGAAATACAATGAGCTCCAGAGCACATTAATGACTTCTGATTTCTTTTTTCTATTTTCATACATTTCTGCAGAACAGATGGAAAAACTTTTCCCTCTTAGTTCTTCAAGGATTTTCATCTGAAAATGAGTTTTCAGATTACCTGGGGCAAATGTTTAAGATGTTTTCCCACAGCAGCTCTGAGAACTTACAGAATTTTCTTTGTTGTAATTATTTTTGTTGCCTTTTGAACTCAACATTTTAATATTTTATGTGTCTTTTTCAGGATAGCCTGTGTCAGTGCACCCAGTGTGTACCAGAAGCTGAAAGAACAGGATGGCACAGATTTCTCCGTGTGTATCCTGGAGTATGACAGAAGGTTTTCTGTGTATGGAGAAGAATTTATCTTCTATGATTACAACAACCCTTTGAACTTACCTGAACATCTCCTGCCGCACAGTTTTGACATTGTAGTAGCAGATCCACCCTATCTGTCCGAGGAGTGTCTTCAAAAAACTGCAGAGACCATCAAATACTTAACAAAGGGAAAGATTCTGCTTTGCACAGGTATACTTAATAAAAATATGTAGATCTCCAGTAAGCTGCTCTTCTTCTGTCTCTAAAGGCAGACGTATTCAAGTGAGAAGAGTCCCAACTCAGTAATACTAATCTATAGGTAATTCTGGGAAGAATTTATGTCCAGAAGAGGGTAAGCTTGTACTGCTCTAGTTCTGCATTATTTTTCATTGAAGATACGTGTGTTTTAACGGTTAAAATCTGTACCTTTTTCTTACTGAGTTATGAGTTTTACTGAATTATTGAAGAACTGTTGAGATCACCCTGCAAAGCTCCAAAATATTTTTTTCTTGTAAAAGAGATGTTTTCTAAAATTGAAATGACTGAAATTCTGGCTGTGACAAACAGAGGTGCGACTTACTGTTGAAATTCTGATTTCCTAAGCATGTCTGTAGCTGCAAGTTTTCAGCTGCTGAATTTAGCAAAATCTAAGGTAAACTAAATAGAAAGACAAGTAGGTTAGCATGGCCTTTGCCTGGTGAAGTGGGATGGTTTCAGCTAAGTCTTCAAAAGAAAAATGAGAAAAAGACAACTTTTTTCTTTTTCTTTTCCGTATCAGCTGCTCCTCGCTGGTAAATATAGCAATTGCAGTGTGAACGAGCACTGGAAAATTCTGCCATTGGTTCAAATAACCAATCAAATTGGGCATTGAAATGCAGGAGGAGGAATTAAAAATCGGTGATTACAGCAGTGAAACTGGAAGACTTACTGAGTGCATTTGCAGAGCCTTCTTCATGAAGATGCACTCAGTAGCTTTAAGAAGCTACGAGCATCTGCCTCGGCTGAAAGCTGTAGCCTTACAATAAGACATCTGAAGACATTCAAGAAACTTTTGCAAAACAAAAACCAAAGGACAAAAACCCTCTGTATGTACAATTCTGGGCAGTCAACCAAGTAGGCAAAACAGAGAAAAATTAAATAACACGTGGACATAGAGTCTACTTCTTTGTTTAATTGTAAAAGACAGTCATGCATAAAACTAGTTCTGAGATATTTATTTTTTTCCCTAAAAAGGGTAAGTGGGCCTTCAGTTTACACGATTTGACAAATACTCTTCAAGGAAACGATTTCTCAGCGTGGAGCCATAAATATCACACTGTGGTTTATTTAAATAAAATAGTATGTGTAATCTGTTTGCATTTCCCATGCTCCCCACCATGAAATTTCTCTGCCACGTAGCAGAAAGATGGAGTTTACATTTCTCTTTTCTGTGAAAGGGGCACTGATCTTACCCCTCTCCCTATTTTCAAGAAACTTTGAGGATGTTCTTCCATTCTTTCATGCTTAAATAGCCCAAAACTTCAGCTGTTGAAGAGACAAAGTGACGGTGCAGCTGTTAGTCTGTTCCCTAGAGAAAAAAGAGGCAGGCAATTGGGAGGAGTTAATAAAAAGTCCAAACCTTCTGATATTGTTACTGTTTTCTCACCAACTACCCATTATTTTTGCTAGGTGCAATCATGGAGGAACAGGCAGCAAAGCATCTTGGTGTGAAGATATGCAAGTTTATTCCAAAACACTCTCGAAATCTAGCTAATGAATTTCGATGTTATGTGAACTATGCTTCTGGACTGGACTGATTCTTGGGAGAAGATCTGGAACTTTCTCAGAAGATCTTTTTCAATCAAGTTACTTTGTATTTTTTTTCAGTGACTCCACAATGCTGAAACGTTCCACTCCACTCCAAGCAGTATTTTCTGGGCTAGAAGTAATCAACACAGGATGATAGTGTTTCTCTTTTAAATGTGTAAGCATTTGCAAGCATTGTTTACCTTGCTTGTTAGGTAAGTGGGGACACAAACAGTGCAGGTTCTGCATAATGGAAACCTCTTTGTTAGAGTTCCATTCCAACCAGTAGTTTTTACCGTTGGAGTACTTTTCTGTGATCTCTCTGAAATGATTTTAGCTGGTTGGCCTCTAACACCACGTAGGTGCTTGCCTGACAGACATCAGAACTGTCAGCTGTGTCAGAACTGATGACTTGGGAGCTAGCGGATGATTGAAAGAGCATGAATATTGGTCTCACCTTTCAGAGCTGTTTGTTCTGAACATGATGTGTTCAGATTCATTACCCAGCAGGCTGATATTTTTATAAAGAATAACTAAAGAGAAAACATATCTCCTTATGGGTAGGTCTCTCCAGTTGCTTTTTATAATAATCAAAGATTTGCCAACTAAGATAAGACCTATTATCTATTGTTGTCACCAGAGTGGCTTTAAAAAAAAATAAATGCAGTGGTTGTTTCACCTTTTATAAAGGTTTTTCAAAAATCCAGACTTTGTTTTTGTAGACGATGAGATCTATTTTGTCATCAGTTGTCACCATGTAAACTTGTGTATGTGTGTCATGCTTGAAAAAAGTCATGTTAAACATCTCTTTGCAGCAGTACAGTGCATTTATTTTGCAATACAGAATAAACATGAGCAACAAAAACTGATTAACTTGAAAAACAAAGGAATACCCAACTAGACTTTTGTATTCACTAGCTAAGCTTATCTCTAAATGTTGTTATAAACCTCACGTCTCCTTGAGAAAATCACAGTAAGGATTCACCCCCTAGACAGAGCTTTACTTTCATTAAGAATCCTACATGTAAGTCAGGTAAAATCAGCCTAAAATATGAAGTAATTAATAAAAATGCCATACATCAGCCAGTTGTCGAAATTAGTGCTTCAGACCATGTCCATGGATTCTCTTTGAATTACTCCTATTGCTGGCTAGGAATTACTGCTTGTGTAGTGGCATGACTCACATATGTGCATTAAATCTTGAATCGCCGTGGATCTGATTAAATACGGTGCCTGCATTTTCATCGATTTCAATATCAACTTAAAGATAACTTACAGATATATCAAGATTATAGCTCCAAGAACAGGTCTTTTTTTCCTGAATGCTGATTTTCATCTTGGTCTTCTGTCCCACAGACAGAAGTGTTAGGAGTAGAACAGAAATTGTTGGATCTTAAAAAGCTGACGAGGTATAACGTTTGGTAATGAACTTCTCTTGTTTCTAACAGGCAAATGTTAAATTCTATATAAAAGAGTTTTCAAGCTGTATTTCAAGCAATTTCTGTCAAAATAGATGCTGCATTAAAAAAACTTTAGGATAGATGGGATTGTTGATAGCAGGACTCTTTTAGAGCCAGTTTTCTTTAACCTCTTGGCTACACTACTGATGTGTTTTTGGGTGAAAGCTGGTTCATGAAATCCAAGGCACTCCAAAGTTTTTATCATCAATAAATACACCAAACAAAATATATGTGCTTATCTTTGTATAGCATATTAGATATTGGATTTGTGTAGAAGGCTAAAAGAAATGCTGCTTCTAGAAAATGAAGCACCTAAGTATTAGAAAATCTATTTTATGAAAGGGATAAGCTTAATTATTCTTTTGAGGCAAGAATTCTAATAACATAGAGTTTGTACTCATCTTCCTGTGGATTTGTGCTGTTTGGATGCAGATTGTCCCATCTGGTAGAGTAAACAAATGTGCAGAAATATTGTAGATGGAATATTTTTACAGTGCTCAGAGAATCGTGCTTCCCAAGTTGGAGGTAAAACTGGATTCTAAATACTCTTCCCAAGCCACTCTTGCTCTCCTCTCTGCTTTCCAACAGATCTGTTCATGTCCTAAGACTTTTCCCCCATGTTTTTTTGTCAGCTGCTTCCCCACCCTTTACAGTGCTCCTGAGATTCTTGGCACCAGTTTTCTTTCTTTCACTCCTGTTGATTTCTGTCACAGGACTGCTAATGGATACTATCAGAACAATGGCTGTGTGGTAGAGGAAGAGCTCAGCAAGGCTGATCCAAGAGTTGCTGCATGCCTATGGCCACTACCTGTCAAACCAAGTGATGTCCCTTCTGTTAAGCCCAGTAATACCAGAATTCTCTGTGAAAATTCCTGCCCACAGGTGACACACAGCTGGGGTTAGCTGTTTTCCAGGAGCCTGAGCCATTGCTGTTACGTGACCAGTTTGAAAATAAGACAGCAAAGCAGTGTTAAACATGTAGGCATTGGCATAAATCACAGCTGTGAACTGTTTTGTGTTTATTATCATGCCAACTAGATAGAAGCAATGCAATATGAAGCAACTCCTGAAACTTTAACTACACCGAGGCCTCAGATGGGACAGGTACAGCATGGCTGCCAGAACTGATTATATTCTTCCCTCCTGCCCACCTGAATTAGAATGCGCTGCCCAAATACAAGCTTTACATATGTTGCTGCTTTGTAGTTAATGTCTTTCAGTTGTCTCCTTCCCTTTGCTAAATCTGTCTTGCTGGGCTCTCTTACCACAGTATTAAAAGGTAACTTTGCTAACTTCATCAGAGACCCATTTCTTTTTCTGAAAAAAAGTACAACTTTGAGAACCAAGAAACGTTGTACCAAGAAACCCAATTTGCCAAATAACTGCTGCCTCTCACACATTGGCCAGACAGCTTTGAAAAGAGGCTCTGTGAAGATGCGTGACTGCAAATGAGTTTTGCAGTTATTTTTTTGTAGATGCAGTCCACAGAGCAGCCCATTATCCACCGGCTTCTTTCTCCCAAAGCTGGTGAGGATGGGCAGCTGCCCAAGCAGAGCTTGACTGGTGGCATTCACAGCATTCATCAGTGATAGGGTGGGAACTATTTTTCCTGTATTTGTTTATGGGGAAGTTGCTGTGTTTCTGAAGCCACGAAAGTCTGTAGTGAATTTGTACTTTGTGCCAATGCAGTAAGTTATGTAACAGCAAGCATCTCTTTTCTGGAACAGGATTGTCAGTGTCATGTAGTGCTTGGCTAGCTTTATTGCAGGTCTCTCATGGATTACTTCTCTCTTGGTGAAGCTTTCAACATGAAGCCATTCTTCCAATGCTTCCAAGGCAGACGTGCTGCAGCCTCTGAGCTGCGGCAGCAGCAGGACCTCTTGGTGCCACTCAGCCATGTGCAGTACACCGTGTGACTCCTGGCAGAGGAAACCTGGCATCGTGCACGGGCACATGAAGGGGCAGGTACCATGGCTACCTGCATCGTATCACATGACAGATGAAGCTTTCATTAAACCCTAATTGGCATTAAAAGTGTTGTGCTCATCTCGGAGTCACACAGCCAGCCAGCTTCGTGCCTTCGCCCCTCAGCCCAAGTGGGAAGCACCCGCTGATGCTGCTGCTCCACTTCTCCTCATGCTGTGCTGCAGAAACAAGTGGTAGCTCACACCACTCAGCAGCAATACGTGCTGATCTCCCTCCTATAGCTACAGCTGCTCCCTAATCCCAGAGAAATTAACAGGCAGTTATATGTTCCGAGAGCATGTAATCGCCTTCCTCCCTCTTCCCCTTACTGCTGGCAATCTTGTGCTTATTTGCAGCTGCAGGCCACTGCCTGGTTATGCAAACACCTTCTTGGAATGACGGGCCAGTAAACCAAAGCAAGCATCTCAGGATTTTCTCAGCCTTCCTGCATGATATGAATTTTCCAATGTATCTTAAGTGATACTACAGAGAAGAAAATAATTCCTTTACCACGGATATTGTTCCATGTTTTGTGGCTCCTAATGCATTCTAGGGACAACCTCCTTACAGGAGAAGATTTTCCTGACACAACAAAAATTTTCTCAAATCAGCCACAGCTGCCAGATAGTTTCAGCTTTGAATTGTTCGCGTTTATTGGGCCTGGAGTTGGTCCAATGAGGCATTTCGTGTCTGCCTTCTGTCAATAGTTTGTAAACCTTGAAGCAACTCCAATGGACTTCCCTCCCCCCGTGCAAATTAAAGGCAAGGCCACAGCAGCTGTAACCAGAGGGCTAAAAGCTGGAAAATGTCACACCACAGCTGAAGTCCAACTGATATAAATCCACAATGTGATGAAATCTTAAAGAAAAGGAAAAAAAAATCCAAATAAATGCAAATTACATTTAATACTCAAACTTTTCCACATGAGTAATGTGGAGAGGGTATATATATGGAAGGGTATGATGAAGGTTAATAAATGTTTGCACAGCTAATAGTTTTTGATGTTAAGTATTAGGAAACAGTTGTTCAATAACAAATTATTACACTGAAACATAAACACCACTTTCAAGTGACACCTAACTGGAAAGCTGGAACAGAAAGCAAACTGTCTCAGCTAGAAAGCTTGTCATAGAAGAGAAAGACAATTGAAAAAAGGGAAAGGAGAATAGCATGAGGTTGCCTGTGAAAATAGGAATCTTTCTGCACTTGTTGCAGTATGAACAGGAGGTCACCAACATACATCATCTACTGATCCACTGAGGTTTTGCAGTTCTCTAATACTTTCTTTTCAGTCATCCAATTCCTGAAGCTTTATGTAAGCTGAAGCATCTGTTTTTCTGGATTGACAAAACCACTTGTGTTCCATTTACCTGGTGTTTGCCCGTGATTCCCACAAACAGAACATATTCCAGTTACTTGAAGAAACTCAAACTGATGCCATAAAATTATGGCTGCAGGACAGTTACAACAGAATGAGAGCTTTTTTTCTCTTTATGTCATGCAAATAAATCCACAGATGCTAGTTAACACATTTATTATAAACACGGATCTGTGTATCAGAAAGATGTGGTCAGTCGCACTGATTTTCTGAAGAACAGGTTTTGGAAGGAGCTCTGTTTATTTTGTTGTTGTTGTGGGCTACTTTTATTATCTTTTGCAATGACTGATTTGTTTAGTATGTTATGGAGTCTGAAGGTCCAATTTCATCCTTCCTGAAATGTGTATGTGGAGAAAAACAGTGAAACCTTTAAGGAACTGCTGCAGTATCATCTAATGCATATTTATCTCTGCAGGTCTGCTTCTTTTCGAAACCCTCTGTCTTTGATTAGCACTTCCCTTTTCTATGGGAATGAGAAGTTCTTCCACATTAGGAGGAAAGAAAAATGGCTCTATCAGCTTCAAGTATTTATATTCTCTGGAGAACAGGTGACCACCTTTAATTGCTGGCAGTAGTGAGGCAATTAGCTGTTCTGGTCCAATAAACACTCTGTGGCCTCTTTTGAACCTTCCTTTGAGAATCTCTTTGTGATACAAGTATCCCACTCTGCAGAGACATGAAGCTAAGCTACAGTACTAAAAAACAAATCTTCAAGAAACAGTTACATACTTCAATCTGAAACGGTGATGGGAATCTTTCTTTTATTGGTTCCCAGAATTCTTGAAGTTCTTTTAGGCTTCTTAGTTAGACAGACTGCACTACGAAAATACCATCATGCCATACTGAGCCATAAAGAGCACGATCAATGACTGTGCATCAAGGAGTTAGGTGATTTTAATTCTCTGTTTAACTTGTTAATTCTGTTTAGCTCACAGACTTCCCATTCTTCATCCAATGACATTCCAAAGGTATGTTTTTGTGTAGGATTGAGACTTTCTCCTCCATGAACCAAGCCCAATTTTAAGATTCTTGATGTAGCAAATGCTCAACACATACTGTATTTATTCTATTTTACAATATTGTAGTCACAATCATTCAACTGTAAAAGATACTCTCTGTTGTTCATTTTGAGATTTATCTCACACTTTGGTGACTGTGAACTTTCTACACATTGTGGTCATGCAAGCTACCCAGTTAGTCCTTACTGTCATTCTCTAGACTAAGTCAATCTTTGGTCCCTCATTGTGGAACTGCAAGTTTTTGCTTACTGATAGTTTGTAGTTGGGTTCTTGCCCCCAGGTTCCTGTAAGCTGCAAGATGAAGGTCTGAATGCTTTTCTACAAGGTAATGTTTTCACAGGAGATTGTCTGCTGCTTGTAACATGGGAAAACCGAGCAGAACTAATTGTATAAATTAGTTCTATTTAACCAGTTTGACTTGGCTGTGATTCATTTCAGTGACAAGAAAAACATTTTGGCCTTTCAACTTCACAGAACAGTTTTAACTCAAGAAACTGTTAAGAAGTTAACAGTGAATGAAATCCAACAGAGAATTCTCGGGATCCAAACTCTATTTATTCTAATGGACATTTTCTGTTCAATTAGTTGTAGTCCACAATGGGGAAGTCCACTGCACTTTCATCATGTTCCAGCATGTTTTTTTTTCTCATGACTTTTGTACCCTTAGCAATTTGGTGAGTTTAAAAATAGCTAACTCACAGAACACTGTTTCATGAATGACTCCAGCCCAGTGAAGGTTCCCATGCTGTGCTGTATAAACAGACAAAGACATAACAGCAAAGAATGCTGCTTTGGGTTGACGTGCAGCATAAGGGAAGGCTCTCCGATCCTGAAAAACTGTATTTTTAACTGATGTTTTGGCATCTGGACAAAAACTATGTGAACTTTATATAAAAGTATTTAAAAGTAGAGTATAAGTGATTCCTGAATAATATCTACAACCAGCAGTCTGCTATAGCAATAGCTAGCATTTCTGACTATTGCATCATCTTCTAAAATTTACTGTGAATAAGTAAGTATGGATAAAATGTTCCGTGCTAAGGAAAGGAAAAAAGCTATACTGGAATTTGCAAGAAATACTCACATGAGCTACAGAAGTTCTTAATATGAATTGTCATCGCTAACGATCTGAGCAACTGAACAGAATTTTCCATCCTATAACTGAAATAACTGTAAGCAGAGAAACAGCATACTCTGATGTGTTTCTCTGCTGCGCGCAGCGTGCTGAGGTGGTGAAATAAGGATGTGAAGCCAATACCGTACAGACGACCCTTCCTATATTCTTCATTCCGATGACGGCTTGTTCTGGTTTACCAGCAACTTCATTTCTTGCTTGTCTATGCTGGAATTTACGCTTTCGGCCTCCTTTTCTTGCTCAGGCACACACGTGCAGCCCACTGGGATGGTGACGTAGTCTTCCGTGTACACATAGCGGCCCCCAGCGCAGGAGGAGGTGCGGCGCAGGATGACGGTGGGCATGTAGACGGGGGTGCTGCGGAAGTGAAAATTCTCCTCGCCAAAGATCCCCATCAGGCAGCCCTTGCACAGACAGTATGCTTCGGGAATGTATTTGGGGTATCTCGTGGGGTCATATGAAATTCTACAGGGAAGCAGATAATAAAGATTCATTAGCGTCTCTCTGCATATTCATCTGGAAGACATTATTATAAAGTTATTTGACCGTAAACATTCATATAATGTTTTGGGGGATTTGTTGCCAGGATAAACAGCAGTAGTTGTTGCTGTCTGGCTTCTTAGTTGAAAAACTGAAAGAAAGAGCACAAACGACTCGTTGAACTGATCAAGTCCTACAGAGCCTGCTGAAGTATGAAGTGACTGGCTTCCCACAATGCAATTCAAGGGTTTCAACAGAGTAAGTCTTGCACTTTGAACTGAGTGGGAAATTAGAGTATTAGAGAAGACTTGGACACTTCCAAACTTCATTATCTGCCTTGAGTTCTCAAAAATGCTCTACAGATACTTGTCAACATTCTTACTGTTGACATGATTATTTAGAATTATATAATTTAAATGGAATTACTTTGTACAGTTCTTTCTGCAATAGTTTTTGCTCCCCAGTATGCTTAAGGTGTTCAGGGTTGTAAAGGTTCCTTCCTCTTAAAAGTAGAACAGAAAGTCTCTACCTTTTCCTCTAACCACACAGAATCATAGAATCACCAAGGTTAGAAAAGACATCTAAGCTCATCCAGTCCAACCATCCACCTATCACCAAATTTCCCACTAAACCACATCCCTCAGTACAACATTTAAATGTTTCTTGAACACCTCCAGGGACAGTGATTCCACCACCTCCCTGGGCAGCCTGTGTCAGTGTACGACCACTCTCTCGGAGAAGTATTTCCTAATGTCCAACCTGAATCTCCTCTGGCACTATGTGAGGCCATTCCCTCTATTACTAGTTACGTGGGAGAAGAGGCCAACCCCCAGCTCACCACAACCTCCCTTCAGGTAGTTGCAGAGAGCAGTAAGGTCACCCCCGAGCCTCCTCCAGGAAGAAAAGGTGTGATAGTGTGCTTTTGGGTTTATACTGATCCTGACTGCCTTACCGCTCATGTTTTTAGCAGAGAGCAAAAGCTGATAAAGTCAGCTTGTTTTTTGAAATTAAAAAAAAAAAAAAAAAAGAGTATGTGGCATAAGAAATGAAGCCACAGTACATATTGTGACGACGTACCTGTTCCTCAGTTCTCCACCCCCTCTTCCTGCTGATACTGGAATTGTTGGGAAGGGCCGTAACTTGGATTGGAAGAAGAGGTTTTTTACAATGAGGATGGTGAGGTGCTGGCATAGAATGATCCATCCTGAGACATTCAAGACTAGGCTGGACGGGGCTCTGAGCACCTGATGGATCTGTAGGTGTCCCTGTTCATGGCAGGGGTGGGTTGGACCAGATGAGTTTAAAGGGTCCCTTCAAACTCAAATGATTCTATGATTCTAGGATCATTACAAAAACAAGACTTTTTCACTTCTATTTTTGCAGTGGCCATACATTCTGAATTCTTTATCTTTTTAAGGAACTTGATTTCCTTGCAGAGAAATGTGGCCAGTTCTTGCATAGCCAGACATCTGTGATGCTGCTGATAGGTTTTGCAAAGCTGCTCTGTCCCATTTACACTTGCTTACTTTCCCCAGGAAATACCTTCAAGTTACAGGATCTCACACCAATGTGCAATGAAATGTCTGCTAGCCAGCAGAAAGACAGTGAAATACGGTTGGTTCTCCTGTGATACATTCCTATTTCAAACTCAAATGTGAATAATTTCAGTGGCAGAACGTTAAACACACCATATGTCAAGCCAGTGGTATTTCCTATGCTGTATTATCTCTAGCACCTGGTTTATGATGTTACTGGAAAGCACAAAAATGCTTCTTGATGCAAATGCTGCAATTTTCACTAATAACAAGAGAACAGTGTCAATGGAATCTGCAACAAGCTTCCCCTTACTGAATTCTCATGTGGCAAAAGTCAGGCACAAATGAGGTTTTCTGGAAGGATGGTATGGTGTGATTTTCTACTTTCTGTGGTAAAATCTCTTATATTCCTAAGTGTGGAGTAAGTACCACTGGTCCATGAGATGAGGACTGAAAGGAATCGGTTACAAATGTGAAAATGAATCCAAAATGCAAATACAGTTTAGCATCCAGAGCAGAACTGGAGGGCTGAATGCTCTAATGAAATTAAAGGCTATACTGAAAGATTCTGCATCTTTGGCTCAAACTTGCTGATAAAGATAACCTAATAATGCAAGTGCATTTTGTGTCCTTCTCTTGTCTTTATGCACTGATCATCAGTCTGTGCATACAGTGACCACAGCCTCAACTGCTGCAGGTTGATGTATCTTCATTATTCCAATCACTACAAGTTCCTTTTTTAAGTCTTTTGGAATAGGACAAGCATGTTTGACAGTGTTCAACAAATGGACAAAAAGTGTGCTCCAAGTTCCCACTGACTCCTTCCTACTTGTGGTAGAATATGCCCCAAATGGGTGGTCACAATAGAATTTGCCCAGAGAAGTTGTGGAAACCCCATCCCAAGAGGTTTTCAAGACCAGGTTGGATGGGACACTGACAATATGATGTAAGGGCTAAATTAGAGATTAGCAACCCTGCCTGTGGCAGGGGGGTTGGAATTAGATGATCTTTGAGATCCCTTCCAACCCAAGGCATTCTATGATTCTATGAATCAGGCTGAAAGTGAAGGATGACCTGAGATTTGCAACTTCCCACAGCAGTGTCCCCTGCATCTTTGTGCCAGGTGCTGTACCACAGCTGCAAACTACACAGACCAAGCACATAGATGCAGGCTGCCCTTGGCACTGAGCTCGAGTTGTTGTATGCCAAGCAATCTCTCCCTGGCCAGTGGTCCTCATCTGCACGTGACCAAGCAGGGAGCTGTATGGTGCTGCTACATTTCCATCTGCTGGAACAAGCAGCGGGTTTGTGATGAACTGGAACTGCTAATGAAGTGTGACTAGTTCTAGGCTGCTTTTACTTACAACCCTATGAGTGTCTTGAGAGCTCCCAGTGAAAAACAAACTTCCTGCCATTTATGCACTAAGCCTGGAAACTCAAGAGAGACACTGCTGTCAGAAGCAAAACTCTTGCAAAGACTTTGTCTCTCTTGCCCTGTATTGCTATTTCAGATGCAGTATTTTTTAATAATATTAGCACTTCATAGTCTTCAAGCTTCCAAATCCAGCGGTCAGATGCTGTGCTGGATTAGGCAGGCCCGGCTAACTTCAGAAACCCACAGCTGGCGTTGGGCAATTCAGTTCCACACGCACCACACTTACTACCTGCATATAGAACACACTGAGCACAATGAGAACATAACAAATGACATAACACCTGCTACAGAGATTTACATGTTCTGCCAAGGGAAAAAAACAGTTGTTAGCTCCTAATCTTCTAAGAGTGCAACGGGACAATGATCTGAATGCCAAACCTCCAGTACCATCCAGCTGTTGTATGAATGGGTACTCAGAAAGGACAACAGTTCTCTGTCCCCCGGTGTTCTCAGCCTCAGCTGCACCTTTGGGCCATGCACACTGTGCCACACGCAGATGCTAAATCCCGGAAAAAGTTTTGGGAAGGTTCTTGCAAATCACTGGATTTTTATCTAAAGGAAAAATGTGTATGACTGCATTTCCAAAAGCGCTGTAGTCAGGTTTGGCCCTACCCATGAAGACAGGCCAGCCTGTATTACTTTTATTAACGTTTTATATAAGTGAGCACTAAACTAAGGATCACAGAAACACAGAATCACAGGGGTTGGATGGGAACTCGAGAGACCATCGAGTCCAGCCCCCCTGCAAAAGCAGCTATCTTGTAACAGGTAGGTGTCCAGATGGGTCTTGAATCCTGCCCTTCTGCTCTGCACTGCTGAGATTTCACCTGCAGTACCGTGTCCAGGTGTAGAATCCTCAGTATAGGAGAGACATGGACCTGCTGGAGTGCATCCAGAGGAGGACCACAAAAATGACTCAAGGAATGGAACACCTCTCCTACAAGGACAGGCTGAGAGCTGGGGCTGTTTAGCCTGGAGAAGAGAAGGCTATGAGGTGATCTGAGAGCAGCCTTTCAGTATCCAAAGGGGAGCTACAGGAAAGAAGGGACAGACTATTTCTTCAACAGCGTCTGTGGTGACAGAACAAGGGGAAATGGCTTCAAGTTTAAAGAAGAGAGATTTAGGCTGGATATAAAGAGGTGCAGTGAGAATGGTGAGGCATTTGGAACAGGTTGCCCAGAGATGTGGTGGATGCCCCATCCCTGGACACTTTCAAGGTAAGGCTGGATCAGACCCTGGGCAACCAGATAAAGCTGATTATAAATTATAAATTATTATAAATATTTAAAGGGGGGAGGCAAATGGGTGAGGGCAGGGTCTTCTTGCTGACGTGCAGCAATAGGACAAGGAGTCATAGCCTAAAACTTGTACATAGGAAGTTCCGTACTAACATGCAGAAGAACTTCTTAATGGTAAGGGTAATGGAGCAAAAAAGGTTGTGCAGTCTCCTTCTATGGAGCTATTCAAGACCTCTCTGGATGCCTATCTGTGCAATGTACCATAGGAAAGCTGCTTTAGCAGGGGGGTTAGACTCCATGATCTCTTGAGGTCCCTTCCAACACGTGCAATTCTCTGATTCTGAGCTTCATGTTCCCAGCTACACAGCAAACTCCTGTGGCCATTGGGATAAAATTTCAGTATCAGGCAGACAAACTTGCATTTTACTCCAACTTTTGCTGAAATACCAATGGACAGCTGCTGCCAGCAGCGAGATTTTGGACCAGATGGTTCATGGTGCAGTCCACATGCATCTCCTGTATGCCCGGGTTGTAGCATGCCAAATATGACTTAAGTCTTGTTAGCTGTGTAACCAAATTAAGGATCAAGTAATAGAAAGCAAGCTGTAAGCACAAAACAAAGACAAAGAAAGAATCCACACAAAGATCAGTACTTTCACCCAGTCAAAGCTAAATTTTTCACACTGAACAGAATGACAAACTCGGATTTATATATGGAATAAGTTGCACACTGATCTCTAAGTAATGTATTTGATTCTTTATCACAAATGCTGATATGAAAAAAAATCCAGCTGACTTGATCTGAACTGGCATGAAAGCTGAAGAATTACAAGAAGCAGTGTTCAACAGCTGGGAGCAGGTGTCTGGGGAGACATGCGGGGAAGGTAAGTGCAGCCAGGCTTGATATCCTCATTATTAATGATCTGGAATAGGAGTGTAAGCAGCATGTTAATGAAATCTGCAGATGGTCACAACAGGAACTGCTGCAACACCAGTGAGGACGTAGTAATAGCACAGTACATCTCGGACATTAAAATGCAGGTCAAAAAGAAAAAAAGATTTCTGCATGGAGCAGAAATCAACAGTGCTGTATATCTTCACTGGCAGAAAAAAAGCTGGAGGCATCAGGAGATGCTGGAACTGTGCAGGAATCCTGATGCAAGTCTGAAATAGTGAAATTCATGTTTGAGGCGTGTCCGTCCCATTGTGGTGCAGAGGAAGCATAGGAACATAGAAACACCAAGGTTGGAAAAGACCTCCGAGATCACCCAGGCCAACTGCTCACCTATCACCAATATTTCCCCACTAAATCACATCCCTTAGTACAACATCTAAATGGAGGGGACCACTTGCTCTTCTCAGACGACACTGGGTGAGAGCACTTCTGGCCATCCACCAAACAACCCTGGCAGTTCCAAGGAACAGCAACAGGAAACACCCATGACTCCTGGAAGATGAGCAAAGGGGAGCAATTTGTGGGGAAAGACTGACAGAATTAAATGTATGTAGGCTGGTGAAGTTCTCTCACACAGGAAAGAGCTGTACGCAGATCTTTACAATATCCTTGCCATAGAGAAAACATTGCCAAGATGATGTCAGAGGAATTGCTTATCCACACTGACAAGGTATACTGTGTCAGTGTGCTTTAATGAGGGCCGCGTGTCCTTTTTGGAGATACAAACAGCTCTAAAGGCATCTGGGAGACTGCTGAGGGAGTTAACAGGTTAAACAGCCGTCCTCTGAACACTGTGCAGCAGAACTGGTCCTCCGGACACTCCTTGGATCTGGCTGCACAGCCTGCAAAACAGCAGGTTGTCATCATCAAAGCTCATCGCTGTTCATAAAGGGCAATTCTGTATCGCGTGCTTTCCACACACATCTTGCAGTGTCTTCCAGTACCAACGATGAAGGAGAAATGGGATCTGTGACTGGGCAGCATTCTCTGTTAAGCACTAAGAGCTCCAACTGAAAAGAAATACATGTCCAGAGAGGCTGAGAATGGAACCCCCCCCTTTCCAAAGTGAGCCATTTTCTGCCAGCAGTGCTATTTGACAAAAGCTACGCACAGATACCTGAGCTTGCAGGTGGGCGTTCATCACACCCGGCTTTACGCATGTTTACGTTCAAAAGCTCTCAGCCCGCTTTATTTGTCGTACCACGACAGATGCTATTTCTAAAAGCACTTAGTTTATGAAAGGCTGATGGGACACATCGGCCGTTTTCCTCTCGCCGGGATTACCTCTTCGAGGATAGGCGGGCAGCGGCCGCGCCGCACAACAAACGTTCAGGGCGATCGCTCCGAGGAGCCGTGCCGAAGCCTGCCGGACGTACGGCCGCACCTCACGCCTCGGGCTCTCCCAGTTTCACCCCAGCGGGTTCCTCCCGCCGGGATCGCCCGGCACCTGCCCATCGGACACCCCTCGGCGCCCCGTCCCGCGGCGCAGCCCTCGGGCCCTCGCCTCCCGGCCGCCGGGGCACCGCGGCACCCGCGCCCACCCGGAGTCCGGCCCCGCCGCCTCCCGGCCCCACCCGGCGCTCCCCCGCCGCCCGTCGGTCACCTGTAGGCCCAGGGCGAGGCGCTGCGCAGGTTGACGGGCAGCCGGAACCTCTTGTCGCCGCCCGGCCGGGCCCCCGCGGGGCAGCTGGCGTTGTGCTGGCGGCCGGGCGGCTCGGGCTGCAGGGTGTGGTGGAAGGCGCCGAGCATGCCGGCCGCCAGCCGCCCGTACAGCTGCTCCAGCAGCTCCTCGGGCCGCTCGCCGCAGCTCCGGGGCCGGGCCGGGCGTTTGGGCGCTTTGGCGGCGTCCGAGCGGAGCGGGAGCAGCGCCGCGCACAGCAGCGCCGTCAGCACCTGCAACGGGCAGCCGTCAGCGGGGCCGCCGCCCGCCGCCCCCCGCGCCCCGCGCCCGACCCGCTCCCGTCCGCGCGGCCCCCCGCCCGCCGTCCCTCCTCACCCGGCCTCGCTGCATGGCGGCGCTCGGGCCGCTCGAGGAAGGCGAGGGGAGCGTGCCGCTGGCTGTCTCCCGGCGGAGGAGCGGCTGGAAACGCGCCCCGCGCCTCGCCGCATCTCCCCTGGCCTCGCGTGCCAGGAGATCGCGGGCGCTCACGGAGGAGGCGAGCGCTCCGGCGGGGAGAGAGCCCAGCCCCGAGCTCTGAAGGAAACAAGGAGCGCGCGAACCAGAGAACCGACCGATGGGCTCGTGAAACACAGCTTTATTGTGAGGCACGCTTGAATCGGCGTGGATCAATCCCTAAGGATAACTGATGTTTTCTCAGAGAAAATAGCTAAAACGCTTTACCCCTCGACGGCCTCGGATGAAAACCGTCCCACTGTGCTCCTGGCAACGGCTGAGCACACGGTGCGCCCTGCACGGAGCAGCACGGGCTGCCCCGGCCTCCCGGTCTCCTGCCTCATGGCGCTGCCCTGAAAACGTGGCGGTTGGTCACCCACCTTCATGGGGCTCTGTGTCCTCAGAGCTCATTGAGTGATCTGTTTAGAGATTCCTGGATACACAGGAGAGGTGTTAAATAAGCACAGGTTTGATTAACACGTACCATAGGTACGCTTTGTCCATGTCTGCAGGCACACACCCCACACCCAGGCACACGCATGTAAAGATGCTTAAATATCATAGGAAAGAGGGACTGCGCAAAGGAGAGGAACCAACCAATGGATTAATGAATCCAAGCTTTACTGGGAGACAGAACTTGGAGACTGTCCCACAAGAACAGCAAGGGCCGGAGGTGCATAGCTCTCCTCACCTATTGACGGCTGCAGGGCTGACACCAGGAGTGTGCCATGCTCTGGCCGTGTCCCCGTCCTGTCGTAGAAGACGAGAGCCCTCCCCCACCACCTGTGTCCAAAGGTTCACAGGGGATGTGACTGGGATGGAAGGCCGACCCCCCCCCCCCACACACACTACACTTCGCCTCCTCACAGTGCCCATCCACCCTTCCCCATCCCTTCTCATTTCAGCCCCTGCTCCACTGCTGCCCACTCTGCTCTGGGCTGCTGGCTCGCTGGCAGGGCCCTCTATATACCTGCTGGGGCGGGTTCCACCATTTTACCCTTTGTGACAATGCTTCCACATCACCATGGTGAGTGAATAGCAGGCACTGATGGAAGGCCCGCTCCTCACCTGCTTGCATTATAATAAGGCCTTCGCTTTTTGCAGTTTTAATGCAGGAGAAAAATAACCCAATCATAACTTATTTTTTCACCAATCATAAAACACATTGTAGCTTCAACTCCAAAATGTTTAATGTACGGTCCCATAAACACAAAGTGTTTCGACAATTATTTCTTTAAAACCTGGTACAAAACCACCTTGAAGAAGCATTGTTCTGCTAAAAAGTTTAGAAGGAAAAAAGATTTTGAGTGGACCCAACATTATTCTGGAAGCAAATCCTCTCCTAGTTCTTCATCAGCAAAGTCATCTTCCTCAGTTCTTTTCCTTGCTGCAGTTTTAGGTCTTTCTGCTTGTGGGCCAAGTGGGTCTATGTAGGAAGCATCTGGGATTTAAACAAGTACATTTGAAACAGTTACCTGCAAGTACTTTTAGCTTGGTTTTAAACACCTCAAATCAAACAGGAGACTGCTTTCTAACATGACACATCTGTCAAGGTATCTTCTTTGAAATGCAGACAAGAAAGATCACTGAAGGAGAAGAAGATACCACATTTGGATTTTTAAGATATTTTTTCCTGACCAAAACTTGCAGCAGAAAAATAGTAACATAAATATTTAGTTGGGCCACATTCCTTAATATCTACAGATCCTTTAAAGTGAGCTCTGAACAATGAAGCTAATGTCATTCATCACGATTATTTCATGGGGAAAATGCTTTCCTAATTGTGTAATTATTATACTTGCTCTTCCAGTAACATAATCTTTCTAGTTCCCCTCCCTTTGGGGGTCTGAAAAGTTGCATGGTGTAAGATGCCCACTTGCCTATTTCTTTATTGCTGCTGCTTTCATAGGGCTCACTTGTTCCAGGCAAAGCTTTTAGTTTGACACTCAGTCTTTCCCCTTTGCTACCACCAGCATCTGGAAGGAAAAAAAAAAAAACAGTGAAAAGGCAAGGAACTTGCTGTCACGTGCTGTGAAATCATTATACAAGAACAACATAACTTCAGCTACTTTCTTTCAAAAAGATTTAATGAAACCATCCTTTCATGATGGAGTCAGTATTCAATTGTAATTATTAAAACACAACAGTCACTGTGTGTGATGTTTCTTGTTTTTTTACTTTGGAGTAAACATATTAAACTATTTCTACTTCCAATGCTGACACGTCAGTTGCTTACAACCTCAAGTAACATCCTGGAGCTAAAATAATCATGATAAACATCAGCATGGTCACACTGGATCCAGTTCCATTTATAAATATAAAACAGTTGTTTAAGTGGTTGGTTTTACGTGGCAGAAAAATTTATAAAACAACATGTTGCAAAAGTAATCCTATCTTGGAATAATCCTATTTGAAGGAATGAAAGCTCTAGTAAAAAAAAAAAAATTAAACTTATGTTTTTGTATGTCCAATTTAGGAAGATAACCATGTGTAAAACAATCCAAGCCATTAAAGCCAATATATTTATGTTTATATTTTTAAAAAATGCCATCACCTTCAATTACAATGATGATATTAATGCATCAGAAATTGAGCATCACACAAAGGACATAAATTAGAATTTTTAGTTTGGCAGTCTGCCTTCATAAAATGTTTAAGTAATGAAGCACACAGCCAATGCTTTTAAAGACCATAGAAGTTTCACTAAATCCAGAATGTATATTTAAATGCAGCCCTTGGCACCTTTCACATTTGGGATGAAGGCACCATCTTTGGAGAAGAATGGGCTTTGGTTGGAGTTAACTAGCAGAGTTGGACTAGATGATCAGCAGAGGTCCCATCAAACCCCTACAATTCCGTGATTCTGTGATCCAAAAGAACAGTACTGTTAGTGTGGCAGCAAGAATATTACGTAAAAATGCTTCAAAGCAAAATTTTTCAATTGTTGAAGACAAGTTGTTTCTGGTGTACCAGTTAAGCCAGTTCCTCTGGTGAGTTCATATGCAGCAAACAGGTTAAGACATCCACATCATTCAGATATTTCCCATATGTATACAAAAATAACTTTCTCTTTTGTACACACAGTACACAGCCAACAGAACCATCCCATCGCAATTTGAAATTAATGAGGTATGAACAGGCACACAAAGACTAGAAAATAATAACAATCGTGCAGTTCATGCTGCAGAGTAACAGGAATAATCTTTTGCCTCAACCACAGTGAAGATTATTTGGGATGCTTAGTGCCCTAATATCCATAATATACTTGCATATTAGTACGAAGAGATTCCTATGAGGTGCTAAAGGATGTCTGAATACAGAATGGTTGCTTGGGATGGACAAACTCATTTCTTCTCTAAAATCATCAAATGAAGTAAGAGACATCTCAATTCTTCTCATGCCTTGTTTTCCCCCCCCAAATGTCTCTGGCTAGGCTTAGATACTAGGCAGAGTACAAAATACTTAGCCTTTCATCTACTGAGCCTATACTGCTTCTTTGGGCTCCTGTCCGAGACATCACGACGCCTCATGTACAACTGCCCTCTCATCCTGTACAACACTTCCCATTCAGAAAGCAGGGCAAATGCAGAGACCAAGTAAACACTGCCCCGGTAAGGTGTTCCTTAAGGTCATACTTTCACTTATCTATGAAAGGCCTTATGGTCTTGAACAGTAGAAATCCCTTACAGCAGTAAAAACCATAATGTCCAGACTTCCAAATGCTGGATGTTAGTATCACAGCTCTGCAAAACTCAAAGAAAGTGTGAGAACAAGAAGATTATTTAAAAGGAAATCTTTGACAACTGCTGAAACTCAGACGTGCTGTTAAAAATCCTTCAGGTTTTTTTTGCCTTTTTTTTTTTTTTTAATTACCAAAAATGTTAAGGGTATGTACTAATACAATCTCCTTCTAATGTGAATAAAAAAGATCACAAATCATTAATCTGATATTCACGTAGAGAAGAAACTTTTCGCATTTATAGAGCAAATGTGTTCAGTTGTGGGTAAGCAGTTTAGATGTAATGCTTATTTTCCTCTCACAACACAAGAGTAGACTTTATACTGACATCACATAAATGTTAGTTTTTTGGGTCAACTTCCTTCCATTCTTTGCACTATCCATGCATATTCTATTCGTAGTCTTCAAAGTATGGTTTGGTGCATCTCATGCTTCTTCTGCTTTAATTCATATTGACAAAGCAAGGTTGTAAGCACACACCTTGCTGACTTCTCTTTCCTCTTAGCTTCCTTCACTGAGCAATTTTAAATGATATTTCCTAAAACAAGGAAGTCTGAACTATTAACACTCCTACTACAAGTACAGGGGATAAATACTTGGAGAAAAAACTTCTCCTAGGGATGCCGGGCACAGGGCTGGTAAGAGGAAAGAAAGAAAAACACGCATCATATCTAAAATATTGGGAATGCATATACACTTCAATTAGCTAGCAAGTACTTTAATTTAGCTAGTAAGTAATAAACTAAGCATGATTCCACGCCTCATTGGAGTCAGTAATGATGACAAATCTCCCATACAATGAAGGAAAACTATCCCTTTTGGTCTTGGCAACAACACTGGAAGAGATGAAACTCAAAATGCGTACAAATGTTTATTTTCTTGTAATGAAGACAGTAGTATTTCAAATGCATATTAAGATCTTGAAATGAAATAATCCTCATTTACACTTCATGTGTGTCTCCATGCAAGCTGTATGCAGATATTTCTTATGCTGTAAAATACAGATTCATAACCCAGAAATAATGCTCAACACTGGCTAAAATGGTGTTTCAGTCTTTGGCTTTCCCTCAGTCTTCCTCAGCACAGGGTAGACAAGCTACAGTGTAATCCTTAACATTTGTTGCCATAACTTCTTCACTGATAATGTTCTCCAGGTCAAAAAGATATAATGCCTTTGACTCCATTGAGATATAGATAGCTATATGTATAAAAAAATATATATAAATATACATCATATAAGATTTAGATGTATGATATACAGACATATATACACACACTCACCACAACTTTTAATTAGGAATCTCAACAAAAATTTTACTCCAGGTTCAATACAGAACCTTTTTTGTACCTCTGCTTGTTTTCTGAGTCATTTCCAGGTAGGCTGGATCTTTGGCACTGACTTCATACAACAGAGGCTTCCCAAACACGCTCTTAATACAGGCTTGTTCCCAAAATGTTTTTTTCCCTTCTTTCATGAATTTGACACTGTATCTTGAACATCACGCTAAGAATTATTGATAGGACAAGTTCTAGGTCAGTTCTGATCTTGATTATCCTCTCGTCCTCTTATGTTTACAACTGCTTTTCTCCAGTTATTCTGACTGAGGAGGGGAAGTAATCCCTTGGAATTAGCGGAGTTTGCAGTCAAAGTTCCTGATGTGCTCAACCTTTTCAGGGGGTGACACCTTTCTTTTTTTCTTTCCAATAATATTTTTAAGATAAGATATTTTGTCTTTAAATAAAGGATTGACTTGCTTGTCATTCTCTATTATTAAATTACTGATGCTACCTGATTCTGCCTTTATTTTTCTATTTTTTATTTTTTTTTTACTAAGGCAGGTATACATCATGACAAATACTGCTGCAAGAGAGACCCTTTGTGCCGTTTGCCCGGATGCTTGATGCAGTGTTTTGCACAGCAGTGACTACCTTTACCTACTCTACCTCTAGTTGATTGATCATCAGAGAGCTTATGCTAGAAAAGAGATCCCACACATTTCCATCCTTTTCTGTTACCAAAATAAGGAAGTTCACCCTGAGAATTATTTGGCCTAAGGCTCAGATCAGGTAAAATTAAGTTCTAGGCGAATTATATTTTTTCCTACATAACAAGAGGTGATTTAAAAGCCTCTCTGGTGAAACTGCTGAGTTAAAAAAAGAAATGAGAACTCATGAGAATCCAGTACTAATTCTTACCCCTTAGAGAACTCAGTAGAGCAGTCTTCCTAAATACTAAGTATTCTAAAATATTCCTTTTAACACGATGCTAGTAATTTTCATGACCCTATAGAATTGAATCAGTGTAGTAAAACTTTTGCTATGTCAGAGGATAAATAAAATTACCAGTTAGTTTCCAGTTAAGAAAAAAATGCAAGAAGTATTTCACTGAAAAACGAAGAGAATAAAATTAAGAATTTCTGGGTGAGATCTTTTATGATCTTTTATGATACTGAATGATGTAAAATAAAAATGAAAGCAGAATACCAAGAAATAATTTCCTATTTGGGTCAAAATGGACTTTATTCCAGCTGGCCAAAGTAGCCGGAAGTCTGGTAGTTTCCTTAGAACAGCAGAGGGGAACAATCAGGTTTAACAGTATTAATGTCTCATGGATTTAATAATGGAAGGGAAAAATCATTAGCTCTGCAATATGTAGACTGCCTAGTGCAGAAAAAACTACACAGGCAAGCTTCCAGATTTACCTTCCTCCAGTTTTACATTTAAGAAACTCAGCACTGTGGATCTATGGGAGCAGAGAGACTTAACAGTCAAGAGAACGAGCTTTTCTTCAAGGAAGCCTCTAGCACTTCATCTCTGCCATACTGGGAAAAGAGGAAGAATGAGCAAGAAGGTAACACAGAGGTCTTCCAATTACAGGGTTGGTAGCACAAAATACACTCTTGAACTCGCAACACTACTTGATTATTACTCAATGCTTATTTGTGTGCATTTATAAATGCAAGGAGGTTCTACAAACATTTTAAGAAAAACTATTTTCTTTCAAATCCTGACAAGCCCGATATTTAAGCAGAGGCATTAAGTACTTACCTCCACCAGCACTTCCTTCCCTGCGGTTACGTGCACTGCCATCTCTGCCAGATTTAATGCGCTGCAGAACAGCGAAACAGGTTTAAAAAGAACAGAACAGAACCCCCATTTACTAATGTACGTTACAAATAATTATTAAAAACTCAACCTAGCTTATTACTAAGACAGAAGAAGAACATTAAATAACGTTTATCCTACTGTAACTAATAAACTCTATGTTTTCAAAGCACAGAATTGTCCCAAAATCAGTGTTAAAGCCAATGTTTATGTAAAACTAGAGCCCTGTGAAATTCAAACAGACTATCTCAATAAATTGTTTTTCTTCAGATAAAATTTATACAAGGAACGTGCACAAAAAAATAGTTCAGATGAACCTCTGTGAAGTACAGCTGAAAAAACAGGCAACGTAGATCTCCTTGTATGAGTTCAAAGTAGCCTCTGCTCATTAATGTCTTGCAAATCCTACAGGCGTGTTATTATTGTAACGTTTCAAGGGAGGTGGGGAAGTAAGGAAATGTATGAAAAGAACTATTCACCCCATAGGTCTTAAATTTTGAATACCTGGCATGGCACTGCAATTTACAGCAAAACTTAATTTGCTGTTGAGTGTTAAATGTAAGATAAAGGTGAAGGCAAATACTTCAAAAACTACGTTTAAAAACTCGGTTCTCTTGCTCAGAGGAAGGTACCATAAACATCTTCCAGCTGTGTTTTTTTAGAGCTATTTGAAAACTCTGACAGTTTATCAAAGCAATACCTCTGCATCACATGGCAGAAATGGCTTCTCTTGGCTAAAAACCAAAGTTCTCATACACACATACTGTCAGTTACAAGATGGCACATCTCAGAAAGGGACAGTTTTATGGTCAGGTACAAATAGTCAGCATTTCAAGTACTGATCTATCAATAAAAGTAATCTCTGTATCCTACAGGATTCAGATTCTGCATAAAACGTGCGCACGCTACTTAATCACGTGTTCAGGACAATTACTGTAGCTTCACTTATTTTTCACCAGAAAAGCAATGTGGAGTCTGGCAAAGTTGGAATGACACAGATGTGAAAGAACTTCCAAGCTTCTCGCCAACTGAAAAAGGAAAGAGCCTTTAAATCAAAATTCACAGGAGTCAGACAGGAAAGCAGCATGCCTAGCATGAAACCTGGAATGGTGTTGGAACTATCCAGCCTGGGACCAGAATCCTCGTACTTTGTATTTATTTTGGGAAACCTTCAAGTCTGGAATATGTTCTCTCAGTTCTGGGCTAAGCATTCCGTTCGCAGTCCAGCGCTTTGTGAAAAATGTTCAGACTGTCCAGGCAGTGAAGGACTGACAAGAGCCCAGCAGCAGAAGTTCAGCTTTTGTCTGTCAGAGGGAAGCTACATGATAGAGCCATGGCGGTGTTTTCATCCTTGGACTTTACTCCCCCAGTGTTGCAGAAGTACTAAAGCTGAAGCATATGACTAATTCCCATACAGTCCCAACTGAGTAAAAAGCAGATACTTAAAATAAGCCCGTCATTTCTACCCCAAAAATTTCTCTCTTAAGACTGCAGAAGAAAGGTAGGTTGAGTCCAGATGTAGATGCCTGAAGGTAAACACAGCAAGTCCCATGCTGTGTTTGCACTAATCGTCACTTCACACCACACCCAATCAGTCCCACTTTTTCAGTCATTAAGCTCACTTAAAGGAAATAAATGGTAATGTATGTACATGTGGGAGCCAAGGAGGTTATGTGAACTTTTACATTAATACCTGTCTTTTTTTAAACTGAAACATGAAAAAGAAAAACTAATGAAATAAAACAACAATAACAACAAAAGCAGCATGAAGGTTACAACAAAAATCCAATGCTGTGAGAGACAGGGAGAAAAACTTCTACGGTGAATGAAGCCCACAGATGTTCCCAGATTCTTGTCTGGAAGTGTTTAACAACTTGCCCATATTTCAGATCGAGTGAAGAAAGTATTCCAGAATATTTATTTTGGTATAAATTCCATGTGGATATACTTATTCTGGCAAAATGGTGCCAGAACAGCAAATTTTGATAAATTTCCATGCAGATACAAAGTCAGTGTGCAGACTTTGAAAAGCAGGTATATTACAATGGCATTCATCCTTACGGTCTTTACTGTGTGCAACTGACAAACCACGCGTTAGTTGAAAATTATGAGCAGGAATTGAGTTGTATCTGGTTTTGTTAACTGAGACCAGTGCTCTTCCTGGAAATCTACAGTGAGTTATTAACACTTAATGATTTTAGAGCTCAAAAATATAGTTTATATGTGCACAAATGACAGAAGGAGTTCTTTAGGACAAAAAAACCAAGTCATTCCTAAGGCCAGATGGCAGAAATAAGAATAACCCTCCAGAACAACAGAGAAAACACCAGAACCAAATCAGGAGATGGAAACCCAGATGTAACACCAACAGCAAAAAACAGCACTGGTGTTGAGACTCTGTCTTGCACTACTGGATTCCACTAAGATCTCTATTACTCACTTACTACTCAATGAACTTAACTCAGTGTAATCAAAATGAAAAAAAAACAACATTTGAAGCATAATTCATGCACTACTAAACTCTCAGTTTTTAAATAACTTCAACAATATAATCTTTTCAATATTTACTGGTAGCTTTTTCCCCACCAGACAGTACAGAAATTCATCCAGGACAGCTCAAATTTCCAGCAGGAAATAAGCATGATGAAATTTGACAAGAGATTTTTTTCCCCACATATTTAATTATCAATTTTCTTAAGAGAAAGCTACGTCTTTCCTCTGAACCTTCAGCATTTGCAGATGCATGGTGTATAATTAAAATCTTCATTGGAAAAAAAAAAAAAAACAACACAACACTGGAATTGTATGCCAAGCATGAGATTACTTCTGCATCCCTAGGAACCTCTCTCACCAACTAAGGTAACCAAGTATTTCATAGAATCATAGGATGGCCTGAATTGAAAAGGACCACAATGATCATCGAGTTTCAACCCCTCTGCTACGTGCAGGGTTGCCAACACCATACCAGGCTGCCCAGAGCCACATCCAGCCTGCCCTTGAATGCCTCCAGGGTCGGGACATCCACAACCTCCTTGGGCAACCTGTTCCAGTGTGTCACCACCCTCTGTATGAAAAACTTCCTCCTAATATCTAACCTAAACCTCCCCTGTCTCAGTTTAAGACCATTCCCCCTTGTCCTGTCACTATCCACTCTTGTAAACAGCCGTTCCCCCTCCTGTTTATATGCTCCCTTCAAGTACTGGCAGGCCACAATGAGGTCTCCTCAGAGCCTTCTCTTCTCCAAGCTGAACAAGCCCAGTTCCCTCAACCTTTCCTCACAGGAGAGGAGCTCCAGCTCTCTGATCATCTTGTTGGCCCTCCTCTGGACCCACTCCAAGAGCTCCACGTCCTTCCTGTACTGGGGGCTCCAGGCCTGGACGCAGTACTGCAGATTGAGGCCTCACAAGAGCTGAGCACAGGACAATCACCTCCCTCTCCTGCTGGTCACCCCTTTTTTAATGCAGCTCAGAACACAGTTGGCCTTCTGGGCTGCAAGCACACACTGCTGGCTCATGTCCATTTTCTCATCTACTCAGACCCCCAAGTCCTTCTCTGCAGGGCTGCTCTCCAGGAGATCTTTCCCCAATTTGTACAAACACCTGGGATCACCCTGACCCAAGTGCAGCACCCTGCACTTTGCCATGTTGAACTTCATTAAGTTCTCATGGGCCCACTCTCCAGCCTGTCCAGGTCCCTCTGGATGGCTTCCCTTCCTCCCAGGTATCGACTGCACCACTCAGCTTGGTGACACCCATAAACTTGCTGAGGTTGCACTCGATGCCATCGTCTATGTCACTGATGAAGATGTTGAAGAGCACCGGTCCCAGGACTGATCCCTGAGGGACATCGCTTGTGACCAGCCTCCACCCTGACACAGAACCATTGATGACAACCCTCTGGCATTTAACCATTTTGGTATTTAACTGGTTCCATAGCTGAGCTTTCCTGGGTACAGCACTGAGGAATTGGATGTTATTGCAAAGAATTCTGGATATCACGGACATTGAAGTGAGACTGTCTAGAAACTAAGGAAAGCCTGTTTAACACACTTGAGAGAGGTCTCAATTCAGAGTTTTGTAGAGTAGGAATACCTGGTTATCTGCTTTGTTTATTGATGCCATTATGAAAGAGACATGGATGAATACTAGCCCCACTATATTTGAGCCCCAAAATTTGCAGACTGCCTTCTCATGTTCATTTTTCAAAAAGCATTAAGGTTTAGTCACAGAAAATCCAAACCAACACACTTCAAATGGTGCACAAAGCAGGCTTGTAGTATAAAGCTGGAATCCTTTGAACAGCATTCCCTGTCTGAGTTCTTTTCATTTTTGAAATGCTCCGGTCTACACGTGCATACTTAGACCCTCTGGAATTAAAGTAAAACTGCAGTAACTAAGGATGTATTTACACATTATCCAACACTGAAAGGGAGCCAGAAAGTCTTACTAGCACAACATAAATTAGTAAAGACTTCAATGTGCCCCAGTGTGACGATGCAGTTTTCAGACAATTCACTGGAAAGAAAGAGCAAACTTGAGTATACTGCAGCTTCATAACACACAGACAATGCTTTCCAATTAAGAAGCTGATTTTAAGACCTTACTTTATCACAGGAATAACAAAAAAATTAAGAACACACACTGCTCTCAATGCAACAGAAATTGTGATTTCATACCTTTCAAAGCCTGTAGCTTTCTCACGGAAATCTTCTTCAGTTTAACATTTGCCACTAACATAAATGATTTACTTCTTTCCTCTTACGTATTTCTATTTATGTATAATTCTACTTATGTAACCTGCTAATATCACGGTCCTGTAATAGCAAGAAGGAATTCTACCACATGGAAAAATTCTTGCACTCTCCTCTCTCTCTCTCTCTATAGCTGCATTATTACTTGGCTGGTAAACATACTTTTCACACTCTGGCAAAGAAGTAGGAAAGACAACATTCCAGAGGAGCTGAATTATGTGTGTGGCTCCAGCATTCCCAGCACATCCACATAACCCATTTTTCACTAATATTTAAAATCACAGAAAATCCAGTGCTCAACAAACATTCAGAAAGATTTAATGCTGACCGCTAATTTAAAACTAAAGAACCCAAACCACAAAACATGAGCCTCTCCATACCAGGAATTTAATACACATTTTATTTTAAAGTGCCATCAATACTGTCTTAGCTTTGTCTGTGGTACGCTGTCCACACTGCAGAAAGAAATAGGCTTACCTGCTCTCTTATCTCCTTTAATTTTTCCACTTTCTTGAGTTTTGTCATATATTCTTGGACTTCTTTCAGTCCCATATCTGTGCAGAGACGAACTAAAAAGCGGAGGCCTAATTGAAGAACAAACCATTGTAAGAAAAAGGCTTACAAGCAGCTCAAACTACAAGTGCACCCTCCCCAGACTGGACATACTGAATGGCAGTACAGACCACTGCAAACAGCTAGGAATACAAGGTGATTCCAGTCCAACATCACTATGCAAGTTATGATACAGTGGAAAAATGCAACACTTTCTGTGATGCAGTGGCTATACCCATGAACAGTACAAACATCGTTCATATAAGTTGAAGATGCAAAACATGTTCAATTCCTTTAGCTCATAATGCTTGACAAACATTTTGGAAACTGGGAAGTACAATAATGGTACTAACTTACTGAGGAGCCACTATCAATAGCATTTTCTTAAAAATAATTTTATAAATGTCAAGTGAATCAGAATGGTTTGCTGTTTTTTGGATTCTATTGTTGCAGTTTTGTTGTAGTTAATTTTCTAAATATTAACTCTATAGAATAAAAAACACGAAGAGCAAATATAACTGCACAATGGAAACAAAAGGATCCTTAAAATCAGTCATTGGAGATGCTGGACCAGACTCTAAAAATATTGATGCTATTCCTACGTGCTTATTTCTGCCTCAGAAGGATGCTGACAAACACGACACAAGCCACTTCTCTCAACTTCTTTCATAGAATATATGTTTTTTAATTATTATTTTTGTATAGGTTAGTTTTCTGCAGCTTTAAGAAGCTGCAATTATTCACTGAGGGATCAGGTCAGCATCAGAACCAGCATAAGGAAGAAAGCTGGGAGCATACAGCCAGAAAGGGAAGAGTGAGGAACCATTATTTCAGCAGTAGAAAACTTTTAGATCAGTTAAATTTCTTGCCAACTGCTGCCTCAATTTTCTAATTTGCTGAAACACCATTCAGAAAAATAGTAGCATTTCTAAAAGGTTTTCACATACGCCAATGAGAACGTGACATTTTGCCTACAACCTTGAAAGTCCTAGTACTGCATTTATCTTGTACAACAGAACTGTACGCTTCCTCTTAAAAGTACATTTGTTAAAGCAGAATGATACAATTTTATTTTAAAATACAGTGAAAACTCTTCCCATTTAAATTTAAAAGTGTAGGCTTGTTGGTGACGACTTCGTAGTTTGGAATTAGTATAGAAGTGTGAGATGTAGGAGGACGTCATGGCAACCAGTCACAGGCCCTGTTTCCTATAGGACTTCATCATTTAGACTACAGGTGTGACAGCTTCTGTAAAACATCTTTCTCTTCAAAGCTGTTTCCTGTAGCGCAGTATGAAATTCTCTACGGATTTTCTAGAGACTATTTGACCTACTGTACTTAGGAACTCTCAACCTCCTTTTGGAAGGATGGGCTTTGGTAAAAATTTTCCAGATACAAAAAAAAAAAAAAAATCTAGTAAATTTACAGCAGGAGTTTTAACTAGTGGGAACTAGAAGTAAAAAGTTTTTAATCTCATGATAAAACAATTAACGTAATTATAAAATGTAGCAAGTATGCAATAAAATGAGCTCAGCCAGTCAACTACAGTTAGCTCATTTTCAGATTTCTTCTTCAGCAGTACCCCAGTACTTCTTAAATCACATTTTTGTGTCGTCACAAACATTAACCGAATATGGGGGCATAAGCTGGAATAAAAATGTTAGTTCAAAACAATATCTGGGTATGAAAATTACTTACATCATATGGATCACCAACAAATATATTTAAGGTAACAAAGTTCTCTTTGATGGTTGTACCACTCAATGAAACAACTTACATTCAACATTCTCTGGGAATTTTTGGTGAATGACTTTGTATTTCTCTAGAGCTTTCTGGTAGTTACCTGCAAACAAAACAGATGTCTCCTACTAACATTACCACATATTTAAAAAAAAAAAAAAAAAGAGAGAGAGAGAGAGAGAGAGAGAGAGAGAGAGAGAAAGAATATCTGAAGAGGAATATATACAGTTCAACACCACTTCTTCTTTTCAGTTTTAATACATGATTTAATATTATAAGACCAAATTTGAGAAAACCAAGCTTAACATTTATTAAAAACTACACAACAGCAAAAATTGAAAGCATCTGAAAAACATCCAGATTATTCTACAAAAAACAGTTTCCTGATTTTTGCCCTTTTTCTGCTTACTAGAACCCTGTTGTCCTGTGATACATTAGATACATTCCGTACATGTGATACATCCTTATCTACATAAGATAGATAACACATCTAGTGCTTATCCAAGGTTGCAGATAGATGGACTGGTCAAATAGAAATGTGTAACTGCTGAGCTCTGCTGTGTTTTTTTCAATCAGAATACTTGCTTATGTCTCCTCTTTTGCCCAAAAAGTGGTTTTCACCAATTTAGTAGCAAATTAATTAGCCTTTAATTTGGTTCAGCTTGATTAGCATGCAAAGGACTGACAGAGCTTGTGAATCTAAATTTACCTCCATGATATAACTGACCAAAAAGCTTGTTCAGATACCACTGTTTTTATTTTCCTAATGTGAGACAGAGAACAATTGAATCTGCTTTGTTAACATAATAAGCTGGAAATTTTATCAGTGACTCATGAGTGAGGTAAATAAACAGCCAGTTTTTCTTTGCTGGGAAAGCAGTTAATCTGTCTCTCCTTCAGTGGCACTGACTGCTATTAATTCACCGCCTTTCCCAGGTCCTGTTCCTTTTTCCATTGTTGAGTTCAATAACCAGAGTGAGAAAATTTGTTAAGAGATCCAGTACTGCAGAGTTCTAAAAAAGCAGAAGGAAGAGTGACAAAATGGGACAGCTAAAAAGGCGAGTATCATTTGTAAGCTTCTGTGATGAAAGAACCTAGAAAGATTAGGCACTTTCCATTTTGCTTATTGACATATAATACTCCCAGTAAGAAACTGCACATTAAGACTGTTTGTGCAACACATATACTACTTAAACACCTAAAAAATTACGTCTACTGTTGAAAATAAATGGGAATTAAGCAACTTCAAGATCTAATGACTATGTTAGATCTGACGGTATGATAATTAAAGAGCTTTGAGCAAATAATTTATGCTGTTATATCTTTATTTTAAGTACCTAAGAGCACAAGGAATGTTTCATGCATAAGTCAGTACAGGCATACTTCTCACACTTAAAAGAGAAGTCACGCTTTATTGCACACACACAAAGTTTATAACAAAATAATACGTAACTGAAATTTTAAACAAAATTTAGGAGAACTCACAGGAGACAGAAAAGATCAGAAGAAAAAAAATAATAAATCAAAACATCAATCAAAACAAAATTTTTCAACTAACTGCAAAAAATGTTACTGAACTTACCACTTCTCCGATAGCAACTGGCAACCATCAGCTGCCACTTCACTTGCGTAGGACTGCACATAAAAAAGACAAAGTTGTGCACACTGTAAGCACACAATAAATAGGCAACATATTCTGCACAGCATTTGTAAAAACCTACTACTAAACTTCTCTTAAACATTTCACCCTAGTATAGTCTCTTCCTAGGAAGCAGCTAACCAGGTCAGTTCACACACAGTATATTTGTGTGTCATGTTCTTGTGTTCAGGGCTCTAGGTTACTAGATGTAATTTTATTTCCAATCAATAACAATACTTATTCAGCAATTTATATCCCAACATTCATATTTATCAATTAACACACCTACATTATTTTAATAACAAATAAACACCCAAGTATCTGTGTTGTGTTATTAATAACAGCAAAATCCCACAGAAAAACCATTTCTGTATGAAAGACAGATGATAATTATAGATAACCATGAAGAATTTCATGTCAGTTATTCAAAACTGCTTTATAAGGTCCTTTATTTTGACTAAGCTCCTGTATTCTGACTAAGTTTTTTCCATCATTTCTAGGGTACATGATGCCTTACAAGTATCAACTACTGAAGCATTGACTGCTCTTCATGTTATCTTTGTGATTTGCACAAGTTTGTTTGCTGCACCAAGTGGTTGAACTGGCAGAATTGAAGAATGTTGCATGCTTTAGTATTTTACTGTACCTATAATTGCATATTTTTATATTCTTCCCTACATACAATCGAGTTTAATTACTTTAAATGAAAAGCTGGATTGACGATAGAATCATGTTAATTGCTTCCTACATAAATAAGAGTTTGAAAACATTTTCATGAGGAAAGAAGGAGCCTCGTGCAGAATGGAAGAAAGCAGTCTTTGCATCTGAGGATCTGCATGCTGTCAATGCCATTTCTCCAAGTTGTAAGTCAGACTGACAGTTAAAATCAGGAACACGGTCTTAATTTGATTATTTAGAATAAGTTAATGTGATATCTCACTTAGGAGTAATGCATTTGTCTCACAAGCTCACTTTTCTGACTTAGAATACAAAGCACAGCCTACAGGCTCACGTTCTTAAGTACATCATATTCTGCTAAAGGACAATTTCAGTAAGTTCAAATATCTATATCGAGATCAATTTGATCTGCCAACTTACATCTGCCATCCATTGTTAATTCTGCATTGCACGCTTCTGCTTACTTACGCACCTTATTTGTAATATCATTCTTCTTATGGGAGTAGAACTTAGATGAAAAGGGAAAATGCAGCAAGAACATTTAAATATACATTTATCTAAACCATCAGTTCCTCACTGTGTGATAAACAGAAAGGGAATATTTCACATAAAGCCACAGAGAAGGAAGTCTTGGTGACTTAGTAGAAGTGTTCCCTATTTCATCACTGTGTTTAATGACAGAGGATAGAGAAAGGAGGTTCTAATAGCTAATACCATCTTGGGCCCTTACTTAACACTGAAATAACACAGAAAGAACGAAAACACCATGCAAACAAACAGAAATTTGGGGAAAATTAGATGATGTTCCAAAATAGTTTGCTCTGATACTTGTTTACAATACTGAAATTATCTCAGTATAATTATGGATGTCTAATCGCAAAATTTTTAAATAGATACAAGATAAAAATTACTTACAGGATAAGTGCTGCTCTCTCAAAGTACTCAATGGCTTTTTCACAAAACTGGGTGTCGATGCAATAGGCTCCAAGCCATTCAATGACCTCAATGTTTGAAGGGAAATAACGGTACGACTGACAAAATTGAAAAGGTGAAAGAAACAGTGATAAATAGTGATAAACAACATCTTTATGTTACTTCTGGAATATCTGACTCAAGTGTTTAATTCCCCAGATGCCAAAAATATGTTATATGTGAATGGAAGCAGTGTACTATGCTAAGCAATCCTGAGGAGGAAAAAAAAAAAAAAAAAAAAACAGCATGCCAAGTTTTCTAATTACAGAATGCATTTTAGAAGTTACCTGAGATAAGTCTGTCACATTTTCCATCCAACCTTACTTGAAGTGCTATTTATACAGCCTGCAACAGCTAAGTTGTTTACTTAGATCAGGTCTGTGTGTGAACACATTATCTAAAATGTTAAACAATACTACCTAATAGAATTTCACATTCAAATCAGTCTGATAGAAAACTAACCTAAAAGCATTCTTTTCCAAGAAATGCATATGTGTGTAAAGCAGATTCTTAGAAATCTCCATTGAAACAGGCACCAAAATTATAATCATGCACAACTCCACCAGTACTCAGAATTGCAATGCTGGTCATCCTCACTTTACACGTACATAAAAAGAACTGTTGGACTGCAAAGTGGCTTCTTGTCTTATTCCCATTTCTGAAACCAAAGGATCTCTAGAAATCACAGCCAGTTTGAAAGGAGAGAGGATGTCTAATTTTAGGCAACTGTGCATACTTAATGCATAGCAATCAAACACAGACACATAGGTTTATCTCCATATCCATCACACAGGTATACCTTCCAACTAATGCTGTGAAGTTAAGCACCTTTAAAATCACATTTATTGTATCCACTTTTAATCTTGAGTGTCAGATTGAGTTTTAAATTGAAACTGTTAGGGTCCAATGTAAATAAAGAGCTTGACAAAGAAAAGTTGGAGGTCCTATACCAGGAGGAAACACAGACTAAGTGTTTCCCTGGGACCTGACTACAAAAATTAGATTTTGTCAACTACCTGCAATCCCCACCCCTGACAAAGGTCATTCTTTCTTCTTTTGGATGACATTTTGAACAGTTTAAATGAATCGAATCAGTTGTTAACTTGAAAATACTGCCATAGTTTTCTGTGTCTTTAATTATAAGAAAGTAACATAAAGCAAATACCTCATAGTAATAATGAAAGGCTTGGGATTTATCACCTTCATTGTCATATAATTTCCCTAGTTTTGAAAGTACATGTGGGTCAGTTGGTACTACACTGATCAACTGCATGAGCCACTCTATGGCTTGATTGGGATCTTCCATGATTTCATAGCTGAGTTTTCTTCAGTTAAGGAACAGCAGCAATGATTTTTTAATTTACTCAGATTTCCAACTAATTTACACAATATAATCCATATACTAGACAAATATACTAGTCACTGCAGTGTGGATGCGTATTGATAGAGGTTTTTTGTTTGTTTGTTTGTTTTAAACACAGACTTTTAATAATTTCTTTATGATGACACCAAGCTGAGTGGTGCAGTTGACACAATACCAGGGAAGGGAAGTCATCCAGAGGGACCTGGACATGCATGAAAAGTAATCTAATGATGTTTAACAAGGCCAAGTGCAAGGTACTGCACTTGGGTCAAGGCAATCCCAGATACAAATACAGGCTGGGAGAATAACTCCTTGAGAGCAGCCCTGTGGAGAAGGACTTTAGGAGTCCTGATGGATGAAAAGCTGGGCATGAGCCAGCAGCGTGAGCACACAGCACAAAAGGTCAACAGCATCCTGGGCTACATGAGAAGAGAGCAGGGAGAGGGAGGGGATTATCGCCTTCTGCTCTGCCCTTGTGAGGCCCCACCAGGAGTACTGTGCCCAGCTCTGGGGCCCCCAGCAGAAGGGAGCAGCTGAAGTGGCTTCAGAGGAGGGCCTCAAAGATGATCAAAGGGCTGGAGCCCCTCTCCTGTGAAGACAGGCTGACAAAGCTGGGCTCATTCAGCTTGAAGAAGGCTCTGCAATGATCTCATCACAGCTTTCCAGTAATGGAAGGGAAATTACAAGCAATAGGGGGACTGCCTTTTTACACTTTCTGACAGTGACAGGACGAGGGGCAATGACTATCAACTAAAAGACAGGAGACTTACATTAGATATTAGGTATAAAAATTTTTAACTCAGAGGGGGATGAGATGCTGAAATAGATTTCCCAGAGAGTTTGTGGATGTCCCACCTCTGGAAGCATTCAAGACCAGGTTGGATGGGGCCCTGGGCAGCCTGACCTAGTGGCTGCCAACCCTGCCCATAGCAGGGGGGTTGGAACTGGATGATCTTTAAGGTCCCCTCCAACCTAAGCCATTATATGATTCTCTGATATTTTCTTTATCATCAGCAAGTATCTTTTGCCAAAAAAAAAAAAAATAGTTCAGAGGCTTCAGCTGCTCTTTCACCTTTAAAAAAAAAAATTGGGCTTAATTGTCTTTTATGTCAGCCAATAATTTCACTTATTTTTTTAATAAGATTGAAGTGTGAGAATCATTTCTCATCTATTTCTAACCTTGACACTTGAGTTTATATTTTGTAATACTCGTCCTTAAGTAATTAATTAAGCAAAAGTGCTATCCTTAAGAACAGACTTTTGCCTACCAAGAAATCTTCTGCTGTATGTTTAAGAAGGACAGCATAGGAAATGTTTCATTCTTTGATTTTCACTAGGCCTACAGCACGCTCTCCTCTCCTCAGCCACACAGCAGCTCCCATCTGCAGTAGTCTGAGCTACAGCTACTTCCAAACACAATGTTAAAGTTTTTGCTGAATCCCGTCCTTCATGCAAGAAGCCTGCAATCACTGTTGGAAAACTATTTCACATATCTGTGGAGCACAGAAATTCTCCATCTGATCCAATTGTAGTGTATGCTTTTGCACATGGGCTAGACAAGAAATACAAACCGTAATCCTTTGGCATTTTTGGAAGTCGCTTACTGTCTCATCTATTACTTTCATTCTTAAAAGTGGAGTGCAGCAACTGGAATCTGTTCTGCTTTAGGGACAGTTTTATTATGGTTTGCACATTCTCAGAAACATTGTTAAACAATTCTGTACTATAGAATACCCCTGGTGATGTGCGAAGCCAAAACATAACGCACTCTATGCTTGGCTTTTCAATCTGTTTCTGCTTTTGCAGCGCTGGGAGACAATTCCTTTCATTACACCTATTATTTTTTTCTCTAAGGTTTTACTCAACTATGCTTACATCTATGACATTATTATCAAAATAAAATCAGCAGCATTTTAAACAATCCAGGACATACTTTAATACTGACCGTGAATGTTTAGCTATTCCCTGACACACTGATTAATGCAACAGGAGTAGCATTAACATATTTCCCCACTTGCTTCACTGGAAATGTCAAAGAAGGTTTTAAATTCCGTCCCTATTTTAATAAATATCAGAGAATCAATCTATGCATAATCGTCCTAATTATAATGGACGCTACAGTAAATTTCTTAGTCTTCCTGACATGGTTTAAACACATATTTCAGCTGAAATGAGTTTACCAAAACCATCATCCCTTATCATAACACAGAAAAGGATACATGTCTGCTATTTGGTGAAGGACCTGGGCACTATTTCCAAGTATTGCATGGAGTTTCAGGAAACAATCCAAAGCTTCATCTGTTCTGTTTAACTTCTTGTATGTTAAACCTAAAAAATAAAAATAAAAAAGGTTACATTGTAAGTGCAATGAGAAAAAGGTGGATTCAGTACATTAATTAAGAGAAGAACCAAGAAAAATAAAATAGGGACATGAAAGCCAACAGCAGAGTAACTGCCTTGACACCAATGATCTCTACTACTTAAATCATCCTTATTGTTCTTTAATTAATTCTTTCCTGCTGTTACGATATTAGGTGATAAAGGCAAGAAACACGAAGATAATCAAAGACCAAGAACATAACTCATCTCACTTTTAGAACAAGATGAATGAGGAAAAGGAATGGCTCCCAGAGCAGAATGATGGTAATGGTTTAATACTGCTAAACTTAGCAGATTTTGGTAGATAGGAATATTTCCATCAATTGTTATATACAAAGCAACTTATCAACACCAACTGGTAACTGCAGATGAGTTAATGATTTATTTTTTGTAGAAGAGATAGGAAGATCATATTCTACTACAACATAAACTACTGAATAAAGTAGTAACAATTACTATGCATTTATACACAAGAAAACTGTAAAAGCCAGATTCTCAGAAACACTGGTATTACCTTTAGGCAAAAACTCAATCACAAAACCACGTTTGGCTTACCAAGGTTATAAAGTGCTTCAGTGCAAGAGCAATCATTCCTGAGAGCCTCTTTATAAAACTCAGCTGCTTTTTCGTAGTCTTCATTTGCAAAAACAGTATTTCCTTTGTTAGTTAGTGCTGCTGGGTTGTACCTATCAGAACTGACAGCTAAATCTGCATAGTTTGTTGCTTGTGCCAATTCATTCTCCTATATGAACAAAACCAACACTGTATTAGTCATTTCTCAGTTTTCTTGCAGTTCTGGCTTCTCATGGTTACTACAATAGAATTTAAAAAGATTAAGGATGAAAAAAATTATAGACTCTTCAATCTGAAAATATTCCTTATGTATTTTAATAATCTCTCTAAAATTTCAGAGAAATTAGCACTTGAGACCTGTCCTGCCATTCCCTTCCATTCAGTCTGGAAGTTTTCACTGCTGCAACAATGAATGCTTGTTTAAAAACTAAAGACAAAAATAAACCCTCAAACCCTACAAATTCCATACACAAACATATCTGACTAATCTACATACTGCACACGTCCCCGAAGTTCAGACAGGGGCTGCAGGAGACAGGCTTTAAATGCAGGTGGTGAACTTCAGCACAGATCATACTTTAGGTATACTTCCGTGACCTGGACATCAACCTCACTGTTCCACCCAGCAGCAGCAGACAAGGGACATGCCCCAAACTATAGCCAGAGGAATATGTTCCAGTAGTGTTCTTCTAACATGCAGTTTCCTGCTGTTTGTGCAGGTTTAAATAAACACAAAAATTGCTACAAAGATACAGAAATCGCTGCATCAGGTTTGGTTCTGAAGTGGTTTTGTTGAAGCACACACTTACCAAATAATAAAGGAACGAAAGGTTTGTTGCAGCTGCACTCTTTACTCTGCTATCCTTTTTTTCAAACATTTTTAAAGTCTCCAGTGCCTAGAAGCAATTCAGAAACTACTTAATTCCCACTGAAGCAAACACCACAGCATTGAGAAAGCACACATTGAGCACTGAGAAACAAACGTGCAGGGGAGGAGACAGGGAGGAGAGGAAGAACTCCAGAAACCAGAAGAGCTCAAATACAGAGAAAGGAAGGTGAACTTAAGCACATGGCCTTGCGTGTATCCTTCCAGGTGATGGGAAGCTGAAAGATCTTAGACCGTGACAGAAGTATTGAGATTCAGCTAGAATTCTGCTCTATATGATCTCTCATATTCCCTGCAACTCATGCTAACTTGGACTGCTATACTCTCCTTTAGCAATGATTCCTGTCACTAACTATAAAAAACAACCTACAAAGCGTGGTAAAAGGAAATTGAGCAAATCCGATCTGAGCTTCCTGTTGTTCGGATGAAGGTTTTTAAACTGCTATCATTTCAAAATGAACCTCTTTCATAGGCAAAGAGATGATGAAAACGTGCTCTTATCCATTGCCCTGAAATCTATAAGAAAGTTGATTAAAAGCAAGAAGTGCATTTGACTTAAAACTTCCTACAAAAAATGCCATTAGACAATAACAAAAGCTTGAACCTTGGAAGCTGTGATATAAATCTATACACACCTTCAGTGGCAATTTACATGCAGGTAAAGGAAAGCTGTAGCTAAAATTATACTGTACATATTAACAGTATTTTTGGTAACATGGTAACAGTTTTTGCCATGAGATCAGTTCAGCACAAAGTTCATCAGCAGAAACTGCCCTTAAGGTTCCACTGACTGCACTGACTCCATCTGCATTAATTGTAATCATGACTTGGACAGCCAGGAAAGATAACAAAAGTCAGGTGTCTTAATTTTGAAGTGAACTGCATTCATTGCAACTTCTACAGTAGAAATTTCATTGAGATTAACTGTTCTCTCTCTAGTATTAAATTACCTTAATGAGCAGCATCAGTATAATCATGGTGCTTGCCTAAATTATTCCTACTGTTGCTGAAAAATGTGTTGCGACCACATAAGATGTCTCTGACAATACTATATTAAAAAGAAACGATGTGAGAAGTTACTATACCTGGTTAAAATCCCTTTGTCTCAAATAAGTAGTGGCTTTATTTATCTCCAGGTCATTGGCTAACTCTACGTAGTGGGAAGCTTTTACTGCTTCAACACACCTGCAACAGAAAGAAATCCGATGTACAAAATGTATCTTTGCAAATGCCACTTCAAGGTACAGACTCTTGCTGTCAATTCCTTTTCCCAATGGGGTTCTTAGCTATTCCTTTTTTTACAAAGGCAAACAGCATTTCCATTAAAAACATTTTAAAACACATTTTGTTTCCATCATCTACCTCAATAACACTGCCTCTGCTTTCTTCAATCAGTTGCCTAAATATCATGTCATTTTCCAACACTGAGTGAATGCTGCAATACTGATTGCTTTCTGGAATGCCAAGATTATGTTGAGAACTCTATATAAGAAGCTAAGAAATTCAAAGAATATTCATCCCTACTTTATTTTTGTAAAGAACATTCACTTGGTGAGAAGTACATGTAGTACTCAGAGCACTCAAACTAGTATCTGGGAAAACAAGCTCAAAATGCTGGTTAAGCTAAGATCTACAACTTCTTTACAGGACTTCAATACCTTAGCCTTGAAGGGGGAAGAGAATCTGTCCTGACACCCACCCAACAATTCCACACATCTCACTGCTGAGTTCTTTAGTTACCCAGAACTGTGGTCTTTCATACCACATTCTACTTAATGAAAAGTATTCTGTGGAATGCATGAAGGAAACTGAGCATCTGACAAACTGAAATAAATGAATTTATTAAGATTTCTTAAATGAGGAAAAAAAGAAAACAAACACAAGCTACAGAGCAAACAAATCGGCCTTACTAAGCACATGCCAAGTTGCAAAGCAACAAAATAATGTTCACAGTACATACTGTTCTGATAAGTCAGAAGGCAGAAGCAGGGAAATGACTGAATCATATGATATTAAATCATCAGACACCACCTTGTGGGCTCTGGCAGACAAAGCACGTCTTTAGTGTAAGAGATTATTTCATCTTAGTGTAAGTTAATTAATGAACTAGAATTATAGGACCTTCAGTGTTTGTAAATACTCCTAATTGGCCAACAAAAGACAAAGGAAGGAAAGTTTCCTTTTCCCATCAAACTTATTTCACAGAGTAACAGGGGCTGGAAGAGATCTCTGGAGATCATCATTCCTACTAATAATTTTTATGCTGTCCTAATTGAAATTGTCTTTTTTTTTTTTCTTTAAAAAAAAATAGACCTCTGATGTAACAAATACACCAGAAAGCAAAAGCTAAGCTGTAAATAAAAAAAATTTCACATATACATACATATAAGTATAAATTTACAAATGAAATGCAAATAAACATTTCTAGTAATATGTAGATAACTATGTTCATTATGTTGTCTTCCAACTTAAAGATCCATTTCCATTGTGTTCTGTGTGTACATGGACATCATATCTGCTGAGACTTTTAGTAAGTTCTGAAATTTTCAAATTCAACTGAATTTTACAAAGCTTCCTTTGTGCTCACGTACAGCAGATTAAAACTTATTTCATCGCCAAGTTTCACTGCTGCAACAAAATTCTTTTTTAAACACAGAATATGCTCTGTTTTTTTCTCCAGTGCCTTACAGAGTCAAACTGAATACAGCCTGGACCCTACCCTTGAGATGTGCAGCAAACTGCACTCTCCAGATTCATAACCAACTCATGTTTCATAACCAACACCAGACTGGCACACAGGTTAGACAGAAAGAAGCCTTGCTGAACTCTTACCAGTCATAGCCCACAGCAAAGGATGTCTCAATTACTGGTGCTATCAGTTTAGCAGCTGTCATGATATAATCCTCTGCCAGGGACTTCCTAAGGTAAAACAAATGAACACTAACCAACTTTAAAACAAACACACAAACATGTCACAATTTCAAAATCACGTATGCAAGAAATAACCAAACCTTGTTCTTGCCCTTTCCTGCACTCAGGAGACAGTCTGACAATTCAATCTAACCAGCCCCCTGCTGCTACTACTGCTGCCTTGTATCTTGACAGTGCTCTCCGTTTTTAATGTTTTCCTTTCCCTGCACACTCTAGTTTCATTAACAAACAAACAACAAAACAACAACCTGAAGCTGCAAGCTTTAAGCAGTGCAACCCACCACATAAGAGGTAGATGGCTTATTTTTAATACTTTCAGGAACAAAAACCTACAGCATTACAGTCAAGAAGGAACAGACTCCACTATTACCTCTCACGTTCTATTTGTCTTAAACTGTCGTTTTTGATGGCTTCAATCAATAGATTTGTATGTGGATCATCCTGGATGGGGACAAAACAACTGTAAATAGTTATGCCAGTACACATGCATTTTAACCTGACTGTAAACATAAATATATGCAGATTACATAACCTATGGTGTTATTTACTTTCCGCACTTTAAAAGCTGAATTCAATTTAAAGTAGTCCTAATGCTAATTACAAAACCTCAAGTTTGACCACAGCTACTTTCATCCCGTTTCAGTGCTCAGGCACGTGGCTCATGGCTCACACTACGGCTGCTGACAGGTGCACTCAGTGTCCCGTGCATCAGAGTGGAAGGCTGACTGAGAAGCCTGCATCCAAATACCAGTGAGAACCCCACGTTTGAAAATAAGAACATGCTTCAGCGTTTGCTGAAAGGCAGTGGGACGCAGCAGATGGACAAAGTGCAGCACCTTGTCATTACAACAGTTCACACAACTGTTTTGCAGTTTCTCTCACATGTGTACATTCCTCTTAGTTCTGACAGAAACATACAGAGGTGAGGTGCTAGCCACTCCTTGCTGATTTGCTAGAGATAGATCGAAGATTCAAACAAAATGAAGAACAGAACAAGATTTCATCAATTTTTCCTCTGACTACTTCATAGCAAAACAGCAAACTTGGAATGACCATTAAAACTATACTAACTTATCCTTACAAAGAACATTCAGAATCCAGAGCTTTTCTTCCAACCAGTGATGTTACAAAGCCTCTGCAAATGTTCAGTGGTCCCTATTGCTACATAATTCCCAATATGAGAAACTGTATCAACTATATAATAAAAATATACATGTAAAAGAAACATAAGAAATTGTATCTAAATGTGTATCAATAGTAATAAAATACATATAATAATATAATCACGTATCAATAATAATAATAATGATATAATATAAAATATACAGTTTCACATAGTAAATGTTATTTGCTTATGGTAGGTGCTACAAAGCAACAACTACAGTTGAGTTGCAAAGATCTTTGATCTTTAGGACTGAAAAAGAAGCTATGTGAATTAAAAAAAGAGATTGCTAAGAGTATATAAAGTGTTTGTCTTAATCTTTCTGTAAACAATCCTTTTAAAAGGACCCTAAACCTATTCATTATTTTTCCTTTCTTTATATAATGAACAGTTGGTTTCATGCTAAAAAGGAAGTTCAGTTTCCAACAAATTCTATACTAGCTAAAATAAGAATCTCTACACTTCACTTAAACCTTCCCTTTGTTAAGAAGACAACAGTATAACCAGTTTTATTAGCATTTATATAACTCACACTAACTCATTTATTTGCTCCTCTTGTTTCAACTTATGATTCAGCAAAATGTTAAATAAACAAAGGATGCAAAGCAATGAGTGAGTCTAAGTCAGCCCAGATGAACTTCGACAAAAATCTTTCAGGCAATTTTATACAGACTGTATCTTTTGAGGAAAAAAATATTCAAACATTCTCAACATCTTTTGCATTTCTGAGTGGTGCTGCCATGCTAAATTCATCCCAGTAAAAAAATGTTACATATGCACATACACATCAATTTACATATTTGTTATAGTCGAAGCATTCAACATCTCTCCCTCTTCCTCCTGATTTATACATATAAATACAGCATTTATTTTGTTCTAACTTACATTTGCAGAAACGTATTTGTCATCATAATCCACTTCCAAGGGAACTGCAATCAGTTTTTGGAATGCTTTTTTCATTTGTTCACTGTCTCCAATAGCAAAGTAACATACAATCAGGTTGAAGCCTGCCTTCAAGTTTGGGGACAAGCTCATAATATGTTCAAATGAAGAAATGGCATCCATGTACTGGCCAGTTTTAATAAATGCAACTCCAATATTTTGCATTATTTTAATCCTAAGCAAAGAAATCAGAGTTAGGTTACACTTTTATAAACTATCATGCTGTACTCAAAATTTTCATTTCAAAACCGTGCTGAACAGTACAAGCTCACCTCATCTCTTTGTGGACACTAGGAATCTGGTCTAGAGCCATGCGGTAGAACTTGATAGCTTTGGAATAGTTCCGTTGTTTTAAATATATATTTCCCATATTGACCTTCAGTCTACCTGTCACAAGAAGGCAATGAGTTATAATCTTTTAAAGCATAATTACAGCAGCTTTTAAAACTAGTTGAAAGGGAGATTAGAACAACTTTTTTTTTTTACTAAAATGAGTCCGTTACAATCATCCTTTAAAGGCGTTCCTTTAAAGGAACAGCTTCCAGGTAACTCCGACCAAGGAGATAAAATAACAGCAAAACCTAAAAAAAGACTATCAATGTAAGACGTATCTCTCATTTTTGATTGTGGGCTGAGGGATGAACTAGACATTCATGATGGTGTGCTCCAGGAAGGCAGCTGTAAATAAGCACCTCAGAGAAAGAGGTGGTGGAATCTGTAGGAGTCTCAAAGATGTGCAAAACGCTGAAGGAAGATTTCAGAAAGAGCAAGCTGAGTCAAAAGAGGAAAAAAAAAAAATTAATATCAGAGTAGACAACATAGTATGTTCCGTGAGCAAATGGTGTATTTGACTTTGTGCTCTGTTATGGAAAGAAAAGACTGCATGAGCTGAAAGAGTGTTAACCACACTAAATTGTACCAAGCCAAACAGTATGAGCATCCACCACTCATCCTGGCAGATGTGAGAGCTGAGGTCTCTTTGAGTCAACACATACAGATGAGGTCCTGATTTGGAATGCTTGACTACCAAATTTTATTCATTTTGGTACATAACCTACCTCCATTGTTGAACATCTTATTCTTCACTATAACTTGGTAAGTGTTCAGTGCTTCAGCATACATTTCATTAGCAGCATACTGACTGGCCAGATTGAAAAGAACCTAGACACCAAAAAAAAATTATAGGTATGGGAAAAGAATGTTCTTATCTCAAAACTGTAATACATTTGAACTCATAGTAGATACTTTCAGATAAATTTTACCTAAGAAACATGGCTTTTGCCAATTTTAACTTCCCATCTTTAATGCTCCTTTGTTCTTTAAGATAATACTCAGAAACGGTATAATTTATGACTCCCAACGTGTGGAAAATGGTCTTGCACAGTTTATGAAGAAAATTTTTTGAACTTCTATTTCAAAAAAAGAAGTTCAGTTGGAGTCAGGTAAAACATCCCCAGCATTTATCTCAGCTTCACTGGAAATTTCTCTGTGAAATACGCAACTAAATCTGCCTAACTTGTTGCATTTACCACTTTCTCTATCGCAAGTTAAGATACTAATATATTTTTTGTCATAATGTGTTCCCTGATACTTAAAGGTTCAAGATAAGGGCAATGTTTGATTCTCCTGTTTTCTTCTCCTTTGTATTCACACATTTCCTACATACTTATTTTTGAAGTATGGAGCTTACGTTTCCTACATTTTGATATGTGCTTTTTTGATGTGATAGGTAGCTGGAACATCCCTGGGTGGCCTTCAATTTATACTGACTATGTGATGGATTCCTCATCTCTGGAGGTATTTAACAATGTGTGGATGTGGCACCACAGGACATGTTTTAGCATTAGGACTCTATAGGTCAGGTTGATAGGTGGATTTCATTATCTTGAAGGCCTTTTCCACCTTAGGTGATTCTCTGATTACAGCATGCACACAGCAATAATGAAACATCATTAGCTACCAACACACTTTAGTCATTGAAGACTTCTAAGTACTTACTGAGTAAGTGAGATCTAAGTTGATGCTTTCTGAAGTAGCAGTTTGTTCACGTTGCCTCACTAATACTCTTTCCTTTCTTCCAGCTTCTTTTGCTTTTTCCAGAGCCTTAAATTAAAAACTGAAATTTAGTGATGCCTCAAATCTTCCTAATAGAAGACCACAAAAACACATTCAAAACAAGTATGAAAATAATATACTCATGTCTCTTTTCTTTAGGCACACAAGTGTACACAATTCTTGAAAAGTAGCACTATGACCCATAGAAGTGTGTTAACTACCAATAAGCAGACATAGTTATTTAAGTCAGCTTAGTTGCAATACTTTTACAGTAGTTACACAATACGTATATACACACACATATATAAAACGTGCCATAATCACAAGCATAGAAATGTGATTCTACTTGCATGAATTATAGAAACTGCATACAAATTAAGGGTGACAAAAATGATTAAGGAACTGAAGCATCTCTCTATAAGAAGAGGCTGATAGAACTGGGACTGTTCAGTCTGGAGGAGGCTCAGGGGAGGATCCCATCAATGCCCAAAAATACCTGAAGGGAGGATGCCAAAAGGATGGAGGCTCTGCAGCTGAGTGGCGCCCAGTGCCCAGACAAGAGGCAATAGGCACAAACTGGAATACAGAAGGCTCCCCCTGAATACCAGGAAGCACTTCTGTGCTGTGTGAGTGATGGAGCACCAGCACCAACTGCCCAGAGGCAGTGGAGTCTCCTCCTCAGAGATCTTCCAAAGCCGCCTCGACACAACCCTGCTCTGGGTGTCCCTGTTTGAGCACAAGTTGGACCAGGTGACCTCCAGAGGTCCCTGCAAGCCTCAGTTATCCTATAATTCTAAACAAAGAGCAGGGCTGTATGTTTCTGTCCAAACTGTACCTACGACAGCCCACACATTCAGACAGCTGAGGTAAGATTAAGTGATCATCTTCCTTGACAAAAGAGAGAGATTCAAAACGGTGTGAATTAGATTATGGATAGAAAACATTCCTTTATGTCAGACAAAAGTACAACAGTTATTAAAAATGCTGACTTGCCCAAATAGCTTAAACTCACTAACTATATCCATAAAAAATGTAAATAAAATGAGTTGTTACTTAGCCTCTAACAACTGCAAAGACACGTTGCACCTGCAACAGGGCAAATGCATTCAAACTGCCTCCTGGAAAAAGGTCCATAGCAATCTTCAACTATACCTAGGACCTGTTTTGGAAAATGGCCTGGGCCAAAACTGTAACAGTAAGTTTGCTGACCTAAGCTCAGGAATGAGTTGATTCACAAATAAAGCATTGTGTACATCAAAGAGTGTCATTTTCCTGAGCTGTAGTAAAGCACAGACCATTAAATGGTATAAAGCAGTTCAGAAAGGTACTTTATTCATCTTCTGCTCTAATTGTACTTCCACAAACTGCTTTACTAGACTTCTCATTATTGGTGTTTCAAATAATACCAAATGAAAAAACAAATCCAGAATAAATACCAATTTCAAGTCTCCACAGCTGTTGGCAATGCAACTTTCTTCAACCAGTTCATTCACTTTTTTTTCTAACTGCCTAATCTTCTCTTCTGAGCTAAAATAAACACAAGAAAAGGATTGACTACCATTAGTAATACATTGGCAAATACTTAAGCTTTAAGGCAGCGTATTCTCAGTAAAACAAGATGATACTTCACTACTAACTGGTTTTTCCATCAGACAATATAATGTGAAACTATGCCCAAAGAACCTCCAAAGATATTACATTTGCACACACAGAGGCCTAAGAAAACATAAATTCTCTTATGAAAAAGGGACAGACGTGCAAATATCCCACACACAAGTTGTTGATCTGAAATAATGACAGTACAAACAGATGCACTGGTGAAACTTTCAAATTAACATCTAGTGAAATAAAATATTGTATTAAAAGCAATTAATTGAAATTTCATCTGCATATATAACTTTAAAGTATTTTGCTTTAAAGTTCTTATTTGTCTGTATTTATTCTTTTCATTTAAACAACCAACATTTCAGTAGGATTCCCTACTCCTAAATGCATTTAAGGAATACAAATGTTGCAAAAAGCTCATCAATACTCACAGCAGACTGCAAAACTTTCACAACTTCAGTTCTAACTCAAATGTTAAGGCCAGACAGTGAACAGGGAGAAAGAGCAAGCAGACTCTCTCTGAGCTGCACAAATCACGGTGCCCCTTGCCTGTGATACACTTTTATAACACTCTGCAATCCTATTCAGTATCACAGCATTCATGTGGCAACAGCCACATCCAAGCTGCTAGCTACAGTTGGAACCAGAAATCTCTGAAAGCAGACTTTCCTTCAAGTCAGTACAACTACTCCAGAGAGTCAGGTGACCATGCAGGTAAATGTCTGTGGCTCTATTCCACCAAGTTAAGTTTGGCCTCTCAAGGTTTCATAACTGCATGTATGTTTCTAAGCTCTGCTGTCAGCTGCTCTTTGTACTCTTAATGCTTTGAAATCAAGAGCAAAACTGAACCAACCTGTCTGGATTTTTCATTTCCAGAGGTGGAGCAGGACCTCTTGCTTGGCCAAGAGGATCAAATAAAGAACCTGCAAAATTGAGAGTACTGAAAATTTCAGAGTACTGAACACTGTAAGATAACATCTTCCTCTGATAGCATGCCATTTCTACAAACTGTACCTCTCATAGCTGCCTTAGTGTAACCTGCAGCTTGCACCGCTGTCATTGGCCGAGCAACCCCATCCTTAAATAAAAAGGAAGAAAGATTAAAAAACATATCATGGGCAGCACAGGCAACAGTTACACACTAAGAAACATTTAAGCGCAAAAATCAATTGTTAACGCCTCAGTAAACTGAGTATTTTTAAACTGTTTTAGTTGACCTGCCTCATCACCATGGCATTGCCTGATTTTCTGGACTTTAGGTTAGGCACCATTTCTATGTGGACCCTACTTGGCTTGCTCAGATACTGTTGGGTGGTGCCTGGCTGGTGATGCTCCCGCAGTGCTCAACAGATGATTTCCTCTTGGGATCTTGGCTGCCTTCCCTTAGAGAGCAGCTCCATTCCCAACACTTCCAGATATCTCCTATATCCCACCAGGACTGGTGCAAGGGAATAAACAGTGGCAACTCTCTCTCCTATCACTAAGTCAGTAAGTTTAAGGATGGTGTGGAAAATACTTGGTATGTTGCAGTAGTTTCTTATTAGAGTATAAATGTGTAAGAAAAATGAAAAACAGAATTCACCTTTCTTCCTACTTCAAAAAAAAATTATTAATTTGCATGTCAGGAAGTGTTAAGAACAATTATGGTGATGCTGTCTCCAACCACGTGCTCAAATAACATGCTTATCCAAAACATTACACTTGCCATAAGACGCTTTCAAAAAAGGAAAAACTTAAAAAGTGCCATCATTTATATTTAATGGTTATTTGAAACAAGAATATTTGCATAGAACCTAAACACTTAGCAGAAAATACCACTGTTCTGAGTCAGCATAAAATGTAAATATTAAAACTTTTACCTGCACTGCTCCTGTCATTGGTCTTCCCATAGATGAATTTAAAGTCGCCTTTGACTATAAAAATAAGTAACTTGTTTGAAACTGGCATTCAAAGAGCATTAGAAGCCTATAAAGGCTCTGCATAGATAGTTTCCCTTACATTAAGTTTTAAGAGATGATTAAACTCAATCTTAGCAAAATTCCCATTTATATTATTATGTGCAATATACTTGAGCCTGGTAGACCTGAAGATGTGAAACGCTTCAGTTAGCACAAATTTACAATACTCTTTTTATATATTTGGATATTTCTGCCAAACCTTTAAAAAATGCAAACTGTATGAAAGCAAGATAGCAGTACTTTCCATTATTAAATTATTGAAATGACATTTAATCATTACAATTCCTGCATTCTTAAGTCTCAAACAAGTAATTTATGTAAGATTCTGCAGTAAAGTTCTGAATACAGCTGATACAAGATTAGGAACTGTAACTTGTCTGTTTTATCTATGTTATGACATTCTGGACATCCTTCAACCATCATTTCCACTGTAAGCAGTGAAAGGTTTTTTTGCGCTTAACTCTGAATCTTGGTGAGTAATTTGAAGCCACACGTTCACACAGATCATTTTACAATAAAGATAGATACACTTTGCAACTGTCAGTGGGTATCTTTTCCATTAGCCACATACTGTCCTTCTGTACTGCTGTTAGAAGTGTAAAGTAATAAACATATGAAGTAGTAGTAAATGCTGAAGGTTGCTACACATGCAATACAAATACACAAAACCAAAAGGCTTCAGGCCATGAAAAATCATTCCCCTAATTTCCACCCACAAAGCCTATGTTACACCATTTTACCCACTATCCACCACATATATCAGTTCTTTTTCCTTTCTTTCCCCTCTCTGTTTACACAGTGAGGATTGTGGTGCAGAAGTGAATCTGCAGAGTGAAGCAGGCAGTACCATACATGGGACAATGCTCCGGAGATTTCCAGTTCTATGGTGGTCCTGTGGACAACCAATCCACTTCTGGCTGGAGCCTACTAGCTCTGCTTTGAGACAGGATTATTTTATTTAGCTGCACTCAAAAGAACCTTGTTAGCACAGTCCAAGTTTGGGATTAAATGGTAAACTTAATTTGTGGGTAATTTTTTGGTAAATACTTCAATTTTGTTAAATAATAAACAAACACCTACCCCAAATGCAGTATCTATAGGTCTTGAAGTTGCTGTACCAGGAATTTTGGCTGTCACCTGAGTGGGAAAAATAAAAAAAAAATAATAAAAAAAAAAATTGCAGCAAACAACTGCATGAGTTAATTATTAGTCATTTTATATAGTGAATTCTTAGAAATGTTGTTTCAATTGTTATAGAAAGGCATACTGTTGTAGAAACAGATTATTGTGGCAAATAATAAAAATTCCTTGTTTGCTTTGTCCTCCAGCTTAACTCCAGAGTTTAACAGAATTGATACTCCACTAACTTTTTACTTAGTTTTCATACAAACAACTGAAAATTGTACATACATGCTATTAGCGGACAAAAAAATAAGAGATGCAATCTTCTGCTGAGTATGGGGCTAAAATTAGGGATAGGACTCTAGAGAACTTCTCCTCTACTGTAACATTCACAGAACCCAACAGCAGGAACTGGGAGAACAAAGAACTGCTCGCTGTAGAAGATCAAAACCATCCAAGGAACCTGAATGCACTCAAGCCCATGAGATGCATCAGATCTTAAAGGAACTGCTAGATTAACTTGCTAAGCCACTCTCAATCATATTTTAAACGTTGTGGTGATCTGATAAAGTTTCCAGTGTCTGGAAAAGGGAACAAAGGGCTTTAGAAGGGAATAAAGAAAGACTCGAGCAACTGCAGTCCACTCAGTCTCACTTCCGTGCCTGGCAAGAACACAGAGCAGATCTCCCTCGAAACTTGGCTAAGGAACATGGAAAACAGAGAGGTGACTGGTGACAGGAGATATGGCTTCACTAAGGGCAAATCATGTCTAACAAATCTGGTGGCCTTCTATGTTAGGCATTTACAGATAAGGGAAGAACAACTGATGTAATCTACCTAGACTTGTGCAAAGTATTAGACGCTGTCTGGCACAACATTCTTGTTTCTAAAACAGAGAGGCATAGATTTTATGGGTGGACCCTGGAAGCACTCAAGACCAGGTGCAATGGGGATTTAGGCAGCCTGGTCTAGAGGAAGTCGCCCCTGCACACTGCAGGGTGGGGATGGAACTGGATAGTCTTTAACCAAACCATTTTATGCTATATTTTTATAAATTACTTACAGGGGGTCTTCTACCATGACTTGTTCTTGCTGCCTGTTGAAAAGCTGTATCATTTTCTAAATCCTGTAAAGAATAAAATAAAATAAAACTTTAAGTCACAACATCCAAAACCACAATCCCAGAACACTATGACTACTGATAGGTAAAAAGTTATTCTTCCTCCAAAAATACTAAAACTGAATGACAGGTCTTACTGACAATAAGTAATGACTGCAGCTGGTCTATCTCGCTGGGTATTTTAGAATAAGAAGTGTAAAAATCAATTATTCCTTGAAAAAAAACAAAAGGTAACACTGAAGATGCAGAGATTAACTGATGAAATATAACATGATTTCTCTCCTTATTATTAGCACTATTTCTGAATTTTAACTGACATCAATGTCTGCCACGCATACGCATAAAGATATCTATCTGAGGTCACACTGAAGTTTCCATGGACTCTGGTATAGCGATTTCATGCAGGATAGCAAAAAAGCTTTGTGACTTTGTGGGATTTGGACCAAATGAGACCCCTCACTCCTTCCTATTGCTCCAATTCCAGTACATCAGAAGGTTTCACTAACTGGTCTGTAGGGTTACTTTGCTACTCCAGATGCTCTGCAAGTTGGGCAGGGACCTGCAGAATGGGGAACCGCATTCTTGTTCCCTTCAGCCCCAGCACATTAAGAGATAGATGACCCATCGATCACTAAATATCAGGAAACTTGCTCCTGCACACTGAGAAACACCACAATGAATGCCAATACAGTCTTCAGATAATTAGGATTTCCTAATCTTTACGTCATGTTAGACTTGTTATGAGATGCGCAAAATCATTTTGTTGGAACAGATAGACGATCAGAAAATATTATTTAAAGAGACCCTGGTGAAGCTTTGTATGTATTGCAAAATGCAGAACGTTTCACTTCAAAGCATCCCTGTACATTACCACACTCGTGTGTTTTTATTTCGTACTCAAAAACTGATTCTCTGTAGGAAAAGCAGGCAAGAGCAAACATTTTTACCTCTGTGTCAAAAGTGGGATTATAATCGTTGTAGCCAGAGTAAAGATCATCCTCGTCTTCCTCAGGAGCTAGGTGCACGTTCTGCATCATTCTTCCTCGAAACACTAAACGTGCCAAACGTGTTGTTAGGAGGCGCTTCAGCAGGTAACCCCCCTCCAGGAGGACGCTCTCCCGTCCCAGCACAGCCCCGTACCGGCCTGGGGTCCGCCCGCCGCGTCGCTGCGCCCCAGAGCAGAACCGCTCCTTTCGGCGGCCGCTCCTCGGCCGCGCCGCGAGGGCTCCGGGCGTCACCGCGAATTGCCGGCGACCGCCCCGCTCCCCCAGCTCCGAGCGCTGCGCAGGCCGCCCGGCCCAGCAACGCTGTCCATGTGACTGGGTGAAGACGCGGACCCCTAAAATGCACTGCGTTCAGTTGCTACGAAACGTACGGAGCGGAGCGAGAGCCCAAGCGGGCTCCGAGCGTGCGCGAGAACCTAACGCATGCGCACAGCCGCCACCGAAGCCTAGAGCCTGCGTAGCGCTGCCCGCTGCGAGGGGGCGTTCCCGCCGAAATGGCGGCACGGAGAGAGGGCGGGAACGAAGGCTAGGGCCGGGGGTTGTGGGCGCCTGATTTGCTTCTATCCCCGTTCTTCGTCTTGGGGATAAAAAGACGCCAACTCTTACCTTGTTTCCACAAATTGTACAGTAATAAAAGTCTGCTATCCAGAGAGCGTAGCTGACCATCTTTTTGATTGGCAGTAACTGTGCTGAACTCCCGTGGGCTTTTGATGTGGATTACTGTTGATCACTGAGCTAAACTTGAACTTAAATTCCTTGCTTGTTCGAAGGCTTACTTTGACCTCATCCTGCAAAAAATTATACATACACTTAATTTCCTGAGTTAGGTTGTCCCTATTTCCAGGACGGGAATCTGTGTGAAGGAATAAAAATATGCATCATACAATAGACATACAAGTAAGTTCTGTTCACCCCTCTGCTTTCCTCAGCTTCTGAAAGAAGAACACAGAACCACTGTGAGCGATGGTGGTCTTGGTAAACAGCTTTCCTTTAGCCTATATTTAGGATAAATCCACTTAGGATATCCTAAATGGAAAAAGATCTCTTGTTTGCTGGATTTTGCTTTCCTGTATCTGGAATCCAAAATCTGACTAGTGCCAGCTGGCCTTCCCACAGCAAATCCTTCTACTCTGGGGACAGGAAGGATCCATGGCTCTGTGGGAAACAAGGCAGACTGAAGACCTCTCAATGTGACTACAGTGTTTTACTTTTTTGAGAGAAAAAGGTTTCTGAGGCCAAATATAAGCTGCCCCACCTGCTGCCTGCTGCTGAGGGCATAAAAAAACCTGTAAAACAGTACATAGAGTATCCTACTGATACTACTATCCTACGATCAAGTTTTGTGAGCATTACACAACACTGAGCCTTTCTGCTCCTCACCTTTCAGCTTCAAAGTCCTTTCAGGAGAGATAAGGCACAAAGGATATCAGTGAAAGTTCTTTCAACACCAGCTCAAAACATGAGAAACAAAGATAACATAAAGTAGTATTAAGACATTATCACTGCTTGCACTAACTTGTTTATGTTGCGTGCATTAACTGTTTTCACATTGAAACTTAAGACGTGAGTCCTTTGGACATGAAAATTTCTATACCTGGCATTTCTGGAATATAAATATTTTACCGAGTAACAGATAATATGTGGGAAAAAAAATCAGGTGAATTACTTGCCACAAATAACAAACTTCAACAGAAAAAAAAATACACACATTTCTAGCCCTTCTTTTGTGCCTCTGACCCCTCACATAAAATTGAGCCTATGGTTTTTAGATTTTCTGGTTGTCTTCTGACACAGTCAGACTGAGCAGCAGGTAACATGCTGTGACAGCAGTCCTAGTTTTGCTACTTAGCTTGTCCATCTCAGGGATCTGGGCATACTGTGATGTTTTAGACCAATTCTTTAGGGCACCGGAGAGGAGGGACAATGCTGGTGCATCTATCTTGTAAATGGAATAGTGCCAGGACATAACTAGAATCTGACCATGACCATTTTAAGTGTCCTTACCCTCCAAAGCAGGGTGTACACATTCATACCAGCTGTTGAAAGTTGTTCCTAGTCCCTATTACTTCCCAGTCCATACTGAGAACCGTGAGAATGGTAATTAATTAACACTGTAATGGGATATGTTAACAGCAAAGGCAGTTGGCTCCAGCATCAGAGTGGGCTCTGAGATCAGGAGTACTCCCTGGCTCAGCTCTTTAGGTCCCTCAGTCCATGCATAACAACTTGAGGGTCGTAATAGGCTTTGTTTACACTTCTAAAAGCTGTATCAATCTGCCTTTTTTTTTTTTCCTCTATGAAGTATAAGTAGACCTGAATGCATGAAGACTTAACGCAAAACCTCAAAGTTTCAGTTTCCTCAGAAGATTACACTATGGGGAAAATCCGTAGCAGTTTTTGGCTAAATCCTAAGAGTGATTTGGATTGTGCAGTTGATCCCCCTCAAATTCAGCAAGCAGCCCAAACACTGTATGCTGTGAATTCCAGATCATTTTAAGCTGTCAGAGTGGTTACCAAATGAAGTTGTCCAGTTCTTTTTCCACCTTCAGATTTTCAGTCATGCTCCAAGATGTCCTCTGACTTGCATCATGTTAGCTGTTTGTGCAATTAAAGCAAACTGCAAATATATATATATATACATACATATTTATATATATATATATTTGCTGTTGTTCAGTTAGATTTCAAGACCTTAAGTACTTGATCTGATAAATTCAGTGAAACCTGAAGGAGATCATAAAGATATACTGTTAAACAGTACTAATGTCCTGGCAGTTCAATATATGCATGGTGTATCTGTCTTTCTGCTGCAGTAACATTGCAAGTAAGGGCTCAGACAAACTGTTCCAGCACCTGCTAACTTGGGTTCAGGGGTTATTGGCCACCATCTGTGTTGTAATCAATGTTCCTGTGTGCCTGTTCCTGTGTGCCCCACCCTTGATCTGTGGGTTTAACTGTTTGTCTGCCCAGCTCCTAAGGTGTGGCTTTGATATATTAATATATATGTATTTTTAATGGTCTGAATTGAAAGGGTATTTCTCCCATTAAAATTTCATAAAAGTTAATAATTTTCTAGTATTCAATCCTTGACTGACCAGATGTTCAGAAGTTGTCTCATGGAGGCATTTTCAGCTTAACATCCTCACACAGTAAAGCTGCATTTAAACACTCCTCTTGAAACTAATGGATATCTTTAGAAATTTCTGAGAATAAAGAAAATGAAGAATGTATTTGAAACACTACAGGCGCGGGGCAGAGCAGCTGAAAGACTGTGCAGAGGAAAAGGGCCTGGGGGTGTTGGTCAACGCTCAACTGAACATAAGCCACCAGTGCACCCAGGTGGTCAAGGAGGCCAATGGCATCCTGGCTTGTGTCTGAAATACAGCCAGCAGGAGCAGGGAGGGGATTGTCCATCTGTACTCAGCTCTGGTGAGGCCACATCTCAACTTCTGTGTTCAGTTTTGGGGCCCCCACTACAAGACATGGAGAATCACAGACTTTAAGAATCATAAAACTACTTAGGTTGGAAAAGACCTTAAAGATTGAGTCCAACCACGACCTAACCAAACTACCCTAACTAACAACCCTCTGCTAAATCATGTCCCTGAGCACCACATCCAAATGGATTTTAAACGCACCCAGGGATGGTGACTCAACCACCTCCCTGGGCAGCCTATTCCAGTGCTTCACAACCCTTTCTGTAAAGAAGTTTTTCCTGATATCCAACCTAAACTTACCCTGGCACAACTTGAGGCCATTTCCTCTCGTCCTGTCACCTGTCACCAGTGAGAAGAGACCAGCCCTGCTCTTGCTGTAAGCATTTTTCTTGGTATTGGTACTGGAAGAGAGCAATAAGGTCTCCCCTCAGCCTCCTTTTCCCTAGCCTAACAGCCCCAGTTCCTTCAGTCTCTCCTCGCAGGCCATATTCTCCAAGCCCTTCACAAGCCTTGTTGCCCTTCTTTGGATCTGCTCCAGCACCTCCATATCCTTTCTGTACTGAGGTGCCCAAAACTGAACACAGTACTTGAAATGAGGCCTCACCAGTGCCGAGTACAGGGGCAGGATGACTTCCCAGTCCTGCTCACCACACCATTCCTGATACAAGCCAGGATACCATTGGCCTTCTTGGCCCCCTGGGCACACTGCTGGCTCATATTCAGCCAACTATCCATCAGTACACCAACGTCGCTTTCCATCAGGCAGCTTTCCAGCCACTCCTCCCCAAGCCTGTAGGGCTGCCTGGGATTGTTGTGACCAAAATGCAGGACCCGACACTTGGCCCTACTGAAACTCATACAGTTTGCCTTGGCTCATCAATCAATCAATCCAGTGTATCCAGGTCATTGAGGCCCTGGAATGCATTCTGAGAAGAGCAACGAAGCTATGAAGGTTCTGGAGCACATATCCTGTGGGGAGCACAGGGTTTAAAAGACACCTGCATCAGGAGAACTATTTTGTTGATGGATATTTCTACCATTAACAAATATAACTCTATCTGGTTTTTCTAAATCCTGCATTTGCATAGTTATTTTTTTTTTTCTATGAGACTTCTGATTCCTACAGATAGTTTAAGAATCAGCTATTTAGTGCTATTGGTAATAATTGCATCAAACCATTTACACTGTAAACAGCCACCTAAGATAACTGCACAAATTGCTAATAATGATCAAAATTATAATTTCAATAACAGCATGATTTTAAAACACACTAATTATAATTATTGTGCAAACCACTACTTTACAGATAGGAATAAAATTATTAAATGAAAACTATTATTTAAGCACATTTTATTTCCTGAAACATTACTATCATAGCAACAACGTGCCATAGTCAATTACAAAATAAATGTACTTTCTGATTCTGCTGGTGAAAAGTAACATATTAAAACAGCCTAATATTTAACAAGGATGAACTGTGGCTCTGTTTTCATTCCCTGCCAAAAGTTCAGACTATGACACTCAGTATTTTAGAGACATGTGATTTCTTTTTTTCCTGTGTGTGAATTCATGCTCCCACCTCCTCCCTATTCTAACCCTTCTAGCTCCCAGCAAGCACTGGTAATGCTCCTCCTTTTTTCCCCCAGACCTTTTTATACGGCCCTGCTCCTCCCCTGCACTAATCCCACCTCCCCAGTGGTTTTCACCTCCTCTGTGAGGCATGTTTGAGCATGCTCAATACACATTAAAAACATGGGGGAGGCAACTTTGGAACTCCAAATGTGTTAAGCCAAATCTGCTCCTACTGCTGTTGGACCAAAAAAATGAATGTAGAGGATGGTGAGTGTATACTTGCTCCACTTGGGCTTTTCCTCCTGCCAATAATAAGCTTTACTTTTCAGCCCTTAATGGAGCCTAGAACTTTTCACCGTTTCTTGATTATGGGTTTTTGACGCCTCTGGCTGATGTATCTTCTATCCTTCCCATGTGAGCTGCAGAAGAGGGAGAAGAATTACTGTAGTATATTTTAGAGGCCCCAAGCACTAGACCTAAAAACTCTTAGGCTGCTACACAAAAGTTAAACTAATGTTGTTTTCTTTCTAACCACATTGCGTTTCCTTGACATGCACTCATTACAACTTAATTCTATCTATTTTCCTTTCTTATAAATCTCTCTTTCTCCTCTTTTGATCTATTAACGTGTTGGCAGCTTGGGTTCATTAGTGTGTCTGGCTATCAAAAACAATGAGGAATAAGGCTGTTCTTATGCCCTAATAAAATAATTAATGTAGAGTTATGTGGTGCTGTTACTGCTACACTGATGGTAATAGAACAGTTCAGATTTCATTCCCATAGATCTCTTGTTTTGGTCACCAACAGAACTTGTAGGCCATGTAACTGTTCTCAAACTCCTGCACTAACTCCTCCTAACTTGTCTGAGCTCTTAATTTTCCCTATATCACACAATATAGGGGTTGGAAAGGACCTCTGGAGATCACTGAATCCAACCTCTTGCTAAAGCAGGTTCCCTACAGTAGGTTGCAAAGGAAAGTGTTCACATGGGTTTTGAATACCTCCAGAGAAGGAGGCTCCACAGCCTCTCTGAGCAGCCTGTTCCAGTGCACTGTCACTCTAAAAGAATTTTTTTCTTCATGTTCATGTGGAGCTTCCTGTGTTCCCGTTTGTGACTGTTGCCCGTTTGCCTCCTGTATGTGACTGTTGCCCCTTGTCCTGTTCTTGGGCACACTGAAAAAAGCCTGGCCCCCTCCACTTGACACCTGTCCTTCAGATATTTGATAAGATCCCCTTTCAGTCTTCCCAAGGCTGAACAGTCCCAAGTCTCTCAGCCTTTTCTCCTAAAAGAGATACTTCAGGTCCCTCATCATCTTTGTGGCCTCTCTCCAGAAGTTCCCTGTCTTTCTTGAACTGAGGAGCCCAGAACTGACACAGCACTCCAAATGCGGCCTTAAAAGGGCAGAGTAGAGGGGGAGGATCACCTCCCTTGACCTGCTGGCCACGCTCTTTTTAATGCACCCCAGGAAACCATTGGCCTTCATGGCCACAGGGGCACACTGTTGGCTCATGGCCAACCCGTTGTCCACCAGGACACCCAGGTCCTTCTCCACACAGCTTCTTAACTTATCTATCACTGAGTCTTGCTTTTGTCATAAGATAACTTCAGATATAAATATGCATCTCAGTATATCATTGAATATTGAGATAACCTGTAAGTAATTCCAAGTGGGAGTGATAATGATCCTGTTCTCAAAACCATGTTTCCAAAGTACAAAATACATCTCTCTTATCTGGGAACTTTTTTTTAAGAAAAAATTGTGCACACAAGGTAAATATACAGAGCTTCAATTACACTTCGGCTAGACAAAGAACTTTGTAATATGTGCCAAGTCATGCAATTTCAAATTAGTCTTTAAAGGAGCAAAACTGGTATTTGCTATAATAATAGAACAATGCTTCTGAGCCATAAACTGGCAGGGCCAGGTTTCCTGCACACTGCTGCCCCATTTCCTGCAATCTTGAGGACCAGTGGCCTGCACTTTGCTCCTCCATTTCCCACCTAACGGTAGCTGCCATGTTACAGATGCAGTGTTTAGGTGCTGAGGTCAGAGAGATTGTAGTTTGGTTTTCTTTCTATCTGCTGTCCCATGGGTGGTCAGCATGAGACCTTTAGCAATTTATACTTCTGAGATATCTGGCTCCTTGTTCAAGTAATAAATGGGGAGGTTGGTGGCCCTGCCTGTGGAAGGGGGGTTGGAGATACATGGTCCTCGAGGTCCCCTTCAACCCAGGCCATTCTGTGATTCTAATGCTAGTGAGGGGGATAGATAGTGACAATGTGATAGATATTGACAATGTTTTGTAGTTATTATGTAGCTTTTTTTTTTTTCTTGGAAACTAAAAGCAATGAGAGCCAAATTGATTCACTGACATTCAGTAATTATGAAACACTTATTCTGAGGGGAAAAAATTATTTTCAATGTAACTTTTTTCAGTATGCCATTAACACAAAACTTACAAGTGGTTCTCAGCTATGTTAAGTGCACAGATCTTTGGTAGCAAGTAAACATTTAAAATCTTAATTTTTATATCTTTTCAGGAACATCCAGCATGATACCAGAGCAATATAGAGATGAATGGGAACTACACAGAATAAACAAAAAATGGAGCCGTCAACTTAATTGTGTTGACATTGTAAAGCCAGAACATAGAAAAGTTCTCATGGAAAAAAAGAAGGTCAACAAAAATGCATCATCAGAACTCAGGAAGAAAGTATTTTGAATGATAACAGTGCTTCCCTAATGAATAAATAAAACACGGAATTAGCTTTAAATTTGAACATCACCTTGGAATCCAGAGCTTTCTGCAGACCAAGCACGATGGGATGGGAGGCAGCAGCTCCCAAGGCCCCGACTCACAGCTGGGTGAGTTTCAGTGGGAGCTGATGTGGAACCTGAACAGCTCTGAAGCTGTGGCTCTGGTACTTTCTGCCAGTATGGTAAAACTGAGGTCTCTGCATAAAAGCAAGATGCTGGCCGTGGCTCAGCACGCCTGCAAGGAGGAAGGCCGGGCAGACGGTGCCCCGGTAAAGGCTGCTCTTGTCCTGGAGGTGAGACCCTGCCTTCTGCCTCACGGCGCTGCCCGTGGGCTACCGCACATAAACGTCCGGACAGAACCAGCCTCTCGACGCGAGGGAAGACGTCGCGGCCATCCTCCCTCGGGCCGCGCGAGAGCCCCCGTCGGCTGCCGAGGCGGCCGAACGAAGCGGAGTCCCTCCCGTCGGGGGAGCGAGGGCGGCCGGCTGGGCTCGAGGAGTGGCCGCTGAGGGGCGCGGCGCGCGGCCAATGGCAGCGCTCGTAGCAGGAGCCAATGGGGGCGGCCGTGACATGGCGGGAGCCGTGGGTGGGGAGCGGGCGTTTTTTAAGGCGCTGGCGGCGCCCCTGGCTGTGTGGCGGCGGTGGTTGCGTGTCCCTCGAGCATGGAATCCGCGCGGGTGGCGATCATCGGCAGGTGAGGGCCGCCCGCCCGTCCGCGGGGGGGCGCTGCGCGCGGGGCGGGGCGGCGCGGCCCGGGGGCGCCGGGCCTCGGGATGAGGGGCGGCCGCCGCGCCGCAGTCCGCAGCGGTGGGGGGTAGCGGTTGCGAGCGGCGCCCGGGAGAGCGGCTGTCGGCTGGGGCCCCCAAGCTGCGGGCGGGCACTGCCGGCGGCCGGGAGGCCTCTGTGCGCCCCGGGGCAGCCGGCGGCGCTTCCGTAACGAACGACCTCCTGCGGGTCTGCAGCAGTGCTGCCCTCTGCGCACCGTCCCGTTTCTGGAGCGCCGGTAAAGGAGGCTGAGAGCTCGTAAGAGCCAGGAGCGTCATTGACCTGGTAGTGTTCTCTGGTAGGCTCCTGCAGCGTTCTCACAACACACACGGCGGTGTCTCCGACTCCCGAGTGCATTGCTTCACCCATTCGTAAGCTCAAGCCGACGTCCCTCACTCGATAACAGCAGCGCGGCGTTCAGTCGCGCCGTGTCCGCGGCCGCCGGAGCTGAGCGGCACGTGTGCGGCACGGCCATGTGACAGCACGGCCCGCCGGCACCGCTGCGCGCCGCCCTCCTCGAGGGCGAGCAGGTGGGACCCCGAGGTGCCGCGCTTCCTTCTGGGCCCCGGGTGACGGCGCTTCGTGTCCGGGAGGACGGCCCGGGGGTCAACGCTTCAGCCGCGCGTCGTGCTGGCGCTGTCGCGTACAGCAGGAGTAGTGCAGGGCTGCTGCCTGCCGCCGAGCAGCTTTGTGTGCCGTGGAGTTCTAAAGAAAGCAAATGTCACAGTTCTAAAAATCTGTATGTGAATAAAAATAAAACTTACTTTGTCGTTAAATGTTGATTTAAATAACTCTTATTCAGAGTGCAGTTTAAAGAGGTGTTACTAGTTTATAAAGGTATTGGTAGCCCAGTATGCTTGTTTAGAGTTCAGGTACTCCAGTGCTTTTAGTTGTCAAGTGCTCGCTGGCTGGGGGGCTGCTGTAGCTACCGTGGCCTGTACCTTTGTTGTAAGTTCGCTTACTCTGTAGTTTGCTTGAGAGATGCAGGCCTCTGGGTTTCTATGACGTGTGTTTGATTTATAGTTTAAATTGTATTCTTTAAGTGGGCAGTGCTCACTCAACAATACTAAATGTAAGGTTTCACTTTATTTTTGCCTCAGTTATTTCCTCTGACTCCTACTTTTTTTTTTCCCCGAAGCTTCCTATTTTGTTCTCTTTTTGTTCTACTTTATCTAAAGCCTGGACGTGTTCCTATTTTTCTCTTCCTTCTTTTTGCATCTGGTCTGCTGACTTCTCTCTGTTTATTACACTCCCCCACGTCCTTTACTGTTACCTTCCTGGCCTTTCCTTTTCCCAAATGCCAGAGGTTGCTTAAGTTTAGTGTTACAGGGACAGCAATGTGGGAAGTGGCAGAAAATGCATGTAATGATCAATGCTGTCACTGTGGCAGTTGTAGCTGTGGAGTTCTTGCTGGGGCTGTTATTTTTTTATGTGATCTGAAGTTACTTAAACTTACTGCACTGTGTCTCAGTGCTTCTTTCTGAAGAAGCTAATGCCAAGTAATAGGACTACTTAAGTTAAAACCAGCATCGCTTTGATGTAATACAATTATTGGTTACTACAGATTTCTCTGTAATGGACCACAAGTAATGTGGTTCTTTGCACCAGCTCCTAGGTTAGGATTACAGCTGACAAAACTTTTGACGCTTGAATCCAGTGTCCCAAAGTAGTGGTTTCTACTCCTTAGAATTCTGCCCTCCTTCTTCTATTTTTAATTCCTTGTTATCTTTCTCCCTGCTCTCAGAAGCTGCTGTACAACTAGTGAAGGATATTTCTTTGCTCAAGAGAGAGATTAGATTCTTATTAATATGTAACTGATCTTTAGATTAAATGCTGGAGAATTCAAACTCTGGTTTAGTTCTTGAAGTGCTCGTTGGACCCCAGAAGAAAATACTTTTTTATTAATTGGTTAATATTTATTTCCTTTTCAGTGGACTCATTGGTCGCAGCTGGGCCATGGTATTTGCTGCTGGAGGCTTCAAAGTGAGACTTTATGATATTGCACAACAACAACTAACAACTGCACTGGAAAACATTCGGTACGTCTCCTGAGTTGCTATCATAGAATCACTTAGATTGGAAGGCCCCTAAAGCCCATCCAGATCCAACCCCTTGCCATCAACAGTGCTGCCACCCGGCAGCCCAGGCTGTCCAGGGCTCCATCCAGCCTGGCCTTGAGCCCCTCTAGGGGTGGGGCACCCACAGCTCTCTGGGCAGTCTGTGCCAGTGCTTCACCACCCTCTGAATAAAGAATTTGCTCCTAACATTTAACCTAAACCTCATCTCTTTTGGTTTAAAACCATTTTCCCTTGTCCTATCACTGCTAGACTGTGCAAATAACTGACGTTGTAATGAATCTGTGGGATTTCTGTAACTAGGAGTGAACAGTCTTGTTATTCGAGGGAGCACAGATTTTGAGCATTAAAGAAAACATTAGCATAAAACTACGACTACTGTTACTATCAGAAGAACCATGTTCCCAAATCTCTTAGGAGCTTAAGTTTAGATCCAAGTTCTTGAAACCATGTTTTCTGTGATTAGGTTATCTATAGACTATGATGAAATACAGGAGTGTAAGGTTTTTTGTGTAGAAATACAACAAAGGGTGTTTCAAGATGCAAAGAGGCTAATATTGATTGCTAAGGAGCTGTACCATAATTACTAGTTTTCTTTAATTAGAAATATTTTAAAAATTTGAAGCAACTTTTTTGGAGTCCTAAAAGAAGAGGTAGCTAGTTTTACTGAAGGCACAACTACTGACCAGTTACAGCAGAGGCTTGGAAGCACTTTAAAAAGTGCAGATTTGAGGGCTTGAGCATGAGAACAGTTAGTGCTTCAGAGCAGTACACCCCAACCCTTTTCTCTGATAACCCTGTGCACTGTGGGGAAAGTGCCATTCTTTGGGAATGTCTGAAAGCTATAAGTTCAAGTCTTGCCAGTCTGTTTCCCCTCCCTGAGCCTACAGTGTCTTGAAGCTGCATATGTACTGAGTGACTCTTACCCATATTGCTTCCAAGTATTTCTCTTAACCTTCCCTTGAACCTGTGTAAATCTTTCTGTGAACTCCTTGCCAAAGGACTTTGTGATGTGCAGGTTTACTGCTCTCTGCATGAAGACCTATTCCCTTTTGTTTGCTTTGAACCTGGTTCCTCAGCTGCTTTACTTGGCCACTGGTTCATAAGTTAGAAGGAACAGTGACTGATTGGTCCTGTTCACCCTCTTCTTGCCAGTCCTGGAATCTAGTCTGTGTGAGAGGGGGCATGCATTGATAGAGTGATTCTGCACACAGCCTTATATTGCTTTACCAGCATTTAATTCTAAAGTTCAGATTGTTTGATAAGTATAAAACAAAATGTTTCAGTGTTCCCTTCCTGCTATCTTACAATGAAATGGTAACTGCTATGTGGCAGCTTGTACAGACATGAAGTTTCACCTGAAAAAGGGTTATGGCGTGTTGCATTCTGATTATTTTGAGTAGCAAGGCTCATATCAAGGGGGAGGGACTTCAGAAGCCCCTTATTGAATTAGTTCAGTTCTTGGAGTTTGAAGGTTAAGCAGTATGCAATTTTTAGTGAGATTTGCTTCTTATTAAAAAGAAAGAAAAAAGATTTGATAGTGAAAGAGGGGAAAATCTATCTTGGTGGTTTGTCTTTGTGTTGTTTTTCTTTCTTCAAAACTCTGCAGGTAGATATTAGTCAAACCTAACATTTATTACACTTGCATTTTTTGCAGAATTGCTGTTGTAGCAGTATCCACAGTAAGATTGTAGATTATTGAGAATGGAAGGAGTTCTGCGTGCTACATTAGTAAAGCTGGCACTCATCCCTATTTATTCTTTGTCTAATAGCAGAATGAGGACTTCAGTCTTCTGAGGTTTTCAGCTTGGAAAAGAAAAACAAATTACTGTGTATAGCTGGGTGGAGAGCTATTTGAGGTGTGTCAGTGTACTATCCTGTGCCTGTATGTGCTGTTCCATAGGAGTTCGAGGCAGGTTTTGCCCTTTACATAAGGTGTTCTTAACTCAACTTATAATTAACTTATGTATCTTGGCTGTTCTAACATCTTAGTTAAAAAGTTTAGTTCCAGAAAAACATAGCATTTGTGACAAGAACACAAGCTATGCAGTAGTTGTTTTTTTTTCCCAACCAATATCTTAATGATTGAATCTGTGAAAATACAGTTAAACTGGAACATTCTTTTGGCACTGATTTCATAGCACGCAACCTGCAGTAAAACTGTTTGCATTACTGAGGTGATATTTTTATAAGAGCTGGAACTTCAGCACATCATGAATACTCCTAGAGAAGAGCAGCAGGGTCTACCTGGTGAAGTTGAGTGACAAAGCAGTTGGTAGTTACTTTTCTGACCTTGTTGGGATTTGCTTTCTGGGAAATTTTTAAAATGTAGTTGTGGGTGTGTTGTTTCTGGGTGTGTGGTTGTTTTGTTGTTTGTTTGTTTTTAATTCAGTGTTGAAAAGACTAGAAGTCTTTAGTCTGTGACCTAGAGTATGGAGCTACTTTAAAATATTAAACTAAACGGTACAAAGGAATGTTTTTAGTTTTTCTCTTCTAAACTAAGAAGGAGTAGTACAAAGCACTTTTATAATGAGTAGAAATAAGCTATTATGTGATTACTTCTGGAACATTGGTTTGAATCTATACAAGCTGTGTAAGAAGTGCACTTCAGGATTCCTTAACCCAGTGAATTTGGGTCTCACAAAACAGCAGGTGCACAGATCTGCAAGAAGACGGCAGGAGAGTAGGATGGCCCTGCATTTGTTGATGAGGGCCTGCTTTTATCTGTGTGGAAACCCTGAAATGTTCTGCACTATTTCCAGAATGTGTGCCCAAAAATGAGACCAAACTGGAATTTGCATCTACTGATGCAAGTGGAAACTTGTAACGGGTTACCACAATAGCAGTAGACCAGATATGGAAAGGAAAGAGCATTTACTAGGGCCTAGCTTGGTGTGGTGGATTCACGGCCTACCTACCTGCTGACATGCACGTGGTGCCCTGACACAAAAAGTGACTTCATGCTGGATTGATCTGGGTGTACCAGTAGCATCATTAACCAGTGTCTGCTCTAATGGAACAACCTTTTTTCCGGGGGAAGAGAAAAAAAAAATAATCAATTGAAGAGCTTCATGCCGCTTGACCTACTGAAAAAAACCTGTAGTAACCTGCCTTAGAAAGTGTAACTTCTCCTATCTGATACTTTTTCTTCTGAGTCCTTGTGATTCTGGTTTGATCGCAAGATTGCTGAACTTTAAAATAATGAAAAAAAGAAAAACAAATAGTGCGGTATTCCTGAAATTAAACCTAAAACATACCATGTAGTGCGTGCTACCCCCTTGCCCATTGATTGTGGTGTAGATTTCTTTCAAATAGGTACTGTGCTACTATTCTAGAAAGAATTACGTTGCTGATAAAGATAAAACTCAGTGGAAATGTTGCACTAATAATAAGGTAGTGAGGCTGTAGAAGGAAAACTGTATGGAAAAAGTGGATGGGAAGTTTGAGACTGATCTAATTGTTCCCCCATGACAGTCTTAGAACAGCAGTTTCCTCAAATCACTGAGGAAGAAAAGTTTCCAGGCTCTTTTAAGGAGCTGTGAGGCCTGGAGCTGGGTCGCTGCTGTGTTAGAGTTGATAACTCTGCTTTTCAGAAGTTTTGCATTCAGAAATGTGTTGGTTTCCTGAGGTGTGAAGGCTGGGGAGGTTGTGCAAGTAGTGCTCTGGTGCTTGTCTGCTCAGTCTTGTCTGGGTGGTTACATACTCATACACATGCTGTGAGCATGTGCTGAACTGTTTAGGTTTGGAAACTGTAGGGCCAAATTCCGTTAGGCATGGTGCCTACTTCCATTCTCTCCAGTCCTTTCGCCTGCTGTAGTAATATTAAGAAAAAGACTGTTTAATTATTGGCATCACTTCCAAGGCCCTTCTTTAAAACCTTCTGCAGTAGGTGTTGTCACCAAGAACATCGCAGGCAGTTTGGATCCAGAGTGTTGCTATAGATTGGGTGCCCTATTTTGAAATAAATACTGGTTCAGTTCCCAGAATAGTGTTGACATATACAGTCCAGTACAACAGTGAAGCGCTGGAGATAGGCAGTGTCGAAGTGTGGGCTCTCAAAAGAATTAATATTTTCTTCTGGGTGTGAATTTATCATTTTCTGAAGACCTTATGGAGTCAAACTTTTCAAGCTTTGCATGTGGTACAGCTGCAGTGTGAAGTCGTGTGGTGTGTCCTACAGCAATGACTGCTCTGTCCTTAGAGTCTATGTTCGTTCTTGGGGACGATGGCCCTGAAGTTGAAGCTGCTCTGAATAAAAAGTCATCCAGTAGAGGTCAGTGGTGCACTGCTGTGTACGTTAACCACTCTGTTACTGTTTAATGCATGTTAAGTATTGGGGAGGCTCCCTGACGTTGCTTACGCTTCTGTGGCAATGTAGGACCCAAGAGTATTTTAAATAGAGTTTAGCATTTGGAAAACTTAGAGTTCGTCTATGGAATGAGACGATCATATTGTCAATAAATGTATTAGTGAAGGTGGCAAAAAACAAAAATAAAAAAAAAAAAAGGCAGTAGAACAAGGAGAAATGTATTCATGCTCAGGGAGGGTAGATTTAGGTTAGATGGAAGGAAAAAAAAATCTTTTACAGTGAGGGTGGTGAGGCATTGGAACAGGTTATATAGTGATATGGTTGATGCCTTGTCCCTGGAGACTTTGAAGGTGAGGCTGGATCAGACTCTGAGCAGCATGGTCTAACTGTGGTGTCCCTGTTCATTGCAGGGGAGTTGGCCTAGATGGCCTTCAGAGGTCCCTTCCAACTCTAAGGATTCTATGATTCTGGTAGTTATGACCTTTTAATAAAACCATGTTGGAACTAGTAGAGTTCAGTTATGTTGTGTCCAAGAAAATATAAAAAATCAGAATTGTATTTCAGCACCTGTGCCTCTGCAATTTGATAGTTGATTTCAGCTCAAGCTGAATATTTAAGGACCCACTGAATCTCTGAGGTTGGACTTACTTCTGTGTAGTTCCATAGGAACTGGATTGTCTTTATATACGTAACTTTTATCTTTGCTAACTTAAGAATACTGTGATTGGAATGGCTCGTTTGTTTTTTTTTTTTTGCTATTTTCTGTCAGGGAGAAATAGGTACTTTTATCATAAAGATGAGACATTGCATATTTGAATGCCAAGAAATTCAGACAAAGACACTATGTTTTCCTCTCTGAAAGAGATCTGAAGGTTATCTCAGAATGTGCTGACAGGGTAGGTGAGATTAATCTTCTTCATTTTATTTAGGGAATCTAGGGAATCTTCATACAACGGCTGAAAGTTGAGGTGCAGTCAATCCCTGTCTGCAGTACCTCTGCTTAGGGTTGCTGCTGTAATGCAGAAGTGTTGCTTCAGTGTAAGTGCTGGGGTTGGACTGGAGAGGAAGTCTGGAGCTGATGCTACCCTTGTTCCAAGGCTAACTGCCTGCCTGGCTTTGGAAGGATTAAGGGCAGTGTTTGTCTCTGGCTGCTGTAGTTTATATAGGAAACGTTTGGGGTCCCTGTCTCTTCCGAGGTCTCTGGGTGCAAAACTAAGGCCAGTGGTACTGTCCCAGAAATCCCTTCATGCAGACTGTCATGTGTGCCCTTGTGTCCCAGTCACTTAGGGAACATGTGATGGATCACCAGTTGTTTCTATACTCAGCTGTGTGGTATTTGTAATACAGGAATACTTTCTTTTTTTTTTCCCCAGGCTGTACAGCTTCTATTTGCTGTGGCTTTTCTACCCTCCAGCTGGGTGCCAAGTGCAGTTTACTTATTGTGTAAGCAAGCACCAAAGAGAAGCCAAAGCTTTGAAGTAACTTGGTAGGGAGAAGAGAGGATTTATTTTTATCCCCCCCCCCCTTCCAATAACAATCAGCTGAATTTCTTTCTCTCTTCAGAATGAACAATTTTTGCTGAATAATAACAAAGCTATAGAGAAGTTCTGAACTGAGGCAACTGATAAGCTTAAATGTATGAATGGTGTATCAGAGAGCTTCAGGTTCATAGTGATCAGATGGTTTAATCCCACATAACTTCTGTGAAAACTGCACTTCTCAGTTACTTGAACAGTTTTGCAAATGCTTTCAGCTTTTAAGGGGTTTCAAGCTGTAGAGACTTTTTCAGGTGGCTTGTCCAAATGCAGTAGTTATGTGTATCTGAATGTTCAGTTAAAGCTCTGGCCACTCCATTTATTAATTACAGGAATTTTCAGGTACTTTGTAGTCATTACAATGATGTAGTCATTACAATACTATGTTGGGGGATTTTTTTCTTTTTTTAGGAACATGGAATGCATTTTTTTTTTTAATATGGTTAAATGATCCTATAGTGAAATGTCATAACAAAAGGGCTGTTGTTTGTAATACTAGAGGAACAAAATAAAAGGTACACTAAACTTAAGGAGAAGTTCTTGCTGATCCTGCACTAGTAAAAAGAAATCTGATATGGTGACTAATTTGGGACTAGGAATAGATCTTTGAGCTGCCCAAGTATAAAGAAAAGAAAAATCCTGTTGCAGGAAGGAGGGGAAGAGAGAGAGAGAGAAGCAGACATAAAGGACTGAAATTAACCTTTGTATTTCTGACTATATATACAGTGGCATGACAAATAGTGTGTCATTACTGCGTTATTAAGAAGCTTTTATTGAAAAATAGTAATAGTAGTGGCTTAAAAATGATAATGTAGCTAAATGTGCTTTATTTCTGTTAGCAAACAAATGAAAGAGCTGGAGGAGTCAGGATTCCTGAAAGGAACTTTGAGTGCAGAGAAGCAGTTGGCTCTCATCAGCATCTGCACGGACCTGAAGGCTGCAGTAGAGGGTGCTACTTTCATTCAGGTAAGCAAATGTTTGACAACTCCTAGCAAACAACGAAAGATGAAAAACTGCTTGCTGTAGGTGGACAGTGAAGAGTTCAACATACCATCCCTGTAAGGGGGTTTGTGTTTGTTATGATTAAAATTCTTTCCAGCCAGGAAAGAATTCTTTGTAGTTTTCCTACTTGAGAATCTTTGCAAGTTTATTCTGGGTTATGTTGGAAAAAACTCAGCTGTGAGAGAATTGTTTACCTGTGTGTGTAACAAAGACTGTACCTGTTAGAAGGAAGAATATGGGGCAGGAGATTCTCAGGGGAGGGCTTATCTATTGGACAACATTACACATTCTAGAGCTAGGACTAAAAAGTATTTCTTCTCTAGGTATCTAGAGGCAGGAAATATAGCTATGCCAAAGGTAACTTCTGTTCTACTGTCCTGGAATGCAGGTCTCTTCCTGCTTGTGTCCTCATGCAAAAACTCTCTCAAGCACAACAGTTTGTCATGGGTGCTGTAAAGAGTCCTGCACAAAGAGCTGAAATTGTAGCTGAAAGCAGCTATCCACAGTATTAGAGTATTAAAAACAAGGTTTGCAGACAGCACCAAATTCATGCTGCTAAGTAACGTTTGTTTGAGGAACAAGCTGAATTACTGGACTTGATAGTTCATGCTGCTTATCTGTTAGTATGCTCACTGATGTGGGCATAGTTAAATGAGTGGATGCACTAGAGATTGTTTCTGGAGTAAAGCATAAATAAAGTCTGCTTGGACTTGACATCTTCTACCTTACAGGGTTGCCCATTACTATTCCAGTGTTCATTAATTGTCCCCACACACTCATGTGCTGCACCCAGGAGTTAACAGTTCATACTGTATCAGGCTGTAAAAATCACAGTTTGATCAGCTTCAGCACATCCTTAATCATAATTTTAATCAAGGCTTCCAGTCCTTTTTCCTTTTGCAAAGCTGACTAGTTGATGGGGAAAGAATGGGAGGTAAAGCAATGCCTCACAAAGCAGTCAGGATGTGAATGCACTACAATTTATTACTATAGTACACTACTTTGTGCTCACTTCCCTTTCAGAAGGTCATGAAACTGCTTAGTGTTAGCCCAATAGCTTACTTTCTCATTTGTATTAAGCTTAGAGTTTGTCAGTTCATAGTTCCCATGTATGTATTGCTTACCTCTGCTGAGTTTAATCTGCAAATGTATTGTCTATTCACTCAGTCTTATAGAATCCTTATGTGAATGTTTGCAGTAGTAATGACAAGGATCAGCTTAATTCTGTGAACTAACTAGCAGGCCTTTTCACCTCTGTGAAGCAGCACTGGTCAGCATGTTACATTAAGAGCTGTCTGCCAGTTGCTGTCCGTTACTGAATCTCTCACGTAACTAGCTAACTTCCTTGAAGCCTTTATTTTATTACAAGATTTCTGGACATGTGTGCTGACTGCACCAGCTGCATGTTTGATTGCTGCATTCCCTCCTTTAGAGATTTCCCTTTGAAAAAGTTGCTTTGACTCTTCCATGTTTATTTAAAGCACATTCAGTGCTACCCTTTTTTTTTTTTTTAAAACTGCTTAATAGTGACATAAGGCTTACAGGCTCAGTGTATAGATCTTCCCTGAGTCTCCTTAGAAGTAGCATCATGCTTGCCACTTTTCTCCTCTTTGGTACCAAACGGTACATCCTCAGTTATTTCAAATCAGTTGTATATTCCTGTTACTGGGTTGGGTATTGTAGCTATACCAAAACTGGGTAGCATGTTCCAGTATCTTATTTCTTGATTATCCCTCCCTTTGTGATTTATTCTGCTTCTTTGCATTTGAGACAGATGCTGGGAGTTCCCAAAAGCAGGGCTTCAGTGTCTGCAAGGGTTAGAAAGGAAAAACAGAAGTAGCAAAGAAACTCCTGTTCTGTGTGTATTTTCTAGATGGTCCCTCTGTACTTGCATCCTCTTCTAGCCCTATGCATTCCTTTTCTCTGTGCATCTTGAAGAAGGAAAAAATATATATATTTTTTAACTGCTCCTTCTATAAATTGACACTTTTTTGTGCCTTTTTCTCATCTTTCTTTGGCAAACTTATCCTTCACAGCCATGATTGTCGGGTGCCATTTCAGCTTTGTCAAGTCTGTTTTCTTGGTTCTAGTAGACTCTTCTTTATGCCTGTTTTTTAATTCTTTCAAACATTTCTTACAACCTAGAATATAAATCTGTATTCCCTCTATGTTGTCTGTTAGTGTCTGATCTTCTTTGCTGCCAAGTGAGCATCTATGTACAAGTATTCTCAATTGTCCTTGACTGTCTTCTGAAGCTCTGTGCAGCTGTAATGGAGTCACTGTAAGATTTTATTTTTTTTTTTAACAAGGGCCTGCATCTTGCTTTAGGTTAAGTTGGGGCTGCATTCTTCCCCGCCCCCCATTCATGTTCTCCTTGATCTGCTGTTCTGTGAAAAGTCTTGGACAAATGTTGCAGAATCAGAATTTTTCATTAAAACAAACCTGTGGAAGTCAACCTGTTACTCAAAGCAGGACAAACTTGCATCATCTTGCTTAGGATTTTTCCAACTGAGTTTTGAATATCTCTTGAGGACTAAGACTTCCTCTCCAGGTAACTTGCTGCAGTATTTCATTAACCTCATGATGCTTCCTTCCTAATATCAAATTGGAACTTCTATTCTTGCAACTTTTGTCTCTTGCCTCTCATCCAAACTCTATAGACCTTTGTGAAGATCTGGCTTCTGGGTGCTCTCTTCAGGTAGCTGAAGACAGCAGTGTTGTATTGATAGTGTCTGAATAGAATCAGTCTACCTAGGGGGCTATCTTTATATTCCTTTACTCTTTCCAATGCTACTCAATATGTTGTTGTTAAGCATATACATAAATAAAGTAGCTGCAGTGTGCCAATGCATAACAAGTCTTAAGTGTGAGATGCTGTTGGTGGTGTTTGTATCAGCTTATCAGTTTCAAACTATAGCATTGATTTTTGGCTTGAAACGAAGAGTTATCAAATAGGTAATGTGAGCAGGCAAATTATTTGAACTAGGTTTTAGTTTGTTCTTTTAAAATGGGGGGGGGGGAAGGGGAAATGGATATAAAAGAATTCTCGTTCTAGGCTCATAGCTTTATTTCAGCAATGAACTGACTACCTTCTGGCTGACCCTTACTGAACTTCTGAAACTTGACCAAGTAAAGCTTTGAACCTAGGAGAACAAAATGGAACAATTGTAACTTATGGGGCAAGTGTATTGACCTTTTCATTGGTTACTTAAAAACATCGTTTGTGTTAATCTTGGTTGAATATAGAGGGCTTAATTTTCTGGTCTGATGATAAAATCCTACTGATTAACTTGTCAGAAGACTTTCATGAGATCTGCATTTCTTTACACTAGATCTCAATTAGTTAAAACTTAATTTCTTTTCAAATTTGGCCTTAATAGTGTAAGTCCATCCTCAATTAAAAAAAAAAAATCCTTGATCTTTGTGCTCCTTGAATGAATTCTTGAACTGAGCCTTCTGTGGTGCTTTGTTGTTGTTGTTGTTGTTGTTGTTGTTGTTTGTTTGTTTGTTTTGTGGGACATAACTTAAAATAAATGGGGTACCTTATAAAAATAAATTAAAAAAAAAAAGGGAACTTCTTGAGTAGCATTAATGAAGATATGAAAGTGAAAAAGATGCAAAGACAGAAGGACTGAAAAGAAAATTCAGAGCACTAGCATGATGACCATCTGGAAAGAAGGTATGATTTGTATATTAGTTTGTCTCTGGCATCAAGCAGAAGAATGACTTGGCTCTAAGGGCTGTGCTTGCAATGAGCTGCAGGGCTTGGCAGGATCATTGATGGGACTGGAGGGTTGCAGAGGGTTGCTTGCTGAGCCATGGGACAAAGCAGACTGCAAGGGATGAAGTTAACCTTAGTCTACTCCAGTGGGAAGGATTCATAATCCTCACAATATGAGATGTTTATCCTTCTGTTTTAACATAGCTCTGTATAAAATGCCCTAAAGCAGGTGTTGGTTTTTTTGTTTTTTGTTTTTTAATGTGGATTGTTTTCTTTAAGAAGGGAGGGTCTCTTCTTGTTCCCCTTTACACCTGCAAATTATTTTGAACTGGTGTCAGTAACACTAATAGATCTTTTAGCCTTGTTTCCTTTAGATCTTCCTGGCTATTTTATCCTCCCAGCCAGAAGAACAGAGTTACCACCTTATAAACAAAACAAAAAGAAAACTTTCAAAAAGATTGGAAGTGCCTCACAATGGGCTATCAGTGTTGACCTGGGAGTCTTGACAGTAGGTCTCTTGTGTTCTGTCAAGTTTATCTTTGATACCAGTTTCTACCATTATTGTTTGTTCTACTTTTCTGATGGCTTTCAAGGACTTTCTGGTGATGGGTAAATATAGCTGTTCACAGATGTGCAGAGATGCCTACTGTTGCCTGGAACCCATAGGGTAGAAGACGATCTTGATTTGGAAGCTGTGTTAATACCTACATACATGAAAAGCTGCTGCAAGGCAGAGTGTTCAAGCATTTCAGTAACACAATTAAAGAAATTGAGTCTGCTATCTGGTCAGCTTGGAGCTCTGGACAAACAGACATGGGTCTGTTTGCTCCTAGTTAGGTAAATGTAACCTTAGGCCTGGTTTTACCTTATCTAGCTTAAACACTGATCTTGAGGCGCCAGAAATTGCGTTTTAAAAAGTAAAACAAAAAAGCCAAAAACAACACCCTCCCAAAAACTCCAAAATCTTCAAGTTTTGACTCTGATTTAGGTAATGTAATTCTGCTTTCCCAACTTCTGCTCTCTATTTTGTGCTAACTAAAAGTTGAACAGACACTTGTAATTCAGTCAGTTGTCCGGAAAAGTGTACGATGGCAGTAACTTGATAGTATACTGCTCTAGTTCCTTAACAGGGCATGTTCCTGAACTGTAGGAAAGTACAAAATGTTTCCATCGAAATGCTAGATTTCACCTCACTGTAGTGTTATTTATTTGTACGGTATCATGTGGTACACAGTCTTTTGTGTCTGTCAAGAGCTAGTGACTTGAGAAGCATCAAATTTCCTCCTAGTATGAATTCATACAGTCAAGACACTTAAGTTATCATTTTACTAGATTTGAGGTCAGTAATAGCCACAAATTCACTTTTAAAGTTACTGTTTTTATAGGTATCTCAACTTATGGCAGTGTGCCCCTCAGAAGTGACTCACCTGTTGGCCCTTCAGTTACAGCCCTGATGTTCTCAGCCTTCTCTTACCCTGGGCTTACAGGATACCAGTTTGGGTTCAGCTTGAGGGGATAAAAAGAAAAGGGGGGGGGGGAAAAAAAAAAAGACTTGATTGCCCAGGTTGTGTGGTTTGTTTGAAGGTAACTGGAATTGTTTCATATCTAAGGAGTCTTTTGTCTCCAGACACATTTTGTTAGCTCGGGTATTTGAACATGTGCTTAAAACCTATTTTGGAGGAAGCTGTGTACCAGATGTTTAGAATGCATATCTGCAGGGGAAATGGGGGCTGACAGCCAGCTGTGCTTTTGTTCCCTGGCTTATATCCCTTTTGTCTAGGTTCCTGCTCCTTCCCTGCACATTTCAGGGTCATCTTCCTTGATCCTGCCCCTTGCAGTTGTGCAGAGCCAGGTACTCCCCAGTGGTCTTAGCAGCTGTAGGTTCAGGTTGTAGTTATACCTTGACATAACAATGTTGTAAGAGTCTTTTGGCTGTTTTTAATCTTCTTTATTCTAACTGATCAGAATACTGACACCACTCTGAAAGATGGCCAATAGCCTGGGGTCTTGCTCAGTGACAGCTGTGTGCGTCTGTTTTATTGTGTCCCAAACCCAACTGATGGTGTGCATGAATCTTCTGACAAGTGGTAGTCCTTACTTTTACTTTTAGGTGAGGTTAAAAGCACTTCCTAAAAGGAGGCTGAAATAAATATGTTTTTCCCATTATGCCATCTTGGCAATCTGAAATGGTACTTTCTTATTTGACACCTTGTTGTAGTTTAATATACATAATCAAATGGTTGCTCCTCTATTTGAGGAGAGCAGAACAAAGTATGGCCTAACCTTGAAATCTAAAGCTGTGAAGCATTTGAACCCTCCTGGCTTTTGTCATCCTCAAAGTAGAGAGATTAAAACAAAGCTAATGGTTCAGTTCTTTTCACTTTTGTAACAGTTCTTGCACTGCATGTTATTTGCCTAGGTTTTCCTATGATTGGTTCAAAACAAGCCATTCTCGCAGCTTTCCAAGACCTGCATGTGCAGTCCTGTCTCTTCCCTTCTACTTGTTCTCTGAGCAGTGTTAATGGCCTGTCACTGTGGCCACTTATGCTTTTTACTGATTTCTGAAGTCAAAAAGCAAACAGTACTTACGTTTAACCACAGTTGTAAGGCCAAATGCTTTGGAAAGTCGGTGTAAGAATTTCAATAAAGCTGGAAAGACCTGATGGTAGTTTAATTTTGGGAGTGCTAGGGCAGGAGACAAAAGTTGCTTTCAACTGTGTGATCTTCACTTTTTTTTTTTTCCCCATCTGCTCCATGCTTGGGGAATTAACATTGATTCACCTCAAAGTGTAAAAAGAGTATGTCCTGAACTGTGGTGTGGAGGGAGGCTGTTTTGTCTTTCTTTTTTTAACCCTGTTATGCTTTCTTAGGGAAAGAAACTTCGAAAAAGCTCAAAGGTTGTCCATAGAATCATAAAATGACAAGGTTGGAAAGGACCTACAAGGTCATCTAAGTCCAACTGTCCTCTCATTACCATTACCTGACCAGAGATAAAGTAGTAGGTAATTCACATAGGTATGAAATAACAGAGCTGAGGAAAAGCAATTTAAAACGTGCCTGAGTGATTCAGAAGTTACAAGCAGCAGTTCCAAGTTGGAAAAAATTTGGAGTTGTCCAACAGTTCTCCCAAATAATCAATGCAATATGCATTTGCAAAGGGGGGGGAAAGAAAAAAAAAAAAAAAAAAACCACCTGCAGAATATTGAGTGTCACTTCGGAAGGGATGAACAGTGAGTGGGAGGTTACTATTTTACTTCTGCATAAAAATGTTGATGTACCTACATCTTGTAGAGGCTAAACCTGCAGAGTGCACTCATATCAACCTGGATGGGTGGGAACTGGAGAAGGCACAGAGGAGAGCAGCTGAAATGATTGAGGACCTGGAATCCCTTCAAACAAAGCACCACTTAGCATTGTGGGTAGTGAATTGCTGAAGTTTCCTGCCACAGGGCGTTGTGGTTATAGAATCACAAGACCTACAAGATCATCTAGTCCAACCATCCTCCATTGCTACTACAAGCTACTAAACCATATCTCGCAGCTCCTCATCCAGACACCTCTTGAACACTGCCAGGGACGGCAACTCCACCACCTCCCAGGCCATTCCAGTGCCTGACCAGTCTCTGAGAGAAAAAGTTTTTCCTCATGTCTAACCTAAACCTCCTCTGGTACAACTTGTGGCCATCTCCTCGGGTCCTGTTTGTTGCCTGGGAGAAGAGGCTAAACTCCTCCTCACCACAACCTCCCTTTGGGAAGTTGTAGAGTGCAATGAGGTCTCTCCTGAACCTCCTCTTCTCCAGACTAAATAATCCCAGCTTCCTCAGCCGTTCCTCATAGGAGTTGTGCTCCAGACCCCTCACCAGTTGTTTTTTTTTTTTTCCTTTTCTCTGGGCATGCTCCAGGGCCCCAGTGTTTTTCTTGTAGTGAGGGGCCCAAAACTGAACACAGTACTTGATGTGCGGCCTCACCAGTGCTGAGTACATGGGAATGATCACCTCCCTGCTCCTGCTGGCTGCACTATTTCTAAAGCAGGCCAGGATGCAGTTGGCCCTCTTGGCTACCTGGGCACACTGTCGGCTCATGTTCAGCCGAGCATCAACCAGCACCCCCAGCACCCTTTCTTCTTCACAGTCATCTAGCCACTCATCCCCAAGCCTGTAGCGCTGCATGGGGTTATTGTGGCCAAAGTGCAGGACCCGACACTTGGCCTTGTTGAACCTCATCTCATTCACCTCAACCCAGCGATCCAGCTTATCTAGATCCCTCTGAAGGGCCTCCCTACCCTCAGGCAGATGAACACTACCTCGCAACTTGGTGTCATCTGCAAACTTACTGAGGGTACACTCAATCCCCTCATCTAGGTCATCAATAAAGATATTAAACAAGATGGGCCTCAGTACCTACCCCTGGGGGACACCACTTGTAACGGCTTGCCAGCTTGACTTAACTCCACTAACAACTGGGCACGGCCCTCTAGCCAGTTCCTTACCCAAAGGAGTGAATACCTGTCCAGGCCACGGACAGCCAGTTTCTCCAGAAGAGTGCTGTGAGAGACCATGTCAAAGGCTTTGCTGAAGTCTAGGTAGACTACATCAACAGCCTTCCCCTTGTCTACCACTTTGGTCACCCAGTTGTAGAAGGAGATGAGGCTGGTCGAGCATGACCTGCCTTTCATGAACCTGTGCTGGCTGGGCCTGATCCCCTGGATGCCATGCACATGCTGTGTGATCTCACCCAAGATGATTTGCTCCATAACTTTCCCTGGTCATGCTGACAGGCCTGTAGTTCCCCAGATCATCCTTACGGCCCTTTTTGTAGATGGGAGTCACATTGGCATGCCTCCAATCCTCTGGGACTTCTCCAGATAACCAGAAGCACTGGTAGATAGCTGAGAGCGGCTCAGCAATCACCCTGTCAGCCCCCTCAGCACCTTAGGATAAAGACCATCCCATGGACGTGTGACAGTCCAGATGGAGAAGGAGCTCTCTAACTGTCTCCACCTGAATTACCAGAGGTGTATTCTGTGTAGCACCCCAGACTTCCAGGTCAGGGCATAAAGTGCCCTGAGCATAACTGATCTGCCTCTAAGGGCAGATGTAAAGAAGGCATTGAAAACCTCAGCCTTCTCCTTATCCTCAGTGGTCATATTCCCTACTGCATCAAGTAAAGGATGGAAATTCTCCCTGGTTCTTCTCTTACCACTGATATAGTTATAAAAGGATTTCTTATTCTCTTTTATTTCAGTGGCCAATCTGAGTTCAAGTTGGGCTTTTGCCCTCCTCCCTGCATACCTTAGCAACTTCCTTGTAATGTCCCCAAGTAGCCTGTCCCTTTTTCCAGAGGACATAGATTCTTTTTCTTCCAGAGTCTCAACAATAGTTCCCAGTTCATCCACACCAGTCTTCTTCCCCCACGGCTTGCCTTACGGCATTCAGGGACAGCCTATTCTTGTGCCTTTAAGATTTCCATCTTGAGGAGCGTCCACGCTTCCTGAACCCCTTTACCCTAAAGGAGCAACTCTCAAGGGACTGTGCTACGAGTATCCTGGACAGGTCAAAGTCTGCCCTATTGAAGTTCAAGATAGCAGCTCTGACATCTCCAATAGAGAATTCTACAGTTTCATGGTCACTCTGCCCAAGACAGTCCCCAGCCTTCACATCTCCCACTCTGTTAGTGAAGAGCTGGTCTAGCAGGACACCCCCCCTGGTAGGCTCTCCTACCAGCTGCATAAGGAAACTATCTTCCACACACTCTAAATGTTCATATAAACAGATTCACATAGGGCCTGGAAGGGACCTCTGGAGATCATCTAGTCCAAGCCCCTCCTTGCAGCAGTTTCGTTAGAGTATGTTACTCAAAATTCCTATAGGAATTAGGCAGAATTCATCTCTCTGAGCTGTATTCATATTATTTGGTGTAGGGAGGATATCACCCTGCAAAATTTTAAACCATTCATCTTTTAAGCTTCTTTCTTGGAGTCAGCAGTTGCTTTTTATTATTTACATTATTTTCATTGTTATTATGTAGATTCATTAAATAGTATGGAATAATGGCATTTGACTGGACAGGCACTTGCTATAGTTAAAAGAACTCTAAGATCTGTTTCATTTAACTAAATTTCCAAATTTCCTGTTCAGATCTCTTTCATCTTCTGTCCTTATATGGATAAAACTAAATACTAAATAACTTAATCCTTTATTTATGTAGATGTATGCAAATCAGTCTTTGTTTTAAAAATACATCCTCTATAGTGATTTGATAAGTTGGAAATAAAAGAACTATCCCTGAAGTCTTTTCTGTCTTCTTTTTAGTGGATTATAGCTGTAGAAGATAAGTTATTTGTATAAAGGGATTAGGTGCTGAAAAACAGCTTTCTGAGACATAGATGTCTCTCTGCTCTTTGTTTCTTAATCCTGAGAAGATGTTCATATTCCCAAAAGCTGACAGTCTGTCCCAGTGGGTATTCTTTGTGTCCCAGGAGCGCTGGTTGGTTCTCGCCTGTGGGGGAGCTCAGTGCCCTGAAGGCTTCTTGTGATGTCTGCATACAAGGATTGCTGTCACCTGGCCCTGGAGAGTGGTTCTGTGAAGGGCCTCAAAGCTGACAGCTACATCACAGCTCTGAGAGCACTTAAAATGCTGTAAGTGGTGTGTATAAATACAGGAGTGGAGCCAGAGTTTGTGGTGAATTTGGAAATCCTCATTTAAGTGCTCAAGGTGAAGAGCATGCTTGTAGCAGTCAAAGTGGGTATGGCCTCTAAGCAGCTCACTTGCTGATGAAGCCCTGTTGAGTTCAGTGGAGACTGAGAAGACAGAAATCCAGAGAGTGATTTTCTACTTTAGTCATGGCTTGGGCTATTGGACTTTACTATTGTCATGTGGCTGTGTTGCTCCCAATGAAAGTGTTGTGAGATGTTGTAAAAGGGTGTTGCTGAATGGTTGATAATATTTGACCTTTTTTGTGTCAGCTTAAATCTTGGGATTTCAGCTCATGTTCTTATATGTGCTGCTATTTTAGTACTATTGTGTTGCATTTGATGCATTTATGTACCATTGTGTTGCAGTGCTTTGCTTCAGGCAACGCTTTGCTTCTTAACTGCACAGGGCTGGTAAACACGGAGTCTTGGCAGCAAGTCTAATTGCCAGTGCAAGGAGAAGGAAGGAGATCTGCAAGGAAAGTATTTTGGGGAGTGTTTCCTAGAGGGAGGTGGATTGCTTCCTTGGCATATCCAAGAGTGGATGGGAAGAACCTGGATAGATGCCAGCATCTAGTGGAAGTAAATGAAGTTACTGTGCTCAGATGAGCATGGGTGTGTGTGGGAGTGCAGGTGGCATGGTGAAAAGAGCCTGTACAAAACCACTTGACTTAAACAGATAAAACTTCTTTATGTGCATTGGCATTCATTTAAGGGATTGAGTCATATGAGGGCAGATTCTCTTTAGGGGTGGCTAGGCTCTGTCTGGATATGGGTGGATGTGGTCTGGTACATGCTTATCTTTGTGCAGTGCCTTCAGAGTTCATAGCGTGGTCATGCAGCTGCTGAGTGTTTGCTGAACAAATAGTTAATAATTGTTGTCTTTAAGTCGTTAATACAACATAATTATTCCAAGAGGTGGGTTTTAAAAATTAACAGCTGTCATGTTCTGATCAGGCTGTTAACGGTGTCTGATAAAGTCAAAGTCAAGTTAGTAGCAGCCTTGTTCGGGTGCTCAAACCTCAGAATAAAGGTGTACTGTTTGCTGCACATGAGAAGTGCCATCCTGCCTACAAAAAGGGCACAGAAATATTCAGTGTCACTTAAAATGCATTGAGGTGTGTGCTAACCTTCTTAGCACTGATTCTTTGAGGGAGACTGAGGTGGCTTTAAAACCGTATCTTATCTTTGTTTGATCTTCTTTTTCTCAGGGTAAGCAGGATAGCTTCAGACCTCTCTGGGCTCCAAAATTGACAGTGAGTGAGGTTCCTGTTTAAAAGGTTGTTTAGAGCTTTATTTTCCCTCTGTTCTTAAGGGAATTGGTTTCTCTGAGAAAATAATTGCATGCTTGATGAGGATAGAAACCTCTTTGCAGTGGTCCAACAACATGAATACAATTGTGATGCTATATGAGAAACTACAAGCAAATGGCCCATTCAGAAACCTTGCGTAATCGTGGCAGGTTTGAGTTTCCAGCAGATTTGAGTTTACCTTTTTGATTATCATCTGATGTGAGAGGAGGCTTAGAGTTTCAAGTTCTCAATAAGCCTATTCAGTGTGACCCTTTTATTAGCCTGAACAGTATCTGCAGAATTCTCTTCATCTTTGGCTTTACTAAAAGAAACTATTTAAACTTAACTAACAAGCAGGGATCCTGGAATTAGGAGCAAAGTATCACTTTGTTTTGATAACGCCATCTATTGCTTTGGGCTCTATCTGGAGTTCTTAAATGACCCTGTTTATCTTTTCTACATCATGGAACTTTTAGTACTGTCCCTTACAACTTGCTTATATCCTAATAAAGCTTAAAATTAGTTTTAACCCTTTTATATCTGGCCTGATGGAAACTCTGGCTCTGGGCATTCCTGTCTGGTTCAGTATAACAGGAAGGATGGGATGAAAGGCTGATACATGGGGAAAAAAAGTAGGTATTGTCTTTATGTTTTAAGGGGAAAGCTGAAGTCTTGGAAGTTTGGAATACTGTTTGGATTTTTTTGAAACACTTTTAGGGGGTAAAAAAACAAACAAACAAAGAATCCAAGCAGGCTGTCCTCGTCCTGGTCAGTTGGAAGTATTTCCTGTTAATTCCAGGATTCTCTGTTTTCCCGCATCCTCATTGGTCCCAGATTTCTGCATGCTCTCCTTCAGGCAGCTCCTGGGGATAACTTTTAACATTCTAGAGATTGAATCTGGCTGTTGGCTCATACCTGTGAAATTTCACACTGCCGTTCTGCAGAGCTAGGCATGTTCATTAGCTTTGTGAGAAGTTTTGATAGTATGCATTCTTTTTCAGAAATCTTTCTCTGGGCTGAAATAGGTTGAATAACTTTTTGAGTATGGCAGGTATTTTAGTGCAGACTCTTAAAGATGGTATTCTCTGCCGTAGTTGCGGGAACTGCAGGTTTGTCTTCTTTTGAGCTACGTATGTTCATTTTCATCTTGTCTGAAAAAGAATACTGACTTACCTCATTTGATGTTCTCTTAAAAACAATCAAAAACAGTGATGAAAAACAGGTCTTATTCCTCCCTACTGTGTTACATCTGTGCATCAGTAGAAGTCTATACGATATGCAAACCAGAACAATCTGTTTTATGTTCAATCTGCACTGGTGTGTGGTCATCTCCCTTCTGCTGTAGAGAACCTCCTGGACTTTCACTTTCTTTGTATATAGGAAGATATTTTTGTTTTGTGGCTTACTGGTGTATCCATGCTGAATTAAAACTGGTGGTTTGTATGGAGTTCTTATATTTTTGATTGGATCACTGAAGCCTGAAATGCATGGATAAGTGCTATTAATAGAAGTCTACTAATACTGTTTTTATGTTCTTATTTCAGGAATGTACTCCCGAGAACCTGGAACTGAAAAAGAAAATTTTCAGTCAGTTGGATCTCATTGTTGATGACAGTGTTATCTTGAGCAGCTCAACCTCTTGTCTCTTACCCAGCAAATTGTTCACTGGCCTTAAGCATGTTAAGCAGTGTATTGTGTCACATCCTGTAAGTATGATGGAGTGTACTGTTCTTATAATGGTATTAGAAGTATTTAATTTAATGGCATCCTGAGTTATTTCTTGCAGACTGAGAGACCAGAGGATATTTGAGTGCTTTTGCACCATTGTTAGTGTACAGAGCCTGAATTTTCAGTAATGCTTTAGTTTCATCATTCTGTGAGCAACAGCATAAACTAAATTGACAATATGCATGTATGTTTTATACCACTAGCTCAAGATACCTACCATTTCCATTCTTGCACTGATATTGTTGTGTTATTCCAGCTACTGGGTCTCAGAATACAGGAAGTGTGTTTTGTTGACCAACCCATAAAATTCTCTGTGCTCTTTTCACAGTGCTGCTTTACTGTGAGATCTCTACAATAGCCTAATGCTGCAGAGTCAAAACGCTTGAGCTGTTCCTTTCTGACACCCTTCTAGCACTGCCTTTGTGCCTTGGGGTGACTGATCAGAAGGATTCTTTCCAAATAATTTACTGATTTTTTTTTTTTTTTAAATCCTCTTTTAATTAAAAGAAGGAAAAAAAAAAAAGACAAAGATCATAGAATGGCTTTGGTTGGAAGGGACCTCAAGGGTCATCAAGTTCCAACCCTCCTGCCACAGGCAGGGCTGCCAGCTGCTAGATCAAGTACTAGATCAGATTGCTCAGAGCCCCACTCAATCTGGCCCCATCCAACCACTTCCAGGGGCAGGGCATCCACAACCTTTCTGGGCAACCAGTTCCAGCACCTTGCCATTCTCTCAGTAAAGAGCTTCCCTCTGAAACCTAATCTAAATCACCTTTCCTTTAGTTTAAAACCATTCCTCCTTGTTCTATCACTATCTACCCATGTAAAAAGTTTATTTCCCTCAAGTTTATAAACTTCCTTTAAATATTGGAAGACTGCAATGATATGTCCCTGCAGCCTTCTCTTTTCCAGGTTGAACAAGGCCAGTTCCTTCAGCCTATCATCATAGGACAGGTGCTTTAGTCCTTGCATTATCCTCATGGCCCTCCTTTGCACCCTCTCCAAAAGCTCCACATCCTTCCTGTGTTGGGGGCCCCAGATTTGGATGCAGTACTCCAGCTGGGACCTCATTAAAGCAGAGGGGGACAATTGCCTCCCTTGCCCTACTGGTCACCCAGGATACCATTGGCCTTCCACGCTGCAAGCACATGCTCTGGCTCATGTTAAGTTTTTCATCAACTAGAACCTCTAAGTCCTTCTCAGCAGAGCTGCTCTCAAAGTCTGTATACATGTATGGAATTACTTACACCCAAATGCAAAACCTTGCACTTTGATTTGTTGAACCTCATCAGGTTCACAGGGGCCTACTTTTAGAGGTCCCTCTGGACGGCATCTTTTCCTTCTATTCTGTCAACTGCACCACTTAGCTTGGTGTCATTGGCAAACTTGCTGGGGTTGTGCTTGATTCCATCATCTATGTCGCTGATAAAGATGTTAGAGAGTACTGGTTCCAAGATAGATCTCTGGGGGACACCTCTTGTGACTGGCCTCCGCCTGGACATGGAACTGTTGACAACAACCCTCTGGCTGCAACCATCCAACCAATTCTTTATCCACTAAATAGCCCACCCTTCAAACCTGTATCTCTCCAATTTCAAGATGTCTGCCAGTGCCATCACTCCATCATAGAAGGCCACCAGATTTGTCAGGCATGACTTTCCCCTCGTAAAGCCATGCTGGCTGTCTCAGATGATGCTCATGTGCCTTAGAATGTCTTCCAGAAGGATCTGTTCCATGATCTTTCCAGGCACAGAGGTGAAGCTCACCAGCCTGTAGTTCCCTGGGTCCTCCTTCCTCCCATTCTTGTAAATGGGGGTGATGTTTCCCTTTGAAGATCAAGTGTCAAAGTTTGTATGTGTGCCTATGTCTAAAATTCAGGAGGTGCTTACTTCATATTTCCAGATTGTAACTCTAGTGTAAGAGAAAACAAAACGTCTATTCTTTTAAACTACTGTATTAAATAATTTTATTGATAATTATGACTTTATTTATTACCATTTCCTAGGCTTCTGCTCCTCCTGTCTGACAGCCTTTCATATTTAATTATTCTTTTTTATTATCATCCCAGGTTGGTTTCTGTTGCTTGGTCTGTTTAGTTGGAGCTGCATTTTTCTGAAACAATCTTTGATAAGATCTGGCAAAGCAGTTAGTCTCTGCATGAACATTTTCCTAGATTGCTGTTGTAAGGATACTTACAAAAGCAATGTCTGTATGTGTTTTCCAAAGCAAATAGTTTGGAGTGCCTTAATTTTTAATTGTTCTGAAATGGCCTTGAAGTCTGACTGAGACCAATTTCTTGGTGGTCTCACCTTCACTTCAAGGGGATTATACTGTGGAAGCTGGGATCTTGTACATAATTCCAGGAGCATTTCTCTATTTGTTACATCAGGACAAATACTTACTTTGCAGTTGGATTTAGGTGGTTTTAATTGTGGCCTTGCTGACATCATGGGGAATGATGACTGAAGGAAGTTGGCAGTTCAGAAAGATGCTGTGAAAGTAGTGTGGAATCTGATGCTCTAGAAAGACAAAACCTTAAATTGTAAAGGCTCTGGTGCAGGTGAGCTTGCTTAGGAGAAATGAAAGGCTGTAAGGGCAGGAGGAGCTAATCAGTCTGCTTAACATAATAGGCTTAAGAACTAGAAAAAAAATAAATAACATACCACAGCTGTATAATAGAAATGCACCCAATCCTTACAGACACAGCTGTGCTCTGCAGTCATTCTTGGGCCTTCTTTCACAGGATTAATTTCTTGAGTGCTGTGTCAACCTGCTAGGTCACACAGCTAGAAACATGGAATAGAGGAGACTGAGCCTCTGGGTGAAGTTCCTTGCTATAAAGGAAACCATATCATCAGTTGGCCTTGAAAGATATCAAGCTCTCTTTATTACATTCTTTATTATGATTATTTTACGTGACTGCTTCTATCTGAAGTTGTTTTTCTGTTCTATTTTGGTCTTATTAACAGTCATTAAAATTCATTTGTTGTTTGTTTAGACTGTGTAGTTATGTCACTTCTCTTGTCTGTGTGTTTACTTTACTATATCCCTTCTTTGCTTTCATTTTGTTAGGCTGTGTAAGGTAAACTCTTCTGCTCCCTTAAGGATGGCTTTCCATTCCATATTTCCCCTTCTAATTTTTAGAATTTTTTTCCTCTGTCCCCCATAAATTTCATCTGTCTTACCACTTCTGGATTTTACCAGCATCTACTATCTACTCTTAGAAAAACTGTCCTTCTCAGTTTCCTCAGCATGTTTGTTAACACACCTATGCACTCTTGCCAAGTCCATGAAATAGAATATTTCAATAAGATCTCTGTCAAAAGTAATCTTGGAAGAGATTTGTATTAGCCTCAGTCTGGCTTAAGAATTAACTTGTCTTCCTTCTGAAGAGACACTGCCACGTACCTAAGAGGTAGAAAAGCCTTCAGAGAGCTTCTTGGTGCTTGTAGTGCTTCAGGCCTTGCTGAATTGCCTGGCATCTCTATGTCTGTAATGGCATCTGTCACACCACAGAGATTTGTGGTGGCACTGCCAAAGAGAATGAAGTATGTTACATTGGTTAGGGCAGACATGACTGTGCAGCAGGTCATGCATTGGTCAGACTCTAAAAGAAACTTGTAAATACTGCAAAGAGGGGAGAAAACCAACAACCCAGAGGAAGGGTTGCTTATGTGTTGCTGTGATTAAGTCTTGTATTTACAGTTGCATAAGCAGAGTTGAGAGCAGTTGTCCTTAAAGGACCATGGTGAAATCATCAGTGCTTAAGTGCTATCCTTTAAATGTGAATGTTACTTCTGGTAGTCTCTTAATCCTTAGTTACATCTGTCTGTTACTTGGAAATGAGTACAAGAGCTGTATTTAAGGCTTTAAGATGGTTGTGTAAGGACTGCTCCTTCTCAGAGGAGGAAACATTGTCTACTGCAGCAATACTGACCTGAAGAACTTAGAGGCATTCCTAGGATTTTATTTAGAATTTTTTGTTTATAGCTTCAGTACTATATTACATGTAGGTCTTCACTTGATGAGAAATAGAATTTAGGAAGAGTCAGGGAGGGATAGTATTTCTCTTTTTGCTTTTTTTTATAGCAGGTACAGTGTTTGAAGGTAACCTGTTCTATGGCTTTTTGGAAAGTATATTTTATGTGATATCTACTAGTGTGGTTAGCATATATTTATGGGGCTGGGCTGGCAACACCTTAACTGTTAAATTGCACAGATGGTTTATAGGAATAGTTTTGTTATAAATTTCCTGAATATCTAAAAGGAAATGTCTTGTTTGTTTAGGGAAGACAAGTGGTGGTTGTGGTGGTTGTTTTACAACAAAAAACAGTCTGAATATTGGAAAAAGATCCATTAATTCGAGTCAGCATGAAGTCTTCTAGTGCTGTTTGGGTACTCTTGTTCTTACTGTAGCTCCATAAACTTTGCTAGATTTAATGATAGAAGATCAATTTAATTTTATTATTTTTTTAACTGAATTGGTGAATTTGCTCAGGCTCTAAAGATCAAACTTACCTTGTTTACTGGAAAATATCCATATTATTAGATAGCTATAAAAATGCTTTATATTAACTCGTTTTCTTAGTCCATTGATTGTTGACATTCTTCTTTTGTGTTTCTTCTTTAGGTAAATCCACCTTACTTTGTGCCACTGGTTGAAATTGTTCCACATCCAGAAACGGATCCTTCTGTTACAGAGAGAACGTATGCTCTGATGAAGAAGATTGGACAATCGCCTGTCAAATTAAACAGGGAAATTGAGGGGTTTGTTCTGAACCGACTCCAGTATGCAGTGATAAGTGAAGCCTGGAGACTTGTGGGTGTACGTATATATTTTTTCCAATTTCTACACACACTTTTGTCGAGGCAGGTGGGTTGTGTATTTAAATTTGCTATCAGTTTGTCTTTTTTTAACCTGTACCTTATGTACACAAAAATTAAAATTAGCACATAAAATTAAGAACAGTAAGAAGTGATGTTGGTAATAAATAACAAAGCTTGTGAAAAACAAAGTGATATGATCTTAACAATTATCCTTTATTCTACTTTCTTTCTAGAATACTATTTTCAAGACAATCAAAAGAACAATGTTAAAAGCTCTGAAGTCAAAATGCTGAATTTCATTTTTTCTAGGTTGTCTCATTACTTCCTGTTATTTTCTGAATGTTGCTGGCTTATTTTACAGTGATTATTTTAAAATTATTTTAAATGGTCTTCTCTTTGGCCTTTAAAGAATTGCACTCAGGTTCTACGGTTATTCGATACTTGTAGGTAAAGACAGATTTCTCCTCCTTCCATTCTGACTTCTACCTGAGTATCATCTATTTGTGTCACTTCATCTTTTCCCACGTTGCATGTTCTGTGCTACAAAGTCTGATCTTTCATCAGAAGTAGCTGAATTATGATACTGCTGGTATTCTGTTGGGAAGAGGTTGAACTGGCCTGAGTATGGCTGGCTTTTCTGTTGAATTGTTTCTGTTTATTTATTTTCAAGCTGTTCAAAAGAACTGTACTCACAGATGTAGATAAAGATCTTAAAACTGAGGTAATATTAACATACAGTGTTTATGGTTGAAAGTGTGACTGTATTTGCTCTTTAGTTATGGAAAGATAAGCATGCTTTATGGGCTGTTATCCGGAAAAAAGGGTGTACTGGCTTGAGGTGAACATTTAGTATGAACCTGTGCCTTCAGTATAAACCTTTATGGATGATTTTGTGTGGGTGGTATTATGTTAATAGTAACAGAATAGTACTTCAAGCACTAACAGGTAATGATAGTTATCTAAGTTTCTAAGTTGTTCTGTTTTTGTTTAATTTTATTGTGTTTGAAGCAAATAACACATTTCAACTGTAACAAGTTTAGTTTCATTTTCATGATAAAAGTCTAGACAGAAAACAGATATCAAAGGTGTGTAGTTTCAGCTGTGTGACTTTAGGCTAAACAGCCCCTTTTGTGGAGGGAAATCACCCTATGTGATCTTCCTACTGTTCCACTGCCAACATAGTCATTTTCATTTTAAGTCATGTACTTTTGGTGCTTTCTGCTTTCAAAGTGAGGAAAAATGTATTTCTGGGTTGGGACGTCTGTCACTTTTTAGTCCTTATCATTGGAGGTTAAAATGTTGTGAAAAACATCAGCCTTCTGCAACCTTTGGGAGGCTCCTAAAATTAAAATTTTACTCAGTGTTTTTATTTTGTTGCTGTGTAAGTCCGCACTGATTCTCTCTAACAGCAGAAGTTTTTACTACTTGAACCGTGGGTGGAAGTTAATTTTCAAATTTTATTGATAGTAATGGTAACAAACTCTGCTTGTCCTATTATTAACCCTTTTGTGGTTAGATAGGTAAATCTTGTGTATTAGATTTGGCAATCTAAGATATTTTGAATGCAGAACAAAGTCATTCTTATGAGATTGCTTATGAAACCATTGAGATTTTAATGCTAACAGTTGTATGCTGCTTTTGACTGTTGTAAAAGAACAATGAATCAAAACCATAAAATGTAACTTCAAGCGTACTTGTTCTGTTACTAGTTGTAAATTGAAAGAGTATTTGTGTGCCTACAGTTACTTTTCATAAACTGATCGGTGTTCATATTTCTGTTTGAATTTTTCTTAGAATTTTAATATGGTGAGTAATTGGGGAAAAATACACATTGTTGATGGAGAACTGCTGTATTTGGACTGTTCTGTATAAATTCACTGATATATAACAAGGACACATATAGTCTGGATATAAGTGCCGTGTATGAACCAGGAGAGAAACACAGCAGTGGTTTTAAGTGTTTTGAAGCCACTTGAAGTGATCTTAAATCAGCTCATTTATGTCAATAAATGTCTGTCTGTGAGCACTTGGAGGTATGAACTTGCAAGTTCTCATCTGGGTCCTCACTCAAATATTTATAGCCATAGCAGGAAGAGCAGTCTTACACACACGTGCTTGCACAGATATACTTTCATGACAGTCCACTTCTTTCCTTTTTGTTTCTTAGTCAGCTGATCCTGCTTATCCCAGGAACTAGTTGAAACTTCTGGTGGAGTATTTATATGCTATTAAAAGGGTATTGGTGATAGACATGCAGGTACAGCTGTGCTAATAACATTTATCTGGAAATCTTTATCAAGAATGTACTAAACAGCTTGCAGGGTATGTTTTTGTTCCTAACTGTAGCTTGGTACTGACAGCTAGTCTCTTTCCTTCAGCAGTGTTGTGATGAGATGTGTGAGGGAGGCATGGGGCAGGAGTCACACGACAGGAGAAAGACTCTGATACAAAGCTACAATTGTGTTGCCTAGTGAGGCATATTTGAACACAGAGCTGTACAGAAACCAAGCACTGCAACCCCAAAGCCTTTACTGCTTACTCTGAATTCATGCATTAAGTGTAACTGCTTGCTGGATTGTGCATTGGATTCATCAAATTCTGCCATGTAGACCTAAGAATAGAAAAGGCTGTTAGCACAACCGGAAATCTGAGGGAGCCCTATCAGCAGGTTGGAATTGGGCTCAATCTCTGCACGGTGATCAAACTGTGCAAGGGCGTGGATGCTGGAGCAGAGAGCACAGAATAATTTAGGGCAAGGTTTCTCACTACGAGAAAGATATTGAGGCTCTGGAGTGTGTTCAGAGAAGGGCAGTGAAGGGTCTGTATTGTCCTCCAGGACAAGGCTTATGGGGAGTGGCTGTGGGAACTGGGGTTGTTCAATCTGGAGAAGAGGAGGCTCAGGGGAGACCTTATCGCTCCCTACAACTGCCTGAAGGGAGAGTGTGGTGAGGTGGGAGTTGGCCTCTTTTCTCATGTAATTAGCGATGGGACTAGAAGGGGTGGCATCAATTTGCACCGGGATGTTAGGAAATACTTCTCAGAGAGAGTGGTCAGGCACTGGGATGGGCTGCCCAGAGAGGTGGTAGAGTTGCCATTCTTGGAAGTGTTCAGGAAGCATTTAGATGTTGTACTGAGGGATGGGGTTTAGTGGGAAATACTGGTGATAGGTGGAAAGTTGGACTTGGATGATCTTAGAGATCTTTTCCAACCTTAGTGATCCTGTGAAATTAGCAGTGAGAAACTTGGATATTACAATGCAGTTTGTCTTTGCTGAAAGTGTTGAGATCCCCAAGAGCATGCATGGGCTGGGATTTTGAACCTGGGCCCAAATCAAGTGCTGTGAATGCAGGAGACTTGGCCAAAGGTGGGAATGGGAAGTACTGAGTTTAAATGGTGAAAAATTAGAAGGCCTGGAAATCTGGATGCCAATTGTAGGAAAGTAAAAGAATGAAGATAGATTTGGAAGCATAAAAAGAGTACAGTTGAATGCTGAGAACTGTGTCCAACTAGGTGGTTTGAGAAGTGGTTTTAAGCATACAGAAGTTTAACTTTCTAAGAACTTGGTAACAAAGGCCATAGATTCATTTGTAGGCCTAAAAGTAGGAATTCAAGCAAATGCTCTCCTTTGAAGCAAGAGTGCTGCAATGAGATGTTTCATTCTGGATCTCAGTTGGTCTTCTGTATGAAAAGATGTCTTACTGAACACTGTTTTGACTCCCTAGTTAGAAACACTTGAACAGTGCCAGTGTATGTGGCAGAAACTTTTGGCGTTGATTGTTTGTCTTATGCTCCACATTTATTCCCTGAAAGTGCAGATACAGGGAAGATTCCAGTTGTCTGTTTCCATGTCTGTCTATTCAAGGTCTTGTGTCTGAGAACTTTCTGGAGGACACAGGACTATCTAGTATGTATGAAACTGAAGTTCTTGAAGGTTATTAACTTGTATTTTTAATTCTTTTGTTGCGCAGCTTGTTTTGATGAGACTAAGAGACATTGTATGATGGCTATGGAGAACCTTATTGCTCTAATCTTCCTAGTTTTCTCAATTCTAAATTTTGATATGACAAGGTTGGAGCTAGGAAAATAGCCTGTAACCAGTATCAGGGAAGAGTGTCTCAGATCGCTTCCTCTTTTTTATTCTCTGTTATCATTTATTTACTTTCTCACACTTCTTTTGGCAGTGACCACTGGTATATCCGATCATGTTTGTAATTTGTGAGAGCAAATTTCAATTTGCTTGGAAAGCATCTGGTGCACTACTGATGCTATTATTTTTGTACCTTTAAGAGTAGCTTGGGATTATGTTTCAGAAGTTTTAGTTAAATAGTTGGACTTTTCTTTGTTCTGAAGATAGCTTTGGTTGACTTGCTTCAGAAAGTAACAACTACGCACTTTCAGCAACACGTTAGACTGGAAGTCACAAACCTGAATATAAGTATCTGGGAATGCCTTTTTACTGTGAATTGCTGAGTGGAAGCTTTGCTTGGTAAAATATTTTTCTGAGCATCAGATGAAATTTTTAAGGGGATGAAGAAATACAGCAGGAAAAACAGTGAGGAGAACATGGCAATTCTTCATCCCTGATCTCATTTAGGAGTTCCAGCTGCTTTTAGGAACCTGCTAAAATCAGTTTGCAAGATGAATCATGTAATGCATGTCTTAGGATTATTTGTTTTTCTCTATATAAGCTTTTGGTTCTGCTTTAATACACCTTTCTACAAAAATGGTGTTGGTTTTTGTTGTTTTTTTCTTTTTTTTCAGTGATAATAGTGGAGACTATAGACCGTGAGAACTGGCAGCACTGCTATTTAAGATTTTTCTTGTTAATCTATTGGGAAGTAGGCAGTCATAGCTTGGCGGTGTGTCTATTCTGTTCATTTTCACAGAATCACACACAGAATCACAGAATGGCCTGGGTTGGAAGGGACCTCAAGGATCATGAATCACCAATCCCCCCCCCCCTCTCCCTTCCCCTTCCGGCCACAGGCAGGGCCACCAACCTCTGCGTTTAATACTAAGCCAGGATGCCCACAGCCCCATCCAACCTGGCCTTGAACACCTCCAGGGACAGAGCATCCAAATCCGTTTTCACAGCAAGAATGTGCATTGGCTTTAGTGCCTTATTTAAGTACCTCTTCCTTCTCAGGTGACTAGCTTGGAAGTCCTTAAATACTGGCAAGAATTTAATTTTCTAAATTTCACAGTTCCAAATTAGTTGCTATTAATTGCATTAATTGTTCAGAATACCTTTACAAAAAAATCATATATAAGGTGGGGGTTTAAAGACATAGTTGTGGTGTTCCATAAAAAGGAGATATCATAAAAGGCAGTTCCAAGGCCTAGGGAGAAAAACAGTGTTGATCCTAAAGAGGTTCATACAGATGAAGTGTGTGAGAGTGTCGTGGAAGAATATAGGGCCAACAAAGTGAGGAGATGTGAATGGTGCAGAACGACAGGTTCCTCAGACGTGATGAAATAGAAGGAGAGACCTGGTAGAGAGATCTAGGAGAAAAGTCATATGCTTTAAATGACAGGACTGGACGAAGATCTGATCAGGGTGTGGATCGAAGGGACTTACTTGATTGAAGTGATAAGGAAGAAAAGGGTGTAACAAATGCTTCTGAGAGAGAACGTATATATTAGTAGCAAGCAGAGAAAAAGGACAGGATCTTGGGAAATTCAGAAGATAAAATGGCAAATCTGGAGATGGAATTTGTGGTCAGCAGAGTCCAGGATAACTCAACAGGCATGTTGCAGTTACTTGGAGAACGTAGTGAATTGGTAGCAGTAGAAAAAATATTTTTTCTGTCCGTGTCATGTTTTATGTTATTACACGCCAAGTCAGTGACAGAAATTGAGGTGCAGGTGTGACTCACAGATGTTAAAGGCTGTTGATTAAAACCAAGCAGGTTGGTCAGGGCCTAAAAGTGAGGTGGAGACCACAGAACCACCACACGTTCTGGAAAGGAGAACTGGGCCCCTGCCTCATGAGGAGCACCAGCAAAACACTGCAGGATAATACCGTAGCATCACAGCTGGCTAAAATTTCCGGAGATGTAGGATTGTGGAATATAAGTAAAGTCATAAGCAGCCTGAAGTATCCTGATATAGTCTGGATCCTGATGTTTGACTGGACTTGCTGAGGATTTTGTTAGATTTTGTTTTAAATTAAGTTCTTTAATTCTGTAGCTGTGAAAGTTGTCTTCTGGTGAACAAGGTTTTAGTTTTAACATACATCCTCTTCCCTTTGAGCAGTGCTTAAGGAAAAGGCTTACATGAATGGTTATGCAGAGGATGAAAAATCCCCTTAGGAGAATTGTTTCACACCTAGATTTACTGAAACAGGGTTGGAAGACTTTCTTGCTTACTTCTTAGCATAAACACCAGTCTTTGTGGAAGACACCTTGCTGGCCTTGCACCCACCCTGCTGATTCATTCCACCAACTTACGATCTCCTGAACATAAGTGGGAGTAGTTATCCCCTAGGGGAAGACAGTCAAACTTGTTTCTCATTTATGTGTTTTTCATTTCTGAACCGAAAAAAACAAAAGACTTTTTTTAAGAGAGGCTATATGGCAAAGAAAAGGTGAGCTCACTTGTAAGAATAATAGGAGATTATTATCAGAAGAAGGGAAGAATTTTTTTTCATTTGAAAAATAATTTACATTGATTCTAAAATATTTCAAGAGTTTCATTTTGAGCCTCTTCAAAAAAAAAAAAAAATTATAAACATAATACTAACTGCAGCTGTGGTTCACTGCTTGTATAGAACTTGTGGTTAATCTTTTGTCCACGAATCCATGTCAAACAAAGAAAAAAATCAGAACTTTACCAGCATAACTTATTGTCTGGATGAAGCACTCTAGGCAGAAGACTGCTTTTGTTGACTTTGCTGTTCTTGTTAAGAGAAGTTGTGTTGCCATTTCAGGAGAAAGGCACTGTGCATTTTCTGAAAGTTTTGTTTGTGAAATGAACACTAGTTCTGTAACTTGAATGCTGAGGCTTGCACATAGTCATGTCTTTGCACAGACCTTATTTTCCTCTAAGTAGGTTACATTACTATGTCTGTGCCTTACTTTTGAGTTGAAGAAAATAATGCTTCCTTATCCCTGCCATTGTGTGCCTAATTAAATTGTTGCCAGAGCCGTATGTTGCAAATATAGTGGGTTGATTGTAGTAATTATGTTATCTTTTTGTTTTCAAGATAGATTTCAAAAGTCACCTGTGACAGTGATTCAACCAGGGTTAGTTTTGTTGGGAGCAATGCCTACTAACAGATTGAGACTTGGGACTGAATTTTATAAAAGGCTCTATTTCAACTTGGGATGGTAAAACTTGATTTCTTTGGCCAGCTGCAAAAGTTAAGTTGGATCTTGGCTTATCATTTTCTTTTAAAGTAACAATAAATGATGTGGCTGGCAAGCAAAGGAAGACGCTGTGGATGGGATTCAATTCATTTAAGATGAGATTTCTACAATGTAGATGTTGATGAGTTCCAAGCTCCTTACTCATTTTTCAGTGGGGGAGAACAATTAGACACTTCTGGAACACAACTCATCTGACCTATTCTAGATATGTGCTTTAGGATGATGATTTCATTTCTCTCCCTAGTGATCACAAAGAGCCTAGATGTCTATCTCAGATGTCAAAGTCTGCAGCAGGTCAGGACTTTAGCTGATCACTGTCTGATGCAAAGGAGAGTGTCAGATGTGGTCCTGCGTGTGGGAAAGATAACAGAGAATGTTGTATCTTGGCCAAGCAGATTAATGTACTTGTATTGTGCAGCTCCAGAAGGACCAAGAGATCCTGAGTAGGGAGAACACCTCTAGAAAAGTTAGAAAGGCAAAGCAGAAACAGTTCAACATCTGTCTCACCTTAACAATCAGAAGGAAATGCTTTTGTGTCCTTGGGAATAGAGGGTGAGTTCTTACATCAGATAAAGCTTAGTTTCAAGAAGTTGTAATTTGTTCAGCCCTTTCCAGTAAGTGGAAAATCAACTTCATATAATAAATATTCTTAAGTAAAGCTGCAAAGTAGTGAAACAGTGGCATGTTTTTTATAAGTCCTCATGCTGTTTGCCCTAACCTGATGGTGGCGTTGGCTTTCCTGTACATGACACAGTGTGGGTGGAACAGCAGCATTCAATTTTCAACTGGAGAAATTCTATATATCTCTGTCCTGCCAACTCTGAGAATTGAGTCTGGCAATGAACCCAAGAACCTGGGCAGGCTGAGAGTGGGCAGGCTGAATGTTCAGTGAGTTTTTTGGGAAGGAGTGGCAGCTGCTTTACTTGTGTATTTGGTCCCAGCCTTTTTTTCAGGAGGCCTCAGGGTAGTACTGATGCTGCACCCCCATTCTGCTAATTTTGGGTCTGTATATAAGTCCTGAACCAGGAAAACAGGAATAGAACTGCAAGATTTAGCCAGAACTTATGTACTTGAAAGTGCAGATAGAAAACTTGGATTCTGGTATACGTGACTCTTCATGGTCATATGCTATGTTGCTCTCTGGTTCTCTAAGCAAAAGGTGTATTGGCTGACATAAAAAGATCAATTTAATTTTAATACATGAGTTTTTGTAAGTAGTATCAGACAAACTGGTGTGTACAGACAGTTGATATTATAAATAAGAAAAGCAGTGTATACACAATACATTTTTTTAAAGTGAATTTGGGTTATGAAGTGCAGTGATCTTAATAATGTGTTTTAAAAAGTGAACTAATGTTTATCGTGAGCTATGAGACAACTTGTATAACAGTTGCACTTCTCTGGCAAACACTTCTAGCCTCAGTTTTTAATACTTCTTTAAAAATTAGCTTTAGATTATATACAAGAAGCAGCCAGTTTTGCATTAAGACTCAGCATTCACAAATTTTCCTGTTCTACTCCTGCTACTTAGGAAGGAGTAATATCTCCTACTGATCTAGACGTTGTGATGTCTGATGGACTGGGAATGCGATATGCGTTTATTGGACCTCTGGAAACCATGCATCTTAATGCAGAAGGTAGGTAGTTTAAAATGAGATGAACAGGGGGAAAGGCTTATATTGTGTAAGACCCTGGAAATGTTATACAACAAACTGGGTTAGGTCTGCTGCAACTATGACTTGTCTCTTTAGACTCTAATGATGAAAAAAGGAACACGTATAAAATTTAAGATCAGATGGAAGGGAATGAGTACTGACTATTCTGTTGTAAGCAAATGGATGAAAACTGACATCTAATTGAAACACCACCTATGTTCTTTATTTTTCTAAGATTTCTCCCAGTGCTTTGCCAACGTTGCTATACGCATAGTTCAGAACTGTCTGAGTGTCAGGAAAAGAAAGTATTTTAAAAGTTCATCTGATAGTCCAGTGTAAACAGCAACTTTCTGACTACTGTGTGATAGAAAGGAGCACATCACAGGTGGTCCTGCAGGAGAGAAGGCTGACAGAAAACTTACTTTCTTGGCCATGTGGATGAATGTATGTGCTTGTATTCTCCAAAAGGCTTGTGGAACAAGAGACTCTGAGTAGGGGGAGCACCTCCAGGTGGGTTAGGAAGACAGTGTGAGTGAAACTTGCTTTCTGTAGATGGCTTCCTTTTTTTTGCAGAATTTTTAGGCTAAGATCCAGCGTGAATACATCTGGACCTGGCTTGCTTTAAGTTGGCTAGTATGAAGTGAAACAAGTTCTGTCCACAGAATACTGTGTATACAAAGTTGATTTAGTTAAAGCAATCAGGTGGTAGTCCAACATCTATCTTGCATAATAAAAATGGGTTTTGTATGTTTCTGGAAATTGAACAAAGTAAAAAGTGAACTGCATAAAATGAAATAAAAATCACAGGTTTGCAATACAAGCGTTTAAACAAATTGATAAAGCATGAATGATCTTTACTTCCTAACTAAATACATTTTTTGTTTTTTACTTGTGCTGTGTCTTTTTCCTGTTTCTCTGTGATCCCTGACATGGTAGGACCCTGTCCCATTGCTGGATCTTTTAGGCACTGCTGCAACATATAATAATACAATAATAAAGATAAGAAAGCAGAATCATAAAATACTAGTGTGCAATTAGAAGTGTTATTTTATGTCCCCTTGCTGATTGATTGCTTGACACAAATTTATGTCTCTTAAGGCTAACTTGCCAATTGTGAGATTAATGTGATATTATGGGCTCTCCAGCAGAGGCTTTCAGTTGTGTTTGGTGCATTGCTAGGGAAATGTTCCTTTCCAAGTAGAGATATTTTCCTAAATGTGTCTGAGGAGGGAAGCTTCTCAATCCTCTCTGTAGTGATTTCAGACTTACTCTCAGTAAAGCATACTGAACAGAACATATGCTCATTGCATGAGCCTAATCACAGCAGTATACCTGGAGTCTTGCAGTCCAAAGTTGTCCAGTCCTTGCACCCAGCTCTACTAACCTGCCATAGTATCCTCTGGAGGAATCATCCATGTGCAGGTGGTTCTGAAAGAGTAACTTGTTAAACTGCCTCAACTAAAACATAAAAATATATATAAAAACAAACAAACAAACAAAAAAAAAAACAGAAAAAATTAAATCAATTTTAGATATTGAATCATTCTTGGGAATCCTTTATCTACCATATTTTATATTTTATTTGATGGATAAAATAATTGGTTGCATGGTTGCAACCTGGGAATTGTGGTCAATGGCTTTATGTCCAAGTAGAGGCTGGTGGTGAGTGGTGTCCCCCAGGGTGTCCATCTTGAGAGTAGTGTTCTTCCATTTCTTTATCAATGACATAGGCAGTGGGATTGAGAGTACTCCCTAGCAAGTTTGCTAGTGACACCAAGCTGAGTGGGGCAGGTGATATGGCCCTGGAAAAGCTTGAGGAATGGATCCTCATGAATCTAATGAAATTCAACCAAGTCAAGTGCAAGGAGTTGCTCTTGAGTCCTGGTGATCCCAGATATGTGTACAGGCTGGGAGAATATTTCCTTCAGAGCAGGAGGAGGGCTTGGGGGTCCTGATGGACCAAAGGCTGGACATGAACCAGCAGAAAGCTCTTGCAGCCTGAAAGGCCAACAGCATCCTGGGCTTCATGAAAAGAGGGGTGACAGCAGGAAGAGAGCCCCCTCTGCACTGCCCTTGTGAGCCCCAGCTGGAGCACTGTGACCAGGTTGGGGACCCCAAGCATAGAAAAATATGGAGCTGTTGGATTGAGTCTGGAGGAGGACCATGAAGATGCTCAGAGGGCTGAAGTACCTGTCCTATGAAGATGGGGGTGAGGGAGCTGGGCTTGTTCAGCCTGGAGAAGAAAAGGCTTCGGGGAGAGCTCTTTGCAGCTTTCCAGTACTTAAAAGTAGATTTTAATCAGGAGGGAGGCAGACATTTTACACAGTCTGATAGTGATAGGACAAGGGGCAGTGGCTGTAAACTAAAAGAGAGGAGATTTGGATTAGATGTAGGGGAAATCTTTTACTGTGACGTTGGTGAGGCACTGATGCAGGCTGCCCAGAGGAGCTGTGGATACCCCATCCCTGGAGATTATCAAAGCCAGGTTGTATGAGACTCTGGGCAGCCTCAGCTCAGCTTTGCCCACAGCAGAGGATTGGAACTTGATGATCTTAGACTAGGTATCTTCCAACTCAAGCCATTCCATGATTCTTTCAATTAAAAATGACTCTCAAATAACTAGTACAGTTACTAACAAGGTGTTTTTTGTGTATACTCAGTAACTTTGATCCTGAAAAGTATTGCTTCACTCCCAATCTGGCAGCCGAATAGTCTCTGAGTCTAGAGCTGCTCCTGTTTATGTGCTGGCAGTCTGACTCAAGCTGTTGCTCTCATCAGAGACATTAAAAATTGTCAGCGTTGCTGATGTCAGGACACACAATGGCTTACGGTCATACTTCTGTACCACTGCCAACTTCTTTGCCCAATATTACTTCCCATAGTACGGAATAGTTGTGCCCAGGAGAACTCTTTCTGATTCATTGTGGAAATTAGTGTCTATTTTTGAGCAGTAGAAAGAAATGGAGGTAGGTACACCTTCTCTGCTGTTCTTAGCCTCTCCAACATCTTTACCTTTCTAGCCTTCCCACGTCTTAAACCTCACTGCTAATCATTCTGGGAAAGGTAGTAGGGATTCAAGAAGCATGAGAGGAAAATTTGTGAGATCCTGGAAGGCCAGGAAGATTTCCTTAAGTATTGTGTGATATTTTTGTTTGGTTTTGGATAAAAAATAATATCCCAAGGATTGATTCATTGATTTTTGAAGTCATGTTTATGTGAGATGCCATACATCAGGATCTTCCCATGATCTTCTTTTGTGCTAATGCTGGGCTTCCTCCATGATAGTTCTTGTGTTCTTTCCTGCATATTCATAAGTAGTCTTATCAAAAGCTGTCATTTAGGCCACCTTAGATTACCAATTAGTCCCTGCATGAGTAATAATAGAAGTTTTGAATACATAGATGTGAGCCAGCAGTCTTCAACATGGAATAAAGTGACAATATCAAGTCATTAAAAGGCGTAGAAGCAGCAACTGGAGAACTGAATGGCAACAGATATGAAATGAGATTAAAAAAAAAAAAACAACACATTCAAATTACTTAACATTCTAATATTTATTGTTCATTTCTATAAATTAAATGAGTACCTGTTCCAGTGTGTCACCACCCTCTGTGTGAAAAACTTCCTCCTAATAGCTAACCTAAACCTCCCCTGTCTCAGTTTAAGACCATTCCTCCTTGTCCTATCACTATCCACCCTTGTAAACAGCCATTCTCCCACCTGTTTATGTGCTCCCTTCAAGTACTGGAAAGCCACAATGAGGTCTCCCCGGAGCCTTCTCTTGTCCAAGCTAAACAAGCCCAGTTCCCTCAACCTTTCCTCACAGGAGAGGAGCTCCAGCCCTCTGATCATCTTAGTGCCCTCCTCTGGACCCACTCCAAGAGCTCCACGTCCTTCCTATACTGTGGGCCCCAGGCCTGGATGCAGTACTGCAGATGGGGCCACACAAGAGCCGAGTAGAAGGGGACAATCACCTCCCTCTCCTGCTGGCCACCCCTTTTTTAATGCAGCCCAGAACACAGCTGTCTTTTGACTTTGTCATCTTACGGTTTTTATGGCAGTATCACAACAAAAGCTGTTAACTTCCTTTACAAGCAGCAGCCATAGAATTGAGTAGTGTCACTTGACCTGTTTACTTATTATGGGATTATGTCAGCAGACACAAGGTCCTTCTGCATATGTGCCGATATAATTGAAATATGCTTTCATCCACGTTTGTCACACAATCTTCGCAAACTTCACTGTCATTGACAGAAACTGTTTCCCCATGCCAAACTGTAAATATAGACAGAAACTGTTTCCCACTGCCTACCTGTAAATATACTGAAGAGGGTCTGGCCTCAATGAGATTTTATCTCCTGTTTCTTGAACTGTCACTTTATTTTAAGCCACTGGAAAAAATGATCTGTAAAAGCAGAAGCTAGGCCATAATCTATGGTGTTTCATATATCTGCAACAAAAGTTCTTCATGTATACTTCGTGATTGGCTGACTTAGATCAGTTAATTTATTAGCGTGTTATTTAGTGAGCTATAATTGTAATTTAATCTTGGTCTAAACCTGCTAATACGAGAGCTGAAGAGAGGGAAGTTGAAAGATCTGTGTTGCTTTTTGCTATCTTGCATTTATCAAAACACCATTCTAGGTTCATATTCTGCCTAGCCTTCATTGTGAAATTTGTGTAGTTGTCTACAGAATGAACAGAATGGAAATGGGCATGGATACACGCTCCTTAAAAGTGCAAGTCTTTTGTGCAAAAAGCACAAAGCGTCAAAACAAAAGAGGGAGAATCATAAGCCATAATTCAAAGCAGGGAGATTTTTTTTCTTCCAACTTGACAAAACATAGCCAAGCGTTTATCTTAATTACTGTAGACGTATGTGCTGGCTAGTTCTAAAATATAGATTACCTTCATTGCCACATCCTTTGGAACAAACCAAGCTTTAATCCATTTTAGAAACTGTTGTGCTATAAACAGTGAGGAGAAGGTGCAAAATTCTGCAAGTTAAGGTAGTCAAATCAAAGAAAAGGAGGACTGTCTTTGTTTCTTCATTCAGACACATTCTTGATTTATGTGGAATTACATGCAGATGGTTTTCTTCAAACCTACAACGCCTAGAAACATAATACCTCTTTCAGCAAAACAGAGAGTTTGGAACTTCTTTACTTGGACATGCCCTAACCATGACAAATTCCTCTATGATATTCCTGAAGTACACCTCTTCTGTTCTTATCTATAATCATCTTCAGCCTTAACAAGTGCAACCACTTCTGAAATTTTACCTGCTAAAATCACCCCACCCCAGTCTTTTCAAGTTGTTGATGCTGTTGTGTCAGCGGCTTGACTATCTTTCCTTCTCTTTTTGAGTCACTATGTATCTTCTGAGTATGTTGTTCAGGTTCAGAGTAGCAAGTTCATGCTTCTGTCTTTTTTCTCTCGCAAATATTTCATGCCTTCCTCATTTTGCCCCATGTGTAATGTCCCTGCCAGACTGGTTTACCAAGTTAATTTGCTCGCATCCTTCAGCCTTCATTCCCTTTGCCTTTCTTACGAAGAAGACTTAGCATACAATAAGCTGTTACTCGAAGATACTTACATACAATGCCTGAACAAACCTACCTTTTATATTGTCAGGTATACTCTTCTTTTTTCCTATTAATACCATTGCCTTGGTGTTTAGGACCCCACCTCTGGAGAGGACTTCTAAGGGCAGCAAAGTATTTTTATGCACGCTTCTAAACTAAATGCCTATCAAGAGTTCCTTTTCCTTTCGCAGTGTCCTGTTCATCTTGATGATGCAACTAGAGGCATTTCACTAATACCCACGTTTGTACCATGCCAGTGGAAGTCCTTCAGGTGAAAACCAGCTGTGTATCTTATTCTTCCTATGTAGTTGGTATAAAAGAGGCTTGCATTTCCTCTTGGGCAAGATAAATATGGGCAACTGAGAATGAATGTCCTCCTCTAGCTTGTGATAACCTGTTCTTGTAAATACACTGTACCAGTCAAAAAATGTTGAGTGGAATAGGGATGTACCCCTTTTCATCTCTGTAATCCATACCTACTGCTCCTTTAGGACACTTTATTATTCATTCCTCTTCTTCCTCTCTTCAACATAGTTCCCACATGTGATGGAATGAATATTCAAGGAACTCCTGTCCTCCCTGGGGGTATTTCTGTTCTGTGTTTATGGTTCTCAGGTGTCTACTGCAAAATATCTGCCTTCTCCCCCAGCCCCTTTTCTCCAACATGATGAAGTGAATGTAAAAGAAAGAGAGAGGGTTAGACAGAGGAATGGCAAACCATGTAGGCAAGTGGAAAGTATTGCTATCCCTGTGCTGTAAGTTGCTTACCCTTTTTTGTTGGAAATGATATTTTTTTCGTGGCTGAAGATAGTGGGGCACAGCACTAGGTGCATGGAAAGGTGGCCTCATGTGCCATCTTCTTCCCGTTTTTCCAGCTCCCAGTTACACCTGTTTTTGTCTCATACTGTTTATTGAGTCTAATTAATCAAGCCTAAGGTGCTACCTGGGGAGTATCAACAAGGATTAAAGTTAAAGGGATTCTGTAGTACTTGTTCTCCGTCTTCTTGTCCCTATGCTCCAGTCAAGTGCTTTTCTCATCCACCTTTGTTTATAGCCTTGAATGAAGAAACTCTTAAGTCTGAAGGCCTGGAGTCAAATATTTGTCTTTTTGAGTTTGCAGTTGCAAAGCAAAGTGACTTTTCCAGCAGTATTTTCCATTGTTCAAGTGCCTTCTTAAAGCTAGTAGCATAGGGTTGATCTTTACTTGCATCAGGTCAAACATTGCATTTCTCCACTGAGATTTTACACTGGGAGTGCAAGGTAGCTACTTCCAAAAGTATTTATTTGTTTGTTTTTGCCTCTGAGTAAAATCATGAATGTATTCTAACTTTCAATGTTTCCTTCACCTAGGACTGAAAGGTGCTTGCACAGAGCATTCACCCCTGCTTGGCATGCAGTGTACATGCCTTACTTGTAGCAACAGTGTTGAGATGAACTGTAGTGTTGCTGCTCTTCTCTACATCCATAACATTTTGGTTTTATAGCTTTTCTTATTTTGACAGCTTTGCATAAGGCTTCTTTTCATTCATGCATTGCATGCAATGAGTGAATTGTATTAACCAACCTGCATTTGGCTTGTCTGTGTTGCCTTGGTGAGCTGCACCCACCCAGAAGCTGTTGCGATTCATTCAAGCTGTAGATGAGTTGCCAGGAACTCGATTTGTAAGACTAGCTGGCTGAGTGAACTTTTGAATGCCATCTCTAGCTCAGGAGTTCACATCCACCAGGTAAACGAATCAGACAAGTCCAAAGATTCCTCTACCCAAGCTACTGAGGTTATCTCTTTAAACTGAGGCTCCTGAAATACATTCATAGCACAGAGACTTCTCACCTACCTTCTCCTGACTACACTAGAATCAGAACTTCTCAGATCTATAGTGTTATTGCCAGGCTTACCAAGTGATTGTGAGGTTTGTTTCTATTGGCTTGAGAAAAGTTACTGATCCTAAACTTTTCAGCACTGGTCTAGGGGTCATGTACCTGTGTCAGCTGTTTAAGCACCAGAATAACTGATAATTGATACTGCTTAATTTACCATTCCTTCAATTACTAATTGCTTGTGTGGATTTGCTTGAATTGCTGTATTTGACTGAATCCATTTCTGCTTTTCTGGTAATTAGCAAATGAGTTTGCAAAGTGCCCACATAGTTCTGTGCTCCAGCCTCAGTAATTTCTACTTCTTTATCTGGGAACTTTCTATGGTGTTGCATGATGGGGCAAATGTTTTGCTCAAACTCTTCAAAATTAGAAGAAAAAGCTTACATGAACAAGATAGAATGTAGATATTACCATCTATATTACCATCCTGTGGATGGTGCATGAGTATCATCTAGAATATCCCTGTAGGTTGCTCCAGATTGGCTGCAGGTGCCAGTCGGTGAACCCAGCTGTTAGGAGGTAACAGACCAGCCCTTTACACTAGTGGCAGGACATGGCAGTATTCTAAGAAGTAGTGGTCCTTTGCAGAGTTTTTAGGAAGGAGGATGATCTCTGCTTATTCTCTTAATGGAAGAGATAGAATTGGATCACAGCAGTTCTGCAATTAATGCTTCTCTTCCCAAATACTTCTGACCCTTCCATCAGTGGTATTTTGGAGCCCACTAGACAACTTGAATGTTTCTGGCTGGGTATCAATCAAGATAATTGAACAAAATACAAAGTTTCCAGGTAACTAGTGCACTGATACACCTATATGACTAGATATCCTCCTTTTTTTTCTCTGCTAGAGAAAGCCAAAACATGCCAGAGCGTGTTGTAGGAACAGATGCGCACCATGGGTGGATAACACAAGGAAATAGATTGACAAAATGCTGACAGGAATGCTCTTGGCACAAGACATGAGTTCAAGCTACTTAAGAAGGCTGCTCTTTTTCTCAAAGTTTCCTTCCTTCTGACACTGGAGAATGTTTCTAATCCTTTTTTTTAAGAGGGCTCAGTACTCTCAAATCTTTCCAGGTTACTCTCAGGCAATGGATGTGTTCTCCCAGCCTGTCCTTTCAGCTGTGCATATGATGACCATCATTATGTCAGTGCCCATTTCCTAATGAAATTGTCTATCTTTTGAAAGTTCTTCCACCAACTGGTCCAGAAACAACTGTGTTCTCCATAATCTTACTGACCTCAGAAGCCATTTGGAATGTGTGTACTTCAGCACTTTCAGGCTATGAGGTATGCTGAGCATTAGAAGTGTTAAATACTTTATGATTCATGGTTACCAGTAGTTGGAGGTTTCTGTTCCTTCATCCACCTTCAAGCTCAATCATTTAGGGTTAGGCAGGTGTGACTTTTATGGTATTCATATCACACATGATTGCATTCCAGGGAAATGTCTGCAAGCTGTTTGGGAAAGAGACTACTTAATGACTTGGCCTAGGGTACGTTCTGTCATGTGGTACTCTATTAGCCTTTCTTTTGTTTTGTGGTTGGATAAGACCATGATGAGTTCAAGCTTCTGCTTCTCAGCTTATACAATCTCCTGAGCCCTCGTATAAGAGTTGGTGACCATCACTACTTTGTCTTCAATAGCTTTCTCTTTGCTTTGATAATTAGATAACAATGAGAAAGAAGGGTAAAAATTCTTCTGTCTCTGAGGTTCTCAGAAAAGGGGGATAATCACAAGGTTCTAAAGGATATTCAGAGCTTCCCTTCTCAAGTTTAGTGTATTCACTGGGATAATGATTCCACACCACATCCTTACCTCTGAATAGATTTGCTAACTACACTAAGCTGGGTGGTGCAGTGGATGCAAGAAGAAGGGATGCCATCCAGAGGGACCTGGAAAAGCGTGAAAATTTGGTTCTCATGAACCTAATGAAATTCAACAAGGCCAAGTGCAAAGTGTTGCACTTTGGTCAGGACAATCCCAGATGTGTGTACAGGCTGGAGGAACAACTCCTTGAAAGCAGCCCTGTGGAGAAGGACTTGGGGGTCCTGGTGGATGAAAAGCTGGGCATGAGCCAGCAGTGTGCTTGCAGCCCAGAAGGCCAACTGTATCCTGGGCTACATGAGAAGAGAGGGGGCAGCAGGGAGAGGGAAGGGATTATCCCCCTTTGCCCTGCCCTTGTGAGGCCCCATCAAGTGTACCACATCCAGGCTTGGGGTTCCCTATACGAGAAAAATGCAGAGCTGGATTGGGTCCGGAGGAGAGCGTTGAAGATGCTCAAAGAGCTGGAGCACCTTTCCTGTGAAAACAGATTGAGGGAGCAGGGCTTGTTCAGCCTGGAGAAGAGAAGGCTCTGGGCAGACTTCATTGAATCTTTTCAGTACTTGAAGAGAGCTTATGAACAGCGAGGGGACCAGCTTTTTACACAGTCTGGTAGTGGTAGGACAAGGGGGAATGGATTTAAACTAAAAGAGAGGGTGGGTAGGTTAGGTGTTCTGATATAAGGCTTTCCTTGTCAAATTACCCAGCTTTATGGCAAAATGCATTTGCTCCACTTTGTCAGGTGGATCACAATTTCCCCTAGCACTGCCTTCACTAACCTTCAGAGATAGTCCTGTTATCATAAAAGCCAAATCCCTGTGGTCATCCGCAGTTGCACAACAAAGTACTGATCTGCAAAAATCTGTCTATTCTTCCTCAAACTTTGTTTCTTCACTAGAGACCACCGTATGGTGATTTCCTTGCCTTTGACTCTTTTCCCTCGAGCTTTGCTGCAAGGTCACTAAATAAAACCCATAAGAGGGATGCTTCAAATGATACAATGCATACCAAGCAGGAGAAGAGGAGAGATGAGAGCACTCCTTGCGTGCACTAGTTGGGGAGGCTTTCTGGTCTAAGGTAACAAAGCACAAGTATAACCACTGTTGGGTACTGCACCCCTCACCAGCATTGCCTGCTGGTATGTAACATTTATTGGTTTTGTAGTGAAGATGTGTCCTAAGTGATTATTCCATGAACCTTAATGAAAACGCAGCAGATAGAACCCATTTTTCCCTAGTGGTAATGAGCTGTCTTAGACATAAGAGCACACCTTTTCTGGATTCTAAGTTAAGACAAAGCTTAAGCACAAGTAGAGTTACTGTATTTAAAGTAGGAATTTCTAATCATTTCATTCTTATTTTAGGTATTTCAAATTATTGTGAAAGATACCGTGAAGGTATGAAACTTGTTCTAAACACCTTTGGACCAGTTCCAGAATTTTCAGGTGAAATTGAGCAGAAGATCAGTCAGGTAAATATAGAGCCAGTAAATGCAATGACATTCACAGCAAAGAATGTTAGCTTATACATATGTATAATTTCAATTTACTGTTAGAGGTATCTGTACCCTGTTTCTTGTTTGAATGCGCACCTTGAGAGAAAAGATCAGTACAAAATGTATCTGAGTCCCTTTTCAGAGCACTTTGAAATACATCAAAGGAATACGATCAGGTGAGTAACGTTATTACTAGCCAGAGGAGTCAGCTTAAACAACTGTGGGTTACAGACATTGAATCTCTCACACTATTTCTTATCATGTCTGTGCTACGTCCTTTGTCATTTAGGTGCAAAACTCCAAGTTTCTCGTCTTATACAATAGCCTTTCTCCCTTTGTCTTCCTCCTACTCATCTTGCTGCATAAACACTGTAGTTTTCTTCCTCCAGCTGTTCTGTTGCTCTTTGTACAGTTAAAAACTAGATCTCTGGTCTGTAAAGCATACAAAGGCATTTTTACCTTAAGCAGGTGAGCAGTCCTGTAAGATTGCTTATATGCACAAAGATAAGATGTGTTTTAAGTGCTATGCTGTATTGGGACCCAGTTTGTCTTTCAAGTTTCAAACCCAACGATTTGTTTATACTCACCATGTAAAATATTCTGTGCATTCATAGAAAGTAGCTAAAGTATTGCCATTTCCTTATTCTACGTTTTCATAGTTGCCTTTTTTAATACTTTGCTAAAGAACATGGATATGTAATGAATTGATCTTGATTAACTGTCACAGAATTATTCCCTATATGCAGTCACTCTGGATCTCAGCATTTTTCTGCCTTTTTATGTTAATGCACTTTCAACATCTGTTATGTTAAAAGGGGAAGAGTGTTTTTTGTGCTCAAACAACATAGTCTGCTTATAACAACAATCAAAGACAACTGAGAGTTGTCACGAGTAGGATCTTTTGATTAGAATGAAACAGTTTGGGTTTCTTTATGGAATACAAGATTCCACTTCAGCATCTGTCTTTTTGTCTATCAGCACTTGTTTCTGCGTCTATTATCTAAAGTCGTCAGCACCAAAGATGGGTTTGCAAGAATCTTCTCGTAAGAGTAAAGCATCTCTTACCTTATTCTTTTATCCCTTCCACTGATTTTTCCTGGAGTGACTGCAGCTTGCCAGGCATTGGGAGCAGCACCAGATTTTCTTCAGCTTCTCAGCACTTACCTTTTAAACCTGAGACCTTGATTGCTGTTTTGGCCAAGATGACCTTATGATCTCTACCTCCGTTCTCAGAAACAGCTTTTTTTCTTGGGAAGAAAATCTGTTACCAATGTTGTAGCTGGCCTCCATTTAATGCCTTTTGTTCTTATTTCAATGATCGCAGGTACATCTGGGCAGCTTTGTTTATGCACTCAGAAACAGAGTTGTTTATTTACCCATTTAGTTACAAATGTTGTTACCCACTGGTTTGTTCAGGCTTTTATCTTTGGATCCTGAAATAGTGCTCTAATTTCTCTCCCTTGTTTTCCAATTAAAAACTAAAATCATAATTCTGGGTTTGCTACAACTCTTCCCCTGCCATTTAAATTGCAACAGGCACTCCTAAAATAAATGTTTGCAACAGACATGGTATTCCTCATTACATCTATTAGGAGCCAGAAGAGAAGCCACAGCCTTAAACACACATACATGAATTTGGCTTAGAACATGCATTTGGCCACATAAAAGGCCAGGTGGCTTTCTTCCTACTTAATAAAGGGTTATTGTCAAAAAGATGAGAGAGTGGCTGTGTGGGCTAAATGGAGAACAGAAGCTGATGCACCAGTGTTTCTGTAGGCCCCTTCACTGCAACCTTCAGATCAACCTTCTCCAACGGGAGCACTTTTCTCATGTCTGTTGACTAATCTCCAGTCAGACATGAAGAATTAGCGGCCAGTTGCTTGTGGTAGATTAAATTGCACTTGGTTGAAGATTACTGGATCTGATGATTCCCGAGAGCAGGAAAACAATCCTGCTTACTACTCACAAAGTAAGTTCTGATTATCTCTTAAATTTTCTATTTCAGGCGATGTCTGAAAAAATTCCAGCTGTTCCAAAACACCTCGGAGCCAGAAGAGAATGGAGAGATGACTGTCTCATTGGTCTTGCCAAACTGAAGAAACAAATGAAATCTAACTGAGGGACACCTTGTCTAACACGATAGACCAAACAAAGAGTGGTTCTTCATAAAATGTGGAGATTTTTGGTCATGCAGAAGAGACCGAATGTGCAAGCAGTGATGACTTAAAGAAACGTAGAGATAAATGACATATTTGGTCCAAATTTGTCGTGACATAATTAACAAATAACTGGAAACAGTTGTTAGAAGTTCAGTTAAAACTGTATCAGATCACTATATATATGTGCATCGGGTGTGTAAGCATTAGGTAGCTTTAGCAATATTAATACTGTGCAATGCTGGAACACAATCATATTTTAAATAACGCATTTTTCAGCTTGCTTTGAAATTCAGCACTTGAACAATATTTGCTTATGCAGGGATCTGGAATTGGCAAACATCAGCTGTTTGTCACTGGAGAAAATGAGCCCTCACTACCAATCGGAGTGTCAGTGAGGTTAATTTGTAAAGCACTGACTGCAGATAGGAGGTTGTGCTAAGCAGAGAGCAGTTTTTTTGGCCAGTGAGCTGAGACCTCAGCAGCACTAAGGGTCACTTGAGATTAGCTCTGTAACCATTCCACAATGCAGGGGAAAGAATTATCATCCCTGGCAGCGTTCAAGGCCAGGTTGGATGGGGCCCTGGGCAGCCTGATCTGGTGGGTGGCAGCCCTGCCCATTGCAGGGGATTGGAGCTCGATGATCTTTAAGGTCCCTTCCAACTTAAGTCAGTGATTCTGTGATTACTCCTTCTTCCCCCCTTTGGCACTTCTATACAAGTGTGATGACCTGAATGTGAGTAAATAGATCCGTCCTCATCCCTCCCCCTGGTTCAGTAAGACTGACCAGACACCTACTTGGTTCTTCAGACAACGCACTTTGATACCCCTTTGAGTCTTTGCCCTTACTCGAGTCAGGTGGTTGGTGCTGTCATAGGCATTGCTGCATAGACGTGCTCTATTCTAAGGTTTGCCTGTGAGAAATAAAGTAATTTGATTAAAATTTTGGGAGTTTATAGAGTATAAAGGATTTGTCTAGGCTTTTCCAAGCAACTCTACAACCTTCTTTATTGTCTTGGGAAGATAAATCACCTCTCTGTTCCTTGTACATTATCAGAAGCAATGATTGTTTACTTAGGACTCCTCTGTAGACCCCAGGTATCTGATACTTTTCTCTGCTGCAGAGAGAGAAAGATGCAGTGGCTTAGATGTAGCACTTTAGCCTTATTGCTGTCCCTCCCTCCAGGAGGAGGCACAGTGGCTGTGTAAGGATGGAGTGTATACCTGAAGGCAGCAGTATCTCCAGCAGCTGCAGCGGTATGCTTCAGTCCACAACAAAGTTGTCTTACAAATGTACGTACCATGTAATATAGCTGGATTTTGAACTTAGTTGCCACGTTGGGGCATTATTGTTATGCAGATAATAAGAATATCCTGTAACAATTGCACCCGCGCTGCTTGAGTTTAGCATTTCTGAATTTGTGCCAGCAGGTCATGTAACTTCTGATGCAGCACAGATCCTGAAACGTTAAGCACTCATTTCAGTGAAATGCTCAGGGGCATTTCAAGGCTTGTTCTTTACAGAAGGTGCAGACACAGAAACATGTTACTGCAACTCAATTAGTTACGGTGCTGAACAGCAAGAATGTCTGCAGGAACACACCAATACCACTTCTGTGTAAATCACAACGAACAAGACCTGAGATAAGTTGTGTTCCCTGATGCATGTGGTAGGCTGAGAGCACATCTGTCTGTTAAGCATGGGATGGGGGGTGTGACGTCGAGATTGTCCTACATTAATTCATGATTTGTGGAGAGAAAGGAGGACTTGGGAACTCAATTTTATCCCAAAATAGAATTAAAATTGTCAGGTTTCTTCTATTGCTTTTCATTGCCACAGTGACTGGCACAACCCTCATTAACCATCTGAAGTTGGAGAGGTCAGCACCCACACTTGGTGCCCTATTAAGCAATAGTGAATTAATTATGGGAATGATTTCCTCGTGTTATGTGTGTTTTTGTATTTTGGGCTATAGAAGGTTCCAATTACTTTCAAGATCAAACCTGTTTCGTTAAGAGCATATGGCATTGTCATAATTAATTAGCTCACATTACTTGTGTTGATCCTGAGATATTTTAAACCCGATTGTGTATTGAAAGATTTGCTTCCATTTTTATTATTGCTTATGAATAAAAGATTTTAATGAGAAAAGTACTAAATTCTGTGATCCTTTCTGATACTCTAGTGGTGGAATGAATCTGCATGTTCTGAAACCAGTGAGTGCCCTGGGAGAATAAGTTGTGGGAGTAAATGGGTGAGAACCAATGTGCACCCTCCTATGGTTCTTGTGTGAATGGCCACTGGCTGCAGACTCCCTTGTTGCAAGGGAGTGGTTTTCTGTCTGAGACAAAGCTTTGGAAAGGCACAGGAATGTGCCAGACCAATGGTGTGTGGTGTCCCAGCCCCTCGCTGGGTCAGGTGCACGCAGAGCTCGCCTTGGAGCACCGCTTCCCACGGGGGGTCACAGCTACAGGTCAAGGGAGAGGCTTGGAGAAAAATGTGTTTTAGCTGACATTTGCTTGGGATTTGAAACACAAAATTATTAGTTGATAAATGCAACAACAACTGGAAAACGTAAGGAAGAGTTGATTTGAGTTGAAGTTGAGTCAGCTTTCCTCTTCCAAGAGTTTGTACCCTATGCACAATTAATCCCTCGCAGTCAGTAGGAGGACAGACTGAGCTCCCTTCCAGCCTCAGCTATCCCGCATTCCAACTTTCCTTTGATTTTGGCCTATGTTGTATCAGAAATGTTGCTATGGCTTAAATCAGATGAATTCCAGAGTGCATATAGATTAGTTCAAATTATCACATATTGAGGATTTTATAACTTAAATTAAATTCTAAATGACAGAACAATTTGAATGGATTTTTTTTTCATGCATTTTCCTTGCAAGCTAAACAAGAGGTCATTAAATTGGTGCAACTTTTCATAGGAACTTCTTGTAGAATATTTGGACCCACCAGCAGTCTCAGGGTCACCTTCCCAGTGAGGGATAAATGCAGGGTTCATGTTTGGCAGCACCCCCCCTCCCTGGGGCTGCCCAGGGTAGATTCCATCTCTTTCCAGAGGCAGAAGGATGTCGTGGGAGTTCTTCACAAGGTTTGCTCTCAAGGTCTGAACTGGCTTTTTGGGATGCAGAACACCAGTTTTTAGTCCTGCTAAAAGCCTTTTTCTTCTCCCTTGATTTTAGCTCTTCATTCTTGTCTTCTCCCTCCTCTCTATCCTCTCTCCTCTTTTCCCTGTTCACTCTTGGTTTCTTACAATCACTGACTACTCCCAGAGTATTTAGCTGATAATTTGCAAGGAACTGCTAATAGGTCTGTGCAATTGGTCTACTAATTGGATGCGGAAGAATCCCTTCTGGGGAGCAACTTGTCAGCAAATTGCTTGTTAGATATGAATCCTGATTCTGTTAAATTAATTGGTTTAATTGCTTTCGAATTCATGTTACTCCTTTTATCCCATTATTATTTTTTCCTCAAATGCAATAGACTTGCTGTGATAGATTGCACCTGGTGTGTTAAGAGAACTTTTAACACCAGTAGTCCCAGAAAGTTGCAGAACTGCTCCAGCTATTGTCATATATTTATTCTGTTTGATTATCAGCTGAAGAAGCAAGGTTCAAGCAATTCTTCTATGATAAACCATGGGATATTTTGGAAGAATTCATCACGTGGCTTGTTTTTTACATGACCACCTATTTTTAAACCCTGTGTTATGTTTAATCATTATACCTATAATGTCCTTTTTTTAAACCGTGTCTTTGTTGCTCTGTGTTCTTCTTTGTTTATTATTTATTCATTTTCTTGTTCAGTTGTTTTACAACCTCGCTGCTTCTTTCTGGAAGTACAGTACAATGTGCTCATATCAAAGCATTTGATTTAACACTGTTAGGAAATCAAAGCAGCTTTTGTGTAAGATGAGGAAGAAAAGGCAAATACAGGGAGATAACCTGTACCTGTTCACTGAAGGAAACCAGCACTTCCTACTCCTCCCACTCTTCTGAATGTTGTGGAAGTGGTTTGCATGTGGCGAAGTGGGAGCATGAAGTTATTTCTAGCACTGACTGTAGTTGGTCTTCTCTTGAGTACTGATGATAGTTTGAAAGTTAGCATGAGACTATTTTGTGCCTGTTGTATTATCAAATTGGGATGGTATTAAGAGATAGGATAACACAATGTACATCTTTGGGACAAAATTCAATCATGTTTCAATTGGGAAGGAGGATAGTGCTGAACTAAAAGCAGGATAAAACTAGGCAAAAAAATTGGTTTGAGATAATGATGCGAGATAATGATGCGATTGTAAGTTTTCAAAAGGCAGGCGTGATATGCATCAAGTGCCTCTACAGTTACAGCTCAGGGTAATATTGCCACAACATGGAGTCTATAGGCTTGTAGAATGGCTTGGGTTGGAAGAATTCTCCCAACCTGTACATATATCAGATTGCCCTCACTCCAGTGCAACCCTTTGCACTTGGTCCCGTTAAACCTCATTAGTTCACTTGGGCACACTTTTCAGGCCCGTGCAGATCCCTCTGCACGGAATGGAATCCCTTCCTTTTATTGTGTTAACCACGCTGCTCAGCTTGGTGTCATCAGCAAACTTGCACTTGATCCCATCATCCATGTCATTGGTAAAGATGTTAGAGTGCTGGTTCCAAGACAGATCCCTGGGGGACACCACTTGTGTCCGGCCTCTACCTGGACATAGACCACAACCCTCTGTCTGTGACCACCCAACCAATTCCTTATCCACTGAATAGTCCACCCTTCAAACCTGTATCTATCCAATTTAGAGCTACACTGCAGGACCATATCAGAGCCTTGCACAAGTCCAGGAAGACGTCATTGGTTGCTCTTCCTTTGTCCATCGATACTGTCAAAAAAGTTACAAAAAGGTCTTTGGAGATGTGCAGCTGTGGTAAGCTAGCAGGAGCAGAGGCACACAGGACAGGAGTCTGGAAGGTTTCAACACAAAAAGTAGAGTGACAGTAGAAAAATGAAATGGGAAAATGAAGTGGTCTTTCGTTTTCAATAGCCTACCAGTCCCGAGGAGAAGTTTCACAAGTTAATTTGTCCTTGTTAACCAAAGGTAAGTAGCTGTGCCTGCTCATGTAATGGGCTCACCTGCTGCCCTTCCATAAATCCTGCATGTGGTTGTGCTGCCAGCAGGGTCCTCTGCTTTGTATGTGCACATGGGTGTGGGCTACTACAAATCAAAGTGAACAGAAAGGCTTAGGATATTCTGTCATTCTGAGGAGCTTCCAGTAAGGGACCAGCAGGTTTTGCTCATCAAACTCTGGTTTGATGTCCTGGGGCTGTGAGGAACAGCATCTGCCATTCTTATGGGAACAGGGTGAATCTAAAGGAGAGCTTTGATGAGGGCATTTTTTCCACAAAATTCAGAGGACTGTTTAGCCATACATCAGAACACTTAGGGTTTTACCATTTGCAGGAAAACCACATTACTTTATTCCTTACATTATATTCAGAGAAATTATCCACAGGTTTGCACATTCCTCAGCATTTGAAGTATTATCTGTGAGTAAAGTGCTGTCTAACACAGAAAGATCCAGAATCCATACTTGGATGTGGATATAGAAGATCTTCATGCAGCGTTTTTTTTTGTTTGTTTGTTTTTGTTTTTTTTCTGAAGGTTTTATAAACATATGTATCTATATAAACATATAAATCTGCCCCAGATGGGACGTTCAATTGTGTTTAGCTTACACCTAGGTGATGGGTACTGTGCACTGGCCAAAGTCTCCATAGGAGTCCAGCAACTCCATGCTGGCACAAGGACAGGATATGTTTTCCAAAAGAAGACATTAAGAAACCTCTGTAATTTAAACCATTGTGAAAACCTTCCTTTGCATTTCTGAGGTGTTTTAACATCAGGTCTTGCACTTATTTTTCCAATAGCACAGCAGTACATACTTTCCAGATGAAGCCACAGTTGCCTGTTTTTAGACTGCTTTACACAGATAATGCACCTCAGTAATACAATGGGAGCATTTTGTGCAGTCCAAGAAGACAGTGAGGAGGCTGCAAAATCCTTGCTGGCGATCTGACATGACTGAAGAAACGCCGTTGTCATTCAGCTAGGAGATGCTGGGAACAGCTCTGTTGAAACTGGTTCGTTTTTTTTTTTTTTTTTTTTTTTTTTCTTGCCTAATAACGGTTTATCCATTAATTAAAGCTGGCACTAGCAGTGAGAATGATCTACCTTTGTGCTTCATTGCTGCAGTTACCTCAATAAAAACCTTGGTGATTTTCAGGTATAGCAAAGTTCCCGTGCTGTTTCTCTCCCCGCCGTGCCACTGCAAATATTTTATTTTCTTACAAAGCTCTCCTAAAAACTTTATGTGGTGCAATATGCTTGCTGAGTTCTTAGTAATAATAGAGAAAATGTTTGTTAATGTGCAGTGACAAGTTGCTGGAATTCCTGATATCATACAAAGAAGGCAGACAAAGAAGCACCAAGCTTTGTGCATCCCAGAGCACCCGGAGACCATGGAGAGATTTTCCGATACCACTCAGCAGTGTCATTTCAAACCCATAGAGAAATGGAAACATTTAATTGTGCCATTTCAAATGTACAGGGTAGTGGAGATAGAGAACTGCAACTGAAAGGGCAGTGCCCGTGTGTGAGCTGTATTGTACAGGAGTTCATGGAGCAGCATGAAGTACCTCTGTGCACTTCTACAGACCAGAGGCACATCCTGCGTCGCCTTTTGGTTTTCTGTTTTACAAAGAATGGTGGCCAACATCTCTTCACAGGGAACGCTGAGCTCTGCTCTGTGTGACAGCGACAGGGCCCGAGGGAACGGCATGGAGCTGCGTCAGGGGAGGGCAGCTGGGGGTGAGGGAAAGGGTCTGCACCAGAGGGCGGTGGGCATGGAACAGCCTGCAGTGGGCACGGCCCCAGTGCTGGAGCTCAGGGAGAGTTTGGACAGTGCTCTCATACATTGGGTTTGAATGTTGGGTGGTCCTGTGTGGAGCCAGGGGTTGGACTCAATGATCCTCGTGGGTCCCTTCCAACTTGGGATATACTACGATTCCATGATATGCTTGTAGAAAGTCAGCAAAAGGACCTTCCTTTTGCCCCCGGTGCCTGGCTGGACTGGTGCAGGGCAGTTCAGTAGATAGCCAGTATGAGTGGCCTTGTCCACAGTCCTTGATTTTTGTTGCGTTTCTTAGGTCTGATGGGTCCTGCTGGACTTTCTGTCCTGTTCTTATAGTAACAGTTTTGCTTGACAATGTTTAAGCAGCCCAATCTGTCCAAACCAGCTCTTGGGAAGCCTTTTGCATAGCACAGAATGAATGTTAATAGTTTGTCTACGTCATCCTATCTTCCAGACTAACTTTTTTTCCTACCAAGATAGTTTACCTACAAAACCAAGTGATGTCAATCTGTCCTAGTACTGCTCTCTTCCCAGTTCTCTCTTCTGTGATCCCTGCTGCAGCATTTCTGATTTTCCCTGACGCAGGTTACCCCAGCTGCCACCCGTATGATGGCACTATTTCCTTGTTAGGAAAGTTTAAGAACTTGCTGTAGAATGAATATTCATCTTATCTGGAGCATTTGGCTAGTTTGCCAAAACATGCAAAACATGTAGTTGTAGGACCTTCTTCAGGTGGTCATATCAAAAGCTCAGAACTTGCGCTGTCATAATTAAAAGGCACAAGCAATCACCACTGTTAATTAAAGCCTACAAGAAAGACCAGATACAACCATAATCATGGTTTGTGGGTAATGTGGCATAAAAGACAGTGATAATTTGGAAGGTGCCTAATTAAGGCAGTGTTGAGAGATTTCCAGTACAATATATGATCATCTTGTTTACAAGTTTAATAGGTTTAATAGTATAATATGAAAGCAGAAAGACCAGAACTGTGTAAAGCTCAGTTGCCATTGGTACCGTGGATAGCTTATCATTAAGACCATTGCTGTCTCACTTTTGGGAACACACAGTAAGTTCATTCACAATTGTAGGATCTTGATCCGCATTATTCTGGTTGCATCTCATGAATCCTCCTTCTTGGGTACATTTTCTCACAAAGTTTATTTGGGCAAAAGAAGACTTTGTGTTTTCCAAACCTTTTTTAATATACGGTCCTTTCCATGATATTTGAGTTAATGTACCCTCACCCTTATAACACAGAATCACACACAATCACAGAATGGCCAGGGCTGGAAAGGACCTCAAGAATCATGAAGCTCCAACCCCCCTGCCACACGCAGGGCCACCAACCTCCCCATTTAATACTAGACCAGGCTGCCCAGGGCCCCATCCAATCTGGCCTTGAACACCTCCAGGGACGGGGCATCCACAACCTCTTTGGGCAGCCTGTTCCAGCACCTCACCACTCTCTCTGTAAAGAACCTACATAGTGCACGTATATACAACTTATATAGTGCACTTCTTTTTATATCTTCTTCCTTTTTTTTCAAACCTTCCCTTCAATTGTCCAGTCATCCTCTATCATACAGCCCTGTTTTCGCACCGCTCTCTTCTGATGACCCTTTTCTTTATTATTTATATTTCTCAGCTTCTTAGAGCATCATCTTTAGTTCCAAAACTACACACAGGAACTAACTGGTGCCCAGATGTTGTGCCAGTCTCCTACTCCAGTGTCTCTGCAGGAAACCAAGTTTGCGGTCATTACTGATTCTTTTTTTTCACTCAGTACATGGGATCCAAACGCAGACCTCTGGCCGTATGGGCCCTGCATAATCTCAGCTGACGTCTTCAGGGCAACTTTTTGATCTTTCCTGGCAGCACACTACAGTTCCCAGGAGCAGCTCAGGTGCCCATTGGTAGCAATTCTCTGACTCAGGTTCCTCCTGCAGGAGCTCAGTGTACTACAGGAGGTGAGCAGTCAGAGTCTTCTCCTAATCCTCTCTGTTGACAGTAATGTTTGGCTGCTCCGATTTTATCTTCTGATACGTTCTGAGATTAAGCTGCTCCCTTTTTTATGGCTGACTCAGTACTTACCTGTTGACTTGGTGGCTGCTGAGAGCACTGGTGCCTCTTGTCCCAGAGTTTTGCTCATCCCTGTTTGAATCCACCAGTGCTCCACCTTATCAGCTTCCCACGGCTTTGAACTACTGGAATTTCACTGAGTTCTGTGAGATATTTTGAACTGTCCCTCTGCCACAGAGCTCAGTGTTCCTTCGTTCTTATAGTGTAGAATTTAAAGAACAATTCTGCATTTACTTTTTTTCTTTGAACTTGCTGGTGTCCCTCTCCAGCCTATTCCTCTTCCAGCTGAAGTCTTGGCCCATTTGGGCCAAGAACATCCCTGGAGGTGTTCAAGGAACATGGAAATGTGGTATTGATGAACATGGTTAGTGGGCATCATGGGGATATGCTGGTGGTTGGACTGGATGATCTGAGAGGTCTTTTCCAACATTAATGATTCTGTGATTTCCTATTCAGCCAGCACAGTCCTTCCAAACACAACCCTTCCTTAGGGAATCTTAACCTCTTTTGTTACTTCATCTATTATTTCCTCATGGTTTTTATGGTATGTTCTGTGATATCCCCCCAACCCCTGAGAAAACTGTTTTTATCAAATCCACACCACCTATTCCTCTTTTCCTTTCTTTTCCACTTTTGTTTAGAATTATGTAGCTCCTAATATATACTTCTCCTTTTAAAGAGTTTTATTTCCAGTCTGGGCATGGGACCAGTTACAGCTGCAAAACATAGCAGTGTCCTCCAATCCTGGTCAAAATCCCCTGTTTGCGTGCCAGGGAAAACCACAGAAGCTGGGTGGAGAAAGTATCGTCTCCACAACTAAACTGCAAGACGATCTAATTAAGGCAGATATATTAGAGCAAATTTTATGACAGTGTGTTTTCACCTTTGGCAATAAGCTAAGATGCAACACAACAGCCTGGAGCATGGTCAGGATAGAGGAAGGCATGTCATGACGTGTAGTCATCCTCAGGTCTCAGATCCTCAGATCATCTTCCCCTCTGACCGGGAATGGGCAACAGTCCTGGGCCACTCTTGTTGGTTTGGGTGGTTTTTGTCATTTCCATCTGCAGCCTTGTACAGTTCCTGCCCTTCCACACCATCCTCACACTTTTCCCTCCCAGATCCATGCATGTATGTGAGTCCCTTACAGTTTCCCCTTCCTTTCAACTGCCCACCCACTGCTCAGCTGCATCTTTGCATTTCTCCCCGTTTGGTGTCTCTGTCTGTGGAAACAGTTTCACAGACTCACCCAGAGCATGGGAAGCTGGTAAAGCCTGACTGGTTGAGCAAAAAACCAAACAGGTCTGTCACCTGCTACTCATGCCTCCACATCTCCTTCTGCTGTCTATCATTTTGACTGATCATCTATTTCCTTCTAATTTATAACTGGCCATCAGTGTTCTTTGTACACTCTTGGACTCACTGCTTATAAAATAATTTAGATGTTTTTTAAGCTTTTACAAGATTGTACAAAGTTGATCTTAGGTGAAAATAAAAGCATTAAGAGAGTTTGATTCACAGCTTAGGAAGAAGAAAAATAAGCAACGAAACAAACCATTTAGAGCAGTTGCAAAAGTTTTTGAGGTCTTTTAGGGAAGGTTTAGATACGCATCTTAGAGATGATGCAGACATAGTTAGCACAAATCAGAAACACTTCATCACCATAAACATGCAAATTAAAAACAATTAAAGCATTGCCTAATGCTTAATGTAAGCATACACCCAGTGTTCATGCAGCTAACAATTAGTTTATCTAACAAAGAGACCAAGAGGAAGACCAAGAAAAAGATGAGGTGACAGTTGATCACAGTAAGTAGGGATCAGCTTGTAGAAGGTGGTTTCAAAAGAGGTATTTGAGAGCATTTCAGGTGTCTATAAGAAGAAAGGCTCATGGTAAACCAGAGGGCAAGTACTCAAGGAAGTGATCCAAGATAGAGCGGACATCACAGAAAGCTGTAAGCAAATATGGTAAAGCTACACAGCAGTAAAACAAAATTGTTACAGGAAAAGTATGAATAAGCCAAAGCTGAGACATGGCCATTGCACAAAGTAATAAAGAAATCACCAAGAGTGGATACTCATACCTTTTAGAAAGGAGAAGGCACAAAGGAAATGGGAAATAGGTCAAGATACGAGAATGTAGGACAGTAACAGTAGGCATAAGCATCCACCTACTCTTGACTCTTAGTGCTCTGTAGCACATGCACAGTAACTCTAAGATATATGAAACAAATAGAAAAGTTGAGGGGTTTGCTACTTCTAGTGTCATAATTGACAGGAGAATAAAATAGAGCAGGCCACAGCTGTACAAATAGCAGGAGAAGGCTACTGAAACATCAGAAATTATCTCCAAAAGCAGACAGCACAAAGAGAAATAGACCAGCAGGTTTCACTGCCTTTTCCTGACTTTGTAGAGGGTGATCTCAAGACTTCTTTAGAGATAAAACAGGAGTCAGTATTGTATGCTTTGGTGAGAGCAGCTGTCACTGGATTTACATCAGCTCAAAGGCAGCAGTGAGTTTGGACAGGTTGTCACTGCCAACAGATGGGAGCTGGAGGACACCATGGCCACGCTCATTCCTTGCTGGAGGCATTTGCTTCAGGACAAAGCACTTGCAGGACAGGCAATAAATCATACAGACACTCCAATGGCAACCTTGTCGTAAAAAAATTCACAGAGATGACTGCAGTTCTCTAGGAATTGGGAAATTCCACTTGAGCCACTGATTGAGGTCAAGTGCTAATGGCAGTCAAGGAGATGTGGAGCTCCTTCACTTTCATGATTTTCTTGAGCAAAGATTTAGCATTTGGGGACTAGGAGAGGTATTCCCACTGAAGATTCCTTGACAGATGCATTGCATGAATAGTACTCACATTTGAATTAGTGACAACACTCTGTTACCCTGAAAACGTCAGGGATTTACAGCTGTCTCATCCACAAGTACTTCATCTAAGAGTACCACAAGTACTTCATCTAAACTATTGTCATGCAGCAGCAGGAGCTTGCAAAAAACACGCAAATACCCTGTGAGCAGGAGCTAGAAATGGCACCAGCAGTTCCTGCATGGGTGGTGGCAAACAGAGACATGGCTCAGCTGTGGGTGCTGTATTGACCTGGTGCTGAAACTGTTCCTCAGAACGTTGTCAAAGTGCCTACGTGCCCCAAACCAAGCACAATGGGCCCGTGGGCATCCCTCCTTGGACTGAGGGCAACTGCAGCAAGCAGAGGGCTGGGTGTGTTGGATGGATGAACTTGAAAAAACCCCACAGATTAAAATTCGTGGTAAAACAAATAAAGAGAGCAGGCTGTGAGATAAGGGTACATAATGGGCTACAGGTGGAAATTATAGAGGTGATATATAAAGAATGTCCTGAATTAATCACTTCCTTTTTTGTAAGTGGTTGGACTTAGTGAATGTTTATCACTTAGCAACCTGCACCATGATTTTTTTTTTTACAAACCTGAGCTGTTTCCTTGGGTATTATCTCTGTCTGGCTCAGCAAAATTACAGCAGCGTCTCATTTAGCATCGCCTATAAGTAGATGGAAATGGTTGGCGCCAGATGTGTTATGAGTGATGCTTAGAGAATTGATATGATTTAGATGACAGAAAGCGAGGCATACTTAGTTCTCAACACTTTCTTATAGAGCAGTAATCCTCGCTTAGCTTCATGGATCTTATCAAGCACTTGTTCAAGCCAAGTCACAGCTTCTGCCAACAACTGTTAGTGCAGTGGATAGGTGATGCCACACAAAGCAGGCAGGGGCCTGAGCACTGCTGACCTCAGGCCTCGTGCCACAATGTCCCACTGCAGTCAGCCATGGGCAGCACAGGGCTGTGGCCTGTGGCCAGAGGGAGGCATTGTAGCAGGGTTGTGTGAGTGCTCAGGAGGGACCCTGTGGAAAAGCAGCCTCCAGCCTCTCCCCACGCTCCACGCCTTGTGAATTTTGGAGATGTTCCCCAGCAGCCAGACAAAACACGCTTTGTTGCAGAAGGAAAACTGATTTCTTCATGTCTTTGTCTCAGCAGTTAATATCAAATGATCACCTCCCTAAGAAGGCTTTATGCTTAGAGGGTTGTTTCCATCTTTGCTTCCAGCATTCTTTTCTAAAAGAGCTACCTTTCCCCAGTTTTCCCTTTTGCACCCCTTGGGCTGCATTACTCATGACCCCTGTGCTCTCCTCCTCACTTCCTCAAGGTCTGCAAAGTGCCATATCCAGACTGGGACCCACACTCCTATTAACTCATCCAGAGATTTCAGCATCCATTAAAGCACATCAGTTTCTGTGTTAAAGGAACTGTGACAACACCTCTCCCCTCCCAGCTGGGCATCCTTGGTGATCACAGTGATGCAAGCTGGGCATGGGGGTGTCCCCAAACAGAACCCTTGCATGCTGCCTGCACCTACTGCCCTCACTCTTGCACACTGCCATTTCCAGCCTTGTCCCAATGAGCAGAGTGGGTGGAGGGCAGGGAGTAGATGATGAGTGGTTCCAGCCTCCTTCTCCTCTCTGAAATCTGGTGCCCAGCTCTTGCAGCCAGCATGGAGTGAAGCTAGGCCTGGGCTCTTGGTCGCCCTCACTCCCCAGTCTTCCTTGGCCACACATTTTGCATTTCCTTCCCTGCTCACATCCACCATTGCACAAACACTAAGCAAAGGCCCTGCTGTGAGACTTCAAGTAATTTGTCGTGGCCCTAAGAATGGGCCCAGAAATCTGGGGAAGAACAGCAATAGTTTTATGACATTGTTATGTCTGGTGGAGAGCCAAGTCAGGACTGTGGGAAGCTGGTTTAGATTTGACATCCATTGGCTGTGTTCTTCACAAAGATCTTCACTCACTCCAGCTAACCAGCAGCTCTGAATTTTCACAAAGGAAATCCATCACCCACCAAAATTTGTAAATATTCTGCAAACTTCCCTCTCATTATGTGAAATAGAAGGAAAGACTTCCATTCACAGGCTCCCAGATACTTTTCTTGCCTTTCCTTATCCCCACCAAGATGTCCCCTCACTGCACACCGGCAGGTGACAATGCTACCCTGGTGCTACTGCAGCTGGGGCCGTGCCATCATGATAGAGTGTGACCGGCAGCTTTTGTGCTGGGGAAGGTGCTGGTGGGCTCAGCATCTTGCTGCATTCCCCACCTGCAGGTTCAACCCCATCTCTTGCTATCTGTCCTCGTGGTTTCTAACCACTACAAGAGATTTCAGTTTGGTCTGTGCAAGCAGCGAGCATATTCCTGGCTTTACCTAACCTACAGGTAGGACGGCTCCGGTCGCACAGCCAGCATAGTTCAGGGGTTTATGTCCACACCCCTGTGGCATACGCACTCCAGTGTCCCTCAGGTCATCTTTCATCATCGGTTACGCTACAAATCTCTGTAATCAGATATGGTTATCAGAGCAACAGGGAGAATATTTACCAACATGCCACTTAGGGGGGAAAAAATGAGGAAGGATAAGAGAACTGAAAGTGGAAACTCAATGCTTTTTGAAGTATGTACCACTGTTTGTTATAAAATGACTATGTTTTGCTCTTGTATACTGACAGTTCTATACATGAAGACATCTCATGCAATGTACTCTTTGCCTTCTTGTCTGTATGGTCATTTGACCAATAAGGTTTTCGTTTCTTTCTTCTGCCAAACATTCAGCTCTTGTTTATGTTGAAGGAAGTTGCTGGTGTGGAATCCGAGAGAATTAAACTGTCAAAGAGCCAATCCAGGTCTGGACAGTGTTTCTGTGTTTTTATTGTTTTTCAGTAACCATCCACTAATTCTTTCTCAGAGTTTCCTCTTACGGAATTTTGCTTCAGCTATGAACGACAGCAGATGGCTGAGATCTGGGGACAGGTCACTGCAAGGAGGTGTTACCACACACTTGAGGTGCTCTGTGTGCAGGTGCCCAACCCCAAACATCACCCATCAGGTTGAAGAACCCCTCTTCAGGGCCTGTTAGTCTCTTTACAAGAAAACAAGATATATGCTACTCTTGTGGCCAGGATTTTGGACAGAGCATCTCAGCGGCTGATATCCTTCTACCAAACTCTTTGGGGACAGCTGATATCAACTGCCCTCCCATGTCTTGGTGGGAGCTTGAGGAGGATATGTAGAATGGCCTAGAAGATCACTGTCCATTGCCATCCCTGTTGGTGAACATGTGTGTTACCTGGTCCTGTGCTGACAGTTGTGTGAGCTTAGGATTCTCTGGTTACATTCTCCTTGCTCCAGTGTTCCTCAGCTCTGAAACATAAAATTCTACTTCCCCTAGGATAAATTTGGATGGTTAATCACTATGGGCTTCTCTGAACTCCAGAAATGGAAAGCTGCACCAAAGCGCAGTGTTGCTGCTGTTGGTACTGAACATAGCCCTGTGGAATTCAAGTGGGATTTAGGGTCTGGTTTTTTGTGTGTGTTTTTTTTTCTTCCAAAAGTTTCTTGTTTGTCACTTCTGGACACACCCTGCCTTGTGACTGCCACCTCAGCACTTAATGAAGGGGTTAATGAGCACCTTCTCCACCTTTCTGCTCAGGGTGGTTGTACAGCAGCCCAGACTCTTCAGGGAGGGAGATCGAAAAGAGGTCTCATCAGGGGTCTTTTTTACCATACTAAAATGTCATTCCGAAAACATGTCATTCCCTTGCAAACGTCTGATGTGGCATGTGTTACACAGTTTCTTAGACACAGAAAGTGTTAAAGCATACCGATTTATTGTATTGCAAAGGGCACGCATTGCAAACTTGGGAAAGTATGTTAGGCAGCATGAATTTTGCCCTTAAGCAATATGTAATATGTGAATTACTTCTTAAAATTAGTATCCCATGCTTGTTAGGATTTGTTTTTTTTCCATTAAGTCCCTTCACTACCTCCTCAAACCAGCCTGTGCACTTCTGCTGTGTATTATTACCCTTTCAACTCCTGCACAATTTCTACTGGGCCCACAGGGAACTGGGTCCTCTGCACAAGCTTTTACCCAGGAACATCACAGTCTGCAGGACCCAAGCTGTGGCTGAGCACTGCCAGTGTTCTGGAGGAGCTTGCAAGTACGTAAATACATGTTGCTCTATGCCAGCAGCCCCTAGCTAGCTAAGGCCAAGCTGGAAGAATTTCCCTAGCATTGCAGAGAGGGATGAGGTCAAATCAAGGTGAGACTTGAGTAGCTCAAGTTTTCCTTCTTGAGATACCAGCCTTATGCCAGGGGGATCTCAGATGAGAAGCCTTGGGAAAGCCTTGTTCTCTGGGGTTGGGTGAGGAAATTGAGTGGGGAAGACAAGTGGATGTCTGATTTCCCAAGAGGGTTTGGAAGACCTGGCACATGTTCATGACAGGGTCAATGAGGAGGAGAAGATAAGTGTAATGACAAAGCTATGGAGGCATGAAAAATGCAAAGGTCCAAATCTGTCTCTTCCACAGGCATTACTCCATGCAGATGAGATTGACTTGGAGACACAAAGGGCCTGAGAGCCTTCAGTGATGGGGAAATTAGGGTAATTTGGAGTTTGGGCTGTATCTGAATTTTATCCACTTCAGAAAGGCAGTTTTCAGGGCTAACATTTACAAAAATTAGAAGAGAAATAGAGTAAGTTCCTCTGGATACAGCAGATGGGAGATCTTGGGCACTGCTTGGTACCTGGATTCCTGGTAGCAAATACGCAAGATGAGGAAACATCTACCCCTGATCAGCTGGTGGCATGGTCTGTACAGCACACAGGCGCCTGCTGATCCAGCAAGCGCCCATGAAAGTCATGGCCCTGCTTCCCTCTGAAGAGGAGAAAGCTGTGTCCCTCCTGGGGTGAGATCTTGACTGGTGCAGCAGCCCAGGTCTTGCTGGTCCTAGGAGGTAGGCCATGCCACGAAGCATCACAGCAGAACCTGGTCAGACTGAAACCCCATGACATTCTCACAGCTCTCCTTCCTTCTTGCATTTGAAAAGGGGATTTAATGTGTGGGACTTATGGCTTGTGAAGGCAGGGGAAGATTGATCACTTACCTCTAGCTTTTTCTCTGCTGTCACTGATTTACTGTATAATTTTATTTTACAGGTAGGCAGTGACTTTTATTTTCCCATTGGTGCAATTACTTTATGGTAAGCTGAGATCTGTACGAAGTAACAGATAAAGAAGGAATCCCTGATGCTCAGGGTTCTGGTGATGGAAAAGGTACCAGAATAGAGAATTCATCCGCTCTCATACAATACAGGACTGAGATTTCCCCTTTAAATTTCAGAGCTTACTAGAGTTTCTTGAACCAAGAAAAATCCTTGGGAAGGGAGTGCCAGTAATAACAGGTCTGCACTCACATTGGGTGGTAGAAGAAGCAGCAGTTTCCCCTGAGGGAACTGGGATTCTAGAAGTTGAACAGAAACATTTATAATTGCAAGGAGTTAAAAGGCTTCCTGGGCACTGTGGCTTCCCTTTCATATCCTGAGCACACTGGGGTAACGCATTAGCCCTGTGGCACAGAGGAAATAACCCATCAAAGGTTTGCTTTTGTGGCTCCATCTTTTACTGGGAGAGCAAGGAAACATGAGAACAGAGGTGGGTGAGTGTGGCCAGATGCTGCCCGCAGAAACTCCCTGTGGGGATTATTTACATTTTCCTTCTGTGCAGGAGACCTCTGTTTTCTCAACAGCTGAATCCACCTGCCCCAGTTAAAACAACTGCTGCTACAAGATTTGCTTGCTTAATTTCAAGGTAACACACATAAAAATGGAGAAGTTCGAGCAAGGTGTGAGTCACCCTTTGCACATTGATCCAACTTTCCATTCTCTTTTCTGTATCTGGGTTGTTCTGTTAAACTTGCATTTAAGACCTTTCTGCGATGTGACTTTTGGCTTGGCACCAAACATAAATAATTATCCTGCTCTAATGTCACCTATGTCCTCCCACCACTCCTCCTACCCACTGCCGTGCAATCTACTAGGCATCGATCCCAAATTAAAAGACAGCATCAAAATCTGAGTCACCTCTTCCACACATTATTAAGTGCCCATTTTAGTTCAGCTGGTGGTGGTTGCCTATCCCATTTCATATTCCACCCTTCCCCTTTTTCTAATCTGTGCTCCTGCATACCAGATCATAACCTAACATGTCTTTGGGTCTGCCTTTCCTTTGGCTTTCATATGGATTTCACTTAATATCTTATGTCAGGGACACACATTCAGTCAGTTGTCCTCCCTCTTGCCCAACTCACCAGCTCCAGCTGAGATGAGCAACTGAAAATCTTGCATGGTGGAGCTGAACTCAATAGTTCCAAACAAATGTCAGCTACTGGCTCTGTTCTTATTAGGTGGAGAAAAATCTACAACCGAAGAAAATCTGGTAGCATGGATAAGAAACAAATCTTTCCTCATCCTCATACATGAGAAATCCTGAACATGGCGGGAGAAAATATTTTGTTGCATGGGACGGAGAAAAGCAGAGCAGAAAGTAGTTTGCGAAGGGTCCCCTCACTTCTTTGGTCTATGCAGTGAGGCAGAAAGACCCCAGCCTGCCATACAACTGCTGCACGACAGTCCAGAGGTGATAAGTCAGTGCGTACTGCAAAGGGGATGCGGTCCTGTGGGCATTACTGGCAGGACAAAGAGTGCAGGAGCCCACCCATCACTGAGCTGGCTGGGATCAGTGGGGGGCGTCCTCCCTTGGGGGCAAACCAGATTGCTGGATGACAAGGAGAGAGGTTCTCCTGTAACCTGAATGTGTCCACCATACAGACCTGTAAGTGCCAGGAGATAACAAGTCTTCCCACAGCCTGAGTCAGCTCTGTAATCCCCTTGCTGCAGATTACCACACAGATTACCACACAGACATGCAGCCAGAGCAGCAGAAAAGATTGGAGATTGCACCCTTCAGGATCCATGGGTGTTCCACAGGCCTTCCTGCTGCTGCTATAGAAAATGACATCACCACACCAAACCGGGTAAAGCAGAGGGTGTGACGGTCCTAAGTGACTCCTGTGTTGCCCAACATCTGCCCACTCAGCTGGTGGTGCTGGAGAGAAGACGTGACAAGAAGGCACTGGGGTAAGGAAGCATTCTGTATGTTAGCCAAGGTTCAGCAGGAGCAGCTGTGGCCCAGCATGGCTTTGGTGGGGTGGGCTATTGCCAAGCACTGAGCAGGCATTAGATGAGAGGCATTCACCAGCCACCGATAATCAATTGTGTTGGTTGTATGAAAACTCCCAGATAATATTATAACAATCCCAACAGAACAGCCAGAATGATGCTAACAGTCACTGGCTGATTGCAGCACCCTATCTCCTAAACCTACATGCAATAGGAGATGAAAGACATTCCATGGGATTTCTGTGGTGACCTCCAGTGTATCGGCAGATATGCTCCTTACCTCTTTGGGTAGGATCTCATGGAGATCATGAAGCTTGAGTTAGAATCATAGTATCGTCGAATCCTTAGCGATTAAAGGGACCTTTGAATGTCATCTAGTCCAACTCCCCCGCAATGAACACAGACATGCACAGCTTGATCAGGTTGCCCAGGGCCTGATCCAACCTCACCTTGAAAGTGTCAAGGGATGGAGCATCCACCACATCTCTGGACAACCTGTTGCAGTACCTCACCACCCTCACTATAAAAGTACTCCAGGTGATGTCTCATCAGTGCTGAGTAGAGGGGCAGGATCACTTCCTTGCCTTGTTGGCCATGCTTCTTTGGATGCTGCCCAGGGCATAGTTGGCTTTCTGGGCTCCAAGAGCATGTTGCTAGCTCATGTCCAGCTTCCCATTCACCAGTACCCCCAGGTCTTTCTGGCAGGGCTGCGCTCAGTCCTTTCATCCCCCAGCTTGTATTGGCAGTGAGGATTGCCTTGACCCAAGCACAAGACCTTGCACTTGAATTTATTGAACCTCATTATGTACTCTTGGTCCACTGCTCAAATCTATCTAGGTCCCTCTGGATGGCATCCCATCCCTCTGGTGTGTTGACCGCAGCCCAGAGCTTGGTGTCATTAGCAAACTCGCTAAGGGTGCACTTGACTCCACTGTCAGTATCATTGATGAAGGTGTTAGTAAGTATTAGTCCCAGCAGCGACTCCTATAGGACACCACTCCAGGTGATCATTCAGTTGTACCTGACCTGTTAAGTAGAGGCTACCATTTTAAGAAAGTTGACTCTGACAAAACTGGCTCAGCTATGCTGGGCCATTCTGCTTGGGGATCCTGGTGCTGAAGGAGAAGTTACCTCTGCAGCTTTTGTTCATGCAGACTGAGGATCATCACCAGAGGGGTGAGAGGTGCTCTCACCGGGAAGTCCCCTTCCTCCTTTTTCTTCCTGCAGAGCCTGGTAGCCCAGTTTAGTCATTCTCAGATGAGAGGAAGAGGGGAGGTCTGTCAGTACCTTCATTAGTCACCGCATCTGCACAGGCTAGGTCTTTTTGAAGTTAAGCAAGTGCTGGGGCTGGGGACAATAGTGCTTGAGCTGGAAGATGATGCTGGCTTTCTACTCAGCCCATAGCTGTGTTTCTGAGTCAGATTACCAACTTGCGCAAGGAGTGTTTTCTCAGTGTTTTGCTTTTGAGATGCACCTGTGAGCACATGCTAGGAAGGGCTCCTCTTCAAAAACAGGAGCTGATGCAGAAAATCTTGCACTTGATATAAATCTGCTTCAGATCATCCCTTCAAAGTTGTGATCCATTTGGAGCATCTCATGGAAAATGATTATCTTACCACTGCTTTTATCTGTTTAAACAATCAAAACAGTGGGGGGTTGGAACTAGATGATATTAAAAAGTCCCATCAAAACTAATCCATTCTATGATTCTATGATATGATTCTATTATTCTATAATTGTGAACATTCCCTTTGACTCTCTGGTGGAGTTTCCACACTGCACCATTAGGGAGACTTGCTTTTAGTCTTTGGCTAAAGACGTTAAGGAATGTATGACACCTGAGGACAGCAGTGATTTTCTGAATTTCTATCACATGGGCTTGAGACAGATGAGACACGTTAGTAGGTGAACGCCTTCTTATGGAAATAGTCCCTCAGAATGATTTTGTGGATGTATAAAAACTTCAACCAGATGTTCAGGTCACTGGGGCAGCAGTGAAAACAACCAGCTGGAGATCTGAAGATTGACATCAATTGTTAAGAAGGTCAGGAATGATATTTCTTAGATATGGTCATTTACCATATAAAAATACTAAGGTAGTAGATAGCATTTGAAGTTCTTATGACTATACATTTACAAATTGATGAGGCAAAAGCTATAAATATACTACATAATAATTGTTTTTAATGAAAGGAAGAATGGTTCATGATTGTAACATGTATAAATATATAAAACGTATGTGAAAGCAGTGAGATCATATAATTATGCAGTTTCTATAAGTAGTGATGGAAATAACCATGGAAGAAGAGAGCAAAATACTTAGAGGAGCTAAGTGACTCCAGAACTGTGTGGCTAACTCACTGGGGCTCTTTCTTTGCACTTCATAAGTTCCTGTATACTCTGAGTCTCTAAGGCTAAATCCTGCAAGCCCATGTCAACTCACATCTAATATTTAATACATACAGCATCTGTCCTGCATAAAACAGTTGCAAACATTAAATAGCAAATAATGATGGTGCAGGAAATAAGACAAATCTTCAGAGAGAGAACAACTTCTTACAGTATTCCTGAATAGCGTGAAATTGAAGTAGCTGAAATGGAGGGGTGTACATATTTACTCTGCCTGACTGAGCCAGTAAGAAAAATAGGCAGTCTGTGTGTTTACATAGCACTGCATTTTTTCCCAAATTCATGTTTCTTACAGGCTGTAAAATGATTACAAGCACAAATGGTTAAATTCCTTTGGCCAAATTCTGCTGTTATCTACATCTAGATGTTGCTTCTTGGCTTTTGCAATCTCATGTGCATGTGTAAGGAATGTAAGAATCAAGCTAATTTAGTTTTCCGTGACCCATATAGAAGCCCTTGGCCTAACCCCAAAAACGTTTCCTCTAAGAGACCTCCCCAGCAAGGCCCCTCTTGTCCCTTGGAAATTGGCCCTATCTCAGTCAGGCCTAACAATACTTTCCAAAGGAGAGGTGTTCTGTGGCAGAGAAGATAATTACCAACATGATTTAATGGAAAATGTTCAACCCTTGAATATGCTGTGAAAAGAATGTGTTTTCTTTGTTAATATGCATATCTAAGGTAATGTGTGTAGGGTTTGGTGTTTTCAACTTGCTGTACGAATGTAAGCTAAGGGTTGTCATGCTAGGTGTCCTGCAATCTTAAAGATTTTCTTTTACGGACATTAATGAGGAAATACAAGAGGATGCTGTGGTGGAAAGGAAAATTGTGAAAACTGTTGCTGCTAATGAGCTCCATAGCCCTGGAGCAATGGAGTGAAGCCATGCTCCCAGCCACAGTGGATCCTCTCCCATTAGGACAATCCAGAGAAAAGTGCTGCTCTTCGCTACAATTCTGTAGTTTGAAATAGGGAGGAGGGAAAACCATAGGATAAAGAGAGAGAAAGAGAGACAAGTCTTCAAATTTCCAGATGGGAGAAAAAAAGCTCAGCTACCTCCACATCTGTATAGAGTACTGCATTGCAATACTATGACCACCACCATCTCTCAACACACTGTGCAGGGAAGCAGTATCCCATGCCTCAGACCATGCTGCCAGCATTGTGCCTGCCTGTTGTAGAAGGTAGCACAGCTGTTTCAAGTGAGAGTGATCTCTCCAAGCTACACCATCCATGGGAAAGGGAAAGGGAGAACCATGTCACCATGCAGGAGGCAATAATTTAGATGTAAGTCCATTGAAATGGTTACATCTGAACTTCTTTGTTTTTCTATTTGAGATAAAATCTCTTGCATAAACAATCTTGTAGAAGGTTTTGTTTGTTTGTTTGGTGGTTAATTTTTATCTCCTGCCTTCTCATTATTAAAATGTATTGACATCAGGATAGTAACATCAATGCAATGATAACAGTGAAAACCTCAGATAACACTGTAGTGAAGTGACTTGCAGATTATCTTCATCTATCATTTCTGAAGGAAGAATTTAGTGCTTCATATCAGTGTTTTCCCAAGCCACAGAAGTCTCTGAAGTGTAGGGTGGGACTGAGAAAGGGAACAACTTTAGGCTGCTATTAGCATTTTAGAAAAGGACAAAATGCCTCACACCAAATAAAGGTGAATGGCCATAAATACTTTCTTTATGCTGCTGTCTCTGCAGCTGTTGTTCTTGCCACAGGAGTGCTTTGGGAATACAAGTGGAAAGATTAACTTTACACTCAAGGGCAGTTGTCCCCATCTCCTTCTTTCTTAATGTGTGTGCCACACTTGAAAAGCCCAGAGCTTCTGTCTTTTACATGTTTCTGCTCTGTGATGTGATGATTTTTTAATGGAACCACTCCTAGACAGATGCATTTCCAGTTTGGAATATGTCAAGAAGAATCTGACACCTGCTAACTTCAGAGCTCATTTTAATGTTCTTTTAATCATCATCATGAAGAATGAAATTAAGTGTCTGTGCCAAATCCTGTTCTCATAACGTTTTGTGATTGATTTGGCAGTACCTTTTATGAGAACAGGATTGGATCGTACCTATATATGCTAGTAATGGGAGAAAGATTGCCAGTATCTGTATCTTCTGGCAAGCCAGATGACCTTTGTAAACCAAGTAAATGTGCTGAAGTCCAAAACAGGAGGACCTGCAAAGATGAATTCAAAGGGGGTCACTTATACAGGGGAGAGAATTAATGTTAGAGCAGCAGGGATGTGAGTGAGTTGCATCAACAAGAGTACACAGAAGTTATATGTCCTACCTGGTCTACCATGCTGGGTTCTCCTTTAGAGAGTCACTCATCTGTATGAGCCTGCAAGAAAAAGAAATAAACCAAAGTGAATTTGTATCTGAAGGAAACAAAGAGATGTATTCTTCTGATGAAAACAAAACTTGAGTGGTTGATTTGCCAAAGACCCAGCTGTCCCAGAGCTTCATCCAAGGTTCCTGGCTATCTGACATCCAGAGGTTCGGCATCTAAAAATCTGAAGGGTCAGAACAAAAACCTAGGAGTGCAATGGCTTTGGCACATGTGAAAAGCAATGCAGAGAAAGGTTATTTCTCTGCAATTGAAACTGAAGAACATCAGCCATGTGACATAAGACGAGTAAAAAACTCCTGCAGGCTAGAGGGAAGTGTTAGATGAAGAGGCTGGAGATATGTATTTGTAGACAATGAGTTTTTTCTCGAAGAAAACATTGGCACATTAGTGAAAGGAGAAAACCAGAAGAAGGATGGGCAACCCATCCCAAATCTGTTCCTGGTAATACAGAAGAAGTTTTGTCACTGAGAAATGGGATTCTTTACAGAGAGATGTTCTTTACAGAGAGAGTGGTGAGGTGCTGGAACAGGCTGCCCAAAGAGGTTGTGGATGCCCCGTCCCTGGAGGTGTTCAAGCCAGATTGGATGGGGCCCTGGGCAGCCTGGTCTAGTATTAAATGGGGAGGTTGGTGGCCCTGCGTGTGGCAGGGGGGTTGGAGCTTCATGATCCTTGAGGTCCCTTCCAACCCTGGCCATTCTGTGATTCTGCGATTCTGTGATACAGCCAAGCACTGGTACAGCCAAGCGGCCCCTCCTGGACTTTCTTCCAAGGCACTTAAGAGGAAAAAGAAAAAATGAGAAAACGGGTAAATAAAGAGTGAGCACAGGCCAAGAAGGGTGATGTGGTTCAGAGGGGCTGGTCAGTGAGAAGCCAGGAAGAATGTGTGCTCACAAAGGATTGTGCATACTGGTCTGACAGCATGGGCAAAACTGACTGTAGCTGCCCATACTGAATTGAGGTGGCCAAGGGGAAGCCTGGATTCATCCTGGTCATTGCTGTAAACCAGACATACAACTGGACACACCTACTCTGAAAAAAGCAGCTCCACTTGCAAAAGCATGTCTATTTCTTGCATGGATGTCAGGTGGAGAGTGGAGTAGAATAGAGGACAAAAGAGGGCAAGAAATACATACTCCTCATTTTTCTGCTGACTGGTCACAGAAGGATAAGACAAGTAGATCTGGGGAGACTGCAGACTGCACGGAGGGCCAGAGAGTCGAAGGTCAATGAGAAACCTGAACCATCATCAAGATATGTTAGGTGAAAACTATAGAGTGGTGGAATAGGTAACAGAGATAAGGAGCAATTACACTGGACATAGACATCTCAAAAGAAGTGAATAAACCCAGGGCAGGGAAGAAAGAAAGAAAATGTTGCCAGGGAGCTGGCAACAAGAGGAGAGGCTTCTGTGAGATACCTTAAAGGAAGAGAAAGTTGGGTACTGGCAGCTGGTGGAAGTGAAGGAAAAGGAGAGCCCTGCATAAGTGCTGCTGCCTGAGTAAGACTGCTAGGCAGAAAAGGATTTTAAAAAATAGAAATCTATTATAGAAAGGGCATCCATAGAAACATAGAATCATAAAATGGCATGGGTTGAAAAAGACCACAATGATCATCTAGTTTCAACCCCCCTCCTATGTGCAGGGTCACCAACCACCAGACCAGGCTGCCCAGAGCCACATCCAGCCTGGCCTTGAATGTCTCCAGGCATCCACAGTCTCCTTGGGCAACCTGTTCCAGTGTGTCACCACCCTCTGTGTGAAAAACTTCCTCCTAATATCTAACCTAAACCTCCCTGTCTCAGTTTAAAACCATTCCCCCTTGTCCTATCACTGTCCACTCTCATAAACAGCTGTTCCCCTTCCTGTTTATATACTCCCTTCAAGTACTGGAAGGCTTATGGAACATCCTATCTTCATTCCTATGAAGCATCAAGCAAGCAAATGCAAAGTCTTTGGGGAAGATCTGGAACAGATTTACAGGAATGAGTAGAAAGAGTGGTGAGGCATTGGCACAGGCTGCACAGGGAGGTGGTGGAGTCACTGTTCCTGGAGGCATTTAAGGAAAGGGTAGGTGTAATACTTAGAGACATGGTTTAGTGGGCAATATTGGTGGTAGGTGGACAGTTGGACTAGATGATCTTAAAGGACTTGTCCAACTTTAATGATTCTATGATTCAGTGCAACAGAGAAGGTTTCTGTGGGACAGTGGCAAGAGGAGGAAGGCTGGAGGCAGGTACAGAGCAAAAGCCAGGAAGAAACAGAGGAGAAGGAAGGAGAGGATTAGAGGATGACCTCGTTAGGCTGAGGAAAAGCTACAGGGAGAAAATGGAGAAGCAGGAAGGGAACAGAGGCCGTGGCTAGAGATCAGGTCCTTGGAGAGGATTGGGCTGGTGCAGGGGAAGGGGCAGATACTATGAGCAGTGAGCTGTACTGGCAGCCAGCAGAAGGAGTTTGCTTATTCAGCAAGTGAGGTGGTAATTAATTAAATCAAGTCAGGCAGCAATCAGTCAGTTAAATCGGGTAACAATGACTCAATTAAGCTGAACTGGGGAACAATGAACTTATTACATCAAACCAGAGAACAACGAACTGATTAAATCAGCTGGAAGCTCCATCGTACATCCGGAGCCAGGGCTAGCAGCCATGGGAGCAGGGGAACTGAGTGCAGTGCCTGCTCCAGGAGAAACATCATAGCAGTGACTGAGCATCGTGGCTGACAGCCCTCCTCGTCCCCCTTTGCCCAGAGCGAGTGAAGGACACAGCGGAGCAAAGCTGGTCTGATGAAACGCTTGTAAGAAACCAAACAGATAGGGAGATAGAAGCTGTCAGCTTCCAAATTAACAATAGCTTTGAGAAAATTACTGGGCTGCTAAGGATAGAGAAAGCCCTGCCTTTCAAATCTGGGTGATGCTGATATCTGGAGCTGTCAGCTTAAGGAGGTGGGTGTCTACAGGTGATTTAGGCTGCCCTACCCAGGATGCATGGCAGGTCCACTTTCCAACAATGAGCATGGCTATTAATGCATTTGTACTAGAACAGTTGTGCTTATCCATTTTGAGGTACAAATGATGCAGGTTGTCCTCAGTCAGGCTGTTCACGTACTGGCAGCACTAGGAACTGTTTTCATCCCCTTTCACTGGTCTTCCTTATCATTCAGGTTTGGAGTGTTGTTCTGCCTTTTCTGTGCCTCCTATCTGTACAAGCGGACAACATCACTGAGTTCACTGAGTTACCTTACAAGAAAGCACATGGTCCAGTGTGTGTCTTGGGATACTTCATGAATATTGGTTAAGTGAAAATAAAAGAGGGAAGGTCTCATTGATGAGAAAAATCAGAGGACAAAAAGATATGAATGATGGTCATTTGCACCATTATTCAAAGAGAGTGTAATTCTAATGGCTCCGAAGAAGTACCTGTGAGGTACGTGCTGGCAGGAGAAGTACAAAGGCACTTGTACAGTACAAATGCTTGGGGAGCTGCGATGGTTTAATGAACAACTATGTAATACAGGCAACCTTTATGATAGTACAGTGTCACTAAAGTAATTACATTAGAAAGGAAGTGACTCTTTGGGTTTAATTTCTGAATAGATGAGGACTTGGGATTTCTAGAATCTATGTAAATCAGGGCTAACATAATCCCTATGTGAATGTCTGCCAGTAAATGAAACTGAAAATAAATGGTAAAAAAGAGCAGATTCCTGAGTTATGTACAGTAGGGAAAGTGCTGGATTCAAGATATCGTATATGTTATCAGCCTGTTGTTTCCTAATAAAATGTGCCACAGCAGAGCACTCACTTTGAGGTGTACCTCAAAAGTGGTGTACCTGCACAACACTTTCACTCTGAAGCACCGGAGTTAATTCTGTTTCCCCCTCTATCTGAATGGCTATAACAATCAGAAGGCTGCAAGAATGTAACTGGAGATGTGAAGGCTCAGAGGGGAATCAGAAAGCTGCAGGTAGAAAAAACTCCCACTTCCAGTGCTCATCTCAATTTTTGAACATCAATCTGCCTGGGGAAACAGAAAAGAAATATCCTGGTGATTTTTTTTTCTCCTTTGGCATGGAATTTCTGAGCCCTGTCACTTTATTTTTCCTCTTTGGTTACATGTCAATAATACATGATTTCTATCTTCTTCCCTCCCTTCCTTTCCCCTTTTTAACTTAAAAATTAAGCAGTGAATTTATATGTATTTATGTCACAGGTTTATCAAGCCATGCTTCTTCTAAAACATTCCTCATCTGTGAAGAGACAAATACAATTTAATTAATTCTAATAACAATTACTAAATATATTTAAGCTTTTTCTCATGAAGAGAAAATGTTAAGATTGTAACTAGGAAACCCTTTCAATATTCCTTAAATTCCAGCACTCTTGCACACATCTCTCAGCCCCAGCATCATTACTTACAATCAAACAGCATGTTGGCACCACCAGGTTGGAGAGGCAGCATCTGGCACTGTGAGTAAGCACGTGGGAAGATGAAAAAAGGCCTGGTGGAGCAGAGCCTGCTCCCCAGGCACCCATGCACATGCCGCTTCCCACTGCGGTTCAAACCACAGAACCACTTTAGTAACATCTCCCTTTGCAAATGCAGAACATCAAGTAAGTCTTTTTGTCTTTTCCTGCCAGAGCTGTGGGTTTCTGCTCTGGAATAAAGGCCAAGTGTTGGCATTGGAGGGCAGCACCTCCCTGGAGGCAGCCAGGACAGGTCTGCTCTGCCCTGCTCACGGCTCTTCTCTTGCAGGTAACTGCACAGTAAGAAACACAGTCTTGACTCCTCAAGTTCCTCATCATACTTCTCTCTTTTTTTTGGCAGCAAATGCAGACTTGCAAACAGCACAAACTCAAAATCTTCTCTGCAGCTTAACATATCCCAATGTTTAGCTGGAAGCATTTTGAGCTGGGAATGACATAAAGGGCATATGTATGGCTTTTTCAAAGTCACTGAGTTGAGCTGGAACATAGCTGGTAAGGGAGAGACTCCCAAGTCCCTAATGTCTCCTCCAAAGCTCTTCTCCCATAGGGAGGTGGGCTCCCTTTATCAACGCATGGCCACATGGCCCCGAGCCGCCTCCCTTCCTGAAACGCACTGTGCTGTGCGCATGAACCCTGGACACACCCCAGTGCAACTCCCACGGAAGTCAGTGAGCCAGGAAGACTCAGGCCTCAGGTATTTACTGCCTGTCTGGCTCAGCACTGCACACCTTGGGCCTGCAGCTTTGCACTGGCTCTGCCTGAAACTCATGTGGATGGAGTGCTGAGCAGTCTGAGAGGAACACAGGCCCTGCTTGGAGCGGATTGGGCTGGAGACATGCAGAGATCTCCCTGCCATGAATATGCCTGCGGTGCTAAAGTGCAGGCTGCAGGAGCTCCGTGAGGAGTGGTAGATGATGAGTGCCATGGAGATGGAAGGCAATACTTAAACCAGAGCTGACGGCAATTTCTTATCTATCATATGCAAGGATTGAATTGCTTGTGCTAGACAATGAAATGAGCCATTGACCTCTGCCAAAGATTTTCACTGGAACTGCTTTTATTCCGGAAAGTGGAGATAAGGGGCAGAAGAATTTAGCTGGAAAGGCTTTGTCACCTGATCCATCACTCTGTGCCCTCAGTGAGTGTGAACACATGTCCAACCCTGCGCTGCTGCAGTTGTACCATGTGCTTTCCCCAGAAATTTGGGTAGAGCATTAGCTACCATTTCTCTAATTAGACATGTACGTGTGCAGGAATCAAGGTTTCAGATAGAGATTTCTGAACCCCAAGGTTGTGACAGCAAAGCTGTACTGGAAACAGAACAGTGTGCAGAGTGGGTCCTGCATGGATACAGAGCTGTGGTGTGAGGAGTGCACAAGTTGCCAGGAGCTGCAGCTACATTTCAGGGACTCTTCAGAACATTCTCACAAAGCCAGCAACCATTGGCTTTTCTTTTTTTGCCAATCACAACTTCCACGAGGAACAGGCCCTTCCAAATACCAGGGTTTGACCAGACAGCATACTACAGTTCTGTTATCTTACACACACATTTACCCTACAAAACCCACATTTGCCATTATCTCTCTATGGGTTTTCTCCAGCACCTTCTTTTGCCAGATTTTCCCCTGCTGCCCCAGGCCTCGCTCTGCCTTCCTGCCCTTTGCCTCTACCTTCTGTCCTCTCCCCCTCTCCTCACAGCCCTGCCCTCGATGCCTCTCTAGGCGGGATGGCTATGGAAAGGGCGGCTCAGGGAAGGGGCGAGACCCCCGATCGCGGACTCTGTTGTCCCCGCACAGCCGTGCCCCGCCGGGGATGGGCGCTCCCGGCCCGGCTCCGCCCCGGGCGCTCCGCCGAAGGAACCCCGCGCGGGTGGAGGCGGGCGCGGGGCGGGCTAAAAGCGGCGGCAGGTGAACGGGGAGGGACCTTAAAGCTGCGGGCCGGGAGGCTGGGGCCGGCTGTTCCTGTGGCACCGCACCGCTGAGCCCGGGTGCTGGCCCCGAAGGCAGGTGAGGGGAGCAGCGGGAGGGCGGGCGAGAACGGGCGGCGGCGGCAGGACGCTGCCCGCGATGGAGCACCTTGCTTCACGTCTCGCTTCCTCATCTGCAGCCTGTGGGGCAGCGCGGGGCCCCGGCCTTATCGGAAGTGCTTTTCTCGGTCACTACTGTCTATTTAACTCCTAACATCTCTTCTTCTAATCCCCGATCTCTCTTAGTGAGCGCGTTATGTGAAGTGCCCGAGCAGCTACGGCATCGAGCGAAATAAAGGCTTCCGCAATTGCAGGTAATTCGCGGCACACCTACGGACGTTCGGAGAGCTGCGCTGAGGTAAACAGTTTGCAGCAAACTGACAGGTCCGGCGATCGCGCGCTGGAAGCATTCCTCAGAGCTACAGGGGAGCGGAGCTGAGCCGTGAGTCAGAGCACGGCGCTGCGGCTGGGAGCACGGCGCTGCTCCAGCCGGCCGGCCCGCCGCTCCCCCTCTTTTGTTGAGGAATCTCGTCCTTAAGGAAAGTCTCCGCCGGTTGGCGAGGCGTTACTGGGACAGTAAGTGGGGAGCTGGCGGAGGCATCGCTCTCACAGGTGCTCAATGAAACGTGGGGATGTGGCACTGAGGGACGTGGATAGCGGGCAGTGCTGGCACTAGGTGCCTGGCTGGGACAGGTGGTCTTAGGGATGTTTTCCTGTCTTAACGATTCTGATTTTATGAAACATTCCAAGGGAGCAGTCAGAGGGTGGTTAGAGGACAGAAGGAGCCTTTTATCTCGAGTGCTCTTTTAAGCCAAGTTGTTGTGCTTTTATCACTAATGAGCTGTGGCTTGTGTGCAGTGATATCTAGGTCTGGGCCTGGCTTGTGGCTGGGTTTACTACAAAGTCTGTGTGCGCTGGGTTGAAAGTAGAATCAGCTAGTTTCATTTTTGATTTTTGTTAATGAATTTCTGTGGTTTCTATTATCTCTTGGTCTCTGTTGCTCGGCCTGCTTGCCTTGAAGTAAGGCAGGAAAAGCAGCACGGAGGAAGGCTGTAGATTTAGCTCAGAGATGGGGCAATGGTGAGTCAGGGTTCAGCCTTCTGCAGTGAGCTGGAAGGAAGCACCTTTGTGTGCCAGTTAGGGACTTTTCCAGATGGGGTTTGCTGTATGTTTGCAGAGCCATGATGTTGTTCTTCTAGTGCACGTTCTTTGAGACTTCAGTCCCCAGGACTGCCAGTCTGGTAACTGGTGGTATAAGGACTACATGTCACAGAGCTTAAAATGGAGCAATAAAAAGGCATGGCTTCTGATACATCTCTGGAAGAATCCATTTTTTCATGACAGGACCACTTATTTCAAACTTGTGAATGCTGGGGTTCTGCCTGTGTTGTTTTGCATGCCTTTTAAGTCTAACCAGGGTGAGATTACTTGGCAGACTCGTTGAATTGGTGCAAAAACTGAAAAAGGTACAATAGAATATCTCCATATCTAGGAAAATGGCAGTACTTTGAAGTACATCTAAGTTACAGCACAAAACTATTGCAGAGATTCAGTTGGCTCCTGTCAGCAAAAAGGGCACTTTACAAATGGTGCTTCTTGTTGTTACGTGAATGGAGAAATAAAAGATGTCAGAAACTTCAACAAACGAGAGCATGGGTTTAATTTTGGTTTTTCTTCATATGTTTTTTTTTCCTTGTTCTGCTCCTCACAGCTCTTAATTGCTGTTAGTGATGACTGATGGCTTATCTAAAAGATATCCAACTCTTGCCTGGCTAAGTACTATTTTGTATAAAGGAACATCTGAAGAGATGATGTATGAGAAGAGATACAGTGCTGTCAAAACAAAAGGAATATGAACAAAATAGAAATGGAGCAGTTAGTTACTAAAGGGAAGTTGAAAACAATTATTTTTTTTTTATCTCATATGTAGTTCTTCCTGCCATAGATACTTTTAAATAGAAAAAGCTGATTTTTATCTCTACTTTCACTGAAAGAAATACTGACAAAACACACACTGAAGAAAATCTGCATTTCACTATAAAATAGTGATAATGTTTCCATAAGGGTTCAAGCCCTCTCTGAGGAAGTAATCTGCCAGTTTACCAGAAATCCTGTGAGGTGGGAGTGGGTATATTTCCAGGAATACATGGTGAATCTGTAAAGAGAATATGGATGTATGCCTAATGCTGGTGATTTTTGTTGTCTTTTACAAACCCAGACAAATAGTACTGCTACTTTTGTGTCTGGGGGCAATGCAAAGTGCACGTAAAACTTTATTTAGAATTTGGGAAATAGGACGCTCGCATCAGTGAAGAAATAGTCCTCAGGAATTTGAATCCCTTTCAAAGCAAGGGCTTTTAAGCACTCTTTTTCTTCCCCCTGTAAACCTTTCCTTCAAAAATTGCTGAGGGGCCAAATTCCAGTAAGAATTCTTCAGTCTTGTTATACCTTCAAGCATGACCAACTTTTCTGATGTCTTATTTTCCACAAGTGGAGTGAATTTCATGCAGAGGTGTTCTGGAGGATGGTAATTCTCCTTTTACAGTTGTAGGGTAGTGAAATAGCCATGGATATTTCCAAACCTGCTTGGAAAATGGCTTGAGAGGATGTAAGGGCATGAACATAGGGTAGTCATAATGTGGTCAGTGTGGGGCTGAATCCTCAATGCTCTTGTTATTTACTTAGCATATGTTTTTAATATTAAACTTCATGCATATTGGGTTGTAATCTGTTGTTTTAAAGGCTACATATTTTCTTACATGAGGCTTAGAGCAAACAATGTATCCTGTTGGCATATTCTTGAGTAGAAGAAAACACAATGCTTGCTGTGTTCAGACCTGCAACTGTCAGAGGTTTCCTGTTCCTGATTAGTCTTGGCCTGTTCTTGTGTCAAATCAGATATACTGTAATTCCTATCTGTCTTGGCTCTTCTGTTGCTCTCCAGTTTCCACTCTGATGTGGAGGTAGGTGCTCAGAAAAAAGCTTAAGAGCTGCTAGAGAGAGCTGCATGGGCTTTTGGGATTGTTAGACTGATCTTTTGATCCTTATTCAACTTCTTAGTAGAGCTGTTGATTCTTGAAGGAGCGTGCAGTTGAAGCACTCCTATGCTTTTAATATACTGCAGTAAAATTAAAATAGCTGGAAGCTTCTTATAATAGTGAAATGAAAGGATTTCAGCTTGCCCAAGTCAGAGTTCAAAGCTGCATCTTACAGTGTGAACTCTACACTGCAGCTGTCATAATGGGAGGAGCTGTGTTCTCTCTTAAGTAATGAATGTTCTGAATGGTTCAATTTAAGCTCTGTATTCCAACTTTGAAATAGTGCTTATCACTCTTGGTCCACTGCTAATGAAGTATGACTCTCCGAAGTGTCCAACTGTAGAGGAGCACTTCAGAACAACCCTGTAAGAAAGTGAGATTTTGCTATCTCATTTAATGTCTGGGGAACTAATGTGTGGGGTAGGCTTAAAATTAAGTAGACAGTCTGGGAGAGTCAGCAGGTAAGTGTTGCCTGTGTGCTGGCTTTCCTTGCTGAGATAAAGGGATGCTGTCTTTGAAAGATATTGATCTAATATATATTTATAAGAAGCTTCCTAGACTCCATCCTGACAACATTGTTCTGTGTTGAAGTTGCTCCTCTCAGGCTTCTGATTTCCTTCTTTATCTCCAGCTCTGATCAGGACCGGTACATTTTGTTTAAAGATTATCTCAGCTAATGTACTCCTAGGTTGGATGAAGGGACATCTGTCTTCGCAGACTGCTGATCCTATACCAATATCTAGAAGCACTTTGCACTGGTGACTGCTGGTATCCTACACTGAAATTCTGATAGGAACGGAGATGTTGTGAACAACCTCTGCGTTTCTGTTTGGTTCCCTTACAATAATAAACCGGACCATAGCGGAGGAGTGTGTAGTCTTTGAATTTATACATGCTGACTGGATCTCTTAGATGTTCCTATAGTGCCTCCAACATGACTTTTTTGCCTTGTTAATATCCTATAGCAGTAAGTTCCACAGTGTGTATGTGAAAGTGATGCAGTTTATGTTGTTTCTACCTTTGCTCTGCACTCTGTGCTTTGCTGAAGCCATGGATTTAACCACTGACTAATGATTATCCAGTATACCAGTCCTTACCAGAGCAGAGCAAAAACACCTGCAAGTTGCTGTGTGCCTGAAGTACTCAGTGATTATGTGATGTGTGGGGATTTTAGTGGGTGCATGCAGAATGCTGTGGTGGTTGTTTAATGCAGGTTGATAGGAACTAGTTTAAGCAGTAAGCAGTCCTGGCATTGTAGAGCTCAAAACCTGCCCAGTAGCTGGAGAACTGCAGAAATAGGTAAGCTGTATTTGTCCTGCTGTCTAGCCTACTAACAGTGCCTGAGCCCACTGGGGGAAGAACACTTGTGTGCCTCTCCATGTGTTGTATGGTCATGTAAAACCATTTCCTGCACTGCCAGCTCTTTGGTTGAGAGTGGTGACATCTTAAGATCATTATTATCTCCTGCTGTAATAGCTGTGCTGTCCTGTTCCTCTGATTTCTCAGATGGAGGAACAGAAGGTTCAGCCAATAGAAGAACAGATTCATGAATTTGTTGGTTACCACAGTCTCATTTTAAGATGCACTCTAAATGCTCAGCTACTCAAGTTTACTGCCTTATCTTCTGTTCTTCTCATATTCCTCCTTTATCTTCAGTCCCTATCCCCACTGTACTTTTTTTTTTTTTTTTGTCCCAATTTCACCTGGGCTTTCATGTCTTAACTTATTCCTGTCCAGTGCTTTACTTCTGAGATGAGCAAATACTGTCTGCACACTATAATTTCTGTGTGCATTTAGGTGGATTGGCTCACACAATTATCTGTAAGAGTTAGCAGCCATCAGAGGGAAGTCCCTTTCCTGCTTTTGTTTCCATTTTTCAGCCAGACAGTTAATATTTTACTTACTAGTAAGAAGGTCTAGAAAGCAAGTATTTGAAAGAAAGATAACCTGCAATGGGGAGTCAGCACCCTATGTTTTTTAGTAAACTAGGAGTAAATGAGGCATCACATCACTACAGAGTAAACTAGGAGTAAATGAGACTTCACATCACTACAGATAGTCCCAACTTGATATCTGGATGGAGTGATCTGTGAAGGACTCAGTTAAGTTACGTTCTGCTTTGATCACTGTCTATTTTATTGACTGAAAGGTGAGCAATTAAATGGCTTATGAATTGCCTTTATCTCTCAGTAACACAGTTTAGAGTATCTAATATTAAAAGTCAGGGAAAACCAGGTCCAGAGTATCTGGGTAGGATTTGGGCTGCTGGAATATGGCCCTGCGGTCTCAGCTGTTCTGGTCTTCAAGAACTTCACTGAGTGCAGTATCTGATAATCACTGCTTGTATCAGTTTCCTGAACTCTTCAGAAGTCACGTGCCTTTCTGCTAGCATAAAAGCAAGTCAGGCCATGAGGGTAGAACAAGGAGGGGCAAAGGTTGGTGACTGGCTCAGCAAGCAGCAGGAAGAATGGGATGGTGGAAAGTGGAGTGGGAGAGATTGCTGGAGGAGTTGGAAGGTGGCTGGGAATGGTGAAGAGGGGAATGTTTGGGAGGATATGAAAGTCAAAGGGCTTCGGGAAGGAGTGGAGATGGCCCTGGGAGGCTATCCTGTTTTACTTGCCCATCAAGTCAGATTAGGAACAGCTGCCTCTCTGAAGTGCAGTGGCTTTTTCTGCCTGCATCCAGGTACAGACATAGTTTTGCTAGGGTTGAAACATAATGTGTTCTCAATGGAGATGGAACAGTCAGGTGAATAGTGTAGTTTCACAATATCTTGAAGCAGCTCTACTAAGGGCAACACCCTCTTCTCCACTAGCTGCTCATTCTGATGCTTTGCAATGTGCAGCTTGTTTTAAAATGACGCTCTTTCCAAATGATTTGTGGAGCTGTGTGCTAAAGCACAACATGGAAATGGGTCAGGTTGGACAAAAACAATGTACCAATACTGGGAATAACTTCTAAACAAACCAGTTGGGTTCTGGGTTATAATGTACTCTCACAGTGCTGCAGAGGATGGAGAACTGCAGTGGGACCTTGGGAACAAGCAGTGATGGGGAAGTGTCTGTATCTAGCTCTGCCACTAAAGACAGGTATCCTTTAAGTACACCCTTAGGCACTTGTATTTTGGTATCTCATTCTGCACAGGGAGACAGAAGGTGCAATTGTACATGGAAGCAAGTTCTTGGGAAGCTGTAGCAACAGAAAGGCAGCAGTACTGGTTTACAGTGAGGCAAGAAAGCATAAGAAATGGGGCTTATGAGGAGGGAGTATGCAGTTCTCCCTTCTCAGCTTCTCGTATTTATGGAGATGGCTGATCAAAGAGGGAACAATGACAGAAGAAACACAAGTTTTTGGATTTAAAGAGTGGGTAGATGAGGTGTAATGCTGCAGTTCCTGTGGTATTTGTCTTCCATAGAACATAGAACTGTGGTGCATGAAGGTATTTCTAATCAGTGCTGAGGTATGTCACATCATTAGTTCCCTAGCAGCAAAGTGCGCATTAGTAAGAGAACATGAATAAGAATATCAATAGTAAAGCTGTAACTTTTCCTCTGCTTCAGTTTGATTATATGATAATCTCCAGAACAAATCCTGGTTTAAAAACAAACAGACAAAAAAACCTGGTCAATTTAAAATAAGATGGCAAAAAGAGGGATAGAGTCAAATATTTTAAAATCTGACTGTTTTGTAAGTATCTCTGGTGTTCAGAGTCCTTCACATGCTCTTGTGTGCTAAGCTGAAGAGACTTTTTCTATATCCATATGCTGATGAAATATACAGTTTATGTTTGGGAGGAAAAATAAATAAAACAAAACATGATAGGAAGGCAGCTCTGCAACTAGGACTCTTTTCAGACAAATGCAGAGGTAGTATCTCACTCTGTATCCCAAAGAAGAGTCAGAATTGGGAAAGATTTCTTACAACCTCAAGAAAATCTTGCCCTTCTTCCACCCCACTGTCTTTCAGCTCCTGAAGTAACCCCACACAGTCATCCAAGATGACCTGGTAAAACATGTTTTCCACAACCAGAACCTTCCAATAAGCCAGGAAAGAAAAAACCCTTTGTTCACATCACGATCAGACTTCTTCGTTTTGCCTGAGCTGTCGTGTTCTTTGATGCTTTGTATTATTGTATGTGATTCATGAGTATATGTGACAGTCGTAAAGCAGGGAGGGTTTTGACAGCGCTCAAAATGGAAGTGTGATGCAGAAGTTGGGTCACACTGCACAAGGAAGATAAGGAAGGTGTATGTCTGCAGCTATCTCAGAGTTGATAAAAAGCGTAATTACATCACAATAGATGTAGTGGGCTTTGCCAGTGGCAACAGAGCTGTTCTCTAGAACCCCTGGAGAAGTGTTTTTTGTTTATTAGTGCCCTGTGCTGCAACTGTCAAAGTAAGATGATCTCTGAGAGATGATAAAATTCACAAATTTGAGAAAACAACCTCTTGATGAGACATTTCAGAGCAAAGAGGATGAGGAGCACTTCTGCCTGATGGGCACAAGAAATGTTTTCTTAATTTCAGAGTAACATGCAAGTTACCTCTCAGTAAATTCATTGGAAGGGAGTAGGGGTATGAAATGCTTCTTTATACCAGCTGCAAATGCCCGTTGTGTGGATCTCCTCAGCTTCCACAAACAGTTGCAGTGTTACTGGAGAGGTATGGGGCAGATAACAAAGGATTTTAGTTTTACAGTCATTATACTTTGAATCCCAACTACTGGAAACACTTTTTCTGTTGAAGAGTGTCTGAGCTTCTGCTGGCCTGTCTGTGGACTTTGGCTTTCTCCCAGCTTCTGAAACTTCTCTCCTGTTTGAGGAGTAATGTACTTGTGTTACCAGGGAAGGTCATCTGGGTGGGCATGGGAATATGTCCTGTGTCTAAGTACCCTACACTGTCTTTTGTAGTTAGTGGAGAGAAACACAATTTTGGATGAACCTCATTGTGCTGATTGTAAACAAGATAGGGAAATAGGTTGTGACAAGATTTCACCTCTATCCCCTCATGAAATTGTGGCTTTCTTTTCTGCAACAATGCAGAGAGCCATACAGCTGCGTCCTTAAAACTTCCCAAGGCAGGCAGTGCAGGCCTCCTCATATAAGGTGCAGAGCTTCCACAGCAGCTCCTCGAGGTCTGTCTTTATTGCTGGAATAATGTACTTATGAAAATGTTGTTTATGCCCTGGTCTGGTATTTGGGAAATCTTACAGAGATTGCACTCAATTAGCAGGCACAGCTCTAGGCCAAGGATGGGCAAACTTGTCTTAACTTCCTAATAAGTTTAGCTATTTTCCTCTCAAATAAAGTAACTAAGTGACCATACAGTTTTTGTTTTTCAGTTTCTTTGATTTTCTGTAACTTTACAATGGAGCTTCCACCTCACCACCTGCTTCTTTCTTTTTACCTTAAGAATTCCAGAGGCTCTGAGGAATCTCTCATTCTGGTTACGTTTCACCATAACACCTACTTCCTTCTGACTGTTGATATCATCTTCTGTTCTTTGCTCCTGTTATCAAAGCTTTCTAGAAATTGTAGCTTTTAAATAAGGTCAATTTTTTACCAATTCCCCTTGTCTACTTTTTCTTACCGATGTGGATAGAAGTTTTCAGTTGCCAAATGCGCCTAGCAGTCAGACTGATTCCTTTCTCGTTATCAAACAAAAAAATGTCACCTGCTGATATGTGGTTACTGTGCCACTTTGACTGCTTACCAGAAAGACCACTGTGTCAACAAGCCATTACCACAGCCTATGAATGTACAATGTTGCCTTTATTTTATACTGTATGCTTAATAGTGTTTTTTTTCCCATCTTGATGCATCTTTTTCTTTTTGTCTCGTCTTAGGTCATTCCTTTAAAACAAGACAATGGATTGGGGAGCTCTGCAGACCATCTTAGGAGGTGTAAATAAACACTCCACCAGTATTGGGAAGATATGGCTCACAGTCCTGTTCATCTTCCGTATCATGATCCTGGTTGTGGCTGCAGAGAGAGTCTGGGGAGATGAACAAGATGACTTTATCTGCAACACTTTGCAACCTGGTTGCAAGAATGTTTGCTATGATCACTTTTTCCCCATCTCTCACATCAGACTCTGGGCCCTGCAGCTGATCTTCGTTTCTACCCCTGCACTGCTGGTGGCCATGCATGTGGCTTACAGGAGGCATGAGAAGAAAAGGCAGTTCAGAAAGGGAGACCAGAAATGCGAGTATAAGGACATTGAAGAAATCAGAACACAGAAGTTTCGTATTGAGGGCACCTTGTGGTGGACGTACACTTGCAGCATCTTCTTCAGATTGGTCTTTGAAGCAGTCTTCATGTATGCATTCTATTTCATGTATGATGGGTTCCGAATGCCTCGCTTAATGAAATGTAGTGCCTGGCCCTGCCCCAACACAGTAGACTGCTTTGTTTCTCGACCTACTGAAAAGACAGTGTTCACTATTTTCATGATTGCTGTGTCCAGCATTTGCATTCTTTTAAATGTGGCTGAATTATGTTATTTACTGACAAAATTTTTTCTCAGAAGGTCTAGAAAAGCTGGAAATCAGAAACACCACCCCAACCATGAGAATAAAGAAGAAACCAAACAAAATGAAATGAATGAGTTAATATCTGATAGCTGCCAGAACACAGTTATAGGATTCACAAGTAGCTAAGGTGGTCAGTGCTGGTATTCGCTCCGAAAAGAGTGAATGTTCTTTGTCTAAAGGCTGCAATAAAATTTATTATACTAAACAGCTTATGTTGGGGGAGATTTAGATGTGTAGTGAAAGGTGTCAGTTATGCACCTGTTGAGGAAAAAAAGGCAGCTTAAACATTTGAAAGTTATGAGGATTAAATAGGAAAGTGTATTTTCCTACGGATATCCTTACAAGTTGACTATGACAAATGCACTAGTGCCTTTGTGCTGGTTCCTTGAAAACGCTACAAACAGCAATAAGAACAAAAGTCTTTCCAAGCTAGATGTGCTAATGTTTCAAACTGTTTTGTAATAAAGATAGTTTTTAATTGTGAACAGAAAATTAAAGTATTTTTGTAAAATCTAAGATTCCATGTTACTTAAGGTGTTACAGTAAGCAACTTTGTTTAAGCAGGTAATTGCAGATGAATCCTGCAATACCATATTCATAGAGAGGAAATAGCAGTAGGCTACATCTTTACAGCTTTGCAAGCACTGCTTGAGTCTGGATGAATAGCTTGAGGCACCTGCATCTACACTGCTGGCTATGGGGCTGTGTGAAATCCCACCACAGGTAGTGTGGAGAACTGGAGTAGCTAGGTTCTGAGTGCAATGCTGTGCCTAAAAGCAGCACAGCGATACAAGTGCAGTCCAAGTAGACCTGCTTTTGAAAACTAGCAGACCAGTATAAGTATTCCTGTTAATCTTTTCATTGCATGCTGCCAATTTTATAGGAACATACATAATTTTATGTAAATACTCCACTTAGCACATGTTTATTTCTCTAACGCATTTGCTGTATTTGTTTCTTTATGCTATAGCACATCACTGAAACTTTTGCTTTTGTTAGCTATTTTTTTTCTTTTGTGGTAGACTGGTGCTGTTATGAAACTAGGGGCTCGTTCTGGAACACATGGGAAAATATCTTAAACACTGGAAATGGAGAAAGTCTTCTGAATAAAAGACAAACACTCTAAACTTTGGCAATGAAGTGAGAGTCTATATGTGAATGCTAGTGAGAGCTTAAGCCAGACAAGTGCTTATGAAAGGCTGCTTTTGAGCAAGGACTCTGCATCTGCATGGATTGTACAATGCTCGTTCCCACCCAGAGCACCTATGCCCTAATTCTGTTGTCCCCCATAATGGTGGTAAGCACATAACCTATCTGCTCAGGAGGATGAAGTTTTGGGATAGGTGTGGCTGTTGAAAGCAAAGAATCCTGAAATGTCAAAGGGGTGGGTATAGAAGAGGACCCTAATTATGCTGTTTTATGTGTGCTTCTCCTGTTTTGCATCTCAGTTTTCACCAGAGTATGTCATCAGTGTGCAGTCCTCAGAGTTGTTCTTTTTTTTATACTAGTGCAAATGAATTGACCCCACTGCTTTTGTGCTGCAGAGCTACTTTTCTAAAGAGCTGCTACATGTGTCACTAGGAGCAGAGACTGCACTTAATGCATAAACCATCTTCAGTTTTAAGTTTTCCTTCTGTCACATCAGACTTTTACTTTGTGCGTATGTGTCCACACTATAAATGGCTTCAGGCTTGTTCTTACTTTATGTAGAACCTAATGGGCTCCTACGTCTTAATAGGGTGCAGGGCCAAGCAACAGAGAGAAAATAGCTGGAGTCAACTCTGTCCTCAGAGAATGGATTTTGGTTGCCATTCTTTTCTTCTGGCACACTCCTCAACTTCCTTGCCTTCACAGTTTCTTTTCCAATCATTGTCATGAAAAGCTATTATTGACAGTCTTCTAGATATTTTTGCCAGCAAGCTAGAGGGTGAAAAAGCAGGCATGAAACTTTGTCTGCGTGGTTGTATAGTTGCTGATAGCCTTGTGGTTTCTCCAAGCAGCACGGGTTCCATGTATGGCTGTGACAATGTTCTAAACATATTTACTTCAATGGCTCTGTTTCTTTACAATGGGCAAGTTCAAGGTTTGGGCAGTGCCTCCAGCCCTGCTCAGCAAATTCCCCCCCATCATTCTGTTAAAGAACAAAGACAGAGTTCAGGCTTCATGCTATGCTGGGCTCAGGGTGCAAAGAGACTACATTTGGTCCAGAGCTGTATTGCACAGGGTAGCCCTAGCTGTGGACTTTCATCCAGGGCATGCTGTGAATCACATACCATATAGGGAATAGGAATGGAGATTGGTTAATGATTATGCATGATCATGCCTCATCTCATCACGTTGTGATCAAATTAAATAGACCTGTGCTAGGCGTCAATAAAACTTAGAAAACATCTTAAGGCAACTATGTTCTCCTCAGATGGAGGGTGGCTGTTTTTGCTTGGTTTCTTACAAAGGACATTCCTATAAAACCCCAAACTCGACATAACTCTGTATATGGTATTTTCACTGTCCATTTACAAAAATTTCAAAAAGTGGTTTTTGTTCTAGTAGTTGGATGTTTCAAGAGTACCAGCTCCATATCTGTTGCAAGTTTAAGCCTGGATAAATGGGCAAAGCTTAAATGAAGAAAATGAGCATATGTGCTGTTTTGTGCATCAGCACAGGCTGTGCTGTAAATGGGTTTGGGTTGGTTGGCTGTTTCACATGAGGAGTGCCTGATATAGTGTCAGCACAAACAGCCCTTCTCCATTGCTGGAGTGCCCTGGCACCTGGGTGAGTCGGAAACAAATGTGCTGGTCCCTGCACCATAGATGGGAGCCAGAGCTTATCCAAGGCTGTACTTGTACGAATTTCTTGCCTCAGCAGAGAGGATCAGTTGTGACTGAGTTGTGTTTGGCTGTGATGTTTCTCATCACGCTACTGTGCATCCTTGATCACGCACTCCTTTATCTGAAACATCATCTGACTTTTGTAACCGCCAAGTAAAAGTCCCTGAAATTTTCAGTGCCCTCTTAGTTGTGTTTCCAATCCCACATCCTTGCAAGCTGGCTGAGGCTGCTCCTGGCCCTAAAGCACATGAGCTCACAGCCCTCCACTGTGCCTGCTGTTGCTCCCACGCCATCACTCATCTTCAGGGTCTTGAAGTCTCTGCCCCGCCAGTGACCAGAAATTTATGCTGTGCTGGCATAAATTCAGTGAGTTTCTTTGCTAGTAACTGGCTTAATTGTCTCTGCCCATCTCTGGCTGCACATCCCCACCCTGCGATTTTTCCCTTTGTTATGCCTGGGGCAAAGATTGCTTAAATTGGCCCAGGTGCCAAATGATTATTCAGAGCTTCTTAAGAAGCCCTCCTCAAGTCCCCCCTTCTTGCTTTCCTATCAAATAAGGAAGAGCCCTGACCAGCTCTGTGTCTGACATGTTCCACTCCCATTACACAAATCACATTAGCTCCAACCCCACTGCATATCCTCCTCCATCTCTCTTTCTTCTGAGCCCAGCCCCCTGCAGCCTTAGTTTTGTTTGTCTGCTGACCTGATCCCAGCAACCCTGGATGCCAAAGACACAAAACATACCAGTGGTGGGACGCTCTGAAATTGCATTTCGTTTTTTAAATTACTACCCCGACCTAATGCCAACCTGTGGATCCACACCAGATCAGAGTGAGCCCAGGCATCCCAGCCCCTCTGACAAGCAGGGACCTGTAGACACTCATCATGTCAACCGCTCATACTGTATCACCCCCCACCACCCTGCTGCAGTGGGCTGGGAAACGTGCCACCAACTTGAGGTGGACCTCTGCTCTCACTTGCATTCTTTGATTTTCTACATGCCACAGTTACCTCTATTTCCTACACTAAACCGAGGCTTTATTGCTGTACTTCTGAAATAAATCTATTTATTTTCTTCATAAAGGAACACTCCTTGCCCTGCTGGCTCTTCCCCTTGCTCCTTGTTGTGGCTGTGGTGTAACAAGGAAACTGTGCCCAATTGCCTGCCTGGGAGAAGCACCCCTCCAGTGCATATCTCGGCAGAATCATGGAATCATTAAAGTTGGAAAAGGCCAAGATTATGCAGTCCAACCATCAGTCCATCTCACTACGATGCCCATCAATTGGTGATTGCACCACCTCCCTGGGCAGCCTGTTCCACTGCCTCACCGCTCCTTGAGAAGAAATTTTTCCTAATATCCAACCTGAACCACCTCTGGTACAACTTAAGGCCATTCCCTCCTGTCCTGTCACTTTTACCTGGGAGCAGAGGCTGACCCAGTAAACCCACAGGAGACCATGCACACCCAATGATGGCTGTGGAGCGCAGCCACCTTCTCAGCGTAAGGCCTCGGGTGGGTTGCCCAAGTCCTGACACAGCGCATGGCAGGTGGGTCTGTGGGAGGAGTGGGCAGGGAGAGGCCCGAGCAAGGCCCTGACTCAGCCGCCAAGCCCTCATAGAGCCGCAGCCAGCGCCTGCCTCGTCCGTGCCAGGAGGAGCAGGGACAGCAGGGCCCCTCCCCACACCCCGTCCCCACCCCGCACCTCCTTCCCGTACTGTAGGCCCGTCCCCACCAGAACTTCTGCCGCAGCCTCCCCCTGCTGCTCGGTGCTGTGAAAGCCACGCTAATGTTTTCTGAGTGCTTGCAGAAGTTTCAGGGCTTGACTCAAAGCTCCTCGCTGCCACTCAGAAAATCCCCGTTGATCTCCCCAGGCTTGGGCCAGGCCCGTGGGAAGGGTGTAACAAAAGAACACCGCGATGCCACCCAGCTGCTTTCTGCACAGCCCTTTTGCAACATCAGATCTCATGGCACGCTGCAGCCATGACCTCCCCACAGCACTTCTGCCAGTTGGGCGAGCAGTCCATGCACTGCAGCCCTCCACACAGTCCTTTTTGGGGCCCTTGTCCACCCACCACCACTGGTGCAGCACGGTGTGCCCGCATTGATGCGTCATCACACTCACAAATCATTCAACTGTGATTTTTCACTCAGTTTGCTGGTGGCTAGGAAGAACAGTACCATGTCCTTTGGTGCCATGGATGATCCAGGAGAAGGCTGGAAGGGAAAGCAACTGGTAAACCTGTGGCCCTGGTAATATTCCTATGCACCCAGAGCCAAAATCCACAGCAGCAACTGCCCTTCTAGAGGACAACAGAGCTGTGAGGGGTCTGGAGCACAAGTCTTATGGGGAGTGGCTGAGGGAATTGGGATTGTTCAGACTGATGAAGAGGAGGCTCAGGAGTGACTTTATTGCTCTCTACAGCTGCCTGAAAGGAGGCTATGAGGAGGTGGAGGTCAACTTATGCCCACATGTAGCAACAATAGGATAAGAGGGAATGGTCTTAAGCTGTGCCAGGGTTGATATTGTTGTGTTCAGGTTGGATATTAGGAAACATTTCTTCTCAGAAAGGGTGGTGAGGCACTGCCCTGGGGAGGTGGTGGTGTCACCGTCCTTGGAGGTGTTTGAGAAATGTATGGATGTGGCACTGAGGGATGTGATTAGTGGGCATGGGGGAGATGGTTGACGACTGGAATGCATGCAAGTTTCTCAACACAGATAAGGCTGAAGCAGGAGTGCTCACATCTCAAACACCCAGAGCCATGAGAGACTGAGGATCCCGGGGACCCCGAGTTGAGGTGTGGTATGCCCACACACTCAGCTTCACCAGGGCCACCAGCCAGAGCAACTGGCAGATGTTGGTACCAGACATCACTTCCTTATTCCTTGATGAAAACTAAACCCACACAGCCCTCTTCTTGCTCAACATGCAAGGAAACATGGCTACCCTGTGTTTTCATGAGCCTCCTTGCTGAAGCTTTGTTTGCTAAAGCAATGGCTATATGGATATAGGCATTTGTGCAGGTGTATGTATATGACACGCAGTGTCATGTTTTGCATTAACACTGAATAGATCAGCAGCAAACACTTTAAAACCTGGCCCAAAGATTGAATATTATTTTGGTATCCATTATTATTGTTAATGTTAAAACGTTATTTAAATAGGCTGATAGAAGACAGTACCACAAGAGTGAATTAGTCGAGATGAAAGAAGAATTGAGGAACTTTGCAGAAAGATCCTTTTAGCTGCAACACAAGAATACAATAACAACATGCACTTCAACGAAAAATTAGAACTCCTCATCTTCGTCCCTGATCTCCTGTGAACTGAGCTGATATAGAGGTGCAAGCTGGCCAGGCTGCCTCTGCTCTGCACCCAGTGGTAACAGAAAATCAAAATGTTTAGATGGATAAAGGATAAAATTTGTAATGAAGCTGATAAGCGTATCACCTAACCATGCTGACACATGTATGACAGGTTATGATCTCCACCAAGGGTGAGACAACGGAACCACACCGTACTGAGATCGGGATCTTAGGGCATTCAGGATTTGGGGGAAAGCAGGTACTTCCCATGTGAAGTCCCCTGGGCTACCTGGGAGCTAAACCAGGTCTCTTGGTTGTGGGTGGGTGTTCAGTGACACTGGGGTTGGTGACCTGTGGGCCAAGATCTACAGCTGCCATCACACTGCACCGCCAGGTGACACAGGGAGGAGGAGTGGCAGGTGTCCAGGAATGTGCAGGTCCTGGAAGGCACCAGGAGGATTTAATGCCTGTAGGGCTGGGCGAAAGCTGAGTGGGGCTTTTCTTTGTTGCAGCTCTGAACGTAGGTGTCTGGTATTTATTTAAATCCTAAGTAACTGAATAGTCTCTTGGATCTCATCCCAAACCTATCTAACCCCTTTAACATAATGTAGGAAAGACTCTTCAACTGAAGGTTTTGGGAGTGGAAGGCCTCACTGCAGCTGCTCACAAATCCCTTCAGACCTCCTCTGAGCTGGACTCAGTCAAAGGAGAACGTGGCCTGGCCTCAAGGCCCTGAGGCACTGCCTGCTGCACATACAGCTCACCAACCCGACACTGCTCAGCAGGCTTGTATTACTGGCTGCTGGCTTTTTTTTTTTAACAGCTCTGGTTTTACACTGCCTCCCTCACCAAAGAACTGGAAGGCATTACCCAGTTAAACACTGAAAAGTTAATCACTGGACAATAACCACATATTAAAGATCATTACAAAACCAGTGCTGAAGGCATATTCCAAACAGAACTGTGAGGAGGAATTGGGGAGGAACTGTTTGGGTTTTTTTTTTTTCCTTTTTTTTTCCTACACACAGAAGTCAACCAAAAATTAAATACCAGTAGTGGAAAGGCCAGGGAACTTCAGAAGGTTGCATGGCCCCAGTCCATAAGTCTGAGGCAGACTCACTCATGATTCACCTGAGGTGCAGTTGGTTGTTGGCATCCTTCAAAGATAAGGGTTATTTATTTTCACTTGGGCTGTCTTTAGCGGAAAAGCTGTTTGGGTTAACTAAACTTTTATTTATCTTGATAAACTACTGCAAAGCTCTTGTGGCAGACATGCTTCAATTGGTCTAAAATTTGTATGTGTAATTTGAGCTTTCTGGTACATAGTACTCAAGCTTCATTTGGTAAGTAAGCAATGCTGTTAAACCAATTTGAACATGGATACACTCTCAGCATTAGCAGAACCCAGGAACACGGTCAGTTAGAACCCCAGGGTGGACAACACTGTCCCTTCTGCACCACAGACCTACTTGGGATCCATAGGTATGGAACCACCAGTGTCCAATGAAGGATTTTGTCAGCTTATTGTGGACAGATCTGTGTGTGCTTGGGCACCTCTGGAAACACCTCCTTCCAAATGGAGCTGACTAGATTATTGTCTTTGTGAAGCTTTCTCCTGGCAAGGAGGAGACCCAGACCTCTATTTCCTTCAGAATGCTGGGTGCCATCCCACACATTCTCTTCCCCAGGCTCATGGCAAAGGATGAAGGGAGGGAAGGAAGAAGAGACACTCTTAACTTCCCTGAACCATGTACTGAAAGGCAGAGACTATATGAGAGGTCCTGACTCATCTGGAGTTTAAGATAGGCAGCCAGAAAAGGATGACTCTTCTTCTGAATCTTGTTTGATATCTTCTGTTCAGTGTTCAATGTAAAATGTATGAACAGGAGCAGAGCAGAGACCAAATCCAGAGCCTCCTACCGTTTCCCATTTGTCCCTAGTTGTTAGGAGAGCATCTCCCACAGGACATCTTGTTCCCTCTCCTCTCCTTCTGTGCTGCTGACTTTTGTTCATCTGACTAAACCCTGTGAAAGTGGAGAGCAACACCAGCCTGTAGTAACCTGCCGCTCTGTGGCTATGGCACGGAGTAGGAGGTAAAACTTTGACTCCTGTCATGTCAAGCAAAACAATATCTCTGAATCTGTGTGACTTCGGGAAAACCTAAGGGTTTTTCTATGTGCCATGACCCTTAGAGCCACATCCACACGTGTGGGGACTTCTGAGCTCAGCATCCAACGGGACATTGGTGGTCTGATCTCAGATTTGAGAGATGAGAGCACAGCTCCCAGTCCAATGGTTCACAAGCCCTCCCTAGCTGTCCTGGGGCATGGCATAGAAATGCCTTGCTCACCAAAAAGTACTGGATATCAAAAAATCTGGACTGTAGCTTATTGAACAGCTTTTAAGCAACTTTCCCCATATCTCCCTTTGGCTTCTTCAATTTCACATGCAAAAGGAAAAAGAAAAAATAATGTAGCTGGTTGTATTGATCTAGCTATGATTTTCACATCAGCAGACAGTATGAATATTCTAGTGAGCAGTGCAGGAGGTGTGCTAAGTGCTGTAGAAAAGAAAAAGAGATGCAAATCCAATCAAGCAAGCAAACTGGAGCTGTGTGTAGCAAAATGGGCAAGAACAATCTTGTTTTATGCCAACATTTCACGTCCCTGAAGCTGTAGACAGGCATGTGTATTTTGCTGATTTACAGGCAAAATTCCTGTTCCCAGCATGTACAGTATGCTTCATTACAGCGCAACGTGTCTTGACGTGGGGAGAATGTTCACACCTAAGACTGTGGGCAGCAGTTTGGAAATAAAGTGTTTCAACAGCAATCCCTGGTGGGAATGGGAAACTTTACACGTGCTAATCTTGTTCGGAATTTCCTTATCTACACGTATGTCCATCAAACAATTTCCAATAGCTTCTATCTCTTTTGAAATAATAAAAACTACTGTGATTGATTTATGAGCACCATTGCCTGACACTATACCCAAAACAATAAAATACATAGCAACAACACTTACACAGCTTAGTCCTGATTTATTTTACATTTTTTTTCCACATGCTAGACATGTGTGGAGCTGTTGTAAAATTGTTTTTATCCCATTTTTCTATTGTTCACACAGAGCTCAGCCCATCAGCCAGCCAGTACCTAGCTGCAGAGTACGCCAGAAGTGCTGCCGAGCTCCCTGTGCCAGCCCAGTGAAAGCCTCCTGGTGCTGCCTGGTCTCCTCCTGGTTTGGAAGTGTTGACATGAGGGCTTTGGTTGCATGGGAGCATGCAGGATGGATCTGGTGGGCCTGGGGCAGAGCCAAAAGGAGCTCTGGTAAGGAGCTCTCACATGGCTGCTATCATTTATGAGTGCGATTTTGGCATTTCAGGTCTCCCAAAATACAATCTCTTTCAAAATGTGATCAGTAACAAAAGAATACATTTGTTTTTCCATGGTCCATTTATTTTGCCACCATTTACTCTCAAGAAAGTATGGTCATATGTGAAAATTTTTTCACTGAGAAAAAAATTTGAACGAGGGCAGAAACAATATGTTTCTTGACAAAAGATGTGATCTACTGACCCATAAAATTATCCCAACAAGACACCCAGTGTCTGCTTAGCTAGAACCCTTGGCTTCTAGCAGTAAGTGTTCTTACTACACAGGTAATGCAAACATTGCAAAAGACGGTGGTTTTCTTGGACATCTACCTTTCCCTGCCTGAAGCAAATCCCTTTATGATGTGCTTGAATACAGTGAAGGGCAGAGGCAGAAACATTCCTGACTCGAGGGAGTTCATTTTTCCTTCTCGTGGGGTGCTGGTTGAGGGTGATACTTCTTGTCTTCATCTGAATATTTTCTAAGCCTGAATGCATTGCTTGGCAACAATTGCAGTGGCTTGTCTAACGAGGTGCTGTGTGGCTGTTTGGCACTGCTTGGCGTTATGGCTCTGTTTCCTCTGTGCCTACAAGTTCCTTTCCACAGATCTCTGCAATGGACTCTGCTGGACTGAACTGAATTCTGCAGGTAACAACATGAGGATCAACAAATTGGGGAGACCTTGGTGCCTGGAAAATTGAGCTTCCATGGGACTCCACTATTCCCAGAGAAGGGCTCCCTCTTTTGATGAATTCAGCACTAATCACTGCTCCACTTTCGAATGACCTAGAGCCAAATGGTCCTCTTGAGTTGGCTAAGCATAGACATGGCAGCCTCCTGAGCTCCTGCGCCTGTCTCCATGCAGCTCCAGTGTGTTTGTGTTTGTGTTTGTGCAGAAATCTTGGAGAGATCTTATGGGGAGAATTCTAGCTTTGCAGCTTACTTTTTTTCCTTTCAAATCAGTGAGTACAACCATTTCCCCAAAGAGTCTATGCAGACTGCATAGAGCAGGGAACGTCCTTCCTTCTCCCTGCACAGTAGGTCCTTGGTCCTCAGCAAAAAGAAATGCTGAAGTTCTCAGTCTTTGCAGCCTGTGGCTGTTCCTTGCCTTTTTCAGGCAAGGAAAAGGCTCCTGGTAGGAAGGTAAGGACTAGGAAGTGCAAATACGAAATGCATGAACATGTCAGGGAGAGCCTGAAATTGCAGCCTGACAGTTCATGGACTTGTTTCACTCTTCATACCCCAAGGACACTGCTCAAAGTGCTCAAGGTTTCTTATTGCACAGAGAGAGAGAAAAGCCAACCCTTTATCCCTTTCCAACCTGTTACAGACAGGGATAATGAAACTGATGAATGCACAGCAACAACAGCTTCCCAGTGTTGTTCATGATGCATTAAACTGCCACTAATTACTGACTTTTCTGGTGAATGGCTCATTCACTCCCTGGTTATTATCTTCTATTGTAAACCAAATTTATACCTACAGCTGTTTTTTATTATTGGTCTTAAATCAAGAACGCTTTTATCATTATCTAGCTCTCAAATACTGAAAGCCCATCTGTTTATACTGATCATCTCTTTATCACCTGCAAAAATGCAGCAAAGTAACAAAGCAAAAACAGCCCACCAAAAAGAGCATGAACTTTCTGGTCACATTTACTGGCCCACGAACATTTTAGTCAACTGCAGAATAATTATTTCACTAAAAGGTGTTTTTTTGTTTGTTTGTTTGTTTTTGTTTGTTTGTTTTTCCCTTTTAATTTTGTTAGAAAGGTATTTAATATTTCCTCTGATTTTACTCTCCTCTTTGCATACCAGCTTTTACATACCAAATCTGAGACTTGTGCTGCTAGTCTGGGGTTTGTGCACACCGCGAAACCCAGAAGATTCCTCAGCAGCAGTGCGTGCTGAGGAATCAGCATGCCCCAAGCTCAGTGAAGCAGGCTCTGCACCCCTCTGACAAGAGGAGCTCCCCTCAGCTAAGCAGCCAACAACCATTCCAGCAAACTGGTTTCTATTTCCCCTCTGCTGATAACATTTCTCTTTTAGGTGGTGTAGATTGCGGTGGATATCTTTTCAAGCTTGAGGAACATCAGTGAGTACATACCATCTGAATCCTCCTTGAATGCTGTTTGGTGTCCAGCAGAGACACTGATGAGCCACGATGATCACCTAAAGCAGACTGCTCACAAAGAGAAGGGATGGATCTTGGCAGACTGTACTGCCTCACCTGCTTTATGTTCTTCATGGTGCACATTTTCCCAGTACAGCCTGTTACCTTGTGCTGCAGGCTTTCAGTCACCTTCCAAGTACATGTATTATCTGTGAATGTCATATCCTTTTTCATTAGTTACCCAGTGGCCCTTGGTCAAATGGCTCTTCCTGAAGCCTACCACTTCAGCTTCCTTTGTTACTGTGTGCAATGTGCAGCCTTGCAGTCTTGCATAACTTCTGTTGACTTTTCAGCTGCAAATCATTGCCCACTGACTAACAGCAGTCAAGCTGCAGCATGCGTCTGCCTGCTTGGTTTTCTGTCATCACCAGAGCTCTCCTGATGTTGTCTCTGCATAGGAAGACTAATGCTAGTTTTGTGTATAGTTCTGCATGCTTCAGTGCTCAAATATCCTGTGGGTATTTGCTCCCCACCAGTATCAGTACATGATCCTGTCATGCTATGCTCTTCTTGATTCTGCTGAGTGTAGACGGCCATCAAAAGTTAGAAGGTTTTAAGCATTCTCCAAATTATGTATTTAACCACCTTGCAGAGAGCTCAATTATCTTCACCCCTCAGTTGCGATGGAGACCATTCCTGAATATCCACAGAGAACTTCTGTCTTGAGCTTTGAAGGAGCCAACTGGTGGGATGGGTGGAAGTTTGGCAACTAGTAGAACTGCACAAAAGAAAAAAAGTCTAAAGTTGGAAAATACAGAAAAACTGAGGAATCAAAAAACAAATAGTGTGCTTTGGAAATTTATCCTGTCCTCATTTCCTGCGACACTGCTGGTACACATTTCCTATGGCTTCACAAGGGGCTTTGTGCCAAGGATCAGCATTAGACTTGGGATATCAAAAGGCTGACTCTGAGAGCCACACACAAACGTGATCTACAGGCCACAGCTGTAGCCCAGCACAGATCTGTTGGTGGAACGTTTTAGTATGGGCTTGACTGTAGCTTCTGCTCAGAAAGCATTTTGTAAAAGCCATTTCTTTCCTTTCTTTTTTTTTTTTTTCTTCCTCCCTTTCTTTCTTTTTCAACAGCAGGATATCCATAACTGTTTAGTTCCTCATGACTCTTCCCCAATCCAGTTTGATTCCTTTGTTGCTGATGTGGTGAGCAAGAGGAAATGTTTCCCATCATATATTTGCATTCTAGAAATTACTTGACTAGAGTGATGCACATACAGGTGCAACCAAGTCGTTACTGAATCATACCATTCTTGTTTTTAATCTGATTGAGGACTTGCACTTGAGACCTCAGTGAACTGCTGGATTAGTCACGTAGTCAGTGATTTGAATAGTGACAAAAGGAACAAGAGAATATGCTTGTCTCAGATTGAATTAAAACAAAGCAAAGCATGGATGCAGCCTGCTTTCTACAGAGGAATCACCCATCACTGTTGGATGCTGCCTGCTCTCCCCACCCTTTCTTTTGAGCGCCTGCCACTCACTCCTGTGATTTACAGAACTTTTAATTCCAGAGCTCTCCTCCCACTCTCTCCCTCCCACTCTCTCCCTCCCGTCTGTGGGGTGTACAGAACCAGTTCTTCACTCCCTGCTGCCATCCAGCATGTCCCCACACTGCACTGGCACTGCCCACCCTTCGTTCTTAGCAGTTTTATTGCTGCTCCATCAACCCTGCCATTAGCGACTTCTCTACTCAGTCACTTGTGCTTGCCCATTGGCTTCTTCCTATTCTTATCTCCGAATAAGTAAACTAATGCGGGCTTCTTCTAAGCTGAATGCTCTAAGAGATATGGAAGAACAATAGCTCCTCAGATAAGCATTAAAGATTCAGTGTTTTTGGCGAACCTGATAAAACTTTGCCTAAACAATGCAACGTGCATAGCAAAGGACAGCAATTAGCACAAAGTAAGGGCTGCCCCTAGCTCTGCCCTGTACCCCACACCCAGCCCTCCTCTGAGGGGAGATTATTTCTGAAGGACAGTGGTACCAGAAGCAAAGAAAATCACAGTTCTCTTTCATAAACCCTCTTCTGTTTGTGGATGCTTGAGCATCCTCGTGATGCAGCTAGAGGTGAAATGGGGCCCTCTCTGAGAAGGGGCCCTGCTACCCTCTCCCAAAACATGTTTTATGGTTTACAGCTGACTGAAAGTTGTTTAAACTCCCACTATCCTGCACAGCCAACAGAATAGAAGGTGCCCACACTGTTCCATGTGGTGATTTTGCAGAGTCATTTCCAGGAAAAGTCTGGTAGAAGGGAGATCTAACTCATGGAAGGAGAGCTGGGTGCTGCATCCCCCTCCAGGAGCCTCCTGGATAGTTTGAATGGCAAATGAACAAAAAGAAGCAGCAATGTCTGCACTGGGCTATGAGTATTGAAAAAACTCAATGTTTGCAGCATCAGCTTGTTTTTTTCCAGGGTCTGTCTGACACTAATATGTGTGTAATGATATCAAAGGAGTAAAAACAGTTCGTTCAAAGGCTGCTAAAGTGTGGTGGTGTGACTAAAGTGAGTGAGTGAAGAATTAATGTAGAAACAAACTGATTACACACACTGAGTTGAACGGTGGAGGTGCTTTTTTTGCTGATGTTGGTGAAAAACGTCAGGTGTAGCATATGTTTGGTTCAGCCTTGAAGAAATGAAGACTGTTTCCAAAATATAATTTGACTCTATATCTACATTTTCAGTTCAGAAATAATTCCACACAACAACTAGCTGCTAGGTGTAGAAGGAGCCTTGCTTTAAGCAGAAGTGAAGGATATGGAGTCTGCCACACTAATGATTTGGGAAAAATCAAAACAATATGTATAGCATATTAAAAAACTGAAGCTTTGTGGTAGTCAAAATTAAATCTGGCCATGAGGAATAGCAGATCTTGTCCAATTGCTCATACTGGATGACAATATAGCAAATGAACCTCACTGTCAGCTGGTGTAAACCACAACACAGTTAGGAAAACAACTCTTTGAAAGGGAAGATAGCAGCAGGACAAGGGGAAATGGTTTCAAGTTGAAGGAAGGAAGATTTAGGTTGGATGTCAGGGGGAAGTTCTTTACAGAGTGAGTGGTGAGGTGCTGGAACAGGCTGCCCAAAGAGGTTGTGGATGCCCCATCCCTGGAGGTGTTCAAGGCCAGGTTGGATGGGGCCCTAGGCAACCTGTTCTAGTATTAAATGGGGAGGTTGGTGGCCCTGCGTGTGGCAGGGGGGTTGGAGCTTCATGATCCTTGAGGTCCCTTCCAACCCTGGCCATTATGTCTGTGTAATATGTGATGTGAAAATAAATACGAAGTATAGCTGTTCAAGTGTATAGGCACACGTACTCCAGAAGGCAGCAGTTCTATTAGGTAGAATGTCCCAGGAAAGAATCACAGAATCACCAAGGTTGGAAAAGACTTTCAAGATCACCCAATCTAACCATCCACCTATCACCTATAGTTCTCACTAAACCACATCCCTCATCATAATGTCCAAACATTCCTTGAACACCTCCAGGGTCAGTGACTCCACCATCTCCCTGGGCAGTCCATTCCAGTGCCTGACCTTTCTTTCAGGGAAGTAGTATTTCTAATGTCCAGCCTGAATCTCCTCTGGCACAGCTTGAAGCCATTCCCTCTAGTCCTATCACCAGTTACACAAGAGAAGAGGCCGACCCCCAGCTCACTGCAACCTCCCTTCAGGTAGTTATAGAGAGCAATAAGGTCTCCCCTGAGCCTCCTCTTCTCCAGACTGAACAATCCCAGCTCCTTCAGCCGCTTCTCACAAGGCCTGTGCTCCAGACCCCTCACCAGCTTTGTCACCCTTCTTTGAACCCGCTCCAGGGCCTCAATGTCTTTCTTGCAGCCAGGGGCCCAAAACTGGACACAGTACTGGAGGTGCGGCCTCACCAGAGCTGAGTACAGGGGAGAATCACTTCCCTGTTCCTGCTGGCAACACTGTTTCTGATGCAAGCCAGGATGCCCTTGGCCTTCTTGGCCACCTGGGCACACTGCTGGCTCACGATCAGCCTGCATCAATCAGTACCCCCAGGTCCATTTCCCTTATACAGTTCTTCCAGCCACTCTGCCCCAAGCCTGTAGCGTTGCCTGGGGTAGTTGTGGCCAAAGTGCAGGACTCAGCATTTGCCCTTGTTGAAACTCATCCCATCAATCCCAAGAACCTCGGGCTGACTGAAAAAAATCAACTCTCACATCTGAGGTGCTTGAAAGGTGAAAACAAGTGAATAGGGAAACAGCAGAGAGCACAACAGAAAACATTGCTCTGTGCATATGCAAACTGTAGATACAGCAGGTAGTGGGGCGCAAAAATTTGTGATGAGTATGATGAAAGTATAAAGCAGTTCCTGTATGACAAATGCTTCACAAATGATGCTTTAAAGATGGATTGATGGAAACTTGATGACACAGGTTGCTGCATTGGTGAGTGCATGGAGCAGAAGAGCAGGGTTTTGCTGTTACTCCTATGGTGGGGACAAAGCAGGAATCTGTGCTTTATACAGATGTAACGTTGGCACTCATCACTCCACTGCCACTAGAATGACCCTTCCCCACAGCGGGTGAGCAATGGCTGTGTCTCTGCACGTGTGCTCAGCCAGGACTCCACTCTCCTTCCCACATTAAGGCAAGCAAAAGACAATGAAAAGAAATTAAAGTAACCCTCAGCTTTACCACAGTTCTGGTTTGGCTGTACATGAAAGCCACCACAGCAGCACAGAGGTGTGGATTTCTTTCAAGCATTTATATTTTCCACTATCAAACTTTGCTATAATTTTATAAAACAGAGCTGGTTGTTCCAGACATTTCTTCTCTATTTATTAATGTTTAAAGATATTACACACCTGACTGTTTCCTGTACCTCCAGAACAAACTCACATGGGCGTTTTGCAGACCCACACACCCACACAAGCGCTGGCTTTCTATACTTTCTATCCACGCAAATTACTAGAACAAGCTTATTTATTTAAATCACTCATGATGAAAGAGTCTTTCCTTCCAGACACGCCACGCAGTGCAATACGCAGGACAGATCTTCACCTCAACGCACGAACACGCCTTTTCCAGCGGTGCTTTCACGTCCCTAGACAAGACCCCATTATGCCTGCAGCCATAGGCACGGCATTCCACCACCGCTCAGCTGCCTTCCCCGGGCACCGTGCGCTGGGAGCTGAGCAGCCCGCAGTGCAAGGCGAGCGCCGCGCGCGCTGCCACGCAGCTCCCTACCCACACCTGGCCGCCGGCCCCGCTCCGCCGCCAGCGCCCCACGGGCAACCCGGCCCCGCCCGCGGGCGGAGAGAGGCGGCCTCGGGGCGGGTTAAAAGCGGCGGCGGTGGAGCGGGAAGGGCTTTGAGAGCTGTGGGACGGCGAGGCTGGGACCAGCCGTCCGCTGGCACCGCAGCCCGGAACCCGTGCTGTGCCGTGCCGTGCTGTGCCGCTCCAGGTGAGGCCCGCGGAGGGCTGGGGCTGAGGGGCCGTGGGATCGCGCCGAGCCCCGGTTGGGATCTTCTCGTGCGGCGGGGTTTGCCGGGCGCCCCGCAGCGTTTGTGTGGTGGGGAGGAGCAGGGGGGTGTCCTTTCCTGTCCTGTGTTCTTTTCTCCTTCCACAACTTGAAGCTTCCGAACCGCGGTGTGAGTCCGCACCTGGAGCGCAGGTTGTTCGTCCCGTTGGGATACGCCTCAGGTGGTTACTGTCCTTCGGTCCTCGTTAGCCCCATTTTGTTCGTTTTATTTCTATGTTTTAATGGCTATGCGACAGGTAAGAGGGCATGCTTCACAGAAAGCACAGTTATCTGACCATAGCCATGACTTTGGATCAGCATAAAAAGCTGCACAGAATGCTGCCATTCTGCAACGACGACACAAGAAGCATGAGGAATTCCAGCCGGCTTTTCGAGGCTTTTTCTTTTTTTTTTTTTTCTTTTCCTTACCCAACGTAACCTTTCCTCATGACAGTAGACGTGACCTCTCCCTCCTGCCTGGAGGCCTGTCTGTACAGGCTGGGCCCGCACCGCGGGTGTGTGCATCCCTCTCTGGTGGTGTAACTGCAAGCGGGGTAAAGGAGTTCCTTCTCTCTTTTTTTTTTTTTCTTCTGCTGTTATCTGAGACTTAGCAAGTTTAAAGACTTTGCCAGCCCGACAAAGCATGCTCTCTGCACCAAGAGGAGCAGGAGTTCTGGTCGGTCCAGAGCCAGTGTAGCTTTTCTGAATGGTAGATTGAGCCCTGCCCCTGGGAGATACAGGACCAGCTATGCAGGTTCCTGGCTGTGGAAGCCTGTAGCTTCCATATGGCTGCTGAGCAGTGAAAGCCCAGTCCTGAGACCAAGCTCTACCTTCAGCAAAACTTAAGCTTAATTGTCAAAGGGTGAACGATGAATTTCCTTCAAGAGCAGAAGGAAGGGAGAACAGAAATGGAACTCCTCTGATGTTTGACCTTTTATTTAACTGGGGTGTGATATCATCTAGAAAATTGTAAACTTTTCAGCTGAGGGCTTTACGCTCTCAGCCCTCTGGCTTGGCTAATCTCCTTTTTGGATGAGATGGTGGTGAATGTGGAAGGGCAGGCTCTGCAGAATTGTCCTGTGCCTGCTGATTGGTGCTTTGTATGTGCACAACCCTGACAGAGTTGACTTGAGGTTTCTCAACAGTGAAATCAAATGCTGTACTCCTAGAGATGAAGGCTCTGCCAAGCAAAGGATGTGTCTGAGCTGCAGCAGATAGCCTTAGAGACCTGCTGAAGGCATCTGGGAGGAAGTGGGGCTTCTGATGGAGATGGCCCAGTAGTCCTTACCTTGGAGGCAAAGGCAAGCACCACACAGCCTTCTAAGGCTTTGGCATTGGCAAAGAAATCCTATGAAAATAAATTGTTTTGTCAAGATTATTTTATGTAATTATATCATTTTCTACTGATTTGGAAAGTGCAATGAGAGCCTACCACAGAAAGGGAAAGAGGGCTTGAGGGATGCAGGGAGGAAACACATAAAGGTATAACTTATTTCCTACCCAAAACCTGGTTAGAAAAATACCAAAGTATGCTAGTCTCATCATAAATATATGAATGGAGAGAGTCTATTAAACTGTTTGAATCCACTAATACGGATACAAATGTAAGGATAGATTTAATGTGACTTGAATTTGCCTATGACTTGAGTGAATGCTAGGAAATCCTCTTGCTTATATAAAGTTTGGAAATTATTCTTTGCTGCTTGGAAAGTAATTACTTAGTATTTTATGTCATCTTGCAGGTGAAAGAACACAGAAAAGAAGATGGATTGGGGAACTCTGCAGGCTGTTCTGGGAGGTGTAAATAAACACTCCACCAGCATTGGGAAGATATGGCTCACAGTCCTGTTCATCTTCCGTATCATGATCCTGGTTGTGGCTGCAGAGAGAGTCTGGGGAGATGAACAACAAGATTTTGTCTGCAATACACTTCAGCCTGGGTGTAGAAATGTTTGCTATGATCACTTTTTCCCCATCTCTCACATCAGACTCTGGGCCCTGCAGCTGATCTTCGTTTCTACCCCTGCACTGCTGGTGGCCATGCATGTGGCTTACACCAGGCACGAGAAGAAAAGGCAGTTTAGAAACGGTGACAAAATTAATATCGAAGAGCTGAAAAATGAAAAGATTCATATTCGAGGTCCCCTGTGGTGGACATATACCTGCAGCATCTTCTTCAGGATCATTTTTGAAGCAGTCTTCATGTACGTGTTCTACTACATGTACGACGGGTACCAGATGCCTCGTCTGGTGAAGTGTGATGCGTGGCCCTGCCCCAACGTAGTAGATTGTTTTGTGTCTCGGCCTACTGAGAAAACCATGTTTACTATTTTTATGCTTGCTGTATCTGGGATCTGCATGATGTTGAATCTGGCTGAGTTTTGTTACTTAGTGTTAAAAGTTTGTCTGAAAGATTCTGGGAAAAAAACAGTTTTAAAATAATTCCCCAGTTCCATGATTGCTTGGCTTCCCAGACCCCTTCAAAACTTACTTAGGCATCAGAAAACAATTGGCAATATTTTCATACTTGAGGAAAAGGATAAAAACAAAAGGGCATATTTTTTTAATGATATCCTCTCTAGGAAGCTGCCAGAGAGGCAGGTTTTAAGATCATGAGCTATTTTTGGTATTCCTGTATCCACGAATAGAGAGATCAGCCTTCTTGACTGCACCTTTTCCAAGTATGCTTCCTGCTGTGATGGTCACTTTTTGAAAAGTGGGAATGAGAAGGTCTAGTGCCACACAGAGAGAAGGATTGCAAACAAATTGCATCAAATGATTGTTGCCAATGAGACAGGGCACTGTGCTTTCCTGCTCTTTTTCTCCCCAGCATTCTGTGAAGAATCTCAGTACGGTAGATTTCATTTGATGATGAGACTTTTTACTTGACTGGGCTTTCTTCAGCGGTGGTTTTCTGTGTTTTTTTTTTTTTCTTCCCAGTAAAGTCAAAAAACTACCTTGTTTCATTCTGTTTTTTTTGTTTCTTTTCCAGAGGAAGTGCTTCAACACTTAGAGCACGATATGCAGCAGCTCATAACTATTGGTGCTGCATCAGTCTTTTTTTTTCCCTATTCATCCTGTATAACTTTTCTTCATAAAACTTTTAGTTCTGATTTGGTGTACCTTTTAAGTAGCTGTAACAAACCACTCCCAGTCTCTGTGGCATTCTACATAATGAGACTGAAACACCTTTTCTCTTGTTACAATAGGATGAGCAAGAATTACAGGCAACTTGCATAGCCAAAATAGCAAAGTTTCCCAATCAGAAGTCAGGGGGATCTTGAAAACATAATGTTCACATTGCTGAGTTGTGAATTGTACATTATTAACTTGAACTATGTGAGTCTGTCTCATCTCTCCAGAGCAGTCTCAAAACATATTCTGCTTTATGCCTGTCACTGGCAGCTATAGCAGTACATGCAGCAATGCAATGTACTTCCTTAGTGCTTGCCCACTGAATACACTTCTAGTAAACCAACTCTTCCTCTTTAGCTTTACTAATGTTCCTTTGTTTGGGAGGAAAGCTAGTTACCTTAAGTTCTCTTTTTTAGCCATCTCTTCAAATACTTTTGTCACTTCTGGATAAACAAAGCTGCCCATTTTGACTCATTACCTCTCACTGTGCACTGGAAGTGGAGCACAAACAGGCTGCCGCTGCTTGTGTGCTTATCCAGTGTTACAATTTGACTGCAGATGGAAGTTGTTCATTAAACATGGTAGCAGAAAGAAAAGGAACAGCATCCTTAGAAGTGTGAACGAACAAAAATATAAAGTCATTAATAATGAGCTGAGCTGGAAATTTGCTCTGTAAAAACATCCTTAATTCAACCCTAAATAACAAAGTTTGGCACATTGGAATTGTGCTTGGTAAAGTTCCTGCACTGTTCTGTGTACAAGTACAAAGGGAACAACTATCTACACTCCCAGTGCTCTAGTATTACATTTCTTTATAACAAGATTTGTATTTTCTTCTGAAATCATAATTAAGGGACAGTTGTGGTGTCCATTTTCTGTATTACCTACATGTGTCTAACGTGCCTAATGAAAATCTGTTTACCACAATAGAAAATGAATGCAGCAATAATACATTTAATAGCTGTAAGCATTTTTGCTTTCTGCCAGAGGTTGTTTCTCAATCTGTTACACTGCCTTTGCTATCAAATACATCTTGCAGACCTTGTGAGCTTATAGTGGAAGGCCATATGTATGATCTGTGCTAGGAAACAAATACTTTGTGTAAATCAGTCTTGTACTAGTGAAACTTTAGCTGGAAATGGCTCACAATAAACATCATAACCTCTCCATAGAGGAGAGTTTGTTTTCCTATTATGCCTTTAACTGGAACATGGAATGCAGTGCGCCAAAACTGGCAACACCAACAAGATAAGGTTAATTAATTATCTTCAGCTAGTAGTTTGGCAACCAGATATCATACAAAGAGAAAAAGACAGCAACTGGGACAGTTGCTGAAAGTGACCCAATAGAGGACTTTGATCCAACTGTAGCATTAGGTGCAATAGCTCCACCAGGAGATGTTTACTGTCTAGGAGATTTATGTTTGTATGTTACTAAACAGCTAATTTTTAAGAAAACAAAATAATGTTATTCAGATACTTACTAGGAATTAATCCCTCTACACCTATTTCTGTGTGCTACATTGTATGCTTGACAAACAATAGATTTCATACAGATTAAAATGCAATGCTGTTTTGGAATTGTGTGTGCTCTTTCTTGAAATACAGTGTCTATCTATGCTTTTGCATGTAGATGCTGGCCTCTGCAGAATGAAGTTTGCAAGAATGTTAAAGTCTGAAGCAACAAATCTGAAGTCTTGTGTGTAAAGGAGGCTGATTCCTTACTGTAGGGTACAGCACAACCAGGATATGAAGCATCAAATAATGTGCTATCTGAACTGGGAATTGTTGGAGTGGGACAGTCTAGAATTATCCCTCTGGGCTAAAATGACCGGAGGATTACCATTGGCTTCATCAAGGCTAAACTTTCATCCAAAAGCCTTGAAACCAAACCTATAAATATACTATGATAATTGAGACTTAATGGTCTTAGACGAATGATCTTCAAGATATTCGGGAGTTACATATATTTTCTTCCCCATCCTGCCAACTCAGCTTGTTTTCTTTTACAGAATATATTTGTCTTCTGTAAAGATCTCCCAGCTCTGACCTGGGTATTTTCTTTATACACATGCCTAGCCATAAACAAATAAACAAGCAGCAAATATATGTATGTATGTGTATGTGTACATATTTGTAATTTAGGCTTGGAAATGAGGTAAGATTTAACTGGCAGACTCAACTGAGGAAACAAGTTACATCTCTGACTTTTCACCTCTGAGAACTCAGCTTACACCTACTGTCTCTATCGTGACTGATCCCCCACAGCTACCCTAGAATTCATCTCAGAACTGGCCACATAATCGTACACAACTCCTCCCTTCCTGCCCTGTAAATCACCGACACTAACACAATACTTATTTTTTCATCTGTCTGTGCAATGCTCACTGTAATCCATTGTATTTGAATAAGACATTTCATAACAGAAAATCCTCTCCGAGCATACTGCCAGGTAGCCAGATGCTTGCATCAGCCTTTCTGGTAAATCGCATGTCAGTAGGGCATACAGTTTAAGAAAATATGTTTTAGAGTGAGCTGGTGGAGAGCATACACAGTAGACCTGTGAATTACTGCATATTTTGGATGAATAAAATACCACGTATGTTCAAATGGTGTTTGCTTTTTCATTGTATCTTTGAAGCCGCTCACATAAAGCACTGGTTTCAAGCTGCTGTTTGAACAGCAGTGTATTTTGCACACCACTGAGAACCAAATAGCATTTCACTCATAGTCCAGCATGGGACCCAGGAAAATAAATACTGTAGTGAGTGAATGCAGTGACAGTAGTCTGAAGCAGGCAGCATTTTTCAGAGGACAGGCTGTGCTGGGCAGGCCGACTTGCTTGGATAATATGTATCTTTGCTGTCCTCTTGGCAATTACAGTCAGCTGTGGTTAAAAATAATAATAATAATTAAAAAAAAATCAGCAATCTTAAAACTGTTCAGTTCAGGATCACAAAAACTGATTATGAATGTTTTGCAGGTCATTTGCAGTACTGAGTTTCACTCTTTAAGGCAGCAAAAGATTGCCTCCTCCAAGCCATTCACACATCAGCAGGATTGCTGCACCTTCTTTTGATGGGTTGACTGTAACATCTGCTGTCTATTTGGTATCCAACTATCAAACATTTCTCTTGTCTTTTCACTTGGTCTGAAAGTATTATGGCAGTCCTAGTACAGAGTTAACCTGAGTTTCTCCAACTGAAAGACAAACATGACAGCTATGTCATGTTCACAAGGGAGCAGGGTTGATTAATCAAACACCATTGTTTGTTAAGGTCAGTGCAATGACAGGTGCCAGAAAAAATATTTTTATAATTATTGTGTGGTAAACATTTCAAACCGATTGTATGTTGCATTATTACCATAATATCTGCTTATGGTCACAACCCTTCTCTAGATGTTGCATCCTTTCCAGGCACTGAGTGCTTTATACGTAGTGTAAGGAGCTTCCACAATCTCTCCAATACAAACAAAAACAAAACCTGCACTTGCCCATCCACACACAAGTGCAGGTGGAACAAACTGACTACTAAATCATTATACCGCTGTCATCTGATAGAAGACTGAGACATTGCAACATGGATTTGTCAGGAGTAATTTATGTCTCTGTCATGATAAAAGCTTTTGTACATAGCAGTAAGATAGTTGTTAATGATTCATTGTCAAAGTGTGAAGATCTACCATATAGGATAACCTCTATGCATTTGGGAGGAGCTGCAGATACTTGGGAAGATAGGCTTGGAAGTCAATAAGATTCTTATCATTGGGAGAAACTGTATAACAAAAACAGTTTGAGACTTCCTTTGGGAAGGAGTAAATGGTAGTGTTGTGAAACACTAAGCACTTGCAAGATTTTAGGATGGAAAACTGTTCTGAAGCAAAGAATAGTTTTGCAGAGAGCTGATGTTTGTAATAGACCATCAGTGGAACACGAGTCAATAATGTTTCTGACTTGGAAAATATCATACTGATATGCATTAAAGGTTTTCCAAAAATATGGTGTTTGAAATAATAATTCCACTCTTCTTTAGCACCTGCAGTTCCTTATCCGAAATGTACTTTGGAGCACATTCTGTTAAAAAAGTATATCAACTGGAGAAATCAAGGAGTGAGGAATAATAGATGACCAAATATTTAAAACACAGAACCTAACAGGAATGCATGAAAGAAACAGGGCAGCCTGGAAAAGTTTGAAGAAATATACACAGAACTCTCCAAATGTGTTAAAGATTGTGGCAAGGAAGATGAGATTGTTCTTTGTGTCTGCTGGCAACAGACCCCACTCTCAGCCTATTCTCGTAGAGGAGGTGCTCCAGCCCTCTGATCATCTTCGTGGCCCTCCTCTGGAACTGCTCCAACAGCTCCATGTCTTTCTTGTGTCAGGGGCCACAGAAGTGAACGCAGTACTGCAGATGGGGTACTACTACTCCAGAGTAGCAGAGCATAGTCACCTCCCTCAGCCTGCTGCAACCCAGGATACGGTTGGCCTTCTGGGCTGTAAGAACACATTGCCAGCTCATGTTGTGTCCTTCATCAACTGACACCCCCAAATCCTTCTCAGGCCTGCTCTCAAGCCATTCTTCACCCAACCTGTACCTGTACTGGGGATTGCCCAATCCCAGGTGCAGGACCTTCTACTTGGCCTTGTTGAACTTCATGAGGCAGGTGTGGGCCATCTCTCAAGCCTGTCCAGGTCTGTCTGGATGGCATCCTTTTTCTTGGGCGTGTCAGCTGTACCTCTTAGCTTCGTGTCATCTGCAAACTTGCTGAGTGTGCACTCAATCTCACTATCCATGTCTCCTACAAAGATGTTAAATAACACTGGTCCCAGCACTGATCCCTGAGGAATGCTGCTTATCACTGATCTCTACATGGACATCAAGGCATTGACCACAACTCTCTGAGTGCGAACCTCCAGCCAATTCCTTGCTCACTGTGCTCACTAGTAGCACTCGTTAAAGGTATTAACATTGTTATTGCTTCCTGTTCATTCCTGTCCCATCTGTGTCTCTCTCCCTCGCCATCCAACACATTACCTCCTCTACAGGGCCTTTACTGTGCTAGCACAGTTTTTTGCACAGCTGCAGTCAGCACTGGATTGAGGGACTGTTTTAACTGGTATAAAAGCAAGCATTTTGCTTTGCTGGATTGATTTTTAGCTGGATCAATGCCTTGGTCTGACTTACAGGGATAGTACATGAACAAATGTTTATGATTACATGACTGTGTGGCAGTAGGCCATGATGTAGGGCAAGAAGAGCTGTAGGGAGTGAGCAGAAGGGCTGGCAACATATAAAGTTGCATTTACTGCTACATAAAATGCAATTTCAAATCACAGCCTCTGGCTGTATTTTCATAGGTGGCTGCTACTAGAAAGACAGAAGCCTTCCTACCTTTCCTCTCTTTCATTTCTGTACCTTCCTTTCTCTCTAGTCATTTCTATTAGCCACCTTCTCCCTTGATGCAACACAATCTGCTCTCAACAGCTGTATGAACAATTTTAACTCACTAACGCGTCAGAGAACTCTTTGAACTGTTGTTGTTGTTGTTGTTTTATTTTTTTTTTCCAGCTCAGTTAGCTGGAATTGTGGCCCACATTAATATATGCCAAGTATTAATATTTTTGTCTTATTTCTTCACTTTTCTGCCAGTAGTGTGGAAAAAAGAAAAGCTTCATGCCATAACCAAATGATAAAAAGTGTCATTCCTCTTGAGATTCTACATGTCCTGTATCTCACCCAGAGCAGTCTGATTTTTCACTGTATTAGATTTCCCACAGATTTCTTTTGAGAGGAAGCCTGCCCTGTGGTTAAAATGCCAGCCTAGGATTTCAGTTCCATATTCAGCTCTGCTCCAGATTTTTTGTGTAATCTAGGATAACTCATTTGTGTCACTATTCCTACAAACTCAGTAACTTTTCTTGCCACCAGTTATTTATTTGTTAATATTCTGCATCCTCTGATGTGCTTGTCAGTAGTATCTAAAGAGCAGAAAACTAGATACTAATTGGAATAGTCACTAACAGTAACTATGTAATATGAAATTAAACTACTACTACAGTTTTTATTACCGATTTATTAAATAGTTAATTTCGATTCATCCGTGTAGAAAACAAGGAAGGAGGAAAAGGCTTCAGTGCTTACTTGAACTGCTGCCTCCTGGTAGAAACCTTTCTCAGCATTTAAATATCTCTAGTGCCATCTTCTGTAGCACAGCGGCATGTCAAGCAAAGTTCTTACCGTTCGCATACCATACAGGGAGGTTACACCAACACTCTGAACTAAAGGCTTTCGTAGCTCCTTTTGAGGCTGTGTGAATACAGTTACAGTTAGCCCGGTCAAGCTATGTAGCACTTTGATGTGGCTTGTTTATGACTAAAGCTGTGCACTGCAGATCAGAGTTGCTTCCACTGACTGCGTTTGGAGGCACCGATATGGGACGAGTGATCTTCCTCTGTACTGTACTGCAAAACAGATGTGTATAGTAGAAGTAGCATGGGGTAAAACTCTGCTTTTCATCAATATTCATCTGCAGATCTCTTTCTTTCTTATAGGGCAGCAGCTCAGGTTCAGCCTAAGATTAATATATATCTTCTTAACTTATGACATCTTTTCACCTTTTTGTAGAGCTTAGTATGTCTTGGGGAGAAAAATACAACTTTTACTCTTTTCCTCTTGTATTCAGCTTCAGATCCTCATCTTCTAGTACACAGCTAACAAATAGCCTGTCACACCTCCTCAGCATGCTTTCATGTTTGGGTTTTCACCACTACTTGGCCTTTTACTTTTAAAGCTGCACCTTTTAGGTTTACTTGGGGCATTTTGCCTCTGCCTCTGAATTTTTCTACAGGCATCCCAGAGATCTGTCGACAGCCCAAAACTGTTCTTCCCTTCCAGAAGGGAATTCTTGGAAAGAAATTTATTAATGGATGGGTGTAGTCCTGTTGTAGGCAGCCACTGCATCAGATTATCCCTATTTGAAGATATATTGTATTCTATCTTAAAAACCTTCTCTGTCAGTACTGAAAGCCTCCTCTAGAACCTCACTGCTCTTCTGATCAAGAGTATTTTTCTAACAAAAGACTTTTAAGGCTAGTCTATACAGCAAGTGGGAAATGTTTCTAAAAATCTTCACAATACTGGAAAAGCAGTATCGTTGTGGGTTGTGTTGTGGAAACCCAGTGTTTCATGCAATTAAACATTTTGGACAGATGATTCTAAGTGATATTTTTCTCTTTGTCTTCCTAGGATCAAGTCTTTCAGCTGAGGAGCTTCACCGAGTGAAGGAAGTTACAGCTGTGAGTGAGATGGGCTGCTGGGATTCCCTCCTTTGCACTCATGCCCCACTGCTCCATGATCCACACTGCAATGCTACTTCCCTTACAATCATGGCAGCACTGTGTTTTGTGTATATCACTCATCTCTGTTGATAATCATTTGTCCTTGTGCCACTACTACCGCTTAGGCCAGCAGAGATCTTTCTAGTGTTTCCAGATGAAAGATTTAAGAGGGAGGAACCAAGCATTGCAAAGATCTGAATCCTCTGTTTCCATTTGCCACTAGTCCTTTGCTACACATGGCTATTCAGGGTCTCAAATCTTTTTCTTGAACAGAATTAAAGAATCATGGAATTGTTTGAGTTGGAAGGGACCTTTAAAGGCCACCTAGTCCAACTCCTCTGCACTGAACAGGGACACCTGTAGCTCCATCAGGTTGCACAGAGCCCAATCCAGCCTGACCTTGAATGTCTCCATTGACGACACATCCACCACATCTCCGGGCAATCTGTCAAACTTCACTATCCTTATCATAAAATCCTTTTTGCCTCTACATCTCTCCTCTTCTAGTTTGAAACCATTTCGCTTTATCCTATGACAGCAGATGAGTCTGTTCCCTTCTTTCTTATAGTCCCACTTTAGATACTGGAAGGCCACTATCAGGTATCCCGAAAGCCTTCTCTCCTCTGGACTAAAGTTTTTTGTTATGACCTTGTGTAGTTGAGTTTTCAGCTCTCTGACTGTAGAGTAGCTACCATCTGAAACTTTCATGTAAATGCCAATAAAGTCATTCTGCCTAATATTTTCTTTCCTCAGGATAATAGTCAAGAACATACAAAAACTGAACCAAAATGTAGAGGATGGTAATGTTTTTGAGTACCAATGCTGAAAATTGGACCATCTGCAAATTATTTGGACTATTCCCAGCATTGCTGCAATAAATCAAGCTCTTCAAATGTCATGTGCACAGCAGCATAACAGATATTCTTGTCTGAGAAAAAATGCTTCTCAAAATATTGCTCATAATGACTTCTTTCCTAACATAGACTCAATTAAGGGTATAGATTCTCAGTCAGGGGTACAGGCTCTCATTTCAGTGGTGCCCAGCAACAGGACAAGGGGCAATGGGCGAAAACTGGGGCAGTTCTCTACAAACATGAGGAAAAACATCTTTACTGTGAGAGCACTGGAACAGGCTGTCCTGAGGGGCTGAGGAGTCTCCTTCTATGGGGATACTCAAGACCCATCTGGGCACTCTCCTTTGTGACCTGCTGTAGGGATCCTGCTTTAGCAGGGGGTTGGACTGGAGGATCTCCGGAGGTTGCCTTCCAATTGCTATGACTCTGTGATTCTGTGAAAACCTGGACTCCTGTCATTTGTAGAATGTGAGAGGCCTCTTGAAATAATGCAAGGGACTGTGATGCACTGCTGCTTCCTTTCTACCTATGGAATGACCTATGGAATGATGTGAGAGCATTAACTGCAGCCAGTGAAGTGCAGCTTGTGGTGCTGGCAGCCCTGTGGGACTCCAGGGTCTGAGGAAAAAAACCCAAACTCCTTTGTGCAAATACCCAGGATTTAAGAAGTATCTGACACCTCATGGAAGGCAGCGCAGATTTTCCCTGCAAGGTCTGCGGGCAGAAAAAGAGCTGCCTAAGAGGCCCTCACGGAACCCAACCTCCTCCGGCCTCTGCAGGCGGGTACGCGAGGCCGCCACTGGGCGGCGCTGCTCCGCCCCCCCAAGGGCCGGGTGCCCGGCGCCCGCCAAAGAGCCGTGCCGGAGGGGCGCCGTGGGCTGCCGCCGGCCCGAGGGAAGCCGGGCTGCAGGCAGGGCGCGGCCGTCCCTCCGGACACCCGCAGCCTCCTCCGCCTCCCGAGCGAAGCTTTGCGGGCTTGTTTTCCCCAGAGTTAAACAAGCTATGAGGGAACACTGTCCGGACTCACCCAAACGTGCTGAGCTTTTGCTACTCCCAATAGCACTGCTCCCGCAACGCGTAAGTAGAGCGCAGCGGGCGGGTGCCCCGCTCTGGGGACGGAGCGGCCATCTCAGCCCTTCAGCCGTGCTCCGTGCTGAGGGAGGCATCGCGGGCCGGCGATCTGTCCCTGCGCTCACTGGCGGGACGGAGCCTGGCGCGGCGAGAAGCGCCCGAACCTCCCGTAGCACCTCGGGAATGCAGTGGAGGGAAGCGCCTGGTGCTCCGGGATGGTCACGGCTCCTGCCCGCCCCGCTGTGCGTGTGTAGGGGACGGCATTCCTTCCCCAAGGGGTGCCACTCACATTTGAGTACTGATGCGCATTTCGAGCCAGTTTCAGGCTAGGAGTCGAATTAACTGCCAATACAAAGCGGAGACGGATTTGCTTCCAGCCTTGTAAGAGGCGCCTCGCGGGAGGACAGCGCGGACCGAAAGCCTCTGACTTTGACAGGGTGAGCTCCGAGCTGCCTGCCTGACCCTGGGCTTCTGCCCCAGCCAGGGGACAGCAGCGTGCTGACCTCCGCCAGGCCGCGTGGGGAACGAGCTTCTGCCTCGCTCCTTGGTCCGAGAGGTACCAAAAACATGCCAGTTCCTCCCGTGTTCACTGAGGACTCAAAGGGGATGGAAAGTGTTTGAAATGAGTGAACGTTCTTTGGAATTCTTTGAAAATTTGATGAGGCAAACGTTTACCAGTGTTAGCAGAATGAAAAGTTGTCTTTTTTTTTTTTTTTTTTTTCTTGTCGGAAAAATTGGAAGAAAAAAAAGAAAAGTTATCAGAAAGATATTTGAGTCCATTCCTAACTTGCTGAGGAAATCACATTAGCACAGGATGTTGTTAGGAGTCCTGAGCGTGAGTTAGTTGTATAAGAATCTGGCACAGATATGAACAAGGAATTGAACTGAGTAGGCAAAGCTGCTTGAGTTTCCCTTTAAGGGAATTTTAAAGGGAGGAGGAAAAATCTCTCTGGAACATTTCAGAATTAAAGAAGAAAAACAAACTTTCTTGATTTTGATAGTGCAGAAAAGTTCTTTAAGAAGTTTGAAGAGGATATCTGGCACTGCCTCCTCTGCAGTTACCATAACTTGTGTGAAGTGCCCTCTCACTTCAACCTGGCTATTGGGTGCCTGCTGCTCTGTAGTGGAAAAGGGTCTTGAATCTTTGAACTGGCAGCAAAGCTCGTCTTTCCCTTGTAACTCTGGGGCGGGGGGTGGGACGCTCCTTACTGTGCAGTTTTTGGATCCGTGTGGCTGATGGTATGTGGACACTTGACAGATCTGTCTCATTCACGCTCCACTCACTCGCAATGTAGGGACTGTCCCCTTCATGCTCGACGGCCATTCCTAGTGCCCCGGTAGCTCCACACTCTCCTCACCATTCAGTGTTTTATTGGTAAGTCACTGTTCTTTAATTCCAAAGTAGAGCTCTAAGGTGGCATTTTACTATGCTGGGAAAGGAAATGGGTTACTTTTCGTTCCTGTTTTTCTTCTGTGAGCAGTGAATCAGAGCAGAGGTTTGCTATGCCAGGGAACAGAGCAGTTCTGCAGGTGGAGTGTACTCTCCTGGGTCAGCTCCTTGTGCTTTTCCTTCACTCGAGCCAAACTTTCACTGAAGTCAAGAGGTTTCGCCTAGGATTTAAGGAAAAGGCTCCATTATGTTTAAGACAGGGGATTCATTTCTCACAAGTTTTTAAAATGTAGTGAAGGTGATTGTAGATGCCTCTCAAAGTTTTATACTGAGCTTGAAGAAAGGTGTTTTTTAAGCCTTCATTAAAAATGAGTTTATAAAGCTAATAATGAAACCTCAGCTGTTATTTCACATATGTATGTGTACAAGACCAAATGCCATTAGGTTTCACTGAAAATTACAGCAACTCATTCTCTCCCTTCACATTTTCCAGACATGGTCCACTGCAAACTTTGTGCAAGATGACATCTTTTCTTTTACTATAGTTTACTATAGAAGATAATTTACTGTAAATACAAGGAAATATTGCAAGTTATGTTTTTTCTTTTAGCAGCATTTTTTTTCCTCATACTTGTTTGTGTGCATGATTTTGAATATAAAAACAAATCCCAAGATATTATAGAAAATCAAAAGAAATGAAATGTGGACTGAATTTAAGAAACTGACTCGTGTTCTGACAGAGATGCATTAGTCTCAAAATAATTGCTAGAGGACATTTTTCTAGATTTGACAGCATTATAAAAACATAAGTAGAGCAGGTGTCACAATATGGAAATATACATAACATAGCTATTTACATTTACACGTATATGCATGCATGTGTATATATGCATACATAAGCATATGTAAGAGTAAAATCATAAGTAATTAAAATGCTGTATTTCATACAATAGATACTTAGCGATGATGAACCTCTTCTGTGGCAGGATCAGAAATACAAATGGAAATAATAACTGGCAAGTTTATAGATGTCAGATTATCTATCTTCTGTAGATAGATAGATTTCACATAACGGCTTTTAAAATATATTCTCTCTCTTGCTCATTCTCTTTATCACACACAAACGCACACGGCATCCACAAAGCCAATTTTCCTTATACTGAACTTGTTAGCTAACGGTAGAGCATTAATTCTACTCCAGTTTTAATGAATTGCCTGTTTTTCAGTATTTGTCTTAACAGGGACATGATTTAGCGGAGGGTTGTTAGGGTAGCATGGTCAGGTTGCAGTTGGACTTGATGATCTTTAAGGTTTCTTTTCCAACCATGAGCAGTTCTATGACTCTATGATTTTTAAGTGACACAACCAATATATATAACTCCCAGTTGTTATGAAATGATCCCAAGATAGGTGAACTCCTTGCTTTTCATACCATTGAATCAGAATGCTTTCTGACACAGATTTTGTGTCATTCCCTTGCAGGTACTTTTTCTTGAATTTCTTGACTTTTTCTTGAATTTCCAGCAGTGCTGGAAGTAGTCCTGTTCAAGTGAAGTTTAGCACTACAGAGCTAGCTTGGAACCGTTCTCAGCTGAAATAGTGCCTGTTTAAATATGATGTAGGTATTTTGTTGTTGGACCCAATGGTGATACCTCAAATAAAACTCTGCGAGCTCGGTGAGCCCTTGGGTTAAGTCTGATGTAATTTAATCATTTTTTATATCAAAGCACTCCTTTAAAGTGTCTGTTATTTTTATATGAGTTGCACTGGCTTTAAGAATTGCTCGTTGGGGAATATATTGACACTGAAAGAAGATAAAAGACTTGGATCTCTGCAATCTCTTCAGCCACTGGAGATAAGTTATCTTTTTATTGCCTTTGGAAATGATGTCCTTCCCATATTTACTTACAGGTGATAGGCATTTGTAGGGAAGGCAGTGATTGCTGCAGCCGGTAGTAAAATGAACATCGAGGTTGTCACCTCTGCACAGTTTAGATGCAGTGAAGCATCTGCTCACTGCTCATGCACTCTTTGTGTGTACTGCATGAATCCTCAGGCTTTAAAAGAAGTCATTTAATTAATGTAAGCATTAGAATAGCTTCTTAAGCGTATCCATCCAAGAGCTGAGTTTGTGATCATGTTAAACTTCTTTAATCCAGCTTGTATCACAGTATTTGTTATTCCCACACTGCAACCTTTATACTCAAAATAAGAAGGTTCCCCAAGAACATCATGACAAAGCTGAACTAAGAATATCTTTAAATAGTTTGGAGTAAAATAAGGTTACAAAATGAATAAATCATTCCCTGAAAAATTAATACTTCTCAAGATTAAAATTCCTTCTCCATCCAAAATATTATACCACCCATAAAATTAAAATTGAAAAACATAAAAATATATTTAATTAGAATTAAAGAAATAGAGTATCATATCAATGTCTACATAGTCTTGAGTTAGTATTTTGAAGGGCAAAAGCACATTCTTTAAAAACACCTTGAATATATTAAAATAAAATAAAATATAATGAAAATTAGGTTAGGATCAGGAACATTACTATGCAAAGTCAGTATTTCCTTGTGAATAACTTAACTGACAATTTATCATGCTGTACTGCAAAAGGAATTCCATAATATCAAAGGCAACGTTATTGCAGGATCTCAAAGATCTATTTTGTTGTGGATAGGTTCTTGCTGAACTAACTTTGTTGGGATAAGAAGTGCTTCAGCATTCTAGGATTTCCAAAAATGTTGCTTTTTGTGTGGAAATATACTGTTGTGCATTTACCGGTATCTTACTTCCTCACAGTAAAATTAAGTTACACAAAAATAACTAAATGACAGTAATTACCTTAACTAACAGCTCGAAAGAAGTTCAGTGCTGACTTTGGAAATGTTCCCTTTTGAATTTCAGTGACACTGTTGTTGGAAATCACAATAAGTTAAATACCAATAATAGTGACTTCTACACGTAATGATGAACTCCTCTTCTTGGGAACTGTAGCACACAGGTACTGAAACAAAAAGAGAAAAAGTGTATGCAAGTGAAAAGAGTGAAGTGTCATTTGATTATGCTAATAAAATATGTTGAGATTTTTAAAGAAAATAAAGGCATAATCTTTTCTGATAGAGATTTTATTTATTTACTTATTTGCATCTAGATTTTTGTATCTGAACTATAAATATTAAACATTCCTGAAAGTGCCGAAAATGAAGTGTATTTGTGTTTGTTAGGTGAAAGAAATGTACTTCTTACATGTATTTCACTCAGAAACAGCCAGAAGTGATCTCAGCAGTTTATAGCTTGTTTCTCAACTAAAGACAGCTAACAAGAATCTTCCTAAAAAATATATTCTTGTATTTCAAGTCTTTCCAAATGATAATTACATCAAGTTCATACTTCATTTCTTTGTGCATAGCTGCTGAAGTGTCCTGAGTTGCTGTTTTTTAAATAATTTTATTGATGTTTCAGTAGATGTGGCTCAGTAACCACAAATGACAGGACAGGAGAACAACAGTATAGGAACCTTTTAACTGTTCCTCTTCATTTTTATCATTTTCCCCAATATTTCTAGTTATTCTGTAATTCTCTCTTTCTAAACATGAGTAGACTTGGAGAGCATGCTTGTTGGTGTGCGCATTTGAGAATTAAACTGTAAATGTTATAGATTTTGAATCACAATGTTTGTGTTTGTGCAGTATTAAAATAGCAGAGACTTGAGACATTATTGGCTTCTTGAGTGCTATAATAATTAAGTCCTGATGATGAATAAGTGACTTTGTATCACGCCACGATAAAGGTGCAGTCACATTATAATTAGAATATTCTGATTAATTGAACTAATTTCCACCTGTTCTTTCCTAAAAATATGCAAGAGCAGTTAGAGGCACCTCAGGTGAAATTCTAGCTCTGAATCTGTCTTGCTGGCCACTCTGTACACACATTTACAGCTGCACTGGCTGGTGGAAGCACTAAACATCTTGCTTCTGCGTTCCCCACAGCCCATGGCTGCATGGGACCTAAGGTTAGCTCTGAAGGCAATGCCTCTTATTTCTTTCCATGGAAACGACAACAGATACATAGAGCACAATAACAGTTCTTGATAGAGCATATTCCCAGCTACAAAAAACTATTTTTCAATACAGTCAGCACCATGAGCTAGGCATTTTCACCAGCAGTGAACCAAAAGCCTTCATGTGGGAAAAAAAGCCTTCACTTGGGAAGAATATAGGAATGTAGTCAGGGCCTGCAGGGATGCCTTCAGGGATGCAACGAGGAAGGCTAAAGCCTGCCTGGAATTGAATCTGGCTAAAGTGATAAAGGATAATGAAAAAGGTTTCTTCAAGTATGTTAACAGCAAAAGGAAAACTAGGGAGAATGTGGGCCCCTTACTAAGTGAGGGGGGGGTTCTGGTAACGGGGGATGCTGAGAAGGCAGAGATACTGAATGCCTTCTTTACTTCCGTCTTCAGTGAAAAGGCTCTCCCGCAGGAATCCCACACCCTAGAGGTTAGTGAGAGGGTCTGGGGAATGGGAGACTTCCCTGTAGTCAGGAAAGAGGACGTGCGTGAGCGCCTAGGCAGTACTAAGGTCCACAAGTTCCACGGGACCTGATGGGGTGCATCCACGTGTGCTGAGGGAGCTGGCGGAGGTCATTGCCGAACCGCTCTCCATCATTTTTGAGAGGTCTTGGACAACAGGGGAGGTCCCTGAAGACTGGAGGATAGCCAATGTCACTCTGGTCTTCAAAAAGGGCAAGAAGGAAGATCCGGGTAATTATAGGCCTGTCAGCCTCACCTCTGTCCCTGGAAAGGTGATGGAACAGCTTGTGCTGGATACCATCTCCAGACAGCTGGGAGAAAAGGAGGTTATCAGGAGTAGTCAGCATGGGTTCACCAAGGGGAGGTCGTGCTCAACCAACCTGGTGGCCTTCTATGATGCCATCACATGCTGGGTGAATGGGGGAAGAGCGGTAGATGTAATCTACCTTGATTTTAGAAAGGCATTTGATACTGTCTCCCACATCCTTATAACAAAGCTGAGGAAGTGTGGGATAGACGAGTGGACAGTGAGGTGGGTTGAGAATTGGCTGACTGGCAGAGTGCAGAGGGTCGTCGTTGGTGATGCAGAGTCTGGCTGGAGACCTGTCACCAGTGGTGTCCCCCAGGGGTCTGTGCTGGGTCCGGTCTTGTTCAACATCTTCATCAATGACCTTGATGAGGGGATAGTGGCCACCCTCAGCAAGTTTGCTGATGATACGAAGTTGGGAGGATTGGCTGACACGCCTGAAGGCTGTGCTGCCATTCAGCGAGACCTGGACAGGCTGGAGAGCTGGGCAGTAAGAAACCGGATGAGGTTCAACAAAAGCAAGTGTAGGGTCTTACACCTAGGGAGGAATAATTGCATGCACCAATACAGGCTGGGGGATGAGCTGCTGGAGAGGAGCTCTGCAGAGAGGGACCTGGGCGTCCTGGTGGACGACAGGTTGGCCATGAGCCAGCAGTGTGCCCTCGTGGCCAAAAAGGCCAATGGCATTCTGGGGTGCATTAAGAAGAGCGTGTCCAGCAGGTGGAGGGAGGTGATCCTCCCCCTCTATTCTGCCCTGGTAAGGCCTCATCTGGAGTACTGTGTCCAGTTCTGGGCTCCCCAGTACAAAAAAGATAGGGATCTCTTGGAAAGAGTCCAGCGGAGGGCCACAAAGATGGTGAAGGGCCTGGAGCATCTCCCCTATGAAGAAAGGCTAAGTGAACTGGGTCTGTTTAGCCTTGAGAAAAGAAGACTGAGAGGGGACCTGATCCAGGTTTATAAATATCTGAGGTGTGACGGCCATAGTGGTGAGGCCAGTCTCTTTTCAGTGGTACATGGAGACAGGACGAGGGGAAACGGACATAAGCTGCAGCATAGGAAGTTTTGCACGAATGTGCGTAAGAACTTCTTTATGGTGAGGGTGACGGAGCACTGGAACAGGCTGCCCAGGGAGGTTGTGGAGTCTCCTTCTCTGGAGATATTCAAGTCTCGCCTGGACACCTGGTGTAGGGAACCTGCTTTGGCAGGGAGGTTGGTCTCAATGATCTCTAGAGGTCCCTTCCAACCCCTACAATTCTGTGATTCTGTGATTCTATGTTGCACTGGGAAAAATCTGCATGGCCGTTGCTGCCGCTGCTGAAATGCACCACCCACTGTCTCACTGTGTTCACATTCACTGTTTGGTCTTCGTACATATTCAGCAAGCACTGATGTATGTCAGTGGGTGCCATTTTTTCCACATGGAGGAATTCTGTTCCACACACTTGCTTCATATGCACTTCCGTGCCAGACGCCATTCTGTCAGACTGCCCCTCTGCTGCCGTCTGTCACACAGCAACAGCACGTAATGGAAAATTGGTAGGAAGGTTCAGCCTCTACTGCTATCCCACCAACATCTGCCTCTCATGTTATGAGCCAAAAAAGTGAAATAGAATGCATTACTTTTGAAGCAGCCCAAAGTAATTTGGAACGTATTTGTGCAATATTCTGCAAAAGGGAGTACATTTAAATTTATGGAGGAACAAGCTGATCTGCTTCAGCATTGTATAATATTTTTTAACATTATATAATAGCAATATTTTTTAACATTGCTCTAATGTTCTTACTGCAGGTTAGAAAACTGAAACAATGGGTGACTGGAGCTTTCTAGGGAGACTGCTAGAGAACGCGCAGGAGCATTCCACGGTGATTGGGAAGGTTTGGCTGACAGTACTGTTTATCTTCAGGATACTGGTGCTGGGGGCTGCCGCTGAGGAAGTCTGGGGAGACGAGCAGTCAGACTTTACATGCAACACTCAGCAACCTGGTTGCGAAAATGTTTGCTATGACAAAGCCTTCCCCATTTCTCATATCCGCTTCTGGGTGCTGCAGATCATTTTTGTCTCCACTCCAACCCTCATCTATTTGGGCCACGTGCTGCACATTGTACGCATGGAGGAGAAGAGGAAAGAAAAAGAAGAGCTGAAAAAGAGGGGAAGTGTCAAAGAGAACAACCATCCAGGAGCAGCAACATCTGGTGGTGGTAGTAGAGGTGGCAATAATTTCAAGGATCCTCCTATCAAAATGGGAAAGGAGAAGCTTCCGATCCGTGATGAGCGTGGTAGAATCCGTATGGGAGGTGCTCTGCTCCGTACCTACATCTTCAACATCATTTTCAAGACGCTGTTTGAGGTAGGCTTCATTGTGGGCCAGTACTTCCTTTATGGCTTTGAACTAAAGCCAGTCTACCAATGCAGCCGTCCGCCTTGCCCTCACACTGTGGACTGCTTCATCTCACGGCCCACTGAAAAGACAATTTTCATCATCTTCATGTTGGTGGTGGCCTCTGTCTCACTGCTACTGAACATGCTTGAGATATATCACTTGGGGTGGAAGAAGCTGAAGCAGGGCATGACAAGCCAGTACAGTCTTGAGATGCCTATTACAACACTGACACCGGTCATGGTAACAGGGGAATCCAAACCAGTTTCCCTGCCACCACCAGCACCACCAGTGGTGGTAACAACCACTGCACCTGCTCCTGTTCTGCCTGACACGCGTGCTGTCACGCCGCTGCTGGCTCCGGTGACCATGGCACCCTACTATGCTGCGGCTGCTCCTAGGGCACGGCCCCCCTCCAACACTGCCTCCATGGCAAGCTACCCTGTTGCCCCACCAGTTCCAGAGAACAGGCACCGTGCTGTCACCCCTACACCCGTCTCCACTCCTGTCACCATCCCAACTCCCATCCCCACACCCACACCAGCCGTCATCAACTACTTCAACAGCAAAAGCAATGCCCTGGCAGCCGAGCAGAACTGGGTCAATATGGCAGCTGAGCAGCAAGACAAGGCACCCTCCAGCTCAGCGGGTTCCTCCACCCCTAGCAGTGTCCGGCATCCCCTTCCAGAGCAAGAAGAGCCCCTGGAGCAGCTTCTCCCACCCCCAGCTGGGCCACCCATCACCACAGCCAACAGTGGCAGCAGCACCAGCTTGAGCGGAGCAAGTGGAAGCAAGTGGGATGTGGAAGGCGAGGAGGAGCTGGCAGAGGAACGGCCCATCTCAGCCACTTGCACCACCGTGGAGATGCATGAGCCACCGTTGCTTGTAGACACACGGCGTTTGAGCAGGGCCAGTAAGTCGAGCAGCAGCAGAGCCAGGTCAGATGACTTGGCCGTGTAGTGTGATCACCGCTGTGCAGTGGAGCAGGTGGCTGAAGGCAGAGTGGGCAGGGGACCTTCCCCAGAGAGGCCAGGCCTGGCACGGGTGGGAAGGCCTGGGTTTCAACTTTGATGCTTGCTGTTTTTGCACTCTGTGAGTTGTAGTGGGGAAAAATAGCAACGTTTTCTAATAGGTCAGGGGTGGCCAAAGCACAGCCCGTAGGCCAGGGGACCAATCCTGCTCTCTTTAATGTCCATGGCAGATCTCCCAAGGGCAGCCACAGTGGAGGCCTGCAGAGGTAACAGGTGGTGATGGTAGCTGGTCAAGTGCCCTGAGGCTGACTTTCATTTGAGCAAAATGTTCCTATCCCTACTGCCCACGTGCCTGCCCATCATCTCCTTCATGCCCTTGTCTTCACTTCCAGCCTTTTCACATAAGCTCTATGTGAGCAGATACTATAACTTACTTTCTTCCTTTAAATCCCGTGTAGCCCAATGGCAAACATCAGGATGCCACATTGCCTGTTGGCACCTGTCATCTCTCTGGACCAACTTGCCATATCAAAGACCAAGGTGACTGCAGTCCCTTCCATATAACACAACTTAAAGAAGCCTTTGTGTTCATGGCAAATTGCCAATGTGGTCCTCTTGGCTGGGCAAAGTTTAGGTAGCCCCTGTAATAGATTTTATCATTTTGAGGTTCATCTTTCTATTTTTTTTTTTTTTCCTTTTTATTTTTTAACTCTTGACCTGTTAGGAAGTGTTCGGTTTGACCTTCTATCCAGTGTTTGCCAACAATGATCACATCATGTTTTGAAGCCCACAGATATATTTGAGCATGCTTGATTATAATTTTAGATGACTTCTGAAATTGCTTAGAAGAGGACAGGAATGTAAACCACACACCTCAGAAATGACTACACAGAACAATTTCTCTTCAGAAATCAAGGATTATGGTTTCAGTACATTGTGGCCCTATATGTTGCCCATGGACAATAAATAGGATGAAGTAGAACTCTGCATTTTAGACTATTAGTTACCAGCTTAAGTTTGTTGAAAGAAAGCTATTTAGAAGTAAACTCGAGTGCATATTTTTAAGTATTTGAACATTTATAGAGTAATTTTGATCTGTAGATTTAAAGTTAATTGACTGTGTACTTACTCATTTTAGTTTGATTTTTGATCTTACAAGAAAATGTAAGGGGAAGGAAACAACTAATGGTGACAAAGACCCAAACCAACATTTCCTGTTATGATCTACTCTGTCCCTTAACAGCAATCTGTAGTGTCTGAGAAGTCTGTAAAAACAGATTTAGACAATGTTGTGTTGCAGAAAATGTGGCTAAATATCTGGGCAACATGCTGATGGGTCTGTATTGACCCCACTGAAGTCACTTGCAGATTTTCCATTCATTTTAACAAGGAGCAAGGTTTGGCGATGGAACTTGCAGGCCGTATTCAATCAGAACTAAAATTCACATGGAGTTTTGGGAGCCAGAACGAGTGTAGATTTGGGGCCTTACATAAAGACTTTAAAATCCTGCTTTTGAATATTGTGAACTTCCCTTAAAAATGAGTGGAGGAAACTACTGGGTATTTTTTTCTAAGGTGCAGCTTTCCTTTTAGCTGGCTTAATCCTTCATTTCATTGTAGCAAATACTCTTACAGAAATTAGTCAGAATTTTGAATTCCTGAGCAGGTTTGTGAGAGTTTGAGTACAAAGCAATGCAGGATTAGGTTCAACTTCTGTTCTAAGCAAAATCCAAAATAATTGAAGCACAGGGTCAGTCCTTTTTCCTGCTGTAAATTGGAAGTACTGTAATTGGAGAAGAGCAACCAAACACACTGGGATAGCCCTTCCCATGTTGGAAGTATTTGGCCTGGCAGAGCAACCCTTACTCAGGCAAAGCAATCAGTTAGGTTGCCAGTTACTTTGCTGTTAAACGTTTTCTGGAATGTGTTTATTTTATTCAACAGTTAAAATGTTCCCACCACTCAAGCTTGAAGTGGTCTGCTTTTGAATAGACACAAGGATTTTCTCTTGGTCAGAGGTACTGTTCTGCAGCCCCTGGGCATGCTGTCTCATGACTTCACTGACCAGCTTGTAGTGAACCAGGTGAGAAGTCTTTTTTGATGCCACTGATCTTGAGGCAGGCACTGCATTAAGAATCAATATACAGTAGTACAGAAAAGATATCTACTGTTAGTGTTCAGCTTGAAGCATTCACTCTTGGATTTTCTGTTATAAGCCATAAAACCCTTTCTACAAGAAAGCCGAAAGTTGAATCCCACTTTCTGTTGTATCCATGCAACTGTGCTGAACTTAATGAAAGTTGATGAAATTGCCTCATTGTAAAACAAAAGACAGAGTTTGGCACTCAAAAATTGTAGACTCATTAGTATCTGTAGTAGAGATTTTTGAGTTTAGATAAATGTCAAATAATTAGACTACTGAAATAATGAAATATGCATCTCTACATATTAGTACATCAAAATTCATTGGCTGGATTTTTCTTTCCTTCGTACTTCTGAAGAATGAAGTCAAAGTCCTTCTGGAGTGTATTTCCAGACCACCTGGGAAATGTGGTTTCTTTGTGTGTGGTTTTTTTTGTTTGTTTTTTTGTTTTTTTTTAATATTGAGGCCCGAGAGCAAAACTGACTTTCTGTTGATGGAGTCCTGTATCTTGCAGTCCTTAACTTAGTGCAGTCCCTACAGAGTGAGTCCTGCAGGACTGCATCCATACTGTATATAAAATGAGAACAGAGATATTTTTAACTTAGGATCAACTGATACCTTCTGAATTAACATGTGATTAGACCTGCAGAAACCTCAGGTGCTTTTGTGAAATATGTGGTATTTTCAGGCAGAGTAATTACTGGAAAGCTGTAAAAGATCTTTTTTTCTCTTTTTTTTCTTTTTCTTTTTCTTTCTTTTTCTTTTTTTTTTTTCCCCTGTAAGGTTCAGGGGAGAAATGTAACTCTTATGCAACCCCAAGAGAAATTTGACGGCAGCCTCCACATCAAAGCAGAGCTTGTCTGAGAAAGCAAACTTACAACTTAAAGGTTGTGCTTTTAAAATCAGCTTGTTTAATTTCTACCAAATATTTCTACAGTCTTAAGATTCTTGGTTACCTGCAATTTCATTTAGAGTCCACCAATTGTTCCTTCTTTGAAGCCCAGGTAATTGAGCAGAGCTCCCCTTCAGTGCTTACCATTCCTTTTAGTTGCTGTGTCACATTTGAGATCAGATTTGTTGAAAAAAGTCTCATTAATGTGGCAGAATTTGAGTATTTTAATTAATCTTTACTTATTAATTTTCACTGAATTCACATACATGGTAAAGCAGAAGGACCAAGCTCAGAATTTGGTTGAATGCAGTGTTAACATAGGACTATAGCTCTTAATTTGGAACTAATGGAAAACTTAGGATAAGATCTAATTCTTTGCACTTTTCTTTCCCAAATAAGAATTACAAATAGAAAATATTTAGTGTCTAATAAAACATTTTCAGAACGTAACTATTGGCTGGTGTATCAAAAGGTGAGTGTTACAGTGATTTAAGGTATTTGACCTGTTTTGATATTAAAGGCAGATTAACTTGTCACCTTCCATAGTTCTAGGAAAAATGTACAAACACCAACTAACTTGCAGAACAAACTGTCAATACTATCCGATAATTTTCAAGTTGTTTACTCTTATACATTAATTAACTCCAAAGAAGGAGTTGATAGCAAATAATACTTTGATTTAGCTTGGTCATGCAGGGGGTTGGAAACAAAATCCTTAAAGATTGTATTCACACCCATAAACCAGTTATTGCAGAACTAGAACAGAATCATGCCTGATATTAAGAAAAGTGAAAAAAAAAGTAACCACTAATTTTTACTCTTTGAATAGAATGATTGTGGGAAGATTGTTTTGCCTTAAACATAGTTAAAAAAATAAAGGTTAAGTAAACTATGAAAAAGAAAAGAAGAAAAGCAACAACAACAACAAAATACTCTTTGATCAAGTTACTAGGTGTGTAATGAGCTGCTCTTTTTTCCAGTAAGACATCTCACTTTTACTAATTGACCTGCTTTGAGCAACAGGGTTGGACTAGATGGCTTGCAGAAGTCCCTTCCAACCACAGTGATTACATGGAACATATTTACCAAATCACTGGTTGCAGAAGTACATTTTTTCACAATAGTTTTACAAAGATATAAGAAAAATCTATCTGTATGGTACATAAATGCATGGCTTCTTTGCCGTGGGCACAGATGTTCTGTTTTCTGTCACTGAGCTTTTTTAATTAGTGCAGCTGTGAGTTAATAGAAAAGAAAGTGAAGTACAATTTAAAACCACGCATTTCTTCCCTTTGTGTTTTGATTAAATGAAAACAGCCTGCCTGAACCTTCCCTTTATTGAAGTGGTGTATTTTTGTCTATGAAAATCCATCTACTGTTTTTTCATAGATAAAAAGATGCTCCTTGAATTTGTTGATCCAGGCTGCCATTGAAAAACGTTAACTTCTTGAAAATAGACAGCATGAACTGAGAAAGCAGATGAACTGTGTTCTTCTCCAGTGTAATTCAGAAACCAGTGGTGTGCAAAGTGGTGCCAGGAGTTGATTTGGCTTGGCATATCTGTCATTTGTGAAGGTGCATGGAGCTAATTAAATGTCTGACATTTTGCAGCTCTTGAGATTATTTCTGAGTATGAACACCTAACTAAGTGTATGATCTGTAGAATAACTAAAGCAAGCTTTAAAATTCAGATCAGTACTTAGATCCTCATTCAGTGATTCATGGGACTGCCTCAGCTGATGCAGGTTGTTGCATCTCACTGAACTCCTGTGAGTGATAACAGTCTGCAAGAGCAGAGCATTGAGCCCCCAGATCCTTTATAATTTTTTCAATACATACAGTAACATCGTGAATTTGAACAGGCTGGCTTTTTTTCTTTTTTCTTTTCATTTTTCCTCCCGAATAATTTTGTTTCACTTACTTTGATTTTTCTTGTGAAAAGTGTGCTCTTGTAATTTTCATTTTCTGAAGTTTACATTCAGTTTTTTATTTCAGATTGCACATTTGGATGAAATTGTTTTCTGAGTTTACATTTGTATAAGAATTAAAAGAATGACTCTAGCAATATGCTGAACCTAAAAGAGCTTGTCCTACTCTGACACAGGAACTCTTCAGACATAAGGCAATACCATTAAATAAAATGACACCTGATCACTGACCTACCATAACAGTTTTGTCTGCATATTTAAACTATGGGAACTGGTTATATAGGGAGCACACTATGGAAAAATACACTTCATCACAAACAATTATTACCAATCAATTTAAGGTTCACTATTATTTATATGCCTTTTTGTGTGTGTGTAGAGGTTCAATGACAGAAATCAGGTGTGGCATATGTCTTTTAAGAGCAAAATTCACAGCCTTATTGGAAATTCCAAACAAAATTCTTGTGGAGAAATACTGCACTGTTTAAGATATTACCAAAAAGATGAATGTTTTGTTTTCTAGCTAACAATAAGTTCTGAGCCTGCAAATACAATTTCATCTGTCACTTCTACTTCTGCAAATAAGACCAGTAAAGGTAATGGGACTATTTGCATAAGCAAAAAACACTGACGTGAAAAAAATAAACTGCAGATTTGCATTTTAAGTTTGTTGCAAGATGCCAATCAAATTCCAGAAGCTTCAGTCCTTGAACAGTTATACGAGAAATGTGAACATGCTTTAACATTTATACTCCTATTCTCATTTACACCATATCTCGCAATTAAAAGGTTGTAAAGCACCAGAAAGCTTACTCAGAGCTTTCTTGTTGCTTACCAGATGTCTTTTATATGACAGAACCTGACAACAAACATAATGAATTTTCTGGACCATCATGGACTTACGATAACAATAAAAGCAGCAATAAATTAAAAGTGCTGTCTTCCAAGAAGTGCCTTGTGTATTAAATTCTGTAAGAAATAGGTTGATGTAGATGTTTATTTACCTCAAATGTTTACAGAATCGTGACTAAATAAACTTTTTGTACCACAGTATTGTCTCTTTTAGATTAAATTTTCATGCCTCTGTAGATGGTCTTTCAAAATACAGGAGTGACTGAACAGTTAAGCAAAGTCAATTAGCTCTCTCCCTTTATTCACTTGCTCTGCTGCTTCCCTTCTTCATATGAAGTGTGTGCTGAGGTGAAGCTGTTGGAAAACTGGATGTTGAGACTCTTCTCCACGCAGAACTCTCCTGGCTTTAAAGGAAGCTCACAGTCCGGAACACACAGCTGATCAAGACCTGCGCTAGCAATTTGGAGGGCTGAAGTGCTGACCGCCTTGAAACTAGTGGGAGGTCCTCCTCTGCCTTCTGCTGAATGCAGGTTTCATCCTTGGTTCTTATTTTGATGTATGGGTTTGTCTCATGTTGTTTCAGTGTTGGTAAGGACTTCCATCTTTTCACAAAGTGTTAAATTCACTGCTTTTGACCTGTACAGGCTATTGGACATCTGGCTGATTTGTCTAATAAGGCTGTTGCTACAAATGCGCAAGAGATTTTAGTGCTGGCAAAATGGAGCCTGACTGGGGATAATACAGAGTACCCATTGTGTTTGAAATCTGCCCCTTGTAGACAATATTCACAGTTTAGCACACAGAAGCATAACTCAGTTTTGTACTGAAAATGTACAATGTGCTAATGACAAGTTATGTCAAAGTAACACATAACCCTGTGAAGATATTTCCAAGAACTTTTTTGTGAGAAGCAGCAATATAGGCAAGGTTAAGTGTCTCTTGTAGAAATGTTAGAACAGGTATGGAAGTTCTGTAAAACTAATTTCTTATACATTATTTATACACCTATGCCACAGAACTGGGAGGGTAGGATAGTTTCTGTCCTGCAGAACAGAGTGTTTCTTTCTCCTGTGTTAGTACAGTTACTACAGTACTTTTTGATGCCTTCTGTGATCAGGCAATGCCATGTCTGCTTTACATGATGCAGACAAGATCCACCAAAGTGAGTGAGTAGATGGTGGGAAAGTGAAATAAAAATATTATTTTCCACATGAAAATATATCTCATACTTCTATACTTCTAAATTAAATACAAACTAAAAAGAAGGGGCAGGCACTTACAAGCTATTGCATGTTCTCACTTCACAGTTTGGCAATATTATACTTTCTAAAGATTCTGGCTTTAAGGAATGCAGTGGCCTTCTGAGCAGAGATTAAGGGATAATTATGGTTGAGTTATCCAGCTCCACAGAGGAACCTACTGTTTGCTTTGCATGGCTTATTTAGCGGAGTCTGTTATGAAAATGAAGCACAAAATGCAGAGGTAAGCAGCTGAGGATGATTTGCCTAAGCAAACTTGTTCTTGTTTGAATTAGTCTTGGATAATCTGAGAAGAAAGTGGCTTTTTCATTATAAGCAGTGGAAGATGAGGAAGGGCAGAATCATAAAGTAGTTATATTTCTTCCTAGTTCTCTGTTATGAGATGTATAATACTGAATGTAGAACTGTTGTACCGGGTCTCTGAATTAGAGGTAGTTTTCATACCCTCATTTAGCACCCCTTCTTTCTGTCTCTGTTCTGTAAGGGAGATTTAAATTTTTCTTTGTATAAGTCATAAAGTTGCTTCTGTCTATCAGGCAGCCAGTATCCTCTGATATATGTCTTTAAATACTCCTGTGACTGAAAATGAAATATGGTTAAAAAAAAAAAAAAAGAAAAACAAACAACAGAATGAGCAGTAAGATCTGAAAGCACTAATTAAAGTCATTTACATTAACCACAGTTTAGTCTGGCTGAAGTTGCATCATAAATAGCTGTCACGATGCTGAATGTGATTTGTCCACATTTGTTGATGACCATGGCATTACATTTGCCTGCTCAGGTGAGCTCGCTCTGCCAGCAGTGTCAGGGAGGTGCCAGGGATCTGCCTGATGACTGTGGTCTGTCTTTTCACTTCCCTGCTATGGAAAACCGAAGATCCAGGGGTTGCAGTTAACACAGTGTCCTATGCAGTCACAGCTGCTGGCCACAGCAGGCTCAGCATTTCTTTAAAGGGAAAATATCTGAGCAGTCTCCAGAAAGCTAGAAGTTTCCTAGAGGTTTGGTCCTCTGAGGGCAAAGAGTAACAAACAAAATTGTTGCCCACTCATATTTTAGAGCAGAAGCCCTAGTGAGTTGAACCCAATAAATGAATATTTTTCTTCATTGTGTTTGCACTTAAAAGAAGAGCTTTGGATGTACATAGAGTGCTAAGAGTTGAATTTTCACCACTGTTCTCATCAGAGAGCCAATTGTTAGTGAGGAAAGGGAGAACCCGTGGGCTCATTGCTGACGGTCACCTTCCCAGTACTGACTGCAGCTCCCTGCCTGGCTTTGTCCTGCCACCTGCTTCTTTTTGAAAGCTTCTTTCTCTCACAGATCAGAGTCATCAGAAAAATGCTTTCAGGAAGAGGACACTGCCTACTTTTGTTGGCCTGGTCTGTGAAATTGAAGCTCATCACTGCAAGACATTACTTGTAACTGAGGTCACCTGACAGTCAGAATTTCTATTTCACAACGAAGCCAAGAAATAATGTATTTTCACATAACCTTCCAGAAAAAAAAAAAAAAAAACAACTCTGATAAACTTTATCTAAAACATTTGATATTAGAGAAAAATATGGGTGATCATTTTGGAAGCAAAGTATCATTCTGGAATTCAGGTTTGTTTGTTTGTTTTCCTACTTTGTATTATTTTAAAATTACTTTCTATGGGAAAAGTAGCTGCACCTTATGTTATGTCAAGCCAAACAAAGCAGGGGTGGTGATGTCAGGGCATTTTCTGAGCACTTTCCTTAAGGTACCTGAATTCCATCTCTTTTAGATGGAAAAAAAATCAGTTTTAAACACTTCACTATTATCATATTCCTTCATCCTTCCATTCCATCACTTTATACCCAGAGTGATGAAAGCCATCTCCATAGAGGACCCAGACATTAATAATCCCATTGCTGCTGAGCAAACTGGACAGAGGATGGGTTGCTTGTTATCCATGTATAATTTGAAAGCATCAACGTATTTGCTTAGGTGTGAAAATCTGTTACAGCCAAAGCTGAGACCTAGCTTTCTAACACAGTTTTGTGTATTACTCTGAATTCCATTTCCCTACAGCTGCTATAGCAAGTCATGCATGACACTGAAATGTGCATTACAAGTTTTTTCGGTGTATAGGAGAAGTGCAGTGATCTGCATGTAATTTGGGTGACTGTCTTTATTTTCAGCTAAAAGAATTCTCTCAGTTGCAACAACGTAAATCCAGTATAACTCCATCACACTGGTGTAACACAGATAGGGCTTCTTTTGTGTTAAAATGACTGCAGTGAACAAGATCAATTGCAGAAAGAATAGTTCTTTTTTAAAGAAAGATCTGTAAGTTCAGTACATAATGGGACAAATTAATCTCTGCTGTAAGTACACTCATTTCAGTGGTGCTGCAGAAGGGATGAATTCAGCTCACAGCAACTTTACAATAATTCATATATAAGCGTGCACAACTAAAAGTGTAATCACTTTAAACAAACAGCATTGTCCTGAGCATTGCTGGTCTGCTGAGCCTCTGAGCTAGGAATTGGTCATTGTGCAGTGAGTTTGTTTAGACAGTGCCATTTTGTTCAATTGGCTACATCTGTGGTATTTTAGTCACAGCAGAAATGTCCCCCTAACTACAGAGTGACACTATCGCTGCTGGACAGGAGTGTTCTGGGACATGGAGTTCATTTGTGCACTTTACAGAATCACAGAATGGCCAGGGTTGGAAGGAACCTCAAGGATCATGAATCTCCAACATCCCTGCCACATGCAGGGCCACCATCCTCCACATTTAATGCTAGACCAGGCTGCCCAGGGCCCCATCTAACCTGGCCTTGAACACCTCCAGGGACGGGGCATCCACAGCCTCTCTGGGCAGCCTGTTGCAGCACCTCACCACTCTCTAGAGTGGTGTAAGTAAAGAACTTCCCCCTGACATCCAACCTAAATCTTCCCTCCCTCAACTTAAAACCATTTCCCCTTGTCCTGCAGCTATCAACCCTTTCAAAGAGTTGATTCCCCTCCTGTTTGTAGGCTCCCTCTAGGTACTGAAAGGCTGCAATGAGGTCACTGCACAGCCTTCTTTTCTCCAGGCTGAACAAGCCCAGCTCCCTCAGCCTGTCTTCATAGGGGAGGTGCTCCAGTCTTATGAAATGATGACTAAATACAGAGGAATAGTAAGTTCGTTTCACCAGTTCTGAAATGTGTGACTCTTTAAATGAGTTACCGCTTTAATAGAAAGGGATTGAAATGCTCTTACAGAACAGTCCTCAAAAGTGATGAAGTGCCAAAGAGAGTGAAGGCTGAAACATTTCAGACTCAGAACTGTGGGTCTTCTGAAGTACTTTCAGGGGTGATATCCTCTGGTTTTCTAAATGTCACAGAATCACAAAATCAGAGAATTGTAGGGGTTTAAGGAGACCTCTGGGGATTATCAAATCCAGCCTCTCTGACAAAGACGGTTCCCTACAGTGGGTTGTACAGGAAAGCATCCAGGCAAGTCTTGAATAACTCCAGACGAGATTCCATCATCCCCACAGTAAGGAAGTTCTTCCTCATATTTGTATGGAACATCCTCTGTTCCAGTTTCTTCCTGCTACCCCTTGTTCTGTTGCTGCACACTACTGAAAAAAGCATGGCCCCATCCATTTGACTCCTGTACTTCAGATATTTATAAACAGTGATGAAATTCACTGTCAGTCTTCAGCTGCACAGCCCCAATCCTCTCAGCCTTTCCTCGTAAGGGAGATGCTCCTGGCCTCAGTCATCTTTGTGGCCCTTCATTGGACACTTCTAGAAGTTCTCTGTCTTTCTTAAACTGAGGATCTCAGAACGGCACACAGAACTCCTGATGTGGCCTCACCAGGGCAGAGTGGAGAAGGAGGATCATCTCCCTCAACCTGCTGGCCACGTTCTTTATAATACATTCCAGGAAACCATTGGCCTTCTTGGCCACAAGGGCACACTGCTGGTCACAGGCATGGTCATCCTATTGTCCGCCAGGACACCCATGTCCTTTTACTCAGAACACCTCTCCAGCAGGTCAGCCCCTAACCTGTACTGGTGCATGCAATTATTCCTCCCCAGGTACAAGACCCTACACTTGCTCTTGTTGGAGATCTTTAGGTTCCTCTCTGCCCAACTCACCAGTCTGTCTGGGTCTTGTTGAATGGTAGCACAGCCATCTGGTGCATTAGTCACTATTCCTAGCCAAAGTGCTTTTGATGACTTCTGCTAGCTCAGAACCAGTGCTTCACATTTACACTCCTCAACCTCTGGATACAACCAGCCTTCTTGAAAATTTGCCCTCTTGTCTGTCTGAAGTTCTTTGTCTTCTCCTTATCCTCTGCTTACCTTGATAATAGTCTTCCATGTGTAGTTTCAATGAGTCATCCAAATTCTCTTGCAACTTTTTTAAGGAGTTTTGTTGGTCCCTTTCCTTACTGTTTCTCTCTTCTCTTTACAGACTATGGATGTGGGGGGAACGTCTTAAAAATGGAACTGTCATCTCCTTGAGGCTATCACACATTTCTAGAGGATTTTCTAAGATACAACTGCATTTTGTTTTGAAGATGTTTATCAATTCTGGCTTAGATAGACAGTTCATACCCTTCACTTTCCAGAATTTTTACTTACTAAATGCTACCATCACGTTTGTCACTCATAGGCATCACATGGATACAGTTTTCCATGGAAGTATCTCTATACAACTTTACAGCTGGACTCTGTCCAAACTATGGGTAACTCAATGACTGCTATGAGTGGTTTTGGGTCAATATTTCTAACATTTAAGATGTGCAGTATGTCTTGTTCTTGGCTTCTTCCAGTTGACATTATTCCATAGACTCATAGAAGTATATAATCATTTGAGTTGGAAGGGACTTCTAATGGTCATTTATTCCATCTTCCCTACAGCAAACAGTGACATTTAAAGCTAGATCATACTGCTCAGAGCCTGGTCTAGCTTGACCTTGAGTGTCTACAGGAAAGGGAAGAAAGTGGGTTTTGAATACCTCCAGAGGAGACTGCACAACCTCTCTAGGCATTGTTGAGTCATGAATGTGCCATGAAAACAGCCAGCCTACAATCCTTACAGGTTAGTGCCCACCGAGGTGCAAGGAACAGAAAACCAAACCCCAAGAGTGTCCCACCAGAGATAGTTTTCTCTGGTCACTGGGGGCCAGCAGAAGGATGTACTTAAGCTTCAGAAAGGACTCTTTATACCACTACTGGTGCCTATACATCATGAATATCATAGCTACCTAACAGACTAGTGCACTGTGCCAGTTCCCACCAGGGTGGATTGGCAGCATCATCCCTGTAACAAAAGTTAAACAACTTCTTCCACAGACTTGAGATGCTGAAAAGTTAAGCAAGCAATTTACGGGATGATGAAGGATTGCTGGCTGTAGTGAAAGTCAGTGTTAATTTGTCCTTACAAATCATCTATATCCTCTAAAAATCTCTTCTTTTAAATCTACTCACTAACACCTAAATGCAACTTACTTATAAAAGTGAGAAATCTGTTTCATTTAGGATCAAGTACCACTCAGCATTTTTCTGAAACTAACTCTCATGCAAATGTGCCTATTTCCCTTAACTCTACTGCTAAGGAACATTTCCTTAGCTTAACTGTAAGCTGTTTTGAAGATGATTTCCTGAGACAGACTTAAAAGATAGCTTAAAAGATGAAAAGTTGAAAGGTTACACTGTTGACTGAAGCAGAGTATGGAGATGCCTGAGAGCATTAAATGAAATAATTGGGTTGATCATGAAAAATTAAACAGGCCCATGCAAATTCATTATCTGACAGATAAGCTCACACCATGAGGAGATATGGGCGTAGAAAACTGACTAGTGATTCTGGGACAACTTCCAAGGAAAAACAGAGGGCGCTGCCTGTAAAATAAAATAATTTTTCTCTAATAGGCTGTCTAGAGCCACTCAGACATGGCAGGTTGAAAGCATATTTTTCCTTCTTTATAGCTCAGAAATACTCATTGAATTAAATGTTCTATCAAGACCTGAGTCTTTGATTTGACTCTTATCCTGGTTCTGATCCCCAATTATTTCATTTAATGCTCTCAGGCATCTCCATACTCTGCTTCAGTCAACAGTGTTGACATATGCCCACACACTGGAATCTGCTCACTTCAGGATGCTTATCTGCCTTCAGTAGGAGCCCAGTCACACAGGCACCCTGTACAACTGTCTCTGGTCAGATTTTCTGCTATCTGTATGATGGATCTTTTTACATCTTTCCCCTGGAGCAGCTGGTTATGGAGTTGGTCACCTGGGATCTTACACTTCCCTGGAGTTGCAGAATGCATCCATGCTTTAATTACAAATGATTTGTACTAGAAAAATAACAGATTGAAATCTGTGATATGCAAAGGGAACTCGGTTATGCTTACAGCTACGAAGAATAATAACTTTTGGCCACTGGGAGTCCCAGCTGGGCTCCTTACCAGGATTTTTTCTCTTCAGTACTGCAGAGACCTTTCTTCTGCATTGTCACTGGCACCGTGGCTAGCCAGCTGGTCTTTTGCCAACAGTAGACAGTTGAATTTTTGGAGCTTTGTTTTTCAGGCTAATGCCTGAATTTTGCAGGTAAGAAAATGAGATAAAATTCTATCTATAGGTGTCAAACTTGTAATTCCTCTATGGTCTTTAAGTACACATTAGACACGGGTAACCCTGAAGAGTAGAACTAAAGGGTTAAGTCTAAAATGTAGTTTAGTTGCCAAGCAACTCCTTTGCCTTCTGTATACAACACTGTGTTATCATTGCACTGTTCAGAGATAGGCACGAATGGCACAGTGAAGTGGGCCTGAGAAATGTAATCAGTTTCATGTCTTAGTCCTGCAAGCTTGGGTCTGGCAGTGGGAAGGAGTCACCATGCTGTGGACGTGACTCCATCCAGCCCGCAGTGACAGAAACAGTGCTCAGCTCTCAATCTTCCCCTCCTGTGCAGATGTTTACACACCAAAAGCTACTGTCACAAGAGGCAACTTGCTGACAGTGCAAGTTGGGGATGATTTCTGATAGAATGGACTTGCTATAGATGCTGCCCACATACAACATATGTGTGCTGCAACTACAGGTCAGCATGAAAGATAAGATATTAGAATATTAAGAGATACTTAGAGATGTAAGAGCTGATGATGCAAAGACTGAGAGCTGTAAAGGTACTGAGAACTATGACAAAGAGAGGTGCGGAAACAGTGACAAATTGGCTGTCAGCACATGAGGCTGGGAAGTTATGCTGTGCTTACTTTCCAGAAAAGAAGTTTCTGATGTCAGCTTTATTTTGAGTGAAAGGCAGAAAAAAAAATCCCAGTGAGATAAAAACAGGACGCTGTCTTTTATCATTTTTCTTGAGTCTCGTTGAAAATTTCTGATTTAACTACTATTGCCCTCATGCAGGTTCTGAAACACATGCCTAAATCTGTTAGAGGTAAAGCAGGCAATGTCATTAGAGAACTTATCTCAGGCTACCTTTGGCATCTTGAACTTAGTTACACATCAGCATCAGTGCATTTGTGAGAGTAAATCTTACACAGGCTATTTACTTCCACGAAGGTATCATAAAATGGAGCAAGTTATTGCTGTCTTAGATGAAATTATGGCAAAGAAATGAACAAACAAACCAACAAACAATCCCACAGCCCCAGATTTTTGAGAGAAATATACTTGACCTTCTTCTAAAGCACTGATATTTTTCAATTTCACATATCTTTTTTGTCCTATATACTCTATAATAACAACCCTCCAATGAAACCCCAAATTCTTCTTTCGCTTGAAGAAGCATATGAGGCCGTGCACAGCTACAGTAGGATTTCTGTATCTCCATACTGCATTACTGGGTAGAGGCACATAAGAGTCATTTCAACAGCTCTTGAAGCCAGTCAGGATCCTGTAAGGAGGCAGCTACACCTTCAGATCTGCCATGCTCAACCTTTTTTCAATGTAGTCGTTTACATTTAATTTTAAGCCTTGAATATCTCAAGTCTTACCAAATCAGCCTCTTAGAGGTTCAGTTGTTGGTGCCACTAAATCTGATTTACCACAAGTAGAAAAACTAGAGAAAAAGTTCATTTACTAGTATTTGGACTTATATAAAATTTAGAATTTTAATTTGTATAATCCTGTAGTATCTTACAAAACCAATAGAGACAGATAATTGCAGGAGACATTCATTTAGTGTAAAAAAGTCCATGTGATGCAAAGTTCTTGGACTTGATTCTCCTTTCAAAAATTACCTGTATAAGAACAGTGTATTTGAAAACCCAGGGCTTAAAGCTCTTTCCTTTAAGAGTGTAAATGTCTTAATAAAATCACAGAATCACAGAATCATTAAAGTTGGAAAAAGAACACTGAGATCATCTAGTTCAACCATCAGCCCATCCCCACCATGCCCACTAATCACGTCCCTCAGTGTCACATCTCTAAGTTTCTTGAACACTTCCAGGGACAGTGATTCCACCAACTCCATGGGCAGCCTGTGCCAGTGCATTACCATTCTTTCTGAAAAGAACTGTTTCCTGTTACCCAACCTGAACCTCTCCTGGTGCAACAACGTAAGGCCGTTACCTCTTGCCATGCTCAAGAGAAGAATGATTCTCCACAACTTTCAATTTAGGTATTTTTTATGGCTATAAGATTTTTATCAAAGAAAGAAGAGTGGTTCCTAATGAACTTCTCAGTCATTGCTCTGTGCTGGACATAGTTTGCTTCTCAAAATGATACCTTTCATAGGACACTCCTTTATGGGAAGTTCCAAAATTGGCTATAACCATGAGGAAGGCTAGGTTTGAAAACACTGGTGAACTGCATTTAAATGGGAAATATCATACAGTTTATGTGTTTTATCTAGAAGTCTTGAAGGCATTTCTCACATTCCTACAAGCTTGGGCTCAAAGCTAAAGATGACATCCTAAAAGAGTGAAGCTCCTTTTAAAATACAGCTACATTCTATTTCTATCATTTATATTCTGATACTTTATATTTTTTCATATAGTCGCTTTCCTGAAATACTGTGTGCTCTTCTCTCTCCCTACACAGCTGATAACTCCTGCTGCAACTTCTGAAGGAAGCACTTCTAGGGACTGAAGCAAATTAATGCCCATTGAAGAGCAGGGAAGATTGTTTGCAATGAGAAATGCAAGTGCAGAAATAGGAAGAGGCGTTTCTGGTACTCTGCTGGCATAAATTGGTGTCCTAGAATCATATTGTGACTTGGGTTGGAAGGAACTTCTCAGAATTACCTAGACCATCACCTTGCCTTGGGCAGGGACCTCTTTTTCTATACCAGGCTGCCCAAAGCCCAACTCAACCTTGCATACTTCCAGTGATGAGACATCCACAACTTCAGGGGGTTGGACTCAGGCCAAGGGCTCAGTGGGTTTTCCCAAGAGAGAGGCTGAGCATCTTTCTATTGGGAAAGTCTTCCAGTTCTCCAGTGCATGACAAACTCTTTATTTCTCCCATGTTTTCACATGGTGAATGCTTTTGTAAAAAAGCTAGGGAAGAGGAGGGCAGAAAGGTCCTGGGGCTGGTGAGCCATAGGTAGGAAATTCACCCAGCTCCCAGCACATGGATGTGGGACCTTAGCATCTGTCAGAAGGAACAAAGTTCCTTTCTAAGGACACATATACCTAGTTAAATAATAAACTTTTGTTACGTTCTTGCTTGTTGTCATACAGTCATTCCAATTACAGCGCTTTGGATGAGGCTTTATAGGCATCCTGTCTGCCATTTCAGTTATTCATACGGATTTTATTAATTGCTGTTCTATGAAGGTCAGAGGTTGAAAAGATACTGAGGTACATAATAATCCACATTCAACATCAGCAGAATACAGCTGCCAAGAGATGCTGGATCCAGCATGGATGTGGAGGTCATAGCTGTGCTATAGACATACTTGTGAAGTTACCTACGGAACAGTGAGAGGTTTTTCCTCTAAGAACAGTATCTGCCAGTGTGAGAAGACACCAATGTTCAATAATCAGGCCAGTTTTTACAGGTTTCCCAGGGAGTGACTGGGTTTCCGAGCTTCTGATCACATGTAAAATCATAACCCTTGATCTTGGGGAGGTAGCAAGCTGAAATAGCCTGCTGTCCTCTGACATTTTTCTTCCTCCAGCTTCAGAGGGCAACACCCTGCCTTGAACCTTAATTCTCCCGGGAGCTTTAATGGAAGGCAACATCCCGTGCTTATTACCCAGTGAAGAACAAACTGTTGCTGTGATCTGAAAGAATTTTGAATTGCTTAGGGATGTTTTCTGTTGCTGGCAACGAATGCTTCTAATATTGTGCTGCAGTCCCAGACTAAATCCTTTCCAGCATGCTATTCCTTGACTGACTTTCCTTTTAAAATTTCTTTTTAACATTGTTCTTTTAAAACATAAAAAATCTCCATGTTGAAATCTCCATGTTTAGATTTTAGATAATTTACATTGCACTGTATTGCAATGGTCTAGCATTATTGTGTTAGTTCAGCAGTAAATCTGGCAGCTCCAGGATATGGGAAACCATGGACATGATTTCTGATAACACACAGAAGCATTTCTTTCTTGTTGACCTTAATTTCCCTTTCCTTCCAGCAGAGCTGTGTGAAAAGGTTACTGTCATCAGTAAACGAATGCAGAAACTGGGCAAGAAGAGAAAGTGCTGTGGCCACACAGCAGTCTGCAGCTGCCTTTATTGTTTCTCCTATGTGCTTTGTCTTGTTCCTTAAGTGTCAGACATTGTGCTGGACTCTTGCCAGATATTCAGAGACTAAAATAATAACAGAAAGGTGTTCAAATCAGAAAAAAGCCTGTGTGGAAAAACAAGTGATACTAGCAGACATATGAATCTCAATTCATCGCTGCAGTCACCAGACTAGTGTCAGGGCTACAGAAAGTTTTCTGACATACAGCCAAGTCTACATCTGTCTTCTTCAGGAATTCCTGGTTCAACACAGACATTAGCACTATTAGCACTACCCTGTGTCCAGGGTAGACAGTATTTGGGCTCAGAGATTTCGTATGTTAACAGAAGAACTGATGTAATAATTTTCTCTGTGAATTTTGGCATGTGTGATGCTAATTAGATGCAAACTTTGTAAATATATATTTAAAAGATAACTTGATTGTAATCACCATCAGAGACATTCTTCATCAAGAAATTCATATTTTGTGGTTGTGAAACCAGAGAAAAACTAAGACACAGTTTCAGATTTCAGCTTTGCCAGGGATTTCCCATCCAACCTTAGCTGAGTTATTCACCCTCTTTTGCTGCCCCCATGACTTACAACCTCCCCCTGCATTCTGGATTCCCCAGTACAAGAGAAACGTGGACATCTTGGAAAGAGTCCAATAAAGCACCGTAAGGATGATGGAGCGTATTTCCTATAAAGAGAGGCTGAGAGAGCTGGGACTGCTCAGCCTGGAGAAAAAACTTATGAGAATTCCAACAATGCTATGAATACCTGAAGGGAAGGTGCAAAGAGGATGAAGCCAGGCTCTGCTCAGTGCTGCCCAGAGCCAGGACAAGAGGCACAGGAAGTTCTCTCTGAATGTCAGCTGTGCTGTGTGTGTGAGGGAGAACTGGCACAGGCTGCCCAAAGGCTGTGGGTTCTCCTCCTTGAGGATCTTCCAAAGCTGCCTGGACATGGCCCTGGGCACCCTGCTCTGGGTGCCCCTGCTGGAGAAGGGCTTGGGCCAGAGAGATCCAGAGGTCCCTGCCAGCCTCAGCCATCCCATGATGGCTGGTAATTCTGTGAAAATCTGCCATGCAGAGCAAAATACTGTTACAGTTTGTCACTGCAGTGACAAAACATTTTGTTGTGGTCTACCTATTCCAAATTTAAAATTCACATTTCAAAATCTTTCCAAAACATTTTATACCCCAAGTCAGGAAGACTTTTTTGCTACTCGTCGTCTAAATAAATACGTTTTCAATCTGTAAAACCAAGAATGTTCTGTTTCCAAGGTCCCAAAGATAATACAGGGTCATGAGAATTGCTTTACAGCTGGTTTCCAGGACCCTGTCAGTGACACATATCTTTTTAGTAATGTCAAAGTTTGACAATCAAGGTTTGAGGTAACCAAACAGTGCATCATCATAAAATCATAGAACGGTTTGGGTTGAAAGGGATTTTAAAGATCGCCTAGTTCCAATCCCCTGCCATGGACTGCAGGGGACTCTTCCACTATATAAGGCTGCTCAAAGCCCCATTGAAAATGATCTTGAGCACTTCCAGGAATGGGGCATCCACAGCTTCTCTGGGCAACCTGTTTCAGTGCCTCATCAGCTTTAAAGTGAAAAAAGTCTTCATTATATTGAATCTAAATCTACCCTCTTCTACTTTAAAACTGTAATCTTCTATCTCTTCACTTTGTGATGAAGAGTTCTTCCTCATCTTTTCTTGCACACCTCTTTTAGGTACTGGCAGGCCACACTGAGGTCTCCCTGGGCCTTTTCTTCTCCCAGCTGAACAACTCCAGAACTCAGCCTGTCTTCACAGATGAGGTGTTCCAGCTCTCTGATTACCCTTGTGACCCTCCTCTGGACTCCTTCCAATAAGTCTATGTCCTGTTCTGGGGTCTCAGAGCTGAATGCAGTATTGCAGGTGGGGTCTCAAGAGAACAAATTAGAGAGGGAATTACCTCCCTTTCCCTCTCTTTTGATGTAGCCCTGGATACAGCCTGCTTTCTGGGCTGCAAGTGTATAATGCTGTTTCACATTCAGTTTTTTACCCAAAAATACCCAAAGTCCTTCTCCTCAAGGCTACTCTGAATTCTCCCAACTCCCAGCTTGTATTGATGCTTGGGATTGCCCTGACCAGGGTGCAGAATCTTGAACCTGTCCTTGTTAAACTGAATGAAGTTCTCATGGTTCCCCTTCTCAGGAGACAAAGATGTCTTGTGGGAGTGTCAATGTTTTGCACAAGTTCAGGTAGCTGACATCACTTGCTCTTCCCTTACTCGCTGATGCTGCAACATAGAAGGGCGCCAGATTTGTCAGACATGATTTGCTCTTAGTGAAGACACCAGTTCCTTTAGGGCGCTCCGATGCATCTCATCAGATCTTGTGGACATTCAGGTTCCTCAGATGGTCATCCTGTTCCAGAAAACTGAAGAATTAGAGATGCTGTTTAGCCCAGAAAGGCAGCATGATGGCCTGATTTCTAATGGCAGAAGCCACCAGAAAGCCAACAATTCCTTCATTCTCATGTCAATGATTTCCAAGGAATTTAAAATGCAATTCAGAATATGTCCCCAGTTTCACTATTAAACAAGCTTACCTGGCTGCTGGCAGCTCAAGTGATTTCTTCCCTGCTGCTCTCACTAATCCCTGATGACGTTACTGCCCATTCCTTACACTGTGACGTAAACTAGGTAAGGAGTGAGCTCAACTAGTCACATACATCAGAATATATTCAGAGCCAGAGAGGAAGCTTACTGCTCCTACTGAGTCCTTGACAAAAATATGCCTTATGGGTCTGTCAAATTCTGAAGCAGATTTTCCTTGTTGGTGTTCAGAGTTGGTGGTCTCAGGGCAGGCAGGCTGGTACAAGCACAAGATGCACTCTGAGACTCGGTCCCGTCCTTGCAGACAGGGATTCTATGAACTCTCTCAAGCAAACCATGCATTAAACATTTCTCTTGCGGCTTTCCTGACAAGTAGGAGCGCGTGAAGTCGCAGCGATCGTCCAGCCACGCTTCCACCGCTTCCTACTCAGGAGAGGGGGGCAGCTGCGCTCCATGCTCCGCTCCGCGGCCGCTCTGCCTCCTCTCCCGGCCGCCGCCGCTGTCGCCTCCCGCGTGAGCGGGGCCGGGCGTGCGGGGCTCCCTCCCTTCCTCCCTTCCTTCCTCCCTTCCTTCCCCTGCCGCCGGGGCTCTCGGCCTGCCGGGGCCGGCTCCCAGATGCTCGGGCGGCAGGAAGCCCGCGTCCGGCCTGGCCCTGGGGATGGGATGAGTTTCAACAAGACCAAATGCCAGGTCCTGCACTTTGGTCACAAAAACCCCAGGCAACGCTACAGGCTTGGGGCAGAGTGGCTGGAAGACTGTATAAGGGAAATGGACCTGGGAGTATTTATTGATGCTTGTCTGAATATGAGCCAGCAGTGTGCCCAGGTGGCCAAGAAGGCCAGTGGCATCCTGGCTTGCATCAGAAACAGTGTTGCCAGCAGGAACAGGGAAGTGATTGTCCCCTGTACTCAGCTCTGATGAGGCCACACCTCCAGTACTGTGTCCAGTTTTGGGCCCATGGCTGCAAGAAAGACATTGAGGCCCTGGAACGGGTTCAAAGAAGGGCGACAAAGCTGGTGAGGGGTCTGGAGCACAGGCCTTATGAGGAGCGGCTGAAGGAGCTGGGATTGTTCAGTCTGGAGAAGAGGAGGCTCAGGGGAGACTTTATTGCTCTCTATAACTACCTGAAGGGAGGTTGTAGTGAGCTGAGGGGGCCTCTTCTCTCATGTAACTGGTGATAGGACTAGAGGGAATGGCTTCAAGCTGTGCCAGGGGAGATTCAGGCTCGTTAGGAAATACTACTTCCCTGAAAGAGTGGTCAGGCACTGGAATGGACTGCCCAGGGAGGTGGTGGAGTTAGTGACCCTGGAGGCGTTCAAGGAATGTTTGGACATTGTGATGAGGCATATGGTTTAGTGAGAGCTATTCGTGATGTTGTACTGGATGATCTTGAAGGTCTTTTACAACCTTGGTGATTCTATTCAACTCTTGGATCCAAAGAAAAGAGAGATGGCTGGGCAGACTGGCGCCCACATGGGTGTCAGGATTTTAAGTGGTCCCTGCTGTCTCTTCAGGTATCATACCTCTTGATCATCTCAGACACCAGAAATATTTTGTGATATTTTTAACTAGAGGATTTGATGGAGGGTTGGAGACATGTCAAAATTGATGATAGTATTTTCAGAGTTTTTTTTAATACATTTTGGCTTAAAACAAAGTCTTAAGAAAAGGACAAGAAAGCAATAAGTAGAAATAATTTTAGAACATTTTCACATTTGTACATTTTTAATACATGTACATTTGTACATTTTTAATACATTTTGAATAACATATATTGAACTCATTAAATACTTAGTTAATATTTTACCTTATTAATCAACTTCAGTTTCCAACTTGAGTTGAGAGGTGGAGGTGGAAACTGACTGCTCATGCGAGTCATAAAGAGTACTGAGTCCTCATCCTCTGAAAAGATCCATGTTCTAACCGAAACTGGCTGGAAAGACTTGCACTTAGAAAATTTTAACTTCAATTTTTCCTAGCTGTCTAAAAAGATCACACAGTACTTGCTTAAACAAAACATTTGAAAATGCAGTTGTCATCCATTCTATTTCTCCTGCAGCTGAACACTTTGTTTTTTTTATAATGAACGGTGACATTTGTTCATATCATGTGATTAAAAAGGATTCATCGCACATTAGAGCCCATAATCGCAGCCTATAGTCACAGTTTAACATTTCTCACTGGCATATCCTACTTGACCCTGCTTACTGCAGCAGTTCTATTATGCTGTCTAAAAGGACAAGAGGACTGAACTGAAACAAAAATGCAGGGGTGAACATTGCTTTCACACTCACAGCTATGTGTTCAGTACTATTATAGCTCCAGATGAATAGAAGAAATCTGGAGTCCGGCCAACACTGCTTAATAGAAATCTCCATCTTCCAAAAAAAATGTCCTGATGCATTTAAAGTAACTGGAATAACTAAAACAGTGAGCAAGAACCTTCTTTCACAGAAATACAGGACTCCACTCAAGACAACCAGATTTAAAGTGATATCAGCTTTATACTTCCTGCACTGTTTCATGGCATTTATTTTCTTTCTAGGAATGCTGGTAACATGTGCTGAGGATAAATATCAAAAGGTTGAAGAATACTGATTAGGGAGGCTTATCATAGGTAGAGTAGTGCTGGCATATTGCTTAGGAAATAAATCAAGATCAAAAGTTTACCAACATGGTTCAAATTCGTTACATATATTTTGCTGTTAACATCATAAAAATTGCTTTCATATTTCTAATGAGTGACAAAACAAGCCAAAATTCTTTGGTTTATTGTGTTTTTTTTTTTTTTTCCTGTATTCTTAATATTACAAGTTTTGCATATCAGAACAGTGTGAAAGCAAAAGGCAGCAAAGCACTGCCTGAAGATGAGTCAAATGAGAGCAAGCTGTGCTCGAGCTGAGATGCTGACAGGAGTGGGGACGCATCCCTTCCAGCCCTTTGGGCTGGGTGCATGGTGGTGTGGTGCCAGGGTGAGCTTCTCTTGTGTTTTGTCCCAGGGCTGAGGATTTGATGTGGACTGATCTTTTTTTTTAATGTCATCATTTAAGGAGTGCCCTAGAGAGCAGCAAGCCTGAATGAAAGCTCTTGGGTTGGTGCACAGTGTGCTTGGGGCCCCCTTGTCCTTGTAATCCCACTTCTGGGTCCTGCATGCATCTACCTGCACACATCCAAGCTACACACCCATGGCTGAGCTAATTTAATTCATCTCCTTAATTAAAGCTTCTCCAGCTTTGCTGAAACCCAGGTGTGCAATGATGGATTTCTTCTACCCAGCAGCAGCACTTTCTTCCAAGGGGAAAAATAATCCAGAATAATGAAAAAAATATGGATAAAGTGACCTACTTCTCCATTTTTAAACCCTCTTCCACCGTGCTCATAGCTCCTCTGTCAGTTGCTCATGTTGTCCTGTCACACCACAGACTCTGTCTGTTCCAGTGAACAGTTTTCTTCTCAAAATCAAGCTGGACTCAGGCTTTCCCCAGCTCTTCCATAGCCTTCAAACAATTAATGTGTACAAGGTCCTGTGCACAGAAAAACCACAGAACACCCTACAATCCAAAGTATTTTACATTTTCACTAGAAAAAAATTGCTCAGGTTTTCAAAACTTAACAAAATTTTCCCTTCATTCTTTTGAGGCTGATTATTCTGACTGGGCCTTTTTAGACATAAATATATATTTCATTTTATCTTCTAAAGTTCAGATTTTAGGGCTGTTGTACAGTGGATTTCTTTTCTCCCTGCACTGTGGCTGATGATGTACTGGCTTTCCACAGCCATCTGTGTCAACCACTTTCATGGTCCTGTTGCTTCTTGGCTCTCCTCTCTAGGTCTGGCCCCATGGATGTCCATCAGCCACCATTTCTTTCTTCTTGCAGTCATGCTTCTGAGCTCTAACCTGTGAAAAGAGTCTGGTGAGGGAATTGATGTGAGCATTTCTGCAGCTGTCAGTCTCTCTCCCCACAGAATGGGAGCTCTTCCTTATCTCCTCCCACCAAATCATATCATTGTAGAATCATAGGATTGTAGAATCAAAGAATCACAGAATGGCTTGGATTGGAAGGGATCTCAAAGATTGACTAGCTCTAACTCCCTGCCATGGACAGAGCTGCCACGCACCAGATCAGGCTGCCCAGCGACTCATCCAACCTGGCCTTGAACACCTCCGGGAATAGAGCATCCACAGGTTTTCTGAGCAGACTGTGCCAGTGCCTTGCCATCCTATCAGTGAAATTTTTTCCTCTGACATCTAATCTAAATCTCCTTTCTTTTAGTTTAAAACCATCACCCTTTTCCCAATCACTGTCTATCCAAATAAAAAGTTGACTTCTCTCCTGTTTCCTTCATGTGAAGCTTTTCATCTCCCAGGATCCCCAAGTCCTTCCTGTCAGGGCTGCTCTCAAGGTGTTCTTCTCCCAGGCTGTGTATATATCTGAGATTGCCCCAGCCCAAGTGCAACACTTTGCACTTGGTCCTGTTGAACCTCAGTCAGTTCACTCAAGCACACTTCTCAAGCCTGTCTAGGTCCTTCTGAATGACACCCCTTTCTTCTATGGTGTCGACTGCATCACTCAGTTGATGTAATCAACAAACTTGCTGAAGGTGCGCTCAATTCCATCACCTATGTCATTGACAAAGAATTTGAAGAGCACTGGTCCCAAGACAGATCCATGGGGTCATCACTCATCACCAGCCTCCATCTGAATATAGAACCATTAACAACAACCCTCTGCCTGTGACTTTCCAACCAATTCAACGTAGAAGTCCTGGTGATGAAAAATTTAACATGAGTCTGCAGTGTGCATTTGCAGTCTAGAAGACCAATGGTATCCTGGGTTCCACCAGGAAAGGGGTGGCCAGTTGGGTGATGGATGGGATTGTCCCTCTCTACTCTGTCCTTGTGAGGCGCCAGCTGGAGTACTGTGTCCAAGTTTGAGGTCTCCAACACAGGAAGGATGTGGAGTTTTTGGAGAGGGTCCAGAGGAGGGCCATGAGGATGATCCAAGGGCTAGAGTACCCTTCCTATGAAGTCAGGTTGAAAGAACTGGCTTTGTTCTGCCTGGAAAAGAGAAGGTTGCTGGGAGATTTCATTGTGGCCTTCCAGTATTTAAAGGGAGTTTATAAACATGAGGAAAATCAATTTTTTACATGGGTAGATAGTGATAAGCAAGGGGGAATGGTTTCAAATCAGAGGAATAGAGATTTAAATTAGATGTCGGGGGAAGTTCTTTTCTAAGAAAGTGGTGAGGTGCTGGAACAGGATACCCAAAGAAACTGTGGATGCCCCGTCTCTGGAGGTGTTCAAGACCAGGTTAGATGGGGCCCTGAGCAATCTGACCTAGTACTTGATCCAACAGCTGGCAGCTCTACCTGTGGCAGAGGGGTTGGAACTTGATGACCCTTGAGGTCCCTTCCAACCAAAGCCATTCTATGATCATATGTTTACATATTTACAACTTTTATATCTAGAAAACAAAGTACATGAGGCAAAAGAAAGACTTTGAGAGTTATTTGAGTCACTTAAACATGCTGGGAATGGGGATTCAACTCGTTTAAATTTAGACAAGAATAAAAATACGCTGTCTTAAAGTCAGTGGCAAGAGACAGTCGCTTCTGCATGTGTGTAATTCATCTGTTTTCCTTTGTCCCATACTGAGATCTGCGTGAAGAGCTGTACTCTAAAGCTGCTTATTCTCATAGTGAATGAGAAAGTAGCCAAGGAAAGATCCGATAGTAGAATCACAGAATTGGAATGTTCCAAATTGGAAGGGCTACAAAGAGGGTGAAGGGTCTGGAAGGCAAAGAAAAGCACGTAACGGGCAGCTGAGATCTCTGGGCTCGTTCAGCCCAGAGCAGAGGAGGCTGAAGGGAGACTTCATGGTAACCTGCAGCTACTCACAAGGAGGCTACTGCTCTCGGACACAGACTTTTATTTTTGTGTGGTCCTGTGTGGATTCAGGAGCTGGACTCAGTATGGTGGGTAAAGCTGTAATGACATTACTGTGCATCTTTAAGTAAAGAAAAATATCTGTAATCCAAGTATCTGGCTCTTCAGACCTGGAGCAGATGAGACAGAAACTATGTAGTTTGGAGTTTGAGACAATGTTTTTGCTGGAAAGAACCTACTCCTTAGTTTCACTGTGGAGCTCAAGGCACCAAACACCAAACAGCTCCAGGAGGGATCCCAACTGTATGCATGCTATTATTTTTTTGTGATTTTCTTGATGAAAAACACCTCCCAACAAGTCACGTTCTCCATAAATCTTAGAAGGAAACATGGACAGGCATCTGTTGGCCTGCAAATGTTACCTGCCATCAGCTTTCCTTCCTCCTCTCAGGCCCAGCCACCTTTCCCAGACTACCAGGACACAGTGTTGCCTCCCAAAACGTCTCCTTCCATACCAGGGGGAGTCAGCTGTTTCAGTCAGCCCTTCTTCAGGCCTTCTACCCACACAGCAGGATTGCATCTTCTCTCTGTCAGCTGAAAGGCCACAGGACTCCTCTGTTGTCCCAGGAGAGGAAATCCTACCTGTTGTTCTTGGATGGTATCTCAAGGAGGACCCATCGCTCTGATAGTGTGCCTTGCTCTGTGCTGAGCACTCAGAAACCCACGTGCCTGATGGCTACTGCTGGAGCAGGTTTATACTAGCACACCTCAAAGGTATCAGGAAGGCATCAGATTTGTCATCTATTTCTTGCTTCATCTTCCAAGTGCAGAAGATCTGTTGGGTCCCAAGGTGTCAGAGCCACAACAGTGGTACTTTACAACAGGAAACTCCCCAGGAGTGAGTTGCAGCCAGGAAAACAGTGACACTGAACTTACTCATGGCTATATTTTCAGTCTTCAAGTACCATCTGCAGATGGTGATCACAAGAGATGCCAGTCTGCGTTGCTGAAAAGAGGTTTTTTTTCCCTCAGATATTACGACAAGATTGATTTTAGATGTTGATGTCCATGTTTACACAAGAAGTATGGCAGTGAGCCCCAGAAAAAGTGTGGTGTTCCTATGTTTGTTGACTCAAAGCCTCACACAAGTGTGATGCTCTCTCAAGGAAGATACACTCTCCTAAATATCAGGTTGGATGTTAGGAAAAAATTCTTCTCAGTAAGAGTGGAGAGGCACAGGCTGCCCAGGGAGGTGGTGGAGTCACCATTCCTGGAGGCATTTGAGAAAGGTGTGGATAAGGCACTGAGGGACATGGATAGTGGGTGTGGTGTTGAGGGGCTGATAGTTGGACTGGATTATCTCAGTGGTCTTTCCAGCCTTTATGATTCTGAGATTCTATGAAACACATCCATGGGGAGACTTTGGGGAACTGCAATGCAAACCATAGAAGACCAACATCCAAACTCTGTTTTACCTTGAGGAGTTCCCATGCCCCAAGGCCACCAGCCTACGAGATTGCCTGGTGCCACATCTCGGGGAACAGGAGGGAAGACCAGCCTGAAAAGCTCCTGGCCAAGCAGGGGTAGCTCTCTCCTCTCTGGGAGGTGTCCTTGTTGGGCAGATGGCTGAAGGTTGTAATGTTGTGTCTGGAGTTAGTGAGGTCAGCTCAGCAGGTACATATGGGCTAGAAAGGTGGAAACATCTGCACTGAGGGACTTAGGGCAGACAGGGTCTCCTTCTGCACTCTGAAGCCCCACTTCATTTATCTCTGATCCGTCAGATAGGAAAAAAAAAAAGAAATGTGCAGTGTGAAATTCTAAATGTTTATTTTTGTTTGAATTTGTCTGGTTAGCACTGGCTCTTTCATGTCTGCTTCACTGTAGCACATCTGTGTTCCCCAAACCCAGCAGTAACAGCACACTATTCAGTGTACAAAAGAAGAAAGTCCATGCTTCAGTTATGTCAGCTTGGAACTGTTTGGATACATTACATGCTGAAATGGAAACTTGTAAAAAAGAGAGTTGAAACTGAATTACTCTTTCCCCCTTCGTTATTAGAAAAAAGGAATTATGAAATCGTTTGCTTGTTAAAACTAATATGCATTTAGTGTACTTCTTTTCAAGCTAACATGAAACTTTGTGAAACGTACATTGTTAACATGCCTGATTTTTCACAGAGTTAACAGAAATGTGGTTACATCAACCTTTCATTGTATGCGGTCTCAGTTATGCACGGCAGCCTTTGTTATGCACTGACCGTGAGCTCGCTCACGTGACCGTCTCAAACACCTCACACAATGGCATAAAAAGGCTCTCTTCTGGTCAGCAACACCAAATTTGGAGTAAAAAAGAAAGGAAAAGATTTCAAATGATTACCTTCATTTGCAAGAGGATGTATTTTAGTAGAAATAACTCTGATACATCATTTATCATTTTATAGAATCATAGAATCATAGAAGCGTTTGGGTTGGGAAGCATCTTTAAGATCATCTAGTTCCAATCCCCCATTTTATGTAATAATGCAATTTTAACTTAGAAGCTGACAACATCAGGTACTGTTCAAATAAGTGATTTTGATCACCCAAATTCCTACTTCAAAAGAAATCCATCATCAACTTCCACAGACAGTGATCTGCTGTCACTGTTGTAACTGTCACGAGTTAGAGAGATTTCTGTTTATCTGGGAACTTTTACAACACTTAGAAGTCTGAACAGTTGAAAATTATGTTGAAAATGAGTACAGGTAACAAATGAGTATTATATATAAGGTACATGCCTGCTGACACATACTGTTTATTTTCTGAGTATAATTGCTGAAGTTCTTCTGACCTAAGACATATGGAAATCAAACCTGGCAGATACTACAGCAATATATAGTCAATGGTGTTAATGTTCCCACCTGCAGAAAAAAAATGTAACTGATTTGCATCCTGGCTTGTATCTGCAAGAATGCAGCCAGCAGGAGCAGGGAGGGGATCATCCCTCTACAGCTGGCACTGGTGAAGTCACATCTTGAGTACTGTGTTCAGTTTTGGGCTCCTCACTATAAGAAAGACACTGAGGCCCTGTAGGGTGTCCTGAGAAGGGCAGTGAATCTGTGAAGGGTACGGAGAACAAGTCTTATGGGGAGCACTGAGGGAATAGGGATTGTTCAGTCTGGAAGAGGCTCAGGGCAGATACTGCTCTCTGCAACTGCCTGAAAGGAGGTTTTGGTGAGGTGGGGTTTGGCCTCTGCTCCCAGGTAACAGTGATAGGATGAGAAGTAATGGCCTTAAGTTGCACCAGGAGAGTATCAGGTTGGATCTTAGGAAACATTTCTCCTCAGAAAGAGTGGTGAGGCAGTGGCACAGGCTGCCCAGGGGGGTGGTGCAGTCACCATCCCTGCAGCTATTCAAGAAATGTGGAAATGTGGCACTGAGGGATGTGTTCAGTGGGCATGGTGGGGATGGGTTGATGGTTGCAGTAGATGATCTTAGTGGTGTTTGTTTTTTTTCAACTTTAATGATTTTATGATTTTCTAAGTGTTACAGTAACTGAGAAACATTATCACCATTGAGCTGTGCCCCAAAGCTCCCTGAGACCAACATCACCACTTTGATTTTCTGCAGCTACCTTTGGACCTTCCAGCACCTACCAGCAGCAGGTGACACAGCTGCCATGAGATGTCTGCTTGCAAATATTAGAATATGAGTAACATTTTTGTACTAAAGAAATACTGGCTTATATTGGGGGAAAATACAATTATAAGGCAAAATACTTAGTGTTAAAAGAATGTTACCTGTTAAAAAGAAAAGTTACTTGTCTCCAAGCAAGTTACATGTACTCAGAGATCACTAATGAACGTGAACCAATGAGAAATGCTGCTTGTATGACAATTTTCTATTGTGCCTTTTGCTGGATTCATGGATGTGGTCACCATAAACACCCCTTGTAACTAGCAAATGAGCAGAATCATGGCAGGAACAGACTTGTATTTCCTATCTGGCCAAATAAGCAAAGGCAATTTGAGGAATTTGCACTGCAGTTCAAATAAGAGCTCCCTGCTTCTCCCCTGTGGGATGCTTTGTTTTGCCAGGTTTCCAGTACTCTTAATCAAACATTTGGTAACTTACAGAAGGGGTCTGTTTCCTACACCCTTTGTTCATTGGTCTTACTTGAAGGCCTGTCTCTTGCACTGTTGCCACTAGCAGAGGTGAGGATTAGCCATTCCAGACTTAGAGTTGGAAAGCAGATGCATGATGCAGAACTTGGCCCCAGCAGGAGCTGTTTGCTGCTAGCCATGCTTGTGGAACATGTCAAAACTCTAGAAATCACAAAAGGCTATTTGGTTCTTGTATAATTTAAGGCAGCAGCATCACAGATGTTTCTCAAGAGGAGATGTGGGAAGTTTGGGTGGGCTAGAGGAGTGCAGAACATCTCCACAGATGTGCAACTCAGCAGCAGTTGCAAGTGAGCTCAACAAACCTTGGCCCTTGAGGCAGACAAAGCAGCTCAGGTTTTCCATCTGGAAGTCTTGCCATGGTTGACCAGAAAAATGCCAAGAACTGTAACTGTTTCTAATACGGTTTCCTGTCTAATGCTCCTTGCTCTGACTACAGAGGCTTCCTTCTGAGAAAAGCAGTCTTAGTGAGACTTTCCCAGCAAATGAGTATGCACGTGTGTCTGCCCTTGGCAAGGCATGCTCTCATGGTGAGAGCATATATCACAGAATCATTTGGATTGAAAGGGACCCTTGAAGGCCATCTAGCCCACCCCCTGCCATGAACATGGATACCTACAGCTCTATTAGGTGCTCAGAACTACATCCAGCCTGACAGTATCTCCAGGGACAGTGCACCTGCCACCTCTCTGGGTAACCTGTGCCAGTGCCTCACCACCCTTATTATAAAAACTTTTTCTTTAAATCCAGTCTAAATCTCCCCTCTTTTAGTTTGAACCCTTGTCCTATCATAGCAGATCCTTCTAAAGTCAGAATCCCTTCATCACTTCGTGTGTTCATAGGAACTCAAGATCTCTCTTTTGACCAAAAGCAGCTGCTCATGGACTGAAAACAATTTATGAAAAGTGTAATTTCATGCACTTGATCTCCCTTTCTGTACCAAAGGAAGTTTTTTATTCTCAGGTATTAAACACAATGCTGATGATAGCATTGGATTCTCTTTAATTTGACCCAATTATTTGGGTATCCTTGGATGGGCTTGCTCTTTCTACCCTAGCCAATTCTATGTTGTCTTTCTTAATGACAGACAGAAAAAAACCAGACCTTTCACAAAGTCCCAGCGAAGACTTGTTGTAGCCTGTAGTTTATCACAATCTCAATGTATGGAGCTGGTGAGGCTGTTTCAGCCTTTGATACTGTCTAAGCTTCTCTTCCTGAAACAATACGGTTGGATCTATTTATTCTTCTAGCAACAATTCAGCAAAGTGATACTCATGAACCAGAAATGTACTACAAAAGCTCATCTTCAAAATCTCCTCAAAGAAAAGATTCTGTAAGGCAGTTTAAGCCCTTAAAAGATTCCTAGTGCTCTCCTTGGTACCTGCTTTTTCTGATAGAGTTTAGGAACCTAAATGCTGATAGAGAATCACATAAAAATCTAAGTTTTATCAGAGCTTCCAGATCTGCATTCAAACAAGTCAGTTTATGACAAATTCCCTATTTCTCACATCACAGAACAGCAGGGACCTCTGGGTCCCTCTGCCCAACCTTGACCCAGGAAGGACACCCAGAGCAGGGTGCCCAGGGCCACGTCTAGGTGGCTTTGGCAGATCCCTAAGGAGGAGACCCCAGAGCCTCTGGGCAGCCTGTGCCAGTGCTTGTGTGCACTTCAAGGGTCTGCCAAAAACACAGTGGCTGGCAGGTTATGGACTTGCATAGGATGCTCTTTTATTTAGGTGATGTACTGAAGCTTAATTCACAGAGTTGTTTCTTGTGGTTTCTGGGATTTCACTGGTATGAGGAGTTAGCATGCTGCTTTGAGCCTCCTCTTCTCCAAAGAGCTTCCCTTATGGGATTCTCCACTGAAGCTGGAAGAGAAACCATTTTGCTTCACCATGAAGATGACACCAATACGAATGTTGTCCCTGAATATTAGCACTTTTTTTTTTTTAATGTGAAAATGAGTGGTGGACCATGTCTCTGGAGATGGAGTGGGATTTTGGTATAAGAAACAGATGCAAGATGCAATGAGGAGGGAAGGCTTTTAGGAATTATGGTTTTTTCAGAGGCAAAGAGGCCAATAGTTTGGCAGTGGTGGAGGACACCTTCATTTGTCCCAAGCTGGAAAGCTTCTTCTTCAACCAGAAGGGACTGCAGAAATTCTTAAGGCTAGAAATGCAAATACTACACTTACATTGCCTTGCATAATGAATACTGGAAGCAGAAAAGATCATCTTCAAGACTGCAGGGAGTATTTTGTTTACTCTGCAATCACACCAAGAAATAAAGTGTTGCATTGTAAACCAGTAAAGCACTTTGAGTGATTTGACACAAATGAAGTGACTGTGGTTTAAACTATACAGATGATAAGGATGTGCCTGTTCTTTTCTGAGAAAGAACATGGAGGTTTACTGTTTTATAAAACAGAATTTTAGCGCACAAAATAGAGGATTTGGAATTATTTAGCCACAAGTACCCGGGAGAAGGCTCATCCTTGAGGAGCCCTTCTGAGAGGAACTGAACCAGCCTGCTTGTGCTGGCAAGGCGTTCAGGTCAGAATAGGCCACCAAAGCATCATTTGGGTTTTTTCCCCTCCAACAACCTCAGCTCAAAAATGGAGCTGGTTCAGCACTAGGCCTTGTTCTTCTCCGATCTCTCAGACACAAATGCTGGCTGCCCTTTCTGGCATCACTCAGCCTTGTTGTCAGAGGCCTCCACCTCCTGCACACCTGTACCTGGCAGGCCGCAAGGAGGGAGGCCTGCTCTCAGTATTTGCCCTGATCTGATTAAACAATTGAAGTATTGCAGCTTCTCTCTGATATCTGATACACAATCCAATGATTTAAATGCATTGGAAATGTGCTGTGGCAGTTCTGCCACTGGCTTTACGCCATGAAGGCATCAGATTCCTACGAGAGAAAATACAGAAATTTCCTAGATGTATGAAATCAGTAATGGATTTGGAAACACTAAAACAGGTATCCTGAAAATACAACTAGCCATACAAAACACTTAAATATGTGTAATGTTTCCACATTCATTAATGACATACAGTAGAACCTGAGTTAAATCCTTTGAGACAGGCTATGCGGGAAGTATAAGCTTTGAAGGGATTGTCAGAGTAAAAACTAAATTGAACTCGTAAATCCTATTATCTGTTCAAATAGGATACAATCAACCTTTTCTGTTCTTTCTCCGTTTGCTCACTCTCCTTGTGAACTAACAGCTTATCCAGTCACAATTTAAATCCTTGGAGCTCCTCACAACACCAGCATCTCACGCAAATCTTTTCTGCTATTCTGCCTTTTAGAACTGCTTTGGGGAGAATGGAGCCTTTTGCAAACATAACATTAAATTATGCCCTATTGAAGGATAAGGAAGAGGTAGAATTATCATTACAGCTCCTTCTCTGTCCATGCTTCATTCAAAGGATCACAGAATGACTTTGGTTGGAATGGGCCTTAAAGATAATCTAGTCACAACCCCCTGCCATGAGCAGGGCTGCCATCCACCAGACAAGGCTGCCCAGACCCCTGTCCAACCTGTCCTTGAATGCCTCCACAGATGGAACATCCACAAATTCTCTGCTCAACCTGCTCCAGTGCCTCACCATTGAGTAAAGATTTTCCTCCTAACATCTAACCTAAATTTCCCTTCTTTTAGTTTAAAGCCATTTCCCCTTGTCCTATCACTACTAGACCATGTAAAAAGTCCATCCTCCTCCTGCCTAATAGCTTCCTTCCTGGAAGGTCATAGTTAGGTCTCCACATAGCTCTCTCTTCTCTAAGATGAACAAGCTCAACTCCTTCAACCTTCCTTCACAGGAAAGTTGCTCCAGCCCTTTGATGATCTTTGTGGCCTCTTCTGGACCGGCTCCAATAGCTCCACTCCCTTTATGTGTTCGGGGCCCCAGACCTGGATGCAGTACTCCACATGGGGCCTCATGGGGGCAGAGCAGAGGGGGACCTCTATCTCCCTGTTCCCATCTCTCTTTTGATGTATCCCAGGATACTGTTGGTCTTCTGGGCTGCAAGAGCACACTGCTGGCTCATGTCAGGCCAGAACTCCCAGGTCCTACTCCACAGGGCAGCTCTCAAAGAATTCTTCTCCCAGTCTGTAACACATATTTGGGATTATCCCAAATACTTGCACTTGACTTTCCTGAACCTCAGTAAGCTCTCATGGGCCACCTCTCAAGCCTGTTCAGGTCCCTCTGGAGAGCATCCCTTCCTTCTGTGGTGTCAACTGCACCAGTCAGCTTGGTGTCATCAGCAAACTTTCTGATGGTGCACTTGATCCCACTGTCAATGTCATCAATAAAGATGTTGGAAGAACACTGATCCCAAGATGGTCCCCTGGGGCACAACACTCATCACTGGCCCCCACCTGGACATAAAGCCATTGACAACAACTCTTTGGCTGCAAATATCCAACCAATCTTTATCCATTGAATAGTCCAGCTTTCAAACCCACCTCTCTCCAATTCAGTGATAAGAATGTGGTGCAGGACCATGCCAAAGGCCTTGCAGAAGTCCAGGTCGAAGACATCCTTTGTCCACTGATGCTGTCACTCCATCACAGAAGGTCACCAGGTTGGTCAGGAACAATCTGCCCTTGGTGAAGCCATAGTGGTTTTCTCAGATCGCTTCTTCATCTCACGTGTACCTTAACATCTCTTCCAGGAGGACCTGTTCATCATACTCCATCCTGCTTGCAACAGAAAGAACATGGATTTAACTGCCTTTCCTATCAGCAACTGACTGAAACAGGACAGTGAGTATTACAACAAGGAGGAACTTCATATACTAAAACAAAGTCTGCTAAAAAGGAAGTGCAGTGTATGTTTACTTCCACTCATGCCTTTGATCTTCCATCCCAAAGACACGTCTGACACCCTTTTATGATTGCCAGCTTTATGGGACACCTTTCCTGTTTTCCCACCTATTTACACAGCTTCTCAACAAGACAAAGTCATAGATAATAAGAAAACAAATTTTTCTGCATTATAGAATCATAGATTCACATAGTGAGCATTTTCAAGGCAATTAAGATTGTAATTGCCCTACAACCATGACTTTCTTTTCAGTAATTTATTCTTAGTTCAGCAATTACAACACCTAAGCTGCCTTCTTCTCATATACCCAAAATAACTGCACATTTATTTATATGAAAAAAAAACCAAAAAACCACAAATGACTTTTTGGAAGAATGCATGCATTTATCACACCAATCTGTATTTTCTATGCAATTTGCTCACCAATACCTACTCATTTTCCCAGTATCTTGAAGCTGTAACTTCACCTGTGAGTTATTCAACACCAGAGCTCCAACTGAGGAGATGCAGAGCACTTTCCAGGTGTATTTCTCAGTTGAGTTATGCCAGAGGTCTGTTACAGAGATGACCAGAACAGCCACATTGCTCCTGCATACATTCCTCTCAACTTGGAAAATGAAGGTGGGATTCAGATACATATCACTAGCTAGGGAGCTCTATGTAAGGCAGGACATGGCACATTTTTCTGTACAGCAATTTGTCAGGTAGCACCTTACACTCTGGCATGATTCTAGTCCAGCTACTGGCAATTCTCACTATATACATACATATTTGTTCTAATCATTACAAAATTAAATGCCTTTTGTTTTTCTTCTTCCAGAAAGAAGGCTTTTTATTGCATTTTGCATTATTGTTCAAATTTAGGAATTACAGGTATACATTCAGCCTTGACTCATTTTTTACTGCAGTACTTCAGTAGTTTACATTTGGTTGAATCACACTATGCCCAAGAAAAACATTACTGCTGGTGGTGGAATAGCTCCATCTTCTGGAATAAAACTTATTTTCTTGTCAACCATCTTTATGTTTCCAACTTGGATCCATATTTAAAAATTACTTTAAGTTATAACTTAAATATCCACTGATGGAAAGTGAATCCTGGATAGAAAATGTGAGGATTTCACAATAATAGTATGATTTCTAATAAAATTCAGGAATTATTCGTTATTTTCTAACCAAATTGAAAATGTAGATCCATTTTGAGTATACCACACTAAAAACTGATCTTATCATTTAAGGAATAGCCATTATCTGATTCTGAGAACAACAATTTAGTTTCTGTTTAAGACTAAACAATCAACATGCTCACATTTAACTCTAGTTCTGATTCAGGATACTTTAATTTTCACATTAAAAATATGTCATTTTACAAAAGTATGTTTGTGTTTAAACACTGTCCTAAATAGGGAGAGATGTTCCCCGGGGGTTGGTACGGGGGCCTGTCCTGTTCGATATTTTTATTGATGACCTGAACAAGGACACTGAGCGCTCTGTCAGTAAGTTTGCAGATGCCACCAAGTTGGCTGGAAGCGTCGATCTGCCTAGGGGTAGGAAGGCCATACAGAGGGATTTGGACAGGCTGGATAGCTGGGCTGAGGCCAACGGAATGAAGTTCAACAAGATCAAGTGTCAGGTCCCGCACTTTGGCTACAACAACTGCAGGCAACGCTACAGTCTTGGGGCAGAGTGGCTGGAAGACTGCATAGAAGAAATGAATCTCTGGGTAATGGTCAGTGATCAGCTGAACATGAACCAGTAGTGTGTCCAGGTGGCCAACAAAGCCAACAGCATCCTGGCTTGCATCCGAAACAGTGCAGCCAGCAGGAGCAAGGAGGGGATCGTCCATCTGTACTCAGCTCTGGTGAGGCTACACCTCGAGTGCTGCGTTCAGTAGAGAAGGCTTGGCGGATACCTTAATGCTCTCTACAATTACCTGAAAGGTGGTTGTGGTGAGATGGGGGTCGGCCTCTTCTCCCATGCAACTAGCAGTAGGAGCAGAGGGAATGGCCTCAAGTTGTGCCAGGGGAGATTCAGGTGGGATGTTAGGAAATACTTCTCAGAAAGAGTGGTCAGGTGCTGGAATAGGCTGCCCAGGGAGGTGGTGGAGTCACCGACCCTGAAGGTGTTCGAAAGACATTCAGATGTTGTACTAAGGGATGTGGTTTAGTGGGGGATAGTGGTAACAGGTGGACAGTTTGACTGGATGATCTTTTCCAACCTTAGTGATTCTATGATTGAATCTCACACTGAAGTACTTTAAATCTGAACTATGGAAAATACAAGTGATCCTCTCTTTTCATAGCATTTGAATGAAAGATTAAAATAAATATTTCACATTAAGCACAATGCATTTTAGCAGGTAAATGGTTTCTGTACTTAAAACTTAACTTATGATCAAGTCAGGTGTTCAACTGGAGCAGGCAGAACAAAATGGTGATAGTGATTCCTTATTTAACTTATTCTGTGTTACGTGGGCACATTCTATGGCTGTTGCTTCAAAAATAAACAAACAAACACCAAAAAACACCCTTAAGTTCTTATTGCACTCACAAAGGGAAGAGTACTGAAGTCAGAAGTGATCTACTGAGTGTTTCCCTGTGCTACTTCTTGATTTCACAGGAAGGACAAAGCCACCAGAAAGAAATGAAAAATAAAAGATATACATCTCCATCTACTTTTGAAACACTGGTATATCTAAAGTCAATACATATTCATGGACATACAGGAATAGTAAAAATTTAAATGAACTTGCTTTACAAAACAAAGCAACCGAAGCTTTATTTCTCTGTATAGAAAGATGAGTATCCAAGTGCATTCTTCTTAAGCTAAGGAAAACGATAAAGTCATGCAGCCCTTGCAAGAAATCAGCCCTAAGGTGGTATGTGTACACACACACACATATATGCACATATATATATATATGCACATACATACACAGACAGAAAATTTCCCCCTTTCATAAATGATTCTTCTCAACACACTTGAAGTCAGTTAAGAAAGCAAAACTAATGACTACTTTTTGTAGGAGAATATTTTACCACATTTTTTTTTCAGAACAATAGTAAAATCATTGCATGAGCCACCACAATGCTTGCATCAGTTCAACAAAAGCAAGGAACAAAACTTGAGCAGATCTGGAAATCAGATTCCTTATGCAGAATAAGCACAATGAAAGGATACAGAACATATGAAAGGCATTTTCTTCAAAAATTTATCAGCGTTCTGCAACATCTTATGTGTCATATGGCTTTTGTATGGAGGCATTAGTTAAGAGAATTTTCCCAGCCATTGTCAAGTACTGACTGTATTTAAGTACAGCAACACAAGAACAAACAAGTTCAAATTTAGTATACCATATTACTTTATGTAATACAGCATCAAAATTCATTTTGCTAAGGCTACAAAGGACAGATTTACAGTGATATGAGGTACCAGCATTTATGGTCAGAAAAGACAGAAAAGAATTATATAGCATTGTCATCAGACATTTTTCTCTTTTTCTTTTTTCCCCCGCTTTTTCCTTTGGATTTTTTTTTTTCTTTTGTCTCCCTTTTTTAAACAAAATACATGTCATGATGATCACATGCTTTAAGCTTATGTTCATTTATTTATATATGTATATATATATTATTTGTAGGGGCAATTGAGAGAGAGTCACAAATAAGGAAAGGACACTAAGGTTTTAATAAGGGCAACAAAAAAAAAAAGTTTTCACCAGAATAGATTCACATTACAGTACACCAATATTGACAGCATTCTCTTTTGTCTATTTTTGGTACATAAGATGGAATCTCTCTACATAACCTTATAAGGCTTCAGTAACTAAAAAGTAAAAAACCTATTAGTTTACAATTTATTTAAAAATTCTCAAAGACACAGCAAGTTCTAAACTTTAGTAGTGCTACCCATACACAACCATTCGGTTTAAGAACCCATTAAAAGAGAGTGTCCTTTCAAGGGAGCTTGCAACAGCAGAGTTGTGCAATATGGATGTCTCTTACTACGAGAAAAAAAATTACACATGGCACATTCTCATTCATATTTTGCAATGTAAAAAGTTACAAACATACCTAGTCAAATAAATAATAATAAAAAAAAAGAATCTGAAATGTGTTTGTTAGGTATCCTAGCATCACTACGCAGAATAATGGAAACTCACTCACAGACTATTTACATGTTAATACCCAGGTGAGGGTACACAATGCTACAAAACTCATAAAACAAAGGGTAAACTTGAAATGTTCTCCATAATAAAAGTCTAGCAGCATGACTATATCTAATGCTGTTTTTTTCTTGTCTGTTTTTGGAAGTTTGTTTTAATCTATGTCTTCATCCAGTTCATAATTGTCTTTTTCATAAATATCTTTTACTAAAAGAACCCGTACAAGCATATTTTCCAAAGTGTTGCGATCCAGTGAGGTGGAAGTGTACCAGACAGAACTATCTGAGGAGACAGAGCATTCTGGCTGCAAATAGAACATGTCCGTCCTCTGATTCAGATTCTGTGGGCTACAACGGAGAAAAATAAGGGGAATTAGGATAACAGTTTTACAGGATAAATTAATACATTAATATTTCTCGCATACTATGTTAACAAAACTCTACTTTTACCTTGACCTGCTACAAAATGAAGATTACTATGGAGAAATGCTATCTTGTTCATAGAGCTGTGCAGCCAGCCAGTCCTGCACCCTCAGGACTGCCCAAAGCAGATGCCTAGGTGTATGGGAACTGCTGAACCATCGCCTGAACCTCTGATTGATCACCTGAGGTGAGCAATGAGTCAGCCATGGGAACACAGGAGAAGGCAATTCACTTGTGCTGCTGGAAGGGGTGGAGCCTGGCTCTACCTCTCCTACACCCATTTAAGAGCTGACCACCAGTGGGAAAGGATCTCCTCTGGAGATCCCTCCTCTATAGAGTTTTGCAGTGAGCCCAGGACACAGGTAAGCTTTCGATCTGTTCTCTTTTTGTTATTATAATCTGGTTTGCCAAACTCTCTTGTTTATTTCATAATTATAGCATCTTTATATTCATTGACTATACACTAGGACTGAGCAAGAGTATATGAGACTGAAGGCTCTTCCAGTTTTGCAAAACTTTACAACTCTAGGACTTGCTAAAACAGAAAATATTTTCTGTTTCTGAAGACAGAGATTGGGCTTCCTTTGGAAATCAAGGACGGTAGTTCTGAGCTGCATGGAAGTGCAACAAGAAGCTAAACTCCCTCCTCCTCCTTTTATTTGAAGAGTTGGTCACTAAGTCTTAAAATTCCTTAATTCTCAATCCGTTATATCTTGCAGTTCATATACTTGCTAAATCCAACTCAGGCATATCTTCTAACCTACTAACAAATACTTTTATTTTGCCCATTTGGGCAAGAAAATATTTTTCAATCCTGCATACAGGTATTCACTCATGCTGTCTCTTCCATGAATACTGCGGACTTCAGAAATCAACTGTAAGTCATGTTACTTTGTTAAAACTATCAAGGTCATCTTCCCAGATTGGCAGATAAATACACAGGTGCTGCTTTTCACCCACTAGGGCAAATTTTGGTTTCTTCTGCTCTTACGTAAATCAGATTGTCAGATTAGAAGGCAGAATATGATGTCTTATTCTAATATTATTCTATAGTCTATAGAATATTATTCTAATAATAGTTAAACTATATTCAACTCCTTCCTACATTTTGGACAAGCCAGTATTTTTATAGGAACAACCAATGGTGTATTGCGTACAGCTGTGAATGAGAGGACTCTCACATTTCAGCTGCAACTGTCTACTGGTTGGCACATGTACTTCAAACAGCTGGCACTACCTCAAACTTTACAACAGTTCATATATACATACATTCATACATACAACACATTTCAAAATATTAAATACTTTAACAAAATTATTTCAAAGATGCAATGTACACATTGTAGAAGTGGAACCAGAAGAAACAGTCTGCTGCTCTAGGCAGCAGTAGTGACCAGCATCTGTAGGAAAGTGGGACTAGCTGACAAAATTTGCAATTTTTGACAGCTTCAAGGTAAAAATCAACTTATCTGCGCTATGTTTCAAACCCTAACAGGGTTCAAAATAAAAATTAATTTATGGTAAGCTGAAGTTATGGCAAATAGTGGTATGCATTTTGATACATTGGCTAAACACAGCCCTGTGAACAGCAAAAAATATGCAGCTATGCTTTCCATTTTGATACAGGAAATTGAGAACAGGGTTCAAGATTTCTGAAAAAAAATATCAGAAATTATTAGTTTCACAAACCCAAGGTCAAATCTCCCACTACCTTTACATTTTTGTTGCCCTTTTTTATATGTTTTAAAAAAAACCTGCTACTTAAATACATCAGTTATATATTCTATTTGCACCCCAGGTCAATTCCTCTTCACTCAAAGTGACTCAGGGAACAGAGTAAGATATTACTTCCCAGTAAAGGTTGGATCTTATACTTCATTTGATCTATTGTGCTGCATACACAATGTAATTTTTCTTCTCTTGTACCACTTGCCTATGTTCTACTTACACTTACACAGATTAAATTCCACTAAAATCAGTTGATGCAATGGCTGCTCAATATTGACAAAAAGAATATTTAAAAATAATATTTCTCATGAAATCCTGTTCTCAAACACTTACAAAACATTCAGCTGCTAAATTATTTTTTTGCAAGATCTTCCTAAATTTTCTTCTTAATGTATTAATACATTGTTAAATGCATTCATCTCGAAACCAATAGGAAGGAAACAAGCTATTTCTAAATGCAGAGTTAATTATGATTATATTTTTTCTTCTGCAAAATACCTTTAGATATGTTATCAAATTGGTTACCTTAAAAGTATCTATTTTTCAAATTTGTTATGACTTAATATGAAGCAAATCTTTTTCATACAATCAGAGAATTAAGGTTGGGAAAAACTTCTAAGATCATCCAAGTCTAAGTGTTCACCAATCAGTAATATTGCCCACTAGACCATGACCCTAAGTACCATCTACCCTTTCCTTAAACACCTCCAGGGACAATGATGCCACCACCACCTGCCTGAGCAGCCTGTGCCAATGCCTCACCACTCTGAGAGAAAAAAAAAAACGTTTCTAATATCCAACCTGAGCCTCCTCTTGTGCAACTTAACCTCCCGTAATATTCTGTTTCCCAGGAGAAGAGGCCAACCCCACCTTGCCCCAGCCTCCTTTCAGGCAGTTGTAGAGCATGATATGCCCTCCCCTGAGCCTCCTCTTCTCCACACAGAACGTTTCCCATTTCCTCAGCCACTCCCGCTAAGACTTGTGCTCCAGACCCTTCACAGCTTCGTTGCCACTCTTTGGACACATTCCAGGGACCAAATTTTCTCAACAAAACTCTTACTGGAGAGACACAGATGTCACAAACAAAATTCCAGTAGCAAAATCTACCAGATTCCTTGCTGGTAATTCTTAATTGGTAATTCTCTGCAGAATGCTTGGGAATTTTGTGTAAGAAATCATTCCCAGATAAAGCCCTTGACAGTACTCTGCTTCCACACTTTGTGCAGGTGTTGTCCAGTTACAAGACTGGAGATTACAGTGCTTTCATTTAAGAGATATTTTTTAGAAGAATTCAATATTTCCCTTTGCTTGAGCATATTTAATGCACCATCAAAACATTTCCTTTTTGTACCAGGTCTTCTCTAGAACTCTTCCTTTTTACCCAGTATCATACATACCTTTTAGACAGATAGCACTCAAACAGTTTCACAGGGCATCTAGTTGGATCAGATGTGTTTTCAATTTGTTCAAATACAGGTTCATCATCTTCATGTTTCCTTTTCCCAGTAGTAATTTTATCTTTAAGAAGAAAACCAACAACATCTAAGCCATAACAAAGTTACTTCACATTTTTCAGTAAATATCCCAAAGCAGACTGACTAAAATTCAACCTAAGCACTGCAACACAGTCATCACATCTACATTTATCTATGCACTGGAAACGTAACCCATAGCCACATCAGAGTCTCAGCGCGTAGCATGAAGACCAGAGGGCTGAAAGCGATCATTTAAAGCAGAGACACTGCATTCCCAACAATACACTCCCATTAAAGACCCAAGAGCCAAGAACTGAACTTTACGCAACAGCAGACCTCTGGCTCCTGGCAAGCTGCCCAGATGTCCCTCAGATGAGTGAAACGTGGATGTTCCTGCAATACTTATTTTGGAACTGTCATAGTACCTTCACTATCAGCTCTGCACAGGGAAGACACCTGATATCGAAGACAAGCTTTGCTTTCCATTGTTAGAGGATTTTTTTTCCACTGTCTAAAAACAGTGCCAAAAGAAAGTCTTAAGTGCTGTTCCACTGTTTTCAGACCAAAATACTTGGTGTTAAAGTAGAATAGAGTATTCAGAAGAGCAACTGGCGAATGTGATCCTAGCTGTTTGATCCTCCATAGATAATCCTCTTCCACTCGAGAGAATATTGATCCTTCAGAAAAAAATATCAGAGAAAGTATAATGGATTATCCCATAATCTGTCCAGATGTAATAGTAATAAAAGTTTCTGTTTGCTGTAAAATTTAGTAAAATGTTCTTGACAGAAGCCTGTCATATTTAATTATATGCCTATAACCCCTGAAAACCACCCTGTAAAGACACTGGACCCCACAGTTTCAGGAAAAAACAGACAACAGGAGATATGCAATTTCACAGATAACCTATTTCTTACATGCAATTCCCTCACATTATTACATAAAAGCAAATGTTCACGGGCCAATCTCTTAGTCCCTTCACAAAAAGCATATTTTTGAGTTTTCTTTATTCTGCTCAGGCAAGGCCTCTGCATAGGTACACCTTCTTTCTCACTGCTCATGGATATCTCACTTGGAAAGAACTTCCAGGCCATGTGGATGCCCGTAAACAGAATCCTCCTAAGCTATACAGATAAAAGACAATGTCAAGTAGAGAGAAGAAGTGCTGGTAAGGAAGAGCCCTCATTCACAAGTTTATGACAGAAATGGAAGAATGGATTCTGTTGTTTAGTGCCAAAATGGATTGGCTGGAAAAAATTTTCTAGTATACCACACTTCTGTTTTCTCTATGAATTGACAACACTCTTGAGCAAAATGTTCCAAGCAGACACTTCTCCCAGTCCAAGTAAGACTTAATAAGTTGCTCATCGGTCCAGCATTTACCTGGCTTACTCCCATTGGAGACTCAGTTGTGCAAAAATAAACTCAGCTCAGGCAAAATCAAGTAAAAAACCAGCCATTTCTGCTGATTTTCTCTCCTATTGAAGATCAGTAGTCAATTTAAAATAAACAGGTGGTGGCAAAAGTAACTCTTGCTGTGTGGATTACCAAGAAAAAATATTTATAGGTAATTGAACTCTTACATGAAATCTTTATGATGTTTAATCAATTACTACCACAACATATAAAATATTTCTATATAGCTACATGCTTAAGAAAATAAAGCTATTAGGAGATGAAAAACATACATGACCAAAAAGGAAATTACCATCTGGAAGTATGCTTGGTTGCCAACTTCTAAGGATTTTATTTAATTCTTGTTCAAATGTCTGGTAGATTGGATCAATAAATATGTTGTCTTTTCGATTACTTCCATATAAATACTATAGAAAAAAAGTAACAGACAACATTTAAACATCAGATTAGAACAATGTGCTACAGTGTTGTTTTTCAGCACAATCCTACTAAAAGCAGTATTTGAAGATACAATGAAATCCTGCTACTTACTGGAAAAGCTTTTAACTGCAATGCTGTAAATTTCTAACTAGATGTGAATCATAGATTAATTACAATCTAACAATTCTCTTTAAAATATTCCTGTATCCAACACTGTATCAGTGAATGAGGAGTCATTTAAATATAAATGTATATATTAATTTATCTTCTTCTACAGCTAGGTCATCAAAGAAAAGAAACATATAGCAAGAAACTGCCATTTATATGTGAAGACAAAAGCATCTGCAACAAGTCTGAACAAAAAACCCACTCCCATGTATTTGTAGTAATGACATCCAGCAGTGCAAGAAAAACGATAGGTTGATGTGAGGCACCTGCCTACTGTGCAGTCTATTTACCCTCACTCTCTTGACCTTACAGACAAACCTTCCCGAACCAGGAATTAATGGTGGAGGGCTACAATAGTATTTGATGTTATCCTCTCTGGAGACATTTCTAAGAAATGGAGGATTGGCTTCTTAACATTTCCACTTCAGTGTTATCTCTGAGTGAACAAGCCTGTTAGTGAGCACAATAAAAATGACAGACACAAGAAAACGTGCTCAGTTCTGGAAATGGCATCTATTTCTATCCACGTACTTGAAATAACATCACACAGCGCTCATTTTTACTGAACGGTTCAGCACATCTTGATTTTCCTATCTCTGCACTTCAGTTTTAAAAAGAGGAAAATTAATTAATACATTTCCAAGAAGCTTCCAGCACATCTTCACTGGGATGGGGAGCAGGCAGCACAGCTCCAAGCACATTCAAATACCTGATAAGCCCTACTGGCCTGAATTTTCCCAAATCACCCTCGTAATTAGACTCATTATTAAATTACACACTATTGTTTCATTAGCATTTTGCTGAGCATATGGAGGTATAGATTGTGGAGCAAAGGAAAAGGCAAGCAGCTGAAGAGGCTTCAACTCTCCCTCTCCCAGTGCACCCAGATCAATTTTCTTCCACTGCTGCAGACATGACAGACCCTCCCCCTCAATGCAATGTGCAAAAAATCAGCCTGTGCTGGAACAAAGAAGGAAGGCCACGATGCAGCAGGGCTGCCAGACAGGGTAACGCCTTGCTCTAGAGGAACCCTTTCCACTCAATGCTCACCTCATCATGCAACAACCTTTATTTTAGGCATGATATTTTTCAGGAATAGTACTTTGGGTTTACCAAAACCATTACTGAATCAATTCTGGCTGCAAGTGTAACAATTTCAGCTTCAAATGAACCTGAACTGAATATGGCTACTGGTTTCATTTGGGGACTATTTTGCTGAAAAAAGTTTTTTCGCGTGTTTCATTTAAGAAAAGTAATTATTGTACAAAGTCAGAAAGACAGCTTCGGGCTTGAAGGACTTCTGAGCACTTCCTCTGGGCTCTAAACCATGGCACATGCAGGAGGAAACACCTCAGCTTGAGCCAGGGCTTCACCACTGAGAGTGAGTGCAGTCTGATGCAGGAGAGAGCTCTTTTTCAAGTCCACATCTTCCACATTCCATTCCTTTGATTCCTTTGATTTCCTTCTATTTCTTTGACTTATTCATAAGTAAAATATCACTGGTCTTGGCATCATTTGATCTCTGAGCCCCTTTTGAGTTAAACAGAGCCAACACCCTTCATACAGCAACTGGCAATTTATCTCATTTTCAGGAGTACCTACATGGGAGCCGTCAGATGCTAAGAAAGGGTAGGAAAATACTGGAAGGCAATGAAGTTTTGTTGCATGTTGCAAAAACGACATCACATTTAGTGTACCACTATCTTGTTTCAATCTCTTTCCGAAGACACACAGTTTGCCTTTAGCACACAGGAGCTGGCTGCAACCCTTGACAGATCACATGCTTATATGTTTCTGCTCCTCATGCCTCTGTGAAATACAAACTCATCAGAACAGGGAAAATCTTCCTACCAGCCTGAATGCCAAGGCCATGAATGGGCCATCAACAGGCAATGAAATGAGGCCAGTAACACCACCTGAATTAAATACCAGACACTAAATACAAGCAATACTTAAAATAACATGAGTACAAAGTTCTTCCTTTAATGTTTCAGTGTTTGTGTGTGTGTGTTAAGGGTCCTTATATTTGCATAGTACCACACACACTGGTTCTGATGAAGCAAAAAATCAAATTTTATGTACCGTTAGTTTTCATGACAGACAAAATACACAGTGTCAAAGGCATGAAGAAAAAGGTGAAAAGAAAAAAAAATGCTATTAGTTAACGTCCATTTCCTAAATACAGAGCTCTCTCTCTCTGTTTATCAGCTCACTAAGACTGTTTTCAGTTCCACAGAAAGGCACAGAGACAGTAGATCATGCGAGTGCAGTGGCAGAAAGCTAGCTGAATTGAAACATGCTTTGTAGCAATACTGACTAAAATGCCAATGGATGCTCACTTCTCATATTTCAACCATGTGGAAAAATAACAGCCACCTCCTTAATTTTGTATATTCTTAATACAGAAAAGTTATTGGAGGTACTGATTTCTTTTCAAAAAGATTTTCATTAAAAGCAGAGCAGTAGTTTGTGAACATCTGGCTTTCCACATCCCATGCATTTTTTTGTCTTTTAAACAAAATTTTCCATTTGTCAGTTCTGAATATGGTTTATTTTATCTATGACTTTCCTTATGTACCAAAAATTAAAACATCCGCTGCTTAAAAGATAAACTAAAGAAAAGCTTTTTAAAATATCTAATGTTACTGCCTTCACATGCATCTAAACTGACTCCCTTTTGCTTTGAAATATGAAAGAATTGCAATTTGAGGGAGCTGGGGAATGGAAGGCAACAAATACAGCACAGTTTCCTACATTCTGGAAAAGAAAACTGTCTGTCCCCAGTTTTCAGTAAAGTAAGACTCTCAAAACAACACTTTAAATAGCTTGTTTCCACTATCTGCTAAGTAACAGAGTTAGTAAAACCTTTACACCTCATTCCTCATTTCATTCTTCTCTTATGTCAGCAACCAAAATGAAGTAGAGCATGGAAAACATCATTACAGATTACAAATTCCTTCTTTTAACCCAATGACACGCTTAAAATTGTAACAGCATACCAGCTTATATTTCAGTTTTCAAAATGGGTCTGTAAAGTCATCTATTATATAGATTTCTACAATGTCATTTATATAGCAGCCTGAGTTTCAGACCATAGGAGATATTAACAATATCTCCTAGCCTCCTCTCAAACAAATTCGCATTATCTCCATTCTCCCACTGAAATAGATTACACCCAAATCAGCAGCTCCACTTCCCATCTCTACAGCCTCTACTAACCTCCTGAATCCCAAGACACAGATAATAGATGCTGTCAGGTGCATAGTTCTCTCCATTAGGCCTTCGAATTTCGTTGACAAAATGGGCCAACCCATAGTTTAACTCAGCTGAAGTATGTGATAATAGATCTTCCTTTAATTTCACAGACTTTGCTGTAAAATAAAGAAAAAATGCTACATTATACAACAGTATTGTTACACAGCGGGGGTGGGATGGGGTATTTTTGGACTGGAGTGGGGCAAACTGGTTTGACATCCTCTACACTAACCAATGAATGAGTTGAAATGTATGTAATAAGTAGTTCAAATGTTAGGTCTGCATTAAAATAAACAAGGCTACCAGAGTAAAGTCCAATTAACCAAACGCAGACCCACTGCAGAACTTGGATTCATGCACAGCTGAGGATGACACAGAGAAGGCAGTAGCCCAAGATACTGAAGTGAACAGAGTGGCAGAGGGAGACCTTCAGGAAAAATGCAGCTTCCAAAGATCCAACAGCATAACACAATGGTGCTAAGACACACGTGGGAGCTGAAGGAGATCAAGAGTAGCAGAGTCCCTCTTCTTCCCCTCAATGTAAATAACTCTACATACAGAGGAGCTTGGCAGAAAGAGTAGCAAACCCCACAGGAGTGGAAGCCACACTACGCCAGATCTCCAAAGCCACATAATGCCAGACTCTGATGAAGATCTCTTCATCCTACAAAAAGTAGGATGCCTCTCCCTCGCAATTTAGAAGCTCAGAAAAAGTGCAAACTCTGAGAAGAGTTAGGATACAAGGAAAATCAGGATGCAAACAAACAAAAAAATAGAAATAGTCATGAGAAGTCAGAAGAGCTAGAAAAGCTTTGTCCTGGCTTGCACTAGATATAAAAGTCCCAGTGTGTTGAGTAAAGAAAATTCTTTTAGGAAAAAAAGAGCGTTGCAACTCTGTGGTAAAATAATCCTTGTTATTGTGGGAACTAATTTCTAATGTTTATTAGAAATTCTAGCTCAAAATCAGACAAGATCAACAATTCTCACTACCAAATAAAAAAAAAAGGATGCCAGATTTTTAGATATACTTACTTGATTTCAGTTCCTCTAATTCTGGAAGCTCTTCATCTAAATGCCGAGACTTTACCCAGTGCTTCCATGCATTCACACCATACGTGTATTTGAATGGAAAACTACATTCTGAGTTTTCAGAGCTATCATCATGTGATTGGTACTCTGACACTGCTCTCCTCTTCACTCCCTGCCATTGAAACAAAGTGCTTAATGCAACTTTAAGGCACATTCATTCTTAGAAGTTTTAGTATCAGCTTTGTGTCGTACACCAGGAACTCTGTATTTCCTGTTAGTTTTCATTCTAAATGAAAGAATACGGCTAATTTGTTTGCAATGTCTAAACTAAGATTTTTGACTAAAACTCTGGAGAAATTAGAGTCAAATTAAAAAGGACTTTTAAAAATATTTCATACAGCAGGTGCTATAGCTCCATTATAAGCTACAGTGACACCAACATTCTGCTATTTCCCTCTGAAATGAAACTGAGAGTTTTGTTCCGTGTAGAAAGTAGAGAAGCATAACTGAGAGCATAAGAAGTATATAAAACACAGTGGGTAAAATACTTGGGAATAGTTCTACCACTGTGTGTCTTCTATAGCAAAAATGGGATCAGAATTTAGAAACTGCACTCCTATTAAAGCTAACAGTTAACTGCAGCAGATACAGGACTTAACTATTTTAAGTATATCAATTTACAACAAGGAAGATTGGAAACCAGGTACTGGTAAGCAACTAAACATTTTAGAGCAATAAGAGAACTAAGAAAAACTGACATATTTTTGCCCACTTAAAATTTGTGAGATTTTAATAGCTTGATATCATTACCTTCTTTTTTGAACGAGGCCTTGGCTGCTCCTCATATTCTTCTCCAAAAACAGGAGGCAATAAAAACTCATTTTCTGTATCAAGCTCTTCAGTTGCTGAAAATACATTAAAAAAATAATTATTTTTAAACTCCTTTTAAATAATACTGGTTTGACAAAACAATTAATTATATCAGAGTGCATTAATATAAAGATTCTACACAAAAACACACAGATGAAATGTTAATTACAACTGGATTCTGGCAAGAGGGAATAAATGTATTTGTATCTTGAAGGTAAGGCAAAACCAGAGTGCTTTTTCTACATATGTTGCAAAGAATGCAGTGCTGAACATTTTCAAAAACCATCTCACATCACTAAGTCTGCATTTCTTCCCCCAGATCCTTACACAATTATTCCTGTCTGGGCAGGCTTTGATATGAAAATGTTTAAGTTATGGTGAAAATGTAAAGCCATGAATGAAAAAAATACAAAGTAGCTCAAGACAAGTACTTCGTTCATGGAACACCATCACTTGTATTCATTCTTTGTATTTTACACAGCAACTGTTCCTGTTTAAACATGTTGGAGCATCAACTCTTTCAGACAAACTGTTCTTCGTCCATATTTACAAAGGCAGAGGCCTAGCTTGTGACAGATGTTACAGAAATGTAGATAAACAGATAAATGCTATTTTGATATACTGCCATTTAATATTTCAGGCTTAGGATGAAGGACTATTACTTCAGACAACAAAGCAGAACAAAGAGATTTAATTCTCTGAGTTCTAAATTTAATTACTTTACTGAAGATACTTTACCTCTCACGTAACTATCAACGACTTCACTAAAAACAACTAAAAACAACACTCTTCTGAAGATTATTCCAATTTCATCACCTTGCTACTCAACACATCATTCGAAGTACTACCAAGTTTAAGGAGGAAAAATGGTCCGGATAAAATAGAACACATATGCAAAGATTTAAGAACTTAACCCCAGACTACTCACCGGTCTTTCTTTTGCTATCTAATATCAGAAGCACTTCAACAGAATTATCATACAATCACAGAACAGCTTGGGTTGGAAGAGACCTCAAAGATCATTTAGTTCCAACTCCTTGCCACAGGAAGGCACTACCATCAGGCCAGGTTGCCCAGGGCCCCATCCAACCCGGTCTTGAATACCTCAAGGATGGGACATCCACAACTTCTCAGCACCTTACCACTCTCTCAGTGAAAAATTTCCCACTGACATCTAATCTAAACCTGCCCTCCTTTAGTTTAAAATCATTTCCTCTTGTCCTATGCCTATCTAAAAAAACATTGATTTTCTCCCTGCTTATAAGCTTCCTTTAAGTACTGGAAGGCCACAATCTTTATAAACTAATATTGTTTACTATTCCACTTCAACTTCTTCCTTTTTTTTCCCCCACTTCTCATGTACCAAGTCCTGACTATGAAGAGGATTCACGAATACATATCTTGCTAGTAGTCAATCCTTTCTCCTAATCCCAAGAGACAACATTGAAATTAGATATGCAGCAAACTGAGCAACTCAGTCTGAGTGAGTAGTGTGGTTTTCTACAGCACAAGGAGATTTTCAACAGCAGATACAGAAGCTAACCAGGGAAGGTATGAGTTATCCACCTAAGAGAAGCTATGTCAAGAGAGGTTCTAACCATACCTGAGAATTTTTTTGGATCTCAGATTGATTAGGATACACTGAAAGGCAACAAAGACTATTTGCCTGCATTATGTAGAGAGCAGTAGAAACAGCCAAGAAGGGTTTCAAAGTAGGGATTTTCATGATATTTCAAATATTATCTTATTCAAATACGTCATATAATATCTATTTCATAGTATTTCACAATGTTTATTAAAATGACAGAAAAAATACCTCTTGGAAAGTCTATTTCAATATCGAGGTCAGGTTCGTATGGAACATCTGGCAAGCTTGTCTGTGCCTCCGTTTCGGAATTTAGTAGATTGGATTCAGCTATCACACCTGTAAATAAAATTAAATAAATTTAAAAGGAAAAATTCTTGTACTTTAACTAATGTGGAGTAGTAAAAAATGGGCAGATACAGAGAATTATAATCTTAGTGGTTCTAAAACTGCTTTTTCTGCTCATCACCATCCTTGTTTTTGTTGTTTTTAGGATATCAGATTTACTTCTTCAATCTAATTTCCCTAAACAAAAAAGATACTAGCTCATCTCTCCTTCATTAAGATGAATTTCAGCGTACAGAAAATCAAGTACCAGATAATCTGAATCACATCAACCAATCACGAAATACAAATTAGCTTGAAAAACGCAGCTATTTTTCTACATGATTTTGCCAGCAACAGAATGGACTTTTAAGTCTGTGAAACAGATCCTACAAAAGCAAACAAGGAAGGCAGGCTGATGAAAAACAAAAGCTTGACCTCATTACAACTTCTGGCAAGGATAGATTTCCTCAATTCTCTGAAAAAAGCAGGCATATAACTACTTCGACAATGTTGACAAGCAGAGTTGGGAAAGAGGGACAAATAGATGTGTGCACTGCAAAAACAGTTTTATAGGATACGCAGGATTTTTTAATCTTTGGCTGTAAAATTGTCCCAGAGAGAGTTCTCTCTTTTTAGGTGACCTTCTGGAATTAGAAAACTATTCCAACATCACCACCTCACTGATGTATAAGATAGTAATACATTAGCTGAAAGGGAATGACAAATGTAGACAAGGATTAATGAAGAGCCAGAGCAGCACTAGGTAATCTGGTTTTGTTGACCACAGTTCCACTTGTGAAATATATATTCCTCTAAGTTTTAGCAGCCCATGTGCAAAGTAAAATGTGCCCAATAAAGTATTACCACAAAGAGGCTAGGTCCCTGTTGTGCTCAGAGAAAGCTGTGTTCACACTTCTAAGACTCAGTACAGAAAACACTTCCCCTAAAGTTTTGACCGAGTTTCTGGAAGGAAGAGTGGTCTGGCTATGGCTTGTTTTGAGTTACACTCAGGAGAAAATGTGTGACAAGCAAGGAGTATGTTGCAGTTTTAAAAACAAAGCTATGGGTACAGCACATCTGAGTCACTCAGCAGACTTCAGAAAGTTTTCTGTATTTTAACTTTGCTAAAATGCTCTAAAATTACTTAAACAATTAGAATTTCAACTTAATGTAAGAGCTCAGTAATAGCACTGTTGTACAGAAAGAATCTTCCCTAACGTCTGAAAGTATTTCTTCCTATTCACACTCATCTCAGCACTCCAGAGAGCCAAAGACATGGTAACTAACTCACTGGTGGCATCAGAAACTTCTGCTTTTCCTTCATGTTCAGGCACCATCCCTGACAAGGTCAGCAGTTCCGTTTCCAGAGGATTTGAGGGAACTTTCCCCCTCAGGTCTTCTATTGCTGCAAAGATTTTCTCAGTGCTGTCCAGAGTAGTGGGCAAGAAAATGGGAACTGGCACCTGTGCAGACACAGAGGAGAGAATTAGAAAAAGAAATAACAGCTGCAACAAAGAGTCAACTGCAATCAATACAGGAACACTAACTCTACGCTCCTGTTCTAAAAGAGGGTTAAAACAAACTAACAACATAGCACTTCAATATGAGCTCAAAGAACTGATGACAGGTTAAATGATTCAGACCAGAAGGGAGAGCAGTAAAAGACACATAAGAAATACAACAAAATAAAGTGCGCATAGTAAAAGCAAAAAGGACTTTGGAGCTCTCCACCTCGATGTGACTGCAACACCAGACTAACAATCTGGACACATCAACATCCTGTCCTAGACTTGTTTATGAAATATGGAACTTCAGGAACTTAGGGTTTCTTTCTACTGTTTGGATAAGATTTGGTATGTAAAAGATAAAAAAAATCAACTTAAGAGTAATTTTCTCAGCGCAAGATTCTTTTCTTGTTTTTCTTCCTTTATCCTGCTCTGCCATCCCCCTCTAACACAGTTTACCCATTACAAACAAGAACAAACCTTCTTGTTTAATGCTTATACAGAAAACAAAAGCATCACCCAGAATTTTCCCTAACAAGTTCAGCAGCACGAGATTTTTACACTCAAAGAAGATAGAGGATAGATCCTAAAGAGCAATCAGGAAATTATGTGCCACTGTCAGATTTCTGATTCTAATTCAAAAAGCAGTGCAGTGGTATCCTTGCAGTCGTTCAGATGGAGCAGAACAGTCAGCAATACAAAAGCAGTCCCTTGCACGCATATGAATGGTCACCAGCATAAACATAAGGCTGAAGTTTCACTTACAGGAACAGGAATTGAAGTAGGAACAGGAACAGTTTGGCTATACATGTTCATAGGCACCGGGACGTAGATGGGTACAGGAATAGGCACTGGGACATACTCTTTTTTCCAATCATCTTCTATTAAAAGAAAAAAGGAAAAAGTAAACACTGCAGAAACTTAGGAATATTTTATACCTGCAGGTTAGGTGAAAAAGATCACTTATTTGCAATATCTTTCAATAAAGTAACAGTTAGAAAGAAGCCTGCAATGATGAAATTGGTGGTTCGAGCACAAGTCAGGAGTTACCTGTCTGACAGGATTTTGTCTGCATATGAGGTTTACAGTATGTGGCTTTTGTCATTGTCAAAGGCTTGCACAGAACAGCCTTGTTCTTCATCTCCCTGTTAGGGGTTGGGGAAGGTGGTGGTGCTGACCCCTGCAGACAAGCAAATAAGAGAATACGTTGTTGTTGCACTACACTGATTTCAACACAAAGTTTTTTAATTTAATGGATCAGTCGATACTCTCCATGCACAAGATACTAAAGAGGAAGCTCACAGCACTCAGCAGCACTATGTTTCTTTCTTTAATTGCAAGCTATTCTGCATTCTAGCAATGATCTGCCATTACCAGCAGTGTCACATAGCTGTGTTTGCTTAGTCTAGGCTAGCACTTCAATTCCTAGCATTCCAATTCACAACTTCTGCCACTTTTTTTTTTTCCTCAATTCCTTGTCTACATGAAAGTACAACTTAAACTATTTTATAATTTAACAATAACTTTAGCTGCACTATAAATAGCAAAACAAACTTTTGGCTCAAAGTCTGATCTCCTTAGGTAGGCCACGATCCAAAATCACCTACCAAAAAAACCCAGTATTTCTAAATAAAACATTGTTACACTCTTTACTATGCAAAGGATGAATGGCGAGCTCCCCCTGCTGCCTCCACAATAGCATCAACATACTTGAAAATAGCACATAACGCTCAAATGGTGTTCTTACAGTCAACAGGTAAAAATATTTTGCTCCAAATACATTTTTTGACCACCAGTACCAAGCCTGCCACTTTTATTTGATCATTAAGACTAGCCTCACATGTTCTCACACGGAAAGAATGTGAAGTCACAAGAATGGCAGGCAGCACACCTTCTAAAATGTGAACAAATAAAAACTATTTGTGATTCAGTTATCTGATGGCCCACCATTTTTTTTAAAGATATTAATATCATTGGAAGGTATTAAATCTGAAATACTGTTTTTAACATGATGGTGTAACATGCTATTAAATATGTCTCCAGTTACTCAAGCAATCTTATTTTGTGTTTAACATTATAAAATGCCACCAAAATACTTTCACTTAAGTCTAAGATTTAGCTTACAGCCTGTTTTCAGGTGAGACAAATTTTTCCACTGAGAAGTAGCAGCTATTGAGATCTTCTGTGTGAGAAAACAAAGCCAAGTTTTAACAAAAAACACTAAGCTTAATGTTCAAAATTATTACTAATAACGAGATTAGGAAGAAATTCTTTACTGTGGGGGTGGTGATGCACTGGAACAGGTTGCCCAGTGAGGTTGTGAATCCCTCTCCCTGGAGGCATTCAAGGCCAGGCTGGATGGGGCTGTGAGCAAGCTGGTCTACAGGGAGGTGTCTCTGCCTATAGCAGGGTGTTGGAACTAGATGATCTTAAAGGTCCCTTCCAACTCAAACCATTCTATAATTCTGTATTTATGACAAGCTGACAAAAACTGATGGACTCCAAAGGCAAGCTGCTGCCCCACTTAGCCCTCCTCCTGCAAGGAGCTCGCACTTCCCCTCTCAGCCACCAATCCGACCCTGCGCACCTGTATCTAACCGTTCTGCTCTCTGGAACTATAGTTCAAGAACTGAAGCTTTGTTTTCATCCTTTCAAAGCTGCAATACAACTTCATATTCCAACTGGCCAAGGAAATTCCCTTCCCTTTCTACACTCAATAAGCACATCTCATCAGTCTAAAGAAAGGAGATACACACATGGTTTGTGAACTAACTTCTAAGCAGTGGGTTCATGCAGACAGACAAAATACATGGCTGCTTTCTCCAAAAAATGTTGAAAAGAACATATGAACATTTAAAAAGTTAATTTCAGCTATTGATATATAAAGAGTAACAAAACCCAGTTATCAGTATCATTTTAAGATACTAATTTGTGGCATTTTTAATAGCATCACTTGAAGCCACCAGCAGCTCCATTTCAAATGCATCTAATTAGGTTATATACACATATAATATAGATGTACTTACTGTTATTTTTGTTCGGGGAGTTTGACAGCCCTGATCTAAAAATGCAAGAAAACATTTTTTTAGATTTCTTCTCCCTCTTTCAGTATCAGAACAAATGTCAACATGTATCACTGAGTACCATTAATTGAACAGTGCTGCTCAGCACTATCTGGCAGGTGAGAACTGAACTTAACACTTCGCACTCAGGCATACTTCTCACTACTCCAGCACTGATCCTTACACAAAGCCAAAAGTCAAATCAATGCTACAGTCAGCTGTAAGCAAAACTTGATTCAGAAGGCAAATACTAAAATATTCAAATATGAAAACAACCATACAAATAAGCCGTGATAATTAAATGAGAAGTTGATTTACTTGCATGCTAACATGTTATTTAGATTCCATATAAGCACACATTTTTCTCCCACCAGAAAACTAAAGGCACCTCTTGTCAACAAAACAAAAAAGCAACACATCGCCCATGCCTGGACACTTTCATTTTGTTTTATTTATAACTGCACTTATTTCCTTTTAATTCCAGGTGTGTATATCTGCTATCTGTGACCAAAATATGCTTTGAAGAGAAATGTTCCCACAGAGCAACTAATAACAAACTGGAGCACAATGAGAGTGGAAAACACTTGGCATTCCCATGACCAGAATGATGCATAACCTAAAGAGGTTTGCTTTCTATAAAAAGTCATCTTGAAAGAGTTCGATTACAGACAGCATTTCAACTCTCAAAAGAGCAACAAAATAAAGGTTAAGAAATACAGAGCAGATGAGTAAGTTATACCTTATGATCACATAAAAAGGGCGGTCTCTAACGCAAGCAAGTTTGTTACATCGAATAAATAACTGAAGCAGTTTTCAATCTTTGGTTTAAAACAAGTATTTTATTTCCGTTTAGCAGGCACAAAGCAGCACTTACCATATTGTAAGTTCTCCGGTCCTTTTTGGGTTGCCAGATTTGGTTCATTTTGCTGACAGTAGAAACGGAGCAAACAGTGCTGATCACAAAAGTGTTTCATTTCTCCACGCCACTGCACTTTCTCTCTGAGAGTTCCTTGTGACTTACAACAGTCACACCGTGCAGCCTTAATGCAAAAAAAAAAAAAAAAAAGATTTGGACATTTTAAGAAAAGACTTGTAAAAAAATTACATTTACTTTTTGAAAGCTTACGTTTTTAGAAGTACTAAAGCACTGTTACTGCTACACAGTTAATTCTCATTTGTGTAGGCCCTACAATATTTACACGACCCTCTAACCTGTGTAGACCAACACAGTCATCACTTCACTTTCAACTGTTTCCTGGGGCTTAATGCCTACAGTGAGTGTGCTGGTTCCACTTACACATTAAGTCCTTAAAAACTGTTCATTTCTATACGTTCAGAAGAAAAATAAAAATTGTACGCGATTGCTTTCATTAATTCCACTGAAACATTCTGCAAAACAGGAGCAGAAAGTAACTGAGATTCCTTCACGACTTGCTTGAACCCATGACACATGCTGTCTGTCCCCTTACCCCCCCCAGAGTTTTGTAGCTTTTTTTTTTTTGTTCTGCTTACGATTTAAACAGGATAGGACTAGAGGACTAGGACTAAGTAAGACTAGAGGGAATGGCCTCAAGTTGCTCCAGGGGAGTTTCAGGCTGGACGTTAGGAAATACTACTTTTCCGAAACTGTGTTCTTCTGCATTCCTAACTAAACACTGAAGAAATGTATGCTGCACCAGGCTGGAGGATAACTTCATGAGGCATCACTAATAAAGACATTTTTCTATTCAATTGGTTCTACTGAATTTAATCGGCCATGATATAATCTATCTGAACAGCACTAGCCCCATCTTCAGCAGGAAAGGGCTGTTTGCATTGCTCCTCCCCTTCGTATTTGCTTTCAACCTCCATCCCAAAGTGGTCTTTAAAACTAAGTGGAAAAAAATAAATGCTTTATGGATGCTTAGGAATCCAAAATAATTCAATCTAATAGTATAGCCAGGAGAGGAAGAGGGAAATTGTATGCAACACAAAACATTATTATGTAAAACCACAGACAACACTGGAGTTAGGCACATGGCTCTGATGGCTAAAAAAGTGGTCTAACTGTAGTTCTCTCAACTCCAAATGAGTGTCAACAGGCCAATAGCTTCACATTTAAAAACTAATTAAACCTGAATTCCTTCTCTGTACTTGACCAGTTCAGCCCCATTTCCTGGCAATGCGGGAAATTCAGATCTCAGTTGTCATTTTCAAATATTTAAAATGATAAAATGAGAGACTTGTTTCTAACAATATAAGAAGATTCAAGTATATTTCATTTATATATATATAAAATATACTTATTAATACATGTTTATTTGAAGGAAATATGTATGTTTTAATCTGTCTGGCAGCAATTCAAACAAATAAAGCAATTAAAGGTGCCACTGGAAGGGGAGGTGACACTTTTCCCTTTCTGTGGTGCAGGCACCAGCAGTAGTGCTCATGCACCTGCATGGTAGAAGGTCAGAGACCTGCAACACCCCATTCCTCCCTCACTTTGTTACATTTGTCACTTTGACTTTCTGCTGATGCTGAGCAGCAGCAGAATTTTGCAGCATAAGACGTTCTCAGAAGGACAAAAGAGCAAGTAAATTGCACTCATGGAAGTGAGAGTGTAAAGTGTTGCCAGAATATCCTAGGTTTATCAGTTAGGGAAATGGTGAATTTGCACCTTCAGTGCAAATGCATCTTTCCAAAGCCACCAAAAAGCTGAAATACTGGTGGGAAAAAATAAAATTATATAATTTACTTTAAAAAAAAAAAAAAAAAAAAAAACATTTCAAGCCCATCGAACAGTAATCATTAAGAATGACTGCTGACCCACACATGGAAAAGTCCACTTATCCTGAACTGCTGCACACAGCTTCACTAACAAAGCACCACTTCTCTGTTCTCTCTGTCCTATGAAGAAAAAAAGGTGCTAAATAATGTAAAATGCAGGAACTACTTGTAGTTTGTAGCTACTAATTGTTTTCTCCCCCCTCCTTTGTTTGCTCTTTCATTCAAGTTTTTGAATAAGCCAATTACTGTCTCTCAGTGGCTGCAACTATGGTATTTAGCTTCAAGATGGCAAATCACCATTCCTTAGCAAGCCCAATATTCCTCAGTGAGGATACTTTAGTTCTCATCTCTACGTTTAGTATGCTAATTCTAAATATTTACATAATGATTTCTGTAGTCAATACTATGAACTTCTTCATGCACTGAAGTTTCCTATACTATTTGCTTACTCTGTCAACTTCTTCGACAATGAAATTACTGAAAGGAAAACTGAATTCAGGATGTTCTGCTCTTTTCCTTCTATACCCTTTCCATTTCTTTTCATTTAGAACACTGACAACTGTACGTGAACTGAAACTCCCAAAATGCCTACTTTCAAGACCTTCTTTCTGTGCTCTATCCACACTTAACGCCTTCTCCACTCATGTCTGGTTTTTGGTACAATTCTTTCCCGAGGTCTGACTTCAACAAGTTCAAATTACCAGCACCAATCTAAAAATGTATAAATCAACACTGTTTGCCCCAGAGTTGGTTCAAAATCTAACATCTTACATGTAGAGCTCTTTAATTCTTCAGTGACCCATTCCCAATGTTCTCCAGTGACATGGACTGACACTCATTTGACATTATCTTAGCTATCTATTTTGAGCTACTCTGGTTCAATCTACATTAAGCAAGAAGCAAGAGGTGCTTCCAGAGAGTGACTGACTATAAGAGAAAGGAGATCAAGTGATCTAAAAGCGTACCTCATTGAAATTGAGATGCCTAACTATACAATGGTTGAATTTGGACAGGAGGAATTCCACAAGGTTGTCTTGTTGCCTTTACCATTCAGATTAATACTGGCTGCACTATTTCCAATCTTACAACGGTTGCCCATTATGGTATCTGCAGCTCACTAGCTATAATAATTTCGCTTGTGCTCCCCACTTTCACATTTAGTCTCAGGTACAGACCTCTGACCTCTACTGAATATGCAATTATTACCAAACACATTCAAGTCCAATCACTATTCCACTGTAGACCTGAATGATTTACATTTGCACTTCAGCTGTGGTACTTTCAGCAAAACATAAATTTCACAACATAAACTACAAGAAACAGACTTCCGCAGTTCTCTGCATACAGAATATTCTTTTTCAAAGGTACTTTCAGTTCTCTAGTATGAGAAACAACAAATGATCAATATCACCATCAAACAGGCTAAAATATTTATACTGACATCTGAAAAATGACAGAAATTATCATCCTAACTACAGCATGCAATTTGAGTTTACAAGATTAGCTCCCATTGTGATTAGAGCTTCCGGAGGACACCAGAAGTTTTAATTCTATTCTTAGAAGTGCACTGTACGCCATACTACAGAAACTTCCTCAGAATTTGGCACCAACTGATAATTTCAGCTGTCGTTCACCGGATGGTGATGGTTGAACTCTTCTTCAACATTTCAATCACGCAATATTAAGTTGAAGATTACTTCTAGATAAGTCTGATGCGCTTCTACCACTGATAACTTTTTCTAGCCTTCTCTGATGAGAACTTTGTCGCTTAGGGAAGCTCTCACATAACTAATTAAATATTTTCAAAAGTTAAGATGTTTTACAGATAATTATGTGAGAAAAATGTGTCCAGAAAAAAAAAAAATAGACAAAGAAGATGGAGACAAACACTTGTTTAATGAACACAGCGCTAATGTTAAAATATTACTAAGCTATTACTACTTATTTCTCTTCATGTACACATTTATTGCAACTCCAAAATAACACTAGACATTGCATAAATGAGACAAAGCTCATACACAGATATCTATTCTTTTAAGAAGTTAAGACAAAACAGCAAATGAAGTACAAGTTGAGGGAGGGATCTATATCTCATCTGTATTCCTGTATTTTAATCATTATTTACGTATGGTTAGGCAAGAATGTTCACTAACCATGTACTGAAAAACTCAACATATCTGGAGTGACTGTTATAAAAGAGGTGAAAGTTACCCACAAGAATGTAATGGAAAAAAGGACAATTCTAGCAAAATACACATACCAAACCGATTACAGGTCTTCTTTGTGTAGTAAATTCCAAACTCTTATAATCAGAACTGAATTAGGCAAAGACTAAGAAGTATTTGGGAAAAAAAAAATAAAAAATTAACCAACAGTTCCACTAGCAAGCACAAAAACATGTAACACTTCAGTATCCTCTAGAGTACCAAAAGTTAACTGTGCTTAAATTACCTTTCCAGAGCACGTCTGATTTTCCTGTACCAAAGTACCAACAGCATTTCTAAAGCACACTTTAATGGGCCAATTAAATTACTGCTTTATCCCATAGATCTGAAGGATAATTTGAAGTGTTTTCAAAAATCTGAATCACAGTACAAACTTCCATATCAGTTTACAGCATATGAAACTAGTTGGGTACACTCAACCCCAGACTATTATTTGTTGAATCCCTAAGAGATCTCTAAAGCATACAACAGCTTTATTAGATTCTCTATTAGAAGGCACTTTTTAAGCAGGGTCAAATTTTATCCCAAACCTCAAGTTTTAAGGTGTACTGATTAAGTATTATTGCATGGAATGACATTTTAGTACGTCTAAGAACTTTGCAGCCAAGGTTTTCACCCTGTTTTTGCACATGAGAGAGAAGATTCTGGTCTTCAGTAGTTTTCTTTCAGGAATTCCTACAAGGACGCTATGTACATAACTCAAAATGAAGACTTTACAATGTTGGGTGGTAACACTTCTGGAACATGCCATTCCAAAGTATCAGATACGTCTTCAGACTCAGTTCTATCATGGTAGGTAGATCATCTTGAATTACAGGACTAGAATCTAGCCCTCTAACAATTCTAGCTTTTTATTGCCTTTCAGGCTGTGCCAAGAGTCTTGGTAAGGTGATGAATTTTGTATCGTTTCTTTTTGCTACTGCATCCACAAGTGTTGTTCTTGGCTTGATATTATCAGCGTAGCTTTCCAGGATGTTCACACCAGAGATCAAATATTTTATCCACGTTTCTAATCACAGGTTAAATCCAGTCCAATCTCACCCTTCTTTCTTTCAAAAAATAAAACAGAACACTACTTAATGTGAATTCTTTGCTGATTGTGCTTCACAAGGTAATTAAACGTCCAGAGATTTAGAAATAGGTGCCATCACATTTGACTTAAACTTTTATTAGAAATCCATTTGGCCTTGCTTTTCCCCTTGCCATCATTTCCACTGTGAAATAATGTAAAATCAAAGGCCCTGCAGTTCATACTGTGGTAGAAGGGAAAAGGCAAAAGTGGAAACAAAAACAGGAAGACGAAGAACCACCAACCTAGTTTATCATCACTCAACTCAAGTTATCATCCAGCTGCTACTAACATTGTTTTCAACATCCTGAATACACATTTAAATAACTTTGACAAGAAAAATATGGTATCAGTTGAGGGGGAAAAATTGTGACTGTAAAGTACATAGTAGATTTTTTTCTGTACAAGACTTCCTTGCCAAATGAATCAATAAATCAGATGGTAGAAACTCTGCTCTAAGTTCTAACAAAACTCAAATGATGAAATTAATACATCTGCTTTTTGTGTAGCAAATGCTTTGCTGAAGTAAGCCATACTTGCTGCACAAGCCTTGAGATATCCTCACATGTGCATATTTGATTATTTTATTTTATTTTTTTTAACCTTCGGAGCTCTTTTCAAAAATTCTGAGTTACTTGCCTTGTAGTACCAGTCCTGAAATTTTTTACAGCACTCTTCACTGCAGAAATCTCTCACTACACCATCAAGTTCCTTAGTTGCTCCCTTTTTGCACAGCTGTGAGCAGTAATTACAAGTAACACATCTCAGTCCTAACCGTCTTGCAAAGTCTTGTTTATATAGCAGCTTGCAGCCTGAAAACAGATTTTAAACATTAGGAACAAAGTAATTTTGACAGAGAGATATCACAGTTAAGAGTTAAATATTGAAAACAATGGCTAACAATTGGGGCTTTAGAAAAATTCAGGTTGCATAATACACTGTATTTCGAGACATTTTTACCTGAAGATCTTTCCTGCACAACTCTGGTTTCATGTGATATCTGCATCTCTCACAAAACACTATGCTCGAATCTATGCTTATCAAATTCCTGAATAAACAGTCAGAAAAATTACATAATTTGTTTTTCAGACAGACCCCTGCAGAAACATTGTCTTGGAATGAAATTGTTCAGTTACATATTCTCAGAATGCTAGGTATCCAGACAATGACAAGCAGAAATTGTAAGCTAGGCAGCACTATGCACTAAAACATTTCCTATCTTCAAGTATCTTATTTCTATTAATACTTTCATTCATGTTAGCACAACAAACCACTTTGACAACTCATTCGTTTTTAAGAACACAAGATGATGATGTAAGAATTGAAGAGTTTCTTAAAAAAAAAAAAAAAGCAACTAGAAAGTAAACTATTACAAGTTCTGAGACTGTTAAGCTCTAAGTTTACAAATTCAATTTGTGTAAGATCTGTATTCAACGCATCTTACTTTTTGTGCTCACATTAGGCGGGTTGGTTTTTCTCATCTGCATTTGCTACGAAGTTGTAACTCTAAGGTCATCATAATGAGAACTACACTCTTCAATAATCTGATCCTCTCTCAAGCAAATTGGAAAAGATATTCTAAAGTACTAAATGCATTAAAAGATGAATACTGCAGCTATTACATAGCCTATTTGAGAACATAATGTATTGAAACTACCTCAAATCTGGTGTCTGTTCAAGTTGACGCTTAAATCTCCATAATTGTGCTAATGCACAATTGTCCACGCATTTCTAGAATTGTGCTACTTTTGCACAGGAGAACACTATGAGAATATGAAGAAACTGTCTATATTAAACACTGGAGGGACAAGATAACATCTACACAGATTACTAATCTAAGGCACTTCTCCTGTTTTTACGATCTCCCAAATATCAGAGTACCACTGAGACCAGAACTTAAATTTTCCAAGCACTTGCTCTGCTGAGGTATGCTGTCTACCACATGCAAACTTCTGTACTTCTGCTAAATAAGGAAATCCAATAAATAATATGTACTTCCTCTGGTATACAGAATATTGAAATATCATTTGAAATACTACTCAGTAATTTCAATTATCTGTCTTGTGCTGTTGTCTATTAGGGAAGAATTTGGTGTTCTGAATTTCACTGAATCAGATACCAATTTCAAAATCACTAAAAATGTGAATACAAGTGGAAACTGCTGCAGACAGCATTTTTCAAAGCAAAAAGTTACTGAGGAATTTTAACTTGCAATGCTACAAATTCTGCTAAAGAATTGAATTTGCTAGCAATGTCAAAGCAATAAAATTACAGAATACACTGTACATAATAACTGTGTTTTCAGTTGATTTTTTAAAGTTATAACTCAGATCCCACAACAACAGAACAAAGAATATAATTAACACACAATAAGCAGTGCAAAAGCCAAGAGCCAAAGTAAGCAATCATCCTTACAGTGTAACTAATCTGAAAGTTAAATACACTGCTCTGAAGGAAATTGTAATCCTGAAGGTTACCAGCATGTGCAATGACTTCAAAGTACTGGTTAAAACACAGAAAATTTCTTGCTAGTATCTCTGATGGCCGTATTTCTCATTACTGTATGTGGCATCAAAGTCTTACCATACTTTTTTTTTTTTGTCGCAGAGACAGCTCAGCACCACTTCTCTTCAGCTGAGCCTTCCAAGTGCCATTCATTGCAGCATCCACTTTTTAAGACTAAAGCTAGTAAAAGTACTCTACCACCAATCAGGTACACTAGCTGACTATACGGCCTACAAAATGGAAAAAATTTACATTTTTCTTGACTGCTAAATTATGGAGAGTAAAATTGAAGACGACACTGCTGTTACACTAGAGGAAAAAAGAAAATCAGGAAAGAAATTTTCCATTCTACAGTCAAGCATCACCATGACTGATGAAAAAATAATGAGTAGTGAAAACTAAATAGGGAGGGACAAAAGTTCTAAATTCAGCCCTCGAGAATAAAACTCTGAAAAACTTTTATTTATTTTTAAATCACTGACTGCAGGACTTCTTGACGAAGGACGCCTCTACGAAGGATAGAAAATCTATCTTCATAAAACTTCAGATGTTGATAGAAGATCGTTACATCTCTGAAGATTTCTACCACTGAAGCATAGGCTTGTCTTTCTGCATCATCATAAGCAAAATTCTTCAGGAAATTCAGTGCTTTTTTTTTTTGTTTGTTTTGTTTTGTTTTGTTTTGTTTTTGTTAATGTCTTTGTAATACTTAACACAATCCACTTATCAGGAAACTTTTGGTTGCTTCAAGCTCTCGTCGATTCCGACAAAGGGAAAACAAAATGCCTTTTTATAGCAACATAAAAGCTCTTTCTTTAGGACATATTTTAATTAGGCCCTTGGTATTCTGTGCATACCTAGAACGTAACTTTTTATTTTAAGGTTATGGTTCTGATTCAATTGTTAATATTTTCCTTGAATTATGGAAAAAAGTGTTCCCCTTTGGCAAAACAGGCTGAGTTCATTCGAACAACTTAATCTCCACAGTGAACAACAAAATCCCAAACTAACAGAGCGTAGCACCCACGCTACCTTTGAAGATGTGACCAAGAAGTGGGCCTTAACTGACAGACCATTGTGGATGAGAAAACAAAAGACACTAGTTGTCTGATATGTCCAGTATCAACACCAGAATCATACAGGTTTGGCCAACATTCCTGTTCTTGGAACTTGAGGTTCATGAATAAGCACTGCTTAATACAGCTGCTAGCCTCATCATTTTGAATGAAAAGGTACATGTAAATTCTAAACCATTCAGGATTTCTTCTGTAACACCAGGTACACCAGTTCAAACATGACTAGGTGGAAGCCTCTGGAGCTGTAAGCAATTCTAAGAGATTAGCTCTTAGTCATTTTAAGGAAAAATTTTGTGCAGGTCATTTGATTACAGCTATACAGGTAATTGATTATATTCTTCAGCAAGGTTTTAACACAGGACCTAACCTGTGTTAGAGTAACCTGAGACCAATACTCTATGAGAAATCACTTAAACAGCATTTTATGATGTCTCTCCAACTTGGAATTTGAACCAGAAATGAAAGAAGTTGCTAGTGTCTGCTAAATCAACATAAAATCATGGCTGCCAAACAAAATCCAGACCCAAATCCATCCTTTATTTAAACTCTAGACTTCAGTTTTCCACATCCAACTGGAAGGAGAATTAAGCATCTGAGCACGTACACCACAGCTTACTGGCAGGATGATACAGTAGTTCTTCCAAGCCTGCACCTCAGACAAGCTAAATGTCAACAGAGCTTCCTCAGATCTTTCAGATCCAGCCCTACAGAGTTATTCACTGCAGAAACATGCTTCACTGGCCTGCCTGCAGACTAACACAAGCAAGCTACCAATGACCTGGTCTGATTCTGCCAGTGGCAGCTACTTCAATTACTGCAAGTTGAGTACACCCACACATCAAGAAGCTGTGAAATAGAACTACTTCCAGAGTCTCCACCAGCCCCTTGTTATCTCAAAGAATAACATCTTTTATACAATGTAAATGTTCCACCCTAAAAGTAAATAGGTTTTTTTGTTTTGTTTTGTTTTTTACGACGCAAAGGCTGTACTTGATTACCTCTCCCTTCCTTCAAGCAACATAGCAGACTCACTGTTCTCTGCAAGAACTGCAACTGTTATCCATAACCACTTCATCTAGTTATGAACAGCAACAAACTTGCAATACCAGAAGTGAGGCCTCTGAAGCTGTGTTCCATCCATGTCATTATGCTGCCTTCCTCCGCCCCCTTCCTCTTTACTGATTTGTGTTCAATAGCCATCTTTTCCACACTCTTGTTTCTATCACCCCCATTCTCTGATTTCACAATAACCATCACCATCCTTATGAAAAGAGATGCAAAGCATCCAGCCTTGGGTCTTGCTGGAATTACCATTAAAATAGACTCCCTTCTGTCTGTGTAACAGGGAGATTGTGAATCCTGCTTCCTTCCATGTCTTCTGCTGAAGAACCTTTTATTACTTTACCATGCAAATACAGCTTACTTTCTAAATCTTCTAAACTTATCCTACTCAGTATTTCAGATCTTAAGTTCTTTTCTTTCTTCTCCTCCCTACCCCCAATTCAGTTACTCAGTTCCTGCTTGTTCTTAAAGCTTTCTAAATTTATTATTCTCTCAGGTTAATAAGAAGCATATTTATCAGCTTTCCTCCTTTTGTGCTTGTAATTTCAGCACCTTCAGTTGCCATCATCCCGTATTTGCAATAGTCAGTGTAGTCTTTGTATAAAGAATTGTTTGAAACCTCTGCAAAGACATAACAGAGGAATTAATACTGAAGAAAGCAAAGCTAATGAAGACTTGTCAAAGCACAGATAAGGTTTGACATTTCAATTTTATATTATTACCGTGTTAGAAATTAGCCCTACATGAACTAAAAATTTCAGATTCAGCATAACCTGTATGCAAAATTCAAACACTATCAATGTTCTCCTACAGATAGACAGAAGATAAACATAATAACCTCCTCTTTAGTGCATCTCTAGCACTCAACATTTTCAGCTGTAGGAACGCTGTGAGAAGTATCAAAATTCACAGTAATACGTACAGTAATATTCACAGTATTCACAGTAATACATAACTGTAAATACATATCCAGAAGATACATATACAACCAAGCTCTACTTGGAAACTACATCCACACAGCCAGATTCTTCCACTCACAGCATCCCACAAAAACTGACTCTTCAGCTTTTCTGCATGCATTTGTCTGGAAAACATGGATCTGTTTTCCCTCAGCACAGACAACAGCCTTCACTTGATGCTTCTGCAGTGAGACAGCCTATTAAATATTTCATAAGGGACTTTCCTGGTTTTAATATGTTCCTTTCTACCTTAACTTCCCCTTTCCTCCTTTAATCAGTGAAAGAATATCTTACAGTAACAGAAATTGTAATAGTCATCTGCAGCTCAAAAATGTAACACCAGACTACTAAATAAGAAAACGTGGCCTAAACAACTGCACTGTGCCAATCTCAGCTTGTTAACAAAAGCTGTCATAGCTCAATTTGATGTCAGGGACACTCCATAACAAATTTTGTTTGTAACTGTCAAAGCATATTGTACTCTCTCAGGAAAACGCAGGCACTTCAAAATCCCTCTGAAGATGGCTTCCATTTGTACTAACCAACCTGCTTTGTGGAAAAGCACTGTTTTCCCTCATTAGCAACACATCTCCTGTGTTAACAGATTTTTGAGAATGATAAATTCTACAGGATATTTAAGATATCCTGTTCTTTATTTGTTCCATTTTGACATGATATTCCAATTCATCAGTGAATAAATCCTCAAAAGAAAGCCACAAGGAAGCCAACACTTTGGGTTAGTTCCTAGAGAGATTCATCATGCATTGCCAAAGGATGCAGTCAAAAGCAAAAGCAAACTCTAACATAGCTGTCAAAGCTGAAAAGATGCCATATTTTAATACGGTAGGCCACTGTCAGAGCTGCAGTGCAGGAGATAACAGCTCTGTGAAGCACAAACCTGAAAGCTTGTCAAAGAAGATTATTATGCAAAGTAGTTAACTGGGATATAAAATTTTACACATACTAAAAAAATATCACTTTTTTCTGTCAATACAATGTATACTACTTACCAACCTATGATAACTTTATGAGGTCCCTTTGCAAAACAGCATGCAATTAGGAAGTTGCAACTAACAAAAAATGGTCATAAAAACTTGTGCTTTGTTACCAGATTTTCTATGCACAATTTCATACATCAGTATGAAATAAATAGCTGACAATGTAAACTTAATTTTGGTTGTAATTTCTTAACTAGTTATGAGATTTTCATATATAAGCATTTCTAGGTAGTTTAAAGCATCAGTATTTAGGCTCTTTTCAGTATCTGTAGCATTTGCACATAAATGTAAAAATCAACTAAGCATTTAATAACATATTTAACGAACTACTCTGCAGAAATGTCTGAAAAGATGCCAAGCTCAAATCCACAATTCTGTAACTAAGTAAGTATCTTTTCTAGACATACTAAGATTAGAACGCACAATCCTCAAATCCTCAATTTTTTTTCCACTTGTCAGCTCTGCAGTATTTTAAAAAGGGTTATATCCTATTTAGATGAAATGATAAATCTTGCAGAATCCTGGACTTAGATGCACATAATTCCCAGAAACAAAGTAGCATACTATCAACTTTATTGTATTGTTGTTGGTTATCTAGTTGAGCTTTACCTATATTACCCATTTGAAAAGAACTTTGAAGCACTGAATAACTGAGTTACTTGACAGCTTATTGACCCTTATTCAAGAAGCAGACTATTGCATGTGAATCAGCGTTACTAAAATTAATACTATACATTATTGAAATGTCTGTGTTATTTAAATCACAGCACTTAGATCTATGGAGAACATGAATTATATGCCAAATAAGTCTATGAAGAAGAAAGTGAGGGAGACGCTCATTATAAAATATTTCCTTTGCTGGACTGCCAAAGACTGACTTCCTCTTTAAGATCTGTAGAAAGGATCCCATCTTCAATTGCCTATCATGTGACTATACACATACAAAAATTCACAAAGACCTTAGATCATCCTGTTTTGTTTTAGCATATATCTCATTTAATTTAGATAATGCTATTTTGGTACACCTCCCTAATGGCAAAACACTAGGATAATTTAATTCCAAAAAGACAGATTAAACTCTTTCAACAGGTCAGTTCAAGGTTGCTCATCTTCCGCGCAGCATATGAACTTTGGACAGAACCAGAGAAAGTATACTGTCCACCACAGAAGATTAAAAACCACCTTTAGCATGAATAATAGGTTAGCTCTAATTATACCTTATTGCAATGGAAGTTTCAGCTGTTTGCTGCACATATTTTCAAGCATCTCAAAAGATGAATTACGAAACAGAGTTGGAATCAAGCTGCAGAGAAACACTGATCCCAGAGACATCATAGAATCACAGAAACATAGAATGGTCTGGGTTGAAAAGGACCTTAAAGACCACCTAGTTTCAACTCCCCTGCTATGTTGGCAGGGGTTGCCAACCCTGCCTAGAGCCCAGGCTGCCCAGAGCCACATCCAGCCTGGCCTTGAATGCCTCCAAGGATTGGGGCATCCACAACCTCCTTGGGCAACTTGTTACAGTGTGTCACCACCCTCTGAGTGGAAATCTTCCTCCTTATATCTAACCTAAATCTCCCCTGTCTCAGTTTAAAACCATTCCCCCTTGTCCTATCACTATCCATCCTCGTAAACAGCCGTTCCCCCTTCTGTTTATATGCTTCCTTCAAGTACTGGAAGGCCACAGTGAGGTCCCCCTGGAGCCCTCTTCTCCAAGCTAAACAAGCCCAGTTCCCTCAACCTTTCCTCATAGGAGAGGAGCTCCAGCCCTCTGATCATCTTAGTGGCCCTCCTCTGGACCCGCTCCAAGAGCTCCACGTCCTTCCTGTACTGGGGGCCCCAGGCCTGGATGCAGTACTGCAGATGGGGCCTCACAAGAGCTGAGTACAGGACAATCACCTCCCTCTCCTGCTGATCACCCCTTTTTTAATGCAGCCCAGAACACAGTTGGCCTTCTGGGCTGCAACCGCACACTGCTCGCTCATGTCCATTTTCTCATCTACTCGGACCCCCAAGTCCTTCTCTGCAGAGCTGCTCTCCACATCTTGCCCCAATTTGTACAAACACGTGGGATTGCCCCGACCCAAGTGCAGCACCCTGCACTTTGCCTTGTTGAACCTCATTAAGTTCTCATGGGCCCACTCTCCAGCCTGTCCAGGTCTCTCTGGATGGCTTCCCTTCCTCCCAGCTTGATGTCATCTGCAAACTTGCTGAGGGTGGACTCGATGCCATTGTCTATGTCACTGATGAAGATGTTGAAGAGCACTGGTCCCAGGACCAACCCCTGAGGAACACCGCTTGTGACCGGCCTTCCCGACACAGAACCCTTGATCACAACCCTTTGGCTGCGTCCAGCCAGCCAATTCCTAATCCATCAAACAGTCCGTCCTTCAAATCCACACCTTTCCAATTTAGAGAGAAGGATGTGGTGAGGGATCGTGTCAAAGGCCTTGCAGAAGCCCAGGTAGATGACATCCACCACCCTTCCCCCATCTGCCGAAGCCGTCATTCCATCATAGAAGGCTACCAGATTGGTCAGGCATGATCTGCCCTCAATGAAGCCACGCTGGCTGTCCCAAATCACTTCTTTATCTCATACGTGCCTTAACATAGTTCGTAGGAGGATCTGCTCCGTGATCTTCCCAGGCACAGAAGCGAGGTTCACCAGCCTGTAGTTCCCCGGGCAGTTCCCATTCTTAAACTGGAAGTAACGTTTTCCTTTTTCCAGTCACTGGGGACTTCACTGGACAGCCATGATTTTTCAAATATGATAGAGAGTGGCTCGACAACCACATCAGCCATCTCTTTCAGAACCCTAGGATGGATATCATCCGGCCCCATGGACTTACACATGTTCAATTTCATGAGGAGGACTCAGACTTGTTTCAGTGTTACAGTGGGACAGAAACCACTCCCCACACCCTCACCTAGAGGCTCATGGTCCTGGCAGACACAGGAAGCCTGACCACCCGTGCAGACTGAGGCAAAGCACTCATTGAGTACCTCAGCTTTTTCTACATCTGAGGAAGCCAGCTCCCCATTACCTTTTCTCAGAGGGGCAACACTCTCCTTGGCCAGTCTCCTCCTGCCTACGTACCTGTAGAACCTGCTGTTATCTTTCACATTCCTCACCAAGTTCAGCTCCATCTGTGCCCTGGCTTTCCTAATCCTCTCTCTACACAGGTGGACATCAGCCCTGTATTCCTCTCAGGCTACACAATCCTGCTTCTGCTTCTTGTACATTTTGCTCTTTTCTCTCAGTTTAAGCTTGCAGATCCTTGCACAGCCCCAACGGTTGCCTGCCTCCCCTTGTGGGATAAAGAGCTGTTGTGCTCTCAGAAGGATGTGCTCAAAGAACTGCCAGTTCTGTTCTGTACCTATGCCCTTAAGAACAGTTTCCCAGGGGATTGTGGGTTGAATGTGGTGCCAGAGTTTACCCATTTTGTAAGTGCGTAGAAATAAAGAAATGCGTGCATGTGTAAAAAAACCTCAGGTCTGAAAAAATACAAGCAGAGAATGATGGCACTTTCAGCATTCTACTAGGTAGGCATCAGCAGTCAAGTGATATTTGTGGTTTCCCATGAGTTTGCTTGAAGATGAATAAGCACTCTTAAGGGAATTTCAACATCATCTGTTTAGCTTCTTCTGATTTTACTTAGAGGCTTTTCTTCTACAAACATAGGTTTGAAATTGGCCAGAATTTTCCTGTTAAGAGTTTGATTTCTTCAAAAAAGGCAGTATCTTTTGTGACTTTGGTATTTCTTCTCAAATCGTAACACAGCATCTTCTGATGAAGAATAACTATATGCTCACTGAAATCATCTTTGCTGCTGGAGTTTCTTGAACAGTTTGCAATAACAAAACTAGCATGGGCAACCTTTTTCATGACCTCACTAGTCTCTCACTGAAAAATCTCCCCATTATCTAACCTAAATCTCCTATTTTTTGTTTAAAGTCATTCTCCCTTGTCCTGTCACTACCTACTTGTGTAAAAAGTTGGTTTCTCTCCTGTTTATGAGCTCCCTTTAAGTACTGGAAGGCCACAATGAGGTCTCTTCACCTCCCCAGCCTTCTCTTCCCCAGGCTGAACAAGCCCAGCTCCCTCAGCCTGTCTTCATAGGGGAGGTGCCCTAGCCCTCTGATCACCTTTGTGGCCCTCCTCTGGACCTGTTTCAATTGCTCCACAATTTTCTTGTGCTGGGGGCCCCAGATTTGGACACAGTACTCCAGATGAGGCCTCATGAGAGCAGAGTAGATGGGGACAATCCCCTTCCTCTCCCTTCCTGACCACTCCCTTCTGATGCAGCCCAGGATGCTGCTGGCCTTCTGGGCTGCAAGCGCACACCACTGGCTCATGCTCAGCATTTTGTCCACCACAATAACCTAGTTCTTCTCCACAGGGCTGCTCTCAGTAAGTTCTTCTCCGAGTCTGTACACATACCTGGGATTGCTCCAACCCAAGTGCAACAGTCTGCACTTGGCCTTGTCGAATCTCATTAGATTGACATGGGCCCACTTCTCAAGCCTGTCCAGGTCTTTCTGGATGGCTTCCCTTCTTTCTGTTGCATCAACCACACCTCTCAGTTTGGCAATGTCTGCAAATTTTTGAGGGTGCATTAGATCCCATGGTCTGTGTAATTGATAAAGATGTTAAAGAGCACATGCCCCAAACGGACCCCCTGGGGGTGCCACTTGTCACCAGGCTCCACTTGGACATATAGCCACTGACCACCATCCTCTGGTAAATAACTAGTTTTCCTACAGAAATCAGGGTGTACTTAGTGGTGCTTTTTACTACATTATCTCTGTTATTCAGTGGTTCTGATAGCCACACCAAGCCAATAAACTCTGTTTTAATGGTAACATTTGATGTATTTGCCCTCAAAGATCATCTCTGCTCTCCAGATGGTAGTCCACCATATGCAGATTCAGGACCAAGACTAAGTCTTCCAACAATTGACTCCCTGCATCCAGTAACTGTATTTATGCAGAAGAGAATGCGTCATTCCTTCCCCAAATTTTCCAATAGGAAATACAAATCCCTACTCATTCTAAGCCTCCTCATAAAAAAATGTCTCTATAGAAGTAGTAATGTTGTACAGTTTGGCATTATAAATCTTACTGACTTCATTGTGACAGTTGCTGGGATTTCAAATTAGGAATTCCAAAGAGTCCACAGTTATGCTAGTGTATTCTGTAATTTACAGGCTCAAAGAAAGTTGCTCTCATATTTGAGTGTATTCTGTTGAATTGTTATTCACAGAAACAATTTCTAGCTAGGTGTTATTGAGTGTTGCAATATAGTGTGAAACCGGGCCTTTCGTCCTTTTTCCTCTCCAGCTATCACTTTGCAATTCAGAACACAAGAATGTAGTGATGGTGAAGACATCTATGCCACCACCACACTCCATTCAACAGAAACAAAAGATTCCAAAGTCCATAGCTATAATAAATACAGGAAGGAAGATGCCTTCAGCCACAGACTCCACTCCTCTCCAGGCTAACAGGATTCTTCTACAAGTAAATTGGAAGCTTATTAAATGACAGTGAAAACGTTATCATTCCATTTACTTGAAAAAAAAAAATTACTACATCCTCAAGATGTAGTTACAGTCCTAAGATCAGGATTAAATACCAGTTATCAAAGGACAGTTTGCCAAAAGTGGAAAGGTTAAGACCATTTTCTGTTTCTATTAAGGCAGTATTTTGATGCAACTTTAAAAAAAAAATCTATGCAATTTGTGTAGTTTTTTCTTTGTATAGTTTGTTTTCTTTTAGAAAACCCAAATAATTATTCAGGAAAATTACAATGACACTACTCAACCTACATCAACAGGCATCACAGAAAGGTTAATTAAGGAATAATTCCAATGTTAACGCAGAAAGAATTTCCATTGTTGTATTAAATTTAAAAGATGTTAACCAAACAGAAATCTTCATATTACTCAGTGTAGGTAGAATGGGTATAGGCTCTGCTGCACACATTTCAAAAAAAAAAAAACAACAAAAAAACATGCTGTAAATCTTGAAAAATCTCAACAGGTGACCACAAAAGCAGCTCAGATGAATTAATAGGCATATATACAATAATAATGACAAAAGTTTCTGATTCAGCCTCAGTTACAACAGAATGAGCTGGTAACTTACACTTTAACATTAAATACTGGTACAGTAAGTCAACTGCAATAAGACTACAACGACCAATACCTCAGGAAGACATACAAGCCAAAAAAACCCGCATCTTAAATACATACATACCTTCACTACAAAATGGTCTTTTGATGCCAGAGAAATTCACAGTCTCATGCAGTGTTTTCTCCTCTTGACAGTATTCACAGTATGTAACTATGCAGTGCAGTTTCTTATAATCATCAGAACATGCTCTGCTGCAGAACTGATACACTTTATTCTAAACACAAAATTGCAAAGCATTGCAAAGAGAGTTAACATAAAATCTTAAGATCTGCTAAGTAGAATTGCAAATTTTTACATGCTGTGTAAATAAACACGAAAGCATACAGTTAGGGCATGGCTTCTAATGCTAAAAATGAGCAATACTTAAGTGCTACAAGCAGTCATTAATTTATATGAAAATGCTAAACAGAAAAATATAGCAGTCACTCTTGGCATATTCTCTTTAAATTCCACAGATGTGTTTTTATTTGTTACATGAACAAATAATATGGCTAACATGTATCCATATCAAAGTTGAATTACATTCTACAGAACCACAGATTTTATTAATTAAAAGCCTCCACGCTTTATAAAATAGCTATCTAGAAAAACCATATCGCAGTTACAGGTTTAAACTTTTGTAAACATTTCACCATTCTGAAAATGACAGAAAAAAACCTTACCTCCCATTCTAGCACTTCTGGCTTTGAACAAAAAGAACTCTTGCAATAATTGCATTTCAACTGAATATCACCAGGAGACACAAACTGACCATTTGTTGAAGACTGATCGCTGAGAGCCTGAAAAACAAAAACATACAAATATACATCACTAAAATTAAAGTTACTTTCAAAATCTACTATTTGATTAAGCCTACACTGTTTGAAAATCTGTGAGTTTATCTATAAACACAGGAGCATTTCTAGGCAAAAGCACAGCAGGTTAGTCTTGTGCCTTTTTCTCGCCATCTTAGGTTTTCCACACTTGAACCTTTATCCTTGCTTTACCCTTGCATTTTAGGTCATATTTCTTTTATCTTATGCTTCTACTGTCTGTTATTTAAGAAAAAACAAACAAACAAAACAAAACAAAAAAACATCCTCCCCAAACTGAACATCTGTTAATCACAAAATGCTTGCCTTATTTTGGTCAAAGAATTTCAGACCAAGACTTACAAAAATATTTTCAAATCCACACCAGACCAAAGCAGATAATCACTACCTTCCCTAATAATATCACTTTAAAAAAATAATTTTTAAGTAACAGGTCTTTAGTGATAAACCCGTATCTATTCAGATATGACAGAACTAGCTAATATTTCCAGCTGGCTTCAATGACCATGGCTGGAAGACACAATCCTTCAAATAGCCAGGCCCTAAACAATTAGATTGTTTTAGATTGAGAGAAATATCATAGATTTCATATGTAGGAATAAGAATTTAATTTTGTAACTTGATAATTCACTTCGCGCATTTCTGCAGCAGTCAGTAGGTAGAAAACTCTATAGCACTAGTAGTCTTCCAGTAGGTCTTGCGTATACTTCCTACGCAATCTTTTGTACGTCCCTAAATCAACCAACCATGGGCATATTACTCACAGAACATTCAAGACAAGGTTTTTAGTGATCATGTACACCTGAAAAATCCAGAGTACAAATTTCTTATACACATCTTCTCTCAAGTTTTCTCATACCATTCCCAACAAGATAGATCTATTAAAAAAATAAGATCTCAGTACACACATTTGTTACTACCTCTCCACTTCAAACATGAAAGACTTCTGTGAACAGAACACTACGCTTCAGACTGCCATGTTACTAAAACTTCATCTACGCTAAGACAAATAAGAGTGGTTATTGACACATTCTCATGTAATGAGGCCAATACTGCTGAGTGCTACCCAGCATCACACAACAGATGTGCAACTTCTGTATCAGGAGTTTTACAGACACTGAAAACACATCATCTGTTTCCCAACAGTCCATTGTTCCACAGCAACTTTAACAGTCTAATGTACACACACAGCATTGCCAGATTTATCCCTCTATCTCCAGCAAACCTCCCTGCAGCTGAGAGAGGTTTCCTAGATTTTTGCTGCTCTAAATATGTAGCCTAAGAGCTGTACTAACGCAGGAGTCACAAAGGCATTTTGAGGTCAAGGTCCAACCTGTGTATTTGTGCCCTTGCAGGTTTCCTCACAAAGCAAACATCAATCTCAACATAGGCTGCCACGTAGATTACATAATCGCAACGCAAAACCCTGTAAGTTCTGGTTGAAAACAAAGAGAAATCACAAAGCAAATAAACCTACCATATCCAGTTCATGAATGAAGGAAATGTTAAAGAACTAGTAGATGTGACAATCTGTACAAGAATACTGAAGAGAAAGGAAGGAATGAAGATTAAATACAGTAAGTGCTTACAAAAAAAAAAAAAGTAAATGTATTTTTGATGTCTGTAGTTACTATTAAATATGGCACCCCAAAGCCCTACCTAGAGGGCTAAAGCATAAAAAATAAAATAAGGATTTTTGTTATTTTCTGATGTGTGGCACCTCTATCTCCTTTCATTTATTTTCCCAACTGTTTACCGTGGTGAAAATTCAAGCCCTAACCAGTCCAGGGGACTGGCAGTTTAAAAACTAAAGCTGAAGATATGAGAATCATGGAGTTTTAGACTGTCTTAAATATTTTAAAGTTTTTTACATATTTATATAAATAAATATAAAATATAATATAAATGTAGATAAAATCTGAGTGATTAAGTATTAATGATTCTAAAACAAAGTGTGGGCTGGTTTGTTTTGTGTCTTGTTTTTTAATCATAAACACGATTTTTTTTTTTTTTTTTTTAAGAAATCAGAAATCAGTGAAGAACTGAACTCACATCATTAGCAGCTCTTAAAAAAGCAAAAAAAAAAATTGCTAAACCAAGAACTAATCACAACATGATTTAGTACATCTCCTTGAAGTTCCTATTATATTGCTTACAATTAAGGACTGTTTCTGCACAATGTTGCCAGTCAAGATGGAAAGCTTGTAGTATTTTCATCATCTTGTCTTCCCCCTAAATTACAAGATGCTTGGAACAGAGACTATCTTTAGGAATTATCTGGAAGCATTATTACACATACAGAATCACTGAGATAGTAAATTCATTAAAATCTTTTACAGATCCCCCTGAGCAGCAAGACTTCATTGATGTTATGCTTTATCAAATACATACTTGAAATCACATTCAGGTATGTGTGTACATCCCTGAATATACTCTTAAATTCTTGAGCCTGTCCTGAACAAAAAGGCCATGGGAAGAGCCAAGCAAAACTAAAAATCACTGTACAGCCCTTTTCAGGCCTCAATACAACCACCATCAACTGTTGTAAGATGTCATATCACAACTGAACGCTAGGCAGACAATGCGCAGGAGCGTTCTGAGAAGACCAGTGCAGCAGTACAGCTTCTGGCCTGCCCTTGCAGTCACCCCAGCAGTAAGTGATAGAAGGGTTATTCTTGCTTATAACAATGCAAAATCAAACTATGGAAATATTTACGTATGTAAGTGTATACATAGAAGGTACAGCAGGCAATCTAACAGCGGTCATTTTCTTTCTCTAGTTCAAGTAAAAAAACTTTAGAAGAATCAAACTGTTCATTAACATGAAAGAGAAGCAAATATATACAAGAAATCTTTTATGCAGAAGCATAATGTCACACATCAGGACTACATACAAGCAAAATTAGATACTAGAAGTTAAATAGGGAAGGAACCAAACATCCTCCTTACCCTCACACACATGATCCTTCCAAGCTTAGCATGGAACCCTCAATTATTTTTATCACGATCAGATGTGGAACATTATTTACCTAACATGCATGCCAAGCATCAGCTACATGCTTCCACTTCAACAAATTCTTTTTTGAGAGAGAGTAAGAGTGAGAGAGATATAAGGAGTGCAAGGAAGAACACTTGCAGACATCACCATGATGGTAATAGAGAGCACGGCCAACTATGAAAATAGAGTAAGCAACCAGCTACAAAAGTACTTTTAACTTTTACACATACTGGTTCTACAATTCTTCAAATATATCCACTAACTGAAAAATAAAAGTTTTAGCAAGAATCTTCTGAAAACTTCCTAAGTTTTGACAAGATAGTTTTTTTTCCAAGGCATTTATACTTCTTTTGTAAGGCATTTGTACTAAGCCTCCATGTTCACAAGACGTAAGTTAGCAGTGTTATGCTTCCTTAAGAGACAAGTTCAGTACAGGACGTTGAACTGATCCAGTAAAGTTACTGATAGCAAAACTGAGTTAAAACAATACAGCTTTGGAGCAGTTCTGCCCTTGCTTTCCAACACCATCCTCCAATAGGAGCACAAAAGAACAAGATACAGTCACACTATTCTACTGCCAACTCCTTAACAGCAATCACATCAATCAGACTATTTTCCCTTTCTTTACACTCTTTATTACAGGAATGAATGCATGCTACTGCAAACTATCTGCATGGAAGAAACACAGATATGGATATAAGCTGCACAACAAGCAATTTGGCTGAATCTACAAGTATTTTAATAGATTAAAGCAACAATTAGCTAAAATCATAAGGTTATATATAAAATAACCAACCCTAAAACACTGCAACCAAAATTAGGAATTTAAACATTCCAATCCATCCGTAAACCAAAAGGACTAAAAGTCTTTGCAGAAGGGAGGTACAGACCTTGAATAGCAATTATTTTGCTTTGAGAAGAACTCCTAACACATTGAAGACTATAGGAAAAAATAGCACAGTAAGAAAAATGGATTAATATAGTACCAGAAATGTAAAACAAAAGTTATACACATTAGTAAACAATGAAATGTATGGAGAATCATCATATATCAGTTATTTTTTCAAAAGATCATTGCAGAAAGTATTCCAGCATGACTGAATGGAATAAACTAAATTTAGATTCAGCCCCTAGTGTGTCTGATACTTACGTATCAGACTTGCCATGAGCACACACATGCTATACAATTCCCTTTACATCTAAATACTAAATGAACAGAAGAAGCTCTTCCCATATGATCAATTCTTACCTAATGGTAAATACATTTTGTTCTTCTAGACATTGGATACATGGCAATTATCAAAAGTTAGAATCTGATAGACCATCTTTCTGTACCTGTCTTACTGAGAACTTACTGACACAATATTAGAGAGACAACACATAGAGCTGAAACCACATCAGAAGCATTACCAAGGTCTCAGTAAGATCAAGAACCCACAATAGAGATCTACAGTTATATTAAAAATTATTGCGAGACACTGATCTCTCTGCAGATCTAAGAAGGCCCAGGCTGCATTTGCTATTCACTACCTTTATTTTTCTCATTCAAATAACACAAAGTTTTCATTCTGAGAGCTCTTTGGGCTGCAATCAATTGTAAAACCACACAGAATGGAACAGAGGTTGAATGAGTTTGCAAGTAAAACTAATTTGTCTTTACATCCTAGGAATATAAGCACAGTGCTCCATGATGGAAGTTAAGGAAGCAGTTAAGAGATTGGTTTACAGAAAACTCCAAAATTTAATGACAAGTGGGAAACCTCTGTATGGGTGTAACCATCTCTTCACAAGCTGAACAATTATCAATCACACACCATACACTGTTTTTTTACATACAGAAGATTAAAACAGTGTCTTTGAATTGTTCATTGATATCCTAGACATTAATCATTACAATGCATTGTTACATATGCTTTAAATCATATTTACATAGGACACTTTGAAAAAGCTCAACAGCCTCTTACAGTGTGCTTACCATTAGGCTTGCAACACTCTGGTTTCTGGACATCATTTAAACAGCTAGTTCCATCCACGGAAGTTCTAATGACTTAGATCCTACCTTCCATTTCAGAGAGTCACTATTCCTGATGTCACACACCTTTGTTAGTATATATATATTGTTCAACATGAGATCTCATTTTGTGACTGCAGTTAGCAGAAACGAGATGAAATGTGTTAATTATCAATGCACAATAGCAAAACAACCTCCAATAGAGGTTGGAGTGGGAAAAATAAGGTGGGCAGTGGTACTGGGTTGTGTTCTCTTATAGCATCAAGGAGAAATGCATTATTATCTTTTAGGATATTAGCCAGTGTTATCATGAAGCAGTAATTTCAAAAGAAATTGTTAAGAGCCATAAGCATCTATGTTAATCAAAAGTCATAAACATGTATATAAAAGCAAATTAGTTTAATGTGCAAATACTTAACACAAACACAGGTACACAAATATTAAGGGAGGAAAATATTTAACACAACAGCTAACCTGAAATTTAGCTACACAACTGGAACTGCAAAAGTTGTACAGTTTTCCATCAGGCATTGTGGCTTGATACTGAGGTAAAGAGTTTCGTTTACAAAAGTGGCAAATAATTTCCATACCTAAAAGAAAAACGTAATTTACAAACAAAATTAATACAAAATAGTAATGCAAGAAACCCTGGGTTACAGATCAGCTTTTCAATGCCAAAAGCTAATTTTCTGTTTTCCAGCCAGCTTCTAAGTCACGTAACACAAAAAATCTTGGAGAGTTTTTTTTTTTTTGCTGAATTCTTCCATTAAAGCTCAGCACTAAATGTGAAGCAGTACCACCTTCTACAAAACTCAGTAGAGCATTGTGAACTTAAGAGTCTGATGAACCAAGATTAGGTCTCCTTTGTGTACTGAAGAACACAGGTTTTGAACTTACTTATCCATTTCTTTCACCCAGGTTGAATATCTTTCTTGAGAATATCTATACACATTATAACTACTTCCATCCTTCACCAAAAGACAAAATTTATCAACAACTGCTTGAGGAGATAAAATAGAGTGACTCCAAGTCAAGAAAATATTAATTAACAAGCATGGTAGATGCACTGTCATTCTGTGGCAGACCAGAATACATTGTGTCTCAACCTTTTTCTATCTAAGATTTAAACCTGCTGAAGAGTTCCAGAAATCATGCAACAAGGTTAAAGAGAAGTATCTTTCACGGGTTCCTCTACCCTCTCTTAAATATAACACCATCTTTTTTATAAAATCTACATTTAAAACCTAAAGTCACTGAGCATCTTCATAGAATCATTCTAAAACAAGAAACCCACTCCCAGTGTTCAAACAGCAACAAAAATCCAGTCTACACTTATCAGTGATGAAAATCTATCATCCTTGTCACTTACTTCGTGATTCTGCATATTTTGATTTGTGTGTGTTCATGCATGCAGTTGAGCAGTATGGCTCCAAATATCCATTAGGTCCTATGCACTGAGTCATGTCAAAAAACCTGCACTGAGCTCTGCAGCCAGTACAAGATGTTAATTTGCCATATTTCTAAAACATAAAACAAAGCAAAACAATTCATTAGTTAAAACTATGTTTGGCTTTTAGTTTTACATTTTAGTATAACAAACACAGAGGAAAACTTATTTACTTCTGCAGTTCTCTCCCCCATCAGAACCTTCCTATATTAACTGACTCTCACAGTCATCTTCTCAAGTGCAGATGGCACTACAGTTGAGTCTTTCCCTTCCGGAGGGAAAATGGTTAAATTTCCGTGTAAAAACAAAAAACAAACACACGAAGTCTGAAAAAATAAAATAATAGAATAACCACCCACCACCTACAAACTGCAAACTGTGACAGGAGAGTACAAGTTCTGATGAGCTAGAGAGTTTGAAACAACAGTTTCTCTCTCCTTGCTGGTGGGACAATGATTGTATGACAAGAAATAGCAGTTTGGCATGACGTAAATAATAGTGATAAACCCGGGGAAAAAGCATTCTATTCTTCACCCAAACACCCTAATATCACTGAGTACAAGTAAGTTGAAGAGGCTGCTTAATAAAAGCTCTCACTGGAGAATTTCTCTAGCTTCTAAAGTCTTTCAGTTCTGGTCTGCCACACAGAAAATAAACACTACAGAGTCGCTGTGCTCCTCATCTGACCAATGAGGAACTGCAACTCCTCACACCCCACAATACATTGAATTCTGGCGTCTCTCAAAAAGTTCTCCACAGAAAAGAACAAATCCTTTATAAAAAGCAAAGAAAAATACTACAAGCAGAAATACCAATGGTAAAGTAGGAAGACAAAACTCAGTAATTCTAACCTGCCACTTGCACTATTTACCTATCATTGAAGTATGCATCTCATGCACCATAAAGAAATATCTAAACAGCTTCCTTGGTCAGAGAACTCCTAATTTAAACTATGATGAGTCATATCAGACAAACAGACACCTTATTGATATTAGAAAACGCTCTACTGACACTTCTTTCACAGAGTGGGTGTAGCACCTTGCAGAGAACAACAAAATTCCAAGATACTACAGTAACTTCAACATTTGCACAAGCCACTAAAATGAAACCTTTACTGTGGATTTCCTCCACAGGAGTCTGTGTCCAGATATCAAGCTTCTCCCTATGGGAGAGTATTTTACACAGCTCCAGTATTCTGCCTTCACATCTTGCTTTATTTTTTGTCTTTAGAAATATAGCCAGTATCTGATAATCCTCCTCACCAGCAACAATACTGGAAAAATTCATACCAGGTACCAAGATCAAAATGCAGCCATGGACCTATGAATTGAAGCTACTCTCCCAATACATTTTTTATCTTCTCTAGCATGCTGAAGTGACAAAGCTGGAAGTTAAGAATACTTTAAGTTATGTCAGTGAGAATACAGGTGATCACACTTTACATTGAACTTCACTTATTTGAAAAAGTTCAGTGAAAAATGACCATCAGAAACCTATGTGCATGTATGATACTTCTAGAACAACACAAAATACAAATCTAGAAGTCCTGGTGGAAATATGATGATACAGCTTAACAAACAGCATTCAGGAATATAACCAAAAAAGAACACAGAGTTAAGTGGAACTTTCACAAGTTCTTAGTCTGAAATAAAAATCAGACTATAAAAGATGGCAAGATAAAAATATTTTAAAGAAGAAATTATGGTAAGCTGCTCAGTGCTTACTATACTTACTTTGGAAGCAATTGCTTCCAAAGACTTGCCATCATCTCGTTTAAGCTGAAATTTGCGTATTTTTATTACTATTGACAGCATTCCCCAAATTTCTAAATTTGAATATTAAAATTATTCAAAAAACAAATAGATCAATGCTGTTAAAGAGATTCAAGTGCATCTGAAGCTGTTAATTGATCAGCATTATATAGCTGCACTGAAAATATATTTTAACAGTTCTACACAAAGGCTTCCCATTTACTTCTCATGATTCTCAGATACCATTACATTTGTACTCTCACATTCATCACAACAGGTTGCCTTTCACCTCTGAGAATCTGCAGCTATAATTTCATGCTCTAGGACTAAAATTTGAGAACCCTTTCTCTAAAAGTATTCTCAAAGCTCCAGTAAGCAGACAATTCACTAAAACTAAGAAGAATCACATAAGCACATAGGATAGAAGAAGATCCCTGAGGCATGTTTCTGGCCCAGAAGCAAGACAAATGATAATGACAAATGTACAGTATCAAGAGTAGTATATTGAAGGGCATTACAAATCAACTGTTGTCTTTTTTAAGATAAGAATTCACTTGACGTTCAACAGAAAGATGCTGAAGACAAATAAAAGGGGGTGGCTCTTCATGTACCAAGGTCATCACTTCTTACTGAAGAGTGTCATGGATGCTAACACTGTGAGTGTATTTACTGGGAGTCCTACAAGCACTCAAAAGATTCACTAAAAAGAGGAAACAGCATCCTTTCTTCTTGAAAATCAGAAACTCAGGAGAAAATATCATCAGCACACCTGTCCTGTTCTCACTCTTCCCTGAATGCCCACTTCCATGCCCTGCAGCTGTCACGATTCCTGATGTGAATCAATACACCCCTTCTCATTCTCTTACTATGGAATATTTTTCTTTCTAATTGACCTTGAATAGTTTTTGCCATACACAAGGAAAAGGAAGTTTAGAAAAGAAAACTAAGAAAAACAAAGCTGTATCAGCATTGTTAATATTTCATGGACAAAAAAACTCTATTAGTAGAGATAGTAAGAGAACAAGGAATAGTGAAATCTTCATTATTGACTGAGTAAGGAGGGAAAGAAACAAAACTCAAAACTTCCTGATTTCATTATAAACATCACTGCTTTGTTCCTTACTTCAGAAGTACAGAATCACAGAAAGGACTTCCAGAGATCTCCAGAGGTCAACTGCAATGCCCTGTTCAATGCAAGTCCAAAGCTAGTTGCTCAGGTCTTGTTCAGACAAGTTAATCATCTCCAAGGACAGGTATTCCAAAATCTCTTCAAAAAAAAAAAACCAAAAAAAAAAAACCCTCTCTGAAGTATTTCATCAACCTCACAGATTAAAAACAAATGACAAACAAAAAACCACCACTTTTCCTTGTATCTAATCAAACGCCCCTATGTTTTAAAATAGTGTCTGCCATCTCTCAACCTTCCACTGTGCACTGTTACACTTCTATGTAATCACCCTCACCTCCCTTTAGCCTTTTCAAACCTGAACTCATATCTCAAAGCTTGTCATCCCTGGCCTTTGAGAACATCTTGGTAGCTTTCCATTGGACCTTGTTTAATATGCCAGTATTTTTCATTATGGAGAATCCAAAACTGAATACTTTGCTCCAGAATCAGTCTCTGAACTGTAGATAAAGGGGGAAAAATAAGTTCCCTTGACTTGTTCATCATCCTCTTGCTAATACAGTAACAAGTTGTCTACAGAGGCTGTGAAGTTTCCATTCCCTGAGATACTTAAAACGAATGCTTTGGTTCTTGCAACCTGCCTCTAGGTGGCCTGCACTGAACAGAGGGATGGACACAGATCTCCAGAGGTGTATTCCAACTTCAATCATTCTGTGATTTTGTGGTATTGAATCATAGGATGGCCTGGGTTGAAAAGGACCACAACAACCACCTAGTTTCAACCCCCCTTGCTACGTGCAGGACTGCCAACCACTAGACCAGGCTGCCCAGGTATTGCCCAGGACACAGTTGAAAGACTTTACTGTAAAGGCATACTGTTAACTTCTGTACAGCCTGTCCATCACAATACCCAAATCTTTTTCTCCAAAGCTGCCTTCTTGGCAGTCATCTCTCGTTCTAGAAGAGAGACTGACTTCACCTGGCTCTCTCCATCATACCTCAACAGTGGTAAAAAATGTGTAAAATATATGCATTTCAAATTGGTCTCAAAGCTTAAAGATGGAAAGAACTTGGTATCAATCATCACGATAGAGTACTAAGCATTTGCCTTCCATGTACAACTTCCCACAAATTCAAAAAGCTCCACCTCCTTGCTATGCCTATGAGTTTTCACAGTAACCTATGAAAAATATAAAATTACCATCCTTAAACGTGCTTAAGAAAATTTAAGTAAAAACACTGTTACCAAGTTAGTAAAGAAAATAGTATCTATTAGACTGTTAAGCAGAAAAAGATAAGCTAATAGGCAAGATTTCTAGAAAATGGTAATGACACCCTGAGGGGAAAACTGATGCCCAAGTACACCTCTCTCTCACTCATCCACCTAGATTTTAGTTAAATCTCATTAGTTTTTGGCCTCTCACAAAGCATGAAGTTTAAATACCGAAATAAACATTCTTATTTTCATACTTTCATTACACGTTTGTAAACATCAGACTTATTAGACTTCTAGATCTATTCTACATTATAGAAATCAGGTCTATTTCATGATGTGTATCTCATGGTTGGTAATTTCAGGAAAAAAAATATGAAAAAAACATTTCACACAGTTTCCCATTCTTAGATTCATTACTTCAGCATACATTTAAAATCTTCATTCTGTCAGCTAGGATAGCATTCCACTCAAATTGGCAGCTACAAAAGTCTATCGAGACAAAAAAGAGAGTAACTGGATATACTCCAGAAATAAAGGTATACTGCTACAGCAGAAATGCAAATTTCTGGAAATAAAATTCATTTGGGAGGTGTGTAATTTATGTTCCTGCCATTATTAGCAATAATCCTTTCGAAGTAGTCTTCCTTAATATCATACTGAGAGGTTCAGGTTTTGAGCTCTTCTCACATACGTCCCCCTTAAAGAAACATCAAGCCCAAGAATAAGTATCAGAATAACATTACAATCTCACAGCACTTTAAAAGTAAGCCTCACTTCTGTTTACAACTAAAAATAATTGAAGTCTCCTTTATTGGCCTTTTCAGCTGCAAGAGCATCTCAATAAAGGATATTAGTGCCTAAGATCTAGGCACCTGTGCTACAAGCTATTATTCTCCATTAAGAGCAGTATTATCTCCTTTACATTCCTTCAGAAGGATGAAGAAAAGCTGCAATGTAATAGAGTGTTCTTGTCATAATCACTCCCATGTGAGGGCCAGGAGACTGAGAACACTAGAAGACCAGTTGATTGCTAGACTGCTATACAGCAGCACAAAGATTTGTTTAGAGACAGAGGAAGTGCTCTACAATTGATCTCATAGGTCCACATAAGAAAGATCTGTACATACTGTAGCTTTATGAAGTAACAGTTAAGTATTAGAAATAAGATTAAAAACAGGGAAAGCTTCTAGAAAATATTCTGGTGCAGAAACAGAGTCAACTTGTGTTCAAACAGAATGGTAAAGGATGGAGAAGAGAAAAATTATTTAAGTAGAACAGTATAGATATTCACTACATGGAATTCTAGGGTAACAGATATGTATTAGTAAGGCAACCAAGGAAGCAGCAGCTAAACTGCTTCAGATTTATTCAAAAGAAAGATGGTCCAGATGGATCCAGAAGCAGCATACACATCTAAGAAAAGAACCAGATGTCAGCAGAATCTGTAACAGCAAAGAAACAAGGACTATATTATATATTCAGTCTTTTGTAATGCCACACTTAAACTATCTAACAAGAACAGCTGTAAACTCTTCCCTGCTCCAACTGAAGACTTCAAGATTACTAGCACCTCAAAAGCATTCACACAAGCCTGAAGAGCAAAGGTTGAAGTACTTGCTTTTGTGGCCCTTGAACACCAAGCAATTTGTGTTTCAGCTGAACAAGATGAACAACCAAGTGAACAGCGTGTGCAGTAACTCTTCTCTGGCACTGCTGGTGCTTCCCTCTCTTTTTGTCAATTTCATTTCCACTCTCCAAACGTTTAGGGAAATCAGAGCTGAAAATCCCTTCTTCCCTCACTTCAAAAAGTTACTGTGTGAAAACTTCTCATTTCAGCTTTGTGGTTTGCCTTTTCTCAACCTTCTTCAACAATCCCAGGTGCTGCAGCACACTGATGTGGCTATTCCCATTCTAACATCAATACCTAGACACACCACCTCCTTGCTTCTTCTCCATAATAGCTTCTTGTGCCGCCCTGCAGAGCACATCTCAAAATTCTGTTGGAAGTACTTCTCTTCAAAAACATACTTCTGATGTTCCTACTTCACTTTATTTACAATACACGGGAGAGGGGAGAAATATTCTGAGCACTTACTACCAATATATCTATGTAGAGTGCTTTGTTTTGGTTTTTAATTGAAGAGCAACAGACTTCGCATTTGAAGAAAGACATTTGAAATGGTAAAATAAAGGGTATTAGAATAGGATACCTTCCAGAGCAACTCGATTTGTATCAGAGACACAAGAAACTGGAGGTGTAAAAACCAAGTGGCCTCAGAAAACTATCCAACAAAAAGCCCACAAGAAAAACAAAATCTGAGCAGGAAGGAAGTGGAAATGACATTAGTCTTTATTTGTCAAGAAATGGCCATCTAAACTATGGGAGATGAGATAGAAAACCATCCGGTTATTTCCAATTGTAGAGGCATAGACAGTATCAGATTTGAGATTATTTAAGTTGAGTGATAAATCAAGCAGATTACTTAATACCAGACGAAGTATTACTTTAACTTTAGACATTGGGAAAAGTTTTTCCACTGAGGGGGTGGTGCGGTGCTGGAACAGGCTGCCTAGAAAAGCTGTGGATGCCCTGTCCCTGGAGGTGTTTAAGGCCAGGTTGGATGGAGCCCTAGGCAATCTATTCTAGTACTTGATCAAGCAACTGGCAACCCTGCCTGTGACAGGGGGATGGAAGTTGATGATCCTTGAAGTTTCCTCCAACCCAAGCCATTCTACGATTCTACAGTCAAACAGAAGTAGTTCGCAACCTGAGAAAGAGAGTCTACCATTAAATCAGTTTGACTGAAATGGCTGAAACCACAACACTGTCTCTTTGAAGAGACCAGAAATAAGTGGGGGGGAAAAAAAAAACACCAAAAAAAAAAAAAAAAAAACCACCCTGAGAAATCAGTATTTCTAGGGGCTGCTCAACTCCCACAGCTACTAGTTTTACCAGTTGTACTTGCTGAAGCACAGCCATTTGTAACAAGAGGTTAAAGAGCAGTGACAACTGCAGGAAACAAATTATATAACTATTTGTACCACCAAAAAAAAAAAATCCACCAAAACAGAAAACCACCCAACCAAACCCCCCCCCCCCCCAAAAAAAAAAAAAAGAAGTACAGATCAGTCTTAACACCCAAGAAATATGGAAAAATTACAGATGATGCATGGAACAAGTTAAAAACTCTAAACACTTGACTATAATACTATGCAAAAAGACATTTTAGCAAAGCACTGAATACACTTTAAACTAGTAGATATCAGTACCTTCTGTGAGAGTAAATATGAACTTTAATAATAATACTGCGTTGCAGAACAGGTATGTATGTAATAGCCTACACTGAAGGCTCCTAAACCTCTGTACACTTAAAGCAGATGGAACAAGTTTTAAGGAGACTTTCACAGAACAAATTGTTAGGCAAAGAATAGAGTCAAAGTAAGAAAACACAGCTGTCTAGGTTGGGCTTTTCCTATTGTTTTTCTGTAAGTGAATAGATAGCTTGAAAGGAGGCACAGCTTGGTTAGTCTTGAAGCCCATTCAGGAAGCCTTCATCTAAACAAGCAAGACAACCCAGTATACTTTCATTCAGTGCTGAAGGAAAATTTTCACTAGTTAAAAGATACTGCAAAGCTATTTTTCCTGACAGCACATGAAGACCACTACTTTTAAGAGGCACCCAAAGCAACAAAGTCCAATGATATTTTAACAAGAATTTTAGTTACGGAAACAAGAAAAGCAAGCACCAAAGAAAGGAAAAGGTAAAGAAACATTAGCAAAGCATCAAATGCCTTTCACACCAGAAGCAAGAGCACTGTACTAGGCCAGTAAGCAAAGCAGTTAAAGAATGCAGCCAAAGTCAGAAGTTGTAGCTGGTAGCACAAGCCAAGTCATGGAATTCACTTGTTCCTTAGAACAAGGTTGTCAGATCCATACCTGCTCCAACAAACGAGGGCATAAACAAGATTGAAACTACCTTGAAAATGAAAGTGATTATTTTTCTTGGTACAGAGTATTACAGTATTATCTGGAGTAGAACCACTGGAACAGTGTATGTAACTGCTTTGGTTAATGTCTTCATTGCAAGCGTATTAGGTCTCTTTCAATTTGTTGCACGTACACTGATTTTCAAAATGGGTCATTTCTTGTTTTAATGATGGGGCACTTACTCAAAGACATCAAAGTATTTCAGCATTTGCACAGTTTTGTAGGCAATATAGTCATTCCCTTGCCAGATACTAATCTCATTCATCTCCAGGTTGTTTTTTGTTTTCTTTTTTGCATCTTTAAGTCCTTGTCACCCTAGATGTGAAAAGCCAGAACCTCAGCTCAATAGCTCAGCTCAATACAATTAAGTAGTAGTAGTTGTTTTCAGGTTTACAAAATAATAATAATAATTAATAAATTCCAGTACGGATTTTCTCTTGACATCACTTTATCTAAACTATCATAGTGACTGTGTCTTTAGGAGGAAGGATTTTAATGTCATTTTCTCTCTCTTTTTTTTTTTCTTTTTTTCTTTTTTAAAATTAAACAGCTTGACTTGCTGTTTCCATGAATTGCTACTTTACTATCAGGAAACTATCTTGTTCTTGCATATAGTCAGTGATCGGTAGTTAGGCTATGACTATCTAGGTTTTTCTCCCTTGAGAGCACAATATTTTCCATAGTAAAAGAAACTTCAGCTCTGCAACTTCATCAGCTGTAGGCAAGAAAAGAGCCATCTCCTATCAGGAAAGCAGAAAACAGCACATAGTATTCAAGATCATTTGTCTCACAGTTTTAAAGCAGATTCTGAAATAGTACATAGGAAGCTACAGGCATCCATGGCTTTTAAACATGATTCAGGCACTTCAGAGAAAGACCTACTCCCCATGGCAGGAAATACTCTTATTTCCCTGCCTCCCACCAATGCAGTCTAAAGTAAAGGAAAGAAACTCTTCATGAACAATGGATCACTTGAGCTCAGTGGCTATTCCAATAGCCACAGTAATTTTTATTATGCACATCTTAGAAAAGAAGAAAAACTGTCCATGATAAGTTGATAAAAATCGATTGTTCAAATCAGTGTAATATTTATTCAAAAAATAGGGATGAGGTATATAGATAGGTACAAGTAATAAAAACCAGTTTTCGTTTATTGCTGCTACAAAAGTAAAGCATAGTGATAGTCTTATGACATTTACAATATAAACTGCTTAACACAAAGCTCATACCAGCAAAACCTATTTATTTTACAGTAACGTAAGAAAACATTTGCTGAAACTTATGTGACACACAGTAACAAGTTGTATAGCACAACGCTGTAATCAAATGACATCAACTTTTCCTACATTATTGACTCCAGTGTTTATTTCAGTACAGCAACTCTCCCATATTCTCTCCTTCCTTAACAGCCAGATCTGAATCAAAAATTTCCAAGAAAATACTGTTACTACTGAATAAAGAAATCTATAGTTTACCCATCATGGCCCAATGAGTTTTCAGTGACATTTTCCAAAATCTAAATTCCTTTTCAAAAACAGAATTCCTTGAATACATTCAGTTCAAAAACCTTAATGAAAATGGAAGCTTAAATGAACCTCACTAGACAACTAGTTACTTTGAAATTCTAACTGCTGTACCCTGAGCAACTTTGGCACCTACAACAACATAATAACAAAGCTCCTAATTCAAAATTAGTTTCCTTAAAAACAGCCCCAAACTCTCATGCTCCATGAGCATTTGAAATCTACCAGTGATTAATTACATTTAATCACCAGTCCAAACAAGATGTACATAAGCACTAGAGTTAAGCTTCGCACAGCCTGTTACAGTTTCCCAGCACCAAGAAAAAAATATTAAGAACTTGTTTGAATAAAGCCTCCTGTCAGAACTGAATGCACCAAAACAAAGTGTGTTTCTGAATTTTAAAAGCTTCTCTTAAGGATCTGGACAATAATATGCAATATCCACCACTACTTATGAAGATTCCAATGTTCTGCAAACTGTTCCTCCTCCCCAAATCAAACTAGAATATGTGACTTGCTACCCACACCCTTCTCATTCTCAAATACACATCTAAACACAATGTAAAAAAAAGCATCTGAACAGAGTACAGTCTGTAATGGAAGTACAGATTTATCATTCAACCTCTCAAAATTCCACGTTCATTTCTTAATTCCATATGCAGTGCATGTTATACTGGTTGTGTGGGAATGTCTCAAGTTCAAAGATAATCTCATGCCTTTTTGTTTCTTCGAGAGAGAGTATTCAACGTTTCTTCAAGTCTTCCCATGGCTTCTGGGCATATGCCTATGTTTTTAGTATCTTGGAAACCTATCCTGTCCCTTTTGGATTAGCTGTGACAAAAGAACAATGCTCATGTTATGTTTTCAGTTACGCTATTCACATATGCATGTTTCCAGTATTGCTGTTTGCAATTTCATATACATAAGAACAGACAACCTCAAAAGTAGCAAAACTGAATGTCCTAACAGAAAATACAAACATACATGATGCAACATTATGGAACTTATAAACATCCAGTGCTGGTTTCTTGTTTCTCTTGGGTCACTGGTTTCTTAAAAACGGAAGGAGATGAAGAACGAACCTCAAAGCAACGTGCAGCACTGGGGCCGCTCACATAGTCAAGTGTATAGTGTAAGCTTAAAACCAGGTAAAGAAATTAATTCCTAGTAAAACAGTAATTTCAGATTTCACAGCACTATTACTAGGAACTCATAGCAGTATAGATTGAGAAAAAAAAAGATAACAATCTCCAAATTGCACATAATCCCCCGAAGTATTTAATATTTCAAATATTGTGATTATCATTTAAACCTTCCAACCCATATTAGCACTGGTTCAGAGCTAAGTTGGCTCTGTAAAATGCAAAGTGCATCACTACTCACCATCAGATTTCTTGATTTGGAATTATTTTTAAGCATAAGAGTAAATGAAACCCAAACCAAGTAGAAATGAAAACAGAAAATTTAGCACACAGAATAACGAAAGTAACTATCAATTTAAAAATCTTATGCTGTACAGTGAAGGAGATTAGACATAGTATAGGTATACAGTCAACGTGTTAAGACTATTCTCACAGCAACATCCAACCTACGTGCCCCGTGTATTTTTCAAAGTTTCAATTGCATACAAGCCAGCTTTTCTGTCCAGAAAAGAACACTGCTTGGGGACTAATAAGCTTGCATGACAGGCTTGTTATTAATACACTCCTAAATGATGCATCCATTAGAAAGAAAGAAATTAAGAGAAGGGTTAATTGCAACGATATCTGGTTTATAACAAACAGGTACTGTTATTACAGTAACATCAAAAGAAAGTCTATAGTAAAAGATCCACTGGGGTTAGTTTGTCCCTATTTGTATTCTTGCACTCATTTCATTCTTAGAAATTTTTGTTACTTAAGACTTGAAGATTAAAAAAACATGTTACAAATAACAGCATACATTTAATGAGTATTAATGCTTGTTTCACTTAAATTTATAGGTTAAGAAATAATTACCTGCTTGTATTCACCAACGCAGTTCTGACAGCAGAATCTTTTCTGCTGACCATCAATAGTAAGAGTATTGTTTCCAGCTCCTTTACTGGGCAAATACTCTCCACAATGTTCACAGCAATTCATTATTAAACCATTTGCCATCCTGTATCTATTGAAGCAGTGGTCACTGCACAGCTTATGAGTCATATTTTTAAAGCTAACTTCATGACGAATCTAAAAAACAAAAATAAAAGCACTCCATCATCACACAAGCACAAAGTTGCCTCAGAAAAGCCAGAAATCTCACATTCAAGCACAATAACTAAAAACAGATTTTATTAGCTCACAGAATAATTTAAGGACAGATCATATAATACTGAAATAGGAATTTTCTTTCTGAAGTTGTAGAAAAAAACACTTTGACACATTTGTTCTTAGTGCCTACTAAGCAAAGATGAGAGAAGAATGTAATAATTGGATGTCTAGAAGAATTACAATTTTATAAAATATTCCTATAGAGAATGGTTTAAAAGTTGTGTATATTAGTAATCTGAACTACAGTGGGTCCAGTAATGGCATCAAGGAAAAAAAATACATTATTAAGAATTTAAAACTGAGTATATGGTATATGGTATTTACTCCAAAGTAACTGCATAATATTTCAAAATACAGGGTAAAAAAATTCATCTGTATATCCTGACTTCTAAAACGACAATTCTATTTGCCACCCTGGTCGCAACTGCAAGGCTCAATGACTCATAAAACTGTTGAAAGTAACCACTTCATTTTTCTTACAAGTCCAACAAAGTCAACAAGAGTAATTTTAATCTGAACTGTTCTCTCCCTTCATTCTCTCTTCATGAATGTTAAGCCTATCTCATTGCATATGAATACACTGAATCATATCTTGCACCTCATTATTTTCAATTCTCTCGTTTGTAAACTGGTATTATTAAAACTATTAAAACTATCCTCAGTAATAACTGAAGATAAGAATAGAATCAAACAAAAGCAATCAGACCTCAGTTAGTTTACCACAGATAGTGCATCTTGATTTATTCAAAGCTCCTTTTGAAGGATTCTGTTTATCTTCATAGAAGGATAAACATGACGTACTGCAGAACTCCTGGAAAGACTCACTTGAATCAACTTGAGCAACGATGGTACCTTTCATTGTTGTTATATCTCTGAAAGACAAAAAATCCTCTAGAGTGTACATATATAAACATGTATGTCCAAACAAGAACCCTTTACCGCTTGTAACATTCATTCTTTCTTTTAATGCTTTCATTTCAAACCAGTTTTGTGGGTGTAGAGTTGTTAGTCACATGCCAAACAAATATCTTCTGTTAACTAAAATGATTAAAACTCTACCACAAGCTTGCCCAGAAGCCTTCTCACTTGAAATTTCAAGAACAGTTAATAATACCACTGAAGTTCCAAATCATTTGAACAGTTCAGCTGTCCATAAAGCTGCACCTATTTAATGCATTAAACCAAACACATAACCATCAGTAATATTAATCTGAAATACACAACACAAATCCTCTTCTCCTCTCTTCCCACCAAAGTTAATTTCAAACTTTGATTTTCCACTGTGTGCTGCACATGTAACAAGCACCACATTCATCAGCCAGCCTTTCTATTCAGATCTCTCAGCTTTGTAAGGCCATCCCACTGGTAGTTTCACTCTTAATTCTAAACTATCATATTCTATGAATTAGAAGTAAGGAAAAGAAACAGATGTCTTCTCCTGTGCCCACTAATCCAAAGAAATATTTTATTGTTGTACAGAAGTGCTACTAGGTAGAGAAAATAAAATGTGGACTGGCTAAGTTTGGCTCTGTATTATAAGTGATCAAGAGCTGCAAAAGACATGCTCCACTCATACGTAGGAGCTCTAAAAGTAGGATGAGTGAGAAAAATGCTGTACGCCTCCCTAAACAGACTCCTCTGAAAACAGGCCTACAAGAAAGCTGGAAATGGACTCTATCTGGAATTGGAATGGCAGGACAAGGGGGAACAGCTTTAAACTAAAAGAGGAGAGATTTAAATCAGATATCAGGAAGAAATTATTTAATCAGAAAGTGGTGAGACACTGGCCCTGCTGCCCAATGGATGCCCCATTCCCTGAGGCACTCAAGGTCAGGCTGGATGGGGCTCCGGGCATCCTCAGCTGGTGGGTAGCAATCCAGCCCATGACAGGCAGTTGGAACCCAATGGGCTTTAAGGTCACTTCCAACCCAAACCACTTCATGATTTATGCAAATATACTCATACCATCCTCTCAGCATTACCACTTGCAAGTCTGTCTCCCACTGAAGAAAACTCAGCAGCTTTTGGTTTGCCTTTCAGCGAGCTAGAAGAGATTCAAGTTAGGGAGCGACACACTTCTGATCTGCAAAAGAAAGCCAAGGCTCCTGCCCTGAGGATCTCAGAGTTTTTGGCAGGATTCTATAAAGATTTATAAACACGATTAGCTCTCATCAAAGTAAATGAGTCTGAGATCAAAAAGCAGTATTTAAGGGCGTTTTAAACTGCATAAAAGGAAAAAAGTTTTGTTGTTGTTGTTTTTTTTTTTTTTTTTTTTTTTTTTTTTTTTTTTTTTTTTTTTTTTTTTTTTTTACAATAAGGGTAGTGAAGTAATGAAACACATTGCCCAGCGATGTGGTAGTTGCACAGTCCCTGGAAATACTCAAGGTCAGGCTTGAAAGATACCAGGTTTGTTAGCTTGGAGAAGTTCCTCACTTGAAAAGTGAAGAACAACATCACCTCAAGAAGCGTCTAAGTGTGACTTCACAGAGGTTCCTTAGAAATCAAACAACTACGCAAACTATTTTAAACAATGCAAAGAAGCTAGGAATCTTATTTTCCCATGATTCATAAATAAAGCATTTTCATTTGCATGTTGCTGCTTACAGCGCACTGGTAAGTATATCCAAAGAACAATTCTCAAGAGAGCACTAACTTAGCCATGAGTTTTCAAGATTTCAGTCAGAAATAAAAAGATTATTCTTCAGCTTTATCTATAATCAATGGCGGAATATTTACTATACAAAAGGTGCATAAAAAAGCAATCAGTGTACAAATCATCAGAAAGAGTACAGTACTCTTAATTAGCTCCGTAGATGTAACTGCTCAGAACTGAGGCTTTTACATCTATTTTAGAAGAGCTAAAATGTTAGATGAGATATTAAAGTGTACCAAGGTATGAAAACAAAGAGTATAAATACTTCCTATATTTTGATACTGTCTCATGAAAAATGAATACAGACAGATCTGAATGAATACAAGCCATGAATCCATCTCAATGCATATTAATATAAAGCTTCCACTAGTTTGAATACATGATTCTGTGATTAAGCTACAATCATCTTCTCCAAAACATACATTAATAAAGGCAGTTCTTACTAGAAGCCTTCTTTAGTTTGGTAAGAATTAATCATTCAATTAGCATCAGCGCAGGGCATACTAAACTGAGATTTTACTGGAAAAGATACAGAAAAGTATGAGTACCTCAGAACTGGTATATCAACAGAACAAAACAGTACAGCTAGTACACTCAGCACTAGGAAAATAAAATCACAGAATCACAGTATGGTTTGGGTTAAAACGGACCTTTAGTTCCAACTCCCCTGCTATAGGCAGGGACATCTCTCTAGACCAGGTTGTTCAAAGCCCCATCCAGCCTGGCCTTGAACACCTCCAAAGAGGGGGCATCCACAACCTTTCTGGACAACCTGTTCCAGTGTCTCACTGTACTTACAGTAAAGAATTTCTTCCTAACATGTAGGCCAAATCTACCCTCTTCCAGTTTAAAGCCTTTAGGCTTCATCCCATCACTACCTGTCCTTATAAAAAGTCCCTCCCCAGCTTTCCTGTAGGCCCCTTCAGATACTGCTATCTTGGAATTCTCCTTCGGCAATTTTGAGCTATGAAAACAGTTGAAAAATTACAAGTCAAACCTATCCAGTAATTCAGAATAAGCCACTTTGAAGTATGCTTGTCACCCTTTCTACTATCCACTTCAGTTATAACTTGAAAAGTCGTCATTGTTGCACATACTTTACGGGACAAGCCCAAAGCTTCTCTTCCTCTACATACACGGTCAACACTGAAAGACTTCAGTTTTCAGTTTCTACTTTTTTTAGACCTCTTGACTTTGTATCTTCTACTTTCAAAATGAATGGTTTCTGCGCAAAAGGTCTACTCTTTTCATGAGAATTTTTTTATCTAAAGAATATATTCTGCCACAGGATATAAATCAGACAATTTTCACCTCCCTGCCCCCTTTTCAACACCCTCGAAATCCCCAGTTTGTGTTTGTCTTCCAGGGAAATAACCTGCCATACTCTGAATTCAAACTTATTTTGTTCTTGTGTAAACAGTGAATTCAACATTTCCAAATGACATTAAACTGACAGTATATAAAGTACTTGTGTAGTCAAATTTTATATCATTAACAATACAATTATCATGAATACACGAGAATCTCAAGTATTACTGGATTTAGCTGCTAAATAAAAAAAAATCCCTTACTTTCTGCACATGACACAAAGTTTCTTTGGAGTGGGTTTGTGTGAGAATGATGAGAGGCAGGTAGTAGAACAAAAAAGATGAGCTGATCCTTTCCGTTGATAAGCAGTCTGTCCCTTTTGCAAAGGCTTTTTGCAGTTTGCACATGTAACTTTAACCTGTTTAGAAGGCGGTGGCTGCTGAGTAGAAGGCTGGAAGATCTGTTTGGGTAGTGATGCTACTGGTGACAAAGAATCCACACCTGGTTGCTTTTGATTCCTAGGGAATGAAGCTGACTGGGATATCCAAGAATCTTCAATAAAGAAAAGAAAAAGTTAAGTGAGCAAACATGAGCATATACAGAGAAATATATGGTCATATATTTTTTTTCCTGGAACTAACAATTATAGTGGCATTTTAGAAATTCAGATTCAAAATTCACTTTCACAGCACCACTCTCCACTGCTGAAAAAAGCTTCAGAACACAAACAAGACTCAGAATGGTCCCATTATACACCTCATGACAAGTTTTGCAGACCTCAATTGACTTGCACTGTGTTTGCAAACAGGTAATTCTATCTCCAAACCAACAGAACGGCAACTACCAAGGTTCAAGACACAAGCTTTCCAAATTTATCAACACGAATGAATGAAACCTTAAGATTTGTATTAGTTATTTTATTCTCAAGTGAGCTTTAACACACAACTGATAAAGTTACTTAGTCCTGCCTCTGTAGCAAATCATAGAGTTGAGGTCTTCCATGGTAGTCTCTTGGTCTAGCTTGCAGTCAAAGAATTGTACTGTGATTTCCATCTATGTCACTGCTTATTGTAGTTTGCTTCTAACATGACAGTCTTCTCAACGCAACAAATAACACTTAATCTGCAAACTAGCATAGCCATGAGAGTTTCAAGTTTTTTTCAGTAGAAATCTATGCCCCTAGAAAATAACATTCCATTAAGTCCTGGCAGTAAACAGTTCCATGTCCTTCTACTCTAACCTCACCAGTCTTTCAACTGTATTTTTGGACAAGAAACTGTTATGGAACTATGCCACTTTTCGCTCATCTTTTATAGTGTGACATTTTACAGAATAATATGCATATCTGCTGGGTAGAAAATTTTACTCGAGTTCTTTTTACGCACCTGGAAATGCTGCATGCTTCTGGTTAAATTACATCATGAGTATCTTGGTTTGAATCAAAAAACACAGCTTGGACAAGAAAAATATACAGTTTTGTCCTCCAAAAAAATTTGAATTCTAGGCTTTTCAACAGAATGTAAGCTTTCATTTTAATAACTATCACGACAGTTCAGGAACTTTGAGCTTCTAAAGGATGCCAAGAATGATACATTACTTGAGTATAAAACAAAACATGAATAGGAACTTCTTTTCACTGTAACAAAGCATTTACAAACATTTTCAATAGCCTGTGTCAGCCACCCCAAGTACTCTCACAGAACTTGGGACTTACCTTTCAAGCCTGTGATTCCATTTATTTAGACAGGTATTTCACTTCTGCATACTATTTCACACACATAACTACCACTCTATTTGGCAGTAGCTCTGCTACTATTTTTAAGTTTGAACAGAATTTACTGAAACTAAATAGAAATACTTAAGTCTTCAATATCCTATTCAGTAGATTCCTGGGATGTTAAACTAGCAACATTTTTTACCTCATGACTTTTCTTCACATCTAACTTGTTAACTACATTAACTCCTCCAGCTTATATGCTCTACAAAAGACCTCTAAAATTGGCTTTTCCTGTCCTTGAACTGAGACAATATATCACACATCCTTAGCTGCTTTCTGATCAGTTTCCATGCCCCAGTGCCCTTATGTCTTCATCCTTCAAGTTTCTATTTCCAGTTCTTCCCTCTAATGGTAAAGTTTATGAGGCCATGCAGTTTCATGTTCAACTTCTTCTTAACTATAATGGCTATTCTACTTTTTTTTAAATTCATTCTTACTCTAAATTGCTACAAAATTATTCCTTACTCCCACTTGCATCAATGCATTCATTTGTAGCACCATCTCACACACAAAAAAAAAAAGCTCAAAGAAATGATGCCTTTCAAATTTATTTTCTTAAATTTATTTTACAAAGCAGAAGAAACTACCAGCATAACTTAGGGCAGAAGTTTTGTAGAGGTACACAGCCCTTGAAACATACTCAAGTACATCTGCATTAATAACTTACTTCACATTTAATTTACCAATCTTTTATTCTGTTCTTGGAGTAGTTCTGATGCACAAAAATTAGATTCCAGTCAGAACAGCAAGACCTGAGTTCCATTCCAAAAGCACCTGAAATACATGCCTCAGAGCTTACTAGGGGCATTAAGTACTGAAATAATATGTAGGGCATAAGGTTCTGTATTACACACCTACCTCCTCCCATACAGTGGAGGCTTTTAGCCCAAGGAAACAACACCAATTCAGTATAAATCTTACTAACCATGCACAATGGATTTGTGCCCACATAAAATGGACTTCTCAAGAGCAACAGTATCAACAACTCTGATCTACTGTTTTTCTAATATGTAGATGTCACATGTCCTAGCTCCTTTATTAACAGGATCAGGAAAACAATATTCTATGTTTGCATCTTCAAGGCTTCAAATTCTCCAAAAAGGAAGCAAACAAACCACGGAAGCACAGAACCATTGAGGTTGGCAGGGACCTCAGGGTCCCTCCACTTAACCCTTGCTCCAGCAGGGACACCCAGAGCAGGGTACCCAGGACCACCTCCAGGTGGCTTCAACAGATCACCAGGGAGGAGATCCGACAGCCCCCAGGCAGCCTGCGCCCATGCTCTGTCATCTGCACAGTACAGCAGCACTCCTAGTGTTCAGAGGGAACCTCCTGCATTCCAGCTTGTGCCCACTGTCTCTTATTCTGGCACTAGACATGACTGAAAAGAACCTGGCTCCATTCTCTGTGCATCCCTCTTTTAGATATTTGTACACATCACTACTTTCGCTGAGAAGCACATACAAGTCTCTAGAAGAAAAAGGAAGGAACTTCTGAAGGAAAAAATAAAATGCAAATATATATCTCGAAAATCTTTCCTGTTTAACATCTTTATCAGTGACACTGAGAAGGGGAACGAGTGCCCCCCTCTGCAAGTTTGCTGATGACACCCAAGCTGTGTGATGTGGCTGACACACCCAAAGAACAAAATGCCATCCAGAGACCTGGACAGGTTAAAGCAGTGGGCCCAGGTGAACCTTATAAGACTCAACAAGTCTAAATGGATAACCCCCACCCACTATCACTGCAAGCTGGGGGATGTAAGGATAGAGCACAGCTCTGACTAAAAGGATCTGGGGGTACTTGGGGAAGGCAAGCAAGACATGAGCCAGAAGTGTGCCTTGACAGCCCAGAATACCAGCTGTATCCTGGAATGCATGAAAAGCAGTGAGATCAGCATGGTGAGGGAGTGATCCTGCCCTTCTGCTCTGTGCTGGTGAGACCTCACCTGGAGTACTGCAACCGGATGCGGAGTCCTCAGTACATGAGAGAGACAGACCAGCTGGAATGTGTCTAGAAGAAGGCCACAAAAATGACCCAAGGGATGAAGCATCCACCAAAGGACAGGCTGAGAGAGCTGAGGCTGTTCAGCATGGAGAAGAGAAGGCTCTGAAGTAACCTGAAAGTAGCTTTTCAGGTATCTAAAGGGAGCTATAAAAAGGAAGGGGACAGACTCTTTAGTAGGGTCTGTTGTGGTAGGACAACGGGAAACAGCTTTAAACTAAAAGAGGGGAGATTTAGATTGGATATAGGGAAAGAGTTTCTTACAATAAAGGTGCTAAAGCATTAGAACAGGCTGCCCTGAGAGGCGGTGGATGCCCCATCCCTGGAAACACTTAAGGTCAGGCTCTCAGAAACCTGATCAAGCTCTAAGTGTTCCTGTTCACTGCAGGGAGTTGGAATACATGGCCTTTACAGATCCCTTCCAGCCCAAATGATTCTATGAATTTATGTACAAAAATCTGCAAATGATCCAAACCTACATTTTTCAGGGTTTTTTTCTGCATTAAAAACTATTCCTACTATAGTTGTCTTTTCTCCAGTTACTTTTTCCTTTATGTTCTTGATCATTTTTCTCCTTTCTCTCCTTCAAAAGGTATTTTGAAGGTATTTTCCTTCTTCCCTTTCACTTGTGGCAGTCCTTTGTTTCCTTTGGAGCCTACTGCTCTTTAGTTTTTGCATATGAAGACCACAGGCATAAAAAAAAAAAAATCCTGCGTTTGCATACCTGAAAATAAATTTCTCATATCCATTTGCAAACTTACATTTTCCTCCCTTCTTCATACCTGAAAAATTTCTGTTCAGCCTCTGTCAATCACACCAAAAACACAAGTTCAGTCTTTTCAGGGAATGCACATGCTGATTTTCTTATTAAGAAAAACAAAGGCACCATTTGAGGTAATGAATACTTTAAGTTGTCATCCACGACTACATCACTATCTGTGATGACACAATAACTGTCGTTCCACATCTGAGGAATCAACTACCAATAGTGAGAACATAAGATCTACAAGACTCATTTCTGAATTTAAGGTAACCACTGAAACATCCAGACAATAAAGTTCCCAAACTTCAACTTCAGATGTCAAATTTTGATATTAAATTTAACATGAATACAACAAAAAGAACACAAGATAACATCTGACTTGAAGGCTTATCTTCACACTGCCTTTCCAAAGTAGAATATGGAAGATACTAATACTTTGGCAAAAGTACATTAGGTGTCATGACTAAAATGAAGAGCTTCACTATTTAAATATTTCTTGAAAAGTACATAGAAAATCCATGCATTTTAATCAGTATATTACTGATTAAAGTTAAGCAACATAAACACTAAGTGTCTACTGCACTTGGATTCTAACTTAAAATAATTTTTTTTTAAAGTACACTAACTAGTCTGAAGCTAGTTATCACAGAAGTGATCATTCTTGTTTTTTTCCCCCCACACTTCTTCCCCAACTGGGCAGCAGAATATCCATATACAAATTCAAAATATTTTGAATTACTTTTGCTATTCTACAGAATTTAAGCTTTCACATTTCAAGACCACTGACAACTGTCCCATTTTATTTTAGTAAGACTTGCTTACAAGACACAGTATACTGCTATTTACACAGAAATAACAAAATCATATAATGAGGTCTTCCTGTGTCAGCTACAAGAAGTTTCACGCTCACAGGCTCTCATCCTGATGGGGGTTTCAACCACCCAGACATCCTCTGGCAAGACAACACAACGAGCTGTAAGCAATCCAGGAGCCCCCTAGAGTCCACTGACAGTAACTTTCTGGTTCAAGTAGTGGACAGACCAACCAGAGGTGAAGTATTGCTGGACCTGGTGTTCACCAATGCAGAGTTGCTCCTTAAAGATATTAAGACTGGAGGCAGCCTGGGCTGCAGTGACTACCCTCTAGCTTAGTTTGTGATCTTGAGGAATGTGGGCCTGGCACTGAGTAGAGTCAGGACCCTGAATTTTAAGAGAGCAAACTTCAGTTTGTTCAAGGAGTTGTTGAATGAGATCTCCTGGGAAGAAGTTCTTAAAGACAACAGAGTGGAACAAAGCTGGCTACCACTTTAAGGATGCCTTTCTGAGGGTGCAAGAGCTCTCTATCCCTCAGAATATAAAGCAGGCAGGGGAAGTGTGAAAACAGCATGGCTTGGCAAGGACCTGTTGGTCAAACTGAGGAAAAAGAAGGACGCATTATCTGGGGAGAATACGGGATGCTGTCTGGACTCACAGAAATGGGATTAGGAAAGCCAAAGCACAGAGAGAACTGAACTTAACAAGAGAAATTAAAAACAAGGAGGAGTTTTATGGGTACATAGGTCAGAAGAGACAGAACAAAGACAGCATTATCTCCCTTGCTAAATGAGAAAGGAGAACTGGCTACAACAGATATGGAGAAGGCTGAGGTACACAATAAGTTCTCTACCTCAGTCTTCACTGGCAGCCAGGATTCTCACATCTCTGAACATGAACCTCTAGGCGGGAACCAGGGGAGCAAACTCCCCTCCACTGTAATGACAGAGAAAGTCCAAGATTGACTCATGAGACTAAACACGTGCAAGTCCATGGGGCCAGGTGATTTGCATCCCAGGCTCCTAAGGGAGATGGCTGAGGTGGTTGCTGAGTCACTCTCCATCATGTTTGAAAAGTGGCTGTCAGGAGAAGAACTCAGGGACTGGAAAAAGGGAAACATCACTCTCATTTGCAAGAAAGGGAGAAAGGAGGATCTGGTCAGTGAACTACAGGTCAGTGAGCCTCATATCTATGCCTCGGAAGATCATGGAACAGATCCTCCTGAAAGACATTCTAAGGTACATGAGGGAAAAGTGGGTGATCCTAGAAAGCAAGCATGGCTTCACCAAGGGAAGAATGTGCCTGACCAATCTGGTGGCCTTCTCTGATGGAGTGGCAGCACTGGTGGACAAAGGGAAGGCAAGTAATATCATCTACCTGGACTTCTGCAAGGCCTTTGACATGGTCCCTCCACCCACCACATCCTGTCTCTAAATTGGAAAGATATGAATTTGAAGGGTGGACTATTCGGTGGAAAAGGAATTAGTTGGACGGTCACAGCCAGAGGGCTATGGTCAATGGTTCTATGTCCTGGTGGAGGCCAGTAACAAGTGGTGTCCCCCACAGGTCCATCTTGGGTCTGGTACTCTTTACCATCTTTATTAATGACACAGACAATGAGGTTGAGTGCACCCTCAGCAAGTCTGCTGATGAAACGAAGCTGAGCAGTGCATTTGATAAAGCAGAAGGACCCTGATCAACTCAGAAGGTAGGCCCCTGTAAATCTAATGAGGTTCAACAAAGCAAAGTGCTTTGTTTCCTTTGCTACTCCATGAGGGTAGTCCTGCTGAGAAGGACTCGGGGGTTCTGGCTGAAGAAAAATTTAACATGAACCAGCAGTGTGCTCTTGGAGAAGACTAATGGTATCCATCCATTCATCCTCAGAGTACGCTGACATGAAATCTCAGATGGGGAGCTGTGTAAACTTCCCCGCAATTCATATGGAAATACTTAAAAGAGCTACTACACCACTTGGACTGCCACAAGCCCATGGGGCTGGATGGAATCCACTGAAGGGTGTGGGCAGTTGATAGCCAAACCACTTTCTATCATTTATCAGCACTCCTGGTCAATATGAGAGGGCCCAGAGGGCTGGAGGCTTGCCAACATTACTTCCATCTACAAGAATGGTTGTAAGAGTTGATCTGGGAACTACAGGCCTGTCAGTCTGACTTCAATGCAAGGCAACATTATTGAGCAGATCATCTTGAGGGAGATCATAGGGCATGTGTGGGACAACTGGGGAATGAGGCCTAGCCAGCACGGGTTTGTGACAGGCAGATCCTGCTTGACCAACCTGATCTACTTCTGTGTTCAAGTTAGCCACCTGGTGGATAAGGAAAAGGCTGCTGACACAGTCTACTTCAGCAAAGCCTTCAACACTGTCTCCGAGTACTCTTCTGGAGAAGCTGGCAGCGCACAGCTTGAACAGATGCACTCCTTGCTGGGTAAAGAACTGGCTGGATGGCTAGGCTCAGAGTAGTGCTGAATGGAGTTAAATCTTCAGTTGGAGAACAGTCATGAATGGTATTCCCAGGGCACGGCACTGGGGCCTGTCCAGTTCAGTATCTTTACTGATGACCTGGGTGAAGACATTGAGTGCACCCTCAGTTTGCAGATGACACCAAGTTGGCAGGAAGTGTCGATCTGCCCGGGGTTAGGAAGGCCCTACAGAGGGACCTGTATAGGTTGGATCACTGGGGCCAATGGGATGAAATTCAACAAGACCAAGTGCTGGATCCTGCACTTTGGCCACAACCACATGCAACGCTACAGGCTTGGAGCAGAGTGGATGGAAGAGTGTGTAGAGGAAATGGATCTAGGAGGATCTTGGTCAATGCTTGGCTAAACGTGATAGAAACAGCGTTGCTAATAGGAGCGGAGAAGTGGTCATCCCTCTGCACTCAGCCTTGCACCCCGAATACCGAGTTCAGTTTTGGGCCCCTCACTACAAGAAAGACATTGAGGCCCTGGAGCATGTTCAGAGAAGAGCAGTGAAGCTGGTGAGGGATCTGGGGCACAAGCCTTATGACGAGCAGCTGAGGAAACTGGGATTGTTTAGTCTGGAGAAGAGGAGGCTTGGGGGTCCCATTTTCACTCTCTACAATTGCCTGAAGGGAGGCTGTGGTGAGGTGGGGGTTGGCCTCTTCTCCCATGTAAATAGTGATAGGACTAGAGGGAATGGCCTCACATTATGCCAAGGGAGATTCAGGTTGGACATTTGGAAATGCTTCCTCTCCGAGCTGCCCAGGGAGGTGGTGGAGTTACTGACTCCGAAGTTGTTCCAAGAAACGCTTTGTTGTTGCACTGAGGGACATGGTTTAGTGGGAAATATTGATGATAGGTGGATGGTTAGACTGGATGATTTAAGAGGTCTTTTCCAACTTTGGTGATTCTGTGATTCACCATTCTTTGTATGAATAAAGGAGTACACTCAAGTCATAAATAAAACTCTGCTCTTTAGATAGAAATACTTGTCTGAAAACACCTGAAGCATTACTTCACAATGAACTGGGATATCTTACCTATCCAAGGCATCAAGTCATTGAAGAATTTTTTGTTCTAGAGTTTAGAATGTTGTGATAGAAAGCTGTGATAAGGATGAAGAGAATCAAGACCTTCTACAAGAATTAAACTTACAAACTAAAGCAGTTCAACTGCCTCCCCAAAAAATTATCAAACAATTTTAAGGAAATGATCAGAATTCTAACTTACCAGGATTATGATGAGTCACAGATTCTCCATTTTGAAATACATCTCCAGCCACATTCATTCTACCAGGATTGAAAGGTCCTACACCAGTCTTGGTCTGTGAAGTTAAAGATGGGGTGTATGTTTGCATATTAACACCAAAATTACTTGACTGCAGTCCGTTAGATACATCTCCCAAGTTGGCATTCTGCAATGATGTTACATGCGTGATCATTAAGTTCATGTCACGCCCTTCAGCATTTTCTACATGACCATCACTCACAGAGCTCATAGCACCTGTTTCTAATGTAGTTACATTAGCAATCTGAATGTCAGAGTCTGGTTCTGTGGATATACCACTATTAGCAATTCCTGAATTTACCTTACTTCTTGAAAAACTGGAAGCAGAGAAATCCATATCGTTGGCTCTGTTTTTACACTCTGGAAGTCTTCGCTCATTAAAACTGGAAGCATTCTTCTCTTGTCCTTGATTTGTTTCAATATCTTCTTCATCATCAATGATAATAGTTTCACTTATACTCCCCTTTTGAGAATTCAAGTCTTTCGGAGGAGGAAGCATTTTGCAATCATCTCCTTGAAGTTCATCATTTTTTGACAATGCAAATGCAGTATTCCTTTGTTCTGCTATCAGTGATGTAGAATTTTGTGGCGTTTGAACAGGTTCAATAAAAACTACATCATCGTCGTCTTCTACAGTAGAGTTCTGGAATTTACTTGGTCTAGAAACTAAAGAACTTGGTGGACCAGCAAATGTATTTCCTACATTTGCAAGACCGGCTGCCATGGTGGTATTTGCTAGTAGGTCAGGAGTACGTCCAGACAGTTCTAATCCTCCCAGAGAACTTGTGTCCATTCCAGACCTGCTGTTTGAATAAAAACAAAGCAACAACAACAACAAACAAATGTCAGAGTAAGACATAACTTTCCAGTAACGGTTCCTAAAAATAACTACACAGATTCACAGAGTTGGTTGGAAGGGACCTCTCAAGATCATCTATTTCAACACCCAGCTATAAAAATCATAGTTTTAATTTTTATTTGGTTTTCTTCTTATCTCGGATAATACACCAAGAAAACCCACATAGTTTCTCTATTTTCTCTATGCTCTTATTTGAATATCTTAACATTAATTTCATTTCTAAACCTGTATAAGGAAGAGAAATGGCCAATACCAACAATTCCCACTAACAGGTATATAAATCAGTGTCTAGCAAAAAACACATCAGAAACTTTATTTTTGTTGGTACTCATTACAATATCTTCATTTCTCAGTTCCTCTCCTGAGGGACTCCCTCCACCCACGGACACAATGAGCCCTTAACACTTCTTTTGCTAGACTGCAAAGCAAAGTCAAGATTTAGACAATCAGAATAAAAAAACTGAATTCCTATTAAATCTCATTGCTATTAGAAACATTACCAACTTTCAACATCAACAGATTTATACAAAGACTGAAGTTATCAATGCACATCATTTTTGTCTAGCAAAAAAAGCTAAATCATTTTGCATATGTAACTTTGAAGTTCAACTGATATTCCCACACTCCCACGAAGGCAAACCTCCTTATGTGGTCCCAGTATAACTGAGGCAGAGAAGCAAAGGAGATAGGGAAACGCCACGTGCATTGAGAATACACACACTATCACAAGTGCATAGCAACTTCGCATTCCTAGCCATCCTGACTTCTTCATGTTCCACTGCAGCTTTCAACAGCTTTGATCTCTTTTCTAACAGCAAGCAATGCTTCTTCAGGCTCCCTCACAACAGCTACTTTGCTTGTAGGTTTCAGTTTGCATTTAGTTCAGTTTGGTCAAATCTCCTTTTTATAACTACATCATAATGAATTAAATACTGATAAGAGGCAAGCAGAATATGTAACTTCTGTACCTCTTCTTACCTTCTGCAATTCCAAACAATCATATGATTGTTGTTAAGAGAATTAAATTTCTGAAAAGAATATTTGTACTAAAAACAGTGAATTAAGCTGACCTTGATACGTACAACAGGAAATACATACTTTAGGGTATGTCCAAGTACACACTGAAATGTGACATCACTGAGCATTTATCAAAAGCTACAAGTAGCTTTCTATGCATTCTTATATATTCTTTATTAAAGGAAGCTGAATAGATGAAGTTGAAATATCCCACTCATAAATACTTACCCATCCAGAAATCCACTGCAATCTGTTTACCTTAGTAAGTTGCTCCAAGACCTTTTATTTTCCTTCCTGTGGGGAGCCTGCTTTTCTTGAAGCAACTTGCTACCTTCTGCAAAAGCTGTTCTGAAACAGGGTTAAAACAAACACTAAATACCTGAAAGGGAGCATACCTGAAAACAGCTAGAACCTCTTGCACCAACTCAGCTCATGAAAATGACTTTTCGGAACTTAAACTATAAGTTTAAACCTGATTTTCAGCACAGTTGTCCTACACTAATCGGAAAAATGTTGGTCTATACCATTGTTGCCACAAGAAAAGCAGCAACAGTGCTGTTTATTCTCAATTTTCTACTGTTACATTCCATTTCCAGGATTCTTTGTTTGTGGCTTTATAGGTAGATGGAAGAAGTACAGCGTTAAGACACAGGTAATTGCAATTATGAAATCAAATACTAGAATTAAAGAAGTCTGTTTATAATAGAACGTAAAGAAAATAAATGATTTAAGCAAACTGAACTATTGACAAAAGAAATCTTATCAGTTAAGTTTCCTTGCTTTATATGGCGTCAACCTCCACAATGCCTGTGGCAGAACATGCAAGGTTAAATTCACAACATGACTAAAGAAAAATTACAGAACACACATCACACATCAGGCTTACCTTACATTGCTAATCATTTTCAGATTGTATATATGCACTGCAGTAGTACTTAGCACAGGTTCAGACATCCATAGCTTATATTAACACACAACACAAGAGACTGAAAATGCTCAAAGCTCAAGTCTGTATTCATTCCTCAGGTTTTGCAACAGTCATTAGGTTTACCAGGCTTGGCAGCATTTTTACAATAGGGTATCAACGTGTGTAGTTATCTACTCTTTGAAGATAGGCCTTAAAATCCTCATGCAGTAAAGAGGCCCAAAGAAATAAAGCGCAAATATTCTTCTAAGCGTTTAGAATATTATTCAAGCCTTCATGTCCATTAACTGGAGCTGGCAGGGGAGGGGGGGAGCGGGAGGCGGAACACAAACAGCAAGGCTGTGAACCAGATTAATCCCAGAAGAGAAGCAACCACCTTTTAATACCTTCATACATTGTTAGCCTTACAGCCAAATGCCATTATGTAAGACCATCTGAAATGTAATGAAGGTAACATTCAATTGGAATGAAGAATTTTCTTTCAAAAGAACCATTATCATCAAAACAGCTGGCTTGTACCTTCCTGGAAATCAGTCAGTCACACTGAAGATTAATTTAATCCAATATTCTCTTTTACCTATCATTTTTCCTCTCAAGGGCTGATTAATTCAAAGTTAGATTTCCCTACATCTCAGCTTTTACTGATAAGAATGTATTCAGTTCATTGATTCTCAGAAGTTTCCCAGTTTTATTCCATATATTTTCTTTCTCAACAAGGAGAAAAGCATCACAAGCACATAAAGCTTTTAATGAAGTTTTAAATATACCTGAACAGATGGGAGCAAAGAGGAAATGAGAATATGCCAAGACTACACCACAGACCTGAATCAAACCTTTGCTATTTCTGTTTTTAAAGATTCTCACTAAAAATATAGATGGAGTTATTACTTTTGCTACAAATTATGTGCACGTATTATAATAAACGGGAAGATATCTTTTTACCTATGCATATTTATTTTTCTCCATATAGGCTCCTAGGAGGTTTTAGTGACCTGTGTTAGGTATGCCATAACAAGAAAAACTCATGTGCTTAACTGCTGGTACCCAGTAATATCTGCTGATATTTCCACACAGATATCAGCTTCTAACTCTGCAAAACTCAGCAACAAAATACAATTTTTAATTTTGTTTCTTTTCAAAAACAAAAGCAATTTGCAAAATGACACAGGAAGTTTTCTAAAAATGCTAATACTGAAAAGAGACCCAAAAACTACAGACAATTTTGTACTCAATATTTCTAAATGAAAACTAACAACAACAAAAGAAATAACTTACAAGTATAGGTTTACAATAGGAAACTAAGAAAAACTCTATCCTCATAGCTTATTAAGCATATTTTACTGCTACCATAGAAACATGATTACCAGAACCCTCTAAAATTCATTAGCCTGGATGAATTGTTAAAACTCTGGATTAAAAAAAAAAAATCCAAAGCCCAAAAAGCCACAGACTGGCAAAATCAATTCTGCAGAGAATTTATTGTCAATACTGTTGCTAAATGAGCTCAAGGTTTCGTGGTACCACACCGGCACTAAGATTACGGCCAGATGGAAACACAGGCACTACCAATACACATCAGCCCTTCCTGAACCAAGTTATGTTCTCCTTTTAAATTAGGTTGTACCACTGATGTGTAAAAGTCTTCAAGCTAAAATAAATCACCACCTCATATCTACATTCGGGTTTTAATTGCCGAAGAAATAAAGGGCGAAATCCACATGTCTCTGGAAAAATGACAAATACAACAGCTTTAAGGCAGCCAGCTAGGCAATGCTTCATAAGCCAAGTCTTTATAGTTGAAAAATAGAATACTTTTAAATTTATTAGAAATTGAAGAAATTTGGGAATGAGAGAACATACCTAAAAATAATCAACAAAAAGCTGGATTTTCCAAGCCAAATTCTCTACTAAATGCCATTAGTAACACCTGGGATGAAGGTAACATATGGAAAAGCACAGTCATGGTTATGCACCCTTGGAGCAAAGTCGTAAGGATAAAAAGGAGTCACTGAAATCTCACCAAAACCACAGTTTCATCAGAACACTTGAAACAGAAATTCAAACTAAGACCAGCACGTGCAAATGCTTCCATATAAAGACTTAAAAAAAGGAAAAGTGGACTGGTTTTGAGAGAACACAAAATTAAGACATCTTGAAAACTAAAGGGATTAATAAAGTTCTGGAGACAGTGTAATACAGTGGAACAGACAACACAGAAACAAAAAAGACCCATTGATTTGTCTCCTAAAAGAAATGCTTTCTATTAAGAAAGCGCATTATCCTAACTAAATTATTTAAGTTAACAGGTACTATGCTACATTTAATTTCATATCCAAAAGAGGAGAAATAACATATTAATGTCATAACGCAGTGACAGCACAGATGAGGTAAGAGGAAGAAGAGACTGCAAATGCCGGACATGCAGTAAACTGAAGATTTCAAGAACGTTGTACAGACCAAGACAGACAAAAAAACAAACAAGCAAACAAACAAATCACAGCCACCTACAACCAGAAAGACCCATCAACAGAAGGAAAAGCAACACTTGGTAATTCTGAGCCATGCAACATGGTTCAAGATGCAATTATCCAGACGGCTCTCCAGAATAGCATATTTAATCCCAAGGGAATGAATGAGAAAACAATTCATTACTTTAACTTGTGAATTTTAAAGGAAGAACAGAAGTACGAGGAACCAAGTTAAAAGGAAATGAAATGGAGCAGCCAGAAGAACAAAATGCTTTTTGAAAGCCTGAAGGCCATTTAAAGACTCATCACAAAAAGCATACAACTAACCTAAACTCCCCGAAAAGTAAAAAGGCTACTACCAAAAGTCTCTGAACTAACAAGAATCATGGAATTACATGTGTGACAGAAGACATGCATTTATTTGTCCCATTCTTTATCCTTTGCTAGGCGTAGATGTGCCTATCTTGAGCTATGTCAGAGCAAAGGTTTGTATAACATACCTATTGTACAACAGTACAGTTTTCCAGAAGACACAGCACTCAAGAAACACGAACCACAGCAGAGAAAACAGAGCAAGATGTTTGCACTGATGTTCAGTAAGGAAAAGATCAGGGAGGAACACATCAAAGCTCTCTTTTTAGGGGTTAAGAATGAGAAATATCCTATCGAAGTGCTAATAAAAGAGGATTTTAGAACAAACCACCAGGACCACATGACTTTCGCTTAGACTTCTAAAGGCCGTAACTTTATATTACAGTTTCTGTAATCAATTACTTAAACAGAAAGTGATAATTAACCAAGTAATTACAATTACCGTCCTGTAGCCATCACTAAAAAGACTGATAGAAACTACAGCTGAATAAATATACTATGGAAAGATACAATAAATGGGGAAAGAATTACATAAATTTTGCAAAGGAAGGACAACGTATCACAGTATTCCTATAGAGGTAATTGAGGGGTTCACATACTCATTGACCACAGAATCACCAAGGTTGGAAAAGACCCACAAGATCATTCAGTCCAGCCATCCACCCATCACCAATAGCTCTCACTAAATCACGTCCCTCGACACAACACCCAAATGTTCCTTGAACACCTCCAGGGTCAGTGACTCCACCACCTCCCTGGGCAGCCCATTAATCTGACCAATGCTGATTAAACTGGTACAGAGCACTCAAGATTTCCAAAAGACATTCAAACGTGTTCCTAACTAAACACTACAGTGAAAATCATCCATAATTAGATTTGAGCAAGGGTCCTCTTGAGGGTCCGCATTATTTGGAGAGATGACTATCATGCATTGTTAACTCTTATTTCAATAAAGAGAAGCAATCAATGGGGTCCCCCAAAATAAAGTGATACAGGTCAACATTTACAAAGCATCACAGAATCACAGAATGGCCAGGGTTGGAAAGGACCTCAAGGATCATGAATCTCCAACATCCCTGCTGCATGCAGGGCCATCAACCTCCCCATTTAATACTAGACCAGGCTGCCCAGGGCCCCATCTAACCTGGCCTTGAACACCTCCAGGGACGGGGCATCCACAACCTCCCTGGGCAGCCTGTTCCAGTACCTCACTACTCTCTTGTAAAGAACTTCCCCCTGACATCCAACCTAAATCTTCCCTCCCTCAACTTAAAATCATTTCCCCTTGTCCTGCTGTTATCTACCTTTTCAAAGAGTTGATTCCCCTCCTGTCTGTAGGCTCCCTTAAGGTACTGAAAGGCTGCAATGAGGTCACCTCACAGCCTTCTTTTCTCCAGGCTGAACAAGCCCAGCTCCCTCAGCCTGTCTTACTAGGGGAGGTGCTCCAGCCCCTCATCATCTTTGTGGCTCTCCTCTGGACCCTCTCCAACAGCTCCCTGTTTTTCTTGTACTGGGGGCTCCAGACCTGGACACAGTACTCCAGATGGGGCCTCACAAGAGCAGAGTAGAGGGGGACAATCACCTCCCTGTCCCTGCCAGCCACCCTTGATCAATCCTGAGACTGACATTACCGAAGTGAGTTTCCAAAATGTGCAAAGTTATTCACAATAGCTGAACACAAAGATTGACTGTGAAGAACTACAGAAGAGTATCACAATGCTACATGTAGACAGCATAATAAGTGAAACTCACTTGTGATAAGCACAAGACAGTTACCCATTTCTAGCTGTTCACTACATACACGGAGATTCCTCTGAAGTGGAAGTTAAAAGACCACAACTGCAACCCTTTCAAACCAAATCTACTCAACCATCAACCACCACCACTGGTGATAATGGTAAGAATCACCATCATGGAATGCCAGAAATACAAACAAAAGCAATTGGATAAACTTTGAAATAAATATACTGATAACCATTAATCACAGCAGTTCAAAGGCAACTCTACAAAGTAAATACTTACCCAGCCAGATGCTGAACACAACATCATTTCAATTCCTTGATTCACCTACTTTCAAGACTTTGTACCCTTCCTTAATGATTTTTATTTCATTAGACTTTTCAGAAGTCTAATTATCAAAAACTCAGTCTATTGTAAAGACAAATTGATACAGCTATCAAGAAGCTGTTTCCCTAGCTTAACAGCTTGCTGTTACTTCTTGCTATAACTCATGAATGTTATACTCTCTACACACAGACATGTAACACACATACCACAGCTTTCTCAGGCTTGAACCACCAACTGACCCCCACTGGCTGACCAAAAGTATGTCACAAGCCACCACTACACTTCAACTGACAGTCAAATAGCCCAACTGTATTCATTCACGAAGACTGCAAAGAAGTAATCCAACATTTTTCAAAGGCTGTAATTTATATGAGCTTTAAGATTAAGTCTGAATGCTGCTACTGCAGGCCAGTTTCAATCTGTGCACTGAATAATATACACTGCGTATGGACAGACGCCCATCTATGCAAGTAGAGAAGAGGGAAGAAAAGATTAAAAGCTGTTCTGGGTCATCAGATATAAAAACTTGATTACTACAGGCAACCACATAATAAAATCATTCTCACTAGCCATCCTTACTGTAAACATTCAGCATATTTGTGTTTCCTCCTTACATCCTTCCTGAGGGATACCCCTCATCAACTCTAAGCATTTTTGGCAACCTCATATTAGGCAGCTCTGATCTATGGCCAACTTTTACAGGTTTGACCTTACCAACAGTTCTAATGCTATAGAAGAGCCACCTAGTTATTCAGTCCACAGGTTTGCTTTATTAAACAACCATGCAGCACAGCTGTTTCTGCAGCCACACTCATAACCAAACAGAAGTTGTTCCAGCTGACATAGACTTTCTGACTCCTTTCCAGACAGACCAGTTCCCTAAAACAAGTTATCTGTCCAACACTAACAGCTGTGCCTAAATATAACAGGGTTGGTGCCACAGCTTAGAACTTCAGCAACAAGACCATTTTAGTGGACGTGACAAGCCAATACCTGCAGAATGACCTGCACGGATGACAGCAAACACAACACTTACTGCGTAAAACACCTGCTCAAAAATGCACACGACAGCTGACAATTAAGCAAGCAGCAACAAAGTGATTATTAAAACACACACTATTTGATTGTGATCAGTGAATAGAACAGAAACTTATAAGACATCAAGCAAACCTAATATACTACACTGAGGCTGCAATGACAGCTATTTAATCAGTTAACCAGCTTAACACACAGACTGTGCTCCTGAGTTCAATGTAAGTACTTCCATAATTTGGGCTAAACTCAACTGCAAGTACTTACAGCACCAAAGTAAAAAAAAAAGTCTGCCTTAAAACATTATGTAACTTAACTATAAACATGTAGGTTGCTCTGCAATAATGCCTCCTATTTATTTCCACAGGAACTGTAACAGATACAAAGAGCACAGTAACACTGTTTGATAGACCAAACTCTCAGTTGTGTTGAATAACTATTTTTCAGCAAACTCACTATCACAAGCTATGCATTTTTGGCAGTGATGAACAAGAGATGGCATGCAGCACTTGTAAAAAAAAAAAAAATCTGTACCAGCACAGGTGACCCACTGTCACTGTCACCACAGCTGAAGCATACTTCCATATACCTACCACCTCACTGTGCTCACATCCACTCTTTGGTCTCCATAAACGTTCAGTCGGTGCCAATGAACATCAGTGGGCGCCAGTATTTGCGCGTAGAGGAATTCAAACCTTTGCTTCATGCTCACTTCCATGTCAGACACCATTGTGTCAGACTGCTCTTCTGCTGCCATCTGTCACACAGCAACAAAATACAATGGAATATTGGTGGGAAGGCTCAACCTGTACTGCCTTACCACCAACATCTGCCTCTGATTAAATAGGAGGCATTACTTTTGGAGTAGCCCTCTTGCCACAAGTAAGAATTTTCAGGAACAAGATATCTGTTGATAGATTTATGAACATATTGTCCAATATCACCATCACGAAAAGCCCGAAATCTTATTACTTCAGCCTAAAGATGCTATTTCAGAAGAATTTGTTTTCCACTAGGCTTGGATCTGCTTCAAAATTTGTTATTTCCCCACAATTTCAAATCTGTAAGAAGAAAACATCTTACTAAAATTTATTATAGCACTCAAGATGTGCTTGTCACAGATTTCAAGAAATTGAAAAGAACATGCACGCAAAGACCTGCATGCCAGAAACCTAGCTAAAAAGAATAGGAAAGCAAAAACTAAGCAGTGAAAGAGCCATTTTGAAGCAGTTGAATCAGCAAGTTGCTTTTTATTCAGTAGATAAATTATTTAGACACAAACTAAGCCTGAATGAAAAGTGAGAGATAGGGAAATGGAAACTTCACTGTCTCCTGAGTATGCCAACAGTACTGCAGCCATCCATGACATGTGTGACTACTGATGTCTGGTTTCCAGCCAACACTTCCAAGAACATCTGAATGTCTTTCTTTAACACAGCCTCCTCCATTGGTCTTCCTAATCAACCTGTGCTGAGAATTACTCCTTTATATCCATGAACAGAATGAAAATTCAGGGTCAATCTCAAACTTGATTCTTTTCAGGGTCAATTATGAATTCAGGAGTATCTAACACATCATGTATTTTCAAGATTACTCACAAAGGGATAAGTAGTACTTGGCGTAACTGTTCATGGCAAATCAAAATCATAATGTTGACTAACTATGAAGTTTCAAGACAGTCATACTGACATGTATTTGCCCCCGCCTTAAACATGCACTTTCAGTACATTTCATGGCTGCTCAATCATGAAAACATGCAGATCAGCAAGAACCCAGCACTACTTCTAGCCTTTAAAGTCATTATATATAATGTGGTAGACAGTAAATTATTTCTCTCTACTATTCAAGCAGCACTGTGCTACTTCAGGATATACGTTATCACAAAAGAATAGAAAGATAGACAGAGAACCCAAGGACCCACAAAAGAAGCCGTATCTAAGTGTTTATCTATTAGTTATATTCAAATACGTATCTATTTTCAGGAAAGTAGGTAACACTAAACCACAGCAACAGGCTTGAAATATGACCTTGGTCAAAAGAGAACATTACAGTAACAGAAGAAATACACTCTGCTAAAGATACAAAATAGGAAAAGGACAAGTAAAGAACAGGGAAAAAATGGAAAAATTGAACACAAGTAGACTTAATAAAACTCAAAAAGATCAAACTGTCAATCAACATAAACCAACTAAGAAATACGCATTGCACATATGGGAAATACGTATATATGTATGTACATTCAATTGATAGATGATGAACAGTCTAGGGAATAGTAAAATTATTTAGGTATCTGGACTAAGTAACGGAACACAGGCCACTGATAAAAAAAGGCTCTGTGGACCACAGAACACATTTCAAAAACACTCCTTACACACACTCCACAAGGATCAATAAAGATTATAAATTCAGAATTCAAATCTCTGAAGTCCCTAGCTTTTGCCAGTACTCAAGAAGATAAACTGAGATAGTAACACACTGTCAACAGTTTCCAGGCTGGTTTGGCCTGGTTCTGTGACTAGCGGGGCAAAGGGATTTCATGAATCCTCGCCTCCAGAAAAGGGAAATAGGGAACCCCAAAATAATTAACAACAGCGGCAACGATCTGAGGAGAAACTAACTAATTTACTAAATATGGTATTGGAATGCAAGATAACACACTATAATACAATGTATTTAGAATTAATAAATATAATGAGAGGGTCCGAAAGGTGGATAGGCCTCACCATAACACTGAGGTGAGATGCACAGTCTGGTTGAGAAGGAGAGCCTGATGAAGAAGGGCGGCCAGATGAACTACCAAGACCTTATATCTCTTCCCCTGAGCAGAAATGATAACAACACAGTGAACAGTCTTCTGGGGAATGTAGTTCTTCTCTTCTGGGACAGCTACCCAGAATTGAAGCATTAACATTTTAACTTTTAGTGCACTACATGATTTTATAATCTGGAATACCAATAACCAAAAATCATAAAACCATGACACAGACAAAGTGTATAATCCCTTCAATACATCATTTAGTTATTACGGGTTTGAGGAAGCACCAATTTGCAAGTACTCAGGGCATAGATGCAATTGTAGCAAATGCTACAAATTTAAATACAGATTTAATGGTACAGATACTAATGAAAAAAAGACTAGAGCAATTAGACAGAATGCTAACTAATCAAATAATCTATTACTGTATCTTTCGTAAGAGTTAGAGTTGATTTGGCTATACTTTTGATACAACTATACTATAATCATAGTGACTATACTGATCTATAATTACATACTAAACACATACAGTGGGCTTTCTTCACTGTATCACAGAAAAGCCCAAATTGGGAGGAATCCACAGGGATCAACAAGTCCATCTCTTGGTTCCATACAGGACCACCCAACATTCAAAACCAATGTCTGAGAGTGCTGTCCAAACTCTCCCTGAGCTCTGGCACTCGGGGCCGTGCCCACTGCCCTGGGCAGGCTGTTCCATGCCCACCGCCCTCTGGTGCAGACCCTTTCCCTCACCCCCAGCTGCCCTCCCCTGACGCAGCTCCATGCCGTCCCCTCGGGCCCTGTCGCTGTCACGCAGAGCAGAACTCAGCGCTGCCCCTCCCCTCCCTGTGAGGAGCTGCAGCCGCCATCAGGCCTCCCCTCAGCTTGCTCTGCTTTGGGCTGAGCACACCAAGGGCCTCAGCTGCCCCTCACACACCACTCCCTCCAGATCTCTTAGCATCTTTGTAGCCCTCCCTTGGACACTCCCTAAGAGTTTTATGCCCTTCTTATATTACAGGCCCAAGCCCACACCCAGCACAGGAGGTGAAGCCACACAGTGCAGAGCAGACCACCTCTCCCCTCACCCAGAGGCAGCACTGGGCCTGGGGCACCCCAGAACACACTGCTGACTCACATTCAACTTACTGTAAAACCACCGGAACCCCCAGATCCCCTTTCACAGGGCCATTCTCCAGCTTCTCATCCCCAAGTCTGCACACATAGCCAGGATTACACCATCCCAAGTGCAGAATCTGGCACTTGCTCATCTTAATCTCATCTGCCTGCTGATTGCACAGGCCTTTGATTTGTCAAGATCTCTCTGCGAGGCTCTTCTGCTCTCAAGGGAGTCAACAGCTCTTCTTAATTTAGTACAATCCGCAATTTTACTTGGTATGCATTTCAGTCCCACATCCAGATCATTTACAAAAATCACAAGAGACGAGCAAGTTTGTAATGTTACCAGAAAACCTGGTACATCCAATCATGTATAAACCACTCAAATCTGGAAAATCAAGCAGGGACAGAAAATGTGAAAAGAAATCCTTAGTGAGAAAGGATGAGATCGACTAGATATAAATTGGTCTGTTTTTTAATATATAGTCATGTAGGACCAATTTACTGGCAAGAACAATGTTACTTCTGAAAGAAATTAAAAAAAAATGTATTTCATCGGGAAAGTTAATTCAGTATGTGTAAGGTAATTTTAAGGAGTTTAAGCTATGCGTCATACACTTACATTTTATTAATTACAGATTTTATCTAAATAGTATGCTTTATTTTTGTGCTACAGGAAAAGTGAATGTCCAATATGACTTACAATAAAGCACTGCTTATCAATAGAGAGCATCTTCTTGGTCAATAAATGATATCAGACATAGCTTAAAATGCTGCAAATTTAATAGAATAGCTTATTTTGAAAGTGACTTCCAAATGTCATCTTGGCAAATCCACCCCAGCTCCGAGGAATGTCAAATCAGAAACAAGACCAATGGCAGAAGTCAGGTTTTTCAGCTTTCATTCAACTGAGTTTTGAGTATCTAAAAGGATACAGATTTCCCAACATCTCTAGGATACTCTCTTCCAGCATCAGTTATCTTCACTATTAGGAATCCTCCTTGTTGCAACCTCTTACCTGCCATCCTATCAGAGTGCATCTCTAAGAAAAGCCTGGCTTCATCTTCTCTATGCCTTCCCATTAAAGGACAAATAACATGTCCCTCTAGCCTTCTCAAAGCCTAATACACCCACCCCTCTCAGCCTCTGTTTGTTACACACTCCAGCTCTCTAAGCATTCTGGTGTCCCTGCAGTGGACTCCTTCCAGTACGTCAGTATCTTCATTATACTGAGGTCAAACCAAAAACAGACTGATCACTCTAGATGGGGACTCAGCAATCAGTATAACAATCATACTTCCCTCAAACTGCTGGCTAGTCTTGCTTCATTCAGACAAGTATGCTGTTCATCTTCACCCCTACAAGAGCACATTGCTCACATCCAAGGTATCGTCCCCCAGAACTCCCAAGACCCTTTCTACAAAGCTGCTGTCTATCTACCCTATTAGTGCCCAGCCTGTACTATTCCCATACAATTTATAGAAGATGTTATTAGTTGCCAAAAAGGACTTTTAATACTATCCTTGATTGGCACTTCCTTTTGGTTTTTCACTCTTAATTATTTTAATTCAACATGCAATATACATTTCAGTACATATTGCCCATGATACAAATAAATCTGCATGGACAACTGATAGACATAAATCCTACTACCTTGCTAGGTTTATCAGATACTGAAATCACAAACCCTTTTTAATAGTGCTTTTAAAATTAAATTCTGTTCTTCTGATTTTTGTATGTGCTTAGGGGAAAAAAGTATCATTCCCTGACACAATAAGTGAACAAGAAGTTTGTAGATAGTTCATTTTCCTCTTTTCTTTAACAGTAACTAACATCAACAAGCAATCTTAACCAGATTTTTTTCCATCTGAGGAGTACCCAAGCTCAGCTAACAACTTACTATTTTTGATTGAGCATGGACAAGCTACTTGAACACAATTTACCTTCAGCAATCAGCATTCAATCCATCTACTAATTCAAAATGAAGAAAAACTGAATTTGAGAGTATGTGAAAGCATGTACTAGATACAGTTAAGAAACTCACGCAGACTACAGCCAAACAACCAATGAAGCCACCAACAAAGGAAATAAAATCTTAACATCAAATGGGATTTAAAATAAAGGAGGGTAAAACCACCACCAGAACAGTTCAAGTCTATGATAAGGTAAGATGGACAGGAAATGGGATCCAAGACAAGAATGGATACAGTCAGCATGACAAGTGTGACAGGTTTTCTCAACTGCTCTCCTTGACTGGCCGTGAGTTACAGTATGCAATCAAAACCCCTGTTCATTGAATAGAACAATTCAACTGACCTCAAAAAGTAAAGGTAACTATCTGAAGATGACCATATTTCTAAGATCTGCCAATCTTTTCCACTGGTCCATAAGTCATTCTTGCAGGTCTTCTCTAAACCCTCCAGTTCTTTTCTATTAAAAATTCTGAACTTCATTCAGACCATAATTGCTGTCCTACACACTATATTAGGTAGAAAAACTCAGTGTTTCTAGTTGTTAATTCTTTGGGCATAAGCACACAATGATGACCAAAACCAGCGAAAATTTTAACAACTTCATAATATATCCAATAAATTAAAACAACAGCTCACCACCAACAAAAAGGCCTTTATTGCATTCTCCATTTCCTGTCATTTCCAAATAACCTTTTTCACGCATGTGTGTGTACATGAACTACAGATTACTTCCTATCTGACCTTTCTGGTAATATTTGGCTTCTTTAATGAGGAACCACCTAACACAATAAAACTTCATCTTACGAATGAATATTAACATAAATAAACATCACAAACACAGACATACTGATTAGTTATTCAAGAGATGCCTGGTAAATCTGTCCAGCTTAGAAGCAGTTCCCAATCATCGAGAAGTTAATTTATTAGTACAGGCCTTCTTTCCCTATCTGGAAGAAGAAAAAAAAAAAAGAAAAAAAAAAAAGGAAGACAGCCACTGATATCACACCCATCTATATATTACAACTCGTCGTACACTGCTAGGAGCTGAAGTTACAGACCACATTATGTTAGCCACTGTACCAAAACAGAATATGAACGTCTGTTCAAAGAGCAAACAACCTAAACATAAGGGACAACAGATGGAGAGAGAAAAAAGAGAATACAAGGAAAAAGCACTACAAGCAACAATGGTTAGAATTCTTGTTCCAAGGATGGTGTGCTTAGGTCTCAAGAGTAACAAGAAAGGTATTCATTTAGCTGTCAGTTGGCTTTGTTTCCTAAATTTTGCTTCTTCTGCATTAATAAGTTGCATTTGCTCCAGAAAGTGCACATACAAAAGCCCCCCCAAACATGAGGATCATCACAGGAGAAGGGACAGAAGGGTTGAACTGCCCATGATGTCACTTTCCAGAGAGCACTTAAAACCTCACTAACAACAAAATAAGACTGTAATACTATCCACAGCTAAACCGCAAGCTTAAATTAAAGGCAGGTAACCCGTTACTTTTACATTCATAAAATATAACATACAGAAAGACCAGGCAGACAAAACAGAATAAGTGTTACTACAAGATAGAGAGAACAAAGACAAGGTATGAGATGTAGTTACATGATCCATTTAAGTAGCTAAATAATAAATATTTTACTGTTTGTTAGCAATTAAGATACAGCTTACTACCTGTTAGAAGAATAGCATACTGTGTACCTAAAACAATAGCTAGATCATGGGCTTAAGACAATGCCATCTACAAGAGATAGATAGCATGGAGAGCTTTCCTTCTGTGGAGAAAGGACTGCCTTTGGGATAGCAGCCTGAGCTAAAGGTCAGGTATCTACAAAAACATGCCAGAAGCACACACTGAGATATAGCTGGAAGAGAGGGAAAGTCTGGAAGAGACATTTGAAAATCATCCATATAAAGTTGACAGCTGATGTTATAAATTATATTAGAGAAATGTGGTGTAGTACTGCAGGCAAAAACCAACCTGAAGAGCTCTTACAGGCATCTAAACAAATGAACCCCAGGAAGAAGAAAATTCTTCAGCAAGCTTTTATTTTCGGGAAAAAATAGATAGCTGCATCACAAATGGGCCTGTTTAGAGCTCAGTATACCTACGAGAGCTGCTCTGAAAGTAATGCCTTCTATTTTATTATGTTGGCCCACAACATCAAAGGCAGACACTGGTATTGCAGCAGAGGTTGAACCTTCCCACCAATATTCTGTTACATGTTGTTGCAACAGATGGCAGCAGAGGGACAGTCTGACAAATTGGCATCTGACGTGGAAGCATGCATGAAGCAAAGGTCTGAATTTCTCCATGCAGAAAAAAAGAACACCACAGACATTCCTTGATGCTTGCTGAATGTTCATGGAGACTAAACAGCAGATGTGAGCACAGTGAGGTGGTGGGTGGTGCATTTCAGCAGTGGCAACAGCAATGTGAAAGACAGTGGATGTTGTCTTTTGGATGGCCATGGCAGATTTTTACAAGGTCAGCATGCATGCTCTTGTTCATCACTGGCTGTAATGCATCACTAATGGTGGTGACAAAAACTCTATTTTTCAACATAACTGAGAATTTGCTCCAATAGTGTTGTTGTGCTCTCTGTACCAGTTGTAGTTTCCAAGGAAATAAAGAGGAGGCATTACTTTTGGGATAACCTATGTATATCGCACAAAAAAGCCTGAAGAAGCAGAATATGGCAATATACCTACTAAAAAGTCTGTGGTGCAGAAAAATAGGTACACATTTCCCAGAATGACTGAGCCACAACTAGACTAAATCAGAAAATCCTGTGTATACTGCTCTTCTATGGGTTATGTTGTTTTTGACCATCTTTTCCCAAACAAAAAAAAAACAAACGAGGACACCATGTAGAAACCCACATGAGCAATTCCATGGTGCCACAGTTACCTGAGTGGATGACAAACATATCCCTTATTGCCACCTCCATATCAGACAGATTAGTGAGCTACCTAATCAGTTGATAGTGCCAACATCTAAACAGTTGATGTCTATCCAGCATACCCCAGTGAATATCATAGAATCATATCACAGATTCATTAAACGGCCTGGGTTGAAAAGAACCTCAAAGATATCTAGTTTCAACCCCCTTGCTGTGGACACGGTCACCAACCACCAGACCAGGCTGCTCAGAGCCACATCCAGCCTGGCCTTGAATGTCTCCAGGGATGGAGCATCCACATGCCCTCCTTGGGCAACCTGTTCCAGTGTGTCACCACCCTCTGAGTGGAAATATTCCTCCTAATATCTAACCTAAACCTCCCCTGTCTCAGTTTAAGATCATTCCCCCTTGTCCCATCAATATCCACCCTAGTAAACAGCCATTCCCCCTCCTGTTTATATGCTCCCTTCAAGTACTGGAAGGCCACTATGAGGTCTCCCCAGAGCCTTCTCCAAGCTAAATAAGCCCAGTTCCCTCAACCTTTCTTCATAGGAGAGGAGCTCCAGCCCTCTGATCATCATAGTGGCCCTTTAACACAGTATATTAAACACGGGAAAAGATGGAATTAAAATGACTTCCTACTTAGCATTTGTCAGTAAGAAATAAAACTTACAAGTAGGAACTGTGAGGGTGCCAAGACACTAACAGGTTGCCCAGAGAGGTTGTGAATTCCCCCTCCCTGGAGGCACTCAAGGCCAGGCTGGATGGGACTTTGAGCAGTCTGGTCCAGAGGGAGGTGTCCCTGTCTATACCAGGGCGGTTGGAACTAGATGATCTCGAAGGTCCCTTCAAACCCAAACTATTCTATGAGAGGATAAATTATGCCTCAGTACTTTTCTACAGCATAATACACAAATTCAGGCATTTGGAAGCCAGGCTAACAAAAACTAAAAGACTCCGATAACTTTTGTAAGAGTTAAAGAGTTTATGGATCTTGATGCACAGTTTACTACAGAATGTCTTATTTATTTTAGGTGAAGTGATAACATTTTAAGTATTAAATATTCCAAAGATCCAAAACTACCCTTTCTTCACAACAGCAATGCATGTTAATTAATCACATCACAGAACATCTTAACCCACAATCTTCTTGTGTTACTGACACTCGATATGACTGAGAAGCACACCAATCACGTCCATTTCAAGACACTACTGTAGCCATCCTGTTTGAAGAGCCGAACACTTGCTCCTGTGTCCCTGCCTCAGCACCACCCAGTCAACTGCCCTGCAGGTTATTCTCCAGTGGCCAATAGCAGAAGCAGCACAGAAGTTACAGTGAAGTTGACTCCAAAACACTTGGGAAGTGCATAGAGGGAGAACTTAAGCATTAGGACAAACTTACAAAGCATCAATACCCTTCAAACAGAGAAATTTCAAAAATGCAGTGGTGGCAGCCCTATCTCTTGCAACTCCCATTTGACCACAAAATTGAATAATTTCTGGTCATTATATTTACATTGGACTAAAAATCTGCATTCGTTGTCTGTGTTATAATAACTGACTATAGTAAACTTGCTCTCATCACACACAAGAGTCAGAAAACAACTTTAACCACTGTCACATCCAATTAATGAAATACTTCAGGTGAAGATGTGAGCATTCCTCAATACAAAGTTATGATCTAATCCATCTAATAAAGGACAGATGTGGATCCCTATTAAACCGTTGATGTTCTCATCCATATAGATTCATCATCAATTTTTGCATTCATGAATCCAATGGAATTCTTGTGGAACAGAATTAGATAGAATAATTATGGCTTTGTCTTAAAGTTGATGATTTCCAGAAGCTCAGAAAGGTAAATCTGAAACTGCCAAAACAACAGAAGTGCAAATAAGCAGAGTTGAAGTCAACACAGTCAAAGCATCAACTGAAGACGACATACAATGCAACTGCATTTCAGATTTCTCACACAGCTCTCCTCTATCCAAAATTTCTCCTACAAGTACAAAACACTGACAAGTTCACTCATGTTGCTCCAAAATGAGTTTTAATACCAGCAACTAAATTGAGCAGATCATTTTACCATGGCTTGCATAGGTAACCTAAGAGGTTAGACATAAGGAATGCTTGACTACCAGGGTGGGACCCTTCCAACTCAAACCATTCTATGATTCATACACCAGGTTAACACTTCCTGACAGCCATGTTTGCCAACAGCACACAGTAGTCTATAAGCATAGAAGAAAAGCTAAGTTTCCTCTGAACTCTAACCTCGCAGAAATCCAGATATCTTTCTAAAACAGCCACCTAATAAAATCAAATCACTTAAATGATGTTTAAAGTTAAAAGCAGTTGCAAAAAAAAAAAAAAGCTTCTGTCTGTTAAAAAAGCCAACAACTTCTGCAGACAACAGAATTTCTACAGCATACAAGGCTGTAGCAACCTCCTGAGATAAATATTACCTCAAACTTTTCAGAAGGGACATCTAACTCATCTCATCAGGCTCCTGAACTTCCTTTCCCAGTCTCTTCCTATAGCTAGGCAAATTTCATTATTATTTGTGATGTGCACATCTTCCAGAATGAAAGAAGCAGTTCTCCATACACAGTGGATTTTTCCATCAGTAGTAACACTTTGTACAAATTCTTCACAGAATTCGTCATTCTGATTTTATTGCCGAGTTTACTGATTGGTTGTGAATTCTAGCACAAACAGAACTTCAGCAATTCTCTGTTTAGTCCTAGAAACCAAAATAAAAACTCCCTTAGCAGTGTAAGAGTGTCCGTGAAGCTGCTGGACAAAAACATAAAGGAAGCAAGCAGAAGACTCCAAGAGTTTGTATCAGTTTAGGTCCCACACCCCTCTGCAAACTTGGACAAGCTCTGCAGAAGACCAAGAAGCTTACTTTCACTTATTCACTGGCATTTGTGTACTCTTGCTGATGTAAATCCTTCTTAGCACATTATTCCAGAGTACGCAACAGTAGAACGCAATCATATTCAGGGTCAAAGTAGATCAGTAGCAAAAATCTACCAAGTTTAGTAGATATTCAAATTAAAACAATCTTACTTTTAAAAAGTGATTTGGTCTAACTACATCTTGATGCCTCATCACCATCTTCATTTCACAAATTACAGCTGAGGAGTTTGGAGTGCCCATGCAGTAGTGAGCACAGAATATACGCCTGTCATACATGACAGCACGGCCACACGATATACTTTTTCCTCCAGTCACATCCCTGAGAAGAGACCCTATCACCATGACCACAGTTGGTGGAAGACCATGTGCCATCCAGTAGGATGCCCTTGTGCAATACACTGGTATAACTCACAGACCAGCTGGCAATTACACAGAGGTTTGCTGAATCTTTGTCCTACAGCTGTTCGCGGCAGCAGTCTCGCTTCTCAGAGGCAGCCACACAAAGCTGAAGGATATTATTCAGGGCAGCTCCAGTCTTCAAGACTTTCCTGCTCTCTTCCAACAGACTTCCTCCACTCAAAGCACTACTTGCCCTGACCCATGTCAGAAGTTACTTTTTTAACATGAAACACCAGAAAAAGCTGAACAGCTGTTACATTGGAAGGTACAATGAATCAGAAAGCATGGCAGCCTCACATCCAAGGCATGGTAACAATTATAAAAAGAATAGCCCTCCTACTGATGCTAACAAGCCATACAAACTCTCAATGCCTTTCACAAGGTTGATGATTTCAGAAACTCAGAATTAATTCAGATCTGATGCCTTCCTCCTAAGCAGAGATGTTTCTATAGTGAAATACCATGCTCTCTAGATGTAAGCCACCAAGAAGTGACCAAGCAGCAGCCTATGCAGACCTGGGGAATCCACCAGGTACAAAGGTAAGGGGAGGACAAAAAGCTGCCCAGACACACGCAGTAGACAGGGCTGCACCCTGTGCTCATCCCGCACTCAGCCCCGAGCACAGCACGGCGTTGTTTGTTTTGTTCTCCACATGGCAGCAGCCACATCCCAACAGCTCCCACCGCCTCCATCCACACACACACACACACACACACACACACACACACAGTTACTTTCTCCTCCGCTGCGCTACTTTGTAATTTCAGAAGCTCCCTTTTACACAGCGTGCAGCAAAAGAAGGTTATGAAACGGGAACGGACTAGGTTTAACCCACAGCCCGGCCCTCCAGGGAACTGCAATCAGCCTTCCCTTGGCCTGACACCCAACAGAGCAGCACTTGGGGAGTACAACACGACAGCCACCGGCAGGAAACAGCAAGTCGCTCTACCGCCCCCCAGCCTCAAGGCACGAAAGATACAGGATTGAGGAAAAAAAAAAAAAAAAAAAAACCACACAAAAAAACAAACAAAGATGGCAGAGGGTGCCTGGCCGTGGAGTTCAGTGCCCGCTTCACGCCTCCAGAGGGCACCCGCGAGGTGCCCCCCCCTCCCACCGAGCCGGGCGGAGCGGAGCGGCCCGTCTGCCTCCGGAGCGGCTCCGCAGGACCGTCCGCAGCAGCGCCCACCGCGGGGAAGTGCCGCCCGCCCCACGGCCACTCCGGGGCAGCAGCTGCCGGGCCCAGGAATGTCCCCACCCCGCCCCGAGGCCCCTCCTTTTACCCCTACCCCTGGAGAACAACGAGCAGGTCTGGCGGGGGCAGAAATAGGTACGGAAATAGCACTCACAATGGAGCTCCCTCTCCTTGCCGCTCTCCGCCAAGGCTGCGCCAAACCGGGCCGGAGCCTGAGGGGAAGACACGGGGTTATCGCGGGGCACCGCGCAGCGCCCCGGGCACGGCTCTCCCTCGCCCCGCAGGGCCGGCACCGCCCGCCTCGCCCACCGCCTCCCGAGCGATAAACGCGGGCCCCCGGGGGAAATAAATAAAGCGGCAGCGCTGCCCCCGGGGCCGCGGCACGGCCACACCGCCCCCGAGGGGCCGAGGCACCGGGGCGGGGAGGGCACGTTCCGCACTAACTCGCCTCGCCGAGCCCCGAACCGGCGGCGCGGGGCAGCGGACGCGCAGCCCTCCTCCCCCTCCCCCCGCACGGCGCCGCCGATCTGCCCCCGGCCTCGGGTTTGCCCCCCTGCAGTCGGCCCGCGGCACTGCCGCCTCCCGGCCGCCATTAGCGAGCCCCGGCCGAACAATACGGGGGGGAGCGCGGCGGCGGGAGGAGCGCGGCGCCGCGCCGGGCAGCGGGGGAGGCGGGAGGGAGGGAGGCAGCCGCCGGGAGGAGGGGAGCGGGGGGGGTGGGGGAGGCACCGGGGCAGAACAACGGCCGTGGGCCCGGCGGGAAAAGCGGGGGGAGTTCGGTGAGAGGCGCTACGCCGACGCCGGCCCTTCCCCAAACGCCTCGGCCCTCCACCCCAAGAACTGCCCCCGGGCCGCCTCCCGCCGCCCACCTCCGGGCAGCGATCGGCGGAGCTGCCCCCGGCTCCGCTTCGCCGCCAGAGGGCCGCCAGAGGGCCGCCCGGCCCGGCAGGGCGCCGCGAGGCTCCTCCATCCCCACCCTGGGGACAGCTCCGCGCCGCCGCCCGCGCGCCCGTCCCCAGCCCCCGCCTCACCCGAGGGCTCCCCGCAGGCACCGAACCCCCCGCAGGGGACGCACGCACTCTGCCTTACTCCTCCGGCGTCTCAACTCTAACTCGGTCCAGTCCCGGGCTCAGCGCAGCTGCTAACGAAGGGGAGGAGAAACCGGGCCAACGGAGCTGAGCAGGGCCCGCCCCCGCCCAGCCATTGGCTGTCCCCGGGGACGGGCTCTCGCGCCGGGCCAGCTGATTGGACGCACCGCCCGCCCGTCAGAGCCGCCCGCAGCCGGTTGACCCTATGAACTGCCAATCTCCCCGCTGGCCATGCCCCGAGTGCTTCCCACTTTGAGCTATCAGGTTTGAGGAGCCCCAGTCGTAGCCCACCGGTACGGTGTCCGCTCTAGGCATCACCAGTGGCGCGCCCGGCCCCGGCCGCCCGACAATTTGCACAAGTTGGGCGCGCTGCGCTCCCCCAGCCTCCTTTAGCTGTGAGGAAGCAGCGCGCCCACCCCAGCAGCGCGCCTACCCCAGCAGCGCTCACGATCCTTGCGGGCACCACACCGCGAAGCTCGGGATGCCCTTCCCTCCGCGCCCCGACGTGGGGCTACTGGTTCTTATGGCGCCCCCCTCCGGTCCCGCCTCGCAGCCTCTCCCTGAGCGGCGGGGAACTCGGGGCCACCTTCAGGAGGGACGGCGCGTGCATAATGGCAGCGCTCTCAGCGAGGACGGTGCCCGTGTAAGAGCCTCCTCTGGGCACCGCATCTGCCCTGCTGAGCAGCGCCTCCCCGTTGCGGGCGCTCTCCTGCCCCCACCCACTGAGGAGGAGGGCGCCATGTCGGCCGCCATGGTTCCTAGAGGAGTGCTGGTGGTTGTGCTGGTGGTGCTGGTGGTGTCCTCCATTTTGTCGGAAGCCGCTGCGGGGAGGTTGGGGCCACTACGACCCAACGTGGGGCGGCCATGCGAGGCGCCCCGGTCCGGCCCCCGGCGGGAAGAGGGGCCAGGAGCCCCTAGCAGCGCCGCGAGGCGGGAGCAGCGCTCCGGGCGGCGACGGGAGCCCAGCGCCGGGAGCCAACTCCCCGCCCGCCCTCTGCCAAAATGGAGGATGCGCACTTCCTTTGCGCGCAGCCGTCCCTCTTTCTGGCCATGGCACCCACGCCTGTTTCGTCGAGGACCTGGACAGCTCAGCTTCCCGTGTGGCGCTCCGGCCCCTCTCTGCCCCATCCCTTCATCCCCTTCTGCTCCGAAGAAGGAGAAAGAGAGGGCAAGCCCCCTCCCCGTCCTTCCTAGCCGGTATCGGTTCTCGTCAACCACGTGGCGCGGTGTGCCCTGGAGAGAGCCTCTCGTATGTCTAAGGAGCGCTCCGGGCTGCCGGCGCCGCTGCCATGCCGCTGCCGGGACCTCCGGCACGGCCCCGCAGAGGAGGGAGCTCTCCCAGGTTATGGAAAGGTGGCTCTTCGCCACCAGTCGTGGTGTGCTTGGCGAACAATATTCTTGTGTGGGAGAGACCAGAACATTTCTGCCGTCTGTTGTCACAACAACACAACCCGGGGACACACGGAAGTCAATGGCTGAAGCCAAACACCCAACACTACTCCTGTTGTTGACTGACATTAATGCCTTTTTCACACGACCCAACCTGTCTGATGGGATTCTGAGGGCTGCTTGATGTTGGGGTAGCAAATAGTGCTCATTTCTGAAAGTGGGGAGCTGCTGGGAGAAAAAAATCTAACAAAACATCTGCTAAGGAGAAAAAATGCCAAGGAGAGGTGTCACTACCTACGTTGGAGGTCTCTTCATTTCATAAGCTGTGTTCCATGTTATAGCACTGTCCAAATAATCATGGTAGCCATACGGCTGTTGAAATTTCAACACTAAATCTTGTAAGTTCTGCCAAGTCAGTGGTTCCTGACCATGTCTCCTTTATTAGCCTTGAACACCTTGTAGGTTGTAATGTCAAAGCTGTGTTTAGTCATCTTTCACATTACGTATTTTCCTGCCTTTCCAGTTGCATGTAGCAGGAAGACATCTTTATTCTATGATAATGCCTCTGCATAAATGTTGTGATGAAGTTCAGAAATTCAAGAAGACCTAAGTGCCAGTTTTTGAGAGCTTTCATGCACAAAGATAGGTGGTAAAATATTAGTTCTTTTCTCATTCAGAACACATTAAGTACTACCTATCATTCTTAGTTACTCAAATAAAGTAATTGAAGAGCACTTTCCTTTTACTATTGCCCTAGCAATAAACATTACAGAAAGAAAGTTATATAGCGATGTAGACCCTTTCCATTGATGTTTTGTATTATGCCATTTGAATGGAATTTTTAATGGTTTTCTTGCTATTTTGGAACTGTACTGAAATATATTTCTATATAAAAGTCTATAACTTTGGAGAATCCTAGTCTCCCTATAGACATATAATCCTATTTTTGAATTTATATGTTCAAAAGTAGACACAAATAGCGAAATGCAGCATGTATTTTTTTCAATTAATTTTTCAAATGACATTAGGAGAAAGGAGGAAAAAGTCCAGACAGTAAGTTCTCCCTCATCTGTAAAATCATGTCAATTATTTTGAAGAACAAACCAAATCGAGTTATTCTATTTTATGTTTTGAAAATTAACATTAGCTCAAATACTAAGCAATAAAATCTCTTCATGAATGCCACAGATCCAAAATGGATGTATTTATAGGCTCCACACCACTGTCTCCATGGAAAGGCCTAATGTCAGCAAGCTCACTAAAAACTTCATACATATTGACTGGCAGTAGATAAATTCAACAAGGCTGAACTAACAGTATGCTCTATGACTTATGAGAAGAATAACATCCTTCTCTCTGTCACAGAGTAAAACTGTCGCAAAAAGCAGTCAACTGTATTTGAACTGATCTTTAAGGTCCCTTCCAACCTTAGTCATTCCGTATGATTCTGTGGTGGTATTTTAAAGTGTTGGTGTTTGAGCTGTAGTCTTAGGAAGACCACCAAGCCAGCTTCCAAGTGATGTGCAGTAAATAGGATCAGAATGCACATAAAGCTATGTCCTTCCATCAGCAATGTTTATTTATGATTTAAAATAATGGGTTTTATACCAGAAGTAGGAGTAAACGTATTTTATTTCCTAAAGGACTTATTCAGCCTGAGTGCTGCTTTGGTTTGCATCAATATAATTGTCTCAGTGTCTAGAATGGAGTTCTGAGCACTAAAAATACTTGAACAAGACGTCTTTCACTATTCCATGTAACACTCCAAAGGCAGTGGTTCCTGGAACCCTTCAGAATATAGATTGTTACAGCTGATTTGAAGATCTGCTTGGAAAAAGCTCATGTTTTGAAGGTAAATAAAATGTTAGTTTATAAAAATGTGTGTTTCCAGCACGTGGAAGTGAAAGCAAAGTCAAATCCTTTGTAAAATGTGTGACCCCAACATTTCTTCTATGTCACTGTTTTCTTCTATACTGTCCTGTCCCACAAACCTTATTCTTTCTGTCTTAAACAGTTTTATTTATTCACTATCATATTATTTTCTCTACTTATCCCCCTACCATTTCTTATGGTATTTACTTTCTTTCCATTCGTGTCCCTTGTCTCACTTATTTTCCTCTACTTCTTTGACCATCAGAAAGAAAGATGAGGAAAAACTTTAGTTGGTGGTGGAACATGGCATGTTTTCATGTTCATGGCATAGTGGAGTTCTGCTCTACCAGTCAATTCACCAACACAACCTCAAGAAGTAGCAGCAGAAGGATAAAGATGGGAAAAAAAACAACAACAACCAAACAAAACCAGACAAATTCTTTTAAAACACCTGTGATCAGTAACATCTTGATCTTTCTGGATATTTTTCTATAATATTACCTGTATTGCTGTTTTTGATATTATTTGGTATTTCAGCTATTCTTTATAGACTAAGCTCTTAAGATAAAGACCATGCATATGTACCTGTTTGTACAGTACATAGCAGACCTCAGACTATTAGAAAAAAATGAAAAGAATAATTGTTTTCTACAAAACGTTACCTGTGGTTTTCATTATGTTTTTTGAGCTATGTATGCTTTTCATAATATTTATAAACATGTGTAAACCAGTTGCAATCAGCTGCTTAATTTGCAACGTAACCAAAAGTGATCTTTCAAAAAGTCAGATTGTGAGACAGTATCCTATAAGATTATTATTCATTGCATGATATACTATGTCTTGAAATGTCCCTTATGCCACGTTTCAGTCTTGAAAAAATAAAGAGCAGCTGGGCAACTTCCTCACAGAAGTCATACCCATACAGTAAAGACGAAGCATGTAATACCTATTAAGGTGTTGTTTATCCTTTTCTTTAACTTATCCTATCACTTTTAGTGAGTTCTGCAATAATCAACATTATTTTTATTTGCAAATTATTTTTACTCACTTGTAAACAAATGAGGATTTTAGTTGGACAAATATCTTGTCTTTATGGCTAAGAAATGACACTGTATGGAGAGAAGAATACAGGACCTTAAGACTGGAAGAGATGTCCTAAGTCAGTGAGTCCAGTTCTTTGCTATTACAGGAAACTGTGTCATATAATCCCTTCCAGAAACTGTTCAAGCTCCATCTTAATGGTAGCTTGATATGTTTACCCCCTACTTCTGTTGCAAATCTGTTCCAGAATTTCATTGTTCTGATGGTTAGAAACCTTCTTCTAATTTCCCAGCTAAATTTATTCAACAGTCCATTTGTTTTTGTGCCAGTATTTGTCTTCTGGTTTAAATAGCTCTTCTCCCTCCCCAGTGTTTACCCCCGATATATTTATAGACAGTAATCATATCCCCTCTCAGCCTCCCTTTTGCTAGTCCAAACAAAAATCCTTTAGTCTCTTCTTGCTCAACAGATCTTCATTCCCCCACTAGTCTTTTCCCCTCTCCCAACCAGAACTCATCTATCTTAAGCATGGGTTTAAATGTCCATAAAGTTGCATTTTAAATTGAAGTTGTACATTGTGAAATACAGTAATATTTCTAGACCTCCAGAAAATCTCTCAGCGTTTTGTGTGTACTTGCCTTTTTGCGCAACTACATTAGGTAACCATCATCTAGTCTAGTAACACCTATGTTTTTTTCTCCCATGCTCATTTATTGGGAAATTTCTCAGTTAACAGCAATGTTTTTATTATTCTCCAGGTGTGTGACCTTGCATTTGGTGTTGTGGCAGTTTTTGTTTCCGTTAGTTCAGTCATCAAGGTCTTTCATTGTTTTTCCATGTCATCCCTCTGCATTTCTGCAGTTGCCTAACTCTGTGAAACCAGCCAATGCAATGAGCTTGTTTTCTCTTCCTTAACCAAACAGTAAGATCAATCCCAAGAATAAATATGCTAGCAGACACTCTCTAGTCTGACAATCTGCTATTCTGTACTACCTGTTGCCATTTCCTTCATTCCGCTCTGGCAAATGCTGTCCTACCTTTGTGCTTCTGGATGTGTAGCTAAGCAAACCAGTCTTTTTTTCTTTTTTTTTTTAAATCCCATTTAAAGCTGTCTATTTAGTCTCAACTATGCCGCTTGAAGTAACAGTAAGCCTTTTCAATTTCAAACCTTTGACCTCCTCAGCCCAGTTGGCTTGATTATCTAGCTTCCTTAGTTTACTAAAATTTGCCTTACGAAACTGAGAGGTTTAGATACAGACTTGCTTCTGTTTACTTTGCATTAATTTTACACTGTATCAATTTCAGGATAATCTACAACTTGCTTTTTTGTACCGTCCTCAAAATGTAAGTCCATCCAACTCCAAAATAGCACTATTCCATGCTGGTTTAGTGACATTTGACATTTTGTTGAGAGAAGCTGCTAGTCTGACATTCAGCTGTAGTTGGGGTCCTGCTGTCGTTGTGAGTAACATTTATTCTCCAACCTACTAAACCAGTCAGGGACAAAACAATGTGAATAGCGTCTTGTCACCTTAGTAAGTCGAAGTGAGTCTATGTCAGGTGCCAAAGCTTCAAGAGAGCCTGCACAGGAGGCAGTGCAGCCTGAAGAAGGTGGGGTTACTTCATTTCAGCAAGAGGAGTTGTTACATGACCCCAGCCTCTCATCTTACCACAACCTAACTTTGGAGTGGCGTCTATGTATGTGTAGCCATCATAAAGAAAATTATTTTCTCTTTCTAAATAAATTTCTTTCTAGGTTTCCATTAATGGAGTTCAAATATTATTTGATGACAATTATAAATCAAGTACTGGATTAGGTAAATCGAACTTTTAGATGAAAGTCTCCTAAACAAGAGCTTTCTACAAGCAGGGTGAAGGTCTCCTGTGGTATCTGTAAGAGCAGTGTTGAAAGGGGAGATGTCAGTACATAGGAACCTTCAACTCTGTTTCTTCTCATTAGATCTAGCATATACTTTTCCTTTTGTTTTCCTATCATTTGTAAAACTAAAGAGCTTGAGTGAGATCAGGCTTCATGAGGCTTAGCCTGCAGCTTTACCAGGCAAGTTGCTGCATGATAAAGCTGTTGCCAGAAGTAGCAGTCTTGTTCTGTCCTCTGTGGTTGGCTATACATTTTTGTCACCTTTCTATGCAGATGCAAATATTCATGTGGCTAAAAATTTCCAGTTTTCAGTGGGATGTGCACATTGATCTCGCTTACTGTGGAACCAGGCAAGTGATACTGCCAAGTAGGAGAGTGCCTGTCCCATCCATGTAACTGCACAGCTAGCCTGTGCAAATGAAAAGGAGTGAGTAGTCTTTGACTAGTGATCTGGCTTTTATTTTGTCTCAGCAGGACCCATAGTTAAGTTTTTAATTAGTTGTTAATATTGTTTAGAGCTAGCTTGGGGAAAAATGCAAAATATGGAATTATGATGCTAATTATGTATCATAAGACTTAAAATGTGTAGGTTATTAAAATATTTAAAATTTATGGTAGGAAATCTAATTAAAAATTAAAATAATTAAAAATCATTAAAAATTTCCTGGTACAAATCATTGTGACGGTGGTTTTGACAGTATTTTTACATATATTTCATAGAGAAAGTCTGGAAAACTGGTTATTTTTTGTAAACCTTCTTATTTTCACAGCAAAGCCATTGTTCTTCAGTTTCATTCAAAGTGTCTAGGCCTGTTATAGCAGTGAACAGTGTTGCTTTTTTTGGCAACTTGTCCTTTCCTTTTGGATGAGAACCGTGCCATGGTCATTGGCACCTTCAGATTAGATTAATGCATTTCTGTTTGATAGACTAAATGGCCATTTGGAAAAATCAGCTAGGGCAAGACGTAGCCTGGAAATTTACCACAGAATATTTCCACCAGTGTTTCACTGGTGGAACTACAAGGTGAATGAGCAAGTATGCTCAATGGTCACTCATTTGTCATGAGACGCAAAACACGTGCCACATATAGCCTTGCAAGTAGGTTGGATCCAAGCCTGTTTTCCACAAAAGGCTATACTGTGTGGTAGTCCTTGAGGCTGTAAAAGACCTCTAAGATCATGCAGTCCAACCATCAGCTCATCCCCACCATGCCCACTAACCATGTCCTTCAGTGCCACATCTCCACATTTCTTGAACACCTCCAGGGACGGTGACTGCACCACCTCCCTGGGCAGCCTGTGCCACTGCCTCACCACTCTTTCTGGGAAGAAATTTTTCCTAATATCCAACTGAACCTCCCCTGTTGCATCTTAAAGGCCGTTACTTCTCATCCATCCTAGTCTCTTGTTAGACTTTTTACTGACCATACCATTTCTTCTTGTAGAATGACTATAAAATGAGACTTCCACTTTTGTCCAGAAAATTATTAATCTTTAAATATCTGTCATCAAACCCTCTTTTTCCACATATACGAAAGTTTTCTTTCTTGTTTTTTTGCACCAACTGATGCTCAATTCTCATGTTTAGTCCCATCACTGGTGATATTTCCCCCATTCTCAGTTTCAAATTCTGAATCTGTTGAGTTTTCTCTTTACTTTTGAGGTCCTTCAATGTTCCATCATTCCCTTTCAATTTTCTAGTATCTCTTAAATTATCTTCCCTTCAATACCTTGCTCTTACTCTGTTAATCTTTCACAAACCTTTTATCATTTTCATCTCTAAAATATTATTGTGCTCGTTATTGTAAGTAAATATTTATTATACCTAAAAAAGTAAATAAAGGAATAGTGAGTTTGCAAAGTTAAATGCTTACAGGTTTGGAGATGCAACTACCTGAAAGGAGGCTGTGGAAAAGTGGTAGTCAGCTTTTTCTCCCAGGTAACAAAAGTCAAACAAGAAGGAATGGACTGAAGTTGCACCAGGGGAGGTTCAGGTTGGATATTATGAAAAATTTCTCCTCGGAAGAACTGGTGAGAAATTGGAACAGGCTGCTCAGTGAGGTGGTGGAGTCACCATCCCTGGAGATGTTCAAGAAAGGCGGAGATGTGGTACTAAGGAAGATGGTTTAGAGGGCTACGTTGGTGGTAGGTGGACAGTTGGAGTAGATGATGTTAGAAATCTTTTCAAACCTTAATGATTCTATGATTCTATGATCCCCTGCTTGCCCGTGAAACTTCAATTTAGTTAATAAAGCCAGTGTAAAAATAACAGCCAATTCCTGAAATGGCCTGTAAGAACTGCCTCCTGTACCCTCCACTCCCTGGAGCTGCTGTCCCCCGTCCTTGAGTCACACTGCCCATATTCAGCTCAATGAGCAGCTCCTCCTCGCAGTCCGTCAGCTTATGCTGAGTCAGACAAAAAAGCACCACTCTCAGAACTTCTCCTGTGCTTTCCACACCTTGCATTAGTTACTAATCAGCAATGCACATTTGAGCATACACATTGTGTTGTATTCTCTAATTGCAGCAATACTCCATCACCTTTGCCTCGTTCAGTACATGAGGTGAGTGACATTGATTAATGCTCTTTAACATTTTGTGTTATTCTTGTGTTTGGGTATTCAGTTCATATTTTATTTAAGAAACACAACCAGATGCTCTAAATGATTTTCTTTTTTTGCCTGTCACTGGCAGATGAGAGCTTAACAAATATTATTAGTTCATTTAACACTATTTACACACAGAGAACTGAGGTAAAGTTAGATTAGTGTCAAACATTTGTTAGTTCTTTGTGCCTGCTTTGTCTGCCTACTTTTTTTAAGGATGTAGTACTTATTTTTACACTTATTTGGCAGTCACATCTGACACTGACTTCGATTTCAGAAGTAAATAGAGAAGATAGTAGATAGAGAAGTCTCTAGAGCATGAGGCTGGGCACCTAGGAGCTGAAAAATACACTCCCCTATTCCAAATATGAATTAAATGAGTTGCAACCTCATCCAAGACTCATTGAAGGATAGAGTCCAGCTACACAGGAGACGTTCACTCTGCTGCCCAAAGCAAAAGATCAACTTTTTCTTCTTGAAATTTCTGTCTCAGTCTCTGTACCGTTTGGTTTCTGTAGTTTCTGTACTAGATGAGCTCAGGATCATACAAACACCAGGCTACTTCATGACTTCATACTTTGTACACTAGGTATCCTCTGTACTGAAGGAAGGAATGCCCTGTGGTAAAAATAGTATGTGATCTCACCATTGAAGGACTATAGTATGGTACATATATTCCAGGAGTTTGAATTGATTTTTTGCAAGCAGCTTGAGCTCTAGCGCTCTCTACTTTTTGAATGTTCTAGCTTTTTGTAATCTTAATATTCTCCAAATTACTTTAAGAAGTAGTATCCTAAAAGGCAATCCAGAAAGCCACCAGCAGAAATTCTATTTTGTAGAAGCAAGTTGGCATATCTGGGGTTCATCCAAAAAGTTCAAAATGCAGGAATTCACACAACAAATTCTCTTGACATGAGCTAACAGCAAATGCAAGCAGCAGAAAGCTATCATCTGTGAGTTCTGTGGAACCCAATCATTAGGTTTAGATAAACTAAGATTTTATGTTGTCTCATTGCCAAGTAACACATGAATCCTCGATCCTAATCTGCATTTGAAAGGACCATGCATTCTGAGAGACATGTGGGAGAAGAAGCTTACAAGATCATCTACAGGAGAATGTTTAATCTGAACGTAAGATATACTTTTTTATAAATCCCTTTACAACACAGTTGAAGGCCATACATTATAACTTTTTATACTTTACAGACCTTTAATTTAATGGGAAAGTATAAACAGAGAAACTTTACAGATTGAGGAAATAGAGTATTTTACTCTAGTTATGTTGGTAAAACAGAAGTATGGAAGAGGGGTAAAACTATGATGATATCTGTGAGGAAAAATCATGGGATTGAAATTTTGCTCTACAAAGTAAGTTTTTAACATACAGAATTTGAAAAGTCTAGAGATAATGAGAGAATGATGTCCATTAAGCATATGACTAGGGCAGCAGAGGAGGAAATCGTGTAAGGAATCTGTGGATTGAAAAGGGATGAGTATCAAAGAGTTTTCTTACTCTATACCTATTAGGTCACTTACAATAACAAAACTCATACTGATGGCATAAGTTAGAGGAACTGTAGCACAATGTGATCCAATAATACGTTTTCTATCAGTAATGTATATTTGCAGGTCCATTCCAACTGAACTACTCTATTTATAAAATGTAATGGGGAGTCTTCTTCGTTTTCTGACTATAAACTAGTTGATTAATACAGTTAATCTGTAAGGACATGTTACATAGAGAATGATATGATTGCTTAGTAAGGGGGTACAAGGAAGAAATATGCTTTTTAGTATTTTACTTGCAAGCTTATCAGTCTGGTGGAAATGTGAGTCTTTCAGAGGCCAGGTGGCTCTGTGCTGTCCAGTGCTAACTGGGCCACAGGGAAGTGTGATCCTTCAGCATGCTTTTGTAGGCAAGAGGACCACTATAATCCTCAAACATATGAGTAAAATAATGGTAACAGATTGTAGTGTAGTTATATTACACTTGTGCAAAGTACTGATTGTACTGTAGAATGTGGTCCAAAACATGAGGAAAAATTAGAGAATATTAGTGAGAAGATTGTAGAGAGCAAATAAAAGAATGGAGAACTGTCCTTACAACGTGGTTTTTATCTCACAGAACTGCAGTATCCCATAGACAGTACAGTATTTCAGCATCCACATTTCTCTCACCATTGAGTCTAGAGGTAGTTGTGACACTTAGTTGTTCTAAATGCCAAACTTGTAAATGTCTGAAGTAGCAAATCCAATCTGCTGTGGGATACAACATTGTACTGGGAAGCTCAGCTGGCTCTTGCTTCATACGGATTCTAACTTTGATGATTTCCTATGGGAAACTTATATTTGGTAGTGCCAGAGCTCCTTGTGTATTGCTTAGACAATGAAGTAAGACTTATTAGAGCAAAATAAGGTATATGTTGCACTGGAAGTACTTATCGAGGTTTGTTGTGGATTCTTCATCACTACAAATCTGTGCTTTAATCACAATTATATTTTTTCCCCTAAATATTCTAACACAGCTCACACAGAAGTTAATTCGGACAAAGTCTTTTGGTCTGTGTTGAGTAGGCAGCCAAGAGTCTATTCTGGAACCAATCAGCAGAAGGGATGCAACAGTTCATTCTGGCTTTCTGGTCAAGGAAGACATCATGAATTATCTTTTTCTCATTAGAACTGGGCCCAAGTAGTGTAACTAGAATCAGGAGTTAGGAAGAAAAGCAGAAAAATGTCCTGTGACACCTAAGCCACATGTGGTCTAATCAGTTTGTCAGAGGAAGACTTATGAGTTTCTTATTACTATTCATTTAGATGTGAGTATACATATGGAGATGTCACACCAAGGAACTGCAGATCAAAGGATTTAGAATGTAGAAACTACTAGAAAAGGGTTACCATCATTTTCTTTTTCTTCTCTTATGGAAGATAGAATTGTTTTTATGTTAATCAGAATATGTATTTTTTTTTATTTCTTTGGAAGTATGTGGGATTTCATCAAGAAGTAACTGACTCAGTTATCAGTTTTTCTTCTGGAAGGAAACAAATCAAGACTCAAGCTTGGGTTAACTGCTGAAACTTAATAATGATATTGTGTTTTCACTCAATAGGTTTCTGTTGACTAGTTTCTAAGAATTACTCATTTTGGTGACAGGTCTTGCTTCAAGGGTGGTTAAATTCCAAAATAAGCACATTTATAAAGAATGGTTCATAATATTTGTCAAGTTTTGTTTTGTTTTCCAGAAGATTATCCTGGAAGTTATTTAAAAACACTTCAAAGACAATGCAGTCATTGGTCAAAGACAATGTGAGTTCATGAAGGGAAAGTCATGCCTTACTAACTTAATATCCTTTTATGACGAGGTTACCCTCTAATTAAATGAAGGAAAGATGGGGTTTTGGACTTTCGGAAATCTTTTGATATATCTTCCCATGGAATCTTGAATAAACTTCCAGCATACAGCTGGACATATACAGAATATGATATATGAACGGTTTCTTGAACAGTATGGCTAAATGTTTGGCTTGAAAGAGTTGCAGTAAATGCAATAGCAACAGTCTGACTGCTAATCAGCCGTAAAGGCCACCTAGTCCAACTCCCTGCAATGAACAGGAACACCTACAGAAAGAGAGCCCCATCCAGCCTGACTTTGAGTGTCTCCAGGGATGAGGCACCCACCCCCTCTATGGGTAACCTGTGCCAGTGCCTCACCTTACTGAAAACAACTTTCTCCTTATATCCAATCTAAATCTCCCTCTTTTACTTTGAAACCATTTCTCCTTGTCTCATCCCAACAGGCTCTGCTAAAGACTTTGCTATAGAGTCTGTCCCCTTCTTTCCTACAGCCCCCTGTTAGATACTGAAAAGCTGCTTTCAGGTCTCCCTGGAACCTTCTCTTCTCCAGGCTGGACAGCCCCAGCTCTCAGTCTCTCCTCAGAGGGAAGTGTTCCTTCTCTTGGATCATTTTTGTGGCCCTCCTCTAAACACTCTCCAGAGCCATAAAAGAATAAAAGGTTCCAGAGCAGTACAGAAGTATTTAACCTTTTAGAAAAGATGACTGTGATTTTCTTCTGCGTGGCACAGGATTTTTAAACACAGGAATGCAGTACTGCTTGAACAAAGCTAAACCAGTACATTTTGTGTCATAGAGAAAGAGACATAAAATTTAATCTCTTGCAGCGTTCTTGATTTATATCCAAGGTTAACTAATACTGTCTTGCGATCAACCCTCTTTACCCAAAATGCTGCATAAATTTGACTTACAAGCTGTTGACAAGCGTTATTCTATCTTCAGTCTAGCTCAAGTGGATAAAAGTAGCATTTTGAAATTAAAACCATATATATGTTAATAACTGTGCGTATTATTTCTCAACAAGCAATAGACCATGTAAAGTAGACCACAGCAAAAACCACAGAGTTTCATTGTAAATGAAGAAGCAGATGCTGAACTCAGGAAGCCAGAACTGTCAAAGGATTTGTCAAACTAAGGAGTCAGTTATGAGTTTGTCTGCTGACAAAGATAAAAAGAAGCAAAGAAAGCTGCAGTGTGTGCAGGGAGCAGGAATGATATGGTCAAAAACAAGTGGCAGTCCTAGAGTAGGAGGAGAAAGAACATTAGACAGAAAGCAGATCTCAAGAATATAATCAGTAAGGACTCAAAAGCAGAAGTCAGAGCCTGATTGCAGCTGAAGTACACTTAAAACAGCAAAGAACAAGTAGTAGAACTCCAGCACACGTGGAATGTATGGGGGAGATCTTGAAATGCAGGGGACAAAGCTTCAGGGCCAGCTTTTACCTTGTCAGCTTGTCAGCAGTGATCATCCACAGAGTTCTCAGTCCACAAGGCGAGTCCCAGAGTAATCTGACAGCAGGGCACAACAGGATGTAATTCTTAACTACTGATGCTATTTGGACCTTTACTCCTCAGTGGCACAAATGAGAAACAGCACTTCTCAACTCCAAAATGTGTTTTGAAGTGCTCTGAGGATGGTCTTACAGCAAACAAAGCAAAAGGCTTCAAATAAAACAAAAGTTCCACCGTGGACTGTGGCAAAACCGCTGATGAGTTCCTTTGGGGAGAAGCTGTCTTCAGTCATTTTGACTGTATAGTATGATTTGTTTCAGTTCATTTCTGGGAATTACAGTCATTGCAGCAGTTCCATTACTTAACACTGAGACAGACTAGGTAAATTCAAATGAAATAAACAATTGAGAAAAAATCAGTTGGGCTCAGCAGACCAAAGTTTTCAATTATCATTACACTTCTGTAATCCAAAATGATCCTTTCGTATCTTACTAAATATTTGCATATACGTTGTCCTTGTCCTCTGGAAACAGGATAAGCAGTATTTTTGTACATGGGTCACTCCAAAATACCTCCTATTTACTTCCATGGGAACTACAACAGATACAAAGAACACAATAACTCTATTTGATATTATGAAATGTTATTTTGCAACACAGTTGCTAACGATAATTGTCCATTTTTGCTAGCAGTGAACATGCCCCTGTGCTGCAAAAGTAAAAAAAAAAGCTTGTAAACATCAGCACCAGAAGTGACCCACAGTCGCTGTCACCACTGCTGAAATGCACGACCCACCGCCTCACAGTGCTCACAGTCATGCTTTGATCTCTACAAACATTCAGTGGGTGACAATATTTCTACATAGAGGAATTCAAACCTTTGCTTCATGCTCACTTCCATGTCAGACACCATTGTGTCAGACTGCCCCTCTGCTGCCATCTGTCACACAACACTAACATGTAATGAAATACTGGTGGGAAGGTTCAATCGCTACTGCCGTACCGTCAACATCTGCCTCCAACGTTGTGGGCCAACATAATAAAATAGGAGGCATTACTTCTGAAGCAGCCCTTGTATATCTGAAGATGATGCTGAAAATGTTTATACTTTTACTTCTAAATTTATTTCTGTTTCTACAGAAAACAGTCAAGTTTGCAATGGCAAATTCTGAGAACTGGAAGACTGATTCAGGAAGCAACTTGCTGCATCTGTAGGTAATGTCTACAGGTTTTGGTTTTCATGGCTAGTGACAGCTCCTGTGATGAATGGGAGCTGTATCCATGTCCCTCTTTTATATGCCACATGATAGAAAGAGTGTAGCTCAGCTACTGAGGCGCTGGGAGGGATGCAGGGAAGGATGCAGCTTGGACCTTCCTCCCTGATGTGTAATCCAAAGGAGAAGTTCCTAGAGTGGCAGATGTACCATTAGAGGAACAAGTGATGGTTTTGGACACTTAATGATAAAGATACAGAGACCAGAAGTAACAACCAGCAGAGTAATGTGGTCTTACCACATTTTCCATCAGTGATGGCACATTGGACTATCAGGACACACAATTGGAAGCATCTCATCATCTGTTGCATCTGGCACAGACTGAATCCTATGGGAACAGTGAGATGAAACGTGAAACCAATATGTGCCAACGTTGGCTAACATGTATGGTGTTACAGTAAGAAAAAGGGCGCAACAGAAGTGAACAGAACCAAATCCAACTTTATTTGCATATAACTGATAATTTAGTATAAACCAAAGAAGAACCAGAACAGTTATTCCTGGGAAAACTATTTTTGGGAAATTTATCACCAGGAGAGGTAAAAATGGCAGTTGTTGTCATAAGCACGGTGTAGTATGTTCCACAAATAAGAAGAAGTGATAGAATCAAGGAGAATGACGGCCGTAAGACATGCACAATAAGTTGTGTTGCACCTTTGGGAATAGCTAATTACTCTGTAGCAGCCTGTGCACAGTGAGGGATCAGAATGGGTCAGTGTGTGACAATATGCCGCACCGGCTCTTTTTAGAACATCAAACACAAATCTTGGCACTTTCCAGATACTCACTGGCGAACGAACAATTGATTCAGTTTCAGCTACTGTGCTGAATCTTCATATGCAAAAGGTGCCAAAAGTAGTCGTAAGTATTTCATGCAAATTCAGACATTGAACTGGAAATAGGAAAGTAATAAGGCCTAAGAACAAGAATTCCCTGAACAGACTGTAAGTGACAATGGCTCAGCTCAAATACGAGGAGTTCCAGCTGCTTTTCAAGGAAACGGTATCAAAGTGACACATCAGGCTCTTACCCTCCTGCCATGAATGGATTAGTGAAATGATTCGTTCAGTCATTTGAGAAGGCAATCTGTGCTCCATGCCTGTGTGTTATTAGGCTTCTAGCTCAAGCTAGTTACAAGACAGTCATCTTCTGTAGGAACACATGCTTGTACTACTGCTTATAGGACTTAATTTATGGCCTCACCAGGATGTCCTAATCCTTCATCTACAGAAGGATACTGAAAATAAATATTATGACTGACTTGTCACAGCTAAAAGACATCTGAGCAAGCAGTTTTCATGTGGAAAAAAAAATATATATATATATATTCCAAAGCAATTTCAAAAACTGGAATAATTAGGACAGAGACTGGAGCTCTGCTTTACCAGGCTGAAATCTCATAGCACTAATTAAATTGCAGAGAAAACAAGGAACACTTAGGCTGAAAGGGCTCTCAGGGTCATGCAGTCCATCACTCCAGCCCAATGCAAAATTATTTATATCTTTATCATTCCTGAACTGCTCTTTAAAACTTGTCAGCTTGATTTTAAACAACCTCTGCAACCTTATAAGTTCAGAAGTTTTCCCTGACATCCAATTTGAATCTTTCTTGCTGAAAATCAAGACTATTTATGTCTCACCTTGTAAAAATGGAACTTGGAGTACTACCTTCCTCCAAATATTGCCCATTGATCTGTTTGAAATCTTATGACATATATCTTTCTCAAAACAAATCTCTCCAAACTGTATTCCTAATTTCTTTCATACCATGTTTTCTGCACCTACTTGTTCTTTAGTGTCCTCTAGACACTTGCTAATTGACGTATGACTTTGCTGAGTGCCCAGAACTGTACACAGTATCCAGCTAAAGAGTCTTTAGAGCCACGTAAGATGGGGTTGTTTCATGTGTCTTGTAGACTGTATTCCTGCTGATCTATCTCAGTATCAGGTGGCTTTTGTTTTTTCTTTTGTTGGTGTTTTTTGGTGGTGGTGGTTTTTGTTTTGCAATGTCACTATATATGGATAATGAATCAGGAGTCTTACATTCTTCTTTGTAGAACAATCGTCTGAGCACATCATTGTTCTCCATACTATGATGACTTTTGTCCATAGGTAGCAGTTTACACTTCTCCTATTGGATTATATCCTTTCTTTTCCTGCAGGTTACTTCTATAATTTACAAGCACTCTTAAAATTATAAACCTGACTAAACATAGTTAAAATCTGTTCAATTTTGTGTTGCAAATTTATATTTTCTCTTTAACCACTCAGGTGTTTTTTGAAACAGTGAGCCATGCCAGCTCAGCTCCTGCAAATCTCCAGTCAATGCACTCTGCACTCACCCACTTGGACAGAGAACAGTCAATAACAACTCTATTAGTACAGTTTTGCATTACAGTAGTTTCATCTAAGCCATAGTTCTGTAGGTTATTTATTAGAATTTCACTTACAGGATTATAAAAAACATTGAAGTCAACATAGAAAACTTTGACTGCTTCTTTGTCTGTAAGAACAATTAACCAGATATAGGAAGAAATTAAATTATTTTGGTATGGTTTGCTTTACTGGTATGATTTGGCTGTTACTTTTGTTCTTTCTTGTTCTTGTGGGTTGCTTGTTCCAATGTTTTTACGCAAAATGCATTAGGCTGGTTGGTTTAGAATTCCCTGATTTATCTTTTTTCTTATTTTTTGCAAATGTAAATACAGTTTTTCCATTTCAATCTCTCATTACTTTTCACAAATTGTCAAAGATAACTTTAAGTATTCTAGATTGAAATTTCTCAGGCATAGACAATTTGAGAATCCACAATTTAAAATATTTTTCTGATCCATTCTTTCTAATTTTAGGCTGAGTACTTATCCGTAAACTACAGCACTGTGCCACCATCTGACTCAATAAACCGTGGTGGTAGAAACTGATGAAAGAAAGGCATTAACTGTTAGATCTGTTGATCATTTTCTTCTGTATTGCTTAGTGAGCTAATGCTTCTCTTGATATTTGTGTTACTACTGATACAGTTATGTAGACACGTACTATTCCTCGATGTTCTTAGTTAGTTCATTATCTCTTGTTGTTGTTGTTGTTGTATGTATGTCTTGGCCTCTCTTATTTTTGTATGTATATACTTATGCTATATATTTTTATTTCATCCCTGGTAATTAGATCTTTTCAGCACTTTCTCTGTCTTTCTTTCTTTTTTGGGAAGAATCATGATTTAACCAGCTTTGTCTCTTTGTACACTCACTATCTTTCCTATATAATGAAACAGCCCACATTTGAGTATGTAAAATATTTGTTTTAAGAACTGGCAGCTTGTCTCCAATTTCTGCTTCTTTTTTTTTTTTTTTCCTAAAGATCTTGGATTCCTACTTTCAAGGTTCTCTTTCCCAAGTGTTCTCCTAACCTCCCACTTTCAACCAGTTCCTCACTGTTGGTTAATGATCTGTCTTATAGAAGCTTCCTTTAAGATGCTTTCCCCTTCTATATCAAAGTGTTTTCATCAAAGGGTAGCCTGTGTCCTACTGTACTTGTTCTCAACAAATAAACCTAATTAATAATCACTGTTACTATTAAATGGTTGCTCTGAACCACTTGACTTCTTGCCACCGGTTAATCACAACTTTTGGCTTGCTAATCTGTAGTAGTTTCCCACCATGGTAAAACCCATACATACTTCATTTATTCTTTGTCCAGAGGTCTGTAGCAGCAGATGTCCACCTGCAGCTCATGACAAAGGTAAATCTTTGCTTATTTCCTTATCTGTCCTTCTGCAACAGGTTTTACCCCATTAGCATTATAGTTTCCTGCACAACTGTACAATCTGTCATGCCAATTTGATCAGAACTCAAATCATATGTTAAGACTTCCAGGTCTTTAAACGCAGTCACTTAGGAATTATTTGTAGTTAGGTGGAGAGGTTCATCTTCTAAGCACCACCTGAAGGTTGAAGATTAATTCTTGCCCATGCTAAGCATGAACACTCACTGGGGCTTCTGGTTATTTTAAGATCTTCACATAATCCTGTAAGTTCCCATGTTGTGAGAACCCAAAAGCTTCCCTATATTCTTTCTTCTTCTACATTAAGGTCAGATAGTTCCTAAAAGACTTGTCTGACAAATCCTAGTTGTATTATTCATACATTTTTGAGAAAAGGAGGCTCTCCACTGCTCACACTGCTCTCCACAACTACCTGAAAGGAGGTTGCAATGAGGGTGTCTGTCTCTTTTCTCAGGTGACAAGTGATAGGACACAACAAAACCGTCTAAAGTTGCACTAAAGGAGGCTTAGATTGGATATCAGCAAGGATTTTATCATAGAAAAAGTGGTTAGGCACTGGAATGGGCTGCCTGGAGGTATTTAAGAGATATATGGATGTGGTGCTGAGGAATGTGTGTTAGTGTTGTACTTGGTAGAGATACGTGTTGGTGGGATTTGAGCTTAAGGGTCTTTTCCAACCTAAATGATGCTGTGATTTTGGAAGCATCTTCTCCTAGCCTTTGAAGTAGCCTATGGACTCAGTATAGTGTGATACAGGTTTCCAGTAGCTTCACTGGCTCACAAGCTTGGCAAGAACAGTGGCATAAGCTGTTATCTCCTCTCAGACAAGCCCCAGGGGATGCCTTCTCTCTGGAACAACACAGTGACTGCAGGAATCCATTTCCCTACAGAAAAGCAGGTGTAGAACTTCTCTGCAGCCCTGCTATGTGTGTCTCTGAGTGTGAAAGAAGCCATCTGTGACTTCTTTTGTCTATTCAGAGTTCTTTTTGTAAGTGTTGGTTGTGGCTCACATTTCTTATTTAGGTTAGGAAATAAAACACCCTCAACCAGTCATACCTAACTCATGATTTTGATATTATTTTCTTCACAAATACAAGACTGAAAACTTGCTTTGTAAGTTTTAAATACAGCATTTACACTGCTACCGGAGGTAGACAGCAGACACTGGGGTCTAGTTTCTATGTTTAATCTCAGTCCAGATAAATTTAGCTCTTGGTATCTTAAAAAACTTTAGAATGCATTATTCAAATCAGATAGATTTTCTATCATGCTATTTGGTAGACTAACAGTAAAATAGTGAGATAGACGTTGTATTTTCAAAAGTGACACGCTCCTGGCAGTTTCTAATGCACTTAATGGGAGCTGTTGATTCAAACTACATATATGAAAACATATTTAGAAACTGAAATATATTGGACATAAGATACTAATTTCAGATTTCCATTAGAAACCTGTCATATTTTAAGGATCTATAATATGACTATACAATCAGTTTCCAGCATACCAAAGAACTTCCATGCCCTGAGATTAAAAAATGGCCTTTGCATGTGGCACATCCTGTTATGAGAATGAAAATTCACTTGAAAATATCCCTGTTTACTTTCTCAATACATAAGCTCAGAATCATTCTTTCTAATAAACTTCATAGAGTTCTGCTGAAATTGCTATTTAGGTGCTTTAATTTAAAATAATATCCTGTAGCTGATTTCTGAAGATGGTCTTCCTCTGATTGACTCATAGAAACAGACTATAAGGCCGTAGTTTCACAAGGCAGTCAATCTCATTCCAGGAAACCTAATAGTATAGGATTAAAAGCATTGCAGATGCATTATGCAAAATCCCGAATTCACACAAACTCACCATGCAACTTCAAATGAACGTAAAATATGTGAGGATTAACTTGGTCCTAGAGGATTTGATACTGGAGCAGGTAGCTCACCAGGCTACTTTTGACTTCATGCTGAATCAAACATCTTTTGACCTGCTGTAGACAGTGTAAAAAAGGATGGCTAATAGAAAGGTACCACAAACACTGTAGCAAGCGCTCTTGTAATATGATAGAAATGCTGTGCTGTATTAATGCTTGCCCTACAATAAATTTGTACTGTAGGGTGATCCGATATAAATTTGGTATTCCAGTAAATGACTGGCTACTTAACTGCTCTTGAAATACACTCATCGTGATTATTTATAGTTTTACAACAACTGTTTACATGGGTGGATAGCGATAGGACAAGGGGGAATGGTTTTAAACTGAGACAGGGGAGGTTTAGGTTAGATATTAGGAGGAAGTTTTCACATAGAGGGTGGTGACACACTGGAACAGGTTGCCTCAAGAGGTTGTGGATGCCCCATCCCTGGAGGCATTCAAGGCCAGGCTGGATGTGGCTCTGGGCAGCCTGGTCTGATGGTTGGTGTCCCTGCACATAGCAGGGGGTTGAAACTAGATGATCATTGTGGTCCTTTCCAAACCAGTCCATTCTATAATTATGATTATGATTCTATGATTACTTAACTACAACCTCTGTTCAAGCAAAACATTCCATCCATTATTTTTTGGAAATTTTAGGAGTGGAAGGTAAGGTAAGGTAGAAAATAATCTTTTCAAATTAAGGGATTGTCATGGTTTCATGATTTTTGGTTATCAGTATTCCACATCATAACATCATGTAATGCACTGGGGGTTTGACTGCTGATGCTCAATTTCCGGGTGCCTGTCCAGAGGAGAAGAGCTACATTTCCCCAGGGGGCTTTGCGGTCAGCGAGGAGATGTAACTCCCGGCAAGGTCACCTGATGTTCTCTTCTCTGCCTACGCTGCTTCGCTCGTGCTTCTCTGCCTGCACTTCTCATCTCAGCGTTGTGGTAAGGCCGATCCACCATCAATTTCACACTCTCTCTCTCTCTCTCCTTATAAAATTCTGCTGATACCATACTTAGTAAATTACTTTGTTTCACCTCAGATTGTTGCCGCTGTTTTCAATTATTTCGGGGTCCCCTATTTTCTTTTTCCGGGGGCGCGGATCCGTGGATCCCTCCACCCTTCTAGTCACGGAACCGGGCCGAGCCAGCCCGTAAACTGTTGACAGGGATGTTAAGGTCCAATCTTGTAAGGTATTTGCCTATAAAACTGCATTTTAATATCTTCAATATTTTGGATCAAAGCAAGTTTACACACATGTCAATACTGTGCTGTACCAGGATTTCTTCTCCATCATTTAGAACTCAGAGCTAGTCAGTCAAACTTTTCTGACCAAACATACACTAAATAAAACACTGCAGGACAAAAGACAAAATTTAGACAGAACCTTAAGAGTACTGACAACAATTCTAAAACTGGGTTGCACATTTCTCTACAGTAAAAGAAAAACGTACTGTAGTGAAATAGATAGGAGAATGGGAGACCCATCCTAGCTTCAGATGATTAAATGGAGGTACAGTGTTCTACCTCCTAACAATCAGTTAAGTAACCACAGTTTCTTCTTACTATATGGTTACCACCAAACAGTCTCTGACAGTTTTATCTGAGAGGTGAACAGAAATTGATTTGTATTTGCATCTAAAAAAAATGCATACCTTTGAAAACCACGTTGTCTAGAATACCTGGCATGTGGGATACCAGGTGTATCTTTGTAGGTGAATAGCTTCATGACCAGATCCCAAAGAGACCCATACCAATCTTTAAATTGGACTAGATGACCTTTGAGAATCTCTTCCAACTCAAATAGTTCCATAATTAAATCCACTAAATGGAGAAAAATGCAAAGACAGAACGTATAGTCCTATAAAAATGTAGACTGGCAGCAGCTCTAGCCTCCAAGAGTGGCATCTAAGTGGCCTAATGGATGCTCTTCATTTATTCACTGTGTAGCTCAGGTAGCTGACTGAGTAGTGATGATCACTCAGCCACTTTTTGCTACAGTTTGTTATTCTACATAAAACAACTTTGCATATCAAGAAGACCTTTATAATCTTTGAATTTGTTTCTTCTCTGAGACTGCATTCAATCTTAATCCCTCTATGTCATTCATCCATTTATTTAACTTCCTGGAAAGTAAGTTTTGCAATTCATAGAATCATAAAATCATAAAGTCACAGAATGGCTTGAGTTGGAAGAGACCTTGAAGCCCAGCGAGTTCAACCCTCTGCTGTGGGCAGGGCTGCCACCCACCAGCTGGGGCTGCCCAAGGCTCCATCCAACCTGGCCTTGTGCACCTCCAGAGATGGGGCACCCACAGCTCTCTGGGCAGCCCTCTGAGTAAAAAAATTCCTCCTAATATCTAATTTAAATATCTCCTCTTTTAGTTTAAAGCCATTCTCCCCTGTCCTATTACAATCATATCATGTAAAATGTCAGTCTCCTTCCTATTTCTAGGTTCCCTTCAAGTACTGGAAGGAGTTTTAATCTCTTTTCACAATTTCAGAAAAAGAATACTTGCTGCCTTTGAGAGCCTTATGGCATTCCTTCGTATAATGTGACCCTGCTCAGAACTTCCACAGTGTATTCAGTTTTCTTTTCTTTTGTGCTGTTTGTTCTTCTGATCCTTAAACATTTCTGTTGTGAGAAGTAACTCTTGATTAACTAAAACTTTTGTCACACTCTCAAAACAATCTGCATCTGAGGATATTGGAATTGACTTCCCTGAATTGATTTTGAAATACACGAAGAGTGTATTATAACAATAAATACAGTGCTTCTCACAGGCAGCTCTTCCTTAGGTTAAACATTCTCACTGTCTGGATGGACTGCAGTTTGTGTTCACAGATTTAAGCTTATTTTTCAAATGCGGCATCACCCATTTTGCACAGTATGGTCTTCTGAAAGTTCATTTGGTAAGAAACAGTTCTTACTAAGTATAAAGTGTGAAATCTGGCAGTAAAGTTTTAAATTAAACCCAGCTTTTTTTTCATATTACATCCTGGCAACTGCCGTCTCACTAAAAAGTAGCAATTAGTAACCAGTGTTATGTATAGAGTATAAGAATGTACAACTGAGTGCTCATCCTTCTACATTTAATGCAATTTTATTTCATAAATTATAAGGTCTTACAATGCAATATTCAGTATACTTGTACTGGTAACAAGATGAACCCAATGGTATAAAGATATACTTAAATGTTCTATGTGATTTGACAGATTTTAAAAATGAGTTTGTGATATAATAATTTTTTTGAGAGACTTAATGTTTGAGGGACTTATTTTTATCTCTGCCTTATTTCAAAACATCACCCCAATCTGTCTCATTAACTAAAAACTAATTAAATAGTAAGCATATAGTGCATTACAATTTATATGATCTTTGAAATTTCTGAAGTTTGAGTAGCTTTTCTTATCTTCTATCTTTAAAATTATTGTAGAGTTTACACAAGTATGTAGACAAGTGGTAGGAATATCAGTACATGCCCTTTGTTAGGTGAGATCCATCAGCCACAACCTGAAATCTGTAGCAGTTGGAAGTCCAGATTGTAAGTGCTTTATGAAGCTTGATATAATACACTTTCCTTTAAAAGTTATTTTGATGAGTAGCACTTAAAAAAACGTGTGGTGCAAGAGCTGATATTGAATGAATAAAAGCCAATTGTTTCATCCTTCTACACCCCATGTACAAGATGCACTGAACGTGCAGCACCATAAAAATGAGCTCACAGCTCCTGCCTCACTCCCATTCTCCTGTAGGGACAATGCTGTCGGGTCGCTGGCTTGCTGGGCACTTGGCATTGCATCCACTTCTTCAAGTCAGTGTACCCAGATTCAGTCTGTGCTGTGCACAAGGAAGAAGGAAATAGGCCTGGACTGCCTGCAGCCCTCTCTTGAAGGCACTGTGAATGTTCTCCAGAAAAATATGTTAAATGGTAAAGGAATCTGTAAAATAACTTTATTATCTTTCATTGCCTGTTGCAAAAGCAACCGATTCTCTCAGCTGTATCTTGCAAGTCTAAGCACACAAAAGGACAAGGCATCACTAAGTCCAATGAAACTCAGCACTGACAGCTGATTGGATTCTGTGCCAGGAAATGGCCATTGGCCCCAAGCTTGCCCTGAGTTACCAGCATGGTCGCTGCTTTACTGCCCCAAAACAGAGAATATATTTCTGAAGACTTCAGTGCTTTCTTCTTGAGTACAAAGTCAATTATAAAATCATGTAAACCAAGCCTAGCAGTTAAAATTAATTGTATTAAATTTTCTATACCGTGCGTACACTTACTCTCCTAAATTTTACCCTCTTATGAAAATAACGTGGATTCCAGTGTTGTTGAAATCTGCAACCTATGCCAGTTTTAAGATGGTGGCTGGTGCCCATCCCTCCCAGCAGGAGGGAAGCTGCCATCACCCGCGGGCCGCCATGTTGAGAGCAGGGGTGGGCGGTGACCTCAGCCCAGAGAACAAAGGCGCGGGTGGCTGTCCTGGAAAGAACGCTGTCAGCCTGTGAGCTCAGCCTGCTGAGATGAATGGAGGCGTTGGCATTGCGGAAGGGATCAATAATTCATGAGGATCCTTACAAGACCTTGTGTGCCAGCAGCTGTTACGGATAAGCCTGCAGCTACAGGGGGGAAAAGTCATAATTAGAAAATAAATTGGACCATCAGCACAAAATAAGTATTTTAAAAGACAACTTATGGTAGTACATCTGCTAAAAGGATGATAAGAGATGTGTGATGCTATAGAAGGTTGTGCAGTTGTAGAATAACAGTGAGAATTAGTTAAACCTTCTGTCTTTTATGTAAGTGTTTAATTGTTTCTGGGAAAGAGGGTAGTGTGATACAACCCATGCCAGGCAAAATAGTGTCTGCCCTCAACGTAGTTTGATATTTTGACAAACCACCTCCTTGTCCCTCAAGCGGCCTGTCTTCAGAATAGTCCAGTCTCAGCAGCAAGACAAAGAGGTAAGAGTGCTGTTCCCTTGCTGTCATATGTAATACTTCCATCCTCCTTCTGTACATGTTGGTCCTCAGCATCGTTCATGCACCCTTCCAAATCAGGGCAGATTACAGTGCATTTGGTTCTTTATCATCACTGTCCTCCAGATGGCCCCTATTTGTCTTGACAGGTGAGCTGGATGCCACCACTTATTTTCCATTTTGTCATTATTATTGACCTGTGTAGCTCCCTCTTACAATTCATATGACAGTGCAGTTTGGAAAGTTCCTGTTTGCCACTTTTAAATGCAACAAAGTGATGGCTGGCCTCATCAGATGCTCAGCACTGTGTAGTAACATCAGGTCTTTGTCTCTGATCATAGCAGAAAGTCTACTCTGCCTTATCTTCCTAATTCAAACATATTATTTATGGTTCTTTTGTTGTTCTTCCTGAAAATAGAGAAACACTTTTTTAGCCTACTGATTACCAAATTTTTAGTCCCTGAAAGGATGCATATCAATGGTTCGAAACCACCAAACTAATGTTCCATTTCTCCACCTAGCTTTCAATATTGCCTTGCAGTTTATTTATGGCCAGTTTTGCATATACTCTGATTACGTTCCGTGCAAATGCATTTAGAGTCTGCTGCAGTGGCTGGGAGAGCATGCTTTTCCTTAGTGTTGCCCTTCTGGGCCTGGCCACCAGCCAGAATGAGGTAACCTTGTCTAGGGCTAGGTTACATAAAGATTTCATTTGGTCACTTCAGAAAGCAAAAGGAAAACCAGTAATAATCTTAAAAGAACATGATTTCTTACTTTCTTCTGAGCCATGCCAAATACTGAAGTAGAAAACATTTTCACCACAGAGAACTCAAGCAAGAGTCATCAAGTTATCCGTAGCCAAATAAAGCAACCTTCTCTCACTAGCTCTATTGTCCCTCTGCAGCTTTAGAAAGCAGTATTCCTTCATACCTAGACTCCAGACAGTCTATTTTCCCAGCTCAGCTGGCCTCTCCTTTAGGGGCTGACTAAAGATTGTCTTTGAAAGTGTGAAATATGACCAAGGAGAATCTCCTCACTTCTTTCTACATTCTAGCACATTTAGCATATTGTGTGAGCATTGGGCTTAGCTTTAGAACAAGTGCTTCTACTATTCTGGTCACATCTCTCCTTTGAGTATCCATCAAGAAAGTCAATCTGTAAAAAGCTAAATTATTGACTTTTTGTGAGTACTTCCAGTTCGGTTTGACGATGTCTAATGAAATTGTACACAGAGCATTGGATATTGCAGGCTCTTGGAATACCACTGAGTTCATGGTGCTCCTGGATCATCACGTATTTTCAAACTGCACACAGTTTTACATGCACTGTAAACTAGGCACTGATTCCGAGCTGGTAGATACAAATCCTTAACTAGGCTCAGGCATGTGTGCGTCCTATGGCTTAAATGCTATTGGCTGTTGGTTTTGCATACGTGTGGTGCTTTGTACCTTATTTGCACCACATATATTGCAATGTAGGTTGCATCAAGAATGCCTCATTGTGAGGCACTGTGATCACATGGGCTGATTTGCAGAGTTGCAGTAGGGAAATCTGGCTATATATTTTTAATTCTTTTGTGTTCCTACATGCAGTCCTTTGCCTGATAAAAAGAAAAAAAAATGACCACAGTGTCCCAATTTTTCTCAGAATTGGAACACCTAGTGAACAGTATTTGCTTTGGGCATTGTCCTGCTCACATTAGTCTTATAGAATAACTGGGATTCTGTGTGTGATAATATTCTATTAATCATGGGAATTTATACTGGAAGAGTTCCTTTCATTTGAGGATTCAGAGTGCTTAGAAGTTAATTCATATTACATTACATTACCCTTGTGAAGCACGTAAACATTTCCCTCAGTGCAGAAACTGAGATGTTAAGAAGATGAAGATTTTGTAGACTGTATGTCTTATAGACACCAATATAAAAATGGCCTTATTTTTGAAGGTAGTGAATACTTGCAGCTTCCACTAAGATTAACCTTTAGCTTTTGTTACATGCTATTGAAAATTCACTTCAGTAAATTGCCTCAGTGGCAGGGTAATGCAGTAAATGTGTCTGCAGGAAGTGTCTGCCTTTGCTTGGTCTGACATTCAAACAAAATCCCTCCCTTTACATTCTTTACTGCTTACATTCCAGAAGGAAAAACAAAAACAAAACAAAAAAAAATGCAAAAACCTCATACATGTCATTGATCTGGAAGTGATGTTATGCATTAATATCCATGTGAGACATTAGGTACAATTTCTAACAGATTTCTTCACTGCTGGTCAGCCAAGCAGTCTTGCTCTTCTGCAGATGTAACCAGTGACTTGCAGTAACTGTCCTACAGTGTGGTAGCGGTAGGAGGACACATTGGAGCAGCTCTGTAAATGGTGTGTTGGCCGGGAAGCACTCAGGGCAACAACTGCCTGCCATAAGGCTTGAATATGCCACCCAACAGAAATAAGAACTGGCTAGCTGCAGGAGGGTCATCTTGAAGTGAAAGATATTTTTCTCTAGATCGGGCTATCACTGCAAGTTGCCTGACCTGGAGGCATATAGAGTGGTGATTTATTGTGTTTGTTAACTGAGCTAAACTGCCCCTCCATTTATTTAGAGATTAAAGCTTGCTTGAGAGACTAACTGGGACGCCTGTGCTCTTTTTTGTTCCGGTCTGGAAAAAGAGAAAATTATATTATATGAACTATATTATATGGACCATAACATGAGGGGAGAAGGAAAAAAAAAAAAAAAAAAAGTCTGTTGTCTACATTTAATGTTTTCATTGGTCTCAAAGTTTTTGGTTAGTTTTACTGCAACAATTCAGTGTATTAGATTTCTCTGCAGCCTGGCTGACGGCTGAGCTACTTCCTTGCCAAGGTAACTTTACCTTAAGTCCACGAAGAGCTGGTAGCAAGAAATATGTGCTTCGTTTGTGTACCAGAAAGCAGGCAAGAACTGGGAGAGAGATGGCTCTCACTCCGTTTTAAATTGCAGCAGGATGCGCCAGGCTTCCTCCTCAAATTCCTCAGGTGCAGTTTTTGCAGGGACAGACTCTTTGTCGTGCTCAGACGGATACATCCGAATTCCTGATCTCGAAGGAGATAGCATTCAGGGGAACCTTTACTTTCGGGAGTGTTTCTTCCTTGCCTGCAGGGAAGGTAAAGCCTCTTTTACAAAGGCTATTTCAGACACACATAAAATGCGGTACTACATTCGTTTATCAGCATCTGTTGAAAACAACCATTCACTTGCTCTTTATCTCCTCGACTCCTTTATTTCTTTAGCTGGATTATTTCCCCAGTCCCATTAATTTGTGGCTTTATAAGAAGCTGAGAAAAGTGTTAAAAAAACCACCTGAATGAGGCAGTAAGAAATATCAGAGAACAAGTGGAGCAGACATTCTTTAAAACAGTGTAAGTGGCATTAGCCACAGTCACAAGATTTAGATTCTCAAGAGTTTCATGAAAATGAAATGAATCTGTTCCCTGTATAGGTCAGCACTTTTTTCTTAAACATTTGGTGAAAGATAAGTGAACTAAACAAGCTTTGGAGTCTCTCAATTACAGCAGTACCTGAACACTTGTGTGCTAAACTACAAACCACAGCCTGCCTCAAACAAGAAAGTGAAATTAACTATTAGATATAATCATCAGAACTGTGTTTCAGCTCACCTGATTTCACATTATTTCAGAGTTTTGAATAGGTAAAATTTTTAGGTCATTGAGTTTGTAGGTTAGTAGAATATTTTGACCTGTAGAAAATGCCCAGAGATTATAAACACTATTTCTTGTCTGGTGGTAAGAGTGATTGATGGTTATGAATGAAAGCATTAGATAAACTACTGAAAAATGAATTCACATGTTTCTATCTGATTTAAGTTACTTATCTTCCTAAACACAAAACCCTATCCTTGACTTGAAAATGAAAAAAAAAAAAAAGAGTATACAGACAAATATCTTATACTTTTCCAAATCGTAGTCACTGCCTATTGCAAAGGTTCTTGGATTGTTCAGATTACAGAATGTTTTCAGCTCCAGTGGCTGAAGTAAGTCAGAGTCAGATAAATATTCCCAATTAGAAAGAAAGATGAAACGGTATTACTGCATCTGTATGAATCATGTAAGAAAATTTATACAATAATTATCTTAATCAGAGATTAGAGAAGATGCAAATAAATGCAAGAAATACATTTCTGCAGATTGTGAGAGAAAGAAATTGGAGAAAGAGACAACACATCATGAGCCATCTACCACATCCAGACAAGTAACGATTCGTCCTTTAATTAAATGCAAGCCTTATAAAAGCCAAACGGTTCTCACAGGACCACGGGGAGGTGGAGGTGGGCAGGAACCTCTGGCTCAACCCTTGCTCCAGCAGGGACGCCCAGAGCAGCGTGCATAGCGCCACATCCAGGCGGCTTTGCAACATCCCAAGGAGGAGACCGCACTGCCTGAGGGCAGCCTGTGCCACTGCTCCGCAGAAGGAAGCTCTGATGGGGTAGAATCAACTCATTAATCACCACCTAACCACCACTCTTTGATTCAATTCACTAACTCAGCAGAAGTTGATTCTGTAGAAAAGATCGTAAAGATTTTTGTTTGTTAGCAAGCTAACTAGCTCATAGATGAATCTGCCAAACGTGAGCCAGCATGAGCACTGTATGGCCAATGATGAGAGGAAGGCGGGGAAGAGAGTGGCAGTAGAGGGAGAAAAAGGAATGTTTACTCACTCTTTGCTTTGCTTACTCCTATGATGATGAACTATATCAGATCAGATCCTCTGTTTGTGGAAATGTATCTTAAGTATGGTGTGAGCATTATAACTCAATCATGCCTGACCTATCTGGTGGCCTTCTATGATGGAGTGACGGCTTTGGTGGATGGGGGAAGGGCGGTGGATGTCATCTACCTGGGCTTCTGCAAGGCCTTTGACACGATCCCTCACCACATCCTTCTCTCTAAATTGGAAAGGTGTGGATTTGAAGGACGGACTGTTTGATGGATTAGGAATTGGCTGGCTGGACGCAGCCAAAGGGTTGTGATCAAGGGTTCTGTGTCGGGGAGGCCGGTCACAAGCGGTGTTCCTCAGGGGTTGGTCCTGGGACCAGTGCTCTTCAACATCTTCATCAGTGACATAGACAATGGCATCGAGTGCACCCTCAGCAAGTTTGCAGATGACATCAAGCTGAGTGGTGCAGTCGATACACTGGGAGGAAGGGAAGCCATCCAGAGGGACCTGGACAGGCTGGAGAGTGGGCCCATGAGAACTTAATGAGGTTCAACAGGGCAAAGTGCAGGGTGCTGCACTTGGGTCAGGGTGATCCCAGGTGTTTGTACAAACTGGGGCAAGATGTGGAGAGCAGCCCTGCAGAGAAGGACTTGGGGGTCCAAGTAGATGAGAAAATGGACATGAGCGAGCAGTGTGCGCTTGCAGCCTGGAAGGCCAACTGTGTTCTGGGCTGCATTAAAAAAGGGATGACCAGCAGGAGAGGGAGGTGATTGTCCTGTGCTCAGCTCTTGTGAGGCCTCAATCTGCAGTACTGCGTCCAGGCCTGGGGTCCCCAGTACAGGAAGGACGTGGAGCTCTTGGAGCGGGTCCAGAGGAGGGCCACTAAGATGATCAGAGAGCTGGAGCTCCTCTCCTGTGAGGAAAAGTTGAGGGAACTGGGCTTGTTTAGCTTGGAGAAGAGAAGGCTCTGGGGAGACCTCATTGTGGCCTTCTAGTACTTGAAGGAAGTCTATAAAAAGGAGAGAGAACGGTTGTTCATGAGGATGGATAGTGATAGGACAAGGGAGAATGGTTTTAAACTGAGACAGGGGAGATTTAGGTTAGATATAAGGAGGAAGATTTCCACTCAGAGGGTGGTGACACACTGGAACAAGTTGCCCAAGAAGGTTGTGGATGCCCTGTCCCTGGAGGCATTCAAGGCCAGGCTGAATGTGGCTCTGAGCAGCCTGGTCTGGTGGTTGGTGAGTTGCCCATGGCAAGGGCAGTGAAATTAGATGATCATTGAGGTCCTTTTCAACCCAGGCCATTCTATGATTCTATCATCAACATTTTGTGCAGACTAGGAATCCATACTTTTAATTAAAGAAACAGAACATAGAGAGCTCTTTCAAAGCCCATCATACTTCTTGCCTGCTAATGCAATGAAATCTTACTCAAAATCTCTGGGGCAATAGAGAAGGCCCTGAAAAGAATTGCACACTATCTTCGTAAATCTTCACAGTAACAAACTGAGATAATCTATTTTTGGAACTACATTACTTCAACATCAATAGTGTAATTGCCAGCTATGACTTATGCTTAGCCATCATTTGAGCATTAACTGTCATAACATCTTCAGCCTTCCTTCTCCATTCCCAGCTATGCTGTTTCACGCATTTGCCATGATACTCCTAATCATGTTTTGGACCAAAGGCTATTTCCCTCAGTCTCTCAGTGCAATGCCACAGTCCCCTCCTATTTGGTGAACTCGTGCTCCACAGGGGGTGAGTCAACACTTCTCTACACCCTTCATCTAAATACATCATGGAGCAAAAGAGTCATGTTAGCTCTGCATCAGTCTGTGCAGAGCTCATCCTCGGTGGCTGGTAGCACAATCCTCATCTTCTGCCCAGTGCCCTTCCTTTACTTACATTATTCCAATGACAAATACTTCCTGCATCATAAATGGTGTCACAAGTACTGAGGAAGAAAATACCCAATGGGTGATGGAGTTAGTATTTCTAAGTGTGGTACTAATGGCAATTTTGAGCAATTATTCCACTGCAGAGATCACTGTAGCAGGTTTCCATTACCATAGCTTGTGATTATTCTGATGGCAGCTGTTCTGCAGAGGTTGTAACCACAGACAGACTGGTGCTGGGTGCTTTCCATACTGTGCAAAACACATAATGAAGAACAGAAGGGAGTTTGGGGATTTGGAGCAGCTCGTATTAGGGTTAAAGAGTCAGTCTGTTTAAAGTTTGCCCATGTCACATGATTGAGGATGACTTAAGAGATGGGAGTTGGGACCAGAGGAATGCAAATTTGCACAGTAGGAAGTACAAAGGGGAAAGCCTCGGGGGTCTGCAGGTTATTTTGGTCAGGTCAAGTGCCCAGATTTATAGCAAATTGCAACTGCTTGAGTTTGCCTCAAGTTCTTCTGATGAAAACCACCTGAATAAAGCATGGGTGTGGTGTGGTTTTTTTTTCAGCATTCACAGCCCTCTTTGTCACCTACAAACTGCTCCTACTGACTGATCCCAGAGCCTGTTTGGAATCTCTGATGTGCTGGCAATGATTGCTTAGAGAGAAATTTAAGGCTGAATGCATTTGGGGAATGCTTTCTAAGGCTTTAACTTTTCACTTTTATTAGTGAGAAGTTCTAGGGAACAGGTAAAGGCTGTATGCTGAAAAATAATCAAAAATCATTGCACTGTATGCACTGATTATAAATAGTGAGTAGTTGTGGAAAATCAGGAAGTTTTCTCAAGCCTAAAAGTCAGTCTGACATACGTTTTTACAGACAAATATGTTTACATATCTTTTCAGTCCTTGTTTTCCTGAGACCGGTGTTGTTTTAAGGAGTGAGACTGACTTCTCATATTCAGATAATTCTGAAATACTGAATTGTCATTCATTTATATATACATATAAATTGTATGCTGGCAGGTAGCTACTGACTGTTATGTTGTACAGATTATTTTAGAAATGTGATTCATACATTTTTCTCTTCATGTCAACACAATAAATTTATCTTGTTGAAATATGCTAGTATTGAGGAGAAGAGAGAAAGGAGGCCTGCCCACCTAGTTTAAAAATAGAAAATCCAAGTCATCCTGTCCATCTGGGACCAGAGAGATAATTCTATTGTAGGCTTTCAATCTTTATTTTCATTTGATGTATTCCATTGAAGTTCTTGTTGATAATTCCACTGTTTGTCGCCAGATGGCAATACAATGACAGTATCTTGTAACCACTCTTGAGTCCGAGTAGTAGTCGGGCATTCATCAGATAATTACACAGTATTGCTCACTTTGTCAGATCGCATTAGGCACTTATTTCTCAACAGTCATGCTTATACCTTCAAAGTTGCTGGCACTGCTGTGATAGCTAGTGTTTTTAATATTTGTAATTTAACTTTGTAAGAATAATTAAATAATTTAGACCAAAACCTACACCAGGCTTAATTTGTCCAGGTATTGCCACAAGGGATATTGCAGACAATCACTGTCCAATTGCAAGTGATGAACAGTAGCAGCAGCTCCTGCCTGTGCCAGGTCTTGAACACACCTGAAAGAGGTGTGCTTCAATTCTCTTGCCCCACCCTTCTGAATAGGTTCCCAGCTTCTGGCCATCAGCCACTGCCTATAACATTTCCTACTTTTTCAGTACACAATTTCATGGTTCACCTTGTTTCTCTCTTCCTATCAGCTCTCAGCTCTAGCACTCTAGTGCTTCCTGGTATATTCGATCTTCTGCTACAGCTTGACTTACAAGTACAAATCCGAACCACAATTTAATGCAGGAAGTAAAAAAAAGAAACCTGGGAAGTAATAAATGTGTTGAACAGTAACCTACTACTTGCCACCTGATCCAGGGCAATTGCCTCTGATGAGAAGTTGACTATGGCAGTAACACTGCTATCAGTGCTGTTATCTGAGCAATCCACCACTTTTGTGGAAACAGTTGTTTCAAGGGTAAATACATCCAGTTTGGGATTTTTATTTGCAGATCAATGTCTGTGACTCCTTTATTTCCAGCAGGACTCATGCATTTGGTAGGGAACTAATGCTGTGATACAGGAAATGAAAAGACAGAACAGTTGTCTTTGACTGTCTCATATAGCACAAAGCTGGATGGAGTGTGTCTGGGACATGCAGCAGAATCTCTGGTTAGTGTTAACACTTCAGCACAGACTGAGCAAACAAAATGATAAATACTGGTGAATTTCAAAATTCTACATTTGTTTTCTACTACTAAAATGATCTTGTTCTCATGTGAATAGTGATTGTGCTGTGGACAGCTGTGCATATGTAGAATATTGTATGTTAAAAAAATAAAAAATACAGAACTATTTGCTAGATCGTAAATCAAAGCTATACATACTGCAGAAAAGGGAGTCCAGTACCACATGGAAGTGTGGTATATTCCTAATGCAAAAAAGTTGCAACTTTTTCTGGTCTTAAAATAAATTCTATGCCCAAATCAGTTTTGTTAGTACACAATTAGAGATTTCTGCTCTGGCCTTTCGAATGTCAAGTTGAATAAAATTAGACTTAAAAGGAAAGAAAAACAAAAAGAGCTCTCTCGAGAATTAGAGGGAAAACAAATTGCCGTGTGATCGTAACTATCATTCCTTCATTCTTCTGAAATGACTTCCTTGTAGTTCATCTGCATACAAACTATCAAATACAATACCCAACTCATAGGGGTGGGTGGAACGGTTTGGCAGTGCTCCTCACATTATACAAGTTGCAACTAGTAAGCCATAAAAATTGTTATGGATGTTTATAACAGAAGGAAATCGTTGTAAAAGGGATCCATTCTATCCCATTTCAAAATGATTTTTGTTTTTCTAACTGGTGTTATACCTTGCCACAAAGACTCTGGGCAGTTAGGCGCCAGATGAGCTCTGCGGTTGTTCATATGAATGAGCAAAGCCTTAAATGATACAGTGTAAAGGAAGGTGAAGAAGTGTTTAAATATAGCAAAAATGAGGTTATTTTTGTATATCATCCTAGAATGTTGACTGTAGTGCACGTACAAAGGACATGAGCCAGCAGTATGTACTTGCAGCCCAGAGGCCAACAATATCCTGGGCTGCATCAACACTGGGGTGGCAGCAGGGAGAGGGGGGAGATTGTCCTTCTCTACTGTACTCATGAGGCCCCATCTGGAGCACTGTGCCCAGGCCTGGGGCTGCCCAGAAGATAATGAAAGGGCTGGAGAACCTCTCCTGGGTTGAGGGAGTTGGGATTGTTTAGCTTGGAGAAGAGAAGGCTCTGGAGAGAACTCACTGTGATTTTCCAGTACTTGAAAGGAGCTTATAAGCAGGAGGGAGACTGTTGTTTTATGGAGGTAGTGTTAGGACAAGGGGAAAATGATTTAAACTGGAAGAGGGGCGGTTTAGTTCAGATGTTAGGAAGAAATTCTTCACTCAGAGAGTGGTGAGGCACTGGAACAGGCTGCCTATAGAAGTTGTGGATGGATGCCCCATCCCTAGAGGTGTTCAAGGCCAGTGTGACATAGTGGATGGCAATCCTGCCCATGGCAGAGGGGTTGGAACTAGATGACCTCTGAGGTCCCTTCCAACCCAAACCTGGGTTGGAAGCTGGAAAATGTTCATATTTTCAAGAAGGGCGAGAAAGATAAACCCTGCTAATTATAAACCTGTCAGTTTTGCTGGAGAAATTATGCTGAAAGTTACTGAAAAACATCTGAAAGTCAATGCAGCCACTGATCACAGCCAATGAGGAGGATTCATGAGGGGACAGTCCTGTTTAGCTACTTAATTATCTTTTATGACAAGATCACATATCTAGGTGACCAAGGGTTATCTTTTTGGATTTCAGTAAAGCTTATGAAATTGATTCTCACGGTATGTTTCAGGATAAAATGTCTAACATATGGCTAAATAAAAACATAATGTGATGGGTGTGCAGTAGGCTGACAGATCAGGCTCAAAGTTTTATAGAAAATGGGGTTACATCAGGCTGTTTGCCAGTCACTAGAGGGTTTTCCCAGGCTCAAGTTTAGGACCAGTTCTCTTTAATGTTTTTGTAATTGACTTGGCTGTAAAACTAGAAGATATTCTGAGCAAGTTTGCTGGTGATACTAAATTGTCGATTCCACTAAAGGTGTGGAGGTTTGCAGAGAGAGCTAGACAATTTAAGTGCTGGGTGGTGATCTTCAGCTACATGAAGTTTAACAAGAGCAAGTGCTGGATTCTGCACCTAGGAAGGGGCAACCCTGATACAGACTGATGGATGAAATGCTGGAGAGCAGCCCTGATGAAAAGGACTTGGAGACACTGGTCAACAGCAATTCGAACATGAATCAGCAGTGTGATCAGACAGCTGGAAAGGTTGACAGTACTGTCACCACCATGAGCTATGTCTTTTCACCAGTGATGAAGAAGAGCCTGTATGCCGTGCTTGTAAAAATCTGTAAAAATCAATGGAGCTGACCTATTGTTGCTGTTGCCACTGCCCACCGCTTCACTGTGCTCACATCCCCTGCTTGGAGGGATCTTCTGCAGTGTTCCATGTGTGTCAATGAATTTCAGTGGGTGACATTTTTTCCACATGGAGGAGTTCAGTGACACATCTCTGCTTTATGTCCACTTCCGTGTCAGACCCACCGTGTCAGACTGCCCCCCTGCTGCCATCTGTCGCACGGCAATAACACATCATGGAATATTGGTGGGAAGCCTCGACCCCTGCTGCCACACCACCAACATCCACCTCTGATGTCGTGAGCCAACACCATACAATGAGAGGCATTACTTTCAGAGCAGCCCTCAGAAAATGCATTATATAATTTAATAAGTAACAAAACTTACTTTTTTTTTTTTTTTGCTAATTTTTATTGTTTAATAAAGAGATCAGACTTTAACAGCTCTGCATGTTCCATTTGAGAATGGACCAGTAATGTATTTATGTCAGTGAAAAATGGAGTTGCAAAGAAACAAAAAAGTTGACGAATTTTTGGCAGTCTTGAAACCTGTTCTCTAATTCTCCCAAACCCACAGATTTTTCATGATCCAAACAGAACTGCATGCTAATGCCAGAAGGGAATGGAGGCAGGTGAGAACCCCATCATGATACGGAAGGCTTGCCACAGTGTTCTGCAGCAGGAATCCATAGAACTGCTGTCTAGTCCCAGGACGCGCCATTGTCTGTGAGGTGACACTCCACGCTGAGATGTCACATTGGCTGTCCCTTGTGGCAGCGCTGGGAGTGGTGGCCCAGTCTACTTGTGGGACCCGCAGGAAGTGGAGCCAGAGAGAGCACTGTGTCTTTCTGGAGATATCCTGCTGCGATGGCACAGCTGAGAGCCCTTCGAGGTGAGGTTCCTCCAACTCTCTGGGCACCGTGACGCTGTCTGAGCACATGTGTGCCTCCAGTGTCTGTTTAGGACGTGCCAGCAGCACTGTCCTTGCTCTGATGAGTGCAGCTGCCCATGGTGGCTTCCCCCATACCCCAGCAAGGGGAAGGCTCTCTCCCCTCTCCCCATCAACTACACATGTGCCAGCACAGCTCACCCTGTGCTGTGGGGCTGGAGGCTGGGTGCTCGGCCCCGACTCCAAGCAACGCCAGCGGCAGCTGCTCTGCTCTTTCCTTCCAGGTCTCCTTGCTTGTGTGGGCTGCGTGCCCAGATGTACGTGGCACAGGGAGACAGGCAGGGTGTCAAGCCCTGTCCCTGCCTGTGCCGTGACTTTGCTGCTGCAGCACCTGCAAGACCACGAGGTGAGCTGGGGACATCCAACCATCAGTCCTTGCCCTGGCCCAGTGCCACAGTCCCGTGGGTGCCAGGCCGCACATCCACACAACATTGGGTGGCAGAGGGCAAAGTGAGCATGACTGATCCTTGTCCCCAGGATGACCGAGCGCAGCGTACCGTGAGCTGCAGAGCGCCCTGTGGGAAGACAGCAGCCGCCCGCCATGTGGAGTGGTGAACCGGCTGCTGGGAGAGGTGTCCCAGGACCTGACAGCAGCCCAGGTAAGGGGTCACTCCCCAAGGCAAAGGGAGCAGCCTGTCCGTGCTGCTCCCTTCTGCTGGCGGATGGCGCTGGCTTAGCCCTTCCAAGGGCCTCAGGCAGTCTCCCGTGCCGTGTGTCACCAGAGATTCTTTTTCAGGGTGGTACAGGCAATGTGAGGACGGTGCCAGCAATGTCCTGGTGGCTCTGGCCTGGATGCACTTCAGCTTGGTGATGGCTGAGCTCCAGAGCCACCTGAAGGCCACGGGGGAGATGTCCAAGGAGTATGTGCTCATCACCTTGAGCAAACTGTTCAGCAGCTATGGTAGAATGCCCTCAGCCTCCTGACATCTATTTCTCCCTTCCGCGCGTGATCTGCGTTGAGCTGGGGGATGCAGGGCTGCAGCCCCTCCTCCCTCGCTGCCAGGGCTCTGACCGTGGCCCTCTCCTTCCTCTCTGCAGCTCCACAGTGCATCCCCTTCGTGTGGCTGACGCTGGCCGGCCTGCACAGTGTGGTGAGGAGCAGTCGGACCCTGCGCATCGCTTGTGCTGGTGAGTGCTGTCCTCAGAGCAGGGGGGATCGGGACCGCCCTTGCACCTCACCCTGCTGCAGACTCTCAGCTCCCTTTTCTCTTGTTTTGTTTTGTTGCATTTTTTGTTTCTTTTTTTTTTTTTAATTAATTATTCTTTTTTTTTGTTTGTTTGTTTTGCTTTGTTTTTTCAGTTGTGAAACAGTGGTTGGACGGAATTAAGATTTACTTGTCCTCTGGAAAGCAATGCCCCTGGCCTGCCACAGAGAGAGAACAAATCCATGAGAATCTTTACGAGCTCTTCTTTGTGGTGAGGAACTGGCAGGACTGCAAGGAGGAAAAAGTGAGCACTGCTACATTCCCAGCTGGCATCCATGTCAGCAGCTCTGTCTGTGCCCAGTGGGCTGAGAGCAGAGGGGTGACGAGAGGGAGTGGGCTGGCTCTGCAAAGGGCTCTGAACTGGCTCTGTGCTCGAGGCTGGATCTCCCTGCCAGGAAGCAGCTGCATGTCACAATATTGTGGCGGGGAGAGCTGGGGATGTGGGGAAAACCTGCCTGCCCATGGAGAGCAAGCCCATCTCCTTCTGGACATGGGGCTACGGGGAAGGGGAAGGGGAAGAGAAAGCCCTCTCTGTCGGAAGGGCAGACCTTCAGTCTTTGATGCCAGGCCTCTGCCATCCATCTCCAGGACAAACAGGCCGTCCTTGGGGCTGTGGCTGCCATGATGGCTGTCCTCCTGCAAGAGGGGCTGCACCGAGAGCACGTCTGGGAGCAGCTCCTCTGGCTCGTGCACCCATGTCAGGAGGTCCAAGACACCTGCAGGATGGCCAAGGTGAGATGTTGCACAGGGCTCAGTGTGGAGCACATGCAAGTGCCATGAGGGGGCAGGGGGATGCGGGAGGAGGCAGGGAGCACTAGGAGAAAGAAGGAACAGGTGTTCAAGGGAGGTCTGAGGCTTCCTGAGTTCTTCAGTCAAGGAAGGAACAACCTGGACAGAAGCCAGGAAGGAGCCAAGAGTCACTGGGACTCATCTCCTGGGGATGGGAGGCTTCATCACCACCACCGTGGGGCTCTGGGGCTCTGAGTGCCTGAGGAGCTCTGTGCTAACAACTGGGAGGACCACATCCAGTTGCATCTGATGGGGGAGAAGAGGGCTGCTGGGTGGGAAATGCCTGCAAACAATGCCCAAGCATGGCTCAGTTGAGAGAATAGAGATTCTCTTGGTGCTGCTGGGAGGGCGCACAAAAAGAACACCTGAGCAGGAGCTTCTCCCAGCAGACAAACCACTGGGAAACAGTTTCTCTGCTTCCAAGTGGCTAGATGTGGCTCTCCTGGTCTCTTGCAGAGCCTCACTATCTTCCTAGAGGCCTTAGAGGGAGTTGAGAGTGTCATTCCAAAGGACAAGTTTCTGGACATCATCACTGCTGTGTTCTACCAGGTAAGGGGAGCCTATCTTTGCAGCTGTTTCCCTCTTGGCTAAATCTCAGGAGGGCTGTAAAACTCCGAGCCTCTGATGGCTGCTCAGCCTTAGCTCTTGCTTGCCCAAAGCTGCTCCAGAGCCATGCCTGCGCCCCTAGGGATGCTGTGGGGCAGGCTGGGTTTTGTCTGCGTGTCCTCTTCCTGAGAGTGCCAAGGGAGATGAGTGCTGGCAGCACAGTGTCTTTTCCATCCTCAGTTCTGATGTGATTTTCTCAAATGGACTTGTTCCCACAGCTCTCTGATGACACCAGCAGCACAGCGAGGCTGATAGCTGAGAGCTGACCCACTGCATACTGCTGCAGGGTAAGGAGAGGAGCTTTGGCAATGCTTGCCGGAGCCCTGGCCAAAACCTCTCTCTCAAACCTCACAAATGGACATGAGTTGCTCGCTAACATCGTGTGGGATTTCCTTCCTGCAGTCCGAATCTGCCCAGAGGAAATGCTCCTGCTTCTGCAGTCACAGCTGGGTGATGAGTGGGAGGCTGGATATGTGGTAACCCTGGGTCTGCTCAGTGCTCCAGTTTGCTCTGATGGTAAGTACCATGGGTTGGGACTTTCAGGGATCCCTTTTGCCATCTGGGTTGTGTCTCCGCGCATGTTTCTGTGCATCTCTTGCAGAGCCTGTGATGACAGAGATGCTGCCCCAGGTTGCAGAGGCTGTGCAGCATGGACTCCAGGACCCGGGTGAGCTCTTTTGGGAAAGGAAAGCGCTGTTGGGGTGGTGATGCTGCTGCTGATACGGGCAGGGCTGGGGTGTCCAGGGAGGTTGCTCGGGCATTGACCTCATGGTCACTATGGCTCCTGTGGGAAGAGCAGGTAGAGAGGAGAAGACGGGTCCCTGTGCTGTGCATGGACCTCTGCTCTTGTTGTCTCTGCTCATCTGCCTCGATGAGCAGGTGGCTTCCCTTTGCCTTCTGACCAGGAAAATCACACCCACAGTTGACCCCTGCAGGTGAGGAGGGCTGTTCTGTATTTCATCAAGGATCTGCTCAGTGCTAACACCCGGAGCTGCTCAGCTTGGGATGTGGTGGGGCACATCTTTAATGAGTTCAGCCGCGCCACAGGAAGAAGGGTAAGGACAGTAGGCAGCATCTTCTTTTGGAAGACCCGTGCTGTCAGAGGCTGGCACAGAAGCACCAGTACGGCCACACCTGAGCCTCCTGAAACTCTCAGTTCTCCAGAACTGAAGTAACCAGCGTTTCAACACCACTGTTGTGCAGGCAGCTGGAGAACCTTTCTGCCCAGAAAGCCAAGGAAGAAGGAGCTCTCCAGGAGCTGTGCATGGACATCCTGGAGTCACTGGATGGATGTCTCTGTGAGAAGGATGTCCAAAGTAAGTCACACTTGGCCCTCCTGCTGCTCCTTGCCTTTGTATCACGTGTTCCTCATCCCATTCCAACACCCCAGGTCTCTCCTACAACGTGCTCTGAAGCACACAAGACTCAGGGAAACTCACAGAGTCCTCTTCATCTTTGAGCAGAGGCAGGGATGCTGACATGCTCAACTGCTTCATTCCCTACAGCTCCTGTGGCTGCGGCTTCTGCTGTTTGTGGTGCCAGCTCAGTACACGAGCATGCTGATTCCAGTCTCCCATTGTGTCCAAGCCCTGGCTGAGAGAGAGGACCTGACAGGATGGCAGATAGCAGATCTGGATCCTCATTTTGTCAGCTCCATGTTTCAAGGTAGGAGCAGAAACTCCCCCAGTGAGCCCTGCTGATCTGTGTTAGCACCCAGAAGGGACAGCGGAGCTGAGCGTGGCAGGGCATGGAGTGTCTTGGAGTCTTACTCAGCACTTCCTTCTCCTTGCAAACCCACTGCTGACTCCCCAGACACTGCTGGCACGCCTATTGGTGAGTAGACGCTCCAGAGGCCAGTGCCATGAGCCCCCAAGAAGAAGCAGCATGGCCATGGGCAAAGCTGTTGGCTGCTCCTTGCCCGCCAGGGCAGAGCCAAGCTGCTTCCCTCTGCTCTTGCTGCAGAAGTGACCCTGCTTCTCCTTGCTCTCGCTCAGATGGTGGCAGGGAGCCCTGTTGCAGGCAGCAAACTCCAACTTGCTGCCTTACTGCTGATGCAAAACCTCCACAGGAGGTTCCACAGAGCTGTGGGGGCCATGTGGGCTGCTGAGATCCCCCTGCTGCTGCAGTGTCTCCAAGGTAAAGCGCTGGTGGGGAGGGAGAGGCCGAGGCAGGGAAGGAGAGGGGAGTGAAAATGCAGCTCTATAGCATGGCAGAGGGGAAGCGTTTCCTGCACTCTGGTGCTTGCTCTGCTGCTGTTTCCATTCCAGGGAGACAGCGCTGAGGCCCAGGGACCTTTCTCCCCGGGGATCTGCCCATTCCAGAACACGGATGGGCCCTTCATGTCCCCTCAGACAGCAGTCGTGGAGCAGTTAGTTTGGTGTTCCTGCGGGGACACTGTTTGAGGGCAGGGACACTGTGGAAGGGGTGCGGGTCCCAGCTTGGCAGTGTCGAGTGCCCAGGCCAAGCCAGGTTTGCAGCAGCTCTTCTTTTGTGGCCTGATCCCAAGTAAAGGTCTTTTGCTTCCTATTGCTGTGCAGGGAAAGATGAGAGCTTCCTGGACCTTGCAGAGTGGGAGTGCCGTCTGCTAAAGGTACAGCACTGCTGGGAGGCGCGGTGCAGAGAAATGCTTGTCTGCCTCAAGGAGCCCTGCTCCCATATGAGTTGCTGCGGGGAGGGAACAGCCTCTCAAATGCTGCAGCAGAGCAGCTGCATGCCTTTGTGGCACTGCCTGCTCCTCTCTGTCCCAAGCCCAGGGGGGACTTAGGAGAAGAGAAGCAGGTGGCTTTAATGGAGGGAATGCTGGGGCAGCTGGGAGAGAGACTGTTCTTCCAGGCACTCTCCCCAGAAGTCTGCAGCAACTTGGGAGTGAGGCAAGAGGCAAAGGGCAAGGGAACATTGGCTTCTCCTGTTCTCCAACAGTTCCTGAGGGCGTCACTGGACACTATCAAGGATGAGACCTGGATCGAGGCCCTGAGCTGCGACCTGAGCCGGTGGCAGCTCTGGAGAAAAGGTGGGCTCCCCCTGGCTCTAGCCAGAGGTTCAGCTGCAGGTGCCCAACTGGGGCTGGAGCTGTGGCTGGTGCTCTGCCCCCCTGGGCTGCTCATGTTGCTTGCCTGGTCCGTGCCCCCCAGAGAGCCTTTCCCTGCAGTCTGGCTGGAGGCTGGCTAAAGCTCGGCCCTGCAGCTGCTCTCAGTGACTCCCAGGAAGTGAGTCCTTCCCACCTGGCCCTCTCCCTGCAGGTCAGGCTGCTGCCACATCTCAGCTTCTTCCTTCCCTTCCCATGCAGGCTTTCCTGTACAAGGCTCTGGGGACAGCACTGGGAGCTTGTAAGGGAGTCCTCCACATCCAAGGGAAGCTGCTGCAGCACTTGGAGGAAGCAAATGCGGAGGAGCCATCTGAGGCCCAGGTGAGCTCTCCTCTCCTCCGGCTTCTGTGAGCATCCCTGCTCTGTCCCTGGGGCAGAGGGCTTCTCCTGGCCCTGCTCCGGGCCTTTTGATCTCCTCACTGCTGCCATTTCCTTCAGGCAAGGACCGGCCCGGTCACTGTGGTGGCAGCACCAGTAGGTTCAGGCCTGCGCCAACTGTTCTTTGTTCTTTTGTGCAGGAAATAATCTCTCTTCTCAGCCATGCTGCTGAGGGCAACTTCCACCCAGTCCTGGACACACTCACCATGTTTGCGTCCAGGCTGTGCAAAGGCCGGAATGCGAGGATTTCCAGACGCAAGAAGGTAAAGTGCTACGGGTTTCTATCTTGGCATTCTTCTGCCTTATTTTCACAGCAGCTCCTGCCTTGGGAGCTCAGGTGCATCGCGGGGCACTGGGGGCTGTTGAGTGAGTGTCTCAAGGCATTTCTCCCCACACAGATGGAGCTGGACAGCACGAGAGCTCATGCCACACGTAGCGCTCTCATGCTTGCTCATGGCAGCTTGGCACTGCATGCCTCCAAGGAACAGCTGCTTGTCCACCTGGAGGGAGACATCGAGGGCAACATCCTGATGCTCTACAGCTGCAGCTGCCGGGTGAGAACTTGAAGCGTGCCAGAGTGTCTGAACACCCGGTGCAGCTTCTCCACATGGGGGGATGCTGAGATGGGCCTTTTCTTTTCAAAGCTCCCTTGGGGGACCGTCTGTGCCCAGATGAAGATCCAAGCCTTCCCTTAGCATTGCCCACATGTGTCCCCCTTGCAGCCTTCAGCCCTTCCCACAATTCAAAGAATGTTCTTCTCTCTTGGGCCTCAGGACTTGCAGAACAACCTTGCGCTGGTGCAGAGCATCACTGACTTCAGCTCAGCCTTGCAAGCTGTGGATGACTCTGCCTGCTTTAACTCCTCCTTGAAGAGCAAGCTTCTGGAGATCCTGATGGTGAGTGCCTAGAGACAGGGCTATCTGCAGCAGAGTTCCGGGCTGTGCCACAGGGCTCGCTTCCCTGGAGGCATACAGGTCTCCCTCAGCCACACGTCTCCAGCTGGTGGGGACCTTGCGTGCTGGCAGGCAGCAGCTGGGCAGTGGGCTAGGTCCACAAGCCATAGAGATGCTGCATCCTGCAGTGCCACTATGGGAAAAGTGGGAGTGATGGGGCTGGTGTGTGGCAGTTGTGTCTGTCTCTGGGCCAGACAGAACAGCTGTCGTGTGCCCCTTGCCCACTTTGACACTGTCTCTCTGGGACTTGCAGGAGTTGCTGAAGAAGTACTACTTAGGCATCCCTGTCTCCCCAGTTCCCCTCAAGGTGGTTCTGGCCCTGGAGCAGTTGAGGTAAGGTCTAGGGTTGCAAGGCAGGATGATGGTCCCCGTTTTGGGTAGCTGCCAAAGGCCTGGAGGGGGTTGGGGGTGAGGAGCCGCATCTACAGGAGAAATGGCTGGGCTGTTGTGCCCAGAGAAGCTGAGATTCTGGGCAGGGAGAAAGGCCCTGGTGCTTCTGCCCCCTGGCAGGGAAGAGAAGGGAGACCTGGGGTCTCCTTCCCTTCAGAGCGGGAAGTGGTTCATTCACTGCTGCCGGGGAGGAGGTGGGTGCTGCTGGAACTGAAGATAGTGCTCAGCAGCATGAGCTGGGAGTGTTGGCTTCGTAGCTGTTGATTAGGAGAAAATCAGATGTTGTCTGAACCAGTCTGGAGAGCATTGGTAAAGGCTCTTTCTGCTTTCTCCTTTTTTCCTCCTGTGAGCAAGCTGAAGCCCTCTTTAGAAAGCAAGGATATGCGTGAAATATTGGTTCTGTGCTGCAAGAACATTGTGACGCACCCTTCAGCGGAGATGATGCTGAAGATCAGAAAGTCACAGCAAGCAGCTCAGTACCTGCAGGTAACCTGCCATAACTTTCCTGGCCACCTGTTGGTCAGAACCCTACCTCAGCACACACGACCTATGATCTGGCAGCAGCCATGATGCCACACCTCAATCCCCTCTTCTGCTTTCAGCTTCAGCAAACATCATTGAAATCTTTGGGCTGGCTCATGGAGGTCCTGCTCAAGACAGAACCCACCCGTGGCTTTTTTCAGAACATAGTCCATGTGAGTATGTGCGGGGCAAGGGAGAAAGCATGGTAAGTGTCAATAGCGGGGACAGAGATCTGGGGACTGAGAGGAGAGTCAGAGGGGGAGAAATCTCCTGCTGACATGCCAGCTCACTGCGAGCTCAAAAATGGGCAGAGAAATGGACCCTGCAGGGGGAAAGGCAGGAGCCAGCCCTGGCAAGCCACAGCCGAGGAAAAGCTCCTGGGTTAGGAGGCAGGAGTGTCTGCAGAGAGCCGGGGTAGCAGTGCTGGTGCTCAGTGAGGTGGGGGGCCATGTAGAACCAGGGCAGGCCCTGAGGAAAAGTGTCAGGAAAGGAGGGACAGGGAGAGGAGTGGCAGGAAGGGAAAGAAAAGACGTCCTCAGTGAGTCAGATGCTCTGCCACAGGTCCTGCAGAGATCTATGACATCAGACAACGTGTGGGAGCACAAGAGGGCCCTGCAGACCTGCTCCCAGCTGCTGGCTGTTTGTGAAGAGCTTCAAGTGAGTAAAAAGCCCCGCCACATGCCCCCTGCTACCTCCCCAGTGCCCCTGAGCTGGAAGGCGAGCTCCACTCAGCTGTGCATGTTGTATCATGGCATGGGGAAAGCACAGGTGGGAGAAGCTGGGGCCGCCTACAGCTTTGTTCCTGCCTCTCACCCCTGCAGAGAGGAGATGCCTGCGAGCAGTTTGGCTCCTTGGTGGGATTGCTGGCACCTCTGACGTGTGACCCCAAGCCCACATCCCGCCAGTTGGCCGTCACCTGTCTGAGCTCCCTTCTCCAAATCCAAGGTGAGTAGAGCAGGTGTGCGCCTGCCTTCTGCCTTCCTCTGCAGCACTACCAGAGTCCCACGGGCTGGGCCCTGTTTACAGGAGGGAGAGGCACCATGCACAGCTCTCTTCTTGTTCCCACCCTGTCCTCTGTCTCTCTTCCCTTGGAAAGCAGTTCAATTTCCAGAAGCATGACTTTCCTTTTCTCCCTGTGCTCTTTCCAGCCAAAGCAGCCAACAGAGGCATCGAGACAGGAGACATCGGGAGCCTATGTGAGGGGCTGCATGCCTACAGCACCATCTGTCATCTCCAGACTTGGGAAGGGTAAGTGGACCCAAAAAGCGGTGGTGGGATCTCAGTGCATGGGCTTCTGCACGACCCTGTGCTGCTCCCAGCCTCTCACACCATTTCCAGAGTGAGCTGTCACCCTGAGACTGCTTTTATCAGCAAGTAGCAAGAGGCTCTGAGCCATGTCTGCCTTCAGGCGCCCAGTGAAGGAGCTGACTCCATGATCTGTGTTTGTGTGTGACTGTGTGTCTTTGTGTGCATGTGTGACTGTGGCTGCTGGGAGGTAGGCTTTGCATGTAAGCAAACACTATGGGTGGAGAAACTGAGAGAAGGCTCAACCACCTTCTGTATAAATAGCAGGATACAGACAGCAGGAACGTTGTGATTGCTGCCTGAATGATGGCAAGCTGCTGAACTAAGAATGCCCTCAAGACTGCTTTATGTTTTGAAGAGCTGCCGCAGAGCAGTGATGGGATCTCTCTTGCTTCTCATTTCTCTGCAAATTGTGTGCAGAAACTTCCCTCTAGAACGCACCGTCGACTTCATGATAGCCATCAAGGAGACCTTCCGGAGAGCCAAAGGAGTGCGTGTGCGTGCTGCTGGGAAGTGGATGACCACCTTTCTGCAGATGTATGGAAAGGATATCTGTCGGGATGTAAGAGACTTTCTTCCACGTATCTTGGACTTTTGCTAGCTGTTGCGCTATGCCTTGTGCTGTTTTCCTCTTGTGCCAAAGAAGCACAGCCTGAGCGCAGAGCCAGGGCATGGACAGGGTGGCTGGCAGGAAATTTAGGCTTAGGCCTTGGCAGCATATCAAGGGAACGGGCACTGCTCATGTGCTGAATGTCCATGGTTACTCCCTGCAGATTCAAGGATGCAGCAGGTCATTCTTTCTCCCCTTCTTCTTTCAGGTGCCTCCAATCCTCTACATCCTGCGCAGCTGCACATCATCTGTGCAGCAGAGCACGTTCGTGCCCTTCCTGTGCCAGGCGGTGGTCATCCTCACGTACATCCTCACGCGCTGTCACACAGAGGTCATGATCGACAACTTCTCCCGGCTGCTTGGGCCCACAGACAGGTACTGGCACTCCTGCTTTTGCTGTAGCTGCGGTCACAGTTGTTGCTTGCCTCTGCCAGAGGGATCCAGGGAGAAAGCAGCTTTACTTTTTTCCTCTCAAAGTCTGTTTGAGGCGAAAATTACTCAAGTTGTGACTCTCCTTTTTCTAGTGAGACATGGAGGAGAATAAGAGAGTTTTCTCTTCAACGGTAGAGCTGGTAGAAGAAAGGAAAAGAAAGGAAAAAAAGGAGGAGAAAAGACAATGGAGAAAGACGATGGAGAAAGAAAAGACGACGGAGAAAGAAAAGACGACGGCGAAAAGAAGGAGAAGAAACAGGGGAGGGGAGATGAGAGGAGATAAGAAAGGAAAGGAAAAGAGAGGAGGTGAGGAGAGGGGAGGGGAGGAAAAAGGTAAAGAAAAGGGAAATTTAAAAGGAGGGAAGTTGAGAGGAGAGAGAGAGATGAGAGGGAGGAGAGGGAATGAGCTAAAAAAATTGTATTATTTATTAAAAAAATAAATAAATGCCAGAATCTGGGCTAAGATGTGAAAAGAGTATTTTTGTACCAAATCTTCATTTTAATAGCTGCTGTCTCTTGTCCATACCAGTTACAGAATCACAGAATGTCAGGGATTGGAAGGAACCTCAAAAGCTCATCTAGTCCAATCCCCCTGCCTTAGCAGGAACACCTAGATCAGGTCATAAAGGAATGTGTCCAGGCAAATTTTGAATGTCTCCAGAGAAGGAGACCCCACAACCTCTCTGGGCAGCCCTCTCCAGTGCTCTGTTACCCTCACCATGAAGAAGTTTTTTCTCATATTTATGTGGAACCTCCTGTGTTACTGCTTGTACCCATTGCCCTTGTCCTGTCACTGGATGTCACTGAGAAGACCCTGGCTCCATCCTCCTGACACACACCCTTTACATATTTATAAATATTAATGAGGTCACCTCTCATCTCCTCTAAGCTAAGGAGACCCAGGTCCCTCAGCCTTTCCTCATAAGGGAGATGCTCCAGTCCCTTCATCATCTTTGTGGCTCTCCACTGGACTCTCTTAAGCAGTTCCCTGTCCTTCTTGAACAGAGGGGCCCAGAACTGGACACAATACTCCAGATGCGGTCTCACCAGGGCAGAGTAGAAGAGGAGGAGAACCTCTTTCGATCTACTAACCACGCCCCTTCTAGTATGCCCCAGGATGCCATTGGCCCTCTTGGCCACAAGGGCACAGTGCTGGCTCATGGTCACCCTGCTGTTCACCAGGACCGCCAGGTCCCTTTCCCCTGTACTGCTCTCCAACAGGCCAGTCTCCAACCTATACTGGTACCTGGGGTTGTTCTTGCCCAGATACAAGTCTCTATGCTTGCCCTTGTTATATTTCATTCAATTTCTCCCCACCCAACTCTCCAGCCTTTCTAGGTCTCGCTGGGTGGCAGCACAGCCTTCAGGCGTGTCAGCCACTCCTCCCCAGTTTTGTATCATCAGCAAGCTTGCCAGCAGTGCGCTCTACTCCCTCATCCAAGTCATTGATGAATATATTGAATAGCACTGGTCCCAGTACTGACCCTTGAGGGACTCCGCTAGATACAGGCCTTCAACTAAACTCACCCTGTCCCAATGACCACAACCCTCTGGCTTCTTTCCTTCAGCCAGTCCACCTCACTACTCAATCAGTTGTCCAGATCACGTTTCCTCAGTTTAGCTGGGAGGGTGCTGTGGGAGAAGTGTCAAATGCTCTACTAAAATCAAGACAGGCCAAATCCACTGCTTTACCATCATCTATCCACCTGGTTATGTCTTCATAAAAGGCTATCAGGTTGGTCAAGCATGACTTCCTCTTGGTGAAGCCATGTTGTCTGCTTCCTATTGACCCTCTTATCCTTGAAATGCCTAGAGGCAGCGCCAAGGATAAGTTTTTCTATCACCTTTACAGGGATGGAGGTGATGCTGATCAGTCTATAATTACCCAGGTCCTCCTTCTTGCCCTTTTTGAAGACTGGAGTCACATTTGTTTTCCTCCAGTCTTCAGGCACCTCTCTCGTTCCCCACACCTTACCAAAGATAATAGAGAGTGGCCCAGCAATGACTTCCACCAGCTCCCTCAGCACCCATGGTGCATCCCATCAGGACCCATGGATTTATGGAGGTCCAGATTGTTTAATTGCTCCTTAACCCAGTCCACATCAATTGAGGCAAACTCCTCCTTGATCCTGACTTTCTCTGGGGTCTCAGGGGGTACAGGACTCCTCAGGACAGCCACCAACAGCACAGGCAGAGACAGAGAAGGCATTCAGTAACACCGCCTTCTCTATGTCTTCTGTCACGGGGCAGTCGTGTGTGCGTGTGCGCCTGCATGCATGCACATGTGCACACCTGTTTGCGTGACTGCTTGTGCCCAGTGCAGCAAGGCTCAGACTAGCTCCTAGCTGCTCAGGGCCATGCAGCCCCTTAATGCCAGCATCTATGCCATCCAGATACAGGCTGTCAGACTTTTGGAAAGAATCATAGAATCACCAAGGTTGGAAAACACCTACAAGATCATCCAACCATTGCCCAACCATCCACCCATCACCAATAATTCTCACTAAACCATTTCCCTCAACACAATGTCCAAATATTCCTCGAACACCACCTCCCTGGGCAGCCCATTCTAGTACCTGACCACTCTTTCAGAGAGGTAGCATTTCCTAACATCCAGCCTGAATCTCCCCTGGTGCACTTTGAGGCCACTCCCTCTAGTCCAATCACACAAGATAAGAGGCTGGCCCCAGCTCACTACAACCTCCCTTCCAGTAGTTACAGACAGTGATGAGGTGCCCCCTGAGCCTCCTCTTCTCCAGACTGAACAACCCCAGCTCCCTCTGGATAATGCTCTCAGACATACAGTCTGATTCTTGGCTGGTGCTGCGTGGAGCTAGGAGTTGGACTCGATGATCTTTACAGCTCCCTTCCAACACAGAATATTCCGATTTTGTGAAATTGCTCAGCAAAGCACTCACACCTGCTGTGAAGCTAACTTCCTCAGTATCACATTCATTGCTGCTTTGAAGAAGAACAGCCCATGTCATGGATTAGCTAAATAAATATAACCACAGAAGGTTCTCTAGAGGTGGTTTTTTTTTTTTTTAATTGTTATAGCTGTATAAATAAAAAAAGTTATTTTCCCCCGAGGTCTTGCTCAGGCTACAATGGGAATCGGAAGCAAGACCAACTACTTTTATCAGATCCCTCCAAGGCCGCAGGCAGAGCACAGCGCTTTGTCTGAACGAAAGCCGCCCCCTCACAGGGCGGCAGCAGGAGCGCAGGACAGCGCTGTGCCGGCATCCCGCGCAGCAAGGCCTGCCCCCGCAGCCGTGCCGCCCGCACCCAACAGTGGGCGCGTTCCCGCAGCCCGGGGCCCTCCCTCTGCCTCCACAGCACTCGGCTCTTCGTCTCCCTGCGCCGTTCCCCGCAGTCTTCTCGGCGTCGAGCGCGGGTCCCGCCGGGCCGCCGCCTTCCATTCGGCGCAGAGCCCCGCAGGGCGTTCCCCCGCCTCGGTACGGACCGCAGCGGAGCGCGCGCGATCGGGACGCGCCTCAGAGCACCGCTCCGCCGAGCACGGCCGGATTCGCGGCGGGTGGGTAGGCCCGAGGGAGCCGCGCTGGCCGAAAGCGGCGGGGAAGCTCCCGGCTGGGCCGAGCCCCAGGGCCTCGAAGATGCGAAGGCCGTTCTCCCGCGGTCCGACGCGGGCTCGCCGGGCTCCCAGAGCCGAACGGCGACGACGGCGCCCGAAGGAGATCGGCCCGCCGCCGATAGCCGCGGCACCTCCACAGCGCCGCCGTGCCGCGCGGCAAGGCGCGTGCGCAGCCCGCCCCCCCCTCCCTGCGCGGAGCGGCGCGCGGAGCGGCGCGCAGGCGCGGTGGCCGGCGAGGGAGAGCGGCCGCCGGTGGGCGGGGCCGGCCGCGGGGACGTTACAACTCGTCGGGGGCGGCCGCGGCGCCATTTTGAATCGGCTGCGGGTTGGAGGCGGTGGCTGCTGAGCGCGGCTCCGCGTTCTCCGAGAAAAGCGGGGAGAAGGGAGCGAGGGCCGAGTATGGCGGCGAATCGGAACTTGAAACAAGTGCGGATCGAGAACAGCTCCCCGGCGGCGCCGCTGGGGATGGTGGGGGGCGGCGGCGGCGGCCTGAAGGGGCTGCGGGGCCTGGAGACGGAGAACGAGGCGGCGGCCATGGCGCTGGTGCCTGGCAAAGAGGGCGGGGATGAGGAGCAGGAGGGCGGATTCACCATCGACATCAAAAGCTTTCTCAAACCCGGTGAGAAGAGCTACACGCAGCGCTGCCGCCTGTTCGTGGGCAACCTGCCCACCGACATCACCGAGGAAGATTTCAAGCGCCTCTTCGAGCGCTACGGGGAGCCCAGCGAAGTCTTCATCAACCGGGACCGCGGCTTCGGCTTCATCCGCCTGGTGAGCTTCGCGCGGGGCTCTGTGGCCCGCCCTGCGCGGCCCCGCCCCGCCCCGCTCTCCCCGCTGGGCGGCCGTGAAGCGCAGCCGCTGCCCCTGTTCCCTTTTTGTCCTTCGCTGCTCGCGCTGTTCTCCGCCCCCTCGCCCCGCACTCCCCAGCCGGAGCCGCGCTGTGAGCCCCTGGCGTTGCCCCCTCGGGGCTGTGCGGGTTTCGGGTCCCTCCCCTGGGCCCGTTGACGTGCTGCTCGCCTTGTTCCCGCTGCTCGGGCAGCGGGAGGTTTCATGCGATCTGCACCGTTCGTTAAATGCCCGTACAAAGATTTTTCTTTCGTTAACTGGGAGCGTTTTATTGTGCTTTAGGAGTCTCGGTGCCGAAGCAAATTTCGGTCCGTGCGATTCTTTATGAGTATTTCCTTATGCAGTTAATTTTAAAAATTGCACGGATCTGTTTTGAAATACTGTTGCTCACACGTATTGAAAACTCAGAACACGTAATTCACACTTATACCGAATTGGAATATTAAATTGTCTGAATTTAATGAGATTGCATTTCTCAGGCTCATACAGTTTGACCAGTATTATTCAAATCAAGCGTTCAAAAAAGATATCATACTCAAAGCGTGTGGTACTGCATTTACATTTTTCAGTTCCATGTGCAGGATTAGTTTTCCCGACTGCCATGTCTAGGATGGTCTGATTTACTGAGTTCAGAGAAAAGCTTTAAAGTGCTTTGTGTGCCACCCCTACTTAGGATTTTTCTGCGTATTTTGCTGGTTAGGCTTTTTTTTTTTTTTAAATCTTTTGCTTGTCACAGATAAGTGTGGCATTCTGCTATCTGTTTTTTACTGTCACAGAATACTCCCAACCTGAATTAACAATTTCCTGTAGAGAGTGCAATATATTTGCATACACTATTCAGTTCTGCATGTAGTAGAGATTAGTATCTACTTTTGCACTGTATTAAGTGAGTAATATTTTTAAACCATTTATGTGGTTGGTCGAGGTGTGGAGAAAATGTCTGCCACCTTGTGAATTATTTGCTTAAATATTTGGGCTTGCAGCTATAAAATTAGTTGAGGATTTCTGAAATGAGAAAAAGACAGTTGTTGAGATGGACTTGTCTCGTGGATGTGGGTGCAGAAAACCCGTAAGTGTGAGAGGAATTGATACAGCAGTAGCAATGTAATTACATCAAGAAATGAGAATTAGACATGTGGAGAGTTCATCCAATGGTAGCAACAAGCAAGTTATTTTCAAAGGATGTTTTCATCGATTTAAAAAAAAAAATCCCAGAAAGCAATCAGAAGCACCGGCACCTTAGATCTTGTAGTGCGATTTCTGAAGATACTGTTCCTTACAGTGTGAATCTAAGCATTTCAGTAGGTAAATATAAAAAGGTGTCAAATTCTCAACTCTGCTTAAAGCCTTTACAGCACAGTACAGACATATCTATGATGATGAGAATGTTATGTCCTCTAGTGTGTAAGAAAAATGTGCATCTAAGTAACTTTTTTTAGACTAAATCGTAGGAGATGAAAAGCACGTATTTGGCAGTCAGTGGATAGGAACTTTTGGAGGGCAAAAATGAGTGCTAAATGACCTTAATGAAAATGAGTTCCTATTAAAGAAAGAAAAAATGCTACTTTTCTGGGGTTTGAGGGGAGGAACAGCAGCACAAAAGCCATGTCTGTTGTCTTTGCAAATTAAACATATACAATATTTTGTATCTTGAAAAAGGAATCTAGGACACTGGCCGAAATAGCAAAAGCAGAACTTGATGGTACTATTTTGAAGAGCAGACCACTTCGAATTCGATTTGCTACGCACGGAGCTGCCCTAACGGTCAAGAATCTTTCACCTGTGGTTTCTAATGAGCTGCTGGAACAAGCATTCTCTCAGTTTGGACCAGTGGAGAGAGCTGTAGTTGTAGTAGATGATCGTGGCAGAGCTACAGGAAAAGGTTTCGTAGAGTTTGCGGCAAAACCTCCGGCACGGAAAGCTCTAGAAAGATGCAGTGATGGTGCATTCTTGCTAACAACGTAAGTTCACGGGATTTTGTTTGCATTTGTGTTGAGTATGCATTTCTCATGTGAAAGAAAATGGCATTCGAGGGCATTCCGTAGTTCTTATTTTCAAATAATGAAAGCTGTGAGGTCAGAAATTAAAGGTGCTTTACATGAATGCCTGAAATACATTGTTCTCCACACTGGAGAATAAAAAATAAAGCCACTCTTCTGCTTACAAGTCTTTCAGTTTTGGATTCCAGCCTGTTTAATAGGGCTTTTTTTAATGAGGCTTTGTTTTCACTGGTTGCACTCTTCCTGATTCCAGTAATGATAGCATGTAAAGATGTTCTTGGCAAAGGAATGCGCAACTGCTGATATTTCTTTAAACATAGGAAAATGTTATTTGGTTTATTGTCTTCAAGAAAGCTTTACTTATAGCTTTGAAAGCTGTAGGATTTTTCTTTTTAAATGCGAACTTAGGTTTTGCACAAGTTGATGGCAGAAATTTCTGGAAAAATTTCAAGGTCAAGCAAGCTTGTGAATTACGGTACTTCTCTCTACCATCTCTTATTTTGGTACCCAATGAAAAGAGTTAACTGCTGTGCTTTTTCGTACCGTAGGTAAGGACAGCTTCCAGTATTTTCGTTAAGGCTGAGTGAAATGGTAGATGTTCAGGAATTGTATTTGTTTCTTCTCTTCTCTTTTTTTACCCCCTATAATTTGGGAAAATAAGGCTGCAGTTTCACAGTGTCAAGGCTTGCCGCCATAGTGTTGGGAAGTTGCAGTTCTGATTCAGGCTGCTTTTACCTTGAGAACAGTTTGATACTTCCAGTAGCCACCTGTGCTTACTGAAACAAAGGAAAGGTATGTGGCTGCTTTTGTTACATTGATTTTTGGCTGTTTCAGAAGGTGAAGGTGCTTGCTCACCTGGGTATTAAGAGCACCAGGTCCAGCTGAGCATAAGGCAGGAAAATGCGTTGCTGTAATGAGATGGCAGGTGGAAAAAGGATTTGGAACTCCTCTTGCTGATAATAATATCGTAAATCGTATTTGTGACTAGACTGAATCCTCATTATCTGACCTGGTGGATACGTAGTAAATTCAGTCTAAGTCTCTGCTATTATCAGTAGGCACTGGCAATTTGTTCTTACTTGTTGTGGATTTTCTTGGCATTAGTGTTTGAGTGGAGGCATGGTGAGCCAAACCAGGCAACTAGTCTAGTTCAGTGAATGCTATATTGTTACATGAGTACTATTCTTGGCATGAGAGATGTGGTAGGGGAAAAAAAAAAGAATATCCTTCCTCATATCCAGCTTGTTTTAGTAGCTGCTGGCTAGCTTTGTTTGGTGGAAGTGGTCTTCTAACTATGACTTAGCGAATAAAAAGCACCTGATCTTTGTCTTTCAGCTGCCCACTAGGAAACATCAGACACCTAAGCTAACATAATTAATATGAATCTCCTGCTATGATAGTTTTTGTGTTGTGATGGTTTTTGTTTTGCTTCAAAATTAGAAACTTGATATTTTAGGGGAGATCTCTCTGAATAGAAAGGAAAAATTCTAGGAGAAATACTTGCAGTGTTGTGCACTATGATTCCAGGCTGGTTTTTCCCCCCCCTTCCCACTCTGCCTTGATGCCTAAAGATTTTTTCTAGCTGTCCATGTTCTTAAAATATATAAACGTTTTGTTTTCTATGATCTGCAAAGTTTAAAAAAAAAAAAAAAAGTGGAACAAAATCCAAAGTGCTGGTGTTTTGACAGTAGGAGCTTTGTAGCTCTTAAAATGTTAAGGTATTGTTTAGATGCTCCCAAAACTGGTACAGTTCTTATATACAATTAAAGATTTTATTGTTATCCATCGTTAGCTAATACTTGACTCCGATTTCTTCAAATACTGCAAACTCCAAGAATGCACTCTACATTATGTAGAAGTTATTCTAGAACTATCCTTGAAAAATCATTGCAAAAATATCAAGCTGTCTTTAATTGTAGAGTAACTATAATTAGAATCTGCTCATATTCTGTGGAAATATGAGCAGAGTGAATATTGCTACCTTTTGGCTTTGTTTGGTGCTGTACTGTTACAATGATGGTTCCCACACTGTCTAAATAATTTGTAACATTTTTGAGATTTTTTTCAGCTTCAAATATTTCTATACTTCACAGCAGTCAAAACTATGTGAGGTTGTATTTTTTATACAGAATAGCACAGCTGGTTTTGGGTGTAGAACCAATTGTCACTTTCAAAGATGATTTTTTAAATTAGGATTAATTGGAATTTTGTTATTTCAGAAGAATTTGCGAAACAGGACTGTGAGATAATATATATGTTAGTTTCCAAGAGTGCTGCTTCAAACTACCAAAGCAGCTTATTTTACTGTTTCTTTCATTATTCAGTTATTCAATTGAAATTCTCTTCCAGAACACCTCGACCTGTTGTTGTGGAGCCAATGGAGCAATTTGATGATGAGGATGGGCTCCCAGAGAAGCTAATGCAAAAAACACAACAGTACCACAAGTAAGTTCGGATTGACTTTTAACTTTATAAAATCAAGTTACTAAGTAAGTATTTAGTAAGGTAACATTTTTATTTCAGGATGGTGTATGTTTATTTTGTACAGCCATGGGGAAGCCAGATGTTGGGTCAGTTAACTTTTTCCCACAGAAAAACAGTCTGTCATTTCTGTATTCAGAATTGGCATTAGAATAGTTCGGTTGGAAGTGGCCTTCAAAGATCATTGAGTCCACTGCCTGAGCACTTGAGGCTGACCAAAAGTTACAGCATTATCCAACTGCCTCTTGACCACCAACAAGCACAAGGTGTGAACCACCCTCATGGTAAGGAATTTTTTTCCTTGTATCCCATTGGTCATTGGTTACTGGAGAGAAGAGCCTGGTACCTGTGTCTGCACTTCCCTTCCTTTTCTCTAAACTAGAGAAACCATGTGTTCTGTAACCCATAGGATGTACCCTGCAGTCCTGCCAGCTTTATTGCCTGCCTCTGAATGCTTTTTTTTTTTTTTTTTTTGATACCTTTACGTTCTTTTTATACTTTGGAGCCAAGAGCTACACGCAGTATTTAAGGCTGGGCTGCACCAGTGCTAAATACAGTGGGAGAATCACCTCATGGAACTGGCTGGCCATGTTGTGTTTAATGCTCCCCCAAAGGTGGTTTGTCCCTTGGCTGCCAGGGCACACTGCTGGCTGGTGCTGAGCTGTGGTCAACAGCACCCACAGGTCCCTGATGTTGAACCTTAGGATCTTTTAGGCTCCTTCCAACTTAACTATTGTAATGTTACGTTGGTTTTTGTTTAAAGATTAACAAGCAACTTTTTTAGTTTTCCTAATCATTGTAAAATGGAGTCTTGTTGGTTTAGCATTCTGTGATTTTACTGAAGTAGAGATTCCTGGTCTCAGCTGAAATCAGCTGGAGCTTACTCCCAGTCACTGATAGTCTTTTGTGAGCTTTGGGTGTGGTCTGATCCTGCAGAGGTGTGTACACCCACAGAATTTTGTCCTCTGACTAGCACTACCTTCTTTGTAGAGTCAATGGGGTGTAAATCTTGGCAGCTTCTGTGATTTGGATGTAATTTTGAATAAAAAAGAGTCTTTAGCATGAGGTGAAAGAGGGTTTTCCTTACTTCATTAGAGAATATTACTTCTAACATTCAGATCTGATTGCTATTTAGAAATCTTGCTGCTTGAAACTAAAATACTTACTCTGGTAAGCAGGTAAACCTGTAGAGTAATACTTGAAAAAAAAATCATTGTTCTTTACAACATCAGTGTTAGAATGTGAATAAAATGTTGGCTCCTTTAAATATTTAAATATTCTTACTAACAGTCTGAACTGTTTAGTAAGCTTTAATATGCATTTAATTTCTTATATGATGTGGCCACTTTAGATTAACTGGGTTCACCCTTCTAATGTCACAGCTAAATGTTTCATACCATGGTAATTAAATGTTTTTATGTTGATTATATAAATCAAGTAGATATTTATTTGCAAGATTTCTCTGATCAGATTACTTATACATTAACAGCTGAATTAAACTGACCAACTGGCTTGCAACGCAGATCTGACTTTGCATCAGATTACTACATTTGAAGTGATTGTTTGTAAATTCTTTGGCTGTTACAGCTGTTGATCTTAACGTGTCCTTCTGTACGTTTTAACTGCAAAATTTTTATTAGGGAAAGAGAACAGCCTCCACGTTTTGCTCAACCTGGAACATTTGAGTTTGAGTATGCTTCACGTTGGAAGGCTCTTGATGAGATGGAAAAGCAACAGCGTGAACAGGTTGACAGGAACATTAGAGAAGCCAAAGAAAAACTAGAGGCAGAAATGGAAGCAGCTAGACATGAGCATCAGCTAATGTTGATGAGGCAAGGTAAAAAATCAGATAATGTATTAGCGTTAATTCTTTTCTTTTCACAAATTTTCTGTCTGTAGCATATTGAGCTGTATGTTAAATGCAGAGATTTCTGATAGATGCTATTTAATTAAATGTGCTGAACCGAGGCAAAAGAAGTAGTATTTTTCTGTTTGCGTAGTCTTTGAGGGTTTGCAGTAATGGATTAAGAAGTTGAGAAAAGGGAGGTTGCCTAGGTGTATTTTTTCACTTAAGTTTTTGTACTGTAAATAGTTTATATAACAAGAATGAATGGTAGCCTCAAATTCATCTGTAAAATTTTTTGTTGGTGTTGCTTATGGTACTAGATAGGACAAAGCACTGTTTGTGTGTCCTGGGCAGGAAAAAAAAATGTAAAATGATAGCTCATAGTTATAACTGATTGTGCCTCTCCAATACAATCCAAAATAATTTTACTCTTTTTTTTAACATTTGAAACCCAACCGAGAAATCTGTGTGCACGATTATTGTAGGCAACTCAAAATAAGTGACAGTTGCCATTAACCTACGTTATTCTTGAAAGTATAAAATGGTGCATCACTCTTGTTTAACTTTGTGAAGATGTTCCCTTTCTGTAGTTTTGGGGGAAAGTCCTTTAGAAACTGTTTTCAAGCCCTACCCTTGCGAATGGAGCTGAGTTGAGCTTGTATTTCCATGGCAGAGAAAGCAGAAACAGGGCAAGTAGCTGATATTTTCTGCTTGTTAGTCTTTGTCCCAAAAAGCTGATGGCCCATAATTACTGCTGTTTGCATTGCTTTCCAGCTGAGAACTACAGAACACCATTTGATTTCAGTTTTTAAACTTACTAGTTTTGCTGCAACTGAAAGTTATCATTAGGAAGAAGTTCACCTATCGTTTCTCAATGAGCATGCTTGCATTAAGTGAGAAACTGTGTTTATATAAGATCTTGTGCTACAATACAGAGCATAATAAAATAATAAGGAAAAACAACAAATTTTAAATGCCATATAATTGCTGTAGCTCCTTTTATGGATGCTGAAGGAAAAGGTTCTCATTTTGTGGAATATCTATTAAGATCCACTTTTACACAGAAAAAAAAAAAAAGACTATTCCTTCTGCTGAAGAGCCACTGGAATGTTTTCGGTGCCAATATTCCAGTGAAAAAATTGGCTTTTTGTTGCTGTGGGAAGAGGGTTTGTCATTCCTCTTTGATTATAATGGAGCACTTCTCTTTGGTACCAAACAACCTGAAATTTTGTGCAGGTGCTCAGATTTGGGCTTATTGTTATGCAGGAATTTGAATAGCTGAGCTGTAGGCATGTTTCTTGTTTTGTTTTTTTTTTTTTCTCTTACCAACTCTTCAGCTTCATGTATATGAAAATAACCTAATGAGATTGAATGATGTGCTTTTTAAGAAAGATGCAGTGAAACATAAAGCATCAAAACCTGGAATGACTATTTTTGCATAGCTGATGCACAAACCAAACAACTGATTGCAAAGGTTGTTGAAATAGTTGCTCTGAAACACGGAATGTAAAACTATAGCATAGTAGTTAGCAGGAGCTAAAAAGATGAGAGAAGAATGAGTTTCCTACAATCCATCTACTTCAGCAGATAAAGGAAAACAAGTTTTAATGAAGTTGCTTTATCAGAGGTGTTGGGAATTGCACTGGAGCATGCTGGTTGAAGTACCTGAATTTTCATGGCATGGTATTAACACTGAAGATAAAGACTTCATTTTTTTTTTTTTTCCAACATGTGTAATTTTTCACTTTGAAGTGTCATGTTTTGACAGATTGAGTCAGAAGTAATTTGTAAAGCAGAATACGTGTTTCCATGTGTAAGTAAATTGGTATGATATTTCTGATCTACATATTGCTGGTATGCTTTAGAGTTGTGTAAATATTTCCTCATAATGATAGTGAAATAGTTTGACAAAGTACTACAAGATTTGACTAGATTTAATCAGAAACTTCATTCTTCTGCGTGGAAACTGGCCATTTGCTTTCTGTTGTTAGAACCTGAAAAATTAGCAGCTAAAGCAATGAAGCTTTTCGGTCTTGGTATTCGTGCGTGTAGGATTAACTCCTGAGATGAGGGGTTGCTTTCACCTTCAGTCCTTGAATCTGCAGGAAGTTGGATATTGAAACATCTGTCTTTTTTTCTTTAGGCATGAGAAGATGAAGAAGCCAATAGTCATGCTTTCCATCTGTTTCACAGCTATCAGCTTCAGTGCAGGTTTTTTTTCTGTTCAGAGAAGGGACCCGTGTCCAATAAATGTCAGTCCAGAATTAGCAGTATTACAAATCCTCTAATATGAGAGGCTCTGTGCACAGCCCAAACATCTAGATCTTTATTTTTGTCTAGCTAATAAAGCTTTATGTCAAGATTCTGCCATTGTCAGGTGGCACCAAATGTAATTGTTATGCTGAGCTTTTAAGTTCTGACAGTTTCAGGAAGGACAGTAATCAGAAATAGGCCTTGAAAATTTTTAGAAATGTGTGAAATTAGGACTGTAGAACTCAGAGGGGAGAAAGTGATAAATTCATAGCAGTTAGCAGTAGAGAGAAGGTAAAAACTGTTGCAGCGTATTCATGTAAGGAAAAAAGGAATGATAGGTAAGTGGGAAATAAAATGAAGACAGTAGATACCTTTTCCCACAGTGACCAACGCTGAATGCAGAATGGGTTGATTCGTGATCTCATTAATGCTCTGAACAATCTAAATGTTATTTTAAGGAGTCTGGTGGAGTATGGAGTATGAGTATAGCCAAGCCTGCTATAGTATGCACTGTTGTAAGGAAATGGTCCTGTGACTTTTTGATTTGAATGAATCTTTGCTTTAATCATTAGTCCATTCAAATACATTGACTTTGCAAAGATGGTAAAAGCAGGCCTGCAAAACTTGTTTGAGAGAAGACTTACATTGTCTGTAAGGCTGTTATCTGGCAAATTTATTAAATATATGGTAAAATTCTGGTGATCTTTGTTAAAAGAAAACAAATGCATGATATTTTGGTAAATGTAGCAGTGTAAAAGTTTATAATAATATGTGCTGCTGCAAGCTGGAGTTTTTTGCAGAGTAAATAAAATGATTTAATTGATGTGGTGAAGAAATGCGTGTAAAAATGTGTGGAGTAGTTGAACTCAAGCATAGAACACATCTAATAGGTGCCATGGTGGAGTTTTCCTCGTGGTGTCTGTAAATAACAGGGCCAATGTGTTACGAAGATGGAATATGCAAACAGCTGCTTTTATTGTGACAAGAGGTGGAATTAATATTCACTGAAGAATGCATGAGTTTCCAGGCAGAAATCAGTAATCTGACTGGGCAGTATCAAATAGAGCTAAAGTAGTTGTTATTACTTCTGGCTTGCTCTTTAAGGAAGAACGTGGCTATTCTTTCTGGTAGTCTTAACAGTTATAGTTATTTCTAAGTGACTCTAAGACCAGTCATGATTAATCTCTCTAGAGGTTCAGATCACGTGCACCTCAAGTTCATTTCACTTGTTTCTGGTGTGTTGTGCAATTGTCTGCAATAGATGATGGAGAATATGAGTTGCACTAGTTGCCTTGCTAAAGGGACGTCAGCAGTATGCAGCACTGGGAGAAAATGGATACCTTGCCAAAGCTGCAAAACCAGGGCATGATTAAAGTGATTGAGATTTTTTTTTTAAGCTCCCCTTCTCCTTGTTTGAGGGCTTCAAATTTCTGTGTCCATCACCTTCTTTGGAGGGCATAGCCAGCGTAGTGCCTTAGCGTGTGAGCCTTGGGTCCTTGTGGTTTTTCATTGGCTGAATGGGAAGGAGCTGGTTAGACGTATTGAGAAATTGCTTTAATTTTAAAATTGATTATTGTTAGAATGGTAATCTGATAGTGATTTTTTTGTTGTTGTTACCATGTTGTTAATTGAGAGCTTTTACCTTCATTATGTTTTGAATCCTGGTAGATCTCATGCGGCGTCAGGAAGAATTGAGACGTTTGGAAGAACTTCGGAATCAAGAACTTCAGAAACGCAAGCAGATACAATTGAGGTATTTTTGTCTTGTACTGCGTGAAGTTGTGGCGGTAATTTAAAGCATGCATCTGCTGTCAGCCTGCACAGATTTAGATACTTTGATGTGCAGAGCTTCTAATGCAAAATATGAACATCTACCATTTAAAAACTGTTTTTCAACAGCATAACATGAAACGTTTCTGATAACATTCTTGCAGAGAAAAATGGTCACTTATGCTAATATAAATAGTAGTTGCAAGTATTTCTAGTATTTTTTCATTTATTTCAGCTCAGTTGTTTTGTAAATATCTGAGTTTTCTAACAAGCTTAGAAATGCCTTAATGTGAATGTTTCATATGATTTATGTTTCAACGTGATGGAAGCATAGTTGTAATGGAGCTGTAGTAGAGCACACTTGGAAGATTGGGGGATATTCATCTACTGCATGTAGAAGTGTAGCATTGTGGATTTATAATCAAGAGTTTTGGGAGTGTTTTCTCGTCTTCCTGTAGCGCTTTGTGGCACTTTGTTTTCTGATGTATTGCTTATCTCTTTAAGAGCTGATTCTTATGAATACAAGGGCTGCTCAGAAAGTAATTCCTCCTATCTTGTGATGTTGGCCCTTGATGTCTGAGGCAGATGTTGCTGATAAAGCAGTAGAGGTCGAACCTTTGCACCAATATTCTGTACCATTTTGTGGCCGTGTGACAGTTGGAGCAGAGGGGTTGTCTGACAAAATGATGACTGACATGGAAGTGTGTATGAAGCAGAATTGTCATTGAATAACTCTGTACGGAAAAAATGGTGCCCAGGGACATTCCTTGATGCCTGCTGGATGTTTTTGCGGAACCAAATAATGGATGTGAGCACAGTGAGGTGCTGGGTGATGCATTTCGGCAGTGGTGACAGTGGGTCACTTCTTCTGGTACAGATTTTTACACGTGTCGTGCAGGCTTTTGTTTATCACTGATAAAAATGCAGAGCTGATGGTGGTGACTGTTGAAGAGTAGTGTTTTGTAGCTGAAGATTTTCTCTATCAAGTGGTGTTATTCTGCTTTTTGTATCAGTTGTGGTTTCTGTGGAAGTAAATAGGAGGCATTGCTTTTGAAGCAGTATACATACTACTTGTATTAAATATCTCAAGAAACGGAGAGGATACAAAAGAACAATATACTGAGTAGAGTTAGCAGTTCGGCTGTAGGCAGTGTTGAAATATTGTAATCCATAGCGTTGTTGTTTTTTTTTTTTTAAAGCTTTTGAACCTGCTTACTTGTTTGTACAGATTAACTTTAGTCAGAAGAACAAGAATATTAGTATTGTGGATACCGGTATACTTGTTAAACAAAAACACTTTGGTAATGTTCAAGCCTATCAGGTTGAGTAGATTAGTGCATTACACTGCATTAAAAGCTAGTAGGTAGATACTCTATATGCTTGATGTTAGCTCCTGAGACTGGTTATGAGCCTGAACAGATCATGAGTCTTGATTTATGCAATTTTTGAAAAATATCCTAGACATGAAGAAGAACATAGACGACGTGAAGAGGAGATGCTACGCCAGAGGGAACAGGAGGAATTGAGGCGGCAGCAGGAGGGAGGATTTAAGCCAAATTTCATGGACAATGTAAGTAGAACTTTGACTAAAGTTGAAATGGTAAATATTTTACTGTAGTTTTTAGGGTTTTTTAATACTTTGTCTTATTGAACTGCCATCTCGTGTACTGTTTTTCCTTCAGAACTCCGTTATTCTCATGAATGGAGTTACACAAATTAGTAGTGCAATTGTTTTGAACTATGACATCACTATCTTGTAGGAAAACAAGTAAGTCAACATTTCAGCTAATTGAAGGTGTTCAGATTATCATTTTCCTTTTTTATTCAGGAAATTAATTTTTCCAAGAAAATCATTTGGTTTTTTTAAGTGGAAGGTTAGAGACTGGATACTGTGGGCATGAGGAGGTGCCTTAGTTGGGTTGAAAATTTTAATTTTTAAATGATTCATACTGCAAAGCTTGTTGTTTGCTTATTATGTGTTATGCTTAATTTATTAATAATAATATACTTTAGAAACAGGCGGTGGAGCTTCACGTGAAGCCTAAAATCCCTTTCTTTAAGACCCTACTGTTAGACTAGATGAGGAAAATCTCCAGATCTGTACTGAAGATGACCAAAATGTTCAAAGGAAGGAAAAAATCTGTGCCACAGTTTCTACATTAAATAACGTAGCAGTAATGTATTTAGGTCTGTTCTGCCTTTGAAGTCTCGTCCTGAGGGAACAGCAAAATGGGGATATCAGAGGGATCAGCTTCTAAATTTTCAGGATGATCTCTTTTGGTTATGGGTATGGTTTCTACCAACCAGAGCAGTGAAGTGAGCACAAAGCAGTTTTAATTTTATGTAGTAAGGATACCTCATACTGCTAAAACAGGCTTTAGTGGGGAAGCAGTGAGTGATGCACGTAGTGATCCTCTGAGCAGGTTCAACTTGATGTATAAAATGGAAACAAATTGCTGGTTTCTCAGCTGCTTTCTGATTTGTGCTTTGTGGGAGTAATGTTTATTTTACATGCTATACAATACCTCTGCCTGTAGAACTCTGAAGGGTATACTGAATATGTTCTGAGATCTCCCAAGAGAAGATAGAACAGGAATCTTTTATTTTTTCCAGTTGGACTTAGGATTCTTAGTAAAGATAGAGAGGAAGCAAAATAGTTCCTTTGTGATGTTAACAACTGTTGTCAGTTGATTTTGCTGATTGTGTTTGAGAAACTCGCAGCTGGAAATAGTTGGTAATTTATTTCCCTGCGTGCTCTCACTGTAAGGAAAACTGTGTTCAGGGATACATTTTTGGGGGGATGACGATCTAGAACTGAAAACTTAAAATATCCTTTAATGCATTCCTGTTATTAAAGTGGTAAGTCATATTTTGCAAAAAGGACGTAACAATCATCTGATGTAATCTAGAAGTAATACTGAAGTGATTCTGACTTCTCTAGAGCCAAGTATGTAATTTCATTTCATGTTAATGTCATAACATCTTTTGGGGGCAGTCTGACTTTGTGATTGTGCAAGTTATGTGTCAAAATAATCCTGTGACTGAGCTACAAGATCCCAGTTGCTCACTGCTGAGCGCTGCAGGAAGGGATGGCAGCAGCTTCCTTCAGTTCCTTTTGCTGTTGGGTTGTAGTGTTTTCCCTGCAGCTCAAGGTTGAGGGAGTGCTGGATAATGCTGGCCACAGCAGCCTCTATTGAATTGCTTCTTGCAGCTCTTTGAGATAAGGTTACTTAGTTTGTGAGCTTGAATTGCTTGCCATCCTCATACTGTTCTGCATATTTAAATTTGGAAGTCTGTGTGTTTAGAAGCTCTTCAGATTGTGTGCTGGACATAAGAAAAAGTCATAGCATAAGGAAGAAAAGAATAGTTCAGGTGGAAAGCACTTCAATCACTGTAATTTATGTGATTTTATACAATCAAACTTTGGGGGAAAAAGGGGTGGAAGAATGTTCTAGAGTGTGTGTAGCTCTCCTACTGAGTTTCATTTGTGGGGATTTTATTTATATATTTATATCTGGAATAACGTATGGTGTGAGAATATGTAGATGTAGTTGTGCAGTGAGAAGCCTGCCAATAGAGATACAGGTCGACTGAAGGACTATGAAGCATAGCCATCTTCTTTTTTTTATATCATGTGAACTTGAAGTGACGTATACAATAAGTTTTCCAACGTTTTGAGGAATATTATAGTTATGTGATGACTTCTTTGATTCCAGTTTTAATTCTTCCTCTTTAAGGGTTAAAGAGCATAAGGAGTGATGTATTGTTTATTTACTTTAACATGTTTCTAATAAGGGCAGCTATGAAACTAAGCATGACCTATCATTCTACAAGCATTTGTTACAACATGTCTTTAGATCTGTGTTGAGGTTGTGATGTATGAATGGAGGTTTGAAAAAGCCTTTGCATTTTGGAGCCAATAAGAATTATAAATCTTATCTGGAGATTGCAAAATGATGCATCTTTTATTCTATTTAATAGAATTTCTTATACAGCTGAAGTTTTCTTGATTTATTCTTAATTAGTTTTACTATAAAAAGACTCCATGTGGTAGTTTCATCTAGTCCTAGATTACCATTGTGCATATGTTGAAAAAAGTTAATTTCAGTTTTGAGAGTATAAAAGTTGCTTCTTTTCTACCACAACATCTTATGGTAGTGGGGTGTAGTTTTTAATCGTATCCGGTCTTGATAAGCTCTTTTGGCTTAAATTATGTAACACATTGAAGTTTTCTGCCTACCATGTATTTAGAAGGCAACTGATAATTTTCTAATGCTTGTTTTTGTTTCTTAAAAGCTTTGAAAAGTAAGCTTCCTTCACTTATATCCTATTCCTTATTACTGTTCAGTATAAAAGGAGGACATAAATGGTAAGTGCGATGGCAACCGGAGTTGGAACTTGTCATATAAGGTTGCTGTATCAGGCTTTCCTGTTTAAAGCTTCTTTCTGTGTCTTTATCCTAACTTGTTAAACTTTTATTTTTCAGTATGACCTCTTTTAAAAAAAATTATTATAATGGAACTTCATGCAATTAGAAGTTGTTTGTTTAGTTACAGTTGATAAATGTTTTCTGTATGAGCGTTGTCATTGCTGTAGCATTCATGGTGATGTTGTATGTATATAAAAAAATCTGATTGCATTGACTGCTAATCCAGTGGGCTTCCTAGTGATGTCCAGACAGTTTATCAAGTTAGATGTGCAATCTATAGTAGGTAAGCTATTATTTACATTTCCATATCATGTAGAATTTTCTACCTTGCTACATAAAGGTTGTTTAGTTGAAATCTGCTATTATACCTGAACATGTTTATGCATTCTAATAAATGATATGGTATCTTAATCAGGAAACTTTTTCCTATAATTTTTATTTTGCATATGTCTTTTCTCCTGAAAGGAGAGCTTGGAGATAGTGATTATAAATAAACAGTGTTTTTCAGCAGCACAAATATATTTTAAATTAAAAGTATTTATTCTAACTGCTTTTAATATATTATTTGCTGTGCAGTGGTTAGTACCCAATTGTGAATGGCTTATGCAGATACATTTATTCTGAATCGGTCTTTTTGCTAAATAATTCTTAAATAATTGCTAGGGAATTTTTTTTTAACTGCTGTCACTGATGTAGAAGAGTGAAAAGAGAATAATTTATGTCTTGTGTATTGAAATAGTTTTCAAGTGTTTACAAAAGAGCTCCAGATTTGTGGCAATACTATTCTTCTTTTTTGTGGAACGCACATTTATTTCCAAAATAACATTATGGAAGGTGGATGTTGTACTCAATGAAGCAGTAGCTACAGTACTGTCCTTCAGCAGAGTTTACAGCTCTTCTTACTGATGGTTTAAAGATAGAATTGAGATTTTTAGATCTCTCTCTTCTCTTTTTTTCCCATTCCTGCATGGGGACCTTCCCCCTTTTCAAGTGTAACTTCACAAATAAGGAATTGTGTTTTGACAATTAATCACTTTCAACTTCTGAAAGCTTACTGCTCCTTTTGTGGGAGACTTTTTATTCATACTTAATTTTTTACACTTCTTATTTTTGTGAATTAACTCTAAGTTTCCTTTCCTTTTATTTTCTTAGACAAAAGCTCCACTGTTGAGTATGTAGCATTAATAGCAGAATGAAGTGGCAGGCACTGGAGCAGTGGAGGTTGCTTCAACAGCACAGATATAGTGGATTTGAAAGCTGTAACACAGAGGAGAGTGTGAAGGTTAAAAAAAAAAAAAACAAAAAAAACAAACCATCAGAAAAGAACACGTCAGAACAACAGCAAAGTTTGTAGTTTGAGGAAATGCCAGAAAGTTGGTTAATGTAATTTGATATCTTTGTCCTAAGAACTGTCTCCCTTTAGAGCAGTTACAAATGAAGTTTCCTCCTCACTCCTATCAACTATTTCAAGCCTGCTGTGGTATGTCTGAGGAGTGGCTCGTTTCTACATTCCCGTACAACTTCAGTAGTAGATTTCTTTGAGAGAAGAATGTTAATTGGATTTTCCTACATCTCTGTAATTCAGCAGTCTATTTTTGGACATGTAGACTATTCAGTGGACAAAACCGAATAGATTTTGTTCCACCTTCTAATCCATTACCAAAGCACCAGTTAGACAAGAAGTTTGCATTCACACTGTACGCAGAATTCTTTCTTACCTCATTCAGGAGAAAACTAAGTTAAGGCAGTTTTCCAGTGATAAATTCATCAGTAAAAATTTCCAGAGATACATTTTATTCCATAAATTGCTTTGGTATTTTGGAGGTTTAATTGGCATTAATTCTGTGACCACTTTAGCATGATTCATAATTGACTTTCTAAATTGATGTGCATCAAGGAGGTGATTTTTCAGTAATGGAGCAAATTATCATTGGAATGTTAGATTTTATTAGTAATTTCATATTTCAGTATGTGCAAACTATTAATATTTTAGATAATGTATCCTTTTTCCCCATGTTAAGCTTTATTACGAGTATCTAACATTGTAAAATTTGGATCTTCTACTCAGGTGCAGTAATGCTTGCACTGAATGCTTAGAACATACTAATATTTACCTCCTGTAAACTTGTAGGGAGAACAAGTGACCATTCTGAAGTCATTCTTGTTCATTAATGTGCTATATCAAATATGCATAGATCTCCAATACAAATTTACTTGTAGGCATTCCTGAGCTTGTTCTCATCTACAGTTATCTATACAGATTTTTGTCCCTATTTTTTTTTTTTTAGGTTGTTTCTGTTTATGAATTAAGTTTCAGTAAGAACTGATGGAGCAGGAAACTTAAAAGAACATTTTTCTGAAGATGTTTCTTGTAGTATGGCAAACGGCCATCAGCCTTGGTCAGTCATAGTTTTTCACGAGGCCTTAGAGGAAGCAGATGCTCTTTTTGTTGAATTATTAATGGAAAGAGTTCAGCTGCCATCTAGTGCTTGTTTATAAAATACTCGACCATCTTGCTTAGTTTCTCCTTGTTTAATGGATTTTGCAGGTGCAATTTAAAAAGCTCCATTAGAAAGCAAATATGAGGACTATAGTCCATGTATTTAATGTAGCTTATGAAACTTATTACTGCTCACAGGTTTTCATAAAGCTGCCTAACAGAGTTCCACAAATACTGTTAACTATCTAACAAAGCTCCACAAATACTGAGTTTCCTTGAGTTTTCTGTCTTCTGACATACAAGAACGAGGCTTTTGTAGAGTAGAAAAAAATCTCATATTAATGTAATTGTTTTTTTAAATGCTGTACATATTTAAGAAACTAAAATTAACATTTGCTTTAATCATTTTCATTTTCTTTTCCTCAGCTACTGGACTTAAGTTTAACTTGGAGTTTGTACATGTATTTATCCAGACTAAGAAGAGATAACAATCAGTTTCAATTGTCTACTCAGTACCTATTTTGGACTTATCCACTTGTGTGAATCCTGAGATCCTACTTGAGTTGAAACTTGCAGCCAAAATAAGTTCCTGTACTTAGCTAAGTTTGTCTTTATTCAAAGGGTCTGCACTGAAGGAAGAACAAAACACCTAAAGAGTGATAAGTGAGTCCATAGAATTCTAGAGGAACTGCTGGATGTGAGGAGACCTTATTTACACTCCTGGTTTCTCTCTCTTGGGATGCAGTGCCTTTTGCTTTTTTCTTAGTACGAGCAATAAGACCTGACCTTCTGCTTAGCCTCTGTTTTGCTTCAGTGGCTGGCAGAATGGAAGACTTTGACAGTGATAACACAGTGCACTGCAACCTAGAAAGGAGCTTTTTCAGTGAGGTTACCTCGCCATTCATATCAAGCTGAATACTGCTTAATATTTTAAAATACATTTTTTTAATGAGCCTTAGACAATTGCTGCAGTGTAGGCATCAAGCAGATTTGCTTCATTAATTAATGCTTGTTCTGGATGACTAATTCTTCTGTGAACAATACGAAATACAAATAATATTTTTATTTTCTGTCATATTTTTCTTAAGGTTCCACTACATCTTTCCAGAGATCTGCTGGTATTGTTAGATACATTGATGTTTTTAATTACTGTTTTGTTTTTTTTTTTTTTTTTTTTGAAAACACGAGACATGTACATCTTCAACTGGCGAGTTTAATTAATTTTTTGATTAATAGAAACTCAGGTAGTTTTAAAGGGATCAATTATTTTGTTTAAGATTTCTCATTAAAGAAGTTTTTTCTCAAACATGATTTCTGCAGCAGCTCCTGACTTGTTAACTTAGCTTTACTGTTGAGTAAGATGGAAGAATATTTGTATTAATTTTGTTGTGTACAAGGCAGGAAGTACACTGCTTTTCCTAATGGTGCTGAAAGCAGTTCTCTTGATAGTTACACTTGTGGCAGGTTAGCTCTTGTCACTTCTAAATATATTCTTACACAGGATCTGGCAAGGATAGTCTAAGGTCAAAATTATGTTAGTGGTTCTCTTCTGTATATGTGTTAGAGCTTTTGTGGTCTTTTTTTCACTTGGTTTCACTTGGTGTGTTTTCCCCCTCACACCTGTGTTCCGAATTACTAAGCATCTATTTATCCTCATGGAAACTTGTATATTCTATAAAAAAGTTAACTGTTTTCTTCTTTGTTCCTGTTACATTGGGATTCCCATTGTCTCTAACATGATTTTCAACTCTGTGTTCTGTATTGCATACAAACATAATAGTTGTTTAAATATCTGTTGATGAAGGCAGACGCTATAACTCAAGAGTTACTGTATATGTACTTGAGTCAGGAGACATAACTACAAAACAGTGTTTTTTTAATCCATTCGGATTTGTTCAAACGATCAGTTCCTTAAAGTTCTTTTGAAAATTCTAGAGTTGTTTGGTTCAATGTATATTGAGTTCTTTATTCAGAACTCTGTTTAATCAAATGACTAGTGTACCTCATCTTCCTCCTATTTCACAGTAAATGGCTTCCAGGTTGTATTAAAATGTTCACTGGGAAGCTTTGCAGAGATATGGAGCTTGATATCGTGCCAGGACGCTTTTTTTTGTTTGTTTTGGATGCATTAAGTGCCGTGTTTGGACTGGCCAGAACTTCCTTGTTGAACTCAAATACTGAACGATCCTGCCTGTTAAGAACACTTACCATTTCTAAAAGAAGTACATGTGTTTATTGAAAGTTTTTCATATGATATTGAGGAGAACACACTTTGGTCCTGGTTTAAAACTTCTGCTTTCAGCTAATGTTTTGTAAATGCTTGTGCATAGTAATCACCTGATGCCTCTGAACAGCTACTGAATGGCATCAGCAATTGGACTTTTAGTTACAGTTCAGTCAATAAATACCATATTTACTAAGGGGAGAAAAAATAGTAATACAGAACTCAAAAAAGAATCTTTCTCGGTAAGATCACTGTGGCTGTAACTAGTGTTGCTGTAAGAGTTACTTCAAGGTGATTTTGCAGTGTTAAATTTGACATTCAAATTTAAAAAGTTATGTATTTACATAAATACATACTTCATGATACGGCTATATTCTTTGCTGGTTAATTTGTCTTCTAAGTAATTATTGACCACTTTCACTTAATCTCATAATTGATCTTGTAATTCTTGAGAATTGTAATTTTGAGACATTCAAAAACATTTTGAGACATTCACTGTGATAATTTGTGTAGGTTTGTTAGATGTTCAATAACAACTGAAATGTAGCATTGTCTTAGAACACAATTTTCAGTTAAATGTTTAGTTTATTTCCACATGATGCTGCAGTTAATCTGGACTGGCTACTGGTTAGACAGCCCTTTAACTCTCCACCTGTCAGGGTGAATTGTGGAGTACTTAAGTGGAACTTGCTCTGTGAAATTAAGGTTTGTTTCCTATTTTCATGGTGTGTCCTAATAATCTATTTTGATATTTACCTACTCCCATGCAATTTCTTTAGTTAAAATAATTTTATGTATGGTTGGCCTTATATCTTTATCTAATATGCCCTGACTATATTGTGAAGTAAAGTGGTCTAGAATTAGGTGTGGAGGTTGGCAGCCCTGCCTGTGGCTCAATGGTTGGAGCTTGATGATCCTTGAGGTCCCTTCCAACCCATTCTATGACTATGTGATTACACATAGCATTTGTGAAGTGGGGCATGTGGTAAATATTACTTTATGTTTTACAGGTAAGTGAGCAAGTAAGTGCCTTCAATTGATTATAAATGAAAAAAAAAAAGATAATGTTCAGAAGTTGAAATGTATTTCTTGTATTCATTTCATTATCATTTAAAAAATGAAGATACTAGAAATAGAAGTGTATTTAGATACCAGTTCAATGGATCCAAAGTGGTTCATAACTCCTCTGGATCCGAGTTAATTGGCTGAATGTTGTACTGAGGAAGTTACAATCAAGAGTTAATATATGGATATATGCCTTTTGCTTGGAGGATTTCCAGAGCTGTAGGTGGTTACATTCTTTATGCACGTTTGTCTTATGAAAACTATTTCTGAATTTTACACTTAATTATTGGAGAAGCACAAGTTTACCTTCCTTGTGAATGTTAATTGTTAGATCAAGGACAAGTTCTGACAGAACACTTCTGTTCCTGTTTGCTCTTAAATTGCTCCCAGTGATGGTATCTGAAAAAAATCTGTATTGCAGTTATGCCTCCTGTGCTTTATCTGTATAACCACAGACTGTAAAGGGGCTTGGTAAGCTTTTCCTTTAGTAGAATACATGGAGGTGATGGTGATTGACTGAAGCACGTAATTAAGTGCATTGTATTCCTAGTCATTCTGGATTATATGTTGTTTGTTTGGTGACATGTTTTGCCATTTGTTTATATCATTTTGTCTGCTGAATAACATTTTCTGCAGGTTTTGAAAAAGTGAGGAACTACAGTTAACATGCCTTTTTTTTCTGTGTTGTTGCATATGCTGTGCTTTGTTGTATAACAAATGGTGAATGTGGTGGGAATGTGGGAAAGAGCTATACATCATTGCATTGTTTTTAAATATAACAATAGCATGCAGAGAAGCAGCAAATAACTGTAAGATGAGCAGAAAAGACCTGAGTATGGACAGTTTTTGAATTTTGGGCATATAATACAGCAGTCTGAAGGTATGAGCAAAGTTCCAGTAGCTTAGGTGATAAAATGTTGTAACAAAAACCCACAGATTTTTTTAATGAACACGTATTTATGTTAGTGCTTTTATTCGAATTATTGATTTTTTGCAAATTATTGCATTCCTCAAGATTAGTGTGTAAGGTCACTAGATAAAGATGCTCAGAGAATATCTGCTATAGGAATGCAGACAACTTCTTTAATAGTAATAACCAGTTTTTAATACTAAAGAGGGGTGAATGTCTGTGATCAGAATTGGAATCTGAATTATCAGTTATCTTTACAATAATTCAGAACTATCTCTTCATAAATGTCTTGAATAAAAACAAAGACCTTTTTACTACCTTTTCTAGCTCAGAGGATGCCTTAAAAAAAAAACAAAAAACAAAAAAAAAGCAGTGGTTATTCATGTTTTTTCTACATTGAAGTTTGTTTCTACTTCGTTTGCCTTATTCCATGTAGTTGAGCACAGTGATTATTTTCTGCTTCTCTTGACAGCAGTGAGAAAACTTCTCCTTCCTTTCCACAGTTGCAAATATTTTGGTTTGTTTTCCTAATCTATTTTTTAACTTTCTCCCTCAAACTTTTTTTTTTTAAATCAGATTTTTGACATTATTTAAACTAATAATTCACTAGCAGTTACTCTACTGCACACACATTCCACTCTATGGTATTTGATGTTTTCAGCTGTTGCTTTCTTGAAAGAACCTCAGCTCCTAATGTTGACTTCTTCCATCAGTATTTTTTTCTACAAGTTTTCCTTTCACTAACTGTGAAATATTAGCTGAAAAACATACTTATAGTTTGGAAAACCTAGTGTGCAAAATGGAAGTTGATGAATAGTGGAATGTTTGGGAGTTCTTGGTTGTGGTAAAAAAAAAAAAAAAAAAAAAAAAATTACTGTTTTTTGTTATGGCGTTTTCATCCATATCTTATAAAATATGTGTTTTATTTTTAATTTTGATTAAGTGAATGCTCGTGTTCTGCAAGATGTCACAGGTTTACTCTCTTAGAGATGGAATTAACTAGAAAATTTTGGATTTAAAAAGAATCAAATGAGAGAATGAGAGAGACACCTGAAATGTAAGTAAAATCTAGATGATAAAATATTTGCTCTTCTGCATTATAAATAAAAGAACTACGTGTGAACTGCTGCATCTCATAAATAGCAGGCATGTGGAAAGTAAGAAAAAAATATTGGCTAATGTGTAATAACAGTAAGTATTAGTATAATTGGGTGTGCTTTAGGTTAGATTTTGAGGTAAATCTTATAAGTCATATAATAGTCTTACAATTGCTTGCAGCAAATAAATTTGAGACTTGATAGAATGTGATGAAAATACACAAGAAAGCACTATTAATGCTTAGCAGATTTCATCTGATGTTGCTGTAGGTGACAATCTTTGAGTGTTAATGTGAAAAATGAGATTGTCAGAATAGTGTTTAGTAGAAATATTACAGGATTTCTCATTCTTCTTTGGTGCTTTTGAATTTGAGGGAATCATTAAATAAATCATTAAGGTTGGAGAAGACTACTAAGACCATGCAGTTCAACCATCTACCCATCGACACCATATCCACTAACTGTCTGCGCTCCTATATCAGTATTGAACACATTCAGTAGATAAATTGTCAGTATAATTTGCATTGTACAGCTAGTCAAAGGCTGTCAGTTTAAAAAAATAGTAAAATCATACAGTTATACAATTACTGAATTATTAAGGTTGGAAGAAATCTCTTAAGATCATCCTGTCCGACTGTCAACTCATCACCATGCCCAATAAACCACATTCATTAGAGACTCATCTACTCATTTCTTCAGCTTCTTGGTCAAGATATTTACTGCCCCACCTCCGTAGGTAACGCATTCTGATACATAAATTTCTTCTCTGCAGGAGTAGTTTTCTTAATATCCAAACTGACCCTCCTCTAGCACAGCTTGAGGTTGTTTCATCCAGTTGCTGTTACCTGGGAAAAGAGGCCAACCCCCACAACCTCATTCCAGGGAGTTGTGGAGAGCAGTAGGGTCTCCCTGAGCTTGTTTTCCAGACAAAACAATCCCAGGTCCCTCAGCTGCTCCCATAAGCGTTGTGCTACAGACCCATCAGCAGCTCCATTGCCCTTCTCTGCACGTGCTCCAGGGCCTCAATGTTTTCATGTAGTGAAGGGCCTAGAACGCAGAACTCGAGGTGCAGCCTCATCAGGGCTGGGTACAGAGAAATAATCCCCCCTGCTCCTGCTGGCTGTGCTATTGCTAATAAAAGCCAGAATGCGATGGTCCTTCTCAGCCACCTGGGCACACTGCTTACTCACAGCAGCTAACACTGCTAGATGGTCTGCACAGCTTGGCAGACACTGCCCCAGGCCTGTAGTGATGCCAGGGCTGGTTGTGACCACTGCAGAATCCGGTGTTTGGTCTTGTTGAAATTCATACGATTGGCTTCAGCGCATCGATCCAGCCTATCCAGATCCCTTTGTAGAGTTGTCCTATTCTTAGGCAGATCAGTGCTTCCCAACTTGGTGTCATCTCCAAACTTGCTGAGGATGCACTCAATCCTTTTCTCAGGATCATCAATAAAGACAAAAAAGAGCTGGCCTCAGCACTGAGCCTTGGGGAACACCACTCGTGGTGGTCAGCAGTTGGATTTAGCTCCGTTCACCACTGCTCTCTGAGCCCAGCTGTCCAATGAGTTCTTTACCTGGTGAAGAGTGTAACTATCCAAGTCATGAGCTGCCAACTTCTCCAGGAGAGTACTGTGGGTGACAGAGTCAAAGGCTTTGCTGAAGTCTAGATTGGTTACATTCACAGCCTTTCCTCGTGCACTGGGTGGAAAGATGAGTTGATGGCTGTCCCCTCTGTATTAAATAGTGGTTTATTTCAGGGAACTCTTAAATATAATTATTTAAGGAGTGAGTTGTCTCCTAAATGCCTCGATAAAGTGGAGGACAGTGTAATTAAAGTGTTTTCTTTTCTGGAGCTGGCAGTATAGACCTGACTTAAACATCACTCAACAGTGTATATTGAAATTGGAGTCAGATTCTACATTGAATCTAGCTGTAGGCGAATGACTTAGCAAAACAAAACATGCTGGCAAGGTCAGACATACTCAACACTGTATGCTCTGCCAAAAAAACAAATTGCATGCTTTGGTAAGTAGAAACTAAGCGAAGTGAAGACCTTAACTTACTACTCGAATAAAGGAAGACTTTAAATCGTCTTCCATCTTATAAAGATCAGAAATAACTGGTATTAAATTAAAATGAATTTACAATAATGTAACTTCTTTAAAACAATTTCTTATGAGTCTGTAACAGAGGTGTGTGATCTCTCCCTCCTGCCATTTCTGTGTGCAGTCTATCAGCCAGCACCAATGTGTGTTAAATGATACTAGCACTTAGTTCACTGGTACCTAGTGAAGTTCTGTGATAAAGTGCTGTCCTCTTTGCTTGTTTATTCTGTATGAAATGTTTATGTTAAGACTATGTTATGTTTAGTAGTAAATCTAGTATTCAGTACATCTGACTAATATTTAGCTGGGAAGCGATTTCAAAGTGTTGCTTAAAATATATGTGTTTCTTAGAGAACAGCTTCATCTTAAACAGCAGAAAATATTTTTGACTTTAAGTACTTTTTTATTGTGTGGTGTTCAGGTGCTGAGAGCTGTCTTCAGTGAACTGAGCGTGCCAGACTAATCATGTGTCTTTTTTTCATAAGGGAAATGTTTGTGGTTTTTTTGTGAACAGCTAAATCATAATTTTTACTTTAATTAGGAATATTTTTCCAATGTTTACCGAAATATGTATTTGCATATATTTCATGCAATGTTTATTACTGTTTTTTTTACTGATATGATTCTTTAATCATTTAGTTTAGTGAGTCATTTCAATCAACTCATCATTACTTAAATCACTGCAGAAGAAACTGCCTGCTCTAGGCTCGATGCAGTGTTTTTTGCAAAAACTGAGTCCAGTTCATAACTTACGAAACCTGATTTTATTAAACCATTCACATACAGTGTATGTTTTAAGGCTACGTTTACTTTATCTAGTTTAATACATTTGTATGCATAATTTTACATAATGTAAGGGATGTTTTAAAAACTTTCCTGAGTGGGAGCTGTCATTCATAGAATTATTGTTTGGGTTGAACAAGATCCTTGGAGGAATGAGTAGCTCTGAATTCAAGTAACATTGGTTAGGAGTATAAGATGCTCTTGCATTTTGAAATAAGATTGGTATTTTTCATGTGATCGAATAAAGTGAAATATTTTGTAATATTGTAACTTTTAGGATCTTATGTGTAGATTTTGATGGAAAAAAACTCTTAAGAGGGAAAGGCTGTCAGAAATGGGTAGGCAGAAGGCTTTTCTTCAGCTCTTCATTGGCAGCGTAACTTTTAGTGAGTTGAAAACCCACCAGTGTCTCAGTGTTGGAGACACTGGATTGAAATGGCAGAATATTGTGAGGCGAACAATTTGTAGTCGGAAGTATCCCATGTACTTTTATTTTTGAGTGTCTAATCAGTGATGTTAACCATTTTAGTAGTTTGTATTTAAAATATAGATGGCTTTGCATAAATGATCTTGTGTGAGGATTGAGAAAGATTACACCAAAATTACTTAGGCTTCCTGTAGAGACCAATAGAATTTTTTTTGAAAAACTAGACAGAATTTAATAAAAGAAAAAGAAACTTTTGAAGAAAGTAATGACTTACACTGAGGTTGAGAAATGCCTTACACAATTTGTCTACTATAAAGTCTGTAAGAGAGTTGACTTCATTGAAAACAGATAAGTATGAACATTTGTGTGAATCATATTTTGTTTTATATGTAGAACTCAGTTAACTGTTACTATTTCTTAATGCTCAAACCTGAGTTGATGGGGTATTTTTTATAAGGTATTGTTTTGTTGCCGTGCCTTACTGCTTTGGTGACCATTCCTTAGCTGAAAGGTGAGTAGTTCTATGTGAATTGTGAAGCTTCTGGCCACTGATACTTGAAGAAAACTGTATGAACTACATTCTTGGTATTTATGTATATATCTGGTATGGTCTCCTCTATTTCATCTGAACTATCTGTTCAAAACTGTTAATTTCATGGTTTCATAGAGTGCTTAAGAACATACTAATATCATTAAAAACCTGAAAATTATCTTGACAATTTTCTATATGCTTAAGACTACTATCGGTGGTGATGAGGGTGCAAGAACATGGTATGTGATAACGGTGCAGTGCTCAAGAAATATCAATTGTAGTATTTGAAGCAGGGGGAACCTGTACTGTATTACATACATAATATATATGCAATTTGAAAACACTTTTCAATTTTTTTTTGTATATTTGATTTCTACAGCTAACATTAGGAGTTGAAAATGTGAGGAAATAAAAATTTTTAATGCTCGCACCTGGAGTGATTAGTAAGCATAGTGCTATTGTTAGTTACCATCATAGGTTTTTCTGAAAGCAAAATACTTGGATGAATCAGACCCTTTAGATTTATTTGTATTAGTGAATTGTGAAATATCTTGTGAAAGTCATGCAACAGGATGGGAAGTCTTTTGACTTGTAGGAAGAATTATAATTTGAAAATAGGATTATTCATTGTTTGCGTCCTTTCTTTTTTTGAAAAAGGAGCTTCTCAAATTGTTATTCATTACTACTCATCTGTTGCCTTAGAGCTTTTTTTTTTTTTTTTGTCTCCCCTGTAACTGCATGTCATCATTTTTTCTTGTTCTCTTGCAGTTTAAGTTGTTTTTCCAGGTACCGGTTGACTTCGGAGCTTCTTAACAGCTTGCCTGTGTATTTCACTAGGAAAAATACTCTCGCTGCTGAATTTTACCTCCCTCTAATGGATGGTTAGGGGTGACTTCAGGGAGGGCCTGAAGCAGGCTGCTGCTCAACAGAACAGTGGGTAGTCGCATAGTGAGGAAGAGAAGCCCTTAAAAGGCAACCTGATTACCGTTATGTTCAACCGTATCAGCCAGCAACAGTTCAGCTGCTCTATCAGAACTGTCTGCTGATATTCCTTTCTATGCAGTGTTTCAAATAAATGATGTGGAATAGTCAGTTAGATTTACCTTTTTTTTTTATCTTTTTTTCATACTGCAAAAATTTGTTAGTTCACAATTTTTGTGGGGTAGGATTGTATCTGGATTCCTTTGAGTAAAAGCTGTAGTAAGTTAAGTAGAAGTTTTAATATTTAATATGTCAAGCATTTAATCACTTTCATGATACATGCTGTCAGTTAACATTGAGTATTTCTTGATAGGGGATTTACTTTAAATGCTTTAAATTTGTGTTAGCTGTATAATTCATGTCCCCGTTATGAAAATGCACAAGAATACTACAAATTGTAAGTGTAAAACAATAGGAATAATACTTCTTTGAAGTACATAGATCAGCAGATAGAGATTCTAAGTTCATGGTTCTGAAGTCTACACCAGAAACATTTTTATATAGTAGAAATTCATTGCTAAAGCTGCAAAATGATAAATAACTTTATTGTAATCACATTAACAACAGACTTAAATACAAAACAAAATGAAATATGGGTATCAGTCCTACCCTTCCTCCTTCTTCTGTTTTACTGACGGGTAACTAAAGACTTGTAGAATTTCAAGCTGAGAAAAAACAGTAGTTTATTGGGTTGAAGAAGTGTAGTATGATGTAGTAAGAAGTGTGTATTATGTAGTTTGCCTTCTGTCTTTCTCAGGAAAAAAAAAAAAACTGCTTATTTCTAGGAAGCAGTAATTCTGTAGCTTTGTATTTGAAAGTTCTCATCTAATTGACTCTGTATTTGGCTCTGCATTGTATGACACATTTCAAATTAGAAATAAGCAAAAAACCTTACAGCTTGCAAAGGCATCACTCCTGATTTGATATTGCAAGAGTTGGAAGCCTCCCGAATTAGATACGTGCAGTAATTCAAAATCCTGTGCATTTATTTGTAGCGGCTTATAGTTTTTAAAACTATGAAGAAGCCAAGTTTTTATTCACAAGTGGACATCTAGGCATGCTTTTATGTATGCATGGTTTGATTCACAGAAACCTTAGCCATGTTATCTTTCTACTATGCTGGGTGAGGGATTGATAGGATGGAATACGCTTCTTTGTTTCTCAGAGCTGAAGTGTAGTAGTAGGCTCATATCAATAAGACTGTATGCTCATTTTGCAACTACATAGATTCATCTAAATTGAACTGATGATGATATATTAAAATGTTGGTTAACATTACTCTGAAAGATCTGACAAAATAGTTGCACGTTCTTCTGTAACAGAATTGTAATGTGGGTTCTAGAGTCAGAAGAAATCTTGTTCATCAACCAGTCTTTGTAGCAGGGCCTGGAAACCTGGCTTTGTCTTTCAGTTATAAGGCCTTATTTTCTTCATCACCACATTAAGCCTTATTCCTTTCAAAATCGTCTAGTCATATTAAAATTGCTATGATGAATGCATTTTGAAATCACAAATACTCAGTTAAAATAGCTTTTAGCAAGCTGGCTCAATTGCTTAGGATAATAAAGCTATTTACAGAGTGTCTGAACTTGTAAATCCTAAGAGGAATGATTTTCAGAATCAGGTAAATTTTTTGTATTTGTTCTCAAGATGCATGTGTCTACACTTGAGGGCAGAATATATTTTAATGTTTCTTCCAGAACATTCATGAGAATATATTTCTTTGGTGTAAGTTTCATTGTTTTTCATGAACTGTGAATTTTCTACTTCATCTTTTTGATATGAACAGCGATACCAGCATCTCTTGCAATCTGTGATAGGTGAACTCTGTTTTCCTCAAAGTAATGATTTTTGCATGTTGTTTCACAGCAGGACATGGTCCATGATCAGTAGTGTCAGAACTTCTTAAATGTTGGATGGCTGAGCATCGATTGAATCAGAATCAATTTCACTTATTTCTCTGTTTAGTTTAAATGCATGTTATACTGTTTACACTGATACTACGTTTTTGTGCTGGTTTCTGAACTCAGACAAAAAAGTTGTACCATAGCTTAGTTAAGTTAAAACTATTTGAGCAAAGTAGAACTGGCAGGTTGAATTTGCTTATCATAATGTAACGCATCAGACCTTGCTTTCCACTAAAACCATTGGTTTAAGCTGTAAAGACAGATTTAATTGTATTATTGAACGATGGCCTTTAGACAACAATGTAATAAGACCTTCATTGACAATTTATACTAGTTAATGAGGAACATTGGCCTAAGTTGGAGTCATTTGCAGTTGATTATTTAACTTTTTGGGAACTGAAGATTGCATCTAATAAGTGAAACTTGTTTTATAAGACTAAAGGTTAAATATCACAATTATTCTGTATTGTGAAGATGAACTTCTACATTTGATTTTATACAAGTAGAGGAATATATTTAACTTTGTCCCATGTACATTTTCGTAATTAATGGAAACTGTAAAACCTTGACATTTTTCATTTTCATTGAATAAATGGGAATGTTTTCAATTCTAATAATGATAGGTTGATCATGAAAATTATGTTTACTTACAGAGAGAACAGGAAATGAGAATGGGTGATATGGGTCCTCGTGGAGCAATTAACATGGGAGGTAGGGATCTGAAGGAAAAAGGCTTCTATAATGTAAAATTTCTTTTTCTTTGGGACTGTACATGTTACTCAAGTGTAATTCATCAGTGGCAACTACTGGTAAAATGGAGTAAACAGAATTGGGAAATAGGAAACAAAAATATGATTTCCTTACAAACAGCTTTTTTATTTCCAGTTAATGTGTTTTAAATACCCATGGGAGAAAAAAGCTGTGTGCGAGATGAGAGAAGCCAACAGGCAAGGAAAGATAATACTCCAGAAATTATGCAATGCAAGACAGGAATTTTCTGTTTCAAAAGTCTTTGGTGCTCTTCTAGAGGGATCAGAACAATTGGAACTGTAACTGCGCAGTGAAATGATTCCGTACTTAAGTAGGTCAGTTCTTGACAAAAGTTTAGTAAATAATTGTGCTCTACAAATTTATTGTGAATCTGTATTTGCAAGTAATTCTCCGTTTACTTTTGTGACTTAAACTGTTGTCACTGCTAATTTACAAGAGTATTGGCTTAAGAATTAGTATTTGCCTTGTACGCTCAGACTTGAAACAGCTTGGAATATTACTCAGCCAGAATATCTGCTTTTAAACAAGACTGAAATATAGAATATTTCTTTTAGGAAGCTTCTTGACTAACATTAACTTAAAATGATAAACTTAAGTGTTTTTTTCTGTATTTCTATATTAAATTTGAAAGCATATACAAAACTTACTAAATGCTGTGGTTTAATTCAGAGTAATGTGAATTGGTTAATGGATGAATGTACTTGCTCAGTCTCCATTTTAGAATACATTATTCACCACTTGCATTCACTGAAACATTTATAACTGCAAAATGGAATCCGACTTATTCATTTGCAGAAGATGAACTTTAGAATTAATTCCAAAGGAAGACATTGTCAAGGTCAAGTTACTTTGAAGTAGTAACCTGAAGCATAAACTGATGACTTTTTAATTTTGTAGTTAAAATTTTGCTTATTGTTTTAGTGGAGTCTTGAAAATCTCAATTAAAGAGGCTTTGTGAGTATTGATATCGTGCACCTTGCCCACCAGCATTAGCAGTTTCCACAAGATATACTTTATATAAATAGATTTAAAATGTATATTTATAGCTGTAGCTTTCCACTTTGCAGGTTTTAATGTTTACCTATATCCATCATTGTCTTGCTTTGTAGGCTTTGTGCTATCATTGTACATTTTAAACTTGATTTAAAAAGAAAGAAAAAAATCTAGAAATAAGTGTGTGGTTTCAAAATAAGCTATTGTAACAGCTAACCCCAGTTTTAGAAAGGGAAAAGTATTCTGAATAGGTAAAATTAGTGCTTCTCTCCACAGTATCTGAATTTTAGGTTAACTCCTGATAGAGATTTTTTTTTTTTTCCCCTGGCCATGAACAACATTACCACTACTCAAAATAACTCAAAAATCCCAAGAACCTCGAAAGAAATTAATGAGAAAAGGGGAAAAAAACAGAACTTAAACCTTTAAATAGTAGACTTTTATTACTGATGCTATCATAGTTTTTCACAACATTTCTACTGGAATTGTAATTTTTAACTGGCTTTTACATGTGCCACGTGTGACTTTTCATGATACGGGGAGCTGAAGTATCTTCAGTAATGGGAAGCCTACATGACAGCAGTATTTTAAAGCTAGACACCTCTGAAATGGATTTAACTAGTGATAGACTGACATTTGCAGAACCAATCATTTTTATATCATGTTTAGCAAGCACATTCTGAGAGATTCCATAACACCACATCATAGCACTTAACTGTAACTCTAATGCTAGAGGTAGCTAATAAATATTCTCCTAAGCTGGGAAAAACTGATTTCAGGAACTACCTCTGTATTGATGAGAGTTATTGATTTATTGCCTGTTGTGCCAGACCTTGGCATGTATGTTTTGGACTCATAAAATATATTTTTTCAGCCCTGCTCAGAGATGTGCATTAGTCTCTGCTGTGGCATGAGCTCGATAGACTGCTTTCTGTCTATTCACTGGATGAAGTATAGAAACAAACTGCTAACATCAGTGTGCCTCTGGAAAGAATTAGGATTAAGTGATTGGCTCTTAAGATTTGTTAGAGAGCTTTCTGAGGTATAGATAAGAAGCTTTTGTGGCCTCTTACAGAAGCTGTGCAGGACTCCAGTTTATATTACGCTCCCCAGCTGCCTTCCTTCTATCATGGCTGGCTGAAATTGGCTTACTAGTACAGAGAGGCTTTCTGTCATGGGTTACTTTGGAGGAAGCATGTATGTGTTTGTATGGTAAAGAATCATAGCATCATTAAGGTTGGAAAAGACCACTAAGATCATCTATTCCAACTTTCAGCCAATCACCCATGCTCACTAAACCATGTCCCTCAGTGCCACATCTACGTGGTTCTTGAAAATCTCAGGGGGCAATGGCTATGTAGGATAAGAACTCACTACTGTTGAAGAATGACTGAACAGTATCTGCATGTGTGGCAGTCTGGCTGAGCTTAATGAGCATACTGGTAAGCAGGCCTTAACAGGTCACTGAGCATTGACTGCTTTGAGTTCTGCTACCAGCACTGAGCACTGCCATCATTGTAGTCATATAGGATATGATTAGCCTTTAAAAATAGAGGTTTGTCCTTATTTTGTCAATTTAAATACCTCCTTTTCCTTCCACATTTAATTCTTGAATGATTGACGTTGAAGAACAGTTTTATGAGATTTTCATCTATAATTTTCTCTTGGATTACAGCACAATCTTTTACTTGTGAAATGATAAGTTTGTGGGTTGATAAGAAGCATCCAAGTTACACATGCCTTTATTTTGGCTCCATGCTGTAATGCTTGGAGTGTCAGCACTAAGCTTAGGAAAATACTGCTTTTAAAAATACAGAGTTTTTCTCTCTTGCTTTTGATAACCTTCATATGTGCTGCTGCATTGTATTGCTGGGATTGTTTTTCCTAAGCAGCTTGCAGTTGCCTAAGTCTTTAAGTTTTAGCAACAGCATCTTGATGTGGTACTTCAGTGACTGCTGAGATGGGATGTGTGCTCAATACTGATAATAAATATGCAATTTTACATACACGCAGAAAATGAGTACTATATTTGCACTACATGAACTGCGTATGACGATGAACATGTATATTTCTAAAAGTATGAGAGTCGAGAGATTGATATGTTGGAATAAAAATGATGTATTTTAGTCTGGCAACATCTGAATTTCTTGACAGTTTTTTTTTTTTTTTTTTTTTTTTTTTTTTTCCCTCAAGTATTGCTAGGACTTGAAACATATGCTAGATTCCAAAGATATGTTTTCTTCCTTTGCAAAATTTTGGATGCAGGCTTCTGGTTGAATAGCGTGCGTTATTGTGGGGGGGAGAAAGTTGCATCACCATGAGTCTTAGAGTTGATGACATGTCATAATAGCAGATATAAAAGATTTATATAATCTGACCTTTTCTTTCTCATAACAAAAGCGAATGCTGGCAGAGTGGTGTTTTTGTAACTCAATGTTGTAGCTAAATAATCTCTTTGAAAGAAGTTCTTAAGCTATGTGAATCACAGTTTTGGAGAAATTTTCATCTGTAACTTTTAACACCAACAAAATTTTTTTTGTGTTTTTATTATAAAAATAATTTAGATGCTATATTTCTTTATGTTGTGTTACTGATAACTGATAACTCATTGTAAAGTTGAGTATCGTCATTGCTATTGCATTTATATGATGTTACATTATATTATTTTAACAGCTACAAGTAATGTTAATGCTGACAGAACAGTTTTTGCAAATCTGTATTTAATACAGTAATCCTTAAAGAGCCAAGTTGCCTAATAGGTGTCAATTACTGCAAAATCACTTGAGATTTTTTTCTAAATGTAGAGTGCATAGTGCATATATACATTATATGAACACTTCATGTTCTGCATGGAAACAGTACAGTTAAATTTAGCTGCAAAGTTTAGGCTTCTCAACTACAGAAGGCAGATGATGTAATACAAAATTAATCTGTTTAAAAGCAGATGATTGAGATAAATGTACAGTCCCAAAGAATACATATTTTTTTATATTTCACGTATTGGAAGTCTGGTACATTTGGGTTTTAAAATATTATAAATTGTTTGTTTATTTTGTAAAATTCAGATAGGACAGCTCTAAGTGTAGATTGTTTTGCATAGATGCGTTTAGCCCAGCACCTGCTGGTAACCAAGGCCCTCCTCCAATGATGGGTATGAATATGAACAACAGAGGAACTTTGCCTGGCCCTGCAATGGGTCCTGGTCCTTCCATGGGACCAGAAGGAGCTGCAAATATGGGAACACCAATGATGCCAGATAATGGAACAGTGGTAACGTATCACGAATTTAATTACTTTGAATAGCTGTCATATCTCATGACACATTTTTATTACCAAAGATATTTTCACACTGAATAAGACCCCGTTAAAAGTTTTGACTTTGTTAAAAGTAATTGATAGACTTGTTCACTGAAATACGTCGCAGAAAGAAAATATTTAGTATTAAAATAGAATTAGGAAAATTCCTCTTTCTTCAGGTGAGGAGGAAATTATTTGATCAGTAAGCAGACTTCTAAAATTGAGGTTAGATTGCACAGTATTTGTGGTAAAACCTGCATGTATAACCTGTCCTCAGAAACGATGATAAAGGGAAATCAGACGTGAAGAAGCATCCGTGTACTTGAGTAATCTGTAAAATTAGGCTTCTGCTGGTTTTTTTCTTTTGTAAAACAAGATTGCATTACCAGCTTTTTTTTTTTATAAATATTGGAAGCTGTGTATAGTGTGAAGATATCTTTGTGTAAACTACTCAGTTTTTTAATATGACCTTAGTATTTTCTACTTTCTTCCAAATGGTGTTGAAAGCATGAGTTTGACAGTAATCACTTGGAAAACAAATACGCCAACAGCTGCTAGGCATAACTGTCAGGTCAATGCAGGAAAGTAGAATTGCCCAGTTGCTGAAGGTACTGCGAGTATAGGACAGACATCTGGATTTCTTTTATCAAGAGCAGATATGCCATTGGGCTGCAATTAGAGCACTAGCTATTTTTGCTCTGGTCTTACAGCCAGTCACTTTTCCTAGCTGTAATGTCTTATGTAGAGAAACAACTCTATCATTTTAGGTCTCACGTTTACATACCTTTAAGTATTTTTCTGTAAATAGACACTTGAGATGTTCTAGTGGTGGTGTGTTATAAAGAAGTAGGAAGTACAGCAGTGATTCCATTTAATTTCATTGGAACACTGAAGCATTTGGTAGCTGTAGTTTTTGAATGCCTTCTAAACAGTATCAGTCTGTGACTGAGATATCCATACAATGAAGTTGTGAGAAAATCCTTTGTTCTTTAAAATGAGATTTTGAGTGCAAAACGTACGATGAGTCTGTTCTTTCCCAGTGAGAGGAGTTGATTGTGCTTCATATCGTATGACAGGCTCGTTTTATCAGTTCCATAACTTCTCACAAGGACGGGGGACAAGTGGCACTCTTCAAAGAATACTATTGCCAGAGATGCTTTTACTGGAAACTCCTGTGTTACTGACCAGTCACCTCTGGAACATTATTTTGTGGTTATATAGATGCTGAAAAGAGGTGTGAGGAAAAAAACTGGAGTTACCAATCATGTTGTCTATCTGAAATTGTTGTTTTTCTACAAGGTCATTCCAGTTATGAAAATATAGGGAATGGCTTTTACAGACTTTACAAGATACAGACTAAATATGAAGCAGTTAGTTTTCATTTTCTCCTGTTACTGAAGGACAAATTAGATGCCCTTTCATTTTGGACTTTAAAGGCTTTTAGTTGGGGTGACAGATGCCTACAGAAAGGTCCTTCTTGTGTTTTTGTTGGCATTGGAGAGACACTTCAAAGATTGTCTGAGCTCTGTCCCCTGAGGCACTGTGAGAGTTGTTTTCCATTTCTATGGAGAGAAACAGAGAATACGATTTATAGACCAGAAGAGTAATTTTCATTTTTTAGACTTTGAATTTTGTTAGGTAGAATTTTTTTCTTGTTCTACTGCTATCCTTTAAAATATCTTTGAACATAATGATTAAAGATAGCTTTTTCCCTTATACATTATTGTAGGTAGGTAATTAGTGTAGTTTTCTCTTTAGCTGGTTTGAGTTCTCCTTGTTAGAAAGAGTTGTTTTTTTGTCCAATAACGAAATGGTAAATATGACCATGAGTATGTGATAAGCATGTGTTGAAGTTCATATCCATTGCTACCAAGCTGTATTCATTTAAGATACTTTTCTAAACAAATTCCAAATAGTGCTGTAGATTTTAGGCTAATTTGGGACATTAGCAGATCTTTATGCAGCTGTTGAAATAATTTTTGATATATGATATATGAGCTTTCAAGTAATGCATATATATGCACAACCATGATCTAAATTCTATAAAATTTCTTTAATATAGATACTAGTACGTGTTTATCATTTAAGTGCCTTTGGAACTCTTGAGCCCTACTATTATTACTGGAGTTAGACTTTCGGAAGAATTATTCTGTTTCAGGCATATAAATAAAGTGGTAGTTATTAAAGCTCTTTTTGAGCTCTCAATCCCCGGGCAGTTGTATGGCTCACTGTTCAGAGGAATTTCTTCTGAAAGTGTAACTGTCCTCAGCGGCTGAAGAGTTATTTCAAAATCTGTTTTTACTATACATTTGTGCATTTAATGTTTGTCTTATGCTGAGGTAATGTTTTATATTTCATTATGTGGAATTCTCTTTTTAAACACTTGAATGGTGAACTATAAGTATTCAGATGCATGTTTTCTGTTTCAAGTCTTTATTGCTATAGCCAGATAAACCTAAGTACATAAAACTTTGTTAACGTTGGATAAGGAACTAAGGAACACATGGAACATTAACTGGATTTTCATCTTTTATTCATATTTCAGATTATAGTTTATTTTTGAATGAAGCAGTCTATGCATTTTATAACTAGTGTATTTGATTTGGGCTTTAAAAGTCCATTTAAAGATAACTAAGATTCATTACAAAAGGCTAACTCCAGGTCGTATGGTCTGAAATACACTTAAACTACAAATAGGTGGATATGTAAGTTCTAAGATGGCTTCACTATTAAAAGAATAAAACCGCAGTCTCTAGAAATAAATAATAAAAAAAAGTTGAACTTTTTCTAATTTAACAATGTTTCTGTGTCTAACTTCTTTGATAGAGAAGTGTTATGGTTAGTATGTGAGGCAAAAGAAGACTAGGGTATAAAATTACTGTTCACTCTCTTCTGTTACATAGAATATATTACTGCTTTGTCTTGAGCACCTGAGTTGGTCTTAATTAAAAACTTAAGAATTTACTCTACAAAGTTGGAGCATAACATTAGCAGTCTCTGATTTCCAATCCTTTTTGATAATAACTAATTGAATTGCTCCTTTCTTCCCTCTATGTGTGATCCCGATTCTGCTGGACTATCTGCTGAACTTCCTGACAACATCACTTGTGTAACTTACATCACTTTTGTTGTAACTTACATTTGGCATGTTCCAAATGGACTTGTTTTAGCATAATGAGAGATTCCCTCAAGGAGGTCCATCACAGATGGGCTCACCTCTGGTTAGTAGAACGGGCTCCGAAACTCCTCAGCCGCCCATGAGTGGTGTAGGTACCGTGAGTGGTGGACCTGGTGGCTTTGGTAGAGGAAACCCAGGGGGCAACTTTGAAGGACCTAACAAGCGTCGCAGATACTAAAACTTACTTCATTCCTTGCTGTTAAGAAATTCCAGTAAACATACGGTGATATGCCTTTATAATTTTAGCTGTTATCTGGAAACGGTTTTATTGTTACTGTAGTCTTTAAAACAGTTTCTTTTGTAAAACTTTTTTGTATTCAGTCATAGGCTTTGTAGTATAGAGCAGAAATTATGCAGATCATTATGTAAGGCAATGTGTTTGTGACTAGCAAAATACAGTGTGTGACTATGCTGTAAAACATGCGGTTATCTGATTACAATAAAATATACAATACACATGAAAGGATTTTGGGAATGTTATTACAAATACTGAGTGAGAATAATTTTATGCTTGGTTATAAGTGGCATCGTTTTCATTCTTAGTGTGTGTCGAAAATTCCGTTCTTAGTGAATCTGTTCAGCTTGAACTGCATGTAGCAGTGCGTACTATGAACAATTTACATTGCAACTGCTTAAGTTTGCTTCAACTTTTGAAGAGCATAAAGTTTTATACAAAGTGTTCTTATAAGGATACTGTGTCTTTTTATCTCAGCTTCCCTCTGCAAATTTAGTCTGACAGTGTTTGTCCTATCAATCACTGGAAAAATTTAACTTTGACAGAAAAATAACTTCTGGAAAAGAAACCTGTATGTTTTCTTTGTTCACGATGGAATGAATGAATTTATCTAAGAAACATTGTTGTGATATGTTCTAATGATTGTTAAAGTATCCTGGCATTGCAAGGGAAGGAAGCATTTGTGCAAGCTTATTTAAAACCTTTTGATGTATGATGTATCACTGTAGGTATACACCAGTACTTATTTCCCCCAGTGGTTGACATGAAACAAATCTGTTACAACAATTCACTGTTTAATTCGAAGACAAGTGTTCTCTGCTGGAATGATTGTTCACTCATAGGTAGAGGATTCATATGCTTCTAGAAGGACTGCACATTAGTATATGATTCTAAGATTCTTGACGTGGTTTTACTGAACAATGAATGTGGAAAACACTCATTTTCAACATTTCAGGCTAGCTTTGCTGATCAGGTCTTAAGATGGAACTAATGATAAAACTGCTAGGACGCTTACTGTATTCAAACTTCATCAGTCATGGAAGGTGATGGAAAAGGCCTATTGGTTCTATTCCTGTAATGGCAAGAAAACTGAGATGTTTTTGATTACTATTGCTTTTTTTTTTTCCTGTGAAAGTATTAGTGTTCTGTTTTTATCTGTTCGCTTCATGTTTTCACAAGTAGAAAAGATGAATATTATTTGCATGAATAGTGGTATTAAATTGATTCAAAACTAATTTGAGGTAATGTTCTCTAATTATATAAGGATGATATGTATGTCGCTCAAAGCATGGGATGCAAGCAGCAGAGAGCATGCATGTGTTATGTTCTAATATAGCACTGATGGTCTTGGTAAACTGTGAATAAATAGTAGTGGGAAAGATGCATTACTGACATCTTGGAAGCACACTGTTTAGATTGTCAATGTTGTATGGCCAAAGATAGAGATTGTTTTCATGGAATTTAAATATTACCATGTACATTAGATACTCACTTGTGGTATTACTAAGCATTTTCCTCTCAGTCATCTCTACTGTTGTCTTTTTTTCTGCTCTCATTTAGATGCATGCCACATCTTTATAGTTTGTACTGCAATAGCAAGATAGATTCAAATTCTGAAATACTGTTCCCTCCTTGATGCGTATCATATTATAGTGCTCATTCTTTACAAACAAACAAAAACCGTATAACCAGTTTTAATAAGTATACTGTTCCTAAAACTGAACGTTTGGGAAAGCTGCTACTATTCATTAGGTGTGAACAAGTATTCGTAGCAAATCCTTAAGCTTCTTACTTCCATGTTCTGCATTCAGTTGAAAATACAGTTTACTAGTGTGTATAAGTATTAGATTCCTTATGTCCCATCTCAATGGGCCTTGTTTTGAACACAACACTTTTAATGGGGGTTGAGAAAGATAGTATTGGTCTGAGTTATTTTGTAATTCTAATCTGCAAAACCATAAAGGGAGACTTGGTTTAAATAAGGTAACACGTACCATGTTTGTGAGTTCTGTTTTTTTTTTTTTTTTTTTTTTCCCAAAGAAGAAAACAGTCATTCAGAACTTTTAACCGACTCCTATGTATTTCATGTATATAAACCACCATCTCTGTAGTGTCTGAACATGTTTCAGGAGCCCAGTAAGCATACCAATACTGCAAAGTGGTTCATAATTTCCTAGCCAGCCACAGACTATTTTAAGTGCGTGTACTTGTGCTGCATTTTTTTTGTTTGCAAGCCGAGATAATTTGAAGATTACTGTAGGTTTAAATTGATATTGGTGGTTTTCATTTTATAGTTGAGAGCCATTGTCAGTGTAAAACTGTGGTCCTTGGATGACTGCTGCATGCTAGCAGTGAGTTTGTCTGCTGCCCTTATTGCAGAAAACCATCTAATCCAGGAACCAAGCCATTAAGTCCTGAAGAAATACAGAAATGCTAAATATGGATATTATCGTATCACACAGAATGGCCAGGGTTGGAAGGGACCTCAAGGATCATGAATCTCCAACCCCCCTGCCACATGCAGGGCCACCATCCTCCACATTTAATACTAGACCAGGCTGCCCAGGGCCCCATCCAACCTGGCCTTGAACACTTCCAGGGACGAGGCATCCACAACCTCTCTGGGCAGCCTATTGCAGCACCTCACCACTCTCTCTGTAAAGAACTTCCCCCTGACATCCAACCTAAATCTCCCCTCCCTCAACTTAGAACCATTTCCCCTTGTCCTGCAGCTATCAACCCTTTCAAAGAGTTGATTCCCCTCCTGTTTGTAGGCTCCCTTTAGGTACTGAAAGGCTGCAATGAGGTCACCTCACAGCCTTCTTTTCTCCAGGCTGAACAAGCCCTGCTCCCTCAGCCTGTCTTAGTAGGGGAGGTGCTCCAGTCCCTGATCATCTTTGTGGCTTTCCTTTGGACCCTCTGGATTTAATGAATTCCATCTGTAGCTAATGACAGGCTGCCCTGTCTCTAAGATAAGTTTTCTTAGCATTACCTGGCCATAGAATCAACATGATTGTATACTGCTCAGCAGTAAAGGCAGTGTTTTTCATTTTGCCATATGTGGTAGTGAATGTAGCTGTACAAGGAACATATAATTTCCTTAGAAATTACAGAATTAGAATTTTTTTTTGCTTGAAGATAATGGCCATGTGCTCAAAATGATTCATCAAGATTAAAAGGAGTTCATCAGTTCTTCTGTGCACAGATGTGCTTGGATTTTGAACTCCTTGGTATGTTAGACTGGAAACAACAGTGAGGTTCTGTCTGCTGTGATCTGTGACAGTGCAGATAAGCTTGGAAGGTGTGTGAGACTGTTAAGAAGATCGTTTCTTTTCTTTGTATTTGAGTTCTTATGTTATGTATGAATTCAGTGTAAAATGTGGTATGAGATATAATTTCAGTACAAGCAGGCAGTAAAGCTTTAATATTCCATATAAGTAAAACCAAACAAAACCAATAATGCAGTTTCTCATAGAACACTACAGTGTATTCTATTTTTATTGGAACAAATGGAACACATTTGGGAATAATGAAAATCACTCTATGCTTGTTTATTAGCTTGTCATCCATGAGCTCTTGGTGTTTACAGTGTGACAGCAGTAGGTGGCTGCCCAGATTGGGGAAAAAAAAATTATTCCTGGTTAAATGTTGACAAATAAACATTCAGAGTACTCTGACATGGGTCAGTGCATTTTTCCTCTCTAAATATTATGTGGGCAATTGATTTAAAATATTTGAGAAAAGCTTCTCTTGAATACTCTTTAGAATATAGTTAAGAATTCTTTTGGTTTTGGTTTTATTTTCTTTGCTAGTGGGTGTGGGCATTCATTGCTGGGATGAAAGGAAAGCAGTGAGAGCTACTGAAACACTGTGAAAAGCTGTAACTGCAGTTCAGAGCATTTTCAAATGGTCCAGCTTGTTAATTGCATTTGCGTTTATTGCCATGGTCACTTAAAGAACAACAAAAAACTTGATTTGTTCATAGTTCTTCATTCCAATGTGCTCATTAGGTAGAGCACATGGATACCTTGGGAAACTCAGTGGTGTTTCATATACTTGAACTACATTTATTTTGTAAAAAAAAAAAACATTAAAATTACTGTGAATTATCTAACTATTCTTTATTGCGCACTCCTGTATTCTTTGCAGTTGAATCTAAAGGCACAGTAGAGTGAGGACCCTCATTAGGACAGAGGTTGTAACAAACAACAAGGATACAATGGAAACTAAATATTGCATGGACTTAATTTTAACCATTATCTAATAGAAGTTTATAGCTTCTCATTGAATGGTGTTCTGATCTGAAGTATATTCTCATATTTTCAAATTTATACCAAGCTAATTTTTCCTTTGTTTTTTTCTTTGTCACTTTAAAAATAGAATAGTAATTAGTGATTCTTTTAATAAAAGTACTACATTGAAGATATACGAACTTATACGAAGTGCTGATTATTAACCATTACAGTCTGCCTGTAGATAACTGCTCAGTAATGCTGAAGTAACTGACCCTAAGAGACATTCTCATGTTATTTAAAAAAATAAAAAATGAAATCCACGCAGCAACATTACATGTTTTTGGTTTAGATATTCAGCAAAGAAATAGTGTGCTCTGATGCTGTGAGGCTCAATTTTTTTTTTTTTTTAAGTTGTGACAACTGATTTATTGGCATACATCTTAATAAACATTTTTAACAAGTTACATGACAATTCCTTCTCATTTAAGATGACAGGTATTAATATACAGCAAGAGAGCTGATGAAATAGAAGGGAAGGCCAAGTGGTGACTAATGAAGTCGCTTTACATTGAGCCATAGGGGTGAGTGGATTCTGAGTCCCATTCCTGAGGTTTGGAATGGTGCGTTTCCATACATCCCCTTACACAGTCTGCAGCCGTGATGTCTTGTTAGCTCATGCCTCACACCAAGACTGTGGACTTGAGATAGCATTTGAAATAAGTGTTATTTCATTGTGTCCTTAAGTGCTCTGAATTTATTAATTTGGTCGCTCTGCTGCCAAAAAAAGTCTTGGGATTTGGTGCTTTCTTTGGTGCGTTGGCTTCTGGCACAAAGCGGTATCACTCCCAGCTTCCAGATCTGTCATAGTGAGGAGGCAGTGAGTGTGGCTTTTGGAAATCAGGAGCTTGACATTGCTCTGTTAAATTATTGGTTTATATGAGACCCCAAAGCATTTGTTCTCATTAAAATCAATTTGATGAAGCATGAGAACTTGATAGCAGGAGCGATTAAGAACATTTAATGCTGAGTCATACATAACTTTTCCTGTAGGATTGGCAGTTTGTTGCACTTTGGAATATGCTGTAAAATAGACATAGGTTGTCTTCCACTTTGGCCTTCCTCTGCTTGAAGAAATCTGTTGTGTTGTTTGTTTCCTGTAGAACCTTTTGAAAATCGTAGTTGAAGGCATTTCAGGTTTGTTTTCATAGTCATCTGCAAAATACTGGCATTAATTAAAAAAAAAATAAAGTTATCTGACTAAGCGTAATTGTAGGATAGACAAAATAAACTGTTAATTTTTTGTGAAACAATGTTTTTGTTTTTAAAGCATGTGAAAGCCAGCCTTGTGCGTGTTTATTCTCAGTGGGATAGATTTAATGGGTCTTTTCCATCTTGAACTTCCTTAAACTGTGTTTAATATAATTGAAGTTTGGTGTTTATTTGAATGACTTCGTTCTGATTTCCAAAATTGGTAATAGGTGGGTTTCTTCAGAAAAGTAATAAAGGACAGGTCATCGGAGGAAACATTCGGAACAGTTTTAAGTTTAACGATGAATAGAGGTTATGTAAGTGAATAGAGGTAAAATCATTTTTAAAGCTTTTCACAATTGCTTTTATATGCAAACCACAGTATCAGAAAAACAGCTCTGTAAATGTGAGTAAACACTTGCTGATTTGTGTGTAATGCCTGAAATAGGAGACAAAATGCTTACAGTAAGGAATGAGATTCGAAAGGAATTTAGCTGTGTTATTGCATACAAGTGTTGGTAAGATTTTCCGCTTTGTGTTAGAAACTGGTTTGTCTACAGCTCTGTTGTTTGTAGTTTCTCTGGCGTGCTTTTATGTCTCATTTCTCTAGAGTAAAGCATAGCTGTATAATATGATGGAATTTACATGCTAAATGTATGTGGGGCTTGGAAGAAGCGCAGTCAGAATAAAGATGTCATTCTTGCCATTGGTTTCTCAGTTTAAAAAAAAAAAATCACACAAATCTGAACAGGAGTAAATGTGAAGTCTTGTATGTAAATGGAAAATGGGGTGGGGGAATAAAGAAACATTAAAAACGGGAGAATTGTGGTTTAATTCTATGTCTACACAAGATGTACAAAAGTAACTTGGATCCTTGTTTTCTGTGAAACCCACAAAATCATTTTTAACAGGAAGGACAGAAATTACATTAATTGCTTGGATGTTTTTAAACTAGAAACTAAGTCTTTTGCCAATGAAAATCAGAACTGGAATGAACAGATAATTGGATTCTTCTTAAGGTTCATGAGTTGTAGGAAGGTCATTGCAATTGGATACATTTCTTCTGTGCTACTCTTTAGAAGAGCTTCAGTAGGACGTGAATTTTGTGACTGGTTACAGTAGCTAGATACAATGTACAAGCCTCACATTTCTCTCTTCTCCAACCAGTGAAAATCCAAACTTTAGCTTGTGTATCATTGCCAGATAAGCAGCAAGCAGAAAGTATGAAGGAAAGTAAAATAGTATTTACTGTGAAATGTGGCATAGGGCAAGGATATTTTCATTAGATTCTTTTATTTTTATTTCATTGTAATCATTCATTTACGCGGAAGAGAAAGTAATTTTATTCTCAGTGAATACTTGAAAAGAAGAAAACCCAATGGTTTTCCCTCTTCAGATGACCATATATACTTAAGCAAGGTGGAAAGAGGAAATGTAATTAATCTCGAAAGATGCAGAAACCACAGACATTATATTATTTTTGCAGCTGATTGCTCTTGGTGTCACTGACATTCTAATATGCTTTTTTTTTTTTTAAGCTCCAGTATTATAGATACTGCTTTGCCTTCATTATTTATTGTAAAAGGATTTATTCTGCAGTGCTGTTGCTAAGCTTAAAATATTTGTTCTGGCATAAAATTGCAGAAAGAAGAGCATGTAAACCAGGTACTGTGATATTGGAGAACATAATTACTCTGAACTCACAATTAATCTTTTTTTTTGGTCTTTTAAGCTGCTTACAGATGTTTTAAATGTTTGTATGAGAAATCTTGAACAAATTTGAAGTCTTTATGTACATATAAAAGAATAAATACATTGCTGCAGATAGGAAGAGCCGTTTGCTACTTGCCTGGCTTGTGCCACCCTTACATCTCTGTGCCCATGCTCACTGCTCTGAGAGGGTAAGGGAGCCTCATAAATGTTACTGATTGGGCTCATTACATGGTAAAGGAAGGAGGAACTATGAGGGGGCAGTGAGACAGGACGATATGACTGTGGACTTGGGTTAGTTTGTGCTGTATCTACATACTACAAAGAGAATGTAATTTTATGTATGTTCTCATCAAGTGAAACTGCATACCTATTCAGTAATTCAGTGCTGTGATACTTTGAGGAATAACTTAGCTTAGAAACAGGTGAGAAATGTATTTCAAGACTCAGATCTCTGAATAATACTGTTTCATTTTGCATTGTTAAATACTTGACCTAGGAGGGCAAGTATTCAGAAGAATGAGGAATTGGTTTACTGCTAAAATGTTGGGCCAAACTCTGTATGAGCTTAGCCTGTCCACCTTCTGTGGTTTTTATGGTTGTATGCAACACAATAAAACATGGACAATAGCATTCTTTGTGCTTTCTCCAAGAAAGATAATACATACAGTTGCTTTATGGAGGCAAACTTATTCATAAGTATTTTTTCTTTGAAGAAAACTTGAATTGCAGTTACAAATATGGGACCTTCTTCATTCTTTGATACAATAGCACTGCATTGTTTCAGATATTCTTGTAAGCACTTCTAAGGGGCGGAGCATATGAAAGGTAAGCTGCATCTCCAGTTTTAAGCAACTTTGAATCAAAACCTTTTCCAGAAAGCACAGAAGGAAAAGTGTAACAATGAAATGGTAGCTCCTCTTCTGCTTTGTTCCAGCCTGGAGCATTGTGCTTCTAGGACTCACAGCATTGTGCTGCTGGTAGGTCCACATCTGAAAGTTTGAAAACCAGAGCTGTACCAAACAATACAGAAGTTGTTTCTGACGTAGCATGTGACAAATACAGTGATTGCATTTCAAAAATGGAAAGTTCAGAATTTTGAAATAAAATCTATAGAATGATTGTCATATGTTAAATGCCTGGTCTATAAATGAAAATTGTCAACTTGGCAGTTGAAATTAGAGCTGCTTAGTAAATGTGCTGGTTGACTGTTGCCATGTTATGCTTTGTTCATAGTTTTTGCAATACCATTTAATGCATGTTCAGTTTTGTTAATTCTTGCATCACACTTGTGTACAATCTCACCTTGTATTCACTGTGCTGAATGCAGAAATGCAGGAGGTGAGAACTAGAGCGTTTGTTTACTCTTGTGTAACTGTTGTTTAGAAGTGTTTTTCCTTGCTAAGCTTGCTTTATTTTGTGTTCACTTTGCTTGTTCTGTGCAAAATACGCTTTTCCTGTTGCATGTGGGGAAAAAGTATCAAGTCATTTAAGTGTGTTTATTAGGAGAGTGAACTGAAATTCTGAGGGTGCTTCTTACTGTTTTTAAAATGGCAGCTTAGAATAAAATTATTTGGAATACTTTTCTGCATGTCTACACGTGATTTTTTTCTTGCTTAGGGACTATTTCAGTATTAATGTTAATAATAAGAAGGCTGAATTTGCATATATCTTTTTAATCATAAGCACACATGCAATACACTAATGGAATCACAAGTGACTTGATGTTTGCTCTGAACAGTGCTGTAACTTCTTGAGTTATACTAAATGTAACAAAAATAGTTCCAGCATTTTTAAATTGAAACATCAAAAAATTGTACTTGAGAGTACAACTGTCCACTGTGGGGAAAAACAGTACAAACTTGTGGAGAAATTATCTTATTTGAGTTGTGTTTTGTTACTGGCCTGCATTTTTTCTCTTTGCACAGAACTGTTTGTTATAAAGACTTAAGAAAAATACCGTTTGCCTTATTTTATTTTGTCTCAGTCATTAGGATTAACTCACTGTAGTGGCATCTGGAAAATAGAATTGGTTGGATCAGGCACATGTGCCTGAGCGTAGATGAAGCCATATGGTATGAATATCATAAATAGGATAATAGAAATGATGGTAGTTACTGAAGAGTGCTGCTGTGTTTTACTTTTAGGTTGGATAAAAATTGGTCTTAAGCATTAGTCCTACTATACCTTTGAAATAAAGCCATGTATCTTGTAGTTAACCATAAAAGGGAATTTTTTAGGTGTCTGACATGGTTGGGAAATAAACACTGATTAAAACAAACGCTTACAATGGTGGTGCTCCATTTGCACTTCTCCTTTATTGCTGTAGTCACAGAAGTGCTCACAGGTTTGAAAGTGTTCATCTGTAGGTGTTTTTAGGAGAAAGTATGGGATTCTTTCAATGTGTGCTGCTTAATTATTGTGGCCTTAAACTGGGAAAACTCGTAATGCAGAAAATTCTTAGTATTACTTCAAAAAATAAAAAAATTAGTGATCTTAAACTACAGTGTCAAGGCAAGCTAATGGTTTGTTTTTCAAGAAGGTGAGAAAATGTTTGTCTTTTTTACTAGAGATTGTAAATGTTTGTGAAGTGTTAGAGCTCTGAGTCTTCCACTGGTCTGACACGAGGACATTAAGGAGCCCAAATCTTTGGTTACTTTTGTGATAATTTTGTGGGTTTTTTTCCCTGCTGCAATCCACAGAGCACTAGAAGAAGGGATGTGTAATGTACTAACTTCAGCATCAAGCTGAGCCATGCATCTTTGAAGGCTGTCACCAGCTTCCTTTGGGTGTCCTTATCCATTGCGTTTAGGACTTTGTTCCCTGTTCAGGTTTTATTTATTGTAAAAGACTTCAGCTTTTCCTGATGATATGAGCTGTGTAAGACTATTTGGGTCCTACAATACCGAACTTGATAGAAATAGGTTAGAGTATGAAGCATTGGCAAGTTAGATGGCAAGTCATTACACCCCATGTGTTTTATTGCTGTATCATGACTTGCTGTATGGTTGAAAGGAGGTTTAACAACGCTTCCTGAGGGAAAAACGTTGTTCTTTTAGATTCGTTTTGAAATCTCTCTAAATCAATACACAGGACTTAAGTGACAAAATGCAGGAAAACTTAAAAATAGATAGCTACCCTTCCTTGACTCCTTAGTGCATGCAGATAGTAATATGGAGAAGTCAAAAGAGATGATTCCTTTGTCTGGGTTTACACATGGAGGGAGATGGCAATGTGGAAAAGCAAGATGATATCTTCTAGTTCTTTACATCTAAAATTCTGAAGGCCATCATAAAAGTACAACCACCAAATATGATTCCTAATAACCTTTATCTAAATTTCTTGAATGTTATTTTAGAGTTCTACGATAAATGGAACTAGTTCCATGTAAATATGTAAATAAAATACACACATTAATGGACAAAATAAGTCCTTAAAGCTCATGTTTCATGAAGATATAAAGACTAATGTCAGTGGCGAGTTATTCACATTTTCTCCTGATTTTTTGTCTATATGTCATGGTTTCACGGTCCGAACCATGACACTGTATATAATGTAAAAGGAGGAGAAATTTATGAATGGAATGTAAGGAAAGACTGCACATGCAAACCAGAATCATGCTGGAGAGGGGAAAAAAAAAGCAGAAATAGGTAAAACTTAATTTTCCACTTATTCTAGTAGATAACTTCTGTCACGATTTTTGATGAGTTCTTCAAAACACAAATGCAAGACCTACGTTCTGCTGATTTGCTTTGGTTGTGACTAAACAACCAGAATGGGACTATCAGGATTTCCATTTATGATTCACGTAATTATCTTGCCACAGTGATAAACCTGAGGAATAGACAATTGAGGGCCAGTGCCTGAGGTGGTTTGCCAGCTGATTGGATATGTATGCTTCTGCACAGCTGTTACTCTGCCAATCTGGTAGTGCCCTCGGTTACCTCAGCAGTTGCTTTACCCACCTCAGGTTTCTTCATGGCCATATGGATGCTTTTAAAAGTTTTCTGCCTCTTTGGTTTAGTGAATTTAATTTGCACAGTGGCAGCTGCTGCAGTTTAGATGTTGAGGGTGGTATGATCATGGAGTATTTTGCCCCAGCTGCGATCCATTTGGCTTTCACCTCTTCAGTCACTGCAGTTCACTTCCAAATAATACTTTTTATGGATTACAGATGTGAGTTCTCAGGTGTAATGTAAAGCTATTACATTTGTATTGTCAACAGCATGAATTCCTACGGTAGCTTCAGATGTGCTAGAGAAAATGAACCTGGGTGATTATTGGAGTCCAGTTCTCTAATTATATAATAAAAATGTGAACTCCTAATTCTAATTCTGTGTCCAGGTGCCGTTTCATCTTCAAACTATTTGGATATCTGCATTCATTCTAGATTATACACTTTGATGCAGACTAGAATTACTCAAGTGTATGTATAAGCATACCATGAGGCACAGTCAGCAGTCAGGTTCGGATCAGATGAAAGATTTTGTAGAGCTTGAAATTGAAGTTAACTGAAATAGATCTTAAGTAACAGGGAAGCAAAGTTTTGAGAAGGCCAGAATAAAGAGGAGCAGAAGAGAAAAGCTAAACCTAGATCTTTTGTTGCTGATCCATGAAAAACAATATGTGAATCTGATGTTCTGTTAACACAGTTGGCTCATCAGATGGTACACTGAGGTTTGGTTTGGACTTTGATGGAGAAACTTCTGCTTGCTTGTGCGGAGATTCTTTTCAAAACAGCAAATGATATTTGCAGTGTTAGATGGATTGTTTTTTATTGTTGTATATGTTAAAAATGGAGAACAGGTAATGAAGTAACTTCTGTTTTAGCCTACGTTCATACACTTTTATTAATGTGTTTGAATTTGTCATTTCACATACTTTTGATGACTGATTTTAAACAGGTGAAAATTACAGTATGAGCTTACTTCTTGAAATCAGAACCAACTCCAGTGAAAAATAAGTCAGTTTGTCTTGGATTCAAAACATTTTCATCTTGAATATGATGCCACCTGACCTACCTTTGTATGTGAGTCGGTGAAAAAAAGGAGATTCCCTGTTTCTTGGCTTAGTTCTGATCAAACATCGTTTCATTATTAAGGCTTTTAGACTTCATTGTTTCCAAATGAAGGAAGTTGTAGCCAACTGGATTTGTCATTTTAAGGGGTGGTAGAAGAGGAAGGGTTAATTTAAATACTACTCCTAAAAAGTACCAAAGTGTGTTTGATATTTAAATCTGTCCCTCAGAATTACTGTTAAGATTGTGCTCTTTACTAGGTGTTAACAGATGCTTCCTAGCTCTGTGTGCTTTTTTTTTATTTTTCATTTACCTGTCCTACTTTGGGTAGGATCAATAGCTTTATCCTACAGGTGGAAGCCACCCTATTAAAATAGGGCAAATAAAGTAGTAGTAGAAAGTTGAGAAATGTTAGCATAGCATCCAGTAAAGTACGTATGATTGTGTGATTAAGGTCCAGCTTACCAGATGATAAAGATTGCTTAGCAGTCACTGAGAATCTCTGCTTATTGGTTTTATATGGTGGAGTTCACCATATTAAATTTGCTGCATTAAATTTTTTCACAGATTCCTTATTCTGACTGTGCACAGCTTTCAGCCCAGATCTGAACAGTAATCTATTTTGACTGGAGAAGTACTGGCAAAGACCAGTAGTATTGTATTGAAACAGATGTAATGCCCTCATCTCCACAAAACGCAATTTTCATGAAAAATGTTACCTTTATATTCAGCATTGGTTTGTGTTTTCCTAAGCAGGTAAGTCTTCGGTGGACTAACAGGACATTTGCAAGATACCTTGAAATTTGTTAATGATGTTTCATCATCTTCATCTTGAAGTACAGATTCCATTTTCTGTGTAGTTCAAATGTAGTGTAAGATTCTAATTTTTTTCTAACAAGCATGGCTATATTGCAATGGAAGATAGAAGTAGCTAGTCTTTCTTTGTCACGATGAAGCAAATGGAAATAAAAATTGTCACCTGGCAAATTTAAAAGCACAGGGAGGAAATTGGGCGTTGGGCACAAACTGGAGCACAGGAGGTTCCCTCTGAACGCCAGGAGCACTGGCACAGGCTGCCCAGAGGCTGTGGGGTCTCCTCCTCAGGGTCTTCCAAAGTCACCTGGACGTGGTCCTGAGCGCCCTGCTCTGGGTGTCCCTGCTGGAGCAGTGCTTGGGCCAGAGGGACCCAGAGGTCCCTGCCAGCCTCAAGTCTTTGATGTGAGTAAAGCTTTGCTGTTCTTGGTTTGTATGAATCAATGTAACAGGCTTTAATGTTAAATACTTACTAGGTTTCCTTTTAATACAAAAGTATAAATCACTTAGCATTGCTACATTACATTCTCAAGTGGAATGCTTCAAAGATGAAAGTTCTTTGAGTTCTTTGAGAAACTTGAATTGCAGCTCTATAAAGACTGTACAACTGCAACCTTGCTCCCAACACAGTCTTATGGCTTCAGAAGCTGTAGCCCCACAGAGATCATTAATTCTTCTCTCATTATTTTGGAAGAGGAAGTTAGGACACGAGCCTAACTTGGCACCCGCTGCAAAAATGTCAGGTAAGGAATCTTAAAGGAGGGAAGGGGGGACATTGTGTAAAGTTATATAATGCAGCATTGCTAACATTTCAGAAGTGCTCTGTATTTCAGTTTCATAATTCCTTAGTGCTGTCTTTTTGTTTTAATATTGAAATTGGATCATGTAAATTGCAGGAAGCTTCCCTTTAAAAGAGATTCCCTCCTCCTAGTTTTCTGAAGATCTAAAATATCCTCAAACTATTAGATGATCACATCCCAGCTACGTGTAAATATGCAAAGGTTATGTTGTTGTTCAGTTATGTTAAAATGTAAAATCTGAGAAAAAGCTTGTAGGCTTTGACTGTACGCATCCTTTGTTACTTCAAACATTTTTTAAATGGTTTTAAAATGGTTTGATAAAACTGCGCGTATTTTCTTCTCTAGATTTTTCTGAGTGGCTATTTCATCTCAGCATAATTGTAATCCTGTTTGGGCAGTGCGTAGTACAGTATTGACCTGACCTTTGTTGGAGCAGTAGGGTGATGCTGATTGTACTCAAATACGTGCTAGTTGTGCTGATCTGACTGTATCTACTTTACAGCAGACATAATTTGTTCTAAGCTCTGTACATTATTGTGATTGGCTGAAGTTGCTCAGAGTTTCTAGAACTTAACACAAGTTCATGAAATTTTAACAGTATCTTCAGTGCTGACAACTGTCTTTGATCAGTCGGGTTTCTTGTCTATATCACTTACGAGGTGAAAGATATGGTAAGAGTTAAAGACATTTCCCCTGTTCCTTCCAGCAGCTTTGTACTTCTTAGCTGCTTGTGATAAGGTAAAGTATGGTAAAGTGCTCAGGAACTTTGCATTTGTTTTAAAAGTCACGGGAGTTCTGAATGAAGAGGATTGTACTATTGCTTGGGCTCTGCTCCAAACACCTCCACGTGAACAGCACCATAGATAGTAGAAATCTGGACATCTGAAGACATTGTTGCTGAATTAATGATGATGTGCATAGAATGGGTAATTGTGACAACCATGAACCAGTTATTCTGGTGCTTCACATACCTCAGCTTGAGACGGAGGTATTAATGAGCCACATAGAGGATGGGCCAGCAAGCCAAAGCGTGGGGTGGAGTTGCTGTTTCGTATAAGATTATTTTTAATGAATGTATGACTACAGCCTTGCAGTTCACAAAATTTCATAAAAACATAATGAAATAGAACATTACTTCGTGCAGTAAAAGTTTGTGATGTTAAGAACTGAAGGACTCGGTTCCCTTCTGCTGATCAAACATGAGGTTCTTTGCAATTGTAAGGAATCTTTAAATTTTACCAAAAACTGGATTCGCCTTTGCTGTTAATTGCTTAGTCTTACATTTAGGGATGAAATGACTCTTTAAAAAGCTTACAGTGCACTTTTGTTTTCAAATTTGGGCTTTGTTTGAGCAGCGCATATGAAATCTTTGTCCTTTTTAAATACTTTCAGACATTTGTAACTCTCCAAATACAGAAGAAATACCTCTAACTTACATGTGAGTGAAGTTTTGTTACCTAGGCCAAACAGGAAAATAAATGTCCCTTGATTATAATGCTGTCACTGATACTGCTATATTTTCTGTTACCTAAATAGTAGTAGTAACTATTCTAGTAACTGCCACCACCTTTTCTTTTTGGAAATCTTATTCCAAAGAAGAACTTTCTTTTTTCTGTGTAAGATATCACTTCAGATACACTGTAGTTTATAAATAAGAAATAGTGAAGTAGATATCAAGTGCTTTTAATAGTCAAGGCAAATGAATAGCTTGATGGCTTGGTTCAAGTAGCATTGTCTTTCTAGGAACTGAGTCTTCCTCCTGAGCCTTAGTTTGGTAGTACTCAGTTACTTGTTTCTAGTTGTATGCAAGGATGTGTTCTGGAGGAGCATTTTGGGAACATGAGATTAGAAAAGATGACATTGGGTTCATCTCCTGTGATCGCTGGCTGCCATGCAATGAAGTTCAGTTAACAACTGGCTTACTCTCCAGTGTGGTGGTGTTGTAAATGCATGCTTTTGTCCACAGCAGTGGCTGTTTATGATTAAGGTGAGCAAGGCTTGGCCAGACTTGATTAAAAATGGAGAGAAGAGAAGAGGATTTCTTGAGCATTTGAAAATGTCTAGCACTGTCTTCTGTTAGTACGTCAGCCAATCTGTTACCTTTTGTTAGGAAGACCTGAATTCAGCTCTGTGGATCACCTGTCTCAGGTTCCTTTGGTAGCCCCACGTAAATGACCACAAGGGATTGCATGTTATCCTGAGAAAAGCTCGGAGTGGGAGTTGTTCTTTCTGTGCTGTGATGGATGGTGGCTGTGCTGCTCTCAGAAGGATGCCTCATCCTGCTGTGGCAAAATGTCACGTGCAAGTCAGAGTTTACCTATGCTGCTGCTCTGTCTTGATAGGTAATTCTTAAAGTAGATGTAAAACAAATGGGGAAATGTAGAGAGGAAGCTCTTTGTTATAATAGCCACAAAAGATCCTGTTCATTTAAAGCAAACAAAAACAACACAGACACAAAAGAACTTGTTCTGCTAGGTAAAAGAGTGAGGCTGTACAGCTAATGTATGCCTTGGAAGGACTGTAACAGTTTTAGTATGTGAGATAAATGTGAAAGTTCTTCAGTGCTGTAGGTTGTCATGGCTGTTTCTGCCTGGCAGTGTGGAGCTTGTCTCCAGAGCAAGTTTGTATTAGAAAAACAGTAGTGGAAAGTATGTTGTTAAACTGAGTATGTATAGCTCATGTTAGATTGTACTCAGGAGCAGGTTTTCCATGACAGTGACAGTATATGCACGGTACTGATTTAGTTTATGCTTGTTGCATTGTGCACTTAAATTATGTTAGATTTGTTTTGCTTGGCACCATCCCACTTACTGAACTTAAAGACATGCTGTATCATACAGTGGAAGATGATTTGAGTCTGTTAACTTGAAAATAACCATTTGCTGTGTCCCTGTTAGCTCTGACACATCTGACACATCAGCATTAGCTGCCAGGATGTGCTCAGGACTAAGAGTAATGACTGTAGAAGTTCCTTAGGCAGTATAGAGAGCTTGGAGTGGTCTTTGTTTCTAGAAAGGATGCATTTCTGAAGCAGAGCCCGGTGACTTGCATTAAAACAAAAAACAACCACATAGAGAAAAACCTCCAAGTACTATGTAATCTCCTTGAAAGTACGCATTGTGGTAAAGGAATTAATTGGGAACACTACCATATGGTCTTGCTTGCTGACTTTAGGGGTGGTCTTCAAAAACACAGCATTCACTTGGGAGTTTGGCTACAGCTTTGTCACTAACATCTACGTTGTAGCTGCCAAGAATCTGTCTTCGCAGATTTCAGTAAATCTTGAGTGGTCAAAAGGAAAACGTGTGCCCTGGCAGCTGCAGAATCTGGAGACTGCAAGGCCTTTGGAGTTTTAGGATTGCTATTTGTGCATAGAGGAAGAAAAAGAAAAGAAAGCCTAATTGTTAGTGCTTTTTTTCATAATATTAAAACCTGAAAGAATGGCAGTCTGTAGTTACAGTTTCCCTTTAAGATGGGTACATATTTATTTTTGAGTAGCTGAATTAGCTTCACCATTTGGAGGCACTGGATGCTGTGTTGTTACCATTGTTTCTCTAGATGACTGTTCTAGCCTGACAGCCAGGGCTGTGGCAATTACTTGTCTTTGATCTGTTAAGGGTTTTAGTATGAGAACTTGCAGAATGGCAGCTGTAGTTACCAAGGGTACAGGCTCTGCACCACCTGCTTTAAGAAGATACTCATCTGTCTGTTATGGAATAGGTAACAGTTTTTAAAATTGGGCATGTAGGAAGCTGCACTGTGTATATGGGGGGAGGGAGGTAGATGAAAAGGAAATGAGAGAATTGATGAAGTTGTCAGCACTTTAAATAGGACTGAGGGATACATTTTGTCAGCTGTGCTTAATCTGAGGTTCTAGCACCTGCCATTCTTCAGCTGTATCTGATCAGGTAATGGTACCTTCACTATAATGTTCATGGTTGTGTTGCAGTTAGCACCTAAGTCAATTCTGAGTTGTCTTGAAGCCAGCCTAATAGGTACGCCTTGTGTGGGGCTTTCCAGAGTCCTTCTTTGTCTAACATGTATTCTACATGTGTGCCAGGTTTTCTAGTTGTGAAGCAAGAACTCAAGATGTTGTAAACTGCTCTAAGGAGCCTTTATCTGAGAGATACAGAGCTCTTCATCCTGTTGTGCTGCTGTAATCAGGGTCTTTCCCATTAGTCTTCCTCTGTATGAAGACTCTGTCGTGCTCCTTAGCCCTGCAGCACACTTCTGGGTCTGTTTCTCCAGCCTGAGCAATTCACTGTGTTTAACTCATCCAGCACAGCAACTGGATCTTAAATCTGAGGCATTTGGGGGGCTGTTTGGAAACTTGTTTTGAAACCTGAATGTGTGGCACAGGGAAGTACTGTATTTTAAGCACTAAGAGCTTTTTCATGTGGACTGCAGAAGAAGCAACGCGGAGTTCAAGGTGAATATCCTCATTAACATTTTGGGTTCTTACTTACGCAGTTCTGATTCATTTCCAATAAGTTGTAATTATCAATTAATAGGAATAAAGTTACATTCTGGTTTGCTCCTTCTTGTGACCGCACTTAGCACAAACACAAGCTGATCTATATTAGAAGCTTTGAAATAACAAGTCTTAAACTCTTGCATCTATTTCCAAAATCAGTATAGAAATACATTTTCATGAGACTTGTGCACAGCTCTGCTCTGAGTTGTTAAAGCGGGAAGTTTTACTCCAATTGAATTTTCACATATAGCTCTGCTCCTGTTATGTATCAGTACCACAGCTGTCTGAGGAACATGGAGGCTGCCTTTCTGCTTACGTACCCTCACCACAACCAGGCTGAAAGTAGAGGTGTCAGGTGTTATTAATAGCACTGGGTTGTGTGTGGGGATCCTACTTATCTTAGTGGCAATAATATGCAAAGATGAAGCCAGATTTGGCAGGCCTAGCAGAAGAATGTGATTTGTTTGAGTATGTATATTTTAAAACCATACAAAGAGGTGACAGGACTATGGAGCAGAACTGCATTTACTCAAAGCTGAGGTATGAAAATTAGGTACTTATGTTCTTGAACCAGCTGGTTTTTAACTGCAAGGCAGTAAAATTCAATTTAAAATCTTAAAGCCAAAGTGTCTAGGAACAACTAAGGGTAAGAATGAGTACAGAATAAATGGATTTTTCTGGTGGTGTGAAGCATTACTAATGTTTATATCCTCATTTTATACACATGTGTATGTGAAAAGAAAAAACTGGTTTTTCTAGTTTGTGTCACTGCTGTCTCTTTATTTTTTAGGTTACTGTTAAAATGTTAAAATGCTGATGAAGATAGGCTTCTGTAGAATCCTTCTGCTGCCTTATGAATACAAAAGGGAATTCTAAACCAAGCTTTAGTACAAGGTATGTATTGTAAAATATTGGGATTAAGTGATTATTGAAATTGGGAGCTGGCTTTGTGTTCACACCTGCAATTTGATGTACTGTACTTGGCAATTCCCTGTTGAATGTCATGAGGTTGATGTCAGCCATTTTCCCTGACTGTCAAGGTCATCTTGGGATGACTCTCTGGTGTACCTGGGTCATTAATAAAGATTTTGAAAATGACTGGCCCCAGTGCTGACCTGGTGGCATACACAGCTCATTGCTGAGATCCAAGTAGTCTTTATGCCACTGATCACAACCTTCTGGGCCTGCTCAGCCCAGGTCACTGTCTGCTTACCCAGCCTGTGCTTCAGCTTGTCAATGAGGGTGCTATAGCAGATACCATCAAACCTTCCTCAAGTCATGGTAGGCAATATCCACTGCTTGCCCTTTATCCACTGAGCTGGTCACCTCATCACAGAGGGCTGTCACAAGGGGCTGGTTAAGGCCTTACACATAGCCCCTCTGTAAATGCATGCCAACTATTCCCAGTCATCATCTTGTTTGTTAGGAGTGGTGTTTCATCTCTTTCTCAAGGCTTTTCCCAGTTCCCTGGAGCCCCATTACTGCAACCAGGAGCGATGTTTGTTTCCTCCCAGGCCTCAGGATCCTCTGGCTGCAGCCTCACAGTGGCACCAGCCCTCTGCCTTGTTCTGTGGTGTTGCTGTGCCCTTTACTTAGAGGTTCCCTGTTACTTTCTAAGCGCTGCAAAATCAGTCTCGTGTACACTAGGCTAAGGAAAAAAGTGAAAAGCATTTAATTAAAAAAAGTAAAAAAGAATAGTTTTTAGAAAAAGCGAAAACAGGAGAAGGTGAAGAAAACCACTTGATACATTTCTGTGAGGTTTAAGCCATCGTTTTTTTCTCTGTCCAGCTGCCTTCTTGTCATGATGAAGTAGCTGTTGGGAACTCAGTTGCCTTCCTTTCCCTCACACATGGGGATTACCCTTGAGCAAAAGGGTTATTTGAGAGCCTCAGTGCTGGGCACGTTTCCTGGGCACTTCAGCATCTTTCTGTGCTCAGCTTACGCTTCCTTCCTGCTAAGGGAAGAGAGGAAGGCCGGGGCTCCCTGGAGACAGATGTTTCTTTGATTGGCTGAATAGTGACTCCTTGTCTCAGGGCAGAGATGAAGCCCTTTCCTTCTCTTTCTCCCACTATTCATCTGTGTGGGTATCCTTCAGATTGCAGTGTGAACCTAGCTGGCAAAGCGTAATGGTACAATGAAATGGCATTAAGAACTCAGACAAGATTAGATTAAAATGTGAGTGATCACATGATATTTGAGGCATTGTGTGCAACAGCAAACTTAAAGCAGTTGCTAAGACCATGAGTTGGCCAGATCTTAGACACTTAAAATAATACAACTTACACCTGGTCAGTAAAAGATTTCATATGGTTCTGCCATTCCAGGATGGGTATCTGGCTCTGATTTAATTCCCAAGGAGGTCAGAATGCTGTCAGTGTCCCTTGTGATTCACATAACCTCAGGAGTGCTAGCTGGGATGAGCATTTCCAAGTCCATTATCCAGCTGTATCTGCCAATGCGTTGCTCTGTAACTTGCTATTGGAGTCCTGCTGGTTGCTGTACTTTGGTTGCAAAAGTGTTTTTTTCAGGAATGTTTTTCAATAATTTCAGTATCTCTAACTCTGTCAGGCTGAGCTACTTATTTACTAACACTGTTCTTAATTGCATTAGGATTGAAGGAAATCTTGTGGTGGCCATACAGCCTTTATCCTTGAAGATGGCTGTATTGTAACCGTGCAAGTTCATCTCTTCGAGTTAGAACTTAAAAGATCACCTGAGGTGAGCAAAAAAGTGATTTTCAGAATAATTGGAACAAGTAACGGTGGTTGTGAGCGGTGGTGACATCTCTTCCCCTTTACTGGACTGTCCATCTCTTTTGTGTTCTTCCCCCTAATCTTTGTTCTATTGCTCTTGGGCACAAGAACAATGCTGCTATCCATTAAAATAATAATTAGAGCAGTAGCTCTTTGATCACTTTGGTCCTCTGCTATTTAGCTTTCTCCCTTGGGCTGTATTCTTTATGCTTGCAGACAGGACCAATAGCCCTGCAAGACCAACAGGCAGTGATGGGAAGTTTACCAGCACTGGAAGGAGCAGAAGATACATCAGAAAAACAACTGGTGGCATCTCCTTGCACAGGAAAGTCCAAATTGCAGGTACTGGGATGTTCAGTCTCCAGGGTTCATCTTTTAACGCTTTATATAGCAGAGATGATGGCTGACAACTTGGATGTGTACCTGAGGTCTTGCCTCTCTTTTTACTGAGTGTACTGGGAACACTTTGTTTCTGGTCCTCCAGTACAAGTATTGCAAAAGGGTGCTCATAAAGGCTTCCCAGTTGTATGTGCTGGACCAGGAACCACAGTAAGTCATATTAAAGTATCACTTACATGACTGCGTTTGAATTTAAAAACACTGATTCTGCTTAACTCCAAGGAGAATGATAATATTATTAAACACTAAAACGTGCCAAAACAGAAATAACCATACTTTGCCATATTTGAAGGAAAAATAGTGAATTTGTGTTGAAGTTGCAGCTTAACACAACACTGAAGCATTAGTTAACTGGACAACTCTGAGCCTGCAGCAACAGCCTGAAAAGTGAGCAACTGTTACCAGGAAGATCTGAAATAGTTTTAAGGTTTCACTATCTATGCAGTTGAGGTGGATGATTAAAAAAACCCTGTATTAACAGTTTATTAGAAGGAAAAACAATGAATAAAACAAAATGAAAAATGTGTGTTTTTTTGATGCCATGAGGTTCCAACACTGCATTGTAACATAGCAGTGCTGTAGCTCTCCTTTTTTCAGGGTTTCTGTTTCTAATGAAACTCTTTCAAATAAGCTTCCTGTTACTTGTATATTAACTTTGTTTCCTGAACTCAAAGACAGTGAAGGTGAACTGAGCAGCTCATGGGAACCTCTTAAGCAAAGTCTCGTGGGCATAGAATAACTTCATGTAGTAGTGCAGCAACATCATGGAAACCGGACTGAGGGTCACAATGGCCACAGGGTAAGGATGGAGGTGTCCACCACCAAAGACCTTGCAGAAAGACGACATGTTACCCACCAAGCTCCAGCACATGTGAGAAGCCAAGGTGCAGCAGTGGGAGAAAATGAGTTCATATCTTCAGAGCCATTTATTGCTACTGCAGAGAGTAATCCCAGCTGCTCAGCATTGCTGATAAATAGCAAGAGAAGAAAAAAAAAAAAAAAAAAAAACACAACAAGCAAGTACTTCAAAAGTACTTCTGCCTAGTGCCTAAGGTGATTTTTAGTGTGGCTGGCTCTTTACCCTTTGTCCACCAAAACTTCTCCCTTAGCAGCTGGATAAAAAGGATGTAGTAAAATCAGACAGAAGCCAGCGTTGAACATTTTTCACATCTCTTCAGTAGGAATCTAGAACTTATGTCACTATCAGAAGAGGAAGATGGCTGCAAAATCCATCCCTCAGTAACAATGTTATGAACACAGGTTTTCTTCCTCCTTCCTCTAAGACTCCCTTCTGCACCTTGAGCTTGTCAAGACAGGAAGAAGTATTAAACTTGACAACAGCCCTAGCAGACCAACACCACCCACCACTCTCAGCACCACCTCTGACAACTTACTTGCTATGTCAACTCTTGGAGCAACATTTCAGTTAGACTGTGTAGCAGTTCTGCACTGCTTTGAGATAATTACATGGACACCTGTTCAAAACCTTTTTGGGCCCACCTGCACAGTCCTTTAGAGCTCAGCCCCCTCCCTGAGGCACACTGTACACACGTACTCCTAAGCATACACTGCAGGGACAGCCAAGGAAACAGTAACCACAGGAAAGCTGTCCATCGACCCTAAGGAAATGCTGAAGACTGTCTCCTATCCACATTCATCTTCCATGACTATTTCCTAATACCTACACTTTGAAATTCAGAAGAAAACCAGCAGCTGCTGGTAGGGACAATCCTGATTCTCAGGCAGCGCTTTCTGTGCACTGCAGTGTTTATGCATAGGAGAGTGAGGTATCACAAGTTTCAGAGAGATGCAGGTAACAAATTGTTCAAAATTCAGACTTGTTAACACATCCATCAATCTGCTTGATTGACTGCCTTGAATGACACCAGAAATGAGCATGTCATGGTGCTGGTGTAGTTTTACACAGAAAATGTATCGTTCCACAACACTGAGACAGATGATTGATAGTGTGCTTCAGTACTAAGATTTGGCATCTCTTCGTATGAAAGTTTTAAACTTTCAAGAACCAGAACTTAAAAGTGGTAAGCTGAAAGTTTTAATATAAAGTCACAGTTCTTAAAAGGGTACAACCAAGTGCTCACCATCAAAATGGTGCAAATACATTATTTATCCCCAATAGTTTCTTAAGCAATATAGGCACATAGAGTCATGTAAACTACTCGTGGCAACCAGAACAGCAAAGGCACAATCTATTTTTCTTTCCTTTACTTTTCAAGATGTTGTTTAATTTACAAAGAAAAATACTCTGTACTTCAGGCAGAAGTATTACATTTGTATATTACAGCACAGAACCATTGCAGAACTGCTGTCATCTGATAAAACGGTCACTTAATTAAAGAAATGAAAAGATAGATAGCAGCTCTTTGCACACAGGAACTGAGTTCTGAATGAGAGGGCAGCACCTGCTCTCAGTCAGGCTGAAAACATCTGAACTTCTCTGTACCTTTTAGCCACCTAGGAAAGCACTGCCCACAGTTAAGTTAGCAGTTAACACGTTTTCTGGTTTGCTAGTTCCAGCTATTTGTTTTCTCACATGCCACTTGACTAACAACTCCAAAGTTAAGATGCCTGTATAACTATCAGTTGCTTCTCTAACACAAGATTAGTTTTAAAGCACTGATGTAACTAGGAATCCGACCACAGTGCTCTACTCACTGAGCCTATCTGGACATCCCTATTCACTCCTGCAGACTTAACTGTCTGTTCAAAGGGAATCACTCAGGGCTTTCACATAGGCAATCACTCCTGCTCTGTCACCAGGAAACAACTGCAGGAAGAATTTCAAACCAGAACATGACCTCCAGCAGTTCATGGTTAAGCGATGCAGGGGCTTTCAGGTATAATTCCTGCCCACTGCTCTGAGAATACAATAGTCCCGCATTTTACACTGAAACATTTCAGTTATTTGAGTAAGTAGAAAACTGTAGTTTACAAATGGAAAAGATCCTTCTATTTAAAAAAAAAAAACAAGACATTTCACTTAGTTACCTTAAATAGTTCTTGTATGCACCGTTCCACATTGTGGAAAAGCTGAAATATGCAGTCTGGACTCAACAAGTTAAAGAAAGACAGCATTGTATGTATTGGCACAAATACTTACATCTATGTCTGTACAAATCAAAAAAGAGCTGACAACCTTGTCCCAACCAGCACAGCGTATTCAGCTGCTCTCCAACACGTACTTTCCTGTATGACTGCCAACAAACAACATGAACATGGGAACTTGGGACTAAGAGTGTGGTGCCAAGAAGTTCCAAACTGCTTTGTCAGTCTCTAAACAGAGGACTCAGAAGTATATCCCAAAGCTGTCAGGCCACTCAACAGGCTCGCAATTGTGAGGTCACTGCAGCTGCACTCTGTATGCTCCTATTAGCAGCTTCACCTGTAAAAGCAAACACAGGTTTGACATGAAGATGGGAGCATCCAACAAACAATGTGGCATGTTTAACTGCAAGCACACAGATTACAGGAGTTACAGCACAGCAGATCACAGAATCATAGAATGGTCTGTGTGAAAAGGACCACAATGATCATCGAGTTTCAGCCCCCTGCTATGTGCGGGGTCACCAACCACCAGACCAGGCTGCCCAGAGCCACATCCAGCCTGGCCTTGAGTGCCTCCAGGGATGGGGCATCAGATCAGCATACACAAGTGAAAGCATTTTGTACCTTGGCTGTAGGAGCTTCTGCTAGCCGGATAAAAAGCTTGTTAAGGCCTGCAGTTGGGCTGAAGGAATAAATAAAGTGACTGTCCTAAAAGGAAAAGAGAATTGACAAAGTTAATGGCAGGATACGGTCCAAAGTGCCACGTGAGTCAAAGAATATGACAAACTATGGTTGTTTGGGGGCAAATTTAAGTATATATACATTTATATAAATTTAAACATATAAATATATATATATATTTAAAAGTTGTGTACATTGCAGAGAACTTTTAGTGCAATCTGCAATCACAGAGAAGAGGACGTAAGTGTGTGGACAGTGATACATTTAATGGAAAAAAAAAAAACAATAAATTTACATGACTCATTAAAATGTCATTAAAATGATTACACTAAAGAATTTGTGTTAAAAGGCAGAGAAGCAAGGTGAGCTGGAGAAAGGATACTCCTTCGGATGCCGAATTCTCACTTTTCTACCCAAAACCTCAGCTCTGGCATCACTCAGTCACAGGACAGCAAGGCCCTCTGCCTCACCCTGGCCCAACCTGGGCTCCAGCAAAGACACGCAGAGCAGGGGGCCCACAGCTGCAGCCCTGCCTTTTATTTAACTCTCTATGGAATCTACTGCCTACAGGCTGTGCACTCCTCTCCATATTAAAAAAAAAAAAAAAAAAAAAGTTTCATTTCAAAATTAAAAACCACTGTAGTACTCAAAATCCAATTCTAACATCTGGCTCTAACATCTGCCAGGCTGTTCTGCAGACAGTTTTACAGCCAATTAGTCAGATGAAAAATACTTACCAAAAATACAGGGAGCTGGAATTTGTCATTTAAAACCACAGCTTGTACACTGCATGGTCCACAGAGCCGAGCAACAACTTCTTTACCAAAGAAATTTGCATGGAAAATAAAGAGAAGAATTCCAGATCCTAGAAGGGAAGGCAATTCAGTCACACAAAGCTGAAATGGGATCCATGATTTAGAGCAATTGGAAACACCAAACTTGAATGCAAGCAGCAAGGTACCTTTAGTGTCTGTATAAATATTAAACTCCAAAGGAGCATCGAAGCAATACGTAGAAATCCAATCTCCCAAGCCAGTGAGCCCAAGCAGAGAACACAACTGAGCTGCTCACAAGGCTGAGGGGTTCTGGCAGCAAAATAAACCTTATGCAGGAATCAGAAAGGAAAGCAAAAACAGATGCATCTGTAGTTTGGGAACATCGTGTAGTTTGGCTTATCTTTTCTCTTGGTAAGGAGTGCTAAGCTCAGTCAAGTATGGGTGTTTATGATCTGCACTGAAATTCAATAAGCAACAATATTCAGTACATACAAGTACCCCATTTTAATATATAAATTTACATAATGCTTCCTAATTCAGTAAAGTGTATCATAAAAAATGAGATGTTTACAACTCTGAACAAATAAAAACTGGACAAACACCTCAAAATCCCAGTTTAAGCAGTATTTCACCCACAATGCATGAAAATATTACTCCTGCATTCCACAACCTGAATATAGGGAGCACCATTAATATCACGTGCTGTTTTACAACATGTCATGCATTTCATACAGCAGATAATTAAGACAAAAGGGCAGATTCTTAATGCACTTTTTTTTTTTTTAATTAAAGTACAGACAAGCAGAACCACCACACAGCAAGATCCCTACCTTCTGGCACGTTCTGTGGAGGTTTATAGTTGAAGTCTGTGGAGAAGTCCGGCCCTTCACAGAGACGGTGACAAGCAATTGGGAAGACTGGCTCCAGCAAAACAAGGCGAGCTTCAAAATAGTCCCTGATGGTATCTTCTGCTACTCTTGAGAGTCTACATGAGGAAACAAGCGAGGCCTGTACTTCACACAGTATCATTACTTCAGCAGACAGTCTTGAAGAGAGATTATACAAAGAACGATTCCAGATTTCCTTTCTGCATTCCCAGTTGTCAGGACTTTATCACCTACATTTATGTACAGATGAGCCCCAGGTCCCAACGTTTTGTTAATAAAACATTTTCTCAGAGACCTGTTTGTGAAATTCCATCTGTCAGGCCTCAGCGTTTCACTTTTGTGGACAAGCACACTACAGCAGACGCCAGAAGTCTCAGTAACCACATACTTCTTTATGTAGAAAGGTGTTGCTGGAACACCAGTAGGCACCACGGGCTGAATGGGAACAGGCAACTGCTTCCCCCCGTAAAATGACTGCCAGTACAGGGTAAAACAAATCACTCCTTTTATTGGTCATACTATTAGTGTAATGCAATTCCCAAATTAAGCTTTATTAAAACCACAGATCAATAAGGTTGGAAAAGACCACTAAGATCATCTAGTCCAATTGTCAGCCTATCACCACCATGCCCACTAACCACATCCCTAAAAAAAGCAACAGTCCCATCCTTTAGATAGTTTGGGAGGTGGAGGCTATTTGGCAGGGGTAGGGGGGCTGCTTGTGTAAGCACACGGCCTGGCCTTCAGAAGAGACACTGAGTTAACCAGCAGTAGCTGGCACTTCTAGGAGCCAGTTGCTAAGTACTGCACTTCAGAAAGCTCCTCTTAGCCTTGCAGCCTCCTGAGCCATTACTGCAAGCTTGGTTCCCCTCTGTGCTGCACCAGACCATCGTCCACCAAACCCTGACCTTGTTTTCCACTGGAAAGAAACCACCAGAATGCCACATCAACACAAGCCCAGGAGCCCACCTGGCTCAGCTTTCAGACCAAGCTAAGGGAAATCACAGGTGTCTTTGTGGTGCGCTGTCCCAGATTCCAGCCATCTGGTTTGGAAACATCCAGCATCAGACACTGCAGCCAAAGTACACCTCTGCAGATTTACTCAATCCCTTCTTAACTCCTATACAACTGTGACCATAACATTCTGCAATGAGATCCATAATTCAGCTTTCCTGGGCAAAAAATATCTCCCTGTTTCTAATCTATCGATCATTTTAATGGATGGCCTCTGGAACATGCCTTATGTTTCATACTGCTCCTCCCCTCCCCCCTTATTTTCTCCATTCTTCAGAAGGATTTTGAGCTTTTAATCTGTCCCAGGGGGACATGCTCACCTCATTCTGTCTGCTCACTGAAGCTCCTCTATCTCTGATGATCTCTATTTTCCTTCCACCTTTTTTCTTCATCTGTTCTTTCAACAGGGTAGCCAAAATGGGATGTGCTATTTAAGATGTTCAGGCAACGTGGATTTAGATTTTACTTTCAGCTACACTACTCCTACATTGGCTTCCTTTCTGATTGAAAAGAAGCACTGATTATGATGAGCATAGAAGCTTTCTCAACTGGTAGGAGCCATTTTGCTCATTACTTTGGTAGTACCCCACAGACATCACTTCACACTTACCACTATTTAGTTTCACCTGACATTTCACTGGTAAAGTTATACGTTCAAGATCTTACAAAACACATTTGATGACAGATTTTAAATAGCAGATGGACTGGAGAAAGCATTGAACAGTGAATGAAAGAAAGATTAAGTTCACTGAACAGCACGTGCCAAGCTTTATGTGCCAATACTTTCTGTTGCCTTCAAAAGCCTAACTGAACACATACTACAGTTGGTGTTACAGCTAGAAAGATTATCGTGGTGAAAATGGGAAAAGAAACAAAGAGGGAAGGAATGCTCACCTGTATCCACCGATCTAGGTTTCTGGAAAGACCCCACAGAGGAGGGATCTCCAGAAAGAGATTCTTCCCCAGTGGCAGTCAGCCCTTAAATGGGGTATAGGAGAGGTGCAGCCAGGCTCCACCCCTTCTGATCACACAGCTGAACTGCTTTCACCTGTGCTCCCACGGCTGACCCACTCCTTTCCTCAGGTGATCAACCAGTGGTTCAGACCGTGACTCAACAGCTCCCATACAACATACCATGATTTCCTTCTTAGAAGGTGGGGAAGAACTGGCATACTCCATACTTCCCATACTTTCTTCCCAAAACCTCTCCCCAGCTTAACCCAAGATTACACGCACAGTTAATTCACACTTCCCCAGGCCAAACTTCCAAGTACAGTTTACTCACGTTTCCAAATGACTCTTGAGCTGTTCGTACACCAGGACATTGTTACACTGCTTAGCAAAATGCAGTGCACTGTTCTGATGCTTTGACAAAATGTTACAGTCCGCTCCGCTTTCAATCATAAGTCGCACAATGTCCGAATTTCCTCTTTTACATGCCTGTGCCAAGCAACAAGAAGGGAGAATGGACAACACCACAAATCCCATTAAAGAAGAGCGTGACACTGAAGAAAGCAGGACTGCAGAAACACATTTCAATCCAAAGTTACGACTCAGAAAACAAGTTTAAGCAATCGCCCGGTGAATGCTAACAAATCACAATGTACCTGATCCCACAGAAGCAACACTGGGGTGACCAAATGGACTTAATTTAAAAGAAACTAAGCTCTTTGAAAAGATCTAATCTGCAACAGTGCACTACATATAAGCTGGTCCGAATAAATGGATTTCTGTAGAAGCATTCAGAATGACTGAAGGAACACAGTGTCTGTTTCTAGGAATGTCAGTTAAATGTTACTTCAGAAAAGGAATGGAATTTGCCTCACAGTGTCACTTTATTATGTTAGACAGTCACTGTATTAACTGCATGCATGCCCAAAGCTGTCAGCATTGCCTACAGCAAGAATGCCCAGGTGTTTAGGCGAAGACTTGAAAAAGGCACTGGAAAATCTAAAGAAAGCTTTGCTTTGAAGAATGCAAGCATGCTCTTGACCTCTTTCCAAGTACCTCAATACAGAATATCCTTATGAAGCCTTTCAGAAGTCATCAACTGACATTTATTTGAGACCTGAACTTTCATATGTACTTTTTCAATCCATAATCTTTGGTTTGACAAACAAAACCAAAACCAACATTCACCCTTAACAGATAAAACAAAAAGAAAAAAAGAGAAAGTGTTGAGACTTTTTTCGCCTCTTTTTAGAGATAAGAACCAACTCCTACAGTTAAGTAAGAGTGTCCTGATAAATGCACTTCTATGTTTATTGAGACACAGCTGAACTTGTTCTAGTAACTTACTGGAAATGAAGACACTACTCTTCATATCTGCACAGCAGAACAAATACGTGGAGTAAGGCTCCACGGGCTTCAATTAGAGGGTATGCAGAGCTGTGCATCAAACACTAAGAAAATACCCTTGAAAAACTATGAAGGTCAAAACTGAGGTTCATGGAGGTAGTCAAATAACGGAGAGATTTTGGACATCGGTGACAGAGGAAACCACAAGTGCGTCACTATTTTCTGTACAGAAGACGTGAATTCCCTAAGCCTTGGGCAGGTTAACAGAGAAACAACACCACATTGTCTGGAACAGAAGAGTTCTTGTAATCTCTTCTGTAAACAAATTGCCTTAAACAGCCTTCAAAAAATACAGCAAGTTCACCAGGAACACAAACTTTGGCGGAATTAACAGATATAAACCAAAAACCTATTAAGAAGGGCACAGACTGCTTCAAGGGTCTTAGAATTTTCCCATTACAATAAAATAAAAACCAACCAAACAACAATGACAGAACACCATTCTCCTGTAAAGACAGAGGCCAATCACAGTATATTCAAGTGGGCTTCATCTCTACAGTTTTTATTTTCCTGTTCATAGACATTATTTCACTTTCAGGAGCATCCCCACATTTCTTTGACCCAAGCAGCAGAAGAAACCAAACCACACTTAACCCTGCATTGTGCTGTTGAGATACAACAGTAAGCTAGAAAAAACCAAGCAACTAAAACACTGCCTCATGTAACTGAGAGCAGTACTTGTATTTCAAATGTAGTGTATGTCCCAGCTAAATCAACTCTGAAAATAAACTTCTGTCTTCTGTATGAATAATCAACAATAACTGCCAAACTAAATCACATCAGGATAAATAACTGAGTTTACCTTCATTAATGCAGTTTCACCGCTGCTCTGCTGCATGTTCACAAATGCTCCAGCTTCCAGAAGAATAGCTACTGTTGTTAGAAAATTCTTTAAAAAAAACAACAAATGAAACCAGAAGACAAGTAGGTATAACATATTCAGTTTTCATTTTAAAACACAAGCATGATGCATGTCAGAATTGATGCTGTTCTCTTTCATTGCTCATAAAGATCAATTCAGACTGAGGCAAATGCCATGAGCATTTACAATTCTTACTTTTTACTTAACCTTGTAATAACAAACACCCCAGGGGAAAAAGAAAAAGACCCAAAACCAAGCAGTATGTTTGCATTAATCGCCGAACAGGAATCAAGTTCCCTTTTGGCCACATACCTCCTCTACCTGGGGAAGTAAGTGAACCAACTTGAAACCACCAAACATCCTTTAATGTAGCAGTCAAGTCAAGGTGGCCTTAGATCGAGCAGAGCTTGTCACTACCTCTATTCCTCTGCTCTCAATTAGCAAACTCTGCTTAATCAGAGATTTGGTCTCCAAGTTTCACAAGTCTGGATCCTGCCTATCCAAAGAAAACAAGCAATTCTACTGCAAGAACTTCAGCCCCATGAAAGAGAAATTTAGAGATAGCCCTTGCATCAGCCTTCCTTCCAATTGCCCTGTGATATTCCCTACATAGACAGGTTTTACTGTCACCTACAGAATTTATTTAGCCTACAGTAACCACAGCCACCAATATTATGCAGTGATGGTCATCCTGCTGTATCCTGCTAATTATTTAAGGATCGCCCACGGGAGGTGGAAAAAAAAGGATACCATTTTTAATTTAAACAAAAGAGTCACGAACTACAAATATGACAGTGACCGAGCCAACCTTTTCAGCTGCGTGTATCAATGCAGTTGTTCCATTTTTCTGCCTGCCATTAACTTTAGCTCCCTTCCTGATTAGGACGCGGAGGAGGTCGTCATGCCCACCAGCAGCAGCGAGCATTACTAGAGTCATTCCACTGGAATCCTGCAACGACGTCAATCATCACCATAAAAATCAAATATCTGAAGATAGATCACAGCCGCAAGACAAAGAATGCAAACATAGCCACAGGTTTCACAAGATTCTCCTCCCCTCTTCACACACAGCTGCCAGACACTGACAAATTATCACCACAGACTCCTCTCACTCACAAACATCACGCTGAGCTCCAGAAATATGAAGGAAATCAGAATGAGCCAGAATAAGAGGCAGCAAGGTATGGGACAGCGGGGAAAAGAGCGAGACAGTGGAAAAAGAAATTGGCAAGTGCTGGAGAAAAAGCCCAAGGGCCTGAGCCAGCTACTACCACAACACTGCTTTTGGATTTTAACTGAGTAAAAATACGAAGAGATTTCTGTGAGCAGCCACTCTCCCCTCACTCGCTTTTACATTTCCCACCACACACTACAATTCAAAAAGCACATGCCTGCCTCAACAGTTCACTTGGCATCTTCTGTTCTACCATGCAAGAGAAGTTTTAGCATGATGAACAGTCCTTAAAATGATGGACTTCAATTCTCAAAAATGGGCAAATTTGGTGCAGTTCCAGCTACAAGGTGCTTCTATGAAAATTTACTTCTTTCAAGGAAATGGGGAACAAATACTGATGCCTTTAACTTTGTGCTCCTCTTTCACCCACTGTGCTTTTCCTATTAAATCTGCTACTGGTCAACAAGAGAGAACCTCTCAAACAGTCCAAATTTGTACACTCCCTCACTCAATAACTCTATTATGGAAAAGTTACCTCTTGATCCAGATTATATTCTTCAGTTGAAGAAAGTGCCATCTTTACTGTCATATAATCTCCACTTTTGACGGCATCCCTCAGGAGTGCTAGAAAATAAATTTAATGCAGGTAAAGCATATCTCACTTTGAGATGCTGGATAAGGAAAGTCCAGTCCTCCCAACAACTACTTACTACTGGATATTGGTTCTGCTGAGATGTGATTCTCATCTTCTCCATCGAGATGCTTCTGAAAGTCTTCTAGCGTTAGCCATTCTAATTGCATGTCCATACCCAAACTCAAAACTTGTTGCTTGCCATCTATCATGTTTATAAAAGAAAACAATAAAATAAATAACTTTTAAACTCCCTAATCATTCACTGCTTGCCATTACTTCAGCAGGCAGCAGCACAACATACTATTTTTCATTCAAACAGACTTTGGAAGCCAACGTGAAATGATTCTAAACAATGAAAGCTGTGTTGCAAGCACAAAAAAGGCTTTTACTTGAAAGAAGCCACTTGTTTGTTCCATGACATTAGGCTGAAGTGATCAGAGATGGCAAACACTCCATAACTATAACAGCAGGAATATACTGGGAACACGCTGATAGGCTCAAAAATTAGCAAGACTTTCACAAGAAAATACTGGTTCAGCCTCCTGGGGTAGTAAGAACTGCACATTAAAAGATGCAAGCAGGAATGGAGTTAATATTAAATGCAAGCGCTCATCTTTCTCCTAGATTTCGTTCTACAGCTCACCAGAGTTCTCCACTTGACACACATCCACTGCTTCTCGACCACCTCCTGCAGCAACGTAATTCCATGTTTCTGCTTCATCTTTTATCCTCCTCTCCTTGTGCACTTTGCTGTCTTTTAATTTTAATTCTTCTATGAATTTATATTCTAGCGAGGGTTCTTCTCTTTTGCAGTTATTCTCAGAGCATTCCTTTTTTTCTTCTGAAGCTACATTAAACATGTCAAGTGCACTTTTGATGTCCTTGTAGCCTAGAACATTAAGACAGTTACCAAGAATGACTTCTTGAGCCACTGAAGGCTTTTATATAACAAAGTTTAAGTAAGTGTCCATTTAGTAAAGGTCTATCCTCTCTTCCTAAGTTAATCACTGCTGAAGCACAGGAGCAAGCTTAACAAAAAAGCCAAAATCAGGGACAGCAAGTTCACCTTCAGTGACCCTGGTAAGTCTGGGCTCTGACTGCTTTTTACTTAGTATTAACTTCTTAAGAAATTTAATTTAGAATTATGCATAAATTACCACTTTGAAAAAATGTTTCAGTACCTGTGACAACCAAAGAACACGTGCTGTATACAGAGCAGGAATTAATCATCTGCTGGCTACTTTTCTTGAGCTGTTAGCATCTATTGTCCTTTAAGTGAAAGCTGTTTCTTTGCCAATAGCTTTTGAAGCACCACAGCTCTTCCTATACCCATTCAGAATGCCAAAAGCAGAAAATTCACTGAGAATTTTCCTGAGATCAAGAGTGGTAACATTAACACCCCATCACACAACTAAGAACAGAAGCCCAACCCAGATCTTTCATGTTTCAAGTCACCTTGTTGTGATTTTTTGAGGCTTGTACAGTAAGCCATTACAGTGGCTAAAGCAAGAGGCATAAAATTTGCCTGAAGTGAACCTCTACCAGCTAACTCCAGAAATACAAAGTGTGTATTTATAATGATATCAAAATGCTTCTGGAAACACATAATAGTTGGATGAACTCACCCAAAAAGATTGCTGTCACTGGTGTGATAAAGTGAGGTAGTTAACAATACTAAATGAAAAAGGGCAAAATCTTGACTTGTCTATAAAAACATTACAGGCATTATAAACTTTCATGCCTCAGGCAGCCTTCTCACAAAGCCATAAAATAGCATGCTTTCATTTCTTAAAAGGAAAGCAGAAACTGCTTTTGTAGCATGTACTAGAAATGTTGTTCTGTATCTGCCCTTAAAGGAATAAGCGGAGAATGCCCTGAAGGTGCTCCCTTTCTCTTTTAAGCAATTAACACTTACTTTTTAGGACCTTCTGTTCTTTTCTGCTCTTTTCTTCTTTTTCAGACTCTTTTTTTACAGATTTTTCCTTCATTTCAGTTTTCTTTATTTCTTTCTCCTGTTATTAAGAAAAAGGATCAAATGAGAGCGGTATGGAGAAAGTGGAAAATAACACTACCGATATCTTATGGACAACAGACTTACAGATACAATCCTAAGAAACGAATTAAGTGGGTGAGACAGGAGCTGCTCTGGGAAGGCTTCTTCACTAATAAGAAAAGATCTTCCAAATTAGGGAACTTCAGTTTGAGTTCTGTAGCATCCCAGCCATGTGAGGCACTTGCACATATCAAAACCAGCATACATTTACAATTAGGCTGTGTTACCATTTCCTAAAATGACACATAGCAAAGACAAAACACACCAGGAAACCACTCCATTTAATATTCTGAGTCTGAAATGTTAGCTGGTGTGTCATTCGTGACTCCAAAGCAAGTAGAAACCAGAATCCTCTCTTAGAAGTGTTCTCTCTACTAAAACTGAGATATGACAGCTGAAATCCCAAGGTACCAAATAAGTGGATTACAGCTCAAAGAGGCACAAATAAACATTCAAGTCCTTAAGTGATCACAGAATCATTAATGCTGCCATTTTTTAGAAAGGTAAAAAACTAAATGAATTCAGTACATCATGAAACCTTCCTTCTCTCCCCTCAAAACTCTGCCTTTTGGTGACAGACACTATGAACCAGTAGCACAGACATCATTCCAGGCAAGTGCCCACAGTAGGAGCAAACAACTGACAACATTAACAGATACTGCTAAGCACAAGGGCTGTTAAAAAACTTGAGTTCTGTTCCAGATTTCCTGATGTTGATGAGATGCACAGTGTACCTTACACGTTTATTTTTAGAAGGTAAATCAAAAGGAAGAAAGGGTTCATCATACAAAATGACTCCAAACAGGGAATACTGTACCACAGATTGACATGACAACGTTCTGTAATCAGAGAAGAGTCAGGCAGCTGAAACAAAGGCCATGCTTTACTTTCAGAAGAATGATATACTTGGGCCCACAACTTCATGACACACAGCAAACCCCAAAGCTCTGCACTGAGCCCACACACACAGAGTCCCACAGGTGCTGTGGGCAGTAACTGGCCACATACAGACACACCACTTCAGCATGCAGGAGATGGATGGCAAAAAGCAGAATGCTTTCCAAGCTACACCTAGTGAGAATGCTGGCTGAAGAGCAGTAAGAAAATCAACCTTCCCTCCCTGCTGCTGATTTCTTCGTATTTGTGGTGACAGGGTTTGTACACTGTTGGTAATAAACAGAATTCCGAGGATGTATCTGATTATCTGATGCTGCTCTCTTATGAATCTATGGCCTCAAACTATGAGAAAATACTTGGAGTAATGAAGGGCCATGCCATTTCAGTTAGTTACTGCTGTAAAGAAAATGAGTTAAATAACTGTGTGAAACCAGCTATGCCCCACAGCTATTGCTTAACCTTGTTTAGAAGAGCTTTCACCACTAAGCTCCCACAGAGAGTACTTTGTGTAGCTCAGCTCTGAGGTTACTCCATGCAATATTGCTATTCTCTGTCCAAAACAAATCAACTTGCTTACGTTAAGGTGCCTACCCCATACAGACAACAGTCTCAGAGGACTGCAGCTGAACCTACAAAAAAAGACACTCGTCACCACAGAATGATAGCCTCAGAAGCAGTGGGACATAATCCAATTAACACCAAGGTACTATGGCTGCAGCCCAGTTACAAATCAGGAAGGAGTTTCTCTGGGCAGCCAATGATTCTTTTTGAAGAACTACAAACTGTATCAGAATAGTCTGAAGAAGCTGTAAGATATATTCTCCAAAAGCAGATTTTCCTTATAAACATTCTAGAAATACTCCTTTATTCCCCACATACACAATTACATTTTTAAAAATTATTTTATCCTCTTGTTTTTCTTAAAATATTATTGCATTAAATAGCAGAAATTAAATAGTATGCGAGTATTTGATTAGCTTGTTTGTTAGAAGGGGCACAGCGTTTGTAATTAATGTGTCACCAAGTCGTGCTACTCAGAGTCTCCTGAAAGCAGCACAGGAATTCCAACAAGACAAGACAAGCTGGGCAATTATCTGGGAGATCACAGAAAGGCTTGGGTTGGAAGGGACCTCAAGGATCAAAAAGCTCCAGCCCCCTGCCGCAGGCAGGGCCACCAATTTGGTTTAGAAGCAGTTTCAGCATTCCAGTTCTTCCAAAGCCACTAACACACACAAAGTCTCACCGAGAGGCTGGCTTCTGAGAGAAATCAAGTGCGGAAGCATACTCCACTGTGCAGTTGGATAGCTGCTAGAAAACTGAATGCCTTACTATGCAAGCAGACAAAAGCCAAACTGAGGCAGCGGTTGAAGGTGGGAGAAACAAGAGGCTAAAAAGGACAACATGCATCTGTGGAGCAGAAGTTCTCATTTTAAGTACATACACATAGCAAAGGAGAGATTCACATTTTCATACCTAAGACACTCCTCTGTCCCAAAGCACTCCCCTCTTTCTAGTGTTCAAAACCCAGTTCTTCCACCCTGCCTGTAGACCCTGCAGTGCACCTTTCAATTGCTTTATCCATCTCATTAACCTTCAGACTCTCATGTTTCCATTTGCCATCATAAACAGCAGCCTTTTCAGGTACCTCTGCCTCAGCTGTGTTTGATCTGAACCCCCTCCCCAGCGCTCCGCAATGCCCTCACACTGCTCACCTCCTCGCCTGACTCCATGGATTTGTGCCCTCTCTCCTCAGCGCCCATCTTTACAGCCTTCTGTGCCGACACGGGAGCAGCTGACACTTTCTCCAACTCTGCAGCCACCACTTTCACCTTTTCTTGACTTTTCTGCTTTTTGAGCACGCTTTTCTTCTCTGAATAGGTATCTTTGATTTCCACTTTTCTATCCTCCTCTTTGTAATCTTCCATTTTCTGATTTTTTTTCTTCTTTCTCTTAGCCTTAACCTCGACATTATCATCTTCATTACTTGCTGATCCATCAAGCTGTCTGTCAGCAATGGAATCTTTTTCAGCAATTTCTTCTTCCAACCTCTCTTTTTCACATATTACTTGTTGTTCTTCCTCTTTATTTTCAGGGCATAAGGGTAGATCCTCATTATCAATCTCCTGAAAAAGTGCATCGTCTAAAGTACTTGGCTCTGTGTCAAACTGAGCATCTCCTTGCTTCTCCTTCCGTGATTTTTTACTTTCTTTAGAATCTTCCTTAATTTTTATTTTTACATCTTTAACTTCTCCCTTCTTTTTCTTTACTTCTTTAGTATCTTCTTTCCTTTGCTTCTTTGGATCCTTTGAATCTTCCTTTGTTTCTGAAGTCCTTTTTTTGGGTTTTGAATCCAACCCCAAAATATCTGAGGAACTGTCACATTCTGTCCTGGGTTTCTCTTTGACTTTTGCAGACTTTGACTTTTTCTTCTTCAGGTCATCCGCACTTCTATCCTCTCCCTCTCTTGACTTTTTCTTTTTCTTCTTTGGTGAAACATCCTCTTTTGTTTCGCTTTGCCCATCATTATCAGATTCTGCTTCAAACACATCATTATTTAGAGAAAATTTCTAAAATGTAGGGGGAAAAAAAAAGAAAATATTTACTTTCCCATTAAACTGTATCACCTGAATGCAAGCCGTACAAAAATGGCAGTGCTTGTGTGTGGGAAAAATAAACTGTTCTTAAACATCCCTTGCAGCCAAAACACAAAGTTTGTAAGCACAATTCTAACTCACTTTCTTACATTACTTCACACTACTGGCTACCTGAAAGAGAATCAACATCTAAAGAAGCAAAGCAAACCAACTGGATGCCCAGCAGTTCAATTCCAGAACCAAACTAAATTTCAACTCTTTTACACCAAAACCAGTTGCCTTGATTTTGCAAAATTTACGTATGGATTTAAACAAGCTTTCAAAAACGGTTCTCACATAGGATTTTGAAAACGACTGAGCATTTAAACAGAAATAAACAAGGGAAAATTGCCTTCCTTCAATAAAGTTGTCTGTAATTTTCTTATCTGATGAATTACTGCTTTTTATTCATTAAATTAATCTGCTTCAAGAAGGAGGGTGAAAAGAGCAGACCCAGCTTCAGTGCTAATAAGCCTGTGAGCAGGAAAAGGAGGTTGCTTTTGTTGTCAAAAAATAACTAAAATAACTATACATCATCATCTCAGTTTCTAATGAAGCCATATTAAATTTGCCATATTAAATGGATTCAGACTCTACGAGCAAGCCTGTCAATTTGAAAAACCTCCACACAACAGCAATAATATCTGAAGTCTGCTGGAAGAAAAAGCTCTCAGATCAAAGATCATCCAAGTCATCACTTCCAAATCCCAAACATCCTGCATTCCCATGCCCGCCATTAGAAGAGCCTAGGCAGGCTGTCTGTCTTCCACCGAGGACAACAGCAGGAGGAACACACCTGAAGGTCCTTTTTCACAGGCTTTGTCTTGGTGTCCACAAGCTTTTTTCTGAATTCAAACAGCACTTCTTTGCAGTCTTCCAAATGAACCTCTGGTTCCCAGGTATCGTCATCAGAGGTATAGCCCTTCCACCGGACTTTGTACAGGATTACACCCTGTAAGAAAAGAACCACAACACTGAACGTGTTACAGCACAGTATTATTCCATCCACTCAATTCTTGTGGCTTCTCTTTGGTGAAGAGGAGGATTTCAAACCTTAAGATTTGTTACACAGTAGCACTGCTCACTCAGCTCTAAATTGGAATTTATCATCTGTTAGATTTACAATCAATGCCACCTTTGATAAACTGCAATACCAACAATGAGAAACGAGAGCCCTTGAAGTCAAATGTAGATTCAGACAAAACCTGAGTACGTGCATCTCTGAGTTAGTTACACACATACTAGTAAAAGACTGTAATTGTAGCCCTAGATCAATTCTTTCAACAGTATCTGAACTGTCGTGGTTTCATCCTAAGTAATTTCGTCAGAATAGAAGTCTGTTAGCATTAAGGGGAGAAAAAAGGAGGAAAAAAAGGAGAAAAAAGGAGAAAAAAGGAGAAAAAAGGAGAAAAAAGGAGAAAAAAGGAGAAAAAAGGAGAAAAAAGGAGAAAAAAGGAGAAAAAAGGAGAAAAAAGGAGAAAAAAGGAGAAAAAAGGAGAAAAAAGGAGAAAAAAAGAGAAAAAAAGAGAAAAAGGAGAAAAAGAAAAGGTGGGGGTAATGAGGGAAGCTTTTCACTAAAGTATCTCTTGATTTTCTCCTAAATAAATTGAACAGCCCAAATCTCTTGTTCCTTGGGGTGGTGGACTCCTTCCCCTGCTGAGATGTCAGGTTTTAGGCCTGCTGGGAGCACAGCCTGCCACAGCCAGGCAAGCAGCACTCTGTGCCTTCTGCACCAGCCTCTGAATGGCAGAGACGCATCCCATGGAGTCAATGTGGTCACCGTCCTCCACTGACCATGCAGCCTCATTAAACAGAGGTATGACAATGACCAGCAGCAAACTTTAAAAGATAAATCTCTTTTCCATTAAAAATGTAATAGTAAACAAAAGGTAGCATAACAATCCCAGAACTTATTTTCTAAAAAGAAATTATCATAGATGTTAACCAGAATGCCTCTGGAGAAGCATAATAACGGTGCCTTTGGCTCATTAAAGCACAGAGTCAACGTTCCCCAAATCCAGGGGAACGTCACCCTGTGCCTTGCAGCTTGTCACTTCAGTGGGATTTTAATGCAGTACAGAAGCTTTTGAAACACTCGGAATTTCTGTTGCTATTTTCCTGGAGCAGGACAAGCCCATGTTCACCTGCCAGCAGGCAGCTCCCCAGCCCAGACTCATCCCCAGAGCGCTGTCCCTCCCACCCACCCATCACTGCCAGGCACAGAGTATCAGCATGGGAATTGATAGGAGCTTCTCTACGCAGCACCCTCCAGTTCCCACACCTGCAGATGTAGCACGGGAGCCCAGAGCCTGTCTTGTCAGCTCTGTGCATCTGTCCCAGTTTTGAAACGCACCTGAAAAGCATCAGCCTAAAGCTGACTGCACATAATACGCCCCATCAAATGCAGCATACAGCTTTTTCCATTCCTTTCAGGCTTGAGTGATTACCTGCCATGCCCTACATGTCTGTAGTACAGGAGCACAGCCCCCATTTGAGAGCCACAGAAAGGGTCTGGAGCAACCACAGCCCCCAGGACCAACACATGTTGGGCAAGTAAATGTCCTGTGCAGCCATGTGCTCCAACCCTGTGTGCACAGAGCAGCTGCCACTAGCCTGTACACAGCACAGATTGATCTAGATGTTACTCAGTATATACACAGAATAACAGAATTGATTGAGTTGGAGTGGACCCCCCAAAGGCCATCTAGTCCAACCCCCCTGCAACGAACAGGGACACCTACAGCTCCATCAGGCTGCTCAGAGCCCTGTCAGACCAACCCTGAATATCTCCATGGATGGGGCATCCACCACCTCTCCGGGCAACCTGTGCCAGTGCCTCACCACTCTTCCTATAGAAAACTACTTCCTTATATCTAATTTACATCTCCTCTCTTCTAGTTTGAAACCAATTCCCCTTGTCCTATCACTACAGACCCTGCTGAAGTCTGTCCCCTTTTTTACTGTAGCTCCCCTTTAGATACTGAAAGGCCGCTCTCAGGTCTCCTTGGAGTCTTCTCCAGGCTGAACAGCCCCAGCTCTCTCAGTCTGTCCTCATAAGAGAGGTGTTCCATCCCTTGGATCATTTCTGTGGCCCTCCTCTGGATGTGCCCCAACAGGTCCATGTCTCTCCTGTACTGAGGACTCCACATCTGGACGCAGTACTGCAGGTGACACCTCACCAGCACAGAGCAGAGGGGCAGGATCACCTCCCTGAGATATTCTGGTGCTCTTCAGAAGTGTGTGCAGAGCATGATCCTCCTCCCCATGGAGACTGATTTTCAGATCCCTGACTGTAAGAAAAGTGCTTGTGCTTTCAGGCCAGATTAACTATTGTGGCTAACACCTCATACCTCACAGTTTAATACTCTCAAGCCACAGACATTTCAGCCAAGATACAACCAAACCACCACAGCATCATAAACACATAAAGCAATTCTTCATTTGAAAGTTCCCCAACATCAGTGCTTTGTATCTCTGATGCTCCACCGGGAGCAGGTAGACTTCCACACCGGTGTGATCCTGACTGAAGCCTAGCACCAAAATATGAGCTACTGAAAACAAACAAGTAGAAAATACAAAGATTTTTAAAAAGCTGTGTTTGTTACTTTTTGCTTGTGAAATTTAGAGAATTTCTGAAAGACACTGAGGCCCTGGAGCATGTCCAGAGAAGGGCAATGGAGCTGTGAGGGGTCTGGAGCACAAGGCTTATGGAGAGCGGCAGAGGGAACTGGGATCGTTCAGTCTGGAGGAGGCTCAGGGGAGACTTACTGCTCTCTGCAACTGCCTGAAAGGCAGCTGTGGTGAGGGGAGGGGGTCTCAGCCAATCGGGCACGAGGTAACAGTGAGAGCACCAGAAGGAATGGCATTAAGCTGCACCAGGGGAGGTTCGCGTTATACGTTAGGATCTTCTCCTCAGGAAGAGCGGTGAGGCAGTGGCACAGACGGCCCAGGGAGGTGCTGTGCAGTCACCCTCCCTGGAGGTGCTCAAGAAACGTGTGGATGCAGCACTGAGGGATGCGGTTGGTGGGCAAGGCGGGGGGGGGGGGGGGGTTATCGGTTGGACTGTGTGATCTTAGAGATCTTTTCCAACCTCAGTGATTCGGTGAAAGACTCTTCTGAAAACATGCAGGCTGCTCTCAGCGGAATGAGAGAAGGGAAGAGAGTCCCGCCTAACAGAGCCTGGAGGCCACGGCAGCCGTTATTTCAGCCGGAGAAGGTCCTCCTGCTCGGAGCGGCCCTCTCCCAGCCGCGCTGCCCAGCCCGGCATCGCCGCAGCTCGGGCACAGCACAGCGCACAGCGCCGACAAAAACGAAGTTTGCGAAGAGACACGGGGATCAACCGCTCTTTCGGCCGAGACGGGAAGACACGGCGAGGCTGCCAGCGGAACCCCGCGCCGCGGAGCCACCCGCCCGAGCAGGGCCGAGCAACGCCCGAGCTCTGCCCGGCAGCGCCCGGCCATCCCGCACGCGGCGCGGGGGCAGCGGCGGCCCCCCGGGCCCACCCGGCCCGGCCGACGCGCAGCCGAGGACGGGGCCGGAACCCGAATCCCCGCCGGAGCCGCCCTCCCGCCGCCGGACGGCCCGGCGGCCGCTCCCGGTGCCGCCGCGGCCCCCAGAGGGCGGTGGGCGCTGACGGGAGGCGGCGCCGCGCGCTCACCCCCTCGGTCTTCATGTCGAGGATCTTCTCCACTTCGAACACGTCGTCGTCGTCGTCGCCGTCACGTCATCGTCGTCGTCGTCCTCCTCCTCCTCCTCATCCTCCTCGCTCTCGCCGGCGGCCCCGCCGCCGCCGTCCACGACCTCGTTTTCCCCGTCCTCGGCCGCCGCTGCCGTCTCCGTCTCCTCCTCTTCCCCCGCCCCCTCCAGCCTGGCCGCCGCCGCCTCAGCCCCGCTCCCCGCCGCAGCCATTTTGGGCCGAGTTTCAAACGGCGATGGGGAAAAGCGGCTGCGACACCCACGGCAGCCAATGGGCGCCCGGCTGCCGTGACGTCACGGGAGGGGCGGGGCCTACGCGTCCTCAGCGCGCGGCGGGCGGCTGCGCCTTTGGGCTCTTCGTGTGAGAAAAAGCGGTAAGCCTTTTGTTGCTCCGCTAAGCGCTTCTGCCGGTGCCAGAGCGTTAGTAGAGCTGTCCTGGAAGCACGTATCAAGGAACACTGTCACTCGCGCTTTCCAGCCCACTTGAAAACCGGCGCTGGTGGCATGGTTGGAACAGAAGTGAGAACTGCTGTCAGAAAACCTCCTGACAAGGCGGCCGCAAAGGGACGTGTGAGCGATAGGGAAACGGCCGGAGAAAAGCAGCGTTCTGCTCCTCCAGGGCGCGCTGCAGGAAGTACAAAGGCATCCAAATGAGGGCACCGATAGGTTGCATTGTGAAGGTGTTTATTAGGGCTTTGCTAAGCACAGCGGTAGCCATCAAAACACACTGCGTTACACCTGACAGTGCTGTTACAGAGAAGATAAGATTTTGGAAGAAATAAAACAGCAGAGATACTATAACAATACTAGGAGTATTTGTCTGTGACTATGAAAATTATTCAAGAATAACGTAAGGTGAAAATTACTCAAAATATGTAAAGCAGCAAGAAAACCTAACGTTGCTATTGTCTTAAACAATCACAGTCATGAAACGATTGAAGTAGAGCTGCTGTTAGTTGCACTCGATCCCCAGTATCTTCTTGGTGGCAGAATCCCAGTCTTTCCCAAGTTCGAGTCGATAGCAAATAGATGCAAATTGTCCCTCAACTCTTTTTACCCACTCTGTTGCTTTCTTGATGGACTCAAAAGCCCAGTGAACACCGCTGTGTGTAGAAATGGAAATTTATTAGAATAAATTCTATGACATGGTAAGATGTGCAATGAAATAATTTCTTATAATCATTTGAAAGAGAAAGTGGTCCATAGTACAGCAAACACAGCCTACATAAAATATCATTTGTCAGAGAAAACGACATCATTTTCTCTGCCCCATCTTTTCAGAGTCTTCCATATGGGAAGTATGTCTATACATAATGGTAACTTGCATTCATTTGCACTATTCCAGTCCCCACAATGAAGTACTATGCATTTCATAATGGCAAACTTGACTCCTTTGTACAATTGCATGTTAGGATTCTTTCACTTTTGTGGTCTACCCCACTTGCTTTCATCCAGCAGTCAATGTGATTTTATTTGTGTTCAGCCCAAATTTTACAATCATTTTTCCCTCTGTCAGGGAATTTCAAGAGAGGGAGGAAGACTCTGCAGGGCTTTCCTGGGTTCTTTATTCTCTTCTTAAGTTCCCTGGTAAAGCATTAAGGGCATTAGCTTATCATTTTGGCACCACAATCAGCTGATATCTGGGACAATCCAGACTCACTGAAAGGCCTATTCCTTCAGGCTTCTTTTAAGATGTTTGCCTTTCCTCTGTAACAAAAAACTTCCCACCTGACAATTATTTGCTTCACTGAAAATGAAAGGAAATTTCCAGATGCAGCAATCCTATATTCAAAAGCTAGTGGAGCACTGGGACATACAGAAGTACGTGGGAGTTGTTAGAATGAGCTAACATCAGTATTCCCCAGGGGAAGTGGAAAGCGTGGAAGCTGTGCTGTGATGAATCATCTGCCCTAACAACTTCAGAAGTATTGTATTTTATGGTGTACACCTGTGAAGATCAACAATGCATAAATAAAATGCTAAAAAGGGATGAAGGCCGAGAGCCAAAAGTGACATGAAGGGAAAGTTGGAAATGATTGATGTCTGGAAAAAGTTGAAATGGTGGAATCTCCATCCTTAAAAATCAGCTGGGCAGGATTTTGAACAATTTATCTGAATTAGCTCGGGAACAGATGCTTAGTTTAAGGAACAGATGACCTGAAGAGGTAATGAATTATTCAGTGATTCTGAGAAGAGGTACAAATCTTTTCCTACTTTAAATACTTCTCAATTTTTGTATTATATTTTGCAAAATATTCTTTCTTCCAACTCACCCTCCTAAAAGAAGTTCTGTGCCACCAGTATCAACATTTCCCATTCCCTTTTCTGCAGCTACAGTCTGTAGCATAGCCATTTACTCTCTATAATGAGATTAATCGTATGCTGTTAAGGTTTATATTACAATATTAAATTATAAGATTTTTTAAAAGCACACCTTGAAGTTGTTAAATTATCCAGTTTCATCAGTGATTTGAAGACTATCCCTTGCAGTTCCTTTGCACAGCGTATGAACTGTAGCACAAGAAGAGTAGCAATCAACTTCAGTAGCTTTTCTTTTCCATTTGTGCCTAAGGAAGAAGAAATGGGAAATCATTTAAATGTCAGCAGAAAAGAGACTTTCTGCAAAGTGTGTCTCCACATTGCTTTGAACATTTTTAAGTTCTGATGCTACCCAGTTGTTTCATGATACAATCAGAACTATCAGGAATATTGCACCCTCTCATAATTTACAGAGAATGAGTTGCCTTTTCATCCCCAAGTTTTCTGGTCTGCTGCCAGCAAACAGCACCAACTGACAGAATCAAGCAGCAGACAAAGTGTGTATAGGCAGAATGCCTACTGAATGAGCTGCAGACAGCATGTAGGGAAAAATTATATATTATTCATGTTATTTGAAATGTGAAAAACAGAAGTGGTCTCAGTCTCTCTCCTAGGAGACTTTCCGACTTTCCTTCCACCTTTTTTTTTTTTTTTTTTGTTAAAGTAGGTATTAATACAGCAGAAATAATAACTGAAAGAAAAGAATCTGTATTGGTATTCCAGCTATTTCACATCCTCCACGTACTTCTGCAGGAGATATACTTAGCAAGCACAACATTATATTGCAAGAGAAGTTGAGATGAATATGTGTAATTAAAATCAGATGCTTTTGAAAACATAGCTAAGAGATCCACATAAACGCTGAGCATATCTTATTGAAAGTTGCACCAGGCATACAAAGTAATAATACAGAAGGATAGGAAATGCAATACAATGCACTGCTGTTTTAATAATAGAAAAAGTATTTACCGAGTGACTGAATGCCTTTTCTAATAAGGAAATGATTAATTAAATAATCAACATCAAATTTCAAGATTTTTCCCAACTGTGGACTGAGATTCCAAGAGCCATCCTGTGGAATAAACAAAGATATGGGTAAGCAAAGACTGAGAAGACTGAAAATATATTTGTAAGGAACAACCTAAAACAAAGGACAAGTATTTAAAAATGTTTTTTAAAGCTTTCACAAACACAAATCACCCTCTAGTTTAGTCAGCTCACCAAAACAGAACTTCCTGTGATCTATTAGGCGTCTCAAATATTGAACTTCAAGAATCTTTGATGTACCACTCAATGTTTCTACTTGATCTGAAAAACTGTAGTTAAGCTATGAAAAAAATCAGACAGAACTAATTTTGAACTATGCACAATGACAACACAGCCGCATCAGATTTACTTCAAACAAATTCTTTCAGAAAATTATTTTCAGAGTGCTCAAAAATAAGCATTTGTCTTACCCTAAAGAAGCAATAATGGATCTCTCTCCTCTAGAGGGATTGCAAAGTCTCTGTAAAGTTAGATTACTGTTTATGTTAAGTAAAGTATTAACAAAACCAATCCTATTTTATCTGCCTTTTCCTGCCAAAAATTAAATAACTGATTAAAACTAGCTGTCAGTTTGCTACTCTCAGATGAGATGGAAGACAGGCTTTTGAGAGGATATTCAACCACTTATTCTTCAGTGTTACTTACTTTCAAAACTTTTATCTGCCCTTGCAGTATTATGTCACAGATAACTATAACTGTGGACAAATTGATAACAATTTATAGATTCATTTAAGGTAACTTAGAAAACAAAACATGATTTTAAATGAATCTTTAAATATTAAACATCCAATTTATGTAAAAAGTGAGATTCTGTTAGAATACTAAACTTATTCAGTGTAAAAACCTGTGAGGAACTGTTTTTCTTTCTAAAATTCAACAGGTGCAATTCTGCTTAAAAAGAAAAGAAATCTTGAAGCTCACTTTGTGAGTTAAGTCAATCACAAGTCTGTTCCCAGTTGTATCCCCACACGCGACATATGGTAATCGTTCAACGTGCAGAAATAATTTGATAAAAATAACCCATCAAAAATATAGGAAAATGTGTATTTCTTCTTGATGCTTAAGTTAGTTATACTTTCCTACTTTTGCATACAAATTGGCATACTGGATCAGAGCAAAAGGGAGTAGAACAAATCACCAATCTGAATGGCCAGTCCCTTTGGACACATGACAGGAGTTTCCACTGAGGGAACACCACAGTGGTTTCTTCACTTGGATCATATAATACACCTGCAGACCTGTTGATCATCACATCACTCTCTAGTTTAGTCAGCTCACCAAACTGGTGATGGTTAAGGTGGAACAGGGACTTGTCCCACTGCAAGAGGCATACTCAACGAGGTGAAACGTTACCTGCTTTGACTCCTACTTGCAGGATTCTTGGACAGCATTCGTTCAATTCTGCTTGCTTTAAATTCACCAGCCATTCAGCTGGTTTGACTATCCTGCAGAAGTTCCCACCACACTCTCTCCAATTCTCCAAACCTCAATTAGTTTTAAGGTTTTTTTTTGCTTAATGAGCATTATTTGCATCTACTACTTCTGCCTGTCTTCCCCTACGAGTTTTCATACACATTTTAGGAAGTCTCCAATCTGCAAACTGATGGGGGCTCTAAATCAGAGGTATATCACTACTTTTGGCTCTAGTTTTACAGTTTCTTAGGCACCCATTAATGAGTTGCCTGTGACATCAATATAACGTAACATGACCTTGAGGTCATTATATACTTCTTAAGACCAATTTGTAAGGGAAAAAAAGCAGATACATTTACAAAATGCTTATCTCAGGACAGATATAAAGTAAAAATACTTTTTTCTTCTAGATGTATTTTACTTTAAGTAATGCACAAAAAGATTGTTGGTACTGTACCTGATTTTGGAGATCAAAAATTTCTTCCCAGATTACAGGAGTAAACTCAAGTTTCTGTTGGCTTCTTTCTTTCTCTGTTGTTATGAAACACCTTGGTTGTACCTGAAGAGGACAATTTTCACTCAGAATCACAATCTTATTCTACCACCATTACCCATGCAGCTACTACATCACGGTAAAAAGTAATTGCATTAAAAAGTTTTAAAAGAAACTTCTTTTTAAAACAAACTTCTTTTTCTCAAGTTGAAATTTGAAGATTTTAAGTTCATTCTTTTCCACTTAGGAAAGTATTTGCAATTCTACAGTTAATGAGGCATTTTTTTCCATTTAAAAGTTACCTATTAGAGCAGTAAGGAACAAGTGACAGAATTCAGACTATAACATATTTCACATATTTCACAAACAACAGCAATGGAAAAACAAACAAAAATAATGCGGTTCAGGTTTCTTGAAAGAAGTTTCATTACCACCCTTACCATGTTGTTGTTCTGCTGTACAGCAATGAACCTTGAAACAAAAGCATTTTTATGGCAGTTTTCATTAAGTGAATGCAGCTTGGATTTCAACATAATGCTCATAGCATATATATAGAAGACTCCTGATAGAAGACTTACCAAAAATTTAGCACTCTCAGGAAATTCTTGTTCAGAAGCTGTAGCATCGTGCAGACCTGTTACCATTTTCTTCCTACACTTTGGCTTTAATTTTTTTTTTTTACTATGTTGGGGAGCAGGAGAATTGTGAGTAACTTGTTTTTCAGCATTAGTCTTATGAGAAGAGTATGTGCTTGTACATGAATTGAACACAATTATATTTGGAATGTGATCAACAGAAGAATTATCATATTTCATTCCTCCAAAGAGACTTCGAGGAGAACAATAAATGGGAGGTTCACAAAGTCTCAGATGGGCACCTGGATCTGGAAGTGCAGGTGTTGGAAGTGAATTTGTTTGAGTTATATAAGCTTCTCCTCCTGCTTCTAGTCCAGAGCCAAATAATAAAGCATTCACAGAAGATTTACATGGTAAAGATGACATTATTCTTGAACATTTCATCGTTGTGATGTCACCATCATGAAATCCATAATCCTGTGGTGTGACTTCTTGTGAGGTGCTTTCTTGATTAACAGAAAGTTCTCCAAGTCGAAATTGGAAGCCTTCAGCTTCACATCTCTCAGCTGTGAAACAATCTGACCAAGCTTCAGAATCTTGCAGATCTCCCTGGTTAGTAAAATTATAAATGGAAATATATATAAATATAAATATAAATATAAAAATAAAATAATACCAGAATTAGTAAGATATTTTTTTCTTAATGAATGCAGTATTTCTTCTTATGTTGTGCATACCGTTATATCCTCATTCTTACATTTAAGATGAAAGTAGTATATCAAACTAAAATTCCTACCTTATTCTACTTTACTAAGGTGAAGTTTGCCTGATAAAATACGAATGGAGAAGCGTCGTGCATTATTAAGATAAAAACAATGACTATAATGATAGTTTGGATCCAAGGAAGTTCTACCACACCATATTATTTTACATTCACAGAAGATGGATTTATACAAACTGAAATGCGAATTCTGCTTGTGCTGTCTCAAGCTGGGAAGCTCACATGATGCATTGCTATTGCTTCTAGTCCTGGCACTAGGCATCACTCAGAAGAGCCTGGCTCCCTCCTCTTTGCACCTTTGCTTCATGTATTTATACCCATTGATAAGTTACCTTCTTTTGAGCTAAGTTACAGTACAAACACACAGACACAATTCTAAATAATCCACAATCTCAATACTTACATTACAGTCTACAGGTTAAGGTGATGTTTCTCAGTTGTTTTAAATGCACACCATGGTCACGTACAAGATAACTTAACAGACAAATAATGATTTAAATGATTCCCCTAAGAAATGTGGAGATGTAAAGCTTTTACCTGTTAAGACTTTAAGAACTGATAGAATGACACCTGCTGGCTAGTTTTCAAAGACAAGAGCTACCATAACTAGCAAACATCCTATTTCACTAGTTTTTCTCATCTCATCAAAACCTTGATCTTCCTTGATGGACCCACTCTCCCCATGCACCTCTATCCAACCATCTGCTAGCAGGAGGAAAAAAAGACAGAAGCCTCCAGTGTGGAATTAATTTCTTTCTAGATAATTCAAAAATTGAAGAAATGTCATAAACAATAACTGCATATTATCACATACAATACAGCATCACAACTGGGTAATATACCAGAGATGTTAGTAACAGGAACATACATCAAATGGAGGCATCCCGTAAGGTTCTCCTGAAAATGAGACGCTGGATCCCACTGGCTTTTGTTCCCAGTTCATATAAGGTAAAAAATCAACATCTTCTTGAGCTATAATTTCCAGGATGTTTGGAACATTAGCAGAACAAATTTCATTAGTATCCTAAAATAAAATTCATCACAGTTATAAACTTGAGAATTCTCTTCAGTCTTTATTTACTTCTTAGTTATGATAGCTGTTAGACCAAAAAAATCTGCCATAGCAGAGAGAGTGAGTTTTTTATTTGTGCATTCAAAACATATTTAAAACAGAACAAGCAGATACAGTAGAACATTAAAAATACTCAGTGTATGCCAATAAGCAGTAAATCTAACTTCTGACTTTTGACTATATTGAGGAACAATGTATTCCCAGTAAAGGAATTCCTAATACTATAGGAATACTGATACTAATAATAATTCCTAATACAATCAAGTTTTGGTTTCCTTCCGTGATTACCACCCAACACAGACTCTCCTCGAATGACTTCTGCCATACAAAACCCATTTCTTCAGTAATTCATGACCAAGGTGGCCAGTTTGCTACAGTTTAGTATTGTGACTTGATGAAAAAAAGTTGCTCTGTGGCTTATGCATGAAGAAGGATTAATAAGTGCACTTCATATGGTCTTGCTCTTTGAACAATTTGGCTTCCACAGCTCTAGCACAAACTACAAATCCTTGTGACAATCCCCAACAGGAACACGCTGACTGACAAAGTTTTGTTGTAAACTGAAGACAAGCAATATATGAGAAAGATAACAAAAATAACTCACTGTATTGCAGAAGAAATAAAAATATTTTCAAAAATCATAGCTTTGTCTCTATTTCTAAACTAGTAAACATTGTTCAGCTAAATGAAGATTGGTTTTGATATGTGTAAGGTTAAATAATTTAGAGTCTTCTGACAGATAGAGGGAACAAGACATTTAATAGAAAACATACCCTCTTCTCAACTGCAATGAAGCTTGTAAACTGGGTTATAATCGAGTTCTCCAAACTGAGATGTATAATCATGTTCTTCAAGATCTGCTTCTTCATCTAGATTGTTAACAATTAAATGAAGGAGTAGAAAAAACATAATCAGATAAAATCAACTGATGTAAGAACTGAATATAGAAACACATGAATGTACTCAAAATAGGGATATGTAAAAGGAAGAGCTCGTGAATATACTGGCCTGCCTAATGCTCTGTGCTTTCTAACTTTCTCCACTCTTACCTTTGGACAGGGGCATGTATTTTCTCTAGTGAGACAACCATTCTAGGCAGCCTGTTCCAGTGCTCTGTCACTCTCAAAGTAAAGATGTTTTTTCTAATGTTCAGGTGGAACTTCCTGTCTTCCAGTTTGTGCCCACTGCTTTTTATCGTGTCGCTGGGCACCACTGAAAAGAGCCTGGCCCCATCCACTTGGCTCCTACCCATGAGATGTTTATAGGTGTTGATAAGATCCCCTCTCAGTTTTATCTTCTCCAGGCTGAACAGTCCCAGTCTCTCAGCCTTTCCTCCTAAGGGAGGTACGTCAGGCCCCTCATCATCTTTGTGGCCCTCCACTGAACTCTCTCCAGTAGTTCTCTGTCTTTCTTGAACTGGGGAGCCCAGAACTGGAAAGAGAAGTGTCACTGTCTTCCACCCAATCCTATACAAAAGATAAGAACTTTCCCTGTACTAGTATGAACTACGGGAAACAAAAATGTTATATGCCACAGGGAAAGAAGAACCACCAACAGCTTGCCATGACAAGCATAGGTTAGGAAAAATGTATACACATTATGCTCAGAGAAGATATTCTTATAATGGGAAGAACACAAGACTGTCTCAAAATTCTTCAAAATCTCATTTAGTGGGAAAATGTATTACTGTATGGTGTCACTGTACGGTGTCACTGTAAAGTGACACTGGAACTGCAACCTAAAAGTCATGTTGAACATGGCAAAAAAATCTCTATTCGATTGAAATGTTTGCTTTTTGACATTTTAAATACACATTTTCTGCTTTTAGATTATCAAACCTCATGTTCTGTTTCATTCTCATGAAGAATACCATCTTCATAGTCCCTAATGAAAGCTCTTGCTGTGAGTTTGTGTAGCACCTAGAAAGAAAACAAAGGTGATAATAATAATAATTATTATTATTATTATTATATATATATATGTATGTATATATATATATATTTTAAATTCTTCCTTTTATTTAAGAAATCCCCCATCAGGCAGATAGCTTCCAAATGTACACAGAATCCAGTTTTCTAGGGGCAAGGTAATTCTGCATTTAACAAGCAACCATAACTTGCACTTAAGGTGTATTTTTATTTCACTTAATGTTACCAAGCTAAAAGATAATCAGGTCTTCACTTTTTGCATATATTCTCACCAGTCAAGGATGAGAAAAAGCAAATAAATGAATGAAGAAAATTCAGGTAATTAATCTCATTTTGAAACAGCCACCTAAAACAAGTAGGGAGAATTCCCTTTCTGGAAGAAAAAAAAATCTCTTCAGTAACTGCAAATGGAACCTGGACAATCACTTCAGACTTAAACAGGAATATCTAGATAGCTGGAGGTAAATGAGTCCTGTGCATAAAACAGGACAGAATTCGAGGGAAAAGTATATTGAGTTTAACTTTTAAAGAATCATTAGGTCTACCACAATCAAGTCAGTTTTGACCTGAGGGTTTGTATACAGAAAAGGGAAATACTGAACTCTATTAATCAGATACTACTTTTTGAAATGGAACCACGCTTTCATAGGAAAAAAAAATGTTTTTTTTTGGCTTGGTATATTAAAGGTAACAAAGAGAAAGAGCACCATGGAGGTGACATGGCAAAGTACTGTTGTATTCCAGTTTTAATTGCTCAACATTCCTACTGAGATTTTCAGAAGAATACAATAGATGCTGAAGGGAGCCACTTCTTAATCTCATAAGCAAGTAGTTACTTCTGATCTTAGGTGAACTTGCAAAAGAAACAGGTAGGAATGCTCAGGGTTCATCTAAAACATCAAGAATTATTAGAAATAATGGTTTCTAATTTGGTCCTGTTTTTCAACATTTTGTCACATCACCTGACATCTTTCAAAGCTGTATTTTTTAAACTACATCTGGAATTTGTACTACAGATTTAAAAAAAAACAAAAACAAAAATCCTTCGTGTTAAGCAAACACATTGCTTCTTCTTGCCAGTTTCACTTGTCTGTATTAGAGCATGTCCTGGGAAACTAACTGTTCTAATACTGCAACCCACAATATTAGTTTTCAAAGTGGACTACACTAAATAGGGAGCAAAATCTTTTCAATTTGAAAACAAATCAGCTCTTCAGTAAGGAAAGGATGATAGCCTTATCAGAATCAATACTGAAGCCTGACTATTCTGTTGGTTTTTAAAGCGTAGACACCCATTAGATTAATAAATGGTTCTTTTATCTTGTTTGCCTTCTCAAGATTGGTGCTGTACTTTTCTCTATATAAATTCTCTTAAGTTACTTCATTGTTACTGAAGCAACTGAAAGGTTAGTAACACTTTAATGTTTTGACATTTTAAAAGATTAAAAACTAGTAAGCAGATTGTCCACATGGAAAAAAATTACAACTCGAAAGAGAGTGATGCAGCATGCAGAAATCACCTGAAGACCTGCCAATGCAAGGATAAAACTAGAGCCCAAATGAATTATCAGAATAAGAAGCAGCACCTTCTGTTTTGAGAAGTTGAAGTCTTGAGTTAGAAACCTGACACTTGTATGTAAAACAGTTTCCCTTTAAAAGCCTGAAGACTGCTGGTCTATGCTAAAACATCAGAAGCAAAAATAAAAAAGAGTTACTGAAAACAGAAGTTTCAGTTCACTCAAAGAAGCACAGTGCAGCATGTTGTTGCTTAAAGCAGCTTCGCTCACTGCTGTATGTACAGACAATTTGGACAAACTCACTGTTCCCGTTGTCTTCTGTAATTCAGTAGTTGACACCACAGTTTGTAGTTCTTGGTCATTTATTATCGCCCTTAAGGTGGCCTATAATGAAAAAAAACAAACAAGTTTCCTTCTCTGTGTTACGCTGTGCTACCAGAACGCGTGAATGTTATCCTGATTACTGAATGTAACTCAAATCTGTATCTCTCTGCATGGCTGTGTTTAAAAACATTTCCCCTTACAACAAGGGGACAGTTGCAAAGAAAGGAATCCTGTATTTATCAAAGTACAGTGACTTGAACATTAAATAAGGTATCCTTTTCCTCTCTGCATTTTACTAGGAAGACTAATAATTTAAATATTGAATTATATTTAGCAGTGAAGAAGCTAAAAGCGTGCTGGATAAAGCATGACATAATATAACACAGTACATCTTGCAATCTTTTCAGTTGTGAATTTCCATCCAGTAGTATGTATCCCAGTCTTTACCTGAGTACAGTGAGGGACAAATCCATAGACGAGAAGCCTCTCATTGGTAAACAAAGACTGTATTTGAGCAGGAGCCTGCATTGGCTTTGGTGCATTTATATCAAACTGTTGCCATTTAATAGAAACAGAACTGCATCCTGGAGAAAATATTCTAGACACTTGGCTCTGTATCTGTGTAAAGATTGAAAACAAATTAGCTCTGTTTTCTTCTAGGCTTTTAAGAGAAAATATAACCTCTCGATACAAAAATAACATATTTCCTTTTTCCTTTTCTTTTTCTTTTAATTTTTATATTTGGTACAACTAAGGGCATGTACTTGTAAAATTGTTACCACATATTGGTAAAAAAGAGTCTAATGCTTGGAGGTAGTGAGGATAATCACTCAGCCATTACTGCACTGGCTTTTAAGTGAGATATGAGACTGAAGTTTCTTAAGGTTGGCAAAAAAGTTAGAGAATGTGCTCTGCTACACCCAGCACCTCCAGAGTGGGAACTCTGAAATGTGTGAACAGTTCTGCACATCTCCATGGTCTGCTTTGGATAATTTTGCATGTATCATTCAAATGGCAGCCAGACTAGCAAAAGGATAAACTTACATTTTCAGTCCTTTCCCCTGCCAAAAACATGCCAGATACTAGCCATGCTGCAGTTGCTACAGCCCTCAACATTACAGCAAGGACAATGCTGCAGATAGACTGTGAGCTATGACAGAAGTGAAACTATATTTTTCATGCAATGAGAATTACTTACAAAGTTTGAAATTTCATAGTCTTTTTTCCAAGTTGGGGTTATTGCACTTACTCAGAAAAAGTACAGATTTCTCTCAAAGACATTAGGAAAATGAACTCATGACTTTCTTGTTTTCTTTTACACATTCAGTGACCAGTATGAATAGGAAAGTGGGGAAGTACAGTGACAAATTCCTTCCCTTATCAAAGAACTTATCAGTACTCTGCTGTAGCACATGTTCCTGCTGAGAAACAAGGCATGCACCTGAAATCTTTGTCACACTCAAACCAAATACTTCCCTTTCTAAATATTTATGCGTTTATATTTAAAATAAAAGAAGGCTTGATAGACAAGCATTTCTCCCTCCATACTCTATCAACTGCCTCTCCTTTTTTCTTATTATAGTAAGCCCCACTAACCCATGAAATGAAGAAGCAGTAATTCCCATTCTGAGATACTGAAAATATTCAGTATCAGATAATGATATATCAGACAATGGAATATATTCAACATTTGTAAGTGTACCTTTGCCTCCCAGTTATACTTTGATTTTGAGTCAAAGTATTCAAATGCTCCAGCACCATACTGGGACAAAGATCTCAGCATGTGTCGATTTGCTGCAGAACTAAAGAGAAAAACAAATCTTCATGTAATTATTGAGTCAAATCATTAAGTCATACAATCTCTTTTCTACTTCTCATACCATTTAAAATATCTTGGTTTTAATTAGTACTGCAAAGTTTTTGAATTTAAATACTTTTAATTCCATACTTTTTTCAGGATATGGACCAACTGACAGCAACTGAGCCAATGAAGGTGCTGCTGAATTACAGATTTCCCAATAATATTTGAGGAAATTACATGGCATATGAGTATCTCCATGTCCTAATGCAAGGATGTGAAAAGAAATTAACTAATGTCCAACACTAATAAGGATCATAAAAATGACATTAATTAATTGATTCATCTAATTAATCTCAGTCTCAGCAGAACTATTTAGTATGGGCACTATCATGTTACAGCTAAATCCAGAATCAATTAGGGAATCTTACTTTCTGGAAAACATAATTGATACGATAACACTTATCAGCTCTGCTCCCCAGCTCTGACTACCATGAAGTTATAGACAAAGAGAGCTCTAGGGAGTATTACAGGAGAACAATTAAACAGATTAAAATTACTGTGAGTGAGAAACAGAATATTACATCTTGATTCTTTGTCAGACAGGTAGATTCAGTAGTTGACAGCACCATAGCACTGTTTTAGAGAAACCTACTGAACTGTCACCAAATCTCCTTGAGAAAAAATTGAATTGAACAAATAGTACAGTTATGTTTTATAGCAGGAACACAACATCTAGTGGAAGCTGTCCCTGCCCATGGCAGGGGGTTGGAACTGCATAGTCCTTGAGATCCTTTCCACCACAAATTATTCTATGATTCTATGATTATTTGTCATTCACTTGAAGAGAATTGTCACAGACAAAACCGTGATAATGGTGACTATTGTCACCTTCTAAACAACTCTGTCTACACAGAAGTACAAACCATAGAGCCAGCTTCTCTTTCACAACTCTTTCCCAATTCGTTCTTTAACAATGTAACACATTAAGCACAGATCCCACCTCCTGAAAGCAGACTGCTGCACATTAGCACTATGATATTTGTGTTACAGGTCTTGAGGAACTATTAAAAGCCATGTCTCCTTAGCCTATCAGCACTGAGACAATCCATCCCCAGGCCAAATTCTGTCATAACAAGAATATGAAGGTAAATATGCTGAAAATGAACACAATATGACTGTAAGTATGTTAAAAAGGGTGTTAGCATATAAGGAGACACGCACCATCTGCTCTTTATTGTGATTTGATGCAAATTCTGCTATAGTTAAAATGTGTGATTACACTGGAAGCGTACTGGGATGCTTGGCCCATGGGCTGAAGGGTGTGCTTGTGCAGTGCTGTGAGACAGCTCATGGCTGTGAGCCATGCAGAAGGTAAAAGATGTTCTAGAAGAACAGGACCCTACCACTGGTCTCTATTTTGATATATTCCCTCCCGAGGAATAGTAAGAAGCTAATACTATCTGACTCCTTCCCACTTACACCTGGCAATGTGCAATACCCAGCTGTAAGCCTTTTTTTCCAAAGTCATTTCAGATGTGTATGTATCTTGCCTTTTTTTTTTCTAATTGCTTTTTTTTTTTTCCCAATTACTGAACAATTGAAGTACATTACAATGAATTTCAGTGAAATTTTACTTGTTCTTGTAATTGCTAAGAGGTCTTTATAACGCAAATAGTTTATACCAAATGTTCCCAAGCTTTATTCTCTCTAATATTCCCACCATTATGAAAGATCTGAGCTAAGTCACATGATAGCAGTTGCTCTTGCTCCCCTCCTCTGGATTGGGAGCGCACATGTAATAGAGAAATCATGTCTCCTTTCTCCTGCCTCCATTTGAGAGGAGGAAGTGTGAATTTGGATGTTTAGCAAAAAAAGTTGACACAGTCACTTCCTGATTTGCTCTGAAAGACAGAGGCTGGTTTGGAGTGGAGGAGGTTCATTTTCACATTTTCACATCATTTGAAGTAGCTTGCATTCCAGCAGTGAAATGTACCACAGGTTTGGGAACCTAATGCTTACGCTGTCTTTACAAAAGAAATGAAAATGAAATAATGAAATTGTACAACTATTAATGTTAAATTGAAATTCCACCACCAAAATCATACTATACCACAACATGAAACACAATGTTTTAAAGTATTAACTCTCATATTTTCTGATTTTACTTTTAAAAAGTAAAGTTGTTATAACGAAGAAAGATATGAATAGGTAAGGCTATCTGAACATAGAATTAACTTTACTGTAGGTATTTTACTTTACATATTTTTCTTTTTGGTTATTAAGTGTATGCAGACATTTCTGCATTTCATCTAAATATATATAGATCTTTAAGATGGCACACCCAAGCATCTGACACTTCCCAGTTTACTAATCTCTCACTTCAAATCAAATACCAGCGATTTAAAAGAAAATCAAATTGCGGGACTTACCCAACACCACATGTGAATAACCTCGTATGGTGGACATTGTCTTTCACAAGCTGGAAGGTCACACTCTCATTCTGAATGTGTCCATCGGATATAAGAAGAATGTTACGATGTCCTTGAGAAGGAAATAGCAAACTCAAGTAACGCAAGCTCTTCCATAAATCAGTGTTTCCCATTGTTGCTGTAGCAGACTGAAAAGTAAAGTATTAAAATTTTAGTTTAAACTTAATTTATCTTTTCTAAAATAACACCTAATACATAATTGATTTGTTACTTACTATATACTTATTTAAATATAAACTATTAATTATTAATTTTTATTTTGTTTCTGCTCTTCCATAATTACAATTAGAGGTGGAGCTCGAGGTTAATTGCATTTGTATATTCTCTGGTTTAAGCAATAAACATTTTTCATAGGCAAAATACATAACAACAATTATAAATTCTCCCAAAATATTCTCAGAAATTTCAGTAATCCGTGCTTTGGGAATTTCTGGAGTTTTTATCCACATTACTGCATCCAGAAGCTGTTTACAGCTCTATCTTTTAATCTGCCTATCTCACTTCTGAACTGAAGAATAATTTGTCCTCAAGCGTGACAAGAAGTTCCACTATTTATTATACACTTTAGTTTTTCTTTGAAATCTGCTGATGGATCATTTGCTGGGTGTGCTATGACCCTCAGAGGTGAGAAACAGCAAATAACCATTCCTATTCTCTCCTTCCTCTCTGTTTATCCTGGAAGAGATGACTATATAGGGATGCAACTGAAACTAAAAAAATCAGGAAAAGTCTTTTCCTCACACAGCATGTCTTCCATATACCTGGCTATCTTTGCTGTCTCTATCTCTTTGCTTTGAGATGAAGTGACCAGAAGTGTCTATAGTATTCAAGACACCAGAGCAACACAGATTTATACAGCTACCTAAGTATTTGCCTGCTGCTGAATGGTGGGCTCTGGTTTAAAAGGGCTATTTAATGTGGCTGTAGTATCTCTGTATTGCAGGAAGCCCAACATCATACAGGTACAGTTAGCACCTTTTTCCCCTCTGTGTTACTTTGCATCAATTATTTGCGCCTTACCATGCATTATGTTAGTATCTTAAGTATTATGCTAGCATCAAGAAACTTTATTTACAGATGAAGGGCCTATTAGAACATAGATCTAACCAAACCTGTTCATCCTAAATAGTTTACATCTGATCTTTCGATGACAAAAGCATTTTTCTTCTCAATAAAAGTCCTCTGGCCCATCTAAATGCTGCCTTCTTTTACAAATGATAAAGCTTAACAACAGGAAGCACTTCTTTACTGTGCAGGTAACAAAGTACTGGAACAGACTGAAGAAACTGTAAACTCTCTCTCCTTGGAGATCTTCAAAAGCCACCTAGACATGGTCCTGGGCAATCTGATTTAAGTGTCCCTGCTCAAGCAGGGGTTGGAGCAGATGACTTTCAGAGGATTCTTCCAGCCTCAGCCATTCTGTGATTATATGAAGTAAATAATTTCCTCTATTCTGCTGTGGGCAGGCAACCAGAAGCATGAATTCCAAAGGATTATTTTAGGGGGAAACATTGTATTCTTTTCTAATACAGATTCCTACTTACCTTCAAAATAACAACTTAAGCAATTACTTTAAACCACAGTGGAATTAATATTTCAATATGGTTGTGCTTGTTACTAGGGTAAATTATTATAAAAATTATAACATTATTTAAAAAAATCCTTAGAAGCTAGCCTAAAGAAAAGAAAAAGTTGGGTAACTTCTGTAATGATAACCATTCCTTTCAAAGAAGTGTTCTTCAGAATACAACCAAATTGATTTACTTACTGTAATAAACTCAGTTAGTGATGCCAAATCCTTTAAGGCATCCTTTGAAAATGAAGAAAATTCTGAGAAATCTGTAAACAAAGATAGATATTAAAAGCACTGAAATATTAAGCATTTATCAACAATTGGAAACACAAGTAAGTTTCATGACTAGAATATCAGAATAGGAATGCATCACACTACTGCATGTTCTAAGCTGCAGTTGAGTGTATTAAGTTGGTTTGATAATAATGATGCACGTAAAATTAAGTCATGGCAAGTAAAAGGTGACTTACAGTTAAGAAAGAAACAAAGAAACTCACTTGTGCCAAATTTGATTACATTTACATTTTGTCTGGAATTAAGCTGTTTTAAGGCATGTAAAGCAATCTGCTTTGCTTGCAATAGAGCTGAACCTGCCATAGAATTTGAGCAATCTAATAAAATAATAATTTCACTGGACAGCTGCTCTTCATCAAATGCTGCTTCGAACTCTGGTTGGAATACAAGCATGCAAGCCTACAAAGAGAGAAACAAAATCAGTGCAGTGAACAAATACTTTTTCACTAGAAATGTACCTATGCATCTTCATTTTCCTCATTACAGAATGAGAGCAGAATAAAGTAATATTTGAAAATTTTAGCAAATATATTTCATTTACTTTAAATTCTTGAAAAGTGCAATTTTCTTACGCTTTACTTATACCTCAAGTTCCACATGAAAAATTGAAAACGCAATTTCGTTGTTTAATTTTACAATCCAATTCACTCTTTGGCAAACAGCATTCAATTCTTTTCTCCAACTTAAAAACAATTTACAGGTATTATCTTTTGTAGTCATAACTGCCACTATCCACTTAAGCAGTACGGTCACATTTCTGTGAAATACAAGCGGCAGCACAACAGTTAGTTAGAAAGAAGTGTTTCAACTGAAATGTGATTGGACATTGTTGAAAACGCACCTCAACCTTCACTCTATTCCAAGGCAAAGGATAAAAGAAAGCCACCGAGATTGTACTGAACACTGCCTGTGGTGTCCATCTGTTTATTTTGTTTTAACATATTACCTCATAAACTCTATGACAGGTATGCCGTACCTCACTATTTTTGTTGGGATGCTTCTCTACCCACATTCGGGGCACATAGGCATGAGAAATCCATATATCTAGACCAAAGCCACTACTGTCCAAAGAACTGTTGTCTACGGTCTTAATTACAGCCTTGCATTCTGTTTTCTGGAAGAGAGGAAAAAACAGGCATGTGATCTCAGTTTAATAACTGTACAGTGAATATTTTTTACTTGTACAAAATTGTGATTCATGAGGATAGGGAATGAATACAGAACATTTAATAAGGGTAGTAATAGAGATCTTTTCCAGAAAGATTATATTAATCTTTAAAGGTACAGTTGCTATTTACATATTATATTCTTTCAAATATCATTCACTCGAAGACAAACAAAACAAAAAGGTTTCAAAAACAACAGAATTATTCATCTGAGAAAAACAGAGAACCTATCAGTTTGAGGAATGAATACTGTACAAAGTCACACAGATCTTGCACACATATTTCCTAGGATTACAGTTTCTTTTAAAACACACGGCAGAACTTCTAAGGCAGAGGAGCAGTTATAGAGAAATTAATTTACCTTTATCTTAAGTTTATGTGTCCAACTGTGTAGGCTTTCAATGCTATATGGCATCTCAATAGACATATCTAAGGAGAATCTGCTAAATAAAGAGAATAGAAGTAAATGGCGGTCATTTGAATTATAGAATCATGAAGTGCAGGGCTGGAAGGAACCTCTGGAGATCCTTCAATCCAACCCTCTCCTAAATTAGGTTCCCTATTGTAGGTAATAGGAAAGCATCCAGGTTGGTTTTGAGTATCTCCAGAGATGGAAACTCCACAATCTCTCTGAGCAGCCTGTTCCAGTGTTCTGTCACTCTGACAGTAAAGAAGTTCTTTCTTGTGTTAGTATGGAACTTCCTGTGCTCCACTGTGTACCTGTTGCCTCTTGTCCTGTCACCAGGCATCACTGAGCTGAACCACCGAGCTCCCGCCCATTAGATATTTATGATATTTAATAATCAGATATTTAATAATCAGATATTTATGAGTGTTGACAAGATGCCCTCTCAGTCTTCTTTTCTCCAGACTGAACAGTCTCTCAGTTCCCTCCTAGGGAGGTGCTCCAGGCCCCTCATCATCTTTGCAGCCCTCTGCTGGACTCTCCTGTGTTTCTCAATCTTTCTTGAACTTGGAAGCCCAGAACTGGACAGAGCATTCCAGATGTGGCCTCATCAGGGCAGAACAGAGGGGAGGATCACCTCCCTAGACCTGCTGGTCATGTTCTTTTTAATGCACCCCAGGATACCACTGGCCTTCTTGGCCACAAGGGCACACTGCTGGCTCATGGCCAACCTACTGTCCACCAGTACACCCAGGTCCTTCTCTACAGAGCTCCCCTCCTGTGGGTCATCCTCTAACCTGTATTAATGTGTGTGGTTATTCCTTCCCAGATGGAGAGGACTCTACACTTGCCCTTGTTGAAGCTCATAAGGCTCCTCTCCACCCAAATAATGATTAATCTGCATGCCAGGATGTCACTACGAGAATGAGCTATGTTTCCTGTCCTATTTAACTGTCTGGATGGAATGAAGAATACTGAACTACTTAGACAAGTTTCTGTCTGAAAGAGTTACCATGCTGATTCACTACGGGCATTCACAGGTTAAAAGGTGAGAACGGAGAAAGAGGTCATTTGACATGATTGTCTGTATAATACATTACATAATGCATAATACAGTACATAATGCAGCCAACTATCTCTTCATTTTACTCAATGTTTTTATTTATCTAAAGTGAAACTTCTTAAGAGGCTATCAAACTAGTTTTCAGGGAAGGCAAGTTCATCATATTTCCCTGTATGACTGTTTCAACAATCTTCACTTCTAAAACTATATTTATTCTTAATTCAGCTTGAACTTTTAGTCTTTTCTTCTTAGTTTATTTCTGTAATGACATCAAAGATCAACTTGATAGTTGGTATCACAGAAAACAATAAATAAGATGCATACAAAACACAAGATAGCATGTAATGTCATGGAAACACTTCCCAGTTTGTAGCTGGAGCTCATTGTGTATGGCCTTCAGGCTGGTTTTGTTGGTGGTGGTGGTTTTTTTTTCCTTCGTTGTTTTTTTAAATTTCAGCCAGTCTGGCCTCATAAGTTTATTTTCTCTCTTCACTACTTCTTTGTCAGCATATTTTGGGATTGCATTAGCTACTTTTGCCACATTATCACAATGGTTGTGCATTCCAGGTTGCTACTCACCACAATGCTGGGTTATAGATAGTCACTATATTCCAGGATATAATCTCCCAAGATGTAGGTCTACAGGGCTACAACTATTTCCTCTGTATGTAGTCTTGCATTAATCAGCCTTACAACACTTTTGTTGAATGAGCCCCCTTTAAAAAATATTCTTGACTATTTAGAGTCCTAACCTTGGTATTACTGAATGTATGATGAATTCGTGTATCCTTTGCAAAGTGTATGAGCAATTATTTTCTAGTTATAGTCACACCTCCGTTATCCTTAAGATGCTAGTGGATAAAATGTACAACGGGTATGCACAGTCCCAGAGTAGCTGCAGAACCAGACTGAAGCCAGAAAATATATATCATTAAGCGTTATGTAAATGTTTGCAGCTAACTTCAATGTCTTTGTATTGCTGATTCTAGGACCTGATTCTGGAAAGAGTGAAGTAGTCATACCTGATCTCAGTCCTCACACAATAACTATTCTTAAGTGTTTCCCACTTTTTACTTATATTTTCTAGCTGAATTATCCTTTCACGTCAAAATTAAATTAAATCATTATTTTGAATACCTTTTCTACAACAGGATGTGTTTTGTAAGAACTTGTAAACTTATTCTTGATGTATTTATGCCAGAAATGGCACCAGATCTTTAGCGAGTCAGTACAATATTTCTACTAACCAACAGTAATTGTACTGAATAAAAGCAAGGTAATAATAGGGAGCATTATTTCAGGATTAAATACAAGTTAAGAAAATTGCAATGGATGTGGCTTTGTGCCAGCTTTGCTGATAGAGCAGAGAAGAAACAAGAACATGCTCATGAAAAACTCTTTTCATGTGTTTTTAGTAAGGAAAATTCAATTCCCTGAAAAACGTAAGTTTTAACATATTTACTGCTACCTGCATTCCTTGTGATTCTGATGGAGGATGGCCTTATGCAAAAACATTTCTGGGAATAAGTTATAATATTTTGTTTACAAGAAGTCTTACTTTGCCAACAGCATTATAGTTTCAGATAATTGTATTGTTTAATTTAAAATGCAAGTGCAAAGGCTAAAATGTTATGTGCAGTGATACTGAAAACATGAATATCATGTAGGCTCATTAAGCTTCGTGACTTGGGAATTTACGTATAATCCTTAGTAACAGAAATGCTTCTGAAACAAAGGGAAGTATTTGTGATATTACCCATCTAAGGATAACAACAGATTAGAAGGAAAGATGAAATTGAACTAGTCTCTCAATGCAAATTTCAGTTAAATAGAACAAGGTTAAATGTACACATTTTAAGTGAATGATTTAAAGGTATAATAAATAAAATAACATCAATGAAAGCAACTTACTTTTTCAGTGTTTCTACTTGTTTAATACAAATCTTTTTTACTGTATCCTACAAAAGAAAAAAAAAATCTTATATAGCACCAGTTATGAAATATTGGCATGTAATTCCTGGTACTTCTGTTCAGCTGGAGCTCCTTCTATCACTAAAATGGGATTGCCTGGAACCTTCTTTACGTCGTTCATTCATACAGCCTTGTCATCCAAGTATCACTGCAGCTAAAATTCAGCTGAATTTGCATGTGCTTATCTCCCAAAGACACAATGAACTTCAGAACTCCCAATAATACAGCTCTGAAGCAGAAGGCATGAATAGTCAGACATATAGACATAGTTGAATAGTCAGACATATGACACAGCTATATGATCTCATGAGGACTAGGACCACAAGGACCACCTGTGGCTCCTTGCCAGCATTTAAACAGAGATGACCTCCCCTCCCACCTGTACAATTCATGAGCCATCAGGGACATCCAAAGAAACAGATGGGAAACCTTGTCAGAGAAATAAGAATAAAAGAAAGTGTTCAACAGATGCTTAGCTGCTGATTAATGGTGGAGATTCACAATGCCTAATTTCCTGTAAGCCCTTTAAAGGAGGAACAGAAGCACAGATACAGCAGATAACTCAAAATACAAGCTCTAGTTTAAACATTTCCAACTCAAGTCAACTTCTGAAGTACTGCATGAGTAAATAAATCCTTAGAGATCCTACAGGCTTTCCACCACTCACACCATTCCTAAGTTTGTGTTCACATTGCTTTGTCATAACAAGAATGACACAAATTATTATCTTTTAATAAAAAGAGAAGAAATCAAAAGGCAATCCTGAGCTTACTCTTGTGTAACTGCAATCCCGTAGGCACAATTTTTTTTGCTTCAAAAGAAGCTGCTATTTCAAGATTGTATTCCAACAAACCTGTGTGTTTTCATTCAATGCTTTGTCCTGTTGCCATGGGGACACAGAAGCAGGCATATGAAAGGTGATACAACCGTTCTGGCAACTCAGTTCAGTGATATAGGTAACTTTGATCAGTACTGTAGAGTTTGGACATATATTTCCAACAGTTATTACAAAAATATCCTAAAAAAAAGAAAGACTATCTTTAATGAAATTATTAAAGCCCAGCTTGTCCAAAACAGTAATTTAATTGGTGGTTAAGCACACTTAAACCAAATGCTAACAAAGAAAATACCATTTGGTTTTGCAGAAGTGTAATGAAAAATGATAGTAAGACAAGAAATGTTAAGTTTTCAATAGTTCTTTGAGATTTTGGGGCAAAACTGATCAAAAATAACTGAATTTAAAAGTCCGCTATTAAAATAAAAGAAGTTATGATTTCATTACAAAGGTAAGCTCCTAGGAGAGAAATATCTGTTTTATACAAGGTGTGGTGCATATTTAAAGAAACAGCAGTAGTGTTTTACAAGGATCAAATGTATAGCCCAAAGAAATTGCAGCTTCCCAACTAAAACATGACTCACAATCAGAAAAGATTTATCCCTAATGTGAGAAATCTTCAAATGGGTAAGAAACCATGATTTCTAACATACCGGTGCATCCTGGTCCATTAGATAAGCTCTATCACCTTCACTAATAGCTTTGCGATATTCTCTATGCGCTTGTTTCTTCTCTTTAACCTACGAAATATTTTCCAAAATGAGTGCTTTCATCCCTGTACACAGAACACTTAGCCAATGTTCTTACATGACACGACTACCTTGCAATCCAGTCAAGAGCTAACAACAAAGAACTTGAGAGAAAACAAAACATTCGTATTGCACATCTTCATTCCAAACAAGTGCTTTCAAATCCTGAAACTGAAGGAGCTGCATCAAGCTTAATGTACAGTAACATTTTACCTGCCCAATGATGTGTGTTCCATTGACAAAAGCTTCAAATCCACAAACAGCAGCTTTATCATCCAAAGGAAAAACATACTTAGCTTCAATTGGACTACTGTTTTGATTGGTGTAGGTCTGAAACATCACTACCTGAAATGAACATTTTTTTTTTTTCACAATTCTGCAATGCTAAAACATCAATTCCTTCAGTTTAACAGAATAACTGCACTGCAAGACACCAATATGTATGCCACAATCTAAAGACCTATTTGTACATTAGAAACTAAGGTGTAACATTCACCAGTGCCTGACAAATAGATATCTCATGAACATGCAAGGAGCTGCAGAATTTTTACTCTCTAAATCTTTAATCAACTCTCTTCTAGAAGAAGAGTAAACCGTGACCTTATAAAAGTTATATGATGTACTAGCAGAGGTGGAGATGCCAAGGTATTGCCTGTCAATAAGTATCGCTACTCCCATATGCCTGCAATAGCTTCAAAGCTAGTAACATCTAAACAAGAAGGAAGAATAAACCAAACTGCAAAGATCTATTTTTAAGATACACTGAAGGGGATGTTTGTGAAAGCCTGCGTTAATTCTACATGTGTAGCATCTGTCCTCCAGCGACAGAATTTCTGTCTCTAAGGTAGCAGATTGCATCTGACTTTCTTTTCACATCTGCTCTTCTGTTTGCTTCCTTTGTGTCCTAACAAAACCCCAGGAATTCCTCGTTCCCGTTTGCTGCCATTCTTATTGCCCTTTATTATCATTTCTGGTTTATGCTATGTACCTCAGCTTTATAGGTTGGTTTTTGCTCTGGTGGACTGGGCAATAGAACAGATGATACTGTAAAGTAATTAATTCCATAGGAAGCAAAACAAAAAAATAAAGATAATGCTCCTTGAGAAAAACAGAATCAGACAACAGTTGTGTCAGAATAATTTAAGCATTAACTCATGCAACAACAATTCTTTAAACTCTTTTCTCTCCTGTTTCTTTCTCTGCTTTCCTTTTTAAGGCTTCAGGAAAGATGAAAACATGATTTGCCCTTATGAATCTACTTGAGCTCTGGAAACCCCTGATCACAGATTCCTGTGCAGAGAGACAGAAATGACAGAAGTCAGGGGAACTATAGCTTTAGCTATGATGAAGACCTAACCAGGCAGAACTCAGCTGCAGGGGTAGATTGTGGAATTATGCCTCAGGATAGAAAAAGGCAGGTGACTTGATGGAATGTGTCCTTAGGGCATATATATTGGAAAAAAAAAAGAAACAAATAAAACCAATCCACAACACCATAGGCTCTTTTAGCCTGCAGGTTAATGTTTATTAGCTAACTTTAAAGCTAGAATAGCAAGTTCTTTTGTATTAATTGCTACTTTACTTGCAACAGCTATTATAGGCTTTCCAGCTGCAGGCAAAATCAAAACACACAAATATATTTCCAGAAATCTTTAATCATGCTAGGTATTTCTCACCAGTTTCAAGTGGCAAACTCATCAAGGTCTTTAAAAGGGAAAGAATGCATATGCTGCAGTGGAAAGTTTATCTGCAGTTGCAGGAGACAGAAAACTTACAAAAAAAAGAAAAGCCAAGCCTTTCACTGACCAAGGAGCTTTTGGCACCTGTATGACAATACATCTCTGAGAATAAAAAGTTTCCACTCGGTTTCAAGACTTCCCTTTATTTAAAGATTGAATTGCCTCTCTTTTTTTTTTTTTTTTTAATTATTAAAACACTATTTAAGAACTGAAATAATTTTTCAGGTCTGACATGGAAAGAGACAATGCATAGCATACTTTACCTGTGCTACAAAGTCTATTATCCTTGCCTTGATATGAACACTTTCCAGAGGAATGGGATTTCCCAGTCTGTCTTGAAGACCAGTTTTCACTGTATTTGAAATATTTGCACTGGGTAATTCATAGCCTAAAGAAAAGAGTGTGCAAAATGTTATAATTCTTTTTTTTTAAATACACATTTGGGAAGCAAGTTTGATAGTAACCCTATATTAATGGCCTGTGTTCACTCATGCAATTCAGAACACGTAAATTGAAAGTAACATTCCTTTTCTGTCATGAATGCTTGTACGGCATTGTTGAGCTGTAAGCTGTCAAAGGAATCAAGAGCTCACAAAAGGTCTTTAAGGTCTTACAAGGTCTTTGTTTCAAAACCTGCATTTGAATTATTAAAAGAGCATTTGATGATTCACGCAGAAGTGCTTTCTGTGCTTCTCTTGAAACATGCTGTGACAGGAGGAGCTGCAACAACTGCTGGGAAATCGACCTATAAGGAAATCTGCTAAACAGATGCTATACAGATGCTATGTGGTAATGACTAATTTAGTAACGTCCACAAATAAACTACAAATTATTTTTTCGTAAGTTGGCTGGATGCAAGAATTCTAATAGTTGTGACATATATATAGGGAATGCTGGTAGCAAGTCAATATACAGACAGAAAACATTTCTTACTCTCATTCTGTGAATGACACTGTGATTCCAACTCAGTGTTATCTTGCTCAGTTTCCACCCCAATTCCAGGCTGGAACAGTTTTATTTCATCTTCAGCAAGGCAAAACTTAACAACATATCTAATTTTAACCTGTGTGGTTTTATACACAACAAATTCATCATCCTGGTAGAAACAAAGAAAGCTATTTTACAATAAGAACAAAGCTCTAGACAACATTTTAAAAAAGGTCTGCTTATTATGAAGTAAACCTAAATGACATCATTTTTATAAATAATAATTTCAATATCACAGATTGGATACTTACAGATAATTAAGTAACAATAAATAAAGAATACTAACATATTAAGTATTACTTTCCAGCAAGAACTTCCAATCTCTTTATGACTAATAACTTACAGCCTTACTTGTAAACCTGACAAAAATGATTTTATGTTCTATTGTCTAGTGATTTAGTGTCTGAACTGAGACATACAGGTTATACTATTTATATAATCTACCAACAGTATAAAAACATCCAAAAGTTGGTGTCTTCTCAAGTACTGTAGGATCAGTACCTCAAAGTCTGAAGAGATGCCTGCTGTTTTGCGGACTCCGTGCACGCTGTTGTAACCTGATGGGGCAGCAGTTAATGAAAAATCTCGTTCATACAAATCTAAGCAGGATCCAAGTGCCACATCACAAACTGCCAGGAGTCGGGTTCCATCCATTTCACTGGGTGAAGAATACTTAATACTGGCACTGTACGTAAAGAAAGATCATGCATATGTTATTCCAATTGATATTAATGTAAACACCATCAGAATTTACGCTTATACAAGTACTTCTGAACAGATGAGTACGAAAAATTATAATCAAAATAATTAAATAACTTTGAGATTATTAAGCATTACATCTACTTGTTTGCAAAGTAAAAAGAATACACAAAGGATAAAATAAAAAGATATTGTCATTATTCAGACCTGACAGAATCACTGAAGTAAATGCCACTTCCCAGATTCCCAGTGTCAGTTCTTTCCACACCATGATCTTCAACAACCACTTTTGGCATTAGGAGTCCTCTAGAGAGAAAAAAAGTTACACGATGAATGAAGTTTGAAATACCTATGCATTAAGTATGTGGGCTAATACATATTGTGCAGTTACGAACCACAGAGGACTAAATCAAAATACACCTTACAGAAACAACAGAGACTCAAGGAAAATAAAGTAAATATTCATCAAAAAATAAATCCCAAAGCCATATGAATCACCAAGAGACTGCAAAAAAAAAAAAAGCAGTAAAGACTGCTTTTTTCATTTTCATTTACATTTCCGAGACTCACTGCCAAATATTCAAAATAATTTTTTAGATGAGTTATTAGATGAGTAGTTCATAGCATCATAGAATCATAGAATCACCAAGGCAGAAAAAGACCTCCAAGATTATCTAGCCCAACCATGCACTTACAACCATTATTTCCCAACTAAACCATGTTCCTTTGTCCCACATCTGTATGTTTCCTGAACACAAGTTCTACATTCCTAGCAACTGTGATGTATTAAATTTCAAACAATCTGCATGAAATTTCTATATCAAAGCAAAAGGAAGAGGGAGTTTTTAAGGTAGTGGGAAATGGATGCTTGGAAACTTCTCCAGTGTTTGATTTGCAAATCTGTTAGTGTAGTGATACCATTCTTAGACTGTTCAAGAGACATTTGATTTGCTGTTGATTGATCCTCACACAAAGCCTTTTAGATACAAAGTATGCAAGAAGACAAAACATTTAACTAAGTTCAACTGTTTCGTCACTTAAAAAATTTGCAATATAAGGAAAACAATGCTAACATGACTTTTGAGATGATTTCAACTTTGCTAGTACTGTGTCACACATTTTTTCCAACATTCTTAAATTTTCAGTGGCTGGCACTCATTGCATAAGATGCTGACAAGGATGATAAGATGATGAGGATTTAAAAATGTTAGGTAATTTGTATTAGATTTTAGCTATGAAAATTATTATGAGACCTGAATTCATAAAATTCAGTAATAAAACTAGATATTCTGTTATAACAGCAAATTATCATAATCTAAAAATTTGTCATTTAAAGTGGTCACAGGCAAATCATAGAATCAAATCATCTGAGTTGGAAGGGACACTTAAAGGTCATCTAGTCCAATTCCAGCTGCAGTGAAGGGAGACCTACAGCTAGTCAGGTGCTCAGAGCCCCATCCAGCCTGACCTGGAATATCTCCACCACCTCTCCAGTGCCTCATCAAACTTCTGTAAAAATCCTTTTTCCTTACGTCCATTCTAAACCTCCTCTATTTTAGTTTGAAACCATTCCCCCTTGTCCTGTCACAACAGACCCTACTAAAGAGTCTGTCCCCTTCCTTCTTACAGCCCCCCTTCAGATACTGAAAGGCTGCTCTCAGATCTCCCTGGAGCCTTCACTTCCACACTCTGAACAGCCACAGCTCTCTCACCCTGTCCTTGTAGGGGAGGTGTTCCAACCTTTGGGTCATTTTTGTGGCCCTCCCTTGTTGTGCTCTGACAAATAATGTATAGAAGTAGAAGGAGGACACCATCAATGGACTTATTTCCTGAAAGAGAATAAATTATCCACATGGCCATTATTCTCCTATTCTCTCAATTCTGTCATCTTTCATCTGGATTTAAACTTCACTCCTCCTCATCGTAATCAAACAGCTGCATCTCAATGCTAACCCAGCTGTAAGGTAATTACAAAAGGTTGATTTTCCTTCCACAGGCCTGCAGAAGTGTATGAGCACTCATATAAATGTTGACAGTAAAAATTAGTTGAAACATAATGCAAAAGAGCTTCAAAAAAAAAGCATTTTAAAAAAATGGAAATATACTTAATAATATACTGTTAAAACATATCCAGTGTCACAGACACACACACACACACCAAAAAAAAAAAAAAAAAAGGTAATGTAAATTTTTACCTGGAAAGAATTCCCATGAAATTCCTTACAGATGATGCATGGAATAAAGATCGAACATTTCCAAGACTGCTCATAAATTCTGCTGTTTCACTTACTCTGCCAATCCTATATACTTGTAAAATTCTCACTGAACAGCCACTGCAAAAAATTTGAGAAGATCTTTGGTTTAGAAAATGTGTACCTGAAGCCCTATTCATTACTTTCCAAATATTTTGTAAAACACTTGGAAATAAATATTGAGAAGGAAAATGAGCAAAACTAAAAGACAAATACCTTATTGAATTGAAAAATTGAATATGAGCATTTTCAGTTTTTGCAGCTTCCATTTGATTCTAGCGTAGATAAATCCTCTTGTTCTGCAATCCTATTAGCTAATCAATACTACAAAGTAGCAGAACCCGATAATTCAGTCCTACTTAGAAGTATTTTGTGCATTATAACTTGCACGCTATTAGAATCATTGTATAACTGTTAAATACTCACTTATAATTGTTTTTCAACACTTGTCGTTCAACATTGAGAAATTCATCACTTATTGGACCAATGGCATCAATCTTGCACCTCAGGGCCTGGTACTTGGCCAGAGATGATGGGTTTGGGCATGATATACTTGTTTCCCGTACATTAAGCATGTCTCGCATGAGCTAGGAAATGAAGACAGAAATTTGTGAATATTTGATACATTTTAATTAAGAAAACATACAAAACAGAATAAAATTATATGCAGTGACAGTGGAGTAACAATGAAAAGAACATGCAAAACAACATTTTCACTTACTAGATAAAGAAGTGAAATTAAATCCTATGAAAACAAATCAGAATTAAAAAGGCGTATGAATAACAGTGATAAATTACTTCTGTACAACTCCAAATCAAAGTCTGGATGGAGCCTGTTCATGACAGCTCCGCCAAACAGTACTTGTGCTTGGATATCATTTTGCTTTTGAGGCAATTTTTATTTAGATTGCAAACTTGTCACATTGTCCCTGATGCCACCATCCAGTTAGGGCAGTAGCATATGGCATTCATATAATTTTCTCACATCAGGAGAAAGAAGGGCATTGAACAAATAAACAAAGCAAAGAAAGATATACTTCACTGAGTCATGGCAAAGCTTTATGAGACATCGTAGTTTTTTTTATATCAGAAGTATCAAAAGGTTTTCATTATCAAAAGGTTTCCAAGGTTAAAAGCACTATTAATATTCATTCTTTTAGAACAACAAAGAGTTTCCTCTCTTTCTCTTTTCCCCTTAATTTCTTGTAACTTCTGAGTGTTTTTTGCCAAAACCAAAAGCTATAGATGGCATAATCTATGGAATTTACATTATAACTGAATTACAAGGAAGAACATTCCAGTCTGCTCTATAGTTACAACTGTGAGATCAGTGTCAGAGCCCTGAGTGTCCCCCTCCCCTCCCAAGGCTCTGGCTGCTGGGGCTCAGGGCCAGCTTTGATGGTGCAGCTGTGGGGCCTGGAAGAGAGCAGTGGGAAGACTCAGTAGAAGCCTGCTCCTTCTCCATTCGAGAGATACCTTTAAGCTGAAGCTTTTGCCCTTGGTTTCTTTGCTGAGCTGTATTGCAGATACGTTCAGACCCAGATCCTGTGGACTTGTGTTCCTTGTCTGACTGCAGACCAGACAGACAAGCCCAAAATGAGGCTTGTCTGACCCTGTCTAATGTCACCAGCAGTCACTGTCATCTGCTCTGCTCATCCTAATTGGGTGCTGTGGGACTGTGCCCCTGCCAGTGAAGTGACTGCCCTGGCCTTGCTCACTTTCACTCCAGCCCTGGCTCTCTGCCCTCATAGCCGCTGGGTGCAAGGGCTGCATTTATGTGCACACTCAGCTCACCTCATTGTCAGTCCCCGGGGCAGGCTGAGAAATTTCCCAGCTACTTTCTGCAAATGGACTGATTTGCAGCAGAGTAGCTGAACACCCGATTGACTGAACTCCTGAGCAGCTTAAAAATGAACTGACAAATTAACACAGGAGCAGTGGAGCTGTGGGAGAGATCCCTAGAGATGCCCCTAGGCAGAGCAGCTGTGCTTAGACCTACTGATAAATGCTGCTTGCAGTCCAGGGAACTCCCCTAGGTTGTTTTTGTTGTAAATGTAGGAACAGTCCAAACTGTACAGAGATAATTTGAAGTTAGTTATCTCTAAGAAACTGTTTCTGCACAGACATATAACTACTGGAGAGAGTCCAGCGGAGGGCTACAAAGATGATTAGGGGCTTGGGGCATCTCCCTTGGGAGGAAAGGCTGAGAGACCTGGGGCTGTTCATTCTGGAGAAGACTGAACAAGGATCTTATCAGTGCCTATAAATATCTAGTGGGTGGGTGTCAAGAAAATGGGACCATGCTTTTTTCATGGTGCCCAGAGACAAAACAACAGCCAATGGGCACAAAGTGGAACACAGGAAGCTCAATCTGTATATAGTTTATAGCAGCCAATAGAAACTGATTGTGTGTATGCTGGATGGTTGCCAGCGTCAGCAGGATGATAAACATCAGTTTTGTGAGTCTCATTTAATCCAGCTTCAGATGCCATTCACAATGATTGTGGGGGAATCTATCACCATCTAGATGGCAACTGGCTTTCCTCTTCCATGTATTCAGTTCAGTTCCCCCTGCAAACGTTACTTTATTTGTAAGATTCCACGTGGGAGTTGACTGTACCCCTGTACTCAGTACTGGCAAGGTTGCACCTCGAAGTACTGTGTTCAATTTTGGGCCCCTTGCTATGCAAAAGACACTGCTGTCTTGGAGTATGTCCAGAGAAGGCCCAAATGAAGCTGGTAAAAGGTCGGGAGCACAAATCTTATGGGGAGCAGCTGAAGGAACCGGGATTGTTTAGTCTGGAGGAGACTCAGAGGAGACCTAGTTGCTCTCTACAACTGCCTGAAAGGACATTATGGTGAGATAGGTGCTGGCCTCTTCTCTCAGGTGACTAGCAATGGGACAAGGCAGAGTGGTCTCAAATTGCACCAGGGGAAGTTCAGGCTGGATATTAGGGAAAATTTCTTCTCAGAAGAAAAAGTGAAGTACTGGAACAAGCACCCCAGGGAGGTGCTGGTGTCACAGCCATTGGAGGTTTTCAAGATAAGAGTGGATGTGGCACTGAGGGATATGGTTAGTGGTCATGGCGGGGATGGGTTGATGGTTGCACTGGATGATCTTAGTGGATCTTTTCCAACCTTAATGATTCTATGATTTCAGTAAATTATTTTTTAAACCCACAGTCTGACTAGTTGTGCAGTGCAAAATATCCTGTTAATTTATCAACTGACTTTGTTCAGTGTAACAGTGCAGACTGGGGCTTACTAGCAGTCTGGAAAAGCTACCTGGCACAGGTCCTGTTTTGTAGATAACAGCCTTTTGGAAACTTCATAGTCTATTTCAGTTTTGTGACGTATAAGTTGATAGAATTCCATCATCATCTCTTGCAGTGCTGCCTCATCAGCTCCCTCATTGAGTGCATTCTTTACCTGAAGCAAAATACCTTCTGCTTTGCTCACCTTTAAAAGAAGAGATTACTGAACTGAAAAACATTACAAAATTAATGAAAGAGCACAAAGCAATAAATACTGAACGTGAGTGAATTAATTCCATATTGAAATAAAAGTTTAACTCTTTGTTAGTGAAATGTGCACAAAAATTTACTTGCATCTCAGATATGAAGCCAGTTTTAAAAAGTTGGATATTATTCAGCCGTCATACTGGACAAAGTACCCCAGAAGAGCTAAGAGCCAGTATAATAATTCCTCAGAAGTAAAACAGTTTGAATCATGTTGAAAGATAATGACCCTTCACATTATTTCAATTCACACTGTTAGCTTTAAGGTATCATTGAAATAACTGCAGAAATAACATGATAATAAATTTTTTGATAAATTTCTAAGTGCACTGGTTTATCCTAAATACGTAAAGTTGAACAAAGTACCATTTATAAAATGCAACCTAGTGATCAAAAATAATCTTATGAATCATTTTAGACAGTTTGTCTAGCAGGTAGGATATAGACTTGCTTGTGTCTCCGTATATTCATTCTCAATTGGAAATTTTTCACAGAATACTCTGTTATTTCATATTATTATAACCAATGGCAACAGCTGGTAAGATGCTGTCATCAGAGGAAGCACAGTAGTCTTACTGCAGTTCAATACTGACCTAAGGCTGGACTCAGTCTCACAAAAGCCTTTAAGAGGAAATTGGACAGTTAATCTAACTGAACAGCAATCCACTTCCTTGTTTCAAAAACCCAGAGATTTTTTTCTTCCTACACAAATGCTATTTCTCTTACCAACTAATTATAAGTGGGAAAAGGTAGTGAAAACAGTTTTAGTATATTCTTACAGACTGATGCATTGGACTGCAGTTCTGTGATTCAGCTTTTCCAAAAGCTATCAATGATTGGGCATTTTTTATGAAATGATCAAATATTTATCAAATTTGAAATATGGTAGGGATCCTGATAACCAAAACAAATGCACCTCATAAAAAGCATCTACCACAAACAGCACTTCCTTTCTATTTTTACTGTTTTATAAAGTGCACTTGCTACTATCTCTGAGCAAATGTATAAAACAATACTAATGTAATACTTACCCATCAGAACCTACATAAATGTGTATTTCCATATCAAAAAGTGAAAGGAATATTTTCCTATGTAAGACAATTAAAGAGAATCAAGAGCCTTATGTCTTAGTATGAGGGCAAAATCATTCCATGTTTAGGGAACTTCTACTGGCAAAATTTTTTAAAATCGACCTAATTTCCAGGTTATTTTTTTCCTTCATTAGTAAAAGAAATTAACAAAGTTGCAGTCTCATGCAGCTGTAACTTAAATTATATTATATTGTAAGTTAAGTTAAATGAATAAACATTAGACTCCTAAATGTCTAGGAAGGAAAGCAAAACCATAAGGTAAGTGGAAAAATAGGATTAAATAAACCATAGAGTTAATGAAGGATGGATAAGCAATTACTCTCATTAACAGTTATACTATATGAAGAACTTAACAACAGTTAATTAAATGCTAATTATTTGTGTTGTCTGATAATACACAAATGCATTATAATTTAAATGATTTTCCTAATACTAGAGAGAGGCTGACTGAAATATGGTTGAAATATATTGGCAGGAGACAAGAAACTGCTACTATGCACTATTTTCTGTAACCATCTTCTTAGGGAACTTGATTTATTACGCAGAAGGGATCCTACAATAAACATTGTATACATTTCTATAAAATGGAAAAGACAGCCATCTGCTCTAGGGAGTACAGTATGCTTTTAGTGTCATAATTCTAAAGCAAAATTTGAGGTTAAAATTTCTGAAGCATGAATATGTTGTCGTATTGGAATACTCAGTGTAATTACCAATTCCAATGTGAAACACAACATTCCTGTTTGCTGGGGAAAAATTACTTATAATAGCATTCACTATGTGTTCTCATGGAGTAAAAAGAATTAACTTACATCATTTAGGCTGATGTTGTTCACTGATTCAAGTAGTAGACTATCCAGGTGGCCAAGAGCTTCTGCCCAGATCAACTCCACAAAATCACTAACTTGTTGACATACAGTACTTGAATTGATGGATTCTTCTAAAAGTAACTGTAGTAAAACAAACACAAATCAGTGGAAAGACAAAAATGTAATGTGAGAACTTTCTTGTTCACATAAACAATACGGTTTGCAATACACATTTATGCTTAATTTAATTGCTTCAGTCCCATCAACTTGCAGGGAAAGTTTGTCTTCATAAATTCTTTCAAGTGAAGACTACGGCAGGCAAGTGGCTGTGATTTGTCTTTCTGAAATTTCAGATATAACATGTTACAGATTACAGAAGTTGATTTGCTCAATATCTTTATCATTACATAGTACTATCAGGTATAAGGCCTTTTTACACAGTAGATAAAAGAACAGATATAAACACTGGAGATAATGTAACTGTAAAAAACAAAAAATTGGAGCAGTAAATCAAAAGGAGAATAGAAGGGCCATGAATATCATTGCAATTCATACGTCCAGAAAGAAAACAGATTTTGTGATCTAAGGAGCACTGTTAAAATATTTTCTTGAGCTTTTTGTCATTGTTATTCTTTAACTCCAGCAACTGCCATTAAACTTGATGTCGTTAAACAATTCTCACACATTTGGATACATTACTTGTTTACAAACCATATGGCCCCTGCGGTCACTAGATGACATGGATGTGGGACTGATCTATCCTCCAGCTGTGTTCTAAAACATAAGTTAGCCATGATGGGAGAGAGAAGCACATGAAGTACGGTGAGAAAGTAAATGGAAAAAAAATTGGTCCCACTGCAACCATCCTAAACAGCAGTAAACATTGAATGAAAACTACTTCAGAGAGCAGAATTCTGCAGCAGTTGCCACTGGGGGGACTTCTGTTACAGATTTTAATGACATCTACACCAAGCCTATGATATCTGTATAGTTTGCAAAATAATTATGACAAAGTCATACATGACACAAGAATTCTGGTTGCTATATTAGTACATCCTTTTTTTTTTTTTTCAGAAGGTAATGGACCTACTGAGAATAAAAACTATAGTGAATATGATTGTATTTGCTTTTAGTGTGTTTAATGACTTGCAACATTCAGTCAATATTCTTAAAAAAAAAAAATCAGAACATTTGCATATGAACAATTTCCTTTAAGATATGACTGTATCACTGTAGTACAAACAATGTTTACTACGTCCAGAAAACTGGAAACTGAAATAAATAACTAAGGACAGAAAAGTGTAAATACACAAATTGTACAAGCCTTTTGTAATTCTGTAGAAGCTAAACATTCTGCTTCTGGTGGAAAAGTTTCTCTGAGCAGGAAATCCTGGCTCTTCAGGTTTGCAACAAGAATATCATAATTTTCTCTTATTTCTTCAGCAGTCTTATTTATTAGGAATTGTTTATTTTTCTGAAAATGGAAAAAATAAAGTTAGATGGAGAAACAGATATTCAGATTTGCTGAAACAATTTACCAGACACAACAGTAAGAATTGACAAATCCACACAGCATTTGGGATGTGATTGAACATGCTGCCAGCAAGGCACTACTACCATGAGGGCTCATGGGACAAACAGGGAGCTCCACATACAAACCCCACAGTGACAAGATGGTTTCACCTAGGTGTGTACTGGAAAACTTGTTCTATCATTTGAGCTATTCCAAATGCATCCTCCTTTGACTCTCAAGAGTATGTCCAATCTATCATCCTTTGCAGCATTTTAGCAGTTAAACATGTCATTATACTGTTTAGTCATTACCAAGCACTTGTATATGAGTATATCAGGCACGTGCATCCAGGACCATGCTGTGTTGCTGTCAAATACCCAAACAGTTCTTCCAAGAGATTTGCAGGCAAACACAATGTAAAAGGGACAAGTATGAACCAGACCTCTTACTTTAAAGCTAAGAGAATGACCTCCTACTATGTAAATGCGAGAATCGGCCTGCAAGTAAAAATGAAGAACACCTAGTGCTCTCCAGGACAGGAGTGCTCAAGGTCTCCAAAGAAAGAAACAGGTAATGTCAGTAAGTGGCTCATACCTTGGTTCCATTTGAAGCACTGAAGTGTGCATATAATCGAAATAGAAACTCAGACTGTTCTTGAGAACAATGTAACTCAATAACTACAAAATCCTTGCTTCCCTTGGAATTAATCTGAATGGAGAGAGAAATGAAGACCCCAGCCCCCAATTTAATACATAGGCATGTTTCATTCACATTATATTCACATGATATTGCAACACATACTTTCCCACAGCCTACTTAATTTTTCAACCCACTTGGAACTGTACAATGGCTAAGAAAACAAGCAGAATTATTATTATTATTATTTTTTAATATCATAGTAATAAGAAGAAGTTCCTCTCAGGACTTCACTGTATTGATTGATGTACAATTCCATCATTGTTGTGTTTCAAAAGATTTTTAATAAAAAAAGATTAATGCTTAAAATAGATTTAAAACCTAACAGCCATGATAAAATATATCTAGCCAGAAGCATGTATGTGTTATTCTACTGCAACAACTGGGTGACAACACTACAGTGATAACAGAGAAGTTTTATTTTGGTAGAATTAGGTCACACTGAAAGACAGAAAGCACTGAAGTTCTTTTCAGTACAGCTCTTTGCATTGCAGGACATGGTAACATTAAAGAGTTATTGCTGATGTGTGTGAAATCACAAAACTTTTACTCATCCACTGATCCTCCTACACTGTCTCACAGTAAGAGACAAGCTTACTTTTTCAAGGACATTGTATTTTGCAACTTCAAAATCTTGAGGAAAAAAAGGAGCATTTTCACTGTAAAATCTGGAATAGAATCAGAAATTAAATTAAAATTTACAATTAAAACCACACGTACTCAGCAAATACTGTGCTATTACAGGCTGCAACATCACATCCTACGGTAAGAATTAATATAAGAAAATAAAATTATTTTTAAGCCACAAAATAACAATAAAAATTTTTTTGAGAAATCCCCTACTGCCAAGCTGCTGACCCACACAAGGAGGCGTAAGTATCTGGTGTGAACTCGAAGATAATAAACTCGATTTCAGACCTCATTCTTTAGAAACACTTTGGAAGCAACAAACTAAATGGACTTCCACTGATTGACTGCATGTTAATTTTTTTAACAGCTTGGTCAGCATCAGCTCCCTGTGGTGCCCAATGCTAAACCCTCCCTCATTCTTAACTTTCTAAACCCTCCCTCATTCTTAACTTTCACGTTAGGATACGTACATCTAATTGTATCATTCAGCATCAGAACATTTAGATCAAATATAAATTCTAGAACACCCCTGGAGAGTAGCTATATTCCTTATTTAACACTGAACAGCAGCCTCTGAAAGTGAAAGCTGCATTTTATTAATAGATTTAAAAACAGGAGTGTTGGAGCTGGCTCTGTTCCTTTATTTCTATATAGGTATAGAAAATGAAAAAAAGCTTTTTCCTCCCCTGCACTGTTCTTAAGGTAAGGAATCATTTCTGATGCTGAAACAGAATGGAAAATGTATTTTTTTCTTTTATATAATTATCTACATAGCTGAATCAATATGCATCTTTAATTTTGTATTATTTTACCTGAGAGTTCCCACTTCGAATTCAATTCTCTTGTCACTTTCTCCTACAACAGTAAGATTGGTATCATTGCTTTCATTTTGATTTGTGGCAATTTTATTTTCAGAAGATGACAAGTCTTCCGAACCTGCAATCAAAACCTTTATTTACTTCATATAATATAGCTTCACTAATTTAACATAACCTATGATCACCTGCCTTGATCTGCTGGTGATGCTTTGCCTAATGCAGCCAAAAATGCTATTAGCCTTCTCGGCAGCAAGAGCATATTGCTGGCTCACATTCAACTTGTTGTGCACCAGGACCCTGGTTCTGTTCTGCAAAGCTGTTTTCCAGCTGGGTGACCCCCAGCATGTACTGGTGCACAGGGTTCTTCCTCCTCGGTGCAGGCTTATTGAACCTGAGCTTCCTGTCAGCCCATTTCTCCAATCTGTTCAGGTCTCTCTGGATGACAGCATGACCCTCTGGTCTATCAGTTGCTCCCCTCAGTTTTGTGTAACCAGCAAACTTGCTGAGGATACATTCTACCCCATCATCCAAATCATGAATGAAGGTGCTGAAGAGGACTGGACTATGTACTGACCCTGAGGCACTCTGCTCCTTACTGGCCTCCAACAAGACTTTGCACGACAGCTCCTCCAGGCCTGGTCATTCAGTTTTCGATTCACCTCACTATTCAGACCATATTTCAACAGCTTCTCTATGAGAATCTTATAGGAAGCGGTGTCAAAGGCCTTAGTGAAGTCCAAGCAGACAACACCCACTGCCCATCTTTCATTTATGAGGCCAATCATTTCATTTCAGAAACTTATCAAGCTGGTTAGGCACGACTTCACCATGATGAATCCACACAAATAACCCCTGATGACTTTCTTGTCCTACAAGCTTTCGGGAATGGTTTCTAGGATTAATTCCTCCAACACATTTCCACCTTTTTTTTCAGAAAAAAATTGTATTTATGTCACCTTTACTTCCAGTATTTATGGCTGCTGATTTATTAAAAGTTTATTTGAAACACTGACTTTCTAAAACATTATTTCCCAAACTAACAGATAAATGGATAAACCATGCAAATACACCTACCATGTCCACCTGGCCATTGGTTAGAAATGTTGCCTTGTGATGTATTAACCTCAAATGCATCAGTTATTAAAAGCTTCCCATTTTCAACTGATTTCCAAACAAAATCTACATATAAAACAGGCAGCTGATATTTCTGAGTAATTTTTAGATCATGACGACTGAGGACATTGGCATTATCCACAAGAACATGTGTACACTGAAAGACAAATTACAATTAAAGTCATTATGCACACAAAACTACAGTGTTAATCCAAATATTGTTTATTTGCAATTCAGGCTGGTAAAATCCTACAGTCTAAAGGAAACATTTAAAAACACAACAATTTTGGACTGGATTTTAATTGAAACATACTTCCTGGTTATACAAGAAAAAACCCTTCCTGGTTCTTTTGGAGAGACAGAACATTGCTCTTAATTTTTTATTTATTTTTAAGGAGACATTTCAGTACTACAGAGATAGATGAATTAGAAACATAAGCAGAATATTTCCAGTGAAATATTGAACAGAGAAATATTTCTCTACATGAGGAACAATTAAAACTCTATGATGCTTTCAACATTTGGTATTTTCCTTCAGAGAAACAAATCTAGAACTTACTTTGTTATTAAGCACAAAATTAATTACTCCACCATTTTCTTTTATGCATGCTTTCAGGCTGTTCCTCTTCTGAATGGGTAAGTACTTCACTTTAATAAAGAACACACAGTTTTCAAAGATTGTCATTGCTCTCCTGTTAAAATAGAAAAGGGTTTGTTTTATTCTGTTGGCTAAGAAATCTTTATTTCCTATTATCCACCTAAGATGTTATTTATGGAGAGAGAACAACATAATTCATTTGAATTTGGGGTTCCAAGAAAACCTAGAAAATTAACACTATCAGGTGCACATTTATATATGCCTGTATAATCTGAATTACAGGAAGGGCCCAAATCTACTACTACCCTACACCTCTGAGAGAACCAGCAATGTGCTGGTTGAGGTGAGGCATATAGCAGCTCGAGGATCAAAGGGCACATTAAATTGTTATATACTTATATTTTGTGCCTCTTGCGTTTTATTGTCTGGCAGTACATTTGTCATAAAGTACTCTCTGCTCATGCACAAGAAAACCCCTGTAACTCTTCTTTTAAGATGCAGACTTATAACTTGGCTCAAGTAGATTTATTTGAGTCATATACAAAAGAAAATGTGCCACTGCCAAAAGCTTTCGATATTAAAAGCATAGAGGGCACTGCCTTCTTTTGCACTGATTTTTGTATGCTCTAATTTCACTGCAAATTCTCTACAGCAGATTCAGGACACTGCTGAAATTTCAGCAAAAGTCACCTCCTCAGGAAATAATGGATTCCATTCGCACAGCCTAACCCAAAAGATTATTAGGAGGGTACTGAAATACATACAAGCTGTCACAAGTCCTGCCAACATGGTGTATCTTACCCAGAAACTCAAGAAGCAATTGAATTGTTTGTGGTGCAAAACTCCACAAAAATATTTCATATGACATTTGCTTATGAAAGTTATACTGCTAAGAATTTGGAAAAAATACTGAGATAACTGATCTGTATGTAAACTTTAAGTGAGCAGTAAGACGAAAGGAAAGCTTGAGGGAAGGGCAGATTCACTTCCTCAAAGATTGCCTGCAAAGTGAAGTTCCCCCCACCTAGCCAACAAAGCTTGTCTTTGCTCTCAGCGAGACAGCTATCCAGTGACTCCTGATCCCACTGCTCTATTTATACTTTAGGTGAAAGATGGCTTACACTCACCTGCTCAGGCAGCTCCCTGCCTGAAGGACCTTCTGCTTCTCTAGCAGAGCGAGGTGCAGCTGAAAAGCCTGGGTGGAGGGAGGGAGGATGGGCTAAGGCAGCTCACACCCACCTGTACATCGCCCAAAGGCACAGCGGCAGCAGTTGTGACCCTGACAAATAAACAAACCGAGTGACCAAGTGACGTGCAGTCATCTGCGGAATAAGGAACACTAACACTTCCGGTGCTTCAGGGAGGAGGAAACTCACTGTTAAAGCGCAAGTGAACTTTGAAAGACGCTCCAGAAAGCTGGAAGTAAAGCTGAAACCTCTCCAGACTGTACCCAGCAGCTTTTCTCTCTGCTGAGTGAAGTGGGCTTTATTCCCCCTTATTGCTGATGAATGCTGCCACCCAATATTAGCCTCTCTTCGTTAGCAATTTCCCCCGAGGATCAAACTTATCAAGGAATTTTAGCAAAGTGTTTGTCTTTACTCTTCTTGAACTGCAGAGTTTCCACAATTCAAAATCAGAATAGAAAACGACAATATTTAATGTAAGAGTGAAGAATGGTAAACAGTTTTATAACTGGAAGAAGGCTGATGCAGCACTGAATAAGAAGTTATGCAATGGAGAGTTGCTGACAACTGTCACTGGTTTAATTCTTGCAATTTCAATTTGTCTCAATGGAGATCCATGAGCTTGTAATCATGATCAGCTTGCAAGTTTGAGATCATCATTAGTGATAGATTACGCTTTTGACAGAGGAGAGCACCAAAGAGAACTTTTTCCTCATTCAAAAATAGACTAAGAATAACCTGGAACTCAATGTGGGCCTTCAGTGTGCAGGAATACTGAATTTTCATGAGGATGTTAATGCACTAAGTGTGATGTTGTGCTTGAAAAGGCAGGGGTAGAAATCCTTGTGGTTTGTTTTTTTTAAATGTATTTCCAGCACTGTAGCTTCCCACTCTTAATGCAGAACTCAGCTTCAGGAAAGCTGTGCAGGTGATATATTCATAACTGGCTTAAGTGCAGGAAAGGTGATGGGAAGTTTGGAAAGAGCCACAGCTGATATGAGATTTAGCAGTCGGCAGCTGAAAGATCTGCCCTGGTTTTAACGCAGTCTGGAGCTCGGTCCTGTACCAAGGTGCAAAGAGGTGCAAAACTGAGGCCCAGCTAGCAATGTGCCACCAGGTCTTGGAGTGAGATTCTCCACTGTTTGCTGGAGCTCCGAGGAAACTGTTTTGCTCAGTAAGAGAATTCCTAAAGAGCAAAATGTTGAAAACTCTCTGATGATGGTGACAGAACGTGAGGGAATGGCATGGAGCTGTGTCGGGGGGAGGAGGGATGGGTCAGGTTGGGATTCTGAAAAAGTTTTTCAACATAGATTAATGGAATATCCTGAATTGAGAGGGACTCATAAGGATCACCGAGTCTAACTCCTGGATCCGCACAGGAACAGCCTGCCCAGGGCAGTGGGCACAGCCCCGAGCTGCCAGAGCTCAGGGAGCGTTTGGACAGTGCTTCCAGACATCGGGACTGGTTTTTGGGTGGTCCTGTGTGGAGCCAGGGGTTGGACTCAGTGATCCTTATGGACCCCTTCCCATTCAGGATTGGGGACGGAAAGAACCCCAGGTGGTCCTGTGACTCTGTATGCTTTCTGCGCATTTATCCTTTCACTCCACCCTTACTGCAGCTATTTAAAGATTAAAAGGGCAGAGGCAGCTACAAGGAAGGCACGCTGAAAGCGCACAGCCCCACCCGCCCAGCAAAGGCACGGCGAGCGGAAATTCCGGGTTCGCTCCGCGGTCATCTCCTCACTGCCGCCCCCGCAGGGCGGGAAGGCGGGGAGCGGCCCCTCCCCCAGTAGCGGGACGGGGCGGGGCGGGGCGAATATCACCGCCCTCGTGCGCCTCCCCCTGCCCCTCGGAAGTCTAGGCAGGGCTGGACGGTTTGCAGTGTTAGCCTATTAACGGCACTCTCGCCGCTGAGCCTTTTGGGAGCTGTAGTCGGGTGCCGAGAGATCGCTACGGGGCTGCAGGAGGCGGGCGGCGGCTCGGGACTAGAAATCCCGGCATACCCTGCGCTGCGCGGCGCCCAGCCTGTGGCGGCGGGAGGCTGTGCCATGGCGGCGCGTTTGTAACTGCGAGCGGCGGGCTGTCGCGGTGCTGAGTGGCGGCGCTGCTGCGGTGACCTCGGCTTCGGCCCTTTGGAATATTACGCTCTGGGGAAGCTTTGGGTGTTTCGAAATCTGCTCGTACGGGAGTTTTGTAGGAGTTCCGTGAGGGTTCCTGCGGGGATCCCAGAGTGTCACCGGGCGGTGATGGTGGTGGGAAGAGCAGTGAGAAGCGAACACGCAGTTATTTGTGGAGTTACGCGGGAAGGTTAAGTGCGCGTTGAAATATGCACAGTAAAGCTATCGTGTTTACGTGGGCATCTCTGCAGCGTTGCGTTAGTACGAAGATTTGTGGCTTGACTACTTTTTATAAACACAATCGGCTGGTTTTAAGAGTGACTTCCTGATGCTGGGAGTCTCTTCCTGTGGATTTTTTCTTTTATCTGCTTAATTTCTCAGTGCTAAAAACAAGAGAGTACCCATACCTGATACTTGTGACTGCATCTTTTACTCCCCTAGCGCTACACTGTGTTATGTTAATGCTACATCAGCAATCGCACTGGAATGTAATTTACAGGATGCCAACTGTTGAAGATCTGAGTAGTGAACAAAACTTCATTGCACACTGGATGTCCAATAATTCCCGTGCTGGTGTCTTATTAGATCCCCATTTTACTGGATTGAAAATCAACACAGAAAATCTGTTACCTGGACCTGAAAACATCACGGCTTTCCCCAGTGAAGTGCAGCATCTCTTAGACAGCTGTTCTGTAAGCGAGGACTCCTTGAATGAAGAACAATTGCTTGAGTCTGGCAGCTCCTGTGCACTTCAGCAAAATAGCACTGAAACATCCTTTCCAGCAACAGCATATAATGTAGGAAGCTCTAAAGCAGACTTCAGCCACAGTGAAATGGATGCTCAGAATAAATCCAATTGCAATGATCCTCTCTTACAAAAGCTTGAACAGGTAATAAATAAATTTAAAAAATTCTAGAATTTCTTGATATTCATAAATTAAGATCTATTTTGTTCCTGTGCATCCATGGAATGGAACACCTCTTCTATGAGGACAGGCTGAGAGAGCTGGGGCTGTTCAGCCTGGAGAAGAGAAGGCTGTAAGGTGACCTGAGAGCAGCCTTTCAGTATCTAAAGGGGAACTACAGGAAAGAAGGGGACAGATTCTTTAGCGGGGTATGTGAAATTAGAACAACAAGAAGTGGCTTCAAGCTTAAGGAGGGGAGATTAGGTTGGGTATAAGGGAAAAGGCTTTAACAGCGGGGGTGGTAAGGCACTGGCACACAGGTTGATGCCCCATCCCTAGAGACTTTCAGGGTAAGGCTGTATCAGGCCCTGGGCAACCTGATTGAGCTGTGCATGTCCCTGTTCATTGTAGGGGAGCTGGACTAGATGCACTTTAAAGGTCCTTTCCAACTCTAAGTAGATTCTAGTATTCTATAATTTTTCATACCTGAAAGTATTTGTAGAACATAAGCTTAAAGAGCAAGCCCTGAGTCAGTTATGTGTCAGTTGCGTAAAGGTTAGTGTCCTCCTCATAACATGCTGTTACTGAGAGTCTAGTTGGTTTTCATAGGCACAGATTTCAGTTCAAAATGAAATTATGTTTAGCACCAGCATATTTGCTCTTAGAATCTTCTTACCTCAAAAGATGAACATTTCGCAAATTGCAGAAATGAGAGTTCTGATATCTACTATTTGCAGATTGGTCAATTAAAAACTAGTGCCTTGGGGTGCACTAGAAACAGCATGAATTTCATTCATCAAAGCACTTTGTATGCAACATGTCATGTTACAGTTAGATAATGGGATGTCTTTAAAACTTGTTGTCTTGATGATGCTTATGTTTTGGTGCATTCTAAGTATACTTACCCCACAGTATGCTGATTTTTTTTAATTTTTTTTAATTTTTTTTTCTTAAAAAGCTGAAGGAATTGCAACAACAGAAACAGGAACAGCTAAAGAAACAACAGATGGAGCAACTTCAAAGGCTAATGGAAGAACAGCAGAAGTTACTTAGCATGGTATCTAGTCAGACAGCAGTTCTTGGTAAGTTGAGAAATAAAGCATAGGATCACAGAATCATAAAATGGCCTGGGTTGAAAAGGACCATAACGATCACTGAGTTTCAACCCCCTGCTATGCGCAGGGTTGCCAACCACCAGACCAGGCTGCCCAGAGCCACATCCAGCCTGGCCTTGAATGCCTCCAGGGATGGAGCATCCACAGCCTCCTTGGACAACCTGTTCCAGTGCCTCACCACTCTCTGAGTGGAAAAAATACGTACTTTATTAAACTGAAGAATGTGATCTATTGTTCTTGTTTCAGTTAGAAAGTGTATTCAGTGTTCATCGTAAGACTACTTGATTAGTCAAAGATAAATGCATCATTTTAATGACTGCTGCATGGTACTGCTGAAGGAATACTATCTTTTTGCCAACTGTAATTGCAATTAATGATGGGAGCCCTTGTTTTGAAGAAAATATTGTAAATATAAAAGACAAAATAAGCAGTTGCATTTCTTTCAATACTTCTGATTGCTTTAAGCCATCACTTTATCCACATGAAGTGGTACCTCCTTGTTTGTGCTCACAGCATGTGTTTTTTCATGTGATGAACTTAATGAGACTGGGGAACTCATCTGTACTGAGAAACAAACATTTATAACCTGGATTAGTGTTCCAGTCCAATTTAGCTTGTGCACAGGGAGAGGACAGTCCTGAACTGGAAGAAGCCCCCAGAGTTGAGAGAGGGGCATCTTCTCTTGCAGGTAGTATCAGACCCACCTGATTTAAATGATTGTATTTCTTTTACATAGCCTATCTGAGAAACTGAAGTTAGGGTTTAGGCTTTAAACAAAAGCTAAATTGCCTGATGATTTTTTTCTGAATTAGGAACATGAGAATGGAGGCTGGCTCTTGCCCTCCTGTGCTATTGTATGTTTATTTTTATTCCTGTGGAGCTAAGACCTGAGCATTCGTTGGGCTTGTTTGTTTGTTGTGTTTTTTTTTTGTTTTTTTTTTTTTACAAATCAATCATCTGAGTAATAGAATCAGAAGGGCAACAAAGCTCATGCTCTGAGTAATTGGTCTCCACATACATAAAACAGTGAAATTATAACAAAAGTTAAACAATGCAGAATGCATCTCATCTTTGGACAACAGTTGTTCAGTAGTGTCTGTCTGTAAAAAGCATGGCCCCTGAAAATGCAGAATTGCAGAAAGGCAGTGAAGATGACAAATATATTGGTTAGTCATTTGGAGAAAAATAATCTGGAGTGTGTATTCCCTTCCCTTCTCCCCTCAGTTACTGAGCATAACTCACTGCTTGTAGTGATGCTCGTATACAAGTTTTGGTTTCCTTTGCTCAATATGGTCAGCTCAGAAGCCTCAGTGTTCCTGTGAGTGTTGTTAAAAGCAGCAGGAGGAAAAAACAAGTTCTTCCATCAGCATGAAATGTTTGTCTGTTCTAGTCGGGAAAAAAATCACTACTGCTAAAACTTATGTATGATACAGACTGGGAAAATGGTAAAATAATGACAGATCCTGGATAGCTGCATTATTTGGTAAGTTAGAATGAACTGAAACCATATTTTCAAGTAGCAATTAGAAAATAATCCATACTGGCATACAGGATGTCTCCAGACCAACTGTGTTGAGAGGATAAATAACTGAATTGGAATTAGGAATCAAGATGGATTGGCAAACAGATGCTATGGCATAGAGTCATAATGTCCTTAGAGTTGGAAGGTAATTAAGAGTTGTTTATACACCAGAAGAAATGCACCAGAATTCTTCACCTTTTCCTGTTTTCTTAGCTGTACCATTGGCATCGTGTTACCACTTATGCTGTTATGACTGGAATAGCATTTTTGGTTTTAACCTAGAAATTTAATAAGGAGTTTGTAAATCTGTAGAGGTTTCAGAGAAAAGAAAGGAGAGTGCATTACAAGTATGAAGTATGATGAAAAGCTTTTAATCTTGGTCTAAGGAGATGTGAAAGGATGAATTGATCTTAATTTTTAAGTATAGCAGATATCCAAGCTTCAGTTACTTTACCTTTATGCCTTTTATAAGTTAGCAAAGATGATGAATCAGAATGGAGTGCCAAGGTGTGTGTCTGGGGGAGAAAACTTATACGTGGTTGGATATTGCTTTAAAAAGAGTGCTCAAATTCAAAGAAGAGTTAATTTGGGAAAATTGTAGGACTTCTTTTGTGTGGGAAGTCAGACTATGTGACCATGAAGCTGTCTTCTGGTTTTAATCTAGTCTGAAGGCCACTGTTTGTTTGTTTGCATGCTTTTGGGAGGAAAAAAAACAAATTTGTATTCTGTTGATTTCATAGGAAAAAGCATGTGGTGTCCAGAACAAAAGATGGAAAAATTAATGCAGGCTGAAGATCCACCCGTGGATCCTTTTAGTGCGGAACTCTCTGAAATCAGAGGAAAACAGTTATGGGTGACTAATGCAGAGGAAAGGTAATTCAGAATGTGATTTGGTAAAAAGTGTAAGTAATTTATACTGCAAGTTTGAACGAATTCTGAATCCCGAATAAGAGTCTGATATTCTCAATTTGTATAGCTTTCTTAAGCAGGGATTATGTTTCAGTAGTACCATGGAGACCAATAGCAAGAGAGGCTCTGGCTTGAGATTGTGACAGATGTGCTGTGTTGGCTGAAGAGGTGTGTGCAGTGTGGGGTAATGGTAGTGTAGAAGCACATTCTGGTATAGCCTTAGTATATTAGCAGTTACAATTACCGTACTCAATCTGATTTATTACAATCTCCTCTCCACTGTTACACAGCAAAAGTAGTGATCCGGAGGAGGAATGTAAGGCGATAACTTTTTAGTTTGTTACCAGGAGTTATGTTTGTTTAAGCATCTATGTGTGGCTAAGAAATAATAGTGCCTGTGGGAGAAGCCTTCTCATGGCTGTTATAAGCTTTTTTTTGTTGTTGCTGTTGTTGATGGAATGAAAGTAGTGGTTGGCATTGTTTTGAAGCTCTGCCTTGTCTGCCTGGTCATAACAAGAAATACTTGTTCCAGGAGGGTTGACCCCAGGCAGCCACTTGGTCACCTGCCTCAGAATTCAATGGAGGTGAATTAGAAGAGGTACAATGACAGTTGTGGGTTGAGATAAAGACAGTTTAACAAGTGAAGAAAAGAGGGGAAGAGACCCCAGCGTTAAGAAGGCAGTCACTTCATCTCCCAGCAGACTGATGCACACTTGGTCCCTGAGCAACAGGTAGTTTTAGAAAACCAAGTCCACGGTTTTCATTGCTGAACATGATGTTGTGTGGCATGGAACTCTTGGTCACTTTGGATCAGATCTTCTGGCTCTGTCCTCTCTCTCTTGCCCATCCTCAGCCTATTTGATGGGGTGAACAGAGTGAGCAGCATGACAAACCAGAGAAAACTTGGATGCTCTGCAAGAAGTGTTCAACAACAGCGCAAAAACGTTGGATGCTACCATACTGTTTTGGTTACAAATCCAAAGTAGCACCGTATGGACTGCTATAAAGAAAGTTTACTCCATCCTAGCCAGACCCATTATGCAGGCTGATCTCAGTAGGATTTCTGTGAATCAGTGTGGAGGACAAACCATAGAAATTATCAGTATGACTAAAATCTGAGTGTGAGTTTGATGCCTTGGGCAGAAGAATGGCTCATCAAGAAAAGCAGTGAAAGATGAAAGCAAAACCCACGTATGCTATTTTTTTTAGCTGTGTATGAATAATTTTATCAAAAGATAATCAACTATTACTACAATGCATTTTTCAGATCAGCTTTGCCGCTCAGTGACTAAAGTACTTCATAATTGTCATCGTTTATGTAATTGTATCCTAAGTCTTTGAATAGCCGTGATGTTAAATGCAATTAAATTATATGGAAATGTAAGAGTTAATTGTTTTTAAAAATTACTATAGACCTATTAAAGCTGCGATTCAGGAGAAGAAACAGACCTTTGAGGAATTTGTGGAAGAACAGATGCAGATAGAAGAGCAGCGTCTGAAGCAAAAACAGAAGTTACAGGTTTTCTATTCTTTTGAACTTGTTTTTTATATATTATATTTTTATATATTATACCGTGGTGTGAAGTTTAAAAACTTAGACGGCAGATTCTGGCATCAAAAGCTAATGCTGCAATATTCACTTCTTAATAATTCATCTTCAAAATAAAACAGTAAGTCCTAGCTATTTTGTTTAAGATGCTTTTAGAAATCCAGTAGAAGTAAATGCACTTTATAAATTCCTACTAATATGTGGGGTTTATTTGGAAAACAAGCAAACAAAACAACCAAATTCAAAAACCCAGCAACTTAAAACTGCATGAGGGATTTAATGTTGTATGTATGTTAATTTTTCCTTATCCCCTTTCAGGAGACATATGGATCAGCCATTCAAAAACCAGTGATCAAACGACCCTTCCTAAAAAGAGGAGAAGGCTTAACAAGGTTTACTAATGCCAGATCTAAGATAGCAAAATCTGGGGAAAACATACTGAAGCCTCCACAGAGGGTTTCGGATGACAGAAATGTGAGAGTGGACAGATCACAAATGCAAAAGAGAAGTCTGCCTTCTGGCAAAGAACTGGTTTCTGAGAGCTCTCTTACACCATGTAAAAAAAATAACCAGCCTGACAAAGCAAAACGTCCTCTTCAGAAGACCCTGGTACTCAGGAATCACAGTGGAAAAAATTCCTTGCAACTAGAAACAAGAATGCAACCAGGAAAAAATCTTGCTGGACAGATTAAGGTTTCTTTTTCATCAGAAGTCAACAATAAAATAGAAAATAAAGAGAATGCAGTGGAATTTACGAAGCCTAACACTGGCAGCAAAATCAGAAACAAACTACCTTACACAGAAAAGCCTCCGTTTTCTTGTGAGACAGCTGATGCCTTTTCTAATTCTAACTGTTCTGTGAGTCACTCTGTAAAGGATTCAGAACTGTCTTTTGAAGTTTCATTTCAGAATAAGTTGGAAAACTGGGAAAAAGAAAAGGAAAAAGAAAACCTGGAATTAGATGAATTTTTGTTTCTAGAACAGGCTGCAGATGAAATATCTTTCTCAAGTAATTCTTCATTTGTGCAAAGGATCTTAGATCAAGATCAGCAAACTTCACAAGGACGCAGAATGTCCTCTACTCCTATCAAGGCAAAACAGCAGCAAGTAAGGGAATTTGCAGTTAAAATCATTAATAAGAAAAAGGCAGAATGTGTGGCTGTGGGAAATAAAAATGATAAAGCAGTTAATCACACGATCTCAAATTCAGAAACAGCTTCTAGACTAAAGGATCCATTGAATAAAGCAGATAGCATAATGTTTTCAGCTTCTTCCATGACAGCAGCTCCTGCTTTAAAAAGTTCTCAGTGGATTGTAAATGAAGACAAAGATGAAGAAAATGGTAATAGTACTACAGATTCTGAGCAAGAATTTGAGACTACTTTAAAATATGAAAATGAAGATGTTAAGACATCCTTCATAAGCCATAAAGAAAGTGATCCAGAATTGTTAGATTTTGGAAGTTCTGCTACAGATGTCAGCAAAGAAAGCAAAACTGGAAGTGCCAACTTTGACTTGTCAGAGAAAGATAATAGTGCACAGTCAAACCAAAAGGTTAGAAAAGCTTCAGACCACCAAAGAAACATGTCTTGTGTAAACAGGAATAAGTTTGAGTTTGATGATGAGAGAACATGGAGTGACCTTGATGCAAATTATGTTCATGATGATTTATCTGAAAAATACACTAAAATGCCCTCACAGACTGACTTTATCAGTAAGAATGATGCACCTTTCCCAGATAAAGCATTAAAGAGAAAAGTTGCCTCAAAGAGGGGGGAAGAACTGTCTAAACAGCCTGCAGTGGACAGCGATTCAAATGGACCTCCGTCAGACCTGATGGTGAAACTGTTTCCCTCACTGAAACCAAAACAGAAGACAGGCTGTCATCCAGAGCATGAAATCAAATCAAATGTGGAACAGGAGTCAGGAGGTGAGAGAACAGCAACTGGTAGGAAATGTTGAAGAAAACATGTTTTACAAGTCTTTCCTTCTAAGGCTTAAGCTGCAACTTGGCGCTACACCAAAAGGTACAGACTTCTACTGTAGGCACCCTTCATCTCTTCTGGTTGTGTCTGGTGCCAGATGCAGTCATCATACAGCTTGCAGAATGATAAGTTCAGCAAAAACTTTTATTTATTTGCACCCTGAAGGCTAGTTTTTTTTGTCTCATCACTTCATTCAACTAACCTAATCTGAAGGTGCTTGACCACTGTTTCAAACTCAAGCAAAGCAGCAAAAGCATGCTGAAAATGAAGCAGTGCCTCCCTTTTCAATGAGTGCATCTACACCGCATTTGGGTAGTGCCATGCACTCCTAGGTTAGATTGTTCCTGTAGTAAAATAGGATGCATCAGCAAAGTCTGTTTTCTGTCTGTAGTTTAATAGGTAGAGAATTTACCTGGCATATAGAAAACAAGTTCATTTTTCTGCTCTTTCCACACTGATTTCAACCATTTCAGCCATACGACTGTGGTACGCAGAAGGGCTGCCTCTAAAAGCTCCTGTAAAAGCTGTTGTGTTTGTGCTAGTACAGACAACACGATGGTGTAGCCTTGCATGTCTTCTCTGTAAGATGGTGAGGTGTCAGTTTCAAACTCTGCACCAATGAACGTTTAGGATTTTTCCTGTTTTTTGTGAAGTTCATATGAAGCAGAAGTGGTAGGTTTAGTGTTTTATGGAAAACTGTTTTATTGGCTTTTGAAAGAAATCTGCTGGGTCTTGTTGCTGGAAGTAACGGCTAGCAGCATTTATGAGTAATCAAGGCAACTAACTACACTACGGGATCAGTACTTAGGCTCTTCTTTTTGCACGCTCAGAAGCAGACTATGAAAGCCTTAGGAGTGTTAAGCAGTAACTGAACAGGAAACTGGAATGGCAGAGAGGCCCACAAATACTCTGGGCCTCTACAACATTGACATTTCAGGTCAGCAATGGGTTCAAGCAGACTGTGCTGTGAGTGAACTTGGAAAAACTTACACTTGTAACTTTCCTCTCTGATGCTTTGCTCTTATCATATCTTCATTTCATTTCTTTACAGGTCCTTCACATTCTCATTTCTGATAGATGTTTAGTTCTCCAAATATTATAGATGAACTTGATGGATGAGGAACTTGAGTATGTAGTGCAGGGTACTTCAAAATGTCACTTCAGTACTAGAGTTTTCTTGCAATGCTACCACTATCTATAAGATAGTATATATGTTTTTAAAATTAGTGTGTTAATAATTCTTCAGTCTAACAGATGCCTCTTAGACAACTTCAGTGTGGTTGTTCTATGGCAGGAGCCACTGTTCCATCCCAGATACTGAGAGAGAAACTCATTGAATTGGAAATGGAAATTGAGCGATTCAGAGCTGAAAACACAATTCTAACTAAACTTCGTGAAGAAAGAGAGCACGCCTTGGCAAGCATCAGGTAATCCTGAATTTAAAATCCATAGTTTGGTGCGTTCAATAAAATGGTATGCTCCAGGCTATCACTTTGTGCAGTTCTTACTTAGATACTGTTAAAACAATAGGTAAGTAATTGATATATTTTAGTAATAGTGGAGACATAAATCAAGAAACTGGTTGTTTCTGTATGTATGTATTAAATGTCCTCATAATTCATGAACAGATTGCCGATCTATGAAGAATGTTGAGCACTCCTGCTGCTTTAATATGATATCCTTAAAGGCTATGCCTGTAAGAATTTTCTTGTGTATACTTCTGTACTGAGCAATAACACAGTCCTAAACTGGTCTCATAAAACAGATTTCATGTGAATGTGATTGATGCTGTCCATTTGGATTGGATGTACAAACTGAGTATTAGTATTCATTTCAGCTAGGGGAATTATAGGCAGTAAATATAGCAGAATAATTCTGCGGAGATTTAAAAGTGGCATACCTATTTCTGCCAAAGTTAATTTTGTTTTGTTTGGATACACATCATGTTGTTGGCTAACGTTTAATGTGTGACCTGCTATTAGTCACTAGTTCTTTTACAAGCAACTTTTGGTGGAATGGTGTTCCACTGCTCTGAGGAATATCGGCAAGCTTTCACAGAATCTAGAATCATAGAATGGCTTAGGTTGGAAGGGACCTCAAAGATCATCCAGTTCCAATCTGGCCTTGAATCCCTCCAGGGATAGGGCATCCCTGCTTCACCTCCCTTTGAGAAAATAATTTCTTCTTAACGCTTAGCCTAGGTTTTCCCCCTCTTAGTTTAAAGCCATTCACCCTTGTTCTGTCACTAGTACACTGTGTAAAGTTGGTCTCCTTCCTGCTTATATGCTCCCCTTAAGTACTGGAAGGTTGCAATGAGGTCTCCCTGATGCCTTCTCCAAGCTGAACGAGCCCAACTCCCTCAACATTTCTTCACAGGAGATTGCTCCATCCCTCTCATCATCTTTGTGGCCCTCTGGACCTGCTCCAACAGCTCCACAGCTTTCTTGTACGGGGGCCCCAGGCCTGTTTGAACACGATAGAGCCTCAAAAGGGCAGAGCCATGGAGGACAATCCCTTCCCTCTCCCTACTGCCACTCTCTTTTGATGAAGCCCAGGATACTGTTGGCCTTCTGGGCTGTAATTGCATACAAGGCTTTATTGAATCATAAAATGGCCTGGGTTGAAAAGGACCTCAAAGATAACTTAGTTTCAACCCTCCTGCCATGGGCCACCAGACCAGGCTGCCCAGAGCCACATCCAGCCTGCCCTTGAATGCCTCCAGGGATGGAGCATCCACAACCACTCTGGAACAACCTGTTCCAGTGCGTCACCACCCTCTGTATGAAAAAACTTCCTCCTAATATCTAACCTAAACTTCCCTTGTCTCAGCTTAAAGCCATTCCCCCTTGTTCTATCACTGTCCACCCTCGTAAACAGCTGTTCCCCCTCCTGTTTATATGCTCCCTTCAAGTATTTGAAGGCCACAATGAGGTATCTCTGGAGCCTTCTCTTCTCCAAGCTAACCAAGCCCAGTTCCCTCAACCTTTCTTCATAGGGGAAGTTCTCCAGCCCTCTGATCATCTCAGTGGCCCTCCTCTGGACCCAAGAGCTCCACGTCCTTCCTGTATTGGGGCCCCAGGCCTGGATGCAGCACTGCAGATGGGGCCTCACAAGAGCTGACTAGTGGGGGACAATCACCTCCCTCTCCTGCTGGCCACCCCTTTTTTAATGCAGCCCAGAACACAGTTGGCCTTCGGGCTGCAAGCGCACACTGCTGGCTCATGTCCAGCTTCTCATCCACCAGGACCCCCAAGTCCTCCACAGGAAGCTTTGCTAGGTTCTGGATAACTTTTGTGATTGAAGATACAGATCCAGAAATAGCTGGACATCGAACACAAGCTGTATGACAATTGTTGGACTCAATCTTTGAGGTCTCCCAACCTAAATGATTCTATGAAATACTGCTTATAAGCCAATCTTCCAAGGGTAACAGATGCTGGGTTTGGCTACAAAATTTAGAGTCTGTTTTCTCACTCCAGGTTTGTATAGCTTTAGGCAAAAACAATGCTTTGTTTTATAACTGTAGGAAAGAAATTGCAGACTTCCAACAGCAGAAAGCCCAAGAACTTGCTGAAATAGAGGAATATAGAAAAAAAGAAATGAAAAAACTGCAAAAGGAACGTAAAGTTTTTGAAAAGTATACCATAGAAGCTAGAGCAATTCCAGATAAAAAAGAACGTGATGAAATTCAGGTATGAAAATAACAGTTACTATTATTATTTACACAGCAACACTGAAATTCATTTAAAGGCAATTGAGAACTAATTCTAACCTTTTCTAACTTAGGCCAATCATGTGAAGGGTTGCAATTGATTGGCTCAATTGGGAAAACAATTGCAGTCTTCACAACATTATCTGGTACTTTCAAGGAGAGAGAAAAAAAAAACAACAAAAACCTTACAAATATTTTTGTCACATTTCCATGCATAAAAACTGCATGAGACTATGGTAGAATGATCTTCAACTTTGATACAAAATTACTATCGCTCATACAGCATTTCAAGTTTTGATTTGTGTAGTGAATGAAAATACAAACTAGAACTATGCTGAAATTTTGTTTGTAACTGTTCCACAGTAAACATAGTTATCATCTATAAATTTCAAAGTTATGTTTTGTGATTATTTACCCGTAAGTCTTTAAATGCCAGTGATAAAGAAGCAAGATCTGTTTGTTCCTTCACTGTCAAGATTCATCAGGTACACAGCCAAGTTGTATCAAGCTTCACATGTGGATATCACTTCTTGATGCTACCTCAACAGACTGAAGTAACGTTTGAAGAATGGGTTACATGGATTCATGAGTATTTTGTGTGACTGTGGCCTCTCTGTTTTCTCATGCCAAGATTTGTTAAGGGTCCTTTTGAGGGTAGCACATTTCTGCCTCAAGTGTGTTTGTGCTGGCCTGACTATGAAGTGTAAAGGAAGATGAGAGGAAAGTGTGATGATCACAGGGGCTTCTGTGACTGAAATTGAGATATTCAAGTTGGTAGTCTAAAGTTAATGCTACTCTTTTCACAGAAGAAAACCTCCCTTCTCTTATTCTTTTCTTATATTATTTTCCTAGAAAATTTGAAATCTTTTAATATATTAAAAAAATGAAACATTTTATAAACGTATTTTTCTAAGGCTTTAAAACAGCAGATTGCAGAGTTACAGGAAGATTTTAAACAGAAAGAAGCGAAATGGTCAACGACCCATCGACGCCTGAAAGATCAAATAGATGCTTTAGTAAATGAGAACGTGGAGCTGAAAGAAGAAGTCAGAATTATGGAGAAGTTTCGTTTAGAAGCCTGGAAAAAAGTAGAAGCTGTTGGAAGCAAGAAGAAAGTGGAAAATTCCGGGATGAGTTTAAAAAGAACAGAATCTGTAGTAAGTTATTCATCTCAGTGTTTAGGTCTGTGTGAACATTGTGTTTTGGATCATGAAATTAGAATCTAATAGGCACAATCTAGACTTCTAATTCACTAATCTTGAGGTTCTACAGATGGTGCCAGACAGAACTGTTCTTAATGGCACCTTCTCTCCAAATACAAATGTTCGCAGAATGGGTTAAGGTGAAAGGGGCTCTCTGGGTGCATGCAGGGCAGCCCCTGCTCAAGTAGGGACCCTCAGAACTGGGTGCCCAGGACCATGTCTGAGCAGCTTCTGAACATCTCCAAGGACACATCGCTATGGGCAGTGTCTTTGTTGAGGAATTCAACTTCTTAGAAATTCAAACAATGCAATTCTAAGCAGAAAAAATACGTAGGTGAGATCTGAGAACCTCTGCACCTCAAGGATCAGCCGGGCAAACCAGGCAGTTCACCAGTGCTTCAAGTAGTTACATTTAATCTTGAAACATAACTGTTATTTTGGATTGCTTGCACCAAATTAACATTCTGTAGTTTTTGGTCATGAGGTAGCAGACAATTCCAAAATACAGCTTTTGGGCTACATCACACAAGCTCTTCTGATGACTAAATCTCAAAAATGTACAGCTTGTGAAGAAAGCTTGCAGTGAATTTCCTCTCAAATGGTGTACAAATTTTATTGCAACTGCATGAAGAGTTAGGAATAAATGTTACATAAACCACAAGTGTAACTTCCTTACTTCCAGTGTCTGCAAAATAGAGGCCTGAAAAGTGAAACTGGATCTTTGCTTCCTCCAGCTCAGAAGTGTGGCAAGATAAATGGCAAAGGTTATTCCGAGGCAAAAGGTACACATTTGTCTAGTCGGTTAATTCTTTAATGGAGAAAATAAATGTGGATTTTTTGCATGTGTTTAAAAGACCATCTAAAAATAGATAGGGAATAGCTGTAATGAACTTGAGTGCAGATAGACATGTCCCAGGGCAAGATTTTGGAGAAAGCTGCTAGGAGCCCATTCTCAGAATGAAAGTGCTTCTGGTTGCCTTGGTGGCAGATGACTTACCTCAGAGAGCTGACATATAGTGATTTTTTTTTTTTTTCATAGACATACTATTTTCAGTTTCTGCTTCACTTAAAAAAAAAAAAGGGTGTCCTGTACAGCTTGATCTCATATATGATTTTAACATTTAATCTGTACTTTACTGGACAAATTAACTTCACTACATTTATCTGAGTAGGAAAACTTCCTAAAGGACCTGCATCAGCACCTGCCAAGGACAACAGCAAGTCTGAGACAGTGATGACACTAGAAGATTCTTCTAAAACTTTTATGGTAATAAGTCCTGTATCCTGATTTGTTTTTTAAGGGAGTAGCTTTCAATACTTAATATTTGGAAGGTGACTTGGAAAGCTATTGACTCCATTCTTTAATTGCAATGCTGTTATTGTCATGAAAATGGCTATGTGATAGTCAATGCAGAATGTTTTACCTGTGGCTGTGGCTGAGGTAAGGAAATAAAATAATAATCTCCTACCCTCTAGAGTTTTGCAAAGTTTTCCATTATAAGAGGCTGGCTATTTGTATGCTCCACGTAGGGAAACCACGCAAGAACCCTTCATGTAGCTGAATTAATTCTGGAAAGCTGTAGGTAGCATTTGATGTTATAAAACTTTAGCAGTTGTTTCACTCTGTGATATGGATAACTTCAGTCAGTTAGCACTAAGCCATAGCAATGAATTTCATTTTAGTCTGGACAAAAGCCGATCACACTCAGATTACTGCAGGCCTGAATCCATCACTGTAATTATACTGGGAGTTGCATAAAACCCACACTGGTTTTATAACTTCCTATATTTGTCTTCCTATTGTCATACTCATTTCTTAAAATACCTGACAGCCTATGAAATGAAGCACGTATGAAGACGGAGCTTGATTTTTAAGCTTATATTATTGCTGTCTTTTCAGGATACTTCTCCTGCTGAAGCTCTTGTGTCACTACCATCTGGACCTGTGGATACAGACAGTGAAGAGATACAGAGAGAAATTGCTTATCCTGATGGAAGGGTAAAATGAAAGTGTGGAATCTGAAATTCCATGAGATACTTGAAGTGAAAGATCAATGGGTAGTTGAATGTGATGTCTTAATACTGACCTCTGTAAACTATTTGTTAGGTTGAAAAGGTTTTGAAAAATGGCTGTCACCTCATATTCCTTCCAAATGGGACGTGGAAAAAAGTGGGTTCTGATGGGAAAACTGTAACAATAACCTTCTTTAACGGAGACGTGAAGCACATTATGCCTGATCAAACGGTGGTATGTATCCTTCATCTCCTGCATTTTTCTATAAATACTTACATGTACATGCACAGTTTCCGGCTAGATAGTTAATTTCAACTGTTTTCTTCAGATTTACTATTACGCTGATGCGAAGACTACACATACTACATACCCTGATGGCTTAGAGGTTTTGCAATTTTCAAATGGACAAATAGGTAAAGAAATCAACCAGCCCAACCAACCCCCGAAACTACTGTGTGTGTGTGTGTGTGTGTGTGTGTGTGTGTGTGTGTGTGATGCACACAAATGCATCTGTGTTTATGTAATAGTAACTTGTCGCAAAATACATTCTAGAGAAACATTATCCTGATGGCAAGAAAGAAATTACTTTCCCTGATCAAACTATTAAAAGTTTATTTACGGATGGACAAGAAGAAAGCATCTTTCCAGATGGCACAATTGTTCGTATTCAGCGGTAAGCTTTGTATTTTCAGGTACCCTGTCCTGTTGACGGGGATGTAGTAGGTAAGAGCTCATTGACAGAGGCAGTATATAGTGATATATTCTTTAAAACTTACATTTGAATATACTGTACTGTGAAGATGTGCTTGCTGTTTGACATTTATTTTCTGTAGCGTGAAGGAGATAAAGGAAATGCAGACAACAACAATGCAGTCTAACACACTAGCCTGAATGACTTTTCTGACTTGTATGTAATACTAGAGAACATGTGAGTACCTAGCTTTACCTCATGCAGGGCTCAGATCCAAACTGATGGTACTCAAAATATTAAACTTCTGAACTGTTGTAGCAACAGGGTTAGACGAGAGAATGTGTGGTGGAGGCTCTCAAGTATAAAGAAGTTGCATGAGTTTTGCAGAAACATGCTTTTGAGTATCAACAAAATGGCACGGTATTTAACAAAACATATTAGATTTTTTTTCATTTCTTCCTTTAGGCTTATGTCTGTACTGTTTGTTCTGACAATAAGCTTAAGTCTGTTGATAGTCCTTATAATGGTTTTTACAAAAAACATCTTACGTACGTGTATTTAATGCAGAGATGGAAGCAAGACCATAGAGTTCAATAATGGTCAGAGAGAACTACACACATCGCAGTTTAAGAGACGGGAATATCCAGATGGGACTGTTAAGACTGTGTACTCAAATGGACACCAGGAAACCAAGTATGTCTCTGGGCGAATAAGAGTAAAGGATAAGGATGGTAATATTCTCATGGACACTAAGTTGTAATTAGCATTGACTCTGTTAGCACAACAGAAATAATGTACATTACTGTAAATAAGATGACAAATGCCTTTAACTGTATGCTGTGTATATACTTATAGTTTTCTTTGAAATAAACTTACTTATTTTTCATTGGGTGCTACTACAACAGCTTTCTTTTTGCCTGTTTCTACTTTCCAGAAGGATTTTATCAATTCACTGTCTTGTGTTTAATGGGTATTTTTCAGATCCTTGGCTACTAGTGAAAATATGTCAAACAGCTGCAGCTGACCTTATTTTAGAGACCCAAGAGAAGATTTTTCAGTCTAAGATAAAAGGTTGTGCTGTTGGAAACCCTGTGTGGTCTAATACAGCAGAATGCTGGTTTTACTCACTGTCTAGAGTTTAAGGCCATCTGTGCCCTGAGGTGCACCAGGCCCAGCACCCTCATCTAGGTGAAGGAAGGGTTGTTCCACTCTGCTCTGTGCAGCTTCACCTTTTGGCTACCACAATATAAGGATGTAAAGCTGCGAGCATCCGAAAGAGGGCTACAAGCTTGGTGAAGGGCTGGAGGGCAAGGTGTGTGAGGAGGGGCTGAGACCCCTAGTGTGCTCAGAGCAGGCTGAGGGGAGGCCTGATGGCGGCTGCAGCTCCTCACAGGGAGCAGAGGGGCAGCGCTGAGCTCTGCTGTTTGACAGCGACAGGGCCCGAGGGAACGGCATGGAGCTGCGTCAGGGGAGGGCAGCCGGGGGTGAGGGAAAGGGTCTGCACCAGAGGGCAGTTAGGCGCTGAAACGGGTTTCCCAGAGCAGCACTCACAGCCTTAAGGCTGCCCACATTTAAGGAGTGTTTGGATAACCCTTCAATCACAGGGTTTGGTTTAGCATGGGTCCTCTACTGATGAGAATTTGGACTCAGTGACCCTCGTGGCCTCTTCTAGCTCAACATCCTTTCATTTTATGAATGGCACTACTGCTTCTCAGTGCATCACCAAAGGAAATATGTAATCGCTTGTAAGCTGACTTGTATTTAAAACCTCCTCAGTACTTGTAAGCAAAATATTGCTACTGCTGTAGTGTCTGTTGCAATCCTCTATTACAGTAGATATTGACATTTAACTCACTTTCTTTTGTGCAATAGAACCTAAGACAGATGCCTGCTTCCCCTTGCACTGTGTTTGTCCCACTCCCCCTTTTCCTCAGGGAAAGCAAGCTCCAGTTACTGTGCCTGCACTGGTTTACTGAAGAGGTAAGTCAAACTGGACTAGGACCTATGCTTACTCAACTAGGAGTTGCATGGTTGTGTGCATGGGCCAGCACTCTTTTCTGGCAGTCTTAAATGGCAGTTCTTCATGTAATTAGGTCTGTTTCTTAATTATAAACAGCTATCCTGAAGTAAGGACATTACATTCTGAAGGTGACAACAGCTTTGTATGGTATTTTCAAAAGCACACGGCATTTCAATACCAGAATACAGTCAAAGACCATGAAATGACCTTTCCCCTGCTAGTAGAAACATGATGTAAATGTACAGCACACCTGTGCAACAGTGAGCAAGATATGGCTTTGATCTCTACAGGTAAGTTTTGTGCATGTGTGTTCTATGTGGACATCTGGAAAGGCTGTTTTTCACGTTACCTGCATGGCGTCAGTGACAAAATCAACAGCCTAAAAACAGAATGTTGCCTTTCCTCCATTTTGTTCATCTTGTTAAACTTGCAGAAAGCCAAGAAATAAAAGTAACCTGTGCATAAGAGCTCCTGCAAACACCTCTACAGAGGGCATCTTCCCAAAGTGATCTTCCAGTTGCAGTAACAGTTATTTTTGCTACCACCAAAACAGAGGCTGTTCTTTTGAGGTATTCTTAACCATTACTTAGTATGAATGGGCAGGTCGCTGAAATGATTTGCATAAACACTCCATATAAAGGTTATAAACAGTAACACAGGACAGGATTATCAGCAGTCAATGAATGCACAGTGTGGTGTGTGCACTGAAGCAGCCTGTACTGAATGCAGGATTATGTGACAGTTACAGTGAAGAAGAGTGGGCATCTTTAAGTACTATGGTGACAATAAGAAAACAAACAGCAGACAGCTACCTTGCTCAAGAACTGAAGGAGGATCAAATCAGCAAAACTGAAGCAAGAGAGTCGGACTGGAACTACTCAATTTTTAGAAAATGTAAAGGACTCAGCTGATTTTAGTGAGATTCAAGCCTGGTCTTGCATTAGATGGAAGCCAGGCAGGTGGATATGTGTGGTGAAGGAATGCGTTTCAGAGAGATCTGAGGAAGTAAAATAACTTTATTTTGTTAAAAGAAGGCTCTCACCTTCTCCACGTCTAAGATTACAATATCGGTATTTTGGTGCACTGATTTTTGTCTTTCCTTAGTAATTTAAACAAAACATTCTATGAGTTGAGTCCTGAATGTAAGGGGTATATAGGTGTGTATGCTACATGAGTAAGATCTGAATGCTTTCATATAAAAGAGAAGACACCATCTTTCATGCTGAGCAAGCTCCTCTTTATTCTAACGCTTTCAACTGAATGCTGCAGATAAGGGAGGAGGAAAAGGTACAACAACAAAACGCATCCATCTTGTACTGAAACCAAAACACAACAGTGCAACTGTGTTTTGCAACAACAGCAGTAACATTCCCACCTCTCCCACCTGCTCATTCCTAGTTCCAGACTCTAGTACTGCAGCACTAGAGTCATCAAATATGCCTGAAATATAAACTAGTTATACCATAGCATCATCATCCCTTCACCTATTAGAATGATCAATGGTGCCCCAACATTACTTCCGTATCTGTTTCTTCACTACTTCACACTCATTCCATCTGCTCTCACAAAAACAGTTGATAGAACAGTACTTAAGGCTTTAAGGTCAAAAGTGGCTTAGAGGAAGTCCAATTATTTCAAGATTCAGAACCAGAGAAAACACAGATAAAAAGAGTGCTTAATAAATGGGAGGGAAAAGAACTACGCAACACTGAGTTGGTTAAAAAGAAACAAAACCAACCACCCCTCCAAAAACCAGAACGAAGTAGCCCTTCAGTATCTCTGTAGGCAACACATACTGTAAAGCTTCTCTTTGCTATGTTTCATGTTTGACTGGATGGACATTCATAAACAATCACAGATGAGAACACAGTCTGAGAACCACTGGCACAGACACTGAGAACAAATGCTGAAAATGAAGAATAAGTTATTAAAATTACTTGGGAAGAGGATACTGCTGCTCACCTGCAAGTTACCTTTTTCAGTGAGTAGCAGGAAGCATTCTCCCTGTTATATTAACACTCCAAGTAACCGTTGTTTTTTTTACGGCTATTATGTGGGCTTCAATAATATTTACGTAATTCCCACTTTTAAACAGCTTTTATTTCATTAGAGAAGTAGGGACAGAAGAATTTTTTTTTTTTTAAATACATGTAATTTGCTTGTGGTCAATTAGCACTAGATGGCAAATTAGACCTTGGCTTAAAGTTTTTGAAATAATGCCCTTCATGATGGTACAAATTTGTAGTTCTTATTCTCTGTACTTACACTTCATTCGTCCAAATCTGCAAGTCCCATGTCTATCAGTTTCATATGAACTAGTTTTTGTTCTTCGTCATACAGGAAAATTGTGACCTCTGGTGAAAGTGACTGAAAATCAGAAGTGACATTATTCAGTACTGTGACAATAAGCCCTTCACAGCTCCAAGCAAATCAACACTAACGACAACTTCACTGGCTCTATTCACAGTTCCATGCATGCATGGAGTATTTCTGTTTTTAAGGAAAGGAAACTGCTTTTTAAAGAAAAGGGATGCTCAGAAGCGTCTTGATTCCATGAAAAAGAAAAGAGCCACATGATTTTCTCTCCTCAACAGCAATTTCTTCATAGTAAATGGTTCACAATTTTAAATAATGAGGGTCCAGAGCAGAACAAAAAAGAAATTATACTGAGATTGCTAGACAGAATTTCAGGCTAAACAAGTGTGAAGAGAAAATACTTCTCACAAGTATGGAAGCAGAGAGCTGTTTTCCTTCCGCGGAGTCCATCATAGTCCACAATGCTTTTACACTCCATTCTGGGCAGTAAGGAATTCTTTCTACGTTTGTATCACATAATGAAGGCTTAAAGCCAGCCAACATGGCGTGTACTGCCTGAACAGGATACTTCAGCAAGTGAAGAGGTATCTGACGCAATCTACAACAAAGAAAGAAAAATGTTTTCCTATAAAAGTCTACCTGTCAATCAAAACCATTATTAAGAACAGAAAGACAGCTCAGTGGTTGATGCAAAAGATTTAAAGTGAGGAGGCTGGGATCAGGGACACTGCTCTATGATAACCTGATGGCGTTACACCAAACTCATCCATCTGGAGGGCTACGCTCTCAAAGGACTTCAGCATGGTGACTATCAAGAAGCAGGGCTAGTTCCATACAGAACCCTCAGCCTGCTGAGCACACTGGTTTCATTACTGCGCCTGGGGGGAGGCCGAGGCACCCAATGCAGATCTCCAAAGCTGGTACATGTGGACTTCTGCGATGCTTCACTCTGAACTGCCCAAATCGGATTACCTGGTAGAGTACTTCAGTTTTATATTATTATCTCTCCATTCATCACAGTCTTTTTATCTCAGAAAGAAAAATGTGGAAGCTGAGCAAGAAGTCTCTCCCCAAGATCTTAACTAGTTCGAGAAGCAGGGCAGCTGTTCAAATCCCCGTTTTTCTTGTGTTACCTTAAGCAAGGAACTAGTTACTGAGTGAGCTCAAGAGCATGTCAGAATGACTGAGCAGTATTTATATGAAGAGAAAATACTTCAAGAGAGAAAATTCCAAGTAGTTTAGGGGACCCTAAAAGTCGAGTGCTTGCAATATCCAGCTGACACCAGTGCATGGGGTTGGTGCTTCAGAAGCTCTTCCTGGACTGGCTCAGCACCAGTCAGAATACATATCTAGTGATGAACTATTACTTATGTATCTCTACGTTAAGAGTATTGGTAAAAAACAAACAGTTATAAGTATATATATACGTACACACACACACACACACACGTGCACACCCATGTTATACATGCATTTGTTTTTTTTTTTTTTTTTATATATTTACTTGCTTGTTGGGACAACTAAAAAATTGCCATAGTCAACAAACTGAACCAGGATCTTAACGGTGTCAGTTTCTTCAACAGACTGGAGCTTCGCTCTATACCATAAACTATCTTCGTATTCTACAAGGCAAGGCATTTCTGTAAAAACAACACAAAAAATTCAGGTTTTCTTCCATTTCTAACTCATGCTATTACTTTCTTCTACATGTCTTCCAATTCCCTCTGAATTCTAATTCACTATCACTAGTATGCAATTATAGTCTGGTTTCTTTACCAGAATAAAGATTCAGAGTGCTCAGTACTGGAGCTTTACGACTTTGATTCACATTCTTTTAACACAGAAGACAGCATCTAGAACGTACAAGGCAGATACTGCATCAAGCCCCAACCAGAATTTTACTAGTTGGAGAAACCCAGTGCCAGCACTAACTGGTTCCTTCACCAAGTCTGTCTTTTGACTAAACTGAGAAATTCAGAATTAAAGTGAAGTGACACTCTCTACGGTTCACATCACTTCAACTCTTGGCTACGTGATCTTTTTCAAGTACCTTATTACTTTTGAGTATTTGACAGAAAGACTTCCACAGTTACAGCTTCAGGGAAGAGCTTTATTACTGTCACATACAATCTAAAGTCTGTTCTCATTAGTTTCAACAGAAATTTGAGTTCTTTCCATCATTTTCCAGTGGAGAAATATGACAAAAAAGTCTCCATTTAGTGTATCACATAATCATCATGCAGTTATGCACTCTGAAAGACTTTTATTTAAAGCTACACTGAAACAGAATTATTTCTATTATTGGAAAATAATTTCAGGCTTTTGAACATCCATACAGAACAAGGGGGTAATGAACACACTGATGTACCTGTTCTGAAGTCTGTGAGAAGGGGAAGAGTATACACGTATTTATTGCACCATTTCAGAGCTTCATCAAGGGTCTTCAACTCTGAGAAACAGCTGACATCTCCCTCTGTGGCAGACTGCTTGGTAAGGTTCTCAGATGGATTAAGGCAGATATATACCTATTGAGGAAGAGGCTCTCTTATGAACTTTGCAGGCTTCTTTTAACCCTCGAATTTCAGTGATCGAGGATTACTGGAAGTATATTTATTTGCATCTTGGAAAGGTTTCTGCACACAACTCTCTTCTCTTTCTTAAGAATAATTTTGTGTTCATGTAATTTTTCCCCCCAAATTAGAAGCAAGTAACCATTGATCAAAACCACATTTCAATACAAAAAAAGTGAAAGGAACACATGTACTAGAAAACATACCTATGTAAGATTCCATAGCTGTACCTCATTAGGATTCCTCCCTCCTGCTACTTGATAAACGATCTCACTTTGTAATGGCAAACCAAAGATTAATTTTAAAACTTCTGAAAGAAGAACTTTTGAAACAGTGTTGTATTTGCTATGCCAAGGCATTCCAATTCCCTCATGTGTCATTAGGTCATCAGCATAATGCTGTGGGTCCAAAGGAAAAACAACTACCGAAGAAATCCACCCAAGGCATCTCTGAACATCATGATATTTTACAGATAGTCCTAATAATTGAGTATTTCTGAGCCAGGAAGTAAATCAGTTTTCTAATTTGTACCAAACATACAGTCAAACTACAACTCCATCCTGTAATGGTGCTTAAATACATGAGTCCAGAGCAGAGTGTAGTGTTTATGATTATACGCTACGATCAGAAGCAAGAGTTCAAATAATGTGTACAAAATGAACAAAAAAATACTCATTATAATGTTTCTCCCATAAGAGAGGAAGCAGACCAGACAATCAAAGAAAACATCCAGATACTTCCATCCTGCATTTAGTCCAAACAATGGACTATGCAGAATACACATTCTGGTGAAGATGCTTTACGTTTAAGTAAATTAGATGTGGTGAATTTACAACAAAACATAATGCTGAATTTAAAACCATCACTTCAAGAATGTCAAACTTGTTCTTTTGGTTTACCAAAACAGTGCTTGTACACAGATAAACACGCTCAAAAAACATTAGATTTTGCAGCACAATCAGCTTCTCACTGCTTCCTGGTTTTGTATTTCATCCAGCATTTTTAGTCCACACAGGCATCTTTTATTTAATCAATCAATATTCAGCCTTTTGCCTGGGAGACTAGAGAGGGCAGCTATGTATGGATCACATGAAAACCAATGACCAATCACTGAACAAAGAAAAGGTTCACATTGTACACAAAATCCCAGCAATTTCATTTTTGGAGAATAGAGAAAAATTCTCATTGTTCTGCAAAACTGAACCTAGTGATCTAGTTTCTTACTATACAGGGTTAATAGTACCACACTACAGTCTTCTATTTCCTAAAATTTCATTTTTTTTTCTCTCCTCCCCCTCCTCCCGAGTCAACAAGCAATATTTATTTCTCTGTCTGCCACACCCCCTAAGAGTATTCCTATTAAGAGTTCATTCAGATACCTGACCGCCTTGGATCAATAAAATAAGTAGCATTCTGCAACACTGTTTTTGGTATTTTCTGAAAAACAAAGCTTTGATATCTTCTTCACCAGCAGATGAGACAGCAGCGTTTCCTATCTGCAACGCATGTGAGATGTTCACAAATCGTACCTCCTTAGGGGTCACAAAATGGGTTATCCTGACAGGAAAGATATCTCCTTGAACAGGTAGCAGCGGCAACTTGTATGAAGGCAAAACAGGAGTGCGTCCTTCAACCAGCCCCTAGACCAGGACAAACTTCAGTCAAGCACCGTATTTCATAACAAAAATGCAAACTGGCATCTGTATGATTTCTCGCTCAAATACTACTGTAATAACATCATTCTAATAATGTAAACAGTATGCTGTTGATACACACAGACATATAAAAATCAAGAACACTGTGACAGGCAACCTGATTATACTTAGCTATGAAGATTCAGTTTACATTTCAGCTTGTTCCCTGCTGGAGCAGAGGTTTGGCCAGATGGACCCAGAGGTCCCTGCCAACCTCAGCCATTCTGTGATGTCTACAGATCTGGATTTATTTTTGTTTTTAAGGGTCTTTTCTTATGGTCAGTAGACTGAATGTAACTACCACAACAGCTGCAGTTTGGAGCTCATCTCTCTCCTGACCTAAAATGGAGAGACTTTCCCCAGTTTTGCATCCAAAGCCAACAACAACAAAAAACCAACCCCCAAACCAACAGCAACAATTAAAAACAACCTATCAATCTCAAGAGCAGCTTAAGATGGAACAGAATGAGCAAACCTTTGCTCAAATTAAGAGCTTAAATCTGCAGATTTCAAGAGCCTCACAGCAAAGGGAACAATATGTATTGCAAAATGCAGATACAAAATAAATACATCAGTAAATACAGAAATGGTCGGTTTAAGGAATTTCAAGCTGATTTTGTTTCAAATGGATGGAAATAACTTCTATATAGTTATATGCTATTAAGAAAAAAAACAAAAACAACATTTCTAGAAGTCTGGTCTGAGCTCAGAACAAACACATTAAAAACCTGTCTGTTGAATGAAGCAAGATCACAGCCCCCCATGTCCGAGCACATGAGCACAAGTCAGCACCTAGCAGCATGGCTCTTACAGTGACACCCAAACAAACCTGCAGCCCCCACAATGGCACATACATACACACACACACACACACACACAATATATATATAGGTAGGTGTATATTTATACACACACACACTACACACACATGCACGCAATCATGTAAACACATGAACACACTTAAAAAACCTACAATGGATATGCTTTATATACTAATGATATCCTTTAGTCAGTCTATCACCAAGGCTTGTGATGATGGCTGTTCAGTCTCTACAGTTAAACCCAGAGCTGCAAGCTTCATCCACCTGTTATTCCAAACAGCTTCTGGAACCAGCTTGAGCTCCGGATGCCTTGCTCCTCTTGCTCAGGAGATGGTACATCTGTGATACTCATTTTCCTATAAATTGCTCAGAACAACTTATTCCTGAAAAGGATCTGCTTGAAGAAAGTACTCCAGGCTTTCTGAATTCTGCTCCTCTTCCTTCTGCTCAGCTTCCTTCTGAAATTTTGTTTTCCATGTTTCATTTTCATGGTACAATCTCAAGATTCACATTTAGCTCAATGACAGCTGTGTGTCACGTGCTGACATCATGAAAACATTGAGACTACTTTTCCTTACGTTTTCCGTGGTTTCTCAGTCCTAATACACACAAACATTCTCTGAACTGCATCATACATTCCAAGACTTGCATTTTAATAGACTTACAGCACTATGCATTATATTGCAGAATTATTTTCTGAAGCAGAGACTCACTTTGGAAAGAAAAAGTTATTCTTCAACTACTCTTTACTTCTTTCTACTTCCTCAAGCACTTCATAAAAGTCACTGTAGATATTAAGAAACTACTTGGAAAACAAATGGGGAGTCATTTACATGGAAGCAGTTATCACTTGCATTAAGACCTTAAATATTTGAAATGGACAATCTAATTAATTCTAAGGATTGTTGGCTTTATGTGGAGAGCCTTCACTTGTCACTCGATTTACCTTGCTGGTGACATAGCCAACTTTTGCTCCCAGAAAGAAGTGAGAGCATTCAATTTCCTATCAGTTTTCCCCTCCTCCTCCAGAGCCAGTATGATTGTCTTTGGGCACAGTGAGATGGAAAGAAGTGAATAACAGCAATTATAAAGAGTTAGGAGGTGGGGGAAAAGAAAATACTTTCCACATCGATCTTCTCCCATCTAAAGAGAGGCCCTATCTAGGTGAAGTCAGTTATATAGGTGAACTTTAAGACACGTATCTGAACTGAAGCAGCCAACTCACAATAACTGACGTGACACAACAACCAACCTTTCCATGAATTTGTAGATTTGTTCTGTTTAGATGCTTTTCTAGGATTAACTAATCCCTTCAAAGTGACAGGAGTTTTATACTATTCCTATCCTTTTAAAATTAAATTTTAGAGGAACATACAAATTGAACAGACTAAAAATCCATTTTCAGTACAAGGTTCAAGAACAAACTTTTGGCCATTCACTGTTCCATACAATTTTAGCAGAGTATCACACTACGTTTGTTATGCTCAGGAGCTGCTATACGTGGTCTTGCTGCAAAACTATACAGAAGTGTAAGAAAATAAAATCATCAACATTCACAATAAGTATCCACGTATTCCTTCCAATAGCTGAAAGAGACAAAAACCTCACCTGCTTTGCTATTTCCTGACAGTCATCAACAACACAGTACTTCTTGTCTGCCATGAAGGAAGAAACTGACATTCCACTGAAATACAGGCAGATGGACAATTTTCCCCAGGGACTATCAGGGAGTTCCTAATTACAAGAGGCAGAATAAAATTACAACAGTAATAACAGTGGTCAGGTTTTAGAAATAGTGGCTAGGAAATTCTAACGACACCACGCACATACATTCAAAGGTACAAACACAATAAGGTTGGCTTAACACGAGTTATGACAAACTGGAGCATCACAGTCTCCCCGTGGAATGGTAGCAGCGACTATTCAGTGTAACACTGAAACATTATCTCATGTTTCTCATTGAATTTAAGTTCCTTCCTTTCACAACTAGAAGTTATGTGAAATTTCAGGTTTTTTGGACAAAATAGATATTTGTTTATTTGTAATGCTAATATATTAATTTAGACATGCCCATTCTTAACTATGTCAAAATTTCGTCACTTGAAAGCTGGATTTTGAAGAATTTACCACATCAGAATGACAACAGAAGACAAACATCAACAAAAAATCGTTTACATCACAAGGATACATTTCAAAGCGTGAAAACCATGAGACGGCAACTTCAGTTTTGGATTCTCCTTCCTTCTCACACATAACAAAGACCGAGGATGAAAAAACGTTTTATTTAAGAAACACAGTTACTGCTACCTTCCTTCAGCTAGTGTTCATAATGCAGGTTTAGAAATCCAAACAAAAAAGATAAGCCTCATTCCACACCAACGATGAAATTACACTACCTGAACATGTATTTCAACCTCCTCGTTTCTAAGTAGCTTTTGAAGGAGATCCACTGCATCCTGCTGCCAAGAACTTCCAATCTGTTTGGTAAGAAGAAAGAAACTCTTGAACTTTCACGTGCTGACATATAGCATGCTCATATTATTCTTAAAATACTACTACAAAAAGATGTGCCTATCATTGAACAGCTTCTTTGAAAACACACACACTGTTAGTCCGGCCTGTCCAGAGCCATGTAACATTTTCTGCTATTTGCTACACTAAAACTGACGGGATGACAATGCTGATGCAGCCATTTTCAAATCTTGAAGTGGCTCAGAAAGAGATGGTACTATGTGAGTTATCATGTACATGTGTAAGTTCTGTGAGACATAATCCAAAGACATAGAATTAGACTTGAATATAGCAGAGAGCAGAAGACAGAATACTTCAAATCTGTTTGCTTCCTGATCCCCACACCTGTAAGCTTACTTTTATTAATCTATCAACTGAACCGCTGAAATCTTGCGGCAATTTGTTTTCTTAAAAGTCAGCTAGTTATTTCAGTAGTCTACACTTAAATGCACCTCTTAAAAAATGGGTAACATACGTAAACATCTTCACAGTTTATCACGTGAACTACTTACTGAGTCTAACAAAAAAAAAGCCTTAAAAGAACTATTTGTATTAGTTTAGCAAAACAAATTGTTTCCCATGAAGCTATGTTCAAAATGACAGAATCACTTTCCCAAGAACTGGAAAGTTACCATTTTCTGATCTGCAACATGAAAGCCAGGACTTGGTTCTTGTTGCTGATACTGTAGAACAAACTGCCACTGCGGAGCAGCAAACCACCAGCCACTGCAGTGTCCTGTCTCACAATGACTTTGTTCCAATGATGGCTGCTTTTGAAGCATGGTCACTTCTGAAAGCAATCAAGCACTTTCTGATAGAGAACAGCCCTCATGAAATGATCTTTTCAGCTATTCTGAATTCTCAAAGGCAAGCAAAAATACAAGCAAACTACTCAACCTTTATATGACAAAACAGTACTATCAGTTTGAATAACTGCCTACTAAAAAGCCTCAAAATTTAGTATTACTCACTGGTGTTGTCTTGTAGAGTTGACACGGTATGCAAAATGGAGGAATAGAGGTATACAATGTAGTTGGATACAGGTGGCACTGAGGGACCCTCTCTAGGCAACCACTGTCTACGTACTGTACCTGTAAAGTATTTCTAAAATCATTCCTGTTTTTAAGGAGACAAGTTTAATAAAAGAAAGTGTCCATTTACAGTATCCACTCTTCTGGAACAAAAACAACCATTTCCTGATATGTGTGTAATGTGACAAAGTAGAAACGAAGGAAAAGATTAAAGAACCACCATGGTAGATCAGAATCTAGTCTTACACACAATCTGCCTCTTGTGTGATAATCTACAACAGTTTAACTAAAAATACATTGTGGAAAGTGTCAGACTTGCTATAATAAAAAAGCTCATGCAGACTGAAGAGACTAGTTAATAGTAGCAGGTAAGTAGAAAAAGGAACTCTATAACACAGCAATAGAAAGATTTCAAAGAGACAACCACTACTGGCTGGTCAGATGGAAACTAAAGAAGTATTTTCAATGCATTCTGCTTATGTTTGTAACAAAAATGTTAAAAAAAAACAAAAACATACACAGAAAATCAAATGAGATTACTTGCAGCTTATCAAGGGACTGAAGACAGCTTTTACTTAAGAGCATTTATCATTAACAGGAAAAAGCATGGGAAAAACTTGAAAACTGAAATAAGCAGACAGAATTTATCTTTAAGATAAATACAAAATCAGAACACTGATCAACTTTAAACAGAATGAGCATCTGGATAGCAAAGTCAGCTGAACAGAAAGAGTTAGAAATTTGAAGCACTGAAATACATTATTTACAAATACATAAAATGAACAGGTACGTGTTCACACACACCCACGAGACATACAATCAAACTTACCTGCAGAGTACCACCACCGTGCTCTACAACTTTACCTCGATACCAAAGGCTATCTGACCCTCTCACAACACAAGCTTCTTCCTTTTTCCAGGAATAGGGTTCCAGAAGACCAAGGCACTTAAAGTTACTTTGTATTTCAACCATCAATTTCTTTAGTTCACTTTCTGGGGAAAAAAAAAAAAAAAAAAAAAAAAAAAAAAAGGCAGTACAGTATGAAATTCGAAGTCTGTACAAATTATTCTGATCACTAAAGAGAAACCTGAAAGAGACAGCACATTCAAAGACATGTATAAGCATTAAGTATATCTGCTATTCCAAAACGATGTTTTGCAAGACTGTTACAGTAGGTATGTTCAATTTGTATTTTAAGCAAATCAGCTACTACTTCAACAAGAAGGAAATTGCTTTTCTAATAGTAAGCCCATTAGTAATTGTGGGTTCTAATCTCTGAGAAGATGGGTCTACAAACTTTGCAGCTGACACCTTGACAAGAGGAATCCGACAGTCGCTGCATGAACAAGCCAGCAGACTGTCAGACACAAGAGGACAAAAGCCAGCACAGAACAGTTGCCTAAAAAATCTTGTTCACCTGGACATACTTACAGGAACAACTATAAGAACACAGCACTGGACCAGAGGGTTTATTGTAATTTCATACAGCTAAATATATTTGTAGAGAGACAAAAGGAATTTTCCCTTGGCAAAATTCTTTTTCCTCAACACAGCAGATTATCACAGTACTGAAGACTAACGCTGCACCTGCCAGATTAAACTGCACCTTTCAAAGGGTTCCAGCAGAAAATAAGAGATACAGAATCGAACATAGCAAAATTATTAAAAAACAAAAACCCCTGTGTACTGGGCTCAAATTGAAGGAAAAAAATCCAGCAATATAAGAGAACCACACATTAAAAAAAAAAAAAAGTTAAAATAAAATGCGTGCTGCTTTAGCCAACACGGCATAGAGAAGCAAGACAGGCAGCCTGCCCGTTCGGATGGCGAGGCTCCCGACCTGCGGGGCGATGAAGGACAGGAGAGCTGAGCTGGGTCTGTTTAAGGGCGCGGCGCCACCTGGTGGGGATTTGAGCTTTTTAATCTGAAAGCAGCGAAGCTGCAATGGTCGGCACAGCCCTCACTCAAAAGACTAAAATCTTACCCTATCTAAAGCACAGCATTCCCTAAGAGAAAACTTTCAGAACTACGTTTCAATACAGAACACATACAATAAAAGCCATCTGGCATTTTCTGATACACTAACACAGTCGGATTCATAGACATACGCGGGTTTCCTTCCATGCAAACTTACCAGATGATTTTGGTATTATATAAAGAGTTCCATCATTTCCAACGCAACTCACTACAGCCTGAAAGTTTCTTTCTTCAGGTATAATGGGGGGTTTGTATGTTTTATTCATTTCCAAAGGCAGTTTGGACTTCTCTTCATTCTTTGAAACATTAATGTCTTCCTGTTCAGCAGAGCTGCTTCTTGCACATGCAGGTTCTGAGTTACAAGTGCTCACCTGTGGGTTCACTTGCTCTAAACGTACTTCAGGATGTTTCACAGGGACTGCATAAGCCACAGCAGCTTTATCAGTTCTAGCACAACCAAATCATATCAATATATTAACTGATGAACAATGGAAAGCAAAAAAGAAAAAAAACACCCACAAAGTCAGCAAATCCTTTTTACATACCATACCACCACATCTCACATCTACCAGCTTAAACAGATGTGGAACATATAAAATTCTTAAGTTACGTAAGTTACTTAAGATGGTGTTCCGTTGCTACATACAATGTAGAAGGTAATAAGTAAAATAGAAAGTTGAATTATTTCACCACAACGTAGATCTACGAGTCTGAAAGGATATAAAAAGAAGGATCCAAACCTTGTGTTTCTAAAAGCCAAACCCCTTTCAATAAGGTGTTCTGAAAAATCTATCAGTTGTCCTGCCTCATCCTTCCAAAGGATTTTCACAGGCAATGTGCTCCCCTGAATGGTTTCCTGCAACAAGTTATGAGAGCCATAAAACACGATTACATGCATTTCTGCTCAACTACCAGCACTTCTTTCACTTCATCAGGCAGACTGCCAGTCAGACTCTGAACGTCTCTGCTCCAATCAGAACATACAAAGTTTACTTAACCCGTATCACTGTCCTCATCATTTTACACACTGTTCCAAACATGGCATTGGAAGAAGTAACAGAGTAAAATTGTGCTTCAAAGCTCAGCTGCTTGCTGGATTTGCCAGAGCCCAGAGACCATGAAAATGGAAATACTATTCTTCAGTAACTAAGTATACCTAAGATGTTTTTTCCCTTCTATTCTGGGTACATGGATGCTCCAGTGAAAAACAGAAGTAAAACAAATGAACAACAAAAAAAACCTCAGAGCAAACAACAACCTAATCACGTTCCTCTCAGGACTCCTAGAGGAGTGAAAATACTCAAAAACAGAAGTGAGAAGCTAAATGACTACTTGCAGTGCAGATCTGGATTACAAACCTGTATTACTACTTTCGCTTTTGCCCCGGTTAGGCAGTAGGATATACATTCACACACTGTTGCTGTCCACTGCGTGCTTCCACCTGTTGGTCTAAAGGAAACAATAATCTCCTTTACTGAAAGAGAAGGCAGTGCACCCAAACTTTATCCACAAAACCTACCCTCTGCGGAGGTTTTAGATGTTCTTCTTAGACTGCCTGTACTGCCAGGGGAAAAACAAACCAACAAACCTCAAATTCTATTACAGTCAACCTTTTAAATGAAAAAGTTACTTTGCCTCTGCCTCTCAATCCATGAGACAGAAAGGATTCAAATCTAGACATCCCGTACCTTAAAACTGAGAACCGTGCACTCTGAAAGTATAATATCTGTCTTAAAAGAATGAAGGAAAATGCGTACTTCACCTGCAAATAGCCTTTTATATCCATTCATGGAATAAGTATTACAAATACTTCTTCAAAGTATATTAAAAAAAAAAAAGAATGGAGGAGGGAATACCCCAGTTCTCTTCCTTGTCTGTAGTCTATAAAAGAAAGATCTCCTAAACACTTTCATGAGATCTCATTCATCTCAAATTCCATGTCAAGGAAAAGAAGTCTTCAGAGAAATAAGGAAACCTGTAGCATCTCCCCAGCATAATTCACCCTATAAAACATTCTTTGTTTGTGTATCGTATTTTGTTTCACTGGTATCTACCATAACTTTAATAATAAAAAAAACAACAAACCCTTTACAACAAAAAAGATAACAGGAGGCTCCCACCTTGTCTCTTTTTTATCCAATCTCCCCCTCCCCCACCAAAACCATCATATTCAAATCACAGATCATCAGTACTAATATAGGAAAAAATTAAGTTATATCATTATCAGGTTTCTGATGTGGTTATTTCAGCATAAAGGTAAGGAAGGCTACCTTATATCTGCTAAGGCACACTCTATTGCTAATGTTTCAGTTCTCTTCATGTCTTCCTGAAGTACTCTCAGACAACTGATATCCACTGTTTTTTCCGCTCCAGAATCATAGAGTAGTACCTGTTACAAACAAGATACAATGAAACAAACAAACACACACACACACACACACACACACACACACACACACACACACACTCTCCTGGTGTTACCACTAACACCTAAAGCATTCCTGAACAGGTAAGCAAGACTGAAACAAACATTACCAAGATTCCTAACAGACGCCACATGCAGAGCAGCGCTGGCCTTTGTGCAGATGTCTGTCACAGTGCTGAGATGACAAATCACACTGATGTCTTCATAAAGGGTTGAACAACTTCACAAAGACTGTCACTTGCTTCTTTTCCGCTGTCTCAGTTAAATTAAGGTAAATTTAAGTGTGTAAATCCAGAAATGCTGGAATAACCTTGCTAAAGTCAAAACATCCCTGCTCTCCTCTCTCTCTTTTCTAAGGCCACGCTGATGAACCTGTCTTGAGCTTGGAGATATCTTTGAAAATAATCAGCTCTTGGACCCCCGTTCACTTCACCTGTTCCCTAATGGTACCATTTAAGCAGATTCCCAAAGGAAGCCAAAACGGACTCTCCTGAAGTCCTGGGCTGCGATTCTGCTCTTTGCCTTGCTCCTTCCTCTCAGGATCCCAAATTCCATTGCCTCCTGATTGCTGCAGCCAAGGCTGCCTGCCATCTGCATATCTCCAGACCAGCTCTCACATGTTCAAAAGCATCAGTTCCAAAAGAACCTTCCCATGTCAGCTCCTTAATCAGTCATCTACGTCATAAAGTTAACAACACACTGTAGAATAAATTCCTGGATTGCTTGTGCTTTGCTGTGTTGCCCTTCTAACATATAAAAGCCCCTAAGGACCACAGCCTTAGAACGTGTGTCTTTTCCCAGTTGTACGTAGGTCTCTTCTACTTCCTCCTAGTTGATCTGTAGCAGTCAACCACCAAGTTGTCCATACTGGTTTGCCACTAATCTCAAACCATAAACTCTAAGCCAGCTCATTCCTTATCCCTAGGTAAAGCTCTGTATGCTCGAGCAGCTATCTCACAAAAAGGGCGATTGCCCCTTTGTCATTTCATATAACAGAACAACAAGAATTGTTATCCACTGAGTTAGTGCTATAAAAGTGACAGAATAGTGTAATTCCAGCATTTCCAACTGATATTTTAAAACTGTTTTTTTGAGGGTTCTTAGCCTGAGAAAGCAGATAATCTACTGCAAAACAAGCAGATAAAGTCATGCTTTTGTTCCTTCTGGCAAGTCCCACGTACATAACGTGGTGAAGCTCGAAAGAACCAGCTGTAAACTAGTCCTGGATACCCTGTGTGACTGTAAGACTCTTAGTTTTGATCCAAGTTGTTACCTAAGAAAGACATGCCTTCCCCAGCACTCTTTGCTCTTGACAAAGAAATGCAACCAAACACGTTTGAAACAGACTTATGTGAGAAGGCAGATGTCAGACTCACATGGAACAGTACACCACCACCAGCTTAGAGTTCAAGGAACATGATTACATTTGTTCCTGTGGTGCAGCACTCAGTCCAATCAGCCCCATTTTTTTAAGCAAGTATCATTAAGTTTGACTTACAAAGACAGGTTCACATTCCCAATGGAATCTAAGGTAATCTGCTAGGCTGTAGCCTGTGAATCTAAGCCATGTTGCAAAGCATAGCGTAAACACACACAAAGTCAACGTCATCCACCTTTTTCATTTATCAGGTTGCCTGCGAAGAGCATTTGAGCTTTGATGGGCAGCAATTTTATTTGCAGCTTGACAAAAATCAGAAGGCTGTATGAGAAAGCATTAATGCAGAGGATGCAGACTTTAATCAATGAATGCTTACAAATTTTAGGAAAGTAAGAATGAGAGATTACCTCAGCAGTTGTTTCAGAGACAATTCTGCTTATCCGTCCTCTACGCCACTGTTTCAAATCATGCACATAAACAGCACAGTGCATATTATTTCCCCACTTCACAGACTGGGGCTGGGATTCTGTGTAGAAGGCATCCATCTTCTCCTGTAAACTAATATTCAAAAATACATTCTTCTAGTGGTAAAATTCTCTCAAATGAGTGATGAGTGTTATTTAGGCAATGACTGGTTAACTAGCATACTGTAAAATTTTATTAGCTATTTAACAGAAGCATAAGGTTGTAGCTTTTCTTTATGGCATGTTAGAAATACATGAAATGAAGCTGTGAAACAGACACAATCCAATTAAAACCCTTCAACAGCTCAATTATTCAGAGATCACGGACATTATGTATCCCATTATTTGAAAAAACAGACTACTTTCTCTTGACAACATAAAAGGGTGTGGTATTCATTTAATGCCATGACTAATTCAAGAGAGTTTACTCTAATTACACTTCAAAAATAAGTAACACAAATGCTTTAACTCTAGAAAATTTATTTGAATTTTAGTACCTTTTCAGTTTGCTTTCTGATGACAGCCACTGGATAAAAATTTTACTAGGAGACACAACGTGACTAATTATCACCTGTAACTCTTTCTTAGAAAGTGATCTGAAGTCCTGACTCTCCAGGGCTTTCATGTTTACAGGATTTAAAGCTCTCAGTTTTTCAGGAATTTCTTCCAGAGAAATGTCCCATGTTTCCTTGGAACTTGCAGAAGTACCTTTAATGTACCTAAATGGAGTGTAAAATAATCAGGATCCACATATCAAACATTTTCTCAACAATCAAATATTGCTCAATAGTCACAATTCAGCAGGACAGGAATACTTCAACACGAAGAGTCAAGAACGAAGAACAATATAAAAAAGAAAAAAAATAATCCCAACAAAAGGTAAAAGCATTTCTAAATGCAACATTCAGGATGGTTAACCTATTTTTACTCATTTTCAGGAAGTTTTCTTGCAAATCTTACTGTAAGACGAAAGCACGATGCAATGTAGGCTGCCAGAAGAGGAGCAAGTCTGATATAAAATGGACTGCCAAACATCAATGCTCACCATCTGGTCTTCAGAATATCAAATCATTAAAATCACACTTCTAGAAATCAATGTTGCATCTGAGGGAAATTTGCAACATTCCACCTTTAAGATGAGTAAGTATTTTTTCAGAAGTAATAAATGTTAAGAATAATAACTAAGAATATCAAACGAGTGAAGCATTTATGTTCTCAGGGAATGCTAGAAAGATAAGCACAACACAACAATTTTCCTCATTAGAGAACTGAATTCAGCACAGTCATGCAAAGAATACCTTGATAGAAACTTGTTCTAATGGTGTGAACTGAACAGAATAAAGCCATCAGAAGTTGGCCAGTATTTGCCAATTTATGTGAGCAACAGCCTGGCCTAGTAAATGACAGGAACAGCGTCAACTAAAGACATGTAAAGAGCTGGAAAATCATCTCTAAATGCAGAACTGACTTCTGGATTGTCTTTTCCAAACGCAAATTATACGTGGCAGAGTAATCTCTTTGCCTCATCTCTCCCATGACATTTCCCAATTCTTCTCTGTCCATAGCAGGCATATCTGAGAAATTTCTTGTCTAATAATAGAGATTCCAAAGAGATGAGGTACTTGAGGTGCAGCTCAAACAAAGGTGGTATTTCTTTCTTAGTGTAAGGGAAAGTGAACCATAATAACCAGTCAGGGAAGATTTGGCACATTACAAGCATATCAGAAGTATGATGCAAACACTTTATCTGCTACTTCTGATTCCATCACACTTTAGCAAAGTATCTATTAAGCAAGATTTGGTTTGAGAATTCAGTCATGCAGCAGCAGAACCACAACTTATTTCAGTTGATGACTGTGATGAATGTTTCACAAATGTGGTGAATTCCAATCACTGAAGGTGATACACTGAAACCAAATGTTTTGTTACAGAAATCCAGTATTTCCAAAGACTTTTAAATTATGCAGTGTATTTACCCAGGTATGTAGGATGCAAGGTCTTCTCTGACTAGCTGGCAGTTAATACTTGAGCCTCTTCCACAAGCAGCACGGGAGTCAAAAAGTTCAACAGACAAAATATTATCTAACATCTCTGTGAATTAATGACATAATTAACAAATAATAATATTAGCAATCAAAGATCCGTTAAACACTACTGGTTCAGAGACACGGCAAATAATAACAAGAAAGGTAATTTTCTGCAATTACATCTGACTGATGATTCTGAAAAAAAAATCAACAACGTAAAGAGGCGTAGCTCTGCACATAACTGTAACATCAACTTAAAAGACACCAATAATTACTGAAAACCACCTGCTGCATGTAATTTCATTTACTATATGGACTCCAAACCACCACTGTATGGGTGTTGAAAAATAATTACCTACTAACAATAAATGGCATAGAGAAAAAAATATATTATGGCATACACATTTATATAAATTATATAGCAGTATATACACACACATACACACACAGCAATCCATTTCTGAGGCATAAGGGCAGGATATTTTAGAGCAGCAGTGATCACATCTACAGCTGCCAATAAAGTCAGAAATTGCCAGAGACAGCTAGAAGGTTTGGAAACAAGCCAATCTTAATAAAGCAGATTACTGAAATCACTTAATACTGGTGTGGCCCTAAATAAAAACAAAGAACTTTCATCACAGGTTTGTCTGTTAGCTCTGCTTCAATTAGTTCCTGCCTGAAATCGCTCACACTGGGCTACCTGTCCCACTTATGAGTAGAAGCATTTCAAATGAATGCTGTTTTTAAGCTATGAAAACTGTATTTCTATATGTGAGAAAATTTAACAATATTGGAGCAGAAACTGATACACTCTTGGTAACTTACCCACAACTGAGCACACCATAGATTTATCTTCAGTCATTTCTTTGAACCTTCCTGTGGTTTCTTTGCTCCACTCACCTGCTGCTTCACAAGGCTCAATGTAAGCCAGCCTGCACTTGATCACCTGCAGAATAACTTTAATAAATTCTCTGCTAGCACATATATCAATCTCATCCTGTTGCAGTAAAATCACAGCCATGCAAGACAGCAAAGACAACATGACCTAGGCTTCTGGTTCCACATTATTAATATCTAAGACCGTTGTGATCCTCCACCCCTACAGCTGGACATGAATCTTGCCTGAACAGATATTAACTCTCCTTGCCCCGTTTATGGTCTTTATGGTCAGACGTGAAATTGACTGCAGACAATGAGAATGACTGAAACAGAGAATGCAGCAACATGCACTTAATGCATTTAAGCTTAATATGGCTGTACCACTGTGGAAGTCTGAAGGACTGCATACATAGACATCACAGTACCACAGAAACTTTAGAACACTCCTGCAAGATTTTGGAAAGCTATTAGGAAGACAAAAACAAAATACAAAACCAAACCAACAAACAAAACAACACACAAATAAGAAATCTGATGAAGTACTTTGATCAAAATAATTATTCCTTAGCATCCTTATTTCAAACATCAGTGACCACACTAATGTTCAATTTCAAGTTAACTGTGGATGGCATTGTTCCTTCCTTCTTGTTTACTGCACTAAAAGAAAGAAGAGTAACGCAGGCAGAGGAAAGAAGGAAAAAAAATAAATCAATGTAATGGAAATAAGTATATCATGTGAAGATATACTTAGGATACAGGCAGTCAGGAATAAAACTGGAGATTGTAAATAACATTAAAAGAGAAGGGCTGTGGATGCCAAACCCAACACTACATTAAGCACTGCTTGTTTCAGGGTCAGCAACATTTCTGCAACAGCAAAGTTCATTAAATGCCTGCAAACTGTATCAATGAGTTGAAAGAAGTCCAACTTTTCCTGTAACAGCCCAATTCAAATCTCTTGTGACAACCAAGACCAGACCTGTACAAACAGCCTCACTACTGGGACTCCTGCTTTCTGAGCATCCGATTTTGTGATGTTGTGTTCATTCATGTTTCAAAGAATTCTAAATCCTTTCTTTTAAATTGGAAAGATTTGAAATCATAGCAACACAAAGCAGGCCTGCAGATCTTTACACTCTCTGTGTTGGAAGTAATAGTGATAGGAAATTACTATTTCTTACGCAAACTTCTGACCTATGGATCTTGCCAGACTGTAACCTATGAATGGCACGAAGAATGCTGAGAATAATTAGTTTCCTTAGTGCTCGTGTTCCATTCTGTATCAGTATCTTCATGGCCCACTCACCCTTCTGGTCAAAGTGACATGACCCAGTAGTAGGTATTCAATAGTTGAAAAATACCTTACAGATTTTTCTAAGAATCTGTATTTCCTACCTTACAGATATTACTGACCTTAGAAATAACTAACTAACTGGGATGATGAGATAAAGCCTATCAAAATCCCAGCACCTTTATCCATTAATCACTCTGATCTGCAGTATTAAGACATTGCAACTACAAGAACATTTGGCCGTTTTCACTGTTTCTTTTCCCTTGCTGTCATAAAAGCTGAATTATTTTTGCTGAAACTTTTCCCAGAAACATTCTGTTCAACATGTGAACAACCAAACCCTATTTTCACTAATAGAAGCTGGCCAACTGTCATTGCAGCAATCATTAGTTCTGTTGCCTATGACAGGTTATGAAAGACTATCAACATGCAAAGTTTTAAATTCAGCATCAGAAGTACGAGCAACCAGAGCAGTGGAAGAAAAATAACTATTCTCTGCTTATGTGCATTTTTTATTTAATGAACACTTTCTCATTTCTTTTTCCACTATGATTTTCTCTTGTTAAAGAAGGAGGAACTCCTACAAGATGCAGAAGTTAGGAAAGAAGAAGTCAAATGCCTTGAAGCAAACAAAAATGCGATTAGATTAGCTTATTATTCGGAAGAGTGTAAAAATTATCCTTTCTATGGTGTAAGAGAAGTTATTTGAATAAATATATACATGTACCACTTTCCCCAAGATAATACTAGATTTTATTTGAAGCCCCAATCAACTTAGTTTTTTCCATTACCAAAATAAAAAGTCATAGATCTACGCCCAAAGACATTTAAAATGTTGTATCACAAACCCATCTGTAAAGGAACTTGCTTCACAATTTGTTCACTTCATAACTTCAACAATTCTGTAATTCCCTTTCTATCCCTTGGGATTCTATTTATTTTCAGTATTTAATTTGGGCAATCACTAGCTTACCTTTCCTGGAAAGCTCAGAAACTCATCTGCTGTATCACGTATGTCTTTAAGAGGTATGTTAGCAATGCTGCCAAAGTCAATGTACTTAACCACAACTGCTTCAGGATGTGGCAACCCTTCAAGAAAAAAAAAAAAACCCGCAGACAACATCAAGTTATTAAAACCAAGAACTATGAAGTCTTAGCTTAAGCACTAGAATCCTAAAGTAATTTCCACCCCAATGAAAACATTGTTTACTTCATAACTTCAACAATTCTGTAATTCCCTTTCTATCCCTTAGGATTCTATTTATTTTCAGTATTTAATTGAGTATTTCTGTATTATTTTTAACAGCCAGCTCTTTCTAATTCCTGAAACAATAAGATTTAACACTCTGAACCCAACATATCATTTCCAAAGATGCTGCCACATTAACTACAAGTAGATACATATGCAAGTTTGCATACAGGCAAGTTAAACTTGGAGATCACCACAACGAAATGCACTATTCTCCCCTCGCCTCTCATGTCTTGGAGAGTACTGTGGGAAATTATCAACCCACATCAACTGCAATTCCAGACTGGATGTAGCAGACAAACCTGAAGATCAAATTGTAATGCTCAGTGATACAGTGTTTAATTATATAACAGAATTTCAGTAAGATTCTGACAATAAACTGTACTTTTTTTTTTTTGAAACTAGACTATATAAAACATTCCATTAACTGGAAAAAAAATAATACATAAACACACATCAGTGCTCCTGAATTTATGGACACAGCTACAAGCATAAGACTGCCCAGTGGAAAACAGTATCCTTCTCACATCTGGCAGGCAATTCAGCTCTAGTACCACATCTGATTCTGCAACTCAGCATTACAGGGAAAGAATCAATACCTCACCTATGATCTGAGCTTTGTACCAATTGCCACTTTTGTGTTTTGCAACGCAAACCTGGCCTTCAACTGGGCAAGCAACTGTCTTGTCTTTGCTATTCCGATGTTCTTGTATTTCCTCAATTTTCAGTGGAAATGCTAAATCCAACTGACTACCTGCCTAAAATAAGAAAAATTAAACATTCTGTGATATGTCAAACATTTCTTAATTCTTATAATTGTATTTTTGCTCTTTTAAGGGATGCTTTTTTTCTGGTAGTGTACTCAGTCACTTCCTCTGGAAAGGCAGTTATGGACGTGTAAAACGAACTGAAGAGCCTAAGAATTATTCACTACTGCCCTCTTCAATCACCACTCTAAGGAATGAAATGCTACGTACCCGCATACAAATTAATACTGTTAAAAAAAAAAGTAAAAAAGAAAAAGACCTTTGTGAAATTCTAGAAATTTCTGATTTTATTATGATTAATCTAGGATTCTAGGAATTAATCTGTTAATTTTAGGAATTCTAAACTGATAGCAGAAATAACTAGAAATTGTCTCTCATTTGAAGCGCACCATAATTATACAATGTAAGAATAGTTGTACAGACCTCATTTCTAAGCTTACCAATTGGAGATAAAAATCACTTGGACTATTAATACGACAAACTGTGACAGAGAACACTTCTCTTTCTTGTGGCATCTTAGGTGCACTATACTGCAACACCGTATTATTCTCTAAGTGGTTGGGAAGATGTGATTTAAACCTAAGGTAAAGAAGACGATTTTAAATAAGTTATGTGAAAACTAACTGAGAAGAAGACTTTTAGACTTGTGTTGATTTCACTGCAAAGAAGCAAATATCATCTCCAAAAAAACTTGTTCCACAGTCACGTGAATAGCTTGAGCTCTCTTCAGTCTGTGCCACCAAGTCTAGTGCTTTTTCTGCCACAAATGTAACATAGCAATAATGATGTATGGCAGCTGACTCCTAAGAATACTGTTATTTGGGAAGCAGCACTGTACACTTAAACTGTCTTAAAAAACCACCACCATCCACTAAATTCCACACTGACAAAACCATTTTAAAAATCTTCTTTCCCACACTTAGTGCAGAAGCCCTAAAAATCATCTCCTACTACTATCACCACAGCTAGTTACATTCAAATATATACACTTTTCTATCTGCAGTAGAATTTCCTGAAGATTTGCAGACTACTGTACCCAAACACCACAGCATCTCCCACTCTCTTAACCCTCCAAAACAACCTGCTTTGTAAACTTTACTTTGCAAGTATGACATTTTCATCTATGACATAAGAGCAAAGACCAGAAGAGACCACATACCTTGCCACATCTGAAAAAACTAATGTATCCTTGAGAGATGTGGGCATGTCACTGCAAATTTTATTACATGGAGGTTTTCTTAAATCCACAAAGAGGACGCCGTCCTCTTCTCTAAATACAGTCATTAAAACAACTTTATTATTTACCATTCCTAGAAATATTTTCTTTGCTTCTTCTCCCCAGCCTTCACTCTATGTTAAAAAGAACAAAGAGTTACTCAAGAGGTCTAAGACTATCAAACAAAGCATAAAAAAAAATAAGCAAGGAAGTAATCACAGAAGCATATGAACAGAAGAGTGTTCAGTATTTCATGTAAGCACTGATCTGATAGCACAAGACAGTATTTTATGAGGACTTCTAAAATATTTTTAACTGTAAAACAAAGTCAAATAATGGGGGATGCAATTTCTGCAATGCTTCTTTTAAACTCAAAGCTCCAGATTTCAATCCCTCTGATTTTTTTGATAGATAAACTTGAATGGTCGTATGTTGTTTTATCTCATGATTTGCATTCCTACTCTCCTGATTTGTCTGCAAGTTTGCTCTTTTCTTTTTCTACCTTCATACAAATGCACGACCTAATTTGGTCAGTTTGAACATTTCATCTCTTCACAACATCCTTTTTGATGTTTTATCTACCTTGGAGCAGCCCCTCTAAGTTTATTTGCCTTGGATCAAACTAAAGCATTTCTCATTTAATACTTCAAATCTCTCGTTTTTGGATCTTGGGATCCAAGCACATGCACAACATCTTACCCAGACTTGTGAAAACTGTTCCTGATCTGTCCTACTTGAAAGCATTTCAGAAAGTATCAGGTTAAAAAAGAAAAACAGACAACCAAGCAAAAAACCTTGAAGAAAATGACAAAACAACCCTGAGGTTATACCATCAAAAATGCACAACTGCATCGCACATAAACCACTCTCACACCAATGCTGAGCAAATAAAAGAGGGTCTCATAAGTAAGGAAATATTTAAAAAAAGTATGCTGCAATGTATGCCCCTTTTCTCCAAGGGAATAAAGGCTCACAGTGTTTTACTTGTTATTACAGTGATAGACAACAGGTAACACTTTCTAGATTGTGGCACAAAATCTGAAGTAACAAAAGGAAAATCTCTGAACAAATTATCTTAAAAATCCTGAATCATTTCTCTCTGTTTGGATGATTTTTCAAAAAGTTACTGCTCACATAGCTGTCAGCCAGCCATGAAATAAGTTCTATAATTTGTCTTTCTATTTGACAAGCCAAGAACTAAAGAAATGAGATTGAAACCTGGCATATATCCATAAACCCACAGGCTTTTCAAGACAGAGTGCTGTGTGTTTGCTTCCAAATAAAGCAGTGTAACCAATCTTTTAAAGTACATATATACATATAAATGTACACATATAAAAACATACATACACACTGTTAGGAGTTTTCTTTCTTAAGAGTTTATACTGGAATAAGATATGTAATTATCTTTCACTGAAATTCTTCAATGTGAATCTTAAAAAAAAAAAATCATTATCCAGTAGTCGGAAGAGCTTTTACTTACTGCATTTTTAGGAACAATATCTTTCAATGAACACAGTACTGCTAAGGGAGGAACAGCTGCAAGTTCAGCCTCAATACGTTGATCAGGCTTCCTCATAAGCAAGCAAATGTCATCTGTTTCAATAGTTTGTAGAGCAGCAAGATCAGGCCTTTCAGCAGGAGCGTATCTAAAGCCACAGAAATAAAAATGGTACCAACTTGAAAGGAATGCCAAGAAAACCCTCAAAAAACACCGCCCCCTTCAAACAAACAAACAAACTTGAGAAAAAGGTCATTATTGTAATAATTGGTGTAACACCATAATACTGAAACTTCTGTAACATTATTTTACACACATTTCTTCACTTTTAAGCATTAAGGACTCCCATCTCTGCAACAGATGTCCAAGTTACACATGTTAATATGTGAATATTTGTACACTTGTCTATTTACACAACCTCCCGTTTTCCTTCTGTGGGAAACAGCTACGTACAGAACATCAGTGTCACGTGCATGTCCAATCAGCAGCCTGTGCCAAGAGTATTGGCTGGCTGAGGATTTCTTTCTTCACAGAGATCCTCTTGAGTACCAACAGCCAAAGGACAATCATTGCAGATGAACAACTCCCACTGTACCTTGAGAAATTAAATACTTCAGAACTCCCAAAATCGATCAGAAATATTTCAATCACTGCGATATCACAAACTCTGCATCTCATCGGACCACCAGTCCTCTCCTTGTTTTTGGTTTTTATGGGAATTAGTTTAGTGATAGTTCCACGGCACCATATTCCGGTTTCCTTCCTCTTTATAAAAGCTCTAACACCTTTATGGAAACAAAAATAAAAAATGTAAGTTAAAGCTTTACAGATATTTTGTGCTTGAAGTATTACTACAGATCTTCAAAACATTCCATTGCTTTCTACCTTCCATACAAGAGGTGCTGTTAAAATGAAGACACAAAGATGTTAATAACCTTGCCTTGGTATCTGTCAGAAGTTCTCCCCACATTCATTTACACAGCATCTGCACAGCTTACAGCTTGTAGTCAGAAATCATTTCTGGCAAATGTTCCTATCTTTTACTGAAATGCCAGAACCAATTAAAGTCTAGTTCATTTGCAAATAATACAGTCAAAACTCACAGAAAACCCAACCATTTTCAGAAAGTCTAAACCACTTCCTCACAACATCAGAAGGTTCCAAAGTTTACATCTTCCTACAAGTTCCCTATTTCTGCATAAAACCAAGACTTTGGGTGTGCTATCTTCAAAATTCACTAAGAAAATCGCTCCAGTAAAATTATTCATACTTTCCAAGATAATTTTCAGTGATACTCCCAACTCAGGAGTATAACATACTTGTCACTTTTCTGAACACCTTCTAGAAATACCAACAGGTGAGGCAGAGAACAGCTGTAATGATTTAGCAATGTATTATTCTACTGTTTTTCATTTTTACTTCCAGAATAGTTCCTATTCTGTTAGTGAACTGTAAACAAAACCATCTATCCCCAGAAAGGAAAACAGCTTGCATTAAGACAAAGCAGACTTACTGAAGTATTCAAAGAACTAATCTGGTCTACTCATTAAAATCTGTATACTGAAAAAGACCTTAAGAGTTAAAAGGTATCACCCAAGGCTGGAAAACTTCAGCAGTGAAAACCTGTCTGTCACAATTTTAGTTACTTTAAGCACTGAAATTATTAAAGAACTGAAGACGCATTTTTTTGTTCCATGATTTTCTTTTGTATGATTTAAATCCACTTTACAGAACAGTAAAAATATAACCTCCCTTCCACTCCCCCATTAACTGTAGATTTTTGAACATCCTAGTAAATGAATAGAAAACAGAAAAAAATAAGAAATGAATATTTTACTAAAGATGACATCATGCAAGGTTATATTTTAAGCTAATTCAGGCTTTAAAAAAATGTTTGAAACATTTAATTTACCTGGTTCCAAAACATCCGAAGGCAAGAAATATGAACTTTTATTACAACAGTAATTATTCAATTTCATCTCCAAAAAAGCACCTTCTTTCCTCTGTGAGTATCGCCGAATATAGAAGTGGCACGGATTTACAACATGACTTACAAACACTAGTTCTGTTGAACCTGAGCAGGACAAAGAGCACACAAAACACCATTCAAGTGGTTCCAACAGATATTACTACACACGACTAGGCTTACATTGCAATCATGACATCTTATAACCACACCTTTCACCCAAACCAGTTTGCTCCTACTTGTTTCAAATGAGTTACGTACTTCCAATCTGATTAAATCTGCTCTTTTGATCATTAAGACTTATCTCCCTTAAACCACTCCACAAAACTAAATGCTGTCTCACTTCTTACAAAGTGGCCTCTTGATCTTAAGTAAGTAATTCAAACCTTTTATCCCCTTTATTTAACAGAAGTCTAAGAGGCTTCCATAAAGTAGATTAGAGACCCTAATACACCTATCTGTAAGAGCAGGAATCACAAGGACTTTTGTACAGCTATTGTGCCACTGTATAAAGACCAAAGAATATCCCGAAAAACATCCTGAGTTGGAAATGACCTACAAGGATCACTTAGTCAAATTTCTGGCTTTGCATCGATGAAACCACGCATCTGAAAGCGCTGTCCAAGTGCTCCTTGAACTCCAGCAGTCCTGGTTGTCCTACAACTATTTTAAAGATTCTCCTCTGTACAACACTACTTCTGACTCAGCATCCTGATCTTATGTACTGCAGTTAACTCCTTTCGATTTGAGATCCAAAATACTGAGTTATCCTTTTAAAGCTAGTCACCAAAGGGAGCGGATAGGTGTGATTGGTTTAGAAGCTCAGCATCTCAGTTCCTGCAAGAGTATTTTACAACACAATATTTGCAAAGACTGGAGAGCATCATTACTACAAACAGCTGCCATCTCTACTGTATCCAGTGTCACCTGTGCGACTGGCTTGAGCGCAGCTAACTGACAAATCTGAAGAACTCAACTCCAGTGCTCCTCTGAGCCACAACCAACCATAGCCAAAAGTGATATAAAGAATCCAACATCCGAAACTACCAGAGAAAAGTACACTGAGCTGTACTTTTCAAACTTAGGAAATGTAGCATCCAGAACAGACCCAGGATTATTCTTGGACATCTCAAATAGTAAAGAACAGTATCCAAGTTGAAGTCCAAATGAGTTAGAACATTTAACCTACAGGTACACTAACTCTTCCGTATCACCCATGCAGGAAGTCACCATCTCTTAACTGTTCTGTCCAGTCTTCTCAGAGCAGTCAGTGGATTTACAAGTTACTTGAGATGAAATGGGTAGGTTAGGTTAGGAGTGCTTTTACATGATTCTGAGGTTAAAACACAGAAACAGAGACGGATTTTCTTAGTATCTTTTCTTTGCTAATACTGTGACCCAGGTCTGCTTCCTCCTCTATCAACTTTTTATGTCAGTTTCCTTCTTCCTCAACACTGGGATCTCTACTCAACCTTTATCACTATTTCTTATACTCAATGATGCTACAGAATTTGTGAATCGAGTAATCAAACTACTCAGTTTGGTGCACGTTCACTCGTAATTCAGAACACTAAACATACACGGAAAGAAGCAACAGTTCAAAACTCAATAAATTACCAATTTAAGAAATGGGTCCAACTGCCCACAAGATGCATTGATACACTGAGTGTCTACCATGTGCTGAGAACACCACCAACGCTGAGTTTCCAAGAGTTGCTTAGGAGCTGGTGTTTTACATCTTCCAATTAAGTACGAGGTTTAGGTTAGATACTAAGAGGAAGTTTTTCCACTCAGAGGATGGTGACAGACCGGAGCAGGTTGCCCAAGGAGGTTGTGGATGCCCCATCCCTGGAGGCATTCAAGGCCAGGCTGGATGCGGCCCTGGGCAGCCTGGTCTGGTGGTTGGTGACCCTGCACATAGCAGGGGGTTGAAACTAGATGGTTATTGTGGTTTTATTGTGGTCCTTCTCAACCCAGGCCATTCAATGATCTTGAAAGATAATATAGTTTGGAAGTGAGATGATCAGGGAGCACCTTTGCAGAGTAAAACTGCTGGTCCTAAGAATGACATCAGCAGCATAAACAATGCCCAAACTGGTTTAATTGAAAGTAATTCATGTGACCTAAGACTGCTCTTACATGTGAGCAAGTACATGTTAACAGGCCAAAATCAGAATCTCTGTTTCTTAGTACACTCCTGATCTCAACTACAGTGTTGATGTGTATGTCTAATTCTGCAAGTAATTCCAGAGCTCTGCCTCACTGTTTACAGGGTGCTTTTTTTTCCCCCCCACGACATATAAATCTGTTTACCTGACAAGAAAAAAACAAAACTAACTAACCAGCTCTGTGCTCAGAGTACGTTTCCTTCTTGAAAAGTTTCTTCCTCTGTTTGTCATGATGATTTCCTGTTGGAAACTCTGTTTCATTGTTTTAGGAAAAAAAAAAAGTGTAATGAATGTTAGTTTTTATACATATGGAGTAAAGCAGCCAACAAAATAAAGTGATGCATATTGAAGTAATAAGCTACAAAACCATCAAAACTTCATAACAGTTGTATCCATGCTGCTGCACTGTATCTGCTTGTTCCATCAGAAATTATGTTTTTTGCCTTTGCAGTATACTGATGATACTCACTTATCCTACAAAAGTCTCAAAAAAAAAAAAAAAAAAAGCTTCATCCATCTATCCCAAAGCAGGCATCCTTTCAATCACATCCTTTCAACTAATTACAGTTACTCCAGTTTGAGTTTCAAGAATGGCATACAGTGCTTGTACAGATGCGCATGGAGCTCCAAGGACACTTTTATCCATGACTACAAGCAGCTGTTAAGGCCACCTAACATCTTTTGTCCTCTCAGCAGTCTCTGCTGTTGTCTTTTCACCAGCTTCTTAATGTTTTACAGCTTTTGGATATTTACTTTGCCTTTAAGTACATATACTCTGTACTTCAGACTTCCAAGTACGTCCATAAATCACTGGAGATTTCCTTGAAGGCTGCAAGAAGGATTTCTTGTCATACCTAAATTGCCTGTAGAAGTGACCTTAAGATTCAGCTCTGGGAGAAGCTTGTCATTCCTGCGGGCAACGCGACAGAAGAAGCGCCCCTGGAATGCATACTTCTGGAAGGCACTCCAGAACACACACTGCCCTGAAGCATGAGAGACTGCATTTACCTACAGTACAGCATTCTGTGGCTGATGCAGAAGTTTTTACCTACCACATCACAAACCCTCGCAAGAACATCATTTGAGTGACAACAGGTTGCTAAAATCTTCAGCATTCAGTGACAGGAATAGCTATAGTTTCTGGTAACCTCCATTTACCTGTAGTTCAATGCAATGTGAATTAAAAAAAAAAAATTCTCTGAGTTCCTCTGTTTCAGAGAGAGCACAGAAGCTGCCAGCATAGGCAGTAATCCCTCTGCTCTCAGGAAACAGACATACTGGGATCTGAAGAAACTAATACTCCATTATGAACAAAGGAGGAAATAAGACCACTGAACAGAAACTTAACTACACCATCATCAGACTTTTCTATCACATTCTTTTAGCTCTGGACAGAGACTGGGGATACAGACATTTAGGCCCTGTAGAAAGGCTAGATTATTCACTGATGGAGCACACATGCAAGACCTTTGACAGGTATCAACATCTGTAAAGCACAAATGCCTCAATTTACAGTTGATGCCAGAGGGCAGTGAAAAAGACTACTATCAATACTGTTCAGTGTTGAATGAAAAGCTGGAAGAAAGAAAAGCTTTAGGAAAAGATGAGACCCAACCCCACATATAAAACTTACCTGTTTAGCTAGACTGGCTTCTAGAAATAAACCCTTTCCTGCTCTACGAATTTTCTTTTGAATCAGTGAGTCAAGCAATATCCTTATTACAAGATGACAAGCAATCTTATTGCTCTTCTCCTGTCCGTGAAAAGGCATCTGGCAGCCACAGGCTATGATTCACTACAAACACTAATCAAATCTCCTGAGGAATTGATGTCATAATAGCCATTTTCCAGCTCTGAGTACAAGTAACAGCTTCTGCCTGACTGAAACACACTGGATTCAACAGTATCAAATGATAACCTATTTTTCCATAAGCATTCCTGAGATCATTTGAAACCCTAATCCTAACTTTTTCTTAACAGCCTCTTGTCACTAAATCAGTACTAACCTGGCTGTTACCGAAGGCAACAAATCAGTATCATTCGAAGTTCACAGAACTTCAGGTCCTTCCCACTTCAACAGCAAACCATTCAAAAATACTTTGTGGGCGTTCCACAAATTCTGTAGCCACTCAATTACTCTCAAAGGACAGTCACTCCTGATTATAAAACTGCTCCATCCACCTCAATAACATCAGTGGCTTAATCTGCCTGAGAATATTTAGCTTTCCTCATGATTTCTGATATTTTTTTTTTTTAAATGAGTACTGCTCTTCTCATTATTGTCAGCTGTGCTAGTTACTGACTACCCTGTAACATTTTTATTTCCTGTTATCTAAGTGGAATTTTTCATGTTCCAAGTTGTTCTTAGTACCTTCTGCTCTTCTACTGTGCACCTCCAGGACTCCAGCTTGGTAGGCTCTGCTGGACTCACTCAAGTATGCTGGAGACTTATATTATTGCAGGGTCCAAACCTGCATACTGCACTTCATATTCAGTCTCAAAAGTGCCCATCAGAGGGGAAGGGTCACCTCCCAGCCATTTCGTTAATAACAGAGTCCAGAAAAAACCTGACAAACTGAAGAACTTAACTGTTCTTGTCAGTTATGATAATGCCTTAGATTCAGAAGCCCAGAGAACTGCCAGAAACGCACCCTCCAGCAACCAGTGACAGAAAGTCTGAGAGAGCCGGAATGACTGAGAAAGGCAAGGAACTGTTCAGGTGGAGGTCACTCATGACTCCTGTTCAGGAGAACTTCTGGGAGTTTTTCCTTAGCTAAGCTAAAGAAGGACACAAAAAAAGGTACCGGAGTAATTCAAAGACAACGAGATACAAGTATCATTAAAGACTTTGCTCTGAGCTAGCTACTAGCACAACTGATAAAAATGCTTGACATCTGAAAACTAAAAGCATCAGGTATTAAGAAGCTTACTTTCTAGATTATCTTCATATATTTCTTCTATTATTACGTCAGGGCTGGATGGAGACTTGGATACAGCACGAATATTCTGATGAGGTACCCCAGGAAGTGATTCTTTAACCTTTTTCACTCCTTCACAAATACCAAGTTTATCAGCCAGAGCCTTTTCTTTACTTTCTCTTTTATGTACTGGAAACATATTGTCTACGGGTAACTGGTTATCAGAGCATGGTATTTTTTCTCTGTCACCAAAGGCAAGAGCACGCTGTCCATCATCTTCGCTGTATTTGGGAAAATGAGATAAATTAATCCAGTCTGTTTTCAGAGAAACGTACAAGTCAAAGTGCAGGTTTTATTAGGACAGAATCCCCGTAGTCTAAAAACACTTCATAAATGCTGGCTGAAATAAACTGTATTATATAGTGCTTGAATATCAAGACAGCAGAACAGCAACACAATTTCTGAAACCTAAAAAAAGATTGGCACCTACTGGGTACATACTCTTGGGCACAGCTGAGTACACACAACATGAAGTATTTGAAAAACATTGGCAGCATGACAGACAATTCATGTTAAAGTCAAAAGGCCTGCTAGATGACCTACTACTGACAGTTACAGCATGTTGTAACACTTTTTAATATAACCAGAGCTAACCAGAGGAATCCTCACAGCAAGTCCATTTCATTTTCTCAAGCTTTTGTCTAAGGCTGCAGAAAAAATAAATCCAAGAGACAAATAACATAAAAGCAATTGTAATCTTGAAAGTATTTTCCTTCTTATTCATCTTAGGTCACTTATTTGGGTCTGTGACAACCCAGAGTTTAGATTACAAAGGCCAAAACATTACGAATTTTAGTATTTGCCATTGATTTGAGAGATTTATTTACAGTAATGCGAGCCAACTGTCATATGCTGAAGTGATAAACATTTCTATTGTTATCAATAAACGCGAAATCTGAAAAGCACACAGCATAAAAAATACTGAAAACTTAATTACTTTAGGGAGATAATAGTTATGTGAAAAAAGAAGTACAACAGAAGCATCAAAACTGAAATGCTAAGTGGATTAATTAAGTGTTGACTGAAGCACAAATAACTCAGATTTCAGTTTGGTTCATTATACATCTACAAAGCATTAGTTTCTTTTCATTTACTCTCTATATTTAGCCATTGAAAGATTAAATTACTGTACTTATTAAATCACTGTACCTATTACTCTTCATTAAAAAAATACTTACTATACCGATGTTTCCCATTCAATCTTCCCCATATTTTGTAATAATGACATAATCTCATCCGTGTTCAGGAACAATCTCGAGAGAAAAAGCATCACAGCCATCACCACAAATGTCTATAAACTAGCAGTTTAATACACGTGATGCTTTTTGGCACAAAATTGTCATGGACAGGCAAAAGAAGAGACTAATTACTCCAGTGTCATTCTTCTGCTCCTGTGAACTTTGAGCTCATTTGTTTTCACATACATACTAGAAATTCTCCTGCCTTCCTATGGTTTTTATTTCTCATGCACAGGACACTCCAACATCTACTTGCTCAGTTTTTGCATTTACTACACCCATCACCACCGATTTCCTCTCAGACACCAAGAAGCATTCATCTTTGCACCAGGTAAGGACTGATATCAAGAATAAGAATTCAACCAACATTTGCCCGTCACACTTCTACTTGTAAAGGAAGGGGACTAAGTTTAGAAGTGGCAGATTTCTGTTAAGGGTATTTTCAACACATGTATTTCTCTACACATCAGCACATTTTGTGTGCTTTCTCCTCATGCCTCAGATGAAGGCAATTGCGCCTTTCCAGCAATTTATTTGTGTATTTCTGAACTGATATTTTTTAGAACTGTGCAAATGAATCAGCTTGGTTTCTGCTGCTTTACTATTAACAGAAAAGCTTTTACAATTAAAAGAACAGTGTGTCCATTTTGCTCTCAGTATACCACCCACTTCAGTCCTTTACCTTGGAACTGTTTTTTCCTTCAAACTCTTCACTCTTGAGAGCTCAGTATCAACTGGAAACGTCAAATCACGAATAACCTGAAATAATCAAGTGCAGTTTTGGTTGGTATTATACAAGAAGCAAGTCATGCAGGAATCTTTATTTACAATTTGAAAAAGTCTGAATGAAATGTCTTCAATTCTACAAACAACCAACCACCCAGAAACATACTCATTGGAAGGCAGTAGCCAGTTCTTAGGTAGGCCTTCCTGGATTCCTAACACTCACAGGTGGGGATTTTGTAACCACAGCACGGAACTAAAAGCAAGAGTTGGATTATTCTTTTGCACTGACAGCTACTCAGAAGGTGATACTAAATAAAAAGATGGGCCTATGGGAGGAAAACTGTGGGTGCCAGGTCCCAGAGGTTAGGTTGAGCAAAGTTAAGAACAAATGCCAAAAAGAAAGGTGCAAGGGATAAGACTTCCTTCCTGGGTCAGATGTAGGACACCAAGCTTCTGCAAATGGGAAGTGACACTGGATGCAGGAAATATGACAGTCTAAAAATCAAACTGCATGGAAAAATGACTAATGAATAACAAATAATGATTCCATGATTTTGCTTAACATGAGGATTAAAAAGCTCCAAATGAAACAATAAGGTGATCAATTTAGAATAACAAAGGAAGTTCTTCAATATCCATTTCCTTTTAAGTATTAAAACATGGAACAAAGTGTCACTACATATGCAAACATACACGTAATATACAAATAAATGCCCATGCATTACTGAAATCAACCTTTCAACGCCCAAATTCGCAGACAATTCCTTCAAACATCTTTTCCTCTCTGTTGGGAAGGAGAGGTTACCTCACTGTATGGAGCTTTGGTCTGATACCATACAGCAGGTACATGCATTTCTGTAAGTAATAGTTCTAATGCAGAGGAATTGTGGAAGTGAAGGCCTAGCATCAGGAGGATCTGCAGAGCATACTGAATTTTGGCATATTTCAGTGAGAAGGCTGGAGATCTCCAGAATGGACAAGGATTAAGATGAATGTGAAATCATGACAACACTGCCCTTTCACTGAAAAGCTCTTAGCTTCCTCTCATTCTCCTCCAGCAGCCATTACAGAGAAAGGAAGCACTGTGAGACACAGATCATCTTTTTTGTTTCATGTCAATAGCGAGATTCAAATTTGTGGCCAAGATCGACCTTGAACTGGCAAGGTGCATGCAGATGTGTACAGAACATATTACTGCAAAAATCTCAGTATTTAAGTTAACAAAACAAAAACAGATGATGAAAATTTTCACATTCAGAATTGTATTGTTACCAAATTTTCCTTACCTGAGTCAGGTCACAATAGGTTCTTACAGAAGGTGTAATTTTTAGCTCCTTTGCAATCCTAATGGCACCAATCAAGCATTTTTTCTTCTCTTCTATGTATTGCTTAGCTGTTGCAATACCAACACTGTAGTTGTCAATGCTCTTCACTAATTCTGCATGCAGTTTCCTTTTCCTGTATTAAAAACATTACTTTTCAAAAATTTATTAAGCACTCATCACATCAGATCTGAAATATGAAATATAATTACTGGTATACTAGCTGAATGCAACTCACACAAACACTGTTTTCTTCACAGACAGCATAAAAACCCAATACAGAAGTCACAGAAAACAAAGAACTTTAAGAGAATTTATAGAGAAAAGCTGTTTCCTTTGGATAAATGATTTTTTTTCCGTATTTAAAATCACAATTGCACTCAAGCCTACAGAAAATTCCATACGCATCCAGTAGATAACTGTTGGATTTTACAACTCAGAGTTTTAAGATCTGCCTTTCAGATGTTCTTCTGGAGTACTAAGCTTTCCAAAGGCACACAGCACTCTAAGTATCTATATATATCAATCTGAAAGACAAATATTCTTAAAGATGAGGAAATAAAAATCCTTGGGCTTCTGTCAACATCTGTAGAAAACTTTTTTTTTTTTTTTTTTTAAGCTTTCCTTGCTGTTAAGCTGATCATCATTAATACTATGAGATTTTTTTTTCTTTTTCTGAAAAACAGAGGCTGCATATGCTGGTGTTTTCCAACTACGCAAACCAGCTCAGGAACTAAGATACAATTATGAACAGGCAAAAATACTGCGGAAAAATTAAAGTAAAGCCAAGATTTATGAAATCACTTTGAAGAACATTGAAAAGCTCTTGAAACAACTTGCACATCCTATTCAGAAGAGAATACTACCTTGACAGGATACAAGTAGTAAGTTCATCAAGTTTTCTATCCACGATTTCTGAAACTTTGCCTCCTTCCTGCTTCACTTCCAATTCCAAGTGCTTCAGCATCTATTTCATTCAGCATAGAACAAACATGCACTTGTTCATTATTTATGTTATTTTTTTCCAATTTTAAATTCAGAACAAAACAGAACAGTATCAATTAACAGACAGTAATAAGCAGCAGTTACACTGAAGTGTACTGTGGCTTCTATAAAAGAAGAAATCATACATAAATAATATACAACAATAGTCAGGAGCCTATTAACCCTTTTTGTTTTCTCTAACTTCTAATTTCAAACAAAAACAGGAACTGGCATATAGGAGGTTTCTTCTGAACACAAGAAGCCCTTCTGTGCTGTGTGGGTGACAGAGCACTGGTGCAGGCCCTGGGCAGGTCCTAAGGACACTTCAATGCTATGATTACTAGAATGAGTCTGGCTTTAAGCTTTTGGATCACTGAACATTTCTATGCCTGTCTATCTTACAGTACATGTGAAATATAAGTAAATAGCAGATACAGAAATGCAAGCTTTCCCATGGCACATTTACTAAGAATTAAAAGTACAAAGGAAATAGTGATTGTTAATGACAACTGGTAAGATCTCTTAACAGCACTATCCAGTATTTCAGAATTCTTTATTCTACTGTAAATAAAAATAGATGGATTTTTGTACTGTGCCTGTTCCAGAAAAGTACTACCTTCTGTTGTCCACAGATAATTTCCACCTTCATATCCAAATGAAGCAAAAGAAGAGAGTTAACTCAGTTGCAAGAGCATGAGTGGATACTGATTTCCAGCCTGATCCAAGGAAAAACATGTGTAACACTCAAAGATTAGCTTATATATGGCTCTGTCGATGTACAGACTGACCCAACAACTTCGAGTTACGCACAGGGTCAAGTACTCCATTCAGCCTGGAGTTTAATGCAGCACACTCACAGTAACAGTGTTAACACCTAAGTACAGATGTTGAAACAAAGCCACTAAGAGCATCTGAACAATGCATTTGTGTGCAAGTACTCAAAACAAAAAGCTTTTACCTTGGCTAATATTATATTAAGCAAATCCCAAAATGTTTGTTTTCACCCACCTCATGTGCATCTTGCAAGCAGCTGAGATTACATACACCTGCCCACAAAGCTTCATCAATACCTTCTATAGTTTCATTTTCCTAGGGAAAGATTGGCCAATGAATAGTGAGTTGCTTACACGACTAGAAGATAACATGAGCTAAACCCATTTGCAGCTCTGACAGACAAGCACTTGAGGTGGCTGCCACCAGTCTTCTAAAGGATCTGCATCTACATCACATTCTGCTGAATACACAGAATTTATTTGCATGCATGCACACAGAAAAATAAGGAATCAAATATAGCGCATGAAAACAAAACTAACACAAAGCAAAGAAAGTATGCCAAATTGAAGAAAGAAAAAAAATACAGCAGTCCTCTCAAAGTGCAGTATTTATGGATTGGGGGGAGGAGGAGGGGCGGCAGCTAAGGCAATCTGCTCTATTGTTTTGTCAACATTAATACATCAAAGTTCAAGGTTTATTTGGAACAGACGCATTCCAGAAATGTTCAGAAAAAATTCAAACTCTGATGTGCACTGTTACAAAAACTAAATAAGAAACCAAGACAAGTGCTTACAACTTAACATGCTTTCAAACTAACCTTACAGGATGATTTCCATGCAAAAAGTAGGACCAGTAGAAGCTATACCACTAATTCCTATTTAATTGTCAGTTTAAAATATACATAAAATTTTTTCACCCTGCCTGAAACTTTACAAATTTCATTCAGAAATACCTGCTTAGAAAACTTACAGATCTCTCTTAAAACACTGTTTTATTCAAACACTGTTTTGCCTAACAGTCTTTTTGCCAGGAGAAACTACTAGATTCCTTTAAGAATGTGCTGCACGTGCCTTGCAGCAGCCTTGAGTTTGAAAAGAAAGAAAAAAAACCCCAACCAAATACTGTAAAGCCTCAAGAGTGTGTAGGTTTTTAATTTTTTCTCCAAATTAAATTCAAAATACATAACAGCACAGCCAACTGAACACATTAACCCTCTTCAGCTACGATCTTGTTAGGTGCACGCAGAATTCACTGTTACCTCATTAACATAACAGTTGCACTTGAAATCCACGTCAAGTCACAACTACTGAAGTTGCAAACTTTTGTATTTTAAGTAACGCAGTATTAACCATGCACACAAAAATATTAAGTGCAAATATAAGGAAATGGAACATCAACACACCACGTCTGCTGAAGGAACCAGAAGTAGTTTAGATTTCTGCCCATTGCCTGAGGAAATCAAGCGCTGAACATTTTTCTCTCCAGTGATAGATCTGAAGGGCCTGCAAAACAAAACTTCAAGGAAAAACCTACACATTCTCAATAAAATAACAAACTTCCCCCCAAAATTTTAATGCTCAGCTGGGTCTTTCCAAACATTTCATTAAGCACACGCACACAGAGTTGAATTTACATGGTGATATACCAGACATTTTCAAGTTTCCTTCCTACCAATATCATCTTAAAATCGATCTGTAGCATCTACTATTTTATAGAACAATTTTGGGAAGGCAAAACAAAAGCTTCCAAGGTAGCTTCTTCACTCTAAATGAAAGTAATATGTACAACTACTAACATTCCAGCATTTATTTTTCATTTTTTGCCCATTTTCTTTTAGATATCCCATCAAATATTGATGAAACTGTTGAAAATTTTTTTTAACAGATGACAGATTATCTCAAAACAATCTAGTGACACTGTAGAAAAGCTCTTAAATGCTATCACAGTGACATATCCCAGCTCTCCTCCAAGACTCTCACAAAAGCAGCCTAAAAAACCAACCAAACAGCAGAGAGGAAGGACCACGTTGTTCTTGCACTCAGCTTGTTTTCAACGGACTGCAAAAGAACTTGGAGAACCTTACTGCAAAGGCAGCCATAACTGATATTTTGAGGTTGCATCTTACTCTGAAGTTCAGCAATACATCTTAGATGCACTTATCTCTTAGATACTTTTAAAGGAACTTTAAGAATCATCTCTGACTATTTTTATTTCTATCAACATGAACCTCCATGGCAATGGCATTAAGGGAAACATGCTCTCTCTTTAATACTCTCTTGAAGTTCACATGTAGGTTAAGCTAAGTACGTAAATTAATGTAATTTAAGTGTGACCAGAGAACCCTGCTGTCATCTAACCTTCACAGCTGGAACTGGCCACCTAAGCAGAATGTGCAGAGGCACAGGAGGGGCACTGAGGACACACCTCAGTGATACAGTGCTTGTGGGGATTTGGCAGTTCTCCGTTCTCCCTCAGATCCCTTATCATGGAGTTACCCTTCATAGAGTATAAAACCTTCAGATCCAAGTATTTTTGAGCCAAACCAGACTTATTTCTTTTTGCCTTTCAATGAAATATGACTTGCATTTGAATGTCAGAAATGCAGGAGTCCCTCAGTGCTTGTCTTATGCCCTCAGTTGTTTTTTAGCAGCACTAAAGAGCCATACTGGGAACAGATTAGTATTAACATACTTACATTTTTAATTAAAATAATAGATCCAATAAGTCAGTCAACAAAAAGTTGTTAAAAACACTCAGTCATTCCTACCACCCCCCTCCCATCCCTCGTGGCATCTAACCACATGAAAAAAAAAGGTTTACCTTGCTACCCTTTCTGAGGTGCCATCATACAGTCCGAGTTTAACATCAGTTTTGGTCTACAGTCAGAAGGAAAAAGCAAAACAAGTTCAAACACAGATATAAATCCCAGTAAAAAAGCAAGCAAACATAAAACACACTACAAGCCTGCTTCTACCTTCAGTAAATCATCCCTTGTACATATTTCTATGAGACCAAGCTTCACAGCAATCACTGCTCACAGGAGCAACCAGTGGTGCAAGAAAACAGATCTCAAGCTGAAGTTCTGTAGCCATCATTCTCCTTGTGATAAATAATGTTCCTAGTAAAAGTAAAATGCTCATTTCCTGTTTACTAAGTATTTTTCCTTTCTGCTACGCAAAACTAATAAATGCTTCCAACATACGGCATTAGTAAACTTGTTTTTCAATAACTTCACTAAAATAACTTCAATAAAATTTAACAACATAGTGTAGTTCCCTTAAAGACTTAATATATTTGTATTTTGCAATTTGGCCAAATCTGAGTTTCACAATGGAAGCACCAGAATGGCCACATCCTATCTTTCAGATACATTACAAACACCTAAGAAATATTCTGAGTGTTTGTCCAAAACATGGGTTTCTTCCAAAATGCTATCAGTGTGTTGTAATGCAGAAAGGATTCACAAACACAGCATTTTCTTAAAAATGCTAGAAGAGAGATATTCGTAAGGCACACACTACTGTTTTAAGTGCTTTCTTTTTTTAAAAAATTAACTTAATTTTTTTCACACAATCATAGAATGGTTTGGGTTGAAAGTGACCTTTAAGATCATCTAGTTCCACCCCCCCGCTATAGCCAGGGACACCTCCTTGTAGACCAGATTGCTCACAGCCCCATCCGGCCTGGTCCTGAATGTCTCCAGCGAGGGGGCATCCAAAACCTCACTGGGCAACCTGTTCCGGTGTCTCACCACCCTCACAGGAATGAATTTCTGACTGATGTCTTATCTAAATCTACCCCCTTCCAGTCAAAAATCACTTCTCCTCATCCTGTTGCTACCTGCCTTTATGAACAGTCCCTCCCCAGCTTTCCTGTAGGCCCCCTTCAGGTCCTGGAAGGCCGCAGTAAGGGCCCTCAGAGCCTTCTCCAGGCTGAAGAGCCCCAACTCTCTCAGTCTGTTCTCATATGGGAAGTGCTCCAGCCCTCCAACTGTGGCCCTCCGCTGGACCTGCTCCAACAGCTCGTTTTAGTTGTAACTGACAGAGAAAGGAGAACTATTATCTATTTTAAACACACGTGTACCGGTTCCCTTCTTGCACAGTAATGAGCAAAATGAAAAAGCAGAACACTGACAACAACTGTAAGAAATTTTCCTAAAACCAGGCTTTGAACTTTGCCAGGTGCTAACTGCATACCTATGCTGCACTTGTAGATGTGCCAGCAAAGACTCGTTGGAGAGCTGGAGGCCACAGACAGAACACACTTATCTCTGTCAGGAGCTGAGCTTACTTTAACCACGTTCAAAAACAACCTAGAAGATCTTGTAATACTGCTATTTCAGAGCATCACAATGACTTCTGAACAAAAAGCTTTAGATCAACCTACTTTTGTAGAAGAGGAACCCAAAAAATCAGTCTCTTCATTGTTCACAACATCGCACAACTCTGCAAAATCAAGAATAAACAGCACTTGACTGTGAGGATTTAAACTGGAGAGTATATTAACCACTAAAACCATCAGGAATACATGATCACTACAGTAGTTTTGCACATAAACTTAGTGAACTCAACAGGAATTCAGCCACTCACCTTTGTGATGGCATATTATGAAAACCTTAAGTCTGGCACGTCCGACATGCAGCCTGGCACGGCTCACGATGCCAACACCCAAACCCTACTGTAGTGGCAGCAGTTCTACACCATGCAGCAGCACTGGGCAAACACCTATCGCTCAGCAACAACCAAACTGTCACTGTGCTATTAACACTGTGGTGACCGAAACCACTGCACAGGGAGGGCAGTGCTGACTCGAGAGATGGCTAAGTTGTCTGCATTTGGCTAAACACAGTGCTCTGAACAGAGAACAATACACAGCCATGCTTTCTGTTTTAATGAAGGAACATGAAAAAGGTTTGTAGATCACAAAAAAAAAAAATAAAATTGTTTCTGACACTGTTTCCAATTGATATAAATACACTACCTGCACATTTTCATCTGGAACATTTAGAGCTGCAATCAGACATTCAACTCAGTAATCCGATCATGCCTCTTTATCAGACTTTAAGTTCTCTCTTAACAGAGGAGAGCATCCTTTGCTTCACACCCATGCCTTATTCATGTCATGGCTTTTTGGCAGTACACACATATGTGAAGAATCATTTTCACAGATGAAATACAGGAAGAGTCAAAAGTCAAAATCTCTCATGAGCAGCTTAAGAATTAGAATTACTATCTATTTCCATTGAACCAGCCTGACTCATTAGTTTCAAAAAACTGGGGTCAAATATCCCACTTGTTTTACATTTTTGATTTTTTTTAATTTAAAGAAGAATACTGAAGATTAAAATAAATTTTGTTCCTTAATACATGAACTACATTATTTATTTTGTGAGGACTGCTCCAAAACTAACGCTTCCTACTTTATGTTATTGGCTCACAACATCAGAGGCAGATGGTGGTGCTATGGCAGTAGAGCCTGATCCTTCTCATCAATACTGTTACGTTTGTGGCCATGTGACAGATGGCAGCAGAGAGTCTGACAAAATGGCGTCTGACATGGAAGTGTGTATGAAGCAAGGATTTATCAGTGAGTTCCTCCATGCTGGAAATACGCCACCCACTGACATTCACTGATGCTTGCTCAATGTTTATGGAGACCAAACAGTGCATATGAGCATGGTGAGGCAGTGCGTGATGCATTTCAGCAGTGGCAACAGTGGATCACCTCCACTGGTGCAGACTGTTACAAGCGCAGCACGCAGGCTCTTGTTCATAGCTAGGGAGAATGCCTAGCTCATCGTCGTGACTGCGTTGAAAAACAGAGCTCTGCAACTGAGAATTTGCTCTGTCAAACAGTGTTATCATGCTCTTTGTAGCTGTTCTAATTTCCATAGAAAAAAATAGGAAACATTACTTTCAGAGCATGTTTATGCAGACCAAGACAATTCTTCGCCCAACGTGGCCCAGCCAAGCCTGAAGGTTGGACATACATGCTGTAAGTCCAGCTATAAATATGCACAAAAATTACATGGAAACTACAGAAAACTTACTTGCATTTAATGACTAGGATATTATCTGTACGATTAGCTGCATAATATTACTGCTACTAAGATAAAAATATGAAAATGAAAATAAAACGGCAAAAGAAAACACATATTCAAAATATGCAGCTATATTAGGAAAAAACCATGTTTCATGAAGTATCTACACATGCACATACTCAACAGAATTTACTACTCTTAAGAGAAGGCATCAAAGTAACTTTAATCACATCTTGCAGCCTATCTATTGTCACTGGGAGACCATAACGCTGGTGAATGAATAATAAATACTGCATCGTGCAAAAGTGATGGAAATAGGAGAGCCAAAAAATTTACCTTTCATATTCATACCTTTTGAGTCGTCGCTCCTGTAACTTGGTCCTGTGAAGTCCTCTTCTAGAATCTTAAGGCATTGGCTTCAGAAATAAAGGTTTAAACTCATTAGGGACACCAACATAACACAAATACTGGTGATTTCCAGCCCTCTTAGAACACAGCTTGCCCAATTTTACCAAATGGCATTGCACAGGAAAAAGGTTCAGTACATGAGCCACAAACCACAAACTAACAGTTCGTCACCCACAAAGGCAGCACTGGAGGTTTTAAGGAACCAGATCACTAGAACCACCACTAGGAAACCGACCGTATAACAGTATGAATCATATTTGTCCTGTGTAACTAATTTAACTAATTTTAATAATGATACACTGAACCTACCAACAGAGCTATCTTCTTGCAGGATACATTCAGAACGATATAAGATACTCATATCCCAATACCTCAGTACCTGAAAACATCTCAAGACATTCACAATGTTTTCCCCCAAGCCTCCTAAATGCTAAGTGCTCAGGTATACCTGACTGCTAATGTTACAGACGTTACAAAGGAAAATACTCTCACAGCCCAGCACAGACATTATTATTCACACTCCCTCAGTACTGTTTCCCAATAACTACACCGTCAGAACTTCAGTCAGATTGATCTCACCAGCCTCCAAGGCACACACCTGACAGCATTCAGCTTTCTCCTCTTCTGTACCTCCACATTACCGCCATCCACAGGGCTCTCCTGCTTTCCTCTCAGCATGTCGTCACGCTTTCAACAGAAAAAAGAAGAAAAAAGTGACAAACACAAACTTCTCAGCCAACACTGCTGGTTACACCCCGTGGCAAGGCTTAAAGAGAAGAGACGCAGTTCTAGAAAACACCTGTTTTCTCCTTGAAAATAAAGCCTTCTGAATGTAAGAGGAGCGGGGAGAGGCGGTCTCCCCTCTCAGCCGGCACCCGGAGCCACACGGATACCCGCGGAGCTGCCCAACACCAAACCCGCCCGCGTCCCCCAGCGCTCGTCGCTGCGACGAGTACCCACACACCTCGCACAGCCGGTCACGCAGCAAAGCAACGACCGCGCAACCAATCACCGAGCGCCTCGTCTGCCCTTGCTCCCAGCGCAGCCAATCCCAGCGAGGCGGGAAGGCGGTTGCTGTGGGCCGCGCGGGAAGAGCGCACCGCGGCGCAGTGAGGTGCTGCCCGGCCTCACCTCCTCCCACATCCCTCCCTCACCGCACATTCGCTGCAAGGGCTGAGCCTTTTCGGTGAGGCATTGCCATGGCTCAGAGCCGCCAAGTCACACTTTAGAGTTACTATTTTCCATACGCATTCTCATTTCTTTCAGAACAGGAATCAGAATCATTAGGGTTGGAATAGACCACTGAGATCACTTAGTCCATCCACAGCCCATTCCCACAGTGCTCACTAACCATGGCCCTCAGTGCCACATCTCCATGGTTTTTGAACACCTCCAGGGACAGTGACTGCACCAGCTCCCTGGGCAGCCTGTGCCAGTGTCTCACCACACTTTCTGAGAAGAAATATCCAACCTGAACCTCCTCTGGCACAACTTCTAGTGTTTTACCATTCCTATTTTGGCTATCATAAAATTATCATGCTAATTTCCACATTTCTATTTAATTCACAAACAGTAAAAGACAGCTAACACCACTTATATCCCCTTTCAATTTTAGAAGCTTTTCTTGCTAAATCATAAGCCAGGCCAGATTTCAAAGAGAATCATAGAATTGCAAGGTTGGAAGTGACCTGCAAGATCATCTAGTCCAACCATCCTCCCATTACCATTGCTACCATAAGCCTCTAAACCAAGAGGCGGGTTACCTAACAAGCCTTCAGTTATCTGTGTCTTTGCACTGTTCACACTGTAAAAGTAGTTTTCTTCTGAAGTCCTTCATCTTAAGTGTATCAAATGCTTCTTAGACTGGAGTTTTGATGAAGAAATTAAAGCAGTATTGAAAACATCACATGATATCTTAGGTTTCTTTTTTCACTGTAGAATCATAGAATCACTTGAGTTGGAAGGGATCATTACAGGCCACTTAGTCCAACTCTCCTGCCACTGCAGATCAGCTGTATATCACAGCTGAGTAGTCTCCTCTGCTCAGGCAGTGATTGCTTTACCCCTCCAACAGAAGTTAATTACAGAATCATGGAATCATTTGGGTTGGAAGGGACCCTTAAGGGCCACCTAATCCAACTCCCCTGCCATGAAGAGGGACACCGAGAGCTCCATTATGTGCTCAGAGCCCCCTCCAGCCTGACCTTGAGTGTCTCTAGGGATGGGGCACCCACCATCTCTCTGGGCAACCTGTGCCAGTGCCTCACCACCGTTATTGTGAAAAGCTTTTTTCAATCTAATCCAATCTAAATCTCCTCTCTTTTAGTTGGAAACCATTTCCCCTTGAAATATAACAACAGACCCTGCTAAAGAATTTGTCTCTCCTTATACTCCCCTTTAGATACTGAAAGGCTGCTCTCAAGTCTCCATGGAGCCTTCTCTTCTGCAGGCTGAACAGCCCCATCTCTCTCATCCTGTCCTCAGAGTAGGGTTGTTCTAAGTACTCTAATCCTTTGAGTAGAGTACTTCAATGGAAAAAAACTTAAAAAGAGCAGCAAAGTTCTACATCAAACTATCCTATGGTACTACATTCTCACTTGCTTTTAGTAAAATAAAACCAGGTGAGCTTGAATGCTACAGTTGCACCTGAATGTGCTTTCCAGCATGATTTGTTTGTGAAGAACAGAAATTTCTAGAATTTATCCTAAGCTAATTCAGCACTTTATGCAAGAAGCCCTCTTTATTAAGCAGGACCTGCTTAAACTCAAGAGAAACTGGTCTATGTATTTAAATGGTCTAGTATTAAATGGGGAGGTTGGTGGCCCTGCCTGTGGCAGGGGGGTTGGAGGTCCCCTCCAGCCTCGGCCATTCTGTGATTCTGTGAATTTATAAAAAAACACCAAATTATATTCCAGTTTTGAAGAGAGATTCCCAAATACCTTCCTTCCACACAGCTCCAGCAATTTCACAAGCTGCTGTCTTTTAGTTCTGCGTTTCCGTCTCTAGCACACAGATGGCATCTTCAACATCTAGACTCAGAAAATGGCCTACTTTTAACTTTCCACCTTGATTTGGAAGCTACCACGTTTTCTGTGAGATGTTTCTACACAAGGGTAGCTAGCAAAGTGCAATGTAAAAATAAAGATACATCACTGCAAAACCAAACCCAGCCATAGTACATCAAAAATGTACTAGAGAAGGCTTCTGTAAAATATTTTCAAAAGACATGGGTGAGAACTGAAATATATATAGACATCAAAATTCATAGACTCAACTTAGATACAAGTTCTATGGCCCATTATCATTTCCACATCTTTGGTTAACTCATGTTTGACTACTCCCATAGGAGGTAATCCCCATTCTTTCACTATAAATCCCAGTTGTCTTTTCCTTTAGATTGTCCAACCACTTATCACAATGAAGTTAACATCTAAGGAGTTTTCTCACCTTCTCTTTAGCTTTGAAAATTACTTCCTCTATTTCAAACTTGAGAAATGAATTGTGAACATGAAATTTGCCCTTTTATTCTATACTCTGAGCTAATTTCTTGTAAAAAAAAAACAAAAAACAACAAACAACCAAAAACATCTAATAAAGGTTATTGAAGAATAGTGAATAGTGGATAGTGGGTTAAATGTAGGGTAGGTAATGTCAGATCGGTTGGAATGTACCTGAGAAAGTGAAATGATGGGAAGGATTTTCTGTGTTCAAGGTCTGAATGCAATTTAAAACTGAGAGTGCCTAAAATTGTCTAGAAAGCAGCCCAACTGGCTCATTGACGAGAAGTCTAATTTGGCCTACTTAGCTCTTTGATTAAATTATAGCTCATCCTTGCTTTTAACTTTAACTTTTAACTTTAGTTGCATTTAACAAATGAATGAATAATAGGAAAAAGTATTCATATTATTTAAAATTTTATGCTAATTGTTTTTAGTATATAATCTTTTTTTTAATTGCTAGTTAAAATTCATAGAAATATAGCTGTGCTTGATGTTCTCTACACATCTCCCATAAATTGGAAGGAAATATAGAATACATGCATATACGTCATTCTATCATGTGTATCTTGTTTTATGTATGTCAGCATGTACATAAACATGTACTTCATCTCTTCCTTCAGTTTTGTGTTCATGCCATTCTGAGAATATGAAGACAAAAATGGCAACATGGTTTAATATTTTAGGACAGACAACAGTAATTATGCAGAATAGAATGAACATTTTCTAATTGTGAAATTAGCTGTTGAGAGAAAATTACCATGGTTTCTTGGTTTTACACTCCAATACTTAAAATGCCATATAAAAGGTCAATCTACTTGGGAGCCACAAGATGGCAGCATGGATTAACCGCGGGTGGACTCACTTGAGGGTGATCTCATCTACTTCTGTAGCTTTGTCTACAATAGCAATTACAATATAGTACAATGGGAACACTGAACAGACCATTTTCTTTCATATTTCATAATCAAATCTAGGTTGAAAACATATATCTATTCTGTAGATCATCTTTCCCAGGAACATGTAGTGCCCTTTTTTCTCATCCTCTACATCTTGTCCTTTCTCAGAATAAAATTTGCTTTCTAAATTTAACCACAAAATGCACTAAAGATGGACAGTTTTTTTCCTTTGGTTATTTTTTTTTTTCTTTTTGTCAGGTTCTGCAGATACAAGTCTTTGTTATTTGGTATGTAATCACTATGGAAAGCAGAAAAAGTTTTCCTCTGAATGTTGTGGGAATGGCTACACACGTGTTTAAAGAAGGGAGACTAAAAGCAATATTTAGAAATGTTTGTACATAGGGGATGTGCAGGTTTATTGGAAGAATAATTTTATCAATGATTCCAGAAGATTAACATTTGAATTGTCCACTTTCTGAGGCTTACACAGGCTAGACAAGTAATCAATCTCAGGACATTACGGTGCCTAACAGAAAGAAGCTGATACCTGAGGGAGCACACTGTACTTGGTCTCAACTCATCACCCACAGTTTCTGGTTCATGCTATTTTTAATTTTCTTTCTGAAGTATCCCAGGTTTAGATTATATGCTACAAAAGAGATCAGGCTTGCAAAGAATGTCAGGTTTTTGTGTGTGTGTGTGTGTATTTATTTTTTTTTGTTGTTGTTTTTTACTTAACTAGTATGTACATATTAGTGATTTCTAAAATGACCCAATTTGCCTAATTTCTTTTGTAGCACCTTCTGTGAAGTTTCTGTCATTATAAGTAGCTGACTTATACAACACTATTAGCTGCCTACTGTCATTCAAACAAACATTCATGTGTACTCAACTTCAGCCAAAATGTTGCTCTCATCACTGTGCCCAAACAGAATTTTCAGGATCAGTTAAGGTTGATATAAACCTGTCTTGTTTTTGAAAAGGGAAGTATCACATTTTTCTGGTCCCAGATGTATATTTACCCTTCCTTGTGTTGCCACTAGTGTTTCTAGGCCAAGTGCCAAGTCCTGCACTTTGGCCACAATAACCCCATGCAGCGCCAGAGGCTTGGGGATGAGTGGCTGGATGACTGTGAAGAGGAAAGGGACCTGGGGGTGTTGTTTGATGCGTGGCTGAACATGAGCCAGCAGTGTGCCCAGGGTGGCCAAAAGGGCCAATGGCATCCTGGTCTGCATTAGAAATAGTGCAGCCAGCAGGAGCAGGGAGGTGATCATCCCCCTGTACTCAGCACTGGTGAGGCCACACCTCAAGTATCTGTTCATTTTTTGGGCCCCTCAACAGACACTGAGGCCCTGGAACGTTTGCAGAGAAGGGCAATGAATCTGGTGAGGAGTCTGAAGCACAGGCCTTATGAGAAGTGGCTGAGGGAACTGGGATTATTTAGTCTGGAGAAGAGGAGGCTCAGGGGAGACCTCACTGTGCTCTACAACTTCCTGAAGGGAGGTTGTGGTGAGGAGGGGTTTGGCCTCTTCTCCCAGCAACAAACAGGACCCGAGGAGATGGCCACAAGTTGTACCAGGGAGGTTTAGGTTAGACATAAGGAAGAACTTTTTCTCTCAGAGAGTGGTCAGGCACTGGAATGGCCTGGCCTGGGAGGTGGCAGAGTCGTCGTCCCTGGCAGTGTTCAAGAGGTGTCTGTATGAGGAGCTATGAGATATGGTTTAGTGCTTGTGATAGCAGTGGTAGTGGGAGGATGGTTGTACTAGATGATCTTGTAGGTTCTTTCCAACCTTGTCATTCTATGATTCTATGATTCTATGATTCTGGAACCATGCAGTGAGATGGGTCCATATGTTGCAGTTGTGTAACTGTTTAGATCCCCCACAATTCTTGCACATATCCTTCCATTTAACAATGCAGTCTGTGACTGTTCTCAGTGGGCATTTCCTCATACTAACAGTTATTTATTGCTTATATTGAGTAGCTGTTATGTATCTAATTTTCTACTCATGAAATTAATTGTATAATATGCCAGGTATCCTTTTCTCACCCACCCTGACAGTTAAAACGAACCATCTGTAAGTGTAATGGAGGACAGTTTGGTCCTTCAGTGCTGATCACAGACTGCTTTCATTACATGCATTTTTTTTTCCTGACTTAAACAGAGTGTAAGAAATTTGGTAAATCTGTCTCCAGATGTATTAACAAGAAATATGGCATGAAAACTCATGGTTATAAAAGCTTTTGATTAAAAATATTACTGTGATTTTTATAAGATGCCTTTCACATTTGAATCAAGCTTTCATCCCTTGACATTCCTCTTACAAGTTTTTTATTGTGACTGTGACACAGTACTTCTTGTTGTACTTCCAGCTGTTTTTCCATGTAGGAAAATGGCAGCCAGAGGTTGGCCTGTGACTTAGCTTTGTCTGTTGTGCTCAGCTGCCAGATCTGGGAGCCCAGCAGAGGTAAGGTTTTAGCTCCATGTCTCCAAGTCTATCCACTAGCAAGGCTGAGCATGTATTCCCAATTTGATTTACTATTCAAAAGACTATGACCACACCATATGAATAGGGGAAAGACATCTGGAAAGAAAGACTCTTTATACAAGAAGAAAACCTTTTTCTATCTTCATCATTCAACTTCTAAAACTTATTTGTTTAGCAAGACACAAATTTGGGCCCAGATATAGAAAGGATATCAGAGAGACTGCCGTGCCCTGTGGGGTCTAGCTGAAGGCTTTGTGTAGTCACTGAAATTTGTCTGGCATTCTTTTGATTATATTTATGTGTGTAAAAGATCTTGACATCTTTCTGAGCTGCAGGTTGTATATCAGCCATGGGAAATAAAATTGCATCCCAAATTGCAAACCAAGCTTTTCCTTTGGTCTTTAAAATATTTAAGAAACTTGGTTTCACATTAAAAATCCATCTGAGATTCTTCTTCATGAAATATTCTTTTTTTTCCCCACCAAATCTTTGGAGTGTAAATTACTGTTTAGTTAGTACAACAGCCAAAAAAAAGCGTATGTTCTTTGGTTCTAAACACATAGCTGAGGGGAACACGCTGGTGAGTAGGCTTGTAATTTGTTTTCACTTAATCATACAGAATAACTTTAAGCTTCTTCTTTATTGTTCAGATCATTTTAAAATGTAGCTCTAAAATACTAAATGTACACAGAGTCTTCAGGAAACTTTACTAGAGCCTAAGGAATAGCAGTATGTGAATAGCATGTGAACCCAAAACTGAAAAATGCCAAGCAACACTTTTTGGAAAGAAATATTTCAACTGCTTACATGTGTGTGTATTCTAAAATGACTATAAACTCTCCAGGAAAAAGAAAAGTAGAGCATGGCACCATGCAACTGCTTTCACAAATCAAGTATGTTGATGGACAATATTAATAGTGATTTTATTGTCTGTGGAATGGAGTACTGCAGAAAATATTATAATGCACAATGCTGTAAAGATTGCATGTAGTTTTGACTGCCTTATTTCTGCTCATGCATGGAGGAACAGCTCCAACTGTGTTTTACGCAATTTGTTTGCAAAACAGTGAAAACATGGTAACCCGGGCAGCGAGGTGCCCTGGTAATCTTTTCAGTCCACAATGAAGCTTGCAGTTTTTTCATGTATTACTGTCTAACTAGATCGAAGGTAGTTATACACATATTGCGACCACATGCCACAAGTGTGATTGTTTTTCAAAGATGAAAATTATTAGCCAGTCAAAATCAGTGGTCTTGGAGCCAAAGGCTTAAGAAAAACATAAGCACTCTGAGAAACAGATGTGGTCTCTTCTTGAATCCTCAGAGATTATGTGTGAAAAACATGAGAGATTTAGCTTATACCTTCATTGCAACTTTTTGTGTAAAGGTAACCAGAATGCCTCACCTGCAGAGAAACTATTTCTCCTCTCCGTTCTCTTTCGGTGTCTTTCTGAGTCAATATCTATGTGCTGTATACCATGATGGATGCTGAGATGAATGCATGAGATGGCCCTATGAATAAGATAACTCACAACAATCACTGAGCAAGATAGTAATACTGTTTTTATTTGCTATAACAGAAAGAATGTGAGATTAGAAAGCTGGACCAGGAGTGGTTCAGATCGTATATTAGGAAAAATTTATCTACTGTTTAAACACTGGAACTGACTCTCATCTTGGGTGAGATCACACGGCATGTGCGTGGCATCCAGGGGATCAGGCCCAGCACGGGTTCATGAAGGGCAGGTCGTGCTCAACCAATCTCATCTCCTTCTATGATGGGGTGACCAGACTGGTAGTTGAGGGAAGGGCTGTTGATGTAGTCTACTTAGACTTCAGCAAAGCCTTTGACACGGTCTCTCATAGTATTCTGTAGAAACTGGCTGCCCGTGGCCTGGACAGGTATACCCTTCTTTGGGTAAGGAACTGACTAGAGGGCTGTGTCCAATGGGTAATGGTTAATGGAGTTAAGTCCAGCTGGCGACCCATTACAAGTGGTGTCCCCTTGGGGTTGGTACTAGGGCCCATCTTATTTAATATATTTATTGATGACCTAGATGAAGGGATTGAGTATACGTAAGTTTGCAGTAAGTTTGCAGATGACACCAAGTTGGGAGGTGGTGTTGATCTACCTGAGGGTAGGGAGGCCCTTCAGAGGGATCTAGATAAACTGGATTGCTGGGTTGAGGTGAATGGGATGACGTTCAACAGAGCCAAATGCTGGGTCCTGCACTTTGGCCACAATAACCCCATGTAGCGCCAGAGGCTTGGGGATGAGTGGCTGGATAACTATGAAGAGGAAAGGGATCTGGGGATGTTGTTTGATGCATGGCTGAACATGAGCCAGCAGTGTGCCCAGATGGCCAAAAGGGCCAATGGCATCCTGGTCTGCATTAGAAATAGTGCAGCCAGCAGGAGCAGGGAGATGATCATCCCCCTGTACTCAGCACTGGTGAGGCCACACCTCAAGTATCTGTTCATTTTTTGGGCCCCTCAACAGACATTGAGGCCCTGGAACGTTTGCAGAGAAGGGCAATGAATCTGGTGAGGAGTCTGAAGCACAGGCCTTATGAGAAGTGGCTGAGGGAACTGGGATTATTTAGTCTGGAGAAGAGGAGGCTCAGGGGAGACCTCACTGTGCTCTACAACTTCCTGAAGGGAGGTTGTGGTGAGGAGGGGTTTGGCCTCTTCTCCCAGCAACAAACAGGACCCGAGGAGATGGCCACAAGTTGTACCAGGGAGGTTTAGGTTAGACATAAGGAAAACTTTTTCTCTCAGAGAGTGGTCAGGCACTGGAATGGTCTGGCCTAGGAGGTGGCGGAGTTGCCATCCCTGGCAGTGTTCAAGAGGTGTCTGTATGAGGAGCTATGAGATATGGTTTAGTGCTTGTGATAGCAATGGTAGTGGGAGGACGGTTGGGCTAGATGATCTTGAAGGTCGTTCACAACCTCGTGATTCTATGATTCTGTTAATTCCTAGAAAGGTGGTTGATGCTCCATGCCTGACAGTATTCAAAAGACATTTGAGCAATGCCCTCAGTATTCCTTAACATTTTGTTAGCTCTGAGGTGATTAGGCAATTGGACTATGAAGGTGATCGTTCCTCAGTACTTGGGACAGGTTAAGCCCACATCTTGAATACTGCAGTCTGTTTTGAGCTCCTCAACAAGAAGGAAATTCAACATCTGGACTGTGTTCAAAGGAGAGTAACAAATGTGGTGAAAGGACTGGAAACAAAGATTTATAAGGAGAATCTGGGGAACTGGGGCTGCTTAGTCTGGATAAGAGGAGTTTGAGGGGAGACCTCATTACTCTATAACAATCTGAAGTGAGATTGTAGAGAGGTAGATGTCGGTTTCTTTTTTTCATGTGAGAATTGACAGGCATCAAGTTGCACCGAAGGAGGTTTAGATTAGACATCAGGAAGATTGTCTTCACAGAGAAGGTGGTTATACATTGGAATGTGCTGCCCAGAAATGGAGTAGAGTTGCTATCCTCCAAGCATTTTAAGAGATGTGTGGATATAGCACCTAGGGACATGATTTAGTGGTGTATTTGTAGTGTTGATTGAAGGTTGGATTTGATGATCTCAAGCATTTTTACAACCTAAATCATTTTCTATGTATGATTCTATAATAAATATGATTTATTGATTTTCTAAATAAATATGATGGCGTAAAGAATGCAGAATCTGAATAATCTTTTTGGGGCTGCCTGCATCTTGATGTAACAGCTTGTTTTCATGCACTGAGATAGATGTGGTAGTTTCAGATTTGGGATTTTCAAAAACACTGAAGTAGGTTAGTCTGGAGCTGACCTGTGTTTAAGTCTCTTACTGTAGGTGGAATTACCTTGAGACACATCTGATTAGCCTTGACCTTCATCCAGCAAGCTATGTCATCATATGCCTAGTTTTAGGACTATGAATAGTTTTCATAAATCAGTTTGCTTCCTTGAAGCTAAAAGGAACATTTGTATTTCTAGATTAGGCATTCATGTTCAAATATCTTGTTTAACTGGAGACTATGATTCTTTTTAGTGCACCTGATTTTTATTTCACTAGTTTGACTGTTTGAAAAGGCACATTCCTGGTCTTGAACTGCAATTGCAGGCTTTTTAATTTTGCTTTTTGTTTTAAATCATTTTCTGGCTATTTCCACATTTTGATTTTCATGTGGCAAAGGCTGAGGGCACATCAGATGAACTGCCAGACAAAAGACCTTGAAATGGGAAAGTAAATCATGTGCCATGGGAAAGCTGAAATTCTGTTAGTCTCAGTGCATTTAGCTCCATCTATCGAGGGTGAGAGTTATCAGATACTGCATGCTACATCTCAATCTGTCTTCTCTTATTTCCGTTTCAGATGTTAGTAGTTCCTATTTCAACTGTCAGTGGTGCTAGAGCTGATCTCTCTTACAGATCTAGTTTTCAAACAGAAAGTGTCTCAAATTTGTTATAATTTGTGGAAGAGTCACCATTGTAAAATCAATGTGGAAACAATAGGCCATAAAAGGAAACTTTCCTTAATATGAAGAACAAATGTGATGATAAACATTTTCATATCTTGAAACAAATGGAAAATTAAAAATCCTTGAAATTAAAGTGCTCCTGATTTTCCTGATTCTGAAATGAAGATTCATTTGTATAAACACTTTTGCATTGAAATGCATTGAGAATGGGAATTAATGAAAGGAGAATATGTGCAATTCCTATAGTTAATTAGGTTATGTCTGATGGTTTTGAGCTTTGATTATGAAATTTGTGAACTCAGAGTGTAGTATCATAATCTCCCACTTACTCCTTGATAACCTCAAGCAAGCTATTTATTCAGTTATCAATTCTCCTAGTGCATTTTTGTTGTTTTGTGATGTTTTGTCCCAAACTGTAGATAAAGGAGTTAGGAAGTGTAGTACCCATGAGAAATGTCAGATACCATTCATGAATTCTGTTGCATTACCAATAAAGGTGATGTTACTTAACAGAAAAAGTATTGCTGCCCTGGTCCATACCCATTCCAATCCTTGGCACTGTAATAACTAAGAATTCTGGCTATCCTAGGAAAGACATTTAAGCGTTTTACTAAATAATACTCTATGTCCTAAGATTTTTTGATGTTATTCATACGTACAAAAAAGAAGAGTAATGAAATCAGTGACAAATGGAGAATCAAAATTTCAAGAGGCTGCTAAGCAAGTGGGGCACATTCTCAGGAATGAGAGCATTTTAATTTTAAATCTATGATTCCCTATACAACTATATAGATTATATTAAAAACGCAAAGAACTTTGTGTTTGTGGTCCCAGAGGAAGCTATGATTGTATGCCACTTGTACCTACTGTTCCCAGAAATGATTGCTGTATTGCTCACTTTTTGAGTGCACATTTGCTGTTTGAAAGTCTTGTTACTATGCATACAGAGAATTATCACATTGAGAGCTTAGGTTGAATTAAACAAACAAACAAACAAATAAAAAACATAACAAAACAAAACAAAAAAAACACCTGTACTTTAAGTTTCACTTTCAAAATGCAAGAAAATATAATGAACAGAAAGGTTTTTGTTTACCTTGGCTGGTACTGCTGGCTACTTCCTCTTTCACATTCCTATCTATCATTCTGATATTTTCTGGAGTAATGACTGAAATATATAGCTAACTTTTCTTGGTTAAAAAGCTATCATTAATACATTCATATGATGCTGAGCATAAAATTGAGGTTAATAATTGCAATACGGAATATGGAACATTAAAGAAAATATGACTCTGAATCACATTCAAGAGCATTTGTTCTTTTTGCAGTTGAAGGTGGAGATAAAAATCACTGTGAATGGTTAGAAGTATAGAGAGATTTCCATAGGAAGACTGCAGCTTAGGATGAATATCGCTGAAAGAATAGAGTATATCATACCTATCTCTGAGATTGTAGGCAGGCATATTCGTTCATTTCTTCTAACATGAGAACAGGAAGGCATCTGATGAAATGATTAAGTGGTAGACTTAAATTAAGCAAGAATCACTTTTGAAAACAATCCATAATTTAACAATAAAAATTACTTCCTACAGAAGTGTAAATGTGTTAAAATTTGGTCAATTTTATGGTCCACGAATTGAACTGTTAGGATGATTCAGACATGACCTGCTGTAGCTTTTATAGTCTGTAAGTTTTGGTAGCTATCAAGTCTGCTAAAAGATGCATCATCCACCCTCATCCATTTTTATGTATTTGCTCTAAACAGCCACTTGTGGCCAGTGTCAGAGGTAAGGCCACATTCTCAAATTGTCTTTTGACATGCAACAATATATTTTGTTTTGTATTTCCATACTAACATATTCTGAACACAAGAATCCAAAGAAGGCCTAATACATAAGTTGATATTTTAGAGTTAAAACAACACACTGTGCCTGTGTTTCTGGAGAATTAAATTCAACTATGGCACATGATGATTTAGCATACATACCATAAAGTTTGTACACACACACTTATTTTGCATATGTCATTAGTTTTTCACTGATGCCCAGCTCACCCCCTGAGCAGTGGAACAGAGACAGATCAACTCCCATTCCTTTCAAAACTCCTGCATGATGCCATATGGCATGGAATATCCCTTTGGCCAGTGTAAGTCAGCTGTCCCAATTCTGTTCTCTCCCAGCTACTTGGGCCCTTCACTGCAAAAGACCTTGGCTCTGTACAGGACAGCTTAGCAGCAACTATAAGCATTGCTGCATTACCAGCACTGTTTTTCTCCTAGAACCAAAACTTATCCTTATACCAGACACTCTGAAGAAAGCAATTCCATTGCAGCTGAAACTAAAAAGCTAACAAGAACATGAGACCCAGTAGAGTGCAGAATGCCACCTCTCTGCTACTTGTGATGAAAAGCTATCATGTCTGCAACCGTAACAGGAATTCACTACCTCGAGAGTTGGTTTTAAGTGGATGGATACATAACTATTTGTAACCTAGACATGATTCATCCTCTTGTAACAACTGAAGAGGAGCAGTCACTTTTAGAATACCAGTCTACATTCTCAAGATGTTTGAAGCAAAACTGCTGAATGACACTACCTATTCTTCTCTGTTAACTGCAACAGGAAATTGGAGACTAGCTGAGATAGAGACATCTATGTTTACAAACTTTAGCTGAGTGGTATCCCATCCATCTGGTTCTATGGCTAGAAACTTGTTCTGTTCTATCCAGCCTGCAGAAACTGTCAGGCATTCTGTCCATGCACATCAGCCATGTACTAGGTTTGGGATTTACTAATGCCTGTGAACATGACTAAGAGAAGACTGAAGTGTAGTAGTTTATTATGAGTGAAAGATTGAACAAGTGTGCAGAAGTGTCCGTGGTGCCTGAAAACTCCATCCTCAGGAAAGAACAAAGGTTTCATTTTATGCTCAACCAGCAACTGACTTTTCAAAATCATATTAATTCAGTGCACATGACAAAAAAAGTCTGACCACAGGGAACATGCTTGTTAGAGTATCTGTGTTTTAGTGGAGTGACTAAGAGTGCTTTTTCATGCTACTTTGTTGACCATTCCCACACTCCTGAAGTCCTATGTTTTAATCCACTCTGATGGCAGCCTTCAGAATTGTTGATCTGGTATGAAAATGTACTAAATACTGTAAGAATGGAATGTTGTTTCTGCATTAGGTATTGAAAAGGGGGAACTGATCTGAAGAAGTAGAGCACAATGTATTTGTATTTCATAACTTGTCCTTAGAAATAGCTGATGTGAAAAAGTAGAAATACCATATATGTTAGTAGCGTATTTTAGAAATATAGTCATTGAATTATGTGATTAATTTCTGCTTGCAAAACTGCAATAGTTTTTAAATATTGCAAACAGTTTGGTATAGTATTATGGACTAGAAAGCATATTGTAAGGCTATTCTGTTTGGAGAAGAGACCCCAGCAAAAGAAAAACATTAACAAACATTAAAGAAGCCAGGGTCTCCACACAAGGCTGGATTGCCTTGCTCTGTGGGTAGATGCAACGGGCAGGCACCAAGATACTCCCCTCTTTCCTCCTTCCAAACTTATGTCTATCCAAGGATGAGTCGATGTCCAGAAATAATGACCGAGTGTTGAGTGAGCAAATGTTAGAAGTTAAATAATTAGTGATTTATACTTAGCTAGTAAAATTTTATGTTTATCCAGTATCCATATGTACAGTTGAGGGAAGATTGTGAACCTGAAGTACTTAGCCAATGAGGAACCAGGGGAGGAAGAGAGAACCATTGAGTAATAGGGCATAAGAGATGTAATGCTGTTTTCTGCATGTGCTCCTGCTTGCAGGACACCAGCCATTGCAATTGCGAATAAAATCTGCTTCATCAGAGATACCATCCTGTTAAATTATTGGGACATTTCCAACAATACCATCTTTTGCAACATTCATATCATTTTGTTTTGTTTTGTTTTTTTCCCCACAAACAAAGAGGATTGTGGTGCCACTACTGGTTTATCTTCATTCTTCATCTAAGTTAACAGCTAAGGCCTACTTGGTAAAATTTATTCACAAATTTCTGTGAATTGAGTTAGTATACCTGAAATTCTAGAAGCATTCAATTAAGCTAATAATACTACTCAGCGTTTTCCTGAGTTTGAAAAGACAATACAGATTATTTCAATCAGCTTGGCTTTTACTCATTTGTTTTGCTTTGTTTTATTTCATTTCAATTCATTTTGTTTCAGACAAACAATAAGAATTAAAAGCTGGTGATAAGAAAAACTTGTTCGTATTTTTCTAATAAAATTTAGTATTATTCCTCTGATTGCTCAAGTGGCAGGTTACATAAGCAATATTTTCTGTCCTTTTAAGGCTTTTTTCTTTGCCTATTAAGTATTTTCTAGAGGAAAACATGATCATCAAGTCAGCAATCTGCCTAGGATTTCAAAATGGCAAGAAAATAAATAATTACACACGATGAAAACATTTAGGGTATTACAGTGCAATCATTTCGTATCACTGGCAGATGTATTTCAGGAAGAAAAACAACATTACGTAAAGTCTAGTGGCACAGTAAACAAAGGGATTTAAAGACTGATGGATATTGCTGCCTGTCCTTTCCCTAGGATAAAGTATCAACGGTAATACTTTAAAATTAAGTTTTCTTCTTGTTCTTTTTTTTTTTTCCTTCACAGCAGAGAAATCTGCAGATGGCCGATAAGAAATAAGACTTTGGCAATCCATAGTTGATGTTGTTGGAAAATGTAAACTAGAGGGAACTGTGCTCCTAGTTTAGCGTAAGGATTTCCAAGATCACCTGCATTTGTAAACACGTTACCTTGGACACCTACATAATTATTGAGAGGAGGAGAGCTTCTTAGTCCCAGGCTTGAATCATATGATGTCTTTGTGTAATATACATAATAATCATCAAAATCCATATGCAGCTTTTGTTGTCCCTTTATTTCTTTATTTTATCCTCACTGGCTACAATGCTAATAGTGGTTGAGTTGTATGCAGCATCAAAGAAGGAAGTGAAAATAATCATTTGACTTCAACAAGACCTCATTTAATGTAATTAATAGACTATGTTAACAATGGCTTAGACATTTCTGATCTTTAGAAGTGCTACGCTTCCACAAGACTGGCAGAAAACTGTGGCCCTAGCATTTTCACAAGGCAATTCTCATGCCCATGCATATATGGGAACACAAGCTTCTGACAGGTCATATAGAAGTTTACTTGTCTCAGTGCTTTTAAATATTTAGCTTACTCTGTAATCTCAGAAGCTGGATCTACTCAATAAACAAAGCAACCTGAAGACCTTTTTAAACAAAGTTCAGGAGAAGTTGTTACAGCCTTGATTTCTGTCAGCTCTTGAGCATGAAACCCTTGATGTAAGCAGTGCCACATGAGTGGATATTTTTCTAGTACAAATCTGCTGTTATGCCAGAGGCGTTCCTTTGGCTTCTCCCTTTTGGGAAGCAATGTGATCATTGCGTGCTATTGAATGAGTGATATAAGATCTGTGATTCACGTTGATCTTAGCCTGAATCACGGAATACTTGGGATGGAGAAAATAGAGTGACACTGAACAAATTTTGTCCTTCAGGAATACCAGTGCTTCATCACTAAGGAGTCATACAAGAAGCAAGTAATTTAGAATGAGAAGGTGTTTGCAGTAATTTGAAACAAACATAAGGATTTTATTTAACAGGGGTAGCTCTAGCAGATGTTGTCTTCAACAAAAATACATTATTATCCTCAGTATTTTGTGCAAGGTGATACAGTTAAACTCACTTCAAAGAAGGGGAAGAAGTCTTCGGTGTGGGACTCTTAATTGTGCTACACACTTCTGGGAAAGAAAAATGTTTTGCTGCATAGAAGCAGCACTTACTTCTGCCGTGTCTCCTCTGTGGCTGCTATTGCACCTGTTGTCTCTAGTGGCGATCTTTTTCAGATGTTGTTGAGTGATAAAGTTTTGTGCTAAGACCATTAGGCTCAGGGGTCCTCATCAGTGTGTATAAATATCTGATAGGAATGTGTAAGGAAGATGGAGCCAGAGACTTCTCAGTGGTATCTAGTGATACAACCAGAGGCAGTGGGCACATCTAGAGTAACAGGGAATTCCTTTTGAAGATAATAAGAATCTTTCTTACTGTAGAGGTGGTCAAACACTGGAACAGTTTGCCCAGAGAGGTTGTGGAATCTCTCTCCCTGAAGATATTCAAAACCTGATTGAACATGACTGTGAACAACCTATACCAGGTGATCCTGCAAGGCTGTTGGAGTAGATTATCTCCAGAGGTCCCTTTCCATCTTAAGGAATGTCTGATAAACAACTGATGCTGAGAGAAGTACAGGTACATATTGCTCCTTCCCCTGGTTTTTGTCTTATTTTCTGGAGTCAGTAAGCTAAATATTAATTAAAAACATAACACAGAAAATCCCAAAGCACAAAGCTCTTAACCATTGATATCAGTAGAAAGAATGCACAGGGATCAGAGGCTGAATGTGAACACTTAGGTCCTTACAATTTATCTGTTCAGTATCTTTTGTTTACATTTGCAGTTCACTAAGAAATACTGGTCTGCTCTAGACTGTATTGAATTTTGTTCAGTTTTGCCTCTTTGCTCTTTCTTTCCCTTTCCTTGAAAGGCTTCTCTCTCTTTTTCTTCTTCTTATTTATAACATTTCCCTCCACGATCCAACTCTTAAGCTTTAATACTGTTATGTAGGTTGCTCCAAATGTAATGCCTCTGTTTCCATGGAAACAGCAATAGATACAAAGAGCATAGTAGCACTGTTTGACAGAGAAAAGTCTCAGCTATAAAACACTATTTTTCAACATAGCCAACACCACGAGCTCTGCATTTTTGCCGCTGATGAACAACAGCCTGCATGTCATGCTCATAAAAATCTGCACCATTGGAGGTGACCTGCTGCTGCTGTCACCACTGCTGAAACACACCACCCATGGCTTGCTTCACTATGCTCACATCTACTATTTTTGGTCTCCATAAATATTCAGCAAGCATCAAAGAATGTCAGTGGGTGTCCTTCTTTTCCTGCATGGAGGAACTCAATGACACACACTTCATATGCACTTCCATGTCGGATGCCAATTTGTCAGACTGTCCCACTGCTAACACCTGTCACACAGCAAAAAAACGTAACAGAATATTGGTAGTAAGGTTCAACCTCTACAACCATACTGCCAACATCTGCCTCTGACATCTCAGGTCAACATGACAAAATAGGAAGCATTACTTTCAGAACAACCCTCATAGTTTCACTCCGGTGTCTGTTACTCCACCTGAGCCAGTAACATGATTGATTCTTGATTAGACAGCTTTGAATCCAGATGACTTTTATGTTCTTTAAAGCAGATAGTCCAGCAAAAGGGAATTTATGACAGTGTATTAGGTAGATATTATTGAATGCATTGCTTCATGCTTGCAAGGGGCAACCATTAGATAGGCCAACATGTAAAAAAGAAAAGGTGATAGATGGATTTCTAGAGAACTTTACATATATTTATCAATGGATATGTAAATGTGTTATTCCCTCTCACACATTTGAAAGACTTTCTGTAGCAAAGGCTAGGATTAGAATATTTTTTGAATTTTGACTACTCTAAGTCATACATACTAAGTCACACAGGCCAGTAAGACAGCACCTAAGGGGTAGGATAAGGGAATTCAAGTTGGTAAATCAGCCACAGTGGGAGCTCAACTCAAATGTCTGCACACTAATGCACGAAGCAAGGGGAACAAGCAAGAAGAGTTGCAGGCACGCATATGCCTACATGGCTGTGATGTTATTAGCATCACTGAGACGTAATGGGATGGCTCCCAGGACTGGACTGTGGGAATAGACTCCTCATGGTATCATAGGTTATCAACTCTTCTGGGAAGACAGGTATGGGAGAAAGGGGAGAGGGTGCTGCCTTCTACATCAATGACCAGCTGGAGTCCATGGAGCTCCACCCAGGGTGGAGGAGCTGACAGAGCTTACCAAAAATAACAAAGCTTTGTGACTGGTCCTGATACAGTTGAAGTAAATATTGTTTTTGTGTGAAAGGGAAAACCTGGTTGAGGATTAACTTGAGTTACGTTGGATGTCATCCATATAGTTTTTTAAAACGAGTTACTATTATGAACTTAATTTCTTGTTTTCTCTTCCCTAGAACAGAACAATAAAGTGTTAGATTACTTAAAATACACAATTCTTTTATTGTTTCTCAAAAAACATTTTTGGGAAAGTATTTCCTACGTGCTGTTATGTTTTGTTTTATTTTCCTACTTGCCCAAATTTAATAAAGTTCTTAAAAAGTAAGAAACAAAGGAGTGAAATGGAGTGAGATAGTGATATGATGTTGGAAAGGTTGGATTCTGGATAAGTCATTCATTACGTGAAAGGTGTATGGCTGGCTGTGGAAGTTAAAGCTACTCACTAGGCCTATGGCTTGGACACAGTTTCATAGCCATAGCTCTCATGGCCCTTAGTGGAGCAAGTCTGTTTGCTCCATATGAAACTGTAGCTTTCTCTCCTCTCAAGGGCTATTGCCTTACATTCCAGGCCCTTCAGGATCCTCTGATAAATAATTCTTGTTTCATGAAGCAATCAAAATCAGATAGAAGATCTGGACAGAGGAGCATCTACCCCAGCAACTTAGCCAACTGAAAAAGGAAAAAAAGGCCAGCAGCACCCTGTAAGCACAAAAGTCCACTTTGTAATAGCATCCCCACATCTTCCCTAAGAAGCATGGGACTGTTCCTGACTGCCATCATTGACAGTACTCTAGTCAAGGATGCTAGTCCCAAAGCGCTCTCAGGACTGCACTTACAGGTAGTTGACTTCGAAGGTAGAGAATCTTTAGCTTGGGGTATTTTTTTTCCTCAAGTATACATCTGACTAGGTGGCCCAAAAAATCTTACTGGTTTCCTTACCCTCAAGAACACAATGACACAAGTAAGGTGAGTTCCCACCTCCTTAATGCATTGATCTGAAAAATATCCAGGCAGGACTTTTCCTTCTATATCAAAACCCAATTGTGAACACAAACAGACCCAGTAAAGGGCATTTTGAGTTTTCTGTCATTATGAGTGATGAGAGAAGGTGGATTGATTCCTCTTAAGAAAGCAGAAGACAGAGGAAAGAGAGAATGGGCAAGGTTGTCACCAGAAAGATTTTCTAGATTTTCTACAATTAATATTCAGTTTTTTGTCTTCTTAGCCCTCGGCTGGCAATGAGCAGTGATGGGAAAGCATGAGAATGCTTTGTGTCTGGAGAAAGACAGCTGTGCTGGCACCTTTTCCTGGCATGCTAGCTGCATCTGCACGTTTTCATGGGGTGAAGCTCATGCTGGTGCCTCTTTGTGTAGCAGTAGCTGGTTGGCACAATTTTTGCTGTCTCATAAGGAAGCAGCGAAAGACTTAAGCACAGCTATGCATAGTAGAAGCTGAAATGCCAAAATGCTTCATCTAAATACTCACAGTACTTGCAAAGATTATTCAAACATGATAATATCACTCTGGGCTCTGACTTTGCTAGTCTCTAGGCATATTTGGGCCATATGGCAGCTCCACCCCAAATATCACACTAGTGATACCAGATCAAGGGCATGTGCCATACATATACACATGCTGAAAGGTCAGACTGAGCGTGTTTTGGATCTAATGTTCCAAGTAAACTTCTCTTGATGTTGTCAAGTATACTCCCAGAGTAAGGCAGTATGGATGCTTGAGGATGAGGCCATGGAAGCACATAATCAACATGGTTAGTGGACAACAGACGTCCTCCTTGTCATCGTTTTAGGTTTTTTACTCTGCCAGTTTTATTTCAAAAAAATACAGATCTCCAGCAATCCTACTTCTCTCAAAATAGGTAACTAAAACATAAAGCTGCAGCAATAGTTGTTACTCAGAGAAATTAGGAGCAGATTCTACATCATTTGAAATCCCTTGTGCAGTTCTTTGTTCTTTGCTTTGGATGTTTTTTTCCATTATGAACTGCAATTCTGTCAATGGGGGTTTGACAGATAATTCATATTTTTGCTGTGTGTCCATAGCAACATTTATTTAATTAGAACATAATGCACATGCCACACTGGCAACAAATTCAGAGTATCACAACTAAATTGAAAAATAATAATTACACCTTTCCTCACTGTGAACAAGAGATCGCTAGCAATATCTCCAGCCCCAAATAATTACCAAGGTCACTCCTGAGTCTAACTTCTACCTAAAACTAAGCTCTTACAGGAAAGGTCTGTGTGACTGCATACCCTTGTATTGCTGAGGAGCTACCAAAACAACTCTGAGTGAGGTAAGAGATGAAATGACTATGAGACCATAGAAGTCTCTACTAAGAATCTCAGATTCCCTTTCCAAAAACAGAATCAAATGTCTTTTAACAAAAGCAGTGTGGCTGCATTCAGCCTTTTCACATGTTCATATAGTTGGAATAAATGGTCTATTCAGTGCTTCACAGATTAATATTTACTTTATTTATCTATTTCTGTGATACCAATGGGATTTATGATGCATATAATGTAATTAGGTATGATAATCATGTATGATTATGCCAGAGTGTGTTTTCTTAATTCACTATCTTACATTTTGGATCCTTCTCAAACCTCACATGGCCCAATGGCATGTTTAATGCAGCCTGAGGAGGATTCTTTTTGTATACAATATATACAGTACTACTGCTATTACTTCTAAGTCCTACCAAAGTACATGTTGTCTCCCACATTCCTATGGGAACCTCCACATCTTACTTTTTTTTTTTTCCCCTGGAAAGTACTGTTTCCAGAAGAAGAGTGGCTTCCTTGCTAGGAAGAATGGAGTCAATAATCTGTTTCAGTAAAATGCAGAACAAATTAGCAGATCATTAACAGGATATTTCAATGAAAATTCATTATTTGTGGCTCTGCTAAAATAGGAGAGAACTCTGGAGAACATTCAGTATGGCATTACCCTTCATTCTCACAGAAGACTCAATAACCTACTGAACATCTGAACATCTGCATTCGACTTCTGCACCTGTTGACTCACAGGCTATGTAGAAAAGTGTCTAGCATCATTTTGAAAAGCATGGTATGCTTGAAAACATATATTTACTTGGAGATTAATGAGATTGTAGAGTTCTTATCTATTATTCCAGCCCATACCTCCAAGATAAATCCATGTGTAGCAGTTCAGTCATCCAGAAGAGATGATTAAGGATAGTGACTAATTATATCTGCCTCACACCCATCGTACAAGTTCTGTTCCCTATGCTTTATTAATGAATGCACCATTGGAAAATCCACAATCAATGTTCTTATTATGCAAAGGTCACAGATTGCATTAGCATTTGCAGTACAGCAGTTTTTCTAGCCATTGTGCAAATCAGTCACTTGCCAGGAAAAGCCACCATATGAAGAGCCTGTGATCTCTCTCACATTCAGTCTGGACTAGGCTCAATGCGTAATCTACCAGAAGTCAAGAATTTCCTAAGAACCAAGAAGGCAGTATTTTCAGTTTTGTTCAGATGTCCTCCAAGATACCTGTTTTCTACAAAACATCTGCCTATGGAGACCTTCAGAACGGCAGCATAGGTTGAAGCATCCAGCTACCAGCATGCCTCAACATGTTTCTGTATGTTTGTTTCAAGGATACATTTTGTGGCTACCACTCAAATAAATGTCAGTGCAGTTCCTGAAACATCAGTGACTCTGCTCAGAAGACAAACAGGAAAGGAAAACACAACAACTTTTTTAGTGTTACCAATCCCTACGGAGGTCAAAGGATGCTGACATTCAGATCTTGATAATGAACATGACATTTTCACAGCTACGTTATCTTCTCTAAACGTCAGAACAGGGTTCTCCAGTCCCAATACATTATTGCAAAACAATCAGGGCTCTCAGAGGGGATCTGCTGTTCCATTTCCTCACATCAGCTTTCTGTCAATTTGACTTCACTTACATTAATGAAATTGTAAAACAAAAAGGAAAAGGAATGCAGCAGAGGACTGGACCCAGTAATGATTTCTGAATTTCTGTGGGAAACATTTGTTTACATAACATATCTTAAGAATTATGAGAGCTGTAAATATGATTATGTTTTAGTAAGAAATGTACTCAGCCACTCTATTTTTTAGACAGACAATAGCTGGGACTTTTCTGACATCTAAACCAAAACTGACATTTTCCCTGGTGACTGGCACCTCTGTACATGACCCTGAGCTAGACTTGAAAAAAGACATTTGCAAACTGGCAAGCAGAAACTGAAAAGTGCAAGCAGAAAATAAAGAATCAAACCCTGAAATATTGTTGTGTGTCCATCATCAGTACAATCGTCACCCCAGAAACCATAGCCTTTTTGGTCAAAATGCTTGGCAGAAAATATGGAACAGATATGGGCATATGAGCAATTAGAAGAGCTATACTGATAATACCATCCCCATCTACCGTATCACTTTTTGCGAGACATCTTAATGAACTAAAATAATCTCTGGCTCCTTATCTCAATTTGTTTGTCTGGCAAATCAAATCATTAGACTCAGAACTTGTAGTACAAGAAGAAGGGATGATAAAGGAGCACTTAATTTTTAAATCTCTACTCATGCTTTCCATAATCTCATAATGAATTTCATACTCTTATAATGAAAATTTTCCTCTCAGTTCATTTTCAAAGGTATAATTGAATAAATACCTACATATAGCATTGATAATACATATAGCATTGATAACTCATGTGTTTGCTATTTTGCAAATAAGAAACTACCATTGAAAGCAGAGAAAATGACAAGGATGTGATAACATAATGAACTGAATATAAGCTGAGAGTGATTCAGTTCTAGGTGAACTGAAATGCAACATTGCAGTGCATTAACAGGCACTATTCATTAATAGTGGTGAAATGGTGATTATCCTGTACATGGTCTTTTGTCCAGCCCTTTGACAAAGGGTCAGAAAGTTCAAACAATGTAGAAAGAGCTTTGATATCAAAGAATTAAAAGCTTGATCTATGTAGTTTATCTAATGCAAGGTGAATAGAGTTTGGTCAGTCAGTAGATTTCTATACAGCAGAGTAATTTCTAAAAAGTATATGGATCTCTGAGTTAGCAGATGAGAAACATTATGTGATTCAGCATGTAGATACTGGCGACTTTGTCCTAAAAATAGGTAGAAAAAGCTAACACTGAATTTAACAACTTGCTGAGGAACATGAGGGGTTTTCTGTAATTTACAGTTTTTAAAGCAAAGCTAGATGCAGTTCTAAAGGCTGTTAACATGGCAATTAGCAGCTAACATGGAGTATAGTGAATAATAATTATGATGACTTGTTATTAATAACTATTTTCTCTAATTTAGGGCATATCTGAACCATAGAAGTCATAACTAACAGAAGTTACAAGACAAAATTTATTGCAGGAATTTTCAAAATCAAAGTATTATGGTTAAATGCATTGACCTAGAACATATTTGGACAGTTTCAGTTCTAGTCAGCTTGATACCACTTAAGGAACATCACACTGTACTGTTCAAAAGTATTTTCTCTGTTGATGTTATCCACCAGTGATAGAATTTAAGAAATAGCACTATGTGTAGAAAACAAGTAAGAAGATGGCCATTCACAGATGAGACAAATGAACAAATAAAAAGAGGAAGTAACAAGAGCCAAGTTACTCATTTTCTGATGTAACTATTATACCTATCCAGCAGCTGGACACAGCTCAGCAGGATGCACAGATGCCACAATTCAGGCAGTGAGTTTTAACAACCAGAAAAGCAAGAACAGTGGGAAGCATCTTCTCCTTATTTCCTTTCTCTTTTTCAATGAACCTAATCTGCTCTTCTGCATGGAACCCTTGCTCTGATAAATGATACTTTATAGTAGCATACTATCAAGATTTGAGCATCACCTGTTCTTTATCATGTGTAATATCACAATTTTTGACCTACAAATTACTTTCTTTCAAAAGATAGATACTGAAATCTGCAATTCAATATACAGCGATGGACACAGAAATAGTAACACAAAGAACTAGTAAGCATAATATTTATAAAAATCTCTTAATAAATCATTTCACAGAATCATAGAATCGCAGAATCACAGGGTTGGAAGGGACCTCAAAGATCACGAATCTCCAACTCCCTGCCACACGCAGGGCCACCAACCTCCCCATTTAATACTAGACCAGGCTGCCCAGGGCCCCATCCAATCTGGCCTTGAACACCTCCAGGGACGGGACATCCACAACCTCTCTGGGCAGCCTGTTCCAGCACCTCACCACTCTCTCTGTAAAGAACTTCCCCCGCCATCCAACCTAAATCTCCCCTCCCTCAACTTAAAACCATTTCCCCTTGTCCTGCAGCTATCAACCCTTTCAAAGAGTTGATTCCCCTTCTCTTTGTAGGCTCAGCCATTTGTTGAAGCATCTATATCCTCAGTAGGTATGTAACCTTACACACTTCTAGCATCCTACTTAGAAACCCCTTCTTCATCACTTGTTAGCAAAAAGAGACAGGAATATATATTATGTAACAAGCACAGTTTTTAAAATATTTTAAATAATGAAGTGAATAACTCTGTATAAAGAAAATTATTTCCTTCATTATTTCCTCATCGGTGTATTTTTTCACACTGTTGTTCTCTTATCCTTTTTGAGATATCCATCCTACCACCACTTCTCATACCGAATGGCAAAACTGCAGATCCGGTATATTATTTGACCACTACACAGTCAACGGTGAGATCTTGCTAATCTGACTACATATCATTGCTTAGATTTGTGTAGTTGTGCATGTATTAGTAAAGCTTACTTGTTAGACTTTTTTTTTTGTCTTTGTCTTGGTATTGGAAGCAGACACTCAATAAACTCATTAGCAGATGTACCAGTTTGATAAAAAAAGATTTTGTTCTAAATTCTCAGCTTATGGAGATCACTTTGGAAGTTCTAAATACTAAGATTGCAAGAGTTCTGAGACCACAAACAAGGCCCCTGAGAAGGGTGCTGTAAGATACCAAAATATGCTCATGAATCCAGATCTCTTCAGAAACCTGCAGGCTTACAAAGAGGCACTTTTATATCAGTAGTGTGAGTCCAGAAAGTCTGCTCCCAGTGGATTGACTTCTGTACAGCCTTGATTTGACAGTATTTTGTATATCTTTTTGCTATATGCACGTTTCTAAAGGGCAGTTGTTAGCTCCAGAGTGGCTGGGAGCCTCTGGCAGACCCAATGCTTTGAGAACTTTTTCACCTTCGTATAGCAAAAAAGCAAGATATATCATTTGGAATCAATTTCTTTATGCTGCAACAATTATCATTTCATGTTGCCTGCCTGACATTACAAGAATTTATACTGAAAATTCTGTTTATTTGTTTTTGTTCCTGAACCTTTTCTCTCTGTGTTCTTTTTTTTTTAATCATGAGTAAAACAATGTCACATGAGTTGTGTACAATAACTGAAGATATTATAGAGAATAAAACATAGGAAATCACTTAGCAGAACAAGCTAAGTTAGCCCAATTATTTTGACAATAACAACATCTTCCTTACTCAGTCCATCACTGAATGCTTGATATTGTCCCAGTAAAGGTATTTTTCTTCTTATTATTTCTTAGTTGGAACATTCTTGTTAAAGATCAGGTTAGATTGGATTAGATTCATTTTTCCTAGCACTTTATATGTATTTGTAAGTGAGAGAATGCATTTACGAGAGTTTGTCTTATGTATTCGTTCCCTCTCCTACAATGAGCTGTGCATGCCTAAAGTACTCTGCAGTAGTGACACAGCAGAGGTTAAACCAGCTTCCAGAGCAAAGACTGTCAAAGAGACAATCATCCAAAAGCCTCTGACTTTTTTTCTACACAAAAACATTGTGGAATGTCTTTTTTACATGGTTATATATAATGAAGGTTTTTGAGAAAAAATAGTGTGTTCTCAATTCTGATACCTCCCATCCTACTCTACCTCCCAATTAGTCTGAAAACTCTCATCTTCACAGCGGTCTTCACTGGAGCCTGGTGCATAGTAGCATTCTTAGAGCATGCACTGCACCTTTCTGAACTACAAGAGTATGGCAAGTACCTCCTAGTGAGCCTTAGCAGCTTTGATGCAAGTGCTTGCATGTTTTCTGACATGTGCACTTGCTTTCCTTCTTTCCATCACTAGAGGCCAGCCTTTGTGCTCTGTACAAGCAGCAGAGCTCCCAAGGGGATGCTGTTGCAGTGGAGGTGCCATGGGATGCTTTCTGCCTCAGCACAGACACAATGGGGCTATTACTGCAGCCCTCATGTTCCTCTTGATGGAAAGCTCCAAGTGTTGGCAAGTGGGCCAACACTGGCTTACTAGCTCCGTGTCTGCTTTTAGTAACTGTGTGTGTACCTCACTGAATTGTCAATGCAATGCAGGGAGAGCTTTCCTCAGGAACCATTTCTAATTCTGGTTCCTCTGATTTTGTGATTTATGCTAGCTAAACCTCTTTCTCCGCTGGTGCTACACATACACAAGCCCTCCTACCTTTTTTACCATTAGCTTCAAGGAGAGTAGAATTAACAGATCTGGATGTAATGAGGAGGGACGTGAAGCAGGTCAGGTATCACACCTGCAGCCCAGCCTGCGAGGTTGCCTGATCAAGAGGAGGAAGTTGATGAGACCTTCCACGGACAGCTGAAAGGGGCCTCAGGATCACAGGCATTAGCTCTCATGGGTACTTCAATCACCCTGATATTTGCTGGAAAAGCAACACTGCCAGGCACATGCAGACCAGAAGGATCCTGTAGTACATGAATGATAATCTTCTGACTCGGGTGGTGGAGGAGCTAGCAGAGAGAAGTGTACTTTTGAGCCTTGTTCTTATAAATAAACAAGGACTGGTTGGGAATGCAAAGGCTGGGGGGAGCCTTGAATTCAGTGACCATGAGATAGTGGAATTCAAGATCTAACACGAAACAGGACAGTAAGTAGGATTGCAACCCTGCACTTCAGGAAAGCCAGCTTTGACCTCATCATGGACCTACTTGTAGGTATCCTATGAGTTAGAGCACTAGAAAGTAAGGGGATCCAAGAGCACCATTTCTTCCAAACTCAAGATCAGTGCATCCCTAAGAGTAAGAAATCGGGAAAAGGTGGCTGAGAGCTGCATGGATGAGCAAAGAGCTCATGGAAAAGCTTAAATGGAAGAAGAAATTCTACAGAATGTGGAAAAGAGGTCTGGCCACATGGTTGGAATATAGGAGCATTTTTATGGTGTGCAGGGATGAAACAAGGAAGGCTAAAGGCCCACTTGGGATTAAATCTGGTGAGAGTGATCAAGGACAACAAGAAAGACTTCTTTACATATGTTAATAGGAAAAGAAAGACTTAAGGAAAATGTGGGGCCACTGAGTCTGGTCTTGTTCAACATCTTCATCAGTGACCTGGATGATGGGATAGAGTCCATGCTTAGGAAATTTGCTGATGATGTGAATCTGAAACGAGTGGCTGAGACACCAGAAAGCATTCAGTGAGAGCTGAACAAGCTGGAGAGTTGAGTGGAGAGGAACCTTGTAAGATTCAACATAGGCAAATGTAGAGTACTCTGCCTAGGGAAGAATAACTGCACACATCAGCACAGGTTAGGTAGGGGCTGACCTACTTGAGAGATGTGTGGAGAAGGACCTGGGTGCTTTGGTGGACAACAGGATGGCCATGAGCCATGTGTGCTCCAGTGCAACTTTCAGATTACAGCATTTTTCAGAGATGTCTCCTGATATGTATGTAGCACCTGCTGGTTCTTCTGCATCTCTTATATGAAGACCAATACCTTTCATGAACTGTTTAGGGAAATTTGAGCTGGAAGGCTCTCCCTGGGGAAGGTCAATTGCTGTTAACTTCATCGGAAAACACTCTGCAGCTTCTTTTGCAGTGTTTAACTATCTGTTCCTATGCTTCTTTGAAACACTCAGGTGTGGTGTTGGGATCATCTATTGACATCTTATTTTTTAGTTAATGTCTTGGAAGCCTATAGAATGTACATATGTGAGACAGATTTTTGTGGGCTTATTTGGTGGTAAAGGGGAGATGTATTTAGTTATTGCCTTACATCTTTCCATTTAGTTTTACTTGAGACATTCCTAAGTGTCAAACTAGGATACTACTTTGCTGCAGAAAGAAACAAGAAAAAATCATGCAGTCCATTTTGAAACAGTCCAACTGTATTTAAGAGAAATCATACTGCTCAGAATGAGGCCACCTGATTATTTGTGAAATAATAGAATATTCTGTGTTGGAAGGGGACAGGGTGGATGTAATGATCAGACTGCAGTCCTAGTACAAAGTGTACGGGAAAACACTTGCTCTTACTTCATTATTTCTAAGCAATTTGAGTTCTTCCTGTGCTTACAGCTACAGGCCTCTGGCTTTTTTTCAAGAGTTGCCATTCACATTATTCAAAAGGAAATTTTGTCTAAGTTAAGATCCTAATTTCAGAGTGGGTGTTTAAAATTCTCACAGATGTCTTTAACACATATAGGGTTTGAATATTACAGTGACACAACCTCTGGGAAAGGACATGAGATATATAAGCTGTGGAAAAACTTATCTTAGGAAATACAGAAAAGTATTGAGAAACTTACACACAGAAATGAATGTGAACTGGCATAAGCACAAAGTGTCATGCCTCTTCCTTTCTGAATTCTATCATTTTGGTTTTTTTTTCAAACTCTTATATGCATAGAAAGTTTTAGTAGATTAAAAGGACTTGTAAATCCTGAAATCACTGCGTCACCACTTGCTAGGACTAGAAGTGTTCCTGGTACACTACTCACTGGATTTGAAGCATTATACTACAGTAATAGAACAATTTTTCTTAGATGGATAAACTGTAAGATATTAAAGAAAAAAAATTTTATTCATTAGACTATAGCCCATGAAGCCCTGCTAATAAGAAAGGCCAATACTGAGTAAGAACATAAGAAACGAGCAGCATTTATTTATGCTATTTTTCTATTATTTTGATATGGAGGCATAAGAATTTCCTGCAGTAATGAAGATGTGGTTGATTGTACTGTAACCTGTGATACTTTGTCTTCCAGTACTTCTAAAACAATAGTTTGTATTTTTATGAGGTTATTGAATTACTTCATGGAATTACTTAATAGCCTTGTTCCTGAGTGGCAACTACCATCTCAGAGACTGGCATCATAAACATATAACTAAGGTTTTCTGCCTCTGTGTCATTTAAGATTTACCTGCCCTGAATTTGATCTTCCATTTCCTCTGTTTCTCAGTGGTAAGGCCCATCTGCATTTTTGCAGTCAGATGGCATTTCTGTTACCTTGTGAAATCTGGGGTTGTTTAACAAATGTTGACAACCTTTATGCATATCATCTACCTATTTATAGATATGGGGAACAATGTGGCCCGAGGCAGAGACTTATGATGATTTCCCACAACATTAAAACCAACTAAATATGCTTAGTCTTTGTTTTCAAGTCATTAGCTATGTGAAGATCTTTCCTTTTGTCTATGCTAGTTTGTTTCTTTAGCAGCATTTTGGAGTGGAAAATAGGTTACATCAAATACATTCCCTTTGTCAGTATTTTTATTGGAAATGTAATCAGAGAATTCAAGTAGATTCACAAGACTCTTTCTGAATGCTGTGTTGATATTTCCCACTAGTAATTTTAGCTTTCTACCTACCTTCATGTCCAGTTCTTCCTGTTCTTTCTTATTTCACCCCATAACCACTTCTGTAGGTACTCTGAATTGAGACAGATCTTCCATGTACTTACCAAGTATTCTCATCATTATTATTTTTTTATTTTTATTCTTTTCCCAAAGCAAATGCAGTTAGGAAACACATTTTGTTTTTCTGCTATGCCTTCAAATCTTTTTTTTTTTCTTTTTTTTCTTTTTTTTTCTGAGTCTTTCTTTTGTAGCCTCATCATCTATCATTTCTGTTCGTCTCTGATCTATTTCTTGCTCTTACAGTGTTTGAAAATTTATGATGTTTTTTTCACTACCCCATTTCAGTTCCAGATACTTGTATTCTTCTCTCTGCTTACCTGAACTCTGACAAAGTTTGGCAGCTGTCAAGAACTATTATTTGCGGAAATACCTAGGTTTGATTCTTTTCTTCTTTGTAGCACGTCGAACTAAGGACAACATTAGGATCATTGAGGATAGTGATACTTCTGAAGGAGAAGAACTTGCTGAAGCATATCTGTGATCTCTAAATCAGAAAACCCCACATCTGTTGGCCCAGCAACACCAGGACATGGTCTTACATCAGTCTCAATAAAGAAATAATGTAAATACATAAAAATTCAGCTTAATGTACTTTTTTATCCCTGTCAGAGCATAATAAATGTCTACCACATGTTCAAGGCTATAGTGTAAGTCTTGTGTCTCTCAGTTTTTAAACCCAGATGCTTACTTGGGCCTCATGAAGCCAAGATGGGAGACCACGCAGCCTTTGGCAAAGAGTCTCTGATCCAACTACTCACTTGTCCTAACCAGACTTTGGTCATATCTGTTCTTTGAGACACACAATTTCAGGAAAAACATTTCCCTTAGCATTCTTTAGCTTTTGAGATTCTTGTTTTTCACTACGGTCGTCCAGATGATTTCCAAAATATGGGATAGAAAATTATCTGCAACACTTGAAAATTTAGTTTTCTAATTCTTGCTTTCCACTGGAGGAATACTGAAAGAGAGCAGTGTTGCTGAAAGCAGTATGAGCATACCTGGATACATCTCATACTGCAGGTAGCAAAATGCCTCTCCCTTCTTCAGGCAGTACTAGCATTTCAGGCATTCACTTTTCATGGCCTGTCCATGAACATAACAGTGATCTGGCTAACAAAGTTTGAAAGCCTGAGGCACCTGTCCTTTGCTTATATGCTTTTATTGCAAACCCAGCCATTGGACAGAGTGTGTTACATTTAAAATGACAGAACTGAAGGATTTGAGGTGCACGATATAAAACCTTTTTGCTCTCTATCTCAATATTTCATATTTCAGGCACTGTTCCATCTATTTTGGAACACGTATGAAACTGTTTAAATGAGGAAGAAGTGATAATATATGCTGTGTGAATATAAGCAGACTTCAGAAATCAAATTTATGAAACTTCTCAAAATCTATCACTTGCAACATTTACAATTAATAAGTCTAAACGAGCAAAATTCTCTTTTCCTAAGAATGAAAGGAGACTGCTCTTGAACAGACTGATTTCCCATATTGTCTTGAATGATTGACAGTGATGTTGAGTGAGCATTGATATTTGAGCTACAGTGAGAGAAATCAAAAGAAATCTTCCCCATCCACTACCCAGCAACTATTTTGTTTTTAAGCTAATATGGGAAAATCTTCTGCCTGCATTTTACAGAAAGTAGATGTAAGTGGGAGATAAGCAGAGGATACTCACGATAAGAATTTATTAAAATATGAAATAATATCAATTTGTAGGAACAGTGATTGTCATACATAATTGTACTAGTGCAATAGCTGCTTATAAGATATATTTCTTTTGATTACGTTCTTCATAACTACCTGCCTATGAAAGATGCATAAAGTGATGTATATCTTTTCACATCCCAAGGAAATGGCTGCATCTTTGCCTTTTTGCATGAGTGTTTTGGAGATGCATTACCTCAGCTGTGTATCTGAGAGTTTTGCATCTTTGCCCTTCTTTATCAAAATGTGAATGAGACCATTCCTATTTCCATTATGTACTGAACAAATATGGAATTACCTCCTTTGCCAAAAATATCTGGTTGTGACCTGGGGCCGTGTAGGTTGCTGAGGCCTTATTCTTTACACAGCAGAAGTCCCATTACATTTTCTCACTTTCTTAAGAACCTCTTAAATCGTAATTATTCAATAACAGCTGGGATGCTATTCCTGACAGGTTAGTAGGTTCTTGCTATGGAGAAAAAACATTCCATTTTTTTGTAGCTCCTCACCACAACCTTGTTTAGAAAAGCCAGAGATGTAACTGCAGAGCCACAGTGTCTTACTACCTTTGGCAAAGAGAGAAGAGCTGGAGCCAAAACCAGGATGGATACATACAACAGTGTTCCTAAATGCTCGTGATACGACAAAATGCTTTGTGGTAATATGCGCTGTTATATTACAGAGTCAATTCTAACAAGAACCAGAAGGAGCATGGAGGTCTGCAACACTGACAACTGATGTGCTATAAAATGTTCTGAAACTGTAAAGAAAGTATATCTATATACAAGTGTGTAAGGAGGCAGAATTTTTTGTCCATTTAGTGTTCTTCTTCTCTGACTTCAGTGATTCTTGCCTAACTTGTTATTCTTCCTGTTACTCATTACCTAAGGATTGGCTCAGAAACTGAAAATAGGTCACACACATCAAGACAGATGATGAGAAGAAATTGATGGCAATATGGGGACAAGATTTTTATTAAAAAAAATGGGTAAAGCTAGTTCCAATCTTATTTGACCATTAACAGATGGGAAGGCTCTCTCTTTCCTGGCAAATTATTTTAGGAGGCTCTCTGAGCAAATGCATACGGGGGCGGAAGTTATGATGCAGTTCTAAAGTAGAAAAATCACTTAGAACTCAAGCTTTATATATCTTAAGCTATTATGAGCAGCTGTGAAAACATGTATTTATTTTGATTATTTGCCTTTACTTCAAAATTTGTAACTAGAATGAGAAATCACAGGGTGTTCCCTTTCTATTTCTTTTTTTAAGGATTTGTACGCAGAGCTTCTCTACACCTGTGGATTCCAGAACTATAAGTAATGCAATTAAAGCCTGATCTAAATTTCACAGAAATCAGCAAGTGGCTTTCTATTAGCTATATGGGGCTTTCTAGTGAGCCTTTTCTAGCTTTGGTTCAAGCAAGATGCTGTACTGTTTTTACATCTGTGTAAAAAACTTTGCCTATTTTGAGGGTTTTGCTTAGAATCTGGGGCAAGAGGCTGTGATATGCCTGAGAGAAAGTTCCACATCTGATGCCTTGCAGAGTTGCAACTCTGTCTTCTGAAGTAAAAGCACAGCATGATGTGCCTAATATCTGGACTGCAAGGGGCTGTAGGAAGATGCTGAGCTCTTGGACTATGCTACTCTGAGCATGCATCCAAACACAGGGTGTCAAGAGAGGTTGGTGTACAGCCTGTTCAGCTAGAGAGCTTGGACAGTGATAGACTAGAGCTTTCTGACTTCTCTCTTGGATTTGAAAACGTAAGGTTCCTCCATGATCCCAGTGTGAGCACTTCTGCATCTTGTTAATTTTATATTTCCCTCAGTTATTCTACCATCTGTTTCAGCCCTTCTGCTTAGCAAAGGAAGGAAAGTGTACTTAAAAATATATATATCTAAGTGAGGCTGCTGAATAGTTCCGTGTAACTGTCTTCATTGCTTACAAATCAAAAGGGGAAAGTTGCCTTCTGCCAGTATTGCCTGGAACAACTCATGGACCTTCATGGGCTGAAAGTCAATACACGAGGCTGCTGGAGACACTTGCTGTTGCAGGAGTGATTGACCTTTCTGTGCTATGGGGTTTCCTCTTAAGTGCTCAACAACTATAGGCTTTACTCTGTTTTTCTGGTCCCTTTCACGGGAAAGAAATCTATCTTTTCAAACAATATGCTTTGTGGTATCTGTAGCTATAAGATGCTAAACTCTCTGCTTATAAACCACTGTGAATCACTACTTACATTTTGTCACTCAATAGAAAAGACTTCATATTTCTTAGTTATGGCTGCTGAGATTACATCGCCAGTCAGTGTCTCCAAGCAACTCCAAGGAGAACTGAATGTGTCCACAAGAATTTAATCTCACTAATTTACAAATAAAATGATATCTATAAAGTTTGTGAAAAACTAAGTTGCTTTTAAGGTTGCTATGGGCTGTATTGAAATAACAAATTTTGCTTTTTAGGATACAATATCTAGTTTGAAGAAACCATATATTTAAACCACTAGAATCTGCACAATAACATACAACACATTTTTTTTCCTTTGGCAAGAATGGAATAACTTCAGATATATCAGAAAGAATATTTTTGTGCTTAAATTGTGAACTACTCTGTTCACAACTACTAACTGTAACTGTAACTACTCCGTTACGGTTATCAGTTTTATTCCCAAGGAGGTCTAGACCGAGAGAATCACCCTTATATGAAAACGTTCATTTTTTCCAGCATGATTTGTGATGTGCTGAATCTCTACCAGGTCTGATTTTGCCTGATGCTGAAGATTCAAGCTCAAGTTTTCCTTGAGGCCTTGTAAGAGGTATTTGATGGATCAGAATTATTTTGAATCTTCTTAGCAATAAAATAGGCAAAACAAGTGGAGAAAAGGCTAGGCTGCAAAAGCAGCAAGCTTATTTAGCCCCAAAATGTTGGAATTACATCTTATTATCTTTAAAACTCTTCAAGTCACCAAGTAGATGCAAAATCAATTGTATTAATGTTGACTGTACTCTCTAAATCCTGAAATATCCTTTCAGTTGTAATTTAGTCCACAACTTTAGGTACCTTGATATCTGAGGATGGTGTGATGAGGCTGAGAGTGGTGAGGCAGGAGCCATAGGGCACCTCTCACGGAGAAGTGACTCAGCCTTCTTTCTCTGCAGTGGTGCTCTTATTTTTTCATCTATTTCTTAAAATAAATCTTACAATCTCTTGATTTGCTTTTATTTTTTGTCCCTAATTCTCTTCATTGTTCTCCTCTCCTTATCAATGTCTATCCACAAATGCAGGTGCTGGAGAGTACCTCATGAGAGGCAACTTGTATTGGGAAGGCCATGAGAAGACTCAGGTTGGGTGCCAATGTTGACATGTGTCCATATGTCTGATCTTTGGCATGAGCAGCTCCTGCTCTCTTCATGTTGGGGTTTGGGAAGGCCAAGCTGTGCAGAGTACTATGTTATCAATGGTAAAATGCAATGTCTCTTGTTACTGCCTACAGTCTCCCATAAAATATGTCTCAACCTCTCCATTTACTGTACGAAAAGCCTTACCCAAGTGCCTGCAATGTTTTGGAGATATGAAGACAAGCTTAGTAAAAAATCAAATTACCAGTGAGTAGTGGTTCTGGCATGAGTAGCAGGTAATACAGAGATTTAATGCAGGGTCTACTGCAGAAGATCTGCAGGAAGCAGTTTTACTTCTTTGCTCTACACCTCACCATTATGAAGCCAATCAACTTAGCAACGGCCATAGCATACGTATTTCACACTCCACACTCCTTCATGTTTTTTTATTCACTTTGTACTGAATTAATTAATTTACCTTCTGAGAATTTAAATAATAAAACCAATTATTTTGAGGGAGTCAAGCAGATTGCTTCTAAAACGTATGCAAGCAAGGTTCAGCACTTACGGCTGTGCAGGAATTGCCTCAGAGTTATGTGGCTGCATCAGAGGGCTCATTCCTTACCTTCACAAAGCTTGCATGCAGGGAGGCTTTATATGGGTGTGTTAGAAAATAAATCCTTTCATAATAAGAAGTACTGCAGATATAATTATTGGTACCCACCCAAATCCCTTTCCATGCCAACAGTGCTGGTGTTTCATCTGCTGCAGAGGGTGAGCACTGGGGTTTTTGTAGCACTGAAGTGAGGTTCCTGGAGTAGGAGTACAGAAGCCGCCCTCCAGATTCTCTCCAGATTCTTCCACTTCTATCTGTCTCATACTCATTATGGCTCTTCTAGTACTTGCTTTCCATTTGACTCTGGTGTTGTTCATCCCATCTTTCAATCACTTCTTATCTCTACACCATATTAAATGTCATTCTATTTCTATAGTCATTCAATTTTCTTTCTTAAAGTAAACTTTTCAGGTTATTTAAGTAAGACATTGCTCATATCCATTGTATTTTCTTATTTATCCATCTCAACAAACTGAAGTCTTCAAGGAAATATGAAAAGATCAATTGGGATGCATATAAATACATTCAGTAAATGCCAGTTTTTGGAACTGAGTATATGGCACTGAGTTTGCAAATAATCCTCCTACAAGTCTTTGAGGCATTTCATTGGTGTAATTCTAACTCAATTCCCCAACATGAATTAGTGACTGATCTAAATTTAAGTAACCAGCACCAGGAATTGCTCAGAGCTGATGTCAGCAAAGGGCTTTCAGTGATTTCAGAGTGGGGATATTTGTAAGCTGAAAAAACAATTTCAGTATGTTTATTGTTAGGATTAAAATAAGTATGCTAAAAGCCTTTTAAAAAATGCAGCTGCAAAGTGTTAATAGACAAAACTGATGAAGACTTCTGTGAAACAACAGAAACTCCAAATGCATTCCTGTCCTAAACCAAATGTGACTTTGATACATAAAACACATCTCCCTTGGACTATTGTCAGTGACAGCAGAAGAAGGTCTTTCTTACATCTTAGGGTACACAGATGGCGTGTGTCAGTGCAATCACCTTTCTTGCTTAACAGATGGCAGAAATTCAATCTGAAATGGGAAAGTGCTATGCAAGAAAGTGCAGTAGAGATCTGTTCTCTCTCCTCCGGGTCTGCCACAGCTGCAGCATGTGAGATGTGGGTGCCCGTGGAATGGCAAGGTGTGATGGCTGCAGGCAGTGGGATCATGTAAGAGCAAACTGAGGGCACGGACTTCCTTGAAAGAACAGGATCATCTTCAGAACTGCAGAAGTAGAAATGGGGGAAAAAATGGGCAACAGTACAGTCAGAAAGTAATAGAAAAACATCTGCAGTAACGTAAGAATTCATCACTAAAAGAGATCTGACTGAAAAAAGAGCCATGTTTTTAAGAGCTGGATGTAATTAGCGGCAATCATGGGTTCACTATGAGCAACAACTGTGTTATGGCCATGAAATACACAAACACGTTCCCATGATGAACAAGGCAAGATGTTTCCACTGGATATACTGTCGTCAACAAGTGCTCCCTTGCAGTGTTGTGCAAGTGCTGAAGGAATTCAGTCACAAAGGAGTGGGCACAAGGGAGGGCTTTCATGATGTAGGAAGCAGAAGAGATATCTTCTGAGAGAATATGAAAAAGAGCTAGGTTCGTCTTAGAGAGCTGAATTTAGCAAGTGGACGTTATTTTTCTCTATAATTTAACTGGAGGTAGCAGAAAGGAGGGGAGAGGAGAAAATGAAAGGGCAATATGAATGCTGGAGAAGGAATTAGGATAGTTAAACACTATTGACAACTTTGGTGCGAGGCTCAATAATGGGTTACGGTGAGGCTAGGCGAATGGAGGGGCCTGGCAACTTCTTGTGGGGCTAGAAGTGTTAGAGGAAGCTTTGGGCAGTGCCTATCTGGGAGGCACTGGTTAAGCTGAGAGACTGGAAGGGATAATTATGGCTATACAGTGAACTTTGGATTAAGCTGATGGAGACATCAATTTCTCTAAGTTCTGGAAAGGTTTGCATGTTGGTTGAGAGTTTTTCAATGTCCTGTGCTCTCCAAGAGAAAGGCAGATGTTAGCCCACCTCACTCTCAAGCATTCACAGACCTGCTCCTCTCTCTTCAGCCACCTAACTGTTCCCTTCCATGCTGTGAGAATAAATTTAAGTGGGAAAAGAACAGTTTTTGCCATCATAGAAAGGAGACTATGGAGTCAAAATACCTAACAAATTTTGAGAGAAAACTTATTTACTTCATAAGAGTCTTTATGAAACATTTAATGTACAGCAAGGCAAGACTCAGTTATCTTGGATATCTTTTCTAGTTTCATATTTCCACAAAAAAATATTACTGAGTTCTGTCATCTATTGCCTTAAATACAAGAAATTTAGAATCATAGAATTGCTCAAGTTGGAAAAGACCTTAAAGATCATCAAGTCCAACCACAGCCTAATCATACTACCCTAATCTAACAACTCTGCTAAATCATGTCCCTGAGCACCACATCCAAATGGATTTTAAACACATCTTGGGATGGTGACTCAACCACCTCCCTGGGGAGCCTATTCCAGTGCTAACAACCCTTTCTGTAAAGAAGTTTATAGAATCATGGAATTGTTTTATTTCCTATTTTTAGAAGTTTTATGCTGGAAAAAAAGCAAGACATTGAAAGTACTGCTAATGTCAATACGTATCAGTTCTTTCTACAGAGACATTGCTACATACCGGCAGCCAGAGGGGTGCCCTGGAAACTGAAGCACTTTTCTGAGAACATCTGGTCATCCTTGTGGTTTTCTGTCTCACTTTACTACAGATCTGACTTACAGCATCCTAGACCCCTTCTGTGTAAATCTGAGCCAGAACGGAGTAGCAAAGTTGAATAAAATGGTGCTACCTTAGCCAGGTCTCCTCTTCACATCGCAACAAAGGAATGAAGGACTGGCTCCATTCCAAGACTCTTTTTTTCCTCACCAATTCACTCCAAAATATTTCTATGATTTGTATTCCTTTTCAGAAGAAGAGATAAGAAAAAATTCTTTAAATTCACATTCTTGCAATCTTAATTACCCCAAAATTATGATGCGCTGAAAATGCAGGGTGGTTTTGTCCATGAATGTAAATACTAACAGCATGAAACTGAACAACAGTTATCAGTCAAGTCTGTAATCTTTATCTACATCATTAAATATTTTTTTTTAATTTTCATCAGCAAGGGAGATTTGGTTGACTGGCTATGATTAAAGCTTTTGACATCTATTCTATAAATGGCTACCCTGAATTTCTGATGGGCAACTCTTCTATCCTGTCAGACCTAATTCTTCCAGAAACAACAAATGTGCTTTGGGTATATACTTGGAGTATGTACCATGGTTAGAGGTCAGCTGTGATGTGAAATAGGAAACTGTGCTGACACTGGACTTATCTTCCCTTTGCCATGCCAGAAATAGAGGTTTATCATCTGCAGCCTTGAGAAAAGACTCTTTGAAGGAGGCTTTCAGGCGGTTTTCATAAAGAAGCCTTCTTCTTTCCCCAAGGAAGATCTCCCACCTCATTTAGAGTACCTGCCCAAGTGTAGATTACACATCTTTGAGGACAGAAGAGCAAAAGTTGCAATGGGTGTTGAAGCATTTAGTCTTTCCTAAGCCAGAAAACTTTCTGCAAGGCAATTGGTGTTGGCAAGAAGTGCAGCCTCCACCCCAAAGATATTCCTTGCACAGTTAAACAAGCTGTTGGACTCTTTTCCAGGCAGCATATACAGTTTCACTTGGAAAGAGAAAATCAAGGTCAATCCATCAAGACTGTGATCCATCAATAGTGGGTTTTCAGGAAAGGAGATGGGCTGGTGGTTACAGTGCAGTACCCTAATCCATAAACCTCATCCAGATGGGGTCAAAAGATTTGTTTTATTTTGATTTTTTTTTTTTAAATGAAGGGGGAGGATAAAGGTCATGCAGAAATTCCAGCTCTTCCTTCTTGTTTATGAATGCAATCAATGAATCTGCTTTAAATTAAGGAGCCAGTCCTTCCCGTCTGCTGTCAAGGATTAATGTCAACATTAATGAGGCCAAGATTCTCTGGGAAAGTCTCTCTGTGATCAACAACTGTGATGGGAGTCAAACTCGTGAGTGCTTTGGACTCCAGTGACACTTTTTACCTTTCATTCTTTGAACACTGCAGAAAAACAATGTGATTATGTGCCACACATCAAGGAACAAATATTCAGATGCAACCTGAGATGTTTAGTTGCCAGTATGGGACTGGCTTGAAAAAGGGTGAAACATCCATATTCCAGATTGTGTTATTCTGGAACAATAATGTTCAACCCCACTGAAGAAACCAAATTAAATAAACTTTAAACAGCACCAATCTGAGTGAAGTTTAGGAAAACTGTGTATGCCAGTGCTTTTCCCACATGCAGATTGAAGCTAATAAATATTTGAAATGCCAGAAAAAATTTAGTCAGTCTAGATAGGAGTGTAGCTGGTTCTTTCTTTAACCAATCAATGCCATGATGGATATGTGAACATCAGGGTATTTCCATGAGGGTATCTTTTCAAGGTGTTTTTGTTTCTATTAGCAGGAGCTGTACTGTGTAGGAGATACAACGTCTGCAGGATTTTTCTGCTAAACACTGGAGTTTAGATTTGTATTACACAAGCAGCAGTTGTTCTCACATCATTCTTTGTGGGCTCTTTATCTGGGGCAGAATGTTCCAATGCTCATTTTGCATTAGCTTGCACCACACTCCGTCAATCAGCAGCACACAAGACAAAGAAACATATGGGCTTTCATTGTTGTTGCTGTAATGATGATTACCCAGGGAAAAAGAAAAGATAGTTAAGAGCAAAATCGAAATGACGAGATTATTATATTAACATGCTATTTTAATCAAGTAGCCTGGTTTAAGTAATTACATTATGATTACTCAAAAGGTATTCATTTTAAGATCCAGGAATCTAAAAATGTAGGGCCAAAGCCCCATAGCATCTCTGCTGTTACTGCAACACGATCTGGACAATGATGGGAAGTCTCTTTCTGCAGTATTTGCTTTGCAGTAAATGTAGGTTTCTTCACCATGTTTAAATAACATAAAACACTCCCTTCTTCCAAAGGGAATTTGGAATTGTCTTTACTTCCTTTTAAGTTACAAAGAAAGGTGTATTTAACTGTTTATGCTAAATTTCCCCAGTTTCTTCTGTGTGAAAAGGAAGATGGGCTTTCAGAAGCAACTTCTATGCAAACGTGCAGCAATTAATGTTCATCAGTATTTTGCCTAATGTACCAATTTCTTGTAAGTCATAAAGATTAACGGAAATTTTCCTTTTATACTTCCATGATACATAATGTGACATTCCACAACAAATCTCATTTAGTGTTGCTCTGCTGGTTTTGAAATACCTATTTACCAGCAGTTTGTCATGCATGTCTAATAGGACAGTCACAGTGAATTTAGACTGTTTTGTTCCATTACTATTTCATCTAATTTGTTTAAGCATGTGTCAGGGAACAGCATCCACAGATAGCAGTAGATTCAAAATGCACTTTCTGGGTTCACAGTTGCATGCTTAACTTAATTTATTGTAGAAAAATGTACATCTGGTTCATCTGCCTCTTTATGTCAGACAAATTATTTGGAAATTCCTTTTAATTTTACTGTGTTTCATCTGAAACCTCATCCTCAGATATGGCCACTCAGCTTGGTGTGCTGAGTACTCCAGGACTGCCCTCATTCCCAGACAATACCTTGCAAGAAGAGCTTGGTGCACCAGAATATCCAGACATGGGTTTGGTGCTTCTGCTGTGCTGACATGACCCTTTTCCCTGGCTTTGTGCAGAGGCTCTTCCCTCTGCATCCTTCTGGCTGTGATCCTCTGCTGCGGCTGCCTGCAAGAATATGTGTGGCTCTCTGCATCTTTAATCTGCAAGACTCTGCTGTTTCTTTCTTTCTTTTTTTTTTTTTTTTCCCTCTCAGGCTGCTATTTTTCCCTGTTGCTGCATATTTACTTCTGTAAAAACATTTTGGTCACAGTTTACATATAAAATACTGGGCAAAATAAGGCTGTACTTCAAGAAGTTTGGACTTGCTTTTGCATCCACAGCTGGTAGTAATAGAAAAGCTGAAACATTATCAAGTTTATTGTGATATGGCTTGAATAAAGAGCTGTGATTTCATATAGAGTCTCCATGTTTTTTTAATAGAAAGCTCTAACATATCTTTCTGTGCAATTTCATTAAAAAAGCACATGCTTCAGTTTTGTTTGGCAGGAAACAATGGGCACTAACAGCCCAGTGACCAGCATTTGGCAAGTGCTGTGTCCAGAACACGTATTTGCTGGGTAAACATGCTGCATGGAGTTAGGAAACTGCTGATTTGGTGATGAAAATACTGTGAATATCTTCTCATGTAGAAAGCATGTGGTGCCTTTCTAATAAACCTACAGGTAGAGTATGTGTCATTCTTCAATGCTGCTATGGAAAAAATTGCAAAATGGAAAAAATACTAATAAGCTTTTCCAGACGGCAATATAAAAATATTATTGCTTTTGCTACCATGCCTGCTATTTATTATATCTGCTGTTACGCAAGCATGGCTTAACTGAATCATAAGTGTCCCTCAGTTCTGTTGGAAATGCCTCAGATGGAAACATGGAGAAGGTCTTCATCTACATCTAGGTTGAGAGTATGCTTCATTTTCCTAATTTTGTATTAAAGTGCTGGGATTTTTTGAGGCAGAAAGCAAAGGCAGAGACACAAAACACACCACACACAAAACAGAGGCAAAGACACTGTTTTAAAATATGGTTTGGTTAAAGTGTTAGGCTCACTTCTTCTATTGGCATGACAAGTGATGCCATCATGTATGCTGTGGATGACCAACATGTAAGTGCTCTGGAGGACAGTTTCTCTATGCTCAGTTAAGTTAGGGAGTGCAGGGGAAAAGGCACTTTCCTTGTGTATTCAGATTGAAAACCTGCAGAAGAGGGACTCATGCCCAAACGATGCCCAGGAAAGGTTACAAGAGGAAGCAGGGGACTGCAGGCAGTCTTTATGATGGACCCAGCCTGTCATTATTAGTTACAGCTAAGTGGGCTCTTCATCAGGAAGAAAGTGTTGGAAAGGCCCTGAGGGCTCAGAGACCATTGTACTGTATGTCCCCAGGAGGGATGAAGTTGCTTGAACAAAGAACCAGAGCTGATGGTCCCTCTCAAAGTGAAAAGGATTGTAGAATCATAGGATCATAGAATCATTTGAGTTGGAAGGGACCCTTAAATGTCATCTGGTCCAACTCCCCTGCCATGAAAAGGGACACCTACAGCTCTAATAGGTGCTCAGAGCCCCATCCAGCCTGACCTTGAGTCTCCACGGATGGGGCATCCACCACCCTCTTGTCAAACCTGTGCCATCTGTAAAACATTTCTTCCTTACATTCAATCCAAATCTCCCGTCTTTTAGTTATAAACTACTTCCCTTTGTCCTACCACAACAGATTCTGCCAAAGACACTGTCCCCTTCTTTCTTCTTTCTTACAGACCCCTTTTGATATTGGAATGCTGCTCTCAGGTCTTCCAGTTTCCTGGATCACTAAGGAGGGCTTTCAGGCTGGCGAAAAGAACTTTGCTAGTAGATGTAGTTTTGTAATCTGTGAAATCAGTGGTTGAAACTGTGAATGCAATCCACCTGTTCTAGAGTATCTCTGTGAGACTGTAATAGAAATAAGATTCTGAGCAGGTTTGTTTATTTTTGCCCTCTGGTATTGGTGAATACATGGCATTACAAAAAGTGCCTGGAATTCTTTTTCCCAGATTATGAGGCTTTGGTTTTCCCAAGGATATGCCAATGTTATATGTATCTGAGTTGAGTTTGAGTTGAGTCATTACTGAATCTGAGAGCTGGTTCATCTGCACGCTGCTGGCTTGCTTGCTCTTACGTATTATTTATTCCTGGGCTACATTTCTGAGAGAATTTCTAGAAGTACAGCTTCTGGGAATCTAGTCCTTGCTCTGTATCAGGGCAGATGAGTGTATGGCACTTCTAACTAATTTCTAATTTCCTTGGTGTCTTGCAATCTGTGCACTCCTAGGCCAGCCAGTTACCTCCCACTTTATCTTCTCCCTGCAGTCCTGTGATTTCCTGGGATTGTAATCAGATGATGTAGTGATGGCATGACTAATAGAAACAAAGTAGATACTGATATCCAGCAATCTATTAATTAAAGAGTTACAGCAGAAAAGAAAGATAGCTTTTATTTGTTGAGGGAAAAGGAAATTAAACTGTGAGCTGTGTGTGGCATTAGAATTCATGCACATAAAGGAAACTGGAAGCAAGTGATGACCCACTGCTGAGCTCTCTCAGTTAGTCCTGCTTCAGCTAACATGGTAAGATGCTGGAAAGAGACTGTCAAAATTGAAGGGGAAAATGTCCTCTTTCCTCCTAATTCTCAGCAGGAGAACCTGGGTTAGAAATGGAGCTGAGTGAGGCAGGCTGTTTCTATGAAGCCCAGACAAGGTTTGCATCACACCTTGGAGCTGTGGGTCACAAGCTGCTTTGGAAACTTTGGCAATGTTATGTGGATCCTGCCATTTCCTTCTTTGTTTGCTCAGAACAATTAAGCATAATTAAACAAATTTTCTTTCCCACACTGTGCAGCCTATCCAGCTAAATTACTGAGGAATTTTCTCTTAATCTACACAAGAACCATCAGAAAACCCTAGCACTTCAGAAATGCAACAGGAAATAATTTTGATAGACTGTTTTGTACATCTGTCTTCCCTGGGAGCTGTATATTTTGTTAGCAAATTGTCTGACATTTTTCTAAGAGCTCAAATTGTGGACATCCCATAGCCTCTCTGCTGTACTCTTCCAGTATACATCTATGTTCATACCTACAAACAAAACAATTCTGCCATATTCCCCATGATGACTCCACATGTACAATGCCTGAATCTGATGATGGTCCTCCACTCAAAGTCTCACAAAAGCTCTTGACATTTTCCAAGTTACAATTCTTGTGATTTGCAAGATACACTCTTGCTTAGACTTGCTAGTAGAATTTGTAGCCTTTACATAGCAACATTAAACAAGAAGGTGCAAGTAATTTTGCAGAAATGAACAAATAACAAGATTTCAGAAAAAGCAATAGTAATTAAATAAATTAAAAAAATCAAATAATCAAAACCTTCCTTTAAATGGACAATTTGTTGATGATGTTTCTCTCTTAAAATATTACGTGGGATATTTTTAGGACGTGGTTGTGAAGGGTTCACTTTTTTAAGCTGTCCTGCCTTTTTGATGAATGACTTCTGTGCTGTCGTGCAACATAACACTTGTTATAAGTTTCTTTAGGAGCTAGAGGTCATTGCCTGGGAAGCTCAAAGGCTGTGTCAGGTCTTGTGGGAGTGCTTTGCTTTCCCTGTTTTCCATTAAACTAGAGCTGCGTATCTTGTCTTCATTGGAAAAAATTTCCTACACTAAGAGTGCAAGACACCCTTGTTCTTATTTTGCCTACCCTTTCCAAGTGTGGGTACCCAATACCACACATCTTCAAAGAGATAGTCCTAGCACACACTGGGAGGCCTATCCAAATTGCTCTCTATATGTTTTCACACAGTGCTCCCGTAAATGTAAAAGAAAGTGGTGATGCTAAATTCCTACTGCTATAAAAGTGTATTTCCTTCTCTGTAAAATTCAGAACTCCTGTGTTTACACATTAAGGACTTTGCAGTCATGTATATACTAAGAGCCTCATTTAAGTTCCTGATAGCTACCAGAGTTCTGGGAGCTGGAATAGGATTTACAAAGATAACATGAAGGGTGTGTGCTTTAGGATCTTTATAGAGTTGCAGATACAAGTTATATGGGTCTTTATGGGAAATTTACTGGTTTGTCCCCTTCAAAACTGTTTTACGTAGGAGATACGTTCACATGGGAACAGATTATAACAGAATATATGGACAAATGATCACTTTCTCTGTTACTTTGCAATGTTTAATTTCATTTAGCATTGCAAAGACATTATTTGAAAGACAGATTAAGTTTTGGCCCAGTAGTTGTCATATTAGGAAGAGAGTAAGAGGAGATGCATAAATGACTAATGGTTGTCTACCTGTGTTAAATTGGCTGGGTTTGCCGTCCTTGCCTTCATGAGACAATGGGAAGTTGCTAATACACTTTCTGCCAGTGAGCTGATACATTTGTTCTGGTAAAAACTTGATTTAAAATTATAATTAGAATATATAAAGTACTAATATGTCTTAATCCAAAAAGGAATTCATTTAAATACAATGTCGTTAAGTTGGAGCCAAGTAGTTTAAACTTGTATCCTCAGTACTGCAAAGTCACAATTAGTGCAGCATTGTTTGTGGCAAGGTGGGGTTCTGCCATCTCCTTGCATGCAAGGAGAATCACAGAATTATAGAATTATCGAGGCTGGAAAAGACCTCAAAGATTGTCTAGTCCAACTGTCCAACTATCATCAATATTGCCCACTAAACTATGTCCCTAAGTGCTACATCTCCACATTTCTTGAACACCTCCAGGGATGATGACTTCAGCACCTCTCTGGGCAGCCTGTTCCAATGCAGTACCACTTTTTCAGAGAATAAATTTTTCCTAACATCCAACCTGAACCTCCCTGGCACAACTTTGAGGTCATTAGCTGCTGCTGTTATATGAGAGAAGAGGCTGACACCCACCTCACCACAACCTCCTTTCAGGCAGCTGCAGAAGGCAGTAGGGTTTCCCCTGAGCCTCCTCTTCTCCAGACTGAACAATCCCAGTTCCCTCAGCCGCTCCCCATAGGTCTTGTGTTCCAGACCCCTCACAGCTTTGTTGCCCTTCTCTGGACACACTCCAGGGCCTCGATTTCTTTCTTGTTGTGGGGGGCCCAAAACTGAACACAGCACTCGAGGTGTGGCCTCACCAGAGCTGAGTACAGAGGGACAATTCCCTCCCTGCTCCTGCTGGCTGCACTATTGCTGATGCAAGCCAGGATGCTGTTGGCCTTCTTGGCCACCTGGGCACACTGCCAGATGGGACATTTCCTCCTAACTTGGTGTCATCTGCAAACTTACTGAGGGTAAGCTGTACTCAGTTCTCTCATCCAGATCATCAGTAAAGATATTAAAAATCGGGCTCAGTCACACACATAAAAAAAAGATATTTCTGCTTCTATAATCCTTCCTCCTTATTTAGCTATTGAGGTCATTGCAGATGAATGGCTGTGCTACGACCCTCAACAGAAAGAAATGCTTCTATCCAAAATAGACAAAAAGTAAAATTAATATTGAATATTGGCAATTAAAGGGACATTTATCCAGTTTTAATCTCCCTCCTACATTAAATGAGCCATTTCTTTTGTTTTCTGCCACATTTTTGAGGCAAAATTTTCAGAATAAAAATTAAGAGATTTGGAAAGCTTTAGAACTGAGCAACATGCTGTGAGTGACGTGTTTTCCTTTGTCCGTACAGCTGCCTAGAAAGCAGCACAGAGAGCAGTGTGTGAAGCACAGAGACAAAGGAAAACAGTGTGGCTTTGGAAGAGTGGGAGCCAGCTTCCCTGTGGGCTTTGAAGATGCAAACTCCAATCATATCAGTATGGGTAGATTCCTGCCTGCTCCCGGTGCTTTACAAGTGTGACCAAGGAAAAGGAAGCGCTTGAGAGTGGCTGTCACGCAGTGGTCCTGCCAGCTGCTGGATGCTGCTCTTTGCTATGGCAACAGTTGTGTTGTCTTCATTGCTTGCAACCTTTTCACATTCTTGCTGTGCTTCCTCTTGATTTGCTGACACAGGCTGTCACTTAGCAGTAATAAAGCTGTCAATGGTATCAGCGACTGATCTTTTAATATGGTATCAGGAAGTCTGACAAGAGCAAAGGGGTGCCAGATTTCCAATGACAAGTTAATTTATTCAAAGCACTCTGAACATTATTTCCATTCCTATGGAACACAGATGATGCCCAGCAAGGCCAGTGTCGGCTGGATGGGATGCAGATGGCAAAGAATTTGGCATGCAGTGATCCTGTAGGTAAGTGATTTAGCAAAGAGCCAAACTAATAGCTAAAAGCTGTTCACTAAATATCCCAAGGCAGAGCCTGTAGGAATAAGTGTAATTACTGTTTGTTTAAATAGGCTATGAATTAAACTTCCAGTTCTCAGCACACAGATGAGCTGTGGCAGAAGCCCTGGCCCAGCAGCAAGCTGTCCTGGAATACTCATTGTCAGAGGGTCCTGGGAACACATTGGTGTTGAAGCATCCAACACTGTTCCTGATCTCAAGTATTTCTTAATGAGGGCCTATAAACAAAAAGGGGATAGATTCTATAGTGGAGTCTGTTGTGATAGGACGAAGGGAAATGTGTTCAAACTTAAATAGGGGAGATTTAGACTAATGAATATAATGAATATAAAGAAGAAGTATTTTATGATAAGGGTAGTGAGGCACTGGCACAGGTTGCCCAGAGAGGTGGTGGATGCCTTGTCCCTAGAGGCACTCAAGGTCAGGCTGGATGGGGCTCTGAGCACCTCATGGAGCTGTAGGTGTTCCTGTTCCTGGCAGGGAAGTTGGACTAGGTGGCCTCTGAGGGTCTCTTCCAATGCAAATAATTTTCCAGATCGGAGATTGATGGCAAGTGGACTTGCTAGGTAGTTTTTTGAAAATCAGACTGAAAAGCAGTTTTACATGGACACTTCAAGCCTTCTGAAGTTGTCCTAAGCTCTGCCAGAAGCGGTCTGTAATAAACAATCCCCTGATAACTGTTCACAGGAGAGAAATTTTGCTTCACCACGTAAGAATTGCAGCTGTAAATTTAGTTATACCTTATTTTTAATTATCGGCAATTTTATTTATTTATTTATTTGTTTAAAAAATGCATAAATCAACCTGTACACTAAGTATCTCCAAAATGAGGCGTTCAGAACCACTAATCACTTAAAATAGACCCACTAATCACTAGACAAACATACAAGATGACACAGAATTTGGAAAGCTTTTATATGTCGCATGAAGATTATTGAGTGATTTTTCCTGAGATTAGGTTGTAATCACTAGAAAAATCAAGTCATTATCTGTAAATTTCAGGGAAGGCCAGGCGACCATCGCTGATATTTTAACACTCTTTGCTGCATTTTCTTAGTCACTTGAGTGAGCAAACGCAGTGGACAGAAATGCCTTTCAACAGAAGTGAAAGGCAAACTATAGATTGTATTTTTAAATAGAGTATATTTTGTTTCTTTTTGTAAAATTTTTTGGAATCAAGAGAATACGAGGGTGAGAATAATACGGAAAATGAGGGCACCCACAAGGAAATAAAATGGATGTTTAAGAAAACAACCATTATAGTCCTTACGTTTCAATATATAGGCCAGTCACAGAGTGTAGTATGACTGAATATTTCATCGTGTGTTTTCCTCTGAAGCATCAGCTAATTAATTAAATTGGACTGATTTGTTCCACTGTGTCAATCTCTATGTTCATGTGACAGATGAAGATTGTGCATCGCAAATCATGCATTTAAAAATCAACTTGAGGATTTGATATAAATTGTTTTCACCCTTTTTTTTTTTACTCTCACTAAATAACATGTTACCAATGCCCCAAGGTTCTCTCTGTGACCCAGCCCTTCCTGCTGCTTTGGTGCCATGGCTAAGGTCACTGAGGGATGTGCAGCATCTCAGGAGTGTGGCTGGAGATCAGGCAGAACTGGTGCATCTAGCTTTGGCATCCTGACCTTTCCTTATGATATATCTTAACAAGGCAGAATTACTGTCTGTTTCCTACTCCTCTTAGTGGATTTTGATGTTCAGAGGCAGTGGGTGGAATGTGCAAAGTATGGCTCAGGCTGTGCTGTCTGAACCTGTACATTTTGCAGTCTGCTTTTCCCATCTACCCACCATACTGTTACATGTGTCCTAACTCTTATCCTACCAAATCCCTGCTGACATCTTTTTGCATGCCTGCTGACAGAGGCATTGCTATTTTTGTTCTGTTTACAGCAATGAAGAAGTCTGGCTTCAATTATGTTGGTTTCTGAGGATAGTCACAATGAGTTTCCCTTTTCACTGTAGGTATTCCATGGACTGAAAGCAGAATTAACTCACTAGTGCAAGGGGAAGATGCAGATCCATGCCCTTGTCTCCTCTCAGAAATCTCCCTCTTGCCAGAGAAAAAGCTCCAGCTGTAGAGCAGAGGCCTGGCATCACTTTACCTCTTGGAGCACATTAGCTTGTGTGAGAGGATCAGCATTGCTTCCAGTAAGACTAACCGTTTATTTCATAAATAAATATTTCAAGCTCAAAGAGCATAGATTTAGCTTAGATATAAGGAAAAAATCTTCAACAGGGAAGGTGGTGAGGCACTGGAACAGGCTGCCCAGAGATGTGGTTGATGCCTCGTCTATGGAGACATTCAAGGTGAAGCTGGATCAGGCCCTAGGCAACCTGATCTAGCTGTGGTGTCCTTGCACATTGCAGGGGAGCTGGAGTTGATGGCCTTCAGAAGTCCCTTCCAACTTTAAGGATTCTGTGATTCTATAAATCCTCTAACTTATGGCTAGTCACAATGAGGAATTGCATGCTGACAGATTCTTCTCTGCATCCTTTCCCCTTCCGTTGTCAAAACCCACTGTGTACAATTCATAGGATAATACCAATATTTCTTTTCCGTGAAAAACAGAGTTACTGAAGACTTAAAAAAACACCACCACCAAGAGCTTGAATTTTCAAAGTTGATTTAGAAGCATGTCTTCCTGCAAGGCTAATAAAGGTCTAGCCTTTCTAAAGGTCTGGGGCTTTGGCATTTGTCTGTTCGATCCTTCTGAAAATGGTGCACATCAAAACTACAAGGGACCACAAACTGATAGGTCTCTTGCTGATAGCAATACATCCATTCTTAGCTATGTCCTTGTTTTAAGAACCAACAGATGGCAGAGGCTGAGCAAGAGCTCCTCTGAGCAAATACAAAGAAGAGAACTGAAGTCCTACTGTGATAATCAAGGAAGGCAATAATATTGGTCAGTTAAATAAGGTGCTAAAAGATTTGAATTCATAGATGTCCTAAACTTAATATCAGTACTGTATTGTACCATTATATGATTTTCTGATTGTACAGATTACACACTCATTCAAATTGCCAACATAAAGCAAAAATTCCCAAGGTCAGAAGATGATAGAAAGGAGCTTATCATGAAGTTGTGGTGAAAGCTTTGAGTTCTCCTGTGAAATCCAGAGACTAGAACAAGACTAGACTTTCAGCAGTGGTGGGTCTTCTGGGAACTGGTATTTAATTTGCTTCTTCATTATCAGACTGCTGTGCTATATATGAGCAAAGTACTGTTTAAAAGACTTTTCTAATTAAAGCAACTTCTGAAACTTTAATGAAAAATTAGGCTTTATTTAACTGCTCCCATGAAGTTTATACAGCATTCATCCAGGGTAATTTTTCTGTTGTCTCCTTGATCTGGGAGAAGATCTCTTCCAGACTGCAGGACAGTTATTTTGAAAGAGAAGAGATCAAAGCATTCCTTTTAATTGCTTTAAATGGACTCGAGAAAACAATGAAGACTGTTCCTCCTCTTCCTTATTCTTTTGATCTGTCGTATTAAGATTTTTTTGAAGGCTGTTTTCCAATTGATATACATCCTCAAATCTAATTCTTAATTAGAAAGATTGCTGGCATTCATTATGAGGAGAATACACCTCTGTATTGCACATACACTGCTGGGTTCATCTCAGCTATCATAGAGCTGTCTGAAAGATGTGATCTGGTTTAAGATAGTAATCAAAGCTTTCTCATTCTCTCTTCTGGAGAGAGATAGGCATCTCCAAGACATGAAACAACCCACTGTAAGATTTGACCTGGTCATATTCACTTTAGTTTGCTAGAAAAGGTAACAGCACTTCAACAGATTTTTCAGACTCGAGAGAGTTCCTATGTCAAAACACAAGTGGATGCAGAAGATCCCAGGTCTGGTTTCCTGGGATCCTAAATCAGAAACTGCCTTCAAAGCAATATGGATAAAGTGCTGAGAAGGTAAACATTTCTAGATGGCTTCTGCTGGAACAGAACTGAAAATCACCATCTTTGGGGATGTTTTCCCTTCAGCAAAATGACAAAATCTGAAGAAAAGTTGTTCCATCAGGGCTCTTTTTACATGTTGCTTTAATGACATGAATGGATTGGAATTCAGGAGATTTGGATTCAGTTTCCAGCTTTGTGGCTGTGAGATTGGATGAGTGACTTCATCTCTGTTTTCTTGATCCTCCTTTTCTTTTTGTATGTTGTCAGAGTGTTTGGTGAACTCCTCTGCTGTGCTCTCATGAGTAGGGTGCTGTCATAGTAAAAATAACGATAATATTCACTTGTTAAGGCAGTCTGCTGCTACATTGTATCATATGTTATGAGGCTGATAGATACTTCTCCATTTCACACCTAATCAAGTACTCATTTGAAATAAACCTCAGTGTAATTCAATACATTATTTCTTAGTTTAAAAAAAGCTGTATTTTTATCCCATCATCATTACTGTTATCTGAATACTTAGTGTAAACTTGCTTTTCCTAAAATGATGTGTGCGTTTGCATGAGCAAGATTACAATACCCAATGGTAACTATGCATGTAGACTGAAAATTCAACCAAACCCTAACACCACATATGTCAGTAGATGTGAGTAAGATTAAGTGGAATGTATGCATGTATTAGGTGCACTCTAAGAGTCAACCTGGTGGTCAACCGGATGGCAAACAGCTTAGTAGAGAAGGATGTGGGGGTCCTAACAGACACCAAGCTGACCACGAGCCAGCAGTGTGCCTTTGCAACCCAGCAACCTCAGCTACGTTACACAGTGTTGGTAGGGAGTTGAGGGAGGTGAACTTTCACCACCTTTCCCCTCTGCTTAGCCCTGGTGAGACATCTGGACTTCTCACCCAGTGCTGGGCTCCTCAGACTATATCTGTCCCTTGAAGAGATATGGGCATACTGAAGGTGAATGAGGTTGCTCAGAGAGGCTGTGGGTTCACCATCCTGAAGCTATCCAATACTCAACTGGACACAGCCCCAAGCAACCTGCTCTAAGTGGCTCTGCGTGAAGAGGGTTGGACTTTGTGATCTCCAGAGCTGTACTGTGATTCTGCCATTATTAGCAATGCAGTCACAATAAATACAGTAGAAAAATGGTACTTAAGCATTATTATATGGTTGTTATATTCACCTCTGAGTTTTTTACCTAAATCCAAGTATAAGAATTTTGATGTATCTGCCAACCTTCTTTTTTGTTTGGTAACAACCATAACAAAATTCTTTTCAGGAATTGAAAGAAATTTTTTTTTTTTTGGAAGTTTTATTCAAGGCTGAGGCTCAATAACAGACTGAAAGAGACATGCAGAAGAGATGAAGCCTAATTACTTATTAGTAGTTCATATTATCTGCCACAGTCAGGTTGTGAAGAGCCCTGTTAGAGATGGACTTCTGGCGCCGCAGAGGAAGCCCATTAAACATAACCTCTAACTGTAAGAGCTGATGGCAGGGCTAGCACCATGCCTTGGAGATAATAATTACTACGAACACTTTCATATTTCACTTGCTTTGTGTATAATTACTTCGCTAAAATTGGCTAATTCTATCTTCTCATGTGTGGGTCTCACCATTTTCTTCCACTATTTTGCACGGGAATAATTAACTGCATGGATTCATTCTGACTTTGCTCTACATGTACAAAAGGAAAGATAAGTCTTCTTTCAAGCAAAGCCCATGAAATTGTTATTCCCTTAAACTTCAAGGGATGAATAATTCCTACTTAAGAACAAAAACCTGTGCTTTGTTCCTTTGTTCCCTTCAGTGACAGGGACTTTCAGTCACACAGTACACAGCCCAAGGTGCATTTTGCTGCCAGGTGGTGACGTGCCTTTTCATTTTCACAATAAAATGCAGCCAGTTGCAAGATGAAATACTTTTGAGACTTGTTTTTGAATGAAACAAGGATTTATTCTGTTCTTTATTCAGCATCTATTCTTTATTCAGCGCTGGATGCATGCGATTCTAATAGTAGTTAATAGTAGTAATAGTAATAGTAGATACACAATCACGTGCTTCCTCTTGTCTCCACTGAAGCCAGAACCATTTTCATATCAACAGTTCTTCCCTTGTCTGTGTTTCAGCCTGTGAACCCAGGCATACAGCCAGGCAAATGCTCTAACAAATGCAATTCAGAAATTGTAGGGCCCGAAGGGGCCATCCTGTTGTCTCACCTTTTCATACTGCTAGTCATAGGATTTTGCTGACTTCATGTACAAATAATCTACAAAACTGTCTCTGAAAAAGTAATCAATCCCAATTTTCAAGTATATATAGGAGAGAACTCTACTGTAATGCCTAGAGAGCCCTTCCTATGGCTAATTGCTCTTCCATTTAACTTTAGGCTTCCACCTACTGGGTCTCATTACTTGTGATTTTTTCCACTAAAATGAAAAATGTAGAAGAAACTGCCAAAGAATCCTTTTATGAAATTTCTGGAAGTATTAAAAAATGATAATCAAATCTAAAATGCCCTTGATAAATTGAGAGATTATGTTTTCAATCTGTTTGGCAGCCTTTAGTCTGCATAATATGTGCCATGTTGATATTGTATGGTTCTATTTTGTTTAAAATGTCATAGAGTCTCAAGTCAACTTGCTTATATAAGTCTGCTGTTATTACATCAACACTATTCTTTTTATCAACCAAATGAGTAATCCCATGAAAAAAAATCCTTTGTCTGTTTCACCAAATCTGTTTAAATCAATACTGATATTCGGAGATTGCATTAACTTCTGTCATTCTGTACAAACTATATGAGCATGTGTCATGTGCTTTTTATATTTTTCTGGGGATCAATGCCAAACTTGTCAGTGCACAGGTAGCATTGGCACAACTCTATTTCTCTGAATGTCAAGACCTTACAAAAAAAAACCCTGGATCTTTTAATGCCCACACTCTTAAGGGCTGAACTAAATACTCCAGTGTGAATGAGCCAGAAAACAATTATGTTGGCTCCTTCAAACTCTCACGTGTTATTTATGCAGATATACTTAAATAAATGGTGATTGACATTGTCTCCTGTTGTTCTTGAAATTAAATTGCTTTGTCGTCATTTGATATCAGTAGTTATTTTGTCTTTCCTGATGAAGAACAATATTTACTGAACACTTCTTAGGTTTTGTAATTACCCAGGATTAACATTTATAAACAGTATAGGACTTTAATTATTTTAATATTTTCTCTTTTTCCTAAGATATGTAAAACTCAGCAGATTATCCATAAGACTGAAGCTCTGTCTTTGTGGCTTTGCTTTCCTTTTTAATTTTCTTACATTTCTAGCTTAAAATGTGAATATTCTTATTTGCAATACTCCTATTATCCCAGTTTAATTTCTTTAAGCTAGCCTGATGTGCTAACCAGCCAAATCCCACTCTTACTTAGTGCGTTGTGCATTTAAGGAAGTGTTCTGAACTGCTTTCAGTTCTCGTTAGCATCTTTCTACTTAATTTGCTTTTATAAACCAGCTTAGTGCATAGCAGTTTTTGGCTCTGTGAAACCAGGTCCTTCAAGACGCGAGTTTGGTGGTCAAGACTGGAAGAACTGCAGCCAGTGCACAAGCACTTTTTCTGGAGCAGCCACTCTAATTGGAACAATCTTTTCTATAATCAGCTTTATTTTCTGTGTCAAGACAAAACCTAATATAGAATTTTTCCATATTTTCCATGAGTTAGGAAACTGAACTACATATTTTTAGAAACCCTAGGCATTGCTTAGTACTGGCAGCATAAAAAATTGAGCATATGTCTCTCAAATCAGAGGCACTATCAGAACACTTTTATTCCCACTGTATGAATTATAATAGTATTTTTGGAGCTGGTTTGTAGCAGATATCAGCTGCTGTCCTCTTACGAATGGCTTTCTTTAGAAGATTATGAGTTTCTAATTGAAAGTTACAGAACTTTCATTTTTTGGCACACAGGGTGGAATTTATGTGACCAAATATAATAGTGATCCTGTAGATGTCCGTATCTGCTCTAGTAATGGTTGCCTTGCCTGCTTTTGTAGCCAGCAGACAGGCGCACTCGGGTCACAGTCTTTTCATCTTAAACCTGGAATGAGTCAGAGGAACTGTGCCTATAAAGGGAGCTGAGGTGGCAACAAGGAATCTTACCCAGAATCTCACCCAGGTTGTCATTCAATGCTTGAAGAGCTCAGTCCACCCCATCTAGGCCATTTTTGTTTATAACACAGATGCCTACCATACGAAATTCTACCAAATTATGTTAGTATAGCTGAGCCATATCAGAAGAAATTTGTGCAACTTTAACCTTACCAACCTAGTTCAACCACATGTACTTGGGTACACGTTAAATTCTAGTCATCTCCGTACTGTAGCTAGCTATGTCAGCATGGACATCAGCTCATCCTGGTCTTGGAGTACCAGTTACTACATATTTAGGCTATGTCATCATGCTAATAAGATGAATTTTTGCTTTAGAAGATGTTAATTAATGAAGGAAATCCACCATCATGGAGGCAAATCCTAAGCCCTTACTTTTCTTTCAGGCTAACAGATAGGCCATAGCTGATTTCCAAGGCTCTGCAGTCAGCAGCTTGCTGTATAGTTTGACCCAGGCCCAAAATCTGCATTTTGGCTTATGGTTATTAAGACCTTTTGAGTGAGGTTCTCTTCTCCTGAATAAATGCACTAATTCTGTAGAGAGGCACGTAGTGCTATTACACAAAACATCATTTTGTGCAATTATAAACTGAGCTTGTTTTCATTCCCATTACATTTATTGCTCTCCTGTTCAGATTTGCTGTCCGGAGGCATAAGGCTGTGATTTTACTTCCTAAGTCACTCCAGCCTTCTCTTTGCTCAAAGGGCATTTTTTTTCCCTAATCCTTTTGTGCCTGATGCTTTTCAGTGCATTATGTGATTATGTGCAGTGTTTTGCTCTTCAAAGCACACAACTCTAGAGAAAAAGCCCTGCTGTTAATTGTTACAGAAAACAAAATTACTGTTAGTCTGAATATTCTGGTTTTCCTTATTGGCAGCTATTAGACAATGAAATACCCTTGTTCCTTTTACCTAAGTTGACAAAGCGGACTTTCATGTAGCACTCTGAGTGGTAAGGGGGTTACACTCACCTTCCAAAACCCACAGTCCTGTAGGTGGATTCTTTCTAAAAGCTTTGATCTTTGTGGAGCAGCACTGTGAGATGGCACAGCCCCTTCCCTAAGAAGCATTTGAGATGATAAATAATTCAAGGAGTGCTCAGGGCCGACAGCTATACTCACTTTCGCAATCCCACTGAAATCAGTAGGGCTGTTGTCTGGAGGAACATTTCCTTCCCCTGGTTGGGAGCGGTGGCTTTAAGGCTGAGAAATTTTGCTTCCTTTGGAGTAAATTTCTCTTCACTCCTCTGCCATGTTTCTCATCTCCATTTGCAGCTGACTTCTCTCAGTCTACATCCTTGCATTGTGTTCCTCATACCCTGCTCATCACTGTTTCCTTATACCTGTTTCCTTTTCTCTAGCTCCCTGCTCCATTAGTTGAATTCTGAAGACGGAGCCTCGGTAGGACAGTCAGCCAGATGCTGTCTGCTGTGCCCTGTGCAAGGAGAGGAGTGGGAACATCCTGACTGCTCATGGGACTGGGAGAACTGTGGTGTGTGAGGACTTCCCTTGTAAAGTTGGACTCAGCACAAAAACATTATTTGTGACACCTCAGTGTGTACCCTGAAGAAAAGTGAGGCATCACATCATGCAGGAGGAGCTGGAGAGCAAAGCTTTTATCCCTGCTTGTTCCTACCAGCTGGGTTGTACTGCAGAGATGTAGCAGAGTGTGATGGACAGAAATTAATAATTGTGGTGTTCCTGAAACCGGACTTGTCGGATCAGCAGCAACTGCTAGTACTGTCTCAAGAAGGCTATTAAATTAAGATTAAATTACAAATTGCTGTGAATGACCTACTAAGGTCTACCTCTTCTATCATTTTGCTTTTTTGTGCACTGAAATTCCTTACAGGAGTGATTACTTAAATCCATCTACAGAAGAAAAAAAATCGAAGATACTGGGAAGTGTCTTTTTTGCCCAGAGAGGCTGTGGATGCCCCATCCCTGGATGTGTGCAAGGCCAGGTTGGATGGGACCCTGGGCAGCCTGGTCTAGTATTAAATGTGGAGGTGGGTGGCCCTGCCTGCAGCAGGGGAGTTGGAGATTCATGATCCTTGAGGTCCCTTCCAACCCAAGCCATTCTATGATTCTTTGAAGTGAAGCGACTAATGCTGAGCCACCCAACAAGGAAACCCACATCTTTGGGGTCTCAGCCCAACAACCTGCACACATCATGCTCCCTTACAGTGCATCCTCTTTATTTGGCAATCTGAGTAGACCTTCTTACCTTTTCTTTTGCATTACCATACATACTGAGATTTTTACTACCTTTATTATTTCCTGTACTGCTTTAGAGTCCAATAAAAACAGAGTTGAAAGCAACTTCTTGTGTCTTTCTGGATCACTGTCATCACCTCCCTGCTTTCCCAAAGGGGGAACTGAAGGAAATGGCTTTAGAAATCCTATTCTTAGCAGCTATCGAAAAATGTCAGGAAAACCACAGAGCTGTCTATGATAACAGGCTTCTTACACCAGCCCACACAGAGAGAAATTTTTAGCACTGTGATTTCTCTGAGAGTATAGTTGTTTAAAGCAATATCTCAGCTGGTATGAAACTAACCTGGTCTGTACAAAATGGCATTTAATAAAGGTAATAGCCACAGTTGTAACTGTGGTAATGTTACAGCTGAAAGCCTTCATTTTCCTAGAATTCAAAACTGATTCATCTGGACAAACAGACTGATAACTTTTTTCATATAAACAATGATCTTATTATTAATGCAAGTGTATTTGTATTTTATCAGTACTTTGATTTCAAAAATTTGACAGTATTTCAGAAAAATAATATTAAAACTCCTGCTAATGCTACAGACATAGGCAAGGCATAGAAAGAAAATCAATTATTTATTTCGTATTTCTGGGATAAAGCTTTCCTGTTGTAGCAGGACCACTAAAGTTTAAGATAGGAAGTGAAAATAAGGATATTATAGGTATCTATAGGCAGGCATCTGGATAATTACACTGATTTGAGCTTGAAATCAAGCAAACAACATTACATTCTTCTTCCCTTCCCTTCCCTTCCGTTCCCTTCCGTTCCCTTCCGTTCCCTTCCGTTCCCTTCCGTTCCCTTCCCTTCCCTTCCGTTCCCTTCCTTCCCTTCCGTTCCCTTCCCTTCCCCTTCCCTTCCCTTCCCTTCCCTTCCCTTCCCTTCCCTTTTCCCTTCCCTTCCCCTTCCCTTCCCTTTCCCTTCTTCCTTTTTCCTTTTCCTCTTGTCTCCTCTCATCTAGGCTAGGTAAGCTAAGCTATACTTCTTAGGAGCATTGTACCTTCTAGAGTGAATTCTTTGTTGACTAATAAGCGTATGGTTTATCTGTACTTTCAGGTGGTGGTTTAATTTTGGACATTTGAGAAGGTATGTAAACATACATAGCTGTGGCTCTTTTTGGAGGAGGGAAGGCCAAGGAAATGTTCTGTGCGCTCAGACCAGCAGGTAGAGAGGGCTTGAATTTCATTGTGAGTGCACTTCATCACCTCCTGAGGAAGTTTTTTTTCCTGTACAAAGCTTTTCCTCTTACTTTGGTGAGGTTTATTGGGCTATAGAAATGAAGTCTCAGACAGAGACTCCGTCTAGAAGTAGGTGCAAGCTGCAGTGTGCCTTAGAGACTTACCTTGGATCTCATTTCAGATTTATTACTCAGGGGAAGCTTAAGAGGAGGTGTGGGAGGGTGAGGATGGTTTGATTTGCTTCTTAGCCTTAGCATGCCTGAGGACACCCAGATGTGAAGGCTGTGTGCTAAATGGCACCTCCCAAGTCCTGGAAGATTCATGTCCAAAATATTGCTTATTTAACACAGCTCATTAACAATGATGTTAATATTGTTACAAAAGGTGTATTGTAATCCTAGAAGGAGGTAACAAAGCTGAAGAAGCCAGTGGCCAGACCGTAATTTGTGGGAATGGAATCTTCTAAATGAGCTCAGTAACTTAAGTGGCTTGGGGCCTCTAGAGCTTTCTTGTTTTCAGGAAATCAAGTTTTCATTTCTTACAGCACTATGACCATACCGAGTTTTTGGAAAACTGAGAGTGGAATAGAATTTAACTATAGCAAGGAATTTGCTATTGATATCACATAGTTTTCACCATATAAACTAGAAAAATGTGACTGGATGGGACAAAAAATAAACAATAATCCTTATATTTCATGTAAAAGAACTACTTTACATGTGTCAAATGACTTTGCTACTTGGATAGAGGTAAACTACTACTTAAGAGAAATGGTAGCAGAAACCACAAATCCAGAATAGCAGCCTTGCCATTCTTCCCAGTACAATGCAACATTTGCTGTGCATGGTAGTACTGGAGAGCTTGGCATAGCTTCTGTCTATCTGGAAGAGCATATGTGAGAATGGTGCAGAGTGTGGTGTCAAGCAGTACAATTCATTTCTCTTCAAAGACTTCACATCTCCAATTACTGCTGTGAGTTTCAAATCTCAGAGCTGAAAACATTGCTCACACTGTGCTTGGGTTCATCTCCTCTGAAAGATGAAATGCAATATTCAGGTTCGGGAAATTTCTTGAATTATTTTAAATAGCTTTGAAAACTGAAATAATGAAACTACAGAGGGCTCTGCAGCAGTTGGGTCAAATACAATCTTTTTTATAAAAATCAGCATTTAATTTTCACTAGAAGGATAGATAGTAGAAATAGAAGTGTTTTGTCATGATGAATTAATCTGATCGATTGTCTTCTTGTTCTGCAGCAGAGTTTTCTGACTACTTTGACCAATCATAAAGTCAGCACTTCAAAGAAAGATCTTCAATAATTTTCTCTGACATGCTATTCTAGTGTCATGAGCTTTCCAATTACTTAATACTTGCTAATATTCGGGCTCCATTTTTCTTTCCAAATCTGTATGGTAATAATCCTAGCTCTATGAGTTGCAGTCCAAGCTTAGTCAGAATGTCAAGGCTATTAGTTGAGTTGGTCAAAATGCAGAATTCCCATCTGTGAAGCTTTTATTGCTGCTGCATTTGTCTTTGTTCTGAGCTTGGAACTGTGGGGATTCTGAATGTGCCTCTTTGTAGATAATACAAAATAAAATACAAAATTAATTGTATGTTGTATTGAAACATCTTATTTTTCATCTACAAATCAAATGGTTTCCCCTTCATGTTTTAATGGACATTGTCACGCTCTGTGTCAAAGGGTAATCACTGCATACTACTGAAGAGTGCAATTGTTTTCAATACTGCTGTGTCAGCCTTGGAGCATTTTCCTCTGTACTGAAAGCATATGATTCTAGCATGGGATACACTAGTAAAAGAATGAAATTTCATATTTCTTCAGAACAATGTTTTCTGGGAGAAGGCTCTAATCAGGACTTGTCCCCACCACAGTTAGGATTCAGATTTCTTCAAGAAGCAAAGCAAATTAAAGCTGGTCAGCTAGAGAAATGCTGTCCAGGTTTCTTCATCACAAATAGCAAAGCTGAAGGCACTTCAGAATCAGTTTCTGCACACGTTTTACTATCTGCAGCTCTCAGTCTGTAGCTAATCATAGCACACAACTGTGTGATAGCTCTAACTCCCTTCTCACTTACACTGCTGCCAATTAGAGACAGCTTCACTGAAATCAATGCAGTTACAATTGTGCTGAATGGAGGTCTGGATCCCTAATGCTGGAAGCTAAATTTGCTTCAAGGATGCCATAATATTCTGAGCAATGAATTAGTGAAGAAGGCAGATGGTGGCTTGGAGTGATGAAGGACATGCAGCTCTGATATCACCCAATGCTGAAGGTTACTGGGGGTGATTGAGGTATGCAAGAGTCATCTCACCTGAATTGAAAATTCCATTGCACTGAATTCCTATAATTTATAGATTCTAGAATGTGTATATAAATGTATGATTTTCTCTTCTCAGATATCTTATGTCACATTGAAAGCAGAAAGTATATCCCCTTCTAGTAAATTCCAGTAGGTTAACTATTCTGCTAAGTTTGTCCCTTCGTTGTCTGCCTGCAATAAAACCTATTTGGTTCAGATGGGTGACCGAAGGGATAATAATTTCCAGTTCAACAGCTAACACATTAGTCAGCATTTTATAATCCAAGACGAAATGTGGGTTGTGCAGAATTAATACCACGTATCTCTCATCTTTGCTTTCTGCTATCTAAAAGATACCTACTCAGTGCACTAGCTCAGGAGCTGTATAAATCACCTGTGAAGTGAAAGAATTAGCATCAGTGTTCAAATAGTAATGTATGGTATTAAGCAGTTAAAAATCGCAAAGACAATTATCATTCTGTAGAGGCTTCCTCACTGACCTAATAATACTTCTGTAGTTATGTTCCTATTAGAGGGAGAAAGGAATACTCAAAGTCATTGCTTTGAGGAGAGAAACAAATCTGCCTCCGAACACATTCTATGACTTTCCTTTAGCCACTGATGTCAGTAAGATAAGGATTAGCACTCGTGCTCATTTACACAGAAAATATCTACCTGTGAGGCCAGACTGGTGTGATGTGTTATAAATTCCCTAAGTCCCCTTTTAATTAATGAGGAGTCCAGCATTCATATGGAGATAATTGTGTGTAACACGTTATTTGTATTTCATTAAATTTGATTGAACCATTTTCATTTGAGAACAGGTTCCAAACATCTGCTTTTAGAAAGCATTATTGCTGCTTGTTTGCATAGGGCTAATGGTGCGCCAGATGCTTTGCCAGCAGAAAGGAGCCAGATCCAGGTTCCAAGAAGTTTGCAAACTCAGAGGACCAAGCAGGATAAAGAGGGATGAAAAACAGCAGTGCCATTTATACAGGACTTCCTGTGAACCCATCCAGTCTCTGATTTTTGCAGTGATAGTGAAAAATGTCATTTGTTGAATATGTATTGTCTGTACACAGACTATAAAATGCCAGAAATATCCTTATCCAAATCCAGGTCTTCCTTAAAGGGATACATTTCCTTCACAGCTGACAAGACATCTTCATAAGGTGAAGGCTCAGATCCCTTTGCCAATTGCTTTGTCAATGCAGCATCCATCACAGGTGCTGAAGCAACGTCAGGGCCCGTTACAAGGCTTGGAGGAGCAGCAGGGCCTCTCACAAGTGCAGGGCCTTTCAGGAGTCACTGCATGGTCTTTCACAGGGGTTGTAGGGCCTGCTGAATGTTCATCAGATCCAGAGATCCCTTCTCCACGAGGGTGGTTGAACAGGGCTCGGTAGGCATGGGCTGGGCCCCAGCAATGATGTGCGTCTCTCTGGAATTGCCAGGGTGACATCAGACCTTTTCCAAACGTTTTACTAGTTTTTAAGGATTCTGTAGTTCAGCTTCTAGAACAGTGTAAGCATGTTGTTTGGTCTCTTCCTCTATTGGAGGGAAACGTGCACTTCCAGAGGATAAGTCATCATATCACAGAATTACAGAATCACAGAATCACAGAATTGTAGGGGTTGGAAGAGACCTCTAGAGATCATTGAGACCAACCCCCCTGCCAAAGCAGGTTCCCTACACCAGGTCGCACAGGTAGGCATCCAGGCGAGACTTGAAGGAGACTCCACAACCCCCCTAGGCAGCCTGTTCCAGTGCTCCGTCACCCTCACCATAAAGAAGTTCTTATGCACTTTCGTGCGAAACTTCCTATGCTGCAGCTTATGTCTGTTTCCCCTTGTCCTGTCTCCACATACCACTGAAAAGAGACTGGCCTCACCATTATGGCCGCCACACCTCAGATATTTATAAACCTGGATCAGGTCCCCTCTCAGTCGTCTTTTCTCAAAGCTAAACAGACCCAGTTCACTTAGCCTTTCTTCATAGGGGAGATGCTCCAGGCCCTTCACCATCTCTGTGGCCCTCCGCTGGGCTCTTTCCAAGAGATCCCTGTCTTTTTTGTACTGGGGAGCCCAGAACTGGACACAGTACTCCAGATGAGGCCTTACCAGGGCAGAGTAGAGGAGGAGAATCACCTCCCTCGACCTGCTGGACACGCTCTTTTTAATGCACCCCAGAATGCCATTGGCCTTTTTGGCCACGAGGGCACACTGCTGGCTCATGGCCAACCTGTCGTCCACCAGGACGCCCAGGTCCCTCTCTGCAGAGCTCCTCTCCAGCAGCTCATCCCCCAGCCTGTATTGGTGCATGCAATTATTCCTCCCTAGGTGTAAGATCCTACACTTGCTTTTGTTGAACCTCATCCGGTGTCTTACTGCCCAGCTCTCCAGCCTGTCCAGGTCTCACTAAAAAAAATATCCCAAACTATTTCAGGAGGAACGATGAGTTCAGGATTCTTCTCTTGTCAGTCTAGTGCTTCTCTCTCCATTGTCACAACAGGATCCTGATGCTGGCTCACACTAGAGGCCTAACATTTGCATGACTGCAGTTGGAGGAACCCAGTCCTACCCTGAAGCCTCACCCCATGAGGAATCCTCCTGTTCCTCTAGAAGCCGAAGCAACAAAATGGGCCCAAACTTCAGGAATTTAACCTACTTGGAATACAATAAAGAGGAATATAAAAGTTGGGAGGAGACATGTTCTGTTAGAGATTTATTTTAGCCTCTAACATGATGGGAATTGCTGTGATTCAACAGCCCTGCACAGGTGTAGAGGTTTATTTCCTAAAGAGGGCACAGATGCGGTCTCTGCTGCCAAATGTGCTTGAGATGACTCTGCTCCTCCAAATCAGAAGCTGGAAGGGAGCCTGTGGGGAAACACCAGCAGATCCTTTGTCCTATCACTCCCCACGTGTACCACTGAGACTCTGCTCATTGGTTGGCCATGTGCTCATCATACTGCTACTGCACTCAGCATGGTAAGAGAGGGAAGCTGTGGAGTGGATTTCAGCTTGCATTGTGCTTCCAGCAGTATGGGTTTCAGGAGCATCCTGTTTCTTTATGGGCAGCTGCCTCTGATACATTTAGCATGTGAGATCCTCCTTGAGCACAACATGGAGTTGTGCCTCTGGCACCCACTGGCACCCACACAGAGGAAGCACAGTTCTCATATTACTGCAGCGATTACTATGGTAGAGAATATCTTGCGACAAGAATGTTAAAATAAACATACTTGGGACAAAACAGATAGGAAGGAAATGTGGGAGTACGGCCATAGTACAGCGTGAAAGAGGATTTTGGAAGTAGTATAAAAGAGGCACTCAAGTAAAAAACATATCTGATGCATAGACTAAGAAGGCAGATAGCCACTGCTGTGGGGGCTGAGTCTGAGAAAGGCTCTTCCTAGTGCACCTGTAGTGCTGTGTTGTGAGTGGGCAATGAGATGTACTGCCTGCATGATTGGACTCAGGTGCTGATGGTGTTTTTGCCTAGTGATCAGAAGACAGCAGCCTGGGGGACCTGTTGATATGCTGGCAGCTACAGATATAATTCAGGAGAACCTAGCCAAACTGAAGGAATGGGTTGATAGAAACATCATGAAATTCAGGAAAAAAAAAAAAAAAAAAAGCCAGATCCTGCCCCTGGGATGGAAGAGTTCAAAGTAAAGTTCAGAGGAGGCCCCTGAGATGGTGGGGGCTGCAGCACCTTCCGTGTGAGGAGAGGGCTTGTTCAGCACATCCCCTATGTCAGCTTACCACCTGCAGGCTGCCCATGCTGCACCAGGATAGCTGCCTGAGACTCAGAAGCTTGTGTGGGACTTCAAGGACTGTGATCAGTGTGAACTGCAGGTATCTTCCTATAAAGGACAAGTTCCTAAGCAGAATCATATTCGAAGCAACATGGAATAAGACCAGATGTCGTTAAGGGCAGCTGTTCTTCTGCTTGGAGAGACTTGGAGAGAAAAGAGCATTCGTACTTAAGAAGACTTTGAATTCATCTGTAGCTTTAAGTAAGTGACTAAAGCCACTCTTTTCAGCAAGAAAAAAACATGTGTTTGAGGTATTGTATGTACTTAAGTGGTGTTCACTGCCTGATTCTTTGTAAACATCTCAGCTTTTTTCCCTGTGAAGCTGCAGTGACCTGTTGAGGTTCATTCCTGGTTAACATCATGGTTAGTGAGAGGAAGTCAAACATTTCATATGAAGTCATGCTGATCCTGCATTTCTAAATATGCTGATCACCACATTAGGGAAGCACAGAGACATGACCCAGATGAAGAGCAATCATAAAAATCTGCTGTGACAAATCCATGAACACATCCCAACTGTGGCTGCCTGGAGCTACTCTTGTTCTGTAGATTGTCAAAGGACATGCATCCAGGGCAATACTCTTGTGCACTTGTTTAACTGCTTCCTGTGTTAACCTTTCCATCTGATCATCTTTCTGCTGGGGAGGCAATTTTCCCCTTTGTCATCACTTTCTTTATCCATGTTTGTAGGAAGCCTAAAGAAGGAGACTGGCCTTTAAGTCTATCACTGTGCAAGAAACATATGCACTTTCTTGGGTAAAACATGAAGAACCACAGGAGCTTGAAGTTCAGTTTCCGGAAAAAATCAGCAATATCTTTTTTTTTTTTTTTTTACATGCAAAAGACCACTTTTCTCACATCTTGACTAATACATGCCTTAACAATATATATATACACAGGTATCTGTGAGATAGGAGCAGGAGAGGGTTGGCATATAGTTTTTCAAAGTCTAGTTTTCTGCCAAGGATCAGTAACAGCAATGCTACAGCCTAGAATCAGTGTGTTCCAGGGCTAAAAGAAGAAGCTGCTGCACATATAGGAAGAGAGGCAATGACTGTAAGCTGCACTAGGGGATGTTCAGTTTAGATATTAGGAGAAAATTCTTCTTGGAAAGAGTGGTGAAGCACTGGCACAGGCTGCCCAAGGGGGTGGTGCAGTCACCATCCCTGGAGAGGTCATGAAAAGTGGAGATGTGGCACTGAGGGACATGGTTAGTGGGCATGGTGGGGATGGGCTGACAACTAACTGGACTAGATGATCTTAGTGGCCTTTTTCAACCTTAATGATTCTGTTTTTATGACTCTGTATGCAGAAAACATTTTGGAGTTGAAGCTCAAAACATGGATGCTGTTCAGTGTAGCATCCAGAGGGAGGCTATAGATCTGGTTGACAAAGACGCTTAATTCTCAGGCTGATTTAGCCCTTACTTCAAACACAACATCTAGATATTTCTTATCTCTGTAAGTAATACCTGGAGGTGGTTAGAGTCATGGCTCATTGGAGAAGGTTCAGCAGCTGTGCTTTGCCACTGTGTCATGTCGCAGGAACATAAGCCAGGCCAGGCAGTGCTAAGGGAGAAATTTTCATACTTCACAGTGAAGAATTTTGGTCCTTTCCAAAGTCTTCATCCTGAATGCTTAACATGTGATGGAAATCAATGCTGTAACTTTGGTACAAAATAATGCAAACCCAGTGCATTCTGAAGAGTAGCTATGACAACTGTTAGATTAATAGTGAGCAAAAGCATTTCTCCCATCTTGCTGAATGAGACTATCTAATTATTTTTGTATACCATGTCTCTAACATTACTATTTTTTCTACTTGGATTCTAATATTTTTGGCTTTTTTATGTGTCTGTCTTTGTATTTTGTTTTCAGCAGAGCCCCGTCCACTACATAAATAGTGTTCCAAGATCCTAGGATGAACTAATGATTACTATTTTGGCTGCTGTTACTTGCAATATCATCTCATATATCACCTCTTCTGAAATGAAAATTTGCCAGAATTTCTGTTCAGGGACTATAAAAATATTTTATTTCAGGAGTATCCCTTTGATTCATTTTGTTTTGCCTTTAATATTGCCATTCAATATTAAACACCATGCAGCTTATTTATTATTAAATGCTCTGTACAGTATAACACATTATTACATCACTGTTTTATTACAGTAAATAAGCAAACTGAAATACACCAAAACAACTCACTTGGAAGAAAAAATTTTGAATTACAGTCACAGTGGAGCTCTTGCTTTTGCTTAGATAAAACCTACAGCCATTTTTTCTGTTGAAAGTCTTCATGGGAATGGACATTTTTCATTGAAAAGCCCAACTTCCAGGTGCAGCTTTCAACAGAAAGTAACCTAAAAGCAATTATGAATACTCCGAAACTCCATATGAAATGTTAGAACTCACTGATAAGTACAGAAGCATCCTAGGTTAGAAGAGAGGTGCTACCCACTGCTGAAAAGGTCAAGCCTGCTGCAGAAATAAGAGGCTGTCCTAACAGTGATGGCTTTGTCAAGTCCTGAGATGGGAGATGGTCTTCTTGAGTCACGCAATGAAATGCCAACAAAACATTGTGCACAGTTGTAAAGGATGGATTCATACTCGCATGGGTAGTTTCTCATTTCATAGAATCATAGAATCACAAGGTTGGAAAGGACCAACAAGATCATCTAGTCCAACCGTCCTCCCACTACCATTGCTACCACAAACTACTTCATACTCAGATGGGTAGTTTCTCATTATGATGGCTGCAAATTCTGTGTGTGTATAGGGAGACATTGGTGATCCCAGAAGGTCATGCTCACACACTGAAAAGATGAGGCAGGCCAGTGATATGATGCTGCAGCTCTCATTCATGCCCACTGTTATGCGCTTTGAGTACAGCCACAGCCCATCCCTGTCCCCAGTGGTGCCAGTGCTCGGTGTGGGGTCTGTCTTGGATGCTCCTCAACCTGCTGGGATTCCTGGCTGGTGGGGTGGGACTACAGCCATTCCCAAGGAGCCCCCACCACCCCTGGGGCCCTACAAGGAGCCAGGATCTGCTTACAAGGATTCTGTGGTCAGATCCACTTCCTGGCACGTGCACCTGAAATCCATTTTCTTTGTTCTGCCCTGTCCCTGAGGAAAATTCAAGCCCACTCTGGACTGGCACAGAAATTAAATAAGAAGAGCTATTTGAAAAGATTCCAGTCTGGACTTCAGTAAAATGTAAGGCATCAAGTGGAATAAAGAGTGCTGGAGAAATTGAATGGGACTTCTGCTGGAAGGCAGAGCACGTCTGCCAGCTGGGGCTGGGCTGGGATTTTCTCCCTGTGATGCAGCTCTGCACAGCAGTCCAGGTGCATTACACGGTGTGCTTATGACTCCTCTGAATGGCAGAAGCCAGCAGTTGAAGCAGATGAACCCCCGGTCTTTTTTTTGCACAGCAATTTCCATGAAAGCATGTAATCTGAAAAACAATGCATTATCTCTTTAGGGCTCTCTAGTAAATAAAATCAATTGCTATTCAATGTGTACTTCTTTCTATATTTAGATGACAGGGTATTTTTCTGCAAAATATAAAAGTAGAAATGCTAGCAACTCTATCTTCATTACAATTTCTGCTATAATGGATCTATGATTAAGAGGTTGTTAAATTATTTTAACATTTATTTGTGCTTTCTGTCAGTCCACTCTGGTCTGCACCTTTGGTACATTCTTTTCTACATTAAAGATACTCCCTTACTCCCTTAGATTACCTAATTTACACACACAGACTGAATTATCATCTCTGTTTTGGTCATGTACAATAGCCTTTCTATGGCTACATAAATTGAATTTTATGCCTCTATAAATAACTGCTTGTTTCAGAAGTTTCTTGCTGAAATTCTGAATGAAAATTTTATTTCTTGCCTGAAAATCTATGAAACCCCTCATGTGTAGCTGGCATTTCATCCTTTCATTGGGTATTGCTGACCTTCCATCCTCTGCTTCAGTTGCTGTAACTGCTGCTCTGCTGAATTATTCTGAATTCCCCTTAACACTCAAATGTATGCTTAATATTGAATTCCTGTGTTTTTCTCTCAGACATCTTCACTTATACCCTGTAATGGGGCACCAGGTCAGCCAAGGCTCTCAAGTGAATATGCAGATGCATTTTTCATAAGCTAAGCACCACATAGGACAGCACAGGACTTACCAACTCAAATGACTGGCTGACCTCCGCACATGAAGTTTTCTTTTCACTTTCTTCTGTTTACATGTTTGTCTCTCTCTTCATTGTTCCTCCCTTGACTCTTAAGTTTACCAGATGCTGTGAGCCTAGTGCTGTCTCCTCCCACCTGCAGCCTGGCCAGAGCTAGGCTCTTACCCTGAAAAAACACATGGGATTCTGCTTATGTGCAGGCTGACAGGAAGATTCTCAAAGAACAGTCCTTTGTGTGCGAAGCACCATATAAATACTACAGATTTGCAGTTGAGATTGTAATGATTTAATCATGCTGAATTTCAAATCAGCCTCCAATCTTGCCTACCCATTTTGGCACATTTATGTTCTTGGTCTGGTTCCAGAGATCTTCGAAAATAAGATTTTTGATGGCATATAGGCCATGGTTTAACTATTGGGTTTCTAAATGACATTAAAAGGTGTTAACTGTCTATCTTTTTCTTATCTCAGTGGAACAGAGGAAACATTATCTTTGTGAGATTTGATACATAGAGATAAGCTCCCTAAAAATGTTTCTACACTACCAATATGAAGCATTTATTGTGAACTTGTGTGATGTTAGGAACAGATTTTATATTTTTCTGCTTTGGTAATTTTGGAACAACCCTCTTCAGTTTTCCAATTGCACAACTTTTAGATGCTATAAAATGTATTATAAAGCCAACTGATTCTGACGCCTTTTTCATTCAGCTCTTACAAGTAGAAAGGTTACATTTACATGAAAGTACATTTGCATTTTTCTATTTACAGAATAAATGTAACTATATGTAAAGCAGAAGTAAAAATACCTTGTTGGTTATTTACCTCTTCCATATGTGATATGTAAGGCTTTAAGAGAAGTGCTTTCCAATGGGACTCTTAGCATTAAAGCTCTGTAGAATGCTTGAAGGTAGACATGTAGAAACATGAGCTGGAACATATCTAGCAAAGTAAGAACGAAAAGACTATAGTTTTTCATGTTTTGTTGTTGCCATTGTTCTTTTTTTTTTATTTAATATTATTTACCTTTCTGTCTGCAGGATTCTAGATCTGACCTTTTCATCTCAGCACAGCAAAGCCATGGAATCGGGGTACGAAACATCTCCTGAAGCTAGATGCTAGAAATGTGGAGATGTGGCACTGAGGGACATGGTCACAATGATAGTGATGTGCTGGAGGTTGGACTAAATGATCTTATAGGTCTTTTCCAACCTTAATGACTCTATAATTCTGTAGCTGTTGCTTCTCATTCTTTGTTCTGAGAATTCACAGGTAACTGTTTTTGTTCTTTCTCTTTACCCCAGTACACTGAGGTCCCTTTCTCCAAATGTTTTCATCTCCTTTGGCTGTATTATTCCCTCTTTCTTATTCATATACATAAATGAGTGGTATTTGTTTAATGTGACACATTATATATTAATAATTCCCAGGTGTTCATATTGATTTGGCTACTGCTTGCCACCCCTAGTAGTGTGGCATCCAGCATTCTAAGGTACAGCTGGGCTGACATGGGAATGCCAGCTAACAAAGAGCACATTTGCAAAAGAAGAGTGCGTTGCAACATCTGACTGAAATCTGCAGAGGCCATTAATCCACAGTCATTTTATGCTAAGCTTCTTAGTTCAAAATACACACTAGGACAGATGGAGAAGAAAGGCTGGGAAATAAAAAAGCCTGGGTATTGACTGCGGTGCTGTAGACACAGCCTCCTACCTGGTGATACTGCTGTCTCACTAGATGTATTTTTCAGCTTACTGTTTGTTAAACAGAAATAGAGGCCCTTTTATTTAGCAGCTCATTCCACTGAGCTTCACAAAGCCTAAGGATGCTGTTGATGTCCTGGGCAGCATTTTCTCTGCCTCAGAGAAAATTGCTCTAATGCAAAAGGTTGAGTGCATGCTATTCCAGAGCTCATAATCACTGTCATGCTGGCTCACGCAGACACAGCACTATCACTGAAATGGTCTTGAAAGATTAATAGGTAATGGAGACTACACTCAAATGTGTTAGATACTCCTGCATTATCATTGCAGGCACTTTGGTCAGAATTTTGGTTTCAACAAGTGAGAATGGAATTGAAATTTCCTGTTCTGGGCATTTATACTCCTGCAGGTTTATTTTCCTTTATATTTAATAATTCCCCTTTGTATGTCACCTAGGCACATGAATATTGTGGATTTAGTGCAGTTTTATGAAGGCTTGATTCATTTCTGTGCAACTCAATTTCTTCCCAGCTGCTGTTGTGAGCAAGGCCATGCATTTGTTCACATATTATTCAGCAGATGGTCCCAGCCTGCAGCAGGTAACACCTCCCAGCTGTTGTGTCCTCCAGCACTGCTCCCAGGGATCATTCAGTCTCTTCAGAGGCTATTTGTCATAATGTTCACCCACACAGGAATGAAAAACCTGTCTGACTGCAACAGACACAGTGGTAGATAGCAAAATCTAAAACAAAATCTCTACTATATTCTACAAGCAGTTGCTAGCTGGTACCCTCAGTTATGCTAGTGTGAATTGCAGAAATTGTTGACTTCCATAGCATCTATTTTATTCTTACTCCTATCTGGGGATGGAAGAAAGAATGGTATGTTTGGCACTGGATTTGTAACTTGGAATATGGGGTCCTTTGTTCACCTTGAGCAGGAATAGGTTATCTCATTCCTCCCCTTCTGGTCTAAACTCAGTTTTAACATCTGTGAAATGTGAGAACACAGCTCAGTTTTCCCACTCCTTTTCCAGTATCTTCCTCTTTTCCCAGTTCACTGTAACAGCTAACAATGACCAGGATGGCAGCTGCTCTGCTGCACAATGGTAGCAGCTGAAAAACAAAGTGAAGCCATGACATTTCTCACGTGTTGCTGCCTGGTTTTGCATCATAGTGGGTTGCAGTCACGACCGGTCAGATTCAGAGCAGTGCTTTCCACTCCAGTATCTTCCTCCCAAGATCTAGCATGTGGTCTTATGCATCATTTATAGCTTCAGCAAAACAAGTTTGCCCTTCTGATTTCTAACACTTCTAATGGTCCCCAGGGATAAGTCCCCTGGCATCCCATGTTCAGCAGCTGCCTATTATGACTAACTCAAGTTTGGTATGGCTCTTGCTGGCTTCCTTCGTGCATTACTTTGTTGAGATTGGAGAGTTATGTTATTTCTTATTGGCATGAGTTTACATCTTCAGAACCCCATACGTTGTTTTAGACTAATCCAATTTATTCCTTGCTGACAGGAATATGGGAGGGACTGTCACTTGCCAGTCTCAGTATGAGATGTGATTTCATGCAGTCTCTCATCAAAAATGCAAAGCCAAGCAAAAGTGTTACAGAATGGAGATATTTTAAAGATTGTGGCTGCTGGGAAAGCTTTGCATCATAGCATGAAATCTCCTTCAACATCAGAGTACATGAAAAAAAACAAACTTCCTTGGAAGGGGACTTTCTAGATGACATCTCTTACGTGGTCCAGGGTGTACTTGCTTCTCTTGGATGCCGTTTGCATCATGAAATGGGAAACGAGAATTTGAGGAGGTTCTTCAGACCAGAGCAGAAATAAAATGTAGATACAGATTACTGAACTGTTTTTTTATGGAAGCAAGAAATACTTTCTTATCTGGTACCAAGAAAATAATTCTAAAATTTAGTGTTTTACAAAACAAAACAAAAACAAAACAACAGAGTAAAATGTAGCTTTAGTTTGTGAATTACTTAAATATTTGTCTAGCATTCAAATAAGGTAACATACATTTAAAATACATATTTGCAGTACTTAAGAAGAAATCTATAGGTAACTTTATATTTTCAGTAGCTATCTTTGCCAAATTCCCAAGTATGCTACTCCACTTTTTCTAACACATTGGTCTTGTGGTATGTATTGGTCTCCTGTTAATTACTGTAACATTGTTTTATCCCATCACTAGTTATCTGAAAATCCTATGGGTGTGACATATTACAGGCCTTACCTATAATAAGTAAACACTTGGATTACGCTGTCCACTTCAGTGTCTGGTTAAGTGAGATAGCAGTGTTATTTGTACAGCGTAACGCATTTGTTCTTTTGCTACAACTCTTTTTTCTTTCTTCCCTTTTTTTTTTTTTTTTTTTTGCCATGATAACTCCCAAAGAAGTATTTAATTGATACAGAAAACTTATTAAAACTGCACTTGTGTGAGGAGATGAGAAGGCTGACCTCTTTCACTACATAGAAGACATTCCTCACAACATGTGGGTAGAAGACCTAGAGGCACCTGAAGTATTCCTGCCATGAGGAAGGGCTGATACAACAAACTTTCACATCAAGTGCAAGTTTCACAACGCATAAAACTGGTATAGAAGCAGCATTTTCCCTCTCCTAGCTGGTGGAGCACATTTGTGTGCGGAGGTCTGAGTGGCTGTGTCCCATGTGGTGTTGCTTTTGGTTTGCATCAAGCATGACACTGATTTCATTAAGCAGAGCAAGTGTTTAATGCATCACAACATCTAAAAGCATATACTGGAAAGGAATGCTTTGGATGAAATGCTCTCTCGGATAACAAAATGCCGTTTTCTACCATATGAAGACCACGTTTATTTGACAGTTGTCTCTGTTTCTAGGTAGAGAGAGGATGTTTAGCACTTAGTAACTGTGCAGCCAGCAGTCACCTGAAACTGACAGGGGAAAAGTAGGAGTGCAGGTTGATCTATGTGAACACCTCTGTGTGGGCAATTCTCTGCTTTCTGGGTAATCAGGACACTCGCACTGACATTTCTGAGACTTTCTGAAGGTCTGAACTAAAGATCTGATGTGTACAAGGTGTCTCTCTGCCTTGCACCTGGTTTGCAATGGAGGTGTGGTGGGAGCCAGGTGCTCTCCTACTACAGACACAGAAAGCTCTGCTTCAGCACAGAAGAAACTCTAACATGCAAAACAGATGATCAAATATCTTTAGTAACCTTATATGTATTCCTCACTTATTTATAGTCCAAGGTGCAGAGGTCACTCTGTTGGGCCCTGTTGAACTCTGTGCTGTGTTTTATATAAATTAATTTACACTACACCTACACTGTCTGTCGGCTTGCTTTCTGCCTCTCTCCAGAGCTTTGGCACTCCATTTATCCAAAGTGCCTCCATGCTAACTCATGCCTGGAGTAACACAATTATTCTCTGCAAGAGGAAATCAACACACAAGTAAATAGCAGGAGAGCAGAGTTGGGAAGGCACCTCTCGAGGTCACCTGGTCCAGCAGAACCACCTATATCATCTACGTCCAGATGGGTTTTGAATGGAACTGTATGGAGACTCTACAACTTCTCTGAGTATCCCCTGCCAGTGTTTGATCATCCTCACATAAAACAAAACAAAAGATTTTCTTGTATTTACACCGAATTTTCGAATAAGTCATAAACTATTTTATGACTAGTTTACATTCTGTCCTGCTACTGGGCACTGCTGAGGAGATTCTAATTCAGTCTTCTTTGCACCCCTCCACCGGATGGTTACACAGACTTCTCCAGAATGAACAGTCCCTCACTGCCCACAGCAAGGCGAACATCTCCTTGTTCACCCAGACTCTGAGATCCTTCTCAACCAAGTTGCCTTTCAGTTAGTGGATCCTCATTGCATAGTGGTGCATGGAGCTACTGCTCTCTGATGAAGAACTTTTCACCTCTTTGTTGAATATCATGAGATCCCTGCTAGTCCATTTCTCCAGTCTGTCAAAGTCCTTCTGAATGGCAGCACACTCATCTGATGTATGAAACACTTCTCCCAGTTTCGTATCATCTGCAAACTTGCTGAGGGTGTACTCCCAGCATCATCTAGGTCATTAACAAAGACAAACAACGTTGGTGTTGGCCCCAGTATCAGTCCCTGGGGTATACTGATACTTAGTGGCCTCTAGTTGAACTTCATGCTGCTGATTAGAGTCCAGGAGTCCAGCCAGTTTTCAGTCCATTTCACAGTCCACTTGTGTTGTCCATAATTTATCCATTTGTTGACAAGGATGCTGTGGGAGACAGCACTAAATATCTTGCTATCTAGAACAACAGCCTCTGTTCTCCACTGAGCAAGCTTACTTCTTGTAGAAGGTATACATGGAGGCAATGTTACCTGTTGCTTAGGTGTAGGTCTGCTTGGTGTTCTCTGCAAGTGCTGTGGAATGTGGACAGAGGCAGGTCAGTTGAGAGGGAATTGGTCCCCAGCGGTGTGAATGTTCTCACAGAGACACCAAAATCAGCATAGACTTAGCCTAAGAGTGAGAAGCTCTGAATCTCCATTGGATGTTTCTTGATCTCTCCCTTGGCATTAAGAGATTTATCTGTAAAACAGAGGTACCAGAATTCTGTGGAGCAAGATTCCCTCTTTATGTTCCAGGCTTATGTTTTCACATTTCCTCAACCACTGAAAAGGTAAAAACTGCTTGTGTTTTCCTCTGAATAAAGTTGAAGCTTTTCAAATGTATGTCCCCTACATTCTACATAATAGAGATAAGTAAAAACAGATTCAAATTATCTCTCAAACCTCGGAGGATATCTGAGTTCTCTACGCAAAGTAAGAAGGTGGGCTTTAATTTCCACATTTCTATTCATTTTCTGGGTGCTGTTGGAATAGATAAAAAAGGCTCCCTTCCCTCCTTACTTTTTTCCACTGTGGCATATTGTAAAGACAAAACTGAAATTCAGTTTTGTATAATGAGACAGAACAGGTTTTTGTCTCCTGTATTTTCAGTCAAACTAAGAGCAGAAATTATAAGAATGCTCATGGGACGAGCTATTGTTTTCTGGGATAACAATGACAACAAATAAAGCTAGAAGTGCTTAGGAGGTTTGCAATTTATTTTTTTCTTTTTTCTTTTTGTATTTAAACTCAGCCTAATTATCTTTCTATTTTTATTTATTTATTTATTTAATGCCCAGGTATAGGCAGGATAAATTGTTTTTCACCAAGAATTTCACGTTATGGTAGAAAATGATGCAACGGTTCCTCTTACCTTCCAGCATTTTACACCACTGCAAAACCACATCTAAATTGAAAGAATATCTCAGTTTATGAAAGAGGAAATTTTTGCAACTGCCAATTTTTAATCCACTGGTGCGGGAAGCCAACAAAAGCTGTGCAAAAGAATTCTTCCTGTGTTTACATTTATTGAATTGAGTTCATTCAGCCACCAACATACCAACTACTTCTCTAGAAGTCTGCATGAGAGGAAATCAATTTAATTGTATTAGAACCAGGCTGGATTTGCCATATGAAGAGCTTGGGAACCTGGAGACTAATTTTTCTCTAAACAGTTAATTTCACAACCATTTTTGAGATTCCATTTTGCATGTGGTTTGAGAGAGTATGTTAGAGTTCTTTGGAGCTCAGAGAGCAATTACTTTTGACATGTTGCAGAATGAATAGTGTACCCACTGGAACAGAAAATTATTCTGTTTGGAAGCACACTCGACCCATGATTCATAAAAATACCAATAAGTTGTCATGCGTTATGTGAGGTTTGGAAATTACAGTTATATTGCCCCTACTGTTTAAAGAACGTCTCTTGATTTTAAACTACAAATAAGAATTGTGGATCTTTGAAGCAACAATTTCACTAGCCTTGACAGTAGCCTCAGGAAGGTGCAGTGACAAAGGTCAGAGTCTCTTGACTTTTATTTTTGACCAGGATTTTTGATTCAGAGGATGCTGTCAGTTCACAAACTCCTGTCTGACTCGTGGATACTTCGTGTGCACCAGCAAACCATGGCCTTCCAGCGTTTACAGCTACATCTGCGTGATATTGTATAACGATTGTGACTCTGTTTTGTACATTAAAAGTTTCGAAAATACTTCTCTATAAAATGTAGAAACTACTGCAATTTATGTGTAATTGTTCCCTGAAGTACTGCCAAAGACCACTTAAAAATGGACAAAGTTCTGAAATCTTCTATCCATCTGAATTTATCCCTTATCTTCAACAAATTCAGTGTTGTTTTTTTTTACCCTTTATTCTTTTATTTATGTCTTAAATTATTTATTTATTGATTTATTTATTTTAGTGGGGTTTGGAACTTAGTTTTGAGTTTGCCAAAAATACAGAAATACAGTGCATTCATTCATGGAAAGGACTCATGAAACCAGACCAATATTTCAAAGAAATTATGAAGTTAGAATCTTGGTTGTTTTAACCACCAAAATGGAAAGATTATAACAAAGTACTTGGGAAAAAAAGGTGAAAGAGGATTAAATTGGAAGTACTATTTTGGTAAACCCTGAGTATTTCATGCCACGCGGTTGGGATTGATGGAGTGTGAGACTTACACAAAGAAATCTAAGTAGCTCAGGATCTGACATATGGATTAAGAAAAACATGAGGCTGGATGTGGACACAATAATAAGAAATTTACAGCACTGCGTACAGATAGAGGCAGTCTCAGATAACATAGTGTCGAAAACTTGGCCCTTCCAGGTTCTAGAACCATGTTTGCCTGGGAATTAAACCAACTTGTGCTGCCAGAGGACCTTGTCCTCGTGGTAGGCGTTGTTGGAAGTGAGCAGGAATTTTGAGCAATGTTTTCAGTAAGTAGACACCAAATATTATTCAGCAGAAATTTACAGACGGTACATAGGACACTGACAGGATTTAATCTGCTGCAGATAAGTGCTTGCACTGCCATAATGCTGCAACCACTCTCTAGTTATCTTTCTCTCTGCTGACACACCAATATATTGCCCAGTCACCAGGAATGACAAAATGGATCCCACGTCTTCCTTCTGTAATGGTGCCTCCTCTAACAAATGAGGGGAAGAGGAATGCCTATGGTGCAAAGCTGAGCAGTTCTGACCTCATCCTACAGACAGTGATGGCACACACCAGATTACTGAGACACTGCAGGGCATGTGAGACTCCTATATGCCCTTATGGGGTTCTCAAAAGGATCTGGTTGAAGGTGGGTGCTATTGCTCCTGTATGGTGAACAGAGCTGAGCTGTGAGGGAGAATGAAATAGCAAGTAGTTGTTCTGAAAGTGTATCCCCTTGGCTATCTGATCATCTCTGAAGACCTCAGGGATTGGATTTGAGAAAGCATTGCTTAATTAGCTCATCAGACTCACTGAACCTGGAAGTAATTGGGTTTTAATTCAATTTTCAGAATATGCTTTGCTTTTATGAACCTTATGTGAAGCACTCACTCTGTAAATAAATTATATTTGCCTTCTTTTTTCTTATTCTCCCCATGCTGGTCCCATTTAATACTCACTTGAGTTGCATTTGAGAAGTGAATAATCACAAATGGGAAAGACTAAAGCTCTTTAGTTTAAACAAGCCTTATTCTGGAGCAGCAAATTTAGTTTCATCTCAACAAAACAGCAAGAAAAGCAGTCTGTGGAGGCATTCTTATTAATGAAGGAAAAAGGTTATTGAATCATTACTTTCTGTCTGCCTTAGTATCTACGGACTATCTAAAAATACAAGGTTAACTCAATGATATATCAGTCAGATATCTGCAGCTGGGACTAAGGTGGAATTCAAGGCACCTCTCCAGAGAGCAGTGAAATACTGCGCAGAGATGTCTCTGCTTATGATGGTTGAGAGAGTTTGGTTGTTGAAAGCAAGGCAGAAAAACAAGCATGGCCATGATATGATGAGGCTGCCTAGCAGCAGGGGATTGCTCTCTGCAGTTAGCCTCAGGCCTGGTAAGGGACTGTGCCCATCAGGGAAACTTGTGATGCTGGAGTACGTTCTCTGAGACATCTGTTATTGCCAGCATAACTCTTTCATACCTGTAATTCACCACCATTCTGTTGGATTAGGCATTAGACTTGTCAGCAGAGGGGTGCCCAGACTACACGCTGCTGAATTCTCTCCAGTAGCAGATGGAACCAATGCAGGTATTGAAAGGACATCCATTCTTCTAGCATCAGCCACACAGGAGGGGCTGCTTGCTAGGCTTTAGCTTGAGGGAGTGACTGAAACTGGAGCTGGAATTTCATAGAATCTTACAATTATTAAGATTGGAAAAGACCTCTAAAATCAGCTAGTCCAACCATCAAATCAGTGACCATAGCATTTCTAAAAAAGTATTGAAATCTCTAGGCTACTGGACAAAGCTATGATATTTTGAGAGTTTACTTAATACTGTGTCATGCTATTAAATACCATTGCATGAAGGACAGCCTTGTTTTCAGAGTACTCACCTGAGAAGTCACGGATCTGACAATCCAACGATATTTGTTTGGTTTACACATAAAATGGAAGAGCTTCAAGCATAGATAGAGAAAAATCCACTGTAGAGTTTCTTAGACTCCCTGGGGATTTTTGCAGGCAATGTGCCTGAGCCCAGCACTCACAAATTCAAGGCTAATGCTGCATCCAGCCATCTCCCTATTATTTAATAAATGTATCCCTACATTTATTAAAAATGACCCAAACCAAAGTGCAGTGATTTGTTTCAGGTTAAGAAAAACACCCGATTCAAATCAAATGCATCTTTAAATGATATATTAGTTTTTACAGGATTTTTTCCCCCTCAGTTTCATTCAGTAAATAAAAACATCAGTTGCTCACACAGCCAGTTTCTCCTACAGGATACATACAGGCTGGAAGGCTTGGGAGCAAAAACAGGATATTGCTGCCTTGTTTTCAATTGGTTACGAAATTGGGCAACACTTCTGTTCAGGAAATCTAGTTTCCTCCTGGATTTCAAATGTTGCCTCTCAATATTCTGTACTGTGGATGGATCTCAACTGTTTCTCTTTAGCAAGTGTGTGCCAGAAGAGTTTTATGGAAGATGTACTCTCCATTTTTACATGCTCCAATATATTCAGAATGAGAGCTCAGGATTAAAATGCTCCCATAAAAAAGGACACATATTAAGTTCATGTACCAAGAGCCACATTTAAAGGAAATTAAGATTTCAAGATCAAACACTGGGAAATCTTTAAGCAAAAAAAGAACTCCTTTGTTTCTTGCACTTTCACAAAACTAGCAGGTTCTGCATTGTGTGTCCAGCTACTGGAAGGAGCAGCTTTCACTCCAGGCTTTCCACTAGGACCCAACCTCCATCTGCTGTGGGAGTTTTTTTCAGTCTCAGAACAAAGCAAACCCCTTTTGAACTCTGAGAGTCTTCTCCAGGATAGAAGTGCCCAAAGTTTCAATGCACAACATATTAATACAGGGGAAAAAGTCTCCTTAGTCTCTTTTTAAATGTTGCGTTTCTGTTGGAAGTTTCCAAAGGAAATCAACCTGAGAGAAATACCAAGGATAGAAAGTAAAATTGGATAAAAAAAAATGAACAAAATTATCAGCAACTGAAAATAAGGCCTTATAATAGCAAATCTGAGGATATTTTTAGCTGCATGCATTGCTATCTGTGGAGCCTGTCAAAACAAGAGCCTGTTTCATCTTTCCTGTGTTTCTGATGGTTCATGTGAGATGTTTGTGGACCAATTTTGTAGACCGAAAAATGCAGATTCTTGTGAGATGGCTGAAGCACTGGGCAACATTTCTGTTTAGGAAATGAAAACAGAAAAATGCATCAAGTGCATCTTTGGCGTAAACTTTAGGTAGGCAGTTAAATATTCAGCTGGAATGTATTCAGGATTACAGCCGTCTGTGGAAAACAAGTACAATCAACCTAAAATGCTGAAAGAGACTTTTCATTTCTCTTTTCATATTTTATTCAGAAATATTAAAGCATTTCAGAGAAAATAATTCAAGCTTGTAAAAATCTGTATTGAAAGAAAAGAAAATCACATAACAGCTGTAGCTGAAACAATGCATTTGACGTAGAACACTTCTGAGACAATTAAGCTAAATATTCAGACTGTGTGTGTGCCTCTAGGCAAACACTTAATCATCTGTTTTTTTGTTGTTACTGTAAGGGTAGTTATTTATGGTAATTTGCCAGTGATGAGTGGAAAGCAGTGCTGCTAATCTTCATTTCCTTCCCTGTTCTGCTAGGAATGCTGAAATGCAGATAACACACTCTGGTGTATTAATCTTGTGAAAGGATTTATGGTCACTGTTCTTACTGATGCTAATGGAGATAACGTACATTCACAAATCTTGCAAGCCTTCAGATGGTAGTCTGCTTTCCTGCTGAAGATTTGGTTGGATAATATTGAGAAATTTACAATTATTTGCTACTAACCGGAGGTTCCCTGGATAACCCATGTAATCTGAAGATGCTTTGGTAAGAATAACCAAGTTATGGAGTACGGTAAGTGGTTTCTCTGCATGGTTCAAATTCCACAATAGCAGGCCTATTCCAATGAGAGGTTAACATCCCAACCTGGAAGCCTGGCCTACTCTTTGTGAGGCAGGCACATGGGAAGCAGTGGGGACAAACAGATCTCCCTGGCAGCATGCTAAGCAACTGTCAAGAGATTACGGCAGATCCTTGCCATGAGCTCATCCATATGTAAACTCATGCATACTTTTCCTCCCCTCCTGAAGACGCTCTCAGGAGGAAAGGACTGAACTCTAATTTCAGTAGTGATGTGTCCTGGCCCAGGCCGTACTGCAGCCCACCCCAGGCCTGTGCCATCGTAGCAGTGGCTCTTCCTGCCCTAGCCTGGCCCTGGGTGCACACCCATCACTAACAACCAAACAGCACTGTGTCACTGGCACTGTCTGGGCTGAAACCAGGGCACACAGAGGGCGCAGTGCAGTGCTAACTCACGTTATGGCAAATAATGGTATGCACTGTGATACACTGGCTAAACACAGTCCTGTGAACAGAGAAAAAATATGCCGCTGTGCTTTCCATTCTGATACAGGAAATTGGGAACAGGTATTGCAATTGCTGAAAACATAATCAATTTGTGTTTGTGACTCCATTTTCAGTCTCAATAAATACATTACCTGCAAATTCTCAAAGGTATGTATAGAGTTGCAATCAGATATTCAACTCAAAAATCTGATCTTGTCACTTTACCAGACTTTTATAAGCCCTCTCTTACCTGAGCAAAATACCTCTCTCTTGACAATCACACCTTGTTCATGTCATAGCTTTTGGGCAGTATGTACATTTGTGAAAAATTGTCAAGGATGGAGTACAGGGAAAGTAAAATTTCATCAAAAATCACTGAAGAACACCTCAGACTTCACCACAAATTGCAACCACTGTCATCAAACCAGATTGATGCATTAGTTACTCAAAAATGTGGTCGTATATCCCACTAGTTTTATGGTTTTGTTTTTCTCTTTTTTGATGTTTTAATAAAAATACTAAAAATTACTATTTTTATTACTTATATATTAACTATTGTATATTTTACAAGGGCTCTGAAAGTAATGTCTCCTGTTTTATGATGTTGCCCGTGATGTCCGAGGAGGATGTTGGTAGTACAGCAGTAAAGGTTGTACCTTCCCACCAATATTCCTCACATGTTGTTGCTGTGTGACAGATGGCCACAGAGGTGCAGTCTGACAAAGCAGAGCCTAACATGGTAGTGCACATGGAACAAGGCTGTCATTGAATTCCTACATGTGGAAACAGTGGTACTCATTGGCATTCATTGATGCTTGCTAATGTTTATGGAGACCAAACACTGAATGTGAGCAGAGCGAAATGGTGCATTTCAGCAATGGCAACAGTGACCATGGGTCATCTCCCCTGATGCAAGTTTTGACAAGCGCAGCACGAAGACTTGTGTTCATCACTGGTAAAAATGCATTGCTAGTGGCAGTAACTATGTTGAAAAATTGTGTTTTGTGACTGAGAATTTGCTGTATCAAGTCGTGACATTGTGCTCTTTGTATCTGTTATAGTTTCCATGCAAGTGCAACAGGAGGCATTACTTTCAAAGCAACCTATGTATATGTATATTCCTCTTTACTCAATGCAGCCAAAGCAAGCCAAAAAGTTGGATACCCATTGCTTAGAGCTTCCTGGATTGGGATGGTCCTGAAGCACAGTCTCTGCAGATGCCTGAACCTCTAGTGCATCCAGGAGAACAGGCGTGGACCTTGTACATTGCAAATAGCATGCATGAAGCAGTTGGACTGCTGTGAAACCCACAGCTTTATCTGCTTCTTCTTCAGGCAGATAAGTGGATCAACAAACAGTATCTTCATAGCAATACTTTTTAACATCTGTAAGACTAATTAATTTCTTAACTATATAGTTTTTGATGCTAATTTGCTGTAACAAATAATACTGTGATCCAGTCTTTGGAAAGAAAATAATTCTGCTGAAATTGCAGAGAGCTGAAAAGAATTGTTCTAAGTGTATGTGTTAATTACCATTTCTATTCATTAGTCTTTGAAGAGCCAAGCCTTTGGAGCTTTAAAGTGGCCAGATAGGAACTTTAACAGATGTTGCAAGAAGTTTTCTCATCAGTTTATCCCAAGGCAAAGTTCTTTAGTGCTGCTGCAATGCAGTTTTCTTGGCAAACATAAGGAAATTTTCTTTGAGCAAAATGAGGATTTTTTGGCATAAAGAGTATTCCAGCTGGCAGCTTTCAGAATCTTTACGACATCTGAGGAAGAAAACTGAAATGGGAAAAGAAAGCTGAGGCATCTGACACCATGTATGGCCTTTGCTTATGGGCTTTATTTGGAGGGTAATGGACTTGTCCCCCAGCTCTATGGCACGGTTCATCTATTACTCAGAGTGAACCGATTTTTTAAGGCCAGATGGGGATAAGGACAGTTCTATACTTTTACAGCAGTCCACCTGCATATATCTATCTTTCCACTGGGCAAAACACTACCGTGGGATACAGAAAAGCAATCATGCACTGAACTGCGATTCATATTTTTGTGTAGTTGTGTAGTTCTGCAATCACCGTTGCATACGGTTTTTTCCTCAAGATGCAAAGTGTGGCCAGTGCATGAATGTGAGCCACAGACAGCTTTGGAGTGGAATTTATTTCAAGAGAAGCTAACAGCCTGAGAGGTGGCCAGACCTAGCACTTATCATGTGAGCACCATCCCTTCAGAGCCAAAAATAGGCACTTTCAGAGGCTAATTCACCCTCAGTTGTAGAGCACTGCGCCTGCACTTTCTGCTAACTCCCAAGGGAACATCACCAACTGTCTGAGTCTAACACCTAATAGCAATGGCTGAAGTTTGGTCCACTGTGCCTCTGTTCTAGGGGTTAAACTGAAATATCAGTCTCATATTGTATCTGTTTCTTTGTAGATATTTTTGCACAGATGAATCTGTTTTTCTCTCTTATTCCTCCCACAACTAGGCACAAGCTGTTTTGACTGGTTGGAGGCTGGAGCCAAACAACTGATGGTGGCAATCAATAAGGATTATTGCTGAGGGTGCAGTCGTAAAACTGCATCACTAGAAAGAAAAAGTAGAGGCTGTAGACATTAAAATTCATGTTTATGGAATGTTTGCCAAAAAATAATTTATTAGACAAGTAACACTGGTCCAATTTTCCTGATAATTCTTTGTTTATATCATCCAGCATTCTTTCACTTATGGTGGTGATATATCACTTATTACTTTAGGACTATGCCAGCAAATAAGAAGACCATTTTAAGTACTAACAGGACCTCTGGGACACAAAACGCTGTCTAAATACTTTGAATTCACTCTGTTTTAGAAACATAAAATAAATCACAAACTAATCAGATTCCTCATTGAAAAGTTGCCTGCAAACCATACGTATTTTTGAATCCAGTTTCTCAACAACCTGCTCCTTATTAGAACAACCTTTTACAGTGATTCTTTTCTAATCTTAGAAATGCAGCAACAAATTGAGCACAGTAATTTTATTCCTAACGTGCATTAAAAGAATTCTATGAATGTTAAAATTATAAGCATACATTTTCAAGCACGTGTTTTATTACTCGTGCACATCTGAAATAGGCAAAGTGAAACAGGTAGAGAACATTAATAAGAGAAGAAAGAACCCTCAGTATCATTCAAGCATCTGGAGAACCAATTATTCTTTCAACCGATGATGTCATCCTCCTAGTGCAAAGCGTTGAGGGGGGCTGAGGGATAAAGTAAATAATTCATTTCATAATCTTTATAATTTTTCAATGGTCTGATTTGTCAGATTTGTAATTGCTTTTACTGTACATGTGCCTAAAACAGATGCAAAGACATTTTAGGAAAGAAAACCAGCATACACTCTTGGTATGTCATGGATCTTGGATGGAAACATTTGAGTAGCTGCCTGTTCTCCATTGGATTGACCTGGGTAGTACACTCCTGGCTGCTCTGGCAGGCTCCATATGTGAGTGTGCAACTTTGCTTGTGGTCCAATTCTGTACAGTTCTGACCCAATGGGCAATTCTGCCCTACCTGTTGTCTGCACCACCATACATTACCATGCAAAAAAGATAATACAGCTATCCAGCAAAAGCCCCGAGACTCAGTGGAAACAATATGAAGGCTATAAATGTGAAAGGACTACCATTTACAGCATGTAAAAACTATACAAATGGGAGAACAGAGCACTCATAAAATGTGACAGTTCAAGAGTAAATGGAAAATAAGAGGGTGGAAGAAGAATTGAAGTATGTCTTGCAAATCAGAACAGAAAATTACTTAAGTAGCTCAAAAGCAGGAATCCAGCAAGGAAACTGATATTACCACTTGATGAACAAAGTCTAAAAGGGACACTCAGACATGATGAAGCTAGAATAGAGAAGTACAGTGAATTCTTTGCATCAGTCTTCACCATAGGGAGAATCTTTGACAAATAGCTCAGAAGACCTACACTGAGTTGAGATGAAGATAGGGAACATTAGCCTAAGCAGGCAAGGTAGATAACAATGAGTCAGGAGAAGTGAATGATGTTGATCTGAGAATGCTGAATAGTTCCCAATTAAATTAGGGGGTAACAGGCCAGACTTTGTGAGTTGTTACAGTCACTGGTCTTCTGGATATCCAGTGAAGATCTCCACAACATGGCCCTGAAAGGGGAACTAACAGTGACTGTGACTTCCACCCCCAGCAAGAAGGCAAATTAGATACAGAAGAGCTTCTGTTATTCTGTGTCTCTTGAGCTGGTGGTGCTCTGGGCAGGTGGTAGGAAACATGTGGATAAAGAGGGTACTCATACTTCATAGAAGCATTGAATCACGGAATGTCTTGGGTTGGAAAAGACCTGAAAGATCATCCAGTTCCAACACCTTTGCCATGGGCAGGATTGCCTCCTAGCAGCTGAAGCTGCCCAGAGCCCCAGTCAACCTGGCCTTGAACACCTCCAGGGATGGGGCATCCACAACCTCTCTGGGCAGCCTGTGCCATTGCCTCACCACCCTCTGAGTAAAAAACTTTCCCCTAACATCTAATCTAAATTTCCCCTCTTTTAGTTCTGGAAGGCTACAATGAAGTCCTCCCAGAGGTTTCTCTTTTCCAAGCTAAACAAGACCAACTCCTTCAGTCTTTGTTCATAGGACAGGCGCTCCAGCCCTCTGATTATCTTCATGGCCCTTCTCAGGAAATACTCTAACAGCTCCACATCCTTCTTGTACTGGGGGCCCAAGGCCTGGATGCAGTACTCCAGATGATGCCTCACGAGGGCAGAGTGGAAGAGACAACCCCCTCCCTCTCCCTGCTGGCCACTCCTCTCTTGATGCAGTCCAGGACACTGTTGACCTTATGGGCTTCAAGAGCAAACTGCTGGCTCATTCTCAGTTTTTTATTCATCAGGACCCTTAAGTCCTTCTCTGCAGGGCTGCTCTCAATGAGTTCTTCTCATTGTAATGGTATCTGGGATTGCCCTGATGCAAGTGCAACACCTTGGACTTGGTCTTGTTGAACCTCATTAGGTTCTCACGTGTCCACTTTCTGAGCCTGTCCAGGTCCCTCTAGATGGCTCATCTGTCCCCTCTGTTCAGTTTGCTGCACCACTCAGGTTGATGCCATCAGCAAACTCGCTGAGAGTGCATTTGATCCTACTGGATTCAAATAGGAATTCAGCGGATGCATAGATAACAGCACCAGAACAAGTACCACATTAGGTATTGATATCAGATGATGGGGAAGTATTATGGAAAAAGACCACAGAAAGAGGCCCATATTCTGTTTTCTTGAAATAACATCTTCTATTGTCGTTGCTGTGGCTAGGTAAGATACTGTTCTTATCTATGTCGCTCTATGAAATACAAGTATATTAATTTATTAAGATTTATTCTCATTATAAAATCCTTAGCAGTATTTTCATCCCTTCAAAAAGTCAGAGTTCTGAAATAGTGCTTGTTTAAAATATATCAGTTTCTAATCTCACCCAGGAGCTGAGAGTTGTGTGGAGAAGAGTTTATTTTTAAATAAAAGGAGGCATGTCACCCACATGTAAATTAGACAAGCAAAAAACGAGAAACCTGGGGCAAATTTAACTATTTCTTAAATATGTGTCTAAGATCTGAAGCCCACAATAAAACTGGCAATTTGGATTGCATCCAGGAGTTGTAAAATGTCATCTGTGATTACAGCTGTCATGCAGCTGATGGAACTCTTCCAGGCGTGATTTTTCTTCACCTGCACAAGTTTCACAAAGCTGACTTAACGCCTACCTCCCATGAACTGACCTGCTAGGTGTTTCAAATTCTGTGGTTGGTACTTGTTTCTACTGTTAAGTAGGGACACTCAAAAATTATGCCTTGAAATATGTTTTGAAGCTAAACTTGTTCATTTTTTCTTTTTCATTTTTCGTTCCCACAAGACTTCTCCCATTGCAGCTGTTTCCAGATTTCTACTGAAAGGGAGATTGATGTTTGGACTACCTGCTGAATGGTGTCATGATGTAATGCTGTTGAGAAACAGATGTTATTTGCACAGACATGTACTTTTAGTGCTGTATGTGTGGTATTACTGTATGCATTACTGTATACACATATTTCCCAATCTTCCCTTCCCAGCCTTGACTGTCAGTCAACTCTGCTGGATACCTCTAACTATTGCAATTAAAAGATGTTCATATAGGGAAAAATCCAGGCAATAGTGGCTTGATCTGAGTTCTTCCACTGTGTCTGCATATGTATTTCTGTGTGTAAGACTACTTACTGCTACTCATCTGCATTTTTTAGCCAAAATGAGGTAACGTGGATTCACAGGTGATAAAAATGTGCCTCTATACATACACGTTTTAGTTATACAATAACTGTTTTCTGTTTTTTTTCTTTTATACCTTGATCTGAATCTTGTTAAATTGCTATTAGAGAGCACGACATGGCAAATATAATCCTTACAGCTGTGTGTCCTAGATGCTTTTATGATGAAGGAAGAATAGGAATATGAAATAAAGGCATTCTGTTAAAATAAGCTGCTTAAATCCATACAGTACTGGGAGAGCTGACAAAAATCTCTGGAAGCAGAAAACCAGCAGGGACTTAGAAAAGGATACAATATATTTGTTCTCATAGGAGACATCCTTCTTGACCAGAAGACTCCTAAGAACCTGACAGGACAGAAAGCTGTGCTTGACAGCTCCTACTTCGGAGATCAAGACAGTTAAAGTAGGTTTTCTAGGTTAGAAGGTATAGGAAAAGCATTAAAGCTGAGCTTGCTTATCTTCACTGCAACAGAAGACATATGTAAAATCAAACTACTAGCACTGGCATACGGACATTTTAGAGGAATTTAAAGTATCTTGGGAAAAAAACAAAACAACCCTACCTTTAAATTATGTTCAGAAGCATTTACTCTACTCTTGATGAAAAGGATGGAGTTCACTGTCTTTGGAAGAGAAACTGTAATGAAGGACCTTGTAGGACAATGTTTTCAATTTTACAAGGGTTTGCTGATTCTAGCAGGCTCCAACAGGAGTTCCAGAAATGCTGACAGAAGACTTCTGCACCTTGCATGGCCCTGTATGGTCCCTGAGCAACTACGGGTCAGAGACCATACCAAGTGTTCAGAACCTCTCCCTAAATATGTGGGGACAGTCTCTACACCTTTGGGCTGCTGAAATGCTTGTGCAAATGTGTAGAGCTGATCCTTCCAGGCACTGTACACCATGGAAGGAATCAGCAATGAATTTAAGCACAGAACTGATTCTCTTGGCAAAATTATTCAAGTATTTAAAGCCACAATCAGATCCGTTTCTGGCCTAAGCCGATGTATACAGAACAAATCAGTTTGTCGTTTGGGCACTCAACAGAGGATCAGGTCCCAGGGTCACAGGACCGTTTTTTTCTGATCATTCATTACAGTCTTGCTGGAGGAGAAGTTATCCTGTGCTATCCTGCACCTCATTCCTCATCCTTCTCCACATTCCTGGTCAGGAGTCGTAGAATCACAGAATCACTTAGATGGGAAAAATCCTTCAAGATTACCAAGTCCCACCATCGACCTGAAGTATCAAGTCCCATCACCAAACCATTCCATTAGTTGCACCTCCACATGTCTCTGAAATCCCTCCAGGGATGGGAATTCCACCACTTTGCTGAGCAGCAGTTCCAATGCTTGACTTCCCTATTTATGAAGAAATTCTTCTTAATGTCTAATCTAAACTTCCTATGCTACAACTCAAGGACACCCTCCTCAATGCAACCTCCTTTCAGGTAGTTGTGGAGAGTGATGAGGTCTTCCCTCAGCCTGCTCTTCTGCAGTCATTCCTTGTATTCTAGTCCCTTCCCCAACTTTGTTGTTCTTCTCTCCATATTCTTGAGTAACTCAATACCCTTCCTGCAGTGAGTCATCTCTGCAAGTTATTTTCTGAACAGCTTTCATCTGGTCCCTTTCTAGCACCAACAGTAGTATCAGTTCTCATTGATAAGTTCTCTACCTACCTGCTGGGACATTTTCCCCTCATCACAGAAGTGCTAATGCACCTTACCTCGAATAATGTCCTCTGTGGGAACAGCCTGCCCTCAGTAACAGGTTGGTAACAAGCTGGGGCAGGATCAGCCCCACCATCTGCCCTGACATCTCCAGGGGCAGTTGCTGGATGCTGCCTAAACAGGCCTCTCACCTTCCCCAGCCTCCTCCATCCAAGGAAGTAATCATCACATCCCTCCCAGTGCTGTGTCAGGCTCCCAGATGCCTGACATCCCACCCAAACTCCTTTCAATCTGCTGTCCTTAAATTTTAATAAAGGTAACAACAGCCTTTTGCCTCAGGCCATCTCTGTAAGTCAAGAAAGAGTGCTCTGATATTGTAAATAGTGTTGTAGATTGCCTCCATTATCTCTCAGGTTTGGTCAGTTTATTTGTTTCAGTTTTTTTCTGCGGCTACCAGATAGTACCAGGTGAGAGATACCAGATCAAATCAGTCTGACCAAAGATCTGAGCCAATATGGCACAGCTGGAACAAGTTCTCTTTTTTGCAGCACAGCAACAGCAAGTTAGCTTTTGAGCCAGCTTGTGACTTTCAAGCCATCCCTTGTGACTATCACAGATATTAAACTCATGAGATGTTGCTTGGTAACACTCAAAGTCCTGTGCATGTCCTGCAGACTGCACTGCATTTAATCAGAAGTAACAAATACTATATAAATACACCAAATTTAGGGACATCTGCTATTGAATTTAGAAAGTAAGTATAGGAGTATAGCTCATTAATCTGAAATTCTCTAAATATTAAATAGGAATTGCTGAAAATAGCATTTGCCATATGAGCTGTAAAAGTGGCAAAAAATATGATTCACTGGCCATTGATAAATCAAAGAAATTAAACCTATGGAGTAAAACCAAGACAGGGTGAAAGCAGTTTGTCAAAATAAAATGAACCAGTATCCAAATTAACTCAGGCGAGATCCAGAGTTGTGCTCCAGCCCCAGATAAAACCATTCCTCTGCACACAAACCTCCTGCTGTGGGGCTGAGCAACAACTCATGGTAGCAATGCTGTCTTTGCTGGGAAGGGCTTTCAAGGCACACATCAGCAGAAAAGATGTGAAGTTCAAAGCCAACAATAATAAAACAATTAGAAACAGACATCTCCTACCCGAAGACTCCACCAAGAACAGCAAGAGTTTTTATTAGTACCGTAATCCCTGCAGTGGCACGGGGAGCTCTGAGACAAGTAAAGGAAGAAACACAATAGTTGGCACAAATTAAAATAACAACATGCTAACAGACAGTATGTTATCTGTGCATAGTGGGAAGCAAGAAGCAGAGGAAGGATAACGCAGCACTATATAAATATAATGATTCAGACTTTAAAACCCAGAAAAATGGGCTTTGGTTTATCTTACTTATTTTTATATTGTTCTGCCCCCAGACTGGAACATTTCATGGTCTTTAACGCATTTATGAGCATGAAGCCTTCCTGATAAAGGGATTATTCCTGTTTTACATGCGGGGAAATGGGATCTTACACAGGTATCTGCAAGGAGGCAGGGAGTTGAATCTGCTGTTGTCAGTGTGGGGCCAGTCTTGGACCACACTTCCTTTCTTCACCGTAGTTTTTCTCTAATCTCATATCATCACACAGTATATATGTTCTGGTAGATAAAATACATCTAGAAAGCTGTCCTAATCCATTAGAAAATCATGTTGCCCAGATTTTTCCTGCAGCTGTTGGAGGAAACAACCCATAGTTATTGTGAAAACACTAATCACAAAAGTGTTCAACACTACTTTTAATGTTAACACAAAACAATGCAGAGGCTGTGCTGCTGGACCGTGTTCTTTGGTCTTACCTCTTTCTGTGCTATTTTTCTGTACTATTCGAGTTTATTTCTTCAGAAATACAGCATTGTCACTACAACTGTTGATGGACAGGGTTACCTGCCCTCTCCTCTCCTGTGCTCATCAGCCTCAGAGGCACTCTGCCAGAAGAGGAAAAAAGAGGGGTGGGAGGACCACGCTGCCCTTTACATAACATAGCATAATGTCTTAATTTCACCTGAGAAAACATAAATCTCCCCAGAGCTGGTGTTCAGCATGAGCAGAGTTTTTAGTCTGGGGGGTGGTGTGGTAGTGGTTGCCTTGGGGTAAAATCAACCTCCCCCTCTTGAATTGCTCAAATTTGGCAGCCCCTAAGAACACAAGCTAAGTAAGTTTGTAACTATGCCTTATTAAATGCAAGTTATAGAGAAAAAAAATAAAGTTTAAAAAAGCGGATAGGAGTGGTGATGAATTCCAGACATAGTCCTGCAGGTGGTTAACAGGAACCTTCCGAGGAGTCGCACTCACAAAGGTACCCAAGGGATGGTCTCTGCAGTTGTATCTGCTTGCAGTAATTTCTCCAGCAATTCTCATAGGTTGTGAAATAAATACAGGTTCCAATAATATAGATGGTGTGTGTATTTAATGATGACTGTGTTCAGAAAGTTTTCACTGTGTCAAGAGGGCCATAAGGTGAAGAAAGAAAGGGAAATGGAACCTGAAGGATATTATGCAGCTATGAGGCTACATTTAGGTTGATTAAATGGATGAAAAGAGAGAAAAATCAATGCAGGTCCTCCACTTTGGGATATGACCGTGAATGTATTGCTCTTAAATCATCAAAAAAAATGTGCCAAGCAAATGCCCAGATGGATATTTCCATTTTTCACTGACTATCCTAAAAAAGAAGGTCATCCAATGAACTCAATTGTTTTTTTCCAGGGACTGAAGTCCAAGGAAATCAGCCTCTTGTAACTTCAAAGTTCATGGTTTTAGCTCTGGCAGGAAGTCCTCCATTCATTTCCAGGGTTACCTGAGATGCAGGTTTTGGCAAAGGGGTTGGATGATTTATCTGCCCCTCTGTGAGAAAGGAGCCTATAAAAGTGATAGTGAGTGTGGGACACTGTGAGTTAAGAATGTGTAGATAACTAGCCAACATTATCCCCTTATGACCCACGTGTTTATACTAAAGTCTGATCTCCTAAAGGTTACCACTGTTAAGAGGGAAAAAGTGATCTTATTATGAGGTTTTAATGCTGATCCATTCTGTTTACTTCTTGAGCACAATGAAACTCTGAACATAGAAGGAATCCAATAGTGAGTAGCCTTTTTTGAGTTTCAGTTCCCTGCTAATCAACTCTCAGCCTTGAAGATCTTCCCTTCAGCTTGTTCTGGGATCTATAGCATTCCACTTTCCTTTCTCATTGACGGAAGCCTTCGGGAAGAATAGCTAGTGACATTTCTTCACTACTATGCCATTTTGTTTTAGAGCGTTGCACTAGAGTAGCCACAGTTATTTCAGCTACAAGAGTTCATAATGGAGCATAACTGTTCCTTGGCAGTATCACCAGCCAGTGTCAGCAGTTTATACCCCATCCATAACAATGATTCACTGGAAATTACTGAAATAACTGTAATGAGTTAGCCATAAACTTTGTCATTAGACAAGATGGATGTACAAGGACACTAACCCCAGAAGAATCACCTTAACGACTGCAGAAGTCAATCACTCCAATATAAATGACAGCAATATCTGATCAAGCAAAAACAGTGAAATACTTTGGAAGTCTCCTCAAGATGAGCCTGGTTCCAAACCCTGCTGCCCACAGGCTTCTCAACAGATTTCAACTGGGATGGAATGTTACAGTTTTTACTCTTTTAAACATATCTTCATTGTTCCTTAGTTATTTTGCCAGTGATGCTTATTTGTCTTCTAATTTCTCCCCCATCTCTTATTACATGATCTTACATTGTGTTATTACAGAATTTCTCCAGAGTGTTGAGCTTATGATAGAAAATAAAATGGAGGCATTAGCCTTTATCCCTATGCCCTCTATTTTTCATCAAGGATAAATTAAATTCTGTTAAAAAAAAAAAAAGCATTTTTTCACTGTTGTTTTCAGATGCTCGTTCAATATTTTCAACTGGAGAAACATTTATTCAAGAGAAATCAAAACCTATTTGTGCGTTTTGGGATTTTTAATGAATTCCCTGAGGAAGCCGCCCTGAATTGCAGTGCCCAGCCACTGTGTGGGCAGAGCAGCAGGTCTGGCCAGGAGAATATTACTGTGAGACATTGCTGGGACTGACAAAATGCTGTGTGGTTCCTGGAAAGCCACTGTGGGCCACCTGGGGCTCTAACTCTTTGTTTCAGCTGTAACCAATGAAATGTAAAGGCAAGGTAGTCCTTGTAACTCAGGTCTGATTTACTCATTTGATGCTAAACTGCTCTGACAGTCAGTGTAATGTAGAGCAGAGGGGGTCAGAATGAAGGTCGTGCTGGTTCACGGGGCTGTGTGACAAGGCTTGCTGGGACCCAGCAGCAACACAGGATCAGACATGAGCTGCTGAAGCATCACTGTGACACACGTCTACCAAAGGCATCTACATCTCCGTGCTGACTGCTAGGTCAGCGATGTTCACATACTTCTGGAAATCTAAAAGCAGGTCATGCCAGAGGCAAGTTTCATCCTGCAACAGAGTGTCAAAAAAAGCCTTGGATTTGCAATAGACAAAGACAGAGCTGTTGACTGGAAAAGCCTGTACTGTGCAGAGCTCCCCCAAGTCTCTGGAGCAAGCCCTTTGCCAGGCTCCCACCAAAGCTGCTTGCACATCTGGCTCTTGGGAGCATGGCCTTCCCCTGCCCACATTTAAGAAGAGAGGAGCTGACTCTGGAGGCTGTTCTTGGACCAGCACCAGAGATACTCCTGGAGAAATGGTGAATAAAGCAATAACACAGGTGAGGAGAATGGAGGCAGGAAAAAAGCATCTGGGAGAGGATGCAGGAAGAGCACCTGTTTGTGTGAACATTTGTTCATGTGAATAGAAAATGGTTTAGATCAGGGATGTCCAACCTTGGCCTGTAGACAGCATGTTGCCTGGCCCAGCTCATCCTGCCTCTGCTCCCATCATGGCAGCAGTGCAGCTGAGCCCTGGGTGCATACCTATTGCTCACAGCAACCAAAACCTCTTGCCAAGACATTTCCTCTTCACTCAGTGTGGCCCATGCAAGCCAAAAGGTCGGACTCCTATGGTTTAGAGAAAATGGCAGAAAGATGAGAGGGGACTGGAAGGACAGAAAGTGCAAATCTACTGCACTACTGCAGGAAGTGATGGGGAGCTGAGGAAGGACACGGACAAGCCAAATATCTTTGTTATGCAAGATAGCAAAGAAAGCCTGGCTACACTTTTCCCAGAAAACTGAACAAGCCAGGGAACATCTCTTAGCACTACAACATCACTGTTTTGTTTACACTATCCCTGGCTATTTACTGGACATTATTTCCAGATGGCAACAATTTTAGAGGCTAAGAGATCTCCTATAGGCCACTTTGCCAGATGGCCTTGCCTCTAGGGGGCAGTCCCAGGAATATTTTCTTGACCAGTAGAGATGCTGCCCTTTTGGACATGATTTGTAGATCAGTGCCATCTCAGCTGTCTCAAGAGGTTCTGGGCAGATGTGTTGTACTGCTTCACTAAGCCGGACAACGTAGAGAGTGTTTTCATGGCTCATGTGACATGGGTTGGGTTGATCTTTGTAACATGAAGTATGGTCTCATGGGCCAGGTAATGAAGCACTATTCAGAGCATGCATGGCAGGCCTGGCCCTTTCTGCCTTGGCACAGAGTTCTGCTTGGTGCATGCACAGTACACACAGCATCAAAACCATGTCCCACTGGCTCAGGGATTTGTCCAGAAAGCAAGACGTGTCCAAAGAGCTTGGGTCTCACAGTGGAACTGTCTTGAATAAATTGAAGAAGTCAAATCAGAAAACAGAGGTACAAAGGCTGCAGGATGATGGATGAGATAATGAAAGCACAACATAACAGTGTGCTCAGAGAGATAAGGAAGGCCTCAGAAGATCCCAGAGTCGTTGAAGCACATGCAGAAGAGCCACTGCTTATGCTTAAGGCTCACTGTTGGGAGAAGAGGAATGCAAAGCTCACCAACGGCTCTGAAGGTGGCCAGCCTCAATAACACAATACTGACAAACCTAGTATCCTAAAAGATCCAGGAAAAAGAGCTCATAGAGGCTTTGGGGGGACAGATTCAGAAAAACTTACAGATGCAGGGATGGGAGAAGGCAAGGTATTCACTGTATGTGCTTTGTAGGAAAAATAAGAATCATCAGAGGAATTCTGAGAAACAATGAAAAGAAAAATAATTTGTCTGATGACTTTGAATCTTTTCACAATAATGCCTGAAAAATGCACTGCTATCTGAAATAGCAGTGTGCTACAGCAGAAACTATTCTATCGCTACTGTAGCAGATAATCATTAATTTGTCCTTCCTTCCCTTCCTTCCTTCTCTCCTTCCTGTCTTCCTTCCTTCCTTCCTTCCCTGCAAACATGTGCAAACTGGGACACTGCAGGTCCAAAGTAAGCAGATGGCTTGCAGACAGAAGGAGATGCTCAAGCTGCCTGGCCCAAAGACATCAATATGCATCTATTCAGACCAGAGTCTACTTTGGGCTTGGCCCCTTCCTTGGCACAATCCCAAGTGCCTCCTGTGTCTCTGCCAAACTGTGGGCTGAGTCTCCTTTTTTTGACAGAACTGGCACATGTTGTTCTTCATATACAGTCTGTTTTTTTTGTTTTTGTTTTTAAAGTAATTTTTACAGCAAATAGCTGGAGGAAACAACATTATATTGCGTAACAAGAAGCAGTGAAATGAAGGTGAGAAATGAAGTGTTACAAACTAAATTAATCACTAAAAAAGAGGTTTGAGAGCTGGTTATCTCATACTTTTGTGCTACTTTTAAAACTCCTACTATTGCACTGTCAGGTCCTGGCATAGCATCATGTCTGGAATTCCAGCCTTTGCTGCTGACTACAAAATAAGCACTCACTTTGGAATGTTTTTCTCATTTTGTAAAACATCTTTGCCTAAAGAAAATCAACAAACAAGTGACCCAGACAGTCAGGTTCACTCACTCAACAGAGCTGCACTGCTGGGATGCCAAGGCCTGACGTGGCTGTGCTGCTTCCCACATGCACTCAAATACTGCATAATTGGAGTGGGAACAAACCTGCCTCCATTCACGAGCGTGGTGTGCAGGTGAAGGCTCCTCTCTAAAAAAGGCAGCTGCTGTACTACCAGGTTGAAATGAGCAGCAGCCACTCACCCATGATGCCCAAATTTCCAGCATTAATCTCTCTGGCACCCCTCCATACATAAACATCCATACTGCATTTTTTTTAACGCGTGCCATCAGCTGCTCTTCAGGCGGTAGCACCTCAGCCATTAGTCTGCACTTTTCCCACTGCTCACATGCCCTTCAGGTGCCTCCTCACAACTGCAGCTTTTTCTATTCATCAAAGAAGCAGAGAGGTCATGCTGTGAGCCCAGGGGTTGTGCCTCTGCTTTGCACATGGAACATGCCCATGTCTTACACTGAGCTCTGGGTGTCTCAGAAAAGACAGACCCAAGTTTCCTACTCTTGGCCATCATGGTTTTCTGCCAGTCTTGAAACCAAAAGCGTCTACAATGAATGCAAGAAAGGGCAAAATAGAAGATTTTCCCCTTATCCTGTTCTTTCCTATAGACCTTGTTCTACCAAAGCAGTTCTGGCATAATGAAAGGTTGCCGTGTAGATGCGTGGATCAGTGGATGAATGGAGAGCAGGACAAAGATCAATCAAGAAAGATTACTTACCAAATATTTACAGGCTGGAAATGTAAGTATAAAAGAAAGATGAGAAAATAACTGTCTTTCTAGAACCATCATTTTATTTAGGCACCACATGACATACAGCAATACTTTCTGAGAATGGAGATGGCCAGTCCAGTCCCAGCAGCTCAAGCATGGCTCCCTGGTGGTCCCACTGAAATATGTCCATTTCCAGCAGCTGTGCTACTGGTGGCAGCCAGCACAAACAGAGCAAGACTGAACAAACACAACAGAGCGTTTTAGTTTACATGAGTTGGTTAATACAGACAAAAGAGGTGTTGTTGGCTTGAATCTGAATTATACCCAAAATACAAAATGTTATTAAATCAAAACAGTTTCAACCATTTGACACATCTGTACAACGACACATCAGCCTTGTTTACATTAGAATGTGTAAGTCATGAATTTCATTCTTACATTCCCCTTACCTCTCACTTTCTTCTTTTTATTTCTATTGCTGTTCAGTAATTGCTAAAACCCCCCATAAAGCCTAAGAAAGCTGACACAGATACTTGGGTTTCCAGGAAGTGAGCATACCTTCTGGTCATTCTCCCACAGCAGAAAGAATGTGCACTCCCTGTCTCCTCTGTTTTGTGGCTCCCAGCTTTGAATAACCACCACAGGTTTACTTGTGGCTGCAGGGAACACCCTTCTTTCTAGCAGTTGTGTGAATAATTTAATTGGTAGTACTGGGATTATTCCAACTGATAAGTGTTCTTCAGCACAAATTGCAGGTGAGAGAATTTAAGGAAAGTACCTCATGTTTAGTAATGGGATTAAACAGAATTCTGAATTTGAGCTGCAAGTGAATAAAGGGTGAAATACCTTTCTAACTGCCTCTATCACTGTAAGGAGCTGGTTTCTGTTTTCCATTTGAGGTGAGAAGACCCCTTCACTGTACCATTTCCACCCCCTCCTGATGTTCCAATCCCCACTTGGAGTAGGATATCTCTGGAGCTTCCACTTCACCCCAAAATTTGCATTTTACTGAAGGGCTAGGCAGAGTGCTCCATTGCTGAGCTCTACCTCTGTCTTTTTCAGTGCCATTTGAAGTGACATGGACAATCTGAGCTGTGCCTTGCAGTAAGTCTCTCAGTCACTGCAAGAATAGTGGTAGGTGAAGTAGGAGCCCTGATAGAATTGTACCTCTCAAAAAGGGTTTTTCTCCCATGAAGTATCAATTCTACCCCCTTGAGGGCCTACTGCCACCCAAAATCTGAGTGTGGAGGGAGTGTTTTCTCAGGATATTCCAGGTGGTTTGTGTATATCCTAGATTATAAGTACAAAAAGGTGAAGCTAAGGCCCAGATAAGAAGACATCCAGAAAAGAAGAGCAACAAAAGGGAGATTCTGGCTGTGATTCAGGCACTGGGAAGAAAGTAAGGATGCCAGCCCAGAGCATCTACTTGTTTATCTTCATCCCTGGATGCCTCTGCTCCTTCCTCTAGCATACACAGCCACGTCCACATATTCTATGGCATAGAAGCCTGCTGCATGCCCATTTTGCACATGGCTCTACAGAAATGTCAGTCCAGGGCATTGTTATTGTACCTTATTGTCAGGCACTATGAAGGGCTGTACTTCAAAATGGCTAAGATGTGGAAAAAAACCCACATTGACAGAATGTTGAAGACATCCTTTTATCTAGCAAAAAAACATTCACAGCCCATGGTGTTACATAGGCAAAACTTCTATATCTGGCTTTATGCTCAAGAATATCCAAGATGCATTTTATCTTACAAAAGATGAAGGTCTTACCTACGTGTCTCTTATCATGGGAAATACTGTTTCTCTCTCTGCTGTGGTCCTGAGATGGTAAGGGCTTGGTGATGCTTTCAGGATCATGCAGATATTCTTTCACCCAGGACTGGTTTCCTTTTCTCATTCCTCTGTGTTCTCTGATGAATTTCTTTGTTTTCTTGAAAATGTTTCACAAGTGCTATCATGCTGGGTCTTAGCATGTGTCTAGGCATGCAGCATAACAGCCACAGTAAAGATGAACATTCTGTTTGGCAGTTCAATAGGATCCCTAGGACTGTGTGTGGTGGGGCATCCCTGGAAGAATAGAAATGTACCTTATGCTGAGGGAGTGGGAAACTATTCAGCTGGTGGAAAACAAGCCAAATTTAATGACTGAAAATTGCTCCTTGTTATGAGTGGCACAGGCTACCAGCTTTCCTCAGTTAAGTCCTGCACCTAACTGGATCTGTTGTCTACCTTCTTGAATTTTGTCCCAGCTGTTGGCCATACAACTTGGAACCTCCACTGGTTTCTCTGCGTCCTGCATGGTGTTCGCTGTTGCCTTGAAAAGTGCATATTGTTAGTTAAAACTTTGGATTTAAGAGATATGTGCAGGAAGGCGCTTTCAAAAAAATATGTCAAAGGCATAAACCGGTGACTTTTTTCTACATCTTTTCCATGCATTTTCCATCAGTACTGTGCTTCATTTATCTCCTCATACAATCTGCTGTAGATTAATGTTGGAATGGAAACTTGTGTAACGTATTTTCTAACACAGAAAAAAAGCAACTTGCTTACACTGATACTTGACATATCAATGTGCATGTCATCTAGAGAAAATGTCAATAGCTGGGACCAACAATTTCATTTCAGGGAATGAAATTAAAGGGAGCAAAGGAAATTGTAGCTAATTTCCATTCTCTGGAAGAGCATGATATTGAATGTTGTTGTAGATGAAAAAATAACTTAAATTGTAAATACTAACAGCAGATCATTGAGTATGTGTGTGGGTGCATGACTGTCCAAAAAACTGAACTGGGTGCCACTGTCTCTGTCTCAACTGGGTGTCACTGTCTGTCTCTGGGACATTCTGAGGGGTCTCAGAGGGAATTACTGGGGCAAGTGTGAATCAGAGATGACATTTAGGATGGTCTGTGCAGCTGGAGTCAAAGTCTGAATAATACACAATTCCTTTTTACGGTGTCTGGTTTAAGCCCTTCTCTCTCTGTAACAGAGAAATAGTTGTTTTATAGACTAGCTATTATCCCGTTTAATCCTCTGCCTGATGTTTTCTTTTATTCTCCTTGTTAAACCAGAGGGTTTAATGTTTATAAGTGAAGAAAACTAGATATTTGAGCATTAGAAAGCCCAGTTAAACTTTCCCAGGTTTCAAGGTAGTTCAAACTGATGTTTTATTGGTGAAATGGGAAATCTGCACTTTCCTTATATGCTGTTGGTTAGAGGAGCGGGAAGGAAGATTTACCCAGAATAAAGATACCATTGTGAGCTTAATGTGCAACTCGCTCTTGTTCCTGATTTTCAGGTGGTGACATTCATCCACAGCCTTCTGTGCTGGGAGTCCCTGGGAAACTTCAGCAGTGATGAACTTAGGAATTTTTCCATTTTCATCATTAATTTCTCTTTCTTCATCATTTCCCACAGTGAGGCTTAAACCAGACACAAACAGCACCACTTCTCAAATAACTTAACCTCATAGAAGGAGGCGAGCTGGAATTAGATGACCTTGAAGGTCCTTTCCAACCCAATCATTCTGTGATTCTATGATTTCTTGTCTTTTTTCAAATAATCTGGATGACTAAGTTATTCTGTGCTGGGAAAAGATAGATAGGAAATATCACAGAAATGTAAATGAGCAGCCAGATTTTGCAAAGTCAACCTGCATGCAGGATTGGTCTCCCCATTTAACATAACATACCATCCCCACTTCTGCTCTCACTTTCTGCATTCAACAGACTTGGAGTTCTTTGAAACATGAACAAGCCCTCTGTATTATGCTCCTCCCTGAAGCACTGCTTAAATGCTACCCGAACTGGAGCAAGGGCTCTGTCCCAGCTATCCAGTGCCCTCTTTTCCAATGCAGGGGACTCCTGATGAGTCTGACAAGTGAGTGCCCTTGAGACCTTAGGAGATGTATACTGCTTGATGGAGGGATGCTGCAAACTTGCTACAACACATGTATGCTGCAATAAGAAGAATGAATGAATTCAAGCTCTGATGGTACAGCCTCACCCATCCTTGCTATGGCAACACCTTGGCTGCCACAGAGCACCTTCTGCAGCTCCATGGGTGGCCAGTGTCACCTCCCAGAATTTCAGCAGGGAAATAAATACTAATTTTTCTGGCACCAGCTCTGCGTGTACTGTCTCATATTGCAGTAGGACTGAGTGGGTGATGGGCCAGGATGATAGAAAAAGCTATTGAAGCTCATGAGGCCAGAGAAAGTTCATGTCACTACAGCTAGCTCCTTGGATAAAAATGAGCTCCCAGCCAGCGGGCCTGGAATAGGCCTTGAAGTCATTATGAGATGCAAGAAGATTAAGGTGCTTCATCACTTTTATTTGTCCAGAAAGATTTCACAGCAGGGGATTTTCTGTCTTCCATAAGCTGCCCAGCATCCATAGTGGGTACAACACATTTTCCCAGGAATAAAATGCAGGGAGTATCTCACTGTTCCAGTGAGGGTCTCACTTCCAGCAAAGCCAGTTATACTTCTTCGCAGCCAGATTCAGTGCCAGTATCTGTTCTGAAGGCACAATCTTGGTCTTCTTTGCACTCTGAGAACAAAAATTAACTCCTTTCTTGGTGCTGGCTCTACAGAGTGCATCACCCTGGCAGTGGTATTGCAGGTTGTAAATGAGAGAAGCTCTGTTGTATATAGTGACTCATCCTGAGCTAACTTCCACTTCAGCAGGGAAAAAACTTCCCCTTCAGTCTTGAAAGTTCTGCATCTGGCTTTTGAGTTGGCATTGCATACAGCAATTCCAGTTAAGAGCCATTTTATCTCTCCCTATAGCTCTATGTTGGTGTGCACATACACATATCCAAGTGATAAGAGCTCTCTTTTACCCCTGAGGCTCTGGGTGACAGGAATGGACTGGGATGTTCTCAGTGAGAAATTCTTGGAGGAGATGAAGATGAGCACAGAGATGGAGAAGCACTGCAGTCTTTCTGGAACCATGATTCCAGAAGCACATTTGACATTTACATAGCTTAAATAAGCAAAGCAACATAGAAAATAAAATAGTAAACGTATGCAGATAAATTTGCACTTCATTCACTGCAAACTAAGAGTTCCAGATAGACACTGCATTGGATCTCCTCACCGTATGAACAGTGAATATTTAGGAGGTTACAGTGCTGAAGAGAACCGAAAGAGAAGCAAAAGGAAGAAGTGGTAGGACAAGAAGAGTGAACTTCCAAGAACTGCAGCATCACAGAATCATTTGAGTTGGAAGGCACATTTAAAGGCCATCTAATTTAACTCCCTGGCAATGAACAAAATCACAGAATCACAGAATCACAGAATCACACAGAATCACAGAATCACAGAATGGTCTGGGTTGGAAGGGACGTCAAGGATCATGAATCTCCAACCCCTCTGCAACATGCAGGACCACCAACTTCCCCATGGGAAGGACACCTACAGCTCAATCAGGGTGTTCACAGTCTCATCCAGCCTGACCTTGAGCCTCTCCAGGGACAGGGCATCTATCACCTCTCTGAGTAACCCGTGCCAGAGCCTCACCACCCTTATTGTATTTGTATTGTATTAAAACAATCTAAATCTCCCCTCTTTTAATTATAAGCCACTTCCCCTTGTCTTATCATGACAGATTCTGCCAAAAAGACCGTCCCCTTCCTTCTTACAGCTCTTTCAGATATTGAATGGCCGCTCTCAGGTCTCTTTGGAGCCTTCTCATCTCTAGGCTGAACAGCTTCAGCTCTCTCAGCCTGTTCTCACAGGGGAAGTGCTCCATCCCTTGTGGTGGATGGCCCTCCTCTGGACGCACTCCAACAGGTCCACGTCTCTCCTGTACTCTGGGCTCCACATCCAGACACAGATGTGGAGTCAATATCTCCATCAAGTCAACATCAACAAGCATCACTTCTATCTGACCTCATTAGCCACACCAGTCACTGGCTCAGACTGGGGGGTGCCCATGTCCCTGGGGAGCCTCACAGAACTGTGGAGCCATCCCTTGTCTCAGCAAACAGGCATCTAACATGGCTGGACATTTCCCTTCAGGATTCATAACAGATCCAAGGGAATTCACAGCTACTTGTCCTTCTTCTCTAGGATGCACTTTAAGCAGACTCTGTCACAGAATATGACCTTAAAAAATCTTGATTTTGTTTAGATTTCATCAACATGTATGACTCTGTACTGATGGTGCTGCATTAGCCACAGTGGCTGATGTTCGGGGTTTTGGGGAACACTCCTTCCTGGATGCCTTCACAGTTCTCAGCCTTCCAAACAGATGCTGCTTCTATGTCTGTGTGCATTATCTACATGTTTGTCTATCTAGTTCCTATTTTGTACTTTGCATGCAATTTTAGAAAGTAAATACACCATTTAATCCAAATATTTCCGTACTCTGAGCACAGACTTTATATAATAATCCTTTGAACAATTTTCTCAAGAGAACAAGCAGCGTTAAGGCTGTTCTATGTTAAAGCTTTCAAACATGTTTAACTTCTTTTAAGTGTCAGAAATTTGCTCTTTAAATAAAGGAGAGCTACAAAACCCTAATGGGGACTGGACAAGTACTTAAGCGATGTGTTTAAATTTCACCTGTTTCCATTACGTGCATGGCAAGGCATCCACACAGGCTTTCCAGGAGCTGCTTTATGTCTTGAGGTGCCATGTTCTGCTGTGACACTTGCACGAAGGCTCCAAATAATAAAGAAGTTACCAGGATGGTTTCTAGAGAGAAGGGCCAAGTGCCGGCAGAGGACTGCATGTGCTTTAAGTTGTGCATTTCTGATATTGTGTGTGGGTGACCCGAGAGCTGGCTGCTCACAAAACGAAGAGAGGGAAAGGAAGGGAATAAAGAAGGAGGAGGCATTAGCTGTCACAGTCCATATTTGCTGAGATTGGAAGACCAAAAATAAGTCCATTTTGCAGTGGATTTATTAATCTGTGTTTCACCTTGTTGGTATGCCTTATGTCTCATGCCCTGCAGGGAAACAAGTACTCTGCAGACAGATGTTGGATTTCAGGTTAACCAGAAGGAAGAGATTCATTCTTCTGAGCAGAGAAGGTGTTATTTGCACAGCACTGTGTCTATGGCCTGGTGCTGTACTGAGGAGGAATTGCAGTGTGTCAAAAGTGCTGTAATTAATTCCTACTGGAAGGAAAACACCATTACAAATAATTCCTTAGGCAATAAGCACTTGCTTAGAGAGGAATGTGAAATTCCTTCCCTGTGCCCAGTGTCATGTTGGCAGCTGGGAGTGGGCAGCAGCTCAGGATGGGCTCCTGGCAGCCTCTGTGGTACCTTCTGTGCTATATTTCTTTGCTCCCTCAGCGTCACCCATTGTGGTAGAGCTGCCTGCAAAGAGCCCCAGAGCCCCAGAGCCCCAGAGCTGCAGAGCCTGGCACAAAGCTGCACTAACTGCCCTGTGGATGGTGAGCCATCTGAGAGTCACCTCACACCTGTGCTGTGACGGAGAGCCCACTGAGACACAGCGTGGCAGGAATCAGACCTAAAACACTTTCATTTTGTCCCTTTGGTCTGCTCTGTGTATGAGCCAGCACTACCCATGAGGTTGATGCCACTGAGTATGGGCTGATTTGAACAGCTGCTCAGGCTGGCAGTGCCCCTTTGCGCCAGTGCGTGTAACTCTATATGGAAAATGATTGTCCCCCTTCAGGCCCTTGCACTGTTGCCAAAGTACTCAAGGAAATACACAACCTAAGGTGCTGAAATGGCTGACATATCTACAAGCCAAAAATAAAGAATAAATATCAGCCCCCCAAGAGCTTTGCCTTACCCACAGCTGCCACCACCAAAAGAGAGAGCTTTAAGACAGACATCTCCAGCAAAGTCCTCACTTAAAACCAACCTCAGCAAGTGGCATAAACCCACAGGAACCTGCCTTAAAGACCTCAAATTCCTTTCCTACTATCCCAAAAATTTTTCAGAAGCAATTTAAAACATCCTCTTTTTTTTTTCTGTTTTGTAAAGATGCCAAACTATAAAGCTGGATGCTATAGTAATTACTGAGAATGGCACATTATATTTTTGCCTGATGTAAATCAACACACAGAAAGAAAGATGGTGACAAAGCCACCTGCAGTTTGCAAAAATGCATCCCTCATACTGGGGAACTGACAGCATCTCGCCTGAAGCCCATGGGGATGGGTGGGTGTCATGATGCCAAATGCTCCAAAAGCCCATTTCTCCTGGGCATTAGCACAAACAGCATTGCATGCAGCTGCTGAAGTGGGGGAATTGTCCCAGACTGAGACACACTGGAGGACATATTTTGTGAAAAAAGCACAACAATAGGTGTATTTTCACCAGGAGACAGCCATGGTAGGAAGTGCAGAACAGAGAGTTGTGGTCTTATTTTGGCTATGATTTTTGGGTCACTGTGGTTTATGAAATCAGGCAGGTTTTGCTATAGGCTCACTGTGTTCCTGCGGCACCACTGCCATGTGCATGCCATTAAACTTCCTGAGCAGAGAGAAAGGGAGGTGCTGGGGAGCCTCTGGAAGCATATGTTTCATTTAACCATATCTCTAGGAATGCCCTTCTGCTTACATCAAAGTGCTGCCGACTTTCCGAGGTGAATAATGAGGGATAGAGGAGTATTTGTAACTCTGAGGAACTGCAGCAAGATGGTTTGAGGTACCAGCCTAGCACCAGCCAATGAAAAGCAACACAACCTGGCCTTGAGGAGCATACAGTCGGGGCTGATGCAAGGCCAAAGCCCATGGGTGCTGGAGGGTTCAACACATTGCATGGGGACCCAGCTCCACTTCCTGTGCAGTTGGGAAAACCAACTTCACATAATAGACACCTCAATATTTGGCCTGGAAGACCTGTCTGCTGCTCAGCACCCCATGAAACCACATCTAAGTGCTGTGAGCATGGATTACTAAATCAATGTGAATTTAAGGGCCTAATTCTTGGCACCCAAGTTAGGAAAGTTGAAGCTTTCTGATCTAACCCATCTTGGGGATCTCTTTTTTTCAGCTTTTGCCAGCTTTCTTTCTCAATGAGGCTGCAATAATGACAAATGTTTCATTTTAATTCATGAGACACTTTGAGGGAATCAAATGTTACTCGCTATTAATATAGCGAGGAAATGCTGCAAGAGTTCTTAAAAAAATATTATGAATAGAAAAAGAGGAAATGGGGTGCTGAAGAGACAGTGAGTGCAGACACGGCATCTTTAACAAAGGAAGAATGGAAAGAGCGGGATATATAGAGTTTGTGCTGTATGTGTTGCTAATTGAAAAAAAATCAAATGAAATACAGACCAGCTTTCCAGGCAGCCCACTGTGTGAGCTTACCAGTACATGCATTTCTCATCCCCTGACATTCTGGAGATTTGGGGATTGGCTGATTTATGGCCACTGACTCTCTTTCATGGGCTTTGTTTCAGTAACATGGGTAGCACTAAATTCATTCTGGCTGTAAATCCTGAGCTAGTAACTCAGCTGCATGTGACCATGCTTTGCCTGTCCGCCTGCAGAAAGCCTGTGGCACATCCTGCATGTCCAGGCCACGTTCCCCTCACGCTCCCAGCCCTGACTGGCCTCAACTACTCACCCAAAATGAGGGTCCTTGGGATGGACCCTGCCTATCAGAGCTGGGAGGAGATGCTGCCTTCATGGCTGAACTGTGTTGTCATGGAGAAGCAGTAACTACAATATTGTCCTCCCTTAGAATTAAGATTAAGATCCTTACATGGACAGAGGATTCTGAACCTGCCTTTGGGAACAGCTGCTGAAGCACAGTTGTGGTTGTGAAGGAAGGAGGACAGAGGAGGTGAGGGGCACTGACAGCCCCACAGGGAACTCTGCAGTGGGGACATGTGTCACCCTCAGCTCTGTTTTGCCCTTACGAAAAGCTGCAAACCCTCCTCTACTGTACAAATGGAACTCATCAAATCTTGCAATGCCATGAAGCCTGCTTAAAATATGGACAAAGTAAATGAATATGACCTAAAGAGAGCATATGCTGACAATATGTCCAGGACTTAGAATCATAGAATTATAGTTCAAAAAGACCTCTAAGATCATTGAGTCCAACCATAAACCCATCCCCACCATGCCTGCTATCCATGTCCTTCAGTGCCATATCTCTGTGTTTTTGAACACCTCCAGGAACGTTGACCTCCCTGGGCAGCCTGTGCCAGTGCCCCACTGCTCCTCCTGAGAAGAAATTGTTCCTAATGTCCAACCTGAACCTCCCCTGGCATAACTTCAGGCCATTCCTCTCATCCTGTCACTGTTACCTGGGAGAAGAGACTGACCCTCACCTCACCACAACCTCTTTCAGTTACAGAGAGCAATAAAGTCTCCCGTGAGCCTCCTCTGCTCCAGACTGAACAATCCCAGTTCCCTCAGCTGCTCCCCATGAGATTGGTGCTCTTCATGAGGTCTTTCCACCTTTCATGCTTAATTTTTCATGAGAGATGCTTGGCAGTGGCAGAGGGCAGAGGGATGGCTAGAGATAGTGATGTATGAAAGCAGCTTTCCAGGAAAGAATAGGGGCTCCTTCAGAGTTCCAGTGAACGTGCCTTCATCTCATGCCAGCCATCTTGGGTCTCCTGCACTGCTGGAGGGACAAGTAGCTTGGTCTAGAAAGGCATCTGAATTTTTGACAGTTCTGTTGACAGATGAATCTCATCCTTGCTGTGTTTTGCCCGTGAGCACTAACGAGTTAATTTTTTGTTGTAAAATGAAAATGAAGGGTCCCAAGACAACATTCCCTGAAAAAACAGTTACACAAAGGAGCTGAGCCATAAATGGAGCAGCAGACTCCTACATTTGTGGTTGATTCAGACTAGAAAAATTTTGAGTTATAATATATATATATATATATATTTTTTTTTTTTTTTAAAGGAAGGACCAACACACAACAAATTTCTCCTCTTTGATGAGATGGGAGATTACATTCCTTTCAACTTCGAATTTTATGACATGCTGTCAGACCAAAGAGGTGATGAATCTTCTGTGTACAAACTATTCCCAGCTGCTGATAAAACCATGATCACCCAAGGCTCACCCTGGCTGACTGCAACATGCAATCTCTGGATCCAGATTTTGAGGAAAGGAAGTGCCTCTTGTTCCTAAGTCAGGAGGCTTTGCTGGGGGACAAGGAGCAGTGACACCACAGGGGATAATGGTTGGTGCTGGAAGGACTACTGGACAGCTTCCGAGGGTCTAATGTGGAGAGGAACAGCATACTGAGGGGTGAGGGCTTTGGAGCACAAGTCTTATGAAGAGTGGTTGAGGGAATTAAGATTGTTCAGTCAGGAGAAGAGGAGGCTCAAAGGAGACTTTACTGTACTATACAACTTGAAGGGAGGTTGTGGCAAGGTGGGGGTCAGCCTTTGCTCCCCCATAACAGCAATAGCAAGAGAGAGAATGGCCTTAAGTTGCACCAAGGGAGGTTCAAGTTGGATATTAGGAAAAATTTCTTCTCCAAAAGAGTGGTCAGGCCCTGGAACAGGGATGGAATCATCATCCATATAGCTATTCAAGAAATGTTTAGACCTTATAATAAGAGTTTGGAGGGAAATATTGGTGGTAGGTGGATGGTTGAACTGGATGATCTTGGAGGACTTTTCCAATCTTGGTGATTCTATGATTCTATGATTGCTGACATCCCACCAAAACTTGAGTGTAACAGCACCCACACCTACAGAAGACAGGATAAGAAATTTTGGTGCCTTGACAGGAATCAAGGTCAGTTTGGGCCACATGTTCAGCGTCACTTTCTAATGGTACAGACAGTCATGCAGTGGAGCCAACTGCCTGTGGAAGAACTGGCTTGTCCATTGCTGGAAATTCGTAGCTCAACAAGTCAAATGAGTGTACTGGGAGCAGTGGTTCCTGTCACAGGGCAGTGGGACAGACCATTAGGAAGCAAAGACCATAGAAGTCCAGAATATGTATCTCCATGAAATACTCGTGTTGTCCAGAAAACCACTATCTAAGGTTGCTGTTGGATATTAGGAGAAACTTATTCTCCAAAAGAGTGGTGAGGCAGTGGCAAGACTGCCCAGGGAGGTGGTGCAGTCACTGTCCCTGGAGGTGTTCAAGGGACATCGTTAGTGGCCAGCATTGGTGGTATTTCCATCAGTGATCTTAGAGGTTTTCCAACCTTGATGATTCTGTGATTCTGTTTTTCTGTGCTGTATGGGAGTCACAGATGTCTACACACAGATTATATGAGTTCAGATATTGAGAATTTTTTCCCAAGAAAGAACTGCTGGAGACATTTATTTTAAAGTAGTAGAAGGCTGAAATTCTGCAAAACAAATTAGGAGCTTGAAAAAGACTAATGCATAGTGCAGTTATGAGGCACTCATGGGAAACAAAAGCAGGCTGTATGTTGATATTTCTATGCTCATTTTTTTAATGTTTTTGAACAGCAATCATGTTTGCAAAACTTGCAAAGCACCTTTCCTTGCAGGCAATTCGTTAGCAGAAACAAAGGTAAGTGTGTTGTGAGCTGGTGGTCTCCTGGCCACCCTTTCAGAGACTTCACATCTCCAGCGCTGGAATTGGAGACCTTCCACTACTCCGTTTTGGTAAGCGCTTTCTGACAGGGGAAATTTGAAGTGACATGCCAGAAATGTGTCCCCTGGGTCTCTTCTAAGGAATGGTGGCAGAGTGGGGAGTCCAACATGCACCTGAGTGATTGCTGCCTGCTGACATTTATTCAGAATTCTACAGCCTGGAAAAGCAGTTAGATGTGTCACAAGAAAGAGCTGCTCAGCTCTTACTGAGCTTTTGGCCATGTCAGCAATAACAGAAATCCTGTCATGTTGTCTATAACCTTATCAATCAACCTGTCAAGGCAGCTGTGCTGTACTTATCACCCTGCTATCAGAGTGCTTCAGCTGAGAAAATAATTTTAGTGTTGTCACCAGGAGGGCCTCGGAGTTCAGGATAGATGTAGGAGGAGACAGTATGCTTTATTACAGCAGCAGACTGAGCTGAAGAAAATAAATGTGGACCAACCATCCCTTCCCCAGAGCTGAAATGGGGCTGGTGGCTCTCCATCTTTTCTCATGTTAACATCATGTGCTCTCTACATTTCATCAGACATGAATTAAAATCATCAGACCAAACCCAGAACTGAACCTGCTGTTCCTTAGCTGGGCCAGTTCTAAAGAAAGGTCTGTCTTCTTAGAGGCATGTTTTCTCCAACAATGCCCTTCAGCCTCTCCCTTCATTTGCCTCAGCGGGGAAAGCCACTGGAGCATAGAGAGGAGTAGGAAACTGAATTCACTATATATTTTATAGAATCATAGAATGGTTTGGGTTGGAAAGGTCCTCAAAGATCATTTAGTTCCAACCCTCTGCTGTGGGCAGGGCTGCCATCCACCAGCTGAGACACCAGCTCCATCCAACCTGGCCTTGTGCACCTCCAAGGATAGGGCACCTGCAGCTCTCTGAGCAGCTGTGCCAGGTGCCTCACCACCCTTTGAGTTGAAAATTGCTTCCTAATATCTAGCCTAAATTTCCCCTTTTTTTAGTTTAAACCATTCCCTCTTCTCCTGTCACTACTAGACCATATAAAGTCAATCTCCCTCCTATTTATGAGCTCCTTTCACATGCTGGAAAACCACAGTGAGGTGTCCCCTGACCCTTTTCTTCTCCAAGCTAAACAAAACCAACTCCTCTAGCCTTTCTCCATAGAAGTGCTTCAGTCCTATGATCATCTAAGTGGCCTTTCTCTGGATTCACTCCAACAGCTCCACATCCTTCCTGTACTGGACACAGAACTCCAGATGGAGCCTCAGGAGGACAGAGTAGAGGGGGACAATCATCTCCCTCTCCCTGCTGTCACCCCTCTTATGATGCAGTCATAAGAGTTGGCTTAGAAGTATCAGGCCATGCTAGAGGTCTGGAGGGCACCACACTGTTAAGAGATCAGCAGGGGTTTTCACTTCATTGCAGCTGGATTCACGCATGCCAGCCTGGCCAGGAGATGATCTCCTTTTGATTGGTTTTACACAGTTGCCAGAAGCACCACCCCTAACTTTCAGGGCTGCAGGTAGCACAAGAGAGGGCTGCCCTTGGGACTGTGTTAACAGCCACCAGTCAGTGAGCAGCATCCAGACCACGGTGCCTGGGGAACCACAGCGTGCCACAGACATCTCTGCAGCTTGCAGGGTGTTCTTCCCTGTGTAAATGTGTGTGAAGAGTCATCCACGTTTGTGAAGGATGTGTGTGTATCTGACAGCAGTTCCTTTACCCTTATGCATCCCTTCCAGTTGGGGATATTCTATGATTCTATGATCCTATCCACTGCAGTGGGTAGTGTGAGTCTCACTGGGCCCCATTATTTGAAGTGTGAGACCTGTTCATCAGCACTTTAGGACAGTAAATGTTTTTCTTTGTCTGTTTCTTTATCCAGTTTAAACATCTGCTTCCCAAATGTACCTTCCTCATCCTGCACTGGGAACTGGCTCAAAACTAGATAGAAGATTTAATAGATCAGGATTCTGATTTCAGAAAGATTTGAATACCAGCATGAAGGCTTGGGCTGTCTCTAATCAAACACAGTTTAGAGAAGAGACAGCCAAATTCTGATGGTGCCTGCATCTGGGAGAGGACGGATGGCTCTTGTGATTCTAGGAAACCATGGAAGGTGAGTGCACTGCCCTCTTCTCCATGGGCTTTGTGACCTCAGGAGGATGCTGCGCCTCAGTTTCTCCATATTTATATCCAATAACTCCTTGCCTAGATGCTGCAAGACTTCGTTCATCATTAGAGGCAAAGATTTTGGAGCAGAAGGTGCTCTGGGCATGCATCAGAATGCGCTGGTACTACAGGCACAGGGAGCACACTGCATAGCTCTGAGTACACCACTACAGCACGTGGGAGGTGCTCCTACCTCCACCTCCATGCTGCTGCAGTCGGTACGCCAACATTCAGTGCAATTCTTTATGGACTGCCAAAGAAACAAATTACTGCACACTACAAAATGAAACTGGCATTTTAAATCTAAAACACATGACATCAGCATTACATGTGGAACCAGATACCATCACATCACATGCCACCTCGTAAATATTCGGGCTGGTGGGGCAAAAAGAAATGAGAGGTGGATTGCTGGCCAAGAATGCTCCCCGGGGTCTGCTGCTTTGTAAAAGTCTGCTAAGCACCACAAGCATGAAGCCCACTTTGAATGACCCACAAGGAGCTGAATCCACAGTGCTGGCAGCTTTGCTGGGAGGCTGTAAGAGAGGATCTGCTGCATGAGATCAGTGGTGTGGGTGTGCGCGTGTCCAGCACAAGGGCCGCATGAAGTGACAGAAAGCCAATGGGAGGAAGAAGAGAAATATAATGAGCAAATTCATTGGGCGTGAAATCCTGGAGGAGTGTTAATGCTCGGTGTTGCTATCTCTCTCACAGAGCATTTTTCAGAGAAGGGAGGGGATGCTTAGAATGTCCCCAAAAGCAGCACCCCTGGCACCTGCTGAGGAGGAAGGGGCTTCACAGTCACCTTGCCCAGAGCTTCAAATCCTGTGCACAAGTTGGATGCTGTGGTTTGGTTTCCTGGAACCAACCCCCATTGCAAAACCACACACCCCAAGAAAAACTAATCTGAATAAACTAAGTGTTGGATTAAAACAAAGTTCATTGATTTTTCTTTCTTTTTGGTGGCACTGGAAAAATTTTCATTTTCAGAGCAAGAACTCATCCAGACTCCAAAATAGCTTGGTACATTAGAAAGGCAATTTTCCCATTATCTTTCTCCACAACCCCTGTGAGAAATTCTATTTAAATCACATTTACATAATTCTAAGAATAGACCATTCCGCTCTTACTATCCATCCATCCACCTATCCTTAATTTATTACGGGTTCACCAAATATTTGCCCTTTCTTTCTGAGAGTAAGAAGGATATAAGTTTGGACAAGTCTTACTTCATTACTTGATGTTAAGCTTATGAAAGGTTTGGAAGCATTCTTATTATGAGGCACTTAAAAACTGCTCCTACGGGCAATGAAAGGGACTTCCAGTACTTCTTTAACAATCCATACACTAAAAGCAATATGCTGCAATAATAACTTGTTCCCCAATTATTATGATAGAATCACTGCATGGTTTGGGTTGGAGGGTACTTTAAAACCCACCCAGTTCCAGCCCCCTGTGTCGTGGGCAGAGCCACCCACCAGATCAGACTGCCCAGGACCCCATCCAACCTGGCCTTGGACACCTCCAGGGATGGGGCACCCACAGCTTCTCTGGGCAGACTGTGCCAATGAACCCCCTTTATGCTTCATCCTTCTGAAGGACTGCTCCCCAGAGTCAGCAAAGACGAATGGAAGTGATCCCTTTTGGTGCTCCAAGCCATGGAACACAGGTGGGTGATAACCTGTGTGTGTCCATGGGGAGAGGGCAAGAAGCTGGTGTGCAGGGTGGGATGTCATGGTGAACAGCTGGCAGGACTGTGTCACAGCCACTCCCAGAGGAGCACTGGCTCCAAGGAGGAAGGCAGGAAATCCTGGAGGGAGCTTTTGAAGGAGCAGAGCTACACAGCGTCTGCAGCTCAGCACCCTCACACCAGGCAGACTGTGTTTCTGACAGCTTGAACTTTGCACGGAGAACAGTGCTGGGCAAAAACGTGGTTTGAGCTAAAATTTAATGACAGGAAAAATGTTTGATGTCACCTTGAACAATCTTGCTGGCATTTTGCAGACATTTTGCTGCCTCTGTGTGTTGCAACAAGACAGGGAGCAGTGTTACCTGACTCAGACAGGAGACCCCTATGCAAAATGAGGCTTTGCTGGGGTAGGGCCTTAAAGCCTTAAAGCCCACATGCTATCTGCTGGGCCAGTGGAGGGGTCTCCCCTCTCATAGAAGGGTGGCTGTGGTGGCCTCGGGTCAGCTGGGCCTGATGGGGCCATGGGAGCTGCACGTTTGAACCTTCAGCACAGCTGCAGCCAGGAGAAGGGCAGTTTTCGTTTTGCTTCTTATGAACAGCAGATTTCCAGCAGCAACGATTATGGGGGATATCTGGAGAAGGTGACCTGCAGAGGATCACACACTGGCAGGCAGGGAACAAGACCCCATTATTCATAACTTTTATGGTATTGAGAGGCAGTCTGGGGCTGTTTGGACAGCTGGGGCTGGGGGACAAGAGTGGGGCAGCCCTCGGGCTCACACACCTGGACATGCTCGAGGAGACCCATTCCCCATTACCACGACCATTTCTCTCTCCCTTCCTATATAAAATACTTTCATACAGGCATAAGCAGAAGCACACAGGTACTTTTATGTACAAAATTAATTTTCATTTACGTTTTCTCTTTCAGTTTGCATTTAGTTGGCTTCCAAGTGGTGGACAGGACTCTTCCCACCTCCTGATGCCTTTATTTCTATTAAGAATGTTCTACCCTCTAATGCAACCATACAAACAGCCTCTAAAGAGGGAGAGTGACTACTAAGACAAAGAGACAATAGATGGCTGCCAAGAGATAGAGGGCTGTGTGAATGCAAAATTTTGTTTTTACAAAGAATAACAGGGACTTTTCCTTCTGTCATGTTTTCATTTATACTGAGCCACAGCTTTATTTGTAAGAAGGGACAGCAAGCAATTTCCAGGCAGAGATGCAGTAATTTTGAAATTGAATGTGTCCCTGCAATTACTCAGTTGTAATTCTAATAAATACCTTCAGTATAAACCAAGAGAAGAGAGATGGTTCATTTATGAATATGGCTTCGTGGTGTTCCCACAGATCTCTAGCTTTTATCTTTTCCCCTGCAGAGTAAAAGACAGAGGCAGTGTCATGTCTTCCCTTCTTTGCTGGTAGAACAAACAGAAAATGCTGATCTATTTAAAGAAAACTACCAAATGGAACAAAAAAAAAATATATATAGCAAAACTTTCACCACCTTTAATAACCACAGAGAGGATTATGGAGGTTAATAGTGTCATACTGTGGAGTACCTGTGTATCCTGATCTCCGTTTTTGTCAGTTAACCACTGCAAATACTGATTAATTCAAGTGGGAAGAGCATGGCCTATTCTAATTGCAGATGATTAGAAGAAGCAGCAGGAGAAATGTAGGAAGCAGGAAGGTATATGCTGTGCCACAAGAGTTTGGTTTATCCTACTGCTTTATTACTTGCCGGCATTTATTTCTTAAGCCACACCTATAAGTAATCCTGTTTTTGCTGTGGTTGAGAGCAATGCTTTCCCTTTCCCATGGGTGCCGGGATGCTGCTCACTGCAGATGGGTGTATGATTCTGCTGGCTTTCTAGCTTATCACCCATTTGCTCAGGTACGGAATGGACACACCTCAGCTAGGGACTGCACCACGTTCACTCCGCTGTAACCAAACACTGAGCACAGCTCAGCCCACCTCTGCCTGGAGGAAGTGGGTGTTTTTTGAGAGGACCCATGCCCCAGGAGGCCATGGTTCTGCACTGTTGGGCAAAGCCACCCACAGTGTCTATGCTGGAGCACGCAGCTTGGTGGACAATGGAAAAACCCACATAAGCATGAATGATTCCTGTGGGCATCACAGCACTGATAAGGCTGTAAGCAGCTCAAGCCAGGACTGGTTGTGGTCTGCTCCTGACCAGGAGCTAACCCTGCCCATGGCTAGACCAAGGAAAGAGTGAGGTACAAGGAGCACAGAATCATAAAATCATAGAATCACAGAATGGCTTAGATTGGAAGGAACCTCAAAGATCATCTAGTTCCAACCCTCTGCCATGGACATGGCTGCGACCTTCCAGATCCTAACATCTAACCTAAATCTCCCCTCTTAGGTTAAAGACATTCCCCCTTGTCTTTATCACTATCAGATTATGTAAGAAGTCAATCTACTTCCTGTTTATATGCTCTCTTCAAGTACTGGAATGCCACAGTGAGGTCTCCCCAAAAACTTCTGTTCTTCAAGCTGAACAAGCCCAACTCCCTCAACCTTTCTTCACAGGAGAAGTGCCCCAGCCCTCTGATTATCTTCCTGTCTCTCCTCTGGACTTGCTTCAAGAGTTTCACATCCTTGTGCAGAGCCCCAGATCTGCTTGAGATGGGGCCTCACAAGGGCGAGTAAAGGGGGACAATACCCTCCCTCTCCCTGCTGCCACTCCTCTCTTGATGCAGTCTAGGATGGTGTTGGCCTTCCAGGATGGAAAGTATTCCTACTTGCAGCAGTGGCAGCAAAGCTTGCATGGCATTTAAGAAACATCTCTTGGCATTGCTGATGGTGCTCAGCAAGTATACAACTACTGGTTGGTGCCTGCACACTGTCACTGGGAAGCTAGTAATCCATTATCCTGAGTATAAACATCATTACAACATAAAGGGACACCATGAATCTACCCCTCCATACAAACATACACATGTGCACAGAATGTCTGCTCAGTGAGACTGTTTCTTTCCAATAGCTTCTGAAATAGTCTTTGTGAAAATCTGTTTCATATTATAGCTGAGAATTGTGATGATGTGCCCATTCCTTGTCTTGGTCTAGGTGCTTCTCTGAGAATGAGCTGGTTTGAGGTTGTCATGGTTTTGTGGGTCCATGGGTCCCTCCGCCCCGCCAGTCATGAAACCAGGCCAAACCGGCCCGTAAGCTGTTGGCAGAGGTAGAAACGACAGGAGGCAGCTCTTTGTGTATCTGGGGGAATTCACTTTCTGCTGGCATGCCTCCCCATGCCACCTCAGCATGTTATCCTCAGGGTCCAGGGAAGCTCAAAGAAAGCAAAGAGGGGACATGGCCAGAGAGAGTCCCATTTCCAGGGCAGCCCCTTGTTGTAGCGAGAGGGAGAGCACAATGAGGAGAAGTAGAGGAGCTCAGCTATTGACAGCAGCAAAGTGTTGCATTTAAGCATATAGTTAGCTTGAATCATAGAATCATAGAATCATTAAAGTTGGAAAAGACCACTAAGACCATCCAGTCCAATCCATGCCTGTAATCACTCTAGACCATGCGCCACATCTCCACATTTCTTGGGCACCTCCAGGAAGAGTGACTCCACCACCTCCCTGGGCAGCCTGTTCCAATGCTTCACCATTCCTTCTAAGAGGAAATTGTTCTCAATATACAACCTGAACTTCCTCTGGAAAAACTTCAGGCCATTCCCTTTCACCCTACTGCTGTTACCTGGGAGAACAGACTGACACCCACCTCGCCACAACCTCTTTTCAGGCAGTTGAGAGCAATAAGGTTTTCCCTGAGCTTCCTCTCATTCTGACTGGGCAATCCCCATAATACTGGTACTCCAGATGCTTCATCACCTTGGTAACAGTGCATGGTGGCTGTGGTGGAAATACTATCCACCTCTTCTGAAGTAGAATTTACTTCAATACTTGCAGTATTTCTACTAGTGATGACATCACATATATAAATAGTATGGAAAATGTGCTTTTTTCTTCTGCGTAGTTCCATTGCACATTGATCCTGCATGATCAATTAATGACAGTGGGGAAAGTCTATAATTTCACTCAGAATTTCCTTCTTTCTTTACACTGCTGCAAGGTTCTCAGTCAAAAAAACACTAGGCCTCCGGAAGCATGTCTGACCTTGAACTGTCACTACTCCAAGGGACCCACCTAATCCTACAGAAAATTTAAATTGTTAATATATCCTTTAAGATTTGGTTTTCACACAAGCTCTTCTTGTAGTGGATCACAGAATCAAAGAATCATAGAATCCTTATAGTTGGAAGGGACTTTTAAAGGTCATCTAGTCTAACACCCCTGCAACGAACAGGGACATGTACAGCTTGATCAGGTTGCCCAGGGCCTGATCCGGCCTCACCTTGAAGGTCTGCAGGGATGGGGCATCCAACACATCTCTGCAATCTGTTCCAGTGCCTCACCACTCAGTGTAAAAGACTTTTTCCTTATAACCAACCTAAATCTACCCTCTTTAAGCTTGAAACCATTTCCCCTTGCTCTATCACCACAGACTCCGCTAAAGAATCTGTCCCCTCTTTCCTGTAGCTCCCCTTTAGATACTGCAAAGTTGCTCTCAGGTCACCTCGCAGTCTTCTCTCCAGGCTGACCAGCCCCAGCTCTCTCAGCCTGTCCTCACAGGGGATGTGTTCCATCCCTTGGATCATTTTTGTGGCCCTCCTCTGGATGCACTCCAACAGGTTTGCATCTTTCCTGAACTGAGGACTCCACATCTGGACGCAGTACTGCAGGTGAGGCCTCAGCAGTACAGAGCAGAGGGGCAGGATCACCTCCCTTGCCTGCTGGCCATGCTGCTTTGGATGTAGTCTAGGATATGGTTGGCTTCCTGGGCTGTGAGGACAGGATGACCAGGTTGCCATCTCAGAGAGCACTGACAGAGAATGACACATAACACTGTGTGACCCCTCATCTGGCCATTCCTGCCTGGAGAAGGGCATTTTTACCTTGTTGTAAGATAATAAAATTAAGCTCACCTTAGTTTAAGGCCTTGATCTTGAGATGGTTTGTGCCTTTTAACCAGCTCCAGGAAGCTACTTCTCTGGATATTAATACACTGGATATTAACATAGTAATAGTCAAAATTCTTCTACATTACAGAATGCTTATGAGCTGGTTTTGCATGTTTTCTTTTAATAAAAAGGATTTTTTAAGTGTAAAGTATTGATCTAGTGGTGCTTTGCCTCTGACCGCAGTGAGGAAAATGGAGTAATGGGGATTTGGCCACTTTCAGCAGGTGTTTGCCAGGTGTAAAGGTTTCTCCAACTCAGAAGTTGTTTATTCTTTCTTCATTAAGTGAAGAGGCAGCTTGTCATCTCCCTGTCTTAGTGCACCAGGCACCATCACATCTCTCTTGTTAGAACTGAACATTTCAGATTAGGGTAGGTACAAGACAGCCCTCTAGCAGTGTGTGATTCTCTCCAAAAAATCTGATCTGTTACATGAATGATGAGCAACTTGAGCAGTGGCATAATGCCTAGAAAGAGTACAAGTTCAAAATTTCTGTTGTTCCTCAGAAATCCTAATGGAATTACAAATACAATAGTCTGCTTCTAGACTTGGTTTAACTTCAACACTGACCTTCACTGAAGAACAGGAGACCAGATGTACTAAGTGTGAATATAGATTGCACTGTCCAGAGAAGAGCCATGAGTTCGAAATCCTGTAATTTCCTCAATGTTGCAGTAAATTATGAGCCAATATCCTTTGTTAAAGACCAATTAATCATAAGAAAAATTAATCAAAAGTATTTTAAGGTTATATGCTAATTTTCAAATCCCAAATGGATTGTGCTATTCCAAAATCAGTATGTTGTTTAGCTGCAAAGCTGGCTGAACATATTCAGGGAATGATATGTGCTTTTTGAAGCCGTTTGCTTTGGGTGTTTTAAAACTTTAAGATGAGGTTCTCAATAATTTTGGTAGACAAGAAGCAGACACATTTCAAATTGTGATCATCTGTCTGAAGCACAACGAGCATCCTAGGCAATAATAATTTCCCAAACTATCAGTACTTTTTTTCCCAGAAAAGCCTTCTCAAGGAGGAGCAGCATACCTGTCACTGAGGCACAATTCTTACCTCTAGAAATGAGTCCAAAACATCATTATTTAGCCTTGATTTAATAAAAGTGATTGGAAATATCGGCAGTGGGATATTGTACCTTGTCAGCCCAATCAGCATGAGGACAGTGCTGGCTGAATGACTAACAGCCCATGACAGATTGGTTTCCCTCCTAGCAGCTTCCAAAGTTGTGTCTACTAACTACTTCTGGAAATTATATTCCATCAAATTTCTGTTCATCTCATGTCTCATCCTGGGCTACAAGAGTCTTCCTCAGTTTCTATGGCTCATCTTTTGCTTCATTTGACTATACTGAGTTCCATGAAGAAACAGTTCAAGGTTGCAAAGTTGACCCTCCAAATACTCTGTCATTGCTGGAATATTACTAAATACTAATGAAACACAGAATCACAGAATATCCCAAGTTGGAAGGGACCCACAAGGATTGTCGAGCCCAACACCTGGTGTCACACAGAATCACTCAAAACCGGGGCTTGGGACTGTGATCCCATGGGCATAAGTTAGACTATCAATTTCTAGGATTATTTAGAAAAAAACAGTCCATAATCTTCAAATTAGCACTACCAAAGTGTCAGAGTATCTAACCTACACTTTATACATTTGCAGATATGCAAAGCAATCATTTCCATAGCAAACCAGATCACCTCCACAACCCTCAGTAAGCATGAACCTGTCAAAGAGACTCTGGCCTTAAATATTTTGAGGGAGACTGTTATACTTGGTTAACTAATAGAGATATGGAGCCCTTTCCCATTCAACTGCATTTGATGTCTGCTTTTAGGTATACGGCCCCCTACAAGTGCGGGTGCCCAGCATGCTGGGTGGAATGGGGAGGAGAGGGCAGAGCATGAGAGCAGGATCGGACTGGTGGAAGAAAGAGCAGTGTCTGTTTCTTGTCTAATTTTGGATCTCTGAAGAGCACAGGTTGCCTCAAGGTGTCCAGAGGCTGCCTTAGGCTTGGGCTAGTGGAGGCTTCTTAGGTCTGCATGGCTACAGGAATACTAATATAGATGTGGTTTTGTAATCTTGTTTTATTACACTGGCTTTGGCAGTGTTGTGATCTTTTTCCACCCGAAGAGGCTTGCAGTCTCTGTCTAGTTTGCTGACTGGCACACTGCAGATCAGCTGTATACTCAGAGCTGAGTAGTCTTCTCTGCTCAGGCAGTGATTGCTTTACCCTCCAACAGAAGTTAATTATAGAATCGTGGAAAAACATTTGGGTTGGAAGGGACCCTTAAGGGCCACCTAATCCAACTCCCCTGCCACGAACAGGGACACCTACAGCTCCATCAGGTGCTCAGAGTCCTGACCAGCCTGACCTTGAGTGTCTCCAGAAATGGGGCACCCATCACATCTCTGGGCCATCTGTGCCAGTGCCTCACCACTCTTACTGTAAAAAACTTTTTCTTATATCCAATCTAAATCTCTCGTCTTATAGTCCGAAGCCACTTCCCCTTGTCCTAGGAAGCATCAGTGAGGAACCAGGGAGGATCTTTTTCCTATGTCCTCTGACATTTGGTTACTTGTATTCCTTTGGCTTCTACACAGGGCTGCTCAGCCCCCTTGGTCTGCACTTCCCTCTGAATCAATGGAGTATGTGCAAGCAGTCTAGCTATCAGAAAAGACAAATCACTGCAAAATTGATGAATATGAGCTGTGAGTCAGACCCACTGATTTGATTTAGCCTGCTTATCACAGTGGCTGCTACTTTGGGTCTGACTTCAGAGGTGACTCACATTGTACTAGTACTTCCAAAAAACCTGCCTTGAAAATATTTTGATAGGGCATCTCAAGTAATTTGCAGCATTTCTGTTAGAGCTATATCCTGTGAGTGACAGCTAACCTTTGCAAACACACTTCAGAGAAGACAGAGAGGAAAAGGATAAATCTGATTAATTTTGCCAGAGCTGAAATATATTACATTGACTGGAACAAAAGCACTGCTCTACCTGACCTGCTCCACATCATGGTTCTCCTTGAGTGGACCTTTACTGTAGAAACACAATCCTTCACAAGGCGAGCATTCTGACAGGTAACAAGCCCTTGATTAACATGAGCTACCTACATAATCAATCACAAGCCTCATGTTAAATGGCTGGGGAACTGATTCAGATCAGAAGCTGTGAAGGTTATCAGAGTTATGGGCACTGATCTGCAATGGAAATCACCCAATGCAGGTTGCTGGAAATCAGCTTGTTGTGTGGGATTGAACATAGCACTTCTCAAGTCAAACCTGTTTCCAGGTGAAGATAAACTGAAATCTCAAAATGGGATGGTGAAGATGATCTGCAAGAGAATTTAGCTGCAGCAATCTTAGGATCAGAGAATCATAGAACAGTTTGGGTTGCGTAGGATCTGAAGGCCCACCCAGCTACAACCCCCTGCCATGGGCTGGCTGCCACCCACCAGCTCAGGCTGCCCGCCACCCACCAGCTCAGGCTGCCCAGGACCCATCCAACCTGGCTTTGAGTACCTCCAGGGATAGGGCATCCACAGCTCCTGGGCAGCTGTGCCACTGCCTCACTGCCCTCTGAGTGATGATGATGTCCCTGAAACGATGCTGGTTGGTGTGGCATCAGCATCAGCACCGGATGCCCTTGGCTTTCAGCAGTCATCATCATTATCCTATTTTCCAATCCCAAATGATGTTTCACAGCTCCTTCAGCCTAATGAAACCACTAGAACCTGGAAATGGCTGATTACAGGTAGCACATCTGAGGAGAACTACACAGCTCACTGTGTTGTGCACTGCATGGCATGGCTGGCTGGCAGCTTGCTTGCCCTATTTCAGGGCAAGGTCTTCCTTTGCTAGTGTTAGAATTTAATAAAGAAAAGCAGGAGAACAAAATATCCAGTGTGATAGTTGATAATCTGTTGGCCAGCCAGAGAACGATGAGGAATTGAAAGTAGTTCAATAAATATATCTTACCACATGTGTCTGCATGGCTGGAAAACTGTTTGTATTTTCCATAACCATTTCCCTCGAGTGCCCCCAGCCTTCCAACATCTTGGTTGTTTAGGAATCATAACACGTGAGTTGCTTGGGTAACCAAAATCTGCCTGACCACCTATATCCAGCTGCCTGGGAGACTCCACGTTCCAGAACATGGATCAGTCCTGGAAAGAAATCTTGGCCAGATACCGCATGGCTTCACTGTCACAGGTTCCAGCAAGGTGCTCACAGCAAGCTGAGAGCTGTATGCACAGTCTGCTTGTGCCACTACGTATGGAGGGGACTTGTGGTTTCTGGCCAGGATGAATCTATCAGACAACAGAATTTCACATTTTACTCACTCAAGATGTACTTTTGTTACACACATAGAGAGGAAAGAGCCCCTCTCAACTCTGTCTTTGCTGTTACAGACTGAGAGGAAGGGTTGGTGGATTTGTGCAAAGAGGGAACCTGGGACATGAGCTCTGGGTCAGATAGCCTTCATGCATCCCGCAGTGTGCGAACACAGCCCAGTTTAATGAGAGCTTCTCATTAACCACCTGTTTCTCCTTAAAACTAATGAACCATTTGATGTCATAACAACCCTTTAAAAAATAACAGGGTTCCTCAGGCCCCTAATATTTCTTCCTAATTTGAAGCCAGATGCTCCACAAATTGTTCTCACTGTCATGACTGTCTGCTAGGTCTCCTGGAACACACCGACACCTAATATTAGAAGCTAGAGTGAGCTTCTAATGCTTTAATTTTCTTCCTTATTACTGAGAGATGAGATCAATATTCTTGAAAACATTTGTTAACTTTTGATGAGAATTACACAGGTCTCTGCTGCAGGCTTCAGGAGCAGTGTCCTTGGAGACACCAGAGTCTGGGCCAACCACAAGCTGTTGTAGCATAGAATTAACTCTCTGGAGGGAAATAGGACACAGCCTAAATGTTTCCTTCCCCTGGAAGACTCACAGTTCCATTCCAGCTCAGGTGAACCCGCATGCAAATCTTGCTGTGCTGTTGCCCAGAACCACTGTTCATGCTTGTTTCAATGAGTGTGGGTTTTGCCCACCATCTTGGAGTGCTCTTCTGGGCTCAGCCTGAGCCTTTAGTTCTCTATTGAAGGTCCTGATCTCCATGCTGTTGTCTAAGTACTTCCCTTCCCATATCCCTTTTTTGATAAGGAAATGTTGGACTCATTTGAGAGACCAGGAACACAGATTCTGTACTGTTTGCAAAAGACTTTAAAAAATGTCCCATGAAATAGGGAACTAAGTGCAGGTAAATCCTAGAGTACTACCTAAATCTTTGGACTGTTTGCCCAGGGAAGCTGTGGGTGCCCCAACCTGGCATCACATACTCAAGGCCAGGTTGGATGAGGCCCTGGGCAGCCTGAGCTGGTGGGGAGCACTCTGCCTATGGCAAGGGGTTAGAACTGAATGAGCTTTAAGGTCTATTCCAACACAAACCATTCCAGGATTCTACAATTCTTCTTTCAGCTTCTGATCAAAAATAAGACTTTCACAAAATCAGAGGGAAAATGCATTAACCATTGGGTTCAGTTAAGTGACTGGGGACTTTATTTAAGATTTCATTGCAGCCACTGCCTTATGCAGCAAGATCAATAACAATCAGTACCTCTACATATAACTGATCCTACAGCATGGTTAGATGTATCACCTACAGTCAGCGCATATTTTTTATTAACTTATGGTGGATTACTAAAGCACAGCTGGATTTGTGAAAAATAAATTCTTACTCAGTCCCTCTTATAGGACAGTGCAATGCTTGGTGCCACTTGCATCACATGTATGTAACCTAGTTAATCTTATAAGGTATGTTCCTGGTTACATCACACACCATATTATGAGTATTGTATTACTGTTCTGCCTCAAAGCTGATGTTTCATTAGTAGTAGATTGAATGCTCAAATAAATTTGGCACTAAAATTTGGCATTTTTCCCTGGCAAATGCAGAACATGAGACATCTTACAAATACAAAATCAAGTAGATGAATTTTATCCCAGGAACTTTTTAAAATCTCAGTAACCTTTCTTATCCTGAGCTGCTAGGCTATAAGGTGCAATGACCAAAAGGCTCCTGGGAGCAGAGGGAATGAGCTGCTGCTCTGGTTCTGGATCGAACTGCAGTGCTTTTCAGGACCATTTTCCCGGTTGCCCTGTCCTGAATGTTTTGAGCTGTGAATTCTGATTTGGTGATTGTATGGAAGGTTTCAGCCTGAAGATACAGCACCAAAACTCCTTTGCTCTCCTTGATCCGCAGAACAGATATCTTCTTGGTCCCTCTTAATCTGATTGCTTGTGTTTTCCTACAGCTTTTGCATTTATGCCTACAACCATTTTTAGAAGTGTGATGAATCATTTGTCTTTGCCTGGAAATGTACTTAAGTCTTCTGGAGATTTGTCTCAAGTCCATCTTCTCCATTCCAGTCCAAAAATCTACATATGCCTCTTTTCTGCTTCTCAGCTGGAAACCTTTACTGAGTTCAGCACTGAGCTACTTTAAGAGCTGCTGTAACATGATGTTCTTTTGAAAATGATCATTTCCCCCACTTTCTCCAAAAAGACATGCAGAGATCAGGACAAGTGTGGTCTCCTTGCTCTGGGTGTTTGTGTAGTGGAACTTATCAGCAGCATGGATTGCATACAGGGCCTTCTGTAGCAGGTACTATATGAGCATGGTGCAGATGGTGCTAATCCAAAGTGCTTACAATCTAATTGCTATGCCTGAGCGCTCATTAGCAAGTGGGCACTTTTCCCAGCCAGTGGTATGGGGCTGTAGGTAAGTCTGGCCAGCTGATCCTACTAAGCACACCAGCACTTACCTGCTCTGCTTGAGCACTTTCCTAATGGTATGCAGATGAGCTGGAAGGATGCTCCCTCCTATTACTGCCCCTGGAAAAATGCAGCAGTGGTAGCAGTGACTAATAAACAAACCTGTTTTTACCTAAAAGATAAGCTCTATGCCTAACTGGGGATGAAAATAGGTTCCCAAGATTAACTTTGTATCCTTCTGTGGTTTCTTCCTGCTGTACAGGTTGTGCTGTTTATCTCTTGTTTTTCATACTCACAATTTACTTTCTCTGAAAATATCAGTGAATAGTTAAATGGTGCTAATATATATCCACCAAGGGATGCTGTAAAGTTTTTAAACGGTGATTGGGTGTTTGGCAGGCAAGAGGTGCATTGCTCTGTCTTTCCATGATCTCACACATCACATAAGGGTGAACAAGGGATTTTCTAAACTGTGAAGTCCCAGTGCTGCTGTCATTTGGCAATGCTGGAAACTTACATTGAACAGCTCCTATTTTTATTGGAAATATTTCATTGCGGTAAAAGGGGGTTGAAAAACAAAATACCATCCATTTTCCCAGCCCCTGAGGTAGTATTCTGCCAGTCAGGGTTGAGTGGCTCTGGAGGATGCTATGGTTGGGGGAGTCTGCATTGCTGCTCTGGGTGTTGGAAATTCACTCCTAAATACAGGATTTAGCTGGGACATGATTCATGCCTAGGCCTTATATTTTCCCATTTTACTGAGCTGAGGTCCACCCAAAAGGGACAGAAACTGCCACACTTCTTTGCCTTTATCCAGGTAGTTGAAGGAAAAAAACCCCAACACATTAATAATATATAGAAATAAATAACCTCTCTGTGTTATATACAGCCCAGAAATGTCCCTCCACACAAATCATCATGTCCTTGTTGTAACTTGTGCTTCTGAGCACAAATAAAGCACTTAAGAACACACAGGGCTGATAAACAAGAAAACGTGATCTTTTCAGATGCTTTCTGGTTTTAGCTGCTTCCATGCAGAGTGAGTGATTTCCCTTCCTTCTAACCTATTCTAAAATACACTGGTGAGGAGCCAGGGTCTGCTGCACTTCAGTGATTGTGACTGGAACAGCTTTATGTTGATGCTGAGCGTATGTTTATGTTTATAATAATGAAACATGAGACTCATTCCTCAAATTAGCCCCATGCATATAAAGCCAAGGGAATTACTCACTGTGCACAAGGTTAAACATGCCCTCATCTGTGCAGAAGGGGGACCTGAGCTTGCAGCCCAGAGCAGACTAGGCTGAGCCGAGGCCTGATGGCGGCTGCAGCTCCTCACAGGGAGGGGAGGGGCAGCGCTGAGTTCTGCTCCGTGTGACAGCGACAGGGCCCGAGGGAACGGCATGGAGCTGCGTCAGGGGAGGGCAGCTGGGGGTGAGGGAAAGGGTCTGCGCCAGAGGGCGGTGGGCATGGAACAGTCTGCCCAGGGCAGTGGGCACGGCCCCGAGGCTGGAGCTCAGGGAGTGTTTGGACAGTGCTCTCAGACACAGGGATTGGATTTGGGCTGGTGCTGTGTGGAGTTGGGAGATGTACTCAGGAATCCATGTTGGTCCATTCCAACTCAAGATATTCTGTGATCAAGTGTTTCCACACCACACAACATGTAGTATCATTGCCATGTACCACCAGGCCCCATGCTGAAAGGTTTCCAAGGAGATGCTACCTCAGGATGGTGACTTGTAGGAGTTTGAAAGCATGCTCCGTCTGATATGTTATTCTATATTGCCAGTACTAGAGCTTTGTGACACTAATAATTTCTGGTCAAACTTATCTCAAGTCAAAGACCAGTAAGTATCTTTACATAGTGATGAAAGTTTGGGTGTTTATATGCTAAGTGATGTAAAAAATGCGGGAGAAAGCACAGAATCCAGCTTCAATGTGGTTTAGGGTTAAAGAGGTGAAAGATGTCAGCTGAATCCCTGGTCTGCAGGGGACAGGACTGAGACTGGAGATGGTCAGAAAAACCAGTGAGAGAAATCTGCTCTCCAAGAACTGGGGTCTGTCAGCAATGGAAATGTTCAGCTATGTCTGCACTTTACTCAGTACTCATTTTGGAGGAAGTATGGGGAAAATTATTGGCTTATTGTATAGGAAACTCATAATTTTTTTCTTTCTCAATGGTGACATCACACTGAAGAGTAATGAGCACAGAATACACAGGGGACATTGCCAGGTTAGAGAAGCAAACTCCTCTCCTGAGCCCATAGGAGAGAACAGTGGAGAAAACATGCTAACCTTCTTGCTCAGGATGCTCACCCATTTTCCTGCCTGTACTCATCCACCATTAAACACAGATGACTATATTTGGCTGAGTAGCATAGCAGTACAAGGTCCTTAATTTCGTCTGTATTTTGACCCCATGCCCTTAGAAATTATCAACAAGCACTCAGAAACCCGCTCGCCTCTTGTCTTTTACCTTTCTCAAAAGCAGCTTGACACAGAAGAGGTAATCAGCTACATTTATAACCAGAGATATTTAATTTTAAATTTTTCTAATTTAATTAGTAATTAAATTATTTGGTAATTAGAGAATTTTGAGATAAGGTCAGAGAAGCATCCACCTGGGATGGTGTGGATGTCTCACAGTCCATCCTGGCCAGATGCTATCTCCCAGGTTGCTTCCCAGCCCTGTATCTTTATGTCTTCTGGTTCAGTGTGGCTGCTGACCTGGCTCAGCTACAGACACAGCACATGAATTTCCAGCAGTGCTCCACAAGACTTCAATTAAAGAGGGAGAAGGAGGGTGTCCCATGGCAGAACTTTGAAAGCAAATTTAACATAATCTTGCATCATAAATGACAGTGCTGAATCTACTCGTCTGTGCCAAAATCACTCATGTCACTCCACTGACTTTGATTTTACTTGTTTCATGGAGGAAGAAACAAGGAGTGGGGCTGGCTCATAGACCATGATTTCAGGATTAGGCTGTCTCTAGCAAAGTGCTTGGGCTGCATGCTTGTGGCTTCCAGTCCATGGAGAATCTCTCGTGAGTTACAGTCACTCTCCAGTTAGTGATGTAGGTCATACCTGATAAATTTGCTCACTGGATGAGTGGACAAAGGTGAAACAGTGGGCACAGTTCATCCAGATGCCAGGGGTGTATTTAACACCACATCACACAACAGATTGATTTGAAAGGTCAGAAAGCACAGCATAGAATAGGCAGAAAAATGCTGAAAAGGTGATACTATTTACAACGAAAATTTTAAGTACCTTTATTTCTGGAGCCCTTGTTTTGTTGTCATCCCTTCTGAAGAAGATACAGGGAAAATAGTGAAGGAGAAGGATGGCAAAAGGATGCCTTTGTACAGAGCCTGAGCCACTGGGCACCAGTCCATGTCAGCTGCTGGCTTGACCCAGAAAACAGAAGAGGTTTGTGAGCAGAGCACTCAGTTTGTATCTGGGGGAGCCCAGAGTTCCTGCCTGTGTGCCAGGGCAAAGAGAAGAACTGAGGTTTTTCCCTTGGCTCTTACATCTCTCTTGGATTCCCCGCTGTTTGCAGAAGGTATTTAAGCCGTTGGTTTCAATCCATCCAATAATTACTTCCAAAGAGGTAGCTTCCTTCCACAGGTAGCTTCCCTTTGCTAGCTGGGTGGCTTAGTCAAGTAATGCTGAAGCCACAGTGCAGAACAGCTTGGAAAGATCCTATGGAAGGAACATCACAGCTCCAACTCCTTTATGTGAGAGTTGGCAAATTGGGATAATGTACCACTCCACACATACCTGGGCTGTTGCCCTCTCTGAGGGTACTTCTGAGTACTTCTGGTACTTCTTGGCTTCAATAAAAAACACAGGCCAAAATGTATAAATATGGGTTCCCTAGCAGAGCTATCTGGCCTCATTATTGTCTTTCCCAACACCACTTTCAGAGAAACTTCTGATATGGTAATTAGTAGGCCTAATGTAGCTATGACAACATTGCTTTTGGAACCTTAGGCCTTTTTCTCCTTTCTTCCTGGTTTTTAGATATACCACATTTTCTTTTTTCAGATCTACAGTAAGTAACATCAAGCTGCAGTGAGAGAGAGTAATTCAAAAAACAACTTAAAACAGCCGAGGGTTATAAAAATAACTGATCCTGTGGGTAGCATCCAAAAGACTTTCCGTCATGATGAGTGTTTAGAAGGCTCATTTAATTGTCTGTATGCAAATTGTGTGTCCCTAATTCTTGACACTCAGAAATATTCAAGTTTTAAAATTAAGAGGTTCACATCAATTTATTTGCCTTTTGGATGATTTGGAGACTTCCAGTCTGCAGGCTCTATTGTTTCAATGTAGATTTTTTTTTCCAAAAACTTGAGAAAAAGGGATATTTTTTGAATGATTTTTTTTAAAAGCAAGCTATGAATACCTTGTGCTCCCTAGATTTCAAGAACCGTGATCTTAAAATATTTCAAGGATTGGACACAAAGGCCAGAAGGAACTCCAAAAATCATTTGTTTTCCAAATAAAGAGAATGCACAGATTTTAGTTTCAAATCCTCCATTTTTTAGGACTAGCACATCAGAGATGTGAGTCCATGAGCATCTCCGGGAAGAGGAAGCACTGCTCACACTTTCACCTCATCACATGGTAATGTTCTGCAAGTTCACAGTACTCTTCAAAATGTTTCATACTGCATCAAGTTGGCTTCCATAAGTCACCATGGGCCACTAGGTAGCTGTATGCTGTGCTTAACTGGCTGAGTCCTCAGCTCCCAGCCTTGGAGACTTGGCAATGGGAAAGTTTCTTCCACTGTGAAGCCCCACATTGGCATCTGATGAGGGATGGATGTGGCCAGGAGTGGAGAGTGGGTTTTACTGAGAGAGATCAGGGCCTGATGCTCTCCTTGGCCACTAGGGAAAGGAACTGTAATGCTCAAGGGGGCTTAGGTACGTTTCTGGTAGTGCTAAATGCAACTGATGCTGTGGTAATTCAGCAGAGCTGGGCGCCAACAACTTCACCTCTCAGTTTTTCCCATGTAGCTGAAGACATGCATGTTAGACCATGATGAAGAACAATTTACAGCAGTCGTCTTCAGTAGCAGTTAAATTGCCCATGGCCAAACTTTCATTAAAAGTTTATCACCCTCATTGCAAAGGACTTATTAAGGAACAAACAGCTTTATATAGCTTGATGAGCTATATAAATGTGATGCAACAGGGATATAACTGAGTTATCAGTTCTGGTACCAAATACAAATATGGCTATAAGTGAGTTTTGTGTATACCGTCATTGTTTAAAAACTGCACTAAGGCCAGGCGCTCCTTGATTAAGAGCAGCCAGATGGACACTATAAATCAGTGAGAAAACTTTGTGCCAAACTCCATGCTCGGACTGATTCATACTGATTCATTCATTTAATGTCACAAATGAGATTTTTGCAAATGGAGCCCAGATCAGAATTTGGCCTTTCATGTTTGTTTAGATTAAGAAATTTGGACAGCAAAAGGCCGCTTATGTTCTGGCTAGTAGGCTAAGTATTACAGCACTCGAATAGTAGGAAGCCCAGACAGATGGTTACATGAATCACAGCTAGGCAGGTCTGATTATCTTGATATTTTCCACGTGATAAAGCAGAGGAGTGTTGTGCCATATGGTGGAATATTGTTGAGGGACCCTCAGCAGCTGCATGGGATGTAAGCACTTCCACGGGCAAGTGGCATGCTGCAGCACTCACTCTTGGGATGAGTGGGAAAGGTGGAGAAGCAGAAGCTTCCCACCCTGTGGGATCCCCTGTGTGCTCTGATGGGAGAGTACAACAATACAGAGATCGCCTGCCTTACAAGTTTGGGAAAGGGTGAAGGAGGAGTAAAGGATGAGGCTGGAGGGTGTGAGCAGTGGCACAAAGTCCAGTTGGAGGCCAGTTCCACTCCAGGGAGCAGTGCACCCCTGGGTCCAGTCTTTTTTAACATCTTCAGTAATGATCTCAATGAGAAGGCAGAATGTACCTTCCACAAGTTTGCTGGTGACTCAAATGAGGAGGGAATGGCTGACTCACCAGAGAGCCATGCAGCCATCCAGAGGGGCCTGAACAGACTGGAGAAATGGGCTGACAGGTGCCTGATTAAATTTAACAAGGAGAACTGCGAAGTCCTACAGCTGGGGAGGACAACCCCAGACAACAGCCCATGCTGGGAGTCTTTTACCTGGAAAGTGGGTCTGCAGAAAAGGACGTATGGGTCCTGGTGCCAATACTATGTTTAAGTAGCCCAGGATACCATGAGCCTTCTTTGCAGCAAGAGAACATTGCTGGCTCATGCTCAGCTTATGTGTCTGCCAGGACCCCCATTTGTCCAGCTTGTTGAGGTCCCTCTGGATGGCAGCATAACATTCCGGTCCATCTGCCCTTCCTTCCAATTCTGTGTAGTCTTCTCACTTGCTGAGGGTACACTGTGCCTCATCGTCCAGATCATTAATGAATTAATGTTGAGATGTAGAGTCACAGGGAAGGAGAAGGTAAATGGGTGAAGGTGAAGGAAGAGGGAGTCTTGTGGGGAGTAGAAAGGAAGCCAATGGCTTCTGCAGGGTTGAGCATCTAAAGAAAGTACAAAGTAAGCAGGAGAGCAACACTACTGATGGAGAAGAGACAGATCTGGCATCTGTTTCCAAAAGATTGCTGTTTTTTTGCTGGACCTCACAGTTATCTCTCACATGATACTTTATGCTTCTTTGTGCTAGCCTGAGAGCTGCAGAAAAGGGGAAATTGCCTAAAAGGAGTGGATTTCTGCAGACATCAAGGAGTTGTTTTTCAAAGTGATCTTGTGCACAGAGATCATTTACAGCTACTTCACTTTCATAATGTGTTGGCTGAGGTTGCTAGTCTGAGGCTTTCGTTTTGTGCATAGTAAATCTATTTGCAGAATACCATGTTTTAAAAAATATACACTACTAAAAATGTGGAAACTTACTCACCTATGGCAATCAAAGGATGAGGTGATTTTATTCTTTTGAAATTCTTTTGAAGTCAGGTGATGATAAGTGATACAAGAGCTCTCCAGCAGTGGTACAGGAGGATGTGGGTGTGAACTGTGCAGGAGCCATCAGGAATAGCTCTACCTTCATGTTGGCACTGAATCCAGAGCACAGTGCTAGAAAACAGTCAGGAAAGATATTAGCAACAGCTCTTTGGTTAACCAAGGGAACAAAGGCTTGCCTCTGGGGCAAAATATGTAGGGCTGTATCACAGCTTGTCTGGCATTTGCCAGAGAGAATGCTGATTTTGTTTTGCAGAGGCTGGCAGAAAAATCATGCATGTTTAAATTGGGGAAGTGTTGTAGATGTTGTTTGTGTCTGGTAGCGGGTGAAACAGGGAAATGAGGAATGAGTTTTCTTTTGTTTGGGTTCTGTGGTTTGATTGCTGAAGCTTAGGGTTGGCTGTATATTTAGCAAATCTCAAAAATAAAGTCAGATGCATCAGTGAGCAAATGGAAAAGTACAGTGGACGAAGTGTGAGAGAGCTGCTTTGGAGATCCCACGCGGCCTGCTGGGCTGTGATGAACTGGAGCAGGTGCCCTGCAGTATTGGATGTGGTCAGGCATATAAACTCCACAGGACAGAGCAAGCCAGCCCCAGTGAAGCTGTGTTGATGGCCTTCAATCACAGAAACCAAAGATCTAGGGCCACCAGGAGTCACCCAGCCTGGCAGGACAAACTGGTACGATGACTCTAGACACTTTAAAGGGAAAACCATCAATAAATGTCTGTAAGGAAAGAGCAGAATATGTAACTAGCTAGAAGAAACTGAGATGAACATTTTCAAACCAGGTTCCTAATCTTGCATACTCACATAAAGCACAGACACTTCCGTTGGCGTATGCCCAGCAGCACAATTCCAGACTAATACCATAATTTTCATCTTCTTCATAAAGGGAGCTCTGTAATGGCTGTTCAGAGTACAGATACTGTTGCAATTTTTGTATTTTTTGCAGTGGAGTTACATGTTGCTATTTTCTTCTAAGAGCTGGAGTAAATTCATCGCAGTAAAGTCATTACTCCATAAAATACCTGACTTCCTCTGCATTCTGAGGAAACAACAACCGTCTCTGTGATGTTAGAACATCAGACAGATTGCACAACAGAGGAACTGGGACCTTTGCATGGAGAAGTAGCTGTGTGCCATGAGCAATGGCCTTTTGAGATAGCAGACAGCTTTGTCAAGGCACATGGGACACATTTGCACAGATGTGGAAGTGCCAGCAGTTGGCTAACCTCTTGCCAGAGTGGTTAATGAGAGAAGCCTAAAGGGTGGAAGAGGTGTGGAGCGATCGTTTCACACTCTCCAGCTGTGGCTGTATATCACAGTATGTAGTGTAGAAGATAAGAATGACTGTAAAAAAAACAGGTTTTAGAGTAAGAGAAGGGATTCGATACCAGATTTATTGTCTGAGATATCTCATGGAATGGCTTTGGTAATCTGTTAGCCAGATAATATATTTCTCACTTAGAGAGGAGGTGTTCATAGTGATGAATGTACCAAGTGAGATATTAGCAGAACCAAGGAAAAGGACCAATTTGTCTTCTCTAGACAGATGTTTGCTGCTTCTGATGGTTCATAGCTTCCATCTTCTCCACATCACTGCACTGCTTGGTTAAGAAGCATCTCTAGGTATGCCTGGAGCTCCGTGCCAACAGGAACAGGCCCAAAGTAGGACTAGCAAGGAGGCCCACATGGGCCAGGCCACACTGCCTTCATCAGCAAAGGCACAGCCAAATACTTGCCACCATATCCTAGTAGATCTGCACTGCTGCTCCCAGCAGCTGGTGTACTGGGCAGGAGCAATATGGGTTTGCTAAAATCCCACCATTTGGACACCTGTCTCCAAGGACTGGATTAGCATGCCCCTCATGACCAGGAGTTTGACTCCCCTCTCAGCCTCCCAGAGTTGTGAGCAAGAGAGGCTGGGGAAGCTTGCAAAGAGTCAGCACTACATCATAGCAAACCCTCCAAGGCATGGAGAAGGTGATAGTGCTTCTCATTTATCCTGAATAGACTTTCCTGTTACCCCATGGGGAAAAGAAGCATGTGGATACAGTTGTATGGCATTAGAAATCTGTTGATCTGACACTGTAGCGAATCAGAAAGCCTGGGTTAGTATGAAGTGACTCTGACTTTTTTGAGATAGAAATGAGGAAGACAAACACAAGATGTTAAAAACCAACCCACCAAGGACAAGGGAAGCCACATCTTCTCCACCTCTTCTTCCACCTCTTCTCACGAAAGGAAGGTCACTACGGACAGCTGCCTGTAAAAATACCACTTGTTATTAGTTTATCTGTAGATGACAACAATCACAAGCAATTGAAAAATATGTTCTTTTCTTCAGTTATTTACATAGCTGAATTTATCAATTAAATTCTGTTTGAGTAAGTGTCCTAACTGAATTGATCCTCAGAATCCAGAAAATCTTAAGGCTTGGCCTGCTTGGGCTGTTTGTTTTGTTTTAATAAGGAGTTAGATCTCCTTCAGATTTGAATCCAATTTCTCCGTAGTTACTTCCCTTCCCCTAACCATCACCCTTTCATTTTCACTGGGTACAACCACTTCCCATTCTGCTGCCTCAGGCTTCACTACAGTGAGCTGAACTCAGTTATCTGAGTGTTGCGTTATCAGAATAGAAAATAGTTTTGAGATAATTTGTTGACTCAGGAGTTTTTCACAGGATAACTTAGAGACATGACCAGAATTCCTGATCCCCAGGCTATTGGAAAGCTGCACTGACTAATGGGTGACTCTCTTCACATCTCAGCAAGACCAGGGAACTCAGAGAACAGTGCCTAGTGAGAAACAGCCTCTGTGCAAGTGCAGAAAGCTCACTTGAAAATATTTCTGATCAAAACATACAAAAATGCTGAATTGCACACAGCTGTTGTCCTTGCCTGCAGGAAGACAGATGTGAAATATTGTTTTAGCACAGACTTGTCTGTAGTGAAAATCCCATGACGAGGAAAAGAGATGAACCATGTCTGGTGTGACGACTGTGGCAGTGCTCACCTCCTCTTATTAAGTGGATGCCACAAACTCTAGATCAAGTAACATTGTCTCTGACATCTTGGTTATTACAGTATCAGACCAGAAGATTTATATCTTGATCTACGTAAAGTAGTTACAGCTTGTTTCTGCTGAGAAAAAGTCACAACTGCAATTTGATGTGAGTTTTAAAATTTGTTTCTCCTTAAATCCTGCTCATCACAGTGATTTAATTCAGTCCATCTCCTATCCTTACCACCAGCTGCTCAGAGATGCTTACTCAGCTATCGATCAGTAAAATACATCTTGCTAGCAAGTCCCTCCAGTGTTTTCATGCTATCAAGGCAAACGTGGAGACTCTGTTTGAAGAAATCTGACCTCAGACATATTGGAAATATGAGTCGCCCCTTTCCAAACAACCAGGTCATTTTTACATTGCACACTGAATGGACATCTTTCATCTCCTCAATCAAATGCATTTGTAAGACTTCCAAGGACAAAATGTGTATGCATACATACAGCCCCCATGCTCATAAATACATGAAAATATAATTTATTTACTTGTACCTGTCAGTTCTCTGTTATGTATAAACGAGTTTATTTCCAAATCTGCTCTCTTTGCAGTTACCAGTAGTCTGTGCAGTCACAGAAATACCTGAGTACATTTAAAGTGATCAGAAACTCTACAGGCGGAAAAATTCTGACTGAAGATAATTTATTTAAACCTCAGAAAGGTTGAAAGCACAGCCCTGCTGAAAAAGGCCTGACCAGCAGGGAAGAGAGTGATTCTGCCCCTCTGCTCTGTGCTGCTGAGGCCTCACCTGCAGTACTGCATCCAGATGTGGAGTCCTCAGTACTTGAGAGACACAGACCTGTTGGAGTGCATCCAGAGGAGGGCCACAAAAATGATCCATGGGATGGAACACCTCTGCTACAAGTGCAGGCTGAGAACTGGGGCTGTTCAGCCTGGAGAAGTGAAAGCTCTGTGGAGACCTGAGCGCTGTCTTTCAGTATCTAAAAGGGGGCTGTAAGAAAGCAGGAAACAGATTCTTTAACAGGGATAGGACAAGAGAAATGGGTTCAGACTAATGGAAGGGAGATTTAGATTGGATATAAAGATGTTTTTTACAATAATGATGGTGAGGCACTGGCACAGGTTGCCCAGAGAGGTGGTGGATGCCCCATCCCTGGAGACACTCAGGCTGGACAGGGCTCTGAGCACCTCATGGAGCTATAGGTGTCACTGCTCATGGCAGGGGAGTTCTGTATTTCTATAATTCTATGACTATCATGTTTCTCTGGTGAATTCAGAGCTGCAAAGTAGTTACTGTTACCCAATTGTCACACTTTTCCTCAGTGCTATGCATATAGGAGAAGAATCTTAAAAATGGATGTAAATAGAAAAGCTGAAAGAAATCAGCGCAGCAAATCTATCACAGATCTTCCACACCCATACTCTAAACACTTTGTTTTCAAATTGGTCAGGGCTTGGCTTTCTGATTAAAAGCTACAGCTCTATGCTAAATTGTGGTAAGCCATGGCATGGTGGTAAACCACAGCTCTGCAAGAAAAAAGTTCTTGAAACAATTACAGTACTGGCATGGCAAGTGTATTTTACAAGTACTAGATCCGCTATGTGAGTTAGGAGAGAAATTTTCTTCAGTTTGCAAAAGTAAGAAACATCTGTGGGGAAAGGATGACCTTGCTGAGAATGAATGATAAACAAAAAACCTAAACCGCATGCAAAAATAGCATGGCTCCCTTGCATATGTGCTCTGCATCATAGGAAATGTGTACATGCATAATAAATGATCGGTCAGGTATGAAACAAACATCTCCCCCCTTCCCCCCACAGTAATGTAACATTGAGATTGAACATATAATCATGAAACATCAAGAGGGCAGTGGAATTATGTGCAATAAGCCACATGTGTTTCTAAATAAAAGATCTTGCCAGACTGTCTTGATTACATTTATGATGGAGTTCCACCATTACTGGACAAAGACAATGATGTAAAGGAAATATTCTGGGATGTTAGCAAAGCAAATGATAGGATGCCTCACACCAAAGAATAATAACCAGCATTGGCCTGGAAACAAACATTGTCACATGGACTGAAAGCTGGCTGGAGTCTACGAACACAGTGCTATAAAGAATAACTACACAATGAATAGAGAAGCCTCATAAGGGACCAGAGAGATTGGTCTTTGATTCATTCCTACAGAAAAACTGGGTCTGAAAGGCAAGGCTGGGGGGAGACTACTTACAGACTGGGACAATATTGTGCCCAGAACTGAGCCTGCATTCTGTTTTTTGCTGTCAGCTGTCCTCATGTCCCTGCAGGCACGGGCACTGCAGATGTAAGCACTGCTGAGAACAGATGAGTATTGTCAGCAGATAATTAGAAAAGTGAACAATTAATAAAAAGGAAGCAGGAAGAAAATGCAGTTTTTTACACCTGAGAAAATATTTCTTGCTGTAGGTAACTGTAGGAGGTTAAAAGAAGGAAGTGACAATGCTGAGTGAAAACTTAGAATTTGAAGTTGAGCAAGATCAAAATTCTTTTTGATATCATATTTTCATGTTTTCATATATCACCACCTCCACTGTCCCTCATGGGCAGCTAAAATACCAGTGACTTAATATCAACCACAACTATTTTATTGAGCTACACTTCATTTTTATTTCTGTACATACGACCATTTGGTGAGTACAGTATTGTGAGGATTGACATTTTACTTCAGTACCTCCTTGGTACCACCCAGAAGAGAACATCATTTCTTTTCTGGTCACTATGAAAGTGTGCACTGCAGCTGATTTAATGCTGCCACATGGGACCTGCAAATGAGTGACGCCTTACAAGGGTGCTGAGTGGCACCTGAGCCCTGAGAGTTCCGGAGTTGGCAGCTCTCACCTGACAGCAGCACATCTAGCAGGCAAAATATACCCGCTCCACATCAGTCAGTAAACAGACCAGAAGGAAAAACAGTTGTATGAGGTCTGCTCTGAAAGTAATACCTCCTATATAATTATGTTGGCCCATGACATCAGAGGTACATTGGTGGTACAGCAGAAGAGGTTGAGCCTTCTTCCATTACATGTTGTTGCTGTGTGACAGATAGCAGTGGAGAGGCAGTCTGAAAAAATGGTGTCTGACATGGAAGTGCACAAGAAGCAAAGGAATGCCACTGAATTCCTCCATACAGAAAAGAATGGCAACCATTCAGATTCATTGATGCTTGCTGAATGTTTATGGAGATCAAACAGGGAGGCGGTGGGTGGTGTATTGTAGTAGTGGTGACAGCAGCAGTGAGTCAGTCACCCCTGCTAGTGCAGATTTTCATGAGTGCAACATGCAGGCTCTTGTTCATTGCTGGTGGTGACTGTGTCAAAAAATAGTGTTCTGCAGTTGAGAATATGCTCTGTCAAATAGTGTTATGGTTCTCTTTGTATATGATGTAATTTCCATGAAATAAATAGGAGGTATTACTTTTGGAGCAACCTATGTATATTGGAAATCCATAGTTATCAATTAGCAGCAGGACACTATTACTGCCTAACAAAAGGACATTTATTTTATAGCCATACTTCATAGCATCAAAAGCACTGAGTAAAAGAGGCAGCTTTCTACAATCAGCCTGCTGCAATTGCTTGCCTTTACTCTCCAGCATGGTAAATAGTTGTTATTCCTATTGTTATGCACATTACTCATTTGTTAATACTCACATGCCAATCAGCTATCGATTCCCATTTGCCAATTAAGCAATAAAGCAATTAAATCCACAGGCTGGCAAGCCAGGCTCACCTTGATATTAGTCTTCAAGACACTGAGTATACAGAAATAACTGCATGGATCTGAATGAAGGCATATCTAGGAGGGCTTGCCCTCCTTGCCAAGGCAGCTGTACTGGGCTGTGGCCATGCCACACAGCCTCACATCCACAGCCCAATGCCCTGAAACCCAGTGTGGTCACCCCAGGGCAGAGGGGAGAGATGCACAGGGCTTGAACAGGAGGCAGAAGCAGGGGCTGCAATATCCAGGCTAATGAATCTGCAGGTCACCTTGATGTGCTCTGATGTAAAAGCCAAGATTTATGTTACAATCAAGAGATTGACGTTATTCTACAAATAGAGTTATTTGTTAAATAATTTGTTAAATTATTCTACAAAAGACTTACATGGCATGGGGCCTCCTCCTGCACCCTAAAAGCCCCCATGCCTCATAGAGAAGCACCTCCCAGATTTTCCTGCAAGGTTCCAGCACAACTTTTTGTTTGCATTCAGGACTTCCTCCACCTACCTAGTGCTGGAAAGGGGCCTTCAATGAAAGAAATCTTTCATTTAATGCAAGGAGCCTTTTACATTGCTGGAGAGATCCAAGAGAGCCTTGCAGCAAATGGGAAGCAGGCTTTGAACTGGGCAACTGCAACACCGCTGTGCTTTGGGACCTGCACACCACAGCAGTCAGGCCTTAGGAATTTGCAATGTAAACTATTCACAAGATGCGATGGGGGATTTTTATTATTCTGCCAATAGCAACTTTTGAATAGAGAAGACTGGGAAAGCTCTGGCACTGATGAAACTCCAAAGGCTTCCACTGATAACACTGGAGGCCTATGGACATGCACCAGCTTCTGGCACCGGTCCCTTCCCAAATTCAGCAGTGCCCCAGAGTCTTCATTAACATCAGATTACAACTCTCCGTTAAAGACATATGATTTATGAGCAACTCACATGTTAATGCAGAGGCAGAGATTTCCTGGAACATTTTTAGTGTGTTTGCATGCAGGTGGAGAAAGAAGGTAAGCTGGGAAAATCTGGGGCTGCTGATGACTTAGTGCATGAAATAACCTTCATCTGGCAGTTTTTTACTTTTCCTCATCGATCCAGTGAGGTGACTGTAAAATTATGGCATCCAAATAACATTGAAAAGCATTAAATAAAGCACAAGGCCAGCATGTATTTTAGAGCAAGTGGATAATGTGACATCAGCGTCAGTTCAACCTTTTGAAACTCACAGAAATGGTCTGAGAACATTAAAATGTGTGTCATTATGTCACACTGTGAAGCATTAAAATCCTGCAAATTCTAGGCTGTACTTTCATATGCATTTTAATTTCATTTCATTGAAATGGATTTCTTTGCTGCCTTGGTTACCAGAACTGGTCAAGCAAGCACATAGCTTGGCCAAAGCCCATAGCTCACTCATTTTCTTGACAAACCTCTCAGGATCAACAGTTTCCACTGACCTGTAAGTCTGCATGCCAATCGCAAACCTCTTTTGTGCAGAATTAAGCAGCAACTCCTGAAAGGCAGCAGAAGCAGGGGATAGGCCTACAATTGCTATTTCACATTTCTATTTAACAAATGCACAGTGATCTTCTTGGCATTAATTTGGCAGTGTATCGTAACGCTGTACTGTAGTAATGCTGTGCGCACTCATGTCTATGGTTATCTTTTAGCACGCTTGTCCCCTTGGGCAGCTCAGCCTCCCCAGGCACTCATGCTGCTGCTGTGGTACCACACATCCCAACAAGACCTCCTCTTTCCTTCCATTTTATGAGCTGTCTTGGGGACCTGCAGCACTGCACCACCAGCCTTGCTCTTCCTTCTCACTCCATCCCTCTTATTGCACCAGTGTTCAGAGGGATGAACATTTTCACTCTTTGAGAGAAAGGATTTTGTTTTCAAAACAGGTTAATGAGCATTTTTAGATGTTTTTCTCCCCTCTTTGTCATCTACAAAAATTTCATTTTTAAAAGAATTTACAAAATGTTTTCTGTTTCGAAGGTCAGGGGTTTAATACTGTTATAAACTCTTTTCTGAAGCCTGAATACTAACATACTTCAAGCCCACAATGATTAAGGGAAGCTATAAAGTAAGGAGAGGTGCTATAAGAATGAAGGGGACAGACTCTATAGCAGGGTCTGTGATGATTTTACAATAAGGGTGGTAAGGAACTGGCACAGGTTGCCCAGAGAGGTGGTGGATGCCCCATCCCTGGAGACACTCAAGGTCAGGCTGGATGGGACTCAGCATCTGATGGAGCTGTAGATGTCCCTGCTCACTGCAGAAGAGTTGGACTAGATGACCTTTAATGGTCCTTTCCAACTCAAACAATTCTATGATTTTAGGATTCTATGATTCTAGTATCCAATGGTTTAGTTTTCCCTCCAAGTGTATACACATCAGTGGTGATCACCTTTGTGTTAATTTAAAAGCAATAACCCTTAGCCTGAGAGCAGTGTTCTCAATAACCAGGGCCAGTATCCCGCTGATTCAGTAGAAGTGCTGGGTCACAGCTTTCACATTGAGAAACAAGTGGAGTACAGAGATCTGTTGAAATCCTACCTAAACTTACGCCATCCAAATATTTTAATAGCTTTACGTATATTTTCTGGCTTCAGCAGTTACAATGGCACTCACAAAAAAAATGAAACCAATTAATTTCTCCTTGCTAAGTGTCTTTCCGCATCATGAGAAACAACCAACGTTCTGTAAAATGCTAACACTGGGCTGCCAACCTCCCTGTACCCTCCCTTCTGCAACTAATAAAAAAAGCAGGAAAACAGTTGTTTCGGAGGTGGGGTGTGAAAGGAAGAGAAACATGTGCACGTGGTCCTCACAAACAAAATACACTGCGCTTTGGAAATTGTCATTTAGAAAGGCTCTGCACCAGATGGAAAGAACTGAGAGAACAAGATTGATCAGAGGTTCAGAATTCATGAACTGCAAGGAAAAGCTAAAAGGGTTTGTCATTGCTTAGACTAGAAAAGAGGATGTGGGGAGATAGTGTCCAAATTCCTAAAAGGTAGCTCTAAGAAAGAAAGAATGAATCTTTTTGTATCCCCTGTGATTAGGGCAAGTTGTAATAAGCTTAGCAGAAGAGAAGGTGATTTCAGCCAGGCATCAAGAAAAAGTTTCTAATTGCAGGGACAATGCAGAGACAGGCTCAGGAGGGAGCCTGCAAATCCCCACCACTGCAAATTCTGAAGTCATCCAGATGCCCTTCAGGAAAGACACAGATAAAGCTGCTTGACAATGCAGCTAAGTGATCCTCTGTGGCCTTTTGTAAATCTTATCATTACAGTGCTGGTGTCAGAAAAAGCTTAGATCCACTTCAAAACCACCGCTTTTTTTCCTTAAAACACCGTGATATTGGCCGTAGTAGGTGAGAGCTGCAGCATGGCAGTGGTGGTGGCACTGTCCACCTGTCTCCTGCTGCTGTTGGGAGCCCAAGAATTAAACTCTCCTGCAGTGTAGCAAAAGCCAGACCCTGTTTTGGAGTCTGACAGTCCTCGTTGTGCGTATCAGCTAGAAGATTCAGGAATTTCCATCCTCATATAATGGACCATTTAATCTGTAAACCACCAGCAATGTGGTTAGAGGCTGAGACAGGCAGGAGAGCCAAATCCTCGCTTGATGTAGTGCAGTGAAGTTTAAGTTCCCACCTTGGCTTACAGAAGCTGAAGATATGTCCATCAGATTATATTGAGTAATTCAACACTTTGTACAGGAAATATATAGCTATTTCCTCTCAGAGTGCCTGTCTGCAGGAGGATGTCTAGCCCATTTTTCATTTATCTGAGTCAGTTTTGAAAGCATCCCACTCTTGCAGAGAAAAAAATAGAGTGTGTCATGAAAGGACAACTAAAAATCTTGCCCGTCATTTTTTAATTTCTCTCATTCACAGCTCAACAGTCCTACAGGTTGTTAAGAAAAGAGAGTTCCCTGTGGTGAATGGAAAACTGTAAATCCAAGGAGGGACCAGAAGTGCAATACTATCCATCAGTGTGTTAAAAACACAAACTGACAAAAAATATGGCCCTCTGGGTTCTTAAACACACTCAAAGTAAAATCTGTCTAGGCTGTGAAATAGGAAAACCAATGCTTGCAATGAATCCAGAGCAAGGATGATAAAGCGATAATTTCTATGGATGGCTGGTATGGTACACTCGAATGGTCCTCTGTTTGTGGGAGATCCCTTCGTGTCTCCTATACAGCCAGTGTCAACAGTCTGCCTTCTGTTTCCAATAAATCCAAGTCCCATCAGCCATAAAACAAAGGTGCTCTATTCTTGATGCAACCCCAATCTTTTCCCATTCTAGTTACCATAAAGGTTCCTGTTATGGATGTATAATCCTCACTGGGCATATATATGCCACCTTACTCACATTATGCAATTTATTACTCTGTGCCTCAACCCACCAAAATAGGAATCTGGCTGCTTGCATGGCCAGTGCTTTGTGAAGCTCCAGGGAGTCCATCAGCAACACCTAGCTACAACAACAATAAAGAATGGGTTATTTATGAGCTGTGTGTACACAGTCGTGCTTCTCATCTAGAACTTTGGGACAAGCATCTTCTAGTACTCTCATCAAATTTTAAGTGATAGGATGTCTTTATCAAAAACATGTTGATAAATAGGAACCAGTCCCACTGCTGAGCAGTAAATGCCATGGACTGTGGCTTTTCAAGGTGTCATGTAGTGTGATGGGTACACACTAAGGTCTATGAAAGATCAAGACTGTACTTGATCAGATGTGTCCTGAATATTCTATAGGTAGTCAGCCTCCCACTTACTGCATCTGCATGCTGCGCTCAGGACTGCCGTGCAGATTTAGCTCTGGGTATTTGCATTGCTGCCCACCTAGCTGAGAGTGAATGTTAAACAGCTCCGGGTGCGAGTGCTCAGATTTAAATCAGAAATGTTGCCCATAAAGGGAAGAGATTAGGCCTTACCTTAAACAACATGCTATCCTTTCATGTCTAATATTTTGTTCTGTGTGAGGTCTTTCCAAATGAACATCCAGCCAGTGGCTTTTAACTTTGCCTCACAATTTCCAGTTGAAGGGCCGTGCTCTGGCAGTGACCACAGGGAAATCTTCAGTACAGAGAAGCCCAAAATAAGCAATCTTGTGAGTCTACTAATGCAAACAAAGGAAACAAAGCATAAAAATCAGAAGTAAGATACAGAAAAAACACGAAAAAGATGAATGGCAGGAAATCCCAATGTCACTTGCTGATGGATTCTGTTGACATGAGGCTGTAAGCACATTGAGATGCTCCTGCCAATCATTATTTGCTCACAAGAATCATACCAGTTTAACTACACCAATTATAAAATCAAGCTTAATTAAATCAGAGCAGCATTTGCATGCAGGAGACATGCAGCCCTTCAAAGGCAAGCTTCTCTTTGATGCACTGGACTCAATTTCACACAGCATATGTAATAAGGCTGAAATGGATATTCAGAATTGCACAAGGCCTGGCTGTGATGGTCTTTGCTTTCTGGTGTCCGGGTAGCAGTTGTGGAAGGGGTAGAAGGGCTTGGCCCATGAACTGAAATAGAAACCTGAAACCTGGAGGTCTCTGCTAACATGCGAAGGGGCAGAATAAGGTATTTTCTGTTAATGCTAATATATGTGCATAAAATGTTAATAACTGCCATGGCCTGAATTTCTGGACATTTGTGAATTCCACTTAGCAATTACTTACATAGCACTTAATTTTATTAGCAAGCTACCATAAAAAAGAGAAGGACAGGCTTTCTCTTGTCAAAGCCCTCAGGGATTTGAGAATGGAAGATGCTCTTTGCAAACCACAACCTTTTTGGCATGGTAGTAAATAATGTGAAGATGAGGAATGACAAATTCCCTCTGTCCCTAAAGCTGCTGTACTAAATTCCAGAAAAGAAGGGCAATGCCATGTAGCCATTGTTCACAAGGAATGCTTACAGTGGGACTGCTCTCAAGTGATGATGATGTGAAGCTGTTCAGCCACCCATCCTGTTCTCTTCCAAATTTCCCTTTTCCCCTCTGCTGTCCCTCCACTCCATGTGAGGAGCTGCAGCCGCCATCAGGCCTCCTCTCAGCCTGCTCTGCTCTGGGCTGAGCACACCCAGTGACCTCAGCTGCTCCTCATATGTCCTGTCCTCACTGTCCTTCAGACCCTTCCCCATCTTTGTAGCCTTTCTTTGGACTCTCCCTAGTAGCTTTATGCCCTTCTTACACTATGGGCCCAAACCCGCACTCAGTGCTGGAAGTGAGGCTGCACAGCACAGAGCAGAGGGGGCAGCCCCTCCCCCACTGGGCTGGGCCTTGGGCATCTCAGGGCACACTGCCGACTTATATTCAGCTTGTTGACAACCAGAACCCCTGCATTACGGCTGTACGTCTGTATACACATTCATGATGCACAGAGAAGCTTCTCCCATCTCCCTTAACCAAATGGCAGGATTCTCATCTATTTATCTTAGTGAGCAGGTGACAGAGTCAGTGTTCAACAAACGTAAGAAATGCGCTTATGGGATCTGATAAAAGAACACCTCAAAGCATATGTGAGTGTTTAGGAAAGCTTGTGCAACATTTCCTTTGCAAAATAAATACATACTGCCTAATTTCCAAATCGTCACCAAGAATATCATCACTTGCAAATGTTTCTGGGGAACAGGGTACCAAACCGCTATATATATTCTGAGCTCTGAATAGTAATGGTGCACAGCTTCCTCCCTACCCCAGCAAACCTTCTCCCAGCCCTCTTGCAGAGGATCTGCAAGATCTGGGATCTGCTCCACAACAGATGCATTGGGCCAGATGCTCACAACGTTTGGACAGAGCAGCTGAAAGACCACACAGATCCAACAGTGGGAAATGGTGTGAGTTCCAGTGTGTAAGTACATGTGGCCAAGAAGGCCCAGGGCATCCTGGCTTGTCTCAGGAATAGCATAGCCAGCAGGAGAGCAGGAGCAGGGAGGTAATCATCCCTCTGTATTCAGCTCTAGTGAGGCAGCACCTTGAGTACTGTGTTCAGTTTTGGGCCCCCCACTACAAGAAAGACACTGAGGCCCTAGAGAGTGTCCAGAGAAGGGCAACAGACCTGTGAGGAGTCTGGAGCACAAGGCTTATGGGGAGCAACTGAGGGAACTGTGATTGTTCAGTCTGGAGAAGAGGAGGCTAAGGGAAGACCTTGTCTCTCTCTGCAACTGCCTGAAAGGAGGATGTAGTGAGGTCAGGGTCAGCCTTTTCTCCCCAGTAACAGTGACAGGAGAGGGAATGGACTTAAGTTGTGCCAGAAGAAAGATTTACTCTCTGAGTAGTCAGGCACTGACACAGGCTGCCCAGGGAGGAAGTAGAGTCACTGTCCTTGGGGGTGTTCAAGAAATGTATAGATGTGGCACTGAGGGACATAGTTTACTGGGCATGGTGGTTGACAGTTGGACTAGATGATCTTAGAGGCCTTTTCCAACCTTAATGATTATTTTATTCTATTCAGTGATTTTCTTTCTTGTCCTGGAGGACAGCAGAGGCAGCCTGGCAGCTCTCTGAGCCTCAGACACTGGCATGGTGTTATCCAAGAGCTATCACCAACTGGGGAAATGCTCATAAACGTGGACTTGATTTTGGTCAGGCAACAGTGAACTGCTGGGCCCAGGAAAGCCCAGTGCCTCTGTGTGAGGAGGCAGCAGCACTCAGCCTGCATCCCAGGCATTAATGTTTCATCTCCCTTTTGCTCGCACCCACACAATTTCCTTCCTTGCAGGAAGCAACATGCATGCAGAGGGCACGAGCCCACATCAGTCTCAGCACTGGGATCACCCAAGCACTGTCCCTGAGCTGATGGGCTTAAACAGCTCAGTGAAGTGGCTGCATAACGCAAAAACAACCATTGCCATTCTCCGCTGCTTCAGGTGTACATGGCAGGTGTGGCTGCTACCACGTGCACTGCTGCACCCAGAACCAGGAAAGTAACCCTATAAAGCTGGACTGAACCCCTGCACAGGAGGAAGGTGGACATATGGAAAGCTGCGTGTGAGACGGCAAGGTGTCTCTTTTACTGTCTGCTTTTTTGGTGCTCAGCACACGAAAAAATGCACATGCAGCCTATAACTGCTGCAAAGGATGGAGAGAAAAACACCCTCGACAAGGAGAAGGGCAGGGAGAGAGGGTTTCTATCCTGTTTCCAATCCAGGTTAACCCACAGCTCACTCACACACATGTGCTCACCCAGTTGTTCTCCCCTTGATGACTCCTAACTCCTTGCTGCACGACGGCACGCCCTTGACTTCCCCAGGACAGGGCACCAGCAAGGACTCCAAACCACGGAAGTCCTCGAGGGGGGACCGTGCCTTGCACTCACCTCGAACAGGAGGTGGGCGGGTGATGGGCCACCGCCACACCCCCTAATCCTGGGACGATGCCGTTCCTCAACCATCCCTGGGACAACGCAACATGCCCCCACGCAACGCCTCCCGCTCCGGGGTAGCGTAACCCACTCTCCCCGCACCACCCCACACCTCTCCACCCGCAGGACACGCGCACGCGCAGGACCGCGAGAGCGCGCCGCCGACTCCGTGAGAAGGCGCATGCGCGTCGCCCCCTCCCCTCCCTATCGCCCCGCACCGCAGAGCAGGGCTCGAACCGGCTGGGGGCGCGGCTCCTGTGGGGGGCGTGTCCCGCGTAGGGGGCGTGTCCCGGAGGGGCGTGTGCCATCGCGGCGCGCCCTGTCCATGGTGCGGGCGGCGGCGGCGGCAGCGGTTGGGGTGTCGCCGCGGTGGGAGATCGGCGGCGCGGGGCCGCATGGACGTGATGTCCCCGCAACAGGAGCACCTCGGGCCCGGCCGGTCATCCTCGGTGAGCGGCGAGAGTAGAGTGTTCGCCGCCGCCGACGGCAAGAAGGTAAGGCTGCTCCTCTGGAAATTGTGCGGGGAGGTGTCATCCCCCGCCGCGGTCCTCGTCGCCGGGCGCTCCCCCGGTCCGCGGCGATGCGGGGGGAGCCGTCGGGAGAGCTGGGGCCGGGAGGTCCGCGGGAGAGCTCGGTGCTGGCGTGTCCGGGCGGTCGGGGTCTGCGGTACAGCTTTGCCGGGTGGCTGAGACCGGGGACACCCGAGGGTGCCGCGCAGAGGTACGGGAGAGCTGGGGGGATCAGCCCGGCGTCACCCGGAGAGCTGGGGAATGCGGGATGCCGGAGCTCCGGGTCTGTGTCGTGATTTGGCTGTGCAGGTGCCTGGGGAGCGCTGGGGAGGCTCTGCGGGGTGCCCGGGGACTCTGTGGGGTGGATGTTCGGGGGCTCTGTGGGATTTGGGATTTGCCAAGCGAGTAGGGGAAGGTTTGCTCCCAGCAAGGGGTGCTGGGGGCTCCCACATGTGCTTTGGATGAGAGAAATGGGAAGGCAACTTCCTGAAGAGGTGCGCTCTGCCTTCTCTGTCGTGATTGATGGAGGAGAGGCTTACAACCAACTGAAAGCTGTTCAGTGTGCCAGTTGCATCTGACACGATCAAGTGCGGAATGCTCACTCTGTGTGCAGCTAAGTGCTCATTTCTGCCTTTCACTGTGCTGTAATGAGTGAGCTGCTATGACCACATTCTTCCCACTATGTAGAAGGGGAACCCTTTTCTCCTTGGCTTAATAAGTACCATAGTGGTTTTGTACCGAAATGGGGCTGGGTGCCTTCCTGCCGTACTCATTCTGCTTCACACTGCCATTTACATCTGTGCTCTGTCTGCCTTTAGAGGAGTATGGTGTCACTGGCTGCCAAACACACTGGGAGGATTAGGACACGGCCGGGTTATGGTGTCCTTTATTAAAGCTGTCCACCTGATGCGTGGTAGCTTGTGTCCAGCCCAATGGCTGGGGCTTTGAGGCTGAGGGGATCCCCAGTTCCACTCCTCCCACAGAGCATGACTTTGGGCTGGAGCATATGTCCCTGGGATGTGTCCTGTGTGTCTCATCCCACCAAGGCATGCACCTGACTGCAGCCCCAGGCACATCTCAGGGCACAAGTAAAGTGCAAAATGGCTGCTTGGGGTGTGCTTAGCCTGACTTCTGCCTTCACCTTGATTTGTTACGTTTCTGAAGAAGGAGTGCAATACACCCACATGAAGGGGTGGAGTGTCTTCTGCTGGACAAATGGATGGAATGAATGCTTGCCCTCCCCAGTACTACTGTGTAACCTGAGGCAGCTAAATGTGTGGCTTTGATTATTCTCCTACTGCTTCTTTGATTTTTGCTGAAGACACCTTGCTGCTCTGATGCCAGGCATCACCTGAAATGAGAAGGGATGTTCAAGTGCTGTAAAGGTTAACACTGCTTGCCTACAAATTCTTTATGATTCAGCTTTCTGAAGACAAGAACTGAAGGCAGCACTTGTGCTTTCTGTTCATGCTCCCATCGAAGGAACGCGGACCTTGTTTTTGCCAATGCTGACAAAGGAGTAGGGATGTTACTTTTTACAGATCTTGGCAGCTCTCTTGGAATTCATCAGCATGCAGGCACAGACAGTGGGGGTACATAGGAAATCCTCCTGCAGCCACAAGCATCAGTCCAGCCTCTGTCCTCCCAATGCTCCCTGGAGTTTCCTTACAGGCTGCCTCTCCATTTGACTGGGGAAGAAGGTCCCTACCTTCATGCCTGTTCAACACTAGGCTAGTCCTAAATCTGCTTGAAGCAGGATCTTAATGGCAGTTCAAATTATTTTTTGCTCCTTATGTGCTATGGACTCTCTGAGTACCTTTGTTTTGAGCTCCACAGAATGCTAAGGCACAGCACTTTTTGACAAAGCAAGAAGGCTTTGTTATTACAGGACATACTGCACTGCTTGTAGCATTTATATGCAGTTGTGTGGAAGAGCGTGCTGACAAGAGATCAGCTTTGATACTGGTGGTGACACAGCATGGCAAGTTTAAAGATATTGTTGCAAATACATATTTAACATTCACACTGCCTCTGCTCTTTACTGAGATCCTGGCCAACAATATGGGGGTCAGCAATCAGAATCACACCACATAGTGCCAGAAATCTCAGCAATCCAGGAACACTTCTGTGACAAAAATGCCCCCAGACATGGAATGATGAGCCACCAATGAACATTTTTATCCTTCCCAAGTCAAATGTATTTTGCTGAGATTTCCTGTGTTGTTCTGTGATTGTTTGAATTTCTATTTTATCTTTCACTTGGCTGTTGCAACAAAGCTGATGGATCGCATCATAGGACCAGGAGATAGAAGTTGTCTAGGATTCACTCCGTGTGCTTTGTGGGACCACTTAAGTTACTGTCTTGCAAACACTTCCTTTCCTTTTCTTTATATGTAAAGCAATCTGAAATGCTAGCATACCATACAAATACTGGGAACTTCTCCCTATTAAATGCTTGTAAGACATTCAAGATACCCTTCTCGAATGTGACACTGAAGTGCAGTGTTTTAATTGGTCCTTTTGGAAAATTCTAGGTCAGGTTCCCTACTTTGCTGGACTTAACTGGAGTCACTAGACAGTGGTTGATTGACCTGCAGAGAAGTTTTTGTACTGACCGTTTGGTAACCAATACCAGTAAATTGATGCAACTCTGAAGTGGGCTGAAGTAAGATGAGTAAAAATGATTTTACTGATGGAGCTTATTTATACAAATTTATCAAAACAAACGATTCAGCATGTCTTCTGTGCCAGTATATCTGTGTCAGCAGTAACAGCTGTAGTCATTTAATTGTATTTATAAGTTTCTGGTGTTTCACTTCTCCCTTCTTCGAAGAGTTAGATTCCAACCAGAGCTGAATATTTTACACAAGACAATCTTTGGTAACATAAGCAATCACTCTTAAGATTTTTTGCTGCCTCCTTGAAAATTTCAAGTGACTGCTTATAATTTTTGTGAGGCTCAGCAATTTGTTATGTTTATTCATACAATGTGTACAAAAAACTTAACTGTTTTATAGAATAGCACTTGCGGAGGCTTAAAGCACAGTATTCTATCACCACTAAAATGTTTTTTTGTAATTCTGATCACACGTACAGAAACAGCTTACTGTCAGGAAAAGGAGAGCTGTGTTCCCAACCATGTACTAAATGGATAAAATTCAAGCAAATTGAATTAGAAGAGTAAAGGCAGTCACACGTAACCTTCACCCTGTCCTCTGTCTTACTCTGCAAATATGAATCAAGAATGTGTTTGTCATTGTACTTGATGATACCTTGGTCTCATGCCCTTGTGTATATATGGTTTTTGACATAAAGCTTCGTAAGGCTGAGATTTCTCCTTCCTGTGAGACTCTGTCCTCTACTGTGATCATGGCTGATGATATGGGGGGCTGTGGTCAGAATCACACCAGCAGAAATCTCAGCTTTTCAGGAACACTTCTGTGAAGTAAGTGTTGGATGTTGGACAATTTCTGTCATCATGGAAACATACTCTATAGCATCTCTGATGAGAACTGGAAAAAGCCCATGTTAATGAAGTCATCCACATTTGTCCTTCAGATGGAACCACCTTGGTAGGTACTGCTGACTGGTGATGACTTACGGTGATGTGCCTTTTATTAGGCTTATGATTTAATTCAGAATGAGAGTTAGCTATCCCTCTTTTGCCTGTTCACATGAGAAATTGAAAACTGTGTATAAAACAATGTGATCTAGCTCTTCAGTTTCCAGTCTAGTGGTTTTTTAAGTCCTGCATGATGGTGGTAGGAAGGAGAAGGACTCAGCATGTCATATGGGACCTACGATATAGCAAATCATTGTCTGTTTATATTATCTATTCGATAAGGCATTGGCACAGGCTGCCCAGGGAAGTGATGGAGTCACCGTCCCTGAAGATGTTCAAGAAGTGTGTGGATCTGGCACTGAGGGACATGGTTAGTGGACATGGTGGGGATGGGTTGACTGGTGATCTTAGTGGTCTTTTCCAACCTTAATGATTCTGTGACTATATGATACTTGCTCTGTCATCAGTGAACTGCTCCAAAGAAAAGCCTGGTGTACTGAAACTGTAGCATAACCATGTCTGTGTGCTAACAATCTGTTGTGTGAGGCTTGGTAAGAAAACTTGGGCTCCATCGAAAGCACCACATCTGAAGTTGCTGCTGCAGGCACTGTGGATGCAGTGCAGCAGACAGCAGGACCCATGGGCTAAATATTCAACAATGACCTCCTCCATGTTCTTAATAATCTTCCACATGCGCAGCTTTGGATGTAAATGGATGAGATCTTGCCAACACATCTATATATCCATGCTTCCAAAGATTAGTATCTTGTGGGAGATGGTTGGTAGGACATCTTTTGCACACAGTTTCTTTCATCAGTTTTTATTTCCGTGTTAACCTTGGTCTCCATCTGCAGCTGCTGGTCCACCATTACCAACTTTTTCTTCCCTTCTGTTGGTAGTTCTTTCCTCTTTTGCCCCTGCAATCATTTTATCCACAGTTATCCCTCCAGAAATAGCTTTCTTTTAGGAAAGTCCATGTAAGTACAAGTATTCTGCCAGCATAAACATAAGCACATAGTTTTGTCACCTGCTCTGCCGTTATGGAAAATGGGACCTGGCTGTCTCTCAGGCTCACAGGCACACGCTCTGCCTTCCGAGCCAGCCATGCACACACAGCCATCTTCTCACCCTCTTTATAAGGGCTCAGGAATGTTACAGGTCACTGTAGGGCCATTTCTTGCCCTACCCAAGAATAAGAGATTCTTGTTATTTCTGGTATTTTTTGGGCAGCCGTGCACTGTAAGTCTAACAAGTGCTGGATTATGGCATGGAGGAATATAGGATTTATTGTTTTTGTAAGAAGCCTGGTGATACAGGGGAAATAGTGATGCCCAATTGTTTTTGAAAATTAACAGCTGGGTGATGAGTGTTGTTTTGATGTTTCATTTTTTGTCAAGCAGTTAGCTGAACTTTGTTGTGCAGATCTCTATTAAGGTTTGTGTTTGTGCTTTGCTTCATGTCTAGCTAAACCAGAAATGTGTGTCACAGATATGTTTTGTTACTTAGACAACAAGAACAGAGTTTGCATGGGTGAAATCCCTCATGGTTATTAACTTAGTTTCATATAGCAGGCTTTGTTAAAATCAGATTTCCTTTCACTAGAAAAATAAAGTAGTGAGAGGGAGATCTTAGTCACTTGAGAGCAATCCTCAGCTCAAGGTACTGGTCCATCTGAGAGTCACCCAGTTAACTGACCTGGGCACACATCCCAGCCTTGACCCACTTCTGGAACAAGCTTGTAAGTCAGGAGCCTGAAATCCTTTCATCTCTGGGGAGGGTTTTAGCAAGTCTCTGCACATTGCTGAAGAGGCATTTCTGCTGGGTTCACCTGCCAGCTAGGAACTGAGTGCATTTTTCAACTATTTCCCATATGAATCTTTTACATAGACATTCAGGTAATATCATTTTCTCATCCTAAGCTCAAAGCATTCACTATGAAGGCAATTGTTCTGTATCTTATTAAGCTTAAAAATTCTTCTGTTCCCTGTCCTTTGCTCAGATAGCAAGGAGAGAATTGAGCTGATTTATTCAACCTTGCTGGTCTCTTTAGTTTTCTTGTGCATTCAGTGGAAGAAGTCAGCACTTCTAGGTCAAGACTTATTTCATCTTTGCCCAATTAAAACAGGACAGAAGAACTGTACACTAAACATGTCCTTTTCTCTCAGTTGTCTATAAAGGCATTTTTTTTTCAGGCATTCTTTATTTAATTTATGTTCTGCCATACTCTTTCCAAGCTTGATATGGTTAAGCGATATACACAAATCACAAGAGAGTGCTTTATCTTCAGTTTGATGGTTTTTTAAAGATCTCATGCAGATGTTGCTACTTTCCTTTTTTTTTTTTTTTTTTTTTTTTTTTTAGGAATGGGATGAATTTCTTTACTTAGATATAATAATTTACATAAATTCTATATGGCATCAATACTCACTTCAACCACTAGCCAAATTAGCTGAATGTGGACAGTCAGAAGCAGATTATTTGTGCAGTCACAGACTTGTGTGCTACTTGTCAAGATTTTACTCTAACTCTGCTCTTTGTTAAGTCTCTGATTCAAGAAGAGCCTCTGCATATTTTTAGTAATGTTTTGCAGGGTTACCATCCTCAGTATGGTGAGCTGATCTGCTCACAAACCACCTACCACCTCAGTTTACAAAATAGTGGATCAGAGTGCAGGTCTGATCATTATCTGGTGGAAGTTCATTCTTTTGAAATCTATAGCCCTACATTTGTTTATACCAGATGAACAACTAGCCAAACACTGAAGTGTTGTTGGATCCCCAATCCAACTACAGAAGCAACCCTTTTTGTTTCTGTTAAGAAAGAAATCAAGGCAGCCACCACCAGAAATGCAGAAAGTATGAAGTTAAACCTGAACTGGAGGGGAGGAGGTAGGGGACTGAGGCTTTTGAAAGCAAGGAAGGCAAAGATAACTCTAGTTTGTCCTGACTGATACAAGATGGTAATCTTTGCATCTGGCACACTGTAAACATTAATTATGGATACTGATTTTATGATACATTTCACATGGGTGTGACTCAGCCAACAAGCATGAGGATTTCTCCCTGTGTTGACCTTTCTAATATTTACACAAAAAAGTGGGAGGTTGTGTTTTGGGACACATTGTGAAATGCTTCTCTGTGTCCCATGCTTGGATTCTTGGTCGTTGCACCTCCTTTTGCTCCCAAACATCTGCTTTCACTGCAGCTGTCCAGGATGTGTCTGCTCCTCTCTGCACTGCCACGGTGACATCCTTGCACATGGGAAAGCAGGGAGACCGAGGGGAGCAGACATGTGGGTCCATCCTAGCCAAAATTGAATTTGTCCTACTCCTCCTCAAAATAAATCATCGTGATGGTTTCTTATTTTTTCTTCTCAGACTCTGTACATGGCAAAATAAAAACAAAATGACCCTTTCTGTCTATCATTAATGTAACATTTTTATTTGCATGTGGCTGACCTGACTCTCTTCATCTTTGCTCTGAAAACTTTACTTTTCCAAATCTCATCAGTGATCTTTTTCATGTCATAAAGCTCTATTTCTGTAAGCTCTGTCTGTATTAAGGGGCTGCTCGGAGAGGCTGTGGGATATCATCCTTGGAAATAACACAGCCCTGAGCTGTGGTGCCCTGCTTGGACAGGCCTGCCCTCAGCAAGCCCAGAAAGACTGGACCTGAGGCCTCCTGGGATCCTCTCCTGAGTCACCTGGGCTCGAATCAAACATGCTGTAGTCCTTAGTCCTCAGATATTTAAGTCAAGGCACTATTCAGCACTGCTAGCCCATGTGTGAAAAGAATGCCCATAATTCAGAGACATTTGCAAAGCAAGGACAGGGCCTTCATACATGTGGAAACAGCCTAGGGTGTGAGGATATGACCTCAGGTTGCACTGAGAAGGGTTAGACTGGTTGTCAGGAAGGATTTCTTCACAGAAAGGGTGACTGGGCTTTGGAATGGGCTGTCCGGGGAAGTGGTGGAATCACCATCCCTGGAGGCATTTAGGAGTTGTGTGGACATGGCCCTTAGAGATGTGGTTTAGTGGTGAACCTGCAGTGTTAGGTGAGGGTTGGAGTTGATGATCTCAGGGGTATTTTCCAACCTAAATGTTTCTGTGATTTTAAAATACTGCAGTTTTTCAGTGGATTTCTCTTTGAACCACAGCAGTCAAAGGATTTAAGATCTCTCCGGAAACATCACCAAACCTCCACTGTGTTCACAGGAGCTGAGATGCTCCAGTTTAAACCACCTACCCAAAAGGAGACTTTCAGTAAATTTGTAATTGGGAGTTGATGCTTTATATAAATTCCTACAAAAACTGATGGTTGAGTAAAATCTGTGGCTTGCTTTATGTATACTGTTAGACACAGATCTCTTTATGCCTTCTCATTTGTAAATATGCTTTTTCAAATGTTAACAACTTCTCATATTTGCCAGTAGTGAGATCTTCTGATTTCATTCACTAGAAAAATGTATAATCTATTCTGATAATAATCTACTAAGCTATTATTCAGTTAATTTACAGTTGGACAGAAGATATCTAAATAGTCCCAGACCTAATTTGTCTGTCTTGAGAAGGTTATGTCTCAATGAAAGAAACAGCAAAGTGAGATCATTTTTAAAGGTGAACTGAAATTACACGGTTGAATTTATAACAATTATTGTGTAATAGCTGCAACTGCATATCTAACAAAATGAGCGTACATACATAAATAGGGAACCAAATAATGACAATAACAAATGTGCTGCAGTGAGTGAAAGAAATACACTTTTCAAAGGTAAAACACATAGTTCTGTAGAGTGTCTTCTCTTAGAGCGGAGCAAACCATGCACATGCCCAAATAAATGTGTGCCACATCCTGAGCATAAATTGGCAGAAGAATCAGTTGTTCCCGAACATGTCTGTTCCTGGAACTCAGTGATTATATTTAGGGTAAAGGAAGAAAATCTTGCTGTGCAATTATCTGCGAGCAGTGACCGCCAGAGGTTCCTCTGATTGTGTGCTCTCAGTGGTGTGCAGGCTGATGTGAAGGACCACCACAGGACATGTTCTGTCTAGGTCTCAGGAGGAGCTCAGCCCCCTCTGCTTGTTCACCAGTCTATTATGAAAAATATTTGAGCAAAATAAGACAACAGCTATGCTTTGATGGAAGGCCTGGTCACACACCTTGGCAGCAGCAGGCTGCACCACCACTTCCTACAGCAGCTCCAGTGCTCAGGCCAGCACACCTTAGTCCTATTTCTGGCTGCAGGAGGGAGGTGGTGTGGTGATGAATACATTTCTATGCAGCAAAGTGTGTGTTTCTGTCTTCAGCACATGCTTTTGAAAATTTCTGCCTCTAGGGAAAGCAGCTTTGTCTATTTGCTTAGTGTTTTTATTGTGGTATTCAACTTCACTCAGTGGGAATCCATGCTCCCTTGATAGCTACTGACATTTCCATCTCTTACCTATGCTTTGTTGTTTTTTTTTCCTGCTGCTTTCCCCGTGTTTCCTATTGCCCATTCCCTCCTGTTTTTCCAATGCCTTCTGAGAACTGCCTTGCCCTCCCAGGTGTGATCAGGAATGAAAAAAATGTCTTTAATGACTACTGAGAGAGAGAAGCAGTGTTCCAGTTAGATTAATAGGGAAGGAACTTGCTCAAACCTCTTTGGGGTTCTAATGATTTTGGGAAAAAAATGTAGCCCAATATTGTGCGTAAACTTAGGTGGGTAGAATCCAAACATTAATTTATAGTAAATTGCAGGACTCGTACAGAAATGTATTGAGTATTTGAAATTACTTGATATTTGATACACTTAAAGTACAATAGATTCTTAAGGGTCAAAAAGTGATTGAGGAAAAGCTATATTTATATTATATTTATTTTACGTATGCAGTACTTTGGGTATCTCTGTATGGGCGCTAATTGTCATCTTTTCTGTATCACTGGCTTTCAGGCCATGCTCCTATTTTTCTCAGTATATGACATTTTGCAATCATTTTCTACTGCCAGGGTTTCTAATGGTGATAACTCACCCTTTTTCCTGTGATCTGAAATCGGAGTCGGGCTGCTACAAATCTGTATACATGCAGTAATGGTTCCAAATCTCACCTACAATTTCTTTTTGTTTCTCTTTTCAAGCAAAAAATGAAGAGTTTGGCCCAAAGACGCCAGTCTGCACCATCCTTGATCTTCGTCAAAGCACTTAACAGATCTAGATCTGTCTCAAGGTGAGTCAGTGAGTTTTGCTGGCTGTACATACTGTACCAGGTGTAACTCAGGCATGGTAATTGTGGGACTGCACAATTTACTTTGAGCTGTGATGGATTGCTATTATGCACTCTTTTAAGAGGTCTGGAAGCTCATGCTGGTTTAGGAGAATGCTGTGGGCCAGTATTCTCATGCTTTGTCTTATCCCTTTCCCATAGCACCTTGTGAGAGAGAGCAAGGGAGTGTGTGCAAATGTGATGTATTCAGCACTTCATGTCTGTGTCTTCTGCCAGGATCAGCCATGTCTCCTCCCTTCCCACACCAATGTAAAGATGCCATAAAAATGGGACTTCTATGGAGCTGTTCCATTGTCCAGTTCTCTCTCCTGACCTGCCATTTGAACCGTTCTGCATACGTAACTTTTATCTTCCTGCACTACAGTTCATTAGACTTTAAACTTACAAAACATAAGTGTTTATCAAGAAGTGAACCATCTGGTAGGTTGTTAATGCTTCCAGCTGTGTAGAGCTCTTTACTAAGAAACATTATTGATGGAACGTATCTCTGTATGGCTTTGTAGGGAATATTTTTTGCCTACACTGTGTTGTGTTAAATAATCAGTATGTGAGCTTTGGAAAGTCTTCTGTGTTTGATCTAACTAATACCTGGTTTCATATTTGTCATCTCACAGAATTTCAGAAACTTGTGGAAGTATTTTGTGGAAACATCAGAGTTGCAAAATAGGAGAGGAAAATGAGTAGAAACTACTTACATGTCTTTTTACTGGCTGTGACATGAAAGAGAAAATTGACCACTGAATGTCTAAAGATGTTTGCACCTTTTTGTGTAGTCTACTGGCCTGAGCTTAAGGCTGAGAGCCAGCAGCATGCTCTGGTTCTGGCTGTAAAATTTATTCTATGGCCACTTTTTTACTTTGTTTCCAGGTCTTTAAAATAAGTGGAATTGGTATTCTGTAACCCCTTCGTGGGATTACTGAAATGTTTTGGTTATCTGTACTACCGTATTTATTTTCCATTTACTACTATTTCATTGGATTTGTAGTTACATTCTTAGTTGTGATACCACTTCTTGGGGATGGATCACACATTCAAAACTGAAAACTGAAATTAGAGATGGACTGTTGCTATGAGAAGCAGCAATACCTGGAGGATATGGGGGGCAAGAGATGGAAACCCTCAGCCCTTAGATATTAGATTTTCCTACCATTTATACACTTGTGTCCCCATAAGCCTAGAGTCATAAAATCATTAACCATAGAATGGTTTAGCCTGGAAGGGGCCATAAGGATTAATTAGTTTCATAGACAGTGACAGTTTCCAGTAGACCAAGTTGGACAAAGCTCCATCCAGCCTGATTCTGAGCACTTCCAGGAATGGGGCAATTGTCTTCCCTTGAAACTGTCTCAACACTTGGTCCTCAATACTAAAAAAAATGTATTATATTCAAAGTTTATATTTCAGAGCTCCTGCCATTTGCCTGCTGGGTTCAGACCTGGGCATTTTTCTTCAATTCTGCTTTTCTTGTTGTTCTTGCTATTGTCTGTACTATAAGTATCAGAAATTGGCCATGGCTGAAGAAGCCACTGAATGGGATAATGACACATAGTTTTCACCTAAGAATATTTTCACTGTTTCTAAATTGTAAGAATGTGTTGCTTCCACAGTCCAGGGCAGAATTCTTTCCAGATCCAGGTTTAGTGTGCAGGAAGATTTTTTCTTTTTGTAAGGCCAGTTGGCAGAAACTTTATGGTGGAGAGGTTTGAAGAATGGGAAATGATACCTTGTTCTACAGGAAGAGCAACACCTTGCCTGACTGATCCTGTCGTTTCCAGAGATGTTAGGTGCTGCCTCAGCCCTGTCTGTCCTCTGTCTGGGGCAAGCAGCAATTTAGCTGCTCCTCTTGTTTCCAGCTAGAGTCTGTGGCCTTAGCAAGAAGTGTCTGGTGAAGTCTGAAGACCCTGGAGGCCAGAGCAGGTGATTTTGTAGCTTCAAAGTCTATCAGTGAGAGAGTAATGCTCTTGATGATGTAGTGTTTATTATTGTTCGTGGGAGAAATAATTCTCACCTATGCCTGACTTCCTTGTTTGGCTGTGCAAAATACATTCCTCTTCATCACTAAACTGATGGATGAATTTGAACTTTCCACTTGGTTTGTTGTGTAAATGCTTAACGCTTGTGAAGTGCTTTCTCTTAAGGCGAGCTAAAGAGCAACAAAATGACTTCCCGTGCTTTCTAATCTCCTCCAAATGTTTTATCTCAGAGCTGTCTTAGCTCTTAGTTCCCCTTCTTGTAGACACAGCCAGACTACAAAATCCATTATTCTCCTCTGGCAGTGAACCTTAATAGTGGGACTCCATTACACATACTTGTTAATGGTTGATTAATGACTTGTAGATGATAAAACTCCTATCTGAAGTTAGCATACATCTGTGAGGGATTTATATGAATCCTCTCACCTCAGCAGCTGGCTCACCTCAACATTTGTTGAAATTAACGAACAAGTGCAAAGTTTAAAAGGGCAGGAAATACTTATAAGTACAAGTCAGCTTGTATTTTTACACTGCTTTATATGTCAGGTGCCCTTGGATTATATAGAGGGTATTTTCATAAAATTTGGTGGCAGCCATTTTGGACAGACCTACCTTTGGGCTATTTAGAGTTTATTAATAATGTTCAAAGAAACCATTGTGACATCTGGAGATGACTGTTTTAGCATTAGGAAAATGGAGTTTTTTAAATGGTTGTGTTGCTGTAGCTCTTACAGCAGGAGATGTAGATCAAGCTGGAAAAATCAGACACTGTTTTGTGCTGCTGTGCTCTTCTTCAATCTTAAAAGAGAAAGAAATTGGAAAGTCTTGTGTCAAAAGCTTGTCTTCTTTTTCCTCAGCTATATCATTTGGTTTTATGAAAGTTAGGCCTTCCTTACAGATCTTGCCTTGCCACATTGGCCATAAAAGAGGCCAAGATACTTTGCCTGTGGAGGAATTCTGATACGACTTTGAATGGCACAGTGGTGTACAGATGTACAACCACTCTGCAATCCCTGTCCCACTCAATTGTAATTGTAGACAGCAAGGGAAGATAGTAAATAGTATAGATATTCTAGTGGAATTTGGACCATTACTTCCAACAGATGAAAATATGCAGACTATTCATTGCCTCCTGATTTTGCTTCTCTTCCTCTTTTCTGAATAGTTTATCTTTCCTCACAAAGTAGTGATGAATAGGAATGCAAGGACTGTTTTACATCATCACATGTCCTCTTTGGAAGCACTTTGAGCAGAGTTATTCTAGAATACACTGAAAGAGTAAGCTTTTGATATTTTTCTTGGCTGACATTCAGATGCGGAAAGTTTGATTGTTAACTACATTAATATGTATGAAATCGGCGAAGGGCTTGGGCTGGTTATATTTGGACCTGGACCTGTTGCACAGTTGTAATTTTCCTCTTTTTTTTTTTTTTCTTCTTTATGTCCTTTAATGAAAACTGCACTACTTAATGATATACTTCAGTGCAATACAAATTATGGGCTTGAAACAGAAAAGAAATGCCCGAGACCTTGATTTAAGCATCAGGGCATGTCTTCTCAAAATAACTGACGTTAATAATAAAGACTTGTTTCAAACAAAATTTTCAGCCTTTGTTCTGCTGTCCTTCAAAACAATTTTCACAAGTGACAAAGCCCAAGCTACCAAGTTTCTGCTCTGTTTTGGCGGACTTCTGTTCATATGGAGAATACTTGACAGGACAGCCAAATTCTGTCTTGCTTTTGCTGGCAGCTTTCCTTTTCCTCATGCACGCCCCCACCAGATCTTTGAAAATGATATTTTTACATGCTTAATAATATAATTATTTACATGCTTTAATAATATGATTTTACACTGCTTAGTCTTCATGGCACATAGGTATGTGCCTCTGCATGCTAAAAACATTAAAATATCAGTAATTAAACTACTGTTTATTACAGAGTTAAGAATCTTTATGATATTATTTTGGTATAAGCGAGAAGCAGGATTGGTTTTAAAATAAAATCAGCCATCGTTTTTAATGGCTTTACAAGCAAATCTTTACAGATCCTGAAAAGGAAATACCTAAAAAGTCAGCCCTCCCCAGTTTTATTATTTGGATTGAACAATCAAAGAATTTAAAGGTATAGACTGGGTATTTCAGAAATCTCCAAGGGTGTTCTCCTGTCCTGTAGATAGAAGCAGGGCTGTGCTGCTGATCATGGTGAAGCTGCTCTTTCTTCTTCTGATGCACAGTAGATGACTGTGGTGTGTTATCTTCCAGGGGCCAGTGCCAAATGCTAAATATCCCAGATAACGAAGATCACATGTGTAATCTAGTAATGCGTTCCACTTGGCTCAAGTCAAATACAAAGTGTTCCCGAAGTCTTGTACATTGTGTTTTCAGGGTTTTAGTCAGAAGATACGTGGATGATCCAAGCTATGTGACTGGTTGAAGACAAAAATAGAGACTTCTAATAAATGTAAATTGCCTGGAGGCCTTAACTGTCTCCTTTTCACAGAGAAGATGAGTGCTTGGTGTTTCAGAAAAATGTGATTGTGAATAGGAAGGGAATACGTTCACTGTGAATAACTAACTTGTTAAGCAGGTATTTCGCTTGAAATCATTCTGCTCATTCTTCGCTCGTTTCCATGGTAGCAATTAATTTTTCCTCCACAAAGTAATCTTTGCAAGGTGCATTGGGTTGGTGAAGCTTGGCACCTCTCTGCTGCAGTGACTACGGCAGAAAGAGGCCCCAGGCAGCTGCCATCTCTTCAGCTCTTGAGGCACTTGCTTCCGTATAGCCTCTAAACAACTCCTAGGGGGAGGAGTGAGGACAGCACAGTGCCTGCTGGGCTGAAGGCCTCTTCTGAAATTTCACGGCTTCTGTTTTTTGTGAGAACTGCAATCAAGTTTCATTAGAAATCAAATTTCTATTGTCAAGATGGAGCAAAAGTCATATTCCCAAAGACTCATCCAACAATGCAAATGAAGAGCCCTTCTGTATTTAATTTTTAGATTTAATTAAATCTCAACATTTTGGACTATGATTTTTTTTTTTTTAATTTTCTATTTCATGAGAAGTTCTGATATTTTAGCATTCTATCTTTACCTGAATGAGCGTAAGTCTCTGAATGAGAACTTCTCTGGAGTTCTCCCCTCAGTATGCCCTGTTTCCATATGCAAGGCAAGGAAACATGAATTTGTATACAAATAGTGAAAAGTTTAGGAAAGACAAAGCTATTTTTCTTCAAATTGTTCTTCCTTTTTAAACTAATCACACTTAATTAAAATAATGATGATAATGTTATTGACCATGAGCCAGCAGTGTGCCCAGGTGGCCAAGATGGCCACCAGCATCCTGGCTTGTATCAGCAATAGTGCAGCCAGCAGGGAGGGGATCGTGCCTCTGTACTCAGCTCTGTTGAGGCCGCACCTCAAGTACTGTGTTCAGTTTTGGGCCTCTCACTACAGGAAAGACTTTGAGGTCCTGGAGTGTGTCCAGAGAAAGGCAACAGAGCTGTGAAGGGTCTGGAACACAAGACTTATGGGGAGCAGCTGAGGGAGTTGGGATTGTTCAGTCTGGAGAAGAACAGGCTCAGGGGAGACCTTACTGCCCTCTGCAGCTGCCTGAAAGGAGGATTTGGGGATGTGCAGGTCAGCCTCTCCTCCCCTGTAACTACCAATAGGTCTAGAGGGAATACCCTCAAGTTGTGCTAGGAGAGGTTCAGATTGGACATCAGGAAAAATTTCTTCTCAGAAAGAGTGGTGAGGCATTGGAACAGGATGCCCAGGGATGTGATGAAGTCACCGTCTCTAGGGGTGTTCAAGAAACATTTAGATGTTGTAATAAGGGACATGGTTTAGTGGGAAATATTGGTGATAGGTGGATAGTTGGACTAGATAATCTTGGAGGTCATTTTCAGCCTTGGTGATTCTATTATTCTGTGATTCTATGAATGTACTAGTTGTCATTTTTATAGTATTTCTAATTCATCCGCGATTTAAGCTAATTATTACACTGGAGTATTGTTTCTTTAAACCATGTGCTTGAATGCATAAGTTATTTTTATGTAGTAATAGCTGGGGATAAAATTTTATTAACTGTTAACAAGGAACAAAGTGAACTTTCTGAGGCCTCAAATGGCCTTTTAACTCCAAGACTGGCATTCCTGTTGCCCCGCTGTTTTTTCTGTTTTGTTTTGTGTGAGCATGTGTGTGTATGTGTGCATATGTTTGTTTTTGATAAAACACATCAGGTCTTCATTTATTACATACAAAGTGGCTTATAATGATGTTTGTACATCTGGAGATTGAAATGAGCTGGGGCTCTCAGAGATCTGCTGCTTTTTTATTAAAAGAAAGGGAGTAAAGGTAAAAAGACTGCAGGCTTAGAAGAGGGGTTTTGGAAGGATTGGAGTTTAAATGAGAGATTAATTTTACAATAAATGACTAATAGTTTAACACCCGTGCTTTAAGCCGATTCCCCTTTGGATGGAGTTGTGACAATCTGAAGACGAAGGAGGCGAGGGGCATCACTCAGCAGGATGAGTGCTCATCCAGATGTCTCTCTGCCCACGTCTGCTTTTGGATTCAGCCCACTTAGGGGCTTTTGGGATTAAGCCTTGAGATCTGGCAAAATGCAGCCCTTGTCCAGCCATTGTGTATCCCTGGTTTTAGACAATGAAATCTCTGCCAAACAACAGTCTGGCCAAGCAGTTTGGGCAGCAGCATACCTGAGGAAATCGCAGAACTGACTTGCTCAGACTTCTTTGTGGCCGTTTATCTTGTGTAAACAAGCAGAAAGCCTCTAATGATGTGCAGGCTGACGTGCAGCCTCTGGTGCTCTCACCTCTGACAAGGGCCAGCATTAAATATGCATTGAACTCTCCTCCTGGCTGATAGAGCATTGCTTCTCCACTTCCAATTGCTTTCTCGTGGAATACAGAACTGCTGGGGGGAGTTTTTGATCACAACGTGAGAATAACAATCTATCTTTGGATTTCTTCTGCACTTGTGTCTTAAGTGCTTGAATACCATGGGCTAGATCCAGTGAAGGATAATGCTCTCAGGAGTAAGGAATGGGAATAATTTAGGTACCTGAATTTAAAGCCATGACTTAAAAGACACCTCCTTAGTGGCTGCCCGATCTCCCAAGTGCGTCTGGTCTTTAGGCACTAACCAGCTGACAGGAAAGCTCTCCATACACATAGAGTTGTGCTTTTGCATGACTGCTGACGGCACTGAACAGGTCAATGCCAAAGAACTGAACACTGTCCCCTGGGGCACCGCAACCACCATTCTGCTGACCCCATTTAACCTGCCTGGACAAAGGCAAGGGATGTTTCTAGCCTGTTTACTAGTCAGGTCCTCACTGATCACCTCTACTCTTTGTGAAGCTGCTGTCCATGAAGCCTGTGCACTTCATGAATTGCCCAGGCTCAGTTCTCTCCTTCCTCAGACAGCTCATCTTCCACTTCCCGAAAGAGTGATGCAACTACTATGTCTGTTCTCGGGATTTTGTTTTTGCACGTGGCTCACTGACACATCCAGGTTCAGCCTTTCATAGCTCAGAGTGGTTGCATGTTTCTCACTTATGTAACTACTTATTACCATTAGGTGTGAGGATGTGGAGTGCACTCTAATATCTTTTTTCCCCATCACAGGCCACCAGTGAAGTAGAACCCTCTGGCTAGCCCACCAAAACCCTCTTGCACATACAGGCAGGTAGTTGTAAGGGGTAAACAGGTATGTGTGGCTGCCCCTGATGTGGCTGCTGGCTGTCCATAGGAATCTGGGTCACACACATGCAAGGGCTGGCAGCAGCAGGCATATCAAATAATCTCTTTGCTGTAATAGGATAATTCCAGCGCTGCAGTACTAGTATCAAAACATGAATTAAAGCCCTTGAAGCAAACCAAAGCCAGATTTGTTCCCATTATAGCCAGGACAGGTGCAGTGAAGTGACAGTCCCATCTGACACAGGCACTTGTATTGGCTGTCCCTCATAGGAAAGCGGTCTCAAAGGATACTTTTGAGGAGGCCTTATCTTGTAAAGGCAGTTCTTGAGCTGTTCCTAGGTTGTTTTGTGTATGATTACTTTGTTTACCATCAGCAAGTTTCTCCTGAAAAGGGCATTCAGAGAACAGCTTCTGGTGGATTCTATCTCTGCTTTGCCTGGCCACATTTTTTGCATTGTTTTGAATGCTCCTCTTAAAACTTGCTGCGCAACTGTGTACTCTTCACATGTGTCAGGACCTGAGGGGAAGAGCCTTGCTGAACTACTTCTTGAAGAATGGCAAAATCAGAGGCAACAGGGCTTTCAAAGACCCAGAACAACCCTTCTGATATTACCCGATAACTGTGTGAGGTGTCTGGCAGGCAATAAACCTTCAGGCAGTCACTTAGAACGTGCTGTATTTCCCTGTTAAGAGGAAGGTCCCACAATAGCCTTGTTATTGCCCATTTGCAGCCTATGTAACAGGTAGCTGCAGATAGTGGAGTAATTACAGGCAGATGCTTACATGTGGGCTCACTGACAGCCACAAATGATGGGCCAGAAAGGATTTCTAAAGATGCTCACACCAAGCTTGTCATATGTACACCTCAGCTTGACAGGGCTTGTTTCTGCTGAGCTCTGCAGCATGTCCCGGCTATTTTTGGTAGCCTAGAATTCCTGGCTAATGCATGACCTACACTGAACTCTTGCAGTATGTTTTGCCAGAAGGTATTTGAAACCCCCATTTGGAGTAAGGGTTAATTTCAACCTTGATGTAACTCATGATCAGCTGAGTTGAGCTAAGCTTTTAAATGTCCTGATTGGGATTAAGTTGATTAAATGTCCCAGTTGTGATTGCTGTTTTACAAAATGTTATGGTAGGATATAATCCTCATCCCTTCAGGCTAAGATAATGCTGAACCCATCTAGGGAGACAAGGGTGAAGCTGGAACCTCAAAATGCTTTCCTCTATGACAGTAGAATGGGTACAAAGGAGCCAGTGTGGAGGAGGCAAAGACTCCTCCAGACTTCTTGTAGGCCATGAGACTCTCCAAAGCAGTGAGAGTGCACTGCGAAAAAAAGGATCAGTTTTTCCCAAGACCAAAACAGATTTCACTGACTTCTGCACATGGATATGTCCTCCTTTACACTTCTTCCCCTCGTAAGAGGAGTTGGACCAGAATCCCTTAGACGTGGTGGTCTCCAATTGGGCTATATGGCAGGACTGGAGGACACCCACACAGCAAGAGCTTTTCACTAGGGATTTACTTAACTTGTACTAAATTCTTTTCAGGTGGAAATAGGCAAAATATGACTGAAACGTGTGGTGCTATTTTATACCAGTAGAGAATATTGCCCTTATGCTAAATGTTCAGAGTAAACACCTTGCAGCTGTTTGTTAAAATAAAATAATTAAAAAAAAATCTTGGAAGTAAACCAAACCGCAAGTGTGTTTCCTGTCTCCAGCCACCACACTGTAATACGTTTGCTCTGCAGAGAATATTGTCCTTTTGGCTATGCAGAAATTACTTAAGTGCTGTTTGTTTTCTGATAAGCTGCCAAGCTTCCATTCTGAAATGTGGAGGATTTTTTTAACGATGCTTCTTACCCTAAAGCTATTTGATATTTTACTGCAAGTCTTAATCATGTACTGATATTTGGAAGACTACAGTAGAAAAGTACATTTACACACTTTGGCACCTCCAACAACCTCTGTATACCATGCTGATTCATTGTAATAGTTTTTATTACTTTTAAGAAGATTTTAACGTCATGCAAACATGATTCCAGATACTTAGGGAACAACTTTCAGAGTTCTAAAATAATTTCAGTTGGAACATTTTCACAGAATATTTTGAATTATAATATGGCCACTGAATTTTAGAAGAAGAAAAGCAGTAAAGAAGTTGCAATTGCAACTAGTTGCACATTTATGCAAATACAAGCAAACATTTTAGTACTTAGAAAATAACTAATGCTCTTTAAAAATCTGAGTAGATCTCACTAGCTTCACTGTACAAAAGCTACTGTATGTGATGGCAATGGCCTACGAGAACTTTAGTAGAGTGCTTGCAGAAAATAGACTTGCTATTTCTGGAATGCTGTACTGTTTTCTCAGAGTGCTGCTTTACCATAGATGTCAGCAAGCAAACCTGCCTGCATCCTCAGACAAATAAGCCCTTAGCAGAACAGGGATGAGGTTGACAGCAGGTTTTCAGAAATGGGTTTGCAGCCTGTGTGATTAAGAAAGTTATATACTTATCTGTCCAAGTCCCTTCTATAAATAGTCAGCTTGAGATTAAACAGCATCCTGATTTTCTGTCAGCCCTTACCTACCACCTTCCTGGAAAGCTGGAAAGCACTCCTACCCTCCAGGCTGATACTTTTTGTGCTTACTTTCCCCCTCCAGGTATAATTACCATTTATTATAATAAAGTGCTGCATAAGCTTAGATGAAAAGCTTACTCCTAATCATGAGAAGCTGAAGTGGGAAGATGTGTGGAAGATTCTGGGCATGCGGGTGGCTCTCCAATGCACTGGTTGTGGCTGAAAGGCAGCGTGTGGTTTGCACCTTAAAAAATGCAATGGATTATTAATATAATTATTAAATCTAACTGTCTAAATAGGGCTCAGAACCTGCAGATTGCTCTGTGTGGGTGAGTTGTGTCTGCATGGAGCCTTGTTCATGGCAGGAGGAGCTGTGAGCACTTGGCCCTGAAGCCAGAGGGCCATGTTGTGGCCGTGGAGAATCCTGCTGGGGACAGGGCAGGCCGAGCAGTGGACAGGCCGAGCAGTGGACAGGCCTGCTTGCTGGCATCCTCATCTTCAGCATCTTTTTCCTTCCATAAAGTGGTATGAGTTTGTGCCAAATAAGGAGCTGTGTCACAAGGACACCTCCAGTTAGGCAGTGCTAATGTGCAGAACCGTGTGTTGTATTTCCCAGTTTCTGCCTCTTTGCATCTGCAGCTGGATTTGAGAAAATGATAAAGTAACCACACAGGGCTTTGATTGTCCCACAGTCATTCTTCAAAGACACAGTCCCTGGCTGATGAAGTTCAGACAATCTCCTGTGATAAACCACTTGCACCTCCAGCCTTTCTAGTATGGATAGGGACTCTTTTCAAGCCATGTGCATTAATGAGCATGACAGAGGCTACATTCATCAAGAATATTAGCAGGACTGTTCCTGTTGTCTTGCTTTGGTCCCAAGCACGGCTGCTAAGTTTCAATGTATAAGAAAATCTCTTCTTTCTCTGCATTTTTTGCCTTTCTCTTTTTCACACATAGAATGTGATGATCAGTAACCATGATACTGCCAGGTTGGCAAGATACAGTATGACACACATCCAAACTATCATGATGAAATTAGATAAATGTTGAAGTCTTGAAATGTTAACACTGCACTTGAGTGCACTCTAAGCAGCTGTGGGACACGGATGAGTGCTCGCTTATGTAAGACAGGTCTGGGTTTTATTTCCACCTTATCTCAGAAAAAAACAGGACTGCACACCACTATGAAGCCGTTTTATTTCGATTAGTTAAAGAACAGTTATAGAGTGGGTTGGGTTGGAAGGGGCCTTTAAGATCATCTAGTTCCAATTCTCTGCTATTGGAAGGAACACTTCCCACTTGATAAGGCTGCTAAAAGCCCCATCCCCCCAAGCTTGGCCTTCGATGCTTCCAGGGAGGGTGCATCCACAATGACTCTTGGCAACCTGTTCCAGTGTCTCACTGGCATCGCAGTAAAGAATTTATTCCTAATATCTACTTTAAATCTACCCTCTTCTAGTTTAAACCCATTTCCCCTTGTCCTGATGCTACATGCCATTAAAAAAAGTCCCTCCCCAGCTTTCCTGTAAGTCCACTTCAGGTACTGGAAAGTCTCCGTAAAGCCCCCATTGCACCTTCTCTTCTCCAGGCTGAAGAGATCCAGTTATTGATATCTTAATAAGTTTGTTATTTTGGATGCAAAGTACCTCCTAACCACACAGTGTGGGTGATATACCTTATACATTACATGATTTCCAAGAGTAAACAATCTTGGCTTCAAAGCTTCTGTTAACAAAGCCAGTGTCGTTAGCAAAAATATGAAGCAAACATCTATTAAGGTGACATGGAATTTTCTCCTGACAGGAAATTTTAGGAACTTAAGTGTCAAAGAAGGAGACGTGGAAAGAAAGTGCAAATATCAGTACCTCATCTCCAATATGAGCTCCATTAAGAACATGACAGGAATTAATTTTTCTAGGTCAGAATTGTTTTGGGGGATGTCTCTGCTGATCACAAATCACATATTGGCCCTGACTGATATGTTAATTTTGGCAAAAATCCGAAATGTGGGCCTGGCTGCAGACAGTTCTGATTGTGCAGATAGCTGCTGTCTTCCCCGGCCTTGGAAAGGTGTGAAGAGCTCCTGCTTCTCTCACTGAATTGCTCCAATCCAGCGCTCTGACTCAGTGATAAGAATGTAAATGCAGAAGTTGAAAATTAATGCACTGTGTTTTTACTAAAGATAATTTGCTGATTCTTTAAATCAATCCAAAGCAAGCCTCTGAGCTGTACAGAATAGAGTTATGGTCTTGTGAATGCTGTGAGCACTGGTATCTGCTCTGCCTGGTGCGCTCTGCAGCCTGTGCCTAAAACAAAGATGGGTTTATGCCATGAGCTGCAAGCACTACAGATGTAGGGATAAAACTGGGAAAAGCCAGGTGAACTGGGAAGAACTGAATCTTTACTTGAGCTTCAGAATGGGCACAAATATTGCACATGGTAAAATGTTTTACTTAATATACTATCTGTGAAATGAGCCTAGGCTAAGTTGTTCACTTTGGGAGGAATTTGGAAGGTCTGATGTAGGTGTAGCTACTGGGCAGGCTCTCACTTGGCTGGACTGCTTTGCATTCCAGCCATATGCGTAGCTGCCCTTGTCCCTCTCTGCTAATGAAACTGCACATTTCTCACCTACCTCCCTAGAAGGACTTCTGAGATTGCTCAGTCTGGACAAGAGGAGGCCCAGGGAAGATCTTATCTACAGCTCTGTACAGCTGCCAGAAAGGAGGTTGTGGTGAGGTGGGGGTCAGCCTCTACTCCCAGGTACCTATGATAGGACGAGACATAATGGCCTTAAATTGTACCAGAGGAGGTTCAGTTTGGATACTAGGAACAATGTCTTCTCAGGAGGAAGGGTGAGGCACTGGCATAGGCTGGAGATGGGGGAGTCACTGCCCCAAGAGGTATTCAAGAACCATGGAGATGTGGCACTGAAGGACATGGTTAGTGGGCATTGTGGGGATGGGTTGATGGTTGAACTGTAAGATATTAGTGGTCTTTTCCGACCATGATTCTATGATTCTATGACTTCAGAAAATAAAGAACAGAGTATTGTTTTATCTCCAGAGAAATCAGCCATGGAGAGAGCATTGAGACTGTATCCTTAGAGGAAATGGATTTCTGCAGCTGCAGAAGCTGTCATCAGCAGAGGAAAGTTCTGAGAGAAGACAATAATGAAAACAAGATGTGTGGTTAGGATGGATCACAAGCAGCGTGTGAAAAGGATGTCATGTAGCTGAGATACCTAGCTCATTCCAGCTTAGGTAACTTGGAGGACAGATTGCTTCCCTAAATGATAGATAGGATGAAGTCATCCACTGGAATCAAGGGGAAGTTTCCCATAGGCGTATATCACCTTTGTATCATGGATTTAATAACAGCTTAACATAGGCTGTTAAAATCTTTTTGGGTATCTATGATTTCTTCCATTGCTTTCACTACAAACAAACAATTAAGCTGATGTCTCCACCACACTAAGAATTAAAATAAACACATTGGGGATCATATTGTTCAGATATCTGTTTTGCTGAGAAACCCCATGGAAGCTCCAGTGGGGAAAGAAGGAGCATTGCTTGTTTTTTTGTGGTTTCTGGTAAATACAGCATTGCTGAAGTGAGCATGGATGCGTTTGCTTTCATGCTGGATGCAGTGGGGATGTATTTTCTGTTTTTGGCTGACTATTGAGAGCTTTCAGCTTCATATGCTACACCCACAAAATTGAAGTGTTCTTTTAAATCACTGTGCTTTGGAAAAAAAAGGGACAAAATACCTATTTTGATTAATTTGAAAAATAATAGGTGTAAAAACAAGGCCCTGAAAATGTCAGGAGAAAACTCTTCAATTATCTTTTCACTGATTTCAGGCAGTAGAGTGATTTTAATCTATTCCTGAGTAACCTGGGAGTCCCTCTGTAGATATCCTCAAGTAACAGAATTCACTTCTTGGTTAAAATCATGCATGAAAATTTCAGACCCCAAAATAGTACCTTTGTGAAGAAATACCCAACTGAGGCTTAGACAGGTGCAGAGGGAATGCCATCTAAATGCCAATGTTAGCCTGGCTTCTACATGAAGCAGAACATGACTGCTGACTCTGCAGGGTAACCCCATCTTTCTGAAATCAGTTCACAGTCCGTCTTAACAAATGAGGATGAAGGCTTTTTTCCTTTACAGACTGGAAAGGTGTTATTTCGTGGGGACCCACAAGTATTGATCTTAGAATGAATTTAGGAGAACATAGAGAATTCTGAGAAGGCCTGAGATTACTGACATACTTTTTTAACGATGTCATAAATCACATTGGCATAAGCACTGATTTTTGCATAATTCTATTAGAATGAATTTTCAAAGTGTGCATGTATGAGTGCTTAGCAGTTTTTTAAAAATTAGACCCATTTGATGGCCTGAAAAATCAGTGAGCCATTAAAAACTGAACTTCAGCATTACCTCTCATATAAATCCCTGTGCCTAAGGTTACAGCTTATCTGCATTTTCTTCAGTGTAACAAAACTTGGGTTTCATTCATGTCTTTTAAAAATGGAAAAAATGGAACATCAATTGAGAGGATCAAAAGGATGCTTTTGATTTTCCCCCATGTTCCTGAGCTGCGGGGCTTTAGAAGGGCTGGTTGAATAAATAGCTTTGATTTTCTTCCGCTTTGTTTCAGAGAAAGAAGAGGCTTTCACCTTTTTTTTTTTTTTTTTTTTTTTGGTCAGGTAAACTCCATTAAAACATGTCAGTCCTTTTTAGAGTTCAGATGAAAGAGCTAAAGATCTGAGTCAAGGGGCAGATTTCATTAAAATAACTGATTTATATTATTGCGTTTTCCTTTTCTAAAACCAAGTTCCATTTGTTTGAGCCTTATTGGCATCAGTAAACCTAGTACACCCTCCTTAGCTTATCTGTGTGACAGAGATTTTGCTTAGTTTAATTTGACGTATTCGTGGGATGACAAATCAGGCCAATGAAATGTGGAAACAGAAATGATCCAAGTTGAGTTGCCTATATGGAAATATTTGAGGCTGAGCCAGCAAGGAATTTGAGTATGGTTTTATAAGTGTTCGTGGTTGTTTGGTTGCAGCAGTGGAACATGAAGGGTTTTGTTCTGACTATTGTCATTACCGGATTCAAATATAAGTGAGACTATTTCTCCACTTAACCTTTGAGGTAAAGACGTGTGTGATTTCTGCACAGCTGGACTGGTCATCTTTCTCGATTTCTGTCAAAGTTTCTGGGCCAAGTACCATCAAGCTGCCAGTTACCGATGAACTGTTGAATTGGTGAATTCTCATTCATGTTGTGGGGCCACAAAGTGTGTGTCAGCAACACTCAGTGTGTTGGACCAAAGTTCCTCTCTGTTTTTTAACCTCTGCTCTCATGAGCACCCCTCCTGCTTACGAGCAATCAAATAACTTTGGTTTGCATTATTCAGCTGAAAGATGTTTTTCTTCTTTCTCTCTTCCCTAAAGGAGCTGGTAATTAAAGTCAAGAGGGAAACTGTCAATTGAGTCGAGGCATTCCTTCATAAATTCAGGCTCCCAACCAGAAAGGGGAAAGCAGAAAAACTAAGATGCTCACCAGCCCCTTATAGATCAGTGAAAGTGTGTCCTGCTAATGTAGGCCAATCTGAGAGCTTATCCTTTCTCTCCCTGCCGTCAGGATTTCTTATATAATTTCGTGAGTAATCCAGCTACAGGCAGTGAGGAGAGGAGGCTGGGAAATCAGCCAGGCTGTAAGGGAGGTGTAAGGAGGCTTGTAATCTTCTTCAAAGATTTTCTCTGCTCACTCTTGTTTTCTTTCATATCTCTCCTGTGTGTTTTGGGGCTTTCACTTTGTAATGTCCGTTTCTTCTCTCAACAAAATCATTAAGTGTTTGTCTTTCATTCCAGTGGGTATAGGAATAAACTGTAAGCTCAAAGCTGCTCAATTCAGGCTTTTCTTTCCAAGGCGATCCAACCAAGATTTAGCTTGATTTTTCTTTTATTTTGTCCTTGCTGAAGAATATATGAAGAATGTATTTGAATAAAAACAGAACTGTTTGTTCAACCAAAAGGAAGGGTTTCGTTTGGAAAGACCTCTAGAGAAAGCAAATAATTGAAAAAGTCAGATCTACAAGATCTGGAGAAAAAATGCTGATGGGTCCTGGTTTTAATCCAGAAGTTCCTTAGGTAAAGCACACCATAGTGCAGGAAGCCCAGATTTGGTTCTGTCATTTGCTGGGAGAATTGGAAGTCACATCTCTGGCTTTCCAGTGGAAACTTGCACCCAGGGAAACCCTGCAACCTGCTTCTAGGGAGCCCTCTGTATGGAGAGCTTTCAGAAGGTGCAGTGTTTTCCCTAAGACTTTAAACAAAAGGAGACTAATACAAATAGACAAAATGGAGAAGGCTGTATTTTAATCATTGTCATTTGCTACAGGCTGTCTATGTTCTTGTGCTGTAAAAGAGTCAGCAAGGACAGTCCCCAGGAGGTTTTGTGTCAGAATCAAAAGTCTGAATTGTTGTCAGTGTCCCTGTCACCTTTTACAGATGTGTGGTCAAATAAATGACCTTTTTGTGGTGGGTGTGGAAAGTCTCTGCCCGGTCCTCACTCACTGACATTTGGGTGAATTAGGTTCCTTTATTCTTTCCTTCTTCCTTTTGCAGGGAAGGCTGCTTCTCCCCCATCAGCCCGGAGGCATGTCCCCTTGTGCAGTCCTTTATGTGCCACAACAGGACGTTCCTCCTTGATGGCCACGTGCAACTGAAGACAGGCCTGCAGACCCAGGAGCGACACCTCTTCCTCTTCACAGACCTTCTGGTTGTTGCCAAGTCCAAGTGAGTATGGCATCCCCTCCTACAGAGTAGCCCTTTTTTTTCAGTAGAGGAATTCCTTTTTCGGTAGTAGATCTCCCCTAAATCATCAAGCATCTTTATTTTTTGGTCAACATGAGTTAGGTGCCTGAACTCAGCAGTCACTTTTGTAGACCCTAGAACCCGTAGCATCCAGGCCACAGCACAGAGCAGCAGCAGATGTTCTTGAATACACTGCTTGCATTATATCATGTTCCCTGCCTTGGGAACTGAGTGTTATAAACTCACCACTGCTCAGCATGTCCCTTGGGATGCCTTGAACTGAAAGTTGCTATAGAAAGTCATCGTCATTCCTATGGAGTTGCTGTGTTGGAGAGAGGCTACAGGCTTTCACACTTACCTGGGAGCTACTTTGATGTTCTCCAGTGATCATAGAATTGTAGAAGTTTTAAGGTTGGAAAGACCACTAATATCATCTAGTCCAACCATTAACCCATGCCTGTGACCACTCTAGACAATGTCACTCAGTGTGACATCCACCCTTCTCTTGAAAACCTCCAGGGATGATGATTTCACCACCTCTCTTGGCAGCCTATGCTTCTCCACTCTTTCTGAGAAGAAAGATTCTGAGCAGCTGATGAGCAGCTGCCTAAGAACAGAGGTCATGGGCAGCACCACAGTGCTGTGCCAGAAGCAGCATGAGGTTGGGAAGTGGTGCTCAATGGTCTGGGCTGAGCTCCTGTGCAGTCAGGCTTGCTGCTAAGCTCTGATTGTTCACTCTACCATTCACAATTAAATCAGATTTACAAGCTGTGTCTAGCATGCTGGCTTCATGCAGCATTTGTAGTTTAAGGCAATTCTAGGGGGTGCTTTCGCTTGTTGTTATGGGGAAATAACCATAAAGGATCCTGAAGCAGCTTCATTCTCTGTTAGGCACTGTTTGTAGTCTCACAGGGTGGGTAATCTCAATGTGAATCCTGGGCTTTTGCAATGTGTCTCTTTGCTTAAGCAGTTGTTTCAGAGGCTGCTGGGAAAAGTCAGAATAAATCTGCATTTTCAGTAGGAATCTGAGCAGCGTCTGTTTGAATCACACACAGAGAATACAAACCCCCAAATGAACTCCTTCACCTTATGTGGTGTGACAACATGGGGAATACTGTATCCAAACATGCTCTGCTAAGGTTGTTTGATGAACGTTGAGATTTTTACAGGGCATCTTACTGTTCTACCAGCAGTAGCAGTAATATAATTGTTTCTGCATTTGTTTGTGATTGTGTTGTATTTAGGCTGGGATTCAACTCACTTAATTTAAGCTTTCAAATGCTATGTATTTGCAACTCACCTGGGCTCCTTTGTCTCAGTAGAGGAAAGCCAGCACCTGCCTGTGGCAAACCCACTCCTTTAGAAAAGAGCATCAGCAGTGGAGAGGGGACTGCTCAGAGGCATCATCTCACTGCCTTAGGTGTGAGCTCCTGAGCTGTGGAAGGCTGAAGCCAGGTGAGATGAGTGCCTCCCACATGGTCAGCATGCTGAGCCCCAGGCTGGGCTGTGCATACCTGCAGGTCTGACTGGCTCCCAGTGGTGTTGGAAAGCCTTATTCTGTGTCACCACTCTAAAATATGGTCCCCAGGGAGTAATAACAGCTCTTACAGCACTTGATTTAATGTGGTGAGGAGTCTGCAATGTTTGATGGAGTTGGAACAGAACAAATTGTGCTTCTGTATGTGGAAAGAAAAGGGGAGAAATAAGCCACATCTTTGCTAGAAGTGGTAAAAATAGTAAAGTGATATAGCTTCATGTATTTCAAATTATATTCATGCATTTTAAAGAACTCATTGGGATGTTCTCTCTACAGCTTCCCTGACAGCAATTAAAGCATCACAGCTGTCACTAATGAACACTATATGAAAATCAGCATTTTTAAAGGCACCCACACACCAAAATACCATTTCTGATTCTTAGAGGGAAAACCTGAGTGGTATGTACTGCTCTGCAGCTGTAACTAGGGATTGCTGTTGACTTTCCAATAGTGGATGCAGAGTCGGGCCACAAGGTCGCCAGGATAATGTCTAGATGGAATTGATACAGCTGAGTCTGATTTAACTTCAGAGTTATTCCATGTGCAGGTGCTAAAAATTTGTAATATTCTTTTCGTTAGGCAGTTTTTTCCAACTTGGAGCCTATAGGCATCTAAGAGATGCTTCTTAGGTGCAGCTCAGCACATTGCCAGTGCCAACTGAGCTGGAGGTAGCTGGTCACTGCACAAGGGAGCTCATGTGTAATTAGACTTTGTGTGATTGGCAAATGGGCATACATTATTCCAAAGAAAGCAACAAATATCTGGTGTCCTCTAAGCTGGCTGAGCAAAGTCCTGCCCAGCACTGAGCTCCTGCTTAAAAGGAATGAATTGGCATTGCCCCCTTGGAAATATGGGGAGGTGAGTCCTCTCCACAGATGATCTGGTGTGACTTTGAACAAAATACCTATCGGTCCATTTTCTGATACTTCCTAATCATTTTTTAAATGCAGATTGTTATCTTTTCAGTTCATCCATTAACCCAGCTTATGAAAAATAAGATTAATACTCTGTGCTTTTCTGTCTCCTGTCCCTTCATTTAATGCCTTCGTGTGAGGATTGCAATACATTAATTGGTTGGTTGGTTTGATTTTTTTTTTTTTTTCACTAAACCAATACTAAGGGTGCAAAATTGTATGCTGTTTTCCATTTACTAATTAAATTTCTTCCAGAGAATGTGTGTTAATTCAGCAGAGCAAATATTTCAAGGGTGTTTCAGTTCACCAATCAAGGTTTCTCACATAAGCTTTTGTAAGGAAAGGAAATGGCCTCCTCTTTCTTCTCTATAACACATACACACACATATACACGTTCATTTTAGGGTTACTTTCCAAACTTGGCTGGACATAGAAATTTATGGTTGAGTAAATACGTGGAATTACAGTAGCGATTTCCCACTAGTTCCATTAATGCTTTTGTCAGAAGGTCCTATTAAGAAGATTAGCAAATCTAGTGAGAAGTTAATCTTCCATCTGTTAACAGCCTCAAGGTATCCAATTGCCACTTACAGAAAGCCAAAGGATCTGAGTTTGTCCTGCAGAGGTAAGACAACTTGGGGTACATAAGTACCTCCACCACTGTTGAGCATTAATTTTCTGTGATTTCAGTGCAAATTGGATCTGCCTGATCTTTATAAGACTGCTTTAAAAAAATGATCTTAGATAAAAATCATCTTTAAAAAAAAAAAAAGATACTCCTTCCATTTTTCCAATGTTCAGCCATGCTTCTTCCTTAGTCAGTAATGATAAATTCATTTCTAGATGTAATGCCTTGGTGCTTAAATAGACGACTCAGCTTTCAGCAACACTGAGAACTCATGGACTGGAGAAAGAATGTGGCAGATAGGGATAAAATTATACCTCAGGCCCTTTAGATGTTAATGGAGGCTCCCCTTTCAGCGCCTCCAGAAACCAGGCCACTTGAATACTGATGATAGCTGAGAGCTGTGACTAGGCATGGCAAACAGGGCAAGGATATACATCAGGAACGACAAGGAGAGCAGATCTGTGCTTCACCCTGCCAACACCTGCTGCTGGCACTGCAGGGGCCTGGCTTTATGAACTGTAAATGTTAAGAAGTGAAGCAGCCTGTAGAGAGTTCTCTGTACTGAATACTGGGGAAAAGGTATTGAGGAGAAAGGGAAGCTCAGCAGGCTTATCCCCAGCATAACCCCAGTCTCAATGGTACTGTCAGGCCAATCACCCATTTATTAAGATTTACATTACAATTTATGTCTGTATTTGGCTGTAAGTCTCCATTTTTACAGTTCATTCTGTGGACAGTCCGCTACAGTCCTTTCTGTATTCATCTTATCTGCTAGATCACAAATTGGCTTGATGACGAGCATATTGAAATATTCTAAGCTTCTTTTGGACAGGGTAACAAAGTGTAATAGCTTAAAGAGAACTGAAATGTTCAGCTGGCAGGAAACACTATGATATGGTTTAAAAAATGTATGAACTTGAGATGGTATTTTACAGTATTTTATAGTGTTCTCATTCAAGTGCATCTTTTTGTTGTGGTGCGGACCGGAGGTCTTTTCTTTCCCAGCACTGTGAATGTGGCAGGGCTATCAGCAGTGCTCTGTTCAGAGATACCTGTTAGCACAATGTCAGCTGGACCAACTGAGGTACTGCAAGTTCATTGCAATCCTCTTTAGAGCTGCAAACTCCAAGTGCTTTCATGCTTCAGACCATATTGGTTCAGTCTGTTCTAAATCAAATACCTTGTAAACGAGACTAATCTCAGAGAAGGTAGTCTTTGTGTACCAGAGCCCTAAGAAACTGCTTACCTGGCATATTTATTTATAAAGCACTAATCACCATGATGCCTGGTGCTGTCCCCATCCATATTTGCAACAGTGCGATGAGCTGACATGCTCTTGTTTGCAGTCCTCGGATTAGAAGGGCCTTCAGGGAAGGGCCATTTCTTCTTCAGCCTTTCCCTGCTAGCACAGCAAGCTCATGGTTTTAATGTAAATTAAATTTCAAAAGTTTAAAAAAATCATGTAATATACCTTCTTTGTAAATAAGTAGATATTTTGAGAACTCAGCGGGTATTCTTAAAGGAGAACAACTTTGCAAAGGTGGACCTGGGGGTCCTGATGGACACGTGAACATGAGTCAACAATGTTCCTGAACACAAGTCAGCAATATGCCTTTGCCTCTAAGAAGGCAAACAGTATTCCTAGCTGCATTTTGCAAAGCACTGTCGTCAGATCAAAGGAGGTGATCCTTCCTCTCTCCTCAGCTGAATTGCTAAATCCAGTTCTGGGCCCCCCAGTAATAGAGACACATGGACATACTGGAGTGAGTCCAGTGAAGGGCTGTCAAGATAATGAAAGGACTGGAGCACCTCTGCTGTGAGGAGAAGCTGAGGGAGCTGGGTCTGTTCATCCTGGGGGAGAGGAGGCTCAGGGGGATCTCATCAGTGTCCATAAATATCTGGAGGCAGGGTGCAAAGAGCTCAGAGCCAGGCTCTGCTCAGTGGTGCCCAGTGCCAAGACAAGTGGCAGTGGGCACAAACTTGAGTGCAGCAGGTTTCCTCTAAACATGAGGAAGCACTTGAACCAGATGACCTTCAGAAGTCCCTTCTATCCTTAGCCATCCTGTGATGCTGTGAAGTCCCGCAGCTAGTTTGTGGAGATCTGACGTGACCCAGGCTGTTGTGTCTTTCCTGAGGAGTAGCTTTTTCAGTCTGATCGAGTTGTTGCTATTCACAGTCAGCATAGTTGTTGACCGTGGAGCTAAGCAATCATACTATACTGCTAACACCTCAGCAGCGCTGAAGTTGCTGAAGTCAAAGAGTGATTTTGCCTGATGGTGAAATTTGGAGGTGAGCTCCAGTCACGGGCAGTTTTGTCACAGAAAGCAAGATGCCAAGGGATGCCACAAGTAACCTGTTTATCTCACATATCAATTCTGTTGATCTCACTTAGATCAGAAATTGTTCTGTATTCACATGCAATGCAAACAAAACATTGGTTTCTTTAACTAAAGCAGAAGTGCTCTTTCCATCAATTCTTTTCAAATGTGCTCAAAGGAAGAGGAAATTCTGAGTTATTTAACCTGTCTTGTTATGTATTCCTGTGTGTGACAAACATGTGAATTTCTGCCATCAGGTCGCACTCTCATTTCAAACTGAAGTGCCAAGCACGTCTCTGTGAGATGTGGACAGCATTTTGCACAGAAGAAGTCTGCGAAGGCAGCACTGACCCAGATAGGTCCTTTGTTTTGGGCTGGCCCACCACAAACTGTGTGGCAAATTTCAGGTAAGAAACGAGGCATGTTTTATTTAGCAAGTTACTGAAATGTGTTTAGGCTGAGAGGTTGAGACAGCCATAGAGTCATTTCAGCACCAGTGAATATAGGAAGGAAGAATTAAACAATGCTTAAAGTAGTTCCCTCTACTGCTGTGAGCAAGTCACCCTCCGTGCCCCATCTTCAGTCTCTGCAAATGTAGCAGCAGTACTCTCTTATCACTTAAAAAATCTGAGAGAACATGTGATTTGGCAAAGCACTGTCTGTGCTGCAGACTTGCTCGGTTGGAAGTCTCTTTTTGTTGTTTTTTTTTTATATATAATTGGTTGCATACTTCAGTTAATTAATAAAATGAACTAGAAATAGTAAACAACCAAGCTAATGATAGGATCCAAGAGACCCTTGTAGGACAATTTCAGGCAGAAGTGCTTGTACTGGAAGTAACAGGAGACATAGGGCAAAACAGTGACTTTTTTTTCCTATTGCTCTTTTTCATAAAATTGTGCCGAAGAAAATGTTAAAATTCCTTCTGAAGCAGAATCACTGAAAGATTTTGGTCCATCTTTGCAGCATTGGCTGTAGGACACATAAGGGCTATAGAGGTAATGTCAGTGATTAGGCTAATTTCACTCTCAGTGAGAGGGCTGTCATCACTGTGTGCGAGGGAGTGCACTGTCACCCTTAAATTCCAGATAGTGGTTGTGTCTTGGAAAATGCATTTTCCTCTTTACCATCAGAGAGCAAAAGCTGACACACATGGCTTGATTTGTATGTCACATTGTCCATATCCAAAGAGAGTACTGTGCACAAACTGTTCTTTGTTGAGATGTTTCTTCTGTTTGTGACTTTTTTGTTTGTTTGCTTAATAATCCTGAAACAAAACTGAAATTTTCTATTGATTTTCAACTCCTGCCAATAAACATGAGCTTTGATCCGGAGACGCTATGGGATCCTTTATAGCTATTAGAAAGTAGGAGGGAATGAAAGCAATAGCACCAATCCAGAATCAGAGATCTATAGAAGGGAAATTGTTTTATGACTGGAAGCACGTAGAAAATATAAAACACCATGTGTGAGTCCACAGATAGCATATCCTACAGAACTGAAGCAGCCAAAGCAGAATCACAGTTATAGTGTTTGTGAAGTGCATGCCCCTGAAGCAGCATCATTCAGTAGATTTGTAGTTCCCTAAATGCCTGCTCTGAAAATGTGAAGAACCTGATTTGCATAAGTAGCAGTGGGAATAGCAGCTACTCCATCTGGGGCAGGATTTAGATCAAGGAAGATGGCACAAAATTAGGTTAAATTTCTTGTGCTGTCCTATTATTAACTACATTTACCTGGGTAGTTTTGTATCCTTGAAAGTGTCGAAGCAAGACGGATGTTAAAAAGTCCAAAGTTAAGCGTTTCTAGGTGAAATGGTTTATGTGTACTTTGTAATTTGGTGGTAAGCCAAGTAGTAAATAAGAAGGTAAATAAACAGTGGAAATAAAAAAAAGCCTGTGTACCTGAGGAAATACCTTTATGCTTTTAAATTAAGCTTTCATTTTTAAGCAGAGTACTCTTCTCTTTGGACATCAGTTCCTTACTGAATTCACGGTAAAGCTTTGATTTCTGTGATCAAGATAACAACTGGGGCTTTTGATCTCCCTGGCAGGCTCTCCTGTTGATTTTGTAGGGAAACAGCTTTCTCATTCAAATTTCAAAAACTCTTTTATTTTTTGTATATACTTGTGGCATTTGCAACCAAGAAGCAGTGCATTTCACTGTGGTTTGTTCAGGGGCTCTTTTGCTACTAGAATGACAGCTGATTTGTCTCTTTTTTTCTATAATTCTTGCAGGTCTGCAGAACAGAAGGAAACATGGCTCTCCTTTTTGCAAAGGTACTTTATTATAGAGTTTTTGAAGGCACTGGAAAAAGTCCCAGTCATCTAGACCAGTGATTCCTAAGCGGCGGTACAAATGCCATAATTATAGTAGCTCTTGAAAAAAGAAAAAAGTCATTCCACACCTTCTCCCTGCTGAGAGCTGCATGTGCCTTTTGTGCACCAGTCACTAGTCAAGGAGGAAAACTCTTTCCCTTGTTTCTGACCATGGCCCAACAGAAAACTGGAGCTATTTGTAATGTGTTTCCTTTCCTTCATTGTTGAAGTATACACTGCCACCTTCACTCTAGTTGAGACTGTGGCTCTTCCAACATTGATGGCATCTAATCAAGCCCAGCTCAGGAACCTCTGTTCCAACCTATCTGCTGCTCATGGCAGTGGAGAGCAGTGGGGCTAACTTTGGTTGTATGAAATGTACCCTAAGCCAGAGGATATACACAAGAATCTGGGTAAACAGAGCTCTCATTTCAGTCAATGTTTTGAACAGAATACTACCAGAAGTGATTTTGGTTTCTCTACACCTAAATTTTCTGTCTTAGTTTCATTCTTTACAGTTCACAGAGCTTCTCAAATCATTCCTGCTGGGGGTGATTTCTAATTCACTCTTCTCCTGTTCAGTCTTCTTCACTGTTCTGGACAATGAACTGGAAATGATTTCAGCAGAAACTGATAGTACAGCCTAAGACATTACAGTGATTAGTAGTTTTATCTCAATTTCTGTTTAAAACTGTCTTGACTTTGCTGCAGCCTCTTCTTCATAGTTAGGCCTAGTTGTGTAGACCCTCCTGTGCAATGACTCTTCTCAGGAATTAACATCCTTCATAAGTAGTTGTCATGATCTCAAATAATCACAGTCACTGAATTATGCCACAACCTGATTGAGCTACAGGTGTCCCTGTTCATTGCAGGGGAGTTGGACTAGGTGGCCTTTAAGAGTCCCTTCCCACTCAAACAATTCTGTGATTCTATGATTCTAAAGCAGAGTGATGCCATGTTGATGGGCTCTTTAAAATGAAAACTGCAGGGAAGTCTACGTGTTGATTTTAAATCTGGTTCTTCTGCTGTTTGTACTGATTTGTGCAATGTAGCAACTTAGACACAACAGGGCATTAATAGGTACAGTGGTCAGTATCCCCTTCAGACCGTGCTGGAGGCTTTCCTTTCCTCTGAGATCTTTCTGTTGCAGTAGATCTGAAAATGATCTGCTGCCTTCTCAGTTTCTGCTTGATTGCTATTTAAATGTTGATCTTTATGCTTACTATGTTAAAAATTCACTTGTTTTGCATTTGTTTTGGCAGTCGAATAAGGGAAGAGAAAGAAAAAGACTATCCTAAAAGCATTCCTCTGAAGATAATTGCAAAGGATGTTGGAACCTGTGCATATGTAAGTGCTCTTGAGCTAATCTGGGGGTATAAATCCACATCATCTGTATATCCTGTGCATGTCAGGGATGAGAGGGTTCTTTTGGGTTACAGCCTCCTTTAAGGATCTAGCTCCCTCTAGAAGACTTAGCATATGCAGCCCTGAAGTGTGTGCTTCCTGTCTTTACTAAGTGAGTTCCTTTTTAAAGACAATTTTCCTAGTAAGAAATGGGTTGGCCTCGTCTCCAAGGTAACAGTGATAGGATGAGAGGGAATGGCCTCAGTTTGTGCCAGAAGAGGTTCAGGTTAGATATTAGGAAAAAATTCTACTCGGGAATAGTAGTGAGGCAGTGGCACAGGCTGCCCAAGGAGGTGGTGCAGTCACCGTCCCTGGAAGGGTTCCAGAAATGTGGAGATGTGGCACTGAGGGACGTGGTTAGTGGGCATGGTGGGGATGAGCTGATGGTTGGATTGGATGATCTTAGTGGTCTTTTCCAACCTTAATGATTCTATGATTATAAATACTGGATCCAACACACAAGCTAAAGACTATAGAGTTTAAACCCCCCCAAAAACACATCTAAAAGAACTTATGCATAAACATCTTAAGAAATGTACAGTGTTCCTTTTTTTGCTTTTAAAACTGATTTAAACTCACAGCTGCCTTCATTCAATTCTGCAAAGTTGCAATGTGTTTTATTGTTTATAACAATCATAAATCTGTAAAGCCGTGTATAAGAACACTCTGAAATTACCTTAAATGTGGTATTCATCAGCTTGGGGATGTTGGTACATTGTGGGCACAAAGGAAGTTGGTAGAGAAAGACTGTCCACAGGGTGATTTACACCTTTTAAAAGCCATTTTTAACAGTTCCCCAGGGATACACTGGCATTCAGTGATAATCCCTCCATTCTTCCTCTGTTTCTTATTCATTTGTCTTTTTTTCTAATGGTACTTTTAAGACATGTTTTTCATGCTCAGAAGCATAAAGACCATTTTCAAGGATGTGAGAAGTTTTCACTGCAGTTAGACTTTGTTGGAGGTCTATGCCCATCGATGAATTCTGTACTTGCATTGACAGAAGCGTAAAGAATTCTGTCTTTTTCAGAAAATCATTGTTAAGGTGAATTGTAATAGAATTGCAGGGTTGCTAAGAAAAATGTTAATAAACAATAATTGTGGTAGTTCTGAAGGACTGCAGATCAAGGTGTGCTCAGGTGTAAATATCTATAAAGCACACCTGCACCCAGATGTTTCATTCTTGTACCAGCGTTGTTTGGGGGGATTTTGTATGTCTTCTCTCTTTTGCTATAGTTATCTCATGTACCAAATACAGTTTCCTGATCCTGGCAGTCCTAGAAATGACACGCTGCAGCCTAGCTATTGCCAGTAATAAAGCTGTGAAGGAGCAGATGGAAACTTTGTGATACAAATAGTTCTTATGGCACTCTGCTGCCTGTACTACAGCAGCTGGGGATGCCGGAGAAGTATTTCATTTTTGGAGGGTAGGGAAGGGTAAACACAAGGCATAAACCGTTTTATTGTATTCTAGCCCAGAGCAAAACTTATGCAAATGTGCTGACCTACTGCTGGGAGCCAGATGTCAGTGCTTTGGGCAAATGTTAAATTTTTTATGGTATGAGCGTTCAGATATGTCCTCAAGCAAGATGTAGAATACTCTCACTTCTTTCATTTGATTGCCGTGGCAGCTTGTTACCATCAGGGACTTACACACCGTACAGCTCAGATCTTGTCTAAATGCAGAATGTCAGGCAGTTGTTTCACCTAAGCATCACATGGCCAGTATAAAACTGATGTGCTGCACAGAGCGGCAGGCTACAGCAAACTGTCCTGGGACTAGCAGGAGCACTGGCATCCTGTCTCTGCCCCCCTCCTTTCTTTGGGCCATTGGATATGTCTTGGAGGTTTGGCAAAAGGCGCTTTGGGCGTGCTCTCCCCACCCGCTTTTCCCCCATGCAAGGTGATGGCAGTGGTGCTGTGCATTGCACTGGGGCTGGGAATGAAGTTGCTAATCCTGGTGTGCCTGAAATGTGTGACATGCAGCGTGATGGTGCAGAGCAGCATCCCGTGATGCAGGGGGAAGCCTAGTACCAGGCAGCAGGTGCTGAGTCTCGCCGTTGCTGTATAGAAAGCAGACCTTTGTGCCACCGTGTTCTTCTGTACAGAGGTAGGAGGGTGCTGCAGGGGCTGTATTTTTAACTGGAGGACACATTCCCAAGAGGAAGTGTTTCTGGTATTAAGCCAAATGTAGCTTTGAGAAGACGATATAGAAAGTGGCAAAGGAGATAGAGAACAGCCTATCTGCAGTGTTTTGTTACCAGGAGTACTTCAATAGAAAGGGAAGGAAGTGATTTACAATTGATATGCAGCCATCTTTTTTTCAGTGAAAAAACTCACTGAAATGTTTCTTTTCAAAGGGGACATGCATGCATCTTGTCCCCAGAATCATGGCACTGTGCCCTTCTGATGGAGCTCTCAGGGAAGCAGGGAGCGAATACAGGCAGTGTGTGACAAGGCAGAGGAGTCAGACCTCTGTCTTAGGCAGCTGGGTCTTTCTCTGCAGTATAACTTTTGACTTCCTTTTGTTTCTGCAATGAATCATGCAGTTATTTGACTTCAGATACTATGTGCGAATCCAATTTTTAATGCCATTTTGCCTGTCTCCTTTTTCTCTGTTCACAGTCAAAAACCTTAAATGTAACCAATGTTGATACAGCCAGTGATGTCATTCTCATGGCCCTGCAGCAGCTGGGAATTTCTGTAAGTACTTGCACTGGTCTTAATGAGTCGCTTTTAATAATCGAATCTTCTCTTGCACCTTTTCCAAGATTTAGGATAAGAACGTAAATTTAAAAACCTTTACCATTAGCAATTCAGTGTTGTTGAAATGAAGCAGTACTTTGTTAATATATAGACCTCCAGAGATCGTCAAATGCCTTAAAAGTGTTGGGTAAAGCTCCCATCCCTGTAATGAATCAGACGTGTTTAAAGTTGCTTTTAAATCCATTTTGCTGATGCATAAGAGGAGATAGCTTGACACAAAAAATGAGTTTGATGCCCTCCTTTTGTGTACCTCAGTATGAGCAGGAAACCTGCTTACCTGCTTGTCTGTCAGTTTCAAAATAGGCAGAAAAGCATGATCAGCTGTGTCCCCAGATTACAGGCACAAGCACTGCTCTCAAGTGTCCAGATCAGACCCTATAAATACCCACAGATCTTTGGTGTCACATGAGATATGAGAGTAACCAAGTGATTGCACAGAATCTGAATACACCCAATTGAAGCAGTGGTCTGAAACTACCTAAGATACCTCAAAATAGTGCACTGAGTACGTGCAGTAATTCCTGATAGATCCTGAATGAACTCCCTTTCCCCTAAAACAGAAAAGAAAGTCCCTCAGATGGCAACAGGAATCATTGTCATGGGTAAGAGTTCCAACTCCCTTAGCCTTTTATCCCAACTTTTCACTATGTGTCTGATCGATGCTGATGGTTATGGGAGCTCCTGGATGACAGGTTTTTAATGGCTTACAGTTGGCTCTTCGGGTAACAAGATGTTTTTCAATGTGTTGGTCTTGGTGTCTGTGTTGTTCTAGATGCAAGGAATCTGACAAGGCTTTCCTTACTGCAGCCTTGCATAAGAAGTCAAACATGACCACATGCCACTCCTGTGCTTCCTGAGACCCCTAGCCCAAATTAGAGTAACTCCAAAGTATGGTTTCCCTAGCATTCCTTATCCCTAATTTGCACAGGCTTTTAGTGTGTCTAGAGCACTACGTTGCTAGTGTGGTTGTTCCTGGGCACAGCATTTTTTGCTGTTACAGCTGCTGTGTCCCACCTACACCAGGGCTGTGGCCCAAGCTCACAGTCCTGCTGTCTGTCCAGTTAAGGTAGCTCTGTAATTCATAGAAGTGAAGAGGATATGATGTGAGCTAAAATCAAGCCCTCTGTCTGCCCCAGTCTATGTCAAAAATCAAGACCACATTACATTACAGCTGCAATTCTGTATTGCAATACATTTCATTTTTACCCATTTCATGGATGTCATTTGTACTTCCTCATTTCTTTTACAGAAAAATCAGGAAGATGGTGTTGCCAAAAAAGAATTGTGTTTGGGGTGCATGGGAGGAGGAGCTAGCTTTGTTGCAGCTCTGTGTTCTTTTGTATGTAGCACCGTCAGGCCATTCTTCCTCTTTACATTTTTATTTCAAGTGGAAAAAAAATGAAAGCCTTCTGCAAGATGTACAATCTTGCCCACGGAATCATTTGTTTAGAGTAATATACCGCATCTTTTCACTGCGTCTGCGTAGCATAAAGCCTTTTTCATTAGTGGCAGATCATCAGATTAGCAATAAAATCAGATGAGCTAAATAAATTAAGCTGCAGTCTATATATCACCCAGCTCCCCCAAAGGACTGATCTGACTGCGAGGGAGCTTTCCCTTATGCACCATCTCGAGGGGCTTTTTATGTCCAGAGAACCACTTGAAAGGAGCTCTGTGACTTTTCAATAGCAATTATAAAAACTACATTTCCCATGTTGTGTAGTTCATGTTACTTTGGCTGAGCTCACTCTATTTTCATGCATTGGGGTTTTTCCCTCTGGTTTCTCTGATAAAACGACAACCAGTTCTCACAAAATGACATTGAGCCTTTCTCCCAGATGCTCAAGGGGAGCAGAAAGAAGGGCCTTGGGCTCGCCAGCTCCATGGGTACACTTGCTGCTTTTTCTGGGACAGCCACAGTTCCAGTGACAAATGGCCTCATAAAGGACAACATTTGCAATCGGGAGATGAGCCCTGCCTGGCTCTTCCCCTTGCCTGCCCCCTCTCCACAGTAACTAACCCTTTCATATATATATATATATTTAAAAGGAAAAGTAAATACTTTTCTTGTGCTCCTCAGCTGTATTTATTTGCTCCTGGCAGCTTGCCCTGAGGCACCAGAGATGTCTCCAAAGCCTATTTATTTTCCTTCTGCCTCCTGCTAGCTGACTTAACAGCTAATATGGCCCAGAGAGCTCTGTCAGTCAGCAAGCAAACTGCATGGTCTTTATGGGGTGTATTGGCACTACAGTGGGTGTGTACAACAAGCAGGAGGGTCACAGGAGCTCTGGGAACACTACGTAAAGTCCAGACAGTGCTTGACAGTGGGCAAATCAATTTATAAGGAGGTAGGATTTAATTGTCAAGCTTAATGCTGCTTTGGGGTATCCAGAGAACTTTTAGACTTTAATTATCCTCACTGAAAAGGCATTTAAGGTGCAATATTTCACATTTCATATGGTATTTATTCACTTCACTGTTGCCCTTTCTTCTGAAAGTGCTTTGTATTAAATGTCATTCTTTCTGTCTCTGTTGCCTCACTTTCATATCTGAAATGATGTGCTATTCTCCTCCTTCAAGTAAGCTGTAATATTGACTTGTATATTTATGCTGAAGGCGATATTTAGAATGTGCTTTCAAATCAGCAGTTTTACAGGCTTTGCCTAAAGTTGCTCACATTCTCCAATCCTCTGGAAATTGTCTTCTTTGATGTAAATTTATCCTCCCACTGTGAATTATGAAGGAGCGTTCCACAGCCTTAAAACAGCATCCAATGCTCCCAAGCCCTTAAACCCCCAGCAGCTGCACAGCAGGGCTAACGAGGCTGCCTGGGGCTGTGCTGAGTGCCATGAGTCCCTTGGGAACCACCCCTGGCACAAGCTGGGATGGCTGCAGGGGAGGGGGCTGCATTCCCTATGGCAGAGAATTCAGAAACTTGCATGTGGCAAATTTGGGCACTGTGGAAGTAAACTGGGCTCCATTGATGCCAGTGGCAAGATGCTGGTTATTGTTATATTGTGAGAAACCTGACACAAACTTTTTCATAGTAGCTGGCAAACTTATTCTTGATTTTGCTTCCAAAGGGATCTGAAAAAGACTACAAGCTGTGGGTGATTTCAGGAAGAGAAGATGCTCCGTACCCTCTTATTGGTATGTTGATGACATCATTTTATTTTTCAGCGTTCACTCATTGTTTTTAGTGCTGAAGGAAGCAAGAAATGCAGAGATTGCTGATGTGAAGTTCCCTCTTCTGTTTTGTTGTTGTTATTGTTTTTTTTTTCCCCCTTTCTTCCTCTTATTTCCCTGTTAGCAAGTTTGCCTATTTAGGCAAGCAGATGCTGATCCTTAATTTTGAAGAATGTGTCTGATTTTGTCACATTCACGGAGACAGAAAAAGCTCATTAATTCCTGCTCTGTTTTTGCTATTTTTGGCTGCACAAGTTTCTGTCTTTCCCAGAGCCAGACTCTCCCCTCAGCCACCTCCTCCCGTGGAGCCACTCCAGCTTTGCTGTATTTCCTCCTACAGTCCCATAGCATTGTTTACTCTACTCTCCTCCTCAGCACAGCTCAGCAGAGTTTTGAGACATGCTCTATGCTTCCACAGTTCACCTGATTCCAGTGGGCCTTTGCAAACCTGTGTTTCTGCAGACTTGTATTAGTGATAGGACAAGAGGGAATGGCCTCAAGTTGCACCAGGTTGGTTCAGGTTGGATATTAGGAAAAATTTCTACTCAGGAAGAGTGGTGAGGCAGTGGCACAGGCTGCCCAAGGAGGTGGTGCAGTCACTGTCCCTGGAAGGGTTCCAGAAATGTGGAGATCTGACACTGAGGAACGTGCTTAGTGGGCATGGTGGGAATGAGTCGACAGTCAGACTAGATGATCTTAGTGGTCTTTTCCAACCTGAATGATTTTATAATTCTCTTACTGGCTGGCAACTCCCATCTGACTAGGAGCAAACTGTTCTTACTCACTTCCTAAAATGCTTTTCTCAACATTCTGTCACCGGAAACCAACTCAAAGCTGAGAAGTGATGAGAGGCTGATTTGATTTTGGCCTGTGGTTCTGAGAACAAATCCCTCCCATTATTAAGAACCTTTAAGAACCTTTCCCCCACAGAAGTCCAGCAGTACTTGTGCTATATAAGTTCACACACAATTAGAACGAGAAAAAATCGTGGAATTTCTGTTCTCCTCCTGCAAATCTAATACCTGTAAATCTTAGTGTTCCTTCTTAAAGCATCTTTAGCTAAAAATGCTTTGCTGTATTCAGGCAGCATTAATATTTATGAAAATCTAACCTGCACACCTTATGGACATTGCAAGTTGTTTTGTCTTTGAAATGTGAAACTGAACTTTGTCTTTTAGACTATTATGTGTAGCTCAGTCAGATAAAATCACAACTGTAGTTTTAAATACATAACCAGAGGATTCAGAAATGAGAAAGACCTTTCTAACTGACACTCTCTCACTAGAAGTTTGAGGTCCAAGCTTTGTAAAAGAAGAATCTGACATCCAACTGATGCTGTTCCTGATATTTACATAAGGGTTTATCAGATAAGGCTGGCTGTTATCAGAGGTGCACATTTGAAGCAGTTTGACTGCACTTCAGTTTCATCCTACCTACAGTCTCAAATAGGTTTACTTCCACTATCAGCACTCAAATTTAAGTATAAGATAACTAATTTAATTAACTAATGCATTTCAGATTTAATACACTTAAGTTGCCATGTGTTTAGACAAGTTCAAAACATGTCTTTCTGCTGGTATTTTTGAAAGCCCCTCCAGAAATGAGTTGCCTTTGCACAGTCCCAAAAGGTGCTGTTGAATGCAGCTCATCTGCAGCAGCCCTGGGATTCGTTTTTCCTTCCTCTCAGCCTCAGGCAGTAGGTGCACTTGTGTCTCTCCTGGCTTCATTAGCATGCAGAGGCAGGGAGAATCACTTTCATAGTGAATTTTTTTGTTTTGTTTTGCACGCTCAGGTGACAGATGACTGCTCTCAAAATCTTGTTTCTTGCTAGAACCATATGAGAAACCAGCACCTAAATCTTCAGCATCCCGTGTAAAGCAGGAGAAAAAATAAACACTGAATGCTCAGTCACTTGTGTTCTTTAGTGGGCTTTTATGTGATGCAGCTGTAGTAGGTCCGATGGTACCTTTACATCTGTTTAGTTACACTGAATGCAGTAACTCCACATCTGCCCAGGTATTATTTATGTAATTTATTCTGCCAATGTAAACATGCAGAAAAATGACGGTTCTCAGGTAACTGAGAAATTGCTGTGGCCAGCGTGCAAAATCTGCTTTTCCTCTGAGGTAGGTGGAAGTTCTGAAAACCTCCAGACAGTCCAGCCCACATGACAGGAATTTCTTTTTGCACAGGACACGAATATCCCTTTGGGATCAAGATGAGCCACATCCGCGATGCGATGCCCCATGGCTCAAAGCACTGTGCCTGCCCCAGGCAGCTGCAGGGCTCCTTCCTGACAGAGCAGCTGCCCCAGGAGCTGCAGTGCCAGTTCGTGCTGAAGCCAAGCCGCCTGGCCGAGAGCCCGCCGCTGCACGGTACGTGGTCTGCTGCTGCCTCCGGAACGCAGAGCCTGCCTGTGGCCTGGCAGTGCTGGGCGAAGCCAGAGTGCTGGGATGGAGGGTGGGCAGTGAGGAGCAGCGGGCAGATGTTAGTGCCAGCTGCACAGGAATTTTGCTGTGTGGTTCTCCCCAGTTTGAGCATGCTGTTGCTCGTGTGCTGTTTTTATAAGTTACAGTTTGACAAGCTGCCTGTCAAGAGGTTGCTCTAAAACCAGCAAAAGAAAGACAAGGTCTTCCCCCTGCAGGTTTTTGTAAGTCTAAAGGAGCTTCTCCCTGCAGTCCTTTCTGTGCTCTGCAGCAAAGTAGGGAGGTTGTCTGGTACAGAAGCCAAGGCTTCAGTTCTGTACAAAATTCAGCATCTTCTGTCTGAACAAAGTACCAACGACGGCTTGCCTCCCTTACTGGCACCTGTCTCATGGGTCAGCCTGAGCATGAATTTCTGGAGTTGACAGTCAGCTGAACATGAACTAGCAGTGTGCCCAGATGGCCCCAGGTGACCAAGAAGGCCAGTGGCATCCTGGCTTGTATCAGAAATAGTGCAGCCAGCAGGAGTAGGGAGGGGATCACTCCTCTACACTCAGCTCTGCTGAGGCTGCACCTCAAGAACTGTGTTCAGTTTTTGGGCCCATCACTACAAGAAAGACATTGAGGCCCTGGAGTGTGTCCATAGAAAGGCAGCAGCGCTATGGAGGGTATGGAGCACAAGGCTTATGGAGAGTGGCTGAGGGACCTAGGATTGTTCAGTCTGTAGAAGAGGAGGCTCAAGGGAGACCTTAATGTTCTCTGCAGCTGCCTGAAAGGAGGTTGTGGCAACATGCAGGTCAGCCTTTTCTCCCAAGTAACAGCAATAGGGTGAGAAGTATTGGCCTCAAGTTGCACGAGGGGAGGTTCAGGTTGGGTATTAGGAAAAATTTCTTCAAGCAGTGAGGCAGTGGCACAGGCTGCCCAGGGAGGTAGTGCAGTCACTGTCCCTGGAAGTGTTCAAGAAGCATGGAGATGTGGCACTGAGGGTCATAGTTAGTGGGCATGGTGGGGATGGTTGGACTGGAAGACCTTAGTGCTCTTTTCCAACCTTTATGATTCTGTGATTCTATAGCACTGTACCTAGATGAAGTGAGGAAATACAGCTTCTTTATTTCACTGTTCCCTGAGTAAGATGAAGACGGTAATATTTTCTCCTGCCTTTGGCCTTGGTCCTGCAAAAATATGAGCACCTGCTCTCTGTTTTGCTCTCTGTTGTCAACGATACAGTGTCTGCTCACTGCTCACGGGTAGAACATATGGGCAGATCTTTACAGGCTGGGGCGTTAGGCTATAAACACCATGTGACGAGGATGCATCCCACAGTGTGTTTTTATTGTGCTTCACACGCTATCACGCTAAGCTTAGTTGGGAATTCTGTCCTTCCTCCCTGTTAATGACTCCATATCAATAAAAATAATATATGTGCACTCTGTTTTACTCTGCAACCCCCAACAGCCAAGATCTCCTAAAACATACGAGTAGAATCCATTTGTAATGTTTTGAGAAATTAAATGTAGCAAGGCAATATTAGTACCTGTTACAAATTATTCCGGAAATTGATTGCGTTTTTATATAAATTAATTTCCTTTCCGCACTCTTTCACCCTCCCCTCCCCAAGTAATTTGTATCATGTATTACTTCACAGCATATTTCAAGAATGAGGCAATCTAACAGAGGGGTGTAATTAGGTTTACAGGCCCCGCTTGGCAGCTGACATTGACTGGCAAGAGAAAATAGGAATGCAAATCAGCACAGATGTGATGTCGGCAGCACGATGTGAGCTGTGGGAGGGGGCCAGGCTGGCACTGGGGCAGCCTGTGAAACTGAAGATGGGCTAGAGCCACACGGCTGGAGGAAAAGCTGTGTGTCCTTGTGCCTTACCTGTTTCCATCCTTGGCTGATGGAACCTATTAGAGTAATGCATAGGCCTTGCTATTGCAAATCAGATCATCTTGCATTGTGCTCTTCCCACTTCTTTCTCACCTGTTTTGGTTTTGGAAAAGGATGAAAGGTGTCTGTGTGCTAGCCAAGGCTACAATCTGGTTTGGGGCTTGTCTTCAGCTCAGCAAGCCAAGCAGTGTGGGATTGCTGGGGGACCACTGGGCACAGCACCACGTATGGGGCAATTTACAGGGAGGAGGGTATATTTGATACCCATATGCTGTGTAACTCTCCTTCCATGCTCCAGAGAAACTCTCCCCATGCAGGAGAGGACTTCCCTGCTCCTCAGCAAGTGGTTGCTCTTCTGATGGTGGTGCTACCTGAGCACTAAAAGTATTCTGTTTATTTTTCCTGAAAACATGATAAAACCAGAAACTTGGAATCCAAGTTTGAGCAGCATCTTCATCCACTCTTCCTGTAACCACAGCACACACATGGCATGCACCCTTGGCAAGTTCAGAATCATATGATTTCTAACCAAATATTACCCTGGCCGGGATCTCACATTTGTGAGGCAAGCAACTCTGTGCCACAAAGCCTCCTCCTACCATCCCGATGCCATCTCCTGTGATACGCCAGCCCCTGTGACACTGGTGTTGCTGGACCAGACTCACCAAGGGGAAGCTTCTGCTACGAGGACAGGTAGAGAGAGCTGGGGCTGTTTAGCCTGGAAAAAAAGGGCTCTGGGGAGATGTGAAAGCAGACTTTTGCTATCTAAAGGAGGTTATGAGACTAAAGTGTGTTGTGATAGGACAAAGGGAAATTATTTCAAACTAAAAGAGGGGAGATTTAGATTGGATATAAGGAAAAAGCTTTTCACAGTAAGGATGGTGAGACATTGGCACAGGTTGCCCAGAGAAGTGGTGGATGCCCCGTTCATGGAGACCGTTCATGTCAGGCTGGATGGGGCTCTGGGAAACCTGGTGGAGCTGTAGGTGTTCCTTTTAAATGCAGGTGGCCTTTAAGGGGTTCTTTCCAACTCAAACAATTCTATGATTCTATGAAACTGCTTGGCTGAATCACGCAAGGCCGAATGGGTGGTGACAGGAGGACACAACTGACAACTGGCTGTTCTGTGAGATAAGAAGCTATGTGGACACCAACTGTGCTGCTGTAGTTGTGTCAGCAGTGCTGGCAGGATAACTGAAAAACCCACAGGATAATTTACTGTGTGGGAACACCATGATGTTTCCCTCCTGCAGCTTTTCGACACGTAACAGGACCAGCACCTAGCTGCTGAACACAGCCATTAAGTCATGCTCACGAGCACACATCTAAAAAATACCATAAATGCTAATTTGCCTAAAGTATGACTTGAAAGAGCTGACTGCTGTCAGTGACTCGTCTGTCATCCAAATTGTTATTTAATCGTCTGGTAAAAGAGAGCAAATTTCCAGTGAGTTAGTCTCAATACAGAAAGGAGGTCTTTGAAAACTGTTTGAAAGGATTTGGTCAGGAAGGATGCTGTGTTTCTAAGCTGATCTGAGGTTTTCTTTGGAAGTTCCTGATTAGTCTGTGAGAAGAGGAAATGAGCACTTGTGCAGCTGAGATGCTGCCAATGAAGAGACTCAATTCCCTGCGTGTAAGATACAAGCCCAGCTGATCCCTAGGCAGATGGCTGCTGTTGTGAGCTCTGAGCAAGATCGGCAGCCAACGTGGTGTCGCTTTTATTCTGATTCTGGGCTAGAATAACCCACCATAGCAGGCCCTGGGGTGCACTCTGATGTCTCCATATGGGAGCTGTGTCTTCCACAGAGTAATAACTTGCATCTGTCTTGGCTGGGAGCAGACTGTACACCAAATGTAGCTCTATACAGGTTCAAGAAGAGAAAGTCTACATCTTCCTCTTCCCGTTTGCTCTTTACCCTAACACTTCTTCCCCTTTTGAAATAGGAATGGGAAACAAATGAGTTCTGTTGCTCATTGTGTTGATTTTGTAAGTGAGGTGGCATTTTGCTGCCTGGCATTGCTTGTTGGTTTCTGTCCTGGTGTGCTGAAGAACACCGATTAAGCTTTGCCTCCTGTTCCAGGAGAGCTGCATTTAATCACAGTTACCCATTGCTCACATCACCCATTTGGGCCTTGGTGACTTTCAAGAGTTGAAAGGCTGAGAAAGGTTCCTTATTTTAAGACTCTTTTTCTTTCATTTCTGTTACTCCTTTTTTCTTCCAAAATACAATATCTCCTTCATTTTTACTTGCTGAGATATACAAAGCTATCAGAAAAAAACCCACCAAACTATATTATGTGTCCAGAGCTCCAAGTGGACCAAGCCATAGTCATATGCAAATATCCTGCTCATCTGAAAGAAAAATTATTGTTTTGAAAGTTGCACTTATGTTCTCCCAAAACACGATGTGTCAAGTAAAGCCATAGACACTGCCAAGCTTATATTTCATGGAGCTTTGGGCTTAAAATGTATATCCTCATAATTTTTTTATGAAAGGAATTTTTCATCAGGCTTTAGCATGTGTATGTTCACATTTCGAGTTAAACTGTAACTTTTCATCCTGTAAATCTCTAATGAAAAGCCTTCCACCCATTCCCTAGGGGAGCATGATCGTTCAGATTGGAATGATGTATAGCAAAAATCACTGTTTGGGCTAAAAAAACACATAGTTGAATATAGGAGAGAAAAATCTGGTATTATGGTATTATGTTGCAATCTGTACTTCTGCAAGCATTAATTCTACCTTCTGCCCTCCACAACAGCAGAAGCTCATCACAGTGCCGGGGAAAGTAGGGAACCTCCAGATGGTCAGCCAAGGAGTCCAGTGGTGTTCATGTATGCACTTTTCCCAAAGAAGGTCTGTGGTTTCACACCTGCAAATGGGAGATGAGGCCCTGAGCACAGGCCAACCACATGCAAAGTCCTCGGGCTGAGGTGCTGATGCAGTGGTCAGGCCATGCAGTGTGGCTTCTGGTGATCCTCTTGAGAGCGTAGTTGGGCCGCAGTCACACACACAGGTATGCACATGGTGGATTAGGCCGAGCCGGATGCCAGGATGTTGGTTGAGTTCGTGACATTTTTTCCTTTGATACCATAGCAACCACTGCAAAACAAATACTGGAATTAGAATTTAAATGCATTTCTTCTAATAAACACCTCTCTCTTTTCCCAGACTTGAGCCAGAAGTCATTTAAAAGGAAAAGATCCATCATAAATTGGGCTTTCTGGCGTGGTCCAGGCACCCACTTGGATAATGCGCCCCTCTCCTCGACATCTGCTGCCCCTGGGAAGCTCTTTGGCCTGCTGCTAACAGCCATCTGCGAGGACGACAATCTGCCCAAGCCCCTCCTGGTGAGTCCAGGCACAGGGCTGGCTCTTACAGCAGTGGAATTTCTTAGTGCAGCCAATGAGAATACGGAGATGCTGTAGAAATGGGACGCTGCAATTACTCAAGCAGAGAAAACAGCAGGAAACCTCATTTATGGTTCCCAACAAAAACTTTGGTTTTTAACATATGATGTGGTGAGGCCTGGTTAATACCAGACAGCTTGAGAAGCATGTGACTGCTCTGGGCTGTTCCTTCTCTGTAGCCCATGTAAGGCTGATTCCCAAATCCTCACTTATGCAGCACAAATAAACATCGTATTCATGCATACTTTTCAAATTACTCCTAAGGTTTCTGTAGAATCCAAATTACTCCTAAGAATCCCCAACCCCTAGCAGGTGATATCTGCTGTCCAGGATAGGCAGCCCATGCTTGCACAGAAATGCCACCTGCCCTCAAACCATTTTAGAGCCTTTCTTGGAGACATCCACCCTAGGGCAGACAAGCACTCTGAGTCCTTATTTTTTCTCAGAAGGAGTGGTGAGGCAGTGGCACAGGCTGCCTAGGAAGATGGTGCAGTCTGGAGGAGTTCAAGAGATGTGGAGATGTGGCACTGAGGAATGTGGTTAGTGGTATGGCAGTGATGGGCTGATGTTTGGATTGAATGATATGAGTGATATGAGTGGTCTTTTACAACCTTAATGATTCTATGGTTCTATGATTTTGGGTCAGGAAGGTGTCCTTAGAACTGCCCTGTTGTTGATACAGCAATTGAAATGTTTGCCAAAGGGAGGGAGCAGTTCCCACCGTGAACCGTGCAGGATTGGGCCCTTTGTTTCAGCAGACTGACTTCCAGCTGGAACAATGTGAAATTAATGGGGTTACATCAGTTTACAGTAACAGATGTGTTTGTCTCCAAAGCTTGTGCTTGATGTGCTGCTTTATCATTTCCTGAGCGGTGAATCACACCAGGACTTCTCAGGTCTTTTGAGAGCGTGGGTTTGGTATTTTCTTTTGAGGGGGCAGTGTAAATTTTTATCATAGTTTAAATAAGCCCTTTAGAGATGAACCCTGTGAGGACCTGGTCTCTCTTTCTCTCCTTTTGACAGGGGAGCCAAAGCTGCATTTTGGAAACTTCTCCAAAACATAATAATTAGGAAAATTGTATGTGAAGAAAGTGCAGAGTTACTAAGTATAGAATCAGAGCTTGGTAGACTTTGTGGTTTGAATCTTAGAACGCTGTGTTTATGCCACAAAATGTAACTGGCTTTTGATTTCATGCAGCATCTCTGGAGAATGGAAAATTGCATCTGAGATACTGTGTGGGATTTATCTGCAAGAGAAGGGAGATATTAGGAATGAATGCTGCAGGCGTGTTTGGTATCTCTGCTGCAAAGCTCCAAACTTGCTTTCACAGCTGAAGGGCTCTCTGTTAGCCATTGCCTCACTGAATTATCTTACACCATTAGCTTCCTTCATGTAATCTTTTGGATTTACTACATTTTTTCCAACTTTGATCTTGTGGCTATTTTATTCCAAAAATAATTCAAAGGTGTTTATGCAGTGAGACTGCTGTTTTGTCAGCAGAGCTGTAAATCCCCGTAAAATAAATGTAAATGGTGACATGAGTCCTGCTGCCTTGAGAGGTGCTCCTGTTGGACACACATCACTTTCCACTTCTACAGGAGTGAGAAAGAAACATTAAGAAAGTAAAGATTAAAAGATTAAAAATACAGCTTCCATTAGTGATATCTGCATTAATGTGTGCCAGGACCAGACTCTGAAAGAAGCCAGAAGCCTCTGCTTAGCATTACTGCTAGAGTGACTTGTTTTTGTGATGTCAGGCTCTCTCCTTGTGTACCTTTTCTCCTCATCCCTTTTGATAACTCAGTCCTCTCTAAGTGTGTGTTTACACATAGAGAGACTGTGCATGTGTTTTCCCTCAGGAGAGATAAATGCGACAACTCACACATTGCTTAGAATCGTAGAACCACAGAATCATTAAGGTTGGAAAAGACCACTAAAGTCATCCAATCTGACTGTCAACCCATCCCCACCATGCCCACTGAACACATCACTCAGTGCCACATCCACATGTTTCTGGAACACATCCAGGGACAGTGACTGTAACACCTCTCTGGGCAGCCTGTGCCACTGCCTCACCACTCTTCCTGAGAAGAATTTTTTCCTAATATCCAAACTGAAAGTCCCCTGGTGCAACTTGAAGCCAATACCTCTTTTTCTCAGAGCAAATCTTTGGAGAGGTGATAATGGGCATGTCAGAGAGAGAGCCGAAAGGAGCCTGCAGCCAAGTCCAGCCTTGCAGCTGGTCTCACCGTCAGTCCTGAGCTGCTTGCAGAGTGCTGTTGTGCTCCCAAGGCCAAGAAGGGGCATAATCCAGCTCTGATCTGATGGAGAATTGCGGGTACATATAAACAATCACTTTCCAAGCAGATGAAATCTCCTTTTTCACAGACATCAGGGTATAAGTTGGAACAGAAATTATCTCTGATCAGTGATGAGATTGAACATGCTGGTGAGCAGGGAGGGTTTTTTTTATCTTCCTGCAGAGAACAAAATGCAGAGCTCTGCATTAGGTAGACAGTAGCCTTCTCCCATGCCATGACGTTTATTTGTTTCAGTGACTTGGCTAAAACTTGCCCAGGTCCTGGAGGAGATCGTGCATGAGGTCAGTGCTCAGCAGTGGTGGCTCTGTGCTTCTGAAGGGATCTTTACCAAAATCAGCACCCTGGGCCATAGCTTTGCTATGTGCAGTATGGCATTGTCTGGAGGTGAGCCCTGACCTGTGTGTAAGCTTTCTGAGGAGTCAGAGGTTTTTGCCTGTCACCAAAGCAGTAAAACCACATTGCAGTGGTAAAACATGTTTCTGAGAAACCCTCTCTGCCTTTTAATTTTGTTTAGGACATGCTTTCTCTCCTGTATCAAGAAGGCCCTTCCACTGAGGGTATTTTCAGACGCTCTGGGAGTGCAAAAACCTGCAAAGAGCTCAAGGAGAAGCTTGATTCAGGTGCTGAAGTGGACCTAGCCTGCGAATCCATATTTGTGACAGCATCTTTGTTTAAGGTACGTGAAGAATGTTCCTTTCTCCCTTCTCAGTTGAGAGCAGCACAGATCTTAGGCACAAACGAGTGGAGCTTTTCACCAGGGGTGGAGAGGCCTTGGTAGGCTGAATTAAGAAGAGTGGGTTGACACATTCACATAATTCTCTTAGCCTCACCTGAAAGTCAGTTAAATGCCAAAAAGGCAGATTTGCAGTCTTGTTTCTTTATTCAGACCCTTGCTAGTGTATAGTGTTGCTCAAAAAATCTCAGTTCATTTTGTCATGGATTATCTCCTACAAACTTCTATGTTAAAAGCAATGTTGCTTGTGCAAAAAGCATCACAAGCCTTCAGTAAAATATCAGCTACAAGGAGCATATCTGTCTTCACATTTTGTTATAGTGTGTCCATTTGTGTGTGGCTTTTAGCTTAAAAGAAATAGTAGTCTTCATTCTTAAGCAAACATTGCTTTGGACAAAAAAAAAAGACATAACAGAAGTATAACAAAAAAAGCATTTCTCTTACTGTCACATGAGAGGTTTTCATGGCTAAGTTACCATTGCATTGCTGCTGGTGGTTTAGGATGAGCATTTAAGAGGCTGGGGGACAGCATCACATTAAGAGCGAATGTGTTATTTGTACAAGCCATAGTTTCCCTTAACTTAACTTGTTGGGGAAGCTGGGATTTGGGAAGCAGGAATTTGGGCTTCTTCCCAAGCTGCAGCGGTTTATCTGCCACTATTTGAGGAGGCAGGAGCTGGAAGACTAACCCTGACCAGGGTAAATACTCCTTTACCACAAAGGACTGTGCCCAGAGGAAGGTAGGCAGGGAGTGCTTATGGTCTGGTGGTGTTGAAAGTTGTCAGCTGAGGGGAACAAACAGGGGCTATGGATGAATTCAAGTGATAAGTAAATGCATACATACAGTATCAAAATAACTGGACCCACTGCAGAGTTTTTCTCAGTTCATCAACAGCAGATGAAGCATCCAGATACCTCTGTTGATAAAAAAGAGTGAGAACAGGTCAGGAAAAAATTCCATTTTAGCATAATCCAAAGTGCTTCTTTACCTGAGATGGTTTTCTGCTGGTTTTGGTTGCTGTGTGGATCAGTTAGTGCTGTCCCACTGAAACATCCTCTTGTATCTGCATTGCTTCTTCCTATTTCCTCCCACCCTCCAGAACAGCTGTTCACATTTTATTCTTCTTTTCTCTGGATAAGGATTTTCTTCGCAACATCCCAGGCAGCATTTTGACATCCCAGCTTTGTGATAAGTGGGTCTCTGTGATGGATCATGGAAATAATGAAGAGAAGATAAAAAGCATCCAAAGGTAGAGTTACTTATATTCTCTGTATTCTCTTCCTTTTAAATGATATCCCGGAATGCAGAATCCCAAACATTCCAATCAAAACCTGCAATTAAAAAATCCACAAGTCTAAATAAATGCTAAAATACAGAGCATTTAAACTTACGTATATATTTAAGGAAGAGCGTATATAGGGCAAATTTCTGGCTCTCTTTTGTCATACATTTCTGCCTTTTGTGGATGCTAACAAATAAGTGAAACATGCCTTCATGGGAAACATTTATAATATTTATAAACTTGCTGTCTAAGACCTGGATTTCTGCCTGATACCAAAGCCAGAGTTATGCATAGGGAAAATGGAGGTCCTGGGGGGAAGAGGAGCAAAAATCAGTTCCTCATATTTCCCTCCACATTCAACTCTAATGTTAGTGACTGTTTTGAAGATGGAATTGTAAATAAAACACTGGAGACCAGGGACAAGGGAAGCCTCCACAAAGCAGATGATACCAAGCAGAAAGAGGGCAAAGTTTATGTTATGGGGAACAGAGATTTACACACCAGTGAACCTGGTGCATATTTACGTACGTACGTACCTAGGCAACTAGATGGCGGGTAGTGACAACTGAACTGTGAAGTGAACAGTGAAGCAGTCAAGCAACTAAGGTGAAATACAGAGTTATCTTCAAGGTTTTTATTTTTTCTAGTCAGTAATTTGAAGAATGACATTTGTACATGCTTTCAGGTTAATAGAGCAACTCCCCAGAGCCAATGTTGTTCTCCTACGTTACATCTTTGGAGTGCTACATGGTATAGAAATGCGATCTGAAGAGAACCAGATGAATGCATTTAATCTTGCCATCTGCATTGCGCCCAGCCTGCTCTGGCCTCCTGCTTCCTCAACTCCTGATATAGAAAGTGAATTCACAAGAAAGGTAGGAGACACCACAATATAGCAAACATACATAACCATGTTCCTGTACAAACAGTCTATTGGTTACAAAGGTGAGAATAGGTGGTACCTCTTCAGATCGGTTCTCATCCTCTTATCAGCACCCCAGAAACATTCATAAATCCATTATTATTATCTGCCTGAGAAAAGGGGAGAGGCATCATAAAGAAATACACAGTGCATTAGCAGAGGACTTCTGTCATCAAAAAGATCCCCAGTTGTGGCAGCCTTAAACAGGACAGAGTAAAAATGAAAAAGATATATGCAGGAAGACTACCAGTATTTGGACCCCAGTCAAAGGTCAAAGGAATATAGATGGGAGACAGGACTGCAAAAGGTGTCAGGGAAGGAGATAATGGGATGAATGCCATCTACCAGCTACTCTTATGCTGAAGAAGGTGGAATTTGGTGTGATGTGGGAAACATTTGGTAAAAACAACTCTAGCGATAAGATATAACAGACAAGACAGGGTGATGTTCAGGAGATGTCACTTTGCTCTCTCTGTCTCTCCCTCATCACCTGTACAGCCATGTCCCTGGAGGCCCTGGCTCAGCACGCCTGAGAGAGCTCAGGGATGGCTCATGGCAAGAGCTCAGGGCTGGGCTGCCAAGGGATGGTCTGCCAAGGTCTTCTGTGGTGAGCCTCTCCATTTAGACTATTTTAAACACTTCATGGATGAGTAGCTTGCTTGTGTTCCTCCTCTGTAAGATGAGTTTGCCCTGAATATAATAATGCAGGATGTGACAGCACATCTCTCTCCTGTTGCTTTGTTGCAGATTTCCAGTCTGGTGCAGTTCCTCACTGAGAATTGCTGCAAGATTTTTGGAGAAGAGATTAACTCCCTCTTTGGAGAAATCCTGATGACATGCAAGAGAGAAAATGGCTCAGGTAATGAAGTTTTGATCCTATTAGCTAATCCCAACCAGGCAAAGATCGATTATAGTCCACAGAAGAAGGCTGTTTCCTCTTCACATGGCGTTCCCATATACTGCTGTTGTCTTTTCCTTTCCCAAAGTATTGGTGATAGTGATCCAACTTACCACAGAACTAAACCACACCACAAACAGCTTTCCCTAAGAATCCCTTGCTCCTATTCCATTCATCTGAGCCACTATGTTGAAAGAAGGGGGGGGGAGGGGGCTGAGGGGAAGGTGGGAGGGAAGGAAAAAAAGAAGGAGGGAGGGAGACAGTGTTTAATCTCAGGTTTAATCTCAGACAGGTTTAATCTCAGATATTGAATTTGTATCCTTGACAGCATCTTCTCAGTACATCAGAAAGTCAGTGATCAACAAGTTATCATACAGTTCTCACTCTATATTAGGGCTGAAAGCATTGTTTATTATCAAAAGGGAGAGCTCTCCAGATGTTTACTGGAACAGACAGATTTTACTTCTAGCACAGAAAAGTCGTACAAGTGTGGACTGAAAATGTCCAGCAAGGTAGTTGGGTGATATGCAGCATATTCCAGAATATCATTCTTATTCTTTTTCTCACTTTACCTCTCAGATCATTGATTTTGACTGGAGGTTCAGGTCTCTCCTTAAATGATTTGCAAAGCTGCATTTCTGCAAAATAGATTTTGGTACAACAGGTCTATACTGAAAGTGGTAATGGCACTTGCCCTGGCATGCCAGTCTGACTCTGTTGATATCCAAAAATCCTCATGCACAACCTCTAGTGGAATTTGGTGAAATCTGACCTGTCCTCCTACCCAAAAAAAGAACCATGAACTTGAGTAATCAGTGTGCCCTTTTTGCTAAGAAGACTGAGGATGTTCTTGGCTTCATTAGGCAAAGTATCACCAACAGGCAAAGGGAGGTGATCTTTCCCCTTTAATCAGCACCACTGAGACCACATCTGGAGTGCTGGGTCCATTTCTGGCCCTCCCAGTACCAAAGAATCATGGGCTTGCTGGAGACAGTACAACAGAAGGACAAGGTGATGCAGGGTCTGGAGGATCTCTCCTGTGAGGAGAGGGTGAGAGAGCTGGGACTGCTCAGCCTGGAGAAGGGGGACTCAGGGGTATCCCATCAATGTCCACAGAAAACTGAAGGGAGGGTGCAAAGAGGACAGAGCCAGACTCTGTTCAGTACCAAGACAAAGAGGCAGTGGACACAAACTGGAGCACAGGGGGGTTCCCTTTGAGCACTAGCTGATGGAGTGATGAAACACTGGCACAGGCTACCCAAAAGCTATGGGGTCTCCTCCTTGGAGATCTTCCAAAGCTGCCTGGACATGGCCTTGGGCACCCTGTTCTGGGTGTCCCAGGGGTCCCTGCCAGCCTCAGCCATCCTGTGATGCTGTGCTGGCACTGAATTGTCAGATCCATGGTAGGTTAATGTGTCTGAGGAACTTTTCCAGCAGAAACTGAGGCATGGTAACTACCCATACCTGAACTCAGTCTGCTGCAAATGTGAGATAAGTCAGCTTAGCATAGCCTGGAGCAAAAGAGATTAATGTAATTCCAATTATCATGTCTACAGAACAGGGTACATGTGTGCAGGGCTTAGCTGAATGAAGTATGCCCTGTTTTCTTCAGTTATGTAGAAGAGAGAATGAAAGGTTAAATGATGTTTTCACTGTACAGTATCAAAAAGAAACATTCAATATTTTTCTAATTTAATATTCTATATATCAAATATTGTTCAGAGCTGGGTTTTTTTACTAGTGAAGTCTTCACATTAAAAAAAACAAAAAACAAAAAACAAAAAACAACACCAGAACACAAAGAAATCTTATTTGTCCCGTTATTTTGTGTTTCTTAGCTGACCTGCAACATACCTCTACTTTGAAATTTTTTTTTTTAGGTTTTTTATACAGTATTTTTTTCTGAAATTACTGACATTTCTGTTTTAAGAGACTTTAATAAATGGCAAATGTTCCTAAAATTAAGGGATACTTGCAAAAATAAATGCAGCTGCATGTAAGCAGGGTGGTTCGGTCACTGACATGCTACCACTTGGTTTGTCCTTGCAGATTTGGCCTCCCTCCATCTGAATGACTCTTCCTATGACAGCCTGGAAAATGAGGCAAACGATGAAGCCGACTCCTCTTCCAGTGACTGGATCAAGAACCGAGACCAGGATAACAGGAGCAGGGAGTCCGTCTTCACCCTGAGTGACGGCGATTCAGAACAGACTGAGGTGGATGAAATCCAAAATAAAACCAAATCGAAACAGTTGACAATTTCTGTTGATGTACATCATAAGTTTTCATCGCAAGAAAATTCAGAGAAGGAGTCTTTCTGCTCCAGCGCATTGGGCTTCACTTCAGCAACTACCTCAGGTGTCCTCAAGTCCTTAAGGAGACACAGGCGCTCTTCAGAGCCTGCCATCGGTCTCCTTGCCCCTAGTTTTGCCCACACTGGTGATGGTCACAAGAAGGCAGCGCGCAAAGCCAGCTGTGATGTTGTCCTCTCTTACGAAGATGAAGACTATCTACATCAGCTTCGCTCATTGCAAATGGAAGGACAAAAACTTATCAATCAGAGCTTGATCATAGGGATTAACGTTGGTAAAAGTGACAACACAAACCAAAATGTTGAAAAGAAAGACTTGTCCCATTGCCTTCTGCCTCCAACACCAGAAGGATTAAATATTTGCTCAGGATTTAGCTCTTCTAGCCTGTCTTCTCCAGGGACATCTCCGTCTCTGTCATCGATGAGCTCCCTGGACAGCGCTTTCTCTCAATTTTCAGACCAATCTGTGTTTACCCCAACTGAAACCTCCTCCCCTTTTGATATCAGCACTTTTCAGCCAGTAAAGAAACATGAAGAGACTGCTGCTGAGCCCCCTGATGACTATTTGGTTGCACCCAGTGTGGTGCCCCCATCTCCACAGCCTACCGAGGCTTTGGCTGAGGGGAACTTGCTGGAGCCCAACAGCAGGCTGGCACCTCTGAAACTTACTGAAGGAATCGACAGCTATCTGGTTAAACCTGACATTCAGCCATTGCCTCTGAAAGTCGCAGGAAGAGACAGACTTCATGATCTGAGAACAAAGAGGAGGTCTAGGAAAGGATTGCAGCAATCCAAAGTTTGAAGAGACTGACCAAAGCTTTTTTTTTTTGCAGAGGAATCTTAACACTTAAAATAAACACCATAAAGAAAATGCCTTCGGTGTTAATGTGTGTTCATTTTAAGTTAAATATCCAGGCTGTTCAAATTCAGTTGAGCAGTCCCTGAACTCATGGGTTTTCTTTTTCCAGGAAACCGTTAACGTTCCTACGTAAAGCTTTGTGAAAGAATGTTGTAAAAATAATCCCAATGCTGAAAGCAAGCAAACGGAAACTCCTGAAAATCTGACAAGGTCCCAGGCTCTAAGTAAGAAAGCACCCTGCTCTCGGAGCCCCGTGGGCAGCAGGGCGCCTGCTGGGACTCCCCGTGACCACTTGTGTGTTGAGCCTTGCCCATGTGAGTCTCAGTCGTGTGTGCTTTGACGTAGCGTGCAAAGTCAGTGTAGATCCCCTAACTGTGGTATTATACTACTGTTCTGAAACTGATAGGTATGACTTTTGTTGTCCTCCAAGGAATAAGTGTATTGTTTTCTGTATGTTTCCAGGGTACGTTTGATAGGTGTAGTTATTTCTTTCATGCTGCAAAGGAAAGAAAGGAAATAAGCTCAGAAATATGTAAAGATAAATGCTGAAGCTTGTAACTAACACCTCCCCACTCCGTGTGTTCAGTCATTTATTGTGCTTCGTTGGCTGTTCTGTTCATGTTTGAGTTGTGAATTGTTTCTTAACATCGCTGTAAATGGCATTATGTATTATTGCAAGCAGAACACATGTAATTTTATTATGCAGCACCTAAAACATCATATAATATATTAAAAGTATTGCATTATCTAAATGCTTCAAGTTTGTATAATATATCCTGATAAATTTTGCTATTATATATGTTCTGAAAAAATGTGTATTTTTGTACTTGCAAAAACTGCTGCTAATTTTATGAGTTCTGTTTTGTTGTTACAGCACTGGTACTGATGTGTATGCATTCAATGCTATATATTAAATATTATTTGTTATGTCATCCATTCAGTTTATATTCTTTGTAATGTTTTTTAGGTGGCTATTTCTAGTTCTGTAAGCTATCGCCGAAGCAAAAGTCCCAGTGATGCTACTGTGGATGTTGCCCCGGAAAGGACAGCAACATTTTTCCTCCTCTTTGGGTGGCATCAGTCAAAGTGCCTGTTGTCATGCTGTGAACTTTTGTCAGTTTTCATACAATTCAAACAAGAATTCCTACCCTTTTGTTCTTTCTCTGGAAAAAAAAAGAGTGTTTTCTGCTAATGGGACACTCCTGCCAAGATGCAGAGATACCTTCAGGCGATAGATATTAGGGCAGATAGAAAGGAAGGAGAGGAGCAATATCTGTTATTTAACATCAGCAGGATTACGGAGAAAGGAAGAAGGAGTGACAAGGTTAAAGAAAACACATCTGGCCATGTGTGCATGCATACAGTCCTTCTGATATTGTGTACGTTCATTAATTAGCTTTCCATTCTCAAAAGCCCTCACCCACTCCAGTTTGTATTGGCCAATCCTGGAGTTTCAGATCCTATTCTGTTCAACTACGCTCTGGTAAAGCTACTTGTGCTCCCCAATTGCTCAGCACTTCTGAAAACTGAAAAAACGCAAACACTGCCCAGCGCTATAAGCCATTTCCAGCTGTTACCAGTTAGAAAGATTGCTAGTGCTGTATCAGGCAGAATGGATAATGTCCAACAGATTTGGGGTGGGCGTTAACGACGTTAGAAATATCCTTACCTAAAAATACAGAATCGAAGACTTGCTGGTTGGGTCTGTAATCCTGCACGTGGTTCTATCAGTGAACAGAGAGGTGTTTGTAGACAACCTCATAATGCAACAAAATGCCATGCGCTTGCTACTATACCAGCATGTTTACAAGCTCAAATACTTTACTACAAATTCCCTTTTTCACATTTTTCATATTTAGCTATTCTAATAAAAATAGTACTATGCAGGATCTGGTCTGTAATAGTCACCTTCCAAAGGTAAAAACCCTTTGTGTGTATTTTGAGACTTGTCCTCTAATAGCTCCGCATATGCACCTCCTTCAAAGCAAAAAAAAAAAAAAAAAAAAAAAAAGTTATTTTGAAATAAAACAGCTACTCCGCATTTCTTTTCAAAATAGCAAAAAGCATAGTGCCACACTGCCAAGATTACATCAAGGAGCAAATGCTGATTCATTGCAACAATAATAAAGCTTTAGAAAAATCTCCAGTCTCTACAATATAAATGTTCTGTCCTAGAAATGGTATCTTCCAGCAAGTCATTTATCTCTGCTAGGCTGAAGTTAAAGTATATCCAAGAGTGCTTCAATGTGAAACAAATTATGTGTCTGCTTTTGAGCTGTAGCTAATGTTAGAGTGCTTTCAAATTTAAACATATGGTGAACAAGCTGGATGTAGACCCAGCACAATTTAATACACGCTTCTGTCTTGAAAGACATACACCCTGCTGCTGCACAGGGCTCATTCTGTGGCAATCACTAAAATGAGCACTAATGGAGAAAATCACTGTCTGTGGTGCTCACTAAAGGAAATAAATGCTATTAAGTTCTAAAATAAATTGTACCGAGCCTTTTCAGAGTGTTGGATGTGACCTTGAGGACTCCAGTATGCGGTGACTCCAGGTGTGCTGTTGCTGGGGAGCCAACATCCATGTACCATGGTCTGCTGGTCTTTCCCTTGAGCACCCCAAGGAGCTGAGACAGGAATAATATCTTAATAATCTGGGAAATACTAAAAGGAAAGTGACCTTCAGAGTGAAGCTGTCCTTTAGCCATGCTTCTGACCACCAGGCTTCTGCTAACACCTGTTGGTCCAACTTTTTCCTTGTTCTGGAGACATACTTTTGGCCCGGGGTTTGATGGTCTACATTTCATTTCCAGCTTTGATCCCAGTTTGCTCTGTTACATTTGGCACTTACCTGCCTCCTCTGTTCCCTGTTTCCATTTGTATAAGCGGTCTTACAATCACAGAACCATAATAAAATCTAGGTTGGAAAAGATCTTCAAGATCACCAAGTCCAACCATCAGCCTGACCTACCCAGTCCCATCACTAAGCTGTGTCCCTTAGTGCCACAACCACGTCTCATAAATGCCTCCAGGAATGGGGACTGCTCTGTATAGCCTATTCCAATGCTTTACCTCTCCAAGAATGCTTTTACTCTCTCCAAGAATAAATTCTTTCTAGTGCCCAATCCAAACCTCCCATCACCTTAAGAAGGACACAGCAATATGTACACAAAGATAGTTATTCTATTTTCTGTCCCCTGAAACCTGATTTTCATCCCTAAAATCATAGCAGCACAAGATTATTCAGGATGGAAGGGACCTCAGGATGTCTCTGGTCCAACCTCCTGATCTCTGGTCCAAACCCTCAAGGGGTTTGCAATTCTACATCACCCATGTCTTGAGGAAGGATAGTCGTATCCCAGCTTCACTGCTATTCATCAGGACTGGGGGAATTTAGCAAAAGTTCACTGGCTTGGACACCTAAATAAAGTTTTTTGGAACAGACAATCCTGCCGATTCTTAGAATCTAAAAAATTTCTACGAAACCAGCAAAAGTTGTGTCTTACACCCCGCCTTCAGGTTGTCTTTATATTAGGATTGTATGCCTAAGACATATATTTTCCTTCAGTACGTAACACATGCACACATCCTGGACTCTGAACAGCACAGTACAGTACAGATGACCTCAGTGACACTACTGAGTGGCCGGATGTGCTCACAAGGCCTGAGGAATCCCCTGGAGGAGGACCCAACTGGAGCACACTTGGGCCTTTCCCATGATGTCTGCTGGCTGACAGAGCCCCAAGTAAGTGCTCAGGGATCCCAGACAGCTTCCTCTCCCTCACAGAAGGCTTCCCTTGCTCCCTGAGCTGACAACATCTCTGTATGGAGGCCACTGTGGGGATAAACTAATTGACCCACCAGTGTCCATAAGGAAATGCAGTTGGTTAAAGGTGCTGAATATTTCTGTTAGGATGCGGCTGTCACACAGAGCCTAAAGGTTCTGGGCATCACTTGTGCTTTATAAATATGTACAATTCACTTCATAATGTTTTTTTCTTAACAGTAGGTTTGCTCCAGGCCTTATTTTGTCTGGATTTCTTAATGGCTTCTCTACAAATGTCAGCAGTTCCTCGAGGACAAGCAGTCTGGTAGCTACTGCCAGCCACATTAAGTTGAATATTTCAGAATTTGGCCATTCAGTGACCCTATTGTAAGAGAGGTGTTTTCAATGCAAAAATTATTTCTTTGCACTTGACTCTCTTGTCACAAACTATTTCCGTCAAACTGCTGCAAATATGCTCTGTAAGGCAGCTGTAATTCTGATGTTACAGGGGAAGGAAGGCTCAACTCCTCATGCTTCTCCTCCTCCTTTGTTAAGGCAAGTGACCAACTGAAAATACTGTACTTGGACAAACCAGCTTTGGCTGAAATGCCCTTGAAGGCACTGACATGAGCTGTTCCTGATGGAGAGCTGAGTGAGGCAGCTTGGCATGGCAAGAGGATGAAAGAAGGCAGTGGTCGGGTGCTTTGTTGGCACAGCTGCTTATAAAATGAATGTCTGACATCACTGTACTGTTTCTACTAGAGCTTTTGACTCTGAGAGTACTAAGGTGAGCAGGCAGCCAAGGACGTCCAGGCCTCAGTTCCTTTTCCAGCAGAAATGGGTCTCTGTGGATCAGAGCAGTGAAGGATGCATTTCATTTCTCGTGCCCATCTGAGTACTTCTGTGGCACAGCTGTCTCCCTACTAAATATTTGCATAAATGTGTAGAGGGAAAACCAGGTCTGTAAATTTTTCTCTACGATCTATGCAAGCTCTGATGAATTTTCATTGCCCACAAGAAATGGTTCCAAGGGTGAGCATACAAATGATGTTGTACTTCTCTGTAGAACCACTGAATCATTAAGGTTAGAAAAGGCCTCTAAGATTATCTTTCCAGCCATCAGCCCATCCCTGACCATATCCCTCAGTGACACATCTCCACATTTCTTGAACACCTTGAGGAAAATGACTGCAGCACCTCCCTGAGCAGCCTGTGCCACTGCCTCACATCTCTTACTGAGTATAAATTTTCCTAATATCCAACCTGAACTACCTTGGTGCAACTTAACGCCATTCCCTCTCATCTTATCATAGTTACGTACAAGAAGAGGCTGACCCCAACCTCACCACAACTGCCTTTCAGACAGAGAGCAGTAAGGTCTTCCCTGAGCCTCCTCTTCTCCAGACTGAACAATCCCAGCTCCCTCAGCTGCTCCCCATAAGCCTTGTGTTCCAGACCCCTAACAGCTTCATTGCATTAAGGATCTGCAAAGTGAACCTCAGCAGCATGCCTGGCCTTGGGATTGGCTTAAAGTATAAATAGTCCCAGGGAAGTGCAATAATGTAATCTATGTGCTTAAATTCCTCACTAGGCAAAAGCCCACGTGCCTATTTTCTAAATAAATTAGAAACCATACCAGATGTTCCTGCGTTCCTGGAAAAATTGCTCCCTATCAAGTTTCTGTTCTCAATTTTAATTTCTATTGCAGAGATCTATCTATTATTTTATAAAGTAGAGACTTAGCAAATATTTTTTCATTGTGATAAGTACTAAGAAAAAGCACTCAGTACTTGTGTGTTCTGTCTAGATTTAAAAAATGAAGAATTTGTCCAATAAACCATTTGGCAAAGCCAAAGTGTGAATTTTTTGCATTTTTTTTTTACCTGGGGACATGAGTTTCCAGTATGCTTGTCTGATGTGTGTAAACTCGGCAGCATAGTAATTAGTTTATCACACAGAGACTGGAGGCTCCAACTTTTGCCAAGAATGTTTACTATGTAAATTCTTCACTTTTCTCACCTTCAAATGGGATGTAAAAGCAACAGGTCTGTGAACAAAACCCCGCTCTATCACGTGGGTGGGAGATCCACACAACGTGGGGGCACAACAGGTGCCCTTGTGAAGCGAGCTGTTAGCTGGGCCCGACTTCCCAAAATATTTATAGCGTTCATACAGCCCACGTACGAATGTGCTCAGCGTTCTACTTGGAATTCGTAGGCGAAACGAACACTCCCAAATCTGGTTTTCCTCCATGGCCATCCCAGAATCAGGCCCTGAAATGTTACAGAGCCAAAAGAGAGGGGTTTATTGCAATTCTGTGCCACGCATTGAGCCAGGAGATGGGCAGCCCAGAAGGTGCCCTGCTCAGGATGGGCCTTGCCTGCCAACAGAGATGCTCCCTGCGATCTCACATCCTACATGGGCATATTACAGGGTCTTCAGGGCAGGTTTAGGAGACTCATTCTCAGGATGATGAAACTTGATTCTAACCATTTTTTTGAACATCATGTCCTCAGCTAATGCCATCTCCCAAGCATCATGTCCCCACTGATGGCAGTCAGTCAATGCATCTGACTGCTGTCCTCACAAAATGCTCGAGGGGCATCTGTCTGAGCATCCAACCAACCCAAGGTAATGCATCAGGCTGGAGGCAGAAGGATGGATTGCTGTCGTATATTTTCCTCCCAGCAAATGTGTACATAATAGGTCAGCCCAAATGTTACAAGCTCAGCCTGTTCCCTTGCTGATGCCTGATTTCAGCTTTTTCTTTTACGTAGGTGTTATTGATTACAAGGAGCTGACAAAAACGCGCATCTAAGATTTCTTTTTCTGTCAGCTCATGTACTTCCAAAGGAAAAAATACACTTCGAATGCTCTTTTTTAACAGAAAAACAAGACCTTTTTACAAAGGTGACCTTATTCTTCAGAAGAAACAAACAAACAAAACAACAACAAAAAAGCAGCAAACAGAAGTGTTGTGTGAAAAGCCTGGAAAAATCCCAACTCTCATTCATTTTCCATGAGACTTAAACCAGAAATGCAGTAATGTGTTGCCATGTGCTCTGTGTTCAGGCTGCTGGAGAAGGAACTTCCATATTGAGGGCAGCTCTGGAAGACCCCGTGGGAGCTGTCCTTGAGAGGCTGCCCAGTGCCACTCAACCTGGGCACTTCACAACCAGACACATTACAAATAGTGATGGAATCAAAGCTTTCGACCAAATACCTCAGAGCAACAACTCCTTCCAGTGGTGGGATCCAGGAGCATGAGGACAGGGAAACCCACACACCCACCCAATGCTGGGACTGTCCATGGAGGAAGAGCCACCCTGAAGACTTGGGGCTGGAGATGGCACCTGCTCTACCTCCCTCCTTGGGTACAGCCCTCTGCCTTTCAATAGTCTTTCAAAGGCTGAAGCTGTGTAGGAGAGGTTTATATTTGTCCAGATGCAGATTGGATGAGTAACATGGTAAGTATTTGGTAAGTAACATGGGGCCAGACACCAAAACCAGCCCAAGATGGTGCCATCTGCACCTCTTCTTTGTAGGCTTACCGTGGGTCTTATCTGGAGCACGTGTAAAGTCACAGAATCATACAATGTCCTGAGTCAGAAGGGTCTCAACTCCTGGCTCCACACAGCACCACACGCTCTGATCCCCAGTGTGTACAAGGCTGGGTATACCTACGTGTGTGTTCTATGTATTCACAGATGAGGAGCATGTTCAGCATCGCTTTTTGCCATTTCCCCATCAGCGGGACGCAGAGGCCACTACCCTCCTCCTGCCACCCCCAGCACAAGCACACGTGCTCACAACTAACAAAAGCCCCGTGTTGTGGGTTGGCTGCACAAATTGCTGAAGGGACGCTGCTGTATGCAGGAAAGAGCAGCAGAGGAAGCCGATGGGGTTGGCCAGCAGGAAAAAAAAGGCTGCATTCTTCAGATCATTTACTTGCAATGAATAATTCAGTGCGCCTCTGCTGTGAAGCTGAATTAAATACAGAGCACTGTCACAATGAGATGTCCAAACAGAGGGCACTATTCACTCCTAGCACAAGGAAATATTATTTACTACCATTAATTATCTTCCACACGAAGCCACAGCCATTTCTGTACGTTGTGAGAAAGAGTAAGAGGAGAATGAGAGCACAGAGCTGCCGTCCCTCCCCTCGGGTTTCCTTTCTCTCTGCAGATACGGGCTGGAATGGCAAGGAGGAGACATGCCACTGCCCCACAACCTCACTGCCACAGCTCACGGATCCTCAACACAAGAAGAAGTTAATAGTATAAAGGGGTTTCCTGAGCAGCTCTGAGGATTTGAGTTGCTCTGGGTAAAGCTGAAAGAGGCAGAGATTTGCCTTTGGGAAATGGGTTAACAGCCTGGATGCCCCATCTACCTTCCGCATTTCCTAGCATTTAATGAGTCTGCGTGCTAATTAGCTCTCTGAAGTATCTCATCTGAAATGCCAAGCTTTAGCAAAACCAGAAATGCAGATGCTTGGCAGTATTGGCACTATTACTATTTATACTGTTACTATTGCTGCAGGAGAGACTGAGGAGCAGCTCTTTGCAAGCAAAACAGGAGGCATGGGGCTGCTGTTCGGTGGTTGCACAGCTTGTCTGCACACCACGCTCTTTGAAGATGATATTTTGGGTTGCAAACAAAAGTGGGTGAAGATTTGTGGTGAAAATATTTTTCTCTAAGAAAATATAATTTGGAGTTAAATTGAAACACTTTATAAGTGCACATTTATTTTGCTTCATCGTTTCAGTTTAAAAAACACTGAAGACCTTCCTCCCGTTAATCACAAAAGTCCACATTTCCTTCTGAGCTTTGGAAGAAAAAAGCGAAATGAAATTCTATGTGAGATCCTACAACAGTTTTATTACGTACTTAAAAAAAAAATTAAAAAAAATCAAACATGAAATATTTGAACATTAAATTAAATGTCCCATTTGATTCCACGTTATTTTCTTCAACTTTTCTGCTCGCTGAGTTATTTCCAAGGCTTTGCAAAAGAGCCATCAGCCGTTACCCAGTGCCACATGTACCAGCCTGCCCTCAACTGGGAGATGTACCTCTGGCAAAGGGCAGGACACAGAGATATCGGGGCCTATGTGTCACTGCAGAGATAGCTGACCAGGAAGGAAAGAGGTCTACCTCCCTGCTGGGAGCCCAAGACTTGACGGGGGCTTACAAGCAGGAGGGGGACTGCCTTTTTACATGGGGAGATAGTGACAGAATAAGGAGCAATGGCTTTATGCTAAATGAGGTGAGGTTTAGGTTAGATGTTGGGAGCAAATTCTTTACTCAGAAGGCAGTGAAGCAGTGGCACAGCTGCCCAGATTGTTGTGGGTGCCCCATCCCCAGAGGTGCTCAGTGCCAGGCAGGATGGGGCCCTGGGCAGCCTGAGCTGGTGAGTGGCAGCCTTGCCCATTGCAGGGGGTTGGGGCTGGGTGGGATTTATGGCCCTTTCCAACCCAAACCGTTCTATGATTCCGTGACAGACAGCTGGTCCTGTGCTGGACATCCTACAGCTTCTCATAGCCAAATCTCGTTTTGTTGGTGTCTTGTCCCAGGTCAGGCATTGTCAGGTCATTTTGATATTAGATTTTCTTGCTGGTATTTGTTTCACGATGTAGACCCCTAATTTCACAACTGCTGAATTGAGTCACTCTCTGGAGATGCAGAAGTGAACAGGGAAGGAGAGAGCCCCACAGAGCTGCTTCCCAAGCAGACACCCACAGGAGAGCTCATTTGGTGACTCCCCTTCCAGTGCTCCTTTTGTACATGCCATGTTTCCTGTCCACAGTCAGCTCGCTTTGCTATGTGGCATCAGAAATCCAAATAGAGGGTATCCACTGCCTCCCCCATCTTCTGCTATCCAGGCGACTACTGGAGTAAGAAATTAAGAAGGAAACTGCTTACAGGACAGGCAGAAGAAATAGACAATAATCATTTTGAATAACAGATTGTTCTGTTATTAGTTCTATTTAATCAATACATGGTTCTGAATCGAATACATTATTTTTTTCCAAATTTCTACCTATATTTGAATTGGACAGATTCTGAGTCACCAGCACATGTGTGCATTTAGGTCCTCCCATTTTTTCTGCAGCCTGTGGGCTCCCAGCAGGCTCCTATCCACAGCAAGCAAGGTGCTGAGCACCAGGTCCCATGTTGAGCACCATACTGAGTATGGGCAATGGGCACATGTTCCATGAAGATCCCCACCCAGGCTTGCCCAGAGAGCTGGTGGATGCCCCTTCCCTGGAGACACTCAAGGTCAATCTGGGTGGGGTTCTGAACACCTGATGGAGCTGTGGTGCCCCTGTTCATGGCAGGAGAGTTGGACTACATCGTCTTTAAGGGTCTCTTACAACTCAAACAATTCTGTGATTCTATGATTATGCTCCAATGGGGAAGGGGAGCAGTGATGGGGTGCAGCCGTGCCAGCGGCAGCCAGCAGAGATGTGCCGCTTATTCATTGCCTGCCAGTCTTTGTAATTGCCATAGGTCTTCTTCTAAAAGAAGATAATTCCAGGGAGAGCTTCAAACAATTCTACAATGTGTATTTGACTAACCACGTCAATCCAATTTATTGGTATTTCTCACATCCTTTCATTTTATCATTCCTTCTCGCACTGGCTTTGGGTAGAGGATTAAGCAGGCATATCTCCGGCTTTTTCCCTCCCTGCCACAGGCTAATGTGCAGTGCAGTGCCTTCAGTCCATCTCCTCATTAAGCCAAGAGCACGTTTTGCTCTCTCAGGGTGGCTGCAGGTCTCTCTGTGTCCAAAATTAGTCCTGTGATCATTAACATCTGAGGATGCCTCTCAGCAGCGCGGAGAACAAGGTGGGATAGTGATCCTCCCCCAGCCCCAACAGCAACCCACCAGTTTTGGTTTAATCCCTTTCGGTTTGAACTCGATTGAAGGGCTTCCGGTCATTGCCACCTCAGATTTTCTTCTGATCCACCCTGCACCATTTTACTGCAAATCTTACCACAGGAAGTGCTGCAAAGCAAGGCTCTGCCATACGCAACAGCCCCAGGGATATGGTGCAGAGAAAGGACGCTTGTGACCAGCCAGGGACATGGAGAGTTAGCAGCAAATGCAGTAAAGCTGGGGTGAGAGAGGAGCACCCGAAGTGGGGTGCTGCAAGCGCTCGCCCACTCCTGACTTCAGACACATGAAGACTGAGATTCAGGCAGGGAGACATCACCTCAACTGGTGCTATCACGGGGAATGGAAGGAGGCAGATGGGTAACAAATTCTCTAGGATTCAGGTGGAATTCTGGTGCCCTTAGCTGGAATTTAGATAAAATCTTGCTTCAAGTGGGACTTAGGACTGGCTCCAGCCATGGTTACCTCTGTTTTATTTTTGAAGTGCATTGAAGAGCAGTCAGAATCACTCCAGAAGTGGCCTGTCCCGTGCACAACAGTGCAAAGCAGGATAATTTTGGTGCACTGCAAATCCCAGAAGCTGCCCAAGGGTTCCTTGCCAGCAGCAGGCTGCACCCACCCCTTGGCAGCAGCAGCCACAACCGACCACGTAAGCACTGCTTTGAACTACTGAGGTGGCCACTGCATGTGTAGGTGCCCTGCAAGCCCTCAGGCTGCCCAGGGGGGGACCTTCTCCTCATTTAATGGGAAAAAGAGCAAAGAGTGGGTGGGTTGGTGGAATTTATCAGGTAGAAACCTGGCTCAGGAGTAAGAAGTACGTCTCCTCATGTTCAGCTTTTCTGGCCCTGTTCAAGATCTCCCTCATCTCTCTAAACTCCTGAGACAGGGAACAAGCTATGATTTTAAGAGTAATTGCCTTCAGGAGCCATTAATTCCATTGTTATCTTTCACTGTAACAAAAGCTTCCCAATAATGTCATTACTACTGATAGGGAATATCCGCTAAATACATTTAAATAACACAATTAATGCATTACCCTTTTTATCCCATATGCTGTTTGATGTTTGCCCTGGAAAGTGAATGTCACATTTCCATTCTCAACTCTATCATATTTATGGAGGATATTTTTCAAAGAGACTATGGATAAATTTGGGTGGGTCTTCATATTTCATTCAAAGGACAGTGATTAAGCAGATGGGAAACACGTTGCCCAGAGAGGTGGTGGATGCCCCATCCCTGGAAACACTCAAGGTCAGGCTGGATGGGGCTCTGAGCAACCTGATGAAGCTGTAGGTGTCCCTGTTCTTGGTGGGGCTGGGGACTAGATGGTCTTTAAGAGTCCCTTCCAACTCAACCAATTCTATGGTTCTACGATTCTATGACATACTATTGCATCTTTTTGCATAGGTACTGCTAAAACTGGGACTTATTAAATTTTTTGAGCACAGACATCAAATGTGAGACATAAATCACGGTAAGGCACAGCTAGGATCAGCAAGCCCAAAGCAGCAGATAAACATGTTGTGAAGTACCAGGTTGGTCCTTAAAAAATGTAAGAAAAGAAAAATAGACTAACACCACAGAACTAGAGATGACAAGGAATTAAATGAACCATAAAGACTCCCTAGATTAGTTCTAATCCTGCATTGTCATTGTGGGCACTGCCAAATGGAAGATATTGGAGGGATAAGTGCATCATACCTTTACACGGGTTCTTAATGCCAAAGGCTGTCAGTGTGCCCTCCCACCACTCCTAAGCTGCAGCATCCCTCCATGGGCAGCACAGGCAGCAGGGGTTACACAGCCCTGTAAGCAGAGGAGCACAGTACTGGTCTCTCTATATGCAGACCACTAAAACAAGCCAAGATCCTGAACTGAAGAGATTAAGAGTCAGTCTCTCCACAGCAGCAAGCAGATGTGGCCACAGCCATGGGCTTTGCACCATCTGGGGCTCAGCAGAGGAAATCCTTGTGATCTTGGAGCTGCTCTGTGGAGGTGAAAAGATTTGTCTTCATCACAGAAAAAAAAACTTTAGATACAGAGCCAGAGGTAATTACAAATTTCTCTAATCCTCCCACTCTAATTTCCTTAATTTGATATGATAAAATGATTGTATCTGTGTATTTATGTACCTCGTGCAGACTGACGGGGGGAAAAGAAACAGCTTCCCACCTAAGATCATAAGATTCCTTCTCCTTCTCAGAACATCTTGAAGAAAGTTGGATAATTACAAAGTAGCTGAAAGATCAGACCTTGAAATAACTTTCCTTGGAACTACCAGTTTTGCCCACAGCCTCTCTAGCCCTCCAGGCACTCCCACTCATACAGTCTCACCCTCAAAAGCTAAATACGTCATGTCCAACCGACACCAAATGGAGACAGATCTTGCCAGAGCAACTACAAACCTAGCCAATACAGAGCCAGGTGCATCTTCGTGATTGAAATACCAAAAGCCATGGGTGATTGTCATGCTCAACCAAAAAAATTTTCATGGAAAAAATGTACTGCGTCCAAATGTGGAGTGCTCATTACAGGAGAGACATGGACCTGTTAGAGTGCATCCAGAGAAAGGCCACAAAAATGGGCAAGGGATGGAACACCTCTCCTATAAAGACAGGCTGAGAGAGCTGGGGCTGTTCAGCCTGGAGAGAAGGTTCCAAGGCCACCCCAGAGCAGTCTTTCAATATCGAAAGGGGCTGTAAGAAGGAAGGGGACAGTAGTAGGGTCTGTTGTGATAGGATAAGGGGAAATGGGTTTAAACTAAAAGAGGAGACATTTTGATTAGAGATAAGGAAGACTTTTATATTGTAAGTGTGGTGAGGCGCTGGCACAGGTTGCCCAGAGAGATGGTGGATGCCCCATCCCTGGAGACACTCAAGGTCAGGCTGGATGGGGCTCTGAGCACCTGATGGAGCTGTAGGTGCCCCTGCTCATGTCAGGGAGGCGGACTAGGTGGCCTCTGAGGGCCTCTTCCAACTCAAAACGATTCTATGGTTCTATGATTCTGTGATTTGTATCTTCTTCATGGTCTGAGAGATTTCAACTACTCTTACTCCCTCAACCACTTCAAATGAATAACACTGTTAGTTTGGAGTAAAGCCATTGCACTAATCAGGTTTAAGAGAGGGAAGGGCTGGTTCACTGTAATAAACATGGCCATATTCCAACTAGGTGGTCTGCCAACAATTATTATTTCTTCCTCTCAGCCTTGATCTCTGAAAAGCTTTTTTAGATATTTTTTCTTTCTGCAGGACACAAGTCTTGCCTTCTACAGCAATGTGTCACCATGGTGGCCACACAACTCATGTCATGCTTGGACACATTGGCTCCCATTCACCTCACCAGGAGCTCTACCTTAAGAGCAACCCTTGAACCACCTCTTCAAATAAATCCTTGGTTGCAGAAACAATATTAAAAAATAATAATAATAAATTTAAAAAAAAGCCCAGCTGGGGACAAAATCATTGATATGGGGCAAATTTTAGATCTATTGTCACGTTATTTCCTTATGAGCAAATGCTGTTGAGTAGCCGCAATCTTACACATGTTCAGGTGGACCTTTTCTGTACAAATTTCCTCAGTGTTGACTGATTTTTGCTGACAGATATCAGACATACAGTTCCTTCCTTTGCACTAATTCTGTCTGCTTTCATTTCACCAAAACAGCCTCCAAGTACTTCACAGATACACAGACTCATTGAATGGCTTGGGTTGGAAGTCACCTGAGAGATCATTCAGACTCTACGCCCTGCACCATGGTTTGCTTGTCATCCATCAGCTGGGGCTGCCCTCCAGCCTGGTCTTGAACACCTCCAGGGATGGGGCACCCACAGCTCTCTGGGCAGTCTGTGTCAGTGTCTCACCACCCTCTGAGTAAAGAACTTCTAACATCTAACCTAAACTTCTCCTCTTTTAGCTTAAAGCCATTCCCCCTTGTCCTGTCATTATCAGACCACGTGAAAAGTCAGTTCCCCTTCCTGTAAGCTTGTTTCAAGTACTGGAAGGCCACAGTAGGTCTCCTCGGAGCCTTCTCTTCCCCAAGCTAAACAAGCCCAACTTCCTCAGCTTGTCTTCCACAGGAGAGGTTCTCCAGTCCTCTGATCATCTTAGTGGCCCTACTCTGGACCCACTCAGCTCCAAATCCTTCCTGTACTGGGGGCCCCATGCCTGTGCACAGTACTCCAGATGGGGCCTCACAAGGGCAGAGCAGAGGAGAACAGTTCCCTCCTCTCCCTGCTGCCACCCCTCTGCTGATGCAGCCCAGGGTGCTGATGGCCTTCTGAGCTGCAAGTGCACACTGCTGGCTCTTACTCAGTTTTTTGTTTGCCGTGAGCTGATGGGATGAAATCTCTGCTTCTGGAGCAGTCTGTCCCACCTGACCTTTGAAAAGGCAAAAGATGTGCCAGGCCACAGGTGGTGCTCAGCATCAAGCTGTGGTTGATCAAGGGATGCTCTATCTGACCCAGTTTTGAATCAAACATATCCAAATCAATGGGATGCTCTCACTGCATCCAAGGGTTTGCTGTAATGGCTTGGAAGAAGGACTCTCCTTCCTAGAAAGCTCAGACTGCAGAGGAGGAAGGGAAAGAGAGGACATGGGATCACACTGTAGCTGCAGCTCCGAGATGCAGGAGCACATGGACTCAAACCTCCCAGGGAGCTGGCAAGGGGGCTTGGCCAGAGATGAAGGTGGAAGGCCTCATCTCAGAGGAATGTTCAACAGCAGAGGAAAAGAGCTGTGAGAGAAAACAAGTGGTGTCATAGAGATGAGGCATGTGGTAGCTGGGAGGGAAGGGGAAGGTTCGTCCAGGTTCAGTTCCAGGGGATTAATGACTGTCAGTGGGGAAGGCTGGCGCAGGATTCCTACTTCAAGTTTCAGCACTTTTTTTCCTCTTTCTTCCAGCTTAATTGAGTTATGATGATGGCAGTCATTGCATTTCTCAGTGAGAAGGCGGCTCAAGGGCTGGCATGCCCACCTGCAATTCCAGCAATTCCAGTTCCAGCAGCCTGCATCTGAGAGTTGCATGGAGGGGGAAAAAGTGCATTTAAGCAGCAAATGCTTACGTATTTTAAATAACCCAGGTTATTCTGATGAAACATTGAAGTCTGACGAGTTCCTGGAGAATACAGGGTTCATGGTATGCAGCCCCATGCTCTGTGTGGAAATATGCAGCCATGGCTCTGGTGCAGGACAAACGGATGAAGCTGGGCACAGCAGTAAAGATGTAAATCCAATTATCTGGCAAGTGGAATTAATTACTAGAATAAAAGTGTGAAGTAACCACAGGGCATTTGCTGCAGTGTTTCACTGCCTCTATGGGTGGTTAATGGGCACTGTCAGCTGAGCAGCTTGGGGCCTTACCCGGCATGTCATAAAGCACCGTGCTCACCATAGGTTTGATACATCTCCGCTTCCTTCCAGCTGGACCTCCAGGTCCCAGAGTTTTGTAAAGTTAACCTTCCTCTGAGGGTCAGGTACCAGAAACGCCTGTGCACTAGCAAAATCCTTTCTTCAAATCTTTCGCAAGTGAGAGATGAACACTGGCTCCAAGCCCAGTGCTGCCTGGGTGCCCAAGCCATAGGTTTGGTTGGCAGTTCCCAAATGAGGCACTGCCTACCAGAACCATAGGATGGGGCTTCTCCTCCTCCTCCAGATACAGAAATATACAGGAGGGTGCCGAAAATTTGTCATTACTTCAGGCCTGGAGGGAGACAAGCGTTATTTGAGTTCATTCCTGGGAGCACATTGCGCTGGCTGCTGCTCTGACTGTCAGCTTCAGTCTGCAAACACTTGACCCAAATCCAGGGACGGAAGGAAAAAGCCTTCAGACCGTCCTCACAGCCTGCCTCCCGTCCCTCCAAAACAAACAGACCGCTATGTTTTGGCTTAGCAAAAACGTTGAAATAAATTATGTTTGATACAAATCACAGAGCTATTTCAGAAGTGAAAGCCGCAGTATTCCTGCCAGAGCACACTGCCTGTGCACACCAACACACACAGCCCAGCCAGCACTGCTGCTCTCCCCACAGGGAGCCTCCAGGTGGCTTTGGAAGATCCCCAAGGAGGAGACCCCACAGCCTCCATGCAGCTTGTGCCAGTGCTCCATCACCTGCACAGCACAGTAGTGCTCCTGGTGTTCAGAGGGAACCTCCTGTGTGCCAGTTGGCAGCCAGTGCCTCCTGTCCTGGCACTGGGCACCACTGAGCAGAGCCTGGCTCTGTCCTCTCTGCACCTCCCTTCAGTTTTCTGTGGACACTGATGGGATCCTCCTGAGTCTCCTCTTCTCCAGGCTGACCAGTCCATGATACTACTTAATTCTGGTAAGCTGGTTCATAGTGTTTTCCAAATCTGTTAATTACTGAAGGCGTCCTAAAGTGACCTTATGTTACAGGTTCTGAAAGATCTTGAACATTACACTGCCTTCCAAAATGTCAAAAAGACCAATAAAAATGAGTTATTTGGCCAGAGGTGACTGGGCAGCTGCATAAACTTTGAGTATCTGCTAAATTTGTTGTGTAAAATTTTCTGATGAAGTTGATTTTATTGAAATTGCGTGCTTTCACAAACATCATACATCATTTGCTGCTTAGTTCTTGGATTTTTTTCAAATGAAATCTCAAAGGAATCTAAGGTCAGAGGGCTGGAGCACCTCTCCTGCAGACTCGCTGTGGGATTTGGGCTTGTTCACCTTGGAGAAGAGAAGGCTCCAGGGGGACATCGCTGCGGCCTTCCAGTACTGAAAGGGAGCTTACAAGAAGGAGGGGACCAACTTCTTCACACAGGCAGATAAATAGAACAATTTTAAACAAAAAGAGGGGAGATTTAGGTTAGATATTAGGAGAAAATAAGCTGTGGGTGCCCGATCCCCAGAGCTGCTCAAGGCCAGATTGGATGGGGTCCTGGGCAGCCCCAGCTGGTGGGGGGCAGCCCTGCTCAGAGCAGGGGATTGGAACTGAGTGGGCTTTAATGTCCCTTCCAACCCAAACCATTCTGTGAGTCTATGATCATTAGGAAGAAAACCTTGTTGGAGGAAGGAAAACCAAAGCATCCAGGGCCTCAGCTGTCCCCAGAGCCTGCAGGCTGTGGGGCACCAGGAGACAGCTTTCCTACAATGAGTCTGGAAACACCAGGACCATCAATCCTGTCCTGTAACTGGACAGCATCACGGTGAGCAGCTGAAGGCTCATCCCCAAGAACACAAAGGAGGAGAGGCACAGTGACATGAGGAAAGCCCTGGGGACCTCACAGACACACTGTATGTACAAACCTACCTATGGTGGCGGTAGGAGCCCAAGCTGACACCGTGGGACCAGCCTGCACAGAAAGCACAGACACAGCTGCTTTGACACTGCCCCAGATTGTAACCCCTTATAGCTCAGTCCTATTTACCACCTGGGGTCAGCCATCAGAATTTCAGACCTGTTTTCCAGGACACAGATACTCTAAAATTAGAGTCAGAAACGGGAAGGCAATCCTTGGAAAGGCTATTCCAAGCATGCTGAAAACACTTTTTATCCCTCTTTTCTTCCAGAGGTAGGATGCATCCCTCATCCTTCTGGGCTTGAGGAACAAGGAGTGATTACAACACTAGCAGCATTGCTGTGATTGCACATGGGCAGCATCAGACAATACTCAGCTTTCCTGCTGCTGGGCCAAGGTCAAGAGAGCTTCAGAGGTGTGAAAGAGGTCCTGGAGATGCTGCTCAGCACACAGTGAGGCCATAGCTTTAGGCAGTATGTACCCCAATTGCCAAGGCTAAAGCACTCAGAAATTACTTTTAACAAGACCTTTGTAAAATGGTTCACATGAAAACAACATTTAACTTCATAAAAAAGGAGGCAGCCAGTAGGCTGGAAAACAAACCTCCTGTTTCTTTTACTGCCCACGATCTCACACACAGGCACACCTCGCTGTACTGGCAGTGCAGTGGAGAGGAGGGGAGCTCCATTCCAGCCCGCAGTGGCACAGGGATGTACGTGTCCATGCAGACAGACAACAGCCCCTTTCCACATCTTTGTTGAATGCAGGAAATCCCCATTCCCTTTTCATATATTTCCAGATCATCTGAGGAAAAATTATGATGAGTCATTTACAGCAGCTGCAGCCGCTTTCTAATGTTTTCTGTTGCTTGATACCTTCATAACTCAGCTCGAGTTTCTCTTCTCCCCTCTCCTCACTTGAAGATCTCCCATGGATGAGGGTTTTTTGGTCTATCCTATTTTCAAATACCGCATTGCCTTTTATGAAAGCAAAACAAATTTAGGCTGTAGTGACTTGTCTTGTCCTCACCCATTCACTGCAGCTTTTCCATTTATTCAGGTTGCCTCTGATGTGGATGGGAATTAAGTGGATAGAGTTGCCTTAACTCTTTCGGAGCCCCATAAACAAAAGTGGTGGACTTAAGAGTTTTTCCTAAGAAATTAAACTACCTGGAGAATTTGCTTTTTCCTTCCATGGTGACCTCCCCTGCCAGGACCAGATATCATCTTGAGAAACTGTGAGGCACCTCCTTCCTTCCATATATCCTCCAAACAGCAACAAAACAGAATTTCACAAGCACACAATGTGACAGAAACGGGGAGAGGACTGCTGGCTCCTGCAGACAACTTCCCTGTCCACAACAGAAGCTAGCAGGACTCCCACCCAACTGCGTTTTAAGGAGGGATCCCTGGAGTGATGCTGCCAAGGGCCTCAGACATCATCCGGATGAGCAGAAGAGGTTACCAGACCTTTGCTTTTAGCCTGGCTTGCTAAAGATGCAATGAAACCCAAAGGGCCCTCCTAGCCTCAGAAACCACACTGAAGTTCTGCAGGTCAGAAGGCAGTTCTCTTCCATTGCTACAAAGATCTGTTTCTCTCCTACCACGTTACAAACTAAAGCTTAGAAACAGAGGAAACAAAATCAGTTCTTACTTTCTCCTCATTTTGGAGAAGACAGGAGAGACCCAGTGACTTAATGTTTTAATAGAAAAAGCGCATTTAGAAAACCAGTTACCTGTAATTTTTTTTCATACATGGAAATAAACAAAACCCATCTTTAACTAGTTTTGATGCTTTGTGCGATTAAGCAATAATCCATATGTATATTTGACTATGCACCAACTGAAGTTTCACCTTATACCCAGAAACACATCCCAAGGGAGCACAGATCAATACAAACAAGGTGTGTCAGAAAGTGGTATAAAATAAGATTTATTTCAAATCACTTTGACAAAAAGGAAACAAGAATATCTGAGATGTGCGTTGGGGATTGCAAACCCATTCTTTTGTCTTCTGAGATTTCTGTTTATACGAACCATGGAACACTTCCAGAACTCAAAAGAAGCTTTGAATGTTTTTTTTTTTTTTGTATTTTTTTTTTGTCTTGTCCTGCTGTTCCTTCCATTGGCACAGTAATAGGAGACAAACTCTTTGTAACAAGAAGTAGCACATGTAAACCAAGGTTGTTCTGTTGTGTTGTGTTTTAAGGAAAACTTGGACAATAGCCTTTTCACACTTGTTCAGGACAGTGTTAAGCACTTCAGGATTCCCTCCAGGAGAAGTGCCTGGTGCTGCAGTAACACAGAGAGCCCCACAATCAAACACATTCCACCCTGAAATGGCACATCGCTACTGAAAATCAGATTCTTCCTCATGGAATTCCACACAGCACATCTGGTTATGATCCGAGTTCTCATTCTTGGAAGCTAAGGAGCTGTGTCTCATGTAGAAATTATAAAAGTTTGATATTTAATAAGAACTGCAGCGTACAAATGAAACTGTGATAAAGGCAATACAAACAGTGAGTTTGTGTGATTGTGGAAGGGCAACCTCTGAATTACAGCTGCTCGTAGCAGTTACAAAGGAAGACAGCAGTATCTTCAGAACACTTCTTCAACCAACCACGTTCTCTCCAGCTCTCACAAAAAAACAGGAAATTTCAACTCTGAAGTTGTACTTCTAATTAGATGAGATACAAAACAAATTTCCAAATGTTCTCTGAGCAATCTTTAACATCAAGCATACCTTGCTTTAAGTGGAAGTCCAAAGTGAGCATCACAAAACAAAGGAATACCTGCTGAGAGAGGAAATCAAGGACCCCAAACTGGATCCGTTTTTTCCAATACAGCTCTAGAAAATATTTCTTTTTCTAACAGGGACACAATCTTTTCAATCTCAATTCAGCGATCCAACTTCAGAAAATGGCAAGAGTTTGCATTTACTTCCTGTTGTACAGCTCCAAGCCTTTCCTTGAAGCCACGTCAATCTCCATAGTTGCGGTGTACTGCGAAAACCAAGCTGCGTGTGCCCACGTTCTGCACTGGCCCCTTGTTTTTATGGTTTTAACAGTATTTTTGTGAGATGGGATTTGCCACATCTCTAGTAAGTTTCATAAATAGGAAGTTTTCAGGAAAACAACTACCCTGAAAATCCACTATTTGCAAAGGAAATATCATACTTACTGAGAAAGCGAACTGGTTCTGAGCATATATCTTTGAAAGCAACACTTGAAAAAGACCTGCAGCCTCACAAGTCCTGCTAACAGATTGCTAGGCCTGACACCTAGCAATGCCCAGGGATTTTGCAAATCTTCTAGAAGTGATTCAGTTTTCAGTCATCATCAAAGGTTTTGGCAGAGTAAAACTGTATGAAATCCGTAATACACTTGTTAGCACTTATAGTCCAATGATCAGTTAGAAGTATTATTGCATCTGAAGCATAAAAATATAGGAGGTTCTATAAAGAAAAATTAAAATAGCATTAATCTAGTACTGATAGTCATATAAAATAACTCACAATTATGTAAGTTTCCATATTTAATTACACATTTAAAAATAAGTTATAAAAATAATCAAGCTTCTTTAAAACTCCTATGATACTTTCTTTTAGGAGTTTTTACTCAAATCTACTGATTGTCTAGCATCAGCAACAGCTTCTGGTACTCGAACAGTCATATTATCCATTGACTTCTTCAAGCAGATCTGGCAGCCTAAACGTGATCTGTAAGAAATAATATTATTTTTAGTTCTAGCCAACCATACACCTACCAGTATTTACAGCCCTGCTTCCCCAACATTTAGCCACCCCAAACACTTTATGCTCCAGAAACTCATCTCCTACTACTGCATGGTCGTAACTAAGACCAGCAGTGAGCTGCTTGCATGAGAACACAAATATATGTGATATCAATCATGGTCACAGATTTACATCCTTAACTTGGGATATTTACATTGGGAAGTTTAACCTGAGTGCTTCTCACTTGCTGTACAAATGGTGACCCTTCCATTTTCAATGACTCGCTAATAGTTCAGCCAAAGGTAGGGACAGACATTTGATCTCCTACGGAACACTCAGCATCTCTGAAGAGACCAAGGCACTCGGATGGAAAGCTTCAGTAAAGACTAACTCACCCACAGTCTTAGGACAGCTCAAGGAAACAGAGCACACATTTGTACAACTAACCTGACGGCTTGGGTTAGTTTAACTTTTATAGCTTCCCAACAAGCTACAACCTGAGAAGAGATTAGGAACTTCTTCCATTTGTGTCATGTGTATCTTTCTAAAAGTTCACACTCAAGTCAAACATTTTTGATTTTTACAAAATTTCTACCTGAAGTTCAATGTTTTTCCTTAAATATTTACAGGACAAAATATCTATTTACCTCCTCCTAACATGGTTAGTGCTTAGACAGGTATCTAAGAAAATATATCTTCCCATGACTTAAATTAACAAAAAAAACCTCTGTGGTAAGGTAATGGAACCGCATGGGACACATTAACTGCTTTATTATCATGCACAAATTATAGCTTCAGCAACTTCTAAAGTCTAAAATTCTGTCTCTTCACAACTCACTCACTGGAAGCTCAGCACAACATTTGCCAAAATTTACACACATTAAAGAAGCCTGCCAACTTTTTAGCAGTTCATAAACAAAGAAGCAAACTACAGCTGAGGATAACTGGATTTCTTAAAATGAGAAAGTGGATGATGGTGCTCCATGAAAAAACAGGAATACATTCTGAAAAGCATTTTTATGATCCTAAAAATTCACCCACCCAAAACATTATGTTCACAGAAATAACACAGCTTGTGTATTGGATAAGACAGATTTAAACAGCTTCTTCAAATCATTTTTAATCTCAATAGTCACTACTGAATTAATCCTCTCTTCCATTTTTGCTTCTTCAGCCTAGCAAGGCGCAGAATCTTTCTCCACTGTTTTAACATCAGAGTCCAAGGCTTACTTCCCTGCTTTTTCAAGGAATTCAGTTAATTCAACCTATACACCTTGGTATATACGTAGGAAGTCAGTGCTGCACAAGTATGAAGGCTGATAGTTAATCACTATCTAGGCACAGTAGTTTTTTCTGGTTGGGTTTTTGTTTGTTGCTGTTGTTTTTTCATCTGTTCTTACCTCATATTACAGATGTCCCTCTCCCTTTTTTTTTTTTTTTTTTTTAATATCAAACTTTAAAGTGACATTCCTGGAAAGACATTAGCTAGCTGACAACCCATTTCAAGTGTGTAAAGCCACCACTGTTTCACCTGCCTCTGCGTCATTTTGGAGTGCATTAAGACAAGCACACATAGCAGGTCCAGGGAGGCGATCCTTCCCCACTCTACTCTCCCCTGGTGGGACCACAGCTAGAGTACTGTGTCCAGTTCTGGGCTTCCCAGTTCAAGAAGGATTGGGAACCCCTAGAGAGAGAAGAGCGGAGGGCCACAGAAATGATTAGGGGCCTGCAGCATTCCTCTAAGGAAGGGCTGAGACCTGGACTGCTCAGCCTGGAGAAGAGAAGACAGAGGGGATTTTATCAGTGCTTATAAGTATCTACAGGGCAGGAGTCAAGTGGACAGGCTGTTCTATTTTCATTGGTGCTCAACCACAGGACAAGGGGCAACAGGCACAAACTGGAGCACAGGAAGTTCTGCAAAACATGAGGAAGAACTTCTTTAGTGGAAGGCTGACAGAGCACTGAAGCAGGCTGCCCAAAGACATTGTGGTGTCTCCTCTGCAGATATTTAAAACCCATCCAGACACTTTCCTGTGTAATCTACTGTAGGAAACATGCTTTGGCAGGGGGTTTGACTAGGTAATCTCCAGAGGTCCCTTCCAGCCCCTATGATTTTGTGATCTATTAACATCAAATTCTGTTCCCGACAATCAATTGGAGAAGATTCTCCAAGGTGCAATCAGGCTTGATTTTTTCCCTTACACAGTAGCACAGTACTACATACAAACTTTGTCATCTTTGTCTTCACCTTTTTTTTCCCAGGTATTTCACAGATATGGTCAATGCATAAAATCTAGCACAGATGAGCTTCAGACCCCACTTGACCACCTATATTTACAAGACAGTCAAGTACCTCTATCTATCCTGTTGAAAAACAGTACTTTTTGACCAACTATTGATCCTCTGCAGGGCCTCTGCTCTTACCCCGCAGCAATCCAGAACTCAGTAAAGGGCTTTGGAAGCCAAGTAACTTCTGGAAGCATGAAGTATCCTTCATGCTCTGTGATTCATTTCAGAATTCCGATATCTGTTACTTCTGTCTAAACAAGCTCTGCTGAATTCTTTCCTTACCACTATTTAGCAGAACCTATAAAAAGCAACAGGCAATAGACACAGGCCTAATGCATCCAGTATGGAACTGGACTGACTGCCCTCTATAGCCAATAACGTTATTTTCATGGTTAGCCTGCTACCTTCCATTCCTGTAGTTTGGAAGCCATTCTAAGTTAACTAATCAAACCTGATAGAGAGTAGCTCAGCAATGTCATACTGAGTTCCTTTAGAGCTCCTGGGTGAATACTACCTCCATTTCTATTTGTTACTACTGCTTTATTTGTAGTACTACTTCTTCCATGGACACATAAGAGAGATCTTTCAGGAAATCCCATGCCAAAAAAGCTTCCAGTACACGGAGATCCTGTAACATCTCCAGAGCAAACAATGCAAAAGATGTTTACTGTTACATTATCTCTTTGTATTCTAAGTGCAGCTTCTGCATCATCTATTAGATCCACCTAAAAAGATGCAGATGACCTTTTTGCTTCTGATAAGAACAAACGGCTTGCCGAAAAGTAGGAAGGTATTTGTTTGGTTTTTATCTCAGTATTTTTTAAACACATTATTTTTTAATTTAATAGGGTTTGCTTTCCTCCCCTCTCATTTTCTTTCGTTGAATAACCTCTATTATTCTGAAGTTATTCAAAACAAGTTTGTTTTAGCCTTTCTAATCAGTCCCTCATTTTAAGAGGTATTAATACTCACAACAGCTGCTAGCTGAAACTTTCCAATTCCAGAGTCACTGACAAGAAATAACTTTTATCCTTAAACTTTTACTGCAATGCTCTGCCCTATCTCCGTTACAAAGCTTTGTACTAGCATGACACCAGACAACCTGTAGTAAACACGAGGATCACTCCAGCACTCTCTTTCAGAAAGTTGTCCTTTCATGAAAGATTTCTGGCCACACGAATGACACGATGCCAGGAAAAACCAACAAAACACTGAAGTCTTCAGAAGGTCTGAAACTTATTTTCTCTCAAAATTCTTTGGACTAAACTAATATTTAAACAGAACTCTGGCTTTCTACTGCTTTTCAGTTGTTCAATTAAAAAAAAAAAACACCTTGTTTTAAGCCTTTAATTAAAAGACGGACAGAGTAAAATAGAAGCTGAAAGAGATTTCTCAGCTTGACTTCTTTGCCTTCTCAATCTCCTAAAAAGATAACATTTGGCTGAAATGAGGAAAAAGAAGTGTACTGTCACGCAGAAAAGATCTGCACAAGATTCCAGTGTTACTGGAAAAAGGAGATAAAAGGCTTAATTCAAAATAATTCCTTACGGAGATACTGAAAAATAAATACTATACAGGCCAGGTATAAAGCCCTCTGAAATCACTGGAAAGACTCTCAGAAACTTCAGCAAGCAGTTCCTTTGAAACCTGAAGGAAAAAGCTAATAAACTCACTCAGCACAACTGCTTACACCTCATGTGGCTACATTCTCTGAGACAGGCTACGTGCAGCCCACTAGGAACAGCGATCCAGCCCACTAGGAACAGATGTGTGAAAGGAAATGCTCCGAGATGAGAATGTGACATCCATGTTATGAGGCATGTGACGGAACAGAGGGGTACTTCAAACTTGTGCTAGTCTAGTTCTAGGCACTGAAGTGCCCACTCAGAATTGGAGCACACTGGACTTAGTTTCATCCAAGTGGTATCTGTGTTGTACGTTTGAGAAATGCTCTGACATGAGTGGGGACACAGCTATGTGGAACACTTCAGCCTGGAGAAAAGAAGGCTCAAGGGAGATCTTATCAACAGATACAAATGCCCGAGAAGTGGAGTCTCCTCTTCTGAGATATTCAAAATCCTCCTGGACATGGTCCTGGGCACCCTACTCTGGGTAGCCCTGCTTGAGCAGGGGCTGGACCAGAGGAGCCCGAAGATGGCTTCCAACTTTAACTGTTCTATGGTTCTGTGAAAGAAGGTCTGATACAAACTAAAATACTAATGTAAACACATCCATAAAATAAGCTAAGTGCTGACTGATGGCATCAGAAAACAGAAGGGAAGCAAGAAAGAAGTTCACAAACAGGACTGCAGTAGCAAAGTTTCTGGTAAAAAAACTGGGATTTTGATCATACCTCAGTATCTGACACTCCTATGTCAGACAACTATGAAGAGTCACTGTTCTGGTTCACAAAAATGGACAGCATTTTCATCAACATTTCATCAGCAGTACCAACATTAGTATGAACTCAAATAATATTTCAACTTGCCAGTCCTATCCACGTAACAGAATCCATGCAGCTACTCACTAAAAGCTGATTAAAGCACTTTAAGAACACTGGACTGCTCCACTTGCAAACCCTCCTGTCCATTTACTGATGTAGCAAAGCATTACGTTGCCTTACGTTTCTGTGAGACCATATGCCAGGTCTAGCATGTCCATCTCTTCATCAGTAATTGCATCTAGTTTCTCAAATATGTGGTCTTCAAAGATTAAATGACAAGTTGAACAGGCTAACGTTCCTTCACATGCACCTAAAGAGAACAGCAAGTTAACAGAAAATTCCAAATAACTGAATTTCACAACTATACTTTAATACAGAACATGTTTATGCTAACATAATAAGCAGTGTAACTCGTCATCAGACTGCACAGTAAGAACTGCACAGAAAGTACTGTGCTGCTACACTTCACAATGGTATTAGCAGCACATATTCAAACCAAGCATGATACTGTACTGCATGATTCAATTTTGAAAATATGTCTTTATGTACATAAAAATACATGTGGAAAACTTTAAAGAACTGTAAAGTGCTTAATGTAGAAGCTGCCACATCAACAATTTGTGTACTCTAACATTGGGGAAAATAGTAATAAATAAGTTAAAAAGAAAAGAAAAATCACACCAAGTAGACTGTTTGAACAGTGGAAGGTCTCAGTGCCACTGCAAGGCAGCAGCAAACTACTCAAGGGCACCTAAGCTGTACAACAGTTCAGTTTCTACGCACACATTTCTACCATAACTGCACGTAGGATGCCCCCTAGTGATACAAGTAAACAGATAACACCTGCATTTTACATTTTTTCCTCATTATCTATCCCCCCTCCAAAAAGAGCATACATTTCTACATTATTTCTATTGCATTATTTCTCTGCTCTAGTATGATGCTTCATTACCAAATTATTATTGAAATTGGTACAGTATGTTATAATTAAAGGTTAGCAAAGTATCTCAAATGTTTCTTTTGGACATTATTTACAGACTATTGACATTATCTTTTTTACTCCACTTTACTATAATGTTTTAACATGGCTGATATTAGCATGAAATGAGAGGACCTTAACTGTAGACTACAGAGTAGCCATAAGCCTATACAACAGATTTATATAATGATATATGAAGGTAGCTACGTCAACGTGTTGTGCATTTTTTTAGTTTATTCTTCAAATGTATACAACCCATAACAATATTCTTCAGAATCTTAAACATTACTAGCAATGGCATGTATTCATACTTAAATAAAACACAGGTTACACTTCAAGCTGTGCTGAACTAGCATACTTTCCCCCCACCCTGCAATTGCTCTGTGCTATATATTCATTCATGAAAACTGTAATCCCACTTTCTGCTTTACTTGTATTATTACTTCTTAAACCCACATTAATTTAAACATATACTCTGAAAGTTTGCTTTGTATAGCCAGAAGCCTGTAACCACCACGGAACTAACTGTAGAAAGTCCAAAGTTTGGAGGAAAAGGAGGTTTCTTAAATTCCTTCTGTTTTGATTTTAAACAGAACTTGTACTGAGTTAGAATATCCCTAACACATTGGCCTCCTTTACCTCACTTCTTCTATAGGAAGTTTTTGCTCTTCTTTGCAAACTGACATACCTGGCTGCTTCTTTCATTGGTCATTCAAGTACTACAGCAACATGTGCTACAAAAAGCCACATAACAAATTCAAATCACACAACAATAGAGAAGTAACTCAACACTGTCAGAAATACACCATTTTTGTGTGGCCTTCAGAAGCTTTCAGCTCAGAAATCTCACAGGTCTCATCTTCACAGAGAAATTGTCCAAGCAGCCAGAGATCAGATTAGGAAAGTTAAAGCCCTGATAGAATTGAATGCGGCTAGAGACACAGAGAGCAACAAGAAAAGCTTCTTTAAGCACTGCCAGCAAGAAAATGAAGACTAAGGAAAACACGAGGCCCCCCTGGAAGGAAACAAGAGCTGATTATGTGGGATATGCAGAAGGCTGAAGTTCTCAAACTTACTTGCCTCAGCCTTAATCAGCAACTGATCTAGCCACACTGCCTAAGTCACAGAGGGCAAAGGGACTGGGAGGATGAAGAACTGCCCGCTGTAGGAAGAGATCAGACTTGAGGCATCTAAGGAACCTGAATATGCACAATTTCATGGGACGTGATGAAATGCATCTGAGCATTCCAAAAGAACTGGAAGATGAAGTTGCTAAGCCGCTATCCATCGTATTTGTGAAGCTGTAGCAGTTCAGTGAAGTTCCCTTTGACTAGAAAAGGAGAAATATAACCCTTATTTTTTAAAAAGAAAAAAAAAGAAGACTCAGTGAACTACAGGCCAGTCACTCTCACCTCTGTGCCTGACAAGATCACAGAGCAGATCCTCCTGGAAACTATGCTAACACACATAGAAAATAGGGAGGTGATTGGTGACAGCCGATCTGACTTCATTAAGGGCAAATCGTGCCTGGCAAAATCTGGTGACCATCTGTGACAACGTTACAGTGTTGGAGGATAAGGGAAGAGTCATCTACGTGGACTTGTACAAAGCATTTGAAACTACCCCACACAGCATTCTTGTCTCTGCACTGGAGATGTGGATCTGATGGATGGACCACTGAGTGAATCCTCGCTCAGAGTTGTGGTCATGCCTAGGTGGAGATCAGTGACAAGTGGTGTCCCTTGGGGGTCTGGCAGAACTTAATGTCTTTGTCAGTGACATAAACAGTGGGATTGACTGCAACTTCAAAAAGTCTGCAGACAACACTCAGCTGAGTGGTATCATCAGGATACAGTGGAGGGAATGGATGCCATCCAGAGGGACTTGAGTCTGGAGAGGTGGGCCTGTGCAAATCTTATGAAGTTCAATAAGGCCAAGTGTAAGGTCCTGCACCCAGGTTGGGGCAATTCCAAGCACAAATACAGGCTGGGTGGAAAATGAATTGAGAGCAGCTATGAGGTGAAGGACTTGGGGAGGGGAGGGCGGAGGGAGAAGGAAGTCGCTGAAAATCTCAATATGAGCTGGCAACATGGCACTTGCAGCCCAAAAAGCCAACTGTAGCCTGGACAGCAGGGTAAGGGAGATTATTGTTCTCATGTACTTTACTCTTGTAAGATCCCAACCTGCAGTACTGCATTCAGCTTTGGGGGCCCCCATGTAAGAAGGACATGAGCTGTTGGAGCAGATCCAGAGGAGGCCATGAGGATGATCAGAGGGCTGGAGCACCTCTCCTGTGAAGATATGCTGAGAGGGTTGGGATTGTTCAGCTTGGCAAAGAGAATGCTCCAGGGAGAACTGACAGTGGCCTTCTAATACCTAAAGAAAGGTACCTACAGGAAAGGTGGAGAGGGACTCTTTATCAGGGAGCGTAGGTTACAGGACAAAGGGTAATGGTAAGTTCAGATTTGATACTATGACAAAATTAGTTACATAGATGGCAGTAAGATACTGGAGCAGGCTGCCCAGAGATGTGGTGGCTGCCCCATCCCTGGAAGTGTTCCAAGGCCAGGCTGGATGAGGCTTTGGGCAACCTAGTCTAGTGAAAGATGTCCTTGCCCATGGCAGAGAGTGGAACTGGAGGGTCTTCAAGGTCCGTTCCAACCTAAACCATTCTATTGTTTTTCAGATTCCTCCCTGACACCATTTTGTCACCATTATCTTTCTTTAATTCCTTCAAGCAAGGCTAACCCCAAATATTTTTAAGAACTAGATCCAAAATATTCTATGCACCTGTAGGGGGGAAAAAAAAAAAAAAAAGTATTTTATTTGGACTTTTCCACATCTAGGTTTTAGAAATACATTCATAAATATTTATGAACAAACTGGTAAGAGATCCTTATTTCCAGACACTGAATATAGTTTTCAAGGAATCCACTTACCAAAACCATCTATGTCTAGATTATTATCAACAACAACATCCAACAATGAATCTCCAGGTTTTCCTTTGGCTGTTAGCTTGTCACCATCGCGATTTATGAAATGAACAGTTATTTTATCTTCTGAACTGAAAAAGAAGAGTACATAATGAAACCAAAGAAGCAAATGTATTATTTTTTTAGACCTTTAAATCTGATTGAATACTGCTACAACAGTTTTCAAAGCTGTAATAGCTACAGGCATTCACGGTGACATTAAACACAAAGACATGAAAAACAACACCAAAAACCCCTTCACTTCTGCTTTGTCACTAGAAGCCATACAGAATCCTGATGCTTCACCTTTTGCCAAAGGAATTCAACGCTTTCTTTTAGGCAGACTATTTGTATTTTTGACAAATAAAAGAGCTGACCTTAAGTGCTTTGTACTTCTCTCACAAAGTGAACTCACACTTTGCATTTACAAAATGATCTAGTAGGTAACACTAAAAAGAATTAACGAGTTTAAAATTTTCCCATGTATGGTTAGAACTTAAGGCATTTTATTACCTCTAAAATCTAATTCTGTTCTCCTTTCAATAGCAGAAGTAGTCCAAACACATTTGTCTTTTTTGACAGCAGGTTCTCTTAGAATTTCATCTTGAAAATATTTATTTTAGTGAAGTGCATCAAAATCTCAATACAGACATCAAAGAAAAGTCTCCTGCTTTGCTTTTCAGGCACTTGTGTATACTTAAATTTTTATGCAGAATGTAAGGGAATTATTTTTCTTAAGACTAACGCTTTTGATATGGAAAAAAAATAGGGTTTTTTTGTGTGTTCCATATGGTTTCCTTTCACATGCAAATTAAAGGAAAGTCGTTAACATAATAGCAAATAAAATACAATTCATTAGAATAGACTATGCTCTTTCTCAGGGCAAGTAATGCAAGAAAAACTTGTTAGATAGACAGGGAAGAAACATGCTGAGAGATACAAATAAAACAACTAAAAGCTAATGCAACATCTATACCTCAGTGTGAAATCCATGTTTAAGAACAGCTCCATATTACACATGCTCTTTGTAATAACTGCAGGCTTTAAGAGATCTACAACACAGAACACATACAAGCCTGAAAAACCAAGCCACCTCCTAGGAAATTCTAACTCTAACTTGCAGGGCTGAATATTAAAAAATTAGAAGTGGCCTTACTGAAACATCAGCAAGTCAACCACCTTTGGAACTAGCTACAAAAGAAAATGCAGTTCTAGCAATTAAAGTTGAAGCTCATTTTGAAAAACAAACATGCTCACTGCTCTACACTTAATGCGCTTGCACCAGCTGTAAGCTCAGTTGGCAGCAGTACCTGCTATCACATCGTGATGTTGTGTCCAACTCCTGCCCTATCACCCCTCAGCATTCTTTTTGGAGGGCAACTGCAGGTGACTATTAATCACAAATTCATTCCAAAATAATAATCAATAATGAAGGATCAACCCTGTGGACCCGCACGATTCAAATGAAGCTCACACTATAATGAAATTCAGAAATCTTAGAAGATGCATCTTCACATAATACAATTTGTGTTCTGCAGTCACCTGTGGCATCAGGGCAGCATTACCAGCAAGCCATTCTGCAGAAGTATAAGTTACCACTGTGCTCTTCTTTCCACTCCCCTGCTCAGCATTACTACTTCCAACAGCAAAGAGAGGAAACCAGCACCCACCTCCCAGATACGCAAGTGCAAAATTCACTGCCTTCACAAAAAGTCAATGTCACTGATAGGTTTAGACTGCATCCACAAAAGTATAGATTCCAATTCTGACAGCTCAAGTAAACCACCAACAATGTTGTTTTTTTTGTTTTAAGTTGGTTGTTTTTATTTATTTATTTTAGGTTCTTCAAGAAGTCCTTCCAGAGCTCGCTGAAACACTCATTTACCAAAACATTTCTGTCAATATGACAAACGTGATCCTAGCAGGAGACAGGGATGCAGTTGCATTTATAGACATCTTATGTCCATGAGTGCTAAATATTTGTTCAATATCTAAAGCACATCTTTTCTTCCACCACAGAATAAGGCAATCACCAGTAATGCAGTCCAAATATCAAGATGTCTGACTACAGTCCTGTGAGATATCAGGAACCTTCCTAAGAGGCTCCTTAAGAGATCCTCTCCAGGCAGGTTTTCACAGCACACATAGGGCTATCTTCCTTGGTGATCACACTTCAGTCTGCAATAACAGCAGTGTCAGATAAACAATGGTTTTCCCATCCCTCCTTTGTTCCCTCCTCCAGCACTCATGGTGCTCTGCAGTGAACTGGGCTGGAAACACATTGGGCTGAAAACCAATCTTGGAAGCCCTGAGGCCGTATGAACAGCAGAACTGGTACAGTCTGATCTACCTGTTACATGACACATCTGGTTAAAACAAGACGACAGGAACAGCACCCCTCTTTCTGCAGCCACCATCTTACACTGGCTTTAGCCAGCTGTGGGGCAGCGCTAGGGCTGGGCATGCCCAAGTGAAGCACCATCTTTAAGTCATCAGTTTTTGTTAAAGAACATTACAAAATTAATCCTTCCTATGAGAATTAATCCACCTGGTTGATCACTGAAACTGAGATTTATTTGTAACAAAGTTTAAGACACTTTGGTCCTCCAATAGGATCTGTCTTCCTGGTGCTGGAACAGGCTGCTCAGAGAGGCTGTGGATGCCCTGTCCCTGGAGGCACTGAAGTCCAGGCTGGATGGGGCCCTGAGCAATTTAAGTTTTAACTGTATTAATTGTAGAGGTTGGTGGCTCCACCCGCGGCAGGGGGCTTGGAGCTTCATGATCCTTGATGTCCCTTCCAATCTGGGCCATTCTGTGATTCCTGCAATTGCCATCTTAAGTCCCCTTCACACAGACAAAAAGTTCAATTTACAGATCACTGAGCCTGACTGTGAAAATGCTTCCAGAGCGTAAGTACACTGCTAGTCAGAGGGTCAGAATGTACACCGTGCTGATCTTTTCAACTGAGAGATTCCACTGAAAGAAAAATCACACTTATGTGGAACAGTGCTTAAGGTTTATGAATTTCAAGCAATGTGGCTTTTATCTAGCCAGACATCATTTACATGGAGAAAGAAAAAAGCAACAAAAAAAACAAGAGCAACAAAACCCCCACCACTCTGTGAACTGCACACAGAAGATTAACGTGAAATATATGGCAGGTCTTATGCAAGCATAAATAGCCTCAGGATTCCCGGAAAGAACCAAACATATTTCATGTGGTTTACATAAAGCATAAATATCCCAATTCATGCTTAGATTAACTTCTTTATTTTAAGCTATCTGTTAATAAAATTCATTCCTTCATATGGTTGTCACAGTTCTATCGACATTATTATCAAGTGTCACTAGGGTACCCCAAATTAAGCACACAGCAAATGAACTGAACGCAGCAGAGAACTGTTAAGTGCTGTTCATTGTCCCTTCTTTGCACAAAGGATGTGCCCTGCAAGAATACCTCTCCTCCCTTGAAAAGGGTATCCTTCCCAATCTTCAGCCACTACCTGCAAGGTAAGTGTCATCTATAGCCTTCCAAACAAAACTGTACCAGGGTGTTGCACATGGAGAGATGTGCTATTATTCTGATTAAATGGTACATCCAACAGCCCAACCTGACTGTCAGAAGAATATAATGAATTAAACTACAATGCAAGTCTTAATTAAAATATGTAAGTTATAAATAAAAACTAATTCTTAAAACATACAAAAATTATGTAGTCAATGAAAGTACTATATGAGTATCTAAACTGCTGTAAGAGAATTGTTAGATAGCTACTGCTCCCCATAAAATGCAAAGTGGAGATAACAGGAAAAAACGGTCTGAAATAAAATAATGAAGATGGAAATGAAAACAAGGCCTGATGCCTCACTGAAACTCTTGGAAACCTCTGCTCACAAGAACCCCCGCTGCTGAGGATTTCATATAGCTAAGTCTTCGTTTTCTGGACATAAGTACAGGTAAGTTTACACACATATACTATTATCAGTCTTTTTATTGGACTGACACTGGCCAATTATACAAAGTTAAGGAACTGGGGCTTAATACAACATCCAGAAAAAGTAAGACTGGAGAAAAATAACTGTCAGTAAATTGAGGAAGTACTTACAATCAGGTAAGAAAATGCTTTCTCTTTACAGTAATCCATCTCCTCTAATTGTACCTAGTTCAGTAACTTCGATTTTTGAATTGCATCTTGGTAATGCTTTAAAAGACCTTTTTATGTTCTGACCTCAAAATAACTGATAGCCCGGGCAAGTCATTGGAGACTTATTTTAGGGCACTGGGCTGGGTCACTCAGAGAAGAGATCTAAGCAGGTATACAGGAGACCTGGATTAGAAAGTTCCTTGCATTCTGTACGAAGAACATTTGCTGGAACAAAATAAGAGCACCTAGAGGAGAGCTTAAAAGCAAACTACTAAAACAACTTCCCTGATTCTACAAGAGTTGGACTCGATGATTCTTACAGGTCCCTTCCAAATTGGGATTGATTCCAGCCACGGTGGTGAGAGTCGCCCCAGCAGTCGGGAGCAGCCCAGGCTACACTCACAGTGCTGGGCAGCTGGGGCGCCCTGCTCTTAGCCAAAAGGACTTCCCTGACAACCAAGACGATCTGCCCTTTAAGTCTGTCTTTTCAATACTGGAAGCAGGCTCTTTGAATCACAGAATGGCCAGGGTTGGAAGGGACCTCAAAGGATCATGAATCTCCAACCTCCCTGCCACATGCAGGGCCACCAACCTCCCCATTTAATACCAGACCAGGCTGCCCAGGGCCCCATCTAATCTGGCCTTGAACACCTCCAGGGCCGAGCCCCGGGCTCCCCCCGGCCACCGGGCCCAACAGGACCTCCCGCAACGCAGAGCCCGGCCGAACGCCGGGAGGGAGCGGCGGCAGCGCCTCGGGGCCGACACGGAGCAGCCGAGGCCGAAGCGGGCCGGGGCACGGCGAGGGCATGGCGGGAAGGTCACGCAGCGCCGCCCGGCGCGGCCACCCCTCGGCCCCGGCCGCCCCGCAGCTCTGCCGTGGGCGGCCGCCCCGCGAGGAGCCGCTTACCTGCGCGCCGCCCGGGCCGAGAGGCTGAGCGGCCGCAACGCCTTCACGGCCGCGGCTCTGCAGCTCGGCCCAGTCCCTGCTGCCGGCAAAGCGGAGAGAAACCAGCGGCGGGAGGGAGCGGCGGCGGCGGCCCGGAGCAGCAGGCGGGCCGGTGCCGGAGCGGCCATGGCAGCGGGCGGGCAGCGCGAGGCCTCGGTGCCGACACTGGGAGGAGTGGGGGCAAAGTCTCGGCGCTTACGCCTCCGGCGCGAGCTGCGGCGACTTTCGTAGCGGTCTACGCCATCCACGTAACGTGCTTCCCGCCCCCTTCTGGCGGCGTCGAGAGGGGACCGCGGGTCGGGAGGAACGGCGGTACGGCAAGTGCGCAGCGTAGCGCCGCGTAGCTGCAGGCGGTACGGGAGAGGCGGAGGGCTGCTCGCCTCCAGGGCCGGCCTTCCCGCCTCGTTCCTTCGGGACTCGCCGCAGGGTGACAGATCCCAGCTTCCAAATCCAAGCCGTGGTTCTCCTGGCAGGTTCTCCCGTGGAGCCCGACCTAAACTAGTCCCCTCCCCGGTTTGCTCTGCGAGGGACTTCTTGACTCCCCACGTCCTCATTGCTATTTCTTCTGAGACGAACTTCTAAGACACAGGCATCAGCAGATGGGCAGCAGTGCCCTCAGAGGATTTGTCAGGAGGAGAACTCAAATATCTGTATGGAAACGTTGAGATTTCCTCGATGTTACAGACCACACGTGGCCTTAAGTTGGCTTTCTGCTGCGTGCGTGTTGGTCTGCAAGTTCTGACCAGAATCTAAATTGGGGAGGGGAGGGGGATAAGAAAGGAGGGGATAGACTCTTCGACAGAGTCTGTGGTGACAGGACAAGAGGAAATGGGTTCAGACTCAAAGAGGGGAGATTTAGACTGGATACAAGGAAGAAGCACTGGCACAGGTCGGACTGAATGGCCTTTCAGAGTCCCTTCCAGCTCAAAATGACTCTATGATTCTATATTTGCATAAATGCAGTCAGTATTCTGGAATATATTGAAAAGTAGTGTCTAAAAAATAGCACAAGGACCAGATCCTCATCAGGTGTGCTGCTATTCCCTCACCCTTGTGAGCTCTGTTTCACTGAGTTTCTCTTTTGAAACATTGGGAAAAGTAGCTGCAAAGAATGTGTTTTATTTCAGCATTGTTCAGACAGCATAGGATCATACGTGCACATATGTGAGGCAGCATATAGATAACTTCAGCTTTGTGTGGATTTCTAGTTTTGCAAGGTCAAGAGAGTGCATAAGATAATCTAGTCTGACTTTATCCAGAGGCTGCTTTTTGTAAATTAATGGTTTATGCAGGAAATAAATCTGAAAGAAATCCTCTGGACCTTCCAGTCTAAACCTCTGCCGTCACATACAACTCAAGAAATTCAATTCTGTGATTCTGTAAAAGTATTTATCTGCATCTTATTTTTTTATTTTATTTTTTATTTTTTGGCTGGCATTAACCCACTGAAAAAAAGATCACTTTCACTCCTTGAAAGAGCATAAAGCCTAATAATGTAATAATTTTCAAATAATTCATTTTTAATGTGATTTTTAGTTTAGGATAATATATACCAATCTTTTCTTGCCCAGTGCTGCCCATGAGTTTAAATGGTTCTTGACCTTTCTGATGTTCAGTCACTGTTTGTTGTATCCCCTCCAGCCCTTTTGTTTTAGCCTCTGTTTTTATTCATCTGATTTCGCAAGACATGAAACTCTTATGTAATTCTCCTGATTCTCCCACCAAGTCATTTCTGCATATGCTACTTTGAATTCACCCAAGTTAAACTTAGGCAGCTAGTTAGATGCTACATTCACTTGTACAGTGTCTCTAATGGAAGTGCATGGCCATTGTACATCCTAGGATTATATTTGGTTATTTCTATGTACACATCAAACGACTAGCCCCAAATCATTGTGTGATCATTTTATGAACCACATGTCCCTTGTTGCTTCTTATTAAAAAACTCTATTAATAAATAGGATGAGTTCTTGTTTTCCTCAACTGAACACAGCAAGCTCTGAGCTTTGTTTCGGTTCCTTCCATGTGAGACCTACATTCATACAGTGCTTTCATGAAGAAGGCCATTTCCATTAACCAGCTTTACCCCCATGTTCAGCATGTGCCCTAGCTCTGTCGTTGCCCTCAGATGACCATGGTCCTGAGCACGTCACCCCATTGTAAATGTTCAGTTGGCAGTGTCCAGAGTCAGAGCCTTCACTAATTACAGCTGTTGCAGCAAAAGCTAGAAGTGAGGTGCTGTCTCTCCTTCCTTCTGGGAGCCTCTTTGAAGCAGAGGCTTTATGCTGGCCCTTGCCTACGACACACTGCAGCCATGTAGCAGCTGTATTTGCATTGTCTCAAGTCTCCATGGGGCTGTCTGGCCTTGACCCAGACTCACTGACTTGGCATTCTGATATGGCCTTGGATGTGCGTTGTCACTGTGGCCTTGCTGAGTGAACAACTAACTGCTGCTGACCATGACCACTATCTTGCAAACCAATTTTGACCCTGGCTTGCTGCTCTGCTGCCTGGCTCCTTGATGAAGTGATTGCTTTCCCCTGCCTGATTGCTCCACTTGGCTCCCAGCCACATTCCCTTGCAGAGCTACCATCTCTCGCTGTTCCCTGACATCTCCCAGCCCCAAACACGGAGACCTCCTATGTAGTTTCTTTGCATTTTTTATATAAAGTATGCTTTTGTGGGACGCAAGTTTGAGAAAAAGGCAGAGCAATTTGATCAGGATACCTGGATGAAAATTGATTGAAAGATTGAAATAAAAGAGACAAAAATACTTAATGGTGTGTGTATATCAAACATCTTTCTGAACCTCACATTGCTTGTGTAAAAGCTTTGTTGCTTCTCTCCATTACATATTCATTGTAATGATAAACATTTTGCTATACAAGCTTCATCTTTCCTATGTATTTGTATAGGTTCTAGTATATTGGGAAAAATATATTTTTTACAATTGTGTTCTCCAGATCATTATTTTTAAGCTTCTATTTGCAGGAGGCCAACAAACCACTAGATGGCAAACAATTTCTACAAGATAATACTCGTGTATTCATTCTTCTTCTTCTGTCCTCAGCTTTATAACTGAGGTTTTGGGGTGTAGTGCAATGGAAGTTCATAGGAATCTGTGGTGAAGATGGTGTGGTCCTGCTCCTGCTTGCCTCACCCTCCCTTTTGCTGTTTGGTGTTCATGCAGCCAGATGTGGAGAGTGTTCTTAGAGGTTATCTATGCAAAAAAAAAAAAAAAAAAAAAAAAAAAAAAAGCAGCAAAAAAACAAAAAGAAGATGAAAGGGCTGTTTCCAGTCATCTTACAAAACAAGATTTATTCTGAGAGCAGCTGTCTCATCTTGGGTTGTTTTATGCAGCTCAGCAATGGTATCAAATTTCTCCTATCTGGCATAAAATTCCAGGGTTCAGGAGGACAACAACATTCTGCATACAAATGATCATCAGATAATCTCCGTAAGTTACTGAAGATGACCTCTGTGACTGCAGTTTTTTCATCTGCAAGAGACATGGTATGAAGACATGTTTGTGACGTGGTTGTTTTTATTTTGAGAATTAAAGTGGTTTCTAAGCCTTTCTGTAAGGGCAGGTTATCTGAGTGCCATCAAAATCCACTTGGGGCTGCCCAAAAGTTCTGCAGATAAAGGGTGATTTGGATTTGAGAACTTTGCCCCTTTGTTGCTGAGGATCTGATAACTGCAGTACAACAGGGCAGGAGAGTGTTTTGTTTTCAGTTGCTTTGTCTTTGCTTGTTTCACTACAGCACCTGAAATACAGTTGGGAACAGATAGAAATGTTTGGACTTTGTCATTCAAAGAGGTGGAGCTCTGGGAATGAGGCAGAGCCCGCTATTACCCACTCAGATAGGACAGCCGAGGAGGTGGGTCTGTCTCATGACAGAAACGTGAATTAACTGCGGCAGAATTCTGCTCAAGTGCCAGTAATTCTTTGTTCTAAAGCCATAGTTCTATCAGACATACTGCAAAATCTGTGTGAGAATTTTCATCTGAGTAAAGGATATTCAGGTTAGTTGTCTGGAGACTTGGTGCTTCTCAATAGAAAAATGTATGAGTTTTAAACAGAAATGCTTTTCTCACTCTTTTGAATTTATGAAATTCTCTTACTTCATGTTATCCTTTCATTTCGTAGCATCCCCTCTTTTCTATGACAATTTGAAGAGTGAGGCACAGCCAGCTCAATGTGAAATTTTCAAAACAAAGCAGAATTTGCCATTGCAGAATTATGGCCAACTTTATGGTCATTAGGGGATCTCAAAGCATGCTCAAAATACAGCTGTACAAGATCAGAAAAGGGAAATCCACCACTGGCTGTTAGATATGAAAGCACTGTGCCTAGCGACTGTCTGAAATCCTTCATGGGCAAGTTGTTGGAAGCTGGAAAAAAACATGGGGGAAGTGGATGCTTGCTCCACTGTCACATTCTTTTCCTGGTGTTGATTTCGACAACTGCTGGAGACTAAATAGGGGGCTTGAGGGGCCTTTGGTCAGTCACTAAGTGGACATTTCTTTGGTCTGACTCCTTCCTAATTTTCTTATGTCTAATAGCACTCTGAAGCTGAAGCCACTAAGTTTGCAGTGGAGGACAGAACGTGAGGATCAAAATCCACCAGACCTCTCTCCTACTGAATTTCAGTCTGGGCAATATTTTCATTGCTACTAGTGCTGCATTCTAGACTGTAGTGAGACAGTAATTAGAGGCTTCAATTAGACAAGAAGGCAATTTTCTGACTGCACAAAATTCGAGTTGAAAATGAATTAAAGCCTGATAGTCACTCCTTTTGCCTGTTGGTGCCCGCCTCTCTTCTCTGCATTGTGCTGTTATGAACTATCTGTAATACATTTTACTCTCTTCCCAGAAGTCTTTACAGTTGTTTTGTAAAAACACATGCAACTAAGAGTAAGGCAAATCTCTCCATTAAGCGAGGATATTGATTGCTGTCCTGTCATTTCCAGGTGGAGAGAGTGATATACAAGTACTGCGTGTTGGTCTTTATCATCTCTGAAGAATACATCCTCGAGGAGCCTGCTAGAAAGGAACGCGCTTACTTCTAAAGGCAGCCTGTTAGTTTGTACTGAGAAGCACGAGAAAGCTCTTGCTGTGAGATTGTTAGGGACAGTGAAGCACAAAGGTAGCAGAGGAAGGCTTGCAGGAGTCTGTGTGCCCGCCAGGGGGCACGGCAAGTTTGGGCTGCAGCTTGCTCTTAGTGCTGAGCAGAGCAGTAACGGAGGGAGGCAAAAGTTTCCATCTTGTTTTTGCATTCAGAAGAAGGAAATTGAGAGATTTCTAATGAATATATAGAATAAAAATGGGAGTGTGGAGAGTATATAAAAGATTAAAAAAACAAAACCCACAAAGCAGACATGGACTTACCAAAAAGCACTGCACATTTGGGACTGTGCAGAAGTCTGGTTTGGAATAAGCTTATCGGTTTTGTTTCGTCTCCAGTGGTGTAACTGAATTAGAAAAAATGAACCCTTTCTCTGCCAGCCTAGGAGCATGCAGATCACATCTGGAATCTGAACAGTGGTGTACTCAAAGCTGCCACGTTATAATTTCTATAATATTTTAAGCAAAGCCCTCTTTCCGTCATTTCAAAATCGGATGGTAAGAGAGGAATTGAGAATCAGAAAAGAAGCAAGCAAAATGTTCTTTTCCCAGGCTTGAAAAGAAAGGAAATAAGAGCACAGAAAGGAAATAAAGAGAACCCCAAACTATTACTAAAGTCTCATGAGTGGTTTTTTGTTGTTGTTGTTGTTGTTTTCCTTTTTTTTTTTTTTTTTTTAATTGTCAGTCTAATGACTTTCTGGGAACTGATTTATTGAAAGCCTTGGTTTGGCAATTCTGTGCTTGGCTAGCTTGGCCTTTGCCCAAGTCCCCTTTTTTTCTTTGGCAGCACTTAAAACAGTTGAGCTGCGGCCCATGCTCCTTCGTAATCCAAGATTGGTATGTGCAATGAAGAGCCCTTCGGCAGAGGAAGTGAGCACGGTGACTCCAAGCACAGCCGGCTGCATGTGCTGTGAGGGGCTCATCCACACCACTGCCCCCTCGGTGGGCTCAGCTCATCTGGCACTCTGCAACTGGTGCAGAAACTCGTGTTTATTTTAAATCCCGCTGGTTCAGCTGGCAGTAACCCAACCGCTGGAAACTCAGTTGTTTAGAGAGAGCTCATCTGATCTTTCCAATTATTTTGCATTTGCATGAGCTGCTGTACAGGAGACAGACGCAGCATGCAGCCGTCTCCTGCGGCAGCCCGAGTCCCGCTGGAGCAGTGCCGCAGCGGTGCCGGCCATTAGTGGTCGCTCAGCGAGCTCAGCAGGAAGGCAGCAATAACACAATGCTTCCAATGTGCTTCACGGGCTTTGCCAGTCCTCTCTCATTTCAAGACAGAGCATTGCAGGTGTACAGAGAGAGTATAGAAGGTTTGTTTCTCTTGCGCTGCTTTTAGGGCTTTCAGCTGAGCTTTTGGAACACGTTAGGGTTAGTAGCCCATAGCAGTACCACTGCTGTTACAAGCTGCTGAGGTAGCACTCTGCCCTGTTACCTTTTAACACGCTTAGGTTTTGTATATACAGAATCAAGCAGTACTAAGGCTTTGTTTTAAACTGGCAGCTGTGAAGTTAGCAGCGTCCATGCCAGGACAGCAGCACAGAGCCTGGCTGACCAGCACAGTACTGAAGCTCTGGGCATCGCCAAGTGAAGGAGCGTCCAGCTTTGGTTTTTATGCCCTGTGTGATTAAGGGTGATACTTTTAGTAATCCTCTTAAGAGCAAATGTCTCTTAAAGGCTTGCTGTAAGTTCCTGGTCTCACTGGCTGTCTGCAGCTGACATTCCAGCACTGGTGCTTGTTCCACTTGACAGAGTTATGTATAGGCTGGTGTCTTACTAAGATGGAGGAAGCTTGAACCATTCACCTAAATAATGAAGAAGCAAATGCTTTTCCAGAAATTACTGGCTGTTAAGCAGGGGGAGGTATGTCCTGAGCTGAGATTTTTGTAGCCATTGCAGACCTGATTGTCTGTAGAACCTTTGCCATTTGTTACCTGGGACAGGCAATTATGTAATCTGAATGTGTTTCCTTTTACATCTCTTCCTGCCCCTCTGCTCTGTGCTGCTGAGGCCTCACCTGCAATACTGCGTGCAGATGTGGAGTCCTCAGTACAGGAGAGACATGGACCTGTTGGAGTGTGTCCAGAGGAGGGCCACAAAAATGATCCAAAGGATGGAACACCTCCCTACAAGGACAGGCTGAGAGCTGGGGCTGTACGGCCTGGAGAAGAGAAGGCTCTGAGGTGACCTGAGATCAGCTTTTCAATATCTAAAGGGGAGCTACAGGGAAGAAGGAGACAGACTTTTAGCAGAGTCGGTTGTGATTGAACTAGGGGAAACGGTTTCAAGCTTAAAGAGGGGAGATTTAGGTTAGATAGGAAAAGTCTTTTACAGTGGGGGTGGTGAGGCACTGGCACATGTTGCCCAGAGATGTGGTGAATGCTCCATCCTTGGAGACTTTCAAGATGAGGCTGGATCAGGCCCAGGGCAACCTGATCTAGCTGTGCCCTAGATGGCCCTCAGAGGTCACTCCCAACTCTAATGATTCTAGGATTCTATGATTCTCTTGATGCTGGTTTAATACTTCAAAGGGTATATATGAAACAAAATTTTCCAGCAAACATATGAACAATTTTGTTCTAAAAACTTGCTTCACTGCACAGACAACCAAAATGCTGCTAGAACAGCCTAAATAAAAACTTGAATTTTTATATGTACTATTACGAATATCATATTTTACTGAATCAAAAAGTCGTAGGTTCAAACACAAGAATACAGAACTCTGTGCTTTTATTTGATGCTTGTATTTAATGATTATGGAGGTGACTGTCCCTCTGTACTTGCCACTGGTAAGGCCGCACCTCAAGTATTCAGTTTTGGGCATCTCACTACAAGAAATACACTGAGGTTCTGGAGCATGTCCAGAGAAGGGCGGTAAAGCTGTGAAGGGTCTGGAGCACAAGTCTTATGGGGAGTGACTGAGGGAGCTGGGATTGTTCAGTCTGGAGAAGAGGAAGCTCATGGGAGACCTTACTGCCCTCTGCAGCTGCCTGAAAGGGTGAGATGGAATGGGCTCAAGTTGCACTGGGGGTTGGGTGGGAGGATGTTCAGATTGGTTTGTAGGAAAGGTTTCTTCTCAGGAAGAGTGGTGAGGCAGTGGCACAGGCTGCCCAGGGAGGTGGTGCAGTTACCTGTTCAAAACATGTGGAGTAGTGGTACTGAGGGACATGGTTAGTGGGCATGGTGGGGATGGACCAGATGATCTCAGTAATCTTTTCCAACCTTAATGACTCTATGATTCTATTTGATTATAAATACAATAAAAAGCAGATATAGCAGCACCCCTGTACACCAGAGCCTGACCTCTCGAACTGTTCCAGAGGAAGAACACAGAGCTTTCATTCAAAGAAGATTGAGATACACTCATACACACTGCATGAGAAACCAAGCCCACCCACATCCTCATCTGCAGTGTGCATCTTCCTCTGCTTTGCAAGAAAAAAATCTAAAAGAAATTCTAATTTTTTTGCTAGAGCTCTTACGTCTTGTGTAAAGAAGGGTAGTGGTGCCTGCTTAGTTTAGGGTAAACAGTATGCTGTAATCTGTCTTACTTAATTTGCTGAGTTACTCATCTTTCTCGATGCACAGATTTGTTAGTGGCCTTGCTCACTGGATAGGAAGAATATGAGCCCAGTGGTTTAGGTTTCACATGGAAAAATCTAGATGGCCAATTTTGCAAACCAGAATGCATGTGAGCAATTCTTCAAATACACCAGGACTGCTAGTGAGACTCATAGGTCTTGTGAGACTAACTTTGCTGCCTATTTTAGCTTACTGCAAAAGAATGCAGTTAACATTTGAGAAACAGGTTACTTCAGGTGCTATACAAAAATTTTTGAAACTAATTTCTAAATATTTTTATACACAAATTAGCAGTTGAGTATCCTAAACTGATAAAGAAAAATGTCAACAAATAAAAATGTCTTCCAGGGATGCTGAAAATATGACGAAAAGCAAATGACATCTGTCATACTAACATTCTGAAGAATGCCTGAACCTTACATACAGAGTGTTCCGGAGGCTCGTGTCTTGATGAAGATATTCCAGGAGCATTCTCAGCAGCTGCACTGGTTGCAGTGGCACAAGTTCTAGCAGAAACTGAAGTAGAGATATTTATTCTACCATTTAATTCCCAGTCTGAAAAGAAAAGGCAGAAGGAGTTAGGCTATACCAAGAATTGGGCTATGCCAAGGTGAAGAAGTGAACACTGAATGCCCTCCGTCTCAGTGCAGCTGGCAGCACAACTACTACTTTTACTTTCAGTATTTGGATTAAAAGCCGCTATGTAGGTGTTGGGCAAATCTTCATTTTGCTTGGAAAATCATTGTAACAGTACACTCTGTCGCTCTATTTTAGTGTATGTGCTATGTATAGCAGGACATAGTCTTTCAGTGTTATCATAAAACTACTAATGAAAAAGGCATTTATGTAAAAAATGTTATCTTCTGCCCTGCACATTAGCAGGAGTAGTGTGACTGCTAATGGCTGCTATTGAAAGAACTTACCCTAAAAGCTGGATTCTATTTTTCCATATACAGTAATGGGAGTAGTGCCATCACAAGAAAAGAGAAAATATTAAAAACAGGCTTTGTAAATGCACTTTTGGGATGGAATTGTGACAGAACTTTACATGAGGACTGGTACCTCTCTAAGGCCTTAACAGCTGGAGATTGCATTTTAAGTTATAAAGTGTAATTGCTAAGAAGAGCTGTAAGCATGAATCTAATCCAACATTTGCATGGGCTGCTGCATTTGGGAACAAGGTTTTTGGAGCCCTATTACTTGTACAGTAACACCTGAAATGGGTCTCTGCATATATGAAATTCCCAACAGCCTATGTTGTCTAGAAGAACTGACCTCCTACAAAATGAAGGACTTTCTCACCAGTTGTGTAACTTGTATTTCTTACACTCTCCTGAAGGGAACTAAGAATTGACCTTTCAGAAAGAAAGAGTTTCGAGCAATTATGTGCACTCCAGTAGTCTCTTTGAAACTTCGTTTTATAGAATTAAACCTTAGAGATTCTTTCTCCTGTTTTTCCTCAAGGCAAGTATAGTTTGATCACTGACATGCTCTCTCTGTGGGCTAAACCTAGTTTTATTTCGAAGAAAACGCTGAGCTCATTGGAGCATGTAACGTGCCATATTGCATTATGTTCATTTAGCCCAGTTGTGCACATCTAACTTGCTGATTCCCAATGCTTCTGAGAAAAAGCAAAAAAAAAAATCCCGAACCCCAACATATTTTCAACAGAATTGGGGTGACGGAGAATTCATCCTAGCTTGTTTAAACCTTGTGTTTCAACCTGTTTTTCAGTACTTTTTAAATAAATAGCATCAATATCCAGAAATAGTAATTGAGGACAGGAGAATATTGCACTTTCTGTGAGACCCTCACTGTGTGACCTCAGTAACATCCAGTCTTGCAGTCTATCTTGTTTTTTGATGAGAAGATAACACTTGGCTCCAAATAGACTAGTTTTCATTTTCATAGTCTGCCTCCTCTTGTACTAAGAAAGCTCACAAACCATGTTTTCTTTTCTGGAGATATCCTGCTGCGATGGAGCGGCTGAGAGCCCTTCAAGATGAGGACCCTCCACCTCTCTGGACACCGTGACACTGCCCAAGCACGTATGTGCCTCCAGTGTCTGTTTAGGACGTGCCAGCAGCACTGTCCTTGCTCTGATGAGTGCAGCTGCCCATGGTGGCTTTCCCAGTACCTCAGCAAGGGGAAGGCTCTCTCCCCTCTACCCACCAACTACACATGTGCCAGCACAGCTCACCCTGTGCTGTGGGGCTGGAGGCCGGGTTCTCGGCCCCGACTCCAAGCAACGCAAAGTGGCAGAGGGCAAAGTGAGCATGACTGATCCTTGTCCCCAGGATGACCGAGCGCAGGCGTACCGTGAGCTGCAGAGCGCCCTATGGGAAGACAGCAGCCGCCCGCCATGTGGAGTGGTGAACCGGCTGCTGGGAGAGGTGTCCCAGGACCTGACAGCAGCCCAGGTAAGGGGTCACTCCCCAAGGCAAAGGGAGCAGCCTGTCCGCGCTGCTCCCTTCTGCTGGCGGACGGCGCTGGCTTAGCCCTTCCAAGGGCCTCAGGCAGTCTCCCGTGCCGTGTGTCACCAGAGATTCTTTTTCAGGGTGGTACAGGCAATGTGAGGACGGTGCCAGCAATGTCCTGGTGGCTCTGGCCTGGATGCACTTCAGCTTGGTGATGGCTGAGCTCCAGAGCCACCTGAAGGCCACGGGGGAGATGTCCAAGGAGTATGTGCTCATCACCTTGAGCAAACTGTTCAGCAGCTATGGTAGAATGCCCTCAGCCTCCTGACATCTATCTCTCCCCTCCGCGCGTGATCTGCGTTGAGCTGGGGGATGCAGGGCTGCAGCCCCTCCTCCCTCGCTGCCAGGGCTCTGACCGTGGCCCTCTCCTTCCTCTCTGCAGCTCCACAGTGCATCCCCTTCGTGTGGCTGACACTGGCCGGCCTGCACAGTGTGGTGAGGAGCGGTCAGACCCTGCGCATCGCTTGTGCTGGTGAGTGCTGGCCTCAGAGCAGGGGGGATCGGGACCGCCCTTGCACCTCACCCTGCTGCAGACTCTCAGAAGCTTCCTTTTCTCTTGTTTTGTTTTGTTGCATTTTTTGTTTCTTTTTTTTTTTAATTAATTATTCTTTTTTTGTTTGTTTGTTTTGCTTTGTTTTTTCAGTTGTGAAACAGTGGTTGGACGGAATTAAGATTTACTTGTCCTCTGGAAAGCAATGCCCCTGGCCTGCCACAGAGAGAGAACAAATCCATGAGAATCTTTACGAGCTCTTCTTTGTGGTGAGGAACTGGCAGGACTGCAAGGAGGAAAAAGTGAGCACTGCTACATTCCCAGCTGGCATCCATGTCAGCAGCTCTGTCTGTGCCCAGTGGGCTGAGAGCAGAGGGGTGACGAGAGGGAGTGGGCTGGCTCTGCAAAGGGCTCTGAACTGGCTCTGTGCTCGAGGCTGGATCTCCCTGCCAGGAAGCAGCTGCATGTCACAATATTGTGGCGGGGAGAGCTGGGGATGAGGGTGTGGGGAAAACCTGCCTGCCCATGGAGAGCAAGCCCATCTCCTTCTGGACATGGGTCTACGGGGAAGGGGAAGAGAAAGCCCTCTCTGTCGGAAGGACAGACCTTCAGTCTTTGATGCCAGGCCTCTGCCATCCATCTCCAGGACAAACAGGCCGTCCTTGGGGCTGTGGCTGCCATGATGGCTGTCCTCCTGCAAGAGGGGCTGCACCGAGAGCACGTCTGGGAGCAGCTCCTCTGGCTCGTGCACCCATGTCAGGAGGTCCAAGACACCTGCAGGATGGCCAAGGTGAGATGTTGCACAGGGCTCAGTGTGGAGCACATGCAAGTGCCATGAGGGGGCAGGGGGATGCGGGAGGAGGCAGGGAGCACTAGGAGAAAGAAGGAACAGGTGTTCAAGGGAGGTCTGAGGCTTCCTGAGTTCTTCAGTCAAGGAAGGAACAACCTGGACAGAAGCCAGGAAGGAGCCAAGAGTCACTGGGACTCATCTCCTGGGGATGGGAGGCTTCATCACCACCACCGTGGGGCTCTGGGGCTCTGAGTGCCTGAGGAGCTCTGTGCTAACAACTGGGAGGACCACATCCAGTTGCATCTGATGGGGGAGAAGAGGGCTGCTGGGTGGAAATGCCTGCAAACAATGCCCAAGCATGGCTCAGTTGAGAGAATAGAGATTCTCTTGGTGCTGCTGGGAGGGCGCACAAACAAGAACACCTGAGCAGGAGCTTCTCCCAGCAGACAAACCACTGGGAAACAGTTTCTCTGCTTCCAAGTGGCTAGATGTGGCTCTCCTGGTCTTTTGCAGAGCCTCACTATCTTCCTAGAGGCCTTAGAGGGAGTTGAGAGTGTAATTCCAAAGGACAAGTTTCTGGACATCATCACTGCTGTGTTCTACCAGGTAAGGGGAGCCTATCTTTGCAGCTGTTTCCCTCTTGGCTAAATCTCAGAAGGGCTGTAAAACTCCGAGCCTCTGATGGCTGCTCAGCCTTAGCTCTTGCTTGCCCAAAGCTGCTCCAGAGCCATGCCTGCGCCCCTAGGGATGCTGTGGGGCAGGCTGGGTTTTGTCTGCGTGTCCTCTTCCTGAGAGTGCCAAGGGAGATGAGTGCTGGCAGCACAGTGTCTTTTCCATCCTCAGTTCTGATGTGATTTTCTCAAATGGACTTGTTCCCACAGCTCTCTGATGACACCAGCAGCACAGCGAGGCTGATAGCAGAGAGCTGACCCACTGCATACTGCTGCAGGGTAAGGAGAGGAGCTTTGGCAATGCTTGCCGGAGCCCTGGCCAAAACCTCTCTCTCAAACCTCACAAATGGACATGAGTTGCTCGCTAACATCGTGTGGGATTTCCTTCCTGCAGTCCGAATCTGCCCAGAGGAAATGCTCCTGCTTCTGCAGTCACAGCTGGGTGATGAGTGGGAGGCTGGATATGTGGTAACCCTGGGTCTGCTCAGTGCTCCAGTTTGCTCTGATGGTAAGTACCATGGGTTGGGACTTCCCGGGATCCCTTTTGCCATCTGGGTTGTGTCTCCGCGCATGTTTCTGTGCATCTCTTGCAGAGCCTGTGATGACAGAGATGCTGCCCCAGGTTGCAGAGGCTGTGCAGCATGGACTCCAGGACCCGGGTGAGCTCTTTTGGGAAAGGAAAGCGCTGTTGGGGTGGTGATGCTGCTGCCGATACGGGCAGGGCTGGGGTGTCCAGGGATGTTGCTCGGGCATTGACCTCATGGTCACTATGGCTCCTGTGGGAAGAGCAGGTAGAGAGGAGAAGACGGGTCCCTGTGCTGTGCATGGACCTCTGCTCTTGTTGTCTCTGCTCATCTGCCCCGATGAGCAGGTGGCTTCCCTTTGCCTTCTGACCAGGAAAATCACACCCACAGTTGACCCCTGCAGGTGAGGAGGGCTGTTCTGTATTTCATCAAGGATCTGCTCAGTGCTAACACCCGGAGCTGCTCAGCTTGGGATGTGGTGGGGCACATCTTTAATGAGTTCAGCCGCGCCACAGGAAGAAGGGTAAGGACAGTAGGCAGCATCTTCTTTTGGAAGACCCGTGCTGTCAGAGGCTGGCACAGAAGCACCAGTACGGCCACACCTGAGCCTCCTGAAACTCTCAGTTCTCCAGAACTGAAGTAACCAGCGTTTCAACACCACTGTTGTGCAGGCAGCTGGAGAACCTTTCTGCCCAGAAAGCCAAGGAAGAAGGAGCTCTCCAGGAGCTGTGCATGGACATCCTGGAGTCACTGGATAGATGTCTCTGTGAGAAGGATGTCCAAAGTAAGTCACACTTGGCCCTCCTGCTGCTCCTTGCCTTTGTATCACGTGTTCCTCATCCCATTCCAACACCCCAGGTCTCTCCTACAACGTGCTCTGAAGCACACAAGACTCAAGGAAACTCACAGAGTCCTCTTCATCTTTGAGCAGAGGCAGGGATGCTGACATGCTCAACTGCTTCATTCCCTACAGCTCCTGTGGCTGCGGCTTCTGCTGTTTGTGGTGCCAGCCCAGTACACGAGCATTCTGATTCCAGTCTCCCATTGTGTCCAAGCCCTGGCTGAAAGAGAGGACCTGACAGGATGGCAGATAGCAGATCTGGATCCTCATTTTGTCAGCTCCATGTTTCAAGGTAGGAGCAGAAACTCCCCCAGTGAGCCCTGCTGATCTGTGTTAGCACCCAGAAGGGACAGCGGAGCTGAGCGTGGCAGGGCATGGAGTGTCTTGGAGTCTTACTTAGCACTTCTTTCTCCTCGCAGGCCCACTGCTGACTCCCCAGACACTGCTGGCACGCCTGTTGGTGAGTAGATGCTCCAGAGGCCAGTGCCATGAGCCCCCAGGAGGAAGCAGCATGGCCATGGGCAAAGCTGTTGTCTGCTCCTTGCCCACCACGGTAGAGCCAAGCTGCTTCCCTCTGCTCTTGCTGCAGAAGTGACCCTGCTTCTCCTTGCTCTCGCTCAGATGGTGGCAGGGAGCCCTGTTGCAGGCAGCAAACTCCAACTTGCTGCCTTACTGCTGATGCAAAACCTCCACAGGAGGTTCCACAGAGCTGTGGGGGCCATGTGGGCTGCTGAGATCCCCCTGCTGCTGCAGTGTCTCCAAGGTAAAGCGCTGGTGGGGAGGGAGAGGCTGAGGCAGGGAAGGAGAGGGGAGTGAAAATGCAGCTCTATAGCATGGCAGAGGGGAAGCGTTTCCTGCAGTCTGGTGCTTGCTCTGCTGCTGTTTCCATTCCAGGGAGACAGCGCTGAGGCCCAGGGACCTTTCTCCCCGGGGATCTGCCCATTCCAGAACACGGATGGGCCCTTCATGTCCCCTCAGACAGCAGTCGTGGAGCAGTTAGTTTGGTGTTCCTGTGGGGACACTGTTTGAGGGCAGGGACACTGTGGAAGGGGTGCGGGTCCCAGCTTGGCAGTGTCGAGTGCCCAGGCCAAGCCAGGTTTGCAGCAGCTCTTCTTTTGTGGCCTGATCCCAAGGTAAAGGTCTTTTGCTTCCTATTGCTGTGCAGGGAAAGATGAGAGCTTCCTGGACCTTGCAGAGTGGGAGTGCCGTCTGCTAAAGGTACAGCACTGCTGGGAGGCGCGGTGCAGAGAAATGCTTGTCTGCCTCAAGGAGCCCTGCTCCCATATGAGCTGCGGGGCAGGAACAGCCTCTCAAATGCTGCAGCAGAGCAGCTGCACGCCTTTGTGGCACTGCCTGCTCCTCTCTGTCCCAAGCCCAGGGGGGGCTTAGGAGAAGAGAGGCAGGCGGCTTTAATGGAGGGAATGCTGGGGCAGCTGGGAGAGAGACTGTTCTTCCAGGCACTCTCCCCAGAAGTCTGCAGCAACTTGGGAGTGAGGCGAGAGGCAAAGGGCAAGGGAACACTGGCTTCTCCTGTTCTCCAACAGTTCCTGAGGGCGTCACTGGACACCATCAAGGATGAGGCCTGGATCGAGGCCCTGAGCTGCGAGCTGAGCCGGTGGCAGCTCTGGAGAAAAGGTGGGCTCCCCCTGGCTCTAGCCAGAGGTTCAGCTGCAGGTGCCCAACTGGGGCTGGAGCTGTGGCTGGTGCTCTGCCCCCCTGGGCTGCTCATGTTGCTTGCCTGGTCCATGCCCCCCAGAGAGCCTTTCCCTGCAGTCTGGCTGGAGGCTGGCTAAAGCTCGGCCCTGCAGCTGCTCTCAGTGACTCCCAGGAAGTGAGTCCTTCCCACCTGGCCCTCTCCCAGCAGGTCAGGCTGCTGCCACATCTCAGCTTCTTCCTTCCCTTCCCATGCAGGCTTTCCTGTACAAGGCTCTGGGGACAGCACTGGGAGCTTGTAAGGGAGTCCTCCACATCCAAGGGAAGCTGCTGCAGCAGTTGGAGGAAGCAAATGCGGAGGAGCCATCTGAGGCCCAGGTGAGCTCTCCTCTCCTCCGGCTTCTGTGAGCATCCCTGCTCTGTCCCTGGGGCAGAAGGCTTCTCCTGGCCCTGCTCCGGGCCTTTTGATCTCCTCACTGCTGCCATTTCCTTCAGGCAAGGACCGGCCCGGTCACTGTGGTGGCAGCGCCAGTAGGTTCAGGCCTGCGCCAACTGTTCTTTGTTCTTTTGTGCAGGAAATAATCTCTCTTCTCAGCCATGCTGCTGAGGGCAACTTCCACCCTGTCCTGGACACACTCACCATGTTTGCGTCCAGGCTGTGCAAAGGCCGGAATGCGAGGATTTCCAGACGCAAGAAGGTAAAGTGCTACGGGTTTCTATCTTGGCATTCTTCTGCCTTATTTTCACAGCAGCTCCTGCCTTGGGAGCTCAGGTGCATCGCGGGGCACTGGGGGCTGTTGAGTGAGTGTCTCAAGGCATTTCTCCCCACACAGATGGAGCTGGACAGCACGAGAGCTCATGCCACATGCAGTGCTCTCATGCTCACTCATGGCAGCTTGGCACTGCATGCCTCCAAGGAACAGCTGCTTGTCCACCTGGAGGGAGACATCGTGGGCAACATCCTGATGCTCTACAGCTGCAGCTGCCGGGTGAGAACTTGAAGCGTGCCAGAGTGTCTGAACACCCGATGCAGCCCCGCCACATGGGGGAATGCTGAGATAGGCCTTTTCTTTTCAAAGCTCCCTTGGGGGACCGTCTGTGCCCAGATGAAGATCCAAGCCTTCCCTTAGCATTGCCCACGTGTCCCCCTTGCAGCCCTCAGCCCTTCCCACAATTCAAAGAATGTTCTTCTCTCTTGGGCCTCAGGACTTGCAGAACAACCTTGCGCTGGTGCAGAGCATCACTGACTTCAGCTCAGCCTTGCAAGCTGTGGATGACTCTGCCTGCTTTAGCTCCTCCTTGAAGGGCAAGCTTCTGGAGATTCTGATGGTGAGTGTCTAGAGACAGGAATATCTACAGCAGAATTCCGGGCTGTGCCACAGGGTTCGCTTCCCTGGAGGCATACAGGTCTCCCTCAGCCACGTCTCCAGCTGGTGGGGACCTTGCGTGCTGGCAGGCAGCAGCTGGGCAGTGGGCTAGGTTGCACAAGCCATGGAGATGCTGCACCCTGCAGTGCTACCGTGGGAAATGTGGGAGTGATGGGGCTGGTGTGTGGCAGTTGTGTCTGTCTCTGGGCCAGACAGAACAGCTGTCGTGTGCCCCTTGCCCACTTTGACACTGTCTCTCTGGGACTTGCAGGAGTTGTTGAAGAAGTACTACTTAGGCATCCCTGTCTCCCCAGTGCCCTTTAAGGTGGTTCTGGCCCTGGAGCAGTTGAGGTAAGGTCTGGGGTTGCAAGGCAGGATGGTGGTCCCCATTTTGGGTAGCTGCCAGAGACCTGGAGGGGGTTGGGGGTGAGGAGCCACAACTACAGGAGGGATGGCTGGGCTGTTGTGCCCAGAGAAGCTGAGATTCTGGGCAGGGAGAAAGGCCCTGATGCTTCTGTCCCCTGTCAGGGAAGAGAAGGGAGACCTGGGGTCTCCTTCCCTTCAGAGCGGGAGGTGGTTCACTGCTGCCGGGGAGGAGTGGGTGCTGCTGGAACTGAAGACAGTGCTCAGCAGCATGAGCTGGGAGTGCTGGCTTCGTAGCTGTGGATTAGGAGAAACTCAGATGTTGTCTGAACCAGTCTGGAGAGCATTGGTAAAGGCTCTTTCTGCTTTCTCCTTTTTTCCTCCTGTGAGCAAGCTGAAGCCCTCTTTAGAAAGCAAGGATATGCGTGAAATATTGGTTCTGTGCTGCAAGAACATTGTGACGCACCCTTCAGCGGAGATGATGCTGAAGATCAGAAAGTCACAGCAAGAAGCTCAGTACCTGCAGGTAACCTGCTGTAACTTTCCCGGCCACCTGTTGGTCAGAACCCTACCTCAGCACACACGACCTATGATCTGGCAGCAGCCATGATGCCACACCTCAATCCCCTCTTCTGCTTTCAGCTTCAGCAAACATCATTGAAATCTTTGGGCTGGCTCATGGAGGTCCTGCTCAAGACAGAGCCCACCCGTGGCTTTTTTCAGAACATAGTCCATGTGAGTATGTGCGGGGCAAGGGAGAAAGCATGGTAAGTGTCAATAGCAGGGACAGAGATCTGGGGACTGAGAGGAGAGTCAGAGGGGGAGAAATCTCCTGCTGACATGCCAGCTCACTGCGAGCTCAAAAATGGGCAGAGAAATGGGCCCTGCAGGGGGAAAGGCAGGAGCCAGCCCTGGCAAGCCACAGCCGAGGAAAAGCTCCTGGGTTAGGAGGCAGGAGTGTCTGCAGAGAGCCGGGGTAGCAGTGCTGGTGCTCAGTGAGGTGGGGGGCCATGTAGAACCAGGGCAGGCCCTGAGGGAAAGTGTCAGGAAAGGAGGGACAGGGAGAGGAGTGGCAGGAAGGGAAAGAAAAGACGTCCTCAGTGAGTCAGATGCTCTGCCACAGGTCCTGCAGAGATCTATGACATCAGACAACGTGTGGGAGCACAAGAGGGCCCTGCAGACCTGCTCCCAGCTGCTGGCTGTTTGTGAAGAGCTTCAAGTGAGTAAAAAGCCCCGCCACATGCCCCCTGCTACCTCCCCAGTGCCCCTGAGCTGGAAGGCGAGCTCCACTCAGCTGTGCATGTTGTATCACGGCATGGGGAAAGCACAGGTGGGAGAAGCTGGGGCCGCCTACAGCTTTGTTCCTGCCTCTCACCCCTGCAGAGAGGAGATGCCTGCGAGCAGTTTGGCTCCCTGGTGGGATTGCTGGCACCTCTGACGTGTGACCCCATGCCCACATCCCGCCAGTTGGCCGTCACCTGTCTGAGCTCCCTTCTCCAAATCCAAGGTGAGTAGAGCAGGCGTGCGCCAGCTCTCTGCCTTCCTCTGCAGCACTACCAGAGTCCCACATCTGGGCCCTGTTTACAGGAGGGATAGGCACCATGCACAGCTCTTTTCTTGTTCCCACCCTGTCCTCGTCTCTCTTCCTCTTGGAAAGCAGTTCCATTTCCAGAAGCATGACTTCCCTTTTCTCCCTGTGCTCTTTCCAGCCAAAGCAGCCAACAGAGACATCGAGACAGGAGACATCGGGAGCCTATGTGAGGAGCTGCATGCCTACAGCACCATCTGTCAGCTCCAGACTTGTCCAAAATGGCAAGGGTAAGTGGACCCAAAAAGCGGTGGTGGGATCTCAGTGCATGGGCTTCTACACGACCCTGTGCTGCTCCCAGCCTCTCACACCATTTCCAGAGTGAGCTGTCACCCTGAGACTGCTTTTCTCAGCAAGTAGCAAGAGGCTCTGAGCCATGTCTGCCTTCAGGCGCCCAGTGCAAGGAGCTGACTCCATGATCTGTGTTTGTGTGTGACTGTGTGTCTTTGTGTGCATGTGTGACTGTGGCTTCTGGGAGGTAGGCTTTGCATGTAAGCAAACACCATGGGTGGAGAAGCTGAGAGAAGGCTCAACCACCTTCTGTATAAATAGCAGGGTACAGAGCAGGAACGTTGTGATTGCTGCCTGAATGATGGCAAGCTGCTGAACTAAGAATGCCCTCAAGACTGCTTTATGTTTTGAAGAGCTGCTGCAGAGCAGTGATGGGATCTCTCTTGCTTCTCATTTCTCTGCAGATTGTGTGCAGAAATTTCCCTCTAGAACGCACCATCGACTTCATGATGGCCATCAAGGAGACCTTCCGGAGAGCCAAAGGAGTGCGTGTGCGTGCTGCTGGGAAGTGGATGACCACCCTTCTGCAGATGTATGGAAAGGACATCTGTCGGGACGTAAGAGACTTTCTTCCACGTATCTTGGACTTTTGTTAGCTGTTGCACTATGCCTTGTGCTGTTTTCCTCTTGTGCCAAAGAAGCACAGCCTGAGCGCAGAGCCAGGGCATGGACAGGGTGGCTGGCAGGAAATTTAGGCTTAGGCCTTGGCAGCATGTCAAGGGAGCGGGCACTGCTCATGTGCTGAATGTCCATGGTTACTCCCTGCAGAGTCAAGGATGCAGCAGGTCATTCTTTCTCCCCTTCTTCTTTCAGGTGCCTCCAATCCTCTACATCCTGCACAGCTGCACATCATCTGTGCAGCAGAGCACGTTCATGCCCTTCCTGTGCCAGGCGGTGGTCATCCTCATGCACATCCTCACGCGCTGTCACACAGAGGTCATGATCGACAACTTCTCCCGGCTGCTTGGGCCCACAGACAGGTACTGGCACTCCTGCTTTTGCTGTAGCTGCGGTCACAGTTGTTGCTTGCCTCGGCCAGAGGGATCCAGGGAGAAAGCAGCTTTTCTTTTTTCCTCTCAAAGTCTGTTTGAGGCGAAAATTACTCAAGATGTGACTCTCCTTTTTCTAGTGAGACATGGAAGAGAATAAGAGAGTTTTCTCTTCAATGGTAGAGCTGGTAGAAGAAAGAAAAGAAGAAGGAGAAGGAGAAGGAAAGAGAAGGGAAAAAAAGAGAAGGAACAGAAAAGAGAGGAGAGGAGAGGAGAAAAAGAAAAGAGAAAATGAGCTAAAAAAATTGTATTATTTATTAAAAAAAAAATAAAAAGCCAAAATCCTGGCTAAGATGTGAAAAGAGTATTTTTGTACCAAGTCTTAGTAGCTGCTCTCTCTTCTCCATACCAGTTACAGAATCACAGAATCACTGAATGTCAGGGATTGGAAGGAACCTCAAAAGCTTATCTAGTCCAATCCCCCCACCTTAGCAGGAACACCTAGATTAGGTCATAAAGGAATGTGTCCAGGCAAATTTTGAATGTCTTCAGAGAAGGAGACCCCACAACCTCTCTGGGCAGCCCTCTCCAGTGCTCTGTTACCCTCACTATGAAGAAGTTTTTTCTCATATTTATGTGGAATCTCCTATGTTACTGCTTGTACCCATTGCCCTTGTCCTGTCACTGGATGTCACTGAGAAGACCCTGGCTCCATCCTCCTGACACACACCCTTTACATATTTATAAATGTTAATGAGGTCATCACCTCTCATCTCCTCTAAGCTAAGGAGACCCAGGTCCCTCAGCCTTTCCTCATAAGGGAGATGCTCCAGTCCCTTCATCATCTTTGTGGCTCTCCACTGGACTCTCTTAAGCAGTTCCCTGTCCTTCTTGAACAGAGGGGCCCAGAACTGGACACAATACTCCAGATGCGGTCTCACCAGGGCAGAGTAGAAGAGGAGGAGAACCTCTTTCGATCTACTAACCACGCCCCTTCTAGTATGCCCCAGGATGCCATTGGCCCTCTTGGCCACAAGGGCACAGTGCTGGCTCATGGTCACCCTGCTGTTCACCAGGACCGCCAGGTCCCTTTCCCCTGTGCTGCTCTCCAACAGGCCAGTCTCCAACCTATACTGGTACCTGGGGTTGTTCTTGCCCAGATACAACTCTCTATGCTTGCCCTTGTTATATTTCATTCAATTTCTCCCCACCCAACTCTCCAGCCTTTTTAGGTCTCGCTGGGTGGCAGCACAGCCTTCAGGTGTGTCAGCCACTCCTCCCAGTTTTGTGTCATCAGCAAGCTTGCCAGCAGTGCGCTCTACTCCCTCATCCAAGTCACTGATGAATATATTGAATAGCACTGGTCCCAGTACTGACCCTTGAGGGACTCCACTAGATACAGGCCTTCAACTAAACTCATTCTGTCCCAATGACCACAACCCTCTGGCTTCTTTCCTTCAGCCAGTCCACCTCACTACTCAATCAGTTGTCCAGATCACGTTTCCTCAGTTTAGCTGGGAGGGTGCTGTGGGAGAAGTGTCAAATGCTCTACTAAAATCAAGACAGGCCAAATCCACTGCTTTACCATCATCTATCCACCTGGTTACGTCTTCATAAGAGGCTATCAGGTTGGTCAAGCATGACTTCCTCTTGGTGAAGCCATATTGTCTGCCCCTATTGACCCTCTTATCCTTGAAATGCCTAGAGGCAGCGCCAAGGATAAGTTTTTCCATCACCTTTCCAGGGACGGAGGTGACGCTGATCAGTCTATAATTACCCAGGTCCTCCTTCTTGCCCTTTTTGAAGACTGGAGTCACATTTGTTTTCCTCCAGTCTTCAGGCACCTCTCTTGTTCCCCACAACTTACCAAAGACCATAGAGAGTGGCCGTGGCCCAGCAATGACTTCCACCAGCTCCCTCAGCACCCATGGTGCATCCCAGATTAATTGCTCCTTAACCCAGTCCACATCAATTGAGGCAAACTCCTTGATCCGGACTGCCTCTGGGGCCTCAGGGATACAGGGCTTCTCAGGACAGCCTCCAACAGCATAGGCAGAGACAGAGAAGGCATTCAGTAACACCGCCTTCTCTGTGTCTTCTGTCACCGGGGCAGTCGTGTGTGCGTGTACACCTGCATGCATGCACATGTGCACACCTGTTTGCGTGACTGCTTGTGCCCAGTGCAGCAAGGCTCAGACTAGCTCCTAGCTGCTCAGGGCCATGCAGCCCCTTAATGCCAGCATCTATGCCATCCAGATACAAGCTTCTGGAAAGACTCATAGAATCATAGAATCACAGAATCACCAAGGTTTGAAAAGACCCACGAGATCACCCAGTCCAACCATCCACCCATCACCAATAGCTCTCACTAAACCATATACCTCAACACAACATCCAAATGTTCCTTGAATACCTCCAGGGTCAGTGACTCCACCACCTCCCTGGGCAGTCCATTCCAGTGCCTGACCACTCTTTCAGAGAAGTAGTATTTCCTAACGTCCAGCCTAAATCTCCCCTGGCACAGCTTGAAGCCATTCCCTCTAGTCCTATCACCAGTTACACAAAAGAAGAGGCCAACCCCCAGCTCACTACAACCTCCCTTCAGGTAGTTATAGAGAGCAATAAGGTCTCCCCTGAGCCTCCTCTTCTCCAGACTGAACATTCCCAGCTCCTTCAGCCGCTCCTCATAAGGCCTGTGCTCCAGACCCCTCACCAGCTTTGTCGCCCTCCTTTGAACCCTCTCCAGGGCCTCAATGTCTTTCCTGCAGTGAGGTGCCCAAAACTGGACACAGTACTGGAGGTGTGGCCTCACCAGAGCTGAGTACAGGGGACAATCACTTCCCTGTTCCTGCTGGCAACACTGTTTCTGATGCAAGCCAGGATGCCACTGGCCTTCTTGGCCACCTGGGCACATGGATGGCAGACTTTGAATTGTTCCAAGACTACTTAGAAACAATAAATCATGTGGTGTAACAAGACAGAACTTTGAAAGGAGGAAAGGAAAGGAAGGCCAACAGAACAGCAACTACTCTTTTCCCAAAGCAGCAATTTAGAGCTGTCCCCTGGTTTCTTAGGGCAGGCGGCAGATCCTTACCTCCTTAAGTAATACTTTCTTTGCTAGTGCTTACTGTCAAGTCCGGTGAATGACCAGCAGCAGTTTCAGCTGCTGTATGCTGAAATGTCACCACTTAATTTTAGTCAGTCACTTCCAATCACCGGCTGTCCTTTCTTACTGACTATTCTACTGGTTATTGCTTATGGTTATTAATCACTTATCATAGATGTGTTTTTCATAGGGAATCACATATGAAGACACAAGTAATGCTTGCTGCCCAAGGAAGACATTTTACAGAAAGGGCTGCTTTATTTTTTTTCTTGTTTGTTCTTCCTCCGAAGCCTCAGGCTTGCATGTTTGAATCTCTTCTTATTTATTTCATTTCTTACGTTAAAAGTTCTAATTCATTAGCTTCCTTTTTTTCTGTTTTTTTTTTGTTGTTTGTTTTGTTTTGTTTTTCTTTGTCCATGCCCTTCATGTCTCTAAATGTTGCCTAATATTGCAGTCCTTTAGGGTCCCGTTCTGTAAAAGATGGAGAGTGAGAGTGGCTTGGTGGGCAGCTGGCAGCTATCCTCAGTTAGCCCACCTCTGGTAATCAGGTCTGTGCACATTTTGGTTCAGGTTGTGTGATTTCTACGTATATCAGACAAACACCTTGTTGATCAGAGCCACACACTGTACTGCCTAAATTAAACGCTGTTTTTTTTCACTGAACAGTTGAAGTTGGGAGGGACCTTGTGAGGCCATCTTGTACTATGCTCCACTCAGACAAGGTGACCTAGAACCATTTTTCTGAAAGCAGTATTGTTACCACATCATGTGCAAAATGTAAGCCGTCTGTACTTCCTCTACCTTGTGTAAACTTCATTTGCCATTGTGCTGCCTCTTCAGGGCTGCTGAAATTCCTCCAGTCTTTTGCAGGGTGGCAATAGAAATGAGGCCTGCGTGAGGGCTCAGCTGGAACAATGAAGAACAAAATGCTCAACTGTATTTAGGTGACAGGATATCATATTAAGAAAGAAAGGACACACCTTCAAATTAGCAAATGTGCAAGTTAGCAAACATCCATCTTTGTGCAAAGCTTTAGTTACAATGATGACCAATCAGCAGGGCAATCAGCTTAACCGTCCTCCTGATCCTTAGGTGAGAACAAGCAGAAACATGCTTTGTTTAAAAGATTTAGATTCATGAAACAACTATTTCTGTAATTTTAACTTCAGCAGCACCTGAAGTACCAAATCTAATACAATCATAGAATCATAGAAATGTTTGAGTTGGAAGGGACTATTAAAGTTCACGTAGTCCAACTCCCCTGTAACAAACAGGGACATGTACAGCTCGACCAGGTTGATCAGAGCCCCATTCAGCTTGACCTTGGGTGTCTCCAGGAATGGGACAGCCACCACCTCTCTGGCCAAAATGTTCCAGTGCTTTTTTCTTATTTTCAGTTTAAATCTCCCCTCCTTGAGTTTGAAACCATTTCCCCTTGTCCTATCACAACAGAACCTGCCGAAGTGTCTGTCCCCTTCTTTCTTATTGCCACCCTTTAGATACTGAAAGGCCACTCTCAGATCTCCTCAGAGCCTCCTCTTCTCCAGGCTGAACGGTCCCAGCTCTCTCAGCCTGTCCTTGTAGGAGAGGTGTTCCATCCCTTGGATCATTTTTGTGGCCCTTGTCTGGACACTTTTTAGCAGTTTCACATGTGTCTTGTGCTGAGGACTCCACATCTGGACACAGTACAGCAGGTGAGGCCCCAGCAGCGCAGAGCAGAGGGGCAGAATCACTCCCTCACCCTGCTGGCCACACTGCTTGGGATGCAGCTCAGGATACAGTTGGCTTCTGTATCTGTCCCTGTAATCTCTCTTTCACTCTGTTCACTCCTGAGCTTCATGAATGACTTACCATAGAAAGTCATTAACAGAATTCAGACCCTTAAGGAATCAAAATTAAACTAATTACTCATTTCAATTGTATCATATTTCATTGCTTTAGTACTCACTATATCCTAACTCATTTGATTCTTCAAGTGCCAGCATTCTTTAAGGATATCCAAAGATTAATATCTTTTAATAATTTTTCTAAAAGTAAATAGTGCTAAATCTTTCAGCCCTTCTTCACACGTGGTGAAATGAAAAGGAGCAGCTTTTAAAAATACTACTGTAGTAGCAGCACACTGAAATTCTTAGCATCATAGAATTGTCTTGCCTTTCTCCCTTTCCTTCCTTATATTTCTCCTTGTTGAACTTTACTCAAGGCTGATTTGTTCTGATAACATTAAATTGCAACATAATACTTGTACAAGAACATTTGCCCTCATAATTCCAAATTACCTTCCAGACTCAAAATTGCATCTTTGTAGGTGTGCTGATGATAAAGCGCTGAGATATTCTAGCTTCTGCAAATTAAGTCTTAATACATTCATCACTTGTGATAGGGAGGTGAAGAAAATAATTCTATAGGGGTACTCACTAAAGCAGTAGAGCTATAGCTGCTTTTAATGACACATGCTTTTTCCTTGCATCAGCTCAGCCTTTTTCTTCTTCAATTCCTTCAGAAGCCCAGAATATCTGATGACTTGCTACTTTCTACTCTGTGCTAGCAGATTAATTCTGAAATAAACCACTGATTCCAAAAGAGGCATAGCACTTAAAATAAGAAAGGAATTGTATTTATTTCTACTTCTTTACCTGAAATTCATGGTGTGATTTTTTTCTAACCTATTGTTTTTTTTTGTTTGTTTGTTTGTTTTTTTTTCCAGCAGTACATCAAAGGCAACACACAATTCAGCTGAAAATAACATTGGCAAAAACAGCCTTCTATTTTCTTTCAACTAGAATGTTGGGGAGATTGTGTAGTTTCCCTTTGAACAGGTAATAGGTTTTTCCTTTGGTTCCATGTGCACTTTTTCCATCTTATGTGATGCTGGCATATTATCAAAATACTGAGAAATACTACCCTATGATTCAAAAACACAAAACTGAACAGTCCACTTCAGTTCTCACTTTTCTAAATATATGTAAACATTCACTGAAATGCTCATGTTAGAAAAGGAGCCTTAGCCACTCGGAAAGGGTTGAGGAGAAAGATAGACCTCCTTTTCGAAGTTTCAGCACATCCATTTTGGTAGAACAGGTTGATGGCAGTCTTGAGACTGTTTGGAACTGAAAACTCAACTCTCACAGTCTCCGTTACTTCTGTTTCTTAATAAGGAAGGAAGCCGAGGATGTAAAATTAGAAGGGTACAGGACTTAAAAATACTTAATTCCTAATAAATGGGGCTCTGTATTTTAATATCATATTGTTTATTCACAAAAATCGCATGGCTACATCTTAGGAAAGCTTTAACATGTAATCTGGGGAGGGAGTATGTTGAGGTGGAATCAAAAGCATCTGCTTTGGTTTTAACAGTTGTATGTATTTTACATGCTTTCAAATGCTTGCATCCAATTCCCTGGTAATCATATTCTTTCTCCTTTTTCTTGCCCATAGAAGTAGTTCCATCAAAAACATTGTTGTCTGAACCGGTGCTTTTAACTCTGCCTATTACCTTACCTCCCTCCTATTTTATTTCATTACAAATTCTTAACATTATTTTGCTGAAATTAATACCTCCAGCCTTACCAATGGCTTTCATTTCCAGTGCTATGGACCTGACCCAGACTTGGCCATTTTACAGCTATAATAAACACTGTCACTAAAAAAACAACCCTGTCACTGCAAAACAACTTGCACTTGTCATAGTAATTACAACTAGCGAATGAGATAAAAACATGAAGTGGCCAGCAGCAAGAACTGCAGCTAAGTGTCAGCTGTTAGATGACAACCTTATGTATCAGTGAAGGCATGTTTGGGTGACATGACACAAGAGCGGTGACATAAACAGATTCATCTCAGCTGGAGTACAACAAATTAGACAGCTTGCTCCAACCTTAATTGCAAAGCAGTTTAATTTGTTAATGTGCCCTTTGTGCAGTTATCAGCAGTTACAAAACCATACAGTGATAACGGTAGTTAGAATAGTGGATGAAATATAATGAATGGGTGATCCATATTTTGTATGCAAAATTTAAGTTGTTAGCAAATTGCTCCCTCAGAGATGCAAGTACTGATTCACTTAATATGAATTGCTAAGGTCCATATTTGACACACTTAAATGAGCACACTCCTCTACAGTGAATTTATTACATTCAGTCTTGAGCAGAAAATATATATATATATATATATATATATATATATAATTTGGCCCTGAGATAGGCTGATACCACTGCAGTATCTTCGCTGTTATATCAGAGACTACATACCTATGAGAAAAAGAAAGATGTGTTACAGGTTATCGTACACGAGGTGTTAGTAAAGCTTTCATGCAATTTACTCACCCAGGCCCTAGACAGTACAGCATGTCTGCTTGCAGTAGCAACAATCATTAAGAGAAGCAGTACTTTCCTTAAGTCTTTCACTGGCAGGAACTCACTGGACTGCAGCACAGACCTTTTGCCAACAACTCTGCAGATTTTCAACAGTAAAGGTGGCTGCTGGCCAGCAGAGTCTCACTGTGAATGTTAAAGGTTAAGCCTCTTCAGCTAGGCTGTTAAAACAAAAGGCAGAACTGCCTGACACCAAATTAGCTGCCAACACAGCAGTTCATTAGCAGATTACCCTGAATACTGTTTTAATAGACATTTTGACCAGGCTCTGGAGTCTTGCCTTGTCCTTTCTGTTTTCTGTGCTCCTAAAGAGGAGGCAGAATCTCTCTTCCCTGCACTTTTTGCACACTGGGGCTGTCCTCCCTCTTCTTAACACTTGTAAAGGGGAATATCCAGCTGCAGAGCTCTGGATACGATTGCATCCTGGAGCTGAGGCAATCAGCAATAAATGTTTGCAGAGGTGCTGCAAACTGCAAGAACAGGCCTCTGCAGGACTCCTAAATGTGCTTGACACAACTACAACAATAGGCAAAGGACAAATTCTTTCCATAACCATACCACAATTTGCCTTTTGAACTTGATCAAAGCTGAGACTACATCAGTATACTCAATAAAAGGAATCTGGAATATTCAGCATCGTTACTGGAACCCTTATATGTTTATTGAAATTTGGTACCTTCTGGAATTAGATACATTTAACTTTAAATGACAGACAAACTTAACATCTGACCATTTACTGTAATTTATCCAAATATTTTAAATATCTATGAATTGGATTCATCTAATGACCACAAAATTCCTTCAGTTCCATTTCTTTCTAGCAGAAACTCTAAGGGGCAATAGTTGTTGAAAAAAGAAACATTATCAATGGAAACTAAAATAAAATATCCTGTTATATTCAAATATTAACAAAGTATTAAACAATTTGGTTTTAGGCCATACAATTAGTAATAGTTGAATTACCACGCAATATTTTTTTATGATGTGAGGTCTGCTTCTGCAAACATATTAATAGATAAGTATGTGCGTACTGAGTCATAGGCACACATTTTCCCAGAAAGAGTGGCTGGGTTCCAGACTTGTAGACAAATCCATGTATAACTTCTCACGTTAGTGGTGAGATATGGGCAGAATCACACTTCTGTGCAGCTGATGGCACAAATCTTGATTGAATTACAGGTGAAAGTGCATGGCATAACATTTAACATGCAAAAAAAAAAAAAAAAAAAATCCACAGTTACCTTTTTTTTTAGTTTTCCTTTCCAAAATTTGCTGTCCAGTAAACATCCCTTGGATTGCGCATTTAGCATTAACAAAAGTGACATCTAACTCACAGTTGGGTCTTTACTGACCAGTGCTTTCTGGTTTTGCAGATACACTAAAAATAAGATCTAATGGCTTGGAAAGCTTTCCTGTCAGAATCGATTGTAGCACTGATTCCTCAGATAGGACACTGAAAGCTCAAAATATGTTTTTTAATGAAGAGCTGTATGTTGGCATTACTGCTGGAAGATAAACTTTTATATCTCACAGTTACAGCACTCTTATCAGTAACTTTATAGCACACCTCTTAAAGAACTGTGTAATTTAAGTTGATATGGATATCTGAAAGCTCTCTTTATTGACCGTAGCTCCTTCTGTAGTTTCAGTTTCATGACTAAAGAGTACAAACACTAACTGCACTTTTGTTTTTACTGCCCTGCTTTATCAGGCAAACTGCAACTTTACACCTTGTTAAGGAAGCAATGTGAGAAGAAAACCACATTATACTGTTAACAAGGTAGATAAGACTATTATTTACCGTGACATTTTTTTAGGAATATTATTCTTCGTGCAACGGGACCAGAGATAAAATGATAATGCACGCATCTGAAAAGAGCTTTTTCACACTCGCTATCAGCACGAAGCCATGACCTCAGAGCAATAATCCCATACCCGAGCCAGCTGACAAGGGACTGTTATGGAGGAAAAGCCAGCCCTTAACTCAGCTAAAATAAACACGTTATCTGCTCTGAATCACAGTTTCTAGTTCGAACCAAAGCTCCCGCCTTTAGGTCACTGATTGGAATTGGGTCTGGTTTTCCACCGAAGAACTTATTCACTTCCACCGGCTCTCGTGGGCCACCTGAGAGGGAAGTGTGCGCTGTGGTACCCGTGGAGGACACGAGGCTTCGAAGTTCAACGTGCAGCAAAGCACTCCGTTTTCAACCTGGCCGTTCACGAGAACAAGCACAAACAGCAGACACAAGAAGGGGCTACCCCGTGGAAATTTCAGCCCACGGGAGGAAATCGAACGCGTTTAATAAACCGAGACACTCGGGTCCTGCGGCGATGACTGCGGGACAGCAAGACGCGAAGCCATCACAGAGCGACGTATCAGTCGCGATGATCTCCCCCGGCACACGAGGGCAGGGCGGCACGCAGGGGCTCGGCGCTCCCCTCCGCAGGGCCCCGCGCTCCCCGCCCGTCCATTCGTGCCGCAGCACGCGGCTGCCCCGCGCCCGCCCGGGCACGCCTGTGCCATTCCCCTCAGGGCCGGCCGGCGGCCGAGCCCGCGCGCGAGCCGCCTCCCCTCATCGCTTCACTTACGCGAGCCGATGCTTTTCGAGTTTTATTCCCGGACGCCTTCCAACCCCCCCTCGCAAAGCGCGCCCACCCCACCGAACCCCGAGGCGGCGGGACACCCCGCCCTCGGTGCCGCAGAACGGAGCGCAGCTCCCTCCGCGCCGCCGAAACCCCACGCCCCTCCGCCGGGGCTCCGGGCAGTGGCTTCGTACCGCCCAGCGCGCACGCGCGTTCCCCTCCACGCACGCGCGCCGCGTCCCGAGCCGCAAAATCTGATAGGGGGGAAAATCTGAACGGCGCCGCCGCCGCCGCCATATTGCGGAGCTGTCAGCGGCCGCCGCGCTCGGCGCCTCGTCCCCGGCGGCGCCGCGAGCAGCGCGGGGCGGCCCCGCAGCGCCTCCTGCCCCGCTGCCAGGGGGGAGCTGCGCGGCGGGGCGGGGAAACGCCCGCCTCGGTCCTTTCGGTCGCCTTTCCGCGCCTCGTCCCCTCCCCGACGCCGCGGGGGGAGCGCAGCCCCAGGTGAGCTCGGCGGGCGCGGGGGCGGCGGGCCGCTTAGCGGGTCGGGCGCTGCGGGCAGCGAGCGCTCCGTCCCGCCGCCCCCTCTGAGCGAGTCGTGGGCGTCCTGCGGGAGCTCCCGCTGCATTATTCATGGGTCCGCGGCCATGTGGCGGCTACATGCGGGAGCGATAAGGGCTCGCTTCGTGAAGGAGCGCCGCGAGCATCTGTTGCTGTCTATTGTTCCCGACATATGAGCACTCGGAGAGTCTTGAGTGCCGGCCGGCGGCGTGGGCTCGGCGGCCCTCGACGAGCCTTTGTGCCCTGCGTGTGCCTGGCTCCGTGCTCTGCGCGGGCTGTGCCGCCTGCGCTTCGCCTTTCGTTTAAAGGCGCGCAGCCCGCGGCTCCATGCCTCCGGCCGTGCCAGCTCTCTAAGTCCGCGCGTGGGAAACGACTGTGCCGGCAGAAAGAACCGAAGGGGCCGCGGGCTGCGGCGGGGCTGTCTTTTCCCATGGGCCAAGAATTTCGCGCTCCCCTTCAGGGCACGGCCTTCCGCAAGCGTTTTCTTTCTGAGCTGTAAGAGTCGAGAGAACTCGGCTTCGTTCCGTGCGTGTGACGCTGAGCCAGGCTCCGGAGGTGTCCCCGCGCCCGGCCCCGTGCCGCGCGTCTCGGCTCGGCGCTGCCCACACGCGGGTGCCGCAGCTGTCGGTGCGTGGGCTCCGCTCTGCGGCGCTGCGCCGGGCGGGGCGTGGAGCTGCACGCGGGGAATCGGCCCTGCTTCTGCCGCGGGTGCGGATGAGCGAAAGCCGTCGGTCGGGTTGTAACCCTCGTCTGTATCGAGCTATCGATTTAGCAGAAGAGGGGTTGTGAGAGGAAAAATAAACGGCAGTGTTCCCAGATAAGCGGCCTCCCGGCGAGCCGGGCAGTCACAAGGCGGTGGCACGTTTCCAGCTTTGTGCCGAAGTGACACAGCTCTTCCCTCAAGTTGAGAGGCTGGAGGGCTGAAGTACCATAAGCAGCATCGAAAACCACGTGGAAAGGGACGCGATGTGACACCTCAGGAGCTGTCCAGAGAGTTTTCCTTGGGTACTGACTGAAAGAAACAATATGAAAAGTGTCTGGAGGGAGAACAGAAAGAGCTCTTGTCTTTTGCTGCTGGTATCGCAGCAGGGAGTGTTGCCGGCCTTGCTGATGTTCGGAGCTGCCAGGCAAAGTTAGTTCACTGCCAGTATGGTGAAGCTATAGAGTGAGAAGTTGGCTCACTGCGTATGTGGTGAGAATATGGATTCGTCCACGCGGTGCTTGATCGGGGGCTAAGGAATGAAAGAGGTGAAGTTCTGGTGGAGGCAGTTCCTGGTAAATAGAGCAAGTGAAGTCATTTCAGTCATTGTCAGGGTAGGTATGTGGCTTTATTCTTCAGAGATCTTCAATTGCTACTTGGCTTTTAAGAAGGAGTACTTGTGTTGGCAGGGGTTAAAAGGAAGTTGTTCAAGGCATTGCAGCTTTGTATTGGACGTGTTAAAAACATCAAAGCTTTCCTATCACTTTGTATTGCCTTAAAAGTGTGTGGGCGTAGAGGAAAGGGAGGATTTTCAAGTTTGTAAATGTAACCAAACTTTATACAGAGTTGTGAATAAAGACCTGATTATCCAAAGATACTGTGCCTTAAAGCAGCACCCGGTGTGTCTCACGAGCTTTTCCCAGAGTTGGAGGGACCTCAGGAAACTCTTTGCTTTCTACACTGAAGGGCTGCGTCTCTGGGTAACTTTAGCAGCAGCTAATTCTTGGCTGTGCTTTGAATTAAATAACTTTCTCTTTCGGTTTTAGGCGATTATTAATTACTCTGTGAAATGAAACTTTCAAGTCACGTAGTTCAGGGAGAGACAGAATTATAACACTGACTCAAACAGGGAACACTTTGATTTAAGAACTCTAGCTAGTGCATATGGAGGCTGATGTAAGGGCTTTGCTGTGCTTTGTGGAACTAGTCCTAAGAGACTTGCACCACGTTATTCGGAAAACACAACCTCTGGTTCTGGAATGGGACATACCCAGGGTTTCAGTTTTGCCACAATTCTTTGCTAGCCCTATTTTTAGACGAGTCTCTCACCTTAAAACAATAGAGTACTTGTGTCAATCACACATCTTAATTTCCATTTTTACTTCTGTATCAGATGTACATGGGAAGACTGCATATTGTTGTTGTAGAACTCATCCAGATCTTGGTTGGATGCCTTAAGCAAAATTCTGAAGTTAAGATGACAGTTTATATTTATTAAGCTTAGTATGCAAGTTGTTTAGCACATCTGTCTCTAACTGGTAAAACATCAAGTGTTGCATAAACATCGTTTGTCTGTTCTGTGTTCCTTTCTATTTAACTACATGCTGGCTGCTGCCCAGTTTCTCATTAGTACTTCTGAAGTTCTTGGGATCTCCAGTTGAGAAGAAAGCAGCTCCATCTTCAAAATCGCTCTGGCTGTAAATATATTTGAAGCATAACAATTGTCCCAGTTATATAGTAACTATTTTCAGAGAATCAGCAAGTCAGGTATGGCAAGTGTGGGGAAACTGGAGGGAAACGTTCTTTTAAGGAGGTGAAGATATAATACTCCAGGTGTTGCTATGTAAAATTCTGTAGTATCTGGCACAGGTCCCATCTCTTCTCTTTAAAAATTATTATATTCTGTTTTATTTACAGAATTTAGCTTTTTATTTTATTCTGTAAGATTGCTTGTCCTGGTTCCCCAGTTGTGTAGGTATTTCCTTACCTGAGTGGCAGGTACATGTAGGGGTACAGCCTATGGTGAATGCACAGCTTTATTGAACCTTGCCAAGTGTGTCGTTAGGATTTATTGAGCTTAGTGGAAGGGATGGTTGCCCCACGGATGCACGCAGGCTATGCTAGAACAAAGGCTTTGGCAGAAAGCTGAGGCCAAGTGGGTGAGTACAGTGGCCTGTAGGTTTCCTATTGCTGCCTGTAAAACTGTTGGAGATCACAACAATTGCAATGCTACTAGACTGCAAAGAAAAAGTGTATTTGTGTTAAACAAGTTCCTGTAGATGGGTGAACTGACGTTATGTGGCTGTGGCTGAAACTCTGTGGTCCTGCCATCTGTGTGCCGGCAGGCAGGTGCTGAGAGCTCACAGCCTGGGGAGCACCCTGCGAAGAGACTTCTTCTGGAGGAAGGCCGTGTGCTGTCAGACGGGGCCCTGCTGATGCTGAGGCTCCGTTTTCCATCATCTCGGGCCTCCCGTCCCCTCCTCACCTGACCCCGGCCCCACGGCTGTGTGCATGAATGTTTCTTTTGAAAACAGCTGCTGCATAAATTATCTGTCAGAATTTTGGCATCGTGCGCTTTCTGCACCATCGCTTTCTGGATAAAGCTTTCTTTGTCGTCTTTCAACAATTGCTTTATTTGTTGGCTTCTGTGGCATAACTGGGAACATGGATGATAATGATTTAAAAAAAAAAAATCGAACTGCTATGTTGTGAAATGAATTGAAATCTCAATTGTTCATTTTAAGAGAATTTCTGTTTGGTCTGTGATGCGTGGCATCTGACCTCGTGGTGACTCAGTGCGGACATGGATGACAGCAGCACGTGCCGTGAAGGCGTCGAGGCCTGGGGAGCTGCAGCAGGAGCTCTGCACCCACGGCCCCATGGGGCTGGTGTGGAATGGGAATTAAGATAAAACTGAGCATATGTAATTAACTGCGTCAGCAAAAAGCTTAGTGAGAGCCAAAATAATGCCGTCTGCTAAATATAAATTGGATACACGTAAATGGCAGAAGTGAGCTCCTACTGCAGTCATCAGAGTGGAGGTGACAGTATTTTGCCTGGTGGTGATACTTGGTTTCTTTCAGTCAAATATTTTTGTTATGTGTGTTTTGTTTTAATGCTAATTGATGCTGATAACTGGGGAAGATAGGGTGTTTTTTCTATTTGCTGCTTGATTTTGATTTTTTTTTTTTTTTTTGCTCCATTTCGAGATCTGGGAAGAACTTGATTTTTCTGTAGTGATAATAATTAGTTGCAATACTTATATATGAATATATTGTTGTGAAATTGTGTAACACTGAGCATGAAAGCATGTAGACACAGGCTGTTCCTGCACTATGTGCACGTTTATTTCCATGTTGTAAATTTCCAACTAACATCAGTGTTGGATTCATGTAACTTTTTTTTTCCTTATAATACAGCACATGGTTTGTATGATCTGCAGTAAGATCAGGCTTCAGCACAGTTGAGGAAACAAGATATTTTTCTTTTAAATAAATGAAATTACAGCTTTAATATAAGATACTACAGGAGACACTTCAATGAAAATTGAGATATTGTTTGCTCTCTATAGATCTTCTCTGTTCTCTATGCTCCGCAGTCACCTGTTGGGCCCATAGGATCTGTGGGGCTGGCAGTGGCACTGTGTTTGGTTACAGACAAGATAATTATGAACTTTCAACTGGTAGCTTTGTTTTATTGCATGCAAACAGCGTGTGTTAATTGTGTAAACTCAGTTAAATTATGTGTCTACTAGCTGTGGTTTGATGACTTAAAATTATCCTATAGAATGAAACGTTGTAGTGACATTTCTGATTTAAATGATTGCCCTAAGGTTTTAGAGTCTGCTTTCAAATAGTAATTTAGGATTGGTTTATAGCAGTTGACTAAAATATTTGGGTAAAACCAAAAGCAGAAAGTGAATATCTGGGAAGCATTTGCAATGGTATGATGGTATGGCACAATCCTTTTGGAAAGTGGTAGGCACATTTCTTCTAGAAAGGCTTCAGAAAGCGATCAGCTGGTTGCACAGCCAAGCCTTGTGCATGTGCTCTCATTTGTTTTCTGGAGCCCGGACTTGAGTAATAGCAGTAGTCCTACCACACCTCTTCTTTTCAATGCAAATACAGGCACATAAAAGCAGCTGTGCCGCTTACTATTTGTTTCAGAACTGATGATTGGTGCACTTCTAAAATGGTGGATGGGACTGTAAGTTAGCTTTGGAACGGTTAGTTTTCTGAGCTTAACTGTAGGGCTGAGCCTTTGCTGGCAAGAAGGTGAGTGTGGGGGTTGCTGCAGCTTGGAATCCTTCCTGCTGATAGCAGAAGTTACGGCTAAGCTTGTTCTACTTCTTATTTTCTGGGGGATGCTAGAGAAGGCAGGGAGGAGGGAGAGCAACCTCTTCTGTGATATCAAAGGACGGCGCTGTATGGACCCAGGAAACCTTGTAGAAACATCATTTCTTATCTTACATCATTCCCACGCTCCTCTCCCCCCAAAACTCTTTCAGTAAAAAATAAGAAAAAATAAGAGGGAAGATGTAATTCTGGAGAAGTTTGCTCAAGTTTTTCAAAATTGTATCAGACTGCATTCAAATAGTAAAATAACGTTACCGATACTGTTCAGTACTTCAGAATCTCCTTATTTACAGACTATGGAGTAGGAAAGAAAACCAGGAAATGTCAGTGCCCTTTAGCTTGCTCTGCAAAGCTTTGTTCTTGTTTTCTGTATTTTTGTAAGAAGCAAAGGAGACATAACTTATTTAAATATGTATAACAATGTATTTGCTTTTTTTCCTTTGTGACTGTGAAATCCATTTTACAGAAGTTTACTTTTGATTAATAAATCACTGGAAGTACTTTGGTTTTGTCTCTGAACTTCTTTAAGCACTTCTGAGAATGTTACATTTCTGGTGTAATCATGGAAATATAATACTGGAATCTCAGATTATGCTGAATAGTGCATCATCTTCCTTTGCCTTAGCATGAATGATATTGCAGTTCTATTATTTTTGAAGGCAGTGCTATCTTTGGTCCTCTTTGCAGAGCAGCTGGAGGGCTGGTTCATAGAAGTCAGTACTTTAAAAATGAGCAGGAAGATGACTGCTACTTGATCTTTCTAGGTTGGGATGAACAGAATCATGGCAGTGTGAGATCTCCCAGCCACATTACAAGCATTGTGGGTTTTTCTGCAAGACATAAAGACCATTTCGATCTTGTAGAACACAACAGTAAATAATTTCATAACCATTTAGACATTACTTGCAGCCTTCCCCCTTACAAAATGAAGAAAATCTGCTTTGCTTAATTTTTATTTTTGATTTGTACTGTAATGGTCTACTCGTGTTTATCTTCACTTGGGAAAAATGAGTGTATCGTTTCTTCCCTGAGAGATGCTTTTATACACAAGAAACTGTTGTGATGCTTAAAGATCGCGTTAACTTTTTGTTTGCATGAAGTTTCAAATTTGTCTGGCATTGACAATTTAAATTGCAGCTTTGGAGTTTCCTGAACAAATTTTTCTTCTCATAATGTTCAAGGCTTTCAGTACTGAAAGATGTCTAATATCACTTCTTTTTTTTTTTTTTTTTTTTTTAAAAGAACTTGGAGCACTTGAGGAGCTATCTTAATTCTTACTTTAGTGGAGTGTTATTTTATAAGCACTGGAAAGGAGGCTACTTTCTAGAAACCTGTAGATTCTGGAAGTGGGTAACTTAGCTGCTTGTTATTGTTACCTACTGAAAAGGGCATTTTGTATGTGCAGAACACCTGTTTATCTGTGTTGGCATTTGTACTATTTGCTGTGATGTACGCAAGCTCTGTTATGATTAATTTTAAAACAACCCTTTTTACATTTGTTTTTGACAGAAGGGAACAAAGAATTTACAGAAGACTGAAGTGGACAGGAGAAAACCAGCAAAATGCCGAAACCAGTAAGTTGCTTTTCTCTTACTCATCTAAAAATTAACAGAATTTTCAGTTTTTTGGAGTGGTAATTCTCTGTGGGGAAGGAGCTGGGTGTCCTGGTGAACAGCAGGCTGACCGTGAGCCAGCAGTGTGGCCTTGTGACCAAGAAGGCCAATGGTTTCCTGGGGCGCATTAAAAAGAGCGTGACCAGCAGATTGAGGGAGGTCATCCTCCCCCTCTGCTCTGCCCTGGTGAGGCCACGTCTCAAATACTGTGTTCAGTTTTGCTCTCCTCAGTTCATGACAGACAAAGAAGTTCTGGAGAGAGTTCAGTGGAGGGCCGCAAAGATGATAAAGAGACTGGGGCATCTCCCTTAGGACGAAAGGCCGAGAGACCTGGGGCTGTTCAGTCTGGGGAAGAGAGGGTTTTATCAGTGCTTAAAGTATCTAATGGGTGGGGGTCAGATGGGTGGGGCAAGACCCTTTCCAGCAGTGACTGGTGGCAGATCAAGGAGTAATGGGCACAAACTGGAATAGAGGAAGCTACATATGAACACGAGGAAGAACTTGTCTACTTTGAGGATGGCACTGGAGCTGCCCAGAGAGGTTGTGGAGTTTCCTTCTCTGGAGATACTCAAAACCCACCTGGACTCTTTCCTGTGCAACCTACTGTGGGTAACCTGCTTTATCAGGGGGTTGGTCTGAAGGATCTGCAGTGGTCCCTTCAATCATCTGTGATTCAGTGGTCTTAGAACAGCACTGGTTGTTTTGCCCGTGTCCGTAATATGTTCCATAAGATCTTATAATACACAAGTGGAGCTCAGCTGGTTAGTTTGATATGAACACGTGAAACGGTAGGGGAAGCTTGGTGCTTTGAGGAGTTGTGTGTCAGTTGCACAGTTCAAGAGGAGAGTAGTGCTCAGGGTCTGCAGTGGACTTAAAGCCTGGTTGTCTGGCAGGGGGAGTGATCTTTTAGGTACTGTTGACTTTGAGGTGAGATGGCGTACGCTGGGTGGTGGAGGCACACTTTGTTCTTGACTCAAGATCTGTTAGAATAAGTGGAAGGTTTTGCTGTGGGGTCTGTGAGGGAAAGACAAAACGTATGAAGTGTCAGTAATAGTAATGGGTCCATTAGGTGGTATTTTTAATGTGGTGGGAGATGTAATCTAGAAGGTAAATAGAGAAGGGAGAACACCTCATTTCAGCTAAAATACGGGTTCATTCACCTTGTGTCCAAAAAAAACCCAAAAACAAACAAACAAAAAAAAAAAAAAACAAAAAAACCCACAACTTCTTGTCTTGATACTGATTTTTTTAGAATCCTTTAAGGATATACTCTACAACTTGATTCTTTTGTTGTTGTTGTAATATTGTATGTTTAGTTCTTTGTCTACCATGTGTTAAGTGACTTTTGGTTCTCGTTTTTCCCTTGCGTTTAGTGAGCAAAACATTCAGAAAAGGAACTGAATTGTCAGAGAAGATTTTCTCCTCCTCTTAATTGGGTTCTGTAATAGTCTTCAGGCTTCCTTTGTTTACTGATGTTTCATGAGGTGGTAGATGAGGAATGGGGCATATCTACCACTGAGTGCAATTATGTGTGTAAGTGTACATGTATCTTTTTGTAGATGTTTGAAAGGGTTTTGCTCTTAATTTGAAATGCCAATAGTCAGTATTACACGCCAGTATTTGGAAATGGTATGGCATAGTGAATAATGCGAGTGTCTGTCCAAAGGCTAGAAATTCTGTCTAGAGCTTAATCTACTTGTTACTCTACTGGCAAACTGTCGGTGTCGTTTTCTTCTTCTTCTTCACCCCCTTCCTCTCCCCCCCTCAGTGATTTAGACCAGTATCTTAACACTTTATGAAAGGAGAATGAGTTATTTGTGTACTAACCCCTTCCTACAGAAGGCTGCATTCTTAAAGACAGGAAAATGAATTGGCAGTGTATTATTTTCTGACCTTTTCCAATCCTGGCTATGTTAATTGAGTTGTCCTTGAATAGAGCTTCCCAACTGGAAAAGTATTTTTAGAATAAGGGGAAAAAGTGATTGTGGGATCCTGAAACCCCCAACTCCATGCAGTAATGGCCCAAGGAATTCACAGGTGTGATTGATAGAGAACAGCTCTGCCTGAGTGAGGTTACCTTTTCTTAATCTGTGGGATCAGAACCACAAAACTTAGCCAAACAAAGCTTTTTCCACCTCAAGGACTTGAGAAAAATTGTAGAAAATGTGGTTTTGGGAAGGTTTGGAGAAAAGGAATATCCTTAGAATTATGGAGTTGTCAGAAGGGCTCACAATTCATCCTACAAACAGAAATTTGCCACCAGAGCTTTGAAAGAAAGCTGGAGTTGTGCCAAAGGTGTGAGAATACATACATATATTCTTCTATGGTGGGCTTTATGTAAGGCTTCTCAGATGTTGGCCTTTTTCTACTGATGCTGTAGGCGCATCTGAGATATCACCAGGTGAAAAGAGTCATTAAGAAGTGAAATGAAATTGATAACTGCTGAAAAAATGTCATGCAGATTTTTTCCTCAAAACCTTATCTTGCAGAAATTGTACCTCGTCATCAGTTAATGTAGTGGTAGCATACATGCCACAGATAAAATAACTTTACCTGTAGAAGTCAAACCTCAGGTTTTGCTCTGGCAGCTACTGTGAAGCTTCCCCTGAAAGCGGACCTGTTGAGATTCTTTTCCTTCAGATCCTGCAGTATTGATCCCAATGAGAGTTGTTGGGAAATCTGGGGTGCTTGTAAGTGAATCTGTGCATAAAACTGAGCACATTTTCTCTGCATTTTAGAATGAATTTTATTTTGATGTTACATGTAATAAATAATGAAGTTGAAGATCAGTGTAAATCACTGAACACTTGATTACAGGAAGATCAATGGAAATAAATGCAGGTTTTTTTTCTTGCTTTTATGTGGACAGTTTATGTAATGTTCCAAACAAAATTAAACAAATGAAGACCAGTGAAGTATTTTACCATGGAAAAATTTTGCTTTGAGACTCAGCTATTTTTCCTGGAAGGTTAGCCTCTGTCTGCAGTAAGGTTCATGGCACTGGGAATGATCTTCTTATATGTGGCAGTAAAGGTCATTGTTCTTATGTGAGTGGGATTTTCTCTCAGAGGCTACTGGGTTAAATGGCTGGAGTGCAAAGTAGTGTTTTGAAAAGGGTATAAGCGACAGTGCATTGTTTTGAGATATTAAAGTAATATGCTTATGAAAAATATCCACTATTAAAACATTTTCTTGTTCAGTTGCTTCTGTAGAAAAGTCTGTTGATGTCCTTGATGTGTGTTTGGAACAAAGCAGCTCTCCGTTGTTTTCAAGGAGCTTGCTCAGCGTCTCTACTTTTAAAATAAATGCTTTGGAGACATGAATATTCTCAGTTCTGCCTGTCAGCGCATAATTAAGTTGCAGTTAGCTTTAGTGATCCTTCTGGAAAAAAAAATTGCTGACTTGTGTTTAATTAGGTCTTTGTTACTGTAATCAAAATTGGGGCTGCTCTGCTTGGTAGGGCCATTTGCAATGTGCTCACTTCTCTGCCCAGGGAAGAACAGAGCATCTGTTGAATCTTGCAATGTTTCGTTCCTAAAGGAGCAGATACAAAATGTTTCTCAGCTGTATGCCATTCTCTCAGCTCTTCACCAAAAATAGGAACATGGGGTCTAAAATTAGACACCATTAGTTACGTAAGTGTTAATCATTTCATAGGCTAAGAAGATTAGCTTTAATTGACTGAAATTTTAGTTGCATTTATAAGGTGTAAGAGGAGTTAAAATTATCAGCTGTGGGTTTTTTTTTTTCCTGATAGTTTTCAACATTTTTGTGCAAGGCATAAGAGCAAGATACCAGGTTGTCACAGGGCTATTTGTCAGAAGATTAAAAGCAGTTCTTTGGGGCTGTGGCATTTTATGGCATTGTGTATCTAGGAGCAGTAGCTATCACACTGTGAAGTACAATGAATGTTTAAAATTGGAATCAGTATTTGCAAGATTAAGTTAATTTCTGCAAAATGGTTGAATTGAATGGTTTACATTGTAATAACATTCTGATAAAGAGTGGATTTGTTTTGCAGGGCAATCTTTAGATATTCAGGGCATTAGTTATGGTTTGGATATATGATTTATTTTTTGCAGCAGAAATAGACAATTGATGTCATTTTTGAGGACCTTTTTGATTTTTTTTAACTTTGAGTTTTATTAATTTTTGTGTTGCATTATTCTGTAGCCATTAGTTCACAATGCCATTTGATCCTTACTGTTTTACCTTATCTTATTCTTTCATTTTTCTCATTCATCTTTTCATCCCCCTGCTTTGATGCAGAGAAGGCTGCAAGTTTGTGTGATGCATAAAGCAGTGGGACTGATGTGCTGAAGCAAACAAGATACAGAAACTGGCCGAACTAGTTTGAAGAAACAACTTCTGTTATATGCATTTTGATTATAGATGAGCATTGGGCTATTTCTATGGCTTTTACAGAAGACTAGCACTGCATTCATTAAAACAACAAAACCATGGTACATATTTTTCACATGATTTTAAACAGTTTTCCTATTCTTTATTACAGAATGGCCAGGGTTGGAAGGGACCTCAAGGATCATGAATCTCCAACCCTCCTGTGCCACATGCAGGGCCACCAACCTCCCCATTTAATACTAGATCAGGCTGCCCAGGGCCCCATCCAACCTGGCCTTGAACACCTCCAGGGACGGGGCATCCACAACCTCTCTGGGCAGCCTATTAGTGCCAGCTCTGCTGAAGCACCGCAACTCATCACAGCAAACAGTGGCTAAAGGACAGCAATGGCTCTTTTCCTTGACCATTTGTTTCCTTTACTACCTGTGGACAAGTGAGCCAAGCTAGTTACTGTAGAAGCTGTGAGATAAGTCTTGGTAGTCTAAACATCGATTTAATGCTCTTAGGTGGAACTTTGCAATAGAAATGTCCAGTGCATTTTATGATATGATAATCTTAACTGCTTTTTATGCATTCCTACAGCATCTTTGCTTATAGAAGCAGCCAACTGAAGAAAGCACCATGCTATAAGCACTTCCTCTTAGGAATTTCTTAAAACGCTTTGAAGTAACTCGTTAACCTCCTCTTCCATCTTTTCCATTATGGCCTTTTGAATACAGACAGTGCTTGTCCAGATGCTTGGCTAATGTAAATTCACCTATAAATACATAGAGGTAGTATATTCAGGATGATATTCTGCCAGAAAGAGGCAAACCCTAGCCACATTATCTTGCCTGTGGGCATGGATTTAGTTATTTATCTTCAAATAGCACTACCTACAGCTCAGGAGTGCCTTTCTTGCCCTAACCTCTGTGGATGGAGTTTGGTGTACTCATATATCTGAACTGGGGGCACGAAAGATGTCTTAAATCCTTTGTGTTAAAACTCTGCCTAGCTGCACGGATTGAGCATTGGCAGCATCGGAGCTCTCTGTGCCCTGTGTAGTGCAGTCAGTGTTTTCTGTGTCCACATGCGGCACTGCCAGGTCTCAGTGCTGCCGGTCGTTGCCCAGCTGTGTGTCAGCTGTGCCACAGACGGGTTTATAAACAGGGAGCAGTCTCTCACCACGCAGGCTTTGTGAATCCTCAGGCAAGGTCAGGGCTACCCAGTTGTGAAACCTCCAGTTAAGTTTTTAAGTATTTCCCACGCATGACCACGTGGATATTTCTAGGTCAGTAGTAAATGGAATAAACTGTTAAATTGTGACACCAAATATATGTTCAGACACCACAACTTTTTAAACATTAAAAAAAAGCTTCACTAGGCAAACTTCTGTGGACTGCAAAGACCAGCAGGAGAGTTTGTAGGTTAGGTTACAGAGTGGCATCCTTACAAAGCATCTGCTCCCAGTGCCTTGTGGCAGCTTCAGCAGCTTCTGAGAGAATGAGTGTAATCCTGGTGAGGGCCAGATTGAGAAGCTGGCATAAACTAATTCTTGTGCCTTGAGCAGTGGTAGTGTTAGAACTTTTGCGAGAGGCTCATCCTGTCTCCATGCTTGTGTGGTAAAGTTGGCTCAGCAGTTATGTTCAGAGCAGTGTTTGTCTTCATAAATTGTGGTTCAGGTAATGTCCCTGCCACCCCCAGTGGCAGTTTCCCTGAATGGCAGTCCATTGCCCGAGTCACTGGGCTGTCTCTCTCTGCCTGTGTTCTCTCAATCTTTCCCTATTGTCTTTCTTAATGCACCTTGTCTGCAAAATAAAGCTAACAGTGCAGCTGAGAGCAGAGGTTTGATTTTGCTGAGAACAAATGGTGTGATTGGGATTTGGGTGAGATCAGCCTTCTGGGTTTGGTCTCACCTTTTGCCAATGGTAATCTTGTTTCTTGGAAACAACATTGTTTCAAAGCTTTAGCTATAAGAAGGTCAGCAGTTGCATGCCAAAATCTAAGTTAGCCCAAACATCTATAGGAAGAAAATATATTAAAAAAAAAAAAAAAAGTCAAGAGTAGTACTACCTTAGTGGGCTTTTTCTTAAAAATATCCCATGTCGTAAGAGGTTATTTTAATATTACTGTCATTTAATTTGAGACTTCTTAGTAGAACTTAAGTTCTGCAGGAGTATTACTATGACATCTATTGCTCTACTATTTATTTATTTCAGCTTTTGTAAGGGATGCAGACTTCCAGGCAGGAGCTCTTCCATTTCTAGAAGAACTTTTTAAAAATAAGGGTATTTATGTAAGAAGTCCCTATTGCAACTTCATGAAGTCTGCTGCAGTTAGTTTCACATTCTGAGTTTTCTAAATCTTCTGTGGCACATCTTGTTTTGGCAATGCTGTTGTTACGTAAGAGATGCTTTGGCATTTAATAAAGTTATATTTTAGCCCTTTAACTTACTGCTAGCTGTGCTAAAGCAGATTTCCTTTCTAAAGCTGAATAAAAGTGCTTTTTTAAAAAGCTGTATCTTTTGAAAGGAGGATCAAAACATACAAAAAACACCTCTTCTTCTCTCTTCTCACACACCTCCCTCTATTTTTTTCCAATAAAAATTTACTATTTTTTCTCCAAAGCCTTCAACTCTTGTTCTTTATCAGTATTTGCACACAAAAAGTTTGTAAGCCCCACTATCTTCCTTGTTTGTAGGTCTATAACCTAGAGGTCTTCTGACTCCTGCTGCTCATCTTGTGCTTCCAGCTCATGTCCAGAGCTGTTTACCTTGACGCTAGGGAAAGGGGTGAACAACCTTAAATTGTTATGCAGGGACAAATTATTGTCCAGTTTTCTTTTTCCCATCGTAGATCTATTTTTCTGTGTTCTGTCTGACTGAGACTTTTCCAGGCTTGCTTCTCAGATTATTCCACCTGGTGGCAAAATTAGGGAGATAGGGAGTAGAAATGGTTTACACAGACATAGACCAAGTAGTGTTGGAGCCTGCAATACAAGTCCTAGTTTATTCCAGTTCCATATTTTATGGAAGACAGAAATGAGAATATCTATGTGCCTTAAGTAAGCCTTACATTTTTTCCCCTGCATTTATAGCAATGTAAATTTGACCTTTAATGCTTTATACTCTTCTCTGAACATAAATAAAGTCTGATTGCTTAGCAGTAGGATAGAGGACTCTTCTAGCTGTGAGAAGACAGTACTGTGTATTGGTACTTATTTTTGTTTCATGAAAAATCTCACTCCTGTGCATACCATCTGAAGAGGTATTGGTAAGGTATGTAGGTTCTGGATACCACCTGGACTGCTTGCTTTGGAACAGACAGAAACAACACCTGCTGGGAGTCGTATGGAAAATGGTTTTCTATTACAGGAGAGGGACAAAGCTCACGGAATGCCAGTGGATTTTCAGTCCTATAGTAGATTAAATGGGATCAGTTTAAAGAAAGCTGACTTGTGTAATTCTTCTTTCTAATGATGAGAAAGTGTTGATTGGTCCATCTTGACCTCTAGTCGTATCTGTGTAATAACACTGAATCTCTGAATCTGAGAAATAGCAGGACAGGATGCTGCTTGGCTTTTTGTCCTGTCAAGTATACGTGCCTTGAGGTGATGATCTGTGACTTGAACTTTTTCTGTAGCAGGTATCTGAGAATTCTACCAAAAGATAGTGCTCTATAGCTTAATGCCTGAGAGTTTAGTACTCATGTCAGCCTTCTCATTAAGATGGTACGTGAACTTTGTTCCATGGTTTGATCTTCAGGTCTGGCATGGAATATTATGCAGAGTATGCTTCTATGTAAAATAAAAGATTTTTGTCTACTCCGTAGCTCTGTACAAAACCATTTAAATGGTTGAATTTACTTATTGTAGGCTATTTCTTGCAAAGTAATCAAAGTATATGGAAATATTGCACTGCTATAGTGTGATTTAAAATTTTCATTGTTTCCTGTAGATCAACGTCAGAGTAACCACAATGGATGCAGAGCTGGAGTTTGCCATCCAACCCAATACAACGGGCAAGCAGCTCTTTGATCAGGTAACTTATTTGTATTTCTATGTGTGTACATATATGCCTGTGTATGTATACAACCATGTCATATTGAGGGTATTAAAGCAGAGTTTGATAAAGCAGCAGTGTTCTCCTGTATATGATTGTGTATTTTAATGTAACTGATCTAAGCTATGTTGTTGATTAGATTGAACTTCAGCATTAATCCAAATGGAATGTGCTAAATTCAAAGACAATTCTGCATAAGTAGGTGAACAATGAGAAGTCAGTTGAGTATTATGTATAGAACTGCTTCACAGAATCACAAAATGAGTCACAGAATGGTGTAGGTTGGAAGGGACCTCAAGGATCATGAAGCTTCAACCCCCTGCCGCATGCAGGGCCACCAACCTCCCCATTTAATACCAGACCAGGCTGCCCAGGGCCCCATCTAACCTGGCCTTGAACACCTCCAGGGATGGGGTATCCACAACCTCTCTGGGCAGCCTGTTCCAGCACCTCACCACTCTCTCTGTAAAGAACTTCCCCCTGACATCCAACCTAAATCTTTCCTCCTTATAGAATCACAGAAAGTGATTCTTCAGGAGTGCTTCAAAGTAACGTTATTATACAGTGATTAGACAAAAATACCAATTGCTGTAGGATTGTTAGAATTGCATCTATGAGGAATTCTTATAACTTTCACTATTGTTTAAAAGAGTGTAACACACAAACTAGGGGAAGCTAGCATTTTTTCTTCAAGAATCTGTAGATGCTATATTGACTATTGAATGTTTGAAAAGCGGTGCTATCCTGTAATCCAGTTTGCTTTCTTTTTAAACTTGAATTTCAGAGTGAAAAACTATGAATTACAGCTTTTAATGTGCTCCTTGTTTGCAGGCCTATCAGAACTACACCTTTTCATTTGTCCGTATCTTGAAACCAGTTAAATGAGCTACATGAATGATTTCTTTAAAAATGTTGTTCTTACATTCATTCTTTCTGATATTAGCTACAGGTTGTACAGTGCTTTAGAAAATCTTAAAAGGTTGTCAATACGACATTTCTTTGAGGAAATAAAAAGTACAATGTATAATCCAGGCTCAAGGTGTGTGCATTCATTTAAAAAATGAAGTATTCCAAATTATTCTTCAAAAACAGTGCAACTGTATTTAAAAAAATTGTTTTAGTAGGACTGTCACTTCTGTCCCTCCACTGTAGGTGCTTCAATTGCATAGAGCTGAGCATTTTGGAGAAAGTGACATTCAGAGGTTTTCACCTCGCCAATTAAATGTCTCAGTATGTAAGTTGAAGGGATGAGAATTTCTTTGTTTCTAACGCTAAGCCTTTTACTTTATAATCAAGTAAATTTGCCACTTTTGTTAGAAGCAGATGTGACAGACTTAACCCCCTTCTCCTTTAACTGCTGTCAGTAGCAGTACATCTTCAGCCTCAACAGAGTAATACACTTCTTGACTCTCTAAAAGCCTTGAAGGGAGGGGAACAAATACATGGCCAGCTGTTTTGCTTTTTGTTTAGCCAATACTACCATCAAATAAAAAGTATGATATCCTGTGACACAAATGCCCAAGATTATTGCTTTCCTTTTGCCAACCTTTGCTGTATCTTCTGCCATGCAGTGTTGGGTGCGGTGACATTCTGCTATGTAATATCTTGTGCCCAGGTAATCAGTTTCTTCCAAATTGGGCTTTTGCAAGCAGGGAGCGAAGATACAGCTGTGAATTCTTCTTCCTTTCTGACACATTGCATGTTCTCTACAACTTTGTTCCTTACCTCTCTGTGTGTCTTATGACATCTCGGTACCTCTTATGATCAACTTGTGGAAATTTAAGTTGAAAAGCTTTAAGTCAGACAAAACCATCTAAAATACTTCTGTGTTGAGAGAAATATTTTCAGTCTGATCTTAAATTTGTACGTAGATTATACAGAGTAGTGTCGTGAGCTGAACTGTGTTGCCAAATCAGCATTAAATTTTCATGCTTTGTTGATGCTGTTTCTCTATAGAAAAATAGAGTAGCACTGCTATCGAGATATTTGGTGTGCCAGGTTCATGCAGAGATGATGAACATGGCAATACACTTGTTAACTAGTGCTTGCAGAAAATAACTTGTTCATGATTTTTGCTGTTGTCTAGTGCTTTTTGTTTTAGTGAACAACTTGTCCTTCCTTCAGTCAATGGTTCTTTCAAATTTGTAGATACTGTTTTCTGGAGTTGTTGTTTCCCATTCTGTTTGCGTGTTTATCTTTGTCTGCTAGCAGAAAAGAACTGGTGTTCTGATGGCTTCTCTTTTCTGTTTTGAAACATACTGAAGTTCTTGTTTATTGCACAAGCCTGTTTTATAATGACTCCCACTCTTTCAGAATTCTACTACATCCACAGTCCTTTCATTAGTCCTTTAGTCCATCGTGTCAGTGGTCAGTATGAGCAAGAGAAGGTCCATTCTCTCTTTCTCAAACAATTGTTCATCTATGACTCCTTCCTAGAAGGGAGGGAATGCTGTGGTAGGTGTGTTTCCAGAGTCTGAGGGTTTGGTTTTTGCTTTTTCAATATGGAATTGGCAGTAGAACTTGTTTACTATGGTTTCAGTTCAGGAAAAGTTGGGAGTATTGTCTCCTTCATCTCAAGTTTAAACCCCAGCTCTCCTTTTCAGGTATTTCAGAAGCCTCCCTTACAGTCTTTCAGAAGTTGACTAACTGAATTTCCTGCTAGTTTGTCCTCTTATGTATGTTTTGATTTGTCAAGGCACAGATCTGTCTCCAACATTTTTATTACCTGTTAATTGCCAAAGCATAGGCTGTAATGGTAGATAAATCTGTTTCATGGATGTGATGAAAATTTGCCTGAGGCTATCTAATAAATCTTTTGAGACAGAACTATAAATCAAATTCTGAAGTTTCCCATTGTGTACTTATTTTTTGTATCACTCTACTACAGTGTGTAAGTGCCTGTGTTATCCTGCTACAGAGTGTCAGAAAAGTTTTTTGGGGCTGAGATGGCAGTTGTAGACTGCATTTTTTTTCCTTATTTGTTGCATGAGGAAAAACAAACTCATATATAAACTGTGTTCAGTATTGATTTATGAGCACGTGTAACCATGTATTGTAGTGGGGAAACTGTATAGATTTGAAGAAGGTGCAATGCCCTTCTCTACTGAAGGGCAGTACAAAGCAGGTGAGAGTGATGTGTTTTGATGAGAGCATATGCACTTGGCTCTATATGCCTTCTGGGCAGTTGAGCCTCTGAGATTCTTGGTGACTTCTGTTGCAGCTCACAGTGCTGATCGGCTAACAAGGCTTCACTAGTATGGCTACAAAGCAAAGAGCATTTTCAGAGTTGTCTGCTAAAGCCGTGGTATTTTGATAAGTATTGGACAGGCAGTCTGTGCCAAAGGAAGCAGCAGCTCTTGAATTATGTCTGGTGTCCCAACACAGAAAATTAAAGACATAGCACTAAAGTAAACTCGTCCTCATTTTCTCTGATGTTCCAAAGTAGGAAGGTACATTATAGGAATGTAGGGGCTTTGGAGAAAATGACTACACTAAAAGAGTCATGTTGGATCCATGAGTACTGTCGATTCTGTGCTTTGGTGGAGCTTGAAGGTGGAAGGGTAGAGGAGGAGAATAAAAAGCTGCACTTATGTAAACAACAATACACACGTGCAAGGGGTTAGAAAAAATTTTGCACAGCAGTCTTGCGACGCTTTCTGATTTTCCAAATTTTAGATTAACAACCAGGTAGTACCTTCTTTAAGGTGGAGAAGGATCTATGTGTAAAATTCTTTTTACTTCTCATGATCTGAATGCGTGTTTTATGGAAATAAAACAGCCTTTGGTAAACCAGCTTGCCAGCTTGGTCCTACTTGAGAACATAACTTAATTACTGCCATACTGCATCTTCTGGAGACAGAGTTCACTTTATTTAATAATTGTTGCTGGACCTTTCTGATTAATTGCTTATTGAATCCAGGCATACTCCTGCCACGCAAAGGACTTGTAAGACAGTTCTGCGTTTTCGTTCTATTTCGTAGAGTAGAAGTGCTTCTTTTTTGTTGGCTTTGATCCTCCTATGTAATGATTTCATCTGATTCTCTTAACGTTTCTCATAACATATGAATTATTAGTTGTTTCCTATTCTCCTACTTGCCATGCACATTGTAAGAACCTGCATAATATTTTCCTCTTTCTTAGTTCTCCATGTCAGTGTTCCGGTCTTGTTTATGCTTCCATATCCCTGATCCTTCATTTGAATGTTTCTGAAAGATTTCCAGTGCTGCTGCATCTTTTTATAGGACAGTGTGTTTGTATATAGTATTAGAGATCTGTGAATGCCATAGATTTGTATACAACAGCATTGTGGCTTTTTACCTCTACAACAACTGCTTTGTTAACATACTTAAAATGTCCTCATTTATGCACGTATTTTGTTTTATTAAAATTCACCTCTTATTAAGTTTATCTCTTTTTTACTGACTATTCAGAGATCATCTTGGAAGGTTTTTTGCAGATTTTGTCGCATCAGTTTCATTCTTTTTATTTTTTTATCACATCTGGTGGGACTTCCTGATGGTTGCACTACAAGTAGTCGTTGCCTGCTGTGGAGACTGCTTATCTTTTATTTTCTCTATCTAGTTCATCTATAAAGATGCTTTTTCTTTATTCAAGGACAGTTTTCTTTCTTTAATAGCCTTTGCCTAAATCAGAAGCTACGTAGACAATCCCTGTTTGGTTTATCAGCCAGATCTCTCTTACCTCTTTTGTCATCAACGGTTAGAAGATCTCAGAAATACCTAATGGAGGTGATTCACACTCTTTACATCATATTTGTCCAGAGTTATTATTCAGTGATATAGTTTCATTGCTTGTCTTTGGTTGAAGTAGACTTGTTTGTTGTTTGGTCAGCAGGTAGCTTCCCAGTCCTGATTTCAAAGATCAGGATCCTGTTTGCAGCTTTGTCTTCCTCAGGGGCTGTTTGATCCATGCAGTAAGTTGCACACTGGAGCTGTTCCTTTGGCTACAAGGTGTTTATTTTGAATGTATTTTGCTCCTGTTGCCTACTTAAAAAATCTTGTTACATTTAAATTTGAGGTGACTTATACAAGGTAACAAATTCCTGTTCGCTAATCATTGATAACTGTGGATCATTTTTCTTTAGGTGGTAAAAACTGTTGGTCTTCGTGAAGTTTGGTTTTTTGGACTGCAGTACGTGGACAGCAAAGGCTACTCAACGTGGCTGAAGCTAAATAAAAAGGTAATAATTTCCTGGTACTTGAGCAAATATATAAATTTTATCTATTTTAAATATAATTTTATAAGACTTGTTGCTTTGACATTGTAGGTGAGATTTATCAAATTTAGTCAAGAAGTAGCTTCTTGTTTGCTTTAAATTGCAAAATACAGTGTTTAGAAGACTGTCTCACCCTGCTGTCCGTGCTGCTTTGGATGATGCACGGATACAAATGACTTCCATATTTGTCCCTGTATTCCTGTTCACTCTCAGTTTACCCCTGAGCTTCATGAATGACTTGTCATAGAAAGTCGTTAACATCTTTGTGGCCCTCCTCTGGGCCAGCTCCAATAGCTCTGTGTCCTTCTTGTGTTGGAGGCCCCAAAACAGTGCTCCAGGTGGGATCTCACAAGAGCAGAGCAGAGGGGCAGAATTACCTCCCGTGGCCTGCTGGTCACACTTCTCTTGATGCAGCCCAGGACACAGTTGGCCTTCTGGGCTGCAAGCTCATGTTGCTGGCTGAAGTTGAGTCCTTCAGCAACTGACATCCCCAAATCCTTTTCCTCGGGGCTGCTCTCAAGCCATTCTCTGCCCAACCTGTATCTATGCTTGGCATTACCCTGACCCAGGTGCAGGACCTTGCACTTGGCCTTGTTGAACTTCATGACAGATTCATGAGAGTGGTTGCAGCGTAAGTCATTACCATTTTTGATACTTTCTACTAGTCAAGCAAACAGAAGCATAATTTCCTGTGGGGCAGAGTTGTAAAAGGACTACTTGTGCACATGAAATTAAATATGAAATGAGGTGCACGTGGAATTGGGATGTATGAAATTTATTCTGAATTTACCTTTTAACAATCGCTGTATTATTTGATGTTAAAATGATCTTTTCTTGTCATTATGAGTGCTGAAAGCTGAGCTCCAATAAAATAGAAAAGTAACAGAAGATCTGTTTGTGTATAAATTGTAGACTAGACAGCTTAGACTAGACTTATAAGCTGATCACATCTGATCTCTTCAGGGAAATCACGATAAGGCTTGTCCGTAAGTTCTACAAAAATGTGATGGATGGAACCATGTTTTTTGCACAGAAACAAAGCACATATATTTAGCTCAACAGTACAAAGACTTCTTTTAAAAGAATAATTCAGCTTTACTCTTAAGTTAATATGCTGTAATTCTTGCTACGGAATCCTTATTAAACATATTTTGTTTCTTCCTACTAGTCATTGGTGTCAAGTTCATTGTATTTATTATAACATTTGGTGCTCTTCCTATATTTTCTTTCTTTGTTTACTTTTCTTCCTTAGGTAACACAGCAAGATGTAAGGAAAGAAAATCCTTTGCAATTTAAATTCAGGGCCAAGTTTTTTCCAGAGGATGTATCTGAAGAGTTAATCCAGGAAATAACACAAAGACTTTTCTTCCTGCAAGTGAAAGAAGCTATCTTAAATGATGAGATATATTGCCCACCAGAAACGGCTGTTCTTCTCGCTTCTTATGCTGTCCAGTCCAAGTATGGAGATTACAATAAGGAGATACATAAACTAGGCTACCTAGCCAATGACAGGCTTCTCCCTCAGCGGTGAGACAGACCATAAATACGTCTTTTTGCATTGTTTGCTCTATATAAACTTGATTGCAGCACACTTGTAGTGAAAATATGAAGTTAAAAATGCAATTAATGGTAGCTTTTTTAAAAGAGTGCATGTTCTGCTGGTAGAACTTACAAGGAAGTGATATCCCAGTTTAGACTAAATATCAAAGCATCACAGCTGTGGGTTTCTGAAGTCCTATTTCTTGCCCCATCCTCAACCAGCTGCCAGATTTAGCCAGTGGAATTTTCAGAGTACTGTGGGAATAAGTACTGATCTATCATTGCTGGAGGCTTGACTCTGCTGAATTAAAATCATGTTAAGTTACTCAGGTTTACCCTTCACTTCATGGCGTATTTATGCAAGAAGCTTTGGTAAATGATAGTAAATTCCTGAGAAATAGTTATAAAATACGTTTTCTGCTGTGGGTTTGACTTACAAATGCTGACCTGGACAGAAAATTTAGAAAATGAGTTCTTGTTATAATTGTTGTGTGAATGTTTTTGTATCAGTAACTCATGTAAGTGCCTAGGAAAGGTAAGCAACAGGATTATAGTTCTGGGTTTTCTTTCTTGCAGCTGAAACTGTTCTTGACGTGCATTGGCAGGAAGGGAAGCATTGCAACACAAATTTGCAAAGCTAGATACTTTTGTTAGTGTAAATGAATCCATGACTGTGTATTGTCAACAAATGTATACTCACTAAATCTGTAACTCTAGTGCATCTTCAAAGAGATGAGAACTGTGGAATAATTTCAGTTTCCTTTGAGATTCACATAATGTTTTTTTTTTAATTCAAAAACAAAAAGTAGAGATTAGCTCGTCAGCTAAGTGTGAGAATCTCCTAGCCAGTAAAAAGGCATTTCAAAATGTGATAAATGTTTAAATAAACATTTCTGTGAATGTTTTAGTTTTTTAAAAACCTTGGGGTAAGTGTTGGCTGCTTGCTTCCTTCTTATTACAATGGATTCCTAAGGAAGTATTCTTCTGGAGCAATGTAGAAGGCAAGGAGGCTAGGAATCAGCACAACTCATTACTGAATATAATAGTTCACAAATCTTTGTCTCTGCTGAGTTGATGACAGCCTTTGAAACACTGGAGTGCTTGTGTACAACACAGATTCCAATACTTAAGATGCTCCTTTTCAGTAGACATACATTCAGATGATTTCCCAGCACGTTTTCAATGAGTTGTCGGTTTGTGCTGAGTGGGTACATAGCTTTTGTATTCATTCTAGCACAATTACTCCTGTTTTGCCTCCAGTCACCAGATATTTGCTAGAAAACTTTCAAGTACTTAATAAAAATACTTCAAAACAATGTAATGTCAGAAATACTTGTTTCAGGAAGCAGGCTACCTTTTCAACTTATGGAAAAACATGAGAGGATTTGCAGTTCTGCTTAACCATAGAGTTACTTTCACTGGTCAGAATATTGTGGATTTCTTGGCTCAGAGTTATGAGTTGGGCAGCAGCAAGATAGATAGTAAGTCTGTGTGAAACTGCTGGCTGCGTTTCATCATAGCATGTGAGGGGAGAACCAGATGATGAGATGGCTGTGTACCTAGATGTGGGGTAGAGTAGCATCCTCTACAGACATCCTCTACAAAGATAAACACTGCATTAGTATCTTCTGCATTATGCTATTTCTTATGTAGTTCCCTAGAAACATAAGGAAAAGTAGTAAACTTATTGTCCTGATTAAATAGAAATAAAGGAAAGAAACTGTTCTGATTTCTTTTAGTAAGATTATCTTGCAATCCTCTTTTAGTTAATTGCCCTTTAAAGTAATTTCTCTAGGAATGCTTCAAAAGTTAGGTGCATGGAGTAAAAGCATAATTCCATCCATAATTGCAGCCTGCTGTAGGTAAACCTCAAATCAGCTTTCTTCACTATTCTGATTTTCCTTGACAGCAGAATGAAAGCTTGAATGCATCTGTAAATACATGAAGGTCAATTTGTGGCATTGTGTATGAGGTCTTAGTAAGTCTGTGTGTTTTGGGGAGTTCCAAATGTTACATTTTATGGCTTTACTGAAAGTTGCCATATGCCATGGTGTGACTTGAATTATGATAAGACTGTATGGAATATCACAAAAAAAGTGAATCCACACTATTTTCTAAATGTTTTTCTTTTTGAAATTCAGAACTTGTGTTTTGGGGTGAAAAGATGAGCAGTATATAGGAAGTAATGTTTAAATTTCTTCAAGAATATGTTGTGCCACAAGTTTTTAAAAAAAAAAAAAAGTTTGAGATGAAATGATAATCTGTAATTTAATAACAATTTCTATTCACAGTGTGTTAGAACAGCACAAACTGACAAAAGAGCAATGGGAAGAGAGAATACAGAACTGGCATGAAGAGCACAGGGGAATGTTAAGGTAATCACATACAAAATGTTCCAAGACCTATAAGGATATTTCTTATTATTAAGATGTGTTTTGGGTGATGGTGTTTTTGCTTGGAAACTTCTTCTGCTCTGGCTGGCATAAGCAGTTATCAAAAACTTCCGTGGAAGTTTGGATGAGAGTTGAATTTCCAGTTGGATTGTTGGCTGCCTATGTGATTTCTGGTAGGACTATCAACTGCCTTTGTAGTTGCATGCTTCTAAAATACATTTATTTCTTTTCTTCTCAGGCTGAAAACACAAAGTGCAGAGATCAAGCTGTATTTGAGTGTAGGATGTAAAGTGCTGCAAATACTTAAATCAATGTACATGTGAATTTCCAAGAGATGTTTGCTTCCTAACTAAATTTCTCACTAATAAGTTACTCTGTAGTTCCCCTATTCTTACATTTTTATTTCTGACTTGCCTGTATGATGCATTTATCTTTTTTCTTTCTGTTCTTTTTATCAGGGAAGATTCTATGATGGAATACCTTAAGATAGCACAAGATTTGGAAATGTATGGAGTCAACTATTTTGAAATAAAGAATAAAAAAGGAACTGAGTTGTGGTTAGGAGTTGATGCATTGGGTCTGAATATTTATGAACATGATGATAAGTAAGTGGCAAATACTCCTTTTTACAGTTTTGTCCTTGGAGAATCCTACCTGAGATTATACAAAAGCATATGTTTCAATAACATCTAGCAGAAAGGGGTATCAAAGATCTTCTAATCTATGTGGAAGGTAAAACATTCCAGTAGTTAACTTTATAAAAGAAATAGCAATTAGAAGAAGTGAATGGAGTTCTGTATAAACTTAAATTGATGTTGCTAAGTATGGATATTTGTAGCAAGACCATTTTGATATAGCTTTTTTTTCCTGTACTTTTCACTCTGTTAAAACTCTTTTAAGTCAGGGTGAAAAGGACGTTGAGAAGCTGAACATTGTGTTTGAGAAGTTTGCAAGAATTGCGTTTAAGAGTAGAGCAAGAAGAACTTTGGTATCTAAAAAGGAAACCTTTAGACATCTAGGAAAATAGATGGATCTTCTGTTGTGATAGAGATCAGATTCTGCCTTACTTAGATACAGATAGAGCTGAAATATACAGAACTTAGTCTTAATGCTGAAGAGCAGACTCGTTCTTTTGTTTCTTTTCAGACACTTCTGTTAATGGTATCTGGTCTTTGCAGTGCTTTCACAGTGATTTAAAGTAAAACGTGTCAAACACCAGATCAGAGCTGTCATCTGAACTGAAATGACGTGCTTGGATGTATATGCTCCTTAACAAAATTCTGTGAGCCTTAATTGCCATTAGATGGCAACATAACTCCTGCAAGATGATGAAAATATTCAGGAAATGAATTTAAGAACTATTTCTTTTCAGAGTTAAAAGTTTGCAGTTGGTGCAGAGCATTGTAACGGCTTCTCAACTTAATTCTACTTAAAATGCAAGTGGATGAAATCTAGTGTGAACTTTGGAAATTAATGAGATGTATCTTACAGCTGAATTAAACTGAAGTACAGCATTACTAGAGGCTGATCTAATTTCAGTCTTCGCAACGTTTAACTTTTCTAAAATTATATCCCCATTGAAATAGTTGTCCATTTCTCTGACGAGAAGATTATCGCTGGCTGATAAAGAATCTTGGTATTTGGCATGTATTCAGCTTGTATTTAATGGTAGTAGAATATGTCAAAACAGAAGTTTCTCAATTTCTTCTGTTGCAGTGCTATTAGAATATGAAACTGACTATTACAAACTAATCAAATGAATATGTGAAATTGTCAACTAAAATATGCTTAAACTGTTGTCTTGGTAGGTTTTATAAATGTAATTTAATTGTGGCAGTGAAAACAGGATGAAAATAAGGCTTATGTGTCAGTGGACATTAATGAAATGCCTATCTTTTTCTTCTTTTAATGAGAACTTTTTCTCTTTGAAGGCTGACACCCAAGATTGGTTTTCCTTGGAGTGAAATAAGAAACATCTCTTTCAATGACAAGAAGTTTGTTATAAAGCCAATTGACAAAAAGGCCCCTGTAAGTTGTCTGTAGAATAGTATGCCTTTTTATGTGAAGGGTTTCAAGCCTGAAGGAGCCTGCTTTGGTACTATGGCATAAGAAAATAATTTTATGCCTTTTTGTGTTGGTAGAGTATTCAGTAATCAAAAAGAAATTCAAGTTTTGAAATGCGGTACATTTATTTTCGCTCTCTTCCTTCTTGTTGACACTTAAGATTTCTTTCTATAAGCCAGCTAATGTTTTGTGATGAATTGAAAAGCTGCTCTGTAGCATGTTGAATTCCCTGCACTCCCACCTCTTCTTTTTATTTTGATTTTTTGCTTGGATTACAGTAGCACCTTCCATCAGACTCTATGAGACAAAACATGAAGTTTTTTGCATTGAAACACAGAAAATAGTGCTGCTTTTTAGAAATTAAAAAAAAAGACTAAAATAGCTAACCTGTACATAGAGGAGCACCAATAGGCTTTTGAATTTATCTTATAGGCTCCTAATGGTAACTGGATTTTGGAGGAAGAGTATAAAAACATTGGTAAACTTAAATTTAACAAATGCAGTAATACTTTGACTCTTGTTACAGCTGAGTCTTTCAACTGATGGATATGTGCATATTTTTCTAGGATTTCGTTTTTTATGCACCTCGTCTGAGAATTAACAAGCGTATTTTGGCACTGTGTATGGGAAATCATGAATTGTACATGAGGAGGCGGAAACCTGATACAATTGAAGTGCAACAGATGAAGGCCCAGGCTAGAGAGGAGAAACATCAGAAACAATTGGAAAGGTAATTAACAAACTTTCATGAAACAGAAGGAAAATTCTTCTATCCTTTTCAGAATACTAAGTCATAGAATATCAAACATCCTAGCATTCTGGAAAAGACATTTCTTTCTGTGAGGTGTAAGCAGGTTTGCGCACTGGCATGGCTCCCCTGTTCTAAAAGAAAGCCGTGTCCCTTTGGAGCTTTCAGCATAGTAATAGTAGCTCTACCGTTGTTTCTCATTAAGTTTTTTGTGAAACATTTAAAGTTTCTGTTGCTTGATTCTTAGGGACTTTTATACTCTACATGTGAACCGTGAAAGCAAGTTTAGCAAAGAATGTAACAACTTACCTTTTGTGTATTCAAAAAATACAGTGACTATTTCTACCCCAGATGGAACATGCAACTTGTGTGAAATGCAGCTATAATCTTGGCTTTACCTGGTTGGGCCATAACTAGGGCTGCTAATCGGTTCTGTTCATAATTCTTTACGTACTATATTTTGAAATGAAGAGACTTAATTATTATGTTTGAATATGAATTCAAAACATTGAAAATTAAATATTTCTTTATTATTTAAGTAAACTGAGAACAAATGCTTCCGGAATCCTCAGGGCAGAATTTAAGAAATGTACTTGATATTTAAAAAAAAAAAAAAAAGCCTTTTATTATTTTCAGGGCACAACTTGAAAATGAGAAGAAGAAGAGGGAGATTGCAGAAAAGGAAAAGGAAAGAATAGAGCGTGAAAAAGAAGAATTAATGGAACGCTTAAGACAAATTGAGGAACAAACAATGAAAGCTCAGAAAGGTGAGCTCTCACTGCTCCTGGATTTGTTCTGTCTGATAACACTGTGTAGTTCACTTGGGTAGGGCAGTTCCATGGTTTGTGTTTGTTTTTTTCTTTGTGGTGTTCTGCTTGCTTTATTTTTGAATTTATTTTAATAGCAAGGCAAGATAGTGGTGTTTATGCTTTAATTTCAGAAGAGCTATTCTTTTCAAAGTTGAAAGTTGAGGTAGGGGGTGTTTTCTTAATATAAAACCGATTCCTAATATAGCAAGAGTCTTAATCTTAATTTATAAAAGGAAATTAAACAGCATACAGTTTAACTCAGATTTAAGACATGCTTAAAGTGCTGAAAATCTGAGGCTGGGGGAGGTAGGGGGTCTACAATTATTCAGAGTAATTTCTACAGGATTTTGTTGAATTTAGCTTTTCATTTGGAAGTTCCTTATCCCTTTATTTTCCCAATCCCTTGTTGGTGCTGAGAACTTTAAAAATTCAAGTCTGAATGGACTTTTGTGAATAAAACGTGTGGTTGGTAAACAGTTTTTATGTTGAGCTATTCTGTGCAGTCACTATCTCTACTGCTTTCCCTCTCCTCTTATAGAATCATAGAATGGCCTGGGTTGAAAAGGACCACAATGTTGATGTAGTTTCAGCCCCCCTGCTATGTGCAGGTCCACCAGACCAGGCTGCCCAGAGCCACATCCAGCCTGGCCTTGAATGCCTCCAGGGCTGGGGCATCCACAACCTCTTGAGGCAACCTGTTCCAGTGTGTCACCACCCTCTGTGTGAAAAACTTCCTCCTGATATCTAACATAAACCTCCCCTGTCTCAGCTTAAAACCATTCCCCCTTGTCCAATTGCTATCTCTTTTTTTTTTTTTTTTTTTGCTTCAGATTTGCTTTGTATTCATAAAAGTTTCATTCTTCTGTTCATAACCGTTGGCTTCAAGCACGATAAAGGCAATCGCTGTCTGTAGCTATGCAAATATGCCTACACTTTCTCTAGCTCTGCCTCCATAGCACCCAGTATTTTGGTGCAAAACAGGCTGGATACATCCAGACAGACAACACAAAATCTGTGCCCTGGAATTGTTGAAGGGAGATGTTAAATTTAGAAGTGGAATGCATCTAGTAGGGCAAGAAAGTCAGAGATGTGTTTTCAGTTCTCGGCAGTGATTTGTTAGTAAGTTTCACAAGTCTTTGAAAGGTATGTAGTTTGACTAAACATTTTTCACCAGGCACTGAAAGGCACTTCTGTTGGTGTGAAGGGTACATATACCGGCTGTGCATTCCATCCCTTGCTTAAACTCCTCATGCCAAAGCTTCTCTGAGAAAAAGGGTTAAACTTTTTTTTTTGGTTGACTTTGTTTTAGATTTTTGGTGAAATAAGTTTTATGTTTGCTTTATTTAAAAAGTTTGGGTCTAAATTTCAAATAAACTAACAAAAAAGTGATCTTGGGCAAAACATTCATCAGGGAAAATGTCAACTGAAGTATTTTTCGTGGAAGTAGATGTTAAGGAAACTTAAAAATGAGCAGTATTTGCAAAGCCACTCTGACTTGGTGACCGTGTTCCAGTTGCTGCTTTTGCAAGAGCAGGACATAAATGTCAAAACCATGAAATTTTGGAGAACTTAAACAGGAATTGCATCGTAGCTTAGAGTTCTTGAGAGCTGTGTTTTCAAAGAAAAGTCAGAAGCATCTCTTGTCTCTAACTGTTCTGAGAATGTCATTCAGAGTGGAATACAGTATCATTTGGAATTATTTCATTAAGTTAAACCGTGCTCAATCTTGATTGTAATAAAGAAAAAATAAGACTCTTACTATGTTAAAGTTGTTAAGCGCTTTATTTGGAAATACCTTCGGTAATACGTTACTATGATAGAAATTGTTTGTTGTTCTTTTAATTTAACAACATACTCTGGAGAAGATTGTTCTAAAGGAAAGAATGTAAATATAAAGCTATCAAAAATAAGTAAAGGGGAAGGAATAATTTCTCAATAGTGGTAACATTTATAGGCAATATAGTCTATCCAGTGTAGTATGTCATACACGTTACTAGCCTGTTGAGCATTCTTTTTAGAGATGGACTCATGTTTATATAAATGGTGCCTTTGTTCTGTAGTTAACATGGTAGCTTAGTGTTCTCCATCTTCACTGGGAGGATTTATCTGTTCAAAGTGTTTTTAAACATTGGTGCATTTGGTTTAGTTTTATAGGTACTGCATTGTACAACTCACCATACCTGTAATGCAGTGCCCCTGATTCGGGCCTTCAGATTTTATTATTAAAAAAATAATTCCCTGTTCAATTCTTCCCTTGAAATTACAGTACTGACAGATTGTTTTCTCTTAACTCCCTTACGTCAGAGTTCTGCCCTTTAGCTTTCAGTATTTTCCTAACCAGGCAGCTAGACAACTGTTATCCCTTCCTTGGTTTTGATTTTTCCTTGTTGCACTTCTTGGAAGTCTGTTCTCTGATCTCTCAAATGGATCTCAGTCATTTTGCTGGAAGTGCAGGTCTAGAATGTCAACTGCATTTAAGATAATCTTGTAAAGCGTTTCAATGGAGTAGAAGTCTTTGGCTTTTTTGTGGTAACAGGATGATTTAATATATGTAAAAACTCATCTGTAGTGATTGGTGTGTTTAGATATATCTATCTATTTATTTTTATCAGGAAGCTGATAACTTTCTGCAACTCTGAGCTATGAGGTGAAATACACCCAAAGTGTGTATGAAAGACATGGAGTGCATCTTCAGGGGATGTGCTGGCAGTTCTTAGCTTAAGTCAGGCTCACTTGAGGCAGTCTTGTAAAGCTTTGTGGTAGCTGTTATCTGTGTTACATACGAGTAAGAATGAAATAAAGATGTGTTGCCTGCAAACTGTCCCTTCGGCAGAGCTAGAGGAACAGACCAGAAGAGCTCTAGAACTGGATCAGGAGCGAAAACGTGCAAAAGAGGAAGCAGAGCGCCTGGAAAAGGAGCGTCGAGCAGCTGAAGAAGCTAAAGCTGCTCTAGCCAAACAGGCAGCTGATCAAATGAAGAACCAGGAGCAGCTAGTAAGAACCTTTAATCTTGCATTGAAGCAAATGGAAAAACATAATTGAAATTTGTGTTGGAATTTTGGTTACGTCTGTTTTGTAAAATGAAGAAGTATGTGAAGTACCCCATGCTTTGTTACAGACTGTTGTGAGACTTCAGAAAAACAAAACAAAAAAAACCCAAACCTCTTAGGTTTTACTCTGCTTAGAGCATTACCTTCTGTGCTAGATGACTCCTTATTGAAGAAGTATTGTGGTAAATGAGAAGGGAATGAAAATTTTATAGGAAAATATTTCTCAACTGTAGAACAACTTTTGTTAGTCTTTAAACTCAGCACACAATGCTTGAGGCGAGATTTATCTTAACAGTACTGAGATTATCATCTAAAGTCATCAGCTTTTTGTTCAAACTGTTAGAGCTGTGAAACAGTGCCAAATGGTAATTTGTAACTGCAAGTCTTTATTTCCCAGCAAGCTTGGAAGTGAGGAAGATAGATTATTCTGCATCCCAGACAGTCTCCTATCAGACAAAAATACTGACTCTCTCTGTCTGTCATACATGTTTAAAATTTCTATTTTTAATAAGCAGAGCAGTGATGAATGATAAATGACTCTCTTCAAACGTTCTGCTCTCTTGCACTGCAGAGCTGAAGTGGTATTGAACTAAAACTTCTACCCTGTTTGTTTTTGTTTTAGGCAGCAGAACTTGCTGAATTCACTGCCAAGATTGCACTTTTGGAGGAGGCCAAGAAAAAAAAAGAGGAGGAAGCCTCAGAATGGCAGCACAAAGTAATGAGCTCATGTTGTGGGAAGTCAGACCTTAAGAGAAACTAAGGGGGATAACTGCAGAAATACCAGTGAAATTCCATGGGATTGGGTCTCATTTTCCCCTCAGGCCTTAGAGAAGCTTTTTTTTTTTTTAATTTGAAGCCATTTTGTACTTATATTTAATTCACAGATGAACAGGAAAGGGGGGATTCTTATCACAAATATATGATCAGAGATTTAAAATGGCTTTCTTTTGTGGGGTGATGGATTGAAGCTTTGTGCTGGAAAAGAAACACATTAAAAGGGAGGTGTAAATAAAATAATAATAAAAAATCATGACTGGTGGTGAAAAGATGGATCAGAATTGGAACAAAGGCACATAAAACGTCACTAGGTTATAAAGCAAAATTCTCAGCTCTTCTGTGGCCACACTTGGGGCACTGTGCTTAGTTCTGGGCTCCCCAGTAGAGGAGAAACTTGGACGTACTTGAGGCAGACCAGAAAAGGGCTACCAAGCTGATGAAAGAACTGAGGCATCTCTCCTGGGAGGAGAATTTCTCAATTATTTCTTGTGAATTTTTAACTAGTTTAAATCAACTTTAAAAATACTGTCTTGTTTACTGTATTTAGGCTTTTGCAGCCCAGGAGGACTTAGAAAAGACCAAAGAAGAACTGAAATCTGTGATGTCTGCTCCTCCTCCGCCTCCTCCCCCACCAGTTATTCCTCCAACAGAGAACGAACACGATGAACATGATGAAAACAATGCTGAAGCCAGTGCAGAACTGTCTTCTGATGGTGTCATGAATCACAGGAGTGAGGAGGAACGGGTAACAGAAACACAGAAAAATGAACGTGTTAAGAAACAGCTCCAGGTAACGAAGACATATAGTTCTATCAACATAATTCAGGCTTTGGGTTTTTGTTCTTTATTTTTAAAAGGTCTCATTGAAGTTTGGTGTGCCAAGGAAGTACCCTTCTTACCAGTTACTGGGTTTTATTACTAATTTAACAACCAGTATCGTTCATAGTGCTACAGAGCAGAATAAACGGAAAGGCCAGCTGCAGGATTATGCTTTGTAGCTTAGAAGTATTAGGATGTTGTCACACTGGACAGTGAAGATTACAAGTAATTGTATAATGGCTGGGATACTGAACGTTGAAACTTAACGCTTTCCTTTTGAGCTCTGAAATCTATTGATTAGTACGAACAGATGCTTGCTTAATAGTATTTGGGTTTATTTGCTGCTGCTCACAGACATCATGAAAGTAGAGGCTGAAATATTCCCCTTGAGGATGAATCTTATTTCCCTGAAAGAGCATTTCCTCTTAGATCAATCTTATCTTTCAAAGTATAATAATCTAATGTTAGTGGTGACAATTTGCCATGTTATGAAATATCTGTTTGGAAAGTTGCTTCTTTTTCTGGCAGCAATATTTTAATAGCATGATTCCATAATGCATCTTTTCTACTTGCCCAGTCACTGGCAAAATCAGGGAGATGAGTGTGCTGTCTTCAGTCAAGCAGAAATAGAAATAACGTAATCTTCTTGTTTTATCTTGCTGGTCCCTCTGTTCTTGGATGTTAGGTTATGAGGTGGTTTTTGTTTGTTTGATGCTCACATATCTATAAGGAAGGAATCTTGTGCTGTCATCTTCTTCGTTCTACAGTCTTTTTGATAGACCTTACAGCTTTAGTTACTGAAGAATACAGACAGTGTTTCATTGGTTGACATTCTGGAATCCCTGTCCAAGCAGTAGGATAGGTATTAACAGAAATTCCAGAGTCATGAAAAGATTAGCTAAAGCACTTAAACTCAAATATTTTATTCAACAGGCTTTAAGTTCTGAGTTGGCCCAAGCCAGAGATGAAACCAAGAAAACACAAAATGATGTCCTTCATGCTGAGAATGTTAAAGCAGGCCGTGATAAGTACAAGACTCTTCGACAAATCCGACAAGGCAATACAAAGCAGCGTATTGATGAGTTTGAAGCAATGTGAGAGCTGTTATTTTGCATATATGTTCCTCGTAAAGCTGAACCACCAACAGAGAAAAAAGCAGGCCTTTGCAGATTTGATGGATTGCACCCGCTTTGCCAAAGCACTTAATACCAGTTTGACTACAGTGGTTAAAGACAAATTTAGGGGAAGCTATTCAACAGTAAGGCAGTCTGCCATCCCTAGCTTTGCAGGGGGAGGGTGTGGAGAATAATAGCATTTTTTTTCCCCATCATGTCTTCAGTTTTGTTGTTTTGTAGTTTTTTTTCTTTGAAATCTGATGTGAAGTGTACGATGATTGACAAATGTACATACTGCTTAAACATTAAAGAATAAAGGAGCTGAACCAAAACTGGATAGGTACTATTTCAGGATGATGAAGTTTGACATTAAATTTTTCAATATAGGTACACCATGAAGAGTTTGGTATTGCTGACTTTCAGTTTCTTTTTTTGCCTCCCAAATTCGTAGGTGTTTCATGTCCTGTCATCATTGATGGTTTTCTTTGCCTACCTGTTCACAAAGGTCTGGATGGCAGGTGGTAGTTCCAGATGTTTGTCTAAATGGAACACTACCTGTAGGCAGCACGTGGCTGCTGATAGGCTGGAATATGTATTGCTTTTCCCTAGGTGATTATTTTAGATACCCAAAGTGTTTAAATGCAACAAAATGCAAAAACAACAACAACAACAAAAGCTTTGTATGCTATTTGCTTGTAATTATTTTATTTGCAGTAGGGAGACCCTGGACCTTTCTGGCAAGGGAGCATATGAAAACATCAGTCCCAGGGAGGGGACAGTATCCTACCTCACTACTACATACATGATGACTGGTCCTTCAAACACCATGAAAAAGCTCTGTCACTATACAGTAATATCATAAATTCTAGGAGCCCTTGTTCCTAGGATTTTCTTTGACATTAAGATGGAATTATAGTGCTAAATGCTGTTTAACTGCCTTTTGTTGAGCTTAAATTGTAAAAGCATCTTGTATTTTTTTTAAAGCTGTAACCTGTCACTGGTATACTATCTTCTGGGAGGGGTGTAGAAAGTGCATATGAATTAATTCGGTGTTGGATCTCAAAATACAAAATGAAAGTTCCCAGAATTGGAGTTAAAAGTATTTATAGCTTCAGTTTTGAGTGAAGCTAGTATTGTTACTGTCATATCTGATGTCAGATCATTAAGTCCTTTCCTTCTTGAAAAGGAGACTTGCTCCTTTTTTCCTTTTTTTTTTTTATTTTATTTGAGAAATCCTAGGAAATGAACTTCAGAAATATCTTCACAGTTAATGTGCAGATGTTCCTTCTGTTAGAGTACCTTAGTAAATACCTACAATGGAAGAACCCTGCTTTCTCTGAGGATGGTTCAGCTCTTTTCTGTTTGATATTATGCACTCATAAATTTACACTTATCTATTAAAATTTGCCATTTTATTAAACATTTTTTTCATGCACAATAGGTTTAATTTTCTTATGAACAGTCCAACTAAGTTTTTTTTTATTTTGCAGAGTTAAAGGTTGGCTGTGTGGGGTGACATCACGAAATTAGAATAAAAATACATTAATATATTTTTGGTTTGTGGGGCTAAACATATCTCGTTAACCTTAGGACTGATGTGCAAATGGTGTACACGTGCTTCAGAATGCTGCTTGGTGGAAGCTGGTGTTTCTACTTGCAGTGCATTGTAAGTGTAGTTGCTGTTTCACGGGCTTCATCCACGAAACGTGAGCAGTTTCCTGAAGTGTATGGATAGTTTGCCATAGCAGGTGAAATACTGTGCTTCCACTGAGTCCTTGTTTTTCCCTGGGAAGTGTGCACTGACATTGATGCATCAGTTTCAGCATTGGGGAAAAATAACAGGAACGTTTGCTGTTCATAAACCTACGGTATATAGAGTAGGGCTAAATGGATTAGATCCATTTATAAAGCTGTGTGATTTTTTTTTTTTTCTAAAAACAACCAGGAACAACCATTTGTAATACAGATTTTCACAGTGAACAAAGTGGTAATAGCTGCTGTCAGCAGCGGCTGGGAGCGCTGACTGGTGCAGGAATACTAAGAGTACATTGAATGATTACTTGGTGAAATAATTTTCCACGTGCTTTTTCCTTTAGCATCCTGTTTTGTGTTGTACAATTAAGCTACAATTACATCTACTATTTTGGATAACATTCATTGGTTAACAATAAAGAGATACAGTAAATTTCTCTGAGGTCCGCTGTTGTTATTTAATGCACTTTTTTTCCCCCAAACAGCTTTGCTGAATGTATTAAGCTTTTCCAGAGCAGTGTAGAAGTGTTGGTAATCAGTCTTTTGTTTCACAAGTCAAATTGAAATGTAAAATAAAATTTCTTAAATTGTATCCTTAGGGAATGATATTCCACTTATGAAATCAGCACATACAGTTGGGAGGATGCACTGGTGGCTGTTGAGTCAGAACAAGATTTGAATTATCGGAGCAAATGGGTTCTGTTGAAGAGTAATTTGGCCACATAAGAGCCAAATGAGTAATGTGAGAACTTTCAATCACTGCCTACACATTGTTTAGCCCCAGGATAAATTAAGTTTAATTATAGGTCACTGTCTTGTCTTAAACATGAAGAAACTTTTTTTTTATGACTCTGCATATCATAGTAGGCGATGCTGTTGAATAAACACAGGGCCTGCATTGTCTGTAATGGCAGACTTGTGCTTTGTCATCCTTCTGTTGCCCTAATAGAAGGGCAGAAACAGTTCTGTACAAAGTATGCAAAATACTCTGCTAAGCAGATGTCACCTAAATTAGACCTCCTTTCAGATGACGTTTTATTCCATCTTGCAGTTGCCCTTGCACTCAAATGCAAGCACAACCCTTTTTATTACTCTATGTATTAGAACTGTTGTGATAAATTAAAGCACTTGATACATTTAATTGGTATTAGTTTTATACTTCCTTCTTGGAGCCCCTTTTGCTGACGCCTTAGATTCAAGTTCCTCATCTGTTAGCTTCTGCGTGGGAATGTAACTTAAGGATGTTGTCCTTGGAAGGGGAGGTGTGTGCTCTGAGAGGGTGTCTTAAAGGTAAAAGGTATGCTCTTGAGGTGGAGAGAAAACAACATAGAACAGTGCTACTGTTTACAAGCCATGCTAATACAATCTTTTGCTTTTGAAAGTGAGCTTCCATACAAGCATGATTTTCTGTGTGGAAAATACAGAAAACCTTCAGTTCTCATTAGACACTAAATTTGTTTCAAGAACTGGAGGGTTTAATGGAGATGAGAGCGACCTGTGGAATAAGCTGGTTGATGCTAGCATTCATAAGTGCTTTCTAGGTAGGAATACCAACGCAAGAAAATACAATATCTTCCTTTTGAAAGAATCTGATACAGTGTTGACTTTATTCATAGAAATTGTCCAGTAGTGTAATGTATTTAGATAAAATTTTTCAGGAAAATGTGGTCAGCGTTAATAGATTAATATACAGACAGGCCTTTTTAACTCTTCAGAGCATATCTGCTAGCTGTGTTAGGGGTGCAGAGGATCTGCCTCCCACCTGCTGTGCTGTGCCAGTCTGGGCGAGGAGGTGGTTCTGGCTGCCCGCCCTGCTGGGTGCCTGCTGGGCAGCGTCTGCTCTGCCCAAGGGGCTCCACGGCAGCTCCCCTGCCCATCACTTGGTTGGGTCTGGGGAGCCAGTCAGCAGCAAGGAGCATCTCAGGGCTGGAGGGGACAATGTCGTAGTGAAGGGTGGATGTGACCGAGAAAAGGATGGCTAATAAAAAAGAAATAGCACGTGTTGAATTAGGATTGTTAACCTGAAGGCTTGTTCATTTGTGTCCGGGACTCCTCAGTGTATTCTTGCAGCATCTGTATATTCACTGTGTGAGAGTTATTTAGCGAATTCAGCAACTGATTTGTTAGGGTTTGCATTTTCCATCTCATAGAGCTGAGCTCAGATCCGCAAGCGTAGGCCAGCTGACTGAGTTTTTTTTTCATTTGTGGAGTCTATCGCTTTTGTTCAGTTTACTGTCTGTAGGTTCTACGTTCTTTTGAAGTGAGATTAGAGAAACTTTGAGTCGTTTTGCTTTTTTTTTTCCTTCCCCGGGAGTGCCAACGTTATCAAATATAGAAGCTTCATGTAACATAAGTAGACTCTCAAAAACAAAGTCCCCCAAAGCAATGACATATCCTTCCTTCAAAGCTCCAAAGCACCACGTTTCTTGTCAGTAAGAGGTCAGTGTGCTTGCAGCAGTGCCTGCAGTATTCCAGATGTTCAGGAGGAGGTAGCTTATGGCTACATGGCTCATAGCAAAGGGAGAGTTAGCGAAGGAATGGAATGTCTGGAACCTCTGGGATTCCATTAGGTGCTTCTGTTGGCTTTTGTAGACAACGCGTCAGTTTCTGTTCGTAGCAGTAGGCGTTAGGCGGCAGAAGAAACAAGGAGAGGTGGAAATGCACATCAAAAGAGATGGCCTGATTGATGCAAAGGTTCCTAGTGCATGTGGGCGTAACAGTTAAAGTTCCATGTGCTCTGTGAGAAGTGGATCAGGTGAAAAGGCATCAAGTTCAGAGGTGGGACAACTACGTGGCTCTTGTTTGTTTAAAACTATCCTGTTTACACCAGAGGGCTTGCTATTATCTGAATAATTTCTGAAGGCTTATAGGAAGCCTGCTGCCCAGCACTGAGAGATCTCGGAGTTCTTTAAAACCTTGTGTACCCAGCCTGACCACTGTATAGCTGGTTACATTTCATCAGAAGACATGCTCTGCAGTCTATAATTTTACCTTCTGCAAAGAGCACTTCTGATGTCACAGGATGTGCTGTGTACGTGCGCTGTTCTCGCTGCCCCATTGCTTGTCCCAGCAGTGTGAATCCCACGTGTCCCCATGTGAAGCAGTGATCTCATGACAGGCTCTGAGACTGCATATGAGATCCCACAGAGTTCTCCTTATCAGGTCTGCAGCTCCCTGTGGCCACAGCTTTTGTACTTCTTAATCACCCCCATTTCTTCACTAAATTTGATACAAGATTTAACATCTTACTATATAACATCAATAGTTTTCTGCTAAACTGAGCTTTCAATAGAAGGCTGATTTCTGTCAAATGTTTCCTTAAAGTATGTTATCTTGATGAGTTGAAATAGTCTAGGTTTACTTTTATCTAAGCAACACTTCTAATTAATTAATCTCTATGAATATGGTAATTGCAGTCGTATTGCCAGAACAAGGTTCATTTGCATCAGGGCTGAAGCTGAAAGCTTTTCTGCCAAGTGCACTTCAATCTTCGACGCAGTAACTAATATGGTCAGGTTGCGGTTGGAATTGATGATCTTTAAGGTCTTTTCCAACCTGAGCAATTCTATGATTCTAAGTCTAGAATGTGCAGGAAAAAACGCCCAGAGATCGCGGACTGGTCTGTCCTGTCTTCCTCTTCGTTACTGGGAATGAATCAATTTGTATTTGAATGGATTCATGTTCTATGGATTTGGGATGGAAAAGCAAGGTTCACACATCAGAAAAGTTCTGAAACAAACGTTTATGCTGTTAATCTGCACCTCTACTTTGCTTCCTGTAATTGATAGTTCAGTTTAATTCATGTTTTAACTTCCTGAATCTCTTCTCTCGTGAGCAATGCTCCCAAGTGCCACGTAAACTTCCCTGCATCATTTGAAAACACAACTCTTTCTTCTTTTGCCTTTGGGATCTTTTCTACAAAGCATGGTAACTCATAGTTCTTAAATTCAGAACTAGTGCTGCTGCTTCTTGGAATAATCTCTGAGTTAATTTTGGCTACATGTTCTTGTACCAGGCATGCATGGTGAATTGATATATGCTACCTTATACAGAAATAAACATGTTGACTTTATAACAATTCCTAGTAGCATTCTGGAGAGCAAAAAATGTCAGAAAAACAAGCGTATTAATGCTTTCAGAAAATCAGAGAAGATACGAGTCACTGTTTCTACCCATGAGGCTCAATTGTGAGTCTAAATAGGTTGCTCAAGGAGGTTGTGGATGCCCCACTCCTGGAGGTATTCAAGGCAAGCTGGATGTGGTTCTGGGCAACCTGTTCTGGTGGTTGTCAACCCTGCACATAGCAGGGGGGTTGAAACTCAATGATAATTGTGGTCCTTTTCAACCAGGCCGTTCTATGATTCTGTGAGCACTTGGGAGAGGAAACTTCGTTCTATTGTGTAGCTCATCGGTGAGGCTGGGCTGTGCAAGGGAAAGGACTGGAATAGAACCACGGAGTATCCTGTGTTGGAAGGGACCTATAGAGGTCATTGTGTCCAATCCCTTGACTCCACATAGCAGCACTCAAAAATCAGACTGTATGTCTGAAAGTACTGTACAAATACTCCCTGAGCTCCAGCAGTTCAGGACCATGCCCCCTGCCCTGGTGGGCTGCCTGTCCCACTGCCTCTGGGGCAGACTTTTTCCCTGATATCCAGCCTGGGTGGGATGGGCATGAGTGCTTAAACAGCAGGGCAGCCAGGCACGGTTATGTGGTGCTGCAGTTTTGCTCTTCAACCGAGCAGTTGTGGATGTAAAGAACCTACAAGGAGGAAACATGAACTCAGAAAGCTTTTCCTGCAGATTCTTGTTTGAAAGAGTCATGGCTGTGCTTTTGCCTGCCTTCAAACCTCTGCTGCAGGTCACCCTGATGGAAGCTGGCACTGATACCTTTGAGAAGTCACCCAATGGCTCTTCAGCCCATGCTTTTAGAATGTAATGGCAGGTGTGCAGGGTTAAAAAATCTCTTACCTGACCATTCACCTTTAATAGTGGACTATGAAAAGGCATTCCTTTCTAAGAGTGACTTCTATATGATGCAGCTGACTTCATTTACATTTCTTCTAGTTTCTGAACTGGTTCCTGCTTCCCACCTTGTCTTACTCTCAGAGAAGAGAAAACCACACGTTTCTTTCTACAGTCAAGTTTCCTGTCAGTAATTCTGCTGTGCCCTGTTTCATTGACTGAAGGGTGAAATGGCTGTGTTCTTCCCCAGCGTGGTACAAAGCTGTGCTGTGCCTGGGATGCTGCCCCTCGCTTTGCTATCAACTAATGGATGGAACTATTTTTGGTAGGAACAGTACTGTAGGGAATAGTACATGCACCTAACTGAACTTGGTAATTTATGTATTTGTATGTGTTTATATGTACATATAAAAAGATGAAACTGAAGATTTCTAATAGGCATCGGGCCTTCTCATGGCTGTACTGTGATGAAGTATGCAAGTTCTGTATTTTTTGTATGAATTTTTATCTTGAGTAGGTTTAAAAATGAAGCTTTTCAAAGCTAACAGTGTTTAAAAACACAGCTTAAAGTATTACAGTGTGCAGAGGGAGTAGGGTTCAGTTTTGCCCTTGATATAAAACTGAGGTTTTACCTCCCTGTTTGTTTTCATCCTCCTGCAAAGCCATTCACCACAGAGCTCACACAGCAAGCAGCATCTGTGTGTTGTGCAGAGGGCTGGCTGAAGTAGTCGTGGCTGTGATTGAATGTTCTGCAGACACATGCTCTGCACTGGGTGTTTATGCACAGCACACCCTGTTTCAGCCACCCATGGAAGCAGTTCTAACACGGACCTACCGTCGTCACAGCAGTGATGTGCTGCCTGTGTTAATGAATTAACGTTGTGGAACCGCCCCTGGATGGGTGTTAGAGTAATGGGAATGTTTGGTATTAAGGCTCTACTGCTACATATAAAAAACCGACTCTGAAATGTGATTGTTGAACAAAGTTGGACCTGGTTTTCGTGCTGAAATTCGGTGAAGTCGGTTCTCCATGTTCCTGCAGGGGACTTGGCTACAGGCACAACACCTTTCCTCAGTCTTTCTTTGCTGACGCTCACTGATTCTCCTCACATCTTTGAAACAAAATCCGTTCAGACACGGAATGTGGGAATGTGCTAATTCAGAGCAGTTACAGGGAGTGAACAGGGCTCTGTTGATGTTGCTACGTAATTCTATTTCTTGCTTTTGCTTCTATCTTTGCTAAATCTGCTTGATTTCTCTGTGTCTTTCTGTACAGGTTACAAAAGTACGATCTCTTGCAGCCCTTAGGATAGGAACAAGGTAGAGATCAACAGAAGACCTGGGGTCAGCCAAGGCCTGCTGTTGCGCCTCTAAATCTGGACAGTTTTCAGCACTTTACCTTAGGTGCTGCCTGGTCCACAAGGACTTTTCGGGACGGACCGGGAAGCACTGTTCCAACATCTCGTTAATGTTTGATTCTCTCATGCTCTCTAGAAATCTTTCCTTTGTTGTCTTTTCCTGGGAGAAAATGAGTTCTTAGAAGTACTGAAGTTGTTTTCCCCCGTAAAACAGGAGCTAATACTGATGTATTAATCTTTAACATGTGATGGAACGTGTTAGAGTGAGCGGTGATGTGACCCTGCCGAGTGTTGGGGAACTTGAAGGCTTTGACCACTGTGTGGGAAGCCTGACCATATCCAGCCTGGGTAGAGCGAAATGAGGGTAGATACTTTCCAAGTTTTATTGGTTTTCTACACCATTTCTAATAGCCTTGATGATGCAGGAATACTGTCAGGTATTTTTTAATGTAAAACTACCGATTTGCTATGTCTGTACATACATTTCCAGTGTAAGAACCTGTTGCTATCTGCCTTTTGTATGCTATTAGAACGTGCATACTGTGTATACGTAACTGCAATGAATTGTGCACCCTGCACAAAAGCCTGAATAAATGGGTTTTAATGTTAATCTGAAGAATCACTATTCATTTGATAATCGGTCTTGCTAATGGTCAGATGGCACCGATTTCATTTCTCAGAGAACTTTTGTTTGTGGTACCCACCTGTAACCAAGTTATTGTCTATGAATGCTGTGATCAGGTATTGCAAAGAATAAATCATTCCTGAAGGAGAAGATGGGAACTGGTAAATAAGGGACTTGAGTGGATGGATATCTGAATTATTGGGAATGCCAAACCCTGAAAACTTCTGTGTTGGTCACATTGCTGTCACGCATGCTGGCTACTCAGACTGAGATTTGTGTGGATAGATCATCACAGCTCTTAAATGTGAGCCCGAAGATGCCATATGCATGTGTCTGAAATCCTTGGCCAAAGCTGCTGAAAGAGGGAGATGCTGTGGTGGTCCCCGAGGCTGCTGCTGAGCCTAGGTGCTGCCTTGGTGCCTGGGCTGTGCCTGCTGTAGTGCTGCAGGGAGCTCTGCTGTCTGTGCATTTTGCCACTCACCAGACTTGGGAGTGCCTCTGCAGTGACTGCACCTGGAAGCAGCCTTCTCAGAGAGCTTTTTTACTTCGTTTCTAACCGTGAGAGGTAATGAGGCACTTTCATGCAAATACATCTGCAAAATGCTTTGAGGGCTTTATTTACTGCTGTGTTGCCTTTGCTCATCTCTGCTGTCCACGGTGTTTTATTGGTTTTGTTGACAGCGTTCAGGTTCACTAGTGAATGTTCTACCATGCTGCAGAGAAGGAATTGCTCAAGGCAGTGTGTTTTAGCAGCTTGAATTTGGGGGGGAGGGGAAAGTGATTTTGTCATCATATCTTTGGGCTGCATGCTTACGGGGTAAAAACAGTGCCTCTGGTGAAGACCATGGGAGGTTGACCATAGGGATGAGCAGGGAAGATTTCACCTTGGATAGGGCTTTGTTACTGCTGGATAGCAGGCAGGAGGTTACCATCAATACAGGTCTGCTAATATGTCTGTGTAGTGGAGCTGTGTGCTGCCTGCTGGGTGTTGTACAATGAGGGAGGGAAGGTGGGAGGTGCAGACCCACAGGCAGCCATCGTGGAGGAGCTTGGCCTGCTCCCCAGGGCGGAAGCAGCGTGGCCTTTAGCTCAGAGCAGCGCTTCCCTTCCTCGTGTTCTCTCAGCAGTGCCCAGGTTTCAGAGCTCAGCTCCTCACTGCTTGGATCAGGCAGGGTAATAACATAACTTTACGTAAACACACGTGTTACTTGGCTTCTCTGTGTGTATGACTACATGTCTGCTGCTGCTTTGCTTTCCCTCATTCACATGCACTGGCAGGTCCCAGGTGCTGTTATCCCACTGACTGGTTCTCAGTGGCAGAAGGATGGGATGGGAAAGTTATGTTTCAATAAAATCCCAATGAAGGCTTCTAGTAGGGTAATGATTCTGCTTGCCTGCATGTTGTGCCATGCTTACCCTTTCCATTTTTATCATGCTGATGTTTTTCTTTCCCTGGAGCAATTCCAAAAAGGCTCCAAGCACTGTGTCCTGTGTCTCCCAGCTTTGGGTGCTGACTAACTTCAGGTTGGGTGTGAGGGGAAATTTCTTCTCAAGAAGAGTGGTGAGGCAGTGGCAAAGGCTGCCCAGGGAGATGGAGGTGAGTCATTGTCCCTGGAGGAGTTCAAGAATTGTAAAGATGTGACACTGAGGGACGTGGTCAGTGGGCATGGTGGGGATGGGTTGGGGTTGGACCGGCTGTTCTTTGTGGTCTTTTCCAACCTGAATGATTCTGAGATTCTATTCTAACTAACTAACCCACCTCACGGTGGGAGGACTCTGGTGGAGGGCTGAGTAGAGGCCTGGCCCCAGCGGGCAGTAGTCACTCTGCAAAACGGGGCAAGCCCAGGGCAAAAGGGAAAAAAGATTGCTTCTGAAATGAGCAAAATAGAACCTAAATCCAGGTGTGTATTTAAGAAATATGAATTGAATCCCACGGCCTTTGTGTGGCACAGGAAGGCTGAGTGCCCCACACAGCCCTGGCCCCAGCCCAGCACAGCTCTGCCTGCTGGGCATATCAGGTCACCAGAAGGCAGCAGCAGCCCCAGGTCAGCCCCGCAATCGGGGGATCTCTGTAATGTGAGCCTGGTCCACGTAAAAACCTGCTGCTAAAGCTGATCACCATCTCCTTGTCTCCTGCTCCTGTTGCCCACGCTTCACTGGTTCATGTAAATTAATAGTGGCGTTTAATTTCCTTTGTACCCACCTGCTGCTCTTGGCACACTCATCTGTGAGGGGAGGGGAAGAAGGGCTGATGGCGGCACCGCCTGGCTCTGGCAGCCCTCACCCCTGGGGCAGCAACTCCCACGTGGAGGTGGCTATGGGCCCGGGGCTGCCATAGGGATGGGGGTGATCCATCACTTGTTGCAGTTGTAGCCATTTCTGTCCTGTGGTGCTTCCCTATGCTTGGGCGCGGCCTTACAGGAGCACCTGTGTGGTACTACAAGAGCTAGAGGGATGTTGCAGGCTGTCTGCTTTTGGGCCTTCAGCTCCAGCATAACACCTCTGTGGCCATTGAGAGCTGCTGGGATCCCTGACAGGCTCTTTTTAAAGACGTCACAGGATATGTTTTTAGCTTGATAACGCGTTCTTTGCGGTAGGCTTCCCAAGCTTACCTTGAAGGATGCAAACAGGCAAATCCCTGTGGGAGTGAGCCCCTGCCATCCTGCCTGACCCATCTGCTGGGCTCTGACATTCCAGGTTCACTCCAACATCTCCCATTGCCCAAAGGAGGCAAACCCACACTGCGTACTCAGCCAGGGTGCAGCAATGCAAATGGCTGTGCAGAGTGCTTGCATCAAGTGAATCGTCAATGGGCACAACTGCTTAAGAGCGCTAGCTTGGTTTTCAGGCCAACCACCCACCCCATTTGTGCCACTCTCAGCCTCACTCCTGGCTGCAGGGCTGACAGGGCACCCAAACCCAGCAGGTCAACCCCAGCCCAGCAGTGCAATTCTGCACAACTTTCCACAGCATCATGTGTGCTCAACAGTCTGCTTCCACAGCTTCTGTGGTACCTTTGCATTCATCAAATAACTTTGCAAAATTCTGAGATAAACTGCTGGAGTGATGCACTTAAAGATAAGTAGATGCGTAGCAATAGTTGAAGGCAGAGCAGCTCTGCTGGTGCGTAGTCTTGATCCAGATTCTGCTACCAATGACTGCCACAGAGCCCTAGCCCTCTCACCAAGAGAAAGGACTGGAAAGAGCCCACTAAATATGATTTACTGCCTTAAAAATGAACTTATGCTCTGTAATCACTGCATGTGTTTGAACCTCTCAGTTGTGGCACTGTTGGTTGAATTGACTCAACGGGAGCCATTGTGCAGTGCAGGTCAGGACACAGAGCTGCTATATGCTCTGCTGCCATCGATGCTGCTCTCAAAATTTGTATGTATGAAACAAAACAGCCCATCAGTGAGGAAAACAAATCTTTATTTTTTCTCTCTCTCTAAAAGCAGAATCCAGATACATGTTTTTGGAATGGTTTAGATGGTGGCTTTAAGATGCGAGTAGTCACATCACAGAAATGACATAGAACAACCAATGAAGGAACGAAGAGCATTTGACAATTGCTTTACCAATTAGTCCCGACACGACTCTTAACTAATGGCTTTGCCAGAACTGCCTTTAGAATTGTAGAAAACTTCACCTACTCAATACGAGCACAGAGATAATGAGGGAAAAGAAACTACTGAATGCAATTATTGCTGCCGTAGCTGTGTTTCTGTTTCCTTGCACGATGTTCCATAATGTGCTGGCACAACATTTCTTAAATACCAGAATAATTAAGAGTGTCGTTCACATAAATAAAAAGCAACCAACCAGCCAACCTAACCTTTTAAATCAGATTTCAGTGAAGAATAACAAAATAATTCATCCTACAAAAACAGAGGTTTGCCTTTAGAAGGCGTAGACTGTTACACCAGTGAAACAGTAAGGATGAATGTGCTGAGATGCCAATGAACAGATTTGGTTTCTGCATGCTTCCAGCTCCTCATGTGGCTATTAGATCTGAGAGGGGAAGAGAACTATTGCTGTTATTTCCCCTTTAGAGGTGCAAGGACAGAGTAACAATCAGTTCAAGCATAAGTTACGCCAAACCTTTAAGACCTGGAAATGGAAGGTGGAAAATGATTTACAGCATGCTCCTAACAACTCAGTGTATTCAACAATGCCTTTATAGACAGCTCCCTCACTGCCTTGTAACAAAGCAAACCCCAACACACAGACACCAGTATGATCCACACATGTAGAGACACTGCACGTGGGATCAGGCTACGAGATACCAGCTCCTGACGAAGCCTTAAGATACCTGTGACCATGGGCAATGCGCTATGGAACGTCCACACATAAAATCTGAATGTACCTCCCATTCCCCACCATGAGGCTAGCTGGAACAACCGCCTCACACAGATGCTTTTAACGCTGGTTACATGGTTAGTCTAAACAGTGTGCACATATATACTAAAATTCAGAGAAAATTCTCAAATCGTACCCCTTGATAATTTACAGAGTGTATAAAATGCATGACTTGATGCTTATAAAACCTCAACCCTTTTATAAAAACAAACAAATAAAAAACAACATAACAAGACCACAGGATTTTTTAAAGCTTAAAGCTTTAATCTGTTGTTATCTTCATTTCAGCAGCTTAAGCTCCTACACTAAATGATACACTCCTCCGTGGCCTTATAAAGCAAGGAATAAATTAGCAAGAGTCACACTGTAAATCAAAATAAATAATTTCTACATTACTTTTTATTAAAAAAACGGTCTCTTTAATTGCACAGTATTTTAAATTTTCAGTAGCAATGCAAAGTCAGTTGGGTATTTTCTAAATGCTCCAGACAGCAGGAAAGCATCGTACCACGCTGCAGCCAGCAGCACCAGCCTGGCCCCGACCCACACCCATCGCCTTGCCGTGGTGTCCGGGCCATGTGAGGTACTCTGTGTGCACAGACAGGTTTGGTACTCTGGGAGAAGCGCTCCCCATTTGCTGCCACTTTCCCAGAAGAAGATAGGACAATTCAACAAGAGTCCAAAGGCTGTGGGTGTCACCAGGCTGGCTCTCCTTTCTGGGGTGTTGCATGCACGCAGCACGCTTCTGGCTCTCCCCACAGCAGTTTTGCAGCGGAGGACCGAGTTATAGTTCAGACATAGCAGGGAAAACAGGGCTCCTGCAGGGACATGGTCTTACCTCCAGCGCATTAGCAGTAGTTGGCAAGCAAGGGTAAGGTATTGAAAAAAGAAATATTTAAAGGTGTTTGTAAAAAGACATCATAGCAATTAATACCGCCACATCCCGGGCACCCCGAGCTCAAAGTCAGGTGCCCACAGGATGCATTTAAGAACTCTAAATACTGACAACACCCCTTGTATAAAGAACAGCGATGCAGACACCTGACGTCGATGTGCACCCAAACACGGTGCATCTGCACACTGTTACAAGGGAGCTCTGGTGGCTCAGCTCCCGCTTGCACACACAGCTTCTGCGAAGCAGCCCAACGGCTCTCGACGCCGAACGAAGGGAAGTGGTGGGACAGGGCTAAACTGAAGGTTCTCCTCTGTAACTGCAGTGCTTGCAGTGAAGACAATATTGACGAGATACCCCTTACCATTTAAGTCCAGCAATTTGCATCAGTGCAATTCCGTTGCCAGAAGTACCACCTGCCCAGTACCACTTCTCCCCACATACTGCTGGTACTGCCCCCTATACAGATCGGTCTCCCCCTCTTCCTCCAAGACTCACAACTACAACAAAGGAAGAACCAAGCCCTACCGTTTGTCCACCATTCATTTTGTTTACCCAACGTAAGAGTGTCTAAAGGGAACCAACACATCATTGCACAACATCAACAATCACCACATAACTCCTGTTCTTACACTTTCAAAGTGTTTTTAGTGCTTCGGCACCAAGCACAGAACGTACAATGGGAATTTTCTACCAACCACCACACTCGCAGGGGTTCAGTGCTGCATTAACATCTGTGGAGGCATCGAGATCTGGGCACCACAACGTGTCTCCAGTTGGCTTCAGCAGTACGATGTGAAGCCTGGAAGCCAGAAAGCCCCGGGCACACAGCACAGAGTGTTCTGATGTTCATGGGATAGGGAAGATGAAACGCCTCTACTACAAACACACGTTCCTGTTCGTGTTCAAGGAATTCAGCTTTTGGCAGAAGCGAATCCCTACATAATAAATAAACGTAGAAACTCATTAAAAACACAGGTATAATAGCTGCATTGTTAAAACAGCTGCATCTACACTATGGTGTAGTACTGAAGTGTAATTCCATTCAAAAAAATCTTAGGTGCACAACCCAGATGAGACCCACCGACCTCTCCAAACCTCTCCAAACCTCAGCATCAGCACTACGTCAGCCCCTACGCTCCAGCAATGCCTGCAGACAGCCACCAACCAAAGCGAGGGGAAGGCTACAGCCACACAGACGGCTCCTGCGCCGTCCCACGGACAGGCAAATGCAGATCCCACAGCAAATCAGCAGTAAGAGCCGTCTGGAGCACTACTTCCTGAAATAGTTTGCTGAACACGGTTCAGATTATTGGATATGTCTATAAGCACAATGCTCTTTAGAAGCATTTACTGTATACCCAAATCCTACTCGCTGCAACACACGGTGTCGCACGAGTAGTGAAAATGTCTTCGTATTCAAAGGTGCTTGGACATTATTTTCAGGCAGCATTTTACCTTTATTTTAGTGAGTTCGCATTATGAATATTTTAGGAGGAAGAAGATGCCAATAGTTTCTTTATTTTCTTTCTTTTTTTTTTTTAAATATGTGAAATTGAGACAGACACCTGAACAAATAACTATTTTTACTCGCCTAAATCTATTCTACGTCTGAAATCTCTAGTTTTTCAATAAGAGATAAAATGTTGCCCAAAAGCCTGTAGTCATACGTTTGTGTTTCTACTAAATCTACAAATCAAAATAGTTCTCAGTTAAAAAGATACAATTTGTATCAACAGTAAAAGGTACTTTCTGGTTCTTCAGGGCCTTTACATTCCAGCAAGTGTACTAAAATGATCAGCAGTAATAGTGTAAACTAGTGGTTTGTTAACACTGAAAAAATGTTACAATGGATGGAAACCTAAAACTGTAGGCAACTGACTATGTCATGTAAGTACAACCGACATCAATTGCAAAATCTATTTCTATTTTATATATATAGATGTGTATATATATATAAAAGCTTAGAGGTGCTAGTAAAACCCATGACTTAAAACCAGAAATATCCCTTACTAGTACTAGAGCAGACTCACTCGGTCTGCTGCTAAGACTACACTACCTGTGGCAAGAATTGGCCCCCGCGGCGCAGCAGGCCAGGAACTAACGCCAGGAACACACACAGCCCCTTCTCTCCCAACCCTCCCTCCCATCTGCAACAGAAAGACAAAAAGTTTAACTTATTCTTTTGAGCTACAATATCGTCACCATAGTGCAGTTAATAAATGTTGCATATCCTCAACACACAAACCCTTTGCAGGCCAGCCTTGATAAATAACAAGTAAAATCAAACAGTGTCTTAAATACAAAACTTGCATTGAGATAATTAAATTCATTTAAAAACAGGTAAATATTTTATGAAAAGCGTATTTTATCCGGTACACTTGTGCAGCAATACAAAGAAAAACACATGAAACATCTAAACAGAACCCTAGGAAGTCAGGCCCCTTTCTACTGACCAGGAACAGCACGTGGGGATGGAAGCAAGGCGGCCTGTTTCTTGGAGGTACCGAGTGTTGGCAGTTTCTGCTGGGCTCAAAGGAGGCTGCAAATTCTCAGCACCTTTGAAAACCAAGCAATAAGGCTTTCACCTTAGCCATAAATTAGTAAAAAAAAAAAAGAAGGAAAAAAAAAACCTATTTTTCCTCTGATTGCATTTGATCTTACCAATCAACTGCATCAACAGAACATGTAACTATTTAAACAAAATAAAGGAAGCAATGAAAAGTGCCATGCTATAAATTACTAATATAAGGTTACCCATCTCACCATTTGTGGTAACTCAATTATCTGTTTAAAAAATAAAGTCAGTGCTGTAGTAAATCTTTGTCTCCTATAAATAGGTTATAGCACACACACAAAAAAGCCCACAAACAAATAAACAAACAAACACGGTGTTGTAAAAAGTTCAAAAACTTGGCTTGAAAATTGTCTGCTGGAAGTAGCAAAATCCTCTCTCTGCAGGTTGTTTTAACACCATGCAGGACGAACATCCAGCAAGTTAAAAAACAAATCCCAAAATCGCAACAACATGTAACAAGGATAGAAAGTGCTGCATATAAACCCCTGATGCACCAAAGATTATAACCAGAGACCACAGATTTTTGTATATATATATCTCTATATATTAATTTAAACTGGAGCTTTCTCCAGACATGAAAATAGCCTTTAAAAAATTTTCAAACTAGAACACAAAACGTATCAGGTACTCCGATGCATGGGGCTATACATACAGACTCCGTATTACAGTATTTCACATAAATGGATTACTATATAACCTCCTTGCTGAGAAGGAGATCCCAAATGCTATTGTAGCAAACCTCCCTCAGCGTTAGAGCTGAGCTGAAAACTACTGGACACCACAAAGATGCATCATCTCAATAACCTAGCTGAGATTTCTCCACTAAGATGGCTGCGGCGAGCTGCTGAGCGTCTGTCACGTGAGGGTTCTTTTTCATGACAATCCTCACAAGATCAGGGGGGAAGATGTTGCACAGGTTGATGTACACCTTCTCCCTGGTGTCTTGGTGCCTCGGGGGGTCTTGAGGGATTCCACAGTACGGTACACGCCATGTCTGGTCCTGCTGCTCCGGTAAGCTTTGGAAAGCAAACTGCTCGTAACACGGCTGTGTGGGGTTACTGGGCAGAGAGTAGGTCTGACGGTAGCCGTACGCATCCATCCCGTAGCCCTGCCTGTCCCAGCTTCCAAGCCCATCTTGGCCAGCAAAAGGCTTTCTGTGTCTCAACGGAGAATTATCGTACAAACGTGAGTCTGAAATGCTATCTATCCTCGTGGACACAAGGGCTCTCCCCATGTGCATGGTCTTTGAGTGCGACGAACTCTGAGACGCAGAGTAGTCATTTGGACAACTAGAACGAGCACCGATGCTTGGATGCTGGAAATGCACAGCCATATACGGAATTGGAGGTTTGTGGTGATGCTTTGGTTCTTCGTGACTATAACTTTGCACTCGTGTTAGAGGCTCGTGGTAGCTCTGTAGGAATGGCTGAGAGTTAAGGCGGCCATGCGGGTGCATATGTTGGCACTTCAAGTTCTCCTCCAGCTGTGGGTCAGGTGAGCTCATGTACGAGCGATCGCTGTAACCCACATAGGAATCACTGCTGCCACAACTAACGCTCCCTTCACTACTGCAGTCAGAAGCTACAGAGCTAATCCTGTAATCTGTGTCCAAGGAGAAGCGCCTTTCAGGACTGCGTGGACCAGATATACTCAGACTTGGATATGCATTCAGCATAGAGTAATACCCTACATCTACCGGAGACTCGCATTTTGGATACTGGTCGTAAGGCATTGGTGTTCCGTGATTTTTGGTTGCCATCATCACTGTAGGATACTGTCCCTGTGGTCTTTGATCCTGAGGTGGAAAATGAACTCCAGATGGAAGGCCGTTGGTTAAAGGTGCAGTACTTTGGGGTTTTGCAGCAGAGGAACTTGGTATACTAACTAACGAAGGTACAGACCTGGTTTCTAATTTGTTTTTGGTGGGAAGCTTTTCCTCCAAGTCTTGATAGACTTGAGTTCTTATACTAGGATCCGACTGTCTCTTCGGAGTGGCACGCTTAAGCTCAGAAGTGCCATCATTCTTAGTGCTACAGGGAACACTATTGCTTTTTACCAGTCCTCCTTCACTTGTAGTTTTGGCAGCTGTACTTCTAGACATGGCACGAAGTTCATCAGCTACAGATCGCTGAGGCTGATTTCCCCTTTCTGGATGATAGTATTTGCATTTGTGTCCATAGGTACATTTCTTCCCTGTCAAGACAAATATAATGAGATTTAAAAAAATATCAGCAAGAAAAAAACAAGAAACAAAAAGTCTGAATCATGAAACAACGGAAATGCTTCTCATTTAAAGTTTTACTCACAACTTGAAAGACTGATCAGAGGGCACCTTCCCTAAGAAGACGTGTTGAGAGAGTTGGAGCCATTCAGCCTGGAGAAGACTCCAGTGAATATTATAGCAGCCATCCAGTACCTAAAGGGGCCTACAAGAAGTCTGGGGAAGGACTTTTTACAAGGACATGCAGTGACAGGACAAGGGATAACAGCTTTAAATTGAAAGAGGGTAGATTTTGGTTAGATGTTAGGAAGACATGCTTCACTGTGCCAGCAGTGAGGCACTGGAGCAGGCTGCCCAGGGAAGCTATGTATGGTCTATCCCTGGTGTTCAAGGCCAGGCTGGACAGGGCTTTCAGTAACGTATAGTGGGAAGTGTCCCCACTTATAGCAGGGGGTTGGAACCAGATGATCTTTAAGGTCCCTTCCAACCCAAATCATTCTCTGGTTCTATGATTCTATGAAGATCTTGCAAATGGTTTTGTGTGATGCAGGGTGAGATTTAAGATCTCCTTTCTTGTACTATGGGTAAAAGAGGCAGTGGTAGTGCTCTGCAGCAACTGCTTCAGAACACAGACCAACACTACCAGACACATTTTGAGCTGAACACGTCACCAGTGTATATGCAGGCACTTGGTGTACTGTGCTAAGAAGATATACAAGTGGGAAACTTAATGTGAATGTTATGGAGCCATAAAAGCAGTAGACGTTCAGCTCAGTTAAGATGGCCAGCAGCTGAACTTGAGGAACCTCAATCCATTATCTGGCCAAAAGTCCATTACAAAATAGCTTTCCAGAGCCTGAAGAATCCAGGTGTTGTTTTAGATCTCTCTCTACCAAAGACTGATGAATAGCTCCTTTAGTTCAACTGGTAGATAGAAATGCTCTTTAACCAGCACATTAAAAAAATCCCTTCAGCCTGCAATAACTCCAGTGCTCATCATTTCAAACATTCTCAGGATAAGACAATAATGTAAAAACCTCCATCTAAAAGTTTTAATTCTGGCAGCATTAAAATAAAGCAGGGGCTGAGTCACCAGTTCCAGCAGTACAGAAAGCTGATGAGTAGAAAATCAAATTACCATACGGACACGGCTGCTTCTTATGTTCTGGCACAATAGGCTTCTTCCTAAGAAAATTATCCAGACTTGGGCCATGGCGGCCAAGAGGATCATCAGGAGGCATAAATCTATAAAGCAACAAAAAGAAGTATTACAGAAGCAAATGCCTTTTCACATTCCTCCTGCAATAAACAAGAACCTCCTGATGCTATAGCCTGCCATGCTAACATCTTTATGTTTGGGTACTCTGAGAGCTGTTTTCTTGCAGCTTTTGATGTCACTGTACCACAGCTGCACAAGATCGACTTTCTGCTGCAGCACTGCCTATCCCACAACAAAAAGCCACCAACAGTAACTGTAAGTGGGTCCATCCCAAACTGGGCTGCTCTATGACTTCATGGTTTTGGAGCCATAGGTTCTCAAAACTGCTGGCTCAGTACATCAGAAGAATTTAAGTATGACACATTAGCACACATAAAATACAGCATACACTTTGGTATACACTAGAAGAGGCAAACAATTTTACAGTGAAAATATAAAAACATTGCTACAAAAAAGCAAAGAAGCAGAGTTCAAGTACTTTTACTCACAATACCAAAAACATGACTAACTATTCCTTTTGTTTTCTTACATGTACTTAATGATTTTGGTGGAAGATAACAAATTCATACAAATCTTCAAACTGTTATTTTAGAGGCACATACAAGGATAAAATGACTTACTTGTCATTAACAAACGAATACATTAGCAAGCGTTCATCTATGAACTTCTTCCACTCAGGCTTTTCATTTGCTAGATCCCTGTAGTTATCATTAGACACAATGATGCCATCTGACTCAAAGGCCAACTTCACTATAAATCGGTCATCGTAGCACACCACCCTTCTCCCTTGCACTCGGCGGGACGGTGTGAATACAAGAATCTTCTCTTTCTCTAATTTACGCAAGATTTCCTGATCTACAAAGAAAAAGAATCAAAAGTTGAAGAAGAAATAAAATGAAAATGTATTTGTCTTATCTCCAAAGACGTTAGATTTTAGGAAGCATTTATAACCATGTCTTAAAAGGTTATATTCCAGCAGAAGGAGTCTGATGTGTGATACTCGAAGTTACAGTCAGCAGCCAACTGACAATACTCAAAAGAATACAAACACAACACCCACAACAAATCGAAACACGGAGTGACTACTAACAGTACCCACAAGGATTAGAAAACCTGCATTCTTTATAAACACTCAGGCTTTACCTAAACTTAAAACATCTCCTAAGAAGGCTTAAGATGTCATTTTGTGCTAAGCACTGGGGCATCCCCACCTTGGGTCACTTGTACTGGCTACCAGTCTCCTCACAGCAGACAAGCTATGGAAGAAAAATGCTATGAAAGAAAAATAAACAGAAAGCTAGGCAACTCCTAAAACTGCAGAAGACACACACTCTTTATGAGTCATGGCTCTTAACAATGATTTAGATCTCAAATAACAATTGTGCAGTGAAAGAAACCTGACAGGGAAAATGTTCCATACTGAAAAAAAAGTCTCCAACAGGAAGAAATACAGCATTAATATTACAAATAAGCAATATATATTTCAGGCCAACATTATCTGCTCACTAGAAAAGCCACAAGATTAAAATGATGTCCAGTCTTTCTGCAGTCGTTTTTCCCCCATGCAGCAAATGATATGTAAGAGTCTAAAGGATGGCAATTTTTTCCCCATTAAGAAAGAACAAAATATCTGTCACGTCTAGATAAATGGCAGGTAGTAATAAGAAAAATGCAGCTGTTGTTTAGACCAAGAAGCTCCTCACAAATATGGGCAGCGTAAAGCCATTCCCACATCAGTCATTTCAGACTTTGACAAAATTCCAGGTGGTCACATGTTTCAGTATCTCTGGAAATGGAGTGTCAGCACAGTGTGCTTCTGCAGGCTGGCAGCAAGCAGGCACCCTGCATCCTGCTAAGAAAGCTGAAGAACTCCTGCTTCGCAGCAGAGACGAAGGAAAATACATGATTCTGTGATTCTTCTTTGATTTGCCTCCCATTTACCAGCTCCCTGACGACACACAGCAAATTCATTTTCCATTGGTAGAAAAATAGTCGACCCTAAGAATTTCTGCTTTCTCAAAACTCCTTTTTGGGATTCTAGTCCTAGCCACAGCTCTAGCAAATGCTACATTTCAACTCTAAGTATTATATATATATATAAGTATATATAAGTATATAAGTATATATGTAAGTATATAATTACATAAGTATATATATAAAAATATCCTTATTACTTAGCCAATGCTCTTCTCATACCTCAAACACTAATATAGTGAAATGACCTGACCAAGACCAGCTCAAGCCTTGAGACAGGTTAATCCATCTTCTTTCTCAGGTTATGGCTTTCTTTATTGCCTTTGCAATAGGCTATATCAAATGTTTACCAAAGTATATGTTCTCTTTCAAGGGAAAGACCCCACACTACCTGTGATGAGGGCTAACAATACCTTTCCAAATCCATTTTTCGCCTGAACAAGGTATGTTCTAGTAACAAGCAAGCAAATGAAATGAAGCACTGGAAAAGTCTTTCTAGATATTCAGAAATGCACGTGGAAATCAAAACGTGGATTCCATATTCTTTAAGTAGCCATCACTACTATTCTCATAAGCTTCCCTTCCTTTAAAGGTAGCTTTAAAGGCATGCTTAAAAAGTTAAAAAATAATAATAATAAAAAAAAAAATTCTGATTCTCCTCTGTTTCAACTTCACAGCAGCAGGAAGACAACCCCCCAGTCTTCATAGGGAATCAAGAAGCTGGATAAAGAAACAACTGCATCTACATCAAACTGTTTGGAGGGTAAACACATTCAAAGTGAAAAAAATAAATAAATCAGCAGGCTTCTCACTCGTTAACAGTAATGTTCCAAATGGGAACTGTTCCACTCTGCCGGGATCATTCGCTTTGCTCCCAGTGCAGGGCAGTGACTCACTGCAGGTGACTGCAGACAGGGCAGGCTGGCAGACTCTGCTCACCACAAGAAAGATCATTCCGTGAATCACAGCCTTCAAACCTCTTTGCTGCCAAGGCTACACGGGCGTAACAGATTTAAAAATGGCAATTACGTCCCTGAAGACATCAGGAGCAGCATTAAAGAAAAATTTAGAAGGCGAACAGAGAAAGAAGATGTGGAGAGGGCACTACTTTGCCCTTTTCTTTCCTGAAGACTGCAATGAAGTTGGTGCACCAAAGATACCTTTTATTGCAGTCTTACATTTCTAACAATTTGCCCAGTAGCACTCACATTGAACAAAGCATCCCATAAGCCAGTGAAGGCAGAGCAGAGCTTACCCGTGATAAGGGCATCAGGTCTTGACTGTTCTTTCCTCCACGCTGGCACGAACACGGTAACATCTTTGTGGCCTCTTTCCAAAAACCAATCTACTGCCAATTTGATTCCTCGACAGGAAAAGACTTCTTTGTTCCCATGGCTGAAACACACATTAAATTTCCTTATTATATGACTTTGCTTTTCTCTGAGTGCACACGGAACACAGTGAAGCACACATCTCCCACCCAATGTCACATTATCCACGTGCTCCGGAGTTTCTTAAGGCAAGCAGGGGTCAGTCTGAGCTCTGATCAAATACTGCCATCAATTGTATGGCATGGGAGAAGGATAGTGAATCTGCAGAGTACTGTCTGCATCTCTTTGCAGACTGGCGAATAAGGAAAAACATAAGCAGAGTGTTAAAAATCCTCACAGCCCAACCAAAAATCTGGCATATAACAGCCATCATGGAGACTTGATATGGGACAGCTGAAATGCCGACATGGAAAAGTGCAAATTTCTTAGGAAATGCTGGCAACAAATAGTGAGCCCTGAGGGCATGGTGGCAGAGCCCAGCAGGAGCTTCCCTTAAGCTCAGACAGAGGAGAAGGATTCCAAAACCAGGCACTCTACAGCACAGCTCAGGCAAACTGGAGACACTAAAAGAACAGTCAACAAAAGAAAACTAAGAATTTGCTTAGTACTGCACTTAGGAAGGTGAAATTAATTGTGTATTAAAAAACCATGGAGGCGAGCAAGTTCAGCAGAATATGATCAGACACAAGCAAAACAAAAGAAGTGCAGCCGTTGTGCAATAACTGTCTGAGGTAAAGTGAGAGATGTAATTATTTCATTTTCTAAAGGTAGGTGACGCCTCGTCTGACTTCCACATCCAATTTCAGGCACTGCAGAACATGAAACACACAGGAAAACTGGAAAAAATCCAAAGGAAAGCAAAATGAGACCTATGGGGAAACGCTGGAAAAAGTGCATTCAGTTAATCTAGGATAAACAAGCCTATGGAGGAACAAAACTGTCTTCAGCACATCGCATGTAATTAAAACAGAGCACATCTATCAGCCATTGGGCCCTCATGGTCCTGGGGAGGCTGCAGAGGTGGCTTTTGAGAGGACGGGCTGGGGCTGCCCCATGCTGCACACAGCTGGTTCCAGCCTTTTTTGCCTGCAATTCTACTTGGTAAGCAATTTCCCTGCCCTTATTTTGAGTTTTCTTGCTCTTGTTCCTCCTGTTTTTCCCCAGTCCCGCTGTGGGGTGGTGGTGAGCAAACAGCTGGGTGGGTGCTTGGCTCCCGGCCCCGGTCAGCCCACAGCAGTCCCACTGAGCAGTGATGGCAAAGTCAGCACAAAATGCATGAGAAACAGTTGAGCAATATGCTAGAAAAGGCTTTCTAACTGACTAATGGGACAATCTGCCTAGAAATTATTTGGAATCTCCTCAGTGGACATTTCTAAGTACAAGTCAGATGGCTCTGGTCCAGGTTCTGTCCCCATGCACACGAGGAGATCAGCAATTTCCACGAGGTCCCTCCCGAGCCCATAGCTCTGCACAGCAGAAGGGATACACAGGATGACAGCAAGCTGCTAATAGCAGAAGGGACACACAGGGTGACAGCAAGCCACTAGCTTTTGCCTCACTGACTTGCCATGTTCTGTATGAACACCTCCTCATCTGGCTTTTGAAAGGTAAGAGAATTCAACCACCAAGGAGTGATTTGTGAAAGGAACAATATGAATAGTGCTAGTCACCTAAAAGATCTTCCAGTAGCAAAGTTTGTAGGGAAATACAAACCCTAGAAAATTTAAAAACTTCTGCTTCTGTTTGTTTGGCAGAACCATTCTGGAGTACCTGCTGCTCCACCTCCCTAACATGCTGCACTGCCACATGTTTCTTGACAGTCTGAGGGAGCCTGAATAATGCTGCAATGGATGAGACAGCCCTGTAGTAGTGAGAAAAAAATAGAAGCTGTTTAGATCTTAAATGCCTGCAGAGGGTGAGCATGCATCTCTGGAGGCACACAAGGCCAGGTTGGATGGGGCCCTGGGCAACTTGATCTGGTGGGTGGCAGTCCTGCCCACAGCTGGAGGTTAGAAGTGGGTGAGCTTTAAGGACTGTCCAACCCAAGCCATGCTGTGATTCTGCTGTTCTTATGAGTCTACGAATTGAAAGACAAGGAGTTGTGGCTGACACATCTCACAAAGCACTGTCCTCAGCAGAGGCTGTGTTGGATGTCACAGACTCTGCACAAAATACCAAAAAAGAAAAAAAAAAAAAAAAAAAAAGAAGAAAAAAAAAAAAGAGAAAAACAAAACCGAAAGACCGCTACCACAATGTGGATTTAACCAAGTAATTGCATTATTTCCTTTTCCAGCAGTTCCACGACAGGACCTGGAAACGTGAGCTCTGTACTAAGACACTGCAGCTGCAGCAGACTGTAAGTCTGTGGGTTTTAGCTGGCACAGGGACAGTTACTTCTGCGGGGTGACGTGAAGTTTCCCCTCTGCATGCCACAGCTCCCTGGTGTAAGGCCTCCCCTGCAGAGCTGATACAAGAAGTTACTGCTCACACTATCAGCAGGCCATGTGCAACTGTACACACATTGCAATCCATTTTAAAACAGTTGGGAAGGGTTTGTTCCAGCTTCTAAATTCCAGTGAAATCATTGTACTGTTATTACTCTAAACAATTTCTCTGGTTTCCAATGAATAAAACCACGCTTCACTCCTTACAGAGAACAAGTGTTTTGTAAGAGTGTGTTTTAGTAACAGTATGAACAGTACATTTTTTCCCATAAATGTGAGAAATCATTTCTGGAATGAGATGCTGGCCTGAAAGAGATGAGAATTCTTTCTTGTTGCTTTCCATCCAGTTGGAATTCAAGCCACACTGCTCAAGGCACAGCAAGGGAAAGGCAGCTCAGCCTAACACAAAACATGAAAATCTTGCCACTCAGAACATCAATCTGGAATATACTTAAACTCTCATGAAGTATATTACAATGCAGACAAACTTTCAGGCACTGCTGAGTGGGATTTAAAGTTCACATAAATCTTCAGATTATTTCTGCCACTTTTCTGATCCGTGCCCATTCTAACATCGGAACTGATACAAAGTCCAATTTAAATTATTAGTGAGAAACTCTGAAAAACATCTGGTTAAAATTTGTTCTTTTATTTTGTGGTGATGCAAATTCAATGCTCTTCTTCTCTGATCTTTGTGCTTCATCAGCTTTATGATACATCATATGATGAAAGGACTGAAATCACGCTTCTTCCCCTGCCTTTCTTCCTTCTGGTCAGTTGTAAAGAACAGGAGAAATATTTGTACTTCATTTTTTTTCAATCTCTTCCCAAATATTACAAGCATATAGAGGCTCAGGGCAGTAAGGATGACAGTGGTAGCGAATCAGTGTGTTCTGCTTTGGTTCTGCATGCTGACTGACTGCATGTAAACCACTGCTTCAAGTTTAAGGAACATAAAGATATTTCTTAAGCATCTATTACTATTTCATACCCTTCATGGATGATTTTTTTGTTATATTTGGTCTCCTGATAGATGTAGCTTCACTTTTAAAAGGATAAAAAGTAGCAGTACAACCCTGAATGCTTCCTGAACAAAACCAGTCAAGCATTTTCTAGGCTAGTAGTTAGTAGAACAATGGTAAGATATCTGATGAAATCATTTTTATCTTCCCCATTTCCTTATTTGTCCCCACATTTGATTTTCAAGTGGTTAAATCGTTGAAAAGAGAGAAGTATGCTCCTAAAACACTGACTGCTAACAACAGTTGCAAGACTTCTCGTGTGTCCTCATGCAATATTCAAACCAAAATTTGGCTCTCAGATTGAAAGCTGCAGGATACGCACACACTAATGACATCAGAGCTGAAGGCAACACTAATGAGTGTTGCAATTCATCCACAAGCTTTTATCTAAGTGAAACCTGGACATGAGATACTTTGCAGGTAAAAGCATATTGACTAAAAACAGGAACAACAAAATGTAGATCAGTCCAGCAAACTTAGAGGACTACCAAACTATTTTCTTCCATCATGTAACAGCAGGACAGCAGTCCATAACAAGGAGAGAGCATTTCCATCCTGGCTCAGTGTCTTGTTAGGCTGGCAGACTGGTTTTGTATCTAATTTCAACCCTTCTCTAAAAAAATACCTCTTCGAAGTTCTACCAGATTCCTGCCCACAATAACTTGCCCCAAAGCACTTCTCAGCAACCCGGATCTTCTATCCATTCTGCATTTGCTCCTTATTTGTACAATGTGGTGCAGGTGTGATGTGGATAGAACAGTTTCCAAATGTGTTTTCCTTTCCATTAGACCATGACAAACGACTCCCATGTTTTGAGGTCTCTGAAGAGCTCTGGAGGCTGTAACACCACACAAAATGACACTACAGGGGGATGGAGGTGCTGCCACCAGCCCGACATGAGGGTATCTGATTGAACCAGAGTCATACATGCTGCAGCCAGACTTCAAAACGGGCAAAGAGAAGTTGCACTCAGAGCTGCCAGTAACAAGCTGCCAGCCACATGATCATTACTTGCTGGAAAAATATTTTTATCTATTGCTTGGAGTGGTTTCTCAAAATAATCTCAGAAACAAGGCAGACTATGGAGAAAACGCTGCTTAAGGCTACCGGTGAGACGGATGTCTGAATCCATCCATGTTCTTGTGTCTACTGAGCTCAGTCTGAGAAGAGGCTAAACTGTTAGTGCAATTATTTTAATAAGTCTGCAGTTTAATTGTTAGATAGAAATTACATCTGGCATAAAGGAGACAACTCAAATCATCCTTTGGTTGACAGTGTGCAGAGTCATTTCCAGCTGTGGAAAAACTAAGTAGACTGGTATCAGCAAAATTTTTACTATGGTCAAATGACCTGCATCATGACTAATACACATGGACAAGGCTCAGATTCCTAAATGGAGATGTCTAATGATTGATACCTGCCTATGGGTATCTCACACATCGTTTTGAGCAACACCAGCGCTGTCACAGTTGCCAGACTCGGATGTGCATTTCTGCCCCTGCTGAGCACCCGAACCATCTGGCTGGATAGATGGCTGGGAGTGAAAGCAGTAGGAAAACTGCAAAATGCCTTTGATAGAATCATAGAATCATTTGATTTGCAAGGGAACCTTAAATGTCACCTAACCTAACCCCCCTTCCATGAGCAGGGACATCTACAGCTCCATCAGGTGCTCAGAGCCCCATCCAGCCTGACCTGGAGTGTCACCAGGGACAGGGCATCCACCACCTTCTGGGAAACCTGTTCCTTTCTTAAGTGAAAGTCCCCTAAGTCAGTATCTTCCTCTCCCAAAGAAAAGTGCAATAGTTTTCTCAGGTTGCGTTGTCCTTTAGCAAGGATATACCTCCAATACAGGTCAAAGTTTTCCAAAAGGGCAAGCAGAAGTTCAGAGCCTACATAATCTTGGAATTCAAAAGGTGAATTTTTAAGACAAATCTAATTATTCAGAACAAAATTCTGCATTCCCACTAGCAAACCCAGACAGCATATGATCAAGATTTCAGTTATTTTTCCGATGTAATTCTGAAATTGTTTGAAAAAAATCTAATACAGCAAGTACAACCTCCAATTAATTGCAATTCAACGCTGTCTTCATGTTGCTGTCACTGTGAGCACAGCAAAGTTCAGACTTTCTTGTCTGTTTTTGTCACAAAGTTTTATGTAGGCTTACTTAAAGCGTTGAACTTCTTCCCATTAGCAAAGAAAGTGAAGGTACCCACAACAGCCAAGCAAAGCTAACAAATATGGGACAGAAGCACATGAACACTGTAGAGAAAAATTTCCAGTTGTTTTTGTAGCTAACAACTCTGTTCCTCATTCCTTACTTTTCTTAGCAAAAGCTTGACTTTGATTCCAGTAAAGAAAAGTATCACAGCAGTAACTAGTTTCAGGCAATTTTCAGAGTCCCAGCCTTATCCTTGAAAAAGAGAAGCAAGGAAAAAGGACAGTGCTGCAGCATATTTCTCTCTATTCAGAAGGAACTTTCTGAATCTCAGCAGTAAAGAAGTAAAGAAGGGGCAAAATAGAACCTCAAAGCCTTGTCTCAGTTGTCTCATGGAAGAACAGGACCTTCTCCCCTTCATTCTTGACTGCTGAGGCTCAGAAGAGGCAGCCTGGGATGCACAAAGAGCAGGTCTGGGAACACACTGAAGAACAGAGAGCAGACTCAGGGGTGAAGAGGTGGTGATTGGTATTTGCTAGATGGACAAAGATCACCTTTTGTCTTCTTCACTTACATAAACAGAAAGTGTAGGTTTGCTTAAAGTTCAAATGGGGATACAGAACTACTATGGATGGACATGTGTTACTTGTCTAATAGCTCACACCAAATAAGGCACCAAGTGCATTTTTATGTCAATGGAGAAATACTTTTCTCACCCTTGTGGACTAATGCTTTAAACCACCATTTTTCATTACAACATCATCAACTACACGCAAGAAGAACACTTCTGTAGTAGGATTAGATATATCCAGTTTTCTACAATGACAGTGTACGTCACTGCTCAGATACAGTATAAAAGAACCCAGGTTCCTACCACTCAGTCCAATCTCACCCCAGTTGTGCTAAATGTGTATCAAGAGTTCTACAGCTGCTCTAGGGGATTATCTCATCTCTGTTCAGTTCCAATTTTAAATTTAGATACATGTGCACACTAATCAGTCTCATCCCTTTAAAAGAAAATTAGCAGTTCTTTTTTAAAATAATAATTACAGTAAATGATATCAATTATTATGGTAAGGCAGCATCAAGAACTTGTCTTATGACAACATGAAGTAAGAATGTAGCTCAGTATACCCAGTCCAGCAAGAGCATACGAGAAAGCTCTCAGAAATCTCTCTTCGAAGATTAGCTATGGTCTTGCTTTTCCTGCTAGCAGCTCCAAAGTAGGCTAGTTGGCAATACCTTGGAAAGGCAAAGAGAAAGAAAAAGAAAAGACCATGCCAAGTCACAGAACTAAGGTTCTTGTAACAGTATCGCAGACATTTAGGTATGAACATTTGAATAAGATTGTCTGAACTGTGGGTGAATTCCTATGTCTTCCTCACTGCTCCAAACATTGTTCTTTTGCATATGGACGCTCAACTTATTTACTATTGCCTATTTTCTTGAAAGGAAGAGACTATCAAGCAGGTAAACAACTGGTTGCACAGATGATGTCAACAACAGGGATGCGTCTTTCATAAACACAAGATTGAACCTCCTTTGTAATGAAGGACTGATCTCTAGCTAACGATGTAATCCACTTGACAAAGCAAAGCAAACATATCTTTGTCATCTGGCTGAATGAAAACAGAGCAAAACTGTTTTTTATCATCTGGCTGGCCAGCACTGTAACGCACGAACAGCCCAGGAAGTTTCTAGAGTGCACTGATGACAACTTCTTGACTCTGGTGACTGAGGATCCAACATGACAACCTTGCTGTACCTAAAAATTACAAATAAGGAAGAACTGATCAGAACTGTGAAGGTCAGGGGCAGCCTTGGCTGCAGTGAACTGAGAGGTGGAGTTCAGGATTCTGAAAAGAAAGAGCAATGGAAAAAGCAGGATCACAATCTTGGACTTGAGGGCAGCAGACTTTACACTGTATAGAAGAATCTCATGGGATACGGCCCTGGAGGGAAGAGACAGGATACCTGGTCACAAAGGACACATAAAAGCTGAAGGTACTCAACTCTTTGTCTCAGTTTTTATTGGTAAAATTTGCCTTCAGGAATCCCAGGCCCAAGACCAAAGGAAAGGTCTGGAGCAAAGAAAACTTTTCCTCAGCAGAGGTTAAGGAACACTTCAACTGAACATTCCTAAGCTACTCGGCCCCAACAGGATGCATTCAGGAGTTCTGAGGGAGCTTGCTGATTACAAGCCCATTCTTGGAAACCTCTGGAAGGTCATAGTGAATGTGGATGTTCCAGAGGTCTGGAAGAGAGCTTCTGTTACCACTTCTATCATCAAGGAGAGAAACAAGGACAGTTCAGGCAATTTCATGCTGGTCAGCCTCACCTCGATCCCTGAAAAGGTGATGGAGCAAATCTTCCTGAAAGCCTTTTCCAAACATATTTAGTACAAGAAGGTGACTGAGATAGTCAAATGGAGCTATGAAGAGCAAATAATGCTTGACCAATTTCACAGCTTTCTATGATGAGATGTTTGTCTCAGTGGATTAGGAGAGCTGTGGATGCTGTTTATTTTGAGGTTTAAAAAATAAAGCTTTCGATACTGCCTCTGATAGCAGCCTCACCGATAAACTAATGGAATATGGGTGGCATAAATTGAGAGAGGCAGACTGAAACCTGGCTGAACTTCTGCACCCAAAGGGTTATGATTAGTAACATGAAGTCCTCTTGGAGGCCAGTCACTAGCAGTGTACCCAAGGGACTGATACTGGGGCCAGCATGGCTTAATGTCTTCACTACTGGCCTGGATGATGGGACAGAATGCACTCTGAAACAAGTCCACAGAAGACACAAAACTGGATGGAATGGCTGATATGCCACACAGGTATGTTGCCATTCAAAAGGACAATGGCAGGGTAGAGAAATGGGCCAATGGGAACCTCAGAAAGTTCAGTGTTTGAAACTCAACTGGACATGGCCTTGAATTGACAGCTCTGTACAAGGTGACTGGACTATGAGATTCCTTCCAAACTCAGTGATTCTATGATTTATAGCTGGTTACAGAAAAATAAAGACCTGTCAATTGGATATAGATTAAAGCAGTTACTTATTTTCTATACATTAAGGCCCTGTACCATGCATATCATAAATTCACACTTGGCCCACTTTATGTGGTCAGGGAAGTAACTGAGAAGTCATTACCTACTTACTTACACTAATAGTTGAATAAACGTTAAGGAAAAGTGGCTGAGCAGAAGCTACTTGGCTCTCCTCAAACGCTGCTTGCAATTCTGGAAACCACAATATAAGAAGGATATAAAACTATTAGAGCGCATCCAAAGGAAGGCTATGAAGATGGTGTAGGGTCTAGAGGGCAAGACGTGTGAGGAACGGCTGACGTGCCTTGGTTAGTTCAGCCTAGAGGAGAGTGAGGGGAGACCTTGTTGCAGCCTACAGCTTTTTCATGAGGAGAGCAGAGAGGCAATGTGGATCACTGCTCTCCGGTGACAGTGACAAGATCCAAGGGGGGAAGGTTAAGCTGTGTGTTAGAAAAAGGCTCTTCACCAGAAAGTGGCTGGGCCCTGGAACATGTTCCTCAGGGGTCACAGCCCCAAGTTGATGGACTCCAATGAGCATTTGGACAACACTCTCAGAAACGTGGTTTCAATTCTATGATTCTATGAATTTTGGGTGGTCCTGTGTGGATTCAGGAGTTGGACTTGACCCTTGTCGGTCCCTTCCAACTAGGGATATTCTATTATTCTGTGATTTACTTCTGGAACCTGTTTGATGCAGCTACTAGGAAATATCGCACCAAAGTTCAGCCATCATGTCTGAGCTGTGCTAACTAGCTAAGTTTGCACAAGAGTTTTGTATTTCTGTAAAATGCAATTCAAATCTATTTTAGCATCAAAATAGTGTTTGTTCATCTGTATGTAACTCCCTTACAACTCAGGCTGCATGATACGTCACGTAAAAAAACTCATTGGAACACCCAATTTAGAAAGAAGCATTACCTGTAGTTTATGCGCTAACCACTTTTACTTAAATATATAAAAGCTACTGCACTGCTCTAAAGAGCTGTACTTAAATTTCATTTGAAAAAAGCCTCATTCGAAGGTAATCCAATTGAAGAGAAAATAATGTTAATAAAAAAAAATCTTCAGCCCAGAAGTGTCTTGCATGAACTTTTATTACTATCCTAATAGTTCATTAGGAGACTAAAAACATCCTTCTAACCTGTGGTGCTAGTACTTGGACAATCCTTACAAGTTAACCAATTTGTTACTCATCAGTTAGACAACTGATCTTTTATACAGATCAAAAAACCCCATCTCTGAGCACTTCTGCATTACCTCCTCTTTCATCACTGAGGAAGCTGAACCTACTGCCTCTCCCCAGACAAGTTTATTGCTATGCACCTATTACTGGGGTCAGAATGGCTGAATGCTCTAGATAGCTGTGTCACTTGTAGGTATGTAAGTGAAAAGTCTAAAGGCACAATCACAGCTATTAATGGCAGTAAAACTTAGCTCCAAATCTGATAATCAACAGTCAAATTTTACAGATAAACCACTTATAGAACAACATGTCAAGGAAAAGTATCCTTCAAGCTACCTTCTTCAATGTCACTGTTTCATAATCCTCTGTAATCTTACATTTGCTTTGCCCTTCTGTATGTAACTGGATACGATTTCTCATAGCAGTGGTGCCTAATACAGGTTTGCTAAGTATACCAAAAGTTAATTAAGTATTAGACTGGCAATGGGAAGGAGAGATTTGATAGCTGGTTACACAGGAAGATCGACACTGAATTCTTACAGACCACTAAACTGATTACAACATTGGCATGCTGTTTAGTTGAGGATGATACTTGCAAGAGAACCTGCACACAGTTTTAGGCAATTAAATAGTCATCAGTGCTTGAACCAGAGTAATTCTGTTTCCATTGAAATACAAAAGCAAAAAGCTTCACGATCACATACCTCATTGCAACATTGCTGCCATCAATAACTACTGGCCTCAGGTTGTCACCATCCTCTGTCACATCCTCCTGCAGCGGAGATTCTGACCTCTGAGACTCTATGGAAGACGTTTCACGCATTACACTAGTGTTAGCATTAGTTACAGACTGATCAGTCTCAGTTTTACTCCCAAGTTTGACAAGTTCTCCCAAAATATCATTTATTAAAGCATCAGTACCAAGTTTATTTAGTACAAGTTGAACCTGCTCTTCAGAATAACCCAACTTAAGTGCAAACTCCAGTTTGGTTTGATATTCTTTCACCACATCAGGGGGCTTTTCAACTTCCTTCGGTACTGTCTGAGCCTCTTCTATCCGAAAGTCTTGCAAAATTTCATTTCTTTTTAGTATATGAGGCTCTAAACAAGGAGATCGGCACAGTTGTCGGTGAGTCTTAGGCAATACATGTGATTCTGATGCAGAATTATTCAGTCTCTCTGAATCATTATCGGAATTTGTGCCTTCTTCAGAGTCACAGCTGGAGCTTCCTGAAGTCTCCTCAGATGCCTCCTTGTCTACGTCCTCTTTCCTAGAATTAACCTTATCCATCGTCGGCTTCTCCGCCACGGACCAAGGTACAATTGCATTTATTTGCGTGCCAGTGCTCGCCACATAAAGATGGCCTAAGTCACGCCCTAGATGATCCTTCAAGCCCATGAAGCTGCTGCATGTACTTGACTCCACTTTGCTGTTTTTCTTGTATTCCTGAATATAAAGCGCTCCGTATTCCTAAAGAGAGAACAAAAATGTTGCAACTGGTTACACATCTTATTTCTTTTGTATTTTATTGTTGCCTTCTCAGAATTGCACTTAATCTCTCACAGCAAAGACACACAACTTGGTGCTTTTTTTGAGCATGGACATCTTTTTTCAGGAAAAAACTTTTCAAAAGGAGCATACATAGCTAAGCTGAGTAAAAACTGGTCACTTCTTTTCTTCATGTATTAAATGCTTTTACTTAGCCATTTCCAGAAATGGGTTTATTAATCAACAGGAAACTGAACAAAGTTTCAGTTTCCTAAAGGTAACCTTGGTATTTCCTCTAACTTTAGACAGTACTGCAACAATAAAAGAAAAATGCAGCTATGAAATACATCTACCAGAAAACCTTTCAAACTAAGCAGCTTAGACTCTCTGTTCAATAGAAATTAGCATAATACAAGATCAGCTGGCTTATTAGGCAAATAAAATTAGTGCTAAAATAAACAATTATAACAGAAAACATAATTCAGTAAAAACTTACTGGTCCTAAAAGACACTATGAATTAAATTGAATACACTCGACCTATTTCTGAATTATAAAGTGATAGTTAAGAAAGACTAACTGCTCTCAACAGAGTGCTGTGTTACTAATACACACAAGATGCAAAGGCACGGATTGATCTAGTGGTCAATAAAGCCAAGGAAAGTCTTTTCATCCATTGCAACAGGCTTTTTGTCAAGCCAGTAAGTCAACAAAAATAAATGCTAATTTCAACTCTTGGACTTGACTTGTGGAAGCTACTTGCTAGATCACATTAAACCTATAGGAAGAAGTCATATAAAAAGAATGGAAGAAGAAAAATTGCAGTTTTTCTTGAGGAATTTTGCATAATGGCAGTTATACATAAATTGAGTATCCATTTCATCAAAGCATTACTTCCATAATGTACATTTCCAAAGGACAGCTTTCTGTCTTTCTCCCTTATTTTGTTATTTTAAGTGGGAAATTTTTTGCTAAATGCTTCAATCAAAAAAGTAGAAGATTATTTTTCACAGATGAAAATGGACAACACAGAGCAATCGTACTGCAGGGGTACCATGAAAAAGGAAACTTTCCATGAAAGGAAGACTAAAAAACAAAGAGCTCTTCCACACTTTCACCTTGCAGAGCAGAATATAAAAGTAATACATAGATGCAAAGGTTTTCACTGAACTTATCAAATACAGTTCAGGCACAGTCAGTTTACCCAAGTACTTTTAGCTCAAAAAAGATACAAAATCTGTCACAAGTGTTTTCTGTCTAACCCCATAATTTAGTTAAGATGACTTCTAGGAAAGAAAATATTCTACTTTCAAGTTTTATTCAGACTTGACCTCATAAGAAGGGAGTAAGGCCATAACCCAATCTCAAACAGCGTCCCAAGGAACATTATATTCCCTTAACTGAAGGGAGTTCACACGACACCACATACTAAACACAAGAAGAACTTCGGAAACGAACCTTTTCACATCAGTGATTTATTAACTAATGTAATGCACTTGATAGCACAGTGCTAGTAACAAATCACAACAATATCCCAATAAAAGGATACAGTTAAAAAACCAACACTACAGCCTTCACAGGACTGGCGGCAGAAAAAAAAAAAAACAACAAATAAAAACCAACAAAAAAAACTAACCCTCAAACAAGAAAAATCTCTTGGAAGCAAGGCTGCTTAGCAACAAGCCTTAGTTGCTAGGATGCACTCCTTTAACATACCATCATGAATACTAGCACGGCAAAAGAATAATTTGGTATGAACAAAAGCCCATGAAAAAGAGTGGGACTTAAGTGCGTCTGGTTTCCCCTCCGAGAACAATGCAGCTGCCAAAGCAAACTGGAAGGCCCGACATCATTGTTCCCAAGCCTGCAATCTGCTGGGACTCGAGGAAGTCCTGTTAATGGGCAACACTCCTAAGCTGGCCTGAAAAGTTGAGCTGGCTCATGTACTGCTGGTGCCGAGCGCGCCCAGATAATGGGGCGCTGCCTAAATCCATGTACTGTGAAATGGCATTTCAGCACTGAGCTAAAAGCAGTGGGATTTTTTTTTTTTTTTTGGAAGTGGGAAGGATGAGGTTGGATATTAACATCATAGAATAAACACATCCAAGTGACAAGGACATTTTGTTTGTTGAGCGTTAGTTGAAATAATACTTAAGTCATCTTCCAGTTGACTCTTCACTGAAGTTTAAGTGCCTCAAAGCAACTGCAATCACAAAACCCTTCAGCGTGATTAAAAACCTCATTGGCATATGGATGTATTCAAAGATCAGCCTTTATATGAAATATACTTTAGATGATTTGCATATCATCTGCATACAAAAGTGGCCACGAGTTGAGCTTTGTGCCTTGTTGGAATGCATCCATCATCATTCTCGCATGTACCTGTTCTAAGTCTCTTCTCTTTCTCTCAAGGGCAGTTAAATGAGTCCCCTACTGTAAGCCCCAAATTAAAGATTTCAGAAACATTTTGCGTAAGCAGTATGCTATACCTGGCATTTGGCCTAGGCCCTGCACACAAACTTTTCAGAGAAACGTCTGCAATATCTGAACTTTTGCACCGTATTCATGGTCAGCAGCATCTCTTGAAATTCTATACGTGGGAGCTCACAAGACACTGCCCTATATGAGAGTCATGGATTAGAATCACGAAGATCAGATGTTAAACGCTGGAGTTGATTATTTTATCTTGATGTGGTGAGCAAAGAGGCAGTCTATTTGAGCAAATTTATACTCTGAATAAATGCCAGCGTATCTCCACACAGGACAACAAAGCTCACAAGAAAGCAGAAAAGGTCACGTTTATTCAAGGAGGAACATCAGATAAGAAAAACTCCTTGCATTCTTTATTGACAAGAAACTCTCATTATGCATGTAGGTTTTAAAGCAGGCTTCTGATACAATGCAAGACAGATGAGAAAAATACCCGCTATGATTTCTGACTCAACTGAGAGCCAAACAAGCAAACAAAGCCAGCCAAAAAAGTCTTGTCAAGGAAAGTCTGCAACTTTTGGTTGTGCTCACAGTGGAGTAACAGAATTTGTTTTATTTAAAGGAAAAAAAAAAAAAAAAAAAGAGTAACATCCAATTTGGACATACTTACAGCAACAGAACTTTTAAGAACAAACTATAGCCTGATTGAAACTATGGTATCTCACAGTGTGTTTGCTGTTAAAGGCCTGAAACGTTGTATTACTGAGTCAAAGACATTTATCAGCACTGGGGATGAGCACTGTGCTACCACATGGTAATACCAAATTCTTTTTTCCATTTCTTAAGTTACCACTATTTTTTATAACTGCTAACAACAATCGACTCATTAATTCAATTCACACAAAATATTTCTGTTTCTCACAGGAATGTGGGAAAAGAACTCATCTAATCTTTTAATGCCTATTCTGAATATTTTCCACTTATGACTGAACATAAGAAAAGTATTTTAATGCAAATTTTGTTCACGGAGGAAAATAACAAGGAGGAAAACAGTGCGTCTTGTGGCAAGGTAACAGAAATTGTGTATTCCCAAAAGACCTTCCAAAAAGTTCCCGAAGATACATTCTACAGTGAAACAGTTCATCTTGTTTTCACACAGGAAGTCTTTTTCTAAGTCTTCTAAAAAGAAAACGGGAAATATTGAAATGGCAGTTTGTTGAAACACTGTAATTACTTGTCACAAAAAGAAGTGCGGCGCTGATCAGAAAAGAAAAAAAAAATGAATGTATCTGTTACCCAAACCGTAACGCTATGGCAACAATGCAAATAAAATAATGAATATGTAATAAATACCTACTGCTGTAGTTTCTATGTATTTAATTACCATTGTATTTCAGCAAGTGCTGTTGTCTGCATCATTCTGTCCAACAAAGGAAGGATGTCCCATTGAACAGATTGGTTAATGCTCTGGGGCAACAGATGTCTACTGGAACTGCAGGAGACCAGCAACTGGTGGCCTGCCCATCTTCTGAAAACTTTCAATAGACTCATGCATATGTTCACACAATAGGGCATGTGGTAGAAATGCAAACCTCTTTTTAACCCTTTTATATACGCTCTTTCCCTCTCAACAGATATATGAAGGTCTTTGTTTTTAGGGCTTTTTTTTTTTTTTTTTTTCCAGGATCCTTGGGACATAGCTCATGGAGTTACAGAGTTCTTCAGCCTAACATCTGAACTCAAAACATAAAACAAAACAGATTAGAAGCTTTATAAATTACCTGGGTTAGACCTGACACATTTATGAATCACTTTCAAAGTACAAAAGCTTTCAGTAGAACATGTTCCCACCTGAGAATATCCTAATGGTCTGTATAGCACTATTGTACCTTCACACACCCCTCAAAAGAGCTCTTCCTATTTTCACACACAGAAAGATTTACCCATTGTATGGTATAACAAGGAAAGTAGTTTTGCTTTTTAAAAAAGCTTTTCTACCACTCAAAAATTGCAATAAAACAGCAGCTTACTTGCAAAAAAAAAAAAAAAAAAAAAAAAAAGAAAGAAAGAAAGAAAAAAAGAATGATAACTCGAAGTCAAAACCTTCCTTTACCTCCAAGGGAGCTACAATAAAATTGGTTCTACTGATGGGTACTGCCTGCCATTTCCAAATTCTTGGAAACATACAATTTCCAATGCTCTTAGAAGTTCCTTGACAGACTGGACTGAGCTGGAAGACCGCTCCTGAATACACTTTAAGATAAGTCTTCAGATATGTTTTCTCCTCTCTTTTCTTCCAGATGCCCAAAGCGTGCCAATCTCTGCTGACACACATGCTCACGTTGTCAGAAGGCACCCTGACCTGCTGGAACATCCGAAAGGCGAAATGTCCCATTTCTGCAGAGAGAAGCCCCTATACTTACGTTCGCTGGAAGGCACACAGGCATTGGTTTCTTGTAGCTGTTCCAGAAGCAACTCCTTAACACGATTTCAGCTGCAGACTTGAGGCGAGCGAGCAGAACAATGAATGGACGAACAGATGGACCCGCAATGTCTTTGCTTAACCTATTACCGAGAGGAAGGGGAGCCAATCACAACCCGCGGTGCTCACAATTAGTTGGCTAGGCAGATGCAAGGCAACCTCCCCGCCCTGCATCAGGTTTGGGGTTTCTAAGATAAGCAAGTTGATGTCATTCACAGGGGCTGCCCCGGGCAGCATGTGTATTAACGAGGGGTGTGCAGCAACAATGGGCCATACAAAGGAGGCTAGCAGGCAGCTGCTGTATGAGAGCCAGAGTCATTAGGGAGCAGGCTGCCAACAAGAAACACCTGGCTTGGGCAGACTTTGGCTTCTCCTCATTGTTTCTAATTCATGAAACAAAGAAAGGAATTATTTTTGAGTAGTAAAAGTTGTGAGTTCTATCATAATAATGATAATATAAAAAAACACTCCTAAGAAATATAAAGGCTATTCAGGAAACTTCCTTTGTATAAAAGTATTGAAGAGAAACAAATCCATCACTAGCTATTTGCGTTCCCCTTTTCTTGTTAGCAAAATTAATCATATTGGTACAATGTGTGAAGAGCTATGAAAGGAGCTCACACCAAGCAATGAAAAGTATTCAGAAACTGCCTTCTGAATTTCCTGACACTTTTGTACATCGGTCAATAAGTGTAAAAGATGTGCACTTATGCAGAGCTATAGCCGGATTTGTGGGTGTATTTCAGTTTTGCTGGAAGGCAAAATTGATTAAAGCAACCCCAAATAATATTAATACATGGAACAAAGAGTATTTTTATGCAGTGGCGCTGAAACGTTAGGACACTCGATAGGAAGGCACTGAGAAGCACCCTTTGTCTGCGAGCCACTCATATTTGTTTGGAACAAAGCTTCTTTCCCTGTTATTTCACAGCCCTGCTCAGGATGTCAAGATCTTCCTGTTGCTTTGCAGTGATGCAATGCTTGCCGGGAAATCAGGAGCGTGGCCACAGCCAGCACGTTGTATGTTCTGTTTTATTTTCATGGAGGCCCTACTGAAACCTAAACCCAAACCCAAGCCTTGCCCACCCATCCCAATCCAACAGGCCCCACAGCGCACACATTGTGCCACATAACAGCAGCAAAGCTCGAAGCTCAATTAAAAATACTGAAATCCCATGCCATTGTACTACTGCACTGATGGCTTCATCACACACTCTGCTAAGCACGCTGCCCAGCAGAAGCCCACGCTCTGCTTTCCCTGGGTTACATTGCCCATGGCCAGCAGCAGAGCCGCTGCCTCACAGCCCTTCAGCTGGTGGCAGGAGGAGCTCCTCACTGATTTCTGCCACTGTAGCACAAAGGCCAAGGGAAAGCTACCCACGAGCCCAGTGGGAAGCCTGATCTCCAGCACTGGATTAAGCCTCTTTGCGAACAGCAAATAAAAGCAGTGATCTGAAAAAGCTAATCAGACCCTGCTGCGGTATTTAGACTACCTCAGTTGCTGGTACTGGATAACGTTAAGCATATTAAAACTCCTGTAGGCAAAATAAGAAGGCAGCCCGGTTCACCTATGCCCACGAGCTGTACACAGCATCACTTGGCATCAGACATCAGTTCAGGATCTCCCTAACTAGAGCCAGGCATTTTCTGTGCTACCCTCAGCCAAAATAAGCATTTCTGGTATTTAAGGTACCAGTTATGTCCATGTGTAACATGCTGAGAACTTCACAGTTCAGGCAAATTTGTGATCCAGTGTGAGAACTCGCCTTAAAAATAAGGGTATGAGCTTTGCTATTTTACTTGCAAATAAGCCTTCTTTGCCTTTGCCTAATGCATTCTACAGTAACAAGTAGAATAATAAACAACAATGCACAAAACCAAACACCCCCACACCACCAAACAACTTCCCACACTCCAACCTCATGTCTTCACAGAATCAGTTCTGACTGTCAGCTGCTGATAAATCTTCACTCTTGCACTATGACTGAACTTAATTACTTATGTTATATTCATTTATATCAAATATTCCAGCAGGCTGCAGTTGCATGAATTAAGAAAATGTTTTCTAATTCTACTCCTTGCATGATGTCAGCTACTTAAAGCAGCCACCTGTACCTGAAGAATTTTCTCAGCTCATCCCTAAATGTTGTGCTGCCCAAGGCTTACAAGACATCACATCATCCTATTAAATCATGTCTGCAACGACAGCAAAGCTTTCCAACTATGAATGAGGTGGTCAACAAAGAAACCTTAGTCAGAAACAATGTGGATCTCCCATCACATCTGTGATAGGCTACAACAGCATCACTAGGAAGTACACGGTGCAAATGAACAAAGAAAGCTCTGCTTGGCTAAAACCTGCAAATCCAATAACTTGACTAGTTGCGCAACCTCCTGTTGCCACCTTTAAAACACAAACAGTCAGTAAATTAAATCCAGTCACCAAAATAAAGCGTTTGGCAGCTCTTCCAATTTCTGGTCTTTCAAGATCAGGAAGCTCCAAACATCTATTTTTTGAGGTTCCTAAAGATCAGACGTCACAAACAGTGCTCGTCAGGTCCCTAATACCATCTGATTGAAAAGTAAGGAAACACAAAGCTGCGAGCTGGCTGGCTGGACATGGCAGGACAATCAGGGACTGGGTTGAACTGCATGGCTGAGGGGTCCCATGGGCCAGAGGAGAGAGCTGAACACCTGATAAATTCAGATGGCATAGGCTGAATTTATTGGGGAAGTGCTACTACAAACAAAAATCAGAAAGAAAAAAGATAGCTGCTACTTGCAGCCAACTCTACTCATTTCAAACATGAAAACAAAGCTGTTTTTTAAGAAGAAATGATTTTATGCAAGCATACAAAATGGTCATTCTGTAACTCAAGTGGTATTGTTGCAGCAATCAGAAAGACAGCATTTCTTATTACAGCATTTCATTATCTTTTATTGTAGAACTTTATACTAAGCATCCAGTTATAAATGATGCATTTGCAAGAATAGATTGTACAAGTTAAATCAATCACATACCACTGCATGTATGAAATAAAGACAAAGGTTGTATACTGAGACAAAGCCCACTGCTGTGTCATGTAGGAAATATCCTACACTTACTATTGTCCTGGGGAGCTGCAAGGGAAGTGCTTATATTTCAGATCATGAAGTGGAAGAAAAAGAAAAATTTTTCTTTATGAGTTAGCAACTGGAGTGGTACCAACTGTCTCAAGTAAAACACTTGGAAAGAAGGCTGCTTAGTTCTGAGGAAAGGCAAATGGTGTGGGCTGTACCTACACGGTCAGTAAGCCAAACAAAAACCCACCGCCACTCCATGCAGAGGAATGAATTAAATGACCAGCAAAAATTCCCTGGAATTCAGAAAAACAACTGGTGTTATGATAAAGATGAGTAATGCTTTGCCTAGGGAAGATGACTAGCCTTGAAAAAAATAATTACAATTATCAAACACATTTTAAAATGTAGTACAATTTCTCTATAGAATAATGTATAAAACCATCTCCAAATACGTTGAAACAAGCAGCAAAGAGTTATTTCGCTTCCAGAAAGAAGACTCAGCTGCCTGTAGTTACACTTAACATTTAACAAAGCAGAGAGGCATTCCCCTCCAGGCCATAACCCTCAAAGGGGTCCAGGTGGCCTGCAGGTTCTGATATAAGCCTGCCAGACAATCAGTATGGACTGAGCACAAAACTAGAGCAACGCTTCTCCATGGAACCACGGCATCACAAAATCGCTGAGGTTTGAAGGGACCTCTGGGTCTCTCTGACCCAAGCCTTGCTCCAGCAGGGTCACCCAGAGCAGGGTGCCCAGGGCCACGTCTAGGTGGCTTTGGAAGAGCTCCAGGAAGACCCCAGAGTCTCCGTGCAGCCTGCGCCAGTGCTCCGTCACCTGCACAGCACAGCAGTGCTACTGGTGGTCAGAGGGAACCTCCTGTGCTCCAGTTTGTACCCACTGCCTCTTATCCTAGCACTGGGCACCACTGAGCAGAGCCTGGCTCTGTTCTCATTGCACACTGCCTTCACGGATTTACAGACATTGATTGGATCCTCTTGAGCCTCCCCTTCTCCAGGCTGAGCAGTCCCAGCTCTCAGCCTCACAGGAGAGATGCTCAAGTCCCTGAACGATCTTGGTGCCCCTTTGTTGGACTCTCTTCAGTATGTCCAATTCCCACTGGAGTAAAAGACTGTAAGGCCTACGCAATACTGTGAATCTTACTTCTGCACTATTCCCTGATACAGATCCTGACAGAAAGAAAAATGTCTTTTTTTTCCTTTTAAAAATACAAATACGGAAAAACACAACAGCCACCACCAATGCTGTGTGCAAGTCTAACAGTTTTGTGCATTTTCTTTAGAAATGCACTGTAACCCAATATCTTATATTTTTGTCTGCCTTTTCTGGTGGTGCAAGTGCCTAAAATATCTTAAGTTATTAAGAAAACCCAGATTAAAAATCCTTAAAAAAGAAAAAAAGAGAAAAATCACCCGCCAATAGTTACCAAATCCCAGATTGAAGGGTCTGTCTTGTTTTTACCCAGCTTGCTAAAGAAAACCAAGAAAAGCCACTTTCAATCTAGTCCTTCCAGCTCTATCAGAAAGCTCTCCAGGTGGCTGCAGGAGAGAAGATGCCCAAAGTCCCTGCATGCCCCAAGATGGCAGCCGAGCCACTGACAGCAGGACAACACTGCACATCTCCGCCACAAACCAAAGGACAATTAGCTTAAATCACTGCCAAAGACCACACTGCTAAAGTTCTTAACTTTTATTATTATTACTTACGAATTGAAGGAGAGACACCGAGATACAAATCACTCTAGAGCTAAAAAGAAGTTTCCGGTGATACATGTTGGATTTGATCTCTTCCCACTTCCAGAGTGAGTCACGCTGTCTGGGTGTTTTCTGAACATGAAAATCTGAACTGCCTAATTAACTTTCCTTGTGACAATATTGGGCGTCCAGACAATGCCTACAACTGTACAAAGTGTACGCCATCATGCTTAGCAAAGTACTTCTATTCAAATTTGTTCTGTCAGAAGAAAATCCTCTAACAAAACTAACATGGTTAAGTGAAAAAAAAAGTATTCCCTTCATTTAAATACAAATTTAAGAGACTTCTCTAGTCAATCTCACATCTTTTATCTGTGCCATGCTATTATTAAGAGTTTGAAAGGAGTGTCAGAGGAAAATAGGCTTCTCAAACCATCTAGCGACACGGACAGGTTGTGTTCCAGGTCATGCTGCTGGCAACACAGCTCTTAATCTCCAGGATTCCTGGACGGAGTTCAAGGTGTTGGTTGGATTTTGTGTAGCCCTAAATGGCTTCACAGGGTTATGCCTGTTTGAGAGACAATTCCTGTGCCTGTAGCATGCTGCTGCAGTTGTCATTTTGGACTGGAGCCCTCCGCGAGGGAGCTGCCAGCAGCAGATTTTCTGCATGACTTTCAACCTTATAATTTATTGGGATAAAAAAGATAGAAAAGTATGTTAAGGTCCAAATCTTCACCCAGATTTTAAAGTTAAGAAGCAAGAAAGACAGAGCTGGCAAATATGGTTTGCTGAGACACACTTAGTATATAATTCTTTCTTACTTTCTGGAGAAGCTTTTAATAGAACTGACAAGCAGCAACAATAGGCAGACTCTATAGTAAGTAGGTTACTGTAGCTGCAAATCCAAGTTCAAAAATAAATTATGAGAAAATAGCTACACAGCAGCCTATCAGAGTACCTGTCACTTGGGCATGGGGTTTTCTTGAGGTTTGCTGTATTCCTGAAATCAGGAGAGCCCACCAGGAAGTTTGTAACTAAGCTACACACATTGTGTCTTTGAAATCCTAGTATTTTATATATTAACAAAACAGCTTGCCCACTTTCATTTAATTATCTAATATATCAAAAAAAGACAAACCATCTGTTAGTGATTTTACATAATCTTTCTAGGTCTTTGGAGTCCCAGGTTCACTTCATTCTAAGCTCAGAGCGTTGCAACTTTTAAATTAGAAATGAATATTGCAGACAAAATTTCTTCTACATTTAGTACATAGGTTGTGGTTTTATTTTTAAAGTTGGAAAGCAGACCAGATCTTTGTCCTGCAAATGAATACCTGGTACAGATTCCTTCATTAAGAATAATATACTGCAAGTCTTTTTGGCCCTGAGAGCTCTCATTCTGTGAATTGCAACTACTGGCTGTTATTCCTTTGGTGCATGCCTTTGAAGAGAATATTTCTGTCTTCTTCACATCCTCTCGCTATGTAGCTGAAGAGAGCAATAAGATCTCCCTCAACTTTCCCTACCATGGCTGAACACATTTAAGTGTCCCAGCCTCTCTGCAGACGAGTACCTCGGCCCTCACCCACCCTGGCAGCTGCTCTCAGCACTCCCTCCAGTAAGGCCGTATCTTCTGCTATCCTTCAGAGTCCAGAACTGGACATGGTGCTCCAAAGGCAAGCCCCCAAGTTAAAAAGATGCAAACAATCACTATTCAATCTACTGACTGCACGCTTGCTAATGCAGCACATTTGGCCTTATTACCTCTTCTTGCAACATCATCTTGCACTTAGCAGGCAATGAGGCTTTCCTTTCCACAAAAGCATTCCGCATCAGCAGATGGACTAACCTCTACTTGCAATGCCCACTGGAGGCGTCTGCTTTCAGCCCTCTGCTACATCTTCCTCCCAGTGCTCCCAAAGGCACACTGATGAATCCAAGATGCAGATGAACATTTCAAACTGCTTTCTGTACATAGAGAACAGAAAGATCAGCATCTTGACAACGCTTGTTCTCACAATAAAGGGTTTCCTTGTTTGAAGTTCCATATATCGTGTGTAAAAAGCTACTGTTTGAAACTTAGCAAGGTGTTCTCATCAGCAGAGAAATAGGCAAAGTCACTTCTATGTTCTGTCCCATCTTGACGGAATTCAAAGAATAATGGATTTTGGTGTTACATGCAGTTCCTTCTGAGCTACACTACAAGCTGGTTTCATGAAAGTTGCCCGTTGTATGGAACTAATCAGATGGAAGACCACCACCAAACACTGAACAAAACCTCATGGGGAAGCCACGCATGGAACTATGAGTTAAACTTTAATAAAGTTCAAGCACAGTTATTCTGAGTCTTGGAAAAATGCTGACTGTGTCATTCCACAACGCAAGGACATGTTAAACTTCTGGGAAGAACTGCAGTTTCTCTCATAACTCATCAGGCAAGGGGATGTTACCAAGTGCTACTCACAACACAAGGGATGGTACATTCAGGGAAGAAAGCAGAGAGTTCAGAGGAAACAATGACTGAACTTTGAATGAGTTCTGGTGATGAGGTCAAACTCCAGCCAGTGGGTACTACTAAATGCATTCATGAGCCACACGACCTTTTTCCTGGAACCCGCTGAAGGCTTTGCCAATGTATGCGTGATATCAGATGTTATTATCCTCCATGCAACAGCTACCACAAAAAGCTACCAACAGCCAGGTGAGTGAGTGTCTGGAGGAAACTAGAGCTAAAGCAGAAAACTCTGATTTCCATCCTTCCGCTGTAAGTATGGGCTGTAGCTCAGCAACAACTTCAGGAAGCTCAGACTGTAATCCAACTGCGACAGCTCTGAAACAGCCACGAGTCCAACTCACGGCTCAGCTGGCAGCCAGCAAGGACAGCAGCAACAACCCCAGAGCAGCTGCTGGAGCCTTGTGAGCCCAGGTGCACTGCCCTGGGCATCTGCAATCACAGCCCTTCGATGGCCAGGAGAAACCACTTCCAGAGGTGCGTTCAGCAAGACGAACAATAGGTACTGGGATTGATGGGACAGATTATCTGAGGTTTTCAAACGAATTGAATGTTTTAAACTGGGAAGGCCTTAGGGGATGCTGCTACAATCTGTGAGGCTCTCAGAGCCTCCCTTTGATAGAGTGGAGAGCTCCATGAAAGAAAGCACTGATGGCACTTCATAGCGGAAGTGTCTCTCATCGAGGATGAGGATTTAACGCTTTGTGCAGGAAAGATGAGGTAACTGAGCGGTTCAAACTCAGCTTTACAGATGATGGATTTGAGAGAGCTATCCAAATCCGGGCACCAATTATAATGCAACAGGAAAGCTGCCGATAGCAGCTATGACAGTAGCACCAGTTTGCAGAACAAAAGTAAACGAGGACAGTAGTTTCTATTAACAGAATTGGAGCCTGCCCCCTCCAGCCAGTCTCAGCCCAAGTGCCACATTTCATGAACTCTCAGATAAAAGCTCTAAGTCACAACAGAACAGAAATTTTCAACTCATCGCAAAATTTCAAAGTTTTATGGCAATCTTCTTCAAGAGCTGACTCACTGATTTCTCAACACATCACTTTTTATAGCTCAGATGGGAGGACGGCTCACACAAATGGCCTTTTAGGAACTGTCTTGACAGTTTTTGTCAATTACTGAAGCACTCCAGGGTTTCGGACTCTTTCCAGCCTCGGAGCCCTCGCTGCCTGCAGCATGCAGACTGCTTGCCAGGTACTCGCAGTAGCAGCAGGGGCATGCTTACTGCTCAGCACCTCCAGCTTCACTCGCTTTCCCAGTCTTGGGCACTACTCTGTAACTTCCAACCTCCTCCTAAGACATTCCTTTCATACCAAAAGAAATTACTGTATTTCTGCCACTGGGAGGATTACTAATGACCTTTAAACTCTCCTTCACTCCCAACCACTTAGTGTTGTGCTGTCTCTTCCTCACTTCTCTCAAAATACCAAATTCCATTTAAGCAAAACCTCTCCTTCCCAACATGGCTTTTTTTTTTCCTCTCTACCCACCCTCAAGAAAACCACATTTTATAAGAATGTGTGTTAAACAGTTTGTACAATCTTGCAGAAGTTTTACACGTATTTATCCTAAAAGAACTCAGACCCTTCTGTTTTAGCCCCTAAATACTTTGGGCTCAAACAAAGGCAGTGGGAGCGGCATTTCCTGAGTCTCATCATATGACCTTTCTACATTTAAAGGTCAAGAGACCCCTGTAGCATTTTTTTCTTCATCTGTGTGCACATACACACACAGGTACACATAAACAGACATCTCCCCTGGCAAGGAGGAGGCTGATGTATGTGAAACCCAGAGCGCTACCCTGGTGTCATAAATCAAGAGAAAACAGCCTTACAACAGCCAGGCAGAGTGCGAGGAGAGCCTGGCAGAACACAGCCAGCAGCTGCAGAGGGAGAGACGTTTTTCTCCTCCCTCAAGCTTCAGAATGGTCATCCACATCTTTCCAGATGGGACTATACCAGTCCAGGGCTGAAAACCCAATTACTCTTTCAGAACAGTTGAATTCTGCAGCATTCCAGCATTCAAGAATGAAAGGAGCTAGAGTTTATCAAAATGCTGAAGTAATTCCTGAACTTGGGGGCAAAGCATCCTTGCAGGATGGGAAAGTGTCAGGTGCAGAGTCCAGCACTTCAGTAAGCAAAATGCAATCTGAATTTTTGGTAGGATGAGCTCAGTCTTATACAAGAAATGTGATCTAGCCTAAAATAATCAATATGGAAACAGGTAAAGAGAGCAATGCCCCGAGGTTAGGAAAACCTTCACCAACTTCTGCTCATCAATAAACACTAGAGCATGGAACTTGCCTTCTGACAGAGTTTCAGGCTGCTCCGCAGCAATGCAGAGCTTTACACGGGAAAACATCCATCCATACCTCCCCCCTCAAACTCCTATTCCACATGACGTATAGAGGAAAAACAGCAAGGGGGGAAATAATTAAAGCAGAAGGAAGAGGGAAAAGAGAAATAAAATTTGAGAGAGAAATACCTCATAATTCTACCAGGAGGGCGATTATGAGCAGATTACAATTGATTTTCTATCTGTGTGCTAACTGGAAATGACCAGGAGGTATGAAAAATGACTCCACTTCTTGTTTCACCATCCTATCTCTGCTGTTGTCATACACTACTTTTAACATGCAATGTAGTAACTGAAATGAAATAAGTGACAATTCTGAGCATAAAATCGGCCTGGTTCAATTAATGGGTTACTCATTCCAAACATATGGCAGTGGTTGTACGCTCACTGCAAATATTTAGTGTGCTGGAAGACAGGAGGCATTTTAAACATAGCTATACAGCACACAATAAGCGATATAATGCATAACTACACAATAATTCAGTCCAAGGACAGAAACATTTCATTCTGTTCACAGAAACCACTCACTAAGGTCAATGTGCAACATCTGCTTCTTCTGGTACCTCCAGTGTAGTTTCCAGTACCACACAAACAAGAAGTGTAACCACCTCACGGCTAATAAGGCCACTGGCCAGCTGCCATGGCAACAAACACGACGGAAATGAGTGAATGAGGAAATATCTTGAATAACTTTAAGAAAAAAACCCCAATCACAAAAACCCCTTTGCACTACTTCCTAGCTGCACGTGGGACACTGCTTCACAGAACAGCAAAAGCAGCAGAGTAATATTTACGGAACAGGAAAAAGGTTCAGTTTTACATCATAACCTCATTTGTTTTCCAGCCATCGCTTTAATTACTGTAACGCCCCCCCTCCCAACCCCCTCCCTCTGACTATTGTTGTTCTTTTTCAATTATTTCAGCTTTTAAGAATAAATTAAAGTACAGACTAAGAGGAGGGCTGGAAGCTGAGGCTGGAAAAGAAAATAATCAGATTAGGATCTGTTGTAATTAAAAAAGAAAGTGTAACTAATGAAAAATCTCCACAGATGGGAAGCATGGAAGGGTAGATTTTTTTTTTTAATTATTATTATTTCTTTATACTTCCTCAAGCCAGAAGCTAGGGATCTGATGCAGAAAATACTGAACAAGACTCGATGATGACAGTAATGTAAGAAGTTGCCCTAAGCAGCACATATCCCTTCTCCTAAGGACGGAGCTGCTTGCGCACAGCCATTTCTGAGCACAAGAAACAACCTGGATCAAGCGAGTTCCTCATTTCAGCTCAAGGTGACTTTTACTTGTCTTGTTCCAGTTCACTTCAGGAATATTTTCAGCCGCATGTAGGATATGTAAGATGACAGTACAGAAAACTTTGTAATGCTTTTGACCTACCTATTTAAAATTGAACAGCAGACGGTTTCATCAACTATTGAACTAAGTCTTCAATCTTTTCAAGTCTCATCAACTGCTAGCCTAGTTTCTTTCCAAGAAAAACAGCTCTAGAATACCAATAACATGTTTAAAAGCTGGTACAACCCAGCAAAGCGAGCAGTGAAATCACTCAGCTCAACATTCAGCCTAAAGTGCACAATCTACACAGATGAGTCAGGTCTGGATAATCCTTCATGCTCCGTCTGGTTGAATGTATAGAGTTTGTTTTGAAATTGCATACCTTAAATAAACTCCACTTCTCTTCGCATTTACATCCTAAGACCACATTTCTTCAAAGCTTATTGAGTTGGACAATGCCTAAAAGTAGTTTCTATAGATCTCTGCCTATTAGGACCTCATAAGAACTATCTAAAGGATTAGGAATGGGAATGTTTATTCTAAGACTGCCGAGTGACTGCTGCCCTATAGATGTTTGTGAGGTGAGAGCAGAGCTGCCACACTGGGCAGAAACCAGGGACATAGCAAGGTCTGTGGAGAGTTGGGATATCTGTGATTGGTTCAGCCATCTTCATTAGAAGAAAGTAATAGTTTTGGGTTTCTCAACACTGTTCTGGTAAATAAAAAAGATAAAGAGGTGAGAGAGAGAAAATACAAAACCACCTACCTATCGAAGTAATGTAAGCATACTGAAACAGCAAACTTTGTACTGAGAGAACAAATTGTCTTTAGCATGTCAGCATGCAAGAACTTCAGTTTGCTTGCTACATTACACTTTGCTGGGATAGAAGCTCACCTCAGAGCATCACCAGACAAACCAAGACTGTTCATCAAGATCTAAGGCTGTCCTGGATAGAGTGAACTCATTGGATTGCTCTATGCTGGGTAGCACAGAGACAGTGGCAGAGGGAGCACCGTCCCGCTTTGTGAACCCACACATACGTGGATGGCTATTCTCCCTCCAGCTGAGAAGACCGTGCCATACACCCAGCGCCTTCTGAAGCACATTAACTATTAACTGCGTAACTCAGGATCCCCCAGTTAGGAATGACACCTCCGCTCCTCATAGACCAAGAAGACAGGACACGGCAACTGCACACACAACACACGGCAACACACCTCGCGTCAAAGGAGCGCGCTGCTGAGCGGGCTGGGCTCGCCCGCTGCCTTTTGGCACCACCGCCCCACGCGTGCCGCTGGTCCCGCCCAGAGCTGCCCAGCCGCCAGCGTTCCCAGCGCCGCTCTGCTCCCGGAGAGCAGCGCCGGGCGGTCAGTGCCACGCACGGCGCCGTCCGCGCCCGCTCTCAGCCCCACCTGTCCGCAGACCCGGACTCGGGCGGCGCTCTTAGGGCTCCCCGCCCGCCGCCCGCCCCGCGCTCAGCGCTCACACCCGCGGAGCAGAACCACGCAGTCCCCGCAAAACGACCGCGACACAACAGCAGCAGCTCCCGACAGGACGGGCGCGGTACCTGAGCCAACTTTCCGATTCCCTCCCAAGTTCCTCGGCGGGGCAGAACGGCGCCGGGCGGTCCGCGGGGCTGCCGGGCCGCCTCCCAGGCCGCCGAAGAGAAGGGGAAAGTTTCCGCGGCGCGCGGTCTCCGAGGGCAGCGCGGGCGGCCCGCGGGGCAGAGGGCAGGGCCGGCTCGTACCTCCGCGCGAAGCACCGAGCGGCACCGGCGCCTCGTCCCGCCCGCCGCACCGCGGCCTCCGGCGCCGGGACGCGCTCCGCCGGGCGACCTCGGGGAGGCGCGGGGGGCGGGCAGGGCCGGCGCGGCCCCGCCGCGGGCCGTGTTTACCCGCGCGCCGCCCCGGCCCCGGCGATGGGCGTCACCGAGGCGGGCCGCCGCCGTTCCCCCCCCTTTTCCCCCGGACCTACCCCCGACACCCACCTGCAGGCCGCCGGCGGAGGAGGGCGGCCCGCCCCGGCGTTACGGACGGGAAGAACGGCGGCAAGGTCGCCGTCACCTCGCCCGCCGCCGAAGGGCGCGACCGCCGCCCGCTTCATGCCCGCTGCGCGGCGGCCCTCGGCTCGGCTCGCCTGGATCCTCCTCGTCCCCTCCTCCTCCGCTAGCCGGTCGGGCCGCACCTGCCGCCGGGGCGCCCAGCAGCGGCGACGGGCTCCGCGCGATGCCCGCCCGGCCCGCGCTGCCCGCCGCGCTGCGGCCTTCTCGCCGCCCGCCCTCCGCCGCGGCGCGGGGCTGCGGTGACGCTCGTGGAGATCCGCGGCGTTCCCCGGCTCCGCTGTGTGCTGGCGGGGCCGCGCCGTGCCGAAACGGGCCGGCTGCGGCCTGGGTGTGGGTCCTCCCGGCCCGCCCTGCCGCCCTCAGAGGAAATCTCTGCGTGCTTACAAACGTTTGCTGTTGAAGTCTCCTCGTACCTTACTGTTCTTGTCTTTACAAATGGAGAAACGCAGACCGGAGAGCTCCTTCCCACAGATCGCAACCCGACTCAGCCACAGACTTAGTAGAAACCTTAATTTCCGTCCCATGCTCTAATTATGGGAGGTTTCCTCCCACCTCGCTGTTACTTTTGTGGAGATGAAGTAATCTCCCTCGCGCCATCCTACGGAGCCGCCCGTGTGCGTGCGGCCGTGGCTGAGTGCCAGGAGGTGATTGGAGACATGAATGAAATCCGGGGCCGCGCTTGAGGTTTGCCGGCTGAGCGTAGCCAGGGTGTGACACAAAGCTACTCGCGGGCTCTGCGTGTGTACGGCTCTGCTGGCCTCTGATGCTCTGCTAATGCAGTTCATAAAGATTTTTTCAGGTTCCCAGCAGAAAATGGGCTAAATTTCTGAATTTTGCATGTGATAAATCCTGTACAGAAATACAAGCCTGAAAGGCTATTCTGCAGGTATTCTGATAAAATATGATAAATTTACTTACACAGAAGATTCTGGAGGAACAGACTGTGTCACTTTCTTGTTTATGTTTCAGTAAACCTTCATGACATGACCTGTAAGTGGGTCTGGTCATCTGTAAGTTTGCCTGGTCATCTCACTCAATTTGCCTGTCTGGTGGTCTTCTGTGACGGACTGATGGCACCGGTGGGACAAAAGAGGGGCAGGTCATGTCTTCTACTTGGGCTTGTGCAAGGCCTTTGACATGGTCCTGTACCATGTCCTTCTCTCTAAAATGGAGAAATATGGATTTGAAGACTGAAGTATTCAGTTGATAAAGAATTGGTTGGATGGACACAGATAGATGGATTGTAGTTAAGGGCTCTATGCCTAGTTGGAGGCTGGACATGAGTAGTGTCCTCCAGGGGTCCATTTTGGGACTGGTATATTTTAGTGGTTTTATCAACAACATCAATGGTGGGATTGAGTGTACCCTCAACAAGTTCGATGACACCAAGCTGAGCGCTACAATTGACAGAATAGGAGGAAGTGATGCTATCCAGAGGGACCTGGACATTCTTAAAAAGTGGGCCTATGAGAACTGGATGATGTTGAACAAGGCCAAATGCAAGGTATTACATATGGGTCAAGGCTATCCCAGATACAAGTACAAACTGAGAGAGCTCATTGAGAGCAGCCCTGCAGAGAAGGACTTAGGGGTCCTGATGGACAGAAAGCTGGGCATGAATCAGCAGCGTGTACTTGCAGCCCAGAACAACAACAGAATCACAGATCACAGAATGGCCAGGGTTGGAAGGAACTTCAAATATCATGAATCTCCAACCCCCCTGCCACATGCAGGGCCACCAACCTCCCCATTTAATACTAGACCAGGCTGCGCAGGGCCCCATCCAATCTGGCTGTGAACACCTCCAGGGACTGGGCATTCACAACCTCTCTGGGCAGCCTCACCATTCTCATAGTAAAGAACTCTACCCCCCTCTACTCTGCCCTCATGAGGCCCCACCTGGAGGACTGTGCCCAGGCCTGGGGCCCCTAGTACAGGAAGAAAGTGGAGCTGGAGGTGGTCCAGGGGATGGCCATGAAGATAGATACAGGCTGGAGCACCTCTCCTATGAAGAAAGTTTGAGGGAGTTTAGCTTGTTTGGCTGGGAGAAGGCTCTAGGGAGACCTCATTGTGGCCTTCCAGTACTTGAAGGGAGCCTATAAGCAGTGAGGAGACCAACTTTACACAGTCTAATAGTGATAGGACAAGGGGGACTGCCTTTAAACTAAAAGAGCGGAAATGATATTAAGAAGAAATTCTTCACTCAGGGAACAGTGAAGTGCTGGAACAGGCTGTCCAGAGAAATTGTGGATGCTCCATCCCTGGAGGTGTTCGAGGCCAGGTTGGATGTGGCCCTGGGCAGCCTAATCTGGTGAGTGGCATCCAGCCCATAGTAGAGAGGTTGGAAGCAAATGATCTTTGATATCACTTCCAAGCCAAACCATTCTATGATTCTGTGATTCAAAACAGGATCTGCTCAGTTTCTGAGCGTGTCTCATGCTGAGTTTGTATAAGCATGATTTCACAGTGTTCAGTGCACAGTGGTAGCTTTCTCTGCTTTGTTACTCTGCAGAGAGGTTTTGAGACCACTACTAACAAAATTGAAAATGTTTGTACCCTTAGTCCCAGACATGTTGATGTTACTTTAAAAATATCGGAGTGTTGTCCAAATGTAACAAAGAGTATTAATTTGGAAGAGGAAACTGGTGAAAAGAGGAGTAAAGAATTAAGACACTTGCAGTGCTACTTTGCTGCTTATTATGGGAGCCCTTGCCAGTGACTGAGGAGTGTATGAGTCAGTTGAAAGCACTGCGGTGCTGCAGAAAATGGTTTGCAATTACAAGAATACGAGAGAGTGGAATTGATTTCTGCAGTACTTTCAGTCACAAGAGTTTCACATTAACTTTTTTTCCTTTGTAAACTGTAGTTCCCAGTGAGTTTATCTAAGGGATCTTTTGGACCCCATCTCTTGATTCGAGTTATGTAACCCGTAGTACCTTTGTAATTGATTAAAATTTATTATAAGCATGGGTTAAGTTTGCTCAAATGTGAGCTTAAATGAAATGAGCTGCTTGATGTCACTGCATTGCTCATTGGCAAAACCCCATTTCCTCTCCATTGACTTTAGTAGCAAATTGCTTCCAAATTAAAATAGAAGCGTGGGAGTCAGAATCAAAGATTTTTCAGTCTTGTGATCACAAACCCGTAATGCAGCAGTGGTACCTGCAAGGAAGAGTCGCAGGAGCTGCTAGTCTTCTCTCAATAGAACAGTCAGGTCAGGACATCATCTACATCCAGAACTCCTCACACCTCTCTCTGCCCTCCCATTTTGTTCACCATTGCATGTTCACAGCTTTCCCACATCTCTGTTGTTCAGATTTTGAAGAAATTCAGGATTTCAATGGCTTGTCTGGGACTTTCATATGTTGCACAACCCTTTCCTGGTAAGGAAATGGAGGAAAAAATTGTAATTTATAACTGACAGTACAGTGTAATAATACAGAATCAGATAAGTTTGTAAACAGCACTTTTTCTCTTACAACCATCCATCCTCCTGTACATATGAACTCTGATTTCCCTTCAATCTTCTTTATGTAGCTGGTAAATCAGACTTGCTTTTGCAACTTTGCATTTCATCATCTCTTCTGGTGTGTGTTTTTTTTTTTTTTTTTTAATTAAAGAAATGCACATTTCGAAGTTTCTTTACCTTCTCAGTTATGCTGGATGTTTAGTCTGCTCTTTCTGCCCTCCTCTTACTATCTACAGATGTTTTCCACAACTTGTGTTATTCTCTGCGTGTTGTTTCTGCATGGAGAATGCCTTTTCTTTTCCTGTTGTTGTCCAACAAGCTGCCCTGCTTTGCAGCCCAGGGCACTGATGCATCTTGGACTGGGAAAGCTGTGTATTATGCATTCCTCCACAGAACCCTTCTCTCAGGTAGCCCCTGCTCAGTGCTCCCTTGCTGGCTCATTCACATCAGGCATGCTGGAAAAGATAATGGATTTCAGCAGAATGACTGAATGCTTTTTGCCTTTACTTTCTAACTGGTGGTTTTCTCTAAGATCCTATTATTAAGTTTGCTACCAACTGGCAACCTTCTTCAATCTTCTGAGTACCTTTTGCAAGTACACCCTCACCCAGTTACAGTCCCTGTTTTCAAACTGACGTCCTTAACACATGGAGATGTTTCATCAGCTCTCACTTTAACCTCCCACTGACATTATTTTCTCTTTTCAGCCATCACATTTTGTCCAGTTACTTTTCCAGCTCAGAACCTTGTGCTGCTTCTGCTGTGATTTGCGTAGAAAAGCCTACATACTTTGTGACAAAGCTGCTACGACAATGTACATTTTGTTAATTTATGTTACCACAGCAACTGAGTCATGCGAAAATGTAATGTCACGTTGTTTGATGCTGTATCTCAGTTTGCTCAAGGAAACAGGCTCTGTGTAGAGCTGCTGTGAAACCGGGACTGAACTGGTTGGGTATCATTTCTGTAGTGTGGGTGTGGGGGGTTGTGGCAGAATGGATGCACCCTGTAGGATCTTCCAGCAGTCCAAACCTGGTTCTGATCTGTTCTGGGAGGAAATGCAGACATGCTGGAGGAGGGGGCTTAGGTCTTGACAAACACAAATCTGGTCCAGGAAACAAAGCACAACCTTGGGGGACAAAATCAGACAAACTCAGAGATAGGAGCAATAGATGAAAAAGTTACTGTCAGGAAGAAGTGCGGAGTTGACTGTAAGCTGCTGAATGTGAATCAGCAACATGTGTTTGTGGGGAAAATAGTAAAAATCCCAGGCAGATATGCATGCGGGAAGAGGTCCATGCTCAGTGCAGTGTTGTAGGAGATCAGTAACAGAGCTGGGTTTGTGCACCAGAGCCCAGAAGGTTGTGAACCAACAGGAGATAGTACAGGTGGCAGTAACAGTGAGCAGAGGGCTGGGGAGACCAAAGGGGCTGGAGGTGCTGGGTACAGAGGACAAGGGAAAGATGCTAAGAGTCTTCATGTGCTTAAAAAGCCATTGAGAGAGGAAGGGAATGATCTATTCTTGGTAGATAAAGTAAGCTGTAATGGACTTAAATTTCATCATGGAAGAAAAGCTTTTTTAATGGTAACATTAGTGAGGCATAGCGTTATGTTGCTGAGAGTACAGTCTTATCTCCATTACTGGATGTCTTCAAGTATGTACTGGACAAGTAGTAAGTACTATTGATCTGACGTTGGAATTGGAGGATGGATTAGATGACCAATCAAGGTCCATCCCAGGCCTATCTTTCTGTGATTACATGTACTCTGAGGCTCCTCATTAATCACCATTCTTTTACCCAGTCCGGTTTTACATTCTGTCTTCTTTCTAATACCCCCCTCAAGTCATTCCTGTGTCCTGTGCAAAAGATATTTTGTCCCATTTTCCTCAGAATATAGTCTGAGGCAGTCCCCGCAGCCTGCAACAGACTCAGGTTGGTGATTTGTACTGCAGTGAGTTGCTGAGGTAACTGATAATTTACTGTGAGTCAAACATACAAAAAATTATTTAGATTGCTGTTTCAGTCTATTCAAACCCTACACAGTATTAACATAAATTTAAGCTCTTTAGACATATACTAGATAAAATTACTCCATTTGTAAAATGTATTTGTAACCCAAAACCCATCTCATGCACACTATCTTAATTTCCTCTATTTTCACTACCTTGAACTCAGAGGCTTTAGTGAACAGTGCTATGTTCTTTATTTTCTAGGCAAGAGTTTTATTTATTTATTTTTTTTTTTTTGCAGTTATGTATGTTTAAAAAATGTAGTTTAATAGCCACATATACATTTCAATTTAACATAAATACCTTATACAGTGAGCACTGTGCATTTATTTACTTGTTAGATCTGATCAACAGACAGCAAGCCTGATAGGTTTTCTGTTTCTCTCCCTGTATTATATGGTCTACAAATTGTTGCTGTTACAGGCTTAAATCAGCATGTCACTGAAAGCAGACTCGCACACGTTTTGGGCACCCTGGAACTGCAGTAATTGCTAGTGCTTAATACATTGCTTATAGAGCTTTTAAAGACAGTGTACATCAGGAGTTAAAACTTTGCAAGATAACTTTGCAAATTGGATAGTCATTTTATCCTTTAAAGAATGAGGATTTTCTTCCTGTACTCAATGCCCATTGAAGATTAGAAGTGTGCTTTTGCACACATAGCATGTATTGCCTATTTCATTTACCTGCACAGGGCAATATGATTTCACTTGTACTGATCACTGTATTCAAACTTTTGTGGAAAAAGAAGCAGGGAATAAAGTGGCAAAATGTCATGATAATACTGGTGGCTTTTTTCTTTTTCAGGGTCGTGTAAACCAAAATGCAGTGATTAAGAACTATTCATCTCATGTGAGGCAAAGGGCACTGGAGTTATAAAGAAAACATCAGTGTTCAGCAGTGGCTGCAAGCAATAGATTTTTAGAGGAAAAAAAAAAACATCATAGAAAACAGGAAGCATCAATATGGTACTGTTCAAGTATCAGATGCTCCAGATTTTGGATGCTGCAAGCAGTTCTTGCCTCCCTATCTCAAAAGGGACACAGAAGAATGGTGGAAGAGGAATGGTCAGGGGTGTGGAGCAGCTCCTCTGTGAAGTGTGACTGAGCAGGCACTCAGCCTGGAAAGAACAAGAGAGAATCACAGAGTCATTAAGGTTAGAAAAGAACATTGAGATCATCTAGTCCAACAATCAGCCCACCACCACCATGCCCACTAAACCATGTCCCTCAGATCCACACTTACCTTGGGTCCAAGAGAGATCTGTGAATAATGGAGGCCTTGAAAATCACAAGTAATGTGTAACTGTTTTGTGTCTTTGATTACGTAGGATTTAGCGAGGATGAGATGAAGTTGTCAAATGTCAGGTTTCAGAGCAACAAAAGGAGTGACACCCTGAATCTACCAATGCTTTCAAAAGGCAAACGTATTCATGGAATAAGAATCCCTCTAGCAAGTTCCTAAGGCAGCCCCAAGCTGTTAGCTCCCTGCTGGCATCTATGGGCTTGTTTGGTTTGAGTGCTTGGCAGAGGACTCCTTCAGGTGGCTGCTGCCAGAGGAAAGTGCAGGGCATGACCAAGACCTCCATCCCAGTGTGGCTGTTTGTACTACGTTGTTTGTTTGCTGAGAGAGCTCTGAATGCCTTTAACTTCTCCTGGGCTGTGTTCCTGCAACCTCACAGCACTGTGGGAGGCAGCAAGGATGGGAAGTAATCAAAGGGATAAGCAGGAGGCAGAAAGCTGTCTTTGAAGAGTCAGCATTTCGGGGGGTTAAAAAAAAGATTGCCACATACATCTGTGGACACAGACAAGTGCAGGCTTCATTTTCACCTTCCTCTCAATCATGAAAGCTAATCAAAGTCTTAAGGCACTCTGAGGCCACAGAATGGTATTGCTAGGACGAGGTAGCCAGGGGAGAGCTCTTTGGCTGTGTTTGTGCGAATGGAGCAAAGCAGCCTCCGTCTTGCATCCCAGAGCCAGGGTCTCTGAGGTGGGCTGGGGTGGGCCACATGCTGCTCACAGGCATTCCAAAGCTCCACAGGAAGCAGAATTACTCACTGTCAGCAAATCCAGCAGCATGACTGGAAACTAGCCTGGGAATCTTCTTCCCAGCAGAGAACGGAAAAGCAGAAACCTGACGTTTGCAAAAGGCTGGCTGACAGGAATATTAAAGAGGCTTTTGCTCAGCTGGATGTGTGTGTGTTGGCTTCTGGGGCCCAGAAGAACGGGAGGGTTGTGGCGGCTAATAGAGGCTTGTAGGAAAGCTGAGACACTGCACAACCAGAGGAAAGCATTGCTGGGAGTTCTTGTGCCAAAGGTCCCCCTTAGGCTGCAGAAGGCGGTGACAAAACTCAGAATTAGCCTAAGAGCTTTATCTCTCCTTTAGGAAGCTCTTTATTACATCATATATTCATAGAATCGTGGTATCATTTGAGTTGGAAGAGACCCTTAAAGGCCATGCAGTGGCCCAACTCCCCAGCCATGAACAGGGACAGCTACAGCTAGAACACGTTGGTCAGAGCTCTGTCCCGCCTGACCTTGAATGTTTCCACATACAGGGCATCTACCACCTCCCTGAGCATCCCGTTCAGGTGCCTCACACCCTTATTGTAAAAAACTTCTTCCATACCTACAGTCTAAATCTGCCCTGTTGAAACCATTTCTCCTTGTCCTATTGCAACAGACCCTGTTACAGTGTCTGTCCCCTTCCTTACAGCCCACCTTTAAATACTGGAAGGACGCTTTCAGGTCTACCTGGAGCCTTCACCAACTCTCCCAGCCTGTCCTCATGGGGGACATTCCCCCATGAAGAGGAATTGTCTTGGACCACATAGAAAATAGATAATATACTTAATGTATATAAGTAACAAAACTTATTTTATTATTTTATTAATGAAAACATTAAAAAAAGAGAGGAACAAGAAAATAAAACTAGTGGGATATTTGACCTTTTTGTGAAACTCACATATCAATGTCTGGTTTGATGGAAGTGGTTGCAATTCTTAGTGATCCTGGTTTCAGCCCAGGCAGTGCCAATCACACACCCATATTCAGTTGCTGTGTGTACCCAGGGCCGGGCTGGGATTCTCTGTGGGGAAGAGCTGCTGCCATGATGGTGTGGAGCCGGCGGTGGGCCATACTGCTGGCTGTCCTGGGCCTCTTGCAGCCTTTGAGCCACTGGTTGGGCATTCCTGGGCAAGGTAATCTTAGTGATCTTTTCCAACCTTAATGATTCTATGATTCGATCTTTTTACTGCACAGCAAGATCATCTCCATCTAAATTAGTTCTAAGGCTGTTTGCCCTACCTCTTCTGGAGAACACCTGGTGAGAGAGATGCCATACGCTCTACAGGCAGAATTCTCCTTACTCACTGTTCTGTACTGTTAAAGTCACTTCTTTGGTAACTGTCAGCATGGGATTAATTGTCTAAGCGTAGAGGACTTAATGGTATGTATCTACAAATGCTGTTGGCTTCTGCTAGAAGAAGTGGAGATCTGGAGCTAGCATCAGTTGTCTATGGGTGTTTAGAGCTGTCAGATGTGAACAGACTGCTCCTAATGTCTAACCTTTATCTAAAGCTGTTTGTCTCACCCACAGGACCAGGATGGAGAACATCCTGTGTCAGACTCTTTACCATTGTTTGATATTTGCTATCATTCTGCCTCTCTTCTACAGGCAGAACAAATTATTTCTTTAAACTTTCTGTATTCTCACATCACCCTTTTTGTTCCTCTTTGGACTCCTTCCACTTAGTTCACGTAGTTCTCATAACAAGGAACTTGAAACTAAGCATGTGGTAGAAGAGAGACTGTATGGCATTAAATGTACACTGTGGGAACCCCAGTTTAACTTTTAGGATGGAAAGTGAGGAACTTAATCAGAGGAAAAGCCCTCTTCCATTACATCACAACAGGAACAAAACTTTACACTATACACCACGCAACTGTGTGGTTTTGACTTCAGCCTACATCTGCTGCAAGTCTGATGCTGGGCGTCAGTGAGCCACAGTGCCTGCTGGGAGAGCATTAACATCTGCAAGCATCACGCCAGCAGGAGTGTGCTGGTTGTTTGGTGGTGATAGACACAATGTTTTAAAAAAGATACTCAGAAAAATAAGATGCCAAAAGTGCTCTTAAGAAAGTTATCTTGATTGCTAGTTTAAGGAGGTATTGCCTTCATTCTTGATGTCGTGGAGTAAATTTTCAAGTTCACGAGTGTGGGAGGAACATTGAGTGAATTTTTTACATGTATCTAAAAGGCAAGTTGATCTAAAAATATACTCCATTGTAGCTCAGTGATCAGAAATATTACCCTTTTCAGTTCTATTTTTATAAACAGCTTAAATGATTTATAATGGTTTCTTTAAAAAATTCTTATTACTATTGTACATCTTAACATAGGGGATAATTGTTTTTGAATCTTCCAATTGTTCATGTGTCAATCTGTAAGAAACTCAGAACAGTTCTGTGAAAAAAAAAGAGATAACTTCAAGTGCAGAGAGCTGTCTGAGGCCAAGGGTAACACAATGAAATGCAAATGACCAAACTGATATTAGGAATGGGAGAGAATGCACGAGTGTCTGCGAACAGTGTCTGTGGTAAATCCATACCACTTTGATCTTTGATTTTATGACCAGTATAATACTATATTAACCATATATTGTACTATAATACAATATATATTTATATATACACACACACACATATATATATATTAACCATAGTTCACATTTAACCTGGGACTCTGGATTCTTCTGCTTCTTTTAAGTATTCAATTATTATTTATTGTTTCTATTAATGTTACGTTTATAAACCTATTAGTGCTAGATCAAGGACTTGCTGTACTAGGTATCGGCAAACACAGGCTGCCAAGAGAGTAGCTCCCGATTTAGAACACATGAAGATACATGGATACTACAGTCAGGGCCATGTGGTCTGAACAACCATTGGTTTTAGAGATAGTAAATGAGATATTTCAAGATTTATGTGTAGACAACCCCTTTTTAAAAGTGACTTTTCTACTGAAACTGACAGGATGAGAGGGAATGGCCTTAAATTGCACCTGGGAAGTTCAGGCTGGTTGTTAGAAACAATTTCTTCTCAGGAAAAGTGGTGAGGCACTGGCACAGGCTGCACAGGGAGGTGGTAGATGCCCCATCCCTGGAAACATTCAAGGTCAGGCTGAAAAGGGCTCTGAGCCACTGGTTTGAGCTGTAGATGTCCTTGTTCATGGCTCAGGAGTTGGACTACACGGCCTTCACGAGTTCCTTCCAACTCAAAAGATTCCATAACTCTATTATTCTATGCCAGTAGTGCTTTTCAAAATGTTTGTTAGCCATGCTGTAGGTGATTTGTGATGAATGACAGTCTTTCTAGGTGCAGTGAGGAGCAATGCACTGAGCAAACTGAAAATGCAGCTCACTGCTTAGCACTCGAAAGCCAGGATTTGGAAAAGGCTCTGACTCTGGTTCCATTTTCTGTTGTGAAATGCCAGGTTAATTTTAATTACCGCTGCTGTTTTTTACCTAGTGTTTGTTCTATTTGTAGTTGATCTGAGTTCAGTGAGTGGTACCAAGCAGGGCTCTGTGTTTTTGGAAGATTTGTTTCTGTGTAGACATACTGTTGTGTGAATTCTCGCTGTCTATTAAAAAGCCACAGGGTGAAAAGATTAACATGTTCAAGAGGTTTAATGATTTCTGATTTGATTTTTTCATGCGTCCCACTGAAAATTAGCAAGCTTTATTGCTGTGTGTCAACATGCAATATGCAGAATTACTTATGCAAAATACATTATGAAAGGGTGGCACCTTAGGCAGAGGTTAAAAGACAGCTCAGAAGTGCTTTCCCAACCCTCATATACTTGCCCCACGTTCGACCCTAAAAGCTGTGATTAATTGTGCAATTTTTTTGGAGCCCTCTAAATGTTTTTGAGTTTCAGTGTCTATATACTGCATTAACTACAATGTATTGTGACCACCACCCTGGCACACATGGAAATAGTGTTGGTATGTTCTATTCTAGTCCAAAATGAATGTAGTGCAGATATGGAAGGATGTATGTAGTCCAGGACAGAAAGTAGTCCTCTGTCATCAGTCACATGTGGGTTTTCAGTCCACAAGGACATACGGTGATGTTTCATCTCTCATAGATGAAAGGTAAGAACGATTTGCATTTAGACATAAATGCAGAGAGCACGAGGGAGGCCTGTATGCTTCACTTCAACTGTTCAAGTGGAAATGAATGCTTGTTAAGGTTACTATTCTGGGAAGGGCTCTGGGTCCATATCCTGTCTGTTCCTGAAGCCCCAGGAGCAATACTCTGTGCACTCTTGAAGAACCCTCAGCTTCAAGGGGTGTCGGAGTGTAGGGAATTGCCTTGCGGGAAGGAATGCACAAATTGTTGTGCCTGTTCTACCAGAAACAACCATACTGGGTCCTCGAGAGACATAGGCTGGTCATGGAACATCAAAACCATTATTAAACGAGCAGAAGTTGGGGAAAACAGCCAGGACCATGCATCTGCCATGGTGCCTGAACACTTGTTTTCCTGTTTTTGATGAAATTACAAGTAGTTAGGGACAAGCTTCTATTGAAAAAATCCTCTAGATTCAGCTCTTGAAGATGAGGCCAAACCTAGTTTGATGCTATATGTGGGTTGAAGAGAGTTTGCCAGAGTCTACTGGGCATTGTAATTGAAGAGGTAGCTGTCAGGTTGGATACTGGGAAAAACTTTGAAACAGTAATTGGGCACTGGCACACGCTGACCAGGGAGGTGGTGGAGTCACCATCCCTGGAGGGGTTAAAAAATGTGGAGATGTGGCACTGAGGGACATGGTTAGTGGGCATGGTGGGAATGGGTTGATGTTGGACAGATGTTCTGAGTGGTCTTTTCCAACCTTAATGATTCTATGATTCGGGGAGCCATACTATGAACCTCTTAGCCTATGGCAGTAAGCGCAGAATCCTCTATCTTAGAATGCAGTTTCTATTGCTGGATGGATGGGTTTCGATGGATTTGTCTTACTAGAGACAAATCTATCATGATGTTTGTAGAGAGGATGAGAACAGAGCCACTGTCCTGGGAGAGGAGGGAGGGACAATGAGCTCCATGTCATAGGTCCATGGAATGCTGCAGGCTTCTTCTTCTTGGGGGTGGAAGGAGATGCTCTACAGCACCATCACAGTTTTATTTCAGCTCATGCCCACGGGCACAGTATATCTCTGCTAAGTGCTCCATTTTCAGAGCTCTAATATTCAGAGATTCTGCATGAGATTGGTGTTCACGTTCTGGTGCTTTCTATCCATGGGTAGTTTCACTCCACTGGCATTTTGGTCAGCAAATAACCAACTTGTGCTGGCTTATTGAGCATATGAATAGTTCTCTGCTGAGGCAAATCCAATTCTTCAGACTGCTTCTCAGAGCTACAGCCCGTTAGAGCAGTGTGTTCCTGGGAATCACAGAATGACAGAATGGCCAGGATTGGAAGGGACCTCAAGGATCATGAATCTCCAATCCCCTGCTGCATGCAGGGCCACCAACCTCCCCATTTAATACTAGACCAGGCTGCCCAGGGCCCCATCCAATCTGGCCTTGAACACCTCCAGGGACGGGGCATCCACAACCTCTCTGGGCAGCCTGTTCCAGCACCTCACTACTCTCTCTGTAAAGAACTTCCATCTGACATCCAACCTAAATCTTCCCTCCCTCAACTTAAAACCATTTCCCCTTGTCCCGCTGCTATCTACCCTTTCAAAAAGTTGATTCCCCTCCTGTTTGTAGGCTCCCTTTAGGTACTGAAAGGCTGCAATGAGGTCACCTCACAGCCTTCTTTTCTCCAGGCTGAGTAAGCCCAGCTCCCTCAGCCTATCTTTGTAGGGGAGGTGCTCCAGCCCCTGATCATCTTCGTGGCTCTCCTCTGGACCCTCTCCAACAGCTCTCTGTCTTTCTTGTACTGGGGGCTCCAGACCTGGACACAGTACTCCAGATGGGGCCTCACAAGAGCAGAGTAGAGGGGGACAATCACCTCCCTGTCCCTGCTGGCCACCCCTCTTCTGATGGAGCCCAGGATACCATGTGCTTTCTGAGCTGCAAGAGCACACTGCTGGCTCGTTTTAAGTTTTCCATCCATCAGAACTCCCTGGTCCTTCTCTGCAGGGCTGCTCTCAAGGACTGCTCCTTCCAGTCTGTATGGATTGCCTGGGATTCCTCCAGCCCAAGTGCAAAACCTTGCAGTTTGCTATGTTGAACCTCATTAGGTTCACCCAGGCCCACGTTTCAAGCCTGTTGCAGTCCCTCTGAATGGCATCCCTTCCTTCCACTGTGTCAGCCACACCACTCAGCTTGGTGTCATCAGCAAACTTGCTGAGGGTGCACTTGATTCCATCATCGATGTCATTGATAAAGATGTTAAAGAGCACCGGTCCCAAGGCAGAGCCCTGGGGGACGCCGCTTGTTACCGGCCTCCACCTGGACATAGAGCCATTGATCACCACACTCTGTCTGCGGCCTTTCAACCAATTTCTTATCCATCGAGTGGTCCATCCATCAAATCCACATCCCTCCAATTTGGAGATAAGGATGTGGTGGGAGACCATGTCAAAGGCCTTGCTCAAGTCCAGGTAAATGACACTGATCACCTTTCCCTTGTCCACCTTGTCCACCAGTGCCGTCACTCCATCATAGTAGGACACCAGATTGGTTAAGCATGACCTTCCCGTGGTGAAGTTGTGTGGTTGCCTTGGATCACATGCTCATTCCTCATTCCTCATGGGACAATCTCATATCTTGTTATAGGGAACTGAGGGAGTTCTGGGATGAAATCACAGGGCTTTCATCATCGTCTTCTTTAGATCTTACTCAAAAAAGAATTGTTTATTTTCATATCTATTGTTTTTCAACAGGTAGTTGTGAGACTTCCACTTAAGAGACGATTGCTATTTTGTCACGACCATGCTGGAATTCAAACCCAAAAACGAGAATCTTGCAGTTTGGGCTTGATTTATTGGTCTTATTAACAGTTTATAAGCATCTTTCCAAAATACTAGCATCATGAGTACCAGGACCAGCCCTAGGCATATATATGTACTGCTGCATGACCAACACCTCTTTGTGTTCTTTCTGAAAGCGATGCTGAAGGATGTGGTTGCAGGAGGACAATACTCAAGAGGTGGTTTGCAGAAGGTTGTTTTGTCCTGTTATCTGAACAGATCAAGCTTAAATGAAACTTGCTGTTCTTGCCACATAGAATTGCTCAGGTTGGAGAAGACCTTCAAGATCAAGTCCAACCTCTGCCTAACCATAGTATCCCAACTCTAACAACCCACCACTAAATCATGTCCCTGAGCACCATGATCATGTCCCTGAGCACCACATTTTCTGTCAATACATTTTCAAGATCATTACTGCATGTATACTTGCATCACGCTTAACACGCTTAATCAGTATGATTAATCTGCTATTTTTACACAGGCAGCAAGCTTCTATATTAGGAGAACACCAGGTCTTTGCCATAGATGCTATAACACTTCTCCCTGTATGAATTCTAGTTTTATGGATTAGATCCAGTTTGTTAGAGATGATGTCATGCTCTAGGATTGACTGTCTTTTCATCTGAAAGTAGTTTAATGTTTCTTTCATTGATGTGTCTACTATTTAAATGGTTTAAAACTAGATTACTTAATTACCACTAGCAGTTTCCATGCTCATGGTGCCCTTTAGGAGGTGTGAAACCTGCTGGATTTGGGCAAGCTTTAGTGATTCAGAATTTCCTTGCTGTTCTGCTGCACGTTCCTGACATAAGTGTGTTGCTCAGCACGCTTGTGGACACCTGCACTGTTTACTAGAGCTCCAAGGAGTTTGAGAGGAAATGGTCTTCTTCAGAATCAATACTAATTCTGGTACATTTTTGCTTTTACTTTTCCAGCTACCCTAAAATCGCTTATAGTATTGTGAGCATTATTAGTAGGTTTTTTTTCTTCAAGTAAAGATAAATTAAAAAAAAACATATTACATGAAAGCAGATGTGAGAAAGTCATCACTCTGCTTAAGGTTAAATGCATGAGGTTCTGGCTTCTTCATTAGGATACAAAGCTCTTACTGTGGAATTTGCCTGTCTTGAAGCAGACTCTGGTTTAGGATCAAACTTAATCAGATGTCCTCATTTCTCTCCTTCAAAGAAGGTTTCAAAGAGGCCCTCGAGGGAACACCCACAGAGTGCCCTGTGGTTTCTTGGGCCACACTTCAAAGTTTGGTACATATTCCTTCATGAAGTAGCCCGTGAAAATGGCGTTTTGTATAAACATTTCAGTATCAACTTCAGAGGCAGGATGCATATGTTTATAGAGAGTGAAAAACGTAATTACTTGTGCTTCTCGACAATAGTTATGAAGGTAACAGAATGGTGTATTGGTGGTCAAGGTCTCCTCTATTTTGCTATGATCCTTGGGTCTGGCTTTCTGTCACATGAGATGACATACCAGGAGGCTGATAAAAACTCAATTACTTCTGTTCTGCTGGCAACTCATTGTATGTGAAATTATGTTTTACACTGAGTATTTGCAAAATCTTGACTTTGGAAGTGCCTGGTTTGACTGAAAAAAAAAAAAAAATAAAAATTGGGGGGTATAGCTTTTTTCCTTTCAGCAAATCTGAAAGGCTGAAGGCTGGGGATTTCATGCCATGTTTGCCTCTCACTGCTCAGCCCGGGCCCAATGGCCCTCTTGCTTCATTGCTCTATTGAGGGGAATGCGTAGTCTTTTGGGAGGTTTTATTTTAATTCTGTTATGGCAAGCCGCAATGACTCCAGCTGGTGCTGGAGTAAGGATATCTTACATGTATTCATGTATTATTAAGAGCTCCAGCTAATGCATGGGGAAATTCACTACATATATGTAACATACATGTTTATATAATCATATAAATAATCTATCATATAAAAATGCTTTTTGCATATTAATCTGTGCGATCCTTATTTTATTTAGTGAATGGCAATCAAGTCAAATGAGTGATGTTTTTAAATGTTGTTGTTTTTTTTACTGGACCTCCCAACATTCATGCAGCATCAGAGAGGGTGGCATTAATTACCCATACTGTGCAATGTTTTGCACCTGTTGTTTGTGCTGTTTTTTGCTTTTACTTTTCAAGAACTCAATACGGTACTTAACAACAGAGATTTAAAAGGATTAAATTATCCTGCCAGATTTTTCCCCCTTTGATGAACATAGCTTCATCAGGAATTATTTAAATGGAAGGTTATTTATTTTTCCCCTCTGCTGGGTAGTTCTATACTGGGATTTATGAAAATCACATCTGTTTCTATGTCCGGAGAAAACTTTCTCTGATATCAACACAGCACTTAACAGTGCTGTTTTCTTTTAAACACCAACTCTTTTTTATCTTCTGCCCCTCAGTTTCCACTCTCTGGCCATGCCATAGGATCATGTAGAACCATGGAATGTTTTGGGTTGAAGGGGACCTTAAAGCCCACCCAGTTTCAACCCTCTGCCATGGTCAGGGCTGCCCCCCACCACCTGAGGCTGCCCAGGGCCCCATCCAACCCCAGCCTTGAACACCTCAGGCATGGGGCAGCCACAGCTCTCTGGGCAGCTGTGCTGGAGCCTCACCTCTCTCTAAGTAAAAAATTTTGTTCTAATGTCAAATCTGAATCTCCCCTCTTTCAGTTTAAAGTCATTCCCCCCTATCATATCACTACACTCCTTGATAAAAAGTCACTCCCCAGCTTTCTTGTAGGCCCCTTTGGGTGCTGGAAGTCTGCTATAACGTCTCCATGCTTTGTTCCAGAACAGCACAAATTAGAAATATAGGAGGCTCAAAGGAGCAGGGCTGAGGATGAGGGACTCTACAACCAGTCCTGTATCTCTGTGCAAGACCAAGGAGGCATTAAGGAGCATCAAGGTGTCTGTGATATCTGACTCACCACAGGAACGCCTGCTACAAGTACTCATTTTCCTTTTAAAATTGGTCCAGGCTTAGGATTATTTTTTCCTCAGAGTAATTAAGATGTGGTGAAAAAAATATTTTTCCTCATGTCTTTGGTGATAGCTGCTGTCAGCCTGTTTCAGGCTTTTTGGCATGTCTGTGTCAGGATTACATCTGCTTTTATCCACTGTCCTGCATGAGCTTGCTCTGAGTATGCTTTATTCTGCATCCTGACAGCTGGGCCTAAAAAAGTTTTCAGGTAAATTCCACATAAATTTAATAGAATGACCTGTATAGAAGACCAGTGATCGGAATCAGTGCTGTCAGGATGTCTATTTTCCACTTATTTTATCAGTGCATAAAACCAGTGCTCATCACTCATCTTATGCAAAACAGTTCCCCTAAATATAGAATTGTAGAATCTGTAGAATCGTAGAATTAAGACCTCTAAGATCATCTAGTCCAGCCATCCACCCACCACCAAAAAGCTCTCTAAAACGTATCTCTAAGAGCTGCATCTACCCTTTCCTTAAACACCTCCAGTGACTCCCCTACCTTCCTGGGCGGCCTGTTTCAATGCCTCACCACTCTTTCTGAGAATAAATTCTTCTTAATATCCAACCTGAAAATTTGGACTATCATTTATTAGGTCTTATATGTTGTCTGGACAAGGAGATTGTGAAAAAAAATGAAAGATTTGTAAGCCCTAAAAGCTGAATAATAATCTATTTTGTTTTCTCCCTTGAGGTTGTTAGCTAAGTTCCTCTCCTGCCTCTGCTTTCATTTTACACCTCTGAATGCTCCCATGGTCTTTATTTGTGGTGGAATGCAGCTCCAATTTATAGAAAAAGTTGGCTAGAGAGGAGAAATTCAGTATGAACATTTTGTCCTATAGAATATGGGCACAACATAAATAACATAGTTAAGACATTAAACAATGCTATTTTCAATCCCTCTTCTAAACCAGAACTATTGAAGATGAAGAATAAGAGGCTCAGGGAAGACATTATTGCTCTCTACGACTGTCTGAAAGGAGATGGGGGTCGGACTCTTCTCCCAAGTATCTGCGATAGGATGAGAGGGAGTGGCCTCAAGTTGCACCAGGAGAACTTCAGGTTGGATATTAGGAAACATTTATTCTCCAAAACAGTGGTGAGGTACTGGCACAGGCTGCCCAGGGAGGTGGTGCAATCGCTGTCCCTGGAGGTGTTCAAGAGACATGGAGATACGGCACTGTGGGACGTGGTTAGTGAGCATGGTGGGGATGGGGTTGACTGTTGGACTGGAAATTCTTAGTGGTCTTTTCCAACCTGCAGGATTCTATGATTGTATTGACATCTGTTGTGTAATCTGAATGCAGCCCCACAAAGGTCTTCCCCCATGCACCCTGCTTTAGCATACCGTGCAGCTAAACACATTGTGTTTGTTGTCCTGCTCAGTTGCCTGAAATACCAGCACCTTCTCAGTCGTGATGCTGTGGGGCATGACTCCTCATCTCCGTGCATTCCGTGCACACTCAGTGCCCTGCCAGCCTAATCTTCCCCTTTCTTTCTTCAAAGCCCTTGAGGGCAAAGAACAATTTTCTTGTGTTGGCTCTGCTTTTTTTATGGATGTAAAAAATATTCTATTTCTTTATACAGATATACTTTCACCTCTCATGTTCTTTTCCATGGTTATTTTATTATCATTATTATTTGTAATGTTGTTAGCTGAAAAGCCATTGCAAGAGTTTCTTTTTTCCCTTAGTGGATTTTTCTACATAATTAGCGAGAAATGACAATTGCAGTGTTCACTGTGTACTTGTGCTGTGGATAAATCACATTTGAGCACAGTGAAAAATGTAGTGTCATTTTCCACCAAACATAATGGACGGTATTGTGTCACTTACAGAAGGCCAATCTGTAAAGCACTGGCTTCTTCAGAGCTGATGCAAAATGGCAATTTCTTGCTTGATGTCCACTGTTCAATACAAAGTCAAGACAATATAAATCGAGGATAAGAAGTCCTCAGCCCATTCACTTAGCCATCCAGTGAACCCACTTAGGTTTATGGTGAGGTAAAGCAGAGAAACACCCACTGCCCTATTTGCTGGCACCACCAGCCACAGGTAAAGACAAGGACTCAAAGTAAAGGAAGGTCATTAATTGCTGCACAAATTCCTGCCCCCCACCCCCCCTCACCCCTCCCCAAGCAGTGTCCCTTGAACAAAGTCACAGTTCATTGCTGTTACACCATGCAATGTTTCCTCATTCTGTTGGTATGCAGGGCTTGTGTTGCTGCAAGGGCATGAGTTTTGTGGCAGAAATGAAAGAGAATGGGATGGTAAAAAAAAAAACAACAACTTACTCATTTACTGCTATCTGACATTTGTAATAACAGTAATTTAATAAATGTTTCAGTACTTTTCCAGGTGACAGTAAAAGGTCAATTCTTCTCTGCTGAGCGGACAAGACTTGTATCTCAGATGTCCAGCGTGCAGTACATGTGCTCTGTGCAACATCCTCACTGTAAAACCTGAGCTCTCTGAGTTGGATTCTGACTTGGTAGCCATACAAATCCCTGAGCACATCCCTTCAAAAACAAGGAAACGACTCTAATGGACCTGCTTGCAATACAAATAAGGCTGACATACAGATTAGTTAACCCAACTTCAACCTCTTTTGAAGTCAGTGACATTGCTGAATATTTATGTGTGCATGGAACAGGAAATTCAGCAGGTTATTTCAGCAGCTTCCCTTCATTTTGAAGTCTGTGCACTCTTTTCTTGGTCACTGGAGATGCTCCTTGCTATATATTTAGCAGTCAGTACAACAGATCTTGCTTTCTGCTCTTGGCTTTCACTGTAAATTAGTTGTAATATTTTATAACTTTCAACCAAAGAAGTCTTTCAGGCTTTTATTGAGTGAACTGCTTAAAAATTATACCAAAGAGCATAGGAAATCAACTACAATCTGTTTTAAGTGGAAATTGAGTCCACATTCAAACGGATGTTTTTCCTAGCAGTGTCAAAGAGGACATGCTGTACTCTTGACTTCTAGGTGGGAACCAAAGGTGACATTGGACACACTGCCCTCTTTTCTTGTGCCAGCTTCCTATGCAGCTGTAAAGAATAACAGGGTACTGTCCATCTGCAGTAGATTTAAAAAAAAGATGCCATAAACAAGTCCATAGAAAACTGTATCACTTAGAAGAGAGAAGTTACCAGTAGCAGACCTATGTTTCGAATGGTAGTTTCCTCCTGATTTTTCCCAGCTTAATTTCAGTAGGTCTAAACTCCTGTTTTCAGACTGATTTGCACAGATGAATTATCTGAGAGGAAGTAATACATGCTCCTGAAGGAATCAGATTTTTGTTGCTGGCTCATAATTCACAGCATATTTAAAGCATTCGAAATTTACAGCAGAGTGAAAATATAGAAAAAAGGATGGGAAACAGAAGAATAGATGCCAAGGTAACCTCAAGATCATTGAAGTCACAGGAAAGAGAAGTTGATTTCCATAGCCTTTGAGTTGGGACCACAAGAGACATTTATGGGAGCCGCTAGGCATGAAGGTGAGCTTTTATTTGCAGTTAGTTCATTACATGCAGTGGGATTATAGCATGAATGACTTTACAAATTCATCAGCCTCTCATACAACTCTTTCACATGTTCTTGAGATTCTGTCCCTTCCCTCCTTTTATTTCAGGGTTCCTCCTCTGCACCCCTGCTTTGCAGCATGGTAAGGGACAGATGGCTCTCAGGTGGGAGTGGGATGGACAGTGAAGTGGATCTTATTGACACTGTGGGAAAGGAGAGCAGCTCAGGGGAGAGCAGAAGGTGCCATGGAAGGTTTGTCTTGAAGCCTTTTGCGTGAGGGCTGCAGACACTGCCAAATTTTCCTGGTATTCTCTGCGCCCGTTGAGAGAATGGAAAAGAGAATTTCTGCAGCCTAGTGCCGAAGATCCTGTTGCCCTAGAGACACCCTTGGGATGGAGAGCAGCTTGGTGGCCAGGCACTGGAGAGCTGCCTGTCTCAGTGGGTGCCTCTGGGCAGTGTCATCATAGCTGCCTGATCTCCAGCAGGCCGTGGTTCCCCATAGATCCTGTGGTGTGTCTGCTAGCTCTGTGCAGAAATCTTAGTTGTGTGCTATGGCTTCCAAATGGTGCTAAGTCCCCGTGTATGAAAAACTGAATCAAGCAGTGGATAAACATGTGAAGGTGAACTGAATTATCCCCTGGGGTGTGCTGACTGTATGCTGTCAGGATGCAAATCAGTTGTCTTCCAACTGAGATGTCCTTGAGTACTGTAGATATTCATGTGGGCAGGTGCATATAGCACAGGATCTGTATGAGACTAATGCCCTTTGTAGCAGCTGGGAAGCAGACATGTCAGATGGAACTCATCACATATTTGATTGAGCCCTGTATCTCCACTGACCACAGCAGTTCCTGCCTGCCTAAATCACTGGTAGACACCTTTAAGTACATTCCTAAACTCATATTTATACTACACAATTGCCTGCTACCCTGGGTTAGATACTCTTAGCTAACCTCTTCTCCTTGCATCAAGACAGGGACATCAGCTAGGAAACCCAAAGGCTTCCACTAAATGAACTCTGTCATGACAACAGAGTATCTTCTTACATTTGAATTAAAGAAGTAAGATCAATAGATTTACAGGCCAGAACTTTTAATCTTAGGCAAAACTATGCTCAGGGTGACTGCAGTGCTAGTGAAGAGCATCACTTCACATAGAATAATTATTTAATATGGTTAATCATGTTAAGATATTGCAGTCGTTTCCCTGGGACTAATATGTAACCATAGAGGATGATAAATTGACAGACATCCATTAATTTGTTTGTGAAGTGTTCAGAAAGTAGAAGTTATTGAAGCACTGTTTTGATCAACATGACTTCACTGATTATATATTTTATCTACCGAACTGGGTTGATTTCCCCCTATATTATTAACTCTGAAACTTGGCTTCTTCTTTCAAAGAGTTATTTCTAAATCCAGCATTTCCATTACGCAGTTAATTCCATCTGTTTTTTGTGCATGAACCAGCTACAGCCAAAAAGTCATGTTTGCAACATGGTACATATTATTTGAAGTGCTTTTTCTTCCTGTATTGAATATAGAAGAATAAGGTACTTAAGCATGCTGATTGATTAATGGCAGACTGCCTTGCCTATTGCAGGCATGCTGGAGAAATACATGCCACAAGGGCACGATGTCACCTTGGACATTTTCTCCTCTACTTCCATCAATCCCCCATCCGCCCCCCCCAGATCCTATATGGAATCTGTGTCTGTGGGACACAGAAATCATGGTAGGTAGATTTCATTTCACCCAGTGTAAGTCCTCCAAAAGTGAAGTCTAGGTTAACCTTAGCAAATAGTGTCCATCCACAGCCAGAGAGAGGTGGAGAAAGGCATTTCAAGGTGCGATTTACTTCCCCCATTGACTGGAGTGAGAATTTAATTATTAACTTAGCTGGATGTCTAACTTTTTGACAGCTGTTATATAACATGAAAGCTGTAGAAGTCCTAATCTGTAGGAACATTTGCAACAGCTCTGGAAATTACCTTTTGCTCTTTCCTTAGAAAATTGCTGCATCTGCTGTGATATTAGGTGAAGGTCTATTGTAGGTAAAATTGAGAGCTTAGCACTAAGCCTGACATTTAAAATTCTTAATGAATAGAGAGACCTGGAGAGACCATTTAAAATTATGGCACTTTCTGTCTGCACTGAGTAGCTACTGCTGGCCTGGTTACTAATTTCTGTGTAGGTTAGCAAAGCTCTCAAACCTATTATCTTACCCATTTCTTCTGGAGCAGAACTCAAGAATGACAAGTACCACTTCACATATCATCAGTCACTGCCACTCTTTATGCAGTTGCTGTAATTGTGATTAGTGCTACTATAGGACAGGCTAGTTTGGACTTTGTAATTTCTGGAGACAGCTTAGTGGTGAAAATATATTGCCAAATGCAGAAAGCTTAGCAATTTTCCATATGATATTAACTTTTCTCTATGTGTGATTTTAACATCTATTTTCCAGTCGAATCAATCACAGAATAGATTATACTTCACTCATAACCTCTGATGTTAGAGATTTTAGAGATTTTAAAATTAGGTTTGAATCTTGAAAGGAGCTTGTTTTTCAGGCATACAAACATACAGCTTCTTTTTGATGGCACCAGAAATCTCCATTTTCCACTTAGATTTCACAGAATCACCAAAGTTAGAAAAGACCTTCAAGATCATCCAGTCCAACCATCCACCCATCACCAATAGCTCTCACTAAACCATGTCCCTCAACATGACATCCAAACGTTCCTTGAACACCTCCGGGGTTGGTGACTCCACCACCTTCCTGGGCAGCCCATTCCAGTGCCTGACCACTCTTTCAGAAAAGTAGCATTTCCTGACATCCATCCTGAATCTCCCCTTGTGCAGCTTGAAGCCATTCCCTCTAGTCCTATCACCAGTTACACGAGAGAAGAGGCCGACCCCCAGCTCACTGCAACCTCCCTTCAGGTAGTTATAGAGAGCAATAAGGTCTCCCCTGAGCCTCCTCTTCTCCAGACTGAACAATCCCAGCTCCTCCAGCTGCTCCTCATAAGGCCTGTGCTCCAGACCCCTCACAAGCTTTGTCGCCCTTCTTTGAACCTGCTCGAGAGCCTCAATGTCTTTCCTGCAGTGAGGGGCCCAAAACTGGACACAGTACTCCATGTGTGGCCTCACCAGAGCTGAGTACAGGGGACAATCACTTCCCTGTTCCTGCTGGCAACACTGTTCCTGATGCAAGCCAGGATGCCACTGGCCTTCTTGGCCACCTGGGCACACTGCTGGCTCATGTTCAGCCGAGCATCAATCAGTACCCCCAGGTCCATTTCCCCTACGCAGTCTTCCAGCCACTCCGCTCCAAGCCTGTAGCATTGCCTGGGCTTGTTGTGACCAAAGTACAGGACCTGGCATTTGGCCTTGTTGAACCTCATCCCATTGGTTCAGCCCAGCCATCCAGCCTGTCCAGATCCCTCTGTATGGCCTCACTACCCCCAGGCAGATCGACACTTTCAGCCAACTTGGTGTCATCCACAAACTTACTAAGGGAGCACTCAATGCCCTCATCCAGGTCATCAATAAAAACATTGAAGAGGACAGGCCCCAGTACCAACCCCTGGGGAACACCACTCGTGACCGGTCACCAGCTGGATTTAGCTCCATTCACTACAACTCTCGGGGTCTGGCCCTCCAGCCAGTTCCTTATCCAGCCAAGAGTGAGCCAAGAGCTTCCCTTTACAAGTCCATGGTCATTGGTTGAAATATGAAAACATAACAAAAATAAGGAATGGACAGTTGTTACCAACTAAGCCCTGTGTTTCATTATAGATAAAAAGCATTTTAGAAGTCTTCTAAATAATCAAATACTAAAACACAGATTTCCACCTCTACCTTTCAAAAGCTGAGAAATCACTAGGAAATAGTTTGTCAGGTTGGATATTAGGAAAAATTTCTCTGAAGGAGTGGACAGGTGTTGGCACAGAGTGTCCAGGGAGATAGTTAAGTCATTGTCTCTGGAGGGGTTCAAGAAATGTTTAGACGTTGTACTGAGGGACATGGTTTAGTGGGGGATATTGGTGGTGGGTGGACCGGTGGACTGGATGATCTTAGAGGTCTTTTACAATCTTGGTGATTCTATGATTCTACGATTCTATGAAACTAAAATTATTGGAGCTGACAAATATGTGCTATCTCAGAAATTCTGAAAATCAATTCGTTTCATTCAGTTGAATTAAAACTTCAGAAACACTGACCACTAACTAAACTGCTCTTTTGTTTAGGAGAAAAAAAAGACATGCTTCTTGCTTCTCATGCTATTTTTTTTTCTGATTTTCAGATTAATGAGCAATCTTGGTGTAGATAGAGATTTTCTGTACAAATTTTCTTGTGACCTTGAATATTAAATTTGTTTTCAGCAAGCAATACCAGTAAGAATTTGCATATACATACCTGGGATTTGAAGGTTTGTTTTTGTATTTTGTCCTCTTTACCTGATGCCAAGAAGACTTTTACTGCAGAATTATATCTCAAAGTCTTTCTAATGAGTAAGTAAAGTTTTACCTATGACAGGTAAGAATCACCCTTTTGGCAGGTGGTATTCGATATTTCCAGCATTGTTGGGAAATTGCTGGGTAAAAGGAGTGGGAAACATCAGGGCATTTAGGGGTTTCTGGCTGGTAGAAGAAATGAAAATGTTAGTAAATTTTTTAAGAATATGAGAGACTTAATGTGCTGGTAGGTGAAAGCAAGTTACTCTCCTCTTTAATCAGAGCATCATAGAATGACTGAGGGTGGATGGGATCTCTGGAGGCCATCTGGTCTAACCCCTGTTCAAGTAGGAATGGAACAGGCATGTCCAGGCAGCTTTTGAAGATCTTTCCCAAAGCCCTCTATCCCTGCAGCCCATCAAAGAACAAAAATGACAATACAGAAACAGCTGGCCAGAAAAAGCAGCTATTGGATTAGTCTCCCATCAAGAAAATGAAGAATAATTTGTTTGGTATTTAAAGTAGAAGTCTGTGCAGTCTGCAAATCAGGTTCTGCACTCACTTTCAGATTCAGTTTCTCAAGTTGGCTCTTTGATACTGAGATCACTAGAATCAGTGACCGTTTTTTAAAATGTGAACATTTATCCCAAGTTCTTCACATTCAGATCCAAGAATGCATGAGTGAGATTCAATCAAAAGCATATGAAAATTAAGAAATTAAGTGATGATTTTGTCTGTGTTATTCAGAGTGCATTATTTAAATGGACCAAAAGTTTCAAGTTAGTTGTAAAATTTGCATGGTAGTGTCAAGGAAGAGGTCACGGGAGTGGTTTGCTAGACAGTGCAATGAGTCGATCCTTTGGAAGAATGTGCAGAAATCAATGCATTGACTCACTGAATTAAACGGTGTTTTAAGCATTAAACTGACAGCTCACACAATTAAGAGAGATGCCTATTCTCAGTGCTCATGTAAAGAATACAGTCAACATCTTTAAAAAATGTACCATTACAGTATGCTTTGAGATATGTTTCATCCTGCGCTATTGAAGGCTTCAAGCGTGAAGAAGAACTTCCCCAACTAAAAGCATTCTCCTGGCACGGCAATGGATCTGTGTGCACACTAGGCCCATGATAACTTTTTTTCCTTCTCATTTACACACTGCTTGACAAAAAATGTGCCTCACCTCTTCTCCTTCTGTCATTTCTTCTACAGGGCTTGTAGTTTGAAGAAAACCCTTCCCTTCCAAAGAGAAGTGCATTTAGGATCAAATTCCAGTGTTAAACCCCAGTCTGAAGAAGCTGCTGATTCACAGGGCATAGAAAAATGCTGCCCATTTCTCATCACCATGCACTGCTATGCAATCTCTCAAATCTGTTAAATACTTTGTCATCTCCTCTTTGTTACAGGACATGAGCAGTGTTCTATAGGATAACATGTAAGTGATGCACTTTGACTTTCATTCTACTGAAATTTAAATCCCTGTGGAGGTTTATCAGAGGCAAGCAGACTTCCATTTGGGGAAAAAGGGACACAGTTCAGTGAAAACTGCTCTCTCTAGTGAGATCAAGGGCAGAAAAAGAAAACTATTTCAGTGGAGGACTACGAATAAAGAAATATGTTCATTGTCAAGACTTTGAGGTAAATAATAGAAAAATCTCAATTCTAGGCCAGTAGACACAGACTACTCAAGGAGAAGCCAGTTAAATTACAGACAGGCAGCAGCTGTCAGATGGGGAAATCGTTCTTTATCTGGACCCCTCCCACTGCATGAGGACCTTGTAACCATTTGCCTTGAAGATACTCCCTTTAGGAGTATTTCTCCCCATTGATTAGAAGAGGCAAGCTAAAATGGAAGGTTTTCAAGCATTTGAGTATCTGGGTTTGTGATGCTTGCGAGTGCAGTAGTGGAAGATCTCATGGGACTCTGGGGAGCACCTGGCAGGAGGGTCTGCTTTGTCCCAAAGTGCACTGAGAGCCTCCCAGGAGGCCCATGGGATCTGCCACTGCTGTACCCCCAAGCATCACAAAGCCAGGGATGAGGGAGGGGTAGAAGTGCTGGAGGTGAGATGGAAGTGGTAGGGCAAGCATCGTAACCCCATGTCCGTCTTTGCTGAAATGCTGCTGGCAACACTTGGTGGAACAGAAACACTGAAAATGAGCTTTGGGTTGTGAGTTGGAAAAAGAGGAGAAGAAGTGATGCAGAGTTTGCACTTGTTGGAATGCCAGGAAACTTCCTGAAGAGACAGTGTGGGTTCTACATTTAGAAATAGAAGATGGCATTCAAAACTGAAAAGGTTGGATGGGAGATTAACTATGAGACATCAAAAAGGTGGAGTGTCTGGAAAGGCATGAAAAACTGTATCTTCAGATGATTGATGTTATAGTGAGAACTCAGGAGAGAAACAGGGAAGATTAGTCTGAAGAAAAAAAGCCCTATTTAAACGAAGTATGTTCATGTACATAGAGAAAAAGTGAAAGTATCAGAGGGTATGCGCTTCTACTCAAAGGCTAGAAGCCTAAAAGCTGGGATCAGGGAACAGATATGTTTGCTTTTAAATTTAGAAGTTGACTAATAGTCATGTCAGAAATGGAAAAGATCATCATTGAGATTGTCTTTCTGCAACATCTAGGGGTTGAAAAAGGGTGGGTTGCCTGGTTATAACAGTGGTGCTATGTGTTAAAGACGTTATGAAGTCAAATTAGATGTATAAATTGTGTGTGTGACTCAAAACACAAAGTCACTGTGGATTACAACTCCAGACATGGATAGAAAAATGTAGTACTAAGACTGTACTTGAACTCAAGGAAGAGTGGAGAGAATGACCTTACAAAGCTAGTAGGCTTTAAGGAGATGGCAAAGACAGAAAACACAGTAAGAATGAGATACATGTGTTGCTTTATATAAATGAAGTGCATGCAGTGTGACTGCAACACAGTACTGGGAATATATTTCTAGACTGTATCACAGAAGAAAAGCAGCATCTCAGGGAAATGACAATTGGAGCAGCAGCTCTCCTCTGCATCCAGAGCTGCATACATGTCTGCTTTTAAAATATGACTGTATGGCCACTGTGGTAGTATTCAGTTTAAAAACCAACCAAACAAAACCCACGAAAAACAAGTAAGCAACAACAAACAAAACCCAAATCAGCAATATAAATATGATGTTTGTAAAGAAACAGGTTAAAAGTGTAAAGTGTTCACATATGATTTCTTTGAAGATATCAGTGATGTGAGCAAATACATCGTTTCTCTCAATAGCATTTTGTAGAAAAGCCAAAAAGCCACCATCAAACTGGCATGGCAAAAGAGCAGGATAAACACAAGTGTCTTTAAAAAATAAACTTAGTTAGAAAAGCAGAAATTGAGGTTAACACTGGGAAGCAAAATATAAAATAGTGGTAAGGCAGGCCAAAAAACCCACAGACCTTAAGGCACAAAAATGACAATATTACTTCTTAAGCACATGGGAAGCAAGACACTTACCAGAGAGTCTATAAATAATCAATCTGATAAAGAAGTTCTGAAAGAATATAGAATCATTGAATCATTAAGGTTGGAAAAACCATTAGTCCAACAGTCAACCCATGTTGGTGACTGCAGACATACGTAGCAAATAACAGAAGATCACAAATTATTGCACTGTTTTAGTGGAGGAGGCTGGCGAGGTTCTCACAGTTAGGAAGAGTAGATAGATGGATGAAATGTGAAGACTAATGTGTCTTCAGGACAGACTCTTTAGCAGAGTCTGTTGTGATAGGACAAGGGGAAATGGTTTCAAATGGAAAGAGGGGAGATTTAGATGAGATATAAGGAAGAGATTTTTTACAATAAGGGCTGTGAGGCACTGGAACAAGTTGCCCAGAGAGGAGGTGGATGTCCAGTCCCTGGCGGTCAGGCTGGACAGGGCTTTGCACAACCTGATGGAGCTGTAGGTGTCCCTCTTCATTGCAGGAGAGTTGGACTAGATGACCTTTAAGAATCCCTTCCAGCTGAAATGATTCCATAATCTTCTATGCAGTTAATAACTAAGAGCCAGTAAGCATGGCAGTGAAGGCAGTATGGTTCATGTACTTCGGTTTCCAGAAGACTTTCTGGAAGATCCATCACCAAACTCTCTCAAAGATAATGATTATCTCACAGATTAATAGCTCATTGAAAGATGGGGGGCAAATCTGTCAGAAAAATGAAGGCATAGATTTAAAGGTATTGCAAAGACTTCTGAATCCCTGTGGGATTTGCTAAATCTCTTGCTGGAGGTGGGGATGTACTTTGGAGAAGATCAAAACTGTACTTTCATTTAATAGCATTTCCTTCGTGAGTGACATGTGACAAACAAAGCTAATGTCTCCTAGTTTCTTAGAAGAAAAAGAGCAGCATTAGCAGGACCTCTCCACAATTTCCTTTTCTTCAGTTTTGGTTCAGTCAGTTGTCCTTTTGGTGAAAGTGATTCTGCACTGTGAATGTTGCGACTTTTTTTCTGACATTTAAAAACCCCACACTGCTTTAATTATTATTATTTTTGTTGAGTTCTTGTCTAGCTAACTGATTAAAGAGACTTTTGTTTTGAAAAAAAGAAACTGTTTTCTTCTATTAGGCTCCTGAAGGTAGATGTGATAAAAAGTGATCATCTTGGTGTTGGGAGAGTGCAGTGGGAGGCAGAAGATGCTTAGGCTCCACTGACTGCCTCACTGTGAGCTACAGTGAGTGTAAACCAATTATCACTCAATGAAAATTTTAAGAACAATTAAAAAAAAAAAAAGGTACATTTTGTTACTAAAATAAACCCATGAAAATTTAAATTAGAATGTGAAGGAAACTTACAGAATTTATTCTCTTATTTTGTGATGTGCAGCCTACATAATGAAGCTAAAAATGATACTTAAATTTCAGTGTTGCTATGGTTACTGATACTATCCTGAGTCTTTGGAGAAAAGGGAATGGCTGTGTAATGGAGCAGCTGCATGCAGCAGATAACATCTGACCTTTGTGATGGCCCTGTTTGTATTGGCCTAACATCAGCTTGCATAGCTTGAACTGCTCTTAACTAAAGGAGCTGTAGTTTCATTTTATTTTTTGTCTTTGCACAGAGAAGTTTAAACTTTGTACAGAGAATGTTGAGAGCTTTGGCCTGAACTCCCAGAAGACAGAATATGTTATTTGTTCACCCTCAGTAAGTTTGCAGATGACCCCAAGTTGGGAGGATATGTCAATCTGCCCAGGGGTTGAAAGGCTACCTACAGAGGGGCCTGGACAGGCCAGATCACTGGGTTGAGGCCAGTGGGAGGAGGTTCAACTAGACCAAGAGCCGGGTCCTGCACTTTGGGCATAACAACCACAGGCAACGCCCTAGGGCTTGGGACAGAGTGACCGGAAAGTTGCCCAGAGGAAAAGGATGTTGAATGTGAGCCAGCAGTGTGCCCCAGTGACACAGAAGGTCAATGGCATCCTGGATTGTATCAGCAGTAGTGCAGCCAGCAGAAGCAGGAAGGAGGTCGCCCCTCCATACTCAGCACTGGTGAGACCGCACCTCGAGTTCAGTTTTGGGCCCCTCACTGCAAGAAAGACATCAAGGTGCTGGAGAGTGTCCAGAGAAGGGCAATGAAACTGTGAGGGATCGCACAAGTCTTGTGAGAAGTGGCTAAGGGAACTGGGATTGTTCAGTCTGGAGAAGAGGAGGCTCAGAGGAGATCTTATCACTCTCTACAACTGCCTGAAAGGAGGTTGTGGTGAGGTGAAGGACAGCCTCCTTTCCCAGGTAAAAATGACAGAATGAGAAGTAACGGCTGTAAGTAGCACCAGGGGTGGTTTGGGTTGGATATCAGGAAAATTTTTTTCTAAGAATGAGTGGTGAGGCATTGGAGCAGGTAGTAGAGTCACCATCCCTGGAGGTGTTAAAGATACAAGATGTGGCACTGAAGGACATGGTCAGTGGGCATGGTGAGGATGGGTTGATGGTTGGACAAATGATCTTAGTGGTCTTTTCCTCCTTAATGATTCTATAACTCTATGATTGTATGATTCTATGATTTATCATTGATATCCAAAGCACTTTGTTATATAAATGCATGATGAATGTCCTGATTGGCTTTCCCATTAAGTTCAATGAGATCCATACATTTCAGAATGCAGGGTTGTTTTTTGTTTTGTTTTGTTTTGTTTTGTTTTGTTTTGTTTTGTTTTGTTTTGTTTTGTGTGTGTGTGCGTGTATGCATTCAGGAAGGATGATCTTATAACCAAAAATATTTATTTGAAGCCTTTCTGTACCCTCTTACTCCCCAGCTCACACTGACTCCCTTTACTCCATGCTGTGAATGACAGGATCACAGGAAAGCTCATGCCGGGAGGGAGCACAGAAGTCTCTGGCCCAGCCTCCTGCTCACAGCAGGGCAGCTCTGAGGCCAGATCTGGCTGCTTAGAGCATCATGCCCTCAGGGCTCCAAAACTTCCAGTGATACAGTGTTGTTCCTTGCTCTGTGACTTCCATGCATGGGAAAGACTAAAAGCAGAAGAAGCCAAGTCTCAGAAGGCTAAATGAAAGGGGGGACGTGTAGAGAGCTGGTGGCAGAGCCAGCAGAAAGCACCTGTCTCTGATACTCAAACCACATCAGTGGAATTCAACAAGCTGCTGCTCTAGAGGCACTGACCGTGTGGTTTCCAATTTCCCCAGAAGAAACACAGACATACAGCCCTTCACTGTAGGCAGGCCTCTTTTTGGGGTGTCTGTGTGTGTTGTTAGAGCAATGCCCAGGGTAAGAAAGGGAGGTGCAGCATTGAGACCTGGGTCTGTTTCCATCATTGCTGGCCCCTTAGTGTAACTGATTCACTTCAGGTCCCCAAACATCACTTTGGCTGAGCTGTTTGAAGCACAGGGGCTAAGGCTGGGTCAGGTGCCTGTGAGGCCTGCGCTTTCAGGCCTTTCACCAGTTGTAAAATCATTCGGGTTGAAAGAATCACAGAATCACAGAATGGCCTGGGTTGGAAGGGACCTCAAGGATCATGAAGCTCCAAACCCCTTGCCACAGACAGGGCCACAAACCTCCACATTTAATATTAGACCAGGCTGCCCAGGGTCCCATCCAACCTGGCCTTGAACACATCCAGGGAAGTGGCATCCACAGCATCTAGGCAGCCTGTTCCAGCACCTCTCCACTCTTATAGTAAATAACTTCTCAATGCAAGAGAGCATTAAGATCATCTAGACCAATCATCATGAGCTGCAAGTTGATTGAGATGAGGATGGAGAGGATTTACCATGAAGAACTGTGCAGAATCACCCTTGTTCCAAGCACATTGGAGAAGGTTGAAGAATATGTAGTGATTTAAGATTAACACAATATTTTGAGGTAGCTTAACTTTGTCTAAACCGAGTCTAGCTGAAATAGAGTGGGTAGATGTTTAAATTCACATGTACAGTGCCTGTGTAGTTCTCATTTGCTCTGCTTAGAAATCGCTCGAGCTGAAGCAGTGCAACCCCTGGTGTGCTGTAATGAGGTTTCTCCCCAGATAAGCAACACTGATATAAAGAAGCTATACAGAAATGGTCAATGCAGCATAAAACTGTCTGCCAACAAGATCTGTGGCTCAGCAGATTAAGATGGCCTGCTTGGGGATTTGCTCTAGTTTAATTAATTTGGTTTGTTAAATGATTTTCATTAAATTACAGAAAACTGATTTTAAACAAAGTCTTGAGCCTGTTCTTCTGCTCAGGCCTTTCCATAGCACCGCCTTAACAGCTTTGGGTGAATACGTTATTTGCAGCTGCACAACACAGGTCATCACCAGGTTGTATGTAAATAAGGCCCTATTTGCCAAATGGATTTCCCAAAACACACTTTCAGGGGATGGAGATGCTCACTCCCAAATTGGAGGTGCTACTGCACCATGGGGGTGTAAGACCCAAGGTCATGTTAAATCTTGTCTAAGGGGATGTGGTCAGGTACCTCCTTGGCTGAGCAGAAAAGCGTTCTTCCCCTGAGTGGGAGAGAGTGGAAACATCCAAGGAAACGCTGCTGAAATCAGGAGGCACAGCGCAGTCAATGCTCATTTTGGAGACTGTGCTAGCTACGTGGCCATGCCTTGTGTGAGCAAAAGCTATGGCTATGCCAGCTTCTCCTTAGAAAATAGGATGATGTAGTAATATGAACAAGAAGGCCATAAAAGGAGGCTTTCTCTTAACTGCCCCTTTTGTTCCCAGTTTTGTTCCCAAATGTGGCCCCAGGCATGTTGCACTCACAGGAGCAGCATGTCTGTGTGTAGTCCTTCCATTTGCTTTGTCAGACTGTGCTGTCTGGCCAGGTGATGCCTTCCCCAGAACGGCACATACCCTGGGCTTCCCATTGCTTTGGAACATCCCCAAGGAAGAGATCTCACAGTCTTTGGGCAGCCTCAACTGCATCTTTGATGCAACTTTGGTAGGATCAACTGCACAGCACAGCAGTGCTCCTGGTGTTCAGAGAGAACCATCTGTGTGCCAGTTTGTGCTCACTTCCTCCTGCCCTGGCACTGGATAAGTGCCGGGGGCTGCCGGTCTTGGCACAGCCGGGCGCTGAGAGACATCGGCATTGCCTCGGGCAGGAAGAGCAGCGAGGTTCCTCAGCTTGTACGATGGCTCCGTCTCGTGGGCTCTGGCGGTATTGGGGCTGAGCATCCCTCAGCAGCGTTTCTTTTCTTTCTTTTTCTTTTTCTTTTTCTTTTTCTTTTTCTTTTTCTTTTTCTTTTTCTTTTTCTTTTTCTTTTTCTTTTTCTTTTTCTTTTTCTTTTTCTTTTTCTTTTTCTTTTTCTTTTTCTTTTTCTTTTTCTTTTTCTTTTTCTTCTCCTTCCCTTCCCTTCCCTTCCCTTCCCTTCCCTTCCCTTCCCTTCCCTTCCCTTCCCTTCCCTTCCCTTCCCTTCCCTTCCCTTTTCCCTTCTCTTCCCTTCTCTCATGCTGCTCCATACTGCTCAATCTCAATTGTTTCTGCACAGATAGCAATCTCTTTTCCCCAGAGAGCATGGAAGGTGAGGGAGAAAGGAGAAGGAGAAGGAGAAAGATGGAGATGGAGATGTCTGTGCAGTGCATCTGTGCCTGCAGAGGAGTTCAGTAAGATGTGTAATAGTATTCCAGGTTATGGGACAATAGAGAAGAAAATAATACACAGAAAAAAAAAAAAAAAGAAAAAAAAAAGAATTAAAAAAGGAAACCAGACTTTGAAGGCCTCGATCCATTCAATGTTATTGAGAACTTCTCTCTTCTTTGGATGGGCTATGTGACTGTCAGAGGTCTGCTGCAGACTGAACAAATCTGTGACTCTCCAGTTTTCCTCTAGGTCTGCATTTTAAGACAACAAAATTCTCCTTTGGACTTGTATGGTCTTTGAGGAATATATCAGTGCTTGTTCGAAGCACTGATATATCTGTTGGCAGCAGTGGCACGTTACAGATATTTCTTTTCCCTGGAATTACAGAACACCTTCTGACAGCTTTGGGAAAGAGAGAAAAGACCACACTGCAGTGTCCAGCTGTCAATTACAGCATTGCACATAAGCTGCATTGTACATAATGCTTGAAACTGTACACTAAGAAGCTGAAAAATGTTTTTGCTGATCACAAAATTGAACCCACAGCAGGTGGAAGTGAAACCTTTTGAGATTTGAAGAGAAGGACACAGTGAATATTTTCCCAGATCTGCAGTTGATAGCAGCAGTGCTATTCTGTGCAGGCAGGGTGAAGTTCAGAGGACTTCCAGGCAGCAAGTAAGACAGCAAGTGCATGTTCCAGGAATACTTAGAGTGAGTAATAGTTGTACTTCCTAAGAAAAACTGCAAGGTAAGTTGTTTCCATCTATTAGCACTCAGGGGAAAAGCTTGGTTAACTTTTGTTATGAGTGGGCCTGGAGAGCACAAAGTGTAGTAACGCTGCCTGAGACCCTTCCTGCCAGCAGTTCTGTCCACTGGAGGGGGCTCAGGGTTTCATAGGGGTTTTGAGGTTGTGGTGACTGAGCCATATCACACTTGGCCCAGTCCGGTTGTTTTCCTCTGTGCCCCCTGCAAGGTATGGGCTGCAATCCTTCCCCCATTCTGCATGGTTTGGAATAGCTGCATGTGCTTTGGTTTACAAAGACATCACAAAAAAACACTATTGTGCCTTTTTCAGTCTAACTCAGATAGAACTGCCTGCTACGTCACATCGTGGCAGCATTCCCCACTCAGGGAAACCATGATTACCCTTTATTGGTTTTCACATCATAAATGTTTAGGATAAAAGAAAGATGAACTTTGCAGAGGTTCAGATGATTTAGGGTGCAGCAGGCACCTGGATGTGAAACCATGTTAAGTACTAAGGCAGGACACTCCAGCCCCTCTGCCCCTCTGGCTCTGCCCAGTGCCTGGTGTTTTGGGAACAGATTCAGGGGAGGAGTGGGCAGGAGGTGGCAGCTGGTGCCCGATCCCCAGCACTGTCTGAGGTCCCACATCCTCCATGTGCTGCTGAGCTGAGAGATTGAGAAGCAAAAGATACTGGAATAAAAAAAAAAATCCCCCTAGAGTCAGTAAAAGGATTTTCACTCCCCCATGCTTTCTAATATAACCATGAAGGGGAATAATTTTGCATAGTTGTAGTCTTCTTATTCTCCAGTCACCTGCTGAATATTTATTACTCTGGCATCTCCTGTTCATAAACAGCTCGATTCTGGTTATTTGAGCATTCATTGCTTTAAAGTGAAGCCAATTGTTACTGAAAGAAGGTTCTTATTGCACATAAGTTTCCCACATCTTCCACAGAAAATATGATTATGGTACAGCTTTAACTCAGGGACTGCAGGTGATGGTAACTATTTCCTGCTGTGGGGAATGAGCCATAATTAATTAGCCACCTAGGAGAGATCCAGTTGCTGCTGACAGGTTTCAGCCAAACCACTCGCAGGTGCAGGGGCTCCTTTTCCTTGTGAGAGGGGAAGCATTTCCCAGATGGGGGTTCTGGGGCTCTACTGGTCTGCAGGACTGCAGAAAGTGCTGTGCAGCAGAACTACGAACTGGGAGCAAGGACTGCATGCTTGTCTCCAGACATAGACAGAAAATGTCTGAGTGGAAAAAAAGAATAGTCAATAAGCCAATTTAAGCTAAAACTTTTCATTTTTTTCACTGGAAATGAAAACTGCAAGAAAAGGTCAAAGTTTTTCCTTGCAACAGGAATAATAACCAAATCCTGGAGCTGATCTGACCACGAGCAGCATCTGCCGCTTGGTTCATGCTGGCACAGCTTCAGTGGGATGATTGTCCCAGGTCAGTCCTTCTAAGCTGGGACCTGCATTACAGCAGGGTCTATTATTGAAAAAATTCTTCTCCCTCAGCCTAGTCAGAAATTTTTTGTTCTCAGGATGCATTTTGATTTTCTTTGGGGGTCATTTTACTATGTTCTCTTTTGTTTGGTTTTGCCCAAACTGGTGGGAGGAGGATTACTGTAGGAGACAAAGCCGTAAATCCACGCTGAGATTATGAATCACTGTTTCCTGCCTTAATTTGTTTAGGAAATGAGATTTTTTGGACTATGTCTTTGCTCTCTTCCTCTGTTCTTCCTTTAGTAACTTTTGGATCAAGTTTCTACAAAGCTGGGCAGGAAGGTAATTCTTGTATCAATATCACATGCCAATGTGTTGAGTGAAAATAGCTGGAGAAGCTCGTTTTTTTATTGAGGGAAAAATAAATACTGAGGAAATCCTGTTTTGTTCAGTGACAGTGGCTATGAATTGAGACACAAGATGTTCCCTCTGAACACAAGGAAATACTTTCCAATGTGAAAGTGACTGAGCACTGGCACAGGTTGCCCAGAATGATAGTGAAAGAAAGGATCTGGAGATCCTCCTTGGGGATCTTCAAAATCTGTCTGAACACAGTCCTGGGCATCCTACTCTGCGTATCACTGCTAGAGCAGGTGTTGGACCTAATGGTCTCAGAGGTCCCTGCCAACCTCAATCCTATGATATGACACCAGAGATTCTGGCCCACGTGTCTGGGATTGAGAGAGAGCTGAGCTGTTGGATCCTGGGGTACACTGGTCCAGCAGACCACCCTGGTCAATGCCTGAACTAGAGATGACTTTAGCACCTCCTAGAAGAAACCACTGGACTCTTTCAAGGAAGGTGGATGGTGTCATCTTGGTCCAGCTACCCTGCCACTGACATGGGGTGGCATGGCACACAGGTTGGTTGTATATGGTCTTCTTTGGAGGGGATTGAAGGCAAGTGGTGGCAGAGTCCTTCTGTGCTCCAGATCAACCAGCAGAATGAGGTGTGTGCTACTGCAAAAACAGAAAGAGTGTGCCAAGGTGCTAATGTTATCCACATCTTCAGAAAACTGGATGGGCTCTAAATATTATTTCCTCTACTTTTTCACCATAATTTTTCACAAAACCAGATGGGTGCAGTGTACATAGACAAGAGCACTCTCTTTCTAAGAAGGGCTTTTGTTCATCTATCCATCTGCTCAGTATCCATGCAACGGTGAAATGGAGCAGCTTTTGCATATTTATACCCTTGTTCTGCCTGCAGCGCAGTGAGAACCAAATGATCAGAGAGAAGTTTACCCATTTAGAAACACTCCAGCAACCCTAAGCAGAATAAATGTGAAATGAATGTTATCATTTAATTATTTTTAATCATTAGTAGACCTTGGCAAATTCTGCAAAGAAACATTCATCAATGTTAGCTCAAACAAAAATTGTACTTAGGTATTCATGGCCCTTTTAATGGCATTCTGAGTATGTGCATACAAATGATCTGTGCTCAGCTGAGTGTGAATTTGGGGTGGAGAGACCTTCAGAAGGAAGGAGGGCTTGTGGTTAGAGAGCTGTGACTTGGGAGCTTGGGTGTAAGTTCCTGGCTGTGCTGAAAGTGGTGTGATCCCAAGGAAGTCGTTTCAGGGAAGTGTTTTTGAACACATCTGATCAGGCACTTGGCCACATTTAGGGATTGGGTTCTGGATCTTACCTTATGCCTGTAAAAATCTGGCCCTGTATGTATCTAAACAGCTTCAGTTCCTCTTGTACAAAATTGAGGGAATCGTGTTTCTTTTGCCATCTGTAATTTCTCTCGTTCTGCTGTAGGCAGGGGCTATCACTGCCTGTGGCTCATAGAGAACACCGAGCTGCAGAAAAAAAACCTGTGTGGAGTGAAAATCCTTAACAGGTTCTTGGAATATCCATCTTTAAACTGGTTTGACTTCCTTTGGGCTGTGTGCCATTCTGGGCAGGGAGTGTGCACAGGAAGGAAGAGCTGTCCATGAGCATGTCCTGCCAGGTCTGTGTGACACGTTGTCTCCCCTTGGGCTGTGCTGCCTCAGGCACTACCTCCAGGCTGGAAGACCTGAGAAATAGCAGATCTGTGGAAACTTCTGTATTCACAAAACAGAATCCAGGATTATTACCCAATTTAGACAAAATCTTTAACACAGCAGCATCTTGGCTGGTTTAAAGGCCAGTGCAAGTGCAGGCTGAATTGAGATGTAAAGGTTTCCCCTAGCAATACCATCTGAGGACTGGATCTACTGTGCCTGAGGGAAGGGGACCGGACTCCTGCTCACTGCCATTTCTGCTGGCTGCTGTGACACTTCCCCTCTTCACATGGTGACATGATTTCTACAGGTATAGCTGGATCATGCTCTTTCCTTGTAAGTACCTCTGGGGTTTTGTTGAAGTGCTGGTACACAACCTGCCCTCTGACATTGCCACCCTTGTAGTTCTGGGTTTTCCAATGAACTCAATCTGTTGTTTATCAGATATCTGCCCTCTTGACCTAAAATTATTCACATGATGACATGTGAAGAAAGGCTGTGAGCAGAACATACAGAATCTCACATCTTCCCACACTGAGCTTTTCCCCAGCCTTTGAGCTGATGGCAGTGCTGCCTCAACCACCCAACATCTGCCTCTGATGTCTCTTTTGTGCCCTTGCTGCAGCCAGAGGTACGAGTCACTGCTAGAACATTCAAGTCTCATTAGCTGTAGGGGAGTACTTCAAAACCTGACACTGCCTCTTCTCCTGGTCAAGTATCCTTAGTTCTGGTGAATAATTTGGCTGTGAACCCCTGTCTCCAGCTGGAGCACTGACAACTCCAAATCCACACATTGCAAAGCACTGTACCACAGAACAACTTCAAACGTACAACAGGATTCACCAACACTTGCTCTTCAGTGACAGAAATATTTACATTTTTGTATTTTCCAATAGATTTGTGTAATATATTTGATTTGTTTTGCTATAATCTATGCAAATTTCAATAATCTATATAAACCTGTATAGTTTGTGAGAAGATAGTAGTGAGAGGAGTTGGTGCAAGAACCCATCACCCCCAGAGCATACTATTTTACTCCATGTTAATTCAGGCAGCAAAGCAAATACCTTACTCTCTGTAATTTATTAGTTAATATTCCGGCCAGTAAGGCAGTATGTCTCTATGACCTTTTGTTTGCTTTTTTAATTCTGTAGCTTGATATTCATTTGTTCCATCTTTTACCATTAGTGAACAAATAATCTTTGTATATGGCATTAGTATGCAGTCAGTAACTTCAGAGTGACATCCCAGTGCAGCAGAATGACAGCTACCGAAATCCTCATGCTTTCTAGGCATAGTCAGGCTTATCATGGATGTAGTCTAACATTTCCCCTAATGCTTTATTGTATCTTGGGTGGAAAAAGAATTGCCAGTGGCTGGTTTGTTCAGTATTACTCAACTGTTTTAGTTTCTTTTCATGCTTATACGCTACCTTGAAGAGACTTACTGGAGTCAGTAAGTTGAGCAACTTCCCTCCAAGTTATTCCTTGCCTTTAGTAGACCACCTGGAACACAAGTGAAACAAATCAATCAAGGTAGTTGGGTTTCTTCTGATGATTTCTACAGGTATAGCTGGATCATGCTCTTTCCTTGTAAGTACCTCTGGGGTTTTGTTGAAGTGCTGGTACACAACCTGCCCTCTGACATTGCCATCCTTGTAGTTCTGGGTTTTCTGATGAAATCAACCTGTTGTTTATCAGATATCTGCCCTCTTGACCTAAAATTATTCCTAGCTCTTAGTTTCTACTAACCCTTTAGCTATCTAGACTGACATTACTTCATTCATTCTCGTTTCTGTATAAAAGGGCACGTGAATCAAAATACCATCTCCAGAAGGTGTAACTGAAACTTGGCAGTCTTGTGTCAGATTTTCCCAAATTTCTGTAACCCATAGAAGAGCAGTGTGCTTGCCCCTTCTGACGGTGATGCAGTCCTAAAATCTGTCTTTCTCCTTAATGAACAGTATAGGGCACAGCTATTCTTGGTGGCTCACCAGCATCCTTGAGGGGCTCTTCATTGAGCTCAGATTCCTGTATCTGTTAGCATTTTGGACATATCTATATTCAATTCTTTGTGATCAGAACTCCATTTGCTGGTTGTTTCTATGAAATGTTTGTGTGTCTGGGCAGCAGCTGGAATTCTGGAGTTCTGCATCCCATCTATGCAGAATCACATCTGTCTGGGCCAGGCTTTACTACTTGTTCCTTTTCCATATCATGTGATTTAGTTAATTTGTGTTATTGTTCCAAAAAGGTGCAAAAGGGTGCTCTCTTCCAGCATTCATGTTTTTTTTCTTTAGTCCTCAGCAATGTGCCATACTGAAATTTTCTTTTCTACCTCTGTCTCCAACATTCCAGCAAAACCTTGGACCTTTGCCTCAGTCCTGAAATACTGGCTTTTCTCTCATTTTCTATGGAACCCAAAACTATCTCCATAGGTCACAGACTGCCTTCTTACTCTTTGCGTTTTCTATCTATCTGTGTCCTGTAAAATTGTTCTGCTTGGATGACTTTCCTCTTAAGCTAGAGCCAAGTCAAATGCTGTTGATTTATGGGTTTGGTAATTGCCCCCATGCTGGTCCAGCCCATTCATCACTGCAAGTTTAATTTTGAACCTCAGCATTAGATTTCTGCCTGGGTTCTTCCTGCATGAAATCAGATCCCATATCCAATACTTGCCTTTGGTCCTTCCTTAACTTTCTGTTTCTCAAAACTGAGCAATCAGCTAGAGAAAGCAGCAGTGCCTCTACAGTCTTCAAGAGTAGGTCCTAGTATAGTCCTTCTTCTGGTGCTGCTGACACTGTGGCCAAGATGGATGGTGCTGTGGTAGGGTTACAGTCATTCATGGCCATGCCTGGGCTCCTGTGAGTTCCACTGCCACTGCACAGCAATATCTACCCAGAGTCCTAGCAGTGATCATACACCTCTTGTCCCAAAGCCTGACTCAGATCCAGCTTAAGACCCATCATGCATCCTTTCATCAGCAATTGTGTCATCTGAGTGGCTTGGTGGCTCAGCATGAGCAGGTGCTGGGTCAGACCAGCAAGCTCACTCCTGGTCCAGGGGTCAAAACATTGCCCAAGAGCCCCTCACCAAGGGCTACAGCATAATCTGATGCTGCATTGCTCTTCTCAAAGGCTCAGTTATCTGGCAAACCAAAACATGAGATCCACCATGCTGATTTACAACCATCTCCTGTACAACTGCCTACACAGGTGCTCACTGCTTGTCTGGATCCTAAACTTGAGTTTCTGCTACTCTAGATCAGCTTGGCTGCTACCAAGTCTTCAGAGTCGTGATGTCTTCTTTCTAATTCTAGTAACATGAGTTTTAGGATGTATAGTGTGGCCTACAGTGCAAGCTGTAACATGATGAGCAGAGACCTACAGTGATGAATGTCATTAGATTTCTCACTTATGCACAGAACAAGAAGGGTTTTTCAGAATGAAAGAGAGGCAGCACTTTGTGTATCAGCAGGATGTTTGGGCAACAGTGATTATAAGAGTGCTGTAAATAACAGAGCTAGACTGTAGTTGTATGGAGGAAACTGAGTTGTATGTTCTAGTTTGTGAACATAGACCAGCATATTGCTTCTCTGGCCACAAATCAAGCACTTCTATATGATTTACTTTCTCTTTCTACTGTCTCATTTTTGAAGTTCAGTCAATCATCTCACTTCTCTGTGATTTATGACATTAAGTTTTGCTAGGAATGAGTCATAAGATAAAAGTGGAAGTTTATTTGTATTAGTAAAACCGAGCTCATCTGTCTAGGGCAAGATAGGAAGAATTTAGTTTTCTCTTGAAAAAATTCTGATGGATGATACAAGTTTCCATCCTTCCCTTCTGTTCCTCCTTCTCCTCAACCCACACTTGGTTGCAAAGAAAGACCTTGTGGTCAAGGCTTACGCACTCCCTAGCCTGTTTGCCTGTCCTGGCAAACATGCCAGCACGCCTGTGGCACTTTAGGATTCTGTAACAGCTCTGTGTGAAGCCATGGATGGATGGTGGGTGAAGCTGAAGAACTCAGCCTCGCTGTAAGTTGCCCCATTGTCTTCCAGCAGCTCAGTACAGCTGGCATTGCCTGTGGCCAGCTGAGGGTTCAGTGACTCCAGGGATGGAGATGCCATCATCTGTCTGGGTAACATGACACAGAGGATCTCTTACTATAGTCTGACCAATCTGGCAGACCTTGTGCTGGGAATGAGTACAAAAGAAATTTCTCACTCATGTGAGAGCATATTGCCTGGGCAAATACCAAAGGCACAGTCTAGGGAGCACTGCAGTCCAAATATTCTGGTTTACTCATCACACCATATGCTCTCCACTCCAAATCTCAGAAACTTTTTTTACGTGCTGAATGAAAAGGCAGAGGGGACAGGTCTGACCCTTCTACTGTAGTGTTCCTGCTTTTGGAAATGGAAATATCTTCTCTGACCATCACGTCTCTTTAGCTGTTCTAAGTAGCTCCTTTCACACTCTTTTTACTACACAATGGGATATGTGTGGCCACTGGTCCTTAGAAGACCCATGAAAGGAGTTTACACTTGCTTCCACCTCCCTAGACCTATTAAAAACTCTTTTAGCCTGAGGTGAAAGGACCACTCTACCACTCTAGGTCATAATTGCCTCTTTGCCTATTGTTCTTTCCAAGGGCATAAAACAACTACTCTCCTTTAGATGGAGGTTTGAGATGGTAATGAACATTTATTGGTTAAGCAGCATACTTGTAATATTAATGTTCTTGGATAACAAGCATACTCCTATTTCTGTGTCTCCACAATGTATTTCTTTTTGTTTTACTTTCTTTTTTTTCTTCTTTTTTTTTTTCTCAGGATAAACAGCTATTTAAGAATATCACCTAGGGATCTACTCTACTCTTCCTCAACTGGTTTAGGAGGAGAGATTCTGAAGAGCAAAAGATCGGGCTGAGATAAAGTTAAAAGGAAAGAAAAGGAAGAGAAAAATGAAAGAAAAATGAAAGAAAAATAGGAGGAAAATGGAAGAAAAATGGAAAAAAATAAAAACAGAAAGGAAATTTTGAGCTTTTGCCATTAGTACATCTATCTTCAAGAAGAGAGTGCAATATTTTTAGTAATGTCTCTGGTTAGTCTTCTGAGAGACCACAGATACAAACTCAACCATATTTTTCCCCTTCAGCACCTGTACACATTGAAGAAAAGTGGAGATGATCCCTTCTGGCTTTGAGTGGGGGCTGCATTGAAAAGATACTGTCTGAACCTTCTTGCATCTTCGGAACAAAACTTCTTCTGGACAGCATGTCCTCCATGGCATTTACAACAATTATTTTAGACAATGGTTTTGAGCTTCCTAGCTTCCCATCCAGCAAGAGTGGAACTCATAGGTCCATGTATACAGCAAACATGAAGACATTTTTCCTCAGAACTTTGTTCTGGGCAGTTGACTGAAGAACTGGTTGGTTATTAAGAAATGTCTCTGGGCAAAGCTCAATCTCTTGCTGCAATAAGGATGCAGAACAGAAAAACATTTTATGACTTCTTCCAGGCAGTCTCTGTGGCTCTGCAGAGAGTGCACAAAGCTCTCACTGGATGAACTGAGGACCTTAGCACATCCTTGAAGATTGGTATGTCTTCCTTTTTGCTCTTCTTCTTATCAATATGAGGAAATTGGAGACCCATAAACAACAGAGGTTGTCTCACAAGGCACTTTGAGATGTGTACTCAAGTAGGCCTGGAATTTTGTCTCAGAATAGCTTGAAATAACCACTTTGTAGGTGTCAAGGGCTGTGATAACATAAGAATTGTGACTTTTGGCATTGCAAAAGGTAATGAAGTAGTCAGGTACTCTAGAGGACTGCAGCAAGTAGAATTAGTGGGTCTCTAGAGTTTGGCAGCTTTGTACATTTCTTCCTTAACAGTGTTGAGGGTGCACATTAGGATCTTGTCATCTGTTGGAGGATGTGCTGTTTAGGCATATCTGTAAACAGTGTGTAGAGTAACATTTCCTCTGCCTTACACATGATGAGAGAAGGTTTCCTGCTGTGTAGGTCCGATTAAATTCTCTTGATACATGTGGTTTTAGAAGCTGCTAATTGCTTCTGTGTTTCACTGAAAATATCCAGGTGCATGCACTTGTCTGACATTAGGCCAGAGATTCCTTACTGTAAGTGTTCCAGAGCAGATTTACTTTGTCACAGACAGATGGCAAACTCTCAAAGGAGATGGCCAGTTTGTCATCTGCAAAGGTGCTAAAAGTTGCCTTATCAACATCTCTGTTCTTGTTCTTAAACTTCCTCGAGTTCTTCAGAAAGTCTTATGACTGCTCATCATGTAATACACTCATATTTTCAATTTATTCCTTGTCATCCCCTTGTTCAAAAGCAAAATTCATGAGCTTTTGTTCTGTAATGTCAGACTTCGGAAGGTAGCTCTGCAGGACTACCTTTGCCACTGACACATCATAGTCAAATTCAGTTGGGCTTTTGATGAGCTGGAGAAAACAAATTACATAGTTATAATAGGTTACAGACTCCTTTTCTCCTGCTGTTAACAGAGTGGAGACATGAGAGCCTGATCTAAGGTATTTTTAATATCTTCCTCTTTAATGTCATGCATTATCACTGAAAGCATATTAAAATTCAGTGGTTCTATTACACTGCTGTAGACTTTGGCCAGTCAGCTACATAAACAGAAGAGCAGATGAGCAATGCACAGGTTTAGATGATAGTATGTATTCCTTTGAGACTCCAGGTATTTCTTCCACCAAGCTACATTGCTTGGCAAAGGCTGTCCATCTCCTCCAGGACTGATCTTGTGCTCCAAATAAGGATGCCAGCAATTCCAAATTTCATATAAGCTTTTACTCTGGATGGGGATTGCAGAGAAGCTGCAAGAATAACTTTCCAATCATTTGAACTTTTTCCAGGATCTTTAATGTGCCAAAGATAGAATTGGGAAATTGATTATAATGTGGTTTCAACAGATACTTCTCAAATCTCATTCTCTTCTACAGATCTATTAAAATCTGTTAATGTAAAAATTGATTTGGCTCAATTTTTCTTTGGATTCTTAGTTTCTTCTTAGGATAATTTCCTTGGCCAAGGACTCCTGGCCCTAGAAGTGCTTGTGTTCCTGGAAGGCATCAACTACTCTTCAAAGGTACCATTTCCATGTTAACTAACACATACATCCTGCGTAAAGGAGGCCCACAGATGAAACTGTTTTCTCAGTTCTCTGTTTTCCACTTCAGGCTGGGCTCCCCAGCTTGTCAAGCCATTACAACCACATAGATTAGATTAAAAACCAAACAAATAGCACAAAACACAAGAAAGAAAGAAAGAAAAAAAACCAACAACCCCACAACAGCAACAACAACAAAAACACAACAAAACCAAAACCCTAAAGCAAACAGCATGGTCAGTATGAAAGGCATCATCTATGTAGATGAAAACTGGAGGAACCTGCAAAAGATTGTTAACCAAGAACAGGAGGGATAAGATGCCACGAGATTCCAAAGGAGAGCAACTCAGAGATCTGCACACAAGTGCCTAAAGCTACTTAAGACACCTAGAATATCTGGGACATTTGTGCAGGGATAATAAGATAGACAGGGCTCGACTATTACTGCTGCCCATATATAGCATCTGTGGACAATTGCATCCCTCAGAGAAATTAGTCATATGTAAATTCAGAAGGCTACAGAACCCCAAACCCCTAAAGAGGTACATAAATGTGAGGATCTGAATCTCAAACCAGTTCATATGAAAAACAGGACTTGTGTCTGTCCTTCTGTGTGATACCTGGAAGAGGGGACAAGTCTGCACTAGTTATGGTAGCCAGTGGCAGAAACACAGGTAGGAAGCATTCTAGTGTAGGGGAGAGTCTTGAATGGACCTTGTTTCACCTCTGTTTTCACATAATTCCTCAATAAAGACAATGAGATTTGTCCCCTGCAAGACATGAGGGCCCATTCAGTGTGTGCAGCCATCCTGGGCTTCCTTGGTATGGGTGACACACTGGGGTCAGATCTCCCACCTTGCAACCCACGTTCCCTTGCGATCCCAGTGATCCCACTGTAGTCTCAGACTCACGGGTTTCCCTGTGCACCCAGGGATTGTCATCCCACAGATATTCCCCTGGCTTGCATGTAAGTCTCTGTGCTCTTGGGATCCTTGTCATGTCTCAGCCCTACAGATGTCGCATCTGTGCTTCCACTCATGCAGGGGCTTTCTGCTCTGCAGCAGCCCTCCAGATTCGGTTGTCCTCCATATACCCAGAGGCATTGGCACAGGCTGCCCAGAGAAGCTGTGGGTGCCCCATTCCTGGAGGTGTTCAAGGACAGGTTGGATGGAGCCCTGAGCAGCCTCAGCTGGTGGGTTGCAGCCAACCCATGGTATAGGGGTTGGAAATGGATAGTCTTGGATGAGCAAAAATAAGAAGTATATATATATATATATTTTTTTTTTTTTCAAAAAAGTAATAATGAAGGGAAACCAAATGAAAATAAACCTGCATCTTCTAATCTTATTTCCCTTGTTCCACCAAGTCTGTCTCTGTAGAAATCATTCTAGTATCACATTGTATTTAGTTGTATGACATTATAACTCCATGAATTCAGAGAATTCAACTTTGCCTCCCACTAAAAAGATAGAAGATACAATGTTTGCTCTGGACCTTGTCTCCTCATCTTTAGTCCATGCCCAGTCCTTGCAGAACAAGGTATCTTCCCTTCTTTCTTCACTGACTCAGAATGTAATAAAATAAACAATGTACATGCCTGAGAAATAGTGAGCAAATAAATTTGAGGCGTTTGTAAGTTCAGTAGAGCACAATGGTGGTTGGACTCTGCCTATCAAGGAGGAACATCCTGTTTGGAGGAAGCATATTTGGTGCAAGAGGAAGGAATGAAGATCAACTGTAAGAATGTCATCTCAGATGACGTGGGATAGGCTGACATTTCAGTGAGCCAAGGAGAGATTGGCAAATATGGCTAAGAGGTTTGTAGCTCATGAATTAGCACTGAACATGCAGTGTTTCATCTCTAATGAACTTCATTTCCCCTTGTAGGGTGGCCAGTGCCCAACTCTGTGTCCACAGATGGTGAAAGCTATGTGCAGGACCAGATCCTGAGACTTGCACGTGGTTCCAGGATTCACAAATGCCCTCTGGGCAGAAAGGACAGTTTCTGATTCCTTCTGTGAAATCAGATCTGTTGTATGAGCGAACCAAACTGAGAAAAGGCATCTCTAGGCTCTCTAGGAAAAACACAGAGGAGCTGCCAGTCTGCCACTGAAAACAGCTTACAATAAGCACATTTGAAAAGCTGTCAGTATCAAGTTTTTTCCACATGTTCTACTGTGTACATCTGTATAAGTGTGAAAGGAAGAACTCTGAGCTTGAAGCAAAAGTGCATTGTCATGTTCTCTTTCAACATGTCTGTGTCTCTGTATGGAGCTCTTTCTTGATTTACATTGTAGGGTTTCTGTTTTATAAAGCTTGTATTTTAAGTCTCTTTTTATTTATTTATTTATTTATTTTTAAGAAGACAACCAACCATCACATCAAAAGAAGACACTGGAAAAGTAAGATTCCCCTGTAGAGTTATCAGTGTTTGAAGCCTAAAATCCTGCTGAGAACCCCAGAAGTAATCATTACAATACATCATTTTAAACAAGCTCTTTGCATCAGGGGATTCTGCAAACAGAGCAGCAAATATTACAGAGCATAATGTGTTTCTTTATCACAAAACAAAGATAAAGCCTGGTTCTGGAGAATAAAGTACACTCTCTAGGAGATAATTGTCTCTATTCGCTTTAAATTGACATTTGCCTTATCACATTAATGCTATTTCATCACTGTACCAAAATTTAAGAACAGGAAAGATACAAGTTATCAAGTTAAAACCAGTATCAACTATGTCTAATAGCAATATAACATGACCACAGAAGCTGTCATTTTTATTTACCCAAGTCATTCTTGCCTGAGAAATTCTTTTGTGTGTATGTGGCAAAGGTCAGCTAAGAAGAGTTCTTCTGCTGGGTTTTCAAGTAACAAAGTTATTTAGTCAGGGTGAAGTAAATATTCAAGAAAACTGGAGCATTTAAACTAAAAGAAATCATGTAGTTTGGTATTGTATCTTCTGATCTTGTTGGGAGATGCCTCTGCCTCTTACCAGCAAAAACCAACGCCCTCGGGAATTATTTGTGTGGCAACAGATACAGATTAGCTGACAGAAATAGAACAGCTTCTTGAAATGGGGTCTTGATAGGTGTCAGACCTTAGAAGGATTTTAGCTCTGAAGAAAACAGATACTTGAGAAGCTAGCATCATTTGATATAAGTGAATGAATTGTGGATAGGATGACGTATGTAGCAGGCAGCCCTTTACCAAGAGGATATTAAGGGATTTTGCTTGTTAGAAAAATATCCATCCTGAAGGCATGGCATTTTTATAAAGCTAAAATGCTTGGGCTTACTTCTGAGGATCAGTTTTGGATAGGAAACAAGGGCAAGCTTCAGGTTGTAAAGTAAAGTACTGATAGCACAAAGTGCTGAATGTTTGATGTACCTGAGAGACATAGCTAACCCACACCATTTAGAAACTGTAGTGCAGAAAGCAAAACAGTATCAGGAAAGGTTTGAAAAATAAATGTGTAAAAGGGAAACTGTGTATGTATATATGTAGAAAGCACAGATATGTATTGACATGTTTCTAAACTTTCTCCTTAGCTTGCCACTGCCCTTAGTATCTTATTTGCCCATGACATGTTACAAAGTTGAAAGGTATTGGAGTATCAGAACTGACCATGAGCTGAAGTTGTCTTCAGGATGTGTTTTATCATTCGATGGAAATCAACCGCTTTTATTTAGTGAGGAAGAGTCATGAATTCATGTCCGTGTTGCACAAACATTGCACCTTCCTATACACAGTTTTAGAAAGATTGACAGGACAGAAATAATGAAAAACCTCGTTTTAACTTCTGTGAAGTTTGCCCTCTGTTCTCTTGGACAGTCCAGCTCATGCCCCACATGCCACAAACATCTCCCTGCTTAAGAAGCTCCCTTCAAGTACTGGAAGGCTGTTATGAGGTCTACTTGGAACCTTCTCTAAGCTAAGCAAGCACAAATCTCTCAACCTTTCTTCACAGGAGAGGTGTTCAGCTCTTTGGTGATCTTCACGGCCCTCCTCTGGACCTGTTAGAGATACTACTGAGGGAAGATCTTGTCCCAAATCCTTAGATATATTGATGTTCCTTTCTTTTTTTCTTTATTTTATTTTATTTTCTCCCGGGATGGTTGAGTTTCTCTCTTTCTTTCTCTCTTTCTTTCTTTCTCTCTTTCTTTCTTTCTCTCTCTCTTCCTTCCTTCCTTCCTTCCTTCCTTCCTTCCTTCCTCCTTCCTTCCTTCCTTCCTTCCTTCCTTCCTTCCTTCCTTCCTTCCTTCCTTCCTTCCTTCCTTCCTTCCTTCCTTCTTCCTTCCTTCCTTCCTTCCTTCCTTCCTTCCTTCCTTCCTTCCTTCCTTCCTTCCTTCCTTCCTTCCTTCCTTCCTTCCTTCTCCTTCCTTCCTTCCTTCCTTCCTTCCTTCCTTCCTTCCTTCCTTCCTTCCTTCCTTCCTTCCTCCTTCCTTCCTTCCTTCCTTCCTTCCTTCCTTCCTTCCTTCCTTCCTTCCTTTCCTTCCTTCCTTCCTTCCTTCTTCTTCCTTCCTTTCTTTTCTTTCTTTCTTCTTTCTTTCTTTCTTCTTTCTTTCTTTCTTTCTTTCTTTCTTTCTTTCTTTCTTTCTTTCTTTCTTTCTTTTCTCCTACATTTCTTTTCTTATTTTGTTTGATCTCTTATTTCAGAGAATCCTCACCCTGTTGCATCCACTGAGGAGTGAATGCTCCGATGCAGTGATGTTGCCCAATGCCCACACCAAAGCTTCAGCAAACCCAACAACTTGCATGAGACATATGAGGCCCCCAACTTGGAGATTATTTTAATCATGCTGCTGTTTTCAAAATTATTTTGCTAAACTATTAAGAGAAAGAGAATCATTAGCAATGAATAATTACTCTCTTAGGAATCTGAAAAAAAAAACGAACAACCTCACAGTTCTAAAATGTTTTGTAAGGCACAACAATATGTTCTCTGTAAAAGGAAACCCTGCAATGGCAATACTGTGTTTAAAATACCATGAGAAAGCCTTAATAAGCAACAGAGATATTGTAGGTATCTTTTGCTTTAATGACTGCTGATTAATTATCATATGAAGCTCATGGATACTTTTATTTCAACAAATTGGCAATTCTGCCCCAGGCTATCAGACACCGTACTCCTGGTGCTGCACAAATGAATGTGCACTAAAGATTACAGGATCTGACTCAAAATGCCAACGGCAAACCAGAGCAATTGTGGCTGCTTGCTTTGCTAATTACCCCAGGGGCTTCAGCTGCAGGAGGAATCCACAGTTTGTAATTGCCCCACAGCACAACTGCACCAACAGCTGTGTGAGAGCTATGGGGAAGGCACAGAGGAAGGGTTTTAATTCTGAAATTTCCTGCTACTTTTGCACAAGATCTGAGGATGGACATAAACCTGCCTGCACCTGAGAGATGTACACAGCACACACACCCCACAGCTCTGCGTGCATTTGTGCAGTCTGAGGCACCTCTCAAGTAGCTCAACCAGAAAGAAGTAGGGCAGTGGTTCTGAAACATCTTGTAGGGGCTGTGCTATGCAATTGTCACAGCTTTCTCTAAACTTTTATTTCACTGTTAGTATTTTCTGTCCTAATCCTTCAAATCTATCTTCCTTTATGACACTAAAGTTTCGAGAATTATTCAGAATAAAATCAACAAAATCCATGTGCCACATTTGAGGATTAATCTGATAAATTGTGGGTGCGATCTGCTTGCACTATATGGAGGCCCGTGAGCTATGCTTGGAGCACAGCCTTGCAGATGTTTACTGCAGTTCTTGAAATACTTAGCCCTGTGAATATCAACAAAAGATTTTCTGTTTTTCTACCATACAGTTATAATAAGCAATGACCTTCAATGTTATTTTCAGTGGGCAAAGTTCAAACCACCATTCTGCTCTCCCAAGCATTTCAGCAAAGGTTATTGTCTTACTGTGGCACACTCCCCTGGCTGCATCTCAACCCTAATCTTTCATTCTTAAGAACAAGGAATAAACTTTTAACTCCTTCATGTAACTGAAGTCTCTGTTTAATCATTAAGAATATCAGGAGAACAAAGAAAGTCCTTTTCCTCTCTAATCTGAACTGAATTATTTTATCATTGCACTTACCATAGACCGATGTGCCTCTTTCTTTCCTTTGGGCAGAGAGGTGTAGTCTCTTTCTGAGGGCAAAAAACAATATCTTTTCAAAGAGCAGGTCACTTTGAGGGCACATGGGCTGTATTTATGTTATAATATTTGTGCATGATTTTCATTTTGTTTTTGGGATTTACAGCACAGTTAATATTTCTCCATAGGACTTGCTCACCTCATTTGTCATTATGCTCACATTAAAATAACAGATCTGAGTGTTGCATGGTTTTGCACTTTCTATATGACACACACACATATATAACTTCAACAGAGATTCCAGCAGCCATTAAGACTCTTACTGGATAGTAGCACTTCTGCCATGACAAGGTGGGTGACACAACTGGCTACCTCCCATGGTAACCTTCCTGTGAGTCCCATGACATGCTTCTGATTATAGGCTTTGCATCCAAGTTCCACTAGACCTCTCCAAAAAACCGCCATGCGTTAAATAATGGTGCATCTCCATTAGCAGTTTTCAGTTAATGGTTTCAGAATGGAGATTTTCTGTAGGGATGCATTAGGCTGCAAAGTGCCAGGAAGCACTGCTTCTTTCCTTCGTATTACCAAGAAAAAGCATGTTGGCTGATAAATGACTGCAAACTGCTTACCAGTGAGCAAGAACTAAGACTTTCTAAAGACCAAGGCTTTCTTCACATGAAGGCTTCAGAAGTTTTATGCAGACACCCTTTTCAACCAACATCAGCACTTCAGTGAGCATAACCGAGAACAATTCTTCAGTCTGTGTACTCTCACAGCAAGGCAAGATAAGAACCTCTTTGTTGCGAGCAACAACTTGTTTTGTGCCTGTGAGAGCCAACTGCCTCAGTTCATTTCATCTGTCTCTGTGAAGGTTATTTGCTGTTCACTGCAAGTTATCTTCAGGTGTACTGCAGGCTTACTCCCATAATTTTCTGTTAATTACTTATTTACTTATTGCTAATAAAGAGAATAGGAGAAAAATCCACTTTGGTAATCTAAACAAAAGCCAGGTGTCTGGCCATACTTACCCTCACTATCTCCTGTTGTCACAGTTATTGATAAATCTAAGGCTTAAGCTGTTTCTACCATAAGCTTTTTACTAAAAATTGGATGCTTAAAAGAATAACTAGAATCATAAAATCATAAAGGCTGGAAGAGACTTCTAAGATCATCTGGTCCAACCAACCACCAATATTGCCCACTGAACCATGTCTCTCAGTGCCACATCTCCATGTCTCTTGAACACCTCCAGCAATAGCAGCTCCATCACCTCCCTGGATATCCTATTCCAGTGCCTGACCACTCTTTCAGAGAGTAAATGTTTCCTAATATACTACCTGAACCTCCTCTGGCAAAACTCGAGGCCATTCCCTCCCATCCTATCACTCTTACGTGGGTGAAGAGGCTGAATCCCACCTCGCCAGAACCTCCTTTCAGAGAGCTATAGAGAGTGATAGAGTGTAGATATAGTGTACAGAGGCTCCCCTGAGCCTTCTCTTCTCCAGACTGAAGTAAGCAGAAAAGTACCGAGCATACCCAGAAACCCAACTCACATAGCATGGTTCCATTCTTCTCTTAGAAATTCATCAGGGCTTCCCCTTCTCACTGGAATTGTTTGTTGCTGATAGAGATGAGGTAACCACAATGATTGTTTTACTCCAAGTACTCAGAGATGCCAACCTGCTGTTGGCTCAGTACGCTGAACAGGCAGCCCTGATGGCTCATCTGGCATTTGCAGAATCGTGAGTGCAAAGAAACTGCAGTGCTTGCCTATAATATCAACAAACCTCTGAGCCCATTGTACAAACACTTTAGCTTTTAGCAGAACAGATGGATGTGGAGCTGGTGGCTACTGCCAAATATGCAAACAGAATCATGGATTCTGCTGAAGGATGTTTGGAAGATGTAAATGATCACTGAATAGCACCTACTGCCATGTTGCTGGGCCCATGCAAAGTCATGGTGATTTCTACAGAGCTTTAGAATTGTTGGACTGTAATTGTACTGTAATACACAGCAAAGAAGTAAGCATTTAGCGCTTTGGGTTGGCATGGAGCAACATGTGCTAGATAGTAGGCTCACATCAGCAACATCTCACATCTTCCTTAATTTTATTAGCGTTAGCCTTCCAAAGAGTATCCACCAGGATATGCTGCTCTGTGGCCAGAGTCACCATCTCTGGGGCAGAGGATAAGCATTCAGCCAAACCCTTCTTGAGTGCTGGGCAGGAGAATGAATTCAGTGGTATCTGATGCCTGGAATATTGGCTTCTGTGAAGGTGACTTCAGTGACTTTTGAAAATCTCTCCTGCGAGAGTCAAAAATCACCACTTGACCAATTGACTTCAAGTAGATATCAGGGAAAGGTTCTTCATCAGAGGGCAGCGGCCATGGCATCAAACTGCTGGAGTTCAGGGAGCATTTGGACAATGCTCTCAGATACAGGGTTTAAATGTTGGGTGGTCCTGTATGGAGCCAGGAGTTGGACTTAATGATCCTTGTGGGTCCATTCCAATTTGGGATATTGTGTGATTCTTTAACGGACCTAAAAGCGTACTGATCTATGATATCTCTTCATGGCTCTAAATGTATTCAGAATTATTTGTTATTAGACTGAAATCTCTCCAGAGTATCAAAATAAATGTGAAATACCACAATTCCATCTATTAAGTTAGCTCAGCAAATATTTTTCTTCAAAACTTCTCTTCCACGTGTCAAAAATGAGTAGAGATGTCCACAACCGTAAGAAACCAACATTTCTAACGTTTCTATAGTCTGGACAGTTTATGCTTTATTCACTGTCACTTTGTGATCTTTGGTTTATTCCATTAAAAGCTGTGCCCTTCTCAGAAGGAGCTACTGCTGTTTAGCCTTTGTTTTTTGATGGGATTTATTCAGGTAGTCAGTGACCTTTCCTACACGCCCTATTGATTGTCTAGAATGGCACAGCCTGACAAGGTGAAAATAGCTAAAGTGTTTTATTGTTTCTAGTACTTGTTTATTTACCTGGTTATGCAATGCACTTATAGACTGGCTGGCTGATTGATTTATTGCTGCTTTGTGCAGCTGCAGGCATCCTTCTGGGCTACCAGGCTGGAGAAAGACTTTCAGCAGCTGAGGGTTTGCGCCAATGTCCATGAATTAACAAATTACATGGAAAGCATTTTAGTCAAAACCAACCTTGTAACTCACGGCTGTCCATTTGCCATTGTATGTAAATGCTCATGTATGTTGAAAGCCTGCCAGCTGGCCATGCAGTGGATTACTGCTGGGACAACGTAAAGGAAATAGGGAAAATACACTGGAAAAGGATTGCAAAGGAGCAACTGTAGCTTCCATCACCACTGTGTAACAACCTTTCAAAGAGTAAAATGAGCATGGGACAAAGCAATGTTTTCCTCCAGCATCAATTGTTCCCCTGAGAGCTCAGCTGGCAGAGACTTCAGCCAACTGGGCAGAGCAGGAATAAGTGGCTAAAGTGCGAGTGCAAAATGTAGCTGAACAGGGAGATTTTTGTAGCCCTGGCAACCCAAGAATGAGCCATTTCCAATGATCCGGAAACCTCAACATGATCTCTCCAGCAACCTCTGGCCAGCTGTACCATGAAGGCAACACAAATCCTTTTACTAGAGGTGAGGTCTGGGCTGTCACAGGGCAAGAATCAAATGTCATTGTACAGAATGGTCTTCCACAGCCCCTGGTATTCAGGGGCAGATAACAGCCACTGGGAGAACAGAGACCCCTGTGGAATAGCAGAAAAAGAATGTAAGGAATAGTTAGATTTGGAAGGTGGGGAGTACTAAGCTTAGGGATGTGTATGCTGTTCTGTAAGCAGTATGTATTTCCCTACACTTTTAGGGGAGAAGTTGTTAACTGATTACCCAAGAAAGAGCAAACTTCCTTCTGCCTAGTGATTCAATCAGCATGATGCTCTGTAATGTATTTACATGCAACAACCCATTACTCTTATCTTGCTCCAATCCATAAATGCTAATGATGCAAAGCTGTGGATGGTGTTCCTGGTGGAACCTTGTTACTCCTTTTGGCTGAAGCTATATATGAAGGTAATTAGTGTAGAGGGGTAAACATTGTCTGAGAAATAACTGAACTCATGCTTAAAGGGATTGATAATGCTATTCCCTTAGTGGCTGAGACCAGGAACCTTGAAACACCCAAGAGATAAATTTTCTCTGCCTTTCGATTCATCAGGATAAACTTTGGAAAAAAGTGTAGCAACAAAGAGGAAGAACTATTTCCTACAGGAGGTGCTCAGTTCTGTTACAGAAAGGCCAAATCATGGAGTCCATAGAAGAAGCTGGTTTAGGATCACAAAGGAAAGTGGTAACAGAGGAGGTTTAGGTTAGACATAAGGAAGAACTTTTTCTCTCAGAGAGTGGTCAGGCACTGGAGTAGCCTGCTCAGGAAGGTGGTGGAGTCGCCGTCCCTGGCAGTGTTCAAGAGGTGTCTGGATGAGGAGCTACAAGATATGGTTTAGTGCTTGTGGTAGCAGTGGTAGTGGGAGGATGGTTGGACTAGATGATCTTGCAAGTCTTTTCCAACCTTGCAATTCTATGATTTTAGGAAACAGGGTAATCCTAGAAAGTACAATCCTACTATAAGACATCTGACGTTGGAGGAGAAGAAACCTATTGGAATGACTGTATGTGTTGTGGGAAAGTTATGTTTTCTTGAATAGAACAGGTCTGTATTTAGGAAGAAGCTTAAGATGGAGCTGAGGGTGGGATGCTCTTAAGCAAAGATAGAGGCAAATGGACAATCTATATGCAAGAGACCTAGAAGTAGATCAGAAGTTTAAATAGAGAAGAGGGAGCTTCAATCTGAAGAAGTGAGCAAAATGGATGGCTTGGTGTCTGAGAACTATGAAAGCATTTTGTGCAGAAGTACTGGGACCATCTGGTGAGTGTAAGTCAACTTGCAGAGCTGGGCTGGCTGGCAATGGGCACAGAGAAAATGGTGTGCGAGAAAATGGGGCTTCATGCTACGGGGAGAGGAATTTTTTGTCTGCCCTGCACTGGGAATTTCATGAAAGAGAGTCTACTCTGTTCTTGGTGCATGAAGCCAACTACTGCAAACTGTCACAGGTATGTGTTGTAATACACCAGTATTGGCAAAACAGCTGGTGGGGGGCTGATGATGGAGATTTGTGAGGCAGTGTTTTAAGCAGTTCATGTTCATGGGTTTTGTGAATATGCCTGAAGTTGATCATATCTGGTGAGGTATAAAAACAGGCTGTCCAAGGAGGCGATGGAGTCACCATCCCTGGAGGTTTTTAAGAAAAGGGTAGATGTGGCACTGAAGGATGTGGGTAGTAGGCACGGTGGAGCTGGGTTGATGGTTGGACTAGATGATCTTTGTGTTTTTTTCCAACCTTAATGATTTTGTGATTCTATGATTCTATGAAACATCTAACCAAAAAGGGATGGGGAAGTACTTGGTGGGGATCACATCCTTTAATACTGGAACTACCCAGAAAAAGAGCTTAATTCTCACTGAGTTTCAGAAGAATTCACCTTCTCTACTGCTCAGGTATTTTCTCATTCTCTTGTATATGCGTAACTCCTTAATACAGATGTGTAATGCATTTAGCCTGTGGCCCTATTTCAACTGCTCTGGTTTCCAGTGCCAGTGACAGTGTGCTTGGCTCTTTTATCTGATGCTCGAAATGCAGAGCAGTTGCCAAAATGAGACAAAATACCACTGAGATTATGTCATGGGATTTCACACTTGAACATCTGTGGGATCCTGAGAAACTAAGTCAGTATTTGAGTCAGGGACAGCGCGGCTTACATAACTCTAAGGAGGTACAACTTATTTGGGGTTTGGCTTGTGCTTACCGCGCCCTATATAATACTATTCTGGAGAGAGAGAGTTTCCGAGCTGAGGTTCAGGCCAAAGTGGAGAATCTCCAAGTCAAATCTGATCAGTTACAAGAGACACCAGTAACAATATCAGTTGCTCCTGTGGAAGGCAAGAAATGGAAACGAGTGTCCACGCGTCTAGAACGGAAAAAAGAAGAAGCGGAGGCGGAGGAGGAGGAAGATCCAGGCGAGGGGCCCTCCTCAGAACCACCACCATCGCGAAAAGCAAAAGGAAAAACTAAGAGACATGCAGAAGAGACTGATGATGAGGACATCCTTATTACTACTCGTCGGCCCCTGAAGATGACTGAAATCCAAGGTTCAAGAAAGGAGTTCACACGGGGCCCGAATGAAACTATTGTTTCCTGGTTGGTTCGTTGTTGGGACCGCGGGGCCAATAGCTTGTTTCTAGATGGTAATGAAGCTCGCCAACTAGGAGCCATTGCCAGAGACCCAGCTATTGATCGAGGAATTGGTCGATGTTTGGATGAGTCTGCCTCCCTTTGGGAACGAGTGCTAATAGCCGTGAAAGAAAGGTATCGCTTCAAAGACGGCTTGAAGCCTGTGATGAAAAGATGGGATACAGTTGAAAAGGGTATCCAGTACTTGAGGGAAATGGCTGTGGTGGAAATGCTGTTCGACCCTAACTTTGTTCCTAACCACCCACGACAAGAACGCGATCCTGAGAGAGTGAGGACGACGCCTGAGATATGGCAGAGACTCATAACAACAGCACCAGACAGATATGCCGGTACACTACTGTCAGCTAATGACAGATACCGGGAACAAGAGAGAATACCCTTAGTTTTTGAATTGATTCTTACGCTCCAAAACTACGAACAACAGCTACCCCCAACTCACGCTTTCATTGCTGCCATCTCACAAGTAACGAACCAACTGAATGAAATGCAGGAGCAAATATCTCAACTGATTAATCGTGACAAACCTGTGCCAGTATCAGAAGTGCCCAGTGAAGATCAGGATAATCAAAAGAGTCTACTGAAGGAGCTGATCAAACTAATGCGAATCCTAACTAACGACGATGAACCTCCCTACTCATGGGCACCATCAAAAATCTCAGCTATTAAAAGCAAACGCTTTCCGGCTCCAGTGAGGAACAATACATCGCGAATTGCCTTGTGGCGTTACCTACGTGACCATGGAGAAGACATGAGAAAATGGCACGACCAAGCTACTCCTGTACTACGAGCACGGGTGAAAGAATTACAAAGCAGATCAATCACCAGTGCAGTTGCTCCACTTATCACAGGTAATGAATAGAGAGGCCCTGCCTTCAGCCAGGGGGGGGAAAGGGATAATCGAGTATATTGGACTGTGTGGATTCAATGGCCTGGCACGTCAGAACCACTGAAATATAAGGCACTGGTGGATACTGGTGCACAGTGCACTCTGATGCCCTCGAGTCATGAAGGGACAGAATCAATCCATATTTCTGGGGTGACTGGAGGCTCTCAAGAATTGACTGTGTTGGAGGCTGAGATAAGCCTCACTGGTAAGGACTGGCAAAAACATCCTATTGTAACTGGCCCAGGGGCTCCATGTATACTAGGTATCGATTACCTCAGAAGGGGGCATTTCAAGGATCCTAAGGGGTATCGGTGGGCCTTTGGGATAGCTGCTGTGGACACAGACAACATTAAGCAGCTGTCTGTTTTGCCTGGCCTATCAGAAGATCCGTCTGTTGTGGGGTTGCTGCAAGTAAAAGAGCAACAGGTACCGATTGCCACAAAAACGGTGCACAGACGGCAGTACCGCACCAATAGGGATTCCTTGCTCCCCATTCATAAGTTGATTCGTCAACTAGAGGATCAGGGAGTGATCAGCAAAACTCACTCACCCTTTAACAGCCCCATATGGCCAGTACGTAAAGCCAGTGGAGAATGGAGACTGACGGTGGACTACCGTGGCCTGAATGAAGTCACACCCCCACTGAGTGCTGCTGTGCCGGACATGTTAGAGCTCCAATATGAACTAGAGAAAAGCAGCTTTGGGATTTTGGAGCTTCCAAAGCATCCGTAGCAGTGGGGAGGACAGAGGTTGGGATCCTCCCATCATGGGGAGGGTTTATGGAGCTGAAACAAGGCAGGGAGGTGCAGAACAGCACATCTTTGGTACCTAGCTGAAGGAACTTCTCACCCAAACAGAGATACACACCAAAATCTGTCACGGAGTTAACGAGATCAATCTACACCCGTGACAGGGGGGCGGTAGACCCCTGCCCTCCCCTTCCCAGCCCACAAAATGGGAAGGAAGGGAGGAAAACAAAAAACAGCGGCAACAATCTATGGAGGAAAACTTATTTTACTAATTATGATATCGGAATGCAAGATAACACAATATAATACAATCTGATTGAAATTGAGACTAATAAATCAAATAAAACAGGAGAGAGAGAGAGTTCCCGATACCGATTCAAACCTGAAAAGCTTGGAACGGCCAGGAAAGCACCCTCCAGCACCCACTGCCAGGCAGTAAGAGACCGCCCCACCCGGAAGGGTCAGATCCCATGACTTCTGTAACGTATAGGGATAGGTGCCTGGAATTGGAGCATTAACACTTTAACTCCCAGTATACTACATGATGTATTGATGCGGAATACTGAGAACCAAACCAAAACAAAAAAAAAAAAATATAAAACCATGACAGATTAAGGACACAGCTTTCATTGTTCCTTGTTGCACTTCTTCCCAAAAATATCTATGTACTCACCCCTGTAAGAGTGGCTTTACAGCTGTCTTTCAAAATCAAAACAATACAGAGGCAGAACATGCCTCACTTTATATCTGAATATAAATTTGAGGCCCAGCACACTTACCAAGCTTAACACAGTCTGAGGGACATATCAGCTCCATTCAGAGAGAAGTGAGTTGGCCTAGCAACCTGCTGCTGGTGTTAAAAAGAGACAGACCTCTGAGATATCTTCTAGGGATAGGTATGATGCAATATAGAAATATGTGTTATGCTGTAGCAAGTTCATGTTTAGGGGAGATTGGTCCATTTTGCACCATTGATTATACGATCCACACCTGATCAGCAGCAAGTTGCTAGGTAGCTCTAGGTCATCTTTTTTTTTTTTTCCCCCCTTTTTTTTGTGGAACTTTTTTTCATATAGACTGACTTGGGCATTTTTTGTACAAATCATAATACATTTCTCACACAATTTATTTTTAATGCAAAGAACATTTTTACTATTATGCTTTATATTTGCAGCCTCCCATTCCCCATTCTCATTGAACACAATGCCTCTCAAAATAGTGAAATATACTGCTTGTACTTCTAAAAGAAATAACCTAGGACTCTTGCTCATCATCACTGAGAAGATGCTCTCAATTCTACTTCAATCTGAGTCTATAATAGTAATTGCATTGCATTGCAAGTAATGAAAGTGTTCTTGGAGTTAGGCTAGGCTGTATTTAAGGATAAGCCATCAAAATAGATGCAGCTTATGTACCAGTAATTCTAAACATTATATCAGACTTCTGAACCTCTGGCCTTTTCTGTCAAGATGAGTCTTAAAGTCTATTCAACACGCATGGGAACATCAACTGATGCCCTTCAAAGTCACTCTCCTTACACCTAGGAAAGCATCAGAGATAGGATGAACATTTTGTTGAAGTACGTTGTAATAGGCTGGAAAAGACTCCTGCTTAAAGCTTTCCTCTGGTTGACACAAAGGAAAGGGAAATGTGTAGAAAGACACAATGTTCCATCAGATTATTTTAGCCCATGTGAAAGGTACATCATTTACTGGGGATGGGACATATCCATAAATTTTTCAGCCGGTATACCTTCATAACTCAACAAGAAGACCTTCACTGAAGACATGGGACAAAGTACATTTATGAATTTATCCCACATCACCAAGTTTCTGCATGTGATGGATGCGCTCCAATCAGGTACCCGGTGCATGAGGTTTTAGGAGAGAGAAGTTACTGGCAATAATAAATACTGAGACACCACACACTCATCGTGATTAATCTGAAAGCTCAGACAAAACCTTATCTCCTGTTCTCTGTTCCTTGGTGTTCAGGTAGTGGGTGGTCACAATACACCTGGCAAAGCGGTCACTGCTGCAGAATGTGCACCCAAGGCATCTGTTGCCTGTGACTACTCCGGTGTGTGCCTCTGCTGGGCCACTTCTTGTCTTTCAACACTTGGTGGCACCAATAATATAACGAATCAGGGCCTCTTCTCCAGTCTTTCCCTGTTCAAAGTGAGCTGTGATCCTGGGAGAGGTGAGGTAGTATCACGTTGCTTGTTTACAGTCTTGACACAGTGAGTGTAAGAAAAACATTATCCTAGCAAAAGACCTCAAGTAACGGTAGGATTAGGAGCAGGTGAGGATATAAGATAGAAAGACTTGTCTGTAAAGTTTGATTACCTCTGCTCCAGGACTATTTCAGCCCCAAAAGCCTAATCTGTGATTTAAGTCTTTTTTATCCTGTTTTCATGAATAGACCCTCTCCTCAGGCAGAGAAAAAAAAGAGGCAAAGCAACAGAGAGGCATGGCTGGTTGTAGGCTTTATGTCACAGACTGCTGGAGCCAGCAGTGCCCCTCGCAGCTATGCTCACTCCATCCTTGGATGCATTGTTGATGTGTTGTCAAGTGCAGCACCAGTGAAACAGGGTCCAGCAAGAGGCAGAGCTCCTCTGTCAGCGAGTCCTCTGTCTCACAGCTCATCCATCATGCGATGCTAAAGGCATCTCCTGAGCAGATGAGACCAAGTTATTTAGGAAAAATACTCTGAATGCATTCTTTTTCTTGTGGGGTCTGAGAAGTTTCTAGATGTGAAACTGGAGGAAAGCCATGTGCTCATTATTGATTTCTCACTGCTGGCTATGATAAACGCCAGGAGTGCAGCAACACAGAACAGAAAGTCATGGAGGAGCTTCTGTCTTCCAGAGTACTTTGTATGCTTTCCTTAATGTCTGTCATTTGTGACCAATGCCACCGAATGCACTTATCCAATAAGATGCCAAAATGTCAGCATTTCATTAAAATATGCTGCAAGGAGTAGGTCAGTAAACTACTTAGCATGCCAGATGCATAGTGAGTGCCAACATATTTATTGTATAATGTTCTTAAGAGCTGCAAGCCTCTGTTCATTGAGAGTAATCAATTCCATTTCCATACGCAGTGGACCTTGAACCCTGCTCTGCACTCACATTGCAACAATTTAATTTCTTCAAAGGACTATCAAAGAAAGTAGATGCAATACTAGGAGCATTGGCAGGAAGCATTATTGATATTCTGGGCTAAAAAAGCCCCACAGATATCTGCACACTGTGGGAAGGATCTAAAAATACATAATAAAAGTGTGATTAGTACAGTGTGTAACAAGGTGAGGAGTACATGCTGCCGAACAGAAATAAAGTCTCGACAATGTGAAAGCATCAAAGCCAAATAAAGTTATTCAGCTATGTAAAAGTATTAAGCTCAGTCAATGTGAAATAAAGGACAGTGACGTTTCTTGGTGGAGCTGAAAAATCTGGCCCCAGCGTCTGGTAATTAATGCTTCAAGGAGAATTTCAGTTCCCCGTTCAACCTTCGGCTCGCCTCATTAGATGTTGTCAGTCTCTTGGACATAGAAATCCCCATGTCAAATAGCACTGCTTCTCATTCCTGGATTTAAATGCTCTGTAATGACCTTCCTCGTGTCCAGTGCTCCTTCTTTCCTTCTGTCTGACTGCACTGGTGCTGCCCTAGGGTTGCCATTGGGCTCCAAGGCCAGCAGAGGGTAACCAGCACATTCCCCATCCTCGTGCTCCTGTCCTTTGCCTCCCTGGCAACGGGCTCCAGTGCCCATCACTACGTCTCTCCTGTCAGGGCAGACAGAAAGTATATGTTATATCGTGTATCCCTTTAAATCCTAAAATGTCACTCTGGCTTATAGCAACACTAACAGGCATCATTTGGTTTTTTAGAGCCAAGAGGCTCACTGAGGCCCTGCTGCAGTGTTTTTTAGGTACTCGTAAACAATTAAAATGTAGAATCGAGTCTGAGATGAAAAACAGTATGTATCTCATCTGTGACACCTCTGCTCCCAGCCTGTGCTCCCGTGAGACCTGTGGAGAGCTTTACAACCTTGGAATTCTGACTGCATGCTTGGATCCTGAAGAGCATGAGGAAACCCAGATCGAAGCTTCAGAAATTCAATAAAATGGGACGTTCAGGGCGCACTGACACAGAGATGTGTGGTTTGCAGAGACATGTACAGGGATGAATGTCCTGAAAATGACATGCAGGACTCCTTCCCAAATGGAGCCTCCTGAGGTGGAGGTGGGGAGGAGGAAAGACAGGTGGAAGAATGGGAATAACTTCAGTGTCAGCATGCACAGAAAGAGCAAGGAAGTCCATACATCTCCAGACATACAAAAGGAAAACAAAGCAAAGGGCTTTTACAGATATGAGGCCCACCTGCTGGCAGACAAATTGAGGCCTAGGTGAAGCAGTTTGCTCCATGTCCTCACATTATTCACCTCTGTCCACCTGACCAACATCCGGGCACAAGTTGTGTTATATATAATGTGTACAAGCTATGTGTGCAAGCATGTGTTGCAGCCACTCTCCTGCAGCAAACCCCACAGCCCCTTCCTGGGCTGCAGGCCCACACCTTGGTGTTTTGGGTAGAGCACCTGAGTGGTCAGCTTGTTGTACGGTATGAATGGCAGCAGAAATGTGATGAATACATTCCTCTTCTTCTGCATTATGTAAATAACTTTATGAGCTGTGTCAGCTCTTCTGCGAGTGAGAGCTTGTTTTAATCACTCGAGAGAGGGTCTGATTGGCACAAGGAGCAGATCTGCTACATGTGGGAGTGCGCTGTTCTCTATGGCTACTGCTCACAGCAAAGTTTTCAGGCTGATTTTGTTTATTATTACTATCATTAATTTCTTTCTACTGCTCTGTTCCTTCCCTTTAATACCTTTGGCCAAGGAAACGCTGTGCCAGATAAGGAAGACATTTGAAGGGCTGTGCTTACTTCATCCATATTGCAAGACCCCAGTGAGGTGCTGGTTGTGTGCCTCCTGGACAGTTTATAAGAGGGGAGTTGATGGTTGGCAGTTACATTTAACTGGGAAATTCTGCTGTTAATCATAAAACTGACTAGAACAACAATCTGCAGATTAATCGAGCTGCGTATCAGTGTATCTATGACGCTGTATGACAAAATTCCCATGTCTTCACTACTGTAAAATATTCTTTCTATTCTCTTTTCTTTATTCCTCTCCTCCCTCTCTCCCTTCCTCTCTTTCTTCACTTCTTTATCTCCTTCCTTCTTTTTTCTTTCCTCATTTCCTTCTCCCCTTCCTTCCTTCTTCTTCCCTTCCTGCCTACATTCATTTCCCCAGCCCCTCCCTTCCTTCCCGTCTTCCTTTATTTTTCTCTTTCTCCTTTCCTCCATGCCCTTGGTGTGCTAATGCTGGGACTGATCGGTGTTGGTCTGTGATAAGCTGAGTGGCTTTGTGAGTTTGGCTTCATTTTGTGTGTTGCTACTGGAATGACATCCAAAGACTGCTGATATACTCTCTCCCCTTTTCTATTGCTTTCCTCATTAGCAGCAGCTACAGTTGCCAACAGGCTGTAGTGCAGTCAGAAAGGGAATGGGCACAGTGCAACTGAGAACATCACAATTTCTTGGTTCACACTTGCAGAAACATTGGTGCAAGAAGAAAGGACAGGGTCTAGCAACTTCTTCAAGTTTGTCACTTCTGATGGGCAGGACTTGAAAACTTTGAGAATGTATCAATTTTGGTTAAAAAAACCAACAACAAACAAAGAAGAAAGGGACCACACTTTTACAAAGAGATTTTGTGACATGACCCTCTGCTCTCCTGCTGCTTTCTTAATTAGTTTTGCTTCTACCCAGCATGGAGGATAATGAGAGCCTCTTTCTTTTTGTTTGGTTTTCCTTTTGCCTTTTTTCTGGATTTTTTTGTTTTGTTTTGTTTTTTTTTTGGAGGGGTGTCATATTTTTTGGAACCTTTTGCCATTTTTTCTCAGTGGGATTGCAATGCGTGGCACAAAGAGGAGGGATGTGAGAGAGGAATATGGCTGTCTTGGTGGGGATGGCAAGGGCAGCCTTTCAAGCTGTCTCTTCTGGCCCAGCCACCCAGCCCTGCATGCCTTTTGTTCACCACACAGCAATATTTCAATTGCTTGCACTGAATTTATTTACTGGCAGTGTTCCAGGGAGGTGGACATGGCACTTATCAGGTTCTAGTTAGAAACCTGTGTTCATTTTGACAGTAAATTGAAGAGCCATTGCTGTATTAGGAAAAAAGTATTACACACAGGGCACATATTAATAATCATATCTCTGTCTACAGTGACTTAGTGTGAAGTACTCAAGCTTCCACCTAAACTGCTAATTCTATATGCTGTTTGGTATGAGTATACCACAGGATTAAAAATATCTTCAGGAGATCTCATAATGCAATGTAACTGCCGTTGAAGCTTGAGGCAAAAAAGAACGCTCAGCTTCTGCACTGCCTGACACTGCTCTTCTTGTCAGACTGATGGCTGCTCCCCTCCCATGGTTTTCTCCCAGTGTCACAGGTTGGAGGATGTTCTGTTCTCAGGAGCTGTTTTGCCCTCCTGCTGACAGATGCTGCCAGTGCCTTTCCCTAACCCAAACCTACTTCCTATCTGCTTTGTATTCCAGTTCATTCATCATTGCTAGAGGCTCTAAATGTTGTCTGTCTGTCCATCACAAGATGTATGGGGCATCCGTTCATTTGAGTAATCTATATGCTTTATTATTCTTGCCTGATTGCAGGCTAAAGTAACCCTGGCTTGTAGGGTCTCTATTCTTTCCAAACTGGCTTTACAATCTTAGCATTTCTTACTGCATCTGCTTGCTTGCTTCTTAGTGCTTTTAAGAATGTTGTCCCTCTTTATGCCTTCTGACTGTACCATGCATCCTGGAAAATATTTATTGAGAGTTGACCTCTGCAGTGCTCTCAGCTTTGGAAAGTCTGCTTTGGAGCATAGCTCATCTCTTCATCAAGATAAAGGGATTAAATGGAAAAATCTTTCTCTTCTTTCATAAGTCCTCACCTTATTGCTACCAGAGTTTGGACCATTAGATGGACAGGTAGAGGCTGTGATTTTCCAACTTTGTGTTTGCAAGTGTTAAGCTAAATCAATTCTACCTGCTTTCTGAAATGATCCTTGGGACACCACTGAGTGAACCCTGTACACTTCTTTAAGTTCTTGAAAGTGTCTGTGCATCCTGCATGTTACTTGTTCTTCAGGGTTGGCTCTGTTTCCTTCCTCAGAAGTTTCCAAGAGATTAAATCTCAGTGCACTGGGGAGCGAAAAGCTGCAGGAAGACTATATTCCAGCCCAGGTACTGTTACCAAGATGACAGTGTGTGTAATTGCACTCCAGGGATGTGACAAGGATATGAGCTGACCTTGGGCAGCCCATGAGAGCCATTTTAGTTAGGGACACCAAATCTTGGCCACTAACTGTGTTCCCTAGTTGTTACCTGGAAGTAACAGAGAATATCACCAACGTGCCCTACATCTGTCACCAAGCCCTGCTTGTTCCTGTTCCTGCTGCAGCAAGAAAGATGTGTATGCCCAACTTCTCCCAAGTCTGCCAAAGTGAAATGGCTCTGGGAGCCTCTGATTAAACTACATTTCCCATTCCACTATGTGGCAGCTTTGATTCATGTGCATAAGCAGTGACAGCAAGGGATGGACAAACCCATATAATCTGTGATCTGCAGGAAAAAACTTTGGGCTTCCGTTTTTTTTTTTTATTATTATTATTTTTAAGAGGGGTGAAGCCATCTGTTTGGGGCTAAATCACTCCAGCACTGGCTTGACTTAGCTGACAAATGGCTCTTGCAAATTTTGCCAAATATCAGCAAGCAGAAATTATTTTATGAGTGTTTAGATTTGTACATGTTAGAATTTGGAAGAGGCATCTTGATATCCAGTGATCCCAAATATTTCAATAACTGTATGTTTTGGTTTGGACATGGAGAATGAAGTTCTCCCATGCCTGCAGAGCAGAGTCAGTCCTCTGGCTTTTTTACCCACTGAGGAGAAGAAGGAACATCGGTTACCTTTGCCTCCATTGCATGGAGAGTGACTGCATTTCACATTTTAGAGAAGAGATGCAAGCTGCAACAACTGAACAGAAAGAAGGAGCTGGGAATAAAAAGCAAGTGCCTCTCAGGAGGAAAGGCAGAGAGAACATGGATAAAACTTCCGCTTGGCTGCACTGATGTTCCTCTCTCCAGCAGTGCCCTCCCTAATCACACCGCACCATGCCTGCTCATATTGCTTTCCTCACTGGCAGTTCCATCAGGCCATCTAATTAGGCAAGAGAGGCAGCATGGGTAAATGAATAGCAACCAGCCTGCTCCGTAAGTCTTGGCTCCATCACAAACCTGCTGTTCATTTCCTACTGGCTTCCTTTCCACTCTTTGTGACCTTTGTTTCTGCAGTACTGCCTAGGGTTCAAATACGGGTGTAGGCATCCATAATTCATGTCTCTAAGAGGCACCACGAGGCACAGTTTCTCACATGACATGGCCATGTGGCCCAATACACTTACATTCAGGTCATCGCCATCCCCGACCACCATCCTCACACATCAGATCTTCATAAAGAGGTCATCTAGACCATCCTCCCACTCCAACCATAACTGTCTTAAATATCTTATACTGAGTACATATGAAGTGTGACAAAGGGGAAAGCAATCTGGATCAGACCCAAGAGATGCTGCCCTACAAGTGGTAAATGGCAATAAGGAGAGTATGGTCTAAATATCGGAGTAAAAGATACGCAAGGAATATTCGGTTTCTGTTACTGCTTTAGGTCAAACCAAAGATTTAGCTATATAAACCTGGGCACTCCTCGAGTATCTTGCCTATAAAAGCCAAGAATAAGTGCACCAGTTTCCCCTTTTCACCTACTGCAACTTCAATCTCTTAAAAACTATAAATAAATAAATGGTACCCTGAATACAATACAGAATTCAGCAGTTTCCCGTTTCAGTTGGCTAAGTGACCTCCTCTATTAAAAACCTCTTGAATTACAACTTTGAGAAGAAATACTGCAGATGCCGTAGTGCAGATAAGTGGCATGTCGATAGAAGCAGGTTCAAATACTATGTTATTTTAGCAGGTGAATTTCTAGAAGACAACCTAGGAAGCTGTCACAGCCTGAATGAGATCATCACTGAATTATACCTACTGGAAGACAGTAATATATATCACCAGTACAGCCATAAAGCAGTATGCAACATTTGTGCATGTAATACACTCCGACCTGAGCTCTAGTAATGCACTGTGGTGACTGGGGTTTGGGCTTGGAAAGGTTCCCTTGGCTGCTATGGTAGCCTTCATCCCAAGGGCACTACCTAAGCTTGCATTAATGTTACTTATTCTGATACCCTTTCTTTTGCATAGAGAAATTTCTTGGCTGGTTCTGATGGAGATGAGAGCACGCCTTCTGGATGAGAGTATTGTTGCACACGCTCAGACTTCTCCCATGAACATGCGGCCCCCGCTGTCTCAAAAGAAAAAGGTGAAAAAAACCTGAGTGCCAGAGCTGCTCCTTAAAATATTAAATGCACAAATATTTTACAAATAGTATCTTAGCTGTGAACAATAACCTGGTAGTGCCTGGGAGATGCAAACAACTCACATCCCCCCTTTCCATATGAACTGTTGTTCTGTGACTTCCAGATGCCAAATACATTATTAATCAAGTTTGAAAAACATGCTGAGCTTTCCTTCCCGGGAGGGGGGGGTGATGCTTATCACCAAATGGGTTTGGCATGTAAGTCACACTGCCACTAAGTAACTGATCAACATCCTTCACCAATTTTATCGCATTTAGAGCTTCCTTGTCTAGCTGGGAGTATGTTACACTAATTTGTCCCCCTTTTATGCCCCAAGGCTATTGACCACATCACCAGTGATACACCATTTCCTTGGCATGGGGATGATGAGAAACGTGGACTCAATCTGCTGGGTAGGCAGCAGAGCTGACACAGTGTTACGAGGTATGCCAGAAAAAAATCCTTAAATCCTTCTGGTTTTGTTGTGTGTGGTTTTTTTTTCTTTCCTTTTTTTTTTTTTTTTTTTTTTTTTTTGTTTGTTTCCATTTATGCTGAGAGCAGGATAAGGTGGTAGAAAAAAGGAGAGGTTTCTGCTATTTTCATGATTTTTTTCCAGCTTATTTTTTTGATGCCGCAGGCATTTGACCAAGATATTTTTTTCTTAGCATCGGGCAATAGAGTCAGCACAGAACAGACACATTGGTTGGATTGCTGATTATGCCCTAAGTTAGCTGAGGGCTCTTGTTTCCAAAGGCAGTGGATTTCTAGAGCCTCACTATATGACCAAATCCACCAGGAAGGGCTGAAGATAGTGGTCAACCTCTGTTCAATCAATCAGGCAAATGTCTTTCCTGACATAAAGAAATTCCCATCTCCTTAAGCTGTCATTCAAAACCTGACTGAGCTGTAGCTGTAGAGTTATGTGCTCATGTGTCCACAGTCCTGGTCTCTAGCCAAAGGGCCCAGGCATTTAAAGCAGAGCTGAGAGAACTGGTGCTAAAGACCAGGTGTCCTTTGGTGGTTTCTGGGAATATGGTCTTGGAGTTCCTCTGCTGTCTTTCTGGTGTTGAAGCGTGTGAAGGCTATGGCTGTTGTGCACTCACCAGAACACTATTCTGTAGTACAGAGAGGAGGAGAGAAAGAAATGAATCATAGAATCATAGAATCATAGAATCACCAAGGTTGGAAAAGATCTAAAAGATCATCCAGTCCAACTGTTCAGCTATTACCAATAGCTCCCACTAAACCATGTCCCTCAACACAACATCCAGTGTTTCCTTGAACACCCTTGAAGCCCTTTCCCTGCTGTTATTTTCTTTTAAAACACATTTAGATTAATCTTTTAAGTGTCCAGTTCTACCCTGAGCATTTTATATTGATGCAAAAATACTACTGCAACCAGAATGTACACCACACAGTCCACAAATACATTCACACACAACATATATTGAGATGCTTAATACTATTTCTCCACTTTCTTTATGTCTGCAACTTCTGATACATTAGAATTGTCTCTTGGTGCTTTGCTTAGCAATAATAAATCAAACTCAGTCACTCTGAGCCTGAGCCAGTGACCATCCTTGGTAGATACCTTGCTGCCAAGCTGCCTCCTATTAATCCAAGGGTTTGTATGTGTGCGTGTGTAATTGTAGTGCCTCATTTCCTAATGAAGTGAGTCATTAGGAATTCAGCCAGATGAAAGCCCAGCAAAACAGTACCAATGAGTTTTGCTGCTCATTTTTCTAGACAGAGCACCTTCCCATCACCTCATTGTATTAGGAGCTCTGTAAAGGCAAGAACAAAATGCCTCTGTCTGAAACAAACAACCTATGTATAAACAACCTGTCTCAAACAAACGATCTATGTATAAATTACAAGGCAACACATGGAAGAGTGAAATGGCAATATAGGCTGTCAGGAACAGGTCTTGGCTGCCTGCTCACTGCCAAGTTTTCTGAGGGCTTAACACCAGAGAAGAACTTACACAATTCATTGTTTTTGGAATAAATCTAAATAGTGACAGTGAAAGAACTTTGTAAATTAAATTACATTGAAAGAGACACTCCATGAAGACCATGACATTCCTTTCTTTAAATAGAAAAAAAGATCTTCTTAATTGATGGTGTTAATATAATGAAAGAATTTTATAACTGACGGAAATGTTTTGAAACACAAGAAGTATATCCAGACCAACACATACCTCTACAACAAGAAAAGACAACAAATCTCTGTCTTGTATGAGAGTGTCTATTGGTTTGATCATTACTCACAGGAATAGCACAGCAGTTAGAGACAGTTCCTAGCAAAGGAAGAAATATTAGATACATGGCCACATAAATCACTAAATGAGAAATGAAAATGGAAAGTTTGGGTTTTGCCTTGATTTTTCTCCTTTTTATCTTTCACACACTTTATTTCAGGGAAGCAAGAATGAAAAAAGATTTCATCAGCCAAAGTCAGAACATCTCTGGTGCCTGCAAAAAAGACATGGGTCACAGAAGCTGCTGAGCTGACTGCTGCAGGATGCGCAAGGGGAGTTGAACAGAAGGCTTTGGATTCCATATACACATTTGCTCTGCACCACGTTTGCTGTGAGCATATTGTTGTGTTCTGTATGATCCTCGATGATCTTTCAAGATATTCTGACATTTGTCATAGAAAATACAAAGGACTTCTACTTTCCTTGGGATTGGATGCACAAAATTTCAAATGGATCATGAGAAACCTGTGTGTGAAATTAATGCTAGTATGTCATTCAAACTTTTATTTGGTTAGGTGATTTATTTATTCAAGTTACAAGGTATACAGAAATCATAACCAGGGTCTCTTGCAATAATATTATTTTATGATCATGAAAATTTTTAAGAAGTCTATCAATAGGTAGTAAGCACACTTGGCATACCAGTGTGCTTCTAGAGATATACAGAGGAATACATTTTCCTGAACAGAAACTTCTCGGCAATGCCTATTTTGTGGGATGTGATGCTCCAAAAACTGATCCTTAAAGCAGATTGAGGATGCTAAAGAGAAAGAAAGAGTCAAGTTCATGCTTTTAGGCATTTAAAGGCCATGGAAGTGAGTCTCAAGAACAGGACTTTATATGATCTTGAAGAGGCTCCAGGTATGTGCTGACCTTGCTGATGAATAACCAAGGTAAAAGCTGAAAGGTGAGGGAGTGATGTTTCGTTATCATCACTTTTATTTGGTATGGAATAAAACAATTCTGGAAAATAAGCAGCTGGATAGTAGTGATCAAACATTTCCTGTAATTCCTCACAACCCTCTCGCCAAGAACTACAATCCTGTAGCAGGGCAAAAAAATTGTGTGGCAGCATTTTGTAGTACACCTATACTTTCAACACTTTCAGAAGTATTGAACTGCTAATACAATACACAGGACTGAATTCAGTAGATTGACGTAGGGGGTCTTTAACCTCACCTAATCTCTTACTCTTCCCAATCTCCATTGGTGCTGTTTACCTGTGAACTTGCTCTCGACCACGGCACAATAGCAGCTCTCCTCCCCTTCAGGGACTCTCAGTGCATTTGATAAATGAGCTTTGGCCCATTGAAGCATGTGGGAAAACTCTCACAGATTTCAAGGAGATTTGGCCTAGTCCTTGACTATCTTTGTATCAAAGTTCTGCTTGAAAAAGCACACAGGGAAATGGTTTCTGTCATTGCCTCTCTGCTCTTATCTGCCTATTGAACCAAATTCCAATAACACAGACATGCACCCTTGGAAGCCTCCATATGCAAGTTTCAGAAGAAAATGCAGACCTGTGTACTTCACAAACTTGCCTACTTGTCTATGATTTTTGAGCCAAATTGATTCAGATCAAAAGTGAAGGCTCATCCTATGCCAATTAATCATCTTTCCTCACACAGTGTTTTTGCAGCTGCCATCACACACACTGCTTGGGCACTGATCCACTCTTTCACACCTTCCAAAGTTGCACCATAACCACTGGCACTGTTTTTTTGTCCTGTAGGAGTAGGACAAATCTTCTAGGACAGCTATAAATGATCATTACATTACATAATTATCCTGACACCTCACTGCACTCTCAGTCAGTTAAATACTGATTTACATTCTAACAATACTTAAGTAATAGTCAACACAACTAATTTTCTGGTCACCTTTTTGTAGACAATAAAGCCGTAAGGAGCCACAGTCCCATCTATACAGATTGCTGCAGAAGTCTCTGGACTGCGACCCGAGCCTCAAAATAATGACATTAGACCTTTTACATATCCACCCCAATATTGCAGCAATTGATAACTTACTGCAAGCCTTGGGAAGCTGCTCCAATGCTGCTCAGGAGAGTAGCTAAGATCAGATGGTTTTGTGTGGAAAAAAAAAATCATTTTGCACTTGTAGTTAGTCTATAATTTGAAACATCTGTATAAAGAATGATAAAAGGAAAGCATTCACATGCATGGAGAGTAGCATATGAAGAATGCAGGTTTCCTTTTATATCCCTATTACCATGTTTGATCCTTTCCAGCTTCTATAATTGCCCTCTGTGTGATTATCTTCAGCACAATACAACGTTTTTAAAATCTGTGCAGACTAAAACTGTATTGTAATACTGTGACTGCTTTGTCTCTAATGTATCTTTTGTAAATTTGCGGTCAGCAGTAGCTCTATTTGGTAAATAATATAAAGCCAAGATGGGTTTATTCTAAGCAGGAAAAGCCTCAGGGTGACTGAGGTGTAAGAAGCAGCTCTGAATGAGCAATTCAAATGGAGACAGCATTTAAATAATTAACTTCCTTTTGATAGGATTTTCCTGCTGTAGTGAAAGAAAAGACAAACAATTAACAACTGAAACTCTCTTGTCTGTGCCTTCTCTGTCTGAAATAATGAGATTTGCTCCAGGATGGGGGACTATCCTCACAGCTGAAGAAAAGCCTCTGTATAAAGGAGAAAAGGGAATGTTAAGGGTCTGTTGGCTGTGTGCATGAATAGGGTTGTCTCCCTGATGGAGCCACAAACCTTCATTCAAAAAACATTTTCATCAATGACCTTGATGAGGGGATAGTAGCCACCCTCAGCAAGTTTGCTGATGATACGAAGTTGGGAGGATTGGCTGACACGCCTGAAGGCTGAGCTGCCATTCAGCAAGACCTGGACAGGCTGGAGAGCTGGGCAGTAAGAAACCGGATGAGGTTCAACAAAAGCAAGTGTAGGGTCTTACACCTAGAGAGGAAGAATTGCATGCACCAATACAGGCTGGGGGATGAGCTGCTGGAGAGGAGCTCTGCAGAGAAGGACCTGGGCGTCCTGGTGGACGACAGGTTGGCCATGAGCCAGCAGTGTGCCCTCGTGGCAAAAAGGCCAGTGGCATTCTGGGGTGCATTAAGAAGAGCGTGTCCAGCAGGTCGAGGGAGGTGATCCTCCCCCTCTACTCTGCCCTGGTAAGGCCTCATCTGGAGTACTGTGTCCAGTTCTGGGCTCCCCAGTATAAAAAAGACAGGGATCTCTTGGAAAGAGCCCAGCAGAGGGCCACAGAGATGGTGAAGGGCCTGGAGCATCTCCCCTATGAAGAAAGGCTAAGTGAACTGGGTCTGTTTAGCCTTGAGAAAAGACGACTGAGAGGGGACCTGATCCAGGTTTATAAATATCTGAGGTGTGGCGGCCATAGTGGTGAGGCCAGTCTCTTTTCAGTGGTACGTGGAGACAGGACGAGGGGAAACGGACATAAGCTGCAGCATAGGAAGTTTTGCACGAATGTGCGTAAGAACTTCTTCACGGTGAGGGTGACGGAGCACTGGAACAGGCTGCCCAGGGGGGTTGTGGAGTCTCCTTCAAGTCTCGCCTGGACGCCTACCTGTGCGACCTGGTGTAGGGAACCTGCTTTGGCAGGGGGGTTGGTCTCGATGATGTCTAGAGGACCCTTCCAACCCCTACAATTCTGTGATTCTGTGTGATTCTGTGAATCATAGAATCATTAAGGCTGGAAAGACCAGTAAGATCATCCAGTCCAATCATCAACCCATGCCTGTGACTCTTTATGTCAGGTCACCCAGTGCAACATCAAGCCTTTTCTTGAACACCTCTAGTGACAGTGACTCCACCACCTCTCCAGGCAGCCTGTGCCAGTGCCTCACCATTCCAACTCTTCTACATAGCAGTAAAGTAGAATGAGGATTGGAGTGTGGAGTAGATTTTCACGTGTAAACCATTGATGAGATGGAGCAGCTCAGTAGGGTACAACCAGTGGACTCAGTGGACAGAATGGTGCTGCTGATCCTCACCAAGAACCTCCTCTGAGCTGCCTCCAGATAATCTCTGAGCAATTGTTCTCTTCTAGGAATGGGGCTGGAGGTTGTTCAGACAGAAGGATGAAACAGATGAAAAGAAAAGGGAGAAGTTGGGAAGGGTATGTCACTCAGCTGCAATATGAGCACACTTCATGAAGTACTTTCCCAAGCATAACCGATAAGAAGCAGCAGCAGCAGCAGTTTCTGTTCCTGACTGCTATCTAAGTCAGCCTTGATGTGCACAGAGTCAGTCATAATTCTTACAAAAAACCATGCTGTTACATGGTGTTGCTTGCTCAAATAGGATAGCATTTTCTCCTAACACTGTTGATTAAGAAATCAATTTGACCATTTACTGGATAACACTTCAAAAAACAATCGCTAGTTCTTGTAAATGCCAAGCTGAGAATTTTTAATAGCTTTGGTATACTCCTGCTACCAAACTAAGTTTCATCCTTATCATTTGCTTTATTAATGGGCTATGCCTAATACTGTATAGCTGAATGGTAGTTCCTGTTTCTTTAACACTGCTCTGACAGCAGCCATTACAAAAAAAGCCAACACATAAGCACATGGACACATGCACACATGCACACACATATACACATATACAAACACACACCACAAACTCATCCTCTGAAAATAATCTCTGTCTGAAGGAACTGTAGCTAAAGGAAAAAGGAAGTCCAGAAGAAGAGAAACCATAGGAACTGACTGAGCTTGCAAAATCTTGATTATACTTTTCTGGCCATTTGTCTCCAATAAGTCTGATTGTGATATGATATATCAACAGTGATTCCATTTTCTCGCAGAACTTCAAAGAGGATCTTTCAGGCAACAATAGACTGAACTATCTTGTGATTTTTTTTTATTTTGTGCGTGTGTGTGTGTGAAATCTGAAAAACTGTAGATCTGGAAGGGGTGAGTATCTTTGGGCATATCTCAAGTGAAGGATATACTTGGTTCAGCCCTGCTCGAGAAAGATTTACATATTTATAACTGAATCCTTCCCCAAAGGGAAAGAGAAGGACCAATGTCTATAGAAAGAAATTGTGGCACACATAGCCATGGGCAAGGAAGGGAGGACGGGTGGATCCTGCTCCAGGAAGGAGGGAGAAAATGAAGACAGAAGGTATGTCTCTATGTCAGGAAGGGGAGATGGAAACAGGGAAGAAAACAGAAGCATCAGGTGGGACCCTGGGAGTCACACAGCCCCTCATGGACATCAAAGTAGGGAGTAGAGGCCAAGAATTGGAGAGCAGGAAAGTGACTGTTATGGCACAAGGACTAGTGGCCCAATGGAGAGTGTTGGGATAGGATGTGGGGATTCACTGCAGTGTGTGGTTTGAGTCATTCCACATGGATCCCCCTTTGGCAAAATTGTGGGGTTGGCTACGAAACCCAGCCTTGACTCAACGATCTGGGTAAAAACAACTGCTAAGACAGAAAAGTAAATATATGTAGTGCATGGGAGCAGAATGTCCCAAAAGGCTTTCCTTTACCCAAACCTGAGCATGTTAAACATGACAGCAGCAATCAGCTGGGTTGAACGGTACCTGGGGGAATTATTTCTAAACAACAACAACAAAAGAGAGTCATATTGAAAATAAGTATGAATAAAAAAATTATTATAGTAGGGAGAGACCTCAGAGTAGCAGCCAAAACTTGGTGTGATAGCAGAAGTACCACCAGCATCACAGCCTCCGTTGAGGCCTGGCAGAGCAGCTGCCCCATTGGGCACCTTGAGAGATTGGCATCCAGCTGGTGGGGTGGCAGGACAGGGTGCCACAGTGGGACTCACACCTGGAGTGCCTGTCTGTGATCTTGGTGGGGCTTTTGTCAATGGTGTGTGTGTATGTGGGGAGCCCCATGGGCAGGAGAGGTTTGAGGGCTGGGAGCCCGTGTGGCCTCTGGGGAGGTGGTATGCAGGTAACTGTGTGCAGCACTGATGAGGAGTTAGTTATGATGGTTCTTCTGAAATGTAGATGCTTATTAATATCTTTGTAGGCCTCTAGTATTGTGATTTGTCTGTCATATTACTGATATCGATCTTGCACACATAGTTCACTGATTTTCAGTTAATTAAATGCCAATAAAACAAAACAAAAACAACAACAAAAAAACCCACCCTGTTTCAGTTCTGGTTTGATTTAAACTTCTGAGCTAAGCAGATTTTTCCCTATGTTAGAGAACAGAGCAACTCTTAAGGAAAAATCAAAGGGTGACACTGCCTTATTCTTGTGCAGGACTGGACACAGCAGAAGACACAGATGTCCCACCAGCAGCATGAGAGTGGAGCCCAGGCTGGAGCACAGGGTCTGGGTGAGGCTGTGAGGTGAAGAGATCCATTGCAGCTGACCAGGGCTGGCAGGGAAGCCTTGTAATTTCCACACACGTGGAAGTTTGATGTCGTAAACCCATGACTTCCAAGGAGAGAGGAAGACAGACAAAAGCTCATGAGCAGCCACATGCAGAAGGACATAATGGAAACATTTGTGACAGCAGGATAATGAATAATTAAGGCTCTGGAAAAAAAACAAAACAAAACAAAAATACAGTATTTTTTTACAAGTTAGACAGTGAAAATAGCTTTGGTGTTATTTTTCCCTCAGATACAGCAGTCAGTGAGCTGGGGTGAATGAGCATTTATACTCACTTCTCACTGTGCTGAGGGAAATGGCCGAAGCAGGATGCCCTGCTCACTGGTTTTGCGGCTGCAGAGAATTGAGATGGAGTGAACATCACTTGTTACGGACAAAATTAGAAAAGTAAATTGTAAGCGCCTGCATATTGGTGCTCCTGTCCACAAATGTTGCTTAGCTTCCATGAGGTGGATGGCTGTGGTGTTAACAGACCCTTGTACCTAGCAGTGATTATAGTAAGAAAGAGAAAGCTCTTAGGCAGCTATCATCTGTCATCCACTTTCTGTGGAAAACCACAGAAATTATTAGCTGAGCACTAAGTATGAATTCTGTTAAAACAGTTCCATCTCAGTAATAATGAATGGAACAAATATGTAAAAAAGTCCATTTGCAAGCAGGAAAGCTTTCAGGTAGCTCGCCAGCAGCTCTAGCTAGATGGGGTTAGTCCCTCAGGAGAGATGGTAACAGAATTCCTGAAGCTCCCCAGTCCCTTGCAGTGTGGGGATGCTCCCACAGGCACACAAGGGTCATCATGATGTTGAGACCACTGAAGCTGTACACACTTTTAGGGGATTTATGGGTTTTATGGGATCACTCTTCACTCAACAAAGTGGGTGTTCTGGTCTCCCTGGCCTCTCCATCAGCCAACAAAGAGAAACAGAGATTGCAGGGATTGCAATTAGTCATGTCCATGCATTTCAGAAAGGGTAAGATCATCCCCTGTGCTCTCCAATGTTTCTCATCAGGTAAGAACTCCACTGAGCTTCAAAGGAAGCCTGGACTGCAGCCACTTGCCCTGCAGACATTCAAGCTTAGGGAACATTCTTTCCTCTTAACTTGCCTCCCAGTGAGAAGGAACATCAATTTGTACAAGGTGCTATAAATCAGCATCCACCCAAAGCTCACATCACCTAGATGGGGAAGACGAAGAGAAGAGCCAGGGTCTGCCCATGCAGCAGAGCTGTGGTAGGCTGGAATTAGGTAGTTCAGGTCAACCTTGATCAGATCCCATACCCTATGAGACACCCATGGCTCTTAGGGCTTTCCCAACACTCCAGCAGCTAAGAACAGGGTGCACAATGATGCAGGACTCTTCCTGACTGCAAACATGCAAAGCTCATAGCTCTGAGATACTTCCACTTGGAAATGAGGGCTAGAGGGGATGAAGAGCCAGGATGAAGCTTCAATACAGAGAACTGCAAGTAGTCTACAATTCAGCCTCAAGTTTATAAAATTATCTACTATATACTAATCAGAGAACACAAGCTCCTGGTGCTGCGATAACTAATTTGGAAGGGCACTGCCCCTCTCCCGTCTTCCTGGAAAACCAAAAGCAGAGCTCAGCTGCTGACACTGAGCTGAAGTCAGTTCTGCCCCATTCACCTCTGGGGAGTGACAAGCAGGGGGCCATCTCAGACATTATTTACTCCAAAGAAAGAGTATTTATTTAAATATTATGCAGGATGTGATTCAGTTGCCTGCACTCAGGCATCTGTTGCCATTTTAGACTCCTGTCCAAAAAGTATATTTCAGGGTTGCAACCATAAAAATAACACGGAGGAGCCACACACACCCTGCATTGCCAAGTCCCACTGCCTGGGTCACGCAGGGCAGCTGCAGCATCTTCCCATTGGCCAACACACCTGTGGCTGTGCCTGCTCCTACCTATGGGCACTCATCTGAAGATCTCTGGAGAAATGAGAAGGAGTGAGGGGGAAGAAGAAGATGATAATAGCTGAATAATTTATTCAATGAGATTCATGGAATTTGGGAACTAATACATTCTATGAATAATATTTTCATTATTTTCCCACCTCCAGTGCTAACTAGAGATATGAATAATGATCGAAGAAAACCTGAATTATGAGAATGCTATTGAACTTTGCACACACATACATTGCATAAAATGAGGAGCAAACAGTTCTGCCTGCTGTCGGCTTGATGTAGATGTTTGTGAAAATCCTGAAGTATGTATTTGGCACTTTGGCCTTTCCTCGCAGGAAGTTTGCACTCAGATTACCTGACAATAGGAATCAATCAATAGCATACATAGTGTTTCTTTCCCAGAAAATTGCTAACAATTTCTTTCATTCAGCACTTCAGAGATTACATCCCCAGAGATAGCAGAGCTCTCATCCTTACAGCCCTCCCAATGAGGGGTGGCATGTCTGTGTGCTTTGGGGACAGGTTCATTCACCAGGGCATGACAGTGTATCTCTGACCTCTGGTAGCATTTACCGGCAGCCCCCCCTATTGCAGCATCTGCAAGAGTTGGAGGGAGGATCTGGGGAACTGCAGGCCTCTCAGGCTGACCTCAATATCAAGGAAGGTCATGGAGAAGATAATCTTGACTGAAATCATGCAGCATATGTGGGATAACCAGGGGGTCAGGCCCAGCCAAATTGCATGTTCATTGAATGCACCTGCAGTAAGTTTGTGGATGACACCAAGTTGACAGGAAGTGTCGATCTGTCTGGGGGTCAGAAGGCCCTACAGAGGAATCTGGGCTTGTTGGATCACTGGGCTGAGGTCAGTGGGATGAAGTTCAACAAGACTAAGTGCTTGGTCCTGCACTTTGGTCACAACAGCTCCAGGCAATGCTACAGGCTTGGGGCGGAGTGGCTGGAAATCTACACAAAGGAAAAGGCTCTGGGGATGTTGGTTGACACTCAGCTGAACACGAGCCAGCAGTGTGCACAGGTGGCCAAGAAGGCCAACAGCATCCTGGCTTGTATCAACAATAGTGCAGGCATAGGAGCAGAAAGGGGATTGTCCCACTGTACTCAGCTCTGGTGAGGCCACACCTCGAGTGCTGTGTTCAGTTTTGGGCCTCTCACTACAAGAAAGACATTGAGGAATCTGTCTAGAGAAGGGCAACAAAGCCGAGAAGGGTCTGTAGCATAAGGCTTATGGAGAGCAGTTGAGGGAACTGGGATTGTTCAGTCTGGAGGAGGGGAGACCTTATTGCTCTCTACCTGAAAGGAGATTGTGGCAAGGTGGGGCTCGGCCTCTTCTCCTAGATAGCAGCAATAGAATGAGAAGTAATGGCCTTCAGAGTCACCATCCTTGGAGATGTTCAAGAAACATGTAGATGTGGCACTGAGAGACGTGTTTATTGAGCATGTGGAGATGGGCTGATGGCTGGACAGATGATCTTAGTGTTTTTTTCTAGCCTTAATGGTTCTGTGATTCTATGATTCTACTTCTGCAGCGGCTGCAGCTCAGAGGGGAATCCAGCAAGGCTCTTCCCACCCCTTGTACTTCCCACCGCACCTCCTGCTGTGTTGTGAATAAAGTTCATGTCTAAAACTAAGCGATGACATTAATTCCTGATATCATTTCACTGGCAACAAATGCACACCATCCTTTGACATCAGTGGTGAAAGATCAGGCTAAATTAAAAAACAAAACAAAACAACAAACAAACAAAAAAAAACAGCAAAAAAACAGCAAAAAAAAACCAAAAACCAAAACAAACAAACAAAAAAAAAAAACAAAAAAAAACACCAGCCAATAATTTCCATCCTCCAAAATTCATAATCTAATTGATAACTGCAAGGCACTGACTGTCATTCATCAGCTAAATGTCGAATCCATCAGCTCCTTGAGGGCCTCTGCTCAGTCTGAAATGAACATGGCTCATACACGTATTTAATACTAACTCTGAAAGTGGAGAGGAATTAAAAAGAGCATTAGAGAGGGATGAATAAATTATAGTGGCATTAATGAGGCTGATGCTTATATTTAAAGAGAAAAGTCCCAGAGGGCTCAGGGAGATCCAAAGTTACTAATAACTTATTAATTTTGGAGGTGATAGCAGATAACATATTAAATGTGATAAATATAAATGTGCACTGTGATTACTGCTTCAGAAGACTAAGTCTTTTGGCGTATTATACTACAGAGTATCATTTATAAGGCCAGAGAAATAATTATTCTTTTTTATACATCTTTAGGAAAGATTGCAGCTGGATAGCTATATGCACTCCTAGGCACTCCACTACAGAATACTGCTAAACTAGAAAAAATTTGAGATTTCAACTCTGAGCAAAGGAAATGATAAAAGGGTTCTGATAAAAGGAGTAGGGGACAAATCCTCTTCAGAAAGATGGAAGGAACCAGATACAAACGAAAAAGAAAACTGATGAGAAATCATGTGACACTCAGAAGAGAAGAAGCAGCACAAACAAGTCAAATAAAAGTCATGGGGAAAAGACTTCTTCACCAAATGAGTGTACAAAGTTGCTGTTGCTTCTTCTTGAAGCACAAAACTTAGGATGACGAATCAGGAAAAGTTTCCAAGGAACCATTTTACCAATCAGTATTTTTTATTTAAGAACCTAAATTTCCTAAGTTGTACTCTGAGGAATTAGTTCCCACCTTTACTTCTTGACTTAAGACTGTAACTTCAAATATTTACATAAGCTGTACCTTCAGATCTACGAGGATTTCTGCTCTGTATGGCAGATGCTGTGCGTGTGAGCAGCCAGATTGAGCTGCACATCCCTGCCACCATGCTGCTGAGTCAGCCACCACTCAGGCACAGTTCTCCCAGTGTCAGTATGTGCATACAGAGGAGCAGAAATGGGATAAACACAAACCCATTGCTTATGTTCTGAGAAGTTGGAACAAGCTGCCCAGAGAATCTGTGAATGCCCTATTTCTGGACATGTTCAAGGCCAGGTGGGATGGGGCCCTGGGCAGCCTGTGTGGTAACTCTGCCCTTAGCAGGAGGTTGGAACTGGATGATCTTTAATTTCCCCTTCAACCTAAGCCATTCTATGATTCTATGATTCAAAGCTGGAACTGCAGAAAGGCAAGTGAATAGGAAAGAATGCACAGTGAAGGAAAAGGAGCATGGATGCTCACCAACCTTCTTCTTAATTGAAGTAAGAGGCAGTAGCTGGAGTTAGAAGAAGCAGTGACCAGCTGTGAGCTGCCTTGTGCAGCACACTGGCAAATGTGTGGGTTGCAAATAATAATAAAAAACTGTAATCGTAATCTGCCTTTATCCTTCTAAGCCCCAGGGTGTGTTCTGGGCACTTTGACTTTTGTGAGCATTTGAGTCATTACATTAAAAAAAGGTCATTGAAAACAGAGTATATGGTATTTCACATTCACAGAAAAAATGAAAACAGTAAATAAGAGCTAAACAACAGGAATTGCTCCACACAGAGCTCTCAGTGTGCTACTAGGGATTCCACCTTCCACTGATGGAGGTAGTGGGACCTCTTCCTGTTAAAACCTAATGGATGCAAAGGAAAAGATAGGCAGCCTCAAAGAATATAAATCAGATGAATTTCTGAGAAGTCCTCTAAAATTTGTCTTATGTGCGGACTTTCTGTAAACTGAATATGGCAGTACTATTTGAAATGAATTATTAGGAAGGATTGTAAAGTATCCATAGCGTCCTGAGTTGAAATAGCATCCTCAGGAACATCTCCCATGATAACCCACAGGCATTCCTTTTAGCAGTCCAGCATGATCCCTGAAGTTCATTTGAATCAATCTGGGGTTGTTGGTTTTCCCTAATGGCCCCACAGCCTTTCATCAGACAATCCTTCTATTTGGGTTCTGGCCTTACATACTATGAAAGAAGTGGAAACAATATAACAGACAGTGAGCATCCACATTCACAGGTCATGGCCACGGCAACGATGGGATGGCCGGTCTGGAGTGACTGAGAAACCACCTTAGGAGCTGCACAGGCCAGTGCTCTGTTTCAAAAGAAGGCCAGCATGAAGTAGGATCACAGGATCGCTGAGGTTGGAAAATACAGCAGGAGGCCTCTGCTCCAACCTCCTGCTCACAGCAGGCTCAGCTCTGAGGCCAGACCAGGCTGCTCAAGGCTTTATCCCAGTCTGGATGTGAAGACATTCAAAGACTGCACAAACTCTCTGGGCAAACTGTGCCACTACCTGTATATTCACAGGGAAAAGGTTTCTCCTTGTAGCTGGGCTGAGCCCCTCCTGTTACATCTTGTCTGTTCATTTCTCACTCCCATAGAATCACAGAATCATTAAGGTTGGAAAAGATCACTAAGATCATCTCGTCCAACCATCAGCCCATCTGCACATGCCTTCCCTCCCTTCATGCTGTGTAAGGGCCCACTTCTCCACAACAGCTCCAGCTTCAGTTTCAGCATTTTATTTGTGGACAGATTCTTAAAGTCTTTTAATCACAGCTTTTAATCACATACAGAGAACATCAAAAATTTTACAGAGGTTCATGATTCATGCCCAAACTGCAAGGCACATTGGACTAGTTTACAACTTCACAATGAAAAATAATCAAAATGCAAATATCAACCGCAAAACCTCACCTAGGAAGGTCTACTTCTAGGAAGCAGACCCACTTTCAGGAAGAAAAAAATCTAACAGCCATGCAATTTCTCCTGGAATGAACAAGGTTTGAATTTGTGGAGAACATCCACAAACACTCACGAATTCAAAAATGACAAATTTGATTGACACATTAGGACTGGTTGGGATGCTATAGGCACTGCAAATGAAATACCATCTCTTTTACAGAACCATCATCTGTGTAATGGAACATCCATATGATAAAAGCATTCACCACACCTCAGGGTGCGGACTTTGAACAGCAATCAGCAGCTGCACACTGACGAGTGCTTGATTAAAAAGCTATTGTAGATGCAAAACGCATGTTGCTCAATTGAGACCAACCAGTGGGTGTGGATAAAAGGTTGGAATCAAGATGATGAAACTCAGAAAAGCTGGTATAATTTGTCGCCATAACATTTCAACAGCCACTAGCCTGAAGCTAATAATAACACATTAGCCTGCTGAACAAATCTAAGTTAGAGGTTAATACTAGAGTATATTTTCGTATTAATTAGTTCCAGCCTGCAAATTGCTTGGGAAAGAAAACTGTGAATTTCATCTGTTTGTTCCCATCTCAGTGAACATGAGTTCACATAGTTGATTTTATGGTCTATTTTAATTACTTCAGGTAAGATCTGAGTAACAAAGTAAGGCTATACTTATGTCTTTGCCAAATACCAACAAGATTTTACACCCAAAGGCTCATGTGATTAATTTAAGAAATAGTTTTTCAGAAACGATTAGATACTGCTTCTAGGCATGCCATAAGCTATTCTGTGGCTCTGGTAGGCTGTTATTCATATTTATCTCCATTCTATCCCATAAACTTACATTTATCACTTTTCAGAAAAATGCATAAAGAATCAGTTCGAAGTATTTTCCATTTTGTAGGTTAGTAAGTAGTTCTGGATTAAAACTGAAAAAGAATTATGATCCTATGCCCATCCCATCAGTTTTCTCCAGTAGTGAGGGAACCAAAATAGGCTCATGTAAAATGAAAAAAATATATATATTGAAGAGTTACTTTGCCCTATAAAAGCAAAACAAGCCCTCTACATCATTATTTTGTCTCGTGTAGCAGACTGTTATTTTCTGGAATAATATTCATCTGTCAGGCAGGTGGAAATTCCTTCTACTTGCTTTGATCCTAAAAATGTTCACTGTCTCATCTGAGCCATACAACGTATCCAGAAGGTTTTTCTTCAAACCCCAGAATGGTTTGTTCTGTATTGCAGAATCAGTCAGAGAATGGCTGAGGTTGGAAGCGATCTCTGTGTCCCTCTGCCCAAGCCCTGCTCCAGTAGGGACACCCAGAGCAGTGTGCCCAGGGCCATGTCCAGGTGGCTTTGGCAGATCCCCAAAGAGGAGACCCCAGAGTTCATGGGCAGCCTGTGCCAGTGCTCCATCAGACCCACAGGATGCTCTCTTCTCTGGCTTCTGGAAACCTTATTTAACCCATCTGTCCACGATGCTTAGCTTTTAGACAGCTTCAATTGTATGTGAAGATGTATGAAATTCTACTTACAATCAGAAAGCTTAGTTTATAAGAAGAGTGATGTGTCTTTAATAAAATGTGAAAATGGCTCAGCAGCAATTATAATCTATGGATGAGCTCTTACAAATGCTTCTGAAGATGCAGAACAGCCCCTGGGAACAGTCCTACTTGTGCCAGCAGAACTAATCCTATGAAGAGAGGTGCAGGGTTATTGGGGTGTGCGTAGCAGTCAACAGGAAACTCTCTTTGCATTTGCTTTCTCTATCAGAAGAGTCCTTGGTGCAAATAAATTGTTTATAACTCTAAAACTTAATTTTACTGTAACAGTACCAGGCAATTCAAGCTGGAAGAGAAAAAAGAAAGGAAGGTTGTGCTTTATACATGAGGTGCTCTCTTCCAGTTAACCAAATGAAAAAGATTATGTCACCATATGATTAATAGCTAAACATAATAAGTTGCTGAATAAATAACCACTGTAAATATAGCTATCTTCACAGCAGGGGAAGCTTTAGCACAAATAACAGCAGGCAAGCTGACAGCCAGAGGGATGACAGTATTTCATTTGCAGACACAAATCTTAGCTGGAATGGCTGTGGTCAGCAAGAAACTTTCTAACACGTTTGGCTGGACCTTGGATAGGGTCAGATTTACCGGGTGTGGTTTGAAAGGTCCATTGGTTTTAATGGACAAATTATGAACAAAGCAGTTTATAGTTCTGAAGGCCACCAGGAACAGAGAAGCAGGATGGTGTAAGAAGCAATGATTTCAGATAGACGTGATGGGAAAAAAGTGTCTCGGTTACAGGTAGTGCATTATTATTCTCTTGTGATATTGTTGGAGCATACAGCAAGTATAAACTCAAAATATCTCTTCATAGCTGCCTGCAGGGACAATAATTAGCCCCCCTGCCTGCATCAGAAATAAAACTTCCTCCGTGGTTTTAGGTGGCCAGGAAAATACATACTGAAAAAATAGGTTAGGTACCACTGTCTTTAAAATATAAAAGCAGAGCACAAAAGAGCTCGAATTCCAGCTTGTCTCTCATTCCCACAGGAGGAATACATCTAATCAGACCCCCATTTACACCAGTCTCTAGACTTTGTCCTGAGCCAATTCCTTCCCCAGAAGTAATCACACTGCCTACCTCCAGCATCTCCCCTCAGATAAAATACTCCATTCCCCAGGGCCCCAGGGCGTGGGTTTCCCAGACATCCAAATTCCTTTGGTTTTTACAGAGGATTTAGAAAACATGGATATGTGAAACTGGTGCACAGTATCTCTACAGTAGGCTCTGACAGCAAAGAAATGAAGGTAAAACCAGGCAAGTGGTGGTTCTATGCTCCACACCACATACACAGTTTCATCAGTACAACACATTATTCCTGTACAAGAAAATCATTTTCACTGTGACAAAACGTTATCCAGAAGGCAATGTGGGATATTTATGAATGGCATAATTATAGCATTGTAAAAGACATGCCCTTTTTTCTCTGTGTACATATGAGTTTTCATGTTCAAGAGGATAAATTCAGCCTAGTCCCAGTCCAGGTTATACACCCTGGAGGAGTGGGGAAAGCAGAGGTGATCGTACTGGAGATGACAGGAAGAGCTTGGCTTGTTTAAACAGCAAAGACTGAGAAGAGATACAGTTTTGATTTACACATAGAATCATGGAATCATGAAGGTTGGAAAAGACCACTAAGATCATCCAGTCCAACCATCAGCCCATCCCCACCATGCCCACTAACCACGTCCCTCAATGCCACATCTCCACGTTTCTTGAACAACTCCAGGGATGGTGACTGCACCACCTCCTTGGGCAGCCTCACTTGCCACTGCCTCACCACTCTTTCTGAGAAGAAGTTTTTCCTAGTATCCAATCTGAAACATAACATCAAGGGTAGACACCTACCAGGAGAAAAGCTGCAGGGCTGTGCTAGCACAAGAACAAATGAGTACAGCCATGATGTTAGCAGAAAAAATTGAATAGTTTATAACCATAAGAATGATGTCCTGGCAACAGCTTTTCAACAGGAACAATATTAGCAAAAAATGAAGTGACTTTCAGGATGCAGTTCAGTACTTTCTAAAAGTGGAATTATATAACATGAGGGCATGTGGTGACAAAGAACAGAGTCTGATGAACCCAACAGCCACTTCCTGTCCCATGTTTCCATAGCCTGCAAGTCATAATGCTGGTTTCAACACCCTGAAAGGCTCCAGGTTCTGCTTTTCACGCATCTCTAATCCTTCTCAGACAGAATCAGGCTGCATGACCCAATAAATGGGGACGGTGAGTCCTCCTCGAACCAGATGCCCTTGGGAAATCTGGAGAAACCTCAAAGTAGTTATTTAATTGGAACTATGTTTCCCAAGTCTCTGTTTTTCAAAGTTGATACATGCTGAGATTAAATTCAGCAGTTTGACATTCATCAGGGACGTTTCTCCTTTTCAGTATCTAAGGGGGGGCTATAAGAAAGAAGGAGACAGATTCTTTATCAGGGTCTGTTGTGATAGGACAATGCAAAATGGTTTCAAACTAAAAGAGGGGAGATTTAAACTGGTTATAAGGAAATTTTTTTTTACAGTAAGAATGGTGAGGCACTGGCACAGGTTGCCCAGAGAGGTAGTGGATGCCCCATCCCTGGAGACACTCCAGGTTAGGCTGGACAGAGCTCTGAGCACCTGATGGAGCTGTAGGTATCCATGTTCATGGCAGAGGGTTTGGACTATATGACCTTTAAGAATCCCTTCCAACTCAAAGGATTCTGTGATTCTCTAATTCATGTGAGTTTTTTTTAGCTAGAGATGGAAGCAAAGACAGTGTTACCTCAGGGAGATGCTGAATCAGAAACAGACTGCCAATGTAGGCCGTGGCAAGCCATTTTGGAGGGCACCAATGGACAAAACTCAAAAGTTTAATGTGTGAACTCTTAAAACTTCTCATTATCTTCAGCCCAGTTTGCAGAAATTTGGGCATTGCAATGCTAGAAACTTGTCAGAACCGGCTCTCTTGTGGATCCCACCTCCCTCGGATTGCTCTGTGAATTTTACCCCTCCCTCAAGCAATCCTCTTTCTGTAGGAATTTCAAGGAAGTCTGCAAGTGTAGATGAATGAACTCAATTGGGATAAGATGGTGAGTGCTGACAGCAGCTCCTTGGAGGTTTGCTCACGTCAGCTCTGCCCATGGCATACAGGCTCCTGTGGTTCCCAATGTGACACGGGAGCGGGCTTTGACATGACACATCCAAGGGCAACTCCAATAAACAATCAGCCCTTGGGGCTGCGCTCACAGCTGAACCAAACCCCGACACATTTGAAGCTCTCTGTCTACAAAACAAACTTGTGTAAATGTTTAATTCCTCCAGAAACACAGCAGATTGTGACGGCTGCTTAACAAACCTACGAGATACGGCAGCAGCACGTTCTGCAGCCTGGTGCTTGCTAACAGCAGCCGCTTTCCCATAGCGTGTAAGTGGAAGTGACAGTTCACCATGACCAAGAGGACAAGTGTCCCCTCCTCCCAGCCACAGAGGGGATGAAAAGCATCCTTCTTGAATATGAGAGCTTCAGAAATGTAAAAACCCTTGAGATGCAGGGTGCTATTTATAACATGACAGTAAATGGAGGCTCAGAGGCTTTAGCTGGAGGCAGGAATGAGGGTGAGTGGGAAGGCAGCTCCTCTCCAATGGCCACACCCAGGTCAAGAGTGGCCAGAGGGCTGGGCAGGTGTGGCTACAGTCCTTCCACTGCTCAGACTGGGATGAAGATGAGAAGCTGCTGCATGCAGGAGAAACTTTTCCGCTCTGCGGGATGACTTGGGCTGAACGGTCAACCTAGAGTCCTTTTAGGAGAGTCCCAGTACTATAGATCTCAGTGACAAATTGGTGTGCACAGAGTCATGGGTCTGGCCAACAGCAAAGTTCAGGATACCCTTATTCAGAAGGCAAAGTAGTGTGTTTGCACATGCAGAACCTCTGCTTACTTTCTCTTATATGTATACTTTCATATAAGCTGTGTCTGGTTTCTACCATATCTGATCTCAGAGAAGATGTATCTCTTAAGTACATTCCTGTGAAATCTGGGCTTGCTATAGGTGTTTCAATTATTATAGATCTTTACTATCTCATCAGCAAAGAAGGTGTTTTTAAAAATATGTGTTTATTTTTACTCTCTCCTACATTTTACATATTGCAGATAAAATCTGCTCCTGTACTTTGCAGCACCTATTCTTCCTGCAATGGTCACAGACACTTCCAGCTGGTGAGAGCACAGCTCTGGTCTGATACAAAGCCTGGCTCTGGAGCAGGGCTTTGTGTGGTCCTGTATGCTAAGGGAGCAGAAAGATCAAATATCCATATTGTGGGACATCTACCCACACTTGTTAGAGTTTCCTTTTCATGCAGGATGAGGTAGGACTGCCTTAGGGCTGTGGAAGTCATTGGGGGTAGGAGAATTACCACTGCCTTATTAAATCCCAGTCATAGATCTACTCCAAGGAACCAGTCTGGGCATTGATGTACAAGTTGCAAAGTTTGGCTCATGACACAACTGTTCAAGAGGCTGTGTGTGAGCAACAGCTGATGTAGGATTCGACAAATCACTATGGACTGGAGAGTAAGCCAAGGGAAAGGGGGATCTTGATATGAAAGTTCATCAGAGAAGTTCTTAAAGGAAGAAACCTTGCTTATGGCCAGTGCTTCGTGTGCACATGGTCATGGTGTCCTTGGCCTTTTGACTTTTAAAATATGGGTAGTTTCTAAGTCTTCTCTCTCACCTCTGCACCCAAAGTGTGGTACAGATGGCCTTCCATAGGCGCTGACAAACATTGGTCATGGATTCCCTTGATATCTGAGCTGCATTGCCTCTGAGGACCCCTGTGGTATAGACTGCAGGTGTTCATGCCGTGTGGGCTAAGCTGAGGACAGATGGATTTGTTGGGAGCAAGCCAGCTACTCTAGTCAACATCCTTCCACTCTAGTTTTGGAACTGAGATTTCTGATCTTTCACCAGAGGCTCCCATATCAGCATCTTCACCAATTGTTCCACCTCTCAAATATTCTGCAGAGATATTTTGTTTCTCTTTTTTCCTCTGTTATGCTTTTCTCATTCCTGCCCATCATGCCTCAACATCACTCCAATGTACTAACTCTCATGGGAGAAGCAGACTCAGAGGTGAAGAATCCTCATGGCCCTATTAATATATACCGCTTGAAATCCTGAATCCCAGACTGAACACCCTCAAAAAAGTAAAAAGCAAACAAACTCCAAAAAATTTCAGAATGTTTTATTAAAGATACAGAGGAAGAAAAAGAACAGATAAAGCATTTCCAGTCTATAATATTAAGGCTTTTATTTCCACACTATCTGCACCAATGAGGAAAGTTTCCAGATGGAAGATCCAGGGTGCACCAAGACAAACGCAGCCCAAAGGGAATTAAGAAGGGCTGGCAAATACTTGCTTGTAGACAAATGCCTGAACCAGGGCCCAAAGTGGTGCTGGACTCAGGAAACAACAGAGGGAAAGGGTGATAGCAGAAAGAGTGCTGAGAGGGACATCCAGGTCACATCAGTGGCAGTGGGGCTCTGTGTCAGACACTCAGACTCACTGGGGGACACTGGGGGCTTTGGGGATGTAGGACTGGGCAGAGTCAACAGCAGTGCTGGCAGATGACCATGTCAGCAATGCCATTCAAGGCCAAGGTTACACGGATAACAGCACTGGAAATGCCAAATTTTGGCATGAATGTGGTAAAACAGGAATCAGTGAGTAAAGAGATTTCAAAACAATTTTTCATTAGGAAGAGGTTGGTGTCCAAAATGGGAATTTGCGAAAAGCAGGTCCAAAAAGAAGCCAAGGGATGAGGAGATATACAAATCCTACACTGGGCAAAACCAGGCTTGCTGAGCAAGAGTGCCACCCATAGCTACTATCCAGATAGACCAGTATTTTTTTCTAACTATCGTAGCTCAATTAATAAAAATACAGAATCTCTATCCTCACATTTTATAATAATTTTGATGGCATTTATAGTGCAGTATATATTATGTAGTAAACAGGTTGAACTGGGTTTTTGGTGCTGTTTTTTTTGATAATTTAACCTTGAACAACTTGGAGTTTAGGCTTATCTACAACAATTCCTTCACTGCAGAAAGGTCTTAGGAAATTCGAAAAGGCAGTAAAAAAGTTTATTTTGTCTCCAGGAGGTAATAAAGTACATATATACAAAGGACACAATGACAATATAAATAATGAAAGCTGTGGCCACATATAAAGGATGACAAACACAAATAACAGACTGTGCACTGTTGACCATCAGTAAAATTACTGACTTGTATGCAGTGGGTCCATCTCTAAAATGAGTAATGCCAGTGATGCAAAGGTCTCTGGCAGTGTTGTTCCCTAGAATCAAAATATAACCTTACAGAAGTTTTCATTTTCATTTTAAATTTAAGACAAGGGTATCTGCTGCAGAAACCCTGCATTTATCAGAAGTTCCCCACTGATAAGAAACACAGAAAACCTCTCCTGTAAAATGCATCTATTGTAAGATATATGAGATATATGAGAGAGATGTAGTTGAATCTTTGATTCTTTTCTGTAACCCTGCAGGATGTTTGTCCAAAAGTACAGTTCTCATCAGTCACCATACTCATTTGGGGTCTCCATATTCTAAGCCCAGGAAGAGACCACAATGAAGGAAATTTTCCAGTTTGTTTATTTCAGATCTTTGGTGGCAATTTTTTTAAAATCATGGTCACTGGTCAGAGTAGTTTGTTTTCTTTCTGTGGCTTTTATACATGAGGAAGAAAAAACATGTTTAAAATAGCAGTACGTAACTGCAAAGTCATAAGTGGCAGAAGAAGAGAAGCAGCATTTAATTTATTTTTTAAAAGCTTGGATTTCAAGTTGACAGCATCTATTTAAAAAGAGTGAGACCAAATAGGAGGTGGAAAACATGCAAATGCACTAGGAGAAAGTTAGGATGGCACTGATGGCAATTAACTAACAATTATTAATTCCTCTGATACACATTGTAATAATGATAATTACGATTAACTCATTTTGTTTCACTGTGGAGGCTGTTAACATTTGATTTCCTGGGCTTTTCCTTGCAATTTACATTAATTACTGCCCACCTCCTGTCTAGTTTTCCTGGTGAAACTTTACAAAAATTAACTGTCTTCACTGTGCTCAACAAGCCTTTTCCATTTGACATTCGGTGTAATTGGCATTGAGATATTTTCACTCCCTGTCTGCCCTATTATGGGCTTCTCAAAATGACAGTTTTCTTGAAAGAAGTTTATTCCTCACTTTCCTTAACTTGATGCAGACATGACTTTGTCATTTCACACATTTTCCACACAGATCCTTACCATTGCACATAATTTGGCCGTTCCTCATATTCCACGTCAGTCTAGCATCCAAGCTACTGATTCCTGTCTGTTTCCTGGTGTTTTCCGCTGAATTGCTTGCTTCTACATCGTCCACCCTGATACCACCCATTCCCTTAATCACACAATAATCTTCCTCATCAAGTCATCTTAGTAAAGCCAATGAAGACTACTCCATTTGAGATGTAGACCATTATTGCAAATTATGGGTAATCTACATAATCAAGATATATAAAGAGGTCAACATTTGATACTATTAGTTTCATACAATAGGTAAACTAGTTTTCTTTCTAAAATTTAGACAATGGCTATCTCTTATGAGGCTCATATCCATCCCAATTTACACTTGTTCTGGACAATTAGTTCCATGTGGGAATTTCCAAATTTATCTAGAAACACAATGGGAGAAATCCACCGGGAGTCTTCATATTGCTAACAGTCAGAGCCTGGGACAGCTTCAGTGATCCCTTTTATACTGAGATGTGAAGTGTGTAGGATTCCATTTCAGGGAAATTTTAAACTCTAGTTTAAAAAAAATCAACTAGATCTTCCACAAGCTGAAAGAAACCCAGGATCCATACTGATGTCCCACTGGATTTATCATTTTTTACAAAATCTAGCTTAAGATTTACCAAGCATATTAGCAGTTCCTGTTGTCAGCTCTATACATACTATACTCAATCCAGCTGTTTTACACATTCCTGGGAGTATGTTGATACTCATAGCTAATATAACTACCTCTTCTGTATGCTGTATATCTGTATGGTTGAATGGTCCTGTGAAATTCTAATTCATATAACACTTCAGTGTCCCAGTCATCACAGGCTGTTTGTGAACACTGTTGGTGGCACAGGGAGCAGCTCTTGATAAGAATGCCAGACACCGTCCATTATAAGACTCATTTTTCAGTTGTTTATAAAACTTACTCTTTGCTGAATGTTCATACAGGGCCATGAAGAGAAGACCTCCATCTCTCATGAGAATGAGCAGCATTGGTGGTGAAAGCCACTTGCACAGGGAGCACAAATGCAGCTGCGTCCCAACCGTGTTCTGTGTGGGAAACCTGCAGAGCAGACAGCGGCTGAGCTGCAAACCGAGCTACACTGGGTTTGCCTGCTTTGGAAGTCATAGGACCTCATGTTTGAAGAGTGTAAGAAACTATAGCTATGCGCCAACAGCCACATACCCCTTTGATTCCATCACCGAACAATCTGACCAAGCATCCCTGGAGCTGCCAGAGGGCTTTGCAGAGTCCTTGTGCAAACAGAGTTCCTTTGCAGACACAATGAGTTTATTTTATTTGCTTAATTAGATTTCCCTTCTTCTCTGATGACAGACCATCCACCTGTGTCTTCAGTGTCCTTCCACTGATAGGCCCACCAATCACTCCTGGACTAACTCTAGTAAACTTGTGATAACACAATCACAGCACGAAAATATATGTGTGCTTACTATATGGTGATTTAAGCATGAAGTAAGTTTTTCCAGGGCTTGTGCAAACAAGAAGAAGAATTACTGGTGTTACTACAGTTGTGTTTGTAGAAAGTTAAGCAGCCCATTGCTATTTCATCATTGGTACCCTACAGCAAATCACTTGTCACTATCCTTTCTGGTCATTTTCTTCTACAACACGCTGAAGGAAAAAAGATGGGAGGATGCCCATTTGCCAGCTGCTGGATCCTTGGTTTGGTACCCAAGGACGCAAGAGAAGTGTTAGGATGCTGAGAGACACTACCAAAGGAACTGTTGCTGGAAGGCAGTCTGACCACAAGATAATGAACAGAAACTGATAAAAAGTTCCTCCCAAGTCTGAGCGTAAAAACTGCTCCATAGAATGCCAAGAAGAGACTAAATATGTAGGTCAGGTTGGGTGTTGCTGGAGAGGAGTTATGGCAAGGAGGGATTCCCAGGTGGTAATGAAGGAAAGAAATGGAGATTGTTTGTCTAACATTGAGAAATTTGGGAATGAGAGAAAAGATTGTTGTGTTATCTGGTGAAATTCAGAAACAAGAGGAAAAGGGTGAAATATAAATTTAAGATGGATGTGCAGAGAGAGAGTTCTCTAAGGGGAGTAGGAGCAAAGAAATCTGCTGAAACCTTCCAGTACATTTCCTCTATTCTTGTTACTTTACTGATAATAAAAACATTCCAAGTGGATGTGGTTAACCAAATCCCTTGAGGAGAAAGGTTTTAATTACCTTCCTTTGCTTCCCTGCTTCTCTTCACCTTTATCAGCAGAGAGAAAGGTCTGGGACCAAACCAAACTCACAGAGCTATTCATCATCAACCCAGGGGAAGCCAAATCCATGCGCAAATATTCTCTCTGGCAGAAGGACAAATAAATGCTATATGCCAGTGCAATTGCTTTGCCTGGACTTCCTGCATATTAATTCCCTAGCCTGATATTTTACATTGCAAACATAGCCATAGGTAGGGTGGCACCTCCAGGCTGTGACTGATATCAACGTGTCATAAACTGTAGCAGAGTAATGTCTGAAGGTTTTGAGAGACTGTTGGATGTCATCCAGTCAATGCATAAGATCTGAAATAGGCTAGTTCTGCTCCCACAGATATGAATAACAGCTCATCTATTTATATTCCCAGGAAGGCTCGTATGAATTTACTTCTGAAATGGAGGAGTATAAAACCTCTGGATTCAGAATCACAGCTTCCTTTGATGATAAAATTTAGCTCACTCCCAATGGAGCCATGGATCAAAAGCTCTCACTGGAGACAGGCTGCCAGCTCCACTTGAGAACAATGTGGCTCTTCATTTCCCACTCCTGGCATATAGGGGTGGCTGAAAAGGTGTCCCATCTGATCTCATGCTCATTGTTTCTCTGTGAAAGGATGGATCTCGAGTTTGGATGATTTTGTTGGCATGCTGTGCTTCTTGTAGGACACCTTGAGCTGCACAAAGAGCAGGTATGGGAGAAACTCAAATTTGCTCTCTGGTGACCATGCATTGTGCATTGTAGTCATTCATAAAAATAGTAGGTTAGCTGTGTAGACAACTGAGGCATCGACATTTGTTGGAGTATTTATTCATACTTCATTAAATTTTGCTCTTGTTTATTTTTTATAAGCAGGTGTTCTATTTGCAGGCAATAATGACAGCCGTTGAGTCAGTCTGACCTTTACCAGCAGGAGTGTGTTCCTGCAGCCCTTCAGACTGGGAGGAGCTCCAGCAAAGTCATTGATTTTACACTCTCTGAAACAATGGTCCACTTGCTCTCTTCTCAAACCAAGTGCTTATCTTGCTAATGTGAAATAATTTTTTCTCAGATGCTTCATTAACCACATGAATGTTCTTATATTTTGAATTTCTAATCAAGCCTCTACCTGCCATATCAATACCCAATTGACTGATAATGTCTATAGGCCCCATGAATGCTTTGCTAGAATACTGATAAACCTTAAGTTTAAAGAGTAAAATTAGATCATCTATATCTAATAAAAAGATAAAATCTAGAGCCTCAGCACTGAGGAAACCAGAACACCAACCACTTAATTTCATCCAGTTATCTCTGTGCTGAGTCTGATCATTTGTATTTGACTAGACAAATTTTAGAAAGGCATCTGAAGGCATGAAGAGATGCAGAAACAAACATTTTCTTTAGTACTTCACTTAAGTAGCTACTCACCTCTCTGTTGTATATTTGTGCTGTATTTCTCATTTATATTTGTCTCGCATTGCTTTGAATCATCATTTCTTGTTATGCCTTTGTTCATAATTAGAAGGTGTATTAAAGAGCAATTCCATTCCCAGTTAATTTTCATCCTAAGGTCAACCTGAACCTCTCTTTTCTAAGCTAAAGTGATGCTACTCTTTATATCTCTCAAGGAATGATAGTTCCTTCAAACTCCACAAATTTTTAAGGCTGCCTTTTTATGATTAGTTTAATATAAATATACCAGAATTACATATTACTCTAGACCTGATCTAGGTATTTTTCTACATCAAAGTAAAAGCCACCTTTTTACCCTCACTCATTACTTACCTCTATACAATGCCAAGAATGTATATCGTTAAATGCTGAGTAACTCATACATTCTGAATTCTGAATGCTTTATAGATTACCTTCTAGCACCTGCTGCCCCCACCTATCAGGTAAAGCCACACCAAATCTTGTGGGTTATGCCACAACTACCAACTGCACTCATGCAAATCTTTGAATTCTTTCAGGAAAATGTAAATTTAGTCATATGAGTCTACAGCCAGCGTAAGAATGAACCAATATGTGCAATAGAATTGCTGTCTTGTTTTGTACAGAGATGATTTATCTCCTTGGTTATGAAAAAGACAAAGGAACTTGTATGGATTACATCATCTGGCAATCTGAATCCAAAAGTTATGTTGTATTTATGCTGTAAACATATATGGATACATTCATGGTTGGACTAGATGATCTTGGAGGTCTTTTCCAACCTTAATGATTCTAAGACTCTGTGATTCAGGTTCACACAAAGGCATCGGAGGATGAAAGAACCTGAAGGCTGTGCTGCCATTCAGCGAGACCTGGACAGGCTGGAGAGCTGGGCAGTAAGAAACCGGATGAGGTTCAACAAAAGCAAGTGTAGGGTCTTACACCTAGGGAGGAATAATTGCATGCACCAATACAGGCTGGGGGATGAGCTGCTGGAGAGGATCTCTGCAGAGAGGGACCTGGGCGTCCTGGTGGACAACAGGTTGGCCATGAGCCAGCAGTGTGCCCTCGTGGGCAAAAAGGCCAGTGGCATTCTGGGGTGCATTAAGAAGAGCGTGTCCAGCAGGTCGAGGGAGGTGATCCTCCCCCTCTACTCTGCCCTGGTAAGGCCTCATCTGGAGTACTGTGTCCAGTTCTGGGCTCCCCAGTACAAAAAAGACAGGGATCTCTTGGAAAGAGTCCAGCGGAGGGCCACAGAGATGGTGAAGGGCCTGGAGCATCTCCCCTATGAAGAAAGGCTAAGTGAACTGGGTCTGTTTAGCCTTGAGAAAAGACGACTGAGAGGGGACCTGATCCAGGTTTATAAATATCTGAGGTGTGGTGGCCATAGTGGTGAGGCCAGTCTCTTTTCAGTGGTACGTGGAGACAGGATGAGGGGAAACGGACATAAGCTGCAGGACAGGAAATTTTGCACGAATGTGCGTAAGAACTTCTTCACGGTGAGGGTGACGGAGCACTGGAACAGGCTGCCCAGGGAGGTTGTGGAGTCTCCTTCTCTGGAGATATTCAAGTCTCGCCTGGACGCCTACCTGTGCGACCTGGTGTAGGGAACCTGCTTTGGCAGGGGGGTTGGTCTCGATGATCTCTAGAGGTCCCTTCCAACCCCTACAATTCTGTGATTCTGTGATTCTGTGAACTGTTAAAGATACATTAAGAATGTTATGTTAAAGATTCTGCAAATTACACAAGCTGCCACTTTACATATTGGTGAAGTGCTGAGTGACACTCCAGTCATTCAGTTAGACTCACTCAGGAATTTGACACATGCTTATATAGAGATAGACCAGAGATCCAGTCCCTGTTCTTAGAACAGTACAGAAATATGACTGGATGGGAATTTGTTAAAATTCAGATTTGGTTCTTGGAGCAAGACCAGGAATCCTAATACACAGAAAAGAGCTTACCCCAAACTGATCCCTAGACTGTGCTTAGATTAATTTATGACAACAAAGTTTCTGCTCTGTGCAGTAATCCCTTCAATTTAAATGAGTAACAATAAAAAATTAATGAAATGTAGCTTTATCTAGGGTGGAATTATTTAGCATAAACTTTGATTAAATTTTCATAAGATCCTAATTGATTTTGGCACATACATTTCATTGTCTGTCTACAGGAATTTGTCTAGTAAGCTATAATATGAGCTCTAGAACATTTTTTCTAGCCATATTTCAGTTACAGTCCATGCTTCCTTTTCCGCACTCTAGTCCCATTTTTCCCAAACAAGTGATTTATTTCTACCAACTAGCAGTAGTCAAACAAACTTTTTTGTCTCTATGCTGGATGGTAGTTAATTTTGACCTTTAACAAGAATCTGCTAGATTACATCCATTAAGAAGTAAATTTTCTAGGGCTTTCCACTTACGCAGCTATATTGCTGTACTGAATATATGCTCATTAAAACAAAACACTCTTAAAAAACCAACTACAACAAAACAAACAAGCAAACAAAAATCCAGACCACCAGGCTTCTTACTGCCCTGTGCTGGTAATTAGACGTGGTTAACATTTCATAAGATCTGTGTCAGCACAAGTGTGAATGTGGAAAAAATTGAGTACAGCAGTGATATTCATGGTGAACAAGTTTTCAATCACTGATTTAAAATTATACCATGTTATCTTCCCTTAGCTAAAATTGCGGAGTGCTGCAGATGAAATGTTAACTTCATTTTCTGTATTTCACTGGAGATACAATTTTTCTACACTGAAAGCTCAGCATTACTAATAAAATATAGCCTTATTCACACCACTTTTATATCACACACTGAAAAGTATATATAAAAAGATCTGGGTCTCCCGCAGTGCAGAAGAAAGGGAAAAGGTCCACCTATTTTCCAATTGCTGTTGCTTCTGAGTGGTAAAAAGGATGAGCAATGTAGAGAGAAGTGGTCATGGTTATCACTGGGCAACATACCCACCTGTGTCTGTGAAAGGAATGGGACTAGGGTCAGGGTCTTAACCGATCACACCTACTTGAACATTGAAACTATTGGTTTCAATGCCTTCATGTCCCTAAACTGCCCTGCCTACCTCAGCTTCTCCTTCCAAGCAGCAAAGACCTCAGTTGCTGTGAAGCAGACAACACCAGGTGGGAGAGGCTGTCCCGTTTCTAGGGGAGATTATGTGGAGGCAGTGATGAGACCAATGCAAACCTGCCTCATGCCCCAGGGATCCCTGCTGGGATCCAGAGAGAGAAGGGTGAAGATGTGGATTGTGGAAAATAGGAGTGCTCAGAATAATTAATTTGTAAGACAAAAGATCAAATGCTGCCAAAATTTCAAAGGTGTGCCACTAAGCATTGTCTTATGATATTTAGGTACTGAACAGTGTCTGGTGCAAAACTCTAGAGAACATTAGGGATCATAGAATCATTAAGGTTGGAAAGACCACTAAGATCATCTGTCTGTCCACCAGCCTATCTGTGAGCTCTCCTCCCAGCACTGTCTCCCCTTGCCATCCACATGCATGGCCACACAACTACCCCCTGGGTGCACCACAAGCAGCCCTGGGGGATGAAGTCCCAATCCTTCCTGTGCCGCACAGGACACAGGGGGTTTATCATATAGATGTTTCCTTCATCTGACCTATAACACGAATCTGGTCCTCTCACAGTAAAATATCCTACTGTGATTCCTCCTAAAGGAGATGCAGGTGGTGGCAATAACTGTCACAGTGTGACAATACCCAGGAGAACAAAACAATCCTATGGCCAATCTGGGTAAGAGCTGTAGAATTTGGAAGTGTCTTGGTTTCAGCTGAGACAATGATAACAGCAGGCTAATGTTTGGTTGTTGTTGTGATGGGAGCATGCACAGGGTCAGGCCAGACCGCATGGTGAGGAAGAGTCACCGCCATGTGGCACCACACAGATCTGTCCTGGGACCAGTCCTGTCTGATACCAGCATTAATGGCAGCTTAACCAAACTGATCTGGAGTTCTTCATAGATGCAAGTGAATAATAGGTGAAACAAATAAATCTCCAAGTTTAAGATAATTCATCAGAAATCACTACCCTGAGCTTGTAGTTATGAAAATAGTGACAACAAAGCCCAGTATGTATACTGAGCTGTAGTAATGCAACACCAGTAACACTGGTATAATGGGGTAAAAGATCTGACAGGCTGGTCAAACACTGGACCAGGTTGTCCAGTGAAGCTGTGCAGTCTCCATCATTAAACGTACTTCTAATTCGCAGGGATATGTTCTGATCTAGCTTTGAACTCTCATCTAATTTCAAAGCTAGCCTTGCTTTTGTGGGATGGTAGATCAGGTCACTTCCTGGAAACCTCAGGAAATGGAAAACACTCTTTGAAAAAAAAAACACTTTCTACAAGAACAAAGACTTCCCAAGAGAGCTGACAACCAAACAGGAGAGATGGTGCCAGGAGAGCATTAAGGGGATGCAGCTGAAGGATGGCGAGCATGGCATGGAAAGCTCTTACACGACTCATAGTAAATTGCTCCTTTATTGTTAGTTCTTCTTCCCTAGAGCAGTGCTTCACCTTGCGGAATGAGGAAGTGGAGCCCAAGACTGAGCATATTAACAAACAGTCCAGTGTACAAAAACAAGGTCTCAGTATAAGAAAGTGAGATCTTCAGACATATCACATGGAGTGAAAACCATCATTTCTGAAGACCTTTGATACTATTCAATTTGTCTCCAGTGGCAAGGAATCAGCTGCAGACATGATTTCTATGACAGATAACCGACAGGAATGTCTCTGTCTACTCAGGCATGGCTCGGCTTTTCCAGTTGACATGTCTGAAAGCGCTCATGGGAGTTCAACAGCATCTTCCATTTATCTGTAAAAGGTTCTAATAACCCTGAGATCTCCCTGTTTGCTGTTGTTGGAAACACAACAAATGATTGTTTAAATAATTTTAGAGCATTGCAAAGGATAAAATAAAATGCTTACTGTGTATTTTATATAGATACAGAGATAGGCGAAATACTATGACGAGTAGCAGAGGATGCTGTTTCTGGTGGTAGTCCAGGTCATCTAAGGGAAAGGATGGTGTGGGAGAATATGAGAATATTACAATATGAGGATGGACGTGTCACATGCCCCCAGCTCCCCTTTGCAAGCAGTGGAGGCTGCAACTGGTAGTTCCTATGTCTATATCAGCTGTCTACAACTATTATCAGCTGCTGGAAATGCTGGAAGCAGCTGCAAAGTCTTAAGGCCCTTTCAAGATGGGACTTTATGGGAAAACCTCCTGGCACTTTTCTCAGCTGGCTCCAGGTGCCGCCAGGCAATGGGATGCAGCTCTCTCCAGCTCTGCGTGAATAGCAAGAATGTGAAATACCACTTCTGCCCAACACGAGGGCTGGGCCCAGGAGCTCACAGGACTGCCACCAGAGATGAATGAAGCTCTTCCTTCCCTTTTGCCACATGATCATTCTCGTCTCTGAGACTGAGGGTGTTTCTCCCTGCAGAGCAACAGACCCTGTTTCCCTGTCATGGCTGATGGCAGTGACTTTCTTCAGGATTTGTTACAGCTGTAGTTGGTGAAGGGAAATTAAATACTAATGACTGAACTGTGCCCCCAGGGAAAACCCAGAGTCAGAGAAACATGCTGAAAGGGATGGCAAGACACAAAAGGTGTAGGGTGAAGAAGAATGAGATACAGAGAGAGGAAGATGGTCCCATATGGTGTTACACTTTCTTTCTCTGCCCCTTGTAGCTGTCATAATTGTGGACAGCATCTCTGATGATGGGAGGGTGGAAGGCAGAGCAAGGCAGCCCTAAGCCAGAGATCTGGGCTTCTGCTGCTGGGTCACACAGTGACATGCAGACCTGTCAGCATTCTGATGGAGGAATGGTGCCACAGATGGCCTCGTGTCTGCTGCTACAGCACTTTGGTATGACAGATGAGCAATGGATCTAATTATATCACTGGAAGAAGAGAGCCATCTTGCACTCGCCTGTGATCTATGCTACTCGTGGTAGAGCTGCTGTATAGCACAAGATGCAGAAGAGCATTAGCAGCTCTGCAGCACTGCAATACATCAAGCATGTGCTCATTCTGTGACCACCCTAATACACAGCACTGCCTTTGCCTGTTAGTCCATCACTTGAAAAAGGGACAAGAGGTGTAAAAAGCCTCAGTCAGATAACTGGATTGGGAGTGTGGGTTTCACACAACTCATGCAGAAAGCAATGAACTGTATCAAGGGCTTATATTCACTTTCTCTTGACCGCTCCGCAGCTATTCATAAAAGAGCATGAAAGAACAATTCCAGCTGACTGCATGTCCTAATGCACTTATGTTCCTGTAATCATTCTGCTCCATCTCGATTATAACTGCATTACGTGGTGCAACAAGAGAGCAGGAAAGGCAGCAGGAAAAAGAGGTACAGCTCTACAACAGCTGCCTCTTGATAGTTATGCCTCTTGAAGTGTTAATGCTACAGCAGAAGTGGCTGGGGTGGAGGGGTTGCTGTAGGCTGTTGTCCTGAGCCCACTGAGCGAGTCACAGAATCACAGAATCACAGAATGGCAGGATTGGAAGGGACCTCAAGGATCATGAATCTCCAACCCCCTGCTGCATGCAGGGCCACCAACCTCCACATTTAATACTAGACCAGACTGCCCAGGGCCCCATCAAATCTGGCCTTGAACACCTCCAGGGACGGGACATCCACAACTTCTCTGGGCAGCCTGTTCCAGCACCTCACTACTCTCTTGTAAAGAACTTCCCCCTGACATCCAACCTAAATCTTCCCTTCCTCAACTTAGAACCATTTCCCCTTGTCCCGCTGCTATCTACCCTTTCAAAGAGTTGATTCCCCTCCTGTGTGTAGGCTCCCTTTAGGTACTGAAAGGCTGCAATGAGGTCACCTCACAGCTTTCTTTTCTCCAGGCTGAACAAGTCCAGGTTCCTCAGCCTGTCTTCATAGGGGAGGTGCTCCAGCCCCCTGATCATCTTCGTGGCCCTCCTCTGGACCCTCTCCAACAGCTCCCTGTCTTTCTTGTGCTGGAGGCTCCAGACCTGGACACAGTACTCCAGATGGGGCCTCACAAGAACAGAGTAGAGGGGGACAATCACCTCCCTGTCCCTGCTGGCCACCCCTCTTCTGATGGAGCCCAGGATACCATTTGCTTTCCAAGCTGCAAGAGCACACTGCTGGCTCATGTTAAGCTTTTCATCCATCAGGACCTCCAAGTCCTTCTCTGCAGGGCTGCTCTCAAGGACTGCTCCTTCTAGTCTGTTTGGATACCTGGGATTCCTCTGGCCCAAGTGCCAAACCTTGCAGTTTGCTGTGTTGAACCTCATTAGGTTCACCCAGGCCCACCTTTCAAGTCTGTTGAGGTCCCTTTGAATGGCATCCCTTCCTTCCACTGTGTCAGGCCACCTGCAGTGTGTGCATCTGCCAGATACTCTTCCACGTTCCCACTTGACTCTTTTCTGGAGGGATACGAGGGCTGCTCTTCACAATTTTACCAGTTGTTCATTTGCAGTTTTATTCTGATGTAAAGAAGTGGGAAAAATGAGAAAAGGAGACACTTATGAAGCTTGAAGTGCTTGCAAGAGCTAAAGAGATTGCAACTATCAAGGCCAGGCTGGATGTGGCTCTGGGCAGCCTGGTCTAGTGGTTGGCAACACTGTCTGTGGCAGAGGGGTTGAAACTAGATGATCTTTGAAGTCCTTTTCAACCCAAGCCATTCTGTGATTCTATGATTCTATGATTCTATGATTCTGTGATTCTATGATTCTATGATTCTGTGATTCTATGATTCTATGATTCTATGAACTAAAATCATGAGAACTGATAGTATTAGACTCTAATAGAAAACCTTCATTGCTCATTATCCCTCAGATCACAATTCTTATACAGACAGAAGTAACATCATTGTTTAACGAGCTAATGTCTAATGGGCTGCAATATAATCTAACAATTTTGCTTGTATAAATCTGACACTGATAATTCATAAACCACAATGTACGGGGAGTGATGGGCATGCAGAAATGTTTATTCTTCGGTTTTCACTGTGAATGAAAAATCTGCTAATGAAAGTGAATTATCCAACACAGTCTGCCAGCCATGCTACCCAAGCTGCAAAGGGATTTCAGCTTTTGGAAATATACTGGTGTTTTTGTTTTCTTTTTTTTTTTTTTTCTTTTTAGAAAATATTTTAATGGAATAGGCAGAAAAGCAAGTTATACTGGTTAAATCCTATTAAAAGAAAGTGTCTTTAAGCAATATGTTTTAAGGAAATGAGCTAATTAAATGGTAATACATGTTTTTAGTGATGCTTTCTCTAGGTACGATGGCAGACTCCGTATAACATCAGTAGTGGATCTATGTGCTCTACAGCTTATGACACAGCATTTTTAGTCAACACAGAATGACCTTCTAACCTGAACAGCTTTTCTATTTCATCTGAATTTCCCAGGAGTAAACCCTGCCTTTTAGTGCCAAGTGTAGGCAGATCGTGCCAGAGGTGTGTGAAGTAGCAGCAATGTTAATCTATAGATGCAGATGCAAAGGTCAAAACAAGCTCCAGTGTGGAGAGGTGTCTGGGATCCTAGGAATGGATCTAACATCCCCAGCTATAGCAAGCTTTGAAAGAGGATCACTAAGCATTAAGAGAAGATCAACACAGTTATTTGTTATCTGAAGCCCTTATGCTGGTGGTGTGATCAGGAAGGAATGATGTGATTGTTATTGCTCTGCTGGATAATTACTGCTGTCATCATCTCCTGAAGTCTCCTGAAGGCTTTCTGTATCTTGCAGACTTTCTGAGAAAATCAGCTCAGGAAAAGTTTTGGAGATGGGGCTCCAGGCAAAGTTGAATGTACAAATAGATTTCAGATGTCTTCATGCATATTTTATGCATTGTGGCAATACCCAAACTCCTAATTGGAGGCTAATACAGCTCCTCCTTATGTGCCAGGTATCTCACAAGTGCATCACACACGCAGATGTTCTCACTTGATACCACCCAGGCACATTGATTTTTGCTTTTCCTTTATTTGTGCCACTTTAATTAGGAATTTTAAGAAATAAGTAAAGGAGGGCACTTTAAAAATTGCTGCACAGAATGGAATCACACTCAAGTAACCAATGCAAATGCAGTGATGCTTATGTGTGGACAATGGCTTTAGTTTAAAGCTGTCCACTTCTAATAGATTTCCCTGACACATACCTGCTGCAGATCTTGCCCTGCCTCTTGAAATGCATCTAGTTTGTGCACGATGGCTGGGATTTAAAAGGAGCCTATGCATATTAGTTTCCCAAATCCCATTACATTTTAATAAGATTTCTACTTCTAAGTGGTTGAGCTCTTTCAAAAAACTCACCTTAAATCCCCCAGTTTCCACATTGCTACGACTAAATAAATTCTGTGGCAGTTCCTTCCAGAAAGCTTAGTGTTAATTTGCATTTTCATTTTTCTTTCTCTCTTTTCTTTTTTTTCTTTTTTTTTTTTTTTTTTTTTAGCAGCTCCTCTCCCCCATTTTGATAGTTTAGAACTTTCTTCTTGCTTGACTTGTTTTTGCGCTTCATAATTTTTTTATCATCCTTGCTAAGGATATCTCAGAATATAGAGTGACACTCATACCTGACACCATGAACAAGAAAATTGATGACTCACAGCAGCAACAATTTCCCACCTGCATCAGCAAAGGAGAAATATCCTGCTAGGAATAACCATGCACTTTACAGTTGGTTTCCCCCATTCCCATCACCCTGAGTTATGGATATTTTTTTTCTGAAAAGCACACTTACAGATGCATAAAAAAATAACCTTCTAGTTTTAAATAACAAGGAGAAAATGAAGGCATGCTGTCCATCAGGGCATAACCAGAGCTGCCCCTCTGCCTGGCCTTTCCCAGTCAGTCTAGATCCCATGCCCCCTCGGTCACCAACAAATCTGTCCTAGGTGAGATGAAGCCATAAAATGGAGGAGAATGCTTCAAAGTCCTGTAGGGCTTATAGTCAGAGTGTGATAGGGGAAGTGATCCCACCTTTGTATTCCCCTTATGCCACTGACTGCTTGGCAGGAAAGTCTATTGCGCATGGTGGGAGCTGGGGCAGCTCCAGGAGAGTAACACTAGTGTGTCTAATGATTTCTTGCCACTGAATTCACTGGTACTTTTCATGCATTCATGCCTGGGAAATAAAGAGGAGAAATTTCAGATGAAGTGGCTCCCATTGCAGGAGAGCAATGCTGGACTTAACATGTAGGATGGCAAATCTGCCCATTTCTTAGTTAGCAAACCATGCATATGAGCATTTAACTGGTGTAAAAATTATCTGTAGTCACATCAGCCTCTTCCAGAAAATCATTCTTCTCTCTAAAAAGCAATTCTTCATGTCTAACTGTTAGAGCTTTTGCAGGTTGTCCTGTTTGTAAACAATATGATGAAATACATCGGCAGCTCAAACGCTGCCATGCTTGTGGCATCTTTGATGAATACACAGATAAATATGTTTCCTGTGTTCATTCCAAAATATTTCAGAGATCTTATCACAGCAGGAGAAGCTGTTTTCGTCAAAAACACTCAGCAGAGCGCTCCTTGCTGGGATCTTGTCAGTGCTTCAGGTTACGATCCTTGGCTTAGGCTTCTGCTGGCATTGAGTTAGACTTCCATTGACAACAGATCTGTTGACATTTCACCAAAATATTTCACTTTCCATCTCATAAAAACACACACAAAAAGGACCAGGCTGTGAATCTGTCTTCAGATTGAGAACAGAAGTAGGGCGCTACAATTTCAGCCCATTACTGTTGGATGCTTGGCATTTCTGTTGGACTCTCATGGCTCAGTGGAGACTTAAGATGACAAATGCTGCAGGACACCACCTTCAGTGTGTACTAATGTCAAAATGGAGAAAGTGACCATATTAACCCTTATAGTGAGGAGAGCTGTTAGAAACCAGAGTTTCTACTTGCAATGAGCTATGGTTTGCTCTCAGTGATGCTCATGCTATTTCACAGTTACTTTGTCATAATAATCATATCATAGAATCATAGAATGGCCTTGGTTGAAAAGAACCACAATGATCATCCAGTTCCAACCCCCTGCTATGTGCAGGGTCACCAACCACCAGACCAGGCTGCCCAGAGCCACATCCAGCCTGGCCTTGAGTGCCTCCAGGGATGGGGCATCCACAACCTCCTTGAGCAACCTGTTCCAGTGTGTCACCACCCTCTGTGTGAAAAACTTCCTCCTAATATCTAACCTAAACCACCCCTGTCTCAGTTTAAAACCATTCCCCCTTGTCCTATCACTATCCACCCTCGTGAACAGCCATTCCCCCTCCTGTTTATGTGCTCCCTTCAAGTACTGGAAGGCCACAATGAGGTCTCCTCGGAGCCTTCTCTTCTCCAAGCTAAACAAGCCCAGGTTCCTCATACCCACCTTTCTTCATAGGAGAGATGTTTCAGCCCTCTGAATAGGTTTTAAGTTTCACCAGGGGAGGTTCAGGTTGGATATAAGGAAAAAAATCATCTCACATATAGTGGTAAGGCATTGGAACAGGCTGCCCAGTGGAATGCTGCAGGTGTTCAAGAAATGTGGAGATGTGCATCTGAGGGACATGGTTATGGCCATGCTGGAGATGGGTTGGGATTGGACTTGTTGATCTTGTAGGCTTTCTAACCTCGATGATTCTATGAGTCTATGATCTCCTTCCAGTAAATAGACAAGAGAAGGCTTCCCATCATGTGTTTTATAGTGTTTTTTACGTTGTTACATGTGTTCAAGCCTCCAGTGGGGGTAATAACAACAGAATAGCAAATTAATATGACTGTAAATGTTTCATTAAAAACAAATGGCAAGATGTAACAGCTATCTCTCACATGCTGATTTAGCTTGGGTTTAAAGAGTTGAAAGACTAACCTAAGAGTAACATGAAATTCACTACACCTCATTTGGTTTTTCTTCCTAGCTGCACAGGCATCTGAAAATTATGACTTCTTTTAAAAGAAGCATATCTAATATGCTTCGTCTGTCTGGATGACAATCTCTGCACTCACTAGGCTAATTGTACAAACATTATTTTCAAATTATCCTAACAAACCTGGCAATGAGCATAAAACCAACCTGAATATTTAATTATTTGTTTTATTTGTGTATGTGAAATTTAAAGAAGAATAGAACAAGAAGTAAATTATAAAATTGATGGTGGCTCCTAATGTAAAAATAATAATAATAAAAAAAAAAGATAACATTTGGAGAAATTGCTTTTCTTTCCCCTGCAAACGACATATCCGAGGCAGAGGTTTTTGATAAGTTCCTACAAGCTTTCATGTCTGTGTTTATGACAGAGCTGAATAAAAAAAACCCTGGCTTTTCTGAATGCAGTCTGTAATTCTGGCTCACTGCTTTCCTCTATGCAGCTTTTCTGCCACCTTGCTTTAAAGCACAAGCTCCAGACTGGTGTTGTTTAGTTGCTGTTAGTCATTGTGCCCAAAGAAAAATGTCTGACTTTTTTACCTCTTATTTCAAGTTCTTGCATTCTTCTAAGTTCATCCTTTTTTTACCATCAGCTATAGTTGCATACATCCAGCAGCTTGTCAACATTTTCCTACTGCACTGATTCATCTCTCAGTTTCTTTTCATTTTTCCATCAAAAATTGTTTGTAAAAGAAAAACACTGACCAGTTCTACTATGTTCAGAAACATGAAAAGAACAGTAGGTATGAAGACTTATAATGAGCTGTCATGTTTTCTCTTTTTTTGGTGGCTTTCATTGACCACAGCTGAGCTCACTGATTAGAATGCAGCAATTTTACTACCAGGCAAATACAGGAAAAATCTGAATGCCTGCTGTGATGAGCAGTAGCACTGAGAAGAAGAGTGAGAGAAAGAGTTAGAAGAAATATTAAGGGCATTAAATGTTTCTGGGTTCAGAAGAAACCCCTGAAAATATAACCGTAATTTCTGCTACAAAAGAACAGTGATGCCATTGTGCTGGCACTGGCATTTTGGTTCAAATCAGGATTGCTCTTTAAATTTGAGACAACAGTCCCTTGTGCTGTGTTTGGGTCACCTCACGAAGGGCCTTTGGGTACCAAGGCTGAACTCTTTCTGGATGAAACAGGGTCAGGAGATAATTCCCACAGATTTCACCAACATCTTTAATGAGCACACATCCCTAAGGCCAGCCTGAATATAGTTTGAAAGAAAGTGCCTTGAACTGTGGGCAACATAGGTTTCCTTTCATTTTCCTCTCTCCTCCTCCTCTCCTCTCCTCTCCTCTCCTCTCCTCTCCTCTCCTCTCCTCTCTCCCTCTCCTCTCCTCTCCTCCTCTCTCCCTCTCCTCTCCTCTCCTCTCCTCTCCTCTCCTCTCCTCTCCTCTCCTCTCCTCGCCTTTCCTTTCTCTATCCATGCCCAACATAATCACTGCAAAACCTCAATGTCTTCCAGCAGTGCATTAAGCAGTGTGTAACATTTGTCAACATTTACACAAAGGATAATCAAGACCTCATTGTTTCCAGGCTCTCCAAAACTGAACAAGAAGCTGCAATAATGAAACTCTCTATTGATTCAACTGATCAAAATGTATTTGCATTAGTAGCACAGGATAATTGGGGCACATTATAACAAAACAACTGATTGGTAATGTAATGCTGCTCTGAATATGAATACATTATGCTTTCATGCATTTAATATTTCCATTAATCACTAACTTGGTGCCATCTCCAATTTTGCTGAACAGCCTTCAAGCTGGGAAGCGTGAAGCTCTTTAAATCTACTCTTATATTTACAGACCCTCTTAGAGTGGCTGACAATATGAACCTCTAATTTTAAATCAGACTGAAAATCAGCATGAGATAATGCTTATATTTTTATTCTTCTTCCCTTTCTTCTCTTCAGGTATTGCTCATTACTTGTTTTCTTTGCAGAGGAAACGGAAGGGACATGGCTAAAGTAGAAGTGCTGCCTTTTCCCTCTGCAGCATACATGGCTTCTGTTCTCCTCAGTCACTAATATGTCACTGTTTCCAGGATTAGCTCTGATGACTCGTGAAGATTTCTGATGCAGAGAGCCCCAGGCTCCTCCAGGCAGCAAACTCAGAAGTTGAGGTACAAACAGCCTCTTCTCTGCTCCCCCTTGCCCAGATCGCAGCTGCAACTTACCACTGAAAGGAGGCAATCTATTTCCTTGCTGCTGTACCTGATCTCCAAGGAGACCTACTCCTAATGAACAGGACAAAAATAACACGAGGCAATGCAATGCTCCCAGTCAAACATTTTGAAACCAGGCACGCTCATAGCGTTGGATGACACAGATGACGTCATTGGGTCATCTAGACATACTCCGCTTATGAAATGTGGCATGCAATCAACAGGTATCAGTAAGGTTAATAGGGCTGCAAATGCAAATACACAGTCCTCTGAGGACCGGCGTAGTTCTGCAGAGTGCTACCAGTGCTCAAACCCTGATGAAGGTAATTGGAACTGAAGGCACTCTGCATTTTTCAGAAGTCTACAGCAACATTCATCTTCAGACCAGATCCTTTTCGCTAAGCGAAACCATCCCCCTTTTCCTCTTATTGGTAATTCTTTGCTTCCTTTCATAGATTTCTTCTCACCACACCTGGAAGATAGGTTTGCATAATTTGCTAAATTAATGAGACCATCTGTTAAATTCTGTCCAATAGTCATTACTGTAAAACTGCATATGTGACTTTCTGGCTTATGCTTCGTAACTGTTATTTTTTTCCCAAGGTCTATTCTGTTTTACCATAAAATCCCACTTACATAGGATTTTATTCACAGATATAGTGAGACTCCGGGAGTCTCTCGGTCCATTGAATTAATAACTAACATAACTGTTGGCTAACATTTCAAAAATGCACTGTAAATTCCTTCAATATCCAAAAGATCAAGAGTAAACACAGCCCTAAACCTAGGAAATTGCTGAAAATTCTGTGAAAACAAATTGATTTAGTCTCTGCTCTGGAAATGGATCCCCGATTCATCCAGTAGAGCAGAAGCAAACCCTGCCAAAGAAGCACTAAGTACCACTCAGTACTGCTGGTGACATCCAGCCTAACCTCCTCCAATATAGGTCACCACAGGCAATTAAGATTGAGGTAAATTTCTTTCAGATTTTACACCTTATGGGATAAGTTCATCTATTTGTACAGTTTGACTTGTTTAAAGAATTATCCCTGAAGTACAATAGAAGGCTGTACATTAGATTATTTTCTTTTGCTTCTCTCCTTACTCAATAATTGTCATATGTAGGGGAGATTAAAAATAGTTTTATATTTTCAGGGACATTACCTCAGTGTTATCAAATAAATGTAACATGTTTGTCTTTGTTAATGGTACTGATCTGGTTCTATAAATGCTCCAGGTAGAAAATATGGACAATAGCTGCACTATTTTGTGAAATAATCTGACTCCATGTGGTTTTCCTGTTTTATGTCATGCTCTTTGTTATCTGACCATAGGAATTAACTTCTTTCACAGCTTTATGATTTGGACATATTATGATCGGCTTACTCAAGAGAAGGAGCAAAGCCAGCATCTCGTTGGAGCTCTGGCTAACTAAGATGAGTACTGGTCTGGCAGCAGTGGGCTGAATAGCCATGAGTAGATGCGGTGTCATAAATAAAGGCATTAAAGAAAAGGCTGTTTCCGAGTCCCTGCAGAGGAATGGGACAGAGGCTCCAGAGGCACAGTCTGTGAGAGACGACAAGGACAGTGGTGCATCCCTCAGGGCCACACCACTCACCATTGGGCCCTGCAGACATCAATTCAGCCCAGATCTCCTTGCAGAGATTGTTCCATGGTACAAAGGGCGACTGTGATTTTGGACAGGAAAAGTCAGGAACATGGCGGTCTCGTCCTGAATACTTCCATGAGTCTCTCAGATTCTGCATTGCTAATTATTTCTGAGATCTCCTTCTTAGGGAATTTTCATCCATCAGTTTACACTCAGTGAACCAATGCCCTTTCTCATGTATGCGGGTAGCAGCTATCACCACATTGATTAAATACATGGTTTACACTGTCTACCTGCATCCATGAACAGATCTCATGTCCTGCTTCAGTGATTTGAGGCAACATTAGAGAGCTGAATCTTAGCTCATCTACAGGGAAATCTGTGCTGTCTCTAGCTTTTTATGAATAGAATAATAGAGCTACTTGAGTTGGAAAAGATCTTTAAAGGTCACCTAGCCCAACTCTGCTGCCACAAACAGGGACACCTACAGCTCCACCAGGAGCTCAGAGTCCATCCAGCCTGACCTTGAGTGTCTCCAGGGATGAGGCATCCATCACCTCTCTGGGCAGCCTGTGCCAGTGCCTTGCTATGCTTGCCATAAAAATCTTCTTTCTTATTCTCCAGTCTAAATCTCCCCTGAAATGACAATCACAGAATCTCTTTATTTTTGCTTCATTCACAGGTCACTGAACTACTGCCTGTCCTCTATTGCTATTCTCAAAATTTCTATATGTTATCCTTTGAGCTTGGGCAGAATTTGGCAACAATTATCAATGGGTAAATGTGCATATAGGGCAAAGGGACTGTCCTCACTCCCATCACTATTTTGTTGTTCTGTGGGAAGTGCCACAGCTTTTATTCACGACAACCAATACACCTCTGTATGTGACAGTAATACAAAGTGAGACAGAAAACTTTTCTTTTGCTGTTGCAGAGAGTTAATTTCTTTTGTATCACCAACAAGTGGGAAAAAAATGTGTGAGTCATTCCTGGTCTCTAATATTGCTCAGACAAAAACTGCGTGTGGGTTTTTTTTTTTTTTTTCCTTCTGTTGCTTGTTTTTACCTTAGCAATATGAGAAATGTCAAGCTGAGGCTGCCCTTACTTGTTTGAAAACTTTTTAAAGTTCTCAGGGGTGAAGCTGTCTGAGGTTCTCATACTTTCCTGCCTTATTTTTCTTACCATCTGTCTTTTCCACGTTTAGTAACTGTGGTCCCAACCCCACCCTACCAGCCTGCAGACTGATGCCCTCCTCAGGACAGATGGGGAAAGAGCCAGAGCTCTGCATGCTTCCTACCACATTGTGTAGATTTGTTGGGTTCCTATTTCTTTGGCAAAGAAAAGACCTCCAAGATATATACTATTGTCATCTGGTGATTTCAGTCTTGATAATACGTATATCATTTGGCTTTTCAGTCTTGATAATACATATGTCATTTGGCAATTCTTATCAGAGAAGGAATTGAAGGCGCAACAACTGGGGACGCATCAAGGAATGAAAAAATCTATAGAATGCTGTTAGCCCGTCAACACCTGGCATTTCACACTTGAGCAAAACAGAGGAAATGCTGAGCCGTTAACAAAGACTTCTCAACAGTGCTAATGGTTCCAGTCAAATGGAGATCAACAAAGACCTTCTGAAATAGAAAGAATAAAAATGTGTTTCTGGCTTGATCAAATTTAATTTACTGGAGTACAGTGTGTGATAAATTCTGTTTTGTTTCCAGGTGTCTAGGAGACATTCATGAAGCTTAAGGCAAACTTCAGTTTCTCACCTGAGCAGAAAATAGCAATAAAAAGAAGTAAACAACAAAAAAATAAGTGTAGCTTTCCATGCATCACAGAAAAGTTAAATACGATGCAGTGTCTACTTAGCCTTCTAGCAGTTCTTCAACAGTGTCAACCTTGATGGGCACAGACCTCTGTTCCATGATTCCCTCATGCTCCAGGTCAGCCAGGTGCAAATCAGCAGCTCTGGTGGGATAGATGGGCAGCTCTGGACCAACTGAGTCCCATCTTCAGCCAACTCTGCTCTGTTTCTGGGTGGGGTAAGTAGTTATAAAGCTGAGCTATGCTGTACCCACTCCTGGAAATAATAAGACCTGTGTCATTCAGTCTGTGTCAGGCACTCACCCTCTTTTTTTGTTGTTGTTGTTATTGTTTTGTTTTTCCTTTATGAGGTTAGTATTTCAGAGGTAGAAAGTGAAAACAACAGCTTTATGGAAAAGGGAGCTGTGATTTTGCCCAAAATTTAGCCAAACATTGTTGAACATGCCTCAGGTAAGCCGTACAACATATCCTGGTTCACATCAGGAAAGCATGAGTTTACACCCTTGACTGAACTGCACTTTTGTGTTTAGCAAACAAGGTATGTGTGTGCTATCTTCAAAAACTCATGATGGAGATAAGTGTTAATATAGCTTAAAAAAAATTTTGCTCACAATGGAGAGAAATGGCAAGACTGTCTTCTTGAGCAATGTGTGCACTTCAAGCTGTCAAGGTTTAGGAAAAAAAGGTCACCTGCTTCCAGAGTGAAATTTTAGTGAAATTCTCCTCCAATATTTTCACACCTTGTTATTTACATTTATCTCATCCTTTAATAAAACGCACAGTGTTGCTTTCTGAAGCAAGCATCAAACTTCTTATGGTTTTTGGCAGCTTGTATTCCAGATGGCCTGGCTAAAACCATAAGATATTATATAAAAGATCCAATTCCACAAGTTGATGCATGAAGAATATTTCAGGTGATGACATTAAGTTGTTTACCAGGGCAAGTGTAGTATCTCCCCAGGCTGATATCATCAAATGCTAAACTCTTGGTGGTTTTAATCCGCATTCATCAACTTTACTGTTATACTTAGAGCAGCTGTCTCACTCTCTTAATACACACTGCTAGCCAGATGGCCTCAGAAAACAGAACCATATGAAGTTTGATCTCACTTAATTCTTAGTCTCTTTATGCATTGCACTTTCTCGAGTTTGCATCAAAAAGAGTCATAATCTAGTAGCAAGAGAGGGGCAGTTGATTCAGTCCACAGTTCTACTCTTGATGTATGTAATGGAGACAAGGCAATGGCCTCTCTCCAATTTACAACCGTTAAAACCCATTTGAAAGAGACTTCAGCCGTGCCAAATAATGTTTTAAAGTATTACAAGGTTTTCTGTCTTCATAGTGTGAGAATCCATGATGGAGGCTTCTGAGAATCAGAGAATGTAAGAGCATTGTTACGGTTTTAGTATAAAAGACTGCAATATCTTTTTGCAAAGACTTCCAAAATGACTTCTACATTGTTAAAGCTACATAAAAAGTATTCTACAATAAAGGTGGTGAGGCACTGGCACAGGCTGCCCAGAGATGTGGTAGATACCTCATCCCTGGAGGCATTCAAGGTCAGGCTGGATAGAGCTCTAGGCAACCTGATGGAGCTGCAGATGTCCCTGTTCGTGACAGGGGGGTTGAACTAGATGGCTTTTAATGATGCTTTCCAACTCAAATGATTCTATGATTCTAAGACTGTCACATCCTTTGCAGAAGAAAACCATGGCTTTTCTTCTCTGCCTTTTCCAAAAGATTTCCCATAGCTAGGCAAGGAGGAGTTACTGAAATTAACCTGTGTAGTCTTCCTTTTTTCAGTAGTCTTCCTCTCTTCAGTGCCTGTGCACCTTTTATACCAAGAATCATTTTTAAAAGACTCAGTTTTATTCAGTACTCAGTGCACAATCCCAATGTCAGACCAGGGTACTGCATGCTCTCAGGACTGAAGGCATCCCTTCACTGAGGTGAATCACAAGGAATTTGTTATTCCACAGCATGTAGGACAGGCCATGCACCTGGCTGTAGCTTGTCAAAAAGCCTTGACAGATAAATGTGTAGTCAGATGTGACAGCAAGCAGTAATTACAAATTCTGCCCTATCTCCTTCTAACATTGTGCAACATATAAGGGCAAGAGGCAGCTTTTGGGGGCTTGCAGGTGGATAACACCTACAGACGTGAAACTAATGGAGCCTAGAAAATACTTCCAAGGTTTGTTTTTTTTCCCCACCTCTGAGGTCCTGAGAAACATTTAAAAATGAAAATGCAAATATGACCTTGATGGTCATGGTTTTGTGATTTTTGGTTTTTGATATTCCACATCATAACATCATGTAGTGCACTGGGAGTTAAAGAAGTGTTAATGCTCCAATTCTGGGTGCCTGTCCCTGTACATCACGGAACTCATGAGATCTGTCCCTTCCTGGTGGGGCAGTCTCTTACTGCCTTGCAGTGGGTGCTGGAGGGTGTTTTCCTAGCCATACCAAGATTTCCAAGTTTGACTTGGTCTCAGGAACTCCCTCTCTCTCCTATTTTATTTTGATTTATTAGTCTCAATTTCAATTAGATTGTATTATACTGTGTTATCTTGTATTCCGATATCATAGTTAGTAAAATGTTTTCCTTCATAGATCATTGCCGCTGTTTTTTTCCTTCCTTGAGCCCAGTTTCCATCTCCCTAGCCCTTTTCCCTTCTCCTTCCCACTTTGTGGGGCTGGGGGGTGGGAGGGGGGCCAGGGGCCTACTGCCCCCCTGTCACGGGTATAGATTGATCTAGTTAACTCCGTGACAGACCTCTTTCACCCCCCCACCCCACCCCACCCCACCCCACACTTCCCCTTGTTTTTTGTTTTGTTTTGTTTTGTTTTGTTTTGCTTTGTTTTCCTGCTGATTGGTGGGTTTTTTTTGCAGAGATTTATGTAAGGACTTAGACGTATCAAGAGCTATTCCACAGACATCTTTGCACCTGAAGTGAATAAGCTTGCAATGCAATGGGCACCTAGCACATAATCTTCTTATTCAAATTTAAAAAACTGGAACTGGGCATAGTGTTGGCCTTGTCTCTACTCTGTTCTGGAGTTACCCTATTTGCACCAATGAAGTTAACCCTGATTTATGCCGGCAGATGTGGTTTTCAGGTTGGATATTAGGAAACATTTCTTCTCCACAAGTGCAGTGAGGCAGTGGCACAGGCTGCCCAGGACGTGGTGCAGTCACTGTCCCTGGGGGTGTTCAAGAAATGTGGAGATGTGGCACTGGGGGACGTGGTTAGTGGGCATGGTGGGGGTGGTTTGATGGTTAGACAGATTATTAGTGTTCTTTCCAACCTTAATGATTCTATTATTTTACAATGTGGTCCTTTTGCATTGTTAGCATCCCTCCTGCTGGGACACCAGTTTCACCCGAGATGTTTTACCTATCCTGAGCTACATGCGTAGTCATTGACTCCCCCACTGGTGCCATAGTGAGCAACTTGGGTGGAAATTCAATCTCTCCCACAGCAGCTGTGCTGGAGGCTGCTGAACTGAGCCTGAACCCTTGGAGTTCAGTTCACCAGCTGTTTGCAAGGGGATGCTGTGATGCAGGATGATATCATGCAGCCACTGGAAATGGCTGTCCCAGAGGAACCTGAGCTCCCGGAGTTTATCTTTGGAATATGGCATTTAGAAAAAGCAACACACACATATTTGCTTCAGTCTCATGTGTGAATGCAGTCATTCTTTAGGTCTTCTTTGCAATAAAGGTTGTGTCTGTTTTGTGAGACACCAAGTTCACTTTTAGGCATGCTGTAATCATGGAGAATCTGCACCTCATAGCCACTTTGTTGAATGTTGTCTTGCTGTTATAGTATTAAATTCTGAAAGCCTCAGCTGCCTGCTTCCCTAGTGAGGAAGGCAAAGCCTCATGCGAGCGTTTGACATTTCAGACAAATCCTATCTACATAAGGACGTCTCATCCTCTGTCACAGGGCAGTGAATTCACAGCAGATGCTCCTGCGGGAGTACAGGGCTGTGCCTTGTGTGATGAGAAAAGTGAGCTGGAGAGAAATGCACAGCATGGGTCACAGAATCACAGAATCACAGAATGGCTAGGGATGGAAGGGAGCTCAAGGATCATGAATCTCCAACCTCCTGCCGCACGCAGGGCCACCAACCTCCCCATTTAATACTAGACGAGGCTTATCTCGATTATAACCGCATCACGTGGTGCAACAAGAGAGCAGGAAAGGCAGCAGGAAAAAGAGGTACAGCTCTACAACAGCTGCCTCTTGATAGTTATGCCTCTTGAAGTGTTAATGCTACAGCAGAAGTGGCTGGGGTGGAGGGGTTGCTGTAGGCTGTTGTCCTGAGCCCACTGAGCGAGTCACAGAATCACAGAATCACAGAATGGCAGGATTGGAAGGGACCTCAAGGATCACGAATCTCCAACCCCCTGCTGCATGCAGGGCCACCAACCTCCCCATTTAATACTAGACCAGGCTGCCCAGGGCCCCATCCAATCTGGCCTTGAACACCTCCAGGGATGGGGCATCCGCAACCTCTGTGGGCAGCCTGTTCCAGCACCTCACTACTCTCTTGTAAAGAACTTCCCCCTGACATCCAACCTAAATCTTCCCTCCCTCAACTTAAAACCATTTCCCAGTGTCCCGCTGCTATCTACCCTTTCAAAGAGTTGATTCCCCTCCTGTGTGTAGGCTCCCTTTAGGTACTGAAAGGCCGCAATGAGGTCACCTCACAGCCTTCTTTTCTCCAGGCTGAACAAGCCCAGGTTCCTCAGCCTGTCTTCATAGGGGAGGTGCTCCAGCCCCTCATCATCTTTGTGGCTCTCCTCTGGACCCTCTCCAACAGCTCCCTGTCTTTCTTGTACTGGGGGCTCCAGACCTGGACACAGTACTCCAGATGGGGCCTCACAAGAACAGAGTAGAGGGGGACAATCACCTCCCTGTCCCTGCTGGCCACCCCTCTTCTGATGGAGCCCAGGATACCATTTGCTTTCCAAGCTGCAAGAGCACACTGCTGGCTCATGCTAAGTTTTTCATCCATCAGGACCCCCAGGTCCTTCTCTTCAGGGCTGCTCTCAAGAACCGCTCCTTCTTCTGCTTGGATACCTGGGATTCCTCCAGCCCAAGTGCCAAACCTTGCAGTTTGCTGTGTTGAACCTCATTAGAGGCCCACCTTTCAAGTCTGTTGAGGTCCCTTTGAATGGCATCCCTTCCTTCCACTGTGTCAGCCGCACCACTCAGCTTGGTGTCGTCAGCAAACTTGCTGAGGGTGCACTCAATTCCGTCATCGATGTCATTGATAAAGATGTTAAAGAGCACCGGTCCCAAGGCAGAACCCTGGGGGACACCGCTCGTTACCAGCCTCCACCTGGACATAGAACCACTGATCACCAAACTCTTGTTTGCGGCCTTTCAACACATTTTGTTATCCATCGAGTGGCCCACACATCAAATCCACATTCCTCCAATTAGGAGATAAGGATGTGGTGGGAGACATGTCAAAGGCCTTGCTCAAGTCCAGGTAAATGACAATGGTTGCCAGTCTCCAGTGCACAGCTGAGATATGGCCCTGTCTCACACTGGTGTGGGTTACACCATGGCACTTCTAGAAGGACATAAAAATGCTAATTGCAAAGTGAGTCCTCTGGAGTAATTTTTACCTCATTGCCATGCAGGAAAATCATAGAGGTATATGAACAGCAGACAGTGAAAAGATAGACACAACCCTCTATCTATCATATCAGCTCTGAGCATCTCCCTGACACACAAATGTGTGTGACTTTAGGCAGCTCACTCTCTACTAGCAAATTAGATGATTCAGGGAGCAGACACTGACCATCTGCTGCAGCATGATTCATGGCCATGCAGCTGACCTCCCAAACCACTACCCGTGTTGGTCATATCCAAACTGTGTACTCAGAGCCATTCCTGGCCCATGTTAACCCTAGGATGTGCTCAGGATTGAACCATGATGAGGAGAATGAGACAGATCGACAGTTTGTGTGACTTTGATCTGGTGCTGAAATCCATTTCTTGTTCCTGTTACGCTGGATAAAGAAAGAAATGGAACTCTGGAGACCAAGTCCTCCTCTGCTCTTTTCCTGCTGGCTCCTGTTTCAGCTGCCTGGGACAGGTTTGGGAAGATCATTGAGGACAAAGGATGATGGGGAACAGTAGAGAGCTCCTCACTCCTTCCCTACAGGTCAGAGAGGTGGTGGCAGAGGGCTGGCTGAGGAAGGCATGATGTTTTATACAGACAGACAAATGCCCTACATCTACCCTAAGCCAGGCTGGCTGTTGCTGAGGATATAGTTCCTACGGCAGCCTCAGCACAAGATTGCAAACTTGCCTAGTCATTACGCAATAAATGTTTTATCTCCTACAGAACAGTCTTAGTTCTTACCCACTTAACAGTAGCAAGGACTTGGGTCTACGTAGTCAAAACATACATTGCTACAGCTCCATGTCAATATTTCTGGCTTACTTGCTGCAATGAAAGTGTTGATCCACCACCACTCCACTTTGCCCTTTGTTAATAGCCCATAGACAGGGAAGACTGAGCAATTGTGGTTTTCTGAGGAAACAGTGATTTTGCTATCTGGTTGTGTTTTTCCAACAAGACAGTGAAAAGTGTAGGTCATGGAGATGTCGGGTTCCTGAGATGTATCAGTCACCACAGGCAGCAGCAAACTGTAGGGTAACTTCCTCTGCCTTGATGTCTCATGTAAAAACATGATGTAGAGGGGAAACGCTTTGGATCCATATGTTTTTAAATCTTTGTGTTCAATACTGAATCAAAGCAGATTTTTAGGGGTTTTAGCCAAAATGGAAATGCTCTGCTAACACTGCCAGCCTATATTTATTCAGCTAACAAACACTGTTCCTAAAAAGGCTATCAAATATTACTGTCATCTGAATCAAAGTAAATAAAGAAGCTGCCAAATTTTCCTTAAAAATACTAATAATCGCCCATATATTCTTTATTTGTGTCAGGCGATGGGCAAAGTGAAGGGAAAAAGAGAAATGGGATATCAAAGAAAGCAACTGAGAGGCACTAAGACAGATAAGAAAAACAATAATTAATGTCAGTGCTGAATTGTAGGAGATTTGAAGGAAAATACATATTTTAATTTACAGAATGATCTGATCTCAGTATCATTACAAAGAAGCTCTCACCTGCTACTAATATTCTTCTACATTTCAAAGATTGTAGTTATATAAAAGGGTAAAAGAAAATGTCTGAATCAGATGACTTAAATGTAGCTTGCCAAACAAATAGGAGGGAACATGGGGATTTTAATGAGCACAGGAGCTTTGATCAGTATGTGGTGATGACTTCTGAAACACAGCAGCAGTCTGCTGACAGCACACACCAGCAGATGCGGGGCTGCCAAGAGCAAATGTCAGACATCCATGGGCTTCAGTTGTACTGAGGAAACTTATTTTTCATGGTTTATGCATTTCTTGTATATCCTTGCTCTGGTACACATTCTGAAAATCAAGCCCAGATCACACTGAGCAAGTCCAATAACCAAAATGGACTTCATGATTAAAACAACCTTTGCACTGTACTTGTGAGTTCTCTGTGCCCCTTAGTGATAATTGTATTTCTCTTAGGACCTGGGAGAGCATGTTTGTAGGAGGAACTTGGTGCTTCTGTCGTGACTCTGTCTTTTGGGTAGGCTGCAAGGAGAAAAGAGACAGGAAGAGTTACTAGAGGCAAGCACACCAAGTGGTAACCTCAGCTGACGCTGTCAGTTCCAGAAAAAAAAAAGATGGAGAAAACAAACCAATGATGAAGTAGGCCAGCAAATCTCTTCTAGCAAATTTTTAGAAATTGAGCATTTTCTGACAGACCCCACAAAGTTAGTCTTGAGAATACTCTGACAGCAGTCCTCTGCCTCTGTTGAGAGCTACTCTCAGGTTCACTCAGCTAAGTGAGTGAATCATTAATGTTGAGAAGTATATTTGTATTAAATTGGTGATGGGGGAAAAGTCTGTGATTCTAAAAAGAGGGTGAGGCACTGGCACAGGTTGCCCGGGGAAATGGTGGGTACCCTGTTCTTGGAGATATTCGAGGTCAGACTGGACAGGGCTCTAAGCAACCCGATCAAGCTGTGGGTGTCCCTGTTCAGGGACAGGAAGGTTTGTCTAGATGACCATTTAGGCTCCCTTCCCACTCTAATAAGCCTACGATTCTATGAAATTATGGCCTTCAGTCACCAGTACCCTGGAGACAAGTCATGGCATGGTCCTTTTTGTTATTGTTGTAATGACTTTCTTTCAGTTCCTCAAAAAAGTATTTATTTAAATTCATTTCTCAGTATCTTTCTTTCTTCCTAGAGTATTGCTATTTTTGCTTTGTGGAGAGAGGATACTGACATCAAAAGCCATGACAAAATAATAGCAGTTAGGTAGAAAAGTTTCTTGTGAAGAACTGAGATGCCTGAATCTTCAGAAGGTATGTGAAAAATACCCAAAGAACTACAGAAAGGAGCCACTGTAGCATAAAACTTATTACCTAGAAGCTGAGAAAGCCACAGCTGTAAGGAACAAAGCAACGCCTGGATCTGTTAAAATATAACACAAACTTGTGTTCAGGAAGGTTTTTGTTCAAGCACACTGCACTACTTAGGGATATTCATGTCAACAAGCAATAGCCTGCCCTGATGTTTTGGAGATGCTCTTCTTAGTATGAATGTCTGCAGTGGATGAGAAGTAAGGTGTTTATCGTAGTCTTATTAACAGGAGTTGCTCCCAATTACTGTTTAAAGCAGTGTCTTCATTGTAAGACCAGAATCCCTGCTGAAAAAGCGTCCCTACTCACAGTATCAGTCATAACCATCAACAGGGAGAACTATCTCAGCTAACAGTTCTGCAGATACTTAGTGAGAGGAAGAGCTGCTCTGTTGATAGCACGAGCCCTTCACATCACCAATCCACAAAGCAAAATAGAACTACTTTTATTACACAATGTTTCTAACTTGATCTACACGAACAATTTCCTTAAAATGCAGGAATTAAGGTGCTCAGCTTTTCCTACTGACTGCAGAAGTGTCCAACAAGATTAGCTCCGACCTAATGTTTAGTGAGCTGAAGTTCAGTAAAATGAATTTCCACCCATAATGAATGATAGGCAATTCCACTCAAAACTTCCCACTACACTTACCCAAAACTTCCCAAAAATGATTAGACAAAAAACAGATTTTACTTGTTCATTTTGTGCTAGTGGACAATAAAATCTTCTGCAGACGATTAAAGCTTTTCTGAAATTTCCTCAGCCATTATCTTCCCATTTTAAGTTTACCTTCATCATCCCTTAAATAAGATGTATTTGACAGTTGCTCTTCAGGTGACAATAAGTCAAAAGTCTGAGAGAGAGTATCAATAAGGAACTTCAAACAGTGCAATTTGATCTACTCTTCTGATATGAAATGCTTTATGCTTTAACTTCTATCATGTAAGTGGTCAGATATTTCACTCCATTGCTGTTTCTTTGGATGTTTCTTGATGCTTGGTCCATGCTCTAGATGTTTTCTATAACAGATAGTAATCCAGCCATTCATTCAGGCTCCATGGTTTTCAGTTGGTTATTCTCACACCTTATCTAAAACAGATCCTTGTGCCCTTTAGTCTTGTCATAAGTAGCATGTAGCATAAATCTCTGTAGCATCTCTCTATCTCTGTCCTCCTATAGTAAACTGTCGTGTGTATTTTTGATCTGTTTTCCTATTGCAGATTTCTACTGTGCTAGAGAAGTGAGTTAATCTTATTCTAGATTCTTCAGTGATATATGAAATGGCCTTTAAAGCTTACCAAGCCATTTCATTCATATCTTCTGAATAGCTCCTAGTTATTTCTTCATTTTTCATTACACAGAGTCATCAAATCATAGAATCATTAAGGTTGGAAAAGAACTCTGAGATCATCTAGTCTAATTGTCTACCTACCACCACTATTGCCCACTAAGCCATTTGCCTATGTACTACATCTACCGTTTCAAATAATCATAGAATCTTTGGAATTGGAAAGGACCCTTAAAAGCCATCTAGTCCAACTCCTCTGTCACGAACAGTGATGCCTATGGCTAGATCAGGTTGCTCAGAGACCCATCCAGCCTAATCTTGAATGTCTCCAGGGATAGGGCATCCACCACTTCTCTGGGCAACTTGTGCCAGTGCTTCACCACCCTTACTGTAAAAAACGTCTTTCTTATATCCAATCTAAATCTCCCCTCTTTTAGTTTGAAACCATTTTGCCTTGTCCTATCACCACAGACCCTGCTAAAGAGTCTGTCCTCTTCCTTCTTACAGACCCTTTTAGATACTGAAAGGTTGCAATCAGATCACCTTGGATCCTTCTCTTTTCCAGACTGAACAGTCCCAACTCTCTCAGCCTGTGCTTGTAGAAAAGTTGTTAGATCTTAGAGCATTTTCGTGGCCCTCCTCTGGTCGCAATCCAACAGGTTCACTTCTCTGCTGTACTGAGGACTCCACGTCTGCATACAGTACTGCAGGTGAAATCTCACCAACATAGAGAAGAGGGGCAGGATCACCTCCTTTGCCCTGCTGGCAACACTTCTTCCAATGCAGTCAGGAATGCTGTTGGCTTTCTGGGCTGTGAGGGCACATTGCTTGCTCATGTCCTGCTTAGCATCCATCAGCACTCCCAAGTGCTTTTTGGCAGGGCTATGCTCCATCCTTAAATTCCCCCAATTTGGAGAGAAAGATGTTATGGGGAACCATATCAAACACCTCACTGAAGTCCAGATAGATGACATCAGTGGCTTCTCCCTTGCCTACTGATGTGTTCATGCCATCATAAAAAAGTAGATCAGGTAGGACCTAGCCTTGGTGAAGCCATGATGGTTATTCCATATCACCTCCCTCTTTTCCATATGACTCAGCATAGCTTCTAGAAGGATCTGCTCTGTGATCTTCCCAGGCACTGAAGTGAGGCTAATAGGCTCCTGGATCATCCTTTCTACCCTTCTAAAAAATGCATGCTACATTGCTTTTTTTCCAATCATCAGGGACTTTACTTGACTGCCATGACTTTTAAAATACCATCGAAAGTGGCTTGGCAACTACATCAGCCAATTTCCTCTGGACTCTGTGAGCATCTCATCAGGACACATAGACTTAGGAGTATTCAGGTTCTTCAGGAGACTGCGAGCCTTATCTTTACTTATAGCAGTAGGGGCAATGCTGTCCCTGTTCCCACCTTCTGAACCATCTTGAGGGTAGTGTTAGAGCAGTTTCCTCAGTGAAGACTGAGGAAAAAAGTTGTTGAGTACCTCAGCCTTCTCCTTGTCCATTGTTACCAGCCTGCCTGTACTGCTTGCTGTGGGGGGTACACCTTCTTGAACATCCCATTCTAGTTGATGTACATATAGAAACCTTTCTTATCCTTCTTTGTGCCCCTTGCCTAGTCCAGTTCCAGCTGTGCCCAGGCCTTCCTTACCCCAACCCAACACAACCTAGTGGCATCCCTAAACTTCTTCCAGGCTACCTGTCCCAGCTTCCACTGCCTGAGCATTTTCTTCTTGCTCCTCAGTTTGACCAGCAGGTCCTGGTTCAGCCATGTCAGACTCTTGACTTCCTTTCCTGACTTCCTACATCTGGGGATGGAGAGTTCTTGTGCCCTAAGAACAGCTTTCTTAAAGATCTGTCAATTCTGCTTCCTTGTTCTTGAGAACAAATTCCCAGGGTGTTTTGCTGACTAACTCCCTGAAGAGCTGGAAGTTGACTTTCCAAAAATTAAGCTTTCTGATTTTACTCTTTGCCTGTCTGATATTCCTCAAGAGTTTGAACTCTACCTTTGCATCATCACTATAGTTTAGGCAGCTCCAATTCTGATGTCACCAATCAGTTCACTCACACTGGTTAGCAACAGGTCCAGCACTGCATTCCCCCCTGGTGGGGCTGTCTATTATCTGGCTCAGGAAGTTACCCCGATACATTCCAGGGGCCTCCTGGATCACCTACAGCTCGCCATGCTACTTTTCCAGCAGATGTTAGGATGATTGAAGTCCCCCAGTAGGACAAAAGCCCGTGATCATGATACCTCCTGTAGCTGGAGGAAGAAGGATTCATGAACACGTTCTGCTGGATCAAGAAGCCTGTTACCTTGGTCTCTTACTCTGACCTGTAGGCTTTTGACTTGCATCTTTCCTTCAATTTTTAGATGACAACTCCACCACTTCCCTCCAGAGTCATTCTTCTCCTCTTCCTGAATGCTTGGTGAAAATGAAGTCATTTCAATAAGCTTGGAGGTTTAACAAATGCAAACAATGACTGACCTGAGCTTAATCTAGAAGTTGGTGAATACTTGGTGAATTAGAGTTGGGCTATCAGAAATATCTAGGCTGTTTCTAGTATGCAAAAAAATGTCAGAAATTTAGAAATTAGCTACTGGAAATTCGATACAGTGGAAGCCTATTTTGTGCCATATATTCTCCTAGGGGTGTTTGACATTTGTTGATACTTCATAATTCACTAAATTGACTTCGAATGTGTATTTGTAGCAGCATCCTGTAGTTCATCCTTGAAGGATGAGAAGATTTGCTGTGTATACTTCAGCCCTTTAGAATAGTATCAAATCTTACATGAATCACATTTGCCTGCAAAACTCAAGAATGGGCAGAATGAGTAAATTCAGCCATTGCAGCACAGAGACAGGTAGGTCCCTAGGAATGTGTTGAGAAAAGCTTGTCACATAGTTCCACAGTTTTCATTCTCCCTGGAACAGTTCTGCTTCTTGTCCAGAAGAAATACAAATAGTTCTGAAGAGCAACTCCATCGTTTTTGGAACAGACCAGATCACACTGAGTAAATAACAGATATTATTACAGAAATGTCCCAGGCTGGGAAAATGTATTCCCAGCCAAAAACCCTCTTCAAAACATAAAGCCAAGGGCTGAGCTGTTCTATCCAAGACTTAGCTGGCCAAATCCCACACGGATGTAAACCATCTGAGTTCAGCTCTGCTGAAGTAATTGGAGCTTTACTAATTTACATCTGCCAAGGACCACTGGCAGTGTATACCTGAGGAAGGAAACAGAACACTCTGGTAGCAATACAAATGCCTACATACAGTTCTTCCTTCCCTGCTTTGCTACGGCTGCCTTTTTGTTTAAATGAGAAAACAGTTATTAAATTTTCTATATGGCAACATAAATAAAGTTATACTAATGTGAATCAACAGTTAGCTTAATTTATCTGAGATGTTAAGTGTTGTTGGAGAGGGGTTAATTCAGAAAATTATTCTGTTCAAATGACTTTTTGCTTTCATACTATTCAGTTTTCAAATAACACCACTGTCAGGATCTTCTGGAATGCATTTTAACATGGAGACTTCAAAGTAACAAAACCTTACAGACAGGGACACTGTGGAACCATGGGCTCATGAATCCTGCAGTGGTGGTTCAAGAAGCTACTAACCTCCAAACACATGCTATTCCCTTCTTACCTTCTTTCTCCCCTATAGTTGCACACAACTGACTCTGTACATCAAGCAATCAAGCATCCACATCCGTTCTAGCAGAGTTATCTGTTAGAGCTTCAATTACCGAATTATCTTCTCCAGACCCAATAACTGGGTCACAGATGAGAGGAGGAAAGAGGTAGGAGAAATTTTTATACAACTACACCTATAAAAGCCTGTCAGACTGTGGCTGTGCACGTTATCATCACAGAGCACAGTATCATCAGATTTTTAGACAGCAAGATGCATTTGCATCCCCCGTGATCAAACAATTTCATTTAAATCTCTCTCAACATCCTTACCCAAAGCATTTCATTGTAGTGGGAAGCATTTACCAAAGACATGTCATTTTCCCGTTCACACTGTCCATTTGCACAGATGAAATACAAGCTTTCATTGATTAAAAGCTGACAATTTGACTATAGTAAGACTTTCTCTAGTATACCAGAAATTGTGTGCTTTGAAAGTACGTTGATTTTCTCACTCTCCTAGAATGTGCCCCCCTTGGAAATGCTATATTATACAAATAATGCAATGCATATCAGAGCAGTTTCAGGTACTTTCTTCTGAATTCTGTGTGTCTGGCATTTTAGTATAATTAAGGCAGGCATACCTAACGTTGTCTAAACAGCTTTCAATGTCACCTACCTGTGCCTCCTTGTGGGTTTTCATGGCACTCTATACTTGTGTATTTGCTGTTAAGTGCAAAGTTAAGGCACAGCCCTGGGCTTGGAGGCCAGGTGACATGGAGCATCCTGGCCTCCCTACAGAAAATTTGTCTTAGGATAAGTTGGAGGACACAGCCAAGGAATGTATTACCAGATAAGCACTGCCCAGTACTCAAGCTGAGCTTATGGAACCTATTTGTTTGTCAATTCATCTTTGTCAGAACCCATCTGAAGTCAAGATGGGCTGTGACATGTTGAGTCCCACCATTACACTAAATAATTGTGATGGCCCCATGTGGAAGCAGATCTCTCCAAAGCTCTGTGTCCTCTGCAGATGCAGTGAACCCTAGCAGTGCAAGCACTTCTCTGGAGAGAGAGATAACTGCTGCTGCTATAGTAGTGCTCCAAGAATTAGTTACTGTTGACTTATTTATCTCACTAATTAATTTCTCATCTTTAAAAAAACTGTTGCAATTTAATTCATGTTTGTGAGTGGGAAGAGCAGCTCCTTCAGTGCAACAAAGCTTAGCATCACTTTTCCTGATTCCTCGCTGTGGGGTTTGAGAGGGATTTTTGTAATAATCTGCTTATTTTTGACAATGCCTTCTCTCTCTGCCTCTTGAAAGGAGAGAAGAGTCAGGATTTCCTAGTGAGTCATTACCCTGCTGTGATCCATCCTAACCCTGTGAACAAAAGGCAACACACTCCAGAGCTGATAAACTGTCCTACCTAGTCCTGGCACACAGAATCATAGAATCACAACATCACAGGTTGGATGAGGCTGAAAGTGACTTCTGGGTCCCTCTGCCCAAGCCCTGCTCCAACAGGGACACTCAGAGCAGGGTGCCCAGACCACGTCCAGATGGCTTTGGAAGATCTCCAAGGAGGAGATCCCACAGCCTCTGGGCAGCCTGTGCCAGTGCTCCATCATCTGCACAGCACAGAAATGCTCCCAGTGTTCAGAGGGAACCTCCAGATGTCCAGTTTGTGCCCACAGCACCCTGTTCTGGCACTGGGCACTGCTGAGCAGAACCTGGCTTTGTCCTCTTGGAACACTCCCTTCAGTTTACTATGGACAACTGTGGGATGCCTCTGAGCCTCCTCTTCTCCAGGCTGAGCAGATCCAGCTCTCTCAGCCATTCCTCACAGGATAGGTGTTCCAGGTTCTTCACCATCTTGGTGGCCCTTCATTGGACTCTCTCCAGTATGTCCAGTGGTCTCCTGTACAGGGGAGTCCAGGACTGGACTCAGCATTCATGACGCATCCTCATGATGCTGAGTAGAGGGTAAGGATCACCTCTCTTGACATGCTGGTGACATTGCCTAATGCAATTCCAGGATACCATTAGCTTCCCTTGGAGCCCATTTCTGACTCATGTTGAACTTGCTGTTCAGGAGGATCTCCAGGTCCTTTTCTGCAATGCTGTTTTTGAGTTGTGATGGCCCCAGCATGTCCTGGTGTGCCTGGGATTTTTCCTCTCCATGTGCAAGGCTTTGTACTTTTCTTTATTCAGCTTCATGAGGTCTCTGTCAGCTCATTTCTCCAGCCTGTGCAGGTCCCTCTGGATGGCAGCATGGCCTTCTGATGAAACAGCCACTTTCCCAGTTACCAACTTGTGTCCTCTTGGGCAGCTCAGCAGCAGCTCACAGTTGGCAGGTGACAGCAGTCTTTGACATGGAGAGGGCAGGAAGGACGATAACAATGATCTCTGTCCCAGAAAAAGGAATTCTATCACTCAACAAGGAATCACTCTGCCTAGAGGAATCTTTCACAGCTCTGTTCCCCCGTCACTTTATTTCTGATAAATGCACTTTCCTACAAATTTTGCCCACAAATGCACTTTCTTCAGGCAAAGCCCCCTGTATTCACTCAGCTTAGGCAGTACTTCCCTTTTCTCTGTCATACCAGTCTCTGCCTTTGGTAGGAACTTACTCTTTTGGCTTTGGCTAATCAAAGGGATACAAACCGATGTCTCACTTTGAATCACAGCAGGGAAGGAGTTTGGCCCATCAGCTCTTCAGCATGGCCTTCAGTTAGCTGCTGTTAGTGTCTGACAATGCAGAGCCTTTGGAAGTGTGCCAGTGCTCAAGGTCTAATTAAAATCTCTCCAGCATGTGACAGTATACCCTGCTTGTACAACTAAAGATGGAGTGATCACTAGATGTGGGACTGACAAGGGGTAACTTGGAAGTGGTGAATTCAGCCTCTTTCTTTCTGTTGTAATACTGGGAAGAGTCTCATAGCCAGTGCACAAACATACGGGCTGACTACTTATGCATTACAGCCCTAAGTCCTGAGCTCATCAGCAGGTTACTTTTGGGACTTCCTGCCCTCCTCAGGTCTCTCAGAATACCTGCATGTCTATTTACTCAACGTTTATTTATTATTATTATTATTGTATTTATTTTTTTAATTATTATTATTATTTCATTTGTTTGCATGTTCTCCCAACAAAACAACCAACCAAACAAAAAAACCCCTCATGTTAAGGAAAAGCTCAACTAATGTATTCTGTGATTAATCAACTACATCAGATATGTTTGACTAAATCACTCAGGGTTCACTTTCTTCTGAGACCTTTCATTTAGAATATGAAAGAGAAAAATACAACCTGGTGTGCTGTCCTAGAAATTTTACCAGCCCCTTTTTGCTCTGTACCACTTTGCTAAAAATTGCAAAGGGGCTTGTCAGCCAGATGAGGATTTGTCTGTCTTGCAGTCTCTGCCCATGGTTCTGCCATTTATGGCATACCTCCACTGTGGTTTACTCCAGTGCTGTTCAGCAGTTTGTCCTTTGTTTTCTCCAACACTAGAGTTCTGTAGGCTGCCTTGCTAAGGATAAATTGTGTTTTCAAGTCATTTTTATTTCAAGCAGCAAAAGATTTTTGTGTACAGAAACACATAAATTAAACATTATTAATGTTATTCCTATGATTGCATGTTCCAGTTCCTAGACTTATTTTAATGATACACATTATGAAAAAGCCATGTTGGCATAACAATGAAAAATATGCCGCTCCCTATGACATTTCATTTTATGGGTCGACAGGAGAAGTCTATGATGATGACTAATTTCATGATAAGATCATGTCACTTATTGTCTGCCATTAATGAAATGTCATATGCAGTCACCTATTCTTCATTCTTGAATTCATTCTAATTACTGTCCTTAAACGAATGACTGTGACTGAGATACCCTGCAGATAAAAGGACTGTCTTTGCCTTTATCCTCAAATACTTGCCAAATCCATGCAGCACAGGCTAGACTTGATCTAAATTAATGTAAATTCTGGTTTGGCTGTCAACTACACCCATTCTTTTAATCTATGAAACCATACATACCAGTGGGCTTTGTGCACTCAGCTTGATCCCCCCTATCGGGTTTATTCATAATACCTCATAGTCTCAGAACTCTCAATATAATCTAGAAATTTTCTTTCCATTTGATTTACTTTGGTTTCTATTCCACACAGAGATGATTGAATAAAGTAATGTAAATCTCCCAATGATTAGAAAAATGTGATCATTTATTACATGAACAATCCGTTTATTTAAAAAACATAATCAGTTTGTACCTCGGGAAACCTTTCCCCAGTTGTTATAAGCTATAAATAATTACTGGCTCTCTTTTGGTGAAATTAAAAGCCACATGATGTTGCTATCAGAAAGGTGTGATTTGCCAGAGAATGTGCACTCTATTTTCCCTCTTTGTTGTCACCAGATTGATTTTTCTTCTTTCTTATACCTTTAGAGAGAGAAACAGAGAACACAGATATTGGTGAAAATAGATAAACCAACATAGCATAATTTAGCCACAACTGTCAGTGACTGTGGGAACCTACTTTGCAGTCCTTCTCCTAATAAAATGAAAAGCAAAATCTTCAAAGATGATAGGAGGTGTTAATGGCTCTGCTAGAAGCTTTCTTGATCCTACAGGCTGCATCCTAACAGTGTTCCCGGCCAAAAGCAGCAACCACACACTTTGAAGAGCTGGGGCAGGAGGAACGCATCACAGGTGGCTACCAATGTCTCCCTAAGAGGAAGAAATTTTTGGTTGTTGATGGATATGCTCTGTTGGGTCGCAGAGGAACTCGGTGACATTAAACTCTGGATGCTAACTGATGGTTCACACCTCCCTGCACACTCCCAAATCCAGCGATCTGCATGGCAGTGTCTCATAGGCAAATAAAACCGCCTCTTATTTGTAAAATGAGAGTAACATCGATTTACCTGCAAGGTCTTATGGAGCATTCACACATTCATGTCCCTAAAGCTTTCTCAGATCATTCCCAAAATATAATGTCAGGCATCATGATTCACACAGATTATTTTGATCAGATCCCTACTTCTGGGAGAGTCCATGCTTAGTCTTGGTGCAGAGCCAGTGACAATGAAATTCACATTCTTGTCACATAGTAAATACACAAGTTCTGAATTAACCAACTATCTAGCTTTTCTTGATGGTCACCCACTTATTGGGAGTCACCGGCAGAGCCAGACTATATGTTATAGTAGTATATTTACAATGACAAAGATATTATTTGTTTCTGGCTTTTCCATTCTCTCAAATACTGTGGATTCTGCTACCAGCAGAGTAATTTCCTTATCAAGAATAATCAGTCATTCACTGCAATCTTCTCTCACCCTTAACATTTATTCTTTTCTTAATTACCATGCTGCCAGCTTTGTCGTTGCAGGATAAATTGCACTGCCTCACAGTACACTTACAAAACACTGAAATATTAAACTCCTGATAAAGAAAAGTTACGTGTACAACAAGCAAAAAAGGAGCACGTGGGGAAGGAGATGGAAGAGTCCAGACTGCCAAGTTTGACATCTCCACAGATGGTCACTGCTTGCTTGGTGGGGAGTGATGGGGAGGAGGAGAGAAGAGCACAGAGCACATAGACTTCTTCAGTCCATGTGAAGCATTTAATACCTAAGCCCAGGCCATTAGAATCAACTGAAAATCTTCCACGGGAAGCCATAAATTTGAATTAAGCTCTTGGTTTCAGAGAAAATCAGCTTTTTATCAGCTCTTACAGCTGGTCTGATTCAGGAACAAGAAGGTCAAGTGACTTTGCTGAGATGACACAGTGATGGAGTGCCTCATTTCAGTTTAAACCTAGAACTATTCTGGTTGTCATATCTATCTACCTACCTAGGCACTTATAATACATCCATCATTGTGGTATCTTAGCACTTACACAGTCACTTAAGCAGATGACCCTCCAAAAATCTATTCTCCACCATAGCTTCACACTTGCTGAGTGAGGAGGGAGCTATTCTTTTTCATCCTCCTCCTTCTGTCTCCAAGGAATTGAAAGCAAGCTCTTTTTTTTTTCATTGCTATGGAGAAGAGAATTGCACTATTCAGACATGTTAACTACTAATTGTGTAAGACAAACATCACTAATAAAAATCTATAATCCTATAATAAAGTCCTATAATCTAAAAATAATTCCTTTGCAAAATAGAAATACCAATTCACAGCAGAGCACCACCTCCTTTTTGCTAATAAGTTTATTATTTCTTACATGTTTTTTTGTCCCTGTCTGGACTCAGAAAAATAAATGAAGACATAGTTATTCTGGCCAAATATGTTCTTTATATGCAGCCACCTCAAATAACATTTTGTATCTCTCCTGCTCCCAGCTGTTATGTCTCAAACCATCAGCTTTGGCAAGAAAAGGATATCCTGTCTAGTCACTGGTAATATCCAGCTTTATAAGCTGACACAACATTTGCTTATGCTTATTCCATGGGAGAACAGTGCTTATCGGAGAAAAAAAAAATCTTGTTAGAAATCAACATGCTTGAAAAGGTTATGGAAAGCACATACCAAGCTAAAGAAAACTTCATGTGAAACTCAAATAGCTAAGTGCAGAACCAGCCTGAGAAGAAAATTGTATGGTGGAGGTGGGATTCAGGAGGAATTTTTCTTCTAAAAAATGACAACCCACCTACAATCATTCACCACCTTATTATTAAAAAAGATAATAGAGATAACATTCAGAAGACACTTTCCATAGTCATTTGATTGCAGTCAAATCAAGAACCAAAAAGGGATTTCTGCCCTTTAGGTCTGTTGTATATTTTAGTAAACTATATGTACTGAATGTGATTAAGTGGACTGTTTTTAATTAATTCCATTTTTTCCTCGTTTTCTTTTTTCATAACTCTTTTTTTTTTCTAGCTGCTTATCTTAACTTTGGCCTGGGTATGCCTAAGGGATCTAATTTATGTAAACTACCCAATTACCCTTCAAGTTCTGTCTGTCTCAGCTGCAATTTATAAATGAATCTGAATCCAGGAGAAGAAGTGTAATTATATGAATAATCAGAAAAAGAAAATGAAGAAAAACTAAAACATTTCTTTAATAATATGTTTTAGAAAGTTAGCATTGCTACAAGCACAGATTTTCAAAACCAGAAATGTATCCCTGCTTTCCCTGCCTCAGTCGCACATTAATTTCAAAGGCACCCGTCATAGATTGAAGGCCACCAGTAGCCATTTCAAACTTCTGCTCAACAATGTTTATAATAAGAGTCTTCCTGGAACGTAGTGGGGCATCTGACCATACAATTTCAAAATGGTTAGATGTGAAAAAGGCAAGCATCGCATCTAGAATGACAGGACAAAAGGGCACTGAAGAAAAAGGAAATTCATATCTCCTGAAAGGCTTGAAATATTAGACTGGGCTACATTAGGACATGTTTAGATGGTCCAGTGACTGCTGATGAGAGACAACATACCTACTGGAGAAGACATTGTTCCAGTGATGAACATTCTCATACTACATGACCTTCTTAATCCTTTCATATACTCAATATTCAATTAAATGTCACTTGAATACTCAAGTTGCTCAAAATGTTGAGGCCAGGCCGTAGCTGTGCAAAACATATGTTGTCTTGCAGGGTTGATCCCGAGATCCGTGACTTGTACTCTGTCTCCTACAGTACCTCAAACAACAAGTTTTAGAGGAAGCCATTAACATATCACAAGAGTTTGGTATCAGATAATTAGCTTCTTCTCTCTTTCCCCTTCTCATTTGAATTGTACAAGAGTTGACAATTAGCTCTGAAGCATGTAGTATGATGTTCCACCTAGAATCTGCTGAATTAATTTCGGTAATTCTGACACCCCCAAAACTACGATTAAATTTTGGTCTCAACAACTTCAACTGACATAAATGTTTCATAAATGACTTACTGGTTCTGTGAATAAGTGTTTCCTTTAGGTGAGCTTGAGGTTCCCATCTTTAAATTTTATTGAAAGTGCCATTTTTCTATGCTCTGAGACATAAAAGGAAAAGTTTCTAACCTATTCACTCTATAACATTAAAGATTCCATTAGACATTTTTTTTTTTAGGCCTTTTCACCTCTTTTAGACTTCTTCACCTCCTTTCTAAGGACTTCAATAATGTTATTATAAATTGTTCATAATGTATTTTCAGATTATCGACTGTTCTGAAGTGTTGTCCTCTACTTATAAGTTGTCACTGTTTGGTAGTACCATGGAAAATATTTAGTTTGCACTTTTCTTCAGGTGTTATTATTGTTGCACCTAACTCAGGAGTTAGCATCCTCCCAACTATGTACAATACTTTTCTACCCTCTGTCTCTCTTAGTCTCCATACTGGACCAGCACTCTCTTTCCATTTTGCTCCCACACAGATTTCTGGAGTGAGCTGCCACTCCCTTCGTGTGATCTATCTTTTCAGTTCATCAGATCTTGCTTTGGGGTGTGATGCCCAATGTAGGTGCAGCACCTCAGAGAAAGTTGGCTTGCAGTGTGAGCCAAATTCTGTCACCTGCAGACACCAAAGGTGGTCATAAAAAATCATGCCATAAACCTGCTGTGAGGGCACAGGAAAATCTCAGCTAAATAAAACAAAGAACTCTAGTAGTTCTGGTATTGTACTACAGAGACCACTACCATTTCAGACTGGTAGCTGAGAAGAACTGTCACAGAAGCATTGCTAAAGATTACATAAGTTGTATTGGTGACCTTCAGTCATGAGTTGAGTGGAAGTCTGCAGCTTTCTGATAGTTAAAATCCCATGGTTGATATCTTCCCAGAATATTTTTATCATGTCAAAAATGTTGTGTCAAAAATCCATGAAATTGTGCAGATTCACACACAGCTTTCCAAATATTGTATTAGGTTTATATGGCAAGATTTTGGAAGCAGGCAAGCTGCAGGTACCCCCAGCACTGCCCCATGTCAGATGAGAGCACCTCCAGCTGCTCCACACGGACCTGCCAATGGACAGAGCTGAGCCATGAGAGATACTGGCTGCACCTGGCTGAATGGGTTGAAGAGAGAGTCAGTGCTGTGCAACAGCAGCTGGGAGAGAAGGTGAGAGATGGGGTAGAAGTGCCCCTGCAGTCCCCCATGTCAGTGCAGGAGGAGGGCAGGAGTTACTCCAGGAGCGGAGCAGCCGTTCCCTGCAGCCCAGGAGAGTCCCATAGAGGAGCAGCTTGTCCCCTGCAATCCACAGGCACCACATGGAGCACATTTCCATGTGCAGCCATGGAGGAGCCCATGGTGCAGCAATGGATGTGGCTGGAAGGAGGCACAGCCCTTGGAGAGCTCCCCAGGAGCAGCCCCAGGCTGGAGCTGCAGCCCATGAGGCCCTGTGCCTGAAGGGTGGGCCCTGCAATACAGAGCCATGTTGGAGCAGTGCTGGGAGAGCTGCGGCCTGTGGGAAGTCCATGTGGGATCAGTTTGGCAAAGACAGCATACTGTGGGACCACATACATGTGGACACACATGGAGCAGGGACAGAGAGCGACTACGGAGGAGCTGCAGCAACCATGAGGCCTCCCTTCAGCCTGCTCTGCTCTGGGCTGAGCATACACAGGGACCTCAGCTGCTCCTCACACACCTTGCCCTCCAGACCCTTCCCCATGTTTGTTGCCCTCCTTTGGACTCCCTAATAGCTTTATGCCCTTTTTATACTGTGGGCCCAAACCCACACCAGTGCTGGAGGTGAAGCCACACCAGAGGGAACAACCCACTGAGCAGAGGGAACAACCCCTCCCCTCATCTGGTGGCAGCACTAGACCTGAAATTACATTTAGTTCTTCAGGCAGAAGCAGTACAGCCCTCTTACAAATGCTGCCCTGGCTCTTGCTCTCACCTTGCATGTTGTAGTTTTATCTTTTTATTTTCCAAGGTTGCTGGGTATTCCATGGAGATTCATGAATGTGTGTATATACATATATATATATACACACACACATATATGCATAGTCCATAAGTATACCCAGGAATAATAAATATTCGATTCTACACCGTACTGTACAGATGTATAACTGGAAGATATGACACCCAACACAGTGTTTATGTGTCCTACTCTTGTTTTCCTGCTCACACAAGTTTACTTTCTCTCTCAAGTTCAAAGTATGCAACTCAGAAAGTCCAGAAAATAAGGGAGTTGTCTCAGATTATGTGACTACCTTATTTGTCTCTACAGCAATTCGTGCTAGTCAAGCCAAACAAAGATCTACTGTACCTTGACAGCAGGACCATCTGGAGTTCATTCTTGTAATTATTTTCAAATATACACACTCCTCCTCTGGCAAATAGGCATTTTAAGGCATCACGGGGCATGTTCATTAGCATACTAGGAAACAAAAGGTGAGTCATATATCATTCCGAAAATTATATTTTGGTCATCGTAAGCAATCAATCCTGATATAGAAAAAGTGTGAATGAGTGTGTGTTTGTGTGTGTGTGGTAAAGATATAATTACATGGCTGCCCACCTGCAAGCTGGGAATTCCAGATGACAGTCAGAGAAGATTGATTTTTCATCCTATAGCCTAGAAACTGTCTTTTTAATTGCAACTGTTTCACCAATTCTTTGCAGGGATTGCATCTGGTAAAGGGAATTAAAGACATTCAGACTGTGAAAGGAACTGCAGTACAAATGTATTAGAATCAAGACCTATTTGCATCTAGATACGCATTCTGATTGCATATTTTATAGGTGAGCAGAGAAAACAGTGTTGGGATTTTTATAGGGAAGCACTGTGAACTGATAGTGCTCAAGCAGAATTTGGAAATTGATGTACCAGATGTAATCATGTGCCTTTCTGGCTGACACTCAGGAAATCTATCCTTGCTGGGTCTAATTTATAAAAGTAACTAAGCAAGTTAGAAGTCCATGATCAAAAAGAGATTTAAAAAAAAAAAGATTTACAAGGAGCGGAGATAGCGAGTTAGATTTACAAAAGCCTAGAGATGATTTCCAGTGCCCTGACAATTTGGTCGTTTTCTTGATTTCTAGCAGGTGACTGTCTGCATATTTAGATGCTTTGGTATCATTGAAAATCTTGCCCTGCACGTAGAAAACATTACCAAGACTTCACTACATTGGAATAAAAGATTTACTTCCTCCTTGGGAGCTTTTGATAATTAGCCATGCCCTGACACTCTTATTTGTTAATTAAGGAATAACTACCCCTAGGGACAGGATGGATTAGATTAATTTTAATTGGTGATGAGTTAATCCCATATTGGATGGGAAATTGACATCCAGAACTCCAGAAGTACCTTGCTGTACTGTACTGTATATGCTATACTGTAGAAGTCCTTCATGGAAGATTTAGGGAACAAAATATTACTCTATGTTAGTCTAAGAAACAGTTTTAATCTGATTGTGCTTGTAGCTTTTCCTAAATGCTTATACTAATTTTGTCCCAAACTTTTCATTCACTCATGACAATGCACACTTGATTCTTCTGATTTTCTAATCTCCTTGTACCCAGAGGAGTATTCTTTCATCCTACCAGTGATTTGCAAATGATGTGAAAAAAAAAAAAAAGCTAAACAGAGATTCTCACAATAAACTGATATTTTGTCTTCTGTCAGGAGGGCAGGGGTCTCTTATTCTATGGGCCCACACCAACCAGGACTTTATAAATCTTATTAGCATCTTTCTTTACCCTTCCATTTTAACAGCAGTGTGTAGTGGTAGCTTAATGCAATTGAAACCCTTTTTGCTTTCAGCTGGAACTGCCATATGGAAACTTGTTAAAAGGTGTAATAACTTTCCATAAAAACTCTCTTGACTAGCAGTATTTATCTATTCACACACTTGTACAATAATCTGCTGCAAGGATTTTGCTAGCTGTCCCAAAGCTTGCTGAGATGGACATATGTCAGCTTGGACTGCCAGTGAGAAGTAATGTGTAAAAGAAAGCTTACAAGGTCATTTACAAGGTAATTATATTTATTCTCCTTTCCAAAACATAATAGCTAAATAATTTCATGCAGTTAGTATTAACTTGATAAAGAATAACCTGCACTGTTGCTTTGCATGACATTTTTCAATTAAATCTCCCTTATGTTATACACACGCATAAAAACATAAAAGCCCAGCACAACATTTTGCATTGAGATTCCCACTAGTCAAAATGCATTAGAGTTGCCACTGGAGAAATGTGAAAACCAGATTCTTCCTTCAGATGATCAAGATTCAAAAATAAAATGACTTCAAACACTGGAGATATAAGTGCAAGGATTGAGCTTGTAAGCTTTGTTATAGATGCTTAGATAAATATAAAACTCTGAAATCTTTCTTTTCACTATTCTGAGTAGCTATGTGAATTCAGACTTTAAAGCTGGTTATTGAAATGAGATACGTGTATAGGAGCTGGGTAGAAATGTCACACTGAAAAGAAGATGAACAGCTAAAATGGAAGCTTCCTCAGATCCTAAGTATTTCATTTCTACTCATGAGGATAGCTTTAGTGCTTATCATTTAAAATTATTCTGTTTCTCAGGTTATGGTAATTTTGAAAGTGCAGTTCATGCGCTTTCTGCCCATATTTTAAAAGAAAATGCCTTTGTGAAAGAGAAGGATCAAACTAAAACAAGCTCTACAGCAAAGTCTGGGCAGAGAAAAGGGGGTGGGGTGAAATCACATGAGAGGAGAAAGACAAAGCACCAAAGTTAAATTTACTAGAGGTTTGCCATACTTTCAGAGCAGAAATAAAATATAAGACAGCATGTTTCTAAACACAGGAATATCTTATATTTTACCAAGCAGGCACAAAAGGCTGTGGATTCAGTGAAATATGCTTGAAACAGTGGTTTTGAGGGATTTGAGGGACACTCAGCCTTTGCGCTCTGGAAAAAAGCAGCCATCCCTGTAGGGTCCTGACCACGCATGCAGCAAGTATTTGCTAGCAAAACCCCCAAATTCATGGAGTCGGCAGCACTTGTCTGTGTAGATTGGATCTCTAATTCCATGGTCACTCCAGTCCTCATAGTGTAGTACCATGTGTTCAAAACACTTCACCATCCAGGTGCAGCTCTCAAATGGCTCACTAGGCACAAAGCTGGCTCAGCAGGCACAGCCAAGCTGGTAAAGTCAGGACTCTCCTCTCTGAGTGCTTGATTTGTAGCTTGTTTATAGCAACACCAGCTGGGGTTGGCCCTGTGGTGGAAAGGACAAAGAACTGTTTAGTAAGGCTTGTCAGTGAGGAGTTTCCATGTTACCCATCAGTTTATCCAAGCTCTTTCTAAACCTACTCATGGTAGCAGCATCCTCAACAATCTCCTGTGGCAACAAACTCCAGAAGTTCATTTTGTCCTATTAAGCAGAAGAGTTCTTTCATCTATTTAAAAAACAATTTCATAATGCATATCTAGTAGCTGCAGTTCTGTGGGACTTGGTGGCTACCTCATATACAAAAGGTAAATTTTTGAGTGGCTGAAGTTGGCAGGACCTCTGAGTCCATTTGGCCAAGCCCTGCTCCAGCAGGGACACCCAGAGCAAGGTGACCAGGTTTATGTCCAGGTGACTTTGGAAGATCCCCAAGGAGGAGACCCCACAGTCTCTAGGCAGCCTGTGCCAGTGCTCCATCTCCTCCACAGAACAGCAGTGCTCCTGGTGTTCAGAGGGTACCTCCTGTGTGCCAGTTTGTGCCCTCTGCCTCCTGTCCTGGCACTGGGCACCACTGAGCAGAGCCTGACTCTATTGTCTTTGCCCTTTCCCTTCAGGTATTTATGGACGTGGATGAGATGCCCCTGAGCCTCCCCTTCTCCAGGCTGCACGGTCCTGCATATCTCACTGTTCATCCCACTTGTAGAGTTCAAGACTCATGGTCATATTTGACAGAAATGGCGAAGACTGCCATCAATAACACTTATCCCACTGTTTTGCAATTCTTCCTCTCCTTGATTTTGTTTTCCTCATTATACTAATTCGCTTTCAGAAAAGAAGAGGGATAATCCAAAATTATCTCACTGGAAACTTCTACAGCTTTGTTACAATGAATATTGTTTGTGCAACTGTTTAGCAGTGAAACACTGCAGCATCAGGTGACCAACATTCTCTTTTGCATCTTCCACCTGTCCTCATGCCCTTACTTCAGTCGTGTTGTTAAAAAATATGAGCAAATATTCATGGCTTTATACACTTTGTGGGCATATACAAAAAGTTTCAGTGAATTAAAAAAAAGAAAAAAGAAAAAGAAAATGAGCCTTGAATACTTGAATATGGTGTATAAACCACTGCAGAATGACACAGTTTGAGGGTTGAATTCATAATGCAATATTTTAAGACTCTAACAGCAAGTGGAATCAGAAACAACTTTCCAGAAGGCCATTTGCAGCTTGTTTTAACTAAAATATGGAGAACAAAGTAAATCTATCCAACCTTGCCTTTCTGTTCCTCTGGTGAAAAGATTTACTGAGTCTCAAGGCAGTTAATTTGTCATCTGAAGTCCCTGTCTGCTTTAATTCATATGGGCTGGATAGTGATCAGCAGAGCCTCAGTTTTGGAACACCGTGTTTACATGGAAAGTACTGTTTACCATGCCGAAGACTGTGATGCCATCTGAGACAGAGGTCCCAGTATTGTTGGGAAAACGCTTTCCAGATGGCAACACCTCCTGGTATCCAGCTCTGCAGAGAGGGACGTGGGTGTCCTGGTGGACGACAGGTTGGCCATGAGCCAGCAGCGTGCCCTTGTGGCCAAAAAGGCCAATGGCATTCTGGGGTGCATTAAGAAGAGCGTGTCCAGCAGGTCGAGGGAGGTGATCCTCCCCCTCTACTCTGCCCTGGTAAGGCCTCATCTGGAGTACTGTGTCCAGTTCTGGGCTCTCCAGTGCAAAAAAGACAGGGATCTCTTGGAAAGAGTCCAGCGGAGGGCCACAAAGATGGTGAAGGGCCTGGAGCATCTCCCCTGTGAAGAAAGGCGAGTGAACTGGGTCTGTTTAGCCTTGAGAAAAGAAGACTGAGAGGGGACCTGATCCAGGTTTATAAATATCTGAGGTGTGGGGGGCATAGTGGCGAGGCCAGACTGTTTTCAGCAGTGTGTGGAGACAGAACAGGGGAAACAGCCAGAAACTGCAGCATAGGAAGTTCCGCACAAATGTGCATAAGAACTTCATTATGGTGAGGGTGACGGAGCACTGGAACAGGCTGCCCAGGGGGTTGTGGAGTTCTCCCTGGAGATATTCAAGTCTTGCCTGGATGCCTACCTGTGCGACCTGGTGTAGGGAACCTGCTTTGGCAGGGGGGTTGGTCTCGATGATCTCTGGAGGTCCCTTCCAACCCCTATGATTCTTTGATTTGACTGTGAAATATCCAGATATTTTACTGACATAGTAAAATATTGGGTGCAGTTTGTAGATCTGGAACGTGACTTCATCTGAGTCGTGCTTCTCTGGTTTTGAAGCAAATGAGCACTGGTGAGAGCAAAGGTGTATTCTCTGGAGCAGAAGGCCACAGCCCCAACCCATGCTGTTCCCCATCCCAGTGTGGTCCTGCAGAGGCAGTGTAAGTGACTTTGGCCCATTGCATAGGTGGGGAGCAGTGCAGAGGTAAATCTTTGCTCTGTTGAAATTGGTGGCAGGCTGGGTTTGGGGGGAAATTTTTAATTGACGTCATTGCATCACCTGGTGTGGGGGTTGGTCTCGATGATCTCTAGAGGTCCCTTCCAACCCCTACAATTCTGTGATTCTGTGATTCTGTGTGTAATCCACAAATGCTTCTGGTTTCAAAGGCAGGTTTAGCCCTGCTGTAAATGGAGGCAAGTCATACAGGCAAAATGGAAATCAGTTAAGTTGGCTTCAACTGCACTTATTCTGAATTCTGCTTTTGAATTTTCCCAGTTCCAAGAAATGTAACTGGAGTGTTTGTGAATTTTATCCTCAGTGAGGCAGATACTAATATGTAGAATGAACTAATCCACAGAGAAATTATACCATTACTTCTGTAAAACACTATATGCAAGTATATGTATGAAAATGTGAGTATGTACCTCTGCCAACTGGATACTTAAATTTAGCAGCTTGTCTGCCAGAAAAAAATCAATTCGTATGCAGTGACCACCTCATATCTCGTAAATTCATGAAAGTTCTGGGACTGAGAGTTCATATTGATTTTTTTTTAATAATATCTAAAGTTTTATTCCTAGGAATTGATTTCAGCAGTCATTTAGCATTATATATCAGTAAAGTTGAGTAAAGTCTACACAAGCAGTTCTTCTTTAACACAAATTAACTCTAATATTTCTCCTTGATTAAGTATGACATATGTAGTTTTACAGTTTGACATTATGCAAGAGCTAAATCTATTAGAAGTTTTACGAATTACAAGAAATGAGAAAATGCCATTAATTCTTGGACTCTGGAATGATTAATACATGAAATTTTGCACAGAATCAAATCATGATGAAAAGTTGCATTTTGTATAACTCTGGACTTGGTGGTGTGGTTGATAAATGTGCACTGCAACATGCTGCAGTGAAGTATATCTGAGTATGCAATGCTCGTATAGCAATGAGTATATCTGCCCTACATCAGAGATATCTCCTGACTTTCTACTCCCAAACTAAAGATATGTATTACAAATATAAACTGAATGTGCTGAATAAACTGAATAAACCAGAAGAGAAACTTAAGCAGACGTGAGAGATACCCTTTCTGATGAAAAGTACTTCATCCCATTCCTGATATTTACTCACATGATCCCTCTGAAGTTCCAAAGGGATTCAGTATTTGAATCTGAAGCCTAATGATTGCTGCTCTGATCCAAAACCAAAACTGATCTTCTGAGGAAACCAGAGGAGATCTATTAATGTGTGCTTGTGAGTTTCTGAAAATCAGGTGACATTTGAGTGTTTCAAAGTGCACAAATCAAAAGTGAGCAATGCTGGGTTAAGTCCATAGGAGGCTATCGGCATCTAATGAGATCCTAAGCGTATTTATCTATGTAAAAACAAAACAAAACAAAACAAAATAAAAAATCCCAAACCATAACCAACCAACCAACTAACCACGCAGCAACAACAAAGACCACTTAGTTGGTATGCCATTCTGGGGGCACAAAGGATGGGAATTAATCTTGTCATGCCTAAATATCAGCAAAGTAGAAATTTGTACTTGAGCTAATCAAGCTAATCCCCTTTTGTAGCCTTTGAAGGAACAATTCTATATGGAAAAATCTAAGCATAAGATGCTTGAAATAATGCTTTTTCTCTGCATTGAATATAAATTGTGTGTGAGGTAGCTACTTCAGACAGACATCTGAAGTCTAGTGCGATAGATCCTTCTTGTAAGAACTGCCAACACCTTTTTTATCATCACTGAATTTCACTGAATTCCTGAACGTCCATTACTGAACAGCTAGAAGCATTTCAGTGTTGTTTGTACTAGACATTGAACACTTCTAATTCTGGTCTGAGTTCATAAATTGAGTAGCAGTGAATGGGGGAAGGTATGCAGTTTAACAAAGGCACATCCATGTTTAGATATCTACATGTGCATCATTACACTCAACAGACATCTAGTCAATAACAGAACCCAGAGAAGGATTCAGACAGTCAGCCCTTGAAAAGGAGTGATGGTTACACACAGGTATTGAGCAATTTCTTAAGCACAGGGGAGTACCCAAATGACTTCCTGCCACCACTCCATCCCAGTGTTCTCTATCTTATCTGCCAGCTCTATGAAGGGTCTTCAGTGCCCTGCACTGAGTGCACCAAATGGCACTAGACACTACTGTTTAAGTAAATTAATCTCATTCTCAGATCTGTTACCACTGTCAGAATGATGTTACCCTTGCTCTTTTGATGTTTTATGTTTAGACATTATCACAAAAGGAGGCCATCATCCACTGCTTAGGTTTCATTTATCCATTCTACCTCCTGGCTTCGTGCTGCCGTTGTGAACACAAAATTATTTCCAAGGTAGATTTAAACATAAACAGTTTCATGAAGGGTGGACCAAATCTTTGGTAAGTGGTTGATCAGCTTTGAGGAAGCACAGCAGAAAGCTGCTGCTGTTCCAATTAGGACTGATACTAGTATTTAACAGAGGTCTTGTTAACCATGTCAAGAGTTTCCTAAGTGTAGTGATGCACTGTCATTTCAGAGATCTTTATATAAATGCTGAAGTGACTTTTTTTTTTTTTTTTAAATGTGTCTAGATCAACAAGACATAAAGGTCTCAATGCAGGAATTATTAGGTGGCGGCCTGCGTGTCATGCAGTAGGTCATATCTGATAAACATAATGGTTCCATTTGACCATGACAATCTCCAAAATCTATGAACATTTCACAAGTAAGAATCTAGTTAAAATATACAGATGACTGTGAGCAAAATTTACTTTCTGACCTTCAGCTCAGCGTGAGCCATGCATCAGACTTATGGCAAAATTCATCATAGTACAAGATTAAAGATTTGGGTGGACCAGGGCACCATGTCTTGATTAAACCAGAAGAAAAATCATAAATTGCCTGCTTCCCTCTAGAACAGAAACTGTTGTTTTTTTTTCTTTTTTCTTTTTTTGGCCCCAGTCTGCAAATAAATATACTGCAGCAAACATAAAAAATATATCACTCTTTTTTAGTTCCTGTTTCATTACAGGTAAGAAACTGGGAGCATTGGAATCCAATACCATCTGCCCAGAGGCAGCACTTCATTGAGCTACTGAGTTAAATGTCACCTCACATCAGTTCATATATCTACCTCAGCTGAAGAAGGTAGAAACTGTTCACTGTTTCTCATTGAGAAACTATTCATACATTTCCCCCCTTGTTCAAGTTTTGTCTTCCCCAAGAAAGTTATAAGTGGTGTAAAATGCATGGCATTCACAAGAGTCAGTCTTTGAAATGACACTGACATACCAAACTGGTTTCCACATAGCCTAATATTCCTCCTCGTGATTATTCCCATTAATCTTCATACAGCCCCTCATTGCCTGCTGATGAATTAGGATCTTATGGTGCCATGGTACAAATAAATTCAGGACATAAAGATATCTCCAAAGCACTCGGAACCTGCAAGAGAGGTCAATGGGGGATGCAAAGACTGTGGTGGGAAACGGGAAGAAAAATAGAGCCTGACTGTGACCAGATGATTGGAAGCATATCAGCAGGCAGTATGAAGTTGTTTTAGGCCTAATGTGAAAGAGGAGATTGTGAAGACAGCATAGAGTGTTGGTGGAAGTACAATATGTCATTACATCTTGACTGTTCTTCAAACGCAAAGGACAGCACGGACAAAATGTATGAAAACAAATACTTGAATGATATCCAGGTGAGGAAAGGATGCTGGTAGCAGGGGACAGTCTGGTTCAAACTGACAAGGGATGTAGATCTGACTTTCAGCATGGGGGTGAAAGTGGTCCATGAAAGCTGCCAGACAAGAAGGTAAGTAGGATAGATTTGCTGCAATACTAAAAAGGAGTCTGTTGAGGATGTAAAAAGGAGAATTACATGATCAGTGGTAGAAAAGGGAATTTTTTTTTACAATTCCATTCTGACTGTGTGCTGGCAGGACAAGCCACTATTCAGCAGAGCACGAGAGAAGGAAGCATGACAGCAACAAAAAAGATGGAGACTCTTAGTTACTCAGAATCTTCATATGACTGAAAAATGTTTTAGTCCAAACATTGATCATCTTCAATTGGTCTTCCTAATTCCTGACACTTCTGTTTCTTCTATTTATAGTTATGCTAGAAGTACCAAACAGGCACACACAAAAATATCTTGAGCCCTCTGTGTCAACAGTTACAGGCAGAACCCTCCCCAGTTACCCTATCCCACAGTTTTACAAGTGGAAAGAGTTCTGCCTGAGAGAACTTTGTCCCAGAGTCCCCCCCTGTGAAAAATCCTGCCCCTTCCCAGAGACATGAATCACAGCAAACAGTATATTTATGAGGAAAAATTTACAGGGTTAAGAGGATTCCTAAAGACAGAGATTGCCTCTGCCTTCCAATTCTGGCCTGGAGCTGTTGATGATCTGACTCACTGTTCCAACCTTATGAAATTTCACACACTTCTCTTGGGATTAAATCTTTTGTATTCAGCATAGCTTCCTACTGTCTCCTCCCTTCATGGCTTTTCACATTATTCTAGATTCATATTACCAATTTTTACTTTCTCAAGTTTATTTTGTTATAGCATAATGTCTTCTTTCTTCCGGGCTGCTTTCCAAACACCGCTTGTTGAAATTGGCTCCTAAATTTTAATTAAAGAAACCTTTTTTGGGGCCCATAAATTAAAATGTTCTGAGTTCTTTTTTCTGTCCACTTCAAGACATGGAGCCAAACATGAAATACTGAAATCTGCCCAGACATATCCTTCTTTCTTTCTTCTGCATTCAAGTTCCTCCCACCAAGAGACAGAACCATTGCCAGCAAAGTCCTTGCCACAGTCCTGTGACATTCCTTTGGAAATCTCTCTAGAATACTGACCTCATGGCAGAGTAGTCACATCAATGAGAGCACACTGGCACATTAACTAAGTAAAGACCTGAGCTTTGGTGCCCTACTCTTGAACCGCTGCATGGAATGACAGCAGTAGGTGTGCACAGAGACCGTAATGCACAGCTGCTGGTTGAGTTGAAGTTCCATTAAACAGAAAATTAGACATTAGGATAAATCAGATTCCAAGTAAAAAAAAATATATATATGTAAGCACTGTGATTTGAAAGAAAAGGAGACAAACAGTGACAGAAAAACATCTGCCTTTGTCTTTCCATTCCTCTTTTTGGGCATCTTTAGCTGTGTGAAAGAAACTCTGCAAGGAGGATATAAACAGCTTAAAAGAGCAAAGAACACCCAAACACAGGGTAGTTGGGATTTAAAGAGATACCCATCTGAACTCGCCATCTCCAGATGGCACCCAGTGCATTTATTTGTTGGCTGTACTGACACCATCTCTGGAGCAGAAGAGTCAGACTCTGTGGCACTAAGAGACATGGTTTGTGGGTATGGTGGTGACAGGTTGGTGTTTGGACTAGATGATCTTAGCAGTCTTTTCTAACCTTAATAATTTTATGATTCTATGAAAGCTTTACTTTCTCAATTTTCAAATAAAGATGCTGTATTCACAGAAATAAACTCCAACACAACAAAGTAAACATGATAGTAATATACAGGTGAGTCAAAGTCTGGGACATCTTCCTGAAAAAGCAATACTTGCTATTTATTTTAGCAAATAACTATTTACACCCTGACATAAAGAAGATAATGGGATCTATTAGCAGACAAAGGTTCAAGCATTCTCACTCCAAGATTTTATCATACCCAAGACATTATCCTTTCTGTTTCCTATGCTTAATTTTCTTTTAAAGTTCTGTTATTTCCTTTTGAAGATCATGTTCCCTGCTGATCTCAGTGACACAAAACCAAGAGGCAATCTGGCACATTTTATAGAGTATGAACATGGTTTGGTATTAATTGACTACTGAGCAAATTTTAATGACCCTGAACCTTCTCTTCTCCAGGCTGAACAGTCATAGCTTTCTCAGACTCTATTCACTCATCACTCACTTTTTTTTTGTGCCCCTTCATAAAATCTTTCCACTGTGTCTATTTCTCTCTTGTACTGGTGAGCCCAGCACTAGATGCAACACTCCAGATGTCTCACCAGAGCTGAGGAGGAATGGTCACTTTTCTTGACCTGCAGACAATGTTCTTCTTGGTGCAGTCCAACTGTTTGAACTATTTCAACTATCATACATCCTATCCTGTTTTTTTTCCATCTGCAAATTTGCTGAGGATGTCCTCTGTGCAATTGTCCAGGTCGTTAATGGAGGTATTAAACAGTATTGGCCCCAGTACTGACCCTGAAATACCCAACTAGCTACTGGACTCCAGATGGACTTTATACTGCTCATCACAACTCTCTGAACCCAGTAGCTCAGCCAGTTTTCGGTGCCCTTCACTGCCCATTTATCTAGCTCATGCTTCATCAGTTTGTCAGTGAGGATGATATGGGAGAGAGCATCAAAAGTCTTTCTAAAGTCAAACACATCCACTTTTTTCTCATTCACTGAGACAATTTCAGTAGAAGTCTGTCACATTAGTCAAGCGTGATTTGTGTTTTGTAAATCCATAACTGTACCCAAACCCCTTCTTGTCCTCAACGTATACGTACATATAAAACACAGCAATTCATATGAATCCATTTTTATACGAGACTCAAATAACCCAGATGTTCCTAGGCCTTAGACATTATTGTAGACAAATCTTTAATAAAATTTACTTAACTTAAAGTATCAGTCAAAAAAAAAATAAAAAAGGCAACAAGATGTTAACATTCAGAGAAATTTTGGGCAAGTAAATGAGTCAAGGTTACATCATTAGGGGAGTATAAAATATGCCAGCATCCCAAATAGTGCATTCTAGCAATCCCATCTAAAGGAGAGAGACACTGAAAGTGAAACATGGTCTGGATTCAAAGATTAGTACCAGTCAAAGATCCAGGCACAGGAGATCTAACTCTCTTGAACAGGTTTTATTTTTACATGACTGACATCAACTTTGCACAAGCAGCACCCTAGATCAAACAGGCTTCTAGTTAAGTACAGTACTGATGATGTTATTGGTCTTTTCTTACAGTGTGCTTGCATTGGTTTTGACACAATTAATTAATAGCAGTCTTCTAATACAAATGTGTGTACTGATCGATACTTACATGTCTCTTTAAAAATAGAAACCATTTTACATGCACAAAATAGACACAGTTTTTAATATCCCAAAGTCCAGTTAGCTTATATTGTAGCTCTTATTGTTCCAATTACTCAGCCAATTGAAAGGTTCCTTCACTCTAGATTTCACAGGCTTAGTAGCTAGGGACTTGCGTCCCTGGACTGAAATGGAGTCAGTGGTAATTCTCTTCAGTAAGCAATCCTGCTCTGCTTTGCTTTTGCCTTCCAGAACACCATGATAATCATTTTATAGTAATAATTCCAATTAAGCCAATTAGGCAAAATTAGACAAGTACCTTAAATGGCAGGAGGAAATTATTTACCTTATTCTACTGCCTGAGGATTCCTGAATGCACTAGAAAGTAAATATGTTTAAATGCAGATGACAAGTGTTTGCAACAAGTGAAGACAGAAGAATGACGATTGCATAAATGTGTATCTTAATAATTTTATTTTCATTCAATCATTTAAAGGGAAGGGAGCTCTACAAGTGAATTATCATTATTTTTCAAACTTAGACCTTATCCTCATCAAAGGCCAAAAGAAAAATGTGCAACCTTTAACAAGCCATCCCACTTCCCTACAAATTTGCAACAGTGAAGCAGAGCTCTGCTCAGTAATGACACTCTGGAGCTATATAAGCCAGTTTGCACCTGGTAAAAAGGCGCCACTAACAAGATAGCTTTTGCATCAAGATGGTTAGCCTGGTTGATTTGCTTAGTGTTTGTTCTAAGTTAAAGATACGTGAAGCCAAGACATGTGTTGGCAGCTTCCTGGGGTCAAGGACCTGGGGCTGGGCAGGGCTGTGGTGAGGCATCCTACAGCATCAACATCCTACAGTGTTGCTGGGGCAGCAACTGATTCCCCTTGACTGGAATCTTGGCCCACTGCAGCACTGGGGAGGCCCCAGGAAAGCCCTACAGGCCATAAGACCCAGAAACACAATTAGGATCTTGACATGGTAAAGTTGTGTCAGTAGTAATTAAATTGCCTACGCCCTCTGGAAAGCTTTTTTGAAGACAAAAATCTGGAGAAAAAGAACTAGTACTCTCATGTGCCTCTAGGGAATATGGCATAAAAAAAATACATTACCAAACTAGCACCTGTCATGAAATATAACAAAAAAACAAAACTGTTCTTGATGTCAGTAAACATTTTAGGGTTAGATTCAAGATGTCTAAAACACTATAATTTAAAAATATAAAAATAGCTCATGTAGTTACGAGATGAATGTCCTTTCTGCTTCCATCCTATCACTTCATGAATTATCACTGGTAGTCGTGAGTCCTCCTTTCTAGCGATTCATGTGACAGAACTGTGTTTCAAATGGAAGGACCAAGGGATTCCTTCCTCTCCTTTTTTCCACTTGCATTTGCATCTCACTTGATAAATTATGTCAGGGGGAAATGCTCTGACAGACCCTGTTTTCTCCAAGTGGAAGCAGGTCATGCTGGTAACAATTGGATTTGAAAGGAATGTTATTACAGAGCATGGAGAAAACTGACAGCTTTACAAGAAAGAAAATGTATCTTCATATATATAAATATTGATATTTGTGTGCCAAAGAATATTATCAAAACAAGTAAATAAAATTTGTTATTGCAGTATATAAAAAGTGAAGGTTTGAATCACAGTTATTAGAGTTGATACACAATCCTTTAAGTCATTTTTGTTTCAAGAAGATACAAATGTGAGCTCTAGTTACAGAATGCAAGAGAAGAAAATAATAAAAGTGGCCCACAGTCTTTGAAACATGTGATAATATATAGTGAAGGTGTATTTAGCTGTATTTCATCTTGTCTATAACACAGCAATAAGGATCTAGATCTCCTCAGGCCTAGCTTTACAAGACTCCAGGAGCACTGGAAAACTTATGGTGTTCTAAACAATGGTATGCATATATGTATGGAGGACATTGTTGTTTATAATGGGATACAGGCAGGGCTCCTTGGCCCACATCCTCTTAGATATTTTATATGCTGGAAGTCTATTTGCAATCCACTGGCATTTTCAAAACCAATTATCATCTATCCCCATAGACAACAAAGGTTTGGAAGAAGCTCAAGAGAGGCCACCAAGATGATGGCAGCTGGAGCACTTGTCCTCTGAAGAGAGACTGGTGGAGATGGGCTTGTTCAGCCTGGATGGATTCAGGTGAACCTGACAGAAGCTCCAGTACCTATTAGGAAGTCTTTGAGGGGACAGATTCAGACCTCTTAGATGGAGCTTGACAAAAGAATACAAGACTTTGGGAATAAATTGAAACGAGAGATGTCTAGGCTGAGATTCTACCTGAGCATCTATTTATACAGGATGTTCAGTAGAATAGCATCTTGGAAACAGAGACTCTTGAGTTTGCATCTGAAAGAAAGAAAGACTTGTTTAGGTTTTATAACTACATTTTGACTAGTTGCAGGCTGTCCAGGTGTCCCCACTTAATATATTCCCTGGACTAAATAAGGCCATCTACCATAAGTCTACACTTTAATTCATACACTTTTGGACTCTCCACAATCTTGGTAGCACCTTTCTGGACCATATCCCATTTCTCCACATCCTTTTTGAAGTAGGAGCCCAGAACTGGCCACAGTATTCCAGGTATAGCTTACCAGAGGAGTAATAAACTGTGACAACCTACTGACTGCTATCCTCTTAATGTAACTCAATTTTGTTTATTAACACTTTGGCTCATACTCACCTGCCTCACATAATCTCCAGTCCATCTCAGAAAGATACTAACTCAGGCAGTGCTCAGCCTGCACTGATGCATGGGGTTATTTTGTCCACCTATAACCACAACCTAAGTGCATTGCATCCACAAATTTTCTCAGAGTGAAACTTTATCATCTTCCAGCTCATAGCTACATTATTAAGTGATGTTATGTTCTCATTCATGCCTCTGATAAAGATACTGACAACAGAAGTTTCAGTCACAATCCCTTGTGTAACACACTTGTTTCTGGCTCAAACTGGACATTTACCATTTGTTTACTTTTCACAGAAGTCTGACCAAGGTCACATTCAGTGCTAGGATATGCCCATAGCAAGAGTGAGAGCTGAAATGGGGGTACAGAGAATCTAACCTTCACAATGGTCCTCTGTGATTTATCAGATTAAAGCAACCCCTTTTCTGTGTCTAGGAAAGTGCCTGGAGTGCTCAAGTCTTTTCTCTTTCTCACAGTAATTGAAAATCAACAAAAAGGCCAAAACAAATGGGAATGCTAGGCTGTAAGGGATCAGAGCCAGGTGCTTCAAGTGCCCCAGAAGCAGTGTGTGTTCTGTGTAGTTTCACTTAACATCTTGGAATATCTGGCAGTATAGTAGGATAAACTTTAATCAAATGCGTAAAGGAGTCTTAACTGGGAGGTGACACAGCCATAATCTTAAACATCTGAAAGCTATGTAAGAGGTATTTTGGTGGGATTTAAGGAGGTTAGTAATACAAACAGGAATTAAGATGGGATTCAGTCTGGAAAAATACACACTAAATATGGCAAACCTGCGATAAATAAAATCATAGCAGTTTCTGGGAGTTCAGTATCTAATAAGAGGAAACAGATGGCCTAAGAATATTTGAGTGACTTCAGGATGGATTAGCTGACCATCTGAAAAGTCTCTCCTACTATGTATCTCTGTGATCCTTGCTTTCTCCTCCAATTTCTTACTCCTGATTACTTTTCTTTCCAGCTGCTTTCTATCAGAAAAAGAGGGGAAAAGGGGAAAAGAAAAATAGCAGAAAAAGAGGACTTTAGCCAGCAAACATAGCACTTTTTGCAAAACTGTTGAGAGCAGAGCCTTGGGTGGGAGAGGAAGCTAAAAGTAGTGGCTAAGCAATTCAGCAGCTGATGTTAGCAAGAAGTACAAGAATAGTGTGCAGACCCTGCATTTCTCCAATAGCTAAATTGTCAAGAAATACCATGAAAGAAGAAAGCTGCCTTGTATCACCTCTATATTCTTCTCTGCCTTTTTGTGTACGTTTGCCTCCTTTTGTCTTGAAGGAAGCAGGATATTATGGCAAAACCAGCCCATTTCATTTAGCCTTTGGAATCTTCTCCAAAAAGGTTAATAATTACAAGCCCTTCTGCTGTCAAAAAAGACTGTCAAAAAAGGACATTTTTTCTTATGAAAACTTCCTTGAGTTGAAAGTAAAAAAGGGAATACTGTTTGAATAAAAGAGCTACATAAAGCATCGATTGAATCAATCTCCTTTTCTTCTTTTCTGTATCTGTAATGAAAGATTTATAGTACTTTTTTGGTGATAGAGGACTGAGCTTCATGTACTCAAACCTCAAGCTTTTTTTCACTATTTAATGCAGTATAATGATAATAGGGCTGTATTTAAAACTCCTATTCTAATAAACACAAAGCTGACCTGATCAGTACAGGTAGCTTCTTAGACATGAAGTGACAGCTGTTACCAGACAAGAAAAGGGAGAAGGAATTTTCAACCCTTTTGATAAAGAAGCATCCAGGAACTCTAAGTGAGATACAGCCATGGAAAAAGATCCCATTTCACCACTGGGAGGAAAAATTGTGAGAAGGTGTTATGAAATAGCAAGTAGCTGTCTGTGCCATCCGGCCTAAAATGGGCAGATACTGGGATGCTCAATCTATCTGTCTGTCTGTCTGTATGCTTCCTAGCTAGCTGTCTCTGGCTAGCAAGGGTATGCTGTCATGGGATTTGCACATCTCCTCATTCAGGAGGTTGCCAGCAGGGATAGGGAGGTGATTGTCCCCTTCTAATATGCCTTTGTGAGTCTCCATCTGGACTAATGTTTCCAAGTCTGGGGACCTCAGCACAAGAAGGATGTGGAACTGTTGGAGTGGGTCCAGAGAAGTGCCACAAAAGATGATCAAAGGGTTAGAGCACCTCTTCTATGAAGAAAAGTTGAGGGAGTTGGGCTTGTTCATCTTGGAGAAGAGAAGGCTCCAGGATGATCTTGTTGTGGCTTCCAGTACTTGAAGCAGGAAGGAGGGACTGACCAACCCTTTTCATGGTCTAATAGTGATAGGACAAAGGGAAATGGCTTTAAACTGAAAGAGAAGAGATTTAAATTAGGTGTTAGGAAGAAATTCTTCACTCAGAGAGTGGTGAGGCACTGGCATAGCTGCCCAGAAAAGCTGTGGATGCCCCAGCCCTAGAGGTGTTCTAGGCCATGTTGGATTAGGTCCTGGGCAGCCTGATCTAATAGATTGCAATCCTGCCAATGACAGGGGGTTGGACCTAGATGATCTTTAAGGTCCCTTCCAACCTAAGCCATTCTACAACTCTATGATCCCTTGGCTGCTTCTTGGACCTTCTTTTGACTGTTTGTACCTCCGTTTTTGGACACAGTGTCCTTCCTGTGAAACAACTGCATTGAAATTTTTTGCTACATTCTGCCACATTCATACCTAAATTTGTCATTTCTGACACTGGGTAACCTTGGATTTGCATGGCGTTACTGTTGTGGTCACCTACCAATCTTAAATGTCTAGAGGCCATAAGGTGTCACCTAAATTCCAGAAACTGGAGGTGATACACCTCTGTGGATGTGGACCACTGTATGCACCAGTGGCACCAGTGGCATTTACCTGCCCTTGGCGATGGCCTCTTTGATGTCTTTTCCTCAGCTGAGGGGGTTAGTGGTTTTAGTCCTGCATGGAATGAGATTTGCCTACGCAGATTTTCTAACTTCTGCTAATGAGCCAAAGTATGACAGAAGCCAGTAATTGGAAAATAAATCCCATCCAAAACTGAATTTCAGAACAAATATGGAAGTCTCAAAAATTGAGGGATTAGGGACGACTTCAGGGAAGAGAAGGGTTATATGCAAGGAATTTTCTTTGAAAGCATACATAGTGAAAGACTTCCCCCTCAGTACACCTTGCCTGAAAAGGCTGGGTATTTTTAACCTGACCTTCACAAATAGGCAAATAGGCTCAGGGGGTGTTCAGGGAAAAATTCTTTTGCTTTCTTTTTCCTCTCTTTAAGTCTTGGATTAAATAGCTTGCAGTTTGGTAGGCATCATAACTAATAATTCTTCACAGTGCTAAGAGGATAACTTCTGTCTAAAGATTTTAAGAGGTCTTAGAAATATTAATAAATTGAAACTTTTGAAGCTGGGACTATACCCAGAACATGAGAGATTTATGGAATGCAATGTGGTTGCCTCTGCATTTTATGCTGGAAAGAACCCAAGAACAGAGGTTGCATCAGAAAAAATGGTGTATCTGCAAAGAGAGACAGAACCAGGACCTGGCTTTGCCATCAGCCTTTCTTGTAGTATCAGCCTTTCTCCTGTACATTTATGCCATACATATAGTTTCACCCCATGATCAAATGCAACACTTCTGCTCAGTCGCCTTGAAATGGGTTTTGGATGCACAACTACAGTCCTCTTCTTCCTCTCTTCATAGACTATATCAGCCTGGCACTTACAAGTCAAATAGCTGGCAGACAATTCCCTTGGCTCAAAGCACATCTGAGTAGGTAACATGACTTTTGGAAAGGGAACCACCAGGAGCAGGATTTTTAAATAGTGACCAGGAGCCATGTCCCTTTCTCTGGAATTCACAAGGGCAGCCTCATTCAGGAATCATGCATGGGACTGTGCATCAACAGCACAGCTTATCTCCCAAGAATGGGAAGTCTATGATTACCTAGTATCTGACACAGATAGATTCAGCAGTGTGTCTGCTCTTGAAAAAGGCTGTGTAGACCACCGACTTGGAAAACCTACGTGTCACTGACAGTGGCTCGGTTCTACTAGCGGAGGGTTCCACTTCAGCCCAGATCTACAAACACTTTTCATGTGCCGTTGGTTTTTGACATGAGAGGTATCAATGGCCCCAGTGCAAATCCTGACTGTTGGGTCACTAAAGCTTGGAGTAGACAATATGGTTGAGACTGGGTCTGGACAAATGCAATCTAAGCTCAACCAAATCTATTAGTGAATGGTTCTGACTAAGAACATCTAAACAGATGTATTTGTAACATGTTTTTTCCTGAAGTATTCTAAATGTAATCATCTCCTGATTAAGTCTGGAAGTTCCTCAGGCAGATAGTAAAAAAAGGCAAACAAATCAAACAAAGGAAATCTAAAACAAAATAAAACATTTCACTGAGAGGAAGACAAGTAAATTAGTTAAACTAAAGTTATTATTTGCCTGCTTTAGTTTTTAATTTCAGCAAGGAAAAAAGAAAAGGAAAAAAAAAAACAAAACACTTGGATTTGACACAAAACACTGGTAAATAGATAAAATTTGAATGACACACTATGGGAAAATACACTGGGTAGGAGAAATTCAGTGATACCAGTCTGGCTGAAAATTGGTGCTCAGCTGGCCTAGGCTCCAGACCAGATATGTAGCTTGCTTCCAAAGGTCATTCCAGCTTCTAACCCAATTGTACACAAAAGTTCCAAGTCTTGATACAGATCATAGGAAGAACTAATTTTAGTGATTAAATTACTCACCCATAGTAGGCGCCTTTGATATATTCCTCAGTGTCTCAGAAAACTTCCGTCTGCTTCTGATCCCAGAAACCCAATCAGTGGAATTTTTCTGTTTCTAAAGATGTAAAACAGCATTTTGCAATGTATCAGAGGTTTTTTAAAGCTGAAAGTACATTCATTTCCTTAAATACTTTTGTAATTATCAGATTGCTACAGTACATAATACTCATCTGAAATTCTAGCTTAATTACTATTTTTCTGTTGAAATTTAATTTTGTATCTATAAAATATTTTGAGGCCCCTTGATTGTATTTATGATCCTCACACTGATGCTCTGCATATACACTGAGTAATGCCCACATAAAGCAATGCTGGGATACACTTTCCAGCTGCTGCCACATTTCATTTCATGCAAAGGAAATGAGATTCCTTTTTTTTTTTTTTTAAAGTTTAATCTCAGTTCTACTTAATTAAAGTCAAACAATTAAAATATTGTTCTGTTTTGTTTCAAAAATGCATTAAATAGAGGTTTTTGGTTAAATCATTCACTATGATTTGAATTCTGGACCAGAGATTCTAGGCTATGAATAAATTCGTAAGTACCAGCAGGACCAGAATGTTAAAGACCTGAGAGACAAAGATGACAAAGAATTTCTCTTTCTCCCCAAGTAGAGCTGTAAATGGAAAGGTTCTGTGGCTCTTCTCTGGGCATCTTTGTTATTCTTCTATGTGCATGTGTTTGGGGAGGAGAGTAACGAGAGAACTGTTCGTACTTGCTATTTTTCTTTCTTACTTTACCCTTTGCATTATTCCAAGCCATTTTTCTTCCTTCTGACTACTCAAACATGAATATTTGACCCAGAAACCCAGGGGAAGACACTGATACTGAGAAGCTTTAAGAAGCAACTCTTAAGTGCTGATACCTCTGTTTTTTTGAGAGACATAAAATTTTCAGAGCGTTTCTACTATGAATCATAAAATCACAGGATCATTAAGGTTGGAGAAGACCTCAAAGATCATCTTGTCCATGCATCAACCCATCCCCGCTGTGCCCACTAATCACGTCTCTCAGTGCCACATCTGCATGTTTCTTGAACATCTCCAGAGACGGTGACTGCACCACCTCCCTGGGCAGCCTGTGCCACTGCCTCATCACTCTTCCTGAGAAGTTTTTTGTAATATCTAACCTGGAACTCCACTGGCACAACTTAAGGCCATTCCCTCTCATCCTATCAAATCTGGTTAATCGCCACACATTTTAAAAAATACTCTGGAGATGGTGTCTGAGTATCTCACACCTCAGCAGATCTTTTCATGCTGTGATAATGGATCACCCAGGAAGTGGCTTTGAAGGTCTCAAATCTGCAAGGTGATACACTTGAAGAAACAGGCACAGAGTAACAGTGGATAAACTTACAGGGGAGGAAGGAGCAGAGAAGAATGAGATATATTCTGTCAAAAATGCTTTACTAAGTGAAAATCAAAGGCATTTTGTGTTTGTCTTTAACAGGGGAGGAGTGACACAGAGAGGTAGGGAAGCTGAAGGCAGAATACAAAGCTGAACTTGGTAAGCTAGAAAAGAGGTGCAAACTAAAGTCCTTAACAAGAAGAGTTAGGTCTGGAAGAACAAAATACGGATATGTTCGTGCTTTGGAGACAGAATTTAGCCTCCAGAGCAGTGCTTATATCCATCTTCAGCGGAAAGACCATCCTAGTCATGCTATTTCTGAGGAGGTGTAAGAAATTTCAAATCAGATCTGTTGCTCATGCATACTCCACTGTGGCTCTGATGATTCCAGCAGAAATCTTGTTGCTAACCATCCTTCTTAAACTCTTCTATGTGCTTTTGCAGTCATTGTCGTCATTATCTGCTTTTTCTAACTTGCTTGCCATTCTATTAATGCTCTTTTAGACTCTTCAGGAACCCTAAATACTCAGTCTCTGGGCACATCAACCTGCTTTCCTTTTTTCTGAATCCCTCCTCATGCCCTAAGAGGGCAGCCCAGGTTCATCAGCATCAGGAATAGGGAAGATATGCAGCTTTGACTGCAGGTATGTGAGCTGAAAAGAGTAGGATCTCAGCCAACACAGAACTGCTTATCAGTTCTCTCCATTCAGGTCACAGTTGCCTTCCAGCAGCATAACTGCATGTAGAATTACTTCCTCTGCTTGATCTTTCAGAAGGATGCATTTTATAAACATGCACAGAAATGTTTAAGGTCAGTTAGGTTCTTTGGATAGAAACCACTTCAGCAGCAACAAGAAGATCTGCCACCAAATAGGAAGGGACAGCATTCCTCTGTTTAGAGGACTGGAACAGGAAATCCACAGAGTGTAAGCTAAAAAAAAAAAGTGATTTTCTTTATCCTGTTGAAATTTCATCTACTCCTTGTATTTGTCCTTAAATATATGAAATAAATATTGCACAGATTACTGCTTGTCCACTAGTTTTAGATCTATTTACCTTGTTTCTTTGATAGTTTAAGTAGAATGGAGAAAATATTTACTTCCTCTCATTTTTGTCCAGCTTTAAAATGATAAAATTTTTGAGAGAACAATTGTTTTAGATTGACCTTGAAGTTTTTGCATAATGCAGAACCAAACTGTGCCAGGGCCAGACAGTGCTGCGGCACAACTAATAAACACTTCACCATCTCGAAAATTTGTTAGTTGCACCGAAGCAGACTTCAGTGCTCTAACAGTTTATTAATTTTAAGAATTTCTATAGAGAATGTTCCAATTAGCAGAATTAAAAATGAAAAATTCAGTGGAAAGAATCTGCTGAATCTTAACTCTGTTTCAAATTTAATAGTAACAGGAGTGAGATTCCCATTAGAGTTCTCTTTAACTTCAACAAATTCTTGCCTGAAGAGCTTATGAAGCATGAAGAAGTTTCACTGCAGCTTAGTGGTGAGTTTTGCCACCACAGAAGAAATTGAAGTCTTCTTATGTTCAGTAGCAAGAGTCAGAACTGGAAAATAAATAGAATAAAAGAGGTTTATTATGTAATAAAACTCTCCAGAAAGAAAACAACAACAACAAAAACTTATTCACTTATAATGTCAACCAGTTAGAGAACATTATGAATAAATAAAATTCCAGTATTAACTTCATAGGAAATTTACTCACAAACATAATCCAAATACTCATTTTGTCATTTTTATGTTATTGTTATCTAAGCTTGAAAATTCTGCATTTTGTATTCTTTGGACATTGTGTTTAGAAAACATTCTTTGAGAATCTTCTATAAGAGCACATTCTGAAAAAGCATTGCCAAGCACAATCAATTACAAAAGTCTTTCTTCTACATGTGTTCTCTTTCTCTTAAAACTAGTTTTCATTTCAAACTATGTTCCTGCAGCTATTTCCCTTCAGTATCATTCTTGCTATCATTTTTTAGTTATGATGTTCCAATTCACCACTTTGTTGTATATGTTAGCTCCAGTTTTGTGCTAGGCCTACAACTTTACTGGGATAATGGTTTGGGAAATATTGTGTTATAAAGACAGCATTAAAATATTTGCAATTGCTGACATAAAAACTTATACGAGGATATATTTAACTATTGACTGCTCTGCAGTTGGTAGTCATACAGCCACTTAATCCTTTTCCCTCTGAATGTTTGTGACAGTAAAACAACTATACAAATGAAAGAAGGAAGCTGGGTTGGCCCAGACTGTAAACCTTGAGCTTGATTGACTTCAGCGTCTACAAGTGCAAGCTCTGATGGCTTTCTGCCAACTACACTTTTTGGAGAGCCCTTCTTCCAAGTGAGAGGTTACCTTGGGCTACGGAGAAGTCTAGTTGGAGAGCTCTCCTTCAGCAGCCTTTTCTAAAAAGATGGTAAAACAAACGTACTGCATTAGCCCAGTGCTGGCTGGCATGAAACTAGCAGAAATGTAATACCTTTGAGGCTTCAAACACTCTGTCAGTGTAATTGAATTTGGCCTACACCCTTTAAATTATTAGAAAGAAACTTTCCACGCACAACCTCAGTGTGCACACATATAACACAGAGTATGTCCAAATAAACACAATTTGTTAGGAAACCAAATAAAAAAGCAGTGTTTTCATCAAGACTAATCCAACTAGAAAATTACTTTGTTTTGTTTTCATAAAAGAAGTTCATAATTACTCTTATATTTATCTCCAGTTTTTTTGCAGAAAACCAAAAAAGGAGCAACCAATAGTTGTTATGTGCTCAGTCAGAGTGAACATCCATGGGCTTGGTGTTTGAAATTCTTTCTACACCACATTTACAGAGGATTTTTATGATGATTGCAGTCAAAATTAATTCCCTTCTGTTACAACAAATAATAAACGATATGCGAGACAAATTAAATGCTCCTGTATGATGTTATTAGGAATGGTTTCTACTCTGTCAATGTCCAACCTGTTGTAATCACAACAGGGACCACACTGTTACTATGATCAGGTACACTATATTTCCCACAGCTTGTGTCTCTTGGTGCCTGCCAGTAGACTAGCACCATTCTCTCCACAAAAGGAACACAGCATCCAGGCTGTCAGAATCTTTGCTGGCTTCACACTGCTACCTTGGGCTATGAAGCCCTCCTAGATCAGTAAGGAGTAAAACACACTTACCTAGAGATGACTTTCTGATGGGCTGTCCTGGAAAGTGCTTTGATTTCCTACACGCTATTTGGAAAACTTTGACAAACTGGATACCAGCTTATTTCCAGTACGAAAAAGAGAAATGTTGATCTGGTATGTCTTGTACAGCCTCTGCATGGCCTCTGGAGAGCTCTTCCACCTCCACTAGTAAGTCTGTGATTTACTTTATTCTCCAGCATATCTGAGCTTGCAACTACATCCCATCAATGGCTCTGGCTTCCGAGGTGACATACAGAATCAGAACACTTATGCACACAGTTCAAGGCCTGTCAAAACAGACTCACAGACATCATGCACCAGAAAATAGGTAAATTAATATGAATCTATCAGCTTTGCAACTCTTGCTAGTTAAAGCTAGTCCTTAAGATAAGCAGCTCCCCTCCATTATAATACCTCTATTCTCCTTTTTTTCTCTTTTCCATCTTTTCAGAAAAACGAAAACCCCATTGTTCTGTTCTTTCTGCATGTAAGACCATTCACCAAAGACTTGGTATTCTTGTTAGGAATGGATCTCTGTGTCATGAATAAATGTGACATCATCATTGACCTGTGTTTTGACTCCACATATGACCAACAGGAAAAATACTGGCCTGGAACATAGAGTAGTCAGTCTCTGAGTCTCAGAAAGAGTAAATGGTGCCCTCTAATACCAATGAAAAGGAAGCAGAAGAAAGTTGTACAACAGCTTAGAATCATAGAATTATAGAATATCCCAAGTTGGAAGGGACCCACAAGGACCGTCAAGCCCAACTCCTGGCTTTACACAGCATCACACAAAATCCAGACTCAATGTCTGACAGCATTGTCCAAATGCTCCCTGAACTCTGGCAACTTGGGGCCATGCCCACTAAACTGGGGAGCCTGTTCTAGTATCTGACTGGCTTGACTTCTCCATCAGAAAAGGACAAATTATTTATAGTCTGAAACTGTAGGTACATTGAGAGAGAAAAGACTATACAGATTTTTTGTTTTGGGACAAACCACAGACACAACTTCCATGAAAAATAATAACCACAAAGGAACAAAAGGAATGTAAGTGCTACAGTAGTGTATTTCTAGATGCTACAGAACAAACTTGTTCACTTTGTATGGTTTAACCAAATCAGGCAGAAAGCAGTGTTGTTTAGCAAGCAAATTGACAGTCAGTGAATTCTATGTCCAGCAATACTGCAGGTAAACCACAGCACCAGATGCTTACAGATGTTAACAGCCACCTACAAATGTCTGAACACCATCCTATAGCTTAGCCGAGACATTTTTAATCACATGCACACACACAAGCATGCACAAATGTGCTCTGGCTTAGCAGTGCTCAGCCTTCTCCTAGCAGTATGAGCTACTTTCTGTTGTACATTTTCAGCAAACAGCCCCTCTGACAGTTTCATGTATATGATCCATGCTCACACTGTTTCCACCCATGTTCTCATCACAATATCTGCATTGGGCCAGGCCACTTGCAGGGCAGACCCTGGCTGCTGGTCAGTCCTTCTGGGCACAGGTCTAGAAATTGGACCAGAAAGTGGCATAAGTGGACCTAGTATCAGTGACACTAGTGATTAACAACAGTCAAAGAAATAAATGAAGCTATTCTTTACTTCTTCTCTGAACTGATAATCTTAAATCTGACATTAAATCAAGCCATATACCAGACAAGTTTGTGACGTATACATAGAATAGAGATATATATGTATGAAAAACCCACACCACTATTTTTCACGCGGAAATTTTCTAGTATGTCTTTACAATTGCTGCTAAGCCTACTTCTTATCTTTGCTTACATTGTGACCAGCCAAATTCATTGCCACTACAACTCATAAGGAAGATCTTCAGCCCTGAGACAAACTTGACTGGCAAAATGTGGTGAAGAAAGAATCAGTGCCGTGAATCAGGATAAATGAATTCCTTCCTGACAAACTGGAAAATACTGATTCAAAACCTACTTATCTCCTTGAAAGATGGTCTTGTTGGTGGAGGGAAGCTCAACATGTTTTGAGAAAATCAGAAGGCTAACATTTCTGATCATATGTTATCACTCTTTATCAATATACAAACTCAGGGAAAGCGTTAAAGCTTTTGCTGTACTCAATTATGCTTTTCCTGGGTAGCAGGGAAGATCAAGGATCTTTGAATGATTCTTTGTTGTCAGTTTAATAAAGTCCCATTTCTAGATGCACAAAGGATAAAAATATGTTGGACAACAAATGAAAATTTTCTGATAGAAACAAGGCAAGATCTGGCATCACATAAATTATCTGTTGAAGACCATTGCATCTTTTTCTGAGGTTCTCAGAGAAGTGGCTCAAGCAATATCCTGTAGCCTTCTGAGACGTTCTTGATAATCTGTGTGATATTTCTATATATACAACTCAAACTCTATTGCTCTAATCTTTCAGTGAAACAATCATGACTCCAGTTGAATATTCCCATTTTAAATGGAAGATTTTGCATTGTACTTTCTAATTGGGGAACAGAAATCTGGATTTGGTGATTGACCCCTTGCTACTCTAGCTTCTTTGACAGGTCCCCCGTCTCTGCTCTCACATTCTAAATTCTTTACAATCTAAATCTAAATCACAATCTAAATCTTCAGAGGGACTTTCTGGTGTGTGTGGTAGACAACACCAAGCTGGGAGGGAGTGTTGATCTGCCAGAGGGGAGAAAGGCACTACAGAGGGACCTGGATAGACTGGATCGATGGGCCAAGGTGAAACTATATGAGTTTCAATAGGGCCAAGTGTTGGGTCCTGCATTTTTGTTACAACAACCCTAGGCAACCCTACAGGCTTGGGGAGGAGTGGCTGGAAAGCTGACTGATAGAAAGGGACCTTGGTGTACTGATGGACAGTCGGCTGAATATGAGCCAGCAGTGTGCCCAGGTGGCCAAGAAGGCCAATGGCATCCTGGCTTGTATCAGGAATGGTGTGGTGAGCAGGACTGGGAAGTCATCCTGCCTCTGTACTTGGCACTGGTGAGGCCTCACCTCGAGTACTGTGTTCAGTTTTGGGCACCTCAGTACAGAAAGGATATGGAGGTGCTGGAGCAGATCCAAAGAAGGGCAACAAGGCTTGTGAAGGGCTTGGAGAATATGGCCTGCGAGGAGAGACTGAAGGAACTGGGGCTGTTAGGCTGGGGAAAAGGAGGCTGAGGGGAAACCTTACTGCTCTCTTCCAATATCTGAAAGGTGCTTACAGTGAGAGCGGGGCTGGTCTCTTCTCACTGGTGACAGGTGACAGGACGACGGCAGGTGGTCTCAAGTTGTGCCAGGGTAAGTTTAGGTTGGATATCAGGAAAAACTTCTTTACTGCATGGATTGTTAAGCACTGGAATAGGCTCCCCAGGGAGGTGGTTGAGTCACCATCCCTGGATGTGTTTAAAATCCGTTTGGATGTGGTGCTCAGGGACATGATTTAGCAGAGGGTTGTTAGAGTTAACATAGTTTGGTTAGGTTGTGGTTGGACTTGATGATCTTTAAGGTCTTTTCCAACCTGAGCAATTCTATGATTGTGTGATCTCCCACAACTTTTTCAGCTTCCCTCCTGTTTAAGTTTATTGGATTTTCTCTTGTTCACTGAACACTGCTTCTGATATTAAAAGCGCTTGCAGCTGTTCTTTTCATGTTTGCATTTCTATTCTTCATTGGTCTTCTGCAGTTTCTTCTGTACTGCTAGTATGTAGGTCATCATCACTTTCGCCCCAGCCAGTATTAGTGAGTGATCCGGGCCTAAGTGCAAGTTGTAATGATGAACTGGTTGTTTCTTTTGCCAAAATTATTCTGCCTCTTATTAATTCTTCCTTTAATATTCTGTATATGCAATGTTCAGCAAAACTGTGATCTACAGTAATGAAAGCTTCAGCTGTTTGCCCTTGTTCTTGGCGCTCCTAACAAATTTGGTTTTTCATGTATCATATTTTGCTTTTCTTTGACATCGACTTCAAAAGTCTCTTTTTGCTTTTTTGTCACCTTTTTTTTCCTTTCTTCATTGAAAAAGCAGGAAAGAAACAGCAGCAGTAAAAGCCAAGTCAAATACCAAGGTGTTTATGAGATATTCTTGCACTTTTCTGATTGAATCACTGAAATTTTCAGCTCCAGCAAGGTCTAATTCACCAAAATCAATATTATTCAACAGGGTTATTTGCTGTTCATAATGTAGGTCATCATCAGATATCATCTTGGCTGTTGTGATCAGCTACGCTGGCACCATTCACAAGTCCAGTAAATTCTGTTCCTTGAAAATGTCCTGACAGAGGAGTGCTAGCAGGAGTACAAGTGGTGGCCTGTGGCAGACTCCTGTAATACTCTATGCCAGATAGTCAAAAGGCACTGGCTGTCTCTTCTGTCGGAGCAAACAGTGTGATGCTAGTGGGACATCACTCCCTGCAGCAAAGCCCTAGCTTACTTCCCTCCCAACAAGTACAAGTGCTGTGTTCCTTAGGCTCCAGTCCTAACAGCTGAGTGCTTCTAAGAGTTTTCTTTCTGCTTATTCTTCCTCCCTCCCCTCAAAGTAACCAAGAGAAAACAAGAGAACCATACAGATAATGAGAAAGCTTCTTTATAATCATATGACCTAGAAATTCATCAAAAACAAAGTTAGGTATGTCTTAAGTGCAACTGGGAGGTTATAGAGGCACAAAGTCTCTAGGGGGATCATCTAGTCCAATTCCAATGAATGAACAGGGACATGCACAGCTTGATTACGTTACCCAGGGCTTGATCCAGCCTCACGTTGTAAGTCTGTGGGGATAGAGCATCAACCACATCTCCAGCAAACTGTTCCAGTGCACCCTTAATGTAAAAGACCTTTTCCTTGTATCTAACCTAAATCTACCCTCTTTGGGCTTGAAGCCATTTCCCACTTCTATCTCCACAGACCCTGCTAAAGAATCTGTCCCTTCTTTCCCGTTGCTCCCCTTTAAATATGAAAGGCCACTCTCAGGTCACCTCGCAGCCTTCTCTTCTCCAGGCTGAACAGCCCCAGCTCTCAACCTATCCTCGCAGAGAGATGTTCCTCCCCTTGGATCGTTTCTGTGGCCCTCCTCTGGACGCACTCCAACAGGTCCATGTCTCTCCTGTACTGAGGACTCCACATGTGGATGCAGTACTGCAGGAACTGGGATCATCCAGAGCAGAAGTGGAGGGGAAGTCCTTTTTGAAATAGTCAGTCTTACTACTCTTATATGATAAAACAAGCAGTGAACTAGACTTTTATTCAGTGAGTTGGAGTGATTTGATACTGCCAGTTTAGTTGCTCTGCAGATGCTTTCACCAGTGATACCAATGAACCTCTCCAGGCTGGGCAGCAAAAGAGCGCTGTGGTAAGGGGAATCTGCACCATCTCAGAACAAAGCTCAATAAACTGCATATGGTGACATTCAGCATGTCTGAATCTCAGGGAACAAAGCTGTTTTAACTCCTGTCAACAGCTGCAGCATGATGCTCCCTTTCTCCAGCACTTGGACAGCCTGAATCAGGTGTGGGTGAATATGTTTATGATCAGACTTCAGAATATAATTCTGCATTTTGTAAGGATTCATCTGTCTAGCAGCCCTGAATACCAACACTTTGGTGTGACCATGTTATATGCATATAGCACATTCAAAGCAGTAATGCAAGAGTGACCCCAACATCACACCAATGGAGAACAAAAGAGCAAAACCTTCCACCTTTCTACATCGATTGTTTAACATCAGATGGAACTCAACACTTCCCTTTCTTAGGAGAAGGGCAAGAAGCATAAGGATTACTTCAGAGATTTCAGGAGTGCTCCAGTGCGGAGCAGCCCCTGAGATATGGCTTCCCCCAAAAGAGCCATTGACTCCAGTGTCTATGAATAAGAAGCCTGAAGAAAAACCATTCCAGGCACTACGGAGCAATGTCCTTCTGGACATGGCCCTGGGCACCCTGCTCTGGATGTCTCTGCTGGAGCAGGGGTTGGGCCTGATGGATAAAGAAATCCCTGCCAGCCTTGCTGGCCCTTGATGACACCATTCCTTTTTCACCAACTCCTTTTGCCTTCTCTCCATCTTTTTTCAGATGATCAGAGGCAGCTGCAAAAAACAGTTACCTAAATGTGCATTGCACCGTGCAAGTTTTCCATGGCTTCACGCTACAGCAGCATTTTTTATGACTGTAAGCATTGCTATTTTTAGCTGTATATTATCTGCTAAGCTATGATGAAACCAAAGAAAGCTCCTAGTGCGTGTGTGTGTGTGTGAAGAAAACAGACCGTTTCATCATTTCATCAGAACCATAGGAAAATAAAAGCAGTTTATGACTGTCATATGTAAGAACTGCTCCGCTGTGTGGCACCTTTCAGTCAAGCGTCAGAGATCAAAAAATTAAGTCTTACAATGTAACGAGAAGGAAGGAAATATTTTAAAGGGTGTTTTATGTGCTACTTGCACTGCTGGTGTTTTATAAATGTGATATCATAATAATTTCTATGATAAATAATGATACTAGCAACGATCAATAGCAGAAACAAGCTGCATCAAATCTAACATGAAAACAGGACTTGCCCACAGGATATGTAACTTCAAGACATTAGCTTTGGCTGAAGAGGATTGTCTTGATCTTTTTTTCTGTCAAAATCCTCAGATTCACAGCATTTTGCACAAGTCTGAGCTTGATAAAAGTAGGTATTACTCTCTGTCAGCCAGTCCTCTTTCTATCCTCTTTTAATACTGCCTGTATGAAGCTGGTAGCGACTTCTGCATTCCTTGTAGCAATCAGAAGCAGTGATAAGTCACAGACAGAGCATCACATTCTGAGATTCACTGACAGGGACAAGAGAACAGCTAAAATAGCATGAAACTGTATAAAACCAAAGTGATGGGAATGTGCCTGTCCTTCTTCACTCTCTTTTGTGCACAGTATAGTTCGTGGGCTATTGACCACGTCTATTTAGCATAAACAGTAGAGCAGGATGTTTCTTCTGGCAGCATGAAATTCAAAGAGGTAAGGCAGGAACACTACACTTGAGTGTCTGACATTAAATAAACATGTCCTCTGGATAAATACTTGGTACTTCAGAAAATGAGGCCACCTACTTAAGTGCTAAGCGTAGATTTATGTGCCTCTTTCTATAAACAGCCAGGCTTGAGCATTTTAACCCTAGTACATCAGTCCTCAGAAAATTAAAGCAGACAGTGAAACTGTGCTTCCTTTTTACAAGAACAAGAGCACCTGAAACCTCTGACATAGATTTGCAGAGGGGCAAATGTGAGTTGTAACCTCAGTTTGGCTTGGGACTGCTGTGGGTGGAAATGAAAAATTCTGTTCTGTGGAGAAACTGACACTTTTCAAGCCCATCTCAAGCTTAAATTAGAAGGATGTGTGAAGATTTAAAATTTGAAGCTAAATATTTTCTAAAAATGTATCTTACGATCAAGAAAAACAGCTTATTTTTATCAAATTAAAAATGAATTATTTCAATTTTGGCACAGGTATACTCATAAAATAAAATAGAATGATATTTTAAAGCTGTTTAGAAATGAAGACACTGTACTGAAAACAACGTGATCTTCTTGAGCATTCTCATTTTCTTGAACAAGCAATTTCCAATGGACACACTCTAAACTGTAGTCATGATCCAGAAAGGCATTAATGAGGTCTTTCACCCTCCTCTTGTGGTTAAATGCAATTAGGAGCAGTCCAGATATAGTAAGACATTCTTACTCCTGCTACTTAAAACCAGCACAAAGGTCACTTGCAGAATGGAGCTATAAATTAAAAGTAAGAGTAGTTGTGTAGGTCTAAAATTAATTACTGCAAAACTTTAGTGAAATATAATCCAAAGTGCATTTTAATTGGATTATAATGCTTTGTTTTTTAAGATGACAGCTGGAGTACCATCTGGCTCCATTTCTCACAGAACAATCTCTTCTGTATTGTAATACTTCCAGTCTGGTTACTAATACTGTTGGTTGTAAAAAACAGTAAAGTTTCAGCCCAGACAATTTCATCTGGCCTTCGAATAAAGCTGATTCAACTTTCAATATGTTGTTGCTCAGCATATTGAAAATTATGTGACACTGAAAGGAGCAATGAATAGTTGGAGAAAAATTTATCATGGTCTGCTATTTCTGTATAACCCTTAAAAACAGCTGGCTCAAATACATACAATATTAAAAATAGAAATTGCATTGAAATTCATTTTTTGTTTTCTTTAAAGTAAAGATCCAGATTCACTGCTCGTGACATTATTTCCCACAAGTAACTATTGTGTTCAGATACTTAGAAAGACAAAGTACTGTTTGCTAGAGCTCCATATTACGTTTTCTAGCAGTGCACCCACAGCCTTGCACATTAGCACCAAAAGCAATGCCCATGCCATAGCTGGGACAGTATGGTTTTCACAACCCCTGCTCTGTCTGAAAGTGGTGATTTTCAGGAACTGGCCAACCTGGAGGATGTTTAGTGCACAGAAAGCTATTTCTCCTCTTTTTCTAGTCTACATATAGTCAGCATGGTTTTTTTCTACAGTACCCTCAGGCACACTGAGATAAGGCCACATCCATGCTAGTTCTAGCTGGATAAATAAACTATAAGTAACAGGAGTGTTATTTGAGAGCTGTTGGGCTAGGGTAGATAATACTGATGACAGACTAAAGAAACCAGGGTGCTGAAGTGATCTGACCCAGTCACAGTGCCCGGAGAGAAAACACTCGTGATGATCTGTTTGCAGAGCAGCCTCAGACCCAGACACACATGTTCACTGAACGGTCAAACTGTATCAATATGTTTAACAAATGTATGCTGTATTTATGGTGATGCTCTTGCACTGAATTAAGAGGTTAAGGGACAGACTCAGGCTGGTGTAAAGTGTTGTAGCATAATGCTTATAGCAAATAGTTGAGATTCTGAGTAAATAATCTGCTGTGAAGTGTTGCATGACTGCAGTCCTCACCACAGCTGCTAATGTGCTATAACCCATAATTACTGAGTGCTCTCTCTTCAGTTTGGAAGTATTCTGCTGGAGAGGAAAAACATTAATCCTGCTTAATGTCCTGTTGTTCAGGTTATCATGGGTGGGCAGTCTGGCAGACAGTGTTTTGCCTTTCCGGCCTTGTAGTTTCTATAGAAGTTCAGCTACAAAATACATGTGGGGTTAGCTTCACTGCTGCCTCTCCTGTATGTGAAGGGTGCAGGCGTTTCCATAATCCAGAATGGCACATTCTATTTCCTGGGATCAATAACTAAGTTAGTTTAAGGCAAACAATAAGTATTTTGAATGACACAAGACAGGGAAGAATGGATCTCAAGAACATGACTCTTCTGTTTGGCTTGAAGGTCCACACAGCCCAGGATCCTGCCTGTGACCACAGCCAGTAGCAAAGTAAAGATAGAACAAACAGTGCAGGTACAGAGCAATGTGGCTTTGGTCTGACTCTCCTGACCAAGACCTGCTGATAGCTTTGGGTGGAATTTCCGTTATTTTTAAGTTTCATCTCTATTATTCACAATACAAGTTGAATTCAGATCGTAAATCTGTACCTTTGCACTTGGTGAAATACTTGAGGGGGGGGGGGGGGGGAGAAAACAATAGGCCAGCCATGCTTTTTTTGTTGTCATCTAATTAATTTTCAATTAATAATTAATTTTTAATTAATATTTGTTCCCCCTTCCCCCACTCCCCCCTTTTTTTTTCATTATTGTTCTGTGCCAGTATTTATTCCTGGCTTGGACCTGGACATGGAATATTTCAACATCAGACTCCTTACAGTGCTCAGAGGTTTAGCTGCTAATACAGTTGGTCTTAAATTCAAATTAGCAATTTTTTCTTTATTTGGTTGATTCTTTGGGGGTGAGTAGGTCTGATCAGAATTCGGATCAGCTCCAGAAAATAGCCTTGTCCCTGAACAGATCCCTGGGGTTTTCTTACATTACAGGCAGCCCACTAGAAACCTTCTGGCTGGGCTTTGGGGTCATGATAATGGAAACGCAGCCTGTAGGGAAACCTAGGAAACACATGGTGAACCTGCAGCACTCTCTGAGAGAAAAACTTTGAGTCTCACTCACATTGTGTGTTCTCTCCCCTAGCAACCAGAAGAAGATGGACGCATTCTTCTTTCACTGGGTTACTAAGCAGAGTGTATTTTTTCTACTGCCAATTCAGCTGGCAGCCATCACTGTTAATTGGCCCAGGAGCACTCACAAGTTCCCTATTTAAGAAGCAACATTTCCCCCTTTTGCTTTTTTTGTGGAGGGTTTGTTTCTCGTTTTTTCTGTTTTCAGTGTCATTCTCCTGCTTGCTCTAACGCTGATTCTTACATAATGTGCATCAATGACTGTCCTTTGCAATCAGATATTTGCGCTCCTTTGTGCAAAACATGTGGGTATGAAGCATCTTCCACTCAAAAGCTTACATCTGGGCTTTACCACTGCTGTGGCACATCATTGGAGGCCCAGGAACTGCTGGGGATCTCAGGCTGAGAAAAGGCAGCCTACTATCAGAACTCTTGGAAATAGTCTCTACATCTCCTAGGAAATTACTCAGTTATCCACAAATCAAAAGCTTGAAATTTCTCTACAGATGATTGATAGGGAATGGTAAGAGGAAAGAAAAATGGCATAAGGCCCTCCTCTGCTCCCAGATGATGGGGAAGCTGTCACATGTTGGAGCATACAGGAATTATATAACCGCTGCCATACAGTAAGGTCAGTGAACCCATTCCAAGCTCACAGAGAGGAGCTTCCTCCCATTCACCAGCAGCATGACTGGAAGCAAGGCCTTCTCCTCTGGGAGAGGACAACTGCTCTGTGAGGTCCTCCCACCAGCCGTATCACTCAGGCTCTGCCATGCCAGAGAACAGAGATTTGCTCACAGCCCTAAGATTAGATTACCAGAACAGTAAGTTTTTGTTTTCTCTCAATTCTCCCTCCTGTGGTTCTTGTATTTCTTTTATCCTGCTGTTTTATCCATTGCCTTCCCCCTTACTTACTGACAGAATGTTTCTTTCACTTTCATGGTGGGTTCATATAGGTCTGAATGTTAATGCCTGTGATTTATAAGAGCAAGCATTCAGCTCTTTATCAAAAATGCAAATTTCCCAAGACTTTAAAGTGGCTCAGTAGGTTTAATGATTTGACATGCTTTTCAGAGAATACTTGAAATTTCTGATTTGAATTACTGCATTCACGTATAGTGAGTCAATAATTTCTGTAAGGTACCAAGTGTCTACACCTTCAGAGACAGAGAGGAATGGGAAGAAGGGAAGGAGTTTAACAATATTCCATAACCCAGAGATTTATATTTCACATTTATTATGGAAAAATAACATCTCTCCATTTAAGCTTGCTGCTGCAGGACCCATAGTAACTCTGTTTTTGCTTTGTTTTTCAATATAAAGGGAATGAAAGGGATTTTCTTATGACTTGACGTTTGTAGAATCCCAAACTCACTGTCTGGACAAGTGTTATGCCTCTTCACCAGGAAACAATTTCTCCCTTGATGGGGGAAAACTCTTCTTGGAGATAGAAAATAGTGAAGGATGATATCAAAGGCACAAAGGGCAACCTCTAAAGTCTTTTATACTGTATTCAGAAGACTTATTTTTACACATAATGAGATTTCCATAATGCTTTTATGCGGTCATGTTTTCTTGTAACTGTATTTCCTTTTGCTGGTTTTCTGCAGGTGGATGAACACCTGAGCTTTTCTATGCTGGCTTCAGAGATCATCCTAAGCCATACAAGGAAATGAAGCCATTTCCCCTCCCAGCTGTACACACTTGACGGCCACAAGTTGCAAATTCTAAGGTCAAAATAAACCATAAATCTCCATAGGTTAAAAAACAACATTAACCTTTTGCCATGGAGTTAACCCACCCATTATTCTGGGCTTTGCTGACTTTGTGGTAGATAAGGATGGGAAAAAAATGACTTTAGAGTAGTAGAAACCTCTTTTTTGTTATTAAAAGGGGCAAGAAGAAAGAAGGCCCCACTGCTGCAGAAAACCCAGCTATGTGGTAGTCACTGATAGAAATGTGCTGGGAGAGGAGCATCTTTAAAACAGCATCCCTAATTCTGGTCTGAAGTGCTTCATTTTTGGCTGAATTCAGCCACCAGGAAAATTATCCTGAAGTTGTGCTTTCCCCTTCTAGCTCATTTGAAAAATGACTTCTTGCTTCAATGAGGAAGCAATCTGAGTAGTTTTCCCAGCAGTTTTCCCAGAGTTTTTTAAAGACTCTTTGTATTGTGTGAGAGCTTCTTTTGGTGCTTACTGCTGAAACAAAAGGTGTGATGAATAAAACTACTGTAACAGCTGGAGTCATATCTGAAAGCAGCTCTGAATGCCCTTTTACATATGTGGTCATGAATTGTCATATCACACCAATGAAGATATGTGGAATTAATCAGATTTTGTGTTTTGTTCCTTTCCGTATTCCCATGTATATTAGTAATAGGCAAGGAAGATCTTCATGCCTTCTGTACTTTTCCATAAAGACAACAAACTCCATTCCACGTGTTTTCAAGCTCAATTGCTTGAGATGATATGAATGGTCAGCCATGGGATGTAATTGAATATATTCTGTGCTTTTGATATTTCCCTCAGAAGCAGCTGTTGCCATCGAAAGAAATTCAGTGTCATTGGCTCTGTACAGATTACTTTGGAGGTAGGCAAGACAGCATAGTGAAGACGAGTTCAGAGGTCTGTAGAAGTTGTATTTTGAAAGCAATTAATCTTCCATATTAAATCCTCCAGAAGAAAATACCCAGGGACAAACTTCCAAGGTATTTGACACCTAAAAATCACAGAGAACTTCTTAGTATAATTCCTTTGATTCCAATACACTAATTTAATGTCCTACAGACTTACAGTGATTCTTAAAAAGATCTACGTTCTCTTGAAAGTGCACTGAGTGCCCATTAGCAGATCTGAGTGCCTGCACATTGGAGGATTTGTCCCTTACGCACCATTATTCTGTAGCCATGGAAAGAGTTGATAGCCTCCATCAAATTCCCCTAAACAGACCTTTACATGAAAGATCCTTCTATCAAAAATGGCACTAACTGGCAAGCCAACGGGCAGTCCAAGCAACAGAACCAGATGTTTGATGGGATCAAACATTAAGAGATTAGGGATGAATTTTTCCTCTGGCTTTACTGTACTGAGATTCACAGAACACAGCATTTTGGCAATGGGAATTACTGAACAGGAAAAAAGCACTCAAAAACAATTTGTCTGATTTCACATTTTTTCTCAATGAAAAAGAAAATCTTTTCTGATTTCTTGAAGTACTTCAGATGAAAGAAATATTTTAGAGAAAGAAAAAAGTAGTCAAAGCCAGACTTCAGCTTTACCCCATCACAGGAAGAATGCAAGGTTTAATAATTCCAGATTTTTTCTAGTCTCATTTCTGCTGCTGCATGTCGGTGTGATGCTAACACTTGATAAATAATGAATTATGTTACCTCTGCTTGTGAGTGACCCGGCTTCTCTATCCTGAAGCAAGTTTTTTACTATGCTTATGGGAAAAGCATACAGAGAATAAAGAGCTCTTCAAGCTTGCCTGGAGTGCTGACTTATCAGCAGTGTGGCTCTGGATTCTGATGGGCAACTCTGTGCTACTCTTCTGCCATTGCCAGTAGGTGTCTCTTGGTTGTTGTAGGATGCACTGAACAGCATCTCTCCTTGCTGATCTCATCTGCCTCTTCCTGGCATCAGCAAGATACTTGCTCCCAAGGCATGTGAATGCCAAGGGCAATTGGAAAGGAGCAGGCAAAGAGGATGAGGTCTTGCATCACACTGTTCTCTGCATGGTTGTCTGACATCCCAAATTATGAATTCTGAAGGGCATTAAGCAGAAGAGATGGTACAGAACACATTTATGGTTTCCTTCAGAAGGAGTGAGCAGGTGAACTGAGAAATAGCCATACAGAAAAAGGAGGTTCCCAAGCAAAAGAGTGGAGAAGCATTTGCTCAAGATGCCCATGGAGGTGGTGGTGTTACCATCCCTGGACACGTGTAAGGAAAGGGTAGATGTAATACTTAGGGAAATGGTTTGGTGGGCAATATTGATGGTGGGTGGATAGTTGGATTGGATGATCATAGAGGTCTTTTCTAACCTTAATGATTCTGTGATTCTATGATTTAACCAAGAAGGAAAGTAACAGTTTGTCAAGAGGCTTGTGCCAGTCTATGTGATCAAAGGTTAATTAATATTCAGCAGCTTTGTCTTAGTTCCAGTAAATTTGAAACATGGCTTTTATATTCCAAAAGCAAACCAAGAAAGCAGGAGAGATTCCTGCCTCTGCTGCTAGTTTTGGTACCATGGACACTACAAGAAAATCTGCTTTTGCACAATAAATTATGCAGTGCTCTCAGCTGATTGTGCATAGTTACAGCCATCATTGCTAAGATTTGAGAGAAACACAAATAGCGTTGGTTGTTTTGTGTGTTGTTTTTTTTCAAAGATCTAATTCAAAGAACGTCTAATTACAAGATAAAGAAACCTGGAGAGATGAAGGGAAGAATGGGAAATGGGGAAGGGAAAAGATCTCTGTGTATTTGATTTTGAAGCATTTGTATTAGATCTGCAGTCTTAACTGAATCAGCTGTACAAATCTACTTGGCCCACTGTCAGTCCTTGCTACCTCAGAGGTGTTACTCCAGAGATATTACTGCCTGTCACTTCATTCTGTCTCGATTTAGCCTATCCTATTTCTTGATTCACTGACATGCAATCTATTTGAATAATTCCTGCAGGTGAATTCATAAACAAGCAATATTAATTAAAAAAAAAAAATAGACATCTCTGTTTTTCTCCACACCTCTCCGCGCTTTGCTTTCACCAGAGGAACAGTACGGTTAGGTTGTGTTTTAATGGACTTTCCCCTTGAGTTTGCTCAGTCCCTTTTGGAACTCATTGCAGCCATGAGTTCCGTAGCTCAATTAGATGCCATGTTAAAAACACTCCTTCTTTGGCTGGTTAGTCTCTCCTTTGCTTGTGTGTTGCCTGAACAGTATCACTGTCTGCTTGCTGGAAGTGGTAAGATTTCTAGGGGAGTCCACTGAGACAAAAGTTGCACAAAGCGAAGGATAGAACCCTCTTTTTGTTGCCAGTGCTTTCTTCCTATCCAATAATGACCTTTTCACATAAGTTGGGTAATTGAGAGATTATAGAAAGTTGCAGTGATGAAAAGTAAGTTAAAATTATGTATTAAAATTAGGGATAAGACAAAACATTATCAAAAGTGCAAATTCTGATTTACAAGCCTAGTCCTTATCATGTTACTGAGAATTGGCTGTCCAATCTTTTTTTTTTTTTTTTTTTTTTTTTTTTTTTTTTTGCTCTTTTTACAATCTCCGCATTAAGCATTATTTCTATAGCTCCAATTCCTGTAATTGTTTTCACTTAGTCCAGGAAAAGAAGACAGGTGAGAGCTGAATCTATGAGAAAAGAGTAACCTTTATAACACCTGTTCTTGGCAGCAGGGATATGCTCATAAAATTATGAAAAGATGGAGACGATGTGGTTCTGAAAATAGCACTGTATTTATGAACAGGTCTGAGAGTTTATGGCATGATTAAGTCTAATGATTAAAGCTTCTAATGCAAAACGTGCTGTTATGAACAGCTGAGCAACCCGTGTAACCCAAAGCACAGCTACTGGTTTCTCCTGTGGCATTTGACACAAGAGACTTCCATTTTAAATATGCAGTTTGTTATTTAAAGGCAAAGGAAGGAGGTTGCTTTTTACTACCAAAATTTCACCACAGATTTAAGATAAATGAGAAAAAGAAAACAGAATTAAATGTAAATGAGACAGCTGAGCAGTGCTTTAGGGCTTTGAGTTGTCAAATCTGCCCCCACCATTATCAGTGTTCACAAGTATCTGAAGAATCTGAATCAAGAATGCATGAGAAATTGATTAGAGAAGGTGCCTGAAAGAACAGGGGGATACTAAGCAAACAGCACTTTAGAAAGAAAATTGGGAAAAGATTCCTAATGATGAAAATTTCCTGACTGAAGAATAATTTCCCAATGGAACTTCTGTAATCTGTATTTGAAAGTGAACTTGAATGAATTACAGTTAGTTTTATATAAGGCCACAATCAATCTTTTCACTGTATTTCTATTACTCTGTGTTAGTTTCCATTATTCTGTTCTCCACCATTACTGCCAATAGCGAGACAGCAATGGGTCTAGTGGGAGATGAAGAATCTAGATCTAAGAATAAGCAATTAGATCTTTCCTTAATGTTTTATCTCTTCTTCCGTATATTTATTTTTAATAGTTTAGTGACAGAAGCCCAACGGCTAGAGTCCTCCATCTTGCACAAGTTAGGAATTGTGCATCCAGTTAGAAACTGAGCAACTCCCAGGACAATGACAGGAGCATATTTCGCTTCAGTTGAGCAGACACTGTTCCCAGGCAGTGTGGTGTTCTGTTTGTGGTGGGATGAAGCAGACTGTAGCTCCAGTGCCTACTCTCTTAACCCCTCACAGAAGCAGAGAGGGTCTGAGACAGCTTCTTGCCCGGAGAAATCTTTAGCTTCTGTAGCCCAGCAGATCAGCAACCCCAATAGCAAAGCAGAAGATACGCATCTGACATTACTTTTTGTCCAGCACCCCATAGCAATAGCTGAAGGTATCACTCCACTCCCTCCTCAGAAGGGCAAGCTGCGTGCGGGGAAGCATCATTTACAGGATTTCTCCTAAGTAGCAAACAAATAAAGAAAAGATCCTTGCCTCCTTCCTACTCTTATCTGCATTCAGTATCTCTTTACCCATCCCTCCTGTATTAAAAGCTGCTGACACCTGAAAGAGCACACTGGTCACCAGTGCCACCACCAGGGCTTGATACCTGTTTTAGACGTCTATCACTGTTTGGTCTTAAATGTCACCCAGAGCTGCTGTTTCCTAAAGGTGTAACATGAGAAGGCAAGAGTAGTTGTACTGAGTGAGACCAACACATTTAGCCTCGTAGCCTGTCTCAAAAACAGATATTTTTCCCAGGATAATTTCCAGTGGATCCAATGGTCTTTCCAAAGAGTTGCTTCCTCAGCCAGAGATAACTGTCTATATATAATAGACTTCTTCAATAGACTTTTCTACCTCAAGTTTGCCTGAGATTTTTTTTTTTCAGATTGAGTGTAAACCCATATCCATACTTTCATCTCATACCCAATCCCAGAGATTTCATCTTATTTTAAGAACATCACAACATCCGTACATCTTTTTTTCTATCTAGTCAGTTTGAACAGCCTATGACAGATATCTCAAATGTGCCATTTCTAGATATTATCTCTGACTGCATGCTTAAGTTTTGGGGATAGTGATTTATACACCTTTTATGAAATGGAGACTGAACCCATCCCACTAGATCACAATGTCATTTATATATGTCAGACATTTGCATTTTCTGTAATCTCTGTTTACCTGGGCATTGAGGGTCACAGTTAGCCCTGTGGTTTAGGTATAGAAGACCCTACATCCTATCATTCATCATGGAAGCTACCCATTCCCTCATGATGCTTTGTACAGTAAGTAGAAGAGACTCTAGAAGGAAGTAAAAGTAATACACTGAACTTCTTTATGTGTTCAAAAAGCTCTGAGTCACTTATTTTTATATCCCTCTTTTCTGTTTATGTGCTTATTGTGAAGTAGCAGACAAAACCGTTCAGATATATGAACTTACCTTCAGTGACATATTTGTGATTTAGTGGGAATAAAAGGAAGTTTATCACTCTGTGCTGGAGATGAGTCCCTTAAGTAGAGCTAAAAGCAATTAATTGCTCAAGGATGAATTGTCAATTCTGTTTGGCTGTTACCCAGACTTTCAGGTGTGTATCTGCTCAGCTTCACATCAGTGAGGCTTGGGGTTCCTCTTTAGATCAAAAGTACAGTGGGGACATGGAAACTATCCCCATACCTTTGCATTTAGCCAGTACAAGCCTGTCTAGTAAACACCACCTATTATCAGTTCTCTGGTTCATGCATGATTACCACAGCCTACGTGCCATAAAGATGGCCACAGATAAGAACTAACCCCTCATTTATTCCCTTGGACTCTTCTGCATCTTGCTGCCTCATATGTTAAAACAAAGCCATCCTCATCATATAACAAGAGGTAATATTCTTAAGTTGTGCCAGGGAAGGTTGAGGTTGGATATTAGGAAAAAAATTCTTATCAGAAAGAGCGGTGAAGCACTTACACAGGCTGCATGGGGGATGGGGTGCAGTCACCAAACCTGGAGGTTGTCAAGAAATGTGGCACTGAAGAATGTGGTTAGAGGGCATGGTGGAGTGGGTTGATGGTTGGACTGGATGATCTTAGTGGTCTTTTCCAACCTTGCTGGTTCTATGATTCTATTCTCCAAAAGTAAGATAAGCAAATCAGAGGTGGGAAATGGGGTGCAGACATGCTTTCTTCTATCTCACTCCATATTCTGTTCTAAAGGAAATGAGATTTTCTTCCCTACTAGACTGCTACATCCAGCCTGCTCTGAGAGTGGACCCAGCCTTGGCTTTGCTGTGTTTAACTTCCCTTCTGCTTAAGACAAGATTTCAGTGAGGGACACCGATAGTCAGTGCCAACACCTCGAATACGCCCCTTCACGTCTGGCCCCTGTGAATTTTGCAGGTAGCAACATGTACCTCATGACAGTCTGCATTACCTGCTCATGTGCAGGAGGTTAGCACTTTCCCCTCTACATACAATGAGGGGAATTTGCCTTACTGTGCTGTGGTTACGTATTTACCCAACACTTTACATAGGCAAACAGTCAACCCACAAGAACAGATGGTGCATGATTCACTCTGGGACTCTGATCACTGACTGCCATTAGCTTTGGATTGGGCCCACAGCACTGGGAAATTACTGCAGGCGTTTGTACAATTCAGTAATGATTTTGCAGCCAAAGGCTCCAGCTGCCCTTCCTTGAGTGGCAGTTTGGAGTGAGGACCTGGCTCAGCCTGGTAGGATGACACACATCTCCTCACATCTGGCAATACCAGGACTGGAGGCAGTCCTACTGCAGCCTTCCTGGTGTCTGGGGTCCTGCTGGCACCAGGCATATCGTGCTGGGTCCAGGGCCAGCCTGGTAGGTGCAGCCAGGCCAGAAGTGACCCTTCAACATCTGGAAATGCTGAACACAATGTATATCTGGACAGGTGCATCTTTATGATTTACCTGTACCGTTAGCTCTTTGCTGTTATTATTAACAACTCTAGAAGTTCTCTTGCCTTAAGCAACTATGAAGTATGGCACATGACATTGCACATGCCATTCAGACGGGATGTCTGGACTATCCCAGATAAGATTTTATGAGTATGATCTCGTGGCTATACTTGGACATGTTTTTTGATGATGTTTCTGTGGGGATGTGGTCCTGCCGGCAAACTTTAAGAACAAATTATAGGCATGCTGCATATAAATTCTGATTTTGAGGTAATACTCAGCCCAATGGCCTTCTAGAGATTTTGCAAGCATAGCACGTGGCTTGGTTCTGCTCCCCATCACCTAAATGCAATAAGACAGCACTTCAGATGGTGGGAGGCCCTTTGCCACTCCATTGACAAGCATATCCTTCAGCTGTGTGCTGCTTTGGTGGACAAATGAAAAGCACTGATGTAGAAATGACCAGACATATCCCTTCATAGAGGTTGGCACAGTCCTTCAGCCTCTTTATTTGCTCATGAAGCCAAAATAATTACATATGCCAAAAAAATGGCCAGGAGTTGCAGTGGATGTCACTGACCTAAAGAGAAACCAGCATATGGACCAGACTGGGGGACACATTCTGCTAGACCAGTGTGCCAGCAAAGTGCCAGGCACGAGCTTCTCTGGTATTTTATTTGTTTGTAAATAATTATAAATATTTTGCACAGATGGTGTTTACATGTCTGCTTACAGCACAGAGTATTACCATAGTTTCAAATCTAAAAACAATTGTGACAAATATTAACAATTTCAAGATTGTTATTTCTATGTACTACTCAGAGCCAAGCTCTATGAAGTATTAATTCAAATGAATTTGCATGAAACACTTTTCAGGAGGATTTTGAGGTAGTCAGCGCTTTACAAGATCACCCTTTTTTATTGCACTGGCATAAGATTAAAATCACTCGCTACCAAAGTCAGTGGCTCTTTTTCCATGGAGATCAGTGGCATAAGAGCTGTGCCTGCAGTGTTATGTATACAGCAAAATTGCAAAATCCACAGTACTATTTACTCTTCAGTTAAGATTTCTACAAAAACCTTGAAAGCAAAAATACTTGTTATTTCCAAACTGTAAGGAGAATTTGGAATGAGAATTTGGAATGCTTACTGAACAAATTTCCTTAAATGTTGATTTATAGGGTGTAAAAATAAAGACTTGATTTCAACATAAGTTTTTCATGTTTATTGCCATTAAGAAAGCTGAAATGGTTTTTTTTTCATTTCATTTGAATGACTTCACACATTCAAAAAATAATGAATATGCTGTTATGTCTACACACACAAATAAACAGTGCATGCAGAACAGCTCTGTAACGTGAACCTCAATGCTTATGAAAGGAAATATTTGCTTATCCTTGTAAAAAAATAATAAGAAGAAGAGAAAACAAGAAATTATTTCATCCTATAAAATTTAATTAAAATCATTGAAATGCAAGACAATAGATTTATTCCAGTGCAGATGGAAGTTTTGAAGAGGCCAAGAGAATGATCTCAGCTGTTGATTGATGAAGTTTAGAAATATGTGTTTACCGTGCTCATTAAACAGCCGGATCACAGACTCGCTGTAGCAAAGCGACTGCTTATTTTCAGCTGGTTATGGGATGGAAGCAGTACAGGGATTTGGATTTGCTGCAGGCAGAAATCTGGAAGTTTAAGCAGGAATTCTCTGCAGTTTTATGGCATGGGTCGCAGATGGTTGGGGTGGAAGGGACTGCAGGATTTAATGCAGGTACCGTACACTGGTCCCACGGTTACCCACCTGACTCGGTGTGTCCAGCCACAAGCAGTTCCACTACACACCATGTGAGCAGCCCTTCTCCAGACATCTGTTGATGGATGTCCTTTCCTAAGCAGCTGCTGCTGAAGCCGTATTGCCTGCAGCCAGACCATCAGCATTTTGTCTCCAGCAACCTGTGAGGACACAGAAAGACATGTCCACGAGGGGAAGCAACCACCAGCATTTGGATTTCCATTGCAGGTTGTATGATTGCTTCGACCACTGGAGTCTTCTGGAAATCAGAAAAATACATAGCTAATAATGCCTTTTATGCAAAGTATTGGATATAATGAGCATTTTGGATATAGTGAGCATTTTGTTTCCATAAAATGTCTCAACATCACTGTTACTCTGACAGAGGCTGAAATAAGCTGTTTTCCTTCTGGACCCAGCACTACTCCCCTGCATCCCAGCAGCTTTGCCTACTGAAATGAAAAGGCAATGAACAGCAATGCCCAGAAAGTAAAAAAGATTCACTCTTCTTCATCCTTTTCTTGATAACATACCTGGGCCTATTGCAGGCTAAGAATAATGCTCCGAGATTGACCTCTATTTGCACTCAGCTATTCTGGAGAATGACCTGGGCTATATAAATGCATCCATCTATGGTTATCCAGAGCTCCATAAAATATAAGAAACTGATAAAACTTCAGAAAATAAACATGCAGTTATATTCTAGAACTAAATAGTGAACCCCATACGTATAGCCAAGGAAGTAGCAAATAACAGAGATATAACAAATGTAGTCAGTTTAAGGACATATTCTGGAGACAGTAGCCATTCATCTAAAGACATTAAGGCCAGAGTCTCATTTTCCTTCTGAAGAGGTTGACTAAGGAACATGAATACCTGAATATCAATTGAGTAATTTGTATTTAGTCACCCCTGATGTCAGCCTGGTGGGGAGCCCAGTGTTGGAAAGGTCATTCAATGCTCTCTGGGGAAGGACAATGCTTTCTGACCCAATGGGTCTCACACATCTCTATTGTGAGGCTTGTTTCTGCTTTCTATCATATTTATTCTCCTCCTGCTCTGTATGTTTTCTTTAAGACACAGAAGGCACTTCAAGATGGAGACACTGGGTGCCAGAAAGCTTCCTTAGGAAGACACAGCCCCCATTTCATGCTTGTTAGTTGATACTTCCAGTCACCCTTTTCAGATCTGTAAAAGAAACAAATCAGTCTTAACACAATGCTGAGCATTCCATTCTCATATGGTAATGAAGTTGCTGGAGGAATAACAGAGAACAGTTGCTGCTTTAATAGAAATTCATAGCTTTGTAGGGCTGGTGGTATTTCATGGGACTTTTCATGTCCTGGAAAAAATTAATGACAGCTAGACTATCCCCATATTTATTCCCCACCATTTCCAAGTTTATTACCAATTACTTATTCTTTGTATGTAAGCAGTTTGCCATATACAAAAAAAAAAGGAGTGCAGGGGCAGCCAGGATTTTTGATATATGTTTAGAGCTGAGGGTTGTTCTGTTGTAGCTGTGTGATTGGAGTTACCCAATGTAACAGATTAAAGGTCTCTCTAATACGCATGTTTGATCTACAACCACACTTCTGGATGGCAGTGCAAACATACTGCAGCCATTGTCCTGATCATTTATATTAATAAGAGAAGAAAAATAGACTTTGAGTGCAAAGGGAGAACAAATACACACAGCAATTATTTTTGTGATACATGGGCCTGATTCTCACTGAATTAGTTTTACCAGTCTACAAGCTTTGCTATATTGCCAGCTGTGAAAAATAACCTTACTGATAGCAACGAGATTTTAATTTCTGTTGAATTACTGTAATTTCCTTGGGTCCTCTTGCAGACAGTGTTTTGAGGTAGACAATGTGCATCTTTGAAAAAACACATCTAGTCAAGATGGGGGTTGGAGTGAAAAGTCTGGGAGATATCTTCCCTGCCTCTTTCCTATTCAGGGAATTCTCTGCAACATCCACAACATCACAGGCTGGCAGAGAACTCTGGGTTCCTCTGTCCAAATCCTGCTCCATCAGGGACACCCAGAACAGGGTGCCCAGGGCCATATCCAGGAGGCTTCCAAAGATCCTCAGCCTCTGGGAAGCCTGTACCAGTGCTCTGTCACCTGCACAGCACAGAAATGCTGCTGGTGTTCAGAGGAAACCTCCTGATCTCCTGTTTGTGCCCACAGCACCCTGCCCTGGCACTGGGCACCACTGAGAAGAGCCTGGCTCCATCCTCATTGCCTTCACGCATTTATGGACATTATTGGGATCTTTCTGAGCCCTCCTCTTCTCCAGGCTGAGCAGTCACAGCTCTCAGCCTCACGGGAGAGATGCTCCAGTCCCTGACCCATTTTGGTGGCCCTTTGTTGGACTCTCTCCAGAATGTCTATGTCTCCCTGGTACTGGGAGGCTCAGAACTGGACGCAGCACTCACATATGGCCTCATCAATGCTGAGAAGAGAGGAAGGATCACCTCCCATGACCTCCCGGCAATACTTTGCCTACCAGGACCCCAGACCCTTTTCTGCAAAGCTGCTTTCCAGCAGGATTCCTCCCAGCATGTGCTGGTGCCTGAGTTTGTTCCTCACCAGCTGCAGGACTGTAGACGTCTTGTGGAACTTCATGAGGTCTCTGTCCCCACCTCCATCCTGCTGAGGCTCCTCTGGATGGCAACACGACCTATTAGTTTATCTGACATTGTTCCCAACTTTGTGTCATCTCCCAACTTGCTGAGGGCGTGCACTGTCCCACCATCCAAATAATTAATGAAGATGCCAATAGGACTGAACCCAGAATTGGGGTTCAATTGAATTGATTCCTGCTGTGTCTCAACTCAGATACCTGATGTAATATCTTTGAGATGTAAGGATATCTGTGACATGTAAGTGGGTTTGGAGGGGAGAGAGGAAAGATTCACAGCACTTTGAATCCAGTAATACATTTCTGTTTTGATTCAAGTATGTGAATATTCCCAGTGAGGTGCCTGGGAGTCACAATATACTGGTATCTGTGATACACTAACCACAGTGAGCAAGGGCTTGCTAACAGTGATGTACAGACTTATGATCAGTCAAGGCCTTGAGATATCAGGCTAACTTTCAGAGTAGCGCTTGAGTAAATATTCAGCATTAATTAGGTGCCCTGTTCATCTCTACGGATTAAACAAGTTACGACTGAAATTAAAAAGCATTTCATACTTTAAAACAGACCTAAAATGAATGGAGAGATTGGAGAGATGAAGTAGTGAGGATGAAAAAATAAATAAATAAATAAAATCAAAAAGAGTTTATTTATATTATTTTCATGGTCATACTGAAAAAAAAGAATTCTCCCTGTTGAAGCTGCCCCTGTCCCTACAATGCAGTTGCCTCAAAGGTGGATTAACCTAACATACTTTTCTAGCAGTATCACATGGCAGTTGCTAGCAGGGAAAGCAAAAACTGCTAAAATTGCAAAATGGCTGAGTCCTGACTTAGATTTGACTTGCCCAGGCTGCTGGCACCCAGCCATGCTAGGGCTGCTGGCTGCACGCTGCCCCACTAGCCACAGTCCCCTGTGTGGTTACAGAGCACTCTGCTGAGATTAACAACTGTCATTTCCTTGGATGAGGTGACTGATGCATTAAAAAGGAAACAGTAATGCTGTGGTTAACAAATGAAGGCAGTATTTCCTTCAGCTTAACATATAAAAATTCCATGAATAAGCATTTAAGATAGTTTATGTGAACACTTCTGTCAGATCATCCTTTTCTTCTCAAGACTAAAGAATCACAGTTCCATAATATTTCTCTCTGAGGCCACAGCTTTTCAGCAGTCTTTTTCATTTTCTCCACATTTCTCTCAAAATAGAGAGCCCCAAACTAAACACTCCATCCATTCAGAATGGAAGGATTATTTCCACGCATCCCTTTCATATGTCTCAGTTTGATACTTGTTTGGGGTTGTTTTGGATTTTTGTTGTTTTTGTGATGGTTTTTTTGTTTGTTTGTTTTTGTCATAGACTTGTGTAGCTTGTAAATCATAGCAAATCCCAGCTCTCTCCCTGTGAAAATGCTACTTAGCCTATGCTTCTCCCATGCAGTTTTTATACAGCACGTTATTCCTTTCTGAATACAGAACCTCCAACTATTTTAAGATTTTTTTCTCTAATTTATCAATATATTTCCAAATGCACATTCTGATCTCCGGTGTACTTTCATATTTTCACATCTCTTTGAGAATTTAAAAAGCACATTGTCTACTTCATACTCTTATCACTAATTTAAATAGATCTGAAACACAGGACCAGCACTGTCAGAGTCTCAAAAAATGCCAATTCCAGCTTGACAGTAAACCATTGTCAGCTTGAGCGTCATTTGCTCTAGCTCAGCCCTAAATGTATCTGTTCCAACTGATACGACGTTAGGACAAAGCCTCTGGAAAAAGGTTCACAAAATAAGCTTCTAATTTTTGTGAGTCGCCATGGTCTGTTCTATTTTCTTATGAGAGTATAACATTATACACAATCTAAAATACCAGAGCCTACCGAAGAGTTGTATTTTTACACTGCTTGTGGTATTACTCTGACCTTTTCCTTGTTGGTCTTGGTCATATTGACCTCAGAGTTACGGCCAAAAAAATAGATCACTGCTGGCATGCTCATTTTATCAAACTGATAGCAGATTTGCAGATACCAAATGAACAATGAGCCTTGACTCCCTCACTTGTGAGTGGCACTCACCAAACCTTTAAATATACATGGCTGCAGTTGTGTTTGTCTCAGTTTTATACCCAGAATAAAGACAATTGCTAAGACAAAAGGTGTATAACTTAAATGACAAAGAGTCGACAGGATGCACTCAGAAACGTCAAATGAGAATGAAGTGCTTTTTTTCCTCATACCGTTATCTAATTCACCTCACACTCCCATTCAGCCTCTTCTCGGTTACTGCCATGAATACGGGATGCTGCTGTAAATCCAGGTGCCACCTAGGTGTGCAGGCATCTACTGCCCATAGCTTTAGTTGTGTAAGTCTTGATTTTGGGAAGCAGCCCTACATCGATAAGGGTAATTCGCTGACAGGGGAACTTGAAGGACAAATTCAAGGAAGCTGAAATAATCTTCAGGCTGAAGGTGTGCCTTCAGCTTATACTGAGCAGAAATGTCCTTGACTATTTCCCAAGTTGGGACTATCAACAAACAACGTGATCATTTTTATTGCCAGCATTTTAGTATGTTTAACACAAGTCATTAACTTAGTTTTAGCCAAGACCTGATAAATTTCTCGTAGTCTATTGGGGTCATTTTCCATCCAGTGCTTCTGTAAGAAATTAAAGACATCTCTTTGAGTCTTGACTGCTTTGCCACCCTGAGTGTGGCACTCCAGCTGGACAGCGAGTTTATTTATGCTATGTGCAATTAAAATAAGCTTGGTAAGTGGAACAGTGGGTGCCTCCAACACATACATGCCTCATATCTCCCAGGCCGTGAAATATGCTTGTAGGTAAATGATGGTCTGAGAAAAGGATCCCATCTAAAGTTGTTATTGCAACAGCTTTACCTTTAGTAGACTCAGTTTTTAAACTGTCTTTCAAAAAGCCTATGTGAGAGAACACTTATTATCTTGTCCATTTAAAAAACCAAACATACAGAAAGGACTTTTATCAGATGTTTTTAAACTTATCATTCGCACAGTTAAGAACTCCTTTCCACCTGAGTGGAGGCTGCTTTTCTGTGCCAGGTAGCCATAAGTGCTTGAAGCTGGGAAGGCAGTGCAGCGACTTTGTTAGGCCTTAATTCATTATTTTAACACTCATTTAATACCAGGTGAATTTTTACAGACTTGTACAAGATCTGTGATGAGTATGTGATGGGTAATATTAATATTACAAAGTGAAAACTGGCACTTGCAATATTAATCAGTAATTCATTCAGGTGTTGATGAAGCAGGGAGGAAACATTACAATTTTAATAATAAGCCTAAAATTTAAAGACATCCCATTATCATCATGCTAATAAAAGCACCAGCGTTCCAGATCCCCCTGGCTTGTTACCATTCCACCAGCTTATGACAAGGAGTAATTTGGTATGGCTGGTTGCAGCTACACCATATATTCCTACTGATGCCTGGGCTGTGCCTTGGGGGACCTGAACCAGCACAAAGAGCAATTCAGACTCTAGCTCACAGCCTGAGGCAGTATCCCAGTACAGCACTGCAGAGCAGCTGCCGTGCAGCCTTTGCAGCATGGGGAGTACCAGTACAAGGTGCTCCAGACCAGTGGTGTGTGGCCTCACAGACCTGTGCTGTCTGCCTGCCCTCCTCAGTTTATTGCCAATGAGTTATTTCCTAACTGCTCAGTCCTAAGATTGAGTGTGTGACCTCAATACACCTTATTCCAGGGACATTTCTTTTTTCTAATAGAAAAGCGTTTCTCTGAATCCGTTTCATCAGTCATCCTCATTTTCAAAAGATCTTGTGTTGTAAAGGCCATACCGCCTATACTAAATAGACTGTGGCAACACAGAGGAGACTTGGGGTCTGTACATCTGGGGCCTTGTTCAGTAAACTAGAACTTGGCACAGAACACACAGGTGGTATTAAACAGCCTGCTCCTTTTCTTCCAGAACTGCTTCAAATTGGTCTCCACAGCAACAGAGTTATTGGGAACACCCCTTCTTCACTCACTGCTGCATTTTACACTCACCATTTCTGTTGCTTTGTTATTTTTCTCTTAACTGTTCATCTTTTCCAGCCCTTTAGTTCACTCATGTGAAAGTACTGGGGCAGCCGTTCCAAAATAGAAATGGAAATATGTAATCAGAATGAGTGGGATCCAAATTGTCCATCACAGAGATTGTCATTGGTGCTTTTGTGCAAAGAATATGTAAGGTTGTGAAATATGCTGATGTGCGTGGCTTTCCCAACTTAAGAAGTAGGGTTTCAAGCTAGCAATTTGCAAGATGCAAATTTGGATTTCTATTTTTCCTTAGGAGAAAAATAAAGGTATCCTTCTTTTGTTTCCAAAATACTCCTTACCCTGCACATAAAGAGCGACTCCAAACATACAAAAATACTCAGTTTGATTGCTTATTAAAGGATTGATCTTAGACAAAACTTGCTGATAAAAGTTTCTCCTTTCCGAGCATTTTAGATAAGTATATCACCTGTGATGCTAGAAAACAGTGCTAGGAAAGCTTTTTAAGCCACGTAAGAGATTGGCTCTTTTTGCTACAGAATGAGACTTCTTTAGCTTTCTGAAGAACAACACATGCCTGTGTTTGACCTTCCCAAAACAAATTACTATTTTTGTCCTTTGATGACACCTTTTTGGATGAAAAATAGCTCAGCTGTGTACAGAGGTCTTCGGGTGCCAGAAGAAATGGCTGATTAGCTTTTCCATATACCAACAGCCTGCACTTTTCTCCCTTTTATAGGTTATGGAATGCCCCTTTGGTCACTTTAGGTCAGTTGTGCTGGTCCTGTTCCCTCGTAGCTCCTTGTGCCCTCTCAGCCCCACTTGCTGGCAGGATAATATGAGAAGTTGAAATGTCCTTGGCTCTGCGCACCCACTGCTCAGCAACAACTACTGGTGTGTGATCGTTGTTTTTCTCCCAAGTCAGCACACAGCATTGTACCAGACACTACAAAGGAGATGCAGACCCCCAGCTGGTCCCAGATACTCATTCTCCTTACTTGCCTCCTGCGAACAGACACACATGTGCCACTGTGTCTCTCAGTTTACCCCTGTGCTCCACGTTTTCCTGGCAGTTTGTCCAGACCCTCTGCCTTCTTCAGAGGCCAGCTCCTTGCCTCCCTCACATACATGCACCCCTGAGACCTAGGCCACGCCACTTCCTCATCAATTGGTCATTCATTTGCAACCTTACCCTTACATACCTACCCTCACTTGCTCCTTTTACTGGCACCACCAACATATGAACACACTGATCCATGATGGCAAGCACTGAGACCCTCATACACATGCATATGTATACAGAATAGGCAGTACGTCAGTCAAGAAAACAGCAAAAAATGCAATTTAATGAGGTGTTAGGTAAGATTAAACTGATCATGTGCATGGAATGGCCAAGTAAGCATGGTGACCAGCTCCTCTTGCTTGTGTTTTCTCTTTTTTAACTCATATCCTGGTGTGTATATTTATACAGTTCTTTTATGCAGTTCTTTTTGAATACCCACAATATGAAGCCATGAATATCTGTGCAAACAAACACCTTGCATTCCTCTGTTATCGATAACGAAGGGCAGGCATCACCTATGCAAAGACTTGATACAATAGCTTGTGCAGACCCCACTCCTACTGAGTTGTAGATTTGCTAAAATTCAAGTCTTTTCACGATCAGAGAGGGAATGAAATGGGACTATTTACAAGCTTACAATTAAGCAGATAGTACCTTCCCGTGTCCAGAACGAAGCTCACAGTAACCCAGGTGTCAGCTTCAAGAGAGTTTAACTAACACAGAGTGTATATCTGGTCTTCATTTTGGCTGTGGCCTTCAGTCACACCTCACGCAGTATGGGAAGAGGAGGTAAGATCTCTGAAGTACCATGAGAGCTGAGTAAAATTTCCAGTGATAGAAGCAAGTACTCTCTAATTCTGCTCCCAATTCAGGAGCTTATGTAAACCAAATCCTGATTTTCAAACTGTTCCAGTAGTTCTCTGATATCCAGTACACCTAGAGATGTGCTTACCTTCTTTTTTAAAAACAAACTTCTAATGTTAATTAATGAAGCAACCTTGGGTAGGTGTTGCTTAATCTCTCTGTGGTTCTCGTCTCCATTTTGTAGAATTAAGACAATAAAACAATGCACCCACATGGGTATTGTGAAGCTTAATTAACTGAAATCTCTGTGGTTCTCCAAATGAAAGCACTTTAAGCACAGAAAATTAGTGTTAGGATGAGTATTGAATGATAAGCTGACAGAGCAGCTGTAAGTGAACAATTTGGGGAAAAAAATTGCTTCAGACCAGGTCTTCTGATGCACTGGAATGTGTTGCACTACAGAGCCTTCAGATTCAGCATTCAGCAACAAGAATTATTAAAAAAAGAAAAGAAAAAGAAAAAGAAAAGAAAAAGAAAAAGAAAAGAAAAAGAAAAAGAAAGGAAGAGGAGCTTGAAATCCCAGGTTATTTGCTCTCTTTGCAGAACGTAGGTTTCACACAGTAAAATGCAATGTATTCTTACCCACACCAAACTTCACAGTCATCTCACCACTTCCACTGGAACAACTGGTACAAAACGTGCCTAACAGCTGTTCAAAATGGAACATCAAGCAGCCTGGGAAGGTTTTTGAACCCTGTTTCTTTTATGATTCTGGTTCATCTGGTGGTGTAGGTATGTTTGCTGTGCTTTTCATTAGAGGAATATTAACACCACAGCTTCTGTCAACATATTTTGTGTTCAGGTTCTGGTCTAACTCAAAGTTTGAGTGAATCTTAGAAGGTGCAGGTATTAGAAAAGAAATTAAAGACAAAATCTACACTATCCAAGGGGAAAAAAAAAAGTAGCATGTCACATAGTTCCAACAGAAATTGATTGTATGAAACTTCCTTAAATTAAAAAAAAAAAAAAGTTTTTTTGCAGTTTGTGCAATAATTTAAGCAACTTTACTTAAGCTCCTTTTGTGCATGTATAACTGAATTTCTTCTCTGATTTGAAAAAATGCAAACAATTAAGTCATGAAATTCTGCTTTTTGATGTAAAACACAGCAGACGCCAGGTTCCCTAGTGATGCCATGGTCCTTAGAAGCCAGGTGATGCACAGTTAATTTTTAGACAGTTACCAGGCAACAGTTGGGACTAAGAGATGGCCACAAACAACTCCCTGATTTTCCTTCCTGAATCTGAGCTGCTGGGTCTATATTTCAGCTGCTTTTCCCCTGAAGGTCTTAGCCATGGAAAAAGGATCATATAGTATATTAGTTAAATTAGATAAATGATTTCCTTTAGCAGGTCTAAGTATTCAATAAATCTAGTCCTTTGCAAATATAATATGAAATCGTTCTGTCAATTTTTCATCTGCTTAGATCTAGGAAATTCTAGCTTCTTTCCTGAAGTTGAAAAGAAATCTCACATCCTCTCCATGGTGTTCCAAAGTATAAGTCTATTACTTTGCCTTTTGTTTAGATTTTTTTAATTTGTCATTTCTGTTTTGACATGTTTCCCATTCTTCTCATCATTATCATTAAATTTTGAATGATGATTTAATGAACAATGGAACATTCAGCAGCACTTCAGGCTTTGTATTTCTTACCTTTGCATTCACCGGAAAACTGACTGATCTGTTTACAAAAGAGGAAATAGCATATTTGCTTCTGATAAGAACGATCCAAACTTCAGATCAAGATGTATGTTCTACTGTTATTGTTCTATGATAACATTATTTTGTCATACTGTCTTTTAGATGCCAGTAATAACACTACCTTCACACTCCAAGTCTCCCAGAGTCTTAGCTGTAAATGCAGGAAGAAAAAATTAAATATGAATGACTGGAAGTTTCTTTTCATTTTTGGTATTTCCTATAAAAATAAAGGGTATTTTTTGTAATCTAATAATTCCCATACTTCTATTATATACTCATCACCACAATACCTCTTTCACAACACAATCAACAAATGCACTGCCTCACTTGTGAGATTTCTCTACTGACTAATGTGATCTCACCTCTTAAAAGGAATGAAATCATTGGAAGAAGAAAGGAAGGAAGGAAGGAAGGAAGGAAGGAAGGAAGGAAGGAAGGAAGGAAGAAAGGAAGGAAGGAAGGAAGGAAGGAAGGAAGAAGCGAGCAGAAAAGAGTGTTTCAAATGCATTTTTCCCCCTGTGAGAGAGATAGAAGATAAGGACAAGGAAGGGCTTTAAATTCCCTATTTCACATACCATGTATAACACACAGTAACATACCACTACTTGCGAGCTGTTAGGAACCTGGCTTTATTTTTTACTGCTGTTTGTGACTGTTACTACACTAGCTTCTACACAGAAGCCATTCATTTACAGATCCATTGTGCTCATCACACCAGAAATGTAAAAACATTACTTCCTGGAGGTTCTTCTGAATATTTCTGTCATGAATTATGTACTAAATACAGCCTGGGATGCAATGAGTTGGTTGCTTGAAAAGCTTGTGATACAGGACGCAGGAATTCCATGCTTTGCTAGGTGCATACAGAAGATGCACCTAGGATGTGTGTGACAGAACTGACATGTGATGACTGAGAACATTTTTATACATGGAAGTAGATGCCCATATTGTGGCCATGGAGCTAATTGTGAGTCCCGGAAGATCCAGCTCTGGTTTCATTACTGCCTAGAGCTGACCTAAGTCTGGGTTGTTACCTAAGGGAATTTTTCTACTACCTGTTCTCCAGTCCAGCCATGCTCCCTCTTTTCCAGAATAAGGTATCATATAGATGCATGATCATATGGATGCATAATGGGTCAGATTAGGAAATTGATCTAACTGAAAGCACATTAAAACAACAACAACCAAGCAGATGGCTTCATCACATCAAATGGATCATGAAACTGCAGCCTCAGGTTCAACACCTCTGCATTTACTCTCATAGAGCTGTGTTTTAGGTAGCTGAAGGTGAAATGAGTGAAAGGACACCTGGCTCTGCTTGCAGATTTGAGGGAAGAGTCTTTTTGAGCACTGAGTGCTTGGTCTTCTCCCTGCCAGAGTAGCCCAGAGCTCATCTGAAGTCCTCTACGGAGGACTATATTATCTTCCTACATTGTGCACGTACAGCAGGACCTTCACTTGACAGTACTAGTTAGGGATTCATCAGTAGCATGCTCAAATAGGGAAGAGGCTTGGGGATTAGCACTGTCATTCTTGAAGGGAATAGTGAAGACCTTTTCCCTGCTCTGCTCCCCGTCCTGATCCCCACATGGGACAGTGCCTCCCACTCCATCCACTCTTTTGGTCAATCAGAACTTCTACACCATTCTCTGTCCTTCTCAAATAACACATATTTCCCATCACTGTCCACCTTCCTTTCTCTGGTACAGATAACTCAGATAGTTTTGTCACAAATATTCCCAAAGCTTCTACTTCCTCACCACTTCTTCCCCACATCCCACAAGATTATATGCTTGCTTCAAACCATACTGACCAAGAGCCAGCCACACTCAATCAGAGTAAATCACACCCCAAATTATTCAAACTCTTTTGACCTGAATGTGCTCAAAATACTTGTCAGTATTTTGTCTCTAAATGGGCAAGCCAAAACTGAATAGTTCCATCAGCCTGCCCCAATAAATCCAAAAGCAAGATGACAGCTAGAAGAAACTCCTTGGTTAAAGAATCATTTTGTCCTATTAAAGTAGATTTCAACTATTTGGAAACAATACAAGTAGTTGGGAAAAAAAAAAAAGTCAAAATATTCTCCTTGGGCTATGTTTCTCATTGAAACAAACATTTTATGAAACAAAATGACAGCATTGGGTCTGATTTGCAGCCAGTATGCTTCAAGACTCCAGGAGCAGTTTTATCATCATTTATGTAATTGACAATTAAGACATTTTAAGAAAACAAAGGGGAAACTGTATGATCCTTTCAGTAGATGAATGCTCCAAGCAGGCCACGAAATTAATTGTGGCCAAAGTAAAAACCTCCAGGAAAAAAAATGGTGTCATCAGCTCTCATTTTTTCTTCTATTTGTAAATAATGTCAGTGAGTGCGTTTCATATGGCAGTCATCTCAGTGTTGTGATAAGGACCTTTATTTATTGGAAGCAGTTACCTATCTGTCTTCTCTTCGAAGCATTCCTAAGCACTCTTCCTCTGCTCGAGTCCAAGCTTATCTCACCAAAATTATGGCATTTACTGAAGCTGTCTCCAGTTGGAGGCTGAATAGTATCTCCTTCCACTGACTACAGATGAAACTTAGATCAAAAGCAATCCAGATGTATCACTGCAACACTTCCTTAGGATGGAGTAGCAGTGTCGGTAGGTGCTCTTTTCAGGCGTCATGATATTGTGTTTCTGTGCTTGTGTTAGATAGAGTAGGTCTCACACCTCAGGGATAAATATCTGGATTAGGGGAAGAATAAGAACCTGAGAAGGCTGGGAAACTATTTTCATGGAAAAATCTGTTTTAAATGTACTTGATGGTTAGCCATCTGCAGAAATCTTGGCAGCAATTAGCATCACCTACAGAAAGGGAGCTCAGAATATTTGCTATTTCATTATTTCCACTTCTAGCACTGATCACTTGTGTGATCTTGGACAGATGACTGCCCAGTTCCACACTCTGTCTCTCCGCCCACCTTTTAACTCTTCTGTTTGCTCAGGTTATGAACTGTCTGATGCAAAGACTATGTTTATTTATAATAACCAGATATGACAAGACTAGAATCTGTGCCTTGTGGACCAGAGCTCTTCAGAACTGCCCTTTTCCAAAACTCTTTCTCTAGAGAATGTAGACAGAGAGGGATGGTTGTGAAATGTCTTAGTAGTAGCAGAACAGAGTTAGAGGGAATCCAGGATAGAAAGTTCTTTGTGGTCTGAAGGTGACTCAGAGGAAAGTTAAGCTTCAATTAAAGGTGATGTAGAGTAGGGGCCTTTATTGCCCAGTATCTCTTATGGTCCATATGAAATCTATGCAACATGATATAAAATAATCAAAACCCACTGGTGTGCAGGGAAGAAATCAAGAAATGAATGAATTGTGAAGAGCAGCTGTACTGAGACTTCAGACTCTGTGTGTAGCATGCAGACTGGGATGTCACACCCAATCAGAGAAATTTAAGTTATATAAAGATTTTTTAGTACCTCTGGCATTACCCTTCTAAGGAACACAAATTCAGTTTTCAGTCCCCTGAAATCTGCATAGACAGTACAAATGGCTATGGGAACTTTGGCTCTTCCTCCTACCTCCTGTCCCCACCTCTTCCTATCTACAAGGGTGAGATGTACCAGTTTTCTTTCCCTCCAATGCTGTGCAAAATTTACCTGTGTTTCTAGGTGGTCAAGACTTTAGATATTCAGGAACAGAAATGAGAAATAACTTTTGAACTCCCTCAGTAGGACAGGAAACTGCACTTACTTCAGAACTACAATAGGAATGCTGTGTTGACCAGCTCTGACAAGAACTTGGAAAGCTTTACCTCTCAAATTGGTTTCAGTTCCCCAGGGATATTTCTGTCGAAGCTGATTGCCACTTGCAAATGGGGAACTGTTGTGTTGTCCTTGAAAAGGCACATAAAAATACACTTCAAACTTTCGTTAAGTCCCACAGTTTACTCATGTTAATCATTAAAGAATTTAGAATGAACAAAACTGATGATATGTGATTAATTAACTCTTCACCAAGGAAAGGCAGATCCCTCATTCTGGTATAGCCAGGAAGGGAGACATAGACTTCATGATCTCATGATATTTCTTACAGATTTATTTTCTGTTATTGTGTGCTTATAGTCCTCTATGGCATATGGATATGCAGTGTAGGTGCAACCCAAGGAATGAAGCTGAGCTTTCATCTGTGAAAACAGAAGGACGTTCTCCGGAACTGAAATTACATAGCTTGTTTTTAACCTCTACCTCAACCAGAAGTTGCTGCAAATGGCAAAGTGAAATAGCAAGGAACAGTGGAAATAACAGAAGAGGGAGTTGTACCACCATTCTATCCTATCCACCTTTCTAGCCAAGATTGCTTATTGCCCTGACATATCCTAAAAAATTATATGGACTTTATTACTCTCTCGAAGAAATATTCTGCCTACCTAGCATCTGCAAATGCCTTGCCTACTGCCATGGAGGAACAGAAACAGTCCAGTGATGTGTCTAAAGTCAATGCTGAAGTATTATATGGATATTAGGTTTGACAAGGAGAAAGCTGAGTCCAAGACAAACAACCCCTTAACTTGATTTGGAAGGGAAGCAGGAAAAGATAGACCCGATTCTCATCCATTTCTTCTCAGAGTGCTCTGAAAGGAAATTTTATTCAGTCTATTCAGATGGGCAGTGCTCTTTCATCTCATTGAGGCTGCCTAGTCTGTCTTTGTAAAACTGTGCAGACTTGTAAGACAGAGATGGAAAAGGAGTTGATCCAAATTATGCCTTTTTGATTGAGGCCAGCCAGACATTTCTCTCTGAGTGCAACACTATGGGACTAGGTCATGTAGGCTTCCCCTGGTGAAAATCTCAAAGACTATGCACTGAACCATGCGGACTGAAAAACTGGCAAGGCATTAATTTCACAAACCCAGTAGGTTGAGGCATTCTGCAACTGCTCAGCTGCATTCCTTACACATAGATTTCATCCCATAGGTATGCTGCTGGTAAAGGGGAAATCTAGTCCAAATCTTTTCTGGAAATTAAAGAATTTGAATTCACATTTCTGTACCACAGTAAAAAAGGAATAACATGGTACTGACTCATTGAGTCTCATCCCCTGAAACCACTGATAACCATGTGGTAATTATCTGGGTCAAAAGGGTGTTTCAAGTTCATTCTCATATCATAAAATACTTCCACAAGTACTGTTATATCAACACAGGAGAGCAAATAGATCAGTAATCTAAAATAATGGGGGGAAAAAAGACTTAAGGTTGTTAAATAAAACTGTCAGTAAGTCTTTATCATCTGTGCAGAATACTGCAAAGACAACTCTGAAAATTTGATAGTCTCAACTGGACTAAAGTTCATTTCAGCCCCCATTCTGGCAACCAGTTTATTCACAACTGCTGGACACATCATCTACATGTTCAGCATCTACCAAAGGAGATCACTTCCCTCCATCTCAAATTCTGTTTATAGTTATGATAAATGTCATATGTATTAGAGAGAGTTGAAGAGACCAAAGAAAAGACCGAATATTTGTCAAAGCAGAAACTTGGTGGCCATTATAGAGTGCAGAAAAAGAATAAAAGGCCCTAACATGGTTTAATACAGCACTAGTAAGCCATAAGCAAAAAGCCCATCAGGCCTGTGTCAGATTCCTCGAGTGACTCAAGAACCACTGTATCAGAAGAATATCTCCAGCAACCTCTTCCAAACCTGTAGCTTCCCTCATTTTATGGCTTCACACCTGCCTTGCAGGAGCTTTACTAACACCTGTCATCTCTATCTTATGGCTTTCAACAGACATTTGCTAAGGGACACTCTATCCAATGATATATTTTGTATTTGCATACATAGATGAAGTCCCCTGCATTCTACCTATCTGGCATAATCTGTTATCTCTCAGGAAGTAGTACTAGAAAGAGAAAAGGATTCTTATCCAGTGAACTATTCTGCTTGAATCTCCATTCTATGTCAGCAAAAAAAAAATTTAAAAAAAATCAACCAATCCATGCAAAATAGGGAATAATCAGTCAAAAAAGCTGAGATAGATCCATCCACTCTTTGGTATGATATCCAGCACTGGAGAAGCTGCACCTTGAGCCCTGCGTCCAATTTTGGGCCCCACTCTGCAAGAAAGACATCAAGGCCCTAGAATGTGTCCAGAGAAGGGCAGTAAAGCTGTGAAGGGTCTGGAGAGCAAGCCGTATGGGGAGTGGATGAGGGAGCTGGGATTGTTCAGTCTGGAGAAGAGGAGGCTGAGGGGAGACCTTATTGCTCTCTATAACTGTCTGAAAGGAGGCTGTGGTGAGATGGAGGTCAGCCTCTTCTCCCAGGTAACACTCATAGGACAAGATAGAATGTTCTTCAGTTGTGCCAGGGGAGGTTCAGGTTGGATATTAGGAAAAAATTCTTCACAAAAATAGTGGTGAGGATAGTGGCACAGGCTGCCCAGGGAGGTGATGCAGTCACCATCCTTGGAGGGGTTCTAGAAATGTGGAGATGTGCACTGAGGGGCACGGCTATTGAACATGGTGGGATTGGGTTAACAGTTTGACTGGATGATCTCAGTGGTCTTTTCCAACCTAATGATTCTGTGATTCTCTGATAATTCATTTTCTGTCTGGAGTCAGAATTTAAAAATTCCAATAGATTGAGGAAAGATTTGAACTTAGGACTCCAATAGCTAAGGAGTCTCTTCTAACATCCAAAGACAATAGATTACAACATCCCTTCAATATCTGAGGCCCATGCTGGTAAGTCCCAAACACTAACAGTCCTCAAACTTGTAAGCCCTGAGATTCCTAGTGAGGTTAAATACTTGATTTTATCCACTTTTAAATCCTTCTTCCTGGTATTTGCAGTTAGCTTGCAAGATCTTATCCAGTTCCCTACCTTTACAGCACCCATTTTCATGTATATCATCATTCTGTCAGATGACTAATACAAAAACATGAGGCTGAAAAGATCAGTAGCAAAGCTGTAGTCCTCTGCAGTTAATTCAAGAACAGGTCAGTAGTGGTACAGATGACTATCAGTCAGCGAGTGTCAAAGATGGATGAGAAGTCTGTAAGCCCAGAGTATCTTTAAGAGGATCTGAACAGCTTCTTTGTCCACATAGGTGTAACTACTTGTATGATACCAGATGCGCTGGCAGGAAGTTTTTACAGCACAATTACAGCAGCCAAGGGAATGGATTGGAGATTTCCATTCCTGAGCTGTGAATGTATCACCTGCTTCAATTCACACTAACACAGGCAGTGTTTTTTACATGAATTAAGAAATTTACAGACCAATGTGACCAGTACTCTTTGCTTTGGAGTGCAACACCATGTGTTTTTACACCTGAGAATAGCATTTTGCTACTCCTGGTAACTGTGGAACTGTTGGAATCTTGTGAGTTCTGCCATTTTATGAACAGTGATAGAAACAGAGGTCACTATCATTACAGAAAGGGCCCTTTAGAAGAGAACGTCACTGTCACATGCACAATGACAATCTACAAATATTTTGCTGTTTTCATAAGCAAAAATATTACCTGTAGTGGTAATACTGCAGTGGAAATATTATGCTGTTGGAAAAGCAAAATCCAGGGCAATATCACTTCATCCATGAGTTTTATGCTCACGTAAATCCACTGGAAATTAAACTCAGATGACAACATTTCAGCAACTGTTCTAATTTCCTTATAATCAAGCACATTAACAACCCACCATATCCATGTTCAATGGCTTCAGCTTCTCAGCCTCACATATTGGAACAATTCAACACATCTGGGACTGAATTAATGTCAAAAATAATTCCATACACTTAAAATGATATTCTCACTTTGCACTACTTAGAAGACAGTCCTCAGAACAAACAGTATTAAAATGCCCCCACTTGTTTGAGTCACCCTCAAAAGTACGGCTGAACTGAGTGGTTATTAATTAGTGGGATATCCCTTGTGTTTATATAGAATCATTTGTGTGTCTGGTACATGTGAACAAAGGCCATACCCCAAGGAGCTTATAGTTTAAATTATACAGATAGCTAACCACCTCATTATAAACTTGTTATAGATTTGGATCTAAAAAGGAGGCAGAGCAAGACAAAACCATGGGGAGTGAATACATCTGTTTTGCAAAGAAATCTGAGCTTGGATATGAGGTTATGCAAGGATATAAGCTGCTCTGTGAATAAGGGCATCTGCTATAAGATAGAATTGGGTTGGAGTGGAGAAGGTTTTCACTAGATCCAGCTCTAGGGAGATGTTTAAAGCTAGATCCAATAAAATAACTCAGCTCTGCCACTTTTAGAACTGCTCCCTGTTGTAATAATGGGGTGATATCCTGTGAAGTATTTATGTGATTATAGCAGGCAATGGTCCCAAACGCTTGTTGAAGTTCCCACACCTAGTTGCTGCTTAACCCTGAAGGTGCATTAAGAATCAAGCTGAAGTGCTGCTTCTCCAATACCCAAAGTTTTCTGCACCTGCTGCTCACAGCCATGGCACTCTGAGCATATGATTGCCACCAAAGCTTGATCGGGACCCTTGGAAACAGAATTTTCACCACTCAACACACACTCTTCTAGTTTTGGACTCCTGCACAAGTTTTGCAATAGGCATAGATCTGTTACTAGGTTTAGTTGTTAGCCCAAAGGGTTTGAACAAAATAGGAGGAATAGCATGAGGGAGAGTCAGGTTTCATGGCCCTCATGCAAGGCAAATGGTGTTTCGTGACAGAGAAGATAAAAACACAGTTCAGGAAATAGTCATAAAAGATTACCAGTAGGTCAGAGAGATTAGCGGGAGAGCAAAGCCTGGAAGCCCATTCACTCTTGCTTTTGTTTTTCCTTTCCAATCTTTCGTTCCACTTATTTCCATTCCACCCTTGAAGAAAGGCTCTGCATTCTTCAGTAAGTTCTTTCTTTCCACCAGCGTGTGCAATACATCCACTCTTTCAATCTGAGTCATGCCTCTAGAGAGATATTGAGCAATCACTTCATCTGTCCGTGAGGTTAGTTGAAGCAGCAAAAGTCATGTCAGTGCTTAAATACTTCCTTCAGACTACTGAATTTCGTTGCCATTAATATATATGTACTAAAAGGTCTGCATATATAGGAGACGCAGCTGTGTTCTTCCTGTATTCTGATAGGTAACATAATCTTCTCTTTATATAACATACAGCACAGGAAGGCTTAATGTGGCTGACCAACCATAGTAACAAATTTACATACAAACCATTACATACAAACATACTGCATGGAACTATTCTGTTCCATGCAGTAAATTGCAAGGTTTCACAGAATCACAGAATAGCAGGGGTTGGAAGGGACCTCAAGAGATCATTGATCCAACCCCCTGCTAAAGCGACTTCCTTACAATTGGTTGCACAGGTAGGTGTCCAAATGGGTGTTGAATATCTCCATAGAAAGAGACTTCACAACCTCTTTGGACAACCTTTATCAGTGTTCTATCACTCTTACCATAAAGAACTTTCTTCGCATGTTACTATAGAACTTCCAGTGTTCAAATTTTAGACCATTACTCCTTGTCCTATCGTTACACACCACCAAGAAGAGCCTGGACTCATACATTTGCCTCCCACATCCAATTAGATATTCATAAGCATTGACAAGACCCCCTCTCAGCCTTCTTTTCCCCAGGCTGAACAGATCCAGGTTACTCAGTCTTTCCTCATACAGAAGATGCTCCAGGGCCCTTTATCATCTTTGTGGTTCTCCACTCTACTACTTCTAGGAGATCCCTGTCTTTTTCCAACTGGGAAACCTAGAACTGGACACAGTAGTCTAAATGTGGCCTCACCAGGGCAAAATAGAGGGGGAGAATCACCTCTCTCAATCTATGGCCATGCTCTTTTTAATGCACCCTAGGATACCTCAGCCTTCTTGGCCACAAGGGTTCACTGCTAGCTCATGGCCAACCTGTTGTCCACCAGGACATCCAGGTCCTTCTCTGCAAAGCTCCTCTTCAGCAGGTTGTCTTCTAATCTGTGTTGATGCATGCAGTTATTCCTCCCCAGGTACAAAACTCTACACTTGCTCTTGTCAAACCTCATCAGGTTCCTCACTGCCCAAATCTCCAGTCTGTCTAGGTCCTGTTGAATTGCAGCACAGCATTCCAATGTGTCATTCACTCCTCCCAGCTTTGTATTATCAGCAAACTTGTTGAGGGTGGGCTCTATCCCTTCATCCAGGTCAGTGGTGAAGATATTGAACAAGATCGGACCCCGCACTTGGGAAACACTGCTAGTTACAGGCCTCCAAGCAGACTCTGTGTTGCTGATTACCACCCTCTGTGCTCTGCTAGTCAGACAATTCTCAGTCCACCTCACCATCTACTCATCAATCCCACAATTTCTAAGTTTCATAACAAGTATTTTGTGTCAAACGCCTTGTTGAAGTCAAAGTACACAACATCCACAGATCTCCCCTTCATTTATCCAGCCACTGATGACATAATAGAAAGTTACCAGGTTGGTCAAGCATGATTTCTCCTTGGTGAATCCATGTTGACTACTCCTGATAACCTTCTTCTCTTCCAATTGCTTAGTCTTCAATCAAGAAGAAAGACTGTAAATCCCACAGTATTTTCAGCTTATACTCAACCTGAATTATGAAAATACAGAATACAGAGTGATATTCTCTTTGCTCAATCTGCTTTCTTCACACATTTTTTAACTTTCCAGTTCATATCTTGAAATGAAGAGTGTGGGAGAGAAGACCGGAGCATTGTTTAAGGTGGACTTTACTATTAGGCATCTGCCAGTTGTTGTCAAGCATCTTGAATGTCCTCTGTCTGTTGAATGTGTCCTGCTGCCATGAGGATGTGCTGAAAAAAATCAAAGAGGAACTCTTCAATCTAGAAAATGTTATCCCAATTAAAAAAGACTTCTGACATTAAAATATACAAAAATATTTTAAAAAAAACAGTCAATTTCTGTGCAATTTTCTGAAAAAAATATTAATTCCTATACACCAAATAGATATTTTATGATAAAAAAATGTACACCATGAATCAATTGAAAGCTAAAGGAAAGCGATATAATCATCTTGTCCAGTCTCCTGTAGAAATCGATCTGAGAAACATAATTGACCAGAAATCTTTGCATCAACCATGTAACTTCTTTAGCAATAATGATATTTTAGAATATTGTGGATTCAAACAATCCAAATGATAAGAATGTGCCAGAGCCCAATCCACCATCACTCTACTACAGAACATACAGGCTCAGTTTTCACACTTTATGTCACATCATGCTATTTTACCTTATTCTAACACATTATTCACTACCAAAAAAAAAAAAAAAAAGTCTTCCCCATGTAGGACTGTGCTCAAACAACCTTCCAGCTTGTAAGGGGTAAGCAGGGGTAAGCAGAACGGATCGTATTTGTTTACGTTCTCATATATTACCTGCACTATCCTATGGCTCTTTTCTGAATTATTTGAAATTAATCTTGTTTCAGTATGTTGTCTTGTATCTATCTGCATACTCCAGGAAATATTCACTGGTAAGCATGAATGCTTTTATGACAAACCAAAATGAACTTAGACTGGAAGAGAATAGGTTTGATGTCATTTGCTTATGCTATATAAATAACCAAAACTTTCTCTAAGAGGTGATTTTTTTACTTTTACTTTTTTTTTCTTCTTCTTTTTTTTTAGAACAAGATGAAAGAAATTTGAGAAGGACAAATAGCAAAACTTTTCTGGAAACCTCATTAACTTGAAATTTGAATCCATTTGAATGGGATTCAAGAGGAGCAATCATATTATTATGAGTGTGATTGATAGTTTATATATGATATATATACATATATATATATACACAGAGACATATATGATATGCAAACACATACATTTATATATATAAATGCACAAAGCTCTAGATCATATGTAGCCTATGTCACTATATGTAGCCCACTAAGGTGCGTTAACTGTGGTCATTCTTGAACAAACAAGAATATTGAATTTTTTTCAACTTCTGCAGGACCAACCTCAGTGTCCTGGCTCCCCACAGCTCCAACTCAAGCCAAAATTTTTTAGCTCACATCCAGTAAACTTGAAGAGCTCTAGGCTCCTGCATCATGCTTTCTCCCCAGGCCTCAACCTGGCTGCTGTTGGGCCTCTCCCTGGTCACACAGGCCAAGGTGACTGTTTTCCCAGGTGCTGAAAGGGTGAACAACGTTCATTTGCAACAAAGCCCTAGACCCCAAAGGTTTTGTTTTGTGAAATTCCTTAAAATCTTGAATTAAACTTGCAATTGCTAACAGTGCAATCATTTCAACCATTGCAAAGTTCACGAGAAGCAAGATGAGAAGAAACCTGGCCACTGCTGACACAAAATGTAATTGCTTACAACTGTAGGACACTATACTGCATTTTATTTGTTTTTCTCTTGACAAGGTGCACAACTCTGTAATCAGCCTAAACATTTTCATTAAAGTGCATGCTTAATTATAATTTAAAAAAATCTGATGAGGCAATTCTATGTCCTTCAGTCTTCTTTAGAAAATATTTTTGTGTTATCTATAGGCAAAATAGTTTTCAGATATTTAAATGTAAAAGGCCATTTGAACTTCCTAATATAGCGCATTTGATGCACATTGGACCTCAAAACAATAAGATATGCTTCAAAATATTTGTTATGTGACCGAAACCCCATTGGATATGATCCAATTTTCCATTCCTATTTCAGGTAGGATACTAGGAAAAAGTTCTTCTCAGGAAAAGTGATGAGACACTGGAACAGGCTGCTCAGGAAGGTGGTGAATTCACCGTTCCTGGAGATGTTCAAGAAAGGAGTGTATGTCACACATCATCTAAGGTGGTCACAGTCATGGGTTGGTGTTTGGACTAAATGATCTTAGTGGTCTTTCCAAATTTGATGATTCTATTCCATGATTAATTTCAGTAGGATTTCACTCACTCAGACAGACCTTCACTCACTCCAGGCAGTGTCAAGCCAAACAAAACCTCTCCACCTGCTCTGGTGTTAATGTGGCACAGCAAAATATTTTTTATGTTCAGCACAAGATGTTTTTGCTAAAGAATCATTGGAAAAAGGTGAAACAATGAATGAAGGAGAAGGAAGAAATCTGTAAATGTAGTTTATTTTGTGAGACAAAATTCCACAGCCACCACAAGCATCTCATTTATTTCAGCTGACACCTCCAGAGTAGGTACACAGTTGCATATGTAATACTCGTGCATATTTTTCCCCCAGGACACAGTTTTGTTTACACTCCCAGTGCTGTGAATTTATAACAACTGGGAGATTGTTTGGGTTATTTCATGTAATAGGAACTGTATTTTCACAGATGGCTTACCTTCCTTGCCAGATGTCTCTTTTTAACAGTGTCCTAATAACTACTGCATGTGCTAACTTTATTTCACATACCAAAAATTATTTCCTTGAAGGGACAAGCTCTTTTGTTTTTTAAGTTACTTTCGTAGTGACTGGAACAACTTCTGAAAGTCTGAACTGGATGATCCACCACTTTCAGTCTGAAAATCAGCTGTCATTGTCTCTCTAAAAAATGAATGTTCCTGTGTCAGTCGTCATGCCAGGCAGGACTTGAATTACTGGATTAAAATCCTATTTGTGACAGACAGTAGATCATTTTGTAGTTATATCCCTTCATCTAGTCTTAGGAATCTATGATTCACCTTCTGAACAAGCTTAATGGAACCACCACAATTATCAGACAAACCCCTAACTTCTTTCTTCAAAGGGTTATAATCTGGAAAATCAAAAGAAACAGACAATGCCTGGGGGTAGAAGAGAGAGCAGATAAACAGCACAGATGGGCTTCAAAGATATTGTTGAGCAGCATTGCCAAATCTAAACATTTCAAAACTATGAATCAGGCACCAGAAAAGTCTTTAAATTTACTTACAATTCATGAGATGTGAAAAATAGCTTATTTCAGTAATGACTGCGTTATTGTGCCATCATATTCACTGCCCAACTGCCTGTCAGTTGTCCTCCTCCAGACATTTCTGCATTCATTGGTTAATTTCAACTATTTCTGAAAGAACAGCTGAAGACTGGAAGGTGTGGAGACCTTTTAAGACCTGTGGGTGGCTGGTCTGGCAGTTAGAGAATTACAGAATCATAGGGGTCAGAAGTGACCTCTGGAGATCAAGTAGTCCAATGCCTGCTAAAGCAATTTCTCTGGAGTAGGTGAACCCATGATGATGTCTGCACTGGGAGGGAGGCAGGAGCAGCTGGGACCTGATTGGCACAGATCACTCCACTGTCAGCCATGGAGCTCTGTTTGTTCTGTGTATAAGAAACCAGGTCAGTGAGTAAGACACCAGGTCAGCTGCAGACATTGTGTGTGGCTGGACACACATGGAACTCGTTCAGTGGCTGGAGGAAAGAAAGCAGGGGAGTGCAGCCAAATGCCATAGGGTGTGAGCAGGCTGTGGGTACCACAATGGTGAACATGGCACTATTCAAGAGCTGAAGCTCTGCAGCCCCAGATGATGTCTGTATTTTAATCCCAGACATCCACGAGAAAGATATTAAGCAGCAGTTAGGCTAAGACTCATAAGCTCTTTCCCAAAATGGTCTGAAGGGCTCAGCACCTCTGCGTCCCTTCCCCTGCTGACAGATGCTGCCCCATCTGTCCACACTCCCTTATAATTTACTAACTCATTCACTACCCATTCACGCAATTGTGCCATAACTTGTTTCAGTCCAGGTAAAATAAGTCAGTGAAGGCCTAACACTCAATTCAGGTAGCGTGGGGTAGAGATGCTGGCTGGAAGGCAAATGGAAACCACCAGCAGTGCGGGTGCAGCTGGGGTGAGGCCTGCACTCCCAAGGGAGGTCTCTTCCTCCTCAGGGCCCCTCAGTGCAGCAGCAGCAGCACTGATGGTGAAATGCCCAGGCTGTGAACAAATCCACATTTGTCAGCCTGGTGCCTTTCTAACACGGCTTATGGTGTGATATTGCTTACTTTTTCAGACAGAATCTGAGATTCTTTTTTTTCTAGAATGTTTGAAAGAACATTCTGAAAAGAAACGGAAAAGGCCGTAATTAGAGCATAGCAGTCTCGAGGGTTTCTCTGTAAGCTGTAGTATTTGAGATTTTTCTCTATAAAAGAGATCACACCCAGATATCATGGCAAAAGAGCTGTTCTTCACTGCTGTTTTTTTTCACTTGTGAGTGGACGAGCCTTGGGAATCTTTGACGCAGCGCCTCTGTCACATGGCTACAGCCCTGTGCAAACCATAGTACTAAGCCCAGTCTGTCATATCTCAGCTGCCTTCTCCACTCCCCTGCTAGGTTCATCATAGTCCCTGTAGCCCTGGAAGAACTGATTTTAGAGCAGTTCTGTCACATAGGTAATGGCCTGTATATTCAGCTCCATTTTAGAACTACATTAATCCAGGATAACTCAAGTGGTAGAGCAGAGAGGAGTTGAATTAGCACTGTTGTCAATAGGCAAAAAGACAAGGTTGTCTCCGACTTTGAATGTTTCTTGTTGTTTGCTCAAAAGCGATCAAAAGTTGTTCACTGAATTTTGCAAAGTGACTGTATGTGATCAGCTGGACACTTGTCCTTATCAGTCTGGCATCATCATTGCCAGACTGTGCAAGCTTCAGCACATGTTCTGGAAGTGAAGGCTTTCTTTTGCTAAGGTCTAGCAGATGATTTAGTAGAAACTGCATTTCTATAATGAAAACAAATAGACTTTAAACAGATCAGTTGGTATTTATAGATAAGAAGAGCCCCCCAACTGTGAGGCAAGGTAAATGTATATGTCTAAGATGTAAAAGTATATGTCTAGTAGCTCCACAAATATTTAGAAGTAAAAGAATGGATTGTGATAAACTGTTTTAGAAGAAGAAAATATGGACCAGGAGGCTGGCCTTTATTAGAAATTAAGTCGTCCTTGTCTGTCCTAAAGGCTTGACAAAAAAAACATTTATATGCATCCTATCACCATATCCTGTTGTCTATATACTCTCCCCTGTTAGAAGCAGCTACTTTTCCTTACAGTGATTCTTGTTATGAAAGAATGACGATTTTTCAGCAGTTTCAGCTTGTAGTCTAGAGCTGGCAGTTTAATCAGAAATGTGATGTTTCTCCAGAGCCAATGGGCCGTGTCGGGACACATGGCAGGATTTCTCAGGCTGTTTGAAGCCCTGCTCTTTCTCAAATGCTTAGTAGCAGAGATATGCATAAAGGTATGATAATGTTAGATCAAAAGGAGAGAAAAGTCTTACAGAATCTTTGTAGAAATCAAAGGAAATGATCATTTAGAGAGAGAAATCCTGCTTTGTTAGAGAGAGGTAAGGAAGAAGCAAGCCCAGCAAATGTAGCTCATCCTAAGGAAAGACTCACAAGAATAGCTGTCCAGTGGAAAATCAGATTCAGAATGAATTGCAGGCAGTAAAGAAAACTAAAGAAAGGTCACATACAGGTAACACCCAGGTTGTTCCCTGCTGCCCCCTACTGGAGCTGGATACAGCCCATGAGCCGAATCACGGGAGAAATCCGCAAATACTACAGAAATACTGAGGGTAGCAGTCAGCAGTCCGATTGCACTGGCAAGGGATGGACAGCCAGCAGCAGGTGAGATCTGTGTAATCTTGGACCTCACTGAACTTGAGAAGGTTTTGCCATCAGCTTCATTAGTGGTGGAATTATTCCCAAGAACTTTCTACTTCTATATCCTTAATACCTTAGTCAGCACTCTGCTCAAAGCCACGCAGGACTGTTATGAGACAAGTGCTGTGAGTGATGAAATGGTGAAATAAGCATAAGTCTTCTTGGCTCTCCTTCATAATACGCATTCCACTTCAACTTAAAAAAATTCTATTGAGCCTCTCGGCGTGGCTGTTGAAGCACCTTGCCCAGCCATCCATCTCCCAGCTGTGCCGTGTGCCACTTCGATCTGGCTGCCAAATGTAAGCACTTGAGTAATTCGAGCCAGGTGATCAGCATAAAGACTCTCTTAATTGGTATTATGGGATCAGCACTTTCTTAGTGCATATGAGGCTTATTTGATTCATATTAGGGCTGCATATTTGCAAATTCCTGGTCTTTATTTAATAGGTAAGTTACATATTTGTTACTACATAAATAGCTTAGAAGTTGAAGGACTAACAACAAAAGAGTGACAGAGCCAGGAATAAAATTTAAAGGTGCTTGCTTACAATTATGAATTTATCCTCCAGCACGTATTGCTTTTATTGTGTTACTGAGCTCATAGTTTCTGCTTCTAATGTGGTACACTTACCCCTTATTTACAGTGTTCTTAATCCCCTAGGATCCTTTATTATTTTTAGATTACTCGGTGTCTGAAAAGTTTTAGCCTGTATTTTGTCAGTGATTGTGTTTTAGTGCTTATTGCAAAGCTAAAATCATAAGCAAAAGGCAAACTGCCTCTAATACATGAATTCCTTCAGATGATTTTTGGTAAGCATTTTGCTTGGTTGGGGGTCTGAAGAGAACAAAGAATTCCACTGAAACCAACAAAACCTGTATGATCTTGTTCTGCTCTACAATGTGAAATTTTTCTCTGTGTATTTTGCAGTACTTGCTTAAAAATCTTTGTCCTCTTTAGAAAAGTGAAATAATGAACAGATTATATTGCTCCATTTCAAAGAAGAAAACAACGAAGAAAAGCCAACTGGATAATCAGAAAATATAAATAAAGACAATTTCTACTGACAGTGTTCTGATCCAAATATTTATTTCCTAGCTCATACAAAATTGACGCTTGTGGAGGTACCGGGCTGGAAAACAAATGATTCTAGTTATCCACAGAGAATATATGGTACCAGTGAAGCAATGAAGCCTGCTTTGACATGAATGAGAAATATTACAGGTAATTTACAAAATGAGATCCAGTGTCATATAGAAAATGACGTTTTGGAGAAACAGTGTCGTGAAGGAGGCTGATATTTGTCTGCTGAGGCTGCAAGGAATCCCCCTTCACCCAGTCAGGCAGTGGACGGAGAGGCTTCCCCTCCACCTTGGCAGGAACTGCACCTGTGTGCTTGCCGGACAGTCAGCTCTCCCCACAGGGCTCCTACGCCTTCCAGTCTTCACAAGTTCGTAGCACATTTGCTGTGCTGTGGAGTTTGGCTGGATACAGAGCAGAGAACTACATGTAAAAAACTGAAAACAGAAAGATGCTCTGTTCTACTAGGAATTTATTTAGTGATCAGATGGAAAATTTGGCTTCAGTGAAAAAAAGAAGTCAGATACCAGAAAGAGATGAGAAAATCAGTCCTGGATAAAAGTAGTTCTAATACTTAACATAAAGGTTTGTATATGAGTCATGCCAATTTCTATGTAGATGAGAACTGTAATGGAACGGTGTCTAAGTCATTATAAATTTTGCTATTTACACAAAAGAGGAAAAAGAAATTTTCCTATTTCATTTTTCATGTTACCCTCCATACCTTGCATACTTGTTAAAATGCAGGGTTTCAACTACCCATAGAAAAAATACAAACGTGCAGAGAAAATGACTACTAGAAAGAAAAGAGCAACCAAGAACCATAACTAGATTTGCAATAATTCAGTCCTGTCCTAAGGAGTTAGATCATGTTCTTTTTCCTTTCTACATAAAAGTTGCATTCATAACAACAGAACAAGAAAAACACAGTTGCTTCAAAACACTGGGCATAGAGATCCAGAAACAAGATAGCAACTACTGAGAAATGCTGTGGAAAACATTACTCACGTAATAACTTGCTATTTACATTGAAGAGTGTAGCTTTTAAAATTAATTAAAAACTAAAGGGAAAAAAATAATAAAAATTAAAAAAAAAATTAGTCAAAGGACAATTTGGCCTATAAGGTGGAATCTCTGTTCTTTGCTTTTGTCTAGCAGATCTTTTGAGATATATATCCACGCATACACAGATATACGTCTGGGACAGATTTATCAAAAGCTAAAACATGTCTGGGTGGTGAGCTGGCAAATCTCATCTCAGAGATTACTTTTGCAGCAGACAGCCCCCCCCGCAGCAGAAATGCTGGACTGATACATGTGAATGAAATGACTCTCCCTGCCCACACACCGGATCCACACACACACATCAGTCTGTCAAAGCAGAGCTGACCACAGCTCTGGATCCCGGCCCTCGTACACAACAGTCCCATTCCCACTGAAGCACAGGGCTGGGCACAGAGCAGGGCTGCGGGATGCCACCACCCGTTGTGTGGACGATGAGCAGGTTCCAGCTCCCTTTGCAGGTGGAGCTGAGATAAGCAGCAGCTCCAGGGACGCTCCGCAGGATGAGGAACCATCGGCTCGTTGGGACCCGGCTTCTGAGCAGCCCTACGCACCCAGTAACGGCAGTCATGCTCCCTCAGTGGGATAACTGGGCCGGGCCGTGAGCACCACAGCACTCCTTCTTATAGCAAGACGCTGTCCAGCAGCAGGCTCTGATTCTGATTTCGAAGCGGGAAAATCCAGCAGAGGATGTGGACCTCACCAGAGGAAGGACGGTCTGTTCTCCAGCTGTCCAGGCTCCATCCTAACTTGCCAGAAAACAGTGCAAATTTCTAACAGTTCACAGGAAAAAGAATGTCCATACTGACAGGGTATAAATCCTTCCTTACGTACGAGAATGGTACATACCCGGCATCTCTATCAAATATCGTAGAAAAGGTTACACAAAAATAGTTAAATATATGGATACAGATACATAGATATTACACTTGCATAAAATATGTAGATTCAAAACCCTTTGGGCAGTTTCACAGTTAGCTGAAAATGTATGCTTTAGAAATATGAACAATTTCCTACACTTTTCTAGTTTAAGTAGGAGGGGAAAGGGAAGAAGCATCAGCCTTATTAATACTGAATGCTAAGTGCAGGAATTTAGCTGTAGCTGTAGGGCTTTGAAGCAATTGATTTGACAGAACCTCCAAGCATAAACTCTGTTTTAAAAATCCACATTTATTCCCTAGATCGCTTATTGTTTCATGAAAACGAAAACCTACGTGCCCTGCTTGTATCAACTAGATCTCCTGAGACCGCTCAATGAAACCTCGTAAGCTCACAATACTTCAAGGTAGGGTCATGCACTGGGAGTACACATGAGCCTTATTGCAGCATTTCTGTGTGATAACAGGAATTCATAACTTCTCACATCCTGTAGAATTTAACTTTAGAAATGCAAAACCTTGAATGACACCACAAGAAGCTCACAGTTCTGAAAAAATTAAAGTCAGTATGAAATTTTACTTATAGACCACATAATTTACACAGATTTACATAAATACAGAGATATTAAAATATTAAATCAAACCTAATTAACAGAGGATAGAGGTTTACAAGATAACATTTTAATTTATTACATTTCTGCAACTATTCTTAGTGTCATGAGATTATATAAATAATATATATATCTATATATCCATAATATGTATAAAGATATATATATTTCCATCCTTTTTTTTTTCCTCAAAAATAGGGCAATTTTATAACTGCAATGAGATGTGACAAGCAGTACACTTCTGGGGAATTATTGCATGCCTTGAGTGCATAAGGCAGAAGGAAGAGTGTCTGACTAGAGACGCTAAAGAAGTGAAACCATCAACCAGAAATGCACTGGAGTGATTTGGAACATCTTATTGCTTTTATAAAACTCAAAATTATATACTGATTTTTAAGAAAAGGCACAAAATAAAGGGGAAAATAATATCTCTCTATTTAGTGGAGATCACGATCAGGAAGCTCCGTTACTGTTCACTGAACACTCCTCACTGTCCTAAATCTATTCCCTGTGGTGCAATACTGTGTTGCGGTTGCATAAGGAGGTTAAACACAAAAGTTCATGCATCCTTTATTAGGGGAAACAAAACAAAGCCCATTTCCTTGCCCAGTAACACAGCAGTAGCCATTAGCATCTGGTCACACCAGGGAGCATCGGCCATCACTCCCACCACACCATACCACCAACACCGGGTTCATTTCTGCACCAACCTCAGCTGGTAGAGCAGCTCCTGGAGCTGGATGCTACTGCACCCACCTGGGTGCTAGAGGCACGCATTGAAACCCAACAGGAATTTTCCACCAAGCAAGATCACAAAGGGGTAAGACAGGGTTAAGAGAAGCACTGCCTTGAAACCCCTGCATATTGGTGCTGTCCATGGACTATGGAGCGCTGTGGCACCCTTTTCTCTTTTCACCTTTGTGCTGCCTGCACAAGGGTTCTCCAACCCAGCAGTCACACCAGGGGGCAGAGAACAGCAGAATGTTACAACCTGTGGGCTACAGCTACCTCACATCACTCTGAATGCCAAGATATGGGGAGAGAAAAAAAAAATTTAGAAAATCCCTCAGGATTACTCTTCGTTTGCTGTATTTTTCAGATGTTAATATGCACAGCAGAGGGCTGCCTCTGCTATGATACCACACAAGACGTTTCAAAGTTCAGATACGGCACTCTGTTAAGGCACCTTCAAGGAATGGGCTTTGATTTAATCGCTAAACAAAGCTGCACCGGACGCTGCCCCACACTCCTCCAGCACACACAGCACCAGCAGCACCGCACCTGCCCACACTGACAAAAGCACTGCTGTTCGCTAGGGAGAAACCACACTTCCAAAATAAATACCTGCTGGGCATTAAGAGCTGATATTTTGCACAACTGCCTGGTTAGTTCCCCAGAAGAGGAGAGGCAAGAAATTTAGTGTTGTCTGTCCTTAACTGCTTACTAGATTAGAAGGGATAAAAATACATATCAGCCTAAAAAAGTAGAAGCTGGCCCCGTTCTGCTGCAGGATTCCTTGCTGGGAGGTGAAGCTTTAACTGCAGCGTGGTTGGAGCAGGATGCCTGGTGCAGAACAGGGTTTGTTTTGGGACCCCCAGGAGGAACAAGGCCATCTTCCCCCTGAGGTGTATCACCTCATGCCACCACACAGAATGGCAATGGTTTCAAGGGTTGTGTCATGGGGAGGGCATTTAGAGATGACAGATGCTGGGGGGGAGAGGAAAGCTGCAGCTGGAGGATGGGGCCGCAGGGCACTGCAGTTCACCTAAACCCAACGGGGGGTGGGTGTTACTCAAAACAAGATCCAGTCCTGGAGAGGAGCGAGAAGGGTGGGCCAGGGGCACAGGTCCAAGCACAACAGAGAGCTGCTCCAAGAAGACAGGGGGATCCCAAGGCACCCGCCTGACCTGCCACTCCCCCAACTCCACACCCCAGCCACGCCATGCAGTGTGACACTGGGGGCAGGGGGGATCCAGTAGTGGGATCACCCCAGCCCTGGAGGTAACAATGTCTAGGGAAAAGGGACCTCTGCCCCTGACTCTCTCCTCCAGGCTAGGTATATTGTCGCTGCGTGCAGGTCCTTCTCCAGCACAAAGACGCATCCTTTCCTTGCACAGTCAATGAGAAACGCGATGTGATCTGTCATGCGCTTGGATCATGGGCTTGTTCGTTCATTGGAATTAGCAATGTTTTCTTCTTCTTTGAGGACTAGAATAATCACTCCGGTATTTACAAAGATGCTTTCTCCCGGGCTCCCCTAAACCATCATGACAAAATCACCGTCTGCAAGAGCCCCATGCCAGCTGTGTCCAAAGCTGCCTGCGCTGACTGGGAGCTGGGGGCTGCCGTGGGGGGGGGGCGCTGGATCTCCGAGTCCCGGGGGGGTCTTCCCAGGCGGCTGTCTCTCTCCGGGGGGGTCTCTCCCGGTGCGGGGTGCCGGCTGCCGCTGCCGCTGCTGCGGCACAGTGGTCCCGCTCGTACTCCTCCTGTGCCTTCTGCATCTTCCGCTTCTTCATCTTCCTCTTGTGGATGTGGAAGGTGGTGAGGGAGAGGAGGATGAGGCAGAAGATGAGGGTGACGAGGACGATGAGAACGAGGGTGGAGGAGAAAGACTGAAAGAGCTGACCCACTTGCGTGATGCAGGTGCTGCTGGTGTTCGAGGTGGCAGACGTCCTGTTCAGGAGACAAGGCGGCAGCGACAGCCTCAACTCCTTGGAGAGCTTGGCACTCATTGAGGAGGCTTCGGAAGACGAGGATCTTCCTCCCCTCTCTCAAGACGCCGGAATTTCAGTGGGGGCCGGGCTCGCTCCCGGCAATGCCCGCGGTGCCGCCGGCTCAGCCTCGCGCTGGCTCTAAACGCGACCGAGCAGCCTGCAAAGGGAGCGGGACCGTCAGCGCTGCCCACCCTGCCTGCCGCCCCGCCCCGGGCACCGCTGCGGCAGCCCCCGGCCCGCGCCCCGCCACGGAGCCAACGCCGGCGGCCGGGGCCGAGCCGCGGGACGGGGCGGGGGCGGGGGCGGCCGAGGCGGACACCCCGCGCACCGCTCGCCCCAACTAGTTGCCGCGGCGGCGGCGAGGGAGGGGAGAGAGGGAGGGAGTCCGCCGCCGACCGGACCCCGCAGGCCGAGCCGACCGCCCCGGGAGCCCCTTACCTGCGGCGGCGAAGGCGGCGAGAGAGCGCCCGGGCGCCGCGGGCGCTGGGGGGCTGCGGCAGCGCGGAGTGAGGGCGCGGAGCGGAGCCGCTTCGGGAGCGCCGCCCGCAGCCTGGCACCGCCCCGCCCCTGACGTCACGCCGGGCCACCGCCTCCCCTCGCACGGCCGCGGGCACGGGGCCTCGGGTGCCGATCGGGTGCCGGTCCGCGCCGCGGGGACGCGTTCTTGCCTGGCGGCGCGCGGCTGTCCCGTGCCTCCGCCTGCGGGCTGCGCCCGCCCTGGCGCGCCGCCACCCACAGGTTGCCTCGGGGCGTCCGGCCCTCCCGACGTGCCGCCCTCGGGACCGGTGTGTGCTGGCGAGCCAGGGCCGCGGTGTCTGCAAAAGTGGCCGAGGCTCCGTGTGCGGCGGGGTGTTCGTCTGCAGCGGGGGTGTGGGCTGCCAGTGGTTCCCAAATAGAAGAGACCTTGGGATTTGAAGAATGCTTTCACTAGACATACGGGGCCAGAAAGATATTTACCTTCAGGATGAAGCTCCTCAGTTTTCCAGAAGGAACAGTGGTGGGGTTGTGGATGACTGCTCGGGGCCCAGTGGGTGCCTTCAGTCCCATGCTTATGCTCTGACAGGGAACCGGGAGCAGGGTCACTGTATGGCACCAGTGGAAGAAACAGAACTTCAAGGAAAAATAGAGGCTGTCTTCTGCTGGCCTGGAGCCACTTGAGAAGCCTGGGGGAAAGCCTGTACCAGGAGGAAAAGGATCTGGGATGTTAGCTGATAGCAGGCTGAATGTGAGCCAGCACTATGGCCGAGTGGCCGAGGAGGCCAATGTCAGGGGTCATAGAAAGGTTTGGGTTGGAACGGACCTCAAAATAATCTTTATCTAGTTCCAGCCCTTACGTGGGCTTGTATCAGCAATAGTGCAGCCAGCAGGAACAAGGAGGGGCTCGTCCCTTTGTACTGGGCACTGGTAAGGCCACATCTCGAGTACTGTGTTCAGTTTTGGGCTCCTCACAAGAAAGACATTGAGGCCCTGGAGTATGTCCAGAGAAGAGCAATAAAGCTGTGAGGGATCTGGAGCACAAGTCTGGTGGGGAGTGGCTGAGGGAACTGGGATTGTTTGGTCTGGAGAAGAAGAGGCTCAGGGGAGACCTTACTGTGCTCTGCAACTGCCTGAAAAGAGGTTGTGGTGAAGATGCAGTCAGCCTCTTCTCCCCCATAACAGCAAGGAGATGAGAGTGAATGACCTCAAGTTGCACCAGAGGAGGTTCAGGTTGGCCATTAGAATCATGGAATCATAGAATCATAGAATGGCCTGGGTTGAAAAGGACCTCAATGATCATTTAGTTTCAATCTCTCTGCTATGTGCAGGGTTGCCAGCTACTAGACCAGGGTGCCCAGAGCCACATCCAGCCTGGCCTTGAATGCCTTCAGAGATGGGGCATCCACAACCTCCTTGGGCAACCTGTTCGAGTGTGTCACCACCCTCAAGGTGAAAAGCTTCCTCCTAATATCTGACCTGAATCTCTCCTGTCTTAGTTTAACACCATTCCCCCTTTTCCTATCACTATCCACCCTTGTAAACAGTTGTTCTCCTTCCTGTATTCTTCTCTTCAAGTACTGGAAGGCCACAATGAGGTCTCCCCAGAGCCTTCTCTTTTCCAAGCTAAACAAGCCCAGTTCCCTCAACCTTTCCTCATAGGAGAGGTGCTCCAGTCCTCTGATCATCTTAGTGGCCCTCCTCTGGACCCGTTCCAAGAGCTCTGCATCTTTCTTGTACTCGGGTCCCCAGACCTAAATGCAGTACTCCAGATGGGGCTTCACTAGAGCTGAATAGAGGTGCATAATCACCTCCCTCTCCCTGCTGGCCACAGGAAAACATTAGGAAAAAGTTCTTAGAGTGCTGAGGGATTTAAACAGGCTGCCCAGGGAGGTGGTGGAGTCACTGTCCCTGGAGGGGTTCAGGAATATGGAGAAGTGGAACTAGGGGACATGATTAGTGGGCATTCTGAGAATGGGTTTACAACTGGACAGGTGATCTTAGTGGTCTTTCCAACCTTAATGATTCCCTTTGCAAAGGAGCTACAACTCAGGGTTTCCTCTAAACCAACCCAAATGCATGTTCCCATTGCTCCTTGCCTCTCCAGGTAATACCTAATGCCACAGCGGGATGCTGCAGGGGCTGCAGAGAGGAGTCTCACCAGAGAGCTGAAAGGCAGCTGCTGCCGAGTGCTGGCCCATCCTCCTTCCATGCAGCCCCCCAGTACTGCTCAGTGCTTCCCCGCAGTGCTCATATCACACCTCCCTGTGTGTTTTCAGCAAGGCATCTCTTGCACATTTGCAGAATCCCCTCTTGCATACCCATGTCCTCACTGATGTTATGGCCTCCATAACCCTTTCTTCCTCCATACCTTTCTACAATGTGCACACTGCTCACTGCCTTAGGAGAGATAACCTCCAAGGTTACTTGCCGCTAAGGCTGCAAAACAGCACTCTGGGCATTCCCTCTTTCCTCTGACTATTCCCAAAGCAGTGTTTGGGTGAGAGGCTACAAACAGAATGGGGGGCATGGAAGGTACCCACCATGCCCTGTGGTCCTGCAGAACCCCTCAGAGCTCCCTCATGAACAGTTAAGTATGACAGACAGCTCTGTGCTCAGGTGGAATTTGAGAGGTTGTAGAAGCTGATCTGAGATTTTAGCTTATTGATTAGAAAAACCTTTTTTTTTTTTTCAAGGAGAAAAAAAGAAAAAAAAAAAACACCACAAAACCCCTAAGATTGGCCATTTGTACAGAAAACAGCGTTGGCAGCTTTAGTATATTTAAAAAGATATCCTACAATGCTAGTTCTGTGCATGGCAGTAATAGCCAAAAATGTGGATTGAGTAAACTTCAGAGCCAAACAACTTTCTAATTCAGATACAGTTGTTATAAATTAACAGATAGGACTAGGTTCACGTAGCACTAACATATTTTCTCTCATCTTCAGATCTTAACTGTCTGAAGAGGTAACACAGGAGTACTGAAAGTTAAGTTTCTTTAAACACATTTAAAATCATTTGTGCATTCCTTTCACCTGATATCTGTCCCCATCTGACTGTTTGCCCCCTGTGTCACACAGTGTCTCTTCCTCTCTCACCCTCCCCAGTCCTTGCTAATCCCCTTCCACCCAGACTGCTTGAGCTGGAATCTCCAGGATGGGTCAAAGATATTTTATTTACTTTCAGAATGGTATTCTCATTATTCCTGGCTATCGGGATTAGCAAACAGTGAAAACATGAGCATCTTGTTTATTTGTATGATAATTATTCTAACTAGCAGGATTTTGCTAAGCTGCAGGGAGTGAAAGATGAGCCTGGGGACTGGAGAAGGGCAGAAAGCATCAAAGTCTCCACGAATGTTTAACTCTCTCCCTGCTGTCTCAGCCTCTCTGCTGTCTGTGTTCATTTACAGCTTTGGAATATCTCTGCTTCACCTAAAAGAATCAAAGAGTAGAGGTAGTTCTTGCCCTAGCAAGAATTTTTAATGAGAGAGACAGTCAGAAGAGGAGCACTGTAGAGAAGAAGGGAAATAATAGTACTGTAGTTGGCATTCTGGCTCATGCTAGCTGCCAGCCAGCCAAAGTTTATGGATTCAAATATCCACAATCAGAATACAGTGAGTCTCAGAAATCAGGAGAAAAACCCGTCTTCTTGTGGACCAGTAGCTGTGTTATTATTCCATTGTTCTGATTCACTAACATGATTGAATTTGAACATAAACATGCAAGAAAAGAATGCACCTCCAGTACATACTGCAGTAATGAAAAACCTTTTATTTAGCATAAAAATAAAGGATGTGAGTGCCCTCTTTCAAAAATATATTTCTCATTGCCTGTAGAGAATTTCCCTGTAGTATACATGCAGTATGACATTCGGAGAGGTTAGGCTTCTTGCTCTTGTAGCATTGGTCACTGTGCGATAGACAACATTATATTTAGGGGAGAGTTTTTATATTTCACAACGATGTTTGTATTCATTACAACCTTGGTAGCTCCCAGTTCTCTCCGGATTCATGTTGGTAAGAAGCAGGCAGCATACGTATTTGCAAATCTCCCAAACAGACTTTTTTATGTGGGTATGTTTTAATCTGTTAATTGGGGAAGTTGTTCCTTCAGATGCTAATTCCTCATGCTCTATCTTACACGGTCCTTTTTTTTTTGCCAAGGCAGCAACCTAATGAGATAGCCTGTAAGAGCAAAGGCTGCTCATGTAAGTAAAGGGTTGATGGTTCAGGCCCTTGGCTATTAATGACCCTTCTTGAAACAAATTTATTGCCCTTACTGTTTAAATTTAGCAGTTGATTACGTATAGAATAATGCATGATCCCTTTTGCACCGAGATTGATGTCATCATTTGCCAGACAGACACGGCACCTGATGAATGCCAATGACCCGCATACTAATTTGCAGTCTCCCCGTGGGATAAAGGCCATCTGTGCACAGGTCCTTCGGTCCCTCCATACTCTCACTGCTATAGGTGGAGCCCAGTGATTTAAACGTGGTCTGAAAGCCTCGTGCTGTGAATAGGATGGATTTTAAAAAGCAAAAGAGAACAGATTTGTATTTCATATGCACTGGTAGGTCAACTAATATCCTGCACATTGTAAGTGTTTATCTTGCAAAAATAATATAAGTGTCCTTGAGAGATATTTGATTGAAAATAGCTTAACTGTGACTGATGATGCTGCTTGCCAGATTACCCAGCTCCAAAGCAGGGACTCTCTTTCGTTCTTCCAGAAGAGCACAGTCTGGGTGATGTGGGCTCACAATTACTTCGTTCTCAAGAGATGATTCTTTATGAAGCTTCAGGACAATTTTACATATTCAATTTCTATTCGTACTTCAGAAAAATACTCTTTTCTTGTTCTGAAGGAGAAATCTATCACATGGGACAATGAGGGGGAAAAAAGGATGCATGTGATGCTGGCTGGAGAAGGTTACTAAGCTATTGCTGAATTCAGCAGGGTGCTAAATGGCAGCGGGAGTAGAAAATGGGTTCAGGCAATGCTGGTTGCCTGAAATAAATAGACAGCATTGGCTGTGTCTGATAGAGTATGCAGGTCTCCAGTTTAATTATGACAACAGACTTTTTTAGCTGCAGCACACATATGTCTGCTAACAAGTTACTGATCTGGATAAAAATGAATACAAAAAGGAAAGAAAGGCAGGATTTTATTCTGTAACAGCACATTAAAAGTGCTATTTACTTTTTCATTAGACAATACATTTTAGAAAGGCCCCATCAGGGTAATGACCTTTCAGATTTAATCTTTTTGCTCTTCTTAATAGCTTACAGAGTTTTCAGAGAATTCAGAAGTGCAGAATTTAATTATTTTTAAACAGAGAATGTGACTTTGGAATGGCAAAATATAAAGGGGATGTTGCAGTGGATATCACTGAAAGAATAAGAAGCACATGCTCCTTGGTTAAACCAGGGAGGAGTTTAAACACAGCAATACACGATTTAGATCTGAGTTCATGTTAACAGTGCCTCACCTGCTTCACTTTGCACAATTTTTTTTTTGCACAATTTTTTTTTGCATGCATTTCAAAGAGAATCCAACACATCATTCACTCCAGCTTTTAATATGGGATAAAGCCCTCGCTCAGCCACATTCCAGCCCCATGGTTTGTTGGTTTCGTGCAGCCTCAGTGCTATAGAGCTGTTCCATCACACCAGTGTGTGCTAAGGGGGAGCATGTTTGGGCTGGACTAAAGGGAAAAGGAGAAAAAGAAAGCACACTTCCCATAGGTTGTCCCATGGCCTGGGAAGAGTGATCTTGGCAGATGCCTCTGTGCTCCTTGAAGACCCTTGGGCACACTGGAGCAGCAGGTGTGGATGGAACACGCAGCCCCACAGTCCAAGATCCAACAGCTGCTGCCTGCATGCAGGAGAGAAGGGGCTCCCGTTTCCAAGCTGGAGCAGGATGAACAGGCAGGGCTTGGGCTGAGGCTTTCTTGCTCATTCAGTGCACACAACAAGCCTCCAGATCCCTGTAGTGCCCTGGCTTCATTCCACCCAGGAAATCTAAGAAAACTGGAAAAGCATAATGGATGACAAAGCCATTTACCTTTATCTCTACCAGAAAAAAATCCATGCTCAGTCAGCTCCAGGCACACTGCACTGCTCCTCGGTGAAGTACATAGCTCACATTTTGCCCAGAGCCTTTTATAATCCTTTTTTTCCCCTTCAACTACAGTGTGAAGCAGGAACTCGGTAATACTGCATTATTATTCTGCTCTGTTCTCCTCTCCTGGGTGGTAAGCACCCCAGAGACCCCTGGCTTCATTCCTGTTTTCTCCTTATCAATACAGTAAAAGAAATTCCAATGCCAACTGCTGGAAATATGTTTTTCTCTTGTTGTATACTTTAAATTAATTATGAACAACCCCATGCTTTTGACTTGTCTGTCCTCCTGCTTGTAGCCAGGATGTTAATGATCAGCCAACTTCTCTTACAGAGATTTGAATTCATTTTTAAAATTACAGAAGTTATTTCTGTCAGATTTATACAACTTTAGGTTTTTTGTTTTTTGGTTTTTGTTTTTTTTTCCTTTGAGAGTATAATTGAGAAACGGGGAGAAAGAAGATTGATTTTTAATGACAGTATCACCTCCAAACTTCTTCAGTACAAAATTTCTGTATGTTCATATTTTCTAAATAAGGATTAGAAATGTTAAGGTCTGACTCTGAATGGTACCATGCCCTGCAGTCAAGGAAACTAGCAACTACCCTTGGAAAGATCAAGAAACTACCAGTTGCTTTGAGATTGGGTCAGACAGCTTTCAGCAATGGTCCCTTGCAGACACTTCTTCCCCTTTTTCCAAAGACCCAGGAGGCAAATGGAGCTTCCTTGACGGCAGGAGAGATGGTCCCTTCCATGACAAGGGAACATTTTACAGCTGATGATACTATTGGCTATTAAAAGAGAAAAGCCTGTGACACACAGATAGGAGCTCAAGATTTTCACTTTGCTATTCCTGCATTTACCTGATATCATGGTGGATGTGTTTGTGAATAATCCATTTCTACAAAAATAACATCATTCCCCTTAGAAGTGCTTATTTTTTCCCAGTGATATCAGCAGGAAAGCAGCTGTTTACTGTGTTTTCATTTTAAAGTTGGCTTGCTTCACCAGAGAGTATATTAGGCTTTCCTGGAGAACCATGTAATCTCTTATTACTGAACTCTTTGTTTTCCTCTCTCTGTCTTCTTCTGCAAAGTTTTGTAATACTCTTTGCCATGTCGTGTCTGAAATTAAACTGAAAACCCTTTGAGAAAGCCACTGAATTATCCGATTTTAATCAGGAGATGCTGTGAGAGAGCATTAAGCTCTCTCTAAAATAATAATGATTTGAAAAAAACAACAGCCAGGGCATCATCTGGAAATAAGAATAAAATATAAATGTAATAAATATTCATTGAAGTGATTGGCTTTTTTAAAGCCCTAGAGCAGGAACATATTTGGATGTGGCAGTGTCCTTGCATTGGAGCAGGAGGCATTTTAGCTGTTTTTGCACATATTTAAGAAAAGTACTGATACCATAACTTTTTTCTACATACTTAGACAAGTGCCCATAGCTTACAGATGTGGAAGGAATCCTGTATCGTCATTCTTTCCTATTAGCCCTGCTTCCTATTTCTTCTGACCTTCATCACTCAGAAGTAAAAGTTGGGTCTCTAAATTATTGCTTATTGGAGAAGATTAGGACATGATGCAAATATTTCTGTTTGTCTTGAGGGACCAGGAGTATAGTTTAGCTAACCCTCCTCTCACCATCTTTGTGGGTCACTTGAATAAAGCATCACTGTGAAAAATAAAAGCTTGGAAAGCAAATGGGAAGATTCAGTCTGCAGAACAGCAATTAAATGATTAGTCAAAAAATGAACATGAGAATGAATTTTATAGAATAAAAAAGAGCCGGTGAAACAGAGGAGATACAGTGTAGATATGATAGCTGTAAATAGCTATTATTTAGGGAGCAATACGTAACAGCTGGAAGAGGGATTACAAGAAATTGGAATTATGTAATAGAAAAATTATATAACATGAAACCATCAGTTGTCATTTCAATGACAGACCTATAAGTATGTAGTACTAAGTGCAGTTCTAGCTGCTCTGGTTAGAGAGATGTAATAATTCCTATGAGAACACACATAAAAAATTCTGTAAGCTGTGATTCAATGAAGAAAAAAGAGAAATGCTGTAGCAGTTTTATGTCACTTGCCATTTTCAGTGCTGTGGGGTCCTTTCCAGTCTGTCATATTTACTCCACAAGTTTGCAAAAGAGTTGGGCATTCACTACAAAGTGCATGGCAAAGATAGTAATACCATGCGTCATAAACTCCCAGGGACAGTATTACAAGAACAGAATGTCTTCCTAATGAGAGCAAATGTAGAAACATAGCTGAGATAGAATAAGAACCTGTGTTGTGCTTTGTCTTTTGTAGGAAAAGGAGATAAAGAGAACAGAGAGGACGAAAGAGGGGAGGAAGGAAAAAGGAAGGAAAGAAAGAAGGGAGTTCACTGTAACTTGTCTAATTAAGGTTAGGAGACCTGAAGATCCATTTTAGGAGCAAATGGACGAGTCATTTAAAAAAGGATGAATTGCACATCAGCCTGTAAAGTGCCAGGATGGCACAGAAGAAACATCATACAGAAAACATGAGATGAATTGCACAAGACCAGGATTTTTCCTTCACAGTTGTCAGACATACCAAGATTGTGAATATGACAATATTGAACAAAACGTAGGCCTGACAAGTCACCTAGAAAGTGATCTCATTTGTGGAAACCATCCAACATTATTTAGTTCAGTAGGTGGGGCAAGTAGGAAAGGTTATTGTATGCTGTATCTATTTCGTTGGAAAGACAGAATCATAGAATCATAGGCTGGTTTGGGTTGGAAGGGACCTTAATGCCCACCCAGCTCCAATCTGCCACAGGCAGGGGTGCTGCCCACCAGATCAGGCTGTCCAGGGCCCCATCCAACCTGGTCTTGATGAGGAATATGCTTAAAAGCAGGACACTTTAATTTGAACACTTTACAACAGCAGTCAGAGAATTTGGCAGGACAAGGACCACTGTTCACCAGAAATGCTAGAAGAAGGTCTTTATGGTAACACGTGGGGTAGATACCAAATCTTTCTGCACCCCTCAGGCAAGAAAGTATTTGGCTTAGAAAAGGATGGAAATTCAAAACTTTCAGTACTTAATTCCCTAAGGAGAACTGCAGAAGGCAGCAGTACCTACCTGCACCCCTCATGATGACTAAGAATACGAAGAGCCACAGAAGGCTAAAGAAGCCAAGCATGCTGCACAGGAACTTGGCAAGGAATTTAGTTCTTGAGTCTAGCTGTTTAGGAATGCACCTTGAAAGTAAAGCCTGGGTTCTGGTCCATGTTCAGAAGGCCATTTATATATTATAGATTAAATAACTTCTGGATGAAAAAAAGAAATGTTGGAGAGATTAGAATTTAGTTTGTGAGACCATTCACATCCAGAGGTAGGAGAAGCATGGTGCCCTTTGAAAAGTGAGACTTTCTGGATGGGATTCTACTCACAGGAGCAGTGCACAGCAGCAAGGATATGGACCCGTACAGCTTTATGTCTGCATGCTTTTTGACTGCTGTTGTCTGTGACAAGCACCCTCACAATGTGCCATCATATTAGTGAAGACAAGGACTGTTCCCAGCTGATGGCAGAGACAAAAGGCATTGGAAAGAAAGGGAAAGAAAACACTGGGTCATAAAAAGCAGTAGAATCAATCTGACTTGTGATGTTGAATGTTTTTTGCTTGCAATGACTTTGACTAGAGTCCTATACAATCTTGATGTCTTAAAGAATGCCTTATGATTCGTAATGGGCAAACCATGTTCTCAGTTCTCAGAGCATCTTCAGTTGCTCACAGGACTGTATTTTGTCAGTACAAGACAGTTATGGCAATTGCTTTTTCTTCCACTATTTGTTATGGCATTTGATAGCAGAAAAACAAAGGAGTGGGATGTTGGTATTGGGATGTTTTGAAGCTAAGTTGTGTGCGTTTGAGCCAATGAAATCATTAGGTTGCTTTTCCAGATGAACGCAATCCTGAAAAACAAGAAAATGAGGTTGCCCATCTAGTTTATAAAGGTGTTACTTTTATAACAGTGTATTTCAACTGAACATGTTTGGGTGTGTGGTTCATATCAGCCAAAATTGGTTCTGTTTTTTTTGTTTGTTTGTTTGTTGGTTGTTTTTTTTTTTTCATTTTAAAATCAATTCAGCAAGGTATTTTAACTTAATTTAGTCATCTCATACAGTACTATTATTTTTAAAAAGCCTGACTGATAACAGCTGAGTTACTGTCCTTTTGAAAACTTTTTGAAAGTACATTTCTCCAATAGCATTCCATAACAATTTTACAATGACTGGAATAGGACACAAATTAAACACCTAAATACTTCATTACTTGATAGACTAAGCCTTATTTGAGCTGTTCCAGTCTATTACACAAATTGTATCAATTTAAGCAATCGGAAGACAAAAGCATCTCTTGCTAGCTACTTAAAGCCAGATCAAGAAATTAAAAATATTGGTTTGAGAGGCATACAAACAAAAATCTGAGATCGAAAGAATCATGCTTATTTGTTGAGATTTTACACTGAACACAATCTGTATCACTCCACAAATAACAATCATGTTAGTGAGTAATTAAGGCAAGGGACAAAGTCAGGGCTACAATATTCTATTCCCCACTCAGCTACTGACTCAGTGTGATTTTGCTCATTTACCACCTATCAAATGGAAAATGTGATAATGATAATGACAGGGATAATAATACCTACATAAAAGAAGTACTAGAAGTCTTTATGTTTGGAGAGAGCTTTGAGATAGAGCTGCTATATAAACACTAAGTATAATTAGCAAGGGACTATGAGTTTGCACAGTTTGTATCTTCTTCAGGCTTTTCAAATTAAAGACAGATGAACTCTGCATATCTGAGAGACTGCAACTCCTCTGTCTTAAGAGCTATTTGGGAAATAATTATGTTTCACAGTTGCCATCACTGGGTATTGGACACAGCCTTATGAAAAGGCCTAACTACTTGCCAGTTATTAACATGAGAAACTTTGAAGATGGCTCAAAATGATCCTGTCACTGTGACTGCAGGCTATAGCTTGTCTGGTTGCATTCTGTTCTTTGTAGCCACATGTAACAGTGCATTTGTATGAAAGGCAGGAGAAAAGAGCAAGGGAACGAGAAGAGGTTCAGTGCTTTTGTGAAAGGTGAACTTCACATGCATGCGTGAACTTAGACATTCTCTTATACTATAAATCCATCTGCCAAACTCTTCTGAATGGTCAAATATGACTCCAGCAGTCATTTTCCTGATCAGTTCACGTGTCCAGTCTGATCACAATGATATTTTTCTGCTGCCTGCTGAAAGTCTTTGAAAATAATGGATTGCCTTAGAACAGAAACCTAGAGAAAGTACGGATAAGACACCTTGGAAAGGTGAAATCTCCATTGCTGAATGTCAAACTAAACATTAGTTTTTCAAAGGTAATATAACCAACCAAAATTGAGGGAGAAAAGAAAAGCAACTAGACAGCTTACAGAACATTGGAGACTACAGCATAATGTCGCTCTGCAAAACGGGTCAATAACATTGCAAAGGCACAGCAGACTCTTTCTTTTATATAATTAGCTAGACTTTTTTAAAACAAATGAAATAATTATTAAAAAAAAAACAGCCTGCAAATAATTTTATGTGCAAACAAAGGATTAGTGCAGAGGAGCAGCAAAAATATCTTCTATTAATAGCTTGTTTTGTAGGAAAAAAATTAGACATGATGAGATTTGTGTAAAACTGGCAGGCTACAGGAGCATGAAGAGTGAAGTGATACTGAAAGCATTTATGTAAGCATTTTGAAAAGCTTTCCTAGTGCATAACACTACAAATCCTTCTCTATTTTCCTCAAAAACATGGCAGAATCCTAGACCATCATGGAATAGAAAGTGTTTTCAAGTCAAGGACATAAGAAAACTACTTGATTTTTCCAACCTAGTTATGTTGCATTATTTTTAATTACACTGCTGTATTAAAAGTCCACATCAAATCAGCATCATGCTGCTGAAACATTAAAGAGGGATCATACTCCACAAAAACACAATTCAATTAAAGAAGCAGAGAGGTAAAGCAATTTAGCTAAGGCCACCAGAAATGTCAGTGGCAGAACGAAAGCAGTGCCAGGATCCCATCATTCTGTGATGGAAATGCAAAATGTATGACAACACTTACAGCATTAATTGGTAGACCAGACCAAACCTATAAGAGGCAATGAAACCAAGTATTTTGCAGTATACTTTGTCAACTCAGTGGCTTCTGATAGTGAAGTCGCTGGCATCCTCCAGTGCCAGTTTCACAAGGAGTGGCTGACGGCTTATCCACAAAGGTACATTTTTGTGCTCTTGTTTACTGTTTTGGAGACGGAGAACTGCCAGCAGGTGACAGGATATAAAAACATAGGTCCCAAAGAGAATTTGAGGTAAAGAGGAGAAGAACTAGCAGCGAGCACAGTGTGTGGTGGATGTCCCTATTATCTCGTGATAGCAGAAGTTCAAAAAAGCATGTTTATATAAAAGAGAACCCTTAGTTTGCTGCGGCTTTCTTCTTATAAAATAAATGGAATAAGTTCAAATGGAATAAATCTGGGCTTAATGCATCACTGAATAATAAAGACTTAGAGAAAAATACTTTACAGAGACATCATTCTGTTGATGCTTGTTGCAGTCCTTCCTGAACATGTTTATGAAGTGCTCAGAGCCAGTCTTAGTGGCAGACTAGATACTGCATGGATGAGGGTTGTTTTTCTGTCCTTAATTGAGCAGGAAGTACTGAGTGTCTCTGGTTTGTTAGTGACATTGCTGGGGAGCAGCATCCTGGGGAAGCTTTCCGAGGACAACAAATGGGATAAATCCAAACAGAACTGATGTAAAACATGAAATAGAAGACCACAAAACTTTTGTGGATAAAAGAAATAGTCTGTAAACAGTGTCTTAAAAGCATTGTTTGCCCAAGAATCGGTGAGGACCAGAGGAACAAGGGAGACCCCTAGTCCATGATGCTAAGGACAACTTCCTTATCTGTACCAAAGAATTCACAATTGTGACATTTGCATCTCAGAACCCCCCTTGCAATTTTATTTTTATTTTTTTCTGCATTAAAATCACTGTGATGGGTATTTCTTGCAACAATAAGGAAATTACTCCTTTGCTTCTGGAGACAATTCAGAAGCACAAGGAAGGACTACAATTAAGGAATGTCACAGTCACTGCTGCAAGGCCATGTCTGATAATGGTTTCATGCTGTATTGATCTTATCACTGCTCCTCTCTGTTCAGAAAAAGGCATATTTCCTTTCTGTCCAACATTGCCATGACCCTTCTTGACTGAGGAAAGCTGAGTAGGAGGCTCAGAAGTATCAGCATCAATGGAGCATGTTTGTGAGGGCGGTTGGGCAGCATCCAAGGGAACACAGTCAATATTTTATGAAAATATCTTTATGCAGAGTTCACTGTCCTTTCCTTCTGTTCAGACCAATGCTCTCCTTTTACCTTATCACGCATCAGACATTATTGCTCTTCTTCCTGCAGACCTCATTGACCTTCCTCCCAGTGTCCCCAGCAGGCAGCTGGCATGAGCGCTCCTCTCCTTCTCAGTGCCCCAGCCCAGTCTCCGCAGGAGCTTCCTACATCTGAGCCCAAATCCCTGCAGTGTGAATGGGAGAGCTGTGTAGGCTGCTGGATGCGTCATGTGCCCATCACTGCAGCTCATACACTCTCCAGTGATAATCTCTCCATTCTGAAAATTTTATATCTGAAGCCATGGATACACTTCAGATTTGTTGAGCCGCAGAGGAATAAGGTACGTCAGGGATTTCAAAACAGGAGTCAGACTAAATTCCTCGGGGGCATATAATGCATGCAAATGGTATATATGCCCTTAAGGGAATATTAACCACTTTTCCAGCTGACTAATATCTACGTGATATTTCATTTGTGGTCTGGTGGAGGTGTGAGTGAAATTATCCTAAAATATTGATATCCAAGAGAATATACTGTAAGCATTCACTACACAATTTCAGCTGGACATGGAGGCCAGCTGAAATGTGTTCCCAGCCTTTTGTCTGGTGTCAGTACCAGCTGCCAGGCTCCAGTGCTGTGCTGCTCCTGCTCCTTTAATTACCACTGCCATAACAGAAAACCCCCATGGTCTATTTTTGAATAAGTGAGTATGGTCTCCAAGGATGCTCATTCACCTGTCCTTTAACTCAACTTCATGTATTCTCTGAAAACTAAGTCATTTCATAGAAACATAGAATCATTAAGGTTGGAAAAAACCACTAAGATCACCTGTCCAACCATCAACCCATCCCCACCATGCCCATTAACCACATCCCTCAGTGCCACATCCATCCTTTTCTTGAACATCTCCACTGACGGTGACTCCCCCACCTCCCCGGGCAGCCTGTGCCACTGCCTCACCACTCTTCCTAAGGTGTCATTTTGGCTCTTTGCAAATGTGTCCCTCCAATGCCTTCCCTCTCTGTACATCTTGAGTGATCTGTTTCCCAGCCACTGCCCGGTAACAAGATCAAGATTTCAAGTCACAGTTCTCACCACCATATTCTGGTCTTTCCATCTTGCTTTGCACTGCCTGCTTATTCTTCATACCCTAAACATAAGGCAGATTTCTCAGCATCTTCGACTTATTTCCTTTACTGCTGGCATTTCTCAGGTTGTCAGTTCCACATCATCTCCCAGTCCGCACATCTTGTTCTACATTTCCTTCTGTAAGATAACTGCTACTTCCTATATATAGCAGAAACAGAGCAGGCTCCACATATTCCCACTTGTCACTCCTATCCCACTGTCTCTCTCAACCTTTCTGTCCTATTTACCATCCCTGGTTTCTGTTAGCAAACCCAAATGAGTATTTCAACATCAGTGCTCATTTGTTAACCTTACAGATGACTGTCTCAGTGGCCATGCAGAAGTTCGTGTGAATGATGCACACTCATCCACCCTATCCCATCCTCACTTTCTCCACCAGGGAAGTATTAATCAACATGGCTACGTTTGAATTTATGTGCCTGTGCTGAGCATCTCTAACTAATCTCTGTCAGCCCAAGTGTTCTCTATTTGTCCCTCACCCCCTTTGCTGAGACTTGAAAAAGAAGCCAGAAAAGAGTCTAGTTATCAGTTCTTTTGAACTCTTTTTAATCTGTGAAGCCAAGGTAGGTATCTCTGTTCTCTAAGTGCAGTAGGTTCAATCGTCAGCTGGCACCAAATCAATAGAGCTGCATTGGTTTTAGCCCAACGAAAATTTTTTTCTGTTTTCAGCTTCTAGTACACCTGTCTGTATAATCTGAGATTGCTGAACAGCTCAGAGCAGTTTGACAAGATATCACTTGTTTCTGAGGGGACACATGCTCCTTGCTGAGCTGAAAACCAACACGCACTCACTTTGCTTTCTGGGAAAGTGATTTAAGTTAACACATTTCTTATCTAACAACCAGTGAGGACTAAGCATGCACAAACACTCTTCTGAAAGCTCAGCAGATGAATGGCAGGACCCAATCACATTCAATTAGTACTTGTATTTTATAAGCAAAGTAGTGTGACTTCTCTTTCCCTGTTGGGAAATTTAAGTCTTAGATCACAGTGGTCTCCTGGAGTTCTGTCTGGATCTGACTGTGTTTCTAGTTCCATCTTCATAGATCTTAACCATTGCAGACTTTTTCAAGGACTTGAGGGAGCAGCAGAGATACTCTCTTTTGCTCTATTTTCAATACTGTTGTCATATGGCTTTTTTAGTAAAATCTTTTATTTTCATATTTTTAAAGATACAAATGAATAATCTCTTTTACTTGTATATTTGGCTTAAGCCCATTCTTGACCATGGTGACAAAAGGATGTCTTAGTTTACATCTCTGTTCACAGAAGTCCTCTAGGTATTTTCTTAATTGGTTGAATCAGCATTCATTCTTGTAGAGCTGAAATATGTCTACCACTTTTGTTTCCACTTCTAAAAATCATTTTATAAGCTGTTCCTACACATTCAGCTTAATATAGATACTGTTTTATACATTGTTGTTTATAATGCCTCTTCAAAAGCTCTGATTTCAATATATTTGCTAACCAAAAAGCATTTATTCCTGATTAGAAAATATACTTTGCTTTATGATGCTAGGCTTAGTCACATCTGTTGGACTCTAAGCAACTTAGCAAGATTAGGAAGGAATCAGATTTTTATTTGCCCAGGAAGTATATCCAGGGCTATAACAGTTGACACTAACAATGTTAGCAGAAGGAGATGTAGCAGTCTAACTCTCAGAGATTATAATAATACCAATTGTGTAGACCATAGGATCTGCCTATTGCATAGTTCACAGTGCTTACATGCTTTGCATTGCATAGTTCATAGTGCTTACATTCTTTACTGGATGAGGCTGGGAATGTGACCACTGAGGATAAAGAAAAGGCAGAGGTTCTGAATGCCTTCTTTATGTCTGTCTTTAAAGGTCAGACCAGTTATCCTCAGGGTTCTCCACTCTCTGACCTGGTAGTCTCAGCTGGGGAGCAGACAAAACCCCCCACGATTCAAGAGGACACAGTCACAGACCTACTACTCCAGCTGGACTGCCACAAGTCCATGGGGCTGGATGGGATTCGCCCAAAAGAGCTGAGGGGACTGGCGGAGGTAATAGCTGAGCCACTTGCCATTATCTATCAGCGCTCCTTGTTGACTGGTGAGGTCCCAGAAGACTGGAGGCTTGCCAGCGTGGCTCACATCTACAAGAAGGGTTGTAAGGAGGACCTGGGGAGCTGCAAACCTGTTAGCCTGGGAAGGTTATGGAGCAGATTGTCTTGAGGGAGATCACGTGGCATTTGTGGGACAACCGATCAGGCCTAGCCAGCATTGGTTCACAAAGGGCAGGTCTTGCTTGACCAACCTGATCTCCTTCTATGATCTAGTGATCCGTCTGGTAGACAAAGGAAAGGCTGAAAGGCTGTTGATGTAGTCTACCTAGATTTCAGCAAAGCCTTTGACACTGTCTCCCACAGTGTTCTGCATAAGCTGGCAGCCTGTGGCTTGGACAAGTACACTCTTGGCTGGATAAGGAACTGGCTGGAGGGCTGGGCCCAGAGAGTTGATAGTGAATGGAGATAAATCCAGCTGGTGACTGGTCATGAGTGGTGTTCCCCAGGGGTCGGTGCTGGGGCCTGTCCTCTTCAGTGTCTTTATTGATGACCTGGATGAAGGCATTGAGTGCACAATCAGAAAGTTTGCAGTTGACACCAAGTTGGCTGGAAGTGTCGATCTGCCTGGGGGTAGCGAGGCCATACAGAGAGACCTGGACAGGCTCGATAGCTGGGCTGAAGCCAATGGGATGAGGCTCAACAAGACCAAATGCCAGGTCCTGTGCTTTGGTCGCAACAACCCCAGGTAACGCTACAGGCTTGGGGCAGAGCAGCTGGAAGACTGCGCAGAGGAAATGGACCTGGGGGTATTGACTGCTGCTTGGCTGAACATGAGCCAGCAGTGTGCCCAGGTGGCCAAGAAGGCCAGTGGCATCCTGGCTTGCATCAGGAACAGTGTTGCCAGCAGGAACAGGGAAGTGATTGTCCCCTGTACTCAGCTCTGGTGAGGCCACACCTCCAGTACTGTGTCCAGTTTGGGGCCCTTACTGCAGGAAAGACATTGAGGCCCTGGAGTGGGTTCAAAGAAGGGCGACAAAGCTGGTGAGGGGTCTGGAGCACAGGCCTTATGAGGAGCAGCTGGAGGAGCTGGGTTTGTTCAGTCTGGAGAAGAGGATGCTCAGGGGAGACCTCATTGCTCTCCTTTAACTACCTGAAGGGAGGTTGTTGTGAGCTGGGGGTCGATCTCTTCTCTCGTGTAACTAGTGATAGGACTAGAGGGAATGGCTTCAAGCTGCATGAGGGGAGATTCAGGCTGGACGTTAGGAAATACTACTTCTCTGAAAGAGTGGTCAGGCACTGGAATGGGCTGCCTAGACAGGTGGTGGAGTCACCAACCCTGGAGGTATTCAAGGAATGTTTGGACGTTGTGTTGAAGGACATGGTTTAATGAGAGCTATTGGTGATGGGAGGATGGTTGAACTGGGTGATCTTATGGGTCTTTTCCAACCTTGCTGTTTCTGTGATTCTGTGATATTCTGTGATACATCTGAAGCACCTAGAACTGCTGACAGCAGAATACTGAGAACAGATCTGATGCTCCCACCTCTTGTTAGGATCCAGCTACTCCCGTAGAGAAAGCAGTATATGGAAAACACAGGAGCAGTTCAAGCAGCTTTAGCTGGGACCAAGGTAGAGTCCGTATATGACTATCTCTGCCTGTGAGATTATTTTGCAAGTATGCTTTTGGTCAGTATAGCATGCAGTAGGAAAGGAAGTTTATTTCTGCTTTGGGAGAAGACCTATGAACTGCCAGTTGATAGTGCAAAGGAAATGTTATAGCCAGTTAGCTAATTTACTCCAACATAGAAGAAAAAACATTGGGTCTGTGCAGCCAAAAATTACACAGCCTAAACTGAAACTTTGCTTTGATCTTCTCTGATCATATCCTTAACAGGAAAAATGAATTAATTTGCATTTAGGGTTTAACTGCAGAATGAGGAAACAGACACATCGAATTGCATTGCATTGATTCATAAGCCGTTCAAGTCAGATAAATAGAAATGTTCACATAGAATAGAAATAGAAATGAATATATATAACTTAGAGAAGTGTGAAAACAAAAAATGATATTTTTGCTTATTTCTGAAAGCCGGAGATCCAGTCTATCTCAATTAGGTGAATGCAATCTTTAGACAGTGTTGCTGAAGTGGGTACTTTCCTTATCTGTATCCATATTGGGCAGTTCCTTCCTGTAGCAGCATGAAGCTACACAAGATATGCATCCACTTCTGAATCATCTAACTTTGTAAGTGTAATCATTTCATGCCAGCTAAACCCACTGTTAAATGTGAATTTTCACCCAGGGATTGTCACTGAGTTCAGAACAAGCTACTGCAATTTTTGCTGTTATATTTCTTAATTTGTGGGACTCTGGAAAGGTAATATAATTTAATAAGCATAGTAGAATTTTCCTGGTTAGATGGTGAGGTAAATGAAAAGCCATGGTGCAAACAGTATGTATGGTCATGTCTAAAACTCACAATCTTAAAGCAATATATCTATATATATATATATTAACAGATACAGAACCGCAGTAAAACCTAATGTCTTGGTTCTTTCCCAGCTGCAGTTAGCCCAGCCATATACACAAATAGAACAAGAACGGAACAACTGCAGATTAGATGGCTGAGTTGTATCAGAGATCTTCTTTTTTTATTATTAATTTTCCTAAATAAATCTTTTTTATTTCAAGTAGGTACTTATACAGGTCTGTAGCATCTCGGGTTAGGATTCTGGGATGTGAATCTGGATGAACTTGCCATCCAGGCCTTCTAATATTTCTCCTGAGGGAGCGAGGGGAAGGCGGGGGGGAGGGAGAAATGTATTCTTCTAAATGCACTGAAGCAGATTCTATTTCAAAATAGTGTAGGGAGTCACTTCCTTAACTCAAGGCAATCTTACTTTACTTTCAAACTAGCTGGCTCTTGTGCTCAAAATGAGTGGCCAGGTCCATGGTATAGCAGAGCTGTATTGCTTATGTGGTTAATAAGATTCAAAGTAATTTCAGGACTGTTGCTTAATTCACCATTCACACTCAGCCACCAATGTCAAGAAGAAATTATGGGCCAATTGTAGCAGTGTTTAAGCTAATCATACCCTAATTATTAATGTCTATATCTTCTGTTATACGGACATGTGCGTAAGACCTCTGGTAGCACATCTTTTGGTGATTTCACCTGACTAAAATCAATGAGTCCTGACAAACTGAAACCAAAGACTGCTCATTCTTTATGTATTCTCTGAAAGCTCCTCTAACATTCATCATAAATTGTTTTGCAAAGTCTTGAGATTTAGAAGCAGCAGCGATGGCCACACTGCAGCACATCACCTGCACCATCTGTGACTGGGGTCACACACCACACGTGGAGGCACTACCTCAGGAGAGATAACTGCTCCCTTATCTGCCCTTCATTTCACTGAACAGAAAAGCAACTGTGTCACTGTCTCAGCATTCATAAAAGGAAGAAGAAAGAACTTACTAATTATGATTCTTTACATTCAGCTTCTAATCCTGGCAAAGACAATAGAAAAAGTCTTAAGAAATACAGTCACTTCATTTCTAAAGAATAATATAATGATGAGAAATAAGACATAGGATTTATAAAGCATAGATCTCGCCTGACAAATCTAACACTTTTTATGGAATTATTGAATTAATGGGTGAATGGAACACAATAGATGTAACGCTCTTGGATTTCAGCCATATTTTTAAAATAGTTAATCTGATCATCTTCTCCCTTAAAGCCAAAGAGCTACACTGATGCAAAACTGGAGAACAAGAGAATAGAAAGTGAGTTCCCATATTTCACAAAAACATCCTTTAGGAGCACATTTGAATAATCTGCTTGTGCAAAATTAAAAAAGCATATATCTCATCTGGTCTGGAAGTTGGACTGAAGAACTAAAACAAAGCTGATAGAATACCATCTTACAGGGAGGACAAGTGAATACCTTAAAATCTTAATATGTACTGTAATGAGCTAGAGAGAGGAGTAAACGGTGTGTTAATGAAAGTCACAGGTGAGACTACATTGGGAACAGACAAGAAAAACAAAGAGGCCAAAGAATTAGGACGGATGGACTAGAGTAATTAACATCACGGGACAAAAATACCAAAACAAGAATCACCGTAGGAAATGCACTGAAGGATGTCAGCACAAGAAGAGGGAAAAATTAGCCTGGGAGATGGTCTCTGTAAGAGGGGGGCTCTTGTGTGATAGAATCTTAATAAGGACTAAAAGGATACAAAGCAGCAAGTTACTTTCAAGCTTCTAAGAAATATGACAGTAGAAAAAGGTCAATGTAATTTTTATGTGTATGTTTAAAGACGTGGTAGTACAGAGCAATAAGAAGGTGTGACACTGAGGTGCCGTGTGGGGGATATGCTTCATTTGGGAGTGCCAAATTTTTAGTGAGATTTTCACAGATCACAGGGAAGTTCAGAGAACCACAACACAAAGGAGAGTGCTAGAGGAACTGATGCCCAAGAAAAGATTAAATTAGAAGTATACAGATTGAGCAGTGACTAGGAATGTGATAGAAACATTGAAAAGGTGTGATGAGCAAGCAAGAAAAGAATGGAAGTATGGGCAAGAAACAAAAAAACCCCACATTTCAAGAAACAATTTTGTCTCTGAACTAATCTCACAATATGTATAATAGATAATACAGCTACATGGCTTAGACCTGGCATAAGACCCATGCCAGTCCCAGGTTGTTGCATCTTCCTATTTCCTTCACTCTTTTTGTTGCACCTTGGTCTCAGTTTTTAGTGTCCTGGCTCTTCCTCCAATTGCCCTGGCACTGCTCCCAACCAGCTCTCTCAACTTTGAGCCAGGTGTGCCTGTTCTTTGTTTCAATTGCCGTTATATAGATAGAGGTAAAATCTCACTCCCACCAGGCCCTGTTTGCCTCCTAGCAGTGCAGTAACTTCTGCACTGGAATTATTTCAAACTCTGAAGGGATTTTTCTGTGTGTTTCTCATATAGACCTCATTTAGATTCTATGAATCTATTTCCAAAGGGAAAGACAATGTAGAACTTGCAGGTAAAGTTGTGTCTTTAGTGAAAGAGAAGGAATAGGAGACTGGTGAAAAGAAATGGATGACGTTAAAATCTATTAGAGAGTGTTCTAGGAAATTAAAATTGAATTCTACGTAAAGAAGAAGGTTATGGAGTGTTTGGCAAGAGTCTGTAGAGGCAAGGGCTGACTCGTGAGAAAAGATGACCAAAGCATCTAAATGGAGTCAAGGTCAAAGTAGACACTGAAAAATTTTCTAAAGGACTATAGCTGACATTGGCAGGACATGTAAAGAAAGAAGAAGAAAATGCTTTTTGTTCATCATAAAATGCATGAACATTGTCTTACCTTACCCTTTTTCTCTTGATAGACCACCTTTATTGTTGCAGTATACATGAAGGGTCAGATATTTCATCTATTGCATAGAACTAAGAAGCATTCCTCAAACATTTTCTCTCTGGATATATCTCCCTATATTCACAATCCTCTTCTATAGAATGAATTTTAATAAGTATCTCTTTTATTCCCCTGATTGCTTTAGCTTTATTGTGGTTTTGCCTTTGTTTCCATTTTCATGTTCTCTCCATTCTACTGCATTATAGATTCTCATTATACTTGCTGAAACCTAGAGCTACTGTACATATATTTAGAATATATGGGGGTGTATGTGGATACAGATATTAATAGATACATGAGCATCACATAGCTTTCATTACTGTTCCAATATTATTGATTTTATTCACCATATGCCATACTATTCACACCTCACCTTCACTAACTTTAGATGGCTATTTGCATGAGGTTTATTAAAAACTGGCATACAAATGTCCAGTCTTTCAGTGTTCAGGACATTTTTTATTATGTTTCTTTGCTCACAAATGCAAAGAACCTGATAATGAAGAATAATTTGAGTAAAGTTTTCCTTGAAGAGGGAATTTTTGATAGCTAGAGCAGCATCAGCCTAAAGCTGTTCCATCACATTTATGCAAGGGCAAAGACATTAGCATGGACAATCTGAAAAAAAATTGAAGTCATATAGTGCTAATCAGAGAGAACTCGTGTTCATTTTTATTCTGCAGCACGTGTCCTCATTTGAATGTCTTAAGGCCAAGAATAAAATGGTCTACTGTTATTTGCAGTACACTGTAAATCACAGCATTTGAATATTTTTTGTATAATTGATTGATACCCATAAAGATGGCAGGTCTTGTATTTTAAAACCCCATTTTATAGTAAAACATTGAACAAAGAACAACACAATGGCATAATGAGGAGGAACTAATGTTTCTAGGGTTTAGCTCTGTAGGTAAGAGATATTAACTTAAAAAGCAGGAATAAACTTCCTTTTTTTGTATCATTCAAGATTTCAAGCCAGATAGTGTACCTCATTTTGATCTCTATGCACTGTACTTTCAGCTCCATTTTCTGTGCTGTTATTCATCCATTACTATTCCTTATCCTTTTCTAAATCAGCCCCTGCAGAACATCTCCTAGAAAAGTGGCTGTGATGGATGCACAGAGCAATGTGAGTTCTCCCCACCACCATGCCTGGCTGTAGCAGGAGGGACCAGCAGGTTTAATTCCACATCCTCCAGCTCCAGCACATACACTTACTCTGCAGGATACAATCACAGTCATGTACCTCTCCATCAAGATCCAGGCTGCATATCTGATTGTCATGGAGACTGTCTCAAAGTCTTGCTGTGCTTCAGCAGCAGCAGCAAAGAGGACAATAGTACTTGGTCTCACACAGCTGAAAAGAAAGGAACAAAACCCAGTGAAAAAGGGAACGAGCTGTAACTGAGAGAGATACAAATACAGTGAGATGCACATTTTACTGTTGTAGAGGGTTGTAGGTATGAGTTAGAGCAGCCTTTCAACTACTCTGATACAATTACTACCTTCTATTCATGTGTAGTTTCAAATCATTGTGCCTTCAAGATGAACACAGGATGTGCATTTTCAAGGATAACACATTCTTCTTCCCCCTTCTTCCAAGACGCTGAGATGGGGTGTTTTAGATTAAATGTGTTAATAAGGAAACTATTTAGTTTACGTGGTCTTGTCTGGTTTCCTGTTCCTGTGGGCATTGTAAACATGCATAGTACCTGTACAAGTACTATACAGTGACTTGGAACAAGAGGCAGTCAAAGCTCCAGATAAGTGGAAGGCATTAATAGAGTTGATTATTTTGCAAGGCCTGAGGCAAGTAAGTCATTTACAGAAGAGTGAAGAGACAGTTCAGTGTCAAATAGTAAATTTGTTAGGAATTTCAGTTTACTGCCATCTGTAATCTGTTCTCAAGTCACAGAGAATCACAGAATTGAGGGGCTGGAAAGGACCTCCTGAGATCATTGAGTCCAAACCCCTCCCAAAGCAGATATCCTATAGTAGGTCACACAGGTAGGCATCCAGATAGGTCTTGAATATCTCCAAGGAGACTCCACAACCCCTCTGGGCATCCTGTTTCAGTGCTCATCCTTACTGCAAAGAACTTCTTCTGCATGTTAGTACAGAACTTCCTATGTACAAGTTTTAGGCCACTGTTCCTCATCTTGTTGCTACACACCACCTACTCCTCATCCATTTGCCTCCCACTCCACCCCCCCCCCCCATTAGGTATCTATAAACATCAATCAAGCCAGGTCAATTCTCACAAGAAATGGAAATGGAAGTAAAAGGTAAAACTGAAGAATCATAAAATCACAGAATGGCCTGGGTTAAAAAGGACCATGATGATCATCTAGTTTCAACCCCCCTGCTGTGTGCAGAGTCACCAATCACCAGACCAGGCTACCCAGAGCCACATCCAACCTGGCCCTGAATGCCTCCAGGGATGGGACATCCACGACCTCCTTGCGCAACCTGTTACAGTGAATGAAAAACAAGAATTAGTACAAAACAAATGTTTTTAATCATGTCTCAGAAAAAGGAGACAGGAGACCAAATTTTCATTGCAAGTGTAGTTAATAAAATAGTTAAAAGTACAAAACTCTGAAAAATCAGCTGGTGAGCTACCTGTCAAGATTTATACTCACATTACCACAAAAATCACAACATTTCTCCAAGGATTCTGCAAAAGCATTATGAGTGATACCAAGGTTGTGATCTGAATAAGTACTTCGAAAATGTGAAGGACACCATCACTCACACAATGAAAGTAAAAGGTTACAATGAAATCAAGAAAACAGCACAGCAAAAGATGCTACCACAAGCATCCTCCACAGCATTTAAACAAAGTGGCTGCTGGAAAAGGTTCTGCTGTCCAAACAATGCACTGAAAAGTCATGTTCAGACCATGAAGGAATTGTTGAACTCTAAAAACAATGAGTGGGGTTGGATCAGTGTGAATGCTAGCTCATGGTAGCAGGTGGAGCGGGTCTCACACCTCTTGACAATAACCTGTGCAAAACTCCATACCCTAAAACTTCTCTTAAATTACAGAAGTACCACTTTTAGAAGGGAGAGAAACTCTGTAACAGATCCTTTCTCATGTAATGAGAACAGGGGATGTTTAGGTTAGATATTAGGAGGAAGTTTTTCACACAGAGGATGGTGTCACATTGGAACACGTTGTCCAAGGAGGTTGTGGATGCCCCATCCCTGGAGGCACTCAAGGCCAGGCTGGATATGGCTCTGGGCAGCCTGGTCAGGTGGTTGGCAACCCTACACACAGCAGGGATGTTGAAACTAGGTGAGCATTGTGGTCCTTTTCAACCCAGGCCATTCTTTGGTTCTATGATAACGACAGAGACAAGGAAGATTGGAGGAACAAGAACATGTGATCAAGCAATAATTGTCAATGTCTGCAGAAAGAAATAAAAATAGAAGAAATCATGACAGTAATAACAAAGCAAAGTTTCTAGGAAAAACACTGTGGCAAAGGCAACCAGTACAAAATCAACACTCTTCCATCACTACTGTGACCTTTAGAATGTTATTGTGGACAGCGCAGAAGGAAAACAAAAGTCCTGAGACAGTGAATTTGGATACAATGCAAAGGAGCCTTGTGGGACATCCCTGTGGGCTGCTCTGCAGAGAAGACCTCTGAGGTGCTGAAGCAGGGACACATTCCTGTATATGAAAACTTCTTTTTGCAGGACAAGTTTGTGGTTTTTTTTTTTTCACTCAGTTGAAGGGAGAACAAAAAGTAGGATGCGGATTTTGAACTCTGCATTTTCCTTTCTCTGTGAAAGTAGGTTGGTACATCTGAAAATTCAAAGCTTGTTTATTTAACACTTTGCTGTCTGATTTTCATTCGTGAGAGCACTGCCTTTGGAAATGCTGCAGATGGTGGGATACAGAGGGGCAGAAAGCAACACTTTACATAGGAGGATGAAATTTTCTAAATGGGATAATTCACTTAATTCTGATAAAGATTTCATTTTACTTCCAAAATAGAAAAGTGGGTCCTGCTTCTTCCCAAGAGGACAGTTTCTGCATAGAGCGGGCCACAAATCATAGCACCATAGAATCATTTGTGTTGGAATGGACTTTTAAAGGCCATTCAGTCCAACTCCCTGCCACAAACAGGGACACCTACAGCTCCACCAGGTTGCTCAGAGCTCCATCCAGCCTGACCTTTCCTTCAATATATCATGCACAAATGTTTTATCATCCAGCCAGTTGCCCTGTCTTCCTGAGAATGAGCAGAAGTGTGATTTCTTCTGTCTCTCCCGGGCAGAATTAGGTGTTCATGCCTGGGGGTAGCGAGGCCATACAGAGAGACCTGGACAGGCTCGATAGCTGGGCTGAAGCCAATGGGATGAGGCTCAACAAGACCAAATGCCAGGTCCTGTGCTTTGGTCGCAACAACCCCAGGTAACGCTACAGGCTTGGGGCAGAGCAGCTGGAAGACTGCGCAGAGGAAATGGACCTGGGGGTATTGACTGCTGCTTGGCTGAACATAAGCCAGCAGTGTGCCCAGGTGGCCAAGAAGGCCAGTGGCATCCTGGCTTGCATCAGGAACAGTGTTGCCAGCAGGAACAGGGAAGTGATTGTCCCCTGTACTCAGCTCTGGTGAGGCCACACCTCCAGTACTGTGTCCAGTTTGGGGCCCTTACTGCAGGAAAGACATTGAGGCCCTGGAGTGGGTTCAAAGAAGGGCGACAAAGCTGGTGAGGGGTCTGGAGCACAGGCCTTATGAGGAGCAGCTGGAGGAGCTGGGATTGTTCAGTCTGCAGAAGAAGAGGCTCAGGGGAGACCTCATTGCTCTCTTTAACTACCTGAAGGGAGGTTGTTGTGAGCTAGGGGTCGACCTCTTCTCTAGTGTAACTGGTGATAGGACCAGAGGGAATGGCTTCAAGCTGCATGAGGGGAGATTTAGGCTGGACATTAGGAAATACTACTTTTCTGAAAGAGTGGTCAGAGCTGCCTAGACAGGTGGTGGAGTCACCTACCCTGGAGGTGTTCAAGGAACGTTTGGATGTTGTGTTGAGGGATATGGTTTAGTGAGAGCTATTGGTGATGGGTGGATGGTTGAACTGGGTGATCTTGTAGGTTTTTTCCAACCTTGGTGATTCTGTGATTCTATAATTCTATGTCCGAGACCTATGTGGCAGATGATGCACAGGAGTGCCATGGCACTTTGATACCTGCTTCTCTGTCTGCTCTGAAGCTTTTTGACCCAAGACTGAAGCTATTTTGTTCTTTCACACTGCATCAACTTGTCAGACAGACAACATGTCTCCCACATGAATGGGCAAAGGGATGGCTGCAGCTTTCATTAATATCAAAGAAAAACTGCTTGAAGACCAAAAATACAAATTTTCTTCTCTCTTTATAAACCATAACAGCTCAGACAGAAGGGGATCCTGTTAATAAACATTTCTGGCACATCTAATGCCATAGTGATAGTGCTGTTATTCCCAGGTAATGCTCAGAAGGCTCAGGAGGACAAATGACCTCCTCGTGCAAGCCTATATGCTCCTAGGACACGTCCAATGGAGGACATGGGGGAGGAGTCTATGGTGACTTTGTGTCCGCATCCACCCACATCTATGTCCCACAGCACTGTTAGGACCTTACGAGAGCCATCACCTGCATTTAGAGCCAAGATCATTCTGTGAAATAAAATTTCTGAAAGATACCATAGGAAGGCTGCCAGAGGCCAAGGAAATCCACGTAGAGGAGACAGCAGCAGCAAAATAGTGAAAAAGACAACACAGAGCTGATCAAAATGAGATTCCTGAATAATGTGAGAGACTTCTTGTCATTGATTCGACATACAAAATACTGAGGAATTTATGGCTTTTGCCTTGACTTTTTTTCTAAGAAAATCAGTCTTAAACTGTTTTCACATGTATTATAAAGTCTACTTTTCCAGGCACAATGAAGCTCAAGCCTTAAATGGCTCTGAAATTTCCTCTAGTGGGGATAATATACATCCCTGCCTCAGCTACATTCTCCAAGAAACAAAATCTTTGCTTTATTCAAGAAGTGAGCAGTTTTGAGGAACTTCTTTAGGTGTTTACATAGCCTGGAGGTGCCCCCTACAGTCTGTGCCAGGTGAAGTCTGCCTGGTGGTGGCATAGTTTTATGCACACGTCTGAATGCACACATTCCAGGAGAGAGATGACTGAACTGGATGACAGGGACTTAGAGGGAGATGCATTAATCATCACACTGGGGAGATACACACAACAGTGTTCCCAGAAATGGAAAAGCTTTTAGAAGCTTTTCTGTGCTGAAGGCAGCAGTAATTACATTCCTACCTCAAGCATGGGTTGCAACAAAACTGATGCTCCTCTGTAGTGCCTTGTAGTAATAATAAAAAAGGAAAATACACTTGAGGAATCCTGGTTCTCTTCTGCGCTCCGTACAAGTCCTTGCAGTCTCAGTGGAATTTCTCCTGAATTGACTCAGGAAGGTCTAGGATGAGCGTTTTGTTTCATAAAACACCCCGCAGCAGGCAATGCCACTGCCTGTGCTCAACAGAATGAAAGATTAAGAAGCTGATAAGGTGAAGATTGGCATGGCCCCTCTGCAGCCAGCAGAGCTGTAGAAGGAATAAGTCCCCATCCAGCCCAGCCATTGGGACTGATGCCCAGTGCTGGGACCACCTGCTCTCACCACAGTTCTCACACCTTTCCTTCCCTGAGTGTTATCACAGGCTTTGCTCATTCCTCATTGGCTCTGACTTTAGATGGTGGATTGTTTGGGGTAGAACATTGCAGATGGGCAGCAGGAGGCAGGGCTTTCTCACAGACCTTCCATTTTGCAGCCTGCAGAGCAAATTCTTGAGACCAAAACCGCAATATTGCTTTGCAAGCCACAATAGCTTTTCTTTTTCTTTTGTGATCCTCAGCCACATTTCACATCTCTAACCCTCATAATATTTTTTAAAACAGTGCTTCTGTGATTTCACCACACACAAACTCTTATCTTATTCCCCAAACGTGTAGGGTTTATGATGAAACACAGAAGCTGTCAAAATGTTATCTGCTATTAGAGTGTTGGAAGCTTGTTTTCTATCATACATCTTATCAGCTGAGATGCAGGACAAGAGAGATTCCTGTCATTAATGGATTGGTTGGGACATAGGGAAAAACTTACTTTGAGCAAATTCTTTTATTTGGTTTTGGAGTCCTGGCAGCCAATGACAATAACTTGTATGCTGGATGGCCTCAATAACCTAATGCCATTAAATAAACCCATGGAGCATCTTTTCATTATCTACTGCTTTCAACTCTGGTCAGCTATAGCTCAAAAATCACATTGAAACTGAATTGAATTAAAGAAAGACAACAAAAGAATTAGAGACAGGGAAAGGCTTTAGGACTTTCTAATTTCTACTGAGAAGAGATTAAAAGTATTAGGATTGTCTGGGGAGTGCCTCTGCTACAGGCTAAACCTGGACGGAGGCTCTTGCTGGCAGGCAGCCCCCAGGCCATTTCTGATTTACAGCATAGGTCAAACCAACCAGTGTAAACACCAGGAAACTAATAGGAAGGCAGCACACGTCTTTGCAGTTCTGGTGTCTTGGCTTTGATGAGATTAGTTCCTCAATAGGTGGGCTGCCTTTCTGAACCCAATTTTTTCCCACAGGTGGAGACCTAAAGAAAAAAATTGCAGCACAACAAAATGGCATACATCACATGGGAAGGACTCCAGGCAGAAGAGATGGTCACAAAGGGTCAGTAGAGCACAAGTGGAGGGATTGCAGCCTCCTGCAGAAGGAAGCTCCCTCTGTGAGGTGAAGGATCCCCTGGCCATCACCACCACCACACTTCCAGCTGATGCTGCAGGCCCAGCTGTAGCCCACAGTAGGGAGATCTAAATCTCACCTTTCAGTGGGAGGGTACACCAGTATAAATCAACAAAATAAATGCACTAGACATAGTAGATATCTTCCCAAATTATGAAGTATCTATTTGAATAGTTATTATCAGAGCAGCTGTAATCTGGAGTTCATCCTTGATGGTACAAAGCTTTGAAAAAATATGAGGGTCTTGTGCTTGAAATTGTTCCAGTGAAAAGTTCAGCTTTCTTGTTTTTAAAAATTTTCCCCCTCAATCTCTCTCTGAGAAAGCACTGAGCCTGTTAAAGCCAATGCTGACTGTCACTTTACCCCAGTAACTGCCATGAAGTTCAATTTCAGCATTTGTGGCTATTTGTTGGTATTGTTTGCTGCTGATTTTATAGATGATTTTTTCTCTCCTGTTCACATTTTTCCCCAGTTCCACTTCACAGTCACAGTTTAATGGCAGGATTTGTCTTTTCCAGACCCTGCCTTTTCTCCTCGCTTGTTCATTTTTAGCTCACACAATCACCAATCCCTCTTTTGTATCTTGTAGCAATGAGATTGTCATGGATAACTGACTTCCCACTCGGCAGATGGATCTCCATTTATCTGCTCATTTCTCTTCCTGCTCTGTCATGCAGATGAAGCTTCTTTAAGGTTCTCTGTGGCTATGAATAAGAAAAATCTTGTTTGAGCTTAAGATTTCCATGGTGATTAGTTTATTATCTGCCCATTTGGATGCAGGTTATCCTTCTGGTAATTTTTGGCACATAGTCGTCAGTTTGTGTTGACATTAACTGCTGTTTTGTGGGGATGCACTTGGAAGCAACAGTGTACATGTGGAACTAGGGAAAACAATACCAGTTGTAGCAAGAAATGCAGAGTGGGATCTGGCTTTGAAGAAATCCATGCCTGGATGCTCGTGTCACAGAGGCAGAAGTTCTGCTGTGTTGCTGGCTGTGACACAAATAGTATGGACAACTTTTTCTATCCCTGTACCTTAAATATTCCATGTGATAGTGAGATGATTCTGGATCCCTGACCAGCAGGACTGTGATCTGGGTTGTTATTACTAGCACAGAGAAACCACCAGCATTATCTCACTTTACATCAGCTGGTATTTTCTTTACTGAGCATCCATTTTTTTTTTCTGACAGCAGCAGGACAAATGCTTTTCACATGCTCCTGTGCAGCCTGTTGGGTTCAGTTTGCAGGAGGATGGGTAGATATACTATGATGTACCCCTACCCCTACCCAACTTCCCACTGGGGATATGCAGTAGCTCTGAGCCACGTGACAGCCAATCTGAGGCTGCAAATAAGTTATTCAGTCTTCTCTGTTGTTCTTCTGTTGTGAAAATGCCCAGCTGGTCCCATGCTGTCTTACTCCTGGCCACATCTGCACTATTTCCATTCCCTGGTTGCTCATACCCGTCTCTGGGAGAGATCTGGGATAACATGATGGGCTAGAAGCTCTGCATAGGCATATGACAAGAAATGATCACAAAGTAGATGTGAAGAAAGCAAAGGCATTAGTCTGAGCCCCTCTGCCACAGCAGCCCCAAAAGGTGTTGGCTTCCCCCTTCTACTCAGTGGAGCATTCCTGCCCCAGATAAAATGCTCAGCACCAGCTTTGGGGGCTTTTGTTATCACTGTTTCTCTTTGTCAGTACATCAAAGTCTAAGGCCTGTGCCCAAATGTGTCTGGAGACAAAAAGAAATTGTCCAAAGTGTGAGAGAGTCATACAATCATAGAATCATTAAGGTTGGAAAAGACCACTAAGATCATCTGTCCAACCATCAACCCATTTCCACCATGCCCACTAACCACGTCCCTCATTACCACATTCACCCTTTTCTGGAACACCTCCAGGGATGGACTCCCCCACTTCCCTGGGCAGCCTGTGCCACTGCATCACCACTCTTCCTGAGATGAAATTTTTTCTAATATCCAACCTAAGGAGAGGAAAACATTATCTTCCAGGGATCCAACACATTTTATGTCCCTGTGGAAATGATCTGTGTTTGTAGGTCCTCACACTGGAGTTGGAGACACTGTCCCTTGAGAAGCTTAAGGAAAGGTTAGATGTAGCACTTAGGGTCCTGGTTTTTGTGTGCAATATTGGTGGTGTGTGGACTGTTGGACTAGATGATCTTAGAGGTCTGTTCCAACCTTAATGATTCTATGAATCAGACAAGAATATAATTTGCCCTGGATATCATAAGTAGTTCTGAAGATATTTATTTTACCAATTACCTTTGGGCATTTTGTCCTTTGACTTAAAATGGTAGAAAAAAATCCTCTGGAGTGAAATGAAAATAAATAGAAATCATTTAATTTTTATTTTTTTTAACAAGATGTTAACGATATCTTGCTTTTTAAATTTTTTTGCAATAGTCTTTCCATTATTTGGCAATTGCAATTATAGTATGGGAATTGATTAGTTCAATTGATAAGTAAAAAAATAGTAAAAAATAATTATATATGCTCTTTGAAAGCAAATTGAAATAGACTTTAAATGCTGGCACCATTCCTGCTTCCCCAACAGGATGAATTAAGTTGACCAGAATGGCTACGTCACCCAAATGTTTGAATCCAGATAAGGAGATACAGTTTCTTTTTTTCTTTTTTATTTATTTATTTATTTATTTATTGGCACTATAACAGTGAATTTTAATGAAGGATTTGATTTCAGGACAGTGCTGACTGGACAAAAGGCAGTGCGTGGGATTTGATTACAAAAAACAGTAGTTAAAAATAGAACAGAAAGTTGTTAATGCTGGGAAAGATTATTTGGCCTTGATGCTATTTGCATAGCTCATACAGGAATTACTGCTGCTTAAAAGGAGTGGGAAAAGCTGGCATTTGAAAGAAGCAGACTTCTTTCAGACCTCCAGAGCAGGAAAGCTTCTTACTAAAAGTAATGACTCCTTCTATGGCAGTGGGTATGAGCAGGTGGGGCTTAGGGCTGGAGGAAGAGATGTTCAGTATATTATAAACTGAATAGGCAAAGTGTGATCAAAGTGAAATATGGAAGAATTAAACAGGTGGGCCAAAAAAAAAAAAAAAAAAAAAAAAGCCATGAAGACTATGCAGTGAATTACACCTGCAGCCACAGCACATCCAGGCCCAGGGTCTCAGGAGCAGCCCCTCCAATCCTGCCAAGGAGCTGCTGTCAGCTGCGTGCCAGATCAAGGAATGTGAAAAGAACAAAGCAAACATCCTTAACTCTCTTTCTCCTGATAGTTGCTTTCAGCCATGACAATGTACAATCTGATCTCATCAAAATTCCCTATTACAGAATTCACTGGTGCCAGGGGACAGAGCGTCCTGGAGACAGATTCCCCTCACCTGTTGATATACGACAGCAAGGCACATTTCCAAGCTACACGAGTAACAGAAAAGTGACAAATACCCATCTTAGAGCTCATGCCTTTCAAAAGAAATCAGCATCAATTCTATCACTGCAGTGCAATCCCACATCCATAACTCCTGCTATGCTCAGAACAGCAACTTGCAATCCGACTGCTGCAAGCAGAAGTAGCTTGGAAGAATGCAGAGAAGTAAATTCAGTGCTGTCTGATGAAAAGAGTACCGCTGGGGCTTATATGGAGAACCCAAAGCTCTCTCCTCTCCTGCACAGAGCCATGGGGCAGCAGCAGCAGCAGCATTTTCCCCTTCCAACCTGTGCAACTCCATACCAAATATACCTTCATACCAAACACCACTATGTGCCCATTTCTTTACCTGAAGAAAGCAATAGAGCATAACATCCCAGCTTCAGCTTTTCTTTCAAATCTCCATCCCCTCCCCCCGGACAAATACATACAACTTTGCACCAAGGCTCCCTTTCTGTTAAGCCCCTTGGGAATATCCCTCTGTCTTACATTCTTCTTTTTTTTTCAACTGGAGAATCACATAAGAACTACGTACTGCTCAAACTGTTTCAATCTACCAAATTTTGAAGGACTTTCAGAGTAATGGCTGAATTGGTCCCAGCAAATTAGCAAAGCTACAGCTGCATAAAGAGCAACAGTGACCACTGCTCAAAGCACTGACAGAGCACCAGTTGTATAACTGTTCTTCTCTGTTTCAGTTCTGGTTTACCACTCATTAAAATAAGTGATTACAAGAATGAAGGAATTACTCATAACTCCAGTGTGCATGGAGCCTTTGATCGATTAATTGTATTCGTTCATACACACAAGAAAGAACTCCTGCAGATTAGAACAACTTTGGATTGCTAGATGCTGGAAGAATAAATATGCATAGGTACATTAACTTATTAGAATATGCTATCAAATGTCAAAGAGAATATCACAGAGAAAAGCTCTGGCTTATTGAGTAACTATATTTGCTGAAGGGCATCAATGTGTTAACACCGGCATTTTATATAAAATTCATCCTGCAATATAGTAGCTTCACCTCTAAAGCCTTTTATAGCTCTATCCTCCTGGGCAGAAGTTGGAGAACTGCCATTTAATTGTCAGTGCTATAAATTAAAGGAGTCCCTGAGTCAGATGTCATCCTGAGCTTATGGACCCGCAGAGTGGGGAGGAAGTGCTGACAGGGAGCTGCAGCCTGGTGAGAACTTTCCCGATGGCTCTCCCAGCACTCCCAACCTAATTAATTCTGCTGATCTCCTATGTGCATCTGCATTCACATTGTATTTAAATTAAATACAGTTATGTCTGCTGAGCTTGGCAAAGCCTGGAGAGCTCAGAAACTAAAAGCATGAAGGAAAAACAGCAATTCCACTTTCTTGGCTATTGTTTAGCACATTATAGGGGGAAATGTAAGCCTAATAGCTTACAGAGTGCTACAATTCCCACAAGTGCTCAGAATTACATTACAACCCAAAGCAGAGAATCATTTCTAAGAAATATTTGAAACCGTGTTTCCCCAGCACATGAAAATCACAACCATTATTGGCAGAAGAAGTAAAATACATCAAAGTTCCCTCCTGAAGGCAGAAATCATTCTCGAATGGCAGCTTTGTGACTCGTGTCTGTAAAGCACAGGTAATGGCGGCAAGCTGCAGGCACTGAGCAGGGAAAACATCATTTCCCCCTCCAAAGGCAGGACATTCTTACCAGCTGCTTGCTTCTATGCTTGCTGTTTGCAGCTTCTCTTGAAAAGTGAAGAACGCACACCCTCCATGCTGCAGCCACAACCTTGTGTTTATAGCTTGCAATCAGACTGGCAGTCAATCAGTGCAGCATTACTACTGCACTGTAATCTCGCCTTTCCCTTCTCGCTTAAAGTCTTGACAGAACATGAAGTTTTTCGCCTCCAAAACATGGCAATAGACTAACAGAGCAACCACACTACAAACCCATGGATGAAAATCAAGGTGCTGATCTTTGATTCAAACATCTGATATCAAGGCCATTTCTTTCGTTGGTAACTGAGGTGACATGACATCACTTAAGTGTGCAACCACAGCCATCTGACATTCAGTTACTTTCATTTTTTATGTACATGCTTCTGGTGCTGGCAGTCCAGTTCTCCAGGGAAACTGTGTTCCAGCAAAGCGGAAGGTTCCCTCGGAGCTATTTTACTCTGTGAGTGTGTCATCAGTGAGAGCAGTTAAAGCAATTTGCCATTCTTTTCCTGATTTGATAATCACAACTTTATTTCCCAAAGTCAAACACAAGATTTAAGAGCTTCCCTCCATTTCAGTTCACCTAGGCCACTTGCAGAAAATAGCCAGAAATCAACATTTTAAGCAAACTGATTCACTGATGAACAGCAGCAAGTGATATGGAAACACTTGAAATTCAGTGTGGCTAGGAGAAAGCTGCCTACATTTCCTACTGAGTCTGTGGGAAACTGATGCAAAATACGAGTTGAACACACACAGATGAATGTGGATACAGAAGTAAAAGACGTAAGACAAAAAATTACTTGGAATGCCCAAGAGCAGCACTTCCCACTGAAATACAGAGGATTACCCAGATTAACAACTTCCTTGGACTTCTTGATAGGCAGGTGAAGCTAGAACGTGGCCAACTCTTTATTTCAACAATTCTAGCAGAAAAAAAAAAAAAAAAAAGGCCAAGATGCATCCCACTGTCCTCATCATTTGTTAAAGCTTTCCAAGTGTTTGAGTTTCCTAAGTCACCTTCAGTTTCCTGATTACACTGATTGCTTGTTCAAAGAGTGCAGTGGTACAACTGGTATAAAAACTTATTATGTAATATGGGCTATATCTAAACGTAGCAAACTAAATAAGTAAAAGATTGTAAAAAAAAAAAAGTAAACAAAAATAATATCTACTAGTCAACAGGCAAGGTCTACAGTTTCACTCAATAATTCAGAATCAGAAATTTTATTTATTTTATCTATGAAGTTGACCCAAAGAAACCAGGAGAAGACGAGGGAAACCTGTCTCCTTTTATGAAAGTATGGAAAAAACTCACAGGATCTCAAAATATGCAACTGTAATGAAAGCCTCATTTATTTCCATAGTAACTAGAAGATAGGAATCCTGGAAAATCAGTGGTGCAAACAGTAAGAAAATCAAAGTTTTTGCACTGATGCAAAGAAAAAGACTCCTACACCTCCTAGACAGAAAGGACAATGATTGCTTGCAATAGAAATATTACAGACAATAGTGTAAAAATGCAGGTTATATTAGAAATCAGTGCAAAAAAACCCAGTGCTCTTTGTTTTTATCATTCAAAGGCACAGACAAAGCACTGGAAAACTAGAAGATGCTGAGAAAACAGAGGTGCCAGGAGATGTAATAGATGCTGAGTGGAGCAATGTTCAATGTGCAGAGGTAGAAATAGTGCAAGGACTGTTCTTAATGTTCATCACTTATATAGAACTGGTGCTCAATTGCGAGCAAACAGCTATTGACCAACAAGCCAAGCTCTGCTGGCTGCTTTGTTCCAGGAGCCGTCAAGGATCACGCAAGCAAGCTCTAAGCTCGTGCATTAACAAGATGTGTTATAGGATCCATCCCTTAGAGTCCAGCTGATGCCAAAGGAATGCTTCTGTAGTCCCGTCACCAGCATCTCCCCCTCAGTAAGCACTGTAGTGTGTCCCAGTGGTGTCCAACTGCTGCTCCTGAAGGCTGTGGCCCTACTGCAGGCCACAAGGCACGTCTCCCGAACCCACACAGATGTTCTGACCACACTGAGCAAAATAACTCTTGATGCCTGAGAATCTTCCCAGGTGATGCAAACACTTTTAGTAAGCTCTGAATCACCCAGAGATATCTCCGTATGATAGGCAGAGTGCTACCATGCTGTAAGGCCTACCATACGTGTCTGAGCTCCATAGCCGCTATAGACCAAGAGGGAGGAGGAGGGGATCTGGCTTCAAACCAAAGCAACCATCACCTGAATGCAAAATGGCTTTTCATAGGCAGTAATATATGCATTTGTTGCAAACATGAGCACAAATAGGATTTTGCTCATATAGTGAAAGCTGCTATGTTTCTCTTTATGGAAAAGTGCTCTCTGAAAGACAAGAGGCTATTACTCTTCATTGGTTGTTCACCATTTACGTGCTTACAAAATTTTATTTCTCCAGTCACAGAATAGAAATGCTTAATAGCTCAGCTGCACCACCTGAATAAGGAGCTCTCAGCTTACAAGCCAGCAGTTCTCTCCAGACTATCTAGCAACCAGTTATAAATACTAACCACTACTGAAATCCATACTGGTTCAAAACTGCTTTCAGATAAAAGTAGGCACATTCATCACATAATATATTTCCAACAAATCATTTAGTCAGCTTCAGAACTCGGAGAACAAAAGAAATTAAGTAGATATCAGGAAGAAAAAAAACTGTTAACTTTTTTTTTTTTTCTGGAATATCTGGAATTAAGTTGAAGCAACAAAGAGAAATTGGATATCCAAAAGATACTGTTACTTGCTGAAAGGCATTTCATTAAACAGCAACAATGATTTGTACTTCTATAGCACTTCTCACACAATAGCCATCCCAAAGCATTTCAGCGAGCTGCTTCTCTGGACTGACCAGCAAAGAAAAATGATGAATGGTTCAGCAGTATTGTATCTGTCAAAAGGAAGGGACCCAGCTGGCAGAAACAGCCTCAATTTCTGACTGAGAGAAATGACAGAGTTGGAACTTATATTGACATTTTTACCAAGTTTAGCTTGACATGGTAACTAAGAGACAACACAACAAAATAAACTCTAGGGCATTCTCTAACTTTGCTCTCTTTCTCTCTCACCCATAAAAATACAGAACTACAACCCTGGTAGTATAAATAAAAGCTGCCAGCTTTTACAGTGAAAGCAACCCAAGCAAATCATTACTCAGAAATTGGCTTTCACTGCTGTCCTCATTAGAGAACAGAGAACATATGCAGAAATTTTCTAGGGATCGCAGAAAACCAAGCAGGAAGAGGTCTAGAGGTCACCTCGCTCATCACATTGCACAAAGCAGGATTATCTCTATTTATACCATTCTGACATATGCTTGTCTGTTTCTAAAAGACTTCAGTGATGAAGAAACCACAGGCTCCCCAGCAGTCTGCTACAGAGCTCAGCTAGATGTGCTGCTAGTGAATTTAGCCTAATGTTTAAGTTAAATCTCCCTTGCTGGAATTTAAGCCAATTACTTCATTTTTGTAATGAATATAGAGAACAATTGACTGTCTTTGGTGCAGCTCTCTTTTCCATATTTGAAGATTATCATGTCTCACTTCAGTAAGTTTTCTCTAATTCCTTCTGTCCAACCTGGTTATTTCAGCATCCTTCCCTCCAAGTTCATGTCTAGCCTTACAGCTATTTTTATTCTTCTCCCCTTACTCCCTAGCAGCTGGTCTGGAACACCTCCCTACGAGGACAGACTGAGAGAGCTGAAGCTGTTCAGCCTGGAGAAGAGAAGGCTCTGGGGAGACCTGAGAGTGGTCCTTCAGTATTCTAAAGGGGAGCTGTCAGAAACAAGGAGACAGACTCTTTAGCAGGGTCTGTTGTGACAAGACATGGGGAAATGGTTTGAAACTAAAGGAGGATAGATTTAGATTGAACAAAAGGAAGTTTTTTACACTAAGTGTGGTGAGGCACTGGCTCAGGTTGTCCGTAGAGGTGGTGGGTGCCCCATCCCTGGAGACACTCAGGTCAGGCTGGATGGGGCTCTGAGCACCTGATAGAGCTGTAGGTGTCTCTGCTCATTGCAGCGGTGGGGTGGTCTAGATGGCTTTTAAGGATCTCTTCCAACCTAAATGATTCTATGATTTTCTGACATTGTAGAAGGATACCTAAAACAGGACACAATGCTGCAACAGATGCCTCAATAATGCTGAGCAGTTTTAGTTCATATGCCAATGAGATTCTGTTCACATACTGCTTACTGTGTACTGTTTTGTCGTATTTTCAACAGTAACATAATATTTTTGACTCAAATCAAGATGCAGTTAGGACATGCATATTGCAAAAATGCAGCTTACCAGCTTCATTCCATGTGTGTTTTTCACAGAATTATGGAATCATTTAGGTTGGAAAAGACCCTTAAGATCATCAAGTCCAACCATCACCTAGTGGCTGCAAATCCACCACTAAACTGTGTCCCCTACGCACCACATCCACACTACTCTTAAATACCTCCAGGGATGGTGACTCCACCACTTCCCTGGCAGCGCATTACAATGCTTCACCATTCTTTCTGGAAGGAATTATTTCTGATATTCAATCTAAATCTCCCCTGGCACAACTGAGGCTGTTTCCTCTTGTTCTATCATTTGTCATCTGATAAAGAGACCAACCCCCACCTCGCAGTTGTAGAGAGGAATAAGGTCTCCCCTCAGCCTCCTCTTCTCCAGACTGAACAATCCCAGCACCCTCCATTGCTCCTCATAACTCTTGTCTTCTAATCCCTTCACCAACTTGTTCTGGCACGTGATCATTTTTACATGTGTGTGGATAGCAATATAGAAGTGTGTCTGCACAACTGGAAATATAAATCCTAGCCTCTCAGAGCACACAGGCAACATTATAAGACTGTCTTAGACATCTCCACAAACACCATTAGGAGAAATGTTAACGTGTGGACAATCAGAAACACTGAAACATTCAGGGTATCGAGTTTGCACTCATGTGGCTTGTGCACAGAAGCTGATGACAAACTGCTGAAAGAACAGGAAGTGTGCTTAAAGAATGAAGGTACAGGTCATCATGCAAATGGCACCAAAATACACTACTGAGTCAGATTGGAACAAAATAAACAAACAAAAAACACAGAAAAAATGATGGTGCAGTTATGTCAAGTGGTGAAATAGCAGGAATGTTCAGCTCCAAAACAGCAGAAATTGAAGGATTGCAGAGTTATTTATAAATAATCAGTAGATATTTGAAGTTAAATATACTACGGCTTTTTCCCAAAATGGCGATTTTCAAACAAAGTAAAAACACAAAGTGAATGCACAGAGCATTTTGCAGGGAGGTAAAATTTCAGCTCAGTCAGCTTCTTATGCACAAAAAAAGCCTTCGACAGTGCTCTTGCACTCTCTATGCTGTCCTGCAGTAAATCCTTTCCTATAGAAGCCCATTAGGAAGTTCTCTCACGTAGTCCCAGCAAACAGTTCCGATCAGATTTTTTGCAGCGGTGTTGTTGCCATCCACGGGAGCCGTGCTGCCCTGAAGTCCTGTGCTTTGGTGCCAGGGCACTGCGGGAGCCATTGCCTCTTGTTGTTCAGGAGCAGTGAGTGGTGCGGAGTAATGAGACATGACACTGAATAAATTGATGAAATGAGATACAACAGAAAGCGCGGGGCTGAGCCCTAGAGCGGGGACCTTTGTGTTGGTTAATCTGAACCTTTAATTTAATTAGATCTACGTGCAGCGACAGCAGGGCATGGGGCTTTAACGCATAGTCAATCTCTGAGCTACTTTTTGGGAGATGCAGTTCTCCCAGGATGAAATAAAATACAGTTAAAAAGTCTTTTATGTAGGGCATGCTGCAAGTTCTCGTATTTGGCTCTTTATTGATATTACAGATTCTGTCCCTTAATAGGCACTGGGCCTCTCTTTGGGAAGTAGCAGAGGACAACGCCTAAAGCCCAGGGAGAAGCGAGAAAACTACCTTTATTTATCCAAGGCAGAGAGGCAAAAGGATGCATTTGATCCAGCCACTCTGGAGCCCAAAATAGATGTTGTCATCTGGGTTCAAAGGAGTGATGGACAATTGCCTTGGCTCAGCTGTCCCAGGGCCACGTGCAGCCCATGCTCATGCCACCAAGGGCAGCCGTGCTCACAAAGCAGCCTGAAGCACTTGGCTCTGAAGCACAGATCTCAATGGCAGTAATGACAGAGTTGTCCTACTTCACTGATTACTGCAATGACTCTGCTGATACAGGGTAGGAAAGGAGCTTTCTCCTGGTTTTCTGCCCTGTTATTGCTCACTGTGATCCAGATTCAGCCCTGTCTTCCTGCTGAGCTGGAGATGTGGAAGGAAACGGAACTCATGAAGACAATGCAGAAAAAGTGGTAAAACTCTGAATTTCTCAGAGAGATCTTGGAGTCTATAAGCTGGTTATCAATATCAAGAAGAGATCTTAAGGAAGTTCTAGTAAGGTGGGGGATGGCCTGCCTCTTCTCCCAAGCAGCAGTGATAGGATGAGAGGTAATGGCCTGAAGTTGAGCCATAAGAGGTTCAGGTTGGATATTACAAAAAATTCCTTCTCAGAAAGAGGCATGGGAACAGGCTGGCCAGGGAGGTAGTAAAATCCCTGGAAGTGTTTAAGAAATGGGGAGGTGGGGTACTGAGAGACATGGTTAGTGGGCAGTATTGGTGGTAGGTGGGCGATTGGACTGGATGTTCTTAGAGGTCTTTTACAATTTTAATTATTCTATGATTCTATGATCACCCCCACCACCTGGGAGCTGTTCACATCCAGCACGTACTTTCTTTCCTTATGAAGAAAGTAAGCACAAAGTCTGGATATGAATCCAAATGTTTGTGGAACATTTTGATTTCAGCCTTTAGCTTGGATCTCTTCTTCATTTGCTCCTTGCATTGCTCTTAAGGCAACTGAGCTGATTCTGGCAGAGCTGAATGTGGTTTTGCATTTGATCTGCTCTGCTAACACTTTGCAAATCTTCACAGACGAATGCCTTCTCTCCTCTAAAGACACCTTGCAGGTGAGGCTTGTGCTGAAATACAGTTCCTCCAAAGCACTTGAGCAGAACTAGTTTGCAGAAATATGTCAGCAGGCAAGATTCACAGCCCATGCATCATCCTGGTGAAGCTCTTCCTGAGCTCTGCCACAGCCTGCAGGAACCAGAGTTAACACTCATCCCCGGCTCTCCCCATCACAAGGCAGAACAGGTGGGCTGCCCTTTTAGTCTTTTCTTGGCGCAGATCTCTACAGCCAACAAGCAAAGTTCTTTCTTGAATATTCTTCAGTTTATACAGAGCTGCTTCTCTTGCAGATTCCTGGCCTTTGTATTTACTTTTAGTATCTCTTAAGTTTTATCTTACTATTGCCTGTTCAAATTTCCAATGGGTTTAGATTTGTACCATTCTATCTCTGTATGCATTATCTCAGTGATGCTGCTGATCTCATTATCATGCAACTTCCTCCTCTTTCAAGATGTTGAACAAAAATATTCAATGAAATTGGATCTAATAAAATCCCAAACTTCTCAATAACTTAATCAATTTTGATTCATTAAGGCACGTGTCTATTTTCATATTATGTCATAAACTTTCTAATAAATATAATTCAAACTACTTTTTAACTGCAAAAATCCAGAACACGCTGCACAAAATTATTTCAATCCAAATATATTGCCTTTATTGCTCATTCATCCACTAATTTTATAACTACTTAAAAGTAAACGAGATTGTAAGACTTGCACATTGTAAATCCAGGTTTCTAATTGTTCATAGGTCTATTATTGCCTAAATGTTTCATGAAAGTTAATTAAGTTCCCATTTTCTGCCAGGTCTGGTTTTATCACCAAACAGAGAGATCTAATTAGCATAAAGCAAGATGAATTCGGTAGTTTAGGAAGAATGTCATAACAAATCCAGATCATCCCCATTGCTGCACTGTATCCCTCACCACTCTTTGTGAGCGCATCAATAAAAGGAACTGTTCATTTCTGTTTAAATCACAAAATGCAAATATGTCAGGATGCTCATTGATGCTAATGTGAGCTTGCAGCTCTGTGAAGAAGAATCATAGAATAAGCAAGTGCAGAAAAGGTCTCTGCATAAGCCAGAGCACTTGAGCACATGTGCAATAGGGTAATAAAAAACAAGTGCGTGCTGCAAGCAACAAAACAAAGAGAAAAAGAAACAATTGGAAACCTAATGGCAAACAAACTTAATCAAGAGCCAATGTAGCATTGTGGAACATAAGGTAGAAGCCTTCATTTCAGGTAAAATTGGAAACATTCAGACATTGTGGCATACTCCCAAGTGTCAGTCATTCAGAGGTGATCTTTGGTGCACCTCAACAGGGTGAGGTTTTCTCAGGCAAGCTTCCTTCAGTACCAAGGGCACCCCATTGCTTCTACTGCAGGCTGCCCCACCAAGCACCAAGCACAAGCACTTCCCTGCTGCTGCAGCCCCCCACTGGGGCAGGCGAAGGGGTATGGCAGCAGTGCTGGCTTGTGCTTAGAGCCTGGAAGCCCTGAGGGGGAGAAAAGGGAGGGAAGCATGTAGGTTTGGAGAGGAAAAGAGTCTTGTGGCCCTGCTCTTCAGTGTCACAGAAATTATATTTTTATCTTGTAACTATTTTGTTCTGTTAATACAGAACAATATACTATGGCTTAGTGGGCCTGGTGGTGATGGATTGATGGACTAACCTTTCCAACCTTAATGATTCTATGTTAATATAAATAATATATGAGATAGTCTGGTATCTTTGCTTTAAAACAACAAAGCTGCTCTGAAGAGGTGTGAGATACGGCCAGATCAGACTATGCTGTCTTTCCCCTGAGGTCTCTATCCTTTGTTCGAGCCCCAACAGAAACCAGATATCAAAAGAAGACTGAAGGTCAAAAGCTAGCAGCTGGTTTGCAGGGTCAGGCAGACATCCAGGAGTAAGAAAAATGGGCTTTCCACAATGCAAAGAGTAGCAGGCACTAGGGAAGGTTAGGCACATATTCAGTGTGCTGAAGATATTCTTTTTTGTAAGTTCTAAATAATGAATAGAAGGATGTTATCCGGTCACACTGCTGTTGTTGTTGCCCTGGATGGAAAAGATTTGCCATATCTGAGAGTAAGTCTGACTTACTGAGGTACTAACAAGTTGATACACATGAGACTGACTACAGCTGTGGGACAAGCTGACAAAGAACTGACTAGTTCCACAGCACACAAAAAAAGAGCTGGAAAGGATATGTTAGGCACTGCTGTGCAGAACAAAGTCCATGCAGAACATTGCCTCTCACTAGGCAGACACTACAGCTAAGGGCCAGAGGTTCTTAATAAATTAAACCAAAGGGACCTCATGATGGCTCAAAGCATTTGTAGTCACTTACCTAAGCCTTAAACCCAACAGCCTTAGATGTACAGAAAAGACAGAGATGGCTCTGTATCAGCAGACACTTAGCATCTGCAGTACCGCCTGCACTGTTCAGAGACCAAGACACCATAAACCATCATACAAGAACAAGAACAAGAACCATGGGCTGTGGCTTCATTCACTACACCTCCAAATTGCTGCTACAGGGAAATGTCACAGAGTAAGCATAAAAATAAGTGAGCATAATTCTGCTGAGCTCACTCCCTCCCCTGAGGATATTGCCCCAGCACAGCAAAAAAAATCTGTTTGCAAAGCATTCAATGCACTGCACAGAAGCATGTTTACAGTGAGTGACTCACTTTCAACTGGAATTCAGCACATAAATCCCAGTGTTTTAGCTGGATTTAGGTAGAAACACTTGTGTTCCAGCACAGTGAGTATATTAGCATCAACAACAGAAGGTTAAACCTTCATTTTCTGATCTGGATAAATGGCTAGGTCCTTTTCTGAGCTGGCTCAACGATAGGATACAAAGTACAGAAAAGGCTTGTTAAGTGGCTTTTCAGTATTGTCATTCAGATATGTACCTTCCCCCTCGCTTTTGATACTTGTCATGGGGGAAGGTACATATCTGAGTATATTTCTGTCTGTTCCAGAGCCTAGCCTGAATGCAGAGTTCTGGGGTATTGGGATGATTTATGTTGTTTAAAACTCTCTTAGTCTCTGTTGGGAGGATGATCACCAGAGGTCCCTTCAACTTCAATCATTTGGGGAGTCAAGGTGGAGCCACCTTATGGGTAAAGAAAACCTCTCTCCAAAAACTGTGGGTTTGATCTCCATCAACTGTAACAGGAGCTTAGATAGCTTGCAGACATGTCAATATTTAAATGAATGTGTTTGCATCTGGAGCTGAAATTCACTTCAAGTATCTCAGCTCTATGTCATCCAGACAATGATAATACATTGTCCCTTTCAGGTGGAAGCACTGTTAGAAAAATGTTCAGTATTGAAAGAGGTGTACAGATATAACTGCTAAAGGATTTTGTGATGTTTACCTTACAATGAGCAATAGCTGATGAGTCTCATCATTTCCAATTAATTCCAAACAATCTAAGGGAACAATTTGTCAAATATGCTTATACAAAGCCAACATATATAAGGATTAGTGTGTTATGGAACAGGTGGTAATCCTATCTGCACTATGTCGTTTAAAAAGGATCAAGGTAAAAAGGAATCTTTCATAAAGACAGACTGGGTGTGACTGATGTGAACCAGTCACACTCAGCCCTTAGCCAAGATGGAGTGAAGTCAATGAGAGGCTTCAAAATGCAGCTCTTTCTTTCTGGACATATTTTTAATTTAAAATGACAAGATCAGTGTGCAGTCTGGGCAACCCTTGTGTCAGCAGTGCTATCTCCTTTTATTTTTTACATCTGATGAAAGATAAGGCTTCTCCAAAGATTAATATTACTCTGTTAATTAACTAATATATGCTCTGTTAATTAACTAATATATGAGCAGATGCTAACTGCTTCAGAAGTGCCACACATTTCTGCTGTTATTCACCGCAGAGTCAGATGTTTCTAGATGCTATTCAGAGCGATGAGCAGCGTTTGGAAGCTCGGTGACACAGTTGTCAGTGGCTCGAGCTGCAGCTGCGTGGTGAAATCCCAATGCTGGGCTTCAGCTGCTGCCCGCAAGGCAGGGCTGTATCCTGCCACTGCTGTGCTTGGGAAGAAAGGCAGCCCTCACATTGCTGCAGAGTACAGCCTGCAGCTAATTAACACTGCTTGGCATCTCTTGTCGAGCTGAGAGACTGAGTCCTGTCTCTTTTTTAAGGGATGTCCAATTGCTACACGTTGTCAATGCTGGACTGAAGATGCAGTGCTTGAAAGGCTGTATCTGACATGAGCTGCAGCCCCAGAATCAGCCAGTTACAGAAAAAATGGAAATCTGAAGCTTACCAAACAGATGAAAGCAAGAAAACTTTGCAAGCATCACACTAACAAGGCTGCATTTTGTAAATTGCTGTCAGTTCAGCCAGAGAGGATTAGGGCTGAGCCCTCACTTCAAGGGATGACAGCACCACAGAGCTCCATTTTGTTGGATGATTTTCGAAAAGTCTTTCCCTCTAATCAAGCACTGCTGCAAACAGTGGTTTCAGACCCGCTGCCTCCATAGTTTGAATGCAAATCTCCACGTGCAGATCTGAAGTGCCATGTGACAATTAGCTAATTTCTCATTCCTTTATCAAATGTTCAGCACCAAAATAAAAGCATGTAAAAGACCAAGCAGGGAAGAACCTAACACTAGGTGATTCATTACGGCCCCCTCACCCCTTGGCTCCTATTTCTGCTGCTGAGAGAAGCAATGTTAAACATGGATTTTGATAGGCAACTACTCAGATTGTCCTATGAAGTTTCTAACCCTAGCACAGAGCAGCTTTGAAATCAATGCAAGTCCTGCTGCTGCACTCCCACAGGTTGTATGTACTCTTGCTCCATGTGATAAGCTAAATGGCAGTGAGTGTATTCAGGTTGAGACCGACAATTAAAACCAAGGTTTTTTTTAGAAAGCACAGCAGTTTTCACACTGTGATGTGAGCAGTGCCTCTTTCCACAACTGAGAGAGAAAACTGAGTTTCTAATGAAGTTCTTGCCGTTCTTAAAGATGTTCTACCACTTCGTGGCAGTTGCACCGATCAAACTCCAGCAGGAGTATTTAAGGTCTGCCTAATTAAGTTTTCCCTTTGGAGTTTCATAAATTGTGTTGTGTGCTTTTGCACAGCCCCAGTTCCTTATTCCAGAATTAGCTGTGTATCACTGCTCACTTTGAAAACACTTTGACATCTTCTGGAGAAAAAAATATAACTGTTATAAAACATGCATCCAACATGTATGTGAATCATAAATCCATGATGGAGAAGACCACTAAGATCATTTAGACCAGCCATCAAGCAGTGTATGGTCCATGCAGCCTACAATGAAAACATGCAAACAACATTCCCAGTCTTCAAAACATATCCCTGGAATATAAGGAATTTCTATTCTTTTCAGCCTTGGATAATCACTTGGATTTCTTGTGAGGGGAACCACCACTGTCTGACCAAGGAAAGAACAGAATAGTTTCCCAAACATGTTCAGGGCACTGCAATCAACAAGTCTATAAGCCCTACCATTAAAATAATAATAATAATAATAATGAAAAAGCAAAACCAAAACACAGATCACACACAACCAGATGTCCCTTCCAGAGAACTAAAAATCCATGGCTGCATCTGACTGCAGGCTAACAAACCTGCTGCCAAATTGAATCCCAGAGGCTGGCCCAGATGCAGCATAACAATGAACAGAAACTAATGGGGCCTCATCAATTCTCAATCAAGACTTTCCCTAATCTGCCATCAATCACAGAATATCTTTGTTATTATCTCAATTGCCAATATGCTCTGGAACTCCTAAAGCTGTGTTCAGAGATTTTCAAGTATTTTTTATCCTGCTATAATATTGAGCTGCTGCAATATACAGAAGATGAATGACCCTTCTCAGCTGTTCCTAATAACGTTTTTCTTCTGACCTATTGCCGGCAAAAGTAAGATGATGCTCAGTATAGCTTTGTTTTTTTCTCAGTTTGTAAATGCATAGTGGTTTTTAGAAATGTAGCCCAGCTGTGTGTTGGAAATGTGCAGTGCAGCAGTATGCAGGGAGGCTCAGCATGACAGTGCTCAGGCTCCCAAGACAGTCTCATGATGTTTTATGAGAGACAAACCTCACACTAATGAAATCTTGAGAGATGCACAAGCTTTCCTAACACAGAGAACATTTACCACAGGGATAAGGAAGAGAAAGGTGTTTGACAACTAATATTTTTGTAACTATTTCTGATTTAATGAGTCAGGTTTTAACCTACATTTCCTCAACTTTATGCTACAGTAGAACCAAAATGTATTAGTTACTAATGAATGTCAAGCCAGTTTTGTACTTTGGGCATTAGAAAAGTTTTCTTTCTGAGGAAACTTTTGAATTATTACCATATAACAACTTGCTGTGTGTGAAACCACTGGGAATCTGGTGTGGGTGGCAGAGATCACTATCAAGAGCACAAGCCATTGAACTGTGAAGACTGTTTATTTATTTAATCTTACAAGCTCTATTTTGACAAACACCTGCCCATCCAAATGATCACTTTTTTACCACCTTCCCCTATCCTACCAACAGGCAGCACTCCCTCAGCCCTGCGCTTCCAAATCTGAATGGGACTGGAGGTATTCCCTGAGTGGGGCACAAAAACCCCAGGCAAGCTTTATGAAAGATTAACAACAGCAAAAACTCCTGATGGATGCCTGAAATAGTCTGAAATTATGTCTGTCCTGAATTCTAATTTCTTATATATGTTATGTTGTTCCTGAACTTTTGATCCTGGAGATCAGACATCCTAGGTATTAGATTAACAGACTTAAGCTCAGAAATAGAGCTAGCTGAATGCCACAAAGCCACAGTGTTGTTCCACCTCACTGCCTTTTCAGAAGCAACTCCTCCAGAGTAAATGTCTAAGAGCTACTGTTCTTGCCACAGGGAATCTTCCTGCTCTTACCCAAAGCTGTCTAATTCTCTGAAAGATCTCCAGATTCCTGCATGATAGTAATTAGAAATATTAAACCTTACCAAGAACTCCAAATTGTTCGGTCTCATGCAAAGCTCACCCTAGTCAGTAATCCGTATTACATTTATTTTGGTAAAATAAGCAGTGCTAGGAAATGTTCTCAGTAACAGGAACTAGACCATTTGAACTTTTGTCTTGTGACAATGTCTCCTGCCATACATTTGCTCTGGGTGATCTAGGAACTGCCCAACTATTCCAACTAGCAAAGGAAAGAGATAGACAAGCCAAGAAATGCAATCAGCAACTGGCTACTCTGAACTGCATGGATGGACACGGATCACTCTTTGTCTCAGCCCAGGGCAGTGGTCCAGTACACGTTTCACTTCCTTACACGAGGACAACCCCAGAGTCTCTCCACAAAGCCAGAGGAAAACAGATGAGATTCAAAAGTGAGCGTAGCATGAGCCATTCAGGGAAAGGAAAAGGGTAAAAAATGTTGGTCTAGAGGTCCTCACTAGAAATCCGTCCCTAAAGGCAGTTTCTGTAACTCCCACAGCATCATACAGCAAGATGCAAATTCACAACTAGGAAGCAAAATATTTTATATTTAAAATCAATGCCTTGAGCTGCGTCCAGATCCAAACTGAAAGCTGGGGAGGCTCAAGAGCATAAATGCCATTAAGTCCCCCGAGGGAAGCACAGCTGAATGGGGAAGCAGCTGCACCCTTCCCCAGGCAGAGGATGACTCTCACAGGGAACAGCCTGGATCTCTGCAGCAGCACTTGTCTCTAATACAAGTCACAATTTTCTAGCTAAGGACAGAGAGAAAAATGGATGAAGCCCACACTGTTCTACATCAAGAAGCAGCCAAGGACTCATCTTGCCTTCCCATTTAGTCAATTTGGGCTTCAAATGAGAAACTGACTCTCAGTTTCTTTTTTATTTTTGCCCATAAGCCATTTTAAATTCATCTTACTCTGTCTGAGATCACTCTGATCACTCTTTCCTCATTAACACCGCAGGGAAGGCTGGCTTGCTGGTTCATGTTATTCTTAAGGAAAGGAGAAGGGATATATCTGCAGCCAGCGTGGTGGACAGAAGTGCCAGTGTTGGACAAATCACTGCAATGAGAGACTGGGCATTGGAGAGGTGTGAAATACTGTGAGTTCAGTCTGGATCCCTAAACGCAGCTACGCAAATAAACTTTCAGCACTGAGCTGTTGTGTCATGGGCTTAGGTAGCCAGAGTTTTGCACCATGCCAGCCGTGATTGCAGTCATGAGCTCCTCAGTTTGCTGAATCATAGAATCGTAGAATCCTCAGAGTTGGAAAGGACCTTTAAAGGTCATCTAGTCCAGGTCCCCCACAATGAGCCTACAGTTCAATCAGGTGCTCAGAGCCTGGTCCAGACTGGCCTTCAATGTCTCCATGGTCAGAGCATCCACCACTTCTCTGGGCAAACTGTGCCAGTGCCTCACCAGACTCACCATGAAAGACTTTTTCTTTATATCCTTATACCATAGAGTCATTTGAGTTAGAAGGAACCTTAAAAGGTCATCTAATTCAACACTCCTAAGATGAACAGAGACATCTAAGCTATAATCATAGCTGTGAATCATAACTCACTTCACCTGCTTAACAGGCAAAATAAAGCCATATTTTTGCAATAAGCACAATTACACTATGGAACTCACTGCTCCAGGACATTGTGGAGGCAAAAGGATTAAGCAAGTTTGAGGAAAGTCTGGAAAAAAACTCCAGGAGGATCAGTCCTTTCACAGTCATTAAAAACAGCAGTGTTGATGGGACCTCTTATCCACAAGTAAACACTGAGTGCTGGAAGCACGGGTGTTACACTAGGACAACGATCATTCCTACCCTCTTAGTCTAAGCATGCACTGTGGAGACAGTGTGCTGGGTGAGATGGATCTCTGTCTTGAGGCAGCATGACTATTGCTGTGTTAACCTCTGATGAGATGTATCACTATGCACACTTCAAGGGCCTGGTGCAATGAAGGACTTTAAAGCCACTGGAGTATTAAAAATAGCTGAGCATCATGCAAACACTGTTGGGTGAGCTGTCCCAGCAGGAGAGGAAGAGCATATAGAGCAGCAGTATCCTCTTTCATGGACCATCTGATAAGCATGTAATATCCCTGGAATGTAGCTGTTCCTTCATTAGCAACAGCAAAACCACTCAATAGATGCAGCGAAGTAATTGTTTATAACAGGTTTTCCTTTTATTGAAGCTATCTGAACTTTTTCACTCATAAGATGAAATTTGCTCTGTGTTGAGAGAGAAAACACCACTAGTGCTACTGACAAATTCAATCTGCTTTCTTGCTCCAAGTACTAACTAAATAAAATGGTGGAAGTGAATGGGACTTGAGATTGCTCAGTGAGATCAAGCAGCTTCACAAGAAAAATGCCCTTTGATTCCTTCCTACTGACTCATAACTCAACAAGTGCAGTTTGCTCAACAGTTCAGTGTATCAGCAACCTCCTGCAGGAGCGAAGGTCCTCCTGCAGTTTCATACTCCTGAAACAGAGAAGGCAAGTGGGCACAATGGCTGCCAGATGGGTCCTATGCTTTTCATAAAGGATCCCATTAATATGGTTGAAGGGAGAAGGAGTATTGCACTTACCATGAGAAACTGTCACATTTACTGCATGGGCCCAGTTACAGCATTATGCTAGCACTTATGGCCCTGGTCTGATTTGCTGGAATTACATACACTTAACCTCCTGCAATGTACAGGCTATTCCACGGGTTTTGTACTAACAAGGCATGGCAAATTCATTTCAGTAGAGATATTAAAAGAGGACAAAGCACATACATATTCAGCCCATACGACTAGGTTTTTTCCATCTAAGTTCCTATCCTTCACACCATTTTGTAGTGCCCTTTTAATCCAAAAAGTATATAACAAAATATTACTCAGAATAAAATGCACTTCTCAGAAAATGACTTTCTAGCTACCTAGGCTCCCTTAATTTGCCTGAAATCTGTGAGAAGTGCCTCAATCCAGTAGCCACTACAGTCACTTTGCAACCTTTCAATGACTTCAATCAAACCTTAGGTAAAAGAGAATATTATTGTTTTAATTGAAAAATACAGATCTGCTGGGGAGGAGAAAGAGCCCTGAAAGAAGATCAGAAAGAGACTTGCGCCCAGCTCTATGAACTTTGGGTTTTGGGGTGTTTTCAAGTGCATTCATGAGAATCAAAAAGCAGATTATCTGAAGTTTTTTGACATATTCAACTCCAAGCTGCTCACAAACAAATAAAACAGAAGAGGAAAACTAGCAGTGTGAACAGACTGCTGCTCCAGCATTAACATAAAAGAAGCAGATAGCTCCTTTTCACCCAAGGTACCATCAACATAAATAAGGTACCACAGCTAAAACAACACTGAGGATGCCTTGCTGCAGCTTAATAACCAGAGCAAGAATTCTGACAACTGTCTCAGGAAAAAGCTAAATCTGTCAGACAGGCCTCCCCTGTAGTCTGAGAGAACAGGAAATAATAGGGGATAAAATGATATGAGAGGTGGTGGGAACGAGAAAGGTCACCTTCATTAGAGTTGACCATCAGTCACGAATCCAGCCACATTCACCCCTGTGGTCCTAGTGACAATTTAAAAAAATGCAAGAAGATGTGAAAGAAAATTCTCTTTATTTAGGTAACTGCTACTGTATCCCTAATCGAAAAGAAACAGGGACAGTTGGAGGGTAATAACAGCTTCTAAAAGGCAAGAGATAAGGAACATCTGCTAGCAGGGACCTGCATGAAAAAAGACCTGTCTGTGAATGGACATAAAATATTAATATTCCTGTATCCAAGTTCCTCTAGACAGTGGAAGAAAAAAGGAGCGAAGCTTAAACAAGCCAGACTTCCACAGCAGACCTCCATTCTGTGAAATTTAAAGCTGTCTTTCGCAGTGTGGTATGGATCACAGAACACTGCTTCGCTATTGCGCTCCCCAGGAGAGATCCCAACACTGCCCAACACTGTCTGTGACAGCATGTGCCCAAGCACACAGGACTGGATTTTAATGCACTGGTCCACTCCTGGTTGCTGGCTGACTAGTTTTCTTCTCCCTGCGTAACTTTAATTTTGCCTATGGAATATGTATGTTTTACAATAAAGATCACAACAGAGATCTCAGAGAGCCATGAGGTACCATTACAGAAGGCCAGTGACCCAATGGCACTCTGCTGATGATCTTTCTCTATGACTGCCCCGTTTTCTTTATCATGGTACCTTTCCTTGGTGGCACTTAAAAGCAATTTTAACAAATGGATATACAAGAGGGATAGATTTCCTGTGACAGAGGTCAGCTGCTGGCACCACACTGTGTAAAGCCATTTAATAGCCATGCCAAGCTCCAATTTTGGATGCCATCACTGTATTTTGCTTGGGGGAATGATTCAAGACTTAACAGCTGTAGTGACAGGGAGCCACTTTCTCACTTTTATCCTGAATTTCCTCTTAGCCAGCTCATACACCTTCAGTTCTTACACTGTTTTTGTTATTTCCAGAGCTCCTTCGCTCTTCCCACCAGCACTGTTACAGACTTGTATCTCCTCCAGCCTCCATCCAGCTAAGCTGAACAGGAAAAGCTCCTTTAGTTTCCTCAAATATGACCTTCTCTTCATTTTCCTGCACCCACAGCAAACTCTCAGCTGGCTCAAGCATCCAGCATCGCGTCAGGTAGTTTACAAAAGTGGCAGATGACTTCAGTGTGATCTCCTGCACATGAAAGAATTGCTACTGTTTTTCTTTTCCAATCAGAGCTCTCAGTCACAGAGCCCAGGTAAAGGCAATGAACCACTGTCTAAACACTCTCAGTTTAATTATCATCCTGTGTTCCCCTTGTCAAGAAAAGACAGGATATTTTGTACCTAAAAGTGATTTCATGCAGAGTTTTGAGGGGTGAAAAGGTCTCTAAGACATCATTAATTCTTGTTATATTGCTTTAAAGTCATGATACTTTTGGGGCAAAGATGATGGTTTGATTCAGTTTCCCACCCATTTAAGCATAAATATCTGGCAATATTTGCATTGTCAGGATAGACAGACAGAGGAAACAGTGACTACATGGAGAATACAGAGCTGGAAACCATCCTTCGCTTGCAATGGCCTGGTGGAGGAGGACAGCAGTGAGATCCAGCTTGGCTGCAGAGAGCACAGCTGGGGCTGAAATGTGGGGCTGTACAGCAGGTGACACATGGGCACTGTCAGCTACTGCTCTGATGGCCCTAGGAGGTGACTGCACTTCAATTAAGAAAGCAGATGGTGAGCTCAGAGGGGCCACCACAGCCTTCCTGGGCTGCCTGGACTCATAGAAGCCTTGATACATTCCTCAGTTGTCCTATCATCTCATCAGACCAAATGTTCAAAACAATGTCCCAGGTGGTTTATTACATAAAGTTGATGGCAAACGTATTCAGCTACTGGGTTTCAAGGCTGTGCTATCTGCAGAAAAAAAAACACACTGCAAAATTTTCTCTGAGTCTCTGATTAGCACTTGGACCAGCTGACGTTTCTTGTCTCATTTCCCAGTATCCATCATGAGCTACTGAGCAATTTCTGAGATACTGAGTAAATTTGCAGCCATGCAGGTGAAGATTTACAGGCATGGGTGCTACGCAAGCTGGAAGATTTGCGGTGTGCTGCTCCTGACAGGAGAGAACAACGCTATGATAAAGCACTGTCGTCTGGACAGAACGCGGGCCTGCAAATATTACTGGAGATGTCAGCTTCCCAGCTGTGCACATCCACAGCTATTCCTCAGCACTTGCCTGTAAGCTGGTAAGTTTTTCAACTCTATTCGTTTCTCCTCACTGCAGTGGGATGAAGGGTATGACACAACTTTCTGGTGAAAGTTGGAACCCTTGAAGAAATAGGGAAGACGGAAGCTCCACTGCAATGGGAACATAGCAGCACTATCTGGGCATGGGCACCATAATACCTGGGATATATAATGGGGGGAAAGAGCTGGAAAGGGCACTGAGGCTTGATGCTGACATCCTGTTGCATTCACTGTGCTGTCTGCAAACAGCCTCGGCACACATGCTGCAGAAGACAACAGGAGATGTCCCAGATGTGCAAGGCCCTTCCCAGAGTATTTGAGAAGTGAAAGCCACCATCACTATTCATGTTTTTGCTCAATGGATGATGCTGAATGAATCAAAAAGGCAGGAAGAAACATCAAGGCCTCATGTGACCTAAGCATACTCAACTGAGGGATCTGGCATGAAGATCCAGACTGCAAAATGACTGGGACTGAGCAATATCTGTGTGATGGGAAGCAAGGGGAGTGGCTTTCAGCGGGAGCAGTGAGCCCTTCCCTGGCAGCTTTTCTTCCACAGGTTGCAGCAATGCCAGTCTGAGGTGACAGAGGGTATTTCATCAGCAGGTACCCAAGTGGCTGTACAGCAGACAGCACTGACACATTAAAACATTTTCTTGATATAAAAAGTGCCCAAGCAACAATATAGGCACAGTTGTATTCAGAATACACTTAATTCTGCCAGCACTGGTCTCTCCAGAGGGCTGCCTCCATTTTCCAAAAGGAGCCTAACAGAGAAACAGCTGATATAAACAATAATCTGAATATGCTCATTCAACTCATTGCTGAGAAATGCACAGGAAGGATTACAATTGACACATTTTCTAGCCAGAAACCATGAAGAATAAGTTCTCAACTCTACAGACTCATTGGGCGTTGCTCACTACTGGGCACCCGGGACTGGAGCTATTTAGCTACTTATTTATTTTACAGCTCTACAGAATTGCTCTACATTGCTTCACTCTCCTTCTATTTTCCTACAGATGTTTCAATATAAATTATAGTAATTATCCACTGTGAAGAAATTAATTGGCATTAAGAATTGTGCAAAATGTAATTGTTATCAATTTTGTGAGATTTCTGTCATCTTCAATTGCCCACATAGCTTGAATGGTATGTTGTGCAAGGATGGGTGGATAGGCTGTCCTCAAAGCATGCATGTAATGGAATTGATATTCTCCTACCACGCTGCACACAGCTAGCCTACTTAAACAGCCTTTTCACAGACACATCATTTTGGCAACTTTCTCCCTGATCTACCAATGCCTCCAGAATCTTTTCCTCCTCTTCATTTCCAGCTGATAAGATCCCAATTTATAACAAAAGGTTTTGTTATTAGTTAGGAAATACCTGACCTTTCATTTTGTACTGTTAAATTTCTATCCATTTTGATTACAGCAGTGCTCAAGGTCACCCACTTCTTTCTGTAGATGAGATGAATATTTCACATTTGTCCAATATATAACCTTTCTCTTTGGAAGTTCTCATTATCTTTGAAAAGTCTCTCTAGATGGAAAGGCTCTGAAGTCTTACATTCCTTATTCATTTTGTTGCCCTTTTCTCAACTTTTATTATTTCTGCTTTGTCCTTCATCTTATTTGCTGTAATGTACCATGGTGCAGCCCTCCATTTTCCTTTGATATTAGGAGGAGTGCATGGCAACATTCAGTAATTTTCTATTATCTAAGCACAAGTTGTAGGTGCCTTGCAGTACAAACAGCTAAATCAGCTGTAGGTATGTAGCACAGGTACTTATTTTTTGTCTGGGCTGTTACACTCGGGAAACAGTGCTGTGTACTTAGAGTTCAAATCCAGGGCAGATACATACCTGATGCATATAGCTGAAACATCAGCCTATGTGTTGCATTAGCCAGAGATCTTGGAGCTACATATGATGGCATAATTTCTTCCAGAAGTTTTATAAGTTAACCAGAGCCTAAACATGCTGTATGTAGAACTTAAATTATTGTCTGTGATGGATATATTCTTGTGCATGGAATTACAGCTGCTATTCTTCTACTTCGTTTGGGAGGCTCATAATATCTAAATTAGTATGTAGGACATGTACAGACCAAGAACAACAACTACAAAAAGCGTTCTTAACAGAACTCTGCAGCTAGATTATTTACCAAATATTCAAGCAGCAGCAAAGCTCTTAAAAATTTTAGTTATTTATAATTAGGATACAAGCCTTGGACAAAAATATGACCAGAATTTGGATAGTGTTATAAAAAATATGCATTCTCTTTGGGAGTGGGGCCCAGAACTGGCAGAGATGTTAACTGCTACACATTTCAGTTGATAAAATACACACATTTTGCTCCAATTTTTCTTTGGTTTCTTTGGGCTTTGTTTGAAAAATTAAAAAGCCCCTAACTTCAAAACACATCTGAGTATCAATGAAATGTGTTTGGAGTCCAGTATGTTATCCAGCACCAGGAAGTAAATCAGCACGTATATGTTGAAATGAAAAGTCATTAGTTTTGGCAGTATTTACAAAAAAAAAAAAAAAGACAATAATTAATTGTTTTGCAGAAGAAATCGAGAACACAAGTCTCTGCTTCCTGTAGTGAGTAAGGACACTGGAATAAATGGAAGGTTCCAATCTAAATAAGCGCTTGGCTTCATAGATGGTGCCACCACCAGAAATTCGGGTTTTTTGACAATGAAATGGCCTACATGGCAACAGGCTTGCAGGCACTAGATGGATTTCTCCTTTTTCAAAGGGTTAAAAGGGTCAGTAAGTTTGCTAAAGACACAGCCCATATGTGATAAAATCAGTAAAAAAGCAGCTGAGCAATGGTCACCTGCAGCCCTGAATGAAAAGCAAGCAGCCCAGGAATGCTTACAGTCCTGCAGCACGTTACAGGACATGCAGGTGAAGGCTATCTCTTAGGAGAACAGAAGTCACTCTAGCAACAGAAGTGCTAGAGCAGAAGTGCTCTAGCAGCTGACAGCACCAGAAGGCGGCACAAGAAAACCCAGAAGCACTCTTCCCAAATTGCAGAGAGCGTGACCTAGAGGTAAACTGCAGCAGATTGCAAATCGATATGTAGCAAAGCAATTTTGGTCACCTTTCAGGAAATTAAGGAGTCGGGCCAGATCCAATTCAAGTGAAAGCAACAATAGTTAAATACACCAATTCCCCAAAAGAACTGGTGACCATGTTATCAGAGATCAAGACACCTCTCTGAAGAGTGAGAAGAATGGGCACTGCAAGGAAAAAAAAAAACATTACTGATAGAGTCTGGAAAATATCTCTCAAATACAAAAGGTGCAGTCGCATTCATGGCAAAATTACCACAAAATCAGCAACGTACTGACTTTCTTTACAAGGAGCAGATGGAACAAAATTGCTATGGGAAAGTGCACCAGTATGGAATAAATCAAAACAACACAGAGCGTATCATACTCAAGCCAAAAAGGAATTGCTACCCTTTCACACTGAATGTCAAATGTTGCTTATAACAAGCACGGCCCTGTGGTAAGGATTGCAACAGGTATTCGATCTCTTAGGAGAAACTTTGGGGAATATCTAGTTTCTATACTGCCAAAAGATCTTAAAAATCAGTACATGGCTAGAAATTGATTAACTGACTGCAATTAAATAAATGTTATTTTTTTAAAAAAGGAAAAAAAGAAAAAAGAAAAAAAACAGAAATACTCATGCTTGCCTGGCCCTAGAAAATGGAAATTTTCTTTAGAGATTGCTGCATTTGTTCAACATGTCAGAGAAAGAACTGCAATGAACCGTTGATAATTTGTGACACTCCTCACAGTTTCTAGTAGAAATTGGCATCTGATTTATTTGAATGCAGGAAACCCCTGTGTAATGATAGTTGATTATTACTGTCACTTTTCCCATGTAATTCAGCTGAAATTCACATTATTCAGCGCAGTAACAAATGACATAATATTAAACTTGCCAATCTTCTGATGAGCCTGTTTTGAACAGAGCATCACTCACAGGACATTTCCAAGAGCAGTCTGTATGTCTCCAAGACATACAGAGTAGGAGCAACTTCTCTCAGATGTATGCATGATAAACCAAAACAGATGAAAAAAGCTAAGAACGGAGATTCCCAAAGTGCCAGTCACAGGCCTCAAAGTCATTGCTTGTGTTTATTAATGGAGCTTTGGAACTGTGATTGTTCTCAGCAGAACCACCTGCAGAGTGGCACCTTGTAGACTCTCACGGTCTGTTTTGCATCTGCAAAGCTAATACTAGAGTTAGTTTGCTCTGGATATTCTCTTGTGTATTCTCTTGAAATATGAATTTAAAGGCCAAAACAAAAGTGGAACAGCAAGCAGGAACAACAGCTGCCACAGACAGAATTCTCCTTTTACCAAATGAGCATCTGTACAAAGAAGGTGCTCGACCGCATCATTAAAAACCAATTCAGTATGTTTATCCTGGTTAGGACACTGCTGATGGAGAGTTTCAACTCCAAGTGAAAGAATAGAAATAATGCTGAGCAGGGGTGGCTTTGGGGTTCCTTCAGCAGCAGGGCAGTGTGTGTGGAAGGAGGTGGCAGTTGTGATTAAAGAGCAGAAAGGGCAAAGAAAATAAAAATGAACAATGGCAAAAGGCCATCTCTTGAAGCAACCCAAAGGTTACACTGTCCCTAAATAGGTTTTTACTAGATCATTTGCAAGGAGTGTGTACATCATGGGCATACCATGTGCAAGCACTGGCTATCTGAGTCAAACCAGTTATTGCAGTGACTCAAGCCCTATTTATTACTGAAAGAAAAAAATACAAGTCATCCCAGAGCCAAGGAGGGTTTCTTGAAGCCTTTAAAATCATCTTCGTGCAATGCTCAGTTTCAGAATGTACTCATACCTTTTACTTATAGACACCATGCAATTGGCAGCACCAAAAAAGAGACATCCAATGACCCAAATATTCTAAATCCACAAACCATTCAGAACTGCCAACAGAGGCTGTCTAGAAAGATCCTCTCTCCTGAAGATGAGGTATGATAAAAATATGCATTTATCAGGTTAATCCTCCTTCCAATAACTGCATAGTGGGTGGATATATATTTCATTAAAATGGCAAATGCATTCACCTATTGTAAACCAAAAATACAAGCATGAATATAAAAGACCATGAATTATACACTCCACTGTATTTGATCATCAAGTAGGGAAGAGAGCTTGAAAAATGGCTTACAGGAACCAGCTCAAGTTATCAGAATACCTCAGCATCTTAAGCATAAAGCAGGAGTTGATCTCGTAGCTGATCAAAAACTGATTTGGCTGCCTGCCTTCATAATAAGGTTAGCATTTGCATCATGTCAAATTGCCTGTAACAGGCAGCTCTTCTGTACCTGTAGAAAATCCTCAATGAAGTTGTCTTACTCGCATATATATACAAATGATGATCGTAAGATAAAAAGATTTTCAGTTTACTAATAATGACATAAGAATAAAGACCACTATGCGATGGTAATATTCTCATGCAGAAATGTTACTATACCTGAACAACTGCACAAAGCCATGTAGACTCTTTCTTGGGTCCTCCTCTCCAGGCTGAGCAGTTCCTCTCTCGGCCTCTTCTCATAGGAGAAATGCTCCAGTCCCTGTGTCATCTTGCTGGCTCTCTAAAGGTCTCTAACCAAGATGCCCAGTTCTCTTTGCACTGAGGAGCGCAGAACAGGACAAGGCCCTTGGGGCCTCTGAGAACTCACTGCAAAGGTTTGTTCCTTGGTCCCAGCTCTGAATTTGCTCTGCTCTGTGAAAGTCCTGCAAACCAAATAATGGCAAGGAAGACCCTGGCTACATTGTTACATGTAAATATTTTCCAAAAGGAGGTTCTGCTCTGCAAACTTTTGTGGCAGAGAGGCAGGCAGGGAGGCAGAGGCTCCTTCCAGGTTGTTCTTGATGAAAGCACACAGAATAAATGGAGGGGAAAATACACTCCTTAAATTTTTCCCTTCTGTGTAATCGTCAGCGAATCTGCTTACACAGCTTAGGAAATCAGCAAATATAAAAACTGGAAGAGAAAAAGCAAAAAATCATGAAAACAGAGCTGAACCGAAAAGCAGCAAGCTGAGGAGGGCAAAACTGGGAAAAAGAAGAGATTGTAACAACTGGAAATTATTCAGTTCATAGGAGCACCACAAAATTTCTACAGCTTGGAGCAAACGAAAATTAGAGGAAGAAGCTGCCTCTGTTCTTTCTGTTGGAGGAAATTGTTCGCACCATCCAACTCAAGCACTCCTTGCCTCCAGCAAACTGTGGAAACAAGAAATATAGGGTGGTTCAGAGATGACTGAATAAGCTCAGAAGAAAGCTCCATCATGGGTTTTCAATGTAAAATATGCCTTCTTTGTCTCATGCAGTCTTTCAGCTAGAGATTGATGGAGCTAATAATTTAGGATAAGTATCACAGCATTTGCCCTCTTATACTCTTCCATTGCTGTACACTGTCAGAGATAGAGGCTGATGTGAATAGAGCATTTGCCTGACCTGGCACATCAACAGCAGGTCAGACAAGACCTTAGGAAACACAAGATGTTCCTCTACCTCCTCTCCCTTTTCTTCCATTTCCATCTGCATTAAGAAAGGTGAAGGTTCAGCACACTGTCAACTTAGTGGCTGATTTACACATCTAGAAAATCCAAGGACATTAACTCAAGTGTGACAGATGCATGTTAGCAAAACAATGCAGCTTCTCAGATGAGAAAGCCAGGCCGTCACTTTGACAGAGAAACACAGCAGGCCTGTGAACATATCCACATCTAACAGCAACTCATAAGAGAAGCACCACAGAGCAAAGTGCGAGTGTGACAGTACAATAAAGCATGTCAACATTTTGCAAAAGTTTGTTCAGAGGCGGGGGAGGAATGAGATGCAAAGGAAGGCTTGTTCACCTGCTTCTTAACCTCCAGTTTCTTCATATTAATAACCAGGTAGTGCAGGTTCTGTTCATGTCACAGATGATGATTTCAATGGCATTACTGCCATGACCTAGCTTCAGTAGGCTACAGGGCTTTAGGCAAAGTCTCACTGTAACAGCAAACTAACTAAGGATGTTCTTTGGCACACAGATGCTCTTTGGCCCAGGAAAGACAGAAATTTCAGTATACACTCCATGTCAGAAAACAAGAACAAGAACACAATTAATTATAAAGATAAATATGACTCTTCTCCCTTTGACTGACAAAAGAGAGCTGTGCAGACCTCTGTGAAACCCCTTGGATATTGTCTTTGGAGTTGATCAATTCCATACAAAATGTTAATTCTGTTTATTCCTGAAAAATGTCATTATTAGTGTTAATTCTTATATATTCTCAGTTGTATTTTCACCTGCACATTGGATGGAAAGTGTTTAAAGTTGTGGCATAAGCCTAATGACATAAAACTGTTAAACGAGGCAGCTCTCTGTTGAATCTAAACTTTCTTAAACAATGATGTTGATCCCACCAAGCAAATTGGTCTCTTAAGGAAGAATGCGTTTTTCCTGCAAAAATACCCTTGTAGAATCAATGCCCCAAGCCTGCTCAAGGGCCATGTGGCCAGTTGCCAGTACACCAGCTCAGTGTTCTTTTCTGTGTCTCTCTCATTAACCAAGACACGCAAACAACAGTGTCTCACTGCAGAACTGCATTAGTGTAGAGGGAATTTCCTCTGAGCTCTTAAAAAAACAGTCATGTAATGTTGACATATCAGTGAAGGAATAGCTGTAATATTACTGCAAATTCAACTTCATTTAATTCAGTTTCATGAAAAAAAATCACTGACACTTTCAGTATTCATTGCAGGCTGAGAAAGCACATCTCAAGGTTCCTAAATAATGCATTAAAGCAGAAGAGCTGGATTTCCCTTTAGTTTCTATGTCTCTTTTGTCAGCATTTAACATTACAGATCACAGTCTCTCTCTTTTCATCCATGGGAGGTTTACTGTAGGACTCTCACCCAGCAAGAACTGTGTCAGAGTTGTTCCAGGAGAAGCATCCTTGGTGGTCTGCAAGAAACTCTGATGAGATCCTAAAGTAGAGCCATTCAGCCTCCGGTGCAATGCCATTTTCCCTCTGAGACATAAGGTGCTTTTCTAAAACTGGACTGCAGTCTGCATACTGCCTGTGTGACACATTCACCACAAGCATAACAAGTAGCAAAATCCTTGAGAATGGGCATCCAAAGCAACTCAGGTAGTGTTGTGTAGTTGGATACACCAGTCCTGTCCATGGATGTGGGGTACAAGTAGGAGCATCCCTGGCCAAAGTCATACAACATCAAAGCAAAAGTCACTTAGCTTATTATCACAGAATGATAGAATCATTAAGATTGGAAAAGACCTTCAAGATCTTAAAGTCCAACCACCAACCTGACCTATCAAGTCCCATCACTAAACCATGCTGCTTAGAGCCATGTCCACACATCTCTTAAGTAATTCCAGGGATGGGGACTGCACCACTGCCTTGGGCAGCCCTTTCCAATGCTTGAAGATACTCTTCATGAAGAAATCCCTTTTAACATCCAATTTAACCCTCCTCTGACACAAATTAATCCAATTTCCTTATGTTCTGTCACTTGTCACCTGAGAAAAGAGATAGATACCTACTCATTACAATCTCCATTCAGGTAGTTGTAAGGAATGACAAGATTTCCCCTGAGACTCTTCCAAACTAAGCAATTCCAGTTCCCTCAGTTGCTCCTCACATGACTTGTTTTCTAGTCCATCTACCTGCTTCAGGGCAACCTCGAAGAAGTCAGTGGCCAGCACTGGGTCTGGAGACAGGCATATAGAGATTAACTCATCCCTACAGTGTCCCCAAAGTGTCAGTGATTCCTCTTTCAGAACAGCAATTTCCTCCTGACAAAAGTTGCTTCTTATTTGCAGCGACTTCTCAGCCCAGAGGAGCAGCTGACCATCTGGACTCTCTTGACTTTCCAGAGCTTATTACTGAACGCACATCAGAAAATGTCTAATCTCCTCAAGAAAAACAACAGTAACAACAACAACAAAGCAAACAAACAAAGCAAACAAACAAACAAGGCTTAGAATTAATGTGATGTGGGTTTATTTTAGGCATCATTCTTCCTCTTGAGGCCCTGACCTGTAGGAACCCTTCTGTTTTCAGTGAGCATATGCAAGTACAGCCAAATTTAAAAACTTAATCTGCTTAAAAATTCCTGGGATTTATAGCTGTCTTTGAAGGTGATTCATCCCACATAATGACACCTCCTCAGAGAGTAAGGCAGGTGGGTGTGTGCCCCTCCCCCAGGCCCCCGCATCCCCCTGAACCCTTATCTCCATGGGTCTTCACATCCCAGGTTTCCCTCTGAAAGCCACTAGTAACACAATTTACGGGCCTGCAAGTAACTCAGAAATTCACACGGCAATCTCAGCAGCCAGCTTATTTTCCAAAATCAAAGCTAAATCAAAAGTTCATAAAAGTTATTACTGAAGCCCGCTAAAGCTTACTCCTTTGTAGCCACAAGCTTCTCTCTACAGAAACATACACTAACTTCACTAGGTTTCTTTTCTGCTACATAAACTTGGAAAAAAATCTCAAACAAATAGTGGGTCTGCAGCATGTAAGATTGAGGATTTGCTTGGTGGAAGCTTGCCTACATCCACAGTAAATCTGTTAGCTGGGAAACTCTAAAAACAATACAGCATTAAGGTACCAAGAAAGATACCTGAGCTATTTCGGAAAGATGTTTCCCTGCTTTCAGCTCTGCCTTTCCCTGCCTGTCCACTTCATGTTGAGATGCTAGCTAGATGTGGGGTAGCTATTGCTTTCAATGTCCTCTGCAAGGATTAAATATGACACTTTATGCCACATTTCATCATGACCAACATGGGACTGACTTACACAAACTGCAGAGTAATTTGAATACCATTTCCTTGCATTACTGGCAAGTTCTGATATAGGCATCATTTATTGTTTTACCTTGGAGGCAGTGCCACAAGTAACCAAGCAGAACAGATGGGACTGGCCTTGTACCTGAAAGGGAAAAAAGAATTAAAATAAAAAAGAGTGTCTGCGATAAATTATCCTCTATTCATTCCTTCATTGTGAAAATACTGCTGCTTTCTCATGCCGTGTTTTTGAGCTGCCCAAATGCCCTTTGGGACAGCACCATAGACAAGACAATAAATAAATAACTCACAAGTGCACAGCCAGCTGCCCTGAGTGCCCAAACATCTGCTTTGGGATCTGCTGGTTTCCCAAGGTCCTTCCAGGACACAGTCCTCAGTGTGGCCTTTGGCCAAAATATAGATGCTCTGGGCAGGCATTCATTGAGTACCTGAGTCTATGGATGAGCTCACAGAGGAAGTGCATCTTGTCACCTTCCAAATTATGGCAAAACACACTGCCTTGTTTTTGCCTTTTTTTTTTTTTTTCTTTTTAAATACACCAGGATGTACAATAAAACAAACCAGTTTATTTCCCGTTCTCCAATTTCTAAATTGTTACCGTGCAAACTGTATGGGAGTCAGAATGAACTTCATCAACCAGAGGTTAATCAGGCCTCACACTGTGGAGGCCAGAGTAATGCAAGAACCTGCAGGGACAGGATAATAACAGCCACCAGAGTTCTGGCTTTCATCCCCTAGTGTCACTGCACCTCAAACTTGGTCTGCTCATCTAAAGAGGAAATGTTTTAACATTAATGTGCAATATTAAGTTGTCTTTATCCTGAAGGCCACAAAACAAACAAAATCCAGGAAGATGGCTTAACACAAAATGATTATTAAGTTATCCTGTTTGGAAACAGAGGAAAACTAGGAAAATCATTTCCCTTTCATGTAGAAATAGTACTTTTTGTTGCAGTCTGGTTCCTCCACCCTTCCCTTCCACCTGCCAGAGCTCTCCTCCATGTCATTGACACAGAGACTCCACAAAGCAGAGCTTCCTCATGCATCCAAGACAACAAGAAATGGTGATGAGCTGGACTCTCAGCTGCCTGCCTATCCACCCACTGTGCTGCGCTTCTACTTGTGCAACTTGTGTTGCCTTCACTCCTTCTTTAGCCTCTCCTGCTACCTGTGTGTATTGAGGCTCAGCCTCCCTTTTTCATTTACATCACTTTGTCCCTTCAGATCTCTTCCAAAGCTATTTATTCTAGTAATCTGAATTGTCCATTCCAGAATTGTATGGGCTCCAAGGCAGAGAGGGACAGAAAAAGAGAGAGAGGGAAGAAAAGCAAATAAAATGTTGAAAGGGATCGGTAAAAGATCTGAGACTCATCACACTAGTTTTCCACTCACCTCCATATATACCGTGCCTCTTCAGTGCGTCTGGTCTTTGCAATTGATGGCTTCATTTTGTGCAATAGATGCTGAGCAGAATTAAGGCATCAAGTGAATAATAATTCAATTGCACCTTCCCACTGGAATAAAATAATAAGTTGGTTTGAGAGTAGTTTTCTTAAACTCTCACTAAAAGTCTTCTGGCAGAAATGAAACATTTTTAAAAAACTACGAATGGTGCTCCCCATTAAAATAAATAAAACAAAAAGGAGCGTTTCTAAATGGCCTGGTGGTATTTGAATTGCTTGATGAGGCTGGTGATTAAGAAAAAAATAAACAAAGTTTCTTTTTATAAATTATAAAAATGATATCATAGGGAACACATCTGAAATATTTTAATGAAGAACATTAAGATCTCAGTACCATTGATATTTCTTATCTCCTTCTGTTTGTTGTGTTTCCTATATGGAAAAGGATTACTTTCCACAGGATGCCAATTCAGCCCAAGTTAAGGTGAGTGCAAGTTTCTTTCTCATCTCAGCCAGTGTTGAACCAAACCTGCTGTCCTCATATGAGCCGTAGAGGCTGCTCCTGGATCACTTTGTGCCTTCCCTCTTCTTCAAGGCAAACTGACAGGACTCTACTAAGAGGATGCGTGATTTCTTACCTCTTCTCTTTTCCAGTTTATTGAGATATGAAGTCTCATTGCAAATCTTAGATGGTAAAGTCTTTGGAGCAGTAAGCAAAGGGTGTTTCAGACAGATGATTTCTAGTTGAGTTTATTAAAGCTGGAAACCATGAAGAAGGGGTGATAGAAAGCTGAAAGCAATCAGAGATGCTTAGCAACATAGTGTGAGAGTATAATTTTGATAAATTGGAGAAACAGTCTGAAATTAATAACAGAAGTTTCATCAGGACAAGTATAAACTTACCCTCCCAGAAAACATTTCCCCAGATGCAGAAAGACTAACAATATTAAGAGACCTTCAGAAATTTATTGGCAAGTCCTATTGGTAGTGCTCTCGGGAGGATGACGTTGAGATAGAAAGGCACAGCTGCATAATCTGATCAGGGTTTTCATAAATTATCTTTAAAAAAAATACCTTAAAATTTTCCCTGAACAGCAGAGGAAGGGCCGTTTGCCTCACTGGTTTTCATTCTACTTTATCTTGTCCCAGAGTGCTATAAAATCCACAGTAATTATATTTAAGTACCAATAATCAAGAATGTTGAAGGAGGATATATGAGAGCAAAGCAGCAGTAAGGCTGGTGCCAGGGCTGTGACAGCCACAGGCATCGAGGGGCCTCCTGCAGGGACAGGGACACAGAGCCTGGAAGGAGAAATCCTGAGCGTCCTTCCTTTGCACACCTTCAAAGTGACCCCTTCAAAGTGACCCAAATGCTCCATCCAAATGCTCCACTTGGGAAACTCTTCCTTCTCCTCCAACACACAGCTGTGCCCAGAATTTGTAAAGGGAGATGAGAAAGAGAAGGGCATGCAGGAGGGCTTTGGCGTACAGATGGAATTGGGCTGCAATGAGTGTGCTCTGGAACGAGACAGCACACGGTCAACCAGCACAACGGAGGGCATTTCCTGAGCTGCACCCCCAGAGAACAGCTTGCCGGTGTGCAATTTGACTGGGAAAGATGACCTCTACTGAAAAAGGATGGAACAGCAGCTACTGGTTGTTGCTTCAGAGCTGCTTTCTCCGAAGACCTAACGCTGTCTCTAAGCCACTAGGACATCTGCCTGACAACAAACATGCAACTCAACGTGCCTGCTCTGAACATGGCTCATCTCCAGTCTTATGCATTTCATCACAACAGAGTGTCATAGCTTTTCCTTCCAAAAAACATGGCAGCTTCTACCACTAAACCAAAGCATTAAGCCAAACTAAATCACTTACAGACATGATGTGCAGTGAATACATGAAAGACTTGGGAATCACAATATCACAGAATCACACAATCACAGGGGTTGGAAGGATCTCTAGAGATCATCAAGTCCAGCCCCCTCCTAAAGCAAGTTCCCTACAGTAGGTCACACAGTAGGCATCCAGACGGGTCTTGACTATCTCCATAGAAGGAGACTCACACAACCTCTCTCGGCAGCCTGCTCCAGTGCTCTGGATCGTCCCAAGCTCATCTCATGGAGCTGTGAAACCCATAAATTGCATGGCTATTGCAAAAAACATAGCAGCCTCATAACTTCCTATGATTTCATAGTCTGTACACTCATGGGTAAAGGATAAAGGTGGGGATTGTTGTTCTCCTTTGTTCTCCTGTTCACTGAAGACTTCTGGTTGCCTTCCTGTTGAGGGCTTTAGCTTATGAAATTTTAATGTCCATATGATTTCTTCTAATCCTAAGAAGCTGATAGTTGGAATTTGGATTTGTTGTTTTCCTTTTAGAAAAATGCATTACATAGCCTGAGCATAGCAAAAAAACTCTGACCTTTCAGACAACACATCCAGCCAGGCAAGGACTCCTAAAGGCGGATTCACTTTGGTCCCCCTTAGTCAGTCAAGTAACTCGAACATGTGTGAATCAGGGAGAAGTTGGTGATCCTTGATCCATGGAGGCTGGTCTACACATACAGCAGAGACATTCTGGTCTCCCAAACCGCTTACATTAGACCAGTTCCTGTTCAAGAGCAGTTTTGGTGCAAACTGTCATTGCATCTACTATTTATCACAAAGGGCTCATCCGTGCCTGATTCTGTCTGGGCTCAGGAGATGATCAATACATTACACATTATAGCATGTTCCTACCATAATGATAGCACAGGAGGAACATCAAACTCAGCTTGCTAGTCAAATAATGAACAGTAAGATCAGTAAGGCACACATTGCTTCCAGATATAACAAGCATCAACACCATTTCCTGGGGTCAACAGACCTGGGACTGTCTTGTTTTCCATAAGTAAGGCTATTGTATCTGCAAGAGTCATTCCTCATGCACAATACTCCTCACAGGCAGAGCCTACGTACTGCTTACCACCCCGTGCCACGTTAATGGCTGCTTTTAGCCCATATCCCTCTCAGGTGTGTGTGGGCTTTGGATTCCCTGATCTCTGCAGAGTTTCCCAGAGGTCCTGAGCCACCTTCCCACCTCTTAGGCTTGTCTGGGACAACCAGGAGTTCAAAATTCATTACAGTTGTGGGAAGAGGCAAGCAGAGAGATGTAGGACAGTAGCAAAAATTGTATTCCCCTAGGAAATGGAGAGGGCTGTCTGGAAGTCAGACTTACCTAAATTACCCAAGAAGATTAAAAGATGACTTTCAAATCTGTGTTAGCCATGTTATGTTAAAAGATTTTCCAAAATACATAAAGGCACATGCTCTCAGTGGTGACTGTTTCTCTGATGAGTCGTGTTTGAACATTTAAGAGCCAATCCAATAGCCTGAAGGATCTCTTTAAAGTAAGAGGTAAAGACTTTCTCATGCTCATCATTACATAAATAATAGTATACACACTCACAAAATCTCAGGTAAGAACAAACAGTGAAAACAAACAGCTAAAAATATATATTGAGGACCTTGTAAAACCAGAATATAATAGAAATTCAAGTGGTAATCTTACTGCGTTAATCAAATTTTTGTACTACTGACCCTCTTCTCCCCAGGGGGCTTGACACTTCCGATTTGAAAAAGTTGCTGAAAAGATCACAGGGATAAAATTGGAAATATATTTAAACTGTGAGAGAACTTTAATTTAAATTATGATAATATGACCTATTAAAGACAGAAATTAAAATCTCCCAATTGATTATGTCAAAATAAATTCCAATCTGAAAGAGGCTGAAACACCAGTTATGCCTCCGTTTTTAAGAAGCAGAGAAAACATCGACATCTAATTCTCTTCCTATTTACATTAGAGACATTGTGGTTTTCAACCTTTTTCCATCTGCAGTTACCTAAAAATTTCCAGCAGAGAGTCCCATTAAAGGAAAACACAAGCCTACTCACAAAAAGGGTTTCTCTATTTGAGTACCTTTACTGATCTGTTAGAAATTGTGGAAATAAGGGACTACGGAGCAGCAGTCAAACTCCACCAAGGACAGACACTGCTCTCACAGGTAACTAGTGTCAGCTTATGTGTAGTGTAGTGCAGCTTGTATTAGGATTTGCAAGGCACATGCAAGTCCCTGTCCTGGAAAGCCTGTAGATGGTATGGAAAGCTCCTCTGTGCTCACCAGGAGATGTAACTAACAGAAAGTTTTTCACCCCTACAAATTGTGGAATGGCAAAACAAGGAGCCTTGGGCTGCAAGAAGACTTTTGCTTACTAGGAAAAAGTTAAAGGCACTGAAAGATAATTTACATCCTCCAACAAAAAGGAGACGAAGAGGCCTGACCATGCTATGGCAGAGCTGAGCTCTAGGCCCGTACTGCCAAATTCCCTCGAGATTGTCCATGCATTTACAACTATAATAGCATATCCCTATATGTCAGATGTTGTTTTGCAGAGAAAAGTGCAGACTTTTTGCACTGCTGCAGACTGCTTGCCCCAAACCAACACCTCTTCTTTCTCTTTGCCTTGCTGATAGATGTGGCAAGGTAAGAAGAGCCAGTAACCTTAGATTGCTTCTTAATCTCACCTGAGAAATTAGTCCTGCTTCGTATATTTAATATATGTAGTTAAATATTTCATCATCTCTCTGGCACAAGGCAGAAGAAGCAGAGGAGAGGCAAGGGCATGCCACTGCAGAATTTGGAGAACATCCCTCTTCAGCCCACCAAATAAACTACAGGATGTGCATTTTGTGTCCTCTTCAGCCTAGTGGGAACCCAAACTATTAGCTGTTTCAGATAATGTCTTTCTCCCTTTTTACATGTAATGTATGTTTCATTCAACTGTGAAATCCAGAAATCCACACAAGTTCCAAAACCTCCATATTTATCGCAGATCAGTATTTTCACTTTCTGGTCTGACAAGGTCATGCAGATCTTCTGCTAGAGGGACCAGGTGACTTCATCATCATTGTTCTCACCACTGGGAGCCATCTTCCCTTTTTAGGATCGCCTGCATATATATTTGCATATTATATAATATATATAATGCATAAGCATTTATAGCAATATAACACAGCTGAGAGCAGTGCAAGCAGTTTTCATCACTGAAGCAGAACTTCATGCTCATTATTCTTCATGTTGTTTTTAAAAATGATAGCTACAAAATAGAAAGGGTTACAATCATCCTATTTTCTCTCACAGCTTCCTGAATTACTTTTGTTTGTTTGTTTTTAAATATTATGTGAATATCTAAGAACTAGAAGGCCAGAAATAGAATGTAACATTGCATTATACAAGTAACAAACATATTTTTTAGCTGACAATTCGAGTTAGTGGAAGTTGCCTAAAACTTGACCCTTTTTTAACTGGATAAATAAACATACATAGTATCATGGCCTGCTGTATGGCTGGGAAGTGCTGCTTATTTCCATAGCACTGATATCAGCTACATCTTGTGTGTCTGAAATTAAAGGGATGTATCCATTGCCATATGAGTAGAAATTAGACTAGGACTGCTCTACAGAAAGAAAAAGATGTTATATAAAAATTAGATCAGTATGACTCATACCGAACATTGGTTTTGAAGAATGTTAATAGTACTATTGTGGTATCAAGCTGGCTGCTATAGTTAAGATTGCATTTGGAATTTCCATTATAAATCCCATTTTCAGGTTTATAACTTGGCTGTGGTATAAATTCAATAACAACTGAAATTCAACATACAGAGTCTCATCATTGGAAGCAAAAGGGTTTTTCAAAGAAAAATCTTTTTGGTTGTTTGAGGTCAAAGGAATGAAAAGAAACCCATAAACTCATTATGGGAGAGCTGGTGCTTTTCTGTCCACCAGCAAATTACAAATGACCTCCGTATTTAAACTCAAGTTTTCATAGGTCAATAATTTAAAATAGCGAATGCTATCATCTCCAGGTATATTGAAACAAAACTCATTAAAAACAATTTAGCTGTTCCCCTGGAAAAGCTACTAGAAAGTGTATGCAGCAACTCCTCTTAAGTTTCAGCCTAATTTTTAATATTCAGAGGATGGAGTTTCAACACTGGCACAAACCACAGAACCTCCATTTGTATCTGAGCAACTAATGACACCACTTTTCCATCAAGGAGCTAATTCCAAGTGCGTTCAGCAAAGACATCTCCTTAACATCAGAAGTGGTCTTGCAGGAACAGATTAGCAATCCAGATTCCCAGGAATCAATTCCTGTGAATTTGTCTTGTCATGCTCTGGCTGCACCAGAGGCTTTGTATACTGACTGTATTTTCTGTATAAATCAACATAGAATCATATGACAGAATCATAGAATGGGCTGGGTTAAAAAGGACCACAATGATCATGGAGTTTCAACCCCCTGCTATGTACAAGATCACCAACCACCAGACCAGGCTTCCCAGAGCCACATCCAGCCTGGGATGATTCATGACCTTCATAGACCACCTACATCACCTGTGATGATCCTGGGCCTACATAGATTGATAAGCAGCATTTTGGAGCAGTCTGATGAGAAACAGATGTGAAACAGCAGAATACATCCCAGTGAGGTATCTTGTTCCATCTAACATATCCCTGGATGATTAACAATAGTTAATATTAATTCTAAGTTTTCTGTTCCTTAAGCACATACTTTCTCTGCCTTAGCTGAGCAAAGAGCACAACTTCCACCAGCTTCCAGAGGAAACCTTTAGTTAGTCTTTGAGCTAATCTTTGGGCTGAGGCTGAGGCCTTTGCTTCTACACACCTTATGTGTTATGGAAAGGGCAGGAATCCATGAAATAGCAAAGATTTTGAGCAGTTGGAACATGTAATATGCCACACAAAGAGGAGTCTCTACTCATCAGCTGAAGCACAGACCAACAAGGATAATGTCACACTAAGTGACACAGTTTAGTGGTATGGTGGTGATGGGTTGATGGTTGGATTAGATGATCTTAGTGGTCTTTTCTAACTCATGTTAGAATGTTCATGTTCACGTCAGCACACAGGAAAAATCTGTCTTAGGTAAGCAGCTTTTATTTCAGATTGAGAGGTTTACTCGTTCCTAGTCATCTCTTTAATGTCAGTAGCAGAGGTTTGGAGGGTTAATAGCACTTTAATAATAGAGGTTGCAACCTAATAGAAAGGTTCAAATTGAGTGATTCTAAATGGGAAGAATTAATTGCACCTATGAAAATTTGATGCTACTCTTGTCAGGTGTCCATCTGGATTGGAAGTATTTCCCCAAAGCTGCTGAGTTAATAAGATTCTTCATTTCATTGAAAGAGATTTTGCTTCATTAACTTTCTTCACCCGCATTTGTCAGGACTTGTCAAAAGAATTTCACATGAACACCAGACCACCTCACCGCATCTGAAATACATAACTGCTATGAAGACCCCTTGAGAACAAATGTACAAAACCTTTAAATAATGACTTTGATCTTCAGTTTCAGAATGTTCTGTCCTCCTTTTTTTCCCCTTTACTTGAAATATTTGTTGGCTAATAAGCAAAGCCAAGTTGTTCAGGCCAGCTGGGTAAGAAATATGGAACACAGGCAGCAGCTGTGGTGTTTGGCCCCTTGCAGGGATGACCCCAGGACCTGGGATATTTGGCACCCAGCTGTCTTTATCACAGGTCAGGTGTGTTCCTTCTGCTTGAAACAGCCTTGCTGAAATCAAACCACTCAAAATATATAGGGTTTTTTCCCTTTCCATAAAAGGTAGCTTATGGGAAAATTGAGGAGCTGACTGCAGAAACTTGTATTGGCAGCAACATACCAAAGGATTGCAGTAGTTGCACTTTGCTTATGAGGTAATAAATACAGACAAGTAGAAAATACTTTTTCATCAGTTTGTCCCAGTAAAATCTACTACTTATGGGGTTTTCTGTACCTTCAAAATGCAGGAGCTGGGATCTTTGCTGCTCTTCTAGACTATAGAAAAGAGCATTGAAGCCAATGTTAAAATCACCAGATGAAGCCAATACAATACCATGAATGTCAGAACAAAGCAAAGAAAAGGAAGTGATTAAAAGTGGTGATGGCCAGGTTAAAAAAATGTCTTAGAGGTCCAACTGTGTCAGTTGGACCAAATTTGCGTACCAACACTGGAGAGAATAATTCAGGATAATAATTCTTTCCATCTTTGTGGATGTCTACAGCAATGAGCAACACCTGTCGATGGGGTGTCCTGCCATAAAACATTCACTGCCCACCTTTCTCCAGCTCTTGGAACTTCAACAACTCTGCATACTTAGGAGCTTTGTTTGACAATGACATGCTGGTTTGGTTGGGTTCTTGCTGGTGGAGACCACCCTTGCTGCATCTAGCCTTGGTGAGGCCAGAGGCACGAAGGGAGTTGTGCAGTCCAGGAACTTTCCTGGCCAGGCCCTGATTCAGGCCTGATGACTGTCCTGTGGTTGGATAGGAGAAAGAGTTAACAAAGTGAAAGGGAAACAGATACAAACCAGTTTGAGTCCAACGTTCAATCACTTTGCAATTCAGGAGTTAAGAATGCAAACTCTATACCCAGGACTATCACCAGTAGCACCACCATCACTGATGGGTGTAATGAGAAAAGATTCCGTATACACTCTCACTTACCTGTTAACACCTTGCTGCAACCAAGAGAGGAAAGAGGAGAGACCATGCATCCTTTTATTCTGAAAGGAACTAAGAACAACAGTAGATGGCGGATAACATGTAAAAGTGAGTCTTTGTAAAGCCATAGCAAATTAAAGCCATCACTCATTGGTAAATGTGGCTCTGGGCAGCCTGGTCTAGTGGTTGGCAACCCTGCCCATGGCAAGGGGATTGAAATTAGATGATCTTTGAGGTCCTTTTCAGCCCAGGTCATTCTATGATTCTATGAAATATAAAGACCGAGAGGTCAAAACTGTGGGTTGGAATATTTCTGCTTATCTAGGCTCATACTCCACCATTTCCACATGCTGAAAACAAGCCCTGAATGGTCTTGCGTGGAGGGAGAAGTTGGTTTCAGTAATCTTTATGGGTCCCTTCCAACTTGAGAGATTCTATTTTTCTGCGATTCTACAAAGTTCTTCACACACAACCATTTTGGCTCATGTAATACCCAACATGGCCAGGAGCCAATTCATATAACCAGAGAAGATAGTAATTTTCTGAACAAGTATATTCCCATGCCACAGAGCTTCAAGTGTTGGAGCAGAGAAAGCCACCAAAGACAGTCAAATGCACGGACGTGTGTTTATGAGCGTTTGGGAACAAAACTGCCTCATTTGCTTCAGACTAAAACTGGTATAAGCTTACTGGTGGGAGGCAAAATGAGAGCTCATCTGGACTTCTTCCATCCTAAAATAGAAGGGGAAATCTCTAGGAAGCAAACCTACGCATGGAGCCACACAGGGAGATGAGCCTCAAGAATCAGTACAGGAATGGAGTTTCCGGTACTGGGGCAAGCATGGCTTCAGAGGATGAACCATTGCCTGCAGGGATGCCCAGCAGGTATAGCCAGCAAGTGGTGGTGGCCATGCAGAAGAGCAATGGTCAGTGCATGACATTGGTTTGCAATCAGCTGAGTCTGGGGCATCCAGAGTGGCTGAACTGGTAGATAGAAAAGAGAGGAGGCTTCAAAAAGATAGAAGACTCTTGCAGCAAAATATTAAAAACAGAGGGATGGCATATCATCTTCACTGAAGTTCGTACCACACTGAAATGTCCTCCATGACATGAAAGCTGAAAGGAGCACATTCCTGGGCTTCAGAAAAAGATTCTTCCTTTGAACAGAACCACGCACATAATACAAATTATTTTGGTGGCATTTGGTGTAATTATATGGAGTAAGGCACTAATCAACATAAACAAGGCTGTCAAAATGAGAGAAAGAATGATAGAATCTCTATTTGTTTTGTTTCGAGGTTTTTTTTGTTTAATTTTTAAAAAAATGCTTCTCTTTAATTGCAAAAACTTCAATGGTTTGGTGTGTGTCTTGAAATTCTCATTGTAAAAGGATAAGTACTCTTTAAAAAAAAAAATCAACCGAAGAGATGTTTTTGAAGGACTTCAAAAGATATTCTGTTATTTTCTCAGAGTCATTAAACAAAAATAAAAATGGTGAACTGCTATACCTAAAATTAGGCAGAAGGAATTCAGCTATTTATATGGGTGATTATAAAACAAAGCATTAGGAAAATGAATCGGAATTGCCTCATCTGTTACCAAGAACACAGGTGGGGTGAACCTATCTGTATTAGAAGAAATATATTACACCTGAGAAATAACTGATAATATCCATTCCAGCTGCATACTCTCCCAGCTGCTATTGCACTGACTTACACCACTGTGCTGCTGTGCAAGGCAGTCCCCCACGTGCTTTCCCAAACGCAGTGCTTGCTGCCCTGTGCTTTAAGGCAATGCAGACTGAGTGCCACCATACAGAAATACGAAACTCTGACCATAATTTTTATTTGCATAAGGATTTTTTAAAATAGAAAAATCACTATTATTTTTCAATCCGTAAAGCTATTGCAAACAAAGTATAGTAAAATATAATTAAATTCAGATCTAGTTCCCATCTCCCCGTGGAAAAGCCTTATCTTCAAGGCCCCAGCTGGCAGGCATGCTGAGAGAGCCATATTTGGGGTGGCTGATGTGAAGCAGTCGTGGGATTAAGTGTATAAACTGATCACATAGCAGAGGCTGGAACCCAAGTCTTTCAAGTGAGAACAGGAGAGCTGCATGCATTCACTTGCTTGCTTTCCAGTTCCATGACTTCTTTCGTGCATAGGGCAAAAATCCCTTATTTGATGATAAGGAGAAACGGTCTGAACTTTTTCAGGCAAGGAGAAATTTGGCCTTGGTCTTCTGCATATCAGAGAGAGCATCTCTCTCATCCTAACTACTGGATTATACAATAAAGGCCTGACCTCTGCTTTTTTTTATTTGACAGTACTAACCCTCAGGGAGAGCTGCCAGGTGTTAATCCAGGCTGCTGAGGTTTCCCTTTCCTTCTAAATAGATCTAAGTCCAAGAGAAGGAAAGTCTTTAAACCACGTCCCCATCTGCAGTGACTGTTATGAACTATCACAGTCACTGCCTGTTCAGTGTGCAGCCTTCTGCTGCTGTCCTTAGGTGCTCACATCCTCCTCTGCAACAGCACACCTCACAGAGACCAAGACCCCTACCAGGGCTTTGCAGCCAGCCAAGATGCAGTAGCTAAAAATTAACCATAAGCAGGAGGGCACAGGATGTGGCTCTGTCCTGTCTACGTGCAGCTCTATGGCTGAAAGGTCTCTGCCCTCAATCTGCAGCTTCTGCATAATGTTGGATGCTGTGTATGCTCTTCCCCTCTCCCTCCTCCTGTCCACTTGTCTTAACAAATTGTTTTTCTCCTGTTAATCAGCACAGCTGCCAATGGTTCTTTTGCTAGTTGCATAGCCCAAGGCCGGTCAGCACTTGCAACCAAGGTTTTCATCAGCTTCTATCTCCCATCAAAATGCTGGAGGAATGAAATGCTACCTTTGTCACTCAGCTCACAAGGACTAATTGGGCCCATGCCAGGTGGGCAGTGCAGACAGGTCTCACCAGCCCAGGAGGTGCCCCAAGGTGTGCTGCAGCCTGTGGCACATTTACTGCTTGATAACCAGGGACCAGAAACCCATCCCAGACTAACCAGGAACATACCTTGTAGGATATTCTGGTTGATGTTGAGACTCAGAAGGCTGATTCTTCAGCCAAAGCATCTTTTACAAGCAGATCAGCACATCTACCATGATAACAAGAGGTCACATTGCTAGACTCAAAAAGGAGGAAAGATCTTAATCTCAGATACCTTCTCAACAGCCTCTGGCTTCTGCATAACCCTGTGAACTGAAGTCTATATAAGTTATTATAAGTAACGAAACCACAGAACCGTACTTACTGCTCATTGTTAGGACATGCATTCCTTTGTCTTCCCTCTAGTGTGTATTTCTCTCACCCCCTTCACATGTGCAGATTAGAATCAACGCTTTCTAAAACAGGGAATAGGTCAGTGGTGTTTACTTATATATTGGCTTGCACTATGACTGCACCAGCACACTTTTGTCTACTTACAAATAAATTACAGACAGTGAACTTGATCTTGTGCATCCTACCTGATAAAATTCTGGATGACTCTATGAAGACTCTCTGCAGAGTGCATTACCACATCTGGACCAAAATACACAGTGAATATAATGGCACGACTGATGGCCACACAGTAAGCTTTAACTTAAGCCTGAGTTTGTGGAGATTTGAATTTATTTCATGCAATCCAGTAAATAACTGGTGAGAAATCCTTAAGTACCAACTTCTGTAGATTACTTTAGAACCTTCTTCCATCCTATTCTGGATGTTCTGCAGTAATTAAACACTTTTTCATTAAAAACATATCAACTGATTAGCTCTAAGGACAAGCAACATTCTTCATAGTGAGAAGCTTAGTTGTTAGAACATGTACTGAGACCATGGATGTTTGAATTTGTAGAAATGAAGCAATGATCTGTATACAGCATGAATACTATGATTGAATTTCTACACTACAAGAGGATTCCTAAAGATCTAAAGGGAAAACTCCAGACCAGCAGATGACCACCTGTGGGAGCCCTGTGGTTTAAAGAGAAAACGTCAATGGAGACTGAACTCATTGGATGAATCTGAAGTGTGATATCTTTCTCCCTCTGAGTGACTGCAGACTCCATCCATTTTCTGCCTCCATTTGTGGCCTCTGGTGTCTCTTCACCCCATTTGATTTGTCTGTTCATAGAATCACACAGTCACAGAATGGTTTGGATTGGAGGGGATTTTAAAGCCCTTCCAGTTCCAACCCTCTGCCATGGGCAGGGCTGGTCCATCAGCCAAGGCTGCCCAGGGCTTCATCCAACCTGGCCTTGAACGCCTCCAAGGATGGGTAACCCACACTCTCTGGGCAGCTATGCATATGTTCTCTAGATCTTCCTGGAATGTGCTGCTGGCCATGCCAGAAAACTGAGCAAAGCAGAACTCATTCTGAACAAAAGAACTGACCATTCTCAGGCCTCCATTGATCCTGTCCAAAGCTCTGCCAGGAAGCCATGGTGCACAGCCCTGTCCAAAGAGCATTGTGTGCTCTCACAGAAACAAATCCCAGCCAAGCACAAACGACATAACGGAGCCAGCTGAAAAATCTATTTGAGGTTTTATGGTGTGTTTTTCCCTTCTATGTTCATTCAGCCTGCCAGAAACTGCCCAGCAAGATATTCAGGATGCAGTGTAAGAGCAATTCATTCCATGTTCAGAACAGGGCAAACAACTTAGTGTAACAAAGAGAGATGGAGAGACAAGCAAGCTGGGGAGCTCCTTTGCAAAGCACTCTGCGCATGTATTTTTCTCACTGCCAGCATGCCGCCCCTCCCCAGGCGGGAATCCTGTGCCCCAGGATTTTATTGTCAGAGTGAGTGGCATCACGTGTGTGCTCAGCACAGCCCCAGTGCAGAGCCGGGCACCATCTCCTCTCAGTACACATCTGATGAACCGGCAGCCTCCCCACAGCACCAGAGAACAGGAGTCCTCCAGGCTGACTGCACCAAAGCACAAGCCAGGGCCACAATGCAATGGAGGTGTATTAAAGCTAAAGGGAGCTTGGCATGGTCTTCAAAGGGCCCCTAAATTCCCAGGAGTTGCCGAACAGAAAGGCTATTCTGAGGCACTGCTTCTTGCCTAACTGCCTCATCAGACGGATTCTTTCGTTGTCTGATTTGTGCCGGCGGTGAGACTGAACTTGGGATTCACATCTCATAGCTCCTAATTCGATCGCATTACTGCTCAAATGAGATACTGCAGCGCAGGCTCTTCTCCAGTGGTAGCCTGCAGGACTCCTTTATGAAGTGGGTTAAAAAGAACCTTTGGTACTTTGCTAATAGATAATCTTCATTATTTACAGGCCTCAGAATGATAAAAAAGATTCACTGCAGAGCTAAAGCGAGCTGACAAGCCATATTCGTGTCGCATCTCATAGATAAAGAGGCACCGCAGTAAGATAGACTTAAAATAATTCTGCAGTTCTATTTTTCAACTTGTTCTTAGTAAGTGGAAATTTTGCCATCCTCCTCTGTTGGACATTTTGAAAGTGCAAAGGATGTATTTTGAAGCAGTTCCTTTCCTGGAGCCCACGTGTTTCTGGTTTAAATGATGGGATTTGTGCTTTGCCTTCCTAGCGCCAAGGTGTTTTGAAATAACTGAGGGGGGGAGAAGGGAGAGCAGTTGGTGAGACTTTCTCCTCTCTCCTGACAGCTAACACAGCAAGAACAAAAGGGGCTTTGCAGGGTTATTTTCTACTGGAATGTAAAACATGGTATATCTGGTCACAATCTAATGCTTTTTCATATGATGTGGTATGCGATCCAACGGGCTAAGGGCAAATATGGGACCAAAGATTGGGGGACAGTATTTTTTCAAATGTTTTCTCATCAGGAGCAAAATAAGCAAGAAAGCTGATTCCATGCTAACATGCATTATCAATTTCTCTGGTCATTAGCTACAATTAACTGTGTAATTATGCAGTTTGCTGTTTTATGCTTCCTGGCAGGCAAATATTGTTTTATCTGAACAGAGGGTGCGATGTGGAGGATTTAATTGCTTTGTCAAACAGCTGTCACCTCTTCCACATGTGCAATCCTTGGATGTTGTAAATCCAGCTCAATGAAGGCATGAAGAAGTCAGCTCTCCATGCAAGACAGAGAATAAGAGTAACCACTGCCATCTCTTTTGGCACTTGTATTGAAAAACTAGAGAGTGTGTAGGGATTTGAAGGAGAAAGAGGGATGCTTACCACAGCAGCACCTGGAAACTACAGCCAAAATCCACATCCCACTGACATGGAGATCCAGGCTCACCAGAGCAGAACACATTTCCACTCTTGTAGTAATTCTCTATAAATGTGAGCATCACTGTGCCCCAAACCCAAAGAAAGTAGTCACTTATGTGCATAAAGTCAGCTATAAAATGAAACGGACAACGAGTTGGCCATGAGCCAGCAGTGTGCCCTGGTGGTTAAGAAGGCCAATGGTATCCTGAGGGGCATTAAAAAGAGTGTGGGCCAGCAGGTCAAGGGAGGTGATCCTCCCCCTCTACTCTGCCCTGGCAAGGCCACATTCAGAATACTGTGTCCAATTCTGTGCTCCCCAGTTGAAAAAAGATGGGGATCTTCTAGAAAGGAGTCCAAAGGAGGCCCACAAAGACATAAAGGGCCTGGAGCATCTCCTGTATGAGGAAAGGCTGAGTAACCTGGGTCTGTTCAACCTGAGGAAAAGGAGACAGAGGAGGGGATCTGATAAATGTTTATAAATATCTAAAGGGAGGTGGTAGAGAAATGGATGAGGCCAGGCTCTTCTTGATGGTGTGTAGTGACAGAACAAGGAGTTGTGGCCTAAAACTTGAACATTGGAATTTTCGTGCTAACATGCGGAAGAACTTCTTTATGGGTGATGGAGCACTGGAACAGGCTGCCCAGAGAGGTTGTGGAGTCTGCGGAGATATTCAAGACCCGTCTGGACACCTATCTGTGTGACTTACTGTAGGGCACCTGCTTTGGCAGGGGGTTGGACATGATTATCTCTTGAGGTCCCTTCCAACCCCTGCAATTCTGTGATTCTGTGTGAAATGGCCATCTTGGCGCCAGAATTGTCCCCATTGCAGGACAGTCAAGGGAAGTTCCATGTACATGACTCAGCCCCATCTCAGAGCAAGTTAACAGGGTGTCCTCAGATTTAAATTAAGTAAAAATCAGTCAAAGAGGCTAGAGTACAAAAGTGATCCTCTAAGAGAGTGGAGAGGGGAGTGAAGGTGATTCTGAGCAGAGAAATAATTTCAGCACAGAAATTTGCCCTGCCTTCAATAACCAGGATGGGAGCTCTGCTGTGAAAATGCCAGGCAGGGGGTAATGCTGCAAGTGGGCGCAGTGGGAATGTGCTGATGAAAGTACCTGTAACCTTCAGATCCCACTGTTCGCTGCATCTCAGTCGTGCTCTGGTAGATACCCTCCAATGTGCTGCGTAGGAAGCAAGAGAGCCATCCCTCTCCTAACCTCTGTGCCTCAATTCTGCTCTTGTATACATCACAGTGTTCCTGTCTCCTTGTGCAAGGACAGAGATAACATCCACCTCCAGCTCCTCAGCACACGTGTCCCCAAAATAAATTAACTACAGCAGCCACTTTTGGTTTTCTCAAACACATTAAGATTTTGTTCTCAAATCAGGCTACAAAGAAAACATGTACAGCACAGGGACAAAGAGATTATGGGCTTCGTACTCAAGTTGCTTACGGCTTACTGTCATCTCAGGAGATTTTCTTTCAATTTGCACCAACGTGATAGTGATCAGAACCTCAGTGTGCCCCAATTCTCCTGGAGAAGGTCAACGAATTTCTGTCCTAAACTTTGATACATAAGAAGTAGGATGATGCTTCACTCCTATGATGATGAATTGCTCCTATAGGCCCATTCAGGTTTTCATCTTCAGAGTCAGAGAGCTGACATTAATTTCAGCAGGGACAGACTCATACCCCAACCTCTGGCAAACCTGAGATCTTGGTTTAACAAAGCACTGTGAGGTGGTTAAATATTTCAAGTTTCTTCCAAACAAGATGGTCTAAAGCTTAAGGCTTCCTTTTAGTTCAACAACACATAGATATGCTCCTGGATTAAATAAAAAGAGTGCTCTGTGTCATTAGAAACAAGATATGCAAATTATTTTTGATGAACATTACTTGGTAGCTGAGCCTGAGGGCTGATGCTACTGCCCACCTGCTTGGTTGGCCCTGTTGCAATCAATCCCTCTCACTGGCTCAGCATGATGGATGTAAGAAGAAAAAGGTGAATCAAAGATTTTCTACATGAAAGAACTAATGCATGGTACATGCAGAAAGGGATAATTGGTGAAATGGTAAAGAATAGGATTTTCAGAAGAATGAAAATTATGAAGGACTATGAAAATGGGATCCATCTGCTAAAACTGATAATTTTGAGAGAAGATGGGGAGAAGAGAAGAAAGGGGAGGGGAAGGGAGGGGACGAGGAGGAGAGGAGAGGAGAGGAGAGGAGAGGAGAGGAGAGGAGAGGAGAGGAGAGGAGAGGAGAGGAGAGGAGAGAAAAAAAAGAAAAAAAAAAAAAAAAGAAAAAAAAGAAAAAAAAAGAAAAAAAAGAAAAAAAAGAAAAAAGAAAAAAAAAAAAAAAGAAAAAAAAAAAAGAAAAAAAAAGGAAGGAAGTAGAAGACATTTTGTTCTTCACTGTGGAACTGTACTTTATCATGAATTCCCTGTGCAGCACCAGAAATGTGTGATCTGCACTTTGAATAAATATTTAACACCCAAAATGGAGACTCCAATTTTGATCAGGGACCACACTTGGGAATAAGCAGTCATTGCTTTTTTTAAATGGATACAGTTAAGCTATAGCAGGTTATATACAGCAGTTACATAAAGCTGTGTATGAGGAGCAGTTCCTGTGCCACCAAACCAGGAGCACAGTGTGAGTTATACAACACTGAGGCTGAAACACACTGACCAAGGGAATCCATACTCCTCACTCTAGCTTTCAAATCAGATGTTTATACCCTGGGCACAAAAATGGATTTTCATAGGAATACCAAACTATTACTCTTATTCAAACACGTCCTTATAAATGCTCAAAGTATTTTAAAATCCAAATTAAAATTGAATTGCCTTAGCTGTTGGATGTCAGGTCTTTTCTTCCTCTGAACTATACCCATGTTCTTACGTTTTTTGAAACATTCTAATTAATGCATTGCTGCTCACTAAGTAGCCATAGTGTCTGTTATTCAAAAAGAACCTATACCCTATCATCAGTTCCGACAGTATGGTGGTTACTGTTGGGGCGTGCCATTGCAGTAAGCCAAAAAGAAGTTACTGCCAAACTCTGTTATGTATACATGAAAATAATCAGTGGGAGGAAGAAAACAGCAAAACAGAACAAAACAAATATGATAATTATAAGACCATTTTTATACGGCATGCAGTATTGTAGAGCTGTGTTACTGTTTCCAAATATCTGACAAATTCCTGCCAGGAGCACCAGTTCTTTCATCTTTTAGACATCCTTTTGCACACTTGCAAAATACAAAATATCTTTCTCTCTCCAGAGCCTTAAGTCATCCCAAAGAGATGTAAAAGAAACAGTGCTAAAAAGCTAACTTGCTTGTGGCAGAAAGTATTTTAATTTCCACCGAGAGCTAGCACAGCCAGCTCCAAGTCCCCAGGATGGTGATGAGACTCTCAAAGGTCTGAAGAGCAAAGAAGCCAAAGCAGTGACAGCTTTCTGCAGCCAGCAGATGCTCTCCGGGGTCCGAGAGCTGTCCCCCACAGCTTGGTGTGCTGAAGCAGGTGGCAGCAGCCAGTCCTGCAAAACCACTGAGATGTCCTCCAGAGCCACGGGCAATGGGCAATGCCTCAAAAATGAAGCCCAGAGGTGCCAATTAACTGTATTTACCCTCAATAAGGAACAGGTAAGTCAAGTACTCATCTGATGGGGAAGCGAGACCAACCCCATTGTTAGGCCGGGCCAGACACTGAGGTTCTACCTTCTGCCCTGCCCCCAGTCTATGCCTCCTGCACAGCTGCTGTCCAAAGAGGAAGCCATGAGCAGCACTCTCATTCAGACCATCATCCAGCCAGTGTAGCCCGTCTACCACTCAGTGCATCCCATTTACCACTCAGTGCAGCCCAGGGCACCCAGCCACCACCTGCAGGATGCACAGAAAGGCAGCTGGCATTAAATCTTTATCAAGAATAGTTACTGCAAAATGTATGATACCTGTAGCGACGTGAGCAATTTGAATCTGGCTCTTTCTTGAGGTTTCTAACAGCCATTTCAGTTCAAGGATATTTCATTACCTGACGTATGAAACCTGCAGCTGCTCCTGGGCCGGCCACTTCTGAGAGTTTTCAATCATATCAGTGAGCCCACAAGCATCAAAGCGTTCATTCAGGCATTGCCCGCTGCCCACTGTTCATTACAAGCAGACTTTTCAGACACTCTTTTTACACAGAACCTGCCTGTGAGAAGCTTGTTTGCAACCACGTGCATCTGACCCGGTGGGCAGCCATGCATTTGCAGGAGGATTCATCCAGAGCAGATGCTGCAGCTGCCTGCCATAGGAGGGACTGACATTGGTGGTCAGTGACGTCACTTGAGGAGATGCTGTGTTTTGATCCCTATCTGACATGAGGTCCTGGAGGCACAACTGCGGTTTGACCAAATCAAGGTGCCTACACTAGAAGCAACACCAACAGGAAGTGAGCAGAGAGCCAGAGAAGGTCATGCTGAGGGGCTGCAGCTATCTGCTGCAGGTTGTAAACCAAGAGTCATAGAAACATTAAGGCTGGAATTGACCACTAAGATCATCTAGTCTCACCGCCAGCCCACCACCACCATGCCCACTAACATATCCCATGTCAGAGACACCCGCCAGCCTGTCAAGCTGCTCAAGCCCAGCCCCACCATTTGCAGGCTCCCGAGGCTGAAGTCACACAGGTGCAGGGCACGGCACTGTGAAAGCACACATGGAAAGGCCTCCAGGAGCGGATGCCAGGTGCAGATGCAGTGGCTGGGTAGGGGCAGCTGCTGCAAAGGCAGAGCTCCAGCAGCTGCAGACATTGACAGAGCTCTGCGGAGCTGCTCTGAAGGCAGTGGGAGAGAAATGAGAACAGGAATCAATTACAGCCAAGCAGATAGAGCTCGTACCTGCCGCAAATGAAAGAAAATTGAAAAACGGTCACAGCCTTCAATAGTAATAAAAAGAAAACGGTTCGTTCTTGGTGAGAGCCTGGAGCAGCTCCTGCGGAAGCGCTCCGGGAGAAGGAAGGGGGAAGGGATGAGAAGAGCAAAGCCTGAGCGGCCCTCTAACAGCATCAGCACAGCCACTACCCCTCTACACATCCAAAAATGCAGGGAATTCCTTGCCAGAAAAATCTGGAAAGAGCTCCACAGCAGCGTCGTCAGCTGCAGCACAAAATTAGCTGTGGGATCCATCAGATGAAATGCCCGTGAGCAGCAGGAAGTGCATGCATGGGAGGTGGGACACGTGAGCCACAGGGAGAGCTGGCTGTAGTGGGGAGATGGGTGGGAGTGAGGCAGCTGCACCGCAGCACAGAGGGCAGAGCACAGGTTTGCCGACCCACCTGCACTGACCGCGACCTCAGTGCCTTCCTCTGCAAGGAGCTCTTAGATAGCGCTGCTCAGCTCTCACAGCGCACACGTCCACGCTGGTTAGACGGAGATTGACAGCAGATAATTAAAGTGCTAAAACAACTCTCCGGATATTTCACTGACTGACAGAGCGGCGGAGATGTGTCTGTGGCAGGGCACAAAGTAATTACACACATCCAGGGCCTCACTGCCGGCCTCAGCCGCTGGCAGCTCCCTCAAGTTGCCGCGCCGATAGCCAAGTTTTAATCACTGTTAAATCACAGCGTATGACTTGTGCTTCTGAGCGCTTTGTCAACATCAAAAATAAATATTATTCCCACAAGGAACCCAGCTGGCCTGTAATTAGGGTTTGGAATATAGCAATTAAGGTGTTAACGTGCTGTCCAATGATGAAAGCCTTCGTCCCATCAGCTCCTACAAGATCAATATGACCGTATGGTATCAGATAACCACCATTTATTTTCCTCTGAATGAATCAATATGGCCATTTTAATGGAATCAATCATTAAATAAATGTTAGCAGTCCTGAAGAAAACCCCAAACCATACAAAACCGACTGTGTACGGCCAAGCAGCATTTTTCCACAGCTGCATAGTGCTGGAACTTCTCTCTGCAGAGAAATGACACGTGAGTGGCAGCAGCACTATCACGAATGCTGCTGGATCCCCTGGTCCCACCATCCCCTGCTCTCAGGTGGTGCCAAGGTGTTCTGATTTCCATTTCCTTCATCTCCTGCTCCAGATCTGTGTTCTTTTGGACCAGGCAAACAGGTTAATAGAATCATAGAATCATAGAATAGCTCGGGTTGAAAGCATCCTGCATCTCCTGAATGGATGGGCCCAGACATGCTTGTCAGGATCCACATCATCTTGCTGGAGCCTCTCCCATTCGTAATAATAATTAACATCACCACCAGAACAGAGATTAGGATGCTCTTCACATCTGAGCTCAGTTTTTGCAGAAGCAAAATCAGTCCCTTTTCTCATTCCAAGTGTTTTTCTACCCTTCCCTTAACACTCCCCAACTCCAAACCTGCTGTTTGCTTCAGGAAAAATGCAAAATGAATGGGGTGAGCTCAGGCGTACACCTGACACCAGTGCATGCTGCTGGTGCTATTGCCTGCAGGAGCTCCAGAGCCAAACCCTGCCTTGGAAATGTTCAGATGATGATCAAACCAGCTTCATAGATTAAGGAACTTTCTGTCTTCTCTTCTCACCTGTAAATATATTCTTGTTTCAGCACTGCACTGAATTATTACCCTTTCTTGACTCTTTCTGTAGTTGGACTGCATGCATATCAACTCTAAGAAGCTGAAGGAACAGCAGATATGGAAACTGCTTCTAAACAAAAGGTACAGACAGGTAAATTAATCTGTCATCTTCACAGCTGCATTTCCACACATACCAATATGGTGAAACTGTGCCAGAAAACAGCTCAGTACTTTACTTTCCTTTGAAAATCATTTCTCCATCCAACTTGGAAAGTGCCTTTGTGAGGCCACCAGTTGTTGATGAGAGAGAGATCAATGTCTGCTGTGCTAATTTGCAAATTTCTGTTTTATTGGTGGCTGATTATTGCTGAATTCTTGCAACACTATAGCAATGCTGAAGTACTGCAGCAAACAGCCTGACCTAAGCACACACAGCTCCTCAAGGATTGATTTGCACAGCACAGGGATTTGTGTCCAGCAGCCATCATGCAGCTCAGCTCCACCTGCATGCTGCTCGGAGCTACGTATTAAACAGAGAAGTGTCACACAGAATTTAGCTTAGAAGATGGATTATTCTTTGTAAGAATAGGAAGAGAAAAAAAAATCAAACACCCCATATGTTAAACACTCCATTTTCTCGTGCAGCACAGGTGTGCCTCCCATCACTCTCCTGAAGTACAGAAAGACAAGCTGTCATTGTGCCAGTGCTGGGCTGAGGGCCTGCTGCTCACATGGCCAGCACTCACACAGACAGCAGCTGGCTTTCCAAACAATGTTGGGATGTCCACCACGACCAGAGGATACCCAGCACAGCATTTCAGACAGTCCCTGAGGGCTCTGGTTTTAGGTGGTTACCACAGATCAGCAGCTATTGAGCTTTCTATTTCCCTAATAAAAAAGCCATGAGAGAATCGTGTGGCATCACCAGCTCCCGGGGAGGCAGAAGCTGCTGCAGTCACATGCATTAACTGAACACAGAATGGATGCTAGGATCACTGCAGAGCTAAACAGACAAGCTCATATTTTCACTTAGTTGAGAAAAACTGCCCTTCTCAGTGCTTTATGGCTTGGTTGGCAGAGAGAAATTTCAGTGGTGGAGCAGACAGACAGCAGCACATGGGAAAATGATGAATATTTACAGCACAGAGGAGAACAGTTAGGTGGGATACTGAATATCACCCATAAGAAGTGCGAGTGGGAATTGTTAAATGTCTGAGACCTTGTATTATCACCAAAAGTGACACATTGTGAACATTCAAAATAATTGTCTGAGTAGCTAACACAGTGAGCTTATGTGAAACACACAGCCTCAGAATCTAGCATCGCTCAGAGGACTGCAGCTGTCAAACAGAGATGATGTGATCCAATTTCAGACTGATGTCTCTGTGTCCATCTGTGGGCTGTGTGGGGCAGGCCAGGCCCCAGGCTGCTTTCCCTTGCAGGTTGGAAACAAAAACCCCAGATATTTAGCAAGATACATTCAGGCTAAGAAAAAAAAGAGATCTTAATGAGGAGTTTTTAGCCTTCCTCGACTTTATTTAGCAAGTTCCTGGAGGAGAGCTGCTCTCTGAGCCAGGCAGTTCTGCATCACTAACAGCTTGGTATTGTTTATGCTGTAATTAGGTGCTGAAGAAGCACATCAGTTTGCAAAAAAAGTACCAGCAGCTACGAGCGGCAGAAAGAGTAAATGGGCCTAATTAGTCACTAGACAAGGAACTAGATTAGCAGATTCTTACATATATTTAAGAAATGCAAGCTCTTCATCCTCCCCAGTGCACTCGCTGGAGAACTTGTATTTATAAAAAGACATTTGCACAGCTTGGCAGGTCAAGGACTGCTGGCCCCAGCAGCTACAGCTGCAGAGGGCAATAGGGAACTCGCCCTGTGAGCTGGTCCTGCACAACCCCACCACAGGTTTAGCAGCACCCCGCTAGGAATGGTGGCAGTTACCTGCACATGGGCTTCCCCTCTGGGAACTGCTGCAGCGAGAGGCAGGATCAGGCAGCAGCCCTCATACTGCCATGGCAGCACATCAGACTGAAGCACGACAGCACGTTTTTCAGTGCAAATGAGTGTGTGTTGGAATGGGTTCACCTCACTGCTGGGGGAAAGGGTTCTCACATCAGTGTGTGCTTGTGAGAAGGGAACTCAAAGTTCTTTTAAAAACAAAACCATATCCTGATCTTTTCAACAAGGGCCTGGCAACATCTCCAATTAATTAAAAGCCATACATGGCGAAGTTGCATCAAAAACACCACGACCCTGCCAAGATGTAATTCATTTGTGGTGACTAGGAAGCTTAATTAGTTCCTAAGCTACATCTGCTAACTTTCACTAGGTTCATGGAATAAAACCAAGCTGCAATTCAGCACAATCATACAATGATTAAAGCTGGAAGGCCACTAAGATCACCTAGCCCAACCAGCAACCCATCAAATGCAGTTGTTGGGAAGGACGTAAGTACGGCCAGAGAAGGCGCAGGCTGGAGGAACATCTCACAAGTGCACTACCATGTTTAGATGAGAGAACTGGGATAAGTCTGGAGAAGAGGAGGCTCAGGGGAGACATTATTGCTCTCTGCAATTGCCTGAAAAGAGGGTGTACCGAGGTGGGGGTCAGCCTCTTCTCCCAGGTAACAGCAATAGGACAAGAGGTTATGCCAGGGGAGGTGCAGGTTGGAGTGGTGAGGCAGTGGCACAGGCCAGGGAGGTGGTGCAGTCACTACCCCTGGAGAGTTCAAGAAATGTGAAGATGTGGCACTGAGGGATGTGGTAAGTGGGCACGGTGGGGGTGGGTTGATGGTCAGGCTGGATGATCTTAGTGGTCTTTTCCAACCTTAATGATTCCCTTCCATTAGCATCCTATATGTGATTACAGCAACGTTCACTGCATCCCTCTTAATGTAGTGGAACCTCAGCATGGCCGCTTCTCAGTTCTGAAGGATTTTAGATGCTGCTCAACAAAACTAATTTACTTTAATTAAACTCATCTATGTTTTATAGACAAAACACATCTCACATGGTGTGCAGAACTTACAGATAGCAGCTACCCAAGAGATTCCACTCCTGGTTAACTGTGCCAGCTGATAGCCCCATGTAATTTAGGCAATCATTTTTACATGACTGAATCTGATGAACAATTTTCTTTGCAAAAAATGGCTTCCTGTCAGACATGGACAAAAACAGGCAATGCACAACACCATCCTTGGAAGGCATCAACCTCTCTCTACTGCAGTAATCATAGCAGAACCTTCTGGCAGGCCTGGGAAGAGTCTTGCTCCTACACTGGGCTTTCCTTCTGTTGATGTCTGTATCAGGCCCATTTGCCTTTAAGGTTTGGGGAGCACTTCATTACAAAGGTGTGCACGTGGTGCAGACTAAAGCCTTGATAGCAATTTTTATGATTTACAAGGATGTCGAGAATGCAATTTTCTAGCATCTAGTTCCACCTTTTAAAGATAAAACTTGATCCTTCCGAGAATAAAAAATTAATCTGAAAGGATGAGATTAAATTCAGAGAAGCTACAAACACCAGAGAAGAGAGCAATAAAACAAAGCAATCTAATAAATACCGTCAAAAAGGGAAGGTAATAGTCTTTTCTCACTAAAACTATTGATCAGAAACTTTATTTCCCATAGAGTTGGGCTGCCTTGTGGATCGCATGGCTCGCAGCATGCTGGACACACAGTTCAGCTCTGCTCTGCTCAAGGTCCCAATGAAATGACAAGTGATGCTCCTGCCCTTCACTGCTACCACCCCTCTGCCCAGCCCGCACAACAGATGGCACCAGGCTTCTGTTTCAGTGCGGAAGCAACCAGCTTGATTTCAGCACAGGAGCACGGACCTCCAACAGAAGAGCAGCAACATCCCAAAGAGCAGCAACGTCCCAAACCTTGGGGGCCATTTCTGCACTCATCCCAGCTCAGCGTCCTTGCTACAAAGCATGATCAGTCTCACAAGAAACAAGCATCAATCAGGTCAAACTGCAGAGCAGCACAATAAGGAAAAATAGCCATTTGCAACTTTTACCAAGATATGTTTTCTTCTTGTGCTTTCTATCAGATTTTATCACATGTATCCAGGATGATAGGAACCCCCAGGGTCACTTCAGTATCTTCAGATCTTGCACTTTTTTATGGTCTGAATTGAATGTTCTCTGCCATATCTCTCTGGTTTTTAATGTTTTGCTTCAGGCATTTCTCTCTTTATGAGCCTGGCCAGAGAGCACGACACGGCACTCACTGCTCCAGTTGGACTCCGTCAGCTGCAAAAATTACTTTTATTTCCATTCATATCATATTTAAAGAAAAATGTCTATTAAAATGGTAAAAATTAATTTGCAATCGCTTAGGTCAGAGCCTAAATTTCTCACACTCTTCACCCAATTTAATGTGCTGCTTCAATGAGCTCTTTCCAAAGTGAAACCCTAACAGAAATTTCTCTGATGCTGAGGCAAAGCAGTATTTTTGCAACGACACATTTATGCGTCTCATGAAAATACTGCAAGCCAGACACCTTCCACTGCTAGCATTTAGTGTCAATTTATTTAACTAATTAAGAAAAAAAAGAATCTCTTCAATGTTATCATGACTTTCACCTTTTCAGTGCTATAACTTTCCAGTTCCCACCCAAAAGAGGCTTGAAACAACATGTAAGAAATTATCCAGTAAACAAATGGCTCTGTTATTTTTGTATGTAGCAAACCAAACATTTAAGACTGAACAAAAACCTGCTAAAGTACACTATTTTATATACAGATCCATCTAACATACAGCCTCAGAATTAGCTAAATGTACCAGACTTAGTCTTAGCATTATACCTAACTATGTATCAACAAGCTGGAATCGTTCTAGCAGCAGAAGGAAATCAATCACTATTAATGTAAGGCACAGATGTAAACTAATATGAAAATGCAAAGGAGCTCACTGGAAAACACCCCCCAGTCAAACCAGTCCTTGAACTTCTGAGATTAACTTCTGGGCTTTGTGCTTTTTCACTTGTTGCAGAAAACACAGCTAAAATAAGGGTTGGTCAGGAGTCTTTCAGACCAGATCTACAGCTCACCGGAGTGATAACCCAAAGCCACTGTCAAATGCCAACCAGTGCCTGCTTTTGTTCTCTTGTTCCCACCCTTTGATGCACTCCTCATATGGAGCACCTGCCTTAAGGACCTTCCCTCTTCTCTTTCGCATGGCTCCATTCCTGTGGGAACTCCACCCAAGGTGTTCACCTCTCCTCAAGGACAGCTGCATTTGAAGCAGGCAAATTCAGTGAGAATTCAAGAAATAATGGCTCTATATCAGATAACGCAAATACTTTTAAAACTCCATTATTCCAAAGTATAAAATGAAGGACACTTGAAAAAATGTATGCAGACAATGAAAACACCACAAAGACATGTGCAACCCTTCCACTGTATGTAGTTGGTTTTCGCTCTTACTGTTCACTGGGAATGAATACTTCCCTCGCAGCTGTACAAGTGAACAGGCACGTTCCAGTCAGGAACAAAATCTTGTGTTTGTTCAGCTCACATACTCCCAGCAAACTACGTTCAACCTTCTCAGTGCAATAATCTGAGTGAAGAGACGCCAGGTGATGTGCAAGCCAACGGACGCTAAGAAGTGCATTTGATCTATGAACACATCAGAATATGAAGCATACGCCACCATATTACCATCTATTTGCAGCTCATCTTCAAACAGCTGTGTGCTGTTGATGTCCCTCCCTCCAATCCTGTGTTTATTGTCTTCAGGTGCAGAAGCAGGACCCCTATTAGCCCAGTGCGGAGGCATTTGCTGACGATGTTCATCAGAACCCCTCCAGCAGTCCATGTGATGAATCGTAAGCACAGCCAAAGCAGCATCACAACAGATCCATCTTCATCCACAGATTCATCACCAATACTATTAGCAGATCACAGTATTTTCCAGGCCCACTGTGGGACCACAGATGAAACAACACTGTGCCTCAGATGCCAAGCAGGTCCCATCTTTCATGTTTAGTATTTGTGAAACTTGGTCATTTCTTCTTGTTCCACACCATCAGGAAAGAGCAGATGGCAGATGTGCTCTGCCTGTAATATTCTTGTGATGATACCCTGCTTGCTGGCAGAATGGGAAATGCCACATTTGGAGACAAGAACTTGCAGCGTACTTTCAGTTTTGAGTAATCGAGCTAAAAGATAACGGGGGGTACAGTAAGAGAAACAAAGGTTTTTCCAGAATTGATGCTGGCAGATTTCTGCAATTAAGAAAATGGAAAAAAGTGATATTGAAGAAAGGAGTGTTTACTTCAATATGTCTTCATGTAGGTGATGGGATATCAGACATACCCCACTTTTTGAGACAGTGAGTACTTTGTGATTTACTGAAAAGCAGTAACAGGTGAAAGCCCTCAGGCAATTGTACCTACTCAGTGTTTTACTCACCACTTTGTAGCTTGCCACGTAAACTTCACTAAGACACATCTGCTGAAAACAGACAATCTTCACTTTAAATACCTCTTCATTGTCAAAAACACTGTCAACAAGCCGAACACTGAATTCTCCTGCTCTCCCTCATTTTCTCAGAAAGCAGACTTCCCTTTGTCTAACTCACTGCTGAAATGTGCAAAATTCAGTTTTGATCATTCTCCATATTGCCTGCAAGCACTCACCATGTTTTGTTTTGTGTTTCTGAATGATATGCCAGTACTGTTAGCGGGGAAAACAAGAATGGCTGCTGCTTCCCTTCCATGGGAAAGAACCAACAGCAGATGCCTTGTTACTGTTCATTATGGTGCAGCAGTTGGGGGAAACCACACACAAAATTGGCAATAAACAGCCATGGTTTGATGGGATGAAACTTCAACATGGCTAGAAAAGAAATCATCTTTTATTCGTTGTATTTCATCTATTTAAAAAAAAAAAAAAAAAAAAAGAGCCTACTTTAAGGCTGCCATCTTTCTGGAGTTCCTGCTGCATAACCTGCACAGTGTGACTGCATTAGGCAGCATTACACTTTGCTTTTTGGGGTATCACAGTGTCCTTCCTCAGATGGGACTCAAACCCAAGAATTCAGCTTCTAAAAGTGATTTTCTGAATTGCCTAATGCAAGTGACAGAATCATAGGAGAAATGATAACAGACAGATAAATGAGTGCTTTCGTAACAAAACCAAAAGACACACTGTAAGTCCATACCAAAGCTTCAGGAATTTTAATAAAATATTTTAAATACATGTGCATGATACACATAAGACAAAACATTATTTTTAAGTAGTATGATTTGAGCTGCCAACTGTATTTCTTTAGAAATTTTAGTACACATGTATCTTCCAAAATAACAAACCTGACACAGCCAAGAAAGGAGCCTCCTGTTTTTATTTAAAGCAGGATTAATTAAAAAAAGAAAAGAGAATTGCTTCAAAATCTGGAGATTTAAAATTATAAACATATTATGGGAAGATGACATCTGGGGATTTAGTTTGGAAAGCTGTTTTATAAGAAAGTCTTATAAATCAAACTAGACCTTATCTATAATCTACAAAGTGTGGGGCAAGCCCTTTGCACATGGACCAGCTCTCTTCAGCCACTGGTATCCATTTGCCCAGATGCCATATTCACCTTGCGCAGGCTACCAACAAAACTGTGAATATGTCCCCCCCCAAAAAAAGTGCAGGAAAATAATTAGCTGTGACTCTTGAGCAGATGCAGTACAAGTTCTTCATCCTCTGCCAGAGAAAGCCCAGTATCCAATGGCAAAAGGGGATCCTCCTCTTGGCTGAATTTTGCCTTCTTTCTCTTCTGTGGCATTTCTCCTGCTGCTACGCTGTCACTGCGGCTTCTTCTCTTTCTTCCACTCTTCTCCTCAAGTTCTCTACAGAAAAAAATCAATTACTCTTTTTTAACAAGTGTGGTAATCAATATCATCATGTAATCAAACAATTCATTTTAAACAAGGCAAATTTATGTCAAGATAAGAGCAAACAAAATTACAATCTAGAAGAGTAAAGCAACAGAAGCTGATGAACTCTGCATGCCTAAATTAGGACTGCTCTCAGACCGAGGTGGTGCTGAATGCTCTGCTGTCTTAATTGATTACAGTATATCAAGATATCACCATCAGCCTTATTCAATATTTACAGCCTTATACAGTGACAGACAACTTGACAAAGCTGATTTAGTGATGTGTCAGTGGACCCTGACATGCGTTCAGGATCACCTATAATAAATCTGCAATCACAATAAAAATATGAGAATTGTCATTTCATTGGCAAATCCTACACTTACTTACTGCAGTTTTGATTTGAGTCCATCTCATTCAAGCCCCTCTTTCCCATTTTTTCAAGAATAAGTCCTTGGAAACTATTAACCACCTCTTTGCCACATGAGGAAGCGGCATACCCAAACCCATTTCCTTTCCCTGGTGAATTTCTGTTCCTTCTGCTGCTTTTGCTAAGATTGGAATGAATTGGCATTTGCAGCCTTCAATCTGGACCAAACAGCTGTGTATGTTTTACAACTGCCACTTCTGTCACACGGCCAAATGACAGCAGCAACAGGAAAGCCCAAGCACACAGCTTTCACTGTATGACAGAACTGCAGAGGTTGGAAAGGAACTTCTAGAGATCATCAAGTCCAAGCCCCTGCTTAATGAGGTTCCCTACAGTAGGTTCAGCTCCTGGCATCCTGCACTATGGATGGACCTGGGCTTCGAGTGCAGCTGCTGTGCACCCTGGGTGCCACACATTATCACAGCAGAGGAGGAGCACCTGGTGGCCATGCAGCAGGCTGCTCCCTCTCTGTCCCACCTGCTGCTGAGGAGGTGCCAGCTCCTGCTCACTCATCACAATGCAGAGACAGGAGGGAAAATCCGTGAGAAATACCTTACATTCTCACTGGTAAAACAAGTGATCTAGCCTACATTCACATGGACCTTCCCCTTCCAAACCAGAAGAACCAGTGTAATGCTACAGCTGAGGACGACGTGTTTGAATACTTCTCCTGAAATTGGGACATTTCATAGGACTTCGCAACTTGTCATTTTTGAGCTGTCATTTGCACGGGGGTGGCTTTTCAGTGCTCACTACCGATATTTTACTCCTTTTCTGGCACAAGGACAGCTTTCTCACTCAGCAGTGCTCAAGATGCTCCATAAGTACAAAACCTACCTGAAGAGTGTACAAAAGGACCCTCAAGCGCTGCTTCCAAGTAGCCACTGTGGGTTTGGGATTATGTCCTCTTGATCAGAACAGATTATGGGGGTCTGCTTTAAAAGCAGTAATGCTGAAGCTTCATTAAGTAGAAGCAATCCTAGCTTGTTTGCAAGAGAGCCAATTATTTCCAGCATTTGAATCGACTCTGAAGCCTGCTTTGCATTCCTAATTGACTAATGCTTCATCTAGGACACCAGTTCAAAACATCTCAGCAATTAAAGCAACATAGAAATCTCACAAGTTATGAAACAGCCTTTAAACACCAAAAAGCATTTCACTTTGGAGTTTAGATGTTTGCAAGGTGTCAAATTTAAATATAAAACACATTCAAATGCAACTGTGAAGCTTCTGATTTCTTCCACAGACAAAAGTGCAGTGACAAGGATTTTCACTGTAGGCTTTGAGGTAGATTGTGCTGAGTCAAGCTGTTTCTTGTTATTATTGAGGGGTCATGGTGCTGGATTAATAGTGCATCCTAAATACATATCTACACATCAGCAGCAGGAGTATCTTCACACTAACTTAACCCCTACCAGGCTGTAAACTCAAAAGTGAATAAGGAGGAATGTCTAACACAGGAAAATGGCAGAGAAGCCACTGAGTGATGAAGAGAGCTGTACGGTTGTGTTTTCATGATGCAGAAAGTAGAAGCGAGATAGAATTTGATAAAGGATACTTAGAAGAAGCAGCAGAGAACAAGGCCACAGGTGACACGTACCACTAAGAAGTTCACAATTTGGAGACATGAGATGAAAGACAGGGCTGTGCCAGCTGTGAGCTGGATGGTGTGAAGAGTGGCTGGGAGCTGCTCTGGTTAGGCACTCAGACAGAGCTTTGAAAAAGGGTGAAAGTTGCAAATTGAAAAAAGATGCTGGGAAATGACCAGGAGAGACGTCTGCCATCATGACACCAAGTTGCATCCCATATCCATTCAGTGCTTCTCCCTATCTCTTCAGACAGAAAGCCCTTGGGATGAGGTTTAACAGCTGTAATTCTCAGGTGTATACATAAAAGGTGTAGGTTTGTCAAAGCATCTATACAGGCACTTATGCACTTGTCAAATTCATGCACTTGTTGTCAAGTGAATTCCTTTGTGGCCTCCCTTCAGTCACTTCAGGGCCACCAGCCCAACCTGCGGAGCTGATCTTTTATCACTGGTCACTTTCCATAGCCATAAATGGCCCCTTACTCCTCAAATACCCATACACTGATGCACTACCAGCTGGCGTCCACTGCAGCAGCCAAAATAAAATAAAGTAATTCTGAAGTGAGTTATTTTCTAACATAAAAAATGTAGTTAGAAAGCAAATCCACAATTCAGATCTGGACCCAAATCAGTGTGCCTCTTTGTCTCCTATTTACAACACTTAAAAAGTGGCACGTACAGCTGGATTACAATTCCTTCCTTCCACCATCTGGTGCAATTTAGCTTTTCATTGCTGCAGCAGCCTGCGCTGCCCACATGGGCTGAAGCTCCCAATGGAAAGATTTACTGGGCTGTGTTTACAGAGCAAAGAGGTACCAAGAGCTGATTTGTCAACACACACAGTAATTTCTGTGGTCGCCATTTGCACAGCTGTAACAACAAAGGAAGGTACTGTGTTTTGACAGGTAACTGCTATTACACAAGCACTAAAAGCACACTTTAAGAATCCAGCCCCTGAAATGAATACCAGAGTAGCGGAAAGGCATCCGGACAACAGGGATCTATCTACTTGTAACTCAGACCCTGACAACGATACACCAGGGAACTCTCTTAATTTAATTACTAACAAATAATCGCCCAAGTGTGTTTTGAGGACATACCAAGGGGAAAAACAGCTTTTAATTCCTGGTATTCAACTTGCATCTGGACATCAGATTAGATGGATGGACCACTCACTGGATAAGGAATTGGTGGATGGTCACACTCAGAGAGTTGTGCTCAGCGACTCAATGCCCACGTAGAGACTGAAAATAGGTGGCGTTCCTCAGGGATTGGTGCTGGGACCAGTGTTATTTAACATCTTTGTAGGCAACAAGGACAGTGGGACTGAGTGCACCTTCAGCAAGTTTGCAGATGACACCAAGCTGAATGGTGCAGCTGACATGCAAGAGAAAAGGGACGCTACCCAGAGAAACCTGGACAGGCTTGAGAGGTGGGCCCGTGCCAACCTCATGAAGTTCAACAAGGCCAAGTGGAAGGTCCTGCACCTGGGCTGGGGCAATGCCAAGCACAGATGCAGGCTGGTGGAGAATGGCTTGAGAGCAGCCCTGAGGAGAAGGATCTGGGAGTTTCGGCTGATGAAAGATTTAACATAAGCCAGCAGTGTGCGCTTGCAGCCCAGAAGGCCAACCGTATCCTGGATTGCATCTACAGAAGCGTGACCAGGAGGGCAAGAGAGATGGCTGCCCCTCTACTCTGCTTTCATGAGACCCCACCTGGAGTACTGCATCCAGTTCTGGGGCCCCAACACAAGAAGGACATGGAGCTGTTGGAGCTGGCCCAGAGGAGGCCCACGAAGATGATCAGAGGGCTGGAAAAACTTCCCTGTGGGGACAGGCTGAAAGACCCAGGGCTCTTCAGCCTGCAAAAGGCTCCAGGGGGGACATTATAGCAGTCTTCCAGTACCTAAAGGGGGCTTACGGGAAAGCTGGGGAGGAACTTTTTGTGAGGTCATATAGCAACAGGATGAGTGGAAATGGCTTGAAACTGGAATATAGTAGATTTAGACTAGATATTAGGAAAAAATTCTTTACTATGAGGGTGGTGATGCACTGGAACAGGTTGCCTCCTCCCTGCAAGTGTTCAAGGCCAGGCTGGATGGGACTCTGAGCAACCTGGTCTACAGGGAAGGTGTCCCCGCCTATAACAGGGGGTAGGAACTAGGTTATCTTATAGGTGCCTTCCAACCCAAACCATTCTATGATTCTAAGATGAGAGGACAGCTTGAAAACAGAATTTATAAAAAGGCAAAGTTATCTATGCAGGCAGCAGCTTTTTCTAGCTGCAATCAAGTATAGGAAGTGAAGCCATTGCTGGGAGACTTATCAGTCTGTGGTGGTCATTTTTTTGAATGAATGATGCAAAATGGAAAAAAGCTCAAGAAAAAGCTGCGAATAATGTGCAAGATCTGAAACTTTGCTCTCTAATGTGTTTTAAACTGTCGTTTGTTCAGTTTATCCAAGAGAATGTAAATATATAAAAAAAACTTTTGTGCCTGGACATTGGATAAAATCAGATCAGAAATCAGGTTGTATCTCCAAAGGCAGCAGCACATTTCAGAGCATTAAGACACTGAAAGATGGACATACAGCAAATCAAAATGGTTTGACTGATAGTCTGGTCACTTCCAGCTAAAGCAATTTCAACCCTGAGCAATGATATTCAATGTTTTTGAGAATAATTTTGGTTTTCAAACTGTTGTATAAACTCAAATTGCTCTGCCTTGATCCACTGAGTGGAAACTCCAGTGGTCTGGGGCTGGATTATTCTGCTGCATTATAAGAAGCAATGCAATGCCCGTGACAGGAATGGGCAAGACAAGGGCTGGTACAGCCTCAGCCATCCAATTTGAATCCACTGTCACCTGTTTACTAGAACCTTTGGGAAGTAAAGGTGGCCACAGAGCAGAAGCAAGACATTGATGATTTGCTTTGGGTGCTTTTTTCCATCAGATTCTGTATGCTTTCCATGTAGTAATAAAAATAGTAAGCATATTGTCTTGCTAGTCTGATTTTGGTTTGAATATTTTTTCTTGTTTCAGATTGTAGTACTTCAGCTCTATGGCAGACTCAGCCCATCTTTTGCTTTTAGTGCAATTACACTGGTATTTCATTACAAATAGATTAATCTTCCTTTTTCCTGCAATTGTTTTTTTACAAATCTAGTTTGAGTGGTTTTGATTTACATCACTGGAATGGCCAGTAAAGGGAATAACACTGTGCAATATATTTTCATTACCATTTCTCTGTACTGTAGCATTCTTACAGCAAATGAGAAAGAAGCTGCACTGGGCTTTGTGGAAGGCACTGCAGTAATTAATCTTCATTAGGATTGCTGTCACGGCCTTGTGAATTAAAATTTATTACGTGGAAGGAAGTTTGTGGCACAACATGTTTGATTAGCAAAATGCCAATATTTAAGAGATAAATTATTGCTAACTTTTCTAAACTGTATTTTATTAACAGATTCATTCATTATTAACATATGCTTCTTCAGCAAAGAATTTGTGTCTGCTGTGTTACAGTTTGGGACCTCAATTCATGGTCTGCAGTTTGGTGTCAAGGACAGCTTGTTTTCAAGTGCTAGTAAACCTCAACTCCAAAGCAAGCTCTGATAAATGATAACTGAAGCAGAGTTGGTCTAGAGAGCTTGGAGTTGCTGTTGTTTAATCAGTGGCAATGTGGCTGTGCGCATGTCAAATGGCTGATTTTAAACCACAGAAACCTTGCAGAGCAGAGGTTGCCCAGATCTTGAGTCACAGAATGGTTTGGGTTGGAAGGCAGATGTAAGGCGATCTACTTCCACTCCCTGCTATAGGCAGGGACACCTCCCTCTAGACCAGTTGTTCACAGCCCCATCCAGCCTGGCCTTGAGTGCCTCCCCTCCATGGAGGGGGCATCCGCAGCCTCTCTGGGCAACCCATTCCAGTGCATCACCACCCTCACAGTAAAGAATCTCTTCCTAATATCTAGTCTAAATCATAGTAAAGAATTTCTTCCTAACAACTAGTCTAAATCTACCCTCTTCCCATTTAAAATCATTTCCTCTCATCCTGTCACTTACAAGGAGTACCCCACCAGCTTCCCTTAGGCCCCTTTCAGGTACTGGAAGGCACTAAGGCCCCTCAGAGCCTTCTCTTCTCCAGGCTGAAGAGCCCCAGCTCTCTCAGCCTGCACCCTTCTTTTGGACAATTAATTTTCCTCTTACTTACTAGAGCAATTATTTTCTAGAGCAATTGCTTCCTATTTTATTTCTCATTACACCCCTCATCAAAATTAGGTGTTCAAAAAACGTGTAGATGTGGCACTGAGGGACACGGTGGTGATGCGTTGATAGCTGGAACAGATGATCATAGAGGTCTTTTCCAACCTTAGTGTTTATATGATGTTTTAATTCTATTAATACTAGATTCTGAAGAAAACTGCAACAGATGTTTTAAAAAGTTATTCTTACTTCTTCAGCCATACATGCAGAGCTTACAGCCAGGAGGTCATCACTGCACACAACAGTAACATGTGTTCCTATTGAGTCTGTGGAACAAACTTATTTTTGCTGAGTAGATAATGTAAAATTTATTTCAACAGTGTAAATAGTTATATTAAAGTTCCTTCTAAAACAAGTTTTGAAAAAACAGTATTTTATATACAGTAGTAAGAAAAATACTGTCTCTCTTTTGAATGGGGACACAAGTACAACACACCTTCTTTACTAAAACAAATCTTGGGTTGGAAGGGACCTCAAGGATCATCTAGTTCCAATGTCCCTGCCACAGACTGCCCAGGGCCCCATCCAACCTGGCCCTAAACACCTCCACGGACGGGGCACCCACAACTTCTCTGGGCAATCTGTTAAACCCAGCAGGCACACAGCTGCTTGCACATTCTGCCCAGGTGGGATGGAGGAGAGAATCAGAAATGTAGAATTATGAGAACCTGGAAGTTGAGATGTAGTTTACTGGGTAAAGCAGAAGGTGTGCATGCAAACAGTGGTGAATCTGTGTGTATATACACATACAGACACATATCTGTTTTCATACGTACAAATAAGTATTATCTATGTATATATTTAACTTCTCATAGGCATACATGAAACACGCTTGGATTTCACAGTATATAGATTAAATTCTCTACTCTTAAATATGAAAATCAGTTCTGAATAGGTTCACCTGAAGGGAAAATTATGACAGATCTGTGATAAACAGTCAAATTCTTTCTATAACTGAATTCCTTCTAAAATAAGTTTTAGTATAAACTGCATCAAGAACTACATACAACTTAGCATCAGGTTTACATACAACATCAGTATCCAGATTTAATACTCAAGAATGTATTAAAAAAATGTAATTTGGCCATAATTTTCAAAAATACAGCACAGTACACAACCAAGTGGCACTGACTGCTGACTTGCATGTCAGCTGGTGAACTACCATAAAATCACAAATGAAACTGTGCCTGAGCTAAGACATTTCTCCTTTTCCCACAAGTTCATGCTGATCTAAGAGTTAACATGATCAGTTACACCTATTAAGGATTTAAAGAAGGTAGTGATGAGGTCAGTCACAACTTTCTTCCTTCTCAGCATTTCTATTTGAAGAGGTTGAGGGATTAGAAATATCAGAAACTTAATTTGAGTACAAAACTGGTTTTTAAGAAATCCAGATGCTTTTCCTCCACTCAATGTACTTAAATTTTTCATCTCATTAACAATTTACATTCATAGCCTTACACCAATATGAAGAATGTTGCTAGGTAGACAAAAATTAATCTCATATTACATGCTTCATGCCATTGATTACTCAGATTATAGACGTAGAGGGAAATTCCATTCAAAGATAAATTTAATTAACAGCACATATAGCTCCTCCAGTTTGAAATAAATGCTGAAGGTGGGATGGAGGGAAATTTCTAAGTTGGACAGATGTGGATTTGTTGGGTGGACGCTCTGGACAAGGAACTGGTTGTGAGATCATACACTGAATGTAGTGCTGAAAGGTTCAATGTCCTGATGGAGATCAGTGATGGGTGGTAGTACAGCAGCCAGTTTCTCCAGAAAAAGGCTGTAGGAAACTGTATCAAAAGCCTTGCTGAAGTTCAAGTAAACAACACCCACTGTCTTTCCTCCTCTAAGCATGTCAACTTATCACAAAAGGCAATCAGGTTAGTCAGGCAGAACCTCCGTTTCATTAACCAATGCTGACTGGGCCTGACCACCTGGCTGTCTTGTAGGTGCTGCATGATGGCACTGAAGGTGCACTGCTCCATAACCTTCCCTGGCACTAAGCTCAGACTGACAGGCCTGAAAACTGTGTTGGCTTTCTTGAGACGTGTTACCCCAAGAAACAGTTGGGACTAGCTGGGAGAGCTTACACCTCAAAACTAGGGGGAAAAAAAAAAAATAATCATCCCATCTAGATTACAACTCCCAAAGCACTAAGTGGACAAGACAGATTTATACAAGCATTTTACTCAGTAAGTATTTTAATCAAAGAAGCAAAAGCAAATTGCAACTTTGTCATCATTAAATGAATGCCAAAAATCTTTAAGTCAAGAGGGTTTGCATGGCAAAAATGAGCTGACCGTGCATGGTAAAATAAAAGAATTTATGATTTACTGGATGATTTGCAAGAATGCTTTTCAAAGAAGTGAATAATGCTAAGATTTTAATGACTATCACAATATAAAATTTGTTTTATTGGATGTTCCTTGGCTCCTCTTAGTCAAAACTTTAAATATGATTTTACATGGATTGCTCTGAAAGTAATGCCTCCTATTTATTTCCATGAAAACAGAAATAGAAACAAAGAGCATAATAACACTATCTGACAGAGCAAATTCTCAGCTAAAAAACACTGTATGTTGCTCAGAAAAATCTGCACTAGCAGAAGTGACCCACTGTTTTACTGCTGCTATGAATGTTGCCAGGAAAACGTTGCCTACATGGTCCATCTTTCAACAGCCCAAAATGATAAAAATCAGAAGATGTCAAATCCAGGCTATAGGATGGGTGTGGTACAACAGTACAGCCAAGATTGGCAAAATGCTCCACGGTCTTCAATTTCATTACCATGTTGCAAGAGAAAGGTTGCCTTCTTCTCTGACCTGACTCTGGAAGTTTAAGCCTTCAGCTGAATCAGCACCATAATGCAGCAGTCAGAGCTGATCCAGGTTTGAGGAAATCCAGAAGGATCACCCCTTTCTTACCCCAAAAGACAGTGCGCATCACTTTACCCACTTAGGGTTGAGTTTTGAACTTTTTCTTCAGTGGGGAATTCACATGTCACAACTCCATGCACTGCCATTTTGACACCAGCTCATAGTGGTGACACCAGATCTATTCACCAGTAATGATGCAATCCAGGAAACTGTCACCCTCAGCCATGTATTGGTTCGATAGTTCCTGACAAACCAGCATACAGTGTTCCTTCTGTTCCTGTATGAGCATTCATGGGACCCACTTGGCACAAATTTTGCAATATTCCAACACTGCCAGTATTGGTTCCAATGCAGTGAAACCAATATTCAACCCTGTAAACAGTTTCCTGGTCATAATAATCTACTGATTTGTGTGGATGAGCAGATTGAGATGCTCTTCATTTTGTGGTGTGACAGCTCTGCATAGCCATCTAGAACATGGCTTGTCTTTCACATCACTGTCACAACTGAAAAATACCACTCACCACCTCACCGTGTTAATATCCACTGTTTGGTCTCCATAAACATTCAGCAAGCATTAATGAATGTCAGAGGGTGCCATTTTTTCAGAAATGCAGTTCCACACCTCTGCTTCATATACTCATTCACATCAGATGCCATTTTGTCAGACTGCCCCTCTCCTGCCATCTGTCACGTGGCAACAAAATGTAATAGAATATTGGCAGAAAGGTTCAATCTCTACTGCCGTATCACTATCTGCCTCTGATGTCATGGGCAACATAATAAGGCGGGAGGCATTGCTTTTGGAACAGCCCTCGTAGTTAAAGTAGCTTCCACACACAATCAGATTTCAAAGATTAAATAAAATCCAACCTTCAAGATAAATGATTTTCTGCCATGCTCAAGGCTAAGTTCATAACTTAAAAAGGAAATAAATTCCATTGGTAAAACCCTCCTAGATTTTAAGTTATCTTTTAAATACATCGACACAATGTAGGTAACATCATAGCATGGAAAATGTTCTATCATTACACTTTATTCCAAAGCAACCTCCAAACACGGTGCAAACAACATACTTAAAGTACACGTAGTAAAGTAAACCTGATAAGACATAATATATGGTAGAAAAATAATCCATCTCAGCTCATGTTGGATCATACACAGAGAATATTTTTTGTTCTCAAAATTGCTCTTTCCATTCAAGGAGATTAGTCTTGAATGTAATTTTGAGATAAATAAAATACTGTAGGCATCCAGATGTTTCAAGAAAATGTTCCCTGCAAAGGTAATTCAGCTCAGGACAAAGCCAATAAAATGACTATACTGCACCTACAAGGTGTTAAGTTACATGTGTGTAATCTTGGCATACTGGGGAAAAAAAAAAAAAAAAAAACAGTTACCAAGGAAATGCTGTCTAGTGGACAGAGCACCTGGCCCTCAGGGTATCTCAGTTTTATTCACAGATCTATGTCATCAGCTTGGTCTTAAGTTACTTAAGTGACGCAACATTCCTGTCTGCAAAAACCATACCCATCTCCTTTGTACAGTGTTCTGAGATTTGCTGAAGAAAATTTATTAGAAGGTATTATTTAACTCCTTTTTTCCTGTTTAACGTGCACTGTCTTTTCCATTCTACTTCAAAGGAAAGGGAAATGACCAAGACCTTCTTTCTGGGAGCTGACATTCTGATTCCAGAGGGCCAGGTCAACAGCTGATTCAAAAAAATATGTACTGATTAGAACTGCCAAGAATCTGCCCAACTCTATCAGAGTTTATTCTTAAAACATAGCAAATCTTTCGTCTAGCTGACATCCTTGGGGAAGGAACTAATATAAAAAGTGATGCATGAATACTTTATAAAAGAAAGATCTCCCCTAGTAAAGTGTTACTTAATGATACTGAAAGTATACTAGGCAACCCCCCCCTAATTTTAGTCTGACTGCCCTCATAACTTTTTCAGAATACTTACTAAACAGTTCAGTTACAAAACGCAGTTGTGTTGAGACAGCCTTTCCTAGCTAAGGCAATCAGATGAAACAATGCTAAATCTTGCTTATGAAACACAGCAATGAAATACCTTTTTCCTACTCTAGGCGTGCAACAACTTATGAGTAACTAGGAAACGCCTGAGGTGACGAAGTGTATAATAGGTCATGTTTTGACATCAGGTTTCCTACGCTTGGTTGCTGATAAATCCTTCCCATCAGAGCACTAGTACATGTCCTTAATGGATTCCAGGAATCTGCCCTTCAGAAGCAACATACTAACTAATAAACAAGTATTGCTTGATGGCCAACCTCTTACCAAAGATCTCTTTCAGACCTTTCCAATAAACTTCTATTCTTCTTCCAAGAAACAAACGATCAGTGACCATCTCTTACCTCACAATACCCTGTCCACTATTTTTTATTTTTTATTTTTTTTTATCTGGAGCAAAGCATTACTACTGAAGTCAGCTCAGAATTTGCTCTCAAAGGCAAAACAACAGCATGGGCACTGCTACAAGTCCCGTTAAAATCCTGAAATACTTCTCCTGGCTCCTTTATTAATCTTCTACATAAACCAAAATTCCTAAATATGCTGTTGTTCTACTGCTTGTCTTACAGCTCACGTCAGCACAGAGATGGTCCAAACCCCACAAAATGGGGTTTCAGAGCATCTTCTAGCTCAAATGACCATCTTACATCCAGGAATTACTTATCAGAGTCTCATATATTAAAAAGACAGCATTAACCATATTTCTGAAATTATCTGGGGGAAGCTGAGAATACCATTTCATTATATTAACCTGATCCCGCTCCAAGCAATATAAAAATACCACTAGAGAATGCATTCATCAAGTATGGACAGATACATTTAAACTCTCGTAACACATGAAAAGCAGTCTACAAATCCTCTTATACAAGACTCCTCAATAAATGAATCTTAAACCTCATTACAGGAGAACGTTTTAACAAATTATGCTTCTTCCTCTCAACAAAAGCTAATGGACAGAGACAAGATGTCAGAAATACAGCAGGAACTGGAAGAAACTTGTTAAGCACTGGTTTCTTGTTTTCTGCCCATTTTTAGGAAGCTATTTTAATGTTCTACATCCAGCTTTTTCTACAAGGAGTTCAGATACTGAATCAAGTGAGGGAAGTGAACTCACAGAAGGAACTACAATTCAGTTACAGTTACCTTCTTTCAATCCTTGCACAAAAAAAAGCAGGAAAATTACTGATGTACCCATTCCTGTCAGTTCTACTGACGAACACACTAGTGAGAGATCTACAGGGGATATACAGGTCTCCAGCTGCTTACTTAGGGTTATCCAGTCTGTAAATCCATGTCCCAGCACCCTGTCCTACACAGAATCTCCACAATGTTCACTCATACTAGGGCTAGCAACAACACGTAGCTGCTAAGATATCTGATTCAGATGTGAAAAGTAAGATTTCTAAACCTAGACAGCTAGAAGAGGGCAAAACAAAGATCTAAGCTTAACAGCACTAAGTGTCAATGACATGCTTCTGAATCTGTAACACATAGGCTCTTTGTGAGAAACATGCAAATAGACTTGTTGCTGTGAAGCCAATGACAAAAAACACACAGGACTTCACTCAGTATCTTATTCACACAGCTTCACAAAATGAAATAATAGCTTTAACATAGATTTCTCTTCAGTACCCACCTCACAAACTCTCAAATATTAAGTAGTGGAAGCAACAGGATAACTATAATGAGTGTTTAACACGTAAACACATCAGTTTCTAAAAAATATGAATACTTCAAAATCAACGAGGAAGATATGTACATACCTATAGCTGTATTCACTTTCTGTATTTTGTTCTTCATCAGAATCTTTGTATTTATCAGGATCTGGGAGAGTACTTGGATCAAACTCATCTTCACTTCCACTGTGCGCAAGAACAGCCACCGTTTCACTTTCAGCCTGCCAGGTGACAAATGGAGAGTTACAACACAAGCAAACACATCCACAACCCCGTTAACAGAGACACTGTAACAAAATCCATTCACCACACCTGAAGGACATCACTATACCCAGGAAAATGAAATCATTTCTGTAGTCATCAGTGCTCTTCCTTCAAGACTATTAAAGGCTGAAGAATATTATTCATAACAAAGCTCAAGGATTTACATTCAAATTGTACTTTCATATTAAATCTACCAAATCTAAAAGATTTTGGCAGGATCTTATTAACAGTAATCTCAAAGTGTTTAAGACAAAACTCCACTGTCCCACAGAAACACTGGCAAAGAGATGTGAGCTTGGGAACACATTAATCACTTCTGTAAGGTGTACTTTATAAAATACAGTGATTTAAAACGTAGGCAGTCTTCCATGCCAGTTAAAAAGGAAGTGCTAAAATTTGAGTGGAATTAACTGTCCTATGGGAGTTTCTGCCATTCACCACAAGCGATGTGCGGTCTCGAGGCTCCCTCCCATCTCCCCTTTCTGGGGCTTAGCTTCCCTCAGTCCTGCAGCCCTTCTTTGGAAGGCAAGTTTCCCCACGGGTGTGGGAATGCCTCACTAATTCCTTAACGAAAAGGGCACTCCATAAAGGTCTTGGATGATAAAATAAATCTGACTGCACTGCAAGCAGTCAGCACCACTTTTGTAAATGTTACTACTGTGAACAGGCACTAACAAAGCAGACAGTTTGGAGGGCTTATGCAACTGCATATGCACACAAAAACACGGACAAAAAGTGTACAGGCAATTTTAAGTGACGCAGATCTGAGATTCGCACATTCTTACAGCAAAAGGAAAAAAAAACACCCACAAAAACAAACAAAAAACCCCAATGAAACTATAATTAAATACATCACTATCTTCTGTTTAGATTTCTAAACAATATCCCCACAGATGAATTTTCAAACCAGCACACACTTAAATGATAATTTATTCTATGAATAACTTCACATAATTAAATATTTAAAGTTAATTACCGTTGTGATTTTTCACTACTTCCATCCATCTCCAGGCCAAAGTTTTAAAGTACACTGTTCTCAAGTGCATATATCTCACCACAATAAACACAAATAGAACCCACATCAAATTCCCTTTTTTTTATATTGGCATATATGGTAAGTGAAAGGAAATGAGCTGGTGAGGGGTAAAATTAGTCACTGCTGCAAGGGCCTGTCCAGCAACACTTCTACAATGCACTGAAAGCAATGAGAAGGGGTAAAAGCCAAATTTGCTTAATTTGCTCTTTCCTTAAAAGGAAAGAGAAAAAAAAAAAAAACATATGAAACATGCACTTTGTTCTTGACTGTTATAAAATACAAGTAAAGGAAATTGCAAAGCTGGGTGTATGAAATCACTAAGGGTATCATCAGACTGTGAACTACCCGCAGTAACACAGGCGCTGACTGAAAAGCATGCTGACTGGCAGGAACTTCAGGCACAACACACTATGAGGAAAGGTTGAGGGAACAGGGCTTGTTTAGCTTGGAGAAGAGATGGCTCTGGGGAGACCTCATTTGTGGCCTTCCAGTACTTGAAAGCAAAAACAGGAGGGGGAATGGCTGTTTACGAGGATGTATAGTGATAGGACAAGGGGGAATGGTTTTAAACTGAGACAGGGGAGGTTTAGGTTTAGGTTAGATATTAGGAGGAAGATTTTCACACACAGTGGTGACACACTGGAACAGGAGGCTGTGGATGCCCCTGGAGGCATTCAGGGCCAGGCTGGATGTGGCTCTGGGCAGCCTGGTCTGGTGGTTGGCAACCCTGCACATAGCAGGGAGAGTTGAAACAGGATGATCATTGTGGTCCTTTTCAACCCAGGCCATTCTATGATTCTAAGACTGCTCTTAACATACATCTTCTCAACTATGTCAGGAAAATGTTGGCATTGCATCAGTTCTTAAGTTCTGTCTGGAGCAATGAGGACAGGCTGAGAGAGCTGGGGCTTTTCAGCCTGGAGAAGAGAAGGCTCTGGGGGCACCTTATAGAGGCCTTCCAGTACCTGAAGGGGGCCTGCAGGAAAGCTGTGGAGGGACTTTTTATAAGGGCATGTAGCGACAGTACAAGAGAAAATGGTTTGAAACTGGAAGAAAGTAGATTTATTCAAGATAGTAGGAAGAAATTCTTTACTGTGAAAGTGGTGACGCACTGGAACAGGTTGCCCAGAGAGTTGTGGATGCCCCCTCCCTGGCGGCATTCAAGGCCAAGCTGGATGGGGCTGTGAGCAACTTGGTGTCCCTGCCTATAGCAGGGGGTTGGAACTAGATGATGTTAAACCCAAACCATTCTATCATGAAAGTATTCCATGATACGTGTACATGTAAAACAAACACAGAGCAAACCTTCACTTTCATTATGCTTTCATATCCACTTTTTCAGCAAAAATGTTGTAGAGATGTATTCAAAGTAATGCTTATTATTACAAAAGAAATAATTGGCAAAGATGCCTCTAATTCATCATGAATCATAAGGTCATATTTCTTACGAGCACTGCCTGTTACATATTCATTAAAATATTTGTATGTCCCTGAAACTGTTAAGAACTTGAGCATGAACATTTATCATCCAGAGCTGAACAACTCATTATTTTTCACTCTTTATTCAAATTTTTATCAACCAGTCAGGAAGAAGAAATACTGTGATTTCACATTACTCACCACAACAACGGTAGGAAAAAACATCAAATCACAGCATGAGGCAACACCTGTAAAATTCTTTAGATAAAACTTACAAATAGGATGCAATTTAGAGAATTGCAATTGGATCCTTCCTAGAGCAAGCCCTATCAAAGACAACATGAACTGAAAAACAGATTCGTAATGTCTGTAATTTACGTCTAAGGTTAGGTGACAATTTGCTTTGCAGAATGATTTATTACGAAGTTCTACTGTGGACAGAAACCTATTCAATCATTGAATCAGGCTAGTCAGGAAAACAGGATTCAGTGGCCCTTACCTTGCTATTTTCATTCTGCCACAGGGTAACTAGTTATCTTTTACCATACCAGACAGGCTTGTCCCTTCTATTAGCAGTTTAGCATCAGTGTGTACAAACTTTGTGTGAAAACTTCCAGTTTTAATACGGCACAGAGATGGAAACATCTCTGTATTCACACAATATTCCTATGAGATACTTCTTGTTGCAAGACAACACTACAGAAAAATTCAGCACAGTTCCTATGCAGGAAAATGGAAGGCTTGGATACCTCACTGCCATCCACGCACCGTACCAGGTCAGTGATGACTCACTTCAAGCATTTTGGAAAGATACATAAAGTGAAGCAAACAGGGCAGGCTCCTCTAGAGCTGCTGCCCTGCTTCGAGACATGGTACCTCCTACACAGCACCCAGCTGTTTTTATTACAAGATGCAATGGAAACTGAGTTTCTTTATAGAGAAAGCTGAATACACGAAGATCAGACAGATCTGTTAGGCGGGCTGAGAGAAATCTAAAATGAAGAAATTAATGCAACTTTTTAAGGAAACAGACACTCAAGGGATTACATTTTTCTGAACAGTACAGTGATGTCTTCTTTCTGCCACCCATTTAGTATTCAAGTAAGAACTATCTACTGCTGTAGGACAAAAATGGAAAACTGAAAAACAAGCTATGAAAACCTGTGGATACACAGATGCTGCTGCTTTATCCAGGATTTAAATTACACAATACATTTATTGAGGTATTTAGTTTATAATTAATGTAATAGGTTTTTATTTTTTTTTTATTTGATTAAATTATCTGGAGTTACAGTTTTTATGTTCAATCCTTTGAGCAATTTATTAGTCTCTAGTAACCAATCTGAGTGAGGCAGAGAATTGCTTCAGCAGCGTCAATTCTGTCCATAGCACTTTACAGATATAGCACAGTGGTGGAATATTTCTAATCAACTAAAAAGAAGAGTTTTAAGGTTCATTTAGAAGTCGGTCAGACTTGATTTCTGTCTTTCAACAGTAACAAGTTATACAACGTTTATTATTCCTACTAAAACATTCAGTTCTTTTAGAGGTATGTCACCTTTGGCTTTTGTTAATAATGTGGTCTCTCCCAGTAAGCAGTTTGTGATTTTAATGCGGTTCAAAGGTAAGTTTTAAATACTGTTAGCAGGTACTCTGTACAAGTATACAACTTTTAAACATACAATATCTTCCGTGACCTGACAGCATTTCAAAGTATATTAACTTTCTTCCTTTTGACAATTACGTTTCAGATAAAAAAGGGAGTATTTTCTGCACCATTAGTTAAAATAGAGCACATTCACAGAAGTGTTTAGTAAATCCTCCTTTAAGCCATCTCTTACTCTGCATTCACCTGATTGCCGTGGGGACTTTTTTTCATAGCCTGAACCCCTAACCCAGAACATTGTGTCCCATGGGATGTGTGGTTGCTCTGGTACTGCATCATCTGCACTGCTCAAAGGAATACAGCTATTCTGGTAGTTCACAAATAGAAATATAGTCTTTGATGTAGCTGGGGTGTTTGATCCAACAGTCGCTTTGAAGACCAAGACCAAAGCCATAGATCATACTGGAAACTGACTGGGAGCCAAAGGAGCAAATCAAGTGCAGATCTGACATAGAAAGAGTTGCTTACACCATTTTTAAATGGGGCAACCACTAATGATCCCCAATAGCCTTCAAAACCTAAACTGAATGACAACAGCTCTAACTGGAGGTGACAAACACTCAGAGTACCATCTCCACTGAGACAAGAATCTGGTGTAAGATGATTTTTTCTTACAGGTTAAGAGGGAAAACTGTGATCAAGTCAAGTGAATTTTCTTCCTGTTATCTTTCACTCTGCCACCTATGTTAACGTTGAACACTGATTCTAACAGGTAATCTGTCCTCTCCAAAGCTGGTTTAGCAAATCCTTCTAGCCTAGTTTATTCTTGTGGGTAATCAGGAAGCAGTATACAGAAGGGTAGAATGAGCAGAGAACAGGTCACTGTTGCTTTCTGGTTGCACCAGCTTAGTGTGGAGCACGCAGGCTGATTCAAGGCACATGACAGAAAGGAGAAGCTACAAACCGAATGAGTGGCCAAATTCCATGGGACTGGCCAGAAAGGCTAGTAACCAAAAACTGGAGAAATCAAAGCTGCAGGTTAGTCAGGAAGACATAGGCAGAAACACTACAATGATGAAACTTGCATTCCCACAATCCGGAAGGAGAAACCCTCCCTCCTCTGAAAGGAGTATCAGTCTTGTGGTTTGGTAGAAACAACAGACAACTCTTAGCTTCATCTGCAAAACATTCATCCTTCCCAATCATCAGCAGTCACACCAAGGTTCAATTTCATCTAGTCATTATTTCCTTTAAACAATCTGACATCTTAATAAAAAAAGAAAAATAGCGTAGCTTAACCAGAGGCACAGCTGAGAACTGATGTAAACACAAAAATCATAGAAATATCCACACATCCACTTCTGACTTTTTGATACTAGTAGAGCTTCTGCAATGATCGTAGTTTATCTGTAAACTTAGTCTCTACGAAGTATCAGTATTCTGTATCAGAGTTAATAGCTACATAACAAATGTAGATAGAGAAAGATGATCTGCTAAATTTACAACTACAGACTCATCAATGTCAAAATGAGATGCTGAGAATTTCTGAATCTACCCAAAGACTTTTTTTTTATTTCAATGGATTTGCTCTTATCTTTATTGGAATTATAATGGCTCTGTCTCAAAATTGGATGTTATGCTTTTAAGTTATTACTTGCTCCTAGGAAGCCCACGTAGAACCCTTACGGTAAATACAACATTGTTCAAGCTGTTATCAGCCACAGCTACCAACATGATTTAACAAAAGGGCAAACTACCACAGTTCACGTGTGAAAGCTCAGGATAAAACAGCAATACAGATAAGTTAAATACAATTCATGCTACAGACATGAAAATGCAACTTAAAAGATGTTTAGTTACTATGTTGGTAGCACTGAAACTAAAATACAGTGTGGAATATATGAAATTTTGACAAACAATAGGGTTAACTTACTGCTTACATTGCTGATTTTAGAGACTGATCATACCTATACTCCACAGAAGCTCAAGCTAATAGTTCCAGTGTAATGAAATACAGCCAGGAGCACACGGTTGTTTTAGATGCCATGAAGGATCAAAACTACAATCTTTAGTACCATAAACAAAATCTCTGGCATTTGAATTAACACGGTACTAGATTAATCTTTGCACAGGTTCCAGTGTCTGCCACACCAGCAGCTGGACAGAGATGCCACCATGCCCCTAGGTCCTTGTCTGAAAGAAAGCTGATGTAAAACATTTAATAACAAAAGGCCTGAAAACAGGAACAGTCTAAAATATTTCTATTTCAAAATCTTTCTAATGCTAAATGGTCAAGTATCATTTTGCTTGCAAGTGAGCAAGTATACAGAAATAAAAAGGGAGGGAGAGTTATCTGTTGTGCATTGTAGAAAAAAAATTAGTCTGGGAAAATTCAACATGCCAATACACATGTCCAAAAGTCTGAGGTCCTCTCACAAAAAATAGAAAATCACAGTGCAGAACACAGTTTTTAAGCTTATACTCTCCACATATAACCCTTGCATCCTTACATTCCTCTCCCTACTTTCAAGTACACAGCAGTCACAGCTGTCAGCTCTAACACAGGAAAGTACTTCTCCAAAGTAGTCTCTGTGTTCAGACACTTCAACACCGCAGCCTTCTCCAGGGAACCTCAACATACACCCACAGAGACAGTTCCTACACAAAAGAATTTTCCTTGCATCAGTATCTGGCTTTTTTGAACGAACCAGAAGAAACTACATCCTCTTGTTATGCAGCAGAAGTATCCCAGAGCCACGGCCACATCACAGTGGGGACTGAAAGTAAAGACCTCTCTGGGTTTGGCAGCTGCTGTATCCTTCTGAAATAGACAGGTTTCTAGCAGCAGTGGTACAAAAGAATCAGAACGGAAACCTTGTACACTACGTAATTCTGTAAACTGGTTTGTTTCGCTCTTTGCCTTGAAACAATGGATTTGTATTCAGTGAACGAGAAACTGAAGAACATTTGCAGCGTGCGCTGGGTAACATTTTATATGACAAGACTTTTATGTCTTCAATGTCCTGGTTAAGTCATGTACTGCAAACACCTATACAAAATACGTACATGAAACTGTGTGTTTAAAGGGAGAAAAATCTGAATTAAATTAATTTCTTGCCATGAAATTAATTCTAACAACTACTGTGCTTTTACAGACAGAACTGAGAAAAAGAATCACAGAAGCATTGATGTTTACAGCACTGACTCGATTGCTTGCAAGAAACTGTCTGCCTTCAGGACCTATTCAACATCAGCAGCAGTTTCACATTTGTTCAAATATGCAAAGAAGTACCCAGTAAGTGACATTGCCAGCACTGGTGCTGAAGATTCATTTATTATTAACTTTGTTGCTGTTGAATCCATGTTCCCATGGATTGCAACCTTACCTTGCAAAATACAATGGAGAAGATAACTTGTTGGCAGAGCACAAGGGTTGAGTGGAAGACAAGAGAGAACAGACAACTACAGTTCGATGACAAACAAGGAAGCAAGCTGGCTGGGGAACATTATGGAACGAGGCACACAACAGCAGTACACCTGCCCATCCCTACTCCCACAGGCATTGCTGCAAAGGGGACCTTGAAAAAGCCTTTGAGGTCTCACAGCCACCCACAGACAGCTTAGTTAAGTGAGAGAAAAAAACAAGAACAATAAAAATCAAAGTGATGCTGGGAAACCAAGCAAGCAGGCAAGAAGTGGTGAGAACTCTTCATACCATTCGATGGTTGATGGCCATGACAGGTGCTGAAAGTTAAGGGCTGCAGAGATACATGAAGAGAGGTAATTTTGCTGCACATTTTAAATAGATACAAATGGAGTAAAAAGGCATTCAAAAGCAAAATGGAGATGATATTACAGCAGTTGAGACAGAAAATGATAATAACCCTTGATAACAACATGTAGACAAATAGGAAACTTATGTCTTTGAAATGTCAAGTAAAAAGAATGAGAAAGGTCTGTACAAGGCAAGATTTACAATATATCCTTCCATATTTGTACAAGGCAATGTCTTTCAACTACCCGAAAGAAATAAACAATTTTTCAGGTCTAAAACAAATTCAAGCAACTTCAAAGCAAAAAAAGTAAAAATAATAATGAAAAGAGAAGTTAAGAATAATTTCTGAGAGTTACTGTCACTTGAGATAACATATAACAGCATGTGTGCAATAGAGCTGGACAAAGATAGAAGAGAGGGAAGCTACAGAATGATTCTTTACCCAAAAAAAGTGAGTGAATAACTTGTAATTTGAGGAAAATGAAGGGAAGTGGTTTAGCAGTGGACTTGTATTGTTAGGTGGATGGTTAAGCTTAATCTTGAAGGTCTTTTCCAATCTAAATGATTCTGTGACAAAGGTATAGCCTAAAGCAAAAGTTGCCAATACGCTCAGTGATCATGAAAGAAGACACTAAGACTGAACTTTTTTTTTTTTTTTTTTTGAGAAATGCCTATCCCAAGAAACATAAGTGAAACAGACTACTGTTTTCATTTGGACAGAAAAACAGAGCTGAGAGACTTATTAGTACACAATGAATTCATATTCATGGACAAAGCATCAGGAGTTTGCATGGGCTCAGGAAGTAGGTAGATAGGTTACAGTAAGAAAAATAAGTCAAGGGATATTAAGTGCAACTGTGCCGTGCCTTTATCCTTTAAAGTCCAAATCTCTATGGCCAGAGAGCATAACAAGTACTTCCAGTGACTGAGTAACTTTTGGTTTTAGTAACTGAAATACAAGTGGCATAAAAAAGAAGAGAGCAGAAGATCTGGCACCTGTCTATAGGCACAATTAGTGTATGAAGGACTTCTGCTCCCTGGAAGCCCCCACTAATACTTACAGCAAATCAGACTCAAACATGCCACAGTCATGGAAGCTGTCTTTTAGCCTAGGAATTTTTAAGTAGGACATTGCAATTTTCAGCTAAGGACATCTTATCCCTCACAGTTGCTCATTTGTGGGCTTGTTCATTTCAACAACATCTGAAAAATCTTTATACTCCATAAATAATGCATTCTATCCATAACAAAAGGATACAGTGCACGGCATGATTGATTACCTTGGCATTTAGCTCTTGTGAGAATAGCTTTTGTGAAACATGGCTCTATTGGTTCCCAGAAAATTACATTTTGGCAAAAGTGTCTGAACTATCAAACTTAGGTATGGCTAGACATAATGTTATTAATACTGCACAGGCAGGCACAAACTATAACTTCTTAAACTGCACCAAAACAACACGATCTGTTGTCAGAGTGGGTGGATCAATTTATATCAGTAATTTAAATCACTAACTACAATCCCAATTAAAATTGGCAAAGATTTAATTCACACAGTAGCACACACAAATAATGAATTTTCCTTTTGTTTTTCTTTTCGGTGTTTTGTGACAATGCCTTTTACATTGGCTTTTACATGAAATTTTGCACTATTTTTTGCTATTTTCTCTGTTTTTCTTTTTTCATCTTCCAAAAGATAACATGATACCAGAAACTTTGATGAAAATAGCTCCATCCTAGTTAAAATTAAGGCAGCATAGAATCATAGAATGGCCTGGGTTGAAAAGGACCACAATGATCATTGAGTTCCAACTCCCTGCTATGTGCAGGGTTGCCAACCACCAGACCAGGCTGCCCAGAGCCACATCCAGCCTGGCCCTGAATGCCTCCAGGGATGGGGCATCCACAACCTCCTTGGGCAACCTGTTCCAGTGTGTCACCACCCTCTGGAAGAAAAACTTCCTCCTCATATCTAACCTAAGCCACCCCTGTGTCAGTTTAAAACCATTCCCCCTTGTCCTATCACTATACATCCTCGTAAACAGCTGTTCCCCCTCTTGTTTTGTATGCTCCCTTCCAAGTACTGGAAGGCTACAATGAGGTCTCCCTGAAGCCTTCTCTTTTCCAAGCTAAACAAGCCCAGTTCTCTCAACCTTTCTTCACAGGAGAGGAGCTCCAGCCCTCTGATCATCTTAGTGCCCTCCTCTGGACCCACTCCAAGAGCTCCACGTCCTTCCTGCACTGGGGGCAGGGAGCCCCCCAAGCCTGGACACAGTCCTTCTCCATAGTGACCTTAGCAAATGATAAAAGTGCCACCATCCATTTGCTAAATGATTCCTAGTAATAGCGATTACTGTCTCTTTCCAACCAAAACTGAAACAGAATTAATCTCAAATTTTAATTAAAATACATATAAAACAATATTATAAAATATGTTACATAGCATGTGTATATTATTTGAAAGTTATTACTAATCAATACTTTAAGTCGAACCAAACAAATATTTGGAAGAAAAATTAAGTTTATCCAAGCAAGTGCTGTATTTCAAAATAACATTTAGCAATGTATACATTCTTTGATGCTAAAAATAAAATTAACTTCTTCTGAGCATCCTATCTTAGATGATTTTGATACTGTTAACAGCCTCAGATCTAATTTCTATTCTGTGACTGAAAGAGGATAAAGAATAAACTGAAGAGTAAACACAACTATGCAGTTCCTCAAATATTAGTATGTTTTTCAACCTTTAACTACACTTAGAGCTGAACATATCAAATATACCTAAATGAAGAAAAGGCTATTTCCCTGAACCAGGGAAGTATACAACTTATTATGAAAACATGTTTAACTTTTTCACACTGTTGAACTGTTCTCTATTTCACATCACTTCTTGAAACTTATCAGTAACTTTAACTTCATTTCTTGAATTGTGCTAGATTACTTTCATAGATTTACATCAAATCATCTTCATTATCTTAATTTAACCTACTTATTTTTCTTTTAATTTCTCAAACAGTATGTATCCAATTTGCTGTAATTTAATATATGTATTTAAACAACTATTTTTGTCTTTTTATTGAACTTCTGGTTCTTAACTATTATGTTCTCAATTTTAAGATGCATTTGAAGTAGCAGTGGTTTGGTTTTTTTCCTCCTCTTTCTCCCAAACACTTGCAAAATATATATATAAAATGTCAAGAAAAGAGAAAACAAGGATAAATGTTAGTCACACTGACTTAAATCACAGCATGCTTAAAAAGGTGTTGGAGAAAGTAATTTTAGCCTAACTCTACTGCTTATTATGAACTCCAGTGTACACAGCTCACTTGCTCTACTCACTTCTTGGTACTGTATAATCTTCTGCATTGATGATATGCCATACATAAGTAAATACTGGAAACAGAAACAGCAAACTGGAAACAAGACCTACTGGTTTGAGTGGAGACTTATTATCAGTTCTCATTAATTTATTAGCCACTCCAGAAACAGAAGTGTCAGCTTTTTATTACCCAGATGGACTTCTATCAGGAAAAGAATTCAGTAAAGCTCCATGACACACTTCTGTATAGGTCATGTAATAAAAACCACCATCTCCACTACAAATAAAAAATAATGTACTAAAACACATAAGCCTGACACAATATTCATGGGTTCATACAAGTTTTATTCTGTGAAGTTTAGGCTTTAAGTCTTCAATCTCCAGAACCTTTGCTTTAATTCTGGTTTTCAGATATGCCATAAGATGGCCAAAGACAAGAATTAGCTGAACTGCTTTAACAGTAGCTTCTTGAGACCGACAGCAACTGAAGGCTCCATTAATCTCAGTGCAGTGATAATTTCAAAACTCTCAGAAAAATACAGTTAAGTGCTCTCTTACAGCAGGTTCCAAGCAAAATCCAATCAACGGACCTACTCCATAAATCTGTCTCTCTAGGCTTGCTAGATAGAATATTTCTAATGCTCACACAGAAGCCCATCAAGTACGCACTGCAGCGCAGCTGTGTCAGCAGAAGACATGCAGGACTTGCAGCAGAACAGGGCTGGTGGCCACTGCCTCCCTCCCCTTCCACCATGAATAAGGTGCAGTTGCATCATTCCTACCTTCATTTTCAAAGCCTTTAGTAATGAGGATCCCACAATCCCACAAAAAACTTACGTCTCTATTCAGGTAACCACACCATGGGAACATATTTTCTAGTGTCTATACTGAATTTTCCTGTCAGAAACCTGCTACTTTTTGCACCAACCTGAGAACAGATTGCTCATTTACTATTCAAGTTTTTGAAATATTTCCTCAATTTCTCTCCTCTACAATCATGCCAAAAAATATGCAGCTTAGCCTGGGTACAGCCTGCAAGAAAACTTTTTTTGGCCTGCTGAAAACTGAGATGCAGAGTCACTGCTTGTCCTGTTTCTAGAGCAAAAAGACTTAGCAAGACTACTTTCTGAATGGGTCTCCAGTGAAGAAGGATCCACATGGTTTGGTTCCCAACCAGCAGAAAAACATTTACAGGCTTATCAGTCTGAGAAGAATTTTGAGAAAAATCAAATCATAGTTATGATCTTAACATTTAGTTGCTGTGCCATACATTCTGCAAGCAGACCCAGGATCCAGTTTACCTGCAAGTTCTGGAGATCTTGGCTTTATCCCAAAATACAAACAGTAATCCATATAATGCATCAAGACTGTAGGTGGGCACTTTAACAAACTGAAATTTGTAGGTATACTCTACCACTGGCAGAAATAAGCCACTTTCTCCAACACCTGCCATAGTCTTTGACTTCCATAACTCCTTCCATTCTTGACCTAATACTTAAAAACACAGATAAAAATCAATCCATTTTTGGCTTAGAATTTTTTTTCATTTTTTATATTAAACAAAGGTAAACTAACAAACAAACAAACAAACAAAAACAAATGGAACTTTTAAACAGTGCTAAGCATGAATGCAATTTTAAAGACATATTATTATTGCTCCTTCTGAGAAATGGTAGAGCCAAAGTGCCAGTCCACTTTACATAAGTCACATATCTCTGCACCGGGAATCTTCAAAATATACTTTCTGGCTTTCTTTATGACCACTACTCTTTGCAAAAGACAAGTTTAGGATTTCAGCCTTATGGAATCACTGAAATTATTTCTGCCTCAACAGAGCCACCTGATCATAAAATCCAGTCGTCATTTGATTGTACCTACAAACCTATCTTTTCCTGCACCTAACATAAACGTGTTATGCTTCCTTTTTAAGTTCTTGTACTTTCACAAAATTTTTAGGATAAAACTTAATGACCTGTATCAACTAAATAAATCATTTCTTATATCACGTTCTACTTGGCATACAATATTATCACAGAGAACATTTGCTAGAGGTACTGCTGTTAAGTGAAATTCCTTGTTACATTATGCATGACTCCCCAAAGCACTGAGTACAAAATATCCATCATGAAATTCAAAATATATAATTAAAATTAGAAGTACATTCAAACCTATGATCACCATTCTGACATCTCCAGTTATGAGTTTTAATTAAACTCACTTTTTGTACTACGTCTATTTTTATTAAGAAGGCACGCTATCATGCTTCATACACCATGCGTAACTAAAAAGAGATTTTAAAAAAGTTATTTGTAAATGCCTTTTTTTAAAGTGTCATCCTAAGTCAAGGCATTATTCCATAACTTCTCTTCACAACTGCAATGAAATGGTAACATCACTGAATATAATGCAGCACCTCTCTCAGGGCATCAACCACCATGCTGGCAAGCTATTTTAGCACCTGGAGTAATGTGTCCCATGCAGACAAGTTGATAGATGAGGTCTCTGGATGATACATAGCATGGTTTACTATTTTTGTCAGAAAGTAAATTATCAAAAAAATGAGAACAAAGAGATTCCTAACTGCTTAGATGCATCAGAGTGCCCCTCAGATTCCCAAATTCCTGTCTTCTGGTACTGGGGACCTCCCATCACGAAGGAGGACAGCTTTCACTCTCAGTATTTTCCCATATAATAACCACATTTAATAATTTCTATAGCTCTCTGCTATTTGATAAATACAAAGATCCATTCAGATGGAACTCCAAACATCTCCTTTTCCTCAGAACTTGCATCTTCCAGAGCAAAGTTGGCAGAAAGCAGCAGGCAGGGAGAAACCATTTCAGCAGACCAATTCCACCCATGATCCCAGACCTTCCTCGCTGTGTTTTCTCCAACAAGCACTTTGTGGTGTAGCTATTGAGTCCCTTACATAAACCAAAAATCCATTTAATCCAAACATAGTCAACTATACCTCAGCTTGGTATCCAAAACATGGAGTGCTAACTGAACTTTACACACCACGTCAGCTCATACAGACATACACTGAAAATGTCTGTAACCTTCACTGGACAGGAAAATGTGTTCACTCAGGATCTCAGTCTTCTGGGCACAAAGGAGCATTCAAACTGTAAGAAAGTGAGGCAAGTTTATCAGCTGCTCTCCCTCCACGGAAATAAATTATTTCAAGTGAGTTTCAAGCAAGAAATGAGATTAGATACTGTACCCTTCTGCTCTGCCCTTGTGAGGCCCAATTTGCAGTACAGCACCCAGGCCTGGGGGCCCCAGAAGAAGGAGAACATGGAGCTGGTGGAGCAGGTTCAGAGGAGGGCCATGAAGATGAACACCTCTCTTATGAAGAAAGGTTGAGGGAGCTGGGCTTGTGCAGCTTGGAGAAGAGATGGCTCTCCACCTCACTGCAGTCTTCGAGTACTTAAAGGGAGCTTATAAGCAGGAGGGGGATCGATTTTTTACAGTCTGACAGTGATAGTACAAGGGGGAGTGGTTTTAAACTAAAAGAGGGGAAATTTAGGTTAGATATCAGGAGGAAATTCTTTTCCCAGAGGGTGATGAGGCACTGGCACAGCTGCCCAGATCTGTGGGTGCTCCATCTCTGGTGGTGTTCAAGGCCAGGTTGGATTGGGCAACCTCATCATGGGGTGGCAATGAGTCCGTGGCAGGGGTTGGTACTAGGTGAGCTTTTAAGGTCCTTTCAACCCAAAGCATTCTATGATTACCTAAAAACACTATCTCTTAAGCAACAAAGGAAGGCCAGCAGTTTGAGATTCTAAATATCTACCTGGACTATAAACTAAGACCTGTGATGCAAGAGAAGAGTTTTTAACATTACAACACTTTTTCCACAGCATTCCTTAAAGAACCATTTTCTTCAAAAAGAACTCTATATTTGTCAAACCGATGTCAGTAACAGAGCCTAGCACTACAGCATTCAGTTTTTGATCTGGATAAACACCTCTCCAACACAGTCCAAACTAAAATTCCTTGTAATCAGCCTATTTATACTTACAAACCCTAAAACTTTTTCTTTGACTCCAATCACATGCACAAACAGATTTACTGGCTAAGCAATGTTAAATAGAAGCTGAAAGTAGCTTTTCTGGGAAAACACCTTTATTAAAAGACCAGAAAGCTATTTTCCTGCTGGAGAGAGAACTAGTTGATATTCAAGCAAAGAAACCAACAAGTTCTCATTTATCTGAGCAACTACTCCATTTCCTGGAAATCAGACAGCTAGAATACATCATCACCTAATGTTTCAGTACTATTATCTTCAAACTGTGCTTTAACGTGTCTTTTCTTTATCTCCAAAGTAATCTATACCACCAGAAAATTCTGATTTTTCATGTGTTTTTTCTCTCTCTCTTTTTTTTTTTCAGACTGACTGGAAAGCAGAGGCTGTGTACAGCCACATATTGGTGCAAAGAATTCCCAACACTTTCATGTGCTCAAAGAAGCATCTCACAAAGATCACAGAGTCAGAGACAAATAAAATATACAGCACTTATTAAAAGTTTCAGAGAAGTTTAGATTTTGCACAGAAAATAAGCTGTAAGACAAGCCTTTTCATAGTATTTCTTCACTGTTCCATTCCTATGACAACCAAATGTGTCCATGCTGATGAAATGCTGTTTGGAAGCGAAGAGCACAAATAAGAGGATGTAAAATGCTTTAAAGATGTGTGAGGATAACGTGAGAATTAACACTAAATAATTAGTATCAAAATAAAATCAAACACTGAAAACCTGTTTTCCTTCTAGTTTTGTTTCTGCTTTGTTACTAACGTGCTAAATTCATTTTATTAGAGGCATTGCAGTGTACTGCATTTTCAAGATACATTAATTTCACTTTGCAAATCTGAAATCCTAGAATTTAATTCCAGAATTTTTCTGGAGAGAACTCTGGACAATTGGTTTCTCAAATTTGACTCTGTTACTCCTCATGGCATTTTCTGTTTTGATAGGGCTTGTGTAAAGTATAGAACAGTCATTCTCTTTTTGTTGAAGAACACTGAATTATACTCCATAGCTTTTGAGAATGAGAAGTAAACGACAGTAAACCTCTTGCATGCTAAATAAAGCCACTGACTGCAAGACATACAGGAACTATTGCACCAAAATGTTCGTGCTGCTGCACCACTGACATCTCTGAATTGGAACAAATGTGGCTCATTAAACTGAAGCAGAATAAAGACAAAACTGAAATGGAGGTTTTCCAAAGTGCACAACTTGCAGAGACTTTATTTACGAATTTTGTCTTTCCAGTATAGGTAGAATGGCAAGAAGCAATGTATCGCATAACCTCTAATAAGGCAGAAGAGGTTTCAAGTATTCAGTCCTCAACCATGATTTCTTCAAAAGATGAAAGAATTAAACAATTGGTCTAAAGACACAATCATGCTACAGATAGCCAAAATTTTTGAGAAAAGGAAAAAAAAAATTTAAAAAGAGAGTCATCATGGCACATTCATATGGAGTACTGAAAGCAGTTGATTCTGGAACCCTACCAAAATGGAGTATGTTGACTTTTTTGTTTTTTTTTTTAATCCAATTGTGAACTTGAGTGCATTAAAAATGTTATCCAATGTTCAAATCCCTGTGCTTTATTGATAATGTGACTTAATTAGAAAACAAGTTGTTAAGAATAGTACTATACATGCAGTTTTTAGCAGATCAGACAGTTTTTCAGGGAAATAAAACACTACTGCTCAACTTCCTGATTCTTCTGACCAGGATATCTGAAAAACAAAAACATCTGAAATTGCAGTTGTATCTTTGACATTTCTCACATATAAAGTGAGAATCAATAAAAGAAATCTCCGCAGCCATCTTTCTATAATAGAGACAGACTAAATGCTCATTATTTTTCTCACTTGTACAAACAAATTATTAAGCAGCAATTGCTCGATGTCAATCACACAGGATGGAATTGCTAAGAAAAATAAGAAGCAAGGAAGCAAAGAGCCAGGGGAGGTTCACACTGTTTCAAAACCATGGCCCATAAGCAGCATACTGGTCCTGCACCTGTTCTGTACAGTGGTTGCAAACAGCATCACACAGCTGGATCACACCACTGCTTCTCCCTCAACCTGAAGCTTTCACGCTCCTATTTCACTTGTGTGTGTTGGAAGCATTGCATGAGCAGCGATTACTCCAGTACTGAGAAATGGCCTGCCAGGGCTGCTCTGATGGCAAAAGTCATCACAAGGAAACAGATGCCTGATGTTCCCACCTCCTCTGCACACGGACTGGGTCAATTTTCCAGAAGAATAAGTGACTAACAAAAAATGAGCAGCACATACACTGAGACCTTTCATGCTTTTGTAGTTCAACAAACGTCTCCCCAGCTCTCCAAAATTGTCATTAATGATTCACTTGTTCATTTAACAAAAATAATTCACGCTGGTATACACTCTATAGATATCTTTATGGTTTTTCATTACCTGTTGTATTATTCTTTTCACTTCATTTCTATTTTGTCCGTTAATAACAGCAGTGATTTACTATGTAATATAGCAGATATTTAGAGAACATTTACACAGCAACATCAATTAGATGCTTTCCTGCAGTCATGAATTTACATTATTTAATATAAATATACAATGGACTACACTGGAAGGACTGCAGGACTGATTATGTCAATGAAATTATACGTAAGAAACAAAACTAAGTCTATCATCCACTGCAATTGAAATCAGGCATGTTTATTTCTCCAGGAGTACTTCCAACTAGAGGCAAACATCATGCTCAACAAGCAAATAATCTTTTCATCATGAGTTTTACCTTAGTGAAAGTTGCCAGAACCACAGTAGGATGGGATCCCCTGTGATCCAGAGCAGAATAATTCACAATTGATTCATTCACCTTTATTCTATAGATGAACTTTCTTCACACAGCTGCAGTCTGGCACTCCTATGGAGATGATCAGCAGCAGTTCTACATCAGAAGATTAATTCAATATCTACCAACTCATTCTTAATTAAATGGACTAACATCTCTCCATTAGCAATTAACATTCACAACAGAAACAGAAAGCAGCCAATTTCCAGTTAGGATTGGCGTTGGGGAAGCACATTTAGTTTAATCTGCCCTAAGTGAAAGCACAAAATGCAGCCATGGGTTGCAAAATAAGACAGTTGTGTTCAGTTTCTCGTAGATGAAGCTAATCCTGATTACATCCATGCAAATACTGTTAGCTCATTAGAGCAGGAGCTTCTGGCAGGGCCTCACAGATATTTTTAAGTGCTGAAGCTGGCACATTAACACTCAGATATTACACACAGCTGCTCAAATTTCCAACCAAAGCTTCTAAACACTATTCAAGACAAAGCAATTGCATTTTAGCATGCAGATCACTGACCACACTCCAGCCCATGCAGCAGCCTAAAACTGAGCACTTGCTCTGTGCCTATTCATGTAAAATTGTTCTGCCTGTAAAATTTTAAAATCCATTGTAATTTATAGTGCCATGCATTTAATCCTAGCTTGGATGAAGCGCAAATGAACACTAAGCTCAACTGTACTTAGCCAATTACCTCAATCGATATATGCTTTTAAAATAAATTCTAATTATAGATGTTGATTAGCAGAATATGCAGCCATTCACAGTTACTTAACAAATACTAGCGGGCATCTTTAAGATCAAAGAAATTTCTCACTGATTTGTCACAAGCTGTTCAAATTTAGCACTTTTTTCCCTAAACACACAGGCCAGTACTTTAAAATAAAGGCACTACTTTAATGCAAATAATATTTACACTGACTTGTTTAAAGAAAACAATTAGCTGTATTCCTAGAAGTCAGACGTACAATCTAACACATGATGGGCTTCTAGTAAATGCACTTCATTTACAAAAGTCACAAGGTCACTTTCTTCATTTCTGTTTCCTTACTGTGGGAGATGGGAGTGAAATTATACATTCACATTACTGAACTCAACTAGAATACTCAAGACAGGCTATGCTACCGTTAGCTTGGCTCTGAAAGCACATTAAACCTGAGTCTTGCTTCTTTCAGCTGTCCAAATGTCTATGCTGCACTCTAAGCCTTCTATGCTAAACACACTGTGATTTAAAACAAAAACAAAAACAAAACAGAAACAAAACCAAAAACAAAACAAAACAAAACAAAAACCCACCTGGTACTAGAAATGAATGAAAGTATTTTAAAATCAGATGTCTCCACAATCGCATCAGAATGCAGCAGCAGAGGTAACTTCAGGCTGGTGAATGTAAGAAATGACAGCAGAAACAAGATGAAGAGGACACAGAGACAAGCGAAGAGCAAACAGCCTAAACCCAGATCAAGATTTGTGGCTGAATTTTACTACAATCTTCTTTCACAATTTTCCACATTTTAGCAACTTGACTTATTAAGATATTGAAAATGCCACAGGAAAAACATCAGTCTCAGCTCTTCCCCAAAGCTCAGTTTTGTTCTTCATGTTTCTTCCCTCTAATATTTAGCTTAAAGTAAGGTCATTGTTCCATTCTCACTGTTTTTAAGCTTTCTCAATAGTTTACTATTAATTATCCACTAATTACACTAATGATTCAGAAGTCCTTCTACTCTATTACATCGAAAAATAAACAAAGCCATTCAAGAGCTCAAGCTACCAGAATTACCAAAGGGATTTTAAAAAATCCCAAACACATATTTCTGCGTTGATTTTGGTGGCAAAAGATTTTGCTTTTTTCTTAAGAAACCTGAATGCTCTGTCAGCCATCATGTTATCAGCGAAGCGTCTGCTCAGAAGGAGTTGGGTCCCAGTCTCCCTTGCATGAAGCCCATTTTGCCCCATCCAAGAGGTAGCAATGTGAACCAGTGATGTATGAGCAACTGGACAATGCTGAGACATTCAAAGAACTATGCTACACAGCAGGTTTTTCAACAAACTTTCCATTTAAGAAGAAAAAAATCGAAGAAAAATTAAAAACCATTGCCAGCTTGCAACTCTTTCAGTGTAGTTATGATTAATGTAGCTGCCATTAGGACATCTGCAAGAAGTACTTTAATTTATTCAAAAATTATTCAGGACAACATTTGGATGGCTGGAGGCTACAGCAACACCTCCAACCAAACACATTTGCATCGAGCCACTTGCTTTACAATTACTTTTTTCCCTGTATTTCAACAAAGCACTGTTTTGCAGACCTGATTGTTTTGCTTTGTTTTCAACTGGAGCTGAATTCAAACAGGCAAAGTCACAATAAATGAGGGGAAAAAATCCCTTCTGAGCATTCAAGTTCTCAATATCGAGAAGAAATCACCTATCAACATGCAAATCTAACCCAGAAATGAGATTAATTAATTTGGCATTTCTTTTTTTCTGATCGTATATGTAATTGCAAAAGTAAAGGATTAAACATCTGCTGAGTATGATGACGTGTAATTCAGATTACAGAATACAAAAAATGTGACTGAAACAACTGGTTGCTATTTCTATTCCAACTCTGATACCAGCCAAGCAGTGAGCATTACATCCAGAGCTACAACATTCACCATATTTACAAGAAATACCATGTCAGAAATGCCACTACACTGATGGATGTTTGCAACGTATTTCAACTTAGATAATACTATGACACTTTATCTCTTGACATGTTTCAATTCCTTTTCATTTGCTATCCTCAGTGTCATCTGATTCACTGAACTTCTTCCCACAACAACTGCCCTTAGGATAAGTTCAGCTAGTGGGAATTTCCCTTAAGGCAGTAACCACTTCTGGAAATCAAAAGTAGAGAAAAACACTACAACACAACCTTGTGGTCCTTTAGTATTTTTTTTTTTTTTAATTTATTTCAAAATAAAAAAAACTTCAATTTTATTTCAAAATAAAAAAAACTTCAATTGCAATTAAACTGTTCGAAGACAAAATCTAAGACGCACCAAAAATACAAGTAAAGCAGGAATAGGAGAGGGCTGTCTTGGCTCCTATCTTCTGGAAATCCTCTCAACATTTTCAGGTAACTTCAAACAACATCTTGGGTTATGGAGCTCCCATGCATCCTAGATTTTGGAGAGGTCTCCAGAATGAACGTGTTGCTACCACTTACTGAACTAATGACACATTACCAATTACTGAACTAACAAAATATTATAGACCCCCTGGATTTAAAAATGCATTTCAAGTTTTTTCCTACTTCATCCAGTTCTCTCCAACACAACACAAACCAGCACAGTGGTTTCAGGTTTAAAAATGGCAGTGAGCCATCAAAACCAATTTGAAATGTAGGATCGAGCTGTAGGTGTCCCTGCTCACTGCAGGGGATTTGGACCAGATGACCTTTAATGTTCCCTTCCAACTCAAACTATGATTCTACGATCAAGTCTGAACGAGATGACACACACAAAAAAACCAACACACTAATCAGTCTAATTGTAACGCAAGTGGGTTTTAAAAGCGTTGAGGTAAAACTATGAAAATAAGACTGCTATGTTTTTTTTAAATAATGAATCCTTGGAACAAAGAAAAAATCTTAGACGTTTCCATGAATAGCTCTACTGCTAGGCACTGACCACGCTTTACATGTTGCTACAGAAAACTGGAAAAGCAATGCTCCACCTTGCTGTGCTCCAGCTCCAGGCAGCGTGTTAGCATGTGAGCCATAGAGCTGCCATGCTCAGCCTCACATGATGGCTGAGGTCTGAGCCCTCTGATTCACTGCCAGTCACTGACCATCACTCAAGTCTTTATAACACACAAAATGAAATGCTCATATGATCATCACAACATATACTTTGTTTTGGTTTGTTGCTTTTCTTTCTTTTTTTTTTTTTTAATTCCTTCCTTATATTTTCTTCTAAAAAAAATCTTCCAGATAGCAGAGAAAAAGGACTGACAAGTAAGCAAGCATTTGGAAAACCTGTTTCAGCTCCCTGCTCCAACCCTGTAAGAACCAAAGTGCAAGGAACACACGCAGTACCTCCCTCTGCTCTTCACCGATAGGAGTGGAACAGAAGTAAATCTTCATCAAAGACTGCCGTGAGGAAAAGGGCATTAACAGATCATGAAGCACTCAGTACTACAGTCAAAAGGTCTGCAGTACTTAAATAGGTTGATAAATTATTGTAAAGTATTTTAGCCTATCTAGGTGAGACACATACAAATAGCAAATACGAATAGCATTCCAGAATTCAGAGCTATAAGACAATTTAAAAATGCAATCCACAAAGACTCCATTATTTCAAATGAGACTTACATTTGCCAGCATCAAGTGTTCTAGAAATACTTTATATTATGCTAAAAGCAGACTTGCTTCATTTAGCAGTTCCTTACAGTGGAAAAACTGTTTTAAGGCCTATTTATTAAGTATGACTGGAATTATACAGGGCATCTCCTGCTTTTCCAGCAAGTGATATAGGTGTTGGTAGTACAGTCTAGGAAATAGTTTACCACCAACTAGTGTCACAGTTTATCAGTTGGCAATATCTTAGCTCAAAAATACACTTACAATGCATTTACTATTATAAAACCGGTAAAAAAAAAGGAGCTGTAATGGCTGATGGGCAAAGAGACTCCTTTTCTGACATATTCAGCATTATACAGCCATCTAAAAGAGTGATATGCAAACAGTGACTGAAAGAAGTTCCAGTGAGAGGCGAAGATTATGGGTGAATCAAGCTGCTGTTAAAAGTCAGGAAAAAAGTAAAATGTACTGAAAAGATCCTGTGTGATGTTGTTTGATAATAAGACATAAATCAGAGTAACTAGCTCAATTATTTAAAATTGTTTTAACATTATTTCACACCAGGATAGAGCCTGTGATCCCTAATCTTAAAAGTGAAGTTACTTGTCAAAGGATGGTATTACATAAAGACAACTTCAAAGATGCTAGGCATCTCACTACCAAAGGTAATTTTAGAGATCAGTATCAGAAGGACAATATACAAATCCCACTCGAAATCGAGAGTGACAACAGATCAAACTAAAAAAACAATGCTGAGCTTGACAGTTTCAATTTCCTGCTGTGTGTTTGAAATCATTCACCTGTTTGTATTCTCGATATGGTATCTAACACCTTTCACACTGAAAAGATCTGCACTTGTTTTGAGGTCATGCTGATAAACATTAAAAAAAAAAAAAAAAGAGGATAAAACTGCAGGACAGTTCTGTTTACAACACAATTAACTTTCACCATGGCCAAATCATCTTTGTTCAAACATCACACGCAACTACAAAACATTTCACTTCTTTGGAATACTTTCAGGCCTCAGCAAGTAGGAAAACTCCTGCAGCCACAACCCAGTCAGAAAACAGTGTGTTCTTCCTCCCCACATCCTACTGGTCAGATTGCAGCCAGAAAACAGAATATGTGAAACCAAGAGACCACAAAAGCATTTCGGACACAAAGGAAAAATGTAATGTTTATGAGAACAGGCCATTTTTTAGGATTAACATTTTAACTGCAGTCTTAAAATGGGATAGCAAGTAGCAGCATGATCTGTATGACTCACTGTAATAGGTGTGAAAAGGAACTAAAACCCACTTTACAACAACCCATACTGGTTAGAACCTTACCTGGCCTTTCTCTGAAAGTTGCCAAGCAGAATCTACCAACAGAGAGTAGCAATGGGGCTTGAATCTATCATTACCACTGTTTGTAACAGTTAATAGAAGGAGCCCAACAGGCATGCAGAATGTACCACTGATACTAGTGGTACAGCTGTGTCTTCTGTTCTTCCTAAGAGCTCTCAGAGCCTCCTTGCACCCTTACAGAGACAACTCATTCTATTACATTATCCTATAGGGCCATACAGACTTGCTCCAGAGCTGGCACATAGCTTCCAGTCTGGAAAAGTCTCCATTAGGTTCTGACCATAACCAAACATTCAGTCAGAGTCAGCCATTACCTTTGTTCTCACTGTAAGAAAGCATATCTGAACAGAATAGTTCTCGTACCTCCTGTTTACATCAAAAATTAAAAATAAACAGAAACCACATCTTTTATTACAGAAATCCATCCTTACATTTACAGATATTATCATCAAGAAAGCCTGGAAGAACACAGAATGACAGAATCACCGAGGTTGGAAAAGACATCCAAGATCATACAGTCCAACCATCCACCTACCACCAATATTTCCCTACTAAACCATGTCCCTCAGTACATCTAAATGTTTATTGAACACCTCTAGGCTTGGTGATTCCACCACCTCTCTGGGCAGCCCATTCCAGCACCTGACCACACTTTTGGAGAAGAAATTTTTCCTGTTATCCAACCTGAACCTCCACTGGCACAACTTGAGGCCATTCCCTCCCATCCTATTGCTAGTTAAGTGGGAGAAGAGGCCAATCCCCACATTGGTCTCAGACCATCACCAGCAGCTCTGTGCATTAAGTTAATAGCTGCCTGTTGAGGCAGACCAGAGACGTGCATTACACAATGATTTGTTTGTGCTAACATTCTTTTAACTATCAGTAACAACAGATGCAGTGATGTCTTGTCAATCTTCTCATCTTCTGGTCAGTCAGAAGCCTGAAATATTTTGATGCTACTGCGAGTGTTCTCAGCAACACAGGAAAATAAAGAAAAACATTTTTTACACATGCAGACTATACTATCTTTTTAATATTCATCTGTTCTACCAAGAAGTCTTTCAGGAGTTTAATTCACTCTGTGTCTGACAGTCCAATGCAATTAGCAATCTGTAAAACTATGAACTTTTTCAACCAAAGACTCTTTTTGAAAACAGTGCCCAATTAATTACACAGGGAATTGTCTTTCAAATGCCTACCAGAATAAACAATACAAGAGATGTTCCTCAGCACCTGGAGAACTTTATTTTTATGTACTTGTAATAAGGAATTATGTCACTCCTTTTTAAGGAGAGTTGATTAATAGAACTTGTCTTTTAGCCAATACAATGTGTGTAAATTTCTCAGTCTTTTCTACATTTAGGTATTTTCTACATGGTTTTAAGATAGCGTCACTACCAATCATAAAAATGGAGATACTAGAAGCCACTACAGAGTCAACTAGAGCACGAATTTGCAAAGATTCCTCACTGACAACCCATGAGGGTGCTACCATTCCATAGCAATCGAATTAGATGTCTCTCAGCAGAGCAATGGCTATCTAGTCTTTTCGTGAATGAACACATTCACACAACAAAACCAGTACGCTGCGAAGGACAACCTGAAGCTTATTCCTGACCTTTGTCCCTGTAGCAAATCCTTAAAAGATCAATTAAATACAGGAATCAGCCTTCCCCACCACGGCGTGAATGAATTATGCAGTCACCAGCAAGAAAGAACCAGACAGAATTTCCCCCAAAATACATTTCCTAGAAAATACTTTTTTGCAATGTAGAAATATGGTGCAAAAAGTCCATTCTCTAACAGTCAATTGTATCGTATACTTGCACACTTATGGTAAGTTAGTGAAAAAGCTTCAAGGTTCATAAATAATTTTTCTTCCTCAAGGCTCAAAGAGTGGACCTCCCTTCTGCCAAGGACCAAAACCCAACACCTTGATCATATCAACCAACTTTAGAGACATGATGACTTTGGAGAAACTTTAATGAAGTTAAAAAGAAGCATGTTTTTTAACACACCTTCTTTCTCTTTTCTTCATGATATCCTTGAACTCTCTCTGAGCTGCAGTATGTCCTAATCAACAGAGAAGACCTAGCTGGTGGAATTCAGCATAAATTTATTGTGGGTAAGATCACTCAGACAGCTTAGCAGCCTCTGATTTTACCTCTTCTAATTTTAGCTGTTTCTTTGCTTTACATCTGTCAACTGGGACCTTTACATAACTTTCGCATAATTTAACTGGGAAAAATAAAACTATTTAAAGGAAGAAGATAATGTATGTAGTAGTGTAGAGCTAAGACATGAGTTCTAGAGGAACAAGCAGGTGGCACAGTCATTTTTTCAATGCCAGATTTAGCTACTGCCTGCTATCTGCTCACCTCCTACTGACTGAAAACACCAAGGTCTAACTCTACAAGTAGAGATATTGCAGAAAGGAACCAAAGGACTGAGCGTGTTATTCAAGGAAGAGATTAAAAGGTAGGTGGAAAGAGATCTCTTGAGATCCCTAGACCCATTTCCCATGCAAATTGGTCCAATCACCACCATTACTGAATTAGGTCAGCTGAGGTTTTGGTACATCTGAGCCTGGAAAATCTCTAAAAGAGCTGTTCAGCCTCGCTGAGCAACCTGATGGAGTTCGGCACTATTCTCTGTGTAAACAAGTTTTTCCTAGAATCCAATCTGAAATTCTCAAGTCACAACTTTTGGCTGCTGTCTCTTGTTACATCGTCTACCTTTTTGTGACCAAGGAGGCAAACAGTATCCTGGGCTGCATTAGAAAGAGTGTTCCCAGCAAATCCCGCTCTGGTGAAGCAACATCTGCAGTACTGTGTGCAGTTCTGGGATCCCCAGCTCAAGAAAGACACGGAGCTCCTAGAAAGAGTCCAGTGAAGGGCTACAAAGATGATTAAGGTCCTGGAGTATCTCACCTATGAGGAAAGGCTAAGAGAGCTGGGCCTGTCTAGCCTGGAGAAGTCTGGGAGGGGATTTTATTAATGTCTACAAATATCTTAAGAGAAGGTATCAACAGGATGGGGCCAGGCTTTTTTTCAGTGGTGCTTGGCAATAGGACAAGAGGCAACAGGCTCAAACTGAAGCACAGTTGGAAAGAAAAAGACCGGACACCCATAACAGTGTTCTCTTCTATTTCTCAGAGGAACAGCACTTTGTGAACAAGACAGGAACAACCACAAAAAAATGCAAGAACTTACAAAAGAAAATGAATCAAGATACAACATCATTGGGAAACCTGCTAGGTAAAAACAATGTCCCTGGACAAAAAGAATAGGAAAGCAGTTGATTGTAAAGTATACAATCAACGAAGCATAAATTCTAAGCAAGCATTAGTATAATCATGCACAGTGACAGCAAGTTGTCTAGCTCTGCTTTTTGTTTGGATCAAGCTCAAACCAATTGATGCAGCCAAACTACAGAAAGCATTTCTGAATAAAGGTGATGTATGAGAAAGAAAGGAAAAGCAGTTCAAGGATTATCTCTGCACAAAGCAAAAACACAAAAACAGTTCACCTAACACTACACAGTGGCCCTTCAGGTCTAGTCTATGATGGCAACTACACTGTATATTTACAGAAAAGGTATGAAATAGGAACATTCTCACAAATGCCTTCCTATTATGTCTTTCCAGCCTCGTGGGTGCTGGTTACATGAAACAGAAGGAGTATTCAAGCAGCTACAAAGCACTAATACCTCCCTACACTTGTTTGTTCAACTCTTAAACAGAATCAGAATGGTTTGGCTTGGAAGAGACCTTTAAGATCATCTAGTTTCAAAACCCATCCTACTATATTCAGGGACACCTCCCTCTAGACCAGGTTCCCCACAGCCCCATCCAGCCTGACCTTAAATGCTTCCAGGAAGGGGGTATCCACAGCCTCTCTGGGCAACCTGTTCCAGTGTCTCACCACGATCACAGTAAACAATTTCTTCTTAATATCTAGTCTAAATCTACCCTCTTCCAGTTTCAAACCATTTCCTCTTATACTGTCACTACATGCCCTTATAAAAAGTCCCTCCCCAGCTTTCCTGCAGGCTCCCTACAGGATAAACCTTAAACTTTAGATTTCTCATTATCCAGTCTAAATATGATCTACAATGTTACTATAAACTGCAAATATATATACACATATATATTCACATACATTTTAATATATAATTATTTTTTCTTTTGTTTTAAACCCATTGTCAATCCACTCAACAGGCTGCAGCAGTGCACATGTTCCTGCAAGTTTAGCAGCCAGCACTTAAAAAAACAAATCAGAGTAACATAATATTAATCAAAGAATGGGAATAACTTTTGTATTATACACAGAACTTTGCCACACAAGCTCAAGTGCTTGGAAAGAATGAATTTCATAAACTGTATGCATCTCCTAAGTGAGTCGATAGCTTGAAAGAAGTGGTAAGTACTGCAAGCACTACATTCACAGATACGTGATCTGTTAGAATATCAGGTGAAAGTAAATGAAAAAATGCTTCTGACATCTTTAATAGTACATGAATTATCAAATAAAATGGACTGCTTGAGGTTGCTATTTAACATCAGGCCTACAGATCTTTGAGTTTTCAGCTCAAATATCTGCTAATGTAATTCATGTACATGTAAGTTGACTGTGACTATAATTAATGCAAACACCTTCCCTTGTCCACCCACAATTCCTCTTGCTGAAAATTGCAAGGCTTTGTCAAATTGTCCTACATGAATGAAAAGAAGATAGCAATATATTTGTATAATCTAAGCCTAATCCAATTACATGCTGCTGACTGAATTTTGAAATCAATTCATGTTTATAAACATCCATTCGAAAAAGTCATTTTTGATATACTGAAATACTGTACCTCATAAACAGTAACCTGAAGATCACACATTTATGGTGTACTTCATAAAACTGCTATGTTGCCATCCACATAACCATGTACAGAAAATCATGTAGCAATTAGAAAGATTAAAAATGCTCTTTTGGCATTACACTGAGAATCTTCTCCTCAGTGGCAAATCAGTGGTAGCTGTCTGCTTGGCCTAACTGCCTACAAGGCAGGTCCAACTATATGGAAGTATTTTCCATAACAGGCTGAAGATCAGTATCAATGCACCACCACAGTTGCTACCAAAGCGTAGCAAACCATTTTTGAAGATATGGGACTTATTTCTCCTCTCATGTCACAGACAGAAAGGCATCTGGTCATCTAACATCAGTTTAAAGGATCCATTGCCTACATTCAGTATCAACTGCCACACAAGTAATGGTTAGAAAGTCCTGCACAAGAGAAGACCAGAAGCAGCACAAAGCCCTCTAGTGACAAGGTCCCAGTCCCAGCTGTTACTCCCAGCCTCAAACAATGCAAGAACAAAAATCTCACAGATGATTTTGGATACAGTTCAATTCTTAGATTGTAATTGAGAAAATCTCGCAAGAGAAGAAAAGAGGAAATGAGACTGCAGGCAAATGCCAGCAAGGCAGGCTGTGACCTATGAAACAGAAATCACTACCAATGACTGTATGTGTAAGTGGTTACCACAAAACAAACCTATTTCCAGATCTTAGGGAATTTCAGGCACCATTTCTGAACCTCTTTCTATAACATCCATTCCAAGCTGCAGGGGATCAGCACAGCACAGTTTCTTAGTCTCCATGGATTTGTACCTGCCACAGAAACTTCCTAAAACCAATATGTGTCACATAAGTCCATGCCAGCAGTTCTAATAAAGTTTAAAAGATATTTTATGTATCGCAACTGCCCATCCAAAGGAGAACTCCCATTTCCTGGATCCAGCTCTCTTCCCCACAGAAACATTAGAAAAGAACAAAACCTGAGTCTTCTGGGAAATAAGTCAAATGGCTGTGCTGCAGACTCAACAGGGTCTCCTAGGGGTATGCAAAAATCAAGAACTCAGTAGATGTTAGAAAGAAAGCTAACTGTTAGCAGCAGTCCAGCTCATAGTATATATGGACACACTGTTTGTCGCAAGGTTTTTAATCCATTTATCTAATGGATGGCATTCTCATTATGAGCAAATGAAAATACTAAACCACTGAAAAAATGCACAGTCTCCAGTCAGTACACACTAAGCAAGCTCTGAGCTAAAGATCTGACTCAGCATGAAGGATGAGCAGGAACAGAATCATTGAATCATCTTTTATAATCTGCATCACTGGATTTATACAGAAAGGGACAAGCACTGCCAACTTTCATTCTGGCTTTTCTTAGTTTAAGAGTGATTAGCTTTGAACTCTCACTGATGCTCTTTTAGCAGAAGGTTTCTTGCCAGAACACAAATGTGTGCAAAGAGCAAGAGAGACACAGCCTCTTTCAGCTTTCCCTGGAAGAAAGGACTGGTGGCCCTGCAAAACCCAACAGTACCAAATGGTTCAGCCCAGCGGAACACAGCCAGAATTCATTTCCTTGAAGTACGAGACACTACATAAAGAAAGAAAAAGGAAAGGAGAAAAACAGAATGAACATCAACCTTTCCCTAAAAATACTAAGCACATTTATGAAGATTGCTCCCAGATGATACTGTTATCTTTCTTCCTGCTGTTCCTCCTTTGTTTGTGCTCCCAGTTTCCACAACACAGAAAGTAACCTAACAGAGGCAGCAGCAGATGGAATGTAGCTCCTCCTTTTGAAACAGGAAAAGAGATGAAGAAACAGCAAAAGATAAGGGTCCTGCAAACTCAAAAATCATAAAAGACCAGTGGGAAAAAAACAAGAGAAAGGAAATATTAAATGGAGGAAAGAGAGAAGATTAAAATTATGATTTGCCACAAGGAAAAGAAACTTTAAAAGAGATCTGCAGTCAACCCACAAAGACATCAGGACTAATGGACTCCTCCAAAAAGAAGGCTGTCTGGGACTTACTGGGATCTCCCAAAAAACCACAGAAAACCCAACTTGGCAGAGATCCACAAGAACCATCTAGTCCTGCAGAGGCCACCCAAAAGTCAAACCCTATGTCTGAGAGCACTGTCCAAACGCCTTTGAACTCCAGCAGCTCGGGGCTGTGACCACTGCCCTGGGGAGACTACTCCAGTGGCCTTCAAAAGTGAAGAACCTTTTAATAACAACGTGTTCGATTTATGAATGCAGCTGATAAAAGAACAAATAGCTATGGCAAATCCTGCACCCTGTTTTAAAGCACTGAATATTGCACTACCACAGATTTAGCATCTCTAAGAAATGAAGAATCTGACAAAACACAAATCTTTAAAAATGGTCTGAAAAAAATATTTTGAGAGTCATTACGAGCTTTTTTCCTTTTCTTTTAACGCTCATGTAAAATTCAGCATAAAGCAGCTGGAATCTCAGTGACTACACGACCCCGGAGAATTCTGAAAACAGTCATCACAAGAATTTTAAAACATTGGCAACTGCAGTCTTATCAGTCAGAATGCAGATAATGGCTTTCTGATTGCACGAATCAATTTTCATCACTAGTAGCAATTACGACTGCTGAGAGTAGCTATAGCTGACTACGTACAATGCTGCAAGCAACACGAACCGAGAATATAAACAGGGGTGATGCTGAGAAAGAAGAGTTGCTTAATTTAAAATTATGCTTCCTTACTGCATGAGGATGTCAGCATAATCCAAACACATCTGATTACCCCAGCTCATCAGCCAATTAACTCATATTTAAGAAGTTTATACCTGAGACAAGCAGCAAAACTGAATCCCAACATTTAAAACCTATGCTTTAAAATATATATATTCAAACACATAGGGAAATCTGGAAAGTGGCTTAATACCAGATGCAAAATAAAGAGGTGTGAACAGTTCCGATCCAGCTTATTTATGAAATGCAACCATCTGCATAATATTTATTGAGCCACAACTGAGGCACCTGAATACATGTGTGTGCAGTTCACAACAGAATATATTCTCACTAGATGGCATTCCTCTCTGAAAAAGACTTACAAATACAAAAGAATTTCAGTTTCACAAATAAAAGCTTGGTGAGAAAGCTGTTGCAAGCCTTAGATCGTTAGATCTATTTGACATACTACGTTGGTTAAGGCATCAAGGACAGTGCAGAGGCACAAAGAAGAATAACAACCAGTTGATCTGCTGCTGAAAATATGCACAGTATACAGCAGATGCTAGAAAAGCTTAAAATTTGTATCTTATGGGAGAGAATTCAAGTACTGGTTACCAGATACATACTGGCGTGCTGCTCCAGCACTGTCCCTTTCTTCTTATTCATTGGAAAGACCAAGGCAAGAACAGAGTGACCACTTGTGTTCTGCTCAAGCTGAGACTGCTGAGGATGTGTCCAATGAGTCAAGAAACCGAACTATAAATTTTGGAAGCAGAGAAGATGCCATTAATTTGCGTATACCTTCCAAATGACACCCAAGTGGCTAGTTTCTCTTAGACTGTACACTTGTCACTTTAGCAAGAGAGCATTTTGAAAAATTAAAGACTTACATACTGATGAACTGTAATCACAGCGCCTTACACAATTTCCTTGTAAAGTTCTTTAATCAAAGAGGAGGAATAAAGAGCAACAGAAGAGAAATACAGGAAGTCCCAGTCTGCTCTTCTTCCCCGTATTTAAGTTTACAGAACATGGTGCTGTGCAGTTAGCATGAAAACATCTAATCAGTGATGAAATGGAAATGGGACGCTTGGGTGGGAACGTCTTTGCCACTTGATCTACGTGTTTGCACTCTGCAATACACAAGTTCTTGTCTCATTTCTTACATTCTTACTGTTTTTCTAGATACACCTATTGAGTCGAATACATTGCCTAAATTTATGAAATGTGTATTCAAATGGAAAAATGTGTATCACCTCAGCTGCTGGGATTCAATCATTAGCCCCAGGAAGGCATCTGCACAAGACGAATAGAGCTCTCATCACTTTGTCTGAGTTCCAACATACTACCTCATGCAGGGAAGAAGATGATGGGGGGAATCCTGCTCCTGACATCCATGGGCCCATGGAAGGAAGGAAGAAGAGGGAGTGGAATGATACATATTTCCTTTATGCAAAGCAGAAAGAGAACTCAAAACAGTGACTCAAGTAATTGCTCAGTTATTTGCTGATCCTAATTCAAGAGTGTAGATGGAATGCTGCCAAAGCTCTCTTTAATTCTAAAGCTACCAAGAGTTAAATGTAAAAGAGTTAACTATGCAATCCTAGTAAACCAGAAGAAAACCCACAGGATTCAAAAGGAAGAGAGAAATGTGTATGTGTTAGAACATATTTATTTCAATTCACAATCCTGCAATTTCAACAACCTGAGCTATACTTCATTTTTTTTCCAATGCCAAAATATTGTTGTTCTGAAATAAACAAAAATATTCAGTCTTTAACATGTTGAAAATTCTGAAGCTCAGCAGTCAATGTAATTCTAGGATAGCTCCAAGGATCCTATTTCAATTATATTAAACATATATGGATAATCCAGAAATAAAAAGTTCCTCAAAGAATAATCAATTAAACAGTGTAAACTCAAAGCTTTAATATTGGAGAAATTTCTTTAGTATTACTCTAGATATTAAAGGAAGTAACTTACAGTGAAGTAAGACACTAACTTTTGTATACTCCCTATCACTGCAGATACAAGAGACACATCTCCTGTTCCTCGGTGCTCATAAATTCATACAGACATGTTGCATCAAAACCCATCTCCAGAACCATAACCCCACCCCCACTCTAAATAAATAAGCAAATAAGAAGCTTAAAGAAAAAACATTTCCTCTGTTTACCATAAATCAAAGCAAACACAAAAGAAAGCACAGGGTATAGGTATGTCAGACACTGAAATGAAAACACGTTTGTTTTTGTACATTGTGCATCTACCTTGCTTCAGCAGACCTTCAGGGGAAGAGGACACAACACCCCTAACCTTTGCTTTTCCCAAAACTACGAGATCACTTCAGTAACCATTAAATCATCAGTTAACAGGGTGCAGAGTGGTAGGCTGTCACTACATACCATTTTGTGAATATCATACTCACAAAATTCAATTGCTATGGATATGTCCAATTATTATAAATGGTCACTTATAAACCTATTTAAAATTCTCCATGTGCTGATGGCTGTAATGAAAAGCTTCATAGCAGTGTGCAGAATTGGCAAATCAATGCATAAGAATCCTTCCTTGTTATAAGTTCAGAGCTACAGCACAGAAACATTAATTTAATCATAGATATTTTTAATTGCAGAAAAAGCATGGCTTATTACAGCTTTACTGAAAGCAATTTAAGTGCCATATTAACTGGAATCATCAGCATGCTATTTTTAATAAATAAAGCACAGATAACATTTTCTTACAGGCATACAATAGCCATTTTCAAATCCTAACTTAAATATTGTAGAATATGTTGATTTTAAAAATATCTCAGAACAGATAGTTCAGTATTAGTCATTTCTTTTTAACAACTTCAACCTGAAATTGTGATTCTGTTTAAGAAAGTTTAGAATTACTAAACCAGTAATTAAAATGTTGATATTCAAATTGCTCTGCTAATTCACAAAGGTTGTCAAGAAAATTCAAAACAACACAAACACAAAATTATAATAAGCAGAGCTACTTACAGATTCTTGGATATGCAAACAGAACACAAGAGTTAACATGAAACATTGAGGTTAATCAAACTGTTTTAAGAATGACTTATAAAAAGGGATTTAACTCTCAGGGTCATTTCAGTTGCAAACTCCCCATGTAAGTGATGCTGGAAGATTTTACAGCTGAACCAACCAAGTCCTTTGCAACTACTGAACAGCAGTGATAAGACACAGACTGTCCCGAAGCTCTGTTGGGACATGATAATCCTCTCCTGAGGTCTTCTATGAGTAAAATAAAGTTCACAGTGTCTCAACGTAGAATCATATAGAATCACAGAATGGCCTGGGTCGAAAAGGACCAAAATGATCATCCAGTTTCAACCCCCTGCTGTGCGCAGCACCAGACCAGGCTGCCCAGAGCCACATCCAGCCTGGCTTTGAATGCCTGCAGGGATGGGGCATCCATAACCTCCTTGGGCAACCTGTTCCAGTGTGTCACCACCCTCCATGTGGAAAAACTTCCTCTTAGTATCTAACTTAACCTCCCCTGTCTCAATTTAAAACCATTCCCCCTTGTCCTATCACTATACATCCTCGTAAACAGCCATTCCCCCTCCTGTTTATACACTCCTTTCAAGTTCTGGATCCTCAGACCACAACAGCATTTTATTCAGAAACCCTGCTCCAACTCCAGAAATCTCAAGGAGCTAAAGCAATAAATGGTCAGTCCATGGGAGGCAATTAATGCACCTGTACCATTAACCAGTGACTCACAGACATGCAGGATGTCCCAAAAGACTTTCTCAAGAATACCAATAAACCGATGAAAGGAATTTGGGAAATATTCAAAAGGAGCATGAACCAAATACATACATCTCTTTCTGCACTGGAACTACTGAAACAAACAGAGCAAATCTGAGTCTACAACCTAAAGAATGTAGCTGCGGGCTAGATTCTCAAGGAAAAAGCAAATCAAGGCAAAAGCACAGCTGAGAGTTAACAGAAGTCATTTCCAGTAGCCCCAGGAATGACATACAGTGGATGCAGAATTTTCATCATATGTTGATTATATTGTTCCAAATAGGTTACTGACAATAGGTTCTTAAGAGATCCAATTCTATCCCTTTGCTACCTGGCACAAAGATTTCTTGCGCTACGTTCAGCCAGTTTATCACGAATCCCTTGGAATATACTCAGGATGAAAAGACAACAGGGTGTTAAAGTATGTTTCTGGTTAAAATCTCAACAGAGCATGGCATAAGGAGCAAAAAACAGAATGCTGCACTAAGGACTGTATCTTGCAGTGATGCGATACACACAGACATCCAACTCTGAATTTGTCATAGCTTTATCTTTCAAGTATGTGCCTCCTGCTCACTCAGGTGTATTTTATAGATGCGCTCACACACATCCCTTCAATCTTGAGTACCAAGATTCCAAACTCCATTGTGATTCTGTGAAAATTTTGAATTACAAAAAATACACAAAGATATATTTAATAAAATATAATAAATCTGATACATGAATACTAACTTTTTGGGGAGTAGAAAAACATTTTGGAGGAAGAGCAGGGGAAAAAGACAAGACATGAGAGAAGTTAAATAATTACTCTGATGTTGCTGCTGATCCTTCAATGCTCTAAAGTCACTCAGGAAGAAATAATACATATAAAAAAGTTTCTCTGAAGACTGAGTACCTAGATCTTTTCACATACTCAAAAAGACACCAGTTTTCCTGCCTAATAACAATCCCCATCCTCAACTGTATTACAATTATTTGACCCCCTCAATCTGTTCTGAAAGAGGAAAACTCACTATGGAGTGCATGCTCTAGGTAGATTTTTCTCTGTTTTAATCAGGCAACATTTTCCTTACAAATCTTGAGGTAATCAGCTTCTGGTATTCTAGACAGTTGTTTTTCAGTCAGATGACAATCTCAAAATAAGCAATTTGTACAATGTACAGAGTAAATTCTTAAAACACCAAGTGCTTGGGGAGACTCCTCTCAGAGTGACCAGATGGTAATAAGTTCAAGATAACAGATAGAGGAAGGCAGCTAAGTTGTGTAGCTTTACTTTAACATCTAGTACACAAATGCTTTCCCTTCTTCAGCTTCTTCAAGATTGCCAATGGCTGAAATGATTCACTCAACTGCAATGACTAAGCTTTACCTCCTGGCACAGCTAGCAGATGCTGTCCTAGCTCTTTCTAGCAGATGCCAATGCCCTCTTTTGGGGGCTAGTTATCATATTTTGCACCATGTTGGGTGTTGCTGGCTGAAGATCACAAAGAACATCAGTAAAGGAGCTGGAAACACCATATTATCCTGAGACTCCCCGTCTACTCCCTGCCATGCATCCCACGGATGCATTCAGCTGCATCTGGAAAACGCCTTTCCTTCAAAAATATTTTTCTTAAAAGCAAGAATTATGAAGTGAGGAAGTTAACTTAACATATCAATAGCACTCTGAGGCATTCAAACAGCAAAACAGTAAACTCAGTGAGAACTATAGTCATGTTTAGCTTCATTGCAGCCAACAGCTGCTTGCAGAGAAAGAGCTTTTAAATGTCAAGGGAAGCCTAGAAGTGAAGGGCAGTTCTGGGCCCATGAGTGCCAGTCACATGGAACTGCTCTGTCACTTCCCTATAGGGGAGCAATTTTAAACTAAAAGAAGGGAGATGCAGATCAGATGTTAGGAAAAAATTTTTTACGCAGAAGGTGGTGAGGCACTGGCATAGGCCGCCCAGAGAGCAGAAGGGGCCCGATCCCTGGTGGAGCTCAAGGCCAGGTTGGATGGAGCCCTGGGCAGCCTCAGCTGGTGGGTGACAACCAGCCCATGGCATGGGGTTGGAATTGGGTGCTCTTTAAGGTCTAACACAAGCCATCCAATGATTCATTTCTGTCCTTCACTGCTGGGGCTCAGAGACACACCATGCCGTCAAGGCCTCGGGTCAGCGGCTGATAACCCGTGTTTCTGCTTCTGCATCCTGATTTACTTGTACATCAAAACGTGACTACAAAATTTTCTCCAGATCACTTTCAAGAGAACACAGCAAACATTATGTAGCTTCGTGAGAGGGCTCAAGGACTGCAATTTTATCAGCACCACTTGCTTTTTTTTTTAGTTTTGAAACACTGCATCAAATTCTCATCAAATTCTCCTAACCTGGGAGAAAAATAAATATCCAACAAAAGTGAAAAATCCCAACCTAAGATTCCAGTTTCTCTTTAATAAAAGAAGAGAGCTCTTTTGCCTGATTTCACATCCTTTTATACTTAAATTCAATTAATGGTAATAAATTCCAAGAAATACTTTCTCCAAAGCATCCTTTAAGAGCCCTCACTTCTTACTTGGTTAATTTATTGTGTGAGAATTCATCCAAGGTGGAGTCAAATACCACTGCAAGTACCTGCTCATCTAATTCCATGTTCCAGCACACTCAGTAGAGTATGCCAGAATTTGGTTATTAAATCCCATTTGCAGAGCCTATCCCTCATGCCTCAAAGGCTGAGCAAAAACTTCCCTGCAATTGCTGTGGGCTCCTGTGACATCAGGAGAAATAGATTCTATTTTCATTCTGGAAAAAAAGCCAGACACTGCCCAATCATAAAGACAGGTAAGAAACAGCAGGACAACAGGTGAGCAGGAATCACACCAAACAAGAGAAGCAAAAGTCATAATTGATGAATTATTATTTAATATTTAGAGTGGAAAAGTAAAAAGGAGTTTTGGTCAGACCCAGTAGGCTGGATACTACTGAAAGATGATAAATAAGACTCCATAACCCAAAGAATGTATCTTATGAGAGAAGCAGTTAAAGCAAATAGAAATAAAGTGGGTAGAAGTGGAACAACAGATTATGACCCCAGCTGCTTTGATGTGACTGGCTGTTCAGAACTGTTGATCTAATCCCTTTCTCCAGCTGTTGGACTGCATTAATATATAGCTAAAAATACCTTCGCTGCTTTTTGGTTTTCCATATTGCTTTCTCTTTTGAGAAAATGCTATTAATAGTTAAAGAAATTGTGTCTGGCAGAGTAAGTGGGTCACAAGCCATATAGTGAAAATGTGAAAGTTTCTGAACTCCTGATTTAGGCAACACATGTTTGCTAAACTCATTTCTGTTTCAATCATTTCTCTCTTTTACTATTTCCCTTTTTTTTTTTTTCCTCTGGATGTCTCATAGGAGCAGCTTGAGTCCTATCCTACACAGACTATGGAGAGCGTCAGCATAAGAGAGCATCTGTAAGCTTCTGTAAAGCAGGGAGTGTTTCTAATTAATTCCTCAGACACCCAGCAGCCTGAAACTGCCACCTTTATCTAACACCTGCTGCTCCCCTGCACGTCCACGACTGAGATGCCCAACTCCAGGCTATTACAGTTGTTCCCAATGGAAACATCTTCCCTTCAAATGAGTCCCACAGAAAGTGACAGGATTTGACTGCACAGAGTTCTGGCAAAAGTAGCCTCTGAGCAAAAGAAAAAGGCCAGCAGTTTTCACAGAGGATGACGTGAATATTCAGAGGTTTGCCTCCTCCTGCACAGAGTGAGCTCAGCACTTGAGAGGTAAAAAGAAGTCCAAGCAATGACAGGCTTACACTGCTGGTACTCTCACAGCAAGTCTGCCAGGCTGCATCCAGCATGCCAGTGTTGCACAGAGAAAAGGAAAGTGTGCATCAAAACATGTTTTCATCTTATCCAACTTGAGGGGGTGATTCTGTATTTAAACCATCCTGTAGGCATGTGCACACCCACAGACCACAGACAGACCACTCTTCATTTCTCATCATTAAGGAGAGATTCATTTGACTGGCAAAGAACAGGACAGGGGAAGTACATGAGTAAGCACAGCCTTCTGAGAAGAATGGCCTTATTTCTCCAGCTGCTGAGTAATATGACACAGGAGGATTTTTTATACCTCAGAAAATGTGAAATGAACACACAGCCAAACATTTACAAATGTGATACAGTTTGATCCAATCAGTGTTTTCTCACTATATTCAGATTTCTGTTAATCATTCATTTCATAATTTTTCTACTACGCTTGCTCAATACATTAAAACTATGCCACTCTAAACATTCAGTTTCACACAGAAAACTTCCACTGCTTCACTGAGGGATCACAACGCCAGTGGCTCACAGCTTGCCATCTCTGAAGAGAGAATTAATCCTATAACTAGGCTTTCCATCCTAAACTGCACTTACTTCAGAACTACAGTATGAAGTATCTTCCTATACTCATATCTCCCAACACATGGTCATCATGGAAAACACAGAACATTATCCATTTTCTCAAGGGAGTAAGATCTCTGCTAACTGCTGAGAAGGAATAGGAACATGTGTAGCACAGGGAACAGGAGAAACAGTATGGGAAAAGCCATGTATATTCCTCAGCCCATAGTCCAGAAAATCCTTCCAGCTAAATGAAATCTCAGTTCATCACAAAACATGCAATATGAAAAACTAGAAGAGCCGTGAGGAAATTAATAATATACATATACGAATAAGGATAGGAAAGGGTTGGGGCCTAACAAAAGGCAGGAATAAACAGGTACAGTGTAAACACCTGTACCTTAAAGAAGAGGTTCAGCAGAAACAAGTCTAAATGTGACTTCACCAAAAGCCTTACTGTCTTCAGTACTGCAGCAAGTTACCAACATGTTCAGGTATTTACAGGGAAAAAAAAAAGGCGTCAGCACTGCAGCTGAAATGGCAGCTCACTTGACATACAGAATAAAGAAACTGCAATTTCAAAAGGCTTCTTTGTTATTTATAGATATGCACGCATACAAATTTTCTAACCTTAATCAGTATCTTTTCATAATGTCATTATAACCACATCACAGTAGGTGAATGACAAAAGATAAGCAAGGAGAAAAAACCTGTAAAAAGTCATTGACCAAATCACTGTTTATTAAAGAAATAAACGCAGTAATCAAAAAACAGTTTGAAAAGCACAAGCATTAGCTTGATCAAAACCAAACACAAATCCTTACCCGTGCATTCTTGTTCCTGGCTTCTCTCCTCGCTGCTTTCTCTCTCAGCCTTTTCTCCTAAAACAAATGAGAAAATCCACAGTTTTAAACAAAATTCCCAGCCTGTTTTTCTTCTAATAATTTAAGATTTTATTGGAAACACCGAGATATTTTTAGTGCACACAGATTATAATGGTGGAATTGATTCTAAACATTATTGATGAAAAATTATATACAAAAAGTTCTGATCGAGATATTATTTCCTATTCTTGTTCTTAAACGATATCAAAATGATTCAAATTCACTGAAACTCACTACTCTTGAAGGAAATAGACAAGTATTAACTTTATCAAAATACTTAACTGTATAAAACATGTTAGGTAAAAACTGCACCAAAAGATAAGTTTTCTAATTTCTCACTGTTTTAACACAGAACTCAATCTATTTAATGAGCAAAAATAATAATTTTCCCTACTTCAGAATTGCTGAAGACTGAAAGCTATAGCACATTCTCAATAGCTTTCTTATCTCCATTATTAAGTACATGTTACTGAAGAATTTTTGTTAGTAATTGCATCAATTCAGAAGCCAGAATAACATCAAGCTGCCTCCACCAAAGGCAAATGAGTAAAAAGCAATGATAAAACTCATTCAAAGCTGCCAGCCAGATTTCTAACATCCTGAAGCAGCCCAAATATTTAACATAACTGACAGTGATCACCCTGTTTCTCTCTTCTTTTTGTTACTTGGATTTGTTTATTTTTAAACCAACTGAAACATTATTTTATATGCTGTCAGGTCTTTGCAATTTAACATCATTTCAATTATCAATTTCATGAGGTAAGGACAGAAATTCAAGTAAGGGCACTTACATCAGTTAGGAAAAGACACCATTCCCTATCCCTATTCCCTGAGACCAACCTCATCTCCTTCTATGACTGGGTGACCAGTCTGGTAGATGAGGGAAGGGCTGTTGATGTAGTCTACCTAGACTTCAGCAAAGCCTTTGACACGGTCTCTCACAGGCTTCTGCTGGGGAAACTGGCTGCCCGTGGTCTGGACAGATATACACTTCTTTGGATAAGGAACTGGCTAGAGGGCCGTGCCCAACGGGTAGTGGTTAATGGAGTTAAGTCCAGCTGGCGACCCGTTATGAGTGGTGTCCCCCAGGGGTCGGTACTGGGGCCCATCGTATTTAATATATTTATTGACAGCCTAGATGAGGGCTTTGAGTGCACCCTCAGTAAGTTTGCAGATGACACCAAGTTGGGAGGTGGTGTGGATCTGCATGAGGGTAGGGAGGCCCTACAGAGTGATCTAGATAAGCTGGATAGCTGGGCTGAGATGAATGGGATGAGGTTCAACAAGGCCAAGTGTCGGGTCCTGCACTTTGGCCGCAATAACCCCAAGTAGCGTTACAGGCTTGGGGATGAGTGGCTGGATGATTGTGAAGAAGAAAGAGACCTGGGGATGTTGGTTGATGTGTGGCTGAACATGAGCCGACAGTGTGCCCAGGTGGCCAAGAGGGCCAATGGCATCCTGGCCTGCATTAGAAGTACTGTGGCCAGCAGGAGCAGGGAGGTGATCATCCCCCTCTACTCAGCACTGGTGAGGACGCACATCAAGTATTGTGTTCAGTTTTGGGCCTCTCACTACAAAAAAGACATGGAGGCCCTGGAGCGTGTCCAGAGAAGGGCAACGAAACTGGTGAAGGGTCTGGAGCACAAGGAGGAGTGACTGAAGGAGTTGGGATTGTTTAGTCTGGAGAAGAGGAGGCTTCGGGGAGACCTCATTGCACTCTACAACTTCCTGAAGAGAGGTTGGGATGAAGAGGGGTTTGGCCTCTTCTCCCAGGCAACGGACAGGACCCGAGGAGATGGCTGCAAGTTGTACCAGAGGAGGTTTAGGTTAGACATGAGGAAAAACATTTTCTCTCAGAGAGTGGTCAGGTATTGGAATGGCCTGCCCAGAAAGGTCATGGAGTCACCGTCCCTGGAAGTGTTCAAGAGGCATGAGGAGCTGAGAGATACGGTTTACTGCTTGTGGTAGCAGTAATAATGAGAAGACAGTTGGACTAGATGATCTTATAGGTTTTTTCCAACCTTGTGATTCTATGATTCTATTTTTCATTTGTCATAGAATCATTAAGGTTGAAAAAGACCAGTTAGTCCAAAATCAACCCACCCCACCATGCTCTCTAACCACGTCCCTCAGTGTCACTTCCACATGCTTCTTCAACACCTCCAGGGATGGTGACTCCACCACCTCCCTGGGCAGTCTGTTCCAATACCTCACCACTCTTTCTGAGAAGAAATGTTTCCTTATATCCAACTTGAACCACCCTTGGCATAGCACAAGACCATAAACTCTCAGCAACGTCAACAAAATTGGTTATTCAAATTTTTTTACACAAGCATAAAAAAGCTTATGTGATGCATCTCTCTCTGTTTCTTTGAGCAACGTAAGCTGTTCCTAGCACCAGCATGTAAGTCCGCATAAAACAGGATACTCCTTTAATATCAGCTCTGGGTCAACACGTCGGCCCAGAAAAGGCCGAAAACCATGTTATAGCATGAAACCACATTTCAGATCACTCTTGGGTATGATGAGAAAGCTCCAGCAGTTCTGGTGCTCTATCATTGCAATGAAAGAGCACACAGCATAAAATTAATGAGTAAGGTGATCTGGTCAGGAGCACAGATGCCACTGTCACTGCTAGCTGATTACACCCGTATTGAAGCTACAACTGCCCAGAGACCATGCATGGTAAAGGACACTGACGCAGAACACTCAGCTCTCTCTGGCCCGTGTTTCTTTTGGTCAGCACACATCCTCTTTTCCTGTGCTTTAATGCTGCACTATTAGTTCCCAAGAGACCTTCCCTTTGGTGCTCTTGAGGCTCTGGCATATATTTCTGCTGCAGTCACTTCTGCTCAGGATGGATAAAGGCTTACTCTGCCATATAATACCAGTGCCAAGTCAATTTCAATTTTCCAACACTACCACTAGTTTTACCAAAGCATACAGGAAGGTACTACCCAAAACTGCTTGGGAAAGTAGTATGGTTCACGTGTAGTGCTGAGAAAGGCAGAACAAAACTGCCAAGCTTTTCAAAATTGGTGTCTGAATTCAATTTCTATTGAGACATCTTTGTGGTACATGCCATTTTGTTTTTTTCCAATTGCCCAAACTACTGAAGCACTCCCAAAGTCTGTGTAAATCAACCTCTCTTCTCTAAATTAAAACTGAACAGATCAAAAGTTCATCCCCAGAAGCAGGCAGTGAAAAAACTGAATGAGGTTTGTGTATCTCTGCCTTACACAGTTCTCCAGTGCTGACACCTTTGTACACCAAAACCTCAATCCATCCAAACCTACCTGCCACTGCATTCAGCACATGGTATAAAACAAAACAAAAAAAAAAGACTTCACTGTAGTCAAACGTAACACAGCTCTCATTGTTTCAGCTGTTTCAGAACATGAAAAAACAGTCAATATTTTTATTTAAAGCCACAACAGTATCACATGGGCCAAAAGAAGCCACTGGGACCAGATGCCATCTGCTATGGACACAGTTAGTCTATTCGGCAACTAACCAGACCTGAGCACTCCAAGCACAAGCCCAGTCCATCTCTCAGCCCTCAGCGGCCAAAACAGATGAACCGAGCATTGCAGACTTATGTTGAAAAAAGAATCTTGTTTTCCAAGACCTCAAAATGGAGGTGCTGAGGACTGATTCACTTTGGTCTTACACATAATTAATGTGCCAGAAATTTTATATATATTTATATATCCTAATCAGGCTTAGGATATATACTAAAAAACAGTATTTGAGGAACTGTTTCATCCAGTAGTTTGGTGCTAGTCACTAACTGCTCTGAAGTTTAGACTACGTGTTTGTAGAACAACGGGATAGCAATTGTTCAAGTCATCTTCCAGAAGTGATTTGACATCTATAAAAATATACAAATATTCAAGCTTGCTATCATTATATGACCAATTTACTGATGTATGTTTACCCGAGTCTGAAAGCACTGCAATGAGTAGAACCAAAATTAACCATTTTTGTAACAAAACAAAAAGTCAGTTTCCATCCAGCTATTCGGATATTAATATAAGGATCTTTTACATACTCATATTTTCCAGGGACTATTACCACATTTACAAACCAATTTACCATTTATTAGTCAATATGTGTAAGTCCTGATTCTAGATTTTAAGAACATCTTCCAAATATCCCAAACCTTTACCATTAAAACCCAGCAACTTTTACTACCAACTTACTGTATACAAATTACACTCAATCACCTCTGCCAACCTAATTAAAACAAGAACAGGCAGCAGAATGCGACAGCGCCCAGATTGGTAAATGGCCAAGGTTAAAAAAGAAAGAGATGAAATGACTCCACTGGGATGAAAACGGCTCTGTTTGAATATACAGAAGCACAGAGAATGAAGATCTGGTTCCTCCTGAATTCCAGCAGTATGAAAGACAGCAGTAAATGCTTTTCCTTTCAAATATGAGCTAGGTATCTTTATGAAAGAGAAAAGAAGGGGAAAAAGTTGGAAACATTCAGTGAACGTTTTTTCATAATGCAGACTTCAGAAGAGACAAAAGGGAATTAGACAGGATGTTACCATGATCCAGAGGGAGTCTACATGATTCCCTTCCATGTCAAATTTGTATTCATTTCTGACCATTTTTACTTATACCTTTCTAATGATTTTACTGAGGTTTTCCACTTTCTCTCAATTCCTTTTTCTAAGTGCTTTAGTTGGGCAGTCTTTGTTCACTCGGGTCACCATTAGTCTCTTACTTTTCTGCTAAAACAGTGATCCTTTTCAAACTTTACTTTCAAAAAAGTGAAAGAGAATACAGAGCTAGAAAATAACCTACTAGATATTACAGTGCAGGATAAAGCTGTTTTTAAATTGAGTAGAACAGAAAATTTTAGATAGTGTCTTAACTACAGCCATAGGCTTAAGCCAATACAGTTGAAATTCCTGCTCAAGGGATTTACAAAGAGCACTGCAAAGACAGCTATGAAAGCAGAAGATTGACATAATGCCACAGAAGAGAAATATGCCAGACAGCACAATATACGTATGTCTCTAAAGAACAGTAAAGACAAAAAGATCTTAAAGGTGCAGAGGCTGGAATGAGAAGTACAAAAAAGAAAGCAGGAGAGGAGATAGGATCAATGCACCTGGCTACCACAGCACAGGCTGTAGGACTGTATCACCTTTTACTATAACATTCCTATCCTGGTTTAGAAAGAACTCTAGATTTAAAAACATTTCAGTGAAACTGCTGTTACCAAACTGAACTACTTATATTCGATTTTTAGCCCCTTCATCTCTTGACTGGTAGAAGGAGCTCGTGTTCAGGTCTCGATGTACGTACATCCTGATCATACCAACTCCGTTTTCTTTTCTAAGGTAAACAAAAGCAACTCCAGATGCCTCCCAGTATTTACGTCTATTTTCCCAAATATTCCATGAACAGGCATTTATATGAGATCCTACTATCTTTCTAACCACATTTCTCACTTCTGTTTGTACATTCAATGATTCCATTAGTCCTTCAGATCATGCCAGCAAAATCCCACTGCAATAGTTCACACTGACCTGGGCAACCAGAACACCACCCATATCTTTGTTTCTTAAGGCATCCATCTCTGATGGAGGAACTCACAGCCCTCACATTACATTCCAAAGTTCTTATTCTTATTTGCCCAAGGAGGTTGTGGATGCCCCATCCCTGGAGGCACTCAAGGCCAGGCTGGATGTGGCTTTGGTCTGGTGGTTGATGACCCTGCATGTAACAGGGGGTTGAGACTAGATGATCATTGTGGTCCTTTTCAATTCAGGCCATTCTATGATTCCTATAAACATGTTTGCAAACCTATTTTAAAACACAGTTTTCTCTGCTTGAGCCCAACTTAGCAAGAAAGCCTTCCTGCACTTTACTAAAAAAAATTCTTGAAACAGTACACTGAGAATCAGAAGCCACTGGTTTGTGAAGTTCCAACTGCTGAAATTTTGGTCTATTTAATTTGTGCTGCATTAATTGCATTTTTTTATTTAACTTATTAATCAAAATGCTCAAGTGAATAGCTTGTGGAAATGTCAATATATTTGTTAGATTTATTTACCAAAACAAATTCTGTTCTGATAAAATCACATATAAACACACATTTCACTACACTTACTTTCCACAAAGCCCCACTACTTACTGATACTCTTTTAATTTCACTCTTTAGTAAGGAGCCTTAAGCCAGTCATTCTATTAGCCTCCTGTGGACTTCTTGCAGGCTAAATCACTAATTTATTATCCTTAAAAGTACCTGCATGGTAGTTCTCAATATCTTCCAGAACTCTCCTGCTGTTTCAAGATCCAATTGAAACCAACGTAAATAGTGTTACACAGCTCAGAGACCTTCCTGATCAGCTTTTAAAATTTTCCTGCAAATAATCAGTTTTCCCCACAGTTACACATCTAGCTAATGAGGACAGTCAGTAATTTCAGTGATCACAAGAATGAAAAGCGTTAGTCATCATCACATAGTCTGACATCAGCATCTGGCTTTCAACTAAACAAGAGTTACCATCAGTGAACCCTTCCACCTGTTCTGCATTCAAAGGGGCAAAGGAACCGGCTCTGTCCTAACAAGGAGGCAAAGCCACAGCTCACTTTGCTTCTAGTTCTAACATACAGAAAAGCTACATGCTGAACTCTGTCACTCACTTCACACTCCTGTTTCCTCTCCCACTACTGGATTTTAAAACAAACACTCGTGCCCTTTTTACTTACCCCTCAAGATACTAACAACACTTACTAAAAGGAAAAACTCTCATGTTCCACGTTTTCAGGTTGAGGTGAAAAAATTATTGACTAACAGCAGCCCTCTCTGTTTGGTGAAGCTCAGAATAAGTGAAAGATTCACATAAACACAGCGTACCAGCCGAGATATTTGATATATAAAGATATTTGATATATATGTATATTTGATAGATATTTAAAGAAAATTCCTGCAATTCTGAAAGCTTACAGGTTTTTTTCCACCCAGAGAGCCCCTTCTTTTTTGACCCTCTTCTTCCTACAGTTAATTGAAAGTTCAATTTAATTTGTCAAGGGGTTCGTCTGCAACATTTAATCTATAGGGATTGTTGTTCATGTATAGAAAGAATTTCTGCAATGTTCATACTCAGATTTACAAGAAACGAACTCCTGGTTTTGGTGGTGTACAGCAGTTTTACCAGCCTTACTGACCTTTTCTGCTTGCTTAGCTGCAGGCATGCAACAGCTTCACTCAAGACAACCAGTGCACCCTGTTTCATACCACTGCAGTTTAACCTGGCTGGCAGCTCAGCACTGCACAGCTATCTGCTCATTGCCCACTGCCCTTTGCCAGGGGGAGAGACAATGGGGAAAAAATAGAAGTTGTAGGCTGAGATAAAAAACATTCACTAAGTCAGAAAAGGAAGAAAAAAAGAAAAGAATAGTAATTATAATAATATAATGTATGTTTGTTCAACTTAAAAAAAAATAAAATTAAATGCTCATCAACTGCAGGTTTTGATCAAAAATTTTAACACTGCACTTAAAACAACTGATTCTTTACCTACTGATGCTACACTTCAGAGCTACTGATCTATTAACTCTAACAGCTGAGGTCACGGTGTCCAGCACAACAGCTTCCAGAAATGGCTGAGATTCAGAGCAATGTCACTCTGCAGACTAAAAAACTCTAGCTGCATTTGCTAATAAAGCTTTGCTGGTTGATAGCAGTACCAGATTTCATTTTTTAGTATTTACTATCAGCTGTTACTTTAGTAGGAGTTATTTTAGAGACTCAGAGTCAAATGTGCTACAGAAAATGTACAAACAGCTGCTCAGAATTTCACAGCATCTCTTACATACTGGCATCATCCTATCCAAAAGCTGGTTTCTGCCCAGATTTTAAAGCACAGATGTGCTCTGAAATGCGACTTTGTATATCTCACCATGGTATCCCACATTTGTTTCTCTCAGAAGAGTTCACACCAGCTCTGTGCTACTTACATGCAAAAGTTGTTTGTTTTTTTTTTAACTGCTCAGCTTGCAAGCAACTTGGGATCTGAAAATCCTGCTCTAATAAACACACCAGCAGCCCGCACAGCAAGATTAATCTTCTATACACAATCAGCATGCACACGAGCCAACACAAACAAATCATGTCCTCTTCCACAGCGGTTTTGCTCTGCATAGGTGGATAGAATAAAAACTAGAAATCAGTGAGAACTATTTATTATTTTAATAAGTTAAAAATAAACAGAGTGAGGGAGAGCAGAATACACACAGAATTAGAAAATTTTATTTCAGCAGTCAGTTGTTTGGCCATTGCTACATTTTATTTTTCTTTTTAACTGCATATTTAAATGTGCTTTAATATTTGTTTAGTAATAGAGATTAGGAAATCATCTACATGCAAACAGTGGCCCAACCACCAAAACAACACTCCCAGCTGAAAGATAAAACTGAACATAACAGATGTTGAGTATTATTTTCAGCCAAGGATAAAAAAAAATATTATGTAGTGTACAAAATTGGTCACTGCTGAATACACAAATTTAAATACCTTCAGGGAAAAGAGGAAAAGCTTTTTTATGCCTTTGGTGATTGATTTTTATTTTGATCGGTTTACATTTGGGTTTAGATATCTATTAAATAATCTCTTTAAACAACAAAGGTAACAATGTAAAAACCTCATCTGTACAACTGATGCTTATTTATGAGGCAGGGAAAATGAAACACAAGTATAGAATGAACTGTTTAAGACAGCATAGGAAAAGTGTGAAAGCGTGGCAACAAAAGCATGTGAAAGACAGCATAATGGCAATCTTAAACATTAAGCAAGCAGTGGAGAAGGACTTAGAGGTAAATACAGAATGCATCCTCATTTAAAGAAAATAATAATAATAACTGGCAGAAATTGACCCTTAAAGGGCACTGTTAGAACAAAGCCAATACATGACACTGGTTGAAAGAAACGAAAATGATTCCTTTCTCATCTAACATCTGAGCAAACCAAACGTTTTCAAGACAGACATTTTCTTAACAAGATGTTAAGTACTTTCAACAGGCCATCTGGTTTGAACATACATACCCTTAACAAATGTATACAAATATATACATACAGATTGCTTCTAACAAATAGGTTTCCAAAGAGAAAGAGATATTAAATTCAGCTAATTAATATACAGAGGCAGTACAGTAAGATTCCTTGTTGTGTGCAAACTGCAGTCTGAGTCAGACTCAGAACACACACAAGTGAAGCCAGTTGAAGCCTCACTTTCTCCTCCACTCTGCAGGTGCCCATTCTGGCTCTCCCTCCTGTGAGTGGCACTGGCACACACCTCATCAGGGCGTACACAAACCTGTTACTCCGTTATTTCAGTTCCTGCTTTGTCACTTCAGCAAGATGGGGCCAGAAACTTTGATTTTGCAGGAGAATTAGTAAAAATCACACGGTACTTCAGTTTTAAGTGCAGCCCATCCAGTTTTCAAAGCGGAAAGAAAAAAAAAAGGAAAACACAAGCAATGAGCACAGTGAGACCAAACAGATTCTGGTGCTCAGACTTGCCAAGGATGGCTGTCAGTCCACCAAGCAGCATCCAGCCTCCTTATCTTAACAGCTCTGCACCCAGGATGGAACAGCAGCAGCACCAGCATACAACAGCAATGGAAGTGCTCAGACAGGCTGTCTAACAAAGTAATCCTCTCCTGATTCATTTCTACACATCTCTCTATCTCTAATGCTTCTCTTTGAGCTCCTCACAGCTGCTGTCCTCCTCCCTCTATATTCTGCACCTACACCAGCATGCTCCTTACAGGTGAGAGCAGTGTTATCTCCCCACAGCACCAAACCAACCACACAACCACGCCATGACCTGACACACTACTGCTCACCAGAAAGGACATCCTGGTGCTTTACCTAACGGGGAGCTTAACAACATTACTTCCTTTGAAATACAATGCACTCGCTCTTCTAACTAGTGATCTAACACAGTGATTGGATTTCCCACTCTAAATACTATTGTTCATGGGTTCTTTTATTTTCCAGCATAATGAATGGTTTGTACTGCCTCAAATCTGTATTTCCCTTTACTAGGTTGGATGGAGCCCTGGGCAGCCTCAGATGGTGGGTGGCAGCCCTGCCCATGGCAGGGGATTGCGACTGGGTGGACTTTAAGGTCCCTTCCAGCCTAAGTCATTACATGATTCTACAATACCAAACACATCCAAATCATAAACTTCCTGTCATGAACAGAAGTCATTTGCAAAAGCGAATCAGAAGGAGACAAAGTCTGGTAGGGGGCTACAAAAGGTCAGCTAGAAAAGGGGAAAAGTACAAGGAATTCTCCCTGAGAACTTTTCCACCTGGGAAATGTACAGTCAGCACACAGGGCTGGGGCTGGAGGTAGAGCCAGTGGCTGCAGCATTAGCCAGCAGATAAGCCCGAAGGAGTGCAGCAAGACATGGGATGCACAGTGGAGGGATGATCACTGCACACACCAGTTGACATCCCAACTAATTGATGCAATCATTCTCCTGCAAGTTAAAAAACCACCAGCATTACTGCTTTTAAAAATAAATTCACAGCCAAACATTTGGCTAATTACATGATAAAAAGAAGAAGTAAACTTATATCTCATTTTCAATTTTAAAAAATTCTAGGCAACATCATCACACATGACATCTGGGTTTCGTTACCAGTCCACAATACTTCAAAAATGAGTTTTAACAGAAAGTCATTCATTACATTCACTGGGGAAGCACACTCCTGAATCCGCAAGTTTCTATCCTATCAAAACCTTTCCCTAAGTTACACTCAGTTCCTGCGGTATCAGGCCCCTAAGGACGACCGTAGCTTGCTTGCAATACCACTCAGCTCAGGGAAATGATGCCTTTTAGCCATCTTCTAGTGTTGATCATCTCAAGTTCATAGCATATTGTACTTGCTAGAAAGGAAGGAAAAAATGAGGCTTCTATTCATTTTTCCTTCAGCACCCAGTTGAAAGAAAGAGATGTTATTAAAAAGCAAGACTAATCCCCCTCTGCCAGTGTTTTCATCCTAACAACAGCGCTTTTTCAGTTGAAAACTTGAAAAATGGAGTGCAAAAACATCTCCTGAATACTTTATTCACTTCTCCTTTTATTGTTGTTGATAACATTTTACACGTTTCAAAAAGGAGCTCAAATTCATACCTCTCTCTGTGCTGTCATCAGATTTCCCTTAATGCAGAATTCTTTCCACATCATCCCCATCGGTGCTACTGCCCTTTCCCTTGTGGTCAACTGCTAAAATTCACTCTGCTTCCAAAATTTCAATAAGAATTAATTACGTTACAATTATACCTCAGGTTTTTATTTATTTTTACCCATCACATTTTCAATTTTCCCCCATTTGCAAAGGAAACAGAGGATAACAGAATATGAATCTCTTGAAGGAAACCTAATTATAGCGTAGATGCTTTGCAAGTTTGCACACGCCTTAAGGCACTGCAACACACATCTCATCTAATCCAAGAATCTCATGAATGCACCAAAACGTATTTCTGATCATACTGAAAACTGTGCTCATTTAAATGACATTCACAAATGGATTTAAAAGCGATGGCCTGTGGATACTTTCTGAGTAGGTCTGCTATTCATCAGAAAGGATTTTGCGAGGAAAGTTCATATTAAGCTGACAGGCCATATTCACCTCAAAAGTTAATAATAAAAGAAGTTATTTCATGAAAGTTTTGATTTTAAGAAGTTCCATTTTTTTCCTCAAGACCTTTCATCATCGAGATTATTCAAAAGAAACCACAAAAAGAAGGATTTTCAATGGAGGAAGACCTATAAAATGACACTTTTTTAAAAAGTTAAAAGCAATGTTTTCGTAAGTCCACCCACAATCTAAATTAAAACACGAATGCACACGCGGGACACAAAAAACTTGTTGAAACAAAGCAATATTAGTACAGCCCTCCCCAAGCTGTGCTGATATTCTCAGCCATCCTTTTAAGGCCGAGGCAGACATTCCACTTCAGAGGCCCTTTGATGTCTGGATTACTGAGGTACTCAGCCAGGGTAAGGACTGCTGCACTTGCTTTATACAAAACCAAAATGCATTTGAGCTCTAGAGCTTTTCCCACCCACCTAAATAATACTTTTAATAGATGCAACACGTTCCAAAACATGATTTAAAGGATGGAATGGAAACTGCCAAATACACGGAACAGAAAATTACAGCAATCCCCAGGAGCAGCAGGAAGTAAGGAATTAAGAGGAGATCCAAACCAACACACATCCCTGAGGTGCTGCAGGGCTGCCAGGCTGGATGGGGCGTGGGGCAGCTCAGCTGATGGATGGCTGCCCTGCCCACAGCACAGGGTTGGGACTGGGTGGGCTTGAAGGTCCCCTCCAACTATTCTATGGTTCTTTGATCTAGATTTGTCATTTTTGATATTTTGACATATGCTATTTATTTTTTATTGGATTAGCATGAACAAGATATAGTTTTCAGGCCACATTCAGTAGGTTAGGTATAATGAAATCAAACCTACAGCTCATAAAAAATACTAATATTAAAGAATCCATTTTTGGCAGCAGTATTCATATATGTACGTAGGTATGCTATATCTTCAGGTTTCATAAATAAAATCTATTATTCCACCAAAGTGCTGTCTAACACAATGTCTCCTAATGTTATACCCAAAATGGGGACTCAAGGTACAGACAAGTTTTTTGCACATAACAAACATTTAAAGGTCAGTACACCACATATAGAAACTGATCTTTACGGTCCAAATTCTTATATTAAGAATATACTATTTTTAAAAAGCAAACTTTTTTTTTTCCTCTCATCAACCACAGGTGTGTTAATATACTCAAAATAGCAGCAAATTTTAACAGTATCTTCATTCTGGTAACTGTATATAAAGCTGCAGATAGTGGCTTCAATAACAAGATTCAAACAAATCCAAATTTGAGTGCTAATGGCATGCTTCCTAACAACCACGCTCACCACCATGTCTGAGACCAAAAACATGCATACAATGGAACTTCTAATAGGACATTCAGAGAATGACCAGGCATCTGATCAGGCTTGTCCAGCACAGCCATGATGCAGTTCTGCTTCCCTAGGGTCACCGAGATTGTCGTCAAAGATCCAGACTCAGCAAAGTATCTGCTGTTAACTGATGTTAACTTTTAGGGAGGGAAATTTTATGAGACAAGTGAACTTTTTAGACACTACTGGGTAGGTAAAGTGAGAGTGGCCATGTAATTCCTTTTTATTGTCAGGCAGCCTGAATTTCAAATAATGAGGTTTTCCTTAATGCAGCCTTAGACATCCTTAAAAAACCCTGCCTGTTCCCTAGCACTCTTTATGTAATCCATGCCCCACTGATAGTGCAGTAAGTTCCAAAAAAGTAACAGTGACAAACCAATGGCTGAAAGTAGATACACTGATATTCTCATCTAGCTATAATCTCTAAATTATACCATGGCACTTCTCCATACTGTGTCAGTTTAACCAATTATACAATTTCTATGCAGAAAAATTTGAATAATATCCGCCCCATACAACAACAATGTAGCCCCTTAATGGCACACTAGAAGAGTGACTCTTCTGATCCCCAACTAGCTTAATATGACCCAAGAGAAGGGAGACCCTGCTTGCCTCTGCTTACACACCAACAGGACTTGACATATTTTCCCAACTATTACAACTACTTCCTAAGCAGCAACAGCTTGCAGTCAGGGAACGCCGACATAAAGCATATCTTGTAAAAACAGCAACAAAAGTACACTCCATCTGTGCTACTTTACCTTAAAGAACCTCTATTATTTTTGTCTAAAATTAATTGGCATCTCAAACTTGAATGCTTTCTAAAGTGAGGGTGGAAGATCATCTTCAACCACAAGAGTGGTGAGATAGCAGGGAAGCAAATGAGAGTCTAACAAAGGGAATTCAGAATTCCGTCTATCTGCTTTCCAGCCCCTTTCAATTTCATCTTTTTTAAATATGGGAAAGTAAAAAAACTGAGGATACCAAACATTTTGTTAGATCACTTTAAAAATTAAATGACAATCAGGAAACTGAATGCTATGTCATGTACAAAGGGTTTACCATAAGGAACATTTTTTACTTCTCACTGTTAAACCACAAATAAAAACTCAATGTGCAAGCAATGCTTGAATGCAGCTCTTAAAACTGAAGACACATTTCACAATCCCTCCATCAGAAGATTTCTTTAAAAAATATTTTTCTTTCTGTCATAACATCTTTTTTCCATTTTTTTTTTCCTTTTCATTTCTTTTCCTAAAGAATAATACCTAAGTGTAATGTGAAAAACTTTTATGTAGTAAGGCACATTTGAGAAACTTGTCACTTTCCATAATTACAAAAAAACCCACCATTCTACATTTATGGTGCGGCGTATTCTGCTCATTTTATTTGTCTGGCTTTCAAAAGGAGGCATTCTCTCTCTCCATCTCCACAGGTGAAATATTGTTTTTCTAAATGCAAGTGACTATCTGATCAATGTTATTTGTTCTCCTTGGCGCTATGGAGACGAAGATGAGCTAACGGACCAGTTGATGAAGCATTAAATCATTAGCGTCTAGCACCAAACATAAAACAGCATCATTCAAAGTATATGAATTTGACAGTAAATGGCAGATTGACTGTGAAGTCATATATCAGTCTCTCCTTGTTTTTCAAGCTGCATCTTTGAATTCTAATTCCTTTAAAATTCACTATAATTTTATCTTTACTGTGGACAACAGATTATTTCTTTGCAGCTATTCTTAAATGTAATGCTGCACTAATGAAGAACGAGGTGAGATTTTTCTAGATCTCATGATTTCAAAAGGATTACAGTGGCAGATTTTCAAGTTAAATGTGTGAAGTATGCTTTGACTTCAGCTGGCATACTTCAGCACCCAAATGTAACTTGAAGATTCTGTAAATGCTCTCTGAACAGTTTTGTTCAAATGTAAGCCTTAACTGAGGCCAGAACATCCACCATCAATCATTAGTAGATAAAGGCAAACTGGATGGGCATTTGCAAAGCAGGGAAATAAAACAGCAACTTTTAATGCTTTGGAAATCAGAAGCCTTGAGTATAAATTAAGTCAATACTAAAATACAGTCCCACATCTCACATTTACCCATAATAATGGAAAAAAAAACAAACAAAACCAACCAAATAATAGTCTACATAACAATGACACAAAAAGTTAGCATTTACGCCTATCTGAAATGCATTACTGAATGTTGAGTCAGGGTAGTCTAGAAACACTGCATATTTTTTCAATCCCCCTTCTCCCTGTACAGTTGTATCGGGGAAAAAAAAACAACCAAACTTCTCCTTCCCTCCAAACAAACCCTTAAAACTATAAAATAACACTCCCACTAAACTCTTTCCAGATTTTAAAGCTGTAATCAAAGATGCATTGTTATAAACAACTGTTGTATAAGGCTTTGAGTTAATTAGCTATTCACAATGTCAGAACAGTCCTTCTGTGTCTTATGTAACACTGGAAATACCAATGTGTTTACATAAACCTGTGCTGCACCTATTTCGTAATATATTTAAGTATACTCCCTGAGCAATCAGTATCAAAGTATCTACTTCTGCACTTCAGCAACTGAAGAAGGAATTTACTTACCCTGTGTTTTTCCTTAATTTTCTTCCTGTATTCTTCTTTGTCAAATTTGTCTTCTTCCCGCAGTATCTCTCTCACTTTATCTAAGTTGATCCCATTGGCATCATCTTCTTCATCTGCTTTTGCCAAACTGGATTTTTGCACAGGTGGCCATTGCTGCACTAACTGAATTATACACGACAAGAAAAAACAATAGTTAGGAATGTTTCTTAACAATAAAGTTCTTATGTCCTAAGTAGTCCAATACATTATTTCCTGGACTAAACAAAGATTATCAAAGAATCATTAAGGTTGGAAAAGATCTCTAAGATTATCTAGTTCAACTGTCCACCCACCACCAATACTGCCCACTGAACCACGTCCCTAAGTGCTACATCTCTGCCACTGTTTGAACACCCCCAGGGACAGTGACTTCACCTCCTCCCTGGGCAGCCTGTGCCAGTGCTTCACCACTCTTTCTGAGAAGGAACTGTTCCTAATATCCAATCTGAAATCCAATCATTTGCAAAGAAAAAAATCAAAACTTTGTACAATATAAACTCAGATACCTTACTCAAAATCACATTCATTTAAAAATAAGTATTTGAAAACGAAAATCCTCATTACATCATTACTGTCCAATAGATTTACTTGAACTTTTTCCTATTTTTCAAAAATTTGTGGAAAAAAAACACATTACTTGTGCCTAATGGTACATTTTGGGAGATTTACATTTGCTTTCAAAAAACGACTCTCCAAAATACATGCAGCAGAACAGAACAGCAATGAATTTAAATAGTATGTTTTTAAGTAAATAGTTAATATTCCAACATATTAATAGAGAGAAGAATGAGAAAAGACTACATCACAAAGTACATAAGAAATCATAACTGCAGTTCTGTATTTTTAGGGAAGTGAGGAGAGTAGATGTGGAGGCTTATACTGGTTGTTATATGAAAACTTGATTGGAAATCTTTTAAGATTAAAGTTTCACTTGTGAATGACGTGACAAAATTCAACATCATCTGAATATCTGAAACTCTAAACAAAAACTACATATTCATCAAAAAACACCCCCACCTATGACATACGAGCACATACCGTGCTCGAGAGGTGCACGAGAGGTGCAAGAATCATTCTTGCCTAATAAATTTAGAGAACTAACTCTTAAAAAATAAACCAAACGACAGAAAATACAGAATGTCTTTCAGATAGTTTATAAAAACAAAAACAAATGCCAAGGCATCTTTAGGGCTTCCTAACATGCACTGTTATCCACCAAGATGTCGGCAATCCCAATCTACTGTTTTCACTCATAAAATTGAGTTTTTGTGATTGTATTTGCTAAGAAGATGCATTTCTTAAAGGAAATTTATTTCTATTAAAGAGAAGTACACAGAGCAATAAAACTTCTAAGTGTAGCTTCTTACTGCCCAGTAAAAAAAAAGGAGAAACATCCATAGATGCGATGTTTGTTTCATTACATAAGTCATGTTCGTTGTGTACTTTCCTAACCATAATTCTTGTGCTAATTTTTACTCTACATCTTTTCTGCTTTGTTCCTCCAACACACGAAGCATTTGCATGTGTAATTTAAGAACAGAAAACTATTTTAGAATATCTAAAAATATCTGAGTGTCTGATTTCTAGTCAGTGGAGTAACTTCTAAAGCCTTTTAAATTGTGACTAATGCCATTATTTATATGGCTATGAAATTATTTCATTTGGTCACAAAAACAAATGAAGTACTTAAAATTGATCTACAGTTAACAATAATTACAAAAAAAACCACTACATTTTTCTCAGTGTTGGAAATGGAAAAACAATATACATATTTGAAGCTGTAAAATAAAATGTTAGAAAAGTTTATGAAGATCTCCTTGTGAGGTTATCACCACAACGAAACCCAACAGTGACTAGCAATCCGCAATCACTCCTTTCTGGACCAAATCAACACATTTTTCCAAGGGCTATGAAAAGATCCAATTATATCACTGGCAAATTTTGATACAATTTTACATCCACACCAATAGGAGGAAATTTGGTACTCCCTTGAGTTTTTAAACCATATTTTCAATCTAGAAACGGTGAATGTTGGAAAGAATATCACAGACTCCTAAGGTTTGTACATTAACTCAAGACTTAAGGAAGCTTTGGCAATTACCTATAAGAAAACAGCATTACATTTCTATAAGGAAAAGGTCAGTTCTGTATTCCATCCAACCTTGAAGACAATATGCAGAAACAAAGTACAGACAGGTACATGTACTAACGGTTCTTTTCCAAATAGCTTAACACATATAACTGTGAAACAACATTACTATACAACAACACCTCTCTCTGTTCCTCAGAGGAAGTGAATAGTTTTGCAAAACTTAAACCAATAATGAAAATGACACACTTCTGAAAATAATTTTTTATATACATACATATATATATAGACTATAAGCATTTTTTGTCTTTACAGAAACTACATATTCAGTTCCCACCCACCAATATGAAATTATTCCATATTATCTTACCTCTCCATCTTCAGTAAAAACTATTTTTGTGTTCACTTTAAATTTCTTCTTCAATATCTTTTTGGCTTCTTGGGTCTTAGTTGTTTTTTTCTTCATCTTTGAGTTTGATGCATTCTGCATAAAAGAATAAACACGATGTCTTAGGGGTTTTCTTTCAATGGGTGGGAGGGCATCACAAAATATATGCTCTGAACTTTCTTAAGAGCAATTAGACATATTAACATGTAATTGCCAAAAGGCACAAACGCAAGAATGATGCTTAGTGAACAGCAGCTAGCAGCCCTTTTCAGAATCCTCTTTTTCCATGCACGTGTTGTTTCATGAGGAACTCATTTATTCTGTTAGAAACTTAGCAAGCTTTAAATCCTACACACAGCCGGACACCAGACGAATCCAAACCCCATGAACCTTTCTGGGACAATGACACAATTCACCAGCTTATGTTGTCAGTGCTCAAGCCTCATCGCAGCAGAAATGCTGTATAACTGACTGAAGCCGTTAGTCACAACTGATCAGATCACTTTCACCTCACCTGTCACTAAGTGATCAAAGTAACACAGCAACTTGAGTAACATCTGCATCAATGAAAGGCAGAAACCTTCCTATTTTGTAACTCCTGGTCTGCAGTGTGGTGCGGTTGGAAGGTACAAAAAATGCTGAGGTTTTGGAAGTAGTCTGCAAAGGTGGGAGGACTATTTTAATTAACTTATTTTTCGATGCATTTTACAAAAGTAATGTCAGGTCCCCAGATGGCTCATAAGAGTTTCCAACATCCATCTCTGTGATGGTACAGCAGAACAGCACAGAACCAAAGAACACACAGATTCCTGGTCTATAACTCTTCTGCCAAGAAGTCAAAAGGCCATACCTATTCAGGCACCTAAAGGGATGCAACAAACAGAAGACATTTGAAACAACAGCTGCTACAGCAGCAAGTATTTTATATTTCCACTGGAATATGTGCAGAATGCTTAGGGGAAGACACACAACCCATCTTCATTCTGCAAAGACTTTCTTGCATAGTGGAGCACTGCAAAGTGACTTCCTGAAAACCAGTCTAAATTTCTGATAAGAAATAGAAAGTAGCTAAAGTACCAGAGAGAAAACAAAACCTGAGGAGGTCTCTCTCTCTCTCTTTTTTTTTTTTTTTTTTAATTTATTTTATTCAGTTTTCTATTCTACATCAAAAGAAGCAAAAAAATTAACTCAAAGTCACAGTCATTATGGTCAGTCCACTAATACACTGTAGTATGAACTACAGAAGAGAAGAATCAGAGTCTTCTTAACAGGAAAAACAGCCTGTGACAGCTACTGAGCTATGCTATAGGTAATGACCATATCCATTATAGAAAATTGTAACTATAGCAAAACCTGCATCCTCGGTACTTCACAGGACTTTTGTTGCTCTGTGCAGGCACTACTAATGAATGACACACACCTTCAAGAGCTCACGAAGCCACACTATTCCTTCACTCCTGTTGCTTATCCTATAAACACAAACCTTCTGAGAGTGTGCAAAAGCATAAAGCCCTCGTCTCTAACGAGCACATCAGCTCATTAGCAGAACAATAGGAATTGTCCAGGGCAAGAACTTAGAGGGATTATTTCATAGCTGGTACAGTAACACTTCTTACTACCAAAACATTTTTTTTCAACAGTTGCTTTTGCTTCTGTTTCAGTTTTTTAATCTTACTGAATTGCCAGTATTATTGGTACCAACACAGTATGTCGATGAAAGAAGATTTTCTAGCACAAATATTGTTATCTAGCATACAATGGTAATATTTCCAGTTACGTCTACCTCTTGTCCACCTCTGTGTAATTTTGAGAAGTATTTTGATGCTGCAAAGTAGCACAAAAACAAATGGGACAGGTCAAAATTTCCAAACAAAAAAAAAGGAAGGAGAGGAGAAGAAAACAAATGAAAAATTAAATTCCAAAACTACACATTTAAAATGCACACTATAAGATTGGTGGCTGAATTTGGCAGATGTGTCTGAAGGTGGGAGTGGCTGCAGAATAAGAGAGCCCAGAGGTTGAGGCGGGCTATTTGCTGCTGGAAGTATAGTTCCTAATGAAGTTATATATGCTGACCAAGTAAGTTTTTCTCCATGCATTTTAGGCAGGTGAATGCCGTTACCTCTCCCCCTTAAGTTACCCTTGCCTAATCAATAGATACAATATTAGGCTCTGTGCTAACTGGTATGAGATGACTTTTCCTGAATAACTGTGATGCGCAGAGACTGTGATTAAAACATGCAAAAAGCAGCAGAAAGAAACTCTGTATACTTTACAGATAATTAAATTGTACTCTCTTTTGGGACACTTTAGTTTACTAAGCTGAACAAACTTCAAAAAAAGATCAGTATTAATGCTTCTTAGCGCTCCTTCTCCTGACAGCCTTAGTTTAACGCCAACTAACAGTGCAGAGATCCAGTGGGCTCAGATACCAAAACATTTAATCACAGAATTAGGCAGAACTTCAAGAATGACATGATCTGCTGTTCAGCAGAAGTGTCACAGCCTGAGATGGAGGTCTGGCAGGTTAGCGCAGTGGTTGCTCTCACAGCCTCCCAGTCTCACATGGTCTGAGTCTCCTACATGGTTCAGAAGAGCTGGGCAGGTTGGCTTCAAGGAGCTACCATGAGGTGACATGACCATTGCTTCAGTCCTCCTCTGGGGACATCCCTCACATATCTCTGGAGTCCCTACAGCCCTGCAGACTCTCTGCAACTTAAGTCCCTCCCTCCATGCATGCCCAGAATCCTCTTTCAGAGCATCCAGTCCTCGTTTCTCTTGTGCCAGTGGCTGCCACTGTACCTTGAGTGTGTTTGAACCAGGAGTTTCTCCGGGCAGCAGCAGTTCTGACACAAGAGGGGTTGTCTCCATCATCGAATCACAGAATGGCCAGGGTTGGAAGGGATCTCAAGGATCATTAAGCTCCAACTTCCCTGCCACATGCAGGGCCACCAACCTCCACATTTGATACTAGACCAGGCTGCCAGGGCCCCATCCAATCTGGCCTTGAACACCTCCAGGGACGGGACATCCATAACCTCACTGGGCAGCCTGTTCCAGCACCTCACCACTCTCTTTGTAAAGAAATTCCCCCTCACATCCAACCTAAATCTTTCCTCCCTCAACTTAAAACCATTTCCCAGTGTCCTGCTGTTATCTACCCTTTCAAAGAGTTGATTCCCCTCCTGTTTGTAGGCTCCCTTTAGGTACTGAAAGGCTGCAATGAGGTCACTCCGCAGTCTTCTTTTCTCCAGGCTGAACAAGCCCAGCTCCCTCAGCCTATCTTTGTAGGGGAGGTGCTCCAGCCCCTCATCATCTTCGTGGCTCTCCTCTGGACCCTCTCCAACAGCTCTCTGTCTTTCTTGTACTGGGGGCTCCAGACCTGGACACAGTACTCCAGATGGAGCCTCACAAGAGCAGAGTAGAGGGGGACAATCACCTCCCTGTCCCTGCTGGCCACCCCTCTTCTGATGGAGCCCAGGATACCATGTGCTTTCTGAGCCACAAGAGCACACTGCTGGCTCATGTTAAGCTTTTCATCCATCAGGACCCCCAGGTCCTTCTCTGCAAGGCTGCTCTCAAGGACTGCTCCTTTCAGTCTGTATGGATACCTGGGATTCCTTTGTCCCAAGTGCAAAACTCTGCACTTTGCTGTGTTGAATTTCATTAGGTTCACCCCGGCCCACCATTCAAGCCTGCTGAGGTCCTTCTGAATGGCATCCCTTCCTTCCACTGTGTCAACCACACCACACAACTTGTTGTCATCAGCAAACTTGCTGAGGGTGCACTCAATTCCATCATCGATGTCATTGATAAAGATGTTAAAGAGCACTGGTCCCAAGACAGACCCCTGGGGCACGTCGCTTGTTACCGGCCTCCACCTGGACATAGAGCCATTAGTGAACCCTCTGTCTGCAGCCTTTCAATCAATTTTTTATCCATTGAGTGATCCACCCACCAAATCCACATCCCTCCAATTAGGAGATAAGGATGCGTTGGAGACCATGTCAAAGGCCTTGCTCAAGTCCAAGTAAATGACATCGGTCACCTTTCCCTTGTCCACCAATGCTGTCACTTCATCATAGAAGGCCACTAGATTGATTAAGCATGACCTTCCCCTGGTGAAGCCGTGCTGGCTGTCTCGGAGCACACGCTCATTCCTCATGTGATCAAGCATGTCATCCAGGATGATCTGTTCCATGATTTTCCCAGGCACAGAGGTGAGACTCACTGGCCTGTCGTTCCCTAGGTCCTCATTGCCCCCTTTCTTGTAAATGGGAGTAATATGACCCTTCCTCCAGTCAGCCAGGACCTCACCTGACAGCCACGACTTTTCAAATATGATGGAGAATCATTTCAGCTCACAGCCTCCACCCACTCCCCCCACCACCTAAGCCCTGTATCATCTATACCCAACACGCTCCCCACACCCAAAATCTTACAGTGCTGGTCTCTGCTGTGACCCTGTATTTGAACAGCTATGTAAAAGCATTCATTCCCCATCACAAAGGGCTCTGGTGCATTCATTCACTATAAGAAGCACATAAGCAATTGGCAGACGTCCGATTTTCATAATTTTCAGTGCCAACTGGTTTCCTGCATTGTTCAAGGTATTCTCTTTGTTCAGCTCCCATTTTCATCTTTTGTACTAGAAGATACCTGACAATTTACAAGGAGCAGCTTGGCATTTAACCCTCATTCTTCATGGCTTCATCTGTTTTCTTCACAATGAGTTCATCTCGCCAGCAGCTGGAGGCTGCCAAAAGACCTCCTCTGTCTGTTTAACCTCAAGTGCTGCAGAGAACGTGGTTTTGGCAGGGGCAATAACTTCTCTCTAACTGCTCATTAAATAGAAAGCTGAAAGCTGAGGTTACAGGCTGTGCCAGCAGAAGCACTGTCACACCAGCATGCTCGGGTGAATAGGATTCTGCTGAGATCTAGACTTTGCTCCTAACAGCAGAGCACAGAATGTGGCTGGGCATTTTAAGATGAGCTGAGAGCACAGAGCAAGTCCCCATGCTGACCTCACTCAGAAAACACCGTGCATCAAAACCTGCTCAACTAGTATCTGCCTCAGTAAACCTACTTCTAAAGCTTCATTATACCATCCAATAAGCCAAATGGAAACACAGTGAGCATACATAATCTGGGCATAGGTGTTTACATTTACTGTTAGATATCAAACTAATGATGCAGTTGAACTCAAGTTGGCAACCAGCTGAAATAGCAGCTAGCATATGCTTCCATTGCAATTAGAACCAGTTACCACCTGTTAGCAACATGGATAAGGCCCTCTAGTCTCAGGTTTTCTTCCATAAATGTAGAAAAGAAATGTGATAAAAACACCACTGAACAGATAAAACAAAGTAAAACGCTATTTAAAAAGTATCAGAAATCAGTCACGTGAGTTTATCAAAATCTCATAAAACGTATGCTCAGCTGCAGCATTTGAAGGCTTTTATTATTTTTAGTCAAAAGCCTAAATTTTGCCTTCCTTTTGCACACGCATGTGTCAGATGGCTTGCTGGATTAGATAATGACTGGAAACAAAACCAGTTCTTAGAAGCACAGAAAATTCAAACATTTTGATATATAATCAGGAACAATACAACTAATATGCAGCAGGCTCTTCTTTTAAGTAAATTTAAAAAAAAAAAAAAAAAGGAACAAACTTTTTTCCTTCTAGTTTATTGGATCTGATATTCCTAGCTGAATCTCTATAAAAAACGTTTTCTAAATGACGATATGACAAGTTTAAGATGTAAGAATTTCCTATATTTCAATTACAACTTTTTGCTGAAAAGCTGGTGCATCAGAAACAGGAGTGACAGTGAATTTTGCCATTCTAACACGGACTGGTTTTCCTTATTAATGCAACTGATAAAGTCCATAGTTCAGACTTGGACTATACAATATTCAATAACTCAGGGTAAAAGCACTTGCACCCTCTTAACGTAACTAAGACAAACTTGCCTCGGCCTTTGGCTTAGCGTGTTACAAATCATCAAGTGTAACATTTTATTTCTTCCTAACTTCATTTTTTCTACTTAATTTCAACTCCTGCAGGCAGTGAAAGCAAGGGCAGTGTATGTGCTGCAGAGGCTGGCTAAGACAGGACTATGTTACTGAGGAAGGGAAAAACAGCAGCAGAAAATAATTAGTTCTTCAGTTATGTTAGATATAAAAAGCATTACCACTTTCCCAGTTTTCCTTTGTGGGTTCCCCTCCCGCAAACACACACACACTTATAACTTGAAATGACTAGGAAGAAAAGTTGTGTACCTGGATATTTGATAAGTCTCTCCCAACGTTATTACACTACTTTTTACCCAGAATTCTGCAGCAACAGTCCCTGAGAAACACAAATCGATTTGGTACTGCATTTCACACACTTCTTTTGTATTTCTTCATGAAATTGCTCAGAATAGGAGCAAGGATTATCATATCTGTTCTATCGCAGAGCATTTCAATCCTCCTGTTTGACCGCAGAGTTCACACTCAGGAGGTATTCTTCATGGAATAAGACAGTCTTGCCAAATTTAAGTTACTAAGTCTCAGACAAAGAAAACAGCTGTCTTGATTTCTGTGAGGTGGAAAGCACATATCAACTGCTTTTAGCTGAGGGATATTACGGACTTTCAGAAGATTCAATACTGCCCAGCTAATATCATTACCTCTCAACTCCATAAACTTACTGAACTCAGATTGTGTTTGATTATCTACAATGACGATAAGGTTTGAGGAGAGGCACAGTCTCACTCCTACTGATTATGAACCACCAAAGCAGCAGCCTGATGCAAACTTTATCCTTCTACACAAAGCTATAAACAGTAGCGAGAGAACCAAAATAAACAGACTTTGAAGGCCAGTCATATTTTTTTTAAAAGTTTCCACTTAAAGATACAATTTAGCCCAACCAGCCATCTGTCTTCCCATTGAGCGCAAAGGATCAGAGAGCTGGGGGCTGAGGCTGCAGCCTGACTACAAAGGAAGGAATGGACACTACCTTCCCTCGCTATGTAGCAGGAGTCATTGCTTCAGTTGGAGGCCCATTCCTCTTCCTCCACAATAACAGCTTTTTCAGCCTGTCCCACTCCATACTGACTGCTGGCAAGCTGCAGGCCTGCCCCGCACAGCCCCAGTTGCCCGAACAGGCCGGAGCCACCAGGAAATGGCTTCCCACAAACTGCCCCTCGCTTCCAGGGCATGCCTGCCCTGCTGCCCTAGGAAAAGGAGCTCGTTTTAATCAACAAAGCAGGAAGCCAGGATGTACAAACATTTTTGCATTGCCTCAGTACTGAGCACAGCCCTTACCACAGCAGTAGCCAGGCTACTACCCAAAAGACAAAAGATTATATCTGCATCCGAGTTTCATTAGTTTGTATGTGATTGGGTTTAAGGCTTAGGTTAGACTATACATTTTAATAAACAACATACTGTTATTTCTAATAAAACAAATTAAATTGCACCATGGAAGTTGCAGAGCTAAACTAAGATTAAAATCTCAGTGTCTAACAGACTGAATGTGAAAGAAAGGGACAAAAGACTTGCCAACTAGCTAGAACTGCAATTTTCTGCAATACATTTACATGAGGTTGGGTTTTATGTTTAGACAGATACTTACTATTCTGTGTATTTCAAGGGGAAAAAAAAAAAGAAAGCTATTTATGATATGATTTTTACTTGTATGTAGACAATAACAGAGGAAAGGAGAAAGAGAAACCATTACGTAGATCTACGCTCAGTATTCCTGTCTCACCACAGATATAAACCAAGTGTAACAGAAAGGTCTACTAAAAAGTTCTTCAACAATAAATCTTACTTTTCTTTCCAACTGACAGTACAAGGAGTATTTCTGTAAGATATTTTTAAAACACTCAAAGTTTAAAACTGTTTTTTGCTGAAATCTTAAGCTTTCTATATAGACTTAGTATGGACAAAATCACTAAGGTATTTCTTAAGTTGTAATAATTACATCACATGCTGAAAGATTTCTTTATTTAATGCACTGAATCACAGAACTGCTGTTGCATTACTCAGAAATTCTCCAGTATCTACAAGCACAAGCAGTGATGACTTCCCTTTCTGAAGTGTTAAGCCCTTACCACAATAAAACAACTTCAAAAGAAAGCTATAATAGAATTGTGAACTATTTATATTTCTTGGCAAAAAAAAAAAAAAAGTAATAACAGAATTCTTGACCAAATGAACAATATATTTCAAAAGCTTGTAGCTCAAAATCAAACATATTAACACATATTGTAATGAACACATATAACATAAACACATAGAGTTGGTAGCAATATACATTTGAAAGAAAGATGTTGTTATAGGTGCAAAGATATTCTAATGGCTAATAATCTAAAGACTATCTCAGGCTGATAATAAGCAAGAAGTATACAGTAATTAGTAACAGTACTATTAATTCTAATGCAAATCAAGAATGAAATGTTTTCATTCTGTCCTTCCCTAAGTCATTGCAAAGTGCTGCAACATTAAAACCCCAACCCTCTGATAAAATCCATCAAACACAGTAGCCAACACTTCTACAGCCAAGAAGAATATTAAGCAGTCAAATCACTTGCAGTTATCCTAAGCTAGAGACTGCAGCTTAGTAAGCAAACTTTCTCACACATAAATCAACATGCAAATAATGTGATTTAATTGACTGCTACTGATATTCCTTTTTCTGGCCTTCTACTTTAGGTAAAAGCAAGAAGAGGGCATGACAAAGATGCTATTTCCAACAAAAAAAATGGCAAATCAGAAATCGATAAACACATCTTCTATATCAAACTAAATTAAAAACTACTTCTTCCAGCATAGTCATCTTCTTCTGTCACTTTCCAAAAAAATCCCAAAATGCACAAAATAACGCACAGCTGAAGAGCTAGGAAAACCTTAACTTGCTTTGCAACTTTTGTTCCACTTCAGATCTCCAGCAATTACAATGTTCATATCATTTCTCAGTTTAGAGCAATTGGAAAATCCTACCTGTTCATCTCCCCTCTCAATAGCTGACATGGAGCAACTCCCTCATTCAAAATGCAGGCAAAGGGAGACAAGTAGAAAGGGGAGGGAGTTCTGCCTTGTTTTAAAACTAACAGAATGATTAAGTCTTCCAGATACACTGAAAATGTGCTACTTCCTTCCATTTCTAGTTTTTCAGTCTCCAAAAGAACCAGAATAGCTCCTTCTCTTTCAAGCTGCATGTACTAACTTAAAGCAGAAGAAAAATTCTAATATTCACGGAGATGTGAACAATGAATTCTGCAGCAAGAATGCAATGCTGAGACAACAGTTAATGAACTAAACAGAGAAAAATTGAGACTTTTTACTTAAAGGATTCAATTTTTTATGCTACTGTACTGTGTAGTAATTAAACTATCTTCTAAAAATTCTTAACTATATTAAGACAGTTAAGATCTAAATATATGCTGTTACATCATTAAAATTATGGCTTAAAAATACTCTACACGTGAATCTTAGGTCAAAAGGTGAAATGAGAAGAATAAGATTTCATGCTGTTCTTCTTTAAGGCTGAATACATTTTACCTCCTATAACGAGCAGAAGAAACCCCTTCCCCCTTCAAAGCCATTATGCGTGGCAGCAGGAACACAGCAGCAGCCAAAGCAGAAGCTTCATGTTAATTCACTATATTACCCTGGTCCGTGATATAAAGTGACAAAAACTTAAACTTTGCAAATATAAATATACATTTACCTCAGCTCTTTCTCTGCCTCCTTTTGTACATGCTAAAAACAAAAGTTATGCCCATTTAATTATCAGACCGCGATATTATTAATGGCCTATGTACGTAAATAGTGATATCTTCCTATCTTTCGAAAAATACCCAACATCAATTTTTGTCTATTTCATCAGCACAACTTTTTCAGCAGTAGATTGGTGTGATAATCATCATTTCTCCCTAGAGCTTTATTTCACCTTTGGATTGAAGCAGATGGTACACACTTCTTTCGCATTAGAGTACTCTAAACTCATTCCTTTCAGTATCCAAGAACGTAGCAAGTAAATGTTCACCTGACCTGCACTTGAGCACAGCACAACTGAGGTCTCTTAAGAAGAGGAAACGTCAGATGGCATACCTGTGAGGGTTTTTCTTTGAGACAAGGCTTATTAGAGTTTGGCTCCAAAGAAGGGAGTGCACACAATCTATTTTCAAACCACATTGGGATTTCCTCCACAGTCCCAAGCACCAAACACATCGACAGGGGTCAGCCAGCTGGGGCAAAGACCATAGAGCAAACACTCCTCCACACCACAGAAGAGAAAAGGAAAAAAAGAGGGGCTGAGTGTGTTGGCCACTGTTGGCAAGAGGCCTGAGAGTAATGTATCTAGTTTATTCCAATCACTTTTTGGTTACAGATTCTCTGAAGAGATGAAATATATTCACCACTAAAGGCTGAAACGCCATAATAACAAACGTAAAAGAATATTTCGTAACTACTGTTTTACTTCTTTAAAGAAGGTTAAGCATTTTGACTTACAAGCAAACAAGACACAAGAACTTGAGTAAATCATATGGCCACAGCCAGTTGGCCCCAGACACGTGTACCATGAGCTTGTACCTTCAGCAGTTTCCATACCACTCATTTCCACGTGCCTTGTGCGTGAAGGGATATTGCTAGAAGAAAGCATACAAGAACTTGTGGTATTTTGTTTAAATATTTGTGTTTTCTCAGATCTTCTCACTCCCAGAATTCCACTGTGTTTTGTAACCAAAAGTTTTCAATTTTACATTTATTTTTTTTTTTACTTATGAGAGCGATAGACGGAGGGAAAACAAACACTCATCTATGAGCACATTCAGTTGCCAGGATATATCAACTGAAGTTTAGCTGGCTGATACGCTGAAGTACACTAAGATTTTCAAGCTTGTTCTGAAGCAGCAGAAAAGCTATCTTCTTTCCTTCTTAAAACTTTAAAAATATGCACGTTCCAAGAAACACAATCAATTTACTGATGTCTACTCACTTGAATAAAAATTGGAATAAGGAATATATTGTATACAGGAATCCCAACAACTGACTTCCAAAACAAAACAAAAAAATTGTATCTTGGCTCTTTTTATAAAAGGAGATAAATCAGCACTAATTTCAAACCAACATTCGCCGCAGCACTACATTGAAAAGCATCAGCTGAAGTTTGGAAAGGAAAAAAAAAAATTGAAGGATTAGTTACACACTGGGACTACAGTGAGCTGTGCTGAAAGACAAATCACCACGGAGCAGCAGCTCTCCTCACTCGCTCCTGTGGTCCCCATGCTGCCCAGAGTGCACCAATGAGCAGACAAGAAAGCCCACAGCTTGAGAAAACAAGCAACAGGCTGCTCAAAAAGAAAAACTAAGCCTGAAAACCATACTACATGCTTAAATGCAACAAAGAAATATTCGGTATCTAAAACTTAAAGGGAGAGCTCAAATAAAAACAGGAGAGCAATCAGGCACTTTCAGTCTCATGATGACTGTGAACCCCACTGTTCCAGCAGCCAGGAAGACCCAATGCACACCTATCAGGCAAATTACTTCCAGTAAAAGCTGACAGATATTAATGAGTTCACGTGGTACTCTGTGCACACCTCCAGTTTCTCAGATTGAATAAAAAAGAAGAGTGCATCTGGAGCAAGAGCATTCTTTCAAGTATTCTTTTTAGAATTTTGACATTCATTATGACAGTTGTTTTGAAAGAGGAACCAGAATTTGTCCATCACAATACTAATTATCTTAAAATGTGTGGAAGGTAGTTAACTGCATTCTAACACTCAGAAACAATCTATTCTCCTGAGCTATTCAGGCTCTGAGTTATTCAAGGCTCTGCCACTGTCACTGTTTGGAAAACCTCTTACATTCTGGTTAACATTCGTGAGCAATAAAATGCATTTTGAAGATACTTGAAATAGTTTGTAGAACTTTCTAGAGGAACATACTGGACTTAGATATTCAAGATTGAACATAATCTACTTGTTGCAGTTATTTCCATTATCACTAATTCTTTTTTATGAAACATTACACACTTTTCACATTTTCTTTCAACTGTACTGCTTTCAGATGCATAGATTTTATATTCAGAAAAAAAAAAATCTTACAGGAATAACCATGTGAGCAAATCTGTTCCTTGCTAGCTATTCACCGACAGATACAGCTCAGACCTCTCTCAACTGTCAACTGAAAACTATTTAAGAACAAAGTTTTACAAACCAGATGATGTAAGTATATCGCTGACCTAGCAAAGAATGCTGTAAAGCAGCAAAGGGATGAAAACCCGATCAATGGCATCAACCAGTCACCCCCACCTCTCCACACATCATCAACCAAGGCCAGTGCTGCAGCCAGCTCACATAAAGGTGCAAGGCAGGACATGGGAGTGACATTAGAAGTGCGGATGTAGTAGAGACCATTTGCTGCTCAAAGATATTCCCAGCCTTCCCACTGGAAGCACAGTGAATTACTGAGAAGTCTCCTGCAGGACAGATCTGGTACACAGGTCAACAACAGGACGAAAACAGTTTAAGCCATACAGACTAAAAAATACATTCCCATTCCTGAAACATTTTTCTAAGTACTGCCACAAAAGCTGTGAGTTCTCCATTTCAAGCTTACTTCTCATCTTCGTAATTCAAAAAATGTATTGGTCTTCTGAGAAATATCTCTAAGTCGAAAAATCCTCTCTTGACAGATGTCTCTTAGTTGGACTTTATTGCACATCTCTGCCGCCAAAGAGTCAGCCCATTTGAGTCTTCACTAAGCTCCTGGGCACACTAACAAATTCCTACACTGCCTGAAGTGATAAAATAAGCTTGAGCCAACAGGAATGCCAGGAAAAAAAAAAAAAAGAAAAAAAAAAAAAAAGGAGAGAAAAAATAAGAAAACAAGTCTGGAGCAGGTAATATAGTAGGGATGCACAATAATCGTGATAATTCCCACTCCTAGCCTCCTCCAGCCTGACTGAAGCAGACTTACAGGCTGCAACTCCAGTCAACTGCTGCAGTGAAAAATTAGGACTTTTAAAAAATAATTGAAATGGATAAGGTGAAAAAAAGGAGAAAAAATAGATTTATGCTCAGTCATTAGTTATCACAACTCATGGAAGAAAGTTATTGCTGACAAATGTATTCCTATACAGTAGATTCTGTGGGCTAACGTGTTAGTCCTACTGCCATCTCACTAGAGGTCTCCATAAAAATCTCCAGATAGGCTAGGTGAGAGATAAGGGAAATACTTGTCTCTCACAAAGAAAAATACTGTCTGAAGTCATTTCAGAGAATGCATGGATTAAGTATGGTAGACAATATTTATTCTGTTAAGAACAATCTGCCTGAAAAATCGAGATTTCTAGGATGGTAAGAACTGTTTCCCATTTCTCTTGCAAATATTCAAATGTTTTCACATTATATCAAGAGACATTCATTGATCACAGCTAGAAGAACCCCAGATACTGCTTACTCAGAAAGTGCACAACTCCAGAATGTAAAGGTAGATGGACAGAGTCAACACCAAGGAAGAGCTAAGAAAAGAATGAAAATCAAGAACAATAGCAAATCATCTGCCAATGTGGAAAACAGATTTTTAAGCATGCATTCACACTGCATATCTTATTGTAGAAGATTAAGCAAAAACATCCTCTCAAAACTTTTTGGCTGAAAAATTCTTTCTGTAGATTTGTGATCTTAAAAAAGAAACAGTGATGAGTAAGAAGGCATACGTGTTCTCCACACTGCTAGTTATCTTTTTCTTTTAAAAGCAGTAATCCAAGATAGAACTACTTGAGATAAAGAGTAATTTAAATTCCTCTTCTCCAAAGTATTTTCTCAAGTTACGTAACTGTGATAATGTAGTCAGATGTAAATGCTGTGAACAGGTCTGTTTGTAAGAACAGCCAATTTGACCTTCTGCACATGCCACTGAATTTAAAACCACGAAGTATATTACTTTGAGATAACACTTGCAGCATTTCATACTTAAGATAATACATAACAGGAGACAAACTCAAGGAAGCAATTTTTTCTACTCAATCTGCAGAAACTGAGGTTACCCCTCTGTATCGCTGCATAAATACTGTTTTGATTTCTTTTAAAAGGAAACAGATGTTATGACTTACTCCTACTCTGGGAGGGAAAAAAAAAATCTGAAATGCTTTTATAAGCACTTTTTGCAATTCTTCCATGCTTGAACAGTATATCTTTTTACGACGCAGTAACTTTTTATCATGTGTTCAACAGATTTTATTCCCATAGCCATTTACAGAAATGTGGGTAAGATTCTTTTTAATCTATCATTTTCAAGTGCTGTGAGGAAAACCATAAAAAAAGCATATCCAAGTACAGGCTAATGTAGGCAAGAAGAGTTTGAGAGATCATTACAGATAAAGAGTAATCTTTCAATTTGTCTAATGTGCAATGGTCTCATGCTTTGTCTAACACGAAACTTTTCTTATGTATAAGGAAATCTGACTGATTTGTTTTTAAATTGAAAAAGCAGTTCAGAGTATTCAGTAGTCAATAATCAGGACACGACAAGAAGTGTGATAAAAAGTTCATACTACACTGCACAAGCAACCTTCTTCCAAGGACATAACCATAATACATTTTCTATCTGTTTAGCAGTTCCCAGAAGATAACTGCCATAATTTATTATCTTATTTATCTACTTTGCTGTTTAGAACATCAGTAGATTTCAGTATTTAGTACAGCTATGGGAAAAATAATGAGGCAGCTATGGGCTATTAGTGCAAAGAGATCAATATTTCAGCTAGGATAAGACTTGAGTACTCAGTAATCAAAACTGTGAAATACACAGAGCCAGTCTACAAGTATGTTCTCTTAATATGTTTTATACCTACCTTTAATATATGCTTATGTAAAATAGATGATTAACTTTAGAATCCATCTGCTCACTTATTTACACCACTTTGGCTGAATTTAACTTTTGATAAGGCCCACCCTCACTGCTTAAAATAAAATGGATATGAAGAAAATAAAAATCATACTTCTAATTGAAAAAGAAAAAATCCAGTAACTCATACCGTAAAAACCAGGCAAGGAACTGCTCCTCCTTCTTGAAAGGAAAAAAAAAAAAAAAATGGTTAAAGTGCAGCAGATACTTGCCCTAAAAAAAATCATAACTTCAACTATACAAATGGAAAATAAGACCACACTTCTCACAGCAGAAACAAACACTTCTCATTAACACTCAGTCAATTTTCACTTGTTTGTAGCTTCATGGATTGCTCATCTGCAAGGACTGTGGTTCAGATAGCCTCAAATTTTTCATTCTTGAGATTTGAGACTAATACATCTTTCACTTGCAGAAATGTAAAGCTTGGATTTTCAAAAGGAGTCACTGTGGGTTTGTTTTCTAGTATAAGATTTTCAAGATCATAAGTACTTCAAATTCCAGGCAGTTAACGTGCTCCTGAATTACTTGGCCTGTCTGAGAAATAAACTTAATTTTAAAGGGAATTAGACATTAGGCACCTCTCACAACTTCTGAAAATCCTGTCTGAAACATCACCACGTTACTGGAAAGATACAAAACAGAGGAAAACAACAGAGAGCAATAAAATGGACTTAAGAATAATAGTTTTCTTTCAAAGGTGAACTGAAAAACAAAGTTTTAGAATACTTGAAACAATTTTCATCATTACCACATTCTAACTTCAGGGCATACTGCACTTTTAGTCATCAGCAATTCTTACCGACATAACTCAGAACGTAAATATGGAGTGGTAGCAATTTACTGAGCAGCAGGCATCGACACAATAGTAGGAGTACTGCTGGATATGTTATTACAACCAAAAGCATTAATGTGAAACTTCAGATCAGATCATGTAAAAAACCTGCAATCATCATGCCACTTCCACATTTAAAAGGACAATGATTCAGCAAGCTTTCTGGCTAAAGATTTACTCTGGCAGAGTTTTAACAACTACGCAGCAAATTGCTTTGTTTGTAAGTTAGCCCTCTCACCCTTACATACACAGCAGTCAGTTGCTGTTTGAGATGTTATTTTTCTGCTGTAGAGGAGCCATTTTAACTTACAAAGGTATAGGTACAATTCATAATGCAGTACAACTACCAGCTATGTACAAGGAAAGCATATTAGGACATAGGGTGATGGCTTTAAACTAAAATAGGGGAGATTCAAGGAAAAAATCTACACTCAGATGGTGGTGAGGCACTGGAAGAGGTTGCACAGAGAAATTCTGGATGCCCCATCCCTGGAAGTGTTCAGGCTAGATGGGGCCCTGGATAAGCTGATCCAGCAGAAGCAGTCCCTGCCCATGGCATGGGACTGTAACTGGATGGTCCTTAAGGTCCCTTTCCAACCAAGCCATTCTATGATTACCTACATTACATTGCATTCTGATTACATTTACTTCTGAATACTCTACTGAGCAAGTGGCAAGCATTCCATAGAGCACAGGACTTAACCACCTCTCTGCCTGAAGCAACAAAGAAGACGGACTCTCAAACACAGTGGGGACAAAGTGAACTGGAAGAGCAGAGAACCACGCAGCAAAGCAAATTAAAAGTAATTTCTACTGGTCACCTCTGCAGATCAAGAGGAATGATTCTGAGTTGAAGGTACACATTACAGGCTTTGAATGAATCCCCAGAGAAGCATTCCCTTCAGGAGCAATCTTACAGGACTGGCCTACTTAAGGGAAATTTAAGCTTGTGAGTATCCTTACTGTCCTCACTGCCCACCACCCAACGTGTGTTTGGGTAATTTTCACACAAAATGCTCTGGCTCTTTACTGAATATTCGCTTTGCTAGAAACCTTTATCCATCTCAACATGCCTTTGGCTGTGCTCACCGCACCAGTAGCCCCCCGATAACATGGTGTGCCACTGGACTGCACTGCTCTTCTAGCTCAAATGGCAAAAGTTATCAGCATCAGTTTTTTCCACACAATTATCTTGATCCTTTGCTATTTTTCCTCTTTTCAGAACCACTTTTCAGGCTCCCACTACTTAACTTTGAGTTTGCCCTTATCAGAGAACACAATTTCATTGTACTCAATTCTTGTTGAGACATTTTGTTTCAGGCTAAAGATCCCCACATGAAAGATTCATATGACTTTCTGACATACAAAAGCCTAGAAGACACAAGTTAGATTAAGCTGCCAGAAACAAATACTGGTAACGTATTTATTGCCACCCTCTGGGACTTCAGACATATTATCTAATTTTCAGCTGTTTCCAACACGCCAAGTACAACTTAAATATATTGAAGACACATCATATGCCTCCATGTTCACAAGCAAGCAACAAGGAGTTTTCTGGTACAAAAGCATGAGTCCACTTTGTTGCAAATACCATAAGGTCATTTCCCATGGGTCAGCAGTTGTCCCCAGAGTGCTGAGGCTGCAGTCAGAGTGGTCATGTCACCAAACCTGCACGGGGCTCCTTTCACAGGCCTCAGCCACCAACCCACGTCCACTGATACGCTTTGCTGGGCCCAACAGAGCACCCTGCATCAGCAAAGTCCCTTCCCATAGCAATAGCTGAAGGTGACACAAATGCTGATCAGATCTCTTCATACTACTGCAATGCAGGCCCTGTCCTACCATCACCAGACAATTCAGGACAGGACACTGCAGAAAGACCTGAAAACATTCCAGAAACAATCACAATTCCTTTCCAGCTAGCCTTATTAAAGCGTCTCAACTGTACAACTTCTTACTGCTGTGGCCAAAAAGATCATGGAAATCTCTAGGTAAGGTAACAGCTGTATCAAACCATATTTTCTATAGAAACATTCATGATCTCTCTTCATTCTCTCCATGCAAAATAAGCTTCACCAGTCCTCCCAAATCACATGTTGACGATTAATTGACTGTAGTGGATTGTCAGCATCCTGTTACACATCCAGTTGCAACTGATCTAGAAATTCTATTAGTCACCATGGTCAGCTTGGTCCTAAGCCCAGTGTCAAACTGGTCAGCAGCTTCCCAGATCTGATGGAAAGTGCTTTTTAAGGAAAGAGGGACATTTAACTGTCCCAGCCATTTAAATGGAAGCAAAGCACTGTGGGTCCTTTTGAAAATTCATCTGAAGTCTCTAATCTAGGAAAACTTGAGAATGCCACAATGTTAGACCCAAGTACTCTCCCCTTCATGTTCATAGCACTACCGCACTGCATGGAAAATGACTAGTGTTAGTAAAGTCTGTCAGGGCAAAATGATAAAAATAAAAGTCAAATCTGGTCAAGACAGTAATGCAGCACTGAAAAAGTATGCTCCGAGAGAGGAACAAATACTGCTTGGATTACTATTACAGATAACATTCAGCAACACCTTCCCACCAAATGTAAGCCCAAGCAGCATGCCTCAGGCACATGCATACATGCTGGACACAGCTGAGGGCTCAGAAAGAACTGTTGCCCTAGAAGGTTTTACCAATCAATGCTGTCCAGGCATACAGTCATGTACACACAGTGCTACGTATTTAAGGCAGAATGAAAAAATAGAACACTACAACAAAAACTTCCTTCTGTAGCTGGGCACGTGGTATGTCACATCTACAGCTTATTGCAGTAGTCATAATTGTCTCCATTATCTTGTGTTTCCCTGTCTTTCTTATGTTCACTTGTTTTCTTGCCTTAAATTGAAACTGTCACAGCACACATACAGTATGTTAAATGCCTAATGCAATGACGTCCCGGATTCTGCTTTAAGATTTTCTGATCTATACTAAACAAACTATTAATAGAATCTACTTGTGAACATATATGGATTACTTAAAATGCACATTATTAACATCCGCAGATCATGTGTTTTTAGTTACTTAATAAAGGAAACATAATTGTAATGTTCCCCTGCTCTCAAACGCAAGACTTTTATGTCAGCATTTCCTCTTCTACAACATAGTCTACAAAAATCAAGATAAATACACTCTTATTTTTAATTACCTTGCCTCTTAGCTTCTTTTAACTCTATTTAGTGCCTAGCTTGCCTCCTTCAGTAAACCTCAAAGATTACTCTTGGTCTACAGGCCAAAACTGAGGAACCATCAACTTAGAAGTATTCTGGAGCTGAAATGCTTCACTAAAATTCTACTCAGCCCAAGACAACCATGGGCAAAAGATTCCCATTGCTCTTACAACATATAAAAATTTCCATTCCTATAGTAATAAAAGGCACAGTGAAATAGAAGGCATTTATTTTTATTGGGCCCGCTCCCCACTGCCAGCGCTGTGATTACATTAGGCATTTCTTGTCCAGTCTCTTCAATATCATTTATCAGTAGTTGTAGCCTGCAAAGGAAATTCTCATTTACTGCGCCACTGGGTGAGCATCTCGGGTCTGCATTGAGATAATTCTTCAGTAATTATCCCTGTGAGGCAGATCATCTCCTTTGTGTTCCAACCTTCTCCTTTACAGTTTACAAGTCCTCATTAGTTATGTCCTAGATGCTGTGCTAGGTAAGAAAACACAGCACCAAATACAGAACCTTCAAGGCCATATGAGACACAGCATTACTGCTGAGCAATTACCAAACTGCTCTACTAAAATATCACTCTAAATTAGTGAAATACATGGCTAAGAGAAGATGAAAGCAAGCAACAAATCTGAAAGAAAGTATCTGGTAGGTTGTTTTAATATGCAATTAAAAAGATGCTGCACGCATCAAGCCTTTATACTGGTCTCTTTGTTCAAATGCAGATGTTAACCTCTAACCGAAGCAAGCCTTGTTTTAAAAATCCATTACTGACTTTGCCTGTGTATCATTAAATGAAAGTAGTGATAGTGAGGCTGTTTACTCTAATACCTTAGATGTCTTTCAAATTATACCCATAATGCAACTTTTATACTGATTGCAAATTTAATATTCCACTACTCTCCTTCTCTGTATCGTCTTTTTAAAGTAACACTTCAGATACACCACAGCTCAAACAGCATACTGCTTCCTCTAGAGTCTCTAGAGACACATTTCTTAAATAAATTGAAATGTCAATAAAGTTTTACTTCAACACTAAATATTTCTGAAAAATAATGTACTCATAAGGCAGAAACACCAATTTCAGCAAAGAGAAGTTACACAATACATTAAATAAAAAGCACAGAAGACAAACAGCAAGCTCTGAAAATAGAAGCCATCTGAAAAAAGAAAAAAAACATTAAGCCAAATAGGCATCTTCTGAAATTCCTTTTTAGTTTTGTAAGGACATCAGTTTACCCCAAAACATCTCATTGCATTCACTTGTCAGTTTCTACTGTGACTTTTTTTGTCTGTGTATGTGGGTGTGTGTGGGAAAATGGAGAAGCTTGTGAAGGTGAAAGGAGGGATGAAAAACAAAAGGTTTATAATGAAGGGTGCAATCATAAGGTCCAACAAGATGGAATAATGTTAAGAGCAGAAACGTGGTGCATTGAAGTTGTATTAAGAGTCATGTTAGACAATCACAGCAAGAATAAAGAAAATTAGAAACGAAACACAGCCAAGCAAAACCATCACGGTGTTCCTATTTTCAGAATTCTAATTAATTTATTTTGCATAAAGGCTGTGCTAATAATACTTGCTAAGGAAAAGGAACAGGGAGGGCTACAGCTGGGAAAAAAAAAAAAAAATACTGCCGGATATTCCAGGGGGAAGATGCCTTATCTGTCATTAAAGAGTTAAATTACAGAAAAAAGTGAAGATTCAAACAGTGCTTTTCACAATGTCAGAATGTTGGTACCAGGATCCTACAGAGATTTCAGCTCCATACATTCCTAATAAATTTTGAAGCAAGTATGAATAACGAGGTGAAAAAATCTGTAAACAAGCTTACCTGTGAAAGATCACAGGGGTATGAAGTAAGTTGACAGTAAAATGATGTATTGAATTACAAAAAATGCACAACAACAGAAAAATAGCTGTACGGCATTATATACAGAGTGATGAGTTCTACATTAGTTCTGTCATCCACAGAAAGATCTTCCAATCACTGTGTGTAATTTTTCATACATGAGCTAACCACTTCAGTGCAGTCAAAGAGGCAAACAAACCAAGAACAAAACGAAACACCAAACACTGCCATATCATTCATGATACACTCTGCATTCTGATGACAATCTCAGCTCCGACCATCTTGCCTGAGAAATACAGACTCTTTGCAAGAGATGGAAAACAGAGAAACACAGACAGTCAGAAGTACTACACAGCTTCAGGACACAGCAACCACAAGTGAGTCCTGTATGTTACATGGACTGAAGGGATGGGAGTAGTATTGGTTAATGGCTACGTATATGCTAAAGGTCTAAACAACACTCCTTCATGTGACATTAATCAAATGACATGCCTCTAAAATGCTGAGAATATATATACAATTTACATTATTCAGTATTAAACATAAAATCTGAAATGAAAAGGCTAAACTGAATCCAAAAATATTTACGTAGACCAGAAGACATTTTTAATCATTAGAGAAGTATGGCTTCCCAAATGTAATTCAGGCAAGAAGTGTAAGACTGGCCATTCATAATGTTAATGCACCATCCTTAGACTGCAACCAAATACAAAGCAGAACTTAAACTAACTGAGACAAATAAGAACATTTTGAAGGACTCTACTGTGACAAATATCCTGGTGGCATATGAGACTGTGACCTTACAAAGCAGAAATAATAGTTACATTCAACGAGAGAGATAAGCACATAAAGACTTGACAAACCGAATATTGTTCCAACATAGATCTGATACTAGGATTGTCTTGCTTTTTTGCTGGATTCCAAAAACATACTTTTTTGGTACAGTAAATTTAAACTGCAGAACTATTAAGTTCAATCTCTGCTATTCTATAAATTGCATCAGATAGCTAATAACATTTCAAATTTCTGTTCATGGACAGAGATTTAGTTTTTCCCTTCTCTCTAGTGACGCACCTATACTTCAAGGAAGAATAGAGAAGTGGCATTTTCTGCCTCACCTTCACTGTAAAAGCTGAGGCAGATTTCAGTGTTGAAGAAGCTCTTAATAATGCAACTGAGTTTCAGTCTGGAAGTGCTGGCTTTACAGTTTCCCAGTTTTGTCCGTACCACCACTGGCAAACAGCCTGAGGTAGAGGCTTGAATCCCAACAAACCCTCCAATAAAACAGTCGTCTGTTTCAAAAGCTTACCATTTTTTATGTAAGCAATGGAAGCAAAGAATCTAAATAACCACTAGGACTTTTGGGTATTCAAATTTTCATATTTAAAGCTTTCATAAGCAAATTATAGTGAACAACTCTGAATTCTTGTCTCCTTCAAATTAGAAGTCGCATTATATTAACATCTTGAGACAAAAAATGAGAATTGCATTACAAACTGCATAAACAGGCCGTGAAAAATCACTGACCTTGTAAAATGTTTGGAAGTCATGATGTTCCACTCTTCGAAGGAATCCCATAAGGCAAGGACTAATGGGAGTAGGAAGTCAACAAAAGGTCACCCAAAGTCTGTTCAAGCATTTGGCACTGTGCCTTCTTCCAGACAGAGAAAGAGGACCCACTTGATTATAATGCCAAGCTGAAGTCAATAAGGGTCATGACTTGTTTATATGCAGTAAAGACATCAGCAAGAGCACGTTATTTATCATTAATACTGGGACAGCGCTCTAACCTCAATGTCTGCCTTAATCACTACTGGGACTAGACTGGGTCAGAAGAAACTGACCTTAACACCTACTGAACACACAAACTGTCTACCAAAAGTATATGCCTACATACTCTCAGGAATAGGTATGCACATATTCACCTAATTTCTGCATTCCCAAACACGAAAATAAATTGATACGGCAGATTCACTCCTACTGCTTGCTTCTGCTGCCACAGAATTGGGTAATTCTATACTTCCACTCTATCAAGAAACAAAAGCAGGAGTCAGCACATTTCATGGATGTTAAGTGCCTTGCCAGTTCGTATATGCCCTCTCTCATCATGCCAGCTTGGTATACAGTCTTCTAAAGAACACAACCTGTCTACGTGCTGTCACACACAGGAGAAAATGTTAACACACTGATCTATATTTTGGTAGAAATGATCGTTTAAGGGCCAGAAAACACTGACAGCATGAAGCAGTATTTACTAGCTAAACTCATTTTGCACACCAAAAAAGCCCTGCAAGCTACTTACAAAGATCTCCTTCCAATTGCAATGTTAGTTCCTATGAAACTAATCCATAACTACTTGGCTCATCACCGAATTCATCCTATGTACAAGAATTAGGCCTGCTGAACTCACTAACAGCAGGCACTCAATAAAACAGGATCAGAGGGTTTTTGAGAAACAAAGGCAATATGCTAGAGAGAAAATTTATTCAGACTTGAATGAGAGACATCTGTGTTACAGGGCTACCCTGCCAGAAAGGTTCATAATCTTTAGAACTAAACAATGTTAGGACATGTCATTACCAAAACCTCATCAAGAAGATTTCTGGCACAGTGAATAATTCTCAAGAAAGCAAAGTCCTACTGGACCAAAAGCACCAAAATATAGCAGGGACTGGGTACTTAAAGGTATTGCTTTTCCTAATGCAACAAGTGAAGACTATTTCAGATTATTAAAACTCCTCATGTATTTTGTATGGGTGCAATGTGCCTTCGTTAAACTTTTGCTCTTGAATTTATATCTTGTCTATATAAAACGTTATATAGTCAGTCAGAAAATAGAAGTCTAAATATTTTAAAGGTTAATCTGATCGTGTATGAGCATCCTTTAAGGGGAGATGGCCAAGAAATCCATTTGTGTGGACAATGACTCACTCTCATATACATTAAACATACCTCTGTTAAAGTTCACAAAATGTTTGACAGAACGTTATGACCTTGTGGAGATGGAAAGACATGTTCCCACCTGTAAAAATGCTTGGCACTATTGAAGTAGAAGGCAGCAAGCTTGGATATGTCAGTAGCCTCCTCTTCAGGTGACTGAGGCAACAACATATGCAGCAAACGATGCTTCCTGCAAAAGGGACACACAAGAGGCCACAGCAATTGATGACAGCTAGCTCTGTTTTCCACCAGGACCCCCAGCTGACGTGTGGTCACATTGCACCCTTTCTTTCCCACCATGCCATCAGATGTGGCTGCACGCAGTCATTGGGTGACCTGAAAAGCACCCGTGCAGAAGGCATAAAACCTTCTTTAGCTACAGGGAAATACAATGTGCAAATCTGACAAGTGAGTCACGTTCCACACGTGAGACAACTTTAACACTTTACCGAACCCAGTGCTCAATTCTGATTTTACACTGAGAGCACAGTCACTGCATGAGCAGTGCAAGGATTCGGAGTAAGAACTGCAGGCTTTCTGGCGTTGTTTCTAAGGAAGCAAAACACAAAGCACCAAGCTTGCCTTCAGAACAAAGCACCTGAGCAATGCACCAGGTCTCAAATAAGGAAACAATCCTTTTGCTTTTACAATTCATATGCTTATATAAAGAATTTTGTACTGATATAAGGGGCTTTTGTTTCCTATTTATAACAAACCATCCTTACAAGTAGATGGGTCAGCAAAACTAATTTCAGGTTTGATAGTGAGTACTTCAGGTTTTCCAACACCCTTCTGACAGAAACATGTATGAGACCAGGAAGCTGTATGTGCTACATGGAACAAGACAAGCATTCTGACTTGGTGCTGAAGTCCATGCAATCTTAGGGAATCCAAAGAAATTCCCCTCTTTTTTTTCTTTTTTTTTCCCCAACCATGTGATTCAAAGCTATACATTTAAGAAGAATAAAATACATACAAGGATGTAGATACCTATTTTTGCTTTATTTTAAGTGTTAACAATTACTTTAAAAAGATCTTTTTACTTAACGAGTTAGTTTTGAAACTAGACGATTGCTATTATCTCACATTATTTTCAAAAGAACATATTTCTGCTCTTTCAACATTTTGCTGTTTTCATAACAGCACTACAAGAATATAACATTTTCAAAACTGGACCCATTTTAGGAACAGACTGGCAATTTTGATCTTTCTGGGAGGATCTGCACACACAGTCTCCTGAAGCCAACGGAGTGTCAATCTATATGAGGGAAAAACATAGCAACCTGAAGAAGCAGACAAAGATCTGTAAGTTTTAACTCAGCATCTGCACAGGCACCTACACCAGCATGCACTGTTGTCTACTTCAATTTCTGCCTAAAACTGGACATAAAGTCAAGAAAAAAAAGAGAACCGTGATAATCCCAGAGTGCATGGCAGAACAATTCTGAAATCAGTAGCAAATCTTGCCTTTTGCTTGCCGTGCTACAAGAAAGGAAATGGAGGATTAAGCAAGCCTGTGCGTCAGGCTTGCTCGGTTATTTCTATCAGACTCTCAGTCACAGGGGCAATGCTACAAGCACTTCCACACAAACCAAGGCACAGAACTAAGAACTGCAGAGGCAATGATCAGATGTTAATCAAGGCATACTACATTTTCAAATCAGATAGCATTCAATAAATACAACCTACATCTGTTACAGCATTTCTGTGACACAGAAACAATTCACTGTGTCTGGAGATCACAGGAAATTATAGCTTGAATCATTACCACAAAGTCAACACCTATTGCTGACTGTCATGTAGCACCTGTACAATAGGCCTTTGTTAATTTCAGTTTCAATAGCCAAAAGCCAAAGAAGTTATGCACACTTGCAGGCTGGATGAGCACACAAAATACATCCTGGAATACATCACCAAAACTATACCCAAATGCTGAGTCCTAATTTTCCACTTGTTATTCTAATTACACAGTATTAATAAAATCACAATTTCAAGCCAGAAGAACACAATCCAATGTTGATTTAGAATAAAGTTTGTCTATTCTGCAAATTAAAATCTGCTTAAGCTATGACAAATATTTTCTTAGAATAATGAAGGTTTATAAAACAGTGCAAGTCTCTGTTTCTGCAGCTTATTTTTCTATACTCGTCTATATTTTTCAAGACTCCTTGCACTGAAAAATCTTCTATGCATTTTTAATTAAAGAACAACAAAACTACAAACATTTGCTGGAGACCTCTTAAGTAAAAGTTAAAGCTCTGTACTGAGCACATGTTGGCACATGATTCAAGAGAGATGAACTTCCCATCTCCGAATGAAAGAGAAGATTTTAATACACTTATTTCATAACTAGGCTTATCAACAAAACTTTTCTATTTTGGGGATACAGTGGCATGCAAGGCCTAAACATAGATTTTCAAAGGCACTGCCACTGTGTCATCCTCTGGAACAGAAAGGAAACAGAAGAGGAGGCCTCATATAGAGGACACCTGAATGAGAAATTTGAATGACATAAAGATTCACAGGAAAGTTTACTTTTGTCTTAGGTATGATATTTTCCACTGACTTTTTCAAATCAAGTTAATCTAAAAGTCACTTTTTTTCTTTTTTCTTTCTTTTGGAAGAGATGTCATACAGAAACCTTCTATTTAACAAGAATGATATATTGAACTTTTTCAATCAGCCACTCCAAGAAAGACCATAAATCACAAGAGCCTTTTCCTCACAGAAGTCTGAGTGGTTCAAACAGAGGTTTGTTGTGAAACTTTTAATCAAAGCAGTGCAAATAACACGGAGCCAATTTCATTGAGATTCATTTGGGTTTATTTTAGGCATAAAATCAAACATGTAAACTCTTAGTTAAAATAGTTATCCCCATGCAATTTATGCTGAGCTAACTAAATCTCTTTATGCAAGAGATTAGAAATACTTGAAATAACCTTACTTTCCAAACTACAGTACCAGTATAAACTGCTTTTTCTGCTCACCTCTGATAATTTGTATAGACTGGACTCTTATTCCTCACAGGATAACTCAACACTTCCTGCATTTTCCTGAGACTCCTGTGGAGCAGACTGGAACCTTCATCCTTTCACTGTAACCCTTCTCAATATCTAATTTGTAAATGGATCAGCTGTCAGCACAACAAACAGCATCTGAAATTATTGCTGTTCTTCAAGAACAGCACTTAACAAGCTTATGCAAATTATGTACCTTTTATTTACTGCTCTAACCAAATCTAAACAGAGCCTGTTGTCAGTAACAGCTTCATTCTGCAATCGCATGCTCAGCCCACTCATTAAGGTGGCTGAGTAGAGCACTTAGATTGCCATTCAATGTGCAATAAAAGCATCCCTTGGGACACATCACTGAGACAAGTATACTCACGGAGTTCAGTAAACTACAAAATTACAAATTCAATTATTTGATAACACCCTGCACAAAGTGCTCTTAAACTTTTGGTCTATTCAAGTACATCTTAATACTCAAGTGAAAGCAAGGAAATACACTGGTAGCTAATGCCAGGTGGCTGGCCCTGCAGCTGTGACAAGATTTCTGAGAAGAGGATCATCAGACACAGAAGTGGTACACAAAGTTATTACATTTAAGGTTATATATACAAAGTTACTTATTAATGTTATTCCTATTTCAGGCATGTAAGTACCAATCACACTCAAATAATACAGGGTCTGGACCAGATGAGTTGACTCAAGTTCATTCAAAGGGAATGAATACCTTCTGAGAAAGTACAGAGACCAGATCTGTGCTTTTTGGGGGGGTTTCGACATTGCTTAGAAGAGAGAAGCTCTCAAATTGTACATAAACTTTCAAAAATGTATTGCCTATTCACAGCAATGTGCAGTAAGGAAAAAGAGAAACTACCTACCACAGGAGCTTACCTTGCTGAGCACCCAAAATGCCAGCAACAGGAATGTACAGGCAGCAGTCTGGCAACCCCAGCATTCAAATTTATGTATGAGGCTATAATACTCAGCCAGTTGCCAAGGTCAAGGTATTGTCTCTGTTTGCCAAATAACCTGCAGTACTTCAGCCTGTATCACAGAACTGATTTAGGCGTAACAATGGACTGCAACATTTTCATAAAACTTCCCATAAAAAAGCTATTGCTATGAAGTTACCAGGCTTCACTTTTATGCAGGGAACAAGAGGATTCCAAAGATTTGCATACATATAGCTAGTGTCAAAATAAATGATCCATTTATATTTCAAACTACAGCTCTTTACACTGTACATATAGGTTACTTTTTCTTGTTTCTCACAGCTGTGAAATTATTCAGGGTTTCCTGTCAAAGGTTATATTTAGCAACGAATTTGCCAGGAAAAGTTACAGGCAATGGTGTACCAAGTCATCTTTATCATGCACTAAACTGTATTTAAGGTCAGGTCTCACTGTGCATCTAACAACACCTGAATTACATAGGCTTTCCAGCACTATAGTTGTTTCCTTTCACAAGAGGTGGAAAGAACACAAAATATTTGTTTTAAAGCAGCATTCCAAGGGCACATTAACTCCCTTTGGTAAGATTGTAAAAAGTAAAACCAAATTCTACTAACTCTACTTCACAGCTCACTGCTTGCTCCCTCTGAATACAAAAACACCAAAGTACCAGCTACAACTTCATCCTTTATCGTTGTGATCTACAGCTGTGAAACAAGACTTTTCTATAAATGAAACAAAGGGGAAGAAAGGCTTCCCTCCTATCCTTGTGGTATCTGACGAAGGCACTGGAACAGGTTGCCTAGTGATGTGATTGATGCCCCATCCCTGGAGACTTTCAAGGCAAGGCTGGATCAGGCCCTGGGCAACCTGATTAAGCTGTGCATGTCCCTGTTCATTGCACGGGAGTAGTACTAGATGACTTTTAAAGGTCCCTTCCAACTCTAAGGATTCTATGATTCTAGAAGACAGGTGTGTAAAAGGCATGTGAACATGTCATGTGTGACCACAGCTTCATTGCATGACTGGTTCCCAAAATCCCATCCCACAAAAGAACTCAATCTGAAAATTCTCAATGGCAAAGACGCACATGAATGTATGGCAAGCCAACACACAGTGTAATACCACGCTTTTAATTTCCATCTCCCCTTATAAAACACCCAGTTTAAGTTATTCAACCACTTTGTATCGATTTCTGTTCTCACGTTTTCTCCCGAATTGCCATCAGAATCAAAAGACAAAACTAGGGTAATGAAAACCCTCAAGTTATGTATACACAGTATATATAAAACTAACATTCCCCAAAGAATTTTTCTTAACGCATTTCCTTTTCAGCACAAGGGAATGAGATAATTGAGGTGGAAGATCAGCAAGGGAACGTGGCTCTTCCTCACATGAAGGAGCTTTCTGCTGGCTGAGGAACAAAATTTCAGGCACCAATTAAAAAAGCAACGCTGCCCAGGCTAAAAAATTGCATGCAGAAAAGTGCATTATCAACACTGATCCAACCTCTCAATATATTTTCTCCTGAGTTCTTCATCTGAAAATCTTTAGCAACCAGACATTGCTGAAGCAAATGAAAGAAAAGTACCAAATGGTTAAGAAGGAAATTCTGAAGCTTAAATTATTCACAACATTTACAAAAGAGAGAATTTCCTTTTAATTAGCTTGTTTGGTGAGTGCCAGCATCTACAACGTGATATGTTACTACAACAAATTAAGCCAGAAAAGACTTTAGGGAACATCACACTACAACCATACAAAGATAAATGGTATTTCCAACAGTTATAATGGATATAAGTTTATTCACTGGATTTTGTCTAGACTAGCAATCAAAAGTGAATTAAAGGGGCTCATTAAAACACATTACATGTCTCACAATGAGAATCAGAGTTTAATATGGTAAACTCTCCGTGCAGGTGCCAGCATATAGCTCAAAACTATTTTATCCATGAGGAACTCTGACTCAACGCTGACATACAGCTACTATTGCTCTCCTAAAGCAGCCCACTGATGCAAGGCCAAACACCTCCCCAAGCAACACACTTGGAAGTTCCACTCAAAGTCATGCACAGTGAGACCTGTCAGTAGGCAAACAAGAAGAAATTCAGGACTTAACTGCACCATTTGACAGAGAAATAACATCTGCAGGTTGGTTCAGCTCTTCCTTTTCTAGATTAGGAGACACGTCTTAGGGAACTGCGCTTTACCATACATGCATGGGAGTCAATGAAATCAGCATGGCAACTAAATCAAGTCAACCCAACATCTGATACCAAAGCGGAATCAATAAGCTCATCTCAGGGTACAGCCACCACAGACTTCACTGCTCACTGCACAGCAGGAATAATGCTCTCTAGACTGTGCTGTGTATTTCATATCCATCACTCTCTCCCCATCGCACCAGAAAATACGTTCCTATCCTCTTTATTACCCAAACATCACTGCCCACTCAGACAGTTTTGTAAGAATGCTTTCAGCATTGCGCTTCCTCTCTCAATCTTGTCTGCCAAGTAACTGCTCAAAATTAATACCCTTCAGGAATACAAATGATGTCTAAGCACATGCTACACAGTAATTAAAAATAAAAACACCCTCCAGCTAATGAAGAATACTGATTCCTAATTTAGAAGTTTGCAACAAAAATCCTTCCTTCTAAGAAGGGGAAATTGCTTAAAATGAAGTACGGAATAACTGCTAAACTTTCAAGGCTTTAAGTAAGATAGCTCTAGCTAGCATGTAACTCTGAAGCTAAATGAGAAAGATGTTCATGACAGAACTCATTTTCTGGTCTCCATCTAAAAGAAGAACAATGAAAGAAAGCTTCTTCCTTCTCCTTTGCATGGGGCTTACCAGTGTCAAGAAGTTCACAATTATTTCTAGCAGATTAGCAGCATATAATTATGGTTATGCGAAGAGTCATAGATGCAAAGGATCTTTAACATCGGTACTTTTGTTCCAGTAAACCTCTGATTTCGCTTCATGACTTACTGATTCTCAAATGTTACTACTTGTTATCCTAAATTACTAAGTGAAACTGGAAATTTCATCTTAAAATTAATTCAAAAAGCCAATCAGTTAACAATCAACAGATATTTAGAACACTTTCTTAAAGAAGGACTCATGAGTGTCTTTTTTTCCACGGACAAATTCAGCCAGTAGTCCTTCCAGTACCACAGTTAAATATGTATTGGTTTTTTCATTGTAACAGTACAGATTTTAACTCTTAATATTTCTCCTGGGAAATTATGTAGATAAAATGTGCCAATTTACTTCCTATCTCCTACTGCTGGAAGAAGTTAATCTAAGGTTCTATTAGATCTCTCTAATGCATTTTATTCTAGCCTTTAATTTAATGAAAGCTACAGTATTACCTTTTATGTTTAGCATATCTTAACACATAGATATATGCAGAATCATAAAGTAAAGGAGTTCTAGAACATTTTAAATGCTAACTCATGGAACATACCTGGTAAGGCTATCCACTTCTTTGAGACAGTGGAGAATTATTTTGTGCTCAGCAGAAGTAGCTAGCACTACTTGCTACTTCAGTATGTACAACTTTGTATTGCAAATATCTATCTGCTTCCCGATTTCTTGTACTTTATTTATAACCACAGTCCTATTCTGCGTGTCAAGCAAGGGATTTTTGCCACTTCTCTTTGTTTGGATGCTTCTGACTGTGCAACTTCAGCATGAGAACACAAATTAGACCAACAGCTTTATGGTTTATGCAATATAATCTTCAGTCAATGATTTCTTCATTAGAATGAAAGGAGCATAAATGTAACCAGAACAAATGAATACGCTCTTGAAGAAAGTGAAATAATTATTTCTCCAGGCTACAAACCTCCCAGAAGTCCATGCTTCACAACTACTACTTTGTAACAACATTTATTTGGATTTCCTGGTGAACTTGTTCTTTCTTTGTTGAGAAGTAATTACTGTAAGTTTAGAGAAGGCAGACTGGAATGGAGAAAATCTAAAATAACTTTTACATAGAGAAAATGAAATCATTGCAAATCTTTGTCTCTGAAAAGAAGAAATACATTAAGAATTTGGCAATGTATATAATTTAATAAGTGAAGAGATGCACTCTGTTTCACAGCACGAGAAAATGACACTATATGAAATTAAAAAGTCACAATCTAAACTAAAGGCAGGAAATACTTTCTCATACAATATCTAATTAGATTGTGAAAATCACACAGAGCAGCTGATACCAGGAACTCAGCATGATCAAAAATGCATCAGATTTTACAGAAACTACCAGTGTGTTTGGATATAATAATAACTAACTATAACTAACAGGGAAAAAAATAGGAAAAAAGAATTTATTTAACCTCTCTCTCCATGCTTTTGTTTTCTTAAAAACTGTTAAAGCTGAAAATAAATGCTCTAGATTGCTTGCGAAATATTGAATGTCCTTTTCAGCAAAATGTTGTTTGTTTTTTTTTGAAGTACAATTTTGAAGGGAGATTTCCTTCATATTTAAGAAGAGTGGAAGGATGCAGTTAGGTCTGAGGTATTTTGGTATGTTTGCCTGTTGTTGTTTTTTTTTTAAACAAACAAAAACATCAGTATGCCAATTTTATCCCTAAGCCTAAAAGTAGTTTTTACTGGGTCCACTGGAGCCATTCAGCACTGAAACATCCGGCACTTACCATGACGGGCTGCAGAATGCCATGTGGCCAGCACATAAGTAAAGCAAGTTGGTTTGTCTGTCTGTATCTTTAATACCAGAACAAATACTGCTTCCATTACTGTAATTATCCAAGCATACCAAAGATAGCTACAATTTATCACCTCAAAATCTAAAAGCATACTGTTTTTTTTCAAAGGTGTGTAAAGACCCTTGCTTGTCTCAGATACATTGATGTGCAAATCTATGAATGCACTTAGGAACAGCCTTTTAGGCCTGAACATCCATATAAACACTTTGCAAAAAGGGCAGAAAGGCAGGGGATGCGCCCCAGTGCTAAGCAGAACAGTCCCCAGTGCTTTCCAAAACAAACCCTTTCTCTCTATATCCCTTTCTGAAGTAAGCACATCTGCCCAGAATTTTCATCCACCTTTACTCGTGTATCTCAATGCCTTTAAGACACTTGAAAGAAAAACCATGTTACTGCATAGCTCCAAGAACTGAGTAGCTCATCTGCCGAAGACAACACATTAATTGAACACGGCACTGCGCTGTGTGCCACCTGGCAATGCCTGTATGGCCAATAAAGGAGGCCATCACTGCTCCTATACCTTCTCAAATGCTTTGTGTTGGGCGACTCTTCAAAAACTTGCATAGAGAGGGTTTTTCCCAAATAGTATGAAAGATGATGTCTTTTGTTGGCTACCATTCATCAGCGCCTACCACAGTCAGCTGCTAAATGCAGCTGTGGAACAGCTTGGGACATTACTGACTACACAGCTGGGATTATCAGTATCTTAAATTTGAATCTCTCTGGAGTTAGTGGATAGACAAAGTTTTCATTTTTCAGACTTTTATTTGATGAAAGTTTAGGAGCTTTCATCAATAACTCATTGTCAGAATAGCCAAATTAGTCTAGACCCAGTAATTAGAACCATTGCCTGCTCCGTATGCAGCTAGCCCCCAAAGCTTTCTGGTGCAAGCAGACCACTCAGATCTTAGAATTTATTTATTCATCGACAATTTGGGGTTTTGCCAGTCCAGTATAAAAAGTGAAAGTGACAGGTGTTCGCAAAATGAAGTCAAAGAGTTGCAAAAGATTTTGCATGAAACAAAAGTAGGTTCCATCACTTTAACTACCAAGAAATACCAAGAAATAACTACCAATAAAAAGGTGAAGTATTAACAGTATATACATTTTTTAAATAACTCATATCCCCAAAAAAGTAGAAAACTCTAACTGCCACTGGTAAACTCCCATTAATGTTTAGATTTAAGTCATCTTAGGTATCATTTACAAATTTTTACATGTAATTTATAAATGTATGTGTGCATATATAACGTACAAATAAATTACAAATTAGAGTTGGGAGTGGTGAGGCACTGGCACAGGCTGCCCTGAGAAGCCTGGAGGGACCAGGATGGATGGCACTTTGGGAAACATAGTCTAGTGGGTAGGTGCCCCTGCCTGAGTCAGAGGGTTGGAACTTGATGGTCTTTATGGTCACTTCCAACCCAAACCACCAGTCTATGATTCCATGTCTCATCCTGCCCCTCCTGTCACACAATGGGCATGCACCATATTTACTCACTACAGCCACTTGAACTGAAGGATAAATATAAACACAGGTTGAAAAATCCAGAAGGGATCACTTGGTTTTCCTGAGGTCTGCTTCCTTCTTACGTTATAGAGGTTAACATATAACCCTATCCTAAAGCCTCCCAATGGATGGAGAAGTTAAACTGGATTGTTTGTGCTGCTACAATTACTCTTGAGAGAGAGTTAACAAAATACAGCTGTTCTCAGGAATCTTTGCATCAAACCTAATTATGTAGAAAAATAAACTCAAGATGGTGGCAACTTACTTTCCCAAGAATCTAATGACTGACATTTTAAAATAAACATGAAGAAGGGAGAGTGGGCAGATTTCTCTTTTCGCAGAAAGAAAACTGAGCTGTAAGAAATCCTTCTTCTGAGTCAGCCACCTCTTGTTTTTGTGACTGAGTCAGAACTAATGAAAGGAAAAACAACGTGTATAAAGTATGAGAGAGGGGACCGTGAAGCGAGGCACAGCTTCTGTACAACTGTATCAGTTTATCCTACAACTATCATGTGAATTATCTTCAATACCAAAATTGCCTGAAAGAGGCAAACACTATTTCTCTGCAGCCCTTGCTGACTGCACTGCGTCCAGAGGCAATCACAGACAATCACAAAACTCAACGAAGAAGAATCGCTATCGCAGTTTGTTACTCCTAGCTGAGCAAGAAGTACCACAGAAATTAAAACATTCATCATTAGGCTCTAGTCACTTAAATGGCAAAATTAACCTCGTGTAAAATGTGCTAAGTTCAGGGACTAAATAGTAAACTTTCTTAGGAAAGACAGTGGGGGCAGAATTATCTGGGCAGTGGTTTTTTCATTTATACACAAATGCACACGTATGCATATACAAGTATATAAATGAAATATGTATAAATCAATATATAAGATCTATATCTTTATGCATGAAATACACTTTGTACATATAGTATACATAAGGGTTAAATATTTTATGAAGATATAAATATATTTTTAAATGCTTAAGACAACTCCCATCTGTCACACAATTTAGTCATGGACTGACTCCTGGAAGCCTGGTAGCCTAGTCAGTAAATTAACTCAAGTGAAAAGAAAACAGGGTCAATTCCAATTCATCTCTGATCTACTTGCTGACCTTATCCTTATGACAACTATAAATTTAAACTATATTATCCTCACAATCCTATTAAAGCAGGAGAAGAATGCAATTTCATCAGATAGAGTTTGACATTCAGATGCCCCAGGTCTCACAGCACAAGCACTGAATTTCTATTTTGTACCAAGTCATTTTGGATTGAGCATGGCAAATTCAGTAGGCTGTACACTTCATTTGGGTTTCAGGAAGGTCCATGTGAATAGCAGACAGATAGAAAGTCCTCAGCCACTCTCATTAATGGATTTCAGCCTCTCCACTGAAGGAGAAGGCAAGGCAAAAGTTCTCAAGGCAGCAAAACTCAGTTATAATTCACTGATCCAACAGGAAATCTTGCTTTCAGAGCACAGTAGAGATCATCAGGTAGAATTTTCACCTGTTAAGATCTATAGAAAGAATTAAAAAAGGAAAGGATGTTTGTTTCATAAGCCTGAGTACACAATTCATATTCATATTACAGGTTAACACGAGATGAAAGCTTTAGACCTATAAAATTTCTCCATCGTTTTGCAAATGCAATCAAGCGGAGCTTCAGACACTCAGTTCACAAACGGGACATTAGCAAACACAGAACTGCCTCAGGAATTGTAAGCAACCTTTGTGCAAGAAAAATGGGTATTTTATGCAGCAGGAAAACCGTGCTCCAGGAGTGAGCAAACCAGACATGGGAGAACAAAGCAGTAATGGGTTCACAATTAAAAATACTGACCAGGTTTCTCTTATCACTCTTAACCACAGCATAATTTCTCATGATTGAAGAACTCTAGTCACCTCACAGTAAAATTTATATGTTTAAGCACATAGCTAGACTTGTGCATTCCGTCACATTGCCCACATCCATATAGGCACTCTGCTGTGTTGAACCTCATTAGTTTCACCCAGGCCCACCTTTCAAGCCTGTTGAGGTCCCTCTGAATGGCATCCCTTCCTTCCACAAAATTCTAAAGGACTAGATCAAAAGGGCACAAGAGAATTAAGAATATGAAAGTTTGGTTTTACTCTTAAAGAAAATCTTGTAGATGTAAAATACTCAGTTTTACTGATGCTGAAGCATTATTAGTGTAGCTACCGATTTTCCTTCCCCCTCACAAATCCCAACCTGGAACATTACTCTCCTCCTCTTTCTTTGTGTATGCACCCACATCATTTCTGAAAGTGAACGCTTCTACCACATGTTCTGTTTCCTGCAGTCCCTCTGCTCAGTTCCACAGCTGTAGATCACCTCCCAACTCATCCCAAGTCCTCCAAAACCTTACACAAGCATCACTGAAGACAACCTGGAACACACGCAAAGATGACTTTGATCGATAACCAAGATTTTAAAGTTTGGTTGTTTAATATGAACATTAATTGGGTGAACATCCATCTCTACAGAACTTCAGTCTGAATTTCTATTAATTTGTTTTTGATAAAATGAGTTTAAGATAGATTTGAGCTTTCCTGCCACCAAAACGAAAAGTAATTTAGTGGAATGTATCTCTTAGAAGTAATATTTTTTACAGATGAATAATTTCAGGAAAGAGCTAGTGATTTTTCAGCTGTAAGAGATCTCTTTAGATACAGTTACACTTGCAAAAAATTGTTTCTCATAATTTTTTGCAGATTTAACCTCACTTCTCCCTAGCATTCAGACTTGAGAACTAGAAGCCACAGTACCGGCATCTGTTTCTCTAGCTCAAATGCTCAATTCTTTATCTTATTACTCCTTTTCTAATGGGGTTTCTTCAAATTTACCATAAAATTCACCAGGAACCATGCAACAAATCACTCCTCTAGGACAGAAGGAATGCTAAAGTGTTCTGTTCCTATGACTAAAAAAAAGAAAAAACAGAGAAGCAGACAGTGATGAGATGCACAAAAGCAGTGATGTGTCCTGCCCTTTAGCCTTCATCACGAGGACACAACAGCAGCAACAACAAGCAACTGGAAAATAAAAAATTGGTTTCCAATCTACCACATGTCACGACTCGAGCAAATGTGATTGCTCCTTGACTTTCGTCCTCTTCATAGTATTTTCTTTCCAAGAAAGATACTTCTTGCATCTATTAATTGCTATATTGACCTGATAGCCAATATCCTACAAAAGAAAATAATTTTCTCGATTCCCTCCTAACATTGAGACAGGCACAAAATCTTGACGTAAAGTATGATCTGCTCCAATTTATTCTGTATCTTTTTTCAGTAGAACAGAATCACAGAATCTTCAGAGTTTAAAGGGACCTTTAAAGGTCACCTAGTCCAACTCCCCTGCGGTGAACAGGGACACCACAGCTCCATCGTGTTGCCAAAGGCCTGATCCAGCCTCACCTCGACAGTCTCCAGAGTTGGGGCATCCAATGCATCGCTGGGCAACCTGTTCCAGTGCCCCACCACTCTCACTGTAAAAAACTTTTTCCTTATATCTAACCTAAATATCCCCTCTTTAAGTCTGAAAGCATTTCCCCTTGTTCTGTCACCACAGACCCTGCTAAAGAGTCTGTCCCCTCTTTCTTTAGCTCCCATTTGGAAACTGAAAAGCCACCTCACAGCCTTCTCCAGGCTGAACAATCCCAGCTCTTTCAGCCTGTAAGAAGAATCTGAAGAAGATCAGAAGAATCGCCTGGCTCTACAGGTATTACGGTCACAAAGTCACAGTACAAGAAAACCTTGTGATATGTGAAGGAAATATCCGTAGAGCCACACAGGTAAGAAATTAATCTAGCTATTAATCTAGCTGAGAAACAACAGCTGAGAGCCTTCTCAGCCACACCAGTTCCCACTCTGCCTGCAGGAGCACAGCACAAATGCCAGTACAGCAGTGCCCAGCTCAGAGACCACAGGGCTCACGTCACATGAAAGCAGGCACGTGTCCTCACTTCCAGGGAAAGCAAGTACACAACAAAAGCTTCATTTGAAATTACTTTTAGCTGAAATTCCAACACCAAAAGGAATATCTACAAATGAGAAACGAAGGCCTGCATTCCAGTGATATGCTCACATCTGATAGAAACACTCCATCAAAAGTTACATTTCCCTTCTCCAATGTTTTTCCACTAAAAAAAATTAGCATGTCCTGCACCACTATTTATTAATCTCTATCTATATCCAGTAAATATTCCATTACAGCTGTCTCAGTTTTCATCATTAGCAACATTCTCCTTCACATCATAAATGGGTTCAGAAGGCTTCTATCGCTTACAAGTGTCTTAAAAAGTGTCCAAAGGTAAATTAAAATATGAAGATGCTATTTTTCCAACCACTTTAAAAGACTAGCAATAACAGAGAAATGTCACGATTGATTAGCTTCACTGACCCACTGAAAAATTCAGCTGTAGTAAAAATAAAATGCTTCTTGAAAAAGGACAGAAGTTAAAGTAATTCATGTTTTACATTTCCACCATTTTATAAAGGATTGAGAATGGACCACAAGAATAACGTTGGCTAATGAAAGCAAAACTTTTCCTTGGCTTAGTGTAAACACTGACCTTGAAACCAAACACAGAAAAATTACCTGCAGATGTGCTACATAAAACTTCCTTTTGTTCTAATGCCTGCCCTCTTGAGCTAATTGTAACGCCTGACCCAGCCAGCAGAAACTTGACTTAAGTTCAGTAGTCAAAATAATCAACCTTCAACACCTACACCATCTTCTCAATTCCAAAGGAACTATGGGATGCCTTCCAAGTCACTTGCAACATTTGATAACATTCAGTAATGCAGTGTCCCTAAGCTAAATGCTGTCTTAATTTGCATTCGCACATTGCACTTTCAATTTATATCATATCATTCACCTCCTCCATAACAGTATCACATTTCTCAGATTCTTGTATGCTAAAATAATTCTCTCCTGCTAGCCAAAGGAATATTTGCTATTCTCAGCTCCTGTCCTCCTTTCCCCCTCCATTCACCTCTCTAATGCAACCCTAACACTGAGTTAAATCATAGAACAAATTAATAGCAGTGGTGGATTCTGAATCTCTTCATATCTTCAGATATAGGTAAGATGCCTCCTGAAACCAAAAGCAGAATTTTTTGCATTCAAGACAGGAGTGCCAGAGTAAATTAACAGGGTTATGGTACCTGGAGAGCTCAGACCAGATAATCACTTCCTTTCATATCCATGAAATGTATCTACTGTAGCACTAAAGATCTGCAAAAAAATTACATACTAGATGAATCGTCAAGATCCAAAATGGAAGCAGTGATCAGCACACTAACATATATTCAAAAATCAATGTGTAAGAATGGTACAAATCTGCATCAAATGATGTTAAGGGAGACAAAAAAACCTGCTGACGGGGCTGATGTGGGCTCTTGAGGGATCAGGCTGGAAAGATGCCTCATGAATTTGTCATTTCTATAGCAATGGAAAACTATCACCCAAAGAACAGACCAATAAAACTCAGACTAGGACAGCATATACGGGAAGAGGGATTTACTGTAAAAAAAACAGTATTTTTCAAAATCATAAGGTAGATGTATAATTTCTCCACCAAGACAAAAGAAGACCTATGGAGACAGAAATACACGTTGTCCTTTTATGCTCTGCAAGACACTGCCCTTGCATTGTGAACTTGATGGAAAACTGCCACAGCAATGCTGGTGTTTGAAGGCACTCTTTATCTCCGAGCCAAGGATATGGAACTGTTAATGTAAACAAAACAGCAACTAATATTAATTTTGCTCAGTGAACTGGAGATTAGGGAAACAGGAAAGCCGTTAAGGTCCTTCACCAGCATCTCTCTAAGAAGTCAACAAGGACAAATAGCTGCACTTCCTCAGAGAGTCAAGCTCTGCTTTCAAGAACAACCTTTCTAAGCATCAGCTTAGTAGGTGAGTAGGTGTGCCAGCAGCACAGCACAGGGGTCAGACACCAGCTTCTGCAGGGAGGGCAGCTTCTACAGCCCTGGTTTGGAATGTACTGTGGTAGCACTAGCTATCCATTTCACATACGTAGCCATTTGTTTTCTCTTGCCAGCATGCTCACAGCAAAATCAGCATGGCAGAAGTACCTTTGACATATTCCTTCTCTTCCACTTCCACTCTGAAACAGCATTTTAAACAATACTTTGTTGTTCTGGTCATGTAAGGGGTGGGTCTAGAGAAGAATTATACTGCCATTTAGCTCCTCAAAAAGCTACTTCTGTCATTCACCTATGGGTTTCACCACTTAAAAACACCATATTTTCCCATCCATACACTGCTTTGAAGGATTTCCTACTGTACACCCTCAAGCTTCTAGAGGCACATTTGCCAGACATCTCGTGGCCCAAGCCCAGCCCCATTAATGTTCAAGCATTTATGCACAGCAAATGGGGCTGCAAAGGAACAGGAGAGGCAACCTGTCTTGATTTGGCAAGCACCAAGGAGATGGACATTTCCTGATGGAGGATTAAAAAGCATGCAATTCAAGCAAAGAGGGCAGCAGCCCTGCACTGAAATAAGCAGACAGCTAGCAAAGGAGCAGCATGCTATAGATAATGAAGGATGGGACACCACCAAAACCTCCCTGCCAGGCTGGCCCAAGGCAATCTATAGCTCACTTATTTTTGACACAAGTAAGGCTAGGAGCTGTCACCCTAATTGCTTTATTTTCCTCTCACTCATTCAGATTAACGCTCCTTCAAGAGACCTTTACCCCAGAGGCCATAGTTGTTCCTTCACCCAAGCTGGAGCAGAGCCCAGCATGCAGCAGGCAGGAGGCCCCCGTGCTGGGCTCACCCATCCCATCACTTCACAGCTGTACAAACCAAAGTCCCATGGGAATGAGAAGCATTAGCTCCAAGGGACACAGCAGCCTTCTGCAATCATTGTACTCTCTTCCTATCAGTCTTCACATCAGAATATGGAAACAGTACACATTTTCCCTTTAAAATAGTAATTAAACTACAATTTGCATATTAGTGATAGTGTAATGAATTACCGAGATCTTTATTTTGGCTCACAGCTCATGAATCTTCATCATAACCATGATTTTCTTTCCACAGTCACTGAATTATTCCAGCTAAACTTTGCACAGGAGAGATAAGAATTCAGAAATCTGCCCCAAAATTTTGTTAAAAATATGTATGAGCAGTTCGTTAGGCCAGGTTTGCAGCAGCAGATGCCTGCATCAGGGAAGATATCCACATAAAGAACTGAGGAATAGTTCTCAAGATATTTACTATAAGCACTGCTGACAGTTGTCGGGATACGTTGAGTATGCATTTATCAGTTGTTCTGCTTTATTACTATTTCAGGAAACAGCATTTCCTTTGAAAATTAGTGCTCTGTAATTTCTAGCAGCATCTTACAGTATTAGCACTTAACTTTTAGAAAATCAGTCATGCAAAAAGTATGTCACAGTTATTTATAATGCCATTGCCATCACCCAGCAAGCATTCAGGCACTAATAATCTTAAAGGAAATTGCAGCACTTCAGAATATACAAATCCTGTAGATTCAGAGAATATTGATTAAAACAAAGTAGTTTTAATACTGAGTATTTGGTTCACTCATCTTCATCTATGAAACTACTGCAACATATCACACAAAGCTATAAATCAGTGATTAAGGACAATGAAACTGAGGGCATTTCTGCAGGCTTGAATAATCTACTAGGAGTTTTTAATGATTCACCTTAAAACATTCGATACCCTCATAATTTCTGAGATACAACACCATGCATCTCAGTCATCTCGGGTCTCATTTAATCCAAAGACAAAGTGTGCCTTGCTGCAACCTGAACTCAAACCAGCTTACACACTGCAACATGAGCACCTAAGCAATGTGTTACACTGCTACAGTAGATATACCAGAAAGATCACCTTCAAAAAACAGTTTCAAAACTTCTGTGGTTAAATACGAGCTTCACATTGCTTCAGTGTAACTTAACCACAGAAATGCTTTGAAAACAGCTTTTTCTTGCCAGGACAGAAATCTGTGTGATACTGCAGTAGATTCAGCACAGTGGAGAAGACTTGTTAGGCTGCTTTAGAGAGCACATGGAGTTAAGGAGTTTTTAAGCCACAGCCCCAGCACCTATAATAAAGAGGTGGTCCTGCTTGGTTCAAGAGCATCCTCCATTCATTAGCAATTTCGTAAACAGCATTTCTGCTAGAAGATGAGCAGCACAATCCTGGAAAAGATACTGACTTACGAGCAACTGACATCAAAACTGAGGAAGCTTTTCCTGGCTCATAGGAGAATTGTGCTTCTCAAAGAGTGTAACCGAAAGGTTAAAAGCAAGTCCCTGACAGATGCAGCATCTTTCTATACTGCATTCTTCATTACAGAAGCCACCAAAAGTTCACAAGGTGTACTGCAGACATCAAAACAAACACAGCTCACAATGGTTCAAAAGCAGTTTCAAATGTAAAACTTCTCACAGAAACAATATCATCCACATCAGAATTGAGTACTTAGTAGCTTACAACACATACAGCTGAGATCTATAAGGAGGGCAAATTTTAGAAAGAAATTCCTAAATAATACTTTATATCTAGATTTGAAACATGACTAAAAACATTTAGGATGACCATTTTAAGAGATGTAGCTGTTTATTTGAAGTTTGTAGCTCACCCATAACTCAGAGACAAGATTTTAATACTGTAGATTTTTCAGTTTTCCTGAACAGCACAGCAATTGACACAAACATCTGGAAAGCTTCCTTAGAGGCAAAATAAACAATTACAGTGAATTTTTCATACACTACAGAAGATTTTGCTGAGTCTCTAGAAAATTAATTGAAATGGAAATCAACAGAGAAGAAACCGAAGATGCATTTGAAACAAAAAGAAGGGCTGCTAAAGCAGCCAAACTTGAAAGTACAACCAAGAAGCAATAAGATTATCTTAAAATAATAAGCAATCAGCAGATCTGGAATCTAAAACCAATTACGAGTTCTTACAAAAGACTGCCTCCAAAGCCCCTGCTACACACTTCAACTTAACAAGAAATTCACAAATGTTCTATTTAAACTTAATGATGACAGGCAAAAAGAAAATGTGAAAAATTGTCCAAGAAGAGAAAGAAATGTTTTCGCTGACTCCTGTCCCTGGGTTAGCACTGCCTCCACAGACAGTTTCCAGAGGCACTCCTCAATGACATATTGATTTCTATCTGATATAACTGAACATCACATTGTTTCTTAAAAAACAAGTTCCAGTTATACTTAAGTTATTACAACTACATGCTAAGAAACTGTGACTTCCTTACAATTCCACCCACTTTATAGGATGCCTTCAGCACTCACTTTTGTGCATCAGCAGGTTTGATTCCCACTCACGGCTGACGTAAGACATTTTTTCATGACACTTTGCTTTTACAGCACTTTGCTTTACATCCAAATGTAGGCCCACTTCACTTCTATGCAAATGTTTTTTATTTCATATAAATCGTAATTTGCTTCAATTCAACTGGAAACACACAAGCATGCAGTTAATAGGATAGAAACCTAAGGCCAGTTTTGTGGGAAGGATTTATGGTGTATCAGCATATTGACTTGTAATTTAAAAAATAAACAACCTAGGTATTTACTCAGCCAGAATGCTAACCCTGCAACGTGCCTCCAAGGAATAATGCTTTCCCTCTCTAGCAGGCTGCCCAGGAACAGCTTTGTTCTCTCAAATAGCAGATGCTGCTACAGCAGAAGCAGAGGACCATCCCTGAGGGAATCAGCACTACCTCGAGTCAGCCAGCTTCACCCCTTCCCTTTTGCCTCCTTTGTTGTCTTCTAGCCTGCCATCTCCAAAAGAGCACCAAGGAGACCAGGTCACACACTTGACATGGATTTACATGCAAGAATATGAGTTAAGAAGAGCTGGTAAAAGGAAGATGATGCTTCAAATAGATTTTGACCAATCTCGTCATTATAGAAAAAGCAGTGTACCTCACTGCATGGATCAGAAGGTAATAAAATCCCTACCAGAATAAGAAGCCAAAGTAAGGAAAGAAATCAAAACTAAATACAACCTAAAAAAAGTAGATTTGAGTTATCTGTACAGTAACAGACTTTCTTACCAACATCACAGAAGAAATTTCAGAGGATCATGTCCTTGCTTTGGTGCAGACTGTGTTTCCTTGATATGTTCTAAGTGTACATTACAACAAGCTATCACTCACTGCTCCTTGGTATAGACTTGGTATAGACCTATACAATCTCTAACATAAGGAAATTGAACCTTCTTTCCTGCTTTTACAAAAAAATGTACATAGACATGTTGCAATATTTCAACAACTTACAGTGTTTGTGTGTCGGTGAAGCATAAGAAAATCTCATTTTTAATAACAGTACTGGATTATAAGATAAGTTGACTAGCTGAAACAGAATTCACGACAGATAAAGCTATTTCTCCCCAAAGCAACAGCTTTCAAACTGCAGGCAAACTCCACCGAATCTGCAGTATCATTTAAGGCAAACCTCTGTCCATAGACTTACACTTACTACCATCTTCAACCAGGCAGTACCTCACTAGAAGAGCTTTATGAGTCCATAAATCAAAGGACAATAGAGAAAGAAGGGACTCACAGCAAACCTAAAAATTCAGAAGTTTAACATTCTCTACTGTAAAAATGGAAATCTGGTAGCAAAAGACAAGTCTGACTGTATGCACAAGATGATAAAATGAAGGATAAGCATAAAGAAGAAGAATGAAGAATAAACCAATCATAGGATTAATCTTAGTACTATAACAAATAATGTTTTAAGTACACTCAATGCATCTGAAAATGCAACAGCCAATTTCATGAATTTAGTATTAAAAACAAAGTTTCTAACCAGGAATTATTTCAAGTCCTTGTAACATCAGTATTCCGAATATTGTTAAATGCACTTTAAATGGATAATCTAAATAATGTTAACATAAAAATTAAATAATACTGAGTATACGTTAATCGTGCTGTGATTATTGGACCTTTTTATGCATAAAAACATTGCATTTTTCACTAACCCCATAAGCTAAAAAATAAGACACGTTTAGGTAAATTTGGGCACCAGAACATAAAACAGATATACAACTATCACAGCGTGTCCAAAGAAGGGTTGCAAAGATGATGAATGGTCTGGAGGAGAAGATGTACAAGGAGCAGGGAGGCCCCTGGTTTGCTCTTTGCACCTGCTATAGTTTCCATGAAAATAAATAGGAGGCATTACTTCCAGAGCAACCTACGTGCAAGCTCCTGCCATGTTCACTCAGATCTGTCAACTACTAACACTAGCCAGCCATGGGCAGACAGAGGACACACAATTCAGTTTTAGAACAAGAGGAACAGAAACAAAATCCCTAATCTAACCTATTCCCCTAAGTATACCCATCCTCCTCCACATTTCTGGCCACAGATGGGAAACTGTGACAACCTCCTGAAGGTAGCAGAGAGTTCAAGTGCTCAGCTTTGACACAGGTAGCTGCTAAGACCATTTTATGCACACTAAATACTAAAGGAAGGGTGCTGTTTATAAATGCAGTTAGTGGGCTGATTAGCAAAAGTTCATGACAAGTGCCCCATGCTGTTAAATAACAGCACAGAAAAAGAAAAAATCTAAATATCAGTTGAAAAAATAAGTATGCTGCTTAACAGGAGAGACTCCCCTTGCATGTTAAAAAAAACATCTTGCTGAAGCAGATGGCTATTTGGATATCTTTTCTACAGAGAATTAGTTGCTAGCTAGGAAAGGATACAAAAAATTCACAACACACACCAAATGTGCTTTATGGAAGGAAAAGGGAAAAAAAGAAAAAACACCTTACTAAGACATTGTATTTAAGATTAAATGAAAACAACATTATCTCAGAATAGTAAGCACAGAGTAACCCAATAGTCCCAATAGTACAGCTAATAGTTCCTGATCAAGGAAATAACAACTCTTCATAATTATTTTTAATAGCCTTTATAATCATGTTCTATAAGAAATGTTCACTTGTTTTCTGATATTGGATCAATTCCTAGTAGCTCAGGTGTTGCTGAAAGGAAAATTTTTGAAGATCTTTACATTAATGGTTTGGATCTTTTACGTTAATGTAAAGATTATTTGTTACTATCAGTATTAGGAAACAGCTCATCATGTGCAGCAATTTGGTTCCTGGTGTCACAAACCCAATCACATCATCAAAATTAGGACTAAAGTTTGTAGCTAGGTTGTAGCAGGAAGGTAAAAGCAATAGTAAATAGGCACGAATTCTGTAAAAAAATTGTCAAGTATTCAGGTCACATTCATAAATTATAACTACTATAAGATATATGTTATGTAAATAATATTATTTTATGCTAGGAATACAAAATTATAACAGCGTAAGTCACACCACTTATCTTCTGGGAGCAATTCTGATCTCTAATACTTCTGGGCAACACACGTGACTTCAAGTAAGTGCACTGCTAAGAGCAGAATTTTCTCCTTTCCAGAGGGTGTTCAAAATCAAATCATTAAGATTCATAAGTCTTACTGTAAAGTGCACTTACCAGCGCTGGACTGTCTTTAGATTCCAAGTCAAAAACATCCCGTCGTTTCACTGTCAGCAAATCAAGATCTTTAGTATCATCGTCATCGTCGTCATCTTCGAAGAACTGCATGGAGTTTGTGTTTGGAACGCGGCTTGCCAAAGCACCTTCTTTTTCCTCCTCCTCAAATGCCTCTTTTGATTCACATTCAGACTCACTCTCTTCAGTGCTTTCACGGGAAGAAGGATATTGTTCAGTTTCTTTCCTTCTCTCCTTTTCCTCTGATCTGTTAACAGACAACTTTCCACCTGAATTAATTCTGCGTTCTTCCATTCCTTCCTTATTCGGTGGGGAGACGGTATTTTTGTTTTGCTCTGTTTCTTTCAAGGGATTTCTCTCTTCAGATGTCTCTTTCGCTGACAACTGTTTCTGAACTTTCTGAAGAAACCTCACACGGGGTGCCATTGCAAGACCAAGTGACCTAAAGCATGGAATTAAGCGAATACATTAATCTGAAAGGTAAATACAAAAAAATTTACCAAATTAGAAGACCTCATCAACAGCTGAAGTGTTTCATTTTAGTTACGATCGTTTAAACTTACACACTTTGATCAACATATTTAGAGAATAGTGTCTGGTACACAACAGCACACAGTAGGTTGAAAGATGCAAATGAAAATGAGGAATGAGGAATGAAGATGAAACAATTGAGATAACACAGGAGAAGACCAAGAAAACAAAGAACATGAAAACCTGCAGGGAAGAGCAAATCAAATGTGATCTACAATGAAATAAGCAGAAGAAACACTGATATAATTTGGTGTTGAAGATACACGGATGTCACGTCACACACTGAGCACTGATCAAGTCAGTATCCTTTGCTGCTAGAACTACACCCAGAACATCATCCCTACCATCTCGTGGTGATCAGAAGAACAAGAACAAACAGTACAGATAAACTCCAGGAAAAGCTCTGGGAGAGACATTTATACCTTAAAAGAAATCCCATCTGCCTTTACTCCTACAGCAAAGCCTTGGCTTTGTGGCACGTATAACTGAGTGCCACAGCACTATTGTTAAACCCAGTTATTCCCATGAGAATACTCTATATAAGCGGACAATAAACAGACAAAAATCAGAAATATTATACAGGAGCAAAACAGGAGAAGACTGTATGTGAACAGATATTTCTCATGTTTGCCAGTTTTTCCTATCCATCCTACAGAAAAAGACTAGAATTACCAGAACTGAAATGACCCATAAGCCAAGCAACACAGCTCTTATCTTGGGGGTAGGTAGAGAGGTTTAATATTGCTAAGAAAATAATAGCAGATAATCTTAGACAAATCTGTGCACAAAAAATCCCCCAAACACTTTTTATTATAAGAATTCATAAAGAAACTTGAGGATTTTAGGTCACTACATCTCTTTTTTATAGTATCTTCCAAACTGAGAATACTTTGAGAAAAGCATTCTACAACTGTTGAAAGTTTCCCCATATTGTTAGATGCAATAGTTTCTTCAGAATATATTTCTTAATTGATTTTCCAATTTGAAGTTCAGATGTACTAAAAGATCTTCATATATAAATGAGCTTTTCTTTCCAGCCCTTTTTCAAACACAAGACAGTTGTAAATAACCTATCATTGTTTCTGCAGAACACCAATTCTTATGCAAAGCATGCCACATCAGTAAACTTGTTCAGAATTATAGGAACACATAAAAGCACAACACAGCGAATTCTTCTACAGTAAAATAGATTCAGAAAATGACTTAAAATAGTCTGAAAAAAAGTAAATACTCCAGAATCTCAGAAGAAAATATATGCATTATTTGTTTAAAGCTTTTGAAATGTTTTCAGAAGACAGAATGTACAAAGCACTTGAAAATAGGAGAAATCAAATCAATTGAAGTGATACAAATCTGAATTAACAGTCTTTCCAGGTGGCTTGATTAATAACCAAAATAAACAGAAAAATTGCTTTTGCTGTGTTCTTTGATTAGCAAGCTTCAAGTCTACGCTAAGGAAATAAAATGCAAGACACTTAACTAATAAAAAGAAGGATCATCAAGAGTCTCTGGGTCAGAATCAGAGATGATGCCACAAAGAAGCTGTCTTGGATTGATGTCCTACAGCCCAAGCCTGAGAAAAACAAAGTACACTCTTCTCTGCTGAATTCTGCACCTGGGACAACCCTGGATATAGGTATGGACTGGTGGACGCAGTGCTCAGGCAGCCCACAGGGCCAACCAGACCCTGGGGTACCCTGAGCCCAGCAGGGCCAGGCAGGGGGAGGGGCTGTGCCCTCCGCTCTGTGCTGTGCGGCCTCAGCTCCAGCACATCTCTGTCACTGCATGGCAGGACCAGAAAGCTCAGATGCTCACAGAAGTAGCAATAGAAAGCTCAGAAAGGGAAGGCTGGATCTCACAGGCAGTTGAGGGAGAGCAACGCGAAAAAACACCCAAAGATCCAAGATCTAGTGATTCCACAGATCACTAGATAGGATCTTGGTAACAGCATGGGAAATACTATGTCTGCTTACAGAATTGCAACCAACTGGGAAAAAGTAATTAAGGCCAGGCCATTAATTTCAAAGGAGGCCTGTGTTTAAGAAAAGATGCACAACGACAGCAAAAAGGAAGGCCAAGCAGTACCCAAGGGCTGAGATGTGCAAACCCAGAAGTGGCACTGTCTGCAGAACACTGGGCAGCTTTGTGCTTGTTGACAGCAGCCAGAGCAGGAAAACAAATCAGACCCTCTGTCCCGACCACATCATTAGGATCAAGGCTATAGCTGCAGTGGAGTGGCTATTTCTCTGGTCAGTGACAGGACAGACAGGTTTAGAGAGATGACTGTGCATTCTAGTATCACGCACTTCAGGTCTGACAGCACCTGCAGATAACTGCTGTTCTGTAACACTGATCTGTAAGCAACAATGGTATATTCATCTGGGTACGAAATTGTGTGCATCAGATATTTCCCAAACAACTTGGCTTCAGCCTGCTTTCTTTATTCTCTGTGTATCAGTGAAGAGATAAACAGAAAAATATGCTGCATTCCTCCTGGAAATCACAAGGAAAACAGGAAATTACTTCCTTAGCAGCTCCTTAGAGCAGTGACTAACCTAAATCCAGCAGACTTGACTTAAGATACTCCCCCAGATTGAAATGTGCTAGTGTTAGATAGCCTAAGAAGAAAAAAATAAATATCTCCCCACCTCCTTTTTACCTTGACTCCTAACCAGGAGGCCAGAGTGACTTACTATTCCTTTTCTCTCTTATTTGTTTACCTTCACTTACATTTTCAACACTGGTTTTTGCAATGAAAACACAAATTCTCTTTTATGTAGTGTGGATGTTCTCCTTCGTGAAACCTGAAGGCTGGCTCTGGTCACAGGTCTGATTAAGTCTTCCTCCAGTAAATTATTCTTGATAGCAATTTGTATTGAGAAGATATTGGATACAATACTAACGTATCATAGCTCAAAGGTCACAATATCTCTGGAATACTTAGGTATAAGGGGTGAAATCGGGGGGTCACCTCCACTGGTGCAGAGTTCGAGGAGCAGGGCATGCAGGCTCTTGTTCATAGCTGGCAAAAATGCATAGCTAATTGTGGTGGCTATGCTGAAAAACAGTGTCTTGTAGCTGTGAATTTGCTCTATCAGACAGTGTTATTGTGCTCTTTGTGTCTGTTGCAGTTTCCATGGAAATAAATTGGAGGCATTACTATCAGAGTTATCTACCTATATGCATAGATATACACACAGATGCATAAAAAAGACCACTGCTTTTTTGCAGACTCTGTCAGCAGCACTGAAAACAATCTCAGTGCACAGACAAGCCAGGTAAAAGAGCAACAGAGATCTGACATACTGAAATGCAAACCTGAGTGAGCATGTTTTTTCTATCGGATTTTTAGCCAAGTAACATCTATCAGGCTAGCAGTAAGTCTCTGAAGAAAGGCTGAAATACTTTCGAGGAGACTCAGTGTGCTATGGCATGTGCAGTGAATGGAAAGGCAGAGGGCTGCAGGGTGTATGTAAGCAAGCCTTATGGTCTGGAAAGAGGGAAAGAAGAGATCCAACTGCTCAGAGCAGAATCTCCAAATTATCTCTTAAATGTGTTATCTTCTGACTTTTTGATTATGCTTCCATATAGTCCAAAAACTGCCCAGTTATTTCCATTTTATCACAGCAATGACATATTAGTAACTTGGCTGAGTTCAGATTAGAGTTGTCCTTCATGGAGGGTCAAATCCTGGCTCAGATGGCCAACAAGAATTGTAGACTATTCTGTCTACATAAATATCTGATACTAAATGCTGAAATTCAGAAAGAGATACTGGATTCCTAGACTTCATCACTACCACCATCTGTTAGTAGGCTTGTTAAAATACTGGGTAAGTTTTTGTGATCAGTCCTTTCAGTCCTCATCTTCTATCATTCAGCACAGCAAGACCCACAATTCAGTTTTAAAGATACTGACAAACCACACATTTGAAGGGGCAGGCAATAGATGTAATGAAATTGCTGAAATTTTTCCTAGTTGTCTTAAAAACTCCTAGTCCGCAAAGCATATTTTATAACAGGTTTATTACCTAAAAAAAAAAAAAACAAAATTGTGTAATTGAAGCATAGCACCAGGAAGACCAGGTGTTCCACAGTCGAGTAATTTGTCACATTTTAGTTCATTATGCCATGTACTAACAAGTTTGAAGACTTAGGTCTTCTCTGTTATAATTCCAGAGACACATAAAATCAATTCATTATGCATCTTTGATCACCCTCCTGTTCCCTTCTGACTACCCCATGTCCCCTGAGATTGTTTCAAAGCTTCACATTTTAAAACAACCTCAGATGGTTGTCATCTTTAATGTCAAACTGTCAAAATTAATTTCCCTCCCATAAGAAAATGTGGAAAATATGCACAAAAGCTTCTATAGTAAAATACACACTATTCAGACCAGTGAAGAAGTGCTTCATCTTTACCAAGCCCTAAGTATCTTCTGAAAAGTAATTTACATCCAGGGAACAATGTTTCTTTCACACCCAAAACTGGACTGCTAATATCTCAATTTCTCATTAAATAATAGCCAGCATGTAGCTACGTGGTTTGAGGATGTACCTGAACAAGAATTATTTGTTCTCTATCCTTTTACTCAGCAAGCTCTGTCTTTTATTGTACCTTCTGCTGTACAATTCATCCCTCTTTGTAGAGGTTTTTACACATCATTCCTACTTAAAATATCTTTTAAAATAGGAAAGAGCACTGCATAAACATGGAAACATGAATACAAGAAACTTTCCAATTTTGTGTGTCAACAGTTAAACAAGCTTTTTAAAGCTATAATACACATTGAGGCTTCTTTTTATACTTTTCACTTTCCATATTTTCTGCCATACTTACAGGGCATATTCTGCTAGAGGCAATTTGAAAACATCAAATACTTCCTTGTTCTTCATTAAGTAAACTGAACGCAAGTAGGATACAAAACACTGAAAAGAAAATAAAAGTATTTTTTAAAAAGAAGTTTTTCATTCAATTACCGACACACAAAATTACCATTATATCATTCTCTAAACAGAAATAGAATTTCAGTCTAAATGGATTTCAGGCTGAAGTTCTTTTACCTTATATCCATCAGTCAAAATTTACTGCTACTGAAATGATACAACTTCAAATATTCAAATATTTCATTAAAGCACACGAATAGGCTGAATTTGCCAGTAGCGTGCCCTTTTATTTTCACTAGGAAGCAAATACAGCAACTTAGCCAAAAAAGAAACATTGCTGACATTATTTTTTTTCCTCTGTTCCTGAATTTCTAAATGATGTTCCTCTATTCTGACAACTGGATCACATGGAAACAAAAAGAGACTAAGGTACTATCAGTCTGAAGTGCCTTAACTGTAGCCGCTGGCTAACAAAGCAATTCAACTCAATGTAGCTGTCTTTCACTACAGCCCAGGATAATTCATATCACCTTGCCTTTGCCACCAGCTAATCATACACTTGCAGTCGACGAACGCAGCTCAACTGGTCAGCATAAATTCGCTACAAGACATTTACCACTATGAGCCCAAGCTTGACATTGCTATAAATCCATGATGCTCACCAGGAAAACTGGAAACATCACTTAACAGGACAATCTGATCTTCTGCTGTATTTTTCCCTCCGCCCTTCTCCAAAGGACAGATTCCTGCTCTTCTTTTAGCATTCACCTTTATTTTATGTAGTATATTTCTGCCTATCTCTTGAAATTAGCACTTCTGTCACCACTGATAGCTCTATATACAGTTTTATTCCTATTCCAATTGTAATAAAATAATACAAAATTGCTTCGTAGAATTTCACCACTCTTTCCCGCAGCAAAAGCAGGTGATGTTCTGATAAGTTAACATTCATTCATCAATAAATTGTATCATTTGTTCCAAAGTAGCAGTTGGTTGTTAAATTAGCCATCTACTGCTTTCCTTATGCACTAGCAGAATTCTGAGCTGGCCTCCTGTGGTTAGATACATACTACTACAATATTTTTTTTCTTTTAAACCAGCAAGCACTAGAACCAACAGCTAATTAAACTAGCACACAGTTTTATTCAAGTACACTACAAACACACCCCGTTCTGCTACCTACACTCTTGTCAGAGAAAACTTTTGCCTTGGTAATTCAAGTGGAATTTTAAAAGTTTCTACTTGTTGTTAACCTGAGACAGAGGAGAGAAACAAAAGTCTGAAGCACCAAGCTTTTATGGGTGTTCTTGAAATGCTCCAGGCAAAAACTTCACCAGACATGAGAACTATGAGGCTGTAGATTAAGCAGTCACAATGTCATACTTCTTTCCTTGGCCAGTGGAAGTAAGAAGTAAAGAGCTAAGAGAGATGCTTTTCAAGCTGTCCTACACTTGGTTAGAGAAGCTTTCTTTTACTTGTCTGCTTTTCCAAATGCTGAGGTTTTCAGGTAGCTTCATAGCCTGATCATCTCTCAATTAATTCTTGGGCTGGAAGATTTTATCACATCCCATCTCAGCTACTATCAATAATAAGGTATAGAATAAAATACTTGTGTTCTCACATTAAATTATTAAATGTTTTACCAAGATAACTAGAAATCTACAGAAAGAGATGTAAAAGTTGGCAGATCTCATTAATCTACTGCTGTCTAGCAAGTGACAGCAAAAAGAAATGACAGTCCCTTCTTTCTCTGTAGTGACAGATGGAAAAAATTGTGTTAAACAAAAACTACCTTTTCTGTGAATCTGAAAGTTGCAATACCTACAGATTGTAAGGTCTACGTGGGTCACTGCACCCACAGAGCAGAAATCTCATTGTGTCTTTTGGGTAACTTACTTTACTAGTATTTCTTTGATACACACAGTCTAGAAATTAACAAATTATCAATAAGGGGTGGAAAGAACACATCTTTTGTGTATGTACCAAGCCTTTGTAAGGGGATACTTAGATTAGATGTTAATAAAAATTCTTCATTCAGAGTGCAATGAGGCGGTAGCACAGCTGCCCAGAGAGCTGTGGTGCCCCATCCCTGGTGGCCTTAAAGGCCTGGTTGGATGGGACCCCGAGCAGCCTCAGCTGGTGGGGGACAGCCCTGCTGTGGCAGGGGGGTGAAACTGGGTGGGCCTTAAGGTCACTTCCTGCCTAAAGCATGCCATGATTCTACCACAACTGAGAATGAGCCAAACAAATGCATTATGTCGTAATGTTTATCAACTATCAGGGTTCAGCCCTTTGATACCCAAAACAATTTTTTTCAGCTTTCTCACAGACTGGATTCAGGTTTGTATTGCTCTACATTCAAATAAATTAGCATCTCATTCAGATAAGAGGCTTCAAAGATAATTCAGTAGTAATAAAGAAGCACAGAATTGCTCAGGCTGGGAAAGACCTTAAAGATCATTGAGTCCAACCACAACCTGACCATACTACCCTAAGTCTAACAACCCTCTGCTAAATCATGTCCCTGAGCACCACATCCAAACGGATTTTAAACACATCCAAGGATGGTGATGACTCAAGCCTTCCGCTGACCTCACTTGCTATTTCACACACACTGAACACTTCCAATAAGCCTTAATGCAAAATAGAAAGGTTATACATACATATAAATATATATATAAACTTATATCTGGGGTGTGTGTGCGCGTGTGTGTGTAACAGAAGAGGAATTTTACTTTATTCTACTTAATTTTAAGAAGAATTAAGTACAGGAAAAGCAAATAGCTTCTTCAAAACTGTGGCAACTTAATCCAAATTCTGATTTAATTTCAGTGCCTTCACTTCAAGTTCTAAAACACTGTCCATTCTTCTGAATTTCATTCAATTCTTTTAAGATTTGGTCACATCTCCGCATCCAGACCGGAGAGCTGAGGGAAGATGAATTTTGTCAGTAGGAGCTCTATTCCTTCTCTTTTATCATTTTATATTATCCACTGCTTTTTCTACTGTTTTGATTTAACTTTTGTGATGGTTTGCTGGTTTTTGTTTTTTACTGCAACCAAATGTTACAAAAATACTATCACATGAATTAAATCATACCCTCATGGATAACATTAATGCTGAGCATCAGAAACATATCACAGCTGTATCACAGGAGAAGCTAAAAAAAATGGTTCTGACTAGCAGAACTACTAGAAAAAGAAAACACATCAAGTGCTGTATTAATCTGCCACATCTGTAGTTTTATTTTATTAATGTGTTTCTTGGATAACTGTTTTAAACATTAAGAAAAAGATCAATTTATGTGCTGTTTTGACAGAACTCAAAGTAACGGAGCTTGACTGGAATCCTGAACTGTAACTGATTATGTTGCCAGAGCACCCAGCAAGCCCCTGCAGGAGAGATGGAGAATTCAGTGGACAAATATCATTCTGGTGTCCACATCTCCTCCTATACAAAAAATTCAAGTTAGCAGAAACATGTATTTTTTAACTCTTTCACAGAACTAGGTGATCTAACACCAAAATTAAAAGAATAGCAGAAGGTGGCATGAGTCCATGAGAACTATAGATGCTGCAAAGGACATCAGTCTGATTCACTCTGTCTCATTCCAATCAACAGTACACAAACCACAAAATGAACTGCAAAATTCCTTAAAGCAATTAGTAACCAAGAATTTAATTCTATCCCTTTTAAGTATGCTTCTCAACAGGATTTTTGCTTTCAGCCTCCAAAACGCAGGACACAATGATTTAGATCTCATGCCCCCAACACAGTAAAATACATCCTACCTGAATTTCTGTGCACAGCTATACCACTGCACTGCTGTCTCATCCACTCTGGTTCTCAAGGAGAATTTATTTCTTATAAACATCAAGAACCTAGAAGCTTCCAACAGACAGGCACAAGACCCATTTTTTGACAAACTGAACATTTCAGTTAAGAATCTGAGGTCAAGATTTCAGCTACATTATCACTACTATTTTATTCACATTAATATGTATGAATATTGGAGGACACTATAGACTGTTTGAACACTCAAATCTTATTAAGGAGGAATACCTATGACAAACCACTTGTCCATATTTTAAGATTCTCAAAAACTGAACATATACACAGTTTGCCTGCAAGGTGATAGTGATTTATTAGCCATAAATGAAAAATTGCAACAAAAATTGCTTAAAATGGTAATGAAATTACAATTTACAATTTTCAAAATTAGTCAAAGATCTTATTTGCGACCTTGACAGACAGCCCCATGTTTGATTTTGTTCTTGCGCTATTTTGAAGCTTTCCCATTATTTTCTGTTGTTCAATTCAGAAAGATCTTTCTCTTTCTATTAAGAGATCTTAAAAAAACCACAAAGCCAGAAACAGAAAGACTTGTTAGCATTTTCATTCCAAGAAAGATAATGCTGGCTTCCCCCTATTCTCAACCTTCTTCAATCAGCTGCTCTACCAGTTTTGATGTAAATGTGTGTAATTACAACTTCCCGTGGCAGCTGCCAATGATCGTAATTTGTCACCAGTGCACTTGGCCTGTGCAACATGAGGAAGCTTATGTTGACATTCCACAAGCTGCAACCTTGCCTTTACAGTCTGAAATATTACAACTTGCTTTCCACAGAAAGACTACAACTCCTGGTCACAATCCCATTCTCATTTTACTCTATTGCTCAGATTCAGTAGAATCCTTTCATGTGTCATCTGTTCCCATGCTGGTTCAGATAAACGAATAGTTTCCAACACTAATCCAGAATCTCTGCTTTTCTTGTATTCCTCAGACTTTGGCATTTCCAAATTTCTCATCATCTGGCCTTTGGTAATGCTCTTTAAATGTCACCTATATGTACAACAAAGTGACCTAAAAGATTTTATTATGTACCACCACTTGCTAAAACATGATTATTCTTTCTACTGATGTCATGTTGTAAAGCATGAGAAAAATTTAGCAATTTTAAACACTGCTGCTAGGTCATTCCTGCAGGCCAATTATTCTAACAGCAGTTCTATTTAACTGGCATGCCTCAAGAAGCTGCAGATGACTACTTACCCTTTGAGCTTTCTCTTTTAATTCCTGATCTTGAGCTAAGAAAGCTTGCATCCTCTTCTGGATGTCTGTAATCTTCTCAGGATTAATTCTATTAACAAAAAAAAAAAAGTTTGTTGTAGCAATTATAACAAATAACAAATATTAAGTTCTCAAGAGTATCTTCATGTTTTCTGCATCACTTTAATATGCACAGACCTATCACCACTCTGAAAAGTTTACAGTGGAACCATATTAAGGATGAAGCACACACTCTCTAGACGAATAATACAGAAGAAAGAAACAGGAGCTTAGACTTTTTATTCAGCTACAGTTTTTGGTGAAGGACGTGAAACCTTCTCCAAAGCCAAAATCATCATTAAAATACTTCTGGAATTTATAAAAATGCTGAGGAAAAAAAAAAAAAAAGCCCAATGAATCATAGGACTACTTTACACTGAGATAATAACGTTCCCAGGGAAATTCTCAGCACTTTTGAAAGATAAAAAAAGATCCATCGCCTTGGGAATAATGAAATTAACTTCTCTGCAACAGGCAGATGAGCAAAAACAAAGAACGTTCAGATTAAACAGATTTAAGATCTCCTCAAGATATCAATCAGGAAAATAGAGAACAGCTACTATATTACAGAAAAAGACATTAGAGCTGGTAAGGAGTTAAACAAGTCTTCTCATAAACTCAGGACTTTTTACATTTATTCGACTGATATTTTTCCGATTCCAAAGTTTATTTGCCCAGATGTCTGCTTGCCTTCTTCCAACTTGTGACCTGCTAGTGCCACTTGAGCATTTCATACAAGCTACCAAACATGGTAGAAGAGTACCCCTCCAGCAGATGTTAAAAAAGGTGCTCTATCACAGTCATCATATTTCTCACAATGAATCTTGCTGCTGAGTGCAACATCATCCTATGCTGTGCAACAACACACAGTTTTTACTTAAGGAAACCAAAAAAAAAAAAAAAAAAAGGGTTGTTCACATATTTCAGTTGAGAAAACATGACTGTGATTAAAATATTAGGCAAGAAATATCTTACAGTAATTTCTTTGGTAACATAAACTATTGAGATTGTGAAACATGAAAAAAAAGCCATTAAAAATTGGGCTGGAAGTGCTACCAATTAACCATTTAAGACAGCAAAGCTTTATTCATTCACTACTTATATTTCCTATGTCATTACTTATATTTCCTATGTCTATCAGAAACAGACAGCAGAAGACTGCAGTGGACATAAGAACTGTTTGGCTGCAGTTTCTATTAAAGATCCAATAGTGAAAGCCCAGTCGAACATGTAAAAGCTCACTCCAAACATGTAAAAATGTAAGACAGAAATCAAGAGGCATGAAAAACTCAACGAGACACAAAGTGACCAACGAGTCCTTGAAATGCGGTGCAGATGAAATACACATAAGATACCAAACACAGAAAAAGTAAACAGAAATTGTTCTATCAAACAAGAATGAGAAGGTAACAGTGAAAACATTCATGATCCTAACAAAGGAAAAATGGTAGAAGAGCAAAATAAAAGCAGTGACTAAAGTGATACTGAGTTACATTAGAAGGTACAAGTGCAAAATACACCACATTGAGGCAGACAAAATACAAGAAGAATAAAAAATCTAACTAGATGAAATCAAGAGGTTCACAGTGACCTGAAACTCAAAAGGAAAGATTCAAGTAAATACAAGTATAAAAATCATCACAAGTACCCTGGGATAAAGGAATGTAAGCACAAAATGAGGTATAATGAAAAAGAGAGCACAAGAATAATCAACAATAAACCTTAAAATTAACACTTAATAATCCCAAAAACTGGGATTACTGCTACTGAATTACTGGTAAGTTACAGGAAAATTACTAAGAGATGACATACACTTAAATTTTTCCCCTCCTGATCTTCACTTAAAGCTGCAGGTGCCATCACACAGCCACCAGCAGTTACAGTGCAGACCAAGCTCATGCCAGAACCAGAAATCATGGGTTAACAGGCACTTAGATAAACCTACAGGGTGAAAAGAAACTTGGCAATAGCAAGAAAGAGCAGTTAGGGACAGAGTCACATCTATTCTAGACAGCTCATTGAGAGATGAAGATCTACGAGACGGGGCAGGTAAATATAGTGCTCATCTTCAAAGGTGACAAAAAAAAAAAAAAGAGCAGTGCTTTTGCTGCACTTGATACTGAAAAATTGATTTGTAAGCACCTAAAGAAAACAAGCAAACACATAATAGCCAACACAGCTTAGAAGCAAAACATGACTAATCAATTTGATTATCCTTCATACTATAACTGGCTTTAAGAATATGAAAGAAGTAGCAAATGTCTTCTCTTGATGTTGGCAAAACATCCAGCAGTTTCATATTCTCAGAAGCTAGGGAAACACTGTCTGCATCACGAGCATCCAACCTTTTGGCCTGCCTGGGTCACAGTGAGTGAAGAGGAATTGTCTCAGGCCGCATATAAAATAATAGTTAATGTATATAAATAAAACATTTTTAATTAAAACCCTAAAAAAAAAAATCAACAAGAAAATAAAACTAGTGGGATATTTAATCTTGTTTTTGTGAAACGAATGCATCAATGTCTGGTTTGATGGAAGTGGCTGCAGTTCTTAGCATGTTCTCACAGCCACAAAACGCTGACATGAACAAGGTGTGATTGTGAAGTGAGGGGTATCTCAGTGGTGAGAGAGAGTTTATAAAAGCCTGGTAAAGGGACATCATTGAGTTGAGTATCTGATTGCATCTCTGTGCGTTGCGTTCCATCTGAAAATTCACAGGTCATGTATTCACGTCAACTGAGAATGGAGTTAGAAATACAACGAAAGAAAACAAAAAATTGATCTTTTTTTTTTTTGCAAACTATTCCCAATTTCCTTATCAAAATAGAAAGTGCAGTGGCATATTTTTTACTGTTCACAGGACTGTGTTTAGCCAGTGTACCACAATGTATGCAATTATCTGCCATAACTGAAGTTAGCATTGCTCTTTTCCTGTCTCCATGCCTGCTTACAGCCCCCAATGCCAATCACACATCAACATTCAGCTGCGGCTGAGCAATGGGTGTGTGCCCATGGCCAGGCTGGGCCCCACAGTGAGAAGAGCCAGCACCACGACAGCTCAGGACGGCTGCAGCCGGGATGCACGCAGCCCACACACTGGACGTGTCTGAGCTGCACGAAATATGAAAGTAAGGCAAAACCAGCTGTGGAGCTGCTATGGCTATGACTGACACAATGCTGAAATGCAGAGCAAGATCCAGTTCCCACCTGGCCCGCTGCTACTCATCACTTTCTACAATAATTTGTCAATCATAAGAGTATGATCCATTACTTTCAGGATACAATATGGCACTGGGGCTTCAGGCACAAAAGACAATAATCTCAGGCAGGCTATAACAATTTTTTGAATGCAAACTGATTTTTGTTTAAGTTAAAAGATAATATATTGTAGTGTAAATCTAAGCAATGTTTAAAAAAGTGCACGTTGCCCCAAGCACATTCTGCGGTTATGCATTTGTTAACGAATGAGTCAATGTGCAATCCTGAAAAAGAAGTTGTAACTCTGGATGCTCTTCTCTCCATCTGCATCAAGAGAATCAACCACTGCTGTCTTCTTCTTATGGTGGGATTCCAAAAGTACAAAAGCTAGTCAGTGGATTTTGGTTTTAATGAATTTGTATGTTATTTCATTCCAAACAAATGAAACTCCTTACAATAACTATAGACATGTAACTATGTGGGGAGACAAACCTAATAAATCCAAACACTTAAAGTGTGAGCTTGCCTGAGCAATTAAGAATCAGCAAGCTAGAATCCACTACCAAAAGCACAGGAGAGGAATTTATTGCACTGTCTGTCATTTTAACTAGGTTGTTTTTTCCTTCTCTTACTCTGTATGTACTCAATTTATAATTAAAAAGTAATATAACTTTCTAGAGCTGCAGTTTTGCCCAGCAGCTGCATAAATGGCCAAATGGCCACTTCTGACTATGTCATGATATACACATGATTTCAGCTAGTTCCATCTTACGACCATATCTGACAGCGCTCTATGAGTTTTCTGGCCAACACTCATTCTTGTTTTCCTTTTCTTTCCTTCACTTTTAATATCAGGATACAAGCACTGCTCTAAGTAGATACTCTGTCTTCTCCATCTTCCCTAAAGTGCAATTTAATCAAAACAATTAAATCACCACCAAAAACACCATGCTGCCAAATGATTCCCTAAAACAAGATGCTTTCCCTTTACCACTCACTGGGTTATAAGTACTCTGCTTTAGATACAGCTGTGCATAGCTTTACTGACGAATATGCTGTCAGCACAGACACTACACAACAGGCCTCAGCAGATTCTCATCCACAGAAACGTCTGCACTTTCCTTCTTTCAACGCAACGTCTGTCTAGAAAATCTGTATTGATTTATTTTTAAAAAACATACAAAATTATTCTTTCAAACATGTAACATACATATTTAAAAGCAACACACCTTTGAAACTCAAGCAACCTGGAGTAGAGGGAGGAGTCCATGCCTATAGCAGGGGGTTGGAACTAGATGATCTTAAAGGTCCCTTTTAACCCAAACCAGTCTATGATTCTATGAAACTGTGCGAACCAGCTGATAAAACATCCATTTTAGAGAAAATGAGAAACATACAAACAATGCTAAACAGCACAATGTCAGTAAATTGGATACTGAGCCATACAGTCAGCACACACACAGGGTCTGTGCGCTGTGCAAGTCAATTCCAGCCCTAGTCACTTTGCTCCTATCACCCCTTGTAAGGATTTCTGAGGAAACAGGCAGTGAAGCTTCATTTCAGCAGTATGCAATACATCTAAGAGGAAAGCTGCTGGTTAAACTAAGAAAAAAAAAAAATGACATGAGAAAAATAATGGTCTAAACTTGCAAGACTGTACAGAGTAAGTCAGATATCTTACCAACACTTCTTTCTCCTGCTTTTACTTATTTTAAATTTAAGAACTCCCAAAAACAGCATCTGGGCATTTAGATGGTAATTCATCCAACGCCAAACCCTCCAGAGGAAATGCTCATATAAGGAAGCCTCTAAGGGAGCCAACACAAAGATCATATTGCTATTTTGTTAGAAAAGCTTTGCTCGCAGATTTTAATCTTTAATGCACATGTATTAGTAATGTTTAAAAAGTAAACTTAAGAAGGTTCGGTTTTATTTCATTATATAGTCTCAGTATTTCACCCAGCTTCCAAGCAGCAGCAATTTTTGCTCCATGCTCTCAGCGTGGAAGTTGGCTTCCTGTGCAGCAAGGACTACCTCCAAGGTGGAGGGAGGAGGAAGAGCTGGGACTGTGAGTGGCTGCACAGAGCTGCCAGCCTCACACAGCACAGCACGTACAGGTGGGGGTACTGACACAACCGGATATTCATTCAGCACGGATGGTTTCCAGAAGGCAGCAAGTTTTAATGGATTCCCAAGTATTAAAAATACTATTATATAGAATCAGTATCCAAGTATTCTCCACTATGAGACACAAAAGCAGAGGTTTTTTCAGTAATTGCATTTTTTGCCTAAGACTGAAGCTAGCAATATTTCACACTGGATATCTACAGATCTGCACTTCCTTGGGTAAAATTTTCCAGAGAGACAAATTTAGCAAGGATAACTCCTCCAGAAGCAGCTTTTATCTAGTCAACAAAATTACATGCAATAAAGCAATCTCAAGGTACTATCAAGAATCATTTCAGTTCACATCTAAAACTTTAAAGTTATAGACTGATTATAAATATGCCTATAACATTTAATACTCTCAGAGTAGCTTTCTGCCTTATTCGCATACCATTACATTTATTATTGTATATTTTAGCTTCTCTTGCTCTGCTTTAACAATGAAAAAACGTATCATTAAAAGCACTAACTGTAAATTTGCAGCTTGTCGTGATTAGAAAAGAATGATTTACTGTAACAGGCTCTACAGGGAGCTTGGATATGAAATTCAAAGTCAGGAAAAAAACCTCTAGCCTTTTAAACAGGTATTTAGGAAAATGAAAGATTCACCCCATGAATTCTACAAATTATGTGACTTTTAACAGCCCTACATAAACAAAATGAAGAAATATTAACAGCTGTTTGCAGAAAAAAATTCACTTAGACTGTTGAGGTTATACAGTTGGTCCTTGTAAGGTGCTACGATGCTTAAAAGGAAAACAGCAGATGTGAAGACATTTTGCTTACAAATGTTGTCCACATCCACTTTTTTTTTTTTTTAAACAAACAGCAGTGTCAAAAGAAAACTTCAGCAATTAGACTTTTAGGAGCTGCTTGACTTTGTTTTTGCAGTCCTATCAAAAGATGTCTAACGTTTGAAATTTGTGCATATTCCACATAGAACTGACAACCACATTGAAATACCACATGTATTTCACTGGTTGCTCTGCAGTCGGTCTGTTAGACAGAAGTAATGCTTGCAAAGAATGTTCAAAGAAGGGCAACAAAGCTGGTGAGGGGTCTGGAGCACAGGCCTTATGAGGAGCAGCTGGAGGAGCTGAGATTGTTCCATCTGGAGAAGAGGAGGCTCAGGGGAGACCTCATTGCACTCTATAACTATCTGGAGGAAGGTTGTAGTGAGCTGGGGGTCGGCCTCTTCTATCATGTAACCGGTGATAGGACTAGACGAAATGACTTCAAGCAGCACCAGGGGAGATTCAAGCTGGACGTTAGGAAATACTACTTCTCTGAAAGAGTGGTCAGGCACTGGAATGGGCTGCCCAGGGAGGTGGTGGAGTCACCGACCCTGGAGGTGTTCAAGGAATGTTTGAATTTTGTGTTGAGGGACATGGTTTAGTGAGAGCTTTTGGTAATGGGTGGATGGTTGGACTGGATGACCTTGAAGGTCTTTTCCAACCTCGGTGATTCTGCAATTCTGTGCAAGGACAGTTTGCAAGTACAACCACTAAAACTGAAACAGTCCACCTTAAAACTTTAAATCTGCAAAGTGCCACATGTACATTTTTCCACACTGCAGAAATGACAACTCGTGTCCAGGCATTGGATGTTTAAAATTATTATATTTAACTTTGACATTAAAAATGACAGTAAGCATTGAAAACAACTAGCGAAGTCCTGCTCATAGCTTGCAGCCTTGTGAAGCTGGTTGGTGCACTCAGAAGAGTAAGATTCAGTAGAAATTGCAGTATTCTATGATTATCAGTCCAAACTTTTGCTTACCACCTCCATCGCAGCTGACCACGAGTCCTCCTCTCCATTTACAAAAACAAATTAAAGTTTATTAAGCCACTATCATATCAAGTAGCAATTGACTACATTATCCTAGCTTATTTTAACGCACCCTATTATTAAATGCACAATAAAGAACCTAAATTAAGAAAGTCTTACTCAATAGATTCTAATGACAAAACCTAAACTGCACCCACTTGCATTCCTTAATTCAAATAATTTTGTATTGTAAGCTGTAAAAAATCTCATCTAACAGTAAAAGTAGCAGTGATTTCTTACCTTCAATCATTACATTAGAATTCAAAGAATACAGTACAAGTTAATTTTTAGCAAATCCAAAGGTTTAAGTGCTAAGGTAATAATAGCCACTTAAAGTTTCACCCTATCTTGTGTTATTCTTAAAAACAACTATTCCACCAAGATTCTCTGCATACAGCTAATTACGTTTCAGTCTCAGATATTTTCACCTTCAAATCATACCTTTCCAAAAATAGAACAGTTCTAACTGTTCTTATCTACTGGTATGGAAATTTGGAAATCTTATCTACTGGTATGGACATTTCCCATCTCTCATCCATCTTTCTCTTGATTTATTCAATCATTTTTGATATGAGGTAACCCCATCTACACAAGTTTTCAAAATGGAGTCGGCTCACAGTGTATTTGCTGTTTTTATTTCACTTCTTTTCCTACATTTCCTTCTCATTCTGTTTTGTCTTTTGACTTATCAGTGGGCTGACAGCATCAAAAAAAACATAGTGCTGCTAAGGAAGAAATCATTTATTTCTTTTTGTGTTTTAGTTATTATTTTTACAGTTAAAACTTTTGTCTTTCCTACAGGTGCATTATGTCAGATTTAGCAGATATTGGAAATAAGCTGCTTGTTTGTTTTGCTTTGGTTTTTTTCCCCCCCACCTCGTTCAAAGTCAGTTTTCATTGGTACGGAAAGCACAGAGCAGGTCTTCATTAGTATATTCTCTGAAATATGAGAAATGATCATTTAGTAATGCTTTTTTTAAAAAGAATTCCTGTTCATCAGGTAACTGATTCAGAAAGGCCATGACAAACTGGAGAAATACTCTAGAAGTAAGGAAGCTCCAGCTAAGAGAAATAAGAATGATAAATGGTCTGGAAAACATTACAAGGCAAGATTAAAGAAGCTGTAATTATTTAATCTGCAAAAGAAAAGGAGATAGTGCGATAATGAAAAGTAGTTGCTGAGAGTATGAGAACGTCATTTTTCATAAGTTCTTGGCAAAGGATTAAAGAAATATTTCACATACATTTACTGTAAGACTTATCAGACACTTGAGAAAAAAGCCTTAATGACAGGAACTGCTGAGTATAGATGAGATCACTTGGGGAAACGGTGTAGATATTCACTGGCAAATTAGACAGGCATTCAGTGTAAGTAATTTGTATGGCTGATCCCATCTTCAACAAAAGGGGTGGAATAGGTAACCTCTCAAGGTCTTTTCTTCTTTAATAGTATCAGAAACAGGTCATCTCTCTTGTTTGTCCAATTCCAAGCAAATCAAGCATTTGACTTCATCACTGTTGCCATACTCACAACACACTACCTGAGGAACAGATGAGCCATTAGTCACTTACTTTATTTCATTGACAGGTACTTTCCTCTGCGCCAGTTGTTCTACCATGCCTTTTTCTTCTGAGGGCAGCAGTACTAACAAAGCTTCACCACCTTCTTTGTACCTGATCCAAAGGGGGGGGAAAAAAAAAAAAAAGGTTTTCAACAACTTATCAGAATTACACTTGCTTCCTTATTAGTAGCCCAAAGATCAGACAATCATCCTCACTCCAAAAAGGGAAAAGCCAAACCAGTTAAATGACTTGTTACTATCTCCATGTGGTTTCAAAATTACACCTTGAGTTCTATATGTCTGGGTCTAAGACACAAATTCAGAGCAGAGGATCTTATTCTTTCCTAGATTAGAAATATTTCTGTGGTAATCAAATGACACTTGATCAAATACAAGATCTAGCTACTAGCATTCATATACCAATAGGAAAATCTTAAGTCTTGGTACCACTGCATTCTCCTTTGCACACCTGCAACTATAAGAATGTAACATTAGAAAAGTATTAAGTGCTTTGAACTCAAACAACTAATTCTATTTGGATATTGAACTAAGACTACTTTTCTAAAAGATCATAGAGGAATCACTGTAATAGAAGCATAGAAACAGACTCATTTATGAGCCACAGCCTCTTACTGCGTAGAACAGCTCTAAACTGACAGAGGTGCTAAGAGGCAAGTCCCTGTGCAGAAGCAGATGATAAGCCTGCAAATGGCTACAGATATCAGTAGTCCATTTATTTGAAACAAATATTTTTCATTTCTTTTTAATATCATCTTTTATTTACTGACTAAACAGAAGGTTGGTGCCTACTCTGTTCATATTTGTCTTGCTGGTAATTTTTTTTATCCAACTCAAACATAACTGGTTTATCTTTTCTGTTTTCTGGATGGGAAGTTAACTTTTTTATCTACCTTTATTCCAAGACTGTCCCCGCACCAATACCTCTCTCTCTTCTATCCCCTATCCATCCAGTTCCATCTTGCCATTACAATAATCTTTGGTTGCTCTTACTCCAAGCCATTTTCCTGTTTGGTCTCAACTCCAATAGCATACCGTTTTCTCCATCAGAAAAACTACAGAATCATAGAATCACCAAGGTTGGGAAAGGCCTCCAAGATCATCTATTCCAACCACACACCTACAACTAATAACCTTCAAGGAAAAGGATATTATACAGAATACACCAACTGTCAGCAGAAGAGTGGGAGATGTTACTAGTTTTGCTTTGAGTCAGAGAGCACAGAGAACAGGACTGTGACAAGGTAGGTCACAAAACTTCCCAAGAAAAATTCCAGTGACAGAGGAAATCACCAGCCCAGTCCTTGTGCACAGAAAAGGGAAAATAAATGCTATGTAAGAAGTGATGGAGTCAGACAGCTTACTGGAGGCCAAAGAGTGAAAAAAACATCCTAACATAAAGCAAACAACAGTCACACCATTAGCTGAAAAATCATTTCAGATGGAATACATGGAGCCCACATTTCTCTAGAAGTATAAACAATTGGCAAAAACAGAACTACAAAACTGTTTGAAAACTATAAACACTATCTGTCACAGTATAGTAAGCAATGCAAGCAGCAAGAAAATCTGCAGTTAAAACAGTCTGACAGCTTTTATTACAGCTATGCTTTCATTTGACGAATTTGAAACATCACAACAAGATGTTCTCGGGTGACTTTTATTTCTTTCTTTTCCTTCAACGCTACTATACACAATGGGTTTGGAAACCGAAGATGATTTTAAATAAATATCCTGCCTTTAAAAAATTTTATAAAGATTTTTCATCATGAAAATTTAACCCCTGCATTATAGATTTTGGTATTTGATATGGAAATCAAACTGACACAAGATAAGGCCACATGCTGACACAGTAAAAATTCATGGGGCTTTTTTTGTTTCTTTTGATTGGTAAGAATACCAAAGGATACCAAGAATAACAAAATAAACACTAAGACATTTGGACTTTGTCACCAAAATAACACTTTTTTGGTGTCAAGGATAAGGTAGAGATACTGTATAATATGTATACATTCTTAAATGATTTTAACTCTTTGAATAGACTTAAAAAAATTAATGTAGAATTATCTGCTTGCAGTCTTTTCCAAAAAAAAGTTCAAAGCAACAAGTACATTTGGTTTAAGGAAAACTACTGGCTTTACATTTCTACTCTTTGAAAGGGTAGATAACAGCAGGATAAGGGGAAATGCTTTTAAGTTGAAGGAGGGAAGATTTAGGTTGGATGTCTGGGGGAAGTTCTTTATTGTGACAGTGGTGAGGTGCTGGCACAGGCTGCCCAGAGAGGTTGTGGATGCCCCATCCCTGTAGATGTTCAAGGCCAGGTTGGATGGGGCCCTGGCAGCCTGATTAACTGTGGAGGTTGGTGGCCCTGCTGCGGCAGCAAGACTGGACATTCCTGATCCTTGAGGTCCCTTCCAACCCAGGCCATTCTGTGATTCACCAATAACATAGCTAACCATAACCTACTACTGACAAAGCTTCCCGTGAACTCTTGGGTCCTTTATACAATAAGTAATTAGGGCTGGGAATGACTTGCGTGTCTAGATCAAGTCCACTTTGTAAGATAGCTCCATTTATTTTAACCCAACCAAATTCCAGACAATATTTCAACAGTCCAGGCACAAATCAGATGCTGCCTCTGTCTAAACAAGCAACAGATTCCTGGAAAGCTACTGAACCTCAGAATACTTTGCATTTTATAGTAGAAGTTGATAATCACAATTCCAAGCCAGCTAATTATTCATCACAAAGAACTTTAGGCACTGTTAAAAATATAAGAAAAATAGTTGCTTTTATTTACCCAAAGCTTGTATTAGATAGAAAGACAGCCATGATATCACTACCAATAATAATGTCATCAATTCAGAATACAGAGCAATACACACCCTTTTTCTAGTTCCATCAAAATAGATGCTATGACAAGAAAGGAATCACAAAAGATCTATGAGAATGACCAGACATCTGGAAAGAATACCTGTCTAATCTCTTGATAAACGAAGAACACTTTCATCAAGGCAACAAGAAGTCTCAATGTTACCATATGCAGACACCTAGGTAGGACAGTCTTTGTAGAATACTTAAAATATAGCGAATGGAAAGAAGTGGTTTGTACAGTTCCTTGTTTCCAGCATTTCCTACCTTTGAGCGCCTGACTTAGCATTCTTCTATTTCTGCTTAAATATATTTCTTACATTCAGCATGCAACACACTATCCAACACCAGTGCCATATAAATCATGTAAGAAATTCCCGTCACAGGACAATGAAAGCAGATACCCTCTCTGAAAGCCACCGACCCAAACTCTAGAAGGATACATACCAGGAAATGATCTATCTCGATTTTTCTTTTATACCTTTTCTTCAGTATCCCTGAGGTCATTCTCAAAACATCAAGCAGGATCACAAGAACTTTCAAGCTGACCCCTGAATGGTGTGAATTAAGGACCTTGTGTTGTTAGCGCTAAAAATTTTATATGCTGCGTCAGTTATCCTTTTAGGAAGCACAAGCTCAGGAGATGTAACTCTTAAGGTACATTTACATAATTCAGAAAAAGAAAACATACATTTAATCTGAATCTATGGACAATGGTAATTTCAATGTTTAACACTAAGTTCTGTATAGCCTTTATATAGAGAAAATTGTTTCTTTACTTTGCTGTAGTATCATCACATGAAAAGAGGATAAGAATAGAGGTTTCCAAACCTATACTATTTCATCTTTTGACAACTACTGAGAAAAAGAACCAAAAAAAAAAGGAAAATTAAAATATTCTTCAAAGATGACTTCAAAGATTTAGAGAGACTTAAAGACTTGCAGTAACTATCACTGCGGTGTAATCCTTACCTGTTTTGGGAATATCCACTCTCAAATGCCAATATTTCAAATACACTTAAGGAATAGTCTTTGCCCATTATATTGGGAGTGCAATTTAATAAACTAAAACAGATGGTCTAATATTAATGCTGATCTTTAGAGTCAAACATGAAAATGGAATAATTACAGAATTGAGTAAGCTGAAAAACAAGCAATCTTATGTACAATCTAGAAAGGTTTGTATCAGTTTTGTCTCACATAGGTGTTGAGTTACCAAAAAAAAAAAAAAAAAAAAAATGCAGGCCTATCAAAAGAAGTCTTCCTTGGGCAGAGTTATCTCGTTCCTGGAAAAGAACAACTTGTTAATGTACTAATGAGAAAATTATGATCCTAAAGATAATCACCGAATGAGAGGATGCATCGAAAAGCTATCTTTGAGATACAGCTGACAAAGCAGCAAAGAGCTGGCCTCAGCTACAGCAACTCTTCAGCACAAGGATTACTTCTATAGAGTAGAACATAACTAGAATTTATCCCCATCCTGCTGACTGCAGTCTTCATGATATCACAAAAACCAAACAACTGTCTTAAAAGATGAATTCATTTGACGATTTATTATTTGCTAAGTACACCCCTAAACTGTACTGGAAAAAAATAAGTTTACCCCAAAGTAAACCAATTTTCCCAGCTGTTTACTAATTGACAATATTAGTCATCATATTTTCAAGTGATCAACCAAACAATTCACGGATTAATCTCTGCACTGTGATTTTAACAGTCCCTTAGTATACCACACACCATTCAAGTTCTATAAAAAAATTGCATCTCTCTTGCAAAAAAACTTTGAAAAAAATATTCACGTACTTCTAGTTCATCTCTCTATTTATTCATTAGAGCCTGCTGACTGTGAATACTTATTAAAAGACAAGTAACTTCTTTGCAACTCTATCTTGACTTAAAAGCATGGAAGTAGAGACAAATCATCACTAGCACTATAAAGCAGAGGGTAGGACTAATATACTGAATGCAGGTTAGAAGACAGTTTAAGACTAGCAACAACTGATTGCCAATTTGCCCTCCCCAAAAAGTGTTTTTCCTCATTCTCTTGTCAATGAGTGGTTACCATGCTATTGCTTCTGTCATAGTTAATGCTAACTGATAGCTCAAAATGATCTTTAGCAAAAGTTTAAGGTAGTTTATCCATCATGACACAATCTTTCCTCTTGATTTTATTTGCTTACAGAATGAAACAGTATTTCTTCCACAATTCTTTCTGTTTCTTTGCTAGAGAAATGGTGCTCTTGGTAATTTTTAATTATTTCCCTACTTATAATTAGCCAATATTGCATAGTCCTAAATAATGGATCTTATTTCCTTCTCAACCAACCTTCAGATGAAGGCACAACTACATGCCTGCAAGGAGGTACATTCTCATAAAATTTTTGAAGAGAAAGAAAACCAGAAAAACAAGTTTAGCAATTAAAACTTTGCTGCATACTATCTCATAAGGATCCAAGTGAAGCATAACTACAGTTTTACAATAACAATATATGATCCATACTTAAGAAACTAAATTATTGCATACAAAGTAGTTTTCAGTAACATTTCCATTGTACCACTTTGCCATCTCAGGGAGAAAACTAATGTGTATGGTTTGAAATCCAAAGAAGTTTGTAAATAGGTTCTGAGCCTGTGGTTAGGTACTCAGAAAAAAGCTTAACATTCGAATCAAATTAACAAACTGCAATTCTAAATTTGACTGATGTCAGAAAGATTCTCTGGCTGGGCTTTATAACCAGGCAGTATCTTATTAGTACTTATACAAGACTTAACTGCCTGGTATTCGTTTGACGATTGAAATCTAAATCTGCAAAGACATTAAGTAAATTTATGAGTTTAATCTTACTTATTAAATAATTTAGCTCTGAGAATATATATATGTATTTTTTTTTCAAACTCAAACAAAACCCAAGAACAGTAACAGTAAAATTCATGGCAGCGAGGAGACTAGCACCCTTACTGATCTGGAGAAAATCACCATGCCTACTCCTAATCTGCATTTTCAGTAGGTTAGCCAAAAACATAACAATCATACTTCACATAATAAGGACTACAAAAAAGTGAAATGAGTCAAGTTCTACTATTTCTACCACATAATTTGTTCTTAAATTATTCCCAGTTCCTTGATAAAATAGCTGCAGCAGTGAAGGGAAAAGCATTTCACTAACATACGTGTTCATCTGCATTGCACTCTTTTTATGTAAAGCAACAATATAAGACATCTAGCAAAAAATACAAAAAATGTCAAAACAGTTTTATTCTGAGAAGGCCCATTTCAATCTGATATTCATACGAATAAAATTGCTAACCCACATGCTACTCTTCAACAAAGAGGAATTAATATCCATATTTATCCCCCAAGGCCTTCCACAGAAACACAGTAATTCATAGCTTTGTTTTAAAATTCAACTATTAAATCTGATTATATAAGTGCCATTTTAAAACATTTCTAAAACAAAATTACAGCTTTAGGTCTCTCATATTATGCTCAGTTCAGGTAAAACTTTTTATGCTACCTTCTGGGCCTTCTTTCACAAAGAGGATTGGTGAAATCTTGAAGCTTCAGAACAAAAAAAAAAATTATTCTCCAAGCCCAAGAGCAAGAAGAGTTTTATCAGCTGTTCATCATATCTTTTATACAATGAGTTTCTTCCCTATTGTGGTAATGTTATTCAATTTTTTTCAAGAGAGAAAAGAGCACTGTAAACAAATACACTAATATCAGAATTTCTGTCCTATCTGCATGATCAAGAGTCTCTTTTCAGAATAAGTATTTTTCTTTAAAAAGAGCATTAATGAGAGAACTCTGAGTACTCCTAAAACTGGGCTCTGCCACCTACAGGGTCTTACCAACACAGCCCATCAAGAAAAATCACAGCTGACCAGGAAGTCTGCCTGCTCCATACAGCTGAGTAAACAGCAGTGTAGGACTGTTTTCTGAGTAAACAGCAGATTAGACTGCATCCCCCAATGGTTTCTGGCTTCAGAGAGAAGAGCTCTTTTCCATGGGTTGCAAAAAAAAAAAAAAAAAAAAAAAATCACACAACAACAAAAAGTGAACTGGTTTCACTCTTTCTCCTCGCTTTAGCTCTCTTCTAATGCTTTGGTCACTCCTATTTCTCTGTTGCACAGGCTTGAGCCCAGCTACAAAAAACTGTTGGTAAATACAGCTCTGAAGTTAGAGATTGCCTAGGGATTTGTTCATCTGTTGTTTGTTTTGTTGTTTGTTTTTTTTTCTCTGATCATTTCATATCCTTTTCCTTTTCTTGCTTGGACAGTAACCTATTTATATGTAGGTCACTCTGAAAGATATGTCTCCTATTTATTTCCATGGAAACTACAACAGGAACAAAGAGAACAATAATACTATTTGAGAGAGTCAATTCTCAGCTACAAAACACTATTTTTCAACACAGTCACCATCACCAGCTGTGCATTTTCACCAGTGATAAATAAGAGCCTGCATGCTGCACTCATCAAAATCTGCACCAGCAGAGGTGAGCACACTGCCACTGTCACCACTGCTGAAATACACCCCTTACTGCCACACTGTGCTCACAACCTCTATTCAGTCTCCATAAACAGTAAGTAAGCATTGATGAATGTCAATGGGTACCATTTTTCACACAGAGTAATTCAATTCCACGCCTTTGCTTCATAAGCACTTCCATGTCAGACACCATTTTGTCAGTCTGTCCCTCTGCCACAGCAACAAAATGCAATGGATTGTTGGGAAGGTTCAACCTCTACTGCCATACCAGCAGCATCCACTTCAGATATCATTAGTCAATACAGTAAAGTTGGAGGAATCACCTTCAGAGCAGTCCTCGTATCTAGTAACAAGTTCTGAGAACCATGCAGCTAGGTTTTATTTGTGTCACAGAGCCATATTCCCCTCCATTTAGCCATACTGTGTAGTTGTCACTCTTTTCAAGACAGTCAGAAAAAACAATAGACAAGAAAAGGCAGTAGCTCACCAGCTGTACTCTGCTGGTGTTATCATAAACTGAATTAATAGCAGGGTTTGGTTTGGAAGGGACTTTTAAGATCATCTTGTTTCAAAACCCCTCCTCCCATATACAGGGACACCTCCCTCTAGACCAGCTTTCTCACAGCCCCATCCAGCCCAGCCTTGAATGCTTCCAGGGAGGGGGCATCCACAACCTCACTGGACAACCTGTTGCAGTGTCTCACCATCCTCACAGTAAAGCATCTCATCCTATTATCTAGTCTAAATCTACCCTCTTCCAGTTTAAAACCATTTTCCTTGTCATGTCACGGCCCACCCTTATAAAAAGGCCCTCCCCAGCTATCCTGCAGGCCCCCTTCCGGTACTGGAAGGCCACCATAAGGTCTCCTCAGATCCTTCTCTTCTCCAGACTGAAGAGCCCACAGCTCTCTCAGCCTGTCCCCGTAAAGGAGGTACTCCAGCCCTCTGATCATCCTCATGGCCCTCTTCTGGACCCACTCCTACAGCTCCGTGTCCTTCTCGTGTTGGGGGCTCCAGAACTGGACACAATACTCCAGGTGGGATCTCACAAGAGCAGAGCAGAGGGGCAGAATCACCTCCCTCAGCCTGCTGGTCACACTTCTCTCCATGCAACCCAGGACACAGTTGGCCTTCAGGGCTGCAAGCTCACATTGACAGCTCATGTTGAGTATTTCATTAACTGACATCCCCAAATTCTTCTCCTCAGGGCTGCTCTCAAGCCATTCTCCACCCAGTCTGTATCTTTTCTTGGGATTGTCTCGACTCAGGGGCAGGACCTTGCCCTTGTCAAACATGAGGCTGGCATGCATTCTTGAGTATACACACAGCATGAGAGAGGCTACTGCTCTAAGTCATCACTCATACTACTTGTCTTTGATCATAATTTCAGTTAGCACACAGCAGTAGGTAATAGAGTATCTCACTTTGGGAAGTGAGACTTTTTACCTTCCAATTTTCAAAATATGGCAAACAGCATATGTATGGCTAGACAAAATATATCTGCCCATTTGCATCCACATATTACATCTTAACAAGAACAAAAAACATTAACAACCCCACAGTGACTTTCCTAAATCAATTCAAGCACCTAACAAACCTATCCCCTTACCTGAGTTAAATAACGTAACTGTGAGAAATCAGAGCCTGGGTCAGATCGTATAAAGCTCTGGATATAGCAGAGAGAAAAAATGTAAAGCCAAAGATTTATTCTGTTTTAAATTCAAGCATTCATGTCATTATAAAAAAGATTCCCAACAGAAAGAATCATTAAACTCAAGAAACAGATTCTATAGTCTCCTCTGAAAGAAAGAAATAGAGGGGAGAACGCAATACTAGGAAAGAAGGTAACTTGATTATTGAGACATGCCAGGATGAATACAGCCAAAATACAAGATATTTACGCATGAATGGAAAGACAGAATAGACATTTCAACATCTTTTCAACTCATCAGTGTAATCATGACTGAAAGAAAAACTTCCCTGCATATGCTACTTTCATGCTATCGGACTTATATACAGTTATATTTAGAAAAACAATTTGGGGGAAAAAAAATGGTTATCAGTGTGCTTCATATACTATTATCTTCTGCTGTCCCCTAGTGGCACTGCAACTCATTTCACAAAAGTGATCAAAGAATATTTTCAACTCTGGGCTTCACAGACTACAGGAAAGGCAGCCATCAGTTGCAGTTAAGAATCAAAACAGTTTTGCAGATAATCGCTACAAATATCTCTTATTTATTAAGAATTTTTGAAACTTAAAACCCACAGGAAAATACTTTGATGTGATATTTTAAATAATAGACTTTACTAAGAGACCGTATGACAAAAATCAACCAAAAAATATTTTTGGGCATGGCTGCAATATTGTCAGCCATTCAGAAACTCTATAACTGAACTAGTTAAGACTTTACAAAAATACTTTAAGATGCAGCTGGAAGAAATAGCTTCAATTATTCCAATAGCAGCATACTTTTCAAGTTAAAAGGAATCAAAATCTAGATAAGCCAATTCTACTATGAACTAAAAGCATTACTGGCCAATATTCAGAATTTCTTGATCTTACTGTACCATAAATCAAAAAAACTAAAGCCACAATTTAAGCTCTTTGGTAGAACGCAATGCAAGTGAAATGCTACCTACAGAACATGGTGGTCTTTTCCATTAAAAAAAAAAAAAAAAAATCAATCTTTATCTTTCATTTTAGATATTGCTTAGTAATATTGCCAAAAAACAGATGTGGGAACACATCCACAAGTGTTAGTTAGTCAAACATTTTTCAACCCCCCTCCGAAAATAATTTCTTTCTTGACTTTCGTATTTACTTTTGTATTATAAAATAATTTGATTTCAGAAGTAAACAGTATTTGGCACCCCAATATTAATTACAGCTTCACACTCTCTCCTAATTAGCTGAGATATTTAATTAAGCTTTCATTCCATGCAATTATACACTCTTGTAACCCATGAAAATTTGTAATTAAATCTAACTTCATTAATGAGGACAACTAAACTTCAGTTCACTTTTATCACATTTCTAGAAGAAAGAAAAAAAAAAAAGAGCTTCTCTCATCCTAACTGCAGCTACTGAAAACAAGTGAAGTTTCCTACTCAGTATTCAGAGTTTACAAAGAAAACATTCTCAACTACCTATGTTCAAAATTGCACTATTTACTTAGTGCACAGTATTTACCTAAAGCTAGTAGACATCTTCCATCCTCAATAGTTTACTTCAGATTCATCCAGTGATCTTTACATCATGTTTCCTTTACTTCACGGAAAGAAAGCCTAACATTTGTCCAAAATGAAAACCCAGTGTAGGGCAGAACCTTATCTGATCTTTGCACAAGATTGTAAGACAGAAAATACCTGTAAAACTTTCCCTACAGAAGGAATTTGCTTTCAGTATTAGACTCAATTCTGCCAGTTCAAATCATAAAATCATAGAATGGCCTGGGTTGAAAAGTACCACAATGATCACCTAGTTTCCACCCCCCTGCCACAGGCAGGGTCACTAAGCACTAGACCAGGCTGCCCTGAGCCAAATAATTTGCCCAGATGTACACACACTTTAGGTAAGGTCTGGCTATCCTTAGAGCTGCAAGAGTAAGGACCAGTCAGTGGTACTTCACTGAAAGCTTTGAGAAAAATGGGTGGTGGTAGTCTTTACATAGTAGTTCCTGCCTTCTAGAACTACTGATACTCTTAAAATCTTCCAATTAAACAGCGCCAAATGCACTGCTTTCCTTTCCACCCTGACATTATACCATAGACAGAATTACAAGCTTTCATAGGAAGCCATACAGAATATAAATAAAACAAACAAAAAATACCATTTCACAGACCTTTAAGTGTACAGCTTTTTTCACTAAGTTGGGACCCATGGAATTAGCTATATTTTTTATCAAATTACACCTAACAGTCACTGATTCTGCTCATAGATAACATGTGTCCAAGAGCATTTAAAAATTCATTGCTCCCTTCTACAACAAAAACTAGACTGGGAAATACAGTGCACAGGAAAGAGTAGGGCAGAAAAGATACCAAGCAGATTAAAAAGTATTGGTTAAAAATTCCAGATTCTGGAATTTTCTGGAAGTACAAAATTTAATGCAATCTGATCCAGAAACAGATTTGTTAGTGCTCACTACTAAATCCTACTCTAGGAAACAGTTCTGTCACTATGTTTGACTTCCACTTGCATTGCAACACGGATGATAAAAGCCTATTACAAACAAGTTCAGTTACGTACAAGACATAAAGCCAGGTCTCACACATCATCCTTCAGATAACTGAGTAAATTTTTTCATCTACCAAATTATGCAGTAATAACTTCACTTTCTTTTAAAAACCCGCTTCAGAGACCGAGGACGAGGTTCTCATAGGCATTTCTAAGTAACTCCCTTCCTTCAGAAGGACTCAACCACAAATATTTTAACTAAGACTAGCCCTACAAATAGAATTCTATTAGTGACTTATAAAATTGAAAATTTAACCCACAGATAACACTGTTCAATTCCTTCCTCCTCAAATCTAAATAAGAAAAAAATACCTCCATTCTTTTGAAAAGTCTGCAATGACAAAAAGCACACACACTTTTAAATTGTATTTATCTATAAGCTGCATTGGCAAAACAAGCATTTCCACTCACAAATTTGCTCAGCTCAGCTAGTGAGGTAATCCTGCCAAGTACAAAAGACACTTACTTCTTCACTCTTAATCTTCCCTGATCAGATTACACAACTAGACATGGTCTTTCTTTTTGCTGTAAGGAGTCTCTCACTAACAAAAGAGTAGATTAGACCATTATTTCTAGATAATCAAAAGTGTCTTTTAGTGACGACAGCCCTTCTTTTTATTCCAATTTTTGTCCTGATTTTTTCAAGCAAGTGTGCAGCCAGCCAATTATCTGTCCTGATAGCTATCTAATTTTAAACATTAAAATATTAATGAGAAATGAATATGAACCTGGCTGTTCTTCCCACTCGATGGATGTATGTGTTTGCATCTTCTGGACAATCAAACTGAATGACCCAGTTCACTGCTGGAAAATCTGCAAAGAAAAGAAGATGCCAAAATTTAAGCTCACTTGACTCAAAACCCTCCTAATCAAGGGCAACACAATATTTTGGAGCATTAATTTCTGTAGGAACCATCATTTAAACCAATTTATAGACACTGAGTGCAACCTCTAAAATAAAAATAAAATTAATTGCATGTATTAGCATTATCATAAACAGTCATCCTCTTCATCAAAGAAAGCTAAAATTAATGGTGTCTTCATTTTCCAAATTATGACAGTGCACTGAATGGAACATAATTTCACACTTGACAAGAGCAGACAAGCTTTGTGTCACATAGATGATAAAACACCACATTAATAAATAACAAGATCCAACCCACTTCTCACCTACACTCTTTGGGGTTGAAGTTAGCTGTGGTGACACAGCACTACTTCAGCCATCCACATACAGAAATAACACACGCTCTCAGCAAAACTGAGGGGGAGACCAACCCTGCCAAAGGAGTCACCTCTCTATGTGAATTATAATATATATGAGCATCTTCCAACTGCTGCACTTCATCCAGAAGCAGCATGCTTTGTAATGCAGTAAATATTACTCCCTGACCAAGTCTGCAGTTATGCCATAGGACAGTTATACATACTCTCAAAACCTAACCTACCATACACTAGCTCCTCACTAGTCAGATGTCAGCAGTGCAGAAGGTATGATAAGCCAAATGGCTTCTGTTTTCTATTTTCTGAGTACCTTCCTCTCATAACATACTGACAAAATCTTGGATTTTGGACAATGAGTTTCCTATTTGAAAGAAGAAATAGTAAACTCCTAAAAAGGTTCTCATGTCATACACAAAATGAGCCAAATACAAAAAAATAAAGTCCAAATATCTATAAAATATATAAAGAAAGAAATCATAATTAAGCAAATAATGATGAAAGAAAAGAAACTCAAGCTAAAACAGGCCTATAAAATATTCCTGCCCAGCATCTATTATTCTGCCTCTTTAAGGAAACAGCACTATAGTGCTACTCATAGAATGACAAGGTTGAAAAGGACCTACAAGATCATCTTGTCCAACTGTCCTCCCACTACCACTGCTACCACAAGCACTAAACCGTATCTCACAGCTCCTCATCCAGACACCTCCTGAACACTGCCAGGGACGGCGACTCCACCACCTCCCTGGGCAGCCATTCCAGTGCCTGACCACTCTCTGAGAGGAAGAAGTTCTTCCTTATGTCTAACCTAAATCTCCTCTGGTACAACTTGTGGCCATCTCCTCGGGTCCTGTTTGTTGCCTGGGAGAAGAGGCCAAACCCCTCCTCACCACAACCTCCCTTCAGGAAGTTGTAGAGTGCAATAAGGTCTCCCTGAGCCTCCTCTTCTCCAGAGTAAACAATCCCAGCTCCCCAGCCTCTCCTCATAAGACTTGTGCTCCAGACCCCTCACCAGTATTTCTTCAAGTTTCCTTCTCCACATACTGGTAGGTTAGTAATTTTCCATATCCTATGGAATAACCCACTGGATGCAGGTATATCAAAAATATTTAAAGCTGCTGAAACCTTCCTTAAGGCATGCTTAAGCCAATACATCTCTATTTCCATCTTCTCTCGTTCTGGATATTTGTCACACAACATGGCCGGAAAAACCAGATTGCCTTCCAGCTGGGAAAACCACATTGTCCACAGACTGGAGAAAAAAAAAAAATAGCTTTTACTATTTTATTAATAAACATCATAATAAGACTAGTGGCAATTTAGGTCTTTCCGGGACAAAAACTAAGAGCAAATGAAGCTGGCATCTCCAGCAAAGAAACAGCAGAATTCTTTAAGAAGCATATGTTTTGACTCCCAAGCAAACTACAAGTTCATTTCTTACAAATCAGGTGGTCAAAGCATACTGTCACTGACAGAGTTTTAATGGCATAAAATCATAACTTTGTGAATAATGACTACTTCTGTGGGTACATACCCAGGCCACGTGCTGCAATATCTGTAGCAAAAAGTACTGCCGCCTTCTTCCGAACAAAACATGTGTAGACTTCCATCCTCTTCATCTGTTGCTGTTTGCCATGCAGTGCCAGTACAGGAAGACCAGGTTGGAGCTTACAAAACACTCTGAATAGATACTGGACCTATCCAACAAATTAGGGGGGAAGAAAAAAAACAAAAAACAGATTTAACGTCACACAGTAAAAACAATATCCAGTACATCACAATAAACTTAGCACTTTGAATAAAAAACACTTTCCTCCACATAAGAGATAAGACACACAATTCTGAAACGATGCTATGCACTCAGGTACAATAACAGGAAACAAACTGTGGTAAAGCTCTGGTGTTCCTACTGATGGCATTTCCCAATAGAAACGGAAACATGTAGCAGCAAGAATGATGTAGGACACAAATAGTGATGTCATATGCAAGGGACCAAAGTATCAAAAAATCCATCTGAAGAGCTGCTTTTAGACATTGCTGAAAGAATACAGTATCTGCTGCTTGCGCTTAAGACAGCTTCAACGGCTTCTCCTAGGCAGTGTTTACTGTTATATACAGCATTACTTTATAGTAAACATACCTAATAATTTTAAAGATAGTTACAGAAACTGTTCAGCAACAACTGCAACACAGAGAACTTCTGTACAAGTAAGCCTGCAACTTCACTGCACTCAGTAGCCAACCACAGTACCAAAAATACTATAACCTCTCACACTGGATAAACAGTGATGAATATTTACTTCACAATTATATTTGGAAAATACACAGTAAAGTATTAGATAAACACAGAAGTTATATGAAAACCTGTGCCATACAACCACATACTAATAATTTCAATAGAATGGTCCCAAGACAGTGCTATAAGCAGACATCTGAAGGATTATTTCCTAGATAACCAGAATAAAAACACTGAGCACAAGTCTAACGAAGAGTAGCTGAGAGAACTGTTTGTTCAGTCTGGAGAAGAGGAGGCTCAGAGGAGACCTTATCACTCTCTACAAGTGCCTGAAAGGAGGTTGTGATGAGGTGGGTGTCAACCTCTTCTCCAGCATAACTAGCGACAGAATGAGAGAGAATGGCCTCAAGTTGCACTAGGGAAGGTTCAGGTTGGATGTTAGGAAGAATTTCTTCTGTGAAAGACTGGTCAAGTACTGCAATGGGCTGCCCATGGAAGTGGAGGCGTCACCATCCCTGGAGACGATGATAGATAGATGTTGTACTGAGGGACACAGTTCAGTGGAGAAATGGTGATGGTGGGTGGTTGGCTGATCCCAGAGGTCTTTTCCAACCTTGATGATTCTATGATTCTTTCCCATACTATTTCACAATTAAACTTTCTTATATAACAACCTTTAAAATCTTTGAAAGAAAGCAGCTGCAAACTATTCAACTCGGTAACCCAGAATGCTACAGAGAAAATGAAAAATACAGTGAAATAAAATAGTCATACCTCTTTACAGCTTGCAAAAAACACAATGCTCTTCTTTTTCAAGTGACTTCTCAGGAAAGAGTATAACACATTTATTTTGTGTTGAAGCTCACAAACAATATAGTTCTGATCCAAAGTTGCTGGGGTACTTAAAAAATAAGAGAAGAAAAAAAATTAGGTACCACAGTAATCGTAACATTAAAGCAAAGAAGAAAAAAAAAAAAAAGAGAGGAAAATACAGGTATATATAATCTACAGAGCTGCCTGTCTTTTCTTTACTTTTAAATCAGGCGTCTGACCAGCACCCACAAAAAGGAAAAAAAGAAAGTCAGGCTGGCAAGTTGTCCTGCTTTGAGAAACAAGTCTTTGGCAGACCAACTAGAAAGCTGCTATCAAAAGAATTGAACTCCTGAGAAAATGTCAGGGGAGAGAAGAAGGGCAGGAGGCAACTTTTGGCATTACTTCTAAATTCATCTACTAGCAGCACAACCAACTCTTTCCCTCTCTAAGCAGCGACATTCAAATTACCTTGACTTAAAATGCAATTTTGCCTATTAGTGCTATTAAAGCATCATTTGTGCTTCAGGCAATGTCAAAGCACAGTCTAAACTTGCAGACAAAAAAAAGCACTGATGTATTTTTACTGATTACACCCTGACATGTAAAGTGACTTTGTAAAGCACCAAACTATTATCTTAAGTCACCTTGCAGTTACTTGCAAAATTACTTTTTAAAAAAAGGCATCTTTGCCCTAGAAATATATCTAAATGCTCATCTCACAGTCCCTCTGCTCTTCCCTGGACAAACCAAGGGTATTTAAATTTACTTTATTGTATTGAAGGTGCCACTTAGAAGAATGAAATTACAAGATGCTGCTCCAGTTTTTATTCCACTATTCAATTTGAATTACATCACAGTATTTTTTTTATTATTTTATTTTATTATTTTTGCCCTGTAGATCTTCCAGAGGAAATTGTCCCTATAACAACAATATACTATGCACTAAAGTCATAAACTCTAAAACAAATGAAAGTTTCCTTTTTTTGATTCAGTTTATTATCTAACTGTATTTCCCCCAATATTTCAAAATCTCAAGTGTACTTTAAGTAGACTTCACAAAAAACAACATTTGTGAAATAGACAGTCCTCAAACTGAAAACTCCATGCTAAGCCTCTACAAACTCTGACACAAGGAGAGTAGCTATATTTTTTTTCCAGCAATCGTGTTTATTTAATATACTGACTGGAAGGAAAAGAAAATACTATCAAAGGCATCAGCAGAGCAATAAAGAGAATCTAGACAAGTAGTTCATTAAAACACCGCCTCAGGAGTCAACCTCTTTCTACTGTTCATTTTGGCAATGATTTCTCATTTGCTCTGGGGTAAGCCATTTTTATCAGTGTGCTCCACCTTTCTCAACCTTCATTTTACGTACAGAAACATTTATCTACTCCTTAAGACAGGTGTAAAAAAGTCACACGTGTTCATAATCCTTTTGGCACCAAGAGAATAAGATTTTGTTTTTCTGTGGGCTTTAAGTAGAATTCTTCATTTTTTTCCCCTTTTCAAAATCTATCTGCCAAAAAAAAGAACATGTACTTTTTTTCAGTTAGAGCCAAATTGCACAGCATGCCAATTTTATTTTGAGTGTGCACAGGGCTGCAGTCCTGATTGTGCACAGTAAACTCAGTACTTCTGGAAGCAACAGGTCTTGATGCACACAGACATATGCCAGACGCTTCCTGCTGGGCACCAATACTGCTCATGCAAACAAGACTGTCATTCTGCATGTTCCCAATACAGTAGCATTTTCTTGCAATGTCAGGTTCATTAACAACATACTGAAGAACCATATTCATTCAACAAATCTGGTGCTCCCACACAGTTAGTATGCACACACATACGTGAAGAGGACCAAGAACACAACAAGTAGCAATTCAGAAGTGACACCTGCCGCAGCCATGACACCCCTTCATCCAGGACGTAGTCCAATCTGGAGCTTATTGCCAAGGAAAATAAACTCGCAGCCAGAAAAGGAGCCTGAGGAGCCACAAACAAAGTGCAGGCTCAATGCCCCCGTAGCACATCAGCCAGAACTAGTAACCTCTCTTCTGAAACACCTTGCTTTCAGGATGGCACGCAGCAAGGTAACAACGATGGAAGGAGAAGGACACATGACTTCAGATTCAGGAAAACGACAGCCAGTGAAGCAAGTGGACTAGGATCTCGATCTGTTTAACCTTCCCACAAAAAATAAATCATCAACATACCTGAATTTGGCTTTCTCATGAACCCAAACGTATTCCGGATCTTTTAAACTCAACCGTGCAAGATCCTTCACTGATTTTGTTTGCGTTGCAGAAAAAAGCAAGGTCTGCCGTTTCTTAGGCAAATTTTCTATGATTGCATTCATTGTATCAGCAAAACCCATGTCGAGAATTCTATCAGCTTCATCAAGAACTGAATTGAGAAACAGATTTGAGAAAACCCGTTTTTAGCTTCCCTTTTGTTATTAAAGACTTTATCTCCGTAAAGCACAAAAATCCATGCCTACTTAAACTGCAGAGATTAGTTATTTACCATATGACAGGATTTGCTACAGATATTCACGTACTCCATAAAATAGGTTTAAAAAGCTGCAATGTAAGTCACAGCCTTCCATTTCACATGCTGAAGCATAGGAAGCTAAGTATTCCAAATAAAAAGTTCAGCAATTTGCAGACAGCCTGTAAATTACCAACTCCCCACCCTACAAGTACAACAAAAGCATGCAATATAAAACAGTACTGTAGCATAAAAGACAGAGAAAAACAGGCTCTTCTGTGCCTAAGTTCAATCAGCCATTGCATCATAGGGAATAAACAAACAAAACTTGAAGAAAAGAGCCTACATTTAATGCAAATCTAGTCTAAATGCCATGAACAGCACTGAGTATAACAAGCCTGGTTTTGCAATTTATCAGCTTCATTAGCTTGTTAATTGCTTCTAAGTTCCTCAAGGCTATGCTAAAGATTATGCACAGTTCTTAGAGGCGAGCAAACACTCCCATTAAGCTGAAATTTGTATTCAGGTTGGAAGAAGCATTAATCTGGCTTAAAATTCAAAAAGAAGTATGTTTTCTAGAGTGCTGTAATTAATTATAAGAAATATTCATTATCGTATCATGAAAAACGAGAGCCAGGAGCAGGAAGGAAAGACCATCTTGTAGCTAAAACATACCTGAAGGGTAATATGGGATACCACACGTGGTTTTGGTTCATTACTTAACTCACCCACTTGTTATTATCATCCTAAGGAATGCAACTCTTAGCAACTGCTTTGAGAGCAAGTACATAAAAGAAAGGAATTGTGCTGTTTTCTATTTTAATTTGTGCATGTGCAAACTTAAATGCTCTTTCATCTACATACAAAAACCAGAATAAACTTTTTAACCAAGGAAGTGCCCCTCTTAATTATGAACTACTACAAAATATTTCTGTGTTTTGTGACGCACTCAACAACTTACTCAGCATTTGCAGATCAGATGCATAGAAATAAGAGGTTTCATCCATGTGCTGTAGAAGCCGTCCTGGAGTACAAATGAGCATATTTATGTGGTGGATTCTCTCAGACTCTTCTTTCAGATCCTGAAAGATATGTTAAACCAGCTGAGCTCTGGTTGTTTTCATACTAGAAGCCCAGTAGCAGAGACCTCAGCCCAGCTCAATCTACTGACAGTTTACAGAAAGAATCAAGGTTTCCCTTTTTTTATACGTACACCACATTTTATCAGCATGCTCACACCAGTGGCTCGTGCAAATGTTTTTCAGAGCAATCTGATTTAATGGGACAGGAAGGGTTGGGAGAAAGTTTGACCCAGTCACATAAACTGTAAAGATGGTAAATATACAAGAGCTTTAAAAGACATAGTGGAGGAAAATTAGGCAGGAAAATTAGTGTGTCTCTAATTGCTTCTAATTAACTACTTTCTTCCATGACTTCTGTTTTCCGGAGTTTCCTTCCTAAACTAACCCTTATTACAGCACTTATTTATGCTCCCTCACAGCAGGCTCCAACAGAGGACACACACCTTTCCTCCAATGATAAGGCCAGCTGAGAAGTCGTGATTCTTTCCCACTTTACGCAGCACCTTAAAAGTCTGAAAGGCCAGCTCCCGGGTGGGGGATATGATCAAAACTCCCAATCCATCCGCTGAAGTCCACTGAAGGCGGTAGAGGAGTTCCAAAGCCTGAAAAAAAAATAAAATAAAATAAAATAAAAAATTATAAAAAACTCAGAGGAAAAATATGTAACAATAAAAAGTGTCAGAAAAAAATAAAGCATTGCTAATTCAAATAATGAAGAAATATCTGCATGCATTTCACATGGTTTGATTATATATGAATTCTGATGGTACTGATACTTGTCAAATAAATGCTCCCTGGTCATAAGGTTCTGTGAAAATCAGAAAGTACAACTAGAAGGAAGATGATTAGTGTGACGTTAATTTAGGTTTCAGACTTACTAGGTGATCATTGTGGTCCTTTTCAACCCAGGCCATTCTATAATCTACGATTTCTGCAATCTCACTTCTGTTTCATTTCTCAAACTCACAAGACTATCTTGCAAAGCCAACTACGTTGTTTCCTATTCTTTAGTAATGAAAGTAAACAGTATAAAGAATAACTCTTCTCAGCTTGAGAGTATTCAGAATGCATACTACTTTACCACAGTCACTGACAGAACAGACTCCAAAGCAATTTGATGTTGCAAAAATGCCAAATAGTGTTTAAATCAAAAAACCTCCATTATCAAAACCACATTTTGTTTTCCCTTCCTCCAATCACAAGATGATGGGTTTTGCATGCATTTATATGTGTGTTTTAAAGAAACAAAGAAACTTCTCAATTATATTTTCAATTTGAAGGAATTAAATGCAGCATATAATGTTTTGAGTAAAAGAGCAAATGTACCACTCCCAGTGGAGGATTTATTGTTTTCCTGCTTGGACTTGGAAATGATTTCCAAGGAGTCCAAAAACACAGTCAAGAAGAAGTCTACAGTCTCTGCTGTGCTTCAGTTTATCAGATAAGGGCCAAATCTTAAAATTTTAGTTGTATGAAAACTACACATCCAAAGAAGCCTAATCCATAGTTCTCAATCCATACACAGTTTTGAGAAGAATGTGACAACAAGAGTTGCACAAGGAAAACATATTCCTTAAAGAAAAACAAAGGTCTTCCTAATTCACACAGGGCCCACTGATACAAGGATCAAAATGAGATTTCTAAGCATCCTAGGGACAAAGATATACCTTTCCTAGAACCTCAGGCAGCTTCCTTATATTAGTCTGCCTTGGCTTTCTAAGAATGCTTACATCACTTGAGTTACAACCTTTCTCCCAAGATCATTAACTGTAAGTATTTAACATCTTTTTATTCCCAGGTAACTTCTTAGGCTTAAGTGCAAATGATGTCCATTACTTACCGGTACAATAAAAGCCAAGGTTTTCCCCGATCCAGTCTTGGCAGCTCCAAGTACATCTTTACCTTGTAAAGCCAAACCTATGGTTTGCCTCTGTATCTCAGTCACCATGCGATACTGAGCTTCCTGCAGTCCTAGTATTTGGAGGATAGGAAGGGAATGGAATAGAAAAACAAAAAATCATTTTTGTCTCACTCAGAGCTATGTTTTTTCCATTTAGAAAACACTGTACATGGCAATACTCATTTAAAAGTTTGTTTAAGGCAAAAATTTATTCATATGGAAATAAATAATGCATTCATTCCTAATATAATTACTTTCTAAAGAGAATTTTTACACTGACCTTTCAGGGTTTTCTTTGACAATGGAAAATCTGAAAATCTCTGTATTTCATCTGCATTTATCTGAAACAAAATAAGTTTGATCAGCGCTGAAATTAATCATAACAGAGAAATTAAAGAGTATTTTAAATTGCTGTTAAACTATGTAATAGTTCAGTGCGACCTAATCCAAAATAGCTGGTCACAATCTATACTAGCTTGACCTACAGCAAACTACTCTTCTAACAAACTGATCAGAAAGGAATAAGATATACTTTAATAATATGGGCAAACAGTGCAATTTAAAGCTCATATCATCATGAAAACAAAAACAAGTGAAGCTGGAAAGGGCCTTGAGGTCTCTGGTGCAGCCTCCTGCTCACAGCAGGCTCAGCTCTGAGGTTGGTCCAGGCTGCTCAGGGCTTCACTAAGAAGTGTCTCCTTATACCCATGCTGGGCCTCTACTTCCACCTGATTTACTCAGAGTGGTGAGACGTTGGCACAGGCTGCCCAGGGAGGCTGTGGTCACCACCTCTAGACGCGTTCCAGAATCATGGAGATGTAGCACTGAGACACATGGGTTAGTGGGCATGATGGGGAGGGGTTGATGATTGGACTAGATGATCTCTGAGGTCTTTTCCAACCTTAATGACTCTGTGATTCTATGTCTGTTATCTCTTGTCCTTACATGACACAGTATCTCCTTGATGATGTCTCTGCCACTGAGTCCCCCATAAGGTCCCCCCAACATCATCTCCATTCCAGACTGACCAAGCCCAGCTCTCTCAGCCTCTCCTCGCATGGAAAGTGCTCCAGCTCTTGCTACTTTTGTGGCCCTCCAGTATACTGATCCTTTTCCCTGGTAAGAATGAAGTCTAGTATCCTCACTGGCTCCTCTATCACTTGGAAAAGGAAGTTACACCATCTGGAACACTTATCTCCTGTTGCACTGTCCCCGCTATAAAGATGGGCATCTCTACGCTGCTGCAGCGTATCTGGTGCTCTCAGCAAGGAGTCACAAAGGAGACACCACGCTAATCTTCTACACCAAGTAATTGGCCTGGCTGACGTGGGGAGAGCAGTGGATACTGTCTACCTGAAAATAAGGACATAGTTTGATGTCCTGACACCTACTAATGTATACATCCACCTGAGTGTACCCGAGAGATGTGAACCCTACACATGCCAACACCCAAGGGTATGTGTTTGATCACACTAGTTGGCTGAATGATTTATAAAAATGTTGAAAAGTCAAGTAGAGATCTTAAGGAAAAGGTAATGCTTTCCAGTCTGCTCTAGTCAACAGCTGATCAAACGAAGCAGACAGCTTCTCCTGGCAAAATTCACAACAATCGATAACAGTAAGGAAGGAAAAAAAAAAAGCAGAGAACTCGGGGGGGAAATAAATAAAGACTCCTGTAGCTATAAAGCCTGAGCAGATGAGCAGTGAGGTAGATCACACAGCTCTGAGTGCACACTGACTAGGAACCACAAACTGAGATTTCCAAACATCAATCTCTGTGCTTACACAACTCGTGCATTTCTAATGGCTATCGTTTAACGGATTGCTGAGCAGAAACCTCCCAGCAAAAGAGCCAAGCAAAATGTTCCTCAGATGTCTTTGACAACTTATGATAGCAACTCTTACAGAAAGCCTCAAATGAAGAGTTACTGAGCTGTCAAATCATGCTTACATGCACTTGAAGCACCAAGCGCTCTGCCAGCCCTATCTATTATAAAAATTGTGCACTGTACTTCTTATGAGCACCTATACCTGCTTAAAGCATCACAACACTACTCTTTTCAGCTGAATTCCTGCTAGTAACAGTATGTAATTTAATGCATGAATTTGGCCTTAAGATCAAAGGCAGTAACCCCTTTACTAAAACCCCTTTTTGACACGTTTCAGAACTTAGCTCTTGCAAAACCGACTTCAAACCTCCATTGTGTCCTAGAAGAGCAAACTAGGAGTCCTACTTTCACCAAATTTTCAAAGGAAACGATTTTTCATAATAACTACTTGTGCTCTAAGGAGCACAGACCTTAAGCTAGTACATCTCTGCGCAGGGGGGAAAACTCCCATATGAAATCACTGTCAGAAAGTCTGACCTTCACAAATTGGAATTTTGGACTGATACTTCCCAAATTCCATTGATGATTTTGAAGATGTTTTATTGAATGCAATAAAATTCCCAGTCTTATTACCTTGCATGCTAAAGGATCGCAACACACTGATGCGCAGAAGTTCCATTTCATTCCAATTAAGACACTATGTCAGAAAACAGTGTGCCCACAGGAGGTAAAACTATTTCACTAACATCAAAGCAATTCATTATGTGCAAATAAAGGAATACATTTTAATAGGTTTTGACACAGAAAACAGACTACCGTAACAGTGCAAAACTGTTTAAATAATTAGAGGCTGCTTGAAGGGTTTCAGTGTACAGTTTATTGCTGGGTCATCTAGAGTTAAAAGGAACTGACATCTAAATCACAGTGGACACAACCATTATTTTGCTTTTCTACACTGAACTCCTCTAAAGCTCTTTCAAAGATCTGAAAGAAAAAGTGAGAAAAGTATTAGAAGAGCATGCTCAGGAACGGTCATATCACAAAGCTTCCCAGTTTATTTCTTGGCCCTGCTATCTTTCAGGCACGCAAAAACTATCTGCTGAAGTTCCTTAACATTCCAAGGAGACTGGTTCCTCATTAAATCAAATCAGGATGGCAGAAGTAAAAGAGATGGCTGCTAAAAAGGCAGATTTGCTGATAGACAGTCTCTTCCATAACTACATGCACCAGTAGAAGACAGTAACAATTTCTGCTTCTCAATTTGTTTCCCTATCACAAGTTATTACCTGCTTTAATGTGCTGGAAATGTGCCCATGTGAGCTCTCTGATCTGTTCCAGATGAGAAGAGCCCACTCATTTCAAACACTTCAGACATTGGTCAGATCTAACCTAATTTGACAAAGAGCTCATACAATCATTTCCCAGCACATTAATTAGGCTGTTAGCACAAATGAACAGAGAAGACAATGTCCATCAAGAGCTTTATCCACTCAGGCAACATATTCACTGGCTCAACCAATAACAGATAATCCAAAAGCGCATCACAAATAACGGTCCCAAGACTTGGACACACTGAAACTTCTATGATTTTGGCTACCCTTGCCAGACATTCTCCATACCAACAGTGACAACAAAAATGCATGTTTATGTTATGTGTCTCAGTATGTTTACTTTTGTTTAATCTTGTCTTGTATTACTGATTGAAGTGGTTCTCAAGCTGGAAGCTGTAGACAATGCAAGAGAGAGAAGAAGGTGGGTGGTATTGCGTCCAGCAGCAGTGCTACTCCTATTCCATGCTGCATCTACGGGCATCTTAAGGTATGTGAAAGACCTAACCCAGCCATAGCTGAAGTGCCAAGGACCAGTGAGGACCAGTGATCTCTGTGAAAAGAGGAGCTTCTTGAAGAGCATTCTGATTCCCGTGCACCTAAGTAGGGATTTGTCTTCTGCAGAACATGGCCCTTTCCTCAAAATCCCCACCCTGACTGTAACCACATCTAGGGAATTAGGGAAGGAATACAGATGACCAAGAGAAAAACCTTTTCAGGTAAAAGAAAAGGAGACAAGAACTGAAGTCAGGAACCTAAGCGATCATATCCATCTGTACGTTCACCAATGAGTCACCCCTGGAGAAACAAAACAGCAAAAACCCCAATAAGCTGCGTAGTGAGTCCCCAGAACAATCCTGATATAAACATACATTTACCCAGTCTTCATTCCAATGGATAAATGCCTGACCACTACCAACTCCTCTTCTTTCAGTCAGCAAGTAAGACTTCCATCTCTACAGCGAGTAGAAAGTGTGTTGCTGAAACAAGTTGAGACTCAGACTGCATTAATCATTTCTGTAGGTATCATCTTTATTTTTCAACACCAAAACATCACAGGGCAGAAGCAATAAGCCCATCTTTTTCGTCAGGAATAATCTGACTCAAAATAGTAATTTGACCATTTTTGAAGCTTACAGATCAGTGAAACCAATGACAGCATGAAGCTCTGCACTATTATTTTGCTGAGTCTTAACCAAAGGAGCCATCATGACCTCTTCGTGGTAGCTGACATGTTGCTCCCATTCCTACTCTCATTACTTTCTACTCAGTCAAACTATAACCAACAAAACAATTCTTAATCAGCACTGCTGAATGCTGCATAACCAAGTTCAACGGCCACGATCCTCCTCATAGTGGCTACAAATTCATAGAATCATAGAATGACTCGGGTTGGAAGGGACCTTAAGGATCATCAAGTTCCAACGCCCCCTGCCACAGGCAGGGCTGCCAGCCACTAGATCGAGTACTAGATCAGATTGCTCAAGGCCTCATCCAGCCTGGCCTTAAATACCTTCAGGGATGGGGATCCACAACATCTCTGGGCAAACTGTTCCAACACCTCACCACCCTCACAGAAAAAAAACTTCCCCCAGACATCTAATCTACATTTCCCTTCCTTCTGCTTAAAAACATTCCTCTTTATTCTGTCATTATCTACCCATGTAAAAAGTTGATTTCCCTCCTGTTTATAAATTCCTTTAAATACTAGAAGGATGCAATAAGGACTCCCTGCATCCTTCTCTTTTCCAGGTTGAACAAATCCATTTCCTTCAGCCTGTCTTCATAGCGGAGGTGCTCCAGCCCTCTGATCATCTTTGTAGCCCTCTTCTGGACCCTCTTCAACAGCTCCACATCTTTCCCATTTTGGGGGCCCCAAACTTGGGGCCTCACAAGGGCAGAGTAGAGGGGGGCAATCACCTCCCTCGCCCTTCTTGGTCACCCCTCTTCTGATGGAACCCAGGATACCACTGGCCTTCAAGACTGCGAGCACACACTGCTGGCTCATGCTAAGTTCTTCATCCACCAGAACCCCTAAGTCCTTCTCAGCAGAGCTACTCTCAAGGAATTCTTTTCTCAGTTTGCATACATATCTGGGAGTACCCTATCCAAGTGCAAGATTTTGCACTTTGCTTTGTTGAACATCATTATGTTCACAAGAGCTCACCTTTCAAGTTATCAAAGGCTCTGTGAATGGTGTTTTCTGCTGTATTAATGTCAGCACTCAGCTTGGTGTTATCAGCAAATTTGCTGAGGGTGCACTTGATCCCATCATCTCTGTCATTGATAAAGATGTTTAAGAGCACCAGATGCAAGACGAACCCCTAGGGGACACCGCACACTACCAACCTCCATCTGGACATAGAGCCATTGTGCACAATCCTCAGGCAGTGTCCTTCCAACAAATTCCTTATCCACCAAATTCAGCAAAAGTGGCAGGATCAGCATCCATGGTTGCCCTAAGTTGTTACCCATAATTACAGTTCTGCTCGCTAGTACGGTGTAGCTTAAGACATGGCCATATCCCAGAGATGGTTGGCCCTTTAGGTTGCCTAGACATGTTCCTGACTCACATTCTGCTTTCTATGGACAAGAACTTCCAAATCCCTTTTCACAGTGCTGTTCCCAGCCTCCCATCCCCCAGTCTTTCCCCATATATCCAGGGCTGCTTCATCCCAGGTGCAGGATCAGGCACTTACTGTGGTTAAACTTCAAGCGGTTGGTGATTACGCAGCCCTCCAGTTCACTGAGATCTCTCCACAAAGCTATTTTAGCCTCACAGGAGTCAACAGCTCATCCCCATTTAATACAATCCTCAAATTCAGTAGACCTTCAAGTTCTGCATCCAGTCACTGACAAAAACACTAAAGAGAAATGGCCCTGGGAAGTCCTCTAATAAATGACTGTTCACTTTATATAATCTCATTTTCTATAATCTTTACCCATTCCATCAACAGGCTTTCTCTTGGACAGCTAGGTGGGTAACCTTACTGTAAAAGGAAATTAAGCTCGCCCAACAGGATTTTCTCCTCGTGACCCCCCGCTGGCTGTGACCAATGACATTATGGTGTTTTAGGCGCTTTTCCAGTAACTCCCAGAACGTGTGATGCTTGCCTGCACGGCACAACCTACGGGGACAGCTGTGCCCCACCTCCAGCAGGCGGACACTGCCGCCAGGTCAGCGGGACACGTGGCTCACAGCCACCGCCACCCCTCCCGCCTCAGCCCGCTCTTCCTCGCCCACTCCCAGCACTCGGCTCCCCCGCCCTTTCTCGCTACCGCCGTAGCGCCCGCGGGGAGACGCAGAGCCGCCTCACGTAGCTGAAGCCCTCCAGTCTGCCACCACACACCGACCTGTTACAGCCAGCAGCCACGGAAAGCTCCCGCTCCCTGGGGACGGAGGTGCTGCTCCCTCCCTCTCTACCACCCCAGACCCCGCTCCCGGTCCCGCCGTACCTGCGGGTATCGCTGCACCAGGCGCCCGATGCCGTCCCGCTCCACCTGCCATTCGGGCCGCTCCCGCTCCTTGCGCTGCAGCCGCAGCCGCCTGGTGCGCCGGTTGTACTTCTTCTTCCAGCGCTCGAAGCTGCGCACCGCTTCCGGCTCCCCGCCGCCGTCCCCACCGCCTGCCCGCCCCATGCTCCGCGCAGCCCCGCGTGGGACGCACACAACCGGCCGGGGCGGGGCCGGTCGCCGGTGTAGTGCGTCACGGCCGCGCCGCTGGGGGAGGGCCCGGCCGGCACGGCTCGGCATGGCGCGGACGCTGGGGGCGCTGCGCAGCGGTCCCGGCTTCCCGCTCTGTGTGTGGGCGGCTGGCGGGCGCCGGGCAGCTGATCGCTGAGTCCAGCTCCCGGCTCCACACGGCGCCACCCAAATTACAAATCCGATGCCTGAGAGCGCTGTCCAAACGCTCACTGAGCTCCGGCACTCGGGCCCTGCCCGCTGCTTTGGGCAGGCTGTTCATGCCCACCGCCCTCTGGTGCAGACCCTTTCCCTCAGCCTGCTCTGCTCTGGGCTGAGCAAACCAGGGGACCTCCAGTACTCCTCACACCGGTTGCCCTCCAGACCCTTCCTCGTGTTTGTAGCCTTCCTTTGGACACCCTCCAACATATCCTTTTTGTGCTGTCGTCCCGAAAACTGCACCCAGTGCTGGAAGTGAAGCCACAGCACAAGCCCTTCCCTCACCCGGCTGGCAGTGCAGTGCTTGATGCACCCCAGGGCACGGTTGGCCTTTCCGGCTGCCTGGGCACGCTGCTGACTCGTTCCACTTCCTGCTGACCAAGACCACCAAATCCCTTTCAACAGAGCTGCTCTGCATTTCATGCCCTAGTCTTTATGCGTAGCTGGGGTAACGTGGTGTGCCTCGCTGGATTTAAGCTTCATTTGGTGCGTGTTTTAATCCTTCGCAGTGCAGTTCCAGTTACTATCACTGGTCACAGCTGAAAACATTGAAATACGCAAAAGGATGGCAGAACATCACAATGAATACTACAAAAAAAATGCAAAGGAGCCTTAGGTTGCGCAGTGCAAGGGTGGTCTCTATAAAAAACCCACACCTGTAAAATTTACTAAATTTAGTCAACCTACAAATTCATGTTACGCTATCTTTAGGTGTGCAGATTATTAACATCTCACTAGAGGGAAGGTCTGCATCATTTTTGGTTATTCTGCTGTCACAAACCATCTGCTGAGTCAGTTTTAGCACATCACCACGCAGGATTGAAAACAAAAACAGGCTGCAATCATCAGGCTACATCAGGAAGAGAAAATTACAACATGCTGTCATAAGAAGGAAGTAAACACATCAATTACGGGAATAGTGAAAGACTCCCAAAATAATTACTGTCTCTAATGAGGGTTTGGAATTCCAGAAACCCAAGGGAGCATCTATTAATTTTCTCCACTTTTGCTATAAATATGTTGAGAATATCAAAGTTGTATGAAAAATGTTTTCCCTCCTGCTCCAGATCAGGGGAAGCTGTGATTATTGAAATATTTGTTTTCCCTTTCAAACACATTAAGTTTCTAATTTCAGGAAGAGATGAAAAAATCTCCAATATGCCCTGATGAGATTTCTCCTCCCAGACACAGCTCTGAATGCACAGGTTTTCTCTAGAGGTTTGTTTGCTGTTAAGATTAATAAGGAAGGAAAGTGAAGTTTTTATTCCTAAAACAAATATGTTCTTTTTCTAGAAGTGCCTGATGAAAAAATGTTTGGAGGAGGTACTGTTCTACCCCAGGGTATACTGCTGGGGCCTGGCACATCTTTCCCATGATTACAGACTATTAGTTTGACCTATAAAACAAGATCCTAGTCTAAAGCATTCGGACTGTTGTAGGCACTTAAGTGCCACTTTAAACTTTTCTGACTGCATGTAATATAAAAACAAGCAAAAATGCTCCTGTATAGATTTTCCTGCTGTTGTAGCACTGAAGTTTAAACTTTTTGTAAGTAAATGCATGCATAAGTGTTGTGTTTGGACATGCTATCTTTGCTCATCGTGGTCAACATTTTGCCAACCGGCTCATCTAATAGCAGAACAGCAGCAGCAGCTTGTGATTCACTACATAAATCATAGACATAAATCCCCAGTGAAAAAAATTTATATGGAAATTTATGTCTAGTAGTTGTATAAAGAGCTGGAAAGGGAGAGAGAAAGGAAAAAAAGCTTCACAAGCTGAGAAATAAAGTATTCAAGCACTGGTGTTCACTTGTAATTTGGGGGAGCGATGGAAGGAAGTATGGGTATAGCAATAAACATAACAAGGCTCCATGTGTCTGGCCAGGGTTATCTGTGGTGACAAGAACAAGGGGCATCAAGTATCGAGGTCAGTGCCCTGAGGGTACTCATAGACCTAATGGTCCGGGCCAGCCTCCCCTGAGGTCTGCCCACACACCCTGTCCCCAGGCCCAGGAACTCTGGCTTGGCCCCACCCTGGGGCTTCATTCCCAGCCTGAGTTATGTCAGAAGAGTGTCAGTCTGCAGCTCAACCACGTGATTGGCCATGGAGTCATTGGTTGTGTCTCTGAGCTGAAGACTGAGTTACTGGCTTGACTTTGGACCTGCTTTGTCACTGAGTCCAACCTGGTAATCAAGGGGCTATATCTGACCCTGGTTGTTAGTGCCAGACCTATAATCCTGACCTTAACCTGGCAACTGGTGACCCAGCTTCACTTTGGACCTTCATCATAACCAAAGAATTGTCTGCTAAGCTGGACTCTTGGTTAACCCTTGCTGCCACCCACAGACATGCCATGTTTCCTTGCTTGGAGCAATGGAGTAGAGCCTGGCTAGTGAGGCCTTTGCCTTGTCTGCCACATTGTCATGCTTAGCTCCCAGCTCTAAAGGAGCTATCACCTTCACTGTGGCCTGACTGTCTAGCCCTCATCACTTCTTCCAAGTTCATCTGGAGTGGTAACGATGGTGCAGGATCTATGGCATCCCTTATATGCTCCCTTAACAAAACCTCAGCACAAGTATCATACTGCAGTTGCTCCAGATCTGTGTTCTGGAGCCTTCTCGCTGGCATGGCTGTAGCACAGTTTGCCCTACATCCAAGTTCTGTTTGTTTTTATTCTTACCTGTATTCTTTCGTGCAGTACCTCGTTGCTCATAGTCTCTTGGCTTGCTGTACACACCACTCTCTGAACTTCTGCTGTGCCATTTCTTCCTGTGCCTTTGTGTTGCTTGTATACAACACTCCATTAACATTCCATGTATCCCAGTTTAACATTTGTTCTGCAAATCTTTACAGGAATTTAATATAACTGGGGCAAAATTGTGTATATTTAAGTTAATGTTTGGGGGTTTACTTTAAATGTAAATTCCAAATTATCTTGATCACCTACCTGGGGAAATAATCAGGAAAAGAGAGAATCTGGCACCAGACGCACAAGATGTCCACACCAAACCAATAACGTCTTTCTCAGTGAGATAGCCAAATGCCAGGAGACACTCCTCTCCTTTTCTTCCAAGGCTTGCTTGCTGTGCTATGGAATGCTTGAGAGAAAGCATGTAAGAATTTGCATCTGAAGACTGTGCTTCTGTGTCTTTGAGTAAGACACAGAAGCCTGACAACTCTCGCAATGTAATATTTTCAGTACTAAAGTATCACTTCAAGTTGTGTTGAAAAAAATATGAAAATGGCAATTTCAATAAGATTAAGGTCCGTATAAGGAACTATTACAAACTGTGAATGTCCCATCCCTGGAGGCATTCAAGGCCAGGATGGATGTGGCTCTGGGCAGCCTGGTCTGGTGGTTGGTGACCCTGCACATAGCAGGGGGGTTGGAACTAGATGATCATTGCGGTCCTTTTCAACCCAAGCCATTCTATGATTCTATGATTCTCTTATTTTATCTGACTAAAGGCAGTACATTATGAGGTAGAATAAATGGTACTCCAATTGAGAAAAAAAAGAAAAATCCATTTAAAAAGGCATTACTAAGTATGGTGGCCAGAACTGTTTGTAGAAGAAGTGGCTGTCAGGGCTATGAGGGCACCATTGGTCTATAACGTTTCTGTCTGGCCTCCCATGGAGCCTTCCTAACACATGCCCATGGGCTCAGGACCCCATTTCAGCTCAGCCTCTGGCAGATGCATTACTCTAAGCCCACAAACTGTAAAAAATCAATGCTGTCAGTTTGAAAGAGAGATATCAGCACTGCTATGCAGACTCAGGATAAACACCTGTTAAGAAGGAAGCACAGTAAGTGTGTGTAATGGAAAACAACAACAACAAAGATGCTACAGTGAAAGAAAGAAAGAAAGAAAGAAAGAAAGAAAGAAAGAAATAAAGAAAGAAAGAACGAAAAAAAAAAGGAAATTCATAGAATTGTGTTTTCCTATATTTCCTACAATGGGTAGCCCCTAGTAAAAGGTCCATTCGTTGGACTTTCAAAAACATATTAGAAACACTTAAAAGTCATTCCTGATCTGAGTAAATGGGTAAACTGTGATTAATAAATGGTGTTAATTATGGACAAGCATATTGCGTGGTATCATTGAGGACTTGTCCTTTCCTTTTAGTAATGAGCTGCTGTTTTCCAACAATAAATAAATAGAGTTTTGCAGATGGCAATATGGCTTCCTCTTCTGGAAGTCATAAAATGGAAAATCTTGTACCAACTATGTACATTACAGGAGTTTCTTTTCATGTGGACACTCCAAAACATTTTCTTTTCTGGAAAAACAGAAGGAGCTGATAACTTGCTCTAAACATGAAAGTATGATCTGACTTAAAAGCTCTCAGAAGAATCTAACAGTTGCATCTTCAGCAAAAGAGATATACAGACAACACAGAGTAAATTCTAGAAGATTTCTTACAAGTATCTAGATTAAAATGTTTCTACCACAGAAAATTTTAGAGTTAAATCTTTTCCTTACACATTGATAAATAGATTTATATTTGAAAAAGTCTGATATCTTATATAAAATAATATTCAAAAGTAAGTACTTCTTTTTCAAGCCTGAACTTGATAGAAGACAAATGATGTCCTCATGGAGAGAAATATGGCTTCACTCATCCTCTTTGGCTATAAACAATTTATTGGCCACCACTACAGGTTCCCAAAAATGTCCTTCAACCTGTTGCCAAATGGGGATTCTTTAAGGAGATACAGTTTGTACATCTCCTAAAACCTAACTTGAAACAGACTGGAAAAAGTAGGGGAAAAAAAGGGGCTCACGCTTCTCCGTTCTCATCATCTGCAGGATTTTGACTAAACGCTGTGCAATTACATTGAACAGAATGACAGCAACCAACTTGCAGAATATTTAAATGAAAGCTGCTCTCCAAAGAACAGATCTAAGTTTACAAGACAAAATAAAACTTTGTGCCTCAAAAGTACTTGAAGTATGTAAAATGCAGTGATGGAGGAAAATTAGCCATGTTTCTTCAAAATCAGCAGTAAAAGAGGCTTGTCAAGTATCTAGAAATGCCAAAGAGTATTGATACCATTGGGCAGGAAGCACTGGATGATATAGATAGAATGTTTGAGCAAAAAAAAAAAAAAATAGCTAAAGAGCTGTTTAACAGCATGTCATATATACATTTCTTCTGGGAAAAACAAAGGACTCTCTATGTTCTTGGGGTCTGCTGTTGGTGATTCTAATATTCATGATTTATTCTGCAGGGCCCTCCAAATGAACATTTTGCCAGTGAAAGGCAACCAGAACATTGGGAAAGCTGTGATGAAAGCCCTGGACAAGGAGAACGCAGGCAAGGAAGGGGATTTCACTCGGACTGTCAGACAACAATATGACCATTTATAAAGTGGAAGCTAATTTTAAAATGAATGACTTACTACATTATACATCCAGTTTTCAAATGAAACCATCTGTCTCTTCAAAATGTTATGGTATATATGCAGATGGATTTGGTTTTTGCTTTTTTTTAAAAAGACACCGTGTAAGTTAAGTACAAAACCAAAAGGTTTTTCCTTTAAGCCAACAAGGGTGGGTTTGTTGAGAATTATGAGCATGACAAATCTTGTAAGAAGCATCCGATGGGAGTTTGCTGAAACACGTTTTCTCTCACAGAAACGCTGAACACGCCCAGGGTCTGCAAGCCCTACCACTTCGCCGCTTCCTGCAATTTGCCCTGAAGCGGTTGCCACTTCTCAGAGCTTTTGGCACGAGGACCGAGATGGTGTTTATGTAAATTTAAGCCACTAGGGGCCGTAACAGACCTGTAAAAATAAGAATGACTAATAAATTATGGTCGTAATAGATACATGCCAACAAGAACCATTAAGTAAACAAGATGGTCGTTGGTTGCTGGTCAGGATCTGTACGCAGTCCCATGGCACAGACTGTCATTCCAGTTCAGGGATCTCCATAAATACTTGATTGATTTTGAGTATGTTTGACAGTTCTTTCGCAAACTGGTGAGGTGATTTTCTGACTCAGAGAAAGTTGACAAATCAAATTATGAAAGGTTACCTAACCTTTTAGGTAATTACACATTTTGGAAGAACACTATTTCCAAAACAAAATGGTATACACTATGTTGCTACCGGGGCTTAATAGAAGAATAACACAATTAAAAGCTGCCCTTTAATTAGAAAAGAACTTTATAGAAAAGAAAGAAAGAAAAGGACGGTTCTTGGGTTATTTGCATATCAGAGTCATTCAAAGAGTCAGTTAATGTATTGCTTTCCCAGCTTATTACCATAGCACAATATATATTTAGTTCATGTTAGATATGCAAAACGTGGCACTGTACTCATATGCGGCAGGCATTTATGCCTTGTTATCCTTTTTTTTTTTTTTTTGTATGCTTAATTATTCTTACATTTGAAGAAAGAGTCATAATTTATTATTTTGACTCTGCAGTTTATTCACTAGGCCTATTGCTCAACTCTGAGGTGCTTATTTCTCTCCTGTTTATAAGTATTTTAAAACACATCTTTGTGTGGCTGTGAGGTGTAATCCACCCAACCTGTCCTATCTATCTGCGTATTGCTGGCTGTAGCAATTAAATTTGGTTTAAATGTTTGTAATCGTTAGAGCCATATTTGATAGTAGTGGGCCAAGAAACCAGTTTTAAAGAAGAAGCATGGGCTGGGAGTCAGTCACAGAGAAGCAAGTTGGGAAGGCAAAAAGGAACTGAAGCTAAACTACCTTGGCAATACCCGTTTACACTGACAGAAGTGAAGCTGGACTCATACCTGTGTCCATACCACTAAACCAATCCTACTAACCATCCCTATACCTGTCTTCTGGCAGGAACCTGGCGTGGGCCCATATGACGAATAGCTGCATCAACTGTAAGGTTGTCAAATGAAACTCATCTCATATATAAATGCTAAGCCATGCTAAAATATATATACACATCTCCATGCTTTCTTATTTCAGTCACACCAGTAGAAGGTCTTGTCAAAACTCAGGTGAGAATTAAGCCATCCATACACCATGTGTCAGTACAGTCATAATTTGTCAAATGCAACCCCCAAAAATGATAGCAGCATTCTTAAAAATTCCCATAAAACACTGCCATTGCAGACTTCAGAGAGGTGATGCTATTTCACATCAGTGGCTGCTCATCTACATACACGCTAACACAAGGACAGCATACAAGACTTTCTGATTTTCTGTAAGGGGAGTCATTAGACCATCCCTATGAAGAATGGAGTAGAGAGCCATGTGCATAAATAGGTTTCTGCAGCTAACAACGATAAAATTTCTGTACTACTGTTGACTTTAAGAAAAGAAGAAAAAGTGAAAATTGAAGTATTGTTAAGAAAAACAATGTTTTTTGTGCTTTTTTTTATTTGTTTGTTTTGTTTTGTTTTAGAAGATTGCATACTTTTGTTGGGCAGACCAACACAATGATTCAGTGCTTCCTGACAAATAAATCCAAAGGGTGAGATTCAGCTTCACATTGTAAGTACATAAATGTAGGCATCTAAGTGGAGGGGCTTGGTTCAATTGCTCACACATTTTGTCTGCTGTCATCTAAAAAGGGCATTCTGCCTGAGCCTCAGTTGCTTTTCAAGAAGGGCAAGGTCTCCCATATGCCACATGTCACATCTGGCAGCCTTGTGCAGTGCTTATCTACCCTAGGGGCTAGATGCTTATGTGTAAGCCCACTGGAAACTGTAGAACTATTTGACTCATTTTGAAAGAGACATCTTGTTTTGCCATCTGAATCCTACTCTAGAATCCATTAGCAGTATTGACTAAATCTCCACTGACTATAATGGGTGCATGACATGCAGGCACAATTAAAAGCTTATAAGCTGGAACTGACTGTCCTATTTCCTCCCCAGATAATGCAGTTTTCATTAAATGTAAGGATACAAAGTCAGAGGCATGTGAAGACATAGGATCATAGAATTATAGAATGGTTTGGTATGGAAAGGACATTAAAGATCAGCTGGTTCAGCCCCCAGCCCCCTTGCACTAGATCATGTTGCTCAAAGCTTAATCCAGCCTGGCCTTGAACATTTCCAGGAATGGGGCATGGACCTAAAATGCCTCACTGACCCTATCAGCAGATTGTTATTCCAGTTTCACATCATTTAAAAATCCCTTAAATCATTTTAGCATCAACGAGAACATTAAGGAACATGTTGTTTCAGCAATTGTGGTTGATTCGTGGGCAAAATTAAAGCCTAAACAAATCTTTCAGTTGAATTTAGTGGCTATTCAGAGTATTTGGTACTCTTTAATCAGATTAGGATCTCTTTTTCTGGTTTAATAACTCATAAAAACAAACATACAAACAAACAAAAGAGCTCTACATAGCTCTACAGTGCATTGGTTCTTGCCAAATTCAGAAGCTGGGCATCTGCAGCCAGTCAGTCTGAGATAATAGGTTCTGTCTCTCAGAAGAGCTTGGCAGCACAAACTTCCCACTGCAGATCTCAGATTCATGACTTAGAGAGACACTGTTCCTGCTTGCTTTGCTATGCTCTACATTCCCAGCTCACCTCCCCTAAGAGTACAGCCTTGCTGCTCCCAACATCATGTTACCTAGTGCATTAGAGAGCTTATGAAGGCTGTAGAATAATTGACTAGGTAACAATAAAGCAATTAAAATCCAATGCAAATAAAGGTGAAATTATGTACTTGGGGAAAAATGCTCCCACCTTTAAACATACCAAGCTCTGAGTTGAGTTTTACAACCCATAAAGTGTGGGTGTTACAAGGAGACTATTTCTGTTCTAAGATTCTTACTTAGGCCTTCACAGTCTGTATTTAAGCTAGCAGTTATCCATAAGGCACAAACAGGAGCAACTGAAAGCATAAATAGCAAAAGGCCCCATGCTGTTACTGACTACCATCAAGTTCTGTATGAGTATGCTGCCCCAGCTGGCTGTCTGCATGGGTTCAGTGGCAGTAGTATTCAGCTTTCAATCCCAGACTGTAAACAGTCTATGAAGAGTTTATACTGCTATGTAATTCAGTAAGGTGCACAGGGAACACAGCTATGTCATGGCTTTCCTCATTCAGCACAGGAGAAAACTGCACACGTGCGTTCACAGCAATCAATACCCTCCAGTTTGGATTCTCCATCACATCACATCCCTTAACAGTCGTGTGACATCAGGAAACAGCAGTATCTAAACTCCACAGAAAGCAAATAAAGCAACTTCCCCTAGAAGAGCACCTACAACAGTTGCTTTCCTTTTAAACAAAGCAATTCATGTATTTCTAAGACTTGAAATGCAGTCCTTGATGGATTTTTGCTGTAGAGTCCACAAGGACAACCAGTTTTCACTCTGTTTCTGGTGTTTCAAACGTGGAAAATAAAAATTGAATGAAAAAGTCTGTATGAATCTGTAAGAAGCTTCTTATAGAAACTCTGCAGAGAGTTTGCAGAAGCATAACATGGCAAGAATGTGTCCTGTTGTCAAGCATTGCTTCTGTGCTCAGGATGTTATCCATGGGTTCAGAGAAAAGCAAATGTGAATCCAAATTTGGGGTCTACTACTGTTATTGCATTTCATTTTAAATCTGTGCTTACTGTGTTTATTGTGGCATAAAAATTGGTATAATGTGCAGCAACATAATATTGCAAATTGTGCTATTATACAAAGATACGAAGACAAAAAACAAAGACATTGGCTGAAAAAGAACTGAAGAACAGAGGAGAAAATCCAGGATAGAATCATAGAATTGTTTGACTTGGAAGAGACCTTTAGAGGCCACCTAGTCCAACTCCCCTGCCACAAACAGGAACACCTACAGCTCCATCAGGTGCTCAGAGCCCCATCCAGCCTGACCTGGAGTGTCTCCAGGGATGGGGCATCCGTCACCATCCTGGGCAACCTGTGCCAGTGCCTCTCTACCCTTATCATAAAAAACATTTTTTCTTATGTCCAAGGATACAAATATTTTAGTTTAAATGTAGGAAAAAAGAAGAGGCATTTGAGTTGCTACTTTCAAAGACTCAGAGAAGAGAATAAAAGGTTTTATTTTCTCTCCTTTGGGATTGTTTTAGACAGACAGTACAGCACCAGTGAATGTGATGAACTGGAGAATGCTGACCAATAGCTTTAAGTTACAAGAATGTTGTGTGTGTGTTTTGTTTTGTTTTCTCTTCAGTCACCTTTCAAAAGTGCTAACAACCAAAACCACCTGCTCATCACCACCTATTTGATCCTCTCTCTTGATAGCAGCTATTTTGAATATTAGTTCAAATCACTCCACCCCATTCCTTGCAGTGCTATTAACAGGAAACTTCCTGTTTGTGAATGCATTTCTGCAATGAATCCAATTACTGTGGCTCCAGGGAGGGATCCAATGGGCATCAGAAGCAACCAGGAGTGCAGATTGGTGTCACAGATGAATTTTTTAAAAGCTGCTCACAGTCCTCAACATCACAAGGCATGCAACATGGCAAGGCATGCAAGGCAGCTGCTACAGGTTGGAACAGATAACTGCATATTTAGGTCCTCAAAATCCTTGTGCAGGTGAACAGACTGGGTGCCAGTTGTTGGCCAGCATGGACAGAAGTTTGTACTGTGTCAGATGAAGACTTTGGGGATATACTGTGATTCACAAAGGTGAATTGATGATCACCAAATCAAATTTCAAAAAATGTTGTGAAAAACAATATGTTGGAAAAAAAAACCATACTTTTTCAAACAACACAAAAAAGCTGTCATGGTTTCATGATTTTTCATTATCAGTATTCCACATCATAACATCATGTAATGCACTGGGGGTTTGACTGCTGATGCTCAAGTTCCAGGTGCCTGTCCAGAGGAGAAGAAGAGCTACATTTCCCCAGGGGGCTTTGCGGTCAGCGAGGAGATGTAACTCCCGGCAAGGTCACCTGATGCTCTCTTCTTTGCCTGCGCTGCTTCGCTTGCGCTTCTCTGCCTGCGCTTCTCTGCCTGCGCTTCTCTGCTTGTGTTCTCTGCCTGTGCTTCTCATCTCAGCGTTGTGGTAAGGCCGATCCACCATCAATTTCACACTCTCTCTCCTTATAAAATTCTGCTGATACCATATTTAGTAAATTACTTTGTTTCACCTCAGATTGTTGCCACTGTTTTCAATTATTTCGGGGTCCCCTATTTTCTTTTTCCGGGGGTGCGGATCCACGGATCCCTCCACCCTTCTAGTCACGGAACCGGGCCGAACCAGCCCGTAAACCGTTGACAAAAGCTTACAGTAATGCTGTGATAACATAGTTAATTGTATCTTTAAAAGGAATTGCAGGATAGCCAAATTATGAATTGTCACAGCGTATCTCTACTATGCGAGGTGCTTATCTGAGGAGTTCAGGCAAATGGTTCCATGTAGCACCTGGCCACAAACCCTGATTGCCAACACAATGAAGGGATGCTAAAGTTGGTGCATCTCTCTGGTTCCTCAACAGCTCTGCACCATGCTGCAGGAGAGTGCGGAGAAGTAGCGATTCATAGCAACACTTCTGCTCTTCCAAGAAAAAAGGATCTTTCAAAATCAGTGGCATATGTTACTTTAACTAATATTAAAAGTATATATGTACTTATTTGGTAATCTTTTTCACTGAGATCTTCCAAGAGCATCCAATTAGAGAAATACAGTTACAGTATAATTTGTAAGATACCACTGTATTTTGTTGCCTTGTTGATAAGGCAATCGGCTATGGGCTAGGAAATGTACACTGCTGTGCCTACATATCTACTGCTCTATCTACTGAGGTAATGATATTCTCAAGTGTTTAAATGATTGATACCACAATCATTTAGCAATTGACATATCAATTGATACAGCATTGATACCACATTTAGTGGTAATTGATGTCACTAATCTTCTGTGAAAGCTTCTAGATGTGACAGAGAAACAAACTCTTCCCACCAAGAGAGAAGACAAAAAAAGCCAGTATTGGAAAAAATAACCACCAGCAATCTGACTCAAGGATCACTGACTGAAGAGATTCAAAGCTTGCACCACAGCAAAGCCATTGCAGCTGCACCTGAAATATAGGATTTATCTTTTTATCAGGAAGACAACTTAGACAGAGTGGATGGAAAATAACAATAATATTTTGGGTATTGATGAATGGACAGAAGATAGGGAAATCTTCAATGGCTGCACTGCTTTGTGCTTTGAACAACTGTTTACATTATCACCAAATGAACATAATGTGATAGCATTTTCATTAAGAGTGCCTCCAATTTATAGCCACCTTGCACTGAAGCAAGATCTTATTTCATGAAAATACCAACAAATTGTTACTATCACGTGTACGGTTAGGTGGATCACCTTTTATCAAAATTACTTAGCCAGTTTGCAAATACTCCAGCACATACAAACTATGTTTACCCTTAAGCCAGGCAGCTAGATAGCGTGCAGGACTATTTGTTTTGAGATCCTTTTTGACTGGAAGATAAATAGCCATTACCTCTCTGCATATCCTGATTCTGCACATCATCTGTCCAAAGTCTGCTCCTTGCTGCAGTTAGCAGTGCACAGAAGCAGGAGGGTAACTTACTTCTACAGCCAGAAGCTGAGCTCTATTTTCAGATTGGTCTGCATTCAGAATTTACGTCTCATGTAGGATTACTTGTGCCAAGTCTTATTGTTTGTAGAGGAATAGAAGAATGGACTCAAATCTGATGCCCATTGTTTTCTGTTAAATGAGAGTTACAAAATTCTATCATAGTGATAATAGAGAAATATATGTCATTAAGTAATGTGAGTTTAAAATCTAATAGAAGGTTTGAAGAAGGCTATAAGCCAGTGACCAAGAAATACTTCTTCTTGGGTGTGTCCTTTTCAGGCCACGCTAATAGTGCTCTCAATGCTCTTTGTAACTCTCCAGTTGCTTTCATGCACACTCATGGAATCTGATTCTCATGCAACGAATCAGCATACTTCTCACCTGGTAAGGTGGAGCTGATCCCTCCTTTGACTAGATCAGCAATGCTTTGCCTCAATGACACAAAAAAATGACAAAGTCAAAAGTATTCTGCCAGTTGCAAGTTATTCCAAATATGTTTCTGGGGCATCCATGCCCTAGCAGAGTTTGCCAGATTAGGCACTGCATCTCCTTGCAAATGATCTGCTAGACTCCACAGATGTCTCACCATCCTTCTTACCTGCCTCCTGCTCATCAGTGATGGAAATTGTCAGGTCTGGGTGCCACAGGTTCCAGCCTGGCGTTTTTTTCACTCTCTTGAGGCTCTCACCTCAGTCAGACCTGGGCTAAACTTTCATTTAGTCTCTGAACATTTGTCTTCCTCCAAGTTTGTGTTTTTTACCCCTCAACTCTTGCTTTCGCCTCCATCATCTAGTGTACCAGAAAGGCATAGCCCACACCGCAGCAAATCTTAGGTTTCCCAAGTAAAGTCATTTGGCAGGTCCTCTTCTGTTTTCCTTTTATCATTTGCTGGGCCCAGAGCCAGGAGACAGGCATTCTGCCAGTGCAGAAACTGCTCTCCTACTCCACCCCAGGCCTCGTGTCTTGGTGCCTACCTCACTTTTGGAGCCATGCCAGGGCCGCACCCTTCTGTGGAACCACTCCTGACTCAGGTCCAACCCCTTTGCCTCTGCTCCACCTGGGGATCCGTGCCTGGGCTGGGCTCCTCCCCACATCCCAGGCTTGGTGCTTCCCTGCCAACTTCCTCCATGCATGCAGCCAGGGCTGGTTCCACTGCCTGGGCTCGCAGTGCCTGGTGGCTTGCATTGGAGCTGCAGACATGTGCTTGGGTACAATTACAACGTATTCCACTTGAGAAAATGTGAGAACATTGGCTGTAACAGTATGCTTGTCTCCCAGATAAGCATCAATCAGACATCCATGTTATGTATTTCTAATTCATCTGTAGTTTGATGTAGAGATTTAGCATTCTCAGGCGCTTCCGCGGAGACAATAGGCTCCTCTCCAGGAAACTTTTCCAGAACTGATATTCCCTGTCTCCTGGATGACTTTTGCTTCAGCAGCAGCAGAACATGAGCCAACAGCATCCTGGGCTGTATCAAGAGAGGAGCAGCAGGGAGACAGAGAGGACTGTCTCTCTCTGTTCTACCCTCGTGAGGCTCCATCTGGAGTACTGTGCGCAGGCCTGGGGCCCCCAGTACAAGAGGGATGTGGAGCTGTTGGAGCGGGTCCAGACAAAGGCCACAAAGATGATCAGAGTGCTGGAGCACCTCTCCTATGAAGACAGGCTTGTTCAGCCTGGAGAGGAGAAGGTTCTGGGGAGACCTCAATGGCACCTTTCAGTACTTCAGGACAGCTTATAAACAGGAAGGGAGACTGACTTTTTACATGTTTTTAAACTAGCAGAGAGGAGATTTAGGTTAGCAGTTAGGGAGAAATTCTTTACTTGATGCAGTGAGGCACTGGCACAGGCTGTCCAGAGAAACTTTGGATGCCCCATCCCTGGAACCATTCAAGGCCGGGTTGGATGGGGACCTGGGCACCCTCAGCTGGTGGAGAACAACTAGCCCATGGAAGAGGGGTGGAACTGGGCAATATTTAATATCCCTTTTAATCCGAAACATACTATGATTCTATGATCAGCACTTGTCTGGATGCGATGGCAATGGCTGAGGTTGGAGGGAACCTCTGGGTCCATCTGGTCCAACCCTGGTTCAAGCAGGAACACCCAGAGCTGCTCTGTCCCCCCCAGCAGGTAGGCTGAGGGCACACAAAAAGCTATATTATTTTGCTTTCCTTGCACAGCTTTGACAGCTTCGCTTCACCTGTTAAACTGCCCTTATCTAAGCCCATGAGTTTCTGACTCAGCCCTTCCAAGCCTCTCCCCCATTCCTCTTGTTGGGTGTCAGCAAGAGGCAAGGTGGGCACTCAGCTGTTGCCTGGGGTCAACCCACCACAGCACTCTGAATACCTTGGGCTTGGCAGACAAAGTGTTTCGTTGTCTTTAATTAATACAAGTCCATTCCTTGTCACCAGAGATGACTAAAAATGGGTACAGACATCACCATCTCGGCATGGAGGAAGAGCTGGATTTGCTCCAGATCTCAAATGAAGAGATATTTGAATTAAAAGGCATTTTTGCTACTCTGAGATATCAACGATCATCTATGATAAGGATTAGTTGCAAAAGAACAGAGTTATTTCTGCCTTCCCTTTGGTATCCCCTGGCTAGGCCTCACAGTGCCAAGGATATAAAGGAGACAAGGAAAAGTCTTGCTACTCTATATTCTTTAGAAATATATTACTGTTTTTTCATATTTTTCTTCTTTTTTCCATCCACAGGACATCATGTTCAACTGCTAACAATGTGTTGCGTTTTTTAAGATAAAAAAAAGTATTTGCCATCAGTAGAGTTCACTCCTACAGAGAGGATAAATTAAGGCAGCTCCGTACTCCTAGGTTATTTTCCCACTGGGAGACATACTGGTGCTATGAGCTCCTGCCAATGCTCAATAAAATTGTGTTACTCAGGTAATTCCTCTCAGAGAAGAAACACATAGACAGCTATCCTACCAGATTAGGATCGTCAGTCCTACCAGTGCCATTTTCCATTTCCTGGGCAGCAACGTATCTCAAAAACAGACTGTCAAGTACTCCAGCATAAGTACATAAGAATACCTGTGATGCATAGGACTGGCATCATAGGACCTGCAGGGTAGACAAGTCCTTGCAAATTATATTAGACAAAACTAACTGTGATAAATGTGATGCAAAATCAGTATTGTGCAATTTTACTAATTTGTTAATGACTGTTGTCATTCTGATCTTGTGGCAATGATCCACCTTCAAATCCAGCCAAGGAAATGAACATGTTTGTTTTGTGAGAGACTAATCTCAGAGAAATCTCCTTGCCTTTAATGTCCGGGTATTACTAAGGCTTTACATCCTTGGTTCTGTATTTTTCATTTGTTTTTAAGGAGACTTAGATATTGTTCACATAAATAAAACAAGAAGCTAAAACTGAAGAAGTTATTTTGAAAGCTCTTGTGCCATCAAAGTGCTTTTACTAGTATTATTGTGATGGCAATTAAAAAGCCGAAACTCAACCTACTCTCACAGTATGATAAAACCTGTGTAATTTTTTCTCTTCTGATGAAGTACATCAGTATAATACAGAATTTACGGCTGCTGTTTCAAGAAAACAAGAATGTATGTGAATTATTCAGCATATCACCATACCAGGAGTTACCAGAAAACACTGCAGTTATATGAATTAACATGCGTGCAGGCTCTCATACCTTCCCTGGTATTATTGATTGGATTGATTGGATATTATTGGTGGATTATTGATATCATTTCTGGTTTTTAATTATTCCCTGTAAACTCAGTAATGGATTACATACCACTTTCACTTTTTATGCACATGAACTTGATGTTTCTTTCAGTATGAAATACAAAGTCTGCAAGCTTAACTAACAAAGTGATCACAGGAAAGGTACTAATGTAACTAATTCAATTGGAACAGGACTTAATTCTACATCCCTTCAGGACCCAGAGTTTCTGTAAGTCTGTACTAAATTGTCTTATAGAACATAATTGACACAATTAGAAAAATTCCAGCACAGATTTGATGGAGAGCACCAGAGGAGCTGAAGTACCCCTAGCAGCATTACAGGTTATTATCTTCAGTACTTGCCTTTAAAGAGCTCAGCAGAGCACGCAGTGCTCCCTCACATGCTTACACAGACTATCCACAAGTGGCTGGATATGCTCCTGCCATCTAAAGCAGGCAAGATCATCAGGTAGATGAAAGCTTGCAATGGAACAGCAAACAGAACTGCTCTACAGGAGAACTGCTCATTCAGTGAAAATCTCATTCCACAAGAACAGGGTCGCAGTTTCTTTCTAAGCTGCCTGTATTTCTCCATATAGTTGAGTCCTCTTCTTTTACTTTCAGGTGCCCTGAGAATCCCTTCAGCCACTCCCATATAACCCAGTTCTTTTAATTTAATTCTGTTATTAATATGCAGAGTTGCTACTTTCATTCTTAATGTGTTTAAAAGAAGCCTTCCACGTTGTCCTCTTTTGCTTTTGCACTAGAGGTGTCAAACAGAGGGTGGATGTTTTCTGCTGCCTGACAGAATTCCCTTTGTCCTGTTTTTCAAGGACTCCCTACTAGTTGCCCATGCAGATCAGTTAACTGTGAAGCCAGATTTAGGATTAATTGAGCAAGGAGAGAAAAGAGCACGAATCACAGGGCTTCATTTAGTGCTAGCAAAGGCTCTGTGCTATATGTCATGATCACAGCCATGCCAGGACTGGATTACAACTGAGCTACACAGTAAATCTTCAGTGGTTTCATTCAGATAGCCGTTCATTTTCATCACCTCTACTAGGTCTCCAATGTTTTGTTCAGACTTTCCAAATCAACCTCCACTGTACTGTGTACCCCTTGACATCTGGGGTCTGTCACTGAGGATCTCTGCAAAACTGATAGAGCAAAGCAAGTTCCAGAGCTGTCACTTAACACTCTGCTGAACTTTTAAATATATTACATATATTAATTAAAGGGAACATCATCCTGTGGAAGAAGAAAATAAACTTGCTCTTTGATGTTATTTTAATTACAATTATTAAGTAAAGATTTATCAGTACTGCTCATATATTTAATTTAAAACTTGGATGAAAAAAAAACTAAGTTACAAGAAGTCCTATTCAAAGTATAATCCACGTTTATAAAATATCCTTTCTCATTAAGCATTGAGTATCCATTTCTAATTGAATTTAGTTAAGTATCCTTGATGAGAGATTAAACAAAACTGACTGACAAACCTCATTAAATTCTTCTCAAAACATACAGCTATTGACTTCAATGAGAACTGAATCTAACCCTAAATTAAGAACTGAATTGCTCAAGATTAAAATAACTTGTTTCAAAGCCTGGGGACAGCTCGTTCATTTTTCATTTTTACACCGAATTGGTATTCTTTTATTATGTGTACAAACAGGTAGGGTGGGATTCCTCTCAGCTAACTTTAGACATTTGTAGCATACAATTCTGAGCCAGCTGTGCCAGTCCTCCTTCATATTCAGTGCAGAGAAACAGTCTCTTCTAAGGCATGATTCATCTGACCTATTTTAGACGTCTACTTTAGAATTAGATGAATTGTGTTCACAAATGCTTGGTTTCTTCACTGAAAATGAAGGTAACTAGGCAAAATCACTTAAAGAGAGCTGTCTACATTACACGTGTTTACATTTCATAAAATAAATACTTTCTTCAGCATTGAGGACTTCTTGTCAGTGTCTGTAGGAGAGAACTACTACCCACAGTTGAACTGAAGCCCAAACATGTCTTTTACCTGATCTTCCATGTGGAACACACTTACTGTAAACAAAGCAAGAGCAAAAAAAAGTCTTTTTAAAGAATAATACTATGTATGTTTCTCTGACATACTGTAATAGAAGTTGACCGACATCAATATCCACTGGTTTTTAAAAGAAGGATGTAAACGGGCTACTTCTCCAACTTTCATTGTTAAGGATATTTATACAAAGCCAGTTGAGTTAGAACTAGACAGTATTATCCTACACAAAGAATTTTGCTTTCTCCTATTAATCCTCCTGCAATAAAAGCACTCCTGGAGTTATGCACCAATGAAGATAACAGAACACAGACAATCTGCTTTTTAGCTGGAACAGAAGGCACTTTTGCTCCACAATTTATACTAATTTTCCCTGTTATATTCTCAGAGGCATTCTGCTTTCTCTATAACACAGCTGGCATATCTTGTCCTCCAAAACAGAGCAAGTGAATAAAACCAAAGCTTTCTCTGGAGTGTTAATAATGCTGTACATGCTTCAGGGTTTAGACAAAGTATGATGTGCTTTTAGCTCAAACAATTTGATTAAAGATATCATGAAGTTTTTTTGTTTATGCAACTTTATTTTAGATGGTGAGATTTTACATGACATTTTACCTATTTTAACTTCCTTAATGAAATTAAAATTAAAGTGATTATTTTGATTCATTACCTTTCTTCTTCACCATGTATTGGATATTTTGAGATTCTAAGGAAACCAGTCAAAGTTGCTTATAGTTAATCTCTCTTATGATCCAGCGAATATGTGCTACAAACAACTTAGACTCACAGAACTATTAATCTAGATTAATCTGGATCGACTCTGGGAGATCACGAAGTTGAATATCAAAGCAGACCTAACTTTAATGTTAGATGCTCATGACCTTCAAGTTTTGCCCATGTGAAATCTCCTTGGATGACCTGTTCCAGTACTTGATCAACCGTGGTTTTTGAGTTTTTTTCGTAATGGTGAATAAGACTTTTTTTTAATGCAATTTATGTATGTTTCCCCTTCTCCTTTTGTGGTGGGCCTACAAGAAGATCCTGTCCCTTTTCACTCTATAACTACCCACTACTAGAAGGACGTGCACAGCAATTAGATTAATTCAACCTTTTCTTCAGAATGAACAAACTAATTTCTCTCAAACTCTACTTGTATCATGCTGCAACCTCCTGGTAAGATCTGTGCTCCTACACTAGACTTCTCCAGTTTGCCAGCGTTTTTCTTGTATTTGAAAATTGAAAACTGGAGACAATATTCCAGGTGCAGTTCCTTGAGTGTCATGGAGAAGCAATAACCCCTTCCCCAGCCTACTGGCTAATGCTGTTAGTAGTGCAGCCCAACATACAGTTAGCTTTGGATGTCACAAGGGCTCATTGCTAGCTCACATTCAGCTTACGCATCATGATCCATTTGCATCTTCCTGAAAGACTGCTTTCTAGCCTGCCAGTTTCCAGCTTGTACTGTTGCATAAGATTTTTCATGCATGCCCAAAGATGCTTCTGTCAGGCTATTTCTCTAGTCTACTGACTATTGAGATTATTGCCTGTTCCTCTGAATAGCTTCTCTACCCTCCTACACCATCTTCTCCTCTCAGTTTAACATCATCTGCTGCTGTAGTGAAGATGCATTCCATCTCATTATTCAGATTGTTAGTGAAGATCTAATGGCAACTGGTGAAGACCACGTTTGCAGAACAACTGAACAAAAGGCATAAAATAAAATAAAATCTCAGGAATTTCTAAAGTTTCTAAGATAAGGAACCCTCTGTAGCCACATAAAACACATGTTCCTTACCTTAGCTGTGTGGCAGATGAAATCCCAGGAACAAATCTCTATTACCAAGGCATTATTGTTATAAAAGAATGCCTAGGAAGGCTCCACGGCTAGTCCAATTCACAACCCATCCAGAGATGATGGTACCCTGCCATAAGCTCACCTCCTCAGGTTTCACATATATGCTTTCTGTCTATGTCCACTGAAACACACAAAGGTTCATTCTGGTTCAGACCACCACTCCATCTAGCTCACTATCCTGTTGACACTAGTGGCCAGAAGCAAATGCCTAAGGAACAAGAACAAGGATATATGAAGCTCTTTCAAAATGTGACTATTCTCAGCTAAGGCATTTTTTTCTGAGCGTTTTCTTTATTAAATAGTCTTGAATGAATCTCTCTTTTAAATTCTTTTGCCATTCTCCCCTCAAAGTCATTTAAACTTTCGCATCTATAAAATCCTTTGGCAAAGAGCTGCACAAATTCATCTCCTATTGTTTGCATTGAAACTAGCTCCTATTAGCTCCATTTGATGGCCCCTCCATTCCTCTATTAGAAGAAATCCCAGAGCAAATCCCTTTCAACTCTTTCCATTCCATATAGAAAAAGAGAATTTATAGAATTCTATATTCTAGTTACATATTCAATAGAGTTCCATGTTCATACACAACCAATATATCAATATATATTATGCATGATATATTCATATATATTCATTCTATAAGCATTGTATATATTCACTACAAATATTCATATTGTGTAAATGTATATTGCATATGAGTACCTAATATATTCTATATTCCACGTGGAATTCCATATTCACATACAAGCTGAAGGTGAAGCATGCTTTTATTTTTCTTCCCTAATAAATTCCAATATTTGGCTTACTTTTCTATTATACATGGCATAAAGACTTTTCTTCCAAATGGTAGTAGTCAGCTTAGAGTCCATTCCTTACATGTGAAAGCTAACATATTTTAAGTTTGGCTTTCTACGTATGCCAATATTTGTAGAAGTTAAACTTTATCTACCTATTAGTTTCTTAGTCACTCAGACTTACAAAGGTCTCTTGTGGTCCCTCACAGTCTTTGTCTTTGTCTCTGCCTTGGTCTTTACTATCTTGAAACAGAATCACAGAATTTCAGGGGTTGGAAAGGATCTCAAGAGATCATCAAGCCCAACCAAAGCAGGTGCCCTACAATAGGTCACACAGGTAGGCGTTCAGACAGGTCTTGAATATCTCCATAGAAGGAGACTCCACAATCTCTCTGGGCAACATGTTTGAGTGCTCCATTACCCTTAACATAAAGAAGTTCTTCTGCATGTTAGTATGGAACTCACTGTGTTAAAGCTTTAGGTTGTTAATACTTGTCCTACCGCTATGTACTACTGACAAACGCCTCGTCTCATCCATTTGCATCCTACCTCCCTTTATGTATAAAATGTTATCAGATCCCCTCTCAGTGTTCTTTTTCCCAGGCTGAACAGATCAAAGTCTCTCAGCCTTTCCTCATTTGGGAGATCTGCTGACTCCCTTCAAAAAGCTCCAAGAAGATTGCCAAGTAGGACATCCCTTTTTTTTGTAGCCACATCGACTTTCCCAAGGTAACTTGCATTAACCCAGTATTAACCCAATAATCATTGTGTCCATTACTACAATTTCCACAAATTTATCCAGAGATCTGATGCATAATCCTGTAGCTCCTTCAATTCTCTGAAAACTGTTTACAACAGATATCTATATGCTCCACTCCAGTACTCAGGTATCAAGGACTACAGCAAGCAGTTATAGACTATAATAAGTCTTCTCAGAATCACTGGGTGAAATAACTTCTGGTACTGGTAATTCATTAATATTTGCATTTCTAACTTGTCACATAATCTTTTGTATGGTCACTTCAGTTTTGGTCAGATCCTCTTTGGAAGAGGATTCTGGCATGTGGATTTTCCTAGTTTCTTCCACAGTGAACACCAATTTCTTCTCTGAAAAGATCTCCCGCTCTCTGTAGTTCTCCTTTTATATCTTGTTCATCAATCAAACCCTACAGATTCTCTGATGAGCTTTTTGAGGTGTTTGAGGAAGGATTTAATACTGGTTTAGAGTTGCTCTTCCCCACTCTTTTTTGGTGTGTTTAGTTTTATTTTCATATGTTATCAGCCAAGGATTATGATTTTTTTCTAGTTTCTTCATTTGGATATGACTTCAGCATTTTGAAGGTTGCCTTCTTGTTTCTAACAACTCTTCTTTAATGTTCAGTCATTTGTTTTACCTTTACTTAAGCCTGTCTTAATAGATTGCATGCACTAGCATATATACTTAATATATTAAAGGCATAATTTTGCTGTGTCCCAGCATTGGCCTCTGGTGATTATGTTTATGTACATATTTAAGGAGAAGGTTATATAGTTTCTTCCAGGAGAGCAGATGTTATCTACAACACTAGCCAACCCATGGCTCTTGCACTGGGGACACCAGACACATATGTACCCCTTGATGAAACAGAAAGATCCTATTCACAGTCTTCTCTTGCCTCCAGCCCAGAGAAAGTACAGTCCCAAAAAGTATCACAGTGGAACTAGTCATTACTTGAAGTAAGGGAGGGAGGAAGAAGAACATACATCCAGGCATGAGCAAAAAGCAAATAGAAAGGATGCCATGGAGTCACTGTCCAAAGCTACACAAAATACTAGGAAAGGAGCATCATGAAGTGCAAGGATCAGCCACTGTTTCACAAATCTCTCTCATGATGTTCTCCTACATTTAGTGAAGCACTGGAACAGGCTGCCCAGGAGGGTGGTAGATGACCCATCCCTGGAGATATTCAAGGTCAGTCTGGATGAGGCTCTGAGCAACCTGATCAAGCCATACGTGTTCCTGCTTATGGCAGGTGAGTTGGACTAGATGGCCTTTAAATGTCTTTTCCAACTCTAATGATTCTACAATTCTGTGTTGCCCTTTTTGCCATCATAAGGGATAATCAATTCTATTTCAGCAGGAATAACTCTGTATTGAAATAAAATGAGGATCTCATAAACTCATATGGACAACTTATGAGGCAGGAAGGCATTAGCATGAGGCAACAAAAGCCAGGAGTACTTGAACGGTGAGAGAGAACAGTAGGCTGGAGTCTAAAAAGAGGGAAGAATAGGCTCGTGCTCAGTGTACTGGGAGGAAAAGAAAAGAAGATGAATGAGAAAATCTGAGAGGAAGTGCTTGAGGAAATTGTGAAATGGAGCAGTCTTCAGCTGTACAAGCTGCAAGAGGTGACTTGTGAGTGTGGTGAGTGGAAGATTGGCTTTCCCTGTAGGAGCAGGCCTACTGCCTGTGGCTGTTTCAGGGCGAACAAAATGGCCTACACTCCACAACCTGCTCAGCCCTGCCCTGGCTCCCTGCTTGCCTCACAGGAGGTTGTCTAGTGCACAAACAGCTATAATAGCATGAGCAGCATTTGGATGTTGACATCCAGGCAATCTTCAAAGCATAGCACTTCACAGCTAAAATGCCTAAATGAAAGTCCAAAGTGCTTTTGAAGTGGGAGCTGAGGGCCCAGTTGTAGATCCTGCAGGACACTCCTCATGTGTAGAAACCATGCAGTGCAACCAGCCCACTTTGTCCTGTGAAACTCAGTGGGACCTCTCATTGTTAACTTAATACAAAATCTTCAATTACCACTACTGCAGTAACCTGAAATATAAATGATGGCCTTATTAAATAGAGTGAGAGGCACTGCCTTTGGTTTTCAGAGTATTTTTTATCAAATTATTTTGGACCTAGGTTGGTGCTGGAAATAATTAATTCAAATACAATAAGCAGATTTAATACATTTTAAATGACAGACGCTTCATATTTAGTCTTCGCATTGCCATGAAGTCTCTTTCACTTATTGCAAGGAGTTAATTAAACAAGCCTTCACTAATCTGCATGACAATTTACACGGTTATTAGTTCAACAGGATTAGACAAGACCTTACAGTTCTTTCAAGGCTCGAGGCCAATTGCAATGAGATGCAATCAGGCCTGCTGCACATTCCCCCATATTCTCAACTACAGATCAACATATAGAAACAGCCCTTCTAGCTCTCTGTAGTCCTACACTTTGAAATCCTCCACTGAGAGTAAGTGGAGTTAACATCACCCATTAGTAAAACAGTATTTGTAAAATCCAGGTTTTGAAGAATTTGGCCTATAATTAAGGTATGTGTGTCAGCACCCCCTTTAGTGGCACTAGCAATTAACATTACTAATAAATGTCTGATATCTGCAGCCTCTCCTATGCTACCTTGACCCTCTATTCCAGGTTGCTAACCACCATGCTATGTGTACCATAGCGTACCTGCTCTGCATTCTTCTAAATAATCCCATCACTTGCTTATATATGAAATGAACATAGAACCATAAAATCATAGAATCACCAAGATTGGAAAAAATTTCCAGGATCATCCAGTCCAATCGTCCACCTATCACCAAATTTCCCACTAAACAATGTCCCTCAGTACAACATCTAAATGTTTCTTGAACACCTCCAGGGACAGTGACACCACCACCTCCCTGGGCAGCCCATTCTAGTACCTGACCACCCTTTCAGAGAAAGTTTTTCCTAACATTCAACTTGAATCACCCCTGGTGCAACTTGAGGCCATTCCCTCTCATCCTATTGCTAGTTACATGGGAGAGGATGCCGACTTCCAACTCATCACAACTTCCCTTCAGGCAGCTGTAGAGAGTAGTTAAGGTCACCCCTGAGCCTCCTCCGGACTGAACAATCCCAGATCCCTCAGCCACTTCCCATAAGCCTTGTGCTCCAGACCCTTCTCAGACCCTTCTTTGAACACACTCCAGGGCCTCTGCATCTTTCTTGAAGTGAGGGGCCCAAAACTGAACACAGTACTCAAGCTGTGGTCTCACCAGTGCTGAATACAGAGGGATGGTCACTTCCCTGCTCCTGCCGGCAATACTATTGATGATGCAAGCCAGGATGCCATTGGCCTTCTTGGCCACATGGACACACTGCTGGCTCATGTTTAGCTGAACGTCAACCAACATCCCCAGCTTTGTTTCTTCTACACAGTCTTCCTGCCATTCTCCCCAAGCCTGTAGCGTTCTCATTGGGGTTGTTGTGCCCCAAGTGCAGGATCCAGCACTTGGTCTTGCTGAATTTCATCCCACTGGCCTTAGCCCAGCTATCCCTCTGTGGGACCTTGCTAACCCCATGCAGATCAACATCAACACTTCCTGGCAACTTGGTGTCATCGCCAAATTTACTGAGGGTGTACTCAACGCCCTCATCCAGGTCATCAACAAAGATATTGAACAGGACAGGCCCCAGTGCCAAATCCTGGGGAACATCACTCCTAACTGGTCACTAGCTGGATTTAATTACATTCACCACCACTCTATGGGCCCGGTCATCCAGCCAGTTCTTTACCCAGTAAAGAGTGTACCTGTTCAAGCCATGGGCAGCCAGCTTCTCCAGAATGCTATGGGAGACACTGTCAATAGGTTTGCTGAAGTCTAGGCAGATGATGTCCACAACACCTTGGTCCTGTTCCTCTCTGTGCTTAAAATACTGTATGTCTTTTAACACATCTTGGTGGTAAAAAAGACAATTAGATTACTAGAAAAGAAGAGTTACAAAAACTTATTAATATGGATTTCATTCTTCACTTACATGCAGGATAAATACAATTACAAAATAGACAAATTCATGGATGATGTTACACTTTTTTTTCAGGACTATAGTGACTACTTTCTAAGTAAACCCTTAAGAAGATCCTTATACTTCCTATGTACTCCGAATGTATATATTTATGAAGAAAAAAAGCCCACAGTATAACCAATAAAAGCTCATTTGTAAGGCAACAGTGGGCATTGATGACGCCCTGTGTTGTGACCATGGAGAATGCCCACCCTAGCAAAAGACATCTCTTCTGACAAGTATCTGAAATCTGCCCTGCTGCTTTTGAACTGCAATGTTTGGATCAAGTTTATTGCAGCGGATCAACAGGAAAGACTGTTATCGTGGTTGTTCTCAGCTCTGGGAGAAGCTGTGAGGCACCATGAGCAGCTGCTTCCCATTCCCTGCAGGTGCCAGGTGGAAAGGGAGAGTGCTGCCCAACCCTCTGCCTGGGAGAGTCCTGGGGGAAACTCTGTGCACTTGACCTCTTCTGATGGAACACAGCCACTAAGAAGGCACAAAAGAAAAAGGCTGTGGCTTGGCATTCCTTCTGTGTAGCTACTCTCCCTTTGAAAGCGGAAAAGAAAGGCCAAGATGGCTGGTACGATGGCTAGTGAGTAATGAAACAGTCACTCTGTGCTCAGCACAACAGAACAGGGAGGGCAGGACGTTTACCCTAAGAGAAGAGAGGTCTGCAAGCTGTTAATGTGATGACTGTGGCTCTTGCATCTGCTGAAATAACAGGTTTGGACCTTACCAAGAAGCACATCCCCATACCCTAATAGAAATCCACTGGGTCTTTTCCCTGTGGGAGACATTTTCTCTCTGCACCTTATTTTCACCTGCTCAGCATGACTTCCCAGTGGGGAAGTGTTCCTCTGCGGCCTCACATCAGCCCACAGTATGGGGTTGGAAGGCTGCATGCATCATGCTGTGTTGATGTTCCCACTGCCTGTTTTCCATAGCAGCAAGTATGTCTGCTTTTCCTTGTACCTGTGATCACATCCACGATGACATCTAACATACTTCAATGGTCATTTAGTACTATTGTTTTGGATTTGTGAGGCAAGGTTTTGGAGGGGGGGCTGCAGGGTTGGCTCTGTGAGGAGCGCCCATGTCAGAGAAGAGCAGCTCCAGCTGCTCCAACAGGGACCCACTAGGCAGAGCTGAGTCATGAGCGATGCTGGGTACGCCTCTTGGAAAGCAGATTGAAGGGAAGGAATCAGTGCTGTGCAACTGCAGCTAGGAGAAAGGCGTGAGAGTCACTATATGGGAGTCCAACTGCCCGCCAGAGTGACACCACCACAACCAGGCTGCCACGGATAGCAGGCACATGCTCGGGTCACATCTCTGCTCTGCTCACACCAGAGTGGAGCTGCAGGTGCCAGAATAAAGTTACTTCTCCAGGTTAACAGTGATAGGGCAAGGGGCAACGGCTTCAAGTTGTGCCTGGGAAGGTTCAGGTCGGATATTAGGAAAAACTTCTCAGGAAGAGTGGTGAGGCAGTGGCACAGGCTTCCCAGGGAGATGGTGCAGTCACTGTCCCTGGAGGTGTTCAAAAAACGTGTGAATGTGGTTAGTGGGCATGGTGGGGATGGGTTGACGGTTGGATGGATAATCTTAATGGTCTTTTCCAATCTTAATGATTTCTTGACTCTAGATACGCTCATCACAGAGAGGTTAAGAACTCCTTGGCTATTTCTTCCTGAAAACTTCCAGCACCGCTAACACAAACTACCGTCTCCGGCCCGAGCGACTGCCCGGGGCGGCACGGCGCAGCCGGGACCAGAGCAATCCTGCGCGCAGCTCCGGTCTGTCCCGCCCGCGGGCACCGAGCAGCAACTCCCGCTGCGGACCCGCCTCCTCCCCGCCTCGCCAGGCCGAGAGGGAGGGAGGGAGGCGCAGAGGGCGCGGCAGGGCGGTGCGGCAGAGGGCCGCGGTGCGGGCGCGGGACGGCAGGCGTCCCGCCGGGCTCGGCCATGCGGGAGTCGCGCCGCACTGCGAGGGGCTCCGCGCCGCCCGCCGCCCTCCGGTCGCCCGCAGAGAGATAAGCCAAACCATGAGCGCGGCTCCCCAGCGGCCGGACCTCAGTTTTTTAAGCGAGGAGGAAGCCAGGACGATTTTTCAGGTGCTGCAGAGGGACTTTGAGCTGCGGCGGGCGGAGAAGGACAGAGTGAGGTACTGCGAGCAGGTTGGGGACGGCGCGGTCCCGGCGGGCAGCTCGGCGCCCCGTCCCGGGCACAGGCAGCCTCGGGGCCCCGCGTGTTGTGGCAGGTGCGGCTGGGAGGCAGCGGGGCGGCGGGTTCTGGCTTTGGCGTCGTCGGTGTTCGCTGTGGTGGGGGAACGAGGTACGTGGCGGCGGGACAGCGCTGCGGGGCTCTGCGGGACGGAGGGTGCGTTCAAGTGCACGCGTCCTTGGACGAGCCGTGTAGAACAGCCGCATGCCATCACCGACGCTCACTGTTGACGGTGAAAGCAAGGGTCAAGGAACAAATAAAAGATAGGTTTATCACTTAGCTTTAGAGGTTATTATTTCTTACTCCGCGTGAAGCTTCCTATGCCTCGCAGACAATGTGCAAGTGAAAGGCGCCGTCCTCTCACCTCAGAGTCGTGGAATGGTTGGAGTTGGAAGAGCCCTGGAAAGGCTGTCTAGCCCAACTCCTCTGCAGTGAACAGGGACACTTCAGCACCTGCAGGCACTTCTCACTAATAGCACACTCATTTAGCTATAGAAGGAACGTTAATGTTGCTGTCCAGTTGGGTTCTCTGCTGGCTGTTTTCGAAGGCTCAAGAAGCAGTAGTTGGCTCTGGAATTCAGGGCTTCCATCTGCTGCCAGCTCTGTGCTTGTGCCTCCATCAGCAGCTGGCAGGGTGTCATGGCTAAGTCCCACACAGCCTTCTGCTGGCTGCCCCACAGCAGGATGGGGAGAGAATCAAAACTAGAAAAATGTGCAAGAATTCGTGGCCTGAGATAAGGACAGTTTAATAAGAAAGGGAAAACAGGAAAAAAAAAAAGAATTTTGAAAACCACAAGTGATGCACAACACAGTTGCTCCCCACCCACTGACTGATGATGCTCAGCCAGTCTCTGAGCAGCAGCTGCCCTACACTTCCACTGTCACTGCTCAGTGTGATGCTATATGATATGGGGTATCCCTTTGTCCACTTTGGGTCTGGTGCCCTGGTTCTGTCCCCTCCCAGCTCCTGGGCAGCCCCAACCCCTCTCAGAAGGGGGAGAGGCAGAAGAGTTTGATTCAGTGTGAGCACTGCTCAGTAACAACTAAAACATCGCTGTGTTAGCAATGTGTTAGCATTACTCTCATCCTAAATCCCAAATGCAGCACCACACTAGAAAGAAAATTGACTCTATCCCAGCTGAAACCAGGGTGCTGTTGACAAAAAGTGATCTCTCTTCATGCAAAGGCTGTCAAAATCAGCTTATGGCATGAGAAGACATTTCTGGTGATGCTGTACTGAGACGGAGCCTACTTTAAATCGCTGTTGAAGAGACATTGGGAAAGATACATGAAGCGTTTATGATTAAGGCGCCAAACTGAAATCTAGGTTAAAGTCCTGGTTCTGTCAAAGGCTTTCTAAGTGTCCTTGGGCAAACTGTTAATCACTTTATCCTAATAAAAGTACTTTCTTCCTCACTCCACTTGTCTACCTGGTCTCACATATCCTTTAAGCCCTTCAGGCCAGGTGAGTCCCATCACAAGCAGTCTTTGTGGTGCTGCTACTATAATCTAAGTAATAGTGATGACCCTAGAGGGCCTAGTCCTGCTGTTCTTATATGGCCACAGTGAGCTTCAGAGACTCCAACTAAAATCACATTTGCTCCTCTTGAGCTCATATGCCTGCCCCCTTGTCTCCAATTCATTATTATTACTGTTCTGATAATTAACTTTGTACACATTTTTTCAGTTCTAAGATTTTAAAATAATGCCTGGGCACTGCTTCAGCTTGCTCCTGTGGTGCTTCTGAAGTGTAATTCTCAAGGTTTGATTTATGCCATGAATCCAGTAGGGTGTATGGGAGGTGATGTACAATGGGAAGAGAGGTTTCATCGATATGACTTCCGTGCATGAAGGCACCAAGGAGAGGTGCCCCATTCTGCTCTTGGCCATGCTTTTTGAAAGAGCAACCAGGAGCTGGACAGAACTGGGGAGCAAGTTAATAACAACCAGTGGGCTCAAGTCTGCTCAGTGCCTCCCTCTGCTTGCAGTGTAACATATTCCTGTATAATCTGTCTCAGACAGATAGAAGGAATGAAGAGTTTTCTCATGGATCACAAATCAAATTCCAGTGACAGTACTGCTCTTATGCATGCTGGTTGGTGTCAGACAAGTGAGCATATAACTGTCTGCAAATCTCTCGAAACATTGAAATCCATTCCCAAATACAACTCACCCTGGATTTAAAAGGAAAAAAAAAAAGGCAGGAGCAGGCTTTTGTCTTTTTATCAACTGGTTTTGCTGCGAGTAATAAGTTCTGCATTCAAAAGATGGCTGCTGGCTCACCTTGTCCAGCAAATGACAATTAGAGGAGCTGATTGTCACACAAACGAATTGCGGTGCAGCATGAAATGAAATGTGTGCAGGGGGCTGCTTTATATGTCACTTTGTACAGCCCTCCCCAGTTCCCTTTCTACAACTCCCCAGGGAGGGGAAGCAGAGAGAAGAGCTGATGGTATGATGGGAACAGCACAAAACTGCACCAGGGAGGGTAAGACTGGGCATTAGGAAGCATTTCTGTACCATGAGGGTTGGTCAGACACTGGGACGGGCTTCCTGGAAAGGTGGTTGATACCCCACAGCTGTCGGTGTTCAAGAAGCATTTGGATAATGCCCTCAACAGTATGCTTTAGCTTTTGGCTAGCCTTAGTCAGGCAGTTGGATGAGATGACTTGGAAGGTCCCTTCCAACGGAACTACTCACCTTTGTAGCCTTTGTGTGGAGCTGAACATGTGACCTTTGCAGCCGTTTGTGCCATTTCTGCAGCTGTGGGCTCAGCACAAGCTGAGACCCTGCTTGGTGCTCTCCATTCCCATTCCCGCACGACGTACCTTCTGGGCACCTCCAGCCCATTCTCTGCTCCTTGGAGCTTGGCAAGCCCCACAGCTCTGTGTGAAGCTTTCAGGACCTGTCAGTTTTACTCTCCCTTTTATTCAGAAATGGACTGTGACCCTGTCGGACCTCCATTTGTTCTTGTTTTCGATGTCTAGCAGGGCTCCTGCTGTGTTCTGGGCCGTGGATTCCCATAAACTGCCTTTTTTTTTTCGCCTGTTTTCTTCTTTCTAGTGCCCTCCCGTGGCCATTGTGAACAATAATACCTTTGAGTAGCTACTGCAAACAGATGTAGCTGAGCTTCTCCTATGAAACAGGCTCAGAGAGGCTGCAGCAGCCAGCTTTGGTGTAACTCATATGACTGTACACACACTGCCATGCACTCTGAAATTAATACAGAAACTTAATAGTAAGTATGTACTGCATAATTCAAAACAAGCAAACAAAAACTATTAGTTTTGGGCTGGGATAACGCCCAGCTTCAGTATTCTTGTTCATCAAATCCAGTCTTATTCACAATACTACTTTGGAGGAAAATTCATGTATCATAAGCATTCTTGTTGGAGAAAAAAAAATTAATGGAATGTGTGATCTAATTATAATATTAAAAACTGAAAACTAACTCTGTCACAGAAAGTGACTGTTTCAGTCAACGTGGTTAGTGAAACTGATGAACTTGTAGATGCCTATGGAAGCAGGTTCCTTCTCTTAAATCCTCCAATCACAGCCAGATGCCTGTGAGGAGACAGGGAGGCATCCAGCTTCTTCATCGGATGGCATTATGTTCAATTGGCTGCCTGGCAGTTCAGTTTCCATAAGAACACACCAAATGCTTGCAGTAGATGCAGGTAATGATACCACAGATCAGCTTTTCACACACAGTGGAATAGGCTTGAAAATTATGATATAAAAGCACTCCAGATCTCTTTTGACATCTGGTTTCAAGGCTTCATTGTACACCCAGACAATGTTCTCAAGCTTTGTTTTCCAGCTGCTGGGGACAGAAGTTGAAAAAAAGATTTGACAGTTGATATTTACATATGGAGCTCCAGGTACCAAAAGGCTTAACAAACCTGTAGGTGCTTCTCTTTTCTGTCCTTTCTCCAAGAAGCCAATGGCAGGGTAACCATGGAGGCTGCTTCCAGTCCCTTCAGGACTGGAGGATAGCCAATGTCACTCTGATCTTCAAAAAGGGCAAGAAGGAAGATCCGGGTAATTATAGGCCTGTCAGCCTCACCTCCGTCCCTGGAAAGGTGATGGAACAGCTTGTGCTGGATACCATCTCCAGACAACTGGGAGAAAAGGAGGTTATCAGGAGTAGTCAGCATGGGTTCACCAAGGGGAGGTCGTGCTCGACTAACTTGGTGGCCTTCTATGTTGCTGTCACATGCTGGGTGGATGGGGGAAGAGCGGTAGATGTAATCTACCTTGATTTTAGAAAGGCATTTGATACTGTCTCCCACGACATCCTTATAACAAAGCTGAGGAAATGTGGGATAGACGAGTGGACAGTGAGGTGGGTTGAGAACTGGCTGACTGGCAGAGCGCAGAGGGTCGTCGTTGGTGGTGCAGAGTCTGGCTGGAGACCTGTAGCCAGTGGTGTCCCCCAGGGGTCTGTGCTGGGCCCTGGTCTTGTTCAACATCTTCATCAATGACCTTGATGAGGGGATAGTGGCCACCCTCAGCAAGTTTGCTGATGATACGAAGTTGGGAGGATTGGCTGACATGCCTGAAGGCTGAGCTACCATTCAGCAAGACCTGGACAAGCTGGAGAACTGGGCAGTAAGAAACCGGATGAGGTTCGACAAAAGCAAGTGTAGGTCTTACACCTAGGGAGGAATAATTGCATGCACCAATACAGGCTGGGGAATGAGCTGCTGGAGAGGAGCTCTGCAGAGAGGGACCTGGGCGTCCTGGTGGACGACAGGTTGGCTGTGAGCCAGCAGTGTTTTTGGCCCTCGTGGGCAAAAAGGCCAGTGGCATTCTGGGGTGCATTAAGAAGAGCGTGTCCAGCAGGTCGAGGGAGGTGATTCTCCCCCTCTACTCTGCCCGGGGAAGGCCTCATCTGGAGTACTGTGTCCAGTTCTGGGCTCCCCAGTACAAAAAAGACAGGGATCTCTTGGAAAGAGTCCAGCGGAGGGCCACAAGATGGTGAAGGGCCTGGAGCATCTCCCCTATGAAGAAAGGCTAAGTGAACTGGGTCTGTTTAGCCTTGAGAAAAGACGACTGAGAGGGGACCTGATCCAGGCTTATAAATATCTGAGGTGTGGCGGCCATAGTGGTGAGGCCAGTCTCTTTTCAGTGGTACGTGGAGACAGGACGAGGGGAAACGGACATAAGCTGCAGCATAGGAAGTTTCGCACGAATGTGCGTAAGAACTTCTTCACGGTGAGGGTGACGGAGCACTGGAACAGGCTGCCCAGGGAGGTTGTGGAGTCTCCTTCTCTGGAGATATTCAAGTCTCGCCTGGACGCCTACCTGTGCGACCTGGTGTAGGGAACCTGCTTTGGCAGGGGGGTTGGTCTCGATGATCTCTAGAGGTCCCTTCCAACCCCTACAATTCTGTGATTCTGTGATTCTGTGACAGCACTCATTGGCAGCTTGGCAAGGGGCTGGCAGGCAGTCCACTCAGGAAGACTCTGTTGCAGTAGGCATCAAACTATGGAATACAGAGGTGGAGCTGCTGCCTTTAATCTCTGGGGAGCACCTCCCTCTGCAGCTTGTGGAAGGCAGGTAGTGCCTGAGCAGGTGTCATCCCGCTAGCCATGGGGCTGCTGGTCCCTCTGGCTGCCTGAGCAGGTGCTCCGGCTCGGCATGGAAATGCTCCTCTGCCACTGAAACAGCACAGAGAGCCAAGAGAGCAACAGCTGGGACAAGAGGAACAAGGAGGTATGGAGCTAACTGCTTAAAAGAGGCAGCAGGTACGGGACTGTGGCATGGTGGAGAGGTAACTGGTTTACTTGCATTAGGAAAAAAAATGAATAGTTGGGAGTTACCGCATATGGGATATGGGTTAACAGAGAATGGATTTAAGCAGACTGAAGTGCTCTGTGTTGTTTAATTGCTAACTTTTAGGAGATTCCTCTGTATCATGTAATGCACTCTACTGTGACTACATATGGTAGCTTTCTGTCACTTTAATTTATTGATCTGAGAAAAGAAGAAATGCTATTATCTTCACTTTCAAATGAGACACTGAAAATAACAGGCAACTAAGCAGGGAATTGAACCTACCCCCCCGGTTAGAAGCTTCCTGATCATGTTTCTAGAAAAAACTATGCCTGTACTGTGTGAGAAGTGCTTTTGTGTGTATGTTGTGTTGTTTTGTTTTCTAGAAGGAATGAAAAAAAAAAAAAATCCAGCCCCAGAGCATATTTCAGGCATCAACCTGTCAGTGAATTAAAATTAAGAAAGCAAAAAAAGAGGAAAAGGAAATTGAGCTTTTGGTAGAGAAGATCTCTCAATCCTATTGCTTTAATTTGTTTTACTTATTTCCATGTTGGTTTATGTGATTTTTAATTTGCGTATGTAGCAAAGGAGAGGTTTGTTTTCATTTTATCCTCCCATTTAAAGATGAAAGCAAAAGAAATTAATTGAGAGAAACATTCAGCATTACTCACTGCTCCTCTCTTAGTGACCCATTGACAGCATGTAATTCTTGGGGGAAAGATGAATCCCCTCCTTATTTTGTTCTAGATGAGCTCTACAACAAATTATTTGGATGCAGTTATTTTTACAAGAGCACAATTGTTGTCATTGCCTTACAGCACATCATTTACAGCATCCGTCCTTTGCTGCAATTGTATTCTCTTGGCTGACATTTTCTCTCACGGGTCTGATGATAGAAGATGGCAATAAAACACTGTGTAGGAAATGTACTTTTCCATTGTTTTTTTCCCATTCTCTTAACCTCAGAAGCATTTATTGCAAAGGTGCAACCATACTCAGCCCCCCTCCTGGTGCTTCAGTTATTCTGCGAGCAAATTATTCTGTCTTGCTTACATTTAGTGAGGTCTGACACTTCAGTATTTAACCCAAGGGTAATTTTGGCATGTTCACAGAGGTATCTGTGTAGAGAGTCAGAATAACTTACTTGGCAAAAGATTTAGATAGGGCCCCAACTCCTTAAAATTAGAAATAGTTTTTAGAATCAACCCCAAGTACCCATAATCAGCATAGGTGGGAAGAGTAGGATACCAAGGCACCAGCACTCAGGAATACTGTGGTTTCACTGGCACTCCCTCTCTGAACAAGGCATTAATAAAGAAATTCTTTCATAAGATATACTCCGCCCTTGATGTTCCAGGGCATGATTGCCCTATTGTGTCTTGTTTGTGAAGGAGATGCTATTATTATTTACTCCTGATAATGTGCCACTGGCATGGTTAGTGGTTTGTAAACATGAAAACAGGTCCTTGAAGCCCTGAAGGGAGAATATGCTAGCAGTGTAAATAGAAGCAAAAGTGGCAGGAAACACTGCAATGTAAAAATGTTTTCTCAGTTTGGTAAACAATTACTGTGATAAGTAATCCCACTTTGGGACTGCTCTTGTTTAAGAAGGGGTTGCTTGCCATAATCAAAGACAAGTGGTGAAGCTGCTTATCAAAATACTGCTAGAATTTTTCCTTATGGCTGTTTTTGAGTGATAATAATTTGTTGCAGAGAGGCTTGAAGAAGAAGAAGGTGACTTTACATGAGCTGAGGAGGGGCAGGTGGATTACAGGCTGTGGTGGAGTGGTGGACGGACAGCTGCCATTTTCTGTTTCGCTTTTAGCATTATAGATCTGTTCTGTTTAACCCAGTGCCTGATAATTTGTTTCATGTTTAAAGAGCAGGGTTCAGGTGGCATTGCTGCCAGATTTCTGGTGTCTGATCATAGGAAACTTACTTCAGCGTTGTGACAGATTGATCCCGTCCTCCAGAGCTGTGCACTTGTTTGTGTTGTTGGGCAGGAGTTTTTTACAGCATGTGTGGTGGCAGAGTTGGGCCCAGGAAGACCACAAAAAGGTGTGCTGCCTATGGAGGAGCCTGTCTGGTTGGGCATCTGTGTGTGTCTGCCTTCTTCACACTGTCCAGGCGATGCTCCCTGGAAGCCAGGGTTGCAGAATCCATGAGTGTCCCCATGGGGCCATCAGGGGGAGGCCTCACCACCAGGGCCAGTCCCATCCCAAAGCTGGTGGCAGCCCCAGCCCATTGCCAGATTAGGCCATCATGACACAGCAGGGCCAAGATCAGGCCAGGTGGTGCTGGCTGGGGTTGGCTATGGCCCAGTGATGGCCAGGCAGGCTGAGGCTGACATGGCCAGCAGGAACCACACAGCGATGTCAGCCTGTGGTCCAGGCCATGATCAACTGGGCTGTGGCCTTGCACAGCTGTGACACGTCTGGGCTGTGGCTCAGGCACAGCACAGTGGGACAGCCTCCACTTAAAAGCAGCTCCTGGGGGAAGGAGGGACAGCCCTGGCTGAGGCCTCTGGCTTGTTTCACAAGAGCTTTCTCCTATGCCACCAGCTCTGCCCTTTTTGGCATTCGGGCAGCCAAACCCACAGGAGTGGGCAGGACATGTTATGGGTCTTCCATCCAGGCTCATTCACACAGAGGCCTTGTGCCAGAATATGCATTGTGCTAGGGTATGTGTTGTGTCATGAAGTATGCATTTTCAAGTGATAAAGTGTAAAAATGAAAAACAAGATGATGACGATGATTATTACTATGTAGACCACTTGCTGATGTCAGCTGGAATGTCAGGAAGAAGGCATTTGTTAAGACATATGAGACTTAAGCCCAGGGTTGCCTTTAAACTTACGGATAGGTAGCTTCTAAGTCCAAACTTAATTAAAAAACAGAATTAATCTGGTTTTGTGTACCTGGATAAATTGACTAGGTCACAAGAATAAGTAGATCATTAAAGTGACGGCAGTGCATGCTGATGCAGAACAGTCTGGTTTGGTTAGTTTTTCCACGGAGCTGTGAACCAGTTACGGACTCATGCATCTTGTAGGAAGCCTCCTTGCTTCCTAGGTTTGAGTTCTGTTATAGTAATGTTTCCATGTCCTCAGCAGCCTCTCTTTCCACCACAGTTCAAGTCACCGGTGCTCCAAAAGGTAATGCCTGTGCTGCCTGTTGTTGCCTTAAAAAGGGATGAATATTGGTCTGTGGTGAGCAGCCCTGGAAGGATCTCAGAAATGTCTTGGGGTTCTGACAGTTTGTATATTCGCAGTGTCCTGAACAGCTTTAGGTCCTTGCATTTGTTTCAGAAGTATTAAATTAGTTATGCCAGGCAGTGGAAAAAAGTGTTGCACAGGAACAGGGTCAATTCATGTTCAAAGCAGCTGTGTATCTCCACTAGTACAGGCACAGCTGTGCTCCACTGTTTTCAGATTATGTGTGTCCTGTAGTCCTGTGAAAGATGGCAACATGTGCTGGAATACCCACCTTGCATTTCTTGTAGTTGTAGGAGAAACCTAACAGTTGGGAGCAAAGTCCATTGGGCTGAATGTCAAGACTTCAGCTGACATTCAGTAGTTTGTGTCAGATCACAGAATCATCATAAATACTGTTTTGACAACATTTGTAGGATGTTGCATGCATCTATCTCCTTTTCACTTCTGTTAGTGATTTATATATACCAAGTTTAATCAGCCTTTACAGTCATTTTGCTCTCTGAACCTAATTTTCAAATCAAGTGGAGTTTCACCAAATGGAGTTTGAGCCTTTGGCACAGATACTTCGTTTTCTTCTGTGTTGTATAACCTTTGCAGGACTTTACAGTCGAAGGACAGACCTCAGTTCAGACTTCTCCTGTTCTGGTTTTTATGTTTAAAAGTGATTTAATTTCCTAGTGCTGACAGTCTGAAACTTTTCACAACACACAGATTTCATGTATGAAATGTATTAAATAAAGCAGGGGAAAACTGGGAACTTTTCCTAGAGATTTGTGCATCTAAATGTTCATATTAAAAGTGTTTCTAATCCTTAATTGTAGCTAGACCATTTTGTTAACACTGTTAAATGTAATAAGCTGTACTTAAATGCCTGCATTTTAAATTCCTACTTGGACCTGTACTCTTTTCATCAGTCTTACCTTAAAAATAATTAGATGTGTATATTGGTACGACAGTTGCCAAACACATCAAAAACACCAAATAAAAGCTAAGACTAAATGATGAAAATGCAGTCTATTTTTACTTTATCTTATATAAATTACACACAATTTAATTTGTGCTTGGATTAATCACCCAACTTTATTTCTTCTGCTTGCTTTATCTGTGGATTCCAAGCGAAGTGGGCCTGAGATCTTGGAGAGCTGCAGCAGCATGGCTAGAGGTCTTGGTGTTCTGTTTCTTCCTTTATTGTAGTCTTGAATGATCTTAAATATATATTTGTATCTTAATATTAAGGTATTTATGTAATTTATGCATGTGTATTTAAATTACTGAAAGAATTATATGTTTCCTGAGATGTGATAAATTAGGAGATTGTAATCCTCTGTATCAAGGGCTGTGTAAGTATATAATATGTATCTGCTATATTTTCAGATGAAAAACAACCATTCTGTGAAATTTCAGAGTTTCATCCATTCTTATGACCGCATCCCTTAACTTAAAGCAGTGTAAACAAGACTTTTGTTGTGTTGCAGTAACACGTAAACAAGATATGCACACATAACCTTCTACATTACATCTGTTTACCAGACTCTTGCTTCGGGTCTGTGAGACTCTGCAGTTGCCTGAGGTTGCAAATGTGTATTTTGAGATCCTTAGGCTTCAAGATTAGCCCTGTGCCAGCAGACATCTAAGCCTACGAAATACTTCTCTGAGAGAGAGGTCAGGTGCTGAAATTGGCTGCACTGGGAGGTCGTGGAGTCACTGACCCTGTAGGTGTTCAAGAAACATTTAGATATTGTATTGAGGGACATGGTTTAGTGGGAAATACTGGTGATAGGTGAACAGTTGGACTGGATGACTTAGAGGTCTCTTCCAACCTTGATGATTCTATAATTAGATCTGTAGCTCCAAATTGTATAGACCTGTCCAGGTCTATTGTCCAGAAATTTGTTTGCAGAGGTGGAACCTTTGTCTTTGGAATCAAGTTCCATTATTCAGCATTCTCATCTGGCCTCTTTCTTTTGCCTTATTTTCTCTTGTATTTTTAACAAGGAAAGGTTTTGAATGAAGAAAGTAATGTAGTAGAGAAACAGCATTTACAAAGCTGTCTTTGTAAGGCAGTTTAAATTTATAGCTGAGCTGTAAATTACTTGCAGAGACGGCTGTCTCTAAGCATGCTATCAATATTTGTAAAAGGTCCCACAATCAACTAGCAGCTCTGCCCTGGAAGAGTAAATAGGTTGACTGTTAATCATTACCCTCAAATTAAACTGGGACACCTAAGAAAACCTGATTCCCAGCCTCCCACCCCATCTACCCTTCCAGTCTTGGTGTTATCTCTTCAAGCAGATTTGTCTCAGATTTCCAGACATGCGTGAGCCCCGCTGATCTGACTGTGTGCTGGAGTACATTGATAAATGCACTTACACAGTTCAAAGATCTAGGATTCACTGCATGTGTGGGACACATGGTATTCATCCAGATTTCTGTGTAAGGCTTCCAGGACAGAAATTCAGGAGCCCAAAATGTACTTCTGTTATATAATGTCTTTGAGACTTCATCTGTCCCTACTATCAAATCAGAAACTTTGCATGGAGAATTATACCCATTGCCCCTGTTAGCATCTATTAATGCTAATGAAAATTCCTATTAATGCAGTCATCTCGTTAGAGATATTAATTGCTACAATTCAGGAGCTATGTGGCACACTTTAAAGAATGATGGGTAGCCTTCCTTTCCGTTGCATCATGAATTTGTTTTGTTATTACCACATCATATTGGCAGGTAGCTTGTGAGTGTTGGCAACATAACAAAGTAATGCTTTACCTTGCCCATCAGATCTGTACCTCATTCACAGACACTATATGCAGACATCTGTAAAATGTTCTCAGCTTGGAGCTTCCCACTGTTCTGCACTTCACGTAGAGGAAACAGCAGAGAATCAGCCCAACAGAGAATGGATCCTTGCTGATGGCTGTGGTATTACAGTGGTATTTGACCTCATTCACTCTTGTTGACCGGCTGCCTAAAGGACTGAAAGCTTTTATATTCTAAGTATTTATAAACTCAATGAAAATACATATACTTACAGCCTTTTCTGTTTGTTCCAATAGGGCTAAAATAGTATTTTCACTGTAAACCTGGGGCAGCTGCTGAAATAATGGCTTATTGTTAAAAGCAATGTTTTGAAGTTTTGTTACAGCTTGTTACACCCTCAGCTCCCGTGATCTCAATTAGCAGCGCTCTGTGCTTTAGAAACTTCGTGTTATGAAGACAGTCATCGAGCTCCTGATTTTGGAGTTAGTTGAGATCTTCTGATTCCTGAGCTGCCAGAGCAGAGAGAATGTTCTCTCTGTGTTCTTGCCCTGGGGATGGAAGCTGGAGGTGGAAATGAAGCATAGGATTTGGTGAAGGAGAACAGCAGCTAGGAAAGAAGTCTGCAGTATATTCATTGTGTGTAGTTTCATGTAATAAATCAGCACTTCGAGAAAAAAAGCAGAACTTCTAGCCCATGTACAGTGTGGCTTGAGTTAAAAAAAAAATGATGACACAGAAGACGTTGTGAATTGCAGAGTGGAAAGAAGTATTCAGCACACAGGAAGAGTCTGAAGGTAATGATTGTGCTTGCTGATAGTCTCACTGTCTTTGTGGGTTTGAGTGTAATCAGTGTTGATGACTATTTCTTCCCTCTGAGAGTTCTGAAACTTTGTAAAGTGTCACAGGAATTTTACAAACATGTTTATGTATTAAAGAAATTTCCTGGGTCACGTTTTGTATTTTTCTGCTTTTTAATAATAAGAAGAGAGGTGGGAGTAGAAGAATTTTTCCATGAGCAAACAGGGCGGGACTTCAGTAAGGGCACAAAAAGTGCCCTGCCTTTAACACACATATTCCCTGTCTGCATCCCTGACACATATAACCAAATATAATGTATGGCTCTGGTGTCCGTTGTCAAGGAATTGCTCTGGGGACAAAATGACATCTGCTGTTTGCATCTGTCTGCTTAGCTAACCCTACTTGCAGCTTGAAAAGGTACTATAGAGAGTGGGTATCCAGGTTGTGTGCGCAAGTGGTATGTTTGTGTCTATGGGACTTCTTCCTCTTAAAATGCACAGCCTGGGAGGAAAAACTACAAAGATAAATTCCCTTTTTACTCTCTCCCCACTTCCTTCTCTTGGTATTGCACATTTTCAGCGTCTAAATCTTTAAGGATAATTATAAGCTGCCATCAGTCCAAGTGGGTTTGAGAACGTACTCGCATGGTTCAGTGCTGGGCTGTGAAAGCTTTCCCCTGTCCTTAAGGTGAACCTTGCTTGGTATTTGCAGTTCCTCCTCTCCATCCTGCAGTGTCACCACTAGGTGACTCTCCAGCAGCTGCTGAAGGCATGAAAGTCGGTCCATTGCGTTCGGTGGTATTTGGGTTATGGTTGGACAAAGTGCTGAACCAGGGCACTCTTCGGTCTTCCTTGTTGTGGCTACTACTCATTGCCCTTCCTTATGTTTAGTTTTATTGGTCGGATGTTTAGACAAATATGACTTCTGAAGGCAACTTAGTGTGTTAATAGGTGTTGTAAAACCAATGCATAGTAAGTAACAGCAGCAGCCGTAATGAAAATGAAAAATATGAAGAAAGCAAGTATTTGTGGGAAGAGAAAATACAACCTAACTGGTTGATTTGCATCAGCCTGAGTTAAATTCAGGCATTATTGCCAGGGCAGTGTTTTGTTAATTCAAACAGAGAAGGCCTTGATTTTTCCAGGGAGTGCTTAATTCTGCACACATAAAGGGTACTGGAAAGAACAAGTGGCTCTTCAGTTAGATTTTTCTCCACCATCTTGTCATGTGTGCAACCAAAACATTGGAGTCAGTTTTCCTCTCTGATTCATGTACTTCTTTTACATATAATAATAGAGACTATTTGCTTCACAGACATTAGCCAAATAGCAGTAAGAAAGAAAAACAAACAAAAGGTTGCTTTGATGAGAGTAAAAAAAATGCACACGCTACAGAGAAAGAAGTCTGCCTTAGAGAATAGGCCTACTGTCTGTCTGACGCATTAGGAAAGAATATCTGGGCTCTCTGTGCTTATTTCTCTTCCTGGCAGGATTAACCTGATACAGAAGCTTCTTTGGCAGCTTGGCAACAGAATGTTGGGGTACTTTGCTATGAAATGTGAAATGGTGGATAATTGTTTTGTTTCTTGTAGTTATTTCAGCTCTGGTAGTCTTTGATGTTTTCAGTAATACCTCTTTCTCTTTTTTTTTTTTAAATAAGAGGACATGTTTAAGGTATGCCTTCAGATGATTTTTTAGAACATTAAAAGGAACTGTAAATAAGAAAATATTCTTGCATACCCATTTTAGAGCTATCCAGGGCTGTGATAACAGCCATAGTTGTCTAGAACATTGTCTGGCAATATAAATGGTAAAGATGTGAGCTCAGCCATGTGGATTTAATGCCTACAGCAGTGGGAAGGTGGGAAGTGGAAGGTGGGAGGTAGCTGCTGCTTCTGGCCCTGTTCTTTAGCATCTTAGCTTTTTCTCACTGGCAAAGTGAAAAATATAAACAAAGTAAAGACACAAGCTTATTTAGGTGACTGTTTGCAGATAAGCTGTCCTGCTCTAGTTGCCAGCTCATGCTTTTGGCCCTGGTTTTATGTGTAGCCCTTTCAGCATTGTCTTCCCAGATTGAGGACTAAGATCTGGGGAACAAACCCGGTGCTTTGGCAATCCAGTGCATGTGGTTCTGCTGCTTGGTGACTGCCTCAGCTTTGCCCTCTCCTGGAGTGTATGGGAAAAGTCGCTGGAGACATCCCGCTTCTGCTCAAACCAACAACTTCTGCTTTGACAAAAGTGGGATTGAATTGCCACTGCAAACAGCAGAGATGTCCCCAAATGTCCTATTTGGCAGTCCAGTTTCACTGCCTTACGCGTTTGTCTTTTACTCTGTGTCCAGCATGAGAATGGTAGAGAAAAAACCTTTTCTCTTACAGCAGCAATGACAGCTCCTTATTATCCTAACAGAGAGTGGCAGGACGGCTGCAGCTCGTTTGACAGTGTTCATGATAATGCACGTGGAAGTCTGATGCACCCACCCATGTAGGTTAACTTTTCCCTGGAGAAGTCTGCATAAGAAACACTGGGACACGCTTAAGCCAAGAAGGAAGAGATGTTTTGAAAAATACTGTGGAGGAATTGCTCTCGAGTGTCTCATTGGTTCAGATGTTGCGTAGGCTCACTGATGGGAAAAGTTAGAGAGGTGCAGCCGCTGAGCTCACGCTGGATTGCTGCCTGCTGTGGTTCGTGGCACGGGCTCCTGGATGTCACCTGGGATGGGAGCTGCCTTTAATCTCATGGCAGCTTTCTGGTGGTGCTGCCGGCCCTGCAGGCTGCCCTCTCCCAGGAGGAAGTGGTTCTGTGTGAAAGGAGGGGAAGGATGGACTGAAGGAAGGAACAGACAGGAAAGCAGGGTTAATGCATTTGGTGCAGAGGGTGCTTAGGTGTTCTGGCACTCCTACGGCACAGCGTCTCAATATGTAATTCGCAATCCGAGTAACAATAGCACTGCCTCACAGGCAAGTTCATTGCAGTTTTGACTACAGATACCATCTCCTGCTGTAATTGTTCCTCCAGACGGGCTTCCCTGGTAGTTCGTGGCCACGAGGGGCGTGCAGACCTGGCAGAGCAGGTACAGGGTGCAACGGTGCGGTTTGGCTGGGAGTCAGTGCAAACGAGAAGTGTTTAATAGTCGCACGATACTCCAATTACACATACATTAATACTAGTCTGTACTCTCATAACTGTATATATATATATAGGGTTCCATATGTGGGTGTGCATCTGTGTGTAAATACCGTGCATAGGCGATTTCAAGGGTTTATTTCATGAGCTGGTGATGACAGCAGCGTTCAAAAGCAGCACGTGCACAGGTGATGAGTACAGACAGTGCCAAACCCGTGCCAGTAAAGATTTTACAGTGTTTAAATGTTAATGTCAGACTTTGTGCAAAACATCTAATATATTTTTTGGTGGTAGGCACATTCATTCAGTGCCTGGTATGATGGATGCTAGAGTAAGTGAGTTTTTTGATGTTTTTCCTTCCATCTGGAATGGGTACCTATAGAAATGATGTAAGAGCTGGAGAGCTCTCTTGGGACAATGGCATGGGAAGGATGCTGATGCAGGGAGCTGGGTGCACTCGGGGCTGCTGCCGTCAGGTGTCACTGCTAAGCGCTATGTCACCCTTCTGCCTGCACAGAGATGCACTTCTGTACATCGCTTTGTAGCCTCTTCCCTTGGAAAGGGGGACAGTGAGTTCTGGCTGCTGTAAAGAGCTGTAGGAGGGGTTGGATGTAGGAGATGGTCTCCACCTTTGGGACCTCAGCAGACCAGCCCCACACACTCTCCAGGCGCTTGCTCCGGCTGCGGCCGCTCCCTGCATACCTCATGCCTGGCTCCGAGCTCTTCTGCTACTCCTCAGGTCCCAGATCCCCTCTGCTAAGGCTGCGTGGGTGATGTCATGCAGTTGGCACAGGAGAGCACTTTGTTCATCTCCTCCTCCTGGTTCCTATTAGTGCGAGCTGTTTTCCATGCTGCAGATGGCGTTCACCACGCTGAATCATTCCCACAGTGCAGCAGTGTCGGTGATGATTAACATCTTTGCCTTTGTAATAAATTTATTTGAAATGTCAAGCACTTGTGCCTGTGCCTGTTGGTCTTCTTCAGGGGAAATACTCACTTAGCAAAAATGTCTCTGTCCTGCCCTCCAGTCCTTCAGAGGCCAACGGATGAGCAGTAGGTGCTGGAATGGACAGAGCTCTGTATCAGCTCCAGATGGACGCACATCCGTTTCCAGGCGAGACCTTTAATTCTCAGTTTGTTTCATGAAGCGGTGTTGTCTCCAAGAGAGAACAAGGGTTTTTATGTAAATTGATAACTGGAATAATGCATGTTCCTGGACGTGGGTTTTACCACAGATTAAGATGGAGGATTGACATGAGCACCGTGGTAGAACACTGGCGTTACATCTTCAGGCTGTGCACAGTGTTCTGCTCTGCTGCCATCAGAAAACATTGGGTGTGGATTTGCCACATTTGCATTTGTACTTCAGGCACTTGTGTAATGCTGTTTGAAAACAAGTAAGTTGCACTATCCAGATTTCTTTGCAAGCGTGCGTTATTCTTTTATGTCCAGATAAGCAATGCAGTCCTGTGATCTCCTGGTGTAAAAACTGAGCCTGCTCCCAAACAGCTTCTTCGTTTGTAGCCATGTGTGTGTAGCTTCTTCTCCTGCCTGTTTGTAGAGCATCCATAGCCATCATTATCTGCTTGCATGCATATCCAACACAGGCAGAGTCACGGTGCAGCACGGGAAGGGGAAAATGTGACTAACTCGTTGGACATGTTGCATGAATACCTATTAGCTGAACTTAGTATTTGCTTTTCTCCTTTACAGAAAAAGTACGTGGTAGGCACCCACTGCCAGGGCCTCATCAAGTTTGCTCAGAAAAATCAGAATAATCTTCTTAATGCTTTTGCTTAAATGACTGAATGAATAAATGTTATAAGAATTGCTTTGTTGCAGTATTATTCATTTTAATTCAATTATTGCCTGGACCTAATCTTACTTTCAATTAGTTTTGTCATGCTTATGAATTATTACCCCGTTTTACAAGGAAGAAGGATGCACTTGGAGGCAGAGAATAATGCAGGCATATGAGCAGTCCAGTTTAGCCAGTCACAGTCTCATTGGTAAGCAGGAGCATTCTACTCCCACTGAAGTCTTCCATGTGGTTGCTGTGAATGCATCATGTCGCTCTGTGTCTCTTTTGAGACATGTTATAGAAAGAAATATACTGCAAGTACAGAAATGAACTACGGGAAGAATTCTTAATTAAGTGTCTGCAATGTCTAAAATGGTTTAAAATAAATTGTTTTATTTTGTTTTCCCTTTCTAGAAAACTCCTGGAGAAAAAGAAATCTGAAGCAGGGCTGCAAGGAGTGACTGGAGAATGGTTTGAAGAAATACAAAGAAAAAAATTCCAGAATAACATTGATGTCAATACAATGCTAAAACCACCACTAGAGCATCAGCTAAGGAACAGCAAAAAGAGCAGTAAGCTGCATTTTCCCAGTTCCTTATCTATATCATAATGGGCACCAAACCAATATCTTAAGCACTTCAGAATTTAGTAGTTAAGGAGTTTCTGACGTTGTATTGAGTTTCTTCTCACATCAACGTTTTGCCAAAAACACATCTTTCAAAATGAATGTTTTTGTAAGCAGATTCTTAGAGAATCTAAGGCAGAGCTGTGAGCCACAACAGAAAATCCCTGATACTCTCATCCCAGTGTTGCTGTTATTGTAGTAAATTTAGTGGTGGTTTCCCAGTTGAAGTAGTAATATTTGCTTCATACAGAATCTGTTTCAGCCTTCCCTGGTTTTCTTAAAGAAATCAGAAACACCTAAATGACATGTGGAATAAGTAGGTAATCTGGATCGGGTTGGGAGGTTTGGCTGTACTGCAGGGACTTTTCTGGTATCACTGGGCTCAGGGCACGCCGTGCTGGTTACCAGGATGGGTGGCACAGCCTGGACATCTGGGCTGGCTGAGAAGGAACAGCCAGAGATCTCATTTCACAGCTGCTGTTGCCCATCCAAAACGGACATGCACAAAACTCATGGTATCGTTACAATTATGGCATCTGTACCATCTTTTTCATCTTCCCTCCAGATGGTTTTCATGCATAATATATGCTTTCATTGCGTTACCTTTTTGCACATTCTGCACTAAACCTCATAGCAAGTAGAAGCAGATCATATGGAGAGAAGTATTTCAAATGAAAGGTGGAGTTCTCAAAATTTTGCTGAAACTACAGCCCTCTGCAGGACAGACCTCTCTCTCTTTCCTGTCTGTCCACTCTCAGCATCTCTGTTAGACCACAGCTATCTGGTTTTCTCTTTCAAAGGTGGTCTGATTGCTGCACTGGCTAACCAAGCTGTGCATAATTGTTCTCCCCTGATATTTGACTTTGAAAACTGCTGTTTCTATTTCAGACCTGAAGAAGGGGCTGTGTGCCTCAAAGGATTCTCTGGTATTTGCATTCTTATCAGTTTAACAGAAGGTTCTGCTACCTGCAGTCTTGCTCTGCCCACATCCCTAGAGCATTCTGCATGTGGCATAATGCTGGTAAGACTCTCCTGATGTCACTTTCAGTGGTGAGTCCAGCAATGCCACCACGGGGTTAGGCTCTGAAGGGGCAAAGGAATCCCCCAGCATACACAGGGATTGTCACTGAAGTGAAAGCTTACACACAGGATTTAAGTCACATGGCATGCATTATTTGCTTCATTTTGAACTAAGTCCAAAACACTGCCTCTTGCTGTTTTTATTGGTGACACTTTGCTCCCGTTTCTGTTTTTGCTTTCTCCTGTGTTCATTGGATAAGCCATTTTCAGGCTGTTGTGTTTTCTGAAAGACATGATGTTTTAAATAGGGAAAAAAGAGATGCAGTGCCTTATTTCCTTATGTCCTTTAGATTCTTGTGACACATTTCAGCAGCAGAAGCTGTGATTTCTTTCCCTAAACTGTAAGTGGTACTTCTCCTCTCCTTGCCATGGACGGCTTTTCCAGGCACACTGGGTTAATCAGCAGTGGCTCGCTGCAGTTGAAGAAATCAGACTGTAACCTTTCTGAAGAAACCAGATCTTCAGAAAAAATACCTGTGATATTTTGCATTTAAAAGCAGTTTCTAATGGGCGATTTACAGCAGAAAATGCACACTCCAGAGCCATGGAGTGGCCCAGGGAATCCCATTGGAAGGAAGTGTTTAATACACAATACTGAATTCCCCTTAAGTAGTTACATTCCAGTCCATTAATTCATTGTACGTTCAGGGCTCTAGAATTTCTTACACAAGTGAAAAGAAAGTGACTAATGATTGTTGGTGCCTCCATTTTCAAATGTCTCGTTTGCCTTTATTTTAAAATGTTTCTCCTTTTCAAGTGGTTGAGTGCTGTTTGCTTCCTGAAAATCGGCCTCATTTGTGTCACACGTATCACACAGAAACAACAGTACTTTTTGAAACGTTAGACCTACTTATCTTTCCCTTAGCCTTCTAGTTAGTCATTAGAAACCAGTATATGTCCCATACATAAATGTCAGTAAAATTGGATTTTTCTAGTATAAGAGGTAAGCAAAAGAAAATTGTGAAAACCTAATTTTTAATGTGCATTTCAGTACTGTTTATAAGAAGAGTTTGAAACCACTCTAATTTTCATAATATTTTTTAGATCATAAAGAATTCAAAATGTCGTCCTGCACAAATCCTCAAGCACAGAAGAACACGTCCACTTCCTTCCTGGGGTTCAGATCACCTTTTGCTTGGCTTTTCTCCTTCAGAAAATCAAGGAAAACCCAGATTCAGAAGCAACCACGGTGAGCTACAATAAAAACGTACTAAAAGTCTTAAAATATGTGAATTGTGTTTTGCTTAGAAATCTTGGTTAAAAGTAATTCTCCTGTCTCCTGCAGGAAGGCTGATGTGTTAGTTGGTCATGTAATGAGGGATTGTCTGTTATGTGTTGGAAGAATAAGGATTAAGTGGCAAGTAATAGCTAAGGTCTCTTGGCTGTTTTGTTCAAACGTTACATAGAGGTTCTGGGTGTATTGCAGGCCCTGGACGTAGTGGCTGGGTTCTGTTGTATGGTGCACAGGGACCCGGTGCCCTCTGGCAGTGGCATCACAGGGAAGATAACTTTCCCAGGCTGTGCAGGGAGTATGGGTCCCAGGCAGCCCTGCCGCAGCAGTTCCCACTTTTCTGGCCCAGAGGCAGCTTAAACCTGTGTCTGGAACTCCATTCAGACAAATAGGGCAGCTCCTGGTTCTTTTGTCTCTGGTGCTTCATCAGGGCTTTGGTTTCAGCTGGACTTGGACCAAGGACCGGCACATCGGCAGTGCTGATGCTGCAGGGTTGGGAGAAGCATCCTTCGCCTTCGCATCCACAGGACTAAAGCCACTGCTTAAAGGATATGGGGGCTACGCTCAACCTTGTTAGACTCTTTTCTCCTTATTTTGTCCCATGTGGTCCCTTTCTCCAGGTGCCACCGTGAGCCGAATGAAATATTACTCTTTTTGGGTATATCTTGGTTAATTTAATCTCAGGACTGGGAAAGATAGGTGAACAGGCTTCGTGCAATGCTTTCATATCCAAGTACGAAGCTGTGAGGTTTTTGGCACCAAGAGCTGATTGTCACTGTTTGAAGGTGTTGGACTGGTCCCTGGGTGGTACAGCACTGGGACAAGGAAATGTTGATCAGTGGGATGCACAAGCTTTGTAGCACAGCTGCATGCCATTGTGGGATCAAAGCAAGTAAAGAGAGGTTGAGTAAAGGCAACAAGGTTAGCTTTGTGGATGTTTACTGGTAACAGTTCTCCTACATAGCAACACAGCATAGGAAAAGAAACGCAAACCATTTGTAGGCTTTTATAGCAGACACTTGTACATGTCACCTGCTCCTTCCTCCTTCCCTGGCAGGGACCGCCCCGTGTGCTGGGACGTGGCGCGAGGCTGCGGGTGCCCACAGTCCCTCCTGCCGTGCCAGCAGGCTCCTGGCTCAGGGAGCTGGGGCTCTTCGTGCCAGCGTGCTGATGCAAAAGGGTTAGGCTGGAGCTAAGCACTGGAATGGTTTCTTAAAAATATAAGTCATGCCCGCTCATTGCATCATCTCCTCTAATATATACTTATCTCGCTATTCTACAGAAAATCTATCCTATCTTAGATTCGGATGCCTTTGGTTTCTTGCAGCACACAGCTTGAAAAATAAACAAGTCAGTCCTGACGTGTAGCTGAGCCGATTGCCACATTTTCAAGCCACGCCCCTCTGTCGAAAACTTCCCCCACCCTCTTCTAGGTGTTGCCGTGGCATGTGGTTTGCTTGATGCATAGGCAGTGTGCTGAAATAATCTGCCTCTCGCCAGGTAGAGTTACTCCAGAGAGTCAGAGAAGTACAGCAGTAGGCAGCAGTGCCAGTCCTGTGGAGAAGTCTGCCTGGCAGAAGCTTGAGCTAGCTTAGTGCCATTCAGGGTCCTTTTTGTGCCAGAGAGACAGGGTCATCAGCCGTGGTGGTGTTTTGGTCTGAAAATGGTTATGGATGCTGCGGAAAAGACTGTGCTTATGTGGAGATACAGAAGATGCTAATAAAAGGTTTGTAGCTGTAGTTAGAAGGTGCAGAATGTTTGGTATTTGGTTCAAGGGTGCTCAGTGTTCTTGAATTCATTCTTGCTTTCTTCTATTACGTGCTATTCATGCTGGAAAAGAAATGCTATTTAATTGTGTTTTCAACAAATTGGAGTTACGTCTGTTGCTTGGCTGGCTTCTCAGGTGACACTGATGAGAAGAGTACAGAAGAAAATGGATTACAGTCTGACATTGTTAACTTGGACATGGCCTGGGGAAGACAGGTGCCACAGTGAAAACAGCAATTTGCAGCAGATTTCAATTCATGGGTTTATATTACTGTTATCAGTAGTGGTAGTTTAGAGTCCTACATTTAGTCTTATGTTCTGTTACAATAACATGTATATATACATGTATATATATGTATGTAAGTGAAAATACTTACAAATAACTGCTTTTCCAAAGTAAGAAGTTGGGTCTTTGATAGCAAATATTTTTGAGCAGAATTTAACTCCTTTTCTGATTGTGAATAACATTTACAAGTGTGAGTGTGCGTGTGTGTGTGAGAAATAATGTAAACATTGCTTAATAGACTTAACAAGGAGAGAAACTGAATTACCTATTCCTAAAATTAAACAGTGATTCTCTGGAAGAAAACAGAACTCTAACTTCTGACAGGCTGAAAGCTAAGAAAAAAAGAAGAGGCAGTTTAGGAGGTGGAGAGATTGACATGGGGAAGAGATTAAAGTCACCTTGTCTGTGTTGCTTGGCAGGGAGGAGCACAAGGCAGGATGCACTGCAGTTATTTCTCAAGGAACAATGACAACAAAGACAGTGGAGGGGTTTAGAATAGTGCCAGAGGTGCACATGACAATTGGGTTTTTGCCTAGACTAGCAGCAGAGGGTTCTCACTGAAGGGCCTGCTTCGTGTGAGCTACCATGCTCTGAGCAGTCACTTTGCACCCAGTGCACGGGAGGGGAGTGAGCAGGGAGCAGCTCTGCATGGCAAAGCTGAAGGAGGAGCTGCTGGCCAAGCTTCTACATTTTTGTTATGCGTAGAACAAAAATGAAGGTGAGTCGCTAAGACAAAGGTTTTCATTGAGCTTGCTCTGCAGGAAATCATTGTAAAAATTCTGGGATATGTTTAGTTCATGATTTGTGGTAGAAGCATTAAAACATATTTGACATCGTTTTGCTTTAAAGGAAGAGTTACATACACCTCTGAGTCCTGATTCTGTAAGTTCACAGGGAGAGGTCCCCCACTGAACGAATGGCTGTTCACATTCAGGGTTCCAGAAAAAAGGAGGACTCTCAGGTTGGGATTGCCTGGTCCAGAGCCCTCTGAGATCACTGGCCTTGTTTCCATTGGTTTCAGTTGAACCCCACGGCAGAGAGGAATCTTGGTTTTAAAGTTCACAATTACAGAAGCAAAAACAAATTACACCTTTCAACTGTTCTTCCCTGCCCGCAAGCACATTGCAAACAAATGACAAAGCACTTGGGGAGGAAGGCTTGGCCACAGCGAGCCTGCCAAAGAGCCGGTTCCTACTTGCTGCCGAGGCACAATAAAACAGTCTGCCCGAGCACGAGGAGGTTTTAAAAGCCTAAGAACAAGACTGTTCAGAAAGGCTTTGAGGCAAACAGGAATGAGCAGAATCTTCTATCCCTCCTTCACTTTCTCTCGAGAACTTCCTGGGAAAAAAATTTCTGCAACCAGGAAGGGCGGGCAGCGAGCAGAAGCTGAGCCCCATTTCCCTCGGGGCTTTTGGAGGGTCTGGGTGTGCTTGTTCATAAAGCAAAGATTTGAAGACCAGAATGGACTCAGTGAGGTCGAGTGTTCTCGTTTCTTTGGTTCTGTCTCTGCTGGTATGCCTGCAGAGCTGCATGCTCACAGTGTGCAGTGAGTGCTGCTGGGAGCGCTCTGCCATCCGCACGGTGCATGGAGCAGTCAGTTCCCTCGTTGTCCTCAGGGAGCATGTTTAAAATGGATATATGAGGGCTGTTCTGGATGAGCAAGTTCCAAGTTCACACCAAAACCAGTGTGTTGCTCTGTGCCCCCCTTGGCAGGGCACAGCTGATGTAGTGGTGAGTTGAACCTGGTGATCTGCAGAGGATTATTCCAACCCCTATGATTCTGTGATTCATTACGTGGGGAAATATGGAAGGGAAAAAGCAGTAGAAATTCAGATGCAAACCAGTCACCTATTTATATTTAGTCAACTCCAGCTGCTCATGGTGCCTACCACCTTACTGTTGTTTGGAAAAGGAAGTAGCAGTATCCTGTTGTAATGCTGGATGTGAACCATGACTGCGGCTGTTGGAAGCACTGAGCTATCAGCAGGTTGAGTTCATTCTTGGCCTCACAACCAGAACATTTGCAAACTGACAAGGCCAAACCAAACGGTAAATTTCCTCAGCCTTTTTTTGTCAGCAGGATTTTTTGGCAGGGGGTGGGTTCTTCATGAAGCAACCTTTTTTACTAGTGCCTCTTGGTAGTTCTTAAAGGGAAACTGCTGCTTATTTACTATCATGTAAAATGATACCATCTTCCTTTCCCAAGCCAACGTTTAAATCCTTCTGCCTACAGATACGATGACTCTGCAAGCACAGCTCCAAAGCTGGAAGAAATGGCAATGGTGAGTAGCAGACTGACTATTCCCAGCAGTGTTTAAATCCCAGGCTTTTCAAATACTAACGCCCTTTGTTTGGGCTGTTGGGATAATACCTGTTTAAGTAGTGTTCTCTCAGTTCTTGTTTTAAACACTGTGTAAAGCATGTTGTGAATCTGTTGGTGGCAATGAAATGAAACTTACCAGTAAACCACAGTCTTCAGCTCTCTTCTAATGATGAAACAACTGCAAGAATAAGTTCACAGACCAAAATCTTCACATATTTTGTCAGATGTATCAAAGTACAAACAGATCAAAACTCACTTTGAATAAATAGTTTATTGACTTAATTCTTCTTCATTTGTACAATAGTGGAAAACAGTAGCTAGCATGGTAGGCATTGAGCTAGAGCCTGCTCCTGCACCATTTCCACACATGGAATTCACGTGTAAATGTGAATTTTGACAGTAGTAAATTATCTTTTGACTGAATCTTCCAAGTTATGAGCACAACCTCAATTCAAGCATGAAAAAAACAAGTTTATATGTGACGTAATGTACGTGTTCTCTGTTGCAATTAACAGATTTTCTCCAAGGATGATATTTGTTATTTTAATTACTTTATTGCCCTGTATTACTAACATGTCTTTCCTCCTCTTCAGTTGTATGGTATAACCACAGAGGGGACTAAGAATGTGTACAGTATATAATCAAACTTATAGAGGAGGTAAATTAGCCACCACCCTTCTCTCAGACTTCAAAAACAAAGGGATGATCTTTAGTAATATGTGATGGAGACAGATCTCATAAAGATTCATAGAATCCCGACTATTGTATAATTAGTTTATTACAGCTAAAATATTACAAATATTGAGAGTTAAAAAGTAGCAGGGGGTTTAATTAAAAAAATGGGGAAGGACCTCAGCTAAAATAAAGCAGCAGTTCAGCAGCTGTCTGCACTATTCTCACCTGAGAATATGAGCTGAGAAAACTGTGGGTGGGACATGAACCTCTCCAGCTTGGCACAAAAGCTGGACTCAGACCCATGGAGAACAGGGGAACATTTTTTCTGCTTCTAAGGTCATTTATCACGGCCTTTCAAAATGGCTTTGGTGTAGTACTTAAACAGTGTAATAGATAGATGTGGAAAGAGAATATCTGCAATCTAAAAATTGACTGTGGTAATTAATAATTAAATTTCTTTAGGGAAATCAACTTGAAAATTTTAAAATGTATTGGTCAAAAAAAAGTACTTAGTCGTAAGTGAAAAGATGCAGAAAGGATGCATGTGGAAGAAAATAAGTGAACAGCACCCCTAATTATTCATAACTGGTATATCCATAACATAATACAATATGAGGACCGGATGAAAAATCTACTTCTGCATGAGTAAGAGCCTTGAAAATGGATGCAATTTTACAAAACCTTAGTTGTTTATTTTAATAACATAGCACTTGATCTTAAAAAGAATTTTGGACCCACAAGGAATTTACTGACCTGTGATTTGTGACGTGCTTTGTGATGTGACAGGATGCTGGGGATTTGAACCTACGCTTAAAACTAAAATCACATTGCCTTACACTTTTTAACAGGCTGAAACGTGTAATGCCCCATTGTCAGCTGATACAAGTGGTCATTCTTTTGGTGTAAAACAAGATCAAGTGATGGAAGAGAGCACCCAGGAGTGGAACGAACAGCTTGAGAAGGAGTTTTTCAGTGGTGAGTGAATGTGCTAACTTTATTCTAATATAATTGTTGCCAGAGGTGTCTGTGGTGACTAGTTTATGATATTTTCTGCAAATGCATAGGCTGCAAAGATATGGCTCATTACTTCTAGTGCAGTGGCTACTTTTTGCTGACTTTGTCTGCTCTGACATAAACATTAAGGTGGGTCACCTTTCTCTCTTAGTCTGTATGTCATCCTGTACAGGTTCAGTTCAGAAGGAATCACATCTGACTGTGTATAGTTCTCTCTACTTAGTCTGACTGAAGTCCCTGTTGCTTTCTTTAGATGTAGACATAGTTGTGGGAGAAGAATTTCATCCCTGTTTTTCCTGCGTGTGTGATTTTGATAATGAACCATTGAGTGTGCATTTATGGACTTAATGCCTCAAGCCACAGAAGCAAGAGGCACTAAGGCCTTCAGTTACCTTTCTGGGAGCTCTCATAGAATCATCATTTCTTGCTAGTTCTTTTTCTTTCTGCTGAGATTTAAGGCAAGATCAGAGCCAGTTTACAGGAGTACTGTCGCCCAGAATTCCAGCAAGAATTCACAGCTGGGATTTAAAGTGTGACTTGGAAGCAGTGGGTGAGCTGGCAGTGCTGGAAGAGGAGAGCACTGTGTGCTGGACAGTGGTTCTCCTGAAATTCACATAGCCATCACTGCTCTGGGCATCAGTCATAACTGTAACTCCCTATCAGTCATAATTCCCTGAAAAATAACTCCTCTATTTTCTTGTACTAAACTGGCTCTATCAGGATTCCTCTCTCTCCTGTGCTGAAGAGAAACTTAGAAAAACAGAAAAAATAGTTCCTTTTTATTCCACCTATACATTCCTAGAAGTGCTTTCTTGATAATTCGATATGATTAGCAGAGATTTGTATTGACTGATCAGTCACTCTTTTTATTTGACTGGGTTAAGAAATGCTGTAACAAAACAGCCAAATCCATTTGGTTCTGTCTTATGTCTTCTGTATTTTCAAAATATAGAAAGAATACAATCAGCAAATGCTTAATTATTTACAGAAGAAATATTTAAACATGTTGCTGTTTGTTAGTCTTATGACTAAATATCTTGATTAACTGAGCAAATTAACAAATTGGTTTGTGAGACTACTGAATATGCTTGTCGCATGGCTTGCAGAATTTTGTGTTCCCTTCCACTAAGACCAAACTGCATGTTCTGATCACACGGGGGCTCCCTGTTTTCTTACAAGCATTGTGAAATCTTTTCAGGGCTATTTACTTACAGTCTAGATTTGGGAAGTTTGCCCATACACACACATTTAGCTATTAAGGAAGAACTTCAGATTGTTTTAGTTTTCTTTTAAATAGCATAAAGCCTAACATTTACATAAAAAGCAGTTCTGAGATTAGTCCAGAAGCAGTGCTTTTTTTTTCTTTCTTGTGTTCTTAATCAGTGAGCACTGAAAGGTCCTGTGGAAGAATGGTTTGGAAACAGCTTTGCATGTTGAGAAGCTGAATCTAAATCAGTTTTATATAGTCCTTTTTTTAAACATAAATACTCAGAAGATTATTGCAGAAAGCAAAACCAAATATCTGCTTTTCTTGTGCAGTTCTTACTGATCTAGATAATCAGCTGGCCCAGGAGCAATCCCAAGATTCATTGGACAGGACAGATTCTACTAGCAGTGCATCAGGTTTGCAATACAGTCAAGATCCCTTCCCCACTTTGAAGAGGCACACTAATCGAGGGCAACTCAGAAATGACTGGAGTGACATACCCAGCACATTTTTCCCAGATGGACTGAGAACAATAAGAGCCAAAGATGAACACAAGATCGTCATCAGACCAAGGAAATTGCACAGTGCATATATAAACTGGCAACAGACAGCCTTTCAAGATGATTTTAAATACAGTGATCCAGCTGATGGAAATTCTCATCTGCGAAGCAGCAGGCTGCCTTCCGTTTCTTTTGGGCGGTCTTCAGAAGGTAGCTTGTATCCTCCTTCCATAACACAGAACAGTGGATTTAGGCACAAGAGTTACATGGACAGGGGTACAGCTGGCAGAAGTTACTCGGTATGTTCCCTTCGGAGATGCCCATCATCAGTTTCTTCTGATCAACTATCAGCATCTAGCTTACAGTGTCCATTGGCAAGGGAGAACAATAATGGTTTTGTACCAAGATTTGGTCGACAAAACCCAAAAAGAATTCCTTTGTCTTCTATTGTATGGAACAATACACCAGACTCTCCTGGGCAAAGATCAACTCAAGAAAAGATGTTTAGAACCCAGTCACTGATGGAGTTTCATGCTACAGACCATGGCAGATATCCTCGCTCTTTGCAAGAAAATGAGAAATATGCCTGTTACCACTCAAAACACCACTACAGGAGATCTATTTCAAGCAGTAATTGTTTCAGTAGAATTAGTTGCCCTGACAAAGCAACTTCTCCACTGTCCTTTGATAACTGGGAAAATTGTCCATTCTACCAATCAGAAAGTAATCTCTCTAGATCATACTTTAGAGATATTTCTTCTCATGGCAAGTTGTATTCAAACCACAAAAATTCTCCTTATGGGAAGACAGAGAGCTATCTTTCTTGGACTGATATTCCTCAATACTACAATGATAATGTGTTTATTTCTCCTGATACCAGATTTGAAGTGATGATGGCTAATTTGAATGACCAGCAGCTGGCATATACAAGAAATTCTAAGTTTGCTTCCCAGCACCTGCAGAGTGATTTTCACATGTGTTCTCCAGAAAATATGAATATTAAAACATTAACAAGAAGTGCAAGCAGAGCTTTTTCAGAATTCACTGAAGGCCATCAGCCATGGCTAAGCTGTAACTCTGTAGTTTCTTCTGTTGTCAGAAGTGATGAATCTGTCTCCCCTCATTTGAAGGAGCAAACAAAACCTATAGGACTGAACAGGAATTCAGTTGTTACCCAAAGAGGCACTAAGGCAGGCGTTACACAACTAGAAAAGGCTGAATGTAGGGAACTGCCAGATGAAGTGGACACCAAAGACATGCCTTTACAGTCTGTTTCTCAACAAGCAGATACAACCTACATCAATACCCAGAGTTTTCCCTTGAATAACTCTGCTTTTGATATGTTGCAGAGCAATGCATCTCTCTTCAACACACTGAGATCAAAGAGACAAACCCAAGTCAGTGCCAGAACAGATACTGCAAAAATGGTTGTGACGAACAGCAATAAAAGAAATGTACAAATGAAGGAAAATAATTGCACACCCAACAGTGTATTCAGTCAGTTTCCCTGTACTTTGCCAGCTAACAAGAACAAAAAGGAATCTTTTCTTCCAAGCCAGAAAGAATGGGAACATAATCTGCACTATGTGAGAAGAGGAAGTGTCAAACAGGATAATCAGAGTGCAGAAGCAGTTAACCAAGCTGCCCCACGGGGACAGTCTGCACAGCTGAATGCTGCTTCTGCTCCATCCACTGAAAAACTAGCAAACTGTCACGGCCTGTCCTCCTGGCATCCTGACCGTTCATCCAGTTCCTCACAAAGTTCGCCACCAGCACTTTATCACGGAGTTGGAAAAACAGCTCAAGTGAGTGGAATGGGTGTTAGCAAAAAGACTTCACAGAAAGCACCACAAAATACAAGCACTTCCGTTACTAAGAACTGTAGCGAACTATTCAATGCTAGTTCTCCACAACAGGGAAATTCTGGAAGTACTTCTACATGTAGTTTTGATGGAGATCCCAAGACCCCTGAACATAGCTTAAGTTATTTTTGCTTTGAAAAAGAAAATGGAAAAACAGGGCATCGTTCACCCTGTACTGAAAGGCTTCACAAGCAAGACAGCTTGCTGAGACATACCAGTAGCTGCAGCATCACTGGTTCCCCAAGGAGAAGCAGCCTCAAATCCTCTGATCCACCTGTTCTTTATTACACTTTACCAAGAAAATCAGCTAGCATTGCTGGTAGTATTATGTCAGATACACCCATCTCTTTCCCTAGAGATAATAGAAGCAGCGTGTATGATTTTTTAAGGTCTGAAACTCCAAGTGGAGCATATCCCTATTCTAGTCAAAGAGATGTGTCTTGTTTAGATTCAAAACATTCCTTCTTAAGGTCAGCAACATTAAATGTTGCTGCAAGTAACAGAGAGAAACATTACCCCAGTCCTTTAACCAGAAGTCCTAATGATTTGACAAGCAGCAGCACATCAGTTGAGCTGACAGACAGATGTAAGCATCTAAGCAAAAGAGAATCCTCTGTATTTTCAGATTGTAAAGAAAGGGGAAACTATTTGCAGAAATATAAAACTACAAGCACGTTTACAGTATGTGTTGATGAAGATCATGTCAAGTACCATGAGCTAGTTTCAATTTATTACACGTTGCCACGGAGGCATTCCAAAACATTTTGTAACCTCTTTAGGGATAATGCAGAGGATGCAGATTTATCTCTTCCTGGCGAAAATTCGCAGTCACCAAGAATACGAAAAAAGAAGAGTGAAGGTCATGTGAGTTTAGCAGATGTTTTTTTCCCCAGTCCTTTGGAAAAAGAGGTGCCTTCCTGTTCTTCTGACCAAGCACCTTCAGCTCCGGTCATACCTCAGAATGTAGAATCTGTAGCTCACCGTGAAGAAGAGAATTCCCACTTATCTCCTGACTCAGAGAAGGTATGTACTTCCAAGTCAGTGAGCATGGTAAATAGTAGAAATGACAGTTCAACAGATCTTTCATCAACAGATCATGTACTTTCTGATGTGGCAACAAAAGACGTTTCTTTAAGTGGTCCACAACCCATTGCAGTAATGGCTAACTTGGGTAACAGCCTTTCTGATGCATCAAACAACCAAAATACAGAAACATACCGGAAAGAAAAGAAGGAAATTTCTCAGACAGCCACACCACGAACATCCACTTTACCAATACCTTCCAAACCAGGCAGACCTTCAGAGAATCGCTTTTATTCTGCTTCAACAAGTAAGAATAGCATACAGAAGGGAAACTCTGCAAACTGCTCTCAGCCTGCTCCAGTAAGTACGAATAAAAATCAGAACAGTTTGCTTCTCCACATGAGAGAGAAGGGCTCTCGTGGAAGGATCCACACAGAGTGTGCTGATGTGCCACTGCCGTCCGGGGAGGACAAAGGCAGGGGTAGTACCAAAGTGAAACAGGGAGTAAATTTCCCACACCAACCCACCCCTCTGTATAATAACAGAAGCAGCAGACTGCAGTTAAGAGCTAGCAGTTCAAGAAATAATGCAAACAATGTAAGCTCTTGTAGCAAAACGTCTTCGGAATCTCAGAAGAAAGCATTTGAGGTTAGCACGGCTTCCAGTGCTAATGCACCACTTCAGCCAGATGAAGCGGTTAGTGCAGAGACAGGTGAGTTAAAGAACTCTAAAATTAAAAGAGAGCAGAAGTTGCAAAGGACTCAAATGGATAAAGACTGTAGTGGTTTGCAGGCATTAGGGAAGCACAGTAAAGGCAGCCTGGATGTTAACAGTAAAGACAAAGTCTTCAGGGTTACACAAGACCAAAAATTAACACAGAATGTAGAAAATGAGAACAAGCTTCTCTCTGACAGCACAAGAGACAAAATCAAAGATATAGAAAAAAGGAAAAACAGGCCTTCAATTAAAAATAAACTGGCAGCTGTTTGCAAAACAAGTCGAAAATTTTCGAGTAAAAATTTGCCTCCCAAACCACACATAAATAATATTTTTTCACAGAATGATGGAAATGCCACTTGTTTAGAGGTGAGCATGTCCCCTGACTCACTGATTTCACCAGATTGCCATCAGTCACTTCTGCAGTCTGAAACCGAAAATCAGAATGACAGTCCAGACTCTGACAAGAATACACAAATACCAAAACCAGCTGAGATTAGTAAGAGTGAAAATGTGAATAATCCTTCTTTACTTGTTAACAACTTAAATTGGAGGTCTCTTAAAAGCTATTACACCCAGAAGGAGGCCATCAGTTCCAAAAAACCTACAGCAAAAGTGGAAAATAGGCCAAGTCTTACAACCCAATCTCCAGATAAAGTGTTAGCCACAAGAAATAAGAATTCCCAAACACCTGATCTCAGGTTAGAAAATACAAGCCAGCCCATCTCACCCAGTGCTACTGCACTGGACCCAACAGATGATGAGAAAAGAAGAGCTAGCAGCAGTGCTTGCACTCTTCCTTTGCCCCTTTTAACTGACAAAAACTCAAACACATTTATAAGTAATTGCTTGCAGGCTGACATATGTCCAAAGCAGAACTTGACTTCTCAGGCAGGGCTTACTGAACGCCAGAATGCCTCTGAATCCAACAGCTTAAGAAATGCAAACTTGCATAGCCAACTGTTGCGCAAGGCTTGTGTGAAAAATGAGCATGAGCATCACTTTTCTGAGAGTATTTGTGCTCAAGATTCCCACGAGACCTTTGCCTCTGGGAGCAATATTCTGCCAAAAGACAGTGTACATGGGAAGAGATGTAAATCTTACTCAGAGGTGTTGTCCTGTGATGAGAATGAAAACTGGGCATTGGATGAGGAACGGTGTTACAGTACGAGGAATCTGATGTATCCTTCTGTTGAATTTGGTATATTTGGCAAAGAACAACAATTGGCTTTCCTGGAAAATATCAAGAGGTCGCTCACAGAAGGGCGACTGTGGAAACCTTGTCTTCTTAACAACCCAAGTGCTTTCCGAGATGGAGAGACCCCTTCCATAAACAGAACAGAGCTTTTCAGCTCAAGTTCTGCTGGGAGCAAGGTATCCTCTGCTGCTTCATCGCCCCAGGAGCTGCCTGACATCTATCAGGATGACCCAGCTGCTTACTCAGACTCGGACTCTGATACCACCACAGATGATGAATATTACCTGGACGAGATAGATAAAGAATCAGAACTATGACTGCCCGTGGTACATAGATGGTGAGATAGTTCCTGAGCAGGCAAAAACATGACAAATACTTTGAGTCAGTTCTAGTGCTGCTGTAGAACGGTACCGAAATAGATAAATTCATACTTTACCTACCTTTTCTCACAAGTCTTATGAGGAAAGCAACAGGTTACTTTGCTGATAAGCATTTTTCCAGCTCTCCCTGTTTACCCGACCAAACATAATAGTGCTGATCCATCTCACCTTGCCAGCACCCACACAGAATGCTCTAGAAGTGAATAACTTCACAGCAAATTTCACTCTGGAAAACTGTGAAACTGCTGAGCATGGAAATGCTTTTCTGATGTGCATGCTAGGAGATGCACAGCTGACACAGCTTTGGCTGCAGTTCAGATGCATTGCCAGGCTTCTGCCTTTGACTCAGGAACACATTCGTTTGGATTAATGATCAGGCACTTTAAACCATGCCAAATGTAAAAAGATTGACCCTGTTTATTTCCCATACAAACCCGATGGTTTGAATCTGAAGCTATTCTAGCACTGGGAGAACGAATGCAACAGATGCCCTGGGGCTGCCCTGAGCCGGGCTGTGCCCGGTGAGCCTGTGCCACTGCTGCGCAGCACGCACTGGCCTTGTTTTCCCACTAAGTAAATAAAATGGGTGAAAAATGCCCTTTACCCTTTGCTCTATTAATACCTCTTTCTGGTAATTTCCCAGAATTCCCACTGCCATCCTGGTACTTTCTGTCCTTTGAACCAAAAAGCTGCAGATGGTTCCCTGTGGCTGTTGGTCAGCCGCACTGATAGATGTGGTGTTATAGCTCGGAGCCACAGGGCACCCGTGGCCATTCCATTCTCACTGAGCTTTGATCTGCTTCTGTGTGAGATCACAGCAGCTTGCTGAGCCAGCAAATAGTATTTTTAAATAATTTTACATTTGTTACTGCTTTAATAATTTCACATGTGGTCTAAAATGCTGATCCGTATTTTTGATACACTTTTTAATTCGATAAAGCTTCTGCAGGACTTAACTATATTTTTGTAACTGGAAGGACAATATCCTGATGTTTTCAAATAATATATTATAAACAAGCAGTGCTTGTCTTGCTTAATGCTCTAGAAGAAACTAAAGGATGAAAATATTATTAAAAGTAATTGGTATCCTTATTTTTTATATGTAAACTTCGTTGAAGAAGTGGGTCTCTAACTCAAATGTGTATCTAAGTATTACTGCTTTATGCTGGGATAATTTGTCTTTTATTGTACATAAATGGACTAATATAAACTGTATTTATAGTCAGAATTTATCTCTATGGTATGTCTGTCTTGGAAGAATGTAAGCATATACTGACATATGCAGTATTGGAAGGCAGTAACTACTGTGTGACTGTAATCCTGTAAAATGTCCTATTCTAAGGAGGAATTATGTTTTTCTGTAAATAGTTCTATGTGTTCAGGATCTTGTAGAGTAAGATGGTGAAGCCAGCTGAGTGCCAGACTGTACATTTCTGCAAAATATTAATTTAACAACTGGGAAGACCAACCTACGTAAGTTAAAGGATAATAAAATATATTTTTACAAGGGAGGTAAATAGTTGTACAATTTTACTTGACTGGAAGTGGATGGCTTAGAACATTCTTATTTGTAAATATTTTCTACTTCTTCAGTAGAAGTTGAATTAAGTTCTCACCTTGTTGGCATAAAAGATGTTTTTTTCATTTGCTTTGCTATTCGTGTACCGGAAATGAGGAGGCTTAATTTAATGTAAGTAAATAAAGAAAATGGCTTCTGGTAATAAATCAGTTGTGCAATAATGCATCCTGTCAAGGAGCTGTAATTGAATATTGACACCAAATGATGGTATTCTGTAAAGCAGTTATGTGAGAAGAGGGAGAAAAATCCTTTGAGTAGCCATTAGTTCCATTCAGTTTGGCAGAATCAGATTTTGATACCTTCACTCTTCCAAGCTTCCAAGCTTTTTCTTTGGCAAAAGTATATATTCTATACATGCACATAATTTATAGGATTTTCATATCTAAAAAACTTGTTTGCAATAAACTTTATTCAAAGGAATGAATATATTGGTACTCTGTTTATTCTTTCATTTACTGGGAACACTATGAACTGTTTATCTATTCTGTGTCCAGGCCTAGGGCACCCAGCACAGAAGGAATGTGGAGCCATTGAAGCAGGTCCGGAGGAGGGTCACAGAGATGATGAGAGGAACACCTCTCCTGTAAAGAAAGGTTGAGGGAATTGAGCTTCTTCAGCCTGGAGAAGGCTCCAGGGAGACCTCATTTCTGCCTTCCAATACTTGAAGGAAGTGTATAGGCAGGAGGGGGAGAGACTTTTTATGCAGTTTAATACTGATAGGACAAGGGGAGATGACTTTAAGCTTACAAGAGGAAATTTAGGTTAGATATTAGGAAAATATTGTTTACTCAGAGGAAAGTGAGGCACTGGCAGAGGCTGAGAGGTTGTAGATGCCCCATCCCTGGAGGCTCTCAAGGCCAGGCTGGATAGGGCCGTGGGCAGCCTGATCTGATCAGTGGCAGCCCTGCCCGTGGTAGGGAGTTGGAGCTGAATGATCTTAAAAATCCCTTCCAACCTAAGCTGTTCTATGATTTTATTATTGTTGGCAGACTGCTGCTGGTTCCAGTTGCAGAGGTTTACAAGGGTAAACCGTTGGTCCGTCACACCACTGTAGGCAAGGTGGCTGGAAGGCGGCAGGCCCTGCATCACACACACCAGGATGTGATGCCGCTGAGATGCACATCTTTGCCTGCCATGGTGCTGGCTTGCAGCCCTCAGCAGCTGATGAGCTTGTCAGTTACCAACTGCCTTTAGTCTCTTGCCATTCGATGAGTCTCTGGTATACTCTTTTCCAACAGCAGTAGTATTTTTACAGGAGACACAATAATGCCTTAGAGAGCCATACACCTGTAGCTCACTTTTAGGAGATGATATTCCATGTGGAGCCAAGGGTGGTGTTTGATGAGTAGTTTTACAAGGCAATGAGATCCACGTGAAAAACACTTCAGCCAGAATTAGACCTTGCTGGAGACTGCCTGCCACGTGCAGTGTGATGGTGTGTGAGACTCACTGCTGACTGTGAACTTTAATTACTACAGCCAGCCCATGTGGTACCCAAGCTCAGTGACACCATCCCTCAGCCTGGTTTCATAAGGAAACACAGTTTCTGTGCTACAGTTGTGTTTATGTCTTTATCTTGCTACGCCCTTTACATCATTCATATTGCCAGAAGACCTGTGAACTTACCAACAAATCCAACCAACAAAGTGGACACTGGAAAGAAGGGTCAGAAAGCCTCTGGTTTCATCACAGCAGTGCTCAGACTGGGAGGGAGTTCAGGTCTCTGGCTCAGTCTCCTGCTCACAGAAGCTCAGCTTTGAGGTAAGACCAGGCTGCTCAGGGCAACGTCCAGCTCGGGCTTGAAACCTCCATGGATGGAGACTGCACTGCCTTTCTGGGCAGCCTCAGCTAGTGTGTCCTCATGGGGAAAAAGCTTCTTATATCTGGGTCAAACATCTCATTCAGTTTATGCTTGTTGTCTCCCGTCTTCCTGTCCTGCACCACTGTGAAGAGCCTATGAAAGTGCCCTTCTTCCGGAGAAAAGTTGTCCCTGCTCTAGGCTGGACTACCTACCTCCTCCTGCCTCTCCTCATAGGGCAGGAGCTCCGGCCCTACCATCTCAGTGGTCTCAGTTGAATTTGATCCAAATAATTCATTTCTTGCACTGGGGAGCCCAAAAGTAGCTGCAGCATCCAGACGCACCCAGCAAGTGCAGAGTTGAGAGGATGACCACTTCACTCAGCCTCTCATCACACTGCTGTTGGCTGTTACTGCTGCAGGGACTGGCTGCCGGCCCATGTCCCACTCACTGCCCCCTCGGGCCCCAGGGCCTTTCCCTCAGAGCTGTTTCTGGTCAGTCATTCCCAGTCTGTACCAGTACAAGCTTACCTCCATCACAGTCAAGGCACCAGAAGGCTCTGACCCTTTCTCTGGACCTCTCCTCACCCTGCCTACAGACCAGGATCCCATTTGGGCCGCCCATGGCCATTAGTCCCTGACACAGGGACACCGCAGGATGTCGATTTCCAGCTCTGCCCTGCTCTGCCTGGCCATGTGCTTAGCCAAGTCAGGCCCCATTTGCAGGCTGATGTGACCCAGCCTTGGCCCAGCCCTGTTTCCATGGCCCTGCAGCTGTCCGAAGGCTGGGTCTGACTCCAGTTCACGTCACCAGGCCTGGTCTTGATCTACAGATTGTTGTCCCTATGAGGAGCCTGCCCTAGTTACCACGCCTGATGCAGGGGATGAGCACCAGGGAGGGATGCCATGCCGTTGCTGTCATCCCCAGGGAGCAGCCTACTCTTGCCACTCCCTCACACCCAGCTGCAGGACTCTGTTGGATGTTCCAACTGGCACCACCAGCCTGCCTAGATCCCTTGGGATGGCAGTCCTGTCCCTGAACGTGCCAACTGGTCCCAAGGTTTGGTGTCATCTGCAGACTCACTGACAGAGCATGCCATCATCCCATCCTCAGCCAGGTCCCTGCGGGAATGCTTGTTACCAGCCTCCAGGTAGAGATGACTCATCAACCTCAGTCTCGTAACCAAACAAGCATCTGGACAAATTTTTAACCACGCAGACCATAATATCCTAATTTGGATACAAGACCATTATGTTAGTCAGTAAAGTCTTTGCTAAACTGAGGACCTCAAGTTGCACCAGGGAAGCTTCAGGTTGGATATGAGGAAAAAATTCTTCTCAGAAAGAATGGTGAGGCACTGGCACAGGCTGCCCAGGGAGGTAGTGGAGTTGAGGTGTTCAAGAATTGTGGAGATGAGGCACTGAGGGATATGGTTAGTAGGCATGGAGGGGATAGGTTGGATATATGATCTTAATGGTCTTTCCAACCTTAATGATTCCATGAAATTCAAGGTAAATGGCATGTGCTGCTTAGCCTCACCCTCAGCCCCAGCCATTCCATTGCAGAGGTGGTTGGGTCAGACAGGCATGGTTGGCCCTTGGTCAGCACACACTGACTGCTCCCAGCCACCACCTCTGCCCAGAAATGTCATGGAGAGGAAAAGGAAAGCAGCGAGCAAGGAGGGACTGGTTGGCCAATAAGCAAATAACTCCAAATTTACACTATGCGTGTTTTCTCTTGCCCACTGGGATCGTCATATTTGGTATTGACACCAAATGATGGTATTCTGTAAAGCAGTTATGTGAGAAGAGGGAGAAAAATCCTTTGAGTAGCCATTAGTTCCATTCAGTTCGGCAGAACCAGATTTTGATACCTTCACTCTTCCAAGCTTTGTCTGCAGTTACCTGGGGTGAAAGAGCTTGGGAGACCAAAGACAAAAGCAAGGAGGAAGCCAGACTCAATAACTCCACTTCCAAAGAACCTGTTTGTCATGGTCTGTATGCATGGAGACTTGAGATTCATGATATTCAAAAACAAGCAGCATTCATTTGTGCTCTCATTGTTTTGCATCTGAAAAATCCAGTCTGACACGGAAGCTCCGTTTACCTTCCTTATAGTCTTATGAGCCCCACATCCACTGGCACCTTCACTTCCCCACAGAATCATAGAATGGTTTGGGTTGGAAGGAACCTTTAAGATCATCTAGTTCCAACCCTGCTATGGGCAGGGACACCTCCCTGTAGACCAGGTTACTCACAGCCCCAGGGAAGCAAAGCAAACGCTTCTGGTAAAAAACATACAACTTTAGGAGACAAACCATCAGGGGTGTTTCCCGTTTCTGTCATGGTAAATTTACAACATTGCTTTGTTTTGTGAAACTTTTAATTTTCTAGACAGCACTGCCACTTCCCCTTCCAGCCCTGACGGGACCAACCGCAGCACGCAGAAGGCAGGAGCCCTGGGCACGCTCCGGCTCTGCCCTGCGGCTGATTTATAAAGAACATCGGTAACGGTTTGCCGGGGGAAAGCAGGCACCTACTTCTTCAGGGAGCCCCGGCTCGGGGCGGGCTGCGCTGCCACTCAGCCGAGGGCCTCGCCCGGCCCCGGCCCCCTCGGGCCGCCCCGCAGGGCGGGGAGCGGGCGGGGGGAGCGGGCGGCGGTCTCCCGCGGGGAGCGGGCGCGGGGCCCGCCCGGCCGCGCAGGCCCGGAGGAGGCCGCGGCCCCGGCCCCGCTCCAGCGCGGCGCGGCCATGGGCAGCCGGGGCTGCGCGCTGCTGCTGCTGGGCGCCGCTCTGCCGCTGCTGGGCTCGGCCGCCGTCAGTCCCGAGCGGAGCCTGGCGTGGGGCCCCGGGCTGGAAGCGGGGCTCGCACTGCCCGTGCGCTACTTCTACATCCAGGCGGTCAGCGCGACCGGACGCAACTTCTCCCGCTCTCCCCCAGGTACCGTGCGTGTGCTCGGGGCTGCGCTGCGGGCTGCGCGTCCTGCCCGGGGCGGCGGATCCGCGAGGAAGCGGTCGGAGCAGCTCGCCGTCCCGTCCCGTCCCGTCCCCTCCCTTCCCCGCCTCGCTGTGCCGCCTGGCCGGGACCCGCAGCGCTGCTCCTGGCGCGGCTCGCGGCAGTGCTGGAGCCCAGCACGGGAATCCCGGTGCCTCGTGCACAAGTGCTAAAGCATTCTCCTCGCCCCTGCACACGCTAAGCTCGCTTCGGCTTTCTGCTCTAGCAGGCACAGCGCTCCGCTGTTCCACTGCTGCTCCGTTAGCAAGGAGTGCTTGCCATCTCCCATTCGCTCAGCCGGCACTGAGCCGGGTGGGAGGTTTTTGCTGGCCTAATGCTTGCTGCTTTCAGGTTAACCTTCTGAGGGCTGTCACTTAGGGTAAAAGTACTTCTGTATCTCAGGTTCCATAGTAAAGACACCTGAGATGATGACCAAGCAGAGGGTCGAAGTGTTAGTCCATACAGGGCAGAACTAATTGACATTTGTGGCCTCTTGAAGCCGTGCAGGAGCCTAGTTCCTGCTCTTGGTAACAGGGTCAGAAGGCTACTGCTTGGGAGGTCAAGGAATAGGCCAAGTAATTGCAAACAGCCAGCATTTACCTGAAGTTTTCTCACATGGTTGATGGTAGCACACAGCACAAGGGCTGTGCCTTCAGCCCAGCAGCAGCCTAGGCCCCCAGCTCTGGCCCCTCTCTGGCCCCAGTAGCAGCATGGTGGTGGGCTGCAGTGCGGCTCTGTAGCAGCGCCCCAGGACCACGCACTGACTGCCAGACCAGGGCTGCCTCAGCCATGCAGGACTCGAGCAGCAGTTCTTAAAGGTAAAAGATACAGTTCTGCTTGCTCTCCCTGCAAGTATGAGTGCTGCGGGAGAAACGGCATTGAGAACCTTGTTTTGCCCTCTGTAGCCTGTGTTTATACTAAGACTGTAGGGCCGGGTGCCATCTGGCACAGGGTGCCTTCCACGCACACTCTGGGCCTGCAGCCACCAATCCCAGTGTGTGCGGGATGGCTGTGGAGAGCGGCAGTGCCAGCCCCACAGCGCTGCCAAGGAGTGCTGAGGAGAGCACCGTGGATGCGTTAACATTGTGATGGTGCCAGTGGCCACATTCCAATGCAAGAGCACTGTTTAATTTACTCATGCATTACAACTTTCAGTTTTCAAATGAATTTTAATGTTCAAGTTCTATTTCTAAAATGTCAGTCAGAATTATAATTAATAATATTTACCAAGGCATTTCTTTTCAATATGAGCAAAATACATCTCAGAATATCCCTACTGGGATAAATCTGCATTATTATCTCCGTTACACAAGCAACAGTACTGTGACCAGAGTGCTGCAGGTAAGGCTTCCCATCTGTAAAATTAAGCTATTGAATTGTGTTTTGCATGGGTTAGAATTTTGGTCAAGCTCAGTATTGGGGCCCAATATGACACGAAGAACAATCAGTAGATTTTAAATGTTAATATTCTTTGGAATATCAAGTCCAATCACCAGAACTAATGTGCACTGTTGCACACAACATAATGATTTCCACTTACAACTTGCAAGCTCTTTGAGCTGTCCTTTCAGGAAGTTGTCAAATGATGCAGAATTCCCTCTTTCCCTGGAAAGAATTCCAAAGATAATAATAATGAAAAAAACCCACTGCTGAAATCACAATTTTCAATATATACTCTGTGGATTCTTCTTTGGATATGTGGCTCATAGAATCACAGCACGGTTTGGGTTGGAAGGGACCTTAAAGCCAACTCAGTTTCAACCACCAGCCACAGGCAGGGCTGCAGCCCACCAGGTCAGGCTGCCCAGGACTCCATCCAATGGGCCTTGAGCACCTCCAAGGATGGGGCATACCTCCTTTGCAAGCTATAAGAAAGGAATAAAACCCTCATAAAGTAAGTTTCATCATCTGATTTACTTAAGTATCCTTTTGGTTGTGTCCACATCTTAGATTCTCTTCAGGATAGGAGGTTTTTTTCCTTAAAATGCTGCCCCAGACAGGTTTTCAGGGTAAGACGAAAGTACTGGTGGTAAGGATTCAACAAGGACACATTTTTCTTATATCAACTCTTTTGATTGAGAAAAAGAGAAAAATGCAAGTGGAAATACCCTGCTAACCTTCCTGCAATTAAAAAGAAAAAAATCGGCAAAAAACTCTTATAGTTCAGTAAAGATGGGGCATCAGCCCCATCGTGTAATGAATACTGTAAATCAAAAACAGAAATCTTATTGCCTCTGGTGCGTAATTTCTATTAAATACTCAATCTCTTACCCCTCTTCCTTCTTTTGAGTGAGACTGGCTTTTTCCTTTCCCAGTGAGCTTTGTTATCATGTCACCATTCCCTTATCAAATGCTTGCTGCATCTAAACCACTAGCAGCTAAAAATAATGTGTGCTTTGGGGCACACAAATAATGTATGATTTGCACTTCCTCATTGACGGTCCTGTATATAGCCAGCGTGGAACAAAGACACTCATAGCTATTTCCTGTTCATGGGGATGAGGAGATCAAGCCAAGTAGTATTTCACTCATGATTTCTCAGTATTGACTCATTTTTATGATAACTGCAAACTTTGGGTTCTCTGGTAGGAATCTCTATACTCAGTTAAAATGTTTTCTAAAAGGGCAGAAAGGAGGCAAAGACATAAAACCAACAGAAAACCATTTTTTCTGTGATCCTACTTCATGGCTTGCTCTGGATTTCAAGGGGTTCTTCATCCAAGTAATACTTTGTGGTAGTCATAGCGAGAGGATGGCCAGCCTGGGGCATCTGCCTTTGAGGAAGTTGGAAAAGGTGGATGTGACTGGTAGTAGTGTGTAGGCAGAGATGTCTGTTACTCAAGGGATCTAGCCAAACTCAAAAGGGCAGGGACAGTCATACCAAGACTTCTGTCTGTGTTCAGTTAAATCTCTGTGTTTTTATTATCAAATGTTTCATTGCACAACTTAATTTTGCACAGCTCGAAGATGGAGCTGAAGGATACATTTAGAAAGAACCTGACTACTGAAAAACAACTGGGATTCTTTTGTTGGAACAAATACTGGCATGTTAAAATGTAGTTTAAGCAGTCATGGAAAATGTCTTCTAAAGGCTATTAAAATTATGTGTACAAGTTTGATTTTTAAAGCCCCGCTATCAGAAGTTTCTAGAAGGGGAAAAGACAGTAAGTTCAAAAAATATTTCTCTGTACTCTCCTTGTTCTTACTGCCTTGCACTATGCATTCCCTGCTTGAGGCAGCAAGACAAAAGAAACTGAGAAGGCCTTTGGTTTAAAGGCTGATTTATGGTCCATGATCATACAGACATTCTTAAATTTATCAGTGCAGTTCTACTATGTGTCAAGTTGAATGTAACTAGAAGTTAGATATCAAAAATACTTGAAAAGAAACTGTATTTTTCTACTTCTTTGATAATGAGGCAGTTCGCAGATGCAAATCATCTGTACCGCAGTACTGAACCAAACTGTGGCACCCCCAAATTGTGAGTCAGTCTGTATGAGTTCTGCTCACATAGCTACAAGCTGTAGGGATGCAAGCTGTGACAGACATATAGATCTAAACCAATGTAACGTTCATAGAAATTGTTCTGGAGTTTAAGTCTGTTTGAGCTCCTTGATCTACTTGCCCAAGGAAATTTCACACTGCATAACTTCACTGCTAATTTATCTTCAGCTTGCCTCTTAAACAAGAAGGGAGTTGGCCTCTGGACCGTCCTCTGAAAAGAGTGGACAGAGTATCTGGAGCAACCCTACTGTTTGCCTATTTCTCAGAAGAGACAAATGCACTTTTGGAAGCCACTCTGGGCGGATAAATTAGGGCTTTTTGTGATGGAGCTGCTAGCTACCAAAGACATAAGATTCAGCATTCCCTAATCTGTGGTAGTGCTGCTCACCACACTGACATTCCAAGAAAGATTGAGTGCTTACTTCATAATGATTTTATTTCCTCAGTGTGTTGTTAAATGAAGATATCCTGACTTGGTTTTTGGTATGTTTAGCTGACATGGATTTTGAATAATAAGAAAACTGAGGGACGATTATAAATAATTTGTATCTTACATTCTTCCATTTGAATGCAAAGCAGAGGAGTGTGTTCAGTCTTGAGAGATTCTTCTGCTGGGAAACATTGACCATATGCTAATTCATAGAGGGATCCACTCCAACATCTGAAGGAATCTGGGTTACTCAGGGTAACTGTTGTGAGGAACCATGACATCTGTTGGCAGCAGACACACAGCTGAAATCACAGGGATTCAGCCTAATTTAATATGTAGACTCTTGCACGTGAATTGATTTCATTCAGTTTCAAGATCTAACGTTCTAAGAAGGACATGATTGATCATTAAGTGACTGTTGTACTTACATCCTACATCAGTGCACTATTTGTGGATGTAAATTACAGTCAGATAAGGAATGCATAGAAATAAGTGTAACATCTTAGTCTTTGAATGCTGCTGGGACATACTTAGATTTTAGTAACAGCTTGATTTTACTTGGAATTTTTCAGTTTAATTTCTGTCTGTATGCTAGTTTGTGGCAATAGTCATTGCATGTATTTGGTTTGCAATGATTAAACCATCAAATGTTGAAAACAAACTGTTCTCCTCCCCTTTTTTGAAGAACACAACTGACAATGATCAGTTGTGTGGCAGAAAGAGAGGGAAGTAACAGATTTATCTTTATGTGTGCTCGTGTTGTCCACAAAATGTTCCATGCCCAGTTAAAAAGTGAGGGGGCATTAATGATGAAATGCTGGTGATTTTTAAGCACAGGTCAGACAGATGTCCAAGAAACATCTCTGCATATCCCTGCTTTTCAGTAGCTGGAACTTTAGATATGCAAGACAGTCAGCTGCAGCCCAAAGGTGAACAATTTGTATCTGACTCCTGCATGCTACAGCTACCTTTCCACAAGCTGACAAGTATTACTTTCTCCTATGCTCTTAGCTTGCTTTTCTCTCTTTCTTAATCTAGAGAAATGATTGTTCCTCAGAACACTAACTGGAAAACATAAGATTAAACCTAATCTTCAAAATTGTAAAAACCACGAGTTTCAAAATAGAGTAGAATCACATAATTGCTCAAGTTGGAAGACATTCAAGATCATCAAGTCCAACCACAACCTAACCATACTGCTCTAACTGTTGGCCTTTCTTTCTGTGTTGTAATCATTTTTAACTTTTTATCTCCATCTACAGGTTTTCCATTTTTTAGGCATGTCATGATCAGTGCTAGAATGGCATTCTGTCACTGGAGATAAACTTGGTATATCAAAAAATTTCCAGTGCAGAGTTTAATTAAGTGCTATGGATTTCATCCAGTTGAAGTTTGCTCTCACTTTATTTCATACATGGGATTCTAGTAGCTTAAAGTGCTTTTATCTGTTTTTATTTTCCTACTTTCAGGAAGAACACAATTTAAAGTGGTAATTAAAGCACTTTCTCCAAAAGAGATCACCAGAATTTACACTCCTCACCCTCTGGATAGAAATGATGGCACATTTCTTATGCGGTATCGGATGTATGGGAGTGTCAGAAAAGGGCTAAAGATTGAGATACTTTATGGTGACAAGCATGTAGCTCAATCTCCTTACATTTTGAAAGGTAAGGTTCTTTTAATATACATAATGTAATGTAGCTGCAGAAATGCTATGGGCTAATTTACTGCTAGAAATGAGAGAGTAGAGGTTTGGTTGCTCATATTCATATAGTGTCATCACAGATGTTCCCCTCATACAGCAAATAAGCAGTGACAATGCCTATTCACTGCCAAGTTACAGGATGTACACACATGTAGATTTTGGCTTCTGATGTTAAGTCTCTGTGTCTGGACACTTCATCTTCACTCTTGCAACCAGAAATGGATTTCTCCAGATTTTCTAAGAGGAAAAAGAGAAGAATGGTACTTTTACCTTTTTTCAATCAGCAATTTACTTAAACATTTTGGGATTTTTATCAGAAGTAGAAATTAATACCTGCAAAAGTGAGGATTTTGTGTTGTTCCCAGTACTTCATAATGTGTATGTCTCTCCACAATTTCTAAATGCTGTGATCCTTCATGAAAACAAAGACAATATTTCTCTAACTAGGCTAGTGTTTAACTTTTTTCTTATAGCACAATTTAATTCAGTGCAGGTCTGTACAGTTAAGTAAGAGGTATTTAAAATCAGGGAAGATGAGGCAAATTTCTCTCATCCCAGATCTGCTTCTTTAACTTACCTCTCTGTCTCAAAAACGGAAACCTGTTTAGCAAATTAAGGGATAATGAAGTTACTTTCCTGGAAAGTCTTGTTTCTTTATAACACTTGTTCTTCTAATCAGAACTTGGCTGTTTTATTTTTCTAAAATGTCTTAAATACGAACTTTGAAACACTTTCAACCTGAAATCAAACTGTCCTGAATCCTTAAGGTTTGTCTTCCTTATGCTGATGCATGTTTACCAGCAGCTATGATACTATGACACAGGACAGAACGTGTTTTGAGTAGAAGTCCATGAAATAAGAGCTTTTATTTCATGCTTTGTGAGACTCCTTTGTAAGCAGTCCTACTTCAAAAAGACAGAAAGGATGAATGATGGTGCATCAATGAAAGAACCTTGTGGCGAGATGAAGACTGCTGCATCAAAGTTCTGATTTAGACAAAAATTGAAACACCTGTGCTTTAGTAGTTACAGACAAATAGATCAATTCTGTTCTCTCTGGCTGGCAGGCAGCACAAGAATGGAGTTTCGTTTGGCAGATGATTTTAGCCCTCAACAAGTAACAAAAAAATCTACTGTTTTCATTTCTGAAATGGATGTTGTAGTTTTCTTGTTTCTAAAAAACTTCAAGGTGCTCTAATTTCTAGATTCCTGTGCCTGTTTGTTTGGGGAATTATAATTGGTTTAGAAGCACAAATATAGACTTTCAGTGCTTGTTTTCTGCAGGACCTGTTTATCATGAATATTGCGACTGCCCTGAAGAAGACCCTGAGATCTGGCAGAATGTTTTCTCTTGCCCATCCCAAGAGCCTCAGATTACAAAGGACTTCATTCCCTTTCCCACCATTGACCTGCAGCGAATGTTTAAAGAAATCCCATCAAAGTTCAGTCAAACAAGAGGTGCCATTGTTCATTACACTATTCTCAATAATCGCATCTACCGTCGTTCCTTAGGGAAATACACAGACTTCAAAATGTTCTCTGATGAAATGTTACTGTCACTGGCAAGAAAGGTATCAGTTTCGATAATTTATGCAAAAGTATAAATCACATTGTGATGTAACAGCACTGTATGTATTGTAATAATTTCAGAGTTGTCATTGGTGTAGTGAGATTTTAATTTTCTTTATCCTACAGTATCTCTGTAGGAATCATGGTAGAACTAATGTGTGGGATCAGAGTTTGATGTTAATTAAATTGATAGAAGATCTGTAGGAGCTAAGACCCAATCTTGTAGGCTTCCTGACCTCTGAAGGTGTTCTGTTTATACTTATTTGCTGGACAAAAATTTGAAATTAGAATCTTAAGATCATCTAAATCTGTAAAACCTTTGTTTGTTATTGATTCTTCATCACGTGAGAGCTGAGGGTTCTACTTAAGAGTGGCAAATAGCAGTGTAATTATACCTGTGTTATTATACTTTCTTGGGCATACATGTAGGTTCATCTCCCCAATGTGGAGTTTTATCTTAATGTTGGAGATTGGCCAGTTGAGTACCGAAAAGCCAATGATACGCCTGGGCCCATTCCCATCATCTCATGGTGTGGCTCTGTGGATTCGAGAGACATCATCCTTCCAACATATGACATAACCCATTCAACTCTTGAAACCCTGCGTGGTGTCACAAATGATCTCCTTTCTATTCAAGGAAATACGGGTAAGTTAGAGATTAGATTTAAAAAAGAGAGTTTTAATTCCATCAAAGAAGGAAGCTGTCTTTAAATAATGTTTGTTACAATCTTTAGTACGTAAGTGTCTTGGGAGGTCTCTTAATAGAAACAGTGTAGTTTTCACAGAGTCTGAACACTTCCAACACTGCTACAAAGCAGGTGATTAATAAAGATTTAGAGCCAAAATGTAAGAAGTCCAGTTCATGGTGAATTTTAATTTAACAGTATCCAGAAGATAGCTGGTGAAAGTGGCAAACTAGTACTATGCTAGAGCCTCTTTTAACTAAAAAAATTGTATAAAAATAGCTCAGCATGGGATATTCTGAATTGTTTCTAGCTTCAAAGGAAAAGTCAGGGTACTGACAGGGGGCTTTTTCCCCAAGACATTCATGAATTCTTAGGGATGATGCAGTTGACATGAATAATAGCTGAGGAGTAAAACTTAAGTGAGGAGCTGTTTCTTTTTATTTGGATAGCTCATGGTCTTTTCTTTATTACTTCATTTTTAAATTAATCGATTTAATTACTTAGATTATTAGTTTGAAGCAATCTGTGTTTACTGATTTGGTACAGCTGTTCTTCCAGTTATGGCAGCATGATGGTCCTACTCTACTCTGGTGTGTCTTTAAGGAAAGTCCCAGCAGAATAATGAAGGATGCGTATTTGGTGCTTTTAAAAGAAAGAAGGAGCAGATAGGAAGTTTTCCAGACTTTGCTAAATATCTTGAGGACACAGTATAGAAGTTTTTTTCCTTTGTAAATCTTCAAGTTACTTCTCAAAGACCTAACTAGATTGCTGGGTGACAAAAGGGGATTTCTCTAAAGAAAGTTTTGTTATTGTGTCAGTCTTTAGAGACAGATAATTACTTCAATTATTATTTTACTTACCTACTTTGATTATAACTTCTTATATAGAAGAAGAGCTCTTGGAATGAGTCCAGAGGAGGATCATTAAGATGATCAGAGAAAGCACCTCTCCTGTGAAGAAAGGTTGAGGGAACTGGGCTTGTTTAGCTTGGAGAAGAGAAGGCTCCAGAGAGACCTCATTGTGGCCTTCCAGTACTTGAAGGGAACTTATAAACAGGAGGAGAAATGACTATTTACAAGGGTGGATAGTGATAAGACAAGGGGAAATGGTTTTAACCTGAGACAAGGAAGGTCTAGGTTAGATATTAGGAGGAAATTTTTCTTCCAGAGGGTGGTGACACACTGGAACAGGTTGCCCAAGGAGGTTGTGGATGCCCCATCCCTGGAGGCACTCAAGGGATGTGGCTCTGGGCAGCCTGGTCTGGTGGTTGGTGACCTGCACGTAGCAGGGGGTTGAAACTAGGTGATCATTGTGGTCCTTTTCAACAGACCATTCTATGTTTCTCTGATTCTATGATATAGCTTTCAAGATTGCAATATTGTCAAGTGTAAAAGCAGTTCTCCACTTTTCTTTTTAAAAGTTGTTCAGTTTTCCAACCCAAAAATTCAAGCCAGAACTGGGAGTTTAAGCTCTGTGGTTAATAAGTGATTATGTGTTAACTGAGAAATCATGCCTGTTTTTCCTTGTCTCTAAGTATAATATCACTGCCATAACAAGTTCCTGTTCATAGCACTAACCATTTCGTAACTGTCTCATTTCTGTTCACTTTCATCTTATCACTCAATGCTCATAGGCCCATTCTGGGACAACAAAACTGAACAAGCTTTATTTAGAGGTCGAGACAGCCGAGAAGAACGTCTCTATCTTGTCAAGTTATCCAAGGAAAATCCAGAACTACTAGATGCTGGAATAACAGGGTATTTCTTCTTCAGAGAAAAAGAAAAGGAGTTGGGAAAGGTTCCACTGATGGGCTTCTTTGACTTCTTCAAGGTAGTAAGCAAATTATAGTCTCAGACTAACTTTGCTCTCAGGTTCTTACTGAGTAATACAACAAGGCTTACTTTGGCTAATTCTACTCAGTAAATGAAACAATTGTGCTGCTCTGGGAACTTGCAGGGTAGCTAGACCACCCATAATCAAGGTCATTGCCACTACCCTTTCTTCATTGAGTCCCTTTGATACTCCATACTTGATAGAGTTCTTCAAGATTATTTTTTAAATAAATTGAGAAATTTGTTTGCTCACCATCAGGTTTTTTACTTGGAGTAAATATGAAAACAATGGACACAACTTGTGTATAAAAAATAAAGGGGGGATAGAGTTCTGTAAAAGTAATTACAATACATGGCAACAGAGGTTCTGTTCCAGAGATCAGTGTATCACAAGTGCTGGAATAGCCAAGAGTATCTGGCAGAGCAGTGTATTCATGGTTGCTCTTAGAATAATGTTTTAATTATTCTGTATAGTTTTAAGTGAGAATAAATTTATTCTTTTGAAGTGTAGGTTAATATTAATTCACTTACAGCTCTACTCCTTGTTCTGCCAAAGGACACTTAAATAGAATAAGGAAGTCCATGTGACACCAAGGTTCCTGACTGTAAGTCTTGGGCTGAAAACAAATCTTTTTATTGTTTTGTTACCAGAACACCATGAAACTACATCTGCATTGCGCTAACACAGGCTTAAAGATGAGAACTAGTAAACACAACTGTGTCTTGCCTAGAGGAGAAACTTTTGTGTAGCCAGTGTTCCTATTCTGTTGCAAAATGTTTCACTGTTTGTTTCCCTCTCTCTTCACATTGCAGTACAAATACCAAGTGAATGTTGATGGGACTGTAGCAGCTTACAGGTTTCCATACCTCTTGCTGGGTGACAGCCTAGTACTGAAGCAAGATTCCCAATACTATGAACATTTTTATACTGTATTGAAACCATGGAAACATTATGTTCCAGTTAAGAGAAGTTTGGAAGACTTGCTAGAGAAAATAAAATGGGCTAAGGTAAGTTACATTACAAACTCAATAAATGAATGCGTTACAGTTTATCTTAGTTCTCTTTTTTATCTTAGTACTCTTCTCCGGGTACATATTTTGCATGAGCTCTCTGCTGAGATCCTGGGATAAAAGAAGTACATTTTGTTGTTACTGGGGGGAGGTGAAAGCCATACGTTAAGTAACTATCTCTATTCAGGGATATACTTGCAATTTAATTTTAGGTATGTGTAGAAGGGTTTTTGTGAGTCAGAGCTTTTGTATAATGACTAATGTGAGTAATTTTCAAAGAAACGCGCAGAATCCTAGTTACTACTTAATTAGTTCTATCATTTTTTTCAGGTTCTGACTAGAACAGAAGTTACTGCATGTTTGTTTGAATGTACAAAAGAATCACTGCTCTATATAATCACTGCTCAGAATAAAAGGTTGGCATTCTGTGTGACTGAAAATGCCATTTGTATTTTAAGCTTAACTATTAGATTAAAAACACGGAAAAAGAATTCTTTTCTGACAGTATTTCATAAAGAATCAGAAGAGAATACTGTGAGCTTTGAAATGCACACCTAAAAAACTTGAGAACAAGTACATAAGTTGAAATGCATACACTGGCATTACATACATCACTTTTAAATGTAAGTCAAACAGACATTTCTAAAAGGAAAACTTTAAATTGCACTGCATAGAAGAGGCTACAGCTGCTTGTCTTCTGCGTAACTAATACACGTGGGAGATGTCGGAGCTGCTTTTGAAGAGACTTGTGGCTTTAGCAAAACAGTGGAGCAACAGTCAGCTTTGTTTTCGAAACTGCCCATGAAAGGTGTCACCAATAGCCCTGAGCTACCAATGGGAGCCATAAAAGCAATCCACGATTTAAAAAAAACCCCGAATTTAAACAGTGTCCTTTTGCAGTGTACCAGCAATTGTAAAGAATCAGGTTTGAATAGTCCCTTTGATAAAAGTATTTATGTCAGCAAGGCTTCAAGTAACTCACTGATTGTTCTGGTATGTGTTGCTGTTTCTTCTCAATTTTCTAGGAAAATGATGAAGAAGCACAAAAAATTGCTAAGGAAGGACAGTCAATGGCAAGAGAATTACTTCAGCCTCACAGACTTTACTGCTACTACTACAAAGTGCTCCAGGTTAGTACAATAGTTCTATTACCTTTCCTCAACTGCTACCGCTACTGATGTTATTTCATATTCAGTCCTTACCTCAAGTGCAGGCATTGTTTATATTATTCACAGGAGATCAGTGTAAAGAACTTTGCTAAAACCTGTTATTAAAGAGGCCACCTGTCATAATAGTTGTTTTGGACAATGAGAGATTTATTTAATTTTTTTGCCCCCATCCTCCCAGTCAGATCTGTTTTCAGCGTCACTTGGTATATGGTTTATAATAGAGGTAGGACATAATCTGCACACAGCTTTCCTTCCTTTTTTTCATTTGTATTTGTCCCCTCGTGTGCTTCTCTGCTATATTACATAACAGTGAATACATGGAAAATAAATTCTGGAAATACAGCTTGTGGAGTGGTGAGGCATGAGTGTGGAGTTACTGGCTCCCTAGCAGATGCAAATCTCCAGTGAAACTTATGTTTCTGTTCTTTGGAAGTACTAATTGCTTTTTCCTCCTTTGCTGTTCAGAGTTAGAGCTCAGTTTCAGTGGTCACAGGTTGACACAACGTTTGGCATTGTTCAGTGTTATCTGCATGAAGTGGTTAGACACACAAACAATGACAATATTCAAATTGACATTAATCATAGGATATGGGAAAACATTAAAAGGTTTTCAGAGGCAATGTAGCCTATTAGTAGGTGTGTTAAAAAGACACCTTGTAAACAGATTGTAAACAGTGACATAGGGACTGTGGATTAAGGCAAGCTTTTCAGTGGAAGGGAGGAGGAAAATTCTGTCTCATCAATTATACCTTGGTGCTTTCAGCGTTCTTAAATGTTGTTTACATATTTCAGAAATATGCCGAACGCCAAGCCAGCGAACCTGAAATACGGGATGGAATGGAACTTGTACCTCAGCGTGATGACAGAGACTCAGTATGCAGCTGCCACAGGAAAAAGCCTTTAAGGGAAGATCTATAACTGTACCGGATGGAGAAAATCACCCACTTACAATGCAAGAATTTAAATAGGATTTAAGCTGTGAAATCTAAGACACTTACGCACTAGCAGAGAGTTTTAGTTATATATTCTTACTGTATTTACATACCCTTTTTCACACTGACTCTGGTCTGCAGCATTGGTTCCCACAGTTTTGTCTCTATGACCGCCACCAGGCAGATACTGAGCCTGTAATGGGGAGCATTCAGGGGACTTGGTTTATGTATTGCATCATCACGGAGGAAGAATGGAGTGCTGCTCATGATCCAGATGGGACCCAGATACCTGCGTTTTGTGAGGAACCTGTCATCCAAAAGAGATCTCCCATGAGTCAGGGCAAGTTAATCTAAAGGAGCATTTGCAACATTCTAAAGCAGTGTTATGATTTCTTCATAAAGTTTACCTCAGTTTTAGATTATTTCTTGTATACAAAACAATTTTCTAACTAGACAAAGAAAAGTAATATTTGAGATTTACAGATATCAAATCTGGTGTTGCTTTGAGATCATTTTGTGATATATGATGTAATAGAATAAAGAACATGATTTAATCTTTAACAGTTTCAGTGGAAAACTGAGAGGAGGGGAAAAGTTCAGAATAGTATTTTTGTAGGCACAGAATCATGGAATCAAAAGAATTGGAAGGGACCTCTGAGGATCATCTAGTTCAACACTTCCCTACTAAACCAAGTCCTAGAGTTGACTGCACACAGTTGCTCTGAACCACCAAAATTAAATTGTGCTTTAGACTGTGTAGCTATCAAAACCATCGCAATTGTGTTCTGAGTGCCAGCACACCACTCTGAAGTCCTATTCCATGCTATTGACCATGTCTCTGAATATAGTTACATACCCATAGAAGGACTTAGAAACTTCAGGGACAGCTGAAATATTAGTACAGTTACAGTCTATGCTATTCTAAGCTACTTGAGTATTCATACATCTGAAATTTGTTAGGAAAGTTGTAGACTACTTAGGTTTTACTTTGCTGTAGGGCTAAAGATGTCGCTGTGTTTTTCACTTGGTTACATGAAATTTTCCTATGCCTAAGTCCTCAAATGGAGCTTATCCATTTTTCTGAATTTAGATAAAACCTACCTAATCTAATACTGAGAGCACTGAATTCAGTGGACAGCAGATAAGCTACCACTGTTTTGGTAGAAAAACCTATGCTGCATTTTCTATGTAATAGTCAAGGCCATACTGAGCAGTGAGGAAGATAACTTTGTTCTCCTTGATTTGATTTGAAGATGAATTTCCAAAAAGTGCCTTAGGTGCAGACTGCAGACTAGTTCTTCAAGTCTTCCACAGAAGTTGTGAAGCCACAAGGCTAATGATAGAAAATTCATAGGGCCTGAAGGAGCTGGCAATACTGCAGAGGAAAAATCCCACCTTCAGGTGGGATGAAGGAAGGATCCTTGTCCTAGATGCTGCTCCCAGTGGCTCAGCTGATATTTACCCAAGAAACTGTCTTTTTCAAAATGTATGTAAACAGCCTTGGAAGGACCAAGACCTTGTCAAACTTTCCCACTCCTCCCATGGAGTTCACTGACCAGCAAGTAATGTCTGGTTTCCAGACTCAAAGTCAGCTTGTAGATTTCTGGTAAAAATCCATTCAAAGTTGGTACTTCAATTAAATTCAGATTACTTTTGAAATGTGGAGCTGTGAAAAGCAGCAAATGTTGACAGAACAACAAATACATATGAAATAAGCCATGAGTTCCACTGGGCTGAAATCATCCAAGCAAGGTAAGAGAAAAGCCACCTGCATCACCAAGCCCAATACTTCTCACCTCATTTGTAAATTTTCTTCCAGGAGGAAAACACAAAGATATTTGGTGTTTGCACAGTGACAAAACTGCAGTAAGAAAACACAGATTTTCAGATTGCCTCAGCTTTCTAACTCTGTGGCATCTGTGTTCTTCCTACTCAGCTACACTCATATAACGCCTTACTTGAATACCTAATTCTCCTTGTGCAAAAAGGAGTGGAAACATGATTGTGGACTTATTAATTGCTTAGATGGCTGGAATTCAGTGCTATACGCTTCATACGGGTTTCATTCTTGCATATGACAACACTGCCAGTTACTCATAAAATACATGAAAAAAAATCTGTACTAGAATGAGATTTTCTGCATGCTAAATGTAGAAAGACTCTCAGGTTTCTAAAGAAACTGTTCCTTGGTTATTTATTGCACTATTCTAGTTAAGAAAAAAATCTGAAACATCTTGTTCTATCCATCGACATGTTGTTCTAGTTCTAACACCAATATAAATAGTGGTTATATTTTTATTTGGCATGGCAATCAGTTCTAGGACTTCATCCTATAAATATATGCTCAGCTCATCTGACAGAAAAATTCTGCATCAAAATTCAGAAACACAGTTCCATTGCTAAGGTGACACTCAAAACTGGTATGTGCTTCTCTTTCCTTCTCTTTTTACAGTCATTTTTATTGTACTATATGATCTGAGATTATCTGCATTTTTTATTCATCACAATTTATGAAGTGTTGTGTTCAGGAAAGGCAATTACGCATATCAGACAGTTGAAGCAAGAAAAATTTCCCCTTGCACACATATTTCAAAGCAAAAATCCCCAAATGATCTGTTTATATTCTAAAAAACACGAGGGAATGGAAGGAGTCATGATACATACATTAGGGTTCTTTGCAAACACCTGTGTAGGAAAACTTGCCTGGCTTGAAACATGAGTATTCCAGACTGGAAGAAGAAGCAGATAAAACCTACATGGTCGTGAATATTTTTAAAAAAGGTGAATATTTCATCTCTCTTTTTTTTTCCCTCAAAGACAGGGAAAAAAAATCTTCTAAGTTCTCTGCCAAAAAGAACTCCCTTCAAAGCTGAGACAAGTTTTTGACAGAATGACTTAAAGGTGTTTTATAGCTTACAGACAAACAATACCCTAACAAATATGAATACATTCATCTTGTCAAAATTGAAAAACAGTAGAGACATGATAGGGTAGAACTTTCATTAAATGTGCTCCGTCATTTGAGAAAATCTGGTTCAATTTATAACTACTGAATCTTCCAAAGATAAAGGAAGGCATGGCCTCTCTTGTTTTCATTGGTGGATTGTATGCAATTTCAACTGTAATGATGAGCAATCACAACAATTGCCCCTCCAGGCCAGAAAGATGTCAGATCTATTTTAGTTTGATGACAGGATTATATTTACTGGCCTAGTATTACAGGAATTGCTAAATATTCAGTAAAACCTGTTCATACAAGTAAAGTGTAACACAGATGTTGCATGGTATTTTAAGCTGCATATATACACTAGATTTTCTGTTATTCTTTAATAGTTCTTGAACAGCAATGAGTAAATATCTATTACACTTAACAGTAGCTTTATACAGTGAATACTCCAGAAAATTCATCCTTTTATATTGTCCTAATATATCTAAACACCCACGTTTGGAAATACCCAACATCAATTTCATCTTGAAATGAGAACCAGTAAATCACGATCTGTTGGCCATAGCAGAAATATAAATTCAGCACATTTTTAGACTGTTTTTTAAGATTTCCCTCAAGATAACTAATGTATTAGTTTCGTGACAGTATTGTTCCAGATCCGCCTTGTAGATTCATAATTAAAAAGCCCTATGATCAAAGTTTGCCTGATGGAATGTTAGATTCAAGCATCCATCCCAGGAAGCTGACGCCCAACTTTCATTACATTAGAAAGTAAATTATTTAGTTAAGGAAGAGAGCTGATAGGGAAAACATACATCACCTGTTTGAGCACGTTTGAGAAGCTTGCAAAGAAATGATAATAACAAAAAGAAGCATTACATAAACCTAGGATATTATCAGCTCCTTTGCAGCTTCAGGTTTTCAAAAGTGTACTGAAAGGGCAGTGATGGAGTACAAGACGTTGTATGAATACATTTTAGTTCACCAGATTTAAACACTAAAATATGTCTGGATATTTTTTTAGCATTTTAATGAGGTTTGCGTTTCAAGTGCTTGATAATGTAAGAAAAACTGTACTGTAGATAGTTATAGCACTCATTTTGTATTTTGCTGTCAGAATAAGGGTAAAGGAATTATTTTGCATATCTGTTTGAATCATAGAAATGACCTCTGTTGAAAAGGACCTCAATGATCATCCAGTTTCAACTCGCTGCTATGTGCAGGGTCGCCAACCACCAGACCAGGCTGCCCAGAGCCACATCCAGCCTGGCCTTGAATGCCTCCAGGAATGGGGCATCCACAGCCTCCTTGGGCAACCTGTTCCAGTGCGTCACCACCCTCTGTATGAAAAACTTCCTCCTAATATCTAACCTAAACCTCCCTTGTCTCAGTTTAAAACCACTCCCCCTTGTCCTATCACTATCCACCCTCGTAAACAGCCATTCCCCCTCCTGTTTATATGCTCCCTTCAAGTACCGGAAGGCCACAATGAGGTCTCCACAGAGCCTTCTCTTCTCCTAGCTGAACAAGCCCAGTTCCCTCAACCTTTCTTCATAGGAGAGGTGCTCCAGCCTTCTGATCATCTTAGTGCCCTCCTCTGGACCCGCTCCAAGAGCTCCACGTCCTTCCTGTGCTGGGGGCCACAGGCCTGGACGCAGCACTGCAGATGGGGCCTCACAAGAGCTGAGTAGAGGGAGACAATCACCTCCCTCTCCCTGCTGGCCACCCCTTTTTAATGCAGCCCAGAACACAGTTGGCCTTCAGGGCTGCAAGCACACACTGCTGGCTCATGTCCAGCTTCTCGTCCACCAGGACTCCCAAGTTCTTCTCTGTAGCGCTGCTTTCAAGGAGATCTTCCCCCAGTTTGTATAAATACCTGGGACTGCCCCGACCCAAATGTTATACCCGGTATTTGGCCTTATTGAACCTCATTAGGTTTTCGTGGGCCCACTTCTCCAGCCTGTCCAGGCCCCTCTGGATGACTTCAATTTACATCATTCTATGTGTATTTCAGTGACACAGAAAGCCTTTATCTAGTCATGTAACAGGAGGATAAAAGCATCCAGTTCCCAGCTGTCTCCAAGAAGGCTTCTGCTGAACCTTTGGACACTATTCATGTTTATGTCTCCTTTGGTAATATTAAGTTGTGTAAACATTTTAGTGCTGGCTTACAAGACTATAGAGTTATATGTTTATATTATTACCATATATCATACTATACTACATTCATGCATTACACAGAGGATTTGACAGAAATAGCATACTAACTTGGCATTACATCACAGAGTGAAATTAAAAGACGTGATTTTTTGAGAAGCTGAGTATGGACTTTACACGTAGGATACAATGGCAAAAGTTTTGAGCATAGTTATAAACACTCAAAGTAATTAATTTAAGGAAAGGAAATATTAAGGTACTTTTAAGTTAGGCAAATACCTAAATGCCAGCATACTCAGTGTGTAGATCACTGCTGAGTAAGAATGATGTATTGCCATCCTTCTCGCAATGCTAAGAAAATTCCATCAGGTTCCATCTGTATCACATATTCACAATGTGACATAGAAATATTCAAGACTTCCGAGGGGCCTATGCGAAGTAGGGTAGACCTTCACACGGTTACCTTCCTGCTATAAACCAGTGGAATAAATTATTCTGGATGAAAGTTGGATAAAAGCCAAGTAATTCAAGCTCTACGTGAAAGACCATGATCTCCACTATAACATATGCGACTTAGAGAGATTTGCTTAGCATGAATAGACATGATTGCTTACCTTCAGGTCAACAATAACCACACTTACAGCTACTCTCTTTTTCTCCCAAAATGCTGTTACATCTCTCTTCACTGCTGAGAGATAGTATTGTACAGCCAGGATAAACCAAAACAATTACACAGAGTTAGCACCCTTCAAATCCAATATTTCATCTTCTGTGCTATTCACACCAAAGTCCTAAGTGTTGCAACAGAAAGAGCATTGAGTGTTGTATTAACATGGAAATCTGCTGACAGAGAGAAAACAGGTTAGGTTGAAAATTGGGTTTGCTTCCAACTGACGATATTTTTGCTCCTACTGTCAAAATCTTGAGCTGTTACTGCAGGAAAACATTAATTTTATCAGTATAGTTCATTTCACTGAATGAATTGTGTATTTATATTGTGATATATATTTTTAATAACACCAATAAAACTTCAAATCAAAGAAAACAAAACAAAACAAAAGCTCTGATGGTGAAAGTTGTTGCTCTTTTAAAGAAAGATGGGTGATACAGATACTTTGGTACATACTTTATACTGAAGGCATGAACTGAACTTAAGCAAAATAAGTTCAAAGGGATCCTACAGGGATAATCTAAACTGTATTACTCTACACTTATAATGAACTCCAAAACCAGATAACTCACAACAGTGAAATTAAGAGTCAGAGTTACACATTAAAGTTTCATCATCTAACATATTACATGAAGAAGAGTAAAGAAAACATCTTTCTTCTGGCATAACCATTCAAGCAAAATCCAAAAAGAGATTTAACTTATTCGATCAGGTGTCCTTAAAATGGTTTACTTCTGATATTTAATAAAGTGATCTATTTTAAAAATGACAAGAACTTATGCTGCAGATACAAGGTACACCTCTGCCAATAAATTTTGCTTTTCTCTGCCTGATGAAAATAGCTACCTTAATGTGGACCCACCAAATCCAGTATGCCTTCTCACATCACAGTTATTTCATCTTATTTATATACTCTGTCATTTTCTCTTTACTTTTTACCTGTGTCTATTAGGCAATCAATAGTCATACTGACTCAAAAGTTCCTGTAACAGAATCTGATAAGTAGGTGCAAACTTGAAATACCTTAGTTGTACTCCATGACAATTATTTTTCAATTCTTTTTTTTTTTTTTTAAAAAGGAAGTCAATTAAAGGCAGTACAGATAATGCAGATATGTGCAGGACAACCAAGGAACCCAGCCAGCATGGGTTCATGAGGTTGTGCCTGACCAACCTCATCTCTTATGACTAAGTGACCCATCTGGTGGATGAGGAAACGGTCACAAGGGGTGTTTCCCAGTGGTTGGTACTGGGACGAGTCTTGTTTAATTGATAATCTGGATGAGGGGACTGAGTGCACACTCAGTAAGTTTGCAGGTAGCACCAAGTGTGCAGGAAATGTCAATCTGCCTGGGATTAAGAAGGCCCTACAGAGAGATCTGGACAGGCTGGATTGATGGGCTGAGGCTGATTGTATGAGGTACAATGAGAACAAGTGCCAGATTCTGCACTTTAGTTACAAGAACCCCATGCAACCCTACAGTCTCGGGGTAGAGTGGCTAGAAAGCTGCATGGTAGAAAAGGATCTGGGGTTGTTAGCTGACAGCCGGCTGAACATGAGCCAGCAGTGTGCCCAGGTGGTCAAGAAGGCCAATGGCATCCTGACTTGTATCAGCAATAGTGCAGCCAGCAGGAGCAGGGGGGGGGATCGTCCCTCTCTTCTCAGCTCTGGTGAGGCCGCACCTCGAGTGCTGTGTTTCAGTGGGCCCCTCACTACAGGAAAGACACTGAAGTGCCAGAGCATGTTCAGAGAAGGGCAAGAAAGCTGTGAAGGGTCTGGAGCACAAGTCTTACAGGGAGGGCTGAAGAAACTTGGATTGTTCAGCTTGGAGAAGAGGAGGTTCAGGGGAACCTTATCGCTTCCTGTAGCTACCTGAATGGAGGATGAGGCGACGTGGTCTCTTCTCCCACATAACAGTGACAGGACAAGAGGAAATGGCTTTAAGCTGCACCATGGAAGGTTCCGGTTGGATATTAAGAAAAATTACTTCTCAGAAAGAGTTGTGAGGTGTTGAAACAGGCTGCCCAGGGATGTGATGGAGTCACCGCCCCTGGAGGTGTTTAAGAAACATGGAGATGTGGCACCGAGGGATATGGTTTAGTGGGCGTGGTGGTGATAGGTTGATATTTGGACTAGATGATCTTAGAGCTAAATATTTGGCAATACCTAAATGTGAGTTCTACACATGTAAGATGAGGAATAATTCAAAGTATTTCTTATGAAATAGTATCTAAATTCTAATTATCTACAAGAAAGGAAATGTTTCTGTGAAAAAAAAATGAAAAAGACCTTCCCAAAGATCCAAAAAACATGCTTTTTTTTTTTTTTCTGACTATTAGCAGTACCATTTACATAGTGAATCTAGTAAATCATTCATTGACATGAAGACAGTGGCTATTACTGTTTACTCTTCTTCGAGATTGTACATTTCACTCAGCATTGTTCCATTCTAGCAACAGAAACACATACTAGCAATTGGATCTTTTATTTCAAAATGAACAGATCCATAGGAAATTTACCTCTTCCCTGTAAAACTTAAAATGATTAACTCAGACAGGCAATCTGTCTGCTGAAGATCCCAATTTGAAGAAAGTCTCTTCTAGGGAGAGTTACTATCTTATTTCTGTTCACGCACCGAAGTGAAATGAGATCTTTGTGAAGTCCTACATGAATTCACAGCTGTATATTCTGTTGCCAAAGTCAACCATATACTTGAATTTGATGAGCAGTAGGTGCTTTCTCTTTTCCAGTCTCAAGATAAATTACTGCAAAAATTTATTTTGCTCATAAGTGAACGTCTTCCTTTTCTAGGAACTGCGGCCTACTGTCAAATGTGTTTGTTACAGTGGTTTAATATAAATTACACCCAGCTTTGATGACACACAGTAATGTGTAATAGCTGCCAAACTGGATCTGTTAAGTAGGTTACTAGGTACAGTTGACATAGTTCCTTGATGGATTATCTTGTTAGGGAAGCCATTATAAAATCAGTTCAAATGGGGAGTACAAACAATATCCACACTGAAAGGTCAGTTTCTAATCCCATTAGAGTAAATGCCATAGAATTTTTTCTCTGTGTATTTATATTTGTTTAAAAAAAAAAAAAAAAAAAAAAAAAGGTCTGCAAGGTTACATGCTCCAATGAAAACTGAGTGAAAAGAATTTACTGTTAATAAAGAAGTGAAAAAAGTGGCACTGATATCTTCACATTTGAGATGCAAGGCATATTCTGGCTACAGAGCACACTATCTCTGATGACTCAGTCCCTTGTGAAGTTGTCCCCAAACCAATACCCTTGAATCACTCCATCATTGTCAACAGTATATGACAGCCTAAAGAAGTAAGAAGTGACACACAAGCTAATAAAGTATTAAAATTTCTTTCTTGTAACTCAACAATTTCAGTAGAAATATTTTCTGATAAAATAAATACATTCTGTTTCACTGCAAAGACTTAAAGTGGGCTGCATGAACAAATTAGGGCTGTCTTTAACATAAGAAAGACTGTAATTCAATTGATTCAAAATGTATAAAGTTTTTTTTTCTCTTGCTTGAAAAAATAATTAGTTCATGAAGAAAAATTCTCCACTGACTGCTAAAACAAACTTTCATTTGAAATTATGAGCAAAGAAACAAATCCTGAATGGTAAGTAGGCTGTCAAATTACATTCTGACTTCAGAAGAACATTCCTGGCATAGGGCTCACAAACACTTGCTCTGATAGCATCTCAAGACCTAACAGCCATGGCAATTCCCCTGGCATTTCACTGTTCCCAAGCAGAATTCACTCACAGAAGAGAAACTATCTCCTGCACTTTCAGCTGGGTTGGTACGGGTCCTCTCCATTCTTTGAATGAATGTCACATGGTTATAATACATCTATAGCAACACATTTGTATAATAATGTACATATATTTATATTCTTCCTATATCATCAAATTAATACATGTCTGGATTCAGCTTTACATTTTAATTTAATATTAAATTACACATAATTACTTTCTGCAGTACTGATGAAGGCTTCTGGCAAGATCTGGCTCTTCAAATTGGCCTGAGCACCTTTTGGAAACCATCTTGTGAGTTAGCAAACTTGGGTCTTCTTTCAAAGAGAATTCTATAACTGGCACAGCTTTTTGACCACCGTTTCAAAGTCTTGGTCTTGAAACCAAGTCATAATGACATCAGTAAATTTAGGGTGGGTTTATCCAGTCCTTTATGTCTTCCTCAGTCAAGGATTTTGAAGCTTACTAAATAGAAGACAATAACTTAGCTGAGGCTATCTATCTCCTGGCTTAACCAGAGCATGTATTCTTTGCTTCTGTGTCTGATTGTGACAGCAGTAACTATATTTTAAAGATTTATTTTTAAATATTTTTCTTACATTTTCCACTTGGTGAATATAAAGGTTAATATGCTTTATGATGAGAAGGATTAACAAATCAAAATTAAATAAAGTCTCTAGTTCATCTGACCAATTTTAAGATCTCTATTACCTGGGACAGTGCAAATACAGAAGTGATGTATCAGGTCTTCGCGTAGTTGACAAGGAAAGTCAAAATAGTATGTAAGTTGCTACAATATTTAACTGATCATGAGATGAACTGGGCTATCCAGAAATAAAGGGACTGATGAGGTGATCTGATAACCTCTGATTTATGCAAAATGAGATTCTGCTTAGGTACCGAGGAGATGGACACAATGTGAAAATATAAAGGCACATACATACAGTTTTAAAAGAGCTGGTGCAGGAGATTCAATTTCCCTGCTCTCTGAGCCCTGCCAGGCAGCTGCCCCAGGGTGCTATTAAGACTTTCCCAGCTGGTGCATGTTGGGCACACTCTTCCCTTCTTGCATCTCAAGGAAATAAAGCTCTCTCTTCTTATTCTCCGCTTATAGTCCTGAGAGAAATTCGTACTACTGCGAGCTGGATCTTTAATTTGAAACAAACTAATAAAGCTCTTACCTCCCCTGCTGGAAACCACTGTTCCTACAGGTTGAGTGCAGGGAGGGAAGCTTTACCCAACAACAGGGCACTGAAGTGGGCAAACAGAAGCGTTGCGGCTAGCAGCCCCCAACCCCTGAGCAAGGAGCACAGAGAGGCGTGGAGGGAATGGGAGAAATCTTTAGGGACCCAAGGAGCGGGGTGGGAGGAGAGGGCCCAGAGGTGTGCACCTGGGAATCCTTTCCCAGTGCTTCAAATTGGCCTTAATGAAGTAAGCGTTTTGTCTTGTGGGGGCACAACTTTTTGCTTCTAAAAATACCTTTCCAACATGGTAGGGAGGTAGAAGCAAACACTGTGTAGAAAGAAATGAGTTCAGAAAGGCAGTGTGGCACTGGGATAGCTTTCCATATTCTTAATGAAGGTTATTAAAAATTTTGGAGGAAGTATTCTGTCTGATAAACAAGAATCAGACAATCGGATCATCAAGGCTGGAAAGACTGCCAGGATCATCTGTTCAACCATCAACCCATGCCTGTGACTGCTCTAGGCCATGTCCCTCAGTGCCACATCCACACGTGCCTTGAATGCCTCCAAGGACAGTGACTCCATCACCTCCCTGGGCAGCCTGTGCCAATGCCTCAACACTCTTTCTGAGAAGAATTTTTTCCTAATATCCAACCTGAACCTCCTCTAGTGCAACTTAAGGCCATTACTTCTCATCCTATCACTGTTGCCTGGGAGAAGAGGCTGACAGCCACTTCACCACTACCTCCTTTCAAGCAGTTGTAGAGAGCAATGAAGTCTCCCCTGAGCCTCCTCTTCTTCAAACTGAACAATTGCAGCTCCCTCAATTGCTCTCACAAGTCTTATGGGTGAGTAGAGGGATAATCCTGTGATTTTTTTGTAAATTTTGAACTTTTAATATAGTACAGACATTTTTAAAAGAACCATCTTTTGTATACTCAAAACAACAGCTAGAGATGAAAGGTGGAAGTCCGTGATTTAAATTCCAGCTTTCCCTCTTAGAGTTTTTTTCATGGATTTGTTGTTTCTGTTTTTGTATATGGAAGAATTACAATCACATTGTATTAAGGAAGCAAAGTGAGTGTGAAGATAAAATAAATGTGTTGACTGCAATTGTGCCTGAGAGGCAGATATTTTGATGAATGGTGACAGACAATGCCCCAGGTCTCAGCATGGTTAGTCATCAACAAGGAATACTCAGTATGCATGTCATCCAATTAGCATTTGGGAATAGTTTTCTGTAGTTATTTTTCCATCTTTTTCTACAGAAATGTCTACACCTAGTAAAAAATCCTTTTTCCTTGCATAAATTTCTTGATCTATTAGGTTTTTTTCCCCTCACAAAATGGGAGTTATGTAAGTATCACCGCTTACAAGCTTGTTCTTCACTCACCAAAATGTGTGACCTCATTCACAACAATGGAAACTGAATTTATGCATCAAGAAAGGAAGAGACCGTAATTAATTTAATTACAGCCAGTTATTAATTCTACTGAGGCAGAAATAATGATAGCTTTTTTTTTTAACCAGAAGTTGTGTTTTTTTGTGTTACTACACAGATAATAGAAGGTACATTCTATTTTTATGAGAATTGTAATTGTAATATTTAGACTCCCAGAAGTCCTTACAACTCATGGATATTGTGCCACTGATAATGCAGATTTGCCCATTACTGGATATCTTTTCAGCCTAGTTTTTAAATCCATCAGGAAATGTCTTGGTTTTCAATTTAAGCGTTCACTGTTGTTGTTGTTGCTTAGCTTTATTGCTGGTTTTAATAATATTTTTTATTTTTCTTTAGCTCTTTTGTGCACTATACTGAGGAAGATGTATCCCAATTATGCTATCAGTAAATCTGTATATTATTCTTATGTTTCTATTTCAACCCTTCTGCTGGTTTTCAGAAAAGATGCACTCATGCTGTGATTAGTTTGTGTGATATAAATCTCAGCCATTAGATGTGACTGCAGACAAGATCAGCACCACATCCAGCTCTGTTTAACATAAGTAAGATTTGATTAAAAAGTGTGATAGGACTTTTTCTTCCTTTATTGATAGGTTATCCATGTTTTTTCAGTTTTTACTTGCAGGACTCTTGACTACTAGCTTAATCTCTGAAAAATAACTCCTATGTTAAGGTAGTCTAAGCAGTAGACCTGACGATACAGCTTGGGCAAGAAAAGAAGATTTTGAGCACTGTCCTGCTTTGTGAGTAAGGCTCTAATGTCCCAGTCTTGATGAATGATGACTCCTGGAATCAGCTGCCTATTGTGAGCGTCTCTCCTGTTCATGGATGAGCAGGTTCCCAAGTGGATGTGCTTCACATGTCCTAATTACGATTGTCTCAATTTTTCAGATAAAATGAAGTCAGTGAAGTGCTTACAAGGTTTTCCTTGTCACTTACTGGATGAGATTGTTCTAGTTATTGGTTTGTTTATTCATGTTTCTTCACTGCCCTGTTTCTCAGTAACAGTTCAAAGACACTAAGGAAATGGTTTACAAACACACTTGGAACTGCAAGTCACGTGTGTACCCAAACTAGATTGATTGGACATGTTGTCGTGGTGGAAGCCCATGGTAATGACTTGCTTGCAGTTAGGGACAACCTTTAAAAAGTCAGTCTTTCATTTCACTTTGTGTCAGCTTCTAACAATAACAAGTGCAGCAGGCATTAGAATAACTTACTGAATTGTTGGTAGCTGTGGGACAGAATACACTGAGCATATGTTTTGGCGAGAACTGTCTGGAATTGCTTACTCTGTCTTTTATTTTTAATTTACTTACCATAGATTAGTTCTACAGCAGATCTCGAAGACCTTGCAGAATTACAAAATGCCTTTGGTTTTAGCATTATATCCACTGCTCAGAACTCACTGACAAGGAAGAAGGAAGAGAAGTAAACTGCAAGCTCAGACTGCTTACTGTAACATACTGCTCAGATGTGCTTCAGAACTACCCGCTGTTCCATCAACAGACACAGGTTAGGAGTGTGTTGCACACCCTGCTGTCTGTGGTGGAACGCCCACGGCGGTATTGTCAGCTACAGAGGGACAGCCCATGTCAGGACCCTCAAGAGTTCTGAGGTATTGGAAGAAAATGTATCTTCAGGCACCATGAGTAGTTGATGATGGCTAGGAAGGGACTCAAGGAAGGATTTGGATATGATGATCATATCTTAAGAAATAATAAACTCTATGTTGGATAGGATTAAAGCCACATTTTTTAGTAGTTCTGAAGACCTAAACTGGAGAAGAGCTGAGTTTAACCCAATTATTTTCTTCAGAACAACCGTGGTAAGTTGAGGGATTTTGATGTTTTGATATAACGGAACTAGTAGGCTGTACAGGAACAGATCCTTGTCTTCTGAAGTGCACTGACCCTCAGAGATAAGAGCTGCACTTAGTGCTGTGTTGCTGCTCAAGTTGCTCAGTATGGTGCAGAGCTGGACACTTCTTTTGCTGCATGGTGTTGTAAAACAAGGCTCATTACGGTAATATAAATTAAAAAGTGTTTTTGATTGTCCCCAGTCATGCAGTTATGGATGTGTTGTGGACATGAAAGCAGCTGGAACTATGATCCACAGGAATACAAAGTTGTGCATCAAAGTGAAAACACAAAGAGCTGTCTTAGAAGTAAGTATATCAGGCTGGAACTTGTTTCTTGTGAGCCACTTAAAAGTTGTTAGAGAATTATAAAAATATTTATGGGCCAGGTTGACTTCCTTTGCGTATTCCTGAGAGACCATAAATGCGTATTCTTTAAGCTGCTTTGTCTGCTTGCTAGGAGCCTCATTATGTGTTGCATATTTTCTGCTGTCTCTAGCAAAGGACCCAAACCTGATTAAGAGTCTGTTTCTGCAAGTACTACCCTGTAAATGAAATAGAGTAACCACAGTAGCATGCTGTTTCTGAGTTAGTTTCTCAGTAGGATGGAAGCACTGCATGTTAGTAGTTTTCAACTGGTGGGCAGCTTTGCCAGGTATTGCAGCAGGTGCTTTCCTCAAGTTTAGACAAGGTACTTGAAACACCATTTTGCAGACTTGGTATTCACAGTGTTTTCATTCTGGATGCACAAAATAGCTACAGAATGAAAACTAAAGGTGTTTTTGCACAAATTAACTGTTTTCAGCTGAAAAAGGCAAGGTGGGTAGAACTAGATTCCCAAATCCACAATCCCTGCACTGCTGAGCGTTTTTCCATCTTTCCAACTCAGAGATGTGTGGATAGTCTGCTCTTACTGAGAGCAGAGCTCTGGTTATCTCAGTGTTAGTTTTTCAGCTGATTTCAGTGGAGCCTGATTTTTATGTCAGATTTATTCCACCTATCTCAAGCCACTTAGCAGAGAGACATTAGCAAGAATCACAGTTTTGAGGTCCTGGTGTAGAACAAAAGGAAGAAACTGTTAATTCCATCTGGCTGTTAATACTTTGGTTGTTGTGAGATTGCTATGGGGAAGTGCCTTTCTGGTTCTGTTAGCTGCAGAGTGAGCTTATGGCATAGGCGTCTGTCTTCAGAGAGGTTTGAGAAATAATATGTAAATGCTTCAATGCTTTTTAACTTCAGAAGTCTTGATACACACACCTGCTTAGACTTAGGTATAAAATACTTGCCACTTGGTATTTGATTTTTAAATAACTTGAAATCACATAACCCTTTGTAAACATGTTATGGTTTTCAGGTATTTAATAAAGAATTAAGAATTATGGCTGCAACACCTGAAATTGCTGCAAGGAAGCCAATTTATTGACAGTGTGACTTAGTTGCCTAGCTCATCAATTTTACTATTTTTTTTTCCCTTTTTTTCCCATAATTATTTATTTTCTACTAGTTACGGTTTAACCTGACAGGCAGCACAGCCCCACAGAGCTGTTCATTCACTGCACCACCAGCAGGATGAGAAAGAGAACTGAAAGAGCACAAGAACTCATGAGTTAACATAAGGACAGTAAAATAAGAAAGAAACAAAGGGGAAAAAAAAAAGAAAAAGTAAAAACCAAGTAATGCAATTTCTTGCTGGCTGATGTCCATCCAGTCCCCAAGCAGCAGCCCACGTGGCCAGCTCCCCCGGTGTCACTGCTCAGCATGGTGGTGTATGGTACGGTTGGTTTGAGTTGGCTGTCCTGGTTCTGTCCCTTTCCATCTCCTTGGGCAACCCCAGCAACTTGCTGTTAGGGCAGGACATGAAGCTGAGACATACTTAATAGAGTCATAGAATCATAGAATTGTGAATCATAGAATGGCTTAGGTTGAAAGGGATATGAAAGCCCCTCCAGTTCCAACCTCCCGTCACGGGCAGAGCTGCCCCCCACCAGCTCAGGCTGCCCAGAGCCCCATTCAACCTGGTCTTGGGCTCTTCCAGGGATGGGTCACCCACAGTTGTCTGAGCAGCTGTGCCAGTGCCTCAGCACCCTCTGAGTAAAGAGATTTTTCCTCATATCTAATCTAAATCTCCCCTCTTCTAGTTTAAAACCATTTCCCCTTGTGCTATCACTATTTGCCTATGTAAAGTATCCCCTCTCCCCCTCCTGTTGATATGCTCCCTTCAAAGTACTGGAAGACCGCAGTGAGGTCTTCCCGAAGCCTTCTCTTCTCCAAGCTTAACAATTCCAGTTCCCTCAACCTTTCTTCATAGGAGAGGTGCTCCAGCCCTGATCATCTTAGTGGCCCTCCTCTGGACCCGATCCAACAGCTCCTCATCCATTCTGTGCTGGGGGCCTCAGGCCTGGATGCAGTACTCTAGATGGAGTCTCCTTGGCTTAGCGTGAGCACTGTTCACCTACAGCTATATACAGTGGTGTTTTATCAGTGCACAAATCCAAAACACAGCACAATCCCAGATAGGAAGAAGAAAATGAGCTGTATGCCAGCTGAAACCAGGACACTGTTTCAGACTTCCTCCTCATTTATCACCGTCTTAGGAACAAAACATCATTAATGTACATCACATCAATAATGGAACATCAGACACAATTTATTTTTCTGTTCAAGTTGTAGCGTATAGGCCAGGGTGACAAATCAATTTATTATGTACAAGATAATCTCATTTACTAAGAGCATGGAATTAACAGCGCCAGCTTTTTTCTCGTTTACAAAGTGATGGAATCATGGCAAAACATAAAGAGGAAAAATACAATTTTAACTTGTTACATCCTGTCAGTTTATCTTGTATTACTTGTTACATACTTACAGGAACATCTAATAATTTTACATTTCTTTTCCAAGGGATGAGGAAATAGATGTGATTACCTTTCATTAAAATAATTTCCATCAGGAAACACTGAGTCTTGGCACTGGGAGATAACACATGGTGTATTTATCAATGACTCCTCCAGTTTTCAATCTGCTCCCCATTTGTATCACAAAACATGTTCCAAAACACCCAAGGAAAAACCCTGGGATAAGAAGATAGCTGGAGCTTTTCAATAGTTTTCTATTTAGAGAAAAAATGATGATGGAAACAAGATCTCTAGTGCTTTCTGGCACCATGACAGACCAGTGCTTGCTGGTTGACTACAGCGATTTTGCCAAAAGATACATTGAATCAGATGATCGCAGTTACACAGTGAATTGCCTGAAGTTCAATTGTTTTAAAGAAATGCAGAGGATATGTTATTGATCTGACTGCCTGAAATACATACAGATGCCTCCCCTCTAATCCATTGAAGAAATATATTCTGAATTCTCATATATATTGAATTATTTCCCAAGTTTATTAGAAATTCTCAGTGTTTTGTGTGTTTTGAAGAATGTATCTGTTCAATGAAAGGAAACTCGATCCTGTTCTAATGTAAATATTATTGTACTCCAAAGATTTTGTGTAACATATTCACTCATAGAGCTGTTGCACACATCTGCCAAAGCCCAGTGGACTCTACAAAATGGAACCCCTGGCAGCTGCTGCAAGAGGAGATTTTTGGAAAGAGCTGGAAGAATGCTGGCAGCATCTGTGCAAATGGATAGACAGTGACTTTTGGAGTTTTCTTTCTGTCAGAGTTAGTAGAGAAAAGCAAGCTATTTTTTCCCCATTGTCTGTTTTTCCTCAGTTTCCCCATGTGCCATCTGGGACACATTCTGTGAAAAAAGTTGTTATGGATGAGATCCTTATTGACATTTGTCACTGAAAATGCATCCTCATGTATTCCTCCCAGTTTAATAATTGAATAACATCCTAAATGAGAACTTGTTAAATAACTCTGAGTCCTATCCTGCAAAACCCATGAAACAGATTCTTAACCTGGCAAGATTTTGTAACTTATTGAAGGAAAAATCCATGCACCATCTTGTGCAGTGAGCTGGAGAGTTAGATAAAAGGACCTGTGAATGGCACATCTTTTGTGCTGGTCCCAATGTGACGCTCATTTCTGAAGTTCACTCCAGACACAGGAGGTGCTCATCTTTAAGAAAATAAGCATATACTAATCATCTCTATCATGACTTTTTCTGAGAAAATTGTTTCACTCTACAGGCAAGTCACATAGGCAATCACTGCCGTGCACACAGCTCTATAGCAATATGTAGGCTGCATCCCATGCCCTTAACAGTCCTTCGCAGCGTGTTTTTAAATGTACAACTGTTGCAGCCATCAAGATTGTTTATCTATAGTTTTGAATTACTCTGAAGGTTACTTACCTTTATTTTAAGACACAAAATTTTATTAGCATTTGGGATAATATAGTAAGATTCTCATTTATTGTTTTTTTCTTGTTGGCATGGTTTTGTTAATCAAGATTGTAATATAACTGTATATGAACTTAAATAAATTTTATAGTTAAGCTTATTTTGTTCTTGATTGTATTTTCTGAAGAACATGGGGCAATCTCATACAAAGAAATGTGGCACTTTTGTTCTCTGTACATTTAGTACTATCACTACTAGAAGATGTGTGTCATCTTGCATGTGGTAAAAAGGGTCACAAAGGCCAGGCATCCATTTGTAGGAGTGAGCTTATGAATCTTTCAGAAAAAACACCTGGTCCCTATTATTGCACAATGATAAATCACCTCGATACAGTAAAAAAACCCTGTAGCCTTCCACAAAAGGAAACACTAATTTTCTTCCTGATAAAACATTCTTCGGGAAATTTTAATTAGTTTATGGACAAGCTTTGGAAGACCAGTAGTGAAATAATGGGTTCTTCATAAATTGGATCTGTTAAATGCATTGCAGCAGCCAGCGTTCAAAGTAAGTGACTTACATTATACACCGGGCATGCTGTGACGGCCTCTTCCTCCAGCTAAGAAATCCATTAAATTCCTCAGTGTATAGATCACTTGGTTACAGAGACATTTGTACCTCTAAAGATTAGTTGGACAACACAACAGAATAGAAATACAAAAATATTTTCTCTTTTTATACCATCAGATTAATTTATTAGCATGATTTTACATTCATATCTTTTTCTAAGAGTTGTTTAATTTAAAGCAGCTTCAAGTGTGCCTTCTATTAAGCGATGAGTAACTCTTTTACAACGGAAGAAGACAAAAAGACCCCTCAGTAATGAGGCTTTGAAACCATCAGGACAAGGACTGAAGGAAAGAGTTGACCAGGACAGAAGGAACGGTGCAAACACGGAACCCACAAGCTTACTTCTGTGTTCCATGTAACGTAAACCTTGCTAATTTGGAACTAAATGATGACGGAACACTGTTGCTTTATGTTATCATTGCATATCCTGAGGAGAGCCGCAGTCTCAAAGGCCTTTGTTATCTTTCCCTTTATAAGATCTACCTTCACACAATACCTCATTTATTGCCATTGCCTTGCGAGACCTTGTGTGTAAGTGACAGAATTCAGATGAACAGATAAGAGGTGGTTATAAACAGCTGGTGTGTCACATGGCGGTTTGCACCCACAGTGGTTTTCACAGACCTAAATAAAAAGATTAAAAAGTGGTTTAATTACGCTGGTAGGACTGCTATGTGCTGATAGGGCATCAGTCAGCTCTCTTTCTGTGTTTGGCATAGCCAAGGGGCTCTTCGTGTGTGTGATGTAACAGGTATTGAGCAACGTATGGGTGTGTTCACACACATCACCGACTGATGGGAGTTGTGAGTCAATACAACACAACAAAACAAAATCAGAGTCAGATTCTGTTCTCACTGACACTTACATAATTGAAAATGAGGTAATTTAGGATTCATGCTGCTGTCTGGGAAAACAAAAGCCCAATGAACAGTGCTTAAAAGCCAAGCGTAGTCTCGTCTTATGAGAAATACTATGTAACATCTGAGCAATATTAGGTAAAAAGGAGAGCAATATTAGCTGGTTAGGTGTTTAGTCTTAAGGACAGTTTATTCCAGTTTCATGTCTGTAACACAAAAAGCATTCTCTCTTGATTTGATTGTTTTTAAAGCAGTAATTTGAAGACAGCGTTAAAAGATTTGTAGCAGGTAGTAGTAGTGCTTGTTTAAAAACCTAAATACCTTGACTTGCATTTCCACTCTGTTGTGTAGATTTCCAGTTTCTTAAGTTACAGGGTGGCCCACATCAGCCCCCAGATTCCAAACCATAGCAGAATAGAAACCCTTCTTTCCTTTCTTCTAAGAGTAGCATCCCGTAAGTCTCCACATGAGGACCACATGTGGCACTGATGAGTCCACATTTTCTCTGAGGAAGAATTTTTCAAAATGGATACAAATTCTATGTGGTAGGTTTCATAGAATCATAGAATGGCCTGGGTTGAGAAGGACCACAGAGATCACCTAGTTCCAACCCCCTGCTATGTGCAGGGTCGCCAACCACCAGACCAGGCTGCCCAGAGCCACATCCAGCCTGGCCTTGAATGCCTCCAGGGATGGGGCATCCACAACCTCCTTGGGCAACCTGTTCCAGTGTGTCAGCACCCTCTGTGTGAAAAACTTCCTCCTAAGATTTGCTGCTCTTTGTTTCTATTTTCCTGCTTCACTGTGGAGTGAAGCATAATTATGAATGAGCTGCCATGATAGCAGCTGACTAAAGAAGAACTGCCTACCCAAAAAAGCACAGCTCAGCCACTTTATAATGAGCTCTGCTGCTTAGAAGCATATATGACAGTGGGATCTAGATTTGCTTTAGATCGTATTTGCAGTATTTTGGTTCTTCAGAACAAATTTCCTCAGAGCACAGCACAGAGGTTCCAAGCAGAGGATTGCTATGCCAGCACACAAACTTTAAGCTGAAAAAGTTATTACAAAGTGATTCTTAATTGTAGCACTGAGCACTGCCAGGAATTTGTATCTTAATCTGTTCCCTGCTGTTCTCAGTTCAGGTGGACAGTGTGAGGAGGAGCTGTTTTGCTGCACTCAGTGCCACTCTGGGGAAGAGGAAGCCTAAGGAGGGCAACTGTCAGAAGGACTGGCTCACAGCCTGGAAGAGCTGTGTAATTCACCTTGGATTTGGTTCTAACTAAAGTCTGTGTCTGTACTGTTAAATGAAAAAGGGGATGAGAAGCATGCCACAAATTAAGCAAGCAATGTCCCTGATTTTCTAAAAGTGCTTCATAACCATCTAATGCCTGCACTTCTTGACAGCACCACCTTGCTCTCCCAGAGCAATACTTCACCTTGGTTTGCAAGATCATTCAATCCCAGAACAGTGTCTGAAAGGGAGGTAGATGAACTGCAGGGGGTTTGGCTCCTCCCAACCCCACACTGCCCCAACACGCTTTACATCCTTAAACAGCCGCAGATAACTTTGTGTTGCATTCTGTTCGTGCAACACAGTATCGGTGTCACTCTAGAACAGCCTCTGTAAGTTTTTCTGCAGGGCTACTTCAGAAATGGACCAAATTCCGTATGCAATGGGCCTAAGGCAATACATGCACATGGTATCCAGCAGAGAGCCAGACACGAACCCATCCTTGGTCTGAATGTCTGCTAAACAAAAAGGAAATTCAGACCCATGTGATGGCAAGCAGAGATACTAATGAGGCTGGCTAGATATTGCTTCACATATTTGTGTCTGACTTCATTTTAAAATTTTAGTTGTATAAACTGATATTAATTGCACATTAAAGATGTGCATAATGTAAGAGTTTTTTCAGATATCTTGGCAAGCTTCATGGAATGACAATTTTAAAAGAGGAGTACCAGTTTAGTTCTGAAGTGCCAAACACCTGAACACAGCTCAGGAGCACTGTAAGGGTCTCCCCTCCACGTGAGCACTTGATTTGGGTATTCCCCATGGGAAGCACTTACAGAGCAAAGACTCTCCTGCTGACAAGTGTTCCTAGAACCCCCGTGGCACCTCAGGGGCTGGAGGCACCCTGAGACCTGAGTGCTGACACTACAGCTCTCTACCTATGAACATTTCAATGAAGCTTCCTGCTAAATTCCCTCAAAGAAGAGAACAATGGAGTGGAAGATCCATTGTGGAGTGTGCATGCTGCAAGCACAGCCATTGCAGCTATGGATGTACATTCACGTTGTCCTTTGACTGACTGACTGACTGAGTATATGCACATTTGGTTATTATTGGGCCAAAACAAAACAGCAGATTTTTCAAAGGTAAGCTCATGGGTGACTGAAAGGTTTCCGGAAATTTCAGCTAAGTCATGAGAGATGAAGCACAAGTACTTTATTTTTTGTTTCTTTTCATATAGCCTGCAGTTGGTACAGAGCACTTTTGGATAAAGGTTTCAAAGCTGTCATTTTTTAGTTGTCCCACAGACCTGAGAAACCCCTACAAATATATTCCTTGTATTCTGTAAATGAAAATCCGTCTCTGGCGGAAATCTGCTGAATGCTATCACAGATACAAGTGGATTTGGGACACAGCAAGTACAAGCAAAGCAGTTCCTCTTATGGAAGTCTTAACACCTTTGGGGAGAACCTAAAAGATCCACGTCCAGGTGAAAACCAAAATCACATAAAATCATTAATCTTCTCTCCCTCTATTGAGGTTACACATGCTGTAAAAATGTTATAATCATTAAAACAACCAGGAATCCTAAGTCTGTGGGCTTATACGAGGGGCAGGTGAGAACTGAAAAGAGTAAAATCTCTTAATATAGTTAAATTTTTAAATGATTTTTTAAGGATGGAAATATTGGAAGTTGGTACCCAGGTAATACAAATATACTTACATACTGGACATGGGAAAATGTCAGGCAACCTCCCACTGCCCAGTGATGCACAAAAATCACAATGGTGTGGTTTTCACACACCTTAGGGAGAGGCCATTTTGGCACTTCAGGTGTTGACATCTCAGCCAGCATCACAGAACTTTCCCAAATAGTAAGAAATTAATCTCACCTAAAAGAAACATCCATTCCATCACGTTGCTGAGGGCATCGCAGGCTGAAGAACTTTTTATGTTCAGTATCTGTCCAGCTCCCACAAAACAAGTTCCAGCTGTGACTCAGAAACACAACTACATTTTGGGAAATAGCTTCACTCCTCTGACACCTTTATTTCACTTCCAGAGCTCATGATTTCCAATCTTTAAGTTCAGTTTTCTCTGCTTTTGAGAAAGGAAACACTGGGGGTTGAGTGAGAATATGTAAAACATATAGGGGCTTTGTGTAACAAATGCAGACACTGAGAAATTTCTACAAGCCAAATACTTGTTCTCTATGGCAGAATTTTCCTGTACTGGTCTGTAGAATACTGCTTTGGCAACAGAGAGTTGGCTTCTCAATAACCAGCACTCAGGATATGTGGTCTAGAAGGACAGTCAGACTTCATAGGGCCCATCACTGGGAACTGGAAGACTTTCTTCTGCAGTAATTAGAAAAGCACTCAGCCTCTCTTTCCATCCCTTCCTTCTCCCAAAGGAATATGTCCAGCATAATGCAAAGAAAAGGCCCAAACACCTGTCTGTCTGTGACACAGGCAAATTCTGAAACTTAACAATCTAGAAACAGTCAGGCACCACTGAGCATCCTAACACTGCTTCAGCCCCAAAATGGCACGAAGGTGCTTCATTGCCAAGGAGTCCTCACAAGGGCACAAGACCTCACAGCTCAATCCAAACAGATTAACTGATTCAAAAGGGGGATGTTTTATAGGTATTTGCATTTCCTTGGTCCCTGAAAATATGAAGCCTAACATTTAAGTGTGCTCAAGAAGGAGCAGAGATGTAATGAATCTACTTTATAAATTCAGAATTTCATAGTAACAAACAATAGTGACCTAACTAATTCAGTTACTGCAAAAATTACTTTCAGTTGTCTTTATCCATAAGAACAAGCCATATTTTCAGATGTGCACTCACACAGATGGACATCCTGGTTTTATCTAAATAGGATGCAGCTCCCCAGGCAACCAGTTTGAAGTGATTCCTATCCTCAGAACATTAACAATGGAAAATTTCAGTCAGGTTCTATCTTCCAAACTGCATTACCTGCTGACAACCTCAGTGTTACACTGCACACTGCTGAGGATATTTGTCCAACAGAAGTTACATCAGAAGTGGCCAATTTTAAGCAGACAGCTGTCTTCAACAAATCAATATCCATTACAAATTTCAGCTCCGTATCAGATCACTGCTCATTTTTCTTAGAAATGACCTTTTCTAAATGTGTTTCAACTTACTAAGACAATTTCCAGGAAAAAAAATAATACTAAAATGCAACATAACATGTCCTCCTGTGTCTGTAGCTTACTAATGTAGTAAATGTATGAGGCTTTCAACTATCAGTCCATCTTATCTTTAGAAGAAACATTTCTGCCAATGGTTACGCTGTTCAGAATTAAAGAGCATTTCTACCCAGGTTTCCCTTTTTCTACTCTTATACAAGGAAACTGTATACTTACAGACAATACAGTTTTGGAAACTATTCACTAATTTGCATGTTTAAAAATTAAGGAATTGCTGGAACAAAAATAATTAGAAAGCACAGTCTTGGTGGGTTACCATTTGGCTACACGAGGCTTTGCACAGGTAACATGACAGGTAACATGACAATCTAGACACTGCAGAGGAATAATTGTATTATTTCCTCTCAAGTTAGACTTTCCATAGACAATTGAATTAATATTAATGGTTTCAGTGTTTGTTTCAAATAATGAGGCTAAATTGTAGCCCAGCAAGATGAAAGCATTCCCTTTCAAGTGGAGCATCTGCAACTCATGAAGGAAGGAGAGGATCTGCCAAACGCTTTCATGCAACATTCATTCGTACAATCAGTGAGAGTTCTAATATTAAAAAATAAAAAAGCCCAAAGAACTTCCTCTGTCAGAAGCATGAGAAAGAAACTTCAGGAAACAAGACTGGATTTTCTTTTATCACTGCTTAACAGTAAGAACTGTCCAAGTGTTTGTTATTTGGTCTTTTCCTAGAGTTCCATTTCCAGAGACCAAACGGCTGCACTCCAGCACAAAGCTGTTACTCTTCAGTGAAAAGCCACAGGGCACTTTTGGTTCCAAGGATCAACACAGCTTTATGTCAGCATCATGAAAACAAATGATTCTTTTCACTATGTTAACATTAACATATAAAACAAACAGCATCAAAATTATGAAAACACACAATTCAATGAAATGCAGATTAGACCAGAAACTCTGCCTATGCTGCTGTAAAAATGCACCAAGCGGAAAGTAGGATAACATGAGATACACAAAACTTTGTTCATAATTTTAAACGTAGAAATGATTCGGAAAGCTTTATTAGCTATATGAATGAGATTGTTGTTTGAAGAGATTCTTCTGTTATCAGTATGCACTGATGAGCCTTTTTATTTCTTTTTATTTCAGAAGCAGCAATGTCATCTGTAAAAATGAGTACAGCTACTATTGTTTTTTGTACTCAAAAACATAACATCACTGTTCCTGAAGGTACTCCAGATACAGAATGATTGTCTTAGAGGGACATCTTGTATACCAGTGTAGAGCCGGTCTCTTTTATCACAGGAGTTAGTTACAAAAACAAATATATATACACATATAGTTTACAGTATTATAGTAACACTATAGCAAAATAGAAAAGAAGTGATTTATAAAAATAAAATACAAAAAAAGCAGCAGTATTACACTTGGCTCAAGGGTCATATCCCATTTAACTAAGCTAAGAAAAATATCCTGAATTTCCAGCTTGTTAAACAGGAGGTTCTCTTCTTTTCTGTTGCACTTCTGCCAACTACCACTGTGGCATTATCTTTAATGTATGTTCCCTTCCCCTCACTCCTGAAATGTACTCCAGTCACTTATGTCATCATGCCTGCTTTTCAGATTGTCTATTCTGCACAGCCATCTTACTATACCAAATTATTACCTGCAAGACTTGATATTGATTAGTTAGACAAGTGATGATCCTCAGGCTTTAAGAACATTATGTATGAGCAAAGTCCCTGCAAGCCACAGAAAACAGCAAAGCACTGCTTGCTTTTAGGCTGTATTGCAAATATAAGTGGAGGAAGAAAAGGTTTTCTTGCTAACAAGTTAATGAAAAAAACACCACCCAAAGCCATCCACCTAATACTGATACATATAAACATTTACAATTCACCTGATCCAATCTTTAATATGGAAACAGAAATTTGAAATGTTAAGACATTTGCTGCTGAAAAATAATTTCTTCCCAAAACACACTGGATCCTTCTAAGTCACACCCAGGGTTTCCAGCCAGGAAAGAGGCGGCTCAGGTTTTTAGGGTCCATGGCCTGCTGTATGAGCAGGTTCACCTGCCCTCCCACGCTGAGCACCGTTCCCTCCTCAACGCCCTTCAGCTTCTCCTGAAGTCTCATGAGAACGCGCTCAGCCACCTTGTTAAAGCTCTGGTCATCACTGCTGGCAGAAAAAAGGGAAACAGCAGCACTAGATACGGATCCTGAACAGAACGAGCAATGCTGATTTATAAAACTGTAAAGCACAGCAACAGTGCAGTTGGCAGATCAAAAAGAAAAGTAAATCTGGCACCTGGCTTTCCTTTTACATGCTCGTGGATCAGCACCAAGAGTAGAGCTCATGTCAGCCTCGTCCTCTGGTCTCTGCTGCAGATATAAAGCTTTCAAGGGGTTCATGGTCCAGTCAAAAAGGGGATCATAGAGCAGCACCTACATCGTAAGTAAGCATCCATTTAATTTCAGCTGTTAATTACATCTAGTTCAGTGCCCTAGCAGGAAGGGAAACATTCAGTTAATGCTCATGCTAACTATAATATCATGACTTATTTGGGGGAAAGGAAAAAATTGCTTAGCAGACAATGCAACAATAAAACCACATCTGATCATGCCAAGCATCTGTGTTCTTCATACTTGGCTCAGTTTTGACATTCAGTCCCATCGTAGCAATGAAGATGTCTTCTTTTTTTATATTTTTCTAAGCACTAAATATCATTATTAATTTTTGATGCAAGTATAGGCTGCTTAAGAGCTTAATTCTTTTCTTTGTGACTTATGCAAAGAGTATTTACTTCTGTTGGCAGTACTCATGTAAAGAACACAGCTCTGTGGCTAGAAGGCAGTCACAGGTACTTTAGATACAGGAGAGGGAAATCTGTTTGTCTGAAACAGTCCCCAAAGAAAATGCAGACTGGGCTTGATTTTACTGAGTTAACATGAATTAACAAATCTGACCAACTATACTAAATGCAAATTCCAGAAAACAAACAAAAAACATGTAAGCATTTGGTACAGTAACCTGTTCAAAGACCAGAAATTGAAGATACTGTGGCAGTTTGCTCTTGGAAAGAATGGAAAAAACAGTTACCTCTACAATAGTCAGCAAAGCTTCCTGAGAATTTCTCATGACAGCCATTGTTTTCTCACAGCATCTAGAAAATATTTTACTGTATTATTTAACAGTTACATGAATAACAGTGTGTGATTTAGAGAGCAGCACTTAGATTTGAATATCATCAATAGAAATCTAGGTCTTCCCCCAAGCACTGGGACTATTTAACATAAAACAACCATAATGCCTGAACTACTCTGCTGCCTTCTTATCACCACACAGTGATGCAATACAAGACCACTTACCTCCTGAAGACTCCTTCTACTCCAGTAATGCCCATTCCATCCACAATGTCCCTGGTTAATCTAAATGGAACAGTCTCTGGTGTGGGAAGGATTTTACCTTGCTCAAAAGCAACTCCTAAAATAAAGATCAAATATATGTTAAAAAAAAAAAAAAAACTACAAAAAGAAAAATAGATTCTCTTATCTTTCCACTTACCCAAATCTATATGCACCAGTTCTGCAGTTTGTTCATCTATCAGGATATTTTGAACATGTCTGTCTCCAAGTCCAAGGATGTAGCCAACTGAAAGAAAAAGGCAAGTCTTGAGACCATAAGTACACACCATAAAAACCAGGAAAGATTTTACAGAACGCTATTAGAATCACTTTAACACGTGTAAACAAATTAAGTGAGACTAATTCTTCCCCCATGTTCCGCTAAAGAGCAAATGCCACTTCACAAATTTCCTATAAAATTCCGTCATTTAAATTCTGCTAAACTGTAGATTTAGTTAATTTTTCAGCAAAAAAGAAAGTGTTTCATTGATTCACAGAATGCCTTGGGCTGGGACCTCAGAGATCATCTAGGTCCAATCCCCTGCTGCCGACCACTAAATCAGGCACCAGCTGAGGCTGCCCAGGGCACCATCCTACTTGGCCTTGAGCACCTCCAGGAACGGGGCACCCACAGCTCTCTTAGCAGCTGCCCCAGTGCCTCACTGCCCTCTCAGTGAAAAATGTTCCCCAGGCATCTGATTTAAATCTTCCTTAAGTGTATAAGCAATATGCTAATATCTAAAGCAGGGTATATTGCAACATATGCAATACGCTAACAAATATATTCCAGAGATTCAATACAGAACTGAGTCACCCAGAAGTAATCCAGAACTTCTGTACATACACTTCCTTACTGAGACAGAGAAATCAAAGAAAAATGCCAAATTTAAAATCAGCATTTCAGTCACTCCTAATGACACCAGTACAAGGAAAGTAAAAGATTAAAACATTTTAGGGTACAGATGAAATGAAAAAACTCTTAAAGCACAACAATAGAATTGTTGTTTAAAAAGCACCTGAACCTAAACACACAAATACTCTATAAAAGAAATAAAGAAAGAGGGGAGGGGGGAAGAATCAGCAGTTTTAGTAAGAAAAATAGTGCTGGTGCTCTTGCTGGCATTTTTGCCCCCTCCAACTCCCCTTTTCTGACACGTGACAAAACCAGAAATGTCATTACCTCCAAAATGGTAAAACTTTCTCTTTCCATAATCTAAAAAGCCATGTTAATAGATCAGTGTGATACCTATAGAAGACGTAGCCACACTGCGAGTGTACGCCAACCGCTTCTCAAACCACACAGCTGGGTCCCGGAATTTTTCCATGCAGAAATAACGAAACACAGGTTGAAAATTGTCACAGACCTTCATGAAGATGTTGTATTTCTCTTCAGAATGTTTCTTTTGTGCATCCTTTAAACACACAAAAAATATTTTCTGTGTGATTGATTGCTTTGGAAAGAAATATGTTCCCTTTTTTTTATGCTTTCCCCCACCCCTCAAATAATGCTCCTACCCCCTTCTCTGAGCTTCAAATGAATGTCTTTTGACAGCAAGCATTAATACCCTGCTGTCTGCTTTACTGAGCAATTAAGGAGCTGGACCTTTTAATGCTGTCTTATGGCAATTAAGACAGTAATTCATCTAAACTGCATTCTAAAACCATATTTTTGTACTCAGGTATTTTGCTTTATTCCTAAAAATAAAGTATTTCTTAATGCAATGAGAAACATGACGACTATCAGCTAATTTAGAGTAAGTTCATACTGAATCTCTTGGGTCTCTGCAATGATTATCTTGAAATTCCAATATATTTACATTCTAGAAAACGTTTCACTTCTTCACAGAATCACAAAATGGCACGGGGGTTGGATTATGAATCTCCAACCCCCTGCCACATGCAGGGCCACCAACCTCCCCATTTAATACTAGACCAGGCTGCCCAGGGCCCCATCCAATCTGGTCTTGAACACCTCTAGGGATAGGGTATCCACAACCTCTCTGGGCAGCCTGTTCCAGCACCTCACCATTCTCATAGTAAAGTTCTTGGAGATTCAGTCATATTCAGTTCTTTCCTACAATACAAAATCATTCAGCAATGTTGATTTTTGCAATAATTCTTCTCAAGCTGCATTCAGAACAGTCTGAAGATCTATTTGAACCCTGCCACAGGCCATATTAGCTATTACATGTCAAAAGCATAAAGGAGCCCTCTTCAAATAGCAGAATATTTTTCTTTAATTATTTTGACTCACCATCATTATCTTCTGGCACTGGAAACCGGAGTAATCGTGAGGCCTGTATCTCTTGTGGGCTCCCTTGTCAGCATTCACAAGGAACTCCCCAATGGGGGTTGTTCCCGTGCACCACTCGAGCACACCACTCCTCTGAGAAAGGGGAACTACCTGCACAAACAAAACCTGTGCTGCATGGGGGAGAGTCAAACACTCACACACACACCTCCACAACCATACATTCTGCAGAGCAGGGTGGATGGATATTTGCATTTGTTTAAAGATACACAAAACCAAACTGTATAGCTGATTACAACATATGATCTTAATACACAGGTAATACAAATAAGTCATATAAAATGAACACCATGTTTTTCTAGCAAATACTGCATATTTTTTCCTTAGTTCAGAGAACCCTCCGCTACATACTTTAATACAACTTAATTATTCTGCCCAGTTTCCATGTTTGGATCAGTGTTCTAAAACACAGAATGGGCTTTGAGAACCAACAGTCTGCTGGTCTCAGAGAAATAGCTCTGGTCTGTTCCCTTCAATTTTCTTTCCTTATGGAAGTCTGTTCATCTCATCATACGATCCCCTCTTTCTTCCTCTCTATTCCTGTTCCTTTTTGAACACATAAAACCAAACATCTCTATTGAAAGTTATTTTAAAATGTGAATCAAACTCCACCTATGAACTCCTGGACTATGCTGGCACTTCAGACACCTTTCCTTAGAGATTCTGGAATGCACAATTTTCACTTGTCAAAGACAAGAACTTAAACTTTTAGAGTACTTACTCAGGGCTCACCTCCAGAGCTATTGCTATAATTCCTAACATATAAAAAAGGAAAAGGAGAAGAAAATTTCTTTTGAAATGCTCTTTCTGCATTTACACTTAGAATTTATTGCCATATTCTCAATTCCAACAGAAACAGATCTGCAATTCAAATCCCACAGGAACAGATTCCAGACAGAACTTCTGGATTTTACTGCAAGGAACGCTGCACGACTAAATTAACAAGAACTCATGAGCGAAATTGTATGCTCAAGTTTAATACCTTACAATTCAAAGGCTGCGAATGACTTAATTTCAGTTATAAGTTCATATTAAGAAAGCTTTGAACAGTATCTCTGTATACAATGAGCAGCAGCTTTTTAAAGGTTGGAAAAAAATGGTCTGTGATAATAAATTCATTCCACGCTTTAAGGCACAGGGACAGTTTTCACAACATATAAATAAATATAGTTTCATATTATCCTAGGGTCAAAAAGAGGAGAAAATACGCTTTATCATGTATCAACAGTATTTTTCCTCTGCTGCAGCAGTTGCCCAGGGTTACCTTGTATCTTCGGATGGTTAATTTTCTCTTCCGTGTTTCAGTGTTCTGCTGGAGCAATGTGTTACACATCTGGAAAACCTGCTGCATAACAGCATCTTGTCTCAGATCATCACGGCCCTTTTGCATAAATAGGAAAAAAAAGAGCACTTTTTCCAGCATCCAACTTCTTGTTCTGCCACTCAGAATCATCATGAACTCGATAAGCCGCCTTTTTCTTTTCACAAATGCTCTTCAATTAAGGTTTCAAACAAACCCACGTACCTTAAGGTATCCTTTTATTTTATTTTTATTTTTTTACAAAAGTTGCCTTGTTCTCTGTATGTAGCAATCTGACATGCAGGCAGAGAGCATCAGTTGGTGCCATTTGAGAAGACAGTGCATGCCTGGAGACTCTCATCTCTCCTTAAAACTTCTATGATTACTCAATTCTGAGCTGCCAGTCAGAATTCTCACAACAGCTCCTGAATGTTTACGAGGCATCGGGGGCCAGGCAGTGTGAAACCAATTGAGTTCACTGAGAAACTGTTCAGATATGTAGGTATCTCCACATGTTTCATGTTGTCTCTGAATTGTAATTATTTTTAGATGGGTGAAAAAAAAAGAAAAAGGGATGCAGTACCCAAAATGTTGATGGTTTTTTCATTTGATGTGCACTCCAGGTCAGTAACTCATACATGGCTGCATGAGTCAGCAGGCCTGGTAACAGTCGGGCAAGCTATTTTATGTTATTATATATTACATGCATTTTTTGAAAGATATTTACAACAATATTGAATGTTACAAGATATTTTGTGATTTCCTTTACTAAAGCATCATTGAACAGGGAAAACTGAACTGTGTAAAGTTTGCTTATGGCACACTAGCGATACTAGAGAAAAATGATCTGACAATTTAAAAATTATCACTACAACAGACAGAGCCTACCTTCACCAGCTGCCTCCTTTCTTTACCATCTGATCCTACACAATTTATTATTTTTGGCAGATTCAGACCTCCTGCTAAGTGAAATTCTGGCTTAAAAGACCTTACTGTCACCAAATTTTCGTATCTTCCTGTGGGATCCACCTGAAATTATAAATTGGCTTAACATTACTAGAAATAATACCTGCATTTGCCTCAGAGAAAACATTAATGAGATGTTTTGCAAACCACATTTTAAATATTATTGTAAGTATTCTGTAATTTACAAGGATAATACCCGTAAAAGCTACAAAAATATGCTGAGCAAAGGCACGAGAGTAGTTCCTCCTTGTTTGCCTCGCTGGTAGAGGGGATGTGGGGCTGTAGACTTCTCAACAAACAATGACACAACTTCATCTTGTGCCAACAAGCATTCTGCCAGAAATTATTCATGTGTGGTCAGAGGACATTAAGCTTACACTGGGCTGCAAATGAGCCTCATCTACGATTCTCAAACTGTCCATATCTGTATGACCTGTCTCTTCAACCACCCTACATTTCCTTGTGCCACAAAGCAACCCTACTCAGCTGTAAGAAAAGTTGTTTACATTACAGAGCTCCTATTATTTCAAATCATTTGAACAGGGGAAGAATAAAAACAAAGAAAATAACAATTTCGCCCTACAGATGAGCAACACGTGGGACCAAGAGGGCCCTACAAACAAGTGTGATTTAGGCAGTTACACGCCTCTGAAGTCAAACAGCCTAAAACAGTTCCCTGGCCTATTTGTTCAGCTGTACAGACATAGCCAGGGGGACTACAACACAGGGAAGTTCAGCTTCAAAATTTAAATTTTAGATGGCTGGCTCAAATAGCAATTACATACTTCTGAAACTGCTAGGTTTCCTAGGTAGAGGAAATATGCCCACATGTTTGGACACCTAAGGATAAGTGCCAGTACATCCACCAATTTATGCTAAGGAGAATAGCATTCAGTAATGGTGAATGACCCAAAGCATATAAACTAGTCCATTAGGAACAGCAGAAAAGGCAGACCTATTACACCTTTCTGAACATTGAATGCTGCCCTAAAACTATGAGCTAGCACCTACAAAATAAGAGATTGAGATTCCCAGATCTTCTCTGTGGTTTAGGGATCTCTTTACCCCTTTTGATGATCAAAGACTAACCAGTGCTAACAGTGGCAAAATCATCTTCATAAAACAAGCCCCTATCTAGTAAAGGTAAGAACTTTGGGTCAAGGTCTTCTAAGGGCCTTCTAATGAGAAGGATCTCAGCTGGCATCTCCCAACTCACAGGGAAGTAACCCAGATAAATTGACTTGTAAAGAACTCCAGAATTTGATAAAGAGATACACAGTCTGACTGTCATAAAAACTTGAAGGTAATACTAGGATGCAATAATGTAACATAATTATTTCAATTTCAATCACCTTAATTTCCATGGTAGGAACAACAACATCCTCCAGGTTCTTCAGTTTAATAATTGGCTGGTCAGCTGGGATACTTATTCCTCCTGTAATTAAATGGAATTCATATATTTATATTTAGAATTATAAACATACATTAAAGTTTATGAAAAGCAGCTTACACTGCTTTTGGGAGGCAAAATCCCACTGCATACTTCTGTTCCGAGCTGACGAAGATGACCACAGGACAACTGGTGTTTTCTGGAGTTTAATACTCACAAAGTCCAAATCTTACAGTGTAAGCAATGCCTACAACCTTTAATCCAAGCTAAATTCTACATTTAAAAAAAGCAGGGCAAAATGTTAGCACACTACCTCCTTTAAAAAAATATCAGTGTTTAGAGTTTTTTTTTTTTTCCATTGAAGAACAAGTGTAACACATATCTTCACTGCTGAAAATGAAAATCATCAAATCATTTTTTCAAGACTTACCTCTTTGGGCTTTCCATGGAGTAGCGTCTACATTTGCTAATGTGATGTAAGCATCACAAAGCGCTTCTACATCTCTAACCATGTAAGCTCTCCTTTTTCTTATGATGTTGATTATATTTCTAGCAGCCTCCATTCTGTCCTTAAATATGAAAGTACAAAAGTATAAAAATCAGATATTGCAAATGACACTTTGTTCAATTAGAGATGCACAATAGCAGGCAGTTACTTAAGTACAATTGAGATCAACTGTATGAAAACATAGAAAATTGCAGTAACTGGCAGCTTTGTTGATATGAGCTTTTTATCTCTCAGATAAAAATTGAATATTATTGAGGGCAGAAATAGAGTAAATCTGTCCAGTCAGAATGCAAGAAAACAACAAAAATTCTTCAGAAAAAAGGGATAGGTGGTTTCAGATGTTCTTTCCTCATATTCCTATTTCTATTGTTTACTCCCAAATGAAGAGAAGCCTGAATACAAGGGAAGAAATATGACCACGTGCCCCTTCTGTACCTAAGGCTGTCAGACTTAGTTCAGTTTAGAACAAGCCTACTCCTAATGGTGGGATAACAAAAGAAAAAAGAGCCACATACAAATGTGGTGAAAATTTGTATCAGGAGAGGGGTAGGAGGGTAATGACAAACAATCATGCCAGATTACAGTGAAGGGGGAGAGAAAGGGCATTAATCCAACATGAGTTTGTTCCACAGGCAGGTACCAACAAAAATTAAGTAATCACAAAATTAGTATGAAGCTGCAGTTCAGCATTATGTATCATCATGGCTTTTAACATTAACATCATATAAAGAAACAAAAGTACACTACGTAAGGTTGAGCACTTTGAATAGATGTTACCACTTAAGGCTCCATTCAGTATCAACTTTCAGCAACAGATGTACTCAAGCCCCTACTTAAATAACAAGTAAAGGACATTTATCACAAAATGCTATGCAATAACTGGGGGGTATCTGTTTGCAGGAAATGTTAACCTTACTTTATTTAGCTTTAGTAATAGCCTATTTCAACAGTAATAATCAAAAGAAGTTCTACTGTCACAAAAAAATACTTTTTTCCTCTCAAATCTTCTTAATAAAAGTCAGCTGCTGAGCTCTACAGTAAAATATTCCTTAAAACAAATAACAGAGATATTTATCACAAGACTGAATGTGATTAATAGAATTTTTCATTTACCACATCAAGCTGTGAAATTTCTTTTGGTGCATTTTTAATTAGCTTATTTATTCTTTTTGCATCTGTTTTTGTCAGGAGTTCATCTTTGTTAGCATTTGCCAAGGCCAGTATTATGAACAAAGTGTGGTGTGGGTGATCCAGTGAAATCCTAGACATTAGCTGTCAGGGAAAAACAAGAAGATTCCATTATTGAAAAGTGTATGGGAGAAAGAAAAATTAATTAATGAACAGCATTAGTTTTTTAAGCTTCTAACACTCTCCACGAGAAACAAAGGATAGGAATCACTCAGACATTACTTCCACAATGGTAATACATTCATAATGCATTCCTATATCTGCATAGGACTAGTTTTATACAACAACAAAACCAACGATGTAACAACGTAAAAATCCCCAATCTTCTCTCTCCCAGATCCCCCCCATGCTGAGTTTGCATCACTCATTTGAACCAGCAATTATCATGCCATAACTCATTGGGCTTTGGCTGCATAAAGGAGGATGCATATTGTTTAGGAGAATGTACCACTACGCCTATCAAAATATCTTCAGAAACAAAAATGATGAATTACATTATTCAGAACTTCATGGAATCCTAGACCACCCATCATCTTGGTTCCCATTCGAGCAGCCAGCTGGTACATCAGAGGCAAAAACTTGTAAGAAGGGATTTTCTCTGCATTTTTCTGTAGTGGAGAAAATTCAGTTAAAAAGTTGCATTAAGCACCAAAAAGTATCGTAATCATAAAATACCAGGGAAGGGGGAGACATCCTGCTTTTGTTTGTAATATTTAAACAGAGTAATTATTGCTGTGTGACCAAATGGCAATCCAGTGAGTATCACAGCACCTTGGTTCATGTTCCTAGGCCTCGGTGACAAACAGTTCTTGCTGTTCTAGTAGAGCAGAGCCTAGACACATTAATTCAGAATACCCTCAAATCTAGATTCACTAATTAAAAAAAAAAAAAAAAAAAAACTTACAATCTAGCTTAAGACAATAAATAATTGAGTGTTAAAAGTACAATTAAAGGAAAACTTAATGTTCTCCAAAGTTAATTATAAGACAAAATGAAGCAACAAATTCCACAGATCTCTGTTATAAATTCAGATCATTCATGTAAGAATGAAAAGACATCCTGCATCACTGCAGAAATTACAGAACCAACCAGAGAAAGAAGACCTTAATAGTCCTTGGTTACTGTGTTTTACAGATAGCTTAAAAGAACATCCGTTCACCCAGAAGTGTATATAATACATATCTCTAGAACAACATACTCACAGATGACAAAGAAAGACATTAGTAATATACAAGGTATGTAAAGAGCAACACTGGAAACAGTGAAGGATCATGAATACATTTCATCCCACAGACACGTCAACTTAAAATGCTTCATTAAATTGAAATAAAATTAAAATGCAGTGAGAATGACAGCTGTCACTGATAAGCAACTCACTGATGAGCAATAATGACCAGAAAAGGCAGGTCTTGATGAAAAAGTTAAGGAAATACAAAGAAAAGCATACAGCACAGTTCATCTTCTAGAAACAGGAGCAGAAGAAAGATGGATAATGGATGTCAAAGCATCATCAAGAAAAACAGCAGGAGACGTACCTTCATCATTTCATTGATTCTGTCAACTCCAGAATTTTCAAGCCATAGGGAACATAGTCGGAAGATCCACATATCATGTTCCTCTCCACTGAGCAAACAGCTGATGTAGTTCTCCACTGCTTTACACAAGAAACGCTGACGATCCTCAGTTAGGGCATGGATGGCACATTCATCCAGCTCAAGCTCTCGCTGAACCTTCACTGTATATCTATGTGAAGAAACATTATTTTTAAACAAGAAATTATTTCTCAATGAACTGACTGGGCTGTCCCTAGTTCTGCTGCTTACCAATTTCGTTTTTTTATTTTGTTTCATATGTACAAGTACAATAAAATAAACATCTGTGAAATGAAATGGTGGAAGCTATTCCTTTGGTGCATGTTCAAACAAACCCATCACTCTAAGTAAATACTTACTGTCTTTTTTCTTTCTAATGATTTAATCTCAGTCTTGGTATAAGTGTGAATATCCAGTACAAATCATTTGCGTAAGAACCTCACTTTCCAACTGTTGAAGTTCAGATTTCACCACCTGCTTGCAACTGCTCTCACTAATTCTTTTAATAGTTCTACATTAAGATGAATTCTAAACTTTCACCAAATGTTTGATAGAAAAAAAATGTCAAACTCACTTATTCCTACTCTGTCAGATGGGGAATAAGTGTGAATTCTGGCTCATGATCATTCGTACTTTTTAACTGTTGCAAAGCTCCTTGGCTTAGTTTTGGCCCACACCAACTAGAACTTTCCTAGACAACGTCCAAGCCCAGTTCAGTAACTACAGGTAACGAGGATTACAGTTTCAGCCATTGCTGTAGAGCTGAGAGCCATGCTGTACCACTTGCCCAGACAGAATTAGTAAAGATGAACCCTTGAATGGCTCTGTAGTAACCACCCCTCAATTTGAATGCTCACCTATTGGTCTGAACTCTACGCTCCCTCAGGAGGCCAACCTCCTCCTTGGCCTTCTTCAGTAATGCCTGCTTATTTTCAAACTCCGAGGATTTCATGTAATTCTCAATTCGCTGGTACTGATTATCAGAGAAACGAGCCAAAGACAGGAAAGCCTTTGTCTTTCCTTTCTTCAGTTCATCTCTGTTGTCTCCACGGTGGCTTGCAGCAATTTCCACAGCCTAAAAGTGAAGTTACAATAATGGTAAGGCTGATAGTTGGCTACTGCACAATACCTGACCAAACTACTATAACAGAATGGAAGGGACTCCTGGAAGCTGTCTTATCCAAATCCTTCAAGCAGGGCTACTTGCTTGTCTGAACTAATTGTGTCAGTTAAGGATGCCTCTGATGAATATATATAAATACAAAATAAAATCTATCAGGCTACTTTTGTAATACAACCTATTTTTAGAATAACTAGGCATGAAGTTTTACAACCCTGCATCAAAACATGGTAAGAAAAAATAGAAAAATAGTCAAAAAGTACAAAAAGAGAAGAATTGTAAGTGAAAGTCACTGATACAAATTACCAGAGTGATGAAACAATGTAGAAAGTGAAAGAGAAAAGCAGCTATGCACAGTTTTCACAGATTAGAAATAAAGAAATGTGGGCAAATTAGACATATTAACAAAAACATTTCGGCTGTGGCTAAGATCTTTTTTTTAAATGTCTGTACTTTGAAGCATTAGTGCAAGATTTTCCAGCACCTAGGATGAAACTGCTACAAATACAATCTCCATACAGTACATATGACCAAGTCAATGATCTGTCCCTGGAGGTGAAAAGATGGGAATGGGGTGGAAGGAAAAAGGCAAACATTATAAGTCATTAACACTTCTAAGCCAATATTAATAGATATTTCACTGTAAATTCTAAAAACCATACTGTGAATACTTCATATGATTACAATGTTACATAATGCTATCTGAAACTATAAGGTTCATTTTTTTTTAAACTAAGAAACTATTTTTGACCCCTCAAAAATAAAATGTACTGGACATTCCAACAAAATATTTTACAACAGCATTATCCCAAAGACTGAGCATTTCAAAGTCTGAACACACCTTTTCTAAGTATTTCTGCATGATGATTGTAGGGTTTTCCAAACATGTTTCTGCTAACCAGGTTCCACATAGCCTCAGACACTCTGTATACATCAATTTCAGGTGAGGATCATTCTCCACCTTTACAAAAGCAAATTTGGGGAGAAAAAAAAAAAAAGAAGAAAACAAGGCATCAAATGAAATATTACTGACATATTAAGTAGACAATTTATAAAGCTTTTAATTCCTCTAAACATAAGTCAGTCATTTAGGTCTATTACATGCAATGCATCTACATTGTGATTTACTCTCCACATACATAGTAGTCAGTAATTTAAATCACATAAGAACAATACATACTTTAAAATATCTGACAAATTGAACAATGAAAAGCACAATAAAATAATAATAAAAAAAAGAACAAAAATAAGATAAATTCAGAACTGTTTCCAGAACAGTTATTTCTAATATACCTATTTAATTTGAATGACCACTGTGCACAATGTAGGAAGGATCAGGTATTGTGATAACTATATGTGATCATTATATTTTTCAGGCAGACATTTGTGTGGAAACTTGGTTAAAAAGTGCTCTGAAAAGACGATGGAGCAAATTTCCAATGGACTTCCCTGCAGATTGGAAGCTCAGCTTTAATTCTACAGCAGGACAAGTTTCCAAAATACTTCTAGTATAAGACACATATTAAAGACCACCTGACTGAGACGACAACACTGACTGTAACAAGCTGATGAATATTATAGACTGTATATATACCCACACAATAAGGACAAAGGATGAAAACAAAGGATAAAATCTTTATTCTGTAACAAAAGATGTACAGTATTCCCAACATAATATACTTAAACAGTTCTGCTTGGAAATTATTCCATTTAACAACTGGCACAGAACAAGAAGATATACTTCTATCAGACAGCATTGTATAAGACATGTTAATTTGCTTTAATCATGGGAAATTGATATTGATTAATTGATATCTGAATTTAAATAGCTATACATCTCACAGTGGTGGCACTGGAAGTTGAATTATGAACTCTGACACTTGCCACTCCTATGGATTCCCTTTGAAATCCCTTGTTACAATTTGCTAGTACAGATTTTTTTTCACTTTCACACATCCTGAGACTGAAAAGAACATTTTATAATACTGCAGATGGCCTTTTAATTTTATTCCAAGAGAAAACCACAGACACGATTTTAAATAAGTTAATTTCCATTAGATCTCACATTACATAGCACATACCTGAAACCAATTTGCATCTAATTTTTTTATCAATTCTTTCAGAATATTCAGTGCAAGGCTCTCTTCCTTTTTAGCCCAGAAAACCTGAGCTTCTTCTAGCTGCCATTCAGAAACTCCATATTGTGTGGGGTTGTGTTGTTTGATCTGAAACATAGCTCTTTCTGGAAGCTGGGAAAAAAAATAGTTAATCAACAATTATTTAAGTCAAATACATGGATCTTCTAGCAAGTTTTGTTTCTACATTTCATCTTAATTTGTTCTGTATGTGCAGCATATTCAGTCTATCTAATGCTAAATATACATTTCGATGAAAGAGACGAAGCAATCTTTCCACAGACTTGAACAAAATCCCAATTTGCAACAAAAACAGAATACAGAATTGAACCTCACAAACCATCACATGAAATATCAATGTGAACGTTTTAAATGTCACACAGTTTGAAAGGCCCAAAAGTGTGTCCCTAAAGTTATACATGACCTACAGCACTGAAAAGATTGGAATGACAGTGTTTGCAGAAACATATTGGCTCAGTATGTCAGAACCTCTTAAACATCCCCAGATACAACGTCTCAATTTTAATCTTTTTTTTCTATAACTAAAAATCAAAGTAAAAAACATGAGCTTCTATTTAGACTCATACAGGACACTCCTCAGCATAGTATTAGTAGCTGAGTAGGCAAAAGATTTAAAAAAAAAAAAAAAAAAAAAAAGCATTAAGAAGGTAATTTCCCAAACAATTCTAGAGGCACTGAGTAAACTGCTCTATTTTATGAAGTCAAAGACTTCTACTAATTAAATCATTATTCACTGAAAGAGTAAGAAACATTCAGAAAACAAATTTGAATGTACTTCCCCGTACTAGTTGATCACCTTCACAAATTATGTATTTAGCTGGAACTATTTCCTATAGAAATTTTCTACATTCAAGGATAGGGATGCTCTGTAAGTTACGGTTGAGTTACTATTCCAGATGCATTAGCTAGAATGAGCCAGAGTGGACTCCGGATCTTAAATGTTCTCAGCATGAGCAGCTGCAGAAACCACCATTACTGCGAATCCCATTAAGCCACTCACAGAGATATTTCACATACTACAATGGTCCTGCCAGGATATATATCCTCAAAAATAACACTAAAGAAACAGAAGCAATAGAGTTCTTTCAGCAGTTTTAATGTGGAAAACCAGAACAATACTGTGCAAGTGAAAAATGGATATAGAAAACTCTACAAAAGAAAAGTAATAGAGTCATAGGAGAATTCTTTGATAAAAATTTCATTTTAGTATTATCTTCTTCAGAAAGTGGCTTATGGCTGTGAGCAAAAGTTAAAAAATTTGCCAATAAATACACTGAATAAGTTCTACAGATTTTAAGTCTTCAAAAAGTCAATTCATTGAAAAAACTTGGAATACAGTCTAGTGCTGTTGAAAAATCAAGTTATTTTACAAACTGCAAAACTACACATCCATCACTAACTTCTCCTGGAATTTGTTACCTGCGTATTATTAGCAGTTCTTGCCAATTTAGAGAGCTCCACAAGATGTTTGGTGAGAACGTCTTTAATACATTCTCTTTTGGCACTTTCATTCTCCTTTTCAAGCAAGATCTCCAGAATTACAGCGCGCAGAGCCATGACAGGTTCCTGGAAACGGAAGTCACTGTCCTCAAGAAGCTGGGACTGTCTCTGCCATTTCGAATAAACATCATTCAGTTGTTGAGTTGTAGCAGGTCTGCGGTCATTACCAAAATGGAAAAGACCTGTTATTAATTCTTGTTCTAAATATTTGTGAAATGCAAGATGAGTAACAACAGTAAACTAGAGAGGCAGTTCACAATCCACAGTTCAAAACCAAGAAACAGGTCAGAGAACCCCATTGTAAACAACGTTGATTAAATTGTTTTGAAAACCATCAGCAAAGGGAATCGCAGGTACACAGTCACTGGAGCAACTGAAGAACTCCCATTTTGCTCTACAGGTCACACACAGATTTAAGTAAGAATAAATTCGAATTCTGTGGCATTATAGCAGTATAGGTTTTCATTGTACGTATGATTTTCTAAGTTCATTAAGTGTAAATACAAAGGTTCTTAGTAATCCTGACACACTAAATCACAGCAGAACACCTGTAAAACAACCAAGCTGATACCACTACGGCAGAAAAAAGTGTGATATTAATGGCCCTATTAAAAAGCAATGTTAAGTATTTATCTGGAATGCTGATGGCAATACTGGTTCATGACAAAAGTGGTTCAAATTGAAGCAATTTTCAATAGAATCACAGGGAGAGAATACTCAGTTATTTCAGCAGACCAGAAGCTAGGAGGCACGGCTGCTGCCCTGAGGTGCACCAGGGAACTCAAAACAAAGGAAAGAAAACAGATTAAAATACAATATTGGCACAGTACCAAGCAGTTAAAACTAGACCACAAATAATTTCGGTCTGGAAACAGAAAGTATCTGTATTTGTGCTCCCACTCTAAACTAACATCCATAACTTTTTAAGGTGGAGTGTGAAAAGTTTAGGAATAAAATTTGGTAAGGTCATTTTAGTTGTGTACTAGATCTGATTATCAAAATTCAGAAAACTGAAAAAGCAGTACAAAACAATGTTTTAAAGATACCTGGAAAATAGCAGACCTATATTTTCCAGCTCTCCAACGAGCTGTAATCTGCAAAGACTTGGATATAATGTATACACAGACTCGAGACTGCCTTTGCACAGCTCTTCCACTTCATTCACCCTATGGATGTAACAGAGAAATAGCAATATTTTTTTAAATTGGTAATAGTTTTCAATATCTACAAAGAATTCCAAATAACCATGACATAATTTCCATGCAATGAACAGAAATTAAACAGTAAATATAATTTTGTAATACCATGAAAGTTAAGAAAAACAAAAAAAAGTTTGACAATAAATGAAAATATGATAAATATAAAAGAAGCATATATAATAGCTGATTTGAAAAAAAAAGTCAGAATCTAAATCTATTTAAGAAGACTGCTAAATAAGGGATGCATACTACTGGAAAAACATCTCTAATTAACACTCAAATTACATATGCACAAGTTAAAATACACAGAAATTAATGTACAGTCCACAAGAGCTAATTTTATTCTATGTATGAGTTTGCTTGTGACTACAAACAAACACAGGTGCACACACACACACACACACACGCACATATACTCTCTCCATCTCCTTCTTTACCAGCAGAATGTTGACACAACTGGTTTTATTTTTGCTTTGCTTTTACCTGGCAACCTTAAGAGTGTCATAAAAGGTAGAAAATTCTTTATCTCGTAAAGACTGAAGAGCATCATACAATGATTCGTGGTACCCTGATCCACCAGTCTCATTCCTTAAAAAAAAAAAAAAAAAAAAAAAAAAAAAAACCATAAAATTAGGGGGGAAATCTCTGTAAAAGAGTCAACTTTGTCTCTATGATGAATATTTTATGAGAACATTATCTGGCTGGATGAGCTACTATTTCACATTCCAAAAAATTATAATGTAACCTTCTCAATTTTAAAGAAAAAACAGAGTTCATATTATATTCACAGTACTATACAAAACTGGGAATGCCTGATTAACCAAACAGCTGTGACAGAGTGACCTCGACAGACTGCAGAAGTGAGCTGACAAAACTGTATGAAGTTCAACACGGAGAAGTGCAGAGTCCTGCAGCTGTAGAGAACAACCCCAGGCACCAGGACACACTGGAGAACGCTCAGCTGGAAAGGAGCTCTGCAGAAAAGGGCCTGGGGATCTTGGTGCACACCAAGCTGAACATGAGGCAACGATGTGCCCTTGCTATTGAGAAGAACAGTGGTATTCTCCACTGCATTAGGCAAAAGTATCACCAACAGGTCAAGGGCAGTGACCCTTCCCTATTCAGTGTTGGTGGCTGCACCTGGAGTACTGTGTCCAATTGTGGGCCACTCGGTGCAAGAGAAACATGGACATAATGGAAGGAGTCCAACAAACAAAGGACCACTAAGATGATGAAGGAATTGGTGCACCTGAAGATCCACCTTCCTGAGCCTCCCTTGCTCTAGGCTAAATAATCCCAATTTCCTCAGCTGTTTCGCATAAGGCTTGTTATCCAGATTCTTCAGAGCTTCACTGCCCCTCTTTCAACACTCCATCAACTAAATTCTTTCTTGTAGCAACAGGTCCAAAAGTGAACACAGTACTGAGTAGGTTGTGGGTCCAGAGGAGGGCCACTAAGATGATCAGAGGGCTGGAGCACCTCTCCTATGAAGAAAGGTTGAGAGAAGTGGGCTTGTTTAGCTTGGAAAAGAGAAGGCTCCAGGGAGACCTCATTGTGGCCTTCCAGTACTTGAAGGGAGCATATCAACAGGAGGGGGAATGGCTGTTTACATGGGTGGATAGTGATAGGACAAGGGGGAATGGTTCTAACCTAAGTTTTAGCTTAGATATTAGGAGGAAGTTTTTACACAGAGGGTGGTGACACACTGGAACAGGTTGCCCAAGGAGGCTGTGGATGCCCCATCCCTGGAGGCATTCAAGGCCAGGCTGGATGTGGCTCTGGGCAGCCTGGTCTGGTGGTTGGTGACCCTGCACATAGCAGGGGGTTGAAACTACATAGTCATTGTGGTCCTTTTCAACCCAGGCCATTCTATGATTCTAGGATTCTGTGAAAAGGACAATCACTTCCCTGGTTTCACTGGCCACACTATTTCTGATACAAGCCAGGATGCACTTAGCCTTCATGGCACGAAGGGAGGGATTGCTCCTTACAATCAAGTAGCCATGAATCAACATTTGTTTTCTTATTTACTTCTTGGTAACATTTCAAGGCTTTGTGATTAGTATCTTTCCTATCTGTTTACAAACTTTAAAAAAAAAAAAGTGCATATCTCTCTTACACAATTAAGACATCTGTTGAGTAAAAATATAAAATTTTACTTTGGAAGAATGTTAAAAGATACGAACAAACAGGAAGTAACTGAAGTTAATATGAAGTGAAGTATGTATAAAATAAGTCTAAGAGCATAATGGCATTTTAGTTCAATGATTAAAATAAAGTAGGTGACCTTCATCACAGAAATTATATTCTAACGTCTTCTGTTTGCTTGGAACCGAAACCACTGTCTTTCAGTCAAGAAACTGAAAAATAAGTTGATTTACTTGACAGATGAGATGCTGTCCCACTGCATATTCCTCCATGCTGCCTGGTAGCGTATTTCCTGTAGTTCTGCACACCACTCAGTGTTTTCATGTTCCAGTCCTTTTAAATACATGGAAAGAGTGTGGCAAAGCCCAAAATTCTGCAAAGCCTGCAATTAACAAAGTAAATGAACCTTGTTTTTCCTCCTTTGACAACATGAATTGCTTTTCTTTTTTTTTTTTAAAAGGATTTGTTTTACCTTTGGTAAAAAAGAAACCTTTGCTGGTAAGGCAGAACTATAAATATTTCTCAACTCACAAAAAGGTTTTAATAAGATAGCTATTAATCACATTATCAACACCTGCAAACTTGGAAAATGGTTTATTACTACTGTCACTGGCAGTCTTTGAAATAAAATTTTCATGATGTGTTTGAAATGAACCATCTGCTCACATTCCTCCATTCCATTATTCCTGGGCAGTAAGCCAAAATTCACTTTACTGTTTTTTCCTGGGGAAGAAGTTTCCTACAACTGTTTAATTCCTATCCACTTGAAGGCCATGATGATATTACAATTGTGATCACTTATCCACATTATATGCTTAGCCAGTATGAATTGGCTAACATTGTGGAAGTTTAATAGTAATGCTAAATAGTTAGAAAATAATACAAGAAAATTAAATGAAGCGTAATACAGACATACTCGTGTTACTACAGAAGTGGTGCAAACATTTTTAGGACAAAAAAAGCAACATATTTTAAGTCATCAAAACAAGACAACATCAATTCCATTTACTGATTTCATAGAAAACACAATTTTCAATAAGATGGTAGCCATCATGTAGAGGTTTAAAGAATCAGATGGAAAAAATAACCAATTACTTTTTATATTCCATCATTTCAGGAGTTACCCAAAATTTGTATAAAATAAAATATATTTTGAAATGCTTCACAAAGTTCATGATCTAAGATGGAGATTATGGGTGAGTAACAAAAGGACAATAAGCTTGAGTGTTTTCAGGACAAATACTGATTTGTCTTACATTATATAGTTTGGCTATGTATAATGACAGAGGATCCCGATCACCAAAGAGGTCTCTTTAAGTCCTAAAACAACCTTGTTTTTTAGTATGAATGACTGAGCACAGTGGATATCAATTCCTATATTCATTTCCTATTAAAAAATAAAATTACCTCAATTATCCCTGCTTGGCGAGTAGATGGAGAGAGGGTTGCCTCAAGGTCGTATGTTAGAAGAGCTTTATCCCATACTGCTTCATGCTCATATGTTCTTATCCTATTGTAAGTTAAAGTTTTAAATTTAAGTTCCTTACTGAGAAATGAAACCAATGAGGAATCAAGGAATATAAGATCATTAACAAATTATACCGTGCTAATGGCTGTAACATTCTTCCTCCACCACAACCATAGAGACTGTCAGGCTCTCCAATACTTTTATATATGTCCATGAGAAGGTCCTAAAATGTACACCATAAAACAAAGAATTACCTTTCTTGAAAGTAGTTCATGTGAACTTTATACATACCATGTACATTCATAAACACAGGTCCCTTCCATGTAACATGTTGTTACCATTGCTTAATTTTATTTTATGCAATATCTCAGTAATATCATCACTGAAAGAGAAGTTTGTAGCATAGCAAAGCTTGAAACTAGGTAAAGCTCTAGAATAATGAACTAAGGAAAGAAGTGTCCTCAACCAGGATTTTACTAAGTAAGATTTGTATGAGATTATACTTCTGCCATTACTACAACTTGCTACATCAGCTCACTGATTTTTAATTAGCATTTCTCTATGACAAAACAAAAATGCTCTATTTGGCTGCTTACCACCATAAGGTCAGTTCTTTTGGGGAACAAAGTCTGCTTTGCTTTTATTGAAAATTTGCCACCTAGTGAGTGTTTCATGTGAACAACACTGCATTTAACATGTCTGTCAAGGCCATTGAGTTCACTCTGAGAACAGGTAGAATTTTTATAGTTTTTCAACTTCAACTAGACCAGCTGTTAGCTCAGATGAGACTTACTATTAAATATGTTTATACAAAAAGGCTCAAAGATTATTAAGCACACACATGTACCTGTAAACTTATGCCAGTTTCTTTACTTTTTTCATTCAAAATAGCAATAGCTGATTTTTCACTTTCTTCTTCAAATGTCAAACTTTTAGCTGCTTTAAAAGAAGACCTACAAGAAATGTTTGAACTGGGTAAAGATAAATTTCATACAAAGAATTAAAGAAATGATAGAAGAACACGTCAGAATTAAGGCATGTATACGAAACACAAGACCACTTATGTTATCTTTCCAGGTTATTCAAAACAGCTCTTACCAGAAAATAATCAACTGAATTGAGAAGATCAACATCAAAGAATTTCACCATCAAGGGTTGTTTTTTTTTTTTTTTTGCTTGCTTGGTTGTTTTTTTTGTTTTGTTTTGTTTTTCTTTTTGGGAAGAACATAATGTCTAATTTTTATGAAATCAAATTGATAATTTGCTTTTGTGATTGCCTGAAGCAAGAACGCTCTCTTCTGTGAAAGAGTAAAAACAACCATAGAACCCCTTAAAACCATACTCTCGTTACATGTTCTCTGACTTGGAGTTATTTGCAGGCAGAACCAAGCTAGTAAATTAGTTCTATATTTGAATCTTGCTACAGCAGAAGTCATGAATAACTGTACATTATGTAAGAAAGCTCCCTCCACATGGATCAGTAGAGGATCAGTTCTACACTAGAAATTATTAATGAAGTTAAAACTACATGATTCTGGACATAGTTCTGTAGTTTCTTTCTCCTCTTGCTTCACTTTTGGACTTAGTTTAACCACTGGTACATTATTAATTACTAAAAAGAAAACCTGAAAAGTGCTCCATTTAAAAAGTAAGATTAAATAAAGTACTAGCTTTAGCCAACTTCCTCTAGAACACACAAACACTTCCTGCTTAGTAATTACAATTAAAATGATTTTGAGTGTGCCACATCTGGCAAATTTGCAAGGTTGGGATCACTTTGAAGGACTGGCAAAGATATTTTAAATGTCAGTACAAAAGCCTGAACATTTATTTTAAAGCTTCAGTGACTTTTCATGTAAAGAACAATACTGGAACACACGGAACGTGATCAATTTTACTAGACATTTCAAGAAATTGCATTTCTCAAGGCTTACCTTTCTTGCTGTTTGTCTATATTTATCTTGTCTGCGTAGATTTCTGCATAGAGCAGGGCTGTGAAGTGGGCAGCACAAGACTGTGCTGCTACAGCAACCTCAAGATAATTCAGATCTAGCCAGAAGCTGTCATCAAAAACTGTACCTGAAACAGACCTGATTTAAAAAAAAGACTTTAACACTATTGCAAGAGGCTTTCTCTCTAACATTAAACAAAATAAATCCAGCTCAGCTATAAAATCTTCCGAAGGCTAACATTACCTTAGTCTCCAAATCTTAACTTGATATCACAAGAAGTTTATCATACCAAAAGTTTTCAGAAAACTCTTTCAGTATAGTTAATGCTGTTTAAGGCTAGCCAGTTTATTCCATAACAAATACAAGGCCATTGCTATATCTGCATTCTTTTAAGAAACATGTTCTTTACCAGATTTTTCTTTCTTAATCTAGACCATCAACAGATCTTAAGACATAATTAAAGCTGAGCAACATTTTGGAAAGCCGTACGTCACCTTTTTTGCCTCCTTAAGTAATCAACAACAGCAAGCATGGTTCGTCGAGATACTTTATCCAAACTTCTAAGCACATGGGTTTCTTGCTCTAGGATATATATTTCAAAAGAGACAAAATAATGAACTTGCTTCAGAAGTGTCCTTTACATTGCTTTTATTGTCTCATAAAGATCACTTGCACAGAATCACATTAGAAGAGAACTCTATCATTTTTTCACTCCTGTCCCTGAACTAACTGGAAGTTTATAAAAATTTGTTGCCTGTCTTCAAAAACATGCAAGGATACTGATCTAGTCTTTATGGCCATGCTAGGCAGAATCTTTAAAAAGAACCTTAAATATATATACTATTATTAAGCTCATTTACAGAAATCTTAGTGTAAACTGAAGCCTCCCCTTCACCTCTCCAGCAACCTGAAGCTTGCGTGACTTGCCTGTAAATATACATTGTACAGACTCGTTTCTTTAATGAAGGAGGAAGTTGAAAGACATGGCAGAGAGCTACTGAACAAAAAAAGAACATTAACATGAAATTACTGTGTTTGTGTCAACTAAGGGCCAGGCTCAGCTAAGAGAAATAGATGATTTCAGGTCTTGAAAATCAGTTCAGTCATATTAGATCATCCCCACAGTCTAATAATGGAGATCTTTTTAGACAGATTTCTGCTCACTGCAAACAAAATCTAATTTGAAAGGACAGTCACCAGCTTGATTAGAAGGTACATTAGAGTGAGACAAAGTAATTCAAAAGTTACATCCTCAGGCCAAAAAAAAAAAGACCAATAAATCTCAGTCTATTTCAATCTATCAAAATAGTACTTTCTTTCATTTGGAACTTACTGCCTTACTCAAACTCAGCTACAGTTCTTTTGGATTACATCTTCCTTTCATTCTGCTGAAATGGAAAAGGCCTCTTTAAAATATAGGGAGACCAACAGCAACATCAGGTAGATGTTCAAGCAAGAGTTAACTTTTACCTAAGGGGAAAATCTAAGAGAAAATTGCCTTTATTCATATTTTTTTGAGGAAGGCAGAAAATTAACTGCCACCTAATGTTTTTAAGACACAGTTCAAATTTTAATCTAGCAGTTTATCACATCTGAATTCAGCAAGTAATAAACATTACTCAACTGAGAATAAGGAAAGGAGCTATGGAGAAGAAACAACTTGAGTCCTGACAATGAAAAAGCTTCAAAATCACCACTACTGATCAAATAATCGGACAAAAGTTTTTAGAATTCTGTCTGCCTACAAGTGTGCATCAGGTATTTGAAGTCAGAAGATGATAACTTTTTCAAGACTAGAATTCCTCTTTCAGATGAAAAAAAAATTAAAAAAAATTGTGACATTACCTGAGTCAGAATTTGGTGGTGTAGCAGATCTACTAGATGAGGCAAATCTGCAACAGGCAGTAAAAAACTTCCGTACGTGAACCGACAAAATATTTCGCCAAGATTCGTTTGAATCATGAAGAAGGATATCATGAATCAGGTACGGAAGCAAAGTTTGACTCAAGTCCGTTTTCACCTAGAGTATAATTATGCACAGCAGTTGTTAAGAAAAGGAACTATAAGCCCATTTTTCTCAGGTTATGACTAAACTCAAGAGCCTAATGGCCGTTCTACTTTCTTACTGAAAACTGAAATGTCTCCATTCAGACACAAGACTGAAAACTATTCAAAACAAACACAAAATGCTTAAGAAAGAATAGGAAGTGTACAAAAATGTGTAATCCTCAATAGGGTTATACTTCCCTTCAGTTAATATAATCATGTAGAGATGGCCTGATTATGATTCTCTCCTAAATACCGTATTTCAAGAATGTATTTAATGAGTATATGCAGTATCTGATCATATAATATTCAATTTACTGTTAAGCAAAAGGAGCAACATAATAGAAATTACTATTTGATATCTAGTTGACTAATCACATAATTTTGTGCATCACTGCCCACAAAGGACTGTATATCATTCAGCTGACCTCACACAGTGGCTTCATTAACTGGAGAACTTCATTTTGTACACCTCCACTGTCCAGTATTGAACGGGTTAAGTTCTTGATCCAGGTTTCATGACTTTCTCCCAGAGGAATCCACAGGTTTGTGTCATCCAAAGTTTCTGAAGAAGCCTCTGAATCATTAGCTGGCATTGCCAAAACCTAGAAGGAAAAAAATATAATCTGCAAATATAAATAAATGCATCATTTAAAAGGAAATTCTGCAATTTGCAGAGGTTAAAACATATTAAATATGGACTGTGCATGAATCCATTGATCAACTTTACTCATGCAAATGTAAAATTACACAAGAAAATCTGAAATAAAACTTAATGATAACACCAAAAAAATAAAGCGTTAATGATAACACCAACAAGGCCATATTAGATGCTACATTTACATAACTACAATAACACAACCTTTTTTCTGACCTACTTCTCACCAAGCTTTTGTGTCAAACAATGGAATCCTGAGAAAGAATGTATTAGATTACAAAGAAGGTAATCAGAAAATGTCTGTCTAGTAATGAAAGCATGCAGCTTTCTAACATCAAATTGGTAATTACCTACATAAAGTAACCCCAAATGCTAAAATAGAAATGAAAAACAGGAGGTGTACAAAAGCAACAGCATTTGCAATCAGACAGATGAAAAGACCAGGCCTTGGATTCAATAAAATCCATTTAAAAAAATATTCACATTTGCTTTCTTTTATACTTATTTCTATGCTTTCTCTACCATTATATCATACACAAGGTGTATCAAAAGAAGTACCTTCTTCTTGGACATTCTGAAAGGCTGTAGATAGATTAACATGGGATCACCTTTATTTTTATAAACTTCCCAAAATTCACTGCCAGAATTGGTGGCTAATATGTTTTTCAAACAGGAAACAGCAGCAGATCTAACATCAATACTGAAAGAATAACATAGAGAATATTATGATTAATAATTTCTTTTAGCTGTTTTACTTTCAAAGTCACCTTTGTAAGTATGCAAGTCAAAGAATTCCATAATCTAGCAACACATGTGTCTAATGAGAAAAAGTTTGTGAATAGGACATGTCATCCCTTATTTTGCTTTAAAGCAAAACCTCAGTATTTACACTACAACATTACTAACCTCTTCTGCACAGAAGAGATTCTAACTAAAGAATCTTTACTAGACAATTTCTGGCTTGACTGAGTAAGTTATGTGAGCCTTGAGGAAGCACATAATTGGGTACCAACAGGCACAATCCAAATGCATTTGCAGATGCAAACAACATACAGCTGAATGGCCCCTATTAAACTTCAAACTAAATAAGCACTAAATAAATAAATATACTCACCAATTATCTGTTAAAGCAGTATTTATTTGTGTTAACATTATGAAGACCCACTGAAGCTTTCTATCTTCAAGCAAGTCCACTGCTTTAGAATCCAGTGCATTTTCAGCATGCTGAAGAGCGATGGTGGAGAAATCCATGGGGCCTATTTCTCCCAAGCAACTTCCAACAGCCTCTGCAATGAAGGTAATGAAGGTAATTTTGTATTCTTACATAAACTAAAACTAAGTATTGCCCTAAAAAGTTGTTACAACTCAATCAGTATAAATCATTTCCAGAACTGAGATTATCATGGGATAAAAGCTGCATTTATAAATAATCACTTGATGAGCTGTATGATTAAAATCAGGTGTATAAGCGTTTAAGACAAATCAGTAACATAGTTGTGTGTCCTAACTCAATTCTCTGATATGGCTCTGATATGGCTCAAAATTTTTCTTTAAATTTTGGACGTTGTTTGAATCAGACACAGATTTATTTTTGCTTGTGTCCAAATTACTAAGGGCAAAAGGTCAGAATCACAGCCAGCAGGAGAAGCCAATTTTCATTCCCAAAGAGGATGATAAACACATGACAGAAGCCTGTAATCACAGAATTACTACCTGTATTTTACTTAAAAGTGATGCATCAATGTGCACGACTGCATACAAGGAAAAAAAAATGACCCTAAAGATGCTGACAAAATTAAAAGGGATATTAATTTCCATTAGAAAAGAACAAAAATGTATTTCTTGCTCTTTCCTTCAAACTCATCATGCTTCTTGAAAACACTTCCATCTTCTACAACACTGCTTTTAACAATCAGAGCAAATAAAGAAAAAAACTGAAGGTATAGGGTTGCATTTAACAAATCATCTAAGGAAAGATAGTGCAAGGAAGGCTGAAAGATACAGCTAGCAGACGTGCTGAAGAATGCTGTATGATACTGAAATAAATGTGAGCTGCAATTACCTGGCATTCATCACTTGTCTTTTAAACTAAAATATACATCAAGACAGAAGTTCTCACTGTGTGTGCACACAGCTGTTTTACACATCAAAACTGAGGAAACACTCCCTTTCATGGATGTAAGTCCCACTGGAAGAAGTGGGGATTTGGGTTTTAGCTTCAGTCAAAATGCTTCTGGTGCTAATTTAAATGGTGAGGATCATTTTAGTGATACACAAGAGGCTTTAAAATGGACAACTGCTCTAATTTTCACTAAAATATGCCTTCCATACTTTCAGTTAAGTTCTCTTCCATGCTTCATGCTGTTTTTCAATCTACTAATTAACCCATATACAGGCAGATGTCTCTATTGAGCATAGAAGAGACTAAGATCAAAACTGCTCCGAGTTTACATCATTCTGTACATACATTCAAGCTGTTACAAACAGTGACAGAAAATAAGATACACCATTCTAAAAGGCAGTCTTCTAACAGCTAAGGCAGAATAGCAGTGGGAAGAAATGTTGAGAACTGCTACAGTTTCAAATCTTGGCTTGCAATGACAGCCCTAGGAGATCTGTGGGACTAAGGAACTTACCCAGCACTGCTTTTTCACCTGCATGATTAACTGCCATCTTTGACAGCTGCAGTAAGCTCACCACGAGCTTCACCATTACAGAATCTTCTGGTTTTTCTATCATTTGTACAGAAAAATAAAACAACATTAAAACGTCATTTCTCTTGTCAGAAAACTTAAACTGGTCTTGTACTGAAACAAGTGTTACCAGCTGCTCCCTATTCAGCTTCCTCATACCATTCAGCACTTCAAAGACCTCTGTGTTACTACTCAATCACCTTCCAAACTTACAAAGCCTAGATCCTAGATTGTTCAGGCTCTGCTCTGATGCAAGTTGTTCCATGAAAGCTTGTCATCCTATTACTCCCTTTTCAAGCAGAATTTTGAGACTGAAACAGTAAATTATACTCAAGATGTAGAGACATAACAACATTAGAAGAGACTACCGTTCTTCCTCAAATTTTACTCTGCCTTTATCTACAGTGAATAACAACAGCTTTTTTGAAAATTTTCAGTGAATCAGCAAAACAAGCAGATGATGACTTTTTGTAGAAAAGAAAAATGAAATGATCTTATTACAAACATCTGAAATCCAAAACAAAAAAGAATTGGCACTGGACTGAGAGCTGAAACAGAACACTGGGATATGGCAAGGTTCAACAAAACTAAATCCAACCATTTTTAAATTTCTGTAAGATTTACTTTCTAACATACTATGTCTTTTCAAAATCTAGCTTCATTACATTTAAAGGAGCAGGGAGATTTATATACAACAAAACTTATTAAGCAGCCATAAAACAATATGTCTATACTGTACACTACCCCAGTCATTCACAATCATATGTGACCCCACTCCAAGAGCTGGATGGGCATTTTACCCTGTTAGTGATATAACACTTCATTTAATATTCATAATACACTCTACAAGATGTGTTTCAGATTCTGCATCAATAATCTATGCTACTCTATTTCAAACGTGAAATTATAATGAAGTTACAATGTTAAATATACAAAAACTAGGACAAATAATTCACTGTCAAATTAACATAGAGTTATATTACTACCCATCTAAAACCAGACACAAAAGAAATAAAACCCGTAATCAGATATCTGTACCCTGAAAAATCTTCAGGAGGTCCTTCATCTGGTCCTTATATTGTTCCAACTGTTTACGTAAATCATACAGTCCTTCAAGTCGTGTTAAGGGCAGTGAATCACAAACACTAACTGACAGAAAGCGATTAATTTCCTGAAAAACAACATTTTGTTCTAAGTACATTTAACACGCAAATAAAAGCTTTAAGTAAAGGAATGCTTCTCAGCAGTCCACAATATGGAGATTAATGCATGCAAGGTAAGGATGGAGACCTACAGTCTCTTACAGTTTCTGAAACAGGAAGTAAAAAAAAAAAAATAAAAAATCACATCTAATTTAGATCTGTCTCAATTATACATACAGCTCAAAAACTACTTTTCTTTCTAAAGTTTGTATTGAAAAACCACTATGTCATGAGATATAATTTAAAATGTAGTTACCTCCAAAAGAGAATATGGCCCTTTACTGTATTTTATCTTCAGTTGAGTTGTTCGCAACTCTTCAAAAGCAGGATATTCAGGAAAAGGATCTAAGCGTTTGATTGCTTGGTAGAGATATTCATTATCCTTATTGTCTATTACCAGGTACTTCAACAAGCCTAAGATCTGAACATAAAAAAGAAAAGAAAAGGAAAAAAAGATAAACAATTTTAAGCCATATTTCTTACCTAGGTTATAAAGTCTGCATTTCCCTCAGATCCAATAAACTGCAAACTGTACAAAAAACTGCTAAGATAATTTATTTACATTATTAAAAACTGTAACATTTTTAGAGGCATGGGGAAATCACACATACTCTGAAAAGAAATTTTGCTATTGCCTGTTGCCTAACTGACATCAAAGAATTTATTACCAGAGCCTGCACTTTTATCCTGCCTTTTGATGATGCTGATTTCAAGTATTGGTCAGCACAATCATCACAATATTGGCTATGATTCAGCAACACACTGCATCCAAGCAGTCATTCTGATCTTACTGTGTCACAGAATCAGTAACATGAAATCCTGAAAAAAGCCTAAAAATAATGATTTACTGCCCAAACCACTGAATTCTGGCAGAATGTTTCATAATAAATCTGTAACTTAAATAAATACTTGTATGATGGACAACATAATCCTTCGCAAAAATGCTATTTTGTGCTTTGCTCACTCACTAACTACTCACTACCTACCTAAATGATAACGGACAAGGGATAAATACAAACAACAGCAACTCAAATCTACCTGTGGCTGAATCTTAGGCTGGTCCACAGCAAGAGGTATGAGTGTTCCTACAATAACGTGAAGGTGGCTCTCCAGAGCATCATTGCAACATGTCACTGCTGTGTGGCAAACACGCTGAAGAAGATCACAACAGAGTGACAAGCTGCGCATGGATATATCTCTAAAGACAGGGGGTCTGCCACAGGAAACAAAAAGTGAAATTAAAGAAACACAAATTGTCATTGCCTCAAGTATTAACCCATTATGAAATAGGGACACAGAGAGGAAAAGGAGCAATACAACTAATCTTCATGGGAACAACTGATTCTAAACTTAACAATTCAATCAGCTCTAACGATTGAGCGCAGGAGACACGTGGGAACTGAAACTCACAGAAGTCAACAGACTCACTTTCGTAAATGGAATAAAGTGCAAGCAGAAGAATACATAATCAGAAGGAAAAAAAATAATAATCAAAAAGGCTTTCAATTATTTGCCAGAAGTTTTAATCTTAAATTCCAAAATTGTCAAAGAAAAATCAGTGTAAGTTCAGGAAATTTCAATTCTTTCTGTAAATGAATTAACATCTAAGAGCAATACAGATATGAGAGGTTACAAGAACAACAAAGCACAGATACAACAAACATAGTGTGATTATCACACTTACCTGCTGCTGATGTGGTGAATCAGGGTATAAATCACGTCTCGGAGGACAAAAGCCCATGCTCCTCCTAAACCATCTTTTATTTCTTTGAGTAACAGACTAACAAAGAAGTGATAAATTATGAGAACTCTGTGCTTCTTGTAAATATTGTTTGTATCTGATGCATGCTTACAAAGGGCTAGCAGAATTTTCTGGAAAGAATCCTAGAAATAAACAGAACTATAAGTAAAAAGATTATTCATAATGCTAATAGAAATATACCTTAGAGGAAGAAAAAACCTAAGTGATAAAGAGATATATATATACATATACACATATATATAAACTAATTCCACTGCTTGGCAGTACTAATTTCTATGCTCGTACATTTTAGACAAACACACTTCAGAAAGTTGTTTTCTTTATCTTATTTTTAGATTGGCAAAGTAAGTTGAGCTTTTGCAACGCATGCAGTAAAACAGTATAATCTCTGAGAAGACACATTTCTGAGGAACTATGTTAGAAGATAGGAAGATTTTTAAGATTTATTGCAAGGGATGTGTAATTTTATATACCTTCCTATCTACTATTAACAATAAAAAAAAATCAAATGTCTAAAAATATGACTATTTCATTACCATTAAGGGAAGCTAATTTTAATATTTCAATTGTAGACATTAATTGGATACAACTGTGCAAAAATAATTATTTTAGAATGCACTTCAGATGTATGCCAAAGAAATAATTTGCATCTAAATAGTGTCTGGTATGCATGCATTTCCCCAGCCTTCAAAATAACTCCAGTTATTCATTACTGTATATGTACTACACAATACAATTATATTTCAACCCTAGAATTTCAGTAAGGTTATCATGTCCCTGCACTGAACACTGCTTCCTTTTCAGAAGGAGCACAGAGAAGTTCCTAAGATTGGATTTTTCCTCAAATATACATAGTGAAAAAGTGTAGTTAAACTAGAAAGTATCCAAAAGAAGAATTTTGTAATGTTAAGGAAAAATCAGACATCATGACATACTTACAGGGCTTTTAGAAAGAACTGCAATGAGACTTTTTAGTTTACTTTTATGACAGTTGCTAATATGATCCAAGGTTGCCTTAATCACATAAGAAGGAAAATGAGGAGGATTAGGAACAGGATCCAATTCCCTGAGTGAGCAAACAAGAGATGTTTTTTTTTTTTTCCAATAATCAAATCCCATGTGTTAAATGAAATGAAATAAATCTCATGGAATAGATGGGTAACTCCTAGAAGCTCTTCTCTGCTTTCAGTAAGTCAGAAGCTCCAAAAACACTTCTTATTTTGAACTGTCTGCTGCACCTGTATGGCAGCTTTCTAGATCTCTCTTTTTTTTTTTTTGCAATGCTCCCTTATTATTTTTTGAAAGATCATACTGCTAAGAAACCAATCATTAGTCTTATATATGGTACTTTGTAGGAAAATTTAATTGCAAGTCATGGGGTGAAGGTTCTGCATTTCTAGTTCTGGGAACAATGTGCCTGAAAAAGAAGGAACTGGGAATCTTTTAAGAGTAAAAAAACCCCACTCCAAACTGGGGGAGCGGGGGGAAAAAGAAAAAAAAAAAAAAACCACCACAAAAACCAAGCAATAAAAGGCTCATAAAAATGAAGACATTTTTGACATTTGATTATTGCTATTAGCTAGAAATTAATTTATTTGGCATAGCTTAAGCAATTTCTTTACCAAAAGCAAGAGCAGCCACTGAGGGAGCTCCTAAGAAAAGGTCAGCTTTCATTTTTCACTGACTACTAAATATTTAGACCTCTACAGGAAGGACATTAAAAGCTGAGAGATTTTACAGAGAGTAAAATTCTACATGGTCCAAGATAGAACTGATCTAAACAGGCACTGCCATAGTCCAGACTTCATCAACATACAATGAAATTCTCTTGCCTGCTTATTCATTCTTTCAATTAACTGAAATATTATACAGAAATTCTCCTTACTGCTCTTGGGAAATAACTATTGGGAAATTACGCACGCAATATATCATTACAACTGAAAATAAAGTCCTTTAATTCTCAACTTTAAAGTTATCATAGAATTAAAGAAACATAGAATTACCAAGGCTGGAAAAGACCTCCAAGATTATCCAGTCCAATCGTCCCTGTCACCTGTTTTTACCTCACTAATTCAGGTCCATCAGTACAACAACTAAATGTTTCTTGAACACAAAATACTTGAAGAGCATATTTTAATGCACCATGTTGTATGAATATACGGCATTTTGAAAATCTATAAGTACATACCTAACATATTTACTGAGATGAGATCCTTCTTCTGCCTTAGCGTTAGGTGGTTCATGTAAAGTCATCAGAAGTTCAACCACAATCTCTGATAAATTATTATGAGATAAACTGTCGATTTGCTAGAGAGGAAAAGCAGTGTTTTAGCAAGAAAAAAGCAGTTAAAGTAATTTAACATTTCTTTACCACCAGAGGAAATATTTTCCTGTGTGGATTCCCTATTTGTTAAAATATCCAAGACATACAATTTATTCAAAAACAACTGCTGGTCAGGTCTCATTTATGACAGTCAAAGGTAGAACAGTTAGCTTTCACTCTGGATTTTACAGAATCACAGAACTGCAGGCATTGGAAGAGACTTCAAGAGATCATAGAATCATAGAATGGCCTGGATTGAAAAGGACCACAATGTTGATCTAGTTTCAACCCCCTGCTATGCGCAGGGTTGCCAATCACCGGACCAGGCTGCCCAGACCCCCTGCTAAAGCAGCTTCCCTTCAATAGGGTTGCATAGGTAGACATCCAGACAGGTCTTGAATATCTCCATAGAAGGAGACTGCACAACCTCTCAAGGCAACCTTTCTTTGGAAAAAAATAATAATAATTTTTTACTACAGGTTCTGAATACAGAGCCTGCCTCTGGGGAAGAAGAAGGATCTTCTTCTGAAGCATGAAAACATTTTAAGAGGAAAATATGATGTAGGTAAAGAGATGCATAACAGATGAATTCAAGGTGGTTTAGTTTTTCAATTTTAAATAAATAAATACATATATACATACATACATACATACACTTCAAGCCCACTGAAAGATTCTACTGAATATATACTTGAAAAATTTGGGATACAAATTCAGCTTGTTTGCTTTTATCACAGCAATAATCTTTTACCTTTAAGCTTGAACTGTCTACATTTTTACAGAATGTATACAAACTTATTTCAGGTCTGTTCAAATTTACACATTTAAAACGGATACCTGTTTCCCTAAGCAGTTTTCATCCTTGAGCACATCGTAGACTTTAGAAGCTGTCTCTCTTTGCTCTGCTACTTCCCTCTGACCGTGGCTTTCATAGGCAAAATGTGGGAGGATGTTCACAAGTATCTTGGGAAAACAGTCTGCCAGAACTTGCCTCCAGTCTTTTCCAATCTTGCTAGCAAGTGATTTCACGTCTTCAAACTGACTTCTAATCACCAGGTGTGGAACCAAAACTTTATAACAAGACCTACATGCAGCAAATACATTTTCAAAATCGCCTTGAAATTACACTTTTGAAAAAATCTCAAGCACAATATAGCAACTATCATTCCTCTACTGTATCACCCTCTATAATTAGACTTGTAATAAATGTCGTCCTACTGCTATACAAAAAATCTTCGCAGCATAACTACAGTATGCAATATACTCACAATACAAGCTGTCAGTACCTTCTCCAACAATAAATGTAACTACATTTAGAAATACAAAATCCTCTGTCATAATATAGATAAACTGCTTCTGTATAGAAAAAGTACCTGTAAAATTCCTCAAGATCGGTGTAGTTCAGAAGAACATAAGGAAAGGCAGACAAGCTATATCCACTGTCCTTTATTTTCAGCCACTCCACCACCAAATAGTCTAAGTGTGATGTCATGAAGTCTTCTATATTCTTATAGCCAAAGATGTCAGATACTTTCTTCAAAACCTGTGCATTAAATAAGATTATAAAGTAGAATGCAGGGTACACGATATTATGGCATTCTGAAAGCATTACACCTCCATGTCCTTCCCCTGCTTCTGAATGCATATTTGTGCAACTCAGCTCCTATTTAGCACAGGCTATTTTTACTTTTTTTTTTTTTTTTTTAATTGCTGTATCTCTGAAGGAGGCAATAAGGAACTGCAACTACACTGTGAGAAGTAGTATGCAAAAAAAGGACAAAGCAGTATACATTACGTTGGATAAAGTCTGCACATAGAAGTGGTAATGAATAGGAAAGATGGGATAAAAAGGAGAGAACAGATACACAGAAAAACAACCAGAGTGATAAACTACAGTAGAAATACTGACAATTTCAGTACACCTTTATGACAGCAACACAAGAATTCACCAAAACACAAACCTTCTTCTAATACGCTGCATTTTCTTTACGTATTTTCCATTTTGGAAAACTCACTTTACTTTCAATGATAGAAAGATTTGCTAAAATCTTTAATGTACAAAAATCTACTTGTATTTCAGATCTGTGCTTCTAAGGTAGGTCACTATACAGATAATTAGGTATAATTACAAATTTCTTCAGATTTATCATGTTAGTCATAGACTGCATTAGAAAATTTAACAACTTCCAACACTAACAAAAGTATTTTATACCATTACAATACTGCTTTGCTTAATTTACAACCTAAATACAAAATGAAATTTTTTACTTGCCTTTTTCACAAGGTGAGGTTCTAATCCATTCTCTTTCACAGACTGGCAAATAGCAAACAAAGCTTGCTTTTCACATACAGGACTGCAGCACAGAACCATGGTTATAAGCATCAACAAAACTGCTTTCCTATTACATTGTTTGTCCAAAACATCTTCAGGATTTGCATCATCACTGAACTTCAAATAAGAAATAATGACAAAATTACAAAAATGCTGTTAAAGAAATCTCCAAATTAATAAATGAGGATAAATAATTAAAATGAAGGGCACTGACATAAATGCTTCTGAAAATCTTGCCTTGGTACCTTAAGAATTACTTTCCCCAGCTGCCTGCTGCACGCCTCAACCAGTAGTTCCTGTCTCCAGCATCTCAGCACACATGCTTGTACCTCATATACTCCAGTTCATATTTAAACATCAGCAATTCAAAATAAGGCAACATACTTTACAGAGAAAAGACTGAAGCATTAAATCTCTTTTTGCTTATCTGCAAAATTCACTGCCTCCAAAACAGACACTGCAGCAGGAGTTTCCTTGCTTTTTTTTTTTTTAATAATTTCCCTAAAAATAACATGTATATTACCATGTAAGAAAAAACACAAACAACCAATGCATGCCAGAACTGTTTTGTTATTCAAACGCAGTTCTTCACTCCTACTGCACAGTGTTGACAAGTGACACGCACTGAATAAAAGCAACATGAAACAGCAAGCAAAGGACAGGAGATAATGAGAGATGACAGCAAGATGAGGTGACAGAGCAGGATGTTAAGGCAACAGAGAAATCAGATAAAACGATGACAGGCTGGAGCAACAGAGAGCTGGTGGTGAGAGTACAAAGAGGTTGAATGAGATGACAGAGGGATAAAGCCTCTGCAGCAGTCCAAGATATAAGACAGCAAGTCAAGCCAACAGAGAGAGAAAGCACAATCAAGGGATAACATGCAGAAAGACGACAGAGCAACAAACAAAAACAATATGGAAAATGTAATGGTTTGGCATGACAGCAAGGATGAGAGAAAAGTAAAAGACACTAATAATAAAAATAATAGTTAATGGAATTCCACAGTGACGTACACCACTGTATTTCCAGTTTCTACAATAGAATTTTCTTCTGAATATTTTATTTTTTTAAGCAAATTTTCGTTTTGTGGAAATCACTGCTCTAGTACCACTGCAAACATGATCTTACTGAATCTACAGGTTTTTTTTTATACTACTTAACTAGACAGTTTGAATTTACTTTGCCTCCTATTCACTATTTGTGTTGTCTAGAATATTATGGCTCCCTTTCTCTTTAATTCTTACGTGTTACAGTAGTGAAAACTGCAACAACAAATAGTATAGTATAGAGTCTGGAACATACACTGAATGAGTCTAGAAACTTCTCATGTGGGCTAAATAGAAAGTGCCTGTATGTATAAATGACTTCTTGTCTACCACCATTTCACCACCTCAGATTACCAAACATCTGGAAGAATTAATATTCTCAGAAAACTAAACACATCTATTTCAGAAATTAGCTTATTCATAACCTGAAAATTTGCCAAAACTAATGACTAGGTCTCATTACCAGATTTCCCATTCCTTCCTGAACCCTGAGATATACATTCTCAAAAGCCTTTTGCTGGAGCTCCAAGGGAAGAGGTTTTGACAATCCAGAAGAATCTCTCTGTTTCACATCTTGAAACAAACTTTTAAAAGAAAAAAAAAAAAGAAAAAAAAGAAGATTTATTAGCGTAACATTTCATTTAGTTTATTTACAGCATATAATGCATAATTAGATTTTGCTTTTCTGAATGCTCTTATATTTTTCTTAACTTTCTTATACAGCAGTCCTTCCATTCTATCCCTCAAATATTATCAGTAAGAACATCTGCTGGGCCTAAATGGTGGTGAAAAGCTTGAAAACCAAGTTTCCTAGTGTCAGTCAATGAAGAAATCCAAACTTCAATTGCCTGCCACAATGGAACACCCCACATCATGATGTGGAATGGAAATACATTTACGAAACAGATATAGATGTATAAAAAGATTCTCAAATAATTCTTAAATTCTCACTTCCATTTGCAACAAAAATTGCAACACAACAGTGGATTGGACCAAAAGGAATTCTAACCACTTTTAAACAAACAAGAGCAGATACCTAAGGAAGACTACAACATACTTGCCTTAAACATATAATTCCACTGAATATATGGTAATATTTGACCACAGGGGGCCTATGCAGATCATGAGTTAGAGACTGTATTTAGTATCCCTCAATTATGTCCTGTTTACAGAGGTTCAAAAATTAATGAAACTTCTGGCATCCAGACATATTTGGGATAGCTGAATGTTGCATGAAGATGTAAACCATATATTGTTAGAATTTTGAATGTGTTAGCTCTACTTGATGTCCTCTACTCTTTAAACCGGAAAAGACTGCCAAGTTTAATTTTGTTCCACTTTTGTAGTTTTGTAATGCCTCCTGCAATGCAACTCTTCTGGGTTTGTACAGTGAACAGATGAATGTAAGGTATTTCTTACTTCTGAACATTCCTTCTATACTACTTCCATTATTTTTGAGATATGGAGAAAAAGCTGTACATGGTATTCAAAATACAAGACCCTCTGAAGTAATTTTTATGCTAAAGAATTTAATCTATTTATAAACTATTTCACATTTGAGTTTTGTAAATTTTTCTCTGGATCTATTTTGCAATTATATACACATTTTTACGTATATGCACAAATATACACACACACACACACACACAGGCAACGGAGACCAACATTTGAACACCTTCACAAAGTAACTTGGTAGGCTTCTATTTCCCTCAAGATCAAAGCCCCAAGACTACTGAAAACAGTAGCTATACAGTAGCAGAAGTAAGACCCAGTTAAGTGAAATTCACCGTTACAAAGAACAAGAAAAAAAAATCTACATCATCACCTGGTAATTGACTTTGCAGCAAGAATAGAAACTTGATGGTGACTGTCTGCGAGAAAATGTGGGAAAACCTCACTCACAGGAAGATCTTCATTTTTTACATTAAGGATAGCCCACTTCGAATAAGGATCGGCCTGAAGAAAATACACCGAATATTTAAAATATATTGAAGTCTTACAATGAAATGTACACTGATACATGCAAAAAAATAATCTCTAGATACTGCTTTCAAGTAGATCTTAATTATGTACTTCACACATTAATATATTTCAGTAAAGCTGGGATTACCTCAAGCAGGGCTTTCATGCAGTTTAAAAGTGCCACTCTTACTGGTGCTGTGCATCTCTTTCCTTGAGCTAACTTCCTAAAATGGGAAACATTTGAATAACTGAAAAAGCTGCCAATAATTTTTAGTAAAAGTCTAACAAGTTTCTTTCTCCTGCCAGTAGTTCACTACTTTGTGCTTAATAGTTATTTTGCCAGAATTTTATGATTTTATTGGTAATCTACAATTACAAATGATACTCATTTACAGTTGTTTAAGGTATCACTTCTTTTAGCTATTTATCCAATTTAGATATGGCATTTAGGGACATGGTTCAGTGGGCATGACTCTGATGGGTTTATGGTTGTACTAGATGATCTTAGAGGTCTTTTCCAACCTTAATGATTCTATGAATTCAGAGCACATTCATGTTAAATACAACTGTCCTAAGGACTACAAGACTTTTAGATACAAATGATGCAGAAATTATGAAAATTTAGACTCTGGATAAACAAAATGCATGTGGATTCATAGGATACCAACAGCAAAGATACACAACAGCACTACAAACATGTTACGCCCAACAGACTTCTACATTAAATAGATAAAACATACCAAAAGGCTCCAACAACTGTCAAAAATCGCCCTTGTGCAATCCTTGTTTCTTCACTATGTGCACTGGACTGGGCCAAACTTACTGCTATTGGTAGCAAATTACTTAGAATTTCTTTGCAAACATCTTGGTCTCGGCGGTACAAAGAACATACATCACTGTGAAAGTAAGAAAACAAAAAACTTGAACCACTCAACAGCCCCCAAATCCATTAGCTGTTGAACTACAATGACTCTAATGCATGCTAAACAGTTTCTCTCTTACGAAAGAGGTATAAGAAGCTTAAGAACTTCATCCACAGGCAGCAGGTTTTCTTCAACAGGGAGCTCCTTCAAGAGCAACAAGTACTGGGGAACAAAAAAAAGGAAAAGAATTAGATAAAAAACAATTTTCTAGCTTATAACAAATTCTAACTGCTCTTTCCCCCATACCAGCAAACATCAAAACATTAGAAGACAACATTTTAAGGTCTTCTCAGGCAACTGAAGACAAGAGAAAGGCCTTCAAGAATATACAACTTAAAAAGCAGTACAAGAGCAGAAGTTCTGTAAAAAATATTACACTCACCATGTGCAGATGCAATGGCTTAGCACTATCAAAGATGCTGCCATCGATGAGCATTAACAGCTTCCTTTGTATATCAGAGGCTCGAAAGCTCACTGTCTGAATTTGGACAGTAGTTGCACAAATACATAAGAATCTCAGAATTTCAAGGTGAAGTAAATCCTGCTTTGTCAACTGTTCTTCAGCTAATGGGCTCACAGCACCTGAAAAGGAGACATGCATGTAAGAACCTCCTCTACAAGGTTAATAAAATAACTTAATAAAATTGTTTGCCATTATTTAGGACATATTTTAGACCACAGACTCGAAACTTCCCTAACACTGAAATTATAACAACTGCCACTATATTAACATCTGCATTTGAATTTATATTATAACCTAAAAGAAATGGCTAAAAATATCATTTTTTCTGTAGAAAATGCAGAGTTCTAACTTTCTGCAAACCCAAGCTCTTTAGCACTATTTAAACTGAATTTCTGGAGAAGATATTTCTAAAGCCACAATGGGAAAGAGAGACCAGCTCTTTGGCAGTAATGTAACATCACAATTTCCTTCTTCTTCAACAATAAAACAGAAAACATAGTTCTGATTAGAAACTAAGATATGTATAATTTTAATAAGAAATTAAAACAGAAGAGAACATCAGTAGGTCTTAAAAGCAATAAACACCTGCCCAGGGGACACATAAACTCATCCTCTTCCTCCTACAGGTCCAGAAGTGCAAGAAAGCTGATCCTGCCAAGAATTACTGATCAGGAAAAGGAGAGAAGTGAAATAGGACTACTTTTGAAGAAAATGAAGCTCAATCTAATGACAGAGAGAGCTAGTACTTTCTCTTTTCTTCTTTTCCAAAACAACTGTCTGACGCTGGACAAATTAACTAGTTTCCTATATCTTACTGCTAATCAAAACATAAAATAAACTTTCCCTTTCCTGATAACCTAAAATACCTTCTTAATATATTTATAACACTAAAGAAGTAAAAAATAATTACTGTTTAGAAAGTCCCTGGTTCAACTACTACCTGACTCAAAGTAGGACAATTTGACAATTACTGTCACTGAAGGAAAGAACAACTTGCCAAAACAAGGGTAGGGGTGAGGAGTTTCCTACATTTTTTGCCAACTTTTTTGGACACAGAGAAAACTTACCTGTTACATTTTGCATCTCACCAGACTCATTTGTATCACTGACATCAGTCACTGAGTGATCATCAAATAGATCATCAGATACCTGGTTATCTGCTTCCATTATACTCTCCTCAGGGTCATTCCCCACTAGGTCTACTTCTCCTAATTCACTTGGTTTTCCAGTAAAAGTCATCTGACAAAAATATCACGTTATTTTAAAGTTGGCCTTTAATGACACGACACAGGCATAAAGTAATGAAAGACAGTACAATTTCCCAGTTAATTCAAACAGATGAAGAAAAAAAGGGATACAGTGAAGTGACGAATTTCATGCCCTGCGGTAAATCTGTCTCATAGCATATGAGATGTTTGATTTGAACTATTCTCTATAGGACACAAGCTTTCTGACACAGAAGCTCATCTTTGTGCTTTAGATGGTGCCAGTGACAGTATTTGAAAAAGAATCCTACAGAATTTGCACAAACTTCTCACCATACTTCATAACTACACAGAAAGGAGGGCAGAGGACCTTTCTGAAAACACAGTAATTACTACTTCCTCTACTAGATGAAAGTTAAAAGAAGATTCTCAGCTCCCCCTGAAGCATTTTCCCTACTTCAACCTGACTACAGTACTATTCACCAAAAACAGAAATTTCAAGAGGTGTACTAAATGCAGTGATGCACCACTCTACCACTTTTGTCAGTGAGAGAGTGAAAATTAAAAGACATAATATAAATATCTTCAATAAAAAACATCCTTATAGTGTTTTAAGGCACATAAATGCATGAAACTATAAAATAAAAAGAAGCTTTTAAAATTTGAACTTGTATTAAAGTTAAATGCTATGTGTTACAGTAATTTGTGTTCAAAATACACAAATGCTAAATAAAAACGTTTCCAGTTAGAAATCTCCACAAAACTCAATGCTTTTTAGTTTGTTTTTCCAATAATTAATATCTCATTTTCTTTGGCTCCTAATTACTACACCGCAACAGATATTCCTCTCATAGATAAGAACGCATTTAAAAACACGGAGAATGTACTTACCAGATTTTTGCAAATATCTAGAAGATCATTAATAAATTTTGATGTTAACAAACGCAGGAATAAATTAGACACCATCTTATTAGCACTGTTCTGTAAGAAAATAAGATATAAGTAGGTTAATTCTGTTTTTTCAAGTACCATACTTGTGATAGCCAACTTTTTGATCTCATTAATGAAGAAAGAAGCACACATTACTTTATGAGCTTTACCTTGGTACAATTGCATAAACACTTTGTACACTGCATTATCAAAGTTCTCAGTGAGCTGATCTGGGCGTCTTCATTTAGTTTTTTGCTTGAGTTAGAAATGCTTTCTCCAACGTAATGAATGAGGGACTAGTAAAAATACAGCAGTTAAAATACATCAGTTAAATTCCTTTATATGTTGGCAGATACACAGCACACACATAAGGATGCAAAGGACGTGATTCATGACTCTTGTGCATCATTCTTACAGCTTTGATACTTAGAGCCTGCATTAGTTGAGTATGGGAACATTTTTTTTGCTCTTTTCACTTTAACTATGTTTCACCCATCCTGCTACAGAAACGACAAAAATATGGCACAAACCAGTCTGAAACATTCAGCACAAAAGAAAAATATCTCTTCATAACATAAAGTTTTAGATTTTCATATTTGAGAAACCACCAGATAATAACAAAAACAATAATAGCTGTCCTCATATTGATATAAACCATCAAGTGCTCTTAAAAATACCCCTTCATAAAAGACCTATAAATGAAATGATTTTTTATCCTAAATGATCCTTTGTCTGCATGACCACAATTATTTTAAAATTATTTTTAAAGGGGATTATACAGAAAGGTATCAATACTTAGAATTCTTTTTACTCTAAAACCGATATATTGATATATTAACAGAAGTTCATTGACTGCTCATTTTAAGCAGCAATAACATATTTAAACCTTTCTCAATTTTTTTTTTATTTTTTAAACAGAATTGAGGGGAAATATCAAGTATGTTGACATGAACAGAACTTTTAAAATGATTTAATACTTAATGTTTTTTTCACTTTAAGTTGCTCCCAGAGTTGCTGCTTACCTTAGCTTTTTGAAACAACTCTGATTTACATGCATCCTCTTCTGTAAATACACCAGTGTAGCAATAGCAGCCAAGAACACCAATCAAAAGACTGACACATCGGACAAGGTGCTCCACAGCAACAAGCTTAGACTAAATCAAATACACAGTAAGTACCAGTGGTTCAATACAAAACATTTCCAACAAAACACAGAATTCTTTAGTCTCTTTTTAACACTTGTATATATATCTCATATATAAATATTTCACCAGAATTAACAAAGCTTTGCATACTAGCGTTTGGCACCTTGCAGTTGCCTTATCTCCACAGCAAGTCCTTTTGGCCTCTCGTGTTAATATTCTCTGCATGTTCCTTGGCCCTTACGCCTCTCTCCTTCACAGTTATAATTCTCCCACTCCTTTATGTTCCATAATAACAATGCTTTCATCACTCACGCATTCTGCTTAGCTGTTTTAACTTTTACTAGAATAACAATAGCCTAGTCAGGAACTGCAGCACATTCCTATCACTGGCTCTTACTATCTTAGTAACTTCATAAGTTCTTCTTAGCACCTACCATGTCAACAAATAAATGTCACAAAGGGTTGTGTATGGATGCAAGCCTACTGGCAAAAATATTCTGGAGAACTTTTTACTTATCTAAATTATTTGAATCAAAGGAGGAGAAACAACAAACAAATATTTTTAATTTCTCTGGAACAGAAACCTAAGATGATTGATACCACATTCTTGAAAAGCAGGTATCTAAAAAAGATGAGTAAATGCATGTGTACACACCACTTTTACACATGCAAACCCAAGAATAAGTTTTACAACATTCAATTGAAGTGCCTTGTTTCAGGCCTCAGCACTGCCTCTTTTATCTCACCAAATATTACAGGACCTTGACATTGAGTTGCAAGGGCACAACAAGTGCCCTTGATCACCTCAGTAGCCTTTACTGAACAAATCAAGCATCTGTCTTGTCCCAGGAGGCCCAAAACTGGATGTAATATTCCAAACAGTCTGAGGGCACCAAGTAGAGGAGGATAACTAGTTGCCTTATGAGCTCTTGTTAACTTAGTCTTTTGCAGGCTTTCTATTCAAGTACACTTTTACACTGCTTTTTTTTTTTTTTTTTACAAAATCTATTTGAGACCTCTATGACTGAAGCTATCTTGGGGGCATGGGGCCACCATAGGGGCACAGAAGTTGAAGCAAATGTTTTGAAAGACTTCAAAAACAAGGCTAACAATGATTAATGTAGCAACTTTACACACAATTCCCCTACATACTTACGGAAACCATGGATATTTTGCCAATGATGTAAAGAAAAAAAAATTTCTCCATTTCATTGTACTGAAAATAGCTTTAAAATCCTTGCAGTACACATTTAGCAGCAAAAGGAATGAAAATCTATCTACTTTTCCTTGAAAACACAATGTTTGAGTGCACTACTATAAGGATGTAAGAGTTATGTTCTAACTTACCTTAGGAGAATAGCTACTTAAAAGCTTTTCTGACATTGCTAAAAGACAGCACTCCAGTGTTTCCCTAAGACTTTGGTTGATAACAAGTCTTGAACTAGTCACATTTTTATCTGCAACATTCACTGCAAAGTTAGTGAAAATATCCATTTCATCAAATGTTGTCTGCAGATACAGCTCTTCAACATCCAAAACACTGTTTTCTTCTTTCCCCTGTAAGTGCTGCACACTTGAAGAGGAGACATTGGTCATCAGTATATGACGTACAAGTCTTTAAATCTTTTAATTAAACGCAAGAAATAAACAAAAACAAAATAAAATACTTTAACATCTTGCATTCCCTAACTCGCTTAATCTTTAATTTCTGAGATGACTTTCACTGTGGAACAGATACAACTTTATCTCTGCCTGAAGAAATCATAATGGAAAACAGTGTTTGAACACATGCTGTAACTTCTACTGCAGTTCATATACCAGCATCTGTTTATGTTAAGATGGCTGATGTCAACCTACTGTAAATAACTGCAACACACATTCATAAAAAGCCTGAAAATAATAGTTTTAAATCCTATACATAAAAGTCTTCTCTCTCATTACAACTTACATACACTTTAATTTCATTAAGATAAAACTGGATATAGTCCAGGAACTTTAATCTATCAGTGAAAGATGTAATAGCCTTCACAAAATGACTCCAAGAAACTCAAGGAGTCTGTGACTGAGGCCATATATACAGATGGAGTAGCGCAAGGACATGTGGGAAGTAATCACCTAACCTTTACAGATCTTCTGATCATAAGAATTCCTAAGATATATGTCTTACTTTAGAATGGAAGGTGATATATATTCATGATTGTTAACATGTTTTTATAAAGTTAAAAATTATTTGAAAAAATATAACAGTAATACCTAATGGAGTTATGTGTAAAGAACCAAATATTTAGCTGTACTGGCGAAGAGAGACATCGTTCCTTGTAAGAAATTTTGCACAGTACCCAAAGCTTTGACTTTGTTGGCAAGAGATCATTTCAACATCTGCTTACAGCATCTTAATAAATTCAAAAGCTTTACTATGATTTATAAATATGTTATGCATAAAGACAAAATAACTCAAGGAACTAATGCATTTTTCATTGCCTCTGCTTGCTCAAGTATTTACAGTGATTGATTTAAAAACATACCATTTAGCATCATTTTGGAAAAATGTCATGGCAGCTCTACTGTTCTTCATTGTAAGGCTCACAAGAATTTTTTGTAATGTAAGATGAGGGAAATCACTGACAAAAAAAAAAAAAGAAAAGAAGATTTTGCATTTTCATCAAATCAGACATGTTCTTGCATTCCTGAAGAGTGCACAAACACTAACCAGATTCACTGCATAACTTCAAAGAAGTTTAAGCTTTCACTTAAAATTTCTAACACATACTTTGTGCATCTGCTACATTATGGACAGATAACCGTATTATGCCCCTGAGATGATATCCTCAAGCAATAAAAATCCCTCAAACTCTACTAATGCATTGCCTTCAAACAATTCTGCAAATCCACTTTTCCCTAGACACTCTTCTGCATTAGAAAATGAATTTAAATACATAAGTATGCCACAAAGGCTTTACCTGCAGAGCACAGGAGGCAATTCTGAACATTCTTCCATTTCTTCCTCCAAATTGCAAGGAAGTACCCATTTCATTATTGCATCCTTTAAGATAGAATCCAAATGTCTTTCACAGTTATTCTGTTCCAATCCTACATCCAAATTTTCTGGCACTGAGTAAGCAGACATCACTAATGCTAAGCAACATACTGCAGAACTGCAACAGAAAAAGAATGTGGCATTTTTGAGAAAAAAAGATGGTATTTGCTAATTAGCACTCTAGAGCAAAGTCAGTATTTCTGCATGTCTGGGGAATATCAATATCAATATAATATCAAATAACTTAATAAGCATGCGTACCTGAAAACTCCTTTATTACAACCTGCATTTTCAAAAATCATGTTTTCATGTCACAGATAAATTTTAAAGACTGTTTCAGGACAATGATTTCAGAATCCAAATATGTTTAGAAGAAAAGATACTTTTTAACTTTAAAAAAAAAAAAAAAAAAATCAACCACATCTCTTCCAATCAGATTTAATATTTTTAGGCAGATTTAATATTTGAAGATGCTCGGCTCCCCTATTCCACCTCTGCTTTTAGACTATGCATGTATTTATATCAGTTTCAAATGCTTAAAACACCAATGTAGATAGTTCTCAACACCTATTGCAGCCACAACAACAACAACATTTTGAATAATTGAGTGATTTCTGTTATATAGTAAAAAGCAATGTGAATCAGACACAAAATATTATTGCTTCTCATCTTACCTTGAAGGCTTGCATGCAGATCCTGAAAATATCTTCCAGAGTTCTTTATCTGTCACAACAAGATTCCCTTGAATCATAGCTCCAAGTAATCCAAAGATCTCTGTTTCAATTTGCTGAAAACTTATACTACGAATAGTAAGAGACCAAATCTTTGACCATGTCCTCTGGAGCTCTAACTTGTGGGTGCTCTTCAAATCAGTTTTCTGATTTTGGCACAAAGCTACCTCCGTAAGACACTTCAGCACATAGGGGGTCCTTTCTCCTCGTCGCTGATGAGGCAGTAACTGGTGCAGGATATTGAGCAGGGGAGGTAGCTCACAGTTAGGAAAACTCATGGGATATTTTGATAGTAATTGAGCTGTAATCCGTAACCTTGGAAACACAATGTGAAGCATGTAATATGAAACACGAAAATTTGTGTCTTCAAAAGTAAGTGAACAATATATTCTTTGATTGTCATTCCACACTTACATTTTCCAGCAGTTCTAGAGCTTTTACTTTTAATGTCTGCCTGTCTAGCCTTACTATCAATAAAAGTTTCTTACAAGCTGACTTCTCTGGTTTCTGACCATGATAGGAACATTTCAGCCAAGAACAGTACTTTTGCCCTTCTGCTGGACTAGCCTGTCATACACTCTGATCCAGGAAGTGACTTCAAGGGTGAAACATACATAAAAATGACATCCATACAGATAAGAAAAATGAAATTCATCAAATGAACAAAATCTTAAGCTGGAATGGTAAGTTTTGGAAGAGTCTTGCTCATAGTAATGAATGCAACTCTACAGTACTCAACTGTATTTCTTGGAGACTGCTACCTCTCTACTCAGAATGGTGTGCTAACCTTCAGTCAGATCCTAAACAGTCACTTTGTCTCAATACTGAGCAATAAATAATGCACGCCCACCAGCTCAGCTCAGAGCCCAACTCACTTGCAGCTACACTGTTCTAACACCTTGTACAGCAATTTCCAAGAGAAGACAAGAAGACAGGGAGGAACAGTAATAACAAAACCATTCAGTATAATCTATTGAATATTAAAAAAAAAAAAAAAAAAAAAATCAACTTTCTTGAGCTTAGGACTACAGTTTTTAAGTTCTGGAAAAACCTTGCCACTGTCTTTCAACAATCTCTTGACTTCCTCCTATGCTCTCTGCTACAGCTTCCTTCTCCCACGGCAGCCAACAGAGGAATATGTGAACCTCCACCTCCATTTTAATCCCTCTCATGTCAACCATAATTCCTCTTTACTAGTGTACAAGCTACGAAACCAGGCATTGCACTTCAAGAGTTTTTAGGCAAGGTATTAAGGCAAACGGTATAAACTAGCTCAGAATAGCCAAACTGTTCATGGTTGCTGTTTAATTACACAGTCAGCTTAAGGCAGTAAATCTCAACTTTATTCCCTAATCCTCCTGGACTGTATGAAACACACAACATTTACTTGAAGGCTGGCACACAAGATAGGTTAAAAAAAATAAGAGGCAATAATACTTCATGCATTGTAATGCAATTTAACAGACCTCATTTGTAATTTCTTAGGAAACCAAAGATACTAAGTTTTTAAAGCTAGACTACCAAAACCACTACTCATTACTTTCCAACAACTAATCTGAAAGCACAGAGTATCAAGGAAAACAATGTAAAGATGTTATTACCAAGGTACAACATGGAAATCCTTCTGTGATCTTTGCAGGTTGTCTCGAATTACCTCCCAGCCGAGCTCAATCCTCCTGCGCTTGCTTGGTAGTGCATCACCACCTGACTGTGTAATGCTGTACGACTGGGTGATTTCCAGAACTTTGGTATCCTCTGTAAACACCTTTATGAAGAGCAATTAAGAAGTACAAAAATTAAAAAAGGTATTTATAGGAAAACTGAATTGTCAAATTGAACCAGTCCTTTTTTTTTTTTTTTACCAGGTTTAAAGACTCCATAAGTAGTATTAGATATTATTATTTACTATAATTGAACTTACACTTACGTTCTAACAAGCAACACAAGTAAAATCTAGTATAATTTAGGAATTCAATCACTTATAAACTGCAGAAAGGCTATAAGCAAACACACCAAAAAGTACTAATACTTCAGTAGATGATTTTGAGGAATTATTAAAAGCTTCATTACTTTAAAAAGCAAAATTTATGATATAAGTATATACACTATATTCACTTAAAAATATGTTACCTGATGACAAATATCAGCCATTAACTCAATCAAACTTTCCTTTACAGCAACAGAACGTGAACCTGAAGAATACTTTCCTCTACTACCTATGATATTTATTTCATTCACCAGCAGATCAAACAGGTTATGTAGGATACTTTGCCACTTTGCTGAGTTATATGCACCTGCACATGCAAAAACAATGAAAAGTTAACAATGTATGTACCATCCACTTGACACAATATATAAACCTACCTACACGATACAAAATACAGCCATAATCCCAGTAGAGCATACAAACCTTGCCAACAAACACAGACCAACAGAATAACCCTTATAATGTGGAATGAAGTAAAAATGTGAAAGGAAGTTAAAAGATAATTTAATCACTGTATAAAGTAATAAGCACAGAGAAGAATTTTGAAATATACAATTATTTACCAAACTGGAAGGAGTAAAACTACATGCAATGAGTAAGCTTGGAGTAATTATAAATTCTTTGCCGATTGTAATTAGAAGTAACCACCTCCAAAAAAAAGTGTTGCTGTCACTGAAATAGGCCATGACAGGCAAACACAAATTACTGAGTGATGTTCTCTATTATACACTAAGTCAGACTTACTCAAACTACAGTAGTCATTTCCTAATAGTCATGAGCATATTAGAAGGCACATGGCAATTTAACCTCCATTTAAGCTAACGTTCTTCTTATCTAAAGACTTCGGGCTTCATTCAGTAATTATTATAACCTCTGTGTAAGAACAATCAAACTTTACAGGACTTAATACAATTAATATCCTCTTTGTGTATGCAGTTCAAAAACTCATTTTCAGTGGAATCTGAAAAACTACAAAAAAGTACAAAACTGCTGGCAAGCCATCATCACTTCCATTAATATTTTCAAGACTCAGTAACAGAATTCAGAAAGTTAGCACTATAATTTGAGCAATCACATACAGAGAGCTTTTAATTGTACCTTTTTCCTGAGACTTCGCACCCTTCGGATGATGAATATGAACTTGGAGAAGAAATAACTCAATTATTGATTCCTTCAAGGAATCTTTTGGCCTATATTGAGTCCATATATAAAGCACTGTAGGCAAAATTTCTTCCCCAATTTTACAAATCCGTTTGCGACAGTTTACGGCAAATGTATTAAAGAAGATATTCATTGCTGCAATAATGTGATCCAGGCCTGCAGTATTTCTCTCCTGCCTGCAATGCAAACCAAACATTCCAACTTCAGAAGAAATAGTCACATTTCTTTTCAAAACAATTGTTAAAATGCAAATACTAGCATGCAATTCTACTCTGAATATTATTTGCCCAGCAAATGTAAAAGTTACAAGTGAGGAGTTTATTAAAACAGCATTCAAAGACAGAACAAGGAAATAAATCTGAAGGATTATTTGCTTTTACTCAAGGTTAATCCTAAATACTTTAAATAGATATTATCTAAAATCAGGAATTAGCATAAAAAACAAGCACTTGCAACATACCTCACATACTGCATTGCTGTTGAAAAAAAGCTGAACACATCAGATCTCAACTCATCAGTTTGGAAGCAATATCCCCTCATCAGTGTGTGAATTATCCTGGCCACCAAGACTCTATTCATCTTCCCAGAAGGTGTGAGGTAAAATTTTCCATACAGTATCAGCAGATCTACACATACATGATGTGGATATGTTATAAATATACAATTATATACAGATACAAATATATATAAGAGTACATGAAATGCTTGAAACAAAATATTACATTAAATATATAGAAGTCATCATTTTCAATTCAGCTGCACGTCATTATTCACTGAAGTTAACCAGGAGGGGAAAAAAAAAAACAAAAAAACAACAAAGGAGAAACCATATGTAGTCTTCTGCACTGAGAGTAAAGTTAGATTCATTCCGAGCTGGAATGCAATCTGCTTTGTGTTACACTGAGCAAAGTGGCTACAGCCACACAGCCAGCTTCCCTTAACTACTACATTCTCCTAGTCTACATGGACTGCTCAGCCTGGTGGGCTCCATTTGCTGTGGAGTACACAATAACAGCTCTCTGAAACAACTGACAGTTACATATACAGTCACAAAGAATTTGGTGTAGCAGAAACAGACAGATTAGAACAGTTGGTGCATAGGCTCCCCACATTTCCATTAGAGCACAGATTGTTCTCTCCAGTCACCAGAACCACACATCCATGCTTTGCACTCATTTAAGAAGTTTCTTGAAGGAAAGGCCTCTTCCAAAGAAGTTTGTTTTCTTCTCTCTTGGCCGATTTAAGAATCCCCACCCAGCCCTTTTATCAGCATCCTGCAAATAACAGCAGCACATTACCAATCCACCCATCACCCTGTTTAACATGACAAATGCACTCACTGATTACTATTTGATTTATGCTACCCACAAGTGACATGATAGTATCCACTGCAAAGATCCACAGCAGGAAGAAAGAAAGGTCTGTCCCACAATCTCAGCAGCTATTCTGGCAGGACACCTTAGATGAACAGATACCCACTTCTCAGGCCTTCTCTAAGAAAAAAAAATACAGGTAGAATGATCTTCTGGGAATCCCAGCTGCAGTGACTGCTTTGCTCACAGTTGTGCTCTGAGCTCCTACAATCTTTGCGATGCAGAATGACCAATATTGCCACAACGTTTTCCAGTGAATGGGTTACCACTGGGACCTTCTGTCATGATCTGGCCCCATACTTCCATCACCCTTGAGTGAACCTCAAGAGTCTGTTAGTTTTTTTCACTAGAGTGACTATCACATAGAAGAGCCTGACAACCTCCAACTCTACTGGTGAGCAGGTTGTCACAGTTTGGATTGACTGAGCTCTCCACAGACAGGTAAGATTCAGACCTCTGAGGTATTCTCTTAACATTTCTTTTAAATACACTGTTTGGCTGACGTTGATCAGAATTTTGATTCTTGGATTCCTGAACTGTGGAGAAGCCAACTCAGGACAATTGTTCAGAACAACTGTTCCATTGTCATGCAGGCCTGGGTAAATTTATGGGCAACTTGGCTCCTTCAGGACTCCTAACGCCACTTTCACTGGGGCATTATTAACTCTGGCCTCCTATTTAAAAGAGATACAAACACATTCTTCCCAAGCATAAGGCTGTTTGCAGAACTCAGGTGACTCTCTGTATCATGCAATCAGATCATACCCTTACATTACTGTGCTGCATCTGATGAAATTATGGAGAGCCTAAGCATCAGCTGTCTGTTTGCCTTTTTCTGCTGCACCAAATTCTTTGTCAATGTGTATGTAACTCACAAGAGTAGAATCCATTTCCCTTCTTTGCCTTCTTTGTTATCTGTCTACAACACCATTGGCTTACTGTCTCGTTCCCTATCTGCCTGTCTCCAGCTCTAACCTTTTCAAGTCCTTACTTGCAGGTTGACAGCCCTTTTGTCTTCTCCCGCTACCTTAATGGCTCCTAGCCTTAGGTAGCTTCCACGTACAGTTCCAGCTTCCTGTTCAACTTCCAATTCTACTTCCATGGCCAAATGGTACCTACTTCTTTAATTTCTCAGATCCCACTCTCAGTCTTTCCAGTTTTCCAATCTACTCTCCAGAACTGCTCTAGATCAGTCTCTTTGCTTCATCAGCCTCATGCAGGAGTTTTTGCCTCTTTTCACTCCCAGTATCATTAGACTCTTTTTCTGAGTCCTTTGCAAGTTTACTTTCATTTTAGAGTTAAGCAACTCTCTTCAAGATACAGAACACAGTATTTTCCCATAAAACACTTCTCAAAAATCAAACTAACTCCAAAGCACAACACCATGCAAATACAGTATCTTTATGTTTTGCTTCTACACTTCCTTCAGAACTATGCACGCAACATTCAGCAAACTAGACTGTAGAACTTCTAATATCTTTTTCCTCCCACCAGATTACTGTGCTATTACATAAATGTAAACAGTTAAAAGAAAACCAAATCTGTCTCAGCTGAAACCAGGAGAAAAATACATATACTTCTCCATGCTAAATAAATTAACTTCTAAGAAATTCAACCCTCTGAAAAGTGGAAAATTATGTTTGAATTTTCAGTCGTGGTTCAGGTTGCATGCTGTGTCTTTACTCAACTTCTTCACCTATTTTTGTCTGTGTAAATGTGGAACTCCCTAGTCTTTTCTTTATATGCAGCATATAACATATGTGCTTATAACAAGAGTGAATCAATGCTTTTTTAGGATCTTCATGAATGAACAAAACTAGGATAAAAAACAGTAGCGCATTAACTATAACAAACTCTTCCAGCCAGTACCCAGTAACTTTAAATAACTGCACACCAACATCAGTGTTACTTTGGCTACTTCCAGCACACACTTTCCATGGATTCTTTACACCTGTTAAATTCTTTATACATGTTAAGCCCTGTGGAGAACATGCACATGCAGCTACATGTTTCAGCAAGCAATAGACAGACATAATTTAATAAAAGTTTGTGTAGTACCTCACAACAGGGTGTTGTAGGAAAAGTATCAAGCAATTAAAATGCCCCTAAGCATACTCACGTACTAGGAAAAGACATTCCTAGTGAAACTTGAAAATATTACCTGGCCATTGCTGCTGGGATATCTCACACCAGTACTTCCTTACTGAGAGGATATCCTTTAGGAGTATACTACTACAGTCAGATCCATAAGCAGCACAACTTGCTGGATCTTTTACAATATGCACAACATAGTTCAGAAGTTCCTGACATTCCAGTCTGGGTCCTCCTATGTGAAAAAAAAAAACAACCATGAGACTCCAATTAACTCACAGCATGCCAAATAAATCTGGAATTATTTGAATGTAAAATGAACATATTGGACTTAACTTAAAACTATGGTTCAGAAACAGTATTGTTAGGAATCATCTTATTAAAATGTTTCTAAGAATGAAAATAGTTATGTGAGAGGAGAGAATATATCACTTATAAGCACACTGAATTAGTAAGAAAATGGCACTGTGACTATCAAAAAGGAGAGAGAAGGAGCACAGAGAACAGATTCAGATGAAGATATTTAAATCATAAACTTCTGGGAATGACCAGGATGAACTCCATTCTGGTAACTTACCTCGAGTAAAACATTAAAGGTTAAAGCAAAGCACTGAAACAAAACAATAACTATAAATGAATATTTACTACTCACTTCGATTAGCACGCCTGATGAAATATTTGACTAAACTGCCAATCTCCTGCATCCTTTTTTGTTTGGAAGTCTGCGTTGAAGCAGATGCATTTGGTTTTGTCAGTCTGAGGTTTTCCATTTCCTTCTGGAAATATTTCTTCAGGACACTTCAAAAAAAAACAAAGAAATATGAATCAGTGAACTGGAAATTTATGACTTGGGTAAAACAGGCCAAGTTTTAAGCTAGAACATCAGTGCTTAACCTTTTCATAGAATCATAAGGTTTGGAAACAACCTCTAAGATCATATACTCCAACCATTCACCTACCACCAAGATTTCCCTCTAAACCGTGTCCCTTTCTCCCACATCTCCATGTTTCTTGAACACCTTCAGGGACAGTGACTCCCCCAACCCCTTGGGCAGCCCATTCAAGCACCTCACTGCTCTTACGGAGAAGAAATGTTTCCTAATATCCAACCTGAATACCACAATTCTGATTCTTAAAATTTAAAACTGACTGAAATACACAACAGCCTAAGCATGATGGAAATAGCTGTTAGTTTGTAAGATAACCCAGCAGCAACTTGAATGAAAAACAAACTTCCCTATAAAATATGCATGACGTTAAACAAAAAATACGTAATTAGAAAAGGTGCAATACAAAGGCTTTTTATTTATAATGCAACATTATACTACAAAATAATAAATATTCTTTATTGTTTGTCCCTTCAAATCCTACTTCTGAATCATTTAAAATTAACATACAGCATGATGAATAAAAAAACATTTTCACTGGTTTTATCACTGGCAATTAGTGCAGAATTTCAAGCCCCTTTTGACTCTTTGTATTCAGCTTAAAGACCACTTTTGTGTTCCTTTCACATTTCTTACATACTGTCGGCAATCTCAAAAGCAACAGATAAAATGTATCAAACACTTTTCATGATATTTTCAGTACAGCTGTGAAACAAGAATTATTCAAAAGATGTCCAATTAAAATATAATGGAAAGCCACCCAAACACAAGCCTATGAAAACTAACACTTCAGATGTACTTTTGACAAGAAAATAACACTGGGCCCAATTGCTCTAAGAATTTACCATACACCCTCTGAATGGGAACTGCTGAATCATGGCTTGAACCTCTGATTGACCACCTGAGGCAAGCAATGAGTCAGCCTTGGGAACATAGGTGAAGGCAATTCACCTGTGCTACCAGCAGGGGTGGAGCCTGGCTCCACCTCTCCTAAACCCCATTTAAAAGTTGGCTACCAGTAGGGAAAGATCTCTTTTAGAGATCAGTTCTCTTGGAGTCTTCTCAGTGAGCCCAGGACAGTGGTAAGCTTTCCATCCATTCTTCTTTAGCGTGCTAACTTGTTTAGCCTACCTTTCTTATATATTTCTTAATTATAACATCCATAAATTCACTGATTATACACCCTCTTTGCTGACCCTATAGTACACCTAAAGCAGATTATTTCAAGGGTGGGTCTCTACAAACTTCACAGCACAAGTTCTTTCATTCACAAGCCTCAGCCTTTCTATTGTCTCGAAGAATTCAGCAACACAAAAAATTTTCACAAGCAATCTACATACGTACTATAAATTGCAAACTAGATGCACAGGATAATTTTCAATAAACAAGAACAAGTCATTTTTTCAAGGAAAATGACCATCTAGTTAACAATCAATTTTCTCAGCAGTTAAGACTACTGCATCTTTCATGCATGCTAAATACTGCACAAAGCCATTTAATGAATTTTTAGCTGTTCTTACATTTTGTTCCTTTAGAAGCTGATACGAGTTGTTACTCGTTCCAAACTGAAAAGAAGTCTGAAACCATTTGCAGAAAGGTAAGTATTAAATTAAGTCTGATAAACAAATTGGTGATGTGCCAGAGAACTGTAACCACCCACAAACTAAAAGAGCTGTGCTTTCCTCCAAACAAGAAAGAAAACTACCTGAACACAGCATCCCAGTTGAGTTGGTTTCCTTTCCTAGAATCGGAATTCCGATCCAGCTGGAAAACTGTTTCAGGATCACGGAGGAGTCGCTTGAAATTTTCAATTTCATTCTGAAAAGGTATATCAAGGAAAAGAATACTTATTAATGACTCCCCTCCTTAGCTCAGACACACATACCAGAAGAAAGATTGTTACCCTTCGTTCTGTAGCTCTCTCATTTTCAAGGCGATGACAACATATAAGCAGATCATGCAATTCAAGACTCATGGTTCACTTTAACAATTGTACCTGTGGATGGAAGAAAAGGGTAAGACTTTTTTTTTTTAATATAGACCCAATTCTGACAGTTAAAAAATTGGGAATACAATATGTTGAACATTGAATATCAAACACAACTATAGTGTTACTTCATTCCTCTCTCGGCTAATCTTATGGGTTACAAAACTGAAGGCCAGTATCTGATGTTACGAATGGTCAATTTTCACAAAAAAAGTCCTAAACAGTAACAGCAAAGATTGCTTTCACATCCCTCTGATTTCCTTTCTTCCTATGAATAATAACAGAGCAGAGAGTTGAGCAGATAATATTGAGTGAAATACCCCTGGCAACAGGATTCGAATGACAGAGACAATCAAACTGCATGGATTTTTCAGCAGCTAGTTGTTACCAAAAGCACTCTTAACATCATACTGTTGAGAGATGGTAGCGCCATGAAAACTCACTCTCTTCCCCTCTAATATCCTTTATTTCCTTGGGTATGTACTAGCATACCAACTAGCTCTTTTGGATTTCCCACACCAAAGGATGCCTGAGTACCAATCATATGGGGAAACAACTTTTTCCTTCTATTACTACTCAAAGTATGCACCATCTCCTTTAAAAGAGATGGCATTTGCTTGACTTGCATTTCTGCTTTCCAGAAGATTATGCCAATACAGATCATGAAATGGAACTACATACAGTTTTCACGCTTATCCTTTAGGTAACACCACACATATGCTGCTGAGGCTGCAATAAGACACACAGTGCATACTGCTGCCTCCTGAATACTGAGGTGGGAATACAGAAATACCCATTTAGACAAAGAAGGCAATTATAATAGCATAAGACAGCAGATCTGACTGCTGTATTCATCTTCCTCTGCTTCAGCCACCAGCTGGGACTAAGGCTGATCAGAAAGACATGGCAACCAACTGGGCACAAATGAATAGCTTGGATTGGAAGAGACTTCAAAGATAACTGAGCTCCAACCCCTTTCCTGAGCTAGAGGCTCAGACCTTGATGCAGTATTGTACATGGGGCCTCACAAAAGAAGAGCAGAGGGGGACAGTCCTCTCCCTGCTGCCACCCCTCTGTTGATATAGCCCTGGTAATCTTCCAGGCTGCATATGCACACTGCTGGCATGAGCCCAGCTTTTTGTATATCAGGACCCTCTTTCTCCACAGAGCTGTTTTCAGTGTATTCTTCTTCTTGTCCGTATGCATATTCAAGATTGCAAATGCAACACTTGGCCTTGTTAAACCTCATTAGTTCTCATAAGCTCACTTTTCAAACCTGTGCAGGTCCTCTCAATGGCATCCCTCCCTTCTTTTGTGCCAACTGCATCACTCAGTTTGGTGTCATCAGCAAACTGCTGAGGGTGCGTTCCATCCCATCATCTAAGTCACTGATAAAGATGTTAAAGGGCACTGGTCCCAAGCCACCAAGCATGACCGGCCTCCACCTGGACATAGAGCTGCTGACCACAACCCTCTGGCTGTATCCATCCAACCCACTCTTTATCCACTGAATACTCCAGCCTTCAAACCCATATTTCTCACATTCAGAGATAAAGATGTGGTGTAGGATGACGTCAATGCACATGCTCAGGTAGATGACATCAGTTGCTTTCCTTTGTCCACCGATGCTGTCACTCCATCATAGAAGGCCACCAGATTGGTGAGGCACCATCTGCCCTCGGGAAGTCATATCTTCTACACTCACTGGCTCCTCAACGTGAGTAGAAAGCAACAAGTAACTTTCAGAACACTAACGGCTTCTAAAACACCGAGGGCTGTGCCATAGGAACAACAGCGAAGCACCTCTGAGCCTGAGTCCCTTCCTACTGTCACTCCTCCAGCCACCCCAGCGCGGCTACCAAAGCCACGCGAAAGCAAAGCCGAACGCCCCGCGGCTGTTTGCTGCCCGCAGTAACCTCGACCGCCATCCCCTCCAGCAAGGGCTTCACCAAGCCCCACACCACGCGCGCGGCCCGCCGCCCTTCCGCGCCTCCCCCCGTGCGGGCCCCTCACCTCGGGGCGGGGACTGAGGGCCGGGGGGCGCCTCGCGCTCAACGTCGGCCCTGGGTTCCGCCGCACGCTGCCGGGAGCGGCGTGCGGGGCGTGCGGGCGGACCTGGAAGCGGATACTCGGGTCGCGGCGGGTTCCGGCGGAAGGGGCCGGGCGCGGCGCCGCTTGGCAGAGTTTCCGCGCCTTCCCCTCGGTGGCGGGGCGGTCGCGCTGCCCCTCGGGGAGTCGTGCCCGTCGCCCGTCTGCCCGGCCCCCACCCGCCTCGCCGCTATGCTGCTGCCGTCCGACGTGGCCCGGTTGGTGTTGGGTGAGTGAGGGAGGACGGCGGGAGGGAGAGCTCGAATGCGGAGCCCGGGGCCGTACCCCGCGTCCTCGGCCGCTTCCACGGCGCTCCCGGCCCGCCTGGGGCTGTCACTGCGCTGCCCGAGGGCCGCGGGTGGCCGAGCCGGGGGCGGGCGGAGCGGCTTTGGGCGGGCAGGCAGCTAACGAACGGGGCGGTAGGGCGTCAGAACCGACCCGAAATACCTGATGGCGGTGGGTGAGGGTGAAGGTTCTGCTGCTCTCCCTTCCCCTCCCCGTGTGTGCCACCTGCGAGGCCGGTCTAAGAGCTCAGCCTCTGTGCAAAGGGTGTTTTCAGGACTGAGGCGGCAGAGCGAACTGTTTAAATGACCGCGTCGTTGGGTTAATGCCAAAGATAAGAGCAAGCGAGGTGGGAGCCGCGTTTTGTTTGAGGGCAGTGGGGCATCAGCACAGCTGCCCAGAGAGCTGCGTGCGCCTCATCCCTGAGGTGCTCAAGGTCAGGTTGGATGGGGCTGTGGGCAGCCTCAGAGTGGGGCAGCCCTGTGCGTGGCAGGGGTTGGGGCTGGGTGGGCTTGAAGGTCCCTTCCAACCCAACACGTTCTGTGATACTACAGAGCAGGTGAGCAGTGAGCAAGTCAGTGAGGTTTTCTGGCACTTTACTTTGGATTTTCCTTCAGTTGTCCATCGTTCTCCTGACCCAGAGCCATTAAAGCTGCGTCTTCAGTGTTCCTCCAGAACAGTTTACTTTAAATTCCACCTAAAATGTGTATTGCTGCTATCTTGAGAACTGAGGATGGGTTGTATCTATTCCAGCAATGCAACAGAAGGTTTCAGGAAACTCCATGCATTTTGAAAGGAGATTTGAAATGACCCAAGGAAGATGAAGATGAAGATTTCTCCCTGAGCTTTGCTGTAGCAAGTTGGTTGAGTTACACGTTCCTGGGCTGACAGCTTATCTGTCAGGCTCTCATTCTCAATAGAAAATCTTGGCTACATCCCATATACAAGGGATGGTCCATCCCAGCTCGTGTTGGCTGGGGCACAGTGCATGCATCGTGTGCACTGAGCTGAGCAGCTCAAGGTGTAGAGCGGGTGTTCCCTGTAGTGAGCTCTGCTCCCCATTAGGGATTCCTCCTCCATGAGGCGTTGCTGAGCTGTGAGCTGGTAAACAGGCTGACAGTGCAGTGCTTCCAGCTGAGGATTTGTTTTCTCTGGCTTTCTGTTGATGCGAGGGTTGGTGGTGGTTGAGTTGATAAACAAGGCTAACATGTAAGATAAGCTCACCCAGAGGAAAATTTGTAACAAAATGTATATTTTTGTAAAGAACGTGAGTGTCAATTGATACTATGAGTTAAGTTTTTTACATTTCTTAAGTAGAGCAAAACAAGGAATCAGTCTTAGTTCAGAAGGAACTCAACATTTTTTGCTTTAGTTTAGTTTTGGCAGTGTTGAAGTTTGTGTAATATTACGTAATTATTAAATACATGCATGAGCAGGTAAGTTCCATTACCTGGAGAATATTGATTCAGCCATTTCTGAAGGTTGGAAGGCCTTACTTTGCAGGCTTGCAAGCATTCAGTCATCCCATGTGGTGATGTAGTAGTAGATTCAAGAAACATTGCAGCTTTTTATGTGTCTACATGATTTGGATGAGAAGAACAGCCATACCAGCACAGATCCAAGCCCTATCTGACTAATACCTTGCCCTCAATCCTGGCCAACAGTGGATGGGAATAAGACCATCATATAATTATATTTTCCCAAAACACACTTATAGCTTTTAGCAAGTTAATGATTTGAGTGTTTTCTAGCAAAATGTGGGTGAAGAATGAAACTGAGTGGCCCTTTCATTTTCACAGTACCACCACGACTACTTGTCAGGTAAGCCAGCTCCTGCATCATGATTGCACCCACGGTTGTTATTCCCAGACTTCAAGATGTGCTTATTGTTTGGAAACCAGAGTGTGGGCTTTTTGTGTCTGGAATGTGGTGCCCTATCCGGATATGTTTGGATCTGCTAGAAGATGTTGTCTTCATGCAGATTTCAAGTCAGCATTTTTCTATAGGCATCATTGACCTATGCAGTCCATTTGCAGGCTCTATGTAAATCCGCATGCTGTTGTATATATAACCTTCATTGTATAATTAGGTTTGTATTTTAATGCCTCTTGAAAATATTTCATGTTCAGTTCTGTTACAGACAGGAAAGGAAAGGCGTTTTCCTTTGTGGCTCTTTGTTCTCAGCTCCTTCATTCAGATTGAGCTCTTTTTATCTTTTAGTGTTATAGCAGTTGTGTGTTAAAGCAGGACTTGAGAAGCTTGATGAAAGCAGACTGTATTTACTGAGGGTTGTAATTTTGGAAAAGTAGATTTTTTTCAGCGTGCGTCCTATTATGGTAACTGTCAAGTCCTGGGGTGTATGGGGTGTGCAGATGGCACCTCATGCATCTGTTCCAAATGAAAATCACAGGAATCGAGTGAGGAGAATGTTTTTATTTTGTTAACTTTTGTACAACGTATTTGTGGAAAAAAGTTAGAAACACCGTTCTATCAATTGCACTGTTTTCTACCTGTTTTAGAACAGGATGTGTGCAGAGTTACTATTGCACAGTATTCCTTTTAATGGGGAATTCCTCTAGAAGTCCTTTTAACTATCAGACTATGCTGTTCAGTCCGTGTGAGTTTCATGTGTTGGTCTCTTGAGCCAAGGATCGGAAGTTGTCAGTAGTGCCCCCTTCCAGCCTTGAGTTGTTTGTAACCACAGTGGAGTATCAGCCATGTTTGGTCCTTTCTGGTTTTAAAGGAATATTTTGCAAGATGTATGTTCTTTTAAACTAACTCTACATCCTCATCCAGCATAGAAATCCTCAGCAAGAGGCTCAGCGCTGTACACAGCTGTTTGTGTTAATGCTTTGATGTCCACTCGGGAGAAGAAATGTAGAAATATAATGGTTTTATCTCATTTGTTGCAGGGTATTTACAACAGGAAAAGCTTCTAGCTACCTGCCGTGAATTTATTTTAGAAAGCTCTGATTTGAAGGAATATGCAGAGCACTGTACAGAGGATGGGTTCATTCCAGCCTGCTTGCTGGTGAGTTGGTTTTCTGAACAGTAAGGTAAATTGTGTTCTACCAATGGTAAAGAAAATTAAGGTTTTTCAGGGTAATGATTGCTTCTGAAATGCTGTTTAAAATGATGTGAAGATGAGTTGAGGATGTGCAGGTCTGACTGCAGATCGTTCACTTCAAATTCTGTGTTTGTTGTTGCATTTTGTGACATCGGTTGCACTGTGCGTGGTTTGAGATGGCTCAGCACCAGCAGCTGAGGGTCAGCAGTGTTAGTCTTCTGAAGAGCTGCTTAAATGTGATGTGATACAGCAGATGAAGAGTAAGTTATTAGAGAAGATTCTAAAATCAGTGTGTTTTTCTTTTTTTTTTTTTCCAGTCCCTGTGTGGAAAAAACTTGACAACTATTCTTAATGAATATGTAGCCATGAAAACAAAAGGTAAAGCTTCAGAACAAAACTCTTTTAAAATTTTTCTTATTTCTCTGTTGTGAACTTCCTTGAGGGAGAGGAAATTTCTCCACCTGTATTTGGATTTAGTGCAACTTTCTGTCTGTGCTGTAAGATTTCTCCATTATGTAGGCAGCTATGAATTAGAACACTGTTTTGTGAGCAAATTGTCTTTGGAGTTTCCATACTAGGTATTCTGACTTCATGTTTGAGTGAAGCACAAACATACAGTAAAGTGTGCAGAATGTGTAGGGTTGTGTATTTTAAGTTGTGCTGTTTCCTGTGAGATAAAAGCCAAGAAGAATCCTCTGGTATGAAATGTTTCTTGTCTGGTTTTTAGAACTGATTAAAATAAGTCTGAATAAATTAATATTTTATATGAATAGTAGAAGGAGAGTTAGAGCTTTTCTTGTTCAAAGTTTAAAAGCAGTTACTGAGCTTCTGCATGTTGCCTAGTCTTAACACTTTTTATACATGTTGCATGATAGGCTGTAGTAGTGTTTAGATTCAAGACTTGTAATTTAAGAAACGTCAGGGTTGGATTACTTTTTAAATATTGGTCTTTTCATGCTATGTTTAATAGGAGTGGCAGCTCAGGCAGAAATATACTTCCTTCATAGCAGTTTTACCTTGGCACCTTGAAAATAGTATGAATGAATCTGCTTGCTTCCTTTCATTTATACTTGAATGTTCTGTACTTCGAGTAGCAAATGGTTTTACTTGTTTCTGCCACAAAATAAAGCCTGACTTACAAAGGGCCATATGCCATGTTACAATCTTCAAAATCATCCAAGTGGCTTGGGAACATAAATCCCACTTTCAGAACTGAGGAAGTTAGTTTAGGTCAGCGTGTGTTTGCCCAGGTACCAAAACCATATGCAGGTTCCATTGAGAAATACCATCTTGAACATCTTCCCCTCAGTTTCATTTAGGCTTCTAAAAAAAAACTGAGAACTGCTTCCATGACGAGTGTATATTCTATCAAATCAAGTTCTTTAAATTAGGAGTTGGGGCTCTCTAATTAGCAGAATACTGAGAAGACAAATAGATAACTACGGTTAAATGGTGCTTGAATCATCCCATCATAATTAGTTTGACAGTGATTTTAATTTTTCTCTACGTGTTCCCTGTCGTAGGCATTTTAAATGTGTTTCTTATTTTGTTATGGCTTGCTTTAGAAACAACAAACGAAGTTCCAGCGATGATGTCATCTCTGTGGAAAAAATTAGACTACACACTTTCTCAGATAAGGTAATGCAGTTTTGCAATCGAAAAAGTAAATTGTGCCGTAAGATTGAGACCCTACGTTGCTCAGCTCTCCTTATCATTGTATGAGAATGGCTTTGCTATCTATTGCCTCTGAAAGATGATGAAAGAGAGAGGTATGGAAGAGCTGGTAGTTATGCAGACATTTCAAGATAACACCCTCCTTATCTGCTGTTATGGTTTTATATGTGGCCTTCCAGTCATAAGGGAATACATTATGAGTCATATAGAATCCGAAACCATTGTGGTTACTTGATCAAAAACCTAACACATTCTTCATTTGAAGAATCTGTGGCCATTGTTTAGAAGTGTAAAAATAAAAATCAGTAGATAGAAGCTTACTGAAGAAATGCTTGACTGTGAGCAGACTGATGTTAACTGTATGATGCCATCATGATGCATAGTTGAATGCTTCCAGTATGCTCCATTCATTTACATATCCTGCTTTATTTTCTAGGAGCATGCAGGGCTCCACGGGGTTTTCTGCTAATCAGAGGAGTAAGTATCTGAACCATTCATGTGGGATCAGTTGGCTTTATGTTCTAATGATGATTTGGTAAAAAAAAAAAAAAAACAAGGGAATGCTGCAGCAAGCAGTAACTCAGCCTTATTCTTAAAATATTGCTATATCTCTACTGCAGTAGTTTTTAGCATGTGACCGCTGTCTTCAGCATGGCCTGTGGATTACTGTGATGGTCAGGAGACCAAAAAGAAAAGCTGAGCCTTTTGCAGGTGATTCAAAATGTCAGTGTAGCATTTTCTTATCTGCTGAAATCTTTTTTTTCCTTTAATGCTGTTCAAATGTCTAAAAACTGCTGCTTGAATCCTGAAGCTGTTGACTTAATTTGTGGTTCACAGAGGAACTGAAAATGTAACCAGTCTTATTACGATGTGTTTCCAATGAATGACAGTTAGAAAGATTATTTTCATGTGAACATATATCAAAGCAAAATATATTTCTAACAAAAAAGACACTTGTTCTGTCGAGAACTGTTTCTTCTATTGCAAAAACTGCTGAGAGAACTTCTAAGGGCAAAGTTATTTAACTTGAAAATACATTTTTTACTTTGTAGCACTATTGAGTAACCTGTATGAGAAAAGGGAACATGAAATATAAATAATAATTATTTTTGGATCTGAGACTCACTGGGTTGGATGGCATTCTGTTGTTTGAATTTGCCAGGTTTGGTATGATAAAGAAATACAACAAATAGCCTTGTCTTAGCTATTCCAGCTAAGGTCAACTAAGAGTTACATTTTGTGTAGTGAAATGTCATTTGGTATGATTTGTTCCCCTAAATGTTTAAGCAGTGGTATGAGCATGGTTACAATGTCAATGTAGGTTGTCTGTACTTGAGTCCTTTTGGTTCAAACCTGTAATGCAGAAGACAAAGATGAGTGATGCTTGTTGAGTTTCATAAACTAAAGCACAGAAAAGTTCCAATGAAACATCTGTAATTAGGTCTAAAATTACTATATTCAAAGACTGTTTCTTGGAAGTCAGTATCCTTTTTAAGATCGTTTATCATATATTTTCTTTCTTTATTATCTCTAGCACGTACAAGAAGTGGAATTGTAGAAATGAAACGACAGAGAATGCTTCAGCAATCAGCTCCTCCAAATTCAGGACTGCTATCTGTAGCCCCTCAGCCAGGACCACAGTATCTCTCTTCTACTGTATCTCCTCAAGTTATCCACAAACCAGCAATAAATCAGAGTATATCACAGGCAAGACTGAACACATTGTTTGTTCACCAGCCACAAGCCCAGGAAAACAAGATTGGCAGTAAGTGACACTTTTGGTTTTTTTTCTTTAAAACATTTATGTCTGTGGAAAGTCTGGATATAGGTGAATATTCTTCTAGAATTGGGGCTAATCATCTGCTACTGAAAAAGTTTTAGAGAATTTCAAGCTCTCCATAACAATTGAAGTGATTAAAATAAATGGAGTGCCAAAAGAGAAATGGCTCCTGCAAACTTGCGTGCTAACATGGGTTCAGAGATCAGAAGTGCATCAATTTGTCATTATTTGATTATCTGTAATCACACTCTCCCAAGGCACTTGTAGCAGAGAAAATAAAGTTTTTCTCAGTATATTTAGAAGGCGTGCTTCTCATTCTCATGATAATACCAAACTGTTTTTGATGAATTCCATGGAGTTGATTGGAATGTGATAAATAATGTGAAGATTTCTATACTGCCTTAAGAATGTCAATGGAAAAAATATTTATGTTGTTGTCTTTTTCTGCCTTTATAAAGCAGGAGATTTCATACACATTCAAGTTCCAGCATCACAAGAACGAAAGCTTCACTCAAACTTGCTTTCTCCAGGAAGGAGAAAAAGGTAACTGCTTCTTTTAGATTGTGTAGAGATTTTCCAGTGCTGTAATCCTTAGCATAAGTGAAATGCAGTTTGCCACTGTGCTGTTTATCCACTGTGTGTGTATATTTCTAACTTTTATGAACTCAGACACAATGTATGCATAAGAGATAGTGAAGAGAGATTTTGTTGTATTTCCAATATGTGGTTAATTTTATGTTGATTACAATCTTTCATTTGCTAAGAAGGAACAAAAGTATTTGATTTAGTAAACATAACAAATTGCCTGGAATGTTTCAGTGAATCTCAAAAGAGGAAAAGTGTGGCAACATCTGGACCTCCTGCAGGAAGTAGAAGTTCTCAGGATCCTGATGAAGTAATAATAGAAAAAGAAAGTGAGCCACTTGAAGAGTTTATAGATGGTAACTTCCCAGTGAGTATATGATTATGGAAGGTATTTACATTTAAGAACCAACTTCAGACTAAAGAGAACTACATTTTTGTGTTGTTTGTTGTAGGAATTACAGAAATTAACTTCAGAAGCTAAATGTATTGTTTTATATTTGAACTTGCTCTTTGTATTGAGCTTGTGAGTATAGCATGTTTAGGCAGAGTTTTGGTGTTGTTTTTTTTTTCCTTGATCTATTGACTTTGCTAAGACACATATGAGCTGTTAGAATACTGTTATTTTTTAGCAAAGGAAAACCAGAAAGCACAGTAAGCCTTGCTGTACTTCAGGAGAGCAGAGAGAGTGATGCTTGTGATGCTTTTCGTAGAGATGTTGTGCAGTCATAGATGCCCTGTCCTGATGGACAGTAAAGATGCTGCATCAGAGGTAAGTCAGCTTATTCAGAAGGAGGAGGACTTTGTAACAGTGACACAAGAAGTAGTTAAGTAGAGCTTGCCATCGGTGTCTGTTGTCTCAGAGAGTGTTTTGTGTATTGAATTGATTGTTTGATTTTACAAGCAAGTTGGAAATTTATGCTTCTGTTTTGGTGATAATAAAAAATAAAAAGCTGACTGCTTTAAAACTCTACTTTCTAGCAATTGATTATTGAAAATGCCAGAGAAAAGATCCTGAGCAACAAATCTCTTCAGGAAAAGCTAGCTGAGAACATTAATAAAATCCTGGGCAGGTAATAGAAGGAACCTCTACATTTCATCTGCATGCTTCTTTGTTTTATTTTTGAGTTCTGAACTAATAACTGTTCTGTTCCAGTGATGGCAGTGTCACTCAGGCACCTAAACAGGCAGAAAGTGGCCCAACAGAACAAGAGACTTCAATTGATGAAATCCTTGGACTTCAGGTGGGTCTGGTTTGCCCTTTTTACATTTTTGAAGATCAGCTACATCAGAATGATCAGTAATGGAGACTTTGCTGAACCTGTGCCTACCTTTAATCTGGCGTTGTCTTCCTCTCCTCTTTCTCCTTCCCCTCTCTATGAAAGACTGCTAAGCCCATCTAATGGATAACTTCTGCTCAAGGGACAGTCCCACAACTTCCCTTTATAATCATCATCTCTTATTTAGTTGGTGAGCTGGTTCAAGGTCTGAACCAACAGGCTACTGGTCTTCTGCTGGAGTTAGCCAGTTTAACACTCTGAATTCATTCTTCACTGTGCAGGGCAGTGGAAGCACGCAGCAGGATTGCAAGGCAGGGAAGTGGGACCACTTCTGGCATATCAGAGAGTTATAGAGAACTTAGAAGATCTCCTGGAGGTCATGGCAGATGACCTGCCGTGTATTTTGTGTTTGAATTCTTGAAAAGGCACTGAATGCCCCACTCATCTTCTTCATCAGGCTGCTACCAAAGAAGTCAGCCTGGAGCAGGAACCTTAGATCAGTGTCCTATGCAGCTGTGCCTCCCAGCTGCCTGCCACAGGAAAGTAGTCATGTTGTAGAACAGAATGAGTAGATTAAAGGAAACTGTCTTTTGCATAGTGTTGTCTTACAGATGTATGCAAAAACAGGAAATCAAAGTTCGTTTGGGGATTTTTTGCCTGTGGTTGGCTAGTGCAGGCTTACAGTATTCACACGGTCTATATGAGCTTCCACTGTACCCTGAAATTCAGTCTTTCTTAACAAATGCTTGTCATTATTTAGAGAGTATCCCAACATGCATGTGAAGGCTGTAATGTGAGACAGAAATGTTGGGATTTTTCAGGGCTTTATTTCTTCAGTTGTTAATATTTTTACAGACACAAAATGCATGGCAGAAACATTTCCTATGTTTGTCTTCATGTTTATGTGATGAACAGAAGTAACAGAAGTGAAAATAAGATGGAAACGATTCTTACCCATTTTTCTTTGAGCTGTGAAAACGATTCTCTAACAGCTGTGCATGTCTTGTCATAGGGTGAAATTCATATGTCGGAAGAGGCTATACAGGACATTCTGGAGCAGACAGAATCAGATCCAGCTTTTCAAGCGCTCTTTGACTTGTTTGATTATGGTAGGGTATATTATTCCAAATTGTACCATTGTTATAAAACATCAAGAATTATGATATTTTTTTTCAAATGTTCCTTGAGGAAGCAAAGCTAGCTCAGCAGACTTCTTTGTATGAGAAATAGTCTGTATGGCATCTGTGTCCTGTGAGTTGGAGTTGGATTCTGGTAAACATGACTGTGAAGTACAGAGGATTCATTTGGCTGAAACTTTAGACTTTTCTGATATAAGGGATGATGGTTCGTGTCCGTTTTTCAATTCTTTTGTGTTATTTTTCTATTTGATCAGGAATATCCTTGCATAAAATATGTTTCTGTACTGTTGCTGGATTTATAATGAGTACAGAGTTTTTGATGTGTTTAAGGATAGTGTTTCTTGAACTTGAAATCTAAATGCTTCATTTAAAATGCATGAATTACATTTGTATTTAAAATAATATATTTAATCATTCATCATGGTCTATTTTGAAAATAGGGAAGAACAAGGTAAACAAGAATTTGCCTGCTGGTATTTCTGGTCAGAGTGGGGTAGAAAATACAATCCTGGTAGATGCGGATAACCTGGAAACACTTGAAAGTTCTTTAGGAACAGAAGAAACTAGTAAGTGTAGGTTTGGTTGTGTTTTGTTGTCTGTTGTTGTTTGTTACCTGTTGTTTTTTTTTTTCCCTTTAAAATTCCTTCTAATCTGTTCATTTTTCATGATGAAAGTATTTCCAGACAGTTCAGTTGTACATCTCAAAACCTTAATATTTTTGGTACTAATACGCCATCTGATGTTTAGATTGTATTGTCATATGGATGCACTTAGTGTGTAAGAAAGTTTCAGGCTATTAAATTTTTGCAATTACTGTTGTTAAGCTCCTGTATGAAAGCAGAATATCTGCAAAACTTTTCTCATTCAGAACAGATATTCTATGCAATTTTCACTGTAGAACACATAAAGATAATATTTTACATCTAACCTTACTACTCTTTTCTGTCTGTTCTGTAATGTGTTGGTTAATTGATCCCCAAAATAGCCTTACTCTGGACAAAAGGTTTGTCTGCCCCATTCTTAACAACTGTCAGTCAGTAGCAGGTATTGAAAAAAAGCCAAGCAATATATTTATCCCGAAATATTCTATGAGCCACTGACCTCTTATGCATATGCTTATTATTTATGCTCAGACTGAATTACCAGGTTGTCCAATCTGTGTAATCTAACTGTATTTTTCATGTACTCTCCACGCAACTTGAAAGTAAGGATGAGTAGTGTTATTCCTACTTCATTTTATGTGGATGGCTTTCCACTGAAGTGATTAGTTAACTCTAAGACCCTGTAAAATTATCATTCTTTGTAATAATTGTGGAACCAATTTAGTCTCTGTTTTACAGGTGATAATTCTAGAGAAGTGCTGTCCTGTAAGGGTTTTCAGTTGGAAGAAACATCATGCAACTTGAAGAACCCCGTTAATGATGACGATATGGCAAAGAAAAATGCAACCACTGACCAATTGAATGGGAATTGTAGGCTAAGGAAGGAGGCTGACGTACTTAAAACCATTACCCATGAACATATTGGTGAGCTGGAAATTGCTTTTGACTCTGTGCCTGTTCTGACTGAATCTAACAAGAGGCAAATTTCTGATAGCGAACGTCGTGAACACTGTCAAGATACTTATGGTAAAAAAGACTCGTCCACACTAGTACCTGGAAGTGAAAAATGTATGGAAATTGAAAAAGATACACTAAGTCATAGTGCTCAAATTAGTCCTAATTTGGAATATGTTCATTCTGGTAGTCCGCAGATTCCTTTGGTTTCGTTGGAAGACGGTTGTAGAGCTGGTGAGAACAGAACACAGCCTGCAAGTAAATGTCACTTTTCACCACACACATCGGTACCTGAAAAAACACTCACTAAAAGTCCTCCTGATAGAAGTCCTGTCCACAGTGCCCTGCTGAGAAAAAATAATACATCAATTGCTAGCCCATCAGCAGATTCAGGAAAAGAACAGGCTGTAACGAGTGATACAGCTCCGTTACTTAATATTTCACAGGAGAACTTGAGCCACCATACTAACCAGCAAGATCAGAGTGTGCAGTCAGACTGTGCTGCAAAATCCACAGTGAATATGTCGGATCTTGACAAAACAGAGTTGCAGCTTGAAGCTGCTGGTACTTGTAAAAAAACACAGTCAGATGATCAGCATGCACTCGATAACCCTAAGAAAGACTTTAACCTCCCTTCAGGACTATCGAACTCAGAGGGAGCACAAGTGGAAATGCAAGAAACTTCATCTTCTGCAAAAGCAGATACTGATAACATGTATTTTTCTTCTGGTGATGATGCGTGTACAGGAATTTCTGTAGTATCCACTGAAAATAATCTTACTACAACTGAAATGTGCCGCTCTCCTCTCCCAGAAACTGCTTCCTCAACAGATGAATCGAGTACCGAAGCCAAAAGCACAAGTGGTGCATCTTCCAGTAGTCAACCAATGGATGTTGATCCTTCTAATATCATGTCCCTGAAGATCATCATCAGTGATGATCCGTTTATTTCATCAGACACAGAGTTAAATAATGCTGTTTCCAGCATCACGGGAGAAAATTTGCCAACGATAATATTGTCATCTCCAGCCAAATCCCCGAGCAAAACTGCAGGCCTGTCCAAGTGTCTGACTTCAGAAGACACAGAGAAGAGTGCAGAGTCAGCTTTGGCAGAGCAGAATCTCCTTGTGCTCAGACCTAAGGATCCTGTGGTCACTGCAGTTAACACTCAGAATGAGGACTGCACTGTTTTTTCAGTTGCAAGTACAAGTAACCTTTCCAAGGAAGGAGGGTTTATTCAGTTGATGCCAGCAACGAGCACAGCTTTTGGCAGTACAAACAACCTGTATATAGCCACCTGTGTGACTGATTCAGCTGCCTTAGGCACGGCTGTAACTCCTTCCAACGTGGTTGTATTGCCTGGCAGCTCTATGCCTCTCGCTGCCCAAGCACCAGCAGTCCAGCAATTACGGACTCCTCCTAGATCCAGCAGTACATTTGCAGGAAACCAGACTATCTCCCCAAGCTTCCCACAAGGTAATTTCACTATTTCAAAAATGATGTTGTGTTTCATTCTTTTGTAAAAGTAAGTTGAATTTTTAAGCGTTGCTCTTCCTGCCCCCTGAAACTAGGAACTTGTGAGCGTGTTAATTGCTGCTAAAATTAAATAAAAGCTGTGGAGAGTCCCTGTCTGCTATGCGTGGTAATTCTGTGCGATAGAATGCAAACAGTAGGTACTTCCACTAAGCATCAAAAGGAACTACTTGATGTCCGTATTTCTGCCTTTAATTCCACCTTTAATTCAAAGTTCAAGACTTAAGATAGCTACATTTTACTACATCATTTAATTTTGAACCATTTCTCAAAAAAAGGAAAAGTATTTGATTAAAGGAGCCTATCAAAACTAATAATGACACCTGTTTTCTAGTTGAAATGTATAATAAGGACCATGAAGATTTTCAAAAAAGGCAGAGATTTTCCTGCCAAAGGTTTGGCTATGCATAATTCTAAGAAATTCTGTCTTGAAGCTTTTATTTTCACTTCCACATGTATGTAGGTCGCTCTGAATGTAATGCCTCTATTTATTTCCATGGAAACTACAACAGATAGAGCACTATCTGGTAGAGCAAATTTTCAGCTACAAAGGACTATTTTCAACATAGTCACTGCCATTAGCTCTGCACTTTTGCCAGCAATGAACAAGAGGCTGCATGTCACACTCGTAACAGTCTGCTCCAGCAGATGCGATCAACTGCGATTCACTGCTGCTATCACCATGGAACCATGATGTTGCTAGGAAAAAGTTGCTGCCCACACGGTCCACTTTTCACTGTGCTCACAGCCACTGTTGGTCTCTGTAAACATTCAGCAGATGTTGATGGATTTCCATTGGTGACATCTTTTCCACGTGCGGGAATTCAGTGGCAAACCTTTGATCCATACGCGCTCCCATGTCAGATGCTATTGTGTCAGACTGCCCCTCTGCTGCCAACTGTCACACAGCAACAAAATGCCATGGGATATTGGTGGGAAGGTTCAATCTCTGCAATACTACCATCATCCACCTCTGACATCGTGGGCCAACATCGTAAAATAGGAGGCATTACTTCTGGAGCAGCCTTTCATTTTTCTTTCTGTACAATTGTAATACTTTGATATGTTTTTTAGGTTCTGCCATTATAATCACATCTCCAGTGCAGCCTGTTTTGCAAGGAATGGTGGGAATGATTCCTCTCTCAGTAGTGGGACAAAATGGGAATTCCTTCTCAGCGCCTGCCCGCCAGGTAGCCTGTCACAGAACAGTTTGTCTCTTTTCAAAATTAAAGCTCAAGTGATAAGATTTCTTTTGCTAAACTGTAACTGAATGTTTTGATTCTTCTAAGGTTTTGCATATGCCTGTAGCTAATCCAGTGTGCAACAGAAATGTCCCAAAACTTCCCATCCCACCCAAATCACAAAAGATTCCTGGAGCAAGAAGCAAGACCAATGCAGGTATTCACTTTGCGTTCTTGAGGAGGGCAGAATACAAGTGGAGGTTCTAAAGACATACGAGTTCTGAGTAATAAATGTTTATAAATAATTTTGTGATTATGTGTGTGTGTATAGATATATAGGAAAATATTTAATAGAGGTGTTGCATATTTATATTTTCTTTAAAAAAGCACTCTGCTGTTTTCTCCTTGCAGTTTCAGTTACACACTTCTGTGTATTGATTTCACTGAGCCATTGCAAATTCAAAAAAGACCAGAGTTAGAGCCTCTACTTAGTATTGAGGAGGGGGTAAAGAATTTAAAATCAAAAATATAAAATAAATTTAGTCACAAGGACAGGCTCTCTTCCGGATGGGGGGTGACTTCAACCATTCTGATATCTGCTGGGAAAACAGCAAGCTGCAAGCAGTCCAGGAGACTCCTGGAGAGGCAGCTGTCTGGTTCAGGTATTGGACAGTCCCACCGGAGGTGAAGTGTTGCTGGGCCTGGCGCTCAGTAACGTGGAAGAGATCGTTAAAGAGGTTAAGATAGGAGACAGGGCTGCAGCAACTGTGCCCTGGATGAATTTGTGATCTTGAGGAACATGGGCCTGGCAGAGTAGAGTCAGGACTCTGAACTTCAGGAGAGCAAACTTCAGCTGTTTAAGGAATTGTTGGGTGAGATCCCCTGGGAAGCTGTCCTTAGGGAAAATGGAGCAGAACAGAGCTGGCAGCACTTTAAGAATGCCTTTCTGAGAGCATAAGAGCTCTCCATCCCCTAGAATAAGAAATCAGATAGTTGAGGAAGGAAATCACCATGGCCGAGTAAAGACCTGGTGGCCAGGCTAAGGAAAAATAAAGTATAAGCAGTGGAAGCAGGAATCAGTGCCCTGGGAAGAATAAAAGGAAGCTGTCTGTCCGTGCCTGGGGCCCCAGTACAGGAGGGATGTGGAGCTCTTGGAGGGAGTCCTGAGGAGGGTCACAAAGATAGAACACCTCTCCTATGAAGACAGGTTAGGGGAACTGGGCTTGTTCAGCTTGCAGAAGAGAAGGCTCTGGAGAGAACTCATTGTGGCCTTCCAGTACTTGAAGGGAGCTTACAAGCAGGAGGGGGACCTACTTCTTACACTGTCTGATAGTGACAGGATGAGGAGGAATGGCTTTAAACTAAAAGAGGAGATAAACTAAAAGAGGAAATTTAGGTTAGATGTTAGGATTAAGTTTTTCACTCATAGGATGATGAGGCACAGCTGCCCAGAGAAGCTGTGGGTTCCCCATCCCTGGCAGAGCTCAAGGACGGGTTGGATGGGATTCTGGGTGGCCTCAGGTGGTGGGGGACAGCCCTGCCCATAGCAGAGGTCTGGAACTGGATGATCTTTAAAGTCCCCTCCAACCTAGGCCTTTCTGTGGTTCTATGACAACTTGTGCATTAGCCAATCTACCTTTTTTAAAAAAAAGCTGTGGGCTTAGGCATAAAAGTGAAATAGAATGAAGCTGCAAATTAAGAAGAAATTGAGGATGGTGCTTTTAGTCTGCATTCTGGTTCTCTGATGGGTGACCAAGAGAGCTCCCTGTAGTTACTTCCCTTCTACTTGGAAATCTTGGCTGTGCATTTCTAAGTCCAGCTCTATTGGTTTTTGTCTTGCCAGACATCTGCTACCCACGTGTAGATAGCAGGCTTCTTGGTCATGCTCTTTGCTAATCTGTTAATCTGTATATTTTGAAGTAATGAAAAAGTTGCAGTGCTTTCTTGCTAGATTTTTATTGATTCTCTACCAGGTAAAGTGTCATTGCACAAATAGTGAGATAATGTACTCCAAATAGCAGTAGTAGTCTACCAATGCTTTATCTCTTGTTCTAGGAAAACCAGTACCGAGTGTATCCGAAACGTCAAACCATATAAATGCTCGAACACAAAGGTAAGAAGTACCAGGCATTCAAAGCTGCTTGCCTTCTCCTGCCATGAATTTCTTCGTACAGCACTGCCTAGGAGGAAGGCAGCTTTTTGAACAATGGCATAAGTAGGATCCCCCATCTCTTTTCCCAGGTCGAAAAGTGGCAGCCTCTCTACTGTTTCTTTGTACAGGCTCCGTTTCTTACCTTATTGTCATCCCTTCTGGCCTCTGAACTTTGTGCAGTCACTATTCCCTATTCTCAGTATTTTGTGTGTTGATAACATTTATTTGTAGATTGAAGAGAGCTGTAACAAGTTGACGAGGTCAAAATGAAATGATATCATTTTGATAATTCAGCTTTCTCTTAATTTTAACTATCATTTTAACAGCTGAGCTAAAATTATGCAGTAAGAACAAGTGTGTTGCTGAAGTATTTTCACCTCTTTTTCAGGACTGGAAATTCAGACAAGCTTATCACTGCAGAGGTAGGAAGGAAAACAGAGGAGAATTTGCCTGCTGCACCAGCAGAGAGCACAAGCTCAAATTCGAGACAAGGTGAAAGTCACAGGAGAGTGCTTTGCTTTGATAATATCCTGCCTGCTGCAGGTGGAAACACCCAAGCTCAGACTGCTAAGAGTTTGCCCCAAAAAGAAAGAAATGAAAACTCTTCATTTGCTGTTGATTCGGCACCATCCTCTGCCAAAGCACAGGCAGCAAAGCGAGAGAAAGATAAAACGTTGCCTAGAATTCTCTGTAAGCCAGAAATTGCTGGCAACAGAAGCACAGCTGTGAAGGAGCCACAGCCCGAGCGGAAGGTTGTAACGGCAGGGCTTCCCTCAGATCCTTTCCACAAGGCCACAGCAAATAAAGAAAATGAACTGCGAAGAGATAGTGATGAAAAACAGAAGAACCAGGACACTGCCAAACTGTCCAATGGCCAGCAGAGTGTTAGCTTGTGGAGTGAGAAGACAGTTGCTTCGGTGCAAGAGCTGAACAAGAAGCAAGGATCACTGTCAAATGGGAACAGCAAATCTTCACCACCCGTTTCTCTGTCTTCAAAGGAGCCAAAGCGAGAAGCAGCTAAAGTTTCCAACCAGGGCCTTTGCCTGTCAAGTCCGTTCACCAAGCAGTGTGTGGAAATGTTGCAGGACATTCAGTGGCACAGCCCCAGTAGTAAAACAGTTGAAAACGGCGAATTGCCAGTACCCCGTACCCCATCTGGAGTTGGAGACAGGCATACAGATGACACCACAGATAGCGTACGAACCCCAACCTGCCGGCGTTTCAACGAGGACAGTGCAACCCCTAGAATCATGGTCCCTCCTGCCACACCAGACCTGCCTGCCTGCAGCCCTGCTAGCGAAACTGGCAGCGAGAACAGCGTCAGTATGGCTGCCCACACACTGATGATCCTATCCCGGGCTGCCATTGCGAGGACTAGCACTGCAACTCCTCTGAAGGACAACACCCAGCAGTTCAGGTCTTTAAGGAGCACAGTAAAGAAAAGGAAACTGGAGGACTTGAATGAGGGTGAGAGGAATTCTCGTTCCACAAATAGGAAAGAACTCCAAAGCTCTCCAACACCATCAAAAAAGAAGAAAATAAAGGTAAGTACAGGCACTATTGAAATCATGAATGTATTAAACATGTATATTGTTTGTAATGGTTCAGAGGTACTAGTCCAAATCCCTGACATCCTATTTATGTTTGTCAGTTAACACTACCTCTTGGGCCTGTTCTGAACTAAGAGTTCTCTTAAGGTGAGTGAACTCTTCAGATACTCGTAGAATCACAAGGTTGGAAAGGACCTACAAGATCATCTTGTCCAACTGACTCCTATCGACTGTCCAGTCATACCTAAAATCAAATGATTTCCTTTAAAAAATGAATGAGTTTGTAAATTCTAACTTTAACTTAAATTCCTAGATTGAATTCAGAAATCAGGCCAATTTAGACTACAGCTTTCTAAAATCCAAACTGCTCCTACATCCTTATTTACTACTAGGACTACAAGCCTACATTTGGTATATTCTTCCACTTTGTAGTGCAGAGAACTTTGCCTTTGACTTGAGAGTTTAGCAAATAGCAAAGGTGTGAGTGAGACACAAAAAGGTGATGTATGTCAGCAACCAAAAAGGAGGCACAGTATAACTTTGTTACAACTAAGCATGGCATTCACATACTCCTGACATATTCTAAGTGAAAAGCAATCAGTAACTCATCCTGCAGTTTTCCCAGGGCTGGGAAGTGTGCCTGTTGGAAGTAGGGGAGCTGCTGCTTAACTGAATTCCTGCCTCCAAGCACGCACTTTGTACGCTGCAGGTATAAAGAAGACTGTATGCACTTTGGTATCTGATTTCTGACTGAGCTTTGTGGAGTTATCTCTGCAAAGGAAATGGAAGGATGAGGGAAGAGGGAATGCTTCCAGACTGCTTTGGTTCTGCCAGCTTCTCAGTATCTAACACAAGTGTTCATTTCTTCTCCTACAGAAAAAGAAGCTCCCAAATTCTTTTCCAGCAGGAATGGATGTGGACAAATTCTTGTTATCTTTGCATTATGATGAATGAAAGAAGGTGAACTGTGACAATATAGAGCTAGGTATCGTTATTGCTGAGGTTTTGCATGAGAAATTAGTTCTGAAGGGTGAGTTGCACTTTCAGTGCACTGAAGTTTCACTTTATGGCAAAATCATGCTGTTTCTGAAGCAGGTTGCTACGTGTAAATATTGAGTTGGTATATGTTTATTTTTGAAAAAGCACTTGCGTAATTATAGAGCCATTTAATTTGCAAAGTTGTAAATTTGTATAAATGTAATGTTAAGAAGTTGTATGTTTCCCATTATACCCCGTTGTCTGTGCTCTGCTGCATTCTCTGTTACCCACGGGAACTGCTTCGTCCCTTTGCACAGCAGTTGTGCATTTGAAGGCGGCGTTTGTAGTTCACTGTTCTGAGCCCTGGGTGGTTAACCTCCAGCTTCCCTTCCTTGCTGAATCCCACAGGAATTTCACCTTTGGCTCTGACTGGTTTGGACTCAAAGTCTGTTCTCCTGGAACCATCAGACCTGTGTTGTAAGGCTTTGAGGGAATGAACAGAAATACCCAGTAACTAAACAGAAGGGAAAAAAAAAAAACCCCAAAACCCACCCAAAGCATTTCTAATCTCTTGAAGGTTTTCCCAACCAGGCATTGAGATAGAGGAATTTCAATTTGTGTAGGCCTCACATGTTTACAGCGTTTGTTACACAGGATGTCTTTAATGCAAAATTACTTCCAGTATGAATACTTCAACTGTAGCCACAGCCAGACAAGGATTTCAAGTGCTCTACTGCAGAGGTAAATTCTTTCATCCATCATTTGTACTGCTGGGAAAGCATTTGTTAGTATTACTTATCCTTTAGTGAGACACAGTAAAATTTGCACCTCATCTTTCTGTTTAACATAGGACTTGCTGTAGTTACAGAAACTCTTCAGGAGAAGAGCAGCTCAACCTGCATTTTATGTATTAACATTAGCATGGGAGCACCCTAATCCTTGCTCTAATACTGCAGAATGCTCTCTTCTGGTGTCCTCCTTTGTTCTCAAGTTACTGAGGTCTTAATGCAAGTTTTCATGTTAGAGAGCTGTACAGCAACAGGGCAATGTTTCAGATAGTATACAAGGATTCCTAAGGAACCAATATTATGCAGTAGATGTTTATATTAAACCCATCCAATAACTAAATACTGCATAGCATTTACAGCTTGAATAAATATTTTTGTTTTAATAACAAGTGTGTCTTGTTTAACGTTTTGTTTGTCAGCCAAGCAATTTGGTGGATGCTGTATAGATGTGTTCTGGTGGTATATAGATCAGTCATTTTTTGAAGACAGAATTGAGTATTAAACACTGGATTCTAATAGCATTAATTCATAGAATAGAACCATAGAATGGCCTGGGTTGAAAAGGACCACAATGATCATTGAGTTTCAACCGCCCTGCTATGTGCAGGGTCACCAGGCTGCCCAGAGCCACATCCAGCCTGGCCTTGAACGCCTCCAGGGATGGGGCATCTACAGCCTCCTTGGGTGAAATTGCCAAAGGCCAGAGCAGGAAAACCAAAAAGATGTCTGCTACAAGCCAGCCTTTCCTGCTTAGTAGTACTGAACACTGATGTGTGATATTTTTAAATAATTTATTTGCCACTTATTTAAGGCAGAGTGTTGCCCTTCCATAGGGCAGCCAATATCCTCCATCCTTCACTTTCAGTGCACGTAATGTGGCAGTGCTGAAGCCATGAATTATCAGTGTGCTTATTTATGCTTTGAAGAAAAAAGTTCCCAAGCTGCTGTGGTTGGGGCGGGTGTCATTTAGAAGAACAAAGTGTGGATGAAGGTTACTTTCCTTCTTTCTATGTAGCATTTAAACCCATTGCACGTTTGCTACCTTTTCAAGTATGTTCCTTTGAAGAGAAAAAGAAAACATCACAAAACCAGCACCCCTCACAGCCAAGCCAAAGTATTTATTCCCCTTCCTTAGTGGAAGCAAATTTAAAGGCAGTCATTTGGTAAAGGTGATTTCCTGCTGAAACATATGCGAAGGGAAGAAAGCAGCTGTCCTCTATCTCAGCTAAGAAACGGGGGAGTGTCTGAGTGTTTTTCTTCTGCAAGCGGCAAATAGGCTTTAGGATTAGAACAGATGGGGGGAATAGCCTATTTCTGCCCTCTGGCAAAAAGTGTTGAAGAAACTGCATCAACTCCTCCCTGTAGTCCTGAACAAGATTCACTCTGCAGGAAGATATTTTCCTATTTCCCCATACTTACAAAATAAATGCTTAGCTCAGTTTCCCTGAAGTCATAACTGTGAGCTCCTGAGTACAGCCAGGCACGGGCAGGGTTACTGAAGGAGGGAACAGCACTTGCACAGGTGTAGGCCTGAACCTGCCTCTGTTCTGCGTAGTGACAGAAGCGTGTACACCACAGGTGGTCACGGGAGCAAAACAGGAGAAGCAGCATTCTGATGTTAGGCCACCCTTAACTGTGCTCTGTCAGTACCTGCAGTTCTAAGTAAGTCACACCACCCTGGCTCCCAGCCTACTTTACACTGTCAGGTCATAAGAGCACTACAGGAGGCAATGGGACTGAGAGAACGTGGTGGCACTCGAGAAACCACAAGTGAGAGGAGTTAATATCAACATTCTTTATTGTCAGCTCTTGATACATTATTGTGATTTCACATTTTTTGCTTGTACTGTATAAAAACTTGTGTTGAGTTGGAGGTATAAAAGCCCAGTTGTCTGTATCAATAATCAATGATGTTTTTGGGAATTTTAGAATAGCTGCTGAGAAATTCACCCACTTACTGATAAGAGGCAACAGCTGCTGCTCATCGCTTTGATCACAGATTTTGTAAGGCTTTTTTTTTCCAGCAACTGTTTGGGCCTACAGCTTCTCTATCAATATTGCAGAAGCACCTCCTCCTCCATTGCAAATTCCTGCAAGACCATACTGCCCTTGTTTCAGTGCATGGACCATGTGAACGACAATTCTCGCTCCAGACATTCTAGATAAAAGAAAAAAACATTTACGTCTTAGTTTGAAGAAGATTCTGAATTTGACTTGCTCAAGATTGCTGGCAGAATACAGCACCAATCCCTGGGAGGAAACAAAAACAAGAGCACAGAACCAACAGAAGATCAAACAACCCCTTTTTTCTACAGTTAGAAACAACACAGGTTCTTTTTCTCCATGTACAGTACTTAAAAAGGAGAGATTTAATGTGTGCACAGCCACTGCTGAGGAAATCACCTCTAAGTACTCTATGTGTGACATAATATCAATTATCAGAGCTCTTTCAAAGAAGGTAATTAATACTAGATCTCTTCCACTAAAAACCAAATCAATACTAATTATTCCTTTCAGTTTCTTCTCTGGCTTCAACTTGCTGTAATGTGATATGGTGCACTGATCCAGCTCCTGCAAAATCAGACATTTAAATTCTGTCATGATACTGTAGAAATCTCCTTTTTAGAGACAAAGGTCATATTTCTTTATCAGAGCTGATGTTATGAAGGAGATAACAGCACATGTTGAGGGATTATGTCTTGACTACAGCTTTGCCACCAAACTTCTGCATGATGAAGTACTCCTACTGGTTCTTCATGTACAATGCAGTTACTTCTCCTCTCTATTTAGTAGATTGGAAGGGGATTTGTCCTCCTGGACCTTGCAGCATGCTCACCCTTAAGGAGGATTACTGGGATGTACTTAAGCCACAGCACATTGCAGCTGCTGGGGAACACAGCAGGGAACTTCCATAACCTGAGGAAAGAACTTCAGAGCAAACATCCCCCAGACCACCCTCATCTGCTGCATTAGGTGACCACAGTGTTTTAGATCTGCTGCTGGGAGTGCTTTGACAAGACTTGGAATTTGACTTTGCTGATAGGAGGAAAAGTCTTCACACCATATCGTATGCTATTTTCGTTAAGTGTACCTGTAAGTTTTACTACTTTAACTGGTTGATTATTTATTGCTGCTTATTCAGTGATATTAGTGATTTATTTTAATTGGTGGCACCAAGCAAGCTTTCCTTAACAGCAGGTGATAACTACCTGTGATAAAAAAAATGGGATGATGCTTTTTGAAGGTACCCTGAAATGTAACACCTGAATTCAGTCAGCACGTACCTGATACTGAATTGCTATTAGCCTTCCTACTTGCACTAAATTTGAAGACGGAATCAAATACATCAGCAGCATGTAGAAAAAAGTGCCTCCGTGTAGCCAAAAAAGAATGCTTGTTTACATACCCTATCGGATGCCCGAGAGAGACAGCGCCGCCATTGATATTTACTTTTTGTGGATCGATACCCAGCATTTTAATATTGGCCAGCACCACAACACTGAAGGCTTCATTGATTTCCCACATTGCGATGTCTTCTTTTTTCAGACCTGTCTCACTTAGAATCTAGAAACGGTAATAAAAGTGATTATTGCTGTGAAAAAACTAGGAAGCTGAAGTATTTTATAGAAATAATTAAGATTTTTGTGAATTCAAACTGCAGACAGCAAGTCCCTGTGCTGTATGCCAAGCAAGAGATCAGAGCTCACATTTCGGAAGCACTTTGTCAGATGGGGAAAAAGCAAAACCGAGGCTCTGGAGCACAAACTTGAGTTCTCACAAAAGCAGAAATGGAGATTATCCCAAGAATACATTTTCATCATACTTCTACTAAGTACACATCATCACCACACACTGCACACTGATACAATACTGCATGCAGTTGCATTTAGTTCCTCTCTGGGGTAGTCTGTACTTGTATAATCACATTTATTTTGCCTTCTGGTCATAATTGCTTGAAAACTTTAAAAGTGAAAACAAGGCTAAAAGTTGGTGAGAGTGTAAAACAAGGTGCTCTCAGAATACGTGTGAAGTCTGTCTCTCTAAAATCTGCACTCTAGCCTTAATCCTCTGCAAAGCCTATTTAATTTCAGTGCTAGAGGAAGGTACACTGAGGGATAGTGCAGTGCTGAGGAAGTTTGCTGTCTTCTGAAAAAGAAGCTGTTTTATTCCTACCTTGGGAACAGCGTGTGCAGGTGCAATGGGAAAGTCAATAGGATCAACAGCGGCATCTGCAAAAGCTGTGCAAATATTAAAAAAATAAAAAATAAATCACAAAAGCTGTTGTTTATATACCTCTTGTTTTTACCTTACATTAGTTTCATTTATGCAAGCAGTAAACCCAGATAAGAGAGAAAAATTCTGAGTGTAACGGTTCCTGAAGATAATATACATAAAACTCAGTGCCTTAAGTGCACAACTTGACATTATTTTCAGATGTTTAGAATTATTCCACATGGTCCAATGGTCAAAAGCCTGCTGCTATGACACTTGACATTTCGAAGCCCATACTGAGCAGATGCAGTCATAATGCCTACAGGCACGCGTCCTCTGCTCCATGCATGAAGGGACTAACAGGACTGCCAGGCAGATTGCACCATCAGAATATTTTCCACTTCCCTATTCAAAGATGAGAAAAGAGAAACCTTACCAACTACCCGTGCCAGTGGTTTAACTTTCAGTCTCTTGGCTGCCTCTGTAGTCATCAGAACCAAAGCAGCTGCTCCATCATTCAGAGTACTGGCATTGGCAGCTGTAACTGTTCCTAGAAAAGGCAACACGTTTTAACAGAGGGGCAGATGAGATAGCTCAGGTAGATCCTGTAGACCCTTCAGCCTTACAAGGTCTCAGCATAACAGCTGTTGCACTGAGAGAACCAACAGTTGTTGTTTTTTTAAATACTTGTTTAATCAAACCATCGCATGTATTCATAAGCTACATCTGAACAGCAGTTCAGACCATGCCTTCTGCACTGGCAGCGCTGTCAGCATTAACACAGAACTCCAGCACAAACGTGTGTGCTGCAATGCCAGCTTTGCTTTGGCCAGGTTCCTTAGCTACAGGCGTAGGGAGGCAACAGGGCACGATGTGCAGGCACACCAGGAGCTTATAGCTGTGGTGACCAAGGCCAGCTGTTTCAGTCTTCAATGTAAATGCACAAAACAGAGGTTTTCACTGGTGTGCAGGTTCTTCTCGTTTGAAGCAAGTTTGTGCTGTTGTGACACCAAGCTTGGACTTCTTGGTAGGATCTTTCTTTGGCAGGCATTGAAAAGGTCATAGATTACTGCTGTGTATTCAAGATCTGGTGAACAGCACTGTTCACTCTGAAAGAGCATTGTTGCACTTAGTAAAAGAATAAGCACTTGATTTAACAATATTTACCGTTTTCTTTCTGGAAAACAGCTTTCAGCTTTGGAACTTTACTAAAATCAACCCGCTTGTATTCCTCATCTTCTGTCACTTCTGTGTCTGGCTTTCCTGAAATTCAGATTTGGTTTAGTTTTATGTGTGCAGTCCTTTCTCAAACATTCTAACATAGTACATGGATTAAAGGTTCTCTAACTTAAACAACTTATTTCAGTAAAAAATGTAAACTTACTTACACATGTCAAAAATGAATGAAAATGAAAGAAATTCATAGAATCATAGAATGGCCTGGGTTGAAAGGGACCACAGTGATCATCGACTTTCAACCCCCCTGCTTCGTGCAGGGTCGCCAGCCAGCAGCCCAGGCTGCCCAGAGCCACATCCAGCCTGGCCTTGAATGCCTCCAGGGATGGGGCATCCACAGCCTCCTTGGACAACCTGTTCCAGTGTGTCACCATCCTCTGTGTGAAAAACTTCCTCCTAAACTCCTTCATGTCATTTATTCACAGCAGATCATTTATATTTTTTGATGAAAGAAATGAAAGGGACCAAGAACAGATCTTGAAGGTAATTCACAGAGAGATTCAAACATGTCATCAATCTGTTCCACCTGAATTTAGTACACAGTCATCCCCTTGAAGAAGTTACAGCATGTAACATTAAAGGAAAAGAAATAGATAAGCAGATACAGACAACTGACTGCTGTTCAGCAAAAAGTCTGCATAGCAGTAAATTCTTTGCATCTGAGGTACAAATATGTATAAACACACGTGTGAGTGTGCACGTTCAGCATAACTGGCACTGAGCGCAGACCCTGCCATAGCTTTCAAAGGAGAAACAGCTCATTTCATCACACCCTTCCACAATACCTTTTTTTGAGACAGTGACAGGAACGATTTCTTTTTTGAGAATTCCTGAATCCCACGCTGCTTTGCTCTTAGTGTAAGAGCCTATGGCATACGTGTCTTGCTCCTCTCGTGAAATAGTGAACTTCTTTGCCGTATTCTCAGCACAGTTGCCCTTGGAGAAAAACAGACAGGTTACATTTGGTGTTCCAGGAGATACAAACGAGAAACGTAACTGAAAAACCAGCATTTTCAGAACTGAATGTGACTGAAATTTGGTGTTCGTTTCTGATTTGCACAGTCACGACCAACCAGAAACTTCTGCCTTTGGATACCAGCTTCACATTCAGTACATGTGCTCTGAATGCAGATGATGATGCTGCGAAGGAAGGCACACTCCACACAAGGTTCTTCCAAGATAAAAAACTGCATGCAGAAGTTCTAAAGGCTGACTTCTCCAGAGTCTAGAGAACACACAAACAGTGTGTTTGCATCATTTTACTGGTGTTCTTATGCCATTCTTAGCTCGTCTATTCCAAAAAGCCTCTCAATCAAAAGCTGTTTCAGTTGAAATGCATGAGAGGTGTTCAGCCAACAGTATAGGTAGAGTGCACTCTACTGATAAAGAATAAAGCACACACAGAAGCACTGAAAACAGTCATTATCCTTTCAAACTGTTCCCTCCTGATGCTTGTTCTTTACTCTCTCCATACCAGATTAGTACTTTTCTGAACCCTCCCTCACTTTGCACTGTTTTGTCCAAAGTATCACGCTGCTGAGCTAAGCGTATCAGCTGACTCAAACCTTCTAACAGAAGATCTGGGATATGTACACTGGGGGAGGGAAAATAAGAACCAATCCGCTGAAGCAGAAGTGGCCATCCTCAAAGGCATCGTGCAACCTGACTGCTCCCACCCACTGAGACAGCAAAACCCACCCGCAGGTGGAAGAAACCCCTTGTCTCCTTTAACCCCTGCTCTAAGCTACTCAGACTTCAATGAGAAAGAAAAATGAACACACATTTCCACCCCATTTCAGCCTTCCATCTAGTCTCTCCATTACAGGTACATTACTCATTTCCAGCTGCATGAGCCCAACGGTTGATACTTCAGAACACTGCAGGAATATTTACCATATGGATATGGTTATAAACATCTGTAAGTCCATCTTTTACAATCAGGTCTTCCAGATTAACTCCTCCGTAAGGCGTCGATCCTCTGCTCATTGTATAGGGAACATTGGACATGCTCTCCATTCCACCAGCAACCATTACATCCTGCTCAAACAAAAGCTGAGGTTATCAATAATGCTGTGAGTTTTACATGACTTCATCCAGGAACTGATGCTAAGAAAATACTGAGTGGAAACTTTGCATTTCCAGAGACTCTTGGAGGAAAAGGAATAAAAGGCTCCTTTATTCATTTTAAAAGCAAACAGCTGAAGCGAGCTAACCCACGCTGACAGAACAGCCAGACTTCTGTCTGGTGCATCACTTTGGAAAGCTGCAAGAGCCATGTCAGCCTCTTGCGCTTCTAATTCAAAAGCCTCCAAGATCACATCACAAATTTTATTTTAAACACTTCATTTTTCTCTGAATTTCTCATTTGTTCTTCATGAGCAGCTCCACAGCAGTCAGAATCTAAGAGAGCCAATGAAAGACCGAGGTTTAAAATTACCTGAAGCTTCACACAACATTCTTACATCTCACATGTAAGAGTAGCTGTGTCCTTAATGGCATGGCTTTTTTGTGATACAAATAATCATAGGAAAAATGCAAACACAGCAGCATCATTCTCGGAGAGTTCAGTATTGTTGTTAATACAACCTCGAAAGATATTTTACATGAAAAAAAGTAGTAACTAGGTCTTTCAATTCAGGTTTGGAAAAAGAATGTCTTAGTTCAGAAAAGATTATAAAGTAAATCCAGGAATGGCAGCGTGTAGTAACAAAGAAAACAAAACCGAGAAGGCTGGAAATAAACTAGAAAGGCAGTAAAGTGGAAAGGCAGCTAATGGAAAGGCAGCTGAGATATGGCAACGATAGACAGGAGGAACAGGAGTCCCTGGCATTTCAACTCCATCAGGCAAAAGACTTGGAGCTAAGGCAACTGTTTATACAGTCCTTAGTGTACGCTGACTCAAGCCTCTGGGAGCTGTCATCCACTCACACCACAAACACCTCCCAACCCACAGCCAGGAAGAAAGAACAAAACCCATCCAAACAAGCCGCAGCGTGGAGCTCTGAGGGCACACCGAGCAGCAGCAGCACGTGCTGAGCCAGGCAGCACTGTATGTCTCATGGGCAGAGCTGAAAAGTCCACTTCTTTTCAGAGCACCCAGCAAATAAACCCAGAGCGTGACAACTCCGATGGACTCAGCAGATGTCAGCTACTAAATCCGAGCAGAGCTGTTTGCACAGAAGTGCTGGACCTGATTCAAAGTCCAGTGAAAAGCCTTGCACCAAGCTCAGCAGGCACTGGGTGAAGTGTCATTCTCTGCATAGCAGGGCCTAACCAGTAAGTGGTTGCCCAACTGAAAAATACTGGTATTTTCACAAGGGGGATGAGAAAATCAAATATTTCACACTTGCCCTTGGGTAAACAAGATATATAATTATTAAGTACAGTTCCCACTAATGAGCCATTGATTCTGTAAACTAAAAATACACCTTGAACTGACAATATCTTTACTTTAGAGAATCTTAGAATACAGTGGACAGAGATGAGTAATTCTCCTCCATCCAGCTCTTGAACAATTCAGCAACAACAGATAGTTTCAGCCTCTTTGAGAGCAACAGAAAAGCCTGAGACATCTTTAAAATACTTAGAAACAACACTGCTTTAACATGGGAATGTACTTCATTTAAGTGATCAAAATATGTGAAAGTCAAGATGAGATCTCTCCCAGCAAACACTAAGTTTAGAAAAACACTCTGGATATTTTTCAAATGAAAAAGCCTGAAAAATTCCCTACATTTTACAGGAAAGGAGGTAGAAAGGACTTATGTACAAAGTAAATCCACCTTATTTGCTCAGCTCTGAAAATAAATCTGACAATTCCCACACTGCAATGCCTTTTCTTGTCTGCTTCAAAACAAAACGTATTTAAATTACTGTAAAAAAAAATCAAGGTTGTGTAACCTTAACAAACCTCACTCATTAGCTTCTTACTGCAAGTCAAAACATAGTCCCAAATCCAAGACCACAGCCATCACAGGACAGGATGCACAAGGTCAGCTGTGTGTCCCTTCCATAGAGCAGCACTGACACCACATACCTGGCTGCCACACATCAGGCTCTGGGCTGCCATCATGATCGATTTCATTCCTGAAGCGCAGACCTTGTTGACAGTTGTAGTATCAGTGGAGATGGGTAAACCTAAGTCAGGTAAGTTGTACAAACAATTGCATTATCTAAAGGGACAACATTAGATTGGTGTTTCAACAATATTTCATACGGGATCAATTCTACTTAAGCCAGTGTCCAGCTCAGGCAGTTTATGCACCCTCACCCCTCGTTACTGTCCTTGGAGGCTGCTGTTGCTTCTACCCTTCAGACAACAGACTCAAGTGGTAAGATGGGAAGCAAGTGAAGAATCGCTCAAAGATCATTTAGAACATCTACCATTAGTATGACATGGTTTCAGCCTCTCCAGGTTCTACAAAGGCTGTAGGCAATAACATCCATTGTGCACATGACAAGTGACGGCTGAGCACGCGCCACAAAGCCCACTTACACCACTACAACACAGAGTGAGCCTCTGGCCTGCATGGGAACAAGTGTGCAGCCTGTCCTGCGGGGAGGCTGGGCACCTCCCTGCTCTAACTCCCAGCTCAGTCATCCCCAGTAGCATTAGCAGCTGTCCACGTGAAGAAAAGACCACCTTTAAACCCAGAATCGACACAATGCATACCTGCACCCAGCACCGCTTGTCTTGCTGGAGCTTGCCCTTGTCCAGCCTGCAAGACATTACCCATATACACTTCCTTCACTTCTTCTGCAGGGATACCTAGAAAACAAACGTGGTTTGATTGTGGATTCTTCGCACAGAAGATGAAATTATCTGTTATGAACCTTCCCATTAAAAAGTATCCTATAGAAAAGAGACAAAACGTGTCATGTCCAACCTGTGTGCTAAAAGCATTCCAGACCTCTATCCTCATATTCATAGGGCACACTGAACTGGGGATCTCACATGAGAATTCCCTCAGCAGCTCTCAGAACAAGGAAACATTTCCAAGTCTCACCAGTCACCTGATCAACAAAACTGTTGTGGATGGTTAAATGCACAGAACTTTCTACCTGTGACAACAATGTCCAAAGAAACAGCTCTGTTTGTTCAATGCAGAGAGCAGCCAGCTGTCCCCAGACAGAAGAGGTGTGCTCTCTCTCCCTCTGCTGCCCATGCAACAGTCCTGGTGTTCCACTTATTGTAATGTGCTGTTTCAAGAAGCCAAAGAAAATTAACCCTCCTCTCCTCCAAACTGACTTTTTGGCCGACTTAAAGCTACGGACAGGCTCACAAGGGTGTCAGGAGTACCATGTAAAAATGGGCAGGGAAAGGAAGGACCCTTGGTTTCAGCAACAAGCAGCCTTCATATCAGCTTAGGAGTGTCATAAAACTACACCCCAGACAAGCAATCAGCATGTTCTATGCAATTGGGAACACCAGAGATACTCCTAAGTGTCAGTTTGCTCTTAGAAGCAGCATTTGTAGGCAGAAGCAGAGTCCAACAGGCAGGTTTATTTAAATACCATTTACAGATTAAAGCCTTAAAAGTGCTATGGGGGAGGGGGAGGAACACCAACAGAAAAGTCTGTTTTACCAAGCAACTTCAAACCAAAAGACACAGACTGGTATCATTCAGAGCTGTATGAGGTTTTCTCATGCAAACAGATTTACATGTACCTGCTCTGTCAATTGCTCCCTTAATTGCAATGGAACCCAGTTTAGTAGCTGGCAGTGATGAAAGAGAGCCTTGGAAAGATCCAATGGGTGTCCTTGCAGCACTTGCTATCACCACTTCCTATGAGAACAAGCATGGAGTAAAAGTCACAGTATCTTTACACATGCACATATACCCCAAAGTTTATCCTTTTACTCTTTCATTCATGTCACAGCTCCCCTTTTATTCAGTAAGCAGCACAGAGCACCAAAACTATCTTCATTGGTGCATGCAGAACAAAGAACAAAGACAAGGAATTTGGGACCAGTGCACCATTGCAGGGCTATGACCTTGTTGGGATGACAGAGTGTGATGGGATGGCTCTGAGGACTGCAGTGATACAGGCTCCCTAGGAAGGACAGGATGGGCAGACGAGGAGGATCTGCTCTTTATATGAGGGAACAGCTGGAATGCATGGAGCTCTGCTTTGGGGCAGGTGATGCCTGAAGGAATCCCAGAGCCGGGAGGGAAGAGGGGCCCAAGCTGGGAAAGGCCGAGCTACTGAATGCCTCCTTCACGTCAGCCTTCACCAACAAGGCTGCCCTTTGGGAATCCCAGGTCCTAGAGGCCAGGCTAAAAGGCTGCAGCAAGGAAGATGCATCTTTGGTGGAAATGAATCAGGTCAGGGAATACTTGAGTCAGCTGAACACTTCTAAGCTCATAGGCCCTGATGAGACACACCCACAAGTGCTGAGGAAGCTGGCTGCTGCCAGGGTAAGGTCACTCTCAAAGATCTTTGAATGGTCAAAATAACTGGGAGAGATGCCTACGAACAGGAAGAAAGCAGGTAGTGCTCCCATCCTCCAGGAGGCTGCAACTTTGGCCAGTGAACTTTGTCTTAATACAGGTGATGGCACAGCTCATTCTGGAAACAATTTCCAGACTCATAAGCAACAACAAAAAAATTATCAGTATAGATTCACCAAGGGGAAGTCATGCTGAACCAACTTGATAAACCTTTGTGATGAAATCATGAGCCTGATGGACGTGGTGGGAACAGTAGATACTGTCTACATGAACTTCAGTGAGGGTTTGACACCATCCCTCTTAAGGTCCCCATAGAGAAGCTGGTGATGTACGAGCTGGATGGGAAGACAGTTGGGTCCAGAAAGGCTAAAAGACTGGGAGCAGAAAGTGGTGATCAGTGGCACAAAGTCCAACTGGAGATCAGTAAGCAGCCTCTGCTTGGCACTGATGAGGCCACACGAGAAATGCTGGGTCCAGTTCTCGGTCTCCCAGTATGAGAGACATGGAAAGAGACTGGTGAAGGGCCACAAAAGTGGTTAAGGGGCTGGAATATCCAGCACTGCTCAGCCTGGAAGCTCGGAGGTATCTCAACAAGCAAAATATCTGAAGGGAGGGTAAAAAGAGGATGGAGCCAGGCTTTTTCAGTGGTGCTCAGTGCCAGGACAAGAGGCAATGGACACTAACTGAACACAGAAGGTTCTCACTGAACACCAGGAAGCGCTTCTGCACTCGCACAGGTTGCTCAGAGGTTGTAAAGACTCCTCCTTAGAAAGAAGTTATCTTACAGAGAAGTATCCTGAGAAACATGCTCTACATGACTTGACCTGAGAAATCTCCCTGTGGCCAAGTTTTTAACCCAATTGCACTGAGGTATGAAGGCATCGAACCAATTGCCAGAGAGTTAAATATTGTTATGAATCTTCCCATGACACGGTCTGTACATCACAGAAGGTACTGCCACTACAATTTAATGAACATTTACTCTACACTTAGTGAGTTAACAGCTCAGGCCTTGGAAGACCAAACATCTTACCAGGCTTTGCCAGAGCACCATTAGATTACAGATGTGTAAGCTGTAGTTTAAACCCTGCTGTGACATTCAACTTCACACCTGGTAGTCTCTCAAAACAGATCCAGTATTATTTTGCCTCCTGGCTTAAATGTTACATCACTACGTCTACCTGCTAACCCTGTCAGAGCAGCACAGGGGCCTGGCAGCAGAAAGATGCGTGTTTTAGATCTCTGTCTGCCCTGGACAGCCGGACAGCTATTGAGAAGAGCCAGCAAGTATCTCCAGCTGCAGCAGAAGGCAGACAAAACCTTAAGAAGCAGACACGGCAGCGACCTGCAGCTCCGCGGAACGTCACACTTACATTCAACGTGCGCTGCGACGCGTAGCCGCGGCTCGCATACTTCAGAGCCTGAAAAATAAACACACCCTCAGAATTTCAGAGCAACGAAGTCAACGCCGACAAAAGAAACAAAGACAAGGCCGTTTACTCAGCAGCTCGGCGCAGCGCCGCGGCTCACAGCGCTGACCGCCACACGGACGGGATGACGGCCGGACGGCGGCCACGGCGCGGCACAGCGCGGCACGGCGCGCCCCTCTCCCCGCCCGCCCAGCTTCGAGCGCACGCGAGGCGCTGCCGCCGCCGCCGCCCCACCCCGTGCCGGAGCTCGCCCGGTGACCTTGGCCGGGCCGCCGCAGCTCCGTGCCGTGCCGGCCGTGCGAAAGGGAGGAACGAGGAAGGACCCCTCCGTTTCAGCGCCGCCCGCCCCGTCTCACCCGCAGCGGCCCGGACGCCGCGCGCCGCCGACCCAGCATCGCCACCGCCGCCATCCTGCCGCCCGCCGTCACCTTCACCGCCGCCCCTCCAGCAGCCTATAGGCGGCCGCGCGCCGTCCCCTCCCCGCTTCCCATTGGTGAAAGGGCTGAAGGCGGGACTAATTCCTGCCCTGCTATTGGCTGAGCTCGAAGCCGGCCCGCGCTGTCACACGTCGCCTCCCTGCCCTGCCTTGCTCTCGTTCCGCGGCCGGGCCGGGCTGTCCGGGACGGCGGGAATTTTGTCGTGCTGCAGACCCTTCGAACGCTCCCTCGTAGCCCTCTGGTGGGCATTTCTTAATTTCTAGGTGTCCGAAAGTCTCCGGACAAGAGGGGAGAGCCAGTTGGGACGAGCACAGGCCGCAGGTGTTTGCTGCGTTGCTTCACTGGCAGCGGGAGCCTGAGGAGCCTCATAGGATCATAGGATCAAGTCCAACCACAACCTGACCATAATACCCTAACTCTAATAACCCTCTGATAGATCATGTCCCTGAGCACCACATCCAAATGGATTTTAAACACATCCAGGGATGGTGACTCAACCACCTCCCTGAGGAGCCTATTCCAGTGCTTCACAACCCTTTCTGTAAAGAAGTTTTTCCTGATATCCAACTTAAACTTACCCTGGCACAACTTGAGACCACTTGCCCTCGTCCTGTCACCTGTCATCAGTGAGAAGAGACCAGCCCTGCTCTCACTGTAAGCATCTTTCAGATATTGGAAGAGAGCAGTAAGGTTTCCCCTCAGCCTCCTTTTCCCCAGACTGAACATCCCCAGTTCCTTCAGTCTCTCCTCATAGGCCATATTCTCCAAGCCCTTCACAAGCCTTGCTGCCCTTCTTTGGGCCTGCTCCAGCACCTCCATGTCCTTTTTGTATTTAGGTGCCCAAAACTGAACAGAGTACTCGAGGTGGTGCGGGGACTGGCAGATGCTGATTCAGGAAGAACTGAAGATTTTAACCTGAAAATGTATGCGAGCACCATACAAGAAAGACAACAGTAATACATTTGGAATACTGTGCCCAGTTCTAGGCTCCCCAGTTGGAAATGGACAGGGAAGATCTGAAGAGAATCCAGTGAACGGCAATGGAGATGTTTGGAGCCTGCAGCATCTCCCTTAGGAGGAAAGGATGAGAGACTGCGGGCTGGTCAGCCTGAGGAGGGATCTTATCAATGCTTATGAATATCTAAAGGGTGGGAGTTAAATGGATGGATGGAGCCAATCTCTCTTCGTTAACTCCCAGCAACGGAACAAGGGACAGTGGGGACAAACTGCAACATAGGAAATTCCATAAAATGTGAGAAAGAACTTGTGTGAGAGTGACAGAGCACTGGAACAGTCTGCCCAGAGAGCTTGTGGACGCTCCTTCTTTGGAGGGATTCAAAACCCACCTGGATGCTTTCCCGTGTGACCTGCTGCAGGAACCTGCGGTAGCAGGGGTTGGACTGGGTGATCTCAGAGTTTCCTTCCAGTCCCTATGATACTGTGATATGGCACAGATGTGTCAGATCCCTTCAGAGGCTGGGAGCCCTGAGTCATGCTGCTGCACCCACACCTCCAGCTGAGGAACAGCCCACGTATAGATCCCATCTGTGGAAAGGTTCCCCCAAGGCTTTGGTCCTTAGAGCTCCTAAAGGATCATCTGCCAATAAAGCAATTCTAGTCATTTATTAAGGCACTGTTTTTGTGGGGATCTGTCTTTGCATCTGTAGAGATCATATGCCTGTGCAGGTGTCCTTGAAGCAGCACTGCGAATGCACACCAGCACCATTTCCACACACAGTGCAATTTCCACAAGGAAATCCTCAGGAGAGGCACTCAGTCTGTTCCTTTCTCTTCCTGTGGCACAACCCACTGGGATTCTGCCAGCTGTGCCAGACGTAACACACTGGGGTCAGCACAGATGTTGTCTCACCTGGAAGAGCGCTTGGACTCCAAAACGTATTGATTAAAATACCATTTATTGGCACTTGCAGAAGAAAAAAGGAGGGTGCAGATAATCTCATGTTCCTTAGGATGCTGGGAACACCAAGCTGTACAGACATCTCTGGCCAGGGCAGGACAGGTGTTTTTGAAGTAACATAAGGTCAAAAGTGAGTCTCAAGCTGCAGAACTCTAGCACATGGAGAAGCCACGTAAAGAAAAAAGAAACATCTCTTTCCCTGAATATGTTTTTCAGAATACAAAGCTTTTAACATCAAAAAACACAGGAAGAATTTTCAATGGGCCAAACAAAAAATCCATCCAAGTCAGCTCCCCCAGGTGCCATGTGCCTGCCACGTGCCTGGGGATGCAGCTGGGTGCAGCGTCTCTGCTGGCAGCTTGGGCTGCACTTTCCCCTGGGAAGCAGGAAGGTAAATAAACAGAACGTTTACATACAGGCCCCCTGCCCTGACCCCACATGGAGGTGCAGGACCACGTCCTTGCCAGCTGCCACCTGGCCCAGCCCAGCTGGCATCACACCGTGGGGAGGGAGGAAAGCCTTTTGTCTGTGGGATGTCAGCGGCCGCAGGGATACGGGCAGGGGACAGCAGGTATTGGAAAGGTGCTCTGCTGGGTGCTCTTCAGCATTTTATGGCTTTGGTCCTGGGAAACTCATCTCCCTTCTTCCTCCTCCTGCACCTGTTGCTTTCACCAATCAGCTTATTATTCTCTTTTTCCCCCCCTCCTTTTTCCCTTAACTCTTTTCTTCTTGGAGAGATTTTTTAGGATAATTTATATTTAGGAGAATTCAAGAAGAGAGAGTTCAATAGAGACTGCACAGAACAGCACAACTGGCCAGTGCTTGAGGCTGAGCCACAGTGCTCTCTGGACTTCCTGACTATATCTTCACTGTTTAGTAATGGCAGAGGTTATGTCCTTGCCTTCAATGGATCTGTTAGACATGCATTTATCTAATACATGAGCTGCATCTCCAGCAACCCCTAGAGACAACTCATGTTTCAGCATTTTAAGCCCATCTGCTGGTTTTTATTAAGTATTCCCCAGTGCTGATGCTGCAGGGCTTCAAAAATAGTTCTTCTTGACTCTCTGCCTTTCTACTTCCAAAACATCCATGGTTGTATTCTCTAGGCCATAGCCTAGTTTCCTCACTTCTATAGCAATTTGCTTTCCATGCCAGCACTGGATGTCGCCATGTTAAGCAAAGACAAAGATAAAGCTCACTAAGAACCCTGGCACCAAGACTGGCCGCAGCGATGGGCGATGCGGCACAGGCAGAAGCTGTTTCATACCCCAGTTCCCCCAGAAGTGGCAGCTGAATGGCATCTGCCCCTGGGGACTTTGAGACATCCAGCGTGCCTGCCTGGTGCAGTGAGCCCTGCTTCCTTACTGAACTTGATCTGTGTTCCCGCAGCTCCCTGCTGCTGACCTGCAGGCGTTGTGCAACTTCCCTGAACGTCTTCAGTAGTAGAAATCAATACGTAGCAAATCCTGAGCTGTATAACGATGTTAGACCGTGGTCTTCAAAATAGAAGTACACAGAAAGAAGACAGCATATTCCCTTCTTTAATTCTTTTACCATCTCTTCAGACCAGTATCGTGTATAATGTCCTAACTTCAATGTTGGTAATTTCAGATTTCAGTCTTTCAGTCTATTGAAATCGAGCACAGTGTGCTTCTTCCCTCAGCTCAGGAAGTGAGTGCCGGTGCGCACAGCACAGCTGAGCAGACGGAAGCAGCAGAGCACGTGCCCCCAACCATTCCCCTCCTGCACACTGCTCCGGTGGCACACGGCACTTGGTGCAGTGCACAGCACGCAGCTCACGTCACCGAGCAGATCTCCACTGTTAAAACGACTGAAGTGACAAGCAGGCACCCTGCCTATGCACTGCTCAAGGATGTGGCCATGTTAAGCAAAGACAAAGATAAAGCCGGGTTCTAAGTTTATCAGAAGAATGAAGAAGGTTTGAAGCCTTCCACATTTAGGCCACTGATCATGCCTAAGTGTGACCACATGAAGTCATAGTGAAAGCTCTACCTAGCAACTGCCAAGTCAATAATTACCAGGCTTACTGAAGAGTCAATCAAAAAACAAACCTTTGCATGTACCAGAAAGCACAGAACACTGGGTTTCACTGGTGCACTAAGAGAAAAAAAGGAGCTGAGAAGTAAGAATAAAACTCCCACTGAAATAGAAGGACAATCAGAGAAGAGAAGCCATCACAGAAGCACAGCTTGGAGTAAGCCAAGTTCCCACATCGTTTGCTTGGTGCAGAATGAGGCTATTAGGGAGCCTACAAACAGGAGGGGACTCAACTCTTTGAAAGGATAGATAACAGGACAAGGGGAAATGGTTTTAAGTAAAAGGAGGGAAGATTTAAGTTGGATGTCAGGGGAAATTCTTTTCAGAGAGAGTGGAGAGGTGCTGGAACAGGCTGCCCAGAGAGGCTGTGGATGCCCCATCCCTGGAGGTGTTCAAGGCCAGACTGGATGGGGCCCTGCACAGCCTGGTCTAGTATTAAATGGGGAGGTTGGTGGCCCTGCATGTGGCAGGGGGGTCGGAGATTCATGATCCTTGAGGTCCCTTCCAACCTGGGCCATTCTGTGATTCTGTGAGGCACCAGCCAGTCCCAGCAACGTGGTGATGGCACCAGTAATGTTCAGTGATGGCCATTTTAAGTCATTGCAGAGACTTAAGTACCTGAAGGCCCTGTCAAGAAAGGAGCTCTAAGTCTATCCGTTTTTCCCCCTCACCCCACTTTGCTTTTTTGCTTTTTATTCCCTAAACTTACACTGATCAGAACAGACTTTAGGACTTGGAATCTGGCCATTTCCAGGTACTGGTGCTTTTTAAGAAGCAGCGCCTGAACGAGACTGAAACCTTTAGCAGGAGAAAGCGACCAAAATATCTTGCTAACATGCATAGTCTTTTATATTACATTTTTATTTTGCAAGAAAATAAATTATACAACTTAAAAAATAAAATTCAAAAATTAAGCAGTACATCAAAATAGTTCAGCTGGACTGCCATACAGAAACTACCACCATTCCAAATTGTACAGCGTTATTACCTCGGTAGTGGCACACATTCAAATTGTAAATACCATACGCAGATAGATATTACAACTCAGGAACTCAAGTTTGCTCAACACTCCAGACTACATATAGTGTATATGACAGGAAAACTTTCGTGTGTTGTTTATTTCACAAATCTGACCTCAAAGAATTACAAAGATAGCATCCCAGTCATTTCGATGAAAATAGAAAACAGTTTGAGATAGCAAATCTTTCTGTAAAACTATCAAATCTTTTTGCCAATTGTATTTTTAAAATGCGCACTTTACAGGACAATGGCATCCCAATGCAAATCAATGCAACGTGTGAACATTCAACACATTTAGATTAAGTTTATAAAGGTGATAACAGGAAAGTCACATTTCCTTTTGGAAACGCAATTGCATTAGTCATAACAAATGAATGAAAGATGAACAAAAATAGGAGCTAGGAACACCAACTGTGGAAAGAGGAAAATGGAAGACTTCAGAATTGAAACTGAGATCCTCATCACGTTGTTGGGACAAAGAAAGTTTTAACAGTATTCCTTAATTAAACCCATTAAAAGCGATTCCCCCCCCCTTGTCTACAACAGGTTTTCTCCATAGCCGTTCACCGTGGCAGTGTGTGTGGCAACATGCTTCTCAGATGCAGCACCTCTTTTAAGCAAGGTCTTTGGACATGTGAATTCATAGCTAAAAACTGTAGCCTTAAAAGTGCGTTGTTGCCATATTGCAAATGAAGAATAGTTCATTTTCATTCAGAGCTGAACTCTGCCATCCTCAAAAGAACATTCAGCCCAGCTACCTCCCTGTGCCCCAGCTGATACGAGTTCTAAGTGCATACTGGTGAAAGTGACCTGATGAAGGATGCTAAACACAATTCTGCATCTTTAACAAATTTGCTGGTGTGATTCTCAGATTTAATAAAAAATCAACATCCATTTTCAGCATATATTTAAAGAAAAATGACCACGTCGTAGGCACATTACCAAGTGTATTTCCACATCCCAGGTGTTGAGAAGGTACATAGGTAACTTTGAGGTTATACTATTTCATACTTATTAGTTGAGGGAAAACAGTTTGTTAGATTTTAACAATCTGCTGCTTTCTGCATGCGCTCCAACTTCCTGAATGATTGCATATAAGACACTCCCAACTTCTCTCAACCTAAGTCAATGGCTTCAGAAGCTGCACTGCCCCCTCTGCAGCGCTCCGGCTGTGTGTTCCTCTGTGGTTAAGGGCTGGAATTTCTTATGGTGGAGGCTGTGCTCAGACTGTTATGTTTTAGAGCTCTGGGTTGTCAGCTTCTCCCAGCTATCTCATCTGAGCACTCATTGCTTGTAATTTACCTTTCATATACCAAAACTCCCGTAGCACAGGGATTTTATTAGAATTTTGTTTTCTAATATTTGAATGGTTTTAGTGGCTAACTACACAGAGCACCACTTGCTTTTGATTCTCAATAGCAACACCATAGGAGAAGAAAAAAGATGCAGTATTTTTGAACAGCATCTACTGTTTTTAATCAATAAAAGCATCGAGCTTAATTTGTAATTTGTAAATACTAATTTGCCAGGTCTCAGTGTCTCTCCATCTCTTCTTGGTCATGAAACCTCCAGTATTGCAAATTTCTCAGTCAAACAGAGGACCAAGCACACACCATATGCAGGCAGTCACGATGACAATTATATTAATAAGCAGACCAAGCAGCTCGTTTAAGGGGGCAAACAGCCACTCTAGTAGTGAGTTTGCTTTTAAACCACTCTTATTTCACCCTTTACTGCAACCATGTAAAAATAAACTCCTTCTCTTAATGGAAGGTTTTCCTTTCTGACTGCAGTCAATCCTATCCTCCACCCTCTTTCAATCATTTGAGAAGACCTTGAGATATTGTACTTGAACTGGGAAATTAAGAAAAAAATGCACACTTGCAATTTATATACGAATATTCATACAGAACTGAGTAAGGCTCAACTTACCTTTTGTCCCAAGACAGGCACTCTGCTCCAGTGAGTCGTATTACAGCCCAGGACATGCAGGGACATTTCAGAGCAGCAGAGAGGCAAGCATTGCCAAACAACTACTTCAGATGATTGAAAACAGAAGAGGTAACATTAAGAAATTGAAATTCCTGGTGTGTCCTTGGCACTCTCTCCACATACATCACACAAGGTGTTTTTTCTAAGCTTTTTACCATCTCTGTTAGAACTGTATTTCCCATTCTGACAGTTTCAAAGATGCTGACTTTCAAGGAACAGAAGAGCCAATATGTGATTAACCTTACATCTATACATACAGAGAGAGCTACCAGAGAGGAATTAATACAGGGATCTTTGAGTGTTATCTTCTTTCTGAGAATTTGTGCATCAATTTCTTTTTAATGCGTTTAGATGTACATCATATTTAAATACCTGGAATACAAATATTAAATGTACAAGGAAATACATTTAATATTTCTGTTTGCTATAACAGACCTATCTGTGGAAACTGTTTTTATAGTGGAATATCATTCAAGAAAGCTTTGCCTTCTCAAAGAGGATTGTACCAAATCATCTGTCCAAATAAAGTAACAAATAATGTATATCCACTTCTTTACAGAAAGCAATTTAAAAACAATGATCTCTTGCTTAAAGAAAAGTATCACCCATGAGTTGGAATTATTTTTATGTCACTTATGTGTCAAATATTAAAATCCAGTTACTAGATTGAAGCACTGCTCTAGCCAACAGATTTTAATGATAAGAAATATATATCAGTTTGTGAGGCATGTGTCTCTCAAATGTTATTACAAAAAGGATCAAAGGTGGACAGTACATGACTCTGTTGATCCAAAACACAAAAGTGAAAGTGCTACTTCTAGTCCTAATTGCATTAAAAAAAAAAAAACAACAACAACAAAAACCAAAACAAAACTAGTAGCAGTTTCTCAGTGCATGAATATTTGAATATTTTTCCTTTGTGCAAGTACTGGTCATCTAAAAACCCAAACCTGTATTCTTCCTGGTGGGTGTAAGTCAAATCTACTTTTAAAAGTTCACAATGGGCTCTTCATGAATGCAAGTTTCCCACAAAACAGCATGCTGTTAAAAGTGTGCAACATGAAGGGAATGCCATCATGCTAGCTGAATGAGATTGGCAAAATAGAGTCCTCTTTAAGGTAAGGCAGGGATTTTAATACGTAATGAAAGTCAAAACAGGTCCTTCTGCAGCACAAACTGTTGCAGCTGTCTGTCCAAGCACCCTTCCATTTGTGTTCTCAGCATCTCACAGAGTCCTCACGTTATGCCATATATATGAAGGTGTTGATATCCGACTCATCTCTTCTGATATACTTGTGCTCTATAAGCCATTCAATTTGCTCTTTTATCATTTTCTTTTGTGGTAAGAACATGTTTTTCAATATTTCTACCAGTTCAGTCTGAAGCTGGGCATTAGTAATTTTCTTCCTCATTTTCATTATTTGGATGATAGCCTCCTGGTGGGGAATGAGAGAAAAAACATTCTGAAATGTCTGGTGGAAATGACAAAGCAAACACAGCATTAACAGGGGACACTAGATACAGCAAGGCAGCAAAGAAATGCATATTCTTCCTCAAAAATCAAATATAAGAATTATTTTGCCACTCTAAGTACTGCACTTAAGACACACCTCAATTAAAATGAGGCAAGGCCAACATCTGCTCTTGCTTACATATTCCTGAAGTGAGGGCCAAACCCTAACCCACTTGAAAAAGACACACTCTGAATACAGCATTACACCTTTGTGAATTACAGCCAGTTGCCCATGTTCACTATCATGATAAAACTTCAGAATAAAACAGTACAGAGATCTCCTGGGAGTTTGTATTCCCCTATGCTTACAAGAAAGAACAAAATCAAGAATGCTGAAAAAGAAAATAAACAACACAATAAGAACACTCTTTACTTGCAAGGTCAAACCATGGAGTTTGTTATCTTCCAGGTCGTGGCCAAGATCTTGATAGAACTCAAACCAAAGGAAACTGTGCACAAAAGGCTAATTTAGGACATGTTCAAAGCATGATGGAAGTTATAAATCCATGAAGTAAATGGCTTTGAATTTGTCAGTAATAAGATATTAACTGTAAGGCACAATTCCTAAGCTTAAGTAGATACTGAACTATCTTCATAAAGAAGGTGATAAAGCGACAGAATGGAACACTGGCAAGATGTACAAGCAATACAACTTGAGTCAATGGTGAATGTACAGAATTTTACATCTAGAGTGTGAGTCAGTCACTAAAACCTGGTGTTTTTTCATCTGCCCATTCTCTGAGCAGAAGTCATGGTGATCTGAGACATACCTTGTGAAATACAAGCTTAGTGTCAGAGTAGCACTTACAAGGTGTTCTCATTTGGTAAGCACAGGCAGGCATTAACCCTTTGGCTAAAAGAACGGCCAGGGTGTTAAATGAGGCGAGACAGTTTACAGCTTGGCTGTCCTGGAGTTTACCCTGGCTGTGACTACAAGCACACATGCACACAGAATGAGCTCCTCACAAAGTATCAGAACCATACAGCAGAAGCCCAAGTGGGATTAAAAAGCATTCATTTCAGTCATCAACAATAGGAGGCTGTGATAACACAACAAAAGAAAAAGAGCTGTGACATTCCTCTGACACCCACTTACCTGGGTTCGTAATATCCTTAGCTGGACGATTCCTTCATTCTCCTCTTCTCGCATTCTCTCTGTAGTAAGTTGCAATCGACCAATCAAATTTATCTTGCCCCTTTTCTGAACTTTAGCATTTTTTCTGAAAAAGTTGTATTGTGTAAAAATAAGGCAAAGATAATTTTCAATTAAGGAATTCCTACTAAATTTAAATTACAGCAGCAAGGAGAACCATCGTGAATCAGACATTTATAGACTAGAAGCATTGCAGGACTGGGATACTGGCTGACAAATCCAAATTCAATGCCAATTCCTCCACACAAAAATCCCACCACCAATATACTAACGTTACAACAAAATTCATCAGCTGAAACTGATAGCACTCAAAATTGAAAAGTTACCAGCACTATTTTAAAAAATAGATTTCTAGAGAAACATACTTCAGTTCAGTTACATAAAACTAGGGTTCTTCAAAGGAGTTTTTACAACAAAGTTCAGGAGATGGGACTAGTTCATTTTTCATCACAAGAACTGTCTGCATAGCATAAAAAAATCGAGGGGAAAAAACAGACATCATAGCAGACATGGCAAAAAGCTGATGGCATTCTTCATTGGTCACCCCCAAAACTTCTGTGCAGCCTCTCTCTTCTGTCATGTGTTCACATCATTTCTCAAAGCTTGTGATCCTGACAACAGGAACAAATGAACCAGCATGTCCCTGGGCAAGAAACTAAGCCCTAGCAGCAGTAGACTTGGCATTTTCCTATATAAAACCTCACGGACTCATTAGTAATGGGAAGATGGCAGAGCCTCCAATTCTGCACCACATCCCCAGGCATTTAAGAAATTTAACTTCACAGAAATCAAAACTATACAAACACTTGTCTGAAGGGGCCGCTGGAGGTCAGCTGCTTCAACCACCTATCTGAAGCACAACTATCACTAAAAGTGAAATGAATATAGGACAGCAAAGCCTTGTCTAGCTGAATCTTGAGAACTTCCAAGGATGAAGATTAAAGTGAATTCCTTTAACTATAAAAAAGCACATTGTTATTTTCATTTTCAAGCATCATCTTACATTAAACTGAACTCCTGGTTCACCGAGAAGAGGGTTCCTTCTGTAAAGTCTTTGGGTGAATTGACTTGAGGTTCATACAATAAAACCTGACGTTTCAGCTTTGGAAATGCTACAAGAGACTACAGAGAAAAAGGGGGGAAAAAAGAATGAAAATAAAACACAAGACTTTCTAAATGGAAACAAGTACTCTTTAAGAACATTGCTCACTGCTGTGCAGACTGTCGTGGAGGAACCACACAGCCTTGTTCAAAGGTGCCAGCGGGCAACACAAAGTCAGTAGTAAAATCAAGGATGGAACACAGCTTACCAAATCTCTTTCTGAAATGAGTTACCGTAAGTAAAATAATAAAAAGAAAAAATGCACAAACTCACAGCTACAGAAGTAGCGTGTAGTGTTGCCTGATGTACATTATTTCTCTTTTCTTTTGTGAGCTAAATTATTAAAAGACTGGTAGAGCAAATGCATTATTTTTAAGCAACATACAATTATCAAGAGTTCCTAGAATTAGACCAGTCCCACTCCACAAACCACAACCACAACTGTGTGCTTTATGCTGTATATGATCAGAAAGATCTTGCTGTTTTCAAAAGCTTACGTTACGTAATTCCAAGCATAGAGAACATGTTAATGTAAAGGCTGTGTGTGCTTAACAGTAGTACAAGGAGCCAGCTTTACAACAGATTAATTAAGAAAAAAGGTGTTCACACTTCAGTTTTGAAATATTATCTGACAGCACTTTAAAAATATTAATTCCGTACTTCAAAGTACAAAAGGTCAGGAAGAAATCTGTTTCAAAAGAAAGTGAAATACCCATAAAGTCCTCCTAAGTTCTGCATCAGGGAGTTCAGTTGCCAGTTTAAGATTTTCAAAGCTGATCTTCTCTCTGGGTCTTTGGTTCCATGCAAACAGAACAGCTAGTTGAAATGTTGTTACCTCCAAGTCATACTGGCCAACCTCATTCTTAAATGTTATCTGTGAACAGAATGATATTTTGCTTGAAAGGCTTTCTGGATAACAAGCTTTCTTGCTACTATAAGCACACAAAGAGCTCTGCCATTGAGACTGAAGCACCAAGAAGTATACACTTACAATTCCATTGGACATCAGGTGGTGCCAGTGCAGTTTTCTACCACTGTGATTCTTTTTATAAAATTCTTCAACTTCTGGGATGAGATCTTCTAATTCCGTGGGCAGTGAGACAAATACTTTTTCAGAACTACGGGACCAGGCACCAGCATTTAAAATTTTAATATTCACAGAGTCAGCTGTAAGACAATACTGGATTATATGAAACTGCAGGTATAACAGGCAGACAAACAGAACGCATTCTTCTCCTGTTCTAAATACAATTGGGAAGGACTGAATTTTCAGAAACTAGCAAGGTGCCTACCCATTAATGCACTCCATTTGTGGACCACTGGCTTTCTGCCAGCAACACTGATTGAAACCTTTGCTTTTTTGTCTTCCCTCTGCAGAGCTCCTTAAGCAGTGATGCAGCTCTACAGCTGATGTTGGTAAGCACCACGTAAGGAGTTTCAGCAGCAGCAGGCCCAAGGTTGGATGTTCCGTCTTTCTCATCAGTGAAATTTAACCTCAGAAATGCAATTTGGAGTCTTAAGAGTGTGCATCAGTCTCTCCCAGGTAAGGGAAGAGCGCAGTATAAAGCACTCATGAAGAATGACAGGGGCATAAAAGAAGGGGACAGTTAAAGCATTCACCTGGTTGGAGGTGGATTCAAGCCCTACCTGGAATTTAGCTACAGTTAGGGAGCCTACATCTAGAAGATATACCCAATAACTTCCAGAATGATATAGCTCAAGAGTCAATTGTAAGAAAAACAAAGTACAGTCGTTCCAATCTAGGGGTAGCAGTGCTCTGATCAACCTGCAGTTGATATAATTTTTAACTCAAGGCTCAACAAGATTTTTTAGCAGCACAAGAAATTAAAACCACTAAAACATATGAAAAAAATACCTGGTAAAGCAAGTTTATTATTTTTGTGCATTTCTTTGAAGGCCTGGTTCAAGTCTTCAGATACTTTGATATCCTGGAACATTCTAGCCAACTTGTTTACATAGTCTGCTGGCATACCTACTTCCTGTATAAACAAACAGAACACTGAACTATGACAGAGGCAACTAAGAATAATAATAATAATAAACTCAAAAAAGAGAGAAGAGCGGTGAGGTACACAGACAGCATCACTTCATTGAAACAAACTTTATGTGATATAAAGGAGTTCTTCTGCATGTATCACAGGTAGTTCCCCTTAAGAGTATATGATGATTCTTTTAAAGAAATTCATGTGCTTAATAACATATGCATGCATTAAGGAACAAATGAATGAAGGCATTCAAATAATATTCTAATATACATAAAATTTCACAATTAGATCACCGGTCTAATTGTGAAATTATTTACATGCTTAAACAACAAGTACACTGCATTTTGCTCATTTGCATAGGGAAAATATGAAGTTTACAGATACACAAAATATTTTAAAAACTATAATTATCACTCTTAGGATCAACATTCCTCTTAAAGAAAAAAAGCTCAGCTGTTTTACTTTCACAAAGTTTCATAATAAAATGGAAGTGTAAGACAACCTGCACAGCCTGCTATTTAAAATAGAACTTACTGAAGCAAGGAGTAGGAATTAAAGTGTTTAAGGGTGAGAATTAATAGCACATGTAACAGGAACAACCAAGTAAAGAAGGACAACAGGCTACTTACTCGGAGCCACTCCACCATATTCTCCTCAATTTCACTATCAGCTGATATATCTAATATCAGGCGTCTTGTTAAGTGAGCTTTGTGATATCGCATGAAAACATCTTTATTCTGTACATATTTAAGTACCAAAAGCTGTCAAAAAAAGATTTTTATATATTTATTTGCACCATTAGACAAATCTTTAAATGCCCATCTAATGCCCCTGTAGACTACGAAGTAGAAAAAGGCTACTTGAGGGTGACTGAAGAGGACCCACGCTACGCTATCACTGCCCCAGCTATCAATCTTTTATAACGTCACACCTTCAAACTGTTCCTTTGTCAGCCATCAGGAACTTCTCTTAAATCAGAGAAGCCATTAACATGAAGCACCCTGTGTTATTTTCTATACTAACGTTCACTACCGTAACACACTAGAGCTTGAAATGAGCAATACTTTAGCATATTGATTTGGTGAAGACAACAAAGAGGCATGAAACTGCGCATGGTCAGTAAGATACAAACACACATGCATCGTGATATAAAACTCCCTTCCCTACTGCTGCACTTCACAGAACTATTTTTCAAGATCAAGGCCTTGACCCTCATGAGGAAATACACCAACCAAATTCATTCTTCAGACTAATCAAGTAGAAGAAAGCAAGAACATACCACTTCTTTAAGCTTTGCTTCAATTTCTTCAGAGGTTAATTTTTTGCTTAGTGGTGTTTTTCTTAGCAACATGTCACAGTAATTAGCAAGAAGCTCAGGGCATTTGGATTCAGGCTGAGTTTTCAATCCAACACTAAATAAAGAAAGAACAACATATCTTCAAACTGAAGAGAATCCTGTTATTCTGGAGCAGTCACACAGCAAACAGGATAGACCAAGCACTCCCCTTGGCAGGGCCACAGTGGAACAAGAGAATTCAACACTAATGAAAAACTAGGGACAACTCCCTTTTCCTCTTGGAAGAATAAATACTATTAAGCATTTTCAGACAGCTTCTACAGCTTGATCATTCCAACTGCTTTTCATTTTAGAAATTTCTAAGTACAATTATATTCAAACTGTAGTTTTAATCAAATAAATGACAGTGAGGATTCCAGTAAAAACTTAGCAGATAACATAACAAAGTATTTCACTCGTCAGTATGGCCTCTTGACAATGCTCAAGAACAACTTCCTGCAGTGCCCAGGAGGCAAAACCTGACACACGTATCATGTAGCAACACAATGAAATTATTTTGTAAGAGGCAGAAACAGCAGGCTAACAGCTGGGAGATTAAATAGTTTGAAGATGAACAAGGAGACGCTACGGTATACAGACTGAGGTTCTTCAAAAGGCCTGCGATCACAAGGTTGCATTCTGAACCTGCAACTACTGTTGAAAAAAATTGTTCCTAATGTCAGGTGGCACCAACTTGATTTCTAGTCTCAAACTGTTGGCCAACATTCTTTGTAATAGATTCCCTTGGAAAAATAAAGGTAATGAGTAAGGCTGCAGTTAAGAAGCCTTGGGGATGCTCAGGAATCCGGTGCTCTTGCTCATTCTCTCATCCTTGCTGACTGTCTACAGTAGATGAATGCTAAAAGAGATTGTATACATAGGGAACTTGGAAGAGCTTAGGAAGAAGAATGCTGAACAGAAGACCACTGCCATCACAGTGGTCACTAAGAGATCACTAGGTAAATTTAGCTTTTAGGAGTCAAATACAGGCACTGATTTGCATACTCCCATGGGAAATCTAAACACAGACACAAAAAACTCCATCTTGCCTACATCTTTACAAAGTATGCAAAGCAGGGATCAAGTCCCTTGTGAGGGTGTTCTTCCAGTAATAAAACCAGCAAGGCTAATCCCCGTCCTACATTACTATTAGTCCAAAAGCAAAGTGTTAAGAAGCACATGCCATCTAGACACAGCCCTGAGCAGTCCTGCTTCAGCAGAGCTTGGGCCAGAAGGATCCAGAGCTCCCTGCTGAGCTCAACAATTCCGTGACTCTGTGTACAAAAATACTGAACAGACTTCAATACCTGTGCTACTCCAACTCACAGGTGCTAAATAATAAACTCTGAAAAGTCTAGTTTCATTATGCCTTTCCCCTAGGAAAAAGATAAATTGATGACCATAAGAAAAAATGAGACATGATAAACTGGAAATAGGAAAAATATAGGCTTTACCCACACTAATAAAAGTGCAGAGAATCGTTTCAACTTGTACAATTGTCTTGTGAGATAGCAGACTTATTTTATTTTATCCATGGCTCCTAGAAAGCGCAGACTGGCTTGCCAGAGAATGCACATAATCTTGTGCACTCTGCAAATGTTCCATAAAACAGACAAATGCTCAGTTTATAAGGAAATCCTAGCAAATAAATAAAAAGCACCTCTGAAACTCATATTGGCATTTTTTTTAAATAATCTCAACACCAGAAACTGTAAGAATGCAGTAACTCGTGCTCTAGCCAACACGAGATCAATATGGATCCATGTCTCCTGCTGCCTGGCTTTTCCAAAGTAGAAACTGTCTCTGTCAGTCTTCTGCTGCATCTTCTATCTACCCGTGCTCCCATTTTCACAAAAGGCACAGGAACTGGAGATATGTGCCCCTCAGCTAACTTCAGTAAGATTGGACAAACCAGTTTAGCTGCAGCTGCCAGCCTTGGGTTCTGTAGTAAGTCAGACTACAAAGGACACATAAGCAATCCCAACCATCCTAAGTTAAATGCTAACAATCATCTGACTGACTTCTATCTCCTCCAGGCTGAACTAGCAGAGTGGCTACCATCAGCACGATTTTCCTCTCAAGTGCACGTCAGCTTAATCTTCTACTGAAAGATGTTTAAGCTAACCTGGTTAATTTTGCACTGCAACCAAGAAAGAAAACCCGCACAGGTCACACTCAAAGCATTGCCAGGACTTTTACTGGAGTTTGGCAGTTTTACAGCTCAGTTTTTTGGAAGCAATAATCCAGGAAAGTGTTATTAAATTCAACTAACAAACAGATTAATTAGTACAAAACAAAAGATTCACAATTACTACAAACAAAGTTGTTTAAATAAGCTGCTATTCATTGATCTGCTCCCACATGAAATGCATTTCAACAGAGCTGGATAATCAATCTGAAATTTTATAACATAAGAAGATAAGGCACTTTTAAATGCAGCGTTACCTCTTAAGGACGTTTAAAAACAGAAGCTCTGTCTTGAACAATTTAATAACCCTGACTCACATTAAAGTTTATACTGCTTACCCCTTTTGCTTCAATGGCAATTCAAGTTTAAATATTGTAGCATCATTCACAACTGCTTTGTATGCCTAAAATAAATAAATACAGATAGTCAGAGCTTCAATTTCTCTCCTCAATATGTGAATCACAAAAGTTTTATCTGCCTTCTTAGGTTACCACAGGAAGAAATTAATTTAGTTCTTCTATTAGGTCAAAGACTGCAGATCTGATTTTCAGTATGAGAGTTCAAAAATCCTATGACTCAGTTTTCCATTAACAGATGTTTTACATTCTCCTTTTTTCTCTTAACACACCACCTTAAGCAACAACTTAAAGGGAAGGAATTGCGTGGAATGGGTTCCATATCTGAAACTCTATGACTACACCCAAACACACAATAAATTCTAAACATAAATATATCACTGAATCAATATTAAAATTTAAAGGTGCTCAAAAACAGATAATCTTTTAATTGACAATTTTTCAAAGCTACACACAAATGAAACTTGATGATTACACAACAAATTCAAAACAAATCAGTTGTTAGTAAGTGACACCAACTTTCAGTCCACATACTTATCAGAATAGAGCAACTTCTAGATTTAGAAGTGTGTGGTCACAAGACATCATAATATTGTTTTTAACGATTCTTAAAAAGCTGAAAACAAGTAATGAGTAGAAGCACATACCTTATCTCTTGCAGTAAGAAATCTTGGATCATCTTGAAAAGCTTCTTTAACCAATTTACTAAATCGATTAAACAGTGTAAGCAATTGCTCTACATACTTCTCAGAATCCTAAAGTTAAACAGGCAACAATCAAATTAAAAAGCAGATTTCACAGAAGTTAGCATGAGCTTAATTCTCTCATCTGTAATCACACAGTCTCCCAGGGCTCCAGGACTACAAAGGAGCATTTTATTTTTATTCCCTGTACCCAAGAATTTTACAGCATGTAAACCTCAACACAGACTTTCAGGATCGTATTTCCTATATACAAAAATAAACACAGAGAGAAAAAATACAAGTTTTAAATACTGTGTAATAGCTTCCAAATTAAAAAAAATGTTTTCAAAGATCAACAAAATGAACATACTAATTGCTGAAAACACCCAGGCTTCCCAGACCCTGAGAAAAAGATTATGAGAAGCTGGAAAAGACTGGTGGAAAGCAAACCTTATAAAATTTCCACACGTAGAGCCATATCTGGATTGGTAGTTGAAAGTATATCTCAAATTTCATCAGGAAGTTAGAACTTTGAGAAAACTAATTATGCCTATTTAATCCTAACACATAATTAAGTAACCTGTGCACTTAATTTATAACTTTTTATTTCCCACAAGTTTACCACTTAAAGAAACAATTGAAAATGTAAGGAGTAAAAAAAAAAAAAAATTCTAAGGATACTGCAAAGTTTTATGCTTAAAAAGACCAAGAATCTTCAAAAACTATTTCCACTCATGTGTGACCTACAATTACAGCATTTAACTGCCAGCTTTGTTTGTTTTTTAAAAGCAAGACACTTACAGTAGTAATAGTTTCAGCAGCTGCTACCATATCCGCAAGTCCAGCACTAACAATATGTTCTTCCAAGTCTTTCAGCATGGGCTCTATCCCGTTTGGAACTTTATCCATCAATGAAAACATTAAATGCAATTCTGAAAGATACAAATACTGATAAAGTCACTGGTCAAAAACCTTTCTCAAAAAAAGAACAAGAACAAAACACAGAATTGCTGCACTTTTACTTAAAGATATCTCAAGTAGGAAACTGTGTAAGGAACAGATACTTCAGTTAATCTATTAAGAAGTAAAAATGCTTTGAAGACTATTGGGCCTGGCCCCACAAGGATATTCCTCTAAAGTTGCAATGAAATATCTGTTGGAAGGTAATACTTACTTACGCACCTAATATAAAACTGAATTTAAAAATACAACGAAGTCAGCAGCAATTTCAATTAAATCCAGGTTCAGCATAAATGCCTTAACCCCCTGGCACAAATGGAGCTCTTTCAGCTGGAAGCCTGCAAGAGTTTGTGTATGAAATCATACGGGTTCAAGACTTCTCTTTCAAAATTAAATCCAAACAGAGCTCTCTTTGTATGTCTTCAAGTACAATCTATAATGTTGCATCTAAGTGTACCAAAGTCTCAGGCAGTTTAACTGACCAGGATAAACAGCATTTTCTCCTTTCTTTATCCCCACAGAGTTCTTCTGAAAGTTACCAGCTTGAAAACTTGAAAAACTCATACAGTTTATCTTCTTTTTGTGAAGTTATTTCAACATTACAAAAAAATTAATATGTACTGAGCCAGCAATAATCATTCCCAGAAAGCTGTTCACAGCAAAACACCTGGGCTAAAATAATTTTAGAGAGTCCACAGAGAGTTAGACTAAACATAGCCAAGCTCTCTGCTTAATGAAGGAGAACAAACTGGTTGTGGATTCCGAATCTTTTTTGGATGGAAAAAAGATGACAGATTTGCTTAGCTTCTCCACGTCACATCTACTGTAAAGGAAGCCAGAAGTAAGAGGCTCTGCTTATGTTTTCTCCTCTGCAATACTTCTGTCAGCAACATCTGCAGGATCCTATCACCGCAGAGGATGAAATGTTACTAACTTTTATATCCCAACAACTGCTGCAGAACCAAACAGGAAAGCCAAAAACCTCTCAGAACGTCACGGCACAAATTAAGGAATGAAAACCACCAACAATCTTCAAGAAAAGCTTGCACTGCAACTATGGACAACTTGGAATGGGCTAACCAATGGGATTTCAGAAATCAGGAAAAAGTAAAGTCAAAGTAGCCAGTGCAATTCAGATGTGCTGTAGGTGGTGGCAACACTGCACTACGCAGGGCAAATCCAAAAAGCTCACTCAACTTTCATTTGATCTTTTCATCTGTACTTTAAAACAAGGTGGGAGCAGGGAAGAGACATGAGAGAAGAAAAGGGTGAGAGAAGAAAAGATATATCAAAGGGCACTACTTTCTGTTTCTGTAAGACAGTGATGGTATGAATAAGCTGAAGGCAAAAAAAAAAAAGTCAGCGGTCTCTTGTAAAAGAATGTCTGAGGAAGACTTTAGAGTCTTCAAAGACTTCAAATCTAGAAGAAAAAGGAACATTTTAATGAAGCATTCCTCTCAGAATGCATGCATTATGAAAACAAAAGGTAAAAGAATATACTGTTGTTGTTGGAGGCAAGCAAACAACTTCCACAAAATTTAGGCCTCCCATCCTTAATTCTATAAGCAAACAAAAAGACACTAAAATGATTCTGAAGCATTTGCAAGTCATGACATCTTTGATACATTTTAGGCAGAAAATATTATGTGCTGCTTCCTTTGCAGGGCATGTAAATATCCAATATTTAACAAAACAGAGCATTTTACAGCAATGCCCAGCTCACAGCCACAAACCCAGCCCCTCTGTGTCCAATATTGATCAATAAAGATAAAAATTAAGAAGTTTTTTGAGGCAATTAACATCAGAAAGGCATATGCACAAGTGAAGAATATAGCAAAGGACACTATCAGACATATGTATATGTTACTATGTATAGTTCTAGTCTTTAGATGTTTAATCATCTGCACCTGCGTGCTTCACTACAGCTTTTTAAACAGCATAACTTAGGTCTAGGAAAAAAAAGGAAAAAAGGGAGAGATGCTTCAGCTCTTATACAGCAAACATAAACAGAAGTACTTTGTAACCAAGCAGCAATACTGGGCAGAGACAGCCAAAAGGAAAGAGGACTGTGGGAAAAATTCACCAAGTTTCTAAAGAAAAATGCCTTGGATACTGTAGATGAAATCTTCTGGACCTCTTCATTTAGATAAACCACCTGCATCTCCCAAAGGCTGTAACCTACCCTCACATGAAGCTGGTGGCTTTCTAGATTTAGCTTTGGATTACTGCCAGAAATCACTGCTACACAAGCAGATCAGCACGACATAGTTTTGAGGGCAAATATTCTCTGAAATGCTACCTTTAGAAATATTTCCTATACTATTTTAAGTTATAAAAAAAGAGTGTTTTCACATTTGCATCACATAGATACTAAAAAATACTGCCTGCAGGACACTGAGCCTTCAAAAAAGCAATTACCACGTGATTTTGGCTTGATTTATGACATTTTGAGGATTTGTCTAGTTCATTTTATCATACAGGATAACTCAAAACTTTTAAATACTAACCTCCCAATTTCTGGCAGCAGAGCTAAAATGCCTTTTGAAAACTTTTAAAAGGCACAGAGCTAACATGCAGTATTCAGTCACACACAATTGCAGAGATTTGGTTCACTGTCCTATTGATCCTGCAACATTAACCAGAATAAGAAAAATATCTCTGCTTTGCAGAAAAAAAGCTTTCAAAAGAGATGTTTCACTTTTTTTGGATGTGGGGGGCAAATGAGACAACATGACACTATGCACTTGAATTACTCAAATCAAGAAATGACACACATGCAAAATTAGTGAACACGAAGAAAATAAGCTGTAGGAAAAACAAGGAAAATAATTATAGATAAATATTAAATAAAAAGAGTAACGAAGTATTCATTTAATTCAAGTAAGATAAGAGCTGTTCAGACCTTCAAGTTAGGGTACTGTACCTACAGATTTCAGAAGTGTGACTAAAAAACACCACCAACAATCATTTCTGTGGGACAAGTTCCCCACACAGAGTAACATTCTATCCATGAGACACTGCCACTACCTATTAAAAACAGTAATTCGATCTACCAGCAGATCTATTTTTATGCAGTCAGCGCTGAGTTCATCCTGCACTGCTCCTGAGGCTTCACTTACTTTCTGTTTCATTTCGTTTGATCATGCCTTGGCATTCGGCTAAAATGGTCTCTTTAAAAGATGTCACCAGGGCATTGACGCAGCACTCCATTAGCTGAAACGTAGCAAACACAGAATTAGCTCATCTACCCTTAAAAGTCTCATCAGTCCCAAGTTTCCCATGACACAAAATCTAGACTGTTCTCAACATGTATGTTGTATAAAATAATTAATAATATAAAGCAATTCATTAATTCACAGAAGTAGGCGTGCTTTTAGGAAAGTCCATACATGAAACCTTATTTCTTTAAAATGTGTAGGTTAGTAAATGTGGTAAGAACACTTCTGAGCTAGCAACCAGCTTGATATTTCTACTGCCTTTTTCCCCTGAAGGGAGCCATCGCTTCTGGAACACCAACTACCCTACTTAGTTTCCAAGTACACATCCAAGAGCTAAGAATAGTTCTCATTCCAGCATACCCTATTTGGACCAGGCTGGGTGGCTTGAACACCACAGCTAGATCCAGCACAGAAACTGCTTGTACACGTCCCGACCATTTCTCTTTTATCAGCCTCTTTATGCAAGTTACAAGTTATAGCTATGCAAAATGAATGATTTACAGCTTAACACAAGACATAAAATAAATTTTCATCAACTGCAGTAAATTCAGATTTAAAGGGTATTTATTTAAAATAACCTGTTTCCTGAACTGATTCCAACATAGGCAATTATGAACTACTCACTGCAGTTAAATCTTCCTCCAGAGTCTGAACTGTGTGAAATATTGCTCAACTGGGGGGAAAGGGTCATGAGCAGAACATACTAAATGGCCATATTTCAGCCCAAGAGGAAATCTAGAACAGTTTTAATGAAATTTTCATTGCTCCTTCTGATTGCAGTGAGCAGTAACATTTTCAGGTACTCTAAATGAGCCTTGAGATGTCCTTCACTCACTAGACTGCAGTACTTATTTTCAAATATCCTCATCCCTGTTAAGCATAGAAAAAATCCTGACTCAAAATGAAAGAGCAAAAATACATTTGAATGAAACCCGCTCTTTAATTTGAACTTTAATCTACATTTACAATTAAAATATCTGTAGAAATTGTAAATTGCCAGATTATAAATACAGACTTTCACAAGAAAAGAATACAGTGGATAATTCTTAAAAAAGACTGTAACACACAGAAATGGCAACTCATGGCTAACAATAATATATATAACATAGGACATGGCAGTTTTTCTACACAATGTACTTACTGCTTCCACAGAGTTACATTCACGTCTTGTTTCTAAATATCGTAGTGCTCTTTTCTCTTCTTCCTTTAGTTTAGCATCTGCCTGTGCAGAAGTAGAACAGCCATCATTTTAAGCACCAACATTTCCAGGACAAAATTACAGCAGAATTTTTACTTACATATTTCATGTAATTCTGTACACCATTTTGTTGTAAATAAGAGGGAGCTTGTGTTCTATAAAACCTCTCCGTTGAATCCAAATATGCCTTTTCAAAGTTATCTCGATAAATCTGAAGTTTATCTTCAGGATTAGAACAAAGGTTAACTGCAAAAAGAAAGTCTAATCTTAATTCCTGGAAATTCGTGTGGCTAACAATACGCAAATCTCTCTCAGTGAAGTAAGTCTTGTATTTAAAGGTTGCAGTGAACAATTTGATGTATCCTGCAAAGGTACTCTGAATTCAAGGTAACCAATCGTCCAATCTTTGCTCCAAAAAGACTTAAATTAACTGCAGACAACCAGAAAAACAGGCTGCAAGGCTTTGAAGAAAAGGCAGGTAATGCTGAACAGAGGTTTTGTTTTGCAAAGAAGGAAAAAGAGTGGGAGTCTTAGATGCAGCCAGCCTAGTGCTTCTTCAAACTGCCTGAAGAATCAGAAACAGCATGGAAAGTTGCACATGCGTAAGGTTATTTCTGCAACCTTGAAACACCAAGCAGTTTGCTCCTTAAAAATACTGATTTTACAGAAAATGATACATAGCAAAATCACTTAGAAGTTAAAGATACTCTGAACATAATTTAATTGGTGGATCAATAATGACAAAATCCAAACAAAATGCTGAGATAATGATTCCAACCCTACCACCACATCTGTCAACTTCTACAATGAAAATTCAATTACTTCAGTAAGGAGGCAAAAGAGATCAGTCTGTGCAAAACATACCATATGATTCTCGAACTCCAATAACAAGCTGAGAGTCAAAAGCTTCTCCTAGTCTTTCAGCATGAACTAGCTTCATTGCACTGTCCTGAAGTCTATTTTTTATATTTGAAAATATGGATTCATTCCATGTATCTAGCATGAGCTGCATGTCAGGGAGAAAAGAAAATCCTGTCAGAAAGGTGCATGCAGATCTGAGTTTGTACAAAGAAATACAAGATATCAGAAACAGAAATAAAGCAAACGAGAATGCAGTTTTCAGGTTATATAACAACTTGCTCTTCCATGTTACAGAGGTAATATTCAGCTTATATGCTAAGCTTACTTTATAAAACTGGACAGCTAGGGGACGCAGTGATCACTTGATTCAGATACTACATCACTCTGTATTTTTCCTGCATTACTTCTATAGAGTTATTTCTGAATTTTACAGTTTTCACCAATCAGCCAAGTAACATTCCCAGCACCAGGATGTGTCAGGAGTTGCAATCCCAGGGGTACTTTTGAGTCAAACACAGTTGAGCATTTGGCAGGCTCAGTCTCCACAACAACTACAACTCAACATGGCACTTACATAAAGGAAAAAAAAAAAAAAGAAAAAAAGATGTTTTTGGATTGCATTTCTCCAACATGAAAGTTCAACATGCAAGCAAAGCATATTCATCATGTATCTTCAAACATGGCAATAACTACTCTGGATGCTCCTTAAGCACACCAATGATCAGTCTGCACTGACAGTGGAAAGGAGGTTTGAATTGTGAAACATACAGATTTGAGCTTTGCCTCACAGTTGTGAACAAGCTTACAAAAAATGAGATTAGGAAGACTTGATACTGCTGTAAGGCAAAGTGAATGGTAAGATTACGTGGGCCTCCATTCCTGCCTTGTACCTTTTAGATTTTAACACAGCAAGCACCTGATAAAAGACAGATATCCCTTTCAGAGTGTTAAGGTGGCCTTTCTTTATTCTAAATTCTCTATTTCCTCAATTTCAGCTAAACTTGCATTTTTCTATCTGTATTGCTTAAAACATTGCAATGTTTTAAAAACAAAGCTTTATTTGATTATGCTTCCTCAATTACTTTTTCATTATCTTAACATCATTAATATGCATATTATAGTTGTACTGTATGATTACAGAATGGGTTTACGAGAGCTAAAATGAGTAACAAATGGAGAAGAAAACAGACAGAATGTCAACCAACGTCAAAGGCACAGCTTTGTCATGGTCAAGCTGTTTTTAGACATTGTGGATAAAAAATAATTTAATGGAGATATTTGAAGCAAAATACGCAGATCATTTTGTGCGAGTACATACAGAACTTCCCAAGAATGGGAAAAGTTTTCAAAGGTGCTTTGTAGAAACTTATGGGAAATGATGCCAGGTAATTGCTTTCAGCAGTAAGTATGAAATAAGATAGTTTGGAGACTGGGTTTTGATGACTCAATCATGACATGGCCTTAACTGAACTGCATGTGAGAGACAGACATCAGTTTCAGTCCTGAACAGTATCTGAACTGGTAGTCACCAGTATCTTATTATTTTCCCTGCCCCACCTTGCCTTTTCTTTCATCTCTTAGTCTCCTGCCACACAGCAGAGTTCAAGTCTGCCACATCTTGGAGAGCCTACTGAGATCACATGCTTTTTCTAACAAACAATGAAAACAAAAAAGATAACTTGAGGTGGTGATCTCTTTCTGTTGCTGTTCCTGCTTCTTTTCCTTCTAAAAGTACAGCAGATTACATGTCACAACAGGTGGCTGGGAAAATAAAGTCACCCTAGGTAGCCCATTTGAGCTCATTTATTCTTCCTGTCCATATCAGGAAAGTTAAAATGATCTTCAATACAAAGGAAAGACTGCTAACGAAACTGTATTTCGCTATCTATACTTTCTGTGATGCAAAACGATAACAAATTGAACTGAAGAGCTTACCACTCTACAACTGATACACTTTGTTTTCCTGGTAGCAAAAGATAAAAGCAATTTCAAGGACGTTTATTTATGGGACTCAGAACACTAAGAGCTCTGCACTCAAAACCCCTACACATTCCTTACCATTCTGATTTAGAGCCAGAGAATGGTTTGTGCCGGAACCGACCAAAAAGACAACCTAGTTCCTGCCATGGGCAAGGACACCTTCCACCAGACCAGGCTGCTAAAATCCCACCTACTGGCCTCCAACACCTCCAGGGATGGGGCATCTACAGCTCTCTAGGCAGCCTGTGCTTCCCAATATGAAGTCTAAACCCCCTCTCTTAGTTTCAAGGCGATTGATCACCACATTCCCTGACCTCTTCAACATGAAACAATGTATGAAATAAGATTTTGCCTGTACAAAACTTTTATTGCTGTGACTGACAGCCCGTAGGAAATACAGGAAACTTTGAGATCAACAGCTGTATTTAACTTGAGATGACAGTGTTCATCTATAAAAGACAGAGATGTGCCCCAGTTAAGATCCTGCCCTAGGGAAATAAACTAGGAGTAGAAACTACTCACTTGTGTAAATGGAGGTGAGTATACTATAACAAATGTAAGTATATAAAGAGTAGAGGTGAGTTTACAATTGCCCCTCCACCAGGATTTAAATTAAAAAACAAACAAACAAACAATTTATTACATAAAAAATTAATCAATCAATCAAACAAAAACTTTAAAAACCCTAATAAGCCGTTTTAATCACTTCAACAAAACCATCAACAGCCAAAGCAAAACTAGAGGTAAGTTGCCACAGAGATGAAAATGAAAGTTTCACACGTGTTTTAACCCTCACACTGAAGCAAAGCGATACATCAAATAACATCCTTGGTGCAATTTCATCTTCAGCTACAGAGTACCTTCCTAGCCTTATCCAAGGCAGAACAGAGCGTGCAGCAGAACTCTTGAACACCTATCACTTACCTTTCGGACAATACTGTCTTCTACATTAGATTTCTTGTTGCTGCCCTGTTTGCCCATTAAAGTGATCTCTAACTGACAAAAAGGCTTGGGCAAAATATCACACTGTGTGAAGAACTTGCGCCACTCCACTATGTATGCTTTTAGCAAAGCTGTATCATCTTGATGACTCAGCACTCTCTGGAGGAGGGGAAAGAAGAGGAGGTAATTTATAAACAGACAAACAAAGGTACGTTGACTTTGCTTATACTGAAAATACAAAATAAACAGTTACAGCAGAATGTCTACATACGTAAGTGCCAATTAGTTTAGAGCAGTGGTTATCAGCCCATGGCACATGGACCTTCTCTAAACAGTAAAAGGTAACAGCAATGAAGTTGTCAGTATGTTTCCAACTGAATCACTTTTTGTTAAGCTATTTGCAAGCCAAAAAGCTTATAACCTCTGGACCTATTGGCCTGTATTAGCAGCTACAAAAGGGCACCAACCTGTAAGGATTGTGTTATATTACGCAGAGCAGTAAAGTTCAATTTAATGCATTTACAAGCCTCTCATTAGGCCCAGACAGCTAGTTAACTTGTGTATTTTAGTAATGCCTGGGAGCACTGCACAGTGCCTATCGTAAGGCCTAAAGCGATGCCTCTAAAACAACAGCCCACACAGACCATACTGAAGGCCCAGCTCAGCACAGCATTTATGCATGTGTGCTACCAGGCTGAAGGGACTGAAATAAAAGAAATCAATATGTAGATAAGGCTTCAAGCATAAGAAATTGCTTTCCTTTGAACAAAGCTGCAGTGGTGTAAATCTCTTCACTAAAGAAAGATTTTAAAGACATTTTTCTTCTTCCCAAACCTTTATAATGTAATTTATTAAAGAAGTAATTATAAAATTAAAAAAAAATAAAATCTTGCTGCATCTTTTGCTACACATTTTAAAAACAGAAGCTTCCCTTGAATCTACTGATGACTTCAACTATTTGTGGGGAGTCCATAAAACTAGACAGCAAATCTTGCTGAGCCAACAGAACAGATGTTTCTAATATGCCATACATTGGATGTATTTTAAAGCCATTGATGAATACGTCAGCACACCACTGAAGCCAGACAAAAAGTATTTTCCAGGCAGTAATTTCTTATAGCAAATTTTGCCTCAAGAAATGTTCAAGTGGAAGAAGATTCCGTAAGTACTGCTGGACAAACAAAAATAGTGCTTTAAAAAAAACAACACTGCCTACAATGAAACAATGAGCACAACAAATGCTCAAGGCTGTCTTCTGTTTTTCAAGAGAAGTTCACGTAGTAATTACAATTTCTGGAATATCACAGCATTTCAGGCAAAAAAGAATTGCATTTAGACCCAAAGAAAGTCAGAACTGTTCGGTTATTTTTTCTAATAATACGAATAGAAGTCATGAAATGTTAAGAACTTACTGCTTGTGCTTGCTTAATAAAATCAAGGATATCTTCCTTCAGAGCCTGATGGATTTTTGCTGGACCTTTGTCATCCCACAGGCAAACTGCATGCACGTCTCTAGAAAACAATTTATTCACCTTTTAGTAACAATCACTCAAACCTTAATGCTCTGATGTATGAGGCAGAAGCAGTCATAATTTTAGCATATATAAGAAGAAAAAAATATATGCATTTTGTTTATCAGTTAAAAAAAAGTAAGTGGTGAGACTGCACAACACAAACAGGAAAACGTGTTTGGAGAAGAAATTGAAGCTTTGAGAAAGTGCAGGAAGCAGTAACAGCAACCTGACTAGGAAAGGATTGTGATGAAGAAGGAGGTTTAAAGAACACGTAGAAGTCAATTCTGCTTTCACCGCCTATCCAATAATCCCACTGCATTAAGGACAACTTTTTAAAGCTTTTCTTTGACAAAGATGGAAATTACATGCCAACAGAAGCACTGCTACTCAGCCCGCAGTCATTCTGCAATACTCTAAGATGCAGCATTCACTCAAAGTTCCACAATCCATGCACTACAACATCCTTCCACTGCAAAGGAAAGCAACTTTGCTTTTGAGAGATTTGAGATTGGGTAATTTCAAGATTTAACTAGCTTAATAAGATCATAAACATTTCATGACAGTGGAAGCACGTTAAAGTGCAGCTCAACTGCAGAAAAGCTCCCAAGTAGCATCACAGAGCAAAATGCTACTGATCAATTTCAATCAACATTCAAACACGTTCCTGTTTTTCCTAGCTGACAATTCAGCAAGTGTAACTTAACTTCTATTTCTTTTTTATATTAAAGACTAAAAAAGGCAAGTTAAACTCCTCAACTGTATCATCATATATAATGTGGCCTACCAAGCTTTTTTAAACTCATTACCTCCCTCTGTATTTTCTTCCTCCTTTCAACAATAAGGCCAAGCCTTTGCAGGTAAGTAACTACATAATCTACAGGACGGCTTTGTTCCTATTAATTCAACACAGCTATTCCAATACAAAAGCAACTTTATTAGTTTAACTGAAAAGACAAAATGTGCACGATAAAAAGCTCCTTTTATACAGAACAAGAGTGCTGGCCAAGAATTTACAAAGGTCTCGCTAACCTGTGGGACTCACATAGATTTCACAGACAAAAAAAGTGTTAATGAACTTAGAATGCCATCAGTTGTTCAAAACCAAAGTAAAAAGCAGTGCTGGAAGATTATACACAAAGCTCAGGTAGAAGACACATCTTTCACACTTTTCTTAAAAAGCTTAACAAAATCACTGTCCAAAAATAGGAACCTAGAGGAGCAGGCTCCTTTCCTTCAATGTACTCAATTTTGCCATAAAGGCACTTAAGTATGATCCAACAATTCAGCAAACCAGCAAAACAATAAAGGAAAAATTTCAATACTCATGTAGAATTACTGACCTAATTATAAAAAAAAAATGAAAGCAATGACTCAGAACTGAATTTGTAACTTAACTACGCCATGTTTCTGGCAACTACTATGGCTGTGACATCATGAGATATTAAAACTCATTACATGATAAACTACCTTTCTGTTTGGTTGGCAGAAAAGCATGACAGGTGCAGTAAGATGGCTCTAAGAAGAATCACTGCACTGTTCTTACTGAAAAGAGCAATAAAGATGCAGTCTGGAAGACAAATCATTTCCAATTAAACAAAATTTAGTGAGTGATTTTAAAAAGCAGAGGAAGAAAGTGCAGCACTAAGAACTGAAGTATTTGAGGGAAAACAACTCCATGTTAAGACAAAGGTAATTTTAAATAAACTTTTGATACGTAGGTTGTAACTCACTTCCTTCCACCTGACAAAGGTGACATGATGTATTTTAAGAAAAAAAAAAATCAGCAACAGGAAGTAAATTCAGGATTTTTGGAAGGAGGAAAATGCAGTGATGCTTTTACCTCGAGAGAGCAATCTGCTTCCCTTAGATTTTTAGAAAGTACAACGATGCAAGGAATGTCTGAAAAATGTTATATGTGCTATTCAATTATTCAAATTATACCAGTTTATCTGCATCATCCTTTCACTTCAGCAGCGTTTTTAAGTTACTTTAGAAGAAAAGCATTTGAATCGGAATAATGAACTGCCCTCAAGAACTTACTGCCCAAGCAGCAAACAACAGTGTCTCTCTAACAAAACCTTTGTGAGCAGGTGGAAAGCTTATTTACTACCATTGGCTGAAGGCAAATCTCCGCTGTTCTTCCTTCACCTTATCTGCAAAGATCTGAATCCCAGTAAAACAGTACTTCTGTATATTTATTCTGAAGTAGGCACACCTAATAAAGTATAAGCTAGCACTTCTCTCCTGTGTGCTCTCATCTCATCTGCACGGTCTGACTTCTCTATCAGCAGAACCACAAATATCCCTACTGCAGAGAAGGATGCAGGATGCTGAAGAAGTACTTACGAGAACAGATCAAACCACTGCTGTTTCGTGACAGACTCCTGACGAAGAAGTTTCAGAACGATAGGGCGCATGAAATCCCATTTGTCTTCAAATTGAAGCGAACCTTTATTCTACAAGGAAGAAAGTAATGTACTGTTAGTAAAATAAATTATTATTAGGAATTACCTTTAAGAACTGCAGTTTCTATGGTTAGCACAAAAACACCTTCTTGTCAGAGCTATCTCAGACAACCTGGTGTTTGAGAAACAACCCTAAAGCCGAACAAAGCTTTTTGCAGTAAGTGTTATTTCCAAAAGCAGCAAAGCAGCTAACCAACTTCTTCCTTAACGCACCGCACCAGTTACAGCACAGCACGTTCTGGAAAATGTCCTTCACCTGTGAGTGCAGTTATACACGGACAACCTGAGTGCCACTCAGTCGCACCGCTGCAGCCAAGATACACAACAACAGCCACAAGGCACAGCTGCAAAGCTGGCTGGAATAAATGACTGCAACCAAAGCAGCGGCGAGGAGCCAGGAGTACCTGTGGGTGCTGCCACGTACCTTCTTCTCTACTGGGCGTCTGGCACGAACAGCACAAAGAGGAGGGAAATAGAGGAACGTGGGAGCTGCTGTATCACAGCCCCCTCCTACGGCTTAACTGCCCCCAGGCAATTAGCCGACATTACAGTTGGTGCAATTAAGAATAATTTGTGCCAAAAAAATCTAATCCCAGGTGAATTTTTTCAAACTCACTATATCATTGAAGAGGAAAGCTAAAGAATGCAAGAACTTCCATCTCATTCTGACTGTCCCAAAAAACCTCATTCACTGTAGTATACAGGCAGACTGCCATTACTGGAAAAACAGAACAAAACCATTTTAAGAGAGAAACGAGTTGTAAACCTTGTAAACCTATTTGCTTAGTGCTCCACATCTTAAAAAGAAAATCTGCAATTAAAAAGATGAGTTGGTTGGGAGCTGTGACAGGAGGCTGTTGGTTATCTCCACTGCTAAGTTTACTTTTGAACAGGTCATTGTCTTGGCTAGTCATACTACATGTGACACAATTCACTTCAAACACAGCACATAATAAAGTCCAACTATTTGAAATTCTGACAAGCACGCTGTTCTCTACTAGCAGCTCTTCAGACAAATAAGCAGAAGCAGCATGCCACGTTCTTGAAGTCATCTCCTTCTGAATAACATGTACGTGGAAATTTAAAAATACATTTGTTGTTTAATATTCAGAATAAGCACAGTTCAGAACCTGTATGCCCTGCAGCTCACGTCTCAGCTTTATGTGATTAAGGTGCAGCAGGTACCACAGTAACTGTAGCAGCACCATCTCACCACTGCAATGGCTACAGAACAAGAGTCTCAAGCAAGCAGCCCCTGTCCAAGTTCAGAATCCTTTCAACATGTAAGAAAATATTGTACATTGCTTGTGAAATTCAGAGATGGTTTTGCCCACTAGTATCTTCCCCTGTAAAAAAAAATAATTTGAGTGCCTCATCTTTGAACACCCAAGAGCAGAACACACGCTGCCCCAGATAGGCCTGGCTTTACAGTTACTTCCCAAACTCTGATGGCTTTCTCTCATCTTCCCTATTCCTCAGAAAGTGATTAGCCTCTTCCTGCAGACATCTCTGTTCCCAGTCCCTCTTTGCAGGTTAAAAAACTTGAAAGACGAGCTGCTGTAGAGTTACAAGTTCCAGAAAAGGCATTATCAAATGAATAAAACCAGCTTCCTCCAAAGTTTCCCTTTGGAGCAGAGCTTCAGATCCCATACGTTTTCTGGTAGAGGTAAAAAGCCTGTGGTGCAGTTCAGCCCTGAGCACAACAGAAGACAAAACAATAAAAATGAATGCTATACCTTTGCCAGCGTTTCACTGTAAAACATGGATGAAGAAAACCTGTGTTTGCATGAATCTGTGAGATTTATACCCCAACTTCCCAGCACACACTAAGAATCATAGAATGGTTTGGGTTGGAAGGGACCTCAGGGACCACACAGTTCCAAGCCCTGCACAGGCAGGGACACTTCCTTCTACACCAGGCTGCTTACAGCCCCATCCAGCCCAGCCTTGAGCCACAGCTCCAAGTGAAGGTAAGCAGGAAGGCAAGCGGCACCTCTAACTAAAAGTTACACCACACACTTCTCTGAAAGCACAAATGAGGACCAATGGCCATACCCTGGCTAAGTCACCACTCCTGGAGTTTAAAATTTAGTGCTGTGAAAAATACCTCCACTTGTGTGTTTCAGAAGTCACTTTACTGAATGTACTCACAGAGATTTAAAGCTCCGTTTTAACACAACTTCACTTGAGAAGTATGTGCTGTCACTGCTATATTGAAATGTATACTACAGCTTTACTCTTCCTATTCCTCTCTTCAATGAATAAACACTTATATACAACATTTCACAATGGCAGGCAAAAAATCTCCCAGACTGTGTTGGTAGATATTATGTAGAATTAGTAAAATAACACAAATAATGCAAACAGAGCAGTTCCACCAACAGCTCTCCTGACTTGGGTCCTACCGCGTAACACAAACCTCCTCTCCATAACTGCAAGCAAGGTGAAGAGAAGCACAGCAGAAGCAGGTAAGGAGTATGGAGTGAGAGCCTAAATAAATGTGGAACACACCAGCAGCCAGCCTGGGGATGAGGAGAGCGAGGTCCCCAGGCCAGGCAGGTCCCAGCAGCCTCCAGCAGTCTCCGTGCTGCTGTCCCTCTCTACTTTGAAACATTCACTTGGCCGCTCGATGCTTTTTACTGTGTACACTCAGTATTTTAGGCCACACAGAACTGCAGTTCTGATCTGCATCAGATGCACTGCACAGTACTGTGAAAAAGCAGCATCCTCCATCACCGAGCACATTTCAATACGTCTATGCTTTTACTGCTGAGCTGTTTTCAGACACTGTATTAAGGCTAATTCAAAAGGGATCAGGTCCTAGCCTACAGTAAGCAAGAGAATTCCCATTCTGATTCCTCTCTGCTACTAGCAGCTCTAAATATCAGTGAGATGATCATAGCAAAGTCACTACACAAAGCAGAAAGACAGCCGTGGGGAAAGCTGCTGCGTAACTAAGTGGAATGCAGCATTCACCACAAGCTGCTCTAATTGGAAATAGGCAGGATAAACTAAACATATCTGGAGATATTTTCTTTAAGTTGAAGAACTAGAAAACTGCAGAAATGTTTCCATCTTTAAGTGGCAGAGCAACAAGACCCACAAAACACAGCTGAAACAAACAAAAGGTAGATCATGGTTCTCACTTAAGCCTACGGCAAACCTGCTACTTGCTTTGCTGCTTCCCCCCTAACACCAGGCTCAGACTGCAATTCAACTTGCTTGCACCAACTTCTGCATTTGCTGCCACCTCCAGCAGCTCCAATAAGGCCTACAGAAGCATCGAGACCTGCTCACGTGGGTACAGCTACAGCTTTCCTTTGCGCTGCGATAAGCTGAGCTGCTTTCTGTTCCAGGAGCTGCAGAGAAACCCGTGTGCCTTCACATCACAAATCGTCACCGCAAAGCCAACAGCTGACACTCCAACACACACCCTGAGAAATTAATTTACCTTTCTCAATTATGAAAACTGCGCTAGCACAGCCGAAGTGATGCCCTGTGAAGTGATGAGAGGCTATCAGGTATTGATTCAGCCAGGATTCATTACTAGAATAAGAAAGGAGTATTTCACTTCATTTTCTCAAGCATGCAGAAGGTTGAGAGAAGATGGGGAAAAGCAGAGAACTCTCAGTTCCTGTTTATCCTAGCGAAACTGAGACCCACCTAAACCTGACATGGGTTAGATTATTGTTAGGGTTTTGTTGTTTTGTTTTTAATGCCAAACAATCTTGTATGTTTTTACTCTGCAGAGGACAGTGCTTTCTTTTGAATTGCATTTCAGTCAGCATAAGGCACTGTCAATTGGCAAAAACCTGCAATCAACAGCTCGCTGCAATGGGAGCACACTGAGCATCACAGCTGGGGAACAAAAGCCCTTATCTAGTCACAATTATCTTATTGGTTTAGTGTGTCATTATAAACAAAGTCAAATCACTGTATGACCTTCTCTTTCACGAGGTAGCAGTCATAGTTCATTGTCTTTAGAAAACTCCCTAATTAGTAAGATATATGGCTTAGAAAATACTCCCAGGTGCTCTAAACACCTATGGAGCATTTTTCCAGAAACACACTGTGCACGTGTATCTTTCTGTCCATTTAAAACACTAATGATTTAAAGGCCAACTGCAGAGATGTCACTACACCAACAAAACGGCTTCAGATCAGTGAAAGCCATCTCACAAAAGCAGGGCCTTTGACTCTATTTGCACTTACTGTACACTTATTCTTTCAAAACAGCTGAAGAGGAATGCTGACAGATCTCACAGGCCTGTTTCTTCTAGCTACTATAAGCTACACAGCCACGTCTTGTCAGAGCACATGTTGGCCTTTCCTGAGATCCTCAGAAGTACTGCAAAGCAGTGGACTAAAGCAGAACTGCCTGAGCTTTGTCCAAGCTCTAGAACAATGCTCTCCTAAAGAAATCCCATTTTGTCTCTATAGCTCTGAGTGGGACATAAAGCTTTTCTCCAGCAGCCCTGAATTCTTCCATTTGAGATTTTTAGTTCAGTCTTATCAGCTTTAATATCTAGCTAACCAGTTACTGGGAAGGGGGAAGAAGGTAATTGAATGAGGGAGGGAAGATTTAGGTTGGACGTCAGGGGGAAGTTCTTTACAGAGAGAGTGGAGAGGTGCTGGAACAGGCTGCCCAGAGAGGCTGTGGATACCCCGTCCCTGGAGGTGTTCAAGGCCAGACTGGATGGGGCCCTGGGCAGCCTGGTCTAATATTAAATGGGGAGGTTGGTGGCCCTGCATGTGGCAGAGGGGTTGGAGATTCATGATCCTCGAGGTCCCTTCCAACCTGGCCACTCTGTGAATGAAAATTCATTTTATACATGTCAGTTTCAATAATTTTTTTATATATATGAGCATGTGTGTATGCTTTTGTGCTTATTTTTAGAAGTGAAACCTTTTTTGGATACGAGGAAGACATGAGGCTATTGATTATTTATTTTTTCTTCTCACTGAAGAAAAAATCTCACTGCTTCAGGGCAAACCCATACACCCAGCATAGGTCTGGTAGCTGAAATGCCAGCAGCACTTCTTCAGAACCATATAGAAGTATAACACGTAGAACTGGCCACACGTATACTTCTACATATACGTCCATTTTATACCGCTTACTGATAGAAGTAACCAAACCTGGCAGCCTTCTGAAGGCCTCACACCCCAATCAGGCTGATGTCCCAAAGCACACCAGGAGCAGCTATGCGGGGCAGGCCGGCTCCGGGCATGCCGACACAGCCCTGGAGGCTACACAGGGCCGGGTCCCCGAGCACACCGCACTTTCAAGAGGCGCAGCCCCGGGCCGGGCACGGCCCGTCACAGCCACAACTCCTGTGCAAACTTGGCTCGCCTAGGGGTGACTGACATATGCCACCAAACACCGGGAAGGAGCCTGCTAACATCTGAGCCCATAACAGAGCCGATTAAAGGCCTCGAGGAGTTTTTCCTTCGCAGCAAAGCGCAATTAGCAAAAAGAAAACGCCAGAACGCGCCGACAACCCGACGGCCGACACCTGCTCGCGGCGAAGGCGTTCCCCAACTCTTTGTTCAACTCACAACTCTTTTCCTGCACCGCGGGGTTCCCCGAAATAAACAAAGGCCCGACCCCGTCCGGCAGCGCGGCGCGGCTCCCCGCGCGGGCTGCGTGAGCCGTGAGCGGGAGGCCACGACCGGCCGGGCCCCACGCCGAGGCCGGGCCGCCCGCTCTGCCCGGGGCGCAGCGCCGCGGCCTGCCCGTGCCGCCTCCCGCAGGCCCGGCCGGCGCGGGGCAGCCCCGGAGCCCGGCCCCGGCCGCCTCACCCCGCGCGCGGGCCCCGCTCTCACCTTTAAGAGATTAGACGTCGCCATGATCCCCCCCCCCGCGAGGCCTCCCCGCCGACGGCGGCTCCTCTCCCCGGGCTGGGCTCGGCTCGGCTCTCCCCCGGCCGCCGCCGCTTTACATGGCCGCGGGCCGCCCGCCCGCCCGGCCCGACCCGCGGCGGCGGCAGTAGCAGCGGCCGCGGCTCCGGGTTCCCCTGCCCGGAGGCGAGGCCGGCACCGTGCTCGGGGCGCTCGGCGGCGCGACCGGCTGGCTCCTCCGCACGCAGCCGCCCCTCAGAGCCTCATGGCGGCGTCCGCCCAGGAGGCGCTCGGCAGCAGCCCCGGCTCCATGGAAGGGGCCGGCCCACATGATGCGGCGCCGCCGAGCCGGCCCCGCCGCCGAGCGCGGAGGGAGGCCCGCGCGGGAGCTCCGCCTGCAGCGCCCCCTGGCGGCCGCCTCCGCGAGAGCAGCCCGATCTGAAGGCGCTCGGGGGGTGGTCGCTTTTCTTCGTGAACGCTTTTGACTTCACGGTTTTTCTGTTCAATAAGACTCGTATGGTTTTAGGCACCTTCTGGGTGGGGTTTTTCAGCGTGTGGCTATAGGAGACATAATTTTAGTTTTCTTTTTAAAAAGGTATCCTTCATCCAAAACGTTTAAAGAAAACGTTTCAATTTTCCTCTGACCTCAGGATTCCTGTTATCCCAGCCCTGCCACCAGCGCACCATGTGCAGCAGCACCCACCCTCCCGTGCACAGAGGCAGGTGCTTGGATGGTTGTGGCCCCGCTGTACCAAAGCGCGGCTGATGTTGTTCCTCTCCACCTAGCAGAAGTTGGAAAGAGAACTGGACAGGCTTGAAAAGTTGATCTACAGTGAGGTCAACAAGGCCAAGTGCAAAGTGCTGCACCTGGATCAGGGACATCCTAGATAGGAGTACAGACTGGGAGAAGTACTCATTGACAGCAGCTCTGTGGAGAAGGACTTGGGGATCCTGGTGGACAAAAAGCTGCACATGATCCAGCAGTGTGTGCTCACAGCCCAAAAGGCCACCAGCATCCCGGGCTGCATCAGCAGAGGGGTGGCAGCAGGAGGGGGCGGGGGGAGACTGTCTTCTACTCTGTCCTTGTGAAGCCCCATCTGGAATATTACTCTTGGGCCCTGGGGGACTCGGTACAGGAAGGATGTGGGGCTGTTGGATCGGGTCCAGAGGAGAGCCACAGAGATGATCAGAGGGCTGGAGCACCTCTCCTGTGAAGAAAAATTGAGGGATTTGGGCTTGTTTAGCTTGGAGAAGACAAGGCTCCGGGGAGACCTCATTGCGGCCTTCCAGTACTTGAGGGGAGCTCATACGTTGTAGGAAGACTGATTTTTCACATGGGAGGATAGCAAGAGAATAAGAGGGAATGGCTTTAAACTAAAAAAAGGAGAGATTTAGGTTAATTGTCTGAAGAAATTTTTTACTCAGAGTGTGGTGAGGCACTGACATGGGCTGACCAGAGAGCTGCAGGTGCCCCATCCCTGGAGGCGTTCAGTGCCAGGTTGGATGGGACTATGGGCAGCCTTAGTTGGTGGGTGGCAACCAGCCCATGGTGGGGGGTTAGAACTGGATGGGCTTTAAGGTTTCTTCTAACCCTTCTAACATTCTGAGCATGTTCCAGTGTTTGACCACTCTCACAGTGGTCATTTTTTCCTACTGCCCTGTCTGAACCTCCCCTGGTGCAGCTCTGTGCTCTCAGAAGCAGAGCACTACACCTCCCTCTGCTTCCCCTGCTCAGGGGACTGCAGGGAGCATTGAGATCACTACTTGGCCTCCTCTTCTCTAGACTGGACACATGAATGTCCTCAGCCTCTCCTCAACAGCACATGCCTCCAGCCCTGTTACCTGTTGTGTTACCCACCTCTGGATGCATTCGAGCACTTTAACATCCTTTTCATATTGTGGAGTCCAGTACCGCACGCAATACTCAAGGTGAGGCCACACCAGCACTAAATATAGCAGGAGAATCACCTCTTCTGACCAGCTGGCCATGTTATGTTTAATGACCCCCAAAAGGTGGTTTGTCCTGTGGCTGCCAGGGAACACTGCTGGCTTGTGCTGAGCTACTGCCACCAGCACCCCTAGGTACCTTCTTGCTAAGCTGCTCCCCAGCGACTCTGCTCCAGTCTGCCAGTGTCCGGTGTTATCCATCCTGGGTGCAGCACCCAGCATTTTCCTTTGTTGAACTTTGTGCCATTGCTGATTATCCAATGGCCCCAGTCTATCCAAATCCTTCTAAAAGGCCTCTTGTCCCTCCTCCATTCCTTCATTTCTATCATTTTTTTTTCTCAGCTACCACGAGAAACACTGATGACTTTCTAATTATCTATCTGGAAGGGCAGTGGCATAATAAGAGGCTCACAGCCACCACTGGGGTCAGTGCGAGCAGTACACAGGGCAAGAAGTGCCTTAGATACAGCCTTAGACATCAAGCACTGGGTCAGCATCTCTCCTGGCTTCTAACAACTACAGCTCTGTTCTCTAAGGCGTCTACCTCTCATGAGGAAATGGGGAGGATAGTGCTTTCTGAGCCTTTTCTGGGGCATACAGTGAAGGTTATGATTTGAAGATAAATTTGTACTGTAAGGCATAGAGACCCTAAGGCGTTAGCTCTATAGAAAAGCTATAAGAAAACATTCAACAAATCTGTGCTCTCTGAAAATTTAGGTAATGTTGACTAAATAAGGCCTGCAGCCTTATTAAATTAATAAATAGCCTAATTAAGGCCTTCTGTTAACTGAGAAGTAACACAGAGGTACTGGAAAGTTTCTTATTTGACAAAGTTTCCAGTTTCAGAATGTTTCCATTAGTCTTTGATTTTTTGTTCTTTGCTGTTATATAGAATAAATATAACTTTCATTAAAGTATATATGCGATATTCATTGTATACATGAAGCATGAAATTATACAATTGTATGTATCGTATATATGAAATAATACAGATGGAAGTGTATTACACACTGTCCATTGTGTACATATTCCACAGCAGTGCTGATATTAAGAGGTCTCTGGCAAGGTCAGTAGAAAGTGTGCATTGTATGTGTGCATCAGCCACAGCATGAGTACTGCTTTACAGGTACCTATGTCTGTGAACCAGAGAAGCTGAGATACAGGCAGGTATTCTGTAGGCTGTGACATGGAGGCAGACATTTCTGGCCACTACTCCATGAACTGGCTTATTCTCTTTTCCTCAAGCTCTTTTATAATGAGACTGTTTCCAATTATTTGAGATTTGGTTTTCCTTTCAGTTTTTATCACTTCTCTTAATTTTTAAGTACATGCTTGGTAATAATGCCACTGTTTGGTGATGTTTTTCAACTGTTTTGTGAAAGAAATCAAATCATTTACCCAGAAAAAAAAAAAAGAACCAAACAAAAAAAACCCCACAGAAATATGCCAGAAATAGTACTCCATAGAGAACTTCCTCTTGGTTCTCTTTGATGCAAAGCTTAGAGTACAAAACCACGATGCAAATCACTAGGATTTCATAACTGCATATTTTGCTTAGATGGCGTTTGAGCTGAATGAATTTGGGCTGTTCCATAGCACTAAGTTTTAAAGTGATTTATTCCATAATGCTACTTGTCTGTTATAAAACATACAAGGCCAAGATGTCCTTCATTGTATTATTTACCCCCGCTTATTTATTTTTTAAAGCTATGTTTGTTAAGGAGATCTTAGGTTGCCCAAGGAGGTTGTGGATGCTCCATCCCTGGAGGCATTCAAGGCCAGGCTGGATGGACTCTGGGCAGCCTGGTCTGGTGGTTGGCGACCCTGCACATAGCAGGGGGAGTGAAACTGGATGATCATTGTGGTTCTTTTCAACCCATCATATCCTATGATAAGCTATGATATGATCTTTAAGTCCAGCCTTAGCAGGGTGTCTAGATGGAAACAGAAAGCTCAACGGTGTGACAGGGGCTGGGGCATGGGCAGGAACCTGCTATTCCTCTCCCACTTCCCTTTCCATCCACCATCCTGATGGATTTCTCCATGTTTGCACTTTTAATGCAAACTTACTTACACAAAAATATAAGTACATATGACACAACAGCATGGTCTTGTTTGTTGCAGGCAACCTTAGAAGTCCTACAGCCACTGCAGTAACATTCATGCGGTTGGTCTGGAAGGAGCGGTGATGAAAGCAGCGAGTACAAGTATTGAACATTGTACTCTGCCCTGATACGCTCCCATGCAGTAGCTGTGAGTGGTGCCAGCCTAGGAATAAAGAACATTTGAACAACACTCGAACAAGTGATTTTGAACAACTTGATCTGTAACTGACGGTAGGAAAAATTCTTTGTTCAGAGTGCAGTGAAGCACTGGCACAGCTGCCCAGAGAATCTGTGAATGCCCATCCCTGGAGGTGCTCAGTGCCAGGTAGGATGGGGATCTGGGCAGCCTGAGCTTGGGGAGGACAGCATTGTCCATAGCAGAGGGCTGGAGGTAGGTCTTCAAGGTCCCCCCCAACTGAAGCCATTCTATGATTTTATGACAACTAAGAAGCTCTGAGACAAGGGGAGAACAGTTCTTCTAACTGATATTAAAAATAATGATTATTTCATTTCACATGCCTTACACAATGATAGCTTTTTCTTTTCTTTTTTTTTTTTTTTTCCCCCTAAAGATCTGTACATTATTTTCTGGGAAATAAAGACATCTCTGAGCCTCATGGTTTTGCTTCGTGGCATTTTAGTGCCACTTTGGGGCAGTTTGAAAGTTAAAAGTGTTATATAATCTTATCTCATTTGCTTTAATTCTGCTGCAAATGGACTATTACTACATTGTGAGGGTAATGAAGATATTAGTTTATGATTAGTATACAGTGCTACAATGGTCTACAGCTTTATATATTTTGCATGGATTGTAAAATATGGAGTGAATGACATTTAATCCAAGAGCTATTTGTGGGTTCAGAATGATTTGCTAGTGATAGCTCACTAAGATTTGGCTGATCAGTGAAATGAATAACCTGCATAATATCCTTGATGGCTTGTAGTGAATTGAGCCCAGGGGCAAACCTGCTGACTCTGAGCTGCATCAGAGAGAAATACGCACTGCTATGCTCCCATCTAATTCCCTGAAACATATTTTCTTCTAATTTTCACTTAGTCTACAATGGAAATAAGCATTTGATGGGTGATTAGTCAGTTTTATTCTCCTCTCCACTCAAACTAGATCTGCTCAATAGGGATAATAGATCTTACATTCTTTCCTTCAGCAGGAAAGTGTCATTGACTGGTGCAGTGGACAGTCACGATCCTTAGCTTGACCTATGCCATGGCAGTCTCTGAAGACAGCTCCTTTAAAGTGGTGAGGACAGACAGACACCTGCTCCCGTAGCTGAAAAAAGAAGTACTGTTGGTGACCAAACTTTTTACATGGAATTTCCTCTGTGTTTCTACTTTAATAATGAAGGGAACACTTTTATTTCTGGTGTTTACTATTTGGGCTTCATGTCACCCTTTCAGCTGATTACAATAGCATTCTGGAAAAATTGCCTGCCTTGTGGGAGTTGAGATGTTTACTGTTGCTGTCACTTAACATTGTTTAAGATCCTGGTATCATCTCAGCACCACCAGAATCACCTGTCCTGTGCATCTCCAGATGAACCATTCATTCTTATGCTGACACTGTCCTTTAGATTAAATAACTCTGTCCCTGATGTTTGTTATTCTCTTATACACTGTTAGACAACAGTGTTGTTCCCTCACATCTTACTCAGTGGAAACCTTTGTGCTTTCTGTTGTGAGTCCCAGCGAGGACTAGGTGGAGTGCTGCAGAGCTGCTATCTGCAGAACCTGTGGCAGGGCTTTGCCAAGGAAGAGTTCTTCCTGAGACGGGGAGAAGCACACAGTGTGCACTAGACAAATGTGGCCATTGCTCCATGCCCAGGCACAGAGCTGCAGAGGACTGCTGCAGAGAGTTACATCTAGTCTACTTTTTCCTCTCCTATCCTTTTTTTGGATAGGATACTATCCAACACTTTACTGTTTACACTCAGTGTACTCAGGGAGTTAGAATTTGTGAAGCGTGGTGGTATGTAAGAGGATGTAATATGAAAAGTTGCCATTTCATATGCTGCTTTTCTGACACTTGCTTACGTATGCAACTCCTTTTCGGTGCTCAGTGAGCTCTGTCTGCCCTTTGTTTTAAAAATTCTCTGGGAGGCAGACACTGTTTCCCACTGGGAACTGGCTGGAGAAAGGTCCCAGTAAAATAAATGGAGTTGCTATTTCAGTAGTCTGACTAACTGGAACAGAGATTTGTGGCTTCTAAGCTTCTGCCTTGATGTAACGAGCAAGTTTCATTGCGTTTAACACTGGCCAGACATAAGGGAAATGACAGAAATGATCTGCATGGAGGAGGCGTTTTTTTTTTTCCCTGAATAATAAACACTAATTATTTTCAAATAGGAAATCGATGTAAAATGTGACTAAGTAGCTGAACTATGTGATAGGACAAAGGGAAATGGTTTCAAACGTAAAGAGGGAAGATTTAGGTTGGATATAAGGAAAAAGCCTTCTATGGTGAAGGTGATGAAGCACTGGAACAGGTTGCCCAGATGCCCAGAGTGGTGGTGAATGCCTGTTCCCTGGACACACTTTCAAGGCACCTGACTGAGCTGCAGATGTCCCTGTTCATTGCGGGGGAACTGGACTAGGTGGCCTATAAAAGTCCCTTCCACCTCTGAGGATTCTATGATTCTATTTGCTTGGCATTGAAAACCAAAACTGAGAGCCCTCACAAGTGCAGCAGAACAGTGCAGCCCTGGCAGTTTTTTATTACTAGGATTATGGCTCAACTATTTTCCTTAATTTCTCCCTTTAGTCTTAGTACCTTAGTACTTACTTTAAAAATTGTAGTTGCTCTCGCCCTATTGACTGTCCTACCTTAGACCCAAGTGCAGTGTCTAGTGTTCCTTCCTGTAAAGAGGACCTGCAGGGGAAAAGATGGAATGGGAAGAAGTCTGCAAGGTGGGTGCAGTGTCTCACAGACTGACACCCAGGCACTGACTGGTGGCTGACTGGTCCTCAAGGAGTGGTAGATTTCTCTATTTCCTGTTCCAGTGTCTGCTTGTGTGAGCAACAGCTCCAAGGAGAACAATTGCTGAGAGGAGCTCTGTGAGTACAGCTCTTCCATGTTACTGCTTAGAAAAATATTTTTGAGTTCTCAGAATCAATGTAGTTTTCTTTATACGTAGGCTGCATTCACACTAATTAAGTATTGTGCAAGGCAAATTGTCTCCAGAAACCTGTATAACCTCATAGTCTTGATGTTACACTGTGCTGGCATGCCTTCAGTAGCATTACTTTCCTAAGATCTGCACATACTCTGGAACATGATAAACAATTCTGCCATGCTCAAAAGTAAAATCCAGCTTTTCCACACTTGTATTTGCTTCATAGAGGAGAAAATACTGCTGAGTGAAATGACATCATAGGTAGAGAGATGGTTTTCAGATGAAAGCCTCAAGCAACCTGTTGCTAAACCCAGGCCTCGAATTACTACTGGAAATGGGCTGGGACATAAATGTACATGCATCCATATTCATTTTTCTCTCTGAGGTCAGAAAGATGATTTTTTTTTTATCAAGTCCTTCCAGTTTTAATTCCATTCAGTGATATTATTATTAATCTTAAGAAATGTAGAGCTCTTGGAACAGGTCCAGAGGAGGGCCACCAAGGTGATCAGAGGGCTGGAGCACCTCTGCTATGAAGAAAGGTTGAGGGAACTGGGCTTGTTTAGCTTGGAAAAGAGAAGGCTCCAGGAAGACCTCATTGTGGCCTTCCAGTACTTGAAGAGAGCATATAAACAGGAGGGGGAACGGCTGTTTACATGGGTGGATAGTGATAGGACAAGGGGGAATGGTCTTAAACTGAGACAGGGGAGGTTTAGGTTAGACATTAGGAGGAAGTTTTTCACACAGAGGGTGGTGACGCACTGGAACAGGTTGCCCAAGGAGGTTGTGGATGCCCCACCCCTGGAGGCATTCAAGGCCAGGCTGGATGTGGCTCTGGGCAGCCTGGTCTGGTGGTTGGTGACCCTGCACATAGCAGGGGGTTGGAACTCGATGATCATTGTGGTCCTTTTCAACCCAAGCCATTCTATAATTCTGTGATTCTATGAAATATAGGCATTGTAAATAGTGCTGCATACAGCTAAAATTTGCAAAGTATTATTATGATTTTTTTTTTTTTTTTGGGGGCATAGCGCTATCTAGTAGGCTTCTCAACGAGTTGTATATTTTACAGATTCCTCTTGTGGAATTATAATTCCAATAACTTATATAAAAGATTGTCTTTGGACTCTGCGAAATGAGCAATGCAAACACTAGCTATAGACAATTGTGGTTTGATGTGTGATTATTTCTTAAACAGCCCAGCACATTTGTGGTTGGCAGTCCTCCCCCTTCCATGCCCATGCAGAGAACCTCAGCCCTCCTTTCTTTTCAGTGTGAACAGAGGCTTCTGAGGTGGCTGTGCCAGGGTGAAAAGCAAGGCTGGAGACTTGGAGGAGATGATGTTACTTGCTTGAGTCTACAGCTAGGGGAAAATTGCCTCCCCAGATGTTAATTAAGTAAAGAGAGAGCAAGGAAGCATGTACAGTATGAGGGAGCTGAAACACTGGGACTGAAGTGCCTGTGAGCATTGTGGTTCCACACATCTTTGCTCTAAGACAAGCAGTTTGGGTACCAGGTGCAGGTTGGCTGTAGCAGAGGGGGTCTCACACAGTAACTCCATGTACTTGGCTGCTCCATCAAGCCTCTGCTCTTTTCTATGAGCACGGGGCAGCCACCAGGAATTTAATCATATACAGTGGACTTGAATCAGTAGGTAAATTCCATCATGAAGGCATAAGTGAATGCTATGAATGTAAGTTACTTCTAAATGTTTTTCCTGGGTTGACTTAAAGTGTGTAGCTATACTATGTTTTCTACACAGGACAGAATTATAAGCAAGCTAAAATATCTGAAGAATTCATGTGTAAAGTATTTAAATGAGCAGAGGAGGACTTCTTCTTCATCAAACTTAAAGCAATGAAGCTAAACATTTGAGGAGACAAAAATAGTATATTATATCCATTCATCTGCTGGGTCTGTGAATCCACAAACAAACAAGTTCCTATTTTAAGAGTCTTCTCCTTTTCCTAACTGGATTTACCAAACTTCAGTTTGTAAAAGGGTTTTGTTGTTGTTTTGTTTTAAATATCTTCTGTGTCTTAACTTGGTTGCCAAAAGAGATTTCTTTAATTTCTGGGAATTTCATTCTGGTATTAATGGGAAGCATCATATTGTTCCTTCCTTGAGGGAAAAAATAAATAAATGCACTGAACTATAATCTCTTCTACAGCATATTCAAGCAGTTGCTTACATAGTTATTGCAAAGCCTATGAATGCAAAATGACATATTTCAGCAAGTAACCTGTTTATCAGACATTTTCATTAAGTGCAAGTGTGTAGTGAGAAGGTGCAGTATTGGTTTAATACATCATCAAGATAGACAACATTTGAATGTACATGTTAATCTACATTTTTAGGAATTACAAATAAGACAACTATGTGCACAGTACTTTAAAAAGCAGTGAATTTCTTTTCTTTTTTGCACTGGCAATACCAGCTCCTTACACAGTTGAATCTGGTTAAAATTCTATCCCACTGCAATAAATGTGATACTAGAGGCACAACATTCACAGCTGAGATCATTAAGGCTCTGTTCTGATGAGTGTTTATTTCTCTGTGCATACTTCCTCTCCTCTTCTCCCTGTCCCTTCCCTGCCAGCCCCACACACACAGATATTTTTTGACACTAAATGAAAAGCTCAAAGTTTTCAGGAAGAAAAATTTAAAGTAAAGACTTTAACTTGAAAGTAATGCGAAATGTAGATTTGTAACAAAAGTAATACCTGATAGTTATATAGCTGTTTTCATCTCTAATTATTTTTGCTACGGCAGAAAAAAGCAGTATCCACATCCCATGGTGCTAAACACTCTACAACAGATATCACACACGGAAGAGAGCCCAGACCAGAGATCACACAGTCAGATTGGGTCTCAAAGGTCCTTGTGAATGCCAGGAAGAACGATTATCTCAATTTTTGAGATACAGATGAGGCACAGAAAACTTTAATGCCTTGCTCAGAAACACAGTGACCCAGAAGTAGGCTTTGAGACTATTGACTCCTAAGCCTCTGATTTATTCACTGGTCCATTCTGTATTCTTAAACAACCAAGAAATCTTTTGAGATGGGTCTGGTACAATAGGGTAATCTATCAAATGCACACAACCTGATTCTTCACTCGCTTTTGGCATCTGTAGTCATTTACATTTACTTAAAGAGTGCCTGAACTGCCTTCAAATGAAAATGAAACTAGTGTAAATGACTAAAAAGTGTAGTTTAATAGAGAATCAGACTCATAGCAATTACTCTGTGGCACGGTGTGACTAGAATTAGCTAACTGTTTTAATTGCTCGTGAATTAAGGCTGATTCCTGTTTATATTAAGGCCTCTGTACCCTTCTATGACAGTACAACTGGGCCTCAGCGCAAGTAAGACTCAGGCTATTGAAAAATTAACCTCTCAGTTCCTTTTGAAGTCAATAATTTTAGTGGCCCAAAATGAATAAGTTAACTGGAATCAAACAACTTGTATTAGTATTAAATATGCCATGGCATATTTACAAAAGGATTGCTAAAGGACTTAAAGTAATCTGAAGGAAATCTGAAGGATTACTTAAAGTAATCTGAAGGACTCTACCTTTGTTGAAGAAAAAATTAAGACTAGATAAACTTGTTCTCTGGTGTCAAAAACAGAGAACTGTAGCCTGATATATCTTCATATGAAGATAACTGACTTAATGTTCAGAGGTTATGAGTATGCCCAGATAAACTGTGGATTCTTATCAATTCTAGAGATCAAGTCATCTTACTATAGTGCTAGAGATAAAAAACACAGACTTATTTGGTATGTAAGTGCTACACATATAGGCCATAGTTTGTGTAAAGCTACTGTAAGTTATATTCAGAGAAGTAGTAGGAAGATGACCTCAAGCTCAGCAAAATGCTACACGACCACAGATTTTTCCTATTATTATTGTTATTAAAAGCTACTGTGTGTTACTCTCTTAGAATAGTGCTTTCCAGCTTTACTGTTTGTAGCCAAGTATTAACTTAGAAATCTTTTCCTCTTCAAACACTCTAACAGTTTTGGTTTAAAAACTTTTACTTACATTTACTGGCTGAGACCAAACTAATCCTTACTCTGCTAAAATTCAGACCCTGGAATCCCATGGGTTGCAGCACTTTAACATTTATTTTTACTTCTAGATAGAAGTAGTTCTATTTTTTAAAGCTAATATGGAAATTACTTATGTAAATTAACATAATTCTTTAGGTATCATTGTGGCTATGATCATTATCCAGCTGAGGATTTGGCCTCCAAAATGGAACTCAAGTAGTTGGGTAGCCTGTTTTGTACAGGATTCAAAAAGCAGCTGGATCGTATGTGAACAATGAAACATTTAGTTTCATTGGTAATTCAGAAAATATTCAATAGTAAATTTCATTGTTAAATTTCATTGCTTCTATTCCGCTTTTCGATATACAAATAAATCACCTTTTCTAAAACATTCTTTTTCTTTAGTAAGGCTTGTATTCATAGTCATATCAAAAGTCATATCCATGCTATTGGAACATTCTTTCAACTTGCTTTATTTCGTTATTGTTCTTATGAAATTCTACAATGTATTAAACTTTAATGTTGATAAGCAATGCTGCACTTGAGTAAAGAATCGCATTAAAAAAGTATAAGGTATGATATTTTCCTGTCCAAAACTAAGGCAGAATGAATGAAAGTAAAAAGCTCGTCTCATCCTCACCTAGCAAGGCTTGATTTTAAACTGTATTCAAAATACAGAGCCCAAGAGAAGATGCTGTCTTAATGATTATTGCACTTTCAGTGTGTCTCGCTATAGGATTAATGTTTCCTTTAGCAATATATAATTTCTTTTCCTGAAGACCACACAGTTATTGTACTCTCTAAAAGAAAAAAAATTTAAAATTTTATGAAGTTATGAATTAGACAGAAGGATACAAAAGCAAGTTACCATTCTGTGATTCAGCTATGTCATGATCTAATATTGTTTCAGAATTATTATTCTGGTTTTAGGTTGGCGTTATCTTCTGAACACCTGATGTGCTCTTTGGCATGCCACACATTCAGCAGATGCACTGTCTTCTGGGCTTTACAGCTTCCTCTGATGAATGTACAACATTTGGAACAAAGCCACTCTTAACACCTTCCCATCCATCTTGTATTGTGATTTCTCCTTTTTTTACAAGTTCATAGATGTCTCGTGTAAGAATTGTAAAGGACTCTTCGACATTTGTGGCATCTTTTGCTGAGGTTTCTATGTATTTCATACCACAGTCAGATGACAGTTTTTCTGCTTCTTCTCTTGTAACCTCACGCTGTGACACTAAGTCACATTTATGTCCAACTAACAGAAATACAATCTGAAAGGGCTGTACGTGCATTTTTGCTTCTTCCAGCCAGTCTTTCACATGTTCAAAAGATCGTCGATTTGTGATGTCAAAGACCAGCAAGCCGCCAACAGAATTGCGATAGTAAGATCGTGTTATTGATCTGCAAAGAAAAAAACGAGAAACAAAAAAGGAAAATTAAAATACATCTTCACTTTATTTGTAAACAGGATACTTTTCCATGGAGCAGTTTTGTTAAATCTATTTATGAAATATCTTTGCTTTTCTTGAAATTGATTGGAATTTATTAACTTTTCCATGCGTAAATGCTCATTTTTCATTTTTTCTTATATTCAAAAGTCACTTTCTAAATATTCTTGAAGTCAACATTTCTAGTGCCAATTTTGCATGCTGAGTATTCTGAAAACACTCTTTGTTAGCAAACTATTGCACGTGTTCACAAAATAATACTTATATATATTGTGTCAAATGCTTGTTAGCTTTAAGCTCCAACTCATTCAGTTTCACACAAACATTCATTTGTCTTCGTTCTAATCGGTTATTTCAAAACAAAATATGTAGGCCAATGTCCAGAAACCTGAATCCTTTTGTATTCCTTATGGACAAATCGTTTGACCATAAGAACTGTACAGGTAATCCCTGTTATTTGTGCTTGCAGAGGTCATCAGGTAACATACTAAGAAAAGAAATTCCCCAGCAGCACTACACAAAATTGGCTGAGCTGGGCACAAACTCGTTACAGCATGGACAAAACAAATTCTGCTTCCAGCAGATCTTTCATGTGAAGGTTGAAAAGCTCTTTATTAATTGCATTTACTCTTTTTTTTTGTCAGGAAACTCCCAAGAGTAGTGATGTTTTCTACTTTTCAGCTCACTCTGTTCCAGACCATTTACTAGAATTAATTTTGGAAGGAGATCCTTCCTCTGAAAAGATTCTGAATATGTTCTAGAAGGAAAAAAAAAAAAAAATTAGGTCTCTAATCATCTTAGCAGTGAGGCAGGATGGAAAAGGTGAGAAGAGACATTTTAAAGAACATGATTGGCCTATGTAGGACTGGACACAAACATTAGTTACATAAACATACAGCAAGTGTGTATGTGTACGTTTTTCCAACTGAAATGAGACAGAAAATCTATATTAACAGTCATTTTTGAAATAATAATATATTCAAGAATAAATCATTTTATCATATGATTACGGAGAGAATGCAGCTCCAGAACATTTTGAATTGGTATTAACTCTACACAACAACAAATACCTTCCGTTAAAGGAGCTCCCTCTGATTTTCAGTTAATCACAATTCATGTAGCATTTTCTAACAGTTTGAACACTGAAGTATAATTAGGAGCAATAGTCACGTTACAGATCGGTAAGTGCACAGATAGATAAGGCTTAGATTTCTCAGCATAACTTCATTTAGTCACAGCAAACTGCATTTTAAATTGTTTTATTTAGATAACAGGGAGGGTTTGTTTTCCAAATATTTCAGAAATATCTTTTCTGCATTCCCAGCAACAGTCCACGGAGCATGTCTGCAAAGAGTTTGAATGTGAACACAATGTGAGCTTACCCTCAGATTGATTGCAACAGCCTGGATATGAAAAGTGACCATAAATAAAGGATGTTGTATTGTGAAGTATTGAATAAAGATACCACAAAGATCAGCTTCAGGTTTTCTTAATTGGTTTTTGTTGGTGTTTTTTTGTTTTTTGTTTTTGTTTTTTTTTTTTGGCAGTAGAGAAGTTGCAAACATAGATGAGTAAATCAAAATCACTCAGGTGGTTTTGGAACAAAAATGCATGACAAAAATGGGATCTGGTTTGAAGCAGTGGAAAGCAGCCTAACTAATTTTCAAGAAAAAAATGTCTGTCCTGATAACATTTATGCTGTAGAAATGTATGAGCAGTTGAAGTAAAATTAGTACTGAGAAAGCAACGCATCATCTACTGAGCATTTTTACATGGAATTACGTTGTATCATGTGTTGCTGTGTTTTAAAAAGGTATTCCTCAGCAAACCTTATCTGACAACTGAAAGAAAAACCTTCAACACGAGGCACTTTTCTCCCATAGCATAAGCACCATCTCAGTGATTCAAAAGAAATAAACAAACAAAAAAAAAAGGGCTCTCCGAGCAGCAGCTGGTGGGCTTGTAGATCTGCTTGGGAAAGATGTTATGAATGCAAAGAGGCTATCTGTATTCCACAGCAGACTGAACAAGCATTGAACAAGAGGCTGATGGGGTTTAGTAAATAGACAAACTGCATCACTCAGGAAATCCCTCAAATTGAGTACAGTCTAGCAGAGTACTCCGGAGAATTCAAAGACTCTATCAGAAACAAGGTACCAAGCACAGACCTTACAAAAACCAGACTGGCTCTTTCTGTTCTTTCACAAGCAGAGAATCCACTGACATCATTATACTCTTTGGTAAATGCTGAATGATCAGATTCTAAAAGCAAGCTGAAGTTTTTAACTCCATTACTTGCCATTTTCTTAGAAGAATAAACCTCGTGGTCCTGCAAGTTCTTCAGGTCAGGACGATGAGGTGGTGACAGGTAAAGTTATCCAACTTGCACATAAAGGATGTTCAAATTTCCATTGCTCCAGTTATTTCCATGCAGATCCTAAATTATTCTAGAAAGAATGTCTTCCCATGTACAGAACATTTTGACTCAGTCTATTTAAATGTCTTAAAACTAGCATTGTGGAAGGGAATGTGTTACTGGCAGCACCATAATTCATTTTCTGTAGGAAGGGAGGGAGAGGAGAGTATTTCCTTTAGCAGAATGAAAGCCTTCAGCTAGGGACAGGGTGAGATCAGGGTGAAAAAGTAATGCCAAAACAGCAGCCTTCCTTCTAAAATGGGGAAGATGGCAATGATGTCTGCAGGCCCTTACTGCAGATCCTTCAGAGGAGATGCTGGCTAGAAGTGGGAAGCAGAACTAGCTGTGTATTAGGAACCTGGCAAATCTGCCTGTGACTTTGAAAGTAGACTGAACCCTTCAGCTCAGCCCTGCATCTGTCTTTATTCACGTGTCTTATCTTTCTGCCTAAAGCACTTTGTTTTTCTTCTGCCGCTTTGAGCCTGCCACTGCCTTTTCTCCCTGCTTCTCTGTCATGGGAGACTCTGAACCCTCCCTTCTCAAGGCCGTAGTTAATGGATGTGCCCAAACCAGCCTGTCTGTATGTGCCTTTGTCAGAGGAGCAAGCTGATATTGTTTCAGGAGGGAGCCTGCCTTCTTCCCGTGGCTGCACTAAGTGAAGGGAAGCAGCTTTCCTGCTCTGTAGAGCTGAATGGGGATTTGTGTGGCTGCACACTCCTCGCATCACATCGGCCTGTTCATGATGGGTGTGCTACAGTCCATGTTAAATAACAAATTATATCATCTTTGTCTGATAGGTACAAAAATCGATACAAGCATTATTGAAAAGGCAATTCTTGTTTTCTCCCCCCCCTCCTTGTATATAACATATAGGTTACAAAGTCCCTTGTAACTTGGAACAGCACTCCCATACCAGTGTTAAATATGGATGGCCGAGTAATTTTGTTTCTGAAAATCAATTAGAAGATGTATTAATCACATCAGCCTATGACTTTAGGATGACTTTAATTCAGTCATAATGTTTCTTCTCATTATGATCTTACTGATCTTTACCAGATGAACCAAACTTTTTCTAAAAGCTTTATCTAATTTTGAATTACTTTTATTCCAGGACTAAAGACTACACTGCAATGGTAGTAAGTTTGAAAATACATGTAGCTTAGCTTCCTCAGGAAGAAGAAAAAGGATAATTTTATTTTCAAGGAATGTATTAGAAACAGAATGTACCTAGTTACTATAATGGTCTACTGAAAAGTGAGGTAATTTAACTGAAGAATCCCCATAGTAGTATGTCTCTAATTTCCTGAAATAAAATCTCCATCTTTGCAGCACTGCCTCGTAAACTCAGTTCCATTATTTAAATTAACTGTGTTGGATTTAAATACAGGAAAAAACAAACAAATCACAGCAAAGCAGATGTGATACACATTGACCAAAGCAGTAGGCTGCTCTAGATAACAACTAACCTCCCTCAAAAGAACCTTAAGAAAAACCGGGTGAATCCCTTATTTACCTTAGTCTCTCTTACAGAGCCGAGGACTAACCAAGGCTGCAGGTGCTTGTGCTAGTGAACTGTTGGAGGCACTGATCATTTTGTTGTCTGTATAGCAGCTGGCACAATGGGAGCTTCTGTTTAGTGATGCCTCACTGCTATCGAAGTATATGCAATAAGTGACTGCACTGGCAGAGCTCAATAAGAAAACTGTCCAACACCAGCATTTGCAGTTTGCTTACCCTTCTTGTGGAACCGTTAAGAATTACTTCATGTGATCAGTAATGCAAACAATGTGTGTTAAGGATTATTTCTAACAATATGCATGAAATCCAGTACAAATACGGTGGGATCAGTTAACGAGACACAGGTAAGAACTTTTCCAAAACAATTTCCCCAAGAAAATAAGTGTTGTATTTCAGGATGTGGTGATGGCAGGTGTGTCCCCCTCACTTGTCCCCTGGGCGTGTCCCTGATGCCCCAAGAGGTGGAGTTGTTTCACAGCCGGCTTTTTGCACTGCACACAGGGAATTCCCCGAGGGATTTTCAGACAGGTTTTGCCCCCATCTGAAGTACCAGCATAAGAGCAGAACTGGGAATCTGAGCTGCAAACTGCTTTGCATTCCACAGAATTAGGTTACTTCTCAGAATAATTAGTTCTTCCCCAAGACAATCCTTGCTTGTGATCTGCAGTCTTCTCCATCAGCAGAGAACAGAATATGCAAGTTTTTAACCTAGTGTATAATTTAGTAAAATATTTATAGTTTTCTTGAGCAAGCATAAAACAGACTTCACAATAAATGCTCTGGTATTTGCTACAACAACTGACAAGAAGCTCCTAGCAGAAAAACAAACACAGATGTTTAAAACCGCTCCCTCCAGTTTGTAACTGCTAGGTATTAAAAAAACACAGATGTACACCAGAGGTAGATGCTAAAGCAGCTGAGTGCATGACTCATCACTGCATATCCCCCGAGCATTCACAGTGGCTATCATCTGAGTTAAAATGTATGCAAAACCCCGTATTTGCATTCTTTTCAGCCAAGTGCCTTGTCATTGGCCATCCCGGCTATTTGTCAGCAAATTCAAAATGAAGAGATTACACTTCCTTAGTCACTTGTTTACAAGTATTTCACGTTCTTTGCTGGAAAGCACTGAGGATGAAAAATGCTAAGAGCTTGCCACAATCACTGTCATTTCTTTGCTGACCCTTCAGAGTCCTGCCCGCCCAGAGATATGTAAGCCTGTGACTCATGCCTGCCTGAGAAAGTTTTTTTGTTTCACTGTAGTGCTTGAACAAAAGGGTTTCCATCCCCTGGCAAGAGGCTGAAATCCCACCTCCAGCAGAGTGCTAGCATCTGCACAACTGTTGCAGAGGAAGACAGAGAACAGAAAGAGCTCTGTTCTCATCAGTGATAGACCCATTCCAACCCTACTGCTAAACCCCATAACAAGAGTGTGGGTTAAGCATGTATCAGGATAGTTGGGCTATCTTCTTGCCTGAATTCACATCTACTGAACCCTAGATCCAAACTAAAACCCATGCAATAATTACTGCCTATTTGTGACACAGAGGAGAAAAAAAAAGGATTTGGCTCTCAGTGCAGCATTTCAGCTACACTGAAAATGACCAGAGTGTTAGCGAAGGCTCCTAGCAGCCATCTGTGCCAGGCAGGTACAGAAGGCAAAGAAACCCTGGGAGGGGACTGTCCCTTGCTGCCCTGTGGCTTTGGCAGTGCCAGGGCTGCACTGGTGCTCACAGTGCTGCGGTGCTGCAAAAGGAGCAAAGCAGGGAGGTGGCCTGGCCTCTCCAGTTTGCATGGGAGGGAGCAGGAATGCAGTAGGGAGGCCGAGTTCTGATGACAACGTAAGAAATGGAGAGGAAAGTGGGGATCACCAGCTGGAAGAAGAAAAAGATGTTGGGGAGGGTTTGCTGCGCTAGGTTCAGGACTTTAGGGCAAACCTAGTAGAGTGAACTGTGAGGGAAAGAACAGCTGAGAAGGGGAAGGTTGGAGGAGGAAGCTAGGAAGGGAATCAATGGGCAGTAGGGTGAGAGCAATGGTAGGCAATAGGGTGAGGGTAGTAGTAGGTGGTGGGGTGAAAACGATGTTGGGCAGTGCCGTGAGAGTGATAGTGGGCAGTGAAGTGGGAGTGACAGTGGGCAATGGGGTGAAGGTGATGGAATGGGAGTGATGGTGGGCACTGGGGTGAGAATGACGGTTTGCAGTGAGGTGGGAGTGATGGGCAGCAGGGTGGGGATACAGGCGGGCGGCAGGCAGGGATCTTTGGGGTACAGCAGCCGGGAGGCGGGGAGTGAAACGCGCTGGGGGAACGGCAATGCCCCCGGGGTGGTATGGAAGGACGGGGGCACGGCGCCGGGGCCAAGGGGCGGCGGGGCTGCGGCGCTGGGCGTGCCGGAGGCCGGCGGCCGGCGGCGGCGGGATCCCCTACCTGAAGCGCTCCTGCCCCGCCGTGTCCCAGAGCTGCAGCTTGACCCTCTTGCCAGGCTCGATCTCCACCAGCCGGGAGAAGAAGTCCACCCCCACGGTGGGGTCGGAGTGCAGCGGCCCGGGGAAGCGGCCCTCGGTGAAGCGGTGCAGGAGGCACGACTTGCCCACGGTGGAGTCGCCCAGCACGATCAGCCGGAATTGGTAGATCCAAATCGCCGCGTCCATGGCGGGCCCGGCCTCGCCCGGCTTCGCCTCGGGCTTCTCGCGGGGACTCCTCCGCGGCCGGTGCCTGCACCGCGCTCCGATCGCCCCAACGCCCGGCATGGGCGCGGCGGAGGGCGCGCGCGGCCCGGCCGGGGGCAGGCGGAAGGACCGGGGGAGTTCCGAGACGCGCGGGCGGAGGCCGCGTCCCCCCGCCCCGCTCCCCGGTCTCCCGACGGCCGCCCGCGTTCGGCGGGGCGGGGCGGGGCAGGGCGGGGCGGGAGGGCGGTGGCCCCCGCGGGCGCTGTCCCTTCAGCACCGCGCCGCCGCGCCGGGCCCGCCCTCAGCCGGCCGCGCTGCGGCGGCGGGGCCGGGCCGCCCGCCGGGGCCTCCCAGCCGCGGGGTGGTGCCGTCCGACGGGCCCGCCCCGCCGCGCGGGAGCCGAGGGAGGCGGCGGGCCGCTCCGACGGCGGGTGGCGTGGGAGGGGTCGGTGGGCTGTAGGTCTAGAGGACAGGGTGGGAAACGAGATCGTGTGGGCGCGGGAGGAAGGAGGGGCGGCCGGCTGGGGGCCGGCCAGGGGGTGCGGAGGAGGAGGAGGGGGAGGAGTGAGGGTGGGCTTGGGGGGAGGGATAGGGAGAGGGAGAGTCAGCGGGCAGGATGTGCGCGGGGAGGGCTGCTAACTGGCCTGAGAAATGATGGGCGTTGGAGACGAGAGGGACGTGCAACAAACTGCGCTTAACAAGCCGCTGTGAAGCACCTTCGCCTTGTGGCAGAGCGGTACTGCGCTGTAGGTGCCCACCTGGGAAATTCCTTTGCCTCCGGGAAGTTCGGCTCAGCACCATGTTGTGATAAATGTGCTGAGCGTGTCTCCTCTGACTTCTGCTAAAGCCTCGGGACCGCACGGGACAGCAGACACCAACGAGGTGTTGCTGGGGGGGCAAAACGTGTGAGGAACAGCTGAGGTGCCTGGGTGTGCTCAGCCCAGAGCAGAGCAGGCTGAGAGGAGGCCTGATGGCAGCCGCAGTTCCTCACAAGGAGCGGAGGGCAGCGCTGAGCTCTGCTCTGTGTGACAGCGACAGGGCCCGAGGGTACGGCATGGAGCTGCGTCAGGGGAGGAGCAGCTGGGGGTGAAGGAAAGGGTCTGCACCAGAGGACGGTGGGCATGGAACAGCCTGCCCAATTGTGGGCATGGCCCCAGTGCCGGAGCTCAGGGAGCGTTTGGACTGTGCTCTCAGACACAGGGATTGGATTTGGGCTGGTGCTGTGTGGACTCCTTATGGTTCTCTTCCAACTTGGGATATTCCATGATGCTGTGATTCCATGATACTTACAGGCCTCAGATTGCTGCCGAGGGCATTAGGGCCTGGTAAGCAGGAGCTTCAGGTCTCTTGTTCAGGGAGCCCAGGAACAGCAGCAAGCAGGCACCTAGCGATGGGCACTTTGTTTAGGAAAAGGCAGGCAGAGCAGATGGGCAGTGGTTTCTTTCATGCAGCTGGCTGTTCTCCTCTGTTATGTCAGTCACAGATGCAACTATAAGACTAACTGTTCATGGTGGGTGAGAGTGTATTTGAACCTACGCTTCTCTGCAACTCTGTGGGACAGTAATCAGCAAGTTTCTTGTACCTTGACTTGTTTGCTACTCTGATGCGTTAAGCGGTGACAAGTGTGAGACTAGATAAGGACAACATGATGCAGGCTTAGGTGCTTAGTGCAGCTCCGTGGTGTGGAGGAGTGGCCGTTGGCCAGGTCTCACATCAGAAGAGCTTTGCATGTAGCACTCTCATCAGGGGCTGCAGCCCCAAAATGAGCTGAGATGGGTGTGCAGTGCAGCCAGCACTGGGACACTCCACCATACAACCCAGCTAATATAAAGGTGATGCCAACGGGATTTATCTCTCCATGCTCTCTGAGCTGAAGTTGTGGATGCCGCCTTCTCCAGAACCCTGTATCTCTGACGACCTTTGGGGCTGGTCAGCCCATCCCCAGGACCCTGAGCCTGTGTGCCCATGTGCATCCGTGGGTCTGTGCATGCCCATGTGTGTCTGAATCCTTCACATTTCTGCCCTCTACTTCCATCAGCTACTCATGTGAAAAATAAATTGAAGTGGCTTATGCTACCAGAGTTGCTCCCTTTGAGTAAGGGACACACTTAAAATAAAACTTTGCTAACCTATATCGGTGAACTTCAGCGTGGTGAAATTATACCCGTAATTGCAGGTTAAGGTGTGACGTGTTTACAGGACATTCCTAGCGATCCTTTCTACGTGTTTTGGCAAAAGTGGCACTTGGATGCAAGAACTATTTGCTTGTGAAAGAGAGGCATGAGCTATGTGCTATCAGCAGCTTGATTCCCATTGTGTAGCACCCAGGCCCTGCCTGGATCACATCCCAGCTGACACCACCAGGCCTTCAGGCTCAGACTGCACGCCCTGGTGAGGAGGCACAACAGGTTGTTGTCCTCTGCAGACAAGACTGGAAGAACCTCACACCCATGAGTTACACAGCTCACTTCATTCCTACAGATGGAAGAAGTCAGCTTGCCTACAGTTGAGCTAAATGTGTTTCTATTTGCAGGCTTCCAGGGTCCAGCTATAAACCAACTGTAGGAGGATAGAAATTCACGTACATCCAAACCACAATCTTATATCTTCATCTGGGACCTTTTGAATGCCAGATGTGAAATGCTACCTAAGAAACCTGTGTTATGTTTGATATGGAGTAGACAAAGTAGGTGAAATTTATCTCCAAGTCATGCAGTTTTTGTTAGTTTGACAGAGTGCAGAGGCGCTGCGAGCATACAGCTTGTCTCAAAGATCTCTGACCAGCAACTGAAAAAAGAGATAAAAATTGTTTCGAGTTGAGGAGCTGAAACAGTTAAAGCAGAGAGGTTAAAGCAGCAACTTGAGCCTGACCTTCTTTTGATTTCCACCATTATGGCATTGACAGCTTGAGTCTGATCTTCCCAAGGTGAATCAGACCTAAATTCTGGGAAATAATAATAAAAATGCCTACCTCTAAATCTACTGCTTTATTAGATAGGTGGCTGCATGAAAGTATAACTCAGAACCCTGCAATCTGTAAGTTACTGGTTTCTTTTTACTTTTACTGACTTCACGTGGACTTTTCCTAACTTTCTTTGGTGTGGGTAGGTCACCATGGATTACAGAGGTCAGGACGCTGCTGAACAACAGGCACATGTCATACAGAGACTATGGGAGACGTGAACCACGGTAATCGATATTCAACCCTGGTTTGGGACTGAGAAACTGCTTTCCAAAGAGCCTAAGAGAAAAGAGGCACCAGTAGGATGGCAGGCCCGTATGTATGGCCTAGGTTATCAGTCTGGAGGCTGTCACAGCTGCTCATTTCATCAGAGAATTGCTGACTATGGATAAGCTGTTGGAAATGTTGTCAGCTCTTCCTCTCTCACAATAGAGCAGTACTAGAGATGGGATACTTCCTGCTAATGACAATGATTCACCTTCTCCTTCAGTGCCATGGAGCCAGATGGGTTTCACATGGTAATGGGAAGGACATTTCTTAAACCATAACATTCTTTGTTGTTTCTTCACTGATTTCTTTGACGCACACATAGAAGTTTAGTAGCTGAGTAGCACAATAGCACTACACTGATATGTTCAGTCTGCCCTAAAGTCTGCCCTAAAGTCTGCCGTAAAATAAGTGCTGCTGAGTCACTCTGAAGTTAACATAAACTTCAGCTATAGTTTATGGAACTTTCTGCTCTAAGTAAGAAGCAGATAGAAATATCCTGAAGTAATTCATTAAGAGAGAAAAAAAAAAAGTATTAGAAGATGATGCATAAAACTAGGGACTTGTAAGGAGTGAAAGAAAACAGAAACCCAGGCCAATGGTACACTGAGCAAATATTCACCTGACAATATGGTGAAAAAACCTGTTCACTTTTGCACTATGAATATAGAGACAGTTCTGCAGTAGCTGCTGAGCAGGTCTATGCCTGCCTGCATCAGTGGAAACTGGGATTAAGTGCTAGGAGTGCTGAATGCTGATGAGGACAAAGCTGCATACAAGCACTCTTATTAGTGTAAACTAATACATTTTCTCAGTATCACTGAATTTGCTTACGAGAGACTCAGTGGCAAAGAGCACATTTCTTCTTGTTGGTAATGCTGACACCGATTCAAGCAGTCTCTTGTCTGACAAAGGCTTGCTGTGCACCTCTTCTCAAAACTATGATTAAGGTTGTGGCAATCATACCATTCAGATTGTGTTTTAAATGACACTGGCTGTAGGATAGTTTCTGGCTGCACTGAAAACCAACAAATGGTAAGATCAGAACCACAAGTCTTATGCCCCTCTAACATTGAAGATGATGTTAAAAAAGTGCTTTTAAAAGAAAAGTTATAAAAAGTGCCCTCAGGCATGGAAGTATCAAAAAAGAAGTAAAGATTATGTACTGCTAGCAATTTGTGTTCTGTAAGTTAGAGAAATACACTTTTGATGGATGACTGTTGAACCCCCATCAAAGTCATAGGGAATTATATAAGAAATATCAATGTAGCCATATTCAGTGTGCTACAGTGGTATCTGCATGTCGAGAAGTGGGGCTGAGGCAACCATATCCAGGTTTTCTGTGTGAGATCACAGAGACAGCCTTTGCAGGATTGGAAACCACCTGTAAGCTTCTGGACTTAAACAATTCTGCTCAGTCTGTGTAACCGTAACATTTTCCTTTAAGCTTCTTCTGTTCTGTAGAGCTCAGCAACTCACAGGTAAATTAAAAGCTAAACAAAAATGAGAACTTTGTTGAAGCCTGATTAAATTTCACAGCTTGTGTGTAATAAGAGCTCTGCTTTATTTTACATCTCCAGCAATCTGCAATGTCTTTTCTCTATGTTGGTTTGTGTGCAGTTCTCATGACTGTGTTACCAGAATGCCAACATGTCTCTGCTTGGAAGATACAGACACAGATTGCATATCCTTCAGCTTTGATACAGCTCCAGCTTCAGACTTCAGAAAAGAAAAGACACAGACTTATGGAACACTATGAGTGGCAAATTCTCATTAGGGATGTGTTAGCAGGAACTGAGGTGGTTGAGAAAAAAACTAATGTGTCATAAAACCTTCATCAAATAAAGGGAAATATGTTGGAAAAAAAATTGTATTTATTGCTTGGTTTGTTATATGTTGCTGGAAGTTTTTTTTTGTTTTTTTTTTTTTTTCCTGGTACGGCGTTTGGAATGCCTGGAGCTCTTTACAGGCAAAGAAGAGAGGAAGATTCTAGAAAAATGTAGCAGGAGTTATAAGCTTATTTCAGTTTATGGTATTATTAATGATTTCCTGTATACATTTCACAATTAATCCTCTTAGGATATGTCCTTGTCTGATTAAGGTGAAGATGTTCCTTGTGTTGTTCACATAGATGTGTACAAACATTGTGGGGGGAAGGGAAGCTGCACAACTGAATAATCACAATCCATGGGTCCTACATATCATCACAGATCTGCTTGAGGCATTTTAATGGCTCTGCAAAATGGATGCAAGTGAAACAACCCTCAGCAGAATGAACTCATGGAAGCAGTCAGTAAGAACAGAAACACCCAGATGGAGATAGGAACACTTCTAACTTCTCAAACCCAATTTTCCAGAAGGAACTGCATCATAATTTCAAAGATATGCCTGGGAACTAAAACTTGTGGCTCTTAACATCAAAGCCTGGGAACTGTGTGTTTGCCTAATGAATGTTTTATAACTGGTAAGTTGCTTCACAGCTTGCCAACTATCAGGCCATTCCTGTTCACACAAATAAACTACCTACACAAGCCTGTCATCTGTCCCACTTGGATGCCTCTCTTTGCCGATCATCTCCTCCCTCAAAATCTTGTTAGCACTGTGTTATACCCAGTGCAGTTGCTTCCAGCCTGATGTTTTCTGGGTCTAGATCAGCTTTACAGCAACAATGGCACTTTCTTCCACAGTGTCTGTTTACTACAATTAAAGTAGTATCTATCTCCACAATCTTGTCATTTTAGACATCACAGTTACTGAAGTACAGTTAACTCAGTAAAGTATTAGGAAAACACAGGAATATCCAATCTACTCTTCCAAAGTACTGAACAGAACTCATGCACTTTGGCCTTAAGGTGCCAGGATGGAGCCAGGGGAAGCAGTGTGTGGGTACAGTGCTCAGCCTGGTGCTCGGCCACAGGAGATACGCTTGCCAGGGCCACCTCCTCATTTTCTTTGTTGTTTGAATTAATAACTCATATTTATATGGCATCTGACACATGGTCTGAGTGATAGGACAAGGAGGAACAGTTTTAAACTATCAGAGAGGAGATACAGATTAGATATTAGAAAGAAATTCTTTACTCAAAGGGTGGTGAGGTGCTGACACAGCTGCCCAGAGAAGCCCCGTCCCTGCAGGTGTTCAAGGCCAGGTTGGATGGGGCCATGGGCTGCCTGATCTGGTGAGGGCAACCAGCCCATTGCAGTGGGTTGGAACTGGATGATCCTTAAGGTTCCTTCCAACCCAAGCAATTCTATGATCCTATGATTCTAAGATGCATAAGAATCTGCCTTTAAGTGAGAGTAAGACTAGCATTAGGTGAGATTAAGAACCAAATTCAAAAATGGCAATTTATTCTACTATGAAACAAGTGAAGTATTCTCATGCTGTCTTCTTTGTCATTTGCCAGTCTTAGATTTCATTCACATTTTCCATTTGTCATTTGGAATGACTCCTTGTGGGATTCCACACATTTTTCTGTATGATGAAGTCCACCTCCTACATCTTCTGTTTGGGAAATGCCAGTGCATGAAACAATGCAGAGTTCAGCTAACAAAGAATGTTCTTTGTCTCAGTGTTGTGCTATAGAACCTGTGAGTATGTTGGTCAAAGTCATTACTATCTTCTTTAGCTTTGCATTGCTGAAGGAACCCTCCAATTTATTGCTCCCTCTCATGATTTCCTGTTTTTCCCAGATACTCACCTTTGCCCCAGATGCATTCTGATAATTTCTGAAGAGGAATATTAGCTATAATTGCCTTCCCAATGTCTCTGTCCTATCCTGTGACTCTTCTTATGCTCTATACCATTGCAAGCCTCACAAAGGACAGAGAAGACAAGATACATGAATGTAGTTGCTGAGCCAGGATGGGAAGATAACTCCCCCTGCACTTTTTACAAAAATCAAACAATGTGTCTGTTAGATGTCATTGAGTTTCACTTACCTGGAAGAATTGCCCAGGCAAATGAGGCGTGAATATATCTGCTGAGCTTGAAGCGACCAGATTAAGCCAGTATAGTCTGATAACACAACTAATGTTTATTTTCTTGTACATTATTTGAGAGAAAGGTTGGAGCGTTTACTGAAGCTGCAGCAGCAACTGATAATTTGCTTCAGGCTGGAGAACCTGAAAGAGACTGGGCCTCAAGCCGCTTGTTTAGCAAACCATTGCCGGTTTATACTGATGATCTAATACAAAACATAATAAACAGTTTTAGATGCTAGCCCAGTGAGGAGAGCACTGCGTGTGGTCAGTTGATAGAACGTAGAAGGAGAACTGCTACATACCAGAGCTAAACTGTTAGCCACAGACCCAGCATGCCAACCAGGCAGAATGAGTGACCAGCTTCTCTGGGATTACTGATAATGGAGTGGTTAAACTAGACTGATGGAGTGAATCTGTGATCTGTGTATGATGTGTATGCTTGCAGAACAGGAATCATTATCCATCTGCTACACCCACCCTTCCAAGCAGACTAATACATCTAGATAGTTTATCACCAAGTACAGAACCACACCACCCAATATCCCTGTGACCAATAGAGGAACAGTGTAGATTAGGGGCAACTTTCTTTCCAAATTTTTGACAAACCCAGATCCTCCTACAGATGGCTATTTTTAAGGTTTCTCCATTTGTAAAAGTCACACTCTCATTTATTTATTTATTTCCCAAGAGACAGGTATGATATTATTTGCAACTCTCAAAGCCTTTTATTCTTTTGAAGATCCCAAATCTAAGATTGGATATATGATCCCAAAGGGAGATCAGCCTATGAAAAGAAAAACAAATAAACTAATGAGAAGCCCTGGAAAAGACAACAAATTAATAAAATTCACTTAGTTAAAGCATGATCAACCACTTGCCCCTAACAACAGAGTGGTTTTGGTGCACTCAGTGAAACAGCTAGCCAAGATAGCACAGACAGCTGTGCAAACAACCCAGTGATCATCATGGATTGCAAAAGCATCCTAAATGACTGGAGCAACCAGACAGTGACAGCAAATCAGAAAGAAATGTTTTATAATCAACAACATATTCTTTAACCAACTCTGTAACTAAGAACACTGCAGGGTACCAAGAGTAACTGGATGTTTCTGAAAAAAGACTATGGAGAGGGAAGACTCATGACCAGGATTCAGGATCGTCTGTGCAACTTCTGGGGAACCCAGGGAACAGAACAGAGGCCAACTCAACCTCATGACCCCTTGTCAGTGCAATATACAGCGCAGCAGGAAGCACCACACCGACTCACACAATCTCTCCAGGATTACACCATCACTTCCACAGGATGAGGAGCTTGTGAAAGAAACCACAAATCCAACCCACGCAGCTCCTATCCCTGGCTGCACTATAGCACAGGGATGTCATGTAGCTTATAAAATTGTATATATCTGTGTATTGAACAAAACTGGCAAGGATATATATATATATATATTTTTTTTTTTTAGGCGGGGCTGCAGTGAGCCCTCTGTGGAAAGAGGTCAGGGGTACTCTGTGCAGGACACAGCTGGTTCCAGCTGGCTCCAGGGACTGTCACACACAGGTGAGTCCATCAGCCAAGCTGGTGGTAACTCTAAGCCCATCAGATGGGTTTATAGTGTCTTTGTGAAAGATGTGTTTAAGAAAGGGTGGAAAGTGCCAGGACAAAAGTAAAAAACAAAACAAAACAGGCTGGAGCAGGAGAAAGAAGACCATGACATGAGAGACATGACTCTAAAGGCACTGCTGCTGATGGAGGAGCCACCACGCACTGATCCCAGCCTCCTGCGCTGCCTGTCATCTCTCCGAAAGGACTGAGAGGCATGGAAGATGGGAGAACAAAAAGTGAGGGGAGAAGTGTGTGGAGGGAAGCAGGATTATTTTTCTCAAGGATCTGCATGCCCTTGCAGAACCAATTCTCCGTGGCCCCAAGCAGGAAGGAAGGATTTCACTTTCACTACCTTTCTGAGTCATTCTGTTACCATCAGGGATGTTTCTGTCCCTTCAAACTAAACTGTTCTGGTTCAGAAAATAAACAGACAAGCCTTTTTTCAGTGAAGTCTCTTCAAGTTCTGCTCCCGATCCCAGGGATGAATCTGAATGATCTAAGGGATGAAAACAAAAACTATTATCAACAGGTGAAACCCTCACACTAACATCTGCCTGAGGTTTCTCAAAGACCACTTGAGCATCTTTGTTCTCAGCATTTCAACTCTTATGGCCAAGAAATCGTCTGGGTTCACAAGGAAAAAAGATCCTTACTGGGATCAAAGATTTATAGGGGTACTCAACGCTCAAATCCTGTAATGCTGCTGCCCACATCCTATGACTGGTTTGACACAATACACTGACACTCATGGGCGCATAGCTCTCTTTTTATCGGCGACATAACAATGGGCTGAAGGAAAGGCAGCTCCTTGCCTGACATATCAGCTGAGCAGCACTACCCACCAGGTGGCAGTGGGAGACAGGGTAAATCCGGCGTGTGGAGCTGCTGAGGTGAGACCGAAAATGCTTTTGCCTAAACATGACCTCTAATTAATTAATAATAATTAATAACCTCTAATTCCCCTATGGAGAAAGGCTAAGTGAACTGGGTCTACCTGATCCAGGTTTATAAATATCTGAGGTGTGGCGGCCATAGTGGTGAGGCCAGTCTCTTTTCAGTGGTACGTGGAGACAGGACGAGGGGAAACGGACATAAGCTGCAGCATAGGAAGTTTCACACGAATGTGCATAAGAACTTCTTCACGGTGAGGGTGACGGAGCACTGGAACAGGCTGCCCAGGGAGGTTGTGGAGTCTCCTTCTCTGGAGATATTCAGGTCTCGCCTGGGCGCCTACCTGTGCGACCTGGTGTAGGGAACCTGCTTTGGCAGGGGGGTTGGTCTCGATGATCTCTAGAGGTCCCTTCCAACCCCTATGATTCTGTGATTCTGTAATTAGAAAGATGCTGAGTTGTCCAGATGGAAAGAAACTGATGCAACAGGAAGTTTTGGAAACAGGGCAGATACAAGGGTGAGCTATATAGGAGAGGGTCGTGGCCTGCCTTTCAGCCACAACCAGTGAAATTGCTTTTCCTTCCTCAGCACATACGCCGTGGCCTGGCATGCTGAGTGAGTGTGATGCATGCTGAGGAAGTGGCTCTTCACTCTTTAAAAACCAATCATTACTAATTAAATGATTAATATTTAGCATTAGCTACACTTGAATATTTTATACTGACACCAGAATAACAGATGGAGCATTTGCTGTTTTTCGCACGTTCACTGTCGTAATTACATGCGCATGCGCCCGCCTCCCTCGTGAGCGAGGGCTGAAAAACGCGGGCCGCGTTGGCGCGCTCGCGCTCTTTGCCCCTCCCCCTTCGCTGAGCGATGTGGTAAAGGCTTCATCTGAGCGCCAGGGGGCGCCCGCTGCTGCCACGAGTGAAGCGCTGAGCCTCCTCCGTAGGGGACCATGAGGAGGCGGCGCTTGAAAATCCGTCCTGAAGTTCAAACAAGAGTTTTTAAAAATAAACATTTTCACACACAATAGTAGAAAAAGCCCATTTCATGTCTACACGTTACCTTCAAGTATGTTCTGTTTAGCCCATAGGTGTCCAACCTTTTGGCTTTTCTGTGCTACATTGAGTGAAGAGGAATTGTCATAGGCTGCATATAAATACATATAATATACTTCATGTATAGAGGTAACAAAACTTTTATTTTTTTTTAATTAGAACTGAAGAATAAGGGGAAAAAAAAGAAATCATAAAACTAGTGGGACATTTGGCCTTGTGTGTGTGAAGCTAACAGCTCGGTTTGGCTCGATGGACATAACTGCAGTTCTCAGTGAGCTGTCATGGTGCTCACCAGAGATTTCTGATGAAAGCTTAGTCTTCCACTGCTTCATTCTTCAAAGAGGAAATGCAGTGACATGAATAAAGTGGGGTTGTGAAGTAAGAGGTATTTTTCTCTGGTAAGACAAGACTCTTAAGAGTCTGGCAAAGAGACAGGATCAGATTTTTCTTTGAGTTGAATATCTGTACAATCAACCTGAAAATTCACAGGTAATGTATTTATCTCAACTGAAAATGGAGACACAAATGTACAAAAAAATTAGTGATTTTCCAGCAATCTTGAAACCTATTCTCAGATTCCATTATCAGAATGGAAAGTAGTAGCTTTTTTTTTTTTTTTTTTTTTTTTTTTTGCTGTTCACAGGACTGTGTTTAGCCAACATATCAAAATGCATAAAATGATTTGCCATAACTGGAGCTTGCCATAAGTTTCATTTTGAACACTGTTACGGTTTGAAACATAGCACAAGTTGATTTTCCCCTTTAAGACTCATGTTTAACTCATTTAAATGAGTGGCCAAATCCACCAAAAATGATAAATCTGTGGGCCATTTTTCATCTTCAAGTTCTGGCACAGATTTTGTAGCAAAGGATTTAGTGGTATCAGTGGGTTGAGTAGTAATGGACTAAGGGATGCTGATGGATCAAGTGGCTGGGTATAGTGTGCCTGAAAAATCTGTAAGCTGAAGAGGCATCACACAGATCAAACAAACAAGCAAACAAACGGAACAAAACTGAACATAATGAACTGGACAGACACAAGAAATGACAAGTTTCATGAAACAGTCATTTTGTAGTAAAATTCTTGTAAATCAGTCTAGACATTCCTTTTCTTCTCTCACAGATGCAATAGAAAGTATTTATCTTGTATGGTATATTGCATACTCAAACAGAATGACAAAGCAATAATCACAGCATGCTGCTACATGGACATTTAGTCTTGGACACTTAACTTGTAGTGTTCATGACTGATGGCCAGGAGCATAAGGAAAAGTTCTAAGAAAAAAGTGAAGAAAGTTCTAGTCAATGTTGGAAGTTGAATATCTTTGGATAAGACTACTGAATTTCGTAGAGCGCTTCTATATTACAGTGTTTTAAATCAGATAAAATCCTGAACTAGGGAGCATATTTCACCATGAAACAGATGAGATTTTGGATAGGAACACAGTTTATTTTGTAAAACCTCTCCTCCTAACAAATCTCCAAGAATAATTCCTTCTTCATTAATTCGTTTTCAGTATAATACTGATTTTTCTAATGTGTTTATATGAAGACTGTGAGATAAAGAGAATTCTGTGATCAATTTCAGTTCTAGGAATAGGAAAAGGAATGCCTAAAATAACCTGATTACATATCTTAATAGAAACATATAGGAAAGCACGTGAGCACATAAAGTACTTAACATTTTGCTAACGTGGCAGCTAAGTTTTGCTTGAATGTCTGGAAGAGTCATATTTTCTGAGACTCATATTGACCAAAACAAAAACAAAACAAAACATAACAAAAAACAACAACTCAACCCTGCTCATTTTGTGTTCTTCTACGTATTATTCTAAATATTAATGATATGCTACACTGTAGATACAAAATGTCTTCCAATATCTTCCAATTGGTGAAAGTTCAGCTAAATTAATTTTTTGTTAAAGGTACAGCTCACATCATTTACTCATTAGTAGAATGTCTTGCCAAGATTAAAACAAAGAGTGGAATGTGGTTCAACAAGTCCGGTTGACACCTAATCTCTTTAACTTTTGTTCTACTTTCATGAAAGGTTTTCTGCTCTCTCTTCACTTAAAGTCTTCAAGTGAACTTCAAGAAAGTGGACTTCAAGAAAGACTTCAGGACTTCTGAAGATTTTCAAAATAAAAATATCAAACCTAAAATCCAATTATAAGAGAACAGGCTTAAATTTACAACAAAATCTTTGAATACTTAACACTGAAATTGAATGTTCTTGAGAAAAAGTTTTTTTTTTTTTTTTTTCCTGAGAGAGAATTGATGATCGTGTTATTTAAATAGATGTTTTTTTCATGTAGGCGACATGAAAAAGAATGGGTTTTGCATATGCAGGATGTTAGAGATGTTAGATGCATCTGTCCAGGCAGAACTAGTAAAAATGAGATCTTCAGTTCAGGTGGGTGATTTTTCCAAGTGCCCCGGGACCTTCTCCTACTGATAAGGTGAATACCTGCACTAAATCAGATGTGCTGAGAGGGAGACTGATGGGTTGTTTAACAATCATGTTCCAGCTGGGGACATTACTGAGAGAGAGGGACCTTGGATCCAGAGCTCGGCTTCAGTCCCTACCATCCAGCTCCACTAGCAGAAACAGATACAAAGCTCTTGCAGCAATAGGTGTTTCTGACTCCCAAGACCTACATGAAGAAACCACCACCCGTGGCCTGCAGTGGGTATTGTAAAAATAAATGCGGGGTGCTTGCAGTTGGTAACTCCCTGTTAAGAGGCACTGACACTTCTCTCTGCTGGACTGACAGGGAGTCTTGAGAGTTCTGCTGCTTCCCGGGATGTTACTCGAAGGGTGCCACACTGTATCAAAAGCACAGACACAGAAGAGCCTGTAGCTCTTCCATGTGGGTACGAATGATGCTGGAAGGTGGAATGTGAGAAGAATCAAAGAAAACTATAAAGCTCTGGGAGCACAAATGAAAAACATTAGAGCCCAGGTTATCTTCTCTTCCATTTTACCAGATGGAGAAAAGAGGGAAGCCTGGAAAATATGCATAATACATGTCAACTCCTGGCTATGAGGCTGGTACTGTTGTGAGGGTTAGGGGTTTTATGATAATGGAACCTTCTGTGAAGATTATAATCTGTTAGGGAGGGATGGAATTCATCTGTCTAGAAGGGGCAGACCAATTTTTGGGAACAGGCTGGCTAAGCTAGTGAGGTGTGCTTTAAACTGAAAGAATTGGGGAGTGGGGTCCATAATGGCAATTCTCATGCTATTGCAATTGACTGGAGAATAAACCGTAAGAGTAATAAATGTTCTTTAGCTGCTTTGAGTGACAAAATCAGAAGGCCAGCCACCTTAAGAGTGAGTATGCCTCTGTGAAATCTTCTTGTATTCCTCTAGGGATACCTACGCCCTTTTCTTCCCTAAAGTGCCTGTATATTAATTCATACAGCATGAGAAATAAACAGGAAGAACTAGAGATCTGTGTGTGATCACAGGGCCACAATCTCATTGCAAACACAACAGCATGGTGGTACAGCTCGTATGACTGCAACAGGAAAGAGGCTACCAAGGCGAGGTGGTGGATCTGCCATCTGTGTTACTGTGAGGTACTTATAAGTTGGGGCAGGAGCTCAGAGTTGTGAAATCTCCAACCTTGGACACGTTCAAGTTTAACTGGACATTGTCCTGAACTGCCTGTTCTAGCTGACCCTGCTTTGAGCAGGAGATGAACCAAATAACCTCCAAAGATTCTTTCCAACCTAAATTATTCTGTGGTTCTAATAGTATGTATATATTTTTTAATAAAACCCAAGAAATACTTTGAAAGGAACATTCATCAGGCTGGAGCAGTTGGAGAAGTACATTCACATGCTTACCTTTATAACAATTAGGATATTTGTACCTACAACTCTTTTAGTAAGGTGTGAAGAAAAAGTGATAGTGCCAGTATTGTTCAAAACCAACCTTTGAAAGCCTAATTCTTCTGTTAGATTGGGAGTGGAGACAGGGGTCTCATCTACACAAAAGAAGGCCCCAGGGAGGCCTCATTGTGGCCTTCTGATACTCAAGGTAGCTTACACATAGGAGGGAGACTGACTTTTTACATGATCTAATAGTGATAGAACAAAAGAGAATGGCTTTAAATTAAAAGGGGAAATTTAGGTTAGATGTTAGGAGGAAATTCTTCATGCAGAAGATGATGAGGCACTGACACAGGCTGCCTGGGGAAGCTGTGGATGCCCCATTCCTAGAGATGATTAAGGCTGGGTTGGATGGGGCCCTGGGCAGCCTCAGCTGGTGGGTGGCAGCCCTGTCCATGGCAGGGGGGGTTGGAACTGGTTGATCTTTAAGGCCCCTTCCAGCCTAAGCAATTCTATGATTCTGTGATTCCTTAATAAACTGCAACCCAGTCTGCAAACAGAAAACTCTAGGCTGTGTCTTTTCAAGCACTATTTTCATAGTCATCAAAGTGATCAACTTAAAAAAAAAAAATCAAAACTAGTTTCTTTAGTCCAAAGGAGAAGCTGTATATTGGAGAGATCTTATTATAGGCTGCAGTTGCACAGATAGAAGTGTTAAATGTTACTCCAAGCAGATATCAGAAAAATGTACTTCTAAAAGGTCACAGAAATCTGCCAAGGACTGAGGAAGAGTGTTCTTCATTTCTGGGACAGAGTGTTTGGAACAAAGTCATGCTATCAACATGTTCTAAGAAGATGCAAATGTTGATGATCCTTGGGCATTGTTATGTCTGCCCTTCCAGTGAGGCTGTAATCTTCATCTGCTCCTTGGCACTTCTGATATCATTTATGACAGTGCCAGGACTGGAGGACTGAACACTGGAGGCAGTTGTGTTTGAATGTGAAGCCAAGTGGTCTTTGAGATCTTGCTGACTACGGCTGAAATTAATGTTCATGTTGTTTTACTCAGGCCTCTAAGGCACTATGTCTGCCATAAAAACCTATTTTTTTTCCTGGGTCACACCTCAGATGAACAGGCCAGCCTCAGAACATTGATGTCCTCACAGGTGAATGCTTGGCTTCTGGGTTATTTTCTTGTCACTTCTGCTCCTATAGAACATCTGTTTCAGGGCTTGATTGCCCAACTAAACTATTTATATTGCAAATATAAATGAAGGACTGTCTTCTCATTTTCAACCTGAAATTAGTAAACTTTAAAATACACGTGCTTTTTCTTTACCACCAATCTAATTTATTTTAAAGTCTATTTCATTTTCCAGAGTTTGTTCTCAGTGCATTTTTTAACAGCAGCTTTGCCCACGTCAGCATCATTTGCTAGTAAAACAAGCAATACTCCCATGGTCTCCTGCCAATCTTTTTGCATTTTTTGTACATTTGTCTTGAACATACTAACTAGCATGTATGCCATGTTTCAGAAGAAGTCTTTCCAGGACTGCTGATAGGCAAATATATGCCTTGATTCCAGTTGATCACAGAATTTCAGCATCACAGGATGGCACAGGATGGCTGAGGACCACTGGAGGTTGCCTGTCCCAGCCCCTACTCCATCAGGGACACCCAGAGCAGGGTGCCCAGGGTCACATCCAGGCGGCTTTGGAAGATCTCCGAGGAAACTCCACAGCCTCCGGGCAGCCTGTGCCAATGCTCTGTCAACCGTGTGCACAGCAGTGCCGGTTTGTGCCCATTGCCATTGTGTGCCCTTTGTGCTGCTGCTAGACATTTCTAGCTCATGGCCATTCTGAGAACAGCAAGTACTTCTTTGTTTTAGTTCCCAATTGTTTCTAAATAATGAGCATATGTTACAAGTATTTGTTACTATTTTCCAGATAAGTGGTATTGTGTTTTGTAGAGATGAATTTAATCTCAGTCCTACTACTCAAGTTCCCAAGGTTGCACAGTTCTTCCAAGCAGCTTTCAAACATTTAACTGGCTTTTGACTTGGAAAAGTAAGAAGACAATCATGAAGCAGCAGACGAAATCTGCATTCTATGTTGTTCTATTGTTTGAAATGTATATCCTGATTTGGGAGGTTAATCTTTATTTTTTCTAAGAGAAAATAAGTTATGGTGAAGAAATAGTGTAAATTAATGAAAAATTTGAAATGTTACATGTGCAATTGTTGAACTAAAAAATAAAATGACATTTTATTTCAAAATAAAGCAAAAATCTCTATTAAAAATTCTGAAAAAATCCTTCGACTTTTTACCATAAAAAGCTTCAGCATGGAAAATCACTGCTACTCTAAGATTATATTATAGTGCAGAAAATAAATTTCTTCGTAGGCAGTAATCTTTGTATTTAGCACTCTTAAAGATCTATAGTAAAAAATGTAGAAATCATAATCTGACCACGGAGGACCTCTAGTGGTATAAATACTTTCAATAAAAAAAATCCTCACAATTCTGCTTGCTTGAAATTCTATTTGGAATCACTTCAGCAGTTTCAGATTAAGTTCACCCATGATACTTTGTGTTTCCTTTTGTAGATAAAATAAAAGCAGAAAGCAGTAATATACAGTTGTCTGTGTGTGCAGTATAGCATTTCACTTTACTTAGAGCAGATGCTGTCAACTTAAAAATTATTTGCTTTTTACCTGTGACCATTACAGAAATTACAAAAGTAGCATAGAGGAAGAGAGTTGGTTGGCTGCAGACATTGAGCAGATGAAGATAGGAGATATGGCTGTGTCGCATTTGTATGGCTGTGCTAATACTTTTATACCTTCTCTAAACAAAAGCAGTCTCCATCGGTAAGGCAGCAGGAGGGAGCCGTACTGCCAGCTCCTGGGCTGCATGGAAGGAGTCCCTGGAGCCACCAGCATGGCTGGCACATGGCTCAAGGCAGCCATATGGCTAACATCCCAGAACGTGCAGAGGTGGTCACACCTGAGGTGAACACAGAATCGTGGTAAAAGCAGGAGCCTGAAGCAGGGCTGCCTTAACGCAAAGTCACGTTTGGATATCTCAGGTATTTCTGCATTCATGGCTGTGCTTATCCACAGGCCATAAAACCTTCCTCAGCAAAGTTTATCACATTCTGGATTGAACTTAGTCCCAAAGTCTAACAAATGTACCTGTGAGACACAGCCCACCTGGGCTGAGCAATTCCAAGACAAGAGCTTGACTGGAGGCAAAAGGCACCAGAGACTCATTTCCCACCTCTGGAGAATCAGCAGATCACCAATGTGTGAAAAACACCATGAGAGGCAAAGAGAATAGCACCGCTGCTGTGGAGAGCAGTTGTGACAACATAAGCAATGTCTGCTACTTCTGCTTCGGCCCTGCGATCTTATTTGCATTCTAAATTATGGAAAGGCATGACCAGCGTTACCTGACTCATAACTATCACAGCACTGAAGCTAATCTCGACAGACTGATTTCTTGTGAGAGTCACAGCAGGGCTTCTTTTTCATTCATTTTTATTAGGAACCTCGGGTTTGAGTCCATCACCTGTGACGTAGGTAGGGTGTCATCAAAAGTCAGTCACTAAAACAACATCGTGCAAAATTCCACAAAAAGCTGCGTGCTTTTTGCCAGGATGTGGGTGAGGGCACCCGAGCACGATAAATCCTCAGGGGTGGCACTCGTCACCAAAGGTGGGGACTGAAAGTCCGGAGGAGCTCAAGTTGTAGAAATCTGAGAAAAATCAAAGGGTGAAGGTCTGGGGTAACTGCTGGGACTGAGGAAGGATGGGACCCGGGCCGCCCCACGGCAGGGGGGCCGAGGCTCGCTACGGCAGCGAGGCACCGGGAACTCCCGGGCCCAGCATGCCCCTCCCGGGGGCGGCCCCTCGGCGGGCACAAAGCTCCGCTGGGCGCGAGGCGGCGGCTCCTCCCTTCCTCCGCTCGCGGCCGGGCCGTGTTACCGCGGTGCTCACTCCATTCCCGCGCGGCGGGCGCAAGGTTGAGGCAGCGCCGCGCCATGGAGGCGGCAGGGGCCACCGAGGATGCCGCTCGGGCCGCCGTTCCGGCCGAGGCGCCGCCGCCCGGGACCGCCGCTGCCGCTCCGCGCCGGCTGTTGGCGCTGCTGGGCGACAAGCTGTGCACCTGGTGAGTGCGCGGCCCGCTGCTTCCACGTGGAGCCGGACTCGCATCCGGGGGAACGGGCTCGATAGCGCGGCCGGGCTGCGCTGCGCTCGTGCCGATGGGCTGGGAGCTCTGGGCGGGGAGGTGAGGGCGGGAACGGGAACGGAGGGATTCCGGCTGCCGCGTGTGCGGAGCTACGGCGGGCGCCCAGCGAGCCAGTGGTGTGCGGGGTTGCGGGGCTGTGGGTGTCAGCTCACGTATCCGCTGATGCACCGTGATTTATTTATTTATTTTTAATCCTAGCAATTCTGGCTTAGTATTATTTTTTCTGTTTTCGTCTCTGTCAACTTCGTGGCAAAGAAAGAAGGGGAAACAGGAGGGAAGAAGGTAGCGGAACAAAATAGCTGAGAGTAAGTGTGGAGTCTAGAAGGACAGAGTTCCCCTTCCTCTCGTCTCTGGAATCAGCTCGGGGCTGAGTCCCACTGATGTATATCACTTAGCGCGGCAGCGCTGGTAAAGCACGGAAAAACTGTAGGAAAGCAAGCGGTGCAGGCATGGCACGTGTCCCTGCATTAGTCAGCGCTGCCTTAGTGAGTGCAGATGGTCTCCTGCCCCCAACCCTCGGGAGCTGCCATTCACTTACAAATTCAGTTTGCTTCTGAGGGAGAAAATAAATAAGTGTCAATTTAAAAGGCTTTTTCTGTGGGCTTCGGACATGGTTTCAGGTAAGCACTGCACCGGGCATTCCCAGCTAACAAGGAAGTGCTTGCTCCTGCCGGCATCGTGCTTACAATCCAGAGTGCGATGGCTGGGATGTGTGGGGATTTGTGTTGGTCGAGTACAGACCTATTCCGAAGGGTGAAATCTGTCTCTCTTTTTCTGGTTACAAGTTTTCTGTTCCTCCTGCATTTCAGGAGTGCTTCAAAATACAAGATGGAACTAACAGGAACTGCTCAGTGATCTCACAGGTACTGGTGTTGCCAGATGTTGCCAGAGGGCTGTATTGTTTGAGTCTGGATGCTGCTTCAAAGAAAATAGGGCTCTGGCTGTCTTCTCCAAAGGCTTCTCCATGCTACTGAATTGAGTTTTAATTTTTTTTTTTCCCAGGTGGTTGGAGGCTCAGCCACTTGAGATTTAGAGGCCAGAGTCATACAAAGGTTTAACACATATAGCAGACTAAACGGACTTTGATGTTATTTTCCCACTCCAGTTCCTTGCCTTTTACAAATTAATTGACCTCAGTTTCAAAGCAGAACACTGAAAAGCTTGACACTGGAAAAACCTTTTTCTCCTCGTAATAATGAAATAGGCTTCATCTTGCACTTGTGTTTCCTGTACCAATTCACATAACTATGCAAGGTTGTTCAAACAAAGTGGTCTCTCTTCTTTCTGTTTCTCTCATTTGGGAAGTGTTCAGAAGCTGAAGCTGAAATGTGAGTAAATGCTCTGTATGAAGTGTGTTGCCAGGCTTTACATATTGGTGTTTAACTGGTGACATCAATAAAACTTTTAGTTTCTGAAAAATGTTTTTTTTTTTTGCGGGGAAAAAATCACATTAAAATTACAGAGTTTATTAAAATAATAACCAATAAAACTGTTAGCAGTGGGCCTATTAGAGTTTCTTGAACTTCCTCATCTATGAACTGAATATGTTTTAATGTTTTGATGTGTTTTTCCTCTGTGTTTCACCTGGAGCCACAGAGCCACCAGCCTGGTGTTCTCATGATGCCAAAAGCTGTATGCCAAGTAGCTGGAGCAGCAGTGACCATGGAACACATTGTGCCATGTTTTCACTTGTTCCAAAATGTCTCTCAGCCTCTTACAGGAATAGTCGGATAGGATGTATGGCCTGACAGTGTATCAGTTCAGTTTGGTGATCTTAGGCTGTTGTTTCCATCCTAAATCAGTCTGTGATTCTAAAGGGAGAGGTGAGGTGATAACTCAATAGTCACTTGCAAAGTGGTTTAAAAAAAGCTAAAACAACAACAACAACAAAAACCCCAGCAAAACAAAAACAACTTCCCAAGAAAAGAACACAAAACCAACAATTCTGGCAACGCCAAAAAAACCCCACATCACCAACAAAAAAACAAACTACAACTAAAAGGCTGTCTCAGACCACTTTGTGTCATCAGAGTCCAGATTGATTTAGTCCTTGCCAATGCATTAAAAAAGAAAGACCAATTTCTAGCATGGAAGAGTTAATTATTAATAATATTTCAAAAAAACAAAAACCCAACCTGATGAATTATTAATAAGAATCACATTAATCAATAGCTATATCATGAAGTGAATGGAAACAGATGTCTTGCATGCATTTTTCTGATAAGAAGTTGTCTTGCAAAATGTAACCAATAGGATTTAAATTTTACTCTGAAATTTGGCAGAGGACAAAGCACTTTGTGTAAGGGTGTTTTATTTAATTTGCTGTGTAAATTTGATGGGCACTTAACTCATACAACACAAGGAAAGCACTTGAGCACATGTTCCATGTGGGTAGCCTTACCGTGTTGAACTGCTGCCTTGAGCACTGGAATGTGCTCTTGGTTTCTTGGTTTGAAGAAACTCGCTTTGGCATGAAAATCTGTGAGTAGGAGAAAAATAGAGTGAGGCAGTGAGAGTTACCTTGCCTTGCATTCGCCTTCAGTGCTGTGGAAGGGAATGCAGTAGGAGTGCCTTGGCATACATTAACCATGTGGCAATCGCTGATGTGGCAGCCATCAAGTGAGCAGGTTCTGGGCTTGCTGCTCTTCCCACTGTAACAATGGGAGAATATAATTCCTTGAGTGCTTTAAGCTGGAGAACCTTAGTTGTTAGGATAGCTGAGGGTCAGCCCTATTGAGAACCAGGCTGGTTTTGGTAAGTGGTGGTTGAAGCTGATCAATTGTTAGTAGATTTGAGTGGCAGCAGATTTTCTTCTTGCCGGAGCATGATTATTATACAGTGTGCCAAAATGCTGCATATGGAGACCTCTGCTTTTGAGAAGTGCAGGTGTTTGGGAGATGCGAGGGCTGCTTCTTGCAGAGCTTGTGGGAGTGTTGACCATCTTGACTCAACTGAGGCCGATATTGAACAGGCCCAGGCCTGCAGGGTGGTCATGTCTCTGCTGCTGGAAGCATGTTTCCCATTGCTCTTGTTCACCACGTTATTCCTCCATATTGTAGTGAGGCTTCTCCCCTCATTGCCTACGGCGTTGCAACAGGAGAGCTGGGAACAGTGTTCAGCCTCCTGGAAGGAGGAGGGAAATCTCATCTTTGAAAATTAGCTGGCCTGTGTTATGTTCATCATGGTGCTAGGTGGCCTGAGTTCTTCAGGTGAATGTAAAAAAACATTTCTGCATCAGTCAGAAGGAATGGCCAGGATGTGTGCCAAATCTTTGCTCATATGTTCACCAAGTGATACAGTCAGATCTTTGCCAGAATAAAAAGTAATCCAGTATTACAGAAGTAGAGTAGCTTCACAGATTTTTTTTTTTGCTTTTTATTTCTTTTTGTCAGCAATCACTCCTTATGTAGGTGTGCTTTACAGCAGTGTGTACAGTTAATACTGTGCTACAAAGTAGCCACGAAAAAATTTGAGCTGAAACATGGGAAATATTGTCTCTCCTTACTTCAGCATTGAAAGTGCTAAAGATGAGACTGCTTGTTCACGCATCAGAAGGAGGCATTCACACTTGACAGAGTCTTACAAGGTTGTCTGAAGATAAACTTACAGTGTGGATGTGCACCGTTACTGGGGTGCTCAAGGCAAGCTGTAGCAAAATGTAGTACTTGTCTGTCTTGGAAGTGAAGTACCGCTGGACTCACAGAGATTTGCTGTCTCATCTAAGAGGGTTTGGAAAAAAATGTGTTTAGTAGCTTTTTTAAAGTCAGGTGAACTCTGAGATCAGGCTGAACTGAAAATAAATTTCATGCAGCTGAATTTCAATCAGTGCAAAGAAGTCATGTTGCATCCAAAGGGAGGCATGGTTTGAGTTGGCTTTGACTCCCCAGAGCACGCCCTTCATGCAGATGACATTGGCAGCTGGATTGCACATTGTAGCTGCATTGCACATTATAGCTGGGTTAGCTGGTTATTACTACATTCAAGTGACACACGTTGGAAAAAAAAACAAGTATTACTTTCTGGTAGTGTGTCTGGAATGACTTGCCCTATGTTGTCACTTGGAGGGCTGTGGGCACAGGATAGACGTAGAATCCTAATGAGATGCTCTTTCCTTGCTCAATTACTCCGTAGCAACAAATTTGCTGTGTTATGCAGCCAAATAAATTGTCATTGGTAGTCTTCAGAGTAAACAAATTAGAGGTGGACAGACCCACACAGGCAATGCAGCCCTGAGGTGATTTCGCTGTACATTACTTGTGAGTGTGCAGGCAGTAAGGTGGTAGGACTGCATAGCTTCAGTGACAGGAAAAGGACATACAGCGAGCTTTGCATGGCTCTCTGTGTAGGGACACCTAGGTTAGTCACTTCATATTATGTGAGGAATTGCTATTGAAAGACCATGAGCTTTTCTTTTCCCCTAGCTGTGAATTGCACTTTAGAAGCTAGCATGATTGTTGGCACAAATGTGCTCCTAACTCCATCATCAGCTGCACCAGAATGTAACAAATTGTAGCAGAAAAAATCCACAGTAAGTATTGATGTTTTTGTATTTCCATAGCACTGCTCATCTTAGAGAATCAACTCACTTGCAAAGGCTCGAGTCTTCTGAGATAACTGTTGTGCCACTCTTCACACTGCAGATTCCTGATGACCAAAGTTGAGATGAGGCAGTGGAGAACAGGAGGTGTAACTCAGAATGCGCGTGCTGAAATGTGATGAGAATAGATCATTGGGCTGAACCTGCCTAGCTGAGTTGAGTGGAGATGCTTGCAGGTGTATTGCAGTCTTTATTAGCTGATTTGGACCAGCCTTACCAATTTTTGCTGGCTGTCATGTGGTCGAGACCTTCAGTATGGACACATATGCTGCTTGCTGGAAATGGAAGAACATCGATAGGCAGTAAAAAAAAGAAAAAAGAAATACCAATCTATAAAATAGCTTTTTCCCTGTAAAATAATTAATTAATTTGAATGTTTAATTCTAAGCTTACTTTGTTGTCTTTCATATTTACAGGCATATTTTGAAAACAATCCTTCTGGGCCAGATGCTGTCCTTGTTTATTTGCGGGACTGCTGTTACAAGCCAGTACCTGGCAGAACAGTACCAAGTGAATACTCCAATGTTTCAGAGTTTTATCAACTATTCTTTGCTTCTTCTAGTTTATACAACAATGCTGGCATTTAGGACTGGTATGTAAAATATGGGATGAAAGATTCTGCTTCCTTTTTTTTTTTTTTTTTTTTTCCCCTACAGTTTGAAACTACAGAACTTACTCAATACTTGGTCTAATTACTTGGTTTGTAAAGATCCTGCTGAAATTACTGCCTTGCAATAACATGTGGGAGTGAATTGCATTGTTAAATGTGCACGTAACGTGCTTTCACTTCATATTCGTTTTATACTGTTCTTTTTTATTTCAATTCCTGTGTCATATTAGGGGAAAATCGGCATTGTAAAAAAAATTCTTAGCAAGAGCCTGTTTAATATTGTTATAATACTGTATTAATTTACTCTTTAAACATTCCTAATTTATATATATATATATATATATATATCTTTGAAACAGTGTCTGTGCTTTTCACCATTTCTATGGTCTTCTCCCTGGCTATATTTTACTTTTGTTATACTTTCCTTAAGCAGAGGCAACCCAAATTCAGCATCACAGTATTACTTATACTTCTTAAAAGAAAGATTCCTGTGCAGTATTTGATTTGAAAGAAACACATTGACTGCTGTTCTTTTCCAAACAGGTGGTGACAGTCTTCTTCAAATTCTGAAGCAGAGGTGGTGGAAGTATATTTTTTTGGGACTGGCTGATGTTGAGGCCAATTACATGATTGTAAAAGCCTACCAATACACGACTCTCACGAGCGTACAGGTAAGGACTGCTATCTCTATTTTGAACTGCTTCTTTGATTGTGGTTTTGGACTCATTTCTGAAATGAGATTCATAGGACAGACATGGAAGCTATTTAAACCTGAAAAAGCCTTTCAATATCTATTTTCTCTGCAGTACAGAGAAGAGCATCCTGCATCATTTCCAGGAAGCGGAGAAAATTGGCTGATATTACCCATTGCCAACTCTTGAGTTGAACTCCAATTATTTTGATATAAAGCACTTCTAAGAGTTTGCTGACAACCACTCAGGGTTTTTTTTTCATGACACAGTGTAAAGATTTTGGACCGGATAACACTGACTGGCTCAGCTTGAGCTCTGTTTGATGGGAGTGAGGTAGATCAGCCTGGAAGCAGTGGGAAGCTTTGCAAGATGTGAGGACATATTGGAAGTCAGCTGGTGTTTCTGAGCATGCAACGAGGGGCCAACACTATGGCTTTTGGCTGTGGCACTTCAGAACGCTCCCTGTGAGATGGGAGGGAGGTCAGTATGCCAAAATATCAGTCAACAGTCATGTCCTCAGCAGTGCCAGTGCTCGGTACTTCATTGCTGCACTGCTGCACATCTGTTCTAAAATAGCAGCAGAACTGTGGTGGCAGTTTTTGCCATGCTCCACAGACATGAACTGTGGCTGCCAGGACAAGGGAGGGGAGGCAGTGCTGAAGCAAGAATAGAAGGTGGCAGCCTATGCCTGCTTTTAATGATGGACTTGTGGATCATGCCCTGGCCCCATTCACCTAAACAAAGGCATAGTGTATCATACAAAATTAGCTGTTAGTTAAAAAGGAATGTGTAAATATCACTGTTCTTGAGTCAAAGTAACAAAAGTTAATATTTAAAAGAAATACCTATAAAGCAATAAACATTGTGGTGTAGGCTCCCTTTAGAAAGCTGTAGTAGTGTTGTACTGTTGAAGGAACAGCAATGTGCCTTAGGGGTTATTCTTGTCGCATTGCCACTTCATAGTTATGTATTATGGCTCATTAAGTCTTTAATTTACTTACAAATAATGCCTCAGAAATTACAGACTTAAGAATGGCATGTTTCAGGCTCAAGATCAAGCTAAGCTGATCATTGAGATGCTGTTTGATCATACACTTTACAGCTGAAAAAGCCATGACTTTGATCCTTCTCAGAAGTGGTAAAGCTGTTCCCACGATATCTTTCATAGTAAGAAAGAATAGGTACAGTGGGTCATCGAGTCCAATTGCCAGATTCAAACATTTACTGGATGTGCATGTGAGAACCTCCAGACTGGTGCTTCAAGTGCCGGTTCAGTGATTGTGAATTTGCTGTAACTACCAGCTGCAGTCACGTTTCTTGCACATTTTCTGAAGTCACTGGGTTGAAATGGGATTCAAGACAAAAAAGCCTGCAGTTTGCTCCCATGCAAGGCGTTTGCTGTCAGCAGCCAGCCCTTCTGCAGTTACATTAGAATCTGTGGTTCAGAGCCTCTGGCTTCAGTAGTGGCTGTAAGTGGAAGCTCAGCATGTGTAGGAGCAAAGCAGGAGTATTCAAGACCTTCCTGAACACAGTTTAAGTACTACAAAAATGCTGGCTGGCTGGAGCTTCCCCTTAGTTTTACCTTTTTGTTTAAATGTAGGTTTCTGCTCAGCAAGGAACTTCCATGTGTTTTCACACAAACACAGGAAAAAAAACAAACGCACTTGGTTTTCCTTTAGTTATGAAATGCTAAGCATTGCAGGGAAGGGTTGGGGAAATTTTTAGAGATAATATCAGGATGGCAACTTCCCTTTCTCCGTAAATACGGAAAAGACTTTGGTGCACGGCTGGAACTCCTGCTGCGCTGTGGCTGAGACTTCCTCAGTGCTGGTGTGCTCCAGGCTGGAGGGAGGACGTGGCTGTATTGCTGTCTGACCACGTATTTCATTGCAAAACTAGAAGTGGTGCAGCTATGGTTTTGTGTTGCCAAAGTTATTAGGCACAACTAGCATTTTCTCTGTTGATAATTCAGGTGGAGAAATTTTTTTTATAGGTAGAATATCAGTTTGTGGAAGAGTATGAACCTCTACAGGAGAAAATCCAGGCTGGGCACGTGGCGTTTAGCAGGAACCTGCCTGTTGGGAACCATGGGGGATAGTGTGCAGGGTGAGCTGTTTAGCTTTAGTGCTGGAGCCAGCAGTTATAACAAACCAATGACCTCCTGCAGTCCGTGATAATTGATTAACCATGTATTAAAACATCTTTTAATGATTTACTCACTCTACACTTAAAACCTTCCTAGAAGCAGTGTGGCCAAAGCTTGGCTTGGGTCAAAATCAACATGTTATTGTGGATTTTTTTTCCCCTGTGTAAAAATACAGGCTGGAATTGAGTAAGGTGAGTTTGCTGAAGCTCTACTGATAATAATAGTCAGTACCACAGTACTGTCATAAATGTCATAAAGCCTGCATAAATAAATTTTATTCTTTTAAACAGTTCCATTGACACAATTCATTGTGATGGTGCTTCTGTTTTGCACCTCTTTAATCTTGATCCTGTACAGAAGAGAGCATTTTCTACCAAAGAGCTTTGTAATGTGGTAGATGAAAGAAAGGCGAGATCCAATACGCGGAAATCAGATATGTTTTTTTCTGAGTGTAACTGCCCCCTGAAACAGATTGCCAGTGTGTGTGCTCGTCATCATTTGGTGACTGTATGTGGTGGCTGCAAGTGCACTAACCAGGATGCTGTAGTTCTACAACAGTTATTGGTCTGGACGCAGCAATTTCCTATCTGATGTTACCAAAAGAAGTCATGGCTGATTATTTACTTCTTCCTTACATCAAAATTATTTTTTTTTCCCAAAGGTTTTGATTCCATTCTCTGTTTGAGTTAGAAAACTGCTTGGAAGTTAGAAAGCTGCATGGTAACATCTCAATAAACAGAGAAGCAAAAGCTTACTTATTAACAGAGGAGATGTCTGCTCTTGGGGAGATGTGTTTTTGTGTAAACATTTTTTTTAATTAGTATTTTTGTAGTATTTCTTCACAGAGAAATTTCTATTTCAGAGAAATCTTTGTTTAAGATTCTGTGCTTTTGTATACATTTCCATGTTCAGAATTGATTCAAAACAGAAGTGGAAAATCTTGATTTATGAGAGCTGAACCATACTTGTTGGTGAAACAGATAAATGACTCTTCTTGATACTTGTCAAAAAAGTCAAATTAGGAGGAAGTGCCAGAAAAACAACTGGTTTTTTTTGTTGTTGTTGATAAGTTTGTTTGTTTCTTTGTTTTGTGCTTCGAGCCCAGACAAAAGATGAGATAGAAAAAAGTGCAGAAGCTCACAGAATATTACTTTTTCAACAGAGTGAAGTTGCCCTGAGATACGTGATACGATGTATTACAACTTGTGTGGTTCTAAGGTCTGACAATACAGCCTGGACAAGTGCCTGTTCCTTTATGCAGACCTCTCGAGCTGGACAAGCTGGAAATAGTCCAAAGAACAGAGACAAATAGGTGGAAGGATTAGAGAGCACCGTCAGGGTTTAATCTGTAACAACCTCTTTAATGCTGTACTGGTAAGGCTTTAATATTTGTAGCTATGACAGTTCAAGCTTGCAAGGCTTTATTGAGTCTATTTTGTTAAAATCCTTATGGGCAGTGGCTGAACTAATGAGCACAAGAGTATGGTGGTAGGTAGAAGCTGGCAAAAGCTGACCAAGGAAGGACTGCTGGCTCTTGCCTTTATTTGTAATGCCTCTGCCGTGGCCCTAGTGACGTGGACCCCATCCTTTGCACTGATTTTAGGAGGCCAGGTTTTAAGGGTTTAAGACTACTTTGTGAGCAGACTTTGGAAGGCTAACTACATGTTCTGCTGTAAACTAATCTCTAATGTACGGCACTCAACTGAGGCAGGTCAGAAAATCCACTTCATTTTTCTATAGTCAAATTAGGAAACAATGTCTATTTTCTTAAATTAGGAAACAACGTCTATTTTCTTAATTAGGAAACAACGTCTATTTTGTTAATTAAATATTGAACCAATTATGATTAGCTGAATGTTCTTGATATTATTTGGTTATTCTGGAACATTATGTCCATTTAATGCTGCTACTCATTTTTCTGCATTAAATATACAGCTAACTCTTGTTTATTTTTTTCCACTGCGACAAGGGAAAAATGAGTATAGCATGAGTGAGGCAGGTGTATAAGATTTTAGGAACACACAGGGAGGTAGTAATGAAGAAAGGAAACAGAAGCCAGTGTCACTGCTTGCCATGGAGTGCAGACATCCTTGAACTTAAAATCTGCTCAGGGCAATGTCTGCAAACACATCCAAAATGCTTCTGTGCTCCTGCTCTTGTGTGTGTTTGCTGTTGTGGCATGGACAAATCACAGAATTACCTGTTTCTGACTGAGAGTCAGCTTTAGCAGAGTAATGAACTGAAAATTGTACATAATTTTAGGAAACTGGGAGATTGGGAAGGTGACTTAAAGAAGCTGCTTTTCTTATCTTGTTCTCCTTTCACCAATTTTGCACATGGCTTTCAACACACTACCAATGCTTTTTGGTAGGATCCACTTGAAGACAGAAAAAAAAAAAAGAAAGCAAAAACCTGCAGATTTTTGCCTTACTTGCCTTGGTGTGACGTTGGATCATCTGTATCCTTCAGCACTTTCGGATTTTAACACTGTGTAAATGTACCCCCAAACTTTAATCACAGATTTGAGGAGGAGTGAAAGATGAGCTAGACAAAGCATAGAGGGGAAGAAAGGAAGAGTCAGTGAACAACCTCCTTGTACTGGTGTCACAGGAAGCAACGTGGCTTCAGTGCAATGTCCTAGCACTAATTTGTGAAGCTGCAGGGATTGATTAGATCCATCACTGCAAGAGTTTCCAGATTAGTGAGTTTCTTCCTGGAGGCAATGCCCCACCAGGCCCTCCTCACTTTTGACATGCATTTTATGGTAAAATGTGGGTGTGATCCGTCCTGCATTGAAATGAATCCACAAGGGTTGTTTTGTGTCTTTCAGTAGCATCTGGTTGTGATGGAAAATAAAAACCAGAGCATTTCTTTCAGGATAGAGAAATCCAGATTTGGAGTGGCCTTCTAATCAAAATCATTTCTCTGCACACAGCTACTGGATTGTTTTGGGATTCCTGTGCTGATGGCTCTGTCCTGGTTCATTCTCCGTGCAAGGTACCGGCTGATCCATTTCATTGCGGTTGCTGTCTGCTTGCTGGGTGTCGGAACGATGGTGGGTGCTGACATTTTGGCAGGGAGGCAGGACAGTGAAGGTAAGGAATTCTGTATTGCGCAGGGAAAAATGGGGTTGTGGCTTCCACAGTAGGCTAACTTGCAAAGGAGGAAGAGAAGCAAATGCAGGGGGAAGGGTGTAGCTTTCTTTTAAAAAAAGAAGAAAACACACTGCTATTTGAATTTCTTGTCCAGGAAGGTCGTGGCTGAGGAGATACTAGTTCATGAGGAACTGTGAGATTTTCTTTGCTTATAAACGGGTTAAAAGGGAAACGCTGATGCTAAATTTCCTTGCTGTTTATCAGACCTGATGAAAGGCCTTATTCTTGAAGGCTTGTTCATTTCATGTGTGAGATGATCTGAGAAAAGATGCCTCCTCTCCCTACAGGCTTTATCTTATTTGCACTCTGTCAGCCTATGAGCAGACTTTTCTAATGTGCAATTTTCTATGTGCTCAAATAGCAGGACAGGAAAGTATCATTACCATCATCAGGCAGTGTAAAGCTAAGCCTTTTTGGCATTATTCTGGGACCTCAGCTTTAGATAAGGTAGAAAGATAAATTCAGGTTAAGCTTTAATTCTGTGTGACACAAATATCTTGGCCCTAAGGGAGACAAATGCTCTTTCCCTGCAGGGCACCTGAGCATTACTCAGTGACTTGCATGTTGTTACTGTTGGTTACCTTCATATTGCAGCTATATCTTTGCAGTGATCGCCAACTGGCTTAGGGAAGGAAGTTTGAAATCAATTCAAGGTTTTAAACATCAGCGATTGTCTTGCAGAACGGCTGATCCGTGATGGCATTTATTGACAACGGTTGTATTACAGGGAGACCCACTCACGTGGTACACACACATCACACATGACACGTGCTACCACCCATCTAGAGTACCTACTTTAGATCTGCCGTAAACCTGAAACTCAATCCAGGTGCCACTCAAATGAACAGATGCATTTTTGCCTTACAGCAAAAACAGGGGTGATACTCAGAAAAGTGTAGAGCATCTCTAATCTCGACTTTTCTCCAGTTTTTCTGCCTAATGTTGGCAGAAGCAGGACTGGACCACACTGTACTGCAGTGGCTTGGTAAGTGTCATGCTCAGCTCCTTCCAGATTATGCCAGAGGTATGAGCAGGGTCAGCCAGCAACCTACTTGCACATAGACATTTCCTTACCCCCTGCTTGCTAAGAAAATAGATAGTAGAGATACATTTGCTTGTCTATTTAAGGAAACTTGTTTTTAAAAAAATGTTTGCAGCATTGCCCTTATTGTGGATTAATATTTCTGTACAGGAAGTGACGTGGTGATTGGAGATATCTTAGTTCTTCTGGGTGCTTCCTTGTATGCCATATCTAATGTGAGTGAGGAATACATTGTGAAAAATCTGAGCAGAGTCGAGTTTCTAGGAATGGTGGGCTTGTTTGGGACTATTATCAGCGGTCTGCAGCTGTAAGGATCTAATATTTATTTTAAAACTAATTAAGACTATTCTACAGATGATTGCTTGTCTTCAATGAAATTATATTACTGTTAAATTAATTCTTTGTTGCCTGTCCATTTGGCCTACATGGGATTTCTATTTGAATTTTATTTTTGTTGCTGGTCAGCATTCATTTTATATGCTTTTTGTTTGTTCTGCTGTTACTACAGCAATTCTAAAGCTCAACTCCTGCAACTGAATACATATGATAGTTGGCTTTATTTTCCATTTTGTTGACCTTCATGAGGACATGCAGTACATTGAGGACTGCTTGCAGGAACTTATTTCTTAGTGGCTTTTCTCTGTGGAAAGGTTTAGGAGGTAATTGTTAGAGGTCTTCTGTATTAAACTTTGGTTTAAAGTGAAGCCATGCATGCTGTTACAAATAACCCTACTAGACCACATGCACTTAAGCCTAACTAATGAATTTTATGTTCTTCATTTCTCATCATTATAGTTAATGATTTCCTCAAACGGTATATGAAATAAAAGTAAATCTCTGAAGGATGAAAAAGTCTGGGAAGAAGGCATAAGAATTAAATAAAAGTGCTCTTGACTTTCAAGCACTTTAGTTTTTAAGTCTTTTTTCAGGCTTGTTAGATGTTGGAGTTAGTGCCATTCAAAAACATTTAAAACATAAATTAGAGGATTGCAAATCAAAATGTTTCTTATATATTCTGCTCATTTACTTATCTACTTGAACACAAGTAGGTGTGTTTGTTTATTTCTTTTTTACTTGTTATATCTTTTCTCTAATTCTAGAGCCATTCTGGAACATAAGGATATAATGAAAATTCAATGGAACTGGAAAATTGGTATGTGTATAGAAAAAGGATGTGTTTCAGAACACTGAAAAAATGATAATCATTTAGATTTGACACGCTGATGTTTTCATTTTCTTTCTCTGAATTTTAAGCAACGTTCTTATTATATTGTCACAAATTTATTCTCTGTAAACTTTGAAGTGCTCAGCAAAGACACAAGATGTGCTGGGTTGAACATGAAAATTTGAGTTCAGATTTTGCATTTTCCGTATAAAAGTCCAACTCACTTAATCACAAACATGTTTGGCCTTGGAACATTGCAAGAACATTTTTCTCTTGTCTTTCCTACGTGAAATACTGGGAGAACTGGTTTTGTGACTCATTTCGATCTTAACAGAACTGCACGTTATTAGGAAACGTGATTCTAAATGTCTTCAGACAGCTGCTGTGTTAACTAGGGAAGAACAAGCACAATCTTGCATAGATACAATCATTTTTGCAATACTGAGTGGTCTTGGAAAATAAGTACTTTTGTTGCTTTTTTCTTAAATTTACATTTCCTTATATTTTAGCAGTCCTTATCCTGAAAGATAAACATGTAGAGTTTTGAAACATCTGAAGAATATCAGTGATCTTTGAGATTATTATTCTCTGCATTAGGAGTAAATTGTCATTTTGTTTTTCAGCATTACTGTTCATAGTATTTGCCCTGTGTATGTTTGGGCTGTACAGCTTCATGCCAGTAGTGATTAAAGTTACGAGTGCAACCTCGGTCAACTTGGGCATTCTTACTGCAGACCTCTACAGTCTTTTCTTTGGACTCTTCTTGTTTTATTATAAAGTAAGTAATTTCTCTCACTATAGTTAATGTTTTTATTTCAAAAATATGGATAAAACATTTTACGAGCCCTTGAACAATTGTTTGCAGTTGTAAATTTCTGTATCAGTCATCATTGACAGATGTCAGTCAGGACTCACAGTTAATTACCTAGCATTGCACCCTTAGGCAGTTAAGTGATTTTTAGGAACAATTTCACGCTTCATGGGATGTGTATTCATTGAAAGATAATAATAATTTCCCAAGGTAAATGGTAGAGTTTTTGCCATACTCCCTGTGCAGAGCTCTGTGGTTGATTTGGTTAATCTCTGCAAGCATCCAAAGAAAGTGTTTGAATCTGACTCTTCTGAAAGAGTAGCAGTTTGGCTTGATCTCCATAAATCAACATTTTCTTTTAAAAATGTGATGTGTTTATTAGAAACATAACAAGGAGAAGACTCAAGTTCTTAGTACTGCTGAAGAGTGACTAAAGGAACTGAAAAAAAGCAAAAAAAGCAGATAAATATATTATTCTGATTGCTGTCCAAAAGGCAATTACATTTTCTGCACTTTGAAATACTTTTTGTAGTGCTTGTTCAAGCTTAATGACAGTGCTGAAAACATTTCATCCCACCCAACACTTTCCATCCAGAATCACTGTGGGAACATAGCAAATTACAGTGTTTGGAGTAATTAAATCAGTCACTCAGTGACTAGAGGGGCTTAATGAGAAGCTTGTGAACTTTGCTTAAGATACTTAATTTGTATGTGGTTACTTTCTCTTCAGCATCATGGAGAACCAATTTTGGAATGGTAGGACCCAATGACAGCTAGATGTTAATTTTCAAGAGACTCTTAGCTCAGCTTTCCTCTATGTTTTGGGTTCCAAAATTTGCTCCAATCTGCTCAAAACTACAGAGCATCCATCATAAATGAGTGTAGAAAATGAACTGTACTTACATTTTAAGAATTAAAAATGTCCTTTCAGAGTCACTTCCAAAAATATATTTTGGAAAATACAAACTTGCACCTGTGTTTACAAACAATGAAGCAGCCAAAAAAGGGAGCAATAATAATGCCACAGCCCTCAAGAGATGTTAACTAAGGTCTTCAAATGTTTATGTTGTATAAACTCCTTTACAAAGAGTGAAATGAAAATGCAGATGCTAGATGGAGTTACAGTCCTTGATAATACCTCAAGTATTCTTTCAGCTTGGTATTGAATAAAGGGATATGACCTGTATGGACTAAAATCAGAATCTGCTCAAGGATGGGTTAATTCTCAACAGTCTCTGGAAGCATCAGCATCAAGTGCAGCCACTTCTTTGTGCTCACTGTGAGAGGGGTCTGGCAGTGACTGTGAATTTCCCAGCACAAGCGTGGTGATATTCAGTCACATCCTTAGATTCTACCCTGGAAAAGCTCTACAGGTGCTGTGACACAGACTGAAGGAGACAGAGCAGATATCACAAGGTCAGGGTGCTTTAGCTTGCTTTTCCGTTTGTGTGGTTATTTCCAGGGATTTCCTAGCCAAATGATTACCAGCTAGGATTTGAAGTGACTTAATTTTGGTTCCCTCAGTCTCTTTTGGATCAGTCTACTGCTATTTCAGCTCCATTCACTTCATCCAGCTTTGCTGCTTGACTAATATAACATATTTTTCAAGGAAATCTTTGGAAGCCGATGAGATTTGGGTACATTTTGGAATTTGGCAAGCTGTGTTGAAAGTATAAAGTATTGCAACCTACTGTAGGGAACCTGCTTTAGGAGGGAGTTGGACTAGATGATCTCCAGAGGTCCCTTCCAACCGCTACAATCCTATAGTTCTCTGAAGATGCGCTATGTCCATCATCCCACTTCTTAATCTGTGGTTTGGCAACGGCAATGAAGAAGATCTTAACAAACTTGATGAAAAGTGTTCTTGGCTGCGTATAACTTCAGCACTTTGTATTATTGAATCTGATATTATGAAGAAAGCATTTATTTTCCTTTCAAGATGGATGAATCTTGGCAGTTGTTAGACTTTGAACGGGCAAGTGAGTGATAGTGAATCAAATGCCTGATGTATACCTCAGCAGTTTGTGACCTTACCTCACACACTAACTACTCACTTGCAGTAAGGCACACAGACACCCACCTTGTAGAAGGTGCCATGGTCATCTTCTCTTCAAGGACTTGCTGGATGTAGGGAGCAAACCAGTTTTGGTTCCACTTACTTGGCGCTGCAGATGGTTGAGTTGTGCAGAGAGACAGATGCTTTGGTGAATTGCAGTAGGAGGAAAAGGTTCATTTCTTGCCAGGAGGTAAAATATTTGTGATAACTAAAATTCTCTGGGGAGCAGCGTTCTAACCTTCACATGTATAAAAGCTTCCCTTAGGTATCACTACAATTAGGGCCATTTGTTCTTTCTGCTGAGATTCATAGATATTCCCTGCCCAACAGTGTTGAGGAGGAGGCGCAGAGGAAAACAGCAGCTTATCGGTAAATAGAGTTGGTGAATTTTGATTTCCAGACTTGAGTATAGAGCATGGTGATAAAGTTTATTAAAATATGTCTAAGAGAAAGGGTGGCTTTTGCCTTCTTAAGGTAGCATTTGCACCTTTTTGCATGACAAAAGACTTAACACATCTTTTTCCTCTGCCAGTTTTCAGGTCTTTATATCCTGTCCTTTGTCATCATCATGGTGGGCTTCATCCTGTATTGCTCAACTCCAACTCAGACTGCAGAGCCCACCACCATGCCACAGCCACACAGTGCTGGCTTGGACAATGCTGCTCTGAAGCTTGATGAAAATGACAGCGAAACGCCAGCTCTAACCGTACAGTTTACGAGAGGAGAATCCGTGGTGGTCAGCACTGATTGAAAAATGGCAGCATTTCAAAACAGAACTTTTATTTTATTGCCAAAATTTCCTTCAAATATTAATCTGGAGAACTGTTCTACTGCCAGAGCGTATGTTGTTCTGGGCTCTTTTTAATGCACTGAATAAACTTTTAAGGCCAGATCCTCAATCAGTGAAACTATATCGATTTTCTCCTGCAGAGAATCTGGCCCTTCGAAGAAGACAGAGTAATATTTATGTGGAGTCCCTACAAGGTGAGAGACTGTTATTTTTAAATGCTTAATTAGCTTAGCAGCAAATGCTTGGGGAGAAAAACTAAGCCAAAGAAAGTTCTCAGGTCACTAAATGGAGTAGATATGCTTTATATTGCATTAGGGACCTAAATCTGCAAGGTGCCGTCTGAGGGCTGCATGGTTCCCACATCAGTGCCAGGAACCCTCGGTGTCTTACAGGAGCCACTCATGGGATTTAGTGCTGTAAGACATATTATGCGCACACACCTTCCATGTGCTGATGGACCTTATTTGTCCACTGGAGGCATTTGCATCTTACATTCCAGCTAATGTTTGTCTCTTCATATTGCTGCATTCTTTGTTGCAGCTGGGGCTGCTGCAGAGAACAAGTATTTTATTTTCTATTTTATTTGTAAGGGCGGCTTGCATATGTGTGTTTGTAATTTTTTCTCTCAGTAGCTTGCTGTTTGGTGCACTCCTACTAGGTGGAGACAAAATCAGTACTCTGTTCTATAAGAACTGATTTTATTTCTTCTGGATGAGACAGCAAAAGAAGTTTGAATTGAAGTTCATTTCTTGGCGAAGTTCTCTCTGAAATGGGACACATTTCTGCAGAAAGATTTGAATACAAGTGGCATTTCATAAAACAGTTTAAGGCTTTAGCCAATCCTCATTGCAACAGTAATGATAGTCTTCAAAAGGTTAGGTGCTTTCAGAAGATTCATTGGTAGTTTTCCTCCCTCTCTTTATATTTTCAGCAAAATGATTAAAATACTTGAAGCTGCAATTTTAACATCAGTAAAATAATGTAAGGATCTTTATTTTTTTGTATAAATCTTCACAGTTCAGGTGTGCAAAGTAACAGTGAATAAAGTTTTCAGCAGCTGAAGAGTTGGCTCTCAATTTATTTATTTTTTAAGTTCAAATTTCTTTTAATTGCTTAAAATTATTTTATTTTCTTTACCCAATGATTTCTTTAATGACAGAATTTTATGATAATGAGTAAACATGTCAATTCCTGAAGATAGTGATAATCAAATGACACAGACTGTGTGCTTTTAGTATAGTTCATTTGAGTAAAATGTTTAATCAAAAATCTTACTCCATTTTATTCAGCAACAGCAAATGTTTATTCAGCTCATACTAAAGCAACAGACATCACCTTTTCACTGAGCGTTTGGTGCGTGGAAGGGTAATGAAGTACTGATGTTTTTGTGAAAAGCATTTAGGCTCAGTTATCTCTTGCTTTACAGTTTGGGTTAGATTCTGCTGATAGATTAAGGCACCTCAGTTGGTGCATCTATAAGTATCTGTACATCAGAAGCTGGACAGAAAGCTGAAGATCAGGTGGCATTGGATACCTGGGAGAGGCCGTCTGGGTGAAGTTGTAGTATTCTGTACCTAACTTTTGATGCCTACATTCTGGAGCTAAATGCCACCCACTGCTACATGTGTCATAAGTTAACTATGTGCAGTTATAAAACAAATGGCAAGTAAATCTTACAGAATTATTAATGTTGAAAAGATCTCTAAGATCATCTGTCCAACCATCAACCCATCCTCACCATGCCCACTAACCACATCCCTCAGTGCCACATCTCCATGTTTCCTGAGCACCTCCAGGGTCTGTGACTCCACCACCTCTCTGGGCAGCCTGTGCCACTGCCTCACCACTTTGTGAGAAGAAATGTTTCCTTATTTTCAACCAGAACCTCCCCTAGCACAACTTAAGCCATTGCCTCTTGTCCTATTGAATCTATAGGTGAATGTTCCAAAACTGCAGACCTTTTGGCCTAGAGTGAGATTTAGCTCCTAAATGTAGTTGGCTATATAGTTTGTGTAAAAGATTTCCTGGGGTCCTGTCAAAAGGCACCTTATGGAGTCTGTGGATCTGTAGGGCCTAGCAGATAGGAGCCAGTCTTGAGAGGAGGCCTCTGGCCTGGAGCAGTACATGGAGGCCAGGTGACACATCCTAGGTTCTCCAGGACAGCACTGTACCCTTTCCTCGGGCTGCTGATGCTTTCCTGATGACTATTCTGTGTCATGTATGATCACTAAATATTTAATGTTGACACAGCTGAAATTGGGTTCGGTGAATCCTAGGTGAAGCAAGCCTCCGGCACAATCTGCTGCATTTTCTTTCTGTGGTCGCTGGGTGGCATTTCAGTATCTCCGTGGAGTTTGCAGAAGCAGCTCTGTGTCTCTGGTGGTGAGATGGGCTGTGTATGCAGCATGTGCCTTCAGTCAGGCTGGCAGCAGTGAGCTGAAACTGTGCTAACCTTGGGAAAAGTAAGTTAGCTCTTAAGTTGGTAGCATCCCTTCTAATATTTCTCTCTGCAAGAAGACAAGGGGGAAGATTTTCCCTGTGTGTTAAAAGACAGGCATCAAAGGGGATGCTGTGCCACCAACTTGTGTCAGCAGCCCTACCAGAGACCCAGCCAGTGTCCCTTAGTGGCTGAGTGGCAGAGCAGAGCCAGAGGGGTGTGACATCTTCCACAGGAGAAAGTTTACCTTACTGATGAAGAAGCTGCTGATTTCCATTGTCCTGAAAACAGTGTGCATCCTTTGCTTCCTGCTGGTAGCTGCCACGATCCCAACTTGCATTTTGGGGGAATATATGGAAATAATAACACACCTAGAAATGTAACGTACTCCACTCTGACAAGCGTGATCTTTACTACGTAGCAGTGATGGTACAGGAGAACCATCTAATTAAAGCAGCTTGGTGTGTGCAGTACAAATGGAGCATCATCCAAACTTAAGTAATGAAATGTGTCAGTTTCTGCAGCAATGCTACTCAGTATTCAGAGTGGAGCAAGCCCATGGTCTGGGTGCACAGGGGTTTTTGCATCTGTGATCAGAGAGATCTTACCTGATCTGAGAACATCTTTTAGAGAGAATTCCATGCAAGAGGTGGAAATCACACTAGGGAGAAAAAGGCATAGCTTTCTCTTTTCCTCATTGCTCACTCATTTTGTGCTGGGGCAATGTCTGGCCACAAGTGGTTGTCTGTAGCATCCTACCCTTCTTTACTGCCTACTGTCTGGATGAGGAGCTATGAGATGTACTTTAGTAGCTTGTGGTAGCAATGGTAATAAGAACACGGTTGGACTAGATGATCTTGCAGGTCGTTTCCAACCTTGTGATTCTATAATTTTACAGTCAAGAAGAGGAGTTTTATAAAAAAAAAAAAAGAAGTGATTGCACTTGCTGCATTGCCTCTGTGTGTCCTTGTGTCACAACAGATATTTGAAGCCTAGATTTGCAATGTCCAAAGCAAAAGGCACTGAATCCTGAAGCCTGCTAGACTGCCCACTGTCTGTCCTGTGGGTGGGAAGGAAGCAGGTACAGGCTCTTTGAGAAAGGCTTACTGCTTAAGAGCATAAGTGACAGCTACATTGCTCCTGAGGAAGTAAATATTCAGTTAATGAATCACAGATGACAGATCATCTGGAACCTCTGAGAGAAGGTGCATGGAAGTTTTTTTCACATGTATCTTGTTAATAGTGGAGGAAGCTGGAGAAATAGTCCAGTTGTCACTTGCGTTAAACCGAAATATTTCAATAAAAATGTGTGACATCCAGCCTTCCTCCACAGTTTGGTTACGAGGACATCAAAAATTATTTGGCATCAGAATGTCATGATGTATTGGAAAAGGAGGAATTAGTGCAGCAGTAATTGAATGGTGACATTATCTGCACTAGAATTTGAGGGAGACGACGAGCTTTTGTACATCAGCTATTTTAAGTTTTTTGACCTTTCGTACATCACACACATTCAGTTCTATATGATGTGATGTCTGGGACAAGCATATCAGTTCTTGTCAGCAGCATTCACTCTCGTGTTATGTATTGTGTGCTTTTTCATTGAGTTATAAATATCTGTCTTGTAAATATCCATTTCAGTCAATTTAAGACGTTTGACAGAGAGAAGCAGCACAAGTCATGAGATAGTCATGAGCAATTTTGGACTAGCAGACAGAAGATTCCTAAATAGGCAAAGCGAAGTCTCCTGGGTCAGTCTTGGTCTTTCACCAAAATATTTAAGTTATTGACAACTTTAGAGTTAGATCTGATGAGAATCTGATCAGCTGTGATTTTTAACTACATCTAAACAGGCATTTATCAGACAAACAGCGTTGGAGGTGTCAGAGCCTCACCATCCTGAGCTCTCTTTTTACAGTCTTTGGAGGGATTGATGCAGCTCTCCTGTAGAGATGCAAATATTTCCTTATCAGAAGTTCTTATTTAGGGTGTCCAGTTTTGGGTGGAACCAACCCAGGTCTGGAGATCCCAACCAAGCTCAGTTTCCCATTCTCACAGGTGTTAGCATCTGTAGTAATGGATTATCCAAGATAGGAAATTAACCTCTTATGGGGAAGTCAAGAGAAAGATGAGCTTAGCAGCTATGGGAAGCCCATAGCAAGTTCAGCAAGATTTGTGTGCACCCTTTACTCCTCTTTAGATACAATTTAATTTTTCTCTTGTATAAGAGTGTTCAAAACTGCAAGTTATAGATTTTTATAGGAAAGAGCCAAAGGAAATTTCTTGTATAACAGAGATCAAAACGTTGCAGCTGGTTGTTTCAGAATAAAATTTATTTTAGTTAAGCTGTAGCATCTCTTCAAAGTCTTGATATTATATTCCCAAACACTGAATTCTGGAAGTGGGAGAGTTGAATTTTTTGTGAGCTGCCTTTTGGTCATAAAAAGAACGAACAGCTCTCTGGGAGTAAGCAGCCTTTGGGAGCAGGTTCCCATGCCCTTCAACATTGATGTATTTTTGTTAAGCCACCAGCTGGGAACAGTTGCGATTTTTTCATCTAAGATGTAGGACCTTGGGTCAGTATTGGCAAACTCAAGCTCATGACATCACTGTATTCAAAATAAACTTTACTTCTCTGCCTCATCTCCAGCTGATCTCTTTGGCTGTTGATACCAGGGCAGAACTTGCACAACAAAGCTGAGCAATCACTGCAGCTACAGCTGATGAACTAAGAGGAAACTGAGACGGAAAACCTTTGCACCTGGCTGATTGCTGGGTCAGAGCACAGAGCTCAAAGCCGGGAGTAAAGCTGCTTACAGCCTGGCCCACATCCCATCCGTGGTAGATGGGCCAGGTGGAATGCATTCTTCGTATTCCCCCTGCTGTGCCACTCGTACCTTCTCCACACACCTGAAATGCAGCTTGTCTTGGATGTGAGAACATCTATATGCCAGCAGAAAGCAGTGAGATCATAGAATGGCTTGGGTTGGAAAGGGCATGTAAGATCATCTGGTTCCAAATCCTCTGCTACACCTCCCTCTAGACCAGGTTGCTCGCAGCCGCATCTAGCCTGGCCTTGATCGCTTCCAAGGAGGAGCATCCACAACCTTTCTGGGCAATATGTTCCAGTATCTCACCGCCCTCACAGTAAAGAATTTCTTCCTAATATCTAGTCTAAATCTTCCCTCTACCAGTTTAAAGCCATTTCCCCTGTCCTGTTGCTAAATGCCTGTATAAAGAGTCCCTCCCCTGTAATTATCATAGATTATAGAGTCATAGAATATCCCAAGTTGGAAGGGATCCACAAGGATCTTCAAGTCCAGCTTCTGGCTCCACAGAGAATCCAATATGCTGTGGAGAATAAAAAAAATGAGATATCTGAACAAAGCAAGACCACTGCGTAAATGTTCCAGAAGGCAAAAGCAGAGAAACTAAAGGGATATTGAAGATGCCTCCACAACCAGCCCATCTCTGGAGTGAGCAACTCCCAAAACACAGTACAAGCCCCCTTCTCTATAGTAAGTTTGAATATTTATTTGCATCAGGTATTGCTGGTTGGTTGGGATTTTATTTTTTTTTGCCGAGTTTTTAAAGCAATAAATGTATTTAACTTCTATGTCTCCAAAGACATGCAAGATCTGGGAATAGCTAGTTGAAATGTTGTACTAAAGGTATACTTTGCTCACAAAAATCCCATTGTCAGAGCATTGGGAATACTTTGAGGGAGCAGGCAATGAATGCTGAATCAGTTACAGATGACTTCCCAAGAAGGCACTACAGAAGATGGCTAAGAAAAATAATGGAGATGTATTATTGTACAAAATGAAACTGTTATGTTTATTTAAGAATGTCAAAGTATCTTTACAAAAATACCAAGGCTTATTTTGTATTGAGGGCTGGGAACAGAGCAATATCTCCAGAGTTACAGGTCACTGAAAGTTTATGTAAACAGCAACTCTAGGAGAATTCTTGCTGCTATGACAGTCAAGGGCCATGTTATTTTGGTCAGCAACAGAGCACTCTGACAGCGAGACGTGCATCTTCCAGTAGACTGCAATGTAACTCAACTGCACATAACCAAAGGGATGGTTGGAAACAGGTTAAATGTGGTCTGCACATGAGCATGGATGCTCCTCAGTCCTCCAGGAAAGATTCATGTTGCTTTAGATCATTATTCCTGTTTTTTAAGGAACGAGATATCCACACACAGATGTTTGTAACAAAGTACAGAATGTTTTAGATTTGAGCGTCAAACTGTTGTGCCACTACAACACTCTATCCTCGAAAAACTAACCAAAATCATGACAAAAATTAGAAATGACTAAAAAAGCTTGCTTGGAGTAGAAAGCCAACCAACCTTAAAGAAGCCACCGCTTCATTTTGTGATGATAATATGCATATGTGCGTAATATTTGTGCCCTGAAAAAATCAGTCAGTACTTAAAAGCTGAGCCAGTGCAGGATAATACCAGCATTCTTGCTTTGGTGAATTATTCACAGCAGAGCTCCTTCAAATCAATCGTGAGGAGACTGCTATGCTCCTTCAAGCTAAGAAGTCTTTGTAATTTGTCTCCTTCTGCCATTCGTGCCAGTGCCTCCTGGACTTCCCTGAAGAAATTACTTTTATTTAATAAAGTTTATACATTGCATGTGTTAAAAAAAAGAGATATCCTGCTGGGTAATCCTATCTCTTGTAACATCTGTAAATTAATTTATTTTTTGAGAGCAAGAATGATTTATAGCTCACAACAAAACTAAAGAAGCATGACTAAATTAAGGGGAGCGTTCAGGCAGCTGGAATGCAATTACAGCTTAAATGCACATGCCGCGTTAATGCGATATTAAGGTTATGAATTCTGTCAAATAGGATTCAGTGTGCACAAAGATATGGTGCCTTCCTCCCTACGATATTTGTCTAGTTGTGCAAACATAAGAAATGTCTGCATTATCGAGAATCAATCAGGGGCTACATATGGCTTTCATGTGTGCATACACAAGATGCCTTCTTATCTCGGAGCTGCACCAACTTGCAAATGGTGACACACGCTGTGCTCCGCAGGAGAGATTTGGCTTTTATTCTGCTTGTTTTCCTTAATCTGAGGCATCAGGCAGGAAGGATCTGCTTGCTCTCCTTGCACCAGAACACTGCTGTGCCCACTGCAGCCCTGGCAGTAGCCACAAGGCCTGGCCTCAGCTGGGACACTCGGTGAGAGGATTCTCTCCAGGTCTCAGCTTCCAGTTGAGAGTCATCTGTCAAAGTCAGATGTCCCTCAGGCTTTGCAGTTGGTGACCACTGCAGCAGTGGAGCTGTTGTTTGGCATGGGTCCTCCCACCAAACTGGTCTGTGGGAATGGAGTGAAGGTTTGATGCCCCAAATCACCCTTATGTTCCAGCTGAAGCAGGTCCCAGCCTCACTTTTGTAGTCTGCTATGAAATCCACAGGAGATAAGTTTACTGTATGGGATATCTTTAAAATCTTAAAACTTTAATCACAAATATTTGCAAGAGTTCCCCAAATAAAAACAAAATTTTAAAGTGTCCCTTTCAGCTGCTGCTCTCGCAGGTGGGAAGCTGCAGCAGGAAAGGCAGAGGGGAGGCCCATGCAATTGGCTGTGGTGGGGCCACATCAGCCCTCTGTCCTACAGACACAGGATGTGGAGGTGCTCTTGGAGCTGGTAGGCTGCCCCAGAGCCAATCACTTATGGCAGTATCAGTACATACCATATACTTACAGACCGAATACTGATAACTAAAAGAGGTAGATTTGGGTTCCTAAGCAAATGGCACAGCAAGGCCTAGACCCATATAGCTCAGCATTTTCATGCCCAGTGGAATGGCTGCACTCCACTGCCTGCAGGGAATGGTTGTAGCCCATTCTAAGCCCTGACCTGCTCCAGGGATGGAATGGAAGAACCAAAACCATGCCAGCAGCCGAGACAGAATCTGTGGTATGCATGGCTGCAGGACAAAGCCTGAGCTTGGTCTGTTCAGTTTTTAGCACAAATGGAGGCTGCAGCTTCAGCCAGAGCTGAAGCAGAGGATTTGCATCTGTGAGGAGAACAGCATTGCCCCGTTCACAGTCAGAAGTGCATGGAGGGCTCTGGGAAACACAGAAGAACACCAAATTAAGGCCCTGCTTTGTATTCGATTGCAGCACAGTCCTGTTGTGACAACATTTCAGAAGACCCTACCCACAGTCCAGGTGCCTTTTAAACATCCTTTGCTCCCCTCTGCTGCATAGTTTCTGCAGTGAATCATTTGGGTTCCAAGAACCTGCACGTGCTTCATCCTGGAGACTACAATGATGAGTGTTAGTAAGATTAATTAATGCAAATGTGATGGCAGCCTCTTAAATGTCTGGCCCATGTGCATACCTGGGTCCTGCTTTCTTTTAGTGAGGCCTGTTTTTAATAGAGGACAGCCAGACAGTTTGCAGAGCACACATTCCCCATCCCTTAATGCTACTCTGCAAATGCTGTAGTGTGCACTGTGATAGGATGCAGTGGCTGGGGTGGCTGCTTCAGAGGCTCTAGTGAGCTGCTGTGACTACTGCTAATAAAACATGATTGGAGAAAATCTTGCACCAAACCATCTGGGTTATCTTAAAGGTGTTTTCAAAATTCCTGGCTATTTCAAGGTGTCTATTTTCTCTACTTTCCCTACTTTACAGTGCCTTCACAGATTTTCTGATAGTGCTTGAATGACTGCTGAGAAAAAATATACTACGTTGAGGGAAGATAATGATTTAATCAAACATGAAAGACATTTTAAAAGACAAATACTCCAGCTCAGAGACTTAACCTAAAGACTCCATTACTAGAATTATGATCTACTAAGAGCTGGCAACTTTTTTTAAAGAAAAGAACCTTTCATCTCCGTACTGAAAGAATTTGTAGAACTGCTACTTTTTGTTTCTGCCTAAAGCATACAAAAGTCTTTTAGAAGTGTTATAAGGCTGCTGGCAGAATTTAGGGACAAGTTTGTTGGTAATGCTATTAAGTCTTTCACAGGGACTGTCTCATGTCCCCAGTTCAGTTAGCAGAAGTGACAGATCAGTGATATTTTATTAAAATGATCCAATATTCAGTTTTCATTGTAAATTGGGGATGTTGTATGTTGGATTATTTGTTACTGGGTCAACCTGTAGCCTCAGGGAAGAGCTCCTCTGAGGTTTGTGCTCTACAACCTATAGACAGTGCTGATGGGTCAATGTCCCTTAAGCCAACCCTTTCACACTCTTTCCATAAGAAGGGAAGAGAGAGCAGATGACAGCTGCAATTTAGTTTCTGTCAGTGACAGACTGACCTAAGGATGATTTTGCTGGATAAATTTTGGTCTCATTGCTGGTCGCATTCACTGACGTTGACTAAAATTAACTTGTGTGTGTGCTGCTCTCCCCTTTTCCTGACAGCAATTCCTGCCTACACATACTGTCTGAGCAAGCAGGGGCATCTGGGGTCGCTCGAGACATTATGGTCAGGCAGTGGGTTGAGGAGTGAGTGGCCATGAGTGGCCTCATGGAGGAGCATCACAGACACAGTGCATGCCTCTATTCCCACCACCTTCTGCCTTTACTGCTGAAGGCCACACAGACAAGAGCTGTTTGCAAGAATGCTGTGGTGGGATGGATCCATCCAGGGTCACCCACCCAAGCCACTGCACCCACACAAGCCACAGACACACCTGGATGCTTAAGAACATCTTGGTATGAACATGAACATGGTGCTGTTGAACACCTGGCCATCCTGTTGCTGAAATGTAATCCTGCCTATGTCAGGGATAGGAAGAGCTAATTAAAAGTCTCAATTATGAAGGCGACACACTCCTGTGCATGCTCTGATGCTTGCAATGAGGACAGAGCCCCACAGCAACAGTGCCCCACAGCTGCATTTGCAGGAGCTCGCACAGTTCCAGCTCTGCATAGCCCTTGGCACTGTTGGTCCAGCCTAGTATGGAGATGCAGCAGGACTATATCCTTCTGGGGCTTCCTCCCCTCCAATTAAGTTTCTGCATACTGTGACCTCTGTCTCACTATAGTAAGATGATCCTCTGGCAGGGGATTCAGTTGGAAATTAATTAGTGGAAGCAAAATGTTGTGAATGCGTACAGTGCTAGATTTTTATTCTAATGACCTAGTTAATAATTTCACTTCTTCAAGCAAAGAGGGAAAGTACTGTGAATTTCAGTGCTTTGATCATGCTGTGACATTTTAATGATAACTTACTAAGATAAAGGTCTGTGCTAGTAGTGTTATGCAATAGCAATCGGAAGGTCCTACGGTAGTTTGGAGAGGGCCCCATTTGAAAGGTGGGTCAGTCACCCATAAAAGCCCTGTGTGCCACTACAACACTGCTGAAGGGAGGCTGGTTATGTATCACTGGTGCATACAGGACCATGATCCAGAGCAGGAAAATGCCCCCTCTTACACCACTGCTTAACTGAGGCAGAACATGCCCAGAAAACCACGCTTCTGCTCTGGGGACTAGCAACATTGCAGTATTATATGCTTACTATTTTCATTATTCTTCCCTGAAAATGTATCCAGACTTTATCTACTTAATAGAGAGCTTCACCATCTGCTAGTGACGTTTAATATTCTTTTTTTTAATTTTGAAATGGCCTAATTGACTCAAGGCCATGTTGCAGTGACAGGTCTGCAGGCAAGCAGACGGTTCTGGGTGTCTGACGAAGCCGTGAGAATCAACAGGAGCTCTTTCTTCTCATTTTGAAACCAAGAGCACATACCTATGAGGATATAATGAGCTTCACCATTTACAATAGCACTTACGTGAACTCATTTAACATAAACAGTAGAGCACAGGAGCTCCAGCATACCAATGCTCTGCATTTGTGTTCAGTGCTGGAATCTGTGCTCAGCAGATAATTGCAGAAACAATGGATACCTGCATTCAGTACAACAGACTAGCATGAACATCTGCAGGTTTGCTGCAGTAGTGGGAAGCACTTTAATTCAGATATTTTAAAAATGGTTATTTTATTGTGTTGGCACAAAGGAAAGGATGTAGGAGGGCTTTTCCACGTCTGGGACTCCACTTTAAGCTAGCAGTTACCACTTTTTTAAGGAAGATTTTTTTTTGATTCTGTACTTCATTTTTCTCAGTTTCCTTTAATATGAGCCTTTTTATTATTATCATTATTATTATTATTATTTTTTTTAAAGGGAAATCCCTAGTGTTCGGTTCAGGCAGTGGGACACCTACGCTTACCAAGCTGCATCAACAAACAGCACAGAAATAATAATGATGGATCAGCGCAGAGCTATTGGAAGCAGAGGGCGTGAGGCTCACAACAAAAGTTGCTCCTGGCCAAGTAGGATCATTCTTTAAAGAGTGAAGTTTGGGAGGTATTCAACTCATAAAGCTGGCACCAGAGCTGTGGCATTTGTGCCCTCTGCTTGGTGGGAGATTGAGACTGGAATGCTCCAGATTCCTTGCAGTGCCCTGTCATCAGCTGGTTGTAAACCTTAAATCTTTCCAAATAGAAAAACAATTGGAAAAACTTTGTCACATTTCCATGAATTTAAAAATACCATTCTAATTACCTGCAGCCTTGTGATTGGCTCCAGATACAGGGATAGTACTCATTTGTTAGATGCCATCAGCCTTGATACCCATGAGCTCTTCCTAAATGGAAGGGAACTATGATAAGGAAAGTGATGCACTGCAACTACTGTCTGTTTTCTCAGCAGTGCCTTGAAGTGCCCTGAATAACCACTTTTTGTATTAGTTAGTTTGGAAATAATATCAATTACTGCCTCTGACCATCTCTGTCTATGCTTGCATATTGCTGACAGCAGCGTTACGGAGCCAAATTTCTGGCATTTGTAAACAGCTGACATTGGCTGGTCAAACACTGAGCAGATTTGTTTTCAGTGACTTTGCTGTGCTGTTTTATCTATAGATTCTCCTCCTCGAGAGTGCTGCCTTGCTGACAGCACACTTTAGTTAAAAGTCCCTGTCTGGAGAAAGACTTTCAACTGCAAAGGTGTTAGACTATTTTCAAAGCTTTTTTTTTTCATCAGAGATAAGATCTGTACTTGCCTACAGTCAACATCTTCGAAGCAACATAAACAAAACAGAAGCCATCAACAAACTGCATTAATATTTTAAAATGGTGTTTAATTATTTATGGCAAATCTTCAGAGTATTCTTTATAGAAAAATTCAGTGTAAAAGAGTTGCCTTGAGATACATTTCTTCCTGATCAGTACTGCACCACTGAGAACAGTTTTTAGAGCTTTTATTTATCAGAGAACATTGGCAACATTTAGTTAACTTAGAAGAAATACATTAAAGCCACTTTGCATAGTGAGGTTGTGGGATCATTCACTTGCTGTTTGGGGATGCAGAAGTCGGCACAAGCTTCTTGGGTTACGGCCCGCAATACACACAGGCACAAAGGAGGTGTCTGAAGTGCAGGTTTACTCAGAAAGCATGGAAATAAGCTATTTTATTACAACTTCTCCAATAACACAGTGGATGTGCTGCAGCCTGAAGAACCATGATGATAGCCATTTCCCCAGGAGCTGAGCCAAGAGGTTGCGTCACAGGACTGTTAGGTGGCTGAGGAAAGTCATTTGATCTTCCAAACTCATGTTTCTCAGGTATTAGAGGGGCATAGGAAGATATCAGCTTCCTCTGTAAATACTTCTGAAAGTAGAAATGAGAAGTAACTTATGAGCATGATTGGCATAAGGGCAATCAAGCAATAAGGGCTTAATGGTAGTACAGCTTTGCAGGAGATAAAAGTTATTTTCTCAGAACCACTCCTCTGACCACCAACATCTCTGGTCTGGATGCTTACCCTGCCTCTCCACATTAATTTCTCCCTTTTTGCCAAAGGATCTTAGCTTTTCTGCATTCATAGCATTGAATTCAGATATATAATTCCACATCAGTGGACTTTGTGAGAATCTCAGATTTATTGAGGAAGAAGATGCTAAATGCTCAGTGATGTATCAGCAGATCATTGCTAAATCCAGAAGATCATCTTCTCAATGTCCAGACTGGTGTTCTCTTGCACAGCCCTGTTGTCCTTTGCCTGCTGCAGAAGTGTGCACGTGTCATCTTTTGATGACATCTGGTGTACCGTATGCAGTGTGCAGTGGTCTAAGTCCTGATCTCAGGGAAAGCATCATAAGCACCACGATAGTTAGGTTAAAAAGGCAGAAGCACAGGCAGATTTACTGCTTGTCTATTGGTGTAGACAGTGCACAGAAAAAGAAAAAAAAATATATTAGTAGAGATTAGTGTAGACTTACAAAGTAGTTCAACTAAAGGGAGTGAATTTCATCGCTTCTGCTGGGAGTTCATCTTTTCTTTGGCTATGTTAGCCTGTTCCTGCTGGGCATCACTTTTATCTTTGACTCAAAGAACGCTTCTGAAGAAGTTTCCTTGGCAATTTTTAAACTTGAAACTATCTCATAATCCAAGGCATTTCAAAGGGGAAAAAGAGATTCCGGACTGACCTGCAAGGAAGCTATCACACTACCCTCTGAAAAATGAGTGTTCTCCTGCATGTGAAACAGAAGAGCACTGAAGAGCAGAAAAGAAACCCAACCCTCAAGTTCCAGTTTTATAGAGAATAGGAGCCAAGTCAGTGTACTTGGAAACAAAAACAATATTTGGAGACAAGTTTATTTAGCACTAATCTACCACTTAATAAGCACTAACCTGCAAAGAACTGGCTGCAGGATCAAACCTGATCTAGCTGTGGATGTCCCTGTTCACTGCAGGTGAGTTACACTACATGACCTTTAAATGTCCCTTCCCATCTAAGGATTCTATAATTCCACAATTCTAATTCTTGTGATTTTTTAAGTACCTCAGGGTGCTTTTATACCTGTGGATTCTGGTGACCTGAGACGATGTGGGGTCTTGCCTTTTCAAAACAGTAATTTTCTTGCTCTTGTGTTTGCTGAAGAAATGTGATCCAAAGAAATAATAATGGTTTAACTCAAAAAAAGATCTATATTTGCTGCTCTTTGAAGAAAATTATTTGTTTGGTTTTGGGAGTGTCTGACTTATGGTATTTAAATGTTTGGAGCTGGCAGGACTAACTCAATTTCTTATTTCTGTGCTTAAAACTTTCACAGGCTCTCTGCAGTCACAGTACTGATGACACGCAGGGACCTGAATCTTCCCTATTTGTGCAGGAATTCACAGTAGTGGCACATCCTTGACCTTGGTGTTTTGAGAGCAGAATGAGAAGAAAAACAAAGCTAATCTCCAGCTCTGATTATATGGTGATTTTACTGGCTTGGAGACCTCCTCGTGAAGTAAATTCCTGCAAGTGCAGAGGGCTGGACCTTATGACCTGAAGGTTTCTTCATGTCTCAAATGGAAGTCCAACTCTTCTAGCAGCAAGTCTACTTTGTATGTAGGAAATGGGAAGTTTCTCATGTTATTTTTAGTGCCAGATAGTAGAATGAAGGACAATCATTTGTCATTTTGCAGATAACTTACTTTGGTGATACCAAATGAGTACTGTTAGGATTATTGCCACATAAAGTATCGCTATAGTATCATATTCTGGCATTGAAAGATCCAAACTTATTGAGCTGGCTTTTGTTTCTCACATGGAAGGCCCATAGAGAGACTTGGTTTGGTGTGGAAGTCCTTTTAGGTAAACTGAGTATGTATGTGAGCTCCTAGGTGCTTCTACCGCACATGGCAAATTGATTAGCACTACCATAGCTCTTCCAGAGTAGCACTCTTTGTCAACACTCCCAAATAAAAATCACCTTATCTATACATAGAAGTGCCTACATAGAAGGGAGGGAGAACTGTTTGTTTATTCAGTCTACACCTTGTGCTTGTGCCCGTTCACAGCAATTTTCTGCATGTGTGAATTTGTTTCAGAAGTTCTCATCATCTATGGTACCAGTTTTTAACCCAGTGCTGCTACTCAGTATCCAGCAGATATCCACACACATCCACCTCAATTCCTGGGGCATTTCCTTGTCATCTTGTTGTGAGAGAGAGCCTGATTATATTAAAAAAGGGTACAAGGGCATTAGCACAACCACACTTCAGCATTCCTGCAAGAAACCATTGCCTCTCTCCACCTCATCAAGCTTGAGTGGAGGAGGGGAGGTGTCTGTAGCTCGGCTGAGCTGTTGCAGAACATGGTGCAGATTTTCAGGTTGTAAATTAATTTTCATCTACATCAACAGTTGTGTGCATCTCTGGCTTTCCTCTAAACTGCAGAAGTTAGAGCAATTATTCTGATTAAGTACATGACTGCTGAGCAGCCAGTATAGACTTTAATAAAGTACGTATGCTTTTTCATTAGAACAATTTTCATAATGTAATTCTATGAAGGCTTGTTTTCATTCACTGAGCTCCATATTAATTGTTAACAGAAAGCAGAACAAGAGTTTTAATGTTAAGGGCTTCCTCGCCGTCTTTTTGATGTAAGAAGCTCCCAGCAAAATACAGTGAGATAGCACACATTTGGATATACCTCAGCGCAGACTTGCTTCCCATGTTAGAAAGCATTCTGAGGAGGGCTGTAGATGGGGAAGGCCAAGTGTGTGAGGAGCGGCTGAGGGCTCTGGGTGTGCTCAACCCAGAGCAGAGCAGGCTGAGGGGAGGCCTCATGGAGGCCCCAGAGGGCGGTGGGCATGGAACATCTTGTCCAGGGCAGTGGGCACGGCCCCGAGTGCAGGAGCTCAGGGTGCATTTGGACAGTGCTCTCAGACACTGGGTTTGCATTTTGGGTGTTGCTGTGTGGAGCCAGGAGTTGAACTCCATGGTTCTTGTGGGTCTCTTCCAATTTGGGACATTCAGAGAGGGCCCTTAGTGGTGGATTTCTCTTGTTTGTCATCACAGTCTGCAGCCCTGCACTCCTTGGGATCGTTGTGGAAGTGTGGTAAGTGCTCAGATGGGGCAGAAAAGGCTGTCCTGAAGATGAGGACTGATAAAACAGAGCAAAACAAAAAATGATATGAGGGATATTATCAATACACATCAGGTGAGTTGCATATTTTCCAGATATTTGAATGTGCAGGTTTTCTCTGCTCAGTGATTTGAATGAAGCGTGGTATATTCAGTCGTGACAGTAGAAAAGCATTATTTCCCAGTCCCACAACCAGTAGCATCTTTAGACTTCTTTTGTTCCTTCATTCATCTATTTGCATCAAATATTCTATGTTCCATATATTTTTATTCTGACATACATAGATTTAAATTTTTTGTGTTAGGAATGTTGTTATTTAACTGCTCAGCACTTTTTCAAGTGGTGTTCTGATCTTCAGATATGACCTGACAAAATATAATGATGAAAATTGTTGCAGTAAAATATAATGATAAAAATAATGCCTTTCAAAGGGCACGTGGAAATTGCTTTTCAGGTGTTGTGAAGAACTTTTATTTACCAAATGGTTGAGAGACTTTATAAATTAGAGATAGCCATTAAGATTTTGAATTTATCCTCATGTACTTGAGAACATATGGAGATTCCTGTCCATAAATCTGCAGTGCTCATTCAAGAAGATGACGATCATGTGTGATTCAGGTGATTTACGATATGCAAAAGCAGCAAATCACAAAGCCACGGCAGTTAATAACAGCAGTCAGGTGACAAGGAACAGCAGTTAAAAATGTGTTTCTGCAAAACATGTCTAATATGAATGATGAGTATTAATAAATATCACTGGCTTAATGCAAATAAATATCACATTAATAAATCTCACATTCTGCTGATGAGTGCTTCATATTTTAAATACAGTCTTTCTTTCCTGCTGTTGTCTCAGCTGTTGAGATGGATTTTTAGCCATGGCCTACCAGGATATGTGCTTGGCTGCCTTGAGTCTCTACAGAGCAGTGGAAGCAAGAAGAAAAAGATGGAGGAGCACCACACCCCAGCTCCCGATATCAGGAGATCTTGCACAGGGTCAGATAATGCCTTAAGCTGTGCTCCCTGTTGAAAAGCTGGTGATAGCCTTTGTGAGAGTCCTATTCATTATTGATGTCCGTGGTTCAGCTTCCATGAAAGTCCTGGCAGCATAGTGGGGCTTTTCTTACCCAGGAGGTGTGTTATAATCCCAAAGGTAGGAAAATAGTGAAGTTATAACTAAAAAAAGTTCAGCTTTAACCAGAAATCCTGCAAATGTGCTCTGGAAAAACATGTTGGCAGCAGCTGAAAAACCCCAAAGCTTGAAATCTGCAGTGAAGTGATGGGAGCCATGGGCCCTGTCCTGCTCCCTGCTGGCATCAGGTGGGCAGTGAGGCAGGACCAGTAGGGTCCATGCACAGCTGCTGAGTGGAAGCACCCTATGTTTTGCCAGAGTTGTGTGGATGGCATGGGCTTGGGTTAGGAGGGTGAGAAACAGAGGATACAAATTTTCCCCAAAATGGACCCACATTACACACAGACAGCTCTGTGTGTTGAGGAGCCTGGGAAGGGAATAGGCTGCAGAGATGTCCAAGCTGGTAATGAAACTCTAGAAACCAAAAATAAAGCAGACATAGGCATAGATTTCTCCTCTTTTGCCACTGCTCTTTCTCACTTTGCTTTACTAACCCTTAGGATGTGTTTTGCAAGGCCATTTTTAGGCCACAATCCTTTTTAGATGAATTTTCTTTCCCTCTCAATAAGTGAAACCTAAAAAAGGCGAAAGACATCTTGTAGATCTCCTTAAGTGGAAAACACCCTTGAAGTATGCCTGGTAGTGATCTCATGAGCAGCTGTCAGTCCTGGCAGGCAGCAGCAGTCCAGGACTTGCTATTCTTAGACCAAGAAAGCGTAAGTAGGTCAAGTTACAATTGGTTCTTGTAAACACCATCCTCACTAAAACCAGACATTGATCCAAGGTCAGAAATGTGTAATATGCTGAATCACAGAGATAAAACAAATGGGAGATTTAGTCTCTAAATACCCCTTCTTTTGGTTCATCACCATTTTTACCAAATGCGTTGTGACCTGTATGTTGCATGTGGTTCAAGACCTCTCTGTGGTGGGGAGATACCATGAGCCTTCCCCAGGGCCTGGCAGAAACAAGACAGCAGTACAGCTTACAGATGCCTTTTTATTTACGTATCCTGTGGTAAAGTGAAATAGTTAATGAGACTAAAAAGGAAGTTGCAACTTGATAGTGCTTCACACTTCCTAATAAAACACAGGGTATGTGTGAGCAGGGTAGCTGTAGGCACAGTGCTGCGGACCTGTTTTTCAGACCCGAGATGGATGCATAGATTGTGCTGGTCCAATCAGGTTCCTGACTCCTGGAAATGGAGCTCTTTGGCTCATGCTTGTTCCCAGCCAGCTCCGGCTGCTCACAGGCCCTATAAACTAGTAGGAGTGACCCTGCTGACTAAGAATTTCAGCTCCCATTCTTCCCTTTCGTCTGCACCAAAGTTGAATCTCCAGGGAGCAGGACATCAGTGAGTAACCAGAGGGCCACCAGGAGGTGCAGGTGCTTAGAACGGGGCTTCTCCTTGGTGCTCTCCTTAATTCCCATCTTCTCTGAACCCATTTATGAACTTTGGAGCTACTCACATCTGGTTGAAATCACACCAAGCAGCAGTGTGCAGATTTTGTGGTGCTGTTGGCTGGAAGTAAATTTCCTGGGAAGGAGGGACGGTGCTGGGCAGCTGGGATGGACCTGCAGGACTCTGCACTGCCATACTCCCTCCTTCCAAGGGTGACCGTGCTTCCGCCAGCGCCCTCAGTGCTTCATGACACCTTGGTGTGGCCTCAGCTCTCCCAGAGCCACCCCAACTGTCTCTGTCTTTCCTTCTCTCTCTTATCTGTGACAGAAACATTCAAACATGGAAGGAGGTCATCTGTCAGCTAAAAGGAAGCATTGGGCTAAAATGTGGTTTGGAAATCTGATGCAGGTTGCAGTCCTGCATTTATTTATTCTTAATTGCTCAATTTTATTCTCAGTTTTATTTGCTTTGTGGGCTGGCATTATAGATTTGTTTCTACTCTTATACCACACAGATATTATATTACAGCTCAGGGACCTCCTCCACATCCAGCTGAGCGCTGCCTAATTATAGCTCAAGCTGGCCTTTACACAAGCATAATAAATAGCATTCTTCTCATTCAATTTTCTCTTGTAAATGTTGAAGGTGTGCTACAGTTGCTTATAGTTACTTTGATGGAGAACTGGGGCCAAAACATCTTTAGCAACATCGAGTTCACCTTGAGCATGAGAAAAAGTTCTGTGCTTAATTGCAGTGCAGCAGAACAAGGTTTCCAGACAAGCTGGTAGGCAGGGCAGCATGAGGGGGCTGATCTGTGAGCTCCCAGCATAAAAGACTGAGTCTGAAAAATGCTTTGCTGAGTCTGAAATAAAGAAGGATTGTCTTCATTCTGAGGCTGAGTCTGTGGATTGCTTAAATTCCTTGCCCTCGTTAAAAGAGATTAAAAATGTAACATGATTGTAATCTCATTGTCAGTCAAAGAACAGTTTAAATCTTTAATAAATTGGGTTTTTAGTTGGAATAGACTTGCCAATACATGTGATTTACAATGATGATCACAGCGTGTTTGAATTCCTCCTTGCAGCTCCATCACCTGAAGTCACTTTAACAAACAAGAAAACTCCACTTTAACTGAAAAGTAAATATGCATCTACTGTAGTTGGAAGAGCTTGAAAACAGGACTCTTAGTGCATGAAACTATCAAGCAAATGACCTCCTGCCCCAGCAGTTGGTGTTTCACCTTTCAAGTCTTTCAGGTTCTAAACAAGGGGCAGAAATAATAACACTGGGCAGTTCACAGGTTGCTACTGGCTACACTGCAGCTTTTAGTGTGCAAATAAAACTGTACTTATATATAGCTAACACAAGGTTCAGCAGCAGCTTAGGTAGGTCCTACCTTTACATCTGAGTACACCTTTGTATTAGCTAGGCTGTTAAAGATCTCTGTGATAGGAGTGTTTAGGAGGCTGACAAATCAGGCCAACCTTAAACTCTTCAGATAAATTGCCTGCTAAATTCGTTCATTAGCAATACACTTGCTAATGGGCAATTCTTACACAATATTAACCATCATTACTACATGGAGAAAACTCTTAGTCCTTTACAGTCATAGCCTAAATTAGCTGTGATGGCACAGTACCGTGGAGCTAATAGTTTGGAAGTGGTCCCTCATCACTCAGTCACCAAGATCAGATCTGAGAGTAGGAGAATTTGGGGCTTTTGTTTATTCCTAATGTTTTTACACTGCTGCCCCTCTCCAAAAAGGGGCTTTGTTCCTATACTGCTTATCTCATTTGCTTTTGTCTTGCTATTAATGCTGCTTGTCCTACCTATTCCTAGGTCTTTGTGTTTGTCTTGTATGCTGTTGTTAACTACACCATTTTATCATTCATAATGAAGGCACAATAATATCAGTTATATCCTGACCACTGCACTTCTGTACATGCCACAGGCCCCTATCTTGTCTGTGCTGTGCTGATATAGAGGCGATTTAACTTGAACATTTAAGTATGCAGTTCTACAACTGAGGTAGTAAAGAAGCTGATACTGAAGTAGATACCACAGTAATTAAAAAAACAAAAACAAACAAACAAAAAACAAACAAACACACAAAACAAATCAGAATCCAAAGACTCACAAAGAAAAAAAGAATTGAGGAGAGGCTGAATCAATTAGAAACCATGATCAGATTTTTTGTTAGTAATTTCAGCCTCTTCCTTCTGGCAAGACCAGCCTGGCTGCAGGACTTGCTGTTTCTGAAGCTTAATGAAGACTCCTGGGAGCTTTTTCTTCGCGTGACTTTCTGGAGCGCTTTGTCCTCAGAGCATTAGATTCACCTTTTGCATTCTCCTGGATGCTTCCAGTGGGTACCAGTGCTAAGACAGATAAAGCAGTGGTCCAAATGACAGTAACTTCCTTTCCTGATCCACCGCCAGAATGGGGCACCCAGAACAAAGAGTGACTTCGAAGCCCTGTGGAAAAATGTTCTGTGATCCCAAAATAACATCCTGCAGGCTACATGTGGTAGTCATCATTGGGATCTGGAGAGGAGTTGAGACGGAACTAAATCTCCACAACCCAAACCTGAGACCTGAAGCGCCCATCCAAGTGATCCAAGCCATGCCACAGTACGTGCCTGTGCACCACCCATGCTCACCAGGCTCCATACTGTTTGGATCCAGGGACTTTGGCTCTGTGCAGGATGTGCAGGTTGGCACTGCAACTCACTTGGAGCTCTCCAGCTGTCCCATGTGGGTCCCTTGGGGATCCACACATTGATCTCTGCACCCACTATAAGGCACATTTTTCACCCAGCAGTGCAATGCAAGGCATTTGGGACTAATGGAATGAGAGGTACTGGGAGAATATCAGGACAGTAATCCATGACAGAAGTGTCCTTCAGCTGGCTTGGCTAAATACCTGATGGAGATTGGGGCCAGAATGCTAGGTGTCAGTTTCATATTTTCTGCTCTACGCTAACTTGAGATGATACCACAGCCTAAACATGGAGCAAGACTCACAGATATATAGAGGAAATCAGCCTCTTTCTGGTGGTATGTAGTGATAGGACAAGGAGCAATGGCCAAAAACTGGAACACAAAGTTTCATACAGACATGTGGAAGACCATTTTTTACAGTCAGGCTGATAGAGCACTGAAACAGGTTACCCAGAGAAGTTATGGAGTCTCCTTCTATGGAGATCTTCAAGACCCATCTGGATACCTACCTGTGAGACCTACTTACTGTAGGGAAGCTGCTTGAGCAGTGGGTTGGACTTGGTCATCTCTAGAGGTCACTTCCAATCCCTGAAATTCTGTAGTTCTGTGATCCTTCTTCAGCTCTGAGCTTGTCAAAGATTACAGTAGACTTCAGTGCTTGTCTTCCTCTAGGAACACAGAGAGGAAACACATCTCACCTCAACAGAAGTGCTGGGATGTGCTGAGTGCAGAAAGGAGGTGACCAGGTATTGTTTTTCGTTTGACCTCATACCTTTTCTAGATGAAACCCCTGATTGTTTCTTTTCGGAAGTAGAAAACTGAAAACACTCTTTCTCCATAGAGCAGTCAGCTTCTGAGTTTTGTAGCATTTCCTCCTGCTGCCAGGGCTGGAAGCTAAGGATAGCAGTGAGTTTCAGCCAGTTCAGAGCTACAGATCCTCAGCAAAGAAAGTAACCCCCCTGCGGAATGGGGGTTAGTACTGTGCAGCATCCTTCAACCCCCAGAGAAAGGTCTGCTTCTTCAGCCTTGCAGAGTGTGGATCACAGGATTTGGCCCAAAAAGGTGATGATAGGAAGGGTGATATCAGCTGTGAAAGAGGGTATTTGAGCCAGAAATCCCATTGGTTTAATCTCTTCCACCTGGTAAGCACAGACCCCTGCAAGTGTGCTGGGAAATGCACCCCACACCCACAGACAGCTGCATCACTCCATCCTTTCCCCTGCTGTCTAGTTTCCAAAATGAAGCATCTTGGTACATCTGAGGAATTTGCAGTCCTTTTGTGAAATAAAATGTACCAGCTTCACATCAGACCATCTGCATTTCCCTTCAACAAATGATGCAGCTTTTGGATGAGCAGAGATGCACAGACAGATCAGAGCTGTGCACTCCTCATTGCTACCATTTGACAGAATGGATACACAATGGATGCACATTCCGCCTAACAAAATGGAAAAAGCTTTTAAAATATTGAGACCGGTTACACTTTAGCTGTATTTGCATTTATATTGCCTGCCATTTCTTGTACTGCAGAGAGCTTCTATACTGGGCAGTGGCAAAACCTCAAATGGCCAAAATAAGACTAATCTTTTTGTTAAAAAGGTCACTATTTGAATTTAACACATCCCTGTGACAATTTCCCTGGGGGCTGATTCATCAAAACCCCTGAAGTGCTTTCCACTTTCTAAGTGTGAAGAGCTCTTCTGAAATCAGCAGCTGACTCATGCAGAGTAAAGCAAGCACTTAAGCACTGGATGGGATGCTATGGTGGCTCAGTGCACAGCTAGGCTGGGGGTGCATGGGTTGGCCACCCACCAGATTTATGCAACTCATTATTATCATTTGCCACTGGGCAGAAAGGATGTTGGTATCTAAAAGCTAGGGATGCTGTTGAGCTTTCCTTCTCTTTCCTCAGCTTCTCTAAGTTCAAACAGGTCTGCAGCTCCCAGAAGGCTCTCAAAAGAAAGAAGCTTTCTGTGGATTTAAATGCAAGCATTAGCGTCTGCTTGGCTGCATGCCCCCAGCGGGCTGCACTGCAGATCCACCTTCCTTCCACTGAATAATGAAGGCACCTTTTAACTGTCTTGAAACATTTTTTACGCTATGTGGAGAGAGAGTTTTCAGGAACAGACCACTTGCAGGGTGATTTTTTGGTGTTGTTTAAATCATTTTCATCATCTTTGTCCATTCTGATGCTGCCTCTGCAACTAGACCATAACTTTCTTTACCGTAACATAACAGTGGATTATTTAACCAGTCCTCTGAGTGAGGACTTGTCTAATTCTGCTCGATGTGTTCTCTTGCTTTCCATGTCTGAAAGAGTAAGGACAGCTGAAGCATTATACTGCAAGATCCTCTCTGTAGAAATAATTTATCCGAACAAGTCCCTCTGAGATCAGACAATGCCCAGCCCTTCCTTTATGAGGTTTTGAAGCAAGTGGTGGCACAACATGACCCCGTCTGCTTGGCTCACAGCTTTCTCTGGCTGCACATTGTGCCTTTGTTGTTTGAGACTTATGGTGATCTGGGAAATCTGCCAGACCTTAAGCCCATATTGGTACAAGGATGGTGTGAATATATATATAACCATGTGCTGTAAGGGATACTTTAAAGTCTGCTCCAGCATGGACTTGCAATTGAACAGCCAAGCTCTCCTGGAATTCTGCATCTATAAAGATTAACTTTCAATCCTCAATAAATTATTGCTTACCTGTCTGAAAACACCAAGGGATTCAGAGTATCTGCATCCATGACGAACTCCCCGGGTTGTCCCACACGTGCCGCGTGATTTCCCTCAAGACAATCCACTCCATAACCTTCCCTGGCACCGAGGTCAGGCTAACAGGCCTGTAGCTCCTTGGGTCCTTCTTACAACCCTTCCTGTAGATTGGAATCACGCTGGCAAGCCTCCAGTCTTCTGGGACCTCACCAGTCAACAAGGAGCACTGATAGATAATGGCAAGCAGCTCGGCTATCACCTCTGCCAGTTCCCTCAGCACCCTCGGGTGAATCCCATCCAGCCCCATGGACTTGTGGCAGTCCAGCTGGAGTAGTAGGTCTGTGACTGTGTCCTCCTGAATCATGAGGGGTTTTGTCTGCTCCCCAGCTGAGACTACCAGGTCAGAGAGTGGAGAACCCTGAGGATAACTGGTCTGACTTTTAAAGGCAGACGTAAAGAAGGCATTCAGAACCTCTGCCTTTTCTTTATCCTCAGTGGTCACATTCCCAGCCTCATCCAGTAAAGAATGGAGATTCTCTGTGGTCCTTCTCTTACTGTTCATATATTTGTAAAAGAGTTTCTTGTTCCTTCTTACCAGGGTGGCCAGGTTGAGTTCAAGCTGGCTTTTGCCTTTCTGATTTTCTCTCTGTACATCTTAATAACTTCTCTGTACTCTTTCTGAGTTGCCCATCCCTTCTTCCATAGGAGGCAGATCCTCTTTTTCTCCTGGAGCCTCAAGAATAGCTCCCTATTCATCCACGCCGGTCTTCTTCGTCGCCAGCTTATTTAGCGGCTTATGGGGACAGCCTGCTCCTGCGCCTTTAAGACTTCCTTCTTGAAGAGTGACCAGTCATCTTGGACCTCTTTACTCTCTAAGACTGAATCCCAGGGGACTCCCCCTATGTCAGGGAAGTTGAAGTCCGCCATGAGGACAAGGGCTGGCAATTGTGCAGCTTCTGCCAGCTGCTTGTAGAACACCTCATCTGTCTCTTCATCCTGATTCAGCAGTCTATAACAGAAACCCACCAGGATGTCTGCCTTGTCAGCCCTTCCCCAGTTCTTTACCCATAGGGATTCAACCTTATCATCCCCAGCCATGAGTTCAATAACATCAAAGCACTCTCTCACATAGAGAGCCACACCGCCACCCCTCCTTCCTTGCCTATTCTTCCTGAAGAGTCTGTAGCCATCCATTGCAGCACTCCAGTCATGGGAGTGGTCCCACCATGTTTCCATAATGGCAGCTAGGTCTTAGCTTACCTATGGAAGTTGCACAATGGCTTCCGATTCTTCTTGTTAGTTGCCCATGCTGCGTGCATCGGTGTAGATGCACTTCAGCTGAGCCCCTCACCTCAGCCCTAATCCCATTATTAGCCCTAATCCCCAGGCTCATTTCTAGCAGGCCTGGTTTTATCCCTTTCCCCCTTCATATCTAGTTTAAAGTCTTCTCTTCGAGTCCTGCCAGCTCCATTTCTCCCTTTGAGACAGGTGATACCCATTGCCAGACCTCAGGCCAGATGCCAAGTAGACTGCCCCATGATCAAAGAACCCAAAACTCTTGCATTTGCACCAACCTCTCAGCCATGTGCTTAAAAGATGGGCTTTTCTGCTCCTCTCAGTGTCCTTCCCTGCCACTGTAGGAATACAGGCAAATACTACTTGTATGCCTGTTCCATCAACTAACCTCCCCAGTCCCCTAAAATCATTTTTCATAGTTCTCAGGCTTCTGTCAGTGACCTCATCACTGTCAGCCTGAACTATCAATAAAGGATAAAAATCTGAGGGGCGGATCAGACTGGGAAGTTTTCTAGAAATATCCCTGACTCAGGCCTCAGGGAGGCAGCACACCTCCCTACAGGTAGGGTCAGGCTGACACATTGGACCCTCTGTTCTTCTTAGAAGGAAGTCACCTATAACTATCACCCTACTTTCTTTACTGGAGGAGGCAGTCTTCAAGTGTGGAGCTGACCATCTCACCTTAGACAAGCTTGGAGGCAGTCCTCCCACCTCATTCTCACTCACCTTTCCCTCTGGTTTCAGGGCTTCGAACCTATTACATAAAGGCACCTGGGGAACCGAGGTAGGTTGGGATGGGGGTTACCTGCATCACCGAGCTGGGACCTGTTCCTCCTATCAAGTTGGCTCTCTGCTCAACTACAGCAAGGGAGAGGGTCCACTACAGTTCAGTGGGTGCAATCTCTGTGTCTTTCTTGCAGAGAATCACTCCACCAGTCAATCTCCCGCTCACACTCCCTGATGGTCCTTAATCTCTCTACTCCTCCCTAAGCTCCATCATCAGGCTGAGCAGCTCATCCATCTGCTCACACCTCATACAGGTGGCATCCTTCCCATCCTCCCCAGGCAGCAGTAGGCTCAGGCACTGCCTGCAGGCAGATACCTGAACAGCCACATTTCTGGGCAGGCTCTCTGTCTGAGTCGCCACAGTCCTCTTGGGGCAAGCCCGCTATTTGGTAGAGAGCATGTTTGAACCTGCAGTCTCAGGACCTGTCAGTAGGAGAGCTGGTATCCTGAGCAAAGACAAAAGCACTCACGCGTTCTGCCACAAGACCCACCCCCCACATCTGCTGTTGCAGTAACATACGGGCTGTGCTCACGCTCTGACTTTCCTCCCTGTTGTCAGTGTACAGTAACACCCTCTTCCCACCTGGCACATTACATAGGCAGAAGCTAGCTCCCGAGGCCTGCTTTTAGCCTCACGGCAAAGGGTCAAGGTCAAACTCAAGAGATAAGAGTGGGCACTGCCAGCTCTACCCCTGCTGGCTCAGCAGCCTGCCCATAAGCTGCCAACTCCCTCCCCAGTACAGTGCTTTTGCTGGCTTCAAAAAAGCCCTAAAAAGAGCTTTTTGGTTGGTCTTTTTGCTTTAGGTCCCTTGCCCTGAAGCTGGTCTCCGCAGCGATGGCATTAAAGCAAAGCTATGTTAGCCTTCAACATTCTCAGGACTTGTTTTGGCTTTTCTGGCCAACAACTTTCTGAAACCTACAAATTGAAGCAAGAATCTTCATTCCTTGAAAATGCAAGGCAGGCAAGGAGCCTCCTATCCCAGTGATGGGCTTGACTAGACACCAGAGGAGCACTCAGGAACTCCCTCCCCAGTCCCAAGGGGCTATAGACTCTACCAGCCATGGGTGGTTGGGAACAAGGCAGTCATGTGCCCACAGCATCACTTCTTTGTCCATCACCTCCCTGTGGCTGCTGCCACAGCATCAGCTGAGACCTGGAGCTCCAAAGAGACTGAATTAGGTCTCCTTCCTTCCACTGACTGCTGAGACATCACAAAGGTTGGTTTCTGTGGGCTGATGATGGGCTTTGGCTGTATGCCTCTAAGCCTTAATTATGAAGACAGGTGAGCAAAGAAAGTATCATGCTGGTTCTCAATGTAAATCTTTCTCATCGTTTTTTTCCTCTCTTTGTTCTGGAATTATCTAGGAATAAAGAACATCTGATGCCACTGTTTCATTGTCTGCAAACTGTTCATAGCAGAACAGAGCTTGTAAATTGTTCATAGCAGAACAGAGCTTGGTCTTCAGTGATACTAAGGAAACCTGAAATTCAAACAAAGGAAATTGCTGTATGCAAAGTAAATAAATAACATAATTGTTTTAAAAGGAAATAATTTTTTTTTTGTAGCAGTAATTCCAAGTTTTCCTCTTTCTGTCTATGCAATAAAAGCCCAACATCCTATTTCAAAGATCTTTGTCCAAATGAAATAAGGAGAATTGAATATATGTTCTTTTGCATGTGTGTTTTCTTGGTCTGCAGGTCCATCCAATTTTTACAAGAGTGTAAGTTGTCCAAGAGATAGGCAGAATGAGCATCACTTGAACCAAAAAGCATAGAAGAGCCTCTCTGTCTTTCTTGGGATTTAAGTCAGACCTTTGAGGGATGTTATTTTGCAGCTGTTTCTCCCTCAGCACACTGAAACTGCTATTTGCAGTAAACATCAACTGCTTCTCTACTAAAATTTTCGCATTTACCCATAAATAAACTACAGGAAAACAAAGTGGCATACTGGCAGAACAGCTGATATAATTGTTTATCACCTCTGTGAACAGTTCTCATGATGTATAGTGAGAATTAAACTGTGAATAATTCCTCCCCACCCTACCAAGAAGGAGAAGAGGTGTTTTAAAATCTCACCCAAGGTGCTGGAGATTTTCCCCAGGGCTTTCTTAGCTCTAGCTTTTAGCAAAATGGAACAGTGTTTAAAAAAATAGTCTTTACCAACAGTTTGGTAAAGTTTTCCTAATGGGAAATAGTGCACTGGAAGCCCAGTGCAGCCAGTTTGACACTTCTGATGTTCTCTGGTAGCTGGGATTATATGGGATGAGGCAAATCAGGATGTAGTATTCCAAGTGAAAGCCAAGCAAGCACACCTCTGGACCTGCATCCTCTTATTGGCTCCCTCCCATTCGGTTCAGTTCAGGCTGTGATTTACCTATTGGGCTGAATGCTGAGTGGGAATTGGCTTTTTGGATCATTTGGTCCTCTCTCTGCTTGTACAAGCTTTCTGTGGCCAGGATGTTCTTGTGGTGCAGAGCCTGTGTGCCTCCCAGTACAAATTTCCATCCAGATAACACTGCTACCTTTCATAAATGTTTGAAATTGGAAGTGGAGGTGTGACTGATTTGCCTCCTTGGTTATGCATTTGTTAGTGCATCACATCGAGTTGCAGAATGGTTAAAGTTGGAAGGAACTTCTAGATGTCATTTAGAAGCTGAACTAGAGATGAGAAAATGCCATACGATTCCCAAAGCCTTGATAGGGAAAAAAAAGCTGAGCTAGAAATTGCCTTTTACACCACCACAAAACCATCAGGTAGACTCTCTGAACACTTGGCAGTTTCCCATTCCCTTTAGCAGCCTTCACCCTCGATGGCTCACACGCTGTCCCCTTCAGACCAGCCCACATTCACGTCAGTCCTGCAGGCATTTGGGGTACCGTATCTGGCAATGACCTCTATGGAGATTTATGTCGAATGCAGAAAAAGGGACACAGCAGTCCTCGCTGGCAAGAAGTCACCTGCTTTAATCCTGAACCTACACAATGTTAGTGTCTTATGAGGAACACCTATGCAGTAAGACCAGAGCTCCCCTATTTCTTAGTATATCTTTTGTGCCCTTCTTGCAGCGCTTCGGCTGTGTCTTCAGATCTGACTTAGTGGTGCCAAGAGCAAATGCATTCATGTCTATCTCCTTCAGATTTGGATGAAACAGTTTGTTCTCTCATATATGCACCAAGCAGGTGAGCACTAATTTAAAATTGGCTGTTACAGCAATGAGAGACTATACCCCTTGAAAGGTCACCTTTATGTGTTGCTTACAAGTGACACAGAGGCAACATTTGAGTTACTGAATACCTTTCTCCACTGGGGTGTTCTGCAAACAGTGTGGGCCTGTTCCCAGTCCAGTGGTACTTGTAGCGCAGAACATAATGATGCTGGGATTGTGCCTTATTCCACCTTGTCTGCTTCAGCTGTCCCGGGGCTAATCTGTGAGTCCCTCCTCCATCTGTCTCAGGAGGGCTGAATACTAGCATCGGAGGCTGGATGAATTCACAGCCCACCTTGGGAGGAGGCTGTTGTACCCTGCATAGGTGTATGAAAGTCAGGTGCATTCAAACACCTTCTGATTCCCTAAGAAAGGAAAAGACCCTATCCTTAGTCTGTGTCAATCGTTTACCACCCAGTTTGTCCCAGTTCTGTGACTATTGGGGTGAGGGACCCACGTACCCACACCCCAGGAAAGGGGGAAGGGAAAAAAGGGGAAAGGGTAGGCAGATGGGCCTAAAAACTGAACAGCGGCAGCAATCTGAGGAGGAAAGCTAATTTACTAAATATGATAGCAGAATGCAAGATAACACAATATAATAAATATAATTGGAATTGAGGCTAATAAATCAAATAAAATGGGAGTGAGTGTCCAAAACCAAAGGTCTTACTCTAATGCTGAAGATGAGATGGTTAGGGAGCACACACTGCAGATGAGCCGAAAGGGACTAAATGGGACATCTAGTGACCTGTTAACAGTTTTATCTTCCCTTCTGAATGGAAAATGGAAACAGAACAGTGAACAGTCCTCTGGGATATATAGTTTTTCTTCTCTTCTGAGACAGGTATACCTGGAACTATCAACTATCCACGGAACTGGAGCATTAATGCTTTAACTCCCAGTGCACTACATGATATGCAGTGGAATAGTGATAACAAAAATCATAAAACCATGACATTCCACTACTTATTCCACATTGCTACATCATGCTTGATATATCATATATACAAAAAAACAATAATTAACATTCATTAAACACACATACATATCAATATACATATATATACATGGAATTACTGATTGCACTCCTCCAACATCAAATTCCCTTGTGGTACACGTTGGACATCCCCATCTTTCTGCATCACCGACCAAGTGGACCAGGTACCTGAGAAAAACAGTTCCATGGAGAATTTTGCCCTTTCCAAAAGCTGGAAGGACCCAAACTGCTTTTCCCAACATGTTCTTTACTTGTAGTACAGGGTCCTTATCTCCCTCTACAGAATGTAGGGATGTGTACAGAATGTGGGATGGTGGGACCATCATGATTGATAGAACCTTGAGTATTGCCAACCAAGTGGCTTCTGCCAAATGCTTCTCCCAGTGCTTAAATGTTCTGCCACCCATTGCTTTCAACATGGTTTTTAACAACCCATCGTATTATTTGATTTTAACAGAAACTGGTGCATGGTAGGGAATATGATAAATCCACTCAATGCTATGATCTTTGGCCCAAGTATTTACAAGATAATTTTTGAATTGAGTCCCATTATCTGACTCAATTCTTTCTGCAGTGCCATGTCACCATAGGATTTGTTTCTCACGGCCTAATATGGTGTTTTGAGCAGTAGAGTGGGGTACTGCATATGTTTCAAGCCATCCTGTGGTTGCCTCCACCATGGTAAGTATATAACACTTACCATCGCGGGTTTGTGGCAAGGTGATATAATTATCCTGCCACACCTCCCCATATTTGTACTTTTGCCATCACCCTTCCCCCCAGATAGGTTTCATCCTCTTGGCTTGTTTAATTGTGGTGCATGTATCGCAGTTATGAATAACTTGTGCAATAGCATCCATAGTTAAGTCCACTCCTCGGTCTCTAGTCCACTTATATGTTGTATCTCTTCCTTGATGGCCTGAGATCTCATAAGCCTACCAAGCTAGAAATAATTTACCCTTGTGTTGCCAGTCCAAGCCTATTTGAGCCACCTTAATTTTGGCAGCTTGATCTACATGTTGGTTATTTTGTTGTTCTTCAGTAGCCCAACTCTTGGGTACACGAGCATCCACATGACACACTTTTACAACCATATTCTTTGTTTGGGCAGTAACGTCTTTCCACAATTCAGCAGCCCAAATAGGTTTACCCCTTCATTGCCAGTTGTTTTGTTCCTATTGCTGTAACCACCCCCATAAGGCATTTGCCACCATCCATGAATCAGTATAAAGGTAAAGTATTGGCCACCTCTCCCATTCAGCAACATCTAAGGCCAGCTGGACAGTCTTTATCTCTACAAATTGACTTGATTCTCCTTTTCATTCAATGGCCTCTGCAACTTGTCGTGTGAGGCTCCACACAGCAGCTTTCCATCTGCGATGCTTCCCTACAATATGACATGATCTATCAGTGAACAGGACAAATCTCATTTTCTGATAATTCATTGTATGATGGGGCTTCTTCAGCACACAATGTCTCTTCTGCTGGTCATATTCCAAACTTTTTACCTTCAGGCCAGTCCATGATCACTTCTAAGATTCCTGGACGGCTGAGATTCCTCATCCAAGCTCACTGTGTAATCAGTGCAATCCACTTACTCCAAGTGGCATCAGTAGCATGATGGGTGGAGGGAACATTTCCTTTAAACATCCAGTTCAGCACTGGCAGTCGAGGTGCCAGAAGGAGCTCCATTTCAGTACCAACTACTTCAGAAGCAGCCTAAACCGCCTCATACGCGGCTAAGATCTCCTCCTCAGTTGGAGTGTAGCACTCTTCAGACCCTCTGTACGCTCGACTCCAGAATCCTAGGGGTCGGCCTCGGATCTTTCCTGAGGCTCTTTGCCACCAACTCCAAGTGGGACCTTTCTCTCCAGCAGCAGTATAGAGGATGTTTTTACATCTTGTCCCATCCGTACTGGCCCCAGGTCACGGCACGGGCTATCTCCTGTTTAATCTGTTCAAAAGCCTGATGTTGTTCAGGACCCCATGTAAAATTATACTTCTTCTGCATCACCTGATAAAGGGGACTTACAATGAGGCTACAGTTTGGAACATGCATTCTCCAAAAGCCCACTACACCCAGAAAAAATTTTGTCTCTTTCTTACTAGTGGGCTGAGACATAGTGGCTGTTTTGTTGAGCACATTTGTTGGGATGTGACGATGCCCATCTTGCCACTTTATATCTAGGAACTGAATTTCCTGTGCAGGTCCTTTCACTCTGCTTCGCTTAATAGCAAAACCAGCTTTTAGAAGGATCTGGATTATTCTTTCCCCTTTCTTGAAAACTTCCTTTGCTCCATTGCCCCACACAAAAATGTCATCAATGTGCACTGTCCTGTTCCAGTGCAGTTTGGATCAACCCATGGCAAATGGTTGGGCTATGTCTGCTTTTAATAGCTGAGATATTGGATGATGCAGGTCGGAAGGAAACCAATTGGCTTAGCCCCTCCAATAGGCTGTTTTGATAATCCTGATCCTCATGAGGTCTCTCTTTAGGTTCACCAGTTTCATCAGGATAAAGCATAGTAGACTGTTCCTCCATCGTATTTTCTTGATTACTCTCCATTCTGTCCAGTCTTTCAGCTACTTTTGAAATGGCTGAAACACAAGCTTGTAGCTCAATGTAATGAAGTCTATTAGTCAGTTCATTTAAAAAGGGTTTTTTTTGCCCTCTGCCATACATTGCTGCTAATGTACTGGCATACTTTTCTGGAGTAGTTCTTGTGAATTTATATATTTATATATATATAAATATTTTTTTAAATATATATATATATATCTTTGGTGTTCACCTGACTCTCTCAGGATCATGCTCTTGATTTGGATTGTCAGGAATGAATGTACAGTCATGTAACATTTCCACCACGGTGCATTCTCTCAAATAATGGATGCATGCTTTTTTCCACAGTAGTCCATTACTTTATTTTAGGCATCAGATCATCTTTGAAAGGGTATTTTTCCTTTACTGCTAACAGCATCCACTTCCAGAGAGTGAAGGTCTCATCCTGGCATCTACTAATTCCTTTGTCAATGGCTGAGTCCTTAGCAATACCTCCCAGTTGGCGAGTTTCTCTACTACCTAGCAACACATTGTTGGCCCTATTGTCCCAGCATCGAATTAACCAGGTGACAATGGGTTCATTTGGTTGACATGAAAAGTCTTTTCTCAAACCTTGAATTTCGGTCATTTTCAGAGTTTGAATAGTGACAATGTCTTCCTCACCTTCTTCTTCTCTTTTAAACCTTGTTGTTGCCCTCTTTGGCATCCCTGACAGTGGTCTTCTTGAAGGACCCTCCCCTGGATCTCCTTCCTCTTTTTTCTCCTCTTCACTGATAGTATTTTCTTCCTCTCCTTTCTTCTCTTCCTCTTTCTTCTGTTCTAAATGGGGTGATGTTTGTTTCAATTTCCATCTTCTCACAGGAGGAAGTGACATCGATTCTGATGCCTTCTGTGATTGATCAGGTTGCTCAGTTTTGATGCTCTTTCTCTCTAGCTCGACTTGGAGTCTGTCTCGTTTGGCTTGGAAGTCGTCCTGTTCTGCTTGGAGGTTGTCATGTTTGGCTTAGAAGCTGTCTCGTTCAGCTTGAAGTATGTCTCGTTTGGCTTGCAGGCTATATCGTTCAGTTTGGAGACTGTCTATTTTAGATTGGAGGCTATCTTGTTGAGATAGGAAATTTTTTCTTTCCCAGCTTGGAGACACTCTTGCCAGGTTTTGAGATTCTCTTTCCTGCCTAGGACACTCTCTCAACCCGGAGATTCTCTCTCCCAGCTTGGAGACTCTCTTTTTCTATATGGAGACTCTATTTCTCGATTAGGAGTCTTTCTGGACACGGAGATTCTCCCTCTCAGCTTGGACTCTTTCCTGAAAACTCTCCCTTTCAGCTTGGAGACTCTTTCACTCATTTTGTACTCTTGGAAACTCTCCCTTTCGGCTCGGAAAGTCTCTTGTTCAGTTTTGGAGACTCTCTTCCTCTCTGGGATTGTACTGAATAAGGCCCGATAAGCATAGGCCAGGCCCCAAATCATTTGTGTCTCCTCAGATCTGTCTGAGCCACTACATCCCTGTCTCAGATATCTGCTTAGGCTCTCAGGATCTTGCAGGTGTTCAGAAGTAAAGTTCCATGACACTGACGATTCCCATCTCTCTAAAGTCTCTCCCAAGTCCCTGCCACTCATATGCTTTGGTTTTGGGGAAGGCTTCCTCAAAATATTATAAATACAGATACTGAGTGAAATGATGATGGATACACTCAAGGAGATGAACAACATGATCATCGGATGAGCATTCAAAAAATGCATAAGGGATTCAAGGGAGAGACTGGAAGCTTGTTTAAAAATCACAGGTTCTATAAAATTAGCAGCTCCCTGTGGAGTTGTATGCCACATTGTACGCAGATACCAGATAGATACTTCCATCAGAGTTTTCAATTTATCGTATATACATATAGCTCCATAGTGCAGAGTGGCAGTCTTAATTAAGGTCCAGTACGTTCTGGGTATTGAAAGAGAAAAAATGACTGAATGCAATCTCTTAAAGAACAGTTTCATGAGAGAAAGCAAATACATTTTTTTTTCTCTTCACTGAAGCAAGTTAACAGCACTTAGAAAGTTTACAAATTATCCCAGAATATTGGCAGTCTGCCTGGACTTCAGGGCCTTGTTTTCGGTACAAGAGCTGCAGTAGAGATAAGATTCCAACAAAACTCTCTGAGAACAGAAAGAGATTTGTTCTAAAATTTGTTCTTTTCCCAGCCAATGTGGCCTGCCCACAATCTCCATCAAAAATGTCAATGGTTTACTGCCCAGTTTGGCCCAGTTCTGTGACTATTGGGGTGAGGGACCCACGTACCCACACCCCAGGAAAGGGGGAAGGGAAAAAAGGGGAAAGGGTAGGCAGATGGGCCTAAAAACTGAACAGCGGCAGCAATCTGAGGAGGAAAGCTAATTTACTAAATATGATAGCAGAATGCAAGATAACACAATATAATAAATATAATTGGAATTGAGGCTAATAAATCAAATAAAATGAGAGTGTGTTCAAAACCAAAGGTCTTATTCTAATGCTGAAGATGAGATGGTTAGGGAGCACACACTGCAGATGAGCCGAAAGGGACTAAATGGGACATCTAGTGACCTGTTAACAGTTTTATCTTCCCTTCTGAATGGAAAATGGAAACAGAACAGTGAACAGTCCTCTGGGATATATAGTTTTTCTTCTCTTCTGAGACAGGTATACCTGGAACTATCAACCATCCATGGAACTGGAGCATTAACTCTTTAACTCTCAGCGCACTACATGATATGCAGTGGAATACCGATAATAAAAATCATAAAACCATGGCAATCTGTGTATATGCCCATTGCTAATTTTGTATCTGAATGGTGTTTGACAAAAATGATTTCTTGACCATGTGCTATAGCAAAGAAAGTCAAACCAGCAGAAGAGAGCAGTGAGCTTTCCTTCAGATCCACTCTGCAGCAGGATTATGACCTGCAGTTCTTCTAGTGCCCCATTATTCCCAGGAGGTGACATACTATTAAGTGTTCTTATCACTTTCCAGAAGTTTATTTTCAAACATTTCATGGGCCATAAATGGAACAGCTGTTCTCTCATGGCACCATTAATAGCACAGATCCTCTTCGTCATGAGGTTGTTCCCTTCAGTGATATAGGACTGCCTCCACTCCGCCCGTTCCCTGTGTTAGCAATGAGAATCATCACAGAATCTTAGAGATGTGCTGCTGCTCCTCTAAGCAGAATTTTACACTTTTCTTTTTATCTCAGACACAAAGCAGCAGCAGAATAATGGTCTGGGCAAGTCTACTGTGAGAGAAGACATCATGGCCCGTGGATCTTGCCCAAACATTATGTCCTTGATGTGTCTGGTTCACAGTGCATATGGGACTTAGAGACTGATGTGGAGCACAGAGGCAGAGGCATCTTAATAGCAGGGGAACAATCCCGGAGTCATAGATTCATTAAGACTGAAAGGACCTCTATGATGTCCAGCCGTCAGTCCATTCCCACCATGTCCACAGTGCCACATCTCCACATTTCTTGAACACCTCCAGGGATGGTATTTCCAGCACCTCCCTGGGCAGCCTATTCTAATGCCTTTTTAGAGAATTCTCTTTTAGAGAAGAATTTTTTCCTAATATCCAGCCTGAACCTTCTCGTAAGAGGGTCGGGGGCAGAGCTGAGCTCTTCCTGCTCACCTGAGTCTTCACCAAGAAGAGGAGGAGCAGCAGAGACATAGGCCTGACAAACTGATGGGCTGGTGAATCCTGTTCCATTTTCTTTTTTAACTGGAACTTAGCTAAAGTTTCAGCAAGACTGCAAACGAGGATTTGCACCTAGCCATAGGGAAGAAAAAGGTCAAGTGTGGCAAGCCATGCTTGTCCTAAAAATGATGCTAAAAATGAACTGATATTGCCAACTGATGCTATGTGGTGAAGACTTCCTGCCAAAGAAATTGGTGTAACAGCTGGGCTGTCACATCAGTCCAAAATGCTTCTCTCCTGATATAAAGAGCTTGCCTCCTGCACTACTTTTATACTAAGCCTGGTGGGACTGAGTAATGTAACACATCTACTCCTTCATTGGCTATGTCATGTGCAATCCACTAAGCTGAGATGGGAATCTGAAATTTCTGGATAAAACAACAAAAATGTATAAAAATTGTACAGTAGTGAATCTGGCAGAACTGATGAGTGTCAAGGGACTTTTTGATGTCAGAAGGACAAATTTAATTCCCCATGGAGACAGGACTCAGCAGATAGCAAGTACCCCAGGGATGTTCTCAGGGCAAGTGCTGGGGATGCTGCAGGCAGATGGCTGCAGTCTTTGTCCCCATGATGTACTCTCACTTCTCTGGGTTCATCATGGAGTTCCACCTCTCCCTGTTAGAAATTACCACCCAGATGATCTGTCTGCATCCTGAGCAGCCCAAGCCACCATTCTCCTCACATACGTGTTGAGAGATGTGCACAAATTGGAAAAATTATGAGATGCAACAGCTCTCCATGGCAAAGTAAAAGTATAGTGAAATGTGTGGCCAGTTTTGCCTATGAGGTCTGTTCTGCCAATGGGAAGCAGGACGCCCAGTATGGGCGACCTGTTTATACCAGTGTCTGAGGGGAGTGGGTCACTGTCAGTCCTCTGCCAAGCACAGATTCTGCTGCTGCCAGACAGTCTGCAAAGAGTGTGTAGGGCATGGAGAAACAAGCAGGAGACATGCTCTGGGAACATTACAGAGTCCCTTCTACATACAAGCACACTGAATTGGTGAGCCTGGAAACCCAGGGCTTCCCTTTAGAGAACAGTGCAGCTGCTCTCAGCTGCAGGGTTATGCCTGTGGCCTGATCCATGGAAAGGAGGGCTGACAGCTGCTTTGTTAGCATCCAGGTTGCCTAACCAAGCCCTGCGTAAAGCATTTCAGAAAGGAACAAATGGTAAAGTGTATATATAGAGAGAGGTATGCTAGCTGAACAGGCAGTGCGTGTCCCCGTTTCTCCCCTAGCCATGCCATGCTGCAGTCTGTAGGCACAAGCGTAGGTGTCTGTGCACTGCTCAGTTGCTGCTCTCTGCCTGCAGTTGTATACCCTCAGGTAACACAGCCTCCATCTGCTCATGCTGAGATGTGTTAATTGATTTTGTAGAAAGCAAAAATTGGATTTAACTGTTCATCAGTGAGGCATGAGGTGTGATTGCTAAGACAAGAAGAGGGCAAGGAATATTTGTCATAAATGAAAGAGGAATCTTAACCTTAGTGCTGTAGCTTGTGAGTGTTAAGACTTTGCTCCCTGTATGTTACTGGCCAGTAGTTCTGCTAAAAATCATTGTTCACTCTTAACACATGTCTTGCAATGAGTCCAAACAAACATATGTCTAGCAAAGCAGATGGGAAGGTAACCCCTAAGTGGCTAATTATATCAGATGTGGGTTTTGGCCAAGAAAGAGGAAAGAAGTGCTGGGGGAGCCCAGACTGGGGGAGGTTGCTGATTTGGGCTGCTTCACGATTCGGCTTTTCAGAACTTTGCTTCTGGGTCAGATCCTGACAGTGCCTCAGGCTCAGCTGCATTAGTGCTAGCTGGGAGCAGGTCTGGGTCCTGGGTGGGAGGAGGTTTCTGGTTGTTCGTGTCTGACTTTCCTTTTATTCCATAATAGCACTGTGCACCAAGAAGGAATAACAATTTATTTTCACTAGGGATGTACAAAACTCAGGTCTGCATGGTTTTATGACAAGTTTTGTTTCAGTTTTTATTCCACTTGCTCAGGGTAAGTGATTGATCTGATTAGAAAGTCATTAGAGACCTCTTGACTCTCTCTGGCTGTATAAATGCTTCAAAGATGGAAGGCTGTGTCAGTGCTGAGTGGGGATCTGCTCCTGCCCTCCCACCCCGCTGTGTCACTGCAGCCCTATGCACAAAGTCCTGTGTCACAAACGCTATGGGCTTTGTTTGTCCCAAAGAACACAAACAAGGCCACCACATGCTCAGGACTCAGTCCTGCCTGATTAAAATCTGTAGCTAGATTCCTCTTGAACCCAAGGAAAGAGAGGAGACTGAGATCCTCCATAGGGCTCCATTAACAACAAGCACACCTGGACTGGAAGAAAAAGTGATTAAGACTTGACTACTTTAATTAAGGACATGTTTGCTATTGTATTTCATACTTTTCTCAGGAATCAACCACTTACTTGGGTTGCTATGGTTACTTAATATTGTTATGCAAACCCAACTCAGCCTATTACTGGAATGCTGAATCTTGGCAATTTGAAAAATAAATACCACAAATGTTGCATTAATCATGCCAGAGCTCCTCCAACTGTCTCAAAACAATACTGCTTGCACTGAGGGTTGTCTCCCACTTGGTTATGGCTCATGGAATAGAATGTTTTGAGATGAGCATCCATTTCTCACTAGAGTGAGGCTAATTTATACTGATCTATATAATTTATATTAGGTATTGTATTTGGATAAATAAAATAAAAATGTTAATATCAGCATCTCCCTGAAGAGGATTTTTCTGAGTGTGGTGGGCCAGCAAGGGCATATTTTATCTACCATTCAGCATCACTTTATCTACTCTTTACACTAGTAGAGCACACTTACACTTGTAAAACAGGGCTGACAGACTTGTTGGCTTGCCTCGTCTCAGATATCTCCTGAGGAATTGGGAATTACTGTCTACAGCATTCAGAAACTCAAACTGCTGTAAGAAACTGCCTAATCAATGACTGCTGAAACACACTGACACCAGGGCTCATGCTATGAAGCATTTATGGTGATAAATTTCCTTTTTTTGTTTAAATTCAACAATAGTTCTGGTTCAGCTTAATTTGATTGCCTCTTCACCATTTAAAGTCTGGACCCAGAACTCATTCCTGCACGTCCCTTCTGCAGACTCCTGTGTCTCCTTGCAGTGACTGTAGATTGAAAATATGCTGCTTCCACCTATAAGCTTTATAATTCCAGAAGCAGGACTGGTGCTTTCTATCTGGTATTTTTTTCCCTTTATGGGACTCTGGCAATGGTCTCAGCTTGCTTGCTCTGTTCATATGCTTCTCTGAGTGTTCCTAGGGGAGACTGGTTTCTTTTCCATGTTCTCAGGTTTGGACTCTGTCTTCTCGTGGCAGGTGATATAAACTGCCTTTTACTAGCTAGATACCTCCTGAAGGTCTGCTAGCTATAGGAATGAAGGCTCACCATGGTGCTGTTTCCTTTTTTTCCATTCCCTGTTCCCTTCCCTTCCCTTCTCTTCCTTTTTTTTTTCTATTTAGTCAAACCACACTGATACGTTGAAGAATTCACTGTTGGTGTCTGTGAAGTGGTGAGAGTGGAAGGAAATGAAAGCTCATGCTAACAGGTAGAGCGTCACACAGAATTTGATCCTTACTTGGCTGCCCAAAGATATTTGAGGTCCCAGTTTGGCTAGAACTTAGCCAGAATTTCAGAGTTTTTTCTTTGCTGGACTCAGTTATGTCTAGAAGAGAACCCAGGTTTCCCAAAAGCACACAGAAAGAGTGTCCCAATCCACACAAACACTGCAGGCTGAAGGTAGCAGGGTGTGTTAGCACAACAGCTGGTGGGCACCAAGTAACTACAGGCAAGCCTTCCTCACAGGGACTATTTACAGGCTGCTGTATAAATGACTCCAGAGATTTAAGAACTCACACGACAGCTGTATGGGATGGAGCTGAAAGATCTTCACATAGTGGTAGTGCTGATATGGTGGGTCACAGAGATAAAGATTGTATTTCTGTGGTGCTGGCACATGGTTTATTAAAGAATCACTTTATGTAGGAGAACTAAACACCTCACTGAGTCAGGACGAGGGGACAACCTGCTGGATGACTGCAGCACCTCATGTCCTGCTCAGAAAGGAGTTTAAGTCACCCCTCTGTCACAGAGACAAACATCCTGGTGTGCTTTCACAGCTCCTAGGATGCAGCCAGCAGGCCTCAGACCTACAGCCTCCTTCACTGCCCAAGTGTCCAGCCCTGTGCCAGGAACACAGAGCAACAGAATGGCCAAGGTTGGAGGGGATCTTAAAAATCTAGTTCCAATCCTCTGCTGTTGGATCAGGCAGCTCAGGGCCTCACCTAAACTGGCCTTGAGCACCTCCAGGATGGGGCATCCATAGCTTCTCTGGGAATGGTTGGGATGGCTGGGCCCAGTGCTGGAAGCTTTCACCGCATTGATAGCAACAAAGGTGTCAATCAGTCTTGATTTAAGATCACTGCGCAGTTTTGCTCAAAGTGTTTCTTCAGTGCTATCCCTTAAACAATCATGAGTTGTAGAGAAGATCTTTATCGGGGTATCAATCATGGCAGACTCTAGTATTCATTTTGAGGAAGCACCGTGGTGTACAGTGCAGAGCCCATTGACAAGAACAGATGTCCATCAGCCTCCAAGAGGTCTCAGTGAAGACCAAATCTAAAAGATTTTGGCTACCAGCTCCTCCGGATGTTTGCAAAGCCCCAGGCCGTGTAGGGGGAGCAAGTCAGGAAGGGCTGACATTTGGGTGTCCTCAGGGTCATCCTTCCCCCTCCCTGCACTATAGACCTCCAACCTGCATACTATAAGCAGTGCAACAAGGAAAACCTGCTCAGTTTTTCAGCCTAACTATCCTGTCAAAACGTCTTATCAGTTTCCTCTCTGCTGGGCATGTGAAGCTCATTCGGCCCTCAAAGCCTGCATACAGAAAGCTGCTCTCCTCTCCCTGTGCCCTGACCCTGCCTATGTAAGGAGATACCAATTCAGAAAACAAGATGGATCATATTTCTCATTTCTATGCATTCTCCTTCGACTACAGCTTTTACAGTCAGTCCCTCTCATGTATTTATCTGCTACATTACAAATGTTTTTATCTGAACAAACATGGAGCTGATTTTTTCTTTGCTCCCCTCGCACCTTGCGTTTGTGGGTGGAAGTCCACCGGTTCAAACATACATTCTGGAGACTGCATCTGTTGCAGTAAGAAATTTTGTTGATGTGGCAAAGGCCAGAACAGCTCTGCCCTGAAGATGTTGCTGGTGCAGGGGCTGGCATCTGCCTTCCCCAGCTGCACTGCTGCCTAGCAGCATGTTTTAAGCTTTTACACTGGGAAGAGTGTGGCTGCAGTAATCTATATTGCTGAGACCTTGACTCTGGCTGCTGACATAAGCTTTACAGAAGGTTAAGCCCCAAAGCCTCTCCACAGCTTCAGCCAGTCCTGGCTGGACAGGGGACTGCTGTGAGAGCAAGTCTCAGAGCACAGCCCTTAATCCCCTGGCAGCTTTCAGTTATCTTCTAGGAGAATTCATTACTGCAAGGTCTGGTGGTAAGCATCACAAGGCAAGTTGCTTTTTAATGCTTTACTTTAAAGCCCTGTGAAAGACAAATGCTGTGTTCCAGAACACGCATCTGTTCGGAACAAGTGAGATATAAAATACAAACATTTTGGCTAAGCTTTCTGCATTATTTAACCACTGATGTTCAACCTCTTAAATGCTGTTCTCTGTCCTGAGTGCCCTTGAGGTAACTGTGTACTGCTATTGAGGGTGAACTGATATTTTCTTCACTCATGACCTGACATTTGAGGAAGTTTGAAGACAGACAGATATTAAAGACAGAAATTGAGCTCTTCCTCTCTTTCTTCCTTCTTACCTTCCTCATATTTGTGGTGGCTTAGAAGGAATTTGAGGTTGTCTTCTTTCCCCACTGCACTCAGGGCTGCATGCAGTCTTCTCTGGGACAGAATCACTGACCTGGGCTACCTGTGATGCCCGGGGGGATTATTCTGAGTCACGGTACTGCAGGTTTTGTCCAGCTGGAAATGCTGGATAAAAATAACAGAGGAGGGTTTTCTGTCTCAGGACTGAATGTGAAAAGAAGCCTAGAAATAACAAAGCTAAAAATGAAAATGATAAGCCTAGTAAAATATAATAACAAAACTAAAAATAAATGAAATCTGACAGAGAACAAAGATCTGGCAACAATTATAAATGTTTATGGGACTTGTGGCCCACAATTTGACTATATAGCAATCTTCTCTAATGCAATTTTTTTTATTATCTTAGATTTTCTGCTCATATTCATCTCACATAACTGTGGAGACACAACAGCTAAAACTTCTCCAGAGTGCTGTAAATATCTATTTTATGTGAAATAAATTGCCCTCTAGAGTACTGTTTCTTCCCTCTGACTGGAGTGTGATATTTCAACTTAGAAGAGATTAATCCCACTCACCAGACACAAAAGATAGTGATACTTTCCTGCTGTGTTCCCCTTGCTAGCAAGTCAGTGTGAAGCGAAGCTCAATGTGAATGAATGAATGTGAAAGCATAGTGATGAAATTTGGAAATTTTATGAACATTGTCAGTGATTTTTAGAAGGACAAGAGAGGTGAGGAGCAAACAAACATTGATTAGCAATATGGGACTACTCTACGTGTCCAAAATACAAACAGTGAAGATGCTCACAATACTGCCATCTCATTCTGGAGATGCCACTGCACTATGTACAAGACAAATCCCCCACGTCTTTACCTTGTAGATAGTGCAGTGCTTTGCACACATATCCCAACGAAGAAGAGAACGGGATCCAGCTCTACTCCTCCCACCTGCACCTATCACTATAAAAAATGGCAGCCCAATTTGCTGTGCTTTGGAGAGATGGCACCAGTGACATCTGAAGAGTAGTTCAAAACCTCTAGCTTGATAGAGAGGTTGAGATAGGTGCAAGTATAGGTGGGATCTCAGGGCAGGGACATGGTGTGCGGTTGGCTTCAGAAGATGTAAAGTTCTATTCTTTGTAAAGTTCTATTCTTCTAATTGAGGAAGGAGCTCAACACTGCCAACACATTTAGCTTTTAAATAAAAGGCTAAAAGTCTTAATGAAAAGAGAAGGCTAAACCCACTTGTGTCTAAGTAAACTGAGTTCTCTCTGCAGCCCCAGGTATGTGGCTCACAAAGAATGAGCGTTTCAGACTTGCTCTGGCAAGTCACTTCCCGTGTGTACAAATAGAGCGTGCTGCTCTATTTGCTAGCAAACCTAGCTTCATACAGAGTAAGGATCAGTGTTTTAAGTGAGTCTTCTAAGAACATACAATTACATTAGAGAGTAATTGCCGATTTAAAGATGAACTCATTATTAGCAGATTAAAATATATATCTACTCCGATTATGTAAGAATGGCTTCAAAAGATTATGTGCTGCTTGAGTATTAGGCTAGAAAGAACTTGAGAAAGTCACAGTGACTTTAAATATAGACTAGTGCCTTAAGTTTGAGTATGTGAAGCATGAGGAGGCAGCTTTGGCATAGGGCATGTGAAAGCTGAGAACACTCAGATCTGTCAGAAAAAGAAGGAAAAATAAAAGTGCCAACAACAACAAAAACAAAACATTCAGCACAATATTTAAACCTCTGGGGTAACATTTAAAGTAGATCCATTGAGTCCATTCTCCTTTTTTCCTTCTTTCTGTTTTTGTCATTGGTATTACATCCCTTGGCTGAATAAATCGTCCTTTTGAGACACAGTCCTTAAAGCCTTTGGAGTCTTTGTTCATAAATATTAGGGATATGATTTGGGAGATGGTTCAGATATTTCAGCCTCTGTCAAATGCAGACTCTAATCCAGGTCATACTGGAGGCAGACATTCCAGGCACTGGTTGGGTTGGCAGTCAATGTACAGGCATGGTCCATAGCTCAGGTGTGTCCATTGGCAACTTCTGTTCAGTGATATATCTTTGTGAAATACATATACATGTATATGTGTATACAATATTAATATCTGTATGAAGATGTGTATATATATATTTGTATATAGGAGTGTTCTGTTTGATGGTATCAAAAGTATGTATAATAGCAGTCTGGCTCTTCTATAGTTACTTGGGACTAGCTTTCTTCATCAGAAAGTGTTTCTTAGCTAAGAAGAGCTCAATTCTAGCTGTTTTCATGTTGCTGGTATGTTGAGGAAAGTTCTCTGCTATATAGGTATTTCAGCTTGCCATTTCTTTTTTTTAAAGTTAAAAGTATGCAGGATGTTGTGTAGCTCAACTATGAACAGCTTCCCTGCTGTCTGGGACAATTTCCTGGTGAGCAACAACAGAGGCAGGAATTTTCAACCCTTGCTGACACTGTGAACAGTGAGATGGCCATAAGCACAACCCTATTTTGAGAGCCAGCCTGGTAGTTCGAGTAGGCTGTATCCCAGAAATGAGAAAATATTCCAGCAAAGACCACTTTATATGCTCTGTTTCTATCTGCTTTCCCCAAATTTCACTACCAGCCATTTTGCTAGGTTAGATGAACCTTTGTTCTGGTCCACTGATAAATTCCTCTGATCCTATATGCTCCTCTAGGTTCTCCTGTAAGATTGCATCCCAGCAAATCTGTGTCTGTAGAGAAAAAGGAAGGGTATGCAGGAGTTGGGGTGTTCACTGGCAGTGCTAATTAATGACACTGGTGGGTTGGGTCTCTGCTTCCAAGAAGGGAATCTTTTCTAGCTGTCATGGACGATGTCCAAGAGGAAGGAGTTGTGCTGGGGGACCACGTGGGGAAGAGAAGGATTTGAGTGAAGATCAAGGCAGCTGTACCCCTTGTTGCCCCCAGGCTGGGGGGAGAATTTTGAGTCTGGATTTCCCAAATTCCCTGTTAAGTATGGGACTCCAGCAAAATGAAGGCACCAGCTTTGCCAGAGTTTTCCCCTGAGAAGTCAGGCATTGGTTAAGCCTTTGCTCCCTCCTTTGTATCCTTTAGCATAGGACACCGCCCACTGATGTTGGCTTTCATGACCCTGCAGGGCAGGGGTAAGACAGCCAGGCCAACAAAAGGGAAGACTTCTATGGTCCACCCTTGCCCCCCCCGTGATCACTAGGGATGCTATTTATGGATCTCACCCAGCAAAGCCAGCCAGCCCCCATCTGCCTCCCTGGTAACCTGCACCTATTTGTTGTGGTTTGTTTTCACTTGGGCTGGTTTCCGCCAGCTGGGCTCCCTCACTGGGCATGGCAGTGACATCTGAGAGTGACAGAGGATGGATGAGCCTGGGGAGGGAGTGTAACAGCCTGCCTCAATATGCCTGAGGATGAATGTGTCAAAGGCATCAGAATCAGCAGATAACCTCCATCATGTGTGCTAGATGCTGGCACTGAGGGTGGGGACCTGATGTGCAGTCAGCTTTGCACACTTTAGCATGACCAGGCCACTCTTGCTTGGCAGCATCAGACATTGGTCCCTCTATGGAAATACTTGAGCAAAAGCTCCAAGTGCCCATCCAAGTGGCAGCACGAAGTCAGTTCCCAGATCAGCCTAGCTCACCCTGCTGAGATGTACTGGTTTAAAGGAAACAGATGGCCAGTTACTGCTATTTCCTTTCATTCATGTCGATAACAGGTTCTAGCTGTGCTGTGGGGAAAGTTAAGGTTAAGGGTTAAGCTACCGAGGCTGCAGAGCAGAGTGCTTTCTGGGAGAAGACACAGCAGGGCTGCAAAAACACTTCTGTGCATGTGCTGGCTAATGGGAGCATTGATAGCAACATGGAAAATCGCTGAGGGAAGAGCATGCAAGTAGAATCACAGAATCATACAACGGTCTGGGTTGAAAAGGACCACAATGATTATCCAGTTTCAATCCCCCTGCTATGTGCAGGGTTGCCAGCCACCAGACCAGGCTGCCCAGAGCCACATCCAGCCTGGCCTTGAATGCCTCCAGGGATGAGGCATCCACAACCTCCTTGGGCAGACTGGGACTCTTCAATGCAAAGGGTGATGCATTCCTAACCTCCTCGTCTCAGAGTTTTCTACCCAGAAAATGCTCCTGGATTTTGCTAGGCTGTGTTTAAACACAAAAAATATTTTGTTCCTTTTCACTTTCTTTTAAACACATATGAACATGAGACCATAAGGATGGCATAGAGCTGTAAGCAGGAGACCAACAGCCGTGCTGTACTGAAGAAGTTAACTGTAGCAGCTAGAAATGATCTTCAGAGCTGCTGAAATCAGCACATGAGCTTCTGCACATGGCTCTTCCTTGCCTTTTCTTTTCTCCACGCTGGGTGAGAAGCCCCCCAGGGGCCACAAGAAATCCCCTGTAAGATCCCATTGCTTCCCAAGGGCAGCCTGCTGTGAGGAGAGCTGAAGTGAGTAAACCAGCTCATAGACCCCGCAGCTTAAGCAGCCTTATCCAAGCCCTGCAGCCCAGCTTAGCCCTTTTAAAATATTTTGGGGATGATGTCAGCACCTGAGCTGCCTGCCAACACACTTGTTGCTCTCCTCCCTCAGACTACTTCAGTTCCACAGTGGGACGGGGCACCAGACCGAGTGGGAGATAGGCAGAAGCCGAGAGAGAAATTGTATCTACAGTGTCCCAGAGCCTCAGAGGCAGAACCACTGGGCTCCATTCACCTTCATAAGGTAAAAAAAAAAAAAAACCTTGGCTTACTTATTAGGTCAGATTTTCTCTTGCCCAGAGATATGGGAGACTGGCAGAACAGCTTGGGAATGGAGGAATTTGTTAACTGCATGCAGTAGGCTTTTAATATTTAATCTGCAAACTCAAGCAGTTTCTATTTAAACCCTCTGCCTTCATTCTGGTACAGTCCCAAGGCTTCTTCTGTTTGCACCATAGGTACAACAGTCCAATCTAGCTTCTCTTCTCTTTGAAGATTTTGGTTGTGTGCTGAAATTCTTTGTTTGTCTAGAGCTTATGCCTCATTTGTCTAAAGGGTTTATTTTATTTACATGGCATGCAGATGGGATTGGTGCGTGGCATTCCTGATAAAGCATCCTCATTTCTCTGAATGAACTTATGAACATGAAAAATTCAAAACTTGCTGTGATAAAGTAAATAAAAGTGATAACCAATGGAAGAGCTTTTGAATATAACTTGAATGGAATTGTTATAGACCTGAAGAAGCTTGAAAGTGCAGGGAAGTCAGAAGTTGCTTGTGAAAATCCCATTTCCTCCACGGGATTAACTCACAGTATTTATTAAGTTCTTCAGAAAGGAAAATGTCTAACCTTAAGTTCTCTTTGCACTTGAAGTTGTACCATCAATAATTAATCTCTTTCCCCTTTAACTTTTAGAGGAGAAGCTGAAATTCAATTTTTTTTTCCAGCTGTAGTATTTCTGTGCAAAATTTTATTTGCAGCAAAGACTATTTAAGGAATGCTGGATAAATGTCTGGGATAAAAATACAAGAGATTTATTAGCTTTATTAGCTTTAACAAATCCTAGAGATGTATTAGCTTTTCTTTATAGGAGAATGTTTTGCAACTCTTTTCTTTAAAATACAAAATATGCAAACAAACATCAGAGTCTAGAGGATGCTAAACAGAAGTATATTTATAGTGTACATCAACTTGAAGTAACCCATGGTTTTGGCCTTTATTTATTTGAAATGCTGACACAAAGCAGAGCAAAATTCCAGGGACTGCTCCCCCTTGGGACAAATGTTTTGGGGTGAGGCTGAGATTGTTTCTTGTCAAATGCTGGCAATCCAAGAAAGCGATTAGAGGTGACTGCTGCTTTGTAGCACCCGCAGTGCTGACTAACTCCTAGGCACAAAACCCAACTTTTATTCATGCTGACACAGATAGCTCTGCCGGACTTGCCTTTCTGTATCTGTTCCTCACGTATTTTCCTTTTCCCTTACAAGAGTCTGTGACCTGAAGGCTGAGCTCAAGGAAGCTCCCTGCTAAGCCTCTGCCAGCTTCCCCTTGCTCTGCCTGCTGACCTCTGCTCGCCCCGAACGTCCCCTAAAATGGAGCGATCCACACAAGAACTTTTCCTCAACTTCATGATTGTCCTCATCACTGTGCTGCTCATGTGGCTCCTGGTGAAGTCCTATCAGGAGTAAAGGACGGTCAGAAACTCTCAGAGCTGGTCTGGATCTCTGTGGGCAGACACCAGTAACACCACTGCACATCTCTGTTACGAGCTTTCGGTCAATTTGGAATGCCGTGATCTTTTTTACTCTCTAGTCTCTGTTGCCTGTGTTCATGTTTGTAATGGGTCTGTGATGGTGTAATTATTTTATTCTGCACTGATCCAGCTGTAAAATGCAAGATCCTTAGGAAATGTTCTATTTGGCTGTAAGTGCTGTGCCCCTCTGCCCATGTGCCCTCTTCTTTGGTGTCAGGGCAGGGTATAACCTCTGCAGCATGTAGTGGGTCTGTCTGTCAGCCAGCTTAAAAGGTACAGACTTGCTTAGCAGAAAGAAATGTGAAACCCTTGCTTTCGCTTGATCTTGTTTCACCTCAATAAAGAACATGTAAAACTGTTTTTTGTAGCTTTTCTGACTGCTGTTCACTGGAAGATCGACTGATAGCTGCAGCATGGTGCGTCACACAACTCTGGTGGTTTGGTTGCCTCTCTCCCCTGGATTTTTATTTGCCCTTTATAAAAAATTGCTGTATAGTGACAATTATGATCCTGCAGGTTAGCTGATGCTCAGCCACACAGGATGAGCTGATTCCAGCAACTTTTATGTCCAGTGTGACTTACCCCACCTGTGCTGTGAAGGTGGACTTCAAAGAGAACGTCTATCTCATAGATAATTGCATTTTCTGAAGCTGGATTTTGAATGAGGATTCCCAGAGTCCTATTTAGGACTGAGATGTGCTTGTTGGAACTGTGCCTGTGGAGAGGAGCTGATGCTGTGCTGCAAAGGAGTGGAACTAGATGATATTTAAGGTCCCTTCCAACTCAGGCCATTCTGTGATTCTATGAACTTTGTAGGTCTCTTCTATCTGGACTACTCTACTCTACTCCACTCTACTCTATGCTATTCTTTCTAAAAAGCACAGCTTTCCACAAGAAGGCAGCAGTAGCGGTGCCATGCTGCTGACACAGACCTCTTTGCTCTGCAGGATCCTGTATGGGGTGGAAAAAACTTCGGGGCTGTGTTTAGAGCTACTGAAGTCTGCATCCTGGGGTTTTTAGGTGGAGCTGTAACTGCCGGGACAGCGTTAAGGAAAGAGAGAAAATGGTGTGTGATAGCACTGTTTGTTACATGTGTCTGATGCTTAGAGACTGCTGGGAACAGCCCCCTTGTTCTGGGTTGTTTTGTCTACCGTGGTGTCTTCCCACCCCTCCAGGAAACACTCGTGCTGTTGCAATGAGAAATTTCAACTGTTGTTTACTCGAGGTTAGGGCTAAGGGTGAGGTAACCTCCTCTCAGGAATATTGAGAAAACTGAAACATAGAAATGAATTTACAGTCTGTCTCTGCAACCCACCTCGCACCAGTAATTTAACTAATTTACACAGTCTGTTTGTGTTCATAGGCTGTGGCACACAGGAGTGGCTGGCAAAGGACACGGAAAGATCTATTTTTAAATATGGTGAATACTTGATAATTCAGCATGAAAGACTCTCATCTTTCATAAGCCGTGACTCCTTACCCCTGCTGAACACTGAGTCTCCAGCCAGCATTGTTAGACCTTCCTTGTGGATTAAAAATAGAACTTTGGGTTCTCCCACGCATCACAGCTATCACCAGGGACATCGCTGCCACGTGGGAGGGCTGAGGCTTTTAAGCCAGTGCCAGAACATGAGAGCATCTCCCAAAGAGAGTGATGTGAGCAAATCAGCGCACATTTGGTCTCATCACAAGCTAGCAAGGAAAAAATGGAGGTATGGGTTTCTCAGCTGAGACAGCAGTGGTTGGGACAGCCACAACTCAGGGTGGCCCTGGGAGTTTTCAGATGGGAAGAAAGTGTTTGAGAGTTCGGGGCACCCAAAACCTTTAGCCATCAGCCTTTTCTGGAGTATTCATGCATCTGCCTTCAGCATGAGTAAGGGTAAACACCTTGAACTCAATGTTAGAATGAGAATACTGTCTAAGTCATTTTCTTTTCAGGCATGAGTAATTTATAGCAGATTTCAAATAAAAGGTTGGGATATTTGCCTACATTGAATTACATCACTGGCCTAAAACTGACAGAAAATGTTAATTCAGCTAACAGAACTAGATGTCCTGATGTGACTGCATTAGTCTGTAGGCACACATGAGCGACGAAGAACATCATCTGAATCACAGAGCCATAGAATCATTAAGGTTGGAAAAGACCACTAAGATCATCTGGTCTTACTTTCCACCCCCCACCATCATGTCCACTAAATCATGTCCTTAAGGACCACATCTGCGTATTATTGAACACCCCCACAGATGGTGACTGCCCCACCTCCATGGACAGCCTCTGCCAGTGCCTCACCACTCTTTTGGAAAAGTTTTTCCTAGTATCCAACCTACACCTCCTTTGGCACTATTTGAGGCCATTCCCTCTTGTCCTATAAATGCACACATACAGGCAAATTCTCCTGTTTGAGGGACCCAAATGTAGATGTTTGGTATGACATTGGAATCTCAAACCCTCTCTGGTAGCTTTCTGTTTGCCAAAGACACCCTGGAGGAGCGGTGGCTCTCTGTGTTTACTGGTTTTTGTCACCAGCCCTTTGAAGTATAAGGGAGGTTGAGAACATCAGAGCAATTCTGCACTAATGGTGATTTCCAATAAACTCCCCCCACCAGTTTATTGGAATCATTCTTTTAGGCAAAACATATATTTAAATTGTTCTTAAAAGTTGCACTCTGAGCAGTCTATTTCAGTGCTCATCCACCCCAACCATTAAAAGGTGTTCTCTTATGCTCAGATGAAATAGCAGAGGGGCAATCTGACAAAATGATGGCTGACATAGAAATGTGCATGAAGCAAAGGTGTCACACTGAATTCTTCCATGCATAATTGGCACCCATTACCATTATCAAGCAGTGTTATTGTGCTCTTTGTATTTGTTGTAGTTTCCATTGAAGTAAATGGGAGGCACTACTTTTGGAGCAAATTACATAGACACTGATAGGATACTCCTGAGCTTTCTCATCTCCAGGTTGAGCTGTCTCAGCTCTCTCAGCCTCTTCTACAGCAGCTACTCCAAGCCCTGGTCACCTTCACGATCCTTTCTGCTGCGCTCTTTCCAGTATGGAGTACTGAGAAGCACAGCACTTGGAACAGCACACCAGGTGCAAGGGCTCACTGCTTGCTCGTGGTCAACCTGGTGTCCATCAGCAGACCCAGGGTCTTCTCTGCACAGCTGCTTTCCAGCTGGGTGGCCTCAGCTTGTCCTCATGCATGGGGTTACTCCTCCACGGGACTTGGCATTTTCCTGTATTCAGCTTCATGTGGCTTCTGCCAGCCCATTTCTCTAACTGGTCCAAATCCCTGTGAATGACAGCACACCCATCTGGTGTGTCAGCCACTTCTGCCAGTTTTGTATAATTACTTCACATCTTTTTATGCATAAATTATTTACACACATACATTTATATACTATAAATTATAACTATTTTAAACTGAAGACTTCCTTTTCTTGTTTATGGCCTCTCACAGTTTAGAACTGTGCATCATGAAAAGTATTTATTATGCAAGTTATCATTTATATCTGCAAGCATTTGGGCCGTATATATAACATATATACATAGATAGAAGGATTTGACCTGCTCTAAGATTTACATAGTGTGCATAGCCATGAACTCAGCACAGTACCTCTTCCTGAAGAGCTCTCAGAAAGTGTCACTGTACTGACACTGTTTTCCCTCCTACCCCACCTTTGTTGGAAGGCACTGCAGGAACTACCAAATTCAAGCAAAACTGTGCCTGCTCTTGAACCTGAACAAGGCATCTTTTTATTCTGGTATCTAAGTACAAATTAATTAACCTTGTCCAGACCCAGAGGTTCGATAGTGGCCTTTCCATTCACTTTACTGGGCTTTGGATGAGACCTTAGCTATCTAATTTTAGATGTTCAGACTGCAGAAATCTGGCTATGGGCCTGGAATTGCTAAGCACTCAGCACTTCACTCTGCAGAAATCAAAGATATGGGATGTGCAATGTGCTCTTGGGAAAAATCAGACTGCTAGTTTGAGTGTCTGGATAACAACCTAAGAACCAATTATTAGGCAACAAGGTTTAAAATTTTGCCCAGATATTTAAAGATTGTTCAATGGGATTTATGAAAATGCTTCTATAAAAAATGACTTCAGTCAAAACAGTTTTCTGTGCTGTTCTTTGTTTTTTTTTTTTTTTTTTTCTTTTCAGTGTTTTTGTCAAGGAATATTAAAATTCCAGAAAAAAAAATAAAAGTTTGGCAGTTGTTCTCTGTCAGTGAAACCAATTGGCCTTTTTATGATTCTGAAACCACTCTGTGACTCTGGAGTACATCACACTCTGCTACCTTTGCTGTACAAGATATAAAGAGGAATTTCATTGCCCAGATCGTAATACTTACCTCCATCCTAGTTGTAAAGACTGCTAGTTTCAAGCAATGCCATACTTGAAAACCAGTGGTGTTCATTTTTCTTCTGGACTATGCTGTGGCTGCCCACTTTCCCCTCCGTTCCCCAGACTCCAAGTCAGGGAATGTCTGTCCTGGGAGAGATAACCAGCAACTCTCACAGAGCATCCATCACCTCTGAGCCACAGAGCAGGAAACTTTTCTGCAATGAGAGAGAAGAGAGGATGGAAAAAAACAATTGACACTGAAGAACCACAGGTGTTGCATGTCCAAGTGGACTGACTGCAAATCATTGTTTTCTTGCTGATATTTTTAGTTTGCACTTTCACTCAAAATTCAGTTGTCCATGGAAAAATTTTCACACTGTGTGTGTGTGTGTAGCGTGGTCAGTAGATGGCAGAAAACAAGGGATGGAGAAAGAAAGGCAAAAAGAAGATCCTCAGCTACGTGAAGATACCATTCCTTTGCATACATAGATTTTTTCTCCGGACCAAACCAAGAAAATATTATGCATAAATAACTTTCCTGCTACACAGCAAGTCCAGCACTGTTCTATTTATACAACTGCATTTGGCAGTATCCCAAAGGTAATAGATGCCTTTGCAATTCAAGAAGAACTTTGCACAGTAATTATCTATATTTTACTGGTGCAGCGAGCTAGGAAGGATCAAGAAGACTGACAGCTGATCACACTTTGGGATTCCATCACTAGGGCTTCAAAATCTTTCTTCACCTGCGCAGCTGAACTAGCCTCCCCCTTGTGCGTAGGCTTACCTCTCATGGGGCAGAGCTGGAAAAGCCTTTGGCATCCTTCCCAGGGCTGTATACAGATGCTGCTAGAGCCAATCAACTCTGACCTCTTAGCTTAACAGTTCAGCTGTCAGCTTCTAAAGAGAGATGACAGTATTTTCAAGCAGGCTCCATTGTGCTTATCAGCTATTGCTAATCTCTGCTTGCACTTGGCTGTTTGGTGAGGGAGTATAAGGAAGCATATACTTAGTCAGAATGAACGGTGACAGTCAGTTTGTATTGATGTGCTTTCTGTATTGCATCAATATTCTGCCAGTTCTTTACTGCAGTGGTTGGATGAGGGTGATGAGTAATAATTATTTGGCTTTGGCAGCCATTGTAGCTAAATCACAGAATTGTAGGATCACCAAGGTTGGAAAAGACCTTCAAGATCACCCAGTCCAACCATCCACTCATCACCATTATTTCCCCACTAAACCATGTCCCTCAGTACAACATCTAAAAGTTTGTTGAACAGTTCCAGGAGGGATGATGACTCCACCACATCCTTGGGCAGCCAGTTCCAGTGCTTGACCACTCTTTTGGAGAATAAATTTTTCCTAACATCCAACCTGAACAATTTGAGGCCATTCCCTCCAGTCCTATTGCTAGCTACGCCTGTATGAGTTTACATCCTGCTCCTTGTACCTCAGTGTTCTGAAGGACCTAAAGGGCAGTGATGTGAATTTATAGAATCACAGACTCATTTTGGTTGGAAAATGCCTCTAAGATCATCAAGACCAGCCATCACCGAACACCGAACAACTAAATTGTGTCCCTTAGTGCCACATCCACACATCACTTAAATACCTCCAGGGATGGTGACACCATCACCTCCCTGGGCAGCCTGTCCTAGTGCCTCGACACACTTTCCATGAATAAATTCTTCCTAATATCCAACCTAAATCTTCCCCGATGCAACCTAAGACTGTTCATCCATTGACTTTGTATACATGCCCCTTTGTGTCCCCAGGAGAGCAAACAGCTCCGTGTCTCTCCTCCAAATGACTGTTTTTCTCATCTCTAAAGTACTTCTCCCTGCCCAGAATCCAGGCAGTGGCTTTTATCTTTGGGCCTCATGGTAGTGGCACACTTTTGGCACATTGCTGTAACTAGGTGCATGCTACAAGGTATCTAGTGGGAGTGACATAATTTTTTAGTCAGAACTTGGAACAGGCTGAGCAATAAATAATCTAGGATGGATTTTGCATGTACCTTTTTTCCCTGTAGTATCTGGCCATTTTGCTGATCAACTTCTTGCCCACAGAAATCTGCTTGCATATCTGAAAGCAGAGGACATAATTTTTAAAATATCTGCAGCATAGCTTTGTTGCTGACTACCAGTTAGAGCAGGATTAGCCCAAGTCTGTCAAGTAAGATAGGTAAGGCCAGCTCCCTTCTGCTGCTGTCCATTTTCCTGGTGGATTTTTGTGGAGCTGAGCCTGGTTACATGAGATGTCCTTGGAGACATTCAAGATCAAGCTGGACCAGACTCTGGACAGCCTGATTGAGCTGTCCCTGTTTTCACTGCAATGGGGCTTGGACTAGATGGCCTTTGGCACTCCCTTCCAACTCAAATGAGTCTATGATTCTAACTTCAAATGTAGTCCAATATTATCTTTGAATGTGTTTTTGTTTTTTAATGTTTTAAAACTAAGTGAAATCAGAAACTAACAAGCACTGAAAACTCTAAGTCTTAGGTTTTTCAGCCTAGGATTCTTCCCTACTTAATTGTATGTCTGTGTATATCAGCTGCACTTTCACCTGTGGACCAACATAAAGATTAAATTGAAACTATTCAATAAGATATAGTCAACTTTATGTCATGATGATGCTAAATAAATTTTCTCATGAGAACATAAAGCAGGAACCTGTTGCATAACAGCCACACTCCCTTTACAGTCTTTCTGTGTTGAGGCTGTACTCAGCTGAGCACAGAAAATACTGAAGATTCCCCTGTAGGCTTGGAGAACATTTGTCAGCATAAAAAGCAAGCCTCAAACCTATGCCGCTCATCTTCTAGATGCAAAGTCATGGAAAGTTTTTGTTACTGATCCCCTCCACAGAGTAGATAAATGTCGTGCTGGGCTCTAATTTATGCTCTTTTCTTTTTTTTTTTTAAACAACAGAAGTTATTATTTCTTGGGCAGTCAGACTTCACAATCATGGACAGCACATAAGACCAGGATAAAAATTCTACTTTTGAAAAATGACAATGTGATAATGACCACAGTCCATGAGTGAAACATTCTTATAGGAGTGGAAAGGCTAGAAGAAGAATTAGCAAAATCTGGGAAAAAAAATCAGGAATAATTACTAATAAGATACCGCTGTTCAAAACACAGAAATTGCATCCAGATTGGAAAAAAAATCAAAAAGAAATCAGGGAAATTAAATACAGAATCATAAGGAGGGCAAGGAAAAGATGCTGAGTAACAACAAGGCAGGTGCATTAAAAGTTACTAATAAGAGACAGCAGAAACAGAAAAGCTGCCACAGAGACTGCAGGGTCTGCAAACAACAGATACAGAACAGGAGTGCTCAGGGAATACAGGTTTACTACAGGAAAGGTATATTAATTATCTGCAGCAGTGCTCACTGTGGAAAGGCTTAGGAGGGTTTCCACACTAGAACTTATCTGCAGATGATGAGTTGGAGAACTGGTCTCAGCTGAAGAGCCAGAAGTCAATAGAATGAACCATCATATATCACAAGGAGCAGACGATGTTCAGCCAGTGATTTTTGAGAAACTCAGATATGAAATTGCCTGTCTAGTTTATTTGGAGTGTAATTTATTGCTCATATGAGACTGGTACCAGAGGAATAGAAGGTGACATATGCAATATCAGTTTGTAAGAGAACCGTAAAAGAGAGCTGGGGATTTACAGACCAGGAAGTTTCATTTCCATGTTGGCCAACCAACCAAACAAGCAAATAACAACAACAACAACAACAACAACAACAACAAACAAACAAAACCCCTCACCCAGAGAATGTATAAAATTCATAGGCACATGAGTGAAAAAAAAATAATGAGCAAGGCTTCCCCAGAAGGAAACTACTTGCTGTATCTATTACAACTTTGAAAGAGTCAGTGAACATGTCAGTAAGAGTGAACTGATCGATACTCTTAAGAAAACCAAAACTTTCCTGAGATAGAAGGAAAAGTTCTCCCTTTAACTGGCTGAAAGGCAGAAAGAAAGTGTGAATGAACCATGAAATTGCCAAGCAGAGGGAGGTCCAGAAGAGACTGCATTGTTTAGCATATTTACAGGAAAAAGAGATAAATAGGAAGATTGCAATATTTGCTGGTGGCACAAATATCACATAGAAGAGTTATAGTGTTGTCTCAATGCCAAATGATAACTAAAAAAATGGTACATAGCATTCAAGATTGACAAATGTGAAGTAGGCCACACAAGGAGAAAATGCCTTCAGCACACAAAGTAATGAGTATGGCAGATACTGGTACACAGGAAGGATCCAGGACTCACTGCAAAGAGCTCCTTGATCAGTGTTGGAACAACTGCAGAGAGGAAAAATAATAACAGTAAAAAACATTGTGACAACTTCATTGTGAGAACAAATGAAGCAGATGAGGTTTTCTTAGCTTGGAAACAGAGATGACTGAAGGAAGGATAAGAATAGTAATGAATAAGGCCATATGGGCTGGCTATTCATGCTTTCTCAGTCCCTGAAATAAATATAAAATAAAGAAAGGCATTCCAATGAACAAAACTGAACTATAAAACTCATAAGTACAAGATGTTCTGACAGAAAACAGTAGAGATATGTTTTAAAATGTTTAGACAAATCTGTGGAAGAAAAAAATAGCATCGAGAGCCAATAAATATGAGGATAGACTTGCTGGCTCCACAGGAATGTTAAGCCATAGACTGTAAACACTGAGAAGGTATTTTGAAGATTTACTGCTCCTAGTTTACCTGTCATCAGTGCACCATGGATCTGGCTGAAGAAACTATGCTTATTCAGCCAGGAAAAGAGAAGGCTGCAGGAAAATGTCATTGTGGGCTCCCAATATTTAATGAGAGTTTATAAGCAGGAGGGAAACCAACTTTTTTCAAGGTTAGATTGTGATAGGACAAGGGAGAATGGTTTTAAATGAAAGGCGGGGATATTTAGATTGGATGTTGGGGAAGATTTTTACTGAGAGAGTGGGTAAAGTGCTGGAATGGATTGCCCAGAGAGGCTGGGAATGCCCCATCCCTGGAAATTTTTAAGGCCAGATTGGATGCCCTGGGCAACTTGATCCAGTACTTGATATAGAAGTTGGCAACCCAACCTGTGGCAGGGAAATTGGAACTTGATGATCCTTGAGATCCCTTTCAACCCAAGCCATTCTATGATTCTATGTGGGCTGCCTATGGCAGCAGGGCAGGGCCTGACAGCCGGGGCCCTTCCCACACCCCAGCCAAGGAGCAGAGCAGGCTAGGGGCAGCCAATGGAAGTCTCAGCACAGGGCAGTGGAAACCTCACTGGGGATGGGACCAGGCCAAACAAGAGTAAATTGTTGAGAGATAACAGCCTTTGAATACACATAACATAGCAGCAAAGGAGAAAGCAATAAAATGTTCTCCATGCAAAACAAACAAACAAGAAAACAAACAAACAAATAAACAATGGGCTTGAATGTTAGCAAAGAAGATTTCCATGCAGTTTTCTTGACTGATATAGAATAGGATAAGTTGAGCACTGTGCTACACTGTTGAGAGATGTGAAGCTACCAATATCAAAATATGCTGTCAGAGTTTTGAAGAATTGGTTGGTCAAATCAGACCAGAAATACAGCTGTCCTAGCTTGGAAAAAGATGCTGTCTCTGTGCCACCAAAGCAAGTAACAAAAGCTACCCTTCATTCAGTGCTTGAAGGGTTACGACCCTCGAAGAGCTAAATGAAACAGGAATATATTTTAAAATGGAGAAGAATGTTGATAGAAAGTTGCTGCAATTTGCCTCCATGAGCTAACAGTGAATAGGTGAATAGGTTGGTCTGCAGTGGAATTTCTCAGTGGAATTTAGAAAGTATTTCTGTGACTTGGAGCGGTGTTTCTCCGCATGGAAAATGTCTGTCTCGGGTAAGACAGATGCGATGGAAGTTTCATTCCCTCCAGGTTGATGCAACCTATTTGGGCCCCCTCAGGTCTTGGAGCATGGGAGTCTTTCTCCACAGTGGGAGAACATGATATGTTGAATGAAAAACTCCCTGTATCGTTACAAACACCTTAAGGGGAACAGCCTCGGTGTGATTACCATAGTCTGATTTTCACTAGAAACTCAAGCATAAGCAATAATTTCTATTGTCCTAGCAATCGGCTAGCAGGAAGGGGCTGAAACAAGAGTGCAGTCGGGAGAAAGACGGGCTGCTGTCAGAGGAGGCGATTCCTTGCGCTGCTCACCGGAGCCGGCAGCGCTGAGCAGCAGCGCCGCCGCACGCCGCGGCCGGTGGAGCTGTCCAGGGTGCTGAAACGACGCTCCGCCCGCCTGCGCCGTAACGCGGCCTTGGATGGATGGAGCAGGTAAGGACGTGGGTCACAGAAACAAGGAAAGAGACAAAATTCTTTGAAGGCATTGGGAAGTGGTTACCTCATCATCGTTAGAAACTGAAAAACGTACAGGATATTGAATAGAGGAAGTTGTGTCCTCTGCCTGGAGGATCTGAATTCTTAATTTGGTGCATCGCTTAATACTCAGATTTTAAATATTGCAGAATGATGACATAACAGCATTAAACAAGGCAAGGCAATGTCTTCATGTGTTATGTATACCGGCTAACATAAACTTCAGCTATGTCAGAGAAGTAGCTGTTAGAGCAGACAAATTAAGATCCTAAAAATCCTTCCCAAATATTTTACTAACCAACTACAAAACATGGTACTTGGCTTTCAAAGGAAGTCCCAGTTACTTACTGTTGTTTTGAAATGGCTTTCTAATGGCTGAAACAAGGAGAAATGGAGGATTCAGCACTCTCCCACGTTCTAATGGGATAACATTCATTGTTTTCCATTGCAACTCATCTTCCTCTGTGTGATAAATAGATATTGTTTGATGTTTTACAGGGATTCTGTGAAACAGAACTCCTTCTGAAGTGCAAAGTGTTACTTGTCTTGGTTGGAATAAGGTTATTTGGAATCAGTCAGACAATAGAAGCTTGTTGAAATATGTTATGTGATCTTATTACAAAAAAAAAAAAAAGGCATTTTCTAAAATATGATTTTTTTTTCCTGTGGAAACGTTTGTGACAGGTATTTCAATATGAAAAAAAAATCAATTGATTACAACAGATTTGATTCTAGGATCAGTGAGCTGTTGTGTGCTGAAATTAACCTCTGGCAGAATAGAAGACAGATGTAGAAGTCCCAGTGCGCATGCAGGTAACACATCAATTCTAGTTTCCATGTGCCTATGGGTATTTCAGACTCTCCTTTTTTTAGTTGAGAACATGATCTTGTAAAAAAGAAAGAAAGAAAGAAAGATAAAAAGCTATGTTCTTATCAGCCTCTCTGAATTTTAGGCATTTGATATTATTTTTATAGAGTTGATTGCATTTTCAGTAGCATCACAGATGACCTAACTCAAATGATGTTGGCTGAACTGCCTCCTACAATGCTCTGACACAAAGGCAGTTCTTCTCTGGGAGGAAGGGAGTCTCTAACTCCCATCACTCAAATGTCTGTGGCTCTTATTGCTATACCTGAAAAATAATGGAATAGTACTATGGTGTAGAAGTTAATTATCATTATGCATGAGGCTCATAGACAATGATTATACACATCCAAAATAAATTTAAGAGAATCACAAAAGATACTGCTGCTAGACAGAGTTGTTTAATTTTCATGTATAACTGCAAATTAAGAATATAGAACAAAACACTGACCTGCCGGTATTTATTATTTTCTGTTCAGGCATCTCCAAAATGATTTGAATTGCTGCGGGTTCCCAAATGCACTGCACAACCTCATTGTAGCTTTTGGATCTCTATTGGAGTTAGAAAAGAGTTTAGTACTCCAAGAGCACTGGTATTTTTACATGATGACAGAGTCACTGCCTGGTTTTTCAAATAGTCTCCCAGGACATGAACGCTTAGTTTAGTTTTTAACACCAGGGCACTCACATCACTGATCAAGGGAGACTTTCTGACCCACTCAGTAGGTAGTTGATGTTCACATCCCTTTCAGACCTTCCTTTTCATCCAGCAAATGAAAGGAGAACTCTCTGATGGGACTATAACTCATTGCTGAGACCCGGGGTGCCCTATTTTTGCTGTTGCTGATTTTACTGCTTCTGGCCAGATTTGTAAATTTACACTGCACAGCAGGTAGGTACAACTTCAATTGAGGCTGGCCTCAGTTATGAAATAAAATAATATGGATAAGATCCATTCCTCGAGTCAGAAAAGGCTGACTCTCCATGAAAAGATCCTGTTGAGAGTCAGAGTGTGTTTTAGGGGTGGAACAATCCCATGTACCAAACTAGTAGTAGAGCTGGAGAAGACCTGCTTTCCAAATACAGCTGTATGCTCATGCCTCTTTCCCACAGCTGTCATGTAAGAAGCAAAACAGTTGGGGGCAGCAGCTCTGAAATGGCCAAACTAAGAGCAACCTTTCCATCCCTCGTGTCACAGCAGCACCCTGTGAGCTGGCAGAATGCAAGGAGGGGGCATACTAAATGGGCTGGTGCCTGTACAGACTCCTGCTCCCAGAGTTCTTTTCCCGCTCCTTTTTGGCCCCAGAGGTAGAGGGAGGAACACTCATATCTTCCACAAAATGGCTGTCTGCTGAAAGTATGCAACAGAGGGTGAAAGGAAAAGAAGTTGAAGGGTCAGTAGGCGAGACACGTGGAAACCAAAGAGTAGTGTATGTGCACTGGCTTAAATTCAAACTAATAAACCAATGTGAATGGAAAACTGGGAGAAAGTGAAGAGGCGGATGATGGATGGATTATCACAACTGCCTAAAGAAATATGAGACTATCCAGAACAAAATCAGCATCCTGGGCACCATCAGAAGAGGGGTGGCCAGCAGGGACAGGGAGGTGATTGTTCCTCTCTACTCTGCCCTCATGAGTCCCCATCTGGAGTACTGTGTCCAGGTCTGGGGCCTGCAATACAAGAAAGACAGAGAGCTGTCCTAATTTACAGCATGTTACAAAATCATGCTCTGCTGCCCACTGGTTTGGTATTTCACAATCATCTCTATGTCAGTCTTTGTGGTTACCCTTGCAATTGGGGAAAGGAGTCCATAAGCACACAGCTGTGTCCCATTCTCCAGCTCATTTTGTTTCACTCTGCTCTGCAGAGCTGGCAGCTGTGCTCTTAGGTGCTAACCCAATGCTCTCTTGTCTTGCTCACCTTTGTTTCACACCATAAGAATATTGGGGCACAGAACTCCTTTAGTCACAGGGTTTTACAGTCCTTCAGTACAGCAGAGCACAGGTCTAAAAACACAGCACCACAGAAAATAAATCCTCTGCCATTCTCCATAGTTCATTATGATCTAAGCTGCTGTACCCAGTTCTTGCTCAGAGGCTTTATAGCTAAATCTCCTTTTCTAATTATAGCTCTATATAGAGAAGAACAGTTTCCTTTACTAGAATAAGTAATGACCTGATTTCTCTGCATGCTGTTCACAGGGGAACGTACAAAGCCAATTCTATATTTCTACATGATCATGTTGGAAGATTCCTGTCTAATTTTTGGCAAGTCTCATAGAAAACCTGCACTGCTGCAAACCAAGGAAAACAATGAATAATTCATTTTCTTATCTTTTTCAGGATTGTTTTCTGCAAAACATCTATTTTAATAATGCATGTGATTTTTAGCTGCACCACACTATCAGTGCAAACATACAGAGAAGAGATGTTTTGTTTTTCTCAGCGTAGCCTCAAAGATTAGTACAAAATTTCAGCTTATACTGGACAAAAATCCAAGTGAGGAATGAGAGGTGAAAGTCAAGCTGGTTGCAAGATACAAAGAAAATAGGACAGTAATCTGGAAATTAAAGATCATGAGAGGCATTCTCAGAAAACTCTTCTTGCAATGCTCAGATGGTGATATGTTGATCACATCAAGCACATCAAGAGCCAACTGTAGGGCAGAGACAAGTATACATAGAGTTCCCATATATCCCCAAAGCATCTGACAAATAGATGAAGTTAGAACTGATAAAACTGCATGTGATCACAGTTACAGCCTGTAACTGACTCCTACCTCAGTCAGATCCGTCCAGGTGGCAAAGCTGCAGACTGAGGTTCCCTCTAGAGCTCACACAGGAGCAACTCCAATTGGCAATACCCCACTCATGGGATGACCCTGCACTGCTGAATGCACATGTGCACAGATCAAAACCTCAGGTAAATTATGACAAAAATGAACAGGTCAGCAAACAGGATGCTAAAAGCTAACCAGAGTCCAAGAAATAAGAAGGAACTGATGATACAACTGTATAAAGAAAACCTTCACTATGCTCCTTCCAGTTCTTTGTCTCAGTAGCAGCAGAGCTTGTTCATTACCCCAAGCATCATCATTCTGTTCATGTACCTCCTGATCCATCTAAAAACACTTATTTCAACTAGAACTGTGCTGACAATTCTCTACTTGCAGCAGAGAGCCTCAGCCAGCACTGCCATGTAGAGAACACAGCGCAGGCCATAAAGCAGGTACAGAAGTTTGTAAGTATTACTGTTCTATAAATGAAGATTAATTCCCTTTACACCACAGCAAATTTTCCAGACCAGCTTCAGGAGACAGATGGGAGAAACATTTCTCCAAGAATAATCGCATGAATGGACTTTCTCTGCTGCTATAAATAGTGTTTAGAGATATACACAGCCACCAGCATTTGAACAAATACCTTCCAAACAAGATGGTAAGAACCTGGGCAAAAATGGTTCTTCTTTTTCCAGAGAAGGAAAAAAGCTACAAGCCAAAAAGCCGAAGGAAGGCAGAACAGCACTTGCTCTCCGCCCCACTGTGACCATGAGCCCCGTGAGCAGCCCTTACCTGAGGTCACAGCCCAGTCCCAGGGGCTGGAGGAGCACGGAGCTTACTGACTACAAATCAATGCCACCTTCCTTCTTCAAGGAGCCGTGGCAAGAAGGTGAACTCACATTAGGTAGGATAAGGCAAAAATCATGGAATAAATCATGTTACCAGTGATGCTATTTTCATCTGCCCACCCAAAGTGAGACATGTTCTGCATAATATTGGTACATTATCTCATCTTGTTATTAAGTGAATGAGCAGCTTAGACTTCCCATCATTTTAAGACATTTTGCTTGGTACAAAGCTGACTGCATTCCCGTAGTGTGTAGGCAGGTAAGTCAGAAAGCTTTTGTCAACACTGATATAATTACAACGTGGCTCTGCCTTTTTAATGTGCTTGTGCTGCACGACAAGGCCAATGTAAACAATTTGCCTGGTAAAACCACCGGAGAAACTTGTTCAAATTACCAGCATAAATCTTTCCTGTTCTAAATTAAACTCTCAAAATCTGTTCCCTGCAGTGAGTGCAAACACTGTGCTTTCTTGAAACAACATTTTAAACTTTCATTTCTTTACCATTTCTTCCAGTTTTCTCTCTCAGCAAAAACAGCCATCAGTTCCTCACAGGTCACAATTCAGAGATGTACCAATGGTAGAATAAATTATAACTTCTAAAATAAACATTTTGGTTTCCACTGTAGGTTTTAAGTTTCATCCTGGAGCACTGCCACATTGGCAGTCACGGGGCACTCATAACCCCAGGTCTGACAAGGTAATGGAGAGTCAGGATGTCACAGCACACAGCTGACGTAAGAACAGGCAGCAAAATAAGCTCCATAGGCACCAGCATGCAGGGGTTCAACGGGAGAAGGAACTTCGTGCATAGCTTCATTAAACCCATCTCCCTGCAAGACAGGAAAGAAATCACCCACAGCAGCTACATTATAGTGACACAATCTGACATGGGGCCAGATGACATTTGCTGATTTTATTTGAAGTTGACATTTTGGGACAACTTGGCAGGGCACGGCAATTGAGAAGATCACACCAGTGAGAAGGTGGCAGGGACCTTCACACCAGCTCCATTAACTCCCATGCAGAAGATTAAAAATAAACCAGTGCAGACTAATTAATGTGTTGCAGAAAGAAGGGGAGTATGAGAGCCAGGGAAGGTGAGAGGCTAAGATTTGAAACAATGAAAACTGTTGCAAGAGAACATTAGAGGCTTCAAGAGTCTTTAAAAAAGTCATCAATATTTGATGTATTGTTATCATAGATTATTTACAAGTTCAACACATTTTTTATTCATTATATTTTCATTCAAAATATGCAATAGCTAATATCTCCAGCACTGTATTTCTCAAGTCATCAGAGAACGCTAGTTATTGTAACACCTACAGAATTCTGTTGATCATCTCTGCAAAGAATGCAAATTCTTAGCCCTGCAGAGAAGTCCCGATTCCCACCTCACATTTGAGCTAAGAGATGGGAGCTTAAATACAAAGCTTATTTATTTTGTGATGCCTAACACCATAACTAGAAATGCTATAACAAACTGAATCCTTCACACCATAACTAGAAATGCTGTAACAAACCTGATCCAGGTAAATTTACATCATTCTCCAGACTAAGAAAATACCACAGAGCTGTCATAACCCTTTTATCCACTACTCCATATCTGCAAAATAAAACCCATAGTGCTTCCATTTAGAATGACATATGATTTATTCATATAATTCACAAGTAATTGGACACCACTGCAAGTTTAATCTCCGTATGCAAGTGATTTTCACAAACATAATACTAAAATTGCTTGCTTAGAAGGTAAAAAATACCATGGGTATGAAATGCCATGGTAGATGCTGTTCAATATGCTACACATTCTTAGTGTCAGACACTTTTCACTCATTTCTGATTTTAGAAAAAATGCAGCTTGCCATTTCTTGTTTTTTAAGTAGTCTGGGAAACTCAGGTGGGTTTTCTCTAAAACTTTGAGTCAATTAATTTTCCCAGTCCTTATGAACTGAACTGACAACCAAAGCTACAGTTTGAGTAGTTCAAAAAAATATATTGATTTCTGCTCCTCTGAATTCACCAAGCACAATGTAATCAAATCACATCACCTTCCAACATGTGACAAAGAATACCAAGCCCTGTACAGCCCAAGGGAACGTGCAGGAATTTAAACTGTGCTTCAGCATGGTGGTGTTGGTGCTGACAATCCGACAGTACATTTTTTGGCCCCTACCAGTATCCAGTAGTTGTGAGTGATTGCACTTCACTGGGAGTACATTAGCATCACCAGATCATTTGGTATTCATGCAGCTGTACAGCCTGATTGTAATTCTGCATAAACTTCTTACTGAAACTTGTATCTAGGAAGCCTCATTAATTCTGCATTAAGCATATATGGCTGCATGGAGAAAATTGGACTTTAATGTGTTTGTCTACATCAGATTAAGTTACACATATTATCTCCTAGACGAGGTCCAAACATACATTTTGCTTGAAATGCCAGTAGTTATCTTAAAACATACCAAGAAGTTAAAAAGCTTTCACAATACAAGATCCAGCCACATATTCCACATATACAAAACACAACTAGAGAAATACAATTCAATTTTTTGATGCTGAATTATGAGGAAAGTCTAAAAAAATAGAAAAACTCTGATACCCAGACATCAGTTCAGAATGTAACACTGCATAATGCCGCAATATGAGCACCCATTTAAAATGAGAAATCCCCCAAGAGAAGCATAAGGGGATCAAGTACTTGTGACAAAATTAGATGAATACTGCACCAAAAACATGCATACAATTGCCATGGTCATTCAGTATGCTAGTGATGGTCTAAACAGTGATCTAACACAAGAGTGAAAGAGTGTTTCCAAATAAAATCACGTGAATAACTACATATTGATTAAACTTTCTGATGCAGCAAAGTGAGGGCACAGAGCCATCTCGGGGTTCTGGAGCTGTTTCAAGATTCGCTTGTGAAATTTCTCTCTGACGCGGTTGAACTCCATTATATCCAGTGGATCCTCTTCAATCCAAAATTTGTGGAATTCATGCATTAGGTAGCCTACAAAAGAATAATTAAAAAAAAAAAAGAGAAATGCAGTATTTTAAATCACATGAAATTAAAAGAGAACTGGCAATTCATAATTATGATGTGTGCAAAGAATTCTGATCACCAAGATCTGGCACTTCATAGAACTACAGGGATAAGACTAAATCCACCTGTAAGACTGCTGCAGTATAAGGCACGTACATGACTTATGGCTTGTGACAGTAAAAGAACTGGCAGAGTTTGCTGCCATGGCACTGGCACTGCACATGCTGGACACTTAATATAACAGCTGGAAATTCATTCCAGGAAAACATCTGATCATATGCTTAGCAAGGCTATTTGATGTAAGAATATTCCTCCTTAATTTCAGGAAGATTTTTTAGAAAGTTAACTTAGAAGCAAGCTCAAGGTTTGATGAATATTGGCAGAACTTCCAATAGTTAACAGAACTCATTAAGCATCTTGACATATATATGGATGATGAGTTGTTAACTTCATTCGACCATGTTAAATAACACAAAATAAAAGATTAAACTAATGAGTAGGGGAAGATGATAATGATTACATTCTTGGTTCTATGATTATATGAGCCATCAGGGATATGTAACCTCTCATTCCAATAAAGTGAAACATGCAGGTTATGTGTGTCCAAGAAGTGATGTCATTTGTTGCACAAGAGGCTTAGTTGCTTTTATCCAGTTCTTTCTATTGCATTACAATTAGCTACAAATATACACACATATTTCTAACTTAAATTTCACTGTATGTTTGCAAAGTTTCTCATTATGAATTTGAGAAACTCCATTCAAAAGGCATCTTGAACACATAGAATCATAAAGTTGGAAAAAACTTCTAAGATCATCTAGTCCAACTGACAACTCATTACCACCATGCCCACATCTTTGGATCTATATATTTCAACAGCCTATATTTCATTCCAAGAGATGATTTTTTCAAAGAAAAGCTCAGTTAAAACCCCTTAAAAAAAATAAATCACTATATAAAATGTAAAACATTAGATCTTCATCTCCCAAAATCTGTTTCCAAAAGGTACTTCTGTACTTCAGCTGACCATGCTGCTGAGCTATACAGTTCTGTGCATTGCTTATACTTTCCTGCCCGGATGCTTGTGTAAGTTCTACCCTACTTATTCCATGTGCATGAGCTGCAGAAGGAGGAGTTGCCAAAAGCAGCTCTCCCTGTGGTGCTGCTGTGATGGAATGGCAATGCTGGTCCCTGCAGTGGACACACTGGTCCTGGGGATCAGACCTATGCCTGGCCAGCAGATCAGTCCCACCTTCAGCCAAGACTTCGATACTAACAGCAAGACACACTAGAGGTAGTAAAAAAAGTTCTCTTATACTAAATGAAGTGGCATGGGAAGGAAAACAAACAAACAAATAAACAAATGCAGAAAACCTGAACACAGAACTCTATGTGTGATCTGAAGATACAGGATTAAAACCAATCATACTAGACGCATCCATTCACAAGGCTATGGGCAGGTTAGGGACTTGGTAAAAAGACAGAGTAATTATCCCAATGGAAAAAAGAAAAAAGATCTGAAAGTGTACAAGTGGATATTTAGGTACTCATCTGTTCTTTATTTATGAACCTGACCATCACCAAAGACAGAAGTGTAACCACTAAACAGCCCAAGTTCCTGCCAGCCGGCGTGCTTAGGGCAGTAACCCAGAAACCATCACAAAAGTGTATCCCTATATTATTTAATAAAAGATGCACAGTCACTAATATTTACTGCTTATCTAGTTAGGTAATGAGTATTATAGCAGGAAAACAAAACAAAATCTGCTATGAAGTCAACTTGCAAAGCTGCTTTTTTTTTTTTTTTTTTTTTTTTTTAATTTTCGTTGTTGGTTTCCATTGCTTTTTTCTGAATAAACAGGGAAATCAGCACATCTTGTCTTAGTATTAGTCCCTTGATTATACTTTGAAAAACATTAGAAATGTGGTGCTTGCTGTTGCACACTTCTGGCAAAGATGAACAATAGGTATGTGCTATAGAAGGAATGCTTGAATACAAGGGAGAAGGCTGGAAAAAACAATTAATCCTGAGGATGGACAAGTCTCCTGAAAGGTGCAGGGAAACATTTGTATGTAAATGAAGATATCTAAGATGGATTTATGGGGAAAGTATCTTTAGAAACTCTTTAAAAGCTTAAGTTCTTTCTTCTTATTATATTTAAAAACAACTTAAGCATGTAGGAAGGTCACCAGTTCAAGTTTTTTTTTTTTTTTTGGCACTTTGTTTCACTCCCTGGTTCGGTGGTAGCATGTGTTGCAACTAAGTACTGGATCACAAAGACAGGACAGCAAGACCAGCATGACAGTATCTGCACTGTGTCAGCAGATGTGTCTGCTATCTGCAAGGGTAGATAAAATAACAGTAATAAGAACACAGATCAAGTAGCCGTCCCGTTTCCCCACTTACAGAAGGTCTGCTGAAAGTGAGTGAGTGTCGGTGCCTCTGGAGCAACGTTGTAGAAATGGGTCTTCAGAGCTCCGCTCACAAGCAGGTTATACGCAAGGTCTGTTATGTTAATGCCCACAATGGCAAACGAGTAGCTGTAAAAATAATCAAGTATTTGTTGAGAGCTTGTTTTCTTTCCACAGGCTGTAAGAAACTCTGACACCGACTCTGCAGATGGTGTGATACTGAAGTGTATTAATCCTCGACCTCATTGGCTTCCAGCTGAGGTGAAAAACTGGAACAAACATTTATCCTATCTATTTTGTGCCCTCTAATGGCAGTGTTTCCTTAGTGAGACATATAGTCACAGTCAAAAAGGAGATTCACCACTGTGCCTGCATTTTCAGTGGAGCAGCACATGTTAATTCCTGCGGAATAAATAAATAACCCAGGAGTCCCTGATCTTGTTTCTGACATGGGGTAAGCACTCCACATGGTGGCTGTGCCTGCAAGGTGACCTAATATTCACTATTTTAACCTCTTGGCCCAACTGGAAAACCACTGTTGGGAACATCAGGGTTAGACAATTGGTTCTATAATGATACTCATAAGGCTAAAAAGCCCATGAGAGAAACCCACTGAGTCATTCCCATTTCTTCCCGACAGAGAACTAGATACAAAGGCAAAATCCTAAATCAGGGCATGCTGGGAAGAGAATTAAAATATCTGACCTATGAAGCAAAACTCTGTCCTGCTAAGAGATCAACAAGTAAAGTATATTTACAAATTAGCAGGTTTTTTTTTTTCATTTGTAAACCTGCTGTCTAAAGAACTCAATATTTCTGGCAATGACCATTTCCCAAAAAAAGAAAGCAAAGGAAACTTATTTAGTTTTGTATGTTCCAGCAGTAAAAAAAGTAAATCTGTAAGTTAGCTGCAATGTAAGGCCTAATGGGAAATTCCACAGAACAGTGAAATACAGCCATTAAAAGAAGGTATTATAGATTCTCAGATACACTCGTAATTATACTTTCTTGAAAGCAGATTAGAACCTGTCTCTGACAGAGGAGAGAGACGTGATCATATTATGTACTAAGAAGAATTAAAAGACATTTATAACTGCACTATTCATAGCACACAGAAAAAGCTTTCTCTTTGCGACAAGATTTTGCCCACGCCTAATTCATACTTCAAAGTAGATTTATCCAGTAATCTTTGATCAAAATCAAGATGTGGTTAAGACAGTGCATATCAGCATGTGTGCTAGAAATTCCTGAAAGAAATAGCCCAGACAACTCCCTGTTTCCTTCAAATACACAGCATCAGTGTTAACAGTTTGAAGTTGCCACAGACATGGAAGTCTTTTAAACTTACCCAATTGCCTTATCAAACTTTTTCTTCTCCCATTCAACTTTGCTGAACTGGCTGGAAAAAATCAAATAAAACCCAGATATTACCAGGAAGTACTAGTAGACAAATATTTCCTTTCCATTTATTTGCTATTGTAACATTAAACAAACACAGACTGCATTTTATTCCTGTAGATACTGCTAACTTAACTCCGTTTCTGACTGAATGGATTGGTACAGGGAGACACTGTATGGATAGCTTGCTTTGTGGCATCATTGATATCCTTTGTTATCATTACAAAATATGTGACAACAACACCTCTCCTAGTAAAAGCCAATTATTTTCTATACTGACCACAGAGCTGACCCACATCAATGAAGTCTGAGCTACACAAAAGTAAAAAAAATCAAAAGAAGAAAATGAGTTGACTTCAGCTTTACATATTCTCAAAGACGTACATGATGATCATCCACTTGGAGGCAAACAAAAACTTTACTGAAAGAATATTTCTCATGTCCATCCAAGCTGGAAGCCACTCAACAGCCAAATGCAAGGGACTGTGTTTGCTGTTATTTAATGCAATAGTTAGGGAACCACTTTTAATTAAATTTATTTTAAACAAAGCTATATGATGCAGCTACCAAGAGCTGACGTTTTACTGACCAGGCTTTTGCTGTATCTATATAATAAGTTGAGCAGAAACTAGCATGTTTATCACAACTACAAGCAGGCGAGGGACTGAACCTCACCAGCAGATTAAGATTTAGAGTCTGGAGGGAGTCTAGGCATGGTAAAGTAACACAGATCTTCCAGGCTTTAGACTGCACATCGTAGATAACTATGTGAAAGCGCCATTCTTGGACTATACTTACACTAAAAACAATGCCCCGGACTTCACTCAAGTATAGTGTTTAAGAGATATTTCCTTTAAGTATTAAAGATTCAGAGAGGTTCACACCCATCCTGATCTGTTACCAAGTGATATAAGTGGGAACAAAACTTTGCATCCTAAGTGGCTTGGTGCATAAGTACACACCAATGTATACTTGTTCTCAACAAATGTAGTCATTTTTGTAGGTTGTAGCATAACATCAATAAAAAAACCCAAGCAAACGGTTAACAAAGGCAGCACACTTAGGATGTGCACAGGCAGTGCAGTTCAACGAAAATAGAAACTACATTGATCATTATCACGTCAGAAATCAGCACTGCTGCTAAGCAACCACACCAGGAAAACACCACAGGCACCATGAGCTGCATCCATCTTCTAGTGAATGTTCTTTCAAGGGATCAAAACTGCACATGCTCACACAGCACTGCAAGACTTGGCAATCACACATGTAAATGGAGAACACAGGATTTCCAGCCCAGCATTGAGCACTCATCACTTGTGCAACATTGTTCTATTTCCAGTGTAAGTCTTGTGTTTAGTTAAACGAAAATCTGGCTATTTTCTATGATGCTGTTTAAGCATCATGACAATCCCTGTTCATCAGCACACATTAACAAAGCATCCATGCACAGCACAATACATAAAGGGCAGACCAAATCTGGGGGGTGCTTACAGTGAGAGAGTGAATGCCAATATATAAAAAGAAGCCCCAGACAAACTGAATGCGAGGATTTAAATCAAAGCTTAGAGTCTATTGTGCTTCCATTGCTTCTGATCCTACAGGTGCTTTTTGTCACAGAATTACCATTAGGGTCTTCACTACAAAATTTTGAGTTAAAAAGTTTTACAAGATTCACATGCACCTGCTATAGGGGTATCTATCACTACTGGTTACAGGTAGAAGGAAAAAAAATATTCTGAGACAACTGATTTCTGTTGCACTGGCTGAGGCATCCATTCCCCTAGTCCTGAGAATAAATCTTACTCACAGTGCAAACTTTTTGTCATCTGAAAGCACCTGATCTCTCAGAAGTCAGGACATTGAAATAGGCAGCTTAGAGCAATCACTACCTAAGGTAGTCAAAGTATGTGAATATAAGTAAGAGGAGAATGTAATGAGTTTTTTCAGCTGTGTTAACAAACTCTTGGCATAGACTACTTTTGATTACCAAGTCAGTCACAGCTGTATGAGCGTATTTGGACTGTCTACAATTTCCTATCCCCCCTTAAAGTTCACCTAAAATTTGTCAGTTAAATTTGGTACTACATATGTCTAAAACAGAGTTCTCCAGCTACATCAAGGAAGGTTGGTTTCATTCTTTATATATTAGCATGCTCAGAGGGTCCCAGTGTTGCACAGTCATATTAATGAGTTAATACTGTGGCGTTTGGAGAAAGGGAATGGGGTTCTCTTGGTTCTGTAAGAAAGGTTTTCAGTTTTATAAACACTGCAGTGCAATATGGTTTGATCTTATTTACATGTAGTCACATAAAACTAAGAGAAAAGAAAAAAAAAATACCTTATTTCCTTCTTAGTGACTTCCCTACATTATGAAAAGACAAAACAAAAACAAAAACAAAAACAAAGGTAAATAAAAATATAAAACCACTTGAAATTAGAAATTAGGTGAAAACATTTAACAGTAGGTTTCACTATTTTGAAGATTTCAGCATACAAGTGTGTCTCTTGAATTTGATCAGCTTTCAGGATCAGCACTTGAAAACAGATAGCACATGCCAATACCCCACCAAGGGAACACACAGCACCCTCCCCAGGCCAATAGCCAGCACAATATTCTCTCAAGTTACTCTTTGCTCGCCTCATGCATTACCTGTATTTAGGATGAAGAGAATCAGAAAGAACTTGTTGGGCTACCTCAGTGTCCCATTCGGCAAAATACCTGCAGATGTATATGTTTAGGGTAAATTGTTAACAAAAACAATGAAAGATATCTTAGGAATCTAGCCATCTACACACACCAGCCCCAGCCCTTTTAAGTGTCACTACATGCATTATACAGTATGAGTAGCATCTAACATCTGGAATTCATTAAACTCAGATCCACAAAAAGAAAGATAAAAGCAGGTTCAAATGACAAGTGCAATTCCACGAGCTGCTTGTGAGCATGGGTTAACAGACTCCTCTTTCTCCCTGCCCTACATAAGATCTGTTCCTTACTGCTAGTATACGTTGGCTGCTGAGCTCAAGATAGAGCAGATCAGGCTTCTTGATCCGGTAGATTCATTAAGTGAGGTAAAAGTCATCACAGGGGACTATGAAATTAAATACGTGCGAGGGATTCCTATCCAGTGGGAGCTCAAATCCAGATTCAAGAGTTCATATCCTTCACTGATCTTGGACAGAGAATGACATAACAAGTTGGTGATTCTTTCTGTCTTTCACTGTGTAAAAGCAGGAAGTATTTTTTTTTTTCCCTCTCATAGGAAGGGGTAAAACATTTCCTAAAATTAAGTAACTACCTGCAGTAGATACACTGGCTGAAGGAAATAAACTGCCAGCCCCAGATGTTAGCAAACCTCTGGCCTGCACAAGGCAGAAGGAAATAGTTGTATAAATTTGTTGCTTGATTTTGGGTACAGAAAGAAATTGAAGAAGTAGTGCAACTACAGAAGTCTACCATCAGTGGCTGCATTTCAAGTATTTTACCTAAGAATTCAGCATGGAATTCCGAAAACAAGAAAGCTGAGCAGTAACATAACCCTCTCATCCACCCACTTCCAGGTCATTTTGCCTAAAGCGATGTAGATATTGTTAAAAACATACTTTACAGTTACTCTCTTGTGGGAAGAGTGTTAACTTACTGTTTCACAGAGAAACTAAAAAGGGTTTAAAAAAATATATATAGTCTTGGCAAATGGTGTAACCTTGTTGAATGAGGAATACTCTAAGAAAGGAGAACCATTCAAGAAGATAAACCTCTCTCCCTAAAAACTGAGACAGAAAATATTCTTTCAAGTTTTTGATATGGAATCCCTAATGCTTTTAGAAGTTATTTCTTCAGACTTGCTAAAAAGTCAGCACATAATGCTGCTTGTCACAGCTTCTGACACACAAATATATCTATAAAGGAGCATACTTACACCAAGTTATATAAGCCCAAGAGACCCATCCCTCTAAAGTCTGTTTTAGGATCATCACCTTGGAAACCAATTTCACACCACTGCTTCGAAATCCGAGCTTTCAATGGTGAATTGGGCTTCAAGCATTTCCATAACTAGAAAGATCACAGGTAGAATATAATTACACCTCCACACATAAGTATGACTTCTTATGCTCTTAAAAGCAAGGTGAGTTTTCACATAATTGTACTGCCATTCCAGCAACCAGAGCATAAGAACAAATGAAATTTCTGGGTATGAGGAGAGCCAGGGAAAAGAAAAGATAAATAAACAAAATCTCCAATAGCTCTCAAATATTGTGGCTGTTTCAGCCCTACAAAGACCTTCTGACCTGAACATCTCACACAAGGGCTTGTTTTGTTCAGCTTTGTGCTTCAAACTAGAGCCTGTCTCCCTAAGCACTGAGATGGGAATGGGCTGGAACTTGGCTGTAAATCATTGGCAGAGAGGCAAGCAATCAGCCCTCTGGTCCCTGAGGGTCTGCAGCAATCTTATCCCTAGTGTCTCTTGCAAGTCTCCAGAAGGGTTATAAATTGAGAGTGCTGACTTGGCTACCACAGCGTTAAAGAGCAGATCAGAAAACATAAAAACAAAAATCCATATAATAGCACATTCCACCTTCATATTTAACAGAGGGGTGAATCATTCATTGATCTCACATAAAAATTAAATTACAAAAAAGCAAGAAAATGATTTACAAAGTCAGATCCTCAGCTGGAAAAAAACCACTTAGCTGCACTGGCCCAGTGTCTCTAGTACTTAAATATCATGTTGCTAGGCGCCTAAAAGCAGCCTAAATAGACCTGCCTGACAAATGCATAACTTTCTGCACATCTTATGTGCTGTATCACAAATCCATACTTTCTGAAGTGTGTTGAGAAATAAGTGTTCCCCATAAACCATAGATGGTGAGTAGGGCCTCAAGACACAGTCAGATGAAGCCTCTTCAAGAAAAAGAGCAGTATGCACATTTCCAGATAATCCACTCTGAATCTGTATTAATTTTAGCAATTCGAACTGAACTTTAAATTAAATACCTTTAGAAGATTAAAACTTACAATGATTTTAGTTTGCAATGACTATCTAAAGCATCATGTGTTGTTTAAATCATCTTTGACATCTTCCTTTTTCACTCCCTGACACTTCACTCACTGACACTAAATGTAGTATTATTTATTAGTTCAATCACATTAACTTAATTTTCCTCTCATTCATAAATTGCCCTCTTGGTAAGCATGAATAAATAATAGACATTAGGATCTCAAATTACCCATTGCAGAGATCACTCAGCAGAATACCTAGAAGCAACGAAAACCAACTGGCTTATTCTTCCCCAGTGTGAGCTGAAAGCTGAATTAAACCCTTGGCTCTATTTTTGTTTGACATGACGAAAGCAAAAAGCCTGCTGTAAACAAGTGCTATTGCACAGGTTACACTGGAGATGAGGAGTTACTGATACTTTTTTCAACACCTAGAATTTTATAGTTAAGCTATACTGTTTAGCTTCCCCTCCACCACCAAATGCTCAGGTTCCATTATGCTTTTATTCTGTTTTTAATGCTATGTGACTACACATTACAGCTGCCATTTTCATAAACATCTAAGAAACAGGTCCCCAAAGACCAGGTGACCAGGAAAAAAGAACCAGATCCCAGTGCTCCCCACCTGAGATCCCCTCATACCCTACTTCTTACTCTCCAAACAGTGTAGATGCACAACAAATTTAAGAATGCTTTCTTGGAGCCAAAGACCTTCACATTAGACCTTTAGCCAGGAGCCTGGTATTATCAAAGACCAAGATTGTAGGTTGGCACCAGGATCTCCAATCTCCCATACATGAGCTTCCTCACTGATAAGTTTGTGTGGCCTTCCAATTGAAGTCCTCTCCAGCCCCAGAGAATTACACTTTTGACTGCACAGCAGCAGAAGTCTATCTGCCCTATTCTGCCTTGTGGCTAAAAGAGGTTCTAGATAGACTCCTTCCAGGCCAGACTTCCACCTCCCAGCAAGGAGCTAACTCTTAAAAATAGCTTTTCAGACACCTACAGGAATTCTATGACCATTTGAGAAGTATGTAGGATGCCCAGTGGGATTTCTGAAAGTATCTGGAAGCCCAAGTCAGTACAGTGACACTCCCAGAAGTTTTCACTATAATTTGTGTAAGCCACTAGGTGACAAATTGCAGTATGAAAAACAATAGCATCATCACCTGTTGCTAAAAACAAAAAGTTGAGTGGGAGCAGAAGCAAAAGTAACTTGTCTCAAGTTTCCAGGATTTTTGTTTAAATAACAGAACCATACTACCGTATGCCTGTTTTTTTTAAAACTTCTGAAAATTCTCTCCTCGGTTGCTTTACAATCTAAGAGGTCTATAGCTGTGTCTCTGCTTACAGTTTCAAGATCACCTTCCTCAAAACATTTATTTTCATGCAATGTTTTCTTTAAATCATGAATTAAAACTCCACTGGGATAGCTTTCATAACTGTTCATGTATTATACTGAAGAATGGTCTATTTTCTATTTCCATTGGTAAATAGGAATTTACCAACACATTTAGTATCTCCAATACACAAGTGTTATCTTCAAGAATTCAGGAAGCCAAGGAGAAGAAGTGTTTATTCTGGTTATGAGAGGTAAAAATATCCTTCTCATCTTGAAGAAAGTTGTATGTAAGTAGGACATACTGCTGTTTTTCTAGAACTTACAGCACAGAGCTGTTATCTGCAGTAAGAGCTGCATATTCATCACCTAGATATAATCCAGACCAACATGTGTTCATCAACAAGGAATAAGCTGCTCGCTTGGAAGATGTTCTTGCTTTGTATGCATAGGTGTTACACGCAGAGTGTGCTACACCCAGTATGCTTTGTAGACTAATCTTGAAGCAGGTACACAATGCAGGAAGATGATAAAACATCAAGAGGTTTATAGACCAGCCCTTTGGAGGTGGGATGAATAAAGGATGCTCTATCAGTGTCTACCTTCAAAAGCATTTCCTCATGTTGCAGATTCTCTGAATCATACGGCTCTCGGCGCAGCTTTTCAACCTCTACAATCAGATTTCTGTACCCAACGATCTGCAGCAGGCAGGCCTGAAGAGATACTCCCAGCCTGAGGGTGGAAGGAGACAGAATTCAGTTCACTCATGTGTCACAGCACTACAGCATACATACCTGTTTAAAGCATGCGTAATATTACATCAACAAATTAATAATCCAATGTTTTATTTACTGCAGGAGATTTGCAAGAGATGAATATTACATTAAACAAGGTTTTATGAAATGCATAGTCTTACTTTGCATTTAAAAAATAACAACTGACTTTTAAACTGAAATGGTCAATTTTCACATACAAAAGTCTCATTATAACAGTACACAGCAGCCTTCAACATCTGTTATAAGCACATCACTGAATCTTTCCCCTCGTTCAAATGGCAGCTTCCCAAACAATGCCTTGAGACCAGGGAAGTGAATTTAAAAAAACAGTGGGGAAACTAAGCAAAAAGCTAAATATAAGCATTTTATTTCCATATCACGAGAGCCTACATAAAGAAGCTATAAACCTGAAGTAACACAACTGAAAGATCTGCCTGTAGGCAGATGTTTTTTTTTTCTTTTTGTCTCTTGTTAAGAGTCACAGTAAGAGTCTTTTTTTCTATTTTTGTAATGTTCATCCACTTGATGCATCATAAAAATTAAAAAAAGAGAGAAAGAAGCCAACATGACTCCTAAGGCTTTCAATTACAGTTTACCTAGTTTTAGGTTAAGATTTTACTGTAAAATACAAGTTACGTAGTATACCACAGCCATGGTTATAACAATATTTGATCACATACAGGATTATTTTTTTTAGTGGAACTGGGCTGCACTGATGATAGATATGTATTAAGCTGTACAGGTTCTTCATTTGTTCTGTTTGGTACAGTGAACGATTTTGTTTATTCCTTAATACTATTAAGAGTTCTGAGCAGAAGGATTTTCACTGCTTATCTTTTGAGATTAATACACAGAATAAGGGATGTCATCATTAGGCCATTTCTCCTGCTGCAACCGCATGCTGTTTGTGTCTGTAGCCCGTTTTTTGAATAATCTAAGCAGCATTTCCCCCCTTTGATGTTTGGTTTTCACATGCTTCACTTGCTATTTCCTACCATTTTGTAGAAAGGCTGCATTTCAAAGAAAGATAAAAGGCCTAATAGAATTGCCAGAGTGCATGGCTAAGCCACATCCACCATGTTTTTAACTACAAAATAACCAAACAGCATGGATTGCCACCTGGTTATTACTCAGCTAACTTGCTGCCATAACTAAATATACACATTTATTATTTCAAAGGTATTGGTAAATGGGACCACCTCCTTCTCAGATCACAGCTGCCCATGGCCTTCAAGAACAGCTCAGTGCAAATATTCCTAGGATGGTAGCTCTGCTCTGCAAAGATGCTACATGAACAAAAATGACTGCACACAGATTTACAGAAACACGTATAGTATGACACACGTCCCTTTGTCCTTACCCGAGGAGATGTTATGTCTCTGCCATGCAAGGGAAGGTCAGAGCTTCTGAACAAGACAGTTTGGATGCAGGTTTTGAGATATTTGAGAATAGGCAAACCAATGGATTTTCCTTAATCCTGCCTAAAGATATACCTGACCTGCTCCTGCTGAAATTTCTCCAGAAGAGTTTAATATAACCTAAGTGTGTCACACATGAAAGTTCACTCCAGATTATTAAAGTTTAGCTAAACTTCAATTAATGAACATTAAGGAGCAATTTAGTGGCAGGGTTTGCTTCAGTGAACGTGGCACCACCTTACACACCCCAGACCAATATTCCTCACTGCTTGGAAAAGGTCTCGGCAAATTAAAGAAGGATGCCAAGGATGGGAGCACGGGTATGAAAGACTCAGCCCTATAAAACACTGAGTGCACAGTTTCTAGCTTAAAAACAATTCAGCATTTATTCCGTGCTAAGCATGTGAACAATACCTCGATTAAATTTAAAATATTAAGGTTTTCTTTCCCTTATATTAGGACCAAATCATTCAAATGTAGTCAGGAGCCTGAACAAGTATGAGATATTTTAACCCTTTCTCTCCCTCTCTTCTAGAAGACTACTTCTTCTCAGAAGCCAAAGGCAATGCCACAGGGATAGCCAGATGATCACTAGTTCCACATGAAATACTATTTTAAATAGTTTCATGTTTCTTCTTGGCATTATTCCACCCTGTTACTCAAGGGTGCAATAGTGGAAAGAGAATACTTCAATTAGCCCAACTGCTAATGCTATGGTTAACAAAGTCCACAGGTCAGGCTCCAAGCTGTGCACATTTGCATTTACATGTAGGTTTTCCTTATGTTACTGTCGTTAATTTCTCACTGCTGTTTTTTTTTTTTCTTTTCTGAATTTCAGCTGTCAGTGTTCTGTGAAACACTGAAACATCTGAGCTGTGGCACCCTCCTCCTTTTCCCACTTAAAAATAGAGTATTTATGACAATACCACGACTTTGTAAGCCAAGCTATGGAATTACCAGATGCAAAAAATCACAAAGGCTTGAACAGGTAGTGATCAACTCCCTAAAATATTGTGAGATAGAACTGGAAATTTCAGCAGTCAATCTGGGACAGCAAGGGTTAGCCAGACAAGGGTTAGCCAGCAACAGCATAAAAAAAAAAACCTGCGTACTGTTGAAGATTGTGTTTGAATAACGCAAAGCAGTTTTAAAACTACAGAAATGATATACTGGCTTACTGGTTATGACAGACCAATTTCTTCCCTACGGCCTTGCTAAGAAGCCATCACTGTCATTTCTATGACCACCTGCATTGGCAGTATTTTATCGCTGGGGAAGTGGCCCCCACAAATCAATATATCAACAACATACTAAGACAATATGATTCAGGAAGCAGATACTCAGGACTTTCCTATTACAGTCCCCATAAAAGGGTATTCATTTTTTCATTGTTTTTTGACAGCAAAGCTTTACACCGAAAAACAAAATTTATCTTCAAGTTGCGCACCGAAATAGCTAGGAAGAACTAGTTCTCTATGGACTTGGGTACTGAAAAGAAATCAATAATTCCCATTTGTTTCATAAGAAAGTCATGAACTTACTGTGGATTTATATCTGGATTAATCTTTTTCAGCTCCATGATGTCATCTATAGTTTTTTCAATAGCATCAGGGTGAACACTTACTGAAGTTTGCAGCCGCTAAAAAGAAGTTTTAAGGATATGTATTGAACAATAGCTTCCACAGGAATCAATATGTTAACAATGGTAAACTTGATACCCAACAGCTTCTAGATTAGCAGCCCAGAAGGGTCAACTCTACACACACACACACACACACACACACACACACACACACACTTCTAGCCCCTACTGACTTCTAGCCCTATGCAGAGCACTATCCTCACAAGTCAATTGTCCATGCCCATGCAGCCAGTCTAGTACATGTCTGCAGGAAATGTCAGTGAGGACAATTTGCATGGAGTCTCCCACTTGAGCAGCAGCTTCAGACCACCAGCCTAGCTACACTGGGATTGCTAGCCTTCATTCAGTAACAAAAATATATTTGTCATTCCTCTTGCACATCATTGCCTTACAGATGCCTTGTGAAGTTCAGTATTTCAAAGAAATCATCAAGCCTTCCAAAAATTGAGAGCTTGAAATTTGTGGCGCTCTGTCTCAAAATTACACAATTGGAATTGCTTAGATGCAGTCTTATAAGATTCTGCCTTTTTGATTAGGCAAATATACTTTTAGCACAACTACAGCCAATGTGACATTGTTTTTGCTAACTCTGAGGTAGTTATGAACATGTAGGAGAAATAAATGGTTGAGTGAACTTAATGCACATACAAATGCTTTGTTTCAGATTAGTGAGGAGCACAACCACTGTTATAGTGAAAGGATGAAGTGGAAGAGTATTTTCCATCAGTGTATTTAAAAAGAATGAACTATCTTGGCACCGCTGCCTTCAACTTCTCTTACTCCTGCTTTAAAGGCATAAAACTGAGGCATAAAGCATGTAAGTAAATGACTGCAGATTACATAAACTCTAGGACAGGATGAACTTATAAGAAGGGGTGGGATCAACTTTTTACACGAGCAGATAGTGATAAGACATGGGGAAATGGTTTTAAACTAAAAGAGGGGAAATTTAGATTAGATGTCAGGAAGAAAATCTTAAGTCAGAGGATGGTGAGGCAGCAGCACAGGCTGCCCAGAGAGCTGTGGATGCCCCATCCCTGGAGGCATTCAAGGCCAGGTTGAATGGGGCCCTGGGGAGCCTCAGCTGGTGGGTGGCAACTTTGCCCATGGCAGGGGGCTGGAACTGGATGATCTTTAAGGTCCTTTCCAACCTGAGCCATTCTATGATTTCCATGATTCTATGATGAGGAATCCACCTAAGAAACCCTCAATTACAGAACACCACCCTTGTCTCCACCATGGCCTGCTGCTCATTTGATTCCACCAGTGCCACACTGTGATTGTCCCTACAGCATAGGACACTCTCCATCTAAGGCCGCCTGCTATGGTGGTCACAGTTCTCTCCTCAGTAGATGTTTTTAATGTGAGATTATTTAAAAAACTACAGTGATTTTTATATGGTAAGCAAACAGCCAACTGAACAAAACTGGACAGGACACACTAGGAAAGGTGAATTATCAGATCTTTCACTCACCTTACTTTTTGAACCTTTCAGTGATGCCTCTGCAAGAGAACAGTATTTGAAAGCATTGCGTCAGACAATTTTAAATGAGTCCAGTATAAATGTAGCTTATTATTGTTTTTTAAACAAAGTCATACTATTTTTAGCACATGCAGAAAGGTACAAAGGCTTGAAGAATTAATTCATTCAGTTACCTATTTTCATAGTTCTGGCAGCTCCAGGCTTGGTATTGTAACAGATCCTTTGCAATTCGCATCGCCCCGTTAGTTTCCTGACCACAAACTTCAGGCAGCGCCACAAGCACTTGCAGTAGAAGTACAGGCATACCTGGATAAACATTCTTTCAGGGGAAAAAAAAAAGAAAAGTCTGAAAATAAGTCTAGAGCAGAGCTTGTTTAAACAAGGTCACCACAGAGACTGAATGGCCTTCCTGACCCTCCAAAACGTCCACTGCCTAAGAGGAGATTTAAACCAAAACCCGTATTGACACTATAAACATTTATCCTGACGACTGTTAAAGGACAAGAGATTTCCTGAGGCCCCTTATGATCTGAATTATCCTGTGATCCTATGAAGTCAGGAAATAAACAAATACATGAGAAATGCTCTATTTTCAAGTTCTGTGGCATTTTTTTTTTTTTTTTAAGCATTGCAGCTGCTATCATGCCCACACACCTCAAGCTATTGCAGTTATATAAACCTACCCCAAAAACAGGCTTCATGGGCTACAATTGGTGGACATAATTTGGCTTTCTTATTTCTACAGCTATGAAGGCCTGGCCTCTGCCATGTTACCTAAGTGTCTAACCCACCTGAAAGCACCATGATACGAGATGTGGCACAAATCACTCAGTACCCTTGAGGCCAAAAGCTCATCCAAGAAAAGGCAAATTGCCAAGACCTGAGAATGGAAACACTGGCATCTGGATTGGTCTTGGACATCCCCCTCTAAGTAGCTCATGCTTGAACAGAGTGTTGGACCAAGTGTTCTCCAGAGGTCCCTTCCAATTGCAGTCATTCTGTAACTATATCCTATGAAAGCATCCATACAACTTTAACAAACTAGCTTGCTGTTGTATGGTCAGAAATTATTTGATCCTTTATGTTGTAAGTGCATTCATCATGAGACTATTATCTCTTCCACATACTTTTGACACTTTCAAAGGAAATTTATCTGTTAAAAGACAAATTACTATCCTTTACAGTGGAGTCGTTGGTTTTTCTGAAAATACTGAATTCCAGATACTTAATTCAGTACAGCTTTAATAAAGCTGGAAGAGCTACATCGTTTCACAGCACAACCTGAAGGGCATGTTGCAGAAGGACATTCAGGAAAGGGAAGATAAGTTAACTCATGTTAAAGTCCACACAGGAGTTTAATCTGCTTTATGCTCACTTTAGTTTAATCTCCTTTGAAGAGGGATTAAACTAAAGGGAACTAAAGCCATTTTATGTCTAAATGGAGGGCATTCACACAAATATTTAGCATGCTTTAAAAGCATCCACTTTATCTTCACACTTTTAGTTAATTCACTTAACACTCCTAAATGCCTGCGTATAGGAAAACCCCTTGTCTTTATGCAGCAGAGGCTTCCTGTTGCATAAAGATAGGAAGTGAAACTCAAAGAAAGAAGAAAGACTTCCACGCTGGAATCAAGTTTTGGGTCAGTTAAAAAACTTTCAGCTGCTGACCTGGAAATATTTGGGTCCTCCCATCCCAAGATGAGCCACTCACACTGTTGTGAGAATTTTGTAGATGTTTCACAGGAGGTAATCAATTCAGTATTAAGAACAAGAACAGCTATCAGAAGATAAATCCATCATTCATCACATAGTCAGAGATGTAAGACATTTAAAGAGTAAGTCTCATACAGAGTCAGCTAATACCTTCAGCTGCAACACCTCATAGTGGCTTGAAAACAAGCCCATAATTTCACACTATGCATTTCAGTTCTTCCAGTAGATGTTTGGTATCAAAGAGTCGACTTAACACCTGTCCTCCCATACCAAGAATCAAAACACAACATGTATAGCCATCCCTCAGCCTTCTCAGCACGACCCAGCTCTGTGTTCAGGCTAAAGGTCCAGAGAAATGCATGCAATAATCAACATCCACCTTCACATAGAAGGTGGAGAACGTCAAACAAAGTTCTGGGCTTTCATCAGACATTTGTAGCAGAGATTAAGCTACTCATTCTCCTTTTAGTCTGCTTTGCTTCCAATTCCTTTGCTCATTTATATGGAGCTCATTTATATGGAAAGAAGGGAGAAAAGGTTTGCTTAACTTCATGCCGCAGCCCACATGAGATTTCCTTCTAATGAAGGAAATGAATCCCATTAAAAAAACAAAACAAAACAAAACAAAAACTTCTGTAAGAAAGTTCATGTCTACACTTAATTACTTCTAGAGCTGAAACATCACAACTCACTTTATTGCTCAGAACTTTCTTTCTTATCATACTGTGTGATGTGGGTAAATTCCCAATAGAAAGAAAAGCAGAATGTGTTAGGTGCATTTGAACTACACTTTTGATTATATGTTGCTACCTTTATATTCAATGGCATATTAACAAATCAAAGGAAAAATTCTAAATGGGATGAGCTGTGATATTTCATGGTTGCAATCACATTTAGAACTGAAATTTTGCTTTGGCTATGGTCTGAACAAAAACTAGCTACATAAAAATGTATCTACTACAGAAAGTCACTACAACACACAAACACTGCATGTGATTCACTAAAACATAGTTAGCAGCTATGGCAAATAAAGCAGACAAACACTAGTTTTGACTAGGTTACTCATAGAAGAAAGTTTGCCTTTGAAGATACCTTCATTTCTCTACTACTCATCCATCTCAAGATTATAACAGCTGAAATCTTCTGTTTATAACATGAACAGCATAAAGAGTAACACAAACTTGTTTTCAAGGAGCTGTTCTTTACAAAACGGAACTCTTGCTGGCAGAAGTCCTGTAATAAAGCATACTTGTGAATAAGTTAACTTTTATTTTGTCTGCTTTGCACTTCAGTAAAGCAGAAGCACCGGTAGCTATAATAGAAGACACGGAATACTGTAAAAACCCTCACAGAAGTCTTGCTCTAACCACGTGTCAGACTACTGTGGTGCATTAACTTCTTTGTTTTAGAGCAATTCTAGACCTTCTCTCCACTGAATCTCAGTGTTTTTGGCTTTTTTCCTTGCTTGGCCTTGAAGGTTTTCTTGGCATGGAAAACAGCGTGCTTCCCTACCAGTCTATGTAGTTATTCACAGTTTTCAGAAGGGTTTGCACAACTATGCCTCAGTTCCTGAGGTGAGCTTCAAATGCAGGAGCATTACAGAAAGGAAGACATTCTTAAGAGACTTTACCTTTTCTCATCCTGACGTGAGCTCCTCCTCCTCCTATACTGCATACAACAATACGTCTATAGTTTGTGTTTATACATGAAATAGCATCTTAGCATCATAGCATCTTAGAAGAGATCACATTAATGTTCCCTCAAATAAAATTAAAAAACTGTGTGATAACAAGCTAATGCACACAGGCCTAATGAACAGACAGTTCCTGTGTTGAGAATACCATATGAGAGGAAACACAACAGTCCCACAAGAAGTCAGGGGAAACATTCCTAGTCATTGATACCAGTCACTTGGAGGTCAGAAGTTTCCTGTTAGCTCCTGAGAAATAACAATGCAGCTCGGCGTAACTCTGCCAGATTGGCACTCAAAAAGCATCACTGAACTCTGATGCCAATACAGAGGAAAAGTATACTACACTTTAGAAATGAATATGCATCTCCTTGCATGCCTGGAAGAGACTTATGAAGCGCTATCCAATGTTTAAAGCCACCACCACAACAGTCTAAATAACAAGTGTTTATAATCAGTGCTCCACTGACACAAGAGGAAATAGAAAAGAGCTTTTGTGAAACATTTCTGAAATGGATAAACACCTTCTATTTTATCAGTTTCTGTTTATTTTCCCTTCCTTTCCAACACCTTCACTGGTAGTTTCAGAACTTTAGTATTTTCAGAGCTAGTAACAAACTGAATAAATTCCCTGGGTAAAATGAAAAATGTAACTAAAGCTGGGAAACTACAAAATCACAGGGGTTAGAAGGGACCTCTGGACATCACCTAGTCCAATCCCCTGCTAAAGCAAGTTCCCTACAGTAGGTTGGACGGGAAAGCACCCAGGAGGGTTTTGAGTATCTCCAGGGAAGGAGACTTCACAGCCTCTCTGGGCAACCTGTTCCAATGCTCTGTCACCCTCACAGTGAAGAAGTTCTTCCTCATGTTCAGACTTCTTGTCTCAGCTTGTGCCCATTGTACCTTGTCCTGTCACTGGGCACAACACCAAACCCTGTTTGCATAGGAAAGGTACCTATGCAATTATTTTTCCTGAAAAATAGTTTGGTGAAGAAAGCGTTGCACAACAGGATAAAGACTTGAGAAGGTGAAGAGAAGCTGTTTAGCTGTGCATGGACAAGATGAACCAATAAGTGATTAAGCAAGTGATACTACACTGTGAGAATTTAATTAACTTGGCCATCTTTGACTTATCTGTGCAACCAAACTGTGTACAAAAGCTCAACCAAGGCGTAATTACCGGTCATCATTTCTGTCATACACAAGCATGCTATTAACTAAAATAAATTTTTGTTCTGTACTTTTTTAGATTTGACAACTGAAACTCATTTCTCCATTTAGAGATGAAAGCAAGTCACCATAGGAACAAGAGAACATATAAAAGTAGTTTTTAACAGCAGCTTTCCACACTCTCTTCTCTTGCTTTTTACTGGCTTTATTTTCATTTCATCTGATGGAACTCCAATAAAACAGAACTTGTGCTTAAAATTGCTGGTGCTCACTGACTCTTTTGCCATCGGAAGTTTTTAGGATTTGCTGACAGAAGTAAAATGTCTGCCACAGGTGGTTCTCCAAGTTACACACAATTTTAATGTAAGTTATGATCAAGGTGGAAGCGTGCAAGTGTCACCAAGAGACTCCTCAAAACTCTCTACAAAAAACAAACAAACAAACAAACAAAAACATGAAAGGATTAAACATTTCACTGAGGAAAAGTTCTATTATTTAATAAATAATATTTTAAACTTCAGGGATAATTCAGATAAGAGCAAGCTGCAAAAGAAAAGAAACAGAACAGCTGCTTTCATTTAGACATAGCCTTGGACTAGAGGTATAAACATTGTCAGGAAGATAAGAGTCCTGCAGATTACTGGTGAAAGCGTGCTCTTGGGTTTCTAGTTATTCCACTTACTCGAGTGTTGATGTAAAAAAAGGTTTTCCCACTGGAAAGCAGTAGCTGTTGAAAAACAGTAAATGAAGAGGCAAAGACACTGCAGTTACATTAAAGACACTCACGTCTAAAAATGACAATCTCAGAAAATATTCATAAAACATCTAGACATCAAAATAGCTACCACTTGCATAAATAAGCACATACCCTTCTTGGCTATACAGATGTGCAAAACAGTTCTGTAACAGGCAGGAACATAGAAAGTATTTCATAATGACAAATTAGAACACAAAAGCAACTGAGTCAATTTATGACTCATTTTGAGTTTTTTGCATTTTAATTGTTCAAGCACATTAGGACTTCAGTTTATCAAGGACAGTCTTACTACATGGCACCAGAGCACACATTTTCCTCACATCTTTTTCATTAATGCCTCATTCAGTATCTGAATTTGGAGTTCATAGATTATGAGCAACATTTCTAAACTACTTTTACACCATCAATTTCACTTTTCAGTTTAAGCAGTGATGGTGACTATCAAAGAAGATAAGTAACTTCAGAGTCAGGCTATTTTGGACCAGGTAAAGACTGCCTTTGAGAGGATATCTTAAAAGAAAACAAAGAAAATCAGAACACACGGTACACAATACAATCAAAGATCCCCCCAAAAACAAAACCCTAAACTATCCAAACCATATCTTGAATAAATATATGCATCAGAAGCAGAAAAACAATATGCCATAGTTTTTAAAGTGACGTTGTATACTTGTCTGACATAAATATCAGCAGGAAAAGATTTATTATCTTTATGTAAAACAGTTCACCCATGTCAACAGCATAAAGCAAACAATTTCTTACTGCCTTCCTTTAAATATGAGGATGTACAAGTGTTATTTGTACAAACTGAGCAATTGCAGTCTTGGTAGTGTGGCCAACATTCCCTTTCATGTGAAGGCCCTTACAGCTTCATATACTTGTGGATCATACGTAGGAAAGGGATCCTTCTCTGCTCAGCCTTGGTGGGACATCTGGAGTGTTGCATTCACAGCTGTATTTGCCATACAAGAGACAGATAAGTCCAAGTAGGAAAATTGAAGTTTCACAAACTATAGATACCATCAGCATCAACTAGCCCAACTCTTGCTCCATTTTGTGCACCAAGGAAAGCATTGTAACACTGAGCAGTCCTCACCAGCAGCACACTGCATTTGATCCTAACAAGCAGATCAGGACAAATTGACCTACATAGCAGCCGGGGAGCTTGCTGATAGACAAAAACTACCAAATATCAAACAACATATGTTAACTTATTTATTTCCCAGCTGATTTCCAAGCTGGAAGGCTAAATATCAATGTCTTGCACAGAAATCTCCCTGCAGATCTAAACTTAACTCTTTTATTCATTATCCCAGAAGCCTGTAACTGCAGTAGTCATGTGCAACAGAACTTGCTGTTGCCAGTAAGCAGTCTTCTTGAAGAACGACCATAGTTTATATCTTAACATCCTTGTATTTTTTTAATGCGTAAGAAATTTGAGCAGTATAATACTCATATCAGTCTCATGTTAAAGGATTAATCTCAAATACGAAAAATCCAGATTTTCGTAAGTAAACAGAATAGTTTCCCCACTTCAACAGTGTTTTCTTGTTTGAGGTGCTGTGTTCTATCCTCCCTTAACCTCACCTTCTGTTCTATACTCAGAACAGTGAACTTTTCATAATTAAGTTCTATAACAATTAATTAAACAAGAAATTGCTTTTCATGACCCATGCCATGGCTAATTAAGAGAAGATAACAACATCAAGACTTCTTAAAACTTTTAGAATTCACTTTAGAAATGCCATGAAAAAAAAGGAGTTGGTTTCTTCAGAATCATCAGAGGAACATAAATAATCAAAACAGCCTGAATTCTCCTGTGTGAAAAAACTCCTGTTGGGGTCAGGACAACCAAAAGAGAGCAGAACAGGCAGTTTAAAGGGAAATATAATGTTCACAGAAGTCAGAAAAGAACTGCCAGCTTGGAGGTAATCAGCAACTCAGCTTCTCCATAAGGCAGGAACAAAATTACATTATGCTCCAAAGATACCAGGCCTTGGAGGGAGCAAGTTGTAAATCCCTCAGTGACTTCATGTTGGAGGCTTCCATCACAGCCATAGGGTGGTAGAGGATTGTTTATTAATGATCATTGCCTAGATCACATATGGCACAAATCTGTAACCTCAGGTTACGCTGCTTAAAATAAAAAATAATAATAAAATCTGTACAGAGAAAGAAAGGTAAAAGTTACAGGAGTACTGAGACAGCAATCATTGGTAGGATTCAAGAAGGAATGCTCCAGCATGACCATGGACCATCAGGTCACTGAATCAGCATTCAGGACTGAGGACAATCCAGAATCTGCACCGTAGAGCTGCAGCGACCAACCCTCTCACCACCTTGATAAGGTCAAAAGGGAACACGCTAATGCTCAATCTAACGGCTCATTATATTTTAGCTGTCTTGTGGGTCCTAGCAAATAAATAACCACTTTACACTCTCAACCTGTACACATTCTGCTTAGGTCTTTCTTGCAGCTGACTTGAAAAAAAACCTGAAGAAACCAAACCAAGCATCCCACAGAAATGCCTGGGGCAAGACTAGCTTTGCAACAGTCATTACGGATGATCAGACTGAAGGTTATGATGCTGATATCCATAGTGTGTACTATAAACAGACTAAAAAGAAAGAAAAACATAGTGACAGATGCTCTATACAGAAGCATATGTTTCTGTCCTCTTGAGAAAGGTTTCTCCCACCCGGACAGAAAATGATTGCTTTGGTTTATACACAAATTAAGCTCTTGATATGTATTAACTTCTAGGAGCATTCAACTCTCTCCACTGAATGCAGAACAAAGACAACATGATATTTCAGTAGTGAAAGCCAGTGCTTGCAAGTCTCCTGTACTATTGCTAGTTTACAGAAAAACAATTGCAAGTCATACACAAGAGCAAATGGAGCAGAACCAGCTTCAAAAGTATTTGCATACCTTCATCAAGCATCCTCCCTTCTGCAACTTCACAAATATTTCTCCAGTGCCAAAACCAGACACACTGAGCACTACAGGTACCCTACTAGCATGGAGCAATCCAAACCCACATGACATTTCCCACATTGTTTCTATAAAGTATTGAAAAGCAAAATTTAAATTAAAACTTTAGTTCACTAAAGCTTTACTGAAATCTAGGCGAACAGAAAGCAAATCTCATCTGAACTAGTTCACATTTTCCATACTGCTGATAACAGCTAAAACACTTGACTCTTGGCAGCATGGAAACAATTATTATCATCACTTAACACTTGAAAAAACATAAAGAACAGTTACCTCAGGAAGTGTTTCATGATGGTGGTTTGTGTTACAGAAGCTGTAATCAACTGATGATCACCAATAAGCTCTTCTTTGCAGGTGATACCAGTGCTGTAGAAATAGAATTGTAAGAAATATCACGTCAATAAAAACAAAAATTATAATTTGTCTTTTCAGTGTAAACACATATTTTGACCAGCACACGACTCATGTCTATTTTCTGAAAAATAAAGCCTTTAAATCAGAGCACAAAGTAAGAACATCAGATCTTCCTTCAAGCTGTTTCAAACACCTGTGTGTTCACAGCAGCTTCCAAGTGGCAGTGTCAAGAGACATTCATCTCTCCCAGGTGTTAGAAACCCTCTGCTCTCCAGAGTTTACAACAGTACTTGGAGACTTTTGGTAAAAGCAGCTTGTAAACTAAAAGCTAGTAGAGGGTCTAGATTTAATTTTTAGAATCATAGAATCATCTAGGTTGAAAAAGATCTTCAAAGATCAATTCCAATCATCAATCTGACCTATCGAGTCCCATCATCCAACGTGAGAGATGTCAGGTGATTACCTTCCTCCCAGGGGTCAAATTTTATACATAATACATATGATGTCTTAAAATCATAAAGTTGACAAGGTTGACCATTCATTCTGAGATCTGGTGTGTTACAGTTAGTATTCAATGCAATTACCTATTTTTTCAAGTGGAGAAGAAGAACAAGAAGAGTTGAAGTAAAATAAATTAATAAATAAATAACAACACAAGAAAAGCCAACCAGCCTATAAATGTAACCTTGTCCATGTACTACAGCCTCTCCCCAGTCACCTCTGTCACATTTAGGAAACCTTAAGTAATTCTTTACTTAAATAAAGCTCATATGTGAAGAGATTCAGACTTCTCAGTTTACTGTACTTTATTTATATCCTGTAAATGACAATAAAACCTTTTTTTTTTCTTTTTTTTTTTTTTTAATAATGCCAGAAAACAAAGGAGTATAGTTCTGCGCGGTTGGGAAAACTTCATCTAAGATTTAAAATTAATATATTTTTAAGTTTTGTACTAGTACAAAATACACATGCAGCCTTGGATGAAGGCTACGCTGTTAAGAAGTGATTTAAGAGAATTCTTCCTTAGCACTTCATGCATCCCCCTGAAGAGAATCTGAAAGCCTTCAAAATCTGGTCTCTTTTGACACATAATGGAAAGCTCTAAGTCTAAAGAAACTAATATGTATATATATATACACACACACACACACTTATTTTTTTTTGCAGGATCTATCAGCACTGATGGGATAAAAGTCTTAGCCTACCTTGTTCTTATTTTCTTAACATTTCACAAGTTTTACACTATGATGTTGCCTGTTGACGGGAACAGAAGCAGTGTTTAAGTTCACAAAAACGCAGCTATCTTGTTGGATTACATCTCATACTAAAAATATATAATCCCTGAACTGTGAAAGCTTCCTTCATTTATATTGTTTTTGACTGGCTGAATCATGTTGCTGTCCCCTGAATACAGCTGTAATTGGTGGTGGCTGTAGTGACACCTGCTTGCAAGGGCAGAGAGAAGCTGGCATCAAGCTCCAGCTCTTCAATGAAAGCAGTAGGCAGGCTCCTAGCACCTCCTGCTACAGCTTTTGATAGACCTTTGATGGCAGCATGCACAGGGAGCACAGGAGACAAAAAAAAACTGGAGGGGATGTAACTTGCTCCCCTTCTCCAGTCTAATAATTTGCTGTTTAAAAGATACTGCTTGTGAAAGATTCTCACAGCTGAGTCTCAGCTTTTTAGCATCAAAGGGAGGGTGAACAAAGAGAGCTTCAGCACAGCATTTGACCCATAAGGGCAGCTGTGTAAGGAAGATGCCAGAGGTGCCAGGAGTTGTCAGATCAATGCTTCCTTGAAGGTTCTGCGAGCCTCAGCCTCCAAGGTCAGCTCCTTCCTCTTCCTGATCAAGGTCCATGCTGACAACAAAGTGAGAGTAAAGCAGCAGGATCAAGGGGAAAAGAAATCGCTTGCCTGCACTCCAGGGCTGTCTCATCCAACTACATCATGGTGGGAGCTGCAAAGCACTCTCCCTTCAAGTGCAGTTATCAGCTACAGCCAATTATAGGTTTGATTTGAATGCTCATTAAAAATTAGACTGTTTCAAAAACCAGCTCTTAAGAAGTTAATGCTGCTGTTTATAAACCTCTGCCTTCACTCAGGAAGGATATCAGTTGGAAAGAAAAAGCATAACTGTCATAACGAGTATTAAAAGTGTTTGTTCTAAACCTTTTTTAAAAACTCACCCCTAGATTTATTCAAAAAAATAATTCTCCATTTAGCTAAAAGGAAAGGAAAAAAGTCGCAAAAATGAATCATAGAATCATTAAGGTTGGAAAGACCACTAAGATCATCTGTCCAATCATCAACTCATCCCCACCGTATTCACTGACCACATCCCTCAGTGCCACATCTCCACATCACTTGAACACCTCCAGGGACGGTGACATCATCACCTCCCTGGGTAGCCTGTGCCAATCCCTCATCACTCTGAGAAGAAATTTTTCCTAATATCCAACCTGCATCTCCCCTGGTGCAACTTAAAGCCATTACCTCATGTCCTAGAGAAACTCTAGGAGTAAAGTCCTAATGCTACAAAAGCCCACAAAGCTCTTCAGAGCGGAGAGTAACAGAAGTTCAAGAAGTTCACCACGCTGAGTTCTACAGCCAGTCTCTGACAGCATGGACCCAGCCCACAGCCAGGTTAACACAGTGGTAAGAAGAGCTTCCTTCACTGAGGCTCAAAGCCATCATGTTCCACCTGACCACCAAATAAGCTTTCAAGACCTGGAGGTAAGACTTTCAGTGCAAACAAAAGTACACAGAGCCTAAACTGATGCCTTATAACCACAGAATACCCCAAGTTGAAAGGGACCCACAAGCACCACTGAATCCAACTTCTGGCTCCATGCAGGACCACCAAAATTCAAGTCCTATGTCATAGAGTCATAGAAACATAGAATGACCTGATCTGAAAAGGACCACAATGATCATCTAGTTTCAACCCCCTGCTATGTGCAGGGTCACCAACCACCAGACCAGGCTGCCCAGAGCCACATCCAGTCTGGCCCTGAATGCCTCCAGGGATGGGGCATCCACAACCTCCTTGGGCAACCTGTTCCAGTGCGTCACCACCCTCTGAGTGAAAAACTTCCTCCTAGTATCTAATCTAAACTCCTGTCTCAGTTTAAAACCATTCCCCCTTGTCCTATCACTATCCACCCTCATAAACAGCCATTCCACCTCCTGTTTATATGCTCCTTTCAAGTATTGGAAGGCCACAATGAGGTCTCCCTGGTTAAGAGCATTGTCCTTGAATGCCTCTTCAACTCTGGCAGGTGGAGTTCAGTAAAGATTTTGTGTGTGTGTGTGAAGAAAACAATGTTTAAATTCTTAAAAAAATAGATATGTTTCCACAATTCACAGCTGAGTAACTTCAATTATTCATAAACCTTGAAAGCCACAACTCCTAGTTTCTATAAACCTTTTCCCACTTAAAATGTAATAGATCCCTTTTAGCTGAAAATGAAAAGAAAAAAAAAAAAAGAAAAACAGTATCTCAAGTAAAATTAATGACTGATCTATTTTACTCCCAAAGTTGTTACAATGTATGAGTTAGTAAGAAAAACAGCTATAGCTTTGGACTATATCTACACTGTTTTAGAGTATCTTTCCCCCCAGATTTCAGACAATTCTTTAAGCACAATTAGGTGAGCTTAGAGGGAGAAAAAGTATCTGTGATCAGGGGGAGGGATTTAACTCTGTCTCCTCTCTTCTTAAGGAAAGGTATACTGGAAGAGTTTCTCAGTAGGTTGGATATTTGAAGACAAGAAAGACTTTTAAGTTCCACCTGTAGTAAAGGAAACATAGAAGAAAAACATTCTGCATGTGAAAGTAACTGAATTAATGAACATTTGTGAGCTTGCAGAAAGAAACAGAATAATTAGCCAATTTACCCTTCATTGAGAAATTCACACAGGTTATGGATTTGGGGAGTTTTGACCAGTTTCTCAAAACGCAGATTCCTGCAGAGATACTTTTGTCAGGAAGTCACATCTGAACATAGAGAGCTAGCGGGCACCCAGCGAGGACCGGCTGCTGGTCACTGCACCCACTCAGTGCTCCAGGGGCCACGCCGGCACTTTCACCCACAGCCTACGAATAACATTCCTACTTTAAGCTATAGAGACTCACATTTGCTCGCTGAGAAACCTGGAAGACATTTTCTTTCTTCTCTATTTGTAGATGGCCTTTAAGTTGTTTGTTGTTGTTTCCTTTAAATTCCAGTCAGATGGCTAGGCTAAATCTAAACACAATCAGGTTTGATTTTGTAAGCTGTTTTATAAGATATTAGTACCCAATAAGCACCTTACACCAACAGCACACAGATCCAGCACTGAAAAAGCCCTTGGCAGAGTGTATTAAGTTTGCACTTGCAACTTGCTTTCTGAGGCTATAGGTGGGAGATGACACGGCAAGGACACAGGTTTGGATCTCCTATGTGCTCAAGTTTCTCAACAAGTTTCTCAGTACAATTTCACCTACACCACTTAGAAGAAATTAAACTCCTCCCTACCACAACATACACAGATATCTGTTCACTGTAAATGCTTTTATCCAGTTTAGAGAGACAGGAGTTTCCACTCCTAAAACTAGCAGCAAAACTTCTTGGCAGAGAACACAGCAAAACTATTTCAAGTTCTTTGTCAACATATAAATTCCTTACACAAGCACTAACTAGTTGGACTCTCGAGGCTATTTACAACCGTCCAAGCAGCACAGCAAAACAAGCATCTATCTGAAAGGTTAACAGTGGCTGAGGGCTTAAGGAAGTCGAGAAAGACTTAAAAGTCCCATCTTGCTCTGAAGCTGAGGGGTTGCTTTGTCTGTCCTTAAGACAGCTGCATATTCAGTTGAGGGAAAAAAGAAAAGATGTGTTATTTAGAGTAAATCACCATGTATGCAGAATAAAATATATTGAAAGGTAATCTTCACACTGTTTGTTTTCCAAGCCAATGACTCACCTGGCATATTTCACGTATATTTAGAAGGTTTATATTCTAATTGCAAAAAAGGAATAGCTGTGCTGAAGACACATGTCATAAGAACCATTAAGATGAGCAAGCTGAATATAGGACTTTGTTAATGTGGATGATTAGATTACTGTTCATTCAAGTTTCCTTCCTCACAAAAAGAAAAAAAGAAAATTACATTGTTTGAAGTAGAAGACAGTAATTGTACAGGCATCTTAAGTGTAGGAAAAGGGACATTAATTTATTTTCAGCTTTAGTTGTTGTAGTTGCAGAAGACACTCTTCTGAACCAAATATCACCAAATATACCATCATATCATTGATTTTAGACTGCAACTTTTGTTTCCAGCAGCATCATGAATTGCCACTTACCCATCACTGACCTCAAAAGCCTGGAATATTTATTTGTGAGGGACAACAGTTTCAAGTCCTATGTCACTAAAAGTGTTTTGCCTTGGATATGACTCTTTTTTTTTTGAGATGGAATTATTAATGCTTCTCTACCCCAAGCACCAACGTGCAATGGCTAGAACTACAAAGGGGACAAATAACTATGTCATGAAATGTCTCAGGAGGTCCTGATGGCTAGCAAGTTTGCCAAGAACCAGCAGTATGCAAAGTAAGCTAACAGTGCTCATGGCTGCATGAAGAGAAGCACAGGAAAGGAACTGCCTTCCCCTATATAGTGGTCATTGGACCACATTTAGGGGCTGCAGCTAATTTTGGGTGCCAACAAAACACAAAGGACACCAGTGAGCTGGAACATAGCAGGGGGGTTGATGATCTAGAGATCCTTTTCAGCTCAGGCCATTCTATGATTCTATGATTACTTACAGGTCCTTAAAAATTATCGTAAATGCAGTGCATAGACTTCTCCAACTCACAACATGTCCTTGGAAACTGCTCCATTGCTGAAAAGGTTCTTGGGAACATGTCACCTCAGACTTTAGTTTCATGGAATTCAAATGTATTTTGTGTTTGCTCTGAAGTGGCTTTACCCTACACTGATACAGTCGATACAGTCACTGGCAGGATATACCTGAGCTGATGCCTGTTCTGTGTGAACTTAGTTTCCCAGAGGATTTTCATTTCTGTGTGCTCAAGACAAGGCTGTGTTCAACTACAAGCACTCTTTAGAAGAAAATATTGAACAAAATGTCACACTTGAGGAAACTAATGAGCAAGACTTGAGTTCAGCCACGCTGTCACAGGTAATAAGGTTTCCTCTCCAAATCTCCACCACACATTAACATTTTACATTTCTGTATGTCACTAGGAGAACTAAGGAAAGGCTGGACACGAAGTCATACCCCACTGAATTTTACTCCTCTCTAAAAGATCCTTCAAGCGTGAGCACATTACAATGCTTATGCAATCCAAAGGAGGAGTCCCAAGTAAAAGCTTCAAATCAGGATTGAGGAGGCAGGACAAACACAAAAAAGCCTTCCCCCAAACTGCTAAATAATGCTTTTGAAGTCTACAGTTCTACAATCTCACCAGCACTTCATTCAAGGCCCTTACTTCCTCTTTAAAATGCTAAATAATCTCACAGATTTGTGACAGAAACAAAGAAGCTTCTGGAGGGTTTTACAATGCCTGTAAAAGTCACTGAGAAGTAAATCTGCACTTGGATTCAAGGAAACTCTCCTCATATTGCAGGTTACCTCTAGCACCATACACTTAGATCTACGCACTGAAATCTGTCAGTAGATAACAGTCATCTGACAACTACTATGTAAATAAGCCACATTTTACACAGATAACATCAAACCAAAGCTCAACATCATAGCATCAAGCATCTCCAATTCATTGTTGATATCTGTCCCTGAAAACAAAGTCTTTTGTTCCATATCTGATTTTTTAAAAAGAACTAGACCCCAGAAATTCAGCAAAGGAGGCATGCATGCATACACATATATTTTGTATGTGGAATGATGGCAATAATTACTTTTACTGATTTCTATTAGTTCTGCTCTATTACAGCATTGAAAGATGCTGAGAGAAAAAGAAAATTAAGTCCCTTCAGATCACCAGTGAAGACTTCAGTGGGCACATGCTTTTTCTAATGTGAAGTAAAAAGCAAAAGTTCTCCACACCCCAGAATACTGCAGTCTTCCAGAAATGCAACCAGATGCTTAAGTACTTTAATTCCTTCATGTGTTGTCTCCATCTTCAATGTTCCCATTCTTAACAAGCTTATATATTTGATCCAGAAGAGGACTGAGTAGGTAATATGTCAGCTAAAAATGAAAAGTTAAATGAAAACGAAGTCTCATCCTTGAGAAGAGCTTTCAACGCACAACAAATTGATTATTTATTTCTTTATCACTTCATGTCTTATAAAAAGGCATATTTTTTAGCCATTTCTCATGAACTTTCAACTTGGCCCTTGATGAGTTCACCCAGCAGCCACATCCAGGTGGCTCAGGTCTGACTATATAGCTTACAGTGCCATGGTTCTGGTCTACTTGCTCTGTTTCCATACATACTGTAGAACAGCTTGTACTGTGAGGCAGCCTGCTCTAAATAAAATATCATACTTTGTAGCAACATTCCCTCAAGCTTAGAATAAATCATGTGAGACTAGATGCATAAAATCCAGAAGAGGCAACCTGGTTAGCTCTCAGGCTCATTACTGCAGAAGCTCCATGAAAGAAAGGAAAAAAACAACCAAACAAAAAGCAACACAATACCAAGCCTCTCCTCCATCCTCCAGTATGAATATTTTCAACAGGGAATAAGTTAGACCCTCTTGCCTTTCCCTCTTCATTTCTACCTCACTATCTAGATTAGCTGAGTAAAGTAAAGAGTAAAAATGAAGTATAGGCTTGTTTTAAAAATAATTGAAGCTTAGATTTGCCAGATTTTTTATCAGTTCCCAGTAAACAATAGCTATGTAGAAAAACATTCTACCAATGGCTCACTCTTTCTCTGTTCTTTCCCCAGCATTTCCAGTATGTGTTATTTTTACTTGGAAAAGGTAGAATAAATACAGCCATCAGATTAATACGACTACCCATCAAGTAGCCTGAAATCATGTATAACCATAGACTCATATTTAAGTGGCTAACTTACAAAAAGAAACAAAAAGACAGCAGAGATGTTAGGTTATAGGTCAGACAGCGCTTTCAGGCTAGAGTAACACAGAGCAGCAGAATTACCCTGGAATTGGGTGAGAGCCATACAATTTATTCTGGTCTATCAGAAAACTGCTCCATTTGATACCCATTTTTCCTATCACTGCACTCAGATTATTCTGACATACCAGTGACAACTTTCATATGGAGCTCTCCAAGGTAGGCATACAAGAGAAAGCATGTATGAGTTTATCCATGTGCTTCTATGAATGTATAAGGACAGTTTTCCCTAAAAGAGGATTTGAGAGTAACCACTTCCTCTGAAGCAAATCAGTAGATAATGTCAAGAAGAAACTGTGAAGTATTTGACCATCCTATGACAAGTGTTACACTCCAACCATTAGCTGCCCAAATTAGTGCAATCTGCAGAGGGACCACAGTAAATGAGCAATATACTTAATCCACAGTAAAGATGACTGGAAATCCCACTGTGGTTTTTTTTTTTTTCCCCACAAGCTTCATGGCCTACTATTTCATCCAAGAGGGTAGGAAACCGGGACACTTCTAAGTACATGACCTTGCTAGAAGCTCTGGGTCTTCTGGGCAGCAAGCACATAACTGGTGCAGGATAGATTTCTCTGATTTTACTAATATCTGGGGCATTAGTAAAAGTGGAAGAACGAATCTATTTGTTCATGGAAACTAGAAAGTTTTCTTAAGTTGCTGGTATAAATAGTGCAAATCCCATGCTTTGGTTGGAGCCATTCTTAGGAAAAAAAGTGAAACAGTAACATGGTCAAAACTCACCTTAGGGGCATCTTTCTACGTCTGTCATTCAAACAGGCTTATGCACAGGCTGTTACAAGTATCTTACTAAGATTTAGTTCCATTAACAAGGGTTGAAAACGCTAAAATTGGTTACATCCTTCTGTACCCTAAGGAAATTCTAAGCAGCATCAAAATCAAGCTCTGCTTCTATCAGTGGTGGAGAATAGAAGCTATAATGGAATTTGGTGACAGGGACATTTGCAGCAAAAAGGGAAACAGTAACACAAACACCCCACTATGATGACCAAGTAAAAGGAAAAGATGCTGAAAACCTGCAAAACAGAGACAGAATACTTTGAAGGTCAGTACAGCTATATCGGCTGGTAAGCAAAATGTATGAAGCACTTCCACACAGGGCTCAAGAAACATCCTCACATCCTCCTGTGGTAATCATGGGAGGTGTCCTTTCTCGAAGAGTAGAAAGATGTTCAGTAGCAAGGAAAGGGGGAGCTACCATTGTTCCCTCCTTCCCTCTGCCTCTTTCTGTTCTTTCTTTTGCTTTCTTTTAGGTGCTCACTTTCAGACAGAACAGATGCTGGCAAGGATTTGATGACAGAAGAATGGAAAAGGGGATAAGACAACATGGGAAGATGAGAAAGAAGAAACATGAAGAACAGAGGAAACTGTTCTTGCAATGTTATTACTGAAGGGGAAGAACAAAGCAAAGCCAGGAAGAATGCAAACTAGGGCAGAATGATTGACAGCATTGCCGTAACACACTCCTTAACACAATGAAACACTGAAAGTCTTCCTTCAACATCTCTTTTGACTTAGGGCACGTACTTTTTATAGTCCTACCCTTTACCACAAAGGCAAAGCAGTAGTCAGAAATATTATTTTAAGAAAATAAGTAATACAAGTTTCTAAAACATTTTCAGATTTATCTATAATAAATCAGTAATATGAGCTGATATAATACCTGAGATAGTAACCTGTACGAAATAGCACAATGCACTGATGCAGATTTTCTCCAGGTTGTTTTTTTTGTTGTTATTATTGTTTATTTGTTTTGAAGACTGAAATGATGACCATGATTTTCTTTTTATTTTCATGCTTCAAAGCCACTCCCAAATTGCTTGGTTTGCATGTGATGTTAACTGAACATCTAGGATGCAGAAGAACAAGAAAAATCCTTGCTCATGCTGTGCAACTCGAGTTTCTCCTTCAAGAAAAGAAATATCCCTCAGAATTTCAAACCATCCCAGTGGGAGGGAGGAAAGGGAATGAGAAGCTAAAACAGTCTATAGTATCAAAACTTAATGCTGAAACATTTTCCCTCTCTAGAGGAAATCTCAATCTAGCAGTTCTCAGGCTTCTCATTTGCACACAGCAACCTAAGGACACAGCACTGATCTTTGGAAAGACCATCTCTGACTCAAAACACTTGTACTGTCAGTGGCCAGGGCAAGCAAGGTTCACAGAAAATGACTATCTAAGATCCTTGGATGTTCCACTCTGGTCTCCCCACCAAATAGATGGGCATAGACTGTATGACCTCTTAATCTGTGCCCAGAGTATATCCCTTATCTTTCTCTAAAGGTACCCTCGCTCCTCTCCCTTCTGCAAGTTGTACAGCAAGAACTCCTCTTTTCCTCCTTCAGCCCATCTGTTCTTGTCAGGCTGCCTTAACACTAACAGCATGAAGGCCTAGCAAGCCCAAATTTAACAAATCCCATCTTCATGCTTCCTAGAGGCACAGCCTGTTTGATGGTATGCATCCAAGCCAATGTTGATATGGATGCAGCTCTGTGAAGGTAAAGTGGGAAAGAGGATAAAAGACTTGCTCTTATAACTGCCTATTAGAGCTATGGAAAGGGATGACAGTCTCCATAAACATAGGTTTGTTTCATGCTAAGGTGCCCACTTCTATCAACTGCCTGCCTACAAGTGCAGGTATTACCAATACAGTAATAAATTGTTGCTGTGTCATGGATAAGTCTCAATACCTGAAGCATTCTGAAAAAAAAAAAGGAAGATTTTGGTTTTTTTTATTGTCATTTTTGCTTCATACTTCTTATATGAAGAGTACTAAAAATCAGTGGCAAGATTTCTATTCATCATCAGCACAATCTGATAATGGCCACAGGAGCCCATACTCAGTATGCTGACCCCAGTAGCATCACAGTTTTGGGTCCAAGGAAACTTATCAGTTCGTTTTTTGGCAAACAGGCACATAATATGTGGCAGAAAGAATACACTGTGGTCTAAGTCTGATCAAACTTGTTGCTTTTTACAATGGTGTAACTGCTTCAGTAGACAATGTAAGAGCCACTGATGTCAGCTATTTGCATTTCAGTGAGGTCTTTGACACAGTCCCCCATAACATCCTTCTCTCCAAGTTAATAAGATATGGATTTGACAGGTGGACTGTTCAAAGGAAGAGGAACTGGTTATAACACCGTACCCAGAGAGTGACGGTCAATGCCTTAATGTCCAAATGGAGATCGGTGTCCTTCAGGGGTTCAGTACTGGGATTGGTGCTCTTCAGCATCTTCATCAATGACATGAGCAGTGGGATCAAATGCACCCTTAGCAAGTTGCGGATGACACAAAGCTGTAGGATGCAGTCAAAATGTGCAAGGAACAAGATGCTATCCAGAGGGACCTAGACAGGCTTGAGGAGTGGGCCCAGGTGAATCTCATGAGGTTCAACAAATTCAAGTGCAAGGTCTTGAACATGGGTCATGGCAATCCCTGCTATCAGTACAAGCTGTAAGGATGGAGCACAGCCCTGCCAAAAGGAGCTGGGGATACTGGTGGATGGGAAGCTGGACATGAGCCGGTACTGAGCCCTTGGCTGCATCAAAGGAAGCGAGGCCAGCAGAGCGAGAGAGGTGATCCTGCCCCTCTGCTCTGTGCTGGTGAGACCTCACCTGGAATATAACATCTGGACGTCCAAGGACAGCCACAGAAATGATGCATGGGATGGAACATCTCCCTGTAAGGACAGGCTGAGAGAGCTGGGGCTGTGTAGCCTGGAATAGAGAAGGTTCAGATAGCAGCCATTTGTTTTCTAGACAGTGGCCATACGAAAGAAGAGGACAGACTCTTTAGCTAGTTCTGCTGTGACAGGACAAAGGGAAATAGCTTCAAACTAAAGGAGCGGAGAATTAGGCTGGAAATAAGGACGAAGCTTTTTACAACAAGTGTGGTGAGGCACTGGAACAGGTTGTCCAGAGAAGTGGTGGATGCCCCATTCTTAGAGACGTTCAAGGTCAGGCTGGGCCAGGCTCTGAGCAATCTAACAGAGCTGTAGGTGTCCCTGTTCATGCCAGGCGAGTTGGACTAGATGACTTTTAAGTATTCCTTCCAACTCAAGCAGTTCTATGATTCTATAAATCCTACGCTTGCAACATTGATAACCAGTTGTATGCAGGCTGCTTGTGTTAAGGGTGCCTGTTTAGGACCTTATGTACCTTCAGAAGATATCGGTTAACTGTGAATGAACTAGCAGCATGGTACAAAGAGATGAGGAGACAGAATCCTGCATGACTCATTTTCTTGGCCACGGTATCTCTGAGCATCCATCTCTATGCAGGAAAATACTTACCACATGAGCTACAGCTACATCAGCACTTAGCACAGACCAGCAGAAGTGGCTCTGCCAAGGGAAAAAAAAACAACAGTGCCAATCATTTGAAATTGAAACTACATAGTGGAGAGCAGGAGGAAAAGGTGTTTGTTTTTAAACAAAGCACCTGATACTGACACTGGACAAGCTCCAGCCTTGTCTCTGGGACTGGCTGACTGGTGGCAGGCAGGATGCAGTAAGACTGTTCCCAGAGCATGTCCTCCCACTTATTTTCAGGTACTCCCAGATTAGCCCACAATACCAGCTGAAGAAGAAATTAAAAAAAAAAAAAAAAAAGCAGAGAGAGCTGGAACATTTGCTTCCAAAAGCAGTCTGAGCTAAACCATTAGTGTATTCATGCCTGCTAAGAAGAAAAAAATGCATGTGAAGTAATGCTGGGTGCAATAACTGATATCAGAAAGGAGATAGTTCACAGGTACATGGTTTCCTATGGTGACAGTATTAAAGACTACACCTCCCAAATCTTCTCTCACAAGCTGCCATTTCACCTGTTCAACCTACAAGTTTTTTTTTTCAAATCCCATGTTTTCACTCTTGCATTTCTCCTATTCTCCATGCTCCTCTCTACATCTGTGACTGTAGCTGGCTGGGACATAACTGAGCACTCAGCCTAGTGAACTGCAGGCAGATTAGCACACATTAAAAACACCAAGCCCAGGCAGTTGGTTACAGTCAGGTATGATATTCAGTACAAGTGCTGGAAACTAACTTATGAAGGACTTTTCAGCTGCAGCAGAAAGCTGAGAATTGTTGCTCACATCTTGTTGGAAGCGAGGACAGCTTACTTGAGAATGAACTGCCTGGAGTGTTTTAAGCCCACCAAGATGGTGTGGGGCTCTTAATTGGTTTTGTGCGTGGGTGGATGGGAACTGCTCACTTGATTACAGCTGAGTCTTGAAATCAACATCCTTTACAGGAGACTACATCATCGACAAGGATACTCTTGGAGCAGGACTCCTGCTTTGTTTCTTTGGACAGTTCAGTTCTCTTGTGAGACTGCTGAGACCTGAACCAGCACAGGGACACAGGAGAAGGTCTCCAGAGGATGTGTCAGATATTCAAGCTGGCTGCAAGCCAACCTGCTAGTGTAAACATATCCAGGTTGTTTCAAGGCAAAATCAGACAGGTTAGCTTATCACCTTCAATGTCTGACTTCACCCTGAAAAGGAGTGCTCAGGCAGCCCCACACACAATGTGAACTGACTCAGGAGGCTGCTCCTGCAGCTCCTGCTATATCACTTCTCTTTCCACAGCGTGGTAGGAGCAAGCAGCATTCCCAGCTCAAGCTCAGGCACTGCCACACATCTCCCAGCTCAGTGTTGGCACATGGCATGGAGCACAGCTCAGTGCTTGCAGTTACTGAGGATGTTAAGCCTGAATCACAGTCTCAGTGCTGTGCTGCTGTGGCCATTCCCTGCATCTCTTCACATAAGTTTTATTTTTTCATTTTGTTTTTCCTCAGTTTATCCCCCTTTCCTGACTGGAATTTCACCAGTTGTCTTTCTCCCCAGTATTCCAGCAAGACCTGCCTTCTTTAAAGATCAGAGTCCGCTTCCAAAGCCTGCATTCAAGAAAAGTAAATTGTTCCATGCAGTCTTCTGGCCTGCAGAGAGCCAAAGATTCCAAAGAAATGTCACATAAAACAAGCTTTCCAATCAAGAAGAACAAGATGTTCATTAACAAATAAAAATAAGAAAAAAATAGCCTCGTGAGCCAGAGAGCATTCAGCCACACAAGATCAGATCTCCAGGCAGCCTTGGCTTGCTCTTGCAATTCACCACTAACACTTCACATGGCCCCTTGGGAGATATAAAGCTGCCCTGGCTCTGTTTACCACCTGTGCCTGCATGTACAACTGAACAGTTTTGCTAACATTGGTTACATTGAGGGACTGTAATTCCAGGGCAAGAATGACAGAAAGATCCCTGAGCCAGAGGAGACCCTTGGGCTTACAAGAGCCCAGTGCAATTGCAGCCAGTAATAAAATGCTGTCCCACAGCTGTCCCTGAAATGTGGACATTGTTATACATTCAGCCCTAGCAGATTTCATAGCAAAAAGTATTGTATGATTCATCAGCAAGCCAGCAGGAAAGTTAACCAATGTGTTGTTAGCTCATTTCCTATTGTTTAGTGCTTTCCTGGAAGTATTTTCTACTGTTTTTCTGTCAACAGCAATACATACAGTATCTGATGCTGTCACATGATTTCATTCCTGAAGAACCATAGGCTTCCTGTCTCCAAGCATCTATTAGCCCTGCTGATAAGTCTAGTGCTACAGGAATGTGGGTTTGCACTTGTTTCAGCTGAAATACTGCTGAAAGCAGTACACAGATTATGAGAACTGAACAAGTCAGGAGATATTTCTAGATGCAGCTCCACTTGTTCAGTTTGGAAACGCAATGTTCCACATAACCAAAAAGTCAGAGAAAAGCAGGCGCTCCCCAAAAGCAGGAAGACTCTTCTGGATTTGTGTTCATCAAAAATGTCAAATAAACTCGGGTACAAACAGACTGGTTTTAGGATGAGGAGACGTTCGCATCACAAGCACACTGCTGCCTCAGCTCTTGGAGGCTCTCCCAGCACAAAATGATGCTCTTCAGAAACGCGTAACTGTTTGAAGCGGGAGGTGAATTGCGCGTCAGCAGCGGTGCAGGGGGTGATGCAGGTTTAGGGAAGCGATGCCATTTCTCCTGTTTCACTTCGGGATACACTGGGCTGGCCGAGGGCGGGGACGGGAGAGATGAATGAAAAACCGGGTTTACTAAAGCGTGCGAGCCGCAGAATTAATTTATTTCCAACAGTTGCTAACATGGCTCCTTTGTTCCGAACGCCTTTGTCACAAACCCAGCTACCTGCCGAGCCGGAACGGGACAAAGCGGTGCCGCCGCGTCCCCCTCCGACCCCCTCAGCCGCTCCGCTTTAACCCTTCTCACGCAGAGAAAGCGGCAGCGGGGAGGACGGATCCGGCACAAAGCATCGGTCCCGGAGTTGAACTCGGGATCGCGCGGAACTTCTCCGCTCCATCACCACTCGGGGGTGGGCGCAGCGCCAGCAGAACCCCGAGCCCCCGCGCTCCGCTCCCCCGGCCGCGGCGACGCCCAGGAGAGCGGCCTGCAGCGGGCACGGGGTCCTCCCGCGTCCCCGAGGGGCAAAACTTCGCTCCCGGCATCGGACCCGGGCCCGGCCGCCTCTCCCGCCGCCACCCCCGGAGCCGCCCGCGGGCCTCGGGCCGCGCCGCGCCGCCCACTCACCGCGCCGCTACAGCCCCATGGCGCGTCCCGGGCCGCCGTCGCCGGGCGGTGCGGCGCCGAGATCCGGGTCGCCCTGCTCCGCTCCTGCGGCGCCCGGAGAAGGTGAGGAGAAGGAGGAGGAGGAGGCGGTGGAGGAAGGCGGGTGCCGGTGCCGCCTACCGGAGGGCGAGGGGGGGAGCGCCCGCCGCCCAGCCGCAGCCTGAGGGCCGCCCGCACCGCGGCTGCGGCGGGGACCGAGCCCGCCCCGGGGAGGGGAAGGGGCCGGGAGGAAGCTGCCCGTCCCCGGCACCCCGCCGAAGACCGTCCCTTCAAGGGCAGAGCCGGGCGCGTCGTACATATACAGGTTGAGACGTGGATGGCATTGAGGCAGCCCGGCTTCCCGCGGGGCAGCGCGCACCTCTCCCCCCTCCGGCCGCTGCCCGCCGCTCCTTCGGCAGAGCGGTGCCGTCCCGAGGCCGTGCGGAGGCAGCCGGCCCCGCTCCCGTGTCCCAGCACACAGGTCCTTCTTCTCTAGCAGCGTACCTTGAGGACCTCTGATCTTCAAAGTTGCAATCTGCTCATCGGGATCGCAGGCGTGCCGAGCTGTGAGGCTCTCCCCTCCAAGAGAAAACGGACCGTCGTCTGAGGCATCCGCAGACGCGTTTAAAGTTGCCCAGCGCCGTAACTACGGCCCGAAGCAGGCGGCCTCACCGCCACCCGCATCTGCCCAGATGTGCGCTGGGCTGGGGCAGGCTGGCAGGCCGCGTTCCCGTCCCCACGGCGTCCAAGAGAGTCGTAGTTTTTGGATGTCCTTTGGAAATGCTAATTAACCTCTTTTTCAAAGTGTTTTCCGTGTCTAACCTGAAAATAGCTCTCTGCACGACTGTTAAAGGGACATAGTTTAATTTCCTTCAAGACTTTTTTTTTTCCCCAGTCATTTCAGTCGCATAATCAACCGTAACATTCAAGAAGCACGGTGAAAACGTGAAGGTCATAATTTAATGACACATTTAATGATGGCTAGGAAATGCTGTCCATGCCTCAGCACTGAAGGCAAAACAGGCTGCTGCTCACTCCTCCTGCGCTGGAGGAACGCTGTCCCTCTTTTACCTCGGTGAAAGAGGTGCTGATGGCTGTTGCCATCTGCAGAGCAGCTGCAAGGCAGGGCAGGCAGAGCAGCCTGCTGCAGCCACGCTGCCCATTAGCAGCTGAGCAGCCCCACCGAACACTGAGCTGCTCCACACAGCAGTGCTCCTGCCTCACCTCTCACTTCAATTACAAACATCCACAGATTTCAAGCTTAATTCCATGCACGAACACAACTAGAAAACTGGTTCCTCTTCTTGGCTCCTGCATCACGGTGACAGTTCTATTTACTGTATCTCGATAAGCACAGAGCCTAACTTCCCCATTTCTGAACCTGTCAGGAACTGCTTTAGGTAAGAGAAGCTATGCTCAGGGGCTTCAGTAGTAGTTCAAATATGCTTCCCAAAGTCTGCTAACAGCATCGTAAGGCACTCATAATTATGCAAGATGCATCATGAGCATCAAAAGCCAGATCCATACTAACCCTTCCTTCACAGATGTCTTACTTTTGTCCACATATGTAGAGGCACTTTAAACATAAGCTGGGAAGGGTCTGTGTTTCAAGTCCCTTCCCACTACAGCAAGGTAAGGGATTAGAACAATGGCCTGGAACTTCCCAGGGCCTCCTGCCTGTTGACTGATACCAGGTTGCAGTAACTGGCCATCCGGTGGTCACGCAATGCCATTTCAGCCCTAGAGGAACTCCTGCAAATCCCTTGATACTAAATTGTAGTCTGATGTAACATCTTGGGATGGAATTTACCTGTACTATTTATGCTTCATGCTCATTATCAGGTCCTATGCAAAGTTAAAACTAAACAGCATTTTAAAGCTATCAGTGGCATGGATTAGAAATCTCTCAACTCTTCTGATTATCAGCAGTTAGAGAACCTTTTCCTATACCGTACTTCTATTTTAACAGCATAATTATCTTTTATTTGCCATAAATTGAATAAACTGTGTGTTGCAGCAGAAGCACAGCCTGTATTTAGAAGCAGAGCATTAGTACATTTCAATATACAAAAAAATTAGAAAAAAACAGATAGGGGACCCCACTAATTGAGCAATGTCACACTCTCAGCAATAGCCAATACAGCCTGCTGCGAGTAATAAAAACCAGCAAGGTCACCTGCATGATTAATTTAGTCTGTTAAAGAATGTGACAGAAGTGACAAAAACAAGCAAAAACACAACAGACAGCAACCTCGCTCAGATATTTGTGAAAAAATCAACAACTCCAGTCCCTCATTGTTTTGGATGGAAGTTCTTGTTGTACAATTCACTGATAAGGATGAGATCAATAAAGAATACACACGCTGTGCCCTTGTGAAGGACCTGCCATGCTGTGACACCACGCAGCACTTTTCTCAGAAGTGCCACCCAAGCATTATTAAATTCACCACAAGGAGTTACTCTTCGGCAAATGCTTCCACAGTATTATTATGTTTTGTTTTCTTTTTGACAAGTAAGATTTTTTATTTTTGGGTAATACAGATGGCGGCTAAAACACTTGTACTTATTTTACTTAAAACAGGTGAAAGGATGCACTTTAACTAACTCCACAATAGTCATAAAAATAGTAAGGAAAGACAAGAAAGAAAGAAAAACAACCCCCTATCTGCACAAAGGGCTTTTTTTACCTCAGCTTCAGAAGCCCATAGCCTAGATTTTACTAAGGATGAGACATGATCCTCTCAACATAAATTAAAACTTTCTCAGGCTCTGCTTTCAATCCTCCTCACCTGCCCTGGCCTTCAGGGGCCCTTCTGCCGGCTGGGCAGTGCTGGGGTGTGATGAACGACACCTCTGCTGTTAGTCATGCTGATAGCGCTTTTCCTGGGAACTTTAGATCAGCTGACAGTTTGTGTATTTATTTCACAGTGGTTGATCTTCGTGCTCTGTTAAGCTGGGTGTAATTTAAGGGACCACAGTACATTTGGCAGTTGGTGACAGTGCTGTGCGTTTAGAAGAAAATTGCTGTAATGGAAGCATACTGCTAAGTATAATGATGCTTGTGATATCAAAGGAACAGTAATGGATTAAAGGTACTGCAGGACCAACTGTTGTGTTTCTTCATTACTTTGACTGAGCTGATCAAAGTTTTTGCTTGTGCGAAAAGTTCTGTATTACATAGGCTTTGCTTTCTCCTGATACCTCTTCTTGCTCGAACTCATGAAGTCTGATTTCAGTTTAAATGGCTGTGCTCTCACTCTGCATGAAAATACATCTCTTGTCAACTGAAAATCTGTGTTTTATATGAAACAGTGCTGAAGACCTCTGTAAGAAATGGCCAAATGCTAGTATGAACAGAGGAAGCTTTCTAAAGCTAGTAGCAGCTGACAACAGAACGCTGTAATTAGCAAGTCTGATGCTAATGCACTTGTCAAGATGTTCAGAGACGAATCAAGCTCAGATTACCCGAGGTGTAGAATGCCATCCAGCGAACACCCAGCAGTACCTTCTGGGAGGTGTCATGTGGTGAATGGGATGCTCAGGTAGAAGTGCAGACAGGAGGGCGTTTGTCTGAGCCCAGCTTATTGCTGTTCTAAGCACGTGCACTTGGGGTGTGAGCTTCCTGCTAGATAAAAAGGTCAGTGAGAGTTGGGGGGAATTTGAAGTCCAAGAGGCTGCTAGTGGGAGCAGGAATTCCAGGAGAGGCATGTTAGCTATTGAGCTCTGTAGGGAAAGGTGTCCATAATAAATTGTTTTCTGTGCTATGAATGCAAGACAGGTGCTCCCAGTCCAATTATTGATCCTACATCATCATAGCCAGAAACTTTTAAATGTTTGCTTGAAGCTTTCTAGTTTACATTTAATAAATGAAAAGAAATATAAGAGATATGAAAACAGGCCCTCTTCGAGATCCATTCAAACCTAGACATGATTTGCTTATATTTGCTTATATCAAAGACTTGTTGCACTTCTTGAGCCTTTCATCTTAGGATCCTTGTGCTAGTTGGGTTAGCATCTCTCTTTTACATCTGACAGTGTACAATATATTTTCAAGCATTTTGTTTTTACTCTGTGTAATCATCCATGCTGAGATTTACTGTGTGGGGCCTGAGGTTTGTAGTTCATTCCTCCCCATTCCAAGCATTGCCCAGGTAACAATCCGGAATTATGTGACGCAGTCAGAGATTCCTTTCTTTGGTCTACACGTGCTGACTCCATTCCTGGGACAGTGTCCTGTGTAACTACCTGCAGACATCCTGCCCCCAGAATGCATTCTTAAAAATTAGTTGCAGAACACTATGGAAATGTGTTATAAAGAACTATCCTGCTGAGGTAAAGAGATGGATGGGATGAGAGAATATATTTCCAAACCTTAGCTTCTATAATTTTGTTGCTTAGGAAATCTGTTCCCCTTGATAAAATCTGTTTTCTTTTAGTGTGTGGAATCATTGTGATACTTGGTATTTGTGTCAACATTCTGCTTTGAAATACTGAACAGCTGCGAATTATTTGTGTCTAGCTCAGGACAAGCATCAAATACAGAAAAGTCCCGAGACGTGTTTTACGTGACTCTCATGAATTGATATTATAGCAACGAAAGCAGTCTGCACATAACCTTCATGATCATTTCTGAAACCTCTCTTCTCGTTATTTTATTTATTTACAGTGCCACAATTGGTTTCACTTGTATTACTTTTACTGAAGATGCCATAAAGCTTAACACAGGAGGCAATAACAAAAGCAAGTCGATGACGATAATGTGGGAGATGAAGTATGTCAGGCTTACTCATACAGCCTTCTGAGAGATGACAGCTAAGAGGAGCAGCCAGTATGTTCATTTAGTTTGCCCGTCTCTTGAACCAAAGAATTCTATCGGAAAGGACTTCTTATGAATTAAAAGCATTTAATATTAGAGTGTTTAAATTTAACTAATTGTATTTGGTATTTCCATATAGAAATAGAAGGGGAAAAAAAGTGATGTAGACAAGTATTTTGATTATTTTATTAAAATAAAAGTACTTGCATTTTTATCTTAATAAAAATGAACAAACTTGAATATACTGAGTTGTATCAGATTATTATAATAATATAATAATACTGATATTATTCACTAAGGTACATACCAATCACATTATGTATTCATGAAGAAGAAAGATTTATATTTATAATATATATATACTATTTATATATATTCTTTGAAACAAATTTTGATCAAGGGGAAAAGGACATTCTTCATTCTTCTTTTCATATATACATTGCAACTCCTTAAATCAATAGTCTGACTGCATGTGTTGCATTTCACTCAAGGATCACCAGGTGTTACACAAACAATGATTCATAAAGATTCACAACCCTTGACAAGTTATGTAAATATTTATACAAACATCAAACTGATTGGCAAATTGAGTCACAGAGAAGTGGTGTGATGAAAAACTTGCAACTTCTATATTTTTTAGATGTGCTGGATATGTGTACAGATCCAGAGAAGTTAACGAAAACTGGATTGCAAGAGCAGCAAGTGGGGTGACCTGAATAAATGGTCATGTTTCAAGATTTCAGCTTAGGTTGCTTTATGCACGATTGCACAGCTATTCCTCCAAATAATGTGAATCTATTGCATGAACAAGAGCTAATGAGACCTCCTAAGATGATGCCTGAAAGGGGCTGAAAGTATGGAGCTCCAGCCTATGGAACGCATAGCGATATTTTCTTCAGTCCCATTGGAGAACTGAGGATCTGTTTTATAATGAAAACACAAAAGACTGAGAAAACTTTTAATATTACTTATTTATATGTAAACAACACTATGCATTTAAAAATAATCTTAGTGGATTGTTTCTGGACTGCAAGTGTGATATGCTTAAAAATGCACTGACTGATGAAGTAGACAAATTCACTGCCTGATATTCCATAATAGTCCTTTCAATACATCCATGCCCTGAAGGATAATTGTGCAAATGATGATTTCCAAGGAGATGCAGGAGAGCAGACTGCCTGCCTAGTGCAGATATCAGGGAGGATCCCTGTGCAGGATTGCTTTCTGAACGCCTACCAAATCCTAACTGCTTGTGACAGAACTGGGTTTTGCCAGGTTAGTGTAAGATTTTGACTGTAGAGCCAGAAGAGAATAATATAATTCAACAAGCAATTCCAAAAAATAATGCTTCCTGTCTCATTGAGAGAAACAGCTGTAAAAGGCAAGAACATGGTTTTAAAGCTTAAATGAAAATATATGTTCAGTAATTTGGCGGGAGATCAATATTTTGTATCATTCTTTCAGTACTGTACAGTACTGTTCTGTACAGTATTGTTCTGCACTTTCCAATGCCTTAGAAATTACACCAGACTAGCACAAGACCTAGACTGGCTGAATTGTACAGAAAGAGTCAGCTGGGCAATGGAGGCAGCATGTCTTATTTAGTATAGGGCTAACAGGAGACTCAGGAATTTTTTTTGAGAAATGTTCCCAGCAGTAATATATAGATTTAATAATCTCCAAGCCTGAAGTAGATGGTCCATGAATGTGTAATGTTGTATTGCAATTGTACAGTATCTTCAAATAAAAATGTGATGATAGAGGGGCATGGAGCCTGATGAGAAAGAGTGGCCTATTGCTTCAAACTGCATGAAGATCCCTGTTCTAAAGCAGCAGAAATACCATTACTATTCTTACAGCAGAGGAGATGAGGTTTTGGAAAGATTTAAAACCCTAAGTGTCTAGGACTGCTTATGGTCAGAGAAAATCCAGAATATCAAAACTGAGGTTAAAACAAATGCCTGCAGGGTATGATTTGATCAGTATTGGTGCATGTGGGATTTTGGAGGTCAGGTGCCCTTCTTTGAGAGGTTTTACATGAGCAGAAAAAAGCTGTCAGCAGACAGCATTTAAATAGCTGTACTGGGAGATTTTAGTTGATCTTCATGTATATTATGCTTTCCGGTGGTTGTGCCTTGGGAATTTAAATCTCTTAGAGTCTTCCTTAATCCAATGAGAAAATTCTCTGTCGATATTTGTGTGTGCATGTCAGGAACTTTGCGAGAGCTGGAGATCTGTAATGGCAGAACCAATAATGAAAGTTCTTCAGACCTGCAGCGTGCACATCAGAGATGCAGTCATTTCTGTCTTGTGCCTGAAAGTTCTGAAGAATGTTCTGAGGACATTCCAGGAAGGGATCAAATGTTTTAGTTTATTGCAGCCTATGGGACTGTGCTCCCTGTTCTAGTGACATGTCTTTGGTGACCCAGCAGTGCAAGAACACTTTTGCAGCATATCCAGCAGTGGAAGTTAAAACAATTCCTCCCTCCCAAGTTTAACAAGACATACACTTACGTTCCATTAATGCAATCTTACTGCATAGCAGAAGTGCTCAATTCAATTAACCGCTATCCAAACCTGAACATTTGCTGACCTTCTAAACAATCTGGATGATGAGATCTGTAACTGTACCAATACAGAGCTGAAAATCTTCCTGCTCAAAAACTCAGAAGAAGATGCAACTATCGTCATGTCAAAGAAACTTGCTCCACAATAGAATGGTACCTCATAGAGACTTTTGCTGGTAGTGAATGTATGGATAGTCACACATTTGTAACAAAAAAGCGTAGCTAAATTTTACAATGTTCTTGTGAGATTTATGCAGTTATATGTGTTTCTTAAAGTTCTGATTCTAAAGATTTCAGAAAAAAATCAGCTTTTATTAAAGGAAAAAACATATGTATTCCAAAGTCTTGTGTTTCGGGAAAAAAAACCTTACAGTGATGCAGAGACTGTAGCTAAAATCAGAAAGCATAGTAATATTATTTGAAGTTTTGAATCTCCCAAGAATGAGCAATTTTTGTTCACTAGTATTTGAAAATAACAATAAACTCTGCCTTCATGGTAATAAGTGGCACATCTCCCATTGATTTCACTGGGCCTAGAATTCTCCTTGTCTCTTTTCTAGCTCTTATGTAATTGCTAAATAATTTCAAAAACTGGATTTTTAGGTTGTTTTTCTGTGTTTAGAAAGAAATATGAAATCTAGCATTGAACACTACAAATACAAAATCAAAATGACATGCAGCACAGAGCCAGCCTTGCTATCTTCCTGAAAAATGTAAGCCTTTGGCATTGCAGAGGTTTGTTATGGAGAATTTTACTATTCTAAGTGGCAGCAGTGGCACATTTTGAATTTAGGTCAACAGATACTTGTCTAGTCCCTAACTGTTACATGAATGCTATCCTAAAACAATCCATCTGTGTCTTATCACTGACTATCGTGCTCCTCTACAGTACCGCTCTTGGGTGATTTTGAGGAGGATTTTGTGCTAAGAGGTTTCTTATTTCTGTAATGAACTGTTATCCCGAAATATCCTATTTGTCATGATTCTTAAATAGCAGCATCTTAAATCAAGAGACTTAATATAACAAATCCTACTATTTTGCTGTGATTTCCTTTTAATTGGGTTTGAAAGTGATGGAAATCCAGTGTGATCAGATTAGGCTAAAGCATGGCTTGGACTGCATTAGCATATAAGGAAGTAAGATTGTCTTTCCACGTATGGATCAGTAACCTCTATTCTGTTGAAGGAAACAGAAGTGTTGTTATCTGTTTACTTACTATTATTTGAAGTGGATAGGGAATGGGCAAATAGCTAACAGCATAGGGAGTACTTTTAATCAGAGACTGTTAATCAGAGACTGTAAAACATAAATGCAAATTTTTTTGAATCCCTGTTTCTGTGAGATTATTGTGGGTTACTCAGTGACAGAATCGTTAACCATAAGGAGATATATTTTAACATGTGGTCAATAAGCACAGTGGTATCTGTAGGAGTCTGTGCTCATGTTAACCCTAGCATTAGAGTGGACTGCAAAATGCTTAGGGCTTAAACTGTAAAAGGAATAGAAGTTCTGATATGATCAAAATAAGCTTATATCAAAAACATAAGAACAAAACAAAACACGGCCAGTCTTTAATTTTTTTTTTCCTTTTAATTGCTGGAATTTTCTTGGGTGTGAATGTTGTTTATGGAGGTAAAATCTCAAGGGAAAAAATCATAGAATTGTAGAATCAAAGAATGGCCTGGATTGAAAAGGACCATAATGATCATCTAATTTCAACCCCCCTGCCACGGGCATGGTTGTCAACCACTAGACCAGGCTAGGTTATTCCAAGGTTATTCAAGGTTATTCCAATCTACATCCCAAATTTTTGACTCTATTAACCATAAAGAGATATTTTAAGAAAAGAGGTATGCAGTAATTCTTTTCCCCCCCAGAAAGCAATTTTGAAAAGAATAAGGCTGAATAAACCCAAATGATGGTGGGAGAATACAGGATGAGCTGCCAGAATCCCTTGGATTGTTCTCTGAAATAAAACAACCCACTAAGCCTATGTTATATTTCTCATCCACCATCAGTGCATGTGTCCCAGGGGGATAAAACACAACAGACAGCCAAGTACAGGAACTGGGAGCCCACACATTCAGGGCTTTGAATCAGAATGTGGGCACTCAACAAAAACAACCTTTGGGCAGGTATTTTCCTCCCGCCAGAACAAATGGGTAATGAAGTACAAACAGAATTAATTAAAATTATTCTTTCAGTAGATTTCAGGTTGCATGCTTTCCAGAGTTGTGAGCCTCAGAGAATATTCTGATAGAGAAGCAGCCAATGGCACTGTGTGGATTTTCTTTCCCCCATTTATTTTTCTTACAAAAAGACAAGATAATGCTAATATTTATAGTCTGTAAGGATTAACAAACTCCCTGCAATACTCTTACTAGGTAGGCTTTTAACATGTTGTTTAATAAGTTGTTTAATAAGTTGCACCAGGGGAGAATCAGGTTGGACACTGAGAGGTGCTTCTTCTGAGAGAGTGGTCAGGCACTGGAACAGGCTCCTCAGGGAGGTGGTGGAGTCACCATCCCTAAGGATGTTCAAGAAATGTTTAGATGCTGTGGTTTGGTGAGAAATGTTGGTGGCGGGTGGATGCTTGGACTGGTTGATCTTGGAGATCTTTTCCAACCTTGGTGATTCTATGATCCTATGAATATTCACAATGCATGTGTGAGAAGACTCAATCAGGAGAATTGTGCTGTCACAATGCTTTGTGTGTCCAGCATAGGTCAAAAATGGAAAGTGATGAAGGGCCACTGACAGGTGGGAGGAAGGAAGCATGATCCCCTTTCTGACCACAAACTACCTTCACAGGCAGAGATACATGATCTACCAGCCTCACATCCTTTGTGTGCTTGTACCTCCTGCACGTTGGATAGCTGTGTTCCCAGGACAGGTCATGGTAGGTACCCCAAGGGAGATAACTTTTTTCCTGGGTAAGCAGAGCCCTGCCTAACTGAATGGGAAGAATAATCCAGAGCGTGGATCTGGGACAAAGTCACAGAACTGGCTTCTGAGTGCACATCTACAAGGTTCATTGGCTGCCTTGCATGCTACACACCTGGGAATCTCACATCTAATTTATCTTGAAAAAGGTTAACTACCCACAAAGGAGGCTGAGAGAAAATAAATCAGCCTGGTAGTTAAATAAAGAAAGAAAGAAAAAGCATTTTTTAGATAACAAGTTACAGTGAGAATGAGCCTGCTAAAAGTAGGTAACGCTGAACTTCAGTATTGTGGCAGATTAAAAAAAAAAAAAAAAAAAAGATTGAGAGCCGGTGTCCCGGCTGTGGGCAGGAGGAATGGGGAGGGACAGGCGTGCCCTGCTCCGCTCTGCACAGACGTACGCGCCCTCCGTGAAGGAGCTGAGCCGGGCGCGCGGTCATGACGCTGCCCGGCCGGGGACGCGAGTCCCAACGTCGCTTTGCTTCGGCTGCCGACTCAAGGAAGAATTTATTCACCAGAAGGAGGAGGACGATGAGCCCGTGCACTTCGGTGAGTCTGCCGGAGTGGCTGAACGAGAAGGCAACCGCCATCCCCTTCCCCCAACACAACCTCCCGGCTCCTCGGGTACTGCGACAAGGCGCTTGCCACAGCTCGGGAAAACCCGTCAAAGAACACCAAGCGCATCAGAATCCCATGCCTTCCTCACCGCGCAGCTTCACAACACTCGTTTGACAAAGAAGGGATCCCCACCCAACATGGACCCACCCGCGGGGCGGGGCGCCGCCTGACGGCGGGCGGAGCGGCGTGTGCCCGCCCCAAGATGGCGGCCTGCTGGCAGGTAATGTGCGGCGGCGCGGCGGGACGGCTGTGTGAGGGGAGAGTTGACCTTCTTGCAGTAATGTTAGACCCGTTAAGGGGTTTGCGGTAACCCGAGCTAGCATTGCTGGAGCTGTGTCGGTGTGTTTTTCTAATCCTCGTGAATGGCTATGAGAGCACTGCTGAGTGCTCTGTGCTCGCTCTCTCCCTTTCCTGTTGGCGGATGTGAAATGCCGCCAGATGCGTTTATTTACTTGCTCGGATGCAAGTGGATGTGATTCCTGAAATTACAGCAGTCTGTTGGTTTTTGTGGCTGCAGAGCTGACTTTGGGTAACAGCGTGAGTGAGGAGGCAGAGACCTCAGGCCCGGCTGGGGCAGGGGCCGGGCTGTGAGTACCCTTGTTGAGGCAGCAGTCGGACCCGTCTGCCCCTTGTTGTGGTGGTTAGCGCGGAGGTAGTGGAAGCATAGGAAGTAGTCTTTCAGCACTGGTCTCTGTCGTTGCCAAAGTACTGAGGCGTGAGCTCTTTGTTTTTGCTTGGAGGATGTGGAGGTTTGTGGGGGCCTTCTGTCCAAAGCCTATCTGAGCTGCTTTCCCCTAGGATCAGGTGCAGTCACCCTGTTGAGGAGGTGTGGGCTCTGTGTGAGAGGCTGAGCTGTTCTACCGTCTGGTTCTGAGCTTTTCTTCCATCAGAGACTGCTTGGTAGCGGTCTGACTGGTCTGGGAAATACAGATAGAATCACAGAATGGCTTAGGTTGGAAGGGACCTTAAAGATGGTTAAACTCTGATCCCCTGCCATGGGCAGGTTTACTAACCACTAAATCAGGCTGCCTGGGCTCCACATCCAGATTTCAAACACAGATAGCCTCCATACTTCTTCTGAGCCAGATTTGTATGGTTCCAAGCTGTATTTCTTATACTTTTGTTGAAACAGTTTGAGATTGCTTATCCCTCCTAGTTAGAGAAGAACAGCTGACTGTGGCAAAGAAGGCTGGGCTGGTCAGACTATGATCCAGCCTGTCAGTTGGACAGCTTGTTCATGGTTGAGCTTGCTGAACAAGCCTGCAAATCAGATGAATCCTGGGAAAGGTAGGCCATTCCTTGCACTTCAGCGAAGGTACTTACTATGAACTTTTAATAGCTATTTTCATGAGATTTTTTTTTCTTTTTCTATCAGGTACATTTGTATTTATTTATTTATTTTCTTATCTTCTTCTCATGCCATTCTGCTTCCTGCTGGTGGCCAATAGCTCCAACAAAGAAATGATCAGGTGTGAAGTCTGTCTCAAAACTGGCAAAGAAATATCAGCAGTTTCTTGCCATACAACCTGCAATGCATATTTCCCATAATATTCATTTAACTGTTTATGCAAGCAAGATGAATGGGCATTTTAACTTTGCCTTTTTTTTTTTTTTTTTTTGGTGTGTGTTCTTTCTTCCCCAGGTGAGATGTAAACTCACTTGTATTTTTTTTTTTTTTTTTTTAAAATCTAAGCTAATGTGAGATTTCTTGGTCATTAAGCTAAGGAAGGTTAAGTTGACTTTTCTTCTGTGTGTGTTTAACCCTGATTGTAGCTAAGGTGAGTACTCAGTGATAAAACCATTCTGAACTTTTTGTCTTTGGAAGCAAGTGTGATTTTTGTCAAGGAATGAACTGCCAATTGCATGCATGTTTTCTTTTGGGAAGGGAAAATGATTACTGAAGACAGCACTAAAGTAGAGTATAAAATATGCAGAAAGCCCTTAGTAAGGGTTATTATTTTGAAGAGAGATGGGAGACAATTGCTAAAAGATTCATAGTGAAAAATAATCTTACAGGAAGGTCTTTATAACCCATTGAGCTTTTCAGCTTCTGTGTGGTTCTGAAGTCATGGGAAATAATTTCAGTGGTCTCCTTTTTTCTGTTACTGTTCCATGTTAGAGATTGGTCACCTTTTTCTGTATTATGTGTACATTGCATATTTCTGGGTTACGATTGAATTAGCTCTGAATAGAGATCCTAGGAACTGGTAGGTTTTTCTTAGTGGTAGGATGGGTCATTTATTAGTTTCTTTGTCAGGCTCAGATATATGAGCTTTATGTAGTCTGGATCCTATAAAAATTCAATACTGCTACTTGGACAAAAAATCAGGCCTTGAACTGTTATAGCCAAGCATGTAACATCTCTGTCTTGATGGTGAGATTCTGAAACAATTTCAGGATATAATCATTGATACCTACTATGCCAGTAACTTGCTAGGTGTCAATGGTTTACGGGCTGGTTTGGCCCGGTTCTAGACTAGATGGTGACTAGAAGGGTGGAGGGATCCGCGGATCCGCACCCCCGGAAAAGGAAAATAGGGGACCCCGAAATAATTGAAAACAGCGGCAACAATCTGAGGTGAAACAAACTAATTTACTAAATATGGTATCAGCAGAATATAAGGAGAGAGAGAGAGAGTGTGTCTGGAAGGTGGATCGGCCTCACCACAACGCTGAGATGAGAAGTGCAGTCCAGTTGAGCCGATGGAGAAGCGCAGGCGGAGAAGCGCAAGCGAAGCAGCGCAGGCAAAGAAGAAGGAATCAGGAGACCTTGCCGGGAGTTACATCTCCTCGCTGACCGCAAAGCACTCTGGGGAAATGTAGCTCTTCTTCTCCTCCGGACAGGCACCCGGAACTTGAGCATCAGCAGTCAAACCCCCAGTGCATTACATGATGTTATGACGTGGAATGCTGATAACCAAAAATCATGAAACCATGACACTAGGTTTGCCAGAAATTGTTGTTGTCAGTTCATTTCTTTAACTATTGTTTTAATTTGAGTTGGGTTTGGGAGTGGAAGAGTAAGAGTAGTAGGAGGAACCAACAAATGGTGAGGAGACAGGCAGAAGACTTGAGTCTTCATAAGCTGTGCTTATTTTGTCCCTTTTTAAAGTCTGTTATTACCACTAGCTGTTGTCATTCCGATCCCCTTTAAAGAATTTCTCTTCCAGTGCAGCCAGTAGTTGTGCATTTTGATGTGCTGCAGCAGTTGCATGAAATTTATATTTATAGCTCCTATGCGACTCTGTAAGATTTTAATAATAATTTTATTTCCATATTTGCTTTTGTTTAGAAGAATATGTTTACTAAGACATTCAAACCCAACCTGCATCAAGTATTAATATGAAACTTTTTTTTTTTTTACCTTTACCATTTTCCTGTGATACACTATTCCCTTATCATGATAGTATATGCAGTACCAGAAACCAACTGCGCTGTCTTGCAAGCTGGAAGACATGCAAATAGATGATAGTCTGTGAATGCAGCTGACATTTAAATAAGTAAATATAGCAGTGATTATAACTTTTTTCTTAAAAACAAACTGAAAAAAAAAACCAATAAAATCCTCAATGTTTTTTGAGGTGAAGTGAGAATGAGAAAAAGAAAGAGGGTAAGCTCAGCTGGGTGTAGGAATGTGCTGTGGTTCTGGGTGGCAAAAGATGCAACAAAACCTGGAGCAGCCCAGCGAGTGAGTTATACTTCAGAAACACATTGGCAGGTAAATGATGCTCTGCTGCCCCTAAATTCAGTGGTTAATTGAGAAACACCATTCTGAGGTGTACAAGTGTATATGAGGTGTGGAGCATCCTGGTTGCTGGTCTTCTAACATCTAAGTGTTGGACATGTTGGTTTCATTTGTTTTTGCTCTCAAAACCAGCTATTTTTTCTATATACCATGGTCACTTGAAAGTGGCAGTTATGTAAAAGGAGGCAAAATGGAAACAGTTTGTCTCCAGCTCGAGCATTTGCTGAGGCACTGACTAGCCTAGAAACTAAGATATTACAAATCTCTTGGCAGTTTCATGTGTATATTTTTACTTGACCTGCTTAGGAGATAATATGTAAAGAGAAGAATGCAATAACTGAAATTACTGTGTGGAAACAGGAGGGGCAGGCAGTATAGAAACTGGAATTAGATATAGAGATACTGTGAATAAAAGAGTAAAGAGGAAGAGCAACTGGAAGATGTGACAATCTTTTATAAAGACTTATATTGTGGAAGAATCCTCTTGATAAAAGAGCTAAATAACAGTACTTCCAAGATGGGGGAAATTGTGCTTCTGACTGAGGAATAGCACAGTTTGTGAACTCTTTTGTGTCAGTCTGGAGTAGTTCATAAAATCTGGAATTATCAGAATTGTCATTACTATCCTGAAGATGACTTAAAAGACAGTAACATCTGTCACATCTCTATAACAGACTGAAGTATTATGTTTTTTTGGGTAAACACTAGGTGTCGTTACTTCTGCTTCCCAGGTGACAAGCATGGAAACTGGCAAGAACATTGAAGATCATTTGAAAGTCCACAAAATGAAGAAGAAGATACTGAGGAAGCAGGTCAGAGCCCAGCATACGTTGATGAGACACGAGGGCATTGAGTGCATCTCCCGTGCTACACAGGTGATTGACAATTCTGATTTTGGTGGCATGAGAAAATACTGCTTAACTGTGTTCTGCCCTCACGTATGTGTTGACTAAAATGTGATTCTTTTAAAAGCTCTTACTGAGACTGAGGGTTTTCTGTGCTATTTGCTTTCAAAGCAGAACTGTACTTCATCAGTTTAATTTTGGTGGAGAGACTGTGACAGCTTTTATATATATATATATATATATATATATATATATATGTGTGTGTGTGTGTGTATGTATGTATATATATATATTTTAAATCTTAAACAGTAGTTCCCTGAGCTGGGGAGAGCAGCTGAGCATGAAAAATGTTACCTTTTGAAGGAGATAGAGAAACAGGAGAAAGGCCTGTGTGATATATTTTTTTTTCCCTTTCTCTTTGGCCCTTAGCTTTTGTATCTTTCTTCCTGATACACTTCTTTATGAAGTATAATTTGTCTCATCTGTTAACTCCCTGTTAAGAAGCATGTATACCTTAGAAATTTTTTCCTCATTTTCTTCACCTTTCTTGTTTTAGGCTCTGGTTATGTAGGAGTTGAACTGATTGACTGATTTGTAGCTGTTAAAAAGGGGAGAACATTCGTTTCCCTCACACAAAAGGGAACGAGAGAGGGGGTAGTTCTGCTTTTTTACAACAGTCAGTGAACTGTACTGTGTTACTTTATTCCCTAACCTACCAGAAAATTGCCCAGCTTTTTGATCTGTTAGTTTTCTGCTTCAGTAGAGTTACAGCAAATCAGAGGCACCTAGCAAATACTGGTGTAGCAAAACGTGCATGGCAAGATCTTTCAGATAGAGGAGAAATTGAAGTGTCTTACTTCCCTCTGTGGGTTGTGGGGAGTTGCTAACTTGACTTGAAGCATATTGTAATATTGTATCGTTTACTGTAGCTTTGTTCATCTTGATCCCTTAAGTTCTTCCCATTCTGAAACATAAGAATCTGTGAAGTCTTTATGCTTCTTTATGCTTTGTTACTCGTTTGTAACAAAATTGGGCTTAGTTTTCGCTCAAATTTCACACCATATGGGCATATCCTAAAATGACCCAGCAATCTTGCAGATTTTGAAAGTTCTTTAGAGTAGGGCTGTGTTCTTCTCGTTTTGCGTGGAGATGAGTACATGATCCAGGATTTTATTCCCCTTGTCACTGCCCCAGATACCAAATCATCTGTCTGATGTATCCAATGAGTAGTTTTTGATTTCAATAAATTCCTCATGGATGACAGAATGTTTTAATAAAAGACATATGAAACAAATTAATAACACTAGTGATAAACTTGAGAATACAGAAATTGCTTTTAGTCGTTGTGTGAGAGTTTGATTATACTGAAATTGCTCATTCGTGAGAATGTGAACGGTTGCTGTAAGTGCTGCTGTTGTGTAGAGAAGGTCTGTGTAGGCAGTGTGCCTTCAGCCAGTGAAAGCACTGCTATCAGTTTCCTCATTTCCTTTGTACACCTGTGATTCCCATTAGTAAGATTCTAGAAAATAACGATGTTTGATCACCTTTGAAAGATGTGATCAGTATGCACAGTATGATGTAGTTTTAAAAGTAAGGGTTAACAGAGCCATCACAATAGGCACAATCACAGCAGTATGTTATGTATGCTCACTTGTTTTGAAATATTTTTTAATAATCCCTCTGTTCAGTTTTAAACCTCATTTTCAGTCTCTTAGAGAAGTGAAACACTGACATTTGAAACTTTTGAACACTTTGCCAGCTTTCAGAAGTCATAGAGCATTTATAGCATTTAAGGAAAAGATCATCTGAAAGCCTTCTAGAAATGTATTACATGTAGTCAATATGAGTGAATTGTTAGTAGTTTGGAGTCACCTGAGCTCTATCAAAACTTCTAGATTGCATCTTCATTTAGCCTAAGAAGAAGTCTTACACTTCCTTCAACCTCCATGGCTAGATTGAATGTCTAGGTATAGTATATGGTTGCCTAGAAGTTAAAAGAACTTACAAAGTTTTTTTAAAAGGATCTTTTTTGTAAAAGAGTCATTTGAAAAGTTCTATTTTTGTTTTGTTTCTGCATTCTCTGATAATTTTGTACATAAATCACTGTGAAAGCCCTGAGTAAAGGAATTAGTCATTGTGCTCAAAGTAATCTGTATTAATAAGGATGGGAATAAATCCCTTTGTTTATAAAAACAAGAGGGTGCATTCTCAGATGAGAGCACTGGAGGAGAACTCAATGCTTTGTTTATAGAAGCTGCTGTATGGTGAGATGACAAGGAATGTCTGTCTCTTTATGCTCAAAAAGACTCCTTAGCAAGGATTAGAAAGCCTTTCTTAACAACCAAAAAGAATCACAGTATCTGAAGATTGTTGTGTTTGATTTTGAACAATAGCAGGGCTCTAGGAAAATTCCATTTTAGGAAACTCAAAAATGATGTCTGCCAATGTCACTTTTTTCATATGATACACTTCACGCATATGCCAGTCTGAAGCTGAAGTGATGTTGTAACAGATCTTGCAAGCACTTCTCCCAGAATTTGTACTGGATAGACGTTGCATTAGTCTCATATATCAGGCCAATGAAGATGTAGAATATATGAGTAATCATTTTTTTTCATTATAATATGAACTACTCTCTGAGTAGTGATTGTTTTGGATCAATCAATAATAATCAGTAATAGTAATTTTTATTTATTATTTCTCCTCAATTAGAGCCTAGTTATTGCCAATGCAGGCCTGGGTAATGGGATGAGTAGACATCAACTGCACAGGATAGTAGAAAACTATGGAATGGTGGAAGCACTTCTAATGCCACCGAATAAACCATATTCATTTGTGAAATACGAGTCAACAGAAGAAGCCAAGAAAGCCTTTGATGCCCTGAATGGAAAAGAAGTAACACTGGAAGACTCTGACCAAAAAATTGTTTTGTATTGTAATTTTGTGGAAAAAGGTACTTATCAGTAAAATTCTTTCATAGCACTTCTCTTTGCTTTTTTTCTTCTTAGATTGTAAATGTAGCTAAATACACGCTAGTCTAAGGAAGCAGAGAATGAAAGCTAGGCTTTAAGATTCAGCAGAGAAGATTACCTTTTGTCTTTGGTTACATGGTAAGATAGGTGGCCATGAAGTAGTTTCAAGACCATTCATTGCTGCACATGAAGGTCCTCTGATTTGAGGAACTAAGCTGCGACCCAGGTGACTTTGGGATTCATTGGGTTGGTTTGGACTTCATTGGGCTGTTTGTTTGATGACAGTCTTGTGATCTCAGTGTCAATATGGAAAACAAAATAAGATTTCTGCTTGTTTTTTTTCCTCAAACTTAAGCTAGGACAACAACTATGCTTCTTTCTATAATGTTTTATAGTGTTTAGCCTAAGACTTCCTTGTGATGATTTGTACACTGAATACAGCAGTATCCAATCAATAGCTTTAAAAATGCCCAGCCAACTAGGACAGCAAACTGAAGGCTCCTGCACTGCTAGCATTTCTGTTCTTCTAGATATTGTATTATGGTCCTCCATGTTTGGTTACAGAGTGCTTCCCTGGATGACAAATACATATTTTAAAAAAAGAAATCATATTTTTCTCTGGTTGTTGGAAGCAGGGATAAATCACTGAAGTTCTAGAGTCCTGAAATGATTGGGAGATTTTTTGCAGTTATTTTAACAGGAGGATCACAGGCAGCTTTGTGTTTGAGTAGTGTGGAGTCTTATGAAATTTAAACAGTAAAATTTAGAAAGTGCTTTCTGTGAAGCAAAATTTGGGCCTCAACATATTTTGCTGTGTTAGAAAGGATTCACCAAGTTAGTCCCTAGTGAAGGCTCCATTTTATCATTAAATCAAATGTTCCTACAGCCATAATGTATTCCCATGTAGGGATTATATGGCCTCATTAAGACAATCTGCTCTTTTTTCATGCGCTGCAGTTTGCTGGAAGAATTCTATTCCTACAAGCTTGCCTCCAGACCTCAAAGTCATTGAAAATGTTATTTCTCCAGAGGAAGAAAGGAAGATGCTGGAAAGCATTGACTGGAGAGGAGATGAAAATACTCAAAATGGTGGGCAAAATCAAAGTAATTCTGACCTTCTTTATGTTTATCCTGTTATTTTATGCAGTTTCTGGTTACAGGAATTATGCACATTCATAAGTGTTGTTTGAAAACCTCCTGTATTTTTTTTTTATATTTTGGAAATGGGTTTTATATTGCATGTGATAAATCAGTGGGGACAAGTGATTTGAATCAGTGTGCTGATTTTATTTATTTGAATAAGATTGCCACATCCAGAAACAAGTAGACTTTTTTAATAGACAGCTTATGTCCTACTTAAAATCAATTTCTTCTTTTAAATCAAAATAAGTCAGCAGAACACACTTTCTGGATGCTTTTGTTCTTTCATTTGAGTTCTGGGGGATTAAAATCTCTTAGTAAATGGGAGTTGGAATCCAATTCGAGGTTTCTGTGTAAGTTTTGTTTCTTGAAACCATTGGTGTTGTTATGTTGACCTTTGTTGACTTGGTGACTGGTCAAAGTAAAGGATCTTGCTCTGTCCTTAGATTATCAATCAAGTGCTTGTCTAGAAGTTAAGCCAAGAATAAAGATGCATTAGGTATGGGTCAGTAAATTTGTACTTCTTGCCTATGTAAGAGCACAGTTTGTTTGACTTTAAACAGCAGCAAATGCAATGTCCTGGTGAGTTTTCAGAAAGTAATAAAGCACAAGTGTGTGCCATGTAGAAAAGGGTCACATACGTTGTTTTAGCTGCTAATGAAGGAATGTTTAACAGAGATCAGATGAGATAAGGGCACACAGCAATTTGCCTGAACTGTTTATGTCATCTATCTTTGAATTTGTATCTTCTCACAGCCCAGAAGACTTTAAAGCATAGAAGAGTAAAACATTTTGGATATGAGTTTCGCTATGGTAACAATGATGTTGATAAAGACAAGCCTTTACCTGGAGGTGAGAACTTCCCCATTAAATAATACCTACTTTGCACTGACATTTGAACCATTATGTAAAGCCCGTAAGTCTCAATCAGGTATGGATGTGAGATTCTAGTTAAAAGAGAGTTGAGATGCTCTAGATCTAGATAGAAGGAAAACCATTAGTGCATCTTAAGCACACTCTGAACAGTGCTTTTGAGTGGGATTTATTCCAGATTGATGCGGGTGCTGGAAGCTTGTTCTCCAGTCACTTGAAGCCAGAAGTTGCTGTCCTTAGCTGAGGTCAAAACAAATAAGGTGTTTGGGATTGTAAATGTCTTTTTTTTTTTTTTTTTTTTTTTTAAACTTTTCTAACATAAAATAAATGTTAGTGTTTAAATTGAATATTACTTTGGGGTTATGCTATAAATTGCAATATATATTTATCTTGTGCTTGAAGCTTGCTGGAAACACGCCAAAATTTTTCTTTGGATAGAAAGCTATTTTGACAGAGTTTGAATAATTCTTATTTGAAGTTAAGAGCTGTGTAAACAAAGTGAGTCAGCTCATGGTCTTACATTTTAAAATAGTAAAATATAGGGCTAAACTCTTACAGAACGTGAAGCTTTTTAAGATCATGCATGGGTCCTGTGGTAGATGTAGCTTTCAGCAGCTGGATTCTGGTTACATTGTGGTTCTAGCAGTGCAACTATATATTGTCATAAAAGCATTGATACTTGAACTTTTTCTGGTCATAAAGCTAGGGAGAGAAGAACATAAATGGAAACATTTTATTGGGGGGAACAAATATAAAGATAAATAGGTTTGTGGAAGGGCTGCCGTTACCATGCTTACGGGCGTTACTCCACAGAATATAAATGAAGTCTTTGGGTGAAATAGTAAACTAAAGATTCATTCCTCTTTTCAAAACCAGCTTGACTAGAGGAGATTTATTTGTTGGTATTTAATCTAATTCATTAGCAGATTTTTAGGGGGGTAAATCTTTTAGTGAGCTTTCTGCATATCTTCTGATTTTCTGCATAATAATTTTGCTTCTCATCTTGCAACTTCCTTTTTATAGTGGATGGTGGAAATTTTGCCTTTGATTTGATATTCTGTAATTTAAAGGCAGCAATAATGCAATATACTTTTGTAAATGGAAAGGATAAAAATGTGAAAAGCTTTACATTTTTCTTAAGGCTTTGTTTCTGTAAACAGGTCTTCCTGAAATTTGTATCTCGTTCTTAGAGAAATGCTTGAAGCAAGGATATATCAAACATAAGCCTGATCAACTGACTGTAAATCAGTATGAACCTGGACAAGGTAAATTTATTTGTCTTTTAAAAAATGTTGAGCTCTTTAGCTTAACTGAAATAAAGAAGAGAATAGCTTCTGTTGGGACAGTATTTAAGCACTTGCTTAATGCATTTCCTATGTGACTAGAAATATGTTTAGTCAAAATTAATGTCTTCACACTGGTTTTTGAACCCTATTTAGAAATGTAAGTTTTTGTATGACTGATACAGATGTTGATGGTGTTCCAAAGTGCAAGTTTATAATATGGAAACACAGCATAAAAGGTTACAGGAATAAATAATGGTGTTTGGTTTTGCACTCAAGTGTAGTTTTTCATTTGCTTCCAGAGCCTCTCCTTGCACCCTGTGCTGTGCATACAGCCTCCAGAAAACATCTCCTGCTGTTTGTATGTGTGATATAATGTTAGTATGTGTGATAGAGGCTCTTAAATATGCTGCAAGAAGAATTCTCTTATCTTGGAAATAAGAAATTACTCTTTCTGTAATCTTTCACACTCTAAAGATACATTTGCTTCTAATCGTGCCTGTAGGGGATAAATCGTATGCTGTGCTTTTTCATCAAGGTCAGTCATCAAGGCTAACTATCTAGCTTCCTTTCTAGAATGGCTATCTAATTTGTCCTTAGAAAAAAGGGACAGCAACTTTTCTTTCAGATTCAATGTCTGACAGCTAATTTGGTGTCTGCCAAACAGGGGCCTGAAAATCTGATGCCGTTTGTTTATGTATCTGACAATCTGTTAAGTTGATACAGTTGTGTACTTCTGGTTGGGATTTGAGATTAGGTGAATTGATTTCTATCAAGAATAAAAACAGTGTTTTAAAATGAAAACAAAAGAAAATACCCTTTCTTAAGTGCAAATTGCTTGGGTGCAAGTGAACATAGAGTGCAGCCAGGTACCTTTAGTATCTGTGTTATGAGCCACGTTCTGTCACTGAACATTCAGATTGAGATTTTAAAAAGTGACTGATGACTTTGAGAAAAGCTGGATGGGCCACATGTGAGACACCCTAAATGAATCCCTTTTTGAGGCTGCTTTCTTCAGGATCCTCATAGCGTTTGAAGTTGGAGATTTATATTTGTTGTTATGTTACCATCCATTTATGAATGCTTAAGTGACTGTCTTGCAATGTGCTGCATATGTGGTGTGTGGACAGCAGGTAGGTCAGAGTGGTCTTTGTTGAATTGTTGAGGTGATGCTGAAATGAGAGGTCAAGGTTCTCTGTTGCACAGTGAATTGTGCTGATGTCAGTGCGCATCTGAAGACGGAGCTGCAGTGCTTCACACTGAAGCAAATTTACAAGCCAGCACCAAAAGATAGTGGTCAGACTTGAAAAGCAAGGATGCTTTTTTTTTATTAGTGTAGAAGTTGGCCTCATAAAACATTTGTATTGCTTTTACTAAGAATAATGGCATTCACTGTACTTATATCTGAAAGTAAAGTGTGGCATATTCATAAGGAAGGATGTTTTATAAAGCCGACTGACTCTGTTAGGAAAGAATGTTTTCAATCAAGATATTTGGTTGTGTCCAAAGTGAATGTCAGTAGAGTTTTTAATGAGTGAGCCTAACTGTATTTTCTTAAACCAAGTAGGAATCACTTGTTATCTGTCTGATGAAAGAAGGTCCAGTTGCAGTTCTCCTAAGCTGTCTGCAGGCTTTAATTCTCTGCTGGCTGCAGTTCCCCATCTTGTGGTGAGATCTTGTTGAGGCTTGCACAACATTTTTTCAGCACTTTTGTGTTAAAATGTGACTCAGGCTCCAAGGAATGCCAGTTTATTTGAAAAAGAAAGAGATTGCTGTCTGTTTGTAAATTCTGAAATGTGCATGATACATACTAATCCCTGGGTAATACCTCTATTGAGGTAACCCTAGCAATTGTGTGTAGATTTCTCCTGGGAACTATGAAGCAGAGGGACAGGGTTTGATTCTCATAATATCCATTTTTTGAAGTAGGTCCTAATTCTGAAGCTGAAACCTTTGCACAGTCATTCATCTAATGATACAAGGAGAATTTGGGGTGATTCCTTCTAGGGGAAGAGTCTGTGGGATAAATACACTAAATGATCTGAGGCCCAAAGACACCCAGTATAATATAACTGTTAGTTTAAAGCTGAGAAGAAAACATGATGATTTCAGGTGCTTGCTGCAGCAAGGAAAACATTAGGAGTCTTTAGAGGTTGAGCGAGGCCTTTGGGTGCTCTGAACTGTCTTTGAGATATTTCCATTGATTAGAGGAGAGACTTCAGTTAACTTACGTCTAATCTGGATGTGTAAATCAAATGGACTGATCCTGTCCTGAATTGTTTTGGAAGGCAAATCCCACCTTTATGATAAGTTTTGTTGTTTGGCCATGTATCCTGTCCTGTAAGGACATCCATACAGGTACCTTTCTGTTAATATAATGATTTTTTTTTTGTGTGCAGGAATTCCTCCTCATATTGATACGCATTCTGCTTTTGAAGATGAAATAATCTCTCTCAGTTTAGGATCTGAGGTAAACTTAATATTTGTATATACTTCGCTGTTTTATTGGGAAGTATCATTTTTCTATTCTTTAATACAACTTTAGTTTTCCATGATGTCTATTCACACTCATCTGAGTTTGATCTCAGGCATGCAAGGTACTGTGATATGCTAATTAAATAAACAACCTCGATGCATACCAGCAATAACTCATACCCTGTTTTAAAATTTTAGCATCCATTTCTCTGTTGACGTTCTTTCATTTTGTATTAATCTTGGTAAGTATATAGAATCATAGGATGCTTAGAGTTGGAAGGGACCTCTGAAGGCCATCTAGTCCAAGTCCCCTGCAATTAACAGGGATATAACTTTTGTTTGTTTCTACTTCTGTTTTTTTTTTCTTCTTATCTCCTGCTCCCTCTAGGTTGCAGTGTTTTACATACAGTTCCAGTAAGCTAATGTAGATGTATTACTTGTAGAGGATCCACTAAGAGCCTGAGTCCTGCTGAGCCAGTCACAGTGCAGGCAGAGGTAGGCTCTGATCTTGTGAGCTTTCAGTATATGCAGACAGTGCAGATAAGGAGTAGGAAGGGAAATGGAAGAACAGTGAAATACCACAAATCCATGGAATGTATCAAGAACAGGATTGAGAACAGACCATGTATCATCTCTCTTAGTGTTCTTACTTATACTCTAAATTAATCTGCCACACCTGTCCCCATCCCATTTTACATTTTTTTGTTGAAAGCTGCCAACCCTGTGTGATGATAATCTAATCTGCTGCTTCATTCTGGCAATGGTGTGGAGAGGACATAGACTTGTTTGTGTGTAAGGTTGTGTCTGTATAGCAACAGACAGTATTCTCATGTTGAAAAACAACTTTGATTATTGTTCTTGATTTGCCCTGCTCTTTAGGCAGAGAGACAGTCATGTCTGACTGTTTTTTGAGCACTGAGTCTCTAATCTGGGCTCTGATGTTGACTTCCTCTTTTCTTATGAGTTTTCTAGTGGACATAGAGCTCGTGGGACTAGGGATGAGTCTAAGGAAGAACAGCCTTCCCAGGAATGTGGGGCAGTGGCACCTCTGTGTTGGTTGACTGAAAGGAGGATGTCAGTGATGCCAGTCCTGTCATTCATATCATTAATGTATTTGTTCATCTAAGCCACAGTAACATCAAAAGAATCCAGATAGAGTAGGAATATCTGGAATTAGTTGTGATGATTTTATAAACAATGTCAGTAGAGTTTTCACTTATTTTGTTTTGGCATCTGCCAATTTAGACATGCCTTTCCCATGCTGCCTCTGTGCTTAGCCTTGTTTCTGATCTGTTCAACTGCAGTTTTATCTTTAACAGTGTCAGTACCTTTGTGCTAGGCAGCACACAAAAGCATTCATTCCTTTCATGCTATTTCTCTAGGGGAAAAGCTGTAATTGAACTTCTGTGTGTTCTATCAATCCTAAGTTTATTTTTTTTAATACATACTGAATATTCAGAGCAGTGCAGCAACAGCAGATGGTCCCACCTTGCATGGTTCCTATGTTGATCTTGTAATTAAAACTACATTGATGTTGCAGTAATTTCTCATACTTTTCTTACTCAGCCTGCAGCCCCTCACTTTCTTACCTTTTCCATTTCAATTAAAAAAATGGTTTGGATGTTCTGTTACTTCATTGGTGAGATACCATGATTATATTACAGCACATCTTTGAGGTAGCCAAAAGCACAGTGATTTTAATCACCTGAGAAAAGCAACCTTTTCTAGGAGCAGGATTGCCCGAAGGATTATGGTGTTATTAAAAAATAAAAGTAAAAGGAATGTATGTATTTCAGTCAGGGCAACAGCTTGACTTTGACCATTTATAGACATTTCAGACATTGGCATTGGACACAGTCTGTTAGATAGTTCCCAAGTTTTAGCTCCTTTTCCTGATGGGCTATAAATGCTCTATTCAGATTCGAGCAATCAAAGCACATGTGAAGTAAAGCAAACCAGTGGCACATAAAATGCCTTGTTATTTGATGCCTTTGCTTTCTGGTACTTTTATAACATTTGCCATTTCTTTAATGTATTTTTGTGCACTAAAATACTTTTCATCTGATTTTTAAAATGTAATTAGCAGATATAATAATAATACATGCTTTAGTTATTTTAGGAATTCATTTTTAGGCCCACCTTTATTCCCATTGCATATGACAAAACTTTTACACTCTGATAATAAATAATTAATGTCTTGTGTTTTCTGTGTGCCCACATTTAAATAAGAAGTGGACCCTGCTGTCCAAGTGGTTGTATAACCTATTTCTGAAGTTGGCTAATGTGATACCAAAAAAAAAAAACAACCACCAACCAAACAACAAACAAACAAAAAACTCAAAAAACCAGAAAGCTTTATACGGTTTATTCTTAAGTGAAGTTATGGAAGAAGCTTTTCTTCTTGTTTGTCTGCTTGTCCTTCAGTATCTGACTTAGGCAGGTTCTAAACATAATATGTGAAGTAAATGCCTTGGCATGTGAAAAAGGAGTCTGTGGCAGACCAGTGAACTAAACACAAGTACTATCTTAGTCTAGTGCCTTAGCAATCAGTGTAGGTTTAGAGACTTCTTATGATATCTTCACAGAATCCCAGGATTGTTTAGGTTGGAAAGGACCTCTTGAGAGTGTCCAAAGCCTTTCTCAAACAGGGTCAGCAAAGCAAGATGTCAAAGAGTGTGTCCAATTGTGTTTTGCATACCTTCTGCTGGGCAGTCTGTTCCAGTGTTTGACCTCCATCCCACAACTTACATGTGCTCAGATGGAATTTCATAGGTTTTAAATTGTGCCCATTCTCTCATTTTCTATCAGTGGGCCCTCTTAATTCCCTCCCATCAGGTATTTATATGCATAGATAAGTTCCCCCCAAGACTTTTCCAAGCTGAACAATCCTAGTTCTTTCAGCTTTTCCTCGTATGAAAGATACTTCTCAATCATCTTCATAGCCCTGCACTGCACTAGCTCTTATCTGTCCTGTAGAGGGGAGCCTAATCCATTCCTAGTACTCCACAGTACTCCAGATGCATCTTCACCAGTGTTTAGTTAAAGGTTCACTTCTCATGAGCTGCTGGTAGTTATGCAGCCCAGGAGGATGTTGGCCTTTTCTGCCACAAGAGTGCATTGCTGATTCACAGTCAAGTTGTTGTCCTCCAAGACCCTAGTGTCCTTTTTAGCAAAGTTGCTTTCTAGCTGATCAGCCTCCAGCATGTAACAATGTCTGGGGTTATTTCTAACCACGTGCAGGACATTTATTGAACTTTGGGGTTCCTGTCTACCCAGTTCTCCAGCCTATCCAGGTCCTTCTCAATAGCAGCCTTGATATATTGGTCAGTTTTGTATTATCCTTAAACTTGCAGGGGGATAACTTTTTTCCCATTGTCCAGATAATTAATGGAGGCATTAAACACCAGGCACAGTATCACACCTGGGTTACACCACTAGTGATGTCTCCTACTACCCTCTCTGTTGCTGCCATCGTCAACGATACCTTCTTGTATAAAACACTGTAGAAATTCAGTCTTTTCCTGTGGAGTATGGCTTTCTCTGGTAAGAAAGCACTTAATACTGTTCTGTTAGAGCATAATTTGTTTCTGCAAAATTAATTTGTGTTGAAGGAGTAGTTATTCCCGTGTAAATATATACTTCCTAAAATATGAATAATCTTGAATAAGGCACAATTGTTCTCAGCTCTGCTTTTTTTTTTTTTTTTTTTTTTGCATCAGATAACCTACAGCAAAGTTCTTATGTGAAAGGAGGCAGAAATGTAGGTGTGAGATTGTTTCCCATCTCCTTTATTTGTAACAACTTTCTCTATCAAGTGGCTCAATTTTATTCTAGTTGGTGCAATATGTTGTTCTAAGGAGTACATAAGATGGATTAAACTTGATTTGAAGGAAAAAGTCTCACTTTGGAATTCTTTCTAACTTACAAAAAACTACTAAGCAGTCTGAAGACAAAGCAGTGAGATGTGATGCATCTTGTCCTCTAGTATTCCAGGAAAGGTGACAATGTCAGGACAGGCTAATCACTTCTCATTTTTTTTTAACCTATTTCTTTGACGTTCATGGGAAACTGCAGAAGGTCCTGTGGGCTTCTAATTACATTTCCTACACCATCACATTCACCCTTTCTTTATATGAGCAGATACATTAAAAGTTCTAATGATACCAGTTTTTATGTTATGGAACTGAATACAGTTTTCTTGAATTCAGACATTGCCATAGTAGAAAAGAAAGGTAATGGTGTAAAATCAGTTCAGAGTGATTTTATTAAGTTTTAACAGTAAAGCATGTGTCCTTTGGTCCAGGAATTTGGACAGATAGTTCTTTCTGTTAAAAATTTTCTGAGTTGATTTGAGGTAGGTGTTGTTTTCAGTGTCTCCATTTGGTGTCTCTGAAGGTACATAATTTTACAATATTTCATCTTAGGAGCCTGGCCAATTTTGCAGCTGGAAAAATCCTAGTGAAAGCCTGTGTCAAATTTCCTTTAGCACACTTGAAGAAAGTGTTTGATCAACATTGAGATTTTTTTTTTTCCACTTTTCCGAATTTGCCATTTAACGTACTGTCATGTAAGCATTGATTCATTAGATTTTTGGAAATATGAAGGTAATGTTTCTATGATGAGCTATGTGTTACTATGAGAGTATGCAATCCAGAAAGAAATTCTCCCTTCCTGACAGCAGATCTTGCCCCCAGTAAATGTGTTACATCACAGTCTTCTTTCCTGTCAGCTCTGCCTCGTTCTGTCAGAAACTACTGAGGGACACCCTCTGTCCCCATGCCAGAAGGTGAAATGCCATCATAATCTTATCCAAAGATGTGTTACGTTGGCACCATGCTTTAGTTTCGGTATCCTGTTCTGTTTTCCCAATACCTATCCCTGATGTGAAAGTCCCAGGCTTCTCTCTTCTCCCTTAGTCAAGAAAGAAAAGCAGAAACTGCCTTACTCTGCTTCCATTCCCTAGCAGAGAGCTGGTATAAAGACACAGAACTGTTCTGATGCCTGGTGAGGCTCCTGGCCTAACTTCCGTGAAAGTGAAACCTCAGGGTTTTGGGTTGGACTTGTGGCTCAGGGTTAAATGGTGAGGTTGAGAGTGTGGATCATCCTTGACTTCTCTTCATCTGAACGTGTGTTCATCATGCTGTAGCCTGCAGATATTAAGGCCCTTGATCTATAAAGAAAAGTTGTTCTCTTAAGTCTTGACAGCAGAGCAATATTACAAAGAAATACTCCACTAGACTTTTTGAAATGTCTTTAAGCAGTGGTAGTCATAGAACTGATAGAAGGAGGTACCCTGCTATTACCCTTCTCTCAGGCTGGGAAATTGACTTTTTATTTCTGCCCTTTTGCCTTCTGATTTGTTAATCTGTATATAATCTGTCTTGGTTAACATACAGGAACCTGTTCCTGCTTTAGCAGCTAATAAACTGCTTGAGAGATTTTATCAGAACCCTTTAGAAAATGTAGATTATATTCAGCCACTGGAAGTTAGCAGCCATTTCATTTCTTGCACGAGGCCAGTTTTTGTAATTATATGTTAAGGTCAGTTGTTTTTGCCACTTAAGGTAAATACATCAGTCTTCATGGATGTGTTGCTGCTGCCTGTGTTTATATAAATACGTCCTGCATTTCTCTCCCTGTCTGTGCCGTACCATAGTGTACCGTTATTTGAATTGGATATAAGAAGCATTAAAAGCAAGGGGAGAGCCTGCAGCCCTTTTTGGGAATTTCTGTAATGGTCTTGCTGTATTTTCAGGGATATGTGAATATTCAGTAAATATACTACTCTGAACTTTTCTGTTCTGGATGTCGCCTCAGCTTTTCATTAGGTTACTGCTCACAGATATCAACACATCCTGCTGATGTTTTCATCTGCTCAGTTACTTTAAGTAAGCTCTTTAAAGCTCAATTTTCACGTACTTTTTTCAGAAGAAGGCTGTACTTAGCCCCACTCTCCTGTGACGGTGGTGGTTTGTAGGCTTATTCCTATTTTGGTTGAGGTAACAATAGCAAGACACCCCATGTGCAGCTAATGCAGACAAGCATTTGTTTCTTGAGTATTTAGGAATCTGCTAAACTTGGATTGCCCTGAGGTGGTACAAGAAGAGCACTCAGACACAATTACTCCAAGACAGTGATCTTCTCATTATTTCTCTAGAAGCTGTATGATAGTCATTTGCAGTGAAACAAGATAACAGCATGGAGATGACCCTTCCCCTTGGCTACATCAGAGGAACAAAATTGAAACTAAGCCATGAGGGAATCTTGCATTTCTGTAGAGCTGTTCCTCAGTATGCAAGACCTACTCACTCATAAATTAATTAAAATCCTGTGTCAGGCTGGAGGAGGAGCAGCTCTGGTTTCTTTCATATGGTCCATTATTTTGGTTGCTGAGAGAGGAAGGCAGACCTGCAACTCCTCCTGGTTCCTACCACTTTGCTTGCTTCTCACCCATGTAGTTGCTCTTTCTAGCATACTGCATTTTCTTTGAGTCATTGCTGTTGAGATGGGAATCTGGGAAGAATGTTCTTGTCCTGCTCTCCTCTTAGTAGCTGCATCAGCATTGTAGCAAACATGAACGTGAAAAACGGAGAAACAAAAGAAACTGCAGTTAGAATGAAATAATTTGAAAATAAAATCCACTCAATATTGCATGGAAAAAAGCATAGTTATGCTATGAGGAATGTTCCTGATTGTGAATTTTCTCACAATCACAACAAAATCCTACTGTAATTGAAACATTCAGGAATGCTTGAAGTATGCAACAGGGCTTGTGATTTTTCTGTCTGCAGTCCTAGTTGTTCAATAATAAAACTTCTGTGTAATTATTTCATCAACAGGTATTTTAACACCTGTTATCTCCAAGCTACTTCCTTTTCTGTGGTGTCATTATTTTGAGTGTGGAGGCAGCATCGTTTAATTCCCAGCTCTCAGACACATGACTGGCTTTACACTGGTGCACAGTTAGATTGAATTTATTAATTGATTCAAATGGCGCTGCTAAAAACTGTCTTGCAATTCCACAGATTTTTTCAGAGACTTCTCATTCATTTACATATCTTACAAAGTATGAAGTTAGGTAAAAATCTTGGGGAAAAAAAAAAGGATTTGATTGCAGCTCCTGATATTTTTTTACAAACTAAAATCTATTTTTTGTTCTTGCTTTGCTTCACTCCTCCCATGTACCTGCTGCTATGACACATGAACTAATCTGCAGTGGTGGGATAGATCAGCTATTTAAATATGAAATTACTGTTAATTCCCACGAAAAATGTAATCATTTTAATAGAAGTAATACACATTTAAGTTTACATTCCAATTAGTATTTTTGCAGCTGAATTTATTTTTGAGTCTAGTTTTTGGTTGTCATTCTTGGAATCCTATTCTGCTATATTTGCCTTTAGAAGCCCTTTTATTGCTGTTTTGTCTAGAATTACTTTTATTTATATCCTGATTTCAACTGGGACAGAGCTGATTTTCTTCATAGTATGGTGTGATCTGCTTTTTTGGCTTTAGGAGAAAAACAATTTTGATAGCATAGTGATGTTTTTGCTGAGCAATTCTGTACAGAGCCAAAAGTGTTTCTGCTTCTTGTACTGTCCTGGCAGCCAGCAGGCATGGGGACACAAGGAGCTGGAAGGGACAAAACCAGGGCAGCTGACCTAACCTGGCCAAAGGGATGTTCCATTCCATATGGTGTCACAGGGGAAAAAACTATAAAACTGGGGGGAATTAACTGGGGGGCTGCTGCTTGGGATCTGTCTGGGCATTAGTTAGCAGGTGGTGAGCAGTTGCTTTTGTACATCGCTTGTTTTGTAACTATATACACATGTATTCTCATCCTTTTCTGTCTTAATAAATAGCTTTATCTCAACCTATAAGTTCTACCTTCTTTTTTTTCCTCAATTCTTTTCTCCATCCCACTGGGGAGGGGGAGATGAGTGAAAGGCTGTGTGATGTTCAGCTGTCTGCTGAGTTAGACCACGTTTTTGTATAAGGTTTTTAGTTTCTTCAAGAGACTTATCAGTGGAAGTCATTCCTATACCTCATGTTATTTTTAGAAGGTCAGTGCTTGGAAATGGAATCCTGGTGTCTGCCACAAATTAACAATGAACATACTGAACTCTAGGGCATTAAAAAGTCATTATCTTTAGCTGTTGTGTTCAGCCGTACTTCAGCTCTGGAACTCAATAAAGAAAGCTAATTTCATTAACCAGTGATGTCATCTCTATTGTTGCAGGAGCCTATTTAAAGACTGCCAATTTTCATGTAGAAATAGTAAGTAGTAATATCAGACACAAGTAGTACATAACCAAGGAAACAAAGTTAACGTGTTAAGCTCCTGCTGTGGTGTATTTATTGTCTCTCTTGGACATTGATAACATTAGAAAGCGTAGCAAATGGTGTCTGTAATCTGTCTGCCCTTCTGCTATCTTTACAAAGCTGAGCATCTTGCATAGCTGTGTTTAACATCTCTTCAGCTATGTGTAGTATTTTGGTAGCAGTTTCTCCACAGATCTTCTATTTTGGTGGAATTGACTCTGAAAAATTTCTCTGAGGAACTAATTTGGGACATTTAAAGATGTGCAGCAACCAGAGCTATCAAACTTGATAATAATGTACTTGACAGAAAGGTTCTGAATGAAGGCAGGGAGAGCTGTGCTCTTAGGGAGGCAGAAAGTGGGCAGTGCAGAGGGGATGCAGGGAAAGCACTCTCTATTTGCTGGGGCTGTAGGACAGTGGTGGGAGTGAAGCAAGGTTGATGACACAGGTGAAGGCAGGGACAACTGAATGTTTCACAGTTCCTTGTGCCTTATGGTGCTATTGCTCCTCCTCCTTTACAGCTTACATCTCTCTGCAGTGCATGCGCATGTAAGCTATAATGGTAGATGCATGGCCAGATGCTGATGCCCTGGTAGAGCCCTTGTATATAACTTTCAGTTGCAGTATGTGAACACGATTGCTGAGCAGAGTGTAAGGAAAAAAAAATGTAACTTGTGGTGAAAATTAGCAGTGCTGTAATACCACCTATCTGAAACGTGCTTTTCTTCTGTTTATTTTACCTACTTTAAAATCATGTATATGTTTCAAATGTGTGGTGCTTTTATAGTAGAATCACAGAATGGCTTGGGGTTGGAAGGGACCTCAAATATGGCCTAGTTCCAGCCACCCTGCCATGAGCAGAGTTGCCACCTACTAAATCGAGCATTGGATCAGACTGACCAGGGCCCCATCCAACCTGGCCTTGAGCACCTCCAGGGAAGGGGCACCCACAGCTCACTGGGCAGCTGTGCCAGTCTCATTGCCCTCCGAGAAGGAATTTCTTCCTTAAAGTTATTCTAAATCTACTGTCTTCTAGTTTAAAACCATTACCCCTTGTCGTACTGCTAAACACCCTGGTAAAATAATCTGCGATCTTCCTTGTAGGCCTCCTTTAAGAACTGGAAGGCCACAATAACATCTGCTTGAATCTTCTTCCCATCTCTTTTATGTAAGAAAATACAACAATTGTGTGAATTTATAAGGCAAATTTTTGTTGTAAAATTATTTTAAAGAAGCCTTTCATTAATATGCTGTGTTTTGAATTGTGCTTTATGACCCTAGGAGACATCATTTACCAATAAGATAAGTTTCATTATGTTTTTTTCAACTCTCTGCTTTTGTCTAATGAATGACTTGTATTATAAAATATATGTATTATTATATATATGACTTCCTATGTATTTAAGCCATTTTTGTGAATTCATGTCCAGATTCTTGTGCTGTAGTAGATTTCAGTTCTACAGTGAAAACAGAGAGGATTAAGAAACAGGCCATATGGTGGTTTCTGTAGCAATCTTGAAAACTGTGTCTCCTCAACTCTTGTTGAGGTGTGATGCAATAATTAGTTTGGAAGGGCAGAATTTGGATATCTTATATTCTCCCAATTCTTTGTTATGATCACGTCTGAGACAGTTGTTAGATGGATTCATGGGAAAATCTAGCTGACTTTTCTTTCTGTCTTAGGGTGAGTAGATTCACCATTTCATCTTGTTGAACTAGAGAAATTTGGCACTGGACTATTTATATAACTACTTACTCAATACATAGTGGGCAGGATTATGGTAATAATAGTGCAGGAAGAAGTTTTTATTAAGGCATGACAGATTTAGACAGATATGAGTCATCTACTGAATCTACACTGTTAATTGCTGTATTTAATAATGTGTTGTCAGTGGCATTTGGTCCAGGATTAAGACACTTAAATTTGAGTGTTTGCAAGCAGGTGTGTACTTGTGCACTTCATGCTTGAGCTCCACTGTTATCAAAGGGGATTAGGCCTGTCCACCCAGGGAAGTGATTCAGTTTTGCTATTGAGGATCTGATTTCACAGGATCCATTGCCCCTGTGGGATTTTGAACATCAGCATTAAAAACTATGGGCAAATGTAGTTGTCTTAATCTTGAACTGAATCCCAACCTATTATTTACTCAATGGTACTTCCTGTAACATGACATTACAAGCAGAAAACTCAGACCTGCAGTTGAGAGTAGGTTTGATGAACAGCTCTGAAGATATTGGAGAGTAAGGGAAGATGATTTTCAGTGGTAGAGGATGATGAATATGCAGTACGTTTTATCCATACTGCAAAAAATCCTGAACTTGTAAGGATTTGGACTATCATATGATGCCTATTGAGTCCACACTAGTATGATATGTGAGTACTACCCTGAATTTAAGTGTTACAGGTTCTCTTTCCTGGAATTGACTCCCTCATGGCTGTAGGCGTTTCCCACATTTGGCAGTATTTTTTTTTTTTTTTACACAGCCAAAGACTGATTATTATTTCTGTTATGTGGAGACCCTGTTCACAATTCCTCACACTCTTCTGCTCCAGAAAGCTTGCAGTTCAGGATTATAGTGACAGCATGATAAATATACAGGTGGGGTTGCATGGGAGCAAGATTAGGTGTGAAGAGTTCTGCTACATGCATTTATAACCTTAGTAATATGGAAATGGCTGATTACAATGTGTTTCCATAGGATTATAAGTGATCAGATATATATTTTCTAATCGATAATCTGTTTGAGCCCTTTAATACTTCCTTTTCTACTGAGATAATGATAATGTCTATTGAGATATTTCAGGTTTTGGTACACATGGAAAATATTACAGATGTGCCAAGGCCGTGTGTATGCAGATGTATACATTAGAGTCCTGTGTCATCATACTTGGATATGAAATTGCATTCATTACACAGCAGCTGTCTGTGTTGAAAGGACTTGTTCAGTGGTTCTTTGGCAGACGTTTGGTACAGCGTTAAACATGTAAATAAGGAGTATTTGCTTTCAGGACATGGCATAATGCATAAAGTACAGGTCTGGGGATATCTAGTTGAAGACACAAAACTGCTTTCTTGTGTCATATGGGCATTATATCTTGAACAAATTTAGCTCTCTGGAAACCACCAGGATCGGGGTTTTGGCTTTTTAGTATGAGTGCTCTTGTTCTCTCTCATTGAATTATTCTCTGCTATAGGGCAAGCAATACAAATCTTTCAATATCAGGAAAAGAAAATGAGAAATGTTTTACGTGTGGGACATGCTCTGCCCTTGTGTAGGTGGGTGCTGATCCCTGTATGTCTGTGCAGTACCAATGTAGATGTGAAGATGTGAGGGAAGGCATATGACTAAAAGAAATGGAAAGTATTTCAGAGAAGTCAATAAAAGAAATGAAATGAAGGTAAACAGTAATAGCCTCTTGCTTTTTGTGGCCCAAATGAATTCAAGCTAAGAGCTAGGGAGGCAATTTATTAAAGACTGTGAACTTGACTGAGTTCTTGTCTTGGGATTCATAAAAGGGCATCATAGTGGGTGAAAAACTTCTAATAACTTGTGGTTAGTGAACTTCAAGAGATCCATCCCTATGTACAAAAGGAGAGTGGTATATATTCCAGCTGGCTGTGACAAAGCCTGCAGAGCAGTGGAATGGCCTGTATCCAACAGGAATTAACACGGAAATTGCAAGTTTTTTTTCTTCGTGAGCACTACCTGCACTTGTAAGCAGAATACCGACAACAAGAGATTTTTGATGGTGGAGTTAGTGGCATAAAATCATAAAACAGTTTGGATTGGAAAGGGCCATTGGAAATGCACCTCCTGAGGTGCATTTCTCGATAGAACAGGTTGCTGTCCAACCCGACATCAAACGCTTCCAGGGAGTGGACATGCATAGTAGCTAGGAGGAGTACTGGTATCCTGCTCAGTGGATAGAATCTTCTTGTATTTATCAGGAAAGTTAATAGCAAGACAAGACCTCAGAGAGAAAATGAATGAAGTACTCTCAGTTTTTTGAAATAATGAAGGTCTAGGGTATGTATACTTAAAATTAAGAGGAAGAAATACATAGCCATAGAGTGGCTTGAATTGGAAGGGACCTTAAAGTCCACCCAGTTCCAATCACCTGCCATGGGCTGATTGCCACCCACCAGAGCTGCATTCCAAATTGTACTTGTTTCAATCTACTTTTTCAAGTTCTAGTGTATGTTTCTTCTAAGGCAGTCTTTTATCATCAAATATAAACTGCATTAGCGACGAAGCTTGGAAAAACAGTACTGTTGTTCCACACTGTAGCAATGAAATCCTTGTTGAGACTGTCCTTATAGACCCATTGCATTATTTCTGTTGTGCCTTTAGATCATTACTTATTTGGTAGAACAGTCATTCACCTCCTGCACTTCCCTGAGGTACAGTACTTCTGCAATGAAAGGCAGTACAGACTTCTCATTCCCATAGGAGTCAAGAAAAGCACACTTTCTTTTCTTACATTTTTATGCTGAATTCTTTTCCTTTTTTTTTTTTTTTTTTTGCATTTAGCTATATTTTATGCCAGAGGAGCAATGTTTATGATGTGGATGTCACTTTGCTTTGTTGTTCAGCCCCTCTTGAAAGCTGTTTACTATGTCATGTGCTTCCTTGCTCCCTTGTCACTAGACATCATGACAAGATATTTAAATCTACGAGTAGGTATTATTTGCTGTTTGTGTTTCTTTCAAGTGTTTGGTATGTATATAGAAAGAGATGTATATAGACTTGTTTAATAGTACAGGGAAAAAAGTTGTGTGAGATCAAAGCATCAACTATTTTTATTTTTGAATCCTGGGTGATGCACTGTGAGCTAGCTGGAAATTTGATCTTTATTGACTCTGCCACCTAAGAGAAAAAGAGACAATAAGTTTTTAGGAAAAAAAAAAAAAAAAGTAATTGGAAATAACTGCTGTGGAGCAGAGCTGTCATGAAACGGATTGATTCAGCAGTGGCAGTTGCTTTATTGATTGTGAATCCTTAGTAAATTAAAAAGTGGACTGAATGCGTTAATCTTTTATGTGTGTGTGACAGTGACAGCTTAGAATGTTCTGCCAGGATAAAGATATAGGAGTGGGGGAATATTATCTGCTTCAGTAAGTAATAGGCTTTTCAGAGATAAGAACAAAGTTTTTCAAATACCCGTCTGGGTTAAATGTTCTCTACTGTACCATGGACAAAAAAATAAAAAATACTTTTGCTCAGTTTTTAAGCCTTTGGGTGCGGGTATTCTAGATAAAGAAATGAAACATTAATGTAGAAATCACATTAATTTTATTCAAATGTTCACAGTAGGTTCCTTAAATTTAATTATTTGTCTGATCTGCAGTGTCTAATTTGTTATTAGTAGGAAACAGCAAATTCTTAATATTGTCCAGCTGAGGATCTCTGTCTGCTTCATAAGCAAAAGTCAGTTTTGAATTTGGATTTTTGATTCTTCCCATTACTGCTAATCACTTAATGTCATTACTCATTTGCAAGTAAATTAATCCTTTATTTATATTTTGTCCCAAATCATCGCTGCTTGTTATAAGGGTGGCATTTGTTTAGAAGGGGAGCAGCCACACAGTGTGAGATAAGAACACAAACTTTTCTTCTACAGAAAAGTAAGGAGCAGGGACAGAGCTGGACTCTCTGCTGATGAGGACTGGGCTTGCCAGATACTATGTACAGTGTGTGATTTCCTGTATTTCAGCCTTAAATTCTGCACCAATGGAAATTCATTTCACCTATTTCTTGTTGGCTTATCATAGCCAATATTGAACCAAGAGCATGCACTGTCTTCTTTTATTATCCGTTTTTCTGCCACTTCTGCCTGAAAATTCAGTTGCAAGGGACTAATGTTTTTGCCTGTCATTTCCAATGTGCTCTCTGTTACAGGACACTCTGAACCTCTGCTAGTTTGGATGCACAGTAGTTTGCAGAGGCACTGTGGGAGCTTTACAGCTGGTAGGGGAAGAGAAATTGGAGGAAATGAGCAGCATAGATTTGGAAGAAATATTTGCTGCTTCTTTAAGCAGAGTCTCCAACTTGGTGTGTGGAGATATGAAGGAGGCCAAGGTTTCCTCCCATATGCTGGAGAGAGATGAGAACTGGAAGTGTAGGAGACCTCACAGAGCTGGGAATCAACTCCTAGAGAAAAGTATTGTTCCTGAATGTTATCTGCAAGAAGTAGGCTTTGTTGCTGCTGCTGCCCTAGAAAGAGGAACAGAGGGCCACCAGGAAGGAATTTGGGCAGTCTCATTTTCAGTTTGTTCTCGCCCATTTCTGAAGATCTCAGTCTCCTTTCACACCTGTCTCTCAACAGCAAAGGGACAGAGAGGCAGAAGAGCCTGAGATATCATTTCATGAATTTAATCCAGCCACTTTGCTCATCAATTCTTTTCTTTTCTTACTTTTCCTTTACTTGCTATTCTAGTTTAGTCATCCTCTGGTTTCTTTATCTTGCCAGACAGCTGCTGCTTCTGACAGAGGCTTGTGCTTAGCCATGTTTTGTGGCATGGGTTCCCCATCAGATCTGTGGAGCCACTGTTTTTTCTCCTTCCTCACCTTATGCTTCTTTGAGGATACCTGGAAGAAGTTATAATGTGCAAAAAAAAAAAAAAAAAAAAAAAAAGGAGTACATTATGAAATGGCTACAGTTCATTTATTTATGTAGCATTTGAGTATTTCATAATCATTAATTGGATGGACCTCATAGGTAGGCTGTATTTCTGTTCTCCCCTGAAGCTCTTTCCTTTTGTGTCCCACTGTTTGTCACATTCATTTCCTTCCTTAAATTTAGGTAGATCACCAAGAGTAAAAGCTCTTGCTGTTAGGTAGATGGTACTACAGCATTTTTTTTTCCTGAAAACATAAATGCCGTTGTATTTTCCTCCACTGCACACAGCAATAAATAGTAAATCCTGCAAAAGGTCTCACTTGTTCAATCTGTCTGGTAGGTTTTGTTGTTTTTTTGTTTGTTTTTGTGCTGAATGGATGATCATTGCACCATTGTTTCTGTGTTAAATGCATCTGTATGCAGAAGCAGAACTGCTTAATTTGTTTCGATCTGGTAAGGGTAGTAAATCTGCTTTTAAATCACACGCTTAGCAAGTAGGTTGCAATCAGGTGCTGCCGCTTCCATGGTGCTCGCTTTCCATTGTAGCTGGAACCACAACTTGAATGTTTTTTGGCCATTTTTCTTTTTTTTTTTTCTTTCTTTTTCTTGCTATGTCTTCCTTAAGCCATTTGGCTTGCTGAAAGAGCCTGATCCTTATTTTCTACAGAAAGACTTTCTCTCATTTGGGAGATGTAAAAGGATAACATTTGTAGCCCAAGCAGAATGTAGCACTGCCATCTGGGCTGTGAAATTGAATTGAAGCTGAAAGCATTACCTCAGTATATTGCTGTGGGTTAGAGGCCAGGTGGCAAATGAGAAAAGGCTGCTCTGGTAGTTGGCATGTTAGTCAGGATGTTGGGAGACTCCTCGTGCTGCAAACCTCTAAGAATCTAGGTGGGTTAGAAATGATTTATCCCTCCTAATACTGGTTATCTAAATGGTATGCATCTACTCTGAGTTAGTTGTTTCAGCTCACTGTGCTGTGAATAGATAGGCATTTCATCCCACATCAGTTAACTGCGTTATAGACTAGGATGAATCACTCTGTGGAGATGCTTGTCTCTCTCTGTGTAAACCTCACAAAAAGGCAGTAGTTGAATGCCTTAGCCCAGCTGTCTAACTAGGAGGTGCTTGAGTTATAGCAAATGATCCCTCTTTATGTAGTTGCATTTAGTTGAGTGAGAATCATTCCTTCCTATATCACAGGTACATAGATTTAACAGTGCTCCCATGTTGTTGTGAAGGAAGCTATTACTGCAGAAACAAAATGAACTATTTTGGTATTATAATTATTTATAATATTAAATATAAATGTGTGTGTGTATATATATATATATATATGAATGTGTTTATATATGCAGGTTTTGTGGTTGTGTCAGATTTTTGAACACACTGCTGAAAGGAAGAGATATTAAGAATGCAGTATAGAGACAAAGGCTTTTGCTTTCCTAGGAAATACACAGCTGCTTTGTGGCAATATCTTGATTAGCACACAGGTAGGACTTGAGAATGCCTAGCTAATATGTGATATTCTGTAAGTCATGTTCATTGGTGGCTGGTATTTTTTTTCCTTTTAGATTGTGATGGATTTCAAGCACCCTGATGGCCACACAGTGGCAGTTATGCTGCCTCGACGCAGCTTATTGGTGATGACTGGTGAATCCAGATACTTGTGGACACATGGGTATGTGTAAGAGCCCCTGTCTACTCATAACGAAGGAGAATGTATGTTGTTTATTTGCTTTGTCAACAGTATTCTGTATTGAAAATTACTCTGAAAGAAATCAATGAGGTTTTGAGATAATTAGACAAATTTCCTCCTTGTCCAGATGCTAATAAGATTACACTGGAAAATTTGGGATTTTAGTAAACTAGCTGTCAATCCCTGAGCTGCAGCTCTCACAAGTTGTTTTACTCAGAAGTCCCTTGCACTTTTCATAGAGTGAAAGTCCTGTAAAGTGGCAAGGAATTGATTATACTGGAATTAGCTTCATTTCTTTACCCTCTTTTCAGCCCACAGTTCTTCCTGCTGTATCACTGTTACAGTTGGACAAAATATTGTGGTGTTAGAATTGGAAAGAATATTGTAGAGAAATGAAAAGTAACAAACAGAGAAGGAATGCTCATCTATTTTTGAAGATTCAGGTTTGCGATGAAAGACTCCACAAAGGAGAGATCTCCAGAGAAGACTCTTGCCACAGTGGCAGTCAGTCCTTAAATGGGATCTAGGATGGGTGGAGCCTGGCTCCTTCCTGTCACGCAGCTGAATCGCTTTCACCTGTGCTCCCACAGCTGACCCAGTCCTTTCATCAGGTGGATCAGTCAGTGGTTCAGGCTGTGACTCAACAGTTCCCATGCTGTCACATATGCCAAAGCATTTGAAGAAGGGTTGGTTTAGGAGAGTGACTTCTCCTGCATAGAAGACTTCAGTGTCACAAAGGGGAGTGAGTTTTCCTGGGCTTCTTCCTGTTACTTTAGGACCATGTCAACTACTGATAAGACTGCTTTGTAGTGAACAGGTTTGGGATCCTGGAAAAGAGATTTCTTGAAATCTTGAGGCTTTGCTTATTGTACAGTTTAAATAAGATTTTTGAATCATGCATCACAGGGAAGTCCTTACAATAGGAGTGCTAACATCAAAAAGGCTAAAAACTTGGCAAGGTTTGAGTGACAGTAGTTTACTTCAGAAGAATATGTAAACCCTCCTATTGCACAGAAATGCCCTCGGTAAATGTTTCTTCCTTTGTTCAACCCAAAGAATCACTGATTACAGCAGTAAATTGGAGAGACTAATTACATTTTGTAAATAAAAGACCAAATTCTTTTATTGACAATTTTTCTGCCTTCTAATTTTACTGGTTATTTTGTATAGTGAAGAAGAGTGAATGGAACTCCCCAATGGCCTGTACATTGTTCATTTTTGTAGAGCACTTATACCACCTGTGTAGTTGCTCATTAAATTAAATAATTGTAAAAAGCAGCTGGTATTCCTGATGTGCATCATTCAAGAAGACTTTTGTTTTTTAGTGTACAAGACTAGAGATGGATCTCAGCATCCTAAGCTTCTTACTCAATTCTGTCAAATAGCGTCTGCCTTTTCTGGAAGGGTTATCTACCACTCTGAAAACAGTGTTCAGTTTTCACATAAATGACCTTGCTGGCCTGGAGTGGTGCAGGGGAGCAATCAGGTTGGCTTCAGCTGTGCCTGTCCCATTGGTCATGGTGTAGGGCAGGCTGAGGCCACGTGGGGACATCAGCCAGGGGTCCAAGCCTGGATCAGCAGGGCTATGGCCGTGCACAGACAGCGGTGACACACCTGGGCTGTGGGTTGGGCATGGTGCAGCAGGACAGCCTCCACTTAAAAGCAGCTCCTGGGGGATGGAGGGACAGCCCTCGCTGAGATTTCTGGCTTGCTTCACAAGAGCTTTCTCCAGGACCACTAGCTCTGCTCTTCCCAAGCTGGCCCTACACCCAGGCAGCCAAACCTGTGGGACTGGGACAGATAGTGCACACATTCTACTTGCAGTGATTGCCAGCCCATTCGGTTTGGAGTGGTATACCTCCACTGCCTATTAAGAACTAGACTGAGATCAGTGCTTAATTCACTTTTACCCTCAATGATGATTGTGTTTTGAAAACCAAGGATGCAAGCTATGTTTGTAATGAAGATCTCAAGTCCTTCTACTCATGTATTCCCATCCCCTCTCCTTGTTTGCTTTTCCTAAAAATAGCTTTTCTGTATGGTAAATGTTTTCAGAAGCAGTAGTTGGTCAACATACTCAACTAGGGTAAATTAGTATTGGGATTTCAGTATTTCAGAGTAGGAAATAGTTATTTGTCTTCCTTTTTCCAATTATATTCTTTATCTCTTAGGTACCTGTAGTTGCAACATCAGGTATTTCTCAGATCACATCTTCACTGTTGTACCTTGTTGGTAAATGGACATCTTCTGAAACTAAGGAGAACAGAGATAACAGTAGGATTGCAAAGCTTGCCAGTAAAGAGCAAGCTTGTCTTGATGTTAGTGAAATGTGCCGTTGCAATCAGTAAGATTGATCAAGCAGCAAGAAAGAATAGTTACTTCACTTGCATCAGAATGGTTTTAAGATCATTTGTGATGTCTTTTATCTATTCCTCAGATGTCAAACTAAAGAGCAAAAGGTTCATTTTTGGAATAATTCTGGAAATACTTCCGTTGTGTACATTTGGATGCCAAAAGAAATAGGGACTTCGTTCTAACAAGGTGTTCATGAAAAGCATTTTCATTCTATCATTTCTGATAATGTGTATCTGAAAGAAACATAAGGTTAAGAAATCATGAAGTAGACCAGAGGATATGTGCTTTTTATGTCTCATAGGTGAAAGTAAAACTACAGTTTTAATGATGAGTTTTATTTTTGGATGGGAAAACACTGTTCCTGATGCTGTTACAATAAAACAACTCTGTCCAACAAAAATGATAGTATTTTATTTCTGACATTGAGAATCTTATACTTAGAACACTAGATAAAAGGCTGAGCTTTCTTGTAACATGGACAAAAGGAGAATCGTGTAGGTTGAAAGGAACCTGGAAAAAAGGCTGTGTCTGAAAATATTCACTCCTAGTATGCACAGCTTATTGCTGCAAGTACAAATATGAGTTTATGTAAACAGTAAAGCCAGTAAAAAATCTACAAACTTTGGGCTTGAAGTTCAGCTGTCAGTGGAATCTTGACCATTATTAACTGATTATTTCATCATAGTTTCATTAGCTGAACAGGACAATTCTTGATTAGAACCCATCCTTCCCATAGCTGCCTCTAGGTGATTTCTATACCTGAGGCTGCTCTGTCGTCTTTGTGCAAGAACTACTCAGACAATCAATGTGCTGCTTTAAGACCTTCAAACAGGAGGGATCCACAGTCTTTCTCTGTGATTGGATTAAAGACCAATTTCCCTGACAAAAGGAATGACAAATAACAAGTACTGGCATGGCTGCTTTCTCATCATTCAGATCATTCTTTTGCTTGGTTAAGTACAGGCACTGATCAGCAGTTTTGTGTAACCCGCAGAAAGGTTCCACTGTGAACAAGGATTGTGACTGATGGCTCTGCTTTATTAAAAAATGTAAGAGACTTTTTTCCCCTCCCTTTTAGTTCAACCTATGAGGGTTAGAATCATAGAATCTTTTTTTACAGGTTAAACTCAGCTAACCAATATAGAAGCCACTTTTATATTGAGAGTTTGTCTTGTTGGGAATTGAGTACTTTGAAGTCAGCAGCTCCGAAGAGGCTTCACTGAGGCGACTGTTCCTTAGAGATGGCTTTTTTTTCTTTTCCTTGAGGAAATTTCTGCGTTAGTCTCCTTGAGAACTGAGTTCAGGAAATGTTTCAGTGTGACAGTAACAGTTTTGAAGTGCTAAACTATTTCCCTGAAGAGTTTCTATTTTGTTCCAAGAGTATCTACTTTGTCCCAATGTACAAGTGATGGGAAATCACATGTGGGTGCAGCTGCACCTCTTCTCTTGTATTGACTTTGCCATTTTATTTTCAGATTTTCTTCTTGTCAACTTTGGGAGAGATCCACTCCAAAGTAATTCAGAATTCTTGGTACCTTTTTGTAATGTAAATCTCTTCATAAACATATTAGAAATTTTTGTCACTCCCAGAAAAGATACTATCATTTTGAAGTTTATTCTTACAAAAGTTTTTTTTGTTTTCCATTGGGGTCTGTGGCAAATCCAGAAGTAACTGAAGAAACTCAGTTCCCACTTTGCTTGATTGCTAGTTTTTGGTCAAGAAAAAAAAAAATACATCTTGCTACTCCATGATGCAGATCTCCAATGCGCTCCAGACTTTGCATCTTCTCTAGTCAATAAATAGAAAAGCAATTTTGTTGTAAAGCAGAGTTCATTGAAAAGGCTTGTTTGTAACAAGAAACTTCAATCTGCAAGTTTAGAGCTGGTCGATACTATTCCTTTAAATCTGTAGCCACCATTTTCAGTAATGTATTTCATCTTTAAGAAGTATATTTCAGATTAAGTCCTAACAAAATAATCACGCTTACTGAGAGAAAGAAAGGAAGGGAAAGAAAATGTTATTCCTTTCAGCTAAATAACACGTTAATTAACATCATTAGTTTATGTGTCAGTACCTCTTTTCTCCTTTAAAACATAATAAGCTGGAAACAAAAGCTGTAGTACATTAAATAGTGTGTTGTAATCACACTTGTCGGTGTTTAAAAATTGCTGTCTTATAAAGATGAATGGTTGTTTTTTTTCTAATGCAAATTTAATCAATCTTTGATTTTATGTTACTTTGTTTTAGGATTACACCCAGAAAATATGATGTCATTCAAGCATCTGAACTTGGACAGAAAGTTGGAACAGTCACTGCTGATGTTAGAGATCTAACACTGAAACGAAGGGAAACAAGGACATCGTTTACATTTAGGAAAGTGAGGAGAAGCTCTTGCAATTGCAGTGAGTGTCTTGAGGTGCTTTTCCAGTCAAAATTGTTATTTCTGTATTATCAATATGTAAGCATTTTTTGAACAAAGTAGTTTGCCCTGTTAGTTAGTTTTGGCAGTCCTAGTAGCTATTTGTAAATAGTTCATGGTTAGCTGTACTGTATGGCTCGAATTGATTGCATCTACATGGCTGCTGGAGTTTCTCAGGGTAGCAAGACATTTGTGTAACACCAGAGTCAGGCAATTAATCTGGAATCCTGGGTTTTACTGGCACCTGGAATAATCAACTATAATAGAAGTAGCTACTATCTCTTAGGTTCTTATCAATTCTGGTTATTTTTCATTGGAGGAAAACTGTAGTTTTGTGAAAATAAGTATGTTGAGGGAAGGAAAAGCAATCAAATCTGTAATAATAGAGCCATGCTTATCTGCAGTGATAGAGCCTTAGGACAGTGCAGATGATAGTTGATAGATGACTCAATAGTTATGTGGAACTGAAATCCGTTTGTGTCCTGAGAACAGACCTGTCTTGATCACTTACAGATAGCCTCTATCTGACCACATGGTCAGACTGATTGTTATAAAATCATCAAATACATCTGCAGTTTGGTCCATGTTGCAGTTTTTGAAAGATGAAGGGGGGAATGAAGCATTTGTTGCATTTCAATATTTTACTTCTTGTTTTCTTTTACTTAAAGTGTTTATTCAGTATAGAATGACTTTGTTAACATTTTTTTCTTGTTTGTGTGTCTGATGCTGCATCTAGATTACCCATCTGTATGTGACAGCCAGAAAGGACAGCAAAGACAAGCAGAACCATCATTTCCACACAATGAGTTGGAGGCCTCAGAGCTGGAGCAGGAATATGTACACAAGGTGTATGAAGAGATTGCCACACACTTCAGTAGTACCAGGCACAGCCCGTGGCCCCGGGTTGTTGAGTTTCTCAGGTCGCTGCCAGAAGGGTCAATAGTTGCTGATGTTGGTTGTGGTAATGGGAAATATCTAGGCATCAACAGGGATTTGTACATGGTAAGTAGTAGCTACTGTCATTTGTTTTCATCAGTACCAGTTTTTATTGTGTCTTGCAGTTGTGGCATGTTGGAGCTTCAGCTGTGGGAAAAGTGCCAAGGGCAGGAAGCTGTTGCCTGATTGAAGATCAATTACCAATTATGTTAGGCTTCCACATTCATTTGCTATGTGTAGTAACCTTTTTCTCAAAGCCATTTTTGCTTTGCAAGTCACACTATATACATAAAAAAGGAGTAATGGGTGCATGGGATTGAATAATTGTAATGGATCCTTTTGCCTTTTTTGCTAGTATTGTAGAGTAAGATTATTAAAAGAGAAAGTAGAGCAGTTTGAATTTTTCCAACAGGTATGTGATTTGGCTGGTGGATGGGAAATGTACGCGCTGCTGAAATTCCTGCTGGAATCTCTACTTCAGCTCAGATTTTGAACCTTTCTCACTGCTTTTCCTTGCTTTTCTCAAGTCCTGATGACACTGTTCATGTGTTATCATCACCTTACCTGTCTCACAGTCTGTGACTCAGCCCGCTTTTACTTGTCTCTCTTCCTATTATGGGGACATAAAGGACATACAAATACAAAGCAAAATATTTCATTTTCTTATTGCAGATTTTTCAAAGACTTTCTTGCAACATCAAACTTTTTATTCTTTTTGCCCAAAATAAATATTTGAGAGGTGTGTGTTATGCTCTCCCCTGTTCCAGAATTGTCTGATTCTTTTGTGTTTGTTCTGTGAAGCACTTCAAATTTTTCAAGCCTGATGGATCTCTTGTTAGTCAAAGCATTCATTATTAATAATAAAAGTCAGACTTGTTTGTATGTTACAACAGAGAAGTTTCTGTCCTGCTATTTTTATATGGCTATAAAACATAAGTTGTTATTTACAGCCCTGTCTGTATTTGTAGTACATTAATTTCCATTACTCACTTATAATCTAGGAAAAAATCAACTGATTTATAAGCAGACATGTTTGTGCCTGACTGCTGTAGGCTGAAGATAATTGTTAATGTTCAATACATTTCAGTCTTTCACTCCTGGCTGCAAGAAAAATCAGTAAACTTAACTAGAGAAGAAAAAACTTTTCTAGGGCCTTATGTAGGTTATTCAGTCCTAGAATTAATTTGGTAAATTGCTGTTGTATATGTTGTGTGTCAGTGGTAGGCTTTTCACAGAATTACAGAATGGCCAGGGTTGGAAGGGATCTCAAGGATCATGAATCTCCAACCCCCTGCCACATGCAGGGCCACCAACCTCCCCATTTAATACTAGACCAGGCTGCCCAGGGCCCCATCCAATCTGGCCTTGAACATCTCCAGGGATGGGGCATCCACAACCTCACTGGGCAGCCTGTTCCAGCACCTCACCACTCTCGTAGTAAAGAACTTCCCCCTGACATCCAACCTAAATCTTCCCTCCCTCATCTTCAAACCATTTCCCCTTGTCCTGCTGTTATCTACCCTTTCAAACAGTTGATTCCCCTCCTGTCTGTAGGCTCCCTTTAGGTACTGAAAGGCTGCAATGAGGTCACTCCGCAGCCTTCTTTTCTCCAGGCTGAACAAGCCCAGCTCCCTCAGCCTGTCTTCATAGGGGAGGTGCTCCAGCCCTCTGATCATCTTCGTGGCTCTCCTCTGGACCCTCTCCAAGAGCTCCCTGTCTTTCTTGTACTAGGGGCTCCAGATCTGGACGTAATATTCCAGATGGAACCTCACAAGAGCAGAGTAGAGGGGGACAATCACTTCCCTGTCACTGCTGGCCACTCCTCTTCTGATGGAGCCCAGGATACCATTTGCTCAGAAATACTCAGAATACTGAAAACTAGGTAAAGGGACCTGAACATGTAATGTGCTGCAGAGGTTAGTCTGCATTTATAGACAGCATTTGAGGTGTAGCTGTAATGGAGAGTCAAAGTTAAGGTACCTTCTTATGCTATAAGCTGTGTCCAAAAATGTCTTAATGGAGCAGCATGCTGTCATTTTTACTTCAGATTCTTTAGATGAGATGTGAGATGAGATGAGTCCAGCTACATTCAGTGAAAATGACAGTTCTGTAATGGCTGCATTATTGTGACACAGTTAAGGGACAGCAACTTCGTGACAAACAGAAATTCAGGTTAAGAGTGTCCAAGAGAGATAGAATCCACGTCTGATGGAGGTAGGGAAAGAGTGGAGAAAGAATCTGAGACCAGTTGTCTGAGATCACTTTTCTTTCTCTGTCACTCTCAGCTTTTATTGTTGAAGAGAATGCAAAAGAGAAATGTCTGTAGGGTTGTTTGGTTGGTTGGGTTTTCTTATGCAATCTCCTCCCCATCCAACTTCATTTGGAGGAATCACTTTGACAGTTTATATTTCAGTGTTATCAAGCTCAACATCCGTATCCATAAACAGGGCTTTTATTCTATAAAATGCAATATTTCAGTCTTTCCCACACACAAGCACCACAAGGGTTTCATTCCAGAGCCTGTTGACATCATTGCAGCATATCTTATCCATTTTTATGAGTTGTAGCTCTGTCTTTGCAGTATCCAGTGTCTGGGCAGGTGTGATGATGTGCAAATCCCTATAGGAGCATCCCTGTGTGGGGCTGAGGTGTAACTGAAGGACATTAAACATTTCAGTTCAGTCAGAAGGACATTTCAATTTTCTGGTTTCCACTTCTAATTAAATGGAGAAACTGGTAAGAAATCTAGTAACAACTGAAAAAAGCATTGGGTAGATATTTTTCTTTGTATTTAAAGAAGTGACTCTACTCACCAAAATAGTTATGCTAGGAAGAAAAATGATGGCAGTACGGGAGCCCTAATGGTTTGTTTTAATACAGACATTCATATATATATATATTCTTTTCTGCATTACTGTACTGAACTGAGATCAGCTGGAACTATATTTTGTCAGGGTTTGGAGAGGAGGAATGGTGAAGGTCTGCATTAATGTTGCATAAAATGGATATACTGGATCCATGTTGCTTGAGAGCAGGTTCCTAATGGACTTAGCAGTAAGTAAAAACAGGGGGGATAAAACCAGCTGGCAAAGATATACCTGGAGCCAGATCACAGGATATTTTAGCAATTGAAGGGTGAGGCAGAGGAGCCTTTCCTACCCTTTTTTCTCAATGAGTAGGAATTGTTAAAATGGTGGGGGATCTGGGTCTGAAGAGAGCTTGGAAGGCACCCTGACTCTGACTGTATGGAATGGAAAAGGAAAACACTACGTGAATAGAGTACTAAAGGCCAGGCAGGCCAACTGGAGCAGGGAGATTTGTCTTGCGGTGTCTGTGCTGGTATCTTTCTTTCTTCGTGTGTGCATGTGTGCTGGAATGTAATTGGGTTCCTTGAGGCTCTGACGTTAATTATAACTGCAGTGATTATCTAGGGAGCCATATCGTTCCATTTAGTGGTTGGATTTCAGAATTAGATGTACTTTTTTTCATCACTTTCTAATGTGCTGCACTGGTCAGGTTTACAGATACTTAAATGAGCTATTTCAGCCAGATGGAGTTTAGTAATAATGAGATAACAAAGGAAGAAAATACATAATGGTGGGCAACACTGACCTGTCTTTACCTATCTTTATTTAAGCCTGCAAGATTTGCGGTTCCATTACAAAGCGTGTTATTTGTCTAGAGCTCTTTTCCTGTAATGATCAGTTCCATACCACTGCATTAAGTAGATTTATAAAATTTAGTTTAACTACTCCTGGATGAAATGGCAGAGGTGAAGATCAGAGTGAGATCTCTGCTTGTGTTATCTCATTCCAGGGAACCCAAAACAGAGCTACTGGAAATTCATACAAGTCATGAGTTTTACTTTTCTTTCTCTCTTTCCTTTTCCCTTTCATCTTAGTCTTTTTTGATATTTCTTTTTTGATATTTCTTTCATTTATCTGAAGGTTTGCTGATACACATTTCCTGGCTTAAAAACAGGAATTGGATGCAGGGGAGATGCGAAAAGATTCAAAGCAACTTGGTGAGAGGTGGACTGGCTAAAAGGTGGATTCAGCTGCAGTCAGCTGTGCTTTGTGAGATAAATAAGAAATTGGGTGGCTGAAGCAATGAGTTGGATTTGGAAAACTCAGCGAATAGGTATGTGTAAAGATAGAGAGGACTCAAGAAATAAGAAGAAATATGAAACCTTAAAAATATATAAAGCTCAACTCACCAAGGAGTGTTCTAGGTTAAGATCCTCTTCATTTTGGACACTGAGCTAATTCCTCTACCTTTCTATGCTGTTCTAGAAGGGAAATCATATTGTACCCAATGCTAAGCATCAACATCAGCAATATGAACTGGTGAAAATTAAAGCATTATAATTATATTTTTTAATGGATTGATTACGTTTGATTGGAGAGAGAAAATGTAAAACTATTTAAAAACATTTCTTTGAACTGTTTTCTGTAAATGCAGCATCATCACATCAGAGCTTTACTCACGCTTCAGAATTAGAAATCAGGTAACAGAATTGGGAAAAGTTGAGTTTGAGGTTTCTGTCTCTTGCTGAAAATATATTCTTAGGAGACATCAATCTCGTTCTGAAACATGCTTTATATGTTCATAAAAATCATAGATGGTCTTGGTTTCCAGCTGTGAGCTGGCACTGCACCACTGAAATTAGCTGCTTGCTGCCAGCTTATTGTTTTCTCAGAGGCTGAAACCAGTAGATAACTGGTTTTGAATGAATGTGTGTTTCTTGTAAGCTACAAAATGTGGAAATGCAATGATTATAATTCTTTTAAAATATCGTGCAAAGATAATTCCAGTAAGGATGCTAAATTTGCTTAGCTCCAGCACCAGGCAGATTTGGAATGACTCCCCACATTCAGTGTTTATGCATATATATGCAGCACCTATTACAGTGTTTATATCAAAACCAACAGAAAGATGTGCCTCATGCACCTATCTCAGAGCAGCTGTGCATTCACATCCATCCATTTCAAGGTCTCAATTTTCCTTGCAAAATGGAATCTTTTTGCTTTGGATGTAGATTCACTTCAAGTATGACATTACAAGTAAGCCTGACTTCGTAATTATTTGATATAATTTAGATGCAAATGAGGAATTCACATTCTAGCAGTTGTGCCTTTGTTCTTGCTCGCAGTTCACTGAATTTCATTAACATACAGTGCAGTTCTTTTCAAGGTCATTTTTGGAGGGGAGGATTAAATTTCACTATCCAACCTGTTTTTGCTACAGAAGTGTAGGGTCCAAGCAGTTATTTCTGGGAAAGCTTATGGAAGTTGCAAGTACTCTTCTTCCTCCTCTTTAAGCCAGCATCAAATTAGATCCTTTGACTTTTAATAAATACTGCATTCTAATGTCTCAATTGCAGAAGTAGTGGAGGGCACTGGTAATGAGGCATGGAATCTCCAGCATGCAGGTTGTCAGCTAAATTCATTCCATGATGAGAGTAATTTAAAGACACTTCAGTTGGTATCCAGCATGAAATGATGGGATTTGTGTTTACTTCCAAGTAAACAAGAATTCCCTCTTTTGTTCACTCTCTGCTTCAGTAAACCCTAAGAAGAGGCCAGGAAATAAATGAGAAGAAGGTGCTACTGGGATTGATCTTTTCAGGCCTGTTTAGAGCTAATTGTCAGAACAATATGTACACACGTAGAGCTGGTTTTGTGGAAAGTTATCTTGGGTTCTCAGTTTGGCATTTTCAGAACAATTTAATTGGACCAAAAGTTAGGATCCAGAGTGTCTGGAAGTCTCTACAGGGAAGCTCACGTGGAAGCTTTCAGGAAATCTGACTGGAACAGAATCCTGGCTTTCCTCAAAGCTAGGATGGTAGGTGGAAAGCTAAAAGAATTTTAACTAACACAACTGGGAGATGTAATGGAAAATATGTTTATTTTTATCAATTGCTCCAAAAGAGATTTTTAATTTTGGCAATACTGTCATCTCTTCTGAGCTGATGAATTAGAGCAGTCTGCTATACTTCTTGCATTGGGGATGGCTCAGTATTCTTTTTGTGTGAAATAAGATAAACACTGTCAGCAATAATTACTTAGGAATCTGACTCTGCTCCTGGTTATCTGTTTGTTGCTGATCATTGAAAACAAAAATAAATTTAATGTTCTTATGCAGGCTGAGTTTGATATATGACTTTGTAACAGGATTTTGGTTTGAATATTGTGTGTGCTTGGCAGACATAAAAATGAGGGTGGTGTATGCATCACTCCATTTATCCTTATAGAAGGGTCTTAATCAGTTTGAATTTATTGTTTCTTTGCAAGTGTGTAAAACATCCTTTTTTCTAGATGCTTTTTCTTACTGTCTTTGACTTGGATACTGGGTAAAGGGGTTTCAAAATGGTTTCTGGAGATCATTTCATTTGAGTTGTACAGGAACCTGGAAAACTGTGTTGTGCTGAATATGAAAGCTTAATCTTCTTTGTGTTTTGGTGCTGAGGTCTGGACTGTACCTAAGCACTTCCTTACCTAAACTGAAATGACGAAACGTGATTAGTGAGGCTGTGTGATGTACTTCAGAGTCACCATTTTGGCATTTAGACTTGTAGATTCAGCATTTTTTAGTTTATTATTTGTCTGCTTAAAATGTTCTTGTGTTATGGGTCGCATAGAAAGGAACTGAAAATACCAGGGCTGGGTTTGGTCATCTCTTTGCTTGTTATTTTCTGGTCTCAAGATACCATCGGAGCCAGCTTTGAAAAATGCTGAGAGCTGTTCTGTCTTATCTTGGTTCAAAACTCAGCTGCTGTGATGAGCAAGCAGCCAATCTGCTATCTTTCACTTCTAAGTAAACATTTTTTTCTTTTTCTTGTTGATATTTGGGACTCATATATTTTTCTTACATAAGGCTATTTTTTGTGCTTGCTCTTGGTTTTGTTTTGAACTAGAATGTGTTACCTTGGTAAGAGACTGTAATGATTCTATTACTGGAAACGTCAAGTGAAAATCATTTTTCAGTCTTGCGATTATCCTTCTTATGAAAAGCTTAATGGAACACTTTCTGTTACAGATCGGCTGTGATCGCAGCAAAAACCTTGTGGATATTTGTGGAGAAAAAGGTTCCCAAGCTTTTGTCTGTGATGCCCTATCAGTGCCAATCCGGAGTGGTTCTTGTGATGCCTGCATCTCTATTGCTGTCATCCACCATTTCTCAACAGCAGTAAGTCGCTCATCTCTGTGCTCCACTGTGCTCTTGCATTGCTCTGCAGAGCTACTAATATTTAAAACAAAACAAAAAGCAGCAAAACAATTTAGTAGATTGAGATCATGGAAACAAAACAGAACAATATGAAGTGAAGATCAAAGGTGTGCATTTGGTATTAAGCAGTTGTCAGAGCAGATCTAAGCTGTTGGACTGCCGCTACCTCTGAGATGTTCTCTTCACGCTCTCCTTCTCCCCTTCAGGTACAGTTGCTCCTCCTGGCACTTTCATCTTCTAGGTTTTTGTGTTTCCTTTTGTTCTGCCTGCAGTTAGTGACTCCAGAGAAAGTGGGCTTTGCTTTGGGATTCAGGAGATGTGTTATTTCCAGACTCAGATACTGAACAGATTTCATGGTTTTAGTTCTGTGGATTCATTCTGAAGAGAGTGGGGACACTGCTCACTTGCTCCCTGTATATCTGTGCTGTCTAAGCTTTAGGCAGGAGCTGTGCAGCTGTAACAAGCTTCTAGGCCATGAAACCATAATGCCATAGTGTCATCTTACAGAAATGAAGTGAATGTTTCCAAATGCAGTATAAAAAATAGGAAGCAGGCTTGTTTTGGAGAAGGCTTATGTGTCTTAATTGGGGTAATTAGAGGACCTGTGTTGAAGTTGTGAATTTAACTCCTTTAACTGCAAACTCTGTATTTAAATCTAGAATTTTAAATCATTGTAGAATTATAGAATGGCCCAAGTTGGAAGAGACCTCAAGGATCATGAAGCTCCAACCCCCTTACCACAGGCAGGGCCACAAACCTCCCCATTTAATGCTAGACCAGGCTGCCAAGGGCCCCATCCAATCTGGCCTTGAACATCTCCAGGGATGGGGCATCCACAACCTCTCTGGGCAGCCTGTTCCAGCACCTCACCACTCTCATAGTAAAGGATTTCCCCTTACATCCAACCTAAATCTTCCTCCTTCAACTTAAAACCATTTCCCTTTGTCCTGCTGTTATCTATCCTTTCAAAGAGTTGAAGATCTCAATCATCTTTATTGATGAGACCATCATTTCCAGCTGGGCTGAAATGTCCAGGAAGACCTGGTCAGCACAGCACCGTTTTCAAAAGGCAAGAGAATTGTGTTCAGGAAAACGGCTTACTTTATGCATAGTGGCCTATATTAGGAGTTATTTCATGGAGTCATAGAATGGCCTGGGTTGAAAAGGACCACAATGACCATCTAGAGTATGGCATTGTGTGCTCATACATGGTAGGCAGAAATGGATATTGTCTAGTGGAAAAAATTTCTCTGACCTTTATTATATGTTTTGGATGTGCTGCCAGTTCCGTTCTCCTGTCTTTTCTGTTTATCTCTATACCAGCTTCCCACTTCTGCTTTTCCTTTATAGGAAAGAAGACTGGCAGCTATCCGTGAACTAGCCCGGCTTCTAAAGCCTGGTGGAATGGCACTCATTTATGTCTGGGCAATGGAGCAAGAATACAAAAACCAGAAGTCTAAATATCTTAAGGGAAAGCATGGCAGCAAAGACAAGGAGGAGGTAAGCAGTACTGGCGTGTCCCAGAGACTGCTTGACGATCAAAAGCCTGATAGCAGCAGCCAAGGCTCAGCATGTTCTGACCGACTCCTTGATGACTCGGAGGACAAAGACTGTGCTGCAAAGCAAGTGCTGGACTCCACGCTGCCTGTTCACACCAACCGGACCTCCTTTCACTCTCAGGATATGCTGGTTCCCTGGCACTTGAAATGTGGCATCAAAAAGAAAGGGGCAAGTGCTGATGAAGTGTCATTTCCAGCTGGCTGTAAGGAGTCGCAAGAACTCAGCCCTGTTTTCCACCGCTATTACCATGTGTTCCGTGAAGGGGAACTGGAAGCAGCATGCAGATCCTTGGACTGTGTGAGGATTCTAAAGAATTACTATGATCAGGGAAATTGGTGTGTGGTTCTAGAAAAGCTGTAGACCACGGTACTTCCTCGATTGCCTTTCTTTTTTTGTGGAAATATTTTTGATGTAGGCTGTAGCTATTAGCTCTTCTAAAATATCAGAATAAAAGATTGTTTATTAACAGTAATGAACACTGTGTGCATGTGTTAACAAAATAATGACCAAATTCAGATAGAACACTCAGCAAGGAGTGAGCTACAGGGAAAAAGATTCAGTGGGTAAAATACTGGCTACAGAAGTCAGCAGGACCAGGTTTAAGTTTTAAAGACCAAAGGCCTGGTTCTCCATTCTGTTACTCCATTTTGTGCCAATGGAGCTGTAGTGGTCTCTGTGCACGCTACCAGCTTATTGGAGTGCAGCTCTGAGCTGATCATTGCAATCAGGAAATGTAAAACTGTAGTACAAAGATTAGGGCAGACAGGAGGGAATGAATGGCATGTAAAGCACTTTTGGCTACAGAGCCAAATCATTGTCTGAAGTCTGACTGACTCCTGTGATCGACTGTTTCTCAGGTGTTGCACCAGGAGTGGTTGGGGCATCAGTTAAGTTAAGGAAAGGGAGATTCTTGGTTTAATTATTTTTTGAGGCATTGCCTGGGCTTGTCCCTTGCACTGATTTCTTCTGTTTGAGCCACATGGAGGCAGAGGCACATCCAAGGCAGATGAGCCCTCCTGGGAATGTCTGGGAGTTTGTTTGCATGTATTCAGCACACATCACTGATACATACATAGCTGTAGGCATTGGACCAATGTGTTTGCAGATTGACTGGTGAGCTTATGTAGGAGGAACCTTCCTTGCTCCTTGATAACCTGTGTGGTCAGTTTCTGTGTAGGAGTGGTGTGTGAAGATCCTGGTATCATTAGGCAAGATGTGCTTCTGGAAGGTGAAGACTTCCCCTGGCAGGAGCATGGGCCTTCACAGGGTGTTACAACTCAGTATGTGTCTCAGCAGAGCCACAGGGGGCTGAGCTCAGACCCTTGCACCCTGCAAGCTTCAGCTGCTGGTGTCTGGGCACAGCAGTGCACTTGGTGACTTTGGAGCAGAGCTAGCCTGGCTCCCAGACTGAGGGACAGCCACAGCTGGGTGTCTGCGCACTGACTGACTGAAATGGCTGACTGCCATTTCAGGTCACCATGGATTCTGTTCATTCAAAAGGAGGTAGGAAGATGTCAAGAAACACAGAGATGTAGCATTGAGGGACTTAGTGGGCGTGGTGAGGATGGGTTGATGGCTGGACTTGATGATCTTAGTAGTCTCTTCCAACCTTAATGATTCTAGGATTCTGTCATGGGGATGACTGGCTTGGGAAGCCAAGTTAAACTTGCTGTGTGTAATTCCTTACCGCAGGTGGTTTTCCTGAAGGTCCTAGTGCAGTGCTGCATGGAGAACAGGATTCTGCTTGCCTGTGAGAGCTGTGAGCTGTGGTCCTGGCTGCAGAGGCATTAGAAGAGTTGAAATGATTCTGATATTCTCCAAGGCTTGGAAACTTTATGAAATATTTCTTTGATTAAAACCAGACAGACACTTTATATTTGATATATATTTATATCTCAGAGAGGACACAAATACTGAAGGAGAAAATAATGCAGGAGGACAGTAGGTAGACATTTAACAAAATGCATTGCAGAGGTTTACTAAGGAACTTATTACAGAACAGAACTAATGCCACTGCTGATGCCCTTTGCAGTACTTGCTCACCCTACTTTTCTAGGAGAAAGATCTAGAAATGAAAAGAACTGAAACTCTTTAGGGTTGACAGTTGGATTTAAATGTTACAAGTTTCACAGTGCAATGGCTTTCATAATAACGCTGATCCAGTTTAGGTCTTACTTAAATAACAAATATGTTTAAATGGTTGTTCATTTACAGTCTAACAAAGAGGAGGAAGGCAGAGCCCCATGTTGGTATGACCTGTACATCTTCTGCAACAGTCCTCCTCCAGGACACAGCATCCTCAAAGAGCATCCAGCAGGTGGAGATTCCTGCCCTGTGCCAGCAAACCTCGCATGCTGTGACCAGAGGTGGCAGTCTGTGCTGGTGGTCACTGTCCCCATTGCTCCCAGTCTCCAGTTCCAAGGACCCCCTAGGCCACCTCACCTGCTCCTGCATCAGACTCAGCTGATCCCAGCTTCTCTTAGCTTCCAAGAGGTCATTTGAACTGTCCTGGTGCAATGCTGGCAGTGACAAAGCTCCCCTGGACCTCAGAGAGGCCAGTTTATCTGGAAGTGCTCAGCATAGGCTGAGGCTTAGTGGAGCATTCTGTGCTCCATGGGGACCTCACTCTCTCCTCTGAGAGCGTATCACACAGAATCGCACAGAATGGCCAGGGTTGAAAGGGACCTTAAGGATCATGAATCTCCAACCCCCTGCCACAGGCAGGGCCACCAACCTCCACATTTAATACTAGACCAGGCTGCCAAGGGCCCCATCCAATCTGGCCTTGAACACCTCCAGGGACGGGGCATCCACAACCTCGCTGGGCAGCCTGTTCCAGCACCTCACCACTCTCATAGTAAAGAATTTCCCCCTGACATCCAACCCAAATCTTCCCTCTCTCAACTTAAAACCATTTCCCCTTGTCCTGAAGGACAAGGCCTTGGCAGAGGGAGCAGAAGGTAAACTTTCATGCAGCTCCTTGTGGCTGAAGGAATTCAGCACAGAGGAAAATGCAGTGGGAAGGGTGATTTCCCTGCTTTGGAACTTGATCCAATAACTTTACATATGATGTAAAAATTCTTGATAGGTTTATGTCAGTCCTCTGTCAAATCATCAAAATCTATTTTGGTACTAATTTCTGGTGAAGCTTCCAAATGGTCATTCTGAGACAACACTCAGGTCTTTACTGAACAGTGGAAGTCTCAGATGTGTTACTTTCCCTGCTTCTCTTTCTTCTTTTTCAGGAAGTTCATCAAGATTTTCATTTCTGTGCACAAAATTTCCAACACAATTTTAATGGAGTATCTGAATTTTGTTTTCAGTGAAAAGTTCTCCGTGTGGACAAAATGCTACTTCCTTGTGTAAGGAACATAATACAGAAGCTTTAAACTTTCATTTTGGGTGAATTCCTTGTTTATTAAATATGAAAATAAAAAAGCTGACAGAAAAATCTCAAGTACTCTTCCCATGGCAAGTGATGCTTCAGCTGTCAGAATACCTACTTAGTCATTTTTTTTCCTTCCTTTTTCTCATGAAAGAGACCTGAGGCAGTAGAGATTCCCCCAGCTGAAGGCTCTTCCATGGACCCCACAGATCTGTCCTGATGGCCCACATGGCAGGAGGTGATGGCATTTGACTCCCTCCAAAAGTTCTACCTGACACAATCTTTGTATTGTTTTTCTCCAAGCATATTGATTACAACCAATAAGGTAATGAAATTCATGCAGAAAAGGCTGTCTTAGCAAACAGCATTCCAGTTTCTTTCTTCCAGGAGAGCTATTGCATGACAGGAAATGGTGAAGCCAAATGAGGACTTAAGGAGATGTGGACTTCAGAAGAACTTACAAGGGAGTCATAGAACCACAGAAGCATTTAGGTTAGAAGGGACCCTTAAAGGCCATCTAGTCCAACTCCCTTGCCATGAACAGGGACACCTATAGCTCCATCAGGTGCTCAGAGTCCTGTCTAGTCACTCTTCAGTCCTGCAGACAACAGTGTTCTCTGCAGACAAAGCAGTTAATCTGTACAAGAGATGTAGATATTTAGGTTAAGGTCTTTTCTCTCAATTTATATTCTCAGAGTGGTTTTAGAGGTACAAAAGCAGTATGTCTGGAGCTGAGGGCAGTTCATTTTGTCTCAGGTCTCACTCGTTCAAAGGCGCAGTGTTTTAGTGAGGGTTTGGCAAACAATGGTAGCCCCATGCTGATGCAGACAGAAGCCAGCAGCAGTTCATGTTGAAAATAAAGGTCCTCCTGAGCAGACAGCACTATTTATCCTGCATGTGCATAGAATCACAGAATGGCCTGGGTTGAAAAGGGACACAATGATCATCTAGTTTCAACCCTGCTGCTATGTGCATGGTCGCCAAACAGGCTGCCCAGAGCCACATCCAGCCTGGCCTTGAATGCCTCCAGGGATGGGGCATCCACAACCTCCTTGGGCAACCTGTTCCCGTGCATCACCACCCTCTGTGTGAGAAACTTCCTCCTAATATCTAACCTAGACTTCCCCTGTCTCAGTTTAAAACCATTCGCCCTTGTCCTTTCACTATCCACCCTCGTAAACAGCCATTCTCCCTCCTGTTTATATGCTCCCTTCAAGTATTGGAAGGCCACAATGAGGTATCTCTGGAGCCTTCTCCACGCTAAACAAGCCCAGTTCCCTCAACCCTTCCCCATAGGAGAGGTGCTCCAGCCCTCTGATCATCTTAATGCCCTCCTCTGGACCCGCTCCAGGAGCTCCACATCCTTCCTGTGCTTTGCATCCCAGGCCTGGACACAGTACTGCATATGGAGCCTCACAAGAGCCAAGTGGTAGGGGACAATCATCTCCCTTTCCCTGCTGGCCGCCCCTAATGCATGATGGGTCCTGATGAGTGTCTTTAGACAGAATAGGGCCAATTCTCTTCCCTATTTCCCTGTTGCTAGGAATGAAGATGTGACCGCCCTTGCTAACAGAACAACCTGCTATAGGTTACGTGTCTTGAACCAGCTCTATTTTTCAGTCTCTCAGAGATGGCCAAGCGAAAGGCCTCAGAAGACACTTTTGGACTCTGGAGTGGCAGTGGAATAAAGAATCTAGGAGAAAGAGCTCATCATATTTCAAAACTGGCAGAAAGAAAAGGCATGTGCATGAGGGTCGCTGGTGTTGCTTCGCTGTGATGTTTAAGCAATGAGAATGGTGGGAGACCTGAAGAAACGTGCATGCGGAGCTGTGCTCCTCTGAGCTCAGCGGGGTTGGTGCAGTGCCCCGTGGTCGAGACTGCAGTGCTGGTATGTGTGCAGACTGAAATACAGAAACACAGTGATTATTCATGTGATGCTACTGTCTCTGCTCTGTCTGATGACTGAGAGGGATGTTTGTTCACTTTCTGGCTGTGCAGGGATAAAATAAACAGAAAGGGCAGGAGTGGGGGGATTCCCTGGAGATGAAGCAGCTCATAGAAAGGGCTGTTAGCTCAGTGGCCTGAGACTGAGAGAGAAGGACTTGCTGGCAGGATTGTGTGCTTTTTTTTACTGCAATATTTTAAAGGTTGAGCTCCTAGCCTAGCTGCCCAAGAGATGGCCGGAGAGCCAGTGGGATGCTATCACTGGGAGTCATTTTATGTTTTGGGGAGGAGAGAACTTGCCAACTTGGTAAGGAAGAATAAATTAATTGGAAAGGTAATGCCTGCTGCTTGTTAGGATGCCTTATTTGAGAGGTTGAGTTGCTTTGTTCCCTTGCGTTAAGGAGACAGTGGGCCCAACAAGAAGTTTTCCAGTTTAGAAAACACAAATGCAAACTCTGGTTCCTGGTCCAGAACAGCCCTGTGTATTGCTACAGGTGAGGGACTGACTGGCTGTGTGGCACTTCTGCAACAAAGAAACTGGGTTCCTGGTTGGCAACAAGTTGGGTATGAATCAACCCTGATACGGCTCAGATTGCTCATGTAATATCTTCCTTGGAGATTTTCAAAATTCACCTGGGCAGAGGCCTGAGCCCCTTGCTTTTACTTTGAAATATGCTTTGTTTTGAGCAGGAGGTTGGACTATGTGAGATCCCAAGGTCCCACCAACCCAACTTCTTCTTTAATCACAACAAATCTCCAGCATTTCCTTGTTTTTTTTCATTCTCTGGTTGGGGAATGGCTCCTGTGGGCAGTTCCTCAGTGCCTCTCTGCATTTCCGTTTCCCTTGCTTCAGCATTATCTCACTGCTACTTGTTGCTGGCACTGACTGTTGGCTCCAGCAGAGGGGCTGTGTGGGAGCAGCAGAACTTCTATGAACAGGAGTTTCTCTGTGATTCCTGCTTTGAATCCATGCAAAGCTCATTCACTGCCCCAAGGGATGGGTGCTGGCAGTCTGGCACAGGAAGAAGGGCCAAATGGGGTTCTTCCAAAGTAAGGGGAGACCCTTCATGCTAAGAAGGATAGTGGTGTTCTTGGCTGCCTCAGGCAAAGTACCACCAGAAGGTCAAGGGAGATGATCCTTGGCCTTTGCGAGGCACTTGGGGTGCTGGGTCCAGTGCTGGGCCTCACAGTTACAAAAGAGACCTGGATATACTGGAAAATGAAGGGACTGGAGCACCTCTCCTATGAGGAGAGGCTGAGAAAGCTGGGACTGCTCAGCCCGGAGAGAGGAGGCTCAGAGGGATCCCATCAATACCTGTAAGTAGCTGAAGGGAGGGTGCAATGAGGACAGAGCCAGGCTCTGCTCAGTAGTGCCCAGTGCTAGGACAGGAGGCAGTGGGCACAAAGTGGCAAAGTTCAGAGGTTCTCTCTGAACACCAGAAGCACTGGCACAGGTTAGACAAACACTTCTCTCTTACTCTGCATTCCTGATCTGACTCTGAATTTTGTAAATTTTGTAAATTGTTTGTAAATTCACTGGCTAAGACCTGATATATTGTATATATATTGATATATATTGAAGAACTTACAGCACTGCTGTCCCACCATAAGGTAGCTACAATAAAAGCACCTTCCCTTCATTTCATCCTGCCTGCCTGAGTCTGGTCTGTGTGTTCACTGATGGCCACTGGTTGCTGCCACCTCTAATGACAAGTAGAGGTGATGTTTGACATGAGAACACCAGGTCAGTGACAATACTTGAAAATACAAGCAGTTTATAAAAAAGAATGGTGTAATGGTCCTCAGGCCTTTCCTGCTAATACTGGGACAAATGAAAAGACAAAAAAAAACAAAATCAAACCCAAAACCCAAAAAGATCAACCTCAGCATTTACCTCATCATATGCATTTGAGGGCTAAGGTAAAAGCAGACTTTCAGACTCTCTGCTGTACATTATCTCTACTTGGAGAGCATTGCCAAAATGAAATAGCTCAGATACATGCTTGGTTTTGGACCTAAGCATGTGACTGTAGATCCTTTCTTAAAATTCTTCAGACTGCTGCTGCACAAGGTTGCTATAGGGCTATGCTTTCTGAATGTCACTAGCTTACGGGACAGAAAAAGGAATAACCGGTATGTTTCAGGCTGTACTTTGCTCCTCCTCCCTTTCCAATCTGGACTGCAGTGACCCTGAGTGGGTTTCTGTGCCTGCAAACCATTCTGCACTACCCTGAGAAAGAAAAGAGAGGTGGTAAAGGGGAGCACTGGCAGAGAGAATCTGTAGAAAAAATAATCTGGAAGGCAGACCAGTAGAGTAATTGTTTCTTATGCCATTAATGACAATCCAAGTGCTGGAAGAGTGTAAAAGAGCAAAATAGACCTGTTTAGGAGGAATGGTGACAAACTGTGGAGAGCAGTGTGGTTGAGTGTGCTACTAGGTGCTACTAAGCGTGTGCTCTAAAGAAGATAGCCATAGAGAATCCCTCAAAATCTGACCAGCAATGGAGCCAGTGAGCTGGAAAGATCAAAAACACTGTGCTAAATGCAATGGGCACCTTGTCTTCATGCTTGAAAAGTCAGAGATCGAAAAGGATAAAGGTTTTGGTCAGAGTGTGAAGAGCAATGCTGAACACGTGTTAGCAGGCTCTTCTTGCCCAGTACAGTGTGACAAAGAGGAGACAGAGGATGAAAAGGAGATGGGGATGGAAGCTCTCTCTCACAGAAATCAAACCTGTGTACCTGGGAAAGCAGAAAGTAGAAATAGCAAAACATTGCCAATGACTGATGGGTGTTACAAGATGCCTAAAGGTCAGACATAGGATCATATAAAGAATAGTTTTGGAAGGGACCTCTGCAGCCATGTAGTCCAATTTCCTGTTCAAACCAGGCTTAATTCCAAAGTTAGAGCAAGGTGCTCTCAAGGCTTTGTCCAATCAACTTCAAAAACTTTTCAAAGATGGAAGTTCCACAACTTTCGTGGGTATTTGACCTTGATGTGGGCCAAAGATGCCATTAAGAACTTCTTCCATGGAAGCTTCTGTATTACCAATTCCAAGCAGCTCAGAGGAAACGTTACTTTTTATCTTAAAAGGTAGCCAGCTTGGGCACTATGAAAAATACCAGCAGGGAGGAACCATGTTTGATGCTACTTATTCTGTCCTCTTATCTTGGAGGTATGTGGCTCCCTCAAATAGCCATGGAACGCTTGAGTTCTGAGTTTTCCTTTTGAAGGAGGAACCAGACTAGTTTTTATGCCCCAAATCTTATTTGGGACTTGCTTTTGTCCTCGTTGAAATAATCTCCCTTCACTCACTTTTCTGACATTCAGTATTTGTTCTTTTGAGATATTGCTTTTCTTCATGCCTTGGGAAATAGTGATGTCCTGTTCTTACGCCAGGATTACTCACCTCCTCCTCTTGGCAGAACTAAGAATACAAAACTTTCCAGTGTGCTGAACCCTATAGTACACATAAATATAAATACAAGCATGTACTTCATGCATACAAATGAGACTCAAACATATGTCTCAATGCTGGCTTTTGACTGAGAGAGAGTTGACTTCCATCACATCTCTGTTGACAGTGGATATAAAATAACTAGCTCACAGTCTTTAAAGAAATAAGGCAGTGGAGGAAGTCAGGAAGTTGCTTTATTCTATTAGGAGATTGAAGAGGAGAGAAATTATGAGAATGAGTTATAGAGAAGAGCTTGTAGAATAGAAACTATAATGTAATACAGCATGACAGCAGAGAGCTGAGACTAAGAGCGATCACTTAAAAGGTGTGATCCCAATGGGAACAATTAAAGTAAATGTCTATCAGATATTAAATATAGGTTAGAAAAACAGCAATCAGTCTGAGTGATAGCAGGCTGCTGGTGTGCATACAGAATGAAGAGAACTCCCAGAAAACAAAACAAAGACAGCCGTGTAGGTGAGTCTTTCCTGAGCAGAGCTCAGGCATGCTCCACATTAAGTAAACGGCAGTGAGCACATCTGGGGAACCACGTGCCAGAAATTAGTGCCATGCAGCTGCCACTGCACATAGCAAACATTCTGAATTTTGCAAAGTGTTCTCATGACAAAGTATGGGAAATACTGGGTGGATGGGGAGCCATTCCAAGCACTTACATGATGAGAGATTTAGAGGAATAGCATTCTCCATACACTAGAAAATTTTTGGATTTACTGGAGTACAGACGAAATTTAGTCTCAGAATTTCAGTTCTGTTCATAAGAACAGTTTCTATTTGCGAAGGGTAAAGATCTGCATGGAAATATTGAAGAAGATAAATAGTTACTGTCTCCAGTGTGCTTTGTTTTGTGTATTCTTCTTGCGGCTACAATTAAGGACTTCTTGTCATTATCACTTTCTGTGTGTCACTATGTTTTTTCTATAACTTACTGGGGAGAAAAGAAGGGAAGACATTTAATCCATCATTGCAAATCTCTTTTATGTGTGCTAATGCACTTAATATGAAGTGATTACACTGACAACAGCAGCATTTGGACCCTAATTTATTATGCAAATAATAAATTTGCAACTTGCCTGGCAATAACTAATATGTGTCCTCCTGGCACGGAATCAAAATTGCATTGCTTTGTTAAAACTGCTCCGAAAGGCCATACTTGACATCTCAAGTACCCAAAAATTAATCGTTTTCCTTTTCTTTCCTGCTTCTTTATGAGCTATTTGCTACAGAGGTACTTGTTGGATGCAGACATCCTCTGCCTGATGTGCTCTTGTCCAAAATCTGGATACAGCTTTCCAGGCTGAGCTACCTCAGAGTAGACATTAGCGTTCATGTCTATGTCTCAGGTCAATGTCTAGACTCTCTGAATAATTATCAGAGACAAATAGGGACTTTATGGTTTTATTTACCTGACTGACTTTATTTTGCACATAATATTCAATGCCACAGCTGTCATCAATGACTTACACAATTAAGACCTTCTCTCAGCCAAGACTGTGAGGTAGTTTTGCAGTTTCATCTTCACCGACATTCGTTTTACCTTTGAGAATGCCACTTATGCTCTTTTGAAAACCTCTCCTCCCCTTGCTCCTGCGATACCTTTCCTTCCTGAGTCTCCTGCATACCTAATCACTTTCTGCATGTCCTTGAGTGAGGCTTTCTTTCTTCCTTTTGGTAAACTTCATAAGCTCTGCCCTTGTTCATTTCTTTTTCTTATCATGATATTGTCTCATCCACAAATACCAATTTAATTATCATTGGTATGCAGACAACATAGAAATCAAACTCTTCATTCCGTTAATGTTTCTTTATGACATTAAAATCACAGCCTCCCCTTTGGATAGCTAGCAGACACAAATAACTGTGGCTAAAATAGTTTATTAGCCTCCCTCAACCTGCAGCTTTTCATGGCTGGTTTGCTGTGACATTTTTCTTTTTTTGGCCTCAGCAATGTAATGTTACTGCATTTTATCTGGTTAGATTCCTATAGCCACTGTGCTCTTGCACAGGTTATCATCTCAGCTTCACGCTTTGTCTTCTCACACTATGTTCCTTCGTTGACCCTTAACAGCTTTCAAGGTCTTTGGGATGTACTATGAATCACAGTGATGAGTGAAAGATAAGGAAGGTCTTAAGCCCTGGAAGTGAAGAAATACAGTGTATGTGATGCATGAGGCCAGCAATAGCAGCTTTCTGCAGCTGAGACTCCCAGGAGCGCTCCTGTTTTTCCCAGAGCAGTGGGCCTGGGTGTGTCTGTGCGTTACTTATGTAAGTGCATTTGGTCACTGAACTGCAGGACTTGTTGATATACAGAGCAAGTTTGCAGATCATACTAAAGTGGGAGTCACTGCTGATTCCCTTGAGGCTAGAATAGCCCTCAAAAAATTGGAGGGCTGAGCAATCACCAACCCCATGAAGTTTAACAAGAACAAGTGCCAGATCCATACATGGGGCAGGGCAGCACTGCATCTCTGCAGAGACTGGGGATTGAAAGGCTGGATGGAGAGCTGCTCTATGGAAAGTGATCTGAGGGTTCTGGTCATCTGCAAGCTGAATGTGAGTCAGCAGTGTGCCCTGGGACCCAAAGGGCCAACCACGTTCTGGGGTGCCCCAGGCCCAGCTCTGCCACCAGGAGGGGGGAAGGGCTGTGTCCTCTGTGCTGTGTGGCCTCACCTGCAGCACTGGGTGTGGGTTTGGGCCCTCAATATAAGAAGAGCATAAAGTGATTAGGGAGAGTCCAAAGGAGGGCTATGAACATGGTGAAAGGTCTGGAGGGCAAGGGGTGTGAGGAGCGGCAGATGTGCTTGAGTGTGCTCAGCGCAGAGCAGAGCGGGCTGAGGGGAGGCCTCACAGCAGCACCAGAGGGGCAGTGGGCATAGAACGGCCTGCCCAGGGCTGTGGATACGGCCCTGAGTGCTGGAGCTGGGGGAGTGTTTGAACAGAGCTCTCAGACATTGGGGTTGGGTTTTGGGTAGTGCTGTGTAAAGCCAGTGGTTGGACTTGATGATCATTGTGAGTTCCTGATGATCATTGTGAGTTCCTTTCAACTTGGGATGTTCCATGATTCTCAGCAAATAGTTGTGTTTAGTACAATTATTAGAAAATGCAATGATTTCAAACTATTTTAAAGGAAGTCTTGTTTAAATTTAATCGAACCTGTGATTTTTCCTAGCTCTGTTGTCCTAAATAAGTTTTCTTTTCCTGTCAAACAGCAGCTTTGGCTTTCAGGAACTGAGGGTAACACGGAAGAAGATAGAGACAAGACGGATGGGTTTCTCGTCTTGTCTGCCTCTCCTTCCCCTTCACTTCCATTAAATAAAATGCTCAATGCTTTTTATTTTAGGACTTAATCAAAGCACCCTGGGAGAGGTGGGGTGTTGCCACCCTCACTTCAGTGAGCTCTGGGTCAGGCTCTGCTGTAGCCAGCAGGGCTGCACGTGCTGCTCTGACACAATGTCAAAAGAGTGGAGGTGTTTGTCAGTCCGAGTGCATCAAGAACTCGTCATAGGCAGCCCCTCCCTATCAACTGCTCTACAGAAATACACCTGAGAAGTAAGGCACATGCAGTTGGTTATCTATGAACCTGTTATGATACGAAACCTGTTTACCCCTCCTTAGCTATGTCTATGCTTTACCATTACAAAACTGCAACCCCAGTGACAGCAGTCATAGTTCTTATGATTTTGCAGAAACAAAGGCAAAAAAAAATCAAGTCACAAACAAATAAGATAGAGAGATGTGTCATGGCAATATTAGTAAATAAATATCTCCTTCAAATGCAGAAATACTCTGTACTATCAATCTAACAGTTGGCAAGCTAATCTTTACTGTAAAACTATTATTTTATATCTAAAAAAAAATGAGAAGAATATCGGTATTCTATCACAGCAATCAACAATATCACATGGCATATTCATTCTTAGCTCTTTTTCTTTAAATTAAAAGAAAAACTACTGGACAGAAGTGTAAGGCAGAATAAATCAGAGCAAAATGCATATTTTTATAAATGATGCTGGGCTTCTTCACAGGATATCTTGCTTAGAACCTTGATCAAAAATAAAATAGAAACTCCAAGTCCTAGACAGAATTTAGAAATTAATGCTGAAAATAGTCTGCTGCTGAACAATTCTGTCTCCTCTGCTAGCTCATCTTTGATGCCTTCTGCAAAGCAGAAGATGGAGAAGTACATTTCTCATCACACTCCACTGCTCAAACACACATCACTCCTTAATGTCAGGCTTTTCATATCCTTGGATGAGTTCAAAATATAAACTTTCAACTAAAGAACTGCTAAAGCATTCATCTCAGGGAGACAGTCTTTTACAGTATGCTGCTGCTCTCTCCAGCAATCATTCAGGCTGCAGTCTGACAATCTCTCAGGATAATTACAGCAACTCCTGTACTACTGCTATTGAAAGGCAAATCCCATCCCCAGGTTTCCATTTTCAAAACTCCCTAGCTTTTCACACTGCTGTGTTCTTTTACTTAAACAAGGCAAGGGTGAGAACAGTTTGTTCATTCCTTTTCCCCCCTTGCCTCTTGCTCAGTTGCTGAAAGTGATTTTCATGGTACATAGTCTTGATACATTTTTTTGTTCTCTCTAAATCTAGCAACACAACTCTGCTGTTTTCCCTTTCCTTTCCGAATCAATCTTGTGTGCACAACATCCTTGTCTGTGTTCGTGTGCACTGTCCATCTTTTCACCTTGATTAATATTTGTGCTTTTTCTCTCTGGCCTCTAAGCTCTCATCTGCATCAGATTTCTTAATATACCAGAACAAAAACAATCCTTTGACTGACAAAGCAAGTAATGCCACATCTCAGTCCCTTGAAAACTCACATATTTTGCATTCAAATAGGCTTCTCAGATTATTTACTCCTCACTGTAGGATTCAATGCAGTCTTTTCTATATATTCATTTATTTTCACTACTAACCACCTAATTTTATGGCTCTGTTTTAATCAAGGAGTGGCTTTTGAAAGGACACTGGACATCCTGGAATTCTTGAGTTTCAATGAAAAGGCCACCTCGTCATCAGTTCTGCACTCCTCTGGGTTGCTCACAAGCCTTGAAGTTGGGCTGATCAATTGCTGGATGTGTCCTTGAACTCTCTCTGTCTTAGGTATCCATACAGGAGGCATGATCAAAAATGTCCACAGAGCTTAAAGGAACTGATCTTAGAATTTAACACTGAAGCTGTAAGTCTACATGAATCTTCAGACAATATTTTTGCTTCCTGAAAAATAGAACCCTTTTAGGAATCTCAGGTTGTGTAGTTTTGACACAAAGCCCTTTAGTAAATATTCTGTCTGATAACAGCCCGATGCTGTTTTTAATTTGCTGTAAGAACCAGACGATAGCTGTTTGTATCACGATCTTTTTCTTGAAGGTTTATGCCCTTCAATAAGTGTGGTTTCTCTGAGGAATGCTTCCTATCTTTTTGTTATTATTATTATTATTATTACTATAGTTATTCTAATGATTCCTGCTGTGTACTCACTTCAGCCCTCACCTCACCCTACAGCCCATATTCTAAGGAAGCATAATCAGAGGATCTTTTATTTAGAGTTCATCATCACCTCTCACCAGGGCAGCAGAATGAGAGGATATATTTCATCTGGCCCTATTATTTGGTTCCTGGTCCTTCTTCAGATCATGTCCTCTCAAATTGCTGTGAAACTAAATTACTGTGAATTTAGCGAATTCCAGTGAAGACACTGGAAACTAGCATTCACATTCGGAACTCTAAGAACTATTTTTGAGCCCTCAAAGCAGTCTAATAACTTCTTTAATCAAAACAAAATGAATAAGGCTGTCCTCCAGTACCGAAGCTCTGTACTCCAGTCTCTGTGTCACTGGGATTTGAAACCAGCACTGTAGGGGATACATTAAAAGACATCTGGTTCTGGAAAGTAGTTTGGTTCAAGAATTTCAATGCTACTTGCTGAGAGGGGGCTGTCACCTGCAGCTTCTACTGTTGTGGGCCTAAAGGCGGTGTCTATGACAAACCTCTACGGTGGACGCCAGAGAAAGCCGGATCAGCACGGGAGGTTCCAGGCAGGAAGGGAATGGTCACTATTTCCTGGCTAAGTGCAGCCAGCACTTCTGGTAGTAGCTACAGTCTGATGGGAGTGCAGGAGTCCTATCCTGGACTCCTCCTGGTTTCAAAGCTACGCAGACCAGGGGATAGCTATTGCAGTGTTTTTCCCTCTGATTCCTTACAAAGTAACACAGTCTCCTTCTCATCTTGATTAACTTCAGTCTGCAACAAAGAAACACAATTTCTAAGGGAATCAGAGCATCACATTGCCTGTATTCGTTGAAAATTAAATGAACAGAGATGAGTTGCACACTGAGATATCTATAGCTCATATCACCTTATTGTTCATTGCAAACATGTTCAGCAAAAGCAGTGATTTACCACAGCACTCATTAAAGCAGAGCCTTTCCTTCCATGAGTAGTTCTTGTGTCAATGTATGGGAGACACATACTAGGACATAGGATTGAAATTATTTCTATAAAAAATCTTTAACTTATCCTTCTGAAGCAATGCTATGAAGAAGATAGCAAAAAAAGTATACTTGTTTATTTTTCTCTTGAGTCTCAGGCTGTATGTGACAAGGATGAAAATTAGAAGGTGATATACAGTGAAACACATTCACACTGATTCCTTGTAATGAAGCAATGCTGATGAAGATTTGGCTTCTCCATGTACTTTGAATTGGAAGGAATTAGTATTTATCCTAAAGCCCCACGGTGTTAATTTCTGCCCCAACCAGGTGATCTGAGTCAGTATTTCTGTCTGTGTCACTCTGGAAGCAGCTAGCTTGAAGCTCCCTGTCGTGTGCACTGTTGGATCTCTCCAACATGAGCAGGCTTAGAAAAGATCTTTCCATTTCCCCCAAAGAAACAATTTTTGAAAAGATCTGTTATCAGACTCAATAAAGAAAGGCCAGAACAGGTGTTATCACTGCTTTGTGCTTGCCAACTGATAAAAGCCTTTGTTTTCAAAGTCTCAAAAGATAAAAACCGCATGTAAAATTCCCACAAGAAATGAACTGAACAAGTTATCATTTCACATGTGCAACAGTACAATTTGAACTTCTACAGCTTCCTCACAAAACATTTATTAGTCGCTGTCACTGGAGAATTTACCAGATGAGCCATTCTCATTATTACAGTCGTGGAGCTGGGGTGGGGAAAGAGAAAACAGATGTAACCTCACGTCCCTGGTCTGCTAAACTATAGTTGAAGAGATCACTTGTTTTCAACATAGCCGAGCAAATTAACAGAATAAGTTGCTTACGGGCAGACCCCACAGGGTTTGCCATTGAAAACGGAACAATGGGTGAATCATTCTCAGTCCATCACAGATCCCTTGTTCATTTTCATGGTGAGCTGAACTTTGATTCCCAAGGCAGGCTGGCATGATTCTCACCGTCACAGAGCTCTTTTGCCGCTGCCAAGAATACTCTTTCTGATGGACAGAAGAAAGCTGTCAATTCAGGACCTGACTGCACAATTCAGGCACCTAATGACCTGGTCATGCTACTGCACTGATTTTTGGGTGAGGTGTTCTATCATTTTATGACACTGAGGTTAGACACAGTTACTTCAGTTTTCTGCTGAGGAAATAACATGAAATTTATGTGAAAGAAATATGCATTTTCCCATAATTGTATCTTTTTCTCTGTACTTTCTTAATGGCTTCCATTTTGATTTTTTAGATGAGAAAATGAAATTTCCCATCCTTGTCTGTTACCCCTAAGAATCAAATCTAAATGACTGCTCAGAAGACTAATGGCAACTAGATGGTTTCATCTTGACTTGAGTGTACCCTCTCTATCCTCTCTGCAGCAATCTTCTGGATGTTGTGCTTCTTTAGTACGAACATTTTAGAACGTATTGCTAAAACTGAAGTGAGAAACTGTCTCCTGTGACAAGCTGGATTTACCCATGTGCTTACAGCTTCTTCACCATAGCGGAAAAATAGTTTCACATTTTCGAAGTACAGAACCTCTTTCCCCAGTGAAGCACTGTCTTTCGCTTAAAGAAAACTGTAGAGGATCAATCTGAGAGGATTTCCTCCAGCCTTTTTCTTACAAAAATAAAATTTCAGAGAGCTGAAGGCAAGTAGTGAAGGTTACAGTGTGAATGTTTATAACAGGTCGGCTGGACAGTCATCAGCTTCTCTGAGGGAAAGCATAAAATGTGCCATTAAATGGGAAATAATAATTTACTCTGCAAGGTCAGTGCCTCCCTGTAGGAGTTCAGCAAGGATCAGTATCTCTGAAGCATTATTGTTTTACTAGTGTGGTTAATTTTGGCAGTGGGACTGGGATGACTGGGCAGAGGTGCCCTGTTGACCATTACAAGTGGTATATCAGGGTTCTCAAGGTTCACTGAAGATTTTTGAGCACATTAAAGTACTCAGACATAGTAATATCTTGAACAAAATGAGACTAAAGTTTCATTTTTTGCTTGCTTCCTCTGAAAAAATCCTTTTCTTAGACAAGGAGATGAAATAAGATTAAAGTATGTCAACCTGTTCCCAATGTCTGACCTCAGAATTAAAGTCAGCTCTCAAAAAAAAACCAGTTCCTTCAGCTTTTGAGATTCCAGAGTGCATTTGTATCAGATTGTCTCTTCTAAAATAGAACAATTTGAAACTTGGATTTAAATGAAAATTTACAGTACTATCTTATTAACAAGGTGGAGGATTACAGATAACAAGAATAGCACCAAATACTGCAAAAGGTCAGACACTGCTTGGAGTTCTCTTTGTACCTTCCTGCTGTAGAAAACACTCCTTGTTCTCCCTATTGCTGCTGGAGGAAAAAAATTGTCCACAGCTGTTGCAAAACAGCTTCTGTCAGCTCCCAGGCTTTCATTGCAGGTATCTCTTCCAAGTACCTCCCGAACTGATTCAGTCAAAAGCAGTCAGATCAACTCACGGGCTATCAATTCACCATCTAGTTCAATATAAATCTATCAAACAAATATGCCTGACTGCCTGGAGTGAATTAGGGAGCTCCCACCTGACCTGCTCTTCTGGCTGCCTGGAGCCAGAGGTAAATGCGAACCAGTTTGTCAGTAAAAGGAGCACATCAAGATCAGAGAAGAGGCTTTCCTTACTGAGCCAAACAGGTGCTTTCCTACCTCCTTCTCTCTCAACCCGTGTGATTCGCTGCAGATAGCTATGGACTGAGCATGCATGGCATTCTTCAGTCCTGCTGGAACATCTTTTGTATCCATCTGTTTCCTCTGTAAGTGGCTCCCCAAAGGGGGTTCTTGTACTGCTTTGCCAAACTGCTTATGAAGCTCTATCAGTTATCATTCCCTACCTAGTGGTGATCTATGACAGTTTTTTTTCTTGAGATGTTGTTAACTGTCATAGAATAAATCAAATGCAGCAAAAAGATGTAAATGTGATTTCCACATTTAATACCACCATGGATATGATGATTAAATTACTGTTATCACTTCAGAAACATATTGTCCAATGCAAATAGCTAACAAATTACCAAAACGCTTTGCTCAGACCTTCACCTAAATAATGTCATTACTTGGCAACTCTGACCGTGTTTGATGTCACACACATTAATAATGCTCTGATCTCATCCCAAAGAAATTATGTTTTGGATGATATAGCAGTCCTGTCGAATACTGTTGGTCAACACCAATTTGTGAGAGCCTTTTAAATTTTTTAAATTTTTAATACGTATACTTTAATTTCATTCCATGTACACCCTAGCAGCTGCCAACCTGCCAGTTATAGAAGCCAAAATTCAGCCCAACGGTGCTGAATCACCTGGAAAAGGCAGATGCAGAGGCCAAAGGACCTTGTGCAGAGTGCAGCTCAGGAGCACGGAAGAGCATTAGGCCACAGTTTCCTCTTGGTGTAGATGAGTAGACCGGGGCTGACATAAGATTATTTCAGCCCAGCAGGAAGATCAAAATTCAGTCTACAGTTCAGTATTTCTTTACCATACTCTGTGTTTGTGGTCCTGTGTGTCAAGTGGCATAAGCATTAACTAAGTTATGCATGCCATGATGTGCTATTTGCTATGACTCTTTCTAGGAAGACTGTGAAAAGTCTTCTATATGTTGTGTCAGAGAATCATAGAATCATAGAAAGGCTTGGATTAGAAAGGACAACAAAGATCACCTAGTTCCAATCCCCCTGCTGTGAACAGGGTTGTCAAGCACTAAGTCAGATAGTAGGTCAGGTTGCCCAGGGCCTCACCCTACTTGGCCTTGAACACCTCCAGGGAATGAGCTTCTCTGGGCAGCCTGTTCCAGCACCTCACCACCCTGTCAGTGAAAAATTTCCCCCTGACGTCTAATCTAAATTTTCCTTCTATAAGTTTAAAACCGTTCTCCCTTGTCCTCTCAATATTTACTCCTGTAAAAAGTTGATTTTCCTCCTACTTATAAATTTCTAAGTACTGGAAGGCTGCAAAGAGGCCTTTCTGGAGCCTTCTCTTCTCCAGGCTGAACAAGGCCCACTTCCTCAGCCTGTCTTTGTAGGAGAGCTCCTCCAGCCCTCTGATCATCTTTGTGGCCCTCCTCTGGACCCACTCCAAAAACTTCATATCTTTCCTGATCCAGACCTGGATACAGTAGGTGGCCTTACAAAGGCAGAATAAAGGGAGAAAATCACCTCCTTTGCCCTGCTGACCACTCTTCCTTTGATGCTGCCCAGGATACTGTTGGCCTTCTGAACTGCAAGTGCACACTGCTGGCTCATGTCCAGTTTTTCATCTGCCAGTACCAAGTTCTCCTCTGCAGCACTGCTCTCAGTGAGTTCTCCCAGTCTGTATACAACTCTGTGATTGCCTTGATCCAGTTGCGACACCCTGCACTTAGCTTTGTTGAACCTCATTAGGTACATGTAGGTCCATTTTCTAAGCCTGTCCAGGTCTCTCTGGATGGTATCCCTTCCTCCTGTTGTGTCAACTGCACCACTCAGCTTGGTGTTATCTGCAAATTCACTGAGGGTAACACTTGATCCCACTGTCTATGCCACTGATATAGATGTCAAAGACTACCAATACCAAGACAGACCCCTGGAGGATACCACTCATGACTGGTGTTCACCTGGTCATAGAGCCACTGAGCAAAATCCTCTGACTGCAACCATCCAACCAACTCACTATCTATTGAACAGTCCAGCCTTTGAAACCATCTCTCTCCGATTTAGAGATGAGGATGTGGTGTAGGACTGTGTCAAAGGCCTTGTACAAGTCCAGGGAGGTGACATCAGTTGCCCTTTCTTTGTCCACCAAAGTGGTCACTCCATCATAAAAGACTGCTCCATTGGTCAGGCATGATCTATCTTTAGAGAAGCCATTCTGGCTGTCTCAGATCACCTCCTCATCCTTCATGTGTCTTCACATGTCTTCGAGAAGGATCAGTTCCATGATCTTTCCAGGAACAGATGTGAGGCTCACTAGCCTGTAGTTCCCCCAGGTCCTTCTTCTGCCCTTTCTTATAAATGGAAGTGATGTCTCCCATTTTCTGGTCCCTGGGGACTTCATCTGAGAGACACTACTTTTCAAATATAATGGAGAGTGATTTGGCAACCATATCAGCCAGTTCCTTCAGAACCCTAGGATGCATGACATTGGGCCCCACAGACAAATACACAGACTGATGAGATGGTCTCGAACTTGCTCTGCTCTTACACTGGGAGAGATTTTGTTCACCCAGCCCTCACCTGGAGGTTCAGGGATGTGAGATTCAAGGATGCGAGATGTGAGAAACCTGCCTGCCAGTGAAGAGTGAGGCAAAGAGCCCACTGAGTACTTCAGCCTTCCCCATGTCTGTTGTAGTCACAGTTTTCTCATTTATCCGAGGGGATAGAGTGTATCTATCTCGTCCTATCTCTTCTGATCAATGTACATATAGAATCTCCCCCCTTTTTTTTTAAAACATTCCTTGCCAATTGCAGCTCCATCTGAGCCTCTGCTTTCCTGATCCCATCTCTGCACATCCATCTCTGTATTCTTCCCAGGCACCACTTCCTTGCTTCCATTGCCTGTACATGTCCTCCTTATTCCTCAAGCTGGGGAAACTGTCACAAGATTGATGGCTGGATGACAGAGTTGGGGCAACTGCCGTGAGATGGACAGCTGAGTGGCGGGATTGGGGAAACATTCATAAGAAGGACGGCTGGACGGTGGAGTTGGTGAAAACATCTCAAGATGGACAATCTATCGGCGGCGGGACCGGCAAACCAGAGCTGGGTTCTGGAAGGGCTGAGGACCCACACATGCCGCCGAACCCGGGCCCTCAGGATGCGCACCGGCCACGTGCAGGCTTGGGTGTGCCAGCGGGGGCAACGGGTGCGCGGCAGACGGTGCGTGTAAGGGGCAGCCGCCACAGCCCAACCCCGGCTGGCTGCGGAACGTGCTCTGAACAGCCGCGTGTCGCCCTCAGCGCTTCCGGCCTGCGAGGAACCGCGGGCGGCTCGGCCCGGTTACGGCGCTCGGCTGCCGGGCGGAGCCCAGCCCAGGCCGCCCCGCCCGCCGTTGCCCGGGACGCCGTTCGCGACAGCTGCTGCCTCTCGGTACGGCAGCCGCGTTCCGCCAGGCTTAGCGATGGCGTCCGGATGGGAGAGCGAGCAGAGCCTGGAGGCGCGCAGGGAGCGGCGGCGGCGGGAGCGGGAAGCGCTGCTGGCGCAGGTGGGCGGCTCGGCGCGGCTCGGCCTTCCCGGACCGAGGGCTTCTTGCCCTGCCCTGTCCTGTCCTGCTCTGCTCTGCCCTGCTCTGCTCAGCCGGGCAGGGGCGGCCGCAGCGTGCGCTCCGAGCGCGGCCCTGCCCGAGGCCTCCTCCCGCGGTGGGTTCGCTGGGACACGGGGCAGCACGGAGCGGGGTCTCTGTCTGCGATTTCGCTTATTATGGGCGTCTGGTTTTCAATCTGCTGAAAAGAGCCCGCTTCTGTCTGCTTTGAACTTTGCTTCGTGTGTTCGTGCACATAACCCCGAGCCTTCTCAGCTCTAGGCCAAGCAGTTTTGGAGCAACAGGATCTGGGGCTGTTAGCTGACAGCCGGCTGAACGTGAGCCAGCAGTGTGCCCGGCTGGCCAAGAAGGCCAACGGCATTCTGGCTTGTATCAGCAGTTGTGCAACCGGCAGGAGCAGGGAGGGGATCGTCCCTCTGTACTCAGCTCTGGTGGCCACAGCTCGAGTGCTGTGTTCAGTTTTGGGCCCCTCTCTATAAGAAAGACATGAAGGCGCTGGAGTGTGTCCAGAGAAGGGCAGCAGAGCTGTGAGGGGTCTGGAGCACAAGGCTTATGGGGAGCAACTGAGGGAACTGGGATTGTTCAGTCTGGAGAAGAGGAGGCTCAGGGGAGACTTTATTGCTCCCTGCAACTGCCTGAAAGGCGGTTGTGGTGAGGTGGGGGTGCTTGTCCTAGCAGTGATAGGACAACAGAGAATGGCCTTAAATTGCACCAGGGGAGGTTCAGGTTGCATATTAGGAAAAATTTCTTCTTGGAAAGAGTTGTGAGTTACTGGCACAGGCTGCCCAGGGATGTGGTGCAGTCACTGTCCCTGGACGTGTTCAGGAAGTGTGTGGATGTGGCACTGAGGGATGTGGTTAGTGGGCATTGTTGTGAAGGGTTGATGGTTGGACTGGATGATCTTAGCAGTCTTTTCCAACCTTAATTATTCTATTTTACAATTCTATTGTTCTCTCATCCCTTCCTTTTACAGGACATCTCATCTTTTTGCATTCCTGGCCTTTCTTTCCTCAGGAGCCCATGTTGTACCACTGTAGCACTTTCATCGTGGGGCGAGTGACATCTCAGACAGAAGTGAGGCAGCCTGACTGGTAGAACTCACATGCTAGCTGCTGGGTTAGCCCCTGTTCTTGAATGAGCTGAGACACAGCAGCCACTCTTTCACAGCTTTCATGGAGTTGCTGTGACCCAGAGAGCTGTCCTTATCCTGATACGCTCAAAGCTGCCTGTGTGCAGTGATCAGTGCATGTGCAGGAAGCTACTGGTTCTTTTAACTCAAAGGCAGAATGAGTGGTGGCACTGGGAATCAAATGCTGGTTAAGTAATGTGACTTGGTACGAAGCTTAAGGAGTGACTACATGATGTGTAGGAGGAGGATAAGATACAGAAATAATAGTAGGTTGTGATGGTGGGCTTGTGAGAGAAGGAAGACAGCCAAGATATTTCTAGAACAAAGGGATTGGGAAAACGGCCTCAATGTCCTGCTGCTTACATGGTAGTGATGTCTTTTTTCACTTCTCAACGTGAGAAAATAGCAGAATTTAGGTAATGTTTTACGTGGGTGCCTCTTGCATAGCTAGGGAACTGTTCCTAGGCAACAGGATTTCCGTTCAGTGACATCAAAATGTGAAACAATTCTACCCTATATGTTCCCTTCTTCTTACAAGCAGTTGAAAGGGATATCCTTTAACTAAGTAATAAGCCGTATTACCCTGCAGAAGTGTTTTTTTTTTTCTTTTTTTCCTTTTTTTTTTTCACTTTCTGCTTGATATGAATTCCTGTTAGAAATTCAAACCATTGGATGTTCCAAACAAATGTTCTTAACTAGAAGAAAGTAAGATTTCTGTAGGACACCATTATCCTGTTTTACCTCTTCTCACCTATACAGCAAGAGAGTTGAGAGCTTGCAGTTCTATTTGTAGAAACATTGTACAGTGTCAGGCATTGTTGGTGTAGCTTATCAAATAATCATTTTTCTCTTTGTTTTCTTTGCTTCTGCTAGCATCAGTGGTGTAACATGAAACAGAAGTATACTGTGAGGATGTTTAAAAACTTTAGCATAACTTATTCCTCTGAGGACTTTCTACTTCTTTTGTTTGTATCTTTAAAATAGCATTAACTTTGAGTAGGAGATGTAGCTTGAAACACTTCTGCAGCATCTTTGTAGTCACTAGATTGTGGTATTAAATATGCTGCAATCTACAGAAAATCCAATAAATTTGTATTTAACTTGTCATCATGTTTAGGTAAGTCTCATTTCAGGGAGACACACTGAAGCTGAGAAAAGCAGTTTGGTTGCAGTACTGTAAAACTGTATGACAGTGAGACCTAAGCTACTCCCATGGTGAAAAGGCTGAAGCTGGTGATGAAGGTGTTTTTTCATACAGAAGATGTAAAGGGAAGGATACAAAGGTTTTGACAGAACTTTATCTAATCCTAGCAAGCAATCTTTACTAAATTTGGTTTTTTCCTTCAATTTGAACAAGAAACAAATCATTGTGGTGGATGAGAAGCTGGACATGAGCCAGCAGTGTGTACTTGCAGCCCGGAAGGCCAACTCTGTTCTGAGCTGCATTAGAAGAGGAGTGGCTAGCAGGGAGAGAGAGGTGATTGTCCCCCTCTCCTCAGCTCTTGTGAGGCCCCATCTGCAGTGCTGCATCCAGGCCTGGGGCCCCCAGTACATGAAGGACGTGGAGCTCTTGGAGCGGGTCCAGAGGAGGGCCACTAAGATGATCAGAGGGCTGGAGCACCTCTCCTATGAGGAAAGGTTGAGGGAACTGGGCTTGTTTAGCTTGAAGAAGAGAAGGCTCCGGGGAGACCTCATTGTGGCCTTCCAATACTTGAAAGGAGCGTATAAACAGGAGGGGGAACGGCTGTTTACGAGGGTGGATAGTGATAGGACAAGGGCGAATGGTTTTAAACTGAGACAAGGGAGGTTTAGGTTAGATATTAGGAGGAAGTTTTTCACTCAGAGGGTGGTGACACACTGGAACAGGTTGCCCAAGGAGGTTGTGGATGCCCCATCCCTGGAGGCATTCAAGGCCAGGCTGGATGTGGCTCTGGGCAGCCTGGTCTGGTGGTTGGTGACCCTGCACATAGCAGCGAGTTGAAACTAGGTGATCATTGTGGTCCTTTTCAACCCAGGCCATTCTGTGATTCTATGATCGTATTATTCAGAGTGTTTTTAAAATGTTGTGAATACATTTTATTCCTAGATAGAAATCTTAAAGAAATACGTGCATCTATTTTTGCAGGCCACAGTGATTGCTTAGAATCATGGAATCACCAAGGTAGGAAAAGATCTCCAGGATCATCCAGTCCAATTGTCCATCTACCACCAATATTTTCTATTAAATCATGTCCCTCAGTATATCTAAACATTTTGTGAACACCTCCAGGGTCAGTGACTCTACCATCTCCCTGGGCAGCCAGTACTTCCAGTGCCTGACCACTGTCTCGGAAAAGAAGTGTTTCCTAATGTTCAACCTTAATCTCCTCTGGCTCAAATAAATAAAACCTCATTAGGTTCATGCAGGCCCACTTTTCAAGCCCGCCCAGACACCTCTGGATAGCATCCCTTCCTCCTGTTGTGTCAGCTGCATCGCTCAGCTTAGTGTTGTCTGCAAACTTGCTGAGAGTACACTTGATCTCACTCTGTCATTGATAAAGATGTTGAAGAGTATCTGTGCCAAGGTAGACTCCTGGGGGACACCACTCATGACTGGTCTCCATCTGGACATAGAGCCATTGACAAAAAAGAGATGATGGTGTATATTTCAGTTTTTGATTCTGCATGAGATGAGATTTTGAACTGACTCATCTTTAGGAGCCTGTAGTAGTATAGTATTGAAAATTGTTAGCCTGTCTTCTGTTCTGTAAAGAGTACAGCTGGGGCTGTGACAAAGGGAAGACCTTTCACTGGTTCCAGGTACCATTTGTTTCTTCATAGCTAGGACACTGAGTTGTCTGAGGGAACCTTTACTGTATTTTCCTGAAGTAATTCTACCAAAATCACTGAGCTCACAAGAAAAAAATGGGTTTCACTCTCCCTTTTCTTTTTGCAAATTCCATATCCTCAAAAATCAAGATCATAACTGTTTTGAAACAGTTGTAGACATAGAACTGTATTCTTTACCTTTTACTTTAAAAGGAGCTGAACAGATGTTGTATCTTGCTGACTTTTAATTACTCTTATGTTTTTCCTGGTTATGACTTTATTGTACTTTTTTGGAAGAATCCAAATATTTCCAAACCCATTGATTGAGATTTCTCTTTAAAATTTTGGAGATGTATCTTCTGTTTGTGTAATCTACCCTCCCAACTGCACTGATCAAACCCTAGCAGCTGCTAATGCTTGTGGATAATGATCAGTAATCAAATAATTAAGTGTTGACATGCAAATTGTTATCAAGCTCCAGAAATAGCATCTTGTTTTGATGAGTTTGATTGTTCATGACATTAGTGTTTCACTTTGCAAGTTTGGAAAGGGAAAATAATTTGATGGGTGTTTTGGTAAGCATAGGGGAGTGCACTTTTCCTAGACGTAAGCACTTTTTTTTCTTTTTTTGGTAAAAACTGGCAATAATTCACTCCTGAGTTAGTCCCTGAATCTGTGCTATGTCATGACAGCTTTTAGTTTCGTTGTTACCCTTCTGTGACTTGTTTTTTTTATGGACATTGATAAGTTTCACTTGGTCTCTAAAGCTGATGTGATTTGCTTATTGCTTATGTAGGAGCTGGTAGGGGTGACTGATAGATTGCAAGATTCTCTTGCTAACTATGCGTTGTTTAAAGAAATACATTTGCAAGTAAATGAGAGCTCACTCAGTATTTCAAGTGAATAAGATGTGTTCTGAAACAACGTGAATAAAATAATGGTGCTTTGAAACAAGTTAATGGCACAAACAAGAATTTGTTCCTTGTTTGTAATGTTAGCTTTATTTAACTCAATGTCTATTTGTAAAATTTTCCATCACGAGGCAAATAATAATTTCATTTAAAAAATACCTTCTATTACAGAGAAGAGTTCCAATCACACACATACAACAAGCATTAAAAAAAAAACCAAAAAACCAGCCAAAAAGCAATCCAGCAAATGTGAAGAAGCAATGGAAAATAAGTGGAAGAATTTATAAAGCAATGATGAGTTCTCTGGGGGCAGAAAGGGGCGTAAGTGAACACAGGAGAAGAGTGAGTGTTGCTCAGGAATGAAACTGATAGAGGAGGCAAAAGTGTTGGGGGGCAATTTTTGCCTTTGGTAATGTGCAAAAGGAGGCAGCGAGTTCCAAATATGTCGTATTGTTACTCTTTTTATGCAGTCATTTGGTTTATGATTGAGAACACTTTCTAGTAAAACTGATTCAGGATGGAAACAAAATTCTGCCGTAGTTTTTGCTTCAACTTTATTAGAATGTGCACGGTTTATTTCACACAGCTGAAAACATTGCAGGAGTGGAGTTGTAATAGTGGAAAAAAAAATTTCCTGCTTAATCAGATGTGATGATTGCATTTAGGATAAAGAGTTTTCATAATGACAAATTCCGTTCGAGGGAACTGAAAGCCATGCTTCTGATGAATGTACCACCGGAAACTTCATTGTCTAGAAAGGTCGACATCTTATTTACGTAGTTTACAGAAATCCTTTTCAGGAGTTGAAAGTGCAGTGATTATTAACCCTTCAGAAATAGGACTAAAAATATTTCTAGCTTTCTCTCCATAATCAGAAAGGGAAGAACCTTCTGCAGCTCCAAATTTTGCACCTGGCTGAGGTATTTCTGAAGTTGAGAAGGCTTCCTTACCGCTTACTTGTAAAATTAATACATACAATACATGAGCTGTGCTTGGCAGTGGAGTAATTGCCCAGGGAATGTTTTGAAATAGAAAATCAAGTCCACTGTATCACGCAATGTGCTGTTTGTGAAGGCTGCAAGAAAGGATTCTGCAGAGTGAAGAAAGGAAGGTGGACATCTTTGCCTTGTTTACTGAGGATGATGGGATGGAGTCAGTGCTAGAGAAGCTGCAGAACTATAGCCTGAGGAAGTAGGGTGCATAATCTTTTTTTAGCTGGCTTTCCCATTTAACATGCAATAATCCTGACAGTGTGTTTATTGCTGTCCTCTAATACGAAAAGCTCTCACGTACTGTTCTTAAAATTGTCTATGACTGTGTCAATGTGACTTACGGAAGCATCTGTAACTAATGCTACTGAGCTCCATTTAGTTATTTTTCTTCTCTGTTTTAGGCCAAAATTGATTATGAGAAGGAGGAGAGGTGCAAGCTGCAAAAGCGTCTGCGAGGTGAAGACACGTGGATGCTTCCTGACGTGAATGAGCGTGTGGAGCAACTGGAGGAGGTGATGCACCTGGAAATCACTGAATTGTGTTCTTAGTTTTATAACATGTCCATATGCACAGGAAGGTTTGAGGGCCCTAACAGGGTCTAAAAAATCTCCCAATTTCTGAATTTTTTATGCTTCAAAATTAGCTTAGTTTAAGTGGAAATATCTTTTACTCAGAAAGAGGAAAACAACTTTTGACATTCAATTCCAGCTTTAATTTTTATCATACGCAGGGGAGCAAGTACTGCCAGACAAGAGTAGTGCCACAAGAGGAGTTCTAGAGGATCCAGGGTTTTGTAGTAAGCTCATTTGCACTAATTCAACGGAGAAGTTGTAACGGAGCATCCGAATATCACATCCCTAAGTGTTATTTTAGAAACCTGTGTGATATATCAACAAATGACACAGTGTTGCCCAAGGGAACAGATTTGACTGAAACAAGGGTAGTGCAGATGATCTATGGCTGATGTAGTGCCTTAGTTCCAGTGAAAAGGATACTGTGGGTAGGGGTGGGGATTGGTTATGGATGTGAGGCGTAGCATGCTCTTCCCTATCCCTAAGATGAAGAGAGAAGATAGTAGAAATAAAATGTGTCTGTGTCCAGATGTGTGTGTTTTACCTTTTTCAGTGTGGTTTGGTATGTAGGTTATGATTGTTTTTCTTGTATGTGGTCAATTGGGTTTGCTGAATCTCATTTACAAACATTTTCTTGTAGGAACATTCTGGGAAGAAAAAGAAGAAAAAGGATAAACATTCAAAAAAATCTAAGAAAGAAAAAAAGAAAAATAAAAAACAGAAATCTGAAAAAAAGGATGACGTTGATGGTAGTTCTTCTGTAAGTAAGAAAAGAGCTTCAAGTGACTTTTTAAAAAACTGCAATGTTCTATGGGTACTTGGGTACACACGTTTAGTAATACTAAGGCTCACTCTTCCTGTTGGGAAAAGCTGTGGCAATATTTGTCTCTTTAATGTACCAAGTGTCTTTCATATAGCAAATGTTTAGTCAGTTTAGAAGATGCTGTAATCTGAATCTGTCTGAATTTTATAATATTCGATTAGAAAATAAGGATTTGCAGTTTTTTTTAGCAAAGATCTTGATATTTGGGGACTTCTGGGATGGAGTGGAAAAATTCACAGATTCTCTGTAGTTACTGGTATAAGGTAGAACAATGTGTCTAAAAATCGGAAGTGTTTGACTTAGATTTCAAGCATGAATTACTGTTGCCTTTTTCCATGGATATTCAATTGGGAGCTATACACTAGTCCAAAGGAAGGCTCAGACCAGTGCATTTGATTCTCTTGACAGATGCCTTCTCATTCAGAGGCACTCTGGCAAAACAGTACAGAGACTGTATTAACCTGCTGCTTTCTGGCCGTGATGTGCAAAACATCTTCCTGGTGTTTTGGTCAAGTCAGGTAGCAGTGTAACTTTTCTTTTGAGAGAATCTCTTTTACTGAGTGAATAAACATGCAGTACGATGAGGTTTATTTTCTAGTGACAGATGGAGGTGAACTATGCTTTAAGTGTGGGAAGTAACCACACATGTTCCACATTTCCTGTGGGATTCATCAAAACTAAAATTACACTGTTGAGTCCCACAGTAAAGCACAAGTCTGATTGCTTTGTTTCAGAGTCTCTTATTGCCACGACAGGTTCAGATAAATAGCAAAGATATTCTATTCTATAAAATGCAGTTTGGTTTGAGTGTGAAATTACAGTGCATGGTTTGCCAATGTTGGAAGTTGGATATGAGAATGGGAGACCATAACATGTAAAGTGCTTTAGATGTACTTTATTGGTTTAGTTTTCCAGTGTAAAACATAGTGATGAACTTAAACTTTTTTAATATTTTGTTTTTGTAATGCAATGAAAACATTTTTTGTTATTTTTTATGCAGACAGTTTTAACATTAGCAGTGTTATGATGTGAGTCAGCAGCCAGTGGGAACTGGTGTTACATACTGCAGTGTGCACATGAACTCTCGCAGTGTGTTTTGGTTGTGAGGGAACAATTTCCTTTTGGATCTATCGAAACTACGTTTTTATCATCAAATATTACATTAATAGTACTTAGCAACCAGCATCAAGTTTGACTGACAGTATACTTGGTAAGTGGTATAAATTTTATCAGTGTATATTGATGTGTTATAATTCTTTGGATTAAAATTTATACTTAGGATTCTTCAGTTGAATGGGTTGAGTCAAATGCATCACAGTCAGATAACACAGAAAAGGCCTGGAAGGTCAGCAAGCAATCAGATGCTGCAAAAGAACCATCTGTGCAGGTAAGAGGTCAGATAACTACTCCAGAAATAAATTCAGCATGACCAAATGTGGAATGTGTTTGCATTTCTTGACAGTTCATTTATATTGTGTTCAGTAAACACTGTTTCACAGAGAAAAGTTGTGTTTATCAAGGTAAATGTTACATTTCATTAATACCTAATACTTACATAGGGTTTAACAAGGTACAGCATTTGAAGTTGCCCAGCGCCAGTTTCTTTAATCTGTTTTAAGGCTCTAGCAACTTAGCCTGATTTTCTTGAAGAGTCAGTTTAAAAACATTGACTAGAGAAGTTATTTTTCTACATAATTTAGGTGTTTTATTCTACAGTTGAATGAAGTTTTACTTCTGCAATTATTAAACAGTTATAAGAAAGGGAGGTGCAGAACTTTTCAGCACTGATATTTATAGGCTCAAGGCCTCTCCCAAGGTGAATTCTGTGCACAGTAAGCAGATTTACTATCAGAATGGCATAAATGTAGCTACCTGTCACAATGTTTTCAGTTGTGTGAAAGTGTCTTATTATTCCTGCTTCTCACTCTGAAGTTGTGCATGTTATTAAGAGAAATAAAAAGAATCTCTGAATTGTACAGATGTTTTTTGAAAAAGTATGTAGTAACAAAATATAATCACAGAATCATTTGAGCTGGAAGGGACTCAGAAAAGTCATCTAGTCCATCTCCCCTGCAATGAACAGGGACACCTACAGCTCCATCAGGTGCTCAGAGCCCCATCCAGCCTGACCTCAAGTGTCTACAGGGATGAGGCATTTGTGCCAGTGCCTCGCTGCCCTTATTTTAAGAAAACTTCTGCCTTATATCAAATCCGTATCTCCCCTCTTTTAGTTTGAACACATTTCCCCTTGTCATATCACAAAAGAGCCTACTAGAGGATCTGTCCTTTCTTACAGCTCCCCTTTACATAATGAAAGGCTGCCCTCAGGTTTCCCTGGAGCCTTCTCTTCTCCAGGCTGAACAGCCCCAGCTCTTAGCCTGACCTAGTAGCAAAGGTGTTCCATCTATTGCATCACTTCTGTGGCCCACAAGTGCTTATCATCGTAATTTGTATTGCAAAGCCATTGTTTTTGCCAGACATTTCTCATGTAAAGTCACTTACTCTGCACACTCTGGACGTGTCTTATGGATGAGGAGTGAATTTCCAGGTCATTCCTGCCTTTTGTATTTTTGCTTATAAAATCATTATAAAGCAGTCTTGGAGCTCATAAACCCATTTCATATATACAGAAGATGCATACAGGACTGCAGCAGCAAAGACTGCTCAGAGCAGTTGGGAAATCTCCTTGGAGATCTTCAGAAGACATCTGGATATTGACCCGGGCAGCCTTCTCTGTGTGGGACCAGGGAGCTTGCACCAGGTGTCCTCCAGATGCTTACAGATCTTCTGTTGATCCATATTGCTTGGTTACGTAAGAGAGTAGATACTACTGAAGGACTTGAAAGCAGATTAGTTTTCAATTCTTTCTTGGAGGAGATCTGAGAAGTGGAATGTTGTTTATCACCTCCAAAACACTCATTTTTGAGCATGGAGAACTAGTTAACATACAGCATCTGTTAAGATTGACAGCTCAGACTTGAACCTTAGCAAAGACATTTGAAGACTCTTCTGCTAAGACATGTTTTGAAATAGATGTAGCTGTGTCATTTTGATTCCTGTACTATACATAGAAGTGTTCCAAATGTTTTTGCAGAGTAGTTGCTTATAATGTGTGTGACACTGCCTTCTTTGATGCTTCAGGTTTTGTATGTATAAAGAAGTGTTTCAAATTTGAGTAGGTTGTCCATATGCTGCTGTTCTTTAGAAAGTACTCCTCGTTTTTAAATGTCCTCAATCTGGCTTTTCTACCTGCTACTGTAGGGTACAAATGACAGAATTCAGATGTGCAACTCTTTTATTTGGGGGTGCTGTTAGATGCTGATATATCCCTGGTACGAACTATGCTCAATGATATATTTTTTGGCAGATCTTGTGTATGTTAGAAGATACATAGGAGTTCATGAAGCCAAAAGCAGCAAATTGAAATTCTGTAATGATGGAAAAGGAATTGGCACAGCTGTACAAAGTTCACTTAAGCAAAAATTAAAAAAAAGCTGTCTATATGTTTTGCATATTTACTAGTGTCATAAATACACTGGGTGGAGGACACGGGGCAGTGGGCACAAACTGGAACACAGGAAGTTCCACCAGTTCTACACAAATATTACAGACTGAAGCTCATTAAATCACTTCTGCTTTTCATCAAAATATTTCATACGTATTAGTAAAATGTATGCTGTTAGTTGTAAATAGCTTTTGTCAATAGTTGCATTGTTTGTGGGTTTTTTTTTTTATTTGAAGAGAGAAGAATGGATGAATTTAGACTTCATGTCTCTGAAAACCATGTCACTGGCATCTGTCAAAGGTGAAAGAGAGAAAGACAAAATACTGGAACGACAGAAAGCTCGAGAAATTGAGCAGGTAGGAGGAATTAATGCATCAATTTTTTTCTACATTTTACTATGTTTTACATAATGAATTAGTTCTAATACCTAAGTTTCAGTATACTTTTAAATTATTTAGATTAATGCCTGATGTTATGTATGATAACGGTTCTAATTAAATGGATCAGATATTTGTTTTCTTTGGACTAGGAAGGGTTCTTATAGCAGGCTTATCCTGTAGAGAGAAGTCTGTAGTTACCTTTTTAGTAAGAAAAAAGCCAGCTTAGAAAGTACCAAGTACTGTAATGATTGAAGTACTTCTGAAATGTTTTGTGTAGTTACATACTCTTGGTCTGGCCTTTTCCCTATGATACATGCAAAAGGAGCCCTGTTGTTTTGCATGGTAAAAGCTCACTCACGTTTCTGTGTAACTGCTCTGTAACTCAGAGCCTTTCATGTGGTAGTTGTGCGTTAACACTTCGGAGGATCAGAGTCCACTTGGGGAAGGGCTTGGTGTCATAAAATTAGTTTTGTGTGTGTACAGTTGTTGGTGGCTTCATTTGTTCATTCAGCTCTTTCAATGCAGTATGATCTGATTTGAAAATGTAGTTGATGATCACAGTCTTTTGTTTCTGCCATGCTTTTCAAATACTTACATTGTAGTTAAGAACCAGGCTGACCTGGACTGTTCTTGTGTGTTACACAGCACTTCAGGTATTCGCTTTTGAACAGAGCTTAATCTTTTTTTCTTCCCACATAATATTTTGCTGAACATTTTTTCTGACCCAGTTAAGGACCATTACCAGACTGTCAACGTGCACTATATGGTTGATGACACCTTATACATACTCTTGATCCTAGAAGAATATGCTCTTTATAGACCGTCCCCCCCAACTGCTTGCTTTCCACGCAGCCTTATACTTTTCTCTATCTTTTATTGGGTACCCCAAACCATCTTACAACAGATGTGTATAGCATGATGATTTGAAAATACAATGGGGACAAATATGAACTTTTGTCGCTGCTGGAATTTCCTATTAAAAATTTTCTCCAGTGAACTTGCTTGCTTCCAGAGAAGTAAGTTGACAGAATCACAATAAGCTATCTATTTTGAGATTTCTTGAGGTAAGACCAAAAGCTTTCATAGCCCTGCTTCAGACTCAAGTGCATGTTACTGCTACACTGATAATGAATACAAAACATATGCAATGCATGCATAAAAATTATCTCTGTATTAGGCTGTGCTTTCTGAGAGAGAACTCAATCCCTATTGGAAGGATGGTGGTACGGGATTGCCACCAGAGGAGGATCCATCAGCTTCAGTTAAAAAAGGTAAACAGCAACTTTATTAATAATCTTAAATTTCTATCTCCGCTCTCTGGTCTCTGGGTTACTAGCAAATTACTACAAATGTTAATGTAACTGGATTATAGATAATGTAGAATTCAGATGAAAATTCGTAGTGAATATTGGGTTAATATCATAGTATGTTGTTTTGCAGAATTTCTCTTCACTGGTTGTTAGTCTTGAGTGGTTTAACCTTCAGTATCTTCATAGAAATTCACCATGTGGAACTAATTAAAATAAAGAAGCATGATTTAACCAAGACAAGATAAATTGTTGTCATCTCATTTGGTTCCTTTCATTCCATTACACAAATTATAGTTTTAAAATACTCAACTACAGAAATCTGAGTCACATTAAAATGAAGTGCATTACAGATGCAATTTGTGAAAAATATTATTTCTGTAACCTTTTTGTTTCTTTCCTTATCCTGGACTTATCTCATCTGTTTCTGGCAAAAGCGTTTTTCATAATGTCATGAAACATTTATCATGTGGTAAAAACGGCCCTTGTATTCTGTCAACGGGGAACACTCGGGTCCCTTACATTTCTGTTTGGAAACCTTTCCCTTGGACAGTCTGTCCTACAAACCATTAGCCTCATGCACCTCGCAGGAGCACAGAGATCAGCGCTGTATGAAGGGCGGCAGGCATTGGTGGGTATGTCCTGAGTGTTAAGACCTCATGCTGACTTCTCAAAGGAAAAGCAGTGAGTTACCCATCAGTTTTCTGACAAGGAAAATGCACTTGTTTGTATTGAATGGGTGTGCCAAAGAACAGACGTAGAAGGTAAAAACAATAAGAAGGTTCTTTAAGTTCATTTAGAAAAATCTCACAGCTTTTTATATGCTGCTCCTGTCCTCGAAGATTTATGTTGTGTTCAGTGACAAAATAGAGAAGCTTAGATTTAATCAGTAGTATGACTGAGGGACACTCGATTGAACTTATAAAAATATGTAATTGCATTACTAGATTCCTTCTGTTTTTCTTTTGCATCCTACCAGTTTTTACATTAACTTCAGGTGAAGGTTTAATGTCACATATAGAGCAAATTTTAAATAGGAGTAACTACTGAAATACAAAATTATGACTTCTCATTGTTTTCTATTTTAGTTACAGTGATAGAAGATGCTGGTTTAAGCTGGTTACGAAAATCATATCAAAGAATGAAGGAGCAGGCTGAGAGAGAGAAACGGAATATTGAGGAAATTGTAGCTGAAAGATATGGGGTAAGGATCTTCAATTAATTTTTTTTATAGTAATTATAAATATAGTATATATTTTTATAGGTGCTTGGAAAAGGTTACTTTCATGTAAAAGCACAAATAATGTGCAGTGTCAGAAAAAAGCAGTAGGAAAAAAGCAGGAAAAGGCAGCCTCTTAAGCTTTCTCTGCAGTGATGAAGAGTTTTATGCTATCCAAATTCATTTAATATCTTTTTTGTTAAATATTATTTAGATTTGCTATAGGATTCCATATATTGAAATAATTTCCTTTAGCATTGTTGATCAAATGATCCCAAAGTACCTGAGTGCTTTCAAAATTGTGATAGTTATTAGAAAATATATTTTTTCCTGCACATACAGTTTGTGGATAAGAATAATTCCGAGGTAATTTGGAGAACTGTGTCAGGTTTTACCAGATGTGAATCTTCTGGCCACTTGTCCCGATGTATTCAGAAAGCTGTATGTTTTGGAAGTGTTTAAAAATTATTTTTAAAGACAGCTTTATTAAGTCTGCCACAACAATATTAGAATCATAGAATCACGGTGTCATTTTGAGTTGGAAGGGATCTTCAGAGGTCATCTACTCCAGCTCCCCTGCAGTGAACAGGGACACCTACAGCTAGATCAAATTGCTCTTCAAGGCTTCTAGATATATTAATATTGTCTTTAAAAGCACCAGTCAAATGTGTGGGATGTTAGTATTTAATCTTGGCTGTAATTTTATAGTTTTGAGTTTTGTGTGTGGGGTGTGTATGTTGGTTTTTTTCTTTTGGTTGGTTTGGTTGTGTAAATCTGGAATAAGACAGTGTGAGTTCATACTGTTGTCTTGTCACTCCTGAACAATGAAACCAGCAAGGTCAGCACCGTTGGAAATTAGTTGGTGCCAGTGATTTTAAAGAATATTATTTTTAAGAGTCTTTTTCAAGAAACTAGGATTCAAACGCACACACACTCTAGCTGCTGTGGTACAGGGTAGTGATTGAAAGAGGTCTTGGCCTGGTAAGCCTCAGTGTGTACAGGACTTCAGTAAAGCCTTTGACACTGTCCCCCACAAGATTCTCGTGGAGAAACTGGCTGCCTATGTTTTGGAGGGGCGTATGCTCTGCTGGGTGAAACACTGGCTGGATGGCTGGGCCCAAAGAGTTGTGGTCAATGGACTTAAATCCAGCTGGCGGCTGATCACAAGTGGTGTCCCCCAGGGCTCGGTACGGGGGCTGCTTCTATTTAACATCTTTATTAACCATCTTGATGAGGGGATTGAGTGCACCATCAGTAAGTTTGCAGGTGACACCAAGTTGGGAAGGAGTGTTGATCTGCCTGAGGGGAGAAAGGCACTATAAAGGAACCTGGATAGACTGGATTGAGGGGCCCAGGTTAACTGTGTGAGTTTCAATAAGGCCAAGTGTCGGGTCCCGCATTTTGGTCTCAACAACCCCAGGCAACCCTACAGGCTTGGGGAGGAGTGGCTGGAAAGCTGCCTGATGGAAAGGGATCTTGGTGTTCTGATGGACAGTTGGCTGAATATGAGCCAGCAGTGTGCCCAGGTGGCCAAGAAGGCCAATGGCATCCTGGCTTGCAGCAGGAATGGTGTGGTGAGCAGGACTGGGAAGTCATCCTGCCCCTGTACTCCACACCGGTGAGGCCTCACCTCGAGTACTGTGTTCAGTTTTGGGCACCTCAGTACAGAAAGGACACTGAGGTGCTGGAGCAGGTCCAAAGAAGGGCAGCAAGGCTTGTGAAGGGCTTGGAGAATATGGCCTATGAAGAGAGACTGAAGGAACTGGGGCTGTTCAGTCTGGGGAAAAGGAGGCTGAGGGGAGACTTACTGCTCTCTTCCAATATCTGAAAGATGCTTACAGTGAGAGCAGGGCTGGTCTCTTCTCACTGGTGACAGGTGACAGGACGAGGGCAAGTGGTCTCAAGTTGTGCCAGGGTAAGTTTAGGTTGGATATCAGGAAAAACTTCTTTACAGAAAGGGTTGTTTGCACTGGAATAGGCTCCCCAGGGAGGTGGTTGAGTCACCATCCCTGGATGTGTTTAAAATCCGTATGGATGTGGTGCTCAGGGACATGATCTATGAGAGGGTTGTTAGAGTTAGGGTAGTATGGTTAGGTTGTGGTTGGACTTGTTGATCTTTAAGGTCTTTTCCAACCTGAGCTATTCTATGATTCTGTGACTCTGTGTAGTGTTTTGAGTAAAAACTAGATGATCTTTAAGATCCCTCCAACCCAAGCCATTCTGTGAAATATGTAATTAGTAGCATTTAACTCTGCTCAAATGAAAGAAGAGGAACAGTTCACATTTTATATAATTAGCTAACGGATAGGATTTTGATTTTGAGCTTTCTCTCCTGTGTTTTAAAGAATTCAGCTGGATGATAAAATACTTTAGTGGGAACATCCATGGGTTCTGTAGAAGCTGAACATCCAGTGAGCATAAATGTAAAGTTCATGAGCAGGTAAGAAGAAACCTCCTAGCTCAAGCTCCTAATTGCTGAGTTAGCTGGAGGAAACAGTTCTGAAGCTGTGCTTCCTGTTCCCGAGAGTGTTCAGTGCTTTACAGTAGATCCGCTGGATGAAAGTTAGAAACAGTCCAAGATAAGGGATCAGAATGCCTTCCCTGTGGAGCGTTTGAGACTCTAAATTATTAATTTCTATTTTTTGTTTGAATTGATCTTCCTTCCCCCTCCATGGCTCATGGTTCTGCACAGTCATACATTTTCACGATGCCTTTTTTGTAATTTCTTAATTTCTTAAGGAGCTTTGCAATACTCCATGAGCTTAAAAGCAGTGTGATCTTTTTTGTTCTTTCTTGTAGTCAATGGAGGCATTTCAGTCACGGTTAGAAGAAGCTGAAAAAGTTGCACCCAAGAAGGAAAATGATTATAGAAGTGGTAGATGGAAAAAACATGACTACTCAGAAAATGAGAAGAAGGAACATCGTATGAAAAATGAGACACGACATGAAGATGGTAGAAACATGTCTGGGGGACATACAAGGGAGAAGCATGGCAAAGGATGGACACCAGAAGACAGAGGTTATAATAGAGATGGAACAAGAGCAGACCAAGAACGTGGACACAGCAGTAGAGACTCAGAATTGAGAGGCTATAGCTCCAAAATAGAAAAACACTTGGATGAAAAACGAAGTAAAGAAAAGAGTGTGTCTCTAAGTGACATAAAACACAAATTTCTGAAACCCTCTGAAGATGACCTGTCATCTTACAGTGCATCTGGGGACTACAGGTCACAGGGATCTTCTTCAAAACTGCCTCTTCAGAGCTCTTTAAGCAGCCGTTTCCAAAAACCTAGTGAGGATACTCCACTGTGGAACAAAACGCACACACAAGAAAACAATGAAAGATCAGTATCTGATCAGAAGTCATTGGATACTGCAGCAAAAAGTCATTGTGAAAGAACTCAAAGTTTTGAAAAAGAGAAATCACGAGAGGAGTACCCAACCAGTATCCCTGAGAAGCAGCAAATGTCATCTGACAGTGTAACATCATCTTCCTGGTATTTTACAAACACCTTTTCTTGCCTTTGGTTTGTCTGTATCGTTCATGGCAAAGTATAGCTAAAATATTGTATTTATTATAGTGGTCCAGCATTCAAGCTGTCCATGTCAGATCTCTTTAATTATGTGGACACTTGTCCACTTGTCTCCCAGCTAAGCGCAGCCAAAATGGACCTGTGTAGAATTAATGAGCACCTCTGTTTCCTCTGTTTCCTTGGCATATTTGAGAATTGCCAGGTACAGATTATTTTGCTGCTTCTTTATAATGTTAGTTCACACTACAGTAAAATTGTCCTATTAACATGCTCCCTCTACCAAGCAAAACCACGTTTCATGTTTCGATTAATTTAGTAAAGACAAACTTTAAATGTCAGAAATGTGAACTGAAAACTGAAGTAATTATTAAGACAAGGGATAAGTTTGCCTCCTGTAAGATTCACTCATAAGCTAAAGTAATAGCACGTGAAAAATAGCAGAAGATATTGATTAGAAAGGAGTATTTTCTGTGAAAATGAGATAAGATGAAAAGAAATGGGAAGGGAGATGCAAGGCAGTATGTGATGGAAATTTCAGTTTGACTGACTTGCTTTATTAAAAGGCAATGGGGAGTAGTAAGGAGAGGGTAGAGAAACGAGTTGCCGAAAATTGAGCTGTTTCTCTTCTTAAAGCTGTTCTCCACCATTACCAGCTTGTTTGTTCTTCCAGTGATATAACTAGTGTCAGAATTACTGTCAAGGTTTGCTTTGGATCTTCCTGGTAGGAGGCAAACGTGCAGAGGGTTTTACAATTGGAGTAGTGTTATGCAGGTACACAGAGTCTGACTGCTTGAGGAAGTGAGGCAAGTGATTGTTCGTGGCCTGTGTATGTAAGGTGACAGGGTTTAGTCAGGAACAGCGTCTGATGAAATGTTCTCAGTTATAATTCCTTTCTCAAATGCTCCTGTCAGTTATTTGCATTAAAAATTCTTACAGTGAGGTTATGAATTCACTTTTAATGTTTTAATGTTGGATTCTAGTAACAAGACAATACTTTACAATTCTTTATTTAACGTACAACTGTTCCTACACGTAGTACTTGCAGAAACCCTGCAGTGTATTTGCAAACGTAAATTGTACATTAAACCAGTACTGTGTGACTAACCGTAGGCAAGTGGCTGAGTCTACACAGTTCTCTGTATTGCACAGATTGTGTGGTTCTTCCAAATTTTTACTTACTATATTTTCTGCTTTGAATGGAACTAATGAAATTTCCTTTCATGGCAGGGGTAAAATGATGTTGACTTTTTTTTTTTTGAAGCATGAATGTACGTTGTGGCAGGAGTAGTTTGCCATTCTGTCATAAGCAGTTTGTGTGCCCTAGCACTGGGCACCAAAATCACTTTCTGATTGTTATCTTAGAACAAGCAACTACTGCTTTACAATTGTATTTTTTTTTTCTTTTTTTGTTAGATGGTGGTAAATCACTTTTTTTTATGACAGTTGCAAAAGCTGCATCTTTTACTTTTTGGTTTTAGCACATGTAACAAGCACAAGGCTGACTGTATCTGGGCAGAACTGCAAATTTGGGAAAACTAGATTGTGTGCAGAAGTGGTTTGCTTATTCCAGTACATTGAATTAAATTGTAATGGTAGAACAGATAACTTGGAGTAATTCTTTTCTTTCCCTCTCAGAACAGAATTAAGCCTGGAAACTATTTAGCTGATACTTTATTTTGCGTGTTTTCTGTTTTAGTACTCTGAAACCCAATTGTGCATCTTCTTTTATATTATAATTCTATTTCTTAACCAATTTGATTACTGAGCTGATTTATCAGTAGAGTGAAGATTATATGGTTTTCCAGACCTAAGTAGCCTTTGCTTATTGGTTTATTTCCAAGCTCTTTTAAACTGACTCTCAACTCCCTGCGTGTGTCTCATTGCTGTGTTCGAAACAGAACATGACGTGTCTTCCTGTTCCCCTCAGTGATAACTTGTTTATTCTGACTCTTGCAGCTTTTGGGGTTGGGTTTTTGAGGTAGTTAATTTGGGAAATGATTTATAGCTGCTGCTTTCTTTTCTTCCTAAAGTTTTAAGGCTTGTGTTACGTGTCTGTTTTCGATGTTGTTCAGTTACTAAAAGTAAACCTTCACTGAAATGAAGCCTTGAATTAATAGGTGTTGCTAATTCAATTCCTCTTCTCTCACGCTGACAATGTAGCTTTTATATTTTATCACTTCTAAAACACGGGGAGAGCTTCTTCAGTCTATAAATCAAAGTGTTTTGGACATTTATGACACAGGTTAATTAAAAGTGCTGATTAGATGTCCAGGGGGTCTCTCCAGAGGAAAAGTCCATCCAGCGAGTGTTTGCAGGACGTCACACTGAATTATGAGACAAAAAAAAGAAGAACAGCAAAACAGTGTCACTAGTCTCAAAAAGTTTTAAGGGATTGATTCACAGAGTCACAGAACTGTAGAGGTTGAAAGGGACCTCTGGAGATGATTGAGTTCAACTCTCCTGCAAAGCAGGCCCCCTGCAGCAGGCAGTTACTAATGCTGCTTAAAAAAACTGCACAAATTGATAACCATCTCTTGCTCCCTTTGCTTAAGTGCTCTGCCTTGTTTTGAAAATGGAGGTTTAGGGGGAATTGAGAACTTCATCTGTGGAGTTTCTGTTTCTGGTGAAGTTAGTGTGAATATTTTTGTTGCTTTTTGAGTTTTGTTGACTTTTTGGGTTTTGGATTGGACATCTTCAAGGCAAAGATAAAAGTAATGGGTAATTTTGCAGGGGTAAAAATTGTGTTTCAAAATCATGCCGTCATCCCATTCTTCAATTCCTATGGGATTTAATTGTATTGATTTGTGAGTGAATTCAGTCTTCCTTTTAATAGCAGGGACCGATATCGTAGCTGGATTTTTATATCACTTTTATTAGCTCTTTTGTATTCAGAGTTGGTTGTTTGAAGTCTGTTTTAGGGTTAGAGAAAAAAAAGTGAAACTTGTTTGATGGCTTTTTACAGTTATTCGAGATGTTCTTTATTATCCCAAGAAGCTAGTACCAGCAGCTTCCCTAGGAGCATTTCATATTTTACAGATTAGACAAATTTAGACATGAGGAAAAGCTTTTTCTCTCGGAGAGTGGTCAGGCACTGGGATGGGCTGCCCAGGGAGGTGGTGGAGTCGCCATCCCTGGCAGTGTTCAAGCCACAGCATTGTTATAAGCAGAGATGGTGCGTGAGCAGATAAATATGAGCACAGAATCTCTTCCATCTGTTCAAGAGATGGAAGGCCATAGGAGAACTGGGAAATGGGTGCTTGACCAAAGATGGAAAGGATGGCTACAAAGTGGGTTTAAGTTACTCTTTTTACTGCTGTTTTCTTTACTTTTTGTTGTCTTATACCTAGTGCTGGCTCTTGACTGATTTTTATGCTGGGAAAGTGTTCATTGGATAGTGCTTTTCATTTTAATGAACTCAGCACTAAAAGAAAACATACCTCATGAAATTTCTTTAAGCTTTTTGGTTTTAGAGGCACTAATAGTAGTAGTGCTCTTTATAAAAGAGAATCATTATAACAATGACAACTTCTGACTGCAGGAATGTTTCCATAGAATGTTGTTATTATTTTTGACAGTAAGAGTGCATGTGCCAATGCAGTAAGTATATAATAATTACACAGGTGAATACAGTATTGTTTTTGTGTAGGTTTAGTGTTGATGGTATTTTACAGGCATCCATCAGAGGATGAGCCGCCTCGGGTCCTTAGTGAAGATGAGATGAACAAACTGGGAGCCAGGATTGTGAAAGCTGAGCTCATGGGAAACATGGTAATGTTTTTGAACAATTATGACAATTTACTGCAATTTTGCATGCTTTAGTCTTAAAGAGCCATATGAATAATGGAAGTATATTTTCTGAGCAAATGAGAAGTTCTCTGAAATCTGATCATATAAGATTTGATGATACTACTTTTAAGTGTAACTTAAATAGAATATTTCATTTAAATAGAATATTTCTGTAACAGAAATACATTGATAAAAAAAATATGCCTCTGAATTAATGTAGCTGCGTTGTAGGATTGTGAGGGATTAGTATCAGTGACTCAGATGTTTTATAGGCTGTCCTTCAGTAGTGTTGTTCAAATGGAAGTTTGGACACAAGCATGTTCTCTTAGCCTGACAGCAACAGAATAAAGAATATTTTGAATAAGCATATGAGAGGTGTGTGGGAAGAGAGTGATTCTTTAATTATGATATTTTTTTTTGCAAAATCATGTAGCAGAAGATGACATTGCTATTTTGCTGTCACTTTAAATATGCATTTTTTTTCTGCATATTCACTCTGAAGTAGTTTTTAAACAAACAACCAAAAAAAATACCCTAATTTTCAGGTGTTTTTATTACAACACGTATTTCTGTACTGGAAATACATCTTGTCTGAACAAATATTTGTATTTTATTTCCAGTAAAGAGTTGTGTGAATTATATTGACGCTTTTCTAGTCTTTTTGTGTCTTTGGAGTTTTAAAAGATATAATAAAATGTAAATAAATGAAATGAATAATTACTTCTGATACGTTTCTGTAAGTTCAGAATGGTTAAACTAATTCAGTACTACCACTTTGTTTGAAGGAATTGGCTTCAAAACTTCAAGCAGAACTTGATAGTGCGCGCAAATTAAAAGAGACTCAGAAGCAGATCCCAGGGAAGTCTCGCAGAGAGGTAAGGGGAAAATATTCTTTTTTTTCTTTTTAATGCTAATGTGATATAATGCAAGTAGCAGATATATCAGAGAGAACATGAAATACACACAGGAAAATGAGAAAGTATAGCATGCAAGACTTCATTTGTAGACTTTGTTCTCATAAAGGAGAGAAGATTTTTAGGGAAAACTGTAATATTCTGTTCCAATTTGACCTCAGTTCCACAGTGAAAAATCATGCACATTTTGTCAGCAGAATTTGAGTATTTTTTTCAAGAAGAGTTAATCTCAGACCTTTTACATTTACTAGTATTTTGCTTGTCACTAGAAGAAGGACTGAAATGGAAGTTAATGTGTGGCCTTTATGTCATGACAGTCAAAGTAATAAATCTCAGGCCTTGAATTTATGAGAATTAAGAATTCAAAAGTCCTCTGTAGGTGAACTTGGAAATTCCACCTTGGAAATTGGACTAACAATTTTGAGCACCCTTAAGTATTAATCACAGTCTGATTTTAATCTTAATTTTTGATTTAAGGATTTTTAAAGGTAACAACATGTGGTCATTGCAGAAATACAAAATGTTAATACTAAATGAATTTTCTGAAGGGAAAAATCATTAAAAAAAAAAAAAGTGAAAACATATCTAGCAATTGATCTCATAGATTGTGCTTTTACCAAGCGATATACTGCTCTGCAATGTGGGGATTCCTCCCCACATTTAAAAGCACTAAGTTCAGAAAAATGAGAGTTTGGGAATTCAGAAAGATAAACTTTTGAAAAAGAACAGCTTTGCATCCTTCTGATTAGGCATGACCTGGGTTTTAATAAGTCTTGAATTGGCATCTGAAACATTCATGAGTAGTCCGGGAGAGGTCTTACTAAGAAGGACATATTATAGACTTTGCTAGGCTACAAACTCAAGCTTGTTTCCTGAAAAGCTTGAAGCTATTGACTTAGTTGTTTCTGTTCATGAGTTATTGCTATAAGATAGTTTTGATTTGGACTCAATGATCTTCCCACTAAACTATTCAGTTCTATATGATTTTTCTTATATCTTTTGTGTGACTATCTTCAGTTTTGCACTCTTGTAACATATACTTCAGTTGGGTCTAGGGACTGAGAAGGCACATTCACTGTTTGTCTTGTATTCCTTTAAACATTAGGGGAAAAAAATAGAACACTTGGCCTCCTGTCTCCCCTGTTCCTCTCTTAAAACCTCTTGGAGCACCACCATAGTGTTGTGTTTGCTACAAGCTTCTGTGGATTTAGGGACTTAGAAACAGGACTCTTTCCTCTCTGAAGCCTCCTAGATGCAAAATGTTTACCCTTGTGCTTTCCATATCGCTTTCTCTGAAGCCCAGGATCAGCATCTTAAACAATTCCATTATGTTTGTGCTTGGTTTTTGGGTCTCTTCACCTCAGTGATACTTTTGTTAGCCTATCTGTCTTGCAGAAATTATCTTTACTTTGTGAGAGTCAGGACTGCTGACAGTCCTACTGTTGTCATCTTTCCAGGGTTTGCCAGTGGGATACATCAGGGCTGGTGTCTGTAATCCTGCTAATGGTTAGCTCTTGAAATGCACCTTGCTTGAAGAGGGCCAGCCATGCTACAACCTGCTGTAGTGTTGCTCAGCTTCTTAGGCTTGTAAATTGGCAGACTCTTCCAGCCCCTGTGAAAATGGTGCTGTTTACATGAAGTCACTGTGGATTTAATTCTTGCCCAGGGCTTGCTTTCCAGAGAGCGGGTGTCTTCTGTTACATTCTAAAGCCTTGCTGTGTTGTCTTTACGAATATGCCATGGTAGTGCTTGTTTCTTGGCTATTGCTAACTTATATTAGATGTTTTTTAAGTGTGAGCAGTCTTGCAAAGCTGATAGTTGCTCCATCCTAAGTCCTATCCAAGTTGCCTAGGTAATCTTACCAGTTGCATAGCTCAAACTGATTTTGAAGTTTTGCGACATAAGCAGAATGTATTGGGCCTGCAAAGCATCGATGTATAAACAACTCACAGGTTCAGAAACCATCTTGTAGAAAGAAGCTGAAAATATATTTGATAGTATTTGAATCAGTCTTTCTGTAGCATTGACCATTCAAGTGATGGTCTCGATTGATTTAGACATCTGTATTCCAAATTAAATAGCTGAAACAGTTTCCACAGGAATGGTTTTCCAAAAGAATGCCCCAACAATCCTGAAATTTGATGTATTTTGCTACTACAAATAACAAACACAAAGAATTTTGTTTCAGGCAGGTCTCTGGTTCTTTGAAGTAATGTTGCCAGTGTTGTGCTGAAAGGTCCCAAGACCTGGCTTTGCTTTCCTTATTTTCATTTTTGTTAGGGAATCTGGGAGATAATTCAGAAAGCAGTGAAGGTAATTCTGAATGCATCTCCACAGCTAATCTTTTTCTTTCTTTCTTTGCCATTAATTGAACGTGGATCAATTTCCCAATTCATTTTACTGTGTGATTGAAAGTAGACTCATACTAGCGTAAAGGGTAGCATGGGTGACTGGGGTTTGTGCAGAGGACAGGATCAATTCTTTTGAAGTGGTGCTGGTTCTTTATCGACCACTTTAAAGTGATCAAGAAATTACAGTTCACTGCAAGAAAGACATTGAGGCCTTGGAGTGTGTCCAGAGAAGGGCAGAGAAGCTGTGCTGGTCTGGAGCGCAGTTCTTACGGGGAGCACTGAGGGAACTGGGATTATTTAGTCTGGAGAAGAGGAGGCATGACGTAGCAGTGATAGGATGAGAGGGAATAGCTTTGAGTTGCACCAGCGGAAGTTCGTATCTAAATACGTATCCACATCCATATTAGAAGCCTAATTTGAGGATGAATTATTTTCAGTACCCTCTGAACTAGTATGCTATCATAAGTGTTTTTGCAGTTAGTGGTATCAGGAGGGCTAAGCGTTGCTCTTATCAAGCTTGATAGCTGAATATGCCATAAAAATGATAAAAGTTTTCAGTGCTATGGTAAACAGGAAGACTCCGAGAGAACACCACTGTGTATCAGGCTGCTGTCAGTTAGCAAAGCACCTCAGAAACAAGGCCATGAAACAGAACACCAGGCTAGACAAGAAAATGATTAGTACTAAAAGGTGGATTTATTAGAGTGTGTTCTCCTCACACACCTCTGAATAATGTCAGTGTCTGGTATCCTTAACTGCTCTACAGATTGTTTTCTGTATTAGAACATTAAGTAAACATTATGATGCTATTTTTTCTAGTTTGAAATAGGAAATTAGATCAGAATAGCAGCCCAAGGTTAAGCACTCTAAACACTGAGCAAGCCTGACTTTCAGTGAATAAGATTAACTTCCTGTGGAAGAGGGACAGGCAACTCAGTGAGAATACAAATAGGGAGCTAGGATATACAGGGAGAAAATTAGAAAGGCAAAAGCCGAGCTTATACTGGGGCCACTGGGGTAAAAAAAAGAAAAGAAAAATGATTGCCAAGCTGCTTTCCACCGTCTGTCAGAGTTCCTGGTCAATCACAGAGGTGTCAGAACTGGAGTCTTGTCAGTGTGACTCCCATCTACAAGAAGGGTCATAAAGAGGATCTGGGGTACTGCAGCCCTGTCAGCCTGACCTTGGTGCCAGGGAAGGTTATGGAACAGATCACCTTGAGGGATATCCCATGGCATGTGGGGAAAAACCAGGGGATGAAGTCCAGCCAGAATGGGTACACAAAAGTCAGATGCTGCTTCACCAACCTGATCTCCTTCTACGACCAGATGACCCATGTAGTGGATGAGGGAAAGGCCATTGACTTAGTCTACCTAGACATCAGCAAAACCTTTGATACTGTCTCCCCAGTATTTTTCTGAAGAAGCTGAAAACCTGTGGCTTGAACAGGGGCAGTCTGGTTGGATGGCTGGCTCATGGAATGGTGGTGAATGGAGTTAAATCCAGCTGGTGACTGGTCACGAGTGGTGTTCCCCAGGGGTTGGTATTGGGGCCTTTCCTCTTCAATATCTTTATTGATGGTCTGGGTGAGGGCATTGAGTGCACCCTCAGTAAGTTTGCAGATGACACCAAGTTAGCTGGAAGTGTTGATTTGCCTGGGGGTAGGAAAGTCCTACAGAGGGATCTGGACAGGCTGGACCACTGGACTGAGACCAGTGGGATGAAGTTCAGCAAGATTGAGTGCCAGGTCCACAACAACCCCAGGCAACACTATAGGCTTGGGGCATAGTGGCAGGAAGACAGTATAGATGTAACGGAGCTGGAGGTCTGGGGCTGAGCGTGAGCCAGCAGTGTGTCCAGGTGGTCAAGAAGGCCAATGGCATCCTGACTTGTATCAGAAATAGCACTGCCAGCAGGAGCAGGAAAGTGACCGTCAACTCTGGTAGGTCGTACCTTGAGCACTGTGTTCAGGTTTGGGTCCCTCATTACAAGAAGGACATAGAAGCCATGTAGCGTTTCCAGAGAAGGGCAATGAAGCTGGTGAGGGGTCAAGAGTGCAAATCTTAATGGGGAGTGGCTGAGGGAACTGAGATTGTTAAGTCTGGAGACGAGGAGGCTCGGGGGAGACTTTTAGTGCTCTCTACAGCTACCTGAAAGGAGGTGTGGCAAGGTGGATCAGCATCTTCTCCCACATAACTAAAGCCTGGTCTAGAGGGAGTGGCTTCAAGTTGTGCCAGAGGAGGTTCATGTTGGATATCAGGAAAAATTGCTTTTACGAAAGAGTGGTCAGGTGCTGGAATGAGCTGCCCAGGGAAGTGGTGGAGTCACTGTCCCTTGGAGGTGTTTGACGGACATTTAGATGTTGTACTGAGGGACATGATTTAGTGGGGAAATATTTTTTAGTGGTAGGTGAATGATTGGACTGGATGGTCTTAGAGGTCTTTTCCTATCTTGGTGATGCTATGATTCAGTAGTTTTCCTGGGGTAGAGACTGTATGTGACATAAATGGCAAGACTGTGACTACATGCACTGATTGGAAAATGCACGGCTGGCTTTGTGTGGTCAGCTTCAGTGAGAGAGATGTTGGATTGCACTAGTTTTGGACTGCATTTATACAGCAACATTGCATAAGCAAAGACCTTTCTTAAAAGGTGAATTAAAAATGTAGCTTGTTTTATCTTTACATTTCAGCACAAGGCAACCTTCAGAGTCAATGGAAATTAAAAAAAAAAAAAAAAAAAAAAAACTGAAAAACCAACAACAAACTGTTTGAATATGCCAAAGCAGCATTTGAGCTAACCTTCATTTTAATTTTAGATGGAATTAAGTGGTGCTTAGGCTCAAATTCCTGTGTCTAATTTTTTATGGCCGTTTAAACCGTACTGAAACTGTAAAAGAAGACTGCTGTGCCAATGTTTCTGCTTTAGGATAGATGAGGACAGTGAGTGCTTACTGAATGTAAAGACAGCAGAAAATTGTGAAGACTTCTGTATTTAAAAAGTAACTTCTAATTTTTCACACTTGTTTTAGAATTGCCCCTGCATAACAATTAGTCAAATCTGTTCAATGAAAAATATTCTGCTTTTGTGTTGCTAAAAATTTGCTTAACTGTGTTTGTGTTTTTTAATCAGAAAATACGTTGACACAATACAAATTTAGGTAAATCTAGGATTCTTTTCATGGTGGTGGATGAAGGAAGTGTGTTTGCATCTTGTAAAAATCTTATATACATCTTGTACTTGGAGTTGAAAATAGCTATGCCTTTTAAGGAAATTTCAAATGAACAAAAAGACCCCTTCTGAGCCCTAAACCTGTTATTGGGTTCCATAGCACTTAATCAGTATGCAGGAAACAGAAAGTAATCTCTGCTGGGTGATTGCTAGAGACAGTTTTTAATAATAATGAATTGTGTTTATAATACAAAAAGGAATACAAAATTGAGTGAAAAGTAAAAGGTGGTTCTTCAAGCAAAATAGCAGGGTAGAATATATACTATCAGAGAGTATTTAAAAGATGAGAGTGAGGTTCTGAAAAGCAGAAAAGCAAATACTGGCTTTTCTATTACGCACTTGAGATATTTGTAAGGAAAATATGAGTGACTACAGCATAGTCAATCTTCATTTGAATACCAGTTTTCTGTGAAAATGCAGCTGCCTTCAGTCTGATATGATTCATTCAATGACTATATTTAAGCTATAAGGAATAAACATTTGATTTATATTTTTACAGTATAGAGCAAAAACCTCAAAATCTGCTATTTTTTTTTTTCTGATGAAGTATGTGTAGTGTTTCTATGAAGACTGTCGGGCAAGGTATCCCTAGAGCAATCATCTTCAGTTGTGGTAGGCACTGTATTTCACTTTACCGTGTGTATCTGACTAAGCTGTACTGCTTTAAGGGAGACATTTTTTTTTCTAGGCTACCTGTTGCCTCCAGGCAATGATAACACTCTCCAGCCCATTACACATCTCACAGATGGAAGGAATGTTACAAGGGAAGGAAAAGATGCTTCTTAATTTAGTTCCTTTATCTTGGAGTGAAAAGCTTTGTAGTATCAAGAATGTAGTATACAAATGTGGTTTTATGAGTATAAAACTTAAGCAGTAGTTAATAAATGTGAACAAGACATGAAGGAGAAGTGAAATACAGTCAGTACTTCAGATGTGATGTTTAGAAAAATGAAACAGCAAGGCCCCAAGCCCTTAAAATGAACATTCAAAATTGCAGGTGTGCCATCGTGTTCAATTTCATGTTTGACAGTAGAGGATATAAAAGCGATTTATTTTTCTGCAGTAAAAATATTTGCGTATCAAAGCTTATCTGTAACATATTTTAATTTTACGGAATTGAATGGCCTTTCATTATGCCATATCCCGTGTAGGAGTTAAATTCACTTGTAGTAAATCTCTTCTTTTAAGTAATCTTTAAACAATCCTCTATCTAGACAGAGGATTGTTCTTAAAACTCTTGGAAGAATACAGCTGAAACACGTGTGTGAGAATTAGGATGTTGGGGTTTAATGACCCTTGCTAAATGTACAGTAAAAATCGGTGATTTCATTTGGAGATTCAGATAATGTGAGGATACAGTAACAAATAGATTTTGTCCAGCTGCATCTCAAATGTTCTCAGTGCATTTTAATTTCTAATTGATGCTGTCCCATCACATGTGAATCTCCTGTGCAGGATGGCTGTGCCATTGTGTCTTCAGCAAAAGCTTTTCTTCATGCAGCGTGCTGAATACTTATAACTAGATCAAGGAATAATAAAGTAGGCATATGTTTGCAGAAGAACTTTAACAGCATTAGAGTGCACTTTTAAAAATAATAGGTATATGCAGCTTCTGGTGAGAGTATTTCCTGAAAACTCTTGTTCATGTCAGCTGCAGAAGGTTAAACAATTCTTTATACTACAAAAACATATTAAGACAAACTTTCTTAACTTCCTAAATGTAATTTTCAGGAAATTGAATTTTGTATTTAAAAAGTACAGGAGAAATTGTATTAGTAACTAAATGAAATAAAATATCATACTAGTTTCAGTACATTATCGCATTCTGAGTCTTATATTACATTTCTGTCTTTGATAAGATGAAACAGAAATTTGTGGCCTTAAGAATCAATATGCTGCAAGACCTTTCTTTTTATGGTCTGAGTATTTATGTTTTGTATCTGATGTTCTTGCTATAAAAACAATGTGCCTCGTCATTATTATTTATATTTCCTTTTTCTACATCCCATGCTGCAGTGGCACTTATGCACTGTTTACAAGACTCCTTCAAAATACGGCTAGCAATTTGAAATATCAAACTGCATCTTCAAACCTTTTACTAGAACTGTATTTGCAAGGTTATAAGGCTTGAACCTCTGATGTTGTTCTTCCTAGACTTAGTTGCTTCAGTTTTCCCTGTTAGGCTCTCATTACAGGACGTAGTGCAAAGTGCTGTCGGGTACACCTTTCTAAGTCCTAATCTTAATTCCAGAAGCTGGTAATATAAAGCCTTCTGATTTTGATTTTAGGTTGTATGCTTGTTCATTCTATTCATGAGATGTTATTCTGATCACCTTACCTCAAAGATGCTCTGAGTACTGAGAGCAGATAGAACAACTGTTGAATGCAGGGTTGATTGGAGGCTTTCAGTATCAAGAGGAAATGAACAAGGTGGTCAGGTTTGTTATTCTGAGCAATGAGCAGTTTAGATAAAATACTATTTTTCAGAATACGAGAACAAAAAATTGAATTTAAAGGGCAAACAGTTTTATATTTATAAGACAAAATTGCATTTTTACATAACATATTATTAACTGATGTCACTAACTGGATTAAAAAAGAGATAAATTAGCAGTTATGTGTCTAATCCTTTTGTGAAAACATTCATTATTACTTATGAATTAGGACCTCTGGTTTTTTTTTTTCATCTCATGTTTTATTATAAACCTAGCAGAACCTAATAAAGATATTATTCTGTTGGATACTTTGGCCTGGTGCTGCATTAGATTTTCTGCTTTTTCTCCTTTGTTAAATGCAAGGTGCTAATTATTCTTGATCTCGTAAAAACAAACAAAACCCCCCCCACAAAAACAAAACAAACAAAAAACCAAAACAAATTAAAAAAACCCTTTTTTTTAATCTTTCACCATTCATCTGATACTTCTAGAAGTTGATCATTGATGCTGATTACTATGTTTACTGAAACATTGAATTTCTAACCTAGGCTGAAGTTTGCTCTTACTTCCTCATCCTGCTATTTCCCTTCATCTCCCTTTCTTTAGTTCTTCTCTGTAGGAACCCAAATCAAACGTGGATAAGAACCTAAATCAAAGCTTTATACTATGGTCTGCTGTATGGACCTGTGACCATCTTAACTTCTTGCTGTGAGATGCAAACCTGGGTCTTATTAGGAGAATGCTGTATCTATCAATTTATTAGGTATTACCTTTGGAATGGGCGTTTCAGGTATTCACACAAATGAGGAGTAGTAGACTGGGTGCTTTGAAACTTGCTTAATGGGCACTCGAAGTAATGAATACACTGGTGAGCCACAAATAAAGGCAGACTTGAGCCTGAGCAGGGCTGCCTCATCCTTCTGGAAACTCAAGTGATTGTGTGTAATCACAATCTGAGAAGTCAGAAAAAGGTCAGTTGAAAATGGAGAAAATAATTGAAAATAGTAGGAGACAAAGGACGGAAGAAACAGGTAGCTGTAGTCCTACATGCTGAGAAATCCTTAGACCAATTAGAGATAATGGATTCAAGGCATTTCCATTGGCCATAGACTGTAAGAGAAATAAACAGGTTATACAACAAATTAGTTCAGCACCTAATTTATCTGCGAGCGAAGAGCTGGTGTGTGGTTCTTGTGATTTGTCTTTATTGAAGACATTGGCAAGCTTTGTTTTTCCCTTGTAACATTGTGCTGGTACCACTCCAGTGTAGCCCTTGGTAAGGATGTGCAGACAACTTGTTTCACACAGTCTACAGTTTTTTGTTTGCTCAGTAATTAAAAAAAAAAAAAAAGTTTGTTTTTCCTAGCTTGCACTGCTCTCAATCCTGCAGTATACTGCCTCTTAAAATGTATTTTATTCTCCTTAACTGCTCATACTGAAGCCCAGTTCCAATTAAACGGATACTGTCTCGGATGATTGCCCTGCTTACTCCCTTTGTTTAGGCACTTGAATGGCTGTTCCTGCATATATGGAGGCAGAGCTTTTTCCATTTCCTCTTGCTAGATTATGGAACAGCCAGCATCTCTGGAGAGTTCAAAAATCCCTTATGGAACTGCATTTTATTTACTTATTTAATTTTAAGCATTTATCTTTCTCATTGTTTGGTTCACTTGGGTGTTAATTACTCTGTAGCGTCTTGTATATTTTTGAGAACTGCTTTGTATTTTGCATGTTTAATTGGCCTGAACTAGAAATTCATGTTCCTTCATTAATGGCAACAAAGAATTGCAGTCTAGTTCAGTAAATTCACCCGAACGTTGCTTGTTAGGGTTGTAAGTTATACTGTCTGTGTACTGATCATCACGTGGCTCAGGAATGGTGACTGAGCCTCTTCCGCAGTTTCAATTTTAACATATAGTAGTATATATAATATTTGATATACTTCAACATGTATTTTAGAAGTTCGTATTGTACTTCTAAGATGTTATTTATCTGACAATAATTATTCAGGAAAAATTAATACGTTGATATAACCATCTATTTTGTATTTTTAATATAGTGTAACATAATTGAAGTCATTTGGAAAGCTGAGAGATTTAAAGTAAGCTTTGTAACAGCACGTAGTGCCATGCCACTTTATGAAGAGATAAATATGCTTTCTAGATACTAAAAGTGAGTTAAAACAGAAGCAAAATCCATTCTCAAAGTGTGTCTCTATATAAAGCACAAGAAGATAATTGATGCCTCTTTTCTGAAAGATGGTGCAGTTCCTGGGAATATTTGTGTGTCTTCTGGATGGTTTCACGGAGTATGAGAAGAAAAGAAAGTCATTACTCTATTCTTGTGCTGTGATAAACGGGTCTTAGCATACACTGTGTCATGCAGTCATGGGAATGCAAAAAGTTGAAAATGAACAGAAAATATGAGAGCAGGGGGTAAAGAATGCTAATGGTTGTTACGTATGAGGTTTGATGGTACGTTCCAGAGTTAATGAGATAACTGACAATCCAAAGTTAATGAGATAACTGACAATAGTTAAACAGATAAAAGTTCTCAGCATCTTTCAGCTAGGTAAGTGCATGCCTTTAAGCCCCTCAGAAAAGACTGGTTCTGCTGAGAGTCATTACTTCAATTTACAAACTTTAATAGTACAAGGAGTTCTCTGAAAGAGATGCCTTCTATTTTATGATGCTGGCCCACGACCTCAGAGGCAGATAGATGCTGGTGGTATGGCAGTAGAGGTTGAAACTTCCCACCAATATTCTGTTACGTTGTTGCTGTGCAACAGATGGCAGCAGAGGGGCAGTCTGACAAAATGGCACCTGACATGGAGTGCCTATGAAGCAAACGTGTGTCTCCCAGTTTCTTCGTGTGGAAAAAATGGCATCCATTGACATTCACTGATGCTTGCTGAATGTTTATGGAGGCCAAGCAGTGGGTGTGAGCACAGTGAGGTGGCACATGGTGCATTCCAGCTGTGGCAACAGCAGCAGTGGGTCACCTGCACCAGTGAAGGCTTTTAGGGAATGGCATGCGGGCTGTTGTTCATAGCTGGTGAAAATGCAGAGCTTGTGGTGGTCGTTTGCTGCTGTCTTTGTACTGAGTCCTACTTAAGTGATACAGTGACTGCTGAGGTATGTGGAATTCTTTGGAATTGTTTTTGGGAACTCCAGAGACAATCTTTTTTTATGGAAGCTTTCTTGAAAAATTTTAGTGACATTTTGGATTGAAGATGATTCTTACATTTTCGTTTTTTTTTCCAAAAGTGGAAAGGGAACACAATTCAAATAACTCATTTGTCATCTTTTCATACTGCAGTTGCCACCTGATCATTTCCTATTTTTCCATCAGAAAGTTTTCTGCTTTTGAAGTTTACAAATAGTTTGTGTATTAATAATAAGAGCCTCTGCCTTGCTTTTTTTTTTTTTTTTTTTTTTTTGGTACAATTCACTTCTACAATTTATATTTAAAACTTTTCAAAGTTATATTTAGACAGGAGTTTGACTTCTAAAGGAGGTCTTTAGCTCTAATAGCTGCTTTAATCTTCAGAATAATCATGCCTGGCACATTTGATGTGTTGGATTCATCCTTGTTCATAATATGCATCTTTGAATTTCCTTTGGATGGAGCACTTCACCATTTTTATTATCTTTTTTAAAAAAAATTTCTGAAGTTAAAGATTACTGTCTTTTGTGCCTTGTCCCGTTCTCTGGAATATTAAATCTAAACATGTCTTGGTCAGTCTCTGTGTCCTGTGCCAGGACTCTCTGAACAAAAAAAAAACCAGACAGACAAACCCTGTAGGTGCTGACTTCAGTGTGTGTTACACCTTAATGTTTGTCCTCAGCGTTATCTCACGTTGTGTAAATGGGAGCCAGCTGAAATTTATTGGCCTGGTGGCTTTACCTGACTTCTTTGTACTGGTTACCTGCTTGTCATACATAGAACGCTCTTTTTGCATCTGTCATCCATTTAAGTTGGAAGCGCATCCTGCTCTATAGTTTTGCTTCATCTTCTTGTACTTGTCTTTTTCCGTCTAGAGATGCACAACTTTTTCCTTTATTGCAGTTAATCACTTCTTTTCCCCTGGTCCTTCCCAGGAGAGAGAAAACACCTGTTCTGAAAAAGTGGTATATGCAAAGTGCTCCTCCTCTCCATCCTTATTTGAGCCAGGTCTGCGTTGGACATCTTGATTTATACTGCCAAAAGTGAGGTCTGCCTTTGGTGGTACAGAAGTGGAAAGTTTAGTATATCTAAACAGTTTTTTTCTCCACAGCTTCTACCTCTGTGTGCCTATTCCTGGGAAATATAAGCTGCTTGAGCCAGCATACTTCAGTATCTCCAGAACTTTCTGATTTGATCAGGGTTTCTGGGACAGGCTTTCATTAGGAAGGAATGGCACATGTAAAGTAGTCACATCAGTTGGTTAGTGGAAAATAGCTTCAAATTGAGATTAATAAGGTTGCTTATATGACTTGACAAAGGCTATCCTAATATCAACCACATTTAGCGATGTCCCCTGTTTTGCTCTAATTTCATTATTTCAGTTACCTAAACATCTTTGTTGTCTACTGTAATCAAGAAACTCTCACATTTTTATTTTTTTTTTTATTCTTTTTTTTTTTTTTTCCTCCAGGAAGCTAAGTGCTTATTTTTCTGGTGAACAATTTCTGCCTTCCCTCTTCTTATTTTAATGTATAAATGTCTGTCTTTGTCTTTATTTGAACTCAGCATCCCTATGTGGTGGGAAAGTACTGTTGTCCCAGTTTTGGAGAGCGCTAGGCTAAGCTGGCTCATCATGTAGTTCAGCTGTCAGAATGGTGACTTCCATCCTAAATGGGAGCCTTGGTGGTAGGAGATGGCTTCTTGAGTTGATAAGGCAGTTTTTGTGGTTACAGCAGTGGCTGGAGGTGTAAGACTGAGGGTTGGGTGCATCAAGGGAGTGATGTGAAACAATATCTAGTCCTCATGCCCCTTACTTCTAGGAAGCTGACTCCAGTAGGGTAAGTTGCAGCTGTAAATACCTAGAAACAGAGTTTGCAGTAACTGAAGTGCAGCCAAATATTTGAACAGTCATTTGAGAAATAAATATATTCATTCAGCTCCCTGCTATTTTGTCTAGAGGACTGAAATTCTTTGCCATTGAGATAGATGACAGTACTTCTTTTTCGGATTTGCTGATAAATTCAGTCTCGCCAAATGAATCCTCCATGTCTTCTTTTTACTCCTGTACAAATTGCATGTCTCTTCTGCCTCCTTCCTTCCTTGTTTGGTGGGTAGAGAAATCATAGGGGGTGGATTTATGATCTTCTTGAGCTGCAACCTTCCACATAAGTGAATTATTTTCAGAATATTTTCATAAAAATACGTGGTTTTTTTTCTGAATGAAATCTATATCTTTCAGATTGTTAATGAGCAGCTGACATGAACGACAGCAACTAGGGATAAAACTTCAGGGTAAAGGTGTTTAGTCCAGGCCTTGCAATTGGGCTTGGCTGTGGAAAAGATATTAAGCTGTCCATCTCTGGTGAAATGGGAACAGTTTAGGGCAAACTCAGAAGCATAACACAATATGACTCTAGAACTTTACTGATAGATCTTGGGGTCTGCTACAATATTAGGTGCTGAAGATCTGGAGTCCAGGGAATTAACTTTTTTGACCTCATTTGTAAATAGGTCCTAGATGCAGGTGTTTGGTACTGGGTTTATAGTTCTGAAAATGTCCACTGTAACAAGGCAAAGTGTTTCTACAAGGGTATGAAGGAGTCTCCTCTGTGTTCATATGAATGATAGAGACTTCACTATTTTCCTATTGCTGGCTACTGATTGAGCTGAAACCAGCAGTTGGCATCTTGCTTCATGGGCTCTGATGAAGTTAAATCAACATTACCGGTAGTTTTGGTTTTAACTTTCTATATCTATGTCTGATGGTAAGGACCGCTCTGTAAGCTTTTTTCCAGTGAAGTGCTGGAACAGGCTGCTGAGAGAAGTTGTGGATGGCCCCGTCCCTGGAGGTGTTCAAGGCCAGGTTGGATGGGGCTCTGAGCAGCCTAGTCTTAGATATGGAGGCCCACAGCAGAGGGGTTGGAACTCAATGATCACAGAATCACAGAATGGCCAGGGTTGAAAGGGACCTCAAAGCTCATGAATCTCCAACCCCCCCGCCACATGCCGGGCCACCAACCTCCCCATTTAATACTAGACCAGGCTGCCCAGGGCCCCATCCGGACCGGCCTTGAACATCTCCAGGGACGGGGCATCCACAATCTCTCTGGGCAACCTGTTCCAGCACCTCACCGCTCTCTCTGTAAAGAATTTCCCCCTGACATCCAACCGAAATCTTCCCTTCCTAGATCCTTAAGATCCCTTCCAAGCCAAGCCACTCTATCACTCTGTGATTCTTTGAAATGAAAGCCTGATCGAATGGGATATATTCAGAACTAATAGTCAATGTTTTGGCTAGCTTGCTTGCCATATTTTGGACAAACAAGCAAACTAAAAAAAAAAATCAATGCCCCCCCAAAAACCCAAACCAATCAATCAACAAATAAAAACCCAAGATAAAACAAACAACACCCACCCTTCAAGAAAAAAATAAAACAAAAAAAAAAACAAACAAAACCACCCATAAAAAACACAGCAGATGTGTTTTCAGATGTTTTTCAGGAGTACTCCATTGGGTTGGTTGTGTAAATTAATTTAATATTCTCTGTTCAAGTATTCAGAAGCATTGTGTTCCTTCTGGGAATGAGGCTTTATGAGAAAGAACCAAGAATAGAAGATTAATTCTTTTTAGAAAAACATGTTTACTCTGGACTTGACTAGTTGGCTACATTTTCAATATCCTGTTCATTTCCACTGTGTGTGTAATGTAATAGTACCTTCTTATAATTAAAATAAACAGACAACAAGAAAATAATTTGTTCTTTAATCTTTAGGATTTAAATTGTTTATTTAATGTGGGATTAGGTGTTTCTTTTGGTTTTTGCCTGTTTTTTATCCTCTATTTTAAAGTATATCTTAAAACCTGTTACAGGCCTCAAACCATCAAGAAGATGAGCAAGTGATCCTTGTCAGAACAGATCAGAGTGGAAGGGCATGGCCTGTGACTGCATCAGCTGAACCACAGGAGCCTAAAGGAGGACGGAGAAAGAGGCAGATGGTAAGTTTTATAGAAGTGAATATTAAGGAGTATAATTCAAAAATGATTTTGTAGATGCACTTGTATGGTGCAATAGTCAATGTGAGTGTCTTATCAGAATGTCAATAGTTAGTTAAAAGTCCCCTTCAGATGATGATTGTAATTAAATGATAGAGTACATATTTATTAAGCGTATATTAAGTTTATTTTTGGATTTACATTTCCCTGTGGACCATTTTAAGGGGTATTTAAATGTATTATCAAGTGTCTTTTTTTCTCTTTTTCAGATTCTTATAGTCTCTTAGCTAAGTAGTTTATATTACATAATGTTTGTAAATAGCAAAGCTGAATACTTCTAAGATAGTCATAGTCTCCATGACTAATTTACCTTTTTTCCTGATAAAAAATGCTGCTGATGATAATAAAAATTATGACCTAACCTTAACAGAAAAGTGTTTGGAGTGTGTGAATCTTGGAAGCTGGAGCAGCATTTTATAATTTGGATATTTGCTTGCCATCAGTAAACTATTACTTTGATCTTGGGGCTGGGGGAGCATCCAGTACCTCGATGTTTCTAGTATGTTCTTGATTGGTAAGACAGATCAGTTTGCAATAGTGCTATAAAGGAGTGAAATGTACAGGAGATAAGGAATTATTTGTAATCCTCCTATTGGTTTTGTTGTGGAAAGATGCCACCTTTGGCATATGGTTAATGACCATATCCTACCATATCCTTTTTCAGTATTTAGCTTAGTTTTGCTCTGAAGGACAAACTGTTTCTTTGTGCACTCTAAGATGGCGGAGCTATCACATTTATACAAATTTTCAGTAGTGTTTCTATGTAATTGCTTGTTTTTTTTTAAAAAAACTACAGTTTAAAAATAGATAATGGAAATTATTGTTTAAAATATTCCATCTTTGTGAACTGATCAGCTGTTTCAGTGAATTATTCTACATCTTTCCAGAGTGGTAAGCTCTGTCAGCCTGAGGATATAAGAGCTGTAGGCAGTATTTTTACCTAGGCGTACTGAAACAACTGAAGAAAATGGAAAACTCTCCTTTCCTTAGGTCAAATGAAGCAGCAAGTGCAGTTGTTTCAGGTATATTTAGCTTGATCCCTCATTCTTTAAACATGCTGAAATTATCGGGATCTGAATTTCATACTTGATCTTTCTTACTAGGTTAATATTTATTTTCATTGTTTGTTTGTTTCCAGGTCACGACTCATGTAGATAAAGAAAGAGTGAGATATTTTCAGGATGATGACAGTATGAGCCTCCAGGACTTAGTCAAAAATGAGAAAATGAGAACAGCAGAAGATCAAAATGCATTGTTCATGCGTATGGCATCAAAGGTAAGGTATGGGTTTATGAGCATTTTACTATCAGAAATATTGAAAAGGCAATGGAGTCTCACTATGCTAGGTTTGCTGCTTTGACATTCTCAAGTCATGGAAACCTGTGTGCATGCAGGAAATACAATGGTTCAGTTCCTTCATGAGCTGATTGTTCTGCCTGTTTCTTTTAAACTTTTGAGGTAAATTCTCTTAGTGTGCTGTACGTTAATTTTTTTTAAATGCCCAACAAAGTCTGTTTTCCCCAAATTAATGATGAATATGAGCAGCATTTTCTTAGTGCTTAGATCCTGGGGAGTACCATAAAGGTGGTTTTGTATGTGTTTGGTGTTATTTTTATATTCTCATTCTTGTGGTGTTACTTGAAAGAGTCAGATAAATGTCGTAGAAAATATTTAATCTGTTGTGACAAACCTTCTGGCAAGAAGTTCTTCTGGAGAGGTTATCAGAGCTTTAGATAGTAATGTGGTTTATGCATCTAATTCAGCTACTTCTGCTGCCTCTCATTCTATCCCACTAGCATACTGGTGTGGGGGGGAGTGGGGGAAATGCCCTTACGATCCAGTTTTAAAAAGATGTGTTGTTGCCAAAAATGACTTGTTTTGTCTCCTTCTTTACCCTCCCTGCCTAAAAAAAACCCACCTAATATATAAAACTTTGCTTGAAAACCCTTCTACTTGTGCAAGGCGTTACTTATAATTACCTAGCATATATGTCATCACCATGCAAATGTGGAAAGGTGAATGTAAATAAAAGGACACGGTAGAACTTCATACTGTTCTCATATGCTAATAAGAATAGCAAAGAGAAATAGTCAGTGTTTAACTCAAAAAGCTTATTATTTGTATTATCTTGTCTCCTTTAATTATTTTCTTTAGATAAGGTATCTTTCATGAGAAATGGTGGCACTTTGTGTGTTTATGAAAAAAAATATACATATGTAGCTGGATTTTAAAATAAATGGTTCAAATCTGAGTATTGAAGGTAAATTCCTAAATCAGTATTTAAACTGAAATTACCATTAGCATGCTTAATTTGCCATATGTTTTGTCTGATGCTTTCACGTGACTTTGCTTCAAACTGGAAAGAGCACTTGCATCTTCAATTACCATTTTTGTACTGTTGCTGTACGAGATAATTATTAATGTAAGAATTAGATTGTATGCAGCGAAGAATGAAAAATGTAGAGGGAAGGAGAGAGATCAAAGGCTTCTGTATTATTTAGTTTTCTAAGTCTCCAAAGGGAAAATTCTGATAGTTTTTCTTTTAATTTGTTATTTTTGCATGTTATTTTTTTTGTTCTTTTTTTCTTTTCAACTTTGAAATGTTGTGAATCCCCTTAGTTCTTGAGGGCTAAATACTCCTTACAAGAACAGCCAAACTTGGCATTCACTCAGCCCATTAATCAATTTTCAACTGTGAGGACATACAGTATAAGAACAGGTCACATTTCTAATGAGGCGTCATCTGTCTATTTTTTCTGGCTTTTAGCAATATAAAAAACTCCACAATACCAGCTATAGCTGGTACTTCTCTCTGCTTTTCATTTATAGATTATTAGGATAATTGGGTACTGGACTGAGTATCTCCTGGTATTTCCTTTCAGCAGCTCCTTATCTCTCATTCTGTTATCCATCCCTACTGCTAAAAGGTATGAGCTAGAATTATTCAATTTGAAGAAAACAAAAAACCCTGAATCCTGTGTGTGTAACGCCTTTGGTAAGCAATCTTGTGTCTACAGTCCATTCCTTAAAGACTTCAGTTACTTGCATTGTAAGGTTTTCTGAGATATTGTTGAAATTTTATCCAGGTAGGAGTGGCACAGAAATGGATGGGCATTGGCTTGTAGCTATTTTAAAAATAAAGTTTCTGTACAAATGATCATAAACTTCGGCAACTGAGCTTCTGCATATATATGGTAGAGAAAAATATTGTGTAATACGGTCTTTATCTTCTAAAAGAAGTTGTGGGTTTCTTCTTTTTTTGAGTATTATGTGGCAAAAGAAGATGATGATAGTATCTTCTAATAGGATACAAGCACCACAGCAATAGCAAATAAAAAAGAAGGGAAATTGGCTCGCCCCTTCTAATTACCAACGACAATCCAAGCGGGGTGCAATCTCTATCCAGAGAGATGCTGCTCCCTCATTAATGAAGGTGAGGAGGGATGCATCCAAGCTCCAGCCCTTCCAGTCACTCACATGCATTGCTTACACCAGAGCTCCCTGGGTTAGCCACACTTTCTCACCTGTTGCTCAACCGCTAGTTCAGGCTGTGACCTGGAAAATCTGCTGCAGAGAAGAAACTCCGGCACTAAATGTTAATTGCAAATACGTACCACTGACAAAACAGTTTAAGGGAGAGAATGCCTTCCCAAAACGGGATAAAACTTTTATTATAAATAAGTCCAAGGATGGCTGAACAGAAAAGTAAAGTGCTTGCCATATGTAGGTAAGAGGAATGGAAAAGAGCCTGAGCCCAGCAAGCTATGGAAGTAAGCTTTGATAAGAAAGATTGAAAAAGGATCTTGAGGGAATTATATTGACTCAATATTTTGAATCTGCTAAAGTAAAAAAAAAAACAGGGATTAAATTCACTGGATGCTGCCTGCAGAAATGTTGTGTTAGAAAGAACCCATCAAGGTGTAAATAGAGCATTTAGGAAAGCATGCTTGATAGAAGAACTAGTGAAGTACTTGCATTTGAAGAGCAATTGAAGGAACTGGGGCTATTTATCTTGAGAAAGAGGAGGTTGAGGGGAGGCCACATCACTCCTACAGCTACCTGAAAAGAAGTTGCAGTGAGAAGGGTGTCAGTCTCTTTTCTCAGACATTTGCTCAGGTGACAAGTGATAGGACATGAGGAAACAGCCTCAAGTTACACCAGGAGAGGTTTAGACTGGATATCATGAAGTATTTCTTCATGGTTAGAAAGGTTAGGCATTGGAGAGGGCTGCCCATGAAAGTGGTAGAGTCGTGATTTCTGGATGTATTTTAAGAGATTTTGGATGTGGAATTTAGGAACATGGTTTAATGGTGGACTTGATTTTGAAGGCCTTTTCCAACCTAGATGTCCCTGTTTCTAGTATTAACTATAATGGTTACAACTACGAAGATTCCTTTGCATGAGGGAATAAATTAAAGGAGAATAAATGATTAACTATCTCAGTAGTATCAGTGAAATGGAATTTAGTTATATAAAAATCCATCATTTTAAAACCAAACTTGAACTTGACAAATTACTAAAACCAAGTGGTCCTCACTCAAGTGATCTGAAAACAGTCAGATGTAACATTGGTGAATGAGGAACTGCTGAGTGCAGCCTTTGTTCATCCATGGTGCTGAGGACCAAAGTATGGCAACAGCAATAGCATTCTTTAAACAGGAAAGAGAAGGCAGGAATAAGTGTTTAATTTTTATTATAATAGGAGGTTAGTAGTGGGCTCCATAATAATCTCTTCTGTTCAACATGTACAGAAACCATCTGGAAGGAGGGATACTTCTGACGTTTTGTTATTGTTAAATAGTTATTCAAGTCTGTTAAAACTAGAGCTCACTATAAAGAACTGAGGAATTCAAAATAAAAAGCATTTTAGAACTTACATCTGAACTGCTCCTTGAGATTCACTTTAGAAAGTCACTGGAGAGAAGTACGTATTTGAGTGGTGTGAGTCATCTGTCTTATTTTGAGTGCCTGCTGAATGATTTTATGGGTATAAAAGGAATTAAGAAAATTAGCTCAGACACCCAAGATTGTGCTGTAGTCCTCTAAAATACAGAAAAAGAGATTCCATCATAGGTATTTCGACAGCTAATTCAGATGAAGGTCAGGATTGATGCATGTAGAGTGGTGATAGTTGTTGACTCATTAAGGTTGGAAAAGACCACTAAGATCATCCAGTCCTACTGTCAACTCATCACCACCGTGCGTTCTAAACCTTACTGCCACATTTATCCTTTTCTTGAATGTATCCGGGGACAGTGACTCCCTGGGCAGCCTGTTCCAATGCCTCACCTCTCTTTCTGAGAAGAAATTTTTCCTAACATCCTCTATTACAACTTAAGTCATTATCTCTCATCATAAATGAATGATAATGATGAAGCTGGGTGAAACTCACCTGTGCATGTAACACTACAGGCTGTTACTGTTTCATTTGAGAATAGTGAGCCTGCAAACATCATCTCAGCACCAGTGTGATTGAAAAGATAAATACAATTTAGGGGATTTTGAAAGATGGGAATTTATGCATGTAAACTTAAAGCATGTAATGCTACTATAGTATACCAGTGATGCTCCCATACTTGAAGGAACTCAAGTGTGGTCAAAGGCACAGAATGGTGGACATTTGAATAATACCTAGCATTTTTTCAGCTTGGGTGGGGAGAAGGTGACTGGTATGTATATGAAAAGAAGTGACAATTAATATAAAAATTGTCATAGAAAGCAACTACTTCTGTATCAAATCATGCTTAACATGATGGAGGTTTTCATTCAAGTAGCAAATGAAGAAAACGGTAGAACTTGTATTGTAGACCACAAGATACTTTGGGGACTGTTACTGTGAGCAGGAGGAGAGAGGATATGGTAATTGTAAACTGCAGTTTCATTGGTAATTATTGAATATGGAAATATGAATACAGTTGTGTCTCAGGATTTCCACATGCTGAGAGAGTTCTCCTCCGCATTAGGAGAATTCCTGAGAGCTGCAGATTTGTAGCAGGAGTGTCAGTTGTAGGAGTTTTTCTCCAAACATATGAGTTTTTCTCCAAAAAGCAATCTCCAATTGCTGAAGATTGATTTTTGCAATGTAAAATAGTCAGAATGCAGTGCAGTGTACAGCTGAGTTCAGTGTTCATTCTATTTTTTTGTTTGTTCATTTGTTTCAGGATAATATTTCTTAGTAATGTTGGAAGAGTGCTTTCTGGTTTATGTATCTTTTTTTTTTTTTTTCAGTTTATGATGGCTCTTAAGTTTGCAGTGACTTTGGATCAGCTGTACTGTGGTTCTTTTTTCTTACTAGACAAAGAGGCACTACATTACGTGGTTTTGTTAGAATGAGCTTCATAGAATCATAGAATCATAGAATCACCAAGGTTAGAAAAGACCTCCAAGATCATCCAGTCCAACCATCCGCCTATCACCAATATTTCCCACTAAACCATGTCTCTTAGTACAGCATCTCCATGTTCCTTCATGACTAGCTCTTGGCTAAGTCTTTTAAGAGAAGATTGAGATCTGTTGTGTATTTCATTCATCTTACTGGCTAAATGAGCTAGAGCAGGTGCTCAAAGTACATCTTCATGTCAATTACTGCTCAAGGTGAAGTTATGCTTTCTGCTGTAAAGTGTACAATTGCAATGTGTTTTTAGTTGTCCAAATCATAATTCATGGTGCCAAAGACCTGCAGTACCATGCAATTTCACATTTAAGTTTCAAAGATTTTTTTTTTTCGGTTGGATTTCATTAAAAGGTGCATTATACATTCTAGTTTCTCTCCTCTGTTAAGAAATGGTTTAATCATTGCTGTATAGCTTATCACCACAAAATGTGATGATTTTCATTTGGCGGTGATTGTGTCTTTGTCTTAAATTAACTGACTATAGGCATACTCAGTTTTCCATATCTTTAGATAGAATGTATTCTTGGCAACATTATAAGGTCAGTATTGGGAAGAAGTGTAGGTTTGTGTATTTACTTTATAAACCTGTACTTCACAGCACATCTGTATTGTTATCTGGGAGCGCAGTGAGACAGTCTTCAAAAAATCTTGCATCTCTCCTGTGTCGATTGAGCAAGGAACTTTTATGTTCAGCAGGAACTCTAGCATCCAACCGTCTATTGTCAGTTTTGGTATGGTGGCATGGTACACTACTTTGACACGTATAAATTATTTTCTTCTTGTGGGCAGAAAACATATTCATAGAGATGAATCTGCCATCTTTCAGAAGAACAATGGGAGGAAACTGCTGAAGGTCTGCAAATGATATCCTGCATAGGATGGGAGAAGGGAGATCCTATCTGTTAAAAATCTGCTGAGTAATTTCATTCATCTTACTTAGTCGGAACTGCTTTTGTTGGGTTATTGTTGTGATTTCTTAGGTGTGACAACTCAGGTAGAGGCAGTTAGTGCTACAGACAAGACAACTGCTTTTGAACAATGAGTACAGGGTGCATTTTTACTACAGTCCCATTGGAAAATGATGATCAATATAACATTATTTCATGCCTCACTCCCATTCAGCTTCACAGTCTAAACGTCTGTTGTGCTCAAGCCATACTTGTCCTAACAAATCTTTACCCACCCATAAAGTCTCCTTTTTTCAGGAGCTCCCCAAGATCAGACCAAAGAGGTATGCCATCTCCGCGCTGGTTGTTTTGATCTCTTGAGCCTAGGTTTTAAATTAAGATGAAAAGCAAATTCCAGTGTATCAGTTTGCTTATGCTCGTTCTTCATACTGTAGAACTGCATCTAATACAACCCTCTTGTTCTTCGCATTTTCTTGCCCTGCTACTTTTTGGTTTTTGTTTGCAACAGGTTGGCACGGACTTCAGTTATCTCGGTTTATAAATACAACCTCTGCCACAGCTGTCCTATGCATGCTAATGTGTTAAACTTAGAAACATTACGAAAAATCCCCATATCTTTTATTTTCAGGGGTGAAAAAGCAGCTTTTTTTTTTTTTTTAAAGTAACAGGAATAAAATACACAATACTAATCTTTTCCATAACTGTAAAAAAGCAGGCCTTAAAATCTGATTCTTTCAAATTTGACTGCAGTGCCCAAAGAAAACAGAAAGTTTGAAGTTGATGTATTTCTGCTTCTTACTTTCTTCAGCAGGGAAAGCAGATTTACGTCTTACTGCTTCCTACTGACTAAAGGATACAAAAAAGCTAAAAAAAAAAAAAAAGGAATTTTTTTTTTTTTTACTGACAGTTTGATAATACAAAATGTGTGAAGTATTCAGTTCTTACTACTGTTAGCTTTAAGCAACTTCTCTGTAGTTCCTTCTGCCCTTGACTGTTATAAGTAGTTCAATTTTCCCAAATTCATGCTGTTAAAACGTACGTAATCCTTTCATTTCATCAATAGATGCTTGTGGGTGTATGGAGACTGATTTCTGGAACAGTGCCTCAATAGAAATTTCCTTTTATTTGGATGCAGAAATTCTACTCGGGATTTTTTTTCTGCTTTTTGATTAAGTTTTACTAAAAGCAAGTGAGAAAGATTAATTTGTATTGCACATCAGACCATTTCAATTTTGGCCATGAACTAATTTTATTTAAAAGTCTCTGCAGTAATTTGTATAACATGAATTTAAATGCTTAAGACATTTATTTAAAGTACAAAATGGCATTAGTAATGCTGCCTTTATTTACTGAAGAGATGTGCTGATATTATATATTTCCAAAAAGGGAATTTGCACATTGCCTTCCATTGGTTTGGATCTGTAAAATGGCAAATTGCTTTCAGGCTCATCATTTCCTCTTGCTGCACAATCCTGTCTATTGTACCTATTTGCATTTCCATCATCATAAATAAAAATAACAGTCTGCAAGTGCCTTACAAGCTAAACTGAAAGAATGCAGGATGCTGCTGCTGTTAGGTAACACATTTGTTTTTTCTTCACCTGGGGAAGCCCTTGTAGGGCAGTGTTTAACAGACACGATCACATCCTTACATAGCTCTGTGCATTGTTGCTTTTTACATTCACTTGAAGATGTAAGCATGCATGTGGTGTACTGTAGAAAAATTAATACAGAAACGTGAGAGAAAAAATTCCATTTGTCTTGTTCTGTGTTCCACTAGGCTTCAGTTGAATGCAATAAACAGCTTTCTGTGTGTATTGCATGGACACTGAGTTAAAACTGTTCTTTGGAACCAAATCCAAGTTGTGAGAGCCAGGTTAGAAAAGAAAACCTGGGAAAATGAGGAACTCTATAGATGCAGCACATGTTAAACATCTGTGTAAATGTTTTGTGTTCTTTATGATTTATGCTAAGGTTACCAGATAAACTGCAAATGAAGAGACCTCATTGTGGCCTTCCAATATTTGAAGGGAGCGTATAAACAGGAGGGGGAATGGCTGTTCACAAGGGTGGGTAGTGATAGGATGAGGGGAATGGTTTTAAACTGAGACGGGGTGTTTGGATTAGATATGAGGAGGAAGTTTTTCACTCAGAGGGTGCTGACACACTGGAACAGGTTGCCCAAGGAGGCTGTGGATGCCCCATCCCTGGAGGCATTCAGGGCCAGGCTGGATGTGGCTCTGGGCAGCCTGGTCTGGTGGTTGGTGACCCTGCACATAGCAGGGGGGTTGAAACAATGATTGATGATCATTGTGATCCTTTTCAACCCAGGCCATTCTATGATTCTACGGAGACATGTGCAGGACAGCTTGTTTTGTGCCTTAAAATTGAGGACATGGATAACTGTAGGGTTACATGCTAATCATTTGTACTTCTAATGCCAGTGTTCTGAGGTTGAAGGTATTTTGTCTGGCTTACATTTCATTTCACTGGCTTGAAGATAAAGTTTTATCTGTCTTGATATCTAATTGTAGCAAAATGTGCAGTTTTCATTTCAAATAGCTGAAACAAGGAGTGTGCTCCCTATCCATTGAACAGCAGTCGGTTGTTTGCTTCTTGCTTGGCTTTCCATTGCTCAGAGGTGGCCCGAATTGCCTTACTCATCAAAATTGCTCGCAATGTTCTCCTGTCAGCAACATGGACCTCAAAAATACTGTGGTGATGTGTAAGAATTCTTTGATGCTCTGTGTTTACCGTGTTATTTTACTAGGAAGAGAAGTTTGGGAAATGCCTGTATGTGGCATTGTTTGTTGGATTAAACCTACAAACTCAGTTTCTGTGGTTATAGGAAGGTTGGAGTTACAGTAACAAAATTAACATGATGAAGTTTTATCTTAATAAAGCTTGAGCAAATACAGTTTGAGATGAGATAGACTTATTTCTATGGTGATTTTGTTGTAAACGATGTGTTTAAATTTAAGAGTAGTGACATGTTCTTATGTCACTCAGGTTTATACTCTAAAATAATAGTTTATTCTTTTTTGCAGCTTCCCAAAATATATTATGAGTACAGCATTCCACAAATATTAACTCTGTCATTTAAAGTTGAAGACGTCAGCGTTGCCATGGCAATTTAAAATCAAACTGATACATTTTATACAATCTATAGAGGTTTTTTGCAGATTTTCCAAGCAGATGCACTTTTATTAGCTTGTATGGAAGTAACTTTAAATGTGACTGTGTTAAAGAAAACAACAGAAGAGGAAGTTCAACACTTAGATACAAAATAGAACAAGAAAATAAGCTGAAAATAAATCAGAAAAATGCAGGTATATTTTGCTACCATGCTAATTGCATTTAATGGAATTAGAGAAAATTTCAGAGGAAATCTGAAGAGGAAAAGGTGCAATCAGTATATTATGTAGGAGTAATCCCTGTTGATTAGGAGTTCTGTGACTTGAGATTTACTTTCAAATGGTATTGAATCCTTTAGTAGGGCTTTCTTTCCACGGTGTGCACCCGAAGAGCAAGTACTACCAGCAGAGGGAGAGGCACAGCACACTTCAGACTGAATATGGAGGCTGCCAGCAGTGTGGTGGACTCCAGGGGTTTTACTGTAGCAATAAGAAAAACAGAATCAATATAAAATTAAACTGACGTACAGTTCCAGTCTTCTGAACATGTGTTGGCAGAAAAATGAGGCTAAACCTGGAGTGAGCTGAGTACAGATCTGTGAGAGTTACTTTCATAAACAGCCCCATGCCAAGATGCCTACTGGCTTCAATAACGTAAAAATGAAAAAAAAAATCAAATGTTGCGTGAAATGAATATTATATAAGGAAATTACTTATGTAATATAGTAATTAACATAAATAGTAAGAATATGTTAAAGAAGATTTCATCAGCAAATGCAGCACAACATTGTAACTTTTCCATCTCAAATCATTCTCATTTGTGCATTGTCAGATGCCCACATTTTCTTGAGTTCCTGTACTGAATGATCAGATATCTCTCTCTTTCAATTTTTTTTTTTTCCTGGGAGTCTGCCACACTGTAGTATAGCTGTCTAAATGAAAGTCCAGAGGATGATTTTTGTGTTCTCCTGGATGAAATTTGGGTGTCTTTCCTGATTATTCCTAAGCATTTGTATAGTGCAGACCTTTTGTTGGCCAGAGCAAGCAAAATAATGATTCTGTCTCTGTTGGTTAAGCCCAAACTGCACGTGGCTTTGGAAAACAGATTCTCTGTCAGATAGATGGAAAAAAATTCACAATTGCATGCCATGAAATTGTCTGTGTCATTTTGCTGGGTAGTAGGAGGTGAAAGCTGGCTGTGTATTCTCTGGGTAATCGTTACTTGCCAAAGGAGAAGGAAAAGTTGGAAAATGGAGTGCACCTATGAGGGAAGAATGTGGCCCATGGGCCCAAAGAAGCAAAGTGAAATGGGAAACAAAAGACGAGGAACTGACAAGATGCTCTCTTATGAGGGTGTCAGATTCGCTCTACTTTTTTGGTCACTGTCTGGTAGAAACAACAGTGTGAATGTGTTGTCCTTATGGGTGTCTGAATGTTAACTTTGAGCTGGTCAGTGATATTCCTAGGACATTCAAACTTAAAGTGCTACATAAGTGGTTGCCAATTTCTCTGTGCAGCACAAAATACAACATGTCTGTATAGGTAGCATCAGGCCTGGCTTGGGAACTAAACCACAACTTCCAGAATGCATCGACTCCCACGTTTAACAGATGTAACATGTCACTTGTTGCAGCACAGGGACTTTCCAGCAACACCTTGGCATGGTTTCTCCTTTGAATTTGTACTAGCTGTGTGTTTTGTACGGAAGAACATATTTATGAAATAAATCAGTTTTTAAATGGTTACTTTCTTCCCTTCTGGCGTTTAGGAGAACACTGTCTTCTTGTTCTTTCGATTCCCCAGTAACTTGCTCAGAGTTTTTTTATAGCCAAGTAATGCAATTGACAAAGCATACCAGACACCCTAGAATAAGAGTCGAAATTTTTGGAGAGAGAATTTCCATTTTCTTCCTGAATAACCTTTTTTTTTTTTTTTTTAAGCTAATATCTAGAATAGTAGTTGAAGAATACCATCTATTCTGCTGTAGTAGCAGTTGCATTTTATTGTATTTTAGTGCTGTCATGTAAGTGTATCTCATCTGCAGCATTTCAGGGAAATACATTTTTAAGGAATTATGCTCTTAAAAATCTCTATTTTTCTTTATTTAACTTCTACTGGCAGAGGATATGTTGATGATATTCATTGCTACTATTGCAATATTATGAACTAAATATAATTTTTGTTTGTTTTTGTGACTTTTAAGACAGCAAAAGCATTGTTGAATGGATTTGCTGGCAGAAACTTGTAGCATATCTTATTTCAGTAGGAATACACAACTCTTGCTGGATGTTAGTTTTACCTGTCTTTAAGTTTCTGACCTCGGTGAGAGGGACATTGTTATAATAGAGGATTTGCAAAGAAATTGTTATTTCAGTCATGATGCTTTTTTCGAGGTGCAAATATATTCTATTTTAACACTCCTGTAAAATTATCTAAAGGATGTGATTAAAATACGACAAGAAATGAAGATTCAGGGGCAGGGTGACCGTGTGTAACTGGGTCTCTGTCTCAAAACTGCAGAATATGGCACTGTGCATTGGTGTTCATTACAGAAAATCCTGAAGTATTGAACGAGTGATGTATGCACATGATTCCACTTTTGTATAAAGCCTGCGCAACACTGTTAGAATAGAAGATATTACTTAATTTTTTCTGCCCTTTCCCTTCACTTTGAGGACTTCTAATTTTGAATTCTGAACAGCTACTGACAGATTTTAAGAAGGCACTGAGAGATCTCTCTAGTGCAGCTGGGGAATATTTCCCACCCGTTCTTCTGGACTCCAACTTTTACCAGTGATTTTTTGTTATGTTTTGTTTGTTTTTCCTTTTTTTTCCCCTTCTTTTTATAAGATCTATAACTTATTAAGTTTCCTGAATTGCTCTTATTTTTTTGATATCACTCAAGGTTACATATGTATTTGACTTTATTTTATTTCAGACCTACTCTTAAATTTGAGTCACTGAATTTTAAATATTTTTCCATGTTTTCATCATCAGATGATAAAGAAAAGTACGGTTGCTAAAGAACAGCATCATCATTTCTTTCTGGTCTTACTGAGTTACCATGTGAAATGTAGCAATCTTGTGTTGTTCAGGAGGAAACCAAATCTGGTCTTTAGATAGCATTTTAATAATGGTTACTGCTTTTAAGATAAGCCTTCTGTTTTGGCCTCCATGTGTCTTGTTGTATTCAGCACTTTATTCACCGTAGAAGAAAGACATCAACCAGCCTGTTTAATGAGATGAATATTCATTTCATCAGCAGATAGAATTCTTGACTACTGTTCCTGTTGTGTTAAGAAAGAGACTTGCTTAATGGGATCCGTAGAGTATTTTTAAGTCATTTGTGGAGAGTGCTGTTACATTAAAGAGATTGTGTTTAGCAAACCAGATATTTCCATGACTGTCCAGATATTTCCTTCTAAGTGCAAGGAAAGCAAAGTAGTGATGGCAGTCTGTTCTGTGGATGATATTTCTGATATCCAAGGTTTTGTTTTCCATTCTGTCTTTTCTTTATAGTCTGCCAGCTGTCTTGTTTCATGTCTATTTGCATTCTCATGGCAGATTGATTAAAAGATGAGAGAAAAAAAAGTAATAATGGAGTGGTGCTATTCTACAGGTAGTACTTATTTGTATTTCTTTTAATGAAACTCTAGTTCTACTTTTCTTATCCTCGTATGACAGTAGAACAGAGGATGGATTTTTTGATGACTAAAACTAAATATTTTTTCTGCAGCTGAAGAATCTCCTGTTTATTTTAAATACAGGAGTACAGAATTTTAGTAAGACAACAAAAACAGAACTCTGCTGTTGAACTGTTGATTTTAATATACAGTGGCTTTCAGTAGGAAATGCACATCAGCAACTGAATGTATTAGAGCTACATAAAGTAGTATTAAGGAAGCTGGAATGCAGTTGCTTGGTGCTGAAGGTACTGAGCATTTTTCAAAAGAAGCCGTTGATCTGTTTCAGGGATTTGCAAGATTCAGGAAGAGTAAGAGCTGATTTCTGTGTTTTGTGAAGGAAAGCTAATTATCTACTGTCTAAAAAATGGTCTTTTTATTTTTTCTTTCTTAGCAAGATATCTAAGCTAACTACTTATGAGGTATATGGAAGATTTTCTTTTATTTGGAGAATGTGTTTCAATTATGATAATTGTTTTAATGTTGCTGTTATCTTAAATTGTGGCTACATATGAACATTGAAGGTGGAAGGGAGACCGTTCCAAGCACAATATGTGATTTGAATCTGTAAGAAAATAGAATGAAGCTACCATATTATGTGCAATAAGTCACATATATAAATCAGCAGTCCATTGTGACTGGATTCTTTGTAGGTCTCTTTACAATGGAGACAGTTACAAGGGGTCTGTCTGAAGGTTCAGTATTATTTAGCTGTGCATTCTAGATATCAAACGTTAGAAGTGTAGATTTATTAATGTTCTTAGGTTGGATTTAACGTCGTTTTAGTAATGAGGTAAAATGTCTCTAACCAAAATATCTGAGAGACTATTTTTGAAGAGAAGCCTCTTAAATCAGTCTTCAGCAAATCATAATTTTGACACCCTTGACCCTAAATCTTTTCGAATCTTTTGAATGTTTACAGTATTTATCTTTTTGTTCAGAAACCCTCTGTACTCAGCGGAAGAGACATTTAGCAAATTGACTGCATTGGAAATTTGTTTTTCTGCTCAGATATTAATATTTTATTTCAAACTATTAAGTTAAAAGTGTCTCAGATGCAAACCAGCTCCTCCTGGGAGGAAATGCAGCTTTCTTGCTGTGTTCAGCTCTGTTAGCATGATGTAGCTTCAGCTAAAGTATCTACCGAGTTGTGTCATTGATTCTGGTGTTACTGTACGTGAGAGAGCAGGACTCCAAGTCTTGAAGACCAGTATATGCATTTTCCTTTCTTTTTCAGTTATTCCCTGGGCAGATGTTTCTAAGTGCTTTAAGAGAATTTTCAAGAGGTTTTCTTTCATTATCTTAACAAAGGCACTTCATTTACATAATCACAGAAAATAACGTATCTGTCAAATGCCTTTATTTAGCACTAGTCCTTTGCTAGAGATACCTCGATCAGTGTTTTAATGTCTATTAGGATTTGTTGCAAATACACTTTTATCATTTCCCTAGCAATTCTTGAAGCAAAACTACTCATACATAAATCTGCTAATGCTCTGAAGGTCTAGCACCTCCTATATCAACAGATCTATACAATGTGTTTTTTTTTTTTTTTTTTTTTTCCCCGTCATTCTGATGAGGAAATTATTGAAACTATCCAAGGTAAAATTACAGTCAAGTATAGCATGAGTTATTACAGCATTGGGACTTCATTTATAGAAGAAAAACTTGGAAAAATTATTTTGAAAGCTTTTTACTTTTGCTTTAGTTGTGTATGTTGAATGTTTAGGGTATTAATGGCACGTAATCTTATAACTGTATAGAGTAAGCTGAAAGAATTAAGTGTGTAAATACTTTCTGAAGTCCTTTACAGTCAGTCTTTGTAATTAAGACTTGCTAAGTCTTCATTTCAGCAATACAACAAGGAATTTATTTGTCATCAGCAAAGGCTGATTATATAAGACTGATGCTATACACACACCCACACATGTATGTTGCATGGTGAAGCTTAGTAAAATCTTTTATCATTTGATTTTGTGTCATAATACACATAAATTTTTTCCTTTTCTTTCTGTTCACTGTCTCTTCTTGCCCTTGCCCTGTAACCCCAGCATCACGTCCAGTTCCTATATACAGACACCATTCCTTCTAAGTAGTGTCCAGGTGAGGTATATCCATTCTGTATGGGTTTCCAAAATATTTAGACCCTGTAAGATACTGTTAACCATCAAACACATCTTCATAACTAATACTAAATTTTCAGAGCTTTCTTTTAAATAAATGGCACCTACCTGAAATGTAACAATTAATTATCAAACAAACAAACAAACAAAGTGAATTATTCAGCCTTGTTTCTTGTAAAGTTAGTTGTGTTGGTTATCCCTATCCAGGAACAGATCCATTCAAGACAGACAAAGTATTGAAAACAAAAACTTCTCCACAGAATTAGCATTGTTCACCTGAGATGTTTGCATGTTTTCACAGAGTATGAAGATGAAGTATAGATTCATGGTCTAGTTATTTTACAAAACATGATTTAGTGGGCAATGATAGTAGGAAAGGAAGAGAAAGGGAAAGACTGAAATAGAATGTATGATAGTACATGATTAAAAGAAGATTGTGCATCTATTTTAAGTTGGAGTTTTGCCAGGGTTATATTGAAATACCTAGCTCTTAACTTGTGATGGAATATAGTGATATACTCCTCTTCCTGTTGTTAAACATCTGTACTTTAATACCTAAGCTGTCTGAAACAGGGTATGACAGCTCTCAGGAAATGTATCTGATAATAGTATGGTTTGCAGATGCTGTATGGAAGGGAGCAGTGCTGCTTCTGTTACACATTTTATCTTTTTCTTAGTAAAGGATATTACAAAAAGCTAAGTATGCTTTTTTTCCTAACTTATATATATTTAAATGCAATTTTTTTGGTCTCTCTTTTCAGCTTATGGAAAAAACTGACAGAGACTACTACACTCTGGATGACATGTTTGTTTCCAAAGCAGCCAAAAGAGCACGCAGTGGGGAAGAAGAAGAAATACAAAGAAGAAAAGCAATACGTGAGCACCAACAGCTTGCTGCACGCATGGAAAAGTGTCCTTACTGTTTTGACAGCAGTGAACTTTCTAAACATCTTATTATTGCAATTGGTACCAAGGTAAGAAAATAGCAATTTAGCACAAAAGTAAATATAAAAAAGAAAGAATAGTAGAGTGACTGAGTTAAAGAACACAGTTGATTCTTTGATTATTCTGCATCTTATTCTCCCTGCCCTTCCAAGGATTAGGGAGAAAAAAGATATGAATCTGTTGTGAATTACAAATCTAGTCTTTGATATCAGAACTTCTGATTTGTGGAAAACATAAAGCAATAATGAAAGATCTAAGTACAGACTGTAGGTGGATTTCTGGAAGGCTAAATCATACTGCACTGGAGGAAATTTGAACTGATTAAGATCTGTATCTCAATGATATCAAAGAAACTCAAGTGCAGAATTTCATTCTTAAGCTTAAAATCCTTTGAAATAAACAAAACCAAACCTTCCTCATTTTGTTAATTCTTTTAAAATATGTATGAGTATTTGGATTTATATCCAAATATACTTTGCTGTAAGTAGAAAATAATGGCTTCTATTGGTTTGAACTGTAGCAGATCATGCATTTCTTCAACTTAGCAATGAGAATATTTTTAACTCTAGAATAATAGGCACTTCAGTTTTTGTTCACTCTTTATAGGTATACTTGTCTCTGCCAAGCAACCAGTCCTTAATTGAAGGTCACTGCCTGATAGCTCCTTTACAGCACCATACTGCAGCAACTCTTTTGGATGAAGAAATCTGGGAAGAAATCCAGGTCAGCTAAGAAACTGTTTTGTGTTCCAACAGCTTTGTAAAATAATATTGTTTTGAATAACATAGTACACACTTGAAAAGTAGGTACACAAGAATCTAATTAGGTTTAACAAGGCAAAGTGCAAAGTGTTGCACTTGGGTCAAGGCAATCTCCGATATGAGTTCAGACTTTGAGAAGAACTTATTGAGAGCAGCCCTGACAAGAAAAACTTGGATGTTCTGATAGACAAAAATTTGGACATGAGCTGGCAGTGTGCACTTACAGCCCAGAAGGCCAAACAGCATCCTGAGGTGCATCAAAAGAGGAGTGACAATAGGGAGAGAGAGGGAATTGTCACTCGCTACTGTGCCCTTATGAGGCCCCATCTGCAGAACTGTGTCCATGGCTGGGGCCCCCAGTACAGGAGGGATGTGGAGCTCTTGGAGCGGTTCCAGAAGAGGGCCACAAGAATGATCAAAGGGCTGGAGCACCTCTCTTATGAAGATGGAACTTTATGATTGGTATAACTGGGCTTGTTTAATCTAGAGAAGAGAAGGCTCCAGGGAGACCTCATTGCAGCCTTTCAGCACATGAAGTGAGCCTACAAGCAGAAGGATTACCAACTTTCTACATGATCTGATAGTGGTAGGACAAGGGGGAATGGCTTTAATCTAAAAAGAGGGGAGACTTGGGTTAGATCTTAGGAAGAAACTTTTCACTGACAGAGTGGTGAGCTGCTAAAAAGGTGCCTGGAGAGGTTGCAGATACCCCATCCCTGGATGCCAAGATGAATGAGACCCTGGGCAGTGTGATCTAGTGGATGGCAACTCTGCTTGGAACTAGATGATCTTTAAGGTCGCCTCCTATCTAAGCCATTCTATGATTTGATTGTGTGATATTTGTCATGTCTATTTTAATAGTTTCCAACCTGTCAGCTCATTTTGATCCCACTAAGGGATAGAACATGTTTGCATTATAAAAGGAAATGAATGGTCAAAAGTTGGTAAAGGGAGATGCATGATAAACATTGAAGAAAAGTTTCAGTGTATAAGCCCTAGAAAAAAAAATGCCTAAGAATGTTGCAGAACTTCTTGGAGATCCTGGAATAAATGAGAGGCATGTGTCAAGACTGACATAGGTACAGCTGATCCCTTGCAGAAAGCGTAATAACTGGTTAGGTTACACTATTAAGAAAATGATTGTCAGAGAGGAAAGATCAGTTATAATGAAGCACCAGCTAAAGATACATTTTTACATGAGGTGGTTTTTTTTTTTTTTTTGTTTTGTTTTTTTTAAGCTAATCTGATTTTGGGGTAGATATCATTCTTACTCATATCTGAGGTCCCTGTTAGGATACAATTTCCTCCTTCTTTAATAAGATTTTTTTACAATAAAAGTGCCAAATGTGATGGATCAAGCTCTCTTTCATGTGAATACATTTTGAAGTTTCTTTGAGTTTTGTTTTCTTTGGAAAAGGAAAAAAAAGGGAGACATATAAGAAACTTTTGCCTAGAAGATAGATAGTGATCAGCCTCTCTTAATTCCACCATTGGTATTGTTATAATGGAAAAACAACTTGCATCAATATATTAGAGACTATTTCAAAGAAGATAAAAAATTAACAACTTCCACAGTTTCTAGGTTTAAAATCAGGTTAATATGTGAGTTTGAAATGGCTTAAGTAACTTTGATCTTGTCTCAAGTCTAGCGTATGGGTTCTCTGACTTTCCACAGGTACTCCCAGCATTGATACTCGTGGCTGATGTAATTTTTGTACAGTGTTGCTTTGTAAATTACTCTCATCCCTGAGCAGAATAAAAAGGAGAACTTTCATATATGAACAGAAATGCTTCAGAAAGTTGTGTAAGAAGGGAACAAGCTTAATGAGTATGATCAGAAGGAAAAACAAAGGATGAGAGTGAAGTGGTCTATATGTTGATCCTGCGTCCTCTATTTTAACCCATTGTCTTTTAGCAAAATAGGGTCATAGAATAAATGATTCAAAATAAAAGATGATCACTTTTCTAAATGAAGGAAAATAGGATAAAGACAAGATAAGTAAATGCAGTTTCTGTATTTAGTCCTGGAATTTTTCTTGCTAGAAAATGCAGCTTGTTGGTAAACTCATCAATTCTGTGAATATGTTAATTGTGAGTTTAAATATTTCTTTGTGGCGAAGTACTTAGGAGGTGATGGTCACGTTATTTTGCAGCTTTTGTGTAATTCAGTAGGAGGAGTCTGGAAAGCTTCCATAGGAATATAAGCACACACTTACTTGGTGACCAAACTAACGTAATGATGCCAAAGCCCTATTTGGTATTGTTGCCAGAAAAAAAAAAACCATCTTTATTACACTATATTGCACGTGTTTTAGCTCTATTTACCATTTTTTTTCCCAAGATATGTGTGTCTTCAGATGCCTGAATTTAACATGATGCATGTTTTAGAAGTTACCTACTTCACTTGACAAAGTAAATACGCATCTAATTTTTTTATATAAAAATACATAAATCTTTGCATGTTCTGTTGCCTGAGTTGTGACATGTATCAACATACTGTGTATTTGAGCATGAACCATGCCTCCTTGATGAAAATACTGAAGAGCACAGGTACCAGTACAGACCCATGATGGTCACCACACATCACTGATCTCCATACTGATCTATTGGTCACTACCCTCTGGGTATGATCTTGCAACCAGTTTATCAACTCTTGAACAGTCCACCTATGAAATCGCTATCTTTCCAGTTTGGAGAGAAGAATGTTACAGGGAGCCATGTCAAAAGCCTTACTGAAGTCCAGATAGATAGCTCTTCCCTTGTCTATTGATACAGTTATATCATCATAGAAGGCGCTAGGTGGTCAGACAGGACTTGCCCTTGGTGAAGCAATGCTGGTTGTCTCATATCACCTCTTTCCCTTCCTTCTTAAGATAATTTCCAGGAGGATCTGTTCCATGAGCAGTGGTTAGGCTAACAGGTCCATAGTTCCTTGGGTGGTCCTTTCTAAATTTCTTAAAAATGGGATTGACAATGCCTTTTTTCTAGTCACCAGGAACTGTCACCTGACTGCCATGATTTTTCAGATATCAGCTCTACCTTGGGACTCTGGGATGCATGTCAGTGGGACCCATGGACTTATGGGTGTTCAGTTGTCTCAAGTGGTTTTAAACCTGATCTTTGCTTACAGTGGGAGGGATATTGCTCCCCCAGTTCTCCCCTCCCAACCCATCTGCTTGAAGAGCAGTTGCCAGTGAAGACTGAGGCACAAAAGTTGTTGAGTACTTCATACTTCTCCTTGTCCATTGTTACCAGCCTGCCTGTGTTGCTCTGTAGTGGGGGTACGCCTTCTTGGACATTCCTTTTCTCATGATAAGTCTCTCGAAGCCTTTTTTACTCTTCTTTGTGCCTCTTTCCAAGGCCAGTTCCAGGCAGTCTCCAATCCTGATGTCACCAATCAATTCACTTGTGTTGGTGAGGAGTAGATCCAACATTGCATCCTCTCTGGTGGGGATGTCTATTACTTGGCTCAGGAAGTTATCCCTGATACAGTCTAGGAGCCTCCTGGGTTGCCTAATTCTTATGGTACCTCATAGTTATGAAATTCAACCTAGTTTTAGTTCCAATTGTAAATAATAATAATAATAATAAATGTGATATTAACTGGAACTGAGTTTATACTGTTAAGTATAATGCATATTTCACAATAGATTCCTAGACTTTGTATGTTTGCACTGTAAGAAATACAGTTTGTATTAGATTGTTGAATAAAGTAGAATATTCCTAGTGTGATCACCGCTGTTCCATTTTATTATAATTTTTTAAGGAATTATATATCTATTAGTGAAAAAATATAAAATATTTTATCTGGAAGCTTTGAAAAGCTAATTCAAATGATACATTCTTTTTCTTTTAACAGATGTTTAGAACGGCACTGGTGAAAATGTTTGAAGCTAAAGGCTTGGACTGTGTCTTTATAGAAACAAATATGAGTATGAAGAAACGATATCATATGGTATACGAATGCATTCCTCTTCCAAAAGAAGTAGGAGATATGGCTCCAATCTACTTTAAGGTATATGAAAAAAGCATTTTCTATAGGTCATTTGAATGTATTTATCATAAATTATTTCTGGAAAAGTTTTTTTATATTGAAGTACTAGTTTTGAAAAAGTAATTTTTTGTTTTTCTGATGAAGAAATGTTTCTTGATCTTTAAACAAATGTGTTGATTTAGTATCTGAAAAAGAAGCTTTTATAAGGGTAAATTTGACTGAGTACACACATACTTCAGTATTTATGAGTGTATTATTTTATTTGTTCTTTGAAAATGTTCTTGTTCTCTGGAAATAAATAATGTAATTGTTTTAACGAAGTGGAAGTCAGTGTGATGAATAGCAACGCAGTAACTTTTACAACACATTTGTAACTGTCCACATGATTCATCTCATTGGCTTTGTTTTAAGTGCATTGAGTATTTTCTTTGAAAACTAATAAAGTTGAAGTACAAGCTTCAATGCAGTGTCATTTGTGTTAAACTTTTTCAGAAAGTTTTCACCATTAAAATACACAGTAAATGAAAATTAAATGACAATGAGAAAGGTACCTACACTATACACACTTCCATATTACGAAAGATGCAAAGTCAGTTTTACAGGTGTTTGAGTGCAGTCAGGCTCCTAATTTGGATTTTCGTTTTGGAGTTTAAAAATAGGAAAAAGGAAAAGAAGATAAAAGAATAAAAAAGGCTAATATGGCATAATGAAATCAGTACAGGTTTGTTAAGAGCTTAGTAAAAAGAAAATGAGACCTTTTAGTTCCTAATAATTTGGAAGTTTTTTATTAGAGATAACTTGTCAGGCAAAAGATAGATTTCAGGGGAAAAAAAGGAATAGAATTAAGTGAGTTTAAAGATATTAAATCATTCCTCTATAAAGTATATTCTCGAAATCAGAAAGATTACCAAAACCAAAATTACTTTGTTAAGAAATAACTAGTACTTGCAGTGCAAAGTTCGCTTTACTCCATTGGAAAGTGAGTTCTTTGCTGTATGAAGGGCTATTTTCTCATTTAGATAAATGATTTTACAGAAAGCTATAATGGAGTCTGATGAAGAGTGGTCCATGAACAAGAAGATAATTGATCTTTCTTCAAAAGATGTTCGGAAATCTGTAAGTAATGAAATGTATTGAACACTGACATTTTCAGCAAATTGCTTTCATCTGTTTTAGTTATTAACTGTTTCAAAGAGAGAAGAAAAGGAGCGCAATTGAATTAGTGGATCAGGAGATGGCATAGACATGATGAGCATTGGAGTCTGACTGAACGCCTAATTGACGTTAGAAAAGATTCCCATTTATTTCAACAACAGATGGACTGAGCTGCAAACACTGCTTGAGAACAAAGCTGGCATTTTAAGTACATGTACCAGCATAATTTTCTTGATTAACTTTAAGAATTAAGATAGATCAAAGATCTGCAAATTGCTGTCTGGGAAAGAATATGGTGTATCTTTTGCATTGACCTGGAAGAGCCTTTGGTGTTGTTTAAATTTATGAAGTGAAGATGCAAATAGTATTATGAATTTTTATTTCTACAACAAAGGAGCTGAAACATTTTTGCGTATGAATCTTAAATGAATAATTCTGAAACTGTTAAGTTCAAAAATTGGTCCGTTGGTATGCTTTGGATTTCTTCTGCTTCTTAGCCTTTCGTAACAGGGAAAGTCAACACATGTCTCAAGAAAACAAAGTATAATTTTCTTGTCTTGTGATAGAGCATCAGGACTTTTTTTTTTTAACGAATCATATGTTTTTGTGATTGTATTATGTACCCATTTGAAGGTAGATCACTTTTCAAATTAATTCAGGGCACTTCTTTAAATTAATAAAATGCATCTGTGTGTAAAGTGTTTCACAGTTGTATAACTTTAACATTATTTTAGGAAAAAAAAGAAAAGAATTGCCTTCCAGAACATATGAGAGTACAGTTTAGATACTGACCTGAGGAAAATAGAGTTGCAGTATGAAATGGTGTTGTGTTGAATGAGAAGCAGACATGAGTGTGACATTTATTGGGCTGACTGTGTGCAGAAATTGGGACCAGTTTTCTAGAGGCAGAGCCCTAGCACATGAGCCTAAGCAGCCAATGCTCTTGCATGGTATCAGAGCCTTTCTGTTTCTTACTCTGCACCTTCCAGTAAACAAACTCAGGGGTAAGCAATGGGCTGGGACGGGGCACAGCTGGGACAACTGACACTGACGGTGCAGCAAGAACTCTTCAGCAATAAATAAGCACTGGTGTATTATCAACACTGGCCTAGTTACCAGTCCAAAACATTGCTCTGTGTGGGCTGCTCTGAAGAAAATCCATCCACAAGCAATATAAGGAAAACCTTGTGAAAATTTCAGTTACTTGAACCATAGCAGAGAAGATATGTATGAGTTTGAGGCTTTGTAAACTTTAAATCCAGAAACAAATAATAAGCAAATTATGAAATTATCCACTTTGGCAGTTAATCATAATTCCAGTCATTTAGTTGGTTTTTCCAATAATGTATTCCATGTAGAGATGTTTCCCTTCCCCCTCCTTCATGAAGAGTATCAATGTTTCCTCTGAGTAACCATTTCCTCGTACAACGTGCCACCTTATTGTTAGTAAATGTGCTTAAAATTTGTATTCATCCCATGTAATTCAAAGCTGTGGACTCAGAAAGCCATTTGCTCAGTGTGCATGCTGCTGTCTAGCTGTTTACTTGTCTCTGTCCCTCCCAGTCTCTTACCTGACGTATAGTGGTGCCCTCCAGGTTCTGCCACCTGGCAGTCCTTTTTTTTCTGTTTATGGTGTCTAGTTGACATTGTATTTTTTTTCCCTTTACCTGTTGGTCTTAGTGAACTGTATTTTATACTGCACGAAGTGGTTTCGAAAGTGATTTAAAATAAAATGTGATAATACTAACTGTAAAATCACTTTCTTCAAGAAGTTGTGGGGAGGTTATTAAATGCTTGCAGTCTATTAAACATCTAAAAATGCATTTTTTTGTATATAGGTTCCTAAAGGATTACCATACTTTTCAGTGGACTTTGGCCTTCAAGGAGGGTTTGCTCATATCATTGAAGATCAACACAAGTTCCCTCACTACTTCGGAAAGGTACTGTATACAAAATCAGTTTACCAGTTGTACTCTGTACAGTTGTGTAAATTTTGAGTAATTAAAACAGTTGCTGCTACAACAGTCACTTTGATGTACCTTATCACAGTTCATTACTTGCCTTTTCATGGTAAGTCATTATAACTTAGCTTGTGAATAAAGGATTGCTTTACTGCTTGATACTTAGAATTATAGATCAATTTTTCTTTTGAATCAATAGGAATTCTAGATATTTGACATATAGTCTGATAGATGGAAAATAACTGCTACTATTAAAGATGTTAAAAATAGGGTATTCAGGATGGTGATACCTTCATATAGGCACTCTGACTGCCACTTGTATAAAATAGAGGTCATACACACACAGGCTCACAGACAACTCCTAGTGTGATACATACATGGTTAAATTACTCCATTATGGCATAGAGAGTACATATAGAAAGTGCTTTTCCTTACTATGTCACAGTGATCAGCTCTTGAAAGAGTCAGTATTACAGAAGTTTGAAGAGGGATTAGGAAGTAATATAACTTCAAAAATGTTGAGAGCAAAGTGAGTAGTTTTCTTTATTCTCAGCTTCCCATTTTTTGACACAGATATAGAAATGCATCAACAGTCTTGGAATGTTAGGATATTTTGTGCTTACAACAATTCTAGTGAGGCAACTGTCTCGCAACTACAGTTATAGTTATTGAATTGATATGTGTTTCAGAATTTTCAATTTTTGTAGCTAGCACAAATGATCTCATAATTAGTGCTTTTACATTTTATGCTAAAATAGCAGTAAGTGATATTATACTTTAGCATTTATCATTATCTGTCTTTGTTCTACTTGCAAAGGAAATCATTGGTGGCATGCTGGACTTGGAACCGCGGCTATGGAGAAAAGGAGTCAGGCAGAACTTTGAGGAACAGAGGAAGAAAGTGTTGCAATTTGCACAGTGGTGGAAGCCATATGACTTCACCAAAAAGAAAGAATAAGTATGTCTTTGCAGCTAAGGACTCTATAAGCCATAAATTATATTAAAGGATATTTCATTTATGAAATGTAATACCAGTATATTAAAACCAGTATATTATGTATTACTATTATGTTTTAAACCCAGGAGTGTTATTTAATTGATTTTCTCTTTCTGGTTTAGGTAGTGGATGGATCACATGAACCTGTAAGCCTGACAAAACCAGAAGTTTACAGTGATTTTGGTTTTTAATTTTTTAGCTGAGCCAAAACCAAAATATCCTTGTGACTATTGGAATTCTTAAAAATATAGCATTTTCTTTTGAGTTTTATAATATTTGAAACAATTTTTTATCTTGTAGCATAGAACCAGTGCTTAACTACTGCAGTATCTTTTTGTAGAAAATGGTGTAAATTTTATGAACATGTTGATTAAATCAAATTGTTGCACTGCCTTTGAGTCTTTGTTTTCTTTTAGTTGAGACTATTGCAGTAATGTAAGTGTTCAGTTATGACGTGATAAAACCTTGTTGATCCCGTGCACAAAAATGCAATTTTCTGTACTTTCTTTCAATATGCAGTAGTATTTTCAATCTTACTTGTTGCACAAAGGATGATGAGATGGTCCGTAGCTGATGGCAAATAACAGCTTTAGTGATTATGATTAGTACTGATGACAATTAAAACTGAAAAGGAAGTAGAGAGGAGGGAAGGGAAAGAAACTTAAGGGACAAATATTCTCTGATGGACAGCCAAGAAAGAAAATCATCACAGGGGCTCCCCAAATTACTCTTCTCCACTGAGCATCCTTGCCAGTGTGGCAGAGATCTGTAGCAATACTTCGCAGATAATAAATTCATAGTTTTCACTGGGACTGGCTCAAACTCCATCTTGATTGTTTCTGCTTATGTAATTGGAATATTTAATGGACTGTTATTTACCATATTTTTCACTAGGTCTCATGTTTTTTTTTTTTTTTTTTTTTTTTTTTTTTGCATAAAAGTTACAAAATGGGAATGTGGGAAAAAGTGAGTAGAAAAAGGAAGATTCTTGAGTCACTAGCAATCACAGTCCATGGGAAAGCTGACAAAATAATCTGAGGCTTTGCAGGAGCAGAGCTAGGAGAACAATGCAGAGATAGAGGTCAAGGAGGAAGACATTGCTGTGGTGTCCTCCCAGCGGAGAGAGTGCAAAGTTGCAAACTTTGAGACTTGAGTGAAGACTGTGTGTTGCATGGAAAGGCTCCAGAATGGCACATGGGAAGCTTTTAGCATAACAGCAGCTGAGGCATTATGCTGATATGCCAACCTGCTTCTGCTCTTTTCCTGTTGAATCACTTGTCTGTACAACTTTATTACCTATGGTGAACTGCTCAGGTTAAGAAATGGATAACTACATATTTCAGAGTTGAGTAAGTGTTCATATCTGCTTCCTTAGCAGTCTTTTGCAACTATTCTGAAGAAATAGGAGGTTTTCTTTTCTTATTTTTGATATAAGCACATAGCATTTTTTTCCCCATTTTGCCTAGTAAGTCTGTTAGAGGTAGAAAGCTATTACTGTGTGTGAATTTTCTGTAGGATCTTTGTGAACTTCTGATACTACGAGAGAAATAACTTAAAAATAAGCTGTCATGATCATTTTGGCGATTGGATGTCTGATTTCTTTTGTTTTAACTAGCAAGCCATGGATGAAAGAACCATTTCTACTATTCTCCAGTCAATTTTGATCTTCTTCAGGCTACTGGTGAGATTACAGTACAAATAGAATATGAAATAGTAGGTGGGAGTTGTTGCTTATGATGTGGTAAAGCTGAAGGAAACTTAGGTAAAATACAGTCTTTGGTGTTATAAAACATAACTTAAAGATTATTTTCTCAGAAAGTGCGCATTGCCTCTGTTCTCGTCTCTTCCTTTGCAGGATAGCCATGAAATGGCAGAAGTGATTGTCTCTTAAGGCTGTAGTAAAGTCATTTATCAAATGCAGTGCTAGAGATGAACTGCAATTTTTAAAAATAAAGTCTGCTGAAAATCTCCCTTCATCAAGAGAAGGTGTATGGTTCACATAGGATACGTAACTCTGAAACATCATCTGTGCATATTTTTATTATTTTGGTGTCAGCAACACTTCTAATCCTTAGACTGGAAAGGACTTGGAAATATGTACGGGCAACATCTCAAGCTACAAAGGCAGGGAAATACGTCTTATTCTGTCAGAAATTCATAGAATCAGCAAGGTTGGAAAAGACCACTAACATTATCTATTCCAACAATCTACCCATCCCCACCATGCCCTCTAACCATGTCCCCCAGTGCCATATCCACACAAGTCTTGAAAACCTCAGTGACTCCACCACCTCCCTGGGCAGCCTGTTCCAGTACCTCGCCACTCTTTCTGAGAGGAAATCTATTTCTTGATATCCAACCTGAGCCTCTTCTGACACAACTTACAAAGCTCCATGACACTGGCTACAAAATGGAGCTCAAAAGCCACAGAGGTATCCTTATCTTTCTACATAACCACAGAGGTTGACAGCAAGGTGATTGCCTGAAGTCATCCACTGAAGACACACTTAAATTCAGTTAAAAAGGAGAGCAAGGCTTTCTACTAATCACTGGTATTCTTTCAGATAGGTGGTTCTCATGCACGTCCATGTTCCACTTGCTTTTCTTTTTTCCTTTTGGGTTCTCCATTGGAATAAGATAAGTGAGGTGCTGCAATCAGTACAGTATTGTTGCTTTGTACATATTAAAATTCCTGGAGGAATACAATGTGGATTTATACTACTTTTAATGAAAGTTAATATAGCAACATGCAAGGTCTGTTTGGACTGAGTTATTTATTTATTCCTTTTGTTCAGAATTAGTGAGTTCCAGATTCATAATGAAATGTGACTTACTGGGATTTTATCTACTGAATTCTTCTACCAACTTATTTTAAACTTTGTCTGAGTTCTGACTGGAAAATATCATGGTAAAATAAACAGTGGTTCTCATGGCAGGAGATCATAAATCTCTTGTAATCTGAAAAATGAAATAAGAAGTGATTTCATGCGTCCCTAAATGATTCTCTCTGACTGAAATTTCTTCAGTATTTTCTGTCTCCTGTATTTTTATCATTCAAGCATGTTTTCTATTTATAATTCAAGCTGCACAAGATGATGTATAAACACATAAAATGATATATGCCTTTGGGAGATCCTTAATCACTGAGTCTTTTGAGTTGGAAGGGATCTTTAAAGGTCATCTAGCCCAACCACCGTGCAGTGAATGGGAATACCCACAGCTCCATCAGGTTGCTTAGAGCCCCATTCAGCCTGACCTTCAGTGTCTCCAGGGGTGGGGCATCCACCACCTCTCTGGGCAACCTCTTCCACTGCCTCTCCACTTTTATTGTAAAAAACTTCTTGCTTATGTTAAATCTAAGTCACCTCACTTTTAGTTTGAAACCATTTTCCCTTGTCCTATCACAAGGCACCCTGCTAAAGAGTCTGTCCTCACTTTAGATGTTGAAGGATCATGTTCAGGTCTCCCCAAATCCTTCTCCAGGCTGAACAGCCCCAGCTCTCCCAGCCTGAATCTTGCCCAAATGTAGGTTATTTCATATCTTTCACTTTCATTCTTTTTCCTGGATTTTGTTTTGTTATGCTAAAACCATTTTGAATTCTGCTCCTGCTCTTAAAAAGATTTTTTTTTTTTTTTTTACAATCCTTTGAGCCATCTGCAAAATTAAGCAGCATGCTCTACTGCAGAAGCTAGAAATTCACACTGCATCCATATGTGCCCCTTTGCTGCAAAGTAGTACTTTGTTTTCCTCTCTTTCTATTTGTCAATAGTCTTGAAATGAGAAGATATATATATATATATATTTTAAACATGCTGCATGCAGGCTTCATATTAAAACACTGTTCTGTATCTATCTGCAGGCTGCATGTCTAAGGGGATTAAGTCAGCACTGTCCTATGCAGTGAAGTTGATGGAGTGTTGTAGGGGTGATTCATCTCACACCTGTTCAGATGACCTGATGGGCTATTCAGATCAATTGCTAGAGTCTAGTGATATTGATTCTCAGTGCAGAAACAATCTAGATTTGACAAACTAGACTCCTTTAGCCTAGAGAAAGGCTTCATGGAGGCACAGCGTGGCAATATTTATTTTTGTTCCACACAAATGCAAGGAATTGTTCCAATGTTGCATGATGTTTATACTGAATACTGATTTTACAGTCAGAAGCCTTATCATAGAATTACAGAATAACCTGGGTTGGAAGGGATCATCAAGCTCCAATCCCCCGCTATGTGCAGGGCTGCCAACCTCTATATCTAATACTCGGCCAGGCTGCTCAGAGCCACAGCCAACCTGGCCTTGAACATCTCCAGGGACGAGGCATCCACAAGCTCTCTGGGCAGCCTGTTCCAGCACCTCACCACTCTCTCTGTAAAAAAACTTATGCTTCTCTTGTTCATGTTTTCTTCTCTCAAATCAGAAGTGATCAGAACACCAAACCTTAGTCTATCAGCAGAGAAAACTTACTGAAAATAAATATATTGAATCAAATAAATCAAATCAATAAAGCTCAGCTTTATTGGAACAACTTCCTGGATTAAACTTCATGGCTGACATTCTCAATAGTTTTCTCTCTTTGCTATAGTGTGTTGGAAATCAGCGTGGTATTGCATACTTTGTATTTTTAGCCACCTGCCTTGGGAGCAAGAAATCTCCTGAGTAAACAGATTTGGAAGGCTTGAGGCCAAGTCCTGATTTGTCTCATGCTTGTCCTGGGGGAAGTCACCTGTTCCTTACCCTTTGCTATCTGCAGGTGGTGAGATGACCATTGGAAGCAGAAGTTTTGGCAGACTGGTTTGAGCTGCTGCGAGTCCTTGCAGTGATTTCCAGACAGTTGGTTGAACCTATACATGAATGTATTGCTGTCCACTCTTGAGAATGTCTGGAAAATGTTATCTGTAATTACAACACAGACCTGAAATTTCAGAAACCTTGAAAATGCTTTCAAAGGCAAGGAGTAGGTGGATTTTTGTGTAGAATTCTGTAGGAAGATTTTGCATTTATTTTCTCCATAAAGCAAAAATATTTTGGTTGGTATCAGAACTGGAAGAGATGTTACAGAGGATGCCCTGCTACACCTGCATCCCTAATCCTAAATCCAAGATGCAACCTGTTTCAAGCAACCAAACTGCCAAAACTGCCTCTGTGAAGTACTCCTTGCCCATGATGGCAACAATGCTGTGTTTCAGATGATTTGTGTTGTCTTTATTTTTAGCTTCTGTGCAAAGATCCCAAATCAAATCTTTGTGAGAACTGCTGCCCAGGATAATTTTGTTGTCTTCTCTGCTAACGACAAGTTTGGTCTTGCTGTTAAGCTATGCAGTTGTCTTCCTTAGGATGCTTTTATACAAATCAAACAGGAATATAGGTAGATGAAAACAGTAATATATTCTAGTGTATTAAATAATTAGTTTTATAAAGGTCAGCAAGCCTCTGTCTAGCATAATAGCAGTGCTAGTAGTTTTTTAATGATAGGAAGAGAAGACAAGCAAGCGGGATGTCATTTTCTTCCTCCTAATCCACAGAAGGGCCATGTGATGGTCCCTAGCTCTTATGGAAAGCTAGTACTGTGAGGATGCTTGCTTCTTCCACCATCTTCCAGCTGGGTCTGGTTTCACATCTGGTTTCTGTGAACAGCTCTGATCAATCATTAATACTTATTTTTAAGGTATCAGAGATGACAATTGCATAGTCAATGAATATAAAGATATAAAGTTATGAAACAAACAAGAGAGCTTGGCAAAGCAGATTGTAGTAACAAAAAGAGAATAGGTAGAAAGCTTACCTGCATCCTAGGCTCACTACAAAACTCCAGAGGAGGGATCTCCAGAAGAGATCCTTTCCCCCTGGTAACCAGCTCTTAAATGAGTCTAGGAGAGGTGCAGCCAGGCTCCACCCCTTCTGGGAGCACGGGTGAATTGCCTTCACCCGTGCTCCCATGGCTGACTGACTCACTGCTCACCTCAGGTGATCAATCAGAGGTTCAGGCCATGATTCAGCAGTTTCCATACAACAATGTGTTTTTTCTAAACTAGAAAGTAGGGGCTGTTTTTTGAGGTCACTGATAGCAGAATCGTGACTTTGTCTGTGTTACAGACCAGACACCAGAGGTAGCATTGCCTTTCTCACTTCTTTCACTCTCACACTGGCACCTGCAAGGGCTCTGTGTGGGGAGAGGCAGAGATGGAACGAAATCACTGCGGAATGTTTGCGTTCAAGGACTCTCTGAAGAACAGAAATTTTTCTCTGAAAATATTTGGAGGGGTTGGAAACGAGATACTAGACACAAGAGGGTGGATAATGATAGGAAAAGGGGGAGTGGTTTTAAACTGAGACAGGGGAGGTTTAGGTTAGATATTAGGAGGAAATTTTTCACACAGAGGGTGGTGATGCACTGGAACAGGTTGCCCAAGGAGGCTGTGGATGCCCCATCCCTGGAGGCATTCAAGGCCATGCTGGATGTGGCTCTGGGCAGCCTGGTCTGGTGGTTGGTGTCCCTCACATAGCAGGGGGTTGAAACTAGGTGATCACTGTGGTCCTTTTCAACCCAGGCCATTCTATGATTCTATGATAAGATGCAGAAAGATGAACAAAACTTTAATATTGCAAATACATGGCCTGAAATAATCTAGTCAGTAACACTGATGGTAGCTGTATCTTCCCTCAGTTGCCTGGAATGCACTGAATTAATTTTGTGGAGGGTTGTTAGTTAGGCTAGTATGGTTAGGTCGTTTTACATTAAAGGGGGCCAAGCTCAGTGTGATTACTTTGTGATAAGTGTTGCTTGCAACCCTACAAATCCAGCGATGAATTTGTTTTAATTGGAAAACTGTAGCTTAAAGTCCTCTATATGAAAGATGGTTCTGTTAAGAGTATTTTGCTAATAATTGAAGGTGAGAGCGAGAAAGAGTTTATTGAATGATATTCTGCTTAAAATATGTATCTGAAATCCTCTTATTTAAGTAGAATTGGCCTGTCCTTGGAGTCCCCTGCTTTTTCCTTCCTAATAGCTTTGGGGACAGAGTCTTTTTTTGAGATGGGTTTGTGTTCTGATTTCTGCCCTCTTCTGGAGGAGGAGCGCTATACAAGAGGATTGGTTCTGGGAATTAATCTATCTTATTAAGGATGTTTACTAATGAAGTCCTAGTTTGGTGACACAGCAGCCAATGATTTTTTGTGTGCTGAGTTCCCACTTGTTTAATGACAGTCAGCAGGACTCTTTTAAAACGGCGTGTCTGACAACTTTGTGTTAAATCTGTAGTTTCAGTTTAGTCTTTAACAGCATGTCTAAACCCCAATCTGAATCCCCAAATATAATCACATTACAGACCAATTATGCTTGCTGAGTCATTTGTCAGTTTGACAGCATGCTTGGCAGAAAATTTTGATTCCTTTCATTCTTTGATTAAAGAAATTAATTAATTCAGAGTTTTATTTTGTTTAAAGATGTCTGTATCTGTTTCTCCCACTGATTCATAGTCCCCATGGACAGCCATTGGTGGGGTTCATTCTTTCTTCAGTTCTTTGAAACTGGAGATGGTTCTTTTATGATAACTGTAATGAACTATCATGCTTCTGGGCAACATCCATCCTACTTCCATGTTATGGTACAAACCCCTGTGTTTGAAGACCTACTCCTAGCATATTTCTTGCAATAGTCAGAAGATGATGGTGTTTCTTCTTAGCAGCTATGAATGGCCAATTCAGCAAGTAATCAAACAGGGGGTCTTGTACAACACCTACATCAACAACACTTGGATTAAAGGATAGAGTCCACCCTCACCAAGTTTGCTGATGATATGAAGCTGGGAGAAGTGGCTGACACACCAGTATGCTGAGCTACCATTCAACAAGACCTGGAAAGGCTGGAGAGTTGGGCAGGGAGAAACCTTCAATAAAAGCAAGTGTAGTGTCTTGCATGTGGGGTGGAATAACTGCATGCATCAGTACAGGTTAGGGTATGACCTGCTGGAGAGGAACTCTGTAGAGAAAGACCTGAGGGTTGTGGTGATCAACAGTTTGGCCATGAGCAAGAAGTGTGCTCTTGTGGCCAAAATGGCAAAAAAAACCAAACCATGACAAGCAGGTTGAGGGAGGTGATCTTCCCCATCTACTCTGCACTGGTGAGGCCACATCTGGAGCACTATACCATGTCTGGGCTCCTCAGTTGAAGAAAGACAGGGATCTTCTAGGAGGTGAGTAAAGGGCTAATTTGTTATATTGTTATAATTATAAAAGTATTTGAGCATGAACAATGGGAAAGACATGGAGTACGTCAAACGTAACCCAAGGATCCTGCTGATTGGTCCAAGGAGCCACATCCTAGAAACCATCCTAGACACTGAACCAGTTGAAGCTGGAATACTTCCTCAACCTACACCAAGGTCAGAAGTACATTGTGAGGATGACATATGGCCTTCACTCCCAAGACCACCAGAGCAACCACCAGGAGGCATCGTGCATGCATAGAAGCATTAGTTAGGGGTGGAGTTTGGGTTGTAGAATAGGCGTGGAATATTGTAATGGATTTCTACAAGTAATTGTAATAAACAATTGTCTTAGAAATACCGTGAATATGCATGTATTCCTTTTATAAATAAAGATGTTTACCTGCTTTTGGTGTGCAGGCTAAGAAGGGGTTACTCCCCCTGCAGCTGGCGCCAAATAAAAAACATACCTGCTTTATAACTACTTTGTGGCTATAGAGTTTGATTCCACAGTCAGAGAAGTCCAGCAGAGGGTTGCAAAGATGGTGAGGAGTCTGGAACACCTCCCATATGAGGAAAGGCTGAGAGACCTGGGGCTGTTCAGCGTGGGGAAAAGACGACTGAGAGGCAATCTTACCACTGTTTATAAGTATCTTAATTGTGGGATGGATGTGGTCAGACTTTTTTCAGTGTTGTGCAACAATAGAACAAAGGGGATTTGGCAGAAACTGAAATGTAGGAAGTTCCATACTAACTCAAGGAAGAACTTTTTTACAGTGAGGATGAAAGAGCCCTGGAACAGGCTGTCCAGGGAGGTTGTGGAGTCTCCTTCTCTGAAGATATTCAAGACCCATCTGGTTTCTTTCCTGTGTAACCTACTGCATGTCCTTTACTGTTCTTCCTACTGCAATTCTTTAGCAAAGGATTGGACTAGATGGTCTCCAGGGTTCTCTTCCAACCCCTGCAATTTTGTGATTCTGGATTCATCCCTATGGAAACCACCTTCCTGATGAATGTTATTTAGAAAAGGGAATCCAAAGCTGTGGAAACAGAATTTGGAGATGGGAAACAAACTTTTAGATTTGAACAAACTCTTCTTCAAGTTAGCAGCTATTCAACCACAGTGTTTGAACTTCTGGATAGTTGGATGCTTAGAAGAGTTGTGTATGTGAAGTCTCTAGTGAAGAGTCAGAACTGTTAATAGAAAAATACTGCCAATCTCTTTCCAGGGTGTTCTGTTCATAATAACCGGAAAGGAATATTACTAGCACTGATATTTTGAAACTGTTTCTCAAACACAACAAATACTTTATGATTTAGAATTTGGGTGTTGTATTGTTACGGGTACCCTGCAGACCAACTCAGCTGTTGTGCTGCCTATTGCCTAATCACATAACTAAGCTGTATCATAAAGAGGTCAAGCTCTACTTTAAAAAAAAAAAAAAAAAAAAAAAACAGAGCAGAAGAGAACTCGATTTTTCACTCCTGTTTGCTAATAAGGGATGACCCACAGAAAGATAAGAGCCTGTGTTAATTGACACTTGACACAGTGCAATCCCTCGTGTGCAGAGGCAGTCAGCACAGGGCAATATTTAATGGGAGGCATAATAATCCACTTGTAATATATGCAACTGAAAAATCGCTAGAGATCTATTTATGGACAGAGAAAGAATGTGTAGGGATGAAATGAGGAGAGTTAAGATGCAAAGTTGGGTCATAAGAGACAGAGAAACTTATACATATACACTAAGGAAGGCAACAGAAGCACAGGTTCATTGCTGAATTATGGAGAGCAATAACTAACTGATAGTGCAAAAGATGGATGAAGTCACTTTTGCTTCTAACTTTGCATGGATGTATAAGTTTTGATCAGATGCTTAGTACAGTTAAGTAGATAATAGTCAAATCAAGAAGAAGGAACTAAGAGGAAGAACAAAATGTTAGGCAATTTATACATATGCCAATCTCTGAAACCTCAGTGAGAAATGATCTGGATGGTTTGGAGTATTTTGAGGAATGGAAGAATACTGTTACTGCAAACTAATAAATATTCACAAAGAGAATATCAAGTACAGTATAATGCTAAAGTATGCATAAGATTGCCTGGATTTGTGTCCCAGAGCTTTGTTCCTTTCATGAAAGTCCTTTTTAAAGAAAGAAATTAAGGAAACTTTTAAAAAGAATCAAGTATTTGAAGTTCTCTTCATGGGAATCTTCATACTTCCTTCAAAAGTTAGTTTTCCCTCTGAGTAAAGCTTGCAAACTTTAAGCATTTTCTTTTATTTTGCTCTCAGATGGAGCTTTACTGCCCAAGAATAAGAGTATGAAAATCACTATCCTCTTGATGTTGTGTGCCATAGAAAGGTGGTTTTGAAGTGCTCAAAACCTGTTCTTTCTCCTGGGCTAGACCACACGCTCTTGTGACTAACAGGCTTCTTTTTCAGTCCCAAATTCCCTGAAGTAGATAAGCACACTGCAACTGGAAGCAATGTGTTTGGATCCCAAAAGCTACCTGCATGGCCTTTCCCTATGATCAAAGAATCTATACCTCTTTCAAAAGAGATATAGTGGAATAACTACACATTTTAATTAAGATTTTCTTTTTGCTTCCACAGTCCTCTATATTGCTGGAACAGAAATCAGTCCTATCTGTGAATTTACGCTTGAGAACTGCTGTGGGCAGACAAGTTTTAGAGTACTACTAGAAATGTCCCTTGGGAATGAGAAGAAATGAGATGTGGCTGTGTGTGTATGTCTGCATCTTCTGGGTTGACCCTCTGCTTTCATGCTGATCACAGACAAGAAGGTGACTTGACGTGGGGCTCTGGGCACTTCGGTTGACATCAGGCTTCTTATTTCAGATAAGAAATATATCTTTGGAGGATATACTGTTCCTTGTGGTTGGTATTTCTGGAGGCACTGGAAAAAACTGAACAAAAATAAACTCTCACAGATGTTTTTAGTATACTCATTTCATCAGTTTAATATTATGTAAAAATACACAAGAGAATAGGTGTGTGTACATATTTATGTGTATATTTAAATAGCATATAGCTGTAGTGGCCAGATGGCCTACATTTATAAAAGAAGGCTGTCTTCTTTTTTGTTGAAAGGGCGGAGCAGATTCCCTGGCTCTGATCTGAGGAACTGAATAGGTGTCCTTGGGCCAGGCCTGGCCGCTGGGTGGATCTGGGTGCTGTGCTGAAATGTGAGGACTATGTGAATGAGGGTGTGCTTGTGAACCTGGAGAATGAAGGACTCCATTTTCCATGGTGGAATTCAGTCCTAGTCAGCTGAACAGAAGGGACAAGACTGAACTATCAGTTCCTGTACGTAAGCATAATACATATCACCTCTTTTCATTAGCTAAGCAGTACCCAAGGGACTGGCTTTTGAATGACTAACCATAGGAGAGATAAATTATGCAAGGACATGGACTCAAAGAGCATTGATTAAAGGACATGTCTCATTGCTGACTGCCCATGAGATTTTTTTCTTTCAGTTTTTCCACTCAGCAAAGGCACCTCAATCCTTCTTTGTCTCTTGGATCTCAGTAAGTGGAAGACCACAGTAAGCTATGTTAAGTACATACAGTAAGGCTGAGTTAATCTGGGAATCCTCTGTTTATTTAAGACATTGAAAGGCTACTTTGTAGTTGACTGATGTTTCTAAAGGCTTTAATCATACGTTGTCAAAGACATGAGCTTAATTGAATGACTCTCATAAAACAGACCATATGGTATCCTGTTTCCCTTAACTACAATTACATCTGCTAACAATAAACTTTTTTTCTTAAAAGTACTTAGGTCAAAGGTTGTGTGTTGTTTCCATAAGTTATAGAAAACAGCCTTCCCTAAAGCTCCTGTAACCCTGAAGGTAATGATTCATTGCCTATGTTTAAAACATAATTGCAAAGTTCCTATGTGGCTCTCTCAATTTTATGATGCAAAATCTCTCTGGCATCACTTTAATAAAGAGTTTGCTTCACAGAGTGTTTCATAGAAACATGGACTAGGGACACACAGGAACTATGGACTCCAACTCCTGACTCCATATGGTTGAGCCATGCACAAAATTCAGCTGAAATTTGCTGATTATGTTACTTTTCTGACTATCTCTCGTGAGACTGATGTGTACTCCTACCTGTGACATACCTGTGAGTAATAATATTTTGTCATGATATTGCTTCTGTTATAGGAGATCTGCCAACCAGAGAAGAAGATAATCTCAAAAGTCTGAGCTTTCTGATGAGTGTTGGGAAAGATGATCAGAGACAAAATGGCTCTGGAAGACCTGAAAATACACTGGATGACATGATGCTGCTGTTCAGAGAAACTGCATACAAAACTGGTGTTTGAGAACAAGAAAGAAAGGGAAAAATGGAAGAGAAATGGAGAAAAAAGGGTGAGACTGAATGCTGTCCTCTCTGTTTCACCCCTGTGCACTACGAAGATTAGAAGAGAATTGAAAAGAATTCTGAGTCATCTCTTCTAATGTGGGGGAGAATTGTTCTTCTGCAGTCTTCTCTCCTCTTCAGGATGTGTTTCTGGCTCCAGAAACTCTGGTTTAACTGAGGTGCTTTTAGGTTTTGCACAGAAAATCATGATTGCATTAACTGCTGCCTTAATGCAATCAGAAAGAAATGGTTTTGGGGTAGCTGCTAAACTTGCAAACAGTCATTTTTGATGATTTTGGTTCCAAAGGTGACGCCTCTTGAAATGAAATAAAGTATTACCCTTATTAGTCTGAACCTACAGATGTAGTGTTCCTGGAATAGTTTCTCTGTAGATTAGTGCTTAGAGCAGAATGGTTAGGTACAACAAAGGCTGCCTTTCCCTGGCACACAATTTAATCTACTTTCTTTTAAGGAGATTTTGCAAAATAAAATCAGATTTCATTTTCTTTTTTAAATTTAAAACTGTTTTTTTTTTTTTTTTTGTATGTGTGTGTGTTTGTGTGTGTGTGTGAAGCTGTACTGAGAGGAGTTTCGCTCATGTTGTAAATCTTGTATTTTCAAGGTATTTCCAACTCACCAATTGAAAATTGCATCAAACAAACTTTCAACATTCAGGAAGTCAGTTGAAAAAAATTATATAGGAGTTCAAAAAGAGCTTACTTTAATGCAGATAACTTAGTCAAAGGTAAGCTCTCCTGAGACATCTCTTCTTGCCAGAGCTGTTGGAGCTCACATGAAATGTCTCGGGAGGAAGGAAAGAGCAGAAACTCCACAGCTGCTAGAGGTAGTTTGAGGCTCTAGTTAAACTCATACTCTAGACACTATCTGTATGTACTATTAGATTGTTCTTCACACAAACAGCTGATAGTCCAAAGAGAGGTACAAAGAGATGAAAGAAATAGGGGAATGCTTTGCTTTGTGGGTACTAGACCAAGCCATCCTTGTCAGGCTGCTTGGCAACATACAGGAATTTTATTTTTTGCCATCATTCTGCAGGTATACAAGTAGTGAAATAATGATCCTTAACTTCCAATTCAAGAAAGGTTTTGTGTAAGTGATCCTAAGAGATTCAAGCAGGATCAGTGTAGTGGGTATATGGGTTTATCCATAAGATGTATGCTCCTTAAGCTGCCTTAATGTTTCATGCTTATTGGACAGCAAATTAAGCCTGTGTTCTGCATCTTTTGGGATGTATGTAAAACTGGCTTAAGTCAAAGTCCATTGTGTGAACTCAGCTTAGAAGTACAGTGTCAGGAGGATAGATGATAAGTGCATTGGAATTAGGAATTTACAATTTGCCAGGGAGTTTTTCTAGATAACAATGAGGATGTGATTTGAGGGATATCTTTAATGGGCTTATATGGCAAGGTTTTGTTAGCAGGGGCTGCAGGGGTGGCTCTGTGAGCAGTACCCAGCTGTGCCCCATGTCCCCCTGCAGCCCATGGGCACTGCACAGAGCACATCTCCATGTGCAGCCACGGAGGAGCCCCTGTGCAGCAGTGGATGAAGGCTGAAGGAGGGACAGCCCATGGATACGCCTGCAGGAGCAGCCTGGGCTGGAGCAGCAGCCCGTGGAGAGGAACCGTGGTGGGGCAGGAGGGCTGGGGGAGCTACTGGCCCTGGGGCTGTGCTGAAGCAGTGTCTGAAGAGTGGGTCCTGTGGGATAGAGCCGTGTTGGAGCAGTTGCAGCTTGATATAGCCAGCCATCATGTGAAACCATCACAAATTTATATTTACATGAGCAGAGAAATGCTTACTGGGCAGCTGAGAGAACCCTGGCTGACCTGTAACTCCTACCAAAGCTGTGCAGGGTACCTTGGGCACCTTCCTGAAGGCAATGGCTTGTGTTAATAACAAGATACAGGCAATTTGTCCTGCTTTTCTTTCCTGTCAAGCCATGATTTCCCCTCCTCCTCCCCCTCCCCCAATTAACTGCAACACACAAGGTATTAATGAACATGGAATTCCAACAGAACTGCTTCTCTATCTGGGTTCCAAGCAATCTGCCCTGAACACCCAACCCACTGTGTGTGGAATTTCTGTGGACTGATTAATTAATGCAGCAAGCATAAATGACAAATTACGCTGAAATATTGAATTTGAACTCTGTGGAGAGTTTCCAGCCCAATAAAATAACAGTGATGTCAGAGTGCTTTTATGTTCTTTCTCCCACTTGTAGTCCTTGGGAGCTGATATCTAAAAGTGCTACAAGCAACAGATAGAAAAAGGTGTAATAAAGGCATCAGTGTAAGTTTAAAACATTTTCTGTACCTAAATGGAAGATATATGATGACACTAAGTAATTTTTAGGTCCATTACATTATTACAGATGACAGAGGTGCATTTAGACAACTCTGTAAAAGCAGACAAGCAATATTTAGGGAAGAAGGGGAATTGGGTGCTTAGACAGTAGTTGTTTTATGACAGGCTTTTCTGATGAACCAGAAAAGAAAATAGCTGCATAATGAGACTTTGGAATATGTACTACAACTACAATAGAGACACAGATTTTACCAAAGCATTAAAATTGTAGCACTTGGAGACTTGTTCTTGTGAAACTAGATATTACTGCTACGTATTTCAGGCTTGGAAGTATTATGAGGATAGTGAATGTTGTCATGTGCTTTATGAAACACAACCAACTTTTCTTCTCCTCTCCTCTCCTCTCCTCTCCTCTCCTCTCCTCTCCCTCTCTCTCCTCTCCTCTCCTCTCCTCCTCTCCTCTCCTCTCCTCTCCTCTCCTCTCCTCTCCTCTCCTTTTCTCTCTCCTCTCCTCTCCTCTCCAAATCATGGTTGAGGCTGATCTCTTCTTTTGCTAGAAAAATAAAAAGAGAAAGGTTAAAAGATTAAAAAAAAGATTAAAAATAAGGTTAAAAATAAGAGAGATGATACTGATTTACACCACAGAGACTACAGCCCTTCTTGAAGTAATGGACTTTCCTGAGATGAGAAATTACAGCAATTCATCTTGAAATGACACTGGACAAGTGGCAAAGTATTTATTATAATTACATTTAATAAATTGTTCATCCCATTTAAATATGTTTTCTATCTGCTTTGCCTACTGGAAACATGCATTTTAGCAATTCATTAACCTCCTTTTTAATTGCATGGATGTAAGCAGTACTCTGCTATGACCCTGCAGGACCACAACACAAAAAGTGTTGTTCTATTGCAATAAGTACATGCTCATTTCTGAAGAGTCACATAAAGGTCAGAGGGATGTAGCTGTTTGTACCCTTCTTTGGATTTACTGGAATAATTACTTGGTTGTTCAGAATTAGCTATGACTTCAGTAAGAATTTTATTACAGGTCAAAGAAACACTTGTGGAAGCAAAAACAAACCTCCTACTGAAATAAAAAATAACAGATGACACAGATACTGTATTTCTATTACAGGGAAAATATAAATAAGTACTTCATTAAAATGCTCTCAGAGGAAATAAGCCAGCTTGGAAGAGCTCTGAACTTTAAGGACATTTGCTGAATGAGGAGCCAAGTTCAAACTTTGCAGCACTGGAGATGTATTGCTTCTAAAGTGAATGTGGTGGGCTCAGAGGAAAAGAACACCTCTAAGTGTAGGAATCTCAGACTGCAATTCCTTCCGGTGCAGTTTATTTTCCAGTTCAGACTAGAGTCCATCAGTTGTTAAGATGAAGGAGAATGCAAAAAACTTTCCAAGGCATTTTGGGGTCTAACTGTAGTCGTGAGGGTAGGCTGTTTGAAATGCCCGGAAGTGAGCTCATGCTTTATGATGCGAACACTTCACAAGGTTTTGAAGACACCTGTTTTCCAACTTTGATATTCGTTATTTCAGCTTACATGATCCATAGAGAGCTTTAAATTGACTCCTTTCAGAATTTGTGAAGTGTCTCATATTGCCTTTATCATCTGGAAATGAAGTCCATGGGCTCCTTTGGCACTGGGGGAACAAAATCCTATAATGAAAATGGGAAACATCAAAACATTCCTTGTCTTTCATCAGTATTTCCAGGAGAAATAATGAAGACTCCAATATGTGTTCCATCTGCTGTAGTCTATTACACATATTTATTCTCTCACTCCTGGAAGCATGTCTCAAGCATTGTGGTAGCTGGGGGATGGGTCTGTGGCTTTTAAGAAGAGTACTATTTTCTCCTCTCTTAGTCCATGAAGAATATATCTATCTGGATTTGTGCAAAGCATTTGACACTGTCTTGCACAACATCCCTGTCTCTAAATTGAAGAGACATGGATTTGATGGATAGATCATCAGGTGGATAAGGAACTGGTTGGATGGTAGCACTCAAAGAGTTGTGATCAATGGATCAGTGTCTAGGTGGAGACTACAGAAGTGTGGCATTCTTCAGGGGTCAGTCTCGGGACTGGTGCTTTTTAACATCTTTATTGGTGGTATGAACAGTGGGACTGGTGTTCACAAGTTTTCTTATGACACCAAGTTGAATGTTGCTATCAATATACTAGAGAGAAGGGATGACATTCCAGAAGGATGCTGGAGAAGTGGGCCTGTGTGAAACTCCTGAAGTTCAACAAGGCCAAGTACAAAGTCCTGCACCTCAGTCAGGGCAATCCCAAGCACAAATACAGGCTGGGTGGAGATTGGATTGAGGGCAGCCCTGGGAAAAAGACTTGCTGGTGTTGACTGATGAGAAACTGAACACGAGCCAACAGCGTGCACTTGCAGCCCAGAAAGCCAACTGTATCCTGGGCTGCACTGAAAGAAGTGTTGCCAGCACGGTGAGGGAGGTGATCCTGCCTCTGCTCTGAGCTGGTGAGGCCCCATCTGGACTTCTGCATTCAGCCTTGGCACAAGTAGTAATGGTTTTAAAATAAAAGAAGGTAGATTTAGCTTAGATATTGGGAAGAAATTCTTTACTATGGGAGTTGTTAGGCACTGGCGCAGGCTGCCTAGAAAAACTGTGGATGCCCCATTCCTAGAAGTGTTCAAGGCCAGGTTGGATGAGGCCCTGGGCTGCCTGATTTGGTGGAATGTGCTCTTGCCCATGTCTAGGGCTTGGAATTTGATGGTTTTTGAGGTCCCTTCCAGCCTGTGCTGTTGTATGATTCTGTACATGCGAATGTCTGTGCTCAAACTGCAAAAAAGGACTATCCTCTTGCTCTCTGGTTGCAGTATCTACCACAAGAATCCTGGCCTATTAAGGGATTTTTCACGTTTTAGGTCTGTCTCCAGAATGGATAGTTGATATGAGATAGAGCTCCTCCATTAATACAGATGTAAGTGATAAAATGTGAATGTTTCTCAAAGCAGCTGTCACCTCAATGTTCCAGTTCCCCACACCACCCTGCAGAACCTTGTGCATATGAAGAGGAAGGCTTGAGAGATAGCATGTGTTGTCCTACATATAGCACAGAAAGAAGATTGGGTAGAAAGTTCCAAACAAAAATATGGCATAAAAGTAAGTGTGGGGGCAAAGGGAAAGCAGTGCTGAACTTTGGTGAGAGAGGGCTGAGGAGAGAAACAGGTCTATCTGTTGCAGACTTTTTTGTAAACTCCTATGAACACTCTGGTAGATGGTGTTGCCTCTGCTCTAAGCCGGGTACTGTGCAGCTATGATGGCTGTGGTGCACAGAGGAGATGGCTGTAGCTTCAAACTGAATGCCATGTTAACCAAAACAGCAGGGCTAGGTCATGATTGTCTGTGGACAACACATTGGTTCACCCAAGCTTGAAGCTGACTATCTGACTTCAAAGGTGCCATAAAGGTGAAATATGCATTCAGAAATGTAGGATTAAACATTTCAAAGAGTGCTTGCTGTACATCTTTCCTGTCTGTTCCCTAACAAAGATTATAGCTTGAGGTTGCACTTCTTTACTGCAGTGTAACTCTATTCTTTTTTTTTTTTTTTTTTTTTTTTTTTTTTTTTTTTTTGTCTGAGTCACTCCTTGTTGGGCAAGCAACTAGATGTTTTCTGAGGAGAAAAGCTCAGATAGAATAAGGTCACCATCCCTCCACACTATGGACTGTGTTTACAGAGGTAAATCCTAGACCTTACGTTTGACCTAGCCCTGTTCTCCACATGCTCAAATATATATACGATTATCAGTGCTTGCTGTGCACACACCATGTATTTTGAGGGAGAGTTTCTGCAAAAATCTTCACATAAAAGTAGGGGTACCATGCATGCTCTCCCCAGTAAATGGAGAAAAACTGTATGTGAATCTGACCGTTTGACATCTGCGGTGCCTTAATGATAAAATACTCCTGAATTCAGGAATGTAAGATAAAACATTTCAAAGAGTGCTTGTTGTGCATCAGGGTAAAGGGCTGCACAAGAAACATTGCTGTCATTAAAAGTCCTGAGATGGGAAAGCTATAGGCAGCTGTGCATCACAGCTGCTCTTTGAAGGAGTGGCACGTGAAGAGGCAGAAAGAGAGCAGCTGACATGAGCCCTGTTGCTTTGTGGTGGACCATGGCAAGCCCCAGAGTTTGCTGTTGTACAGCAGTGGCATTCATGATATGAAATCCTACATTAAATAATAAATTTAAAGGACTAGTGGGTATGGATTTTGCTTCCGGCATTTCACCATTAGATCTCAGCTGAGAAACAGCAATACTTATTATTCAAAAGATCTTCCATTGCATTTGGATTCAATACGGTTAAGAGTTTTCTTTATTAACGGGGAAGGCCGAGAGCTTGTCAGAATAGCCAATAAATAATTTCTCAGAGTAGTATTCCTGCAGGATCGTGCCTACATAGAGATAGCATCTGTTTCATGTTTAATGTCATATGAAGTACCAGTGATACATACAACAACATATTTAACTGAATGAGGAATATGAAATTGATACAATAATACAAAGGCTATACAAAACCTCTTGAGACAACCACGTACAGAATCCCACCTTTTTGTCTCATTGTATTTCATAGTACCCTAGGGTAGACTTTTTATTCTAGGAGAAAGGTTATGTTATTAATTTTCCTGGCTTATCTAATTGTGAACAGAGATTGCTATACCAGAAAAATGTTTTACCTCAAGAGGGCCTTTGTCTCACAAAACTGAATAGTCACACTTGAGGATATGTGACCTTGCTGATTACTTTATGTAATCAGTGGCTCTCTTCTGATTTTAGGTCTGGTGCTCTCCTGAGCAAGTAGATGGATCTGTGGAAGTATGGAACAAGAGAAGTTCTTGATGATGAATTGACTGGGCAACAAAAATACAGTTGCTTGGAATTTCAAAACCCTGTTTTTCTGGGCCAGGAGGAAAAAGGAAAGGTTTATTTTTGTTACAATTGTCAAAATCTTTGCAGTGTACCTTGAAACTAGTAATTCCCATTTTTCCTTCCCACCAAGAGTTCTTTCTCAGCTTATGGTTCCTATGAACTGGGTCTGTTTAGCCTTGAGAAAAGACGACTGAGAGGGGACCTGATCCAGGTTTATAAATATCTGAGGTGTGGCGGCCATAGCGGTGAGGCCAGTCTCTTTTCAGTGGTACGTGGAGACAGGACAAGGGGAAACGGACATAAGCTGCAGCATAGGAAGTTTCGCACGAATGTGCGTAAGAAATTCTTCACGGTGAGGGTGACGGAGCACTGGAACAGGCTGCCCAGGGAGGTTGTGGAGCCTCCTTCTCTGGAGATATTCAAGTCTCGCCTGGACGCCTACCTGTGCGACCTGGTGTAGGGAACCTGCTTTGGCAGGGGGGTTGGTCTCGATGATCTCTAGAGGTCCCTTCCAACCCCTACAATTCTGTGATTCTGTGATTCTGTGACCCTCCCGCCAACTTGCTCCTGAGTAGTTCCTGAGATTTGGGTTTGAACTGGGAGGTGGATGTTTTCCTAACTCTTTGGAAAGGGGCTGTGCAGTACAGAACCTGGGTTTTTCCCACCTGTGAACTCCTTTGCTAAGAAATCACTTGCTAGCAGGGAGTCTGGAGAGCTACTCTGCCCTAGAGATTTCTTACTGATAAGTCTGCATGAGTGATACAGGTACAATGCAAACTTTTGTGATGGAACAATGTGTCATGGCCAGCCATACTGATGCCAGAATGAAGGAACGTAATTTCACAGCAGGATTTTTTCCTACCTCAAAGAAGGAAATAGCCATTATCTTCAATTCAATTCCTATAGTGTAGCCATTGGGATAAACTGTGTCTGGTCCCAAATGCCCCACTATCTGCAGTGGGTACAGTGAGGAGGGAGTCATACTGCTGTACCTCCGTGCCTTGCAGGCAGCATGGGAGGAGAAGCAGTGAAGAGGAGCTATGTGGAAAAGGAGACTTTAAAATAGCTGAGGTCAAAAAATGAGAGATGCTTGTCATATCCACAGAGCTGAATTCTGCTACTTTTGAGTCTCACTCATTGATCACACAAATAACTAGCTCTACCTGTGGGAGGCAGAGGACAGCACATGCATTTAACTTCAGAGTGGTGAGCTAGAAAACAAACATGGAACTAGCATCAGTTTCAGTTTCCCTCTCTTGTCTCTCATTATTTTTTTAGCCTTCCAGAATGATGAGCCTTCTCCTAAAGTCAAAAGCACTTCCGTACTTTTCTACACAAAACATTCCATTCTGTAGGAGTAGGCATGGTGAGGAAGAAAAATTAGCAGTTGCATCTGTTATGCTAGGTTGCAGGAGGACAATGCCACTGATTTATTTGGATAAATCTGCTCATACACTGAACACCCTGGACACACACTGGTGTTGCCCACATTCCTTCTAATGAACATTATCTAGTTCGGGTAGGCTCCTTGACTTCTACCTCTGCTTTTTTATTTTCCCTTAACACTCAGTCCTCCCCTCAGGTTGGGGCGGTACCAGCCTGCAATCATGGGGTGGCACATTGCAAAATAGGGTTTGAACTTCTTGGTGAGGAGACCGGAATCCTTCTGCTCTCTTCTTTGTACCTCCCCCACTTGGCCCCACACCTCTCACCTAGTCTTGGAGAAGTTGTCTGGGAGAAATTCAAATACTATTCCCTGTGTTGAACTCAGCTTTGATATCATGTACATAAAACCACTATGCACCTGCTCTGAAAAATGTGTAAGAAATTCTTTGTAGGTGGTGAGTCCAGCTCTTCTTTCTTCCTGGAGGGAAAAAAACAGTGTTCAGAACTTGACTGGATATGATTCTGAGAAACTTACAAAGTCTGACTTTGATGTTGGCCCTGTGAAACACTCATATCCTCTGGGATGCTGTCTGAGACTGAACTGGTTTAAAAGTGGGTATGTCAGAGTGTTACTGACATATGTGTGAAGGAAAACTCTTCTCCAGACTTGTCCTCTGAGTCAGTTTTTCAAACTCTTATTCTCTTCCTACTAGTTTACACGTGTTGAGTACCTTTTCTACTTTAATCTGTTTCCAGATGCAATGTCATTTCTTCTCTCTTCTAACCCATGGAGATTAATCCTTTTGAGCTCTTTCTTTGCATCTCCTTCTGATATAGTGTTGCCTGGGAACTCTAGACATTTGAAAAGCTAAACCTCCATAACTGTTGTCTGCAAAGTCTCAGAATTCTTCTTTAATAACTTCCCTCCAGGCTCAAATCAGAATTTCAGTTGTTCTTTAATCTAATGTCCACCAAGGGCTGGTTTGCTGGTTGCAAAACAAGGAAAAGAATGGAAGAAATAATAATAATAATTAAAAAAAAAACAAAAAACAAAAAATCCAAAACATACAACAAGAATATCTTGAGCACAAAGGAATTATCCTTGTGAGAATGGATATTGAAAGTACAAAGGCAGTAGGGAGATCATGGAAAAGAAAAAGTTTTAACCATCAGTGCTAATCTCTCCCCACATGAGCATTCATCCTGAGCATCTTGAAAAAGCAGCTGCTAGGTTTGGAAACAGGGGAACTGCTACTCCAGCAGTGCAGAGATCTGACTTTTGTAACAACTGCTGCTACCTCCTCCAGTCCTCTGAGAGCAGCTGTCAGGGGGAGGGCAGTCACTGCTCAGTATGACAGCAGCATGATGGGAAACTGGCCATGCTTGTCAAAAAGGGGCTTGGAAAGCCAGACAACTGCTTGAAGTTCATTGCTATATGTGGACATTAAAGTGAGCATAAAATAGGTCCTTTGCTGACCAAGTACTGGTGCAGCCAGAGAACTTTTCTCTTTCATGGTTCTAGCTGCAGGACTGATGGCTGTTTCCTACTGGCCACCTCTTTCCTTCATGGGCTCTCCAGGCTCTCTGATACACTGTGCTGCAGGCATTGCAGGGTCTGACCTCTTTCAGCATTCAGTCCTTTCTGGAACATGATGGTATATGGGAGGACATCTTGGCTCTGACTGTTGCATGTCAGTGGCTTAAGGATGCATGTTTCAGACTAGCTGCTGAATAGGACATCTGAGAGAAAGCAGGTAACATGCATTATGTGTTAGTTTCTGTCCTCAAATGGGAAACAGATAATAACCTGACTTTTGCTTTTTTTTTTTTTTTTTTTTTTGGTTAAACTCAAATCCCTTGCTCTGTCTTGTTTCATAATACGCTTTTTGTATTTTCTTATCCTCATAAATCCTCTTGCCCTGACCAAATCTGCTTCCCACAGAAAAGCTTCATGGAGAATGAACAAGGGTACTAATGGAGAGACAATAACAGGGAAATGTCTGCCCAGGTTGTTATTAATGGTTGTCTACAAATTAAAAATCAACCTTATTAACTTTGCAGACCATACCATGCTGAAAGAAGCTTCCAGTGCTCTTGAGCTTGACAAATGATCTTGTCAAATTGGAGAAATAGTCTTAGGACAGAAGCGGAGACAAGTGCAAGCTCCTCCTTACACATAATGCTAAGGCAGACACTTCTCATTTCTGTGAGCAGCTGCATGCAGAAAAGAGCTGCCTTAACATCACTCTGTGGAGGGTCTGGGGGTCATGATGGATCAAAGGCTAAGCATGAGTCAGTGGGGTCATGTTGTCTCTATGATGAGATATAGGAACCAAGCTATAGCCTGTGAGACAAACAGAGAGAAGAATGTTCTTCTGAGAGAAGTAATTCCTCTGCAGGGATGCTCAGCTCAGGGCACTGAGCTCCCAGAAGGATGGGGCCCCGTTGGACAGAGTTCAATGGAAAGCAACACAAATTATTGGAGATCTGGAAAACGTGACCTGTGAGGAACAAGCGTGAGAGCTGGGTCTGTATAACTGAGGGATGAGAAGACCAGGCAGCGGAGTCATGGGAAGAACAGTTCAGCTGGGGGTCTGCAGCCAATGCTGCAGTGGGTCGCTGTGGGAGGATAGTGCAGAGAGCACAGGGGAGAAAACATGTCCCAGCTTTCCCAGTCCCTTCCTCCACGGATTGTATCCATGCCAGGAATCATAAAATCATAGAACAGTTAAGATTGGAAAAAACACTAAGATCATTTTCTGGGCTCCCCAGTACAAAAAAGACAGGGATCTCTTGGAAAGAGTCCAGCGGAGGGCCACAAAGATGGTGAAGGGCCTGGAGCATCTCCCCTATGAAGAAAGGCTAAGTGAACTGGGTCTGTTTAGCCTTGAGAAAAGAAGACTGAGAGGGGACCTGATCCAGGTTTATAAATATCTGAGGTGTGGCGGCCATAGTGGTGAGGCCAGTCTCTTTTCAGTGGTACGTGGAGACAGGACGAGGGGAAACGGACATAAGCTGCAGCATAGGAAGTTTCGCACGAATGTGCGTAAGAACTTCTTCACGGTGAGGGTGACGGAGCACTGGAACAGGCTGCCCAGGGAGGTTGTGGAGTCTCCTTCTCTGGAGATATTCAAGTCTCGCCTGGACGCCTACCTGTGCGACCTGGTGTAGGGAACCTGATTTGGCAGGGGGGTTGGTCTCGATGATCTCTAGAGGTCCCTTCCAACCCCTACAATTCTGTGATTCTGTGATTCTGTGATCATCTTGTCTGACTGTCAACCATTGTGTCTCCATGTTTCTTGAAAACCTCCAGGGATGGTGACTCCTCCAGGAAAGCCAGGATGGGAGGCAGATATACAGGACTAAGGTGAACTGTGAGGACTGACATGGGGTTGTCTAGGGACTGAATTAGAATCCATTTCCACTGAACATCAGGGTGCAATGATAAAGCTGGAGTAGGCCTAAGGAGATTGGGAGATCTCCATCATCTGAGGATTTTTAGCTGCACTTGGGAAAGATGTGGACCTTGATGGGAGCGGTGCTGTGTGGAGAGCAGTGCAGTTCCTGTGTGCTGTCAGTCCTCACCACCCAGGACCCGGGGACACAAAATGTCTCCACAGCAAGAGGCTTTTCCTGAGGTGTCCCTTGCAGACAATGTGAGCAAATGCAGTGAAGTAGGAAGGAGACATCACCAAGATGTCACCCTTTGCCATCCACCATCATGTCAAACTCCTCTATAGGCTGACTGTGGGGACAGCTTTCCTTGCAGCCTTGCCTGGCCTTTTGCAATGGCCTTAGCACTGATGTGTGCAGGGAGAGCAAGCCCTTGGTCAGGTGTTGCTGGGTGGTAGGTGAAATCATAGAATCATAGAATCATTCAGCTTGGAAAAGCCCAATAAGATCATCTAGTCCAATCATCAACCCGTGCCTGTGATCACTCTAGACCATGTCCCTCAATGCCACATCCACCCTTTTCTTGAGCACCTCAAGGGACAGTGACCCCCCCACATCCCTGTGCAGCCTGTGCCACTGCCTCACCACTCTTCCTGAGAAGAAATTTTTACCTAATGTCAAAAGAGACATGTTTCTTGCAGCATCCCGCCAGCAAATGGTTGAAGGCTGCTGCCAACCATTATCAGTACAATGGGATTACTATCTTTGCATAGTAAAATTAGGAAAAACATGAGAAAATTAGCAAAGGCAGTTGGACAGCTGGGATCTAAATTGTGCACTGACTGCTGATAGAGAGCATAAATAACCGAGGTCATATATCATTGCAGGATGTGCTATGCTTATTAGATTAAGCATATTAAAAATAGATAATATATTATTGCAAAGATTATATTTTACTGTGGTTCTAAGCCTGTACTGAATTTCCCAGATCCTCTCCCAGAAGAATGGAAGTTCTAATAATGTTGACATTTTGTTAATGAAAGCAAAACTAGAGCTGCAGATAGGAAACTGTTGGACATCAAATTCCTGCTGCTCAGGGAGTCCTCCTTCTGACAGTAATGTGAGCCTAGCAAAGGGCAAATCCCCCAAACAGCAGTGAAGAAAACAAACAGGGACACAAATCCTGCCTAGTGCTGACATGCAAGAAATAGCACAGAGCCAATTTTCTAAGGGTGCTCAGCACTTCCCTCCAGCTACAACATTGTTTGTTAAGCTAAGTGAGCTTGTGTGGGCCTGCACTAGTGCTGACACCAGCTGGGATTAGGAAGCACCCCGTGAGTCTGGCATCCAGCTCTATTCTCAGATCAAGGTAGGAGGTGAAAGGACATTTTTAGGTCAAACACTGGAAAAGATAGAATCAAAGCTTGGGTTGGCTTTCTTGAATGTTTCCAGGGAGGGGGCATCCAAAACCTCACTGGGCAACCAGTTCCAGTGTCTCATCACCATCACAGTAAAGAATTTCTTTCTAATATTTAGTTATATACATCATATAATTCATACATATACATCATATAATTCTTGAAAAAGTATTAGAACTAAGGATTAGCTTATCATTTATTATTATTAATAATGTTATAATATATAGCTATATAATATAATATTAACAACAAAGTGTATAATATAATCATGATAAAATAATGTTGATAATCCAGTAAAACCTGCCTGGGAAGGATGCTTTCAGCATCTGGGGTAAGATTTGCAAAGACAAGCTCTTTGATATTTCAGACCAAACCTTCCTGATGCATCTGAAGTTGGCATCTTCAGGGGCAGATATTTGCACTCTGCATTATCTCCAAGTGAAACTGAATCTCATGCAGCAAGTGTAGTTTTCACATAGACTGTAGAGGGTACACTATCTCTAGAGGCTCAGGCTCTCCTCAGCAGCCCTGAGATGGCTTCAGCCAACTGTGACACCTCAACGCTGTTTGCCCTGAGGTTTGCCCAGCTCTGGGAGCACGGGCAGCTCTGCAGTGGGTGCCCTGATTTGCCTTGCTGGAACAATATCCTCTTCCAGGGGTAAATACTGGCACTGCAGGCAAAGTGTCTCCACCAGGAGAGCACAGAGGAGTAGCACTGTGCGATCACCACTTACACCAGAGGCACAGAACCATACAAGGTACATTTTCCCATTTTTCTCTCTCTTGCAATCCTACAGCACCCTCCCCAAGTGCTTTTCTTGTTGGAAGATCTTCAAGCTGAAGTTGACACACGACATGGTTTTTGATAAGAACCTGCAAAGCAGACTGTTTCCTGCTTATTTCTGTCTCTTCCAGGCTGTAAAGTAGATGTACTGGACCTTACATGGAAAAAAAAATCAAGAGGGTAACCTTGCCCTGGTCTCTCTTGGAGCAGCTCACTGTCCCAGGCTCCAGCAGTACAGTAATTCTTGCAGCAACACCGAAATCAAAACAGCTCTGAGCAGCATGGGAGGTGAAAGTTCATTCCTGATCTGCATCAATTTATGGAGTAAAGCTTTCCTTTGTCTGACGAGTTTTTTCACTAATAGATCCCTTACTGGCAGGAGCCAAGGTTTAATTACATGATAAATTGTGCAGATGTGGCCATAGAAGAGACATGCACTGATAATAGAGTCCTTTTCCACAGTGGCTTGTACCAAGCTGGGTGGAATAAATCCCTGTCTGCCTTTTTTATTTTTTGGTTTGCATAACTGAATCTCATGTAGACTCAATGAGCAATAGTAGCTTATTGATGAAGCTATTATGGCCAAGGTATGTGCTGAATTTCTTTGTCCTTGTACATCTAGTCACAGAGGAGGAAGGGGAAAAAGGATCAATGCACTGAAGAAATCCCTCAAAGTAAGTATAACATGAGTAAACAATAGTTTATTTTTTTTTTAACTCACATTTTTAATATGATTAATTTAATACTGAAGGCAAGGAAGACTTGGCAGAGTGATGCAGAAATAAGATTTTCGTGGTGGCCGAGGTGACAAGATTGGAGCAGAAAGGCTCACTCCTAGAGGATCTGGTACATGCTTAGCTGGGCACAAAAAAATGAGGATCCACAGCACAGAAAGTAGCTGATAAGGAGACAGTCCCTGTTTGCTCTGCATTCACTCTTTTTTTCTCCCTGGAATAAGAAACCAAGCCAGAAGAGCAGCTGACAGACCAGGTGTGTTTGCTCAGGTGGGGTCACACAGTGGCAGCTGGGGTCACCCATGCTTGCCCTTGGCTGCAGCCTGCATGAATGTAGGGGAGTGAAGGGAGTCACTGAGGAAGGAAAAGGAGCTGGAAGTGCCTTAAAAGGAAAAAAGAAAATGCCTTCTTCCTTCTCTCTCCCTTCTGTTTCCCAGATCTTCCCCCCCCCCATCTCCAAGGCTGCTCCTACATGGTTGTTGGGACCCATAGAATAACGTACAGGTACTCTGCCTTGTCTCCCCTTTGTCCCTGCACTGAACATGAAGGCATCCCCCAAGTCTAACATGAGTATCAACATTGGGTGATTTGAGGGGGAAGGAATGCAGACAGCAATGTCAGAGTTTCAAGGATATGAGAAGAGCAGGATGACTGGCAGCTGCACATTAGCAGTCTTTCAAGTGAGATAAATAAGCAGAGATTGGCACCACCACCAAAATGAGTCTTTCCTGAGAAGAAACTCTTGGGAATATCTGAAAAACTGCGTGTGGCAGCAAATAGAAAGTCTTATATGTGTTTCCCGTAGCAGTACTGTAGGAGAACAGCTCTTTGCTGTGAACAAGGCCCTGCTTATATCACCTGTTCACCAATGCTTCATTGACAGCTGGTGTGCCAGGTTTTGGGGAGAAACTGAATGAACTTGCACTTGCTGGAGCATTTAATGAATTTGAATACACAGAGCTTCACAAACATGTAAAAAGATGTCAGACACATGCATGTAGCCACTCTGTGAGAGAATCTCAGGGTATGTGATTTTTACTCATATCTGCATGGAAATTTTCAAGAGTCTGGCAGTTCCCATTTGTATGGGCAGTACTGCTGCTCTACAGTAATCCCAGGGCAGAGGGGATTTAGAAGCTTGTGCTGGGAGGCTTCTGCCAGGAGGCGAGTGATACAAGAGGCGAGTGATAATAGAACAGCACTGGGTCATAGAATCATAGATCCACAGAATATCTTGAGTCAGGCCTGTAAGTATCAAGTCCAACTCCTGGATCAGTACAACTTCTAGTGGGGACGGATGTGGGTAAGTGGCTTCTGCTAAGAAAAACGCAGCAAAAAAACAAAAACAAAAACAAACAACCCTGCAAACCATTAAATAAAAAAAAACAACAAAAAAACAACCAAAAAGATCATCCGAGACTTGCAGAAACAATAGAGGAGTCAAGAGGCTGTGGATGGGAAGAAGAATAGTTGTTCTGATTGGGTTGCCTAATGATCTCAATTTATATTTTTGCCAAATCATGACTTGTGAAACTTCTTGTGCTCTGTTATTCTCTGTACAGTTTCAAGTTAGAGTATTTCTGAGAAGGAGGATAGAGAAAAATATATAATTTTACCCTGTTTTAGAAAGATAACATTTCAGCAACATACGGTATTGGCTCAATGCAAAATTTAACAGGATAATTGTCGTCTGCATTCCCTCCTCACATCTCATTTTCCATAATTGCCGTGAACATTAAATATAAGCAAAAAAAACCAACATTTTGCACCTATCCATATGAGCCTTGACAGCACTAAATGGACTGGTTGTTTCATCTCAGCTGAGCTGGGTTATTGCTGCAACAACAGTGTGGCCTGATGCACACCTCACTAATGGATTTGGTCTGTCTGGGATGATTGAGGCAATATGTGAAGGTTTGGATCGCACATTTGCAGAAACGAGGCAAGCAGGCTGAAGGTTCAGAATGTGTTCTATGAATATCTGTTCAGAACTTGGGAAGAACTGCTTTTATGTTATTTGAAGTAAGGAGGTTGTACAAAGGTGGGAATTGGCCTCTTCTTCCAGGTAACAGTGATAGGATAACAGGGAATGGCCTTAAGTTGTGTCAGGGGAGGTTCAGGTTGGATATTAAGAAAAATTTCCTGTCAGAGAGAGTGGTGGGGCACTGGCACAGGCTGCCCAGGGAGATGGTGGAGTCACTGTCTCTGGAGTTGCTCAAGAAATGTGGAGATGTGGCATGAGGGACATGGTTAGTGGACATGGTGGAGATGAATTGATTGTTGGACTGCATGATCTTAGAGATCTTTTCCAACCTTTTCTATGATTCCATGACATATAACCAAATATACTACCTTTGTAGTTCCCAACATTTGATGGCAGGCAAGAACCAAAACCATATAAGGATCAGGACTGCCTCGTAGGTCAGCAGTCTGCCATCAGTGTGGAGGACTGTTGGGCCATGATTTGAAGATTGCTAATTGAAGGGTTGTCCTTGTAAAGTCCGAATGCTGTACAGCAAAGCCTTTTCCCACTTGATGAACCTTAAGAATATAAATGAAATCCTGAAGATTAATTCTGTGCTTAAAGGCTTTGATGGATCAATATAATGTGCAGTGTCAGTTCCAGAGGTGGATGGTTAACTGCAGATGATGGAGTATGTTTCACAGTAAATTCCACAGGTTTCATGTAAGAACACAGTCTTTCTCATATGAGTCTTCATCTTAATGTGATTGTTTACAAACACTTTGTCAACACATTTATTATAGTAGAGATCATTGCGTTACCTGGCTCTGGACATAGATTAAGTAAAGAGATCTTCACAAATAATGAACACCAATAGCCATTTTAATATTGAGGATTTGTCTTCCCCCTTTTTTTCAATTTACTTTTCTTGAATGCTCAGCATTTGCTACTAAATGTCCTTTTTTAAAAAAGAAAGATATACACTATATGATCAAGTATTTATCAAAGTAATCTAAAGATATTCCATTGTCTTTTCAGAGCTCTGTACAGTTTCTTTCCTCCCTCCTCCCTCCTTCCTCAACTCTGAGTGGATCTCAGTCTGCTTTGTTTGGCTTGATGTAGCTCAGCTAGCATGCACAGCCACCCCATTGCTGCACACATGGCTGCGTTTCAGCCCAGCTACAGCATAGGCTGTCTTTTTCCATGAGTCAGGTAAAGGGTGAGGAAAGGAACTGAGGAAGGCAGTAAACTAAACTTGGTGAAGGTGTAAGCAGTGACAAGTAGTTGCAAGGTCCCAGCTCTCTATTTCAATGTGGCTGCAGGGGACACTCTGGAATTGAAGGCTCAGAGATTATTTCCCCCTTGGCACTGCTGTTAGCATCAGGCAGATTTCCATTGCCAAGTAATGAAGACCAGCTTGCCTTGTAGTGCCAACTGACTGCCATTTCAGTGCAGAATATCATATATATATGCACCCTCAGTAAATTCGCAGATGACACCAAATTGGCTGGAAGTGTGGATCTGCCTGGGGGTAGCGAGGCCATACAGAGGGATCTGGACAGGCTGGAGAGCTGGGCTGAAGCCAACAGGATGAGGTTCAACAAGACCAAATGCCGGGTCCTGCACTTCGGCCACAACAACCCCAGGTAACGCTACAGGCTTGGGGCGGTGTGGCCGGAGGACTGCGTAGAGGAAATGGACCTGGGGGTATTGATTGATGCTTGGCTGAACATGAGCCGACAGTGTGCCCAGGTGGCCAAGAAGACCAATGGCATCCTGGCTTGCATCAGAAACAGTGTTGCCAGCAGGAGCAGAGAGGTGATTGTCCCCTTGTACTCAGCTCTGGTGAGGTCGCACCTCGAGTACTGTGTCCACTTTTGGGCCCCTCACTGCAAGAAAGACATTGAGGCCCTGGAACGTGTTCAAAGGAGGGCAATAAAGCTGGTGAGGGGTCTGGAGCACAGGCCATATGAGGAGAGGCTGAAGGAGCTGGGAATGTTCAGCCTGGAGAAGAGGAGGCTCAGGGGAGACCTCATTGCTCTCTATAACTTCCTGAAGGGAGGTTGTAGTGAGCTGGGGGTTGGCCTCTTCTCTCGTGTCATTAGTGATAGGACCAGAGGGAATGGTTTCAAGCTACGGCAGGGGAGATTCAAGCTGGACATTAGGAAGTATTACTTTTCAGAAAGGGTGGTCAGGCACTGGAATGGACTGCCCAGGGAGGTGGTGGAGTCGCCGACCCTGGGGGTGTTCAAGGAAAGACTGGATGTTGTGTTGAGGGACATGGTCTAGTGGGAGCTATTGGTAATAGGTGAACGGTTGGACTGGATGATCTTTTAGGTCTTTTCCAATCTTGGTGATTCTATGATTCTATGATTCTATATCTGGTGGTAGCCTATCCCCATCTTGGGAAACAATTGGCTATTGGAGAAGAAATCCCGGGTGTGAATATTATGTATGCAGTTTATGCAGCCAGCTGAGTAGGACTCTGGTTCAGAGCATCCCTTTGAAAGGGGCACCTGAGCCATATTAGATGGGACACAGTGCTACTGTTCAGAGAACTGAGCAGCCTTGCAGCTAAGGTTATGGTCAATCATAGAATCACAGAATAGCTTGAGTTGAAAAGAAACTCAAAGATTATCTAATTCCAACCCCCTGTCGTAGGCAGGGTTCCCAACCACTAGATCAGGCACCAGATCAGGCTGCCCAGGGTCCCATCCAACCTGGCCTTTGTACACCTCCAGGGATGAGGCATTCACAGCCTCTTTGGGCAGCCTGTGCCAGTGCTTCACCGTCCTCTCTGAGAGAACTTTTTCCAGTGTGCTTTCAGAATAGATTGCTGAAGTTTTCTTATGTGAAGTGATCTTTAGATGAAGATGTAGTGATAGATCTGCAACAGGTGTAAATTGACGTTTTGTCCCTGGCTGTCAGTAAAGCTGCACCTCAGGGTCTGGTTCTTTTATTTTTGTTAATTAGCAATTTGAATCAATGGTTAAAAATGTCAAAAGACTAATCCAATTGTAGAAACACATATTGATGAATAGAGAGTTTGCTTATTAAATTTGTAGATGGCACCATCCCGGGAGATGCTGACAACACTAGAAGATGAAGATAGAATTCAGAATAAGCACAGGTGCAAAGAATTATACTGCTGTGATAGCAGTCATCTTCAGAAAGAGAAAATGACTTTTGAGGAAGTAGCTCTGTGTTAAGTGAGGTGCTGATTCCACCCTTACTATCTAACCAGGTACTTCACTTAAATAAACAAGTAGAAGGTTTCTACTTTTCAACCGTTCTGCAGCAACGATAAGGTCCATGGAAATGCTGTTCAAAACAGGTGTGATCACTGGAGGAGAGCAGCAAAAATGATGGGAGGTCTCAAAAATAGCGAGAGAAAACAACATAAGCAGGATAACCAAGGAGACTGGGCCTTCTTAGCGTAGGGAAGAGATGATAGTGGGAAACATAAAGTATATGTCAAACAGCAGCACTAGAATAATCTGCTGCTGTGAATGTGCAGCTGTATAAACAGGTCTCCATTGGGAATGATTAACTCATTGACTTGCAGTCATTTGCTTTTTTGTTGCACACTCATCTGAAATATACCCCCACATTTCTGTTCCAGGGTGTTTCTGCTGGGACAGAGATGCCTTGCCAGGAACAAATTCAGGCCCAAAAGTCTAGTTTTGCTGATGGATCTTGCAGCCCTTTGTATTATCACAGGACTGGGCCATCTACCCACTGTCTTGTTACAAACCCTAGAAATATGTGCACTCATTGAGAGCTGGCTAAATGGTTAGGAAGGAAGGAATCAAACCTGGTTAAAACTTCTGCTCAAATGAGCTGTAAGAATGGGAAGGATCGTGAGGGGGAGATGGTAAAATCACACATGGGGATTAAACCTTCAGAAAGAGTGAAGTGTCAGAGCCTATAGAGACAATGACTTGGTTTCTGTCATCACCTGATAGTGTTCTGTTGTCTGCTAGTCTGTGTCCAAGCTGTGCTTTCTGCAGCCTCCCTCCCCTCCTTCCAGCAGATGTGGGCTACAGCCAGACAGCACCTCTCTCCATCCCAGGCTGCTGCAGTACTATCCTGCCTGGGCAGGTGCTTCTGTTTCTCTAGCTGCTGCTCTCTGACCTTGTTTGTGAATTTCCTTCTTTTCCTGCTGGTTCTGGCCCCCAAAACAGTCTTGAGGAGAAGAAATGAGCATGGTGGTGATGGGTTGATGATTGGATAAGATGATCTTACAGGTCTTTTCCAACCCTAATGATTCTGTAATTCTATGATTCTAAGTCTCAGTGCAAAGACTGTAAACAACAGGGAGATATGAGCAAAATAGTTTTCTTGGTTACCAGCTATGGTGCCTTCTTTCTGTTCAACAGGTTTCTTTCCACCATGCAAGTGGAAATCACAGTAGGATTTCAATGACAAGTGGACCCTTTATGTATTTTCAACTCCAGTGTCTGCATGGCATAGAGCAAGTTATACTGAAATTAATCTAGTATGAAGGAAGAGAGCAGGGAACCTCTGAACAGGAAAAAGCAGTGGGCTTAAATTTCAGCAGACAGTAGAAATGTTCCAGTAGTATGGAGAGTCAAACACTGTATTTTCTTCCTTAAGAGGTCTGCAGTGTGTTTATCCCCAAACATTTTAAAAAACAAGTGGGACAAACATTCCTCACCCTTTGGGAACTCAGGTGTGGACTGAGCCTGCCCAAAGGCTGCAGGTATGGACTGGCTGCCTTGCTCTCCTTCATCAAGTTCTCTATCTCTCAGATTCATTTACAGAGAGGATTCTTCTGTGGCACTTTCTGGCAAAAAATAAGAAGCAGTTATGGCATGCTGATTCCCTGATAGGAATTGAGAGGCAGAAGAAATTGAGGGTGCCAACTGCAAAGAAGTGGGACTTTCAAAAGTGTGCCTTAAAATAGTGTTAGTTATTGTAAACCAAAATCACAATGAGTAAGTAAAGATGAAGGCCATCCAAACAGGACAAGAACAAGTCATACATGAAGGAAGGTTAGTCCTACTGATAATACAGAAATAAAAAATGAGAGAAACTCTAAATTTGTGTGTTAAAAAATGGGTGCTCAGCTTTGTATGTTCAAATAACTGATTTGTCTTAATTCCTGAGGAAAAATAGTTCATGAAAATTGAAGGTTGTGAAGAGGTAGGAAACTGCATGAAGACAAGCTCACAGCAAGAGGAATACCCTGAGAGTGAAGTTCTGAGATATCTTCTATTGCTAATGCAAAACAGCCTTCTACACTTGAGAAACAGCTATACTCAGTCTGTTGTTCACTGTAAAGCTTCATTCTCGTCTCGTGCATCTGGAAAATCCTGTCTCTTGTCACACTTCTGATGTCTCTCACTTGCATTTTTTCCTGCTTTGCAATTTTCCATCAATCTGAGTCAATTTAATAAACAAGAAACAGTGGAACAGACAGCACATAATTTGATTATGTATATTTTCTTAAACGTTTGCCCATACTACACAGTACTAATTCTAAATCACCACTACTGTTTTTAGCCTATTAAGGCCTAAAAAGAGATAGAAGTTATAAGACTGGTCCAGATGGACATCTTGCCTCCATGCAGTCAGTGGAGATGAATGGGTGTTTTTAGGGAGAGGTTTATGTGAGGGTATTTATTTCTCACTACTGCCATCATATTTTCTTTCTCAGCAGCCATAAAGGGAATTATCTATGGTAGACATCCAGGTTCAGTCAGGATCTCACCACTTTTTTCTAAATAATACAACCCTTTGTATTTTAACAGACAAAACAGATTTGGTATTTCATGACAACATGGGTGTGATTTCTGGGTTTGTTGCTGTGCCTTTCCTCTGAGACAATGAGTTATTTTGCAGGAATGTGGTTACCTGTGAAGTGACACATCTCCTCCCTCAAGCTGGAGGTCAGAGCGGTTTGGCAGTATGTGTGTTACACCTGATTTGTGTCTAAGTGTAGGGGCCACTTTGGACATAGGAGCTACTGGGGACATGGATACTGAGAGCTGATGGGTAGCAACCTTTACCTTGGTAAAAGTGGGAGAAAAGCCAAATGGCCTGGAGCACACAGAAGCACAGCCATTCATCAGAAAGCACCCTTCTCTAATTACTAATTTTTGGTAGATGCTGTTTATCTCCATTCCCCCCGAGTTCCCAGGCACTTTCTACCTTCAGCCTTTCATACAGCTCAATGAGAACATATCACTGAGTTGATCTGAGTGGTCGTTTTTTCTCCTTTCTTGTTCCCATTGATATGTCTCTTCCAGTTTCCTATAGGTTTTATTACCTTCAGGGACAACAGACTCAGTAGAGTTTTCTTGTCCTTCACTTATCTCTTGGCTAACCACCGTGTCAGACCCCTCCTGCTCTAGAGGGTTTGCCGTGTTTTGCAAAAAAGAGAGCATGATACCCAACATAGAGGGTAGAATGGATGGCTGAAGGTCAAGATGCTATTTCTACTTCTAAGTTATGTTGCTAAAAGAAATTTCTTCTAGATTAGCATATTTAATCTTTTGCAGGAAGTTCTACCAAATACATAGTAGAGGGAGTGATGGGAACAGAATTTCCCTACCTGCCAGTGAAATAAAATTTATTACTAGGTTTTTTAAAAAGGTTTAGAGAATTAAAAAGTAGAAAAGAACCAACCATTTCACATTTGACACCACAGGTTAGTAGGTAGTTTCACTGGTTATAAATGGGGAAAAATGATATTTCCCTGGTCCTAGAGTGACAGCACTACTCATTCCTCATGGCTGAATCCCAGCCCTCTCTCCCATCCCCTTGCACACTATGGGTTCCTGGTGACCTGGGACCCCTTCCCGTGCTGCTGGGAGCAGATGGGCATCTTCTGACAGGGTTCTGCCAGGCTGTGGGTCTGTAGGACTGCTGCTGGAGGTGATTTGGGGCAAGAAAAGTATAAATGAATGTGGGGATCCTGATTTTTCTTTGTGATGTTACCACTACATCCCAGTTGTTTCTTTCTGCTTCTTTCTGTTCTCTTGCAGCCAAGGGCAGGTCTGAGTGTCCCTGTCTGCCCCAGTGTGACTCTACCTGAGCAAACACACCTGGCTCAGCAGCCATGGTTGCATGGTCCTTGTGATGGAAAGCACCTGTCCTCTGGGCTCTGACACCCGCCTTCAAGAATCAAAATTAAAGTCCCAGTCTCTTAAAGAAAACAGGCTGTGCCTCCATCACTTGGGGTCATCTTGTGGTGCCTTCCACAAAAAGGCTTGTCCAGATTCCTGTCGTCACCATTTGCAGATATTGCCACCTACACAGAAGTGTGGATCAGGAGAAGGAGAATGCAGTGTGAAGACTGGAAAGGCAACATCAGCTCTTACTGGGGGCAGGAGCACAGCAAAGAGTGAAAGAGAACCCTAGAAAAGGGAAACTTATTGTCTTCCAGTAATTAAGGGTTTGGCATCCTATCCTGCTCTAAAATCCTGGGCCGGAGGCTATATTTCTAAATTATATTCTCCTCTTTGCCTCTTGAACAGAGAATCAGCTCCTGCTAAGCTTGGCTGTGGTCTTCAGGGAGCATTGGTTATCTGTGTGTGAAGACATCCTTTCAAAAACAGGGATTCAAATTCATCTCTCCCTGCATTGTGCCATCCTCAGAGACTCAAATTCAGTACCACCTTTCTGGATAAACTGCCATACACATTCCTCCCCAGTGGCATTTATTTTTCAGTTACTTTGAGACTTGCAGGGGGCACCTCAGTATGTCTGACCAGTTAAGCTTGTGACAAAGCACAATGTTTTTTATTGAGATAAAAGTACCAGTGGAAACAAAATGGTACTGAAACCTTAAATAGCCCATACATCTTGGTTGCTCCGAAAGTAATACCTTCTATCAATTTCCATGGAAAATACAATTGATACAAAGAACACAATAACACTATTTGACAGAGCAAATTCTCAGCTACAAAAAACTATTTTTCAACATAGTCATCACAATGAACTATGCATTTTCACCAGCAATGAATGAGAGCCTACATGTTGTGCTCATAGCCACCTGCACCAGTGGGGGTGACTCACTGTCTCTGTTACCATTGCTGGAGTGCACCACCCCCCCTCCTCACTGTGCTCACATCCACTGTTTGTTCTCCATAAATGTTCAGCAAGGATCACTGAATGTCAATGGGCAGCATTTTTTTCCTCATTGAGTGTTCAGTTCCACACCTTTGTTTCAAGCACACTTCCATGTCAGATGCCATTTTGTCAGACCACTCCTCTGCTGCCATCTGTCACACAGCAACAAAATGGAATGGAACACTGGTTGGAAGGCTCAGCCTCTACTGACAAACCATCAGTATCCACCTCTGACATCATGGGCCAACATAACAAAATGGGAGGCGTTAATTTCAGAACAGCATTTTGTATATGTGTGTATATATATATGTGTGTATATACACACACACACACACATATATATATATACATATACAGTCTATTCAACAGTGGGACAGGGAGACACAGGACATGAGTTTAGGGATATTTTGTTCTAGATCAGGACCCTTGTGCTACTTTGTATAGTTTAACCTGTCTTGCCAGCCTTCCAGAAATAAGTAAAATGGTTATGACAATTTCACTCAAAAGGCAAACATTCGTGTGGCCAAGAATCTGCCCAGAGAATCAGCATTAAGCTTCTGCCAAGTTTCTCTCTAAGCACCATCAGCACAGCAAGGACAACACAGGTCTTCCTATAGCTCTCCAGTGACAGCGCGCATCTCTAATGTCCCAGCATTTGCTGCATGTTAGTTGTCAAACTGTTCTTCCAAGAGAGCTCCTCACTGGCATGAGAAACAGGTCAACAAGTGCTGTGTTGCTGCCTGGGTAGGAGCTATTGTTCCTACAGTGACTGTTGACAAATTGATGGGGAAACCCAAGCTGACCGGACAGGGTATAAGTTTCCCTGTCCATACACCAGGTCTCCTTCAGATGCAGAGTGGAAGAGATGAAGGTGTTCACACCAACAGCACTGATCCTGCTCTTTTTCTACACTGTGGATGCAGGGGCACGTGAATACACTTCTGTCATCACTGTGCCCAATGGAGGCCACTGGGGAAAGTGGGGCATTCGGCAGTTTTGCCGCAGTGGCTACGCCAATGGATTTGCGCTGAAGGTAAAACTCTCCCTATTTTCTTTGCCTCCTGTTTCTGTGTCCTGCTCTATGTTTCCTTCCCCAGACTCTGAGGGATTTCTAAAGTATTTGTCCTCCTCCTAACTGTGGCATACTGCATGTCAAATTCTGAGCTTTTGGGAAAATGTAGCCGCCAGAATTACACCAGCAAACTAAAAATATGGTTATCTACCAATTAATTCATTTGTTTTCAGGACAAGAGGCCTCACATTAGATACAGTAAAAACAGGGCTACTGCCAGAATTGTTTTGTTGTCAGATTGGGCAGGGGTGTGCAGGCATATTCACGGTCTGCCTGTGACTGACTTTGCTGGACATTTATGCCAAGTCAGGGTTCAGGAAAGCTGTCAGCCTTCTCCAGTGTGTCTCCTGGAGCTGAGTCTCTGTTCTACTTGTGAAACCAGAAAGAGTTAAAAAAAAAACACACAAAGAAGAGCATGTTGCTTATGTTATGTAGCTATATGTTTCCTAGTGTGACAGACATCTTTTCCTACATGCTTTTCAAGGTATTTTTTTTCAGTACAGAATGGAATTAGGACTTCTTATGATAGGCACTCAGAGGGCTTTTCCTGGGCCTTCTCCATCTTGCCTTTATCTCTGTCTGTGTGTTTCCCACTGCAGGTTGAGCCCTCCCAGTTTGGCAGAGATGACACAGCTCTGAATGGCATACGGCTGCGCTGCCTCGAAGGCTCAATCATTGAGTCCTTGGTGGGGAAGTAAGTAACACTGGTTCCTCTCCCATTTGTCATGAACCAGCTCACAAGATATCCCTAAGCATCACCATTTATAGAATTCTCTTCTTTGACTTACTTTGTTTTCTCAGAGCTGGAATAGAAAGTAAAATAATGTGAGTGGTTGGGTATTTTATTTTATTCGTTTTTAGGGCAATTAAATAGGGGTACTTCTCATCACCACCTTCTATTTGCTCTTGAAATTTCTGCAGAGCACTGTGAACACCTTAGTTATGTTCCCAGGGCTACAGTCCCTCTTGGAAATCTGCAACATATGGGACAAATGAGGAGAAAGGGATTTTTTAACTACATCTTCAGAAACTTTTTTTGAAGTTCTGGCCCTGCTGCAGTGAACAGTGCTCCTCAGGATGGTAGAGTGTGTGCTCTCACTGCTCTCTTACGCGTACTTGTGAGCCAGGTCAGAGATTTATCATAAAACATGTGCTCCTTAGAGGTTCTAGCAGAACTGTCACTATCTGGAATTTTCTGTTATTTTTTCTGATAAGATACCAATAAAGAGAAAAGTGCATCCAAAGAAAGACACAGGGTGCATCAGGACATTGTAATAGTCACTGCTGAGAGCAAGGAGCCATTAAACTTGGAGGCAGTGTGGAAAGGAGAAAGGGTACACCCAATGGCCTGCAGAGCCCAGAAATTCCTGTCTGCTTTTTTTGGCAGATGGGGTACCTGGACCAGCTTCCTAGTTTGCCCTACAGGCTACTTGATCTCCTTTTCACTGAGAACAGAGAAGTCTCAAGGAGGAGGTGATGACACAGCGGCCAACAACATCCAGTTCAGATGCTCAGATGAAACTGTTTTAGTAGGTGATGGACTCTCATGGGGAAGATTTGGCCCATGGAGCAAAAGATGCAGAATATGTGGTCTCCAGACAAAGGTAGAGCCACCACAGGGATTTCGGGATGATACAGGGCTCAACAATGTGAGATTCTTCTGCTGCAAATGAGCACTTGCCTTGTCTTCATCACTGTCCCATACATCCCACATCGCACATCAAATGAGACATCATCAAAACTTTGCTCTAACTTCATATAGGGAAATGTTTGTGAGTTGCTGACTAAATTCAGCTTTTCGATCTGGAGGGAAGTGGTGAGAGACAGAACCATGAAAGAAACAGCAGAATAGAAAGACAAAGGGAGAACAATTACAAACAGAAATGAAGTGGAGGGGAGAGACTCATTTTAGTGACTTAACTTCTTGTGGATTAATTCCTTGCACCTTTGGTTTCTTGTGGCTTATCTTCTCCTTGCATCTTGCCATGCCATCTTAGAAGATACTTAGATCATGCCTTAAATGATAATACTTCTCATAGCCTCTGTTGCTTTAACATAACTTCTTAGTTACCCAAGTATATTGCATTATGTAACAGCTAATATATAACAGTGAAAAGATCAAATCTCTGACAATTGCCTACAACAGCGGAATAGACTTCTCACCTTCCTTTACTCTGACTGGTGAGTTTCTTTCAAGTTTGCTTTGCCTGTTTGTTCCTTTATCTGAAACAAAATTTGACCTCCTGACATGACCAATCAGGAAGAAAGGATATTAGTTTGGAGTTGTGCTTTAACTCAGCAGGCAGCTTAGCACCACACAACTGTTTACTCACTCCCCACTCCCAGTGGGATGGGGGCAAGAGTGAGAAGAAAAACCCCACAAAGTAGAACTGATGGGTGGAAGTAGGAACTGTTTACTAGCAGAAGAGGAAGAGAAAAAAATAATGGTGATGATAATATACATAGAATCATAGAATCATAGAATAGCTCAGGTTGGAAAAGATCTTAAAGATCATCAAGTCCAACTGCAACCTAACCATTACTATCCTAACTCTAACAACCCTACTCTAGATCATGTCCATATATATATATGTATATATGTACAAATTTGTCCACACACACACACACACACACATTTATATAAAATAAAAGATGCACAATGCAATTTCTCATCACCTACTGACTGATGCAAAGCCTGTCCTTGAGCAGTAGCTGCCTCCCACAGCCAACTTCCCTCAGCTTTACAGCTTCTGCATGGCACCATGTGGTGTGGGACATCTCTTTGTTCAGTTTGATTCAGCTGTTTTTAAAGTTTAATTTTGTCAAGAGTTGTTTGCATGTTTTTTTAGTAGTCTTTTAGGTCATAACTGAGATCTTCCTTTAGGGAACATGGTTTGAAAGTGTACTTACACTGTGCATTCACATAAATGCCATGTGCCTGAGTTGTAGCTCCCTAAACCGCTCTTGTTTCTGTTTTGGAGTCTGCTCTGCTTGTTCGCCTAGCTGTTAATGTTAAACTCAATATCATGGCCCTCGTTTTTTTGTTTGTTTCCCTCAGGCTTCATGCTCCAAACAGAATTAGAGAGAATCCACAATAAAAATAAACTCAACATCATTCATCCGTTTTTTATGCTCAAATTTGTTGGATAAGTTTGGAGTTAGAACCTTGACCTGTTGTGCAACATTTTGGTTTTGGGAAAAATTGAGCCTGGAGTTTATTATCAAGCCCTATGTCTGAGCCATTAGACCTTTCTGACAAGAGTTCAAGAAGGCATATCATCTCTCTGAGCACCTTTTAGAAAATGTACCTGTTGTCTTCCCACAAAGCAATGGATCTTTCTGCACTTTGGACAAGGCAGGGGCATGGTGCTGCTGTGCTCCAGGTGACAGGCTGGGCTGTGGTGTCTGAGGGTACAGCAATGTGGAGCAGCATGGAGCTGATGGATGGAAGCTCCTTCTTGCAGTTCACTTCCCATGCTTAGCACCTACGCAACAAACATCACTGTTTTAACTCTTTGTCCATGGTAAATTTTCTTCTTATCACCTGCATAAAAAATACTACAGTAATAACCACATTTTCTTTTAAGACCAATGTAAAAGCAGGCTAAAAAGTAGAACAAGCTTAATATTTGCTATGTTTAAAAGAGTTTAATAAAAAATCAGGGGATTACTGTGTAGTAGCCCACTGGTCTATTTCTGTACTGTTTCTGGTTGCAGTGCTCCACATCTAATGCCTGCTGCAGTAAAGTTTATCTGACTCAGGGAAGTGAGGGTATGAATTTTACTGGTGAAAACAACACCCATCACAGCATGTTCATTGGAGATTTGATGTTTTGTAGCATTTTCCGTGCTGGCCTTTGGAGCACACAGCAATTTTTCAGTATGTTTGTGTCATTTTGCCTCCTAGTTCCCATTTTTGACAACATGGGGATTTTCCAAGTGGTGGGTGATAAGTGGAGAAGTCAGCCATGCAGAATTCAGACTTGATCGTATCTGCAGCAGCTAGCAGGGAATAACACATTTCTCTTGTCTCTGTCAATACAGTACAAGGTGTTGAGTCTCATCTTTTTCTTCCTGAGGCACAGCTGGAATAAATGAATGCATCTCCACTTACATCATTCAAAGTTATTTCAATTGAAGTAGTTGTCAAAGATTCAGTGATGCAAGAAGAAACCTTTCATGCATTTTATTTAATTACAAAACACAAACAGAAAGACACCCCAAATGAAAAAGGAAAAGGAATAGAAAAAGAAAAAGGAAAAGAAGTAGGAAAAGGAAATACAAAAGAGAAAGGGGAAAACAAACTTTCCAGGTCTGAACCTCTGGTTAAAACTTGCATAGCTCTGATTTATTTAATCTGAGGATGCAATTTATTTCTTAAATTCTTAAGATATTTTTTATAACTCAGTATTTATTCAGTGATCCTTTAACTGCTTTCTGTACTCCACTTGACTGCAGACATTTTAAGCACACAATTCTTTTTTTCAGATGAATGCTCATTTTGCAAAAGCAGCCCAGACAGCATTTGAAATAAAAAGGATTCATAGCTTCCAGGAAATATTTTGTAACTTCTGTCTCCATTTGGGATTTGCTGAAAAAAACCATATTTATCATATGTTCAGCTTTTTATAAACATTCAAATCCCTCAGCTCTAGTACTTAGCAAAAAATAAAAGACAAGCAAACAAAAAAACAAAAACAAAAACAACCCACCCCAAAATAAAACCAACAAAAAACCAAAAACATAACAGCAATCAAAGTTGCAACCTTTTTCTAGCAAGCTGAACTAACTCAGTGAAAACTAGACTGTGAATGCTATCATGGTTAGTAGCAGTTTGGGATTGACTTGTCCTTCTTTTTAAAGACACACAAGTATGATTTCCAAAACTACAGTGTTGTCAAACAGCACAAGTGAAAATACTTTAATTTGCTTCTAGTTGTTTGCTTTCCATTTCCTTATGAGATAAGGAATATTTCAGCTTGCAAACTGGCTATCCAATACAATTAGTGAGGTATGATATGAGGACATAAGAATAACAACAGTTGCAATGTGTTGTGATGATATAGATGTTGGATTAATCAATGATAAAACACAAGAGAACAGCATAAAATTGTGCCACGGGGAGTTCAGACTTCATGTTAGGAAACATTTCTTTACTGTGAGGGTGCAGCACCACTCCCCCTGCTGCCAATGGAATGGAAGAAAGAATCAGAAAAAAAAAAAAAAGTAGAACTTGCAAGCTGTGACAAAAACCTATTTATTAGGGAAGAAAAAAAGAGAGAAATAATAGTAATGAGAATATACATATGTATGGTTACAAAACAAGTGATGCACAAAGGAATTGCTCACTATCTGCTGACTGATGCCCAGCCCGCCCAGCTAACTCTCCTCAGTTTGTCGAGTTTTCTCACATGGTGTCACATAGCATGGAATATCCCTTTGGCCACTTTGGGTCTGCTGTCCTGGTTCTGTCCCCTCCCATCGCCATGTGCCCTCTGTCCTTAGCTCCCTTGCTTGCAGATCTGTATGAGAAACTGAAAAATGAGATGTCCTTGGCTCTGCACAGTGCTGCTCAAGAGCAACTAGAATATCAGTATATTATCTATACAGTTTTTCTCTAAACACCAAAACATGGCATCATGCCAGACACTACAAAAGAAAAATAAACTCTGTCCCATCTGAAACCAGAACACCTAGAGAGGTGATTGATGCTGCAAGCCTATCACTGTTCATTCAAGAGGCATTGGAATTATGCCATCAGTGACATACTTCAGCTTTAGGTTATTAATGAAGTGATCAGAATGTTGAACTTGATGATCTTTGAAGGTCTCTTCTGACTGAACTATTCTAAACTGCTGCCTACATTGTCTTCCTGAGTCTGGGGAGTCCTTCTGCTGAAACAGTGAAAGTTCCGTGCACTTCACAGAAGACTTAGAGAGGCAACTACTGGTGCCCTTCCATCAGAGTGAGTAGGACAAGAAAAAATTATCATGTAATCTATATTATGGTACTGCGTGATCAGCATCACCAGCAAACACAAAAGGATGACGTTTCAAATGCTTTTCATCAGCATGGGAGTTAATTGCAATCCTGGAATGGCATGCTTTGTGAATCAAAGTTTTCTGTACTGTTTCCCAAGTGATCATCTATGTCTGGGGAAAGAGGTATGATTGTTTCTCTGTTCCCTTGGAATTGTTGGTTTCTAATAAAGCTAATTCTTGGAATCGCCATTAGTGCTGAACTGAAGAATCTGAAAGAAATAATTACATTTCTTCTGAGTGATTTATTCAAGAACTGGTGCCTGTTTTCTGTGTGTGTATATGTAGGTAACTGAAACAATTTGAACTTCAGATTTGAATGTCTTCTCAGGAGGGTAGGCTAAGCTGGAAGACACTGAACATCTGCTTCTTCTCTGCAGAAGAATCATCAGTTGAATTTTGAGGTTGTATTGGGGAAATAATTATTCACACCGTCAGCTAAACTGACCTTTTATGCTTCCCTATTATGCCTGATGTAATACAGCATCACGTTGGTGTGTGAATATACACTCCAAGCAAGAGCTGCTCCAAGAAATATTTGGAAAACAGAGCACTACCTCCTCTTCATGTATTTTCTCTTGTATTTATCAGCAACTTAAAAAATCAAATGGGTATATTTTTGTCATCTGAATACTGATGGAATGCTTTCAGCAAGGCCTCCTCTGATGGTCCAGTTGAGTAACACCAATCATTTACAAAAAAGATGGAATGGGACAGCAACTTAGAAGCTCGAGCAAAGAGATCTCTGCTATTTACTGCACTAGTTCAAGATGTCCTGTACCCTAAGGGTACAGGAATTTAATGCCTTCAACTGAAGCAACAGCTGGAACTGATATGGCTGAAAATGTGAATCACTGAAAACTGAGCAGCCACAACTGCATTACTTTCAAAGGTTGTGCACTGGCACATTAGGATCCAGGAACATGTTGCCAAAGAACTGCCAGCCAGTTCCTGTGAGATTACAACAGGACCCATAGCTGTAAGTTGTGTTCATTTTAACCAAGATTTGAGATGGCTTCTACAAATTTGACCTTAGAAACCTTGTGCTCATGGCTTCTTAGTGCCTATTCTGTATCATTACTTCTGGATGAGACAGTCCCTCAATCACAAAGATGTTCTGAACATCAAGTTTCTAGTTTTTGCAAGATGTAGAGAAAACAACTGAAGATGATTTAGCTACATATAATTGTAGATGCAATACACGATAGAGATATGCACCATGCAGCTCATGCTCAATCTGTCATAGTTACCTTTACCAACCCTTACAGCCAACCTTAATTAACTGAGATGATTATCAGTGAGGAAACAATTGAAAACATCTGCTTTGGAATTTTCAGAGTGTAAATATGTGGAAATGTTGCTACGGAAAGTGAGCAGCACAGAATGTTAATCTGTTGCCTCTGAAGAGAAAAACAGCAGGACCTTGTAGATGATGGGATTCATGAAGAGTTGAATTCTGGCTTTAATCTTCCCCCACAGAACTCAGCCTTTGGGTATGCCTTTGCGATTCAGGACTATGTATCTGTGGCACTGTGCTCAAACACTATGACTTGGATTGAGATGTTGCACAGTTTGGAACTGCCTGCTTTGTTTCCATCTCTGCAGAAATTAAACTTAGCCCTGGCAGTCCCAGACTGGGGAAATGAAGTTAGAAACTGTTGTCCTGGCAGAAAAAGGAGATGTAGGGTACCACCCTGGCTCAGAGAACGCTGTGGAGACTGAATGAACAAGAGGTCCCGGGGGACATCTCACCTGGCAGCTCAGAAAGAGAATTAGCAGCAAAGTGGCAACTCCAGGTGTATAAAAAACATTTTTCTCTTTAGTGGATAAAGTTGAACTTTTCTTAGAGACTTTCTGTTTTGTTGCATGTTTCCTTCACTTTCCATGTCCCATCAGAGAAAAGGTTTGTAAACATAGGTCATTTCACAGCACCTTACAACATAGATCAAATCTGTGTAGGTTAGTAAGTTATGAAGGTTAGTGTGACACACTACTTGGATGAAATTTGCCTGCACTAACAATTAGGCCTCCCCAGCAAAGAGTAACAATTCTTTTGTCTTGATCACGTGAACCTCATTCAATGGCTTCAGTGTAGTATAGGCTGGTGCATTTCTTAATGAACTTCAGCCATCACAATAGACACCAATGGCCTCCTTAGCATTTGTGTTAGTGAAAACTATGGAAGTTTCTGTAATGTTGTAAGAGTATTTGCATGAACTTACTCAGTCTGTGGAAAATGACAACATTTTAAGAGGAAATAGGACAGCATGAGAAGTTAAGTGCATGAGTCTTTGCAGGATGAAAGAACCTGAATATGTCTGGGATGTCCCCTTAGTGTTTCTGCTGATGCAACACCTACTTCTCAAAAGGAGCAAATTTTGTGAATCAGTTAGAAGTGCATTGAAAAAATATACATCAATAGCTTTGTAAAAATTCTTTTGGTCACTGACAGTCCAGAGGACAAGGCGTCTCCATTTTATCAGAAAATATTCTAACTGTTTTCTTCTAAGTAGGAGGTTAAGAGATAAACCCCCCAGTCTAATGCTGTGTACAGAATGTATTTCAATCATTGCTCCTCTCTCTGGTGATTTTTTTTCATGTCAGTGAACTGTTTCTGGTGAGATAACCAGAATTAACTGGAAAAAAATCAGCTTTCCTTCTCAGCTTTTGCCACTATCGTATCAACTATGGCCAGCTTTATTATTTCTAGTATGTTGCAATGAAATCCACATCATAGCTGGCACTGCTATCAGTGGGAAAAAAATGAAATATATTCTAAAAGTTGATTTGAACATCTTTCTGAGGAGAAAACATGAAAATAAATTTGGCTCTGGTGTTTGTGTTTCACTGCAACAGCTACTGCTACGTTCTCACTTAATTTTAGAGACTATCATATCAGAAAATGTAGCAACTAAGTGAAGAAAACACTACTTCTATCTCTAGGTGTTTGCAAACAAACAGCTGGGAGCACTTCAGTACTTTATGAAAAATCATAACCATGTTTGTCCTCAGGGTCACACCAGAGACAGTAAAGTTATGTGCAGATAAAATAGAGGGTAAGTGAGAAAGACACTAACTTAGGAAATCATTACTACATCATCTACCTACTGAGAAATTTATTATCAAGTTTAGCAGGATGACTGCTCCTTTCCATGTGAAATTCTAAGACCTATGCCCCAGGCTAAGCAGTTTTCCAGCACTATTGCTGCCTCTCACTGCTGTTAGAGGTGTGAGAAACCCACTGGCGTCCTACTGCGCTTTCAGACCCAACTAGAAGTTTATCAGTGAGGTATCTTGGAGGTGGCTCACCTTGAATGAGATGCACTATCACACTCTTCCTTGTTAAACAAGCTTTTATATAACAGTTACAGTTTCCATAGAAACATAACTAAATCTTTCCTCCAGCATAATCCCAAAGGCTTTCATAGACCTGGAAAATGTGCTGTGAGTAGTCAAATCATTTTTTATGCTGACACAAAGAATGCCACAGTTGTCACCTAGTGAAGTTTTGCATGGGGGAAAATGAGTTTAAATCCCACATTACAGAATTGCCTTGCAGCATTCAGACATTTTCTGCTGTACCATTTCCCTGCAAGATCAGATTTAAAAAACTCTTATGAAAACGTACAGAATTATGTAAGTTATAGATGGAACAGATCTTACTGTTCACTTATCTTCTCAAAGCATGATGGCAAATGCAAAATCAATGAGAACAGAAACAATGCCTATGGTGATGATCTCTTTCTCAGGACTTTGTCGTTGTTAGTCATGTATTTTATGTATTCTTCATGACTACATTTTAGATGGTCCCCTTAACTCTTGATCCTCTCATCATGTAACAGGGAGGGCATTCTGTAAAATGGTGGATTTGTCAGACAGAAAGATTTCCCTGACATTCAGTCTGTTATCTAATTTCATCCCAGTTTTCTTAGGACTCCATCTGCTTTTCTTGGACTTGGTTTAAGATGTTTATTGATCCCCTTCTGTGACAGAGATGGGGCTGATCTGTAGCAATTATTCAGTAGTTTGTGGGTATTTTAATGCTTTCAGCTAAAAGAGAGAAAAAACTATAAAGTTGAAACTAGACTCTGACTATTAGATCCTCCCTTGCTGGATGCTTTCTTTTTCCCTTTTTATTTTTCTGTTTTTTGTTTGTTTGTTTGTTTTTTGTTTTGGGTTTTTTGTTTGTTTGTTTTTCAGTAGATGGATAACATGAAAGCCATAGATAATATAACTCTATTCTTGGTCATTTTGCGGCCTGCATGCTCATTATTTCAGTGCTGAGGTACACTAGTTCCATGCCAACTGAGCAGCCAGCAGAAAGAAAATCAAGAATATTCAAGGCTTTACTATCCTTTTTTTCCCCTTGTTGGTTTGTAATCTCTGTTACCAAGGTATGGGAAGATGTCTTTTATATACCATTTCCAACTTTTTTCCCCCCTACTTAGTGTTTCTGCTTCCCACTTTATTAAATATCAAGTTGAGGAAAGTTCAGAAAACTGATACTGATTGGGTAACAGAAAACTTTTAATACATTGTCTTGTCATCACTAGAGTCCCAAACCACTAGTGATTTCATCTGAAGAAATTTGAATTTGTTCTGAGTGCAAAACTTGCTGAGTTATTTTTGCCAGATGCTTTAACAAAAATGTATGCATTTGGAAGCTGACTTAACAAGGCTGTTTGTCTGAACTTTGAGATCCAGAGCCATTTGTCATGAAGTTTTCTGCTCTCCTTGTATTTCTATATGTTTTTTATCAAATCCCTGTATATTCAGCAACTAGTCTATCAAGTGAATATTTCAAATGCAGTGTTCATATCCAAAAAGAATTTTCACAAATGGTCTGAAAATACCTACTGCCAGGAAGTGTTATGCATATATCAATTCTCCTCACTCAGACAAATCTCATCCTACTGGGAAAGTGCACTCAGACCAGGGAATATGCTCATGGAGACTGTGTTGTTCCTTCACTCTCCCATTTGATTGCTCATGGGAGGCTCCTGCAAGGAGAAGTCCCCATCCTGCAAGGCTTGATTAGGGGGAACAAAGGTGAGATTTTTGTGCACCATTTTAAAAGTCCATTCATACCCTGATTGTGTTTCTCTCAAGAAAGACTCTCCTACCAAGCAGAGATATTACACCAGTATTGAGATGCCTTTCATCAGCTTTGAGTTGTTAGAAATTTAGGTGCATTTCTTCGGTGAAGCTGATGTCTCAAAACTAATTATTTGATTATATTCATCTGGTTGAGGTACTTGCTTGAGGTTAAAGTTCTGCTTTAAGTTCCAGATGTCCCGCTAATCTATGACAAACATGTCAGATGTCCCTCTTCATGACTTCAAGACTTCACAAATAAGAACAATAGGAACAGATATCATTGATAGGGGCACAAGCCCAAGATAGAATCCAACCAGAGAAGAATACGAGTCCTTATAAAACCTGTGCCCAAATGTGGATAAAGTGAGTAGCGAGACACCTCCCAAAATGACCTGTGAAGACCACCAATGACCCCCATGAAAGCGCAGAAGATGTGAATATGTTTATGTAACATTGTACTTGCATAATGTTATGAATATGTAATAGAGAGATGTGACTTATGTATTAAGTAGGTGTATATTGAAAACTTTTGACTATAAATAGAAGTCACTGTGAAGATTTGTGCTTGATTTGTGGGAATTTTCCACCTTGAGCCGAGTGCAGAGTAAAGCTCCTCACTAAACTTTTGTCTTCCTGAATGTGTTTCAGGAGATTTAAAATCAACTACAAAGCTAGCCACAATTCTCCCTACTCCCAAGTATGGTGAACCTTTCCAGTCATGCCCAGCATACTGAGATGATTGTATCAATCAAGTGTTTCTTTGGTGTAGATAGACCAGTGGCTGCATTCAGAGCCAGTGGTGACCAGTGAGTAGAAGCGGTGGTGGGGGCTGAAGAAGTCCATGCTACAGGGAGCCGAATGGCCTGAGTGTGTGATGTGGGAGCAGGACACTGTCTGGCAAGGGCAGGAATCAAGTTTGTGCATGTTATGATCATAAACAAGAGAAATACAAAAAGAAGGTGAGGTGGGAAGATGCTGCTTTGGTGTAGAAGCCACGTGTATCTAAGTGAATTTTTAATCCTTCTCCCTTGAACTAGGGGATGAACTCTATTTCTTCACATCACCATGCAGCAATGGTGCAATTTGGTGCAGCTGGGTTCCAAAACTATGAAATATGGACACAGCTGGGTTCTGAAACTTCTGGAATATGAGCACAGCCAAAGGAAACGAGTTAGGGAATCCCTGTGGTGTTTACCATGGTAAGAATTTGGGATGAATCGCTATCTCTGTGCATGGACCATGTTCCTGATCTGCTAACCATTTCTGTGCTGTAAATTGTCATCCCTATTGTTATCCAGTTTCACTCAAGGAATTCACCCTTTGACTTTTGTTCAAATACTTTGACTTCTGATATCCAAGGGAAGTCATTTCTGCCACAGCCCTTCTGTTGTCACATTGACTTCAGGCTCTCCTCCTTGTGTTGCAGATTGCAGATGTTGCCTCCTGGCTTGGTTTCCAGTTCAGTTGCAAGTCCTCTATGTCACTCTCCTGGGTGGAGGAGACTCTTCTTATGGTACTTGGTGTAGGAGCTTACTGTGCGTTCGGTTTTGAGCAGGAGCATTACTTCTTCTTCTGAGCTTCTGAGACAAAATATGTTGTTTTCTGTGTATATTGTTGTCATTCAGGCTATTTTGTATTTTCTTGCCAGTATAAATACACCTCCTTCAGTGTCTTTCTGATATATTCCTCCCTATGTAATACTAGAAAAACTGTGTGAACTTGTTCTCTTTGACTTGAAAATTTAAAAATAGTTACAGTATTTTAAACAATTGTGTTAAGAACTCTAAGATGTGTAAACTAACTTCAGTTCACTGTATGGAAAGACTATGTAATAGCTGTCAATAGCCGGTACACATCAACATCAATGCAGAGGAGTTGGAGGTGTGATCCTGTGTATTCAGATATTGTTTTGCTATCTGAATAGAGTGATTCATAAAAATTGAGCCTAGAAATAAGCATTTCCAGTTGGAAAGATGGAGAGGTTCCTTATGAGCAGCCAGATCAGCAGTACTTGGAAAATGTAGTGACCAGGCTAAGAGGAAGGAAGATGTACTTAGCTTGCTGTTTTGTTCTGTTCAGGAATGTGATCAGAGAGGGCTGAATCTTTACAAAATATGGAAAAAAATGCATTCTGATTCATCATTATATAAAGTTTTTGATTTTTTTTTTCCTGAAGTTTTAAATGTATAATGCAGTTGCAACTCATTTAAGTAACTTAGCATAGGCTTAATGCAAAATCATGAATAACACTCTCATTTTCAATATTCACAATTAAAGATAAGTCTGTGCTTTATTAGAATTGAGCTAAATTTAGCTAAAATTATTTTCTATGAGTGACAGATATCTGAATTACAGTGCCTTCAGGTGGGATATACTTGACTAAATACAGGCTAAATGTGTTTGTGTGCTCGTGAGTAGCAATATCCTCTGATCCTTCTCTTCTGCTCCTGTTGCAGGAACACCATCTGAGATTCAATAATAATACAAACCTCCCTTGCTGTTTAAAAGGGAAAAAGCAGTTCTTCTCGCTTGTTGCTGAAATGCTGTATTTCAGTCAGACAGAGAGAAATCTTCTGAGTAGCTCATTCTGTACTGCAGGTCAGCATTGATGGGAACTGAGCCCTCCAGAGTGCCAATACTTTCTGTGTATGCTGTCCAGCTGCAAAATTAATGGTCTAGCCTGTAGTGAGAAGCTGAGAATGGTTTGGCACTGGACACGGCCATCCCTGTTGATGAGATGAGGAGAAGGGCAAGCAGTCTTCATTACAGATGCCTTTCTTTGGCCACAGTGAGAGCTGCTGCTTTGAGGAATGGCAGAAACCATCAACAGATTTAATGAGTGTTAAGGAGGGACACAGACGCGGTCTTGAAGTTAAACCAGATGGAGAAGCAGCTGTAGATGAGCCATTGTATTGTGTCACCATGCTCATCTACAAGTGTAAGAATTATTTTCTAAAACTTTTTTATTTTAAATGATCTCATTTAAATTGTAACTTAAGGTACTTTGTTGTTAGGGAGCTCCAGGGAAACCAGCTGTTGGTACTGATTTACTCAGACATACCAAAGTCTCCCAGAATCTGTTTGGGATATCCATAGGGATGATCTACATTTCTCTGCAGGGATCATTCTCCTCTCATGCTGCTGAGGTACTGAGGAAAGTTGCTGATGAAGGAGCTGAGCTCACTACATGACATCAGGGAAGTTAACAGGACACCACTCCTTCTGCCAAGAGCCCAGCCTATTTTCAAATTCCTATATCAAACTGAAAAGCGTGGCTGCATATTCTCTGCTGTTCAGAAGACTGTGTTTAGCCAGTGTCTCAAAATGCATACAATTGTTTGCCATCACTTGATTCAGCACTGCACAGCACTGCCCTCCCCCTGCCCTGCTTTCAGTCAACTGAGCGTTAATAGCACACCGATGGTTTGGCTGTTGCTGAGTGATGGGTGCATGACTGGGGCTGCTCTGAAGGGCAGAGCTGCCATTAAAGTGCGGGGAGGGGATGGCAGCAGTGCCAGCCATGCTGGGCCATGAATTGGCCCTAAGCAGTTCTTTTATCTGGAGGTAATTCTCAGGGTCCACAGGAGAAGAATGCTATAGGATAACTGCTGAATTTGGCAAAGCCCTTGGTGCCCTGAAGATGACAGAAAGAACTCAAGGAAGCTGCTTAATAGATGTCTGGAGAACATATCCACAAGCAAAGCTGTGACCTGAATTTAGCATGCTGAAAAGGCAGTCAGCAGAGAAGAACTTGGTGATGAATTACTAGTGAATCATAAAAGCAGCATTCACTTCAAACCATGACATGCTAAAATGGGCTGCTGTTACACTCTGACCATACCTTTCCTATGACACTGTATTTGCAGGGTCTTTGTCCTTCAATACAAGAAGAGACTGAAATATTTTTTGGTAGCTGAAGTTTCTACAAAGAAGGTAGTCATACATCTTGAGCGCTCTAAAAGTGCTTGATATTTGCCCTCATGTCTAGGGGTTTTAAAGAAGCTGAATCATGCGGTAGGTAGTAAGAGGTTTGCTATAATTTCAGTATATGCAGTGATCTTCCTTTCCCAGACAAATAAAGAATATCCCTTGCAGCTTCACTCTTCACATTTGAAGGTCCTGGCAACATCTCCTTGCCAGATCTTGAATGACCCTAAAGTTCTCCATCTAGAAGAGGTATCATCTTGCCTCCAGATGAGATGAGGTGTTATCCAAACCTGGCTAATTGGATCAGCAGAGGGGTGAAATCTGATGGATGAAGAGTTGCTGGGGAATCTCCCCAAGTTCATGGCATGGGGATTGGAATTAATTTATGATGACTTCCAACACATACCATTCTGTGATTCTATGATCTGTGACTTAAACTGAGTTACAGGGGAGTTCCACCAGAGGATTCTCATTTTCATAGCCATTGCAAAAAAGAATACCTGTAACAACAGGTTTCACACGACGACTATGACTTTTTTGTCATTTTCTATAATGACTACCTTTCCCATTTGATGGTGCCATTAACATGCAGTGTAGTGGAATGCACTTTAAAGCCTGTAATATTGAGTTGGCTGCCTCGCCTGAGTCTTTCAGGCTGTCTGAGACACAGAGACAGCTTGTGAGAAAGTAGTGAAGGGAAAGATATGAGTGAAGATAACAAGAATACATCCCTGTGGCAGCCTCATGCGAAGGAGGCAAATAATATCATGACAGAGGAGAAAAGATTCAAAGTGACACAAACCTGCTGCAGGATCTGTTTCTGGAGGTGTAGCCTTCCTTCCCCAAGTCAGTTGCACAGAAAGGGAATCCCTCAACTCCATCCTGCAATGCCAGTTTGCTCTCTGCAGGCCTGCTCATCACTACCCCTCCTGCTTGCAGAGACACTGTCTAAAATTTTTTTCCCAAGGAAGTAGCTCTGAAACCAGGAAAGTGTTCAGCACCTGGGCCTCAGTCTGCATGCCTCTGATCTTAATTAGTAAGAATTTAACTCTGGGTTATGCGTTTTTTAAAGTTCTTTTTCCTTCCTCTCATATCCCAGGATGTGCCATATCCTTGCAGTTATGCTGGAAAGGCACATTCTCTCTGTGGAGCTTTCTGTTCCTTGTTTAATTTGGTTATTTATGCCATAAGACAATGGATTCTCTTCTTTAACGCTTCCTCGCAGAAACTGCGAGAAAAGTTCATAGGGCTGTATGTTTGAGACATTTCATCTAACACAGAATCATCATAGAATCATCGTAGAATCATAGAATGGCCTGGGTTGAAAAGGACAACAACAATCTTCTAGTTTTAACTCCCTGCTACGTTCAGGGTCGCCAACCACCAGACCAGGCTACTAAGAGTCACATCCAGCCTGGCCTTGAATGGATGGGGCATCCACAACCTTCTTGGGCAACCTGTTCCAGTGCATCACCACCCTCTGTGTGAAAAACTTCCTCCTAATATCTAACCTAAATCTCCATTGTCTTAGTTTAAATCCATTCCCTCTTGTCCTATCACTATTCACCCTCATAAACAGCTGTTCCCACTCCTGTATATACGATCCCTTCAAGAGCTGAAAGGCTGCAATGAGGTCTCCCTGGAGTCTTCTCTTCTCCAAGCTAAACAAGCCCAGTTCCCTCAACCTTTCCTCATAGGAGAGATGCTTCCCTCCTCTGGACCCGCTCCAAGAACTCCACATCCTTCCTGTACCGGGAGCCCCAGGCCTGGATGCAGCACTGCAGATGGGGCCTCACAAGAGCTGAGTAGAGGTGGACAATCACCTCCCTCTCCCTGCTGGCCACCCCTTTTTAATGCAGCCCAGAACACAGTTGGCCTTCAGGGCTGCAAGTACACACTGCTGGCTCATGTCCAGCTTATATCTACCAGGACCCCCAAGTCCTCCACAGGGCTGCTCTCTAGGAGATCTTCCCCCAGTCTGTATAAACACCTGGGATTTCCCCCACCCAAGTGCAGAACCTTGCACTTGGCCTTGTTGAACCTCATTAGGGTGCATTTCTTTCATTTCTTTATTGTGACGGTTTGAGGTTGCCCAGAGAAATTTTGGAGTCTCCTTCTGTGGAGATACTCAAAACCCACCCGTACACAATCCTCTGCAATGAGTTCTAGGTGGCCTTCCTTGAGCAGGAATATTTAACTACACAATCTTCTGAGGTCCCTTCCAACTTTGACCATTCTGTGTGATTAAGAGACAATACTTTCCTGAGTATTTCACCTATGTATACTTATTTTAGTGAGATGGAGGCAGTCAGTTTTGTAAAAGCCTAACTACTTTCTCCATTGTGCATAATGGAAAAGAAGTTCAACCAAGTCCTTTTTGTCCTTTCCCAGGACAGCAATACTGTTTTGCTTAAAAAAAGATGACAGAAAGATGCCATGGGTGGCAAGGTAATATCTAACATATTGGCTTGTATTTCAGAAAAACTATAGCTTATGGATTTCTTTTGGTAAATTAATATATTGGTTCTTAAATTAATGTGCTATTCCCTACTGCTAAACAAACCAACATATAAACTATCATCAAAAGACAGTGGTAAGGGCAAAACTTTGCACTGTCATCAAGACTTGATTCCCTTTGCTCTTCATTGCATCACAGTTCCAGCTTCTCAGTGGAGCCCAGTTCTGCTTAATTTCTTTCTCGTGTGGTGACACAACTGGTGACATCAAATTGTTAGGACTGACCTTTAAAATTGATGCTTCAGTGTAATGAATGTGGGCAAGTGAGATGGGTTGGTCACACCCTCAGACTCATTTGAAGATTTTGATAGGCAACCTGGGAATTAGGTAACATTTGCTATTTCTTTACAACCATGATAGAATTTTTTCCTTCTCTTTTTAACAGAAATTTATAACTTTGCTGAATGAGTCATGCATAACACATAGACAGATGGTGTTGTTTAAATAATAACCTGTGGTCTGCATGCATGTCCATCCTCTTCCTTCCTGCATCACCAAGATGGATGCATATTCACAGAAAACCCAAACTCCGTGTTGGATGATGGCAATTATAACAATGGAGGTCTGGAGCTGTTGCATGAGTGGGATGTGTTTGCTTGAGATGATGATTGCTGACATGAGCATGACCCATATCACAGTTGCTATCTGCAGCATCACTTTGTTTCTGCTAGAGCAGACCAGTTGCAAAGCAGTCTGCTAGAGCTGACCAGAAATTCAAGTGTTTTCTCCTTTGATCTTCAGATAATCCAGAAGCTTTGTAATTTTTAACTATGGCCTGCTTCTAATTAGGAATAAGAATTGGTATATGTTATTCTTTTATAGCTACATTATATTGCTCTTTACCTGTAGGCTTTCAGTAGTGACTTGATGGCTAAGTTTGTCTTTGTAAATACTTCTCTGGAAGGATCCCTACTGAATTCAAGATGAGTTGCCTTGGAGACCAACTAATGCAATTCAAAATGCAATGTGGTGCAGACTACTTGCATGCTGTCTAGTATATAGCCAAGTTTTTTCTACAGAAGAACTAATTTCAGAAGTTTCTAGATGCTTCCTGCTCTTACACTTGTTTTTTCCATTGGTAAGAAGATGCTTTAATCACATCTCAAAGTAACACCCCTTTGTTTGGTTTCTGTTCACTAAAAAAGTAGTAAGAGCTTTTTGCTATTACTGTTTTTTTGCATGGTTATGATTTTAACGGATATCTTCAGCAGTGTTATCACCTTCCCTTGCAAATATCCAAATGATAGACAGAATCATAGAATGGCTTAGATTGGAAGAGACCTTATAGATCATGGAGCTCCAACCCCAGACATGGGCAGGTTTGCCAGCCACTAGTCAGGCTGCTCAGGGAAAGATTTTCAGATGGGACTGGAATCAGTGAGAGTGACAGCTGTGAAAAAAATAATTATTTAATGCATTAACTAGAATAATTAGGGAAGTAGTATTGCTCCTTGATAACCAATGTCCAGAAATGTGAACAAGATCCATGTTGCATTGCCTGATATAGTATAGAGGAAAGGTTGATCATGTCTTGAAGAACTTACTGTCAACAGATTAAGCAAAAATGCATCACAGCTGTTTGACTGAAGTGAGTAATAGACGAATGGCACAGCTGGGTTGAAGATAAAGATCCTTCAAGATCCATAACCCTCTCCTTCCACTTTATCTGTCTCACTGCATGTAGGATTACCCATTTGGGGATAATTCCTTCTTTTCTTTTATTCTCTGTTGTTCAAACAAGTTGGTGGGGAGGAGAAGAAAGCTCATGAAATCAGCCTAAACAGCAGGAGCAGTTCTGCCATGTTTTGATTCTGCGAGGTTTGTGCTTCTATCCCTATGCTCTGGCATTTCAAAAAGAGGAGAATTAGCTCCTTGTTGCTAACAGCTGTCTCATTGTGCGCTGATTCATTTGTCAGCCATAACTGTGAGTACCAGAGCACATTGATGACCTTTGATCCGCCTTCTCGATGCATAAAAGACTGTCTGCTTAAGCTGACAGGAGATAAGCAGTAAGTGCCCAACCTTCCAGCCTAGGGCAAGATTCCTCTGTGCTGTGCCTCCAGCTGGGTTTGAGGGATCCTGAATGAGGACATGTAAACACAGTGTACAAATAAAGCATGCTTCAGAACTTCCTAACCTGGCTTTAAATGGTTTGTTTCATTTTATCCGATAGCATGAAACAGGCAGAGACAGTTTACATGACACCCAGCCCATGGAAGCAATGATCCTGCCAGGTTCACCAGTTGAACAACACCTGGGGAAATATTACAAAAATTTCTACTGAATATTGGCCACAATATACTGTTTCCTGCTACAGTTCATTTCACTGTTTTTAGAGGGAAACTGGGAAATTCTGTCCCTACTATTGCCAGGCTTAATATGACCTTATAACATTTCTCAAAAATATGCCCTTTAAGTTCTATTTCTTTCCAGCTTTTTCTTAGGTTTATTGCATGCGATGGAAACAAAACAACACCCTTTTATTTTGGTGTGCATCCCCACGGTCTTTACATTGTGTGAGTGGTGGAGGAGTCCGCGTGCTGCTGTCCTCTCTCCACCAGGAAGCTCCAGTGCCGCTAGGTATGTGCACAACATAGAATATAATGAAGGGGAATGTATGCAGTAGGGAAAAATGTGCCTAGGCTGAAATGGGAAAACAGAGCATCAGCAGGCAGAAGCATCAATCCAATTCACTAGCTGCCTCTGCTTGGTGGTGACATGCTGCAGATCGCTGTCACTGGCTGTCTACTGATACAGACTCCTCTGCAGAAGGATGCTGATGTGAAACAACCCTGCGAGATATGACTGGAGGAAAAAAGGTCAAGTGAATGCAAATTGTATGAAAATGCCTGATTTGGACATGATGGGGCTTAACAGGCAATGAGCTATGATTTTGCAGATGATGCTGTATGCCCAGCTCTGCACAATACAGTCCCTTACTGCTCATTTGTATATAGTGCTCTGCTGCATCCTTCATCCCTTCTCCCTTAAATGCAGACCTGGCTTTCCCTGTGGTCATTGCAGGTGAAAATGCTAGGAAGAAAGAGCTGCGTTAACACCTGGTGTACACAGTATGCTTCTGCAGCTTCTCTGGGGAAAGAACGTGGCTTCTGGGCTCCCACCTCCTGCTGGTAGCCTGTAACAGGGCTGTCCTGCTGCAGCACTTCTGCTCTGTGCCCCTACTCTGTGCCTCTTGCATGAGTTTCAGCCCTCCCTGCTCTTCGAGGCCAACAGAAAAATCTCTGCTGTCAATCAAAAGTTGAGGCATGGCCCTGTGTCACAAATGAAGACAAAGAACAACCAATATGCCCTGTGATTCCCTGTGTTTTAATGTGCTGTACCCTAGCTGCAAGTGTTTTGACAGTCATTACTCCAACCACAGGTTGTAAAATCAAGTGTTTTTGTAGCTACTTTAACAGCTCTACCTTTAATTTGTCTGGGCATGCAGAAGTTATCATGTTCTAAATGAAAAGTTCAGCTCACACACAGGTGAACTGTGAGAACATAGTAAGGCTAAAATCATGAGTCTGAACCAAACTCTCCTGCTTTCCTTTTGACCACTTGAGGTGCATGTGCGAAGTGACACACTGCATCCTAACATGGGCTGTCAAAACAAAGACAACTGTTCTTTTCTCCCATCACTTTGAGGAGCCCGGGGCCACAGGTGCAGAGATAACGCTGTGCCAAGTACATCCCATCCTAGCTATGTGTATGGTTTCAAGGATGTAGAAAGGCTGGTGAAGATATAGCAAAGACCTATAGAAATGATGCAATATTTAGAGGATATGCTGCACTGGGTGAGCTTTAAAGGATTTGGTTCATTCAGGCTGCTGGAAATAAAACTGAAATATCACTTCATCGTGACCTGCAAAGCCTTGACAAGAAGAAAAGATTGGTTAGGAATGGCTCGTTAAGTTTGGGACAGAGGAAGGTGTGAGATGCAGCATAGATGCTGCATTTGGATGCTGAAGACAGAAAAACTGAGTAGGGAAAAACAGGGTACTCATTTAATTTGGCACAACTCACTGTTACGATGGGCAATGGGGGAATAAGCAGATTCTCCACTTCCTGAGGACTCCCAGAAGTGAAGGACATCTTTCTGAAAGACAGACTTTAACTCTGGTTGAATGCAGACTTTAGGTTTGGGAAGGAAAACAAGAATATTGTGTAATGGCTGTGATAATCAAGGTGAGGTGAGGAATCCCACTGTTCCCTAAGGGGCTTCAACTCCCTGAATTGGTGGGAGAAAGGATTAGGATCTCATTTGGCCTCACAGCAGCCATTGATTGCTATTTGAAACTCCCCAGTTTAGCTGTTCATATCAAGCAGAGGGGCAAGTAAAAAGGCTAGTTAGGTGCACTGTTGCTGCAATGTGCGTAGTTCCTATTAGAGTTAGAAATGCAAAATCTATTTATTAAATTAAACAGTCCCACTGAGATATCAATAGACAGACTGGGACAGTTTTTCAAAAGAAGACTTACTGTTGGAGCTTCTGTTTTCAGTAAAAGTAACATATCATCTGCCAAGTATGCCTTTTACGGACTCTTATCCAACAAATACTTGTTCATATAAAGAAACAGCTGGAGATACAGAAAATATGGAACCTCATCAAAATTAAGCAGAAAGTACAAAATCACAGAACCCCAACATGGATGAGGCTGGCGGGGACCTCTGGGTCCATTAAGCCCAAGCCTTGCTCCAGAAGGAACACCCAGAGCAGGGTGCCCAGGGCCACATCCAGATGGCTTTGCAAGATCTCCAAGGAGGAGACCCTACAGCCTCTGGGCAGCCTGCATCAGTGCTCCATAGCCCACAGTGAGGCCATCATACCATATGCCAGGTTAGGGTATAAAACTGTTCTCCAGGTAGTGAATGGAACCCATTGCTTTTGGCATGTGACCAATGCAGGTGATGCAGGAGTGTCTCAAGACTGGAATTTCTTATCCCCATTGTGCCTACTTTGTCCCTGCCTGCCTGTCCCCACTTTTGGGGCTCTGTGCTCAGCTCTTTGCCAGGCATAGAAGTGAGGTTAGAAGGCATTTTCAGGGAGACTATGGGAGTACCGTGACCATCAGAGATGTTAAACTGTGCAAAGAGGCAAATCAGTGCATTTGGAGATTTATTTGCTACTTGCTTTAGTTTTACTGCTATCAAGGCGTATGCAGTAATTTAAGTTTAACAAATACATATCAAGACTTGTAGAGTCGTAATGAGCAAACCCATTTGAAATGCTCTGCCAATTCTTTGGCGAAAAGCTGAGATTTCTGTTTACTCTTTAAAAAGAATCAGCCAAGGTTTTCAGGTTACCCAAAATGCAAGTTCAGAAAATCACCTGCCTGTGCCGACCCAGTCTATTAGTATGGATGCCAAGAGGCACTCTGCTCATCAGTTACACAGTGAACAAATGATTTCACTTGCTAATGCCCTTTTTCCACCAGTGTCTTACAAATGGAACCACAACAGCATCCTACAGTCTTGCTGGGATGCTTGCACAGTTAAAGAATCATGGCAGAAATATGGCTAAATCCTCTTTCTTGCCATCCGAGAGGAGGGTGAGCTTTGAAAAAGACCCAGACCAACCTGTGAGCCCAGCAGCCCCTGGGAGACGCACTGTTTTGCTGCTGAATACCATTATTTTCAGATGAATTCATACCAATTTGAATGAACGTTTAAAGAAGACAGAAACGGTCCCCCAGTAATTACAGCTACACCAGACTAATTTACAAAACCATGTAACTCTGATGGCATGTGGTAATAGCGGTATTTCATCACGGTTCCGATATTAGATTTCTACTGCTTTGCTACCCATAGTGCTTTTCATTGCTAATTTCCACCTAAGCACCCTTTCTTTTTCAAAGGTGTATGAAGGAAAAAATTTCTTTGAGATTCAACTGTCTGGAAACACACCATCGATAGCATATATGCAGGTTTTCCTCCTGGGAGAGGGCAATTGTTGTATCAAATGTCTTGTATTTTCCAATAGCTGCATAGTGATGAGAATGAGAGGAGAGGAGAGGAGAGGAGAGGAGAGAGAGGAGAGGAGAGGAGAGGAGAGGAGAGGAGAGGAGAGGAGAGGAGAGGAGAGGAGAGGAGAGGAGAGGAGAGGAGAGGAGAGGAGAGGAGAGGAGAGGAGAGGAGAGGAGAATCCACTTTAAATGAGAATTGCTCAGAAGCTTAGACTCCTTAAAATGCCAAGGCTCATCTGTACAAAATGTAGACATCCTATACCCACTGGTCTTGAAGGAAGCTAGTTATTTATGGACAGATTTGAGAGTCTGGGCTTGAAATTCTGTTTTGAGAAGCAGAAGAACAAAAACTCAGTTTTTCTTCTGTATCACAGTTTGCTTATAGGGAAAATCACCAGATCTCTCGGTACTGAGCCATACCACTTATGGCTCTGATCTGTAGTTATTTTCTGTAGTTATTCAACACTTCCTTCAAAATTTTATTAATTCCTCTGAAAAAATATGTATATATAAAACCTTAAAAATCAGGCTGTAAATGTTTGTTTTAAAAAACAATTACTATGTAGTTCTGCTCTCCATCCCACAACCATCCTTTCAGCAAGAGGAACAAATAGGTGAAGCACACCTAACATTGCTGCCAGTGCTAAAAGCATGAATTCTCAGAGAGTATCTGCAGGGCTTTGCTGAGATGGCAGCGATGCTGGGGCTTCTAGGGGTGAGTGGTCAAGGCAGCAAAAGCACAAGGGCTGGAGGCTCTGCTCCAGGCAAACCTGCCCAGGGTAGTGGAACCTCACTGAGTGTGCTGGGAAGCACAATCATAAATAAGATCCATATAAGAAAGTAACTACACCATCTGCAATATTTTGACCACAATTAAACTGCACTTGGAGCTTTCATTGACATTGATCAAACCAGCTATTAAGTGCTATTATAAGTGAACCTGAAGAAGATACAGTGACCAGAAAATCCAGATATTATATTTCAGATTGAATTTTAGGAAAAATTTCTTCTCAGAAAGAGTGATGAGGCAGTGGCACAGGCTGCCCTGGGAGGTGGGGCAGTCACCATCCCTGGAGGTGTCATTCTGTGGTACATGGTCTAGAGAGGTCATGGGCATGACAGTTGGACTGACTGTTCTTATTGGTCTTTCCAACCTTGACAATTCTATGATTTCCCCCAAAGGCTACTCTAAAAACTATATTAATCTTGCTGCACCCACAGCAAAATATTTCTACATTAGTATATTTGCCTAACGGCCATAACTATTGCAATCTATCCAATTCTGTTCCCTGTAATGGACTGTAAGAAGTCATAGAATCAAAGAATCGTTTGAATTGGAATGGACCCTTAAAGGCCACGTAGTCCAACTCCCCTGCAAGGAACAGGGACAGCTACAGCTCCATCAGGTTGCACAGAGCCTGATCTTCTGTGTAGGATGCTGAGTATCTGATCAAAATCGGATTTTTTTTCCCTGCCTTTTCAAGATATTTGTGCATTGTCTCTAAAGTCTCAAGTGCCTCAGTTTTTCCGGATGTGCTTCAGGGAAGAATGAAAATGACCCACCTCCAACATATGCACAGCCTCAAGAGACACAACTTTGGGTTATTATTCTAAACAAGATTTTCTGCTGCAGAGGATCCACTTAGAGCTGTTCCTTTTCCCTGTGTTCTCCGGGCAGGAAGTCTCTGCTCAGGCAGCTAATGGCTTGCTATTTTTCTCCTATGGAAAAACAATAAAGAAAGGACCATAATCAGCAACACTGTTCATATTACAAATCCAGCAATCACAGAAGACAAAGGTTTTTGCACAAAAATTTTCCCATATTTATGGAGAGGTACAGATTGTCATTCTTTTCCATGCAGCTATTTGCAGATCTGTACTAAACACTGAATTTTGATGCTGGAGCTGTAGAAGCATTGGTCAGCAGCTCTGCTGCTTCTGAGTCTGATGGTAATAGATGAGCTAAGAAATCTGGACACGTTCATTGCACCGAGGGACAGTGTGCCGCTGGAGGTAATGTGCATCAGATGAGATGTCGCACTCCCCAAAGAAGTACCAGGCATTCAGACAAGCCAAATTCTCTGCTGTTTATTTCTCCTTTACCAATCAGGATGTCAAGATGGAGGCTGAATTTATAAATACCAGAAAGGAGTTTGTTGCATGACAGGAGCCATTGGAGAAAAGAAATAGGTTAGAGTTTTTGCCTTATTGTGTCCCAAAGAAAACTGATTTTCTATGCTTGGAGTTTAAATTAAATAAATGTGTTTGGACTTAGAAATAGAGAGAGATTTCAGGAAAAAAGCACCTTAAGCGTTGCATACTGAGAGCTGTTCTGTAGAAGAGTGTTGCAGAGAGGAAAGAAGGAGACAGCAGCCAGCTGTGTTCTGTGGGGCTTAGCATCATGGGAACAGAACTGAGAAACCTCACCAGTGTTCAGGGAACAGCTGTCTCCAGCAAGCACCAGTCCTTGGATTATGCTTCAAAGCAGCTTCTGGTTAGTTTTGGCTTCCTTGAAAAATGGGAAAAAATCTCTTCTGGGGTGAGAGCTGGGGAAATGGCTGTGGTTTCAATACGCCTGTGAAAGCATGAGTGGAACAGGGAGGGAATACCAAGGCTGTGCATGGCTGTGAAAAGCTGAAGCAGTGATGCAACAGTCTGATGTTCATCGCCTTTGCATTTTGCTTTTTGAGCTTTTTGCCTACCACGATCTGACTAATCACTTAAATATATTTTACATTCTTGTCTCAAATAACCAGCAGACATATGGCGTTAATGAGAGCTAGAGAGGGTTTGTTTTTTTAATGAACAAGAGCAGCTGGTAAGCAGAATGTAAAATTAAAAATGGAGGGAAAAAAAATAAGCCCAGGGGATTGAGAGGGTTATTAATCACAGCTGAATTCCTCAGCACTCTCCTCTGATGAGAGGAATCAGGTATAGTGGGCAGGGGGGGGAACGACATCAGTGACCTTGAGATAAGTACAGGTCAGCCTGTTGCATGGCTATGCAAATATGTGCAAAATGCAAAAGCGATGACTATGCCATCAAAATGACATGCAAATTTGAGGGTTATACTTGGCTGTGTGAAGGCTATGCACAGCCTTGGAAAGGCTCTGCCCTGTCCCAGTTTGATTATAGAATTATATACACAGAACGGTTTGGGTTGAAGGGACCTTAAAGACCTTAAAGACTACCCAGTCCCAACTCACTGCCATGGTCTGGTTGTCCCCCCCACCAGATCAGGCTGCACAAGACCCTATCCAACCTGGCCTTGAGAACCTCCAGGGATGCAGCATCCACAGCTTCTCTGGGCATCCCAATGAGCAGTGGCTCCACTGGCTGCCAACTCTGTATCACCACACAAACCCTTAGCCTGAGATGAAAAAAAATTGGAAATGGGAGAAAAATGCTCCATCACATCCAGAGATAAATTTGCCATCTCTGAATGTTGCTGCAGAGCTGAGAGGATTTGTGGCAGATGCTCACAGCCTTTCTTCAGTGAAAACCACTTCATTTTCTGCTATTTAAACATGTCGCCCCCACCACCACAGAACACAATGAGCATTCTCAGGATGCACTGAGAGGCTGGAGGGGCAGCCATTTCTGAACATAAACTGCCTTTGTGCCCATTGGCCTGGAGTTTCTGCTGCACTATAGTGTTTAGATTTGAAATAAAGCCTCTAGCCAGTGGTGAACTCAAGCAGATAGAGCTTTATGGTTTCAGTGTTAGCTTATCTTCACCATAAAATTTATAATTTCCACAACTGCTGTGAATATTCCCCTTCTACACAACTGACCCTGTTCTCAGCAGATGAAGGCCAGCTCCCACTTGAAGCTTCCTTGTGGCCAGCCTTCAGTCAAGGTCCCTTGCAACCCTTTCCCAGATCACATCTGAGCAAGGACTGAGGTTCCCACAGGCATATAAGCAGCCTGGGGCTTGCAGTATCTTGGGCACATTTGGCCACATGAGCTCCATGGCCGAGTACGTCCCACAAGTCAGACAATGCACTCTTTGTCTTGCAAATTCATTTTTATTTCAGGTGTCGCCATTTAAGGCAAGTCAAGTTTGCCTCTGGTCCTTGCATATCGTAGCATCATAAAGGTTGGAAATGACCTCCAAGATGAAGTCCAGTCATTAACCCATTACCACCAGGCCCAATAAACTTGGGTCATGACTGCTCTCCCTCTTGGATGGCAGCATGAATTGGTGCCCTTGGCCACAACATTTGAACAAAGGAAGAGCCAACCAAGCTGAGGAAGCATCTACACTGATGAGGAGAAAAGCTTAATTACTCACAGGGTTTCACTGCCACAAGATTTTCAGAGGCCAACTATTAGGATGTATTTGAGTGACACTATCCCTCAAATAAGACAAGTTAATAAACACTGAAACACTCTACTTTTTTAAAAAACTTTTTATGAAGAACATTAAATTTTTTTAATGTTCTTCATAGTGAACATAATGGGAAGAATTCTATTCCATCAGCTATGCAGGGGGAAGAGATGAAGTCTTCACTCACAGGATAGTTTTAATGCCTGCAGTAAATCTGTTCCAGACTGAATTTACTCCCAGAATTTCAGTTCTTCACTTGCATGCTGGAATTGGGAAGAATGGCCAAAGAGAGGGTCACAGGATTTTGTATCTTATCAAGAACAAATGGAAGCAACTTCAATACAACCTTGAAATAGATATGTCTGGCCCTAAAACATATGAGTTTTTTGGTGTAGTTTAAGGTGTTCACATGCAAACCAATCCTTTGGTTTCTTCTGTAGCCCATGGACAGAGGAAGATGGTGTGACTCGTCTCCTGATACACACAGATAGAGTTGGACAAAGCAGTAGCCTTAGAAACTTTTCCCCATAGTGACTACATCAAGGACAAAGGACAATCTAGTCAATTTGCATGCTTACTGTAGTACTCTTTAACCCCAGAACCTCTGGGGCAGAAATACAATGGAGGTCCCATTTCCCTGCTCCCCTCAGCAGGCTAAGGACATTTAGGGACATTGGTAGTATATTCAGAAGATGGAGCTGGTGCTTTAGGTCCAGGAAATGGTAGGGAAGAATGGGCATAGTCCAGGATAAAGTGTCTTCTAACTGATTTGCAGAACAAAATGTCTGGTACTTAGGACAAGCATACATTTTATGCATGTTTCAAGGCTTCTTACTTCCTATCTTACTTCCTATTAGTTACTGCTGCCCAGTAAATCTCAGGAAAAGGGGCAACTGCAATTTGTGCTTCTGATTTGAATTGAAGCACTACCCTGGACACCTTTCAGTAGTATTTAATGCATTGCAGCATGAACACTTCTCATCACTACTTTCTATGGCACTACAGATCTCGACCTCACCACTATCATGCTGAAAGATAATAATTGACACAAGACAAAAACTATAAACTTTGGCAAATTCCCAGTTCCTCTAGATTCATCCAGGGTCAAACAGATGCTACAGAGAAATGATAGCTCTGAGCAGGTTCCTGTGCCGCGGTCCCATCTTCACTCAGCACTGTATGCACCTCCCATAGAATCATAGAATTGCTCAGGTTGGAAAAGACCTTCAAGATCGTCAAGTCCAACCTCAACCTAAGTGTACTATATCTCATTTGAGAAGTTTGCTTTTTCTTCGTATTGAGTAAAATCCAGATTGTTAAGGCTGCCAAGGCAGCAGACCAGTCGTCAGAACAAACGATTACTGTTTCTCTTAAGAGTCTGCCAATATGGGAGAAAGCACTTGTTTGTGTTATTTGCAACAGTATCAGAGAGAATCCTCACAGCTGAACAACTTCTAAGTGGCTTTTCCTGTTCAGTGAAATATATAAAAAAAAAGCCACCTAGATGAGCTGCAAGTGTAAGGGAAGCATTCCGCCCCCTAGGAAAACTTCTTTGCAGGATTGGGATCTGTTTGCATCTGGGAAAGGAGAAATTGAAAAGATCGCAGTGGGACATGATTGCTGCTGGTAACAGCAGTGAAGAATGAGTGCAGCTGCATTGGGCTGTGCTCTCTGCATGCTAAGTCTTTCTAGGAACAAAGAGAGGCTGCATACCACGGGATTTAAAGGAAGAGGGGATGAAACTTCAGGACACAACTGGAGGGAGAGCAAGAAGAAAACTGTTCTAAATGAATTTTCTGCTTAACCTGGGAAGCCTTTGGTGGCTGGGTGAGGGCACTGGGCATAGTGGGGCAACGCAGCACTGTGCTCAGCACCAGCAGACTCCTCCAGAACAGACAGTGTGTGACACACTCACATGGGAAGTACTCATTTAGACTGTGACGTGAGATTCCCACCAGCTCATGGCAGAGGATGCAGATTTTCATGATGTGTCTGAGGAAGCTGTATTCTATTCAATCCCCTGTGAATACTGTAGTGGTATTTCTGCTACATTCTGTGCCAAGGGGTGTCCCTGAGCACAATGCACAACAAAGAGGGCTCTCCCTTGCCTCTCTCAGCCCCCCATCCATCTTGCAGTAGGAGGAAGAATGCTCACTTTAAAAAGGATATCTGCAGTGACATAATTCCAATGAGCAATGTACAAACAAAATGATATTTAGGCATTGCCCTTGCTTCTCAATAAGTTTCTGCAGGCAAAATTACCCACTATGGTACTTAAGCCTTCTCAGGAGGTCCATAGCTGTTGGCAGTATTTTCTTTTCTATCTGCTATGGTATGAGGAGAAAAACATTCCTTACTTTACCAGCACAGCCCACAAGCTTGCTAAGGCCCAAATGTGAAACATTTGTCTTAAGATAAACAGGAGAAGGAAGAGACCAAAAAATGGTAAAAACATGAAAAGGGGACATTTGCAACTATACCAAGTTCATTCTTATGCTTAAATGTTTCCATACCTTGTTAGAGAATTCAGCATTTGTAAGGAAGAATTAAAACTCACAGTATTGAGCAGCTGCTGGATAACGTGTTTGTGCAGAACATAAATATTCTAGGGGCAAAAATCAATACTCACAGGAGACTGAAAGGCTCAGGCTGTGGGTGAGCATATGGAGGCTGCAATGAATTGCTTAGCACTTTGAAATTGGCTCAGGTCACTAGGAATGGAAACTAATTTCCAACTGACACCCTTTTTGAAGCCATTAGTTAAAATCTGTCAAGTTAATATGATCTCTTTTTCCAATTTCAGGACAGCAAATGCTTCCATTTCCTATTCACAGTGTTTTCATCCCTGGGGCAAAAAGCAATCTTAGCTACTAAACTGGGAAAAAATAGTCACAGGATGGAAAGAGTTCTCCCAAGTCAGGATAAATGCATATTGTTCACAGAAAGAGGAAGGAAATCTGCACCAAAGAGCAATATCAAGACTGGTCAAACGTGGGTGAGCTTTTGTGGATGCAAGTCTTTCTTTGTATGAGGGACAAATGAGTAAATGAGCAGCGTCACAAAGCACAGCCTGTTCTGCTTTTGTATCTGCTTTGGTGTGGGAACCAGGAAAGGTCTTCAATCTTCCCATTCTCACTGAAGGACAGCATGGGCACTGAGTACAGGTGGCTGATCTGATTGATGACAAGATAGGAAGGAATGAGAAGAATATTGACAGAAGAGGTTTTAAAGAAATGAGATGATTCCAGAAGAGCTTTGCTTGCTTAGATTAAAAAAAATAAAAATAAAAATAAAAAATAAAAAAAAATAAAAAAAGCAAGGGCTGCTGAGCAGGGACTTACCTCAATCAGACTTGTTGCTGCAGTCAATGGCTGAACTCTTTAAATGAAGGAAATCCACTAAACCGAGCCTGCAATTTTAGTGACAAATGTAATCTATCAGCTGCTGATAGTTTCATCACAAGCTGGAGCTAACAAGGGGGCTGGCAGGTACTGAGTAGGTCTTTTTTTCTGCTGGAGAAGAGCTTTTTTTTTTTTTTTTTTTTTTGGTCTTGCTGCAGCAAGATTATGTTAATATTATTTTATTTAATTTATGCTGAAAACAGATGCTTTCTGCTCAGATGAATTGAGAAATTCTGGCTGGGGGAAGTATTTCAACCTACAGGTCGGCCTGGGAGAGTCAGGCTTGCCAGGAAGCTGTGAATGTGACTCAGTTGGTGGAGTATGCAGTGGAAACCTGTTCCAGGAAAGCTGGTGATTCTCAGTCCCTGAGACCTGCAGCACTGCTGGGTAAAAGGTGACAGGTCCCTCTCTGAGCTGCCCAGTACAGGGAAGACGCCCATACCAGGTACAGCTGAGCTCTCATGTGGTGGAGAAGGTCATCTGAAGGTCCTGGGCTTGATGTGGATGGTTATGTCATTAGATGTTGTGAGGCATTTTTACTGAAGAACACAGAAACTTGGGTTGCCCAAGACCTCATGAGTTTTTCTTTTCCTGATGAAGTACAAGCCAGTTCTCTCAGACCAAGGCAGATTTTTACTCACTGGATCACTTGGTTTCTCTATAAATGAATGAATACAAACATATTAAAACCCCTTTCCATACCCTACTCAGGAGATTACATTCCTACAATCTGTAAAGATTCCTTTGCCTACTGAGAAGGCACTTACATTTCCATAGGGTGTTCATTGTCTCAAACCTGACCAAACAGAAGCTGTGGGCAGACAACTGTGTAGCATTGCTGGTGTCTCTGAGATTTTTCTCATTTACTTTTGCACAGAGAAACTTGAAATCTTAGTGACCTACTTCCAGCTCTGTTTATCTGCAGCAGATAAGAAGTGCCCTGTGCTCCCTGTGTGCGTCGGCCCCCAGCTGACCCACAGCTCCCTGTGCCTGTGTCCTCCCCTCTCACCTCCCTGCAGGAGGTGACACCTCAGTTAACACACAGCAGCTCCCTGACAGTACAGCCAGCACTGGATCTGGCTCCATTACTTCTTTTCCTGAGCCCTCAGGAAAAAAAAAAAAGCCCTCCTTTCTTTGCTGATGGTATGTGCTGTAGATTATATCCATCATACTCTTGTCTGTATTAGTCTCATTAATCTAGTACAGTGTGGGAAGAAAATGTGCCCCTGAGACTAAGCATGTACGTAACTTAAACCACCAGCTGCCAACGTGGATGCAAAGTTATCTCTTCAAACTGCGCATAAAATCCTGTGGATAGTGACATTAAGTAGCTATCTTGCATGCAGTGCAGGCATTACACTTGTGTTAGTGTGTTGACACATCATTATATTTCTCAACATGGCAAATTAGAGCAATGATATGAAATTTTGTCTTGAGAGCATGAAGATTCTTTATGGCTCTGGGAAACAGCATTAAAACAGACTCTAAAACAGGATGTAAATGTTATAATGATGAGTTATTCCTTCCTGGTTACTAAGAAACAGCAGAAATCACTAGTAGAAGACAGCATGTCCCACATGGATTATTTACATTATTTTTTTAACAACTGCTGCATATACTTTTCACTTTTAGTTTGTAGTGACCAAAGGACGTGGATTCTCAAAGGAAAACTCCCTTCATTTTGTACTTGACTTTAAAGCAAAAGAGGAGAGATTTAGGTTAGCTGTTAGGAATAAATTCTTTACTTGGAGGTCGGTGAGGCTCTGGCACAGGCTGCCCAGAGAGCTGTGGGTGTCCCATCCCTGCAGGCATTCAAGACCTGGATGGGGCCCTGGGCAGCCTGAGCTGGTGGGGGGCAGCCCTGCCCATGGTAAGGAGGTGGAACTGGGTGATATTTAAGGTACCCTCCATCCTAAGCCATTCTGTGATTCTGTGATTTCCATGTGAATGCTGAACAAGAATATGTGGAAGCAAATATTCCAAATAAACCCTGTTACCACGTGTGTATACCCACTTGGTTTCTCATGCTCTTGTTATCAGAGGTGTTTTTCAACAAGCAAATCATTTGGGCCCGGCCTCCTGAGATGTCCTCCTGTAAATTCACTATGCTACAGACATTTGTGGCTTTGGTGGCTTTGTATAAGCTTCTAGGCCGCTGGATGTTGGCACCTGTTTGGGTTGCACCTCGCTTCCTATTGAAGGGAAAGGGTGGGTGAACACTCCTGTGCCCTGATTTTCGATCAGAGAAAACCTGACTATGATAGCAGGGCATGCTCATTGCTCACATATGTGAGGCAATTGTTTTGTTCCTACCTACATTAAGTTACATATGCCTTTAGTAGAAATTGCTGTTTAATAAATTAGATCTGGTATCCAGTCATTCCTCACACATAACACAGGTCTCATCACTCTGCTTTGAACCCATCCATTTGTCTTTGTTCAGACCAGGACTTGTATTTTGCTCAAGTAATGTTCCAAAATCACATGTAGTCTTCATGTGCAACCACAAAGGAGGAGAGAACATACTGTGTACCTTGATCATTTCTACTGTTGGTTAACCATCTTAGAATTGTATGACTTATTTCTGATTAAAATACATTTGAATGCCTCCTATCTCCTACAGCTAGTTTTTGTCTCAGGAAAATGAAGGAGAATTTGTGTGACAGGCCAAATCCCCTCTGTGGGCAGGCCCCTGTCTGACCTTCTCTTTGACACAGGAAACACAATGAGTTCTTTAACCCTAGTAATGTATTTTCCCCAGCTCTCAAATCATTTTAATTGTTTTTGCATCTTCTCCTATTTTTTTTGTCTGATCCATCAGCTGAGCAACATATTCCAACTGTAGTGGAAGTGAGCCAAACTGCCAGCTGCTGTCTGCTGCTTCTATCCCAGTGGGACCCACTGCTTTCCAGCCCATCCAATTTGACCCCTCATCCCTTATGTTTCAGAAGCTCTGCAGACTGCATCTCTTGGTTCTAGATACAGATGTTGATACTTGACTGTTCTCAACATTAAATTTTGCTTTGCTGACTGTTTAAGGTAAAAGCAGATAAACACCTCAAGAAAAGGACCTTGAAATCCATGTTTCTCTCCATGTCTTCTACCCTCACTACAAGGGTAGACACTGCTCTTTGTTCATGTGCCTTCTGATTCTTCAAACGTGCCCTTGTGATAGGAGGGCAAAGTCATTGAGAGGAGTGAGAAGTGATTCTGTGGTACCCCAGTACCATCTTGGGTTGCTTGGTGCTGCCCTGTGCAGGAGAGGGTTCCGTCAGAGCTCATCCAGTCTGTGCAGAACTCACATCTGGCTCTGCCACTCCTTGGGGGATTTCTGTGACCCCCAATCCTCTTACATCACCTTCAGCTTGAAAATGAAGATTGCAGCAATTGTGTACCCAGCAGAAAGAGGAGTGAGAATTCATTCTGAATGTTCCCCCAGATGCCCTAGGGGAGAGGTTCAAATCTGTTTTAGGTCAGACATCAGCATTTAAAAAGAAGCACGGAGTACCTAACTCCCAGTCTGTGATGCTCATCTCTCCTTTCTCACTGCAGAGGAGCCTCAGGCAGCAGTCCAGATCTGTAACTCTGAGGCTGGTGGCCAGAGGTGCTATTTAATTCTTTCACTGAGCTGGGGTCAAGTTCTCCAGTTAAGCACCCTGTTCCCTTTCTGTTAAACAGATCAGAGATATGGTGCAGTAAGGGATTCGAGATATGTGAATACGATGGGGTGACCTCCAGTTACATTTCCTAAACCACAGTTACTTTGTGTGTACAGAAGTGTACAGCAACAATATTCACTTGTATCCAAATCCTACCCAAACAGTAAGTATTATCTGCTCACTTATTACGGCTATTAGAGATAATAAATTCTTAATGGTAAATAAAATTGCAAAGTCAACACTAAATTCTCCTCTTGTGTATCACTGTAAAGCTCTAGGGAGTTTGACAGTAGTTCAGTGCTGTGAATGAACAAAATTTGGCCCGTGGCTATTTTAGCTTCGGCTCTAAATGTCTTCCTTGATCTTTTATTAGTTATTTCTCTGAGAGAAGACAAATGGTTCAGAAGTAAAAATGGAAAAATATGAGTGAAGAAATAGTGGCCAATGGCACACGGAGTTCAAGCATTTTTTTATTGAATTACTATGACCACTGTGCAGACTGGCGTGTCCCAGAAACATTTTGGATAGCACTGTCAAGGCAGGTCACAGGAAATCCTGACAGCTGATCCACTTCTGTTGTGTGCTTTTGTATAGTAATGCTGGAACTGGGTAAATGCTGGAACTTGGTAAAACAGATATGAAGTTTAGTATGTTGGATCACATTTTAGGGAGAATGAAATGAAAAGAATGCACACCAAATTTCTATATCACAGGAATTAAATGCATCAGTTTTCAACTACAGATGTAAATTTTTCCTCCCAGTAATCTATTAAGAGAGATAGAACAGGAAAACCTTTCCTTCAAGTGCAAGCCAACATTCAATTTCTTTTCCATTATAGCTCTGTGAAAATTAGCTTTTAATATAGTGAATTAATATCAGTGAGTGAAACACCATTTCCTCTTCTCTCTTTTAAAAAAGTTTTACATTTTCAGCCAAGGCCTTCTCAAGAGAAAGCAGAAGCGAGTCTATATTGAATATCTGGAGCAACCTGTAATGCATACATAAGAACTGTGACATACACTGGGGCTGGTTTTGGTACAGGTGACAGGAGAGTGTCTGTTCAAAATGGGATTGCTTAAAGAGATTGGACAGGCCTGAATTAACTAGTTATATTATATCAGGCACTGCAAGTTTTGTGGAAGAAAATTTTCAGATTCTTTCCACTGTAGATAAGTGAAGTGTCTTCCTAGTATGTCTCTGTTATTGTCCTCATTGAAAGGAAAAATATAATATATAAAATATTTCCTTTATCATCCACGTAGTACAGCCTGTAGGATATGGTCCATGTAGGAAAACAGTCATTAGCACAAAAAATTGGTGAAAACATTTCTAAGACAAAAACAGTACAGGAAGTTCCAAATTTTATTTTGCATGTCTTGCAATTCAAGAGTATCAATCTCACCATTTATGCACTGTCTGGATTTTCACTGCTGATAATTTCTTAAAAGTACACACAGGCAGAGTTAAATAAAGGTCAAAGTAATTCCAAATAATGAGATTTGCCTTTAGCATTGCTTTTCTAGCTCCAAAATAAAACCTTTTTGTGAAAAAGCCTCATTAACACCAAAGACAATAATTAATCACTTGTCATACAGAAAGAAAATTCTTCAGCCTGCTCTTATTGAAAGCAAGAATATATAATACTAGCTGGATGCATATTACTATTTTTGTCATGTTAACCAGACAGATCTTTCAACTGATGTGGTGTGGAAGTTCCTCAAAACTTATTTAATTAACAGATGCATTAAAAAAAACAAGAATTGTGTTTCTTTCCTCCCTCCCTCCCTTCTTTTCCCTTCCTTTGCCTTCCTTCCACTCTTCCCTCCCTTCTTCCTTCCCTTCTTCACTTCTTCCCTTCTTCCCTTCTTCCCTTCTTCCCTTCCTTTCCTTCCTCCCTTCTTTTCTTTTTCCTCCTTCCTTTTCTTTTGGTAATTCTGCAGACTATGAAATATATGTCCTAGCTGTTATGTCTGTATATTGTGCCATGAAAATGAGTAAGAAATTGCTGTAGCATGCTTTAAAAATATATATCTGTGTATGCTCTTTGTGTATCATATGCAAACAAGAAAATCCATGCTTAAACAAGAATATTTGCTTTCTGTATCCATTAGTCACTGTTCAGCACTCTCCTCCTATTGTGCCATGCAGTGAGCAGGGCTGACATCACCTGACTTACCCAGTCAACCACACAGTTCAAAAATTCATTGGCATACATCACAGATGATCAGCTGGCTAAAAATGACTCAGAAGTAATGGATTATATAGATTGCCTTGCAGAACTGCTAACTGAGATAAGGGCCAGATTCATTAGGAGCATTTACTTATTGGTGATGAAAAATCAGCTGGGGATTTTTGTGTTTTAAAATCATTGTGCCTGCGGGAAGCTTCCTCAGCTGTTGCATGTGTGTCATAGCAGGCTGGATCTATATTCTTTTAGTTTTTCCTCATTTGATCAGTTTATGGCTCATTTGCTTCTTTTGGCCTGTCTGCTTGGAACACGCTCTTTGCCTACCCCTTTCCCATGAGATGAGGATTTGCAGCCCAGCAGCCCCAGACCACCTGTCCTGAAGCTGTCTCTTCAGGTTGCCAGAAATCTAAATACATTTTTTTCCAAGAGATTTCACTGTGAGCAGTCCGAATTTACAATTTTCTGACACACAAAAGCACGCCATGCCCAGACTTTGTAAAATATTCCCCCCAAAATCCAGTCTTTTAACATTGACTTATACAGCTTGACACACTGCAATAAAACACCTGAACACTATTCAATGCCTCATTGCTCTCCTTGATCATGAGACCTCAGGGAATGTAACGTTCTGAACACAACTTTTCCTTCAAGTCACACACGTGTCAGCTCATTTTCTCCCTCCTTAGCTATTTCCACAGTGATGATTTCTGCAAAGTGGATCTCTCTGCTCTTCTCTCTCACTTGAGCTCCCTTGAGGTCTCAAAGCCTGTCTCAGTTACCATTTGTTGGGGTGTTGTGGTTTAACCCGGCAGGCAGCTCAACACCACACAGCCATTCACTGACTGATCCCAGTGGGATGAGGGAAAGAACTAAGAAAAAAAGGAAAAAATGCAAGAACTCATGGGTTGAGATAAGGACAGTTTAATAAGAAAGTGGAAAAAAAAAGAATGAAAAAAGTAAGTCGATGTACAATGAAACTGCTCACTACCTGCTGACCAGTGTCCAGCCAGTTCCCAAGCAATGGCCACTCCCTCAGTTTTATTGTGCAGCATAACACTGCATGGTATGATACGTGCCTTTGACTTGTTGGGGTCAGCCATGCTGGTTCTGTTCATTCCCAGTTCCTTGTGCATCCTCAGCTCCCCACTGGCCAGGCAGCACGATGAGCTGAAATGTCCTTGAATGTATGCAGAACCTCTCAGCAATAACTAAACATCAGTATGTTGTCAACATTATTCCCTTCCTAAATCCAAAACAGTGCTGTGCCAGCTACTAGAAAGAAAATTAACTCTACACCAGCTGAAACCAGAACATGGAGACTTCTTTAATTCTTAAGGAAGTGATGAGTTTCCCACCAGAACAGTCAGCCAGTGTCTAGTTAGACCCTGCTAAAAAGTAAGCAAACAGCCTGAACCTTGGTTTTTATGCCTAAGGAAACATCTCTTAAATGGGCAGTCTCCAAAGTCCAACAGATCTTCTCTACTTGTCCTAGCCTGGTGATCTTGCCATCTCCTGGGGTTTTGCTTCTGTACAAAGTACCTCACAGAGAATATGCTACATCCACAGAGAATACTGCCAAGAATTAGGTGATTCTTCAGTTTTGGTACCTTCAGTGCACTGCTCAGTGCTTCAGTCAGTGTGTTTTAAGCAGTTGATTAAGATCAACTTTGAGACTGACTGAAGTACAGATTTGTTTGAAATGCAGTCTTTCTAGGGAGGAATAGCAGCAGTTTTCAAATTTTAATCCCTGGGCTAGGCTTTCATTAAAGTCAATGTGAATATGGCTTTGAATCTGCCCTCACTCCTCCCATAGCAAACACATGCCAGAAGCAGCTCAGGTTGGATTTGATGTGACATTTGTTCTTCTTCATTTACGTGTAACAGGACCAGCTGGTCTAACTGGCTTGGTTTGCCTGTGACTGCCAATATTTCCTCTGCAAAATGAAATAAGACAAGCACCCTTGCAACTTCCTACTGGCAACCATGGTCACCAAACTCCTGCTTGTTGGGTATATTCCAGATTTGTTTGTTATACATGTACCACTTTTATTCAAAATTCGGACAGAATCAGCTATATTTACTGATCATGTGCAGTTCTCACTCCAGCCTCAGCCTTAAGCAAGTTGCTAGATAGAAACTGAAAATCATACAATATCTCAAGTTGGAAGAAACCCACAAGGATCATCGAGTCCAATTCCTGGCTCTACACAGGACCACCCCAAAATCAAAACAAGTCAATATATCCCACATACAGTGAAGCAAGTGGCAAAGGAATGGGTGATATTCCCCAGCACTCTTAGCTTTGTCACATCACATAGACAACCTTGTTTTTTTTTTCTCAAATCAACAGCCGTAAATATTTCAAAGAAATGCCCTGGTAGCCTTTGATATTCCCTACAGATTTTTCCTTGTCATAGGGAATCCAAAAGCAGCACTCTCAAAGAAATAAGACGCCTGGTTTTCTGCAAAAGCTGGATTCTTGATCTTTGCCGGGGGAATAGAGTGTAACTGCAAGTCTCTTTTCCAGAATAAAGAGCAGCTAGTGTGACTAGAAGGTAATAGATAATAGAGACTTATTTTCTATATTAATTTTAAGTCTACATCTACATGTCTCTAAATCTTCCTTTGCTAGCATCTGCACAGTGTTAAGAAGAAAGTAAAAGTGATGTAGCTATGTCTTACTCTTGTCAGATTCAGTTTCTGGAAAAATATGTGAGAGATCATGGTTCACCAAAAATAAAGGGTGAAAAGAGACTCGAATTCTCTTGGATGTCATCCAGTGGATATCAGCTGGTTCTCTTTGGACAACTAACTCATAGCAGCCACTTCCTTCTTGCAGTAGGTATATGGAGGTAATCACACAGGGTAACGCACCTCTTCTGAAGGATGGTCTGTGGTTTAGCACAGTAACTTCAATTGCTGCATGGAAGCATTGATTCATAGTGCCACCTACAGAATTGGCACTTCCACTTAATACAGAGTTAACAGCACAACACATGGATTGCCTCTGTTTTCTTTTTCTTTTAGGACCTTTAAGTTCATTTAACAGTCTCAAGAAAAAGGACTGAAACTTTAAGTTTTAATTAAAAGAGACTGTTAAGAGAGAAATCATACAATGGACTTCCTTTAACCTAGCATGTGTTGAGAACATTCCCAGCCTGGAAAATAGAAGAAAATGAAACACAAATTGAAAGTGGAAGGAGAAAAGATGTAAGAATAAAAGGAGGACTCTTCAAATGAGAAGAATTGACATAGGAAAACATAAGCCTAAAATATGAATTTATTTTCCAAACTGAAAGTAATCTCTCATTTTAAAAATAAAGATATAATGGAAATAACTATGTTGTTTTCAAACAAAAAATTACACCTTCTGAGAAGGAATCCTCTTTGTACTGATTTCTATATATGTGTAAAGAGATGGTATGTATATTTGAAGTGATACAGTATAAATGGCACTCAGGACAAAAAGCTTCAGGGATTGAGCTAGTTCATGAAGGAGCTTGGGCTGACACTGGTTCATATAAAAGTTGTAGTGAAGAAACCTATCCAAACAGCATATTAGTTTCAAGACAGTCTTTTTCTTACTGTCCTAAGCCTATTACAAAAACAAACAAGAAAATATACCAAATACCACAACATAAAGGAAATAAAGGAGTAGAATGGACAGTAAAGGAGTAGAATGGACAGCAATGAGAAATACCTCGTCTCCAGATCCTTCCACTGTTAATTTATGTTTTCAAAGATGAAGATTCCCACAGCCACTGCTAGAAAGTAGAAACAAAAACTCATGATCCATCAGCTTAGTTTGAGAAACTTGCTGACATCACCAACAAGATGGTTGAATGTGACCAGTGATGGGACATGTGACCTTATGTGACCAGTTATTATTGTGTCAGATAAGAAAGGGAGATGGTTTTGGAGCATGTTCTCATCTAGATTCTGTTTTCAGTGTCAACCTACGTGGGTAATATCACAGTAACAAGAAAACAGAAATGAGGTACAATAAAGTTACAAAATTTCCTTCTTATTTTAGGCCAGGCTAGGCTTCGAAAAAGGATAAGCTCCGGTTTCGATTTAATTTTTTTTCTTTCCTCCCTCTCTCCACCCCCTCCATATTTTCACACTGCATGCCACATCCTGGAGTTAATCCTCTTGTTTTTGAAGAGTCACATCTATCCATTCCAAGGACATTTCTCAGCCTTTAGCATCAATGAATCTATGGAGCCCTGGGAAAACGAATTTGAACACCTCTGAAGAGGATTAGTTGAAAACAATTAAATGTGGAGTCATAGAATACCAGAGTTTGAGAGTCAATGTTCTTCCAAATGATAGAATCGGAGAACATTTTAAAGAGATTGTGGGAACTCTAGCAAATGAATTAATCAGTGTATGACTCCTTCCCCCACAGAGAGTAGTACTTGAGTCTGAAATTATTTAAAACTGGTGGAATAGAGTAGATGTATCAGTCTGACTGTCATTATGTTCAATTTGGGAAATCTTACTGGTCCCTAAGGAAAGAAGAATCATATTCCTTGACTCACTGTGCTGGTAAGAGGTGGTATATTTGAATTACGGGGAACAAGTGTTGTAATGGATAGCAGGGAGAAGGAAAAGCTTCCTTAATTACCATTCCACTTTTTGCAGTGGGTATTGCTATAAGCTGGGCAGAACATTTCTGAAATAGGAAACAAAGACCGAAGAACTGGAAGAGACAACTTTTTTGTTGCCTCTGTGAGTCAACAAGAAAATTGCAAATTGCATTTCTACCAGGTTATCAATTCTGGGTCCTTTTAAGTGTGACCTTTGTAATAATAAATGCCAAAATCTGTTCCTTTGGGTTGAATTGCTTGGTTTAATATATGACAAAATATAGTATCAGAACAGAGAAGGAAAGGCTGAATTAAAAATATTCTTTTATTGCCACAACACAGTGTGAAGTTGTATACCTTTTCTAATGTTTGCCCTTTAGTTCTGATGCTCTTAAGGCTTATGGTGGAATGCTGGGCTAAAATGATAAATGGGATATAGATATTGCAAAATGCTGCTTTTCAGTTTGCATATGAGCAGCCAGTCCGTGGAAGTGATTCCAGGTTTAAATATATTTTCTGATGTTTCTTCTTGCCCAGCAAGACTTCTTCCTCCTCCTCCATAGGAGGGGCACATCAAATGGCTGGAGCATCTCTTCCATGAAGAAAGAGAGATGTGGGATCATTCAGCCTGGGGAAAAGAAGGCTGCAAGGAGATGTAACAGTAGCCTTCCAGTACCTTAAGAGAGCCTACAGGAAATGTGAGGACTTCTAGAAGAGACTGCAGTAATAGGGCAAGGAGTAATGGCTTTAATTAAAAGAAGGTAGATTTAGATTAGATATTAGGAAGAAAATCTTTACCATAGATGTGGTGAAGCACTGGCACAGGCTGCCCAGAGAAGCTGAGTATGTCCCATCCCCAGATGGTATTCGAGGTCAGGTTCAATGGGGCTTTGAGCAACCATCTGGAGGAAGGTGTACCTGCTCAGTGTATGGGGTTTAGAATTAAATTGTCTTTAAGGTCTGCACTATTTCCCAACTGATATGCTATGCCTTGCTTTCCCTCCTACTTGCAGTGGTTCTGGGAGAGATGGAAAGGCTGATGTCATTCCTTTTAGAATGTGGTTGAGACTGAGTTGTCATGACCCAGAGCAGAGTGATTCAAGTCAAGAACTTAAGTCTGAACATGAACATCAGCAATGGCACAGGTATAGATGTAATACACAAGCTACTTAACTACATTTGCCTATGGGGCTCAGTTTTTTCAGATCACATCATGTTAGAACTTACCAATCAACATCAACAGAATTGCATCCTACTCAAAATTCATCAGCAGATGATATTTCTTTGTGGATCAAAGAATTACTCAAGCAGCTTTCTGTTTAGATCTCTTGCTCATGTTCGGGGAGTCAGAAAGAATCTCCCTGAGAGAGATCCAAACTACTTTTTCCCCTTTGAAGGAGACTGCTCTAACTCCCAGACTATAAGCTCAGCTGCAGAAATTACTTTGCATCCCCCCGTGCAACTGCATGCCTCTCTATAGGAAAGTGCTGCATCTTAATTGGATCAAAACCCTGGAGCATGAAAGTAAGAGTGGTTTTCTTGCTAAATAATCAGATCATTAAAATGGAGAGGAAGAGTCTTGGGTTTTGTGCTTTTTTTTTTTCTTCCATGAAGTTTGTGCATTTTACTGAGGAACTGAGTAAAAATGCATAATAATGTAACATAAACTAAAAACTCTAAGGTGCAAAGATCAGCACTCCTAAGTTAATGCTTGTGAAAATTTGGACTCATGATGTAAGGGAAGTTTAAACATACATCATGTAAGAATGGAGTGCCTTGGTATGGCAAGGATTGAGTAAGCTTGGCTCAAGTCTTCTTTTTGTTTGGGCCAGAACACTGTTGCAGTGAAGATCAACCACATCCTTCAGAAATGTTTTAAGTGCTAGAACTGGGGGTGGGTATTTTCATCTGTTCTGGTGAAGCTGGTCCAATTTGCATCAGTACCTGAATATGTCTGCGGCTAGACAACAGACAAGAATATCCTACTTCTTAAACACTATTGACAGGACACCTTACTCTGAAGGAAAGAGAACAAAATAGTGTATTCATCCCATATTTGATAGGATCTGTCTATATAGGTGGCTGAACATCCCATCACAACTGTCTTTAGAAAGTTGATTCTCAGTTTCCCACTATTTGGTGTCAACTTCAGTCAGTAAAAAGAATTGGATAGGTTGGTGGAATTAATGTAATTGTACCCCAAGCTTCCGGTGCATTCTAGTTTCCAAAGGTTCTGAGGTGTGAGGGTTTTTGTGAAAGGAAAGTGATTGTAAAATAATTATCTTTCCTTTGTTTCAAAAACAAAATTAAACCTCAACTATTGCTCAGTTACTTTCACATTCTGAAAACCTGAAATATTTTGTTAAAGAAATGCTGAAATTACCAGAACGTTTTCCTTCTTCCACATGAAAAGATAGCATGCAGTGGGAAGTAAATTTGAAAACTATTTTTCTCCCAAAATCTGCCTTCTCATCATGGGAAAAATCGAGTCAGTATAGGGAGATTAATATAACACACTGCTAATTGCTAACAGACTAGAGCGCTGACAAGAAAAATCAAATCAAACCACAGACACCTTCCCTCTATGCACCCTTCTCCTACATTTTACCCTTAAGCGTCTCAGGGGAATGAGGAATAGTGGCTGTAGTCTGTCCATAATGCCTCATCTCTGCTACTCCTCAATCACTCTGCCATCCCTCCCACGGGATTACCTCATTCCCAAACTGATCCCACATTGGCTTCCCACAGGCCACAGCTCTTCCAGCACTGCTCCGACACAGTTCCATCCGGCAGAACCCGCCCTTCAGGCATTGCTCCAGCACAGCCCCATGGGCTGCAACTCCCCCAGCCCTCCTACCCCACTACGGGCTCCTCTTATTTACCTTCATCTTGTATGAGGTTCTTTACAAAGAACTTATTTCCATGGTGGCTGAGTTGACCAATGGCACTCTAAATCCAGTAAGAGCAGACCCAGCACTTAAGTAAATTGATAATTTGCATTATCTACCTCTCATAATGCTGTGTTGAGCAGTGGGAAAATGTCCATTAATCATCTGTCAGCAGCGGCAGGAGAAACACAAGTTTTTGGTTTTTTTCTCTATTTTTTTTTATTTTTTATTTTTTTCCCCACTGGATGTTTAGCAATTTGAGGACATGAACATCGATTTACAAACTTCACCCTTATGGACCCACCCAAACTCCTGGCTAGATCCCATCACCCATGGCACAGTGCAATCTTCCCCCTTGCGCATAAGAATAACTGAGTTCCTTGTGCTCACAGCCTCTCTGGTCTGTCTGTATTTATACCTGCAAATACCCTGAGCTGCAGATACATCTCAGGATATTTTCCACAATGCAGCCATCAGAAACATTCATAAATGACGTATTTCTTTTGTGACTCTAACCTTGATCAATCCTGCACAGACAAGATTGAGGCAGAGCAGCACTGAGTGCAACCACATACTCTGTCCAGACTTCATGTTTAGTAGGAACAGAGATTTCTGCAGAGGTAATTCACTGAGTTCATGAGGAGAAGAAAATATGATCAAAGTGTTCACTAAGGTATTTTTTCCACTCAAAATGTCAAGCTGAGACATTTTTTGAAAATGGCCCTTTTGTGCAGAAGTCGTCATGTTCTACGGGCAGAGTAGCAATTCTTGTTAGTAGCAGACCTTACTGTTATTTAACATGGATGTTCTCTTCATGTTCCCGAGAGGGCTGGCAGAAATGTGAGCATCTGCGTGGGATGTTTCTGAGTGGGATGGAACACATCTTGTGTTTTCTGAGCAGTGTCACTGAGATACAGTGAAAATATACTGCTCTAAGGGAAGCTTAGACTAGGAAGGACCTGCCTGAGCCCAAACCTTTCCTGGCTGCTGGGTTTCCAAACTGCTCTTAAAAATGTTCCCTGATGGAGATTCTCCATAGACAGCCCATTCTAATGGTTAACTAGACTTAGGCTTTTCTATAACATAGACCTGTTCTCAACCAGGGCCTGTTCAAGAGCCCTCTCCACTGTGGCTATAGGTGTATCCTCCTTCCTATTTGCTCCAGGCATGATGGAGCAGCTCTTGGTGCTGACGCTCGAGGCAAGGTGCCAGTCCCTGAACAGCTGTAGCTTCATGATACATAGAATCATAGAATCATGGAATAGCTCAGGTTGGAAAAGATCTTAAAGATCATCAAGTCCAACTACAACCTAACCATACTATCCTAACTCTAACAACCCTCTCATAGATCATGTCCCTGAGCACCACATCCAAATGGATTTTAAACACAGCCAGGGATGGTGACTCAACCACCTCCCTGAGGAGCCTATTCCAGTGCTTAACAACCCTTTCTGTAAAGAAGTTTTACCTGATATCCAACCTAAACTTACCCTGGCACAACTTGAGGCCATTTCCCCTTGTCCTGTCACCTGTCACCAGTGAGAAGAGACCAGCCCCGCTCTCGCTGTAAGCACCTTTCAGATACTAGAAGAGAGCAATAAGGTTTCCCCTCAGCCTTCTTTTCCCCAGCCTAAACATCCCTAGTTCCTTCAGTCTCTCCTCATAGGCCGTATTCTCCAAGCCCTTCACAAGCCTTGTTGCCCTTCTTTGGGCCTGCTCCAGGACCTCCATGTCCTTTCTGTACTGAGGTGCCCAAAACTGAACACAGTACTCTTGGTGGGGCCTCACCAGTGCTGAGTACAGGGGCAGGATGACTTCCCTATTTCTGCTCACCACACCATTCCTGATACAAGCCAGGATGCCATTGGCCTTCTTGGCCACCTGGGCACACTGCTGGATCATATTCAGCCGACTGTCCATCAGTACACCAAGGTTCCTTTTCATCAGGCAGCTTTCCAGCCACTCTTCTCCAAGCCTGTAGGGTTGCCTGAAATTGTTGTGACCAAAATGCAGGACCCGACACTTGGCCCTGCTGAGACTCATACAGTTTGCCTTGGTCCATTGATCCAGTCTGTCCAGATAAAGCTTTTAAAACAACACTTCAAAGACCCCTATGCTACCCCTCCGAGCAAATTAGTCCATGTGATTGCTCAGTTGCTGTGAGCTCTGTCACATCACTCCTGCATGGATGACTAAAGAGGAAATAAGGAAAAAATCTATATACCTCAGAACATATTATCCTCTAATGTAAGTTAGAGCTCCCTGTGATTTCCAGCCTGTGACTAGGTGCTCATGTCAGGTCAAGGTGCATTAGCACTATTTTTAACTGTGATGCTTTGCTGTTTCTGCTTTTGTGAGGAAACAGTCTGTGGGTTTTATGACAGACTCTCAAGACTCTCACTCCTGGCTCCATCCTGAGCTCACTTTGTTGCAGACATGACTAATGCAAGGCTTGTCAGTGACTGCAAGGCTTTACCTCTGTCCCTTTCTCAGTTACTCATTGTCTTTAAACTTGACCCTTAAAGGAAACTATTTATGTCCCATAAATTACCAATAAACCCAGCTTTTGGTAGACATCATAAATTATCTTTTGTAATATTTTATTAGTGAAATATGATTAATTAAGCTTCAGTTCTTTTCTTTCCAAGTAGTTTAAATACTTATGAACTGAAATTTAAATAATTATTGCCTTTTCAGAACATTTCTCAGAAAGCTCTAAGTATAAAGTTGAATTTTTGATGCTTCATTTAGGATACTGCAAAGAAGGAAGAGAAATATATTAAAATATTTTATACTTGAGCTTTAGAATCAAAAAGAGAAATCAAGAATTCTGATTGCTAATTAAGTTCACATTTAACATAAGTAAAACACAAGATTGTAGGAAAACTTGAGAACAAAAGGCCTGCAGAGAACTGTAAACTTTGTGCTGTAATTATATTGATGTTTTGTATTAGTATAGTTATTAACTTGTCAATACATATGAAAAACCCTGAAGCTGATAGTGGTTGTAGATTTATGCCTATGTGTACGTAAAGATGTGAAGATGTAAAAATATTGAACCAGCTCCTGATTGCACGTAATCCCATATCTGTCAGCCACTTCAAGGCAGCTACCGCAGCATGAATGTCTGTCTGCAGCCATGTATCTATTGGCAGTTCAACAGAGGTCAGCCTGAGGAGAGCCTCACTCAACATGCATGGCTGCTACCCTTCAGGTCACAGGGCTCCCACTGAAATCACCTCCTACACGCAGGCATGCCAAATACTGATTTCAAGCCTGGAACCTAATACAGACATTGAACACTAGAGTACTTTTCAGTTATTGAATTGACTTACAGCTCTCTACCCACCAGTTGTAGGTACTGTATCTCCTGTGAAATTCTGCCCTGTTGATTCTAGCTGCAGAAAAGGAAGAGGGAATGAGGCCGACAGAGCAAAGACTGACACTGCTTACTATTCCTTGTTTTTGCAGAACGTATGTAATTGTGAACAAGTGAAGCTTGGGGACTGCAGAAATGGCTTAGTCATAGCCAAGCTGGCCACCAAGATTGCCCTGATTCAGCCTAGGTAGGAACTGAGTCCAGTGTCTCTCATGTGTTGCTGTTCAACAATCTCTGTCTTTCTTGTTGATTTCTGTTAGTGCAGAAATGTTTATTATGGGTTCTGGGGCAAGACATACCACTGTTTTCAGAACAGACTAAAAGTCATTTAAAAAAACACACACTTGGCCATATTTCTATACATATTTAGATCACAGTATTAAATTTCTCACTGATGTTGAGAACATCAGTGTGCATTTAGAAGGACGCAATGGCATGAATTAGGGATGAGGAATACTTTAACTTCACTACTTGAATAGTGCTGATCAATTATTTGAACTGAAGTTAAAGGCTAACTGGAGTCTGGAGATTAATTTGGAACTGGTCTACGTGTTCTATTTTCATTTATGCATTTAAAGTGTGCATTTATGCATTTAAAGTGTGAATAAACATGGACCAATAAAGAGGAGAAGCAGAGGCCTGGAGAAGACATCTCTACAGTATTATAATATTAGCATTATGCTTTCAGTAGGAGGCTCCCTTAGGGTGTATGCAAACCTAGTGGGATTTAATTGAAGAGTTTGTGCATTCAAGCGGAGCCAGGTTTCATTTACCCAGCTGCAGAAGATATTTCACAGTATGAGGCTTCATTTACAAAAATATCAGAAGGGACTCCCTGTTTGCACACTTGCTCAGTCAGTGAATGATAGAGCTTTCTGATGAAGAAGCTGACTAAGCTCTATTGGGTATTGGCCTTTCTGCACAACAGGAGAACAGGGAAGGCATGTAGAGAGAGTTAAAGTATGACACTGTTCAACAGTTGGTGTTGCTTTAAAAACAATCACAATTTTTTGACAGCCGTATCTGTATGAGTAATTTGCAAAATAATATATATTATGTTAATGAATAGTGTTATTCCAGTTCTTTCAGTGCTGGGTGTTGTCCATTACAGCCAGCACTTACTTTTACTTTTTTTTTTTTAATGTGAAAAAAAGGGAGAAAGTTCAGAAATACCTAAGCAAGCAATGGGAGATGCAGTGCCTACCACACAGCATTTGCCTGGCCTGCTTTTCATTTTGGGCCCAGAAATAGCAATTCAGATTATGTCTCAGAAGTAATCCTTTCCAAGAATATGAGGAAAGAGAACCATAGAATCACAGAATGGTTGAGGTTGGAAGAGACCTCTGGGTCTCTCTGCCCAAGCCCTGCTCTAGCAGGGACACCCAGAGCAGGGTGCCCAGGACCACGTCCAGACGGCTTTGGAAGATCTCCAAGGAGGAGACTCCACAGCCTCTGGGCAGCCTGTGCAAGTGCTCTGTCACCTCCACAGCACAGAAATGCTCCCAGTGTTCAGAGGGAACCTCCTGATCACCAGTTTATGCTCACTGCGTCCTGTCCTGGCACTGGGCACTGCTGAGCAGAGCCTGGCTCCATTTTCTTTCCCCTCTCTCTTCAGGTATTTATGGACATTGATGGGATCCCCCTGAGCCCCTTCTTCTCCAGGATGAGAAGTACCTCACTTCCTGCTTGCCTATGGCTTCCTGCAAGTCTTCTAACCACCACATAGGGGCCCTTCCCTGCTTCACTCTGGGGCTTAGACTTCAGTAGGATAAAGGTGTGCCTAGAAGACACTGGTTGGGTAAGCTGCAGTTTCAGTGATGTGGTAGGCACACACAAGATTGCCTGGGATGTGTTTGCCAGCTAAAGGAGTTGGGATTGCCTTTCGGAGTGCATTGTGGCCATACACTGGTCCTAGTAGTGTGGAGGAACAATCTAAGTTATAGAAGGCACTCAAATTAGTTTCGTTTCTAGATAAAATCATGTAAATGAATCTCAGCTGATACTATGTATATTTGTATCATTTAACTGACCTAAAGTCATATAGAATGCGAATCAGTTTCATAAACAAAGGTAATACAGACAATTGAAGGTAGCAGAGGCAACCACACAAAGCTGGCAGCTTTATTACTATATCCTTGCAGCAGCAGGTAGGGAAGAGGTAACTTTCTCCTCAAACAGTTCTTACCTGGTTCTTGGAACAGTATGTATCAACTCTGTCCCTACTGCTGATATCATTATAGGCATAGGACATATCAGCCTGTCTAAGAATGAGAGTCATCTCTTACCCCCATTGCATTTATCTGTCCTCTCATGGTATAGATAGAGCATAAAGCCCCGATGAGCACAAAAGACGTATATCTGAATATTGCTCATTTCCACATGAACTATGAGCTCATGAATAACGTGCAAAGGTTGCTCTACCCTGCCGCATTTGTACGTGCCAGTCATAAGTCTTCACGTACCTCCAGCTCATGACAACTCCTGGACCTTATATGAGCACCACAAGTAACTTTACACTCATAAGGGACATTATTTAAACCTACTGATCAGATATAATACATTAAAAATATCATACAACTTGACTAGGGGGTGACTAATGTCTCATGGGGATGATCAGAGCACCATTTTGGCACAGACCATGTATTTTAGACATCCACATTTTCAAAACAAGTAATAGTCACAGAATCATAGAATCATTTGACCTTTAAATGTCATCTAGTCCAAATCCCCTGCAATGAACAGGGGCACCTACAGCTTGATTAGGTTACTGAGAACCCCATTCAGCCTGGTCTTGAGTGTCTCCAGGGATGGGGAAGGCATCCACTCTGGGAAACCTGTTCTAGTGTCTCACCAAACTTATTGTAAAATCTTGCTTCCTTTAATTTGAAACCAATTCCTCTTTTCTTGTCACAACAGACCCTGCTAAAGAGTCGGTCCCCTTCTTTCTTACAACCCCCCTTCAAATAATGGAAGGCTACACTCAGATCTCCCTGGAGCCTTCTTTTCTCCAGGCTGAATATCCCCATCTCTCTCAGCCTGCCCTCGTAGGATAGGTGTTCCATTCCACTGATCATTTTTATGGCCCCTCTCTCAATGTGCTCCAGCAGGTCCATATCTCCCTATACTGAGGACTCCACATCTGGACACAGTACTCCAGGTGAGGTCTCAGCAGCACCAAGTAAACGGGCAGGATCACCTCCCTTGCCATGCTGACCATGCTTCTTTTGATGTAGCTCAGGATACAGTTGACCTTCTAGGCTATGAGGGCACATTGCTGGCTCATGACCAGTTTGTAATCCACCAATACCTCCAAGACCTTTTTGTCAGGTCTGTGCTCTATTCTTACATCCCCCAGCTTGTACTGATAGTTGGTGTTACCTCGACCCAGGTACAAGACCTTGAACTTGGGTATGTTAAATCTCATGATGTTCTCCTGGGCCCACTGCTCTAGCTTGCCTAAGTGAAATTAATATAGTGCTCTCATTGCTTCAGAAGCAGCATGAACCTAAATACCTCAGCTGTCTCAGGCAGCGGTATCATTTACTGCCACACAACTGGTCCTGATCTCAGCACTCCTTCAGCTGCTTGTAGCTGTTGGTCTGCTGTGGGTGATAGAGCTCATAGAATCATGGAATCACAAAGGTGAAAATGACCTGCAAGATCATCTAGTCCAATCGTCCTCCCATTACTATTGCTACCACAAGCACTAAACCATATCTTGTAGCTCCTCATCCAGATGCCTCTTGAATACTGCTAGGGACGGCAACTTCACCACCTCCCTGGGCAGCCATTCCAGTGTCTAACCACTCTCTGAGAGAAGAAGTTCTTCCTAATGTCTAATCTAAACCTCCTCTGGTACAACTTGTGGCCATTTCCTTGGCCTGTTTGTTGCCTGGCAGAAGAGGCCAAAAACCTCCTCATCACAACCTCCCTTCAGGAAGTTGTAGAGTGCAATAAGTTCTCCTCTGAGCCTCTTCTTCTCCAGACTACACAATCCCAGCTCCCTCAGCCGCTCCTCATAAGACCTGTGCTCCAGACACCTCACCAGTTTCATTGCCCTTCTCTGGACATGCTCCACGGCTTCAGTGTCTTTTTTGTAGTGAGGGGCCCAAAACTGAATACAGTACTGAAGGTGCGGCCTCACCAGTGCTGAGTATAGAGGGAAATCCATGATTATCTGTGGTGACAGCCTGTCCAACTGCCTGTCTATTCATCCATCCATCCATCTATCCATCCATCCATCCATCCATCCATCCACTCATCCATCCACTGATCCACACACTGTTCCTGTCTTGTCCTGTCTTACCCTGTCCTAGAGCTGCCCAGTGTTCTTGGCCTGTGGCTTCTCATGCAAAGTAGGCAGCAGTGTGAGCAGAGGTACTGAGGAAGACTGATTTTACACAGCTCTGTGGTAATTAATAATGTATGAGATGCCAGCCTCCCCAGCACCTTAGTCAGGGCATCAACAAAGTTTCCTTCTACTACCAAACTGGATTTTTCATCAAGTCTTTTTGTCCATTCCATTTCTATTTTTCTGAACTAGCATCTCCCCTGAAAAAAAGGCTAATAAAGTGGGATTGCTGAAACATGCAAATCTCCTAGATGGGCTTTTAAGAGGTGAAAGTCTAGATTAAGACTTTTTCCTCCCTTTTTGTTCAAATAAGTGACTTTGATGGCCAACATGTGAGAAGTCAGGGCAGCTTATTGTTCTAAATGTGTTTGCTATGGATTATTGCCCATGTGCTACTGAAATTTATTGGAGACCTCATGTCACCTCTGCTCATTCATTCCTCTATTCCAAATTCTGCTCATGGCACAAACTCTCAAAACATTGGGCCTTTTAATCTTGGGAAATTAGAACAAATTCTCTTTGGTGAAGGAATTGGTAAAGGTGCTTGGAAACCACATTCTTGTTTTTATAGGAATGGCAAGAGGAAAATAAGGTGTAAGTCATTTTACAATCATATGTTAAGAGCAGTTGGTAGTATCTCCACTTTGAAGTTCTGAGGATCTAGTCCAGTTTCATGAATCCTCTTGGATTCATGTGATCTGTGCTTTTTTTTCTCCTCTCTTCTAGCACCTTCTGCCCCAAGACCTGCTTTATAAGATGCTACTTAGAGGTGAATTAGTGGAAATTTCCAAGCTGGTATCAGGGCTCAGTAGCCACAGTCCTGTAGTAACATTTGAAACATCTCCTCCACAAGAGGAAGCATATCCCTCATGCTCTTGTGCTGATGTGTTAGCATAGAAGTCAGATAAACAACAGATGTTTGGGCACTCAAAGCACTTGTAGAGCAGAGAAAGCTGCTATTCTAGAAGCTAGTCCATAGCACTGAGCAGGTTGGTACTTCAGGGTAGCCGGCTGTTGTGGTTTAAGTTAGCAGGTGGCCCAGCACCACACAGTTGTTCACTCCCTTCCTTCCATTCCCAGTGGGATGGGGAGGGGAAAGAATCAGAAAAAAAAGAAGTAGAATTTATAGGTTGAGATAAAATTATTTACTAAGATAGAGAAAAGGAAGAGGATAATAGTTATGACAACATACATATGCAGAATCATAGATCATAGAAACATAGAATAGCTCAGGTCAGAAACGATCTTAAAGATCATCAAGTCCAACTACAACCTAACCATACTATCCTAACTCTAACAATCCTCTCATAGATCATGTCCCTGAGTACCACATCCAAATGGATTTTAAACACAGCCAGGGATGGTGACTCAACCACCTCCCTGAGGAGCCTATTCCAGTGCTTAACAACACTTTCTGTAAAGAAATTTTTCCTGATATCCAACTTAAACTTACCCTAGCGCAACTTGAGGCCATTTCCCCTTGTCCTGTCACCTGTCACCAGTGAGAAGAGGCCAGCCCTGCTCTCGCTGTAAGCACCTTTCAGATATTGGAAGAGAGCAGTAAGTCTCCCCTCAGCCTCCTTTTCCCCAGACTGAACATCCCCAGTTCCTTCAGTCTCTCCTCATAGGCCGTATTCTCCAAGCCCTTCACAAGCCTTGTTGCCCTTCTTTGGGCCTGCTCCAGCACCTCCATGTCCTTTCTGTACTGAGGTGCCCAAAACTGAACACAGTACTCTTGGTGAAGCCTCACCTGTGACGCGTACAGGGGGCAGGATGACTTCCCTTCTCCTGCTTGCCACACTATTCCTGATATAAGCCAGGATGCCATTGGCCTGCAAGCAGAAGGGAGTGAGATGAAATTCTACCTCTTTTAAAACTTCTCTTCTGCATGATATCATATGAAATGGAATATCCCCTTGGCCAAGTCAAGTCAGCTGTCCTGATTCTGTCCCCTCCCAGTTACTTGGCCCCCACATGAGCCCTTCACTGAAAAACTGGAATGACCTTGGCTCTGTAAAACACTGCTTAGCAGCAACTATAAACATTGGTGTGTGTTGTCAACACTGTTTTTCTCCTAGAACCAAAACATAGCATCATATCAGACACTGAAGAAAACATTTCCATCCCAGCTGAAACTAAGACACTGGGGATTTCTGCCTTCTCTGCTCTTTGTAGCCAGAGCTCTCCTTCCTCTTCCGTGTAAGGTTCCCAGCTCAGAGCAAAACTGGAACAAACACAAAGAGGAGCAGCCTGTGCTGTATTGACTAATGGGACTGACCCCAGCCTTCAGCTGCTGGCTGAATTTTTCTCATATTCTGTCAAATGGTATTTTGCATGTTTATAGCAAGCCAGTGAACTGTTAAATCTAACCCTTGGGGATTTTCATGCTGGATTATACCACATAAGGCAGAGCTCTTCTTTCACCTGACATACTCTTCCTTAGATGTGTGGCATCTACTTAACACATGGTTGTGAGTGGCAGGATGATGGTAGTGCCTCCCTCAATGTTAATACATTTGCTCTTCTTAGATCCTTGACAATATGGATTGCTGATTGCTGGTGGTGGCTGTTTGGCTTTATTTTTAATAATTCCATGTGAAAAACAGATACAGGTAGAAAGTGCTTTGCAGAAAGCACTAAACACAAAGGGGAAAAAATAGCATCTCTCCCTGGTTGCAGGGAGTTTTGCTGTGATTCATTGTGCTGCTGCTGGACTCGCAGCTCTCTGCTGCTATTCTTTAGCTGCTGCAGGCAAAAGTCAGACCAATCTGTTTTAGGTGTTTGTTTCATTGCTGGTATTCTGCACTGTCAGTCACAAAGGCAAGGGACATTCAACCAGAGACAAACAGATGATGGCAATTTGTGGTGTGCCAGATGGGCATGTGTGATTCAATAGTGAGTGAAACTGCTACCTAGAAAAGCTATCAAACAGCAAAATATCTACATTTGCCATATGATTGCTTTCTCTCATATCTCTGCCACCCAAAAATATCCACAAGTATGACATCATTTGCATTTTGGAGCACTTCTCTGCCCAACAACATTCCATGTTCCACATGAATACTTCTTGAAGACTGGTACGTGTGTTATCTGCCTGACAGGCTGAGTGAAAACTTACAAGGATTTTGGCACACGTGAATGATAACTTTTGATAATGTTTTTTCCAGGAAATCTCATCTACCAAGGGAAAATTAAAAATCTCTCTTTGTTGCGAGAATTTATGAAGGTAAAACATACCCTTCAGCTCTGAAGCACCTATGAACTTTGGCAAAATAAATTTCAATCCTAATGTGTAAAATGTAAGCTCTCTTCTTTTTAATGTGGATATAATGGGCTTAATCTGCTCTTCATACTTTTGTACAAGAGAAAACCCACTATGACAGAGAGATTGCCCCTGGGTGACACTTGTGAAAAGGTAAGGGATCTATACCCTGTAAGTTGGAATCAACGGACTGTCATCATCTTAATCCTGCAAACATGGATTCAGTTGCCATGCTCAGATGCCAGACTGGTAGGGCCCAGTTCTCAAGTTCTTCTACAATTATAGCTGCATGGCACTCACTGGGTCTTACTCCAGCAGTTCTCCAGCCCAAGGAGATGACGGAAAAATGTGGTGGCTTTGACACAGCCGTGGAAGCAGGTCTGGCTCTTGAATGAGATAAAGTTGCAGCAGGATTTACTATTAGGTAGGAAATACTTTCAGATCTTTAAGTATGCTTTGCCATGGTTGTGTGTGAACATACTTGCACTATGTTCTATGGAGCTGGATAGCAACTTGACCAAACCTTGATTACCTTTCTCATGGTAGTAGTCCCTTCAGATGATGGCCATTGTAATCCATTAGTTACACGGATAAGATTCGAGGCTTAGGCCTGTTGGTTTTTAACCAAGTAGTACTTGATCTTGGAGTCCAAAGTGGGATTTCCCCAGTACGCACACCACAGTGGTATTCTGCCTAAATGCTATTCCTGGTGATTACCTATCCTCCTGCCCACTCAGGAAAATATTTCTCAGTATTTGGCATTCTTCCAAAATGTCCTTGTTTTCATGTACATGGAAATTCTAAATATGATTATGTTCCAAACCTTATCCTCTCTCAATAGTGACCACAGTAATACTGTGTGTTCATATTTCTTATATTAAAATAATTACAGGTTATGAAGGCTCAGGTAGTCATATTTGCATTGATCTTTAAGGCCTTCACAATCATCATACTAATTTTTTCAGATTCTACTTTAGTATCTGGCTGCTGTAAATTTCATTTTGTACTAACTACGAAACATACTTCATACAATCTTTTAGGTGCAGAGGACAAAAATCCAGTTTTTGAGATGGAATAGCAATCCACAAAGGAGCTGTTATTATCCTAACAGGGATGTATACAAAGATGGAGAGAGGATCTTGTGTTGGCATTCTGGTTGGGGTAGGATCTCCTCGCCTAGTGACAGCTACCTATGGTATGAGCGTTTACGATGAAACAAGTTATCTTAGGTTCTGTTCAGAGTTGACTGAGAGAAGTAGGTGTTTTCAGGAAATGATTCACTTGACCTATTTGTATCCATCTATTTTAGGACAAATTATGCACCCCCTTTCTGCAAAAGTGTCTATTTCTGTGCTTTGTCTATAGAGAGCAGTGAAGGGAACAGCTAAAAGGCAAATGTCTACATTCCAGGTTTTTACATTTTGCCAAACGAATTAGCAGATGCTTCGGTTATAGCATACCTTATTGTTGGCTCAGATCCTCACATGATAGAAGTCAAGTTTGGGGCAATATACTCACACTAATGTCTTCTCTATTTCTGTCCACTTCATCTCTGATTTCTTCATTTTCTATTTCTCTTTTATTCTCTCTGTCTTTCTTCCTTTTCTTTTTCTGCAGCAGTTTACAATCCTTTCTTATTTTATTTCCTGAAATTGTTTTCAATGAACTGATTAATATAAGCCCTTATAATGTAAATACTTTGATTGTATTATGCCAGTAGGAATAACAGGAAGGAAAATCCATATCTCTTGAAACTCCTCTGTAGGTCAAGGTACCAGTTAATCTTTACCACCAGAAGGAATGGAAATATGCATTATAAAATAAAAGCTTAATTGTTCAGAACCTGAATGATTCCTGTACATTACACTAAATGTGCCACATTCTAACAAATTCATTCTAACAAACAGCTGCTTGGAGTAGCTGCTTGATAATTCCAGTATTGTCAATTGCAGAACATTGCATTTTACTCTTGCTTTTTTACAGTTGTTGTAGTTCAGGTACAGTTTTAAATTTCCATTCTGTTGATCTGACTGATGTGGTTACTTCCTGGTCTTGCTGTAGTTACTGACTTTGGTGCTAGAATTTGGCTGCTCTCTGCTTAGAGGGGCTATAAGTTTTCTAGCTCTACTGCTATGGGCCACACCCTGCCCTCTACTGTCCTTTTACTTTCTGCTGAGAGCTCTCATTTTGTATGCTGAATACGAGAGGGCAGATGACACAGTGGAAGGAAGAGGATTTAATGGGAATGTGTTTCACTGAATAGCTACAGCTGTGGCTCCCCTAGCCAGCATGGGGCCATTTCACTGAAGTACAATGTCTTTTAGATTTAAGTTATAAGTGATATCTCCCATCACTTATCATTGCTGGGGCAGCTAGGATACCTAAGTGGGAATGCACACATGAATGTAATCATGGTATATACCTTTCATTGTTCTCTTAGAAAGGCTCTGATTTCTACGTGGAAAGAAAAATATCACATTTAACACATGGTTGGTCCTTGCTGATTTTATTTTCCTTTTACTTAATAAACTCTCAGAGGAGACTGATCTTTCACACTGCTGCTGCATGGTCAATCTTACTTTCTGATTCCTCTCCTCTACATAACAAATAATGGAATTTTGCAACAAAAAAATTTATCTTTCTGTAAAAAATTATTGTTACAAGATGTTCTTGGAAAGTTTCCCCTGCCTGTACATTTCAATCACTTCCTCTTTTCAGAAGGTGAGGTCTGGAAAGGAGGTTACCTGTTGAGCTGAGTGATACTACCACTGTAGAACCTCATACAGAGCATCTCACAGTAGTGGGCAGCCCTGCTGGGAGAATTGTGCAATGTGAGGTGTGTGGAGTTTATCTGATGGTCATAGATGCACAGAAAAATTGCTGAGAAGAGGTAGTCAGAAATGTATGTTTTCCCCACCTTCCCGGGAACTGAAGTGATAGCCCCTGGTTTTCGTCATTGCACCAAATCATGATGCAATGAATCAGGCAGCATGAATCAGGCAGCAGGACAGCTGGATGAGTAATGCTTGTGAGGGTGCTGGGTGGGCAACTGGAAGACACTGGGAGCTGGATTCTGAGACAGAAAGGGACCGACATGACTACAGTAAGGGGGGCTGATTTCAGAATAAGCAGTGAAGAAACATTTTGGGACTCTTTCTTAGTACAAATCCTTTTCAAAGTTCAAGAAAATTAAGCCTTTAATATGACAACTGCTTCGAAAGTAATGCCTCCTATTTTATTACGTTGGCCCACAGTGTCAGAGCTTGATGTTGGTAGTATAGAAGTAGAGGATGAACATTCCCATCAGTACTGCCTTACAATTTGTTGCCATGTGACAGATGGCAGCAGAGGGGCAGTCTGACAAAACTGCATCTGAAATGGAAGTGCATATGAAGCAAAGGGATGGAACTGAATTCCTCTGTGTGGGAAAAAGTGGCACCCATTTGATATCCATTGATGCTTGCTGAAGGTTTTTGGAGACAAAGCAGTGGATATGAACACAGTGAGGCAGTGAGTGATGTGCTCCACATCAGAGGACTGGAGCACCTCCCCTACGAAGACCAGCTGAGGGAGCTGGGCTTGTTCAACCTGAAGAAAAGAAGGCTGAGAGGTGACCCCATTGCAGCCTTTCAGTACCTAAAGGGAGCCTACAAACAGGAGGGGAATCAACTCTTTGAAAGCGTAGATAACAGCAGGACAAGGGGAAATGGTTTTAAGTTGAGAGAGGGAAGATTTAGGTTGGATGTCAGGGGGAAGTTCTTTACAGAGAGAGTGGTGAGGTGCTGGAACAGGCTGCCCAGAGAGGTTGTCGATGCCCCATCCCTGAAGTGTTCAAGGCCAGGTTGGATGGGCAGCCTGGTCTAGTATTAAATGGGGAGATTGGTGGCCCTGCCTGTGGTTCTGTGATGTTTTTCAGCAGTGGTGACAGTGATGTAGAAGACAAGCCCATTCTAGACGGCTGTGCTATTTTTATGAGCACAGCATGCAGGCTATTCCTTGCTAGTGAAAATGCAGAGCTAATGGCGGTGACTATGTTGAAAATAGTGTTTTGTAGCTGAGAATTTACTCTATCAAATAGTGCTATGGTGCTCTTTGTATCTGTTGTAGTTTCCATGGAAATAAACATGGGACATTACTTTTGGAGCAACCTATGTATAATGAGGGGTTTACAGCAAGTAGAGATTTCCTTGGGGTGTGCTCTCATTTAATGTAGAATTAGAATCTGGTGTCTTTCAGTAAAATCTGAAGAGGACATAAGAGGTGAACTTGAGGTGAGAGATTTTATTTGGCAGAACTTTCTGCTTTGATAAGTCATATATCTATGTTTTGAATCCTTCACCTATCCATTTCTAATTTGCCTTTTGTAACATCAAATCTGTCTCTCTGCCTGTCTCTAATACCTACATTTCTATTCTACTGAGGCTGAATCTTCTTTCAGCACACAGACCCCTCACAAGGCTTCACACTATTTAAAACCCAATTACCCTGAAAATTTTTCTCTTCCCTGATATGTCTCAAGTGTTCAGGTTATGATGAAACTGTTCTGCTCCATAATAGGAAGTGCACTTCTCTTACCAATAAGAGATTAAGAAGCATTTTGCTGCTATTTTTATACCTATGCATACATGTGAGCCTGCTTGAATGAAAAAAAAAATGCTGTTTTCCATGTTTAATGACCTATATGTTGACTTTTTGTTAAATAAGGGGGAAATAGAGCGGGGCAGGAAAAGAAGAGGAGGGAGCAGCAGCAAGAATTTTGATATTTAAAATGTTGGGAGTTGCTGACATCAGCAGACGTAATGAGGATATACTACAGACAGCAGCACGGTGCTTTCATGAATTGGTACTCAGCCTGCTTTCAAACACAGGTTATCACAGAATCATTAAAGTTGGAAAAGACCATTGAAATAATCTAGTCTGCCCATCAGCCCATCACCACTATGCCCACCAAATGTACTGTCGGTACAGCTTTGGTCCTTTCACACAAATGGCAATGGCATTGCTTCTTATTTCAGAGTTATCAGGATTCTCTCTCTTTGTAAAGACTGACATGATTAACTCTATCTCAGCCAGAATCAGAATATCTATTTACATCTCTATGATTTCATTTAATGTGATTTCACATTTTCCACTTTTATTTACAAATATTGCCCCATTAAACCATTTGGATCAATCAAAAAGTGACTTATGCTGCATCATGAACTGTACAGATTAATACCACAATGCCACATTCTTCTACTTTTCATCTGCAGTGAGTTCAAGGTGCTTCTTGTCATGTTGGGAAGTGATTGCCATTTGAGGTAGTATGGTGTTCTCAGTGCTAACCTAGTTTCTTTGGCTGCAATGAATTTATATTCATTATCTTTATATTTATATTTGTATCCAACCAATGAATAAATTGATTTTCAACTTCGTGTTGAGTCATATACAAAGCTGAACTATTGTCAGTGGATGGAAAATATGACACAATCTGAAGACAAGCCATCTGCAAGAAGAAGACACTGTGGTGAACTGGAGATGATGCTGCAGGCAAACATTTCGTTTGATGGTGAAAACAGTGTGGTATTTTACAGACACTTCATACTTTGCATAGATTGATACTAAAAATAGTCTAAATTCACTATACTAGTGCTTCAATTTATTTTGGAATTGAATTCATACTGCTTTGCAGAAAATATTTTTCACTTTTGTGGTTTGGCCTTATCTACAGCTCACTATTGAAGAATGAAGTGAACAAACAATTTTACAGAAAGATTTACTGCATGGATGATCAGAACTTCACTGCTTCTTAGTCTGCAAACTGGGCACTTGAGTGCACCACTGCAGTGGCTGGGAGCTCCTTTCTCCTTTCAAGTATTCCACAGTTCCAGCTTCCCTGTTGGCTTTAGCAGCAAAATGTTAAAATTCCATTCTCTTAAGAGTCAGTTCCATTGTTTCAGGCCCTTAATGATACTTTGCTTTAAAAATACTTTGCTCATCTGTTTCATTAATCTAAAGACACTCATTTTTTAAAACATTATTCCTTTAGCAGTGAATGTTATTTGCAGCTAGCCTTTACTTTTGCATTGCTACAAGCAGTTAAATTCCGATTATAGCAGTTTTCACCTTGCCTGTGGAGTTTTTTGTCTCATAAAAATTTTGATACTGACTCACCCAGGGCCTGATTCACAGAGTGCTGATATTCCCTGCAAGGTGCTGAGCACCTCGGCCTGTGCCAATAGTGGTGAGAACTGCTTAGTGCCTACTGGATTGGGCTCACAATGCTTCTAAATCCACCATGAAATCTCAGTTGTTTGTTCAGGCTTATTCACATTGAAAACGTTTGCTCTGTAATTGCTTGCAAATCGCCTTGAGAAGTTTGGCATGAAGAGTGCTACAAAAGTGAAATCTGTTACACCAAACACATTGCAGCCACCCCTCAGATTTCTACACAGAAACCTACCTTGGTCAGACCTTTCTGCATAGTGTAAGATAACATGGAAGAGGTCTTCAGGATCCAATAAGAGAAGAGAAAAGAGAGCTGCTTTTTTCCATATATATATATATATATTTTTCTTTTGGTCTTCTTCTACCCACCTCTCTGAACACTTTAGAATAAGTTTTGAAACTAAAAGTACATGAATACATATATATAAGACATATACATATATTGTTTCCAGTTATATTGATATTGGAAGACACATTATTTAAACCTCCTAGTGTAGAGGTTTCTCATTAGTATTCATTGAAATTTTCATTAGGGAAATGACGATTTGCTTACCAAAGAACACAAAAAACCTTGAAGTATGAAATTGTGGTATGCTGATGCTAAGTAGCATCAATCAGAGGGACAGCAAACTGGGTAGCACACGTCCTGATATTTGAAAGTTTCATTCCTTCACTAAAACAAAATGACAATTACTAAATGACAGGAAAAGCTTTAACCTTGTTATTTACCTGTAGTCTTGTTCTAAGGAATCAAGCAAAAGAGAAGAAGGAAGCAAAGGTAACTAGTGGTAGGAAAACAGGTAACAGCCTTAATCTGTGCCAGAGGAGGTTCAGGTTGGGTATTAAGAAAAAATTCTTCTCAGAAAGAATGGTGAGGCAGTGGCACAGGCTGCCCAGGGAGGTGGTGCAGTCACCATCTCAGAAGGTGTTCAGGAAATATGGAGATGTGGCACCAAGGGACACGTTTAGTGGGCATGGTGGGGGTGGGTTGATGGTTGGACAGGATGATCTTAGAGGTCTTTTCCTACCTCAGTGATTCTGCGATTCTACAAAAAGAACAATAAAGTTTTCAAGGATTAAAAATGCCAAAATCCCAAACCAGGAATAAACAAACAGGCAGGTAGAGTGATGTCATTCGATTTTGCAGCTGCTGGGTCAGAAACATCTGGAAAAGTCCCTGAACACTGCTCAGTACTGAAAGCCATTATGCGATGCTAAGTTAGCTAGGAAGTTACAGCTGTGGAAATGATTGGACAGCTATACCAGCACTGTAAGAAGACGTGTATTTGGAAACCTGCTTGCAGAAGTTACTTTCACAACAGAATTATTTGCCATCTGTGGGTGAAATATAGCAGACTTTATTACAATAGATTTTATCTGAAAGCTCAACAGGATTTTTCATTTGGCAACATTTCGGCTGTATTCAGAGAATAATACCACATAGGTAGACACTGTAGATATTTTTTATTGCTCATGTACTGTTTTGATGGTTTCTTATTATCTGTCTCTACAGATATGAGCACATTCTCTCTCATTCTCTCTCTCTTCCCCCTGCTGCTGAAACCATATATAAATAAACCCCGTTATGACTTTTGGTGCTTCATGGAAGAGAGTCACTAAATACGATATATTGATCAACTCATCCATTACAGGATGCAAATAAACTTCCAAGAGAAAGTGTTCCCATTCATACATTGTAAGCTCTCCCTTTTAAATGAGTCTGGATAAAATATTCTGTGATTTCCTGCCATTAGGATAAGAAAGGCAATCTAATCAGGCAAGATGCCACTGTGTGTTAATATTAGTTTGATTGGTTAGAGAACATTAATGACAATGATTTACATTTTGACATTTTAAAATTTGAAAATATCTGGTAGAAGATACTAATTTGTTAACAGTGAAATGATGAACTGTAGTAAAAATGTAACATTTGTGGAAGTGGTTACTTTGCTCAGATGACACTAAAAAGGTGCATTTACAACACTGTGTACTGTGTACGCTGTTTAACCTCCGCTGGGAGGATTTGTCACACTCCTAGACGGGTCTTCGATGAGCTTGTCAAGAACGTCCCCCTGGTACAAGCTCAGCTGCTGACTGTCTCCCAGACACAGTGCAAGACTGCTTGCTCTGGCACGATGCTCCTCCATCAGCTTGGATACAAACCTGGTAAAAACTGATCGGGACATTTTGACTTCCCTGATTTTCTCAAGACCTAACTGTTGACTGCTTGTCTTTGCTTCCAGAGCCACTCAATGCTTCTGTGGCCTGTCTCCAGTCCATTGTATACCACAGAGCGACCTGGATAGTGATATGTATTGTGTGAGACTACCAAGGGGATTTTCTACCCACAATCCAGAGCCTTGGGGCGTAAGAGGCAGCCAGCCTTGTGTACTCTGCTTTCCTTCAAGAGATGAAGCAGCCCAAACATACACTTTAGGGAAGATGGACATCTTGGTTTAATCAGCCTCTACCTTGGACACAAGTAGTTCTCAAAGTTCTCCTCATCTTGGATTCTCACCATCTATGAAGAGCTGCATAGGAAGTCTCAAAAACATTCTGAGCTTCCACTACCATACTCAGGGTGGACATTAGGAAGCACTTCTTCTCAGAAAGAGTGGTGAGGCAGTGGCACAGGCTGCCCAGGGAGAGGTGGAGTCACTGTCCCTGGAGGTTTTCAAGAAATGTGGAGTTGTGGCACTGAAAGACATGGTTAGTGGACATAGTAGGGATGTGTTGGGATTGGACTGGATTATTTTAGAGGTCTTTTCCAACCTTAATGATTCTGTGATTCTATGACTTCAGAGGTTGTTTGAAAGCAAATTGGATTTAATCTTGTTTGTAGATACCATTACAATTTCATTGCTCTAATCTGATTGATGACATCAGTATACCCATAAAAACAGGAAATCTATCTAAAATAAATGTGGCTGCAAGAGTGAAAATCAAGTGACTTCTGTAGGAAGCTGCTCTATAAATAGTGGTTTGACTCAGCTGCAAAGTGCTGGGGTGAGGCAGCTCTCGACTATGTAGTAGCCCATCTGCATCTTCTTGTTTTGCTGCTTTAGATAAATTTTGTTGAGATTTATAGGTAACTGTGTGACAGAAATCACTGTTACCTGCTGTCTTCAGGGCAAAATAATCAGGACGTGGAAGAACTTCAAATAATGAAAAGGTTCATTTTACTTCACACTGTGCTGAATTCAGTAAATCTGATTCTGTACAATTTAAGTGGAAATAAGTGATGCTGAGTGCCACGTCATATTTTTCTTGTACAATTTATAAATTTTTAATTCTGAATGTTTAGTCAGCTGTGTGTTCCTTCTAAACAACTAGTTGGAGCTGTATCCTGTCAGAACTTCTCCCTGAGATTTAAAATCTCAATTTGATCTATTCTTGTGAGTTGAAATGGTGGTGTTGGTATTTGCACAGTCTGGACATCTTAATCTGTCTTTGGCAGCTGCTATAGAGAAATCCCTGAAACTACAAATGGATCTGATGCTAGCCAGTTATAATTCAAGTCAATTGATTCTGAATGACTTTGTCTTGAAGTCAGATTAGACAGCAAGGAATTCCCAATTCTGCTATTGATCTGCTATGTACTATGAGAAACATGGTATCACTCACCTGTGCTTCACTTTTTTCAACTGTGAGAAGAAAATTCTACTTTTGAAATATGCTAAGTATCACAGACCAGAGACATTTTATGATCATTAAGGTCCATATTCCACTGCCTTCATTATGCAGGACCTCATCCCACAGTGCAAACTTAATTAAATACTCCTTCAATAACTGCTGAGTTTTAACCTGCAACTGCTCAGCACAACACAGTTCACTTCTTCCCTCCCAGTGGGATGGGGCAGAGAATCAGAAAAAACAACAAAGTGGAACTAAATGGTGGGTTGCAATAAAAACTATTTACTAACACAGAAAAGGCAGAGAAAAGGAGAAGAATAATAGTAACAGTAATATTATAGTATACATTTACAAACCGAGTGATGCACAAAGCAATTTCTAACCACCCGCTGATGGATGCCCAGCCTTTCCCCAAACAGTGCCTGCACACAGTTTTAAAATTGTTTGTCACATGATGTCATGTATTCTGGAGTGTCCCTTTGCCCAGGTTAGGTCAGCTGTCTTGATTTTGTCCCCTCCCAGCTCCTCATGCCCCCCAGCTCCTCGCTGGAGGTGCAGTATGAGAAGCCATAATTCTGTGCAGCCATTGCTCAGCAAGAACTAGAACATCGGTGTGTTATCAATACTGTTTTTCTCCCATAGTAAAAACACAACATCATACCAGAAAATATGAAAGTAGAAAAAAAAACCCAAACAACTGTCCCAGCTGAAAACAGGACAGTAACACACTTGATGGACTCAAATATACCCGAACTCAAATATACCTGACTACCAGAACGTCAACATTGACCAATGTGAATCCACTCTGCCTTGCAGCTAAACTTTATTTCTGAGAAGCTGAAACATAAAATGGATCTGTTCTTTAAGCCAATCGTAATTCAACAGATCATTAATGACAAATGGCAGAATGCCCCAGCCGTCCTTCCAGGCAATACTCCAGATGGAAGTCATTGGATAAAGAACAGAAAGGTTTGGCAGAAAGTGAAAAAAGAATAAATTTGCTGCACATCACTCATTTTGCCTGACTGCAATAAAGTAATTGTAATAGAATGTTGTCACAGGATAATGGGCTCCCGCTGCTTTAAAAATGCTTTGCAAAACAGATGTTTACTTTCTCAGTGGGAGACATTGATCTCAGGACAGCAATCTTTTCTATTAAAGTAAAATTAAGTACTTGTATGTTCAACAGCATTATAAAAAGATTAGTATAAAAAGACATATAATGTCCTAGGTGAAATGATAGGAACTATTTAAGTGATGTATGTAGTAGATGCAACTAATCCCTAAGTGGGATTTGTTGTAATAATTTCTTCCGCCAGTTCTGCTATGTGTTTCCTTAACAAATAGGACAATGAAATGTGCTATGATGAAATTATTTTGGTTATTTCAATCATCCAGGGCCACTTGAACAGCAGAAATACAGCATTTGAAAATAGAAGTGATATAAAAAACTGTAGCATGTAATACCAGGTTAGAAATGCTTACTTAATAACAAATAAAACTCATGAATAAATAATGATAAATTATCACACTGCAATTAATTGAAATCAAGGACTATGCATTTTATGTCAGATTTGAACACAGTCTTGTGAGTTTTCCTTTCTGTAACTGGGAGAAAACAAGTAAAAATTTGTAAAAAAAAGTCTTAGACCAGCAATTGTCTGGTGATAATTGCACAGGAATTAAAAATATCCATGTTTTTCTCTGAGCTGCCTGCAAGACATGTGGGACACATAAATTGCACTCTGTCATAATATGATAGAAAAGTTTTGTAGGCACTGCTTAGATGAACATTATACATTTTACAGACATGTCTGTTATTCATCCAGTAGTGTGCCAAATGCAAATTTAGGCTGATAAGGCATGTATAAAAGAAGAACATTTGTTCTCGTATGTGCTGTAGCTGTCTATGTCTACATGCTGTCAAAAGCATTTGACTATCTGATGAAGCAGCCCTCTGTGGTATTTAGCTTTTGCCAAGGTTGTATCTTGATCAGAGCTGGGACAGAGGGCAGGAGGGCTGCACAGCATCTGTCAAAGCAAACATTTCTGTAGAGGGAAGAAGGGAAAATCATGGAATCACAGAATCGTAGAATGGCCTGGGTTGAAAAGGACCACAATGATCACAGTTTCAACTCCTCTGCTATGTGCAGGGTTGCCAGCCACCAGACCAGGCTGCCCAGAGCCACATCCAGCCTGGCCTTGAATGCCTCCAGGGATGGGGCATCCACAACCTCCTTGGGCAACCTGTTCCAGTGTGTCACCACTCTGTGTGAAAAACTTCCTCCTGATATCTAACCCAAACCTCCCATCTTATTTTAAAACCATTCCCCCTGACTTCTCTCTGTGCTCTACGTACTGAAGTATATTGTTATTCACGAGAGAAGAAGAAAGACAGAGGAGGCTCATGTGTGAATTAACTTTCAAGCAAAGACATCTCAGATTCCCTCCCTAGTGCTGCTGAGGGAATTACCAGGGCTGCAAAAGAAAGTCATTCTGCATCCCAAGTGTAATATTTATAAGACAACAGAAAGCAGCACGGACCACCCTGGCTTTTTGATACATCCTTTCAAGCCACAGTCTTCAGGCCGCAGAGATTTAAGAACTGTGCCATGACAAAAGGAGCTCCATTGTTTCTCTTACTCTATAAATTTCTAGAGAAATAAGAAAATTGAAACAGAAACCTGATGAGCTGAGAGATGGTGGCACTGAAAGGAATGCCCTAGTGAAATCCGTGATTTAAGCCTTGTCCTCTCTGAGAGCCGCCTGCCTGGCCTTCCAAACACGGGTGTGCAGTGTGGGCTGCCTTGGGCCATCCCCCAAGGCTGCTCCAGGCCTGCGGGTGTCTTCCCAATCTCTCAGGTGGGTTTTTGTCAAGGCTGCACTCAGATATTTCAGTGGATGAGGTGGTAAAATGTATACAATAATACAGGAGGCAGGTAGGGGAAGAACGATTCTAAAAGGATTGCTTTTAGAGGAAGCTCTGTTTGACAGAAGATGAATTAATGACAAGTTGTCTTTCTTGACGGTTGGATGAAGCACCATCACTGAGGGCACGTTTCCTTTGGTCTTTCTGCAGTACATGGGTCTGTCCCTGCTGCCATAGTACCCTCACGCTTCCTTCACCCCAGCTGTATGGGCAGGGAGGGCTGGGAAAAGAGAGCCCAGACACTGCCTTATGGGTGTCATCCTACATCCAAACTCCTCTGCTTTGTTTCCCGCACCCCTCTCCTTTTTCTTTTACCTGGATTGTAACGCAGAGAATGAGTTCAGTTCTTTTTTTTGGACGTGACTCACAACGTCAGACCCGAAAAGAACTTTTTCCTCTGAAAACTGATGGCGGCCCTTTAGCCTTCTCCTATTTTTAATACCATCAATTTCCCTAAGGTTTAGCGGTGCCGTTTAGTGAAGTTCTCCGGCGGCGGACGCTCAGGGCCGCCTTCCCCGGCAGCCCGGGCTCAGGGAGCTGTCCAGCACCGCCGCGGGCCCGGTGGCGGCGGGGCCGGGCGCGGCCAGAGCAGCGCGGGGACACCTCGTAGCGCAGGGACGCCGCCGTAGCGCGGGGACATCCCCGTAGCGCGGGGAGGGAGCGCGGCGCAGCGCGGTCAGGGATGGGGGATGCTGCCGGGCTGCGGCGTGCGAGAGGCGGCGAGCGGGGACGGGAGAGGCGGGAGGAGGAGGAGGAGGAGGAAAGGGCTCCAAACAACACGTGATTCCCGCGAAGCAGCGAGGGAGCCGGGGGAGGGGAGAGCGAGGGAGGGCGGCCGAGGCAGAGGAGGGCAGCCGCCGCCGCCGCTTTAAAGCCTCCCGGCGAGGCGGCGCCGCGCAGCACCCGCGGCTCGGAGCGGCGCGGCGAAGCGCGGAGCAGAGAGCGGCCCCGGGGCGCCTTCGCCGCCGCCCCCCGCCGAGGGGCTCCGCGGCCATGCGAGGCGGCCGCCCCCGCGGCCCCGCGGCCCCGCACTGCCCGCCGCTGCGCTGAGTCCCGCCGGTCCGCGGCACCATGTCCCGCCGCAAGATCTCGTCCGAGTCCTTCAGCTCGCTGGGCTCCGACTGTCCGGAGACCAGCCCCGAGGAGGAGGGCGAGTGTCCGCTGTCCCGCCTCTGCTGGAACGGCAGCCGCAGCCCTCCCGGCCCCGCCGAGCCACCCCTCGCCGCCGCCGCTGCCGCCGCCGCCGCCGCGGCCAGCGCCGGGGCTCGCCGCGCTCCGCGCCGTCGGCGGGTCAACCTGGACTCGCTGGGCGAGAGCATCCGCCGCCTGACGGCTCCCGCGGTGAGTGCTCCGCGCCCGCCCGGCCTCCTCACGCGCGGTTCCCGGCGGCTGTTCCGCGGGGCCAGCTCCGCGCCCGAGCCCCGGGGCGATGTGCGGAGCTCCCCGGCCTCTGCCCGGCCCGCTCGGGCGGTGGGATGCGGCAGAGGGCTCGGCAGCCGCGGCGGGAGGCATACGCTGCCCCGCTCCGCTCTTCCAGCCGAGTTCTCGGCTTTAGGATCTGATGTCATGAAGTGCTTATTGCCAGCTGGTGTTAGCAGCAATTCTGTAGGAAAAGTTATGCACGTCTGTATATGCGTAGTATGCCCGTTCTTTACCACAGAGGAGATGTGAACTTCTTGCGTGGCAGGGTTTTTTTTGTAGGGTTTTTCCTTGCTGAACAAGACGAAAAGAAAGTTTTTGTGTTCTGCTCAGAAATTCTGCAGCAACAGATTTCTCTGCCTCTCCGATGCTCCAGCATTCTAGAGAGAGCAGTCTGAGGGTGTTCTGTGGTCTGTGATTGATGGCTTTGTCTCCAGCTGCACTTGTAGCTGAGAGGCAACGAAGCAGTGCGTGTGCCACAAAGAACAGAATTGGTGCTGAATGCGTGAGGTGTGCGGGCACTGATGTGGGTGACTGCAGTCAGCAGCTCCGGAGCTGCGCTGGCTGTGTGTGCAATAGGAACTCATTCTCCAGCGCTGTGTTACAGTACTGTCTCTGTGACCATCACTACATTTTCCTCAGGAAGTTCCAGCTGTAAGGGAACGCTTTTTGCTTGTCGAGATACCTTAACGTGCTCAGGTATAGAACATAGACTGCAACAAGTAGCCTAATCTGCACGGCAGTCACATCTGCTGAATTTGGTGGCATTGCAGTATCCTTTCGGCTTTTTCTTACTCAGCTTTGGAGATGACTTCTGAATCTCATCCATCTGCTGTCGGTGTGTTTTGCTTTTCATTCCTCTTTTCTGTTTCCTTGCTCGAACAGGCTGGATCTGAGCAGCCAGGCTGCCTAATGGGGAAAGTTAGCGGTGCATAACCGAGCCGGCAGCTGTCCGCTTCCAGCCAAGACTTCTCTTTCCCATTGATTTTTTACCTCCCCACTGGGAACCTGGGCTTGTCATGCTGAAATTAATAGATGGTATCTCAGATGACTTGCCTTGTTTTAGTACCGAAAAATGAAGCTATTTAATTTGATAATGATGCAGGGGTATAATTAGAGCATGTGTTACCCGAAATATTGGAAGTATTCTGAAGTAGCTCAGTGTAGTATTTTTAGATAACCTCAGTGTTTGCATTTTCCCTTTGGCTGTTACCTCCCAAAGCAATAAAAGACAACTACAGCTTTACAGCTTTCATTCATTGTTGAATTTGTTTGAAAAAATACACACATTCCGTGAGTTGAGAGATGAGAAAACTTCGGTTGGTCTGAGTCCTCCTTCCTTTCTGCTCCTGGGGAAACTGTAGCTAAGAATGCAAAAATTTCATCCCACCTCACCACCATGTCCCAAGGAATGCTTTCCATTTGTTTCCTTAGCAGATAACTATAGCAATTCTTACTGCTGTAACAATCTTTATTTTTGTTGATTTCAATATGTGATTCATACGATATAGAATGTTCCCAAATTCCTTTTATTATCTTGGCACTGTAACTACTGCTTCATTCTACCTTACACATTTTGGTATCAGTTCAGTGGCATTCACATTGGAAATATCACAATGGTGCCATCCTGGTACAAGAAAGGAATTGGTTTCTCGTCTTTTCGTTCTTGACTCCAACACATTACTCTTCAGGTGCTTTGTTGTTTTGGTGCCTTTTTTAATCTTTTTGAGAATCTTTTCTGTGATGCTGAATATATGTGTTCATGCAACAAGTCCGGCTGCCATCTGTCTGACACTCAGAATCTGATCTTTTTCTCACATCTGTTGATCTAAATCAGGAATAACTTCAGTTGGAACTTAAAAACTGACACTGGCTGTACAATTAGTGCCATATGAGAGTCATTGCCCTTATTTTTAAAATTTAAAGGCAAATTGTAAGGGTGCATTTACAACTGTTCTTTTTGAGTGAACAACTCTAATACTTTTACACAGATGTAGGTATGTCTTCATTCCGTAATTCTATGAAGATCTCTCTTAAGTATGGAAGCACTAATGCATGTATGAGTGTGTGTGAATATATATACTATAGATCTTGCCTACAGTAACTCAGCATGTGCATTTTAGCCTTAATGTGGCAGCACTTCATTTCCATCCCAGTGCTTGCAAAGTTGAAGGGTGCTACAGGTTCCTGATGCTGATTCTTAATTTTGTTCTTTTCTTTGGTCACGGTTGGGATTGAGACGCTGAGTCAAAATTTCTCTCTGTATCTCCACTGATAGAAATGCTCTGTGTGTGTCTGATGCTGCAGAGATGTGTGCAGGGAGCTCAGGGGTGATGTTGCTTCAATTCAACAGGAGCAGGGGCTGCCGAGCGTTGCTCTGGGATGTGCAGAGCCTTGATGTGAGCCGCAAGAAGGAGCCTTCAGGCTGAAGGAGCTGCACAGTAGCAGGGAGCAGAGCAGCAGGGGGCTGTGCGAGCAAGCTGGCCCTTAGAAGTGGTAGTGCCAAAGAGTGCATGAAAATACAAGCATCTCCTGTGCAGTGCATTCGTGAGCATGGGTACGGCTGTACAGTCAGTGGAAATTGCGTCGTGTATCACTTGCAGTGCTGCTCTCAAATTTAGCTGTGGTGTGACTGTGCAAATACTGCTTTTTGAAAAACAATGGGGAGAAAAAGTTAAAAAGTGAAGCTCTACATTGCAGATTGTAACCCAGCCCCTCTTCTTGCTCTGGGAGGACAGCTTCCAGCACCTTCCAACACGTGTTATTCCAACTTCTGTTTCAAATGTGTCGTCAGAGATTTTCCTGCAGTTGTTATGCTAGAGGATGGAGGGATCCGATCTTGAGTCACCACAGGGTGATTTTACATTCCTGGTGATTCTTAAAGGTTTCCCGACATATTTGGACGGCTGAATGAAAAACACCACCCATTTAGAATTGCTTCCCCAACCCTCTCTATTTAACAGCCAGAGATGAGAGGATGGAGGGCTTCTCTCTCCACCAGAGCAGCTGCACAACTTGGTGAAAAGTTTGCGGCAGTGAGGCAGGTGAGCAGTGCTCCTCACGCATCCTATATGGGTGTTGCTGAGCAGGGTGCAGCCAATGCAAGGAGAGGGGCAACTTGTGGCTGCAGCTGCACCACGCACACTGCAGCCCGCATCCCACTGACCGCTGTTGTGCACAGGGAGCTGCAGCAAGAGGGCTGAGGATCGCAGCCCAAAGGCTCAGGGTGACCATGCCTGGCACCTGGGTGTGCAGACGGTGTTTTCTGGGACCAAACACAGCTGCTTGGTGCAATGCACAGCACAATACATGTCCAAATGCATGTCACAAGCAGACTGAACGATAGTTTTCTTTTAATTCTAGCTTTATTGTTGTGTTCTATTTTAAAGGATGAATTTTACACCCACAATGACATAAATTTTGAGTGATTATAACTAGAGATGATGATGCTACGAGCTGTAAATTATCAACATCAATTTTTCTGCCTGTAAGGGCTCTGCTATGTGGGAATGATATCCTGGCACTGGTGGATGTGGTTTTATTCTTCAGAAATGCCATTTATTTTCTCACTAAACTCTAGTTCCTTGCAGCAATTTTCACATTTGCTCCAGTTCCATCTTGACTTGTATCCAATCCCAGGCTGAAAATAGAATCAAAACCAGAAAAAAAAAAAAAAAAAAAAGAATAATTTGCCACTGGTTTGAAAACTCAGATACTCTGCTCCCATCTCAGGGGCACAGATTACCCTGAAGGAGCTGAGAGTACCTGGGCACGTGTTCAGAAGAGGCTGTGTACCCCGAAGCACTGTGCTGATCCTTCTGGAAAGAGAATTACAGCATGACACAGCATTAGGCTGACTTACATTTCTAGTCCATTTTATTTTCTGAATGGCCCATGCAACAAATCTCTCGAACTATAAACATTATTAAGTGGGAATCGCTTCTAGTATACTTCTCTCTTCGTGCAGAATTATTCCCACTATCCTTTAAAGGCTCGAATGAAGACAATTAAACTTCTTGTGAGGAAGCTGCTACTGGCTGCTGCCAAATAGTTTGAATTTAAGAATTGTCTTTTTTGAATACAGCCTTCTTCCTGACAATGGGGAAAAAAAAAAAGAACCTGAAGACTACCCCTAAAGTTATTGTGTGGGCTATTAATGGTGTCACTGCTGAAACTTTGAATTGTTGAATTGAATTGGTAGCTAAGAATCTTGGGCAAGGGAATTTCAGCCATGGCAAATGAAATATTTTAAAAAACAATTTAGCTGTGCCCAAAGGACTTCAGCTTTTACTGACCTCAGTTCAGTTCTGTTTGGGGTGAACTTGAGCATTTTACATCCAGTACTCAGACCCAACCACAGTGATGGATGCTTTCTTAATGTTTGTGCAGACCTGGACTGAAATCTCAATTTTTCAGTGCTTGGAAAAAGCATTTCTTAGAAAACATTCATACTTTGCAGGCATCTTTGTGTCCTGGAAGCAGAGACCACGTCAATATATGCCCCTAAATTGCAGTGTGCAGTCACAGCTACATAAAACTGAGAGTGAATATCCTTCATTCACAACTGCTCCAGCAGAGGTACCACTTTACAGCAGTTCAATGTAGCCTTGGTGAAACTTGGAAAGTCAGCAGATAAGCCCTCTTTGCTTTTCCTTCTTGTGCTAATGTTTAGGGCTATATGTTATGCTATAGTTCTGTCTCATATCCAAATTCTTTCTAGATATGACTGCAAACTCTGTTTCAAAATGAAGACAAAAAAATCTGTGTTTCAATCACAGGGCTCAAAGCACATTTGCAGCTTGGTGTATAAAATTAGGCCCAATGATGCTGAGAACATTGGGCTTGTCCTATTCCAGCAGAAGAAATTCCTTGAGGAGCATTGACATGTAGAGCTTCTCATTTCCCACCTAGCGTAGCACCAACGATTTTATGCAGTAGGTATGAGTTGCTTTCAAAGATAAACAGGTATCATGAGAGGTAGATTGCTGTCATGTCCTCACGTACTGAATGTCTTCTTCCTGCAGCACGGAACAGATCTTCTAACCATCCGAGACATGGCTGAAATTCAACAGATGAACAAAATGATCCCAGCCGCTACTATAATGGATAGCACCCTGAGATATTTATCCTTCACTGTCAAGGAGTTAGACTGGATGATCTAATAGGCAATTTCCATCCATAATGTCTGCGATGCTTCTAGTTGAAAGGCAGCTGGGGATACAGGAATTATAATTTCTAATTATTAGTTAGCACTTTTATTTCTTCAGAGTGTTTGCGCTGTTATTGCCATGGTATAATAGGGGATAAAATACTTGGTCTCAGTGTAATTTATTAAATTGTTTCCTCTGATGTGAACAAATATTTGTCTGTGAAGAATACCCCAGCTTGTATGAACTGAGGAGAAGAATGCTCTCAGCTTTAGATGCTTAGTAATACAGAGTCCTGGTGCAGCACCTTCTCCTCATGTCCGGGTGATGGTGTGCTGCTGTCGGGCAGCACGCTTTGCATCCAGCTGTCAGCCATCCCACTCTGGATCTCCACACACTCCCCTCCTGGGGGGGTCTGCATCTTCTCCTCTTGATAGAAAATTGGGTGCTACTTGTGGTGATCTGCAGGCAGTTGGTGCTCTTATATAAAACACAAAATTCTGGAAGCAGGAAGCTGATTTTCACAGTTACAGAGAAGAAAACTGAGTGTATCCTAAAAGTTAAAAAGCTAGAGAATAAAACAAATATTTTTTTTCCAAATTATCGTAAGCACCACTAGAGATGGATTTTTTTGAATTCTCAAATGGTTCATTGTGTTGGGGTTCTGCATGTCTGCTTTTGATTTTGGTCTATGCCCTTTCATTCCATCCTATTAGGAAGGGGATAGAGAGGGATCCAGGTCCTGCTAGGGAGCCTTCCTCCTTTCTGCATCATCAGAAAATTGTCAGATGCCAAAAGAGCCTTCCTTTCCTTTCTCAGTTCTGTTTTTCCTCGTTGCAGCAATTTCAGTACTTATCTTCACAAGCCTGGCATTTTGGAAATGTTGATAAATGTTTGTCCTCAGCTGAAGCCTCTTTGATTACTGCCTCTTTAACATCAATATTGTTCCAACCAGAAGGATAGAGAAAGAACAGATTTCAACCACTTTCATGATCCTGGGTTAAATATTAAAGAAAAAAATCAACGGCAATGAAACTATTTTTCCTTCCAGGTTGTCTAGGTACAAGTGTGCTTAGAGGTCTGTAATCATCTAAGCACAGAAACTTCACTAGAATTGTTTTTGAAATACAAAAAAATAAGTGTTTTTCATTAATGACAGCTCAGCAGTGAAACCCTCAATTAAAACCTTACACATCTGCTGAGTTAGTGATTGAAGACTACAAATTTAAAACACTTAAAGCTATCAGCATGGATGTTCTGGTTTGGCTGAGGTCACAGTAGCTCACCCCTCCTGCGTGCAGAAGTGCTGTGCCTCCAGAAGTAACACACAGCTCCCTAAGACAAGGAGTCTGAAGGGGCCCCTTGACCTGACAGAGTTCCTTGAAGAAATTCAAATAGAAGTGAAGTGGTTTCTAGCTGAGATTATTATGCTTTTCAGTGCTTCAGCATTCGTGTTTAAAATTTTTAGCACTCAAGTTTTTAAGAGCAGGACTGTTGAAGCACTTCTGAGGCTCAGCTAGGAGGCACTTAGCTTTTACCAGAAAAAGTCTCTGAAGCCTTGTTAGGATTAAGGAGAAGCTGTATCTAGCTGCTTTTTTGGCTTCTAGCTGCTCATTTGGCTTGGACATGCCCATTTCCTACTTCCTTTCTTCTCTAGTACTGTCTGGTCATCATAAGATGCAAAAGGAATGGGATGGAGAATATGAAATTGTATTTTTGTAAACTTAAGCAGTGTCATCTAGGATACTCTGTTTAGTACTGTCACCTCATGGTGGGGTTTGTCTGTGCACACCTAAACATCAAAAAGATGTGCAAGTCTAAAGCAATTGGTCAACATCCTCTTAGGCAAATGACACAGATATTTCTGAAGACTGAGTCCTTAGACTTTTATTAGTTGCCAACTGTACAAAGAAGTGTATCACTTTGGGTACATACAGTTGGGCAAATGAGTCCTACTGTTTCTTTCCAAAAGTGTTGCAATTAAATGAGAAACATTTCAGAGGTAAAAGGAAATGGTCAGGGAAGAGGTTAAAGCCTTCTTTCTCTGAGGAGAGATTGGAAAGTTTATATTTGATTGCCCAAGGAAAGACATTTATAAAATAGGTGTAATTAAATTAATCTAATCTTTTTTTCAGATGATGCATGTTTAAACTAGAATTCCTTTTCAAAGTAAGTTGTCTGAGTTAAACAACAACAAAAAAACCTTGAATACATCATTTAGACAAATACATTAATGAAGATTTTCCCCACTTAGTCTTGAAAACACCCCTGAAGGTATTACTAATCTAGCTTCGGGTCTTGATTCAGTTTTGCACGAGAGCAGAGTGAGATCTAGTGAGAGGGGTAGATTTCTCTCCAAGTGCATCCTACAGGCTGGGCACCACAAACAGAGGCATATGGCTGAGTTACAGTTGCTGCCATGATGAGGTGCCATGGCACCTGCTACTGCCTGCTACTGTGCAGTAGTGGCCTGCTCTGGTTTCAGTGTTGAGTTACAAGGTATAGGAGCTGCAGGAGAGGGTGAGCAGGTATTGTTGTCATGGAGGATGAACAGTTCTTCAGAGGCCTTGCAGAGCCAAGAACCTGAGCCCCGTGTCACCATGAAGGATTGACAACTAGAGACAACATCAAGGGGCAAGGGTGGAAACTCTTGAGATGGGGGAGACCGGTGTTGTGTTACTCCTGACAGAAAAACAGAGAACCCTTTTTCTCATACATGAACTACAGTTCAGCAGTTACAGAGCAGGGATAAGTACTCTGGGGAGAGGTGATATCTTGTGGCGAGGCATCAGAGCCAACTGAGCCTCCACTGTTAAAGGCTCTAAGGAAAGGAGGATAGCAGTTATCAGAAACTGTCTCCTGAGGAGAAATTTATCTGCCAAGCTACCTTGCTGCCTCAGGAGGCATGCTGCTTGCCAGGAGCTCAGACACGGTATTGCAAGTAGGCTGCCAAGGCTCATCTGGTGTTGGGACAGTGAACTCTGCTGCTCATCCATGTGGGCATTAATGATACAGCCGGGCGAGCCCTTGAGAATATCACAAGTGTCTACTTGTCTTTGAGGTCAAGGGCAAAAGGTGTGGGGCTCAGCTGGGGTGTGTTTGATCCTGCTGATAAGTGGGAAAGACTCAGATTGGAGTCCATACATCTTGTTAGGCAGCCTCTGTGGCTGGTATTGCTGGAAGGGCTTTGGTCTCTGAGGAGCAGGGACTGCTGAGGAAGAATGGAATTCATCTGACAAAGTGGTGTGAGGATGCCTTGACAACAGGCTTTGTAACCTTGTGAGGAGGGTTCTAATTATTTGTAACCTTGTGAGGAGGGTACTAATTATGCTTGTTTGGGAAGGGGTTTCATTCTTTGAAAAGAAGGCTGGGGAACAGTGAAAAGTATTTTTTATCACAGGAAACAGCTCTTGCAGAATGGAGAAGGACTTATTTGACACAAATATTAAAAAAAAGAATATATCTCTTTCAAGGTTTACATCTATTCCAGCTTATTTTTGTAAGTGTACACATTTCTACACATTTGAATCCCAATGGACAGACAAAGTCCTACAATTTGACGTTAAAAAAGAAGTTTTTACAATTGCACAAACCTTGCATAATCTTTTTTAATGCTTTTTTTGGTACCTCCTTCTGCCAACTCACAGGCAACTGGTAGGAAGAAAGGTCAGGTCGTGAACTGCTGAATCTGTACAGCAGTTGGAAAAATCTGAGACTTTCAAAGATGATGGTAGTTTGAATGAAATCTCAAGTGATATTTTTTCAAGAACAAAATAGCTAAAATTATTGGGCTGTTTGGCTGTTACTTTCTAAAGCAATTACATGTCATTTCTAAAAGGTGAAGAAATACTAAATATCTCTAAAATTTGTGTGTCTGGTGCTGCTGCTGAGTCTTACCAAAATTCCCTGTGACTATGGTACAGAAGGAAGGATATTTAAAGGATACTTAAATTCAAATTGGGTACCTTTGTCTGCTTGTCACCAGATAAAATGTACAGGTGAAAAACTTCAGATTTGGTACATGCTGGTAATTTTGGAAGAGTGATAAATAGAGTCATAAATTACTTGGAAAATTCTAAAGAGATTGACATGGATTTTACATTTTCTTGATTTATCCAATGATTTCTCAGGCATTATAAATATAATAAACATATATATAAAAATATATAAATAACAACTGCTGTTGTTCCTATAAATAATAGGAACAACAGCAGTTCCTATAAATAATAGGAACAACAGCAGTACCAGTAGTAGAAGTGCTTTGTTTGGTCAACACTATGGTAGCATTAACAATGAAACACAGTTATGCACATATGTTGTTTGCTTGGTGAACACCTACTAAAATGAAAAAACATCAAAATGCTTGAAGCATGTCATGATTTTCTTTGAATGAACTCGAGCATTCAGATGATTTAAAAGATGGTGGAAGAATTATGGCTTGCTAGGAAAGTAAGCCAAAATAAATTATGTCTTTATAATATTCTTTAATGTAAAATGCTCTATGGAGCATAGAAAGTTTAAAGACCCTATGCCTTTTCCTGGAGATATGTTTATCAGAAAATTATAGGATTTACTTGCAGACTATTTAAAATTAATTATTTTAAAGTAATGAGATAATTGGCAGGTGATAGTTAGCGAGAGCTAATAGTGAAGTGGTTACTTTGTTGTGGACAAATAGTTTTGTAAGCAGTATAAATCTTGCATCTCATTTTTAAATTAATTCCTATTAAATGAAGAACTAAGATACTAGAAATGAATAATATTTCTGTTGCTATGATTGGCACCTGGCAGGTGGATGATGAGGAGGAGTAAAGCTGGAGAATTAAATAGTGTGTTGGAAGATATGTTATTTAGACTGTGCCACACTTCCCTAATCTTATGATTTTTTTTTTTTTTTTTTATTCTTCCATAGCCTCAGACAATTCAGCAAACTCTTCAAAGGACACTGCAGTATTTTGAGCATCAAGTTATTGGGTAAGTGTCAATTTGAGGTAGTGAAAGGTGTATGGAAGTGCTTTCCTTTATGCTTTCAAAGTCACAGCCTGGGCTGACTGGCTTTTTAATTTTCCTTACAAACTGCTAGGGAAGCTCTGGAGTAGCAGCACATACAATGGATATTAGTGATAAACTGCTGCCCAGTCCTTTTTCTGTGCAATCCCATCACACCACGATTGCTTCATTAACAGTGACATTTCTTGTCTGAGGAGAATAGGGAATCTTTTTATAAAAGTTTAAGATCTACTCCAGTTTGCTTCTCATAGAGCCAAATGAGATTTCTGGAAAAATTACTTGTTCTGTGAGCTGAGGCACCAGTCTTGCAAAATTTTACATAATTTTTTGCTGCACACATGTATGGTTATATACTTGTTTTTTTTTTTTGTGTGGGTGGAAGCACGGCAGGGCAGAAAATCACCTCCTAAGAGTTTATTAAGAAAATTAAGAGATAACTGAGGAGTTAAATAAAGTGATAGCAACAGTCATCATGAAAACCTGAGACATTCTTTCATTGATCAAAATAATCTCCTTACAACCTCTCCTACACAAGTATTTTGGTTTTTGCAGACAGCTCACATTTCCAACAGAATACAATGAATGCATGCCTGTAGCCATTAAATGGCAGTGCCATGTGACAAATGAGGAATGCTGTCCTCTGAATTCAATTACCAAGATGTAAGGGAAGTTTTTTTCAAGCTGCATTTAGGGACTTTTTAGGATTTATGACATTGTTTTGAAGCTCAGTGCACTGAAGGAAATTTCCTTTGCTTGTTTCTCAATATTTGGTTAAAATTCAAAGGGAGCCCTAGCTTGGTAGGTGACTTTTGCAATGTTAGCATGGCTGGATAGCACCTGAGGGCAAGAGAAGGGAGCCAGTCCTGGCAGGTAATTATGATGTCCATCATGGGACAAAGAAAGGGAGAAACCTGGCTGCTAATATTTTCAGTTGTGAAAAAATTGTGAAGCCTCATGTCAAGAGACGTCAGTGGGTGAGACAGAGCCTTGTGAAAAGCATATGTGCAAAAACAATGCTGCCTATAATTTATGGCCACATATGGTTTAGATATTCTTATTTCAATGGACAGAGTTTAAGAACAGGACACTCTGGAAACCTGTAATTCCTGTGATTTACAATGCACTTTGACTCAAGTTTTTGAACACTTGTATAGGTTTAAGTAAATCACAGTGAAAGTAGAATCTGTCTATAGGAGATGTCTTATATTTGTGCTGCCCTTATACGCACTGTGGAGGGCTCAACCTCACTCCTTTATCCCTGCCTCCTTTCCTTCCTCCCTCTGAACCATGGAGGGCATTGGCAGTGGGGGCTGAGGTCATTCATAACAGCTCCTCTTCTAACTCCGCACACTCCGTTGCTTTGCTCCAGCATGGACACTCCTTGGCATATCCCCCTGCTCCAAAGTGGAGTCCTCCACCAGCCACAGGGGAATATCTGATCCAGTGCCTAGGGTACCTCCTACCCATCCTCCTTTGCTGCCTCTGCTGCTGATGCTGTTGTTTCTCACACTCTTTTGTCTCATTCCTCACATTACCAGGTGTTTTTTTGCCCTTTATTAAACATGCTTTCCCAGAGGCACAATCAACATGCTGCTGGGCTCAAGCCGTGCTCAGTATGGGGCAGACCCAGCCTTTCCTCACAGAGGCCCATGTAGCCCCATAGACAGTACCTTTGTAATGACACCCTGTAGACCATAAATGTTTATTAAATCCCCTGTTCTCCTCAAGAGCAGAGGTGAGGAATGACTGTGGTGCCATTCCAGGAAGCCTGTGATGCAGCCTGCAGAGGCCTGATCTCTTGCTTGGTTGTGGCTTTGGGCTGTGACTTCGAGCTCTGGCACTGGCACAGGATGTGGCCTGCTGCTGAAGCAGGATAAGGACTGCTGTCTATTGGCATGGCCTGGTGTCACCAGGGGCCTCTGTGAATGGTCACTGTAGAGCGTACTATCAGCCTTTGCTTTGCTCCACATGGAAGACCAGTTTGTTGTTGGAGTAACCTGATGGGCAGCTCTGAATCCATCATAGCCTTTTCCACAGGTGCTGGCAAACCAGGTTCTGGGCTTTTCAGGACATGATCAGATGAGAAGTCCAGTCCTTAGTGCTGTTCATGATTTATGAAGTATAAACAAAGTGTGAAAGCACAACAAAACTGTTAATAAAATACTCATTTAAAAAATCTTTTCTCTGAGCACTGAGCTAAATCAATTGCATATTTTGCCAAGAGCATTGTCACTCTGCTGTAATATTTTCTTCACTTGTATTGTCCTCTGTCTTCATTATCACCTGCATAAAGCTTTGTTTTAAATGTAGTATGAGCTTCTGTTCTGTTTCCGTTGAATTAAGGAAAAACAATGCAGCAAAGCTAAATCAAACAGAATAATTTAGATGTCAGTCCTTTCTGTTGGCCTGAGCACAGCTCTGTACATTTCAGCAGTGGTGGGATTCTTTTTAATTTTTCTCTAGCAGGCTTTAACACAAATTTCATCTCTTCAGAAGATAATCCTCAGAGAAAGCTAGGTTTTGTTCTTGCATTGCTAATGTAATGTGACAAAGAAGATTTATTCTTCTTATTAGTTATTCTCCATTGTCTCATAAGCATCTTGCTTGGAGTTTGCTGTACAACTTTGTTAGAGTATCGCAGCAGGGATGACATGTGACAGATATGCCTGATACTCTTCCCTCATGCCTGAACCCTTTGGAAACACCTTCTTTCTCATGTATTTATTCTCACTGGAGATAATATTCCAGATTCTAGTATAATGCCACATGCTATTAATCCACTGTCATCTGTGTGAGAATATGTATGAAAGGGATTGATGGGAAGAGGGAAGAGATGGGGGGGCTAGCCACGTCATTTATTACCATTTCTGAAACTTATTTATCTTACATTTGTATAAAGAGATGATATATGTTTTTTTTACTTTTTTATTCTAGGTACAGGGATGCAGAGAAGAACTTTCACAATATATCAAACAGATGCACCTACACAGACTGTGCTGGCAATGAAGAAACTGAAGATGTCTCAGGAATTCTCCAGTGTACAGCTAATGTACTTGGTACGCAATTTTTTTAAGGGAATTTGTTTACTTCATTTGAAAAGTTTATTGACCATCTTATCACCAACAAAGAACCAAGGCATTGTTGTTCCAATGAAGAAAATTCAGGAAGTAAGCAGCTGCATAAGTAAATGATATATCATGTCCTTTTCTACACATATTTTGTGCCTTTAAGGCAATCTAGAATGATTTTTCAGTGGAGGTGCATTGTGTTTTAGAGTGTTGATGTCAGGACTTTTTGTTGAATGTGGGACTTTTAAAGGTTTTAAGTCAGAGTAAATTTGCATCTATGCAGGCGTGAGTCTTGGAATTGTCTCAATTAGTGTTGAAGGATTTCTGCAGAACAACAGATGCTCTCAGAATATACAGGAATGATGGATGGAGGGCTGGAGAAACACAGTGCAGGATGTACCATCTACTATCAATATTGCCCATAAAACCGTGTTCCTTCCTGACAGTAGAAAAATAAGTATAAGAAGTGCAGAGTCCAATGCAGAGCCCGATGCTGAGTGTAATTTTTTGATTTGGGGTTGTTTTAACTATTTCACTTCTGTGAAAATGACCATCTTCCTTGTTTAAAGTAAACTTTACAGATTAAGCTTTAACCCTTAGGCTATACTTCTTCTGATGTTTAAAATTTCTTTGCTTTTCCTTTGGAGCCTTCAGTAAACTGCTGAAATTAGGGTGGAAGGTGCAAAAGATGTAATTTTTGGTTCACTGGGAGTCCTCTTTGACCTGGTAATATACAGGATAAAGCTGCAGACTTTTTATGGCATTATGCAGCTAGAATTCTTTCTTCAACAGGAGACATAGGACTGAAGTCTGACCTTAGATGATAATTCACAGAATCATAGAATCAGGGAATGGTTTGGCTTAGAAGGGACCTTTAAGATCATCTAATAAGTTAATTAAAGACGTGATGTACTTTCTGTGTCAGGAGAATAATGTAAGGTCATAGTCTACCAGTGTTGCAGTGTGGACCACCGAATCCTTCTGACAAGAAATTCCTTTCTGAGGCTATCTGATTTGTGTGTCAGTCTTTTCTATCTCAAACTGTTAAACAGATGTGGTGCATTCTGTGAAACAGCTTTTGTGTTCTTGTTTATTATGAATGTTTTCTCAGTGATCAAAGTGTTTTTTCCTTTGTCAAGTGCTGTATTCTGCAAGATGATAAGCACCTTCTGAGTGCTTATCATCTTGCAGAGGTTCTGAGTGCCTTTAGCTGCTGTTCAAAGCTGTGGGAAGAAGCTGTGCTTGGCACCTTCCATGTTTGGGCCACTAAGAGAACACACTAAATTGTAAATATGTACAGGATTAACTACGGCGTATTTTGTTTGCATCTTTAAATGATTGATTACTTACTCTCAGAAATAAATGCTATGAATTGTAAGGCAGGACAAAAACAAAGTAATGATTTTATGTAATAACATGTACATATTAATACTGTTAATAACCCCCTGACAAATTAGATTTTCAGTACTCAGTTCACCATGAAACAATGCATGTATTCTAAAAATAGTTACAAACACTTTTGGCTTCAGAGTGCTTTTAAATCAATATGTTAGTCCTGACCTGTTAGCATGACTGAGTGGTGATGTGTAGCTGGTTTTTCGGTGGTATCCTCACAGTCTGTGTTGAGGGCAGATCAGCTCATTGGGATCCCAGTTTATAAGCAGTATCTGGATGTTACTGTCTTTGGGAATTAATAACATGGGTTTTCTTGGAAGTAAATTTGCAGGGATTGACTCTTGGAAAACCACTTCTTTTAAAGATAAAATCTGAGTTCATAGCAAAAATAATAATAATAGTAATAATAATAATAAAATCCATGTGAGCAAAGCAGTAACAATGAGCAATAAAACCAGTTTTTCATTGTAACTGTTAGTTCCTTTGGAGGCTGCATAATTAATTCTCACATACAGTTATTTTTCTGGTTGAATAGGGGTTAGTGAGAGAATTTTCTGTGTAAGAAGTACATTACGACTGAGATGGGTATCTGGAGCAATTGGCATTGCTGACAGAAGACAAGAATGAATCTAACTGTGTTGGAGGCTAGAGAAACTGTTGAACCAAATCTAGCACTCGAGTTATTTATAAGAGTGGTAGCAAGGATTCATTGTCTAGGACTGCAGGGAAGTGTATTCTTACAGATGCTTGGCAGCAACCTCCTGATCTCTTACATTAGATAATGCCAACACAAATCACCTCTCCTGACCCTGTAACTGCCTCTAAAAGAGTAATTTGGCATTCCTTATTCATCAGAAGACAGTGAATGCTGAGATCATTAGTAAGCCTAGAGGACTGTGAGCACGTTTTGCACTGTGGTCCTGGTGCTCACACTGCTCATAGCACAGTGCTGGCTGCATGCTGCACTCCCAGCTCAATGCACACAATTTATCATGTATGGACACTGGAATTTTCCTCCTGTCAAGTTATGACAAAAGTACGATACCATCTTCCTGCAGTGGAAGGGCCTGGTTCTTCTCATCTTCTTGGTAAGTTATTCCTGCTACAAATCTAGACATCAATAGAGGTATTCCTGCTTTAATCTGCAGTAATTAATGGAGCCACGTCCATCATGCTCAAATGCTGTGAACCATGTTTGATACCAGATCAATGGTACAGCTTTCCCTTCTGGTGACAGCTTCTGTGACTGGAATATTTAATTTAACTCAGTGTTCTTTTCATAATAGTGCCAACAGCTTTTGATGGGCTCTGCTTTCTTTAACTGTGCATGCATACTTTTTATAGTGTCCTTCATAAGCATATCATCCAAAGGAAAAATAAGTAACAGTAGGTTGGAAACTGGGCAAAATAAAAATCCTAGCCTCAAAGAGAGCATTTTGAAATAAAATATTTCAGTGAATAAATGCTGATATGTTTCATTCTGTTGACCCAGATAATGCCTTTAGCTGATTAGTTAGACACTATTCAGAGCAGACTTTTGCTGTTAAACTTAAGTTATTTCAGGAGTAATGACAAGATTTGTATGATCAAGCATATTATGTGGATTTCTACTGCATTTCCTTCCATCTTTTATTCAATTAATTAATTTGTGCAATATAATTGTTTTTAATCTGTTCTAAAAAACTGGCTTCTAAAACCTTAAACTACAAACCTAATTTTTCCTTAAAGAATGCACAGTTTACATCAATGGCAGTTGAGTTAGCTCCACAGGTGGATTTAAATTCATTGTACAAAGTTTTCCTGTTAGATATTTTACACTTACAGATTAGTAATAAAGCTCACCTTCTAGATCTTGTTCTGTTAGTGGTGTGAGAACTTTGAGCCTCTGTCATTACTAAGTGAATAACTTTTTGGGTATCTTCCATGTGAAGGATGATATGACATGAAGACAAGAATTCTTGGATCTTCTGGCGATATGGTATGTGGAATTCCACATTATAGCTCTGTCCCATCAGGAAGATAAATTGCATACCTAGATTCAGCCTCCCTGAGATGCTGAGGAGGAGGTGGAATTCATTGTTGGGATGAATTCAGAGAGCTCTTTCTCTTGGTGAAATTTGCTTGTCACTACCAAAGAAGGTATGAGCTCTAGGCTTCTTTATTCTGAGCAAATCATGTCATTTCTAGATATAACCGGCAGGGTTATTCCGTCATTTAGCCCACATAATTCCATAAAAGTCTTTTGTTCTTTGTACATTTGTATAAACGGAATGTCTGTGTTTCCTTTCTGAAACTAAGAAAATGTCAATATATTTTCTAGTTAAAAAGGAATAAATTTGAGATCTTTCTGGTAACTATTCAACAAATAGCGGCACATTGTTGCTGACAACAACTGCATTTGCGAAGACAGGAAATACATTGAAAAGAAGATATCAGGAGAGATCTCATCCTACTATGAGATTAGATCAAGTGATGTAAATGGAAAAGATGGACAAAGGCTTGGCACACTGTCTGCTGAACAGATGCCTGAAAATTGTAAATGCTTATATATTTAAAGCACATAAATTAGTTTCACTTTCCATTTCCTTTGAGCTAACAACTGCAGATAGTCATTAGGATGCAACTAATTTAGGATACACAGCTTGATTTATAATTAAAGCTGTTGGTTTACAAATGGTGTAAAAGGAAATGCTACATGGCCCAGAGGACTGGAGAGACTAATGGATTCTAGTAATACTTGGAACTGCATCCTCAGGGGGGTCGAAGCTTTACACATAAGGCTCCTTTTATTTAGCAGATATTACACTGCATGGCAACACTACAGTAATCTAAACAAAATCCACATAGTTAATGTGATTTCAAAACTGAGATGAACACATCTAAATTAGAAAAGGACAAATGTTGATACCAAATGGCCTTAGACTTTGCTGTTCTCAAACCAGAACTATTTATTGTTGGAAAGCAGATGAACTATCAGTACAGTATTGAACAGCTTGAAGTTATGATGCACATTACCATCTTGTAGAAGTCTATTTATAAAGTAGAAGACATTTTGGACATGATTCATTGACTAACTGTAGGAGCTTGTCATTATTTTAGGTGCTGTGGAGTATCTATGTTAAACCTTCAAAAATATATAGGTCTTCCACAACCCTCTTATCCTGGCAGTTTTAACTATATATTAGTCCTTTTGTAGATGTCTTGGATGCCTAATGAAGTTTCAAGTAGGATTAGATTTTTGTATTTATAACATTAGATTTATATGTTTAATCATCTGAATTGAGCCTTTTATATATGTGAAGAACTACGAGAGATGATTTTGCATTTCATGGGAAATGTTTTAGATTTCGTTACCATTTTATTCTTTCCAAGAAATGAAGTTCTCCTCTCAAAGTGGATTCAAAGACATAGATTTAATGCAAAGGCAAATTTTAGACTGTTTTTACTGCTGTTTGATCTCTAGAGTTAATACAAAGCAAACTGTATCTGCCTTATTCTTAGGAAATATCAATTTACTGATTGTAGTTCTTTGATAAACTCTGTGCAAATAGAAGTAGTGAGGTTTCCAAGATGCGATGGGGGGAACACAGAAATTGCCGTGCTTCAGGCAATTTGCTTTTGCCCTGAAAAAGCTACTACTGAAAGTACTATATGAAGGAAAAGAAAAAGAATGCTGCCTCTTCTTTATAGCTGAGTTGAGCTTCCTGTGTCAGTAATTTGGTGCAGAATCTTTTACGGGTAGCCTGAGCACAGGTGATTGAGTCCTCACTGAGTGTAGTAATTACAATTTTTTTAATGTAATATTTCTAACAATAATTTGTTGGAGGAAAACTTTAACACCTTTAACAAGTATAAAAATGCCCCATTAAAAATTCAATAAAACAAGTATTATGGTGAACAAGCATGAGGAATACTTTTAAACAATAACTCATTTTTATTTTATGAAATGAAAGTTATGGGGGCCCTGGATGATGCTGTAAGGGAAGTATAGTGCAAATTTTACAGATGTGTCAGAGTCATACATAAAGGCATAAGATGATGTTATTGTGTTTGAATAAAGGCAGTAAAATGATAATATGAAAAATACTGCCTGAGTTTCCAGGATGATATAAATTCATTATGATAATCAAGTAAGATCAAAGTCTTTTTACAGTAATTAGATACTGGTACTAGAATCATAGAATAGAATCATAGAATTGCTCAGGTTGGAAAAGACCTTAAAGATTGAGTCCAATCACAACCTAATCATACTACACTAACAACCCTCTGCTAAATCATGTCCCTGAGCACCACATCCAAACGGATTTTAAACACATCCAGGGATGGTGACTCAACCACCTCCCTGGGGAGCCTATTCCAGTGCTTCACAACCCTTTATGTGAAGAAGTTTTTCCTGATATCCAACCTAAATTTACCCTGGCGCAACTTGAGGCCATTTCCCCTCGTCCTGTCACCTGTGAGAAGAGACCAGCCCCGCTCTCGCTGTAAGCACCTTTCAGAATCTGGAAGAGAGCAATAAGGTCTTCCCACAGCCTCCTTTTCCCCAGACAAAGGAGGAAGCCACTAGGCTTACTTCATTGTTAGCCTGTACACATAAAATTCTTTCTTTTATTGAGAAATAATGTCTCTTTTCCTTCTATTTTAAAATTATACTTTGGAATCTGGAATTGCCACCTGGCTTTGTGTTGAAAAGACTGTTTAGGACAAGATTATATTCATGCCAAAAATCTGCTAATACAAAAACATTCAAGGGTTGTTTTTTTTGTTTTTTTTTGTTTTTTTTTTTACTTTAACTGAATGCGACACAATCATAGAATCACAGAATGGTTGAGGTTGAAAGGGACCTCTGGAGATCATCTATCTAGCCCAGCCCCCGTGCTCTAGCAGAGATACTGAGCACATTATTCAGTGTCATGTCCAGAGAGGTTTTAAACATCTCCAGGGAATGAGATACAACCTCTCTGGCCAGTTTGTTCTGCTCTGTCACCCTTACAGTAAGAAACTTTTTCCTGGTGTTCAGACAGAACTTTCTTTGTTTCATTTTGTGCCCATCATCTCTCATCCTATTAATGGTCACTACTTAGAAGAGTCTGGACTCACCCCCATTCTCCTGACATCCTTATTTTAAATACAAATTGATTAGATCTCCCTTCTGCCTTATCTACTCCAGGCTAAACAGGCCCACTTCCCTCAACCTGTCCTCATATGAGTGATGCTCCAGTTCTATGATCATTTTAATAACTCTTTGCTCAATTCGCTTCAGGAGCTCCTTGTCCCTCTTGTACTGTGGTATTTGGAATTGGTTGCAGTACTCAGGTGTGGTCTAATCAGAGCTGAGTAGTGCGGAAGGACAACTTCCCTTGACCTGTTGGCAATATTCTTCCTAATGTGCCTCAGGATACTACTGGGCTCTTGGCCAAAAGGGCATCTTTCTGGCTCATGGTCCTTGGTGTCCATCAGGACTCACAGGTCCTTCTCCACAAAGATGTTTTCCATCAGGTCAGTACCCAGCCTGTACTGGTACATGGCATTATTCCTCCCAAAGTGCAGGACCCTGTACTTGCCAATGTTCAATTTCCTGAGTTTCTTCCCTTCCCATCTATCCAGCCAATCAAGAACTGTCTGAATGGCAGCACAGCGCTTTGGTGTATTGGCCATTCCTCCCAGCTGCCAACTATCTTCTCACTTTCTGAGAAGGCACTTTACCCCTTCATCCAAGTCATTGGTGAATAAGTTGAACAACATTGCAGCCAGTATTTACATTTGGAGGACACCATCAGCTATGGGCCTCCAACTAATCTGTGCCACTGATCACAGCTGTTGAAACTCTGCCATTCAGCCAATTCTCAATCCACTTCACTGTCCACTCATTTAGCATGCATTTCCTGAGCTTGCCTGTAAGAATATTAAGGCAGGCAGTGTCACTTGCTTAACATGCTTAAGTCCAGGTTGGTAACATCCACTGCTCTTCCTACACCTGTCCAGCTAGTTGTCTCAGTGTAGAAGGCAATCAGGTTTCCTCTGGTGAATCCATGCTGACTATTCCTGATCACCTCTTTGTGTTCCCCATGCTTAGAGATGGCCTCCAAGATGAGCTGTGCCATCCCCTTTCCAGGAATGGAGGTGAAGCTGATTGGCCTGTAGTTCCCTGCATCCCTCTTAATGCTCTTTTTGAAGATTGGGATGACATTTACTGTCTTGTAGTCCTCAGGCACCTTTCCTGATTGCCATGATCTTTCAGAATGATTAGGAGTGTTTAGTTTTCTTTTTGTTGCTGATGTATTGGAAAAGGCCCTTCTTGTTGCCCTTGACATCTGTAGCCAGATTTAATTCCAAATGGGCCCTTGTCTTCCTCATCACATTTCTGCATGCAGGATGTTTGTTTTAGAAGGTTGTTTGTGTTTATTTAATTTTCTCAGCATTTCATCATGTCTATTATTAGAGATAAAATTCCTGACTAAAACAGACCAGCAGTTTGGTCTAGCTTGAGCATACACGTTTTTCTATTCTGAGTTCATCTAATTTCAGCTGGTACTACGTGTAACTCAATTCAGAACTAGAATGTTTTTAAAAGTAGTGGCACATCCTGTAGTCTTGAATATTGACTTGAATATAATTGGATAATTCATGTTGTTTGGAGTTAACATGTCATGTCCAGACTGACCAGACAGTCCTCTAGAGCAAACAATGGGCCAGTCTAGTCAAGATAGTCAACAAAATCTTAGGCCAAATACTAAGATAAAGCTCCTTTCATTGACTGTGAGATGAGACTTACCTATGTAGCAGTAGAGTTTGGGTATTGGGCTACCAGTCCTACTTACCCTGGTTTTGGTCAGTGGTGATAGTGCAAACTACTGTTTTAACTGTAATGCTATAATATGCTTGAAAGAAAGCTCCTTCATTCATGCTATTGCAAGGAATGTTGCATAGTTGTGTTCCCATACTATTAGCGCCTCTGCAATCTTACAACCTTGGATGTTCCTGCTAAAGACTTGTGAGTGCTCACTTCTACAACCATACTTCTTTTGAAGCTACTCACAGTTCACTCTACAGAAAAATAAGATTTACATGTATGTATGTTTGTGTATACACATGAATACGATAACTTCTTAAATTCTTGTTACCAATATCCAATGCTGACATTGGATATGGGTTAGAATTTAATTATTTTGTGGTTATAGTGAGAATTTTTATGGAAAATATTACATTACTTTTTTATGCTGATGTAGTAATAATGAGTCAGTAATTGGCACGCTGTTCTCCGAATTGGGATATTAGCAAGCATTATGTACCAGAGGTACTTTCTTTTGGCTTAGCTGATGATCTGACCATCTGTGGGCACAAAAGATCCTGGGAACATTACTGTAATAACCTAGTTTAGTGACCAAAGTTCATTATGAGTAATGGCCTTCAGATGAACTTTCCCAAACTATTCCTATTGCTTTGTCATGTTGTCCTGTTTATATATGTAATTTTGTGAATTTTAATCTGCTATCAATCATGTTGAAGGGCCAAACAGAACTCTCATTGCAGATGGTTTGCAAAGGAATGGAATATACTAATCCCCTGTAAATATTGATCATTGTATCTCTGCCTATGTGCATGGGCCTTCCTTGAGATGATCAAAGGTTATTGTCAGCAAATGACAGATGAGTGACTTCTGTCCTGTTATACCCCTTGGGCATGAAAATCTCTTTTCACACTATTCTTCCAAATTGCAAAGCCTACAGGTAATCTAAACATACAGTAAGAAGTTTGGTGATCCATTGGGATCTTATCAATGTTATAAAGCATGCTGAATACATATTAAAATAAAGGGCCTATTGCGCCCTGAGGAATGAGATAGTTGCTCTTCATTTCTGTTAGAACTCAGGATCAATTTTAAGGTTTTTGACTGGTTCACTAGAATTTAATAAATTCAATACACTGGAGTAACTGTGTAATTTATTTCTTGCAGGATATTTATAATTCACATACAGCTTATTTATACTTCTTTTTCTTCTACCACAGCTTAGTAAAACACAGATATAGCTGATGAATTTTGTAACTATGCTACCTGATATAGAGTTAGTGTCAGATGAGACTTAACAGAGCATATCCTACCTAAAATAAGACAGAAGAAAATGTTCAACGACCATCTCAAAAATATATATATTTTTTCTAGTTTATAAAGTAAATAGAAAAAAGGCTGGCTTTGATAAAAATTTATATCCAGAGACATCCATTACAGACATTTTCTTTCCCTTGTGTAATACCAGCCTTATCACTTCTGTAAATCAAAACCTTTTGTAATGCCCTGATGGAGACTTGAAGTGACATTTAGAGCTATAACAGACCTGTCTCAACTAATAGCAGTTTAGAAAGTTCTAAGGGGCATGGATTTTTTGGAAGATAGATGAATGTAGAAGCTCAAAATAGTGAGGCTTTGTTTTCCTTTTCAGGCAACAAAAAAGTAACAATTCTTTATTTCTATTTTCTTACAGTGCCCATATCTATAATGAGAAAAGTCTTTTGTCTGTAGAAAAAAACACCACCACTACCACCAACAAAAAAAAACAGCTACTTAAATGTATTGACTTTGCACAGCTTATTGAAAGCCAGTGGTCTCACTTTGCACTTTTCATGCAAGCTGAAACTAGCATTCCAGTAACTCATTATTCAAGCTGGTAAGAGCTTGGTCCTTTGAGAAACAACAAACAAGAGGAGCTATAAAAGCAGAAACCTCTCCCATGTCTGCTTCAGCAATGGCTGGTATACACCATTGGCTGGGTGTATTTGCACAATAGATTACATGTGAATACACTTAGGGAAAGTTAAAAATTAGGGAAATGATAGTATGTTCTGGCTTCCAGCAGGGAACAGGAGACAAGACAAGTGTAAACCTCACACTTAGCTGGCTAGGATGCGTAGCTGAAAGCATGAGGGATTGAAATGGCAGACAAAAATGACTACTAGCATGAAGCAGCGTGTTTCAGGCATCCAAGGGTACCATTCAGGCATTCCTAACTACCATGGAAAACAGTGGTTTCATGGGTAGATAAACAGTGAAAAAAACACTCTTAATCGCTTGGAAAAATACTGAGAAAAACAACAAAGAGATGATGTGACACACTAGCGATACATGTATTTGACATGAGTGTCTTGTTGTCCTATAGGTCTGAAATTTGAGGAAATGCAAGAAAAATTTGGGGAGGAATTCTTCAATATCTGCTTTGATGAGAATGAAAGAGTTCTTCGAGCTGTAGGTGGGACCCTTCAAGACTTCTTCAATGGCTTTGATGCTTTGCTGGAGCACATTAGAACTTCATTTGGAAGACAGGCCACTCTGGAATCCCCATCTTTCCTATGCAAAGAGCTCCCTGAAGGCAATCTCATGCTTCATTACTTTCACCCACATCAAATTGTAGGGTTTGCAATGGTGGGAATGATAAAGGCAGCAGCAAAGAAAATTTACCGATTGGATGTGGAAGTAGAACAGGTCACTAATGATAAACTGTGTTCAGAAGGGACGAACCCAGGTAATTGCAGCTGTCTGACTTTCCTTATCAAAGAACACGAAAATGCAAATATCACAAAAGCACTTCCATCGGGAACTTCCCAGTCTCCCTTAGATCTGAGGATTAGTATCAGCACCTTCTGCAGAGCATTCCCCTTTCACCTGATGTTTGATCAAAACATGTTTGTTCTTCAGCTGGGAGAAGGTCTAAGGAAGCAGCTCAGATGTGATACCCACAAAACTCTGAAATTCCAAGACTGCTTCGACATAGTTTCTCCTAAGATCAGTGCCACATTTGAACGCGTCCTCCTGAGGTTATCTACTCCCTTTGTTATTCGGACCAAACTTGAGGATTCTGACTCTGAAAATAAGGACAAGGTAAGAGCATTAATTTGGAAGGACTTATGTGTATATGTGCGTGATGACAGAGGAGTTTTTGTTCAGAAAGAAACATCTTAAGTCCTGTGTATTGTGAAAAGCTCAATTATGCCTTTCAAATAGGGTTAAGTAATATTCCTCAGCCAAGTGAGTATTTTCCTGAAATACTTACAAGCTTTGCCTGAGATGCTGTAGGAAATCGTGACACTGCAATTGAGGAAATTCACGTCAGTGAAGTTCAGTTTGAATCAGAAGAGTGAGGATTTTTAGAAAATGCCCATATCTAATCCTTAATTTCACTCCAGCTATATTATGATAACAATAATAGTTATTAAATAGTTATTAAACTGGGGAATAGCTTTCAATATATTTTCTGAAAGACTTGCTGCAGGGCTCACATAGCTACTTTAATATCCTGCTTCCCAATTTGGAAACACGGCTTTTGTCTGTGTCATCTCCCACCCTGCTTTCAAAGAACCAGAGCTGTAAATGGTACCAGTATCACTTAACACTAGTTTTAATGTTTCCCAGTAATTTAAAATAGCACTTGTCCTCCTACTCTGCCTCTTCCTTCAGTGTTTCAGAAGAGAGTTACCTCAACTAGTGTGCCCTATGTTGAGTTCAGTGCATCCCGTGTGAAATTGTCTTCTAGAATAGACCTTCACAAAGACTTGGATGAGAGTGCCTTCTTGCATATCCTTGAATTCATGGAAAACTTCTTGCTGCAAAGTGAGATTCCAGCTTTATGCACTGACACACTTAATACTTTGTGCTTATATTGGAAGTGTGTGCTTGGGTTCTTTGGAGATATTTTGGAGATTTCTTAAGTGAAATAATTAATAATTTTCAGAATTTTTAAGAGTTAGTAATCAAAAATAGTCAATCCTAATCACACTGATAGTTACCTGCCAAATTTCTGCTTAAAGGTGGCACATATACAATTCAGATGACCTGGATATGGCTTGAGAAGTTCCGCCTCTGCTTTGCTGCTTACACTGGGCCAGTGTCAGAACAGCTCCTGTGATAACAACATACCTAATTCCGGGCTCTTTTCAAAATATAACCAATTCTGACAGCAGTAATGTTTTCACCTTCTCTTTCACACTGCTCTTTGGCACCAATAACAATACTTCTGCTTCATTTTCCCCTTGAAACAATATTGCCCCAAGAAAAGCAAACTGGTGCTTCTCATTTTGTATGAATTGATGTATTCAACCTACTTAAAACCAGAGGGATTTTCTTTTTCAGAATGTATCCTCAAAGTCACCCAAGCCTGTAATTATGAAAAGAAAATGCTGCATGAAGAGTTAGAGGTTTTAGCTCTGAGTTTTCTTGTGGCATAGTTGTTTATCTTTTGAAAGATGTTTGTGCCATATTCTTTCCTCCCCTGAGCCTCTCCATCCATTTCAGGTGTCTTCTGTCCTGGGACAGAGTCCCAGCTCCTTGACAACCTTCTGCTCTTCTTGAATCTGCTGTAAATGACTCTGAAGAGGAGTGTGTTGACTCCTAGTTTTCCTAATTGTACATTAACAAACAAACAAACTCACTTTCTTACCTGGACAGGTATTGTGTAACTGTGGCTTTCTCACAGGAGAGGTGTCAGGGAGTGGAGCTTGCTGGAGGCAGGTTTAGCAGCCAGTTTAGGAAGAAACTCTACTTTCAAACGCTTGTTCTGTACCACCAAGCTGAATCACTACAAGTGAGTTATGAATTCAGTCACTCAGGAGAGCGACCCTCTCTGCCTTAAAGCTCTGTAGAGCCAGACCCTGAAGACCAAGTGTCAGCATATTAGCACAGTGGGAATTTTCATTTTTTGAGAGGCAATTAAAAAGAAAGATCAGTACTTAGGGGTAAATTGTTTATTGAACAGTTAGGTGTTAATGAGAAATAAAATGTTGATGGCAAGGTACAGGAGACTTGGTGTAAACCTAGTGCTGCAGGTATGGGAACAACAATGTAGAGGTAATTTCTTCTGAGTTACTGATTTTATAAGCACTTTCCAAAAGTTTCTGTGAATAACTATGGAATTAAACAAAGCTCAGCTTGTAATTATGATAGATACTCATTTTTTTTTTTTTAATTTTTTTTTTCTTTCCAAAATGTAAGGTTGCACGTGCTCAGAGAGGTTGTAATAGCCTTGCTTTCTAAGATTTTGAGACAAGCAATATGGCAATATTGTTATCTCATGCTCAAGTCCTTAATATTCTACTGAATAGAAAAGGTAGACTGAGCTTTGAAAACTTCATGCCCTGCTGTATTCCCAAGGCTCAGGTCACTCAAATATCTCATTTTGGAACTCTTTTCAATAGTTGTTTGGAAGCTGAGTGTTGGACCAGTAAGTCAGTGCTGTGAACAGGATCCCAGAAACAGTCAGCAGTAACCAGTTTATGTATTTCCCTATTTTTGTGTCACATATGTTTATTTAGTTTTTATTGGAGTTGCATCCCACTTAAAGAGATTTCTTTTTTTTTAAAGGACACTGCTCTGATCTCACTACTTTTCAAACTTGGTTACTTTAAATGGCACTTGAAGGGATGCAACCCAGCTGACTGCTGCAGTTTTTAAGCTGCTTAGATATCTCAATGGTTTTTCAGTAAGAAAAAAAAATGTTTCAAAAGGCTTTGTGGTAAACAGACGACCTTTCAGGCTCCTTTCAAAGTATTTTTATCTTTATTTTAGTGCATAAAATAGACTTTTTTTTTTTTTTCAGCCTTGCAGTGAGACAGAAAAAATAACAAAATAATTTTAATTTAGTACTTATTCAACAAAGCAAAGTGCAAGGTTTTGCGTGTGGGTAAAGGTAATCCAAGATATATATGCAGACTGGGAGAATAAATCATTGAGTATAGCTCTGCTGAGAAGGACATAGGTGTTCTGGTTGATGAAAAACTTAACATGAGCCAGCAGTGTGCACTTGCAGCCTGGAAGGCCAATGGTATCCGGTGTTCCACCAGAAGAGGGGTGGCCAGCAAGGCAAGGGAGGTGACTGCCCCCCTCTACTCTGCCCTCATGAGGCCTCAGCTGGAGTACTGCATCCAGGTCGGGGGCTTGCAACACAGAAACGATGTGAAGCTGTTGGACAGGGTCCAGAGGAGGGCAAAGAAAATGACTGTTAGAGGCTGGAGCATCTTTCCCATGAAGATAGACTGAAGGATCTGGGCTTGCTCAGCCTGGAAAAGAGAAAGCTGCAAGATCTCATTGTGGCCTTCCAGTATTTAAAGGGATTTTATAAACAGGAGGCAAATCAACTTTTTACACAGGTAGATAGTGATAAGACAAGGGGGAATGGTTTTAAACTAAAGGAGGGGAGATTTAAATGTTATGGGAAAGTTTTTTACTGAGTGGTGAGGTGCAGGAACAGGTTGCCCAGAGAGGCTGTGGATGCCCTGGAGGTGTTCAAGGCCAGGTTGGATGGGACCCTGAGCAATCTGATCTAGTGCTTGATCTAGCGGCTGGCAGCCCTACCTGTGGCAGGAGGGTTGGAACATAATAGAACATAATGATCTCTGAGGTCCCTTCCAACCCAAGCCATTCTATATGATTCTGTGATTACAGCTCTCTTTTCTGATGTAAGTCAGTCACAAATCATGATCTTTCCTTAACTTAGCACCCAGAGACAAATTAAAAAACATCTGTCCTGACTTTACAATTGTTATGTGCTTGTCCTATTTATGCAAAGACTCATTTGTGTGTTTTGGTTTACTGTGATTTTACAGAATTGCAGAATGGTTATGTTGGAGGAGAGCTCTGGAGGTTGCCTGGTCCAACCCCCCAAAATTTGATATCTTGTATTTATTACAGCATTCTAAATCTGTGAACTACAGCCTCTTATTTTGGATACTCATTTACTGTATGAACAATTGTGGCTGTCTAGTATCCATACAGCTTTTTAGATGTATAACAGTTGAATGAGATTGGCCTCTTGGGTTTTTAATTTTTAATTTTTTGGGGGTTTTTAATTTTCTCATTCAACCAAATCCTTGGTATTTTTGTTGTTGACAGTATGGCACTACCCAGATACCAGAGGGAGAGCCCTGCTGCTCTACTTCTTATACTATTCTAGTCTGTTTTCTACATTCCTATTTTTAGTCCTTCCTTCCTTCCTTCCTTCCTTCCTTCCTTCCTTCCTTCCTTCCTTCCTTCCTTCCTTCCTTCCTTCCTTCCTTCCTTCCTCTCTTTCTTCCTCTCTTCCTCTCTTCCTTCCTTCCTCTCTTCCTTCCTTCCTTCCTTCCTTCCTCTCTTTCTTCCTCTCTTCCTCTCTTCCTTCCTCCCTCCCTTCCTTCCTTCCTTCCTTCCTTCCTTCCTTCCTTCCTTCCTTCCTTCCTTCCTTCCTTCCTTCCTTCCTTCCTTCCTTCCTCTCTTCCTCTCTTCCTCTCACTGGAGATCTTCACTTGCATGCAGTCACATTTTCCATATTATGGATAATATCCCTAAACAACAAAACAACAAGATCACAAATGTTCTGCTTTCTATGGAAGCTCATTTTACATCACTCTATCTGGCAACAATTATTTATTGCAGCAATCAGAAATACATTTATTGTGAGAAGTACCTAGATGGTATCAATTGCTTGTAGCTTTACATGTGGTTACTCCATAACAGTTTAATGAAATTTAGTGGAGTCTCAGATGGAGTAATATATTATTTAACTTAGGAAGGTAAGGCCTTAACATATCTGCTGATCTGCTCCAAAACCCCTATCAAGCCCATTCACTGAGGTTTCCTTTTCATAGAGATGCTGCATGTGAAGGTTTTGTTGGCTGTGTGCTTTGTGGCCAGGGCAGTAGCTGCCTGCCTAGGCCTTGGCAGATCCCCTCACCCAAGCAATGGGCTGGGATGCATTGCTGTGCCCTCCCTGGCAGCAAGTCCAGGTGCTCGCACAAAGGAATGCCATGTTTGCAAACAAGTCTCTCCCTGACTCTCTCACCCATACAGAGAATGTGCTGATATGGCTGTTTTAATGCTTTACTTCTGAGCATTACTTAGATTTTTCTTGTTGCAATACTGCTCTCAGCCATCTGCAGTTCTGCAGGACTTGTCTTTCAGAAGCTGTGACTTGACATGCTTGGTAAAAACATGCTGAATTAGGCATTACTGCTTTCTTAGCTTAAAGAAAAAAGAAGGTTGAAAGTGAACTGTGAAAGAAATTTGGGTCTCTGCCAGACATTCTGCAGCTGTGTTTTCCGTGTACTACTTACTGATCTCCTGTTCTCTTTCAGACTAACAGCTCTTTTCCATCTTTCATACATGGATATTCACTGGCCTTTGACTTGCTGTTAGGTCTCCTTACACTTTTATTCAAAGGCCTTGTTTAAGAGTAAAACTTGCACCTAAAACTGCACTAACTAAAGTGGTCATAATTTTTCTGTCAGGATGTTTTTCTTTTGAATATGCCATTTTACTAAAACTTCCCTAGGAATTCAGAAAAATGTTCTGGGAAATAATTGCCTTGTTATCTGTTAAAGTATTTTGTTATTTTAGACTTAAATATTTTTTACGATGAAAGGCTTTTTTTCATTAAAAATTATAATACAGTATTAAAAAAAAATGAAACATTGCTTTTGACAAATACAATAATATTAAAATTTTATGCTGCAAGAAGTTCCGGATGCCACTTATTATTCAGATTATCAAGAAACACCAACTCTGTAATGATAAAACATCCAGCAAAATGGAAGTGTCAGCTTTTTATAGCTCAGTGCTACTGACTGTGCAGGCTATCTGAGCCAACACCTCAGCTCAACAATCCTGTTGTCAGTGGAAAGGATTGTGGTAGATGAGCTAGACAGTACCAACAGGAATTTGTTCCAGTGTACTGATTTAAATTAATTCACAAACAGATACAAATAAACCAGTCCAGAGCCAAGATTAAAAAAACTGCATATATATTCCCAGGAAGTTAGATTCTGTGATGTATAGATGGACATGTAGTAAATGGCCAGAACTTTAAAAATGCTGATTTACAAACAACAGTTCATTTTAAAATGTAAGCCGGTTCTCTGGAAGTTGGTGAGGATTTCCTCCATTCATTCCCACTGATCTGTTTAACTATGAAGTAATAATTCTAGTTCTTCCATGGTATAAGGAGCTGCCATCTCTAAGTTTAATATTTCCTTTCAGACACTCAGCTCTGTGTTTGCTAGTTGTGATCAAATCTAAAGTGCATCCGTTCAGGGCAACCTGATTGACCTCACATTGACAGATGATGATTAATGAAAAACATAAGCTTGCAGTATTCTTGTCTTCAATATACCTTCCCAGTTTTAACTCTCCAAGGATGAGAGCACATCTTATTGCAGAGGTGCCCAGAGCATGGTGCCTTATAGACCCCACCGGACTATTCCATAATTTTTTTCAGCCCCTTCTGGGCCAGGAAGAATTTATAGCGTCAGCTCCTGTGTATTCCTGTGCTAATAAGGTTTACTGTTTACTAGAAGCTGTGTGAAGTTGTGACCTCTTTGGTGGCATGAGACACTTTCAGCCAGGTCAGTGGAGATCCTGTGTGCAGGAAGTCTACTTGCTCATTGCTTCCCCATTGCACTTTGCCATGGTGTTTGCCGACTGTTAGAAAAATCTGTAAAAATATACATTTTTTTTCTTTTTTTTTTTTCTTCGAATCCAGGAAGAACACTGTCCTTTGTTTTATATTGAGATAATTCTTTATTTATATTCTGAACCAAGAGAATGAAATGAGTGGTCCTGATATTGGCAGATTAATCTTAAACCCACCACACACAATCTCGAAATGTTTTGCTGTTGCTCTGTAACTGTGTTTTTCCTCCTCTCCTAATAAAATTCAAATGAAGTGGCCTGAAAGTCATTCTAGCATGAGGGACATCTGTCACTTATGATCTAGAAATTCTAATTTTTCCCAGAGCTGATTTATTCACAGTCAGTCAGCCTTTAACACTAAGCTCCCATTTCTTTGCAGGCTCCTAGAGCTCTTAGAATCAAATTGTGTCTTTACTTTCTTCTGATGCTAATATCCCACCTGTTTGCTTGTCAAAATGTGTTTAGACTTTGATGGATTTCAAGATGAATTGGACTGGCTGCCTTGACAGCTACAGGGGACCATGATGGGTTATGAGAAACAATAGATGACATGACTTTCTTAACTCACTAACAGCTGCGCATTGGAGAACTTACAATAACACTGTGAAAGTGGCCCAGAGTTTTTAATATTTCTTCTTCAAGAAAGCCAATGAAAATGTCATTTTTAAAATGTTTTCAGTGGCAGGACTTGAATAAGTCTAACAGTCTAGAGATAAAATTCTCACTTCTTCCTTCCATTAGCTGAAAACTAAAGAAACTGCTTGGAAATTATTTTGCGGAGTCAAGTGGCTATTAAACCAATTTGACTTCATGGTGAACTCTGCCCTCTTATGATTTGTATTATTTTTTTGTGATAAGAAAGCTGCTTCCACATGAAATGTCCATCTTTCTATAAATGATTGATTGGTTTTCCAAATTAGTGTCATAAATGAAAGGAGAAAAGAAATTAATTTTTACATTATTGTGAATTATATTTATATTATATTGTGAGTTATTATTATGAGTAATAACACTCAGAACTTGGTTTCATTTTCAGGAATGTACTTATTTTAACTCTCTCTTCTAGTGATAAAATTAATTATTGGTTATTTGCAGTGCATTTTTTATCTTTTCTTTCATTTTCTCATGTGAATTCTCAAGTGTATGTACTTTCCACGGCATCACAGTCGTCTAATCTGAGTAGGTGTGATATCAAAAAAGCCATTTTCTTTGGCATGGTTGAATTAAAGTAAAAAGATTAGATCACTCTTTACCTTCCTTCAACTCTAACAGTTCTTACTGGGCAATATGTGTAGTCAAGCTAAGTCGTTTTCTGTGTCTCTTCACAGAGGCTGAATTGCCCTTAAAAATAAGAGGGAAAACCTGAGTATCACTCTCTGTGCTGATGGATTTTGTGTGGGAGATCCCATGAGAGTATGATAGGAAATCAGAGGTTGTGTGAACTCCTGAGCGTGCCTCTGAGCGTAAACACTCAGCTCACTGCTGTGGCGCAGTGAATGTGAGACTGGCACTCCGTGTCAGCGATTTTCAGTCACAAGGTCACTTCTAGGCAGCACATGCCAAATGCCCCCTGCTGACCTGGAATCCTGCTGAATTATGCCAGATTTTGCAATTGGGATGGAGCAGTCCTGGGTTGATGTATGGGCTACAGGTTGGAGAACATCCCCGTGGAAAGAGACATGCAGGTTCTGGTCATTAATTAGCTAGTTGAATTTGGGTCAGCAGTGTGCCCTGGGATGCTCCAGACCGGGTGGGGGGAGGGGTTGTGCCCTCTGCTCTGCACCATACGGCCTCACATTCAGCACTGTGTACCGGTTTGGGCCCACAGTATTGGAAGGCCATAAAGCTATTAGGGGGAGTCCAAAGGAGGCAACAAAGATGGGGAACAGCTTGGAGGGCAGAGGAGCAGCTGAGATGCTTTGGTGTGCTCATCCCAAAGCAGAGCAGGCTCAGCGGAGTCCTGGTGGCAGCTGCAGCTCCTCACAGGGAGCGGAGGGCAGTGCTGAGCTCTGCTCTGTGTGACAGCGACAGGGCCGAGGGAACGGCATGGAGCTGCGTCAGGGGAGGGCAGCTGGGGGTGAGGGAAGGGTCTGCACCAGAGGGCGGTGGGCATGGAACAACCTGCCGGGGCAGTGGGCACGGCCTGAGTGCCGGAGCTCAGGGAGTGTTTGGGCAACATCCTCAGTCATAGAGTTTGAATTTTAGCTAGTCGTGTTTGAGTGGGAGTTGGATTCAGTGATTGATCACTGAGGGGCCTCTTCAACTTGGGATATCCTGTAGTTATATGGTATGAGTGGCCCTGTGTGTGACCAAACAGACTGGGGAGTAGAAAAGCACATTCCCACTTTTACCCTCCGCATTATGTTTTGCCTTGAAATAAGAACAGTAGTCTTCTATTTGATCGTGAGTGTAGCTTGGTAGTTTTGGACTTGTGTTGGACGTTAAGCTTTAGGTCATCAAATACTATCTTTTGTGTATCTAGTCTTCTCGGTTTGTATTGTGATAGTGCATAATGTCTCTAAATATAGCAATTTGTTTATGTTCACTGTATATGCATCTTGTCCTGGACTGATTATGCTTTATTTCCACTGAGGTAAAGGTATGAATTGTTGAAAATCTCCACAAAATGTTTGTTTTACCAGCCACAGACCTAAGCAGAATAGACAGCTGACAGCAAATTGATTTTCATGTGATTTGTTCCCCTTTTTTGATTCCTTTTTCATTTTAGGAACTTAAAAATGAGTCAAACATAATCAGTTTTGGGATTGGAAAGTCAGAGAAAAAGGGTGCTATCATGATGCATCACCTAGCTTATTTTGCATGTTGCTCCACTAAGAATAATTAGTGGTTGTATGAAAGAGTAAGATAATAGTAAGATAAACTTTGCAAAAGTCAGGATTTACAAATATGAGTTGCAAAAGCCAGGTGCTGATTTCCTAATATGTAGGTTCAGTGTTTCTATATTCTTTGAGCAATAATGACAACCTTAGTGGATGCAAAATGGAAATGGTGATGTGAATGAGTTTGACTGGGTCACGTTGTGCTGCCTTTTAGAATTAGTGAGTATGTGTGATATTAACCAGCTCTAATCTCCTCAGACTTCCAAGGGCAGTGACTGACAGTCTCAATAACAGCAGACCACCTATCATTGGGCAAGTAATCCTTTCCTGCAGTTCTAATGAGCATTTTAGCACACTTTTTGCTGCAAAGAAAGAGCCTGTTGAGGAAGCCAGGAGTATTCTCTCAAGAAGAGTGAGCCTTGCAGTTCTTCTAACTGCAGAGAATGGAGTCAATATCCAGTGATGTAGCCCGACCAGTGCTTGAATGTCTATGGATGTGCTGGTCTGGGTATGTTCCTTCAGCACGTATGGGTTTATACGATGTGCTAAGACAGAAGTTATGTCAGTACCCAATATATTTGATGTAGGAGTTACATAAACCACAAAATACTGCTTAGATGGAGCACAGATATGTGCCAAGGTTCTTCTGCCTCTGCTAAGTTGTAAAAGAGGGAAAAAAATAAACATATGAAGTTCTGTAATGTGCTGTCTTGAGTCTTACTCAATTTTTTGTAGTTCGTCTAATTCATGTTTTTTTTTTTTAACCCTCTTTTTATAGCTGTACATATTCTCTTCAGCTAAAAATGTCTGTAATACAGTTTCTTTAAAAAAACTATAAAAAATCAGTAACATTTTGGTTAAAGAAAGTGAAATCAGTTAATCCATAATAGTATTTAGGTTATTTGTTTCTTCCTTTGGCTTTTGTCAGTAAGGATTTAGAATGAGTATCTGAAAAGACAGCTTCATCCACAGAACACACGTGTGAGATATCCCTAACACAAATCTTCCTCCTATATTATTTCAAAACTGGATGAACTCATTCCTCTTTGTGGTTGCATACAAATAATAAGTGTTTGTTGCTTTGACACCGCGGATGGAAGTTAACATTTGCAATTCAATCTTAGCTGAAGAAGCATTCAAGTATTATGTTGAACACTTTGACGAGTACAGTGTCTATTCCCCTTGTGAGTGTAATTTATTTTATGATATTTGTAATGCTCTTTCTTTGCTTCAAAGAAGTGGAATTGATTTGCTTGTTCACACTGTAGAGCAGCTTTTTCGTAATGATACTTAACTGTGAGATCACTGACAGAGCAGGGTCTGTGAGGCTCTTATGGGAATATAAACATATTTTATTTTCATTTTTGCATTGCCTTTCTCTTTCTTTGAAAATACATAGATTGAATCATTTTTGCCTTACCTATGTGCATAAAGATATTGTACCTAAAGCAAGCTCTCATGAGCATATGATTTGATCTGCATAATTAAGGATTTTAGCAAGGAATTGCTATGTCTTCCCACAGCATTTTCCTATGAATGTGTCAGTGTCTTTAGTAGATTATTGTTGTGACTGGGGTTGGTAGGATATGATCACGCAATTTCTCAGTATTTGAGTCTAGTATTTCCATCCTCAGATGTTGGACTGGAGCTTAAGAAATGTTCCAATGAAAACATGGTTTTAGTGGATCCTTCATATGACAGTGGAGGTACTATTATCAAATTTTTTAAAAAAAATATGTTGAGAGATTACAAAAATAACTATTTCTGAAATACATCAAACAGAAGCTCGAAGCATAAAAATCTTCAGTCTTTTCTGTATTTGGGAGAATTTGTGGAATGATCCCAAATTTGCAAACAATCTATTAAAAAATCTGTTCCTTAAGCAAATACTTTACTGGGCAAGGACATTCAAATGAGGATAAGCTTCAAAAGCTTTCTGATGTGGCTGTTCAAGGGCCAAGATGTTAGTCACAAAAGAAAAGCAAAGGCACGCTGACTGGCTCGAGGAAGAAAGAAAAATCGATGCAAAATGACTTTTTGTGTGTGTAGTGAGAAAAGAGAATAAGCCTGACACGTCAATATGCTGCTCTTCTGGTTCTGTATGAGAAGGTTGGTGACACTGCAGAAAAGTCACAAAGTGTGACTCTGGGGCTCAGGTGTGTCCCCTCCTTCCACTGATGCTGAGGACCCTGGCTGTTCAAATACATCTTTTAATCTTCCTCCCAAAAAGTGTGTTGGATGATTTCATGCACTAAAGCAGCTTTTCTTTGCCTGCATTGTTTTGCTCAGGAAGGGATGATGCTTACTTTGGTAAAGCCTAATTTATTACATTAGTTCAAAAATTTCATGGGGAATGGTAAGTAAATTCTAAATTAATTACATTTTAAATGCACTACCTATGTATAAAAGAGCTTATGCCTTTTTTTTTTTTTTCCCCAAACCTCCAATGCTTTCTGCTGTGTTACCTCAAAGACATCCAGCAGAGGGAATGTTTGAGTGGCTTATGCCTGGGGATAATTCTCAGCTGTGCTTTCTGTGGCTCTGAGTCGTTTGCAGTGCAGGTTTTTGGATCACTCCCCTTTGAAAGTTCTTTCTGCCTCGATGGGCATTGTACCTGGCAGAAGTCAGGCAAAAAGAATGAAGAGATCTCCTGCCTATTCCCAGAGTTCTGTTATGCCAGTGAAAGGAGAGCTACCAAGAAAAGAACAGGAGAGACTGTATTTCAGCTCCACTGAAACCCAAGGGTAAAAATATTTGCTTGGCAAATATTAAAGGAGATACTTCATACTGAAAGAACTTTGATTTTTCAGCTTTATCGAATTGTGTTTGTTTTCTCATGATAAGGAAAGATATGCTGTGAAATACTGACAACTGCCGTGATGTGAACGCTGTGCAGTGTTTAAAGAAGCATAAAACATATTAAAAGGATACTGAATTTTCTTGTTTGTCTCAGTGGACTGCTCATTCAATCTGTTTCCTCTTTGTTCATGAAGGCTTCAAATTCAGTTATTGGATAACTTCTGTTTTGGATCTCGAACATCAAGTTTCTGGCATTTGTTCCTGGGAATATGGGGATAAAATAGCTAAGAATATTCTCTGTCAGCCAAAAATGCAGAGCCATCTGAGAGATTTCCTAGCTATGTTCACCAGAGGGTACTGACAGGCTTTCAGGGCCATTTTGGGTGACGGAGAACTCCACAGAGAGTTCTGGGGACATGGGAATAACATTGACAAATCCATAAACAGTATTCAAAAATAACTGACTTATTTGCTTCAATTCTGCTTTTTCCCATGATGTCGTATAATCATATATGGGCTCGTTAAATGTGTTCAACACACCAGGATATCAGACCAGACTGGCAGAACTGGCAGGACCATCCTACTAGCCCACCATATGCCAATGAAATCCCAAGTTGCTTTTAGTAGAATATCCTGAGAACAACTGTAACAACAGAAATATCAATTCATTTGATGAGTGTTGGTGTAGTGAGATTTAGCAAAGAGATGGAAGAAATGAGAAGTGCCAGCAGATGTGGTCAGGATCTCTTGACCCCTAGATGGTAACATAAATCAAGCTACAATTCTAATCCAGGTAGATCATCCTGATAATGCCAAAAATTTAATACTTGCCTTTGGGAGAAATAAATTTTCTTTCCAGATTTGTCTTATCATTTTTCTTCAGCCTGGTTTCAATAAGACTACTTTTGGAGAAGTATTATTTTGAGTAGGGAGAGCAAAATATAGCCTTTAGATTGAAATTAAACTGCAGAAAATAAATTTGTTGGCTGCTCCTAGAAATGTCTTGAAACTCCTTTGGTAGCAGAAGTTGTCCATATGGCATGTTCAGGGAGTTAGACTTTTATTTCTAAATAGGAGTCTTCAACTTCATCAATACTGTATGGGAGGGTTTTTTTAGAACTTAAAAGAATCTATCATAAATAATTATCCTTTAAAAAAACAGTTTTTTTTTTTTTTTAAGGTTACTTTACTGTAACTTTAAAAATTGTATTAACTGTATCTTTCTGGGTGTGCTAATTTGTGAGCCTTGTGCCTCAAGACTCATTTCTGTAGTTGCTGTAGAAGTAGACACTGTAGTACTCATGTTGGTTGTTGGCTTAGGAGTGCTGCAAGAGTAACCCCACTGCAGGACAAGAGACTATGCAGTGTCAGCAGGAAAACAACTTCCCAAGGGTTCCAGGGCACAGAAATGTTCAGAAATTCTCTCAGAGTGTGAACTGCTGCTTGAGAGTTAATAAACTTAGAAAACGTGTTGTTGTTTCCTGACTGATTATGGTGGGAAAGGTATGTTGTAGATCTGGATGAACTCTTCTTTTTTCTGCTGATAGCTCTGCTTCAGGGCTCAGGCTTTTTTGGCGTTTCAGCTGAGTGAAGACCACTGCTGCCTGCCTAAGTCTCGCAGCAGTGCTGCTTTTCTTCAATTGTAACACAACTATTTTGTTCCACTCTGCCAGTCCCAGCTTTGTTGCAGCTGAGCATCCATGAAGCAAATCAGTAATATTCTGTATTGGCAAATAGCTAACCCTGCTTCCTTTCAAAAGACAGATGTGATGGAGAATAAGTACGTATTTTACAGTAATTTTTAAAACGAACTGTATTAATCAGTAAATGAGTTGGCTGTATGTGAAGCAAACATCATATCTGTCTTGCGTCCTGGTGGGACCCTGTGACTTCCCTCTCACCTGCTCTTGTGCCCTCCTCACCTGCATGACCACCAGGTTTGTGGCTCTGCTCTTTACTGGCTGTCTGACTATATCTGGGCTAATGATCTGAGCATTGCCAGGAAATGTTTGGACACTCTGTGAGGAATTATTTGTAATTGTGAGATGCTCCTTGACATGATTTTTGTCTAGTGCCAGTTAATAATTTCCCAAAAATTTCTTGGACAAGGGTCAAGAGTTAGCATGGGCAGTGGATGTTACTCAGGAGAATTCTACATGTGACCTGTTTGTCTGGAAAAGTGAAGGAGTTCAGTCATGTGGATCCATGATTCCTGATGAAACACCCGAAAGATGAGATTTGCACCCCATGCTGAACTCTAGCAGATGCAAGAAGCAGCCTGCCCCTGTGGAGGCAGGTTTGTGCAGGCAGGGATGTCTTTTCCCCATGCCTGCCTCTCTACAAGCAAGCTTTTCTGTGCCTCTGGCACTGTACCTGCTGGGAACAAGTGATATGTACAATTAGTTACTGTCTGTCCAAGACATCACTTTTAGCTACTACATTGAATCACTCTTGCTCTTGCTGCATTTCAGATTCTCATTCTTTTCTTCCCAGACTATCCCACCTCACTGTTGGTGCTGCAGCTGTTCAGTGCTGGTCCTCATCTAGACATAGAGAAGTCCATTAGACTTCTTAGTACATCTTCCCATCCAATACTAAGTTTCTTCCTAGCGGAAAAAAAAAAAAAATGTTTAGAGAACATAAAATGTTGTTGATGGGTTTGTATACTGTTTTGAATCCCACAACTGACTATTTTTCTCCATTACAAAATTCAGTGGTGATGCACTGTTAAAGCATTTGTGGAGTTCTTTAGGGTTTTATTGATTAGTTTTGGGCAATCTGTGTCTACATTATCTAAATGCTTTTATCTTGAAATTTTGGTCTAAATATGAGGTTCTTCAAGTGTATGCAAGTGGATATGATGCTATCTGGGAGAGGCTCAGTCTTTCAGATAATGCAAATATTTTCTATTTGCCATTCTTATACTCAAGTGTTACACCAAAGATGCTGTGGATCATGCCTGTAGGTAGATATGTAGGATGTAGGATGATGTGGTCTATGCATCAGATTGCTCAGATTCTAAGCAGACATACTCTGTAGGAAAAAATAGAACATTCTCATATGTCATGGTTGAGCACAGATATATATATATGTTCATTTTGCGGTTTAAGCTTGATTTGCTATAATTCTGTATAAAACAGTCCTTTGTGATTCAATTTCTGACATACAACTTGCACTGTTATTGTTATCTTGTTTTCATAAACGTCACAGCCCTTACTTTTCTAGTACCTTCTGCTTGTCCATGAGAGAAACACCCAGAGCTGATGCCTGAGCCACCTCACTGCCTCTTGGTGCTTACATCTATAGGAAAGAAGCCTGGAAAATGTTGGTCCTCTGCAGTGGTGTGAATATAAGGAATACAAGCACAGAATTTCTCAGAACAAGAACTTTCTTTTTGATATCACTTTTAACTACCATGTGTTTTTGACTGAAATGGTCTGGGACATGTTGTTCTCTCTTTTTTTTTTTACTACCTTCTAATCCCTTTGTAAGCACTTTCTATCTGTCTTTCACCAGCAGTCTGGAGAGGGGGAATCCTCTCCCTTCAATGCACAAGGCTTTCATGCACAGTGTAGTTCTGCTTGAACACCACCGCACTGCTATGGTTCTTTGCCGAGAGAAGCTGTGGATGCCCCATCCCTGGAGGCACTCAAGGCCAGGTTGGATGGGGACCTAGCCTGCCTGATCTGGTGGATGGCAGCCCTGCCCACGGCCGGGGGTTGGAGTTGGTGACCTTTAAGGTCCCCTCCAGCTTAAGCCATTCTGTGATTCCACAAAGTCTCCAGGTCATTGTTGGATGTTTGCATTTAGCCCTTTCTGAAAAGAGACTTGAATGTGACACTTTTACTAGCTCATGTCATTCCAAATCATGTCAGAAGGAGCTAGCTACCAGATTAGAAGCAGCCTCATGCTTCCCTAATTGCTTTCTGCAGTGTATTATTACAGCAAACATTAGTGATTGCTGATGAAATGGAGCTTTTACACATGACTGGGAAAGTGGAAGGATTACCTGCAGAAGGTAATCCATCCAATCCTGCCATTTTGTAGGAAGCTGGAATGTTATTAACCTTTTTAGGATTCCTTCATGTGTTAATTGCAGCTGCTGAGCTGAAAATTGTACAGATGATCAAAATGATCAGCATTTGATAACTTGCTATAGAATTAAAAAAGTGATGCTTCCCGATTCCTGCATATATTAAAAAGCATATGAGGTTTGCTTCTTTGAAAGAAGTGCTATGTGAATCATAAAAAATGCCTTGGGAGTTTTAAGCTTAACAGATGTTTCCCCATGTAATTCTACAAGCATTTATATTTGTAGGGAGTAATCCACCTAAAGGCTGCCTGGTGCTTTCCTACTTGTTAGAGAAAATATCAACTCTTTGAAAGGGTAGATAACAGCAGGACAAGGGGAAATGATTTTAAGTTGAGGGAGGGAAGATTTAGGTTGGATGTCAGAGGGAAGTTCTTTACAGAGAGAGTGATGAGGTGCTGGAACAGGCTGCCCAAAGAGGCTGCGGATGCCCCGTCCCTGGAGGTGTTCAAGGCCAGGTTGGATGGGGCCCTGGGCAGCCTGGTCTAGTATTAAATGGGGAGGTTGGAGATTCATGATCCTTGAGGTTTCTTCCAAACCTGGCTATTCTGTGAAAGAGAAATAAGGCATTCTGCTGAGCAGTACTGATATCCTGCAGTGGATTATAAAGAACTTTCAGTAAACTTGTCTTTCCTTTTGCAGAAGGGAATGAGAAAGAATGAGAAATGTGTTTCATTTGTATGTTTATTCACTTTGAAGAACGTATCAATAAAGGATATTTGCCAATCTGCTACTGCAGATCTGTGAGAAGAGCCTAATAAGGTAACTGTTTTTGTTCAGGATAATGATCCAGATTTAAAATAACTTCTCCTTGAGGAACAAGAGGGGGAGGATTGTTTTAAACTAGAATCAGAAACAATCTGAGAAGTATATCTGCGTGTCCTACTTACTGGGACCCATTTACTGTGAACATGTTTGTTACAAATTATTGTTCTAAAACAGTGGGACTTGGGTAGAGCTAAGATGCTATAGTAAGGGAATAAGTGAATTCCTACATAGACAATAAAGAGGCTGATACAGCCAATCAAAATCTTGTATTGACACAGTACATGCACAAAAATTTGATGTACAGAGTTAACTGGTGTTGATCTTTATAGGTAGCAAAGTTCTCTCTCCACTTAAATGCAAAACAGGATTTATGCAAATGACTTCAAAGAAGGCAGGATTGTTACTGAGGTATTCAGTGAGATGATTACAGACAAAAATGCATTCCTTTACATAGCCAACTGCTGGAACCAAAGAAGAGCTGTATTGTATAGCCGAAAGTTGAACAATTTAGAAAGTGTGATTTTCTGTTATTGTGAATTTTTTAAAGAGATTAAGGGCAGTTATTTGGTTGCCTTTCTTTCTTATCTGCTTTGCACAGGAGTCCAAAAGGAAGAGGTGAAGAAATATATTTTTCACAATGTAATGCTGTTGGTGTACCTTTGCATTTACCTTTAAAGTATCAAATTGCTTGATTTTCCTTATAGTTTATTACTGAAGGGTTTGCATTTACTACTTTATGGATTTCTGCTAAGTAAATAAGAACACAACAGCAAGATCACACCATTCCTGATATTTGGAAATTCAGAATTTTCTTACTTTTTTCTTTTTCTGATAGAAGAATTTATTAACTGTATGAACATAGGTAGGAGGTCAGACTAGATGATCTTAGAGGTCTTTTCCAACCTTAGTGATTCCATGATCCTATGATAATATTTTAAAATTATAATTTTGATTGATGTAAAATATGGGATATGGCCATTTTTACTTTTGGAAAAAAGAACAATATCTGCAATCCTTATTTATACTATACCATTTAGGTAGACAAGCTATGTGTATACGACAGCACAGTGCACTTTCTGCAGATGTTCTGGTAATACATGAACAAAATGTACACAGGACTCTGAGATCACATGTATAATTATTAAACATGCTCATATTAGGAAATGCACTGATAAATTAAAAATGAATATAGATGTTATGAGTACACATTGCAAGAATGTATAGTATACCTGTGTCCTGCTTAGACATTTATAAAATTTTACTTTTGAAGTGTTTGCCTGTCAGTATCAAGTGAAAAAAACTTCTTTGCTATATTGCTAAATAAAATCTTATTTATTTCTGATATATTTAGGACCTGATAAGACATTTGAGGTGCACTGAAGTCTGGAAATGTATTTGAAGTTTCATCATTAGTTAGCATATGAGGTCAGTTTGTTTTGATATCAGTATTGACTGTCAAATTTCTACAATGTTTTTTACAAGGTGTGTTTAATTAGAAATTTAAAATGTTTTCTTCTCTTTTTTTTTTTTAACACAAGTCTCTTGACTGGTATATCTAGCTTTTTCGCATACAATTTTTCTTGCAGATTGAGTTCTGAAAAACGTTCAGCTTTTGTGTAAATGTGTAGAAGGCTATTTACTTAGGCACTGCACCATTCTAAACTAAATGGAGATATTATAACTTTATTTTTAAAGTTTAAACCATGATACAAGCAAACATTCATTATTTGAAGAACATGTTCTGAACCTCTTCATAGCAATTTTTTTGAGCAAGGACAGATGAGAGAAGAGTTCTAGCTTTAGGGAAGCTCTGATGCTCAGCACCTGGGCTCAGTCTGCATGGCCAACAGGCCTGATAGTGCACCACAAGTAAGAAAGCCGAGGCTTTTGAAGAAGAAATGTTTCTCTATTTACTTCCTTATGCTCATATTACAGTTCTGACATAAGTTGCCTTGTTGTGCCATGTATCTTAGAAGTTCTCCTCAGTAAAAAATAATTGATACAATAAGCAGAAAGAAAAAAAAAAAAACAGACAAAATTGTTTTAAAGGACAAAGTTATTTCATATAACTTGATGGCTAAAGTTATACCATTTAACATTTTATGTGTTTGTTCAGTTATGATGTTACCCTACAAGTATTATTTGTGTATGAATGAAGTCTTTCACAGAGAAGATAAGCTGTAGTAATAATAAAGAGGTCAAGCAAGTTGACGTTTGTCCATTTCAGAAATCCAATAAGAACAAAATGTTTGCTTTGTTTTGGTCTGAAATTGTTGGCTAAATACAACATCACATGATAAGCTATGCTATGTGTTGACATAAGGCCAAAACGGCAGTCCTGATTTCATTTTCACAGTCCAAAACATTTGAAGTCTGTTCTCACATCCAGTCAGCAAGGACCTTGAACTGAATCTATTGCTGGGGCAATAGAAAGTCTTCCCAGTAAAAACTCCTAAAAATATCTGAGAAAACTTTAACATATTAAACATAGTAAGAATTTTTAAAAAATTATCTTTAAACTCAATGACAAACAAGTATTTGAAAAAAAAAAAAAAACAACAAAAACAACACTGAAAATGTTGTAAGATGCTGCCAAAACAAAGAAGCACAATTGTAAAACAGTAATACATAACAAATGCCAAAGACAGGCATGGCAGTGGCTGAATACATTTAATAAAATTGGCTGCTATACAGAGTCATTCTTTAGAATAGAATCTGTTGGAAAACAATTGAAAATGGAATGTATAATAACAGTGTATCTAATATTTTCAAAATCTAGCAGAGAAATAGTCTCTGTATTTTTCATTTGTAGGTTTGTCTGCAAAGGCAAGCCTTTAAAAACAGAATACCATATGAAATCATGAGCATCGTAGCAGTGTGCTAAGCTGTGTTCTTGCATGAATATTTGGCCTAGCTGACAGATACATACATACTTTTTTTTGTTCTCTTGACAACTCTGTTCTTAACCTAGATTTTAGTTCTTAGTCTAGATTTACTCAGTCTAGATTTATCATTTTATGCAACATAAAGCTGTTATCTTAACCCATGCTTTTTCTGTCTTGGAATTTTCTTACAACATGAATTTTGAGAGGGATAAAGCAAGTGAGGATACAAATAACTTTTTTTTGCTCATGAATTAAGTAGCTCAGATTTCAGTTTGCAGTAAGAATGTGGAGAGCATGAGCTGATTGCAGTTATTTTGCAGACTACAGCAAGACTCTACTGAGACAGCCCCTATCATCTCCTCGTCAGATAGGTCTCCTCAGGTGTATTAATACAGTGAAATTGAGTCTTAGCATAAAACCAAGCTCTGCTCATAACTCTTTCCAGGATAAGTCTGAAGTGCTGGAACTGAAGTCTTTTCTTTAATACTTTGTTCAATTTGATTTAATGAAATAAATAATATTTTGGAATCACAATTAATGATGGTATGGAGCAAAGGAACTAACAGAAATTAATATAAAATCATGAGCTTCATATTCACAGAATCACAGAATCACAGAATTGTAGGGGTTGGAAGGGACCTCCAGAGATCATCGAGACCAACCCCCCTGCCAAAGCAGGTTCCCTACACCAGGTCGCACAGGTAGGCGTCCAGGCGAGACTTGAATATCTCCAGAGAAGGAGACTCCACAACCTCCCTGGGCAGCCTGTTCCAGTGCTCCGTCACCCTCACCGTAAAGAAGTTCTTAATACACATTCGTGCGAAACTTCCTATGCTGCAGCTTATGTCCGTTTCCCCTCGTCCTGTCTCCACGTACCACTGAAAAGAGATTTTTCAACAGAGAAAAAAATATAATATGGAATTTACATTTTTTTTTGAGCAAGCATAATCTTTTTTTTCTGTGCTTATATAGCACAACAAAATACTAGTCTAATAAATTTGTTTCCTAGGCATGCCAAAGCATCAAAAATGATAAACTTAATGGATCAGAGAATCAAGGAAGGCGTCATAGAATCATAGAACTGTAGAATCATAGAATGGCTTGGCTTAGAAGGGACCTCAAAGATCATCCAGTTCCAACCACTCTGCCATAGGTAGGGTTGCCAACCACTAAATAAGACACTAAATCAAGGCTGCCCAGGACCTGGCCTTGAACACCTCCAGGGATGGGACATCCACAGCTTCTCTGGGCAGCCTGTGCCAGTGTCTCACCACCCTCTGAGTAAAGATTTTCCCCCTGACGTCTAACCTAAATCTCCTTTTTTATAGTTTAAAACCACTTCCCCTTGTCTTATCACTATCTGTAGTACTGGAAGGCTATCTCCTTTCTAGGTTAAATAAGTCCATTTCCCTCAGCCTGTCTTCATAGGAGAGGTGCTCCAGCCCTTTGCTCATCCTTCTTGTATTCCTGTGGACCCGCTCCAGCAGCTCCGCATCCCTCCTGTACTGGAATGCAGCACTCCATGTGGGGCCTCATGAGGGCAGAGCAGAGAGGAACTATCACCTCCCTCTCTTTGCTTCCACCCTTCTCTTGTTGCAGCCTAGAATACTGATGGCCTTCTGGGCTATAGGAGCACACAGCTGGTTCATGTCCAGCTTTTCATCCAACAGGACCCTCAAGTCCTTTGGAGCAGAGCTGCAGTTGGTGACTTTTTCTCTTGATCTATACACATACGTGGGATTGCCCCCCCTTGCACTTGACCTTGCTGAATCTCATTAGATTTACATGGGCCTACTTTTCATGCTTGTAAGATGTTCTTCATGGACTTTCTCAAAAATTTCCACCCTCATACCAAAATTTATAAACATTAGCAGTGCAAGCAATTCTTGACTGCTGGTATGAGGAAGCAGCATGCTGGGGTGCTTAGTGAAACTGTTCTCGCTGGGAATATCTATGAGAATGGTGCTGCTCTGCTGAAGGTACGCATTCAGATTTCATTTTATCACATTTGCACCTGTATTTGAATCTTTTTTCAAGACTATTTATGACTCTGTTATACCCTCATCTCAGGAGATCTGTGGCTTGGCCCATTTCAAAAATGCATCTCATTATTCATGCTCATTGCTTTGAATTTTCATCATACTACCATGTTCTTAGTAATCTCTGTTGATGTAGCAGGCGTTTTACCTCTGTTCTTTCCAGCCAGTAAAACACTTAGAACCCTTTCCATTGAGATCTTTATGAACTAAATTGCACTTAATGCTTTGATAAAATCATTGTATTACTGTTTTTAGGGGGAAAAAAGGGTTCTTTTAAAAAAAAATAGAAAAATTCAAAACTAACAACACTCCCTTTTATTATCTGGAATTTTGTTTTAAATTTTTTTCTGTAGATTAGAGACTGATACACACTGAAGATATTGGCTGCTTTTAGATCTAGGAAAATGGACATTAGTCCCATTTGTACTTAACAAACCTGTAATTTGGAAAGAGTAAATTAGTTATGAGGTCATTCAGTAACATATCTAAATGACTGTAGTATTATGTTCAGCTCACTTCTTCATCCTTTTGGCTATATTCAGCTATTTTAGTACCTTTATGTAGTCTTATTACACCAGCCTCTAATTTACTCATTCTCCAGTGTTAGGTGTTTTAGTTTTCCTTTTTGATCCTCTGTAATAATTCTGTTTCTTCAATGCTTCCAACTTTGAAAAAAAAATGATTTTTTCATTTTATGCTGTTTTTCATTATAATTCCAGTAGCAGTGCGTATTTTAGGGCCTAGAGGCCCGATTTCCTGTGATTGCAGATAACTTTTTCATGAAATGATCAAGTGTCATTTAAAATCAATTAGATTTTATTTTACCACTCGTTCTCCTGCTTGCAGGACTTTTCTAATTCTTTAGTCCCTTGACGGTTGGAGGTATTTTCTAATTTCCCATTTAAAAATATTTATTGTTAACTTGTGTACATTTATTGTTCTGCAGAGTGTACCAACTCCTAACCCACAGATATAGTAATCCAGATCTAGATGGCTAGGGAACTCTCTTATGAGATATGAGATGTGAATGGCCATGCCCCAGGCAGAGGAAGATTTCATTCGTATAATATATTGTTAGATGAGAAATGAGACCAATGGGGCTGTTTTTTTCTTCTGTTTAATCAAAGTCTATTCATTTAGTCTTTACTGTTTTTATATCACCTTAAAGTCTATGGAAATCTCATAGCTTTGAGGTGATGTATACCGAAACTGAAGTTTAATCCATGAGTTTTGTTGGTTCTTTGGATGCTACCATTATATAAATAATTCCATAGCAGATTTCATTTTATTTTTTAATTAAAAAGAATTGTCTTAAAATTGTTGCTCTGACATTGATGTCTATGAGATCCAGGGTAGCTCAGAACCAAAGAAATGTGATATGACCTGCTGTATATACAGGTTGAAAATCTCAGTTTGGATTTGAGCCTACAAAACCCACAAAATTTAAGGCTTGGAACAGATCCAGTGAAAAAATAAATAACAATGAAAAGAAGTATTTGTGAATAAAATTAATTCCATATTTGCAATCTGAAGAACATATCTTTGATTTTCTATTGATTTTGTAACAGTATGATTCTGCTCATTTTGGAGAAATTATTCTGCTTACATAAAATGTACTTAACCCTCAGATCAAGCTTTCAGTATAGCTCCTACTATGTTGTCGGAAAATGCTGCTGACTGAAAGTCGCGTAACTTTTGTTTTGATGTCTCCAAGGAAACAGTTTGCTTCCTTTGCCAGTTTGTGTGGAAGATATCTATTTTTTCTCATTTTATTCTCTTCTGGATTGCCTTAACAGTTCTTTCTGTGATGATTGCATATTTCAGTGTGCATCTGCAATGTCTTTACATTGAATTGAACTATGATTTCTCTCCAATCTTGATTTGCCTATGCAACAGGCACCATGTGGTGCTGTCTTCCAGTCAAAGTACATTGTAGCTGATTTTACATTTCAGGTTTATTTACTGTTCCTTTTTTTTTTTTTTTTTTTTTTTAACCAAATGCATTCATCAGTCAGGCTTTTTGCTCCTACACGCTTCTGCAAAATGGTTCCTATGGTGACACTACTAAATATCTTTCTGTGTGGCTTGCATTGCCCTCTGTCATCTGTGCCTTCAGATTAAAAGGTGGTATCATAGCATCCTATCCAAGCTTCTTTCACAGTAAGGCTTTTTTTACAGAACATTTTCACTACCTTTTTTACTTTAAAACGGTCTTCATTAAACTTCAGTATGCACAAATTTTCACTTCTTGGTCAGTTTCTGCTGCTCTACCCATATTCCTTCACCTGTGTAGAAACTGGTTTGTTAACTGCCTGCATTGCCTGGCACATCTGATACAAGAGGGACACTATGGAAGACGGCCATGCTCTTAACTTTCAAAATGTTTTTAAGTCTTTATTACAATTACAATTACAAAAGATCCCTTCCAGCCTCAACTGTTCTATGAAATACAAGTGTACCATAACTACTTTGGTTTCTCTCATGGAAGTTAACTTGTCCTGTACTTACACCAACTTTGATATGGATATCCAGTATTTCATTTTCATTCATTCTTTTCAAACAATTCTTTTTTCATTTTTATTTATTCATCTTTCTTGCTTGATTTCTATTGCAGATGTATTGTGGTGCTAAGAGCATTGCATTGCACATTGAAATCATTGTTCCAATTGATGTTTGCATAAGAGTTTTGTACTAGTTTAAGTTCAGCACATTAAATTTTTCAGTTAAAATTCTCTTGCTTCAAAATTGAGAGAGATTTTTGAGATTTTTTTCCTTTTTTTTTTTTTTTCTTTTCTTTTTTCTTTTTGGATATGTGCGTTTGTTGAACCTCTTAATACAGTAGATAAACTATTAAAAGTAATACACAGATTATGTGACACAGAAATGAATGGTTAAATTATTGTCCAGTTGTCAGAACTGTCTCTGTATGGATACTGGCAAGACTGCTTCTGGAGTTTTGAACTGCTAGTTGCTTTTGATCTGTTGATCAGTTGGAAAAAGTGATTTTCTATTTCACAACATAGACATTACTTTTGCAATCAATGTAAGGCTAATATTTTGTGTTATTTCTGTATTTCAGTACTGAGAGGGCAGAGTGGCTATCTAACAGGGAAGATCTCTGAAAAGTGTTACTGTTAAAATTCTCAAATATTTTTACGATTTGGTATTTTCAAATAGATTTTTGCTGTAAATAAAATTGTTTAACCCATCTTCCTTAAAAAACAAAGTAGAAAGCTTGGAATTAACATAGGTCCTTGATGTGCCTTTGGAAACAATTCTTCATTTTTGCTATTCTTGCTATTAAGTCTAGAATTCTTTTTCCTGTAAAGATTTTCAATAAATGACTCCAGTTCAGAGTGCTTTTGTCTGTGATGTGACAGAAAATTGAAAGCTAGAGTACTGCCTGATTAACCACCAAATGTATAAATAATATTTGCATCTTGCAAGAACAATAACTTGCTACTGAGCAAGATAAGTAGGGTCCCTAAGTGAATTAAAATACCTGCTTGGAGAGAAGTGGATTTTATGGAGTATACACATTTTCTCTCCATAATACAAAACAAAACAAAACAAAAACAAAACACCAGATTTTGTCTTCATTTTGCCTCTTTTGTCCAGAAAGATAGATACGGACAACGTAAGCTGTTTCCCAGTAATGCCTCCCTAGTACTCCAGAGCTGGAACTGCAGGAAAATACCTGTTTAGTCCTATGTTGTAGACAACAGATTGCAGATATTTGCTAAAATTTTACACCGGCTTTCTAAACACATTCTTAAAGGATCTCTGCATTTGTTAACTTGAATGAATTGACATAGAATGGCAAAACCACATGCTCAGTGCAGATCCCACATTTCAAATTATCCTCTTATCCCAAAGGGTATTAATTATCCTCTTATCCCAAAGAGTATTAGAAATCACCAATGTAACAATTGTTTTTTCTACTTTATTGAATTTGATTTGCTTTATCCTAGAGTTTGGTTCAAATATGACAATGTTAAAAACAATGAAAAATAAGATCTGTTAATAGGAAATGTTTGTCAGCCTTTATTAGAAAAGAGGCTTGTATTGTTGCCTATGATACGAATAGAATAGACAGAATAGCTTTTAGACGCTGATTTTTAACTTTTTCATTATTTGAAGGGTAATGCATCTGAAATGCTTAGATAGCATTGGCTCGTGACAGTGAACAGTTCTTTACAGGTACAGTTAAATAATGTATGGCCTTAAGTTATATTTATGAGAAAAACGCTTTCCCTGTGGTGCACAGAAGCATGCAATTATGTTTTGACAGCTCTGTTACGTATTAACAATCATACTTAGAATTCCTCATTAAAAAAAAAAAAAGATCATCAACAAACCTCTTCGCTGAAGATATTCAGTGAGCTCCATACCTGAGCCTGTGATGGCTTTAATCGTACTTTGGACTGTTGTGGTGTAACCTGACAGCAGCTTAGCACCACACAGTGCTTGGCTCACTCCCCACGTGTGGGATAAGGGAGAGAATTGGAACCAAAATAGATGGGTTTTTTTCTCCATGTGGGTTGAGATAAAAACTATTTACTGACAGAAAAGGAAAATGGAAACAAAATGCAGTGATAACTATATATATATATATATGTATATGTATATCTCTGCCATTCAATTGCTTTCAATTACTTTCCACCCAACGCCTAGCTGACAATACAGGTGTCTGCCAACCAATGCTCCAATACTAGCACAACGTCTTGCCTCCCACTGACCAACACTCAGCCAACCCCTCAGCAGCGTCCACCCCTGGCCAACTCCCCACGACTTTATGGCCTTCTGCCTGCCATCATATAGCACAGAATAACCCCTAGCCTAATTCAGACTACCTGTCCTGGCTCTGCCCTGTCCCCCATCGCCATACTGTAAAGACAGTGGCTCTTCCTCACCAAATGGCTGGGTTGTGCTTGGTGAGTGTGCTCCATCACTCAGCAACAACCAAAAGATTGGTGTGTTGTTAGCAGTGTCTGCTATTAACACTGTCTCAGCTAAAATCAGGACCCTGATCTTAGCTTAAAATGTCTATTTGGGATGGGGACAATGGCTTAGAAAGTGATACAGAATAGAACAACAGATTCATATCTCCTTGTGGCCAAGTGTTCACCCATATTGCTTTTCTGGGTATTATTTTGAGGAGAGAAAGACCCAAGCAAAGCAATGTTACATGGTGCCTAGTGTGAGCTGGGATGCATGTTCTCTGGGCCTCTCTGTCACACAGGTCTCTTGAGGGTGTGAGGCTAGATTCCTGACAGCCATTTCCAGTCAATTATCCAATGTTAAATGAAAAGAATATTCCCTCTTCTGGTTTTAATTCTCTCCTATAGCACTGAATGTCCTCTTCCATCATTATGAGATTGGAGCATTAATCCTAGAAGGTCAGTACCTTTAGTGTCTATATTACAAATCTCCGTCAGCACTTCTGGCTACTCTATTTCATAGCATTTTTGTCACCTCAATAACAATATCAATATTGTTTATTTATATATTTATTTATTAGATCATGAAGGAGGAACCAAATGCAAGTCCTTTAAATATCCTCATCTTAACACTCTTCCTTTAAAAACAGAGCACTCTCTATTTTTTATTCCTTACCTTATGCTACTTCAGGCATACTACCCTATCCAGCAGTAATATTTCCTCATTAAGGACTTTCTAAATATTAAACATACTCTCTCTTTTGCTGCACGTTCCTTTCAAAAATATTGTGTTTTCTTTGGGAATTGTTCTGTTTTCTTCGCTGTACCTCTCAACTTGTACAGTATTTCTGTTTCACTCTCTTCAATATGAATAAACTAGCCTAAGACTGAGACAAAGTTTTATTTACTTGTAATTCTTAAATACAAAGCTTTTTAGCTGACTGATCTGCTAACAGAACAGGAGAAAAAAATCAGTGTCTTCCTGAAATCAGCTAAAAGTTGGTATCTTGAGAGCTTGCAGATCCCCTAACTGGGCACCTTTCCAGCCTCCAGCCTACTTAATCATCCCCCCCCCCTTTTTTTTTTTCCCAAAACCAACTCTTCTGACATATCTTTCTCAAACTGTGACTCTTACATCTGGAGCTTCCTATAACCCCTTGCATGTAAAGAAAATTACTGGAAAGAGAACATCTTACTTCCCCAAAATCTCCTTACTCTGTCTGGTGAGGAATTTTGTATACTTTACAGCACGTGCTGGATTAGTATATAAATTACAGAATTATGGAATCTCAGAATTGTGAGGGTTAGAAAGGACCTGAAGAGACTGAATCCAACCCCCTTGCTAAAGCAGGTTTCCTAAGCAGGTTACACAGAAAAGAATCTAGATGGGTCTTGGATATTTCCGTAGAAGAAGACTCCACAAGCTCACTGGGCAACCTGTTCCAGTGCTCCATCACCCTTACTAGTAAGTTCTTCTGTGTGTTTGTATGGAACTTCCTACGTCTTAGTTTTAGGCCATTTCTCCTTGTCGTATTGTTTTACACCACTGAAAGGAGTCTGGCCTCACCCATTTGCCTCTCACTTTCATTTAGATGTTTATTCATTAATCAGATCACTAATTCATTGTTCCTTCCATAAATGGAAGTGTGAGGCTGAAGAAACTCATCTGGGTGATTTGGAAAGCTGCCTGCCATCTGGTGTGGGCATATCTGGCTGTTGGTACTCTCATGTCTGAGCTTGCTTGGGTCTCCTATAGTGCCGCAGCGGGTGGAGCTGATATGCAGCATATACTCAAAAATCTCACTGCTTCAGAAATGGCACTTGTACTTCTATGAAAATGAACTGTATGATGTGATTGTCTCCAGCAGTAGAAAAATGGGCAAAATTAAGTGGCAGATCCTTAATGATCTGTGAATCAAACTAATGAAAAGGACCAGAAAGTGCACTGAAAGTGCCACGAGCATTTTATACCCACTCTGCCTTAGTAAAATGCACGGCTAGAAGCAGACTGTCTGGTTTTTAGTCTGAGTCTTTGTAACCAAGTATAAAAGCATATGAGACGGAGGATGAATTATAATTTCTTTAAATATTTTTTTTTGAAACTTGTATATATTCCTGTTACTGAAAAATAAACCTGTATGTGATATGAAAAAAATATTCTACTGTGTCTCAACTTGATGCCTTGCCAAAGGGCTGAAATGTTAAATACTGAATAACACAGTTTTAGAATGGGCTTCATTAAAATTCAGAAAGTGCAGAGCTTGCTTGCTCTCAGGAGATTATACCAACTACTTTTATTATTTGCAACCACAGAACATGGTGTGAAAAATTGATGCTTGAATGTAAAGACCAAAACCTGCATGCTGTATGGTAACACAACAGCATTTTCAGAAGCTGCTAGGTTAAGAACGAAGACCAAACTGATTTATAATAAGAGTTACACTCCTAAATAAACATGTTTTTGAGAATCCTATCCATAGTTTGTGTTGTAAAACAAACAGAAGGCAATAATCTCAGAAATTGATAGTCTTCTAAAGCATCTCCTTATTTGTGGTAGATAAGCAGCTTTAGCTAGTGGCAGCTGACAACATAATTATTTGACAACCAGACATGACACAGGGCCTGTTTCTGCAGTGCTGCAGATCACTCATGGCAATTTCAACCTGGATAAAGTGACATTCAGTCCATCAGGAGTGCGCTGCATTAATTTAGCATTTGTATGAGATGACTGCTTGAGTTTCCAGGGAGGGAACAATTGGGATCATGACAATTTCATAGCTGGTTTTCAAGTTTATCTTTAGTTACACACGCTAGCAAGTTGGCATAAATTTAGACTGGCATAGCTCAGGAGTCAAAAAAAGGGCATGTTGGACACAGCTTGGCGTACATGAAATTAGCTTCCAAGGTTATTGGAGAATTTTACTCTAAGTAAGCACTGGATTAGAAACAGAGCCATTCATAAGAGGTGACTGTATCTACACTAGCAAGCACTGTGGAGCACTAAGGAACAGATTTGGAAAGCAAAACAGTGTTTTGTATCCAGCATCTACATTATTTGTGTATCTGTGGGTTTTGCTTTGGATAGGACTAGACTGATCATGTGGGCTAGTTGCCCTTTGGAGGCTGATGTTCCGAAAGGAAGCTCCTGGAGAGCAGTGCTAGGTCTTGCTTCTGAAGTGCAGTCCTGAATCTGCCATTTCACATAAACAATTAAAAGATACATTCTTTTTTTTATTAATTATTGAGCTATGAGACATATGAATCTTTCATTCTGTTTAGTGCAGGCTCCAATTTCAGTGTGAAAGTTGCAGAAAGTTAGTTCAGATGAACCCTCATCTTTCCAGAAGATCTCGGAGTGTTTGATCTTGAATTCTGAAACACCTTGTTGGAGAGTCTGCAAACAGGAGAAATCTTACATTTCAGATATATATTCAGATATATTCCAGCAATCTGGCAGTATGCTGAATATACAGGCTTCTCAATTGTTTTTTGGGGGCATATGTGTCATATACTATATAGATAGATTGGCACCAGTGTTTGATTCAGTTGTCCACTTTGTGTCCTCTGGCGATGTCCTGGAGACAACAAGAAATACTTATAGAATCATCAGAAAGAGTAGGAGACCTGTTCTCTTTTGGAGCAGGAATATGAAGCCAAGGTACTGCAGGGCACCTCAAATGTTAATGCCAGTGTAATAGCCAGTGTATTACACCTTTACATCAGGTTTAGAATTGCTACTTTCTATGCTTTATAGTGCCACGATTATTAGATTTATGTCCTTATTTGCTTGAAACCCCAAGACTTGTAGAGGTAGCGATGTGGAAAACAGCATTGTGAGATAATAAGAATGCACACTCCTGTAACCTAAAATAAAAACTCAAGTTGATGATGGTTCACCATGCAATTGTATGAGTAGTCAGTGGGATTTGTCATATTCATGACTATTGAAATGCGTCTTATGTCTTTTTCATGTGTAATTTCTTTTAGTAGCCATTATCTGTATTTTTTTTTTTTTTAAATACATCTTCTCCTTCAGTTTGAATTCTTTACTAAACTGTAAGTTGGAAGAGTCATCTTTATGGTAATAGTTCTGGTACTAGGTTCTGAGTCTTGTCTACTTATTTTTTTTTCTGGTTGGCAGCAGCTTACTGTTTTAAGAAAAGGATTTGTTCCATAAAAGCATATATATATATATTTTTACTGTAATATCATTGGTAATCTATTAATATTAGGGTAGCAAGATATTAAATATTAGAATATTAAATTAGAAAGATATAAGATATTAGAGTTATATTTGTTCCCTTGCTAGGACATTCGCTTCATAAATCAACCACTGAGATACTGAGTAATGGCTTTTTAGTGTTTTTAATCTTTTAAGATTCAAATGTAAACATCATGAAGATTGAAGACTTCCTTGATGTTTTTTGGACCTACTTAAGTGATAGAAGAAGGCTGCATAAAGATGTTTTTAAACGTTTGATCTTTTAAATGTGTTTTCTAAAAGTAGAACATCTATTCATTTGCTTCACTTTGGCTTTTGCTCAGTCTAGTATTGATTTCAGTCAAGTACTGTTACCCATTAGTAGATCTGTTAGATTTAAGTGCCTGCTTGAATCTTGGCATATGCTTATGTGGTTCTCTGAAAAGGATGGATAGGACTGAATGCACCAAAACTCTGGGATCTGACCTCTGGGAATATTATTTTATCTCCAAAATTTATTCATTACAAGGAGGATTGTTGACTCTTTCATCAACTGGACAGATCAGAGCATGTTTAAATTATTTCCTACAGAAGAGATAATAGAATTTTTGATATGAGTAGCAAGTAATAGGCTCAGATCACTAGCCAATCTTTGTTATTAATGATAGAATCGAACAGCAGGTTTGGAAAGTGTCAGCCTGACATATTTCATTTTCTGCAAAGAGTAAATGGAGTGAGACACTTGTTTGCAGCACAGTTCACTTCCACAGCAAATCCAAACAATAGCGACATTTAAAAAATACATTTTTGCAATAATACCATTACAAAATCATCTAGGCTTGGTATGAGTAGCAGAGGCCATAATGAATCCTTACTGTTATCTATGGGAATATCAGATTTGTTTTAGTGGAAATGAACTGAAATACATTTGTTAAATGTACCATAAAAGCACTGTCACCTAAGGTTTTTATTTTCCCTTTGTAGCAGCCTGATTTGATGAATTATCCTGATTAGCTCTGGAGAACTGCATATTAAAATTGGGTGAGTCTTCCAAGTGAAAACTAGTGACATGCTGAAGAGTCATTAGAAGTTGATTTAACACAAGGAATTAGCAGGCCAACCAGGTAGAAACAGGCATAATTTATTTATTTAATTTTATTTACCTCACACAAAATCATGGTAACTGGATTAGAAAAAACTTATCATTACTAAAAATAGGTGCTGTCTATTCTGTTGCTCATCCCACGCTTGCTGCACATGCAGATGAGAGCAGAGCTTGCTTCCTCATGTCCTGATGAGCCCACCTAGGAGTGGGCAGCTTGCTGAGGGGGAAATTACTACCAGCCCTGCCTGCCCTTATCTGAAAGAGAGCTAAAAACACATGCCAAATGTGAAAAGAAAAAGAGGTAGTGAAACATCTAACTTGTAGGTAATATATATCTTTGTTCCCCAAGGCGGCTGACCTGGGAGAGATGCCTGGGCTTCTGGTAAGAGGTAGCAGAGAGCCCTTTGCTCTAAGGCTGGGAAGCAATAGGAAATGCAGCCTAAAGGTCACTGTTGGAAAGAAATGCCTCAAATTTCTGGGCATAGATCAAGGGCAAGAAGAGAAGACTCTATGCCAACTTAGGATCTGGAACCAGAGCTTTATCCATGACAGCAGGTGTGTTCAAAGGGTACTTGTCCTGTGAGGCTCTGCTGGGATGTATGGCATATCTTTGGAGGCTGGCAAAGATGGAGCACCTCTGGGATGTGCACACAAAAATCTGCAGGTGTTTAAGGCCAGCAGGGAGATGATCAGGGAGCTTTTGTGCCCTTTAGTGGTGTGTGAGACCTCTTGACTTGTAGCTTAGACTTGAGTGGAAGAGATGCTGAAGTCCTGTTTCAGACATCTAAATCCTTTCTTTGGAGCTTTGTCTTGGTTCTCTCTGGCTAATGAGAATAATAATAAAAGAATCACAGAGATTATGGTCTTGTGTCAGTCACTTCTCAAGCTACAATCTTTGTGGAGTGGAGGGAAAATATACACTGACAAAAACCAATTTGCAAAGTTCTGGCAGCAGGAAAACTAATGGATATTGACCCTGTACATAGCAGGGGGGATCGAAACTAGATGATCATTGTGGTCCTTTTCAACCCAGGCCATTCTATGATTTTATGATATTATAATAAAATCCATATTTATTTTTTAATATGGTTCCATTCATGTAGTCTGTACTGTAAATGGCAGGCTATTAAAAGACAGTCTCCATGTTGTCATGCATCTCTAATTTGGCTTTTCAATTTGAACTACAGATCCGACAGTCTTTGGGTTTTTAAACCCCTTGGCTAATGGAGTGGATGGCTTCAGTATTGTCCTAGGAGACAAAAGACATGCTACAGGCTGTGCCAAATTAAGTCAATTTCTTTAATTTAAGGGGCACATACTTGCTGTATGAAAACTGGTATGAAATTGGACATGGTTGGCTAACAGTAACGATATAATTTCTCATTTTTTGCTTTATTATGTCTCCTAAGTACAAATTTACTTTCAGAGTTCAGTCAAGAGGAAAAATGTCGACAATATTAGCATCTGAGGGAAAGTGTATTTATTCATTAAGCTGTTCTTTTTCTTCATTAGTTGTTTTTTGAAGAGATTTAGGTTAAAGAAAATTGTAGTTCCTTCTGTATGGCTGCAGAGGTTATATTTTATAATTTTGCTCTGAATATTTGTAATCTTTTAATAGCTGTTTTATTTGCAGATAATGTAACAATAATTGCTACATTAAAAAAAGAACAGTTTGATCAAGCTTGAATGCTGCTTTGATCCTATTTCTATTGAATTCAGAGAGACTTCCTCAATAAGAAGAGAGCTGGAGTTGGAATTTGCTTTATGATAATTTCCTTTTTTCCTGCCAAATCCTCTTTCTCTCATCCAAAACAGAGAAGAATTCCTCTTTCAATCACAGTGCTGTAAATCTAGTGTAAATGTGTTGACTCAATGAGCTTATTTTTGTATATATTCTGTATAAATGAGAGAAGGATTTGCCCCAGTTGGATTGATATTTCTTGTTAGTGAGGCAATGTAGTATATAATTGGCTCTATCAGTAAGACTTTCTGAGTTTAATTTCTTTTTAAGTCTACGTGTGGAAACAGACAGAATATATAATGTTGGCTAACAGATAAGGAAGCTGAAGTATTAGAGAGAAGAAAATCCAAGACATTTTCCTTATCAGGGCCTTTTTTTCTTTCATCCAGAAATTAAAAACTAGTAGGAAAGTGACATACATTGCTCATTTTCTGTTGCTTAACTGTCCTAGGTGTCGTGACTGCTGATAGAATCATACCTGCATGAAGGTGTTGCCCATTATTTATATCACCTATAAGGTGATAGATAGGTCTAGAAACAGCGTGTGAATCTTAGATAATTCATACTTAATTAAATAGCCAAAAAAAAAAAATCATATATTTACATTTCTGAAGATGGGATTTTAGAAAAAAACATAGTTTAGCGAAAAAAAAAATGTTCTATTAAAATTAAACAGGAAAGGAGAGGGTCTTTTGTACATAGGATTCAGTTTTAAGTGGGTCCTGTGATAATCTGGGAACTGAGAGGAGAGCTGACTTATTACTGTTTAGAGCCAAAAACTTGCATGGATTTTTCATGTGACCTTTGGCGTATTTATTTTTGCAAGTAGTTTCTCCAAATAAGAAGGAGCCATGTTTAGATTGTGCTCAGAGATATGTGTTCAGAAATAAATTTGTTCTGGAAAGTTCTGATATGCAAAATATCTAAGAGTGACACTGATTTGTCTGCTTCACTCCTCTTTTATGTTTTGACAGATTTGTTCTAGTAAGTTCTGATATGCAAAATAACTGAGTGATGTTGATTTGTCTGCTTCGCTCTTTATGTTTCGACAGATTTTTCTTTATATTTTAGCTGTTTGTTTTTCACCAATGTGCATGTGTTCCAAGAATGTGTGTAGCATAAATTAAACTTACGTCCTTCCTGATGTTATTTGTGAGGGAAGAGCCATTATTGCTTGTCATTAGATACTATAACACTTTCAGGAAGTTTAAATTGTTCATTTTTACAAAAGGAATACAAAATTTAATTCTGATTTGAACATATAATTTCAAATCTGTTTAGTTCTCATTTGAGTTTTTGATAATCTAATATTAGATTCATTACCATCTACAATTATTGCAACTGCTGCCTTTTGTTTTGATTCAAAGTCCATAATTGTGCCATATGATGTCAGTAATTACTGAGGCTGCTCTGGGAAGATATACAAAGATACGGCAAGGAAAGATGATCAAGACAAATTTAGATCTGTTATGTGGTTTTATAAGTGCGTCAGAAACTACATTTTATTAGTATATTTGTTTACACTTGATATTGCGTAGGTTCCAGAAAAGGAGGAATTATGCTGGAAGATTAGGAAAACAAATTAAGTATAGTCTTGAATCGTCCAAGAGAGAAAGGAAAGGAGTGCTAAGCATATGAAGGTGAAGTTTATATTGTATTTAATTCTTCTTTACTCCACTTTCTTTTAAAGACAGCATGTTCTCTTCTCTGTATACAACTCTCTACTCTGCCAAAGAGACAAACAAACACTCATATCTGCTGAAAGTAGAATATATATATATATATCACTGACTCCAAAGCAGCTTATATAATTTAAAACAGAAGGATGTCGACTCTTCCTAACTATAAATTCATTTTATTAATTCTATCTTCTCTTCTTAAATGAATAGAGGAGTCTGTGTACTCAGAACTGAAGTGAATTTTATTTCCAGTCTTTGATTTCATGTTCTTTATCACCAATATTTCACACTTAATATAAGATTCTGTAAGGAATATTAATATGAAATAGAAATCCAGAGTAATTTACTTGAATAATGTAACATTACATTGCCTTGTGATCTTTTAGCTTTGAGACAGCCCAAATCCTGTGTTGGGACCATGACACTGTGGGTAGTGCTATATATTTATTTTTCCTGAGGTTAAAAAAAATACTGGATAGTATGACTAAGCTATGCAGGTGTGATGGTGGGTACTGAACAAGATGTATTTCAAAGGCCCTGATTTTCATCCCATGAAATTTTATTTCTCTTGATAAATTTCAGTGCCAGTTATCAGAAGCAGTTTCTTTTGAGAGTTGTGGTTATTTGTGGATTTTCTTCATGGCATTCTAGTGCTTATGACCACCTTCATTTTAGAGGCATGTATTCCCTTGTAGGAAAATGAGATTTGTCTCCAGAATAATTGAAAGCAGAATCTCTGACTGGAGAAGCAATAGATCTTGTGCCTTTTAGTGTCAGATCCACTAAATATGTAACTTTCTGCGTTTTGCAACTGAAAGTAGGAAGAAGTAGAAGAATTCTGTAAAATACCAGAATTCTCAAGAACGTTTATACCCTAGCATGGGTGTCTCATACTGGTCACTAGCAGATAGTGGACACAAGAATAGAAGCACCATGGACTAATCCAGTGCAGCAGCTTCAGTATGGTCATTGTTATCACAGTACCATAAGTATGTTGTCAGTCTCCTTCTAAAAATACATTGTATTCCAAGACTGATGTATAAAGAAGGACAGGAAAATCATTATCTCTGTGTTAGGAATTCAGCCTGACTTGTCAGAAGTTTGTAAAGATAATCCAGCTTGCCAGACTCAGGCTCTTCCAAAATTGCCCATTTAACCAGAATGCAGCAATACAGCAACATCAGCCTAAGAAAGTGTGGCTCGTAATATCTCTGCTTTGACCAATAAAATTGTATTCTAATATTACCTATGTGAGTGAATGATGATCAAGGTGGAGAGGAGGAGGGCACATCCCTTTGGCACTGCATCATATAGCCAGAGCAACTGAGTCCAGAGTGGTCCAGTGGGTGCAGAGGAGAGTCACAAAGATGATCAGGGGGCTGGAGCACCTCCCTTACAAAGACAACCTGATGAAGCTGGGCTTGTTCAACCCAGAAAAAAGAAGACTGAGGGGTGACCTCACTGCAGCCTTTCAATACCTAAAGGGAGCCTACAAACAGGAGGGGAATCAACTCTTTGAAAGGGTTGATAGCTGCAGGACAAGGGGAAATGGTTTTAGGTTGAGGGAGGGAAGATTTAGGTTGGATGTCAGGGGGAAGTTCTTTACAGAGAAAGTGGTGAGGTGCTGGAACAGGCTGCCCAGAGAAGTTGTGGATGCCCCGTCCCTGGAGGTGTTCAAGGCCAGACTGGATGGAGCTCTGGGCAGCCTGGTCTAGTATTAAATGGGGAGGTTGGTGGCCCTGCCTGTGGCGGGGGGTTGGAGCTTCATGATCCTTGAGATCCCTTCCAACCTTGGCCATTCTGTGATTCTGTGATTCTGTGATTCTGTGAGTCGATTGCTGTTAGCAGTACAGTGCTGATGTTTGTAAAGAAGAGCTAGTGGAAAGGAATTCATCTCTGATGAGTTTTTGTAAGTGTGCTGTGTTGCATCAGGAAATAAAGATTTCTGTTCTTCTTGGCCCAAATATCACGAAATGAGATTTAACTTAAGCATTTACAATTCAGCTCTAATTTGAATCTAGTACAGCCCTAATTTCAATCTAATAATATCAAACTATCTGTTCATACCAACAGTTTATTATTAAGTAGAGACATATTTTCAAATAATACAACTTTTTTTTTTTTTTTTTAAATTAATTGATAACTCCAGAACAGGAAACTGTTTCTATTAATTGCAGTTCAGAACATAGTGCCCTGTGTGGTCAGTGTGACCTTTAAATGACCTACCTTCAACAGAATTAATCAAAACTTCAGATACCATAACAAGAGAGAATTCTGCCATTTTGTAATTTTTTCCCTTGAATGCGAATGTTGCAACTTGTTTCTTCAAAATGTTGAGGTAGACAGAAATTGCTGAATATAGCATTTTTCTCTCAGTAAGGCTGAAATGTTTGGTTCAATAAAGACAAAACAGTTCATTTTAAGTCTTATAATTTTATTTCTACTCATGATGGAACTGAAAAACTTTGAATTTGAAACTGTGTAGATACATACTTTATTTTATTTTATTTTATTTTATCTTTTAATTTAATTAATGTATGCTCAATAAATATTTTGCTTTCCCTGAACCATCATTTCCTGGCACAAAAACATGTAACCAGGATGTTTTTGGCCATCTGTTGTCACCATGAGTATGAAGGATGCATCTACCAATCTTACCTCAGGGATGAACTGTATTTGAGGATCACTGAAGAGCTAGTTCCAGTCAACATTGCTGGAACTCTGTGGCTATAACAGCTCTAAATATGAAACTAACACTAAATGTAGCGAAACGTGAAGTTAAAAATAGATGTCTCTGATGTATTGCCAAATTAAAATTCTTACTCCAGAAGGATTAGTTCACAGGTTGTTTTACTAATGAACTTAAATGCTAAGGTTATTTCTGGAAGATTTAGTCAATTGCAGACTAAAACATTAGGGACTTTTCCTTTCTTCGGTATTCTGGTTTCATTGCCGAATTATGAATTTTACTTTGTGTAACAAGAATGTCATGACATAATAGCTTAAATGTTTAGGTGCTGGGAGTCAGATATGTTGTTGTAATTTCTCCTTATGCAGTGCGAAGGGAGTTCTGACTGGTGATTTATACATGTGAAACTGAGATTGGATGTTGCTCTGCAGAATTTAGCATTCTGGTATTCTGAAGGTAGCAATACATATCTGAGAATATGGAAGCTCCTCTCTGGCAAACTTTCACAGAAAGAGCTTTAATTCCTCTGTTGACTTCACTTGGTAGCTACTTTTATGAAATACAAGCGTCAGGATGTTGTATACCTTCACAGTGAGCAGAGGTGATGTATTTCAAGTGGTCATCAGTGTTTAAATACTATATATGATTGTAGCAAAGAAAGGAACCCGCAGTAAAATTCTCTCTACTGAATTTGGATGTTTAGCAATTTCTTTCAGTAGATCTGGATTTTTACTCTGGGGACTTAGCTGCATCTGAAGTACTTTAGTGGTTTGTGGACATGTAACATATTTCAGCTGTTTTGCTTTGTGTGAAATATAAACATGTTTTAGGTTGATTGAGAGGCCTTCATTGAAAACAGAAAGGAGAGAAAGAGGTTTTTCATAAATCACTGATCCAACTAAATGAGTTTTGGTAAACAATGCCTTATTTTCTTTTCTGCTGAGCAAAAGGTGTTATTTCCTTTCACAAACTTGTGGGAAGAAATTGAGAAGTATGGCTACTGTTTAGCTATCTCAAATCTTATCAGAGAGTTGTTCATGCCAGACTATTTCAATTTGTTATAATAAACTGACACAATGGATTTTTGTTGTACGTGTTGGTAAAAATAACCCAGAATCTTTTGTTTCCTCCAAAAAAAGTGTATTTTTGTCACTTAAGAAAGGAGGGATTTTCCACACATTTGTAACTCTCCATCCTAGAGCACACTGGCACTGGCCACAGCTTCCCTATTAGCTTCATCCAACTCAGATTAGGCCTTCTCTGTGTTCAAGAGAATCTCTCCCAGAGAGCCATGCATTTTTAAAACTGTTGAAAACTTTCTCTAAGCAAAAAGCAACCTTCCATCATTTGGGAACATTTATGTCTTAACATAGAACTAGAAAGTCATTCGTTTGCTTTTCTGTGCTGTTTCCTCTTACCTGGAGCTGGATAGTTATTTAAATTTTCTCTCTCTTCATTGGGAAATATAAACTGTCAAATTTACAAGACACAATAATGCAGTAATAGTTTCTCCTTTTTTTTTTTTTTTTTTTTCCCCAGAAGAAATCAGATGAGCTGTAAGTAATCCCATTGATTTATATAAAAAGATTTTTTTACGGTGTGATTAAGAGCTACTAAATTCTGCTGTCCCTTATTTTGGTGATTTCTGCAGAATTGGTTTACTTTTACATATAATTACTTTATAAATAAATTATACGATCTCACATAAGAAACTAAGGTCCTATTTTTTGTATT